>NW_028232806.1:32133535-37133535 GCF_057557595.1 Rhyacophila brunnea | reverse complement strand
TACAATAACAGAAAAAGAACAGATTTATCAGTGCCAAAGAAAATGTCGTGCACAACTAATGGTAATCCAAATCTTCTAAAACCTTTCAATAAATCTTTTTTATGGTTTGCAAAATATTCAAATTATACACGTGAATTGTTTTACTGGCACCAATGGTGTGTGAATTTAAGTATCGCGATAATAACTGTTTACACGTAAAAGTGGTGATGATGACTGTCTCGCTAGTCTCATTCTTCAAGTGTAAGCGAGACACGTTGTTGTCATTATCTGGTGCTATTTGATACGTTGTGAAAATTTGTAAACGTCAAAATGCTCTGCGCGTTGTAGTTCGTTATACTGTGCAGTTGCAGATATCGCACAAGTTCCAACTATCACGTGAAAATTCAGAAGCTGCTGAACATTTTTGACCCTCGCATACAATCTTGTAACAGCCTTTACACGTGCATTTTCTTTTTTATCGTCGCGATAATACGTACCTGTCAGCAGTAGATCCATGCACGTGTAAACGAGCTATAGTGCAAATGACAGCACCAATATTTTCATTAAGTTTTGTTCATAATTATTATGTATATTCACGACAGTATTTTTAAATTTGGAACGAAATTTGGGATTTTATCAATGCTGTTTGTATATCGAATGTAGAAAGGAAAAAAGGCGTAACCCTCAGTTTTTTCAAAATAGGTTTTATTGCATAATAATGTTGTACATGACTAAATACACGTTGTGCCCAAAGGATGTAAGCTGCAAATACTAATTTATTATCTAAATTTTGCTAGCAATTAAAAACAAAAAAAGAAGGAAGTGACATAGGAAAAATGACCTAATCATCATTTTCGTTAGTTTTTTTAATTAACTCAATAATGATTATCAGATTAGAAATATAAAAACCAAATTATTAATTATCATGAACTTCAAGGTTATATCTATTTCGTTTTTTTAACTTTGACCGAAAACCATAACAAAAACGTTTTTGTCCCTCCTGTAAAATTTGATTTATATGGATTACGCCCTTTTGCCTTTCCACAGTCGATATACAAATAATTACAAGATAAAAAAAAACTTTTTACATACCACGTTTTTAAATTTTCTGTTGAATCATATAAACTTGACAATTCTATGTATTAATAATTTAGCACAAATAAGGCTATTGTCAACAAATCATTTTTTGCTATTTTGCAACAAACAAACAAAATATATAGAATACTGAAATGTCATTTTGATTTCCATAGTAACGCACGTATATATTAACAATTTAGTTGCTAGGACCACCCCCTTAGCAACCAATAATAGTGGACTGGATTACGGATTTCTTCCGAAATAACTTTTCATACAAAACAGAATTAACTGAAAATGAATTCAATTCTACTTAAAGATGGCTAAAAGTATTAAAAGAATGCATTGACATCGTGTTCTGATATATTCTTAAAGTTTCAAATGTCTAGCTAGTTGGGAAGTTAGTTAAAATTGATTGCAAGATTTGTACTGGATAAACAACCACCGGACAAACTAGAATACGAGCTAAGAAAAACGTGGTAAATATATTAACTATTGAAAAAACGCCAATCCCGGGATCGTCAAATTGTAATTCCGATATCCTGGGATCAAAATTTTGGCTCGGGATTGGATTCCTTAAGTATGATCTATCTATTGAATCCAAATTGAAGAGCGTTATAAAATTTTGCGTCCTAGTAATAGGTACTAACTCCAGATTCCGAGATACGTCCTATTAACCAATTAACCTATTAACTTATTATGAGACATGAGTATTTTTATTTCTAACATCAAGGGACATTGGTCGTTTATGCAATAAACAAGTAAGCCAAACAAATTGGCGGTATTCGGTCGAATGTTTTTGCAAAATAACCGTAATTGGAAATAATTACGCTAGTGATACAGATCCATAATTTTATCATTAAGTACTCTGAGCGAGACCTTGTGATACGGCAAAACGATCATGATACTAACATCTTAATGACCAGAAGATCTTTTTATTGACGCGCATTTTTAAAATTTATTTATTTGTTGAATTATTAAATTTTTGATACAATACAATTCAATAGAGAAGTCAAATACGTAATTGTATTGGTTATAATTGATATAAAAATAAAGCATTCCTCGGAAGTGGAATAGTGGAAAAAAATACACATTGGTTTGCCAAAGTGGGCGCTACCTTCCTCGAGGTATCTGGAAGGGTTCTCAGATGCATATTTTTTTAAGCAGTGGGGCGTTTAATGACTTAGAGGCCCAACGCACTGTCAGATTTTACGATTCTAGGATAAAAAATAACAATTTAACGTCCACAAAATCTTGTGGGTACCTACTTATTATTGGCAGCGCATGATCTGCCTGACGTTTATTCTGTGAAATCATAATCGGTTATATTAAAAATATATAGGTACCTACCTAAGTACTTACCTAATTATCAATTTGTGAGAAATACGTACAATTTTCGTACTTAAATAGTTTTAACTGTTTGGAGGCCCCCTTTAAAAATTTCTACCGAGTCGGTTGTGTCATTTGCGTTAAAGAAAAGCTTTGCTGTATGCAGATAGTTGATCACATGGCTTTATAGACACATTTCTTGAATCTAGAAGATCAGCCGAATTTGATTGAATCGAAGGCTTATAAATGAACGCGACACTCGTGTGTCCCCGTCTGAACGCGCCCATCCAGTTATGTGTAAATGCGGAATCTCGCCACGCTGGTGCGCCATATAGTGTCCAGTGTGAAATGGGCCTCAGTTCGGGATTTATAGCGAAACCAGTCTTATATAACTGTAAATTAGGACGTTAAACAATAAACATTAAATTTGAAAATAAGGAAGTACTTAGGTACTTAAGTCAAAAATGTTTGAGAATAATAGATGGATTGAATTGAATGGGTAACTTCCATTCTCCAAAAAGATATTAAATTAAGTCTAAAGAAGCAGGCAACGCCATATTTCTATGCTGGATTTTAGAACTAATAAAAATTTAATATAATTATGGTTTTCATGAAAAAATCATACGTAGAATACGTGCTTATTGTTTAGTTGTATTATTAAACATAATATTTTAGTTTGCATCCGTTCCAATATACTTACATATTTTTTTCACGGTATCTAACCATGCCGATGGTAACATGCATTCATTCGATTACAATTAATAGGTGTATACGTTTTTTCCTATTGGTAGGGAAAACAATAGTATACTATTTAATTATCATTGTCAGGAAAGTTATTTAATATTTTTTAAAGTTAAATATTAGTCAGACTGAATTGCGCCGGACGACAACGTGTTAATTGTACATACATCACAATATATATATATAATATTTACCAGTCATATGATTAATCTATGGTCATATGATCGCTCATAGATAAGTATCTTTAGTAGACTGTTTTGATCACATGCAGGTTAATGATTTTCATATTTTATTACCCATTTCGCCTTTGGGTCTACGATTTTATCAATCGATGGGAGTACATTATTTTATTGACATGCATAAAAAAGGAAGTCATAAATTTTACTGGCATCGTATAAATTTACTGAATTTATGAACAAGTGTTAGGTGAATTAATGATACCTACCGATGGATGTCAATATCTATTAAATTGTTGGCAATTTATCGCATTATTTTTACATCTGACAGCTGAATAAGATAAAAAACAAGTTTATATTCAGAAAAATGTTATATTTACTGAAGTTGTAACTTAATAACCATACATTAAACTGGAACACTCAATCAACATTCGTCCAAGGAACAAACAAGTAGGTTAGATCTTAGATATATAAAACATAGCAGGATTTCGAGACACCATTTTAAACAACCAATATACCGTCACCTTACTATTAAAACCTCGTAAATCTGTTTGAGAAGAACGTTGAACATGAAGAACAAGAACGAATAATTCGTCCAAAATAGTTTCATAGCTGGAAACAGCTGTAAATATAAATAAATTAAGCATCGTAGAATTAACACGTAAATGATAATTCAATGAATAAAATATACTAATTTGGTCATTTCAGATGCCTTGAATCTCTGTACTGGAATTGCTGTGAAGAGCGCTTCTGTTACGATGAGTCGATCGCGAACTTCGCAGACTATGGTCCATCATCGGCGTGGGACGAGAAGTGCTACACCAACGGCTACGACAATGGAAACATCATCGAGAACATGGGCTACCCGCCAGTCACCGCGCAGCCGGAGGGCAGGGGCGTATTGGTAGAGCTGCCCATTTTGGCACCTAACATATACGAGGTAATTAAATTTAAACCTTCATCTATAAATGGGATCGTTATTATTAGTAGATTGTTATTTGTATTATGTAATTTAAATAAAACATAATACTTATACATAATTGAATAAAGATCAGAAGCTGTTTCGTTCACTTAACAGGACATTATTAATAGGCGCAAAACACATTCTTACAGCCATTGACGTCCCTAGACATAATGCCGCCCCATTTTTTATACAATATTTTTTAATATCCGTGCTCGTGTCGTTTCTGGTCACCAAGGACGTCGAAGTGCAACAGAAGTAAACTAGACATCGCGAAACTGACAAAAATTAAAGTCCTGTTTTAAGCTAATTCATACATTTTGTTTCCAACCAGTGAGCTGAATTTTTGAAAGGAACGATATTTTCATTAATAAGTACTCAGTTTAGGTAGTGATTTCTATATATACCAAATGATTTTCCTCGGTTTGCCGCTCTTCAAGTAACTGCCGCCCCCAAGCGACCCTTAATCTGCCTACCCCCACGGGACGTCATTGCTTACAGCTTATTTGTCGAACAATATAAAGATGACTTTGATTTATAGAAGAAATGAAGACTTAAGGCGATGTCTTTATCTACCAGAGGCACCTAGCGGAAAAAATACGAAGCTTGCAATTTGAAACATTTTTTTGATAATTTACAATTTCAACTGTATTAATTAATAAATATCTTCCTATCTGAAAACGTAATTTTTTTTTATTTTTTTTTATTTAAGTCAAAGATAAACTTACAATAATTGTAAAAAAATGTTATAAAATGTGAATTTGTCAAAGGACCCCATCTTATTATTACAAATATTTTATGATCATATTTATTATTATAATTTAGTTTATTAAGTGTCTATGCTGACCTTAAGAGATTTTTGACTAATTCATAGTTTTAATATTTTTATATTTATTTAAAAAAACATCGATTTTTATAAAAATATAAATGTGTAGGTATAACTTGAAATCCTTGTTCTTTATATCAAACTGAGCTTTAATATTGGGACTATACCTAAATAAGATTTATTACAATATTGTACGTTTATCTTTGACTTAAAATAAAAAATATTTTTATTTTTAAAGTTTTCAGATAGGTGCATATGTATTTATTAATTAATACAGGTAAATTATCAAAAAAATGTCTTAAATTGTAAGTTTCGTATTTTTCCGCTAGGTGCCTCTGGTAGGTAAAGACATCGCCTTAAGTTTATCTTAGCTTTAAAATAAAAAAAATGGTTATTAATGTTTTTAGATACTTACGAACGTACCTATTTATTAATTAAAATACTTTAAACTGTAAATTACCACAAACAAATCCCAAATTGAAAGCTTCGTATTTTTCCGCTACGTGCCTCTGATAGGTGAAGTATTCACCTTAATCCGAACAACAGTATCTTAAAGTTCACGTCATTTTGATGTACCAATCATAATTGCCATATTAATACACCTGCACATAAAACAACACCGGTACAAGGTAATATCATTATGAAACATTGAGAAACACTGCCTAAGGGTATTACCTCGAATGACTTTGTAGTGATCTCTGCATATTAACAATTTGCAGTACTTACCTACTTATATAGAAGGTCAGGGTTTCTCAAGTTCTTTTTATATGGAATCACAGAAATATTAGTAATAATTAAAAAAAAAATATTAGGTATTAATTATTGTTTTTACATCGTTTATATACCTACCACATTTAAGTTTTTTAGTAACAGATAATTATTACGGGTAAATATTTAGGTAAATTGCGTGATGGAGATAATATGTAGGTACTTAAAATTTAATTATGTAGGTAGGTGTCAGTGTTGCCAAATATGTCATTCACAAAAATAAAATAAGCTGAAAAAATATTTAGAAACCTGCATTTTAGGAAAAAGTCGCAATTAACATTGTTTTAACGAGAACAAAGAAAATTTTAAAGCCGAGATGCAGTGGAGGGCGTAGGGACGTGGAGACAATGATTAGCATTAGTATTCTATACTCAATTTGTGAGAAATACGAATCTATTTAATATTTTGAAATCCCCGTTTAATGTTGAATAACCCGTTTCGAGGCCCAATTTTAAATCTTCGAATTCTTTAAAATGTCGAATCGATTGCGTTGTCTGCGTCAAAGAAAATCGCCACTGCCGAGATGCATAAAACGTTACTTAAATAATAATTGAATGTTATTCGGTTGCGTATAACGATCTGACAGCTGTCATATTATTATTATATCATATATATTCAGAAATTAAATTAATAATTTTTAATGCCGTTTACTTGCCTATTTTCGACAGATGAAATTTATTTTAAGTATCTATTACATAGGCAGACACGAAATACTGGCAGTATTTTATACGTCTTATTAATTATTATGTACACTATTGACATCTACTAGGTATGTAAACAGTTGCAAACGTAATAGATGATAATCATGACTTTAATATAGGAATTATTGCCATGTCAATAAAAAAATAATATGAGAAGACACTCTAGGTATATTCAGTGGTGTAGTGGAGCCGGAGCATGCCAGGTCGGTGCATCGGAGCTCCAGCACTTTTCTCAACACAGTTCTCATTAATCATTTTAAATCACATGAATTCATAAAATTAGGCGGTTGTTATTTTTAACATCAAGATCAAGAATTTTAAATAATGTTTATTCATACCCTAAACTGAACTGGGGAAAAGGCAAAAAAGCGAGAGAAGCGGTTAGTCAGAAATTTAAAATTGTCAGTAGGTACACTCAGTGACGTCCCTAGATAAAATGCCGCCCCTAGGCAGCGTCAAAATGCCGCACCATGTTTCTATACAGTATTTTTATCATCCTTACATGAGTCCAATATCTAAAAAATGTGTTGTATTGATACATTACTAAGTATCAGACAGTAAATATTATTCGCAAATCTGCACGTGTCGTTTCTAGTCACCAACGACGTCGATGGGTAACGGAAGTAAACTAATATCGCGCACCCGACAAAACCAGTTAGCTGCATTTTTTAATGGAAAGTTATTTTCATTATTACTAAGTTTTGGTAGCTATTTCTATACCTATATTCTAAATGATTCTCTTCGATTTGCCGCCCTTCGAGTAACTGCCGCCCCCAAGCGACGCTCAATCTGCCTACCCCCACGGGACGTCACTGGGTACAAGGTACACGGTACACTTACATTGAAATATTGAAGAAATTCCTTTTGAGTTGGGAGGGGATTAGGATTTTAAATGGCAATATATTGTAATAATAATGGCACTAGCACGATGCATCTATTTATTCAATTAACGGCTAATAAAGCAGTCATTAAATTATTTAAAATTTATAATTATTATAAGTCATATTAACTTATCAATCGTATGTATCAATTATCAATCGTATATAATATATTCTGTTTATAAATTTCTGTTTTTAAACCTCTGAAAAATACAGGCGTTATACAAAATGACTTGCGTTATTTGTTATGCTAATTTGACAATGTATCAAAATGAATTTTCGTATTGACTAAGAATGTAGGTACCTACATCTTATTGTCTTTAAATTTAAGTGATTGGTCTAAATACATACCTTAGTAGATAGATATCCAGGTTAAACAGTTCTAAATATTTTTTTATAATTTAATAAAATTTAAATAAACAAAAGAATGTCTATGTACCTACTTATAATATTGGAAACTTGAAGGAATTCCTGAACCAGATCCTAAGACTTAAACCTATTGTTGAACAAGAACTTCGTCTATGTTAAAACTGTGAATTAAGAATCCCCTCTAGTGCAGCTAATCGCACTTCCGTTTTTAAATGAACGCCCCCAAATTTATCATTTCATTTTACACTCCCGTGGTGTACGGATCTATCAATATACGTAAATTGAAGCTTTTTATTATAAAAATATTTCTAAAACGATCAGAAGTGACGTTAGAATTATTATTAGTAAACTTTTGGTTTATTGGGAAGAAAAAACAGTCGCATATAAAGCCTTAATTAGATTGAGCGAGTTTAAAAGCAGGCTAGTCAGCTAGTGTGATAGTGATGATGACACACAAAACTTTGCACTCGCTCAGTAGCCAACAAGCTAGCGAGTTGAAACCATATGTTGTTTATTTAATTTGCTCGTACTCGCAGCTAGTTCAATAGCAACTATGATGAAACACGGCTAGTTGACTAGCTAACAAGTCCACACGCCAGCGAGTAGCGAGTAAAGTAGCTTGGCTTTCAACTTTTTTCGTAGATTGTTTACAATCTGCTTGTTACCTAGTTAGATGATTACACTCGGCGAGTTTACTGGCAGATAGTAAATTCATGTAGTATACGTTGCCGCGATGACAGGTAAGTCGCTGAGAAGTCTTCTATAAACGACTACAGCGACTAACTGTTATCACCGATTTCTTGGTGTCGGATAGTAAGTCTGAGAGAATACGTAGATCGTATTAAGTCATAACTGAGATCCGGATCTTGGTTCGATTCCAAATCTTTGATCAATATTGCAGAAAATTAATCTATGTTCGGTTATTTGTAAATTGACTTCGCCTCATTGTTTATTATTACGTCGTATACGAGAAATTACTGTTAATAATTCGTTTAACCCTTAGACTATAGATACATATAGACGCCACCCGTTGCATTGCTAAATGAAGCCGCGTGCCTTGCGTTTGGTTTGTGAGCGATCGAACGCATTCGTCTACAAATGTTCGAGACCATAGACCATTTCGCTAGTGCTCGCCCAAAGTGCTCGCACTAGACGCTCAGAATTAAAATATAATTTTCTATTTTGTTACGTTATATAGTATTTTTAAGCGGTCAAAATGCAACCATTAGATAAAGATATCCATAATTTAAGTTATTTTAAAGATATACTAGGTCACTGATATTTAAATATATAATAAAATACAAATAAATTATCACGAACATGTATCAACTTACTTATGAAACGTAATACCATCTTCTTGCTTATCAGTACAACACACAGAACCATATTTTCTACTTAATTAACCAAAAATATTTACCACTGACTTTATGTTTAACACAAAAAATATCAATTTTAGCAACACGAGCTCGCAAGTTATCGACGCTATGTGAAGCGTTTCGCCCCGATTTGATGGCGATATTTTTGGAAACTGGCTTGTAGCTAGTAGACCTTTTATCTTACTCTAGCGCGTGTCGCAGAAATTGTAAGGGTGCCGAATACTTTCTCACTCGCACTCATGCATCGTTTTTGTTCAGGCCTTGGTTTAACCTATCGAGTGAATGGTCTATATCCAAACACACATTAAGTATAATATCATAATCAATATACTCTTGATGAGAAATAATTGATTGTGAACATATTGTTAAACATTTGGTAATTACTAATAATAATGGTAATTCTCTATAATAATTACAAATTTGGGTGTAGTGACATCAATTGGCGAAAATAATAATTGAAAGCTCGAACGGTAATGCAGTTTACTGCATTATCATTTGTTTTAAAAACAAATGAGTCATGCTTTCACTTTTAATTTTTTCATTTGTTCTGAAACAAATGAGTCAGTCACTTTTTCACTTGTCCTTTTTGATTCCATTATTACACATGAATAATTTTAAAAAGTTCTGTTTTTTTATTATTTGCGAATATTCTTCTATTTTAGTCAATGTGAAAACAATATTATAATACCTAGTTACATAATATATACTTATACCAAAATAAAAATTTATTCTTCAAAAAACATACAATATATAAAGAAATAACGTATGGCTTTCATGTTTTGGGCAACATGTCGTTTGATATTTTAATTTGTAATTGATGAAAATTATTCTTTTCTTTTTTTAGGTATTTGCTAAGTCGATGATCTTCATCGACGATTCGATAGTTGAAAATGAAGAGAATAATAAAGACCATAAAAACTCAAATGGCTACTACAATGGACCGACCGGGAAAGCTGTTTCCTTTGAAGATAACAACAACACAAAAAACAATGATCTTAATAAAGAAAACGATGAAGAAAAAGTGCCAGACTTTTATATCATGTTTCAGGATGAAATATTTCCTGAACACAAGATGGGTAAAATTGAAGAAGAAGAAGAAGATGATAGCAGTGGACCAAAGACACCAACATCACCTGAAGATATTGGAATATCAATGAAGTGTTTAGATAAAATTGAACCCACAAAGACGCCTGATTTTGTTCCAAGTCTTGGAGATCCAAAAGTTTTACTGAAGACGGAAAGCCTTAAAAGTATACTGAAAGAAAACACTGCAAAATCATTACCTAGAGCCAGAAGCGCTTTATATTTACCTAGAACAGACAGCTCCAAGAGTATTACAACAACTAGTCCAAAACAAGATATCAATAGAGTTGACAGCATGAAGAATTTTGAACACGTACATCAAATTTCGAGGCCAGAATTGAGACGAGTCGACAGCTTGAAAAATTTCGACCGCGTACAACAAATTTCAAGACCAGATTTAAAACGAGTCGACAGTATGAAACATTTCGATCAACATAGACAAATTTCGATACAAGATTTGAGACGTGTGGATAGTATGAAACATTTGGAAGAAAACATTCGAAACAGAGTTCTGGCTAGATTGCCCCAAAGAAGTGCATCATATCTCTCAATACCTCATTATAATAATACTTTAGAGCAGTCGAGTAAGTCCATGAGTCAAGATATTTTTGCCATCTCATCAGCACATCTCGATACGCATCCTGGTGGCGATTTTAGTCTTCTTAGTCAATGTACAGATACTCCGGTTATTAAGGGTGGAAAACTTCCAAAATTCTACGCCGAGACGCCTGAAATTGGCGTGTACAAAGCTGAGACGAGCTTGCAGAGTATTGTCACAACTCCAGACGTGATATTCACCGAGAACGATTACAGTATGCCGAGATATTATAGCAAAAATATTCCTGCCATAGCACAAATACAACCGGGCGTCCATTCTAGTAGGTCGATGCCTGATCTTCGTTTACCAGTATCCAAACGACTGGCGAGACTGAAAACAAAATTGGCGCCTCTTGTTATTAAAAGACATGGCAGTGGTGAAGGGCCAAGTCACCATCATCACCATTGATGTATTTTGATGAATCTTGGAGATTTGAGATATTGTATTATTAACCCCCAATGGTGCGTGGCGAATCCCTGGATGCCAATCACATACTTCGTGAGGACCTCCATATTGATTCAATTGCAATGGATGAACTACTCCGATTGATTAGTGTGACCTGGTTTCCACGAGGGATAATTACTCAATGTCTAACAAATTAATGGTATCATTTGGCAATAGAGAATACACAGTCATTGTAAGGATAGAATTCTAATTGATCAGAAAAATTTCCAATATTGATTTAAAACTTTAAAAAACCTTTCTCTGTACTTATGTGTACATTAATTATACGATAATTTCATTTAGTTAATTTCAAAGATAAACAGTAACAAAAAAGATTGTCAGTATACTTAAGGCTCTTAGCTGAGGCATGGTCTAAAAAGATCGTATATGCGGCGCGGATTGTGCTAATGACGCGTGTCGAACGGAACATAATTTGTCATAAAAATTGAACATGCGTCCAATTAGTGTTATGTTTATTGTTATATTAGTAATAATAATAATATTATATTCATTGAAAATTGGAGTTCAGGCATAACGTTTTTTAGTAATATTTACACAATATAAGTAAGTATATAATCTTATGACGCCATCACAAAAAAAATCGACGTGCTCCCACCTCGAATGCTGCTCGGTGATTGGCGACGATGTGAAATTTCGTCCCACCTATTGTTGACAATTATTTACCGTTTCACTTATGTATCTATGCTACACATACCATAATATTAATTTAATGCCTGAAGATACCAAAATGGGAAATTCTAATCATTAATAATATATCCGATTACTATAGAATAGTACAACACACTCGTAAATTAAAATTAAAATTTGATTCATCAAGCCTCTTACGATAGTACCTATGTATTAGTTTTTTTTAAAATATATATTTTTTTTGACCATGCCCGATCCTAAGAAGATCATATAGGCCTCCACAGAGTGAAGGTTTTGTATTAATTTGAATACGTTGACTCAAAACACACATTCAAAAACAATATGTGTATTTGATAGACTCACGACATTATAAGCAGACACGTTAGCCACTCGGCCATCGTGGGCCGTAAAATATAAAGGAAACTAAAAATTTTGCACATTGTATTGTATGTCATTCACAACCAGGGTCATGGGAAGTTATTCTTGGGACATCACTCTCAAGGGTGCTCCTCAATCTTTATGGCAAGGCATATATGTCCAAAATGGTGTGGAGATGACATAGCAGGATGTAAAAAGAAGCCATGTAAAATTTAAATATTTTCTCCTGTCTTAAAAATGAAATTGAAATTCCTTTTTTAAAATGTATTAACTAATAAGTATATACCTAACTATACAAGTATTTTTTTGAAATTATAGTATTAATATTTGTAAATAATATATATTAAATATAATTTGTTAAATTAGTTAAGTATTTAAATTAATGTAGTACTTTAGATTTACCACTGCGTATTAAGTACATTCCTTTTTTGTGATAAAGTTACTACACAAAGTCATTGTGATCAAATTTAAAGGTAGGTAAATTATTGTAAACAAATAATCATAGACTTAAATTTAGTAAGTACGGCAGTGTCGCCAACGTAAAGATAAGTATCTAATAGTCTTTAAATATTGTATGTATGAATGTTCTTTCTATTGTGAAATATAAAATTATTATTACCACATTCTACAGTAACTGAATGGTACCTAGGCACTATTTTATAAGAATGTTTTCAGTTTCTCCTGAAAATACTATTTGACATAAAATATTGTACTCCGACACTGGGCTTTTGTATTTGTTACATGTAAATTGTACGTATTACATTTCACCGTAGCACAGTTTGCCGTGTGCTTTCTTATCGGAAAGAGATGAAAAAATTAAGCGTTGTTCGTGGAGTATTGTAGACAATAATGTTCCTTCAAGAATGAAAACCTAACCTAACAATTAATCCAGTATATCAGCTATTTTTAAAAATTTGTTTGCCGCTGGCTTCCTGTAAACGTACACCGACAAGAAACCGTACTATACAACCCAAAAAGGTTGCACGGTCTTCACGTCTCACGGTTTAATATGTGACCATATATTTCCGATACAAGATTTCACAGCGAAGTGTGATATGGCGAACTGCATACGTACAAATTTCCGGACACGGCTTTTAACCAATTCACTGCGGAGCATTTAATTACCAGATTTAAATAACATGCAAATTATATCTAATGGCCCCTTAATCAGGACACAACAGCTGTGGCGTTCGCGCTGTAAGGATTAAACAATCAGTTTTGCTTTCCGATCTGTCTCCGTTCCATTGAACATCACACACACTTCACATATTTTTAAAGAAATAAAGACACCCAATAAATATTGCATCGCAACAATTTACTTACTCCTATGTATGAAAATGAACGAGTACTTTTCTACCCATATTCTGTCTATATAGTAATAAAACAGGCAAATCTATATAGTGATAAAAAAACTCAATAGATGTCTCTGTTACTATAATTTTTTAATTTTTAATGTCACATCATTGTGTCAGAATTTTTGTTACCAGGATTAATATGAATGAAACTTTAAACACTACTACATTTATAGGCTTAGAAAATGTGAATATGTAATGTTGTAGACAATAAAAAAACCGAGATATTACTGAATTTAAATAATAACCTACTTATTTAGATTTATGTCATTGATTAATAGTACATAGTATTATTGAAGTTTGTACTGTACAAAACCATGTAGATATTGTATATTTGTGTATATTCAAAATAGGATTAAAAATAATTATTGTATTATACTTTTGACTGTACTTAATAAAATAATATACAGTTATACACTTGAAAAATATTTTTTTATTTTTTTATCTAAGTTTCTAACCATTTTTAGTCAAATAATATACTATAGCACCGCCATCTTTAGATTAATAAGCATAACCTTTTGCACAAGCAACTAGTCGTCCACTGCCATACTATTTATTGATAAAAAAACTTGCAAGCAGAGTTTGGTATTCTATAATGACTGAAGAGTATAAATAAGTTATTAGTTATTGTCGTTTAGAATCGACTGTCACATTGACAAACGTTTTAGTGTATTATGATATTATTATACACAGAAGGTTACTTACTTTGATCGTCACTTCCAATTATTATTAATAACACATAACCACGAAATCAGATGAACTCCAAGGTCTCCAAGATACGTTAAAATAATCTGAAAGAAATCTGAAACTAAGAATACTCCGACAAGTGAACACGACAGACGCGTCAGTATGAGCACTCTATAGACAATGACAGGTCATCCATAGACAACGGTAGGGGCGAAAAGTAGTACCAGTCGTGTAATGTATCGGCTTCCTTCTTCAGTGAGCAATGACTATACTAAATTACCACAGAACAGACTAATAAATTGAATTCCGATAGACCATAACCCAATACACTACATTTTGATGCAAGGTTTTGAATGCGTGAGTGTCCTACGACAATGACCCACACATTATAAATGTGCAATAGCGTGTGTTGCAATTTCAAGTTGTGTTTCAATGAGCGTCAGTACATAAAACGAGAGCTTTTGTCAGAACGAAATATAAGCAGATACTTAACACGTGTTTAAGTTTATCCCATATTCTTCCAAACTCAAGATCGGATGCCTGTTTTTCCACACCCGTTAGATATTTCAGTTCCCATTATTTCTGAGTTCCCTGTAAATTACCATTCATATTTTATTATGACTTACACTTCTTGTCGGATTTATGTCACCATGCAGACGATTTAAGCCACATTTAGACCAAGCGAGGGAATGTTGGTTCTTCCCTCACTCCAGCAAAATTCTCTGCTTTTTGTTAAGCGAGCATAAGAATTTCATTGGAGTGGGGGAAGAACAAACAATCACTCGCTTGGTCTAAATGCGGCTTTACAATGATTCTTAGAATGTATTTATTAGTAAATCAATCTTATTAGTTGTAGGACAGTACCTAACAGTGGCGAAGACTCCATACTAAGTGATTATTTGAAGCCTACCTTCTTAAGAAAAATATTTTTTAATTGCATATTGACTTATTTATATAATCACTTGATTATATTATCGTCACCGTAGATGTCAAGGGAGCCAAGCGACAAATTTGGCAAACATGAGTAAAGCACACAAAAGTATTTTAAAATCATCAAAGATGCAGTGGTCAATAAATTTAAGCCACAAAACTCTTTTGACTACATTTTTTGTACATTTCAATATTCAGTGGTCAAGAGATAAATAACACACATAACTTCTAAGATACTATCTTTTTTAGTTATTTGTACAAAATAATAAAAAGACCAAAAAGTATGTTTTACGTTCAAAGTTTTACCGTTATATCTTTAAAAACAAAAAAGTTCAATAAAAAAATGTTACCTTTTTTTGTCACATAAAATCTCTGCGCGCCTGTTTCTCAGGATTATAATTTTGTGGACTGGCTCCCTTGACATCTATGGCGACGATATATTCTATAAAATAATTTATTTTGCCAACGAGAGATGCCGTATGTGTAGGAATGTATTACACAGATAATAACAGAATAATCTGCAAAGGTTTTAAAAATATACCACAGCGCGCCATCTGTCTTGACGTAAATAAAGGTCGGATTATGTTTCAAATAATTCTCAATTTTTTTCGCTTAATCGCTTAATTTTACGTCATCATTGAGTTTTTGAAGTTTCATTAAATTAGTGTGTCGTTGTCATTAGTGTGTACCTATTCATTAGTAGTAATAATAATATAATACGACCATGTCCGATCCTAATAGGATCATATGGGCCTCCACAGGGTAGAGGTTTGTATTAACAGATTTTGTTTTTTACGAGAAATGGATGTCAGTCACTTGCTCAACCTCTTAGGTCCATACCCTGACTCACACACAAATTGAAAAACAATATGTCGTCACTGTTCTGGCAGAAGACACTAATTCAAAAAAATGACATATCAAGTTAGTTATACTAAAATGTTCCTTATTTCAAACATTACTGTCTGGATACCTTCTTAATAAATAAACAGTCTATATTTTAAAGTCATCCTTTTTACGATTACTTAATAAACTCAGACCATTTCAAACATTTTAAAAACTTTAAAGTCAAATTACTCAAAACTAGTATTCTCCAATTAGTGTGTTCTGCCAGAACAGAGACGATGTGTACTTGCCAGACCCAGGATTCGAACCTGAGACCCACGGCGTGACAGTCCAACGCTTCAGCCGCGCGGCCACCGTGGGTGTCAAAGTGTCATTCATTAGTAGTAATATTGTATTATCTTCTTATTTCTCGTAAGTATACCTGACAAGTAGTGTGTTCTTTTTATCAGATCTCTACAGCCTACCTCTTTCCAAAAGTCACCCTTCGCCACTGGTACCTAATGCTGTGAGTAACCTGTTTTTTTTTATGAAGATCAAATTAAATAAATACTAAAAACTTTCTATGCACCATATTTTTGTAAACATAATATCCGTGTAAGGCATGAATATGTTAGTAAGTCTATAAACATCAATTCTCATGGCAGCTGTTTGTAAGGTTGGTGTTCTGTGATAAATCAAGAAAGTTATCGAAACTGATTATTATACAAAAAAATACAATTATTGTTCATTCTTCAAGATATTATAATTTTAAAATACTTGCCAGGATGCGGGTGACTCATCACTGATATAGGTAGGTGGCAATGGCGATGGGTGGAGGTAGGCTATTAAGATGTCACATAAATAGTCCACACTAAACTTTGTCAGTCATACTTATTTGTTTTCATTTAACAAGAATACAAATTATAAATGGTGCCGGTTAGTTTTTAAAAATCAATTAAACCCTGCCCAAATCAAAACATAATAGTTTAGGTATGCTATAGGCGACCTGACAAAAATAGTGCACACTTTTTCAGTCATACTTATTGGTTTTCGTTGAATTAAGAATATATAATAATATTACAGATGGTGTTGGTTAGTTTTTTAAAATTCATTGAGACGATACATCAGTGAAACGGTAAATAATTTTCAACTGTAGGCGCGACGAAATTTTGGACTCGCTAACATTCGGAGAGAGAACGTCGAGCTGGGAACACGTCAATTTATTTCATGATGGCGACGGGGGTATTAATTCTTAAATCGTGGAAAGATGACTAAAACAATAAACAAAACATTAAATGGACGCACGTTGGATTTATATGGCAAACTATATTTCGTTCACATTGCGTCATTTGCACCCACGACCCGCAATCCGCGCATCGCCTAGCCACGATCTTTTTAGACCCTGAGGTATA
This sequence comes from Rhyacophila brunnea, assembly GCF_057557595.1. Taxonomy (NCBI): domain Eukaryota; kingdom Metazoa; phylum Arthropoda; class Insecta; order Trichoptera; family Rhyacophilidae; genus Rhyacophila; species Rhyacophila brunnea. The sequence goes on along the minus strand of NW_028232806.1, from coordinate 37,116,003 downwards.
GCCTTAAGCCCTGCCTAAACCAAACCATAATAGATGAAAAATATTTTATAGGTAGACGAATATTTTTTGATGGTTTGGTTTTCCCCCCCCCCCCCCCCCCGACCATGTCCGATCCTAATAAGATCATATGGGCCTGTTTTTACAAGAAATGGATGTCACCCACTTGCTCAACCTATTAGGTCCATACTCTGACTCGTACACAAATCTGCTTGGTTTACTCAAGGTTTAATTGAATCTTAAAAACTAAGCTGCCATTAATTATAGTCTTAGTTAAATGAAAACAACTATGTGTGACTGAGAGTGTGTAGCGTGCACTATTTATGTCGGATCTTAACACCCTACCTCCACCCTTCGCCACTGGTAGGTAGTAAAATTTCCTGAAAAGGTAAAAAAAATGAAAAAAATATCATTCATGATTTAAAAGAATTAAAATACTCATTGGGTTTTTATTTGACTATTATATCCATTATTTAACAATGATTATGTAGCTATAAGCTAAAATTTTAAATATTTAAAAATAAAATATTCACATTTCACTAGGTATTCAAATAAAAACGTTAATAATAATAATAATTATTACACATTTCTCAAATATATATTTTTACAAATTACCAACATAATAGAATATTTTTTCATTTTTAATTTCTAAACAGAATAGGTCCCAAAACCTATGCGATATAACAATAGCAAGAAAACTTAAAATAATGATATTTAGGGAGATTTTTTAAATATTTTTAAATAAGGATCTCAATATTAAAAAAAAATGTTTTTTTTTTATAATTTTTTTTCGGAATATAAAAAAAGTATATTATTACATACCAATATTATTTTGCTATACTCTCCGGTGGTAAAATCAATATATTTAAATGTAATTGTATCTTGGTTCCTTTACAAAACTAATTTGCTGGTAACGTTTTTGTATATAATTTTGGACCAGCGCAGCTATTCGTAACAGTTATCACTTAGCACGTTTCCGTTATTTTCATTGGTCCAAATTAACACGGAAGACATTCCATAGGTATGCAAGACGGTTATCGACAGCTATCTATAATAATCGGTAAATTTGTAATACAGAAAAAATTTAGGTTAGTAGACATGTCGGTCAAATTCGGTTATATTCGTGCTGGTGCATACACTCGAACCCAAGAATTTTGTATTGATACATCAACCATATTAACATAACCTACAATTTTATTAGTCATGTAATTATTGCAGTAAAACAAATATTATGTTACTACTAGCTGCTACTAGCCACTCGATATTTGACAGCTCAAACTATAAATTAAGACAGCGGCCGTGACGTACTCATATTTCAAAACAGTCGGATCTTGCATTTCAATTCTCAATATGTAAAATTGACATAATCTGTTTCGCTCTACAAATTAACACAGCCAAGAGAGGAGCTGTTAAAAGATAGTACTTTTTGACAGTTCAGACAGTTAACTTATTTATAATAATTAACCACCTGAATACGTAAAATGATAAATGTGATATATTTTGGAGGTTAAGGCTGATTCTGATTAGTCGAGTAGTTTAGACGAGTGGAGAGTGATTTAGTTACCACTAAATGGTTTAGTGATTTAGTAACTCAAAAGTCTCCGAACACAGTACGTGACAGTCACAGTGAGTGAGTGACGTGTCAAAATGAAAAGAGCACAACGTAGGTAACAAACCCAAAAATCAAATAATGAACTATTGTTTTTATTCAACGAATAATTCACACAATTTAAGAATGTGACATTCTTTTTATTGAACATTCAGAATTTAAAAAGACTTCTGAGAAATATATAACCAATAGGAAAAATCTTATTTTTTATAAAAATACGACACCCAGCAGGTTCGAACGTGATTCTAAGTGTTTTCTAATAATATATGTTCAAAAAATAAATAAGTTAATGAGTTCATTTATAATGGCTATATTAGAAGAATTGAAGGAAGAAATTCTACGATAACTAATGAACTTGATTAAAGATAACGTGTTCAGACTCGTGGCTTGTTTAATATTTAGTGAGATGTGGTGGGGGTCGCTACTCAAACGAGAAAATGGAACAAAATGGATTGACTCGACTAAATGATTTTACTAAATTACTCGACTAAATTTGTCTATTCATACATGTTTAGTTACTACCGGTCTTTAAGTGAATATGTTATAATAGCCTCGCCGTTTATAAAAAAAACATGTGATGGATTTTATGTTTAGCTGCTATTAATCGTACAATATTATTATTATGATATTAGATGAAAATAAACTGTGTAACAAAAGTAATATTCTACCATTTATGGCTGTGAAACTATACACTTAGACTTAGAAATATGATTTTTTGTATTGGTCCAAAATTATATATGGTAACTATAACAGTGACAATAGTTTGTTGTAGATTGTACAGACATTTTTTCGTTATAAAATAAATTATCTACGTATAATTTTGTAGTTTTTCTTGTCATTCAATTTATTGAAAGTGGGGAGGAATAATAATCATTTTAATTTGGTAGTTAAATGCTTTTAATCAGTATTTTTATATAATATATATTATATAGACTTTATTTTAGTAAAATTAAAATAATTATAATTTTAGAGAATGTTGTGAAGAAGAAAACAAATTTGTAAGTTAACTAAATGTAAGTTTTAAATAATTTTTCAAAATAAATGCATTGATTAGTAGAATGTTACAGCTTATAGAAGAAAATACTATTAATATAACATATATTAGAATATAATAATATATATAATATAAAATATAGATAGATTATAATATTTAATTTCGAAATACTTCTCATCCTCATTTTTTTTTTAAATTATCTATTATTTACCAGTGTGGTAAAAAAAAAAAACATACATATTGTATACAGATTTAATCTAAAAACATCTAACACACACCGATTTGGAGATTCTAATATTCGGAATATTATAACAATATTAAGATGTATGAGATTTTTTTTTTAATATTACATGAAAAAAATGTTTGCCTATAAAAAGAATTACATTTTATAATCTACATTGACAATCAGATATAAATTATTGAAAACTTTTAGTTAAAATTAATACACCAAAAATTTAGCGCCTAGATTACAGATTACAGATTCGAATTTAAAATTAAAATAAAGATGGCTGCCATTGGAAAAATATTTTTATGTCAAGCCATAAAATAAATTAATGGTTCCTTGCTGAAAACGTTTGAAGTTAGCAGTCTGACAATGGAAAATTAGCATACTATTTATATTTTATGAAAACGGTCTTGGTTACAAAAAGATCCAGCCCACATATAAATAATAAAATCAGTAGGTATGCTAGTATAAGTATATTTTTTTATAAAGTTTGTTAACGTTCATTAGGTGAAAGTGTTTGAAGAAGCAACGCAATTTAACATGAGGAATACCCCATATTTAAATACAAATTGAATCATAAAGCTTCATAACAGTTATGGATCCAGGACTGTGGAACTTTCCTCTACAAATTATTGATACACACTGAAGTATGTATGACAATCAAACTATCACAGAAATGGCCAAAAATGGAACTACAAACTACCATAGGACGCCATTTTGACAATTTCATTCGAATGTCAGATTTTGTCCAGTTACGAGTCTTGATTGGGTAGTTTTCGACAGTGGCTCTCCCATCCCATTCTTCAGATAAGTTGGTACTATCCAAAGAATTAGGAGATTTAGGCACAAGCCAAAGGCGCTGTCGTCGACTAAATGGGAGGAGCTTGTTAGTTCACACAGTTAGGACAGTAGGTCTGTATAGTATTTTTAGTATCTTTTAGTGTCTGTATATTTGTTAATTCCTTCCAATTTTGAATTCTGACCACAAGAGAAAGTGTTCTTTTGTTTGACTTTTACTGCTGTCAGAATTATTTTCATTTTGACATTATACCTATGCCTAGATACAGTTATTTTGATATTTAAAAAATGTAATTATTATTGTTTTATACGTATATCAATCAAAGAAGCGACCTCCTGCAAAGCCAGATACTTCAGGTAATTATTATGGTCAATTTTACTTTAAAGAGACATAATACGTTGTGCTCTGACATACTGACGAGTCGTGGTTGCATTGAATTTCTCTGACAAACTGTGAATTGAAAAATTTCTCATCCTATATTTGAACTTCAGATAGTGTTACTCTCAGAAATTTGACACCTGCCAATGCCAGAATGACGATAATTAACTGTCAATCAGAGTAATATTGAATGATCCAATACGATACAGAAGAAAGGCAGACCAAAAAATTGCTGACTACATGGAACTACCGATAACTGCCAAATATTTACTTGGGATATCGAACTGGAAATGGATAGAAATCGTCTTTAATTCAGAAAATTCGACCTGAGCCATATCAATAGGTATTATACCGAGCACACACAATTACTAACCACAGCTACTGATGGTAATCGCATGCTGCGAACTAAACTAAGCTGATACATCCGCAAACGTTATGTAGCAAAATTCGACTTGTTGCAAAGTTCAGAAGAACAATAATTGACTGGTGAGATTGACCACCGCACTTAGCACGCTTATTACCTCACTGCGCTTCGTCACTTCCTTGTAAACATTCTCAATGCCCAAGTTAGGAAACAACATAATATAATGAAAGAGACGTCAAGCGCGAGAAGGTGAAATAATAGGCGTATCCTAAACATAGTTGGTGATAGCGACTATAACCAATTAGCCTATTTATTATGCATAAGAAGAAATCACATATGCACAGTTGAGTGGTTAAGTTGTTCCACCTGACCTGTAGTTACTGTAGTTATAACCACAGTGGGATGTGGAGACCTACCGGTAAGTGCTGTCTGTCACCACACATCATAAGTTGTTACAGCAGTGGCGAAGGGTGGAGGTAGGCTGTCCGACATAAATAATCCACACTGAACTTTATCAAACATGCTTATTTGTTTTCATTGAAATAAGAATATAAATTGCAGATGGTGATGGTTAGTTTTTAAAATTGAATTAAACCTTGCCTGAACCAAACCATAATGGATAAAAGATCTGAAGTTATGCTATTAAATCATACATTAATTCAGATATCTTATAGATAGAAGAATACATTTTATCTGTTATAGTTTGGTTAAGTATTTGGGGTTAAATGACATTAAAACAAACTAGCAATTTGCAACTGTGCAATTTTGTATTCTTAGTTCAATCAACAGTATGACTGAAAAAGTGTACATTATTTATATCAGATCTCCACAGCCTACCTTCACCCTTCCCTACTGTGTTACAATATAGGTGTGGTTTATAGTTATTGTGTATATTTTATAGTTTTATGTGGGTTGCTATCTATTTATATAACCAAGTCCGCCGATTAGTTTTGAACAAGTCCGGTAACGTAACAATTATAAATTTAACATGAACGTATAGCTAATGTGAATAATAATAGAAATGTTACGACAATATTAACTGCCTGATAAGTGCAAAAACAATTCATATTATTTATCATTAAAAATACATCTAATCCATTCATATTTAAGACTAGAATCGCTAATATATCAAAATAAATTTACATTTAAAATTTTAAAATAACAGGGTGTTGTAATAATAATAATAATAATAATTACTAGGCGGTTGCTCCGCCGAATCTAATTCATATATTTTAGAATCATTTACACCATAATACAAATTTATCACTTTTAAATTTGGCATTACGACAATAAAAGGTTTATATTATTATTTATTATTTTATGATTTTTTTCTCCTATTAAACACCGAATAAAAAAATTGTTAATTCTCTAAACCTATTCACATGGTGAAGTAGGGTATTAAAATATGTAAGCGTGACATATAAATATACATTTAATTATACTTAATGTTTGTAACAAACATTTTTTTTTAATATACCTATGCTGTTCTCACTAGCGTAATTGAAAAAATATATGAGCAATTTTAAAGACAGGAGATAGTGCACTAATTAAATTTCATTAAATTTTTACAATTTAATAATATGTATTTCATAAATACATATTTTTTAGATTTATATTTTCATTAAGTGCGTCCTAATATAATATATAATATATTTTTTAGATTCATTTTTATCATAGGAAGGTAGTTATAATATGGGTCAAGATTGTAGTAAGCTATATAATTATCTAAACATTAAAATCATTACCTATTGAATATTTAATGAAAAACAAAACAAAGATGAAATGAGGCGTCTAATTCTAAAAAGCGATAAGTCCACATTTGATCAAAATCGAGAAAAAAATATGCACGTATTCTTTGTATAATTTTACACAATATGTATTGATCTATAAATTCCAAAACGCGACATAGCCCTATGAAAAAAAAATATTTTAAGTCTCGATTTATTACAAAAAGCGCCAAGTCCGTGTTTCATATTATTTAAAACTTGGTTGATTTCGCGCGTGTTTAAGTCAACCAATAAGGGAACGTTTAATATTGAAAAGGGCGTCTCCCATGCTGTAGCATCTGGAAAACTCATGACAGTACCACGGAAATTTGTGCCTTATGCGTAATAAATTAAAAAGTGAGGTACAAGTAGCGCTACGTCCAATTTTATTTTGCCTATATTTATTACATTTAAGAGTTTATCGGCTGAAACAAATTGCCATTTGGTTCTTATTTCGACATAGAATACAACGGAAAAAATAATCTCTCGTTAAAACGAATAATTGAAGTTTGAAACATAAAACGTTGTTTCCCCAATATATTGATTTGTGGACTTGTCGCTTTTTCTAATTAGACGCCTCAAATCTTCTGATAAATAATTATTACAAAGAAATGTAGCCATTTTAATAATGTGACAGGATTGTAAATGAAGCACGTAGAAGAATCTTGTTTACGAAAACAAAATTAAATATATGCGTATTGTTAGATTACAAATGAATGGTTAATAATAAAAGTTAACAGTTGATGGTTAATTAATGAAAAAATATTGTAATATATTTAGACAGCTGTGAGATGACCTCCATTTTGTTTTTGTGGAAAGTTCCATTTTAGCATTAATTATTATATAGTGTCACTATTCCTTCTATTGCTCATAGAGATTATTCAAGAAATCACAACATCGATATCCATACAAATCATCCAACTTATTTTCGACGGGATCACATCAAAACACTGGCAAAAAATTATTACACATCACTCAAATCGCCGCTTGAAAAATATGTCGACGAAATAAAAAAAAGAAACAGAATTTTGCATCTATTTTTAAATGTCTATGGCACACGGGAGCTGTCAAAAATATCAAAATAACCGACAGCTACGTCTCATTCTATAACCGCAAAGTGTAAACTATTATGTCTACATCTCACTCTTTCATTAATCCATAGAAATATTCCTGGATGGCTCAAAAAAGGAGATACGTGTATATTTTGTATCTCTTTTCCACTGGGTAGAGTCAAACTTCACTTCCGACAAATGTCAGTTTCTGCATTAATTTATCGCACGAGTTTATGGCGAGCAACTTTAACGGAGACCTTTCCTAAGGCGCTCTTGAGGGCTGCGGCGGCTTCTTCGCTTGTTGCCTCCTTCAGACTCTGCCCGCACACTGATATCACAATGTCTCCCTTTTGAAGTCTTCCGTCAACTTCGGCTGCTCCCCCATGAACCTAAAAAGATTATAATGTTATTTAAATTTCTTAGATTTATTGTAAAGCCCAAATAAATAGTCCTCAATGATCAGTTATGTCCGGCATTCAGTGAAAAGGGGCAACAGGGTACAACCTTCGTGCCTTGCTTAACTGACCATCTGCCCGCAAACGCTAAATATTGCTGAATGTCAAACACAGATGATACAGGACTATTTGTACATTTTAACACTATCCATACATCAATAATTCTCAAACTGTTGCGTGTGTATCCCTAATAGTACGGGAAAGATTTGATGTGGTAAGTGTTTAATCTTTTTTACATAATATTTGATATTTTTGTTCTAATACTTAATGATCCTGAAGTGGAGATGGTAAGACTACTTCACTTGAAGAAAAAATTATCACTGGACAATTAATCTTATCATCTAGTGGTACCCAAGAGATATTAAAAGACCAAGAGCCTGCTAGATCTATGAGATAATCAACTTTAGCAGAAGTGCAGAGCAATGAAAAACTAAAGAAGAATGGACACAGCAAGAGAGACTTCCATTAGTGAGTGGGTTAAAAGTGGTTGAATGACCTAATGATAATAAGTCAACATCCTCCCTCAATTCTAAATGTTTTTGTAAAAAGGTGGGTACGCTGGATGTTGTAGGTTTGGGACACACTGTCCACAATTATTAGTCTGGTGAAGGAAATATTTTTTTGATGATGAGCTGTCAGTGGCCAAAACTGCTTATTGGATGGAGGCAGCGCTCGAAATGGAAAAGTTTACGAACTGGAGCGCTCGAAATTTTCTGAACATTTTATTATTTATTTAACATAGTTTGTTATCAAATTTTATGTGTATTTTATAAAAATAAGTGTGTTATATTTTTTTTGTTACGTGGCCTATAAAAATAGCTTAGGGTCAAATTATTTTTTCCACGAGACGGAGTGATAATTTTACTGATTTCACGAACTGGAACGGTGCTCCGGTCCATTTCGAGCCCTGGATGGAGGTAAATGCCTACACACTTCGAGACAGCGATTAATGTGTTTATTAAAACTTACAGTAGACTGTAATACCATGTGCCTACCGCATGGTAAATTCTTAAATATTAAATTTGTTTGGAAAATTATAAATCTGTTTTATTTCTCCAAAGTTATGGTTACAGAACAATAATTTGATAATATTGAATGACTTGTATCTAAGGAATAGTAAATCAATTTCTACTTTACATAGCAAATGCATTGTATTAGGTTTGGAAATTTCGCAAAATTACATTATTTTTCACAAGTCAAGATTTATAATAAATTATTTAATAATCGTTTAGAATTAAGTCTTCGCAACTGCTCACCGTGTTTTCTTTGGTACTCTGATTTTAAATATCGTAACCAAATACGATATAGTGATGTCCCCATAATTACAATCAAATACATTAATTTTATTATAAATACATAGGTGTGCTGATTTTACAACTATATAAATAAGAAATAGGTACATATTATTTGACAGGTCGTACCAAGTCAGATATGTAGACTCCTGGAGGCGGTTTCTTGGCCATGACTGCGAGTCCGATACCTTTGCCCGGCTTCTTCACGAGGTCCACCTCAATCTCGGTGAAAGCGGGTGGATCTGAACGCAGGACTGTCATTCTCATCTGAAATTCGAGATAAAAATATACAATATGTTTTATGACTAAATTGAACTAATTCTAATATTGAAGATCAAACACTGTCCCCTATATTAAACATGAAGCGTGTAGAAAAATCATAATGAAAACAAATCTGATTCTTTTACCAACTATACCTGAAACCCTATTCTAGCAGTCGTGTTTACTATTAACACGAAATGTAACACTTATATACATAATAAGATTATGGACCAAAGGTGTTAAAACATGAAAGTGAAGCAAAATAAAGGACCTCTGTAGGTAAGTCTATTCTTAACAGTTATCACTTTAGCACATTTCCGTTATAATCATTGGTCAAAATTGGCACGTTAGGAATTCTTTACACTAAACGTGATTAAATGGATAGCGGCGGCTATCTTTAATTCTTGGTAGATAATATGTCGGTCAAATTCGGATATGTTCGTGCAGCTGAACCCAAGCAGATAAGACCGAACACGAGCGGATAAAGCCAAACTAGTGCCATCTAATCGGTAAAACTTTTATTAGTCTTGTCATATGGTTTTGGATCTCGAATGTCGAAATGCGCGAAGTTTTTTTTAATAAACATTAAACCTTTAAACTTCAAACAGTCAACATAACCTACAATTTTGCTAGTCATGTCAGCCGGACGCGGACATGTTGACGTAATTATTTTTTGAAACATTCTTGCATCTCAATTCTCAATATGTAAAATTGACGTACTCTGTCTTATTCTCACGTTAGCACGCCCAATAGAGGCGCAGTTATAAGATATCAACTTTTGACAGTTCAGATGGTTAACATTTTTACATAATTAACCGCTGGAATACGTAAAGTGATAAATGTATATTTATCACAATTAGCTCTTTCTCGATGTTAAGTGATATGTTAGAATAAGCCTACTGATCTACCTAACCGATTAGGTTAACAACAAGAGACTTTGCATTGCAGTTTCATTTGAAGAGAACTTCACAATTCTACTATGCGATATAATTGTTAATTTCCTGGGTTAAATGACAATCTGTCACAATGACTAGATGAGCAACAACAACAAAATTACATCCGAGTAAGTAAATGGCGTTCACAATACAGGTATTAAAAAGTGGCAGCTATTGCTTGAGTTAGGAATATCAGCTTAGTGGTGTTAATATCTGTGCAGTTTACTAACTTAAGCATGTTTCATTTGTTCAGCAAGTGCATTCAAATGTCATACCTAATAGAAATTGTCTATTATATATGGCTCATTTTATATAGGTAGTTTAAATTCATTTGTATGACTATTGAATCGGTACCTTAGAGCTAAAAGTGCAGAAGTCACATTGAGTTAAGTATGCATATTTAAATGTGTATTCATGTTCTCTTAATGCTGATGTCCAATGTCACATGGTTTTCAAAATACTTACTTCTAAAATGACAGTAGTCCAATTATTATACTTTAGAGCTGAAAGAGTGGATGTCCAATTTAAGTCATTATTGCTTTAAGCTATAGCAAAAAGATTAATTGCAAAAGTGTGCAAGTCCAACATACGGAGTTTTAGTCCGAACGCGAGTGAATATTTTAACTAGATTAGATTAACTATGTTAAAACTGCTATCTTGCAAAATATTGAATATGTGACTTCCAGAGTTTCACCTCTAAGGTACAGTAATTATTACTATAGCAATGTTAGGTGCTAAATTTCGTGTTAACAGCATGTATGACTGCTGGAATAGAGGTGCTGGAAAATTTTCCTTGTATTTCAGAGATACATCTGATATGGTAACCAACAGGATCATTGTATCAGCAAAATCAGATAGTGGGGCACATCCCTTAGTAATTGGTGTTAAGATATCATGTTTGATGGCTCACCCTAGGAACTGTTTGCTTAATTATTGAAAGTGCTTTCTCGTGCTTCATTTCTGGAGTGATTTTGACACCGTTGCAGTCCAGGATCTGGTCTCCAGGCTTTAAGCGGCCGTCTTTTGCTGCTTTTCCATCAGGGTATACTTCCAGGATGACCATACCTCCCTAGAAAAGAGAAATTAAAAGTATATAATTGTAATCCTACACTATTATTATATTATAAGTAATAAACCACATCGTAAGATAACGGACAAGAGAGAGTGGCAGGAAGATTGACAGCAATAATTTAATATGACAGAAGCAACATAAACACTGTCGGCGACAGTGACAATAGACAGTGTAAAATTAACTCCAATAATTCTTATTGATGGGAAAAAATGATATTATATTGCCCTCTAAAGTCATTTTATTGAGATATGTGAAGTCACACAAACAATAATTGCCGGCTGTATACTATTACATAACAAATTGTTTTATGCCTCTCATAGTTCATGAATCTTACTATACACACCAGTTGATAAGACAAACTTATGTTTCCTAGTTGTTATTTTGTCAAGTCAGTCATACCAATCGTCCAGTCATCCTGGAATCCATATGGAGACAGAAAATCATTCTAGTATTGGTCCATATTATATCCTCTGTAGCACATTTCCCTCGAATAGGTTGACCCTTAACCCGTTAGGGTGTTATGTTTTTGCAATAAACATATTTATTATATATTTTTGTATGAATGACATTTTATATAAAAACTTGCAGTTTTCTACAGTGGACAAAATAGTTACAGGCTTTAGTTATAGATGCCACTGTTAATTTATAATAATATAATAAAACATTCAATTTTATTGATTACTATTTTAACACGATTCCTTATTCATGTATTTATTATAATTATTGTATTTATTGTAATTTAAGTGTGTATATTCAAGTGGCTATACTCTGTATTATTAACATTTTAATATGTTGCCGTCCCTAGCATTTAACAAGTAGTTTAATTTACTTCCTTAAGATGTAGTGTGCAATGCAGTGCATATTAATTTGAGAAAATAACTTACGGTGAGTAATGTGTCCTGCCCACCGACGACATTGATTCCTAATGGTTTACTTTCAGTACTTATATCTATGAGATTATCTTTTCCTGTGACAATCGCAGCCGTGGACGGGTCGGCTGGTGGTTCAGCTGAAATTAAAATAAGAAAATTTATATACCTACATTATAATGAGGATTTGAATTAAATAAAGGCGTGAATACAAGCCTGAAAATGTAACAGAAGCAAGGTTAGTCAGTTTTTTAGAGTAAGGCTTATGTGTTTTGTCGCAAGACCAGACGATATAATAATATACGAAATGGTTTCAACATTTTGTTGAGCCCTTTTTACATTATGAATGATGTCGATAGGTTATAATGTTATAATATTAATTTGGCACTTAAGAACTTATTTCATTAAAATGTTTTTCATTAACGATAAGTTATAAATTTTTTTAAGTTTTTTCATATAAGTAAGTATGATTTTTCATAATATTATATTCTACATCAACTCATTTTCAAGAATTGAGGAGTGAATTGATAACATTCACATCGTACATTGTGCTCGGCCGGAAGTAGAATCTAACGTTATTTAGGCCAGTGTTTCTCAACTGGTGGTTCGTAAATTTTTGACATATGATAAAAATTACAATAAAATCTTCAAAACCAGTGCACCTGCAATGTTTGTGCATTGTTTTTTTTGTTCTTAAAATATATTAATGGTTTTACATGATGAACTCGACGGTTACCATATAAATAATATTTTTTATTTCTGTGTTTGTGGTTTGCAAAACGTTTCTCCTATTTTCAGTGGTCTGCAGGTGTAAAAAGCTTGAGAAACAATGACATTGAGCGGCGTGCGCAACTCAAACGTATAACCGTGTTATTCAAGTCTTTTTACCTTGATTCAAGCTAATCTTCCGCTCCAATCATCGAGTTGGATCAGGTCATAATAAAAATGTATCTGTTTTACTCACGACTCCATGATAAGATTCAAATTAGAATTCTAATTCTAATTTATTTATTTTACACATTATTATAATGAACACAACCAATTATAAATTTGAAGCGTTCACGACATGACATAAAATAAGTGTTAACAATTTTTAAAATAAAAATACAGAGAAATGTGAGTTAATAATACAATAAGTAATAAAATAAGAAATAAAATAAGAAAAGAAATAAAATAAAATAACAAAAATAAAAGTAGAAGGAAGCACACAGAGTGAACTTTGATAGACCATATCTTAAAAACTTATAAAACAACGTCCACCTAAATTCACCATCACGTAAGTGGAATATATCAACATCCGAAGCGATTTCATTAAACATGGTTATTGCCCTCCCAATTAGCATTACTTATGGCTGGTTAGTTCTGCACCTTGGGAGAACAAACAACGGATGCCCTCGATTCCTAAGGTAATTATCAGAGACACAAGCCAACACCACCTAGAATGGTAGAATTCACATTTACGCCGCGTATAAGCCTGAAAAAATATGTAGCTAAATAAAGATCCCTTCCAAATTTTAAGCTATAGTATGTAAGCATACCTAAGAGAAAGTCAGTCGGATACAGCCACGGATAATATCCATACAGCCGAAAGTAAAGGAGTCTCAAAAATTTTTTTTGGACTCCACTATAAAGCCGTAATTTAACTGATGCGGGGCCCAAACAATAGACCCACTCTCAAGTCTGCTTCTAACTAAAGAGTTATAGAGAATTTTTAGTACCGTAACATCCGAAAAGACCCTGGAAGTACGCAAGACAACGCCCAAATGATTCAAAATGATATGTCTCGCCGTAGTAGATGGGAGTCGTCCAGTGTGGCTAATTAGGGCTTCTATGCAGTACTACATGCGGAATAGATAATAATATGTTATAGGGTACCTTTGGCGGGAGAGGCGAGGGATTTTCCGGCTGGGGTGTTGGGTCTCGACACATGTCCCGGCGTAGTGTTGCCGGCCTTTAGGGTTGCAGGAGTGGGTGCTCTCGCGGCCCCCGGAGTAGCAGGGCCCACGCCTGGAGGCGGAACCGTCCCCGCAGGTGCATTCTCGTCTTTCTTGTTGGGGTTGCAGACAGTCAGTACCACTACGCCTTCGGTTTTCTTCAGCATGGAAGCAGCCTGGAAAAGGTGTTCAGCAAATGAATGAAGGTGTTCTTAAGCTTGGTAATTAACCAATCGTTGTTGTGATCAAGAGATTGATTATATTAATGAACTGATAGACTGGACTCGAGTGGAATGACGGTTGACTATGTCGAATGAAGGACTCGTGACGATAGCAGTGCGTCGCGTGATGGACTCGATGAGTGAGTAAGAATTCATGGAGTGTCCTTCCAATTTATACAAATGCAGTGGATATATTACAAGAGATATTGTCGCAAATAACAAATCATAAGAGACCCTACTGATCTAGTTATGATTGAGAAAATGCTGACCATCATTATCGCTCTATTGTTTTGTTTTGATAACAAAACATACATAATATTAAAGTGTGTCACTCATGATATGATTGCTACAAAAGTTATCATTCCATATTTTTTCTTAAATGGGAAGGGACGTCTAGAAACAATGACCGGGTCTGTATATGAGTATTATTAATATATTTTGCATCTGACGTCGAATGGTTTCAGCAGGATGGACCCACTGCGCACACAGTGATAATGGAGTTTCTACGAGAACATTTTGGTAAATGATTCATTTCGCTTTGATTCCCCATTAAACAGTGTTGACGAACCCTGCCTAGTAAGTAATAAGTCATATTTTTTGAAGCCACTTAAAGGGCCTGCGTATTTATTCTATACACAAGACTACTTTCGGCCGCTAAAACAGCTATCTAGAGTAGAAAAGTATCAAATTATTAGCACTTATTGTAATAATTACAATACGTTAGTTGTAATTTGTTACAATAAGTGCTATGTTTCAATAGCACCTCTCTTGGCTATGATAAATTTCAGAACGAGATAGTTAGTTTTGACTGTTTAGACCGCTAACTTTACTGTAATTGTTACAATAAGTTTTAATATTTCTTTGACACTTTCCTACCCTAGTTAGCAGTGGCGAAGGGTGGTGGTAGGGTGTTACAATTTACAGATGGTGATGGTTAGTTTTTTTTTTTAAATTCAATTAAACAATGCGAAAACCATGCCTTAATAGATCATGGTCAAAAAATAATTGTTTACCTGTAAAATATAATAATGAATTAAAAAAATGAGCCAACAATATGTGTAATATGTATATTTAATCCAACGAAAACAAATAAGTATGAATGAAAAAATGCACACAATTTTGTCGTATCGCCCAAAATACACCAAAACTACTATAGTTTGATTTGGCAGGGTTTAATTAATTTTTAAAAAAACTAACCAACATCATCTGTAAATTGTAGTCTTTATTCAATAAAAACAAATACGAATGACTAAAAAAGTTTAATGTGCACTATTTATGACGGATCATAACAGGCTACCTCCACCCTTCGCTACTGTTAGTTAGCTGCTGTAGGGGGCCGAAAGCAGTCTTGTGTATAGAATAGATGCGCTGGTGTATGTCAACAAAAAACTCAAGCCGAAATAAGAAACTTAGAGCCAGAAACCTTACAAAAAATACAATTCCCTTTTATGTTTACTTTATTGACTATTTAAAATAATATTATCATACATAATAATATTATGTCCCTTGAATATGTAAAATTCTGATTTTCGAATAACAATAATTGTGTTTACCTTAGCAAGGTCAGCGGAATCATTAAACAATCCTTACCTGATGGCCCTGAAGAGGTGACCATTTTAATAACACTATTAATTACCCACTTGTTATAAAAGCGACTTAAAACACCTGTTTGACTATCTCATATTATGTGCATAAATAATAATATTGTTTATTTTATTTTCGGCATTTCAGTTTATCGCAAAGTTGGTGAAAAATATATATTTTTTTAAAATATAAATTAGGATCTTATCTATTGTGAATATGCTTACACTATGCAAATAATTTTAGCTGGAATTTAGGCACTTTTAAATTATAATGTTATGTAGTAATTAACATAGCACCCAAGTGACATTTTTGTGTCATCAAACTTTATGACACTTAAAATGTTATCTGATAAAAAATGCTAATAACGTCACCGTTTTAGCAAAATCATCTATGTGTCACTTTTATCAAAAATGACTTTTAAATACCAAGTCATTCCTTATTTTTTTCTCTATAGGCCAGTAAAATGATCTATGTGTTGGGTAAACTCGCTCCGAAGTTATTTCAAAAAATAAAAAACAGCTATGTGTAAGGTTCAAAAACCACGGTTCACAAAAACAACTATGTGTATACTATAGTAACATATAAGTAAGATGGTATTTTGATATCGAGAGTGTAATGTTTTTTTACAGTTTGGCTACACATAGTTTGTTTCTATGTTATATGCTATGCATTATGGTCTTGCACGACGGTTTGAAAGATGCTTTCTCAAAAACAGAGACAGGAAATATTCAATAATTTCTGGAAGATGCCTACATGGTCAATAGGGTATAGGCGAGAATTAATTTAAAAGTTGGATAAACAACTACAAACGTCTCGATGACAGTGGCCAATTGAAAGCAACAATGACAGGTAATAAGAATCTGACTGAAGATAAATAATTGGTAGTGCAACCAAAACTCAAAACGGAGAGATTTATGGAAAAATGTTACATTATGGTTGGATCTAATTCCAAAGTTCCCAGCCATTATTGCAGAGAAAATACCTCCAGGGTGTATGTGGAATCGTGTTTCCGATCCAAAATACAAATGCATGATGCATATAAAAAATGGTCTCTGGAAAATAGTCTCTGGAAAATGGTCATAAAGCAGCAGAATATACTCCAGTATATTTACCACCAAAAAATCAGTATCCACCAACCACGTAAAGATCAGTGTGCCATCACTGCCATCTGCTGTAGTTATAAAATGAAGAATGTTTCAGAAATGGAATACAATAGCCACATTATTAAAAAAAAAAAGATGCTAGAAGACCAAAAATGAAATGAAGGAGAGTACCAGAAGTATTACTGGACGGTTAGTAATCACAATGGATCTCCAAAGTGTGCTGCTATGTCCAAAACACAGGCACAAATGTATTATAAACAAAAGCTGCAACTACACAATTTCACCATATACATTCTTCATAATGTATCTTCTAATGAATTTGTCTCATCTCATCGAAAGCAGGACAATACAATGAAATAATTCTAATATCGGATGGGTGTGGATATCAAAACCGAAATAAATTATTCGCTACTGCTCTAAGTTATTTAGAGAGAAAAAACATCGAGATTCAACAGCTTTTTCTGGAAAAAGGCCACACCATGATAGAGGCTGATAGTGCACATGCCACCTAAGAAAAGTATTTTAAGCCTCCAATATATTCACCATCTGATTATATAGCACGTATGCGGCTAGCAAGACCAAAACAACCTTATAAAATTAATGTCATTGATTTTTAATTTTTAAGAATTATGGATAAGATTAAATCTGGATTAAGTTCAATCAGACCAGGAAAACGAATCGGAGATCCTGTTGTATATGATATTAAAATGTTACAGTATCTACCAGATGGAACAATCTTTTACAAACTCAACTTTATCAGTGCAACCGTTTGACTGCCTTTGTAATATATATAATGAATCATTGCCAATATCGCAGTCGAAATACATACATCTTCAGGAATTAAAAAGTGTAATAGAGAAAGATCACCACTATTTCTACGATAACCTAACATTTAAACCTGCTAATAGAAAGTAAACGAACTTATAAATATAACATCATCTCACTATTGCATTAATAATTAATAAAATGATATTGCAATTTATCACTAACGCACTATGTATATTTCAACTATTATTTATGTAACAGTTTTTCATGCATTTATTATTATTCACATTTTGATGAATAAATTAAACTATGTGTATTTACAAAACGGTCAAAACAACTTATGTGACATCACAAACTGTATTTTTATTATTTTTGTATTAAAAATAAAAGATTTTTGTAAACAAAATAATAATCTTAGACCATTTTCTGATTATAATAAAGCATTCTTCATAATTTTAATGTTTAAATGTAACATTATTTTTTTATTCAGTTTTATCCTTCTCCTGCACAATTTGAGAAAGTGCACATAGATGCTTTTGCTAAAACGGTGACGATAAATGAAAAAGAAGACTGGGTGTTTTTCCTGCTATTTGTATTTTAATGATATAATTAAATATTAATTAGATATTCAGAATATAATCATAATAGTTTCTAAATTTTACTTTATTATGCGGAATTGTGGAAGGAGTATTTTTTTTACCAGGGGCGACATTATGAATAAAAATGCCTAAAAACAATTAACGAATAAAATAAATTTATCGTATTATTATGCATAAGTCAGGCTTTCGGAGTGTGGTGAGATTCAGACCGGAGCCTGTTACATGGATTGATGCTTTGCCGGTTCCACTGTGACTTGTTATAAGACTGGTTTTGTGATTTTGTTTTATCACAATATGTCTTATTCTTACTATCGCCATAATATAATATATTATCGTATATTAAGACATGTTATATGTAAAGCGATTTGTTACTTACAGTGTCATAGTTGGAGCCCAGTAGTGTGTCTTTATTCACCGCCAGGATCATATCACCAATAGACAGGCCAGCCTATAAATTATAATAAAAAAAAATTAAAAACAACCATTAAAACGTTTATGAAAGAAGCGTTTTTAATCAACCGGTATCTGAAACACTAATGATAAACCTACAATAAAAAAAGATTTGAATATTTTAATTTTATTATTGAATATTTTCAGAGCGTTGGAGCGGAGCTCGGAGCAGGAGCACGGAGCACTGGAGCAATGGGATTTTACCCGGAGCACCGAAAATTTGTAGTGTTCCACTGCTCGGGATGTTTTTTTTTATTAGTATTATTAAATTTTCGTACTAAAATCCAATGAAAATACTAGTATATTTTGAAACTAAATAAATAACCTCACTTTTTTGACAGAAGAGGCATATAATGAGAGACGATTTGCTGCCGGATTTTGTTTGATAGAATTAATAATGAAAATGATGATTATCTTAAAACTACTTTTATTTAACATTTGTATAAGTACAAATAATAGTTATTAAAACTTTTTACCCGGAGCAGAGCAGACCCTGGAGCGGAGCCGGAGCAAGTATTAGGTCCCGGAGCGGAGCAACTCAAAAAAGGGTCTGATCCAACGCTCTGACAATACTGTGTAGTTAAGGTTTTTTTGGTACATTACGGTTATACCGGACACAGTTGGGTGAAAACTGGAAGCAGCGGGATGTAGCCCTCAACTAGACAAGAAAGCCTACAATGGGCGTGCTAGTAATCGGCAACCTTTTCTTATGTGTTTTCTGTGACTTTTACTAGTAGGTAGGGATTCTTACTATATTATTTGTTAGATTATTATCCACTTAGAGTAGTGATACATAACCGCGGTTTCGCGAGCGGTGACGTTTCGCAAACATTTTTGTGATAATTGTTAAAATTGAAGTAGATTTATGATTTTTTTGACGAATCGATCATTAAAAACACATCCGTAGTTTTTTAGTTAATTGTATTAAATTGGTTATTTCGTATTCCATTACTAGATGCCCCTAGGACTCGTGGTCATCTAGTTGTCTACAAAGGTTGTCTTCATTTTTCCTAACGACACATCCTGAGACACAGAGCCCATCACTGCAGTTTTAGGAAAATAGTTTCTCAATTCTGGCATTCCGATTGATTTCCTATCCGGTACAACAAAATATTTTGTTGTAGACTGTTTAGGATGAAAATGTGTTGTAACTTTCAATAGGTACGTTATATATAAAAAATAAACAGAAACTGTGCAACTAAGATCCGTGTTTTCACTCCATGTTAAGACGGTACTTCAGTGAAACGGCAAATAATTTTCAACTATAGGCGCGACGAAATTTTGGACTCGCTGGCAATCGGAGAGTGAACGTCGAGGTGTAAATACGTCAATTTGTTTCGTGATTGCGACGGGGGTATTAATTCTTAAATCGTGTAAAGATGACTAAAAACGTTACACATTTACTTGAAAAAGAAAACATGTCAATGAATATATTATTGGTGTTACTAATAGAACAATAAACAGAACATTAAATGGACGCATGTCTAATTTTTATGACAAATTATATTTCGTTCGGCACGCGTCATTTACACAATCTGCGCATCGCCTAGTCACGATCTTTTTAGACCGTGCCTCAGCTGAGGTATAGCCTTAATCCATCATCATCGGCACTACAACCCAATGTGGGTCTTGGCTGCCTCCAGGAAACGTCTCCACTCCCCTCTGTCTGCCGCAAGCTCCCTCCACTGCATTAGTCTCAGGGATGCTGTGTCTTTTCTATACAGTCCAGCCACCGCAGTCTAGGTCTCCCGACCCTCCTTGTCCCTTCTGGTTTGTTGAAGAAAAGCCTCTTTGGTGGATTGGGTGTCTTCCATCCTTGAGACATGGCCTGCCCAACGAAGTCGCCCCACTTTCACGTGTGAGACTACAGGGGGATCTTCATACAATGCATATATTTCATGGTTGTACCTTCCTCGCCACGTGCCATCTTCACATACAGCTCCGAAGACTCTTTTTAATATCTTTCTTTCAAAGATATCCAGCTTCCTCTCATCTTTTTTTAATAAAGCCCAGTATTCCGACGCATATGTTAATATGGGTCTGATGAGGGTTTTGTATAACTTTATATTAGTTTTCTTTGAGAGGAGTCTTGATCTAAAGTGTCCTGTAATCCGTAGTAAGATTTTTTTGGCAGAGCATTCCTTCTGCTAACTTCTTGGCTGATGTCGTTTTGAGGGGTAATGCATGATCCCAGATATATGAACTCGTCGACCCTTTCGAACTGATACGTGTCAATCGTGAGTGGTGAGCTTGAAGGAGCCTCACTTGCAGGCGTGAATTTTGTTTTTTCTTGATTGACCTGGAGTCCCATTTCTATGGCAGCTCTTTCCAGTGCGATAAATGCTGATCTTGCCACTGTGTCTATGTCATCAGCATAGCCAAGGAGTTGCACAGATTTATTGTTATCATGTTAATCCAGTGAATTAAAAAAAATGTCTGTTAACATGTGCTTGCTCTCTTGGATACGCAGGTATCAGTATCTACTTTTTTCAGGTGAAGTATAATATACACACTGATGGAGTACCTACATACAGGGGAAACTCTACATTAGAGGTAACATTAGGGTTCGTAGGGACCATCCCCACATCCGATACACGTCCGATATTTTTATCATTGTCATAATATACCTACTTAATTACATGAATTAATGAACTATTTAATTTATTTTATCTATCTAAACCTGTCGCAATTTTACATAGGTAGATATTTATTATTATTATAAAAATAAATAGATCAATGATTGCACATACTTATGTTATAACATAATGATGATTACGAGGTATTAAAATAATTAAATACGCCATATTTCACGGTTACACTTATCTAAAAATTAAGAAAGCTATAGCGCCTATTTGCCGCTGACCGGGGTCACTCAGTCCCATCCAAATCTTGTTCTACAAAGGATGTTATTGCATTAGTGTTAGTATACGCATACTGGGGAGCGAATCAAATAACCCCTAGGTGAGTGAAAACGCTCGCTGTATGTATTGTTCAAAACTGATAATGGTAAGTATATAACAATTATTATTACTTATTAATTAAGTTAATAATTTTAAGCACGATTGTTGGATGTGATTCAGTAACGACTCAGATAATCATACTATTAATTTTGAAAAAAATACTCATTTCCTAATTAGTAAAATCGTATTATTATAAGTAGCTCGGTGCATAATGTATAGTATGAGAAAGTATGTAGATATGTATATTTAATAATTAATGGCTAAACCCCACCACCTAGAAAGACGTCGAGCCGCCACTGCCTACATAATGTAAAAATAATAATTTATTAAAAATTAGTTAAAAAATAAATTAGAATTTGCACCTGTTCAGCAGCACTGCCTTCTTGGATATCCGATATGAATATTCCTTGTCCAACCTCAGCATGCCTTCCCTCTATGATCATTATCCCGAGACTCTGGGTCCCCTGGAAATTATAACATTCAATATCCAATTACATACGAAAATTAATTTTTATTTTTCGATAAATTTAATTATTTACAAAATATTATTATTCGAAATTTGCGTTTAGATACTGTATATGTAGGCATGTAATATTCGTCGTTAAAATATAATAATATATAGGGAGAGTATTTATTTTCTTCATGAGACGACGCTTACTTCATTCAATCTTTATTTACTTCAAAAGCTATGATCTATAATACCAACATATCATGGCTGTCCAATTCTATGCGGAGAATATAGATAGGAGAATATATCTTCAGAGAGAAATAGTTCTTAGATATTCGATAAACAGATTCGATACCAAATAGACATTGAAAAACTACATATACCTATGCATTTTTTGACATACGAATTCGTTTTTCTACAAATACAGCCGCGATTCTACGAGCTAAAAAGGACACAGTGTTGAAATAAAGGACAAATGGTTACCATTAGAAAAGGGCAGTTTGTAATATTGCGTTATTGCTTGAAGAAAACAGCCGACTAGGCATACAAATCTATCATTGCGATTCTGAACTATCACAGTGCATTCTGACGATTGTGTTAAATTTTCGAATATCATGCGGCGCCCTAAGGAATTTCTCGTGGCGACCCAGGTAGAGCTTGTGATTTTTCGACTTTTTTCATTTACGGAGATTCGAAAATTCTCGAAATCAAGAATGTTTTCTCGAGAAAGAGAGCCGGTTTTTTAATTTCTCGTGAATTCTCGAGATTCTCAAGAAATCGACAATACTACTTTTAGATCTTTCGGCCATTTTTTTACTGTCATTTTCTTAAGAAATTTCGTTCAGATTGAATGTAGAGAACTTTTTTTTAATCGACAAATCAAATTTTATTTTATTATAGGCAACTTGAGAAGTGACATATTCTCGATTTGATTCGAAATTAGAATTATCAAAATTTCTGAATATTAATTTCTCGAGATTCGAGATTAGCCTTTTCTGAGTATTTATCGGGAATTCTTGAGACATTTCACGATCACAACCTCTACACTACACTCAGGGCGCGACAACGCACACTTCGCCATTGCCATAACGAATTTAATAACATATAAGTACATCATTGTGTTGTTAATTTTATTTATCAACAATGTGACAATGTCCTAAGATGTAACATATTGTCACGGGTTGTAATATAAAATGTGGAAAAGTTACAAAAAAACGAAATATAATTAAATATCTCCGTGCTATTCCCAAAAACGAAATTTCGTATTAAAATTATTTAACACAGATACGTTATAATAATAATAAAATTGTGTTAATTATTTCAAACATCATGACTTTCAAAAATTAAATAACAGTCGTGTAATAAATTATGTAATATCACTTTGACAGTAAATTTATTATTCTGATAGATAATAATTACAAGATAAAAAGAACTATATACAACGTTTTTAAATTTTCTGTTGAATTATTATGCTCAATATGCCCAAACTTGTACTTGATATGAAGTAAATAGAAAACAAACAAACAAACAAATATAGAATACTGAAATGTCATTTTGATTTCCATAGTAACGCACGTATATATTAATAATTTAGTTGCTAGGACCACCCCCTTAGCAATCAATAATAGTCTTTTACTTTTTACGGTTTTTTTTTAAATAACTTTCCATACAAAACAGAATTAACTGAAAATGAATTCAATTCTGCTTAAAGATGGCTAAAAATATTAAAAAAATGCATTGGCATCGTGTTCTGATATATTCTAAAAGTTTCAAATGTCTAGCTAGTCGGGAAGTTAGTTAAAAATCGATTGCAAGATTTATACTGGACAAACAACCACCCGACAAAAAAGAATACGAGCTAATAAAAACGTTGTAAAATAGATTTTTCGCTAACGATATTAGATATTTAAGCACCTACTAACTATCAACCTATATTTTTTTAATAAAAATCAACGCTTTTTTAAATCTATACAACTCACGGATTTTTTTTAAAATTTCAAGTAAAAACTACTTATCTCGATAAGTTTCGTAATCAATTCTGCAAATTTAACCACAAACTTTTATGCAAGAAACGATGTTATGTCATTAAATTTGAAATATTATCTTTTATTGAGTAAATTTTGATGAGCCATAGTAATTACTAATTATACTATTTTGTCACAAATGAAAGTATTTTTTTACGGTGAATAAAAATATAATATATCTTACCTTCTTGATGGTGACGATTCTGACATTTTTGTATGATGAATACCGATTCTCATCAGTCTGAAAATAAAAGAAAGAAATATGTTAAAAAATCAACAGGTAACATCAAATTCACATCTATACATAATAAAAGTTAAGTATGTTCGGAGAGAAGTGGAAGCAGCTTGAAGAGGCCTTCATCCAGCAGTGGATAGATTCAGGCTGATGATGATGTTATAATTATTAGAGACCGGATTATATTATGCAATTGTATATTTAACCCATTCTCACCGGTTATTGCATATGTTACCTAAAATCTAGTAATGCATATGAAGCGCCTAGTTTCAAAGCCCCTAAAACGGTTTTTGAACATTTTTGAGTTTGATATGTAGTTAGATGGATATTTTTGTGACCTATATGATGGCCAAAGATTGAATTTTAAAAAACGCCAAAATTTGTCAATACGTATGATCAAAAATTAGGGTAAATTTCAAAACCCGCTAAAGTAGTTGGGTGTGCTTTTCAAATACCGCTAAAATGGAAAGCCAAAAAACTCTTTAGAATGCAACGAATTAAAAAATAAATACATAAAGTTCACAGATTTAATAGCTGATATGATTTTTTCTCATTTTTCTCAAAACTACTTAAAATCGTTTTGCTCATTTTTCTCAGTACGACCTATAATCGTTTTAGGTGCTTTTGAAAGTATGCGCTTCATATTTTCGCTACATTTACAATATTGTGTACTATCTATAAGGTATGGCCGGCCAAACCTATAGCCGCGCGTCTATTTTTTGGTAAGATAATATTATGAGGCCAAGAAAACACAGGCTCACGCGAGACAAGGACGGACGATACCGATCCGCATCGCTCTCGCCTACTGCAGTACTCCTCCAACTAGGAAATTAAATTACGCATGTTATATATAACCCAGGCATTGAATCTTTGTGTCAAATTGATAGTTTTATTAATGGGACGGGTGAACTATTGCCAGAAACCATAAGTGCTAACATAATACCCAAATTCAAATACTGCCCAGTTACTTCAGTGGATGTGGAACGGTCCTTTTCGACTTTTAAAAATATTTTGAGTGATTGAAGACACAATCTTACTACCGAACATTTGGAACAGTACCTGATTGTTAATGGTTACAAGAAAAAGTTAAATAATTGTCAATTAATAATTATCGTCGACACTTACTAATTATATGCTGATTTTGAAATAAAAAACTAAAAACTAATATTTTTTATTATTTAATGTTGCATATCTTGACACTTTTCATGCAAATTTAATGCTATACTTCAGCTGAGGCACGGTCTAAAACGATCGTGACTGCGTGACGTGAAGAATGTGCAAACGACGCGTGCAGAACAAAACATAATTTGTCATAAAAATTCAACATGCGTCCATTTAGTGTTATGTTTATTGTTCTATTTGTAATAATAATAATATAATAATTGACATGTTTTCTTTTTCAAGTAAATGGGTAACGTTTTTTAGTCATCTTTACACGATGTAAGAATTAATTCCCCCGACGCCATCACAAAACAAATTGACGTGTTCACAGCTCGACTATCGTTTTACGATTGCCAGCCAGTCCAAAATTTCGTCGCACCTATAGTTGAAAATTATTTGCCGTTTCACTGAAGAATGCTCTTAAGGCCATGCATTAGTTGAGGCACGGTCTAAAAAGATCGTTGCTAGGCGATGCGCGGATTGCGGGTGGCGGGTGAAAATGACGCCTGTCAAACGAAATATTATTTGTCATATAAATCCAACATACGTCCATTTTATGTTCTGTTTATTGTTCTATTAGTAACAATAATGATATATTCATTGACATGTTTTCTTTTAAAAGTAAATGGGTAACGTTTTTAGTCATCTTTACACGATTTTAGAATTAATTGACCCGTCGCCATCACGCAGCAAAGTGACGTGTTCCTGGGTCAACATTCTCTCACTGAATGGCAGCGAGTCCAAAATTTCGTCGCGCGTACAGTTGAAAATTATTTGGCGTTTCACTGATGCGTCACCTTAAGCATTTTCAAGCTTTTTACGTTGCATATAATCCGGTCTCTAGTTATAATAAATAAAAATCCTACATTGCCCTTGCGATAGATGCGGTCCTGTAGAATAAATGTTTAATTTTCGTAATGTAAGCGATGGCCGATGGAAATACCGTTGAAATAATGCTCATTATTATGTACTACGATTATAAATATTCATTAAAAAATCAGGTTTGCCTAATTATTTTAAATACATTGGAAATACATATTTTAATTAAACTGCTAGAGAAGTGAAAAACATTTGAATTTCAGGTATTCCAAGGATTAAGAGCATATATAAGTGAAACGGCAATAATTTTCAACAGTAGGTAGGACGAAATTTTTCACTCGTCGCCAATTGGAGACCGACTGTCGAGGTGTAAGCACGTCAATTTGTTTTGTGATGGCGTCGGAGGAATATACTCTTAAATCGTGTAAAGATGACTAAAAAACGTTACCCATTTACTTAAAAAAAAAACATGCCAATGAATATATTATTATTCTTACTAATATAACAGTAACATAACATTTAATGGACGCGTGTTGAATTTTTATGACAAATTATATTTCGTTCGGCTCGCGTCATTTGCACATCGCCTAGTCACGATCTTTTTTGACCATGCCTCAACTGAAGTATAGCCTTAAAGTGTTTTGATACTTCCTAATTATTTGTTTTATATTAAATCTAATTGATTGTAAGTTTACTATCTATTTTCACACATCATTTATTGCTGTAATGTAAATAGAATGGGTGGGCTATGTAGCAAGAATGGAATCATGAATACTAGACCGGACTTTCAGAGGTCAGTTTTGCAGGCCCAGACTCCGGTGTTTGATCGGTGTCAACGGAGATGATAGACCGGCTGGCGCAGACATATGGAGGATACTAGCCCATGGTAGAGGAAGTAGCGAAGGGTGGAGGAAGACTGTTAAGATCCGTCATAAATAGTGCATATTAAACTTTGTTAGTCATACGTATTTGTTTTTCTTGAATTAAGACTACAGTTTACAAATGGTGTCGATTAGTTTTTAAAAATCAATTAAACCCTGTCTAAACCAAACCATAATAGTTTTGGTATATTTGGGCGAAACGACAAAATTGTTGATACTTTTTCATTCATACTTATTTGTTTTCTTTGTATTAAGAATACATATTTTTTTTAAATTCATTAAACCTGCCTAAACCAAAACTATAATAGATAAAAAATATAACTCTATCTATAAAATATCTAAAGTTATGTATGATTTAATAACATAATTTTAGATACTTTATAGATAGACGAGTCTTTATGACTATTATCTATTATGGTTTGGTTTTTAAAGGGTTTAATTTAATTTTACAAACTAACCAACACCATCTGTAAATTGTAGTCTTATTTCAATGAAAACAAATACGTATGACTGACAAAGTTTAGTGTGCACTATTTATGACGGATCTTAACAGCCTACCTCCACCCTTTGCCACGGGTAGGGGTATATGGAGGAAATTCTTAAAGGAGGCTAGAACCCGCCCTGGAGGGTTGTTGGGCCACTTGTGATGATGATGATGAATGAAAGTAGTGATCTATCGTTCATACTACACATAAGAATGGTAAATAATACGACTGTTATACAAAGTTATTAAAGGCCAATTACATCAGTAATATCACCACTTAATTTGGCAACTCTGATGGAGACTGGAGAGGCCTACATCGATCAGTGTTGTGACAATTAGGGATTGCAATACCGAATGAAAATCTCACTACCTGTTTTTCGGTATTTATTATGGAATACCGGTATTAATACCGGTATTCGAACACAAGTACCTACTTATCAGTAAATATATAGCTATTACAATCTCTTTGAAACATTATTTTATAGAAAAAAACCTACATATTATCTACATTTATTACGGTGACATTAAAAATATGTGTTAATCACAATATTGTAGAATTGGTGATTTTTACCACGTTTTCCTTAGCTCGTATTCTTATTTGTCCGGTGGTTGTTTATCCAGTACAAATCTTGCAATCGATTTTTAACTAACTTCCCAACTAGCTAGACATTTGAAACTTTTAGAATATATCAGAACACGATGCCAATGCATTCTTATAATACTTTTGATTGAAAATTGTATGAAAAGTTACTTCGGAAGAAATCCGTAATCCAATCCACTATTATTGGTTGCTAAGGGGGTGATCCTAGCAACTAAATTATTAATATATACGTGCGTTACTATGAAAATCAATATAACATTTCAGTATTATATATTTGTTTGTTTGTTGCAAAATAGCAAAAAAAAGATTTCTTGACAATTGCCTTATTTGTCTTAAATTATTAATACATAGAATTGTCAAGTTTGTATAATTCAACAGAAAATTTAAAAACGTGGTATATAAAAAAATCTTTTTATCTTGTAATTATTTACAAATAATTTGAATATAGGTTGATAATTTCAACTAAAGCTCTCGAGAAGGCCAGTTCATTAAGTGTAAATAATCGCGGCTGCAGGCAAAGCTTCTTAAATTCATAACTTGTACAATCATCAATAATGTTATTATAGAATAATCGAACATTTGTCACGGATGTGCGTTATTTCGAAATAATATCAGTAGGTTAATTTATCGAGACAATTTTATAATTGGGTATATTTAATGAATTGTGTTTTATTGTTATTTCACATATGTCAATATTTTGCATTTTATCAGCATATAACTTATACATTCAATTGAATAGGAAATAGAGCAAAAACTAATGAAGAAATAACATCAATTAATTAATTGAGTTAGCATTTACTTGGCAGAATTCCATTTTAGAAGAAATGAAAATATAATTAATATTACATTCTACAGGGTTTTAAAAGGTTTGTCGATAGCTATTTCGGTTGTGACACCATTATCAAGACTATTCAGATAGGCCGTTTACTTTTCTAAAATACTATACGTATAGATAGAGACAGAATACATTTTCTTATTCGTTCAAACAATATTATACTTTGTATACTTATTATTAATTGTAATATTATTAATACTTTGAAAACCCTAAGTGGATTTTTAATGGGGTTGGGTTTTAAGGGTTTTAAAGTATTAATAATATTACAATTAATAATAAGTATACAAAGTCATAATATTGTTTGAACGAATAAGAAAATGTATTCTGTCTCTATATATACGTATAGTATTTAAGCAAAGGCAAACTGCCTATCTGAATAGTCTTGATAATGGTGTCACAACCGAAATAGCTATCGACAAACCTTTTAAAAACCTGTAGAATTTAATATTAATTATATTTTCATTTCTTGTAAAATAACATCAAATTCATCGTCAAAAACGTAAACGAGTATGGTTGCTTAATACCGAAAATTTCGGTATTTTGGATTTTTAAAACCGGTATTTCGGTATTGATAAATACTGGAATACCGGTATTGCAATCCCTAGCGACAATGATGAAATATGTTACCGTAAAAATAAATAGAGTACGCAGTAAAAATCATACGGGCGTAACATAGTAATAAATGAATAAGAATTATTATTGTTAAAATGAGTATCAATAATATGTAGATAATACAATATTGAGAGGGGGCCTGTCAACTGGCAAAATCAAGGTGATTTTGTTATCTCTCGTTACTGTCAGCTTTTGAACTCTGTGCAGATAATAGATAAACTTTGAATAACTCAGCTATCGACAACGATTTTTGACATTATATTCAATTTATCATTAACATTAAAAAAGCCAATCGGTCGCTATGGGTACGAGGCACATGTTGCCTATTGGAAGATTCCGGGTTCATAGGCTGACTTCATAATAGGTATATAATATATTGCAATCGCTGCTTTCTTCGATTGCAGTTGATAATCGTGTCCGGAAACTTGTACGTATGCAGTTCGCCGTATCACACTTTAACGCGAAATGTTGTATCGGAAATATATGGTCGCTTATTAAAGACCGTCCAACCTGATATAGTAAACATACTCGAAGCACTAACATAAAATTCATGTCTAAATAAAACACAATTTTTGTCAGTTTATACTTTACAAGAAGACAGCAAGCAGCAAACACACTTAACAGAAAGAAACACAAAAAATCGGTGTGTGTACTTATGTACGCGTATTAGAAGTTATACTTCTTTAGCGTAACAAAACAAAAAAAAAACTTGTGATAACCTAGAACTCGATTCTTCGACTAGCTCTTTATTATCTTGTTAAATTACACACTCAAGATTTTTCTTGTTTATTTCTATACACTTTAATTTATATTACTGAATTATATAATTATTTCCCGTTGTTTTTATTTTTAAAGTAACAACTGTCACTCTGACGTTTAATAGTTTTTTTACGTAATGAATTGCAAATAGCCGACAATAATAAATTCGTTGCCTAGGCAACGGAACAATTCTACTATAAAACCTGTGTTTGTATACAGCTGACCGATTCGCAGCTAACTTAATACTGTCGCGCACTTTCGTAACGGTGTGCACGCGCAGTTCTCAATTTCACTCTCTACCAAACGCCCCAAAAGAAGTATAACTTGAAAAGTTTAAATAAATAACTTGTAATTGAAATAAATTTGTCGTGTCATAATAACGCTCATATTCCGGTGGTTGTCAAACTCTCGCGGCGTTATCACTTCCAAAGTAGTCAACATTTGCGGAGCTCTTTAGGGAGAATCGAGAGCTCAGTATTTTTTGTTTCGTCACTGACTAAATATTTGGTTAAAAGTAAACCAAAAGTGCCCACAACTGATACTCGTAACAGTGATAACAGTGACTAGGATTTTAAATATTGTTTTAAGACTATAATATTTACAGCTTCTTCATAGACCTTGAATAGAGATTTTAAAATAAAAAATAGGTTGAAGTACCGCACTGTTAATGCTGTTATTTATAAAATTACGCGAACCTGATAAAAAGTAATGTTTTGAGCATTGATATACTACTAGATGAGGAGTTCCCATACAAGTATCTTTTTAAAAATGTACCACAAAAGATATTACGAATATCGTCTTATAATATTTCCTTGTGGGTATAATGCGTTAAGACCGTTAACATGGATTTCCGAATTTCACCCGTATTGCCCTGGCTGTAAAACTAAATTTGCGTTCTTGGAATAGTGACCCTAAGGGTTTCTGCAACCCAAAGCTTGCAAGCTACCAAAAAATCATGTCTGAGCGGACAGAGCAAGTCGTCATGTGCTGACTATTAGTTAGAGTAAGATGCAAGCTAGATCGGGCTTACTCATAATTATTGCCAGGTCGTTTTCGAAACAAATATTAAGTGAGCTTATATCGAGTCAAGTCCGCTGATATTAAAACAGTAAGTTTTAACACTGGCCGAGTCGCTGAAAATCGGGCGTCATTTTAATAAGCATATGATTCATTCAGTAGTATATCAATGGTTTTGAGTCAAGTTGAGGCGATGTAGTTTTGTATTTGGGAATACTTGACCGAAACAATTTTTATATTTCATTTTTCGTGTCGTTTTCGAACAAGCAACGTTCGATTGAAAACCGACAAATGCCTCTCCGTTAAATTTAAATAATTACAAGATAAAAAGAACCTTTTCTATACTTACCACGTTTTTAAATTTTCTGTTGAATCGTATAATATAATATATACAATTCTATGTATTAATAAATATAGAATACTGAAATGTCATTTTGACATTTCACATTGATTCCCATAGTAACGCACGTATATATTAATAATTTAGTTGCTAGGACCCACTTAGCAACCAATAATAGTGACTACTAAATATTACTTTTAACGATTTTTTTCCGAAACATACAAAACAGAATTAACTGAAAATGAATTCAATTCTGCTTAAAGATGGCCAAAAGTATTAAAAAAATGCATTCCCGTCGTGTTCTAATATATTATAAAAGTTTCAAATGTCTAGCTAGTCGGGAAGTTAGTTAAAAATCTTGGACAAACAAGAAAAAATCTGTACGGGAGAAACAAGAATACGAGCTAATAAAAAACATGGTAAAATCAAGCGGTCTGTTATATTGGAGTTGTTATATCGTGGTTTAACCAGGCTGTTATAATCATCCAATATGAGTAATTAACTAGTTTATCTTATTAACATACTTTGTAGGATTGAATTATTTGACAATTTAAGGGTTGAAAGTCTATAGGGTCTAAGTGCCAAACAATTCTATAACAAGTTTTTTACTTCAATACAATGATATTCTGAAGGGTCTAAGTTCCTAACTCTACCATTTTTGTCGCACAAATACATTGAAATATGAGCGGGGACTATGTGCCCATACATACCTCTCTACATAGAACGTTTCAATATTGTCCATGTTTAAATATTTTATTTTTTCTTTGTTTATTTTATCTTTAGAGTAATTATGTAAACTTATCATACAATACTGATGTTCTTTTGTAACTTTGAAAAAATAAACATGTAGGTTTTCATATAATATGTATTATTTTTATTCTTTTTTTTGTTATACGAGTATCTCAGTTTTACATTTTTGGCACTTAGACCCTATAGACTTTCAACCCTTCAATTATCGTAAAACAGGTATTTAACATAACTTAGCGCTATGAGTTTGGTACAAAAGTCCTCATTACATTGACTACATGTGTGGTTGAATGCTGAATCTTGTGAGGAACAGTATCTTGAGAAAGCTAAGCGGCAATACGTGGGGAGCTCAACCACACGCACTCAGGGTCTTAGCCCTTGCACTATGCAACTCGGTATGGCACAAGTCTACGCACACGAGAAATGTGTAAACCTGTCGGATCGTGACGGGGTGCTTGAAACATACGCCTGTCACCAAAGTTCGCGTGCTTTCAGGAATCCTCCCCCCCCCCAACCGACGCCAAACCGTAGCCCATGTTGAAAAGGCAGCCCAAGAGAGGGATCCGAGATACGTCATGGGTATCAAATGTGAAAAACAAGGCTAAAATCCAGAAAAGTTTTATGGCGACAACCATACCTCTGACCGTCCCACCCGAAGAAGATAGACTAATTAATTGGCATGGAAGGCGAACCTAGCTTCTGAGGGTCTCAAAGATTGGGTAAAGCCATCATATCATCTCCCAACCGAAGCCAGTCCTTAGTACCGTACATGGAAAGACCTAAACAGACTGAGAACCATGGTAGAGTGCATCTGAGACATCATGGTGACCAAACCTGCGAGTGCGGTGACATGCAAAGCATGGAGCACCCATTTTCGTGGAAGGCTTGCCCAGTAAGTTGCAATTTCGACGAAATCCTACGAAAATTGTGTTGCCTTCGTCAACTTCTGGAGCGAAACATTGTAGCTATTGAAAACACGACACTACGAAGAAGTCACTTGCAATATTCCCATGGAAAAGGGTCACTGTGAGAAAATCTAGATCGCCTATAAGCAGGTGTGCAATGGAACCATCATAAAATATTAACATCACAATACATCCACAATATAATATTGTAGAAATATAGCTAGTTCTTAAATTTACAGAATAAACTTAGTCTATTCAGTACTTACTTATTCTGAAGATATCTCTTATTTATTTATATAAAAACATTCCTTGTAATAATACTTAACAATAACACATATTATTACTGTGGGAATTTGGTCAATTTTTAACTTACTTATTGATTCATGTCTTTTATCTAATATTATTTTATAACAAAGTAATCCCTAAAAACAATACTACATCACCCACAACCTTGGCGATATTGTATTATTATGTTGGTAACAATTTATACTAGCTGAGCCAGCTGGCTCTCGCCAGTCTGTCTCGCTAGGTCTTGCAGACAGCTTTTCGTTATAATGACATGGTGTTGGATTTTAATATAATTGTAAAGTATGTATAGACGGTGCCATAGTTTTCTCTTCGCGATGGATTTTCATTCACGTTAGACAGTTTGACATTTCGCTGATTTGTCAGTTTTACGATTTGCATGTCGTCACTGCCATACAACTTTGGAGTCGTATGCGTAGTCTATTCTGGAGTCTGGCCTTCACAATATCATCTGACACCACTTCAGGCTGCTAGGCCTAGCAGAATCGCCGATTGCTACCAATGACATTTTAATTTTAATACAATATATGTGTAGGTATGTGCATTTAAATATGATAAATAATTATACATCTCATTCGTTTGAATATACAGCAATAATATGTGATTATCTTAAAAAGCGATTCATTATATCAAAATATTAATCTATTTCGGGTCCCATTTACATATTAAAAAAAGGTTAGCAGCATAAAAAACAAATTTAAACATTGTTTTATTTCATTGTCTATAAAAAATAAATGCCTGCAGCCATAGAATAATATTTACAAAATCAAATTTTGAATTCAAAATTAACCTAAACTAATATAGTTTTCCAGTGCGGGACATTCATATTGAGACAAATGTTAATAAATAATAAAACAATACATATTATATCTGAGAGGAATAGACCAATTCTGATAAAAACAGGAATTTATAAAACCTAAAAATGTGGAATCAGCTTAAAGAGGCCTTCATCCAGCAGTGGATTGATACAGGTTGATGATGATAATGACGATATAAATGGGCAGGTATATAAAATCATACATTTAAAAAAATATAGCAGTTTATATGACTAAGAAGAGTAGAATTAGGTTGGGATAACCTTCATCCAACAGTGGATTGATCTTGGTTGATGATGATAATGACAATATTATGAATGGGTGAATATAATATCAGCAATTTTGATAAATATAGCAATTCATATGACCGTATGACTGACAGAAATACAAACAAATTAGAAAGGCCTTCATCCATCAGTGCATTGATTCAGGCTCATGATATAATATAAATAGATATAATATAATATCACCAATTTTGATAAATACAGTAATTCAAATGACATAAAAGAGTAGAATCAGGCTAGGGAGGCCTTTATACAGCAGTGGATTGGTTCAGGTGGATGATGATAAGGACGATAGAAATAGGTATAATATCACAAATTCGTTAAACCTATAGTAGTAGAATCAGGTTGCGGAACCCTTCATCCATCAGTGGATTAATTCAGGCTCATGATATAATATAAATAGATATAATATAATATCACCAATTTTGATAAATACAGCAATTCATATGACAGAAAGGAGTATAATCAGGCTATGGGAGGCCTTTATCCAGCAGTAGATTGGTTCAGGTCGATGATGATAAGGATGATAGAAATAAGTATAATATCACAAATTCGTTAAAACAAACCCTTCATCCAGCAGTGGATTGATGACGATGATGAAATTCAAGACTATCAAGAATACAATCAACGTAGAGAGGCCGTCATCCAGCAGTGGATTTATTAAGGCTCGTGGTAATAATGGCATTATAAATATAGATAGGTAGATAGTATAATATCACTGATTTTGATAAATATAATAATTCATGTGTAAGTAAGGAGTATAATAAGGCTGAGGAGGCCTTCATCCAGCAGTGGATAGGTCCAGATTGATGATGATAAGGATGGTAAAAATAGGTAGATATTATATAATATCACAAATTTTGTTAACTATAACAATTCGTATTAATTTATTTCATTGTTTGCAATGGCAACTTAATATGACTATATTGTAATCTATCAAAATTAGTAGCCTAATTATTCAATAAAAAGGAGTTCGTGAACAGCCACAAAGAAGTATTTAAAAAAATCAAATTTGTTATTAATTAATAGAATACACATCTTACAATAAAAATGTCTTGATTGAAATTGATTATTTAACATGCTAATAGAAATGTCACATTTTTCGATTGTTTCTGCAAATTCTAAATTTGAATTCTGAAACGTCAAATGAACTTGTTATAGGCGAAAACAATTGAAAATCAATCATATATTTCAGTTTGACAGATAAAAAGCAGTGACATGGTTTTAGATTATATTTTCGTAGTAATTAGTGAGGAAAGATGTATTTATTTCTTGTAGCACGCCAATGTCCTACTTACAGATTTGAATAATTTTGTGGAATATTAATTTAGATATTTTGCAATATTGATTATATAGAAAGAATTAAGCGACATTATAATCGATTTGCGGTACACGGACAGCAAGATGCGAAAATGTATGGTGACGGATGTAAAACGCGATTTAAAAACGATAGTATCTGTGATTGTGTCGAGTTTTATCAGATTGTGCCCGATTCAAATGGAAGTAGATTCGGGACTCCAAAAATTGAAGTGGATTCCTTTAATAATCAACAAAGTGGTATTTAAATAAAAAAGTTGACGTATTTTCCAAAATCTCTTAGGATAATAATATATAGGAGATTATAAAGCCTACGCCCACTGCTTAGCACACGCTAGAACGCCTGGTCTCAGATCTGATGGGTAGTAAGCTGGAATTCCATAGACGGGCATATTGTATTTTTAATAAACATTCAGGTAAAGATGGCAGTAGCGAAGGGTGGAGGTAGGCTGTCAAGATCCGCCATAAATAGTGCACATTAAACTTTGTTAGTCACACGTTTTTGTTTTTATTGAACCAATACTACAATAATTTACAGATGGTATCGGTTAGTTTTTAAAAATCAATTAAGCCCTGCATAACCAAACCATAATAGTTTTGGTGTATTTTGGGCGATACAACAAAATTGTGCACACTTTTTCATTCATATTTATTTGTTTTCATTGGATTAAGGATACATATTACACATATTTTTGGTTAATTTTTTTAAATTCTTTAAGCCCTGCCTAACCAAACTATAATAGAAAAAAATATTATTCTATCTATAAAATATTCAAATGTATTTATGATTTAATTGCATAATTTTAGATATTCTATAGATAGACGAGTATTTTTTGACTATTATCTATTATGGCTTGGTTTCGCTGGGTTAAATTGCTTTTTTTTAAAATTAACCAAGTCCATCTGGAAATAATTGTGGTCTTAGTTCAATAAAAACAAATACGTATGACTGACAAAGTATAATGTGCACTATTTATGTCGGTTCTTAACAGCCTAACTCCACCCTTCACCACTGCTACAAGGGTACAGAAAATGGATAACAGTCAATCTTCGTAATAATACTATATTAAGTAGACCATAATAATATGCCCTATACAAGTAAAAATAATGGTTGATTAACTTGAGTAAAAATGCACAAGAGAATGAAAATATTGATATACGATACAATAAGCATTAATATGAATAAATGAGCCCTATTCACTTACTTTTCTCTGGGTGAACCAGGATCCAGTTCTTCGCAAAATGCTCCCTTCTCTTCTCTTCATTAGCACCATTTTTTGTTGAGTTTTAGATAATATATTTATTTTTCTTTTGTAGGTATTAAATACTATTTAAATTAACACAGTACCCTTTTTAAATATATAACTATAATTATATGTTGAGAATAATTTATTTAAATTTGTTAGTATCTTATGCTAGAGTCAAAATAAGGTGCGAAAGGCGTCGACCCGGCTTGTCTCGCTTGGGCCCGCATACGTCAAATGTGCGAACTTTATTTTAACTGTAGTGTGGTATAGTCAAACATTCGAGAACTTATATGTATAATAGTGGTCTTATAATAATTTAACTGGAATAGACAATACAATAACAATCCATACACCGATTATACGAGTACCACTGATAAAGCTTTAAGCTTTATAACCTACGTAAAACTTACAAATAATAATTGTAGAAAGCAACTTGGTTTAAAAGAAAAAAAATACGGATTGGAACATGATAAACTCAGAATAATACCCCGTTTACACGTGTATGGATTTACTGCTAACAGTACGTACTATCGCGGCCGTAACAAGAAAATGTACGTTTAAACATGTATTATCCTGCGGTTGCAAGATTGCATGCATGAATCAAAAAAGTTTGGAAGCTTCTGAATTTGTATGCGACAGTTGAGAATTTTTCAATCTACGCCTGCGCAGTAGAACAATAGTGGCGAACCTGCCGGCAAAAAAAGTACTACGAACGAATTTTGAGATTAACCAATTTTCACTACCTGTCAATTAATAGTACCATACAATGACAACATCGCGTCTCGCTCACTCTTGAAGAATGAGATTGGAGAGACAGTCTTTTAGGTGTAAACAGTTATTATCACGATAGTTTAAAATACACACTATTGCTGCAAGTGGCTACGAAATTTAGTGCAACAATATTCCCATAAATTAAATGAGTAAAATAGATAATTCTTTAGGAAGCATTTAACATCCACGCGAGATTGTAGAACCAATGTGATGGAGGTAAAGTCTATTTGAACCAAATGTTATTATTTAAGGGGGGACATGCTCGTCGAAGGTCAAAATTGAGTTTTTATTGTATTTTCAAACCATGACTCTGGACACTCCTTAAACGTTGTAGATAATCTATTTATATAATTTTGAAGCCTTATTATCTTTTATAGTTATTTTGAACATTTGATGACTACATAAAGTATTTTTGTTACATAAAATAGTATTCTTTTAAACCTCTCGCTCTAATGTTTTAGAATATAGTCATATTTCGGTACATAGCTGTGCAGCGGTGTTAAAATTTTTTACGTTTATTAATTTTTAAACGCATTTATAAAACCATTAGTATAATTTATTACGAGATAATTTTTGTAAAATATTAACGATAAAAAATTATATTGATAATCTCTGTGATCCCAAATTTGACAAGAATTAGGCATTTTATTATTCAAAAAATCGGCAAGATTAACACATTTGAAGATAATTTTAAAGATACTTATTATAAGCTATGTCTTTGACCATTCAAGTGTGATAAACGTCTTATGAATAATGATTGCTTTATAATAATTATTGACCTAAGAATAAGGTAGTGTTTTTTTGAAATACGCCATTTCTTTTGTCATTCCCCAGTGGTTAAGCTACAACATACGGCCGTAGCCATAAATTGACAAACTATAATTGAAGTAGGGAGTAAAATAATATTGACGCGCGTGTTTGAACATGTACCGTTAAAAAAAAAATTAAAAAAAATTCAGTTAGGTACATGTTCAAACACGCGCGTTAACATAATTTTACTCTTTACTTTAATTATAGTTTGTCAATTTATGGCTACGGCCGTATGTTGTAGCTTAACTACTGGGGAATGACAAAAGAAATGGCGTATTTCAAAAAAACACTACCTTATTCTTAGGTCAATAATTATTATAAAGCAATCATTATTCATAAGATGTTTATCACACTTGAATGATCAAAGACATAGCTTATAATAAATATCTTTAAAATCATCTTCAAATGTGTTAATCTTGCCGATTTTTTGAATAATAAAATGCCTAATTCTTGTCAAATTTGGGATCACAGAGATTATCAATATAATTTTTTATCGTGAATATTTTACAAAAATTATCTCGTAATAAATTATACTAATGGTTTCATAAATGCGTTTAAAAATTAATAAATGTAAAAATCTTAACACCGCTGTACAGATATGTACCGAAATATGACTATATTCTAAAACATTAGAGCGAGAGGTTTAAAAGAATACTATTTTATGTAACAAAAATACTTTATGCAGTCATCAAATGTTCAAAATAACTATAAAGGATAATAAGGCTTCAAAATTATATAAATAGATTATCTACAACGTTTAAGGAGTGTCCAGAATCATGGTTTGAAAATACAATAAAAACTCAATTTTGACCTTCGACGAGCATGTCCCCCCTTAATCTAAACCGAATTGTCAATACAAATTATTGAGTTGTTGGAGAAGGTTAAAAAATGAAACTGGAAAAGTAGTGATCAAACATAAACTAGTTAAAAAAAGAAGAGAATCAAAATATATTATATAGCGCGGTAAAAAAGCTGGTCTGTATGAATAGTGTGCAAACAATCTAAGAATTTAATAATTTAAAAAAAAGTTGAATCACGCCATGTGCTTTGCATGAATGTCAATGAACTGGTAAAGAAAGTAAGTCGAGCAGTCCAATATGGTGCAGAAGAAGAGGCACGCCGAAAATTCGATTACTAAATGGAGTTATTGGAGACTACTGTTTGTGTAGGGCAGGCATGTCCAGCACCTCGATCTCGGGAAGAATTTTTGTCGATCTTATTACAAGAATTGAAACGCAAAACTGAAAAGCGTATTCATTCAGAAACTTTCAATTCTAATAAAATATAATTTCACTGAAGGGGGGACATGCTCAGCGTAGGTCAAAATAGAGCTTTTGTTCTATTTTCAAAGCATGATCCTGGACATACCTTAAACGTTGTAGATAATCTATTTATACAATTTTGAAGCCTTATTATCCTTTATATTTATTTTAAACATTTGATGACTGCATAAAGTATTTTTATTACATAAAATAGTATTCTTTTAAACCTCTCGCTCTAATGTTTTAGAATATAGTCATATTTCGGTACATATGACTATATTCTATATTGTCGGCCATTTGCAATTCCTTACGTAAACAAACGAGTAAACGTCAGAGTGACAGTTGTTACTTAAAAAAAAAATTAACGAGAACTAATTATATAATTTAGTACTATAAGTAAAAGTGTATGGAAATAAACCAACGGCGCTCCAATGAGCGGCCCTTTTTCTTCAGTGTGTAATTTAACAAGATAATTAAGAGCTAGTCGGAGAATTTGGGTTATCACAAGTTTTGTTACGCCAAAGAAGTATAACTTCTAACGCGCGTACATAAGTACACACACCGATTTTTTTTGCACAGTTCGACAATGGGTGCCCAAAACTAATAATTTTCACGACGAATGGTAAACTAATTATTTATTTATGATAGTGACAAGTGTTATTGTTCAATCTATAACGCCACAGTGTTGTCAGCCAAATATAATAAAGTTTCTTCAAATTGAAGAATGACAATAAGAGAATGTGATAGATTACTGTCAGTTTTGATACTGGATATTTGATCAAAGCCTACCTGAAGTTAGACACACTTACAGATAGCGACAGTTTTTGGGTTGCCTACTTCTTTCTCTGATTTATAAAGCTCGTTGAAGAGGACATTATCAAGAAATATAGTAGTCTATTCTATTGTATATTGGTATACTATGAATGAGGCACCAAAGTAAATAGTACTGTTTGTATACCTATTAACGAATAACCTCAAGACCGTTCGTTATGGGTCTGAGGAAGAATGAAAAAAATAACAGGAGAAAATAGAGATTATACAGTTGTTTCTCCTTTGAATTGATGGAGTGAGCACTACACAATATTTTATTTTTATATCTATGCAGATGGAGAGGGAACTAAATGGTCTCTCTTTTTTCTCCTACTGTAGGAAAAAATAAATATATATAATATATAGACTAAGGGGCTTTAAGAGAAATATTGTTTGTGCTCTCAAAAATTTGGTGGGGATGGCTGGATCGTAATTGTTTAGATCTGTGATCGACTTATTTGGTAAGTCTGCTATCATGGAGCTGTATATTTTTTAGAAAGTTTCAAGACGTGGTCGTAAATAGTTTCTACGTTCAAGTCTCTATGAAGAGTGGTATTGCGGACAAACCAAGGGCATCTGTGATTATTTTAAGATATTTGTTTTGTATAGTCTAAAGTGTTTTTAAATCTTTTTCAGGATTAGCATAGCCCCGACGGGGGAAGCATATTGAAATCCCCAAAATCATCGCTCCGTCTCATGGAAAATAATTGACCATCAGAAGTAGATAGGCCATATAACAAAACACTTATTTTTATAATATATACACAGGTATAAGTATAGAATAATATTATAATATACATAATATGTTCGTAAATATTTATATTTCGGGCGCTGGTCATAAAACATTGTAATTATATGGTTAGTTATACGAATGCGAACGCCACTCTAAGTATACCGTACATGATTAGGTTTAACTAATAGGGAACGTTTCCCAGAGTAAAAAGCCCAAAAACCAAATGCAAGTCTCAAGAAATATAGTATGTGGAGAGAGTTTTTGAAGGAATATAAGATTCACTCCACGTTGACGCCCTACTGATGATGATTATGATGATAATGAAGTAAACAATTTAAAGCCATGAGATGTCATGAGTTACGGAAGTTAATAGGTAAAAAGATATGTCAGAAAGAAGCAAGCAGTTTTGATGCCAGAAGAAGTTCAAAAAAAAATATGCCCGAAGGAGATAAGTCACTTTTTCAGAAGTAGGTTGTTAGGGAGTTGTTATGAAGATAGAATAGAATTGATGAGAAACGAGATTTGTAAAAAATGGCTGATTTACTTACATTATTGACGCTTAGACAAGCAATCTTTAAATGTATAATTTTGGTGACGGCCCGTGCGAAAATCATTTTGAATTCTTCTCGTATTTCCAATATTTCACAAAAAACACACACCGATAAACTGATAATTTCTCTCACCACTATGAGCACACCGTCTGTATGAACTTCGTCATAATTTCATTAACTCCATTAAAATAATATTGTATTTAGTTTTTTTCATATTATCACCTTCAATGTTCCTCATTACTTTTGGTTATTTTATTGAAAACTTCTGAAAATGGTTTAGGATACGGATATTCAATATATTTTGTTATATATTATTATCTTCTATCAATCCAATGATTACCTTGTCTATCGGTAGAAATTTTCCCAACTGTTCTTTCTTTAATGATATTTGACTATATGTATATTATAATCATATTGTCGAACAAGAACTTCTTGTCTACGTGTTAAAACTGTGAACTAACAAGCCCCTCATATGCGTTAATCGTACTTCCGTTTCAAATGAGGTACGCCCATAGAGGTATTAAATAAAAAGAGGGGAAAGTAATCGTCTCTCTCATACAAGTGAATGAAGCAGGCCAACAATTAATAGCCGACAACTTACGAGAAATAGCGACGCGATGAAAAAAATACAGGGCATCACCGATTTATTTTGGTCATTATAACGTACCCATATAATATAATCTTAACGTGGAAACTTTGCCGCAAATTGATTATCAGCCTGCCTCACCATATATTTTCACCATACTTGCCTGCTTCACCATACTTTCATATAACCTGCCGCCCCTAGGGTACGCCCCTATCATTCATCTATCAATTTACGTAATTTGCTTGTAATAATAAAAATATATATATGTACAACGATCAGGAGTGATATTAAAATTATTATTAGTAAACTTTTGGTTTATTGCGAAGAAGAAAAGGAGACGCATCTAAAAAGAGAGCTGATACATTATTTAAACTCGCGTTGCCGCCATGACAGGTAGGCACGTCACTGAGAAGTCTTCCATATGCGACTACAGCGACTTCCGGTTATCGACGAGATCTTGTTCTTGGACAGTAGTTTATGACATTTTAATACCACGGATAATAATTGGCAATAGACAACAGACAAAGAAAAGATGAAACTTTCATTCGGCTTTAATACTATTCTGCCATTTGTGAATCGGCTTGAATGCTTCAATCAATTTTCTTTCACACAAATATTGTCATACAAGTGACATATTATTGTAACCAAACAAACATGTTAAATATGCCATTGGGAAATAGTTTTATCACATAAATAATTATAAGATAAAAAGAATTTTTTATATACGTTTTTAAATTTTCTGTTCAATTATTATGCTCAATATGCTCAAAATACTTGATAAATATACGAGTAAATAAAAAACAAACAAACAAACAAATATAGAATACTGAAATGTCATTTTGACATTTCATTTTGATTTCCACAGTAACGCAAGTATATATTAATAATTTAGTTGCTAGGACCACCCCTTAACAACCGATAATAGTGGATTGGATTACGGATTTCTTCCGAAATAACTTTTCATACAAAACTGAATTAACTGAAAATGAATTCAATTCTACTTAAAGATGGGTAAAAGTATTAAAAGAGTGCATTGGCATCGTGTTCTGATATATTCTAAAAGTTTCAAATGTCTAGCTAGTCGGGAAGTTAGTTAAAAATCGATTGCAAGATTTGTACTGGATAAACAACCACCGGACAAACAAGAATATGAGCTAATAAAAACGTTGTAAAAATGAAAACATCCCAGTGAAACGATTGTAATAAACAGGTAGAAAAAAAACAATTTAACTATTTATATTATTATATAATAATCGATAACGAATGCTACATTCTTAAATCTTGTAGTGCAGTTATTAAAAAAAATATATTAGCAAGTGTAAGTACCTACCTACGTTAAAACTAAACATTTGAAGAGATCCTGATACCGTCTAGTATTCAAACCACAAAAACCGATAACGCTTCAGTTGTTTTTGTCACAATTGGGTAGGTACGGGATGGATGACTTAATTGGTCCGTTGCCCGTTGTAATTAAGTACGTTGGTCGGAATCCAATAGATGCGGGATCAATTCCCTTTCTGTGGCAAAATATATTTTTTTAAGATTTTCTAATAGGAAGGTAAAATTATATA
This sequence comes from Rhyacophila brunnea, assembly GCF_057557595.1. Taxonomy (NCBI): domain Eukaryota; kingdom Metazoa; phylum Arthropoda; class Insecta; order Trichoptera; family Rhyacophilidae; genus Rhyacophila; species Rhyacophila brunnea. The sequence continues at coordinate 37,071,387 of NW_028232806.1, read as the reverse complement.
CCTAACTATGAACAAACAATTAATTTTAGGCAGCTTTGTTTATAGTCAGTTTTAATTTACCCTAATACTTATTATTAATTGTGCTACTTATTGAAGTGAACCCTGACCGCTTCAAGATTGCTTCCAAATATCTTGTCGATATCCCGAGCTCATCGCACAGTTCATGATTAATGTTATCAATAAAAATGAACACCAAACATTGATGCGACCCCCCGTTCACCACAGTAGGAAATGTAATAGCCAGTCGGCGCGGTATACCTGCGCGGGGTATATTAATAAGAACGTAGCGATAAACGGCATTAATGGAGTTAAATAATTAACAGTCGTCCACATAGTCTATTTTTACAGAATTTCCCAAGAATATTTTTGAACCAACACTACTAGTTTCCAGTAGGAGTGGAATGGTATAGTTTCCAATCCCGATATTCTGTAAAATTTGAATTTTTATGCACCCGTCAAATACATGCGTAGACGCCATGACCTGTTTCCTCATGTCAGGCTCACCAGGGGCACCAATAGTGAGGGTTGTGCGGTTGGTCAATGCACTCCTAGAGATTTTGTTTTTAAAATTCTATTCTATTTTATTGTTTAATTTGTATTTTTTTTTTAATTATTGTTGTTTTTTTTCTATAAAATTATTTTTTGCTTTCTTTTTCCTCTAGTTGGTTTACTTGTACTTTTTATTCTAAAAGTCATGTTGTGAACGTCTTGAATTAATAATTTGTTATGTGCTTAATGTGTCTTTTTTAAATAAATAAATAAACACAGGGTCCTTGTATCAGCCCCGTACGACAATGCTGCTGTTACTAGAGTTTGTTGTAGCCGTTCATTGCCGACTGAAGAGAAAGCCGATACATTCACGACTGGTCCTACCTTTCCGCCCCTCCCGTTGTCTATGGATGACCTGTCATTGTCTATAGAGTGTTCATACTGACGCGTCTCTCGTGTTCACTTATAAATGAGTTGAATGATAAATAATACACTAGCATTAACACACCTTCTACAAATGTAATGCATAGATCAATGCTACATATTTTTTGGAAATCGATAATACCACCGGTTTTTGTGTGAAGGACTAGACTGACTCTGACAGCTGAGGAATAACAGGAATTTATATTATTTAATATAACACTGATAGTTAATATATTTGGTTTGGAATTTTTTTATAATTCAATTCGAAACGAGATATGGCGAATTAATATGTCAAGCAATCTGGGATCTGATTTTGACAGCTGAAAAGTGGACCACTCGTTGCTTGTGCAAAAAGTTATGCTCAGGTTTTATTAATCTAAAGATGACAGTGAATCGTTGCGTCTTTGTTTTTCTAGATAATTGTTTTTATTTAATTTGCTACAATAATTAATATTTAATATATTGTCAGGAAAATTCCATTGCGAAAAACCCAATGACTGCGGCTGAATGAACTAAACACGTAAAATAAAAAATGTTCTGTAGTTTTCGCAATAATGAATAATAATTCAATTTTATTTGTTGAAATGGCGGTGAGTCAAAGAATATTTATTTTTTCCAAATGGCGATACTGTTCGTCCTCGAAAAATTGAATATTCCGCCGATAACAAGAAAACGCGCCAGACACGTGACAGGTGCAACAACGCAACGAATAATATATTATTATTTTATTATTCAATTCATATTATATTACTGAATTACATTATTTTATAGTAGTGTAAATTTACCGAAGCATGAAATAACTGTGGTTAAAATATGTTATTTATAACACGGAAGATAATTCGAATACATACGTGATATGGAAACTTAGGTAAGATTAAAATTTAAATCCCACGATAAACAAATGTAAAAAATGTTAAAACATTTAATCTTGAAAATTGTGGTAAAGAACTTTTATTATAAATTTGATCCATGTACTTACAGTAAAAACAAAACAATGATTCGGTTCGTGTATTGTATGCGTGCGAAGACGTATACCGTCATCAGCGCTAATAAGTACATCGGCTGCCAGGTAATTAGTAGCACTAGTAAGGGTAAACATCCGCACGCACACCATCGACCAACCGAATCATTGTTTTGTATTTACTTTACAATGATTTCAGTTACCCATCTCCACCCATCATGATATAATCAGTCGCGATTTGTGCACGGCCGCCTTCCATGACGCTATGAACGTGCCAGAATGAAAAGATTTTAATGTCACACGTCCTCGTCCCAAAACGAAGCTGCACGGGACTGATGTAGCAACCATATACCCATGTACCTACAATACAAACATAGACCCCTCCATCCATCAGCAGATTTTTTACGCCTATGAATGCATCAGGAGCAGATTCCCAAGACTGAGATCGCCACACTCTCAAGTGAGCTTAACTGAATTTATTGAAAGACGTAATTTAATAAAAAGTACCGTGGGAAAGAAAGGCAAGGAAACTTAACAGAGATAAATTAATTTAATGATATATAAGATACAAAAAACAAAGCTAAAATTTACCTACAGTAAGAAGTAGCCTGCGGCGCAATTGTCTTTAACTATTACTTAGATGTAATAAGTCACCTTCAAGACTGAGATTTTGTATACCGCCTTCCGTGGCGACATAGTATGACTAAAGAACGATGCTACTTTTATATCAAGTCTTCTACGTCATCCCGGTCGTTTCTGGAACTAAAACTCGCCACCGCATTTAAATTCACGGTTACTATATTCCCAACACCTATAATGCAGTGTATGTTCGAAATCGCGTCGATTTTTATCAACGATAAAATAACTAAATCTAGGACCGCCCCCGAATATTAAAAAAATATTTAAAAAAAATGGGAACATAATATTACCTAAATATATATTACTAAAAATAAGCAAAATCATTTTTTATTCTCATCAAAATATTTATATTACACAAAATAACAACAACAATTATGTTATACTGTTTAATAACATGAATGAAAATTGAGACGCACGCAATTTTCCTATGGTATACATTGAATCGTTATTGAGACTTCGAGAGAATGCTTTTTAGTATATTTGTATACAACTTTAATGTATTGTCATAAGTGGTAGATCTGAGGACATTTTAAACATATAAAAAGGAATATTATTATGTACCAATGTTAAAAGATATTTTTCGTTGTTTCTTTGATTCGGCGTCCTTTGAACAATGTCACTTTAGACACATTAACATGATATTTGTATATTGCCGCCCATTAAAAACTGCCGCCCCCTGGGTGCCCCCAACACCCTGCTTAGCATGTGCCTGCCTAAACCTTTGCGGAAGCAGACGAAGAGCATTATTTCAAATGTATATGACGTATTGTGTGGAGTAGCAACAGATAAAAAGCTTTTAATTCCTCTCAATAGTGCCAGAGATAATATAGTATCTGATATGACAAGTAAACAGGCAAAGTGCACCTGACGTGATAGTATCAGGGTGTAAAAATCACGTGGCGTAAAAGTGTCAGCGCATGCAGCGTTGTGACGTAGAATACCTGATATATACGTCGCAATGTACACCTCTATAAATTTTAATAATTTGCGAGATATTATTTTATTATGTTAATTATGATATTTTTATTTACTAGCAATGATGCATGCAATTTCACAATGCGATTTTATTATATTCATGCCTGGTATAAATACCGCTGGCTTAAATGTCGTGTGTCCGAGGTTCGAATCCTGGGCTTGGCAAATACATATTGTTTTTTTTTTATTTGTGTTTGGAGTCAGAGCATGGACGAAATAGGCTGAGTAAGTGGCTAACATTCATTTATCGTAAAAACAAAAATCTGTTATTACAAAACTCGACTCTGTGTATTCTCATAATATGATCCTAATAGAATCGGACATGGTCAAAAAAGAAGAAGATGAGTGCATACTGCAAGGTTCCGTAACCATATTCGAGCGACCAAATATCAAATTTATATACTTAAGCACAATCAAAAGCTTTACACTTCCATCTTTAGGAGCCATACTTTGTTGGCGCATCGGGAGAAGAAAAACTTTATTTTATTTTTAATTAATTTAAAAAATTTACATTTCCGCCGCGAAAATATCTTATATAACTGTCATAGATGCCAGTAGGCATGGCTTAATTTAAATACTTATATTATTATCGATGGAAGTGTCTACCAAACTGAGATACGTGTGCATCTCGAAAAGTGTGAAAAGTTTGTAGGGGTGAATACCCTACCACCCAGCATGACTTGGCAGGAAAACATTAATTTATAACTACAATGTATCTTGCAACATAATATTGTTAAAATTGCAAAACAAGCGATTTATGTGAGTCAATCAAATTTCAACAGAAAGCTAATTTAGCAAAATAATATAATAATTCAATTAATCAATAATATCGCAAATTAAGAAATAATGCTATGTGATATGCACAAAAGTTGTTTGTATGAAATCAATCGTATGCAATTATAAAAACTGCATAATTGTTCAAATTAAAATCAATTATTTATAATTTACGAAACGAATCATGCATTGCACAATAAACCTCATAAGCATGATTACCAAAAAATATTCAAGTAGTTGATGGCAGTATTTTCTATTGTATCGAATCAATATAAAACACTCAGTAGAAGAAAGCAACAAAGTCATTCAGTCATCAAAGATTTAACCGTAAGGTTATCATTTCGCTTCGCCCGATCAACTCGCAATTCATCAGAACGCATACTCGTAATTTCATTCCGCTAAATTATAATCTGTAATAATTAACTTAATATTTATTTGGAAAAAGATAATAAAACCAGAGTTCATTTCATTCACGCACCAAATTCTGAGTTATTCATTTGAGAGTCAAATCAACCTACCCTGCCTGCTCCTCATATCATCTCACTTCCCAAAAGTTAAAGTAAAATGTGTTGCTTGAAATAATAACACATTTATTAATGTTTGACAGAAAATAAATCGTGACATAATTAGTTGAGAACTACTGATGTAGAAATACAGAAAAGATTTGAATGGGTATGCAGTTGATTGCAAGGGAGAACAATTCTAATGTGATTTTGATACAGAAAATTTGATAGCCAGAAGTTTTAAAAAAGGACCCTATAAATGATGATTAAAGGAAAATCATCATACTTATTAGTGGCGAAGGGTGACTTTTGGAAAGAGGTAGGCTGTGGAGATCTGATAAAAAGAAAACACTACTTGTCAAGTATACTTACGAGAAATAAGAAGATAATACGATATTACTACTAATGAATAGGTACACACTAATGACAACCACACCAATTTAATAAAACATCAAAAACTCACTGACGACATAGAATTAAGCGATCAGTTTAAATTACGTATTTTTTCAAAACATTTATACACATCAAAAATTATTAGATAAAAGTTCTTTTTATTTTTAAAAACAGTCTATATTTATTAATATTCGATTAAACACCACAAAAATTATTTTTTTAAATTATTTAATTATTAATTATTTAGTTTTAGGTTCTGCAATCGGAGCTTACCATGGTTCATACAATTCGATAGACTGGGCAGAGCTACGTGACATCAAGTCCATATGAAAAAAATTTAAAATTATTTGAAACATAATCCGACCTTTATTTACGTCAAGAGAGATGGCGCGCTGTAATACATCTGTGTAATACATGCTTACACATACGGCATCTCTCGTTGGCAAAATAAATCATTTTATAGAATATATAATCAAATGATTATATATATAAGTCAATATCCAATTAAAAAATATTTTTCTTAAGAAGGTAGGCTTCAAATAACCGTCTTCGCCACTGATACTTATATTATATATTTTTTTTAATTACCAAAATAAATAAGTACATCAGCAGACTACAAATGTTGGGCTTCGTCTTGCGTACTTCCCGGGTCTTTTCAGATGATACTGTATTAAAAATTCTTTATAATTCCTTAGTGAGAAGCCGGCTTGAGAGTGGGTCGATTGTTTGGGCCCCGCATCAGTTGACATGTGACCTTATGGTGGAGCGAGTGTAAAAGAAATTTTTGAGACTCCTTTAGTTGAGGTTATATGGATAATATCCGTGGCTTTATCCAACTGACTTTCTCTTAGGTATGCTTACATACTGTAGTTTAAGTGCTAGAATATATCAATATTTGGCCACGTATTTTTTTCGACTTATACGTGGTGTGAATGAGAACTCTGCCATTATTGGTAGTATTGACTTGTGTGTCCCTGATAACTATCTAAGAAATAGAGACCATCAGTTGTTTATTCTCCCAAGGTGCAGAACCAACCTGCCATTGGTGATGCCAATTGGGAGGGTAATAACTCTGTTCAACCAAATCGCTTCGGATGTTGATATATTCCATCTACATGAGGATGAGTATTTATAGGTGGACGTTGTTTTATAAATTCTTAAAATAGGGTCTGCTTAACTCATCCGGTGTACTTCCTTGTACCCATATAAATTTTTGTATTTACACATTTATACTGTAGAATAACTTAATACTGATCTATCTCTTTTGTTATGTACCTAATATTGTTTTTTTAATATTTTGTTGTTTCTAAATGTCATATTGTGAACGTCTTAAACTTATAATTTGTAATGTCCACAATATATAAAATAAATTAATTGAATTGAATTGAATTGAACAGATAGTTAAAAAATATTTTGTTATTTATTAATCACTTGTTTATATTACGATTTATTTAACAATCACTTTTCCGAAATAAGATAATAAAAAAATCATAGAAAGTTGTCATATCTGATGACTTTTGGCCAAGTAGTGGAGAACAAGAGAGGATTAATTATTATATTATTTGAAACAAAAAAGTTATTCTTAAGCGTCAATTACATTGAGCTTTTTTACGAGCTGATTATTGGCAAATTTATAATTTGCCTGTAAATTCGCCCAGTGTAATCAACGAATAAGCTAATAAGCAGGTTGTAAACACTCCACCGAGAAAAGTTGAAAGCCGGTCAACTTTTCACACTACACGCCGGCGTGTGGGCTTACTGCGTCTGCGCAGTAGAGCGATGGTGGTGGAAAAACGAACTACTCATTTTGAAATTTACCTTTTTGACGTTTAATGGAAACATTGTTATGGAGCGTAGCGACCTCCCGGTAAAAAAACGAACTACGTTCCGTCAAAATCGCTCGCTGGCTTGTGGCTTATCAGCGAATGGAAAGTTTTGTGTGTAATCATCAAATCGCAGTAGCTGAACCGCCCGCTTTTAAATTCGCCAATAAACAGCTCGTAAAAAAGCTCAATGTAATTGACGCTTTAGTGGTCACTTTCATATAATATTATGCATAAAAGCTCTATCTGCACCGAGGTTCAAAATCCTTGATAAAACTCTAATTTTATGATTTCTTAGGAATACAATGATAATGATGGTGGGTATAAATATTTTAAAATGTGGCAAATATTTTAATATAATTAATTGAAATGAATAATGCTAACCAATCATTAATTTTATTATTAAGGCTATACTAGGCAAGTATTAAAACATTTTAAGGCTATACTTCAGTTGAGGCATGGTCTAAAAAGCTCGTGACTAGGCGATGCGCGGATTTGCAAATGACGCGAGCCGAACGAAATATAATTTGTCATAAAAATTCAACGTGCGTTCTTTTAATGTTATGTTTATTATTATATTCGAAATAATAATAGTATATTCAATGACATGACGTTTTCTTTTTCAAGTACATGCGGAACGTATTTTAGTCATCTTTACACAATTTAAGAATATATTCTTCCGACGCCATCACAAAACAAATTGACGTGCTCACACCTCGCTATCAGTCTCCGATTGGCGACGACTGCGAAATTTCGTTCCACGTACTGTTGAAAATTATTTGTCGTTTCGCTTATGTACGCTCTTAAAAAACTTGTGAACTTGCAAAAATTCTATTGAGGGTTGCAGATTTGCTAGGTACATCAAGCCATATATAGATTTTTTTTAAATAATCAATAAAATACACAAACCGAATAACTAACATGTGCCGAAATATTCGTATTATTGTTTCTACTACAGAAAAAAATCAACTACTTACTGACTTTTTAATTTATAATCTATAAATCGAAAATATGTAAGTATGTACCTTCCTAGGTATTTTTGAGAGCATTATTTGAGAGATAAGCATTTTATAAATTAAAGTCATGATTTTTTTAAAGACGAACATAAGTACTCTCAGGGAAAATTTTGAAAAAAAATATCAACAGAATTACAATGTTTAAAATTGATAAAGTTTAGCTAAATAACGAGTATAGAAAATAGGTATAATATTATATGAATGCATTATGCAATGGTAGTTATCTAAGGTGTGTTATTGTTTTCGTGTGTTATAATTTATAATTGTTTTCCTCTGTCTAGCAGGTAATCTTCGCCGCTAGTTATAGATATACTATCATAAATTGTCAGGTGTTCTAATTTTGAACTAAGTTCATCCGAGTATAAAAAGTATTGAATATAATGTAAAATGTTAGCACGTAGCGCCCTCACTCAGTGGTAGGGATTCCATTCCCGGGATCCCGAGCTATTTTCGATACCCATGAATCCCGGGATTGATAAACATAATCCCGGGATTTCGGGATTGATATTTTTATCAATTTTTATGGAAAATAAAATAAAAGCGAAAATATAACAGAAAAAATACTTTTAATAAAAATAACTACATTAGAAATAAACTGAGTTTGAATGAAGTTTGATTTATACCCATGTGTAGGTTGCCGATTCATTTTATTTTTTCCAATAAATTATAAAAAATAGAAAGATTGGAAAAAACAATGCTTCGCACTTTTAACAAAGTAATTCCACCATGATATCATACGTTTTACGGCAGTTTCATATTTGGCTGACTAATTAGATTTATGAAGCGGAAAGGCCATAAGTACGCCATGATTATTTGCTTTACTATTTTAAATCTCGCTAATCCATTCATTAAGTCTTTACTATCAGAAACAGCAATCATTAAATTCACATTATTATTTATATTACAATATTATTTACTCCATTAAACTTGTGTATTTCCAAGATTGAACGTAGATATACAATATTAACAATAAATGTCTTAAATAGTATAAATTATACTAGATTTATTTTTGACCGATTTTATCAATGTTATTTGTAAATATAAAAATTTTATATTAACAATGGAAAAAATGCCAATCCCGGGATTGTCAAATTGTAATCCCGAAATCCCGGGATCAGAATTTTGGCTCGGAATTGGATTCCCTACTCAGCGGATATTTTATACTGGTGGATATAAACCTAGGCACTTGTTGATTATGTAAAAATCATTTGTAATGCTGGAATAAAATGCAAATTTGTTTCCATTTATGTGAATGATGATTAGTACTCGTACCTAATGCGCGCTCAATTAGCGGTCAATTAAACACGTGAGTTGTAATACACGTGTGTGAACAGTTAAATTGCAGGTAGGTAACATAAATAATTATAATGATAGTTTTAAGACGATAATACTTATATATGAAGTTGGACCCTAGAGATAAGGTGAGTTAAGAGACTTTTCTTTATAAATTATAGTTGAGCATCTTGTATAAAATGGAATCTGAAATACATTTATCTTTTTTCACCGTGATGCATCCTAGTTCAGAACACCGGTTAGGTCTTATCCGTAAACAAATTAACATTTTATGAAAACTGTTCACAAACACATTTAGGTATGTACGTACATACACTTCAGTGGTTATTTTTCAAAACTGGACATGTCCACTATTCACTCCTCAGAGATAAATGAACTTTTCAAATAAAACACGCACGCGACAAAAACCAAACGGTCAGATTGTATGACAACATACTTAGTCACGTGACTCAATACAGTCCCGCCATTAGCTAAAAGTGACGTGTCTCATTTTGAATGTCAACAACATTGGACGTGTCTCTATTCGAATGTCAACCTACTTTTTGAAACCTCTTTTCAATATGAAATTGGTGTTTTATGGTTATTTTTGAAAGTCAACAAAGTGTGTATGAGGTTATAGAATGATATTCCGATAATAACTCATTTTCGGCATATATGGGACATGTCCAGTTATGAAAGTTAACCACTGACTTGTATACGGATACATATTCAAATATTGTAATAATTGAGTGGGTAAGCAGCTAAGAGGGATCTCTCCATTTTTGGAATGCACAACAGTCACTCTTTGAAATGTTAAAATGAGACCATATTACTTTTAATTCAAACAATGAACAAAGTAGCTCAGTAAACCATCTTAATATACTTCATAGACTAATAAAATTATTAGGATTTTCTTTTTAATTATCGTGCATTATACATAATATATTTATTGTTTTATCAATATGTCTGTCTGTAATGCACAAAGGAAAACGTATGTAAATGTGTAGAAGAGAGCGAGATATGGAGAAGACGTATTACAAGGGGTAAGGTGAGAGAAAACCTACACGTAAGCGCACATTCTAAATTTTAAAACTGAACTGACACGCAAATAAAGGAATCGGGGCCGTGAAAGAAAACAAATAGTCGCCTCAATACTAGAACTGGATAACTTGATTTTCACTATTGAATATTATTCTACATCTCCTTCTCTACTAAATGCTAAAACTAGGTAAGTCAGAAGTTAATTGGAACAGTATTAATTTTGTGTTTGAAAATATTAAATAACTTTAAAACCATTCTACCATGTCCGATCTTAATAATATCATATGGGCCTCCACGGAGTGGAGGTTTGTATTAACAATATTTGTTTTTACGAGATATGGATGTCAGCCACTTGCTCAACCTATTAGGTCCATACTCTGACTCACACACACATTGAAAAACAATATGTGTACTTGCCAGACCCAGGATTCGAACCTGGGACCCACGACACTATAGCACGATGTTTCAGCCGCGCGGCCATCGTGGGTGAAAACCATAAATGCATTAAATAAATAAAATAATATATCTACAATATTTTTCCATACAATTGAACATTATTTAATTGTTCCCAAGTAGACAAGCACACTTTTGCATTTTTATTTTAGATAATAACTATAGCCTAGATTTACGATAATCAAGTAAAGTTTAAATTTAATTTTCCCAACAATGGCCAAATTAGAGTTATCTAGTTGTAGTATTGAGGTGACAAAATGATAGGATACCCTCATATCGCCACATCCAAGAATGTTGACAGTATTTTTTAAAGTTTAAATATATTTATTTCTGGAAAATTTCACTTTAAATATATTATAATATATTTGATTAGTATACGAAAATTTACTATATATAACAAGTAGGTATAAAATTAATCCCCAAATCTCGAAAATATAGCATTTACAATCCCGAGATTTATGGTACAATTGACAATTTTTTTTAAAAATTAATTCGTTTGATTCAGTTCGCTTGGTGTATTACAAAATAAATAGGGTATTGACTCTTGGAATAAATAACATTTTATATTGCTGGTGCTCTTGACAGCAGCCGAAAACAAGCGAGGTCTGCCCGGCAAGTAATTCGGTTGATAATCACTAATCAGCCTTCAGGGATTAAGTATTCCCAATTACTTATTATTATTTAGATTTACATAAAATGCCAATAAAACTGGTGAAATCCAATAACACCAGGTCGGCACAGCAGAATATTATAAACGCTAAATTGGTGGTAGGTATACGGTTTATACATAACTTAAAATATCTCATGCATATATACACTAGAAAAAATCATTTTGTAGAAAGAAATACGACACCCGACAGGACTTGAACCTGTATATTATAATTATAACGCAATTAGATTATTACTCGCAAGTACAGGCGGACCTCGACTTACGAACGTTCGACTTTCGCACAATTCGTTATTTCGCACATTTCAAAAAAAATCGTTTTTTTAAAACGTCGCGTTGGCCGTGGGGTTAAGATATCCCCTTCTCGCTCGCTCACAAGCAAGTGCATTTCTTGCGTCACTTGCATCCTGCTCGCACTCGTCACTTTGCTTGTGAGCTAGCTAGGATAGGTTTTGTCTTGCGCAGGAGCGCGTGCGGGCGTGTTATGTTGTGCGTTTTGCTAATTTTATTCATTTGAAATATTTCACCCTAAAGATTTATAAACAAGAGTGAGAAACAGAAAAACTGCAGTGTTGATACGAACAAAGAGAAATCAATGACTTAAAAACTTCACACGACGTTCTGATTGCGGTGAATTTTTTTCTTCAATCGGACGTTCGTATGATACAAACAGGTCTACTACGATATGTTCAATTTTGAAAAATAAAAATAAAATTAAGGAATACGTTCAAAATTGTGGAAATATATCTTTAAAGGTTGTTTCCAAAAGACACGGCATAGTTATGGATGAAATGGAAAAATATTTGTCATCATGGATCGACGACCAACATCAAAAAGATGTCCCTCTGAATATTTCAATTATTCAAGCGAAGGCTCTTAGTTTGCACAAAAATTGGAAGGCTAGATTAAAAGAAGATTCTAACACGATTTTTCAAGTAAGTAACGATTGGTTTATATTAAATTCACTGGAGAATCGGCTGATTTTCGCGGAGAATTTATTTCCTCATTATCCAAAATTATTGAAGATGTAGAATATTCTTCTAGTCAAATATTTAATGTAGATGACACAGGTTTATTTTGGAAAAAAATGCCTAGTCGTACATTCTTATCTAAGGAAGAATCAGTTGCCCCTTGGCATAAACCTTCTAAAAACCGATTGACATTGCTTCTTGGTGGAGACTTGGCTGGTGATTTATAATTGATGCCAATGTTAATTTATCAACCAGAAAATCCCAGGGCATTGAAAGGGAAGGATAAAGAATTGCTTCCAGTAATCAAATAAAGATAAAAAAACTGGGTTTACTGCGTTAATATTAAAAGATTGGTTCACTTTACATTTCGTGCCAGCAGTTAAGCAATATTGTAAAGTTAATAATTTACCATTTAAAATAAGAAAAAGAAGAGTGGCAAACAGTTAACTCTTGATAACTTTTTAAGGGAAACATCCGCAAACCCCACTTAAACATGTCTCTTAAACATCTTATATTTACTTGTAAATACATATTTCAAAATACACACAATTTAATTTTTTTTTACTTCCCTCTACTTTCGAACATTCAACATTCGCACACCTTTTCAGGAACCAATTATGTGCGAAAGTCGAGGTCCTCCTGTATATCATGTAGCTGTATCGTTGGCCTATAACGTCGTGAGTCCCAGGTTCGAATCATGGTTCTGGCAAGCACACATATTGTTTTTCAATTTGTGTATGAGTCAGAGAATGAACCTAGGTTGAGCATGTAGCTGATATCCATTTCTCGTAAAAACAAAATCTGTTAATACAAACCTTCACTATGTGGAAGCCTATGTGAACTTATTAGGATCGGACATGGTTGAATATACAGTGTTGGCTCGTTTATATGCACTGCGGAACTGCAGCACCCCAAAGCAAATTGAGAAAAATGTAATATTATAATATACATAAATTTATGTATATTATATGAAAATATCAATATTATTTTAGCATGAATTAAGCTCGCCCGCGTATCGATACATCAAATAATTATCATACACCGCGGTTCTGCAGTACCGTTTTCAAACGAGTATGCTAGAATGGGTGAAGGAGGGGTGCGGGGAGCAGGAAACGCAGCTGGGAGCTTGATCGGTACTGCCGGCCCGACAGTTTTTCGCCGTTTCTGTTTTGATACGTGAATACGCGCGCGACAGCGGAGGAAAGTAATATAGCTTTAATGATTTATTAACATTGTTAATATTTATTTCTTCAAGCAATTTATGCAAAGTTCTTTATTTTAATTAAGTACTTATTAATATAATTAATAATTTATATTTAATTTTGATGTTAATAGTAAAATATAACCAAAATAAACATTTTTTTTATTTTTAATCAACCGCAGCACCCCCAGATATCTTATCCACGAGACGCCACTGCTTATATATAAATTTCATGTAACAACTTTACTACTAGTTAAAATCGCCGTAGTTCAGTAAGATGCCTGTAGCTTCATTTTTAGACCATGCCTTAGCTGAAGTATGTATAGCCTTAAGTGGAAGCGAGCGGCAAACAAATTTTGAAGATAGGCGATATACTGGATAATTAATTGTTAGGTTAGGTTAGGTTATCATTCTTGAATTCATGAATTTTGCCAAAATTGGCTATGAAAATTTCCGTTGTTTCCGCCTTTCTTCCAGTACCTAAACAGACTTGTACCAAAATCTATTATATACGTCGAAACTTATCTGACATAACCTATAGCATAGGTAAAACTTTTTAAAAAAGATTTTATTTTCAAAAAATGACCAAGCAAGATAAATTAAATCTAAGAAGTAGGTAGGTACTATCGATTGAATAAAAATATGGCGCCGGAACGAATGTATTTTACAATACACGTATACCTGTCTATTGCATTAAAAATATCATATATAAAATGTCATTTGGTCTATAGACTGTAACTAATTGTCAATGTAAAAGATCGTTACTATATTGTCACGAATTACCCACGATTGGTCAACCTTTAAGCTAAGTCACCGCCATCTTTAGATTAATAAAGCCTGAGCATAACTTTTTGCACAACCAACGAGTGATCTACTCTTCAGCTGTCAAAATTAGATCCCAGATTGCTTGAAATATTGATTCGCCCTTTCTCGTTGCAAATTGAATTATAAAAAAATCTCAAATCAAATATATTAACTATCAGTGTTATTAATCAATAATATACTCCTCATCAGCTGTCAAAGTCAGACTAGTCCTTCACACAAGAACCGGTGGTAATATCGATTTACAAAAAATATGTATCATTGACTTATGCATTACATTTGTAGAAGGTGTGTTAATGCTGGTGTATTATTTATCATGTACCTTATCTATTCAAATCAAACCATTCCCTGTGTGAACACGACAGACGCGTCAGTATGAGCACTCTATAGAAAAATGACAGGCAATGACAGTTCATACATAGACAACAACGGGAGGGGCGGAAAAAGTAGGACCAGTCGTTGTGAATGTATCGGCTTTCTACTTGAGTCGGCAATGGTTAAGTTCATTTGTTTTAATGTCAATAGAGTCTGAAATATTTAAAATAATAATAGATTTTGATTTTGTAAAGAATAGTTTAAATAGGAATAAGAATTTAGGACTTCTAATATTATATTTATTAACCCCTGCTCATTCATGCATAAATTCGGCCCTGGACGTGCCCAATGAAACCTAAAAAAGATGCCATCGCCAGAACGATAATAGTTTTACTGTTTATAATCGAGAAAATTTGAATATTATGTTGTTCTGTTTTATTAAGCGTTTATGAGATGTTCTTTCAAACGACTAGTATTGTAATTCAATACAAAATCATCAGATGGCGACGAGAAAAACTGTACCTTCTGCGAAAACATTAACATAAAATGACGATTAATAAACAAAAGACACAAAAAACAAAATGAATAGATGCAATTTGAATTTAAAATTTAAAGATGTCTGCCAACTTAATAGTATTATGTAGACAACAGATTATATGATTTTATAAAACATTTGCTTGAGTAATAATTCTGTATCTTTTCTATAAGTTAAATATATTTTTTTTTCAGTGATATTAACACTTCCGTTACTGTAATGTCACCTTCATTTCCCAGCCCATTTAAATATGAATATTTTAGTAAATATGCATTTCTTCATCTTCATATATCGACTGTTTATAGAATCATCAAATTACATCTAAATAAAATGTTATTATTTTCAAAATCGATAGCATTATCCAGTAAATACATATAATTGATAGATTTAATTGTCAGATTTCTTTTACCTGTTATAAATTATAAATACACATTGCATACAGACTACAGAGTATCGCATTCCATTACGAACAAAAGAGATAGAACCAAAAGTATGTGCGACAGAGAGCGAAATACTCGATTGTGAGAAAGAGATATGAAAATAAGGCGTGAGATCAAGATAGGCTGTAAGAAAGTATAGATATACTTTTCTGATTATAATTAAGATTTTATGCGCTTTTGATCATTTAATAGATAAAAAATAGAAAAAAATGATGAAACCTCATTAGACTTATTTGTAAGTTCCTTTTACTTACTGTACAATGTCAATCTCGTACGGTAACTCAAGGTGACATCACCGGAACGGACGGAATTTACTAGCATCGTAAAGGGAAGGTTAATACATATTATATTACTGATTTTTCTATTAGTTTTTACAAAAAATATTGGTTAAATTATTTTATATTCGAATACAACATAATACAACAAGATTTAAGAATGTACACTTTTCCATTCAAAATACACCAGACTCCATAATCCTGTTAATAATTGCAACTATATTTTGTAATTTTAATTCAAGGTAAATAAATAATATTAGGAACATACTAACTTCAATTCGTAGATGGCGTCAAGATTTTTTCAAATTTTATTTATAAAGTAGGTAACTTGCATTTTTCTAATAGGTACGAAAGAACCGACTTATGTGTTCGAGACTGCTCCAAGTTATGCATTTCCGATGAAAACATTTTGATACTTGAATCAGCAGCTTAGGCAATCCAATATTTTTATTCTTACAGGGATGTATCTAAAGCTTGCATGTATCTGAAGCTTTTCAAAATTGTATCTAGGATACCTATAATATTGGGTAAACACATTTCTGACCCTCCCGATTCGTTAAAAATATATTATTTGCCAAAAAAGTTACGTTTTTTTTGGTTTTATGATGCCACATTTTCAGCACCACCTTATTCCAGGGAACACTAAATTAATAGAAACTGGCTTACCCTACCGGATGTGGAATAACAGGGTACGGATCTTGAGTGTGGAAAAATATAAGATAAACTACTTAAACACGTGTTACATAATGAATATGTTTTTTTTAATAGTGACGTCTGTCTCATAATATGCATAATTTAACACGTTGAAACCATAGGAGCAATCATGGCCTTATAGTAAAATCGTATCATATAATTTAATGCGTGTTTAGGTATATGACATCAGTTTGGAAATTATTGGAATAACATGAAACGAAACTTGAACGCCGTTGACACAATATAGGCATTTGTTGTCAAAATATATTTCTTTTAAAATGAGTGGCTCTAGATGTATGGACATTTTTTAGATTTTTGCACTTTTTTTGATACGCGAAGGGAAAGGTATTGAATTCGTTCTTGGTAGAATGAGTAAATTAAAAACAAAATCTAGCGTTTTTTCCTGCCAAATAGCTTGTTTTTTGTACCCCGTCTGGCATGTTTTTGTCAACGACAGTTGGCAACACTGGTCCTAGGACCTACACTCTAGAGCAGTGGTTCTCACGTTAAATTGAACTGTGACCGCACAATTGACTTTGCCAGTTCTATGGAAACGTCTGGTGGCCGCTCCAAATTTCACTTTTGTTGCGATTGAAAAAACTAAAGCTAAATTTTATTTATTAAAAAAAATGGACCAATTTATTTATAGACAAGTTTGACAAGACATTTAATAAAAGACATTTGAACATTTTAGTACATATCTATTTATTTAAAAATAATGCAAATGGAAATTTCTCAATAAGTACTCCCTTTTTCCAATGCGAGCCGCATGACTGCTTCTAAGTTTACATCTGTCAATATTTGTTTTTTATGAAGTGCATTACACTGAATGATCTTTCACAGTATACAGTAGTAGAAGAAATCAACAATATTGAATTGACTTGATTCTTGGTCAACGTATAACTTCGACCAAAATTTTTCAACCGTGGTATTATTAAAATGGTTTTTAAGTACTTGGTCATGACTCATTTCCAATAACGCATATTTAACGTTTCCCCAGTTAATTAAATCAAAGACTAAAAATGATGTTGGTGGCCGCAGCAAAATCCTCTGGTGGCCACACTTGAGAACCACTGCTCTAGAGCAGTGACCGCCAAACGGTACTACACGGAGCTACCGGTAGCTAGAGTTGGGTTTCGGGAATTTCCCGACGGGAACGGGTCGGGAAATTTTCGAGATTTTCAATCCCGAATCTCGAGAATTGAAATTTTTAACATTTCGAGAAATCCCGGATCTCGAGAATCTTTTCTCGGGATTCGGGATTTCTTTATTATCAAATATTAATTATTGAAAAAACGATTTTCTATATGAACAAAAGTGGACAGAACACACAAAACGTTCAAAGACTGATCAGAGCATTTAACACAATAAAGTTAATTTGTTAGTATTCTTACATAAATAAAAAAAAACATTTTTTTGGAATATGTCTGTTTTTACACTGATTTTAGGATTTTTCAGGTTTTTTTAAATTTCCAGAAATCACGAGAATTCTTTTCTGGAAATCCCGAATCTCGAGAATGAGATTTTCTCGGGAAATGCCCAACTCTACCGGTAGCTCGCGGCGGCGTTTTCGGTAGCTCGCGTAAGGAATATGTATATAATATATATGGAATATGTAAGAAGCTCATGAGACAATTTCAATTTCTGAAAGTAGCTCACATTCTTATTGAGTTTGAAGACCACTGCTCTAGAGGCTATTCGAATAATGCAAGCTATTTTTTCACAACGCAAAAATGATAATAGTAATATGTAGTCAGTAGTGGTATCAATGCATAATGGCGAATATTTTTTTATTTCACCAAAGTTTACACACCTGAGTTTACAAAACTGTTTATTATATCTGCACTGAGACTGTCTTGTTTACTTTCTATATTATAATAGCCTCACACTGTATTAGTGCGTGTAAACTTGTGTAAACAATACTGTCCAAATATTCGGGCTGTAAACGGTCTAAGCAGCCATTCTATCGCGAACTGATTATATTTGAATCATCATCTGTGGTCGTGATATCACAACTTCAATCATTGCGTATAGATAATAAGTATTTAGAAGGCTTAAACATGGACTAATAAGTAAACGCATCAGAAAAAAACGGAGATAAAATAACTCAACGGTTTTAAAAGCATCGCGCCAATGATAAGGTTGATATATAATATTATCTCTACTTGAGCTTGTATGCATACTATCCGTGGCTTTATCAAACTGACTTTTTCTTAGGCATGCTTACATACTGAAGAGATCTTTATTTAGCTACGTATTTTTTTCGACTAATACGAGGTATAAATGAGAATTCTGCCATTCTGGGCAGTGTTGACCTGTGTGTCCCTAACTATCTTAGAAATAGAGAGCATCAGTTTTTTTATTCTCCCTAAGTGCAGAACCAGATTGCCACTGGTAATGCCAATTAGGAGGGCGATAACTATGTTCAACCAAATTGCTTCGGGTATTGATGTATTCCACTTGCGTGAGTGTGAGTTTAGGTGGACGCTATTTTATAATTTCTTAAAATAGGGTCTCCTTAGCAAACTCGGTGAACTTCTTTGAACTTCTATAGATGTATAATAATTGTATTTTCACTGCTTTTGTATGTTTATATTATGTCCTCTTTTTTATTGCTTTTATTACTTTTTTCTTCTTCTTTATAATAATGTTTCATGTCATGTTGTGAACGTCTTAAACTTATAATTTGTAATGTCCACAATATGTTAAATTGAATTGAATTGAATTCGACTTGGATTAATATATTTTTCACTTTTACCACCAAAATAAATATGCTAAACTATGCAAAAAAATTAGCTTTTGTGCCCACCAGATAGGATAGCACAGGGGTAGTCAACCTGGTCCCTACTACCCACTAGTTTCATGGTGGGCGGTAGGGGTTATAAAATTTAAAAATTGAGCCAGATATCCAGTATTTAGTTTCGCAGCATCAGCCTCAGGGATCTCATTAATAATTTAATTAATTAAATGTAATTTTATCAGATTTCATGCTTCTATGTATGCAAAGTATAAATAAAAAGATAGATTTAACTACAGTAAGTTTTATAAATATTTATTCTGCCAGACTTAGCGACAGTCTGACATGGTAAGTAATAATTATTATTATATGCTTTAACTTGCTGTAACTTTACTCTGCTTTATAAATTTTATAAAGTAAAGTTACTTTCCTACTTTATAAATCACCATTGCTGTGGAACCGGTGGGCGGTTGGAAAATTTTACTACTAACAGAGATACAAAAGTGGGCGGTAGGTATAAAAAGGTTGACTACTCCTGGGATAGCACAATGTACCAACACCTGCTATAACTGACTTGAGCAAATCTTCCCTTTCCGTTTACATTTCAGGGTACACTCAGAAGATCTGGTTTCTCAGTCTCATGAACATATAGGCGATAAATCCATGCTCATTGTGCCACTTTATCCTGTCTTCGAACTTCAGCAATGAATTCGACCATTTTTTCCCTGTCCGCCTGCTCTAAATCGAGATGCAGTGCTGAGCTCAAGCTAGCCTCGAAGGTTCCAGGAAGTTTTTCTTCTATTAGCGATACGTTCATATCTCACGGAATACCGTATGCTGTGGTGAAATTATGCACAATTTTATTGTTTTTATATCTCTGGCTATTTTTTTGGTCTTTTTCATCCTCGATATTCATAAATCTGTCGTAGGTAGGTAGAGGTGAGTTGGAAATACTGTCACCAGTTTGTGTACGCAAGTCTCGGATGCAACTACCCATACTCGGTACGTGTGACCCAATAAACTTGTTCCAAGGAACATGTTCGAAGGCATCGCGACTCGCTAGTTGGTAGACTTTCGTTTCGTTGGTAGAAAAGTAAAATCAATTTTCAAAACAGAAATCTGAGCGGGAAAGTAATTTAATTTAACAATATTGCCATATGAAAAATTATTTAAGATGTTTATTATGAAATAACCGGTTCGATAATAGGTAGGTAAGTAGGTACTAGTTAATATTAAACCGCATAGAAAATTGAAAGCAAATTTATTATTGGCAAAAAAGTAAGCCACATTGTGGTCAATTATATGCGTTGCATAAATGGACCAAGGGCAATATTTTTTTATTGGCCATCTAATAATTATTGATAAAGCAATTTCTGAAAAAGTACAAAGTAATTTGATTCAATTTTACCATGAAAGCTGTACTTATAGTGTAAAGTCATTTCGAATAAATTTAATTAAATTTTGGTCTAATATTGTTTCTCAAAAGATTCTCTTATAATATAGAACTAGTCGTCAGTTATTTATTACCTTACCGCACCCTGTCGCTTATACGGCGGTCCGCGTATCTTCCTGCGTGAATTACCCGTGCTCACACACTTTGCGTTTTGATTGCAGCATTTTTGTAGATATGAAATTATGTTACGTTAAATTGAAATAGTGTCAATATAATATGCACATACCAAAATATATAATCAGCTGCAAAACTCTTAATTAGTGACATCAGATTGCGTTTAGACATCATTATTTTTGCCATTTTTACCACGTTTCTATTACCTCGTCTTCTTGTGTGTCCAGTATAAATTTGTTCTTGTTCCAAGATTTGTATTGGACGATTGAAGATTTTTAACTAACTTCCCGACTGGCTAGACATTTGAAACATTTAGAATATATCAGAACGCGACGACAATGCATTCTTTTAATACTTTTAGCCATTTTTAAGCAGAATTGAATTCATTTTCAATTAATTCTGTTTTGTATGGAAAGTTATTATTGTTGGTTGCTAAGGGGGTCCTAGCAACTAAATTATTAATATATACGTGCGTTACTATGGAAATCAATATGACATTTCAGTATTCTCTATTTGTTCAGTATTTCTATCAAGTACAATAAAAAGTTTTTATGAATACATAGAATTCTCAAGTTTATATGATTCAACAGAAATTTAAAAAACGTGGTATATAAAAAGTTCTTTTTAACTTGTAATTATTTTAATTTAGATTTCGCGATAATTATTACAATATTTTTTAATTATTATACCCACTATGGAAAAAAATATGAAAATATGTGAATGGTACAATATAAAAAAAAAATTTACATACTTAATATAAACTTTACATAATTTACTTGTTATTTTATTAGTGGTAAGAAATTTCGTCCAAGTATATATTACACCCACCCACACCGACGATAGCCGCGCGGCTTAAGCGTTGGCCTATTGCGTCGTGGATCCCAGTTTCGAAGCCTGGGTCTGGCAAGAACACATATTGTTTTTCAATTTGTGTATGAGTCAAGAGTATGGACCTAATAGGTTGAGCAAGTGGTTGACATCCATTTCACGGAAAAACAAAATCTGTCAATACAAACCTCCACTCTGTGGAGGTCCATATGATCCTAATCAGGTCTCGAAATGGACCGGAACGCACCGGAGCGCCGTTCCGATTAATAAAATCTCGTAGGAAAATAATTTGACTGTCTGAGCTAGATCGGCCATAAAACAAAAAAACCTAACACTTATTTTTATTAAATACGCATGAATTTAGATAACTATGTTAATATTTTCGTAAAATCATCGAGCGCTCCGGTTCGTAAAATTTTCCATTTCGAGCGCTGATCCTTATAGGATCGGACATGTTCGATGTATTATTATGTACATATAATAACATTTATTCTTTAAGTAAATCTGGTTTAATATTATAGCTTTATGGTGAGAAGTTTTAAGTGGTTTTTCGGTGTAAAAGAAACGCTAGATTTAACGCCATACGCTAGTTGCAAATTTTTAAAGCTAAATGCCTATTCAATAATCCTAGGGCTGGAAAGAATGATGCAAAGTTGACAACGCTGGCTGCATGTGTGGTTTTTTTAGTATTTTTAGTACATAAGACGATACTTCAGTGAAACGGCAAATAATTTTCAACTATAGGCGCGACGAAATTTTGGATTCGCTGGCATTCGGCGAGTGAACGTCGAGGTGTGAATACGTCAATTTGTTTCGTGATGGCGACGGGAGTATTAATTCTTAAATCGTGTGAAGATGACTAAAAACGTTACCCATTTACTTGAAAAAGAAAACATATCAATAAATATATTATTATTGTTAAGTACTAATACAACAATAAATAGACAAATTATATTTCACATTATATAATTTAGAAAAACACTAACTGAGAGAGTATATCACAACCAATAGAAAAAACTTTTTTTGAAAAAAGTAAGCCAACCGGTCGGGAATCGAACCCGGCATCTCCAACGGGTAAACGCCCCAAACTCGTCGCATTCAGCCATTATGCTACGGAAGACATACTATTTTTTTTTAATTATTTTTTATTTTTATCAATTAATTAAAAATTATTAGCAAGTACAAGAAGTTGCTTAAAAAATATTGGAGAAATTCCTAGACGTAGGTTAGTAATCGTTGTAATAGTAAAAATAACTACCTACTTTGATTTAATAAACAAAAATCGATTGCCGAAGTAACATGATTTCGAAGAGCGCTGAGTGGTAGGTATTTAATAGCCAATAGCTTAAATATTTGTCGTCATTAGTATGTCTTCCGTAGCATAATGGCTGAATGCGACGAGTTTGGGGCGTTTACCCGTTGGAGATGCCGGGTTCGATTCCCGACCGGTTGGCTTACTTTTTTCAAAAAAAGTTTTTTCTATTGGTTGTGATATACTCTCTCAGTTAGTGTTTTTCTAAATTATATAATGTTTAATAATCAGAATGATATATTCTTAAATCTTGTGAATTATTCGTTTGAATAAAAGAAATAGTTAATTAAAAATTATATTTCGTTCGGCATGCGTCATTTGCACCCGCGACCCGCAATCCATGCATCGCCTAGCCACGATCTTTTTAGACCATGCCTCAACTGAGGTATAGCCTTAATAATTACTGATTAGTATAATTAAAAAAATAAAGGTTTAGTGTTTTTCCTTTAAAACCTTCTTCATATTTAGATTGAAGTTGAGGAAAGGGGGTGGATTATATTCTTCTGAAAGATGTTCTAGTATAGGTTCAAAGGTTATTCAAATAAAAAATATTCCGTTTTTGATGGACTAAGAATAGAACTATAAAATAATAAAAAAAAAATACATGAATAAACACGGCATTGTTAGATTGTCTATTCAATTTGTAACACTGGACTTTTTGCTGTTTGTTACATAGATATACAATATACATAATTGAGTTGAAAATAGATTGAACGTTATTCTATATTTAATTTAAAATTCGAACATAGGAGTGTTCAGTTTTATAACCTACTGTCACGTGTCCTGATTGGAGGACAGATCAGTCAGTTGATAACCCATTACAGTCATTACAAAACAATACATCTACCTGTTAAAAGTTAAAGCACTGTTTATAAATGTAATTTATAAATGTTAGTTACAAGATATTGACAGTTCACGGCCGTTTTCCTATTGATCTCGCGATGTAAACATTGTAAACAAATCGTATGAAGCTGCTATGTTCACGCCAATACAACAACGCGCCAGATTTGCCCACAATTAAAAGTGACTAACTCATGATATTTGCACGTTATTATTGTATTTTTATACAGTGAAAAAGTCTAATAATACGACAGTATAAACAAACAAAATTGAGTAAATATCAATAAAATTCACGTGTCCGTAGAAGAATCTCAGTGCCGATGCTATTTTAAGAAAAAAAATCAGTAGAAAACCTTGATACTTAATAAAATGCAGATATATTATGTGTTTCTTTTATGAACATAATAATATATTTACATGCAACATTTTAAATATTGATAAACTATGTACCTATTAATTTTTAACGGAAGTGGAATTAACAGAGCTCAATTTGGGACGATGGCATTACGTTAACAGTTTTATTAATAAAATTAGTAGGTACTACGTATTTCATCTAATAACATTTTCTAAAATCGGGATTGACTCATTTGTGTTTAACTTTGGCCCACTTTGTTTTATCGCTATTTTTAAAGTCGTTATCTTCACATGCATACCGGGAAAACTATTGCTTTTAATATGAATATAGTGAAAATAATTACAAGATAAAAAGAACTTTTTATATACAACGTTTTTAAATTTTCTGTTGAATCATATAAACTTGACTTGACTGGCTTAAACGATCAAAAAAAAATTGTACTTGATAGAAATAATACTGAAATATCAATTTGACATGTCATATTGATTTCCATAGTAACGCATGTGTATATTAATAATTTAGTTGCTAGGACTCGAGACCCTTAGCAAACGATAATGGTGTCGAAATAACTTTTCATACAAAATAGAATTAACTGAAAATGAATTCAATTCTACCTAAAGATGGCTAAAAATATTTAAAAAAATGCATTGACATCGTGTTCTGATATATTATAAAAGTTTCAAATGTCTAGCTAGTCGGGAAGTTAGTTAAAAATCGATTGCAAGATTTGTACCGGACAAAGAACCACCGGATAAATAAGAATACGAGCTAAGAAAAACGTTGTAAAAATGAGTATAAGTTGTCATGACTGATATGTCAAAGTTACCCAAATTTATAATAAGTACATACCTATTTATATCTAAGGTAGTAATTATTGTATGCAATTAAAATCACCTTTCAATTACATCCACGCACCTGTCTAAAGATTTGTGGCACCCGCAAACCGAAATTCAATAATGACATATAGGTAGTGAAACATGCATTGTTAACTATAATAACAATAACTCATTAATAAGCCTAGTAATTATAATTATACTTACATAGAATTGAAAAGGAAAGAATAGGTCACCTATATCATTTTGTCTCATTTATAGAATCGAAGTTGCCCGATGTCACTAACGTTGGTTGAAACGGTTACATGTAAATTGTACGTAAAACATTTTACCGTGATACAGTTCGCCGTGAGGTTTCTTATCGGAAAAAGATGAGCGTATTCGTATACCATTCGGTCTCCAATTTTATTAGATTCAATATTGACATTAATTCAATTTTCGCAATATTCATGAATTCAAGAATGAAAACCTAACCTAACCTAACCTCACCTAACTTAACAAATAATTAGGCTGGCTTCCTGTAAAGTGAAAACCGACAAGAACCGTGTTTTATTAAGACATGCATTTTATTTCAGTACTATACGACCCAAAGAGGTTGGACGGTCTTTAATATGCGGCCATATATTTCCGATACAACATTTCACGGTGAAGTGTGATACGGCGAAATGCATACGTACAAGTTTCCGGATACGGGTTGGAACTACCAAATTGTACTAGTACATTATGGCCGAAAAAATCTATCCGTTATAAATTGGCGGACGAGCATTGAAATCGAATGACCGACCAGCATTTCGCCGAGTAGTAATTTGTACGAATTTTGAAAACACGTGCCATTTATTTGAGATAATATCATTAAGTTTATCATAAAACAGTGATATTTCGAGTAGAAAAACAATAGATAATAATTTAATGGAGGTACTACTTAATCAAATTAAAAGAAATAATAAGACATCTTGTGACTATTGGAAAATATTTGAATGATTTAATACTTTGGACGCGGAAGACGCACACGGCGCGTAATGACCAGGCGGCCGATCGATGTAATTAACGTGCATTTTAAAGGGGGCAATTAAAATCTCATTATCTCTTCAGCAGGGAAAGCGTTAAAGATGGGAAATTATTTGTTAGTGCCTACCATAATTATTGTAATTAAATATTTATTACAAATTAATATACAATTTAATCTAATTATACTTACACGTATTTAAAATTCGTACAAATTACCGCCCGGCGAAATGCTGGCCGATGAAAATATCATTAATTCAATGCTCTTCTACCGTCTGTCATGGGTACAAATAATTTCGGGCAAGTGACGTAAATACCTGCTTAGTAATAAGGCGTGTATATTATATTTTATTATCGACCTATAACAATATTATGAAGCAGTACACATGAGAAGTATTTTATTTATTGCACAGCTGATGTTGTATGCATGGCCCTCACAAGGGGGGCTGATAGGGCTCCAGCGTAGGGGCCCGGCGTGGCGGCTCAATCAGATATTTAAGATAAACACACATCACAAATTTGCTCTAATAGTAGGTAAAAAAAGTCGCCTGCGGTGCTATTTCACAAAAGAGAATTTTACATTTAAAAAATGAGGTCGTTAGATGCATTTTGATTGTTTTGTGTTGATACTCGACAGCTACATAATTCAAGTAGATGTATTAAAACTACAAAAATCCCTAAATATAAACCGAAGGCCCTTACTTTTACCTCTAATACAATTATGAAAGCGCTTCTGTTGTGCGTCACACATGCCATTAAGATTAACGATAGGTAGGGGGGCCGTCAAAGATCCTGGCCGGGGGGCCCGTTTTAGGATGTGGGGGCCATGGTTGTATGTTCAGTTGAAAATACGAATTGGTCAGAGGCATGGTAGGCATTTGAATGAGGCAATACTAAAATCTAAAATGCCCAATTTTTACGTACAATAGTATAAAAAGGTAAAAGTATCATATAGGCAGGCGTTTTGTGTATTGTACCCAACTTAGGCCCGTTTCAGACGGGATACCGGTGTCGCGCTCGTATATAATAAGGAGGCCTTTGTATTCGAATAAAAGGGCCTTTGTATTATGTTTATGAACGCCCCAGACCTAATGAGTCAACGCGTGTCCGGTACACTTTTCCGTCGGCCGCTACATTCTCAAGCCGCCGATACACTTGTTTTTATTACCGCAGCCATTTTTATGTTCTAATTTATAACGCGAAATTATGCATTGACTCATTAGCTCTCGGTCATTCATAAACATAATTCAAAAGCCCCTTTATTCGAATACAAAGGCCTCCTATATTATATCGAGCGCGACACCGGTGTACCGTCTCAAACGGGCCTTAATTTCTATAAAAAAATGAATTAATTAATCTTTATAATATGCACTAACTCATCGATATATTTTTAAATTGATAATAATAACAGTTGTAATGTAATATCCACCTTCGTAACACTTTGTGTATAATATTATTATGTACCTATTCAAAACAAGTTAAAACGAATATAAATCATTGATAATCCGTCAATATACGTAGCACTCGACTTTGGCACATGTCAGTTTTAGCTTTAAACTCTGGTTTAATTCACACGACACTATTGACTAGGTCCATTTCGCACTGGACACAGCTCACGGGATGGGTTTTCGGGGTTAGACCACTTTTACCGGGTGCTCATGATAAACAGCTGACTGATTTGATTGAATTAATCTGGGAATCGAACCGACGACCTCCCGGCGCGTTGCCGTTTTCAATACTAAAGCGCGTTTGACAACACTTTGCCGACGCACACTTATAAAAGATAAATAAACAAACACAAGCGCAGGGAAAAATACACATTTGCACTAATACACCGGTGTTAATCGGCAACAAGTGTTTTTTCGTATATCACACTGCAAGTCTGATTGACCCAATATTAAAGAATCTTATATATTATATTCAGCGTTTATCGTCATTTGTGATTATTTATAATCGCAACGTAACAAAAAGGTCTAATAATTAAGCACGAGGTTTATTGAAGTTATACTTCTTTAGGCGCGTTTGGAAAATCAGATCAGAGTGTATTTCTGGCGTGTGACGAACACATAATTTATTTTTCACGCACTAGATTGGATTCGAACCACCGATTGTTCGGTTATCAGCCGAACGCACTTATCTTTACGCCACAGTATGATACTCCAATCGTGACGATTATACAGTATAATATTATAGTTTAGAATTGTTCCGTTATCTAGGCAGCAAATTTATTACTGTCGGCCATTTGTCATTCCTTACGTAAACAAACTATTAAACGTCATCGTGGCAGTTATTACTTCAAAAATAAAAACATCGATCAATAATTATATCTTCTTCTTATTGTGCCATCCCCTAGCGGAGGTCGGCCACCATCAAGGCGATCTTATCTTTGTCGTTATCTTAGTAATATAAGTTAAAGTGTATAGAAATAAACCACCGGCGTTCCAATACGCGGTCCTTTTTCTTGAGTGTGTAATTTAACAAGATAATTAAGAGCTAGTTGAAGAATATAAGTTATCACAAGTTTTGTTTTTGTTTTGTTACGCCAAAGAAGTATAATTTCTAACGCGCGTACATAAGTACACACACCGATTTTTTGTAAAATTTATTTAATACCTAATACACACACGTTTGTTATGCACGAATAATAATTGTATACATTCGAGTATACAACATTTCACGGTGAAGTGTGATACGGCGAACTGTATACGTACACATTTCTGGACACGAAAAAACATCTATACGGGAGGACTCGTAGGGTCAAAACGGCGAGCTGTGAAATTGGAAAAAGGGAAAGACGGTAGAGATTTGTAAAGTTAAAACAATTCAATGTTTAATTCTGAGACTAAAGTGCTATTAGTATGTAACAATTTCATAAATAATGATTGATTAAGGCTATACCACAGCTGAGGCATGGTCTAAGACGATCGTGACTACGCGACGCGCAGATTGTGCAAACGACGCGTGACGAACAAAAAATAATTTGTCATAAAAATTCAACATGCGTCCATTTAATGTTATGTTTATTGTTATTTAAGTAATAATAATAATGTATTCATTGAAATGTTTTGTTTTTCGAGTAAATACGTAACGTTTTTTAGTCATCTTTACACGATTTAAGAATTAATTCCGCCAACGCCATCACAAAATAAATTGACGTGGTCACAGGTCGACTATCGCTCTCCGATTGGCAACGCGTGCGAAATTACGTCCCACCTATTGTTGAAAATTATTTGCCGTTTCACTGAAGTATGCTCTTAAGGTGACGCATCAGTGAAACGGCAAATAATTTTCAACTGTAGGCGCGGCGAAATTTTGGACTCGCTCGCATTCAGTGAGAGAACGTCGAGCCAGAGACACATCACTTCGCTTCGTGATGGCGACGGGCCAATTAATTCTAAAATCGTGTAAAGATGGCTAAAAACGTTACCCATTTACTTTAAAAAGAAAACATGTCAATGAATATATTATTATTGTTACTAATAGAACAATAAACAGAACATAAAATGGATGTATGTTGGATTTATATGACAAATAATATTTCGTTTGACAGGCGTCATTTGCACCCGCGACCCGCAATCCGCGCATCGCCTAGCAACGATCTTTTTAGACCGTGCCTCAACTGATGTACGGCCTTAACGTGTGACATTCCCAAAACGCCAGTATAAAATAAACATCAATAATAATAATAATTATTATTGTTAATGATAATTCACTATAGGTACATAGAACAAGTCAGCGGCCAATTAAAGTGCGACCCAAGCTGCGATATGAAACTCGAAATGTGATAAGCGCTCGAGATTATGCGGTAGAAATAGTTTGCAAAGGCCAGCGAGTGTAAACAGTTTTTAAATAAGTTGATATTCTGATCACATAAATAATATTGTTTGTATTAAAAAAAAAGCTTGGAATCTTGACTAAATTCTACACTTAATAATATGTAATACTTAAAATGGTAATTAATTAGTAATTTTTTATAATTAGTAATTAGTAAATAATTAGTAAAATAGTAATTTTTAAATGGATGAGTATCAGGAATATCATCTTAATATCATGTCTATTTTGCCGCAACCGAAACTCAACTTTTTTATAAATGCGCGGCTTATGCGTCGGCCTATAGCGTTGTCGGCCCCAGGTTCGAATCCTGGGTCTGGCGAGTACACATATTGTTTTTCAATTTGTGTATGAGTCAGAGTATGGACCTAATAGGTTGAGTAAGTGGATGACATCCATTTCTCGTAAAAACAAAATCTGTTAATACAAACCTCCACTTTGTGGAGGCCTATATGATCTTATTAGGATCGGACATGGTCGAAAGAAGGTTATCACGAATTATTGTGAGACTCTCAACCAACTAACAATGAATTAATGGGAACTGAAATACCTCACGTGTGTGGAGTAACAGGCAACCGATCTCGAGTGTGGAAGAATATGGGATAAACATAAATACGTGTCAAGAATACGTCATTATAAGCTTGTCCTCCTTTCTGACAACTGCTCACGGTTTATGCACTGACGTTAATTCAATATTGGTGTATTTGAATGCTGCAACATACACTATTGCACATCTATAATGTGTGTTTCATTTTCATAGGACACTCACACATTCAAAACCCTGCTTCAAAATGTAGTGTATTGGTATAGCATATCTGAATATTATTTATAAGCCGGCTCTCACATATAAACTCATCTTGTCTGCAACGTGTCGAATACGTAGATGTGACGTCTCGTTATTCACAAAACACACGTTATCATATGGAAAAATTATCAAAGATAATTTATTATGGTTTTTTAAGATGCAGGGAGGGGGCGCGGTAACAAAATCTAGCAAGTGGTACTGACTACCGCATTCACCCCACCTACTACGTATGGCTTTTCGACGCACTTTTCCGGATACATTCCTCATACCCAGACACGCCGCAATTTGAATCTAGCAATGAACACCTGGCTTGCAATTATAACTATGGATTCTCACCTACGATTTATTGAAACAAATGGCTATCGAATGCACGTTGTCTAATGGTCATAATTATTAGGATAGTTAGTGTCCGTTTGTGTCGTCTACTGTCATGTCTTTTAGACATGCCGTATTAGAATCTTAAAGCAAGCATTGGGTGCCTTAGATGGTTGCTTCATTTCATGAGTGACACAAGTCTTCCAATGACACATGCCTTGGGTGGTCTGGGTCACTATCCTCAGTTATGAGGTCCTAACGAAGGAGAAGAAATACTAATCGATTCACCTAGATAATTTAGTCACATAGAACCAGACTGGCGTCAGTATTTGGACTGTGAGGAAATAAACACGGAATTCCTGAGGCTAAGGTAGTGAAAGGAGTTTGCTGGAAGAGAATGAGAAGCATTGGGGGAAACTGAACAGAGACCCTTAAATCTCAAACCGATAGTTGTTATTGAATTTTCTGTTTATTTCAAATCATGTCCGATTCTAACAAGGTCATAATAAATGGGCCTCACAGAGTGGAGGTTAACAAATTTTTGTTTTTATACGAGAAATTGACGTTAGACATTTGCACAACATAATATTAGTTCTACACCATAGAACAGATTATTTCTGAGTTCCCTGGTCTACACTCTGGGTCCAAACATACATATTATGCATTTTGCCATAGCCGGTAGTTGAATACGGGACAGACTTGACGCGTAACGGGTAGGTCATTTTTGGCGTTATTATCAAAACATTATACCATTTACAAAAAATATATATTAGGAAAAAATCGCACGAAAATCTGTAAATAAATTAAAGAAGAGTTTCAAAAAATGCTTCCGACATTGGTTTAGGTAAGAAAAAAATGGACATAAAGGCTGATTAGATCGGAGAAAATTTTGAAATTCTCAACTTTGATTATGGACGTCAAATATTTCTAACTACCTACGTCACTGGATGAAACGGTTCAAAGAACACACGCAATGGTTTATTTAAAATTAATGTAATCTTTAAATTAAAAATATTTATCTATTAAAATTTAAAAAATATGTGTCAATGAATTGAAAATCTTTAAAATGATAATTACCACTTAATTGAATTAAAATGCATGCTTCATATTATTCTGTTTCTAAACGTCCACAGTAGAGCAGGATTTAGCCTAATAGGCCATCCATGGACTGAAACCGTATGCGGCTTAGAACCGTGTGCCCTACTAAGCTTATCTTTTCTGTTTATGGAAATACACTTTCACAAACTATATCATAAGCATCTGATCGTATCCGTTTATACCATACACTTAAACTTACAAATTTAGTGAACATATATTTTCATGAATAAAAATCATAAGTTTAGTATGGCGCACGGATCTAAAGCGCATACGGTTTCAGTCCATGGATGTCATGTAAACCTCACAGGTAATTAAGGCTATACCTCAGCTGATGCATGGTCTAAAAAGATCGTGATTAGGCGATGCGCGGTTGTGCAAATGACGCGAGCCGAACGAAATATTATATTAACGATTTGTCATAAAAATTCAACATGCGTCTTTTTTATGTTATGTTTATTATTATATTCGTAAAAATAATAGTATATTCATTGACATGTTTTCTTTTTCAAGTACATGTGGAACGTTTTTAGTCATCTTTACACGATTTAAAAATATATTCCTCCGTCGCCACCACAAAACAAATTGACGTGCAAACAGGTCGACTAACGCTCTCCGAATGGCAACGCGGCCGAAATTTCGTTACACATACAGTTGATAATTATTTGCCGTTTCACTTATGTACGCTCTTAATTAAAATAATAATGTAAGCTCGGATGCTGAGTGTTGTCAACGAGTGCGCAGCCAAGAATGAAATAGGATGTGGTAAACACGTTTCGCTTTGATTATTTCATAAAATTACAATTAGGTAGTGCAAATAATAACGTAATTGGCACTAAATTGTGATAAAGGCATTAAAAAGTACAAATTTTCACTTGTTTTTGTAGCTGATAAAAAAAACGCCTCTGCAGTTTAGGATGTAATTGGATGGAATCATTTAAATCCAAGGATCACGAAGATTAGTTTCCGACTTAGATACCAAACGGTATCATTGCCATTCGAGAAGGTTCGTGTTGTGTGAGATGCAGCGTTGCCAACTTATCGTTTTTCATGCCAGATCTAGCATTTTTAATATACGTCTAGCTTTGCAAAATACGCGTATGGCATATGGCTTTAAATATAACGGCTTTCAACATTGTAAACAGAATTGCTCGTAAATTAAAAACAAAATGCTGGCCTCTTGTATCTTATAATAATCTTTGCAATCAATTAAAATTGACACGTTATTTATGCGATTACTAAATTTCACACTTGGTTATTTTTTGTTGTATGAATTCGGAATTTACTTAATTATTCTTTTTCAATATATTTGTTCAAAATTATGACGACCCATCTGGCATATTTTTTCTATAGCAGTTGGCACCACTGGTGAGTTCTGACAATAAGGAGTGGGAGAAGATGTGTGGAAGACAGTGTTGGCAACCGCACTATAATTATAGTATTTGTACTATAATTTTGCTCCGGGTACAATGTGCGATATAAAACAGGTACCTCATGGCCCCCACATCCTGAAGCGGGCCCCCATACCTATCGTTAAGGTTAGGGGCAGTGTGAAGCTCTACCTACATTTTAGTGTTCCCTAAACTGTATCCTTAATGGAACCCCAGTGTTCCCCAGGGTAAAACGAAGGTCGTTCTGTGTATTTTTAGCGATTTTTTGTACTTTCATATAAACCCAATTGAATTATTGAGTTGTCGGCGCACTCGGCATTCAGTTATGATGCATCGCGACCATATTTTGTGGCAGTCAGGTAACATGAGGCCCTTCAATATATTTGATAAATAGCCTTTTAAGGAAACACTAAAAATAATTAAAATAAACTTTTATATGTAAAATATCATTTAATTAAGTATATCAATCATAATATCACATCGAATTGCATCACATAACCACATGTATGCAAATGCCAACATCTTGAAGTAAAGAACAGAGAAAATTTCTGGTGTGTCTATTTTACATAACTAGTCATTCTGCCACACCGGGCCCCCTCTATGCCCGGGCCCCCAGGCTAGAGCCCTGTCGGCCCCCCTTGTGGGGGCTATGAGGTACCTACAGTACACCCAAAATACTATAAATTTGAATATTAGAAAAAATATCTAAAAAGTATCAAAATTTCGATATTTCCGTTCGATAAATTGGTGAAAAGTATTATAATTTCGCAATATAAGAAGATTTGGAGAACTTCGAAAAACGTAAAAAAGTCCCTTGACTGGTTTATAATAAAATTTCTTGAATTCTTCGGTAAGCATTTTTGGTCGGAAGAGATACCTAAATAAAAAGGGGTCTCGGAGATTCTCAAATTCTCCGTTATTTTTTTTTCTGAGAAACAAAAAAGCTATACATTTTCAACAGATGACAACGCGTACTATATTTTCCCCCAAATACTATAATTTTGGAGGCTCTGTACTATAATTCCACTTTGAACAGATAGCAACACTGGTTCCAGACAAACTGATACGGCATAATCAATGTAAACTCTGACAGCGATAGCTACCATGGTTACATAGCATGCATTTGCGGTAAGGCTGGTTCAGATTCACCAAAATCTCTCCTATTCAAAATCAACCATTTCGCCGTAAGAAGTGTAGAAGCCAGCCGGCGGGGATGCTTGCGCGGGACATAAGGGTTCGCAACGATGAATGGTTATGTCGGAGGACAGCTTATACCGGCGCTAGAATGCATGCGCGCTGTATATGACATAGTAGTTCAACCATGCCCCACACATCCTGAAGCGGGCCCCCAGGCTATAATATCTGGCGGCCCCCCTACCTATTGCTAATGTTAAAAGCAGTGTGACGCTCTACAGTAATGTTTTCCAAGTTATGTTCCAGGTAAAATCAAGGGTAGGTAATCAGTGTATTTGTAGCAATTTTTTAGGTAAGTATTTAATACATCCACTTGATTTTTTTTTTTTTTTTGAATTATTATTAATAACCATATCCTTGCTTTTTCGTACAAGGTGGTTGCTAGTAATTTTGAACAATCACAAACACCCAGGCTTTGAGAAAAACACATAAATATTGTGTGTCCTGACCGGGAATCGAACCCAGGAACTCTCAGGTGGAAGGCAAGCGCATTACGCACTGCACCACGAGAGCCGCCCATCCACTTGAATTATGGAGTTATCATGTATCGACACACAATAATAAAAAAAATTCACGGCACAATCACGTCAAATTTTACAATGTCAATATTATTGGAGGAAAATAGCGCCACACATTTCGTTACTAGTACAGCAAAATTGTGATGTGTGTTTAGCACTTATATGGTCGACTCGCCACACCTGGCCTCCCTGAGCCCGGGCCCCCAGACTAGAGCTCTGTCAGCCCCCCCTTAGTGGGGGCCACGAGTTCAACAATTTGTATATCTATAACTTGTACACTCAGTCAAATAAAAATCGGTGTGTGCACTTATGTACGCGCGTTAGAAGTTATACTTCTTTTTTTGCAAACAAAAACAAAACTTGTGATAAACTGGATTCTTTGACTAGCTCTTAATTATCTTGTTAAAATACACACTCAAGAAAAAGGACCGCTTATTGGAACGCCGTTGGTTTATTTCTATACACTTTAACTTATATTACTAAATTATATAATGGTTTCTCGTTGTTTTTATTTTTAAAGTACCAACTGTCTGACGTTTAATCGTTTGTTTACGTAAGGAATTGCAAATAGCCGAAAATAATAAATTCGCTGCCTAGGCAGACGGAACAATTCTAAACTATAATATTATACTGTAAAATCGTCACGATTTCAGTATGATACTGTGGCATAAAGGTAGTGCGTTCGGCTGATAAACGAACAATCGGTGGTTCGAATCCAATCGAGTACGTTTTTTTCGTGTGAAAAAATAAATTATGTGTTACATGTCACACGCCAAAAATACACTCTGATCTGATTTCTCGCGCCAATAGAAGTAGAACTTCAAAAATGCGTAATATTATCAATTATCATACACAATAACGTGTACATACTGTTGAAAAAAATAATGTAGGTAGGTACAGTATACCGCACAAGTATGCAATTACGTTTGTAGCTGGCTTAATAATAAAATAATATAAGAATAAGTCCAGGATTACCAATAAAATTATACCTACTAGAACATTCCAGTTTGTTACCGATTAAATCTGCCTTTTTTAATTGTTCGAGATAAAAATAATGCTCGCCTCTGTGTAAAGCTGTATTTTTATTAGTAAGTACAGACACAATTATTTAATAGAAATCATTTTTATTTTAAATATATGTTGCAACTTCAAGTCAGTTAATCATCATTATTAATCTAAATTCTAAACATAGATCACGCGCACACGATAATCATTAAGTGAGCACAGCATATCGGATTGATTCGTGGCAGTTTCTATAAGATGTTAAACGACTGACTTGCAGGTAGGTTCTGGGTCACGTGTCCAGTGACGTCCCATGGGGGTAGGCAGATTGAGCGTCGCTTGGGGACGGCAGTTACCCGAAGGGCGGAAAATCGAGGAGAATCATTAGGTATATATAGAAATAGATAGGTACCTAAACAGCTTAGAAATAACAGAAATATCTTTCCATTACAAATATCTGCTCACTGGTTGGAACCAAAATGTATTAAGGGGGGACATGCTCGTCGTAGGTCAAAATTGAGTTTTTATTGTATTTTCAAACCATGATCCTGGACACTCCTTAAACGTTGTCGATAATCTATTTATATAATTTTGAAGCCTTATTATCCTTTATATTTATTTTAATCATTTGATGACTGCATAAAGTATTTGTGTTACATAAAATAGTATTCTTTTAAACCTCTCGCTCTATTGTTTTAGAATATAGTCATATTTCGCTACATGAATGTGCAGTGGTGTTAAGATTTTTTACATTTATTAATTTTTAAACGCATTTATAAAACCATTAGTATAATTTATTACGAGATAATTTTAGTAAAATATTCACGATAAAAAATTATATTGATTATCTGTGATCCCAAATTTGACAAGAATTAGGCATTTTATTATTCAAAAAATCGGCAAGATTAACACATTTGAAGATAATTCTAAAGATACTCATTATAAGCTATGTCTTTGACCATTCAAGTGTGATAAACATCTTATGAATAATGATTGATTTATAATAATTATTGACCTAAGAATAAGGTAGTGTTTTTTTGAAATACGCCATTTCTTTTGGCATTCCCCAGTGGTTAAGCTACAACATACGGCCGTAGCCATAAATGGACTACTATAAAAGGTTTAACAAGACAGTAATTTTTTGTCGGGTTCGCGATGTCTAGTTTACTTCCATTGTCTTTGGACGTCGCGTCCTTGGTGATCAGCAATGCTATGTGGAGATTTGCGAATTACAATTGAAAATTATAGGTAGGTACATACTTACTTAATTTAAAATTTATCCAAATATTTTTGAAAGTCACTCGCGAGTTTTGGAAGTATGTCAGGTGTATTTTTAAACGTATCTGAAACCGTGGACTCGCATTATTGTCTATTGAAGCAGAGATGGCATTTTAATTAGATTTAGTGGTATCTATCTCTTTTCGTAATGTATCCATACAACATATTTATTAGATATTGGTGTCATGAAAGGATGATAAAATATACGGTATAAAAAATGGGGCGATATTTTGACGCTGCCTAGGGGCGGCATTTTGTCTTGGGACGTCACTGCACGTGGCACATACATGACCGATTCATATTATTATCATTTCGACAGATCGTACACAATGGAGAAGGGGTCATTAAGTCCAAACCACCCCCAAATAAGAAAAAATCACAAATTATTAATCACATAAATAATTTGAGGAAAGAATGAAAGAGACCCCGCCGGGCCCGAAAAAACATACTACAGTGAAAGTCTGAAAAATTATATCATGACAGTTCTTGCTCCTAGTCAATAACAAGTTTGGAGCCCTGTGCTAATGAATTTACATAATTATTAATGAATATAGTATTGCCAAAGTCATAAATCTACATACGACAGAGATAGAGCCGAATAAACTCTTAACGATGAACTGAAAAATGAAACAATCAGTGTTGCCAACTATTATTCACAAAAATATTTCCGATAGGGTTATAAAATAAGCTACATGACAGAAAAATGCTATATTATCTCGAAATAAAAAATTATTTACAATACATCATAATTATTTGCACATCATCAAAGATTGAAATAAAATATTGTTTCGGAGAACAACTAAAAAAGTCATTCAATTAAAAACTAACGCTGATACGAAATTTTGTCGATACTTAAATGAGTTGACTAGTCACATATACCAATAATCGGGTTTTGAGATAATTGCAAAAAACCCAGGGCTCGAAATGGACCGGAGCGCACCGGAGCGCCGTTCCTGTTTGTGAAATCGGTAAGACTATCGCTCCGTCTCGTGGACAAAATAATTTGACCGTCTGAACTAGATAATCCATATAAATAGAAAATCAAACACACTCATTTTTATGAAATACATATCAAATTTGATTAATATGTAAATATCTTCAGAAAAATGTCGACCGCTCCGGTTCGTAAACTTTTCCATTTCGAGCGCTGAAATAACCACCAGAGCTGTTTTTTGCAATTAGAAGAACAGTATTACATTTTTTCAAATTTATATATTACTAGCTGACCAGGCAAACGTTGTTCTGCCATATAAATTATTTCTAGTGAATATTTTGGTTGTTAAATAAAAAGTAACGAATGTATCGTAAGTGTGTGGGGATGGGATCTATGACAGAAAGAGGAATAAAGCACTGTAGACGATGACCGCCGATAAAAACAAAAAAAAACCAACCATTAATTTTCTCAATTCAAAATGAGTAATGATGTTCATAATGAATGAATTACCTGTGACAGGATCTCGTTGTTTAATGTTTATGCAATATCCGTCTTGTCCCTTCCAGAAAATTAGCGGATATTGGAGAGCGTCGTATGAACGGTGTTTGTCAGCGATGAACTCCAGATTATTGTTTCTTCTTCGAATCACGATTTCTCGCGTCGATGTGCGGTCGCCAACCATGATTCCAGCAATGTCGTCAACAACAGTCGCATTGAATCGACGTACGTGCTCTCCAGCTGGTGTTTTATCAGGATTGATGACAATAGCGTGATTGTCACTTTGCAATTCGTGCATGTGTGCTTTGAAGAATTTCAATAATTCATTGTGCTCATTCAACAGGGCGTCCAGTTCGCCGACGATGCGCCTGGCATTAGGCAAATTGAGGCTATTGTAGCCGCAACGTGCATCCACATGATTGATGTCCTCACCGCCTCGCCGCGCCCATGAAGTAGATTTGTAAAAATGTATGTGGTTCGTTTGGCATTAGCAGCAATGAGCCTACTTTGTGGTATACTTGACCTTTGATTTTGAACGTAGAATGGAATTGTTGACCATTTGCCGCAGTATTGTGAACTCTTTCTGTTGCTCCGGACGAAGTCATTTGCAAGCATGAATTGAATGTGCGAATGGACTTCAGGAACAGGTTTGAATCTTGAACCGTGCCAATGAGCAAGCTGTTCAATGGTTCTGGTGGTATCTCAATTTCTGGTAGTTGCACTTTTCCTGATGCGCAACACATCCCGGCTGACTCATGTTTGAATTTGAGCGCATGACAATGGGGACATTCTTTGTCC
Organism: Rhyacophila brunnea; assembly: GCF_057557595.1. Lineage (NCBI taxonomy): Eukaryota > Metazoa > Arthropoda > Insecta > Trichoptera > Rhyacophilidae > Rhyacophila > Rhyacophila brunnea. The sequence goes on along the minus strand of NW_028232806.1, from coordinate 37,031,570 downwards.
ATAGCACCAATCAGCACTTTCGGATGAGCGGAATATTCAATATCTGGCTCGTACTCGAATGCGAGACGAAGGAACGAAGCGGATGTAAATGTTCGATGAACTTGTTGGCGTTGTCGGTCATTTGCTCTGCGTGTGTTAACTACGAACCGGCGCGCTTGGCTCCGTTCCAATTGTCGTTATTGATTTCGTTCAGCTCGTGCCTCTTGTGATTGAGATGCACGCAATTGCAACATGCTTACACGCACGTTTATGTTATCTTGTTGGATTCGTTCGTCTGTTCTTTCTACTCTACTATTTTGCATGTTTGTTGCTTTATTCGTTCGACGGCCCAAATGGCCCCCTTTGCGTCTTGCTGGCATTGTGCACTGTAATACACGCACATAAAAATAGATAAATTAAAATAAATCGTACAAAATTTTGCACGCACTGCGTTGTGATTTGCCGAATGAAATGTCAAAATGACGCGACGCTTCTCTTGAATTCTTCTCGGACGTAGTGCTATCTGTCATTCAACCACATAAATAATTTCGTTCTGTTTGAAATACGAACGACGGTTAAATTTGTTCATACAAAAATAATAAAATCGCGATTAAAAAATGGGAGGATGGGGATAGGAAAGTGAAAATTTGAGGTTATAGGTATTTTTTATGCCAAATAATAAAAAAAAATACAAAAAAAAAATTGTCAAAAAAATAAAAGAAAATTTTTCTGGATAGAGATACCCTAATCACCTAGCGGTATGAAATATACTTGTTGACCTATTCTCATACCTAATAAATATACATAAAAAAATTCATAAAAATCGGTCGAGCCATTTCGGAGGAGTTCGACCACAAACATCGTGACACGAGATTTTTATATATATAGAGATAATACTCCTACGGCTGCAGACATACAGCACACTATGAATAATTACAAGATAAAAAGAACTTTTTATATACCTACCACGTTTTTAAATTTTCTGTTGAATCATAGAAACTTGATTTGTCTAGCTTAAACGATCAAAAAAAAAATGTATTTGATAGAAATAATACTGAAATGTTATTTTGACACTCATATTGATTTCCATAATAACGCACGTATATATTAATAATTTAGTTGTTAGGACCCTAGCAACCAATAATAGTGGATTGGATTACGGACTTCTTCCGAAATAACTTTTCATACAAAACAGAATTAACTGAAAATGAATTTAATTCTACTTAAAAATGGCTAAAAGTATTAAAAAAATGCATTGGCATCGTGTTCTGATATGTTATAAAAGTTTCAAATGTCTAGCTAGTCGGGAAGTTAGTTAAAATTGATTGCAAGATTTGTACCGGACAAACAACCACCGGACAAATAAGAATACGACCTAATAAAAACGTTGTAAAAATGGCAAAATTGCAAAATGCGAGTTATGACTCTAGGCCAGTGATTATCACGGGAAATTTAACTGTGGCCGCACAATTGACATTGATAGTTGGAAACGTCTGGTGGCCGCACCAAAAGCACCTTTGTTATGATTGAAAAAATTAAAGCTAAATTTTATTTACTAAAAAAATGGTAAGTCCATTTAAGAAAAGACATTTAAACATTTTAGTACATATCTATTTATTTAAAAATAATGCAAATGGAAATTCTTCAATACTCCTTTCTTCCGATGCGAGCCGCATGGCTGCTTTTATGTTTACATCTGTCAACTGGCTTCGATATTTTGTTTTTTATGAAGTGCATTACAATGAATGATCTTTCACAGTATACAGTAGTAGGAAAAATCGACAATATTAATAAAGATATCGTTGGCAATTCTTGACTTGATTCTTGGTCAACGCATAACTTCGACCAAATTTTTTTAATCGTGGTATTATTAAAATGGTTTTTAAGTACTTGGTCATGACTCATTTCCAATAACGCATATTTAACGTACGCCCAGTTAAATAAATTAAATACTGAAAAATGATGTTGATGGCTGCAGCAAAATCTTCTGGTGGGCGCACATGAGAACCACTGCTCTAGGCGACTCAAATATTAAATGTATCATTTTTTAGTTTATTGGTAAGATTGTAAGTAAAAAGCCAGGACGTTGATTTTAAAACTAATCTGATGTAACTTCTAGCTTTCATAATAAGTAGGTATATGTAACAGTGCTAAGTTAAAAAATGCTAAGTTTAACGCTATATGCCGGATGTATATATCTGGCAAGAAAAACACTAAGTTGGCAACGCTAACAATCTGCACCGCCGGATTACTTACCTGTAGAAATACGAACTATAATTTTACGAGCATTTTATTATTTATTTGGTTTCATTATCATCGTGGCTTAGTCACGCGTCAGTTTGTTTTGCCAAAGTACCATAAAGTCTTAATCGGGATTTGCTTTTATTGCACTAAGTATTGTACGCACCCATATCTACACACGCACACATGAGCACATACACAGGCGCACACATACGGTGACAAGTAGTTTAGTAAGAAATTGATTCTACGAAGGGCGGAATTTTCTATGTTATATCAGTATATCTCAAACATTTCACTCTAGGTATGGCCAATAGGTAATATTAAAGATACATCTTTCGTCAACGTAATGAAATACCATTTGACGTGATATTGCTTTAACGTAAGCCCAATACTGAGTAGGACATAATAAATTATAGTTATGATGAACGTTGGGACGCATCGAAGCATTTTAAGGTTCTGATATATATATTTTTGTATATATTATATTTATATATATGTTTATTTTCTATTTCTGTAATGAACGAATGAGTAACGTGTGGGTTGTGTTGTAAACTCATCGTGCTTTACTCTAAAAACGAAAGAAAAATCAAAGACAGTGGACGGTATCGATCTATAGATCGTTAAACAATCAAACTTTGATAAGCAAACGCACACGCTGCCAAATGCGTTATTCCGGCCATGGCGTCAATGAAATTTTGTTGTCCACGGGTAGACGATATATGTATATATATATATTTTTTTTTATTTAACATATTGTGGACATCACAAATTATAAGTTTAAGACACAACATGAGATTTAGAAACAAAGAAAAATTATTAAAACAGTATTAGGTACATAAAAAAGAGATAGATCAGTATTAAGTTATTCAACAGTAGAAATGTGTAAATACAAAAAATATAAAGTATATAGATCATGGCCCCTACAAGGGGGGGGGGCTGACAGGGTTCTGGCCTGAGGGCCCGCGCTTAGGAGGGGCCCGGCGTGATGGATCGACCAGATAAGAGAGATAAACGCACTTAAAAATACGAAAATCACTAAATAATTTTACCTCGTACACCATATGGAAAATGCTTATATAGTGTCAAATTGGCTTTAACATTAGTGATAGATAGGGGGGGCCGCCAAAGATTCTAGCCCGGGGGCCCATTTCATGATGTGGAGGCCATGATATAGGTACAAGGAAGTACCTACACCGGATGAGTTAAGCAGACCCTATTTTAAGAATTTATAAAACAACGTCCACCTATAAATACTCATCCTCATGTATATGGAATAATCAACATCCGAAGCGATTTGGTTGAACAGAGTTATTGCCTTCCCAATTGGCATCACCAATGGCAGGTTAGTTCTGCTCCTCGGGAGAACAAACAACTGATGCTCCCGTTTTCTAAGATAGTTATCAGGGACACACAAGTCAATACTACCAAGAATGGTAGAGTTCTCATTTACACCACGTAGATGTCGAAAAAAATACTTGGCCAAATATTGATATAATATATTGATAAATATAGATTCATAAAGTTCGGTGGATGCACGTGGCAGCGAAGAACTAGGAAACAAGAGGTATGGACGGGGCTAGGGGAGACCTTCATCCAGTGGTTGATTGACCCCGGCTGCCGATGGGTGAGGATGATATTATAAAAGGAAACTATTAAAATCTCCAAAAACCAGTTGAGAGCCTCTGCTATAAAGAAACTAAAGTCATAACAAAAGCCAGTGGCATATTAGTGCTCGATGTTATTTGTTTTCCTGTCATCATAGCGAAGAATCAATCTATCATTAATCATATTATTATAGGCCCTTTCTTTTCTTTTTCTCACTTTTCGTGATTTCTCACACAATGAATAGGGTTGGACAGTTGCCAAGTATGTTAACCTCATAGAGAAAGATAAAACGATAGAGCGGATGTGCGAGGTCTTTATCATACAACGAAATTAAGCCAAGTTATGAACATTATTTATGTATGTTTGTGCAAATTGTTTAGAATAAATAGTGTTTCCCAACTGCTGGTCCGTAAATAGAATTGTCGCCCATTTTACCATGTTTTTATTAGCTCGTATTCTTGTTTGTACCGTACAGATTTTTTCTTGTTTGTCCAAGATTTTTAACTGACTTCCTGGCTAGCTAGACATTTGAAACTTTGAAGAATATATCAGAACACGACGGGAATGCATTTTTTTAATTTTTGGCCATCTTTAAGCTGAATTGAATTCATTTTCAGTTAATTCTGTTTTGTATGTTTCGGAAAAAAATCGTTAAAAGTAATATTTACTACTCACTATTATTGGTTGCTGAACCCCCACATCCTGAAGCGGTCCCCCAGGCAAGGTTATTTGGCGGGCCTCCATACATATCGCTAAGGTTAAAGGCAGTGTGATATTCTACACTAGTGTTCCCTACATGGTAGTCCCCTATGGAACCCCAGAGTTCAAGGTAAAATTAAGGGCGTTCCGTGTATGTTTTGCAATTTTTATTGTGTTTAAATACATCCATTTGAATTATTGAGTTGTCGGCATTCTATTATGAAGAACTGATCACGACCCCTTTTTATGGTAGTCAAGTAACATGCGACCCTTCAATATATTTGACAAATATACATTATTAGTCTGGAAACACTCTAGAAATACTTAAAATAAGTTTTTACACGTGAATTATCATTTAATTATTTATATCAATCATCATATCACATTGAAAACATCACATAAACACATATTTGTAAATGTTAATACTTTAGAAGTAGAATTGCGCCGCAGGCGACTGTTTTACTGTTGGAGAAAATTTGTGATGTGTGTTTATCTCACTTAACTGATCGACCTGCCACGCCGGGTCCTTCCTTAGCCTGGGCCCCAAGGCTAGAGCCCTCTCAGCCCCCCCCTTGTGGGGGCCATGGGTTGCTAAGTGGGTCCTAGCAACTAAATTATTAATATATACGTGCGTTACTATGGAGATCAATGTGAAACGTCAAAATGACATTTCAGTATTCTATATTAATTATTAATACACAGGATTGTCAAGTTTATATGATTCAACAGAAAATGTAAAAAGGTGGTATATAAAAAGTTCTTTTTATCTTGTAATTATTCAAATTCATTTGAAAAAAATTCCAAGCAAATCATCATTCAAAAAAATAGATAATAATCTAATAACTCGTCCGGCTGGATAATGAGTTCTGGGTCCTCGGGAGTTCTTCATTTTTGGGTTAGAGTAGAAGAGGGAGGGGTAACTATGTGTATGGGGAACGTAGCCGGTTAGCTAGGTTTTTTTAACCCAACCCCCTCCCGTCACATTAAAAATCAATAAAAAATATTATAGATATTTTTTCAAAATGGACCCGATCCATGTGCGCGCCTGCATACATTCATATAAGTACCCCCTATAAGTGAAGAGAAATTTTCCTCTTTCTTTCTTTCGACCATGTCCGATTCTAATAGGATCATATGGGCCTCCACAGAGAAGAGGTTTGTATTAACAGATTTTGTTTTTTACGAGAAATGGATGTCAGCCACTTGCTCAACCTATTAGGTACCATACAACCATACCCTGACAGACACAAATTGAAAAACAATTTGTTTACTTGCCATACCCAGGATTCGAACCTGGGACCCACGGCGTTATAGTCCAAAGCTTAAGCCGCGTGGCCACCGTGGGTGTAGAGAGATTTAAGGGATTGATATAGTGAGTAGGCGATGAAGAATATTAAATATATCCTTGCTGGGACCAGTATTATACCTGTATTTATTTATTTAAAAAAGTGAATTTCTTATAGCTTGATAAATTAGTATACAAGATAAAAAGAACTTTTTATAGACAACATTTTTAATTTTTCTGTTGAATTATGCTCAATATGCTCAAACTTGTACTTGATATGAAGTAAATAAAAAACAAACAAACAAACAAATATATAATACTGAAATGTCATTTTGACATTTCATTTTGATTTCCATAGTAACGCACGTATAAATTATTAATAATTTAGTTGCTAGGACTACCTCCTTAGCAACCAATAATAGTCTTTTGCTTTTGACGGATTTTCCTGAAATAACTTTCCATACAAAACAGAATTAATTGAAAATGAATTCAATTCTGCTTAAAGATGGCTAAAAGTATTAAAAGAATGCATTGGCATCGTGTTCTGATACATTCTAAAAGTTTCAAATGTCTGGGAGTCGGGAAGTTGGTTAAAAACCGATTGCAAGATTTGTACTGGACAAACAACCACCGGACAAACAAGAATACGAGCTAATAAAAACGTCGTAAAATAAAAAATAAATGTTATATTATAGGTATCTACTTGTAGGATTATAATTATCTGTGGTCGTTTGATATTATTCATTAGAAGAGGTTGAACCTACAATTTCAAATTTATCCCTGTAAGCCGAGATAAGAAACCGCAATGATACACTATATAGAAATAACGATCGAAAACTATCAGACGTGCACCAAAAAATGTTATGGTCATGGGCGTCAAACGTAACTAATGCATGTTTGTTTAAGATAATGTAACTTGTATAATTGTACGTCGATGCTTGCAAGACTTTTGCTTGCAATAAATTTATGGTCATACACGTAAGTTCCTAATATGTATTGTAATCATGGCCCCCACATCCTGAAGCGGGCCCCCAAGCTAGGATCTTTAACGCCCCCCTTACCTATCGCTAAGAATAAAGGCAGTATGTACGTGGTAAAAATAATCTGTATATTTATTTAGTGTTTTACTGTATATTTTAATACATCCATTTGATTGTTGTTTTTATTTAATAAAACGCAATTTTTTTTTTTTTTTAGTTGACAGTTAACAAAATAAAAGACATCCATTTGAATTATGGATATGTCGAGTATTGATTTTTTTTTTCGACCATGTCCGATCCTAATAGGATCATATGGGCCTCCACAGAGTAGAGGTTTTGTATTAACAGATCTTTTTTACGAGAAATGGATGTCAGCCACTTGCTCAACCTATAAGGTCCATACCCTGACTCACACACATATTGAAAAACAATATGTGTACTTGCCAGACCCAGGATTCGAACCTGGGACCCACGGCATGATAGTCCAACGCTTATGCCGCGCGGCCACCGTGGGTGTGGAGTAGGTTTCATAGAAATTCTATAAGAGATTTTAATATTATTATTAGGCATTCCTAGACATGGGGAAATTGAGTACATAAATACGTCCTTTCTATCTTTCCCATGCTCTGGTATCTCTAGTGGGAATGGGATAACTGGACGCCAGGACAATTGGACACCGCTTTCTCGTAGGCACGTAAACAGTACGTAGACGAGGAATTTCAATCAGTTTAAATCTACTACATAGTAGTTTTAATTCATTTTACTCTAAACATAATGTTTTTTTTTATTACCATGCCTAAGAGCCTGTCCACATGGCGCGTTTTTACGCGCGAGTGATAAATCGCGCGTTCTCGAGGTACATGTGACCCGATTCAGCTGTCCACAAGCGCTCGCGCGTTTTGACTCTCGCGCAACGATCGCCTGCAAACGCCAGACTCTGGGCAATCGCAGCGTTTACAGCCATTACAAAATGAAATACGACCGCTTGGCGCTTGAACGCGAGACTTTTTATTGCTACTCCCAAATAAATTACGTCACCTAGGTTGTAAAGTGCGGAGAATAGGTATTGGAAGTAATCGCGAAATACAAAATCTCATAGAAACCGACTAACACCATCGAGTTGTTGTGCTTTTTTCTACACTCGCATTTGTTTTTTTATGCTGGTTCAAAAATGAATTACGTCACCTATTGTTTCAAACGCGCAAACTACGCCGCATCTAGACGGAAGACATTTCTGGTTCTCGAGCGTAAATCGCGATGTGAATCGCGCCACGTGGACAGGCTCTAAGGCTTTATATAAAAATAAAAACTCTTTTTTCGTTGGAACTTAAACATATGCACGATTAAATCATTATTTACGTGTGCATATTTAAACTCTCACCAACTATGTAATCACAATAAATTAATTTAAATATAAATAATAATATTAAATATATATTTTAAAGTAAGTACCTATAAGTACTTAACGTCTATGTATTTTCGAATTGCGTCCAGTTGTCCCGACGCCAAATCGTCCTAGACCTATTTCTAGTCGTTTCTCAGCAGGAATGCGGTCAAGCTGATATTTAGGGTAAATCAGTTACATAATAGGTAAACGATTCGCAGCTATACGATGAATGTGATGTTGAGGGAACATTGCACTTTCACATAACGGTTCGATGCTTTAAATTTCAAATTTGACAGACTATAGCGGTGACTTGGAACTGATATGTGACTGTTCATTGCTGACTCAAGTAGAAAGCCGATACACTCACAACGAGAGGTCCTACCCTTTCCTCCCCTCCCGTTGTTTTCTATGGATGATCTGTCATTCCCTGTCATTGTTCTATATAGTGTTCATACTGACGCGTCTGTCGTGTTCACACAGGGAATTGTTTGATTAGGATAGATGAGTTATAGTTACATGATAAATAATACACTAGAATTAACACACCTTCTACAAATGTAATGCTTATTTTGCTAAATATGCATTACATATTAATTGCTACATATTTTTTGGAAATCCATATTACCACCGGTTTTGTGTGAAGGACTAGTCTGACTTTGACAGTGCTGATAAATAACAGGAATGTATATTATCTCCTATATATTATTATCCTAAGAGATTTTGGAAAATTCACTAACGGCTCATTTAAGCGACATTTTATTGTTATTTTTACATCTTCACTTCAAAATGTGCGCTACCGATTCATCTACCGTTTGAATTGACCACATTTCACAAATTTTCAATGATTTCACAGGTACTTGACGTTTATAACTGATATTTTCTCATACAGCGTATACAATTCGCCATACTTCTTTTAACATACAGCAGAATGACGTCTTCGTCGCTTAAGACCTTCTAATCCTTTATTTGACAAACGGATTCGATTATTTTTATTCAAATATCGTAATGTAGGCATTGGCGCACTTTTTTCCGGTGAAAAAACCATAATCTTGCTACAATTTACTGCGTAAATAAAAATCTGACAGGTGTGTCCGCCACTGTCCGTCATATCATAGATAACGTGACATTCCAAATTTGATTTTTTTAAATACTTCTTTGTGGCTGTTCACCCACTATTTTTGTTATTGAATAATTACCTAGGCTACTAATTTCCATACTAAAAAAGTTGCCATTGCAAACAATGAAAGAAATTAATACGAATTGTTATAGTTATCAAAATGTGTGATATTGTATAATATCTACCTATTTTTTTCGTCTCTATCATCATCAATCTTGACCTATACACTGCTGGATGAAGGCCTCCTAAGCCTTATTCTACTCCTTACTTACACATGAATTGTTATATTTATCAAAATCAGTGATATAATATTATAATCTACCTATCTATATATAATGCCATTATTATCACGAGCCTCAATAAATCCACTGCTGGATGAAGGCCTCTCTACGTTGATTGTATTCTTGACAGTATTGAATTTCTAATGTTATTTATCTACATATTCATATCGTCATCATAATCATCATCATCATCATCAACTAGGATCAATCCACTACTGGATGAAGGGTTCCGCAACCTGATTCTACTACTATCGGTTTAACGAATTTGCGATATTATACCTATTTCTATCATTCTTATAATATCATCGACCTGAACCAATCCACTGCTGGATAATGGCCTCCCTAGCCCGGTTCTACTCCTTTCTATCATATGAATTGCTGTATTTATCAAAATCGGTGATATTATATTTAAAAACATATTCATATCGTCATTATCATCATCAACTAGGATCCATCCACTGCTTAATAAAGACCTCCCTAGCCTGATTCTACTCCTTTTGTCATATGAATGTATGTATTTATCAAAATCTGTGATATTATATGTATCTACACATTCATATCGTCATCATCATCATTATCATATACCTGAACCAATCCACTGCTTAATAAAGACCCCCTTAGCCTAATTCTCCTCCTTTCTGTCATATGAATTTCTGTATTTATCAAAATCGGTGATATTATATTTATCTATATATTCATATCGTCATCATCATCATCATCATTGACCTGAACCAATCCACTGCTTAATAAAGACCTCCCTAGCCAGATTCTACTCCTTTCTGTCATATGAATTTCTGTATTTATCAAAATCGGTGATATTATATTTATTTAAATATTCATATCGTCATCATCATCATCAACCAGTATCCATCCACTGCTTAATAAAGACCTCCCTACCCTGATTCTACTCCTTTTGTCATATGAATGTATGTATTTATCAAAATCTGTGATATTATATGTATCTACACATTCATATCGTCATCATCATCATCATCATTATCATATACCTGAACCAATCCACTGCTTAATAAAGACCCCCTTAGCCTAATTCTCTTCCTTTCTGTCATATGAATTTCTGTATTTATCAAAATCGGTGATATTATATTTATCTACATATTCATATCGTCATCATCATCATCATCATCGACCTGAACCAATCCACCGCTTAATAAAGACCTCCCTAGCCAGATTCTACTCCTTTCTGTCATATGAATTTCTGTATTTATCAAAATCGGTGATATTATATTTATTTACATATTCATATCGTTATCATCATCATCATTGACCTGAACCAATCCACTACTTAAAGACCTCCTTAGCCTGATTCTACTCCTTTCTGTCATATGCATTGCTGTATTTATCAAAATCGGTGATATTATATTTATCTACATATTCATATGGTCATTATCATTATCATCATCATTGACCTGAACCAATCCACTGCTTAATAAAGACCTCCCTAGCCAGATTCTACTCCTTTCTGTCATATGAATTGCTGTATTTATCAAAATCGGTGATATTATATTTATCTACATATTCATATCGTCATCATCATCATCATTGACCTAAACCAATCCACTGCTTAATAAAGACCTCCCTAGCTTGATTCTACTCCTTTCTGTCATATGAATTGCTGTATTTATCAAAATTGCTGATATTATATTTTCACATTCATAATATCGTCATTATCATCATCAACCAAGATTAATCCACTGCTGGATGAAGGTTATCCCAACCTAATTCTACTCTTCTTGGTCATATAAACTGCAATATTTTAATTTAAATTTGTGATTTTATATACCTACCCATTTATATCGTCATTATCGTCATCAACCTGTATCAATCCACTGCTGGATGAAGGCCTTTTTAAGCTGATTCCACATCTTTAGGTCTTATAAATTCCTATTCTTATCAGATATAATATGTATTACCTACTTCATTATTTATCAACATTTGTCTCGATATGAATGTCCCGCACCGGGAAACTATATTGTTTAAGGTTAATTTTTAAAACAAAATATGATTTTTAAAATATTATTCTGTGGCTCCAAGCATTTATTTTTTATAGACAATGAAACAAAATAATGTTTAAATTTATTTTTTATGCTGCTAAACTTTTTCTATTATGTAAATGGGACCCGAAAGAGATTAATATTCGCGTTATATTGGATCGCTATTTATGATAATCACGGTTGAGATGTATAACTATTTATCATATTTAAATGCACATATATTGTATTAAAATTAAAATGAAAGTGGTAGCAATCGGCGATTGCCAGCTGTTTTGCTAGGCTTAGCAGCCTGAAATGGTGTCAGATGATATTGAGAAGGCCAGACTCCGGAATAGACCACGCACATGACTCCAAATTTGTATTTGCAGTGACGACATGCATATCGTAAAACTGACAAATCAGATAAATTTTCAATTGTCTGACGTGAATGAAAATCCATCCCGAAGGGAAAACTATGGCGCCGTCTATACACACTTTACAATTATTATATTAAAATCCAACACCAAGTCACTATGATGAAAAGCTGTCTGCAAGACCTAGCGAGACAGACTGGCGAGAGCCAGCTGGCTCAGCTAGTTTATAATTAATAACACTGATAGTTAATATATTTGATTTTAGAATTTTTTATAATTCAATTTGAAACAAGAAAGGGCGAATCAATATGTCAAGCAATCTGGGATCTGATTTTGACAGCTGAACAGTGGACCACTCGTTGCTTGTGCAAAAAGATATGATCAGGCTTTATTAATCTAGATGGCGCTGGCCCGTTACATTGGCGGAAATGGAAATACTCGGTAAAACCATAAAGCTCTTGGAGAGAAAGCGTGAACAACAGATTCTCATTCAGAAAAGAAAACGAAAAATGACAATAGGTCGCAGTCAAAGCCTCAGTAAAATTATAATAAAATACTATTATAAATATACACTCGCTCTGAATTATTGTTGAAAAATAAACAACAAATCAATGAAACAAATATTTTTGGTTTATTGAAATACCTTGCCTAAAACACACGACATCTGTTGACGGAACTAAAATAAACTAACCGTATCATACTGACTAGATATGATAATACTATAGTAACATAATTACTATTATAATAAAATATAATAATTATTAATATTAAAATATTGTATCAACGAGTTACATAAACATAATACAAATACATTCCTACATTTACCGACAGATCTCGCCACTAGAAGGTGCGCATTTTATTATATACCAACGTATATTATTATAATATCAATAGATTTTTTGATTTCCAATTATATCGTTTTTGTGACTTCGCCTTTTAGTATATTTATGTACTTACTATAATACGCACTCACCAAAGCTAATCGTACATGTTATATATTGTAATACTAAATTGACATATTCAATTATCGTGAAAATATAATATTATTATTCCTAAGTAAATAATTTATCCAGGCATTGAATAGCGAAGCTGGCATCACTCGAAATTACAATACATACATACTTACGAGTGATGTTATTTTTACTTGATTATTATAAATATTAAGTAAATTAATGTACAACATTTCCAACACTTATTTTTTTTTATATTCAATTTGGTACCTATTAATAAATAAATGAGGTCAGTAATTCTTATGGTTTAAAAATGAACCTCAAGAAAACAAAACTAGTAGTAGTATCAAAAATAGCGACAGCAGACACCAACACAAATTTTGTCATTAACAGTGAACCAATTGAACGTGTGACCGATTATAAATATTTAGGTACATGGGTCAATGAGAAATGGGACCAGTCTCAGGAAATAAAAAATAGAATTGAGATTGCAAGGAGCGCCTTTCTCAAAATGAGACGCCTCCTTAGCAATTGAGATCTTAACCTAGGTCTGAGACTGCGTATGGCACGTTGTTATGTTCTCTCAATTCTTTTCTATGGGTATGGAAGTATGGACGCTAAACCAAGAGATGTCACGGAGACTTCGAGATGTGGCTGTATAGACGCATCCTCAAAATTCCTTGGACTAACCGGGTGACAAATGTTGAAGTTCTCAATCGAATGGGGAAGGACCGAGAAGTTCTACGTAGTATCAAAACCAGGAAACTAAAGTACCTCGGCCACATTATAAGAGGACAAAAATACAGCATCCCCATCGTGTCATTCAAGGAAAGATCAATGGGAAGCATAGCAGAGGACGGCGCCGCGTTTCATGGCTTAAGAACCTCCGTGATTGGTACGAGTGCAGCTCCACTGAACTGTTCCGGGTAGCAGACGACAAAGATAAGATCGTCTTGATGGTGGCCGACCTCCGCTAGGGGTGGCACAATAAGAATAAATAAAATAAAGCTTACCAATCTTATTACTAAATTGCAACTCGTAGTTGTGTAGCTGCAGAATAATAGCGATCAGATATATATTGTTTAATGTATCAAATTACTCTGCAGTAATATATTCCCAGCGAATCAATTTCCAGCAAACAACTCTTAGCTAGATCAGCAAGTCAATTGGTGACATTAGATACGGTATATTATTACATCATATCACAGCACATTATATCATTACAGTGTATTGGCCGAATAATCATTTTTCATGTTATCATATTTTCTTACGACTGTAATAATAAATAATATTTCACAAACTACTCGATTTAAAACGTTGACTCTATAATTAGTCCAATATGATTATGTATCAGAATTTAATGTTAATGTCTTACTTTTTATTGTATAAATAACGAAGAATAATTTATCTAAATGTCACTCGAATCCAAGTACCTAGCTCGTAACTATCATTGTATAATATACTATTGTACCGATACGCTGCTAATAAATCTCACCCTGCTACATCGTAGACTTCATTATCATCATCCTCAACCCACACATCGAACACCACAGTAGTGACCCAACAGTAAGTTGTGAGAGTAGGTACAAGAAGCCGGTTTTGGCTTAATTCTGAAAAGGGAGTGAATTCAGTGTGTATTAATGGGGAAATTTTATTCTTAGTAATTTTGAATTTTTTTACCTCTAGTAGGCACACGTCATTAACAAACACGGTCCAGGGAACTCTTTCTGGAACGATCCTAGTATAAATTTGAAGAGTGCTTCTCATAAACTACGTTATAATTAGGGGGCGGATTTATATGCAATAAAAAACATGATTATATGCATGCACGTATGCACTTTAAATTAATAAAATATGCACTTAAACCGAAGAAATATTCCGTTAAAAATTGACATTTTTTGTGGGAAAAATTGTAAATACCCACCCACATTATCCAATATTACTGACAAAAGTAGTTAATAATTTTTCAATATAATACGATAGCAGAGCAAAAAAACACAAACGATGAATATAAAGTTAATCAATTACAACAAAATAGCTGTCCCACAACTACAAATAATTGAATAATAAATGCAATATGAACCAAACGTAACTTAAAAAACAAAAACGACACACTTAACTATTCCTAAATACTGTTTTCTGTTTTTTCCCCGAAAAATTAGCAACAATTTTTTTTTCAATATTATGCTCTGGCATTAAATTTTTCCACATAGGTATCTGTCCGTATTTTGTTTATATGCGGAATACGACCTCTCAACGTCCACAGAGGTGATTGGGCAAACTTTGAATAAAAGTGCCTGAGTTGACTTCACTTTTTATGATAAATCCACAGCTCGGAGATGGCATTAAAAATGCAAGTGCATCTAAACTATCTAAATAAGTAAAAAAACTAAAGTTATAAATTAAAAAGCTCTAAAATATGCATTTATTTATGAAATATGCACTAATATCTCAAATATGCTCTAACGTCTCAAATATGCATTTATATGCACAATAAAATTTTATTATTGTATTCTGTGTCTTTCAAAACAGATTTCCGTGCAACTCTCATAGCTGTGCATACACCCTAACAAAACATGCACTAGCATATAAATCCGGGCCCTAGTTATAATATTGTGCCCATGTTTCCAAATCGATTTGGAAACATGGGGGCTTGTAAAAAAAAACAGTGTGTGTTCCAGTAAATATTAAATATCAGCTATTTTTGTAGTATATAATAGAAATTACTCAGAGAAAATTATAATATCACCTCTTAAGTTTCTGAACGCGGGTACCGGAAAAAGGGACAGTGCTGGAAAATGGGTAATGGTACCGGAAAATAGGGCACCGTTAGGGCAGTCAAAGAAGTATCGATACTTCTTAACCGATATTTCGATACATTAGCGCCGATACTTTTTTGTCAGTATCGTATCATTTCGATACTTAGATTGGCGTTTTAAGTAGTATTTTCAATATTTCAGCAATTAGTTTTAGCGTGATTTTCATCGCTATTTTTGCACTACAGAAAATATTATATTATACCCATATGAAGGTGTAGTATTTTATACAGATACATATATTATACGCTATTTGATAACATATATATATATATATATATATATATATATATGACCTACCATTATGTCTTAAGCGTAGGGTGTTCAACCAATGTGGCTGCGAGGCGTGGGCCCTCAACACGAGAGATGTCGAAAGGTTAAGAGTCGCACAGCGAGGCATTGAAAGGTGTATGTTGGGCATCACGCGAAAGGACCGTAAGAGAAACAAATGGGTTAGGAAGCAGACAGGAGTACGCGATGTAATAGACGTTGCCAAACAGCTGAAATGGATATGGGCGGGGCACATTACTCGCCGAAAGGACGGCCGCTGGACAAATGCCGTCATCCAATGGTACCCAAGGGGCACGAAACGGCCACAGGGTCGCCCTAAAAGCCGCTGGATTGACGAACTGAAAAAGTTCGGCGGAAATACGTGGCAGCAAACGACACAGGACCGAGAGAGTTGGAAGAAGCTCGGGGAGGCCTTCATCCAGCAGTGGATTGACCCCGGCTGATGATGATGACACACCCATGATGATGATGTGATGATGATGATACACCCACGGTGGCAGCGTGGCTTAAGCGTTGGACTATCATGCCGCGGGTCTCAGGTTGGAATCCTGGGTCTGGCAAGTACACATATTGTTTTTCAATTTGTGTGTGAGTCAGGGTATGGACCTAATAGGTTGAGCAAGTGGCTGACATCCATTTCTCGTAAAAACAAAATCTGTTAATACAAAGCTCTACTGTGTGGAGGCCCATATGATCCTATTAGGATCGGACATGGTCGAGAGATGATGATGATATATATCTATCCGTGGCGAAGATTGGAGGTACGCTGTTGAGACCCGAAATAAATAATGCACACGGAACTTTGTCAGTCAAATGTATTTGTTTTCATTGAAGACTGTAGTGTGTAGATAATGTTTGATAATTTTTAAAATTTAATAATTAAACCCTGTCTAATCCAAGCCATAGTAGATAATAGTCAATAAATATTCTATTATCTATAAACTAACTAAACTTATGTCATTAAACCATCAATAATTTTAGATATTTTATAGATGAAAGAATATTTTTTATCGGTTATAGTTTGGTTGAATGACTTTTTAAATTTAGAATTATATTATGATTGTCTTTTTCAGATGTAAACACTATCAATATTTCGGCATCAATACTTGCAAGTATCGAGACGATGCCGATACATTTTCTTTAGTATATGACAACCCTAGATACAGTTTCGTTAAATAGGGGAGAGTGCCGGCCGATGGAGGCTGCCGGCGAGAAAATAATAACCCTTTAAAAAGGTTCAACCCCTTAGCGTTTTAAATCAGCGGTCCGCGTTAAATATATGTATCGCCGAAATACTTTCTGCGCTATTTAAAGTCAAGGGGGGGGGGGTATTTTGGCTGACAGAACATTGTTTAAAACGTAAATAATGATAGTACTATAGACTCACTAGTGTAAGTTGTACGTTGAGTGAAGGCGTCACATGCTAACATTTGATTTATTATTAAATACATTTTTATACTGTGATGAGCTGCTTCGGATTCTTAGGTATTTAAATATTTTTTTTGAGCGGCCCCACAACAAAATATAAAATATATCTATCTGTTTCAGATAATTTTGAAACATTTAAACCCTATTTGTTAGGACCTATTTTTAAATATTTTTGGATAATTACATATTTTTACATATTTTAGGTTTAAGCACATTGTTTCACATAAACACAAAATTTCAATTTCAATCACTACGCCCTCAACCCGTGATAACTAGGTGAAGAACTTGGCTTAGTGCAGTAAATTGCTATATGTATGTACTGCGAATTTGGAAAAATTACAAGAAATTATGGAGATGCTTGATGAGGAAGATTTCAACTCTATTTCAATAGCAAAATAAATAATTGGAAACCGTTCCATAAAAAACGAAATCGCATTCATCACTTTAAATTATGGTCATCTGATAAGCACAATTTCAACAAAGTCACTAGTGGAGCAAATTAATATTTTAAACGATACTGCTGCTAAAATAAGAAATGTTCCTGGACCAATTGGAATAAAAATAATTACAAGATAAAAAGGACTTTTTATATACCACGTTTTTAAATTTTCTGTTGAATCATATAAACTTGACAATACTATGTATTAATAAAAACTTTTTATTGTACTTGATGGAAATACTGAATAAATATTATAGAATACAGAAATGACATTTTGAAATTTCATATTTATTTCCATAGTAACGCACGTATATATTAATAATTTAGTTGCTAGGACCCACTTTTTTTTTTTACAAGAAAAAATCTGTACCGGACAAACAAGAATACGAGCTAATAAAAACGTGGTAATAAGTACAAAATTAAAGTGTTTTAAATAAAAATACTGGACTTCAAACGCTGCAGAATATTATAGCAGTTTTGGAAAATCCGACAAATGCCTCAGATGTTTCAATTTTTTCTACTTGGGCAATAGTTTCATTTACATACGCATACATCTGTAGAAGTGGAAAAAAGTTTTTCCATGTATAAAAATTTGCTAAGATCAAATCATCAGAGATTCATCGTTTGAAATCGCCCCTGAACTATCGTGAGTTGGAAGGATGAAGGATTCAAAATATTTTATATAAATAATATTGAGAAAAAATACACTCACCTCTTCCTCCAAAGAAACCGGGAAATGGATCAAAGGCTTCACTGCGATGTCTTCCAACGCCTGACTTCTTCTGAAAAGAAAATTCAAAATGGCATAAATAACACATGATGCCACAACACAGGAAAAAATACCTCTAATTTTGATGCATACCTATCAAATCATACATACATAACCATGTTTGATCCTAAGTGGATCATTTATAGCCTCTAAAGAGTGGAGGTTGAATTTAGGGAATTTAATCCCGAGCCAAAATTCTGTCAAATTGTAATCCCGAAATCCCGGGATTGACATTTTTTTCCATTGTTAATATATTTTTTTTATTACATATAACAAGATAAAATCGGGCAAAAATAAATCTAGTATAATTTATACTATTTAAGACATTTATTGTTAATATTGTATACGTTCAATCTTGGAAATACGTAAGTTTAATGGAGTAAATAATATTGTAATATAAATAATAATGTGAATTTAATATGAGATTGCTGTTTCTGACAGTAGAGACTTAATGAATGGGTTAGCGAGATTTAAAATAGTAAAGCAAATCATGGTGCACTTATGGCCTTTCCGCTTCATAAATGTAATTAGTCAGTCAAATTAATATGAAACTGCCGTAAAACGTATCAGAACATGGTGGAATTACTTTGTTAATAGTGCCAAGCATTGTTTTCTTCCAATCTTTCTCATTTTTATTAATTTATGTGAAAAAATAAAACACATGGGTATAAATCAAAATTCATTCAAACTCAGTTTATTTCTAAAGTAGTTAGTTTTTATTAAAAGTATTTTTTCTGATGTATAGAATATATCAGATATCAGAAAAAGAAATATCCAATAGAAAAAATCTTTTTAAAAAAAGTAAGACACCCTGCAGGAATTGAATCTGCATCTCTCGCGTTTCACGCCCACTCACATAGACCACTATGCTAAAGGTACCATACTTATAACGACAACTTTTAACTTATATATTATGGCTCTAAGAGTCTGGTTATAATATATTTTCTTAGAAGTGTTTTCAAAAATTATGTATGTTCAATAATTAGAATGTTACATTCTTAAATCTTGTGAATTATTCGTTGAATAAAAAAAGGAATTATCTAAAAATATATTTATTTTTCTGATTATTAGTCTGGGTATATACCAAAATCTACTGGATCAATATTGATGATATCTCCAGATCTTATATAGCAGACCTACATTCATGCTGGTCAGAGAGGTCAGATTACGTGGCTAGAGAGTGAGGAGGCCTTCATCTAACAGTCAATTCAAACACACTGATTATATTGCTAGAGCACCAATTTAGTAAAATTTCGAAGATCCAATGTTTTCCATTCGGAAAATTATTTATTTCCACTTGAAAATTTGAATTGAAACATGTTTATGCTCTTCTGTCAAGACGAAAATGTATTCTCCGCTGGAAAATGCTTGTTCGCAAATGTATGCGCTTCCAATTCTTTGCATGGATAAAATTCTTGGGATTTTTCAACGAAACATTTATTTGCTGCAGTATGGAAATTGTTTAGTTGTTTATCTGGGTCAGACAGGTAAACGGTTTATTACTAGGTATACAGCGCACATATTGTGTTCTATGAAAATATGTAAGAATGATTTGCAACGATCGCTTTAAAAATGCATATATGTTTTCGAAACTCTTCCTAATCTATATCTATGTAAAAGTAAACAATTACAAGATAAAAAGAACTTTTTCTATACAACGTTTTTAAATTCTGTTGAATTATTTATAAACTTGAGATGACTAGCTTGAACGATCAAAAAAAATGAGTCGCTTAGAATCATAACTCACATATTCCAAAAATCAAGTTTTGAGATAATCGCTAAAAACCAACAGAGCACTATTTTTTGTAATTAGAAGAACAGTATTGAACTCCCTAGAATATTATTGAGTGAGAGAGTCAAATAACTTTTTTTTTTTTTTAAATTTATATACCTAATACTCCTAACGTTGCAGACATACAGCATACTATGAGAAATAGAGCTCCCCGATTGGTTAGGAAGGCGTTGGTGACAAAACTCTATTCTTTGAAATATACGACATATTACACCAACAATGAACTTTGTCAACGATTTTCACATGGTTTAAATTGACTTTTAATACTCAACTATTTTTCGGTATATAGATTAATTCATTTGGAATCACTTGGCATATTTAACTAAAAAACGACAAAATTGCAATATGTGAGTTATGATTCTAAGCGACTCAAATGTACTTGATAGAAATACTGAATAAATATAGAATACTGAAATGTCATTTTGAAATTTCATATTGATTTCCATAGTAACGCACGTATATATTATTAATTTAGTTGCTAGGACCCCAGACCCCTCTAGCAACCAATAATAGTGTTAACCAATAATAACTTTTCATACAAAACAGAATTAACTGAAAATGAATTCAATTCTACTTAAAGATGGCTAAAAGTATTAAAATGCATTGGCATCGTGTTCTGATGTATTATATTCTAAAAGTTTCAAATGTCTAGCTAGTCGGATAGTTAGTTAAAAATTGCCAATCCTTGCCAATTTCAATTATTAATTTTCATGACAGATAAGGTTTACATAATTTGGATTCAATTTTAATTCCTTCTGTTTAATTTGACTGTCATAATCATTTTCATTTTAACATGTTGTATGCCTAGATACACATATTTTAATAATGAAGAATGCAATTATATTTTTTTTGTTACGAAAGATACTTGCATATCGAATTCAGTGGCGAGAGGTGGAGGTAGGCTGTTATGATTCGACATACATAGTTAAAATTAAACTTTGTCAGTCAGGATAATCATTTGTTTTCATTGAACTAAGAATACAATTTGCAGATAGTGCTGGTTAGTTTTTAAAATTCAATTAACTCCTGCCTAACCAAACCATAATGGCTTAGGTACCTGTGTTATGGGTGTTCCGGTAAAAATAGTGCACACTTTTTCAATATTATTTATTTTCGTTGAATTAAGAATACATTATATTACAGATGGTGTTGGTTAGTTTTTTTTAAATTCATTAAGCCCTTACTACATCAAACCACTCATATAATCGATAAAAATATTCAACTATCTATAATATATCTAAAATTATTTATTGTTTAATGGTAAATTTTTAGTTATTTTATAGATAAACGAATATTTTTTGATTATTATCTACTATGACTTGGATTATGCAAGGTTTAATTGAATTAAAAAAAACTAACAAACACTATCTACACATTGTACTGCCCTTCTAAGGAGGAAGACAGTAACTGAATTTCGAGATGAATTACATGTGTTTTTTTTCCAAATTTTAGTACTGTGAATTAATAAAAATACGGTGATATTTTTTATTAGTAGGATGTTAAAATACAAACAAAGTAATAATAAACAAGCAGTAACTGCAATAAATAGGTGCAATGACTGCCCTTTTACTAAGAAATGTGTATCATTTTATCAGATGTTTATTTTTTAGCCAAGGATTTTAACGGTATTTTAGTGATAATATTAATTTTAAAGTAAATAGAATAATAGCTTTCAAAATTACCTAACGGATCGCATTCATAACTCAATTTCGCAAATTTTGTGAGTTACTGCCTTTTTCCTTGGAAGGGCAGTGTAGCCTTAATTCAATGAAAACAAATACGTTCGACTGATAAAGTTTAGTGTGCATTATTTATGTCAGGTCTTAACAGTCTACCTCCACCCTTCGCCACTGATATCGATCAATGAAGCGATCTCGGGCGGAGCCAGGTACTCTAGCTAGTTATATATTATATTTGTAAATTTTATCACTGTGTTGTTCTGACTGTGGGTTTCTCTTATCAGTGACACCCTGACATTATACGTATCCGGAAATTTATACGTAAACAGTTCACCGCAGGACACTTATTCGTGCGCTGCAGTACGTGAAACATGAGTAAAGTTCGTGTAACATTTAATCAAATGGCGAGTTCTTCGTTGAACATTTCAGCGTGGAGTATATTTGTACGTATGCTACATGTAGCGAATTTTATGAGATGTCTTTACTAGGTTAGGTTAGGGTTAATCTAATTGAAACAGTACTATTTGCAAACTATCACCGCATTTTGTAAGATTTCGTACAAATGTATTCCACGGTGAAATGTTCAACGAAGAACTCGTCATTTGATAAAATGTTATACGAAATCATGTTTCACGTACTGCTGCGCACGAATAAGTGTCCCACGATGAACTTCATACGTACAACTTACATGTAACCGCTGTTATACGATTGAATGAAAGGTGAATGGACGATGTAAGAAGGATATTAAATATTGTTGAATATTCTCGACAGTGAATACTGAAGAATCTGAAGCTATTTGTAGGTATTACATTAAACGTTCAATAGTCCGTGAACCTCTTTGTCTCGTACTAACCTGAGCAAGATGACTTTGAAGATGGGCCCAGCTAATCCTTTGATGATCGCCGACGCGTTCAGGTGACACCGCCCGTGAAGTACCACGCCGTTTACCTGAAAGGATATTACAATATTAACATAATATTCCATTGCCCATGCTCTAATTTACCATGGAATGCGATAATGGCAGAGAAACTTTTAAGGGAATTAACAAAATTAAATGAAAATAAAATTGTATGGAATACAGCGACAGCTATGTATTAAAAGCTTTTACAATTGCTACAGTAAAGTTTACGTTTTAATATATTAGATGTCGTCATTAAAATACATTTCTTTTAAATGTATACAACATAATATTATATTCATGCATCATAATGCTTACATAGTCCAGACCAATGAACGAGGGTTATCCAAGAATTAAAGACCTTTATTCATTCTCGGCGACGCGGATAATATTTCCCAAAAGATGGCAGCATTGACGTGTAGCGTAGAATTTCCTCTCCACAAGAAGTGGTGAGCCGGCTCGGTAGCTGATTCAGTATGACCTTTGCGTCCGTTTGAGATGGACGCTCCGCTGTCGAATCCCGCCGCCTGCGAGGTGCGTTCAATCATTCGGTTTCTCAACCAAGAGGGAGTCCACGCTGTTGAAATCTCACATCCAATTATGGAAATGTGATGAACCAACGGAATGCCAGGAAGTGATGTATTGAGTTTTTGAGTGGTAGAACGAGTATTCATGATGAGGAGGGGAGAGGAAGGAGGTCCTCAGCTGGTGACGTTTTGTTGAAGAAAATCAATGATAAAGTTCGTGAGGATCGCCGTCTAACAGTCCGTGAACTCGCAATTTTGATCCCAGTTGTCAGTAAGTCTACCATACAAACGATTTTGAGGGGAAAATGGGGTATGCAAAGGTGTGCTCGTTGGGTACCCAAAATGCTGACGGAAACTCACAAACAAAATCGTGTGAAAAGCGCTTAGGTCTTTTTGAACATTTTGGACTCATTCAAATGTGATATCCTCCGTCATCCTGCTCATAGCCTCGACCTATCCCTATTTTTATTCGTCTGAAGCAAAATTAGGCCGGAAAACGCTTCGAGAACGACGAGGACGTGGAGGAAGAGGTGAGAACAATTTTGGGGACGGCGGCGGCGGAGTTCTACGACAAGGGAATCAAGGACCTGTGTCACGGCTCACCAAGTGCATCGATCGTAACGGGTACTATTTCGAGAAATAGTGGGAATGTGTACCTAAAATTTCGTATACATTTTTTATAAAAATAACATTTTCCTGATTTTTAAAATATTAAAGGTCTTTAATTCTTGGACAACCCTCGTACATATATTGTACGCATACGAATTATACAATGGTTAGTCAACTTTGACCGCTACACAAATGCAGGCGCACACACATTTTTTTGAAACTTGACCCACGGCCATTCCTGCATATATTGATATTAAATTCAATGCAGTTTTGATTTTTCTTGTGATAAATTATGGTACGGTGAGGTGTGGAATTGTATTGTTCGAAGCAATGTTCAAAACATAAAACAATCAGATACTCTCACACTGCCCATGTTAGTATTGAAGTAGTGAAATGTTTGCCTGTCATTATCTCAAAAATAGATTGATGTCATATATTGTTTACATTTCTATCTGGAAACCGACCACGAGCGTCAAAATTAATTATTATTAACTTATTATTTTATTAACTTATTTATTATTATTAACTATAAGAGCGTCTAATTCAATCTTCTAGTATCGTAAGATGAACGACACGTATGAGTCCGCAGTATTAGAACAACATGTCCCTTTGAGACGGACGAAACCGGTCCAAATTTATTAAATAATAATTACAAGATAAAAAGAACTTTTTAAATACCACGTTTTTAAATTTTGTTGAATCATATTATAAACTTGAAAATTCTATGTATTAATAAATACTTTTTTGATGAATTATCCCATCAACTTAAAGAAAATGACCAAATGCGTAATAAAGAGAACAATTATAAGAATTTTTAAACATTTATTAATTGAATAACATATATGAGATTTTTAAAACTTGTACTTAATATGAAGTAAAAAAACAAACAAACAAAAAACGAGAAAGCGAGTAAATTCTTTTTTCAAAATCGTCGAACACCATTATGCAAAAGTGCAAGCGTTGAATTCGATCGAAGTGCCACCTTGCGGATTTTTTCTGCTTAAAGATGGCTTAATAAATACTTTTTTTTTTGTAGAAATACTGAATAAATATTATAGAATACTGAAATGTCATTTTGACATTTCATATTAATTTCTATAGTAACGCACGTATATATTAATAATTTGGTTTTTAGGACCCCTTAGCAACCAATAACAGTGAGTAGTAAATATTACTTTTAACGAATTTCTCCCAAAACATACAAAACAGAATTAACTGAAAATGAATTCAATTCTACTTAAAGATGGCGTATTAAAATAATGCATTGCCAACGTGTTTTGATATATTCTAAAAGTTTCAAATGTCTAGCTAGTCGGGAAGTTAGTTAAAAATCGATTGCAAGATTTGAACTGGACAAACAATAAAATGAGCTAATAAAAACGTGGTAGAAAGTGGAGTTAGTACAAAAAAAAATGTTTTATTAAATTAATCAATAATATATTATTATCTTTGTGCGAAAAATTGTCGTGGGCGCTATTGTCCCTCCACTTCCATTACGATTTGTGCCTCAGACCTGGTATGGTACGAGATTATTGATAACCTTTATTCTTACCTCTAATATCTCATCCCCAACCTTGACCCCACCAGCTCGATCAGCTGCTCCTCCCGGTCTCAGGCCGCAGATGAAGACAGCCATCTTCGATCGATCTCGATGGCCGGCCAAACTGAGTCCAAGACCTCCACCCTGGCGTGGTCTCTCCAACTGTACGCAGACCACGGCGTGACCAAGGCCTGAGTACTTCTTCTTCACTTTATCTGAAAACAAATGAGAAGCAACAATTAGAAAAAAAATAATTTTACTAAAAATCATAATATTATAGGGCATAGCACCAAATCAAACCTGCCAGAAACAACTAAATGTCACCGTTATTTTAATGTGTAATAATTTATTTTTGTAACTGGTAGGCTGTCCCCCTATATATTTAACTCAAAAGGAACATTTTTAGATGTTACATTATTTGTCACGTCATAATATATTCCAATTATCAAATAGATTATTAATTCTACTTAATACTCGATGACAGATTTTCAAAACAAATTAATGTAGTGTTGCTGCCGGGAAGTGATATTTTTAAAACGTATTTTCTCTGCCGATACGTCATAATCAATTTTAATTTGGTTTTTTTCACTTACTATATTTTTCATCACCTACCAAAATATATTAAGTCCTATAATAGTACACCATATTTACCCAGTACCCGGAAGCTAGTGTTATATTATACAAATACAACTTATAATAATAATACATTATGTGAAAATGATTATAGGTTTATTTTAAAAGTGAAAAAAACAGATGGTTCAATTTTGTATTGAATGATTAAAAATAATTTCAATGATAAGTGATAATATCTAACTGATTGGGCCAATTATTATGGTTGCCCTCATCTCTATATTTCCAACCTATCTCAAATCCTCGTTATTGTCGAAAGTCCAAGCGTAACTAATGAATGTTTGTTTAAGATAATGTAACATGTGCAATTGTACGTCGATGCTTGCAAGACATTCACATAATTTATGGTCATACACGTAAGTACAAGTTCCTATTATGTATTGTAGGCATTGCCCTCATATTCTGAAGCGGGCCCCCAGGATAGGATCTTTGGCGGCCCCCCCTACCTATCGCTAAGGCTAAAGGAAGTGCGACGATCTACAGTTGCATAATATTCCAAATGGTGTTAGAGGTAAAATTAAGGGTATTTTTAACGATTTTCTGCATTTTTAATACACCCAATCTTATGTTGTTATGTACAATAATTATGGACTTGTTTAATATTGGTAATAATTAAAAATTGGATCGCACAACCTTGAAGTAAAACAGCGCCGCCGGCGACATTTTTTTTTTACTTATAGTGCAATTTTGTGATGTGTGTTTATCTCACTTGGCTGGTCGATCTGCCACGACGGACCCCATTAAGCCCGCGCCCCCAGGCTAGAGCCCTGTCAGCCCCACCCTTGTGGGGGCCATGATTGTAGGTAACGGTATATTGCACGCAGCACACTTCCCAATCTCTGTGCTAGACTGCTCAAATAAAAATTGTGTATCAATTTAAAAGAATAACTAATTAAAAAGATAATGCGTAATTCCCGAAATAAGTGACGAATTAAAATCATTACTGACACAATTCCACTGGGGGCAACGTCAAGCGATTGTTGATATCATCGGCCTGTGTCCGTAGTGTCCTAATCCCATTTATTAAATTAATCCATTCGATCTAATCAGAATATGGAGGTGGGACGTAGCGTGACAATGTGAGTTGATCCCGGGGGAAATATTCCAAAGTAGGGGCATTAAAATTCGACCTTACATTAAATTGCCGCCGGCGGCGAAGGTGTGGGGTCAAAATTATGCTTTTTAATATTTATAGGTTGTTAAATTTTGAGCTGTCAATTTGGCCACAGCTTAAGCATATATAAATTCGTCAACGTTTACTATTAATATTGTCACCATCCGTCTTTTATTTGAGAGGACATCTGTTTGTTATCAATGTGTACTTTGGAATTATTTTAGTCTGAAAGCCAGCTTTGTCCTTTATTTGAAATGCTATTTTTGCTGAATAAGAAAAAATATCGGATGGGATAATATTATTTAGGAATAGGAAGATAAAATAAGAAAAACTGTCCACCTGAATTCTGGAAGGAATTTCCTTGGTAAAAAGATAACCAGAGGAGCTAATCATTGGAAATCCGTTGACAAGCCAACCAACAATATTACAAATATTTTTTTCAGTTTTTTGGCACTTAATCATAAGCTACTAAGGAAAATTTACAATACTTCCGAAAAATCTGGGGAAAAAATATAAATGCTAACTGTGCATATTATTACTGGCGTTCAAAAGTATCGACTTTTGAGCTTTGAGAATCAATGTCTCCCCTGAATATTAGGGGTAGAGTATACACTTTATAACTTTGCACTTTTTTGTACTTTTTACTACACTGATATGCTTCTTTGCCCGATTACCTAGCATTCAATTGGATCAAATGATATTCATTTGTATTAATATAATATGTAGAAATAAATAAATAAATACATCTTTTCTTTTCTTTCGACCATGTCCGATCCTAATAAGATCCACTTAGTAGAGGTGTGTAGTAACAGATTTTGTTTTTACGAGAAATGGATGTCGGCCATTTGCTTAACCTATTAGGTCCATACTCTGACTCACGCACAATTTGAAAAACAATATTTGTTCACTATTCAAACAATGTATTAATATGGAAAAATATTTTTAGAATATATTACATCATTTTCATCTTAGAGCAGGAGTGCAAGGTTTTGAAGTGACACCCCTACATTGGTATGATCGTGTTGCAAAGCGGACAAGTCAGCCCTCTTCGATTGAAGCAGTCACGAAGAAACGCTTCACGTGACTTGGACATGTATTCCGGGTACTGCCAGAGAGTGTGACACAGAATTCCGTCGCCGCGGTTTAAACTCCCTCACTGCTGCCTTGCCAGTCTTACATGGCTGGAGACGTTGTAATGGATCGAGAAAAATGGCGCGACTTTGTGCTTCCCCGTGATCTGATACGATACGACTGAAGCCGCGATAACCACATAGTGACTCATCCAAAACGCATCTGTTCGACCTTCCTTGCGCTAAATCTGATATGGTTTGAGCGAACGTCACGTCTATCTTCATCTTCCATCCTGAACTTCTTATCATCATGTATCCCAAAACTCAAGTTAAGCCGTGAGAGTGATATTCCAAACCGTCCGTTTACCAGTGTATGAGCGGATGAATATCGAAACAGTTCCAAGGCGCCAGCCCTCTCAACATCAAATATTAGGCCCCGTCCAGCGTAGGCGCGTTCGGCGGAGCGTTGAGCGGCGCGCGTAGCTCAAACGTGTAACCGTGTGTGAAAATGTTCGTAGACAATGTCTTTTTTTTTGGTTATACGTTTATATCTTTGAGTTGCGCGCGCCGCTCAACGCTCCACCGAACGCGCCTACGCTAAAGTACCTAAATTGAATCACTGTTTAAACTCCCCTAGATTCGTAAACCACAAGCATCTTCAAATAACAGTCCACTGCAAAAAGTGAGCAAACCAATATATTTGAGAAATTTATCATGCCAAACTCTCATTATTATTTCAATTCCTGAACATACCTACTGCTTTTAATTATTTATAATTATGCGTTAAAATATTTTAAAAATAATTAAAGATCTTGAACCACCCACAATATCCAATATCACAACGTATTTCCTCGGGGCTCTCACATTCAATTTCTTATACCTGGTTATCTAACCAGAAAACCGCACGCAACACCCAAAGGACATAACAAACAAACACCGGTTCAAACAAATACCAACCCTAAAACTTTCAGGTGACCTTAGATGACATTTGTATAGTTGCGTAGCAATTTTGTGTCTTGTCATAGTTTTGTTTTCCGTAGTTGGGCAAATTTACGAGACAGACTATTTGTTAGCAAACAGAATGCATCCGAAGTGATTTTCAAAGGAAAAGTTTTCTTCTGGGTATTTCAAAAAGGAAACAAATGAAAGAGACTTATTTAAATTATATGAGCGCAAACAAGACAAAAACTTTATCACACTTATTACACTAGACAGTGAGTAGAATCACTATGATATTTTGAATTTGTTTAATATTTTACTAGCAGAAAGCAGTTTACAGTCGTCGAGTTTTCTCATAATTATTATAAAGCCAGGTACTCATTAGCGTGCCGTAACTGTAACCGTTTCAGCGCATACATTCTATACACAACACTGTTATCGGCCGCTATCGGCAGCTATCTAGGGTAGGTTTGCATCGAAGTATTAGCACATATTGTAACAATTACAAACAATTACAAACAACAACAACCTAATAAAACTATTAGGGCGGCTCTCGTAGTGCAGTGCGTAAGGCGCTTGCCTTCCACCCGAGAGTTCCTGGGTTCAATTCCCGGTCAGGACACACAATAATTGTGTTTTTATCAAAGCCTGGGTGTTTGCGATTGTTCAAAATTACTAACAATTACCTTGTATGAAAAAGCAAGGACATGGTTATTAATAATTCTAAAAAAAAATCTATTCAAAAAATATTATGCTATAGCGTGTAAATATTTTTTTATTAATTATTACTTAAATTAATTATGTAGGTACAATTATTAAAGAATAATACATTCGTTTATCGTGTGTTTTACTTATTTAGTTAAATAAAAGAATATTTAATGAAAATGTTTTCAATTTACAAAAAAACTGAGTTAAAAAATAATTTAAAGTGTCATGTAGGTATCTTGGTTTAATCACACTTATGTTTTATTATAATTACTGACGAAATTAATTGGTAATTGTTGCATTAGTTTGTCCATTATTATCTTTCTCAAACAATGATAGCTTAATATAGCGCCCACGATGACTGAGCGACTTCAGCGTCGGCTTATAATGTCGTGGGTCCCAGGTTCGAATCCTGGATCTGGCAAATACACATATTGTTTTTCAATTTGTGTTTGGAGTCAGAGTACGAACCTAATAGGTTGAGTAAGTGGCTAATGTCCATTTCTCGTATAAATAAAATCTGTCAATACAACCTCCACTCTGTAGAGGCCCATCATTCTGATCCTCTATGTCTATAGCTATGGATCAAACATGGGGCAGTAGCAGTAGTATAATAAAATGTAGCCAATGGCGTAGATTAAAAAAATGCTATAAATATACATTATTTTTTGAAAACTAAGAGATGTTACAACGTTTTTATTAGCTCGTATTCTTGTTTGTCCGGTGATTGTTTGTCCAGTACAAATCTTGCAATCGATTTTTAACTAACTTCCCGACTAGCTAGTCATTTGAAACTTTTAGAATATATCAGAACACGATGCCAAAGTATTCTTTTAATACTTTTAGCCATCTTTAAGCAGAATTGAATTCATTTTCTGTTAATTCTATTTGTATGGAAAGTTATTTCAGAGAAATCCGTAAAAAGTAAAAGATTATTATTGGTTGCTAAGGGGGTGGTCCTAGCAACTAAATTATTAATATATACGTGCGTTACTATGGATATAAAAATGAAATGTCAAAATGACATTTCAGTATTCTATATTTGTTTTTTATTTACTTCATATCAAGTCAACAGGAAATTTAAAAACGTTGTATATAATTCTTTTTATCTTGTATTTTTTTATAATACTATAGATACCCACTCAGTAATCTTAATATTGAAATTATTTAAAACTCCAACTATATTACCTACAAAATAGTTAAAATACCAGTAACTTCTAACTACGTTTTCAAATGACTTCACAAAGAATATAAATTAATTGAAACTGTCAATACAGTGACAAAAGAAACGTTCAAATTGACATTAAGAATTTATGGCCGTCTACGTCAGATATTGAAAACCTTTGTATAATGATATTAAAATTGTATTGTTATTAGGGAACCCAATCCTGAGCCAATATTCTAATCCCGGGATTTCGGGATTACAATTTGATAATCTCGGGATTGGCATTTTTTTCCATTGTTAATATAAAAAAAATTATATTGACAAAAATAACATTAATACAATCGGTCAAAAATAAATCTAGTATAATTTATACTATTTAAAACATTTATTGTTAATATTGTATACGCTCAATCTTGGAAATACATAAGTTTAATTTAGTAAATAATATTGCGAATTTAATATGAGATTGTTGTTTCTGATAGTAAAGACTTAATGCATGGGTTAGCGAGATTTAAAATAGTAAAGCAAATCATGGTATACTTATGGCGTTTCCGCTTCATAAATCTAATTAGTCAGCCAAATATGGAACTGCCGTAAAACGTATGAGATCATGGTGGAATTACTTTGTTAATAGTGCTAAGCATTGTTTTCTTCCAATCTTTTTCATTTTTATTAATTTATGAGAAAAAATTAAATGAATCGGCAACTTACACATGGGTATAAATCAAACTACATTCAAACTCAGTTTATTTGTAATGTAGTTATTTTTTATTAAAAGTATTTTCTCTGTTATATTTTAATTTTTATTTTATTTTCTATAAAAATTGATAGAAAATCAATCCCGAAAGTTTTGGGATTATGTTTATCAATCCCGGGATTCATAGGTATCGAAATAGCTCGGGATCCCTAATTGTTACAGTAATTTAATAGCTGTCATACGGGAGCAAAATATGTAATGTGGTGTTTGCTAACAAAAAATAAAATTACTAAGTCTAGTGAAAATTTCAAGTTTGGTTTGGTACATGATGAATATTCCATATTGAAATAAAGAGTAATAATTTGAAAGAAATAATATACACTCGAATGTCTTAATTTCATGCGAGCAGGTTAACGGATTGCATTTAACGATAGCCACCATTGTGATTCTCAATTATTCAGTGCACGGTCTGAATATAGCTGCGCATCTATTATATACACAAGACTGCTTTCGACCGCTACGGCAGCTATCTAGGGTAGGTTTGTATCGAAGTATTAGCACTTATTCTAACAATTATAATAAGTTAGTTGTAATTGTTACAATAAGTAGGTACTATGTTTTAACAGTGAATCACTACATGACATAAAATAAGTGTTAACAATTTTTAAAATAAAAATACAGAGAAATGTGAGTTAATAATACAACAAGTAATAAAATAAAATAACAAAAATAAAAGTAGATGGAAGCACATAGAGTGAACTTTTGATAGACCCTATCTTAAAAATTTATAAAACAACGTTCACCTTAATTCACCTCACGTAATTGGAATATATCAATATCCGAAGCGATTTCATTAAACATGGTTATTGCCCTCTCAATTGGCAGAACTAATGGCAGCTGCACCTTGTGAGAACAAACAACACATGCCCTCGATTCCTAAGGCAATTATCAGAGACACACAAGCCAACACCATCAAGAATTGCAGAGTTCACATTTACGCCGCGTATAACTAGGAAAAATCTGTAGCTAAATAAAGATCCCTTCTAAATAATATTGTATATTATTATACTGGTTGAAAATGCAGTTTTACTGACAAAGAAAGATATGAATAAGTAGCGCGTTGCCGATGCCTGGGCTACGCCGTAGCAACTAATCCGCTACGGCGTAGAGGTCGAATGCCAAATTGAATATATTATACAACGTAGCGCAGTCGAGAATTGTCTCCCAAATTGTAAAAGCACATTGTATTACCTATAACTGTGAATGCAGAGATAAAAAATAAGAGTCCGAGACAATTTCAAAACGCTATAAAGTTTTAATGGTATGCAAGTGGTAACGTCGTAAATGCATGTGCGAGATGGAGATGGGGAAAAGACGTCTGAGACTGTTGACAGGTGACACTGCCACCTGGTTATATTTGGTAGTAATCAATATTAACTATATTCATATGAAACGGTGGGCATAGCTGAATATGTATTTATAATCTAATTAACTCGAAACATCCCTATTAGGAAAAAGATTAAAATATCTATTATATTATTATGGTCAATGAGGTTTGCCAATTGAACCATCTGTACAGTACCTAATCACGACGAAATTAACTAATGATAATGCGTGCAAGGTATTAACATTTTTTTTTGTATTTTGGTGACCATATCATTTGATTTTTATGTGTACATCGGCGCCTATATTTTTTGATTTTGAATCAATGTTCAATTAAGAATGCAATATTCATAAATCTTGTGTATTTTTCACTGATTATAAAAAAATACTTATCTATAATATGTTAAAATCATTGATTTTTTTCTATTTCAAGTATTTTTTTAATAATAGTTTTTAAATAGTCACCATAAATGATAATTATTTAGTTTCTATGCAATATCGATAAAAAATAATAAATAAATTTGGCGCCGACCTTAATGGCCCACATGCCCAACGTAGGTCAAAATGGAGATTTTATGGTATTTTCAAACATGGATGTACTGAAATATGACTATATTCTAAAACATTAGATCGAGAGGTTTAAAAGAATACTATTTTATGTAATAAAAATACTTTGTGCAGTCATCAAATGTTTAAAATAAATATCAAGGATAAGGTTTCAAAATTATATAAATATATAATATATAAAAAAAAATATTTTTTAAAAACGGTACATGTTCAAGCACGCGCGATACCATGATCTTACTCCGTACTTCATTTATCGTTTGTCAATTTATGGCTACGGCCGTATGTTGTAGCTTAGCCACTGGGAATGCCAAAAGAAATGGCGTATTTCAAAAAAACACTACCTTATTATTAGGTCAATAATTATTATAAACCAATCATTATTCGTAGGATGTTTATCACACTTGAGTGGTCAAAGACATAGATTATAATTAGTATCTTTAGAATTATCTTCAAATGTGTTAATCTTGCCCATTTTTTGAATAATAAAATGCCTAATTCTTGTCAAATTTGGGATCACAGAGATTATCAATATAATTTTTTATCGTGAATATTTTACTAAAATTATCTCGCCATAAATAATTATACTAATGGTTTTATAAATGTGTTTAAAAATTAATAAACGTAAAAAATCTTAACACCACTGCACATTCATGTACCGAAATATGACTATATTCTAAAACATTAGAGCGAGAGGTTTAAAAGAATACTATTTTATGTAACAAAATACTTTATGCAGTCATCAAATGTTTAAAATAAATATAAAAGATAATAAGGCTTCAAAATTATATACATAGATTATCTACAACGTTTAAGGAATGTCCAGGATCATGGTTTGAAAATACAATAAAAACTCAATTTTGACCTACGCTGAGCATGTGGGCCGTTAAAGAGTGTAGTTAATGGTACATTTGGGAATTCAATGAATCCAAAGCATAAGCCTAGAATACTACACCTTAAAAACATCGATATATTTTCAATTCACTGCTTTTATAGTCCACGTTTCCACTGCGTACGTTTTGAAGACGTACGAAAAATAGTCATTTATGTGAGATAGATTTTAGTCAATGTTGAGATACCTATTGTTTTTGAAGTTATACTTCTTTAGGCGCGTTTGGAAAATCAGATTAGAGTGTATTTTTGGCGCGTGACATGTAACACATAATTTATTTTTTCACACAAAAAAATCGCACTCGATTGGGTTCGAACCACGATTGTTCGGTTATCAGGCGAACCCACTGCCTTTACGCCAAAGTATGATAATGCAGTACAGTATAATATTATATAGTTAAAATTGTTCCGTTACCGAAGCAGCGAATTTATAATTGTTGGCCAAAATAAAATAAAAACAACGAGCAATAATTAAATAATTTATTTAGTGATATAAGTTAAAGTGCCTAGAAATAAACCAGCGGCACTCCAATAAGCGGCCCTCCTTTATTCTAGTTTTTATTGATATGTGAGTCTATTCTATACTCATCGACCACTAAAGTGATGAAGTGATAAATATTATCAAACTTAGGGTAGGTTTGTATTAAAATATTAGCACTTATTGTAACAATTACACTAAGTTGGTTTTTATTGTTGCAATACGTGCTATATTTTAACAGCACCTATCTTGCTGCTGTTAAAATATTGCACTTATTGCAACAATAAAAACCAACTTCGTGTAATTGTTACAATAAGTGCTAATATTTTGATACAAATATACCCTAAGTTTGATACTATTTATCACTTTAGTGTTCGATAAGTATAGAATAGACCCAATGGGGCTATTAAAACGTCAATTCTATCATCATACTTTATTATTTGACAGATCTGAAACATGACGTCTCGCGCATTGATGTGAGCATAGCCGACCATAGTGACCATAGAATAAGGAGTATAGATTATTTTACTTGGTGAAAAATATTCTTTCGCGTTGTGAATTGTACCTACTCCTTTTTATATGTGATTAGCTGTCAAAACTAAGCTTTATATTTTTAAGTGTGATAAGTACGTTACTTTTATTTGGTATTACATAATTTATTTTATTTTCTTAACAGTCAATTCATGGTGGAACTGCATTGTATTGTTGTTTAATTTAATATAACGCAGTTTTTGTAGTACTTATTCCACTTTTAATCAATAAATTAGGACCGGTTTCGTCCGCCACAGAGGGACATTTTCAACTACTACTTTCAACTCAGTTGAAAATGTCCCTCTGTGGCGGACGAACCCGGTCCTAATTTATTCGTATTACAATTTTAGTTTATGTGAAAACTATTTTCTAACTGTTTGAATATTTTTGGTTGATGTGAATTTTGACTAACGCGGAGTGCGATTATTTTATTTTGTTACGCCAAAGAAGAATAATTCTAACGCGCGTACATAAGTACACACCGATTTTTTTATTCCATACTTTCTAATTATTTCATGAATAAACTAGATTATAATTCGGAATAAACATACGTATTAAATGAAAACTTGAGCACACATATTAAATTATATTACACTGATATTCACAATTACGAATCAAATGAAATTTAGTCAGTTCAATCAACTATGGATTTGAGGTATTATTTCTAGAGTATTGGACCGGAACTCGGAACAAGAGCGCCGAGTATTAGAGCAACGGAGTTTTGCCTCAAGCAGAATATAAGCCGGAGCACGTAATTTTTTTACTGCTTCTCTGCTCCTGTGTACATAAAAAATTACGAATTCAGGAAGTTCAAAACATGGTGTGTAATAAAAATAATAATATTATCGCAACACATCACTGAAAATGGCTATGTTTCTGGAAAGCTCATTGATTAGTCTCGCAGTCTTCATTGTTGGTGGCTGATATGCCTGGCACAAAGAAATAGTTTCTATCTACAATAAGTTAAGGGTGCGATAATGCAGGTAATTTAATAGGTGCATATAAAAAAAATAAACGTCAGGGTTAGAAACCATTTCTCTTGGGAGATTGATATTTTAACGCTTTATTTAAAATTAGGTGACTTTGTCTGTGGATTTGTTATATTTAAACAATAATATTATAAAAAAGTAGGTATCATGTAAGAATATTATTGAATATAAATTGTTTAACTAATAACTTTTAAAGACTGATATCATAGACATATCTCATTAGTTAACTCCATTAATTCCCAATACGTTACCATTATTCCCAGAATGGATGATTTTACACGTCCTCTTGAGTGTAGTATTTTTATTGTTTATAATTACGAATGATCTATTATTAGGTTTTGATGATTTATATACGCTTATCGTGTGTATTATTATTTATAAGGTAGGGGGTTTTTTTACAAACACTTCAACTATTCATAATAAATCCGACAACAACTATAATCCGCCGTTATTTTTACTAGTTGAAAGGACAACATCAAGCTCTATAATTCGCCGGTATTCGATTGTCAAATTCAGTAGTCCGCCGCGTACAAGTATACAACGCAGATGAGACGGGTTAATTTTGGAAACTTTTCCTTCGTAAAACGTACGTTAATTGCGAAGAAAGTAATGTACCAGGGAGGAAAGTGTCCAAGAACCGCACCACAATTGGTCATAGTTATGCAGAAAGTAGCCAGTCAAAAAATGAGATATGATATAGATCAGATGCGAGAAGGTTTTTTCTGCGTTCTGTTGAAAATAGCCAAGCCGCAAAAAAAATATTGTTGAAATAAAATACTATTTACAATTTTACATACATTTTTAATATCATGTTGTTGCTAAAGTGCCATTATCTCAGCTCGACATTATTGTGAACTGGTGACATTCTGCATAACTACGTTCAATTATGCCGTGCTCTGATGCAACCGGAACACACAAACTGAAGCTTTTGGTCATAGTAAAAACCAAGAATCCTAAGCCATTCAAGATTATCTGCCTCACTGTTTAATATTTATTTAATAAACTTAGTTTATAAATATGTATAATTCAGTCAATACTTGATTTTGATTATAAATAAAACCGTAATTTCCGAGTACAAATTTCTAAAAAAAAAAAACTATTTTTACGAAATACCTGTTTTAATTTTTACCATATTTTGTATGTATGCACTATAATTCGCCGCTATCACTAACGGGCCACTTTTCTGATTTTTGGGATGGCGGATTACTGAGAGAGTACTGTAGTTATATTATATTTAATTAAATAAATTTATTACTTAGCTAAATTTTGGTTTTCGTTTTCCGTTATAATTCTGCCGGTCGTGGCGCGGTTAAACTTATTCGAAAACCAAACCAGCCAGTAATTGTAGAGCGGAAAAAGGAAATAAAGAAAAACCACTTACACGGAAGGTGTGCGCGGAGGGGCGAGGGGAAAAATCGAGAGACGAAAGTGTTTCGAGAAGAATCGGGTTAGCAACAGAGGGATTGGATGAGCGAGCCGCGAGTGATAAAAGAAACATTGGCGATTATTTTACAAATAAACAACACAAAAAAATCAGTAAAATGAAGGCAGGATCGAAAAATATCGAGAATTGTTCGTTTTCTTTATTTCAAAACCGAGAGAAGAAAAATATTTTTATTTCGTCATATTTACTCATTTTTTCATCTGGATAAGGAAGAAAAATATTGTATTTTTAATTAACTATTTTTGAAGTTATACTTCTTTTGGAGCATTTGGTAGATTGTGAAATTGAGAACTGCGCGCGCACACCGTTACGAAAGTGCCCGACAGTGTGAAGTTACCTGCGAATCAGTCAGCTGTATACAAACGCAAGTTTGATAGTAGAATTGTACCGTTGCCTAAGTAACGAATTTATTATTGTCGGCCATTTGCAATTCCTTACGTAAACAAACGATTAAACGTCAGAGTGATAGTTGTTACTTTAAAAATAATAACGACGAGAAATAATTACATAATTTAGTAATATAAGTTAAAGTGTATAGAAAAAAAACCAACGGCGCTCCAATAAGCGGCCCCTTTTCTTGAGTGTGTAATTTAACAAGATAATTAAGATCTGGTTGAAGAATCCAGGTTATCACAAGTTTTATTTTTGTTTTGTTACGCCAAAAAAGTATAACTTCTAACGCGCGTACATAAGTATACACATCGATATTTTTTTTATTCAACGAATAATAATTCACAAGATTTAAGAGTGTAACATTCTAATATTGAACATACATAGTTTTGAAAACACTTCTGAGAAAATATATTATAACCAAAAGATAAAATCTTTTTTGAAAAAAGTAAGACACCTCGCAGGAATCGAACCTGCATCTCTAGGGTATTGCGCCCACGCACATTGGCTATAATGCTAAAGGAGTCGTAGTTAATTCCGGAAAATGTTAACTATTAGCCTTTTAATACTCACTAAGTGTTTTCAAAAGTATGTATGTTCAATAATTAGAATGTTACATTCTTAAATCTTGTGAATTATTCATTGAATAAACAAAAATAGTTAAATAAATATTAAAGATTAGTCTAATTTGTTAGTAACCGATTGGATACATTTTTCAATATAGCTTTAAATTAGGCACTTAACATGAAATTAAAACCGGGTCTAAACTAGCACCTGTCGCTGATAAATAAGTTTTTTTATTAGCCGACAAATTAATATTCTAACTTGGGGTATTATTTTTGTTACACATAAGCAGCTGCACCCCTCGCGGTGGCTCTGTAATATAGTTTGATACTATTTTTTTGATTTTGTCAAACGTTTAAAACGGTCACACCATAATTTTCTAAGTAATAAATTTCACTTCATGCCATAAGCCAGGCGCCTAACACATTACTCGCAGATGTACTCGAAGTTTCAAGTCAAAGTACTGAGTCCAGAGATAATCGCCTGGCTTTTGAGTAGTAGCAAATTGTCCTGTCAAAGTGTCAAAAGTTTGACAGGTCAGCAATCTGAAAAGCTCGACTGCTGCTGACGTGATAGCATGTTGTTCGCAAAAGCTCTGTGCAATAGCTTTTCAGCACTTTCACCGAATGAAAGCTTTATAATCATTATACGTATAATTAGAAGAAATAACAATTAATAAGATCTGAAATACAAATTTGTAGTTGTTGTAGTTGGAAAGTTGTTTAATTTTTACAACGTTTTTATTAGCTCGTATTCTTGTTTGTCTGGTGGTTGTTTGTCCAGTAAGAATCTTGCAATCGATTTTTAACCAACTTCCCGACTAGATAGACATTTCAAATATATCAGAACACGATGCCAATGCATTCTTTTAATACTTTTGGCCATCTTTAAGCAGAATTGAATTCATTTTCAGTTAATTCTGTTTTGTATGGAAAGTTATTTCAGAAAAATCCGTAAAAAGTAAAAGACTATTATTGGTTGCTAAGTAGGTGGTCCTAGCAACTAAATTATTAATATATACGTGCGTTACTATAAAAATCTATATTCTATATTCTATATTTGTTTGTTTTTTTATTTACTTCATATCAAGTACAAGTTTGAGCATATTGAGCATACTAATTCAACAGAAAATTTAAAAAGGTTGTATTTAAAAAGTTCTTTTTATCTTGTAATTATTTATAAGTAAAAGCTTACACCATAGCTTAAATTTAGTAAGGTGTTATCTGGTTTGCATATCTAACTAATAGTACATAATTTGAACTTAAGTTTTTTTATTGTCATATAATTTAGTTCGTATTTGAATCCTATCGCCTTTTTTAATAATGTACCAACCTAAATAAATTAATTATTAAAAAAAATTGCACCAATTCGAAAAACGTCAGACGCATACCTATTAGAATAAATCCTAGAAAAAAAATGGACCGAGTGGGACTCGAACTCATATATTTCACTCTCCGGGAGAATACGTATCCCTTTTAAATACCGTGAGGTATTAGAATGGTGGTACCCGACGGGCCACGTATTTCTATGAAAAAATGTCACCATGATAACAAGAGATGGTAGTATATTGTGTACAATATTTATTAATCTATTTAAAACAACCGACTGGGGTTAGTGTAGTAAGTGTAACGTACAGCTTGTATACACGCTCATTTTATATGACCGGCCCTGGCATCAATCCGTCTATAATTCAGGCAAATTATTTAAAATAACTACGTTTATCGGGTACACTTCACATTCCACCAATCGGCTTAGCAGATATGGTAAGTAAAATGATTTACTTAATTGTATCTGACATCCGGCGCTAGCCAAATTTTATTACAAGCATTTTCATTCTAGCGAATAATGAAATAATTATATTTTTAAACATACATAATTTTGAAAACACTTCTGAGAAAATGTATTATACCAATAGAAAAAATCATTTTGAAAAAAGTAAGCCCCCCCTTTCAGAAAGCGAACCCTTATCTCTGAAGCGATTTCCAAAATTGAGCTACATTGGCTATCGGCTTTTGTACTGTAAATCATCAATATTATAAGAGCAATTCGTTAAAATTTATCGCAATTAAGTACGGTGCCTTTAGCATTGTGGTCAATGTGCACGGGCGCGAAACCCAAGAGGTGCAGGTTCGATTTCTGTGGGAATAATACCTACATTTTTTGAGAAGTGTTTTCAAAATTATGTATGTTCAATACTTAGAATATTACATTCTTAAATCTTGTGAATTATTCGTTGAATAAAAAATAGTTAATTAAAAATTATATTTTTATTCAATGATGAATAAATGATTCCTTACTATATGTAAATAAGTAAGTATTTTGAAAAATAATGAATTTTTATAATAAAAAAATATTAAATCACAACATTCCGAAATCTTGTTTATAGAATAAAAAATATTAAAATTATTGTTTACTGAAAAATATTCGTCTGATAGATTTGTATAAGTTGTAAAAGTTTCCACTTCAATCATTATCATGCTGATAATAATAGTTAGTTTCAAAGCATAACATCGTAGCGATTCTTAACCAGAAATAAACCTGACCAAGGTCCAGGTAACTTCACCGTATTTTAAAACCACTTAACGTAACGAAGAAGTATCGTACAGGGGAAGGTCAGGCTTCTATTATTTTCGCCCCGATATCTTAAGGGGGGTCTCTTTTGACACCCTCGACCGTCTTTCATACATGAGAGCTATTTGCCTTGCCAGATAAGTGGAGAGATATCTATTTATTGCCCAAATAACCCACGTATAAAGGAGAGGAATATTTTCGCGAAGTTTTTGAATGAGATGGTAAGTATCTATCAGTGGCGAAGGGTGGAGGTAGGCTGATCCGTCATAAATTGTGCGCGCCAAACTTTGTCAGTCATACGTATTTGTTTTCTTTGAAATAAGACTACAATTTATAATTAACTATTTCTTTTATTCAACGAATAATTCACAAGATTTTAAGAATGTACCATTCTAATTATTGAACATACATCATTTTGAAAAACATTTTCTGAGAGAATATATTATTATAACCAATAGAAAAAATCTTTTTGAAAAAAGTAAGCCAACCCGGCAGGGAATCGAACCCTGCATCTCCCGGGTTTACGCCCCGTCCGTACATTACCTCTATGCTACAAGGTGACGTACTAATTGCGACAAATTTTAACTATTGGCCATTTTTAATACCCACTCATCAGCGCTCTTCCAAATCAAGCTACTTTGGCAATCGGTTTTTGTTTATTAAAGCAAAGTAGATACCTATTACTTCAATTATTAACCAACGTCGTGGATTTCTCCAATATTTTTTATGATGTAACTTACTTGAACTTGCTAGTA
Organism: Rhyacophila brunnea; assembly: GCF_057557595.1. NCBI lineage: Eukaryota > Metazoa > Arthropoda > Insecta > Trichoptera > Rhyacophilidae > Rhyacophila > Rhyacophila brunnea. Next base: position 36,989,013 of record NW_028232806.1, on the reverse strand, counting down.
ATTTATAATTAACTATTTCTTTTATTAAACGAATAATTCACAAGATTTAAGAATGTACCATTCTAATTATTGAACACACATAATTTTGAAAAACACTTTCTGAGAAAATATATTATAACCAATAGAACTTTTTTTTAAAAGATTAAGAAGAAAAGATTATAGAAAAGAGGTACATTCTTAAATCTTGTGAATTATTCGTTGAATAAAAGAAATAAAATAGTTAAGTATTTGTTTTAATTGAAATAAGACAACAATTATTTTTGCAGACGGTGTTGGTTAGTTTTTAAAATTTAGTAAAGCCCTGCGGAAACCAAGCCATATTTGATAATAGTCAACAAATACTCGTCTATCTACAAAATATCTAAAATTATGCAATTAAATCATACATAAATTTGGATATTTTATAGATAGAATAATATTTGTATCTATTATAGTTTGAGTTAGACAGGCATAATGAATTTAAAATAATTAACCAACGATATGTGTAATATGTATTCGGAAACAAATAAGTATGAATGAAAAAGTGTGCACAATTTTGTGTTATTGCCCAAAATATACCAAAACGATTATGGTTTGATTTAGGCAGGGTTTAATTGATTTTTAAAAACTAACCAACACCATCTGTAAATTGTAGTCTTAGTTTAATAAAAACAAATACGTATGACTGATAAAGTTTAGTGTGCACTATTTATGTCGGATACTAACAGCCTACCTCCACCCTTCACCACTGATATCTATCTATCTAAGTTTGAAATTTCCTCTGATTAGCGACGGGAAAATTATCAGTAGTCAACTTTTAATATTGAGTAATTTATTTGATACATAAATGTAGCAATAATACCACTCAGCATTACATTATTGACACACTTTAAAATGTAGGTTTTGTTGGTAAAACAAAGCAGTATCATAACTACATCGCTAGTGTCTGTTTTGATTGGTAATTACGATAATATATATTGTAATCTATGTACTGCATTAATATAAATAAGAAGGACAATCTATGAATCCTCACTCAACTTATCGAGTCCGTCACGAGACATAGTAATCTCTTGGTCATATCGATCTTACAAGTATATCATTATCCGCGATTATAATCTCACGTTATCATCCTTATTAAATAGCATTCAGTGTATTCTTGTATCAAACAATAAACTCTCATCTCAACAACCAAACAACAACAACCTTATATATCCTCCACCTTCATCATCTACCTTCAAAGTGGTGAGCCCGACTTTGAAAACCACGCAATCTTTAGATCTATTCTCTAAACATAATATTATAACTATACATATTTTTAGGTATTGGAATTGCAGTAGCGTGCGGTCTACAGATGCTGTGGATGCGGAGCATGGCCAGAAATAATCGATACATTACTATGTAATATTTTAAAGGACGTCTTTATTGCAAAATTAAATATTACATTTTACTTAACTATATCTTTATCTAAAGGTTCTATATTATAGAGTGAGAATAGGAATATTATGTAAATTTTATATCGAAGACTTACCACTGCACCGTAGCAGACAAACCATAGGGACTTGCTACCCAGACGACTTAATAAGTAACAAAAACCTATGTAGATAGTATATATTAAAGGGTAGGTGAAAATGTCCCTTTGAGGCGGACGAAACCGGTCAAAATTTATTAAATATTAAAAGTGGAATAAGTACTAAAATTTTTACGTTTTAATAAACTAATCAATAATACAATGCAGTTCCACCATGAATTAATAATAGACAGTTAACACCTTATATTCACCTCACGCTCCTCATTGATATGGAAAGGCTAGATAGCTAAATATATTTTTACTTCAGTACAGCTGTATAATAAGTAACTATCAACTTAAAACAGAGTTTTTCTTGAAGACCATCTGCGTCAAATTGACGCCGATTGTCCAGAATCACTAATACTTATTGCTTAGCAGCGATGTAAAATTGGCGCCGATTGTTTCCAATGGGTTTTAAAATGAAATATTTTTCCTAGTATAATATTACATATATCTCTACTTAAAAACACAATAATGAATCATACGTACTGATGGCAATCATTTAAATACGATGTTTGTTTATATACATGCAGAACATTTGATTATTTTATAACACGTAAAATACGCATACTGGTAAAAAAACGTTTAAATGCGATGTGTGTTCTTATACATGTACAAGGATACATAAGGGTGCATGGATAAGGAAACAGACAGTGGTTTTCGATGTAATAAAGTTTGCCTAAAACCTCAAATGGAAATGGGCTGAACACGAAGCTCGAAAAAGGGACAATCGTTGGATAAATCCAGTGGTACTCAAAAGGTGAAAAACGTCCGCAAGGTAGACCAAGATAGACGCCACTGGATCGATGAAATTATTAAGTTCTGCAGAAGTATGTGGTAAGGCAAGAGAAGACTAAGAGAAGTGGAATCAGCTTGGAGAGGCCTTCATCTAGCAGTGGATATATTCAGGATGATGATATTGATTATGATACATGTGCCCAACTTAATTATTTCAAAACGCATAAAATGATTTATACAGATAAAATATCAGACGTATTGATTTGTCTTATTTGTCCCTTTTAAGTAGTCTTGCGCTCTCTTGCCGTATAGTACACCCATTGGGTCTTCTAATGCCCCACAAAGAATTATTGAGTTAAACTGATAAAATTAATGGCAAACCAAACGTCAAATAAATCTCAAATAAGCCCCAATAAGTAGTGTGCACTTTGTCTCAATCGCTGAGCAAAGTTATAGAAAAGTGTGTAGTGGCGCCGCCCGTCCCCCGCTTGTCACTTCCGTCGCGCGCAGAAAACTGCGATAAGCCGCGTCTTTCCGCTTCCGGATTCCGCGGTACATACAGCCTTCGTCCTTGGCCTGGAGGCTTGCGACTTGCGACTCCACCACTACTGCCTATTTTGTGAGAATACTTCTTCTCTTGTTACACTACTTGTGACAAGCTTGACGTTTACACGTATACATAAGCTGGGAAAACAATTTATTTATAATATTAAATTCGGTCGATTTGTGAGTGTATAACTTTTGTTGTTGTTAATATTATTGTTTTCTAAAGTAGAACAGGGACTTCCAAACCGTTTTATGCCTCACACCTCTAAGAAAAGTTTGATTAAAGTACCTACCCTACAATAGATTTATTAATTTTAAACGAATTTATAAAACCATTAGAAAAATTGTTGTTAACATTATATAGTGAAATGTTAACGATAAAAAATTATATCCCAAATTTGACAAGAATTAGGCATTTCATTATTCAAACAATGGTCACGATTAACACATTTGAAGATAATTATAAATATACTGATTATAAGCCATGTCTTTAACCATTCAAATGTGATAAAACATCCTACGAATAATAATTGTTTTATAATAATTATAGACCTAAGAATAGGGTAGTATTTTTTTGAAATACGCCATTTCTATTGGCATTTCTCAGTGGTTAAGCTTTTTAATCCCAATTTCGCATCGTCAAAGTTTACCATTTTACATTTAAGATTAGTTATCTTTATAGTTGTGCTGTGAAACAATTGTCAACACAAATAATTAAAATATCGTAGATTTAATAAAATATTTTATTTCAAACTCAGTATAATAAACTAGCTTGACATGTGTAAGTGTGCGCCGCGCTATTCCAGAGGCGTCTATTCGGTAAGAAGTAAACGTTCTTCCATCGGGACGCCCGGCTCGTTAAAATATCGGCGTTGGCCGGCGTCGCGGAGGGGCGTCGATATTCGAGCTCTCGCTTTCACGTTGGATACTGGGATTGAGATGATGTAAATTGGTTGGACTGTAATGAAATGGCTCGGGGGAAAATCAAAGAGATGGATTGTCCGGCAATAAAAATAGTATTGGAAATTCAACCCAGATGTGAACGATCAAATATAAATCGAACGTAGATGTTAGAAATGAATATTGTCCGTACTGTAATTAAGTAGAATTTAGGTTGGTCAATGGTAAAGCACATTGGTATGAATCTGATAGATACTGGTTTGTTTCCCCTCTGGTGTATTAAAGAAATGTTTTCTAATTGATATATATTATCTGAAGTGTTTTAAAATTAGGTATGTTCAATAATAGAATGTTAAATATTCAAATCTTGTGATTTAGTTGTTGAATAAAAAAATATTTTATTATATTCATTAAAGATTTTATTTAAAATATAATATATTATTAACTTACGTAAACTGATGATAAAACAATACTGCAGAAAGGCGGCAGTTTCCACAGTTCAACTTATTAAAGAGTTAAAGCGAAATATAAAAATATTTAATCTTATTTAGGGGATGAAAATCTCATTAAATACTTAGTTTTTATACATAATTGTGCTCGATATGATTATTTTAAATCGCTTCACGTAAAGTAAATTATGTCATATTTTTACAAAGTTTTTATTAGCTCGTATTCTTGTTTGTCCGGTGGTTGTTTATCCAGTATAAATCTTGCAATCGATTTTTAACTAACTTCCCGACAAGATAGACATTTGAAACTTTTAGAATATATCAGAACACGATGTCAATGTATTCTTTTAATATTTTTAGCCAACTTTAAGTAGAATTGAATTCATTTTCAGTTAATTCTGTTTTGTATGAAAAGTTATTTCGGAAAAAATCCGTAATCTAATCCACTATTATTGGTTGCTAAGGGGGTGGTCCTAGCAACTAAATTATTAATATGTACGTGCAACCTATGGACATCAAAATGACATTTCAGTATTCTATATTTGTTTGTTTGTTTTTGTTTAACATGTATCAAGTACAAGTTTGAGCATATTGAGTATAATACGAGCAGCAAATTAAAAAAAATTGTATATAAAAAAATATTTTTATCTTGTAATTATTTGTTATAACACTCAAGTAGACTTACATGAAAGTAAGTGTATTGTATATTAAATCAATAAATATTATTAACTTTAATTACTAACTGACTTCCGGCTCTCGCCAAATATTTTAGTTATAACGTCTTCTTGAACTTGCTAACAATTTTAAATAAACCATTTCTTTTATTGAAAGCCGACAGTCAATAATAACGCAATTTGATAAGCATTTCATGTACATATGACCTACTAGTTTAAATTGTCGCAATTGGATAAGAGGCTCGTAGCATAATTGGTTGATGTACAGTTGGTGCGATACCAGCGGTTATACGGGTTCAAATCCCGTCGAGCATCGTATTTTTTTTCAAATATAATTTTGTTAGTGGGTATATATCTGAGGTGTTTTCAAGTTATGTATATTAGAAAAGATTAACGATTGAAAATTTGTCTCTAAGCTATAATTTACCTTGTCACTTCATTGAAGAAAGGTAGAATATATTGAAGTACAAGGATTAAGAAAAAAATCGGTGTGTGTACTTATGTACGCGCGTTAGAAGTTATACTTCTTTGGCGTAACAAAACAAAAACAAAACTTGTGATAAATTAGATTCTTTGACTAGCTCCTAATTATCTTGTTAAATTACACACTCAAGAAAAAGGACCGCTTATTGGAACGCTGTTGGTTTATTTCTATACACTTTAACTTATATTACTAAATTATATGATGGTTTCTCGTTATTTTTATGTTTAAAGTACTAAATGTCAATCTGACGTTTAATCGTTTGTTTACGTAAGGAATTGAAAATGGCCGACAATAATAAATTCGCTGCCTAGGCAACGGAACAATAATTCTAAACTAAAATAATATGCTGTATAATCGTCACGATTGCAGTATCATACTGTGGCGTAAAGGTAGTGCGTTCGACTGATAACCGAACAATCGGTGGTTCCAATCCAATCAAGTGCATTTTTTTTGTCACACCCCAAAAATACACTCTGATCTGATTTCCCAAACGCGCCAAAAGAAGTATAACTTTAAAAAGGAAAACCTATGTACTGAAAGTACCCAAAACCTACATTCAGTTGTAATCCCTATGATTTTGGTGATATTGTAAGTAATAATAAGCCAACGTACTAAAAAATAACGTCTGCATTGTTATTCGTACTTAGACTTTGTGATTGCAAAGCAAAGCACAGCTTATTGTTTTTTATACAAAAGAAAACTTTCTACTCAGGTCGGTCTAATAACCATTAAAACCAAGCCGGCATACTTAGAAACAAAAACCGTTATTTAAAACTGCAAGCAAGATGAACAAACAAACAGGAGAGAGTCGAGACAATAAGACCAAGTGCGTGTATGCAAAAGTAGTCAGTATTTTTCACTTAGTAAACATTTTTCGTTTCGACCTTTTTTCGCTTCCTTTTGTTTCCACTTTTCCAACCTTTTGTTCCTCACTTTGCGACTTTTGAGAGGTGAAGAGGTGTCGCTCCTTCACGCTATTGTTGAGGAGACGCCTCGTTACCTGCATAAACAACTGGCGGATGCTCATTATTGTCATCATTTGCAGGAATGTACATATAACTCATCACCACAGTTATAACCGGAGCTGTTGGAGCCCTTTAAAGATTTGGTTCCAGTAAAAGAACTTAAGGCTATCTTCAGCTGAGGCATGATCTGCAGATTGTGCAAACGACGCATAATTTGTCATAAAAATTCAACATGCGTCCATTTTATGATATGTTTATTGTTATATTAGTAACAATAATAATATATTCATAGACTTGTTTTCCTTTTCAAGTAAACGTGTAACGTTTTTTAGTCATCTTTACACGATTTAAGAATATATTCCTCCGAAGCCATCACAAAATAAATTGACGTGCTCACAGCTCGACTATCGCTCTCCGATTGGCAACAAGTGCGAAATTACGTCCCACACATTGTTGAAAATTATTTGCTGTTCCACTGATGTATGCTCTTAATATATTATTATCTATAAAATAAAAAATCGAAACGTCAGTTCAATAAACAATATATTGTGCCCACATATTGATATAGCTATAGGTATATTATAGCGTGTCCGGAAACTTGTACGTATGCAGTTCGCCGTATCACACTTCACCGTGGAATGTTGTATCTGAAATATATGGCCGTATATTAAAGACCGTCAAACCTCTTTGGGTCGTATAGTACTGACATAAAATTCATGTCAAATAAAACACGGTTTTTGTCGGTTTACACTTTACAGGAAGCCAGAAGCAAACAAATTTTGAAAATAGCCGATATACTGGATTCTTTTTAGGTAAGGTTAGGTTTTCATTCTTAAATTTATGAATTATGCCAATATCATCTATGAAAATTAAATTAATGTTCATATTGAATCTAATAAAATTAGAGACCGTATTTCTTTCCGATAAGAAAGCTCACGGCGAACTGTGCCACAGTGAAATGTTTTACGTACAATTTACATGTAACCATATTCTGGATATTTTTGTTTAAATTTAAAAATTGAATCTTTTCTTCTTTTGACCATGTCCGATCCTAATAGGATCATATGGGCCTCCACAGAGTGGAGGTTTGTATTAACAGATTTTTATTTTTACGAGAAATGGATGTCAGCCACTTGCTCAACCTATTAGGTCCATACTCTGACTCATACACAAATTGAAAAACAATTTGTCTACTTGCCAGACCCAGGATTCGAACCTGGGACCCTCGACACTATAGACCGGCCCTTAAGCCACGCGGCCATCGTGGGTGTAAAAAATTGAATACTTATGTATTAATCTACACAAAATGCTTGAGCTATGAAGGCGTTGGAAACAAAAACTCCAGTTTCCATTTTTGATAAATATGAACGATAATGCAGTAATTTTAAATGTTATCTATTCTTCGTACCACAAACAAAATTTACGAATACTTTTTTTCAGAAATTATACATATAAAAAAGAAATAGGACATTTTTATTGACTTGCCAACAATTCTGTGGTTTCAGGGTAAAAGTGCTTCGGTCAGTTGGTTGCAAGCAGAGATAATCGGTTTTGAAATAAATCACAGTTTTCAAAATACTCTTGCTTTAGAAGTTAATTGGTGTATCTCTTTTATATTTATTATAGATAATTTATGTATAATAAAATTTTTGATATTGTGTTTTATTCAATGTTTTGAATAAGTAATTTTACCTAGACCTTTACACCCACGGTGGCCGCGCGGCTTAAGCGTTGGATTATCACGCCGTGGGTCTCAGGTTCGAATCCTGGGTCTGGCAAGTACACATATTGTTTTTTTAATTTGTATCTGTCAGGGTATGGACATAATAGGTTGAGCAAGTGGCTGACATCCATTTCTCGTAAAAAAAAAAAAAATCTCTTAATACAAATCTCTACTCTGTGGAGGCCCATATGATCCTATTAGGATCGGACATGGTCGAAAAAAAAGAAGAAAGAATTTTACCTAGCGTTCAAGATGTTTTCTCATTTTAAGCTATTTCTATAATTTTAAATATCTATTTATTTTGCTTACGTGTGACAAAATTTATGATACACAAACAGAGCAAAATTCTTTACACGCATTGGCATAACAATCTTAATTTCGTAAAAATGTGACTTAAGAACTTTTACCCTGCAACCACAGATTTTGCTGCAACAGAAACTACCGTTTTTGTTTCAAAAATACTCACATATTCACTAGGTGGAGCATTTAAATACCAAAAGTTATAAATGAATTTATGAAAAGTATAAGTACTCGTACTTAAAGTAAAAAAAAACTTTTCAAAAACATTACGTTGGAATGTAGAATACGAGAAATATTAATATATCATATTTTTAAATAACCGGTTCCAGCATGGGTAAACCATAACTAAACACGATAGAGAAAGTAAATTAAAAAGATAATAATTAAATTCTAAAAACAATTAAAATTTTCTAGAGTTATGTATTGGTTTAATTTATAACTCTGTTTATAACTTATATAGCCTGTAGTAAGTGAAATGTATTAAAATTCTGATGGATTTATCTATGAATCTAAAAATATGTGGGCACAATATATTGTCAATGTTTATTTGCCTTTCGGTGAGTGTATACAATGCCTGAAAATGCAGAAAAGCGAAACCCCGGTCGCAAAAAACGACTCAAATGGAATAGTAAAAAACTAAATCCATTAGAATTTAAATTTCAATACCTTCTGTCGATAGTATTAATAGGTATTGAAATCTATTAGTTGTGAATTAACAACTGGTCCGGTAATTATATATGTATTACATGCAAATTTCTCAAGCATTGTATTTTATAATGTATTTAAATAATGTAATTATTGGTACTTTTGATGCCTGTTATTGTGTATATACAATGAAAACGTTACACAGTTGGTTTTGCAACAATGACAAGATATTTTCCAATTTTCACTTTCATTATTCATCATTATTATTCAAAATCGTTTTGTCAACAAGGCATGAAATTATCATACTTCGCATAATCCACATTGGTAGGCTTTCAGGGTTTTCTCCGAGACTGGAACCTTGACCCGATTCTCTGGGGCCGTATCAAGAATTGACCTAAATCGTCACTCGTCATTTGACCTTTATGGGAAAATGGCAAGGATTTTCATTTCGTTGTACAATACCAGAATTTGTTAGATATATTGATTGGTAATAAGCGAATTAATAATATTTTCCCCGAGAATCAATGTATTATCAATGTATTAATTGAATCATTTTTATTACTTTATTAATTTATAACTGAAAAAAACTTAGCTAATGATACTAACTTGTAAGATTAACATAATTTTAATTTTGATAAATGCTCAGTTTACCATACGTATTTAGTGATAACAAAGCTTACAATTTAAAACAATCTATGAATATGTAAATAAAATTAGGAAAAAAAAACATTTTTAATTGATTTGAAACAAAGATTTTTTGTGTTTATTCTAGATATCGTAAATTATAATACAGTTGAATCATATACCTACAAGTCAGTCCATTTTTACAACGTTTTTCTTAGGTCGTATTCTTATTTGTCCGGTACAAATCTTGCAATCGATTTTTAACTAACTTCCCGACTAGCTAGACATTTGAAACTTTTAGGCGATAACACGATGTCAATGCATTTTTGAAATATTTTTAGCCATCTTTAAGTAGAATTGAATTCATTTTCAGTTAATTCTGATTTGTGTGAAAAGTTATTTCGATACCATTATTGTTTGCTAAGGGGTCCTAGCAACTAAATTATTAATAATATATACGTGCGTTACTATGGAAATCAATATGGAATGACATTTCATTACTCAGTATTTCTATCAAGTACATTTTGCTAGTCAAGTCAAGTTTATATGATTCAACAGAAAATTTAAAAACGTTGTATATAAAAAGTTCTTTTTATCTTGTAACTATTACTCTTTAGAAAATCGATATTTTTTTTAAAATACATTAAAATTATGAATTAGTTATTAAAAAAAATTGGTTGTGACTCTATAACGAATTCACATTTATAACGTTTATTTAATGTAAGTTTAAGTTTATGTTTGACTAAAAAAAATCATTTCAATATTTTTAATTACGTATTGATTAATTAAAATACTTTAAAATGTAAATGATTAATAAAATGTCTGAACTTGGAAGCTTTGTGTTTTTATTCACGTTAAATGTTTAAATCATTATTTTTTATTGACGAAGACACAATATCCAATAAAATAATAAGTATTCATAATTTGTAATAATATCAGAAATATATTCATGTTCAAAAAGACTTTGAAGTTTTGTGACTAACGAAAGCTTTTATTGTATGAAATTAAGATAGGTTAGCTACTAACTTATTCATAAATGACTTCAGATGTGCATAGTTTAGTTATGCCGTACTTGCACTTGTTAGTAAAGTGCAAAAAAGAAAGCTCACACGTGAACCAAAAGCTATCATCAATGGCACTCAAATCGAGCAGGTCAGCAAGAGAACAATTAATGTCAATTATTAATGGTGGGGTATGTATGACAAGATTACTCGATGAATCAAACTGTCATGAACTGTATTTGGACGCCTGAATAGTAATTTAAAAAGTCACCTCTCATTGTGTCTAAGTGTAAAAAGTTCAATCAATGCGTGTTACCAAAGATTACATACGCGTGTGAAACGTGGACTTTTAAAGTGAGAAAAATAAAAAAAATCGAATAGCGAAACGTGGCATGGAAATATGCATTTTGAGCATACTGCAGAAAGATCGCAGAAGAAACCAATGGATAACAAGGTAAAGAGTACGCAGTATCACAGAGGTCGCTAAGTAGATTAAATTTAATGACCTGGACATATATCTCGGCAAATAGACAACCTCTGGACAAATACTATTATACAGGTGTGCAAAAGAGGCACTAAACGTCAACCGTGCAGTGTTTCCCAACCTCATTTCTGCCAAGCCCCACTTCAACGCTTCAATGCAAAAATTTCCATGCCCCCCTATCAAAATTAGTTATATATTATTATAGTTAGGTTCCTAACTAATTCTGAAAAAAATGAATTGCTTCTGCCATAATGCTTTTGAATAAAAATGCATATAGGCAATACTATTTTTAATTTAACCTTCTTAATGCTATACTTCAGTTGAGGCATGGTCTAAAAAGATTGTGACTAGGCAATGCGCGGATTGTTCAAATGACGCGTGCAGAACGAAATATAATTTGTCATAAAAATTCAACATGCGTCCATTTAATGTTATGTTTATTGTTATATTAGTAATAATAATAATATATTCATATGCATGTTTTCTTTTTCGAGTAAATGTGTACGTTTTTTAGTCATCTTTACACGATTTAAGAATATATTCCTCCGACGCCATGACAAAACAAATTGACGTGCTCACACCTCGACTATAGGTCTCCGATTGGCGACGAGTGTGAAATTTGTTGAAGAGTGTTGTAAAGTTGAAACTTTATATATAGTTAGTTATATTAGTATTTACTCTTAAGTAAATACTATGTAGGTATATTACTCAACTTGGAAAAAAATGAGTGCGATCCTTGTGCTCTACTTCGTCTTCAAATGATTTTAAAGATGATCCTTTGCCCCCCAAAATATTCAAATTGCCCCCCGGTAGGGCGTATGCTCCACGTTGGGAATCACTGGTCTACAGGGACGCCAGAAAACCCGCTGGATAGACTAAAAACTCATCAAATTCTGTGGATGTACGTGGTAGCGAAGAACTAAGGACGAAGAAGATGGAGGGAGCTAACGCCGACGATGTTCATTATGATGAATTCTAAAAATATATAATTAAATTAATGATGCCTTTGATCTATTTAAATCGTCACTGTAACAGAAATAACGGAGTATTTCTCTCGCAGTATTTACACTAACCTCCTTTGATGATCGCAAATAGTTTATTGTTACAAATTCTGTAATGTTTATCTTTCGAACCTCCATTACGACTTATAAGTACCAGAGAGTTAATTTATTTTGTTTGTATCTACGAAATAATGCCTCTCGCGAGAATATCCAAAGTGTTTTCTGCTATTGACACGGCCATTCGTTATGGGGGTGAAGTGCGTTGCGGTGACGCCGTTAGGAATTTTACTTGCTTTACTACAAAATGCGTTACCCGCCAAAGTTAGCTTGGCTGGCTAGAGGGGTCGGCAAACTCTTAGACCAAAAGAGCCAAATATGAGTATCACAATGGTAAATTTTTTTTTCGAGAGCCATACATATATTTTTAGAAATATGATTTATTTCAGTGAATGTTATTGTTTATTTATCAAGTGAAGAAGATTTTGCGAATAAGACTAATGCAAATATAAGTTTTTTTATTTTTGAAATTATAAATATATTTTTACAGAAAATGAGTTACATACAATTTTCACGCATTCCTTAAAACTAATGTAAACAATGACCGTCCAAATTCTCAACGGTTATTTGTCTTCTCTAAATGCTATTTATATTATTCATGTTTGAAAATGATTATTCACATACTTATTATGTAGACTCAAATATAAGTTCGGAAAGCTATACAGTGTATTAAAAATGGTAGTATCTACCTTATTATGTAGATCTTTTAGAGCGCTCCGCTGAGTTGTGAAATTAAATTGCATTTTTCTCTCTCCAAATCCTCAATTTTAGGGGCAAGACCTACAATTTTTTTTTCCGACCATGTCCGATCCTAATAGGATCATATGGGCCTCCACAGAGTAGAGGTTTGTATTAACAGATTTTTATTTTACGAGAAATGGATGTCAGCCACTTGCTCAACCTATTAGGTCCATACCCTGACTCACACACATATTGAAAAACAATATGTGTACTTGCCAGACCCAGGATTCGAACCTGGGACCCACGGCATGATAGTCCAACGCTTATGCCGCGCGGCCACCGTGGGTGTTAAACTCCTACAAATTTCCAAATTTCCAAATTTGGAGCTATATAACTCGTTGCTTGTTAAATCTACAAAAAAAAAACTATTTCAAAAGTGCTCGTGTCAATATAAAATGGAGAAAAATTTAATTTGTCGACTTTTGCAATGGGCGGATTTAAAACGACAACAACCATACCTTTTTTGTAAAAAATGTGAATTGGGAATTTGGCAAAGAGCCGCACGCCAATACCCAAAGAGCCGCACGTGGCTCGCGAGCCGCGGTTTGCCGACCCCTGGGCTAGGCAATAGATGTCCTTCGTGAAATTAACAACTTGGAAAAATGTCAGAAACACACATAGTAATAAAGGTTACATGTAAATTGTACGTACCATCACACCTAGGGATTGCAATACCGAATGAAAATATCACCACTTGTTTTTCGGTATTTCATATGAATACTGGTATTCGTCAAAACATAAGTACCTATTTATCGGTAAATAAAGCTATTATAATCTCTTTAAAACATTATTTTATAGAAAAAACCAACCTATTGTTACACTCCCAAATGGACCCCATTTGGGGATGTCTCTGTGAATCTGGAGAAGCCCGAATCAGTACCAAGCCGACAAATAGTAAGGGTTGATTACGAAAGTAAATAATAATTAACCGGCAACGTTGTACATGTTTGGCGCCAAAATTTAATATTGGCAACGCCGCTTTGGTACCGCTTCGTAAGCGGCCGTTTTTTTTGGCGCGACAGAACGCTACAGACAGCCAGACAGTAAACATTATTAACTCGCGCTACGCATAAATGAAATTATAAAAATGTAACCATTAGTAGATATTAATACAAATAAAACTCGTCGTTTCTAACCACAATTCCGGTGTGTTATTTGTTCACCTACAAGTCCCGAATCCAGACGAAAAATCATAAAAAAAATAAAAGTGACAGCATCTTTTCACTTTCGCAAATAGAGGGAGATGACACCATCTACATTTATTATGGTGACATTTAAAAATCTGTATTTATCACAATATTGTTGAATAAGTAATTTTTATAAATAATTTGAATATATTGACAATTTCAACTAAAGCTCTCAAAAAGGCTAGTTCATTAAGTGTAAATAAGCACGGCTGCAGGAAATGCTTCTTCAATTCTAAACTTGTACAATCATCAATAATGATAATATAGAATAATTGAACAATTGTCAAGGATGTGCGTTATTTCGAAATAATATCAGTAGGTTAATTTATCGAGACAATTTTATAAATGGGTGTAATATTTAATAAATTGTGTTTTATTGTTATTTCACCTATGTTGGATTCGGTCAATATTTAGCATTTGATCAGCATATACCTGATACACTCAATTGAATAGGAAATACAGTATAAACCAATGAAGAAATAACATTAAATGTATCGTCAAAAACGTAAACGAGTGTGGTTTCTTAATACCTACCAAAAATTTCGGTATTTTGGATTTTTAAAGACGGTATTTCGGTATTGATAAATACTGGGGTACCGGCAATGACAATAATATGGACGACGCATCTGGAAAGAAAAATGACACTCACTTTTTTGTCGGGTCTGCCGAATGGCATAATCTGTTCTAACGCCATTACAATAAAGGTGATATTGCTATAAATTCCCGATGCTTTGTGTCGGGTCTGCCGAATGGTTCGGTTCGAACGGGTTCGCTCAAATGATGATTGTCACTAGAAAAACTGTTCTAACGCCATTACAATAAAGGTGATATTGCTATAAATTCCCGATGCGTGATGTCGCATAATTGAAATTGCGTGACGTCTACCTATACATGTGCGAATGTCGCTATGCGTGAATTTATTTGCTAACTACTGTATTGAGTGAGTCGTCCATTAATAATGTCATTGGGTACCGGTATTGAAATCCCTAGCTACATCGATGTAGTCGCGACAACTCCGCCGTCTGATTGTGAAAAGTAGAATTTGGCAAGACGCTCCCGGGCAACGGATGATGATGACTTATTAAATTAATAAGTCAACCAAAACGATATTAATTTACATTTTCTACAATAATATATTCAGTTAATTACGGCATTGTATATTGTGATATAAGCAACGTGGATTAAATATTCCGCGTTATATAATAATAATGATAATTTAAATGTCACACATGACACGTGTCATTGACAGTATCATTCGTCAGAGAAGCCAATGCGGCTGCACGACACCCCCTTTCCCTGCTCACGTCCGCCGTTCCCTAAGTGAGATTAATTATTAGGTATGCCATGTCGTCAGCATCCTGCCGACGTAACCTGATAATGGGCTACACCAAACTGACGTAGTGGGGTAGTTTTGCATCCATAAAACATTGACTTATTATGTATAGAATATATACATTTAGCCTCATTTAGGGATGATGATATGGGGAGACAGAAAGGTCGTAGTTGTTTGAATGTTGTGAGGAGAGATTTTATTTATCGATACAAGTATAAAAGAGTAGAATGATAAAGATGACAGAGTGATGTTATAATCGCGGGCTCGGATGTACTGGTGAGATTGAATATATTATTATGGAATTTACTGACAATGTACCGATATATTAATATAACCGAGCGACTGCACTCGAGTGGAATGAGAGTTGACTGTGTCTAGTGACCGGACTCGAGATTAGTAGTGCGCTGAATGACGGACCCCATGTGGGTGTGACGAGTTATGGATGGTCCTTGCTATTTATATAAATGCTGTCCATATATTTCAAGAGACAATTCTTCTTCTTCTTCTTATTGTGCCACCCCTAGCGGAGGTCGGCCACCATCAAGGCGATCTTATTTTTGTCGTTTGATACCCGGAACAGTTCAGTGAAACCGCACTCGTACCAAACACGAAGGTTCTTAAGCCACGAAATGCGGCGCCGTCCTCTGCTACGCTTCCCATTGATCTTTCCTTGAATGACAAGTTGGGGAATGCTGTATTTTTGTCCTCTCATAATGTGGCCGAGGTACTGAAGTTTCTTGGTTTTGATACTACGTAGAATTTCTCGGTCCTTCCCCATTCGATTGAGAACTTCAACATTTGTCACCCGGTCAGTCCAAAGAATTTTGAGGATGCGCCTATACATATAAGAGACAATTAACAAATCATAATGGACGTTATTGATCTAAGTTATGATTGCGGAAATGCTGACGATTGCTTCGGCTACATTCTTTTGTTTTAACAACAAAACATATATATTTAAATGTGTCTTTTTGAAGTCACGCCGCTATATATAGAGTTAAATCATAATCTGTCTACATAGCGCTTGCAGCGTCCAGTCGATGGGCTGCGCCATCTATAGGTCTCTTTTAGAAGACATGCCACTATAATAACTGATATTATTGTGAGTTTTTACTATCATATTCAGTGATATGCGATTATCTGATGTGACAATACCTCGGGCCTCCAGTTCCCTGAATTCGTCACTGCTGATCATTTCTGCACAACCATCAGTTACTTGGCAATAAGTATCTAAATTTGTAGTGTCATAAACTGGGGTAAATTTATCTTTTAATGTATATTTTAATGGCACAACTGTATGAATAATTATACGGAGAAACTAACACACCCTAAAGCAGTGACCGCCAAACGGTCGCTCGCGAGCTACCGGTAGCTCGCGTAGGATATTTTATCATATTTATACGTTTGCGGTTTAATGACTTTAAAAAAGTTGAGCTGCTTGGACAATTTGTTTCAGCTCCTTTTATTAATTTCGAATTATTGCTCTCAATATGTATTGTTTCGTTATACCTACTTATGTGAATCAACGTTTTCTACTATGATGGTGGTTAAAAGTAAATATAGAAATAGACTCACAGATGTATATCTTGATAATTGCATTCGGATGGGAGTGACAAGGTATTCACTGAAAATCGAAAAAATTGTGGAGGAATGTGAATGCCATTCTTTTCACTAATTATTACAACGTTTTTATTAGCTCGTGTTCTTTTTTGTCCGGTGGTTTTTTATCCAGTACAAATCTTGCAATCGATTTTTAACTAACTTCCCGACTAGCTAGACGTTTTAAACTTTTAAAATATATCAGAACACGATGCCAATGCATTCTTTTAAATACTTTTAGCCATCTTAAAGTGGAATTGAATTCATTTTCAGTTAATTCTGTTTTGTATAAAAAGTTATTTCGGAAGAAATCCGTAATCCAATCCACTATTATTGGTTGCTAAGTGGGTGGTCCTAGCAACTAAATTATTAATATATATGTGCGTTACTATGGAAATCAAAATGACATGTCAGTATTCTATATTTGTTTGTTTTTTATTTACTTCATATCAAGTACAAGTTTGAGCATATTGAGCATAATAATTGAACAGAAAATTTAAAAACGTTGTATATAAAAAGTTATTTTTATCTTGCAATTACTTTTACTTTAACTCGCACTTATTAAAAGATATTTTTAACTATTGTTTTGTTTATAAATAAATAATTAAAGTACGGATTTCATGTTTTATTCGAAGTCTAATGTCCTAATTTATTTTAAGTAATATAATAATATTATGTATGGTACGATATGGTACATAGCTCATATCCCTATTGAGTTTATACAACGATAAATATAACTATGACCTTTCAGGAAAAATATAAATGTAGTATTGAAATTGTCCCATCTCTATAATGTTGATACATTTTTAATAGCACAGATTTTCAATACGCCATAATAAATCAAATTATATACCTAATTTCTGCATTCCTAATCGCTAGAAAGCCTCAAATAAACGGGACTTTGCCGGCAAGCTTAGGATATCTCGTCTCAATCAATATAATATGTCCAAAATGATTGGGTGACTAGGTACAGCGAAATAATGACCTAACCTAACCTAAATAGATTCCACAAAAATTAATGTTTCATTTTTCCCCTGGCTGTTCTGTTTTGTCACTGTTCTGTTTTGACATGTTCTGTTTTGTCATTTTCTGTTTTGTCATGTTCTATTTTGTCCGGTTACCGTTATTAAACAACCAGTCTTTTGTGACGTTCTTCCGAGGACGTTCCTCATACAAAGTTGAACGGTGCTTCTCATTCGTTATTCCAAGCTATACGTCGGAAAGGGTGTTGAGGCATAGGAAGTGATAAAGGCAACGATTGTAAAATACCCCATTATCTGTAATTTAAACAAATATGTATGTAATTCAGGGTTAAAAAGAAAACAGTTTGCGTAATTCTCTGTGATATAAGCCGTCATTACGTAAGAGTGATAATATTAACAGAAATATTGAATAATACAATCCATTAAACACGTCAATAATTGGTTTTAATATTATTTTAGGTAGACATTTACAATATCTTATTATGAGTGCCACGGGTCTTCTTCTGGCACAGTCATTACGTGCCATAGAATGCCGAAAGAAGAAGGGCTAACCCTTAGAGAAAGTTTTAGAAAGAAAGACAGGTAAATCATCCGGGTCAAGATATTCAGCGATGGGGTAGGTTCTGACGATGAAGAAACAATAAGTAATTATTATTTAATTCAACGAATAATTCACAACATTTAAGAATATAACATTCAAATTATTGAACATACATAATTTTGGGAACACGAAGTGTTCTCAAAATTATGTATGTTCAATAATTAGAATGGTACATTCTTAAATCTTTTGAATTATTCTTTGAATAAAAAAAAATAGTTAATTAAAAATTACTAGTAAGTTCAAGTAAGTTACAACAAAAAATCTTGGAGTGATCCGTAACGTCGGTTAGTAATTAAAGTAATACATACTTTGATTTAAAATACAAAAGCCGATCGCCAATATTAGCTCAATTTTGAAAGCGCTTCAGTGAGTATTAAAAAGCCAATAGTTGAAATTTGTCACAATCAAGTATGACTCCTTTAGCATAGTGGTATATGTGCGTGGGCGCGATACCCGAGAGATGCAGGTTCGATCCTGCGGGGGTGTCTTACTTTTTTCAAAATAGAATATAATATATTTTCTCAGAAGTGTTCTAAAATTTATGTATGTTCAATAAGAAGTAATATTACATTCGCCTGTATTTTTTTGGTCCGGACTCGAACCTCACCCCCCTTGTGACGGCGCGCCTATCTTGGTACCATCCTGAAGACATTTCTTTATGCTATACCGGCTACCCATTAAGTCCAATCTCTGAATCCAAAGACTACTTAGGAGTCGTTACTCATTGCTGATGGTTGTGGTAAAACATATTATTATAATTTCAAAGAGTCTGGCTTTTATCCTGAGTCAAATGTGACTATGTTGATACGCTTGCGCAGTCGATGGGATTCTGACCTCTAATACCTACCACATATTAAAAGCACCGATTCTTTCATGGCCTGCTACTATCCTGGTTCAAGTTGTCTAATACAAATACATATTTAGAATCTAAAAATAGATTAGGAAAAAACATCTATGTGTCGTTAGTACGGAGTATTCTTGAGTATGGGTACATTATCTGGAGTCCTTCTGAGGTATCCTATAAGCTTGTTTTAGAGCGTGTTCAGAAAAAAATAATCTTTTTGACATTTTCTCAAACGAGTCACTTCTGCTTTTAAAGTATTTTTTCCTGCTCTCGCGTGGTATAGTTTCCAATCCCGATGTTCTAGAAAAATGGTTTTACAATAAATATATGTGAGCCACTAATTACTCAGGCAATTCGGTCAACGCACTGGGTCGAAAGATACATTGAAAAAAGATATGCGAATTTGTCAGGACTGTGGCTCGAACCCGAGATCCATGATTTTGTAGTTGTTCGACTACTTTGTTTAATTTTTTTTATATGGATACATTTTTTATTAAAAAACACAAAACTATATATTTTAATACCACGTGGTATAGTTTCCAATCCCGATATTCTAGAAAAATTTATGCATCCGTCAATTACATGCATAGTTGCAACCATGACCTATTTTGGGTGAAAGCTGTTTCCTCATGCCAGGCTAACCAGGCACCAATAGCGAGGGCTGTGCGGCTGGTCAATGCACTCCCTTGAGATATAGACATTTTTAGTGATGAATTATGTATTCTGTTTTTTTAATTCTATTTTATTGTTTAATTTGTATTTTTTTAAAAATTATTGTTGCATTTTTATTTTATTTCTTTTCTATAAAATTGTTTTTTTTTGTTTTTTCCTCTAGTTGATTTACTTGTACTTTTTATTCTAAATGTCATGTTGTGAACGTCTTGAATTAATAATTTGTTATGTGCTCAACATATATTTTTCAAATAAATAAATACACATCTGTATTATTCATCCAACGCGAGATGTGAACCAAAGACCTACGGATTTGGAGGTGTACATTATAAATACATTACACCACAGCGGAAAAATAATAAATAAATTGAATAAACAAAAGTGAAATAATAAAAATTTACGCTCCAATAATATCACATTCACTAACAAGAAAAAACCAATTGTCATCATTTATTGTGTTCTGTTGATTTATTTTCAATTTTTTTTATTTCATTTAGGTACTGGTTTATTTTCGTAGATATTAAAGGTCATTTATACATTATCTGTATCGCAACAGTACAGTATCAGTTTCGCGGAGTCTCGTTGTTGGAGAGACGTGATCGCTTTTGGGGATGACCAGGAGGTGTTGATGGAGAGTCCTTAGGAGGAGAGATGAGAAGTCAATATTTGGTGGTGGTTGTTCCAATGAATGCAGGAGCGAGTTTTATTTGCAGCGTAAACAGTTGTTACAAGAGTATGTTACAAGAGCGTTATGTTACAATACTTATGATATATATTGTTCTGAGGTCCGAACTTGTGGGACAGGACCGACTTACACGAAGCTTACTAATCAGACGGAGATTATGATTGATACTAATAGGTATTTAGACTGAGCCACTAATCAACTATAACTATGACCTGCTAATTATATGCATGAATATTCGGTAAATTGCGAGTCATTGTTGATGAAGTTTGCAATTGAGAAATCTGCTGGCCTGTGTATTATTGCACTTCGATGTCACGCGTGTAGAATATGCTGACTGTAGATGCTGATAGCGTTCTGTTATCTAGATTTGGACGGTCTTTGTGCTTTTTACCACTGGCAGAATTAAAATGACATGTTATTCAATTCAATCAATACACTAAAGGGTTATCAAATACGAAATATAATATACTAAACTTTTCTCTCAATAAGCTGATTGTGTCATGAGCTGTCTAGCATGTTGCACCATCTTGTTGAAACTATACATCATCCAGATGAAAATCAACTAATTCATGCCAGAAAAAAATTAGTAATCGTGTTTCTGTAGCATTCTCCATTGACAGTAACTGCATTGCTATTTTCATTTTCAAAAAAAAATACCATCCAATTACACCACCACACATCACTGTTAATTTTTGTGGATGTAAATGTGTTTCAAGAATAGCGTGTGGGGTTTGTTACTACAACTGCGATAATTATGCTTATTTACGAAGCCATTTAACCAAAATAGAGCTTCATCGCTGAAGATGATTTTTTCGTGAAATAATGGGTCTCTTTTAAGATCCCAATCAATAAAGCCCAATCGGTAAAATTTCGACACAACAAATGGTCATTCGGTTAAAGTTATTGTATTGACTGTATTTTATATGCCTTTAAATACAAATCCTTAAAGTATTAATATTATCGACCGAAGGTACTTGATGGAATTTGAATTTAAATTCTAATGGATTCAAGCTCTATTCCATTCCATTTAAGTCATTTTTTGCGACCCGGGTTTCGCCTTTCGGCATCTTCAGGCGTCGTGTACACTCACTAAAGGTAAACACTCACTGACAACGAACACTCTTAACTCTACCTTTTATAGTAAATCAATACAATAAAGTAGGTAAAAACTCCATTACCTACCTATCTAGTCAGAGGTCACAAAAAAAAATCTTTATAAGAATAATGATCTATTATTAGGTTTTGACGATTTATTATAATAATATGCTATCGAGTGTATTGTTATTAATAAGATAGGGTTTTTACTAATTATGTTTTTTTCTGACACTTCAACTATTCATAATTTGTTTATTGTATTTTTTGTGACCTCTAACTAGATAGGTGGGTAATGAAGTTTTTACCTACTTTATTGTATTGATTTACTATATAAGGTAGAGTTAAGAGTGTTCGTTGTCAACGTGTATTTACCTTTGGTGAGTGTACACGATGCCGGAAGACGAAACCCGGGTTGCAAAAAACGACTTAAATGGAATAGTACAGAGCTCGAATCCATTAGAATACAAATCTTTATGAAGAATATTCCATGTAGTGTCATAAGAATGTCTAAGTTTTTCGAAATGACGTGCAATTGATTGTTCTGAATTTTCATCCAAACTTTGATTCATATCATCGATATTTTAAGCAGTATGTTTATGTTTTTTACGGGTTGGATACTTAAACTTGTGTTGCTCGATCGAGCGTAGTCTGGCTTTTATACTGTTCAATCTGACAGTTCAAATTCTGGATCATCCATCGGTTTAGAAGTCTCAACTATGCATTATCATGATGGTAACATTACTAACTTTATTCTAATTTAAAAGAGTACATAAAAAAGGTAATTTACCTATATATCCTCAATAAATAGATCTGCAACGACAAACACGGTAAAGCGTCCTATTTACATAAGCATAAAAACATTATGATCGAATCAAATACTTAATATAATAATTTTTTTATATGGTAAACATATTATACATTGCAAGTGTCACTATGCGGTAAACTAACTGGTTTCTGAAATGTGTAAACGTGCCTTTATTGTTCGCATTTTCGTCATTATCATTTTAATTGAAATTACTTTATATTTTGTTTATTTTGCCGCTGACGTGTGGCCATTTAAAATGTCATACACTAATCTGGACCTGTCTGTTTTCGTATTGTGCCTACGAATGATTTATCTATAACGGCAGTTGGAATATAAACAATAATAATAGGAATATAACATTTTTTTTTAAATATTGAGCTATGTATATCTTTATACTTCGGAAGTAAAACAAAATTATTAAATTAACTTTGCGGAAATTACGGCATTTTTGACCTTAAGTTTGTGGAAAGTATTGATAAAATATTATAAATGAGTTGCCTAGAGCCAGAACTAACATTTTGCATTTTTCTCATTTTTTGCAACATTTTTATTACAACATTTTTCTTATTTGTCCTGTGGTTGTTTGTCCGGTACAAATCTTGCAATCGATTTTTAACTAACTTCCCGACTGGCTAGACAGTTGAAACTTTTAGAATATATCAGAACACGATGCCAATGCATTTTTTTTAATACGCCATCTTTAAGTAGAATTGAATTCATTTTCAGTTAATTCTGTTTTGCATGAAAAGTTATTTCGACACCATTATTGGTTGCTAGGGGTCTGGGGTCCTAGCAACTAAATTATTAATATATACGTGCGTTACTATGGAAATCAATATGACATGTCAAGTACAATTTTTTTTGATTGTTTATGCTAGTCAAGTCAAGTTTATATGGTTCAACAGAAAATTTAAAAACATTGTATATAAAAAGTTCTTTTTATCTTGTAATTATATTTGATAATTTCAAGTGATTCTAAATGTATCAATATATAATAATTAAAAAAATAGTCGGAAATCAAAAAGCACTTTTAATTAGGTATGTAAAAACTGTTTGCAAAAATCACTCTTGGCTAAATTATATTCTGTTCCTGTGCATCTATTCTATAGACAAGACTGCTTTCGGCCGCTATTGGCAGCTATCTAGGGCAGGTTTGTATCGAAGTATTAGCACTTATTGAAAATAATTACAATACCCACGATGGCCGCGCGGCTTAAGCGTCGTCCTATAGCGTCGTGGGTCCCAGGCTCGAATCCTGGATCTGACAAGTACTCTATATTGTTTTTCAATTTGTGTATGAGTATAAATATGGACCTAATAGGTTGAGCAAGTGGCTGACATCCGTTTCTCGTAAAAACAAACCTCTACTCTGTGGAGGCTCATATTATGATCTTCTTAGCATCGGACATGGTAGTAATAATGTTGTATCTTATCTACTGCATGTATTTTTCGAAATTATGCGTTGACTCATTAGCTCTGAGGCGTTCATAAACATAATGCAATGGCCCATTTATTCGAATACAAAAGACCTCCTATATTATATCGAGCGCGACACCGGTGTCCCATCTGAAACGGGCCTAATCCTCGTTATATGGGCATACGTTATACGGGATTCGCAAATGAGAGCGACATTAAACCAGGACATTAAGATAAATAAGAATGCTAATTATTATATAAATAATAATCAATATCCACAATGGCCGAGCGGTAACGTAAAAATAACAATCTGTTAATACAATCTACTCTATGAATGGCCGATCTAACATGGTAATGTAAATGTGTGTGTAATTAATAATTGAAATAATTCTTATAGAATAACCTGTGTTATGTAAAAATGAGTCTATTTTCTTAGTACCTCAAAAGGCATTTTTTATTTGACATATCGATAACCTAGTTCTATAGGTAAACAACCCAAAATTTTAGGGTTAAATAATACCATCCAATGTAGAAGAGTCTCATCTTTATAATTCAATAAAAAAATAATCAAAAATCCCTTGACCGGGTCAAAAAATCGAATAACCTTTTCTGGGATTAGACATTAATTCAATTATAAACGGAAATGTCTGAGTTAATTTTTTGTTAAATTGTAAAATTTTATTTTGCATTGCTAAGTTCATTTGAATTAAATAAAAAATAAACACATTTACTTCAAAAATCAAGGTTTTAACATTGAAATGAGAATTTGTGCAACATTTTACGCCATTAGCAAGGTATTTTGAGTTGTTTTACTATAGAACTAAGGAATCGATATGTTTTTAGTTATATCAGTATTACATTGTGATGATAGTTTTGAACTGTTTTTTATATAATTATGTAAGTCGGTCGGCGGTGTAAATATTGGAGTAATCTTTTTTGTTTTGAGTTGCGACCTTGTTGCATCACGTGGGTTTTTAGTTATTACAGTTTTTATTTGGATGAATAATAATATTAAATATATTGACAATCAAATGAGACATCGATGATTCCAATAACGGGCCCCAGTTAATTTCAATTGGAATGAAGAATGTAAATACATCTGTTATACGGAACCGGACAAAGTTTTTCCAGGCGGCATAAACTCGTAAAAAGGTTAAACAAGGAGTACAGCATTAATGAGGAAACCTGAGAAAAGGTTAGAGTGCAAGGTGTTCCAGTTTCGCTAGAATACTGGCCATGTTGGAATACACAATTACAGATCTCAGTTACTAGTTAACTTTTGTGTACTATAAAATGAATTATTGTATTTTCTGGACATACTATAAGCATTGGAAGAAAAATAATATACTATATCTACCGAAGGTACTTGATGGAATTTAAGTTTAAACTCTAATAGATTTAAGTTTTGTACTATTCCATTTGAGTCGTTTTTTGGGACCCGGGTTTTGCCTTTCGGCATCTTCAGGCGCTTTCCATACTCACCAAAGGCAAACACACACTGCTGACAGAGCTCTAGCCTGGGGGCCCGGGCTCAGCAGGGGCTGGCGTGGCAAGTCGACTAGATAAGTGAGATAAACACATATCACAAGTTTGCTCTAATAGTAAAAAAGTGCGTGCGGCGCTATGTTCCTTCGATAAAGTTATTATTTAAATGATGTGCTTGTACAATATATTTTTGAAGTGTGTATCGATACTCGACAACTCCATAATTCAAATGGATGTATAAAAACACTAAATATACATATTAATTTTACTGCGTACACCATTTGGAAAACGCTACTGTAGAGCGTCATACTGCCTTTATCCTTAGCGATAAGTAAGGGGGCCCGCTTCAGAATGTGGGGGCCATGCAATACTGTTGTATTAAACAGATTTTCTGCCACATTGTCTAACATGTGACCTTACTACCCTTATGGGAAATTTTAATATATTTATTAATTATTAGACATATAAGTAACTGACCACTTTTAAAAATAATTACAAGATAAAAAGAACTTTTTATATACCACGTTTTTAAATTTTCTGTTGAATTATATAAACTTGACAATTCTATGTACTAATAATTTAGGACAAATAAGGCAATTGTCAACAAATCATTTTTTTGCTATTTTGCAACAAACAAACAAATATAGAATACTGAAATGTCATTTTGATTTCCATAGTAACGCACGTAGGTATATATTAATAATTTAGTTGTTAGAACCACCTCCGTAGCAACCAATAATGGTGGATTGGATTACGGATGTCTTCCGAAATAACTATTCATACAAAACAGAATTAACTGAAAATGAATTCAATTCTACTTAAAGGTGGTTAAAACTATTAAAAGAATGCATTGGCATTGTGTTCTGATATATTCTAAGAGTTTCAAATGTCTAGCTAGTCGGGAAGTTAGTTACAAATCGATTGCAAGATTTGTACTGGATAAACAACCACCGCACACAAACAAGAATACGAGCTAAGAAAAACGTGGTAACATATTATTACAATAGTACTTATTACCTACCATATATTTTCGCATTTTCCAAAATTACTGGTCCAATGCATGTGAAGCATTTAGGTAACGAAATCATTACATAACCATTAGTCCGACATATTCACGATAGCTGGATGTCGCTAATACAAAAATTCAGTGGTAGTATCTTTAGACGGTCCCGGAACAACGTCAAATCGCTTGATTCGGGTCCCACAAACGTCCGGGAGAAACGTGGGGGATGGTGACCTATATTCGAAACGCGATCGGTACAAAATCCATAACAGTATCTGAATGTTCTAGTCTGTGTTCGCATTATGGCCACAATAATACATTTTATTTACAATAGCATCGCTCCGATGTTAGACACGCGGCCAATTATTATGCCATAAGGACGAGGGGTTGTAACAGTTTAGCGGTACGTTAAATAAACTGTTTACGTATATTTTATGATTTTATTTAAGGGGATGAATATAATAAATATGAGAACGTTTCACCCTAAGTGTCATCGTATTATTTGTTATTCTTTATGAAATTTTATTTCAATTTGATAATACAGATAAATATATTCATATACAATACAATAAGCATGTTTTGTTATAATATGTACTATTTTTGTCAATAGTAAAAAATATAAATCGTAGGTAAGTAGGCATAATGATTAAGAAATTGAGAATAAAATGAGTATAAGTGACATATATGTATATCATCATCATCGGCCTGAATCTATCCACTGCTGGATGAAGACCTCTCCAAGCTGATTCCACTTCTCTCGGTACTGTGCGTTGCGTTGCCACGTACATCCGCAGAACTTTATCATTTCATCGACCCAGCGGCCTTTAGGTCTACCTTGTGGACTTTTTGTACCTCCTCAATACCACTGGGTGACTAAATGTGTCTAACAATTGTCCTCTCTTCGATATACGATGAATGTATTATATGAAATATTGATAAGTACATGAAATGACAAAGTAGGTTTAAATATAAATGTCTCTAAGGTAGAGGTAATGATAAACAGCTTTGCTGAACCAAAAGTGATTCCCAATTATGGCACTCAAATCAATCAGGTCAACAACTACGTCTATCTTGGGAAATACATGTCAATTGACGGTGGTATGTATGACGAGATTGCGCGCAGAACAAAACTGGCATATAATGCATTTGGGTGCCTGAATAGTATTTTCAAAAGTGACTTCCTATATTGTCTTAAGCGTAAAAGGTTCAACCAATATGTGCTACTAGTGATCATGACGTATGCATGTCGAAAATGGTAAATAAGATAAATCAAAATTTTTGAGGAGTGCAAAGTGGCATGGAAAGCTTTATGCTGAGCATAACGTGGAGGTACTACAAAATAAACCAATGGTTAATGAGGCAGACAAGAGTACGTGATGTGACAGAGGTCGCAACAGGCTGGACGAGTAGATAACCGCTGGAAAAATAGCAGTTACCAAGAGGTAATAAACGATCACAGGGACACTCTAAAAGCCACTGGATTCACGAAGTTCAGTGGATGTAGGTACATGCGATGTACATGACAACGTGTTGTATATTGCAACAACAGAATTAGTGATCGAGAATATTGGAAAGAGCTAAGGGAGTCTCCATCCAGCAGTGGATCTACCCCGGCTGATGATGATGAAGTGACATGTATGTATACAAGGATGATTTAGTAGCAGTTTTAAATGTATGGATTATATATTATTATAATATATAAATTAAAAAAATGATTATTTGAGAATCCAATATATGTGGAATTTATGTTAAAATCATCTTGGTAACCTATGCACTTGGATTCCTTTAATCTTCAGCTCCTCAATTCTTCTTCTTATTTTTAAATAATTTGGAAAAACCTAGGCAACATACTTATTATACAATTACTAGAAAATATCTTGGTCCTCGTGGGATTCAAATACACAAGTGTTGCTTGCTAACTAACTAACTAAGAATATTTAAATTGCAAACAGATAACCATTCATTTACGTATTTTTTGATTTTTTCAATATTTTAAAATTGTAGTATTATTTACAGAAATCGCATATTGTTGGTGTAGGCATTAAATTTAATCTAAACGTAGTTTTTATCGTTATTTTGGTGCTGTTACCAATAATATTCGGATTTTATTAAAAGTACTTATATTGTTGCCTTGATCCACCATGATTAGCAAAATTTGATGTTTATAGGTATTATAATATTGTTAATAATGTGAGACAGGAAAATTGATAAATTTCTTATTTAATACCCCAAAAAGGTGGGAATTTTTAATGATGAGATAAAAGTGAGTAAGAATTGTAAACAAATAAATACTTAATATTAAAAATTAAATAATAATAATGTTTGGGAACCACCATTTTTAATCATTCCCACTAACTAAATTGTACTAATAAACTTTTAGGAGCACACATAGAATTGTAACAATATGCTCTAAAAGTGGGTAGGCATATTAGTACACTATATAGAAGTTGACATAGTTGTAACTTGTTAATAGTGTTGTCGAATTTCTAACAACCGGTTCGCTTTAAGAATAATGAGTCCAATGCTACTAAGTAGCAGAATACGAAAGATGAAATTTAATAATATATTTAATACATAAATTATAAAAATAATAAAAAAAATGTTTTAAATTCTGCGATGAATACGAATTACCATGATAAATAGTGAACACGTTCATCTTAAATAATATCATTAAAATGTAGTTGAATAAATTCTCTCACAAGAATTAGATTTTTTAAAATAATTTAAGGTTTCTAATTTAAAAAAACCTCCAGTTTTCAAGAACATAAAAACGTTGTCTTGGAATTAAGAGTATTTATATCAAATCAGACTAGGTCAGTTAAATTTTTATTCTCTATTAAAGTCATTTCTTTATAAAAAGAAAACAAAATAACACATTAAAACTATGAGTTCAGGTGTGCTGGAAATATAATATGAGAACTGGTTACATGTAAATTGTACCTAAAACATTCCACAGTGACAAAGTTCGCCGTGAGCTTTCTTATCGGAAAGAGATGACCGTATACTATACGGTCTCCAATTTTATTTGATTCAATACGAACATTAATTCAATTTTCATAGCTGATTTTGGCAAAATTCGTGAATTCAAGAATGAAAACCTAATAAATAATCCAGTATATCGGCTATTTTCAAAATTTGTTTGCTGCTGGCTTCCTGTCAAGTGTAAACCGACAAGAACTGTGTTTTATTTAAACATTAATTTTACGTCAGTACTTTACGATTCAAAGAGGTTGGACGGTCTTTAATATACGGCCATACATATACAACTTTTCACGGTGAAGTGTCATACGGCGAACTGCATGCGTATAAGTTTCCGGACACCAGGAGTACTTCCCAAGACTCTGGTTGTAAATGGCAAGAATGCGCGTTCAGGATTTTTAGTTTCACTTTTTGTCAAGCCTGATGAAAAGAAACTTTCGCGTATTGACGCATAGTGCCGAACATTGACTAAAAATCTAAATCGATCTATATAGGTACTGGCAAAATGTTCTCAAACATGCGGACATTTGAATTAACGGTTCGCGCGAACCGGTTAAATACAACATTGCTTGTAACACTACACAGGGAGAAGTAGGCATAGAAAATTCAATCACATACATAAATTGGCGAGTTCCAATCTTGTAGGAGTCTCTTTTGTTACATTATCAGGGCGCACAATGGGTAAGAATTATTGTAACTAAAGTGTTATCGTTCAGTCAGTTCTGTTCCGCATTCGGAGTGGAAACTTAACGGAGCTGTGCAGAGTTGAATTGGATATTATTCTCATATTATATTATAGAGTATATGCTTCATAACTTTGCACTCCGGCTTTGGGATGAAAATAGACAGATATTATATTAAAAAAATATTTTTTTGACATATATTATCTGTCTATTTATTTATTACTAGGTAGAGGTGAATTTTATATTTAAGACGGTCAATAACACCAACATAATATTTGTTATCCGATAGAATTTGCTTTATATGGCTACCCATTGGCCGATATAAATAGTCAGTATTATCAGTTATTTTAATTACATTTTATTGTATATAATCTTTTGGTATAAACTATTATTTTTGAGCACAAAACCGTTTTATAATTTTTTACTGAGTAAGTGAATATCATTTGATCTAATTTTATGGGAGGTAATCAGGCAAAGAGGCGTATCAGTGTAGTAAAAAGTGCAAAAGAGTGCAAAGTTATAAAACGTATACTCTATTACTAGGTCGTTGGGACAATAAACTCAATTTACGGATACTATATTGACCTTGCTCGTTTCATTAGGCTTATTTTTGTAAAGTTAAGTAAATTTAATTTTTGCACCCATTTTGGAATCCAAGTCGTTCAAACCACCAAGTACCGAAATAGTTTCAGTGGTTATATTGAAGACAGATAGCGGTAGCTAAAAACCTCAAATAGAAATGGGCTGGACACATAGCTCGAAGAAGGGACAACATTTGGACAAATTTAGTCATCTGGTGGTATCCAAGAGGTACAAAACGTCCGCAAGGTAGGCCTATAGGCCGCTGGATCGATGAAAGTTCTGCGGAAGTACGTGACAATGCAAAGCACAGGAGTAGACTTAGCTTAGAGAGGTCTTCATCCAGCAATGGATAGATTCAGGCTGATGATGATGATATGATAGCGATTTGATCTAGTTGTGCGCCTCGCTACCCAGCCATTCCATGTCTATGAGTATGTATATTGCCTTTTGACACGTACATTGGTCACGTAATTGTCTGTGACCTCAAGTAACACTTTGCAAACGGTTGAATATAGGCGCGTAACTCTCTATCCGCATCTCACCCCAATTATTAATTGCAGATTTGTGTGATTATGTATATGTAATGAATTGTTGCAAATTCGTTATTTTAGGGAAGCTTTATCATAAATTTTAGAATATTTCGAGATATCAAGATGAAACTTAACTGCTACAAACATTATATTCGATAAGCTGTACAAGTTTCATTGATATTGTCGGAGTGATTTTTGAGTCATAATGGAATAAATGACAGACTGTCATAAATTTAAAACAAACACTATATTCTATCCTAACATTATAATGGAAATTAGAGATAGGAAAACTGGTCGATTTTGAAGACTTAGTATACTTACTACCAGTATAAAAAAATACTTAGTATAGAAACTTGTTCCAAAATTTGGCGTGCATATGCGACAAATTTTTCATACTCAACTGAAGCGAAAACCAACTCCATATTAATTATTTGAAATACGTATCGGCTCAGGGAACTCAGACTGTGTATCGGCTTCAATAGAATCGCTAAAAATACGCTGAGCTCCGCTTGTCGCAAAGTCCCATTTATTATAAAATTTTAAATACATTTTAAATTTATGAGTTGTTTTTCTGTTAGGTTACAATATTCTTGTTAACAAAAATGAATAACAGAAGCGCCTGCTCTTACATAATAAGCTATCACCAAGGGTTGCATGTGAATTGTACCTATTACATTTCTCCGTGGCACAGTTCACCGTGAGTTTTCTTATCGGAAAGATCGCATACTATACGCATTTTCATAGCCGATTTTGCAATATTTTTGCAAATGTTTACGAATTTGCAATATTCATGAATTCAAGTATGAAAACCTAACCTAACCTAAAAAAATTAATAATCCAGTATATCGGCTATTTTCAAAATTTGTTTGCCGCTGGCTTCATGTAAACCGACAAGAACCGTGTTATATTTAGACATGAAATTTATCTCTGCACTATACGACCCAAAGAGGTTGGACGGTCTTTAAAATAAGACCATAATATATATCCGATATAACATTTTACGGTGAAGTGTGATACGGCGAACTGCATACGTACAAATTTCCGGACACGATCTCCGAGTTTGAAAACTACAATAACAGAGCTGTAAGTATTTTACACAAGATTAAAGTAAATATTCAGATTGTCAATTGATTTGTTTGATTTTTCTACTTTATGACGAAGCGAGCGCCTTATATACTTAAAAGTCACAATTTTTTTTTTTAAATAATTACAGCTTTTGATTAACTATTTTTTAATTCAACAAATAATTCGAAAGATTTAAGAATGTAACATTCTAATTATTGAATATACATAATTTTAAAAAAACTTCTCAGAAAATAATATATTATAACATAACCATTTATATTATAACGAAAGCCGATCGCCAATAGTAGCTGAATTTGAAAAGCACTTCGGTGAGTATTAAAAGCCATAAGTTAACAATTGTTCGCAATTAAGTAAAATTCCTTTAACATACTGGTCTATGTGCGTGGACGCGATACCCGAGAGACATAGGTTCCATTCCTGCGGGGTGTCTTACTTTTTTCAAAAAGATTTTTTCTATCGGTTATAACATATTTTCTCAGAAGTATTTTTTACGGCTTTTGTTTTGAAGACGTTTAATCTAAATGTTTGTTTTAAATTTATTGGTTAATTTCATTTCAGCGATTAAATATTTCTCTGTTAAATATAATTTCACGATTCGTCTCTGCAAATAAAATGCAGTGATTCCCAACAATCAAACTGTCTCCGCTATAATTCATTCAGACGTTATCTGTAGTCAGAAAAAAATTGCATGCAACATTTGGGTCAACACTTCACCTTACACATTAGCATATTACCTACGTAGATAGGCACCATACATGTCTCTTACTTCTGGTCGAGAAAATATGTTGTAGGTATGTGAAAAATGTTTTCAATTCGCGGTGGAATACAAAAATGTTTGTAAAATATTTTTGAAGTTATACTTCTTTTGGCGCGTTTGGGAAATGAGATCAGAGTGTATTTTTGGCGTGTGACATGTAACACATAATTTATTTTTTCACACGAAAAAAAACACACTCGATTGGATTCGAATCACCGATTGTTCAGTTTTCAGCCGAACGCACTACCTTTACGCCACATTATGATACTGCAATCGTGACGATTATACAGTATAATATTATATTTTAGAATTGTTCCGTTGTATAGGCAGCGAATTTATTATTGTCGGCCATTCGCAATTCTTTACGTAAACAAACGATTAAACGTCACAGTTGGTATTTTAAAAATAAAAACAACGAGAAACCATTATAATTATAATTTAGTAATATAAGTTAAAGTGTATAGAAATAAACCAACGGCATTCCAATAAGCGGTCCTTTTTCTTGAGTGTGTAATTTAACAAGAGCTAGTCAAAGAATCTAGTTTATCACAAGTTTTGTTTTTGTTTTGTTACGCCAAATAAGTATAACTTCTAACGCGCGTACATAAGGACACACACCGATTTTTTTTATATAACTTTAGTTACTACCAAACAGAATTGTCGTTATTGCGTAGTGCTTAACGCGACTTGTAAAAAATATTGATGTACGGCGCAGCGGTGTCTCGAAGGGATTCTATTGCGGTGTCAATTACTATAATTAGCTACAATAGTCCAGTGATACTATAGTAATTGTCGCCAAATTGGAACTGAAGATAGTAAATCTCTTAAGGCTATACCTCAGTTGAGGCATGGTCTAAAAAGATGGTGACTAGGCGATGCGCGGATTGTGCAAATGACGCGTGCCGAACGAAATATAATTTGACATATAAATCCAACATGCATCCATTTAATTTAATGTTTATTGTTCCATTAGTTACAATAATAATATATTCATTGACATGTTTTCTTTTTCAAGTAAATGGGTAACGTTTTTTAGTCATCTTTACACGATTTAAGAATTAATACACGAAACAAATTGACGTGTTCACAGCTCGACGTTTGCTCTCCGATTGCCAGCGAGTCCAAAATTTCGTCGAACCTATAGTTGAAAATTATTTGCCTTTTCATTGAAGTACGCTCTTAATATCTCACGGTTTCGGCAGGGTTAATAATAATGCATTATTACAGGTACCATGCTGCTATCATGGCCCCCACATCCTGAAGCGGGCCCCCATGCCACGATGTTTGGCGATCTCCCAACCTAAGGGAAATGTAATAGTGTTTCCCAAATGGTATTCCGCGGAACTCCAGGGTTCCGTGTAAAGTAAAGGCTTTTACTTGTATTTTTACCGTTTTTTGGTATTTTTAAATTAATCCGCTTGAATTGTCGGCACTCAGAATCACATTATGAAGCACTGATCGCGTCCCCCTTTTGTGATAGTCAAATAACATGACGTCACCATTCACCATATTGGATAAATAGGCACATTTATTAATCAGGAAACATACAAAACTGTACTAAAAGTAATTGTAAAATGAAACTCTAGTTGTAAAATAGCACCGCAGGCGACTTTTTTACTTTAAGAGCAAATTTGTATTGTGTGTTTATCTCACTTAACTAGTTGACCTGCCACGCCGGGCCCTAAGGCTAGAGCCCTGTCACCCCTCCTTGTGGGGGTCATGGCTGATACCTATATAAATAAAAATATTTTATTACAGTTTTTATAGAATATTGATTTGTTTACGTGTATAGTATTTTAGCCTGAACTAAACATTTAATAAATACCAAGCAACACATTTATTAACGGCCCACGTGCTCATCGTAGGTCAAAATTGAGTTTTTATTGTATTTTCAAACCATGATCCTGGACACTCCTTAAACGTTCTAGATAATCTATTTATATAATTTTGAAGCCTTGTTATCCTTTATAGTTATTTCAAACATTTGATGACTGCATAAAGTAGTTTTGTTACATAAAATAGTATTCTTTTAAACCTCTCGCTCTAATGTTTTAGAATATAGTCATATTTCGGTACATAACTGTGCAGTGGTGTTAAGATTTTTTACGTTTATAATTTTTAAATGCATTTATGAAACCATTAGTATAATTTATTATGAGATAATTTTTGT
Organism: Rhyacophila brunnea; assembly: GCF_057557595.1. Taxonomy (NCBI): domain Eukaryota; kingdom Metazoa; phylum Arthropoda; class Insecta; order Trichoptera; family Rhyacophilidae; genus Rhyacophila; species Rhyacophila brunnea. The sequence goes on along the minus strand of NW_028232806.1, from coordinate 36,953,640 downwards.
AAAATATTCACGATAAAAAATTATATTGATAATCTCTGTGATCCCAAATTTGACAAGAATTAGGCATTTTATTATTCAAAAAATAGGCAAGATTAACACATTTGAAGATGATTCTAAAGATACTTATTATAAGTTATGTCTTTGACCATTCAAGTGTGATAAACATCTTATGAATAATGATTGCTTTATAATAATTATTGACCTAAGAATAAGGTAGTGTTTTTTTGAAATACGCCATTTCTTTTGTCATTCCCCAGTGGTTAAGCTACAACATACAGCCGTAGCCATAAATTGACAAACTATAATTGAAGTAGGGAGTATCATTTTACTCCCTACTTTACAAGCACTGATCGCGTCCCCCTTTTGTGATAGTCAAATAACATGACGTGACCCTTCACCATATTGGATAAATAGGCACTTTTATTAATCAGGAAACATACTAAAAGTAATTGTAAAATGAAATTATAGTTGTAAAATAGCACCGCGGGCGACTTTTTTACTCTAAGAGCAAATTTGTATTGTGTGTTTATCTCACTTAACTAGGTGACCTGCCACGCCGGGCCCCAAGGCTACATCCCAGTCACCCTTGCCTTGTGGGGGCCATGGGTGCTATATAAATAAATAATATATTTTATTACCGTTTTTGTAGAATATTGATTTGTTTACGTGCGTAGTATTTTAGCCTGAACTGAACATTTAATAAATATCAAGCAACACATTTATTAAGTTAATTTGATGGATCATGCACATTAAATATGTATCTAAAAAATGGACAATTTAAGGTATGTTAAGGATCTAAGCCGTATGCGTCATTATGATGCGCGATTTTTTCTCGACTTTTTCCAAATTTGCGTTAGTTGATGAGATACGAGGCATGGATGCGCTTGGTCGGACTGACTAAAAAATAAATTTAATGCTATATCGTATATGATTTTATTAAGTTATTGTGTATTTTTATTAGTAGAGATGTTACATTAATTATATTTACCGTTTGTGACGTAATTTAAGGAGATGAGTAGGAAAATTATCAAACTATGTTGTCTCACTTCTTTTAAGCTACCTGTCACATTTTCTTGCTACACCATGGAAATTCATGGAAAATTCGTGAAATCGCCATTGCATCCTACAGTAAGGTTATCCTTCGCCACTGTATACTTGTTAGTATATTATGTTTAAAACATGAATATACCTAGGTAACTACTCGATTTTTCCGTATCCGGAAATTTGTACGTAAACAGTTCACCGCAGGACACTTATTCGTGCGCCGCAGTACGTGAAACACGAGTTCGTGTAACATTTAATCAAATGACGAGTTCTTCGTTGAACATTTCACCGTGGAGTATATTTGTACGTATGCTACAACATTTGGAGATGTCTTTACTAGGTAAGGTTAGGTTAGGGTTAATCTAATTGGAACAGTACTATTTGAAAAATATCGCCGCATTTTGTAAGATACGTAGAAATGTATTCCACGGTGAAATGTTCAACGAAGAACTCGTCATTTGATTAAATGTTACACATACTGCGGCGCAAGAATAAGCGTCCCACGATGAACTGCATACCTACAACTTACATGTAACCCGATTTTTCATATATCATCACATTTTCTGTTTTTCTAGTCTTAACAATAATGCATAATGGAGTTACTTTGCTTAGGTGTTGTAATACCGCATACATTATGCGAGCATCAGCCGAGCCGAGGGCGCAAGCAAACAGTTTTTTTTTCCACGCGCATTCCAACTTGAATTCCTTTATGTTTGTGGAAATACCAGCAAGTGATGCCAATACCCTGTTTGAGGTTCGTGCGGTCGTTTTCAAGGCATCTTCCACCTTGTTCGGAAACTTGTACGTATGAAGTTCGCCGTATCACACTTCACCGTGAAATATAGTATCGGAAATATATGCTCATATATTAAAAACCGTCTAACCTCTTTGGGTCGTACAGTACTGACATAAAATTCATGTCTAAATAAAATACGGTTCTTGCCAATTTACAGGAAGCCAGCGGCAAACAAATTTTGAAAATAGCCGATATACTTGATTATTTGTTAGGTTAGGTTAGGTAAGGTTAGGTTAGGTTATTTGCCAAAATCGGCTATGAAAATGCTCCAGGAACAACGCGTAATTTGTTCATCTCTTTCTGATAAGAAAGCTCTCGGTGAACTGTTCTACTATGAAATGTAATTCGTACAATTTACATGTAATCATCGCCCTCGCCTGCAAGTTTAGCTGCGTTCCTTCCTCGGCTCGCCTGATGATCGCAGATGTGTACGACGAAAAAGCTGTTATATCCCTTTTCAAAAATTAACGTTTAAAATATACGTCTCTCCCTAATAATGCCTGATTTTTAAATGTAAGAAGTGAACATTAAGTGCAGAATGCGTAGGTACCAACAAGACGGATCTATTTTCACGAAAAAACGTTTTCCTAAACAAATGTTTACACATGGATAAAACTTAGTTCTTCATGAAAAACATTTCGCCAAAATTTTCGCTTAGCAAATTTTCATTGGATTTAGCAAGTTTTGCAAGCGGATCTCTGAAAAGGGATAAAATAAATCCGCTCTCCAACAATTCAGCCTATGTTAAAATGAAATATGATATCAAACTATTATTTAATATTTTCATTGGATATTAGATTTTTTACTTTAAACAGTGTATTCTTATTTATAACATGTTCAGTTTTCAATAGGTACACAATGTTACATGAGGGGTTATGAAAGACAGCTCGATTTTCTTCAGGATGAATAATAGATGAAAATGATTTTAAATTAGATATAATCTAAAATATATACAGTCAATCTATATTGTAAACTTGTTTGAATATATATTTATTTAGAAAAAGAGTATTATGGCATTACAGCGATTGGCCAATGCGCCATAATACATAATAAATACAAAATTATAAAAATGTCTTAATTACAAATAACAACTAATAGAACAAGAAAGTAGAAAAGACAGTATGCGTTTATGTGCATATATTAGAAACACGATATATATTATATACAATTATAAATTTAAGCTATTTAACACGTCCACAAACACTATATAGTTAATAAAAAATAAATCAACCATTATGGTGCCATCAAATATGTTAATCGCACGATACACAGCATCATGAAACATAACATCTGTCCTGCGACGAGGTATCATGAAGACCGCAGAGTTAGAGTGATATTGGTGGGAACATGAAAATTAATATTTGCCAGTATATACGGATTGTAAATGAACCCACGAAGAAGCAAAAAGAAATGCTTTAATAAAGCAATCACTCTTCGGGTGGACAGGGATTGCATTGATAGCATACCCAGAAGAAAACGAGTCGGGAAATTCATTTTATTATCATTATCATAAGGAAAGAGCCCGTATGTTTTTAAGTAGAGAAAACTAAGAAATCTATTGTGGACTCGATTCAACTTAATTGTGTGGTATTAGAACTCCAAATAATGCTGGATAATATTGTTTTAAATAAAATTTATAAATTAAAAATAATATATTATACTTAAATAAAAATGACAAGGATTCCTGGTAGTTATCTGTTTTTTTGAATTATTAATAACCATGTCCTTGCTTTTTGTACAAGTTTGTTGTTAGTAATTTTGGACAAATCGCAAATACCCAGGCTTTGAGAAAAACACATAAATATTGTGTCCTCACCCGGGATCGAACCCAGAACTCTCGAGTGGAAGGCCAGCGCCTTATGCACTGCACCACGATAGCCGTCTAAGTATTTATCTGGTTTGAATATTTTTCTGTTGCATGGACACGAATTACAAGTATTTTTTAAATAAATTTTTGAAATGATTAGAAAATGACGATATGGGTTCAAAAATCTTACACAGAAGAATTCGACTATACTGACGTATTCAAAAGATAACTCATTTTTGATCAAATTGATTCACGAGTTTTATAAGATATAATTAAAATTATTTTCATGAGAAATCTTGTCATCGGGTATTATCTATTATTGGTACATTGATTTAAAGCTCAAAAACCGATTGTCAAAAAATATTCAGACGTATGGATATTAGCTAGTTTCGTCATAATTAGAATGGACGCAGGTGTATTAATGGTAAAGCACAATACTGTCGTTAATTAATCTGATAGATGCGGGTTCGATTCACGCCAATTTTTTCCCCCCAATATGAGGTATTTTAAAATTATGTATACACTTTAATGTCTGTAGAATGTTATTTATGACCTAAGGTTTAATTGACATGCCATTCCTTGTATTTATAAAACCTAAAAATGTTGAGGAACCAAATTTGGCATATGAATAACAGTAGGTATGAATCTAAGTTATTTTTTTTGGTAATATGGGATTTAAATATACTTACCAATGTAACTATATTTATTTTAAAAATATATACTAAAAAGCTAAAAAGCGGAGTACCTACATGGACCTCCACGGAATAGAGCTTAAATTAATAAACTTTTTATGAAGAAAATTTGTTAGAAATTCTCTCAGCTCATTTGGGTTCTAGCACTCGATCAAATAAACATTGAAAAAAACAATACCATTTTTGACCACCCGCGGATTTAAACCTGTAAATTTACAACTTCGTATTTATATAAAGACGGTCGATGCTCTATCTATGCACTAGTGACTAGGCCAACGTGGGTGATATATTTTGTATTATATAAATATTAATTATAATTTTATGTGTATATTTGTTAATCTAATCGATTTCTATATAGTTATTTATTACTCACACGCAGTTTTAAGAAAATACGTGACGAAACGTTATATCACCTTTACACGTGCATGGTTTTACTGGCAGCAATAGTGAGTATTTTAAACTATTGTGACAATGACTGTTTACATGTAAAAATTCTGACTGTCGCTCCAATTCATTCTTTAAGAATGAGTAAGACGCGATGTCGTCATTTTATAGTACTATTTCGTACTATTTGACAGATAGTGAAAATCGGTCAACCTGAAAATTCGTTTGTAATTTGTTTTTTTTTGCCAGCAGGTTCGCCATTATCGCGCAGGCGCTAATCGAAAAAAATCCTACTGTCACATGAAAATTCAGAAGCTTCCAAACATTTTTGATTCATGCATGTAATCTTGCCAACTGCAGGATAAAACATGTTTATCCATATATTTTATTGTTAACGCGATGATACTGTCAACAGTAAATCCATGAACGTGTAAATGGGGTATCATAGAGGAAAATGGATTACACGAAAATAGTCGTTCAAGCAAAGATCTGGCTTATGAGTCATGTGTTAGTTCAATATTTTGACTAACGAGCCGTTTCTAGAAAATTTCATTTCTTTATTGCTAGAATATAATGGATACAATAATTATTATGAAAAGTTATTGGGTTCAAACTGTTTGGAAAGAAATTCAAGTGAACCCTCTCAAATACATTGGCACATATTTACCTAGCTCATAATCCGCTTCCAAATCCTCAGCTATGGTCTCCATTGGCCTGCCAATCCAACCGTTGCGAAACGGCTGCACACGGGCTCATTTACCATACCAAGTCCCGTGCCTTGCGACGTTCTCATCCCAGATGCCAGCTAGTAGAGTAAAATACCCGAACTCTCTCGGAAAACGCCGACGGCTACCGAAGCTCAATGTTACAAGGACAAATAATTTAATGGGTTGTCCTTGAGAAGGTGTGGCACTATGGGAAAATCATTTCCCCCTCAAATTTTGAATTAATCATATTTTTTAATCTTTTTTTTTCCTCTCGTCTCCTTTCATCGTTATTATTTTTTGTTTTGTTTTATCTTTTTCCTCACGCTTGATTCACTTTCACACTTTCACATGTATATTTAACATAATATAATATTTTAAATGTGTGTTTTTTTTTTGTAAACAATTTTTTTTTTAAATATTTTTAAAGGGGCACTTTTGTGATCTCAAAGGGCTTTTGTTGTTGTTTGAACATTTATTTATTTTTACACTTAAGGTATTAAATTTTACACCACGTCTTATATTTAAAATCACAGTTGGAATTTTTCTAAAAATAAATAAATTATTAATTACAAGACATTAAAAAAAATATGAGTTAAAATAATTTATATTAATGTACCATCGTCTACCCTACACCTAATTTAAAAAAAAAGTTTTTTTATGAATACATCTTATAATATTATATTATAGGTTTTAGTTCTACGAAACAATATCTGCCATTATTATAATTTGCTTGTATTTCTAACAATAAGATAATGCGGTACTATTAATGTGAAATAAATCTCCCCCATTGCACCAATATCAATCTAATAAAAGAAATCTTAATTCTCCAGAAAAAATATCAGTTTATTTACCAGTAATTATGATCGAATTAATTGATGTAGGGTTACCTGTTACAAAAATGCATATCTTTTCAAAGTTTTGAGTGTTATGGACCTAGGGGTGGCAGGTTATATGAAAGTATGGTGAAGCAGGCTGGTATGGTGAGGCGGGCTTGTAATCAAGTTGCAGCAAAATTTCCACGATAACATTATATTATTATATGGGTAGTACGTTATAGTGACCAAAGTAAATCCTCCGTGATGCCCTGCATTTTTTATGGCTGATGATGGCTAATGAATTATTCATTTATCGACATTTTCTCGAAATATTATGATAAAAAGTATGGTTAATTTACAGAATTTTATAAGGTTGTTGACAGGGATTTGGGGCTTATGTTCTAAAATATTATATCGAAAACACGAATTAATATTTTATTGATTCTACTATAATTATCAGGTACATTATTAATTGTTTACATTTACAGTATGGAAATCTGCGGAATTTTGCGGAACATACAGGGAGCTTTCAACATATTTTTTTCATTTAGTACGCATATTCCACCGTAATTTAATTAAATTTATTTGAAAAAATAAACACTGTTTAAATACTTAAGTATTTTTCTGGTTCCAATAGATTTAAGTTTTGTACCTACTATTCCATTTGAGTCACTGATCTCACTGATACACACTATATTTACCATCGAGTAGCAAAACCGTCTCAAATGGAATAGTAAAAAACTTAAATCAATTAGAATTTAAATTCAAATTCCATCAAGTACTCTCGGTCGATAGTATTAATACTTTTTCTGGTGCTTAAACACTTGTTATTTTTTATTTAGTTTCCGGGCAGTGACGTCCCGTAGGGATAGGCAGATTGAGCAATCGCTTGGGAGCGGCAGTTACACGAAGGGTGGCAAATCGAGGAGAATCATTGGGAATATATAGAAATAACTAGGTCCCTAAACTTAGTAATAACGGAAACTTTCCATTATAAAATTCAACTCACTGGGTGGAAACAAAATGTAATAATTACTATAAAAGTTTTAATAGGACTATAATTTTTATCGGGTTCGCGATGCCTAGTTTACTTCCGTTGTCCTTGGACGTCACGTCCTTGGTGAACAGCAATGTCATGTGCAGATTTGCGAATTATATTTGAATTATAGGTAGCTAATACTTACTTAATTTTGTCTAAAATGTTTGCCAGTCACTATCGTCAGTTTTGGAAATTGTCAGGTGATTTATGTTTTTATTTTTCTGAAACCGTGGACTCGCAATATTGTCTATTGAAGCAGAGATGGCATTTAAATTATTTTTAGTGCTATATATCGTGTTAGTAATGTTTCCATACAACACATTTCTTAGATATTGGAGTCATGAAAGGATGATAAAAAAAACTTAATTAAAAAAATGTGGCGGCATTTTGTCTCGGGATGTCACTAGTTCTGGGTTACTAAGTTTAAGAATTTGGCAGTCCAAAGCATTGACTGAATTTGAGCTTCCCTGTATATATCAATATAACCTAATATTATTTCTTTCCAAGAATCACAGCCTGTAAATAAAAATAGTAATTTACCTTTTACTCAAGATGACAGTGATGAGTGATGTGATGACACATAATAATATTAGTGATTTTGTATTTGTTTGAGTTGTAATTTGATATTAGCTGTAGGGATTTTGTTATGCTTTGGGTAATGTTACATTTTTTACGCAATTTATGAGAAAAGCGCAGATTTTTAAGGTCTTAATGTTATTTAACAATTGTATTACTGGTTTTAACTGTTTCGAGGCCCCATTTATATTTAAAATAAATCGATTGCGTCATCTGCGTCAAATAAAATCACCACTGGGGTCGAAAACAGGAGGAAAACCGGTTAGCAAAGAACCGTCTCAAACAAAGGCCAAATTGATATGAATAATTTGAAATAATTACAAGATAAAAAGAACTTCTTATATACAACGTTTTTAAATTCTGTTGAACCATATAAACTTGACTTGACTAGCTTAAACGATCAAAAAAATTTGTACTTGACATGTCATATTGATTTCCATAGTAACGCACGTATATATTAATAATTTAGTTGCTAGGACCCTAGACCCCTAACAACCAATAATGGTGTCGAAATAACTTTTCATACAAAACAGAATTAACTGAAAATGAATTCAATTCTGAAAAATGCATTGGCATCGTGTTTTGATATATTCTAAAATTTTCAAATGTCTAGCTAGTCGGGAAGTTAGATATAAATCTATTGCAAGATTTTTACCGGACAAATAAGAATACGAGCTAAGAAAAACGTTGTAAAATACAGAAATTTAAATGGCCCACATATAATATAATTTAACATTATTCAATTAAAATGCACACTGGCTTTATACACAGTTCCAGTTTTTAAAACATTACTTGAGTATTAGGGATGATCGATTTGAAAATATCGATTCTATTGAATTTGGAAACGTTTTAATATTTTATATAAGAAGACTTAGCTGATTTTCGGTATCACTACTGATCAACTAACGTAAGTCTCTAAGACGCGTGCCTATATTATAGAGGCCAATATCAGCAACTTAGATTGCGTCGCCTACAATATCCATACATAATAATACAGAAAAAGGCAGTGGCCCAAAACGTAAACATCCAAAATACCGTTTCCAGAAATTTCTACGTATGCAGTTCACCGTATCACACTTCATCGCGAAATGTTGTATCGGGAATATATGGCCGTATATTAAAGACCGCCACAGTCAGTCTCCGATTGGCGACGACTGCGAAATTTCGTTCCACCTACTGTTGAAAATTATTTGCCGTTTCACTTATGTATGCTCTTAATAACTCTATGACGTGTGATCATTGCCGAGATAATAATCCAGATGGTTTTGCATAGCGTTCTAAGACTGAGATGCATGGAATTTTACGATACGCTATACTGCTGTTTATCGAATGCTTAAAGAATAGTGTAAGTGTAAATAAACTTGGTGCCTATAAGAATATGCACTTATAACTCATCACAGTTGTTTGTAGGTCACGACAAGCAACCGAAAAGTTAGGAAGAAATGTAAAATAAGTATATCTACTGAAGTTTAGAATATGTACCGATTGTCAGCGCGTTAGACCCTTTCTTTGATACTAAAGTTCTGATCAAATTGAGGTGCATATCGCCTATATGTCGCCTACTGTCATGCTGTCGCGGCGACAAATTTAGTTTATGGTTTCGTCATGTTGCTGAATATTTTGAACGATCACAATCTGTATAAACTCACTGAAGAATAACGCTGATGAAGAGTGCCATCTATCATGTATTAGTAATTTGAATTATTATTAATTATTCATGCTAATTTTAATTAATTTTAACAGTTTCTACGTGTGCGTACGATAAAATTATTTATGGCATGACATCCATAGATCATATTTTGAACATAAGCCAACCTGAAGACGATAGATAATAGAAGACATCCTTATAGAAAATACATAGTGCCAACCGCTAAAAACAAAAATCCGTGATTTCGACACGACAGTCGAAAAGTGTAGGCATGTAGAAGATGATAATATTAAAAACGTTCATTGAGTCATGCATGTGTTGATGCAGTGCAGTTCAACGTAGGGGTTGTTCTGGTGATTTCGGCAGATTTTGCCAATTACTGACAATGTTAGTTTAAAGGTTCAAAATGTGCTACGGGATGAGAGCATCGGTTTGATAACATTTTAAGCACCAAGAAAACACTTTTTTCCCGTAGCGGCAGCTTACTGCGACGTCACATGATAGTCTGCGACATGCACCATAATATAATTCGCGCTTTACTCTCAAGAGTTTCATTACCTATATTATGTTTTCTTATCTTTATTTGCCGCTCCTTATCATGTGCCGGCGTACCCTCCCTAAACAGTGCATAGTATGCTCACTCCGCGGGGTATTATTCATAACTCTTGTCCTGATGAAAGCTATAAATCATGTTTGCAATATCCATTACCTTAATTAAAGTAACAAAACTGAATTGTTTTCCTTAGCGGAATTAAAAACCGGAAATAACGTGGTTCACGTAGGTAACTTATAGATTGATAGATAGCTTAAAAGATGAAAGCACAAAGCACCAATTTTTTTTAAAATATTGTTTCTGGGTTTATAAAAATAGGTATTTTAAATATAACATTCTTCATTATTATTATATTATACATAATTTGGAACAAACTCAAAAGAAAACTTATTAGAAAAATCCTAGATATAAAAAAAATCATTGGGACTTGAGCCCACAATATCAGCTGTCACAAACTATGCTACCGGCTCAGATCGAAAATGGTTTGGGAGGAGTTCACTTTGAAAAAAATATCCATAATATTTTTTTAATGATTTTTAAGGCGTTGGGTAAGGGGGGGGTTAAGAAAATCTGTCAGGTATCACAGACTGCACCGCTTAATACTCATAGTTTCTCTTCACTTCAACCGCGGAGTACCATACTTTTCCACGTACATTCCACATACCCAGACACTCGCACTTTGATTAAACCGATAATTATAAGATATTGCTAGCTGTCACATCAAAAAGTGGTTATCGAATATGCGTGTGCGGTTATAAATATTAGGATCGTTAATGTCCGTCTGTGTCGTCCGCGCTGTCTTGTCTTTTAGATATGCACATTACACAGTTAATAAATGTATTGGATGTCGTAGAATGCCGAGAGGAGTGGAGTCAACCCATATTGACAAAGAATAAGAAGAAGTAACATTCAATGTATCTAAATAAATTGTATCTTTCCCGTTTATAGGGGCGGTCCGGAGCCCAACCATCCCTTTGTTTGTGCGCCTGATCTAAGAGATACAAATGCATTGTTTGTTATTAAATTTAAATAATTACAAGATAAAAAGAACTTTTTATATACCTACCACGTTTTTAATTTTTCTGTTGAATCATATAAACTTGACAATTCTATGTATTTATAATTTAGGACAAATAAGGCGATTGTCAACAAATCATTTTTTGCTATTTTGCAACAAACAAAAAAATATAGAATACTGAAATGTCATTTTGATTTCCATAGTAACGCACATATATATTAATAATTTAGTTGCTAGGACCACCCCCTTAGCAATCAATAATAGTGGATTGCATTACGGATTTCTTCCGAAATAACTTTTCATACAAAACAGAATTAACTGAAAATGATTTCAATTCTACTTAACACGTTGATCGCCATGGGGGTCACCGGTGACCGGCATTGGATTACGTTCAGGGGGCCATGGGGGTCACCGGTGACCGGCAAAGAAGACCTGCCTTAGAGTTGTTCTACAGCGCCGGCGGGCACGCTCGCAGTGCATTTTTCGATACGCGGTGACCGGCATGGCCCTTCTGTATATTACTGCCACTTGGCCTGAAAATATGTCTTCCCAGTCACAAAATATAGGCTCACTAATGTAAAGAATGTACATAATGAAAAAAAAAGTTTTCCTTTTAAATTGTAAATGTGTTTTTATTGATATAAAAATAAAAATTAAATAGATTATAAAAATGTTAGTTATAAAAAATATGTAAATAATAAAAAAATTGAATAACAAAAATGATTATAAGGTATGTATACGTATATTTCCAGTTTATGTGTATCCAGGTATTATACTACCCAATTTGAAAACTTTTATTCCGTATTTGTGCCTTTTCTGTTTATTATACTATCTAAATCTAAATATAATTCGACCGCGAAATGGCACCATGCTCTCGTCAACACATATGGACAGGTGACCGGCGAAATGGCCGGCACGGCGCAATAGAATAAATTAACTTGTTGGCGCCGCGACGGACACATGTGGCCGGCACATCATAAAAACCAATATTTACGTAGAAAAATCATCAAAATGAAAAAAAAAACATTATATTCTTTCATAACCTATCAAATAATACCTTAAAAACAAATAATCATTTTTTAACTATTTTATGTAAAACTAGTTGGCGATCAATGTGTTAAAGATGGCAAAAAGTAATAAAATATTGCATTGTCATCGTGTTCTGATATATTCTAAAAGTTTCAAATGTCTAGCTAGTCGGGAAGTTAGTTAAAAATCGATTTCAAGATTTGTGCTGCATAAACAACCACCGGACAAACAAGAACGTGGTAATAATATACTCGATACGTTTATTTTTAATAATTAATATTTTCGATATGATCCGCAGCGGCCCACAAAATGAGAACTGCTGGAATAGATTAAGATAATGGTTGTCATATACCTAAAGCCGTATGACAGAGTCATCAAACGAACTTCCGATAAAATAGAAAATGGTCACGCGATTTTTATAATGACAGTCACGTATGTTCAAAAATATTAACTCCAGAATATTGGGAAATATTTTAAACGACAAGCGATAGCTTAATACCAAACAATTTATCGAATTTTAAACTGATCTTTTCAGGATTATACCTACGCATTGATTTACTAATGCCAGTAACTAGCAAATAATAAATAATGGTTCCTCGTAAATAGGGATCCCGAGCTATCTTCGATACTATGAATCCCGGGATTGATAAACATAATCTCGAAACTTTCGGAATTGATTTTTTTTATTAATTTTTATGGAAAATAAAATAAAAACGAAAACATAACAGAAAAAATACTTTTAATAACAAATAACTACATTAGAAATAAACTGAGTTTGAATGAAGTTTGATTTATGTGTAAGTTGCCGATTCATTTTATTTTTTCACTAAAATTAATAAAAATGAGAAAGATTGGAAAAAAACAATGCTTTGCACTAAACAACGTAATTATACCATGATCTCATACGTTTTACGGCAGTTTCATATTTGGCTGACTAATTAGATTTATGAAGCGGAAAGACCATAAGTACACCATGATTTGCTTTACTATTTTAAATCTCGCTAACCCATTCATTAAGTCTTTACTATCAGAAACAGCAATCTCATATTAAATTCACATTATTATTTATATTACAATATTATTTACTCCATTAAACTTATGTATTTCCAAGATTGAACGTATACAATATTAACAATAAATGTCTTAAATAGTATAAATTATACTAGATTTATTTTTGACCGATTTTATCAATGCTAATTGTAAATATAAAATTTTTATATCAACAATGGAAAAAAATGCCAATCCCGGGACCAGTCCCGGGATCCCGGGATTGTCAAATTGTAATCCCGAAAACCCAGGATCAGAATTTTGGCTCGGGATTGGATTCTCTACTCGTAAACGACTCAATTTATAGACATCTGGGTATGTTTATACAAAGTTTACACTTTCGTAAACATATAATTATATCATGAATATAGTTGAAAATTAATAATATTACTTCTATATTGGAGCTTATCGAAAATTTCTATTCATGTATTTACATTATTGTCGATCTATTCTACTTACGTTTTCACCAGATAAAAATATTGTAGAGTATATTTTATATGGTTGAAAAATTAATTCTAAGAATTTATTTTATTTAACAAATAATTCACAAGATTTAAGAATGTACCATCTTAATTATTGAGAATAAATAATTTTAAAAACACTTCTGAGAAAATATATTAGAATCAATAAAAAAAAATCTATTTTGAAAAAAATACGACACCCAGCAGGAGCCAACCTGAATCACTCGGGTTTCGCGCCCATGCACATATACCACTGTGCTATTGGCATCATACTTAATTGTGACAAATTTTTTTTTTTTAGTTCTAACACCGCGACTGGCGCGTTTGGAGTCGTTGGCCATTAGATATACCTAATTAACGCGTTGTTTAAATGTGGTAATTAAAAGGTTAGCAGTGATTGTGTTAATGGCTCTGAAGTGCTTTCCAAATTGAGTTACCATTGTCGATAGGCTTTTGTATTTTAAATCAAAGTAGGTATTACTTTATTTACTAACCGACGTCACGGATCACTTAAAGATTTTTTTTGGTTGTAAGTTGATAGCATAAATTGATTTGAGATTTGTCCTATTCAATTTGAGTCAGTTTTGCGACTCAGGTTTTGCCTTTCGGCATCTTCAGGCACTATGCGCACTCACCAATGGCGAATATACAATGACAACGAATAATTATTGTATATATAGCAATTTAATTCAATAAAATAAGGTAAACACCTAAGTGGATTCAGCAAAATATAAAAACATTTTTTTGAATATTTAAAGTGTTTGTGAAAACCCATAGTAAATACCTTACATACATTTAATACATTCAGTGGATAGTTGATAAGAATAATAAAATTCAAAAAAATCAAAATATTCCACGTTGGTGGTTCATATTTTTTTTTTTGTAATTTTCCAAAAATAAAATTAGAATACAATACCGGTTTTATCATAATGGGCATTTTTAATTAGAGAGGTGGAAATATAATAATAAAAAAGATATTACTCCACACGTTGATATATTATTTTTTAATAACTTCGATAGAATTTGAACTTTGATAATATCGACGGTTGAAAGTTATTTCTGGAATATGTATAAGTAAACAGCAGCTAACTCTAAAAACACTCGGATATCGTACATTGCTGAAGCGCATACCACGGGGCTATGGCGTCGAAAAATATATTCTTTAAATGTCTACATCAAATGGCAAATAATGGAGATAACTGCTTTGAATCCGGATCATTACACCTGTCAAATCTTAACTGGGCATAGTGGCTTCGTTGGCAGGCTCCATGAACATTTCAACACAGGATCCAAGCCACGTCATACGGGAATGTCCTAAAATGTGTACTAAAAGGGAAGAGGTGCTCAAGTTGATTCAACCAGCTGTTAGATTCATCGAACCGTCCGATTTGTGTTGTATTTAGAAAATTTGTGGCATCATACTACGAACGTGAAGATCTCTTTACTTAGATTGTTAAGCAGTTATAATTTAAGTTTTGTTATTTACCACATTTCACATGCTGGTGAACTGGTGTGGAGTAACAGATAACCGATCTCGAGTGTGGAAAAATATGGGATAAACTTAAACACGTGTCAAAAATACGTCATTCTAAGCTTGTCCTTTGACCTGGCTTTTGTCCCTGACAACTGCTCTCGGCTTATGCACTGACGCTCATTAAATATTGGTGAATTTGAAGGTTGCAACACACGCTATTGCTAGTCTATAATGTGTGCTTCATTTTTGGAAGACACTCATAAATTCGAAACCCTGCTTCAAAATGTTTATTATGATATATTATTTAAATGTTATTAATATGTTCTGTTGTATCTATATTTGAGTGAATGGTGACCTAGGTCTTGAGGAACTGCTCCTGAGACATTCCCAGTCATAATAATTACAAGATAAAAAGAACTTTTTATAGGTATACAACGTTTTTAAAATTTTCTGTTGAATCATATAAACTTGACTTGACTAGCGAATAAACTAAAACGACTAAAACTAAACTAAAACGACTAAAACCTGACTAGGCTAACGATCAAAAAAATTTCTACTTGATAGAAATAATACTGAAATGTCATTTTGACATTTCATTTTGATTTCCATAGTAACGCACGTATATATTAAAAATTTGGTTGCTAGGACCCCTGACCCCTAGCAACCAATAATATTGGATTGGATTACGGATTTATTCCGAAATAACTTTTCATACAAAACATAATTAACTTAAAATGAATTCAATTCTACTTAAAGATGGCTAAAAGTATTAAAAGAATGTATTGGCATCGTGTTCTGATATATTCTAAAAGTTTCAAATGTCTAGCTAGTCGGGAAGTTAGTTAAAAATCGATTGCAAGATTTGTACTGGATATACAACCACCGGACAAATAAGAATACGACCTAATAAAATAGTTGTAAAAATACTGATGATTTACATTCAAACGTGATACGCCCGATTAAGACCGGTTGTGGTTTGGTAGAGCCATAAACTTCAATGTCTATATCTTAGGACCAAATGAAAAGATGTCGACGTTATATTAATAACCCTTTATAATATAGTTGACATTTTGGCGAAGAAATAAATAATAATATATCAACGCTACTTTTGGCGATCGAAAGTGTTGCTATTTTTACAATTATTCTATTAAACAAGTTGTTTTATTGAAATGCTATATAAATAATATTATACTATAGTCGGTAAGTAACGGTTTGCTGTGTCACGCATTTGACCTTTCAGAATAGTTTAAGGACAACCACATTAATTATTAAATAGTTTATTAAGGTTCTTGCATGGTGTAAGGGGGATAACATCGTACCACCTCACACATTGAACACTCGTTAAAACAAATGTAGAAATACAAAATATGGGGCTCTCTCTTATTCAATTGGTGTCCTCCATTTTTTTAATGAGCTACGAACACGTAATATTTGTTTAGGTTGAATATCGGAGAAGACAAGAAAGATATCCTTCCAGGATTCCTTGGAAAAATTTTCCATGGCTTACTACCACATATTTCACCATTGGTAATACATAGAGCATGTATCAGTGGAAAACTCATGGCATTCTTGATTTAATTCATCCGCCTGGAAGGATATCTTTCTTGTCTTCTCCGACATTCAACCTAAATAAATATTACGTGTTCGTAGCTCATTAAAAAAATGGAGGACACACCAATTGAATAAGAGAGAAACCCCATATCGTCGGTGTTTTATAAAAAAGGCGAATCAACCAATTTGGCGAAATCGAGATTTTAATGAAAATACACTAGCTTTGTTGTGTAAAAACGGCGAATTTGTATCTCTACAGAAAAGTACTTAAAAACGATAATCGACTAAAATTAAATTAATTAAAATTACGAAATAAAAAGCGAATGTGACATATTAGGCCTTTTAAAATATTATATAATAATACCTATTATAATGACAGTATTCTTTCTTAGCTTTATTATAAACTTGTTAGATATTTATAATTATCTACAGGTAAAAAATAAATAAATGTTAAAAGTTAAAAATCCTTCTCCTGTAAAATATCATTTTGGTTAATTCGCCCTTTTTACAAAACACCGACGATATTTTGTATTTGAGACATTTAATGTCAGACAGTAAAATTATCCAAGTCACGATTTTTAATCATGAGGTTTTGACGAACCATAATCTTATCAGTGATTTGTTTGTAGTTTGTGCACGGCCGCCTTCCATGACGCTATGAACGTTTCAGAATGAAAAGATTTTAGTGCCACACTTTCTTGTGCCGAAGTGATGCTGCACGGGACTGATGTAGCAACCATGCACCTTAGTGCTTAAAGAAAGAGTTTTAGAAAATAAAAAGAATCTTGACTTGCTCTGCCGTCATTTATCTGTAATGACATGAAGTGTCCTCTGTACCTGTGTACTGAAACTCTGCCGAAACAGAGGAGTCAGGAGTTGAAAGTGATGAATCTAAGAAGGGGTCGGAATTATTCCGTGTTCCATATGACGCAGCAAATTTTTCAAATGTCTCAAAGTTTGCCTTGACTGATATCAAATCGGCGTGGCCAATCGGTCCCGTGTGTAGACGGAACCTGGCAAACAGCTCCGCTCGGTCAGATCCCATCAACGGGCAGTCCCAGAGGACGTGTTCAGCGTCTTGATGGTCGTGCCCGCATGTGCATTCCGGCCCATGTCCTATCAAGCGAAAACCATGCAGATTGGCTGCGAAGTCACCATGGCCGGTTAGGAACTGGCTTACCCAATATGTTGGTCTTAGTTGTTTCATCTGAAACCTGCGTATAACAGGTTTTATTTAAATTGAAATATGTGTAAATGCATAGTAAACTGAAATATCGTTTTCAATAAACTATCTCTGACAGCCCTGGACGTGTAAGAAATTGAAAACCAACTGGAAATATGTGATTGGGTGATTGAAAATAGCCGAAATATTATTTATTATTTATAATTTAGACTGGCGCTACATACTTTGGCATTTATATTTCTCTCTAGATTCTGAATTCGTAAGCAGCATATCGATCTTATAGGGTGGTCGCAAAATAGATATTATTAATAATTCAAAAATGCGAAATCGATAGCTTTAAATAGTTTTTTTTTGTAACTGCCTAAATCGTCAGGCGATCATGAGAATTGAGGTGTTTTAAAAGCAGATATTATATTGTACTGTAGGTAATTGGTAAAAAATATAAATAATAAGTTAGATTTACACAGCCTAACTAGTCAGAAATATATCAATTTGAAAGTTAATACAAATGTGTTATTTTGACGACATTTTATTTCACGGTAAATATTTAAATATAAAACAGTTCAAAGGTTATCGTTTAAGTTTCTTCTTATCACAATCGTTTTAATATAATATTATTTCATATTTCGTGTCTTAGAATCTTTCGTGATAGGTACGAATGTAGCTCCAATGGACAGTTACGGGTAGCAAACGAAAAAGCACAAATTGATCCGATGGTGGCCAGTGTACACTGGAGCAGTGTGTCTCAACCGGCGGCCCTCAGAAATTTTCTGGTGGTATGTGAATTTTTGGGGCCTTCAAAACCTATAATAGTGTTTTTGTCCTTAAAATAGATTAATGGCTTTACGTGACTAAATATACCGCGGTCAGACGTTATTATATTACGTTACTATATAAATAATATTTTATATTTCTGCGTTAGTGGTCCTCAAAACGTTTCTCATATTTGCAGTCGTCCGCAGGTGTAAAAAGGTTAAGAAACATTGGTTCATGTAGTTGCCACTGAGGTTCTGTCTAATGTGATAACTTGTGACACATAACCAACCAAATATTAACTAATGTGAGAATCTAAACATTCCATAAGGACATTATAGTGAAATCGATCATTTTCAACATTTTTTTTAACAAATGGGTGGGAGAGAGTTAAAAAAATTGACAATACAGGAGGCTAAACGATTTATTGAACAAAGGTGATGATGGGTAAAAGGGGATCTAAAATTACAGAAAATCGTGTGACGTCATTTATAGATGACTGTTGATTGTTGACTGTTGACTGTTGATTGTTGATATGAGAGTTGACATGATTAGTTGGTGTTGCGTTATATGTCTATGCGAGGTGCCATATACCTGTTACTGACAAGTTTGCTCAATTTTCTTTTTTCTCAGTTTCAATTTCTCAGTTTTTGCTTTGTTTTATGAGACGTTAGTTAAACAAAAACAATTGCAAGATAAAAAGAACTTTTTACATACGTTTTTGAATTTTCTGTTAAATTATTATACTCAAACTTCTACGTGATATGAAATAAATAAAAAACAAACGAACAAAAAAATATAGAATACTGAAATGTTATTTTGACATTTCATTTTGATTTCCATAGTAACGCACGTATATATTAATAATTTAGTTGCTAGGACCCCAGACCCCAGCAACCAATAATGGTGTCGAAATAACTTTTCATTCAAAACAGAATTAACTGAAAACGAATTCAATTCTACTTAAAGATGGCTAAAAGTATTAAAAAAATGCATTGGCATCGTGTTCTGATATATTCTTAAAGTTTCAAATGTCTAGTTAGTCGGGAAGTTAGTTAACAATCGATTGCAAGATTTGTACTGGATAAACAACCACCGGCCAAATAAGAATACGACCTAATAAAAACGTTGCAAAATAATATAAGTTTTTTTTAAATAACTTAGGTAAATAAATACTTTACAATTACGCTGTACGCATTTCTAAGAAAGTTTATATTTTCTTACACAAGTTTTAAAATCAAGAGATCGTGGCAGCTTGGTGAAATAATTGAAACGCATTAAAAAAACGTACATTCCGTTTCTGTTACAGTTAATAATATTATGTTGTGTAAATTAAAAATAACTATTCATCAACAGAACTAATATATAATGTTATAAAAGATCACTCTTGGAAAGAAAACACGTGGCATTTAAGATTTAAAACGTCTCGTTTAAATAAAATGTTAAATTATAGTACATTCTCATATATGTTTGATATGATACGAGTACATTATTTATGAGCGCGAAAAACTTTCAAATTCATAAATCACGTGCGAAAAGTTTATTCCAATTTAAAAAAAATACATTTTTCTTCAGTTCTTCGTTCTAAAACTTTACTCTTGCATGCATTATGTAAAACAATGAAACATTTCTCTTCACATCTTAGGAGGTATACGACGGTAAGGATTGTGCACATTTCTGGCTGATATATTGGTCTGGATAAGTTGGCAGTACCAGAGATTGCAATCTGGGATCTATAATACCAAGATGGACAACGATGGATTTATTTGTATACGTTTTTTGATAAAATTTTGTATAATCATACATAATTTGAAAACATCTCATGTATATAATATACCAGTGCTGAATGGTGGAGGTAGGCTGTTAAGATCTGATATAAATAGTGCACAATAAACTTTGTCAGCAATTTTGTTTTTATTTAACTATGACCACAATTTGTAGTGTCCTCAATTTTGGATACTACTTAAATTATTGTCCAGATTTTCGACTACATAATATCGTCGGTGTTTTGTAATAAGCGCGAATTAACCAAAATGCTATTTTACAGGATAAGGATTTTTAACTTTTGACATTTATTTGTTAATTACCTATGGGTGATTATAGATATCTAACAAGTTTATAATAAAGCTTAAAAATAATACTGTCATTATAATAGGCATTATTATATAATATTTTAAAAGGCCTAATGTGTCACATTCACTTTTTATTCGTAATACTACATGAATATTTGCCCTTACGATTATCGTTTTTGAGTACTTTCATGTGGAGATACAAATTCGCCATACACAACAAAGCTAGTGCGTACATATTGTATTTTCATTAAAATCTCGATTTCGCCAAAATGGTTTAATGGTTTTTCAGCCATATCAGTAATAAACATTAAATAGAAAAACCGAATGGATGTCAATGCAGTCATTTATCTCTACATAACAACAATAAAGCCATGGTTATCTTATTCTAGCAAAGATGCAGCAGAAGATTTCACAGTGTTAATAATTTATTTACATATCAGTTTATAATGATTTATCTTAAAAATACTTCATTTAAATGTCTGTTATATCAATCAGTAAGTTATATAAGATTTAAATTAATTAAAAAAATTAAATAATAGTTTTTTATTTTGTTTTAATGGCCCACATAATCACACTATCGGCGTAAGTCAAAATGGAGCTTTTATGGTATTTTCAGAGCATAACCCTGGACATTCCTTAAACGTTGTAGATAATCTATTTATATAATTTTGAAGCCTTTTTATCCTTTAAATTAATTTTAAACAGTTGACGACTGCACAAAGTATTTTTATTACATAGCATAGTATTCTATTAAACCTCTCGCACTTATGTTTTAGAATATAGTCATATTTCGGTACATCCGCATTTACAAAACCATTAGTAAAATTAATGTTAACATTATAAAATGACATATTTACGATAAAAAATTATATTTTATAATCTTTGTGATCGCAAAGTTGACAAGAATTAGGCATTTTATTATTCAAAAAATGGGCACAATCAACACGTTTGAAGATAATTCTAAAGATACCGATTATAATCTATATCTTTGACCATTCAAATGTGATAAACATCCTATGAATAATGATTGCTTTATATTAATTATTGACCTATGAATAATGTAGTATTTTTTTGAAATACGCCATTTCTATTGACATTTCCCAGTGGTTAAGCTACAACATACGGCCATAGCCATAAATTGACAAACGATAAATGAAGTAGGGAGTAAGATCATGGTAACGCGCGTGTTTGAGCATGTACCGTTTTTTTTTTTAATAAATCTCTTAGCGGTCTGCGAAATATTTCTCCTATTTCACCGGTCTGCATGTGTAAAAATGTTGGGAAACATTGGATTATATCACTTATTGTAGTAATATTCCTAAACGACATTGCTTTTATTATGAATAAAGCTTTTTTGGTATTCTTTAAAATGAATGTCAATTTATTTAGTGTACAGACATCAAAAAAATATTCTCTTTGTCCGTAGTAGGTACCTATACCTATTTTTATAGTTATAGTAAGTTATAGGTTTACGTCTATGGGCCGTATGTGTGAGATTCCGAAATTCTTTTTAGGCTATTTAACCGATAACCCATTTAATACAAGAATCAATAATATAACCCAAGTAATGAAAGGTATTAAAAAAATAAAAGTTAACTACCATTTCGTTCCTGAGCAGGGTAGAAACTATATTAACAGTGTCCTTACACATATTAAAAAAAACAATAAATGTGTTTTTAAGAAACATTCTTCTCACAGGAGGCACCATGGGCCAAAGTATGTGAATAGCTTTTCACCATAGGGCTTCATTAGAAAAGGGGAAATGGAGTAAATCTATTCTACCATCACCACGAGAGATGCCCTGGTTTGTAGAGTCTCTTTTGACGAAGAATGAGCTTAAGTTAATACTGAGGCTAAGGAACAGGGCACACAATGGTCAAAAGATTTGATGTCCTTATGGGAAGAAGCGAATCGCAGCTCTGCGATGAATGTCATGTTTTAGAGGACATTGTACATATAGCACTACAATGCCCTAAATATGAACTTCACAGAGTACAACTACGAATTGCGGATATCTATGAGAACGTCGACGAATTGAAGAGTGTCCTGGCGGTGGGTTAGATGGAAGAGCTAGGCAAAATTGTAAAGTTATTTAACAGAATATGAGTGAGGACCTGATCGACGGATCCCCTTCTAGAAGAGAAGAGGCGATATGACAGCGAGTCGCAGTCAAAGCCTCGGTAAAATCACAAAAAGAAACATTCACGGTGGCCGATTTGGTAGAGTGACCATGTATGAAGGCGTGAATCATGGGTTCAGTGCCGCAGCAGGATACGTTACAATCAATGGAAAATGTATTGTATAAGTATATACGTCCTAATAATTTCATCTTAATGTAAAAATGGTAAAGAGCCCATGATTGGTTCCATTTTCTGTAAGGTCACAAACTCACAATAATATATTTATGTGATTTTCTCAAATAATGGGTTATGTCACTGTTTCACAACACTACTGTCATTATAATATAATATTTTGGCGAGCTAATTATTGTTCTATTACCAACAATAATATATACCTATTAATTGATAATGTACTATTTCTTTTACTCAACGAATCGCCTTAATTTAAAACACAAAAAATGATAGTCAACATTAACGAAATTTGATAAGCCATCAAATCAAATCAAATTTATTTATTTTACATATAATGAACATAACAAATTATTAATTCAAAACGTTCACGATATAACATACGAGGGTGGGTCAATAATTCCTTAGAAAAAAGCATTAAAACAGGTTTTATTTTTGTATTTTTTTTTTTATTTCTCAACATAATTTCCTTGGAGCTCAATACACTTGGTTAGACGTTTCTCAATTTTTTTTAAACCGTCAGAAAAATAAGTTTTCGGAAAGTCCTCAAAATAAGCATTTGTCCGATCGATGACTTCTTCATTTGAAAAAAAAACGTTGTCCACTTAGCCATTTTTTTAAGTTTGGGAAAAGGAAAAAGTCACTGGGGGCTAAATCTGGCGAATACGGTGGGTGGTCAACCAATTCGAACTTCAATTCTTCAATTTTAGCCATTGATCGTAAACATGTGTGAACACGGGCATTATCCTGATGAAAGAGGATTTTTTCTTGTTTAAATGAGGCCGTTTTTCTTCAATTTTGTTTTTTAGCTGGTCCAATAAAGATGCATAATAATCCCCTGTTATTGTTTTTCCTTTTTCCAAATAGTCAACGAAAATAATTTCACGTGCATCCCAAAATACAGTAGCCATAACCTTACCAGCTGATTTTACGGTTTTCGCCTTCTTTGGACATGGTTTGCCTTCGCAATCCACTGCTTTGACTGTTCTTTCGTCTCGGGAGTATAGTGGTGTATCCATGTTTCATCTACAGTCACAAAGCGACGAAAAAATTCATCCGGATTGCGTTGCATGAGCGACAACAGGGCTTTAGAGGCCACCACCCTACTGCGTTTATTGTCGACTGTGAGCAAACGCGGCACCCATCTTGCAGAAATATTTTTCATGCCCAATTTGTCATGTAAAATAGAAATGACGCTACCTTTTGAGATCCCTGTAACCTCAATTATCTCACTCAACTTTAATCTTCGGTCACTTAACACCATATCGTGGATTTTATTGATCATTTCTGGTGTAGTCACCTCTACAGGACGTCCTGAGCGTGGTTCATCCTTTGTTGATGTACGACCACGTTTAAATTCATTTAACCAGTTATAAATAGTTGCAAGTGAACGAGCAGATATGCCGTGAACTAAATTCAACTCATTTTTTATTTCCTTTGCTGTTAACCCTTTTATATTAAAATGTTTAATAACAACTCTAAACTCAATTTTCTCCATTTTCCATTTTTCCATTTTCCACAAGCAAATTTTTTTTTAAATGTACGAGAAACACACAACAACCCGACCAATATGATTGAAACTTCGCAGCATACTGAATCGGTAGTGCCGCTGCATGAAAACAAACCGCTTGCAGTACTAGTCGCGCCACCTGTCGGCTTTTCTAAGGACTTATTGACCCACCCTCGTAAAATAAGAGTTAATAATTTAAAAAAAATAACAATACAGAGAAGTGTGAGTTAATAATACAATAAGTAATAAAATAAGAAAAGAAATAAAATAAAATAACAAAAAAAACTAAATAAAAGAAGATCGAAGCACACAGAGTGAACTTTGATAGATCCTATCTTAAAAACTTATAAGACAACGTCCACCTAAATTCACCCTCACGTAAGTGGGATATATCAACATCCGAAGCGATTTCATTAAACATGGTTATTGCCCTCCCAATTGGCATTACTAATGGCAGGTTAGTTCTGCACCGTAGGAGAACAAACAACGGATGCCCTCGATCCCTAAGGTAATTATCAGAGACACACAAGCCAACACCATCAAGAATGGCAGAGTTCACATTTACGCCGCTATAAGTCTGAAAAAATATGTAGCTAAATAAAGATCCCTTCTAAATTTTAAGATACAGTATGTAAGCATCCCTAAGAGAAAATCAGTCGGATACAGCCACGGATAACATCCATACAGCCGAAAGTAAAGGAGTCTCAAAAATTTCTTTTGGACTCTCTTCACCATAAGGCCGTACTTCAACTGATGCGGGGCCCAAACGATAGACCCATTCTCAAGTCTGCTTTTAACTAAGGAGTTATACAGATTTTTTTTTCATTTCATGTAAGAACTACTAGTTAAATTCGTCATAAGTAAGTAGGATGCCCGTAGCTTATTTGGTTAAAGCACATTGGCATAAATCCAGTAGTTACAGAGTAAAACCAGTCGGGCGTTTATTTTTTTTCAAAAATGATTTTCAAGTAGGTGTATATCTTATGTGTTTACAAATTATATATATTCAATATAGTAGATATATTATATTTTTTCCGAAAAATGTTTTGAATGGTAAGTAACGCATATTTTTTTTTTTTATGGAATTAAAGAATCTTAAATTCTTTTCAGATACATAATGAATATACATACTCATATTATACATATATATTTCAATTATTACCTCATTTAAGTCAATAGTATTGATAACTTTCATATGTGGCACATATAGTCTATGCTGCATAGGTCTAAAATATAAAAACTAGTTTCGAAGAACACCTCCGGTCTTTCAGGAATGGTAAAATAGATTCTCAGTTTGTTAAACATTTTATATCGAATTCGCATAGCATCAGTAATAACATAACGCCAGAATGTTTGCATATATGTAACGAAAGTCTAAAATTATTTTTTTTCTCGAACAGTTGGAAATTAATCGCGAATTATCCAAAATTAATCACATAATTAATGAAAATTTGGTAATGCATTCGTCGCCACTATTAAATAGAATTTAAGCACATGATTAACAAAATTATACTAATCATATTTTAATTGATTAATAATGTCAATAAATAACCAAAGCACTCGAACACTGTACTTTCGATACATTTTGTAAATTTTTATATCCATTAAAAAACCCACTTAGGGTTTTCAAAGTATTAATAATAAGTATACAAAGTCATAATATTGTTTGAACGAATAAGAAAATGTATTCCGTCTCTATCTATACGTATAGCATTTAAGCAAAGGCAAACGGCCTATCTGAATAGTTTTGATAATGGTGTTACAACCGAAATAGCTATCGACAAACCCTTTTAAAAACCTGTATAATTTAATATTATTTATATTTTCATTTCTTGTAAAATGGAATTCTACCAAGTAAATGCTAACTCAATTAATAAAAAAAGACGATTATTTCTTTACGATGAGATAGAAATACGACGATTATATACAAATAACATTATTCGTTTAAAGGAATCAAGTTAATTGGAACAGCTCTAAATGAGTATATGACACGTGTTTGAACTAGGATAAAATAGGTTACTTCCATTTAAGCAAAAATGACAGTCACTTCAATTAAGAAGTCACCCCGGAGAAGTACGACTCAGAGCCAGACACTTTCAAGTTGAGTAACTCAATTTATTTTCCTAAGTAGGTAGGTACAGTCTTCAGCTTTTGCGAACACAGTTAACATAATAATATCGAGGAGAGCAACATGGAAAGTTCTCTGACGTAAGGGACGAGGTGTGTTCGTAACTGCAACGACACTTTATAAAGTGTTTCGTGTCATAAAAATGTGAAAAGGTAGAAATTTTAGGTTAACATACAAATATTTTGAATTGTCTTACTTATCTATGGAAATCTTGAGCAAGTTTTGTTTTTTTGTTATTAATTGAATTAACTATTTCTTTTATTCAACGAATAATTCACAAGATTTAAGATTGTACCATTCGAATTATTGAACATACATAATTTAAAAAAAACACTTTCTGAGAGAATATATTATTATAACCAATAGAAAAAATCTTTTTGAATACTTTTTTCAAAAAGATTTTTTCTGTTGGTCTATCTCGGACAGCAGGTGCCCATAGACGGAAGCATGCACGATGAAATTGCTCGCAGAACAAAGCTGGGATGGAGTGCTTTCGGACGTCTGAATAGTATCTTCAAGAATGACCCACCATTATGTCTTAAGCGTAGGGTGTTCAACCAATGTGTGCTGCCCGTGCTCACGTATGGCTGCGAGACGTGGACCCTCAACACGAGAGATGTCCAAAGGCTAAGAGTCGCACAGCGAGGCATGGAGAGGTGTATGTTGGGCGTCACGCGAAAGGACCGTAAGAGAAACGAATGGGTTACGAATCAGACAGGAGTACGCGATGTAATAGGTGATGCCACAGGGTCGCCCTAAAAGCCGCTGGATTGACGAACTGATAAAGTTCGGCGGAAATACGTGGCAGCGAACGAGAGAGTTGGAAGAAGCTTGGGGAGGCCTTCATCCAGCAGTGGGTTGACCCCGGTTGTTGATGATAATGATGTATGTTCAATAATTAGAATGGTACATTTTTAAATCTTGTGAATCATTCGTTCAATAAAAGAAATAGTTAATTACAAATTATTAGCAAGTTCAAGTAAGTTACATCATAAAAAATATTGGAGAAATCCACGACGTCGGTTAGTAATTGAAGTAATAGGTATCTACTTTGATTTAATAAAACAAAAACGATTGCCAAAGTAGCTTGATTTAGAAGAACGCTGATGAGTGGGTATTAAAAAGGCCAATAGTTAAACTTTGTCGCAATTAGTACGTCACCTTGTAGCATAGAGGTGATGCACGGACGGGGCGTAAACCGAGGAGATGCAGGGTTCGATTTCCTGCCGGGGTGGCTTACTTTTTTCAAAAAGATTTTTTCAATTGGTTATAATATATTCTCTCAGAAAGTGTTTTTCAAAATTATGTATGTTCATTAATGCGTTTGATTGCCGCATTTTGTAAGATACAAATGAAGATAGAAATGTTCAACGAAGAACTCGTCATTTGATAAAATGTTATACGAACTCATGTTTCACGTACTGCGGCGCACGAATAAGTGTCCCACAATGAACTGCATACGTACAACTTACATGTAAACCTTTTGTTCCGTTCTTAGATGACTAATTGTTTTCTTAGTTTTTTTCCGACATCTAAAATCCTAGCGCTATTTCGCAGCAAGCAATTTAAAACTCTCGTGCATGTTCGAACAAGTTTGCGTTTGCGAACACAATAGATAGCATGCGTGTTCGCAAAAGTTTAGAAAATACGCTCCGCGAACCGCGATATTGTTCCCAGGCAGTATAATACACATAGTCGGTGGGGAAAGATTTCCTACGGAATAGACTAGAGAATTTCCCGGTAATTAAAGTTGCCGCCCCTTTGCCCCGTCCACCGACGCCTCCACCGGTAATTAATACTGCCCCCCCCCTTTCGCAGCCCTTCCCGGCCGCAGATGAGTTTACCGGTTAATTTCGACTGATACAGAATGTATCGAGGGACGGCGGCTTAATAGGTGATTGGTCTAATTAATAAGAGTGAAAGAATTTAAGTTTCAGGTAGGGAATTAATTATTTAATTAAATTGAGAGTCGTTGGGAATTCTACACTATTAAAAGAATATTATTGAAAAGAGAATATTAACTTCGTATTTATGAAGCTACTAGACACAGATGAATTCATAACGTTTCGGTTCCCAGCGCATCTATTCTATATACAAGACTGCTATGGAGGGTAGTTTTTTTATATCTTTGTATCGAAGTATTATAATTGTTACAATAAGTTAGCCATCTAAGCTAGGGGTAGTCAACATGGTCCCTACCGCCCACTAGTGGGCATTCCAGCTTTCATGGTGGGCGGTAGTGGTTTTAAAAGCATTTTCATTATATTTTTCCCAGTGACAATTTAAATTTCAGAAAATACACCTTCATTTGTTCTTCACAAAAATTGAGCCAGATATCCAGTATTTAGTTTCGCAGGATCAGTCTCAGGGATCTCATTAATATTTTAATTAATTAAATGTAATTTCACCGACTTCATGCTTCTACGTATGCAAAGTATAAATAAAAAGGTATATTTAACTACAGTAAGTTGTTCTATAAAGATTTATTCTGCCAAACTTAAAAAAAGGTCAATAATTATTATAAAGCAAACATTATTCGTAGAATGTTTATCACATTTGAATGGTCAAAGACATAGCTTATAATCAGTATCTTTAAAATTATCTTTAAATGTGTAAATCTTGCCCATTTTTTGAATAATAAAATGCCTAATTCTTGTCAAATTTGGGATCACAGAGATTATCAATATAATTTTTTATTGTAGATATTCCACTATAATCATGTCGACATAAATTTTACTGATGGTTTTATAAATGCTTTTAAAAATTAATACATATAAAAATCTTAACACCACTTCACATGGACGTACTGAAATATGACTATATTCTAAAACATTAGAGCGAGAGGTTTAAAAGAATACTTTTTTATGTAATAAAACTACTTTATGCAGTCATAAAATGTTTAAAATAAATATAAAGGATAATAAGGCATCAAAATTATGTAAATAGATTATCTACAACGTTTAAGGAATGTCCAGGATCATGCTTTGAAAATAGCATAAAAGCTCCATTTTGACGTACACTGAGCATGTGGGCCATTGAAGTTAAAGTCCCTCCACCAAACCCGCCCCGTACCACCCTCGTTAACTTGCTGTAACTCTTTTAAAACTTATAAATTTTATAAAGTAAAGTTACTTCCCTACTTTATAAATCTGTGGAACCGGCGGGCGGTTAGAAAATTTTAGTACTAACAGAGATACAAAAGTGGGCGGTAGGTATAAAAAGGTTGACTACCCCTGGTCTAAACAGTCAAAACTGTCTATCTCGCTTTAAAATTTAGCACACCTAAGAGAGGTGCTATTAAAACATAGCACTCATTGTAATTGTTACAATAAGTGCTAATGCTTCGAAACTAAACTACCCTCGATAGCTGCCGATAGCAGTCTTGTGTATAGAATAGATGCGCAGGGCTCAACATGGAATATAACGGACCGGAACGCAGCTTCTGTTTGGGAAATCACCGAGACTATCGATCGGTTTTATGGAAAATTTATAAATTGCGTTCTAAACTGTCAATAATTGTTAAGAAAATAATGAATTAATTTACATTATATATTTTTTCCGAAAGTTTATAAGAAACAAATTTTTTAGTATATAACAGTAAATATATTTTTATATAAAATAAATTTAATATAAAATTTTCCATTTCATGCGCTGCCCTACACAAATATTTTTTTAGAAATCAATTCGATAATACATTTTCTGTGCTAATTTAAAAACTTTATATCTCAAGTCTGGATTGGGATGGATATGTGGTCAATTACCAATTAGTCTATTATTCAATGTATAATATTCTGCATTTCTGACAGTGCTGTTTTACGGTAGCGAATCATGGTATCTTACAAAGGCTCCGAGCAACCGTATACATACACTATACACCAGTGGCGAAAGTTGACTTTTGGAAAGAGGTAGGCTGTGGAGATCTGATAAAAAGAACATACATGTCAGGTATACATACAAGAAATAAGAAGATAATACGATATTACTACTATTGAATACACACTAATGACAACGACACACTAATTTAATGAAACTTCAAAAACTCACTGACGACATAAAATTAAGCGATCATTTTAAATTACGTATTTTTTCAAAACATTTATATACATCAAAAATCATTAGATAAAAGTTCTTTTTATTTTTAAAAACAGTCTATATTTATTAATATTCGATTAAACACCATTGAAATTATTTTTAAATTAATTATCTATCTAAATATTAATTATTTGGTTTTAGGCTCTGCGATCGGAGCTTATCTTAGTTCATACAATTCGATAGACTGGGCGGGGCTACGTGACGTGAAGTCCATATGAAATAAATTGAGAATTATTTGAAACATAATCCAACCTTTATTTACGTCAAGACAAATGGCGCGCTGTGGTATATTTTTTAAAACCTTTGCAGTATCTGTATAATACATTCCTACACATACGCATCTTTCGTCGGCAAAATAAATTATTTTATAGAATATATAAATCAAGTGATTATATAAATAAGTCAATATAAAATTAAAAAATATTTTTCTTAATAAGGTAGGCTTCAAATAATCGCCTAGTATGTAGTCTTCGCCACATTATAAGAAGTATAATAGAGTAACGAGGAGATAAGAGAACGAACCAAGCAGCCTCTCATCACGCTGAGAGTGAAGAGGCGACATTGGACACCAGAAGAGAACCTTAATCTGGCTAAAAAGATTATATATGTAGGTATATATCTGCGGCGAAAGGTGGAGGTAGGCTGTGCAGATCCGACATAAGTAGTGCACAAATGAAATGAAAACAAATACATATGACAAACTATGACTAAAAATTGCAGATAGTGTTGGTTAGTTTTTAAAATTCAATTAAACCCTACGTAAACCAAACCATAATAGATAATAGTTAAACAACATTCGCGGTCTATCTATAAAATATCTAAAATTATACCATTAAATCATACATAATTTTAGATAAGTATTTTAAACATATAAGAATATTTTTTTATCTATTATTGTTTGGTTTAAGGAGGGCTTAATGAATTTAAAAAAATAACCAACACCATCTGTAATATTAATATGTATTCTTAATTCAACGAAAACAAATAAGTATGACTGAAAAAGTGTGTACAATTTTTATCGAATCGTCCATAGCATACCTAAACTATTATGGTTTGGTTTAGGTTTAATTTGTATCCTTAGTTCTATGAAGACAAATACGTATGACTGACAATGTTTAGTGTGCACTATTTATGTCGGATTTTAATATTCTACTTCCACCCCTCACCATTGGTATAATATCAGTAGCGAAGGTTGGAAGTAGGCTGTTAAGATCCGCCATAAATAGTGCACATTATACTTTGTTAGTCATACGTAGGTATGTGTTTTTATTGAACTAAGACTACAATTTACAGATGGTGTTGGTTAATTTTTAAAAATCAAATAAACCCTGCCTAAACTAAACCATAACAGTTTTGGTATATTGTGGGCAATGCGACAAAATTGTACACACTTTTTTTTCACATAATGATTCGTTTTCGTTGGATTAAGAGTACATCATCATAAGCCTGAATCTATCCACTGCTGGATGAAGGCCTCTCCAAGCTGATTCCACTCCTCTCGGTCAAGTGCGTTGCGTTGCCACGTACTTCCGCAGAACTTCATCGATATTATTAAAATATTATGTTATTGTTGTATTCAGTTGTATTCATTGAGCCGTGCCTAACCAAACTATAAAAAATAAAAACATATTATTCTATATATAAAATATCCAAAGTTATGTGTGATTTAATTGCATAATTTTATATATTTTATAGTTGGACAAGTATTTTTTGATTATTATCTATTATGGCTTGGTTTCGCATAATTGAATTAAAAATAAAATTACAAGATAAAAAGAACTTCTTATAAACTTACAGCGTGTTTAAATTTTCTGTTGAATCATATAAACTTGACTTGCTAGCTTAAACGATCAAAAAAAATTGTACTTGATACAAATAATACTGAAATGTCATTTTGATTTCCATAGTAACGCACATATATATTAATAATTTAGTTGCTAGGACCCCAGACCCCTAGCAATCAATAATAGTGGATTGGATTACGGATTTCTTCCGAAATAACTTTCCATACAAAACAGAATTAATTGAAAATGAATTCAATTCTACTTAAAGATGGCTAAAAGTATTAAAAAATGCATTGGCATCGTGTTCTGATATATTCTAAAAGTTTCAAATGTCCAGCTAGTCGGGGAGTTAGTTAAAAATCGATTGCAAGATTTGTACCGGACAAAGAACCACTGGACAAATAAGAATACGAGCTAAGAAAAACGTTGTGATAATTAACCAACACCATCTTTAAATAATTGTAAATGTCTAATTTCAATGAAAACAAATACGTATCACTGACAAAGTTTAATGTGCACTATTTATGGCGGATTTTAACAGTCTACCTCCACCCTTCACCACGGGTATATATTACAATATAATTATTATTTGAAAATTAAATAGCTTGTTTTTTTATAATGGGTATATGTTTTGGAATTGGAATAAACGAATTCGATTTTTAAATAATGCTAAACCGTCTGAAGTTCTCTAAGCCGATCCGGGTTTAGATTGATAGGTTGATTCAATAAACAAAATAAGAAAACGACCCGAATTCCTTCGCGGATATTCTGGCAACGCATTGTGGAAAGTCGTAAAAGCAGTTTTTTATATGCGAGAGATGAATTATTATCGCGCGCGGATCGTAAGGAACGGAATTTGGGAAATACTTTTCTTCATTTCAAGTACGAAATCGCTGTAATATACATATGAGATATGATTATGTGCAGACAGACATTCATTCAAATTGTATAGTAGTGAAAACGAAATGGTGAAATGATATATTGATGAGATTAAGGCCAGAAACACACTGTTATCACGTCACGGGAGCTCAAGTGACGGAAGCCGAACGAAATATAGTTTGTCATAAAAGTTCAATATGCGTCCTTTTTATGTTATGTTTATTATTATATTCGTAATAATAATAGTATATTCATTGACATGTTTTCTTTTTTAAGTACATGCGTAAAGTTTTTTAGTCATCTTTACACGATTTAAGGGCGGACGTGCTCAGCGTGGGTCAAAATGGAGCTTTTTTCTATTTTAAAAGCATGATCCTGGACATACCTTAAACGTTGTAGATAATCTATTTATATAATTTTGAAGCCTTATTATCCGTTATATTTATTTTATACATTTGATGACTGCATAAAGTATTTTTATTACATAAAATAGTATTCTTTTAAACTTCTCGCTCTAATGTTTTAGAATATAGTCATATTTCAGTACATAAATGTGCAGTGGTGTTAAGATTTTTTTAAAACATAACAGAGATTGTCTTGAAAGAAAAACGAAAGCAGAAAAATATCGAACGGTGGCACTTTGCCTAAGGATGTCACTGCCCGTGTTCCACGCTTTCGCCATTTCTATGCATCCATACAGTCCACTTAAAATACAACCAATTTACTTGGTATTAAATTGTGTCAGAGTCGCACTGAAATTACCTCATACGTATCACCACACATCACCAACCTCACGCGTGATGGAATGTTTTTATTTTCTGTTCATTTACTTACATATTTTTGAGTTGGGTGACCTCACACATAAAATGGACAAAATATCATAATATTATATTGTCTGATTATCTTGATCTACATATTCATTTTAGATTATTTGAAATTATGTTTATTCCTCAGACATTAGGTATATCTATAAAATAAATAAAAATATATCTATTTTAATTCAAATTTATTTAGGTATAAGTAGTTTTTTAGAAAAAGTTTTAGTTAGAAAAAGGTATTTGGTTATTCACAACTAAGTTAATCTATGTAGATAATCAGACGTATGGATTTAAAGAGGCAAGCATTTATCTTAGGATTCCTTAGTCCCCAAAATACAGTATGTTTTATGAAAACTTGTTTTTATTAATTTTATTTGTATCTCACTTTTTCCACTTAAGAGATAATGCATTCGATAGCTCATGGTTCTCAAATTATTACACGCCTATCTAATATTTAGAGTACAGTGTGCACAGCAGGCATGACGCTCTTTTCATAACATCATATTATTATTATTATTACACAGATACAGAGACTAGAGTACAGTGTGAGCCATTGCAAATGGTTGCATAATTTATTAACGTCATTACTGGAGTTAAATTGGAACGGTTTTGACGCTAACCCCACTGGGTATAAGGTAAATAAGGTATATAACAGCACAGGCTAACTATTTATACATAATATTAATGTATACCACAAGCGATGTATAACCTTTTATATGCTTTTACGAAAACAGAAAATGTAATTGGCCAATTTATTGGCGTGTATAGTTGGTTAACTAATTATTTTATTCATTAAATATAAATAATTTGACAGCACTAAGAGCGAAATGCAGAAACATTTGTCATGGCTAAAATTTCCTTAGCAGAAAGCACTATGCAGAAACATTGTCCTTAGTTAAGATCATTTCTATTGAAAATAATACCATATTAAAAAATTCTCTTTTCTATAGTTTAGGTTAATTATTTTATAATTGTTAAACGATGACAAAAATATGACAACTGCATTTTATAAATGCAATAACTATAAATACATATTAATATTTAATTATAATACGCTGATGTTTCCGTTATAAGTCATTATACGTGATTCCACAGGCACCGCAAGATATTTTTTTAACATGGTAACACTAGCGTCAAATAAAATTCTATTAATAAATTATAAAAATAATATTCTGCAAGTACATGCCAAACAAATTACCATTATTTATATCCATATTGAGATACATTGTTAAATGAATTTGAGTGTATGGACTGTTTTATAGACATGCGAATTTATTTTGACAGCAGCTGTCAGTGGTAAATGGTAATGCAGAAGGCGGCCTGTTCATAACAAAAGTAGTCTATGGTTAAGGGGACGCTCTACAGAATTGCCCTTGAGAATTGAAAATATGGTTTTTTTACATGTGGTCCGGAATTGTTGCTCTACTGGTAATATTCAAAGGTCGCCGACAATGCTTTGGTCTAAACTCCAAAGTAAATAATGATCTCTCATAACACTGTCAACGTGAATAAAATATGGGGTGACCAAAAAATGATATCTTCTAATATACGTAAATGTTACTAAATTCAATTTGTTAATCATCTGTTTGGTGGGAAATATTGTAACCAATATGATGGATAGCCACGATATAAACTTAATAATATATTAATAACGTTTTAACCAGAAATTGTCCGAGAGCTAAACATACGAAGGATGTTGAAATACATATCTACCTACATTTTTATTTCATGTGCTATCCAAAAAACATTATTATTGAATAGTATTTATTTTGAATGTGTAAGACCTATTACATAATTATTAAAAAAATAGGTACACATTGTTTATTTCTAATGCATATTTAAAAAAAAAGTGTAATATAGTGATGTCTGTTTATTATAAAAAGAAAGTGACTTTTTATTAAAAGAAATGAAAATATAATTAATTATATTTTCATTTCTTTTAAAATGGAATTCTACCATTTACTTGGTTACTACTGCTAACTCAATTAATGATTTTTTATTACTTACCCGATTAGTTTAATTAATTTAGTCTGACACTTTTACAAACAAGTAACGCAATTTTACTTTTATAAAAATAGGTAGGTACAATAATTATTGTTGGTAAGTAAAGCCACTGCAAGAAATAATTTATATAAAAAATTATTATTAACGTAAAGACACCCACACATTTTTTTATTCAAAGCTAGCGTCGCTGAGAAGATAGCAAAGTTACCGACCAGGGCTGTCGAAGACTAATTACTTATTTTTATGATGTGTTTTTAATTGTGTGCAATTTGGCGGAAAAATATAATATATAGATACAGTTGCTTACCATTCGGTTATCCAATGAGCTGGGTTTTGTTTAATCTTTTGCAGACAACCTACAGTTTTATTTTTTATCTTGCCCATCTCACGTAAGGATATCTGATATTATAAAAGTTACATAGTACAACAGTGCTTAAATCTAATATGTAATTGTACAGGCTTAATTAAAAACTATAACAAAATTAACATTTCAATGATTTACAGATTTTCCTATGCTATATCACCTTACTTAATATCAATTTTAATGAGAGATACATATTACGATATATCCAAAATACACATCATCAGATAATATGTGAAATATTTTGATAAGCAAAAAAATAAGAACAATACAAAAATAACATAACATAATCAGCCAGTCTTTTCATAA
The DNA here is from genome assembly GCF_057557595.1 of Rhyacophila brunnea. Lineage (NCBI taxonomy): Eukaryota > Metazoa > Arthropoda > Insecta > Trichoptera > Rhyacophilidae > Rhyacophila > Rhyacophila brunnea. The sequence continues at coordinate 36,916,797 of NW_028232806.1, read as the reverse complement.
TTATTTTAGATAAATGTTGTATGCCGTTTGACGCTTGGAATTATGTAATTATGTAATTATGTAATTATTCTATCTGTTCAGTAAGCCATTTTTAACTTTAAATTTGTAACTTTTTAAAACGTAAAATTAGATTGATATTATTTTGACAGCCCTGTATTCGTTCGGCCGGCTTCAGGTTACGTCGCATACATGTTATGTTTGAAGCGAATAATAATAATAATAATGATATTCATTCGCCCGAGAATTGTAATTAATAATTATTGCGTTTCTTAAAATAAATCCCCGATGGTTAGAGGTTTTTGAGGTTAGACTGAATTAAAATGACGTCCTTTCGACTCTGAGATCATTCTCTGAATGAACTATGAATGACCTTGTTCCTGTTCATCGGGCTCTTAAGGATTCATTAACTCTATACTCAGTATAGTCCAGTGGTCGGCAAACTCATTAGTCAACAGAGCCAAATATCAACAGTTCAACGATTGAGATTTCTTTTAAGAGCCAAATTTCTTAAACTGAAATAATATAATATGTAGGTACACTGTTTATTACCTCAATAAACTTTATTTTTTTGTTAAGTTTGGATAAGTTGTGTCAGATTTGTATGTTTATGTTTTTAATAATTTTAAGCACGATTCCAGGTTCTCCTCAATAAGATGACTTCTCAATTTACTCTTGATTTCCTCTCTTAGAGATCTCTTTACTAATCACAAAACATGCAATATTAACATTGTTGGAAGATTGTATTCAGTAATTAAATACAGAACTCCATTTTTCTCGACTCTTCTAAAGTTCCTTAACTGCTTTCTTCCTTGCATCACCGACAGGATATTTAGTACTAAATGACGCGTGTTTAGTTGTAAAGTGTCCCTCCAAATTTGACTTCGTGTTATGCGCCAATTTTTTCCGACAAATAATACAGGTCGATATACCATTTGCCATTTAAGTTTTGAATAAACGTGAAAGTCTCGGTACATTCAACTTTAAATTCACGGTGTTCATCATTTGTTTTTCTTTGCTTCTTCTTTTGTAGCTATGTAGGGCAAGTAGCCAGATAGGGCAGAGGGCATTTGTGGAAGAGCCGCACTCAAGGGGCCAAAGAGCCACATGGAGCTCGCGAGCCGCGGTTTGCCGACCACTGGTATAGTCTATAGTTAAGTCATGCTTTTCGGCAACTTATCCTTAGGATCGAAATCTTGGATTCTGCATAGGGCTCTAATATTGTATTATAAGTAAATTTTTAAGTTATGTTAACGTCAACAATTAAGGTACTAATTATTGATATTTTAATTGACTTGATTCAAACTACAAAAACCGATTGCAAAAATTAACACATTTCATAATCAATAATTGGTAAAACACATTGGCGCGAATTCATTAGATTTTTCTATTAGGTATCTGAAGTGTTTTTATAGGCGGCTCTCATGGTGTAGTGCATAAGGCGCTGGCCTTTCATCCGAGAGCTCCCGGCTCAATTTCCGATGAGAACACTATATATTTATGTGACTTTCTCAAAGCGTGGGTGTTTGTGATTGTTTCACTTCTATTACTAAATACACTACTGTTAAAAACTACACTTCTGTCATTAGGCTGTTGTGGTGTTACAAGGAATATATAGATTTTTTCAATTATATAATAATTATAAATTATGATTATCTTATACTGCCCTGCTAAGTAAATATACAGCATTTTGGTTTTAGTGAAGTCAGAGAACCCTAGTTTTAAACTATTTTTCTCTTATATTATGTAAAATTGAAATGTTTTGACATACATCTTAAGTCCGATAAATTGAAAAACTCCAACTTATTGGATTGTTGGATCGATTTTCGAAGCTATTCGGGAGTTATTTTAAGAACCGTCAACAATACATTTCGTACGGCCTTTACCAGTCACAGACCTTTTACACATTTTCTGGTGTCCCCCAGGGCTCAAACTTAAGGCCAATGCTGTTCACGATTTTTATAAATGACAGCATCGGTAATTAAAAATGCTATGTTTTTGTTGTTTGCTGACGACTTGAAACTCTTCATGGAAGTTGTCACCTTGGACGATTGTCGTGAACTTCAATTTGATATAGATAATATATTAGATTGGGGCAGGCGTAACATACGTACGTGATAAATGCAATGTTTTATCGTTTACTAAAGCCTCACGAGTATTGTCTTTCCAGTAGTCGATGCATGGCAGAGTTCTCTCGCGAATATCATCTGTAAGAGATCTTGGAATTAGGTTTGACGGTAAACTGACGTTACTGGTCATTTAGATACAATTTGTAAAAAGGCGCTAAAGATGTTGGGCTTTGTCTTGCGTACTTCCCGGGTCTTTTCGGATGTTACGGTACTAAAAATTCTCTATAACTCCTTAGTTAGAAGCAGACTTGAGAGTGGGTCTATTGTTTGGGCCCTGCAACAGTTGAGAGAGTCCAAAAGAATTTTTTAAGACTCCTTTACTTTCGGCTGTATGGATATTATCCGTGGCTCTATCCGACTGATTTTCTCTTAGGGATGCTTACATACTGTAGCTTAAAATTTAGAAGGGATCTGTATTTAGCTACATATCTTTTCAGACTTATACGCGGCGTAAATGTAAACTCTGCCATTCTTGGTGGTGTTGGCTTGTGTTGGCTTGTGTGTCTCTGATAATTACCTTAGGAATCGAGGGCATCCGTTGTTTGTTCTCCCACGGTGCAGAACTAACCTGCCATTAGTAATGCCAATTGGGAGGGCAGTAACCATGTTTAATAAAATCCCTTCAGATATTGATATATTCCACTTACGTGAGGGTGAATTTATGTGGACGTTGTTTTATAAGTTTTTAAGATAGGGTCTATCAAAGTTCACTCTGTGTGCTTCCATCTACTTTTATTTTGTTACTTATTTTATTTATTTTCTTATTTTATTACTTATTCTCTGTATTTTTATTTTAAAAAATTATTAACACTTATTTTATGTCATGTCGTGAACGCTTTGAATTTATAATTATATGTGAAATAAATAAATTTAATTTGATAATCTCTAAATAGACATGTATGTTTAGAGATTATTTTAAAACAATCCACTAAAATTTTAGATACTCGTAATATAAGAGAAAAGCGTAGTTTAAAACTTGGGTTCTCTGACTTTACTAAAACCAAAATATTGTCTTTTTACTTAGCAGGGCTGTATACTGCCCCCATAAGCAAAAACACAGCTAATGGGAAAAAGTCAATTTTGAGAAAAGAGAGGTTATCATGTTTTTCATTGCTGCTTCATTAAAAGTTAATCAATTTTAATAAATGTTTCGGTTTATATTAGATTATTTAAAAATTGATATTTTGATTACATAAAAATGTCAAAATTACAAAAATATTGATTATAAAACTTCACTATTGTCTTTTTATTTATGATTTTGAATGGAATAATGTCAGTTTCATAAGGAAAAAAACAGTAAATATGTTTTTTTGCTTATAATTTAAATTGTAATGGATGTTTTTGAAAAATTAAATACTTATTTTTTAATGTAATGGTATTTTATTTATTAAATTATATTGGAATGACAATATATATTTTTAAATATACAAAAATTCGTCAGTTTTGGTGGGAAGACTCCCAAAACGTCATCCTATTTGTAGGCAATACTCTTCCTTATTTTTGAATTATGCATTTCTTATTTTTCTTTGTTACTCCACATGGTGCAACGTACACTTGAGATTTTGGTATATTAAGGAGAGAAGTTTTAGTCAAAAACCTCATATCGTGCTACGCAGAAGCGATATCAAACGAAGTTTTGTATTTTAAATGTATTGCCTCTGACGGCTTTGACAATCATCATGTCCTTCATGTAGGGTCTACACCAGTGGTTTTCATGTGTGGCCGTAGTGGCCCCATGCGGCCACCACGGCCCCACATGATAATATTTAAAAAATTTATTTTTAAAATTATGAAATTGGTTGATTACACATGACTTGTCTTAAATTTCTTTCCACGCTCAAAAATGATCCATAAACTGCTGACCTGTTAATTAATATTTAATTACCACATTTAAATATCATGTTAATTATATCTAATGGCCAGTCGCGCCAAACGTGCCTGTCTCAGTGTCAGCACTAAATGAGTTAATATTGTCAATTTTTCCTACTACTGTATACTGTGAAAGATTATTCAGTGAAATGCACTTCATAAAAAACAAATATCGAAGCCAGTTGACAGATTTAAACTTAGAAGCAGCCATGCGGCTCGCATTAGAAAAAAGGAATATTGAGGAATTTCCTTTTCATTATTTTTAAATATCAAATGTTCAGAGACATAAGTACAAATATCATTAATTTAATAAGACTAGATAGTTAGAAATGTGTTTTATGATAGATTAAGATTAAAATTAATAAATCTCATTTAGTGCTAACGACGGGCTGGAGCGTTTTCAGTAGTTGGCCATTAGATATAATTAACATGATATTTAAATGTGGTAATTAAAAAGTAATTAACTGGTCATTAACATTTTATTTGCCAATTATAATTTCATTGGATTTTGCAGCATTTTGATCAAGTTTATCCAATTGCATACTCTCCAAAAAAAGGTTGAGAATCTTTTTTTCACGATTCTTAGTGTCCAATTTCGAACTTAATCACCTTTGAGTCTTAAAATATCATTAAAAATGTAGGGCGATATGAAGTTAGTGAATGATTAATTTGAGGTTATCTCATTATTACCAGTTACATGCGGTATTACGTTTATGTAAAAATTCTAGAATCATAAACAAGAAAACAGTAGGCCAGCGTTTTTAAGCAAAAAACACAGCAAATCGATAGATGTGCTGTGTTTTTGCTTATGAATCATTATTTACTGTTTTGTTGCATCGAAAAGCCTAACATTTTTGCAAAAGTAATGAACACATTATGATGATTTCTATATTAAAATAAATGATTTGCAGTTTATTTTGTTATGCAATTATGTTCAGAATTTTATCTAGTATGTCACCTCATAATTACTTTAATTTTTCATTTTTTCCCATTAGCTGTGTTTTTGCTTATGGGGGCAGTATAGTTAGACTGACCATAATATTTTTTTTACAAACCGTGTTAAAATACAATAAAATATGAGAAACATTTAAACTAGATTTTTTTATTATACTTTACCACCCTAAATTTTAGAGTATATGTACGCTTTATAACGTTGCATTTTTTAATACACTGATACGTTGTCTTTACCAGATTACCTCGCATAAAATTAAATCAAACGATATTCACTTGTATTAATATATATATAGTAATAAATAAATAAATAGATAATATATTATGTAAAAAAAGTATTTTTATTATATGTTACATCATTTTCATTATAGAGCCGGAATGTAAAATTATGTATCGTATACTCTACCTACCCATTGAATGAAAAAAAAGAAGCGCAAAATTGAAATGTATATTATTGTGATATGAAAATTGAAAACTCGTGATATATGTAATAATTTATTTGATTATATGTCAATTATTATAATCGTTTACTCTTCAGCACCGTAATTGTTCTTTGTTTTAAGTTTTGTATGAAAAACCATTTGTTTCTTAGGTTGAGTTTATTACACCATTCAACCCGGTTTATAACAACTGAGTAATAACACAGTATAACAGTGTCAGCGTTTATGTCCGGAGATGAAGTCCATATAAAATTCACGGAGCATCACATGGATTTTGAGAGCCGAATAATAATTAACACCTAACACTATGATGCACACTAATACATGTAAGCGTACCTATTGTATTTGTGCATTATTCAAATTCGGATACCTACTGTAATTATACGATTAAATGTAACTAACATGCCAAAATTTTATTTTGAATTGTATTCCAACCTTTATAATGTGATGTTTTGTTAACCAAATTCATCACTGATGTAGTAGTATTATGGAATATAAGATATGGAAAATAAAGTAAAATAACGTTCATACATAACTTGAAAACATCTCAGATATCTAAATACCCGCTAGAAAAAATCATATTTGAAAAAAATACGACGCTCGACGGCATTTGAACCCGTATAACCACAGGTATCGCGCCAACTGTTGCATTACCAATTATGCTACGAACGTCATGTCTAATCGCGATAATTTAAACTAGTAGGTTATACATGACATGCTTATCATTTATCAAATTGTATAGGTAATTAATATTCCTTGATTTAATACACAAAAACCGATAGTCAATAATAACGCAATTTGATAAGTATTTCATGTATGACCTACTAGTTTAAATTGTCGCAATTAGACAGGACGCTCGTAGCATATTTGGTTAATGTAACAGTTGGCGCGATACCAGTGGTTATACGGGTTCAAATCCCGTCGAGCTTCGTATTGTTTTCAAATATGATTTTTTCGGTTCCATGACAAAACAGAACATTGACAAAACAGAACATGACAAAACAGAACAATGACATAACAGAACAACGATAAATATAACTATAACCTTTCAGGAAAAATATAAATTTAATATTGAAATAATTGTCCTATCTCTATTATGTTGATAGATTTTTAATAGCACAGATTTTCAATACGCCATAATAAATCAAAATTATATACCTAATTTCTGCATTCCTAATTGATAGAAAACCTCAAACAAACGGGACTTCACCGGCAAGCTTAGGATATCTCATCTTAATCAATATACTATGTTCAAAATGATTGGATGACTAGGTACAACGAAATAATGACCTAACCTAAATAGATTCCGCAAAAAATAATGTTTCATTTTTCCTCTGACTGTTCTGTTTTGTCACTCTTCTGTTTTGTCATGTATATGGAATATGGAATAGTACATTCTCAAAATCTTGTGAATTATTCGTTGAATATAAGAAATAGTTTATTAAAATAAGGTATCTAGTGCGAATTTAACCGCATTGTTCTTTCCCAGTACTAAAATGAAGTTACGCCAGAGACTGCCGATCAGCGTTTTTCTAGCTTGGAAAATTTTTGTAACGTAAAAAGACGTTATATACGTGAAAAATCTCAATATATATCAGACCAGAAAAATAACAACTGGTACGGAAACATCTAGGCACCTGGGAACTAGCTAAACAAAATGGTCTTGCCTTTGCTGACTTCTAGAATGACATCCTGTAGTCATTCCGACATGAAGAAGAAAAAGAATAACACTGAATTCCATGCAGTCAATAGGTCACTTTTCAATATTGCAGAATAAACAATGTATTTATTATAATGTTTAGATATCCAAACCATATGATATAATATTTATGTTTACTCTGTTTTCGTATCAACTGAATAATAAATAATATTCCAGGACGGTTTTACCGGGCTGTCGATGTGATAGGGAATCCGGCATATATGATAAGGGTAGGTTTAAGCCTTGTTGACATGACGAAGGTAGATATTATATATCTAATTTTTTTTATTTTTTCACATCTTCTCCGACGGGAAAAGATGACGAATTATATACATATATATATTTAAAGACAAATAAACAATTCTCGTCTAGATCTATTCATATAATTGCGACTTTTTCGTGTAATAATAACTACTCGTCGTGGAAATCAGAGGTGAGTTGGAAATACTGTCACCAGTTTGTGTACTCAAGTTTCGGATGAAACTACTCATACTTAGTATGTGTGGCCCAATAAACTTATTCCAAAAAAACTTGTGATGATATCATCGCGAGTCGCTGTTCTGTGCACTCGCCAGTTGGTAGATTTTCAACACTATTGACATTAAATGCGCGCGAACGAGATAGTACTTGAATATAGGTAGGTATATTTTAATTTATGAGGCTATTGAATTCGAATTTATGAATAATAGGTCATAAATTTTGTGTCGCAGTACAGTATTGAGATGACGCACGGGCTTAGGGTTCTTATATGACAGCTCAAAACATGTTTAAAATTTAAAAAAAAATCACTGTTTTTCGCATCACATCACAATCACATTTTTGTTAACAGAAAAACAACTCATAAATTTAAAATGTGTTTAAAATTTTATAATAAATGGGACTCTTCGACAAGCGGAGCTCAGCGTATTTTTAGCGATTCTATTGAAGCCGATACACAGTCTGAGTTCCCTGAGCCGATACGTATTTCAAAATACTAATATGGAGTTGGTTTTAGTTTCAGTTGAGTATGAAACTTTTGTCGCATACGTACGCCAAACGCTCTATATAGTATTCCAAATACTAGTAAGTATTTTGGAACAAGTTTCTATACTAAGTATTTTTTACACTTGTAGTAAGTATACTTAGTCTTCAAAATTGACCAGTGTTTCCATCTCTAGTGGAAATATAATAAATAAGTATATGTCGTTACATTAAAATCTAATTACCTTATGAACATAGTGTGTCTAAAAACTTTTATAACGCTGAATATTATCGTTATATCTATATTTATATATTTTTAACGACTAACTGTTAAAATAATTTTAATAGTATATAAATTTAACCATTGTGAATGTACGATTTTTTTAAAAGGTACGTATATATCTGAGGCTATTTGAAATTATGTATTTAATTAAATATGAATGTAAAATTGTAAAATAATTCAGTTTTGAATAAACAAGTAATTATATTAATATAAAATCACCAATAAAAAACAGAGCTAATAATAATTGGTACTGACAAATAAATAAGTACACTTCTAGCTATTGTATAAAATACTGTACATATGTTGACAACACGACAAGTTGAAGTAAGCAACAAAGTAGGTTTGAAAATAAATGTAACAAAAACTAAAGTCATGTTCAACTGCTTTGCGGGCCAAAAAGAGATCATCGTCAATGGCACTCAGCTCGAGCAGGTGAAAAGCTACATCTATCTGGGACAACAAGTGTCTATAGATGGATGTATATTTGATGAAATTGTTCGCAGAGTAAAGCTAGGCTGAAGTGCTTTTGGCCGCCTAAATAATGTCTTCAAAAGTGACCTTCCACTGTGCCTAAAGCGTAAAGTGTTCAACCGGTGTGTGCTTCCTGTGATCACATATGCGTGTGAAACATGGACCCTAAGTAAAAGAGAGATCCAGAAACTTAGAGTAGCACAACGTGGTATGGAGAGGTGCATGCTGGGCATAACGCGAAAGGACAAGAAGAAGAATGAGTGGATAAGGAAGCAGACAAGGGTATGCGATGTAATAGAGTTTATTAAAAGCCTTAAAATCTAGTCATTCAGTGGTATCCAAGAAGTACAAAACGTCCGCAAGGTAGACCTAGAGGCCGCTGGATTGATGAAATGATAAAGTTCTGCGGAAGTACGTAGCAGCGCAATGCACAGGACCAAGAGAAGTGGAAGCAGCTTGAAGAGGCCTTCATCCAGCAGTGGATAGATTCAGGTTGATGATGATGACACATGTTGACAACATCATAAAAACGGCAGCTCAGTTCGATTAGCTCAATAAATCTCAAAAAAATGTAACGTCTATCAGAGACCTACATACCACTACATATAGGCAAATAAACTGTAAATATAAAATAGTTGAAAAGTGTTATAAAACAATTTGAAAACATTTGTATAAAAATAATGCTCTTTGTATTTCGCCATAGATACAAGACAAGTTCAAAAACGCTGCTAATCAATATGTTAAAGAAAAGTTTGTACCGTTTTTATTGTATCCTTTATGATGTTGTTTAGATTCTAGTAGGATTTTTTTATGACGTAACTGTCCGAATTATATTTGATTTGATGCCAATACTTATAGTATAGGCATGCAATGAACTTCACGTTTGAATTTATGTATTTCTGTAACAGTATATGTAAACAAATAGTTGTTAATTTTTTTCTGAAGGGTTATTGTTAGTGAAATGACTCAGTAAAATAATTAATAATGAAGTAAATTATGTCAGAAGGAATAAACTAAGGTCAGTCTAAATTTGGAAAAAATGATTTATACTGCATATTATTTTGAAATTTTTTTTTATTTCTATACCTTTATAAATTATAGTAACTTATAATATTTTTAATAATAAAGAAGAATGTCAAAATATTTTTATGTAATCAAACGCAAGCATTCAAAAACTTTAAAGAGCATAAAACAAAAAATATTTCCAAATTAGAAAATAAATGTGGGTACTTGACACCCTTTAGTATACCCAGATGAATACTAGAATTTAGATGATGCGTGAAAATTGGCGATAAGAATTAATTATAATTTACCTCTAACTACAGAATATAATAATAACTATAATAAATATTTTACGAAGTTGCCAACTTTTGTCTTTATGGGTACAGGGCTTAATGATACATGAATAATATGAATATTATTATAATTACACGTCAAAGCAATCGTTAATGTATGTAAAGATGTTATAATGTATATTATGTACATTATGTATACAATATGGCCATTACTCATTTATCATTCATCACATATTTATATACGGAAATCTCGCTCTGACGTTTTCTCCCATTCTTTATAAGTTTGATTGATTTGATAGGCCCGCCAAACAGCACTGTTGATATAATAAATTATTACCTATGTATATTGGGGTATAAAATTACATAAAAATATTTTTTAAGCATTTACCTACTGTTTTATTAGGATATATTCAATCTTAGGTAATTATAATACTTACATTATATATTATAATAATATATATGGGTCTATTAAAAATCAGCTAAGTCCACATTTCAATATTTTTGTAAAATATCTTTGAATTTTAAGCGTATGTGTTTGGTTTGAAAGTTAGTTTCTGTTTTCCGATATATTTAATTTTCAAAAATTAAAAATATACCCATTGTTATTTTCAAAAAAAAAACAACAATAATTGCAATAAATAATATTAAAAAAATATACATAACTGCATTTATTTGTATCATTATAATTAAACACCAATCGCTTTATGTAAGAATGAAGTTTTTAAACATTTTTTGCATACGATCTTGACCAGTTTTGAAATTTGCTTTGTTTAAAATAAGACATTTTCAGTGAAGTACTATGTAATATGTTTTTTATTCTTTAAATTTTACATTTACATTTTTCTGTTCTAAGATTAATCTTTGTATTGTATATATTATAACTAAGTTAAGAATAAGTCTTGTTCTTTTCAAATTAAACTATCATATTCAACGTCTTAAATCAATAATTTGTTATGTGCAGAATATCTTCTTTTTCACATTTATTATAATATAGTACTCTATCGGACGTCAACCACTATAATGACGATTAATATTAGATTATTTGCTACCCGGATTAGTTCGGTGAAACTGCACCTCCACTAACTACGGAGGGTTTTAAGGTTATGTATTTTTTATTATATTTTGACGATATTATTGTGCAATTATCGGTTTTTGAAAATAGATTCCTTATAATATGTATGTTTCATTATTATTCGCTTTGAATATTCTGTGGTAATACGTTATAATTACTGATATATAGGGCAGTAACTCCAAATCGGGGTTTCTTGAGAATTCACAATAATTTATAACATTCGATAAAAACTGGACATATATTATTTGTGCACTGACCCATCGATAAATGTACATGAGACAATATCCCAAGTAAAATTATCATCCATGAATACCCGAAAACTTGTATGTATATTGAATAGCGTAACATGACTAGGGATTGCAATACCGGTATTTCAAAACCGGTATTCCACTATTTATCAATACCGAAATACCTGTTTTAAAAATCCAAAATACCGGAATTTTCGGTATTTAGAAAGCACACTCGTTTAAATTTTTGAATTATAAGTTATGTGCTGCTAAAATGCAGATATATTTGAGTGTATCCAACAGAGTTGAAAAAATAATAAAACAAATTTCATCAAATATATTTATATATTATGTAATTATCGGTATGAATCATAATACATATTTCGAAATAGAAAACATCCGTGACAAAAATGTTCAATTATTCTGTAATTATTGATGACTGTACGAAGCTTTTCTTGCAGCCGGAATTATTTGCACTTGATGAACTTTTGAAGGGCTTTAGTTAAAATTATCAATATATTCAAATTATTTTCTAAAAAATCACTAGCTCTACAATTATGATCAATACATATTTTTAAATGTCAAATGTAGGTATGTAGTTTTTTTTTTCGATAAAATAAAATTTTAAAAATATTTTTGATTTATGATAAACACCTACTTCTGTTTTTTTAATGTTTAAGAAATACCGGTATTAATACTGATATTCAATAAGAAATAACGAAAAACCGGTTTCGACATTTTCATTCGGTATTGCTATCCCTAAACGTGACCCAGAGAGGAAAAACTATCCCAGTCTAATGGGCAGTCAGGTCCGTCAAAATTAACTATACACGGCCGGCGCGAATGAAACCCCCGGATAAACACGGATAAAAAAACCCCGGAAATAAACAACAAAAACACTCCGGACTTTGCCATTTCTCTCCCGCAACAGTGAAAGGGGATTTTTTCTGTTTTTTTTTTTTTTGCGTTCCTCAGACATTGATTCATTATTCTTTTGTGCACCACCACAACTAAGTTTTGTATGTATTGTACTATTGTCTAGGTTTAACAGGGATGGTCAAATACGGACTATGGATTCATTCATGGTGATTGAGAATCTCACGGAAAATAATGTGGATATAAAAATATCAATATTAACATTTAATCAGATACTGCGTAAAGGCTTAATTATATTGGCAGACGCCCAGACCCAACCCGATACAACGATCCACGCCGACCGTCGTGGCCAACGTCTTACACTATTTGCAATTGCGCGCAACGATTCAATCGCATTAGTCCTTTTTTTTGATTGGTTAAAATAAACATAGTGTTGCTATTATTAAAAAATATAGGTTGACCGAAAATTATTTCTCCGTTAGATTGGTGGCAACACTAAACAGCATTTCCGCGCAAATTTACGTCAAAACTGAGCTGTCAAACTTAGTGGGCGGTACGTTATCGTTCGTATATTCGGTTCATACGTTCTCGGCAATCTTCGCTTGGACAGAAAATAGAATTTATCCCACTTTACTCACGATCGCTCCCGATCCTTGAAAACCATAGAGAATAGATTTTGACGGTCGTTCCAGACGATCGGGCCAAACGCAATCTGCCAATGTAATTTGAGCTTGGTTCGCTGTAATGTTCTTTAAATCATTTTCTATGGATATATGGACACTAAGCCGTAAATAGAGGCTTCCGATATGTGGCTGTATCCTCAAAATTTCCTTGTGAGCAGCAGGTCTACGCTAGCTAGGAGCTACGGTCGTATGTTGTAGCTTAACCACTGGGAAATGCCAATAGAAAGAAAGGCGTATTTCAAAAAAATACTACCTTATTCTTAGGTCAATAATTATTATAAACCAAACATTATTCGTAGAATGTTTTATCACATTAAAATACTCAAAAACATCAGCTTATAATTAGTATCTTTAGAATTATCTTAAAATGTGTTGATCGTGCCCATTTTTTGAATAATAAAATGCCTAATTCTTGTCAAATTATTGTTAAAATCAAACCGAGATTATAAATATATTTTTTTATCGTAAATATTTCACTATTATAATGTTAACAACAATTTTACTAATGGTTTTATAAATGCGTTTAAAAATTAATAAATATAAAAATCTTATCAGCACTGCACATGGATGTACTGAAATATGATTATAGGTATTCTAAAACATTGGATCGAGAGGTTTAAAAGAATATTATTTTATGTAATAAAAATACCTTACGCAGTCATCAAATGTTTAAAATAAACATAAAGGATAATAAGGCTTCAAAATTATATAAATAGATTATCTACAACGTTTAAGGAATGTCCAGACTTATGCTCTGAAAATACCATAAAACCTCTATTTTGACCTACGTGGCGCATGTGGGCTCTTATATGAGTGTGGACAGATGCAGTACGCGAGGAATATGCTGGTCTATCCTCGTTTTGAGGTCAAATGGAATAAAGTGAACACAGTTAGGCTATATCACAATACACCACATTTTGACGCAGGGTTTTGAATGTGTGAGTATCCTACGAAAATTAACCACACATTATGAACATGCAATAGTGTGTGTTTCATCATTCAAATACACCAATATTGAATAAGAGTCAATGTATAAGACGAGAGTTGTTGTCAGAACTAAATACAAGCGTATTCTCTGGGCGTGAACAAATGTAAAAAAATCGTGGAAAAAATAATTCTACCGTTTGAGCTAGAACGGCTACATAACAAAAGTCCAACACACTTATTTTTATAAAACACACATAAAATTAGATAACTATGTTAATATTTTCAGAAAATTTACAAGCGCCCGGTTCGTAAAATTTTCCATTTCGAATACTGTGTATTCTTGACACATCACATATTCTTACATACTTTAGATCGATTTCCTGTTTCTCCACTTTTTCTTTCGACCATGTCCAATCCTGATAGGATCATATGGGCCTCCACAGAATGGAGGTTTGTATTTAGAGATTTTGTTTTTACGAGAAATGGATCTCAGCCACTTGCTCAATCTATTAGGTCCATACTCTGACTCATACACAAATTGAAAAACAATATGTGTACTTGCCAGACCCAGGATTCGAACCTGAGACCCACGACGCAATAGGCCAAATTGTTTCTCCTGTTTCTCCACATCCGTTAGGTATTTCAGTTCCCATTAATTCGGTATTCCCTGGTTAAAAGGGAGAGAGGAGCATACAGAGACAAAATTTAAAAAAAAATGGTAAATAACAAAAGTTCCTTGGAAGTGAACGTAGTGAAGGCAATTTTCGCTGCAATATGTCAGAGAAAAGTAATTAAAATTAATTTTGTCTTTTCTATGGAAGCTAATTGCTTAAAACCTGCCATGAGAAGGTATTTATTTAGCAGTGGATAGATTCATTGGAATATAGTCATTCATCGTGATTTAAAAAGTATTAAATATCATACTCGTAAAAATATGCTTTACGGTGAATAAAATGAAAATATAATATGTAAACGAATGTCGGGTTGACCGCATTTTTTTTATTGTTTTCCGTAAAATATTTCAATTATTATTTCAAAAGACCGTATGAAAAGTAGCCACGTACAACAACAAAAAAAACTAAGCCTTACATTCCTATGTTTTATAAAACTGTGGAATATTTGTTTGATATATTTTTAAGTGTTATAGTACTTAATGCGTTATATCCTTCAATCGAGAATTGGGGGTAGAAAAATTGATGAGAATTTTTCATGCAAAAAAATAACATGACGAAAAATAGCCCTCGGCATTTACAATATCCCGATGATGTAATCCGATAAAAAATATGAAGAAATCTCAAGCCTAAACACTCCCTCATTACTTTGACATGCTTTAAGCGGGGATTATACGAAAATAATTATTAAAAAAATGCAACCTAAATAATCTTCAGTTGGATTTACATTTTTAGGATAAAGCCCGTTTTTTAAGATTATAAATTTATATTGAATAGAAAATTAAGCAGATGTGAAGTGTTACTTAAGACGTTTAGTATAACATATAATTCTGTATTTTTTTTAAATTAGAATCACAGATATTTCAGTATTTGATGGCTTGAATGAAAGACCTGGGTCCCTTGGTGCAAAAATAAACTGTAAAGTATTAACAAACTGTGGCTGTAATCGGATTCCTGTAACCCAGATGACAATTATAATTTTATTTATTAAATATTCAGTTTTCACGTAAAATCAGTCAGTACCTACCTATATATTATAATATGATTTCGTAATGTTATGAGATAGCGAATCTGGAATTTCATAACATTACAAATTAATATGATTTCATAATAACTTCAACATATTATTTCATAGTACGCCGGTCAATAAATAGCGGGTCAGAATCGATTGGACATCTCGCTCGATTACAAGTTTCCGTTAAAGACACATCGCACCGCACTACCGTTATATTTATTATATTGCATCGATTGTACCCTAGTAGTTATTTGAAACAGTAAATAAATTCTCACCTCCTCCATCATCACGAACAACTGCTACCGTCTTTCATCTGAAAAACCTATCCTTCGTCGAACCAGAATACTACAGAACTAATGACTAATTACTGTGCAAATAAGGCCAAAATAGTACCTCTGCATACACTAAAAATATATTATATAGTAATAAACATAGGGACTTTAAAAAGCTTAGCATGGCCCCCACATCCTGAAACGGGCCCTCAGATTACCTATCGCTAAAGTTAAAAGGCAGTGGGAGGCTATACCGTAGCGTTTTTCAAATTATTTAGGGTATTGGGTATTTAGTGTATATAATATGTTTATCAATTTTTCGTATTTCCACTAGAATTGTGGAGTTTTCACGGAATAATTAAAGCAATTGTTATGTGTGTTTATGTCAATTTTATAGTCTACCCGACATGCCACCCCCCCCCCCCCGAGCCTAGATCCTCAAACTAGAGTTCTGTCAGCCTCCGTTGTGGGAGCCATGAAGCTGAGATACAGCATCTTGATTGTGGCTATTATCATTACCTACATGACACTTAATATACTTAATTTACTGATGATGTATGTTTATAATATTTTCGTTAATCAATAACATGTAATAAGAACAAAAATATACATTAATATAATTCAGATGCATTCTTATTATTTTATGATTATTGCTGTCATTGAAATTTAGTTTCATAAGTTCTTTTGAATGTATAAGGGAGGTTTTTGAGTTTGGAGGTTATTCCTAATATTTTAAATGTATTTTTTAATTTAAATTAAAAACAATTTTTTTTCCAAAAAAGAGAAAGTACCTTTAATTCATATTTATTGACTATTTCCAAAACCGGTTTTTTATTGAAAATATATCTTTGAATTTACAAAATATTTAATAAACTATTTTTTTTATCCAACATACATAATTTGTTGAGCGCTTCAAGATGTTAAAACTACTAGTTAATTTCGTCGTAATCAGATAGGACGCACATGGCCCAATTGGAAAAGCACATTGGCGAAAATCCATGGGATATAGATTCGAGTCACATATTATTTTTTTTCAATATGCTTAACAATGTTTATTTTTCTATATAATGTTTCTAAATAAAAAAAATATTAAATTGTTTTAAAAAACATGTTTCGTATATTGTTAGAATTTAGATGATACTAAACTTCACCTTAATACTATTAATTGACTAAGGGTTCTTGTTGGAATTCAAGTTATTAATTGACGAAAGCTTTGCAGTATTTTAAAATAAGCTTTTGAGCGATCTGAGTTACATCATTTTCCGACAAATTCTAACACAATGAAATTTCACGAAATATATGAAATTAAAAGGGCCAGCTTGTATAGACTATAAACATATTTAAATAATGATGAGCAGATAGTGTTAGAGTAAACGTTAGCTGGTATAATCCCGTCTTTACATTTTCAATGTCTCCAACTTTCTGTGATCCATTAATCTTTTTCACGCCTTCGTCCCTCTAATGGCTCTCCGATCTCGAGATATTTCAAAATTAGCATATTCTCCAGCGTCGTAATATTTGGGACACTCCGTGGTTTTTATGAACAATAGATTTTAATAAAAAAAAACACGCCGTATATGAGTACTCTTAAAAGAGACGCAGTCATGCGAATTCAAGCTTTGGATATCTTATACAACATTTTTTTTATAAATTACTAGTCATTGAAAATGAAAAGCTCCCGAGATAGGCGAATGGCATAACGTCCACTTCTGAAACCATGGATCGCGAGTATGCATTCGGGACATGCGCGAAACATGACTGCCTTTGCTGAACACTGTTTTATAAATCAAATTCAAAATTGAAATTGCTGAACTTGTTCATTTGTCAAATGGCGACGCATAGCTGATGGTTCTTCCTGATCCATAATGATCCATATGTTGCATAAGGTTACAGTAGGTTACAGCACCCTACCCATTTTAGAATTACTCTTAAATCTCTTGGATAACAGATTAATATCTTGATAGGTACCCACTCTAATTACTGTGCATACAATTACCGCACTGTAAGTACCTGTCAAACTATTATGAGAGTACCATTTTTGTTTTCTTTCACGACCCGATTAAAATAAACGATTTTTCAAATTTAGAATTTGCGTTTTTACGTGTACCTTTGTTTTTTTAATACGCATTCTCTCTATCTCTACTCTATTACTAATTTCGATATGTTTTCTCTCATGCTTTACAGCTAATTTACGACAAATATATTTAAGATAATAAAAGATTTTTGACAAAAGTATTTTATAAAACATTTTAAAGCTTTTATTTTATAAAACACGAAAGACATATTACACTGTAAAATATTTTATAGAAGTTGACTAGTACCTTCGTATATGTCACCAGCCTTTTATTTCTATTTGTGTAATCTAAGTGGTGAGTATAAATATTATTAATTATTATATAGCATATCATATTATTACGTATTCAACAATCAAAAATTTAGTTTCCATCTTCCATTTTAAAACGAGCTGCGAAAACAATGACCCAGTGTTACCATGTTTACCGAGCTTTCGGTAGACTTACTGATAATTATAATAGCATGCTTTGAAAGCCAATCATCCAATTTTTAACAAGTAAAATAATCGATTTTTATCCATTGAAAATTTTGAAAATGAAAATGAAAAGGGCACAGACTACTCTTTGATAATAAGTAATGTCGTAATACAAGATCTTTTATAAAATATACGCTATTACACTCTAAAAGATTTTATAAAATATTCATTAGAAAATATATTTGTCAAAATGCAAAACCACCCTTAGTTCAATCTTTAAATTATTCAATTCTCAATATTAATCTATTGTGTTATCACCTATCAGAGGTCAACCACTATCAGGGTAAAATTAATTCTAGTGAGTACTACTTATACACAGCAGTGGCGAAGAGTGAAGGTAGGCTGTTAAGATTCGACATAAATAGTGCACACTAAAATTTTTCAGTAATATTTATTTATTTTTATTGAACTAAGAATACAATTTGCAGATTGTGCCGGATAGTTCTTAAAGTTTAATTGTAGTCTGCCTAAACCAAACTATAACAATTTAAGTATGCTTAGGGCGATCTAAAAGAAATAGTGCATACTTTTTCAGTCATAGTTACTTGTTTTTGTTAAATTAAGAATATGGTGTTGGTTAGTTTTTTTTTTTTTTAATTTATTATGCCTTCCCTAAACCAAACCATAATTATTGAACATACATAATTTTGAAAAACACTTTCTGATAAAAATATATTATCATCATCATCATCATCAGCCTGAATCTATCCACTGCTGGATGAAGGCCTCTTCAAGTTGCTTCCACTTCTCTCGGTCCTGTGCATTGCGTTGCCACGTACTTCCGCAGAACTTTATCATTTCATCGATCCAGCGGCCTCTAGGTCTACCTTGTGGACGTTTTGTACTTCTTGGATACCACTGGATGACTAGATTTGTCCAACGATTGTCTCTTCTTCGAGCTATCTGTCTGAGCTATCTAGTCATCTGCGCTTTGCCGATGACATAGTAATTTTCTCGCAAGACTCAGAAGACCTCCAAAGCAGAATGCAGGAACTCGCTGAAGTAAGCAACAAAGTAGGTTTGAAAATAAATTGAAAATAAAATAAAAAATATATTATAACCAATAGAAAAAATCTTTTTGAAAAAAGTAAGCCATCCCGGCAGGGAATCGAACTCTACATCTCCAGGGCTTACGCCCCATCCGTGCATTACCTCTATGCTACAAGGTGACGTACTAATTGCGACAAATTTTAAATAAGTTTTTAAAAAAAATAAATAAAAAAGGCCAATAGTTAAAATTTGTCGCAATTAGTACGTCGCCTTGTAGCATAGAGGTAATGCACGGACGGGGCGTAAACCCAGGAGATGCAGGTTTTGATTCCCTGCCTTACTGTTACTTCTTACTTTTTTCAAAAAGATTTTTTCTATTGGTTATAATATATTTTCTCAGAAAGTGTTTTTAAAAATTATGTATGTTCAATAATTAGAATGGTACATTCTTAAAATCGTGTAAATTATTCATTGAATAAAAGAAATAGTTCATTACAAACCATAATTGATAAAAAATATTATTATATCTCTAAAACATATAAAATTATGAATGGTTTGATGTCGGATCTTAACAACCCACCTCCACCCTTCGCTTACCGCAAAATATACAAACTAATTTTTGCAAAGATTTCTACCATACTGTATGTGTATATCAACAGCATGGCCCTCACATCCTGAAGCGGGTCCCCTGGCCAGGATCTATGGCGGCCCCCCTACCTATATCTAAGGTTAAGGGCAGTGTGATTTTCTACAGTAGTGTTCCCCAAGTGGTTTTAATGGAACCCTGGGGTTAAAGGTATTCAGAGTATTTTTAACGATTTTTAAATAGATCCAGTTGATTTATTGAGTTGTTGGCACTCAGCATAATATTATGAAGCACTGATCGCGACCTTCTTTTGTGGTAACTAAGTAACATACAACCCTTCGCCATATTGGATAAAAAGCCATTTTGTAAATCAGGAAACACACTTAATTTTTTTTACTATTAGAGCAAATTTATGGTGTGTTTTATTCGTTTAACTGGTCGACCCGCCACGTCGGACCCCTTCTAAGCCCGGACCCCCAGGCTAGAGCCCTATCAGCCCCCCCTTTGTTGGGGCCATGATCAACAGTATGGTGAAACTGCACTCCTACTGAACACGGATATGCGGCGTCTTCCTTAGTCACATATACCGTTGAATTTTCCTTAGATCTATACTTTTGTCCTCTAAGTAGTCTAAGATACTGCAGTAGTCACTAGTTTCAATAATACGCAGAACTTTTCCGTCCTTTCCCATTCGTTTGTAGGCGTTAACATTTATTAGTCATTATTATAACTCCCTGATGAGGAACTGTTTTTCGGACCCTGTGATTATCTGTATTAATGGCACCCAACTCGAGCAAGTCAGCAGCTACGTTTATCTCGGACAGCAGGTGCCCATAGACGGAAGCATGCACGATGAAATTGCTCGAAGAACAAAGCTGGATGGAGTGCTTTCGGTC
The DNA here is from genome assembly GCF_057557595.1 of Rhyacophila brunnea. Classification (NCBI taxonomy): domain Eukaryota; kingdom Metazoa; phylum Arthropoda; class Insecta; order Trichoptera; family Rhyacophilidae; genus Rhyacophila; species Rhyacophila brunnea. Next base: position 36,895,940 of record NW_028232806.1, on the reverse strand, counting down.
GTCTGAATAGTATCTTCAAGAGTGACCTACTATTATGTATTAAGCGTAGGGTATTCAGCCAATGTGTGCTACCCGTGTTCACGTATGGCTGCAAGACGTGGACCCTCAACACGAGAGATGTCCAAAGGCTAAGAGTCGCATAGCAAGGCATGGAGAGGTGTATGTTAGGCATCACGCGAAAGGACCGTAAGAGAAACGAATGGGTTAGGAAGCAGATAGGAGTACGCGATGTAATAGACGTTGTCAAACAGCTGAAATGGAGATGGGCGGGGCACATTGCTCGCCGAAAAGACGGCCGCTGGACAAATGCCGTCATCCAGTGGTACCCAAGGGGCACGAAACGGCCATAGGGTCACTCTAAAAGCCGCTGGATTGACGAACTGGTAAAGTTCGGCGGACATATGTGGCAGCGAACGACACAGGACCGAGAGAGTTGGAAAAAGCTTGGGGAGGCCTTCATACAGTAGTGGATTGGCCCCAGCTGATGATGATATAACTCCCACAATGGCTGAGTGGCTTAAGCGTCGGCTTATAGCATCGTGGGTCCCAGGTTCGAAACATGGGTCTGGCAAATGCACATATTGTTTTTTAATTTGTGTTTGAGTCAGAGAATGGACCTAATATGTTGGGCTATTATACGGATTATTATACGAGGTATAAATGAAAACTCTGCCATTCTGGGCAGTGTTGACCTGTGTGTCCCTGATAACTATCTTAGAAATAGAGTCATCAGTTGTTTATTCTCCCAAGGTGCAGAACCAACCTGCCACTGGTAATGCCAATTGGGAGGGCGATAACTATGTTCAACGAAATTGCTGTGTTGAAAAGTGTTGATATATTCCACCTACGTGAGTATGAGTATAGGTGGACGTTGTTTTATAAATTCTTAAAATAGGGCCTGCTTAACTCATCCGGTATACTTCCTAGTACCTATCTAATTTATATTTTTTGTATGTACATATTTCTACTGTTTAATAACATACATCTATCTCTATTTCTCTTTTTTTATGTAATACTGTTTTATATTTCTTTGTTTCTAAATGTCATGTTGTGGACGTCTTAAACTTATAATTTATAATGTCCACAATATGTTAAAAATAAATAAATTCAAATTGAAATTGAAAATCGAACATCCATTTCTCGTAAAAAAAAATCTATCAATATAAACCTCCGCTCTGTGGAGACCCATATGATCTAATTAGGATCGGACATGGTAAAGAAAGAATATAAATCGAAAGGTTTTGAATATGATAACCAAATATCAAAATAAATAACTCTCCTTAATATTTACTGATTATAAATTAATACCAGTGGCGAAGGGTGGAGGTAGGCTGTTAAGACCTGACATAAATAGTGAAAACTAAACTTAGTAAGTCATACTTTCGTATTTATATTGAACTAAGATTATAAACTGCAGATGGTGCCGGTTAGTTTTTAAAATCTAACTCAGCGATTTCCAAATGTAGCCACAAGTTTACAGTTTGCAAATGCATAGTTTATTGAGAGCCTGGGGCCCGGGCATAACAGACAACACAAATTTAATCTAATAGTTTAAGAAAAGGCGCTACTTTGTTTCAAAGCTATTAAATATTTAAAATATATAGTTGTGCATTGCAATTTGATGCAATACCTATATGATGATTGCTATAGATACTTAAATGATAACTCCCGTGTATAATTTAGGAAACACTACTTCAGAGGACCAAAATGCCCTTAACTTCAACGATAGGTAGGTGAGACCGCCAAAGATTTTGGCCTGGGGGTCCATTTCAGGATATGGGGCCCATGATAGAATCCATTTATCAATGAACGATGACGAATTTGGATTGACTACTATTGAAAAAGAAAATAATGATAGTTCAAAATTGATTGAATCGAAGTGAAGAAATAATATAATACTTTGTCAAAAAAAGCAATGCAAGTTGTGAGTAAAGTAGATACTGGGGTACTCCTATTATACCATTCGTAACATAATACTTTTATGCGAAACGGGATTTTCTGCATTAGCTGCAATGAAATCCAAATATCGACCCCGTTTTGTAGAAAAAGAGCACTTTCTGCTAAGAAACAAGTACATCCATCGCATGAAAAACAAATTAATTTAAAAATGAATATATAAAAGTACCTACTTAGTAAAATCTTGTTTATTTTTATACTTGATTAATTTTTTTATTTGTTGTATTAAGTAGTACATTTTTGGCTATTTAAAAAGGTGGCTGTATTATGTAAAGAAATAAAGGGGGGAGGCACCAATATTAGATTTTTTTTTAAAGGGAGGCGTAGTAACATAAAGTTTGGAAACACTGATCTAACTAAACCCTGCCTTAACCAAACCATTATAGTGGAAGTAGGATGTGGAGATTCGACAAAAATAGTGTACATTTTGTTGGTCATACTCAATTGTTTTCATTGAATATTAAAAGTAAATTTTGTAGATAATGTTTGTTAGTTTTTTTTTTTAGATATTCATGGTAAGTGGCCTAAATCAAATTATAATTAATCAAAATATTCCTCCATCTATAAATTGATGTGTGATTTAATGGCATAATTTTAAATATTTATTTAATTAGGTCATTCATAATTTTAGATATTTTATAGATATACGATTAATATCTTTTGTTGCTTGGGTTATGCAGGGTTTAATTGAATTTTAAAAACTAACCAACATTTGGGCGGTTCCCAATAATTATAGATCAAGTCCAATTTTTATAAAATTCGATTTTTTGAAGTTATACTTCTTTTGGCGCGTTTGGGAAATCAGGCCAGAGTGTATTTTTGGCGTGTGACATGTAACACATAATTAATTTTTTCACACGAAAAAAAACGCACTCGATTGGATTCGAACCACCGATTGTTCGGTTATCAGCCGAACGCATTACCTTTACGCCAGAGTATGATACTGCAATCGTGACGATTATACAGTATAGTATTATAGTTTAGAATAAAGAAATTAAAAATAAAAAAATAAATTATTTTAAGTCAAAGACAAACTTACAATTGTAAAAAATGTAATAAAATGTGAATTTGTTGTATCGGACCGCACCCTATTAATACATATATTTTATGGTCATATTCATTATTAAAATTTAGTTTGTTAAGTTTTCTAAGCATCACCTAAGCGATTTTTGACTAATTCATAGTTTTAATATTTTTTATATCTATTTTAAAAAACAGCGATTTTAAATATAAAAAAAAATATAAAAATTTTATTTATATCTATAAAAATAATTGATTTGATATAAATAAAAAGGATTTCAAGTTATACACATTTATATTTTTTATAAAAATCGATGTTTTTTAAAATAGATATAAAAAATATTAAAACTATGAATTAGTCAAAAATCGCTTAAGTGATGCTTAGAAAACTTAATAAACTAAATTTTAATAATAAATATGACCATAAAATATATGTATTAATAGGGCGCGGACCGACAACAAATTCACATTTTATTACATTTTTTATAATTGTAAGTTTGTCTTTGACTTAAAATAATTTATTTTTTTATTTTTAATGTTTTCAGATACATATTTATTCATTTATACAGTTCAAATTGTAAATTATCAAAAAAATGTCTCAAATTGCAAGCTTCGTATTTTTCCGTTAGGTGCCTCTTTAAAAAAGGCTCAGTGAAGACTTCGCCTTAAGAGCTAGTCAAAGAATCCAGTTTATCACAAGTTTTGTTTTGTTACGCCAAAGAAGTAACTTCTAACGCGCGTACATAAGTACACACAACGATTTTATTTCAGTAGCTAGATAAAACAGATTTCTATATTGTGTGTTAATGTCACAATCGTAGCTCTACAATTTTCCGGATAAATGGCAATACTACTATTAATTGATAAGACATCAAATTGAATATGAATCATGTCTATTTTGACAGTTCCTTCAGCAGTATAAAGAAGTATTTGCTGACATTGATTTTCTAATATTAATAAAGCCTGAATATACTTTATGTTTCGACTATATTGTATTTTAATTGATCCATGTACTATCAAAATATGGTAAGAATATGCAGTGAAAACATTCCTGAATTTTACGAAAGTAGTTTTAACTGTAGGTCCAAATATCTCAGGATCCATTTTGATGGACTTGATCCATAATTATTTTGAACCACCCATTTATTACCTGCAATTATTTGTAGTCTTAGTTCACTGAAAACAAATAAGTATGACTGACATAGTTTAGTGTGCACTATTTATGTCGGATCTTCAGCCTACCTCCACCCTTCGCCACTGATTAATACGTAGATAAAATAATTTTGAAAATAATTGTGTTTTATAAGTAATTACGAGCAATTTTGCATGAGTAATAAAATGTTGAATGGCATTTTTTTGTGTTTTTTTTGTCATATTAAAATTCCTTAAAATATCTAAGCCTTTGATGAAAGAGCCTATTATTCACGGAGTATAAAGAATAAAAAATTCTTTAGAAAATTTTCTTAAAATTTCTACCCTTACGCTATGTTTAGTTAGGGTTTTTTGTGTCAAAGCGTTTTTATGCCAAAATAAACAGACGCATATTAAGGAGTTTCAGAACCCACAATGAAAAGCGTATTAATTTAAAGAGATAATTATTATTTTAATTTTAATTTACGTGACGTGCAGACGTTTAAGTTTTCGAAAGATTCATTTTAAAACAATGATAATTTATTTATATATTAGAAAGTTTTTATTAGGTCGTATTCTTATTTGTCCGGTGGTTGTTTGTCCGGTACAAATCTTGCAATCGATTTTTAACTAACTTCCCGACTAGCTAGACATTTGAAACTTTTAGAATATATCAGAACACGATGACAATGCATTATTTTAATACTTTTAGGCGCTTTTAGCCATCTTTAAGTAGAATTGAATTCATTTTCAGTTAATTCTGTTTTGTATGAAAAGTTATTTCGGAATAAATCCGTAATCCAATCCACTATTATTGGTTGCTAGGGTCCTAACAACTAAATTATTAATATATACGTGCGTTACTATAGAAATCAATATGAGTGTCAAAATGAGATTTCAGTATTATTTCTATCAAATACAATATTTTATGATCGTTTAAGCTAGTCAAGTCAAGTTTATATGATTCAACAGAAAATTTAAAAACGTTAGGTATATATAAAAATTTCTTTTTATCTTGTAATTATTATTTATTTATGTAAAAAAAAGACACGTTGAGCACATAACAAATTAATAATTCAAGACGTTCACAATATGACATTTAGAATAAAAAGTCCAAGTAAATCAACTAGAGAAAAATAACAAAGAAAAAAAATAATTTTATGGAAAAGAAATAAAATAAAAAAACAAAAATAATTCAAAAAAATATCAATTAAACAATAAAATAGAATTTTAAAAACAGAATACATAATGCACTGCTAAATATGTCTACATCTCTAGGGAGTGCATTGACCATCCGCACAGCCCTCGCTATTGGTGCCTGTTGAGCCTGACATGAGGGAACAGCTTTCGCCGAAAATAGGCTATGGCTGGGACCACACATGTATTGACGGGATTGGAAACTACATCACGTGATATTAAAATAGATAGTTTTGTGTTTTTAATCAAATTATCAATATGTATCCATATAAAAAAAAATAAACAAAGGAGTCGAACAAGTACAAAATCATGGATCTCGGGTTCGAGCCACAGTCCTGACAAATTCACATATGTTTTTTCAATGTGTGTTTCGACCCAGTGCGTTGACCTTATTGCCTGAGTAATTAGTGGCTCGCATATATTTATTGTAAAAACAAAATCTGAGCTGAAAACTGAATGTTGAGCTAATTAAAATAAACCCCATCAGTTTGGAACAGAAAAAAAATATCAGAATTATTATTTTCTTGATGAAAATATGTATGTCTATAGGAAGGTATTGAATTACAGCTTGAAAATTCTTGGTTAAATACCCTTATTGGGAATTTCACATAAAAAAATCATAGAGGGTGGGGGATTTCGGAGATCATGCTTAAATTCTTACTTAACATTTAAAAACAATATATTTTGAATATTAATATTTACATAGCAATCAAATGTAACTCATTTCAGGAGTTGTTAAAATAAGGGCCGAATTATAAATTAAATATTTAAATTAATTTTTACGTTAGCAGTTTCAATTAAAATAAAATCTGTATGGCGCTTATCCCGTGTAGCTCGGGTTGTTCATGTTTTAAAGCATGTTTATAAATAAAATATAAGTAGATTGTTCCCTTGCCAAAAATTTTCAAGTACACTAAGTATATAATAAAAAAAAAAAACGTTTGACAATTCGTCGTCGGAAATAATATGAATCGAATAGATATTATTTAAAAAAAATTATAATAACAATGAAATTTTTAATCATACATAATGCCTAAGTATAGCACCGGCTAGACGATAGCGACTTGACGGCGCTTTTCGGTTTGCGCGAGCTACAATTTTCCCGTCCATACACACGAGCTTCCCGATACAAACCGGTTTGCGCAGGTAAGCTTGTGGTGAAGCATGAGCGTCTAGCCGGAGTTTTAGTGATCTAATATGATTGCCATAATAATAAGTAGATGTAATGTTATTTGGTCGCAAACATTTGATAGAAGACGACACATACATATAAATCGTTTTTAGCATCGTGAGATGCACCCTGTAGGATGTACATGCTCTAAATATACGTATTTACTAGTAGTAGAGCTGCTTCTTCATAACTTTGCACTCCCGGCTCAAGGGTGAAAATTATGTAATAATGAAGACGTGTATTAATTAAGGCTCTAAGTACCAAAAAGTAGTATTGCCTGTAGTTACAAAATACTGAGTCATTGCAGTAAAATTTCATGAAGCAGACCGTTTGAAAAATGTGGTTTTACAGTGTGAAGCAATCACGGCAGCTTCTATAATTTTAGGTATTAAGAACTTGCAAGTGTCAACACGCCATCGTCAGCCATTTTATATTGAATGAGGTTGACTACTGTAGTGCTATTTACACCATTATAAATAAAACAGGCCAACGGACTTACAACGTCGACAGGTTTAAATATTTTGCTGTATTTTTTTGACTTGCTTGAGGCACTTAGACCATAGTTGAAGTTATTGGCGTTAGTATGTAGAACACTTTTCTTTAAAAATGTCAGTTTTTTTTTGTTTTTGGTACTTAGCGCCTTAATTAATACACGTATTCATTATATCCTAAAAATATTTTTACATATATTATTATCTATTTATTTGCTTATTACTACATTTATTAATACAAGTGAATATCATTTGATCTAATTTTTAAAAATTTAATTGTTCAAATACGCGCCTTAACATAATTTTACTCCCTACTTTAATTATAGTTTGTCAATTTTTGGCTACGGCCGTATGTTGTGGCTTAACCACTGGGGAATGCCAAAAGAAATGGCGTATTTCAAAAAAACACTACCTTATTCTTAGGTCAATAATTATTATAAAGCAATCATTATTCGTAAGATGTTTATCACACTTGAATAGTCAAAGACATAGCTTATAATAAATATCTTTAGAATCATCTTCAAATGTGTAAAACTTGCCGATTTTTTGAATAATAAAATGCCTAATTCTTGTCAAATTTGGGATCACAGAGATTATCAATATAATTTTTTATCGTGAATATTTTACAAAAATTATCTCGTGATAAATTATACTCATAGTTTTATAAATGCGTTTAAAAATTAATAAATGTAAAAACTCTTAACACCACTGCACAGTTATGTACCGAAATATGACTATATTCTCAAACATTAGAGCGAGAGGTTTAAAAGAATACTATTTTATGTAACAAAAATACTTTATGCAGTCATCAAATGTTTAAAATACATATGAGAGATAATAAGGCTTCAAAATTATATAAATAGATTATCTACAACGTTTAAGAAGTGTCCAGGATCATGGTTTGAAAATACAATAAAAACTCAATTTTGACCTACGACGAGCATGTCCCCCCTTAATATAATTATATTTTCACGGCTATAGATTTGCGATCGAAATTCATCTTTTTACAATGAGTCACACCGTCTGCGGTGCAGGTGCAGTCTATTTTTAGATAATTGTTTTTAAAACGCAAATTTTAGTGTTCGTTCTGCAGGAATTTTGTCAGTTTGTGAAAAGTACGCAGTGTCATAAATCTCACTACTAAGTTCCATCGTGCAAATATGCACGTAATGCGGAGTGGAGAGTGATTGAAGTTGCTGATAAAATTATGTAACTATGAAATTAAAAATAAAGCATAAAATGTATATCTCATCTAGTATATTATATCATAATTTTTCAACACTTACCCTTTGTTACCCGTGAAAAATTAGAAAATGGATAAATTGGCCCTTATTTCAAAAAGCTTGTGCACTACTGCATAAGATAGATAATGAGCTTCTCATTTATCAAGTACCTAGGTAAGATAATTTTCTATGCAATTACTAATATATTGCAATATAATGATAAAATTACTATGTCGGTAATGACTAATTCGTGATATAATCAAGTGATATATGACTATCACGATATTGTAATTAGTTTAATATCAGGTAAGCTCATCATCTACGGAAAGTACAAATCTCTATTGTCATAATATAATCAGTGTTGCCAACTGTCGTTGACAAAAACATGCCAGACGTGGTATAAAAACAAGCTATTTGACAGGAAAAAATGTTAGATTTTGTGAAAATAAAATTGCAAGTAAATTTAATTATTCTACCAAGAACGAAGTCAATACCTTTGCTTTTGCTTGTCGAAAAAAGTGCAAAAACCACACATTTTAAGAGAAATTTATTTCAAAATTGACAACATATACCTATATTGTATCAACGGCGTGCAAGTTTCGTTCCATGTTTGAAGGCGAGAGCTTCTTTCTCTATGACAGACATATATAATTAAAGAGCATACCTTTTAGATGAATAATTAGTAAATTAATATTAATTTATATACGCGAAGGTTTGAAGCAATATATTATACAAAACATTAAATACTACATGAAATTGTTTCATCGTGTTACTAAAAAAATAGGTACCGATCTACCTGCATTGACACATTGACTGCTGACTAGATAATTACTTTTTAATTACCACATTTAAATAACATGCTAATTATATCAAATGGGCACCTAATTGTTAAGCGCTAGGCGCGTCTTTAAAGTCCAATGTATTAAGTATATGATAGTCAGAAATTTGATGCACATGAAAATAAATATCTACCGTTCTTTCAACACATTTAAAGTTGTTGGAGGCATCCAAAAATGCTAGTAAAAATGCCACAAGCCAGATGCGTTTTTTGCCAGCTAGATGCCTGTTGAAAAATGCTAGATCTGGCAAGAAAAACTCTAAATTGGCAACGCTGCATATAATCGTTGGATTTTTGGTCGTGCAGTGTTAAATTCTCTTTATTTATACGATACACGGAAGACCTTTATGTCGTCATAAGCGAGTTCGCACATATCAACGCAATTGCAATTTACTGTCAATTATATTGATGTTATCTTCCAAAAGCAACTATAATATTCTACTATTGAGCATATTATATAGAACTTAAAGATACTGAATGCGAAACTCGGATATCTAAGTAGGATTCTTTTGGAAGAGTACAAAAATAATATCAAGATAAAAAGAGCTTTTAATATACAACGTTTTTAAATTTTCTGTTGAATCATATAAACTTAACTTTTGACTTGACTAGCTTAAACGATCAAAAAAAAAAATTGTATTTGATAGAAATAATACTGAAATGTCATTTTGACATGTCGTATTGATTTACGTACATATATATAATTTTTTTAGTTGCTAGGACCCCAGACCTCTACTTTCTTTCGACCATGTCCGATCCTAATAGGATCATATGGGCCTCCACAGAGTGGAGGTTTGTATTAACAGATTTTATTTTTACGAGAAATGGATGTCAGCCACTTGCTCAACCTATTAGGTCCATACTATGACTCATACACAAATTGAAAAACAATATGCGTACTTGTCAGACCCAGGATTTGAACCTGGGACCCTCGAGTCTATAGGGCAGCATTTAAGCCACGCGGCCATCGTGGGTGTATGACCCCAGACCCCTAGCAACCAATAATGGTGTCGAAAGAACTTTTCATACAAAACAGAATTAACTGAAAATGAATTCAATTCTACTTAAAGATGGCTAAACATATTTAAAAAATGTATTGGCATCGTGTTCTGATATATTCTAAAAGTTTCAAATGTCTAGTTAGTCAGAAAGTTAGTTAAACATCGATTGCAAGAGTTTATACCGGACAAAAAACCACCAAACAAATAAGAATACGAGCTAAGAAAAACGTTAGTTTAGTGCAAATATATTAGTTTAGTGCAAAAATTTTGGTGTAAACATAACTTATATGCACCTATAGTCCGTTTGAGCTTATCGGTTTAAAAATTAGTTACCTCCATAATTCACTATTTTAAGATAATGTAAAAACATACTCAACATATTTTGGACTGCAAATAGAATATTTTCTTTTTAAAACATATTAATAAAATTAGTAACTACTTAAAAAAAGTATATGGTGAAATATAATGACAAAAAAGTCATTAAAACCTATCAGTGATTAAAAGTAATTGAAAAATATAAAAAGTGGTGACTGTCAATATACCTCTGGTTTAATACTATTTTAGTACCTAACAAACGAAGCTGAATTTGGTAGTTAATGAACGAGGAAAAAAGGTAAGAACTAAGAAGTATTGACATAACAAATTCACAGAATATCAGAATATGAGAAAGACATAAACTTTAATTTTCAACATGTACCCTTGTTACAGTGTAGTTAGACTTTACTTTTCAATTACATATTTACAATATACATTTAAATTGTAATATGTTACCTTTATTTAATGAACTCATTGTTTTTAAAATACCTGTATATCTATATGTTGGCTCACTGCCTCTTTTAGAAATTATGTTTTATCAGCCCCCACCCCACAACACTTCCAATTCCCCTCTATCCAAATTGATAATAAAATGTCAACTGAATTATAATATTATAGAGTAGGTATGTAGATGTGTGCGTATTTTTTGAATTTCAAAAATCTAGAATAGAAATGAAAGAACTTGGAAAAAATATTTCTAAGTTGCGATGTTTTTCAAAATTATGTAAGTAGATTATATTTATTAATTTGCGATTTTGTAATTCGTAAAATATTTCTTAATCAACGTATTATCCGACGTCAAATTGTATGAAAACCTTTCCCTCTCAACCCTTTTAATGCACCCCCCTTCTGAACCCTTTGTATTTGTTTGAACGCGAGAGAAGGGTCAACGAAAAACCCTCGCGGGAACCGAACCGACAAATAGCGCAGTGGTAAGCCTCAATCAATTTTAATTTTAAGCTATCTCGTCATTACTATCATTAACAGAGTCAATGTTATGAATACTCTGCCGGGTAAAAATAAAAGCTTCCAAGCGTTCTGTTAAAACAAAACATTCCTTTATATTATAGAAAATTCAAATATTTTAATATACACATGAGCAACAAATGACAAATTGTATAAAATACTGCAAAGTAGTTTATTTGGTTTTCATATCGTTGTAAAGAATGCATCACATTCATAGACACATCAGAATAGGTCCAAGACACGACAGGTGAATTTGTATGATGTCAATAATCATCCATATTCCAATTCGTTGAGAGTTCACCCACGATGGCCACGCGGCTTAAGTGTTACCATATAGCATCGTGGGTCCCAGATTAGAATCCTGGGTCTGTCAAGTACACATATTGTTTTTTAATTTGTGCATGACTCAGAGTATGGACCTAATAGGTTGAGCAAGTGGCTGACATCCATTTCTTGTAAAAACAAAATCTGTTAATACAAAACTCCACTCTGCATGATCTTATTAGGATCGGACATGATCGGAAAAGTTGCATAACATAATATGCATTATATAATATTATAACAATATGGACACCCACGGATATATTATTGTTACTAGGTAGAGTTAATTTTTTAACAAATTTTATCTGAATTTATCTACTATTTTACGAAATAATAACATTGAATTATCAAAGTAAGCACACGAAAGGCCGATTATATTTTTTTGTTGTTCTTTATTAGTTACTCAATGAAAGCTCTCGAGTGATTCGAACCTCTTGAGCTTTGGCATTTAAAAATGTGTGTTGATATAGTTTACTAAAAACATTACTTCTTCGATTGGTACAGTCTTCTTTTGACGATCGATGGCCAAATTGCAATGTATCTCTGTATCCTGAGCATGGCCCCACAAAGGGGGGGCTGACAGGGGTCTAGCCTGGAGGCTTGACGTGGCAGTGACTAGTTAAATGAGATAAACACGCCGTAAATTTATAAGCTCTAATAGTAAAAAAATCGCCTGAGGCGCTATAAGACGAGTAGAATTTTATTTTATAGTTATTTTTAGTGTCTCCTGACTAATGAAAATGACTATTTATCCAACATGGCGAAGGGTCAGATGTAACTTGGCTATCACAAAAGAGGGTCGTGCTCAGTGCTTCATAATATGACGCTGAGTGCCGACAATCCAAGCTAATTTATTTAAAAATACGAAAAATCGCTACAAAAATACATGGAATACCCTTTATTTTACGCGGAACCCTGGAGTTCCACTGAATATCATTTGGGAAACACTGCTATAGAACATTACACTGCCCTTAACCTTAGCGATAGGTTAGGGGGCTCGCTTCAGGATGTGGGTGCCATGATCCTGAGTCAGTAATCAGATCACCAACGGCGTCAACATAGCCAAGAGAATCTCCTTTCACTGAAAATATGCCTGAAGAATTCAGCCTTTCTACGTTTGATGATAGCTATAAGTTTTTTTAGCGTATTTGTTCGTATTAAAACCTACTCATTTAATTGGTAATCTCATCATAGGAAATTCTCACAGTACTACGTACATTAGTTTTGAGAGAAAGTAGGATGTGGTAGGCAACTGAAAAAAAGTCCTAGACCAGGGGGGGGGGCAAACTGCGGCCCGCCGGGTATTTTTTTGCGGCCCGCCATCATTAATTGTACTTCTGATTACGAATAACTTTTTTATATTTTTTTAAAAAATATTGACAATAGATTAAAATTTGTTTAGCAATAGTACGCGATTCATTTTCAATAAATATTGATAGTGTACCGACAGAGCTACAACTTGAGATTATTGATCTGCAGTGTGACACTGATTTAAGAGAATTGCATCGTCGTGAAGAAATCTCCAAATTTTACAATGCCCTTAAAGATTACGCAAGAAAAATGTTTGGATCAACCTATATATATGTGAAAAAATATTTTCGATCATGAACCTCAATAAAAATTCTTTACGATCAAATATCTCCGATGCCCATTTACAAGCAGTTTTGAGAATATCAACTACAAAATTAACACCTGAATTTAAAAAAAAATGTTAAAAAATGTAGAACAGTTTCATTCTTCTCATTATTTTTTTTGTAATGTTTATTTTTCGTGATAATAAATAGTGTATATCTAAAAATGGTATTTTACTTGCGGCCCGCCGCTCATTTTGAATTCTTGAATTTGGCCCTCCATCCAAAAAGTTTGCCCCCCCTGTCCTAGACAGTCATATTTACAATACTTGAATATAATAAATTTAAAAATTACATGAAAAATGACAACAGGCATTTAAATATATATTAAAAAAAACTAATGCCCAACCACGATTCAAACTCGGGTTAGGAAACTGTGCTATCACAGTAGTCGGGAGTTTAGACCGCGAAACCATTTGATAACGGGTCTGGCGCGCCAAAAGAAATATTACAAAGACTACATCTCTGTAAGCACCGGTAGGCCTGTTAGGCTCACATAACTACAGCCTCGGGTCACGTGATAGTATGACACTGGTTTTGACATTGTGTGTCTGTGTTTTTATACAATGCTTTATTTATGTGTTGTATGCGTAAAATGTATTAAATTAGTTGAAGTCTTTTTTTGATTCTGTTGGTGACATTGGTATGATAGTTGCTCACGTATTAGTGCCAACAACTACATGTCTGTATAGTTAAGCAAGCCGACAGTAAATTTATAATATATACCTACAAACAGATGTCGATGGAAAGTAGAGAATAATGAAAATATTATTTAAATATGTTATTAGGCAATTAAAAATTATTTTTGTTAAAAATGTTGGCTTTAAATAATCGCCTAGTATGAAGCTTTCGTCACTGACGTACATCATCATGGACCCCACATCCTAAAATGGGCCCCCCGGCCAGGATCTTTGGCAAGCCCCCTTACCTATCGCTAAGTTTAATGGCATGTGTGACGCATAACAGAAGCGTTTTCAAAATTGTGTTAGAGGTAAAAGTAAGGGCCTTTGGTTTATTTTTGGGGATTTTTGTAGTTTTAATACATCTACTTGAATTATGTAGTTGTCACGTATCAACACAAAACAATCAAAATGCATCTAACGATCTCATTTTTTAAATGTAAAATTCTCTTTCGCGAAATAGCGTCGCAGGCGACTTTTTTTTACCTACTATTAGAGCAAATTTGTGATGTGTGTTTATCTTAAATATCTGATTGACCCGCCACGCCAGCCCCCCCCTGAGCCCGGGTCCCTAGGCTCCCCTCCCTTTTGGGGGCCATGTACATCATAAAGTACAGTTATTTAGTTTCAAATATTAAATTATTGTCTATGATAATAATAATATGATACCATATCTGCTGTCACTGGTAAGATGAAAATGGTTGATTGTTTTCTCTAGTAAAAGTAATTCTTCCGTATATTATTGTATTTAATTGCATGCCTCATAATTCCACTATAAAGATGTCTTTTATACCTTCTATCCTTCTCGATAATATGTTGGCTATGCGATATTCTTGCTAGTTAGTAGGCAAAAGATATCAATGATACTATTTATGCAGTAGTGAAAACCAGATTTCTTGTAAAAATTTGTAATAAATACATTATTTTGAACGAATTAACTTTTATGATGTTTATAGAAAACTGTCCAATTTGACCTAATTCATTGATCCGAAACTTCTGCGTTTCAAATTCACATATTTTTCAATAAACACATCATCTTTTTTATTAAAATGCAACACTCAAATGAATAATAATTTTAATTCCGGATGTGGGACTTAATTGTAACATTTCTTCTATTGGTTCCCAGTACTTCTACATTCGACAGAATAGTTTTCACTTTAGAAGTCACTTTCTACATTAAGATATACTTAATTTACTATTAAAACCTCGAAACTATTCACTCCTATGAGCTTAAATTGACGTTCTTTTTTTAAAACCTAATAAGTCATGTTTTCAATTTTGAATAAAACAACTTGTAAATATGAACAAAAAATAAAGGTTAGTTATTTTACAACCTGATTTTATTCAATTCATTAATAAAATTAATTAATGGAGCTACCCTCTTGGCTACCTTCAGAAGAATAACTGTAGAAATACATGCAATGTGTGTAATCAAAACAATAAAGTTATTTCAAAAACTCAATGATGACAAGTCCCTCACTACTTGTTATTTAGATAAATGGATTTATTAAGAAAATTCCTTAATGGTTGTGCTTATTGAACTGTTTTTGGCTTTTCTGGAAAGGTTCAATTTTGTCCCATCGGTGATTTTAGCAGCCCAACGATGATACTACTTATATAATTTTAATTACGATTTTAAATTTTAAATAACACCTCAGAAACATACATAAACAATTATACAAACATACATTGGCTAGAATTTCATGGATGTTTAAGTCCTTCCCGGTTCCTACTCATATTTTTCAGAAACATTTGTTACAATTTGTATGTTTTTGAGGTTTCCCAACTTATGTGTATTATGTATTTGTTGATATTATTGATAACTTGTTATTAAGTACTATATTTCAAAGTAAACAGTAAATAACTGTTTAGTAACGCATCTCCCCTACTCTGTTTATGATAAAAAAGTTGTCTTATGCCCATAGAACTTTACAATAATAATTATTTCACTTGATTATGAAATTATTATATTTTTAAAACCCATAAAAGGCAAAATGAATTTCCATAAAAATAATATTGCAATGAAGATTAAATAAAATCTGTATAAATTTTATCTTGTATTGCAAGCTTTCAAATAAAAAATATACGTACAATAATACGCCTTTTATAGCAAAAGGTATGAGTATTGAAAGCTCGTCTTTATAAATAGTACAGTAATATTAACGCCAAGGTAACTCAGCATCAAGCCAAAAGCTCGGAAGAAACTTTTCGCATCGGCTATTAAACCTGATTTATAGCTTTTTTATAGCTAGCGAGTTGTAAAATACCTCACTTGGTAGCTTTGGAGCCGTTGCACCAAACATACACATAGCTAGCCATCGACTCAAAATGTATTAGGAGAATTTATGGATGACTTGGCGATTTTAGATTTTGGTAGTTTCATAATATAATGTTAACCCAATATTATTGAACATTAAATTTGATCATGTTATTCTTCGGAATTTATCTCTAGGTCGAGTGTATGCTTTAATACATATTTTTTGTTTCTCTTCACTATTTCTAATATTACAACTTTACTATTGCTTTCAATATTACCAACATAGCATTTCTCTTACCAGATTCATTATTATTTATTGGTATACGCTTGAAAATCTAGCGTTTTTTGATGTCGCAAGTGGCTTTAATTTTTTTATTGAAAAACTTGCGATGAAATGGGCAGGGCACATATAAAAATATCTATCCTAGTCTATCGAGATGTTACTGAAGTTCAGTTTTGGGAAATTTCAAAGTAACAAAATGCATATTATGCCAGATAAGAATGGAATCAGATTGAAGAGGCTTTCATCTACAGTGGATTCATTTAGGCCTTCTGTGGATTTCTTATTGAAATCGCTGAAACTAATAAAGAAAAAAATGCCGTCAAACTGTAACTGTCATAGTTTTATGCCATGTTTTTCTTGATGATTTGTATGAAGTACTGGTTAAAGGGTTATGTTCTTCTGATTTTTGAATAAAAGATCTTGACAGAGATAGTTTGAGCAAATAATAAAAATGTAGTATAACGTACATCACAACCGCGAAGTATACGATGGATTTGGGAACCTAGTTATTAAAATTTCTTGACTAAAATAGGCTGGTCATGTTCAACGAATAGGCGTGGGCCGACCAATTCGGAACATTTTGATGCGAAGCCATTTGTATTAGAAATAATAAATGAACGGTTCTTGTCGGTTTACGGTAAGCCAGCGGCAAACAAATTTTGAAAATAGCCTATATACTGGATTGTTTGTTAGGTTATATTAGTTTGGGTTAGGATCAGTTAGGTTAGGTTAGGTTAGGTTAGGTTAGGTTAGGTTTTCATCCTTGAATTTTCCCAAAATCGGCTATGAAAATTAGCGCGGTTCCCGCCTGGCTTCCCATAATACCAAATTAATTAATAGGTACACATAATGATATGATAATATTAATTAACTATTTATTTTATTCATCGAATAATTCACAAGATTTAAGAATGTACCATTGTAATTATTGAACTAATGCACTGGGCGCGATACCCAAGAGACGCATGTTCGATACTGCCGGGTGTCTTACTTTTTTCAAAAAAGATTTTTTCTATTGGCTAAATTTTCTCATGAGTGTTTTCAAAATTATGTATGTTCGATATGATAATATTTTTGTGGAATGTATTAATATGTTTTTATTATATGAACAAATTGAAAACTCACATTTTTAGGTGGTAAAACATTTTTTACAACGTTATTAGCACGTATTCTTGTTTGTCCAGTATTCATTTTTTCTTGTGTGTCCAGTAAATATTTTTTCTTGTTTGTCAAAGATTTGTATTGGAAGATTAAAGATTTTTAACTAACTTCCCGACTAGCTAGACATTTGAAACTTTTAGAATATATCAGAACACGACGACAATGCATTCTATTAATACTTCATTTCAATATGTAATACATTCATTTTCAGTTAATTCTGTTTTGTATGGAAAGTTATTATTGTTGGTTGCTAAAGGGGTCCTAGCAACTAAATTATTAATATATACGTGCGTTACTATGGAAATTAATATGAAATGTCAAAATGATATTTCAGTATTATATAATGTTCATTCAGTATTTTTATCAAGTACAAAAAAAAGTATTTATTAATACATAGAATTGTCAAGTTTATATGATTCAACAGAAAATTTAAAAACGTGGTATATAAAAAGTTCTTTTTATCTTGTAATTATTTAAATATGAAATCCTCAGCTCTGGATGCCATGGCTAGTAAATAAGTACGTGCGTAAATCCGTGAATAAAAAAATAAACAAAAAGGAAGTGTGAAAATTATTTTTCTTATTACAATGTCTACATCACTAATGGAATACAACGGGTGAAATAAAAATAAAAAGACAGAGAACATGTTTATCTTGAAGTCACTCTCGATCGCTGTACAAATAAATCAGTTTGATTAATAGAATTCAGCAAAATTGTTTACCCAAGTGGAAATTTCAAAGGGCCATGACACAGGCAAAAGGTTTATTAACAATATATCAAGAAGATAAAATAATTTAGACCATTTCTTTTGCAAGACAAAGGGAAAATAATTATTACCCATGGATAATATGGCACGCAACACGGTGTTATTATTCAATAATGGTTCAGATAATAGTAAAAACGTATTAGTTACATTGTCGTTAAAATTTATAACCACAAGAGCAGGTAATTTAGTAATTTGAAGTAATCAATTTTCCTTTGCAAATGTATTGTTCATTATTGTTTGAAGGCCATAGTATTAAAAGTTAAATAAATACAATACAATTATTATTCTATTATTTTTTTCTCACCATTTTACGTTGTCACGGTATGTGGTTTGTAATAGTACCTAGTAATAAAAGTAAATTCTTTCAAAGTAAAGTCGTGACTCAGATTTATATGTGTAAAGAAAATCTTGATAAAAATATGACACCAATACTCAAACCTGCAACCACCGAATTCTGGCCAATGTGTTTTACCAATTTAACCATATTCATCTTACATAATTACGACGGAATTAACTAATAGCAAAAAACTGCTTTACAAATTACTGACTTCAGAGGCTCTGAGATGATTCAAAATAGTTTATGTTTAATAAAGAATTATTTGTTTTGATACCATGTCCGATCCTAATAAGATCATATGGGCCTCCACATAGTGGAGGTTTGTGTTGACAGAATTTGTTTTTACGAGAAATAGATGTCAGCCACTTGCTCAACCTATTAGGTCTATTCTCTGACTCATACACAAATTGAAAAACAATATGTCTACTTGCCAGACCCAGGATTCGATCCTGGGACCCTTGACACTATAGGCCAATGCAATTATTCGATGAATAAAAAAATAGTTTATATTATTATTATAAAATTTACGAAACTCGCACTGCTTGTAGACTACATTATTCGTACTAATTAGACAGAATTATTAAACTTGATACCACAAAAGGTCTACAACTTTTCGAATTTTATTCACTATTTAAATTGGTCAGATAGCAGTGGTGGAGTGGTGAAGTGGAATTCGAATGGAGGGTCACGCATCTAGATACAACCGCTGTTGAATAAGGCAGTTCATTGCGAGTAGATAATGTGGCCAGACAGCAGCGATGGAGTGGTGAGGTGAGGTGCGGGTAGAGCGCTACGCTCTTAGATCGAATCTTTGATTTTAGAATGTGGTTAAACGTAAATTGAATAAAATTTTCGCTCAGTGCTTGTCAAACACACATATTTTTGCATCACTTGCTATAGAATTTTGCAGACCTAAATTTTAATTAATTAGTTTTAACGCCCACGATAGCCGAACGGGTAATACGTTGGCTTATAATATCGTGGTTCCCAGGTTAGAATCCTGGCAAATAAATTATTGTTTTTCAATGTGAGTTTAGAGTTACAGTATGGACATATTAGGTTCCCATAAAAACAAAAATCACGTGGTAAAATAGTTTTAGATAAACGTAAAACAAAATATGTAAGTACCAGTGGCAACGGGTGGAGGTAGACTGTTAAAATCCGATATAAATAGTGTACGCTAAACTTTGTCAGTCAAACGTATTTTTATTCATTGAACTAAGACTACAGTGTGTAAATAATGTTTGTTTGTGTTTAAAATTCAATTAAACCTTGCCCAATCTAAACAATAGTCGATAATAGTAAAAAAATAGTCGTTTATTTATAAAATATTTTAAATTATACCATTAAACCATTTATAGATAGAAGAATATTTTTTATCGTTTATGATTTAGTTTAGGCAGGAATGAATTTTAATAGATTGACCACATCCATCTGTAATATGTATTCTTAATCCAACTAAAACAAATAAGTATGACTGAAAAAGTGTACACTATTTTGTCGGATCACCCATAGCTTACCTAAACTATTATCGTTTGGTTTAGGCAGGGTTTAATTAAATTCTAAAAACTAACCAGCACCACCTGCAAATTGTATTCTTAGTTAAATGAAAACAAATATGTATGACTAACAAAGTTCAGTGTGCACTATTTATGTCGAATCTTAACAGCCTACCTTCACCCTTCGCCACTGGTAAGTACACAAACGGAATCTTTTTATATAAAGTCTCCAAAATGAAATCTTATTTTCCGTCAATATTCATTAATATAATATACTTCAGATTTCAAAACCTTATAAAGTATATTGTTAAAATGTACTTTGATGACACTTATACTTAACAGTATGTTGTAGATTATTGCTATTGTAACCTTAACAGGTTTTTTTTTTGTAAAAATGTCGTTTAGAATACTTTTAAAATAGGACACCTAACGACATTATAGTTGTGTGATTTTGTTCTATTTTTTAATGGTTAATCACCTTGTTGATGGTTAGTTAGATTATATTTCAGACCGCATTACACATAAGTGGTTAATAAATTGAGGTAATTATTAGCAATATAGATTATTATATTATATATTAAATTGAAGCAAAGTGCTCGATACAAAACTGATTAAAAATATGGTAGGTAGTGAGTACTCGATGTTTTACTGTTATTTTTTAATATAACTTAATTTATACTTAAAAAAAAGGTTTATTAAGATAGTTCATTAATGGTTGTTTTTGTATAAAAATCATCATCATAGTACCTAGGTATAATATTATTTATTATTTGATTAATTACTTGTAATTAAATGAAACACAATTTTATAATACTTCTCCACTTTGTAATTAAATTTTGTACCAGTTTCGTTCTCTTTAAGGGAACATTATCAACTAAATAATAAAATTTAAACAGGCATTTATCAAAAAAATCATAAAAATCATGAAAAGATAAATGCCTGTATTAAATTGTATTATTTAGTTGATAATGTCCCCTTGGAGAGGACGAAACCGGTACAGAATTTAATTAAAAAGTGGAATAAGTATTATAAAATTGTCTTTCATTTAATAATTATAAACAATTAATCAAATAATACAATGCAGTTGCACCATGAATTGACAGTTAACACTATACAATAAATCATTTTATTTAATTAATAATAAACAACATTTTTTTAAGAAAACATTGATACTCCTTTGGTCTGTAACGTTGCTACACGAGCGATCACGTGCTGTATGCTGTACGTGATGCACTAGCAAAGTAGACGGCGCGATTTTGTGCCTGACAGAATTAAGTAAGTAAGACCACAGTACATTAATATTCTATATTCGAGGTTGGAAAATCAAAAAGGTGTAAGGGCAAATATGCAACATTACTGGAAATCGAAATAAAAAAATAATTTTGGTGGTATCGCATTATATATATACAGTTTTCACGTATGTCCTGTATTATAAAATTGTATATTCAATGTGAAATAACTCTTGGTTAAAATTCAAAGGAATTGAACTATATATAAAGACTAAGTAGCTGATTCGTATTTGTCAAAATTCAAAATAATTCTTAAGCCCTTTTGAGTTTGCAGCCTCGATATGTCAATTATTGTATTACTTACATGGTCAAATTTTAATTGTATTCAAAATTGACAGTATTACGAATGTTACGAGTACCATAGGTAGTAATAAAAAACACGCACGATATTTAAAAATTCGATTGACACCAAAACTGCACTAAATATTTATTTACCACGAAATACACAAAAAATTCAAATTTCGAACAAAAAAATCGCACGAAACTTTTTCGAAGAAAGAAACAATATTCGTATATTACACACAAACAAATGAAATACACCACACACAAAAGCGTATAAATTAAAGTCCGAACTTCGATTTTTAAATGATTATTCGATTTAAATCGCGGCACCGCGTTCGCTGATTCAAAAATTTGAATTTGGAAAGCGCGCCGAACGTTGAAATTAAATTCGAATCGTCGGCGTTCGAAATGTCACCCGCTTTCCCGTCAGAGAGGGATTAGTTTCGGTTCGAAAGCGTTCGAAGCGGAGCGCGAAAAGTCTCCTCGGGACACGTCATGCCCCTCCCAAGGCAGGGACCGCACTGGCTTGGCTGTTTCACTTCCAGTGACGACACGGCCCGAGCGGGGAAATGTACAGGGCGGCAAGGAAAAATGAAAACTGTCCCAGCGAATTTCCCGGAAGATTTTCCAACTGTCGGTAAAGTTTTCAAATTCAACTAGGTACAACATCCAAAATGATCAACTTTTCGCATAAACTATCGTTGAAATGGTGCGGTGGTCTACGCATTTATTATATAGAGCTTTGACTAATCATTTTAAGGTTGTCTTTGGGTCAACCGAAGAACTTGAACTATACATATAACGAGCATTTTAGTTTTATATCACTTGATGGAGTTTTTGAACTGTTTCTGCAGATACCTTTTACCTCTGAGTAGGTACACATTTTATAATAAAATTGTAATACCTTTCAGTATGAATAAAATTGAGCTTTTGAGTCAATTCATTCAATATTATGTATGAATTGATAACCAAATAGCAGCGACTTTCTTTGGCGCATATGGCGCAATCAATTCATCAGAAGATTTTAAAAGGGGTCTTGAAATAGTTCAAACCAGTCAAATAATTATTGAATTGGTATATCAAAATCTTACATATGCGTATTTTTCATAAATTAAGTACATAATATCGTCTCTGTTCTGGCAGAACACACTAACTGGAGAATACTAGTTTTGTGTAATTTGACTTTGAAGTTGTTAACATGTTTGAAATGGTCTATCATGTGAGTTTATTAAGTAATTGTAAAAAGGATGACTTTAAAATAAAGACTGTTTATTGATTAAGAACGTTTCCGGTAAAGTTTGAAATAAAGAGCATTTTGGTATAACTAACTAAATATGTCAATTTTTCGAATTAGTGTATTCTGCCAGAACAGTGACGATATGCAATATTACCGAACCCAAAATTCTTGCTACCAGCATCAAAGTGGTAGTTAGTAGGTATAGCATAAATACTCACAAAAAATATACATTGATATTTTCTTCTAATTACTAATTATTACATCGTTAGGGGTCTCAAAACCAGTCAGTACCTCGGGTGCAGTACACACCACAGTAGGTATAATAAATAGGCAAATAGGTGACACCTAATTACATATTACGTGATTGAACATACACAATTATTCATACATCTACATACACCTCAGATATATACCTACATACTAGAAAAAATCTGATGTGATATCTGAAGTGTTTCCGAATTATGCATGTTCAATATAAAGAATGTTACACCCCGTTTAGACCTGCATGGATTTACTGCTGACAGTACGTATTATCGCGGCCATAACAAGAAAATGCACGTGTAAACACGAGTTGTCATGCAAGTTGCAAGATTGCATGCATGAATCAAAAAAAGTTCGGAAGCTTCTGAATTTTCATGCGACAGTTTGGATTTTTGAGAGAGACTCATTTTGAGGTTAACCGATTTTTACGACCTGTCAAATAGTACTATAAAATGACAACATTGCATCTCGCTTTCTCTTGAAGAATGAGATTGGAGAGACAGTCAGCAATTTAACGTGTAAACAGTAATTGTCACGATAGTTTAAAATACACACTATTGCTGCCAGTAAATCCATGGACGTGTACAGGCGCTATTACATTCTTAAATCTTATAAAATATCCTTTGAATAAAAGGAGTAATTTATTACATTATTATTGACAAAACTGACAATATAACAATAGTTTTGCATGAAAGATCCAAGAAGAAAATGACGTACACACTAGTTCGCATTTCTTTATAGGTCATGTTATACCTTGGGGCTTCTTTGTCAGCGTACTCGACGCTATATCTCTTAACTGGGTTATGAAAGCAGCAGGATTCTTTTGCAGTACGGTTTATTGATCATTAAAAATGTTGAATTACCGGCCCAATATTTATTTAACCAATTAAAATATCCTCCGTGTTATTTTTTTCTAAACTGTGAAAAAAATACTCCCTTGACTTTTGAGCCAATTTCTTGAAAAGTAATCATAGTAAATTACCACACAGTAGAAGATTTATAAACAGAATATTTTCTGATAATACGTATTGGGTTTGATTGGCATCCACCCAATAAATTGCAGTCATCCTTTGAATTTGTATAATCAAACATTGAAAATATAACACGTCGTCAATTCGATTTAGCCGCGAGATTCGAATCTACAACCAACAGAATTACTTATCTACTGGCGCTTTATAATATAATCTTTTAAAGCCAGATTAGTATCTTTTAATATAAACTAAATTTTAACGTTGGTAGTAAACTGAATTGAATAGTTCCTAAGTTTATTCACATTCTCTTTTTGAACGATGAGAGATTTTGTTTTAATAAAATGGAGTTATATGCTACCGGTTTAAAAAAAATCTATGTACTAATCCGTGTAGATTTTTGACTAATTCATCGTTTTAATATTTTTTTATATTCACTATAAAAAACATCGATTTTTATAAAAATATAAATGTGTATAACTTGAAATCTTTTTTATTTATATCAAATCAAGCTTCAATATTGGGACGATACTAAGGCTATGGAAAAATAGCCCTAGAATGAAGTGAACATAAATGGTTAGTTCATAAATAGCTATTAGTATATTGCATCCGTTTGTGCGAGTTGACAATGTTACTTATTTATGTGGATTTCAGTACCTACTATAATATATTAAATATTCTACTTAATATCACTAATGGTCAGATGATGCCGTTTATTATGCAGTTAACTTCTTAATATGAATGTGAAGAAAAATATTTTAAGTAAAAAAGTTTTACAAAATACACAAACAAATTTTCATAAAGATTATTGTGAAACTGCTATATTTTTTTTCCGACCATGTCCTATCCTAATAGGACCATATGGGCCTCCACAGAGTAGAGGTTTGTATTAACAGATTTTGTTTTTTTTTACGAGAAATGGATGTCAGCCACTTGCTCAACCTATTAGGTCCATACACATCCTTCCATACCATCCATACCATCCATACCATCCATACCATCCATACAGGTCCATCACACACAAATTGAAAAACAATATGTGTACTTGCCAGACCCAGGATTTGAACCTGGGACCCACAGCGTGATAGTCCAACGCTTAAGCCGCGCGGCCACCGTATTACTTTATTACACTTTATTAGCTCGTATTCTTGTTTGTCCGGTAGAGATTTTTTCTTGTTTGTCCAAGATTTTTAACTAACTTCCTAACTAGCTAGTCATTTGAAACTTTTAGAATATATCAGAACACCACGACAATGCATTCTTTTAATACTTTTGGCCATCTTTAAACAGAATTGAATTCATTTTCAGTTAATTCTGTTTTGTATGTTTCGGAAAAAAATCGTTAAATGTAATATTTACTACTCACTATTATTGGTTGCTAAGTGGGTCCTAGCAACTAAATTATTAATATGTACGTGCGTTACTATAGAAATCAATATGAAATGTGAAAATGACATTTCAGTATTCTATAATATTTATTCAGTATTTCTATCAAGTACAAAAAAAAGTATTTATTAATACATAGAATTGTCATGTTTATATGATTCAACAGAAAATTAAAAAAACGTGGTATAGGTATAAAAAGTTCTTTTTATCTTGTAATTATTTATCAATAGTTTTTATTATGTGCAATGGATTACTTTCCATGTTTTCATATATTGTAGAATGCGTAGTGTATTGGTCAAAAATTGTAATAACACATAATTTTAAACATGTTCTGCCTAAAACGTATATACACATGCAAAACTCGGATTATAATGAAAAGAGAGGTCCAGTAGTATGTAACGCAGAACGCGTAAACACGAAAAATGAAATAATTGGATAGGAAAAGAAAAAGGGTACTAAAGTATGCTGTGTATTAGAATTAGTTTAAAACAACCTTTAATTAAAACGTGCTGACGATAAAGGACAATTATTTATTTAGAAAAGAGTATTATGGCATTACAGCGATTGACCAATGGGAGACGGCTCTCGTGGTGCAGTGGGTAAATCGCTGGCCTTCCACCCGAGATTTCTGGGTTCGATTCCCGGTCATGACAAAAACATTTATGTGTTTTTGTTCAAAATCACTAACAACCACCTTGAGCGAAAAAGCAAGGACATGGTTATTAATAATTCAAAAAAAAAGATTGGCCAATGCGCCATAATACACAATAATTATGAATTATAAAAATGACTTAATTACAAATAACAACCAATATAACAAGACAGTATGTGCTTGTGTAGAAATCCAGTCATCAAGTGGTACCAAATAGGTAGAAGAAATCTGAAATGGTAGACGTATCGACGAGACAGTTATGATCACGTCACGTGATGGCACAGCAACAAATTTAGTTCGTGGTTTCATCATTCTGCAGAAAAAATTGAGTGAACATTATCTCTATAAGTTTAATGATGGATAATGCCAACTCTAATTTATAAGTATTTTAAATTATAATTCATTATTCGTGGTAATTTCAATTAATTTAAACAGTTTCTACGTGTGCGTAGGTACGTTAAAATTATCTACTTGCGATATTGCATCCATAGATATTTTGAACAGCAGCCAACCAGTAGAGTAATATAAGTAAATACTAGACAAGATAATAATTTAATAAAAAATCCACTGAAAACCACTAAAAACAAAGAACACGCAATTTTGACATGGGGCCTGCATAAAATAGAAAAAAAAGTTCACTGAATAGTGAGGTTCATGATGTAGTGCTAAACGCGTGAGGTGACCTCATTGTTGTTCTGGTGATTTCGACAGATTTTGCTAACTGACAATGTTCGTTTAAAGGTTCAAAATGTGCTACAAGATGAGAGCATCAGTCTGATAATATTTTAAATACCAAAAAAACATTTTTCTCAGCACACAACGTGATGATAATGTATTTGAAGCATTAATGATGTCCAAACTTAACGCAACTCACATGATCGAGATTCAAACTTATTTATTTACATTTAATGAACTTAACAGTAAGTTATTAAAATAATCAAGGACTTCATAACATGACTTGATAAAACAAAAAAAATAGTATAACACAGTAAAAAGAGGTCATAATTACGATTGCATATAAATTCAAATTCTTTACGAAGTCAGGATTGGAAACAATATCTTATGAGAGCAGGCAAAAATGTCTCAAGAGCACAAGTGACCTACGGGATTTAAGTGAATGAAAAGCGAACATGCATTGAAGAAAGACAGTCAGAAAATAATCGTTTGGCATATAAGCTCTGCGTCCACCAGTAAATTGGTGAAGATAAAAAATTCTCATAACAATGCTAGTATAAATTTATTGCAATTTATTTACAAATAGTTTTCTTGCGCCAGTTCACACAAATATGAAATTTAAATCTAATCTTCAAATGCAGAGATTTCAGGATGTTAAGTCCTGGGGTTTTAGGTCCAAAATTCGAGAGGAAAAATCGGAATTCTAGGATTGTTACAATATTATTTTTTCATCTCGTATTGGGAATGTCTTGAATTTTCAATTTGTAAAGTTTATAAAATGTAAATTTGAATCAAACAAAATTTGAAGTGGCAAAATACTTTCCTATGCCTTATTATTTATTACAATAAGAATGGAACCAGTTTGAAAAGACCTTCATCTAGTAGTGGCTTTATCCAGGATCATGATTATGAAGTACCTACATAATATATGAATACATTATGTATCGAGGATTTTAGATACATTTTAGTGTCGCATTCAACGCCTGAAAAGTATGTTAGCAAGAGTTATGCCGTTACAAGGTTACAACTATATGTTGTAAAAATATATTATTTCAAAACCAATATCGTTCTTTTTTTGAAATTGCTCATAATGTAGAAAGTTGCAAAATGTTTCTAACGCTCCTTTGGGCTAGCTTTGTCGATATAATATTAAAATCGTAAATGGTACATATTTTGAGTTATATATAATATATTTTGTCACGCCAGATTCCAATTGTGAAACACATTATTTCTACTTGATGACAGAATATTTTCAAAATAAACAAATATAATATTTTGATGTCATTACTTGCGGGTGGAGTGGGCAAGTTAAATTTTGTTACTTAACCTTTTTACAAATTTGTGTATCTCAAGCGTCGATGACATTGAGCTACTTTACAAGCCGCTTGTCGGCGAGTCAGGTAGTGCGATTGTGGCGATGACACACAAAACTTTCCACTCGCTCAGAAACCAACAAGCTAGCGAGTTGAAACCGTCATTTTTGGTACTATTTTAACAGGACGTATGGAATAGTTCGTTTTTTACCGGGAGGTCGTCACTATCGCTCTACTGCGCAGACGCAGATCGGCCCACACGCCAGCGAGTAGCGAGTAAAGTAGCCCGGCTTTCAACTTTTCTCGGTAGATTGTTTATAATCTGCTTGTTAGCTAGTTCGATGATGACACTGAGCGAGTTTACAAGCAGATTGTAAATTCGATGGCTTGTAGCTTGTAAAGTAGCTCAATGTCATCAACGCATTAGTGATATATTATGATAACATTTTTTCTTTATTATTGTTAACTGTCAATAATAATTCTTGGTGGAAAGGTATTGTATTAAATTAAATAAAACACAATGTTATGCAGTAGTAATTCTGCGTAGTTTAATATTAATCAGAGCTGGTTTCGTTCGCTTCAATGCGCAAGATATCCATCGTCATAGAATAATTTTGTATTTAAAATTTCTTATAATAAATATCTATAATTTTGTATCAATTGGCGTATCCTTTTGAAGCGGGTGAAACCGGTTCTAATTTTTATTAAAATATATGGAATATGTACGAGATAATATTCTATTATATTTTAATTGATGTGATAATAATATTAAAACTGTATGTAATATTTTAAAACTACTTTTGCTCACATTGAAAGTAGTACCGGACATATAGTATATTATTATTATTATTATTCAATATTAACGCCCACGGTGGCCACGCGGCTTAAGCGTTGGACTATAACATCGTGGGCCCCAGGTTCGAATCCTGGGTCTGGCAAGTACACATATTGTTTTTCAATTTGTGTGTGTCAGGGTATGGATCTAATAGGTTGAGCATGTGGCTGATATCCATTTCTCGTAAAAAGCAAAATATGTCAATACAAACCTTTACTCTGTGGAGGCCCATATGATCCTATTAGGATCGGACATGATCGAGAGAGAGAGAGAGAGAGAGATTATTCAATATATGAATATCACATAACCATTTTATTAAAAATAAAACGAATAAAATGGTGCCTTTATTAGATTAAACGGTATAAAGAAGCCCCGTCGTTATCACCCACTTAAAATATATACCTATGCGAGATTTAAAAAAAAAATAATAATCCCTTTTTTACACAGGAATGAATATCTGTACCATTTTTTTTTCACTAGATTATGTCCTCCTCTTGCTCTGAATGAGAATCCTTTCCGTATTTCCGTCTCGCTCGGTTCGCACGTGGAATTAAATACACCGGTCTCTCTCGCATCGATTAAATTGGGTTGAATTTTCCGCGTGACGTACGATGATTCCCTAATCGCATGTGCTTTAATACATAGTGACTGGAAAATAGCTCCCTACATTTTCTCAAATTGTTTATAATAATATGTACTTCTAATTCATATATAATTTGGAATACCTCAAAAATATACGTATTAGAAAGTATATATTTTGTACATAGTAGGACTGAAACGTAAATCAAGGAGATTCTGGACAATTGTTAATAATTCACACCGAATTCACTATTCTGCTAACTCTTAAATACATCATGGTAACCATTTAATTTAAACATTATTTGTATAATCGATCACTTATATTATAAATTGGCAGTGGCAACTGTTAATAAAAACTATAACTATTTTATCGGTACATTTTGACAACTGAAGAGAACTGCATGATTTTATAATTTAAAATATCATTCATACGAAAAATAAAAAACAATAATACAGTATGTTGCTGAAAGGTAACACAATACAATTGGACACAGTTATGCAGAAAGTAGCCAGTCCACAAAAAATAATATGGACTGGCTACATTCTGTATAACTACGTTAAATTATGGCTCCATCCATTCAGTTCATTATTTATGTTTATATATTATATAATTATTTTAAAATGTATTTTGTCATATATGCAACCAACACAATATCTATATAACTATTGTATCAATAACCAGCACTTAAACAGTTTTGATGAGAAAATTTGACAGGAAAATGACAGCTAATATAAATGACAATATGACATAGTTTATAAAGGATGATCTCTAGCTGATTTTAATTATTTTTAATTATGCACATGGAACATACATTAAACATCATATCTGTATCTTACAGCCAGTTTGTCGTATGTCGAATTTTGCAGAAAATTAGTGTAGTACATAATTATTATTTAGTAGCTACATAAAAACTCAAAGATTCAAAACTCTCCAACTTCATAAAACTCCAGAGGCTAAATTGGGCAGGCCATGTCCAGCGCATGCCTGAGTCACGGATACCGAAGAAGATCCTCGAAGGAAACCCAGGAGGGAAGAGGCCAGTGGGAAAGCCACGCACACGATGGGGTGATAATGTTACAAAAGATGCCAACCAGATACTAAAAATCAGGAACTGGAAAAGACGTGCGGAGGACCGTTCCGGCTGGAGGACAGCGGTGGAGGAGGCCAGGGCTCAACTTGAGCTGTAGCGCCATCGAAGAAGAAGAAGCTACATAAAAACTGTATCTTTCAAGGACAATACAAATTTTGAGTTTATTCATAACGGAAACCAAAAAATATATTTTTTTTTAATACGAAAGCTGAAACTCCATGGACTAATGGCTAAACATATTATATTTTGTTATCCCGAATGTATTATTTTTAGGAGTTAAGATATACTATTCTATTATTATTATATTATTCGTTTGTTAGCGCATTGAAACATGGGCAGTTGTCATTTCGGTAATGGTTGTAGGACACACGAAATTTTTATGGTGATAAATAAATAATAAGTGTATATAAGACTACATGTACGTCATAATGTAAATATTTTAATACCGGTACTAGTTATATTGAACATAAGTATATAGTAATTAGTAAAATAATAAATAAGTTACATAAGTTTTCATGTATACCTATAATTACTAGGTTCACTATTTGACATGATAACTACAAATAAAAGACAATGTTATATCAATACAGTGCAATAATATAATATTCATATATAAAAACACGGCCCCACGATGGCCGGCGGCTTATGCGTCGGTTTAGAATGTCGTGGGGCCCAGGTTCGAATCCTGGATTTGGAATTGAATTAGGGACCTAATAGGTTGAGCATGTGGCTAACATCTATTTTCGTAAAAACAAAAAACTGTTAATACAACAACCCTCACTCTATGGAGGTCCATTTATTATGATCTTATTTGAATCGGACATGGTCAAAATAAATGTAGAAACAAGTGTAAATTATCAAAAATTAGGAATATGAAATTATGGTATAAAAACAGTATTGAATGATATGCCATAATGTTAGACAAGGTAAAAAAAACCTATTTTGTAGGAAAAAATCGAGCTTTTGTTTTTTGTCAACAAAGAAAGCTTTGAAAAAAAACATTGACCGAGGATACTTTTTATATCTTCCAGAAAACAATCTGCAATGCAATCTAAAAATCCTAATAAGCAAAAACGTGAGACCCCTTTTCTGAAAATTTTACGGTTAAAATACTTAATCAAAAATGTGAGGGTTTTTTTTCCTAGTTTGTATTTCATTTTTGAAAGCATTTACCGGTAAGCTTTCACTGATAACTGGTGAGTTTATATATCAAAAAAATCTATCGATTCTAAATAAACTTTAAAGTTAGTCGCGATATAAACGCACAACCACAGAAAATTATAGTTATGGTATAAAAACTCTATGTTGGCAATGTAGGAGGTTCCCAAGGGACACTAAAAGACCAAAGATCGGCGCTAAAGTCAGCTGAATAGACGAATCTAGGGATTGCAATACCGAATAATAATGTCAATACAGGTTTTTCGGTATGTCTTATCGAATACCGGTATTAATACCGGTATTTCTTAAACATTAAAAAAAAGAAGTAGGTGCTTATCAATAAAAATATAGCTATTAAAATCTTTTAAAAACATTATTTTATAGCAAAAACCTACATACCTACATTTATTATGTTGACATTTAAAATATGTATTGATCATAATTGTAGAACTAGTGATTTTTTACAAATAATTTGAATATATTGATAATTTTAACAAAAGCCCTCAAAAGTTCATCACGTAAAAATAAGTCCGGCTGCAGGAAAAGCTTCTTAAATTCAACGCTTGTACAGTCATCAATAATTATAGAATAATTGAACATTTTTGTCACGGATGTTTTCTATTTCGAAATAATATTATGATAATTCATCGCGACAATTACTTATATAAATATATTTGATGAAATTTGTTTTATTAATTTTTCACCTCTGTTAGATTCACTCAATATATTTGCATTTTAGTAGCACATAACTTATAATTGAGAATTAAACGAGTGTGCTTTCTTAATACCGAAAATTCCGGTATTTTGGATTTTTAAAACCGGTATTGCAATCCCTAGACGAAGCAATCAGGTGGCAGCAAAGAACAGGTAACGGAGAAGAATGGAACGAAAAAAAGAAACTTTCATGCAGTAGTTCGACTCGGCATATGAATACAATATCTAAGAAAATAATAAAAAATACTGAGGCCATTGCTCATTTTTCTTGGTTAGTATTTTAATATTACAGCCTTTTGTATATTTCAACAAAAGATGATAATAGAAGCAAATGAAAAACAAAATAGTTCATCTGCAATACTTTGTTTTATAACACGTGAACGATGACTATTTGCGAGAACATTTAAAAATAATGAAAAGATAAAAAGAACTTTTTTTATACCACGTTTTTTAAATTTCTGTTGAATCATATAAACTTGTGAATTCTATGTATTAATAAAATCTTTTTATTGTACTTGATAGAAATACTGAATAAATATAGAATATTGAAATGTTATTTTGACATTTCATATTGATTTCCATAGTAACGCACGTATATATTAATAATTTAGTTGCTAGGACCCCCTTAGCAACCAACAATAATAACTTTCCATTCAAAAATGAATTAACTGAAAATGAATTCAATTCTGCTTAAAAATGGCTAAACGTATTAAAAGAATGCATTGTCGTCGTGTTCTGATATATTCTAAAAGTTTCAAATGTCTAGCTGGTCGGGAAGTTAGTTAAAAATCTTCAATCATCCAATACAAATCTTGGACAAACAAGAAACAATTTGTACTGGACACACAAGAAAAAATGTGTACTGGCCAAACAAGAATACGAGCTAATAAAAACGTGGTAAAATACAAAGAGAGATTTTTTGTTACTCGTATATTGATTGATTTTTTTCTTATCAATGAGTGAATTGACACGAGATGGAGATGATTATAGATTTATGTGAGTAACTTGTAATTTTACACAACTATCTCTTTCCCACATTACATAGCTTCTTTTCCACCCCACCATACAGTGTTGACAATGATTATAATATTACATAAATTCAAATGTATATTTTGTTACTCGTACTTGATAAAGTTCACCATTTGTGATAAATAATTTTATAATAAATAATAAAAATTTGTGTGTATCCACGCGCGACATAATTAAAACTTAACTCGTGTAAAAAAAACCTATTAATATTAAGAAATTAGCAGATCTGAATGGTAGAATATTATTTTTTCTTTGGTGAAAAATTACACAATAAATATAAGAGCTTTTGTAACTAATACTTTATCAATGAATTGATAAAAAATCACTTTAATTCGAATGTTCCAAATTTAAATTTTTTGTCTTATTTTTTTCATATTTGTTTAAATTAGAATTGAACACCTCCTCATATAACTCGCTGCCTGATACTTTATGATATTATATCGTGACGGATATTTGTCTCACATTATTTTCCATCCGATTTTTTACCTACCTACTTTAAAAACTCACAAGGAAATTTAATTGCACTGGAAGCTGCATTCAGTATTTTTTCGTTTTCGTTTAGGTACGCAAAAATATTGTAATATTATAAGAAAGAAGAAGAATTCTCTCTTCATTACAATATCAAGATCATATATTATTATGTATGTTGGTACCTGAAGCATATAACACAAAAGAAAATATTAAATTTAAAAAAAGGCGGGAACACCTCGCGGTTGATTTCCATTTTGATGTAACCGGAAACACGTGACCGGAGTGGTAAATGAGAAACATTTTCGCATTGCCATTTTTTTCCGCAATATTTACCTACCATACTGCTAAGCCAGCCCTGTATAAAATTTTTAAAATTCGAACTCTCCATAATCTAAACAGTAGGAGTTATTTTTCATACGTTTCATTTTCCCATATGTGATTTTTAAATCTTCGTGTGTATCAGAGTTATCATTGTAGACAATTCTTTTTTCTTTCTTTTGACCATCTCCGATCCTAATAAGATCTTAATATGGCTTCCCTAGAATGGAGGTTTGTCCTAACAGATTTTTGTTTTAACGAGAAATGAGAGAAATGTCCACACTTTGACAGCAAACACAAATTGAAAAATAATACATATTATGTGTATTTGCCAGACCCAGGATTCGAACCTGGAACTAACTAAAAATCATAAGCCGCTCGTGGGCGAAGGGTGCCATATGGCATATATCATAGTACAAACTAAATTTTCAGTCATACATATTTATTTTCATTGAACAAAGACTACAAATTTCAAATAATGTTGGTTAGTTTTTAAAAATCAATTAAACCCTGCGAAACCAAGCCATAATAAATAATAGTCAAAAAATACTCATCTATCTATAAAATATCTAAAACTATGCCATTAAATCAAACATAATTTCGGATATTTTATAGATATCATAATATATAATATTATTTATTATAGTTTGATTTAGGCAAGGCTTAATGAATTTAAAAAAATAACCAACAATATGACGTGTAATATGTATTCTTAATCCAACGAAAACAAATAAGTATGCATGAAAAAGTGCACAACTTTGTCGTATCGTCCAAAGTATACATACCAAAACTATTGTGGTTTGGTTTAGGCAGGGTTTAATTGATTTTTAAGAACTAACCAACACCATCTGTAAATTAGTCTTAGTTCATTAAAAACAAATATATATATACAATGTTTAATGTGCACTATTTATGCTTGATCTTAACAGTCTACCTCCACCCTTCGCTACTGGTTAATATTATTTACTTGTTTTATAAGTTTCAACTACATATAAAATATACTTCAAGCAAAAAACGTTTAAAAGTCAAAAAATCATATTTAAAACACTCAAATTCTTCGATACAAAAATTAAACAAAAATAATTACAAGATAAAAAGAACTTTTTATATACAACGTTTTTAAATTCTGTTGAACCATATAAACTTGACTTGACTAGCTTAAACGATCAAAAAAAATGTACTTGACATGATTGATTTCCATAGTAACGCACATATATATTAATAATTTAAATGCTTGGACCCCAGACCGGTGTCGAAAAAACTTTTCATACAAAACAGAATTAACTGAAAATGAATATAATTCTACTTAAAGATGGCTAAAAGTATTAAAAAAATGCATTGGCATCGTGTTCTGATATATTCTAAAAGTTTCAAATGTCTAGCTAGTAGGGAAGTTAGTTAAAAATCGATTGAAAGATTTGTACCGGACAAAGAACCACCGGACAAATAAGAATACGAGCTAAGCAAAACGTTGTAATAACATCACTATGCGTACGATAGTTTAAGTATCTGCCTACTAAAGTCAATAAGTATTTTTTTTTCAGTTTAGATATTTATCTATATTTTTACTTACCTAACGTGATTAATTCTATGTAGGTATGGGTTCTAAACTTTTATGGTGGAGCTTATCGAATATACCTACTTTCCAAAACAATTTTTTAGGCACACATCCAAAATCCCCTTCCGAAATAATTACCAAAGCATAAGCCAGACAGACATTACAATATATCTTTTCTTAATAAGTCTTGATGATTTAGAGATTTAAATACTTGAAAAAATTGTATAATTTCAGTCACAAAAAATATACTTACAAAGATGTTTCTAAAAAGTATTAATTTTCTTTAGTGTTCTTTCCTGATTACAAGATATCATAGTTAAGGAATTTCATCAATGTTCTTTTTGTTTTTACTAATTACTACTTCTTGACAATTATGACATAATAGCAACGTTTACGTTATGCGATAAACTCATTAGTAATAACATAACCTAATAGTGAGTAAATAAAGGACAATTTAAAAAAAATAATGCTACCTTTCTACGTAGGTACATACACTACGAAATAAAAAAAAAATTAAATCTTTCAGAACTGAGAATTCTTTACTCATTTATTAATAATTAGGGGGTTAAGATTACGGTATAAGAATTAGATACACATATATTATTAAATGCCAAAAAAATAAAGTCAACGTAAATACGCCATCGATGAGGTCTTTTCCTTGTTCATAATAAATTTTATATTATGGTTACATGTAAATTTAAGGTAAAATATTTCACCGTGGCACAGTTCGTCGTGAGCTTCCTTATCGGAAAGAGATGACTGTATACTATACGGTCACCAATTTTATTAGATTCAATATGAACATTAATTCAATTTTCATAGCTGATTTTGGCAAAATTCATGAATTCAAGAATGAAAACCTAACCTAACCTGATAAATAATCAAGTATATCGGCTATTTTCAAAATTTGTTTGCTGCTGGCTTCCTGTAAAGTGTAAACTGACAATAACCGTGTTTTATTTAGACATAAATTTGATGTCAGTACTATACGACCCACAGAGGTTCGACGGTCTTTAAAATACGGCCATATACGTATTTCCTATACAATATTTTGCAGTGAAGTGTGATACGGCAAACTGCATACGTACAAGTTTCCGGACACGATTATATGCATGTAAGTGTCATAATTTGTCGATACTGATCCAATGAATGGTCGAGTTTACGACTGGCTAACGGAATTTTGGAAAAATAGTTTCCAAATACGGCGGGGTGTCTTGAATTTGATAGCGGCTACCAAAATTGTCGTTCAATGGATTCAAAATAAATGCCGCTAAAATTGGAATCGAAGATTAATAATATAAATATTGGTAAACAACTCAATGGTTAGATAAGTCGTCAAATAAGTAAAATATATGTATCCGAATACCAATAGTTTCTGTATTTCTCTATGATTTTTGAACTTGGGAAACCAGTATACATTTTTAATAAAAAAAACATGCTACATTCTTAACTCATGTATATTATATAAAATAGTAATATAAAAAGAACTTTTTATATACCACGTTTTTCATATAAACTTGACAATTCTATGTATTTATAATTTCGGACAAAATAATAAGGCGATTGTCAACAAATCATTTTTTTGCTATTTTACAACAAGCAAACAATAATATAGAATACTGGAATGTCATCTTGATTCCCATAGTAACGCACGTATATATTAATAATTTAGTTGCTAGGACCACCCCCTTAGCAACCAATAATAGTGGATTGGATTACGGATTTCTTCCGAAATAACTTTCCATACAAAACAGAATTAGCTGAAAATGAATTCAATTCTACTTAAATACGGCTAAAACTATTAAAAAATGCATTGGCATCGGGTTTTGATATATTCTAAAAGTTTCAAATGTCTAGCTAGTCGGGAAGATCGTTAAAAATCGATTTCCAGATTTGTACTGGATAAAAAACCACCGGAAAAACAAGAATACGAGCTAAGAAAAACGTGGTAAAATAAATAGACACTAAATGAAACTTTTTGGAATAGTGGGATTTTTCATGTTTTCCATTAAACCTTCAACACATATTGTAATTGTGTTTTCAGCCAACTTTCACTGTTTTTTTCTTCTTACGCAAAATATTTTTTGCAGCGAATTTCAATCAATGTTGAGATAAACTTTGTAGCGTACACGTTTTTTTTATATCAAAACGGAAATTAAAAACTGGCATAAATCACGTAGGTAATATATTATTATTGTACTTTTTCAGTTTGACAATTGAAATAAGTTGCCTAGAATTTGATTTTATGCCCAGTGTATTATATTTCAATTCGAAAACTATACGGTATATGAAATTTTGACAGTTGAACAATGATTTATTTATTTTCTTCTTTCGTATCTCCTTGTTTTAATCCTTGATTCCAATTAATGTTGTGAATTTTGAAAATAATAATGATTTCACAAAGATTTGCTGATTCAATTTGATGGTTGAGCAAAGGATATGTTCTTGTTAGGGTTTAAGAGTTATTACCTGAAATAAGAACTTTTTAATTGAGAGAAAGGACAATAATGTAACCTATCTTTAAAAGAAGGAATGGTTTTTATAACTAGCATTTTTAAACGATCTTACATCAAAATTGAATGAGGTAAATTTTGAAATCAAGAACTACCACCGATATGATATCGTCAGTATTACGTCCGTATCTATAACTAAAATTATCACTATGCATATAAAAACTACGAAAAACGGACTATACTCAATTTTTAAATTCATAATATTGGTAAATGCAAAGATTCTTATATAATTACGAAGATTATATTACTATATTAGGAGAAATATTGGATTAATTTAACAAGCAGTTTACTTATTTTATTGAGATTCATAAAAAAATGTGCAGTCTCTTATCGTCGTCTTTAAATAAATATGAATGAAAATAATGTCCAAAATCTAGTGCTCAAACCATCGAAATGATCTTCATCATGGCCCCCACAAGGGGGAGGGGCTGACAGGGCTCTAGCCTGGGAGCCCGGGCTCAGGAGGGGCCCGGTGTGGTGAACCATATAAGTGACAAATTGACCCTAATAGTAAAAAAGTTACTAATTTACTACAAATAATGTTTGATGTGTATCGATACTCGATAATTCAATAATTCAAGTGAATGTATTAAAAAATACTAAAAAATATACTAAATACTCTTAATTTTAACTCGAACACCATTTGTAAAAAGTTACTGTAGAGCGCCATACTGCCTTTAATTTTAGTGATAGGTAGAGGGGTTTACCAAAGATCCTGCCCTGGGGGCCCGCTTCAGGGTGTGGGGGCCATGATATTCCTAATAGATGTTTGTTTGGTGACAAGACAAAATAAGACTTGCAAATTTCGTAATACTTGGTTAAGTATCGCATTTAATATCAATATTGTTGAAAGTCTACCAGCTGGCGAGCGACTCGCGATGATATCATCACACGTTTTTTGGAATAAGTTTATTGGGCCACACAAACTGAGTATGGGTAGTTTCATCCGATACTTGAGTACACAAACTGGTGACAGTATTTCCAACTCACCTCTAGTAAGTATAAGCGGCTTAGTAGTTATGATAATCATGATTATAATATTCACAGAAAATTTATTAAAAAATTGCACTTACGGAGTGTGTACCCGAAGGTGTCTTCGTCCTCTGGGTCCGCCTCCTTTTCCTCCTTGGTCCGCTTAACATTTCCAGCACTGGCTCTGTCAATCTAAAAAAATATCAGATACTTCAGATTCAATTTTACTTGTGACTACTTGTAGTATATGAAACTAACTAGAACTACTTGTACTATATGACACTAACTAGAACTGGGAGGTAATGTATACATGATTTTTTCAGTTGAGGCAAAAATCGAATATCTTCCATTGTTTTTGTTCTTTTAAAATTCATAAATAAGTTTAAAGCAGTACCTACTTACTAGACCTCTTGGGTGCTGAATAGTACTTATATAATTATAAAATATTTTGATGCGTTCATTCAGATAGGCATATTAATGATAGATAATAATGATTATATTATAATAATAATATTACCTATAATGTAATGTTCTATAGGTATATATTATATCCATGATATAATAAACTATTTCTTTTGTTCAACGGATATTTCACAGGATTTGAGAATGTAACATTATATATATTGAATATACATCATTTGAAAACATACGACACCCGGCGGAAGTTGAACCCATAACCGCTGGATTTATGCCAGTGTGCTTATAACTGTTTATTTGTTGTGAACGTCTTAAATTAATTATTTTTTAATGTTCACTATACTGCCATCCTAAGCGAAAGAGCAATATGCCTGATAATGCCATTATTGTCGGCTTGACGTTTCGGCGTGTGTTATTGTGGGTTTGACAAGCGTGTTTTTATCAAAAATATATCAAGAATGTATTCAATAGCGATGAAAATGATGATTATGTGTCAAGAAAATATGAAGGAATTAGGTAAGACATTAATTCAAATACAATGCATTTAAATTTATCGAAAAAGTGCATGTGAGGTTATGTCAATCACTTGTCGACATTTATATTCTTTTATACTACAATATTATCAGCTATTGTTACGAAATTTGGTTGTTTTCATTTCAGAAATTATTCAGAAATCTATATCTAAAACCGAGAAAGAATTAATAAAGAATAATACAGATGTTGCTGAAACGATTTTTTTTCCGGTTCATGTTCAAACACGCGCGTTAACAATATGATCTTACTCCCTACTTCATTTATTGTTTGTCAACTTATGGCTACGGCCGTATGTTGTAGCTTAACCAATGAGAAATGCCAATGGAAATGGCGTATTTCAAAAAAATGCTACCTTATTCTTAGGTCAATAATTATTATAAAACAATCATTATTCGTTGAAAGTTTATCACATTTGAATGGTCAAAGACATAGCTTATAATCAGTATCTCTAGAATTATCTTCAAATGTGTGAATCGTGCTTATTTTTTGAATAATAAAATGACTAATTCTTGTCAAATTTGGGGTCACAGAGATTATTAGTAAATATTTCACTATAATATAATGTTAATATTAATTTTACGAATGATCGAGAGGTTTAAAAGAATACTATTTTATGCATCAAAAAAACTTTATGCAGTCATCAAACGTTAACAATAAATATAAAGGATAATAAGGCTTCAAAATTATATAAACAAATTATCTACAACGTCTAAGGAATGTCCAGGCTTATGCTCTGAAAATACCAAAAAAAACTCCATTTTGACCTACGTGGCGCATGTGGGCCTTTAAGTGCGGACTTACGTCATCTCAGAAACTGTTAAATATTCGCAACCTGATGTTGATCAAGAGGCAATGCAGAACAATTTGGGTGGATATGGTTTCGGAAATGCCTCAGGATGAAAACATGTGTTTTGAAGGTAACTTGACAGGATTTGTTTTAATCGTTATAAATCAATATTATGTCCGTATTTATAGTGTATTTGTATTAGATAAAGGCCAAGCAATAAAATAATAAAATCACGTATTATAATACGTGATTTTATTATTTCAAACCAACATGGATGTAATGTGAAACTATTTTTGGGTGGCCGCCAGTTAGTCCTGCTACTGCTACTCCGACTATGTATGATGCTACTTCTTCGAATCAAACAGAATCTTCAATAAATCATGTTATAGTTGAAGAACCTTCATTATTATTAGAACTTGAGCCCTGTTAATCCAGTCAGTTCTAATAACACTGCCACCCAAGATATTCCACAAATATTGGATGTGGGTGAGATTAATGAGAATAATGGCACAGGTGAATTGTAAGTTAACGCGAACGTTAGAACGTGAACGCAACAATGATGTCCTTTACACAAAAAGGGATTAATTAGAAAGAGGAAAAAGTTTGATTTGTCTTTAAAAGAACGAAAAAAACAAAAGTTGCAATCAATAGCACAAATGCATGCAGTAAAAGATGGTTGTGATAATGAAAAATGTGCTTATAAGTGCGCTGAAAAGATATCTGAAGAAAGGAGGCAGTTTCCCAACAAAGAATTTTGGAAAATAGACAGTTCTACGGCAAGAAAATCTTTCATATTACATCATGTTTCCGACGTTCCTGTCAAGCAAAATGACAGTTAGTAGTGTGTGCT
Organism: Rhyacophila brunnea; assembly: GCF_057557595.1. Taxonomy (NCBI): domain Eukaryota; kingdom Metazoa; phylum Arthropoda; class Insecta; order Trichoptera; family Rhyacophilidae; genus Rhyacophila; species Rhyacophila brunnea. The sequence continues at coordinate 36,853,807 of NW_028232806.1, read as the reverse complement.
GAGAACGATTTTAGAAGAAATAACACTTTTAACACATTTAGTGCTGACAACGCGACTGGCGCGTTTAGTTGGCCATTAGATATAATTAACATGATATTTAAATGTGTTTCATCATCATCATCATCATCATCAGCCTGAATCTATCCACTGCTGGATGAAGGCTGCTTCAAGTTGCTTCCACTTCTCTCGGTCCTGTGCATTGCGTTGCCACGTACTTCCGCAGAACTTTATCATTTCATCGATCCAGCGGCCTCTAGGTCTACCTTGTGGACGTTTTGTACTTCTTGGATACCACTGGATGACTAGATTTGTCCAACGATTGTCTCTTCTTCGAGCTATGTGTCCAGCCCATCTCCATTTAAGGCTTTTAATAAACTCTATTACATCGCAAACCCTTGTCTGCTTCCTTATCCACTCATTCCTCTCATTATTAGTAATTATCTGGTCAGCAATTTAAAGCCAAGGTCGTATCTATTATTTCGAAACCAAATTTACTAAGCAAAATAGACGTATCTCATTTATTATCTTATGTTTTTAATTTTTATTTATAATTAACCCATAAGCAGTTAGGTAAGTGTGCGAAGAGGTATTATATCGCATATAAACATCAAATAAAAATTTACAAAGTGGTGCGGTTTGTATCTTTACAAAATTGCTCATAGCCAAAAGTTAACATTCTTGAGATACCGCTCTTTCACTTAGGACGGTAGTATAGGTATGTAAATAAATAAAATTGGAATTTTGATTGAATGCAATTTGATAAGAATTTTATGTATGAACTACTAGTTAACATCGTAGTAATTAAGTAGGATGTCCGTAGTTTAATTGTAAAAGCACACTGGTGCGAATCCAGCGGTTACGAGTTCAAGTCCCGTGGGGTGTCGTTGTTTTCTCTCTCTAGTGGGTATATGCATGAGATGTTTTCAAAGTATGTGCGTTCATATTATATTCATTGGGTTATTTAATTTGAATAATATTAAACACAGTCATTTACTTCAACCCCAAAAATAGGATCTCGCTTGCATTGGTTTATAGTTTTAACAGTTGATATCTTAAATAATAATATTATTAATAAAATTTTATGTCAGTATAGTCACTATTAAACATTTACAAGAATGTATTTTCTTTTAATTGAAAATAAATGATTCTGAAAAATCTCAGAAATATATACAAGAAAAGCAATGGTGTTGAATACGAACTGACATTTTTCACTATCCCGGTGAGTAGTTTTTTGTTATCTGCTGTATATCGTCGCCCAAAAGCAAAAGGGCACATGTGCAATTTTGACGGTTTTGAGTTATGAATGCAGTTTTTTTCGTATTTTTTTTCTCTACGTTATGGGCAAAACGGCATTTGTGAAGCAAAACCCATGAACTCACAATTAAGCAAAGAAAATAAAGGCTACTTGTGTATTTGTAAACTGATCTTCATTTAATGTATAGGAAAAAGGTAACATGTGACTTAAAATCTCTTAAAAATCAAAAATTGACGAATTATAAAAAAAAAAAATTCATTTTAATCGTGAGTAATTAGGTCACATGTGTTCCAAATTTCATTTCAAAATATTAAGTAATAATCTCTCCACGATTTTTTTTCACTCCAAAAACAATTAAAATGCATTTTTCAATTAAAATGCTTTTGGGGCGACAATTACCTTGATTTGTATAACAATGTATAGCGCTGTTATTTGTAGTATTCAAATAATATAATAATATATACAATCATATGGCAATAATAAAAAAATGGTTAAAAAATAAAATGAGATATAAAATCATAGAAATAGTCATATAACAAGTCACATTGAAAACCGGCAAGGAATCTATTCACGCAACAGCCTACGGTTCGGCATGGTCTACGCCTGTAACTCTACGATATTAATATTATGTTCCGTTGTTTGAATCTTACTACACTCCCAAAGTGGGGACCCGTTCAAGCCCCACGTGTTTTGTGTTTCATAGTATAAACACATCTCGTAGTCATCCATTATAATGACAGATGGATCAATAGCTTATTCACTCAGTTTTTTCCAAAGTGTGGTACGCGTACTCCCTGGGGTACGGGAAGAGTTTGGTGGGGGTACGCGCTGCACCGGGTTTTGGACTGCTCCTGGTGCAACAATCATTAATACGACATCAATTAATACAACATCCATGCTAGAAGGTTTATCGCATGCGGAAGAAGAGTAATTATTAGAATTAGCTACAGACGGATTATTGAAAAATAAACATAAAGAGTGTACTTTAAAAACATTCTGGTTGCAAATGCAACATGTGTATCCCGTTTTAACAGAGAAAGTCCTGAAATACATCTTGCCTTTTCCAACTTCATATCTATGTGAATTTGCTTTTTCAGCATTTGTAGACATTAAGTCAAAAAAAGGAATAGGCTTTTAGATGTGGAACCGCCTCAGATTAAAATTAACAACCCGTGAACGAAATTATGATGATCTGTCTCAACATAAATGATTTCGTCCTTCTCATTGATTATAATGAATGTTATTTATAATATAACTTTTATATATTTTATTATGAATGAATTTTATCTTTCGTTTATTATTATTTTGTTAATGTACTAAAAAATGAAAAAAAAAATATATTTTGATTGTTATTAAAGTCTATCTATGCATTTTTTTTGACGAGGGGTACTCAGTGTTACGAAAATTATAGAAGATGTATACTCTCCTGGATAGTCAAAGTCAAAAGTCAAATCTTAATCAAATATAATTTTATATTATATTGAGTTGGAGCTATTCTTACCTCAACTCCTTTATCAGTGCAGGTCCTTCCTTCCAGGTCTCTTCTGTCTTCTTCTTCGTCTTCTTCGCTTTCTTCATCGTCAGAATAAACCACTTTCTCCTTCTTCTCAACTGGGGCAGGGGCAACTTCAGGAGGCGGTGGAGCCATCGTCTTGGAAGGAGTAGGAGATTTGACTGGTTCCGGTGCACTGACTGATTTTGGTGGAGCCTTGATTGGCTTTTCGTCGGGAGATTCGACACCATCGCTGTCTGGTGCTGTGATCTGTGAAAAATAGTTTCAGGATTTATTTTAGTATGATATTATTGGTGCCCGCGCGGCTTAAGCGTCGGCTTATAGTGTCGAGAGTCCCAGGTTCATATCCTGGGTCTCGCAAGTACAGATATTGTTTTTCAATTTGTTTATGAGTCAGAGTATGGACCTAATAGGTTGAGCAAGTGGCTGACATCTATTTCTCGTAAAAACAAATTCTGTTAATACAAACCTCCACTCTGTGGAGGCCCATAATGATATTATTAGGATCGTACATGAACGGAAATATGATATTATTTAGTTTTTTGATAATTCTTGATGAAGGCCATAGTATTTAAGTAACATAAAGAGAACTAAGTCAATAATCACCGTAATTACCAACAAATATTTATTTATAATGCCTATTAATGAGTGGTTCACAAGCATTGTGAACCAAGTCCATTCTGGTTATTTTTGAGTAAGCTAGGTTCATACATAATAATTATTTGAGTATTGTTATTTAATATTGTGAGACTTGTCCAGCAGTTTATATAGGATAGACAAGCAAAAGCTTTATTACTAGGCATAAAGAGCACATACAGGTAAGGCAAATGGACAGTACTTCCCCAGGAACTTTGAAGAATGGTCACATTATAGATCCAACTCATGGTCCTATATCTGTGCATCTATATTATAATAAAGACCATCAACTCCATTGAGTAAGTTGAAATAATAAATGCATTGAAAGAGATGATCAAATTAATATAGGTACACAAATATTAACCTGTTCAAAAATACTCTCAAAGTGTCTCAAATAAACTGTCATGTGTAGAAAGCGTGACAGATAGATTAAATAATTGCCCTCTCTTTCTAACATAAAATATTACAGATCGTGAGAAAAAGTTTGCTGTTTGAATTTTGGTTTAAGTTATATTCGGATCATTTTGAATTCATAGCCCAAAACCACCATCAACACATAGAATTCAAATATCGTAGATTTGTTCTTAAAAATCATTCTATTTTCAAATTACAATCTTCTAATATATGTCGTAGGTTCGATTTCTGGTTGCGTATTGCCAAAGCTTACTTATCAGAAAACTAAGCGGTGGCAGTTTTTGCGCCTATATCAATTTAGCTTTTGGTGACCACATTTCATCGTTGCCTATGCAAACTACAGCTCAAAACCCTACTTATAAAACTATTGATATATATACATATATAGATATTTCTGTGGTGTGTTTTATTACTGTAATTTGGTTTTATAATTACGTCCACGATGGCCATGCGGTTACGCGATAGGCTTATAATGTTGTGGGTCCCAGATTCAAATTCTGAGTCTGGCCAAAGATTACAAATTGTTTTTCGATGTAGATTTACACTGATGGACCCAATAGATGGAGCATGTTGCTAATATCTATTTATCGTAGAAACAAAAATCTGGTAAAACAACCTCTGCAGACAACCATTTGTGATTATCTTAGAATTGAACATGGTGATGTATGTACGTATATGGTGTAATAAAAAATCTTAAATTCTTAAATATGGTGTATATTTCAGTAGTATTTAATAAAACAAAATGATGCTATGCATATAACATTTCGTAAATTTAATGAATAAAAATGTGTGTGGTAATGAGTTAACAATTTAACCGTCACCATTTTTTGAAATTTTTTTGTGACTTGTACTCGCTTATAGTCTTTACTCTGTGGTAGCCACAGAACAGATTAATAAATAAAATTCGATAGGCTATATACCCGAATACGCTACATTTTGACACACGGTTTTTAATGTGTGAGTGTCCTACGAAAATTAACCGCACATTATAGACGTGCAATAGTGTATATTGCAATTTTTAAATACACCAATATTGAATGAGCGTCAGTGCATAAACTGAGAGCAGTTGTTAGAATGAAAGACAAGCGTATTCAAGACACGTGTTTAAGTTTATCCCATATTCCTCCATACTCGATATCGGTTGCCTGTTACTCCACACCCGTTAGATATTTCAGTTCACATTATTTCTGGGTTCCCTGCCCATATGGTCTTCTTGGGATTGACCATTGTAAAAAATTGCTTGATAGCAAAGATGATAAAATTTTCTTTTAGTTTGAATGCTATTTTGCCATTTTGTCAATTGATCTGATAGTTTCGGACAATTATCCTTCATACATGCTTCAAAGGGGTACATGTTAATTTTACGTATTGCATTTCACCGTAGCACAGTTCGCCGTGAGCTTTCTTATCGGAAAGTAATCTCTATAGCACCGAGATTTTAAAAAATACGCGTTGTTCGCGGAGCATTGCAGACAAAAATGTTCCAATGTTATTAGATCCCAACCTAACCTAACTTAACCTAACACATAATCCAGTATATCGCATATTTTCAAAATTTGTTTGCCGCTGGCTTCCTGTAAACCAACAAGAACCTTGTTATATTTAGACATGAATTTTATGTCAGTACTATACGACTCAAAGAGATTGGACGGTCTTTCATATACCACCATATATTTCCGATATAACATTTCACGGTTAAGTGTGATACTGCGAACTGCATACGTACAAATTTCCGGTTTCAAAGAAATTTAACGATTGAAAATAAAATGTGAGACAATGGACAGTTTCTATCTTTTAGGGGACATTATCGGTGACATATACCCGATCCTCTTTTTGCACGAGGGATACGTTCCAAACACTACCGTGCAAAACAAAACAGTGTAAAAAAAGATATGCTGCCCACTGCCCATACAAAAATGGTAGATAGGTTCCGTTACTTAAAATCAACGCAAAATACGAAATTCTTGAACTCAAAAATAAATCGAAATTATTTATTATTTATAAGTACATTCCTATATTTATACATAAAAATACACAGTTTTCGATTTAAATTAAATTTATTATAGAGAAATATATTCATTCAGACTCGCTACTTGATAATAAACGTGCCCGTTTACTGCTGTTTTTCTCTGGCGAAAAAATACTGTCATCGCTGGAAATATTTAATGACGCTGACGTCGAAGTACGCGGCGCGTCTCTCGTATCGAACCCGAAGTGACTGACTAGTAGCGCCATATATGTACGTATGGGTGTCTGGTGTCTGGGCGGCATCCGGTGACAACATATGTATGCACCAGTGGCGTGCGGTCCATTGCAACGCAATTTTTTGATAAATATGTACATACATAACGTATTTTTATTCTTTTTAGTTTTTTAAACCGTGTTAAAGCAAAAAAATCAGTGTACCTAAATAAAAGATAACGCTGCGACACGCGCTAGAGTAAGATAAAAGGTTTACAGATGTGGGAGATGGTTTGCTACGGTGTAGCCGCCAAATCTTACCTTATTGCTTAATTAAGCGTCGATAACCGTGTTGCTAAAATTGCTATTTTTTGTGTTAAACATAAAGTCAGTGGTAAATATTTTTAGTTAATTAAGTAGAAAATATGGTTTTGTGTGTTGTATTAAAATGTGGTAGCCGTAATGATAAGCAAGAAGATGGTATTACGTTTTATAGCAGCGGTTTCCAACCTGGGAGGCGCGATCTATTGCCAGGGGAGGCGCCAAAATTTTTTAATAAATAAATTTTCATACCATAATATCTACAAATAAATAAAACTTCATATCTTAACGTAACAGTGAAAATTCAGTGCATGAATGTTTATTTTAATATATAATACATAATACATATATTTAAATCCTATTAAAAAATATTTGGAGCGGAGAAATTAGCAAAGAAACAAGCAAGAATCTTTTTATTGAACACTTGGATGGTTTAGTGCTGCATTTTTCAAATTATTTTAAAGACCTTGATTTCTCAAAGTTTTTGTGGGTATAGAATCCATTTATCGACAATGAAGATGACGAATTTGAGCTGACAACCATTGAAAAGGAAAAGCTGATAGAATTATCATGCGATAGCCTACTAAAACAAAAGTTTCAAAATGAAACCTTAATTCAATTTTGGATGAATATTAAGTGTATGTTATAGTTAAACCTTGTTATTATTCTGTTAATTTTAGTTTCCAGTTTTTTTTATAATAAAGTTTTTATTAATAAAAACGTTTATATATTATTTAATCTATTAAAACAATAAAAGGTAAGGGAGGCGCGGAAGTTTTTTTTCTTCTTCGGGGAGGCATAAAGGTTGGAAACCGCTGTTTTATAGGTAAGTTGATACATGATCGTGATAATTTATTTGTATATTATTATATATTTTAATATCAAGTGACCGTGTTTCTTTAAAATAACTTAAATTATGGATATGTTTACCTAATGGTTGCATTTTGACCGCTTAAAAATACGATATAACGTAAAAAATATATTTTAATTCTGAGCGTCTAGTGCGAGCACCTTAGGCGAGCACTAGCAAAATGGTCTATGGTCTCGAACATTTGAATACGAATGCGTTCGCTCGCCCACAAACCAAAGGCACGGCACGCAGCTTCATTTAGCAATGCAATGGGTGGCTTCTAGTATCTATAGTCTAATCCGCAACATTTTCCCACCCACGGCACACCAAAGGTCTTCCCAGAATTCCACGACACACATAAAACATTTTTATACACCAAAACATGCCCCCCCCTACCTATCGCTAAGGTTAAAGATAGTGTGATACTCTAAAATAGCGTTTTTCAAATAGTGTTTGAGGTAAAATTAATGGTATTGATTTTATGTTTAGCGATTTTTTGTATGGTTATATTATATTAATATAATTATGGTTAGTTGTCGGGTTAGGAATAATTATTTGTCGAGTATTGACACAATAATAATGAATTGTATCCTACAGTCACATGTTTTAAAATATTAATAGTAACGTAGTAAAATAGCGCCGCAGGCGACTTTTTTTGACTCGAAAATGGGAGCTGAACTGCGATAGCCTTGTAGGAAATCCGAGGATATTTTTTATTAACCGAAATCCGGATCCATATTTAATTGCTTGGTTTCAATGGTGGTCTGGTAGTTCCTTTGGAATATTTGTAGAGATCCTTTTCTTAACTCATTCTGCCAAAATTTTTGAATTCTTCTAATTTATCAGAGCACGTCAATATATTTTCATTCTGACCTTGCATTGTTTTATTTGGTTTATCCATGTGCTCCAATATATTACCAGCCATGTACGCAAATTTGGCTATTGCACCGCGGCACACCTAGCATCGTCTCACGGCACACCAGTGTGCCACGGCACACTGGTTGCGGAGCACTGGTCTAAGGGATCGGGTGTATTTATCCCTTGTCATGAGGCGAGATTCAAGTTAATAAAACAGGCATTGGACCATTTACCCTATCAGGTGTCGATATATTATGCTCTATAAAAATAAATCATTAGGGAATACCTATAGTCAATACGGTGAGAGAAATTTGATAAATTAAGAGCCGCAGTGGCTTTCATTCTGATGAATTATCTACACGGTGTTGTTTTCCGCCAACGATATGTGAAATGAACGCAATCCATCAGTCTGTCTGCAGCAGGATCCATCAAACAGGGCTGCCTTTTTTGAGAAGCCTTACTGTCGAGATATATTATACAACAAAACGCGGCCGTTACTGACCATAAAGATTTTAAGCTCAAATGGATTTAAGTTTTGTACTATTCCATTTGAGTCTTTTTTGCGATCCGGGTTTTGCCTTTCGGTATACTCAGGCACTATGTGCACTCACAAAAAGCAAATCCACACTCAATACAGTTAACTCTAACTTATATAATAAATTAATACAATAAAGTTGATAAAAACTGTAGGTATCACCTACATATTAAGTCAAGGATCACAATATAAAATATAACAAAATAATCACAAGATAAAAAGAACTTTTTATATACCACGTTTTTAAATTTTCTGCTGAATCATATAAACTTGACAATTCTAGTTATTAATAAATTAGGACAAATAAGGCAATTGTCAACAAATCATTTTTTTGCTATTTTGCAACAAACAAACAAATATAGAATACTGAAATATCATTTTGATTTCCATAGTAATGCACGTATGTATATATTAATAATTTAGTTGCTAGGACCACCCCCTTAGCATTCAATAATAGTGGATTGGATTACGGATTTCTTCCGAAATAACTTTTCATACAAAACAGAATTAACTGAAAATGAATTCAATTCTACTTAAAGATTGCTAAAAGTATTAAAAGAATGCATTGGCATCGTATTCTGATATATTCTAAAAGTTTCAAATGTCTAGCTAGTCGGGAAGTTAGTTAAAAATCGATTGCAAGATTTGTACTGGATAAACAACCACCGGACAAACAAGAATACGAGCTAAGAAAACGTGGTAAAAATATGAATAGTTGAAGTGTTTGTAAAAAACCCATACCGTATAATAATACACTGGATACGCGTATAAATCGTCAAAACCTAATTATAGATCATTAGTAATTATAAACAATAAAAATACTACACTCAAGAGGTGTAAAATCGTCCGTTCTGGGAACAATTGTAACGTATTGGAAATTTAATGGCGTTAACTAATGAGATATATCTATGACTTATTAATATTATGAATTTAAGCGTTTTATTCTTCACCTAAATTTCTAAAACTACTAAAATAGAGGGAATGCTATAATGTGGTGTATTTTGACGAAGGTAATAAATCACGGAAATCAATTTTTCCAATTAAACTACGGGCATCTTAGTTAATTACGACAATTTTAACCAGTGGTTGTTACATGAAATGCTTATCGAATTGCGTTATAATGTTGGCTATTGGTTTTAGTAGGTATATTATGCACGAGATGTTTTCAAATTATATGTATTCAGTATATAGAATGTGAAATTCTGAAATCTTGTGTCTTTTTAGTTAAATAAAAGAAATAGTGCACCGAAGTGAGTACATAATATTATTTTGTCTATATCCAACCAAAAAACGTTGACAAATCGTCATTAAAATTTTGTAATTTAAAAAGTTAGTGAAACTCTCTCTAGTTATAGCCAAAATTCTTTATTGGCAGCCCCGTTTTATGTATCATAATATATTGCAGAATATATAGCCAACTATTTCCTCTCCCCGATCTGACCTTGCTGGAGGAATCCAATCTGTCCAACTGTCTGATTAAACGCTTATACTACCCCTTCGTCTAACACATGCACATATATATGTTTCAATATATTCAGTTAAATATATCAAATCCAATGTCCATTTGCCAGTTTTTATCGAGTCTACAGATAGTGAGATAGAACATGGTCAACTATTTTGCAAGTCGTGTTGTGCATTGTAAATAGATTGTATATTATATTATTATGTATACGTTATATATTAGCATCATCATCAATTGAGTGTAGTTATACATAAAGCAGCCAGGCCACAATCTTGAAAAAAATGAGTTATTGTGATTTCCATAATGTCACATGTTTGTTTTACATTCTGCACAAATCAGCCAAGCTGATGTCATACAAAAATCTCATTTAAATGCGTTTTAAAGATTTTGCAAATCGCAGAATATGACATTTTCGATCTGCATAAAGCAACCAAGCTGCTTTCATACAAAAATGTCATATAAATGCGTTCTTAAAATATGCCATATTTGATCTGCAAAAAGCAGTCACATGATAATATTATGTAATTACCTAATTATTAAAATCCTGACTGTAAGGTGTGTTTTTCTTTATTCAATTAATAAACATTATTTTCTCAATTACATTATATGTTTTTCATTTTATTATATAATATAATATATATATAATATATTCTATAGATTTGTCATGTAAAAATTAGTGCGAAGCAGCTAAATATTAATGTATAATTTACAAGTTTTTCGAATTATTTTCAGAACTTTGTAATTCCCATAATACTTGAATAACTTGGAAAGTTTTTTTTTAAGAAAATAAATGCAAAAATAACGATTTTTCTTACAAAAATAAGAGTTGGCTACATTCAAGAATGAACATTCTAAAAAACCCGTTTTGCACAAAACAGCCTGGACTGCTAAAACATCAAAATTTCAAAGGTATAGACAGTATACATAGGCTTTGTGGATTTAAAGAAACACATTTTACATAAAAGTGCTTCTATCTCTGTTTGTGTGGACTGGCTGCTTTGCGTATAACTACGCTCAATTAATAACCGGCGGCTTAGGGCGGCACTGTAGTCGTTTAATGCCCGTTGAAAACAACTGAATCAATGCATTTGGCGACATCCAGCGAAAATCTAATAAAGATTGGGATACAGTAATAAAAACTTTAATATTGTATTTTCTCAAAATGGGACCTCAAAAACAACCCGCTTCGCACCACACTCCGTCTTAACCGAATGTATATTATTCTCACAATTTGCAGAACCAACCTGCCACTGGTAATGCCAATTGGGAAGGTGATAACTATGTTCAACCAAAATGCTTCGGGTGTCGATATATTCCACTTGCGTGAAGGTGAGTTTAGGTTTAGTTGGACACTATTTTATAAATTCTTAAATAGGGCCACCCATAAATGTATTTTCACTGCTTTTGTATGTTTAAATTAGGTACTCTTTTATGTTTTCATTTTTATGGCTTTTATTACTTTTTTTCTTTATAATAATGACACATGTCATGCTGCTGTCATGCCATATTATCACGAGAGACACCTATCTGGCCGGGCATGTTATTAAAATACGACAATTTTAATAGAATGTTATACTTACATAATGTTTTATAAAATTTTGCATTCTCAAATCTTATGTGTCTTATTCGTTATTCGTCGTTCGTGAATAAAAAAAATAGTTTATTAACGGCCCACATGCTCAGCATAGGTCAAAATGGAGATTTTATGGTATTTTCAGAGCATAACCCTGGACATTCCTTAAACGTAGTAGATAATCTATTTATATAATTTGAAGCCTTATTATCCTTTATATTTATTATAAACATTTTATGACTATATAAAATATTTTTATTACATAAAATAGTATTCTTTTAAACCTCTCGAGCTAATGTTTTAGAATATAGTCATATTTCAGTACGTCCATGTGCAGTGGTGTTAAGATTTTTTAGTTTTATTAATTTTTAAACGCATTTACAAAACCATTAGTAAAATTAATGTTAACATTATATAGTTACATATTTACGATAAAAAAATATATTTTATAATGTTTTTGATCCCAAATTTTACAAGAATTAGGCATTTTATTATTCAAAAAATGGGCAAGATTTACACATTTGAAGATCATTCGAAAGACACTGATTATCAGCTATGTCTTTGACCATTCAAATGTGATAAACATCTTACGAATAATGTTTGCTTTATAATAATTATTGACCTAAGGATAAGGTAGTATTTTTTTTGAAATACGCCATTTTTATTGGCATTTCCCAGTGGCTAAGCTACAACATACGGCCGTAGCTATAAATTGACAAACGATAAATGAAGTAGGGAGTAAGGTTATGTTCACGCGCGTGTTTGAACGTGTACCTAACCATTTTTTTTAAACGGTAGGTACATGTTCAAACGTTGAATCCCTTTTCACGAATATAATGAATATTTCAAATATATAAACGGGAAAAATCACACCAAATCTAGATGTAATATTTTAGTAGTCAAACATATCGTGGAAAAACACATTTAGTGTGTTATTTCCTAAATTAATGTCATGCGAAAGTTGATTGTCTGCTTAAATAATTCACCATTTAAAGTTATAAATTATAATTTAAATAATATTTGCATATAATAAACGGCTTTTGCTACACAATTTTTTGAATGTTCTTTTTGCTCTCCTGAAAAAATGATAATTTAGAGTTAGTGTGTTATTCTATGAGGTAGTAGATATGATGTGAAAACTATTACATACACTTCTATGTTTTTAAGTGTTTGTTACTTATGTATTCGTTTAAGGCTATACCTCAGCTGAGGCATGGTCTAAAAAGATCGTGATTAGGCGATGCGCGGATTGTGCAAATGACGCGAGCCGAACGAAATATAATTTGTCATAAAAATTCAACATGCGTCCTTTTAATGTTATGTTTATTATTATATTCGTAATAATAATAGTATATTCATTGACACGTTTTCTTTTTCAAGTACATGCGGAACGTTTTTTATTCATCTTTACACGATTTAAGAATATATTCCTCCGACGCCATCACAAAACAAATTGACATGCTCACATGTCGACTATCGCTCCCCAACTGGCAACGCGGTCGAAATTACGTCCCACATACTGTTGAAAATTATTTGCCGTTTCACTTATGTACGCTCTTAATATTCAGCCCCTCAAATTATATGTACCACAGTAAATTGAATTTTGCCACACCAATACTTAATGTAGAAGTACTTCAAACGATTCATATTCCAAATAAATTGATGAGGTATACATTAAATTTAATTTGACAAAAAGCAAATGCATATGACATAAACAGGCATACATTAAGGATTAAGCTGTGTCGAGATTATTCAAACATAACACCGCACCTCCTCAATCATTCATATCTGGATGTGCACAGAGAGACGCCAGGCGGAAGTTCAAAGCCTTGCAGAATACAGCCTCCAATGAGAAGGCAGGCTTACCGGGGTAATGGATATAAACGGCATGCGACAAATTTCGCTGCGAGCCGGAAGTAAAGAAAGTAAACCCCGCTTGATAAATTGCCCCAGTTTCACGCATCGCAAAAAATGTTTTCTTTCACTTGTGTTGTTTAAATTGTGACGGGTAAATTCTGTTCCTTCCAAAGATGTTGAAAAAAACCCCTCTACTAGATGGAATCTAAACATTCTAATGGATTTAAGTTTTGCACTATTCCATTTGAGTCGATTTTTGCGACACAGGATTTAAATTAAAATTCCACCAAGTACCTTCGGTCGATAGTATTAATATTATAAATATTGCTAGTAAGTACGGCAAGTACTAAAGTTACTTTTAAAATTTTGCGTTGCAAGTCAAAATTTGTGGTTTAATAAGAGTTGTATTAAAAATCGGTGTGTGTACTTATATACGCGCGTTAGAAGTTATACTCCTTTGGCGTAACAAAACAAAATAAGCCGTTACCTGAGTCTTAATATATTACAGTGGATTGTGTTTATGAAAACGTACGCAATTCATCTGTGTCTCATAAAATACATGATAATATTGTAATTTAATTATTGTATTGGACCAAAACTCATCTTTGCCATTTACAGCGGTTATAATCGATTCAGAAGTGCCCATGATGAATTAAAATTATTTACCAGCTCAACATTAACAAAATTTATTTATTTATTGATGTATAAATTTACTCATAAATAATGCTTACATAAATAGAGCCTCAAATCTTGATACACAATCTTTACAATGAAAAATAAATATACCTACACTCCAATATAAATAAAGTTTTATGAATATAATTTAAAAGTGTATAATGTTAGTCTCCAGAAATTTGTTTATAAACATATATATTTATTATGACACAATATTGGTTATGTTTAGGTACAACACGTGCTCTTTACGTGGTTGTATTGAACAACTAACTAAATGACACTATGCGCATGCGCATGTACCTTTGAGACCGAAATGAATAAAATTATAAAAAATATGTGTTACATTGGCGCGCGCAACTTCGTCACACGCTAAAAATACATTCTGATCTGTTTTCCCAAACGCGCCAAAAGAAGTATAACTTCAAAAATAATCTGGTAGGTATTGATTTATTATATAAGTTAGTGTTAAGAGTGTTCATTGTCAGTGTGTGTTTGCCTTTGGTGAGTATACACAGCGCCTGAAGATGCCGAAAGGCGAAACTAGGGTCACAAAAAACGACTCAAATGGAATAGTATAAAATTTAAATTCTATCAAGTACCTTCGGTCGATAGTATGAATCTAAATACGTTAAAGTAAAGCTGAATAAAAGGAATCGTGGACTAACAATTACATTTTAGCTGCATGTGATTATGCATTGCAGAGCGATTTGTTGTAAACTTCACACTATTATTATCCGTATCTGTGGAAAATACCAAAATTTTTAGACGTTTTTAAACTGTTAATTCTATAAATTGTTTTCCATTGTTTTCCATTGCTTCAATCGTATGACAGCAGGGTGTAAGCGACAGCATAGAGAATTTAAATATAATCACAGTATTAATTTATTTTAAACACTATATTATTATGTAGTACTAATTCCACTTAGTTTAATATTAGTCCAATAAAAATCCACCTCACTTAGGGGAAAAAAATAAGACAAGTCGCGACCCGAGAACTACAGGGTTCTAAGTGGACAACTGCAGCAAAAAAGTTATGGGCTGTTGAAGTTTTGAATGCTTGTATTTTGTAAATTGTGAATGTTTTCAATTATTTTTTTGATTGAATATATCAATGATGGTACTGCTATGGTGTACCTGTCAAAAAAATTACGTTAAAACTAGTTTTTAATAGCTAATTTTACATGTCATAAATTCAGTTAGAACCATGTCCACCTGAAACTCAAACAAATCGCCTTTACTACAAGGTTCTAACTGAAATTTGTATGGAAATCCTAGTGATTCAGGATACATAGTTTCACTATTCATCTAAAAATAAATAAAATTCTTGAAAGTTATCGAATATAATATTTTTTTCCGGAGAAAATGTATGGAAATTGTTGGGAAAATGGGAAATTCGGAAAAACTTAAATATTTTTTTCTATTTTGGGTTTATTACCATTTTAAAATGAAAAATATGTTGAAAATATAATATAAAATACAAAACTATTGTTGATGCAACAAGCCCAATGTTGATGGTTCAATTTCAACTGGTCTGTTCTCTTAATTTTTTATACACGATTGTTGTTACTAATGGCTGAGGGAATGTTGTGTAAAAATCTTCTATTAAATAATTATTCGCCTCAGTTTTAGAATAAACTTCAAGCCAAGAAGAGGCATATCTTTCAGATCCATCATTACATCATAATACGAGTATCATAATGATATTGTATAATTAATATACTCAATCTCTAGGAAATTCTCAGGAATATGGATGGTATAATACATATCCATTTCTTCACCTCATCTACTGAGATTTGAGACATCTCAAACATTTATATCACTGTAAGTGGGTCTATTCTATACTAATCGACCGATAAAGTGATAAAGTGATAAATATTACAAAACTTAGGATAGGTTTATATCAAAGTATGTATAAAGTGTAACAATTGCAATATGTTGGTTATAATTGTTGCAATAAGCAAGAGAGGTGCTGTTAAGTTAAGTTAAGTTTGATAATATTTATCACTTTATCACTTTAGCGGTCGATAAGTATAGAATAGATCCACAGATTAAACCTGAAACATAAAGTCAATGAATGCAATACTATTAATATTTAGACATTATTATTAACAAAAGGTCGAAGAATAAAATGTACAATGTTCGTTCGACATTCAAATTATGAAAACAATTAATTATGTAAATTATAATTAACGGTTTGTGAATATGTAACTGTAACGGCGTTTGTAACAAAATTTAAAAAAAATAAGATAATATAATTGAAGCTTACTTACGTTTCATAATATTATAATTCATCTAGAAGTAAGTTCAAAATTTACTGTTGATATCAAATATCACGAAACATTTTTTTGAGGTTATGTATCTCGAAGCTATAGTAGTTTATGTAAATACTCGTGGTTTATATAGTTAAAGACACTGCATGAAGTCGTAATAATAAATTGAAAATACAAAACAACAATATTTTACTCTTCATATTGAAATTAAAACCATTTTAACAGCTTTAAATGTTTCCACAACCGCGAAATGTCAAATCACATAGAACTTTGTAGAACGACGGATCTTTTTAGATTATGATAGAACTCTGTAGTATCCCAGATATTGTGTAAAGTGCACATAGAACTCGGTAGTATTGGGGTTTAATGAAAAAATATAAGAAATATCGACTTCATATTAATATATTATGTAGATAATGTGACTTGGAAGACTTCCTCATCATTACTTTAGTTTGGCCAAAAATCGACACTTAGAACCTTGTAGTTCTCGGGTCGCGAAGTGGGCTCCCTTATATGGAATATACTAAAAAAATAATAAAGATTTGTTAAAGAGTTTCCCACGATGACCGCGCGGCTTAAGCGTCGGCCTATCTATAGCGTCGTGAGTCCCAGGTTCAAATCCTGGGTCTGGCAAGTACATATATTGTTTTTCAATTTGCGTATGAGTCAGAGTATGTACCTAATAGTTTGAGGAAGTGGCTAACATCCATTTCTCGTAAAAAAAAACTGAAAATATTAACCTTCACCCCGTGGAGGCCCATATGATCTTATTAGGATCGTAAATGCTCTGAAAAAAAAAAAATTTTAATATTTACGTGTAGGAATTGCAATACCGGTATTTAAAAACAGGTATTCCAGTATTTATCAATACAGAAATACCGGTTTTAAAAATCCAAAATACTGGAATTTTCGGTATTAAGAAAGCACACTCATTTACGTTTTTGAAAATGAATTATAAGCTATGTGCTGGTAAAATGCAAATTTATTGAGTTAATCCAACAGAGGTGAAAAAATAATGAAACAAATCTCATCAAATATATTTAGATAAGAAATTGTCGGGATGAATTATTATAATATTATTTCGAAATAGAAAACATCCGTGACAAAAATGTTCAATTATTCTATAATAATTATTGATGACTGTACAAGCGTTGAATTTAAGAAGCTTTTCCTGCAGCCGGACTTATTTGCACTTGATGAACTTTTGAAGGCTTTAGTTAAAATTATCAATATATTCAAATTAATTGTAAAAAAAATCACTAGTTCTACAATAAATGTACGTATGTAGGTTTTTGCTATAAAATAATATTTTAAAAAGATTTTAAAAGCTATATTTATTGATAAGCACCTACTTCTGTTTTTTAATGTTTAAGAAATACCGGTATTCAATCAGAAATACCGAAAAAACGGTATAGACATTTTCATTCGGTATTGAAATCCCTATTTACGCGTGTATCATAAAATGAATTAAATTTTGTTACATAAACGAGACGCGTTTCCATTATTCGTAATTTGTGTTAAATGGCACGACCGTCATTATGTCATAAACTAAAACGGCCTATTATTCTTGGTCAATGGCGACTGGATTTTGCATATTATTAATCTGTTCTGTGATCTACACTTTGAAGAGAAGAAAGTTTTTCTTTGATTGATTTGAATAAGATTTAGTAAATCATTTGATATGTGATAAAATATATTTTAAAAAGTCATAACTCGACTCTTCTGGGTCGACCTGCAACACTTGTTTATGCAGCATGTAAACAACAAACTCTTGTGAAATTGTAATAATATCTACTAGTTTTATCTTCATTATCTATAACTGTGTTAGCCTTATTTCTTTGCGAAAAAGAAAAACGACAAAACTAGTCTAGAAAAATTACATTATAACTAATATTCGGTGAGTGTACGCAGTGTTGCCGACTGACGTTGACAAAAATATGTGAAACTGGGCAAAAAAATAATAGATTGACATTTAAAAATAACAAATATATAAAAAAATGTCACGATATAATATTTAACATTCAGTTTATTTAAAAAAAAAAGTCGAGTACGAGTATAATAAACTTTTGAGAAATATAATATAACCAACAAAAAAATCTTTTTACAACGGTTAGTAATTAAGGTAATACTTTGATTTAAAATACAAATACAAAAGCAGATTGCCAATTAGTAGCGCAATTTAGAAAACATTTCAGAGAAAATTGTAAAAACAATTAGTTAAATTTATCACATGTCAAATAATGTAACTATAGCTTAGTGGTCAGTCATGGGAGCATTTCCCGAGGGGCGCAGGTTTGAACCTGCTGGGCGTGGTTTTATTTTTTATTTTTTAAAGAAGTTTTTATAAATTATGTATTTTCAATAAAAAAAAAGAGAATGCTACATTCTTAAATCTTCTCAATTATTCGTTGAATAAAAATATATGTACATATACCTGTTATGCTTATTTTATCACTAACTGCATTTATTTAAAGTAAGTGAAAATTAATTTAACTAACTATTTATAAAGTGATATCGATATCATTCAATTTGCATTCAATGCTTAAGACGGTACTTCAGTGAAACGGCAAATAATTTTCAACTATAGGTACGACGAAATTTTGGAGAGCGAACGTCGAGCTGTGAAAACGTCAATTTGTTTCGTGATGGTGACAGGGGTATTAATTCTTAAATCGTGTAAAGATGACTAAAAACGTTACCCATTTACTTGAAAAAGAAAACATGTCAATGAATATATTATTATTGGTATTAATAGAACAATAAACAAAACATTAAATGGACGCATGTTGGATTTAGATGACAAATTATATTTCGTTCGGCACGCGTAATTTTCACAATCCGCGCATCGCCTAGCCACGATATTTTTAGACCATGCCTCAACTGAGGTATAGCCATAAGTTATATTATATTGTCATTTATAAGCATTTTTCATTAGGTTACCTAAGTTTTTCTAATGTATTTTAAAGCATTTCTTTTTCGTTTTACCTGTTATTATATATTTTGAATTTTTGAGAGGTTATTATATTTATAATTAATATGTTTAGTTAAGATAGTTATACTAATATTTGTTCAACATATTAGGTCCATACTCTGACTCCAAACACAAATCGAAAAACATTATGTGTATATGCCAGACCTAGCAATCAAACCTCGGACCCACGATATTATTAACTGACACGTAAGCCGCTCGGCCATCGTGGGCGTTTATAATCAGAAATTAATAAGTAACTTCTGTATTTGTTGTAGGTACTTACACAATAGTACTAGTACTAATACTAGTATAAAATGCAAAAAAAAAAAACGAAATCCGGGTTGCAAAAAATGATTCAAAAGTACAAAAATTAAATAAACTACAATATCAATATATTATGTGGTTACATGTAAGTTGTATGTATGCAGTTCATCGTGGGACACTTATTCGTGCGCCGCAGTACGTGAAACATGAGTTCGGATAACATTTTATAAAATGATGGGTTCTTCGTTGAACAATTCACCGTGGAATACATTTGTACGTATCTTACAAAATGTGGCGACAGTGTGCAAGTAGTACTGTTCCAATTAGATTAACCCTAACCTAACCTAGTAAAGACATCTCATAAAATTCACCACATGTAGCATACGTACAAATATACTCCACGGTGAAATGTTCAACGAAAAACTCGTCATTTGATTAAATGTTACACAAACTCATGTTTACGTACTGCGGTGAACTGTTTACGTATAAATTTCCGGATACGATATTATGTTATAAAAATATATATCGTACAAAAAGGTTTAAATATTAGTTAGCTGGGCGCAAGAATTATCCTCATAGACAGTTTCACATACGAATAATAATAATGAAGACATAAATAAACCTGAACATCTGGATTCTTTGGTGGGACAGGCGCCTTATTCTTCTTGATGCTTGGAGACGGAGATGAAGGAAGCGCCTTGGAGCTGCCAGCACCTTTAGGTTGAGCAACAGCCGTAACGGAATTACTGGGCGTTACCGTCATGGGAGGAATTGGTGTCGCCATCGAACTGGGCCCTGCCCTGGCAGGACTAGGACCTGCTCTGGATGGACTCGGCACCGGTTTTGATGGGCTGGGAGCCATTTTTGCAGGCGGACTTTCGCTGAGGGTGTCAGTAGAACTGTTCACCATCTTTTGGCTGTCCACGTCACTTGAGTCATTATTCTGTTACAGAAAAAAATCAACAATGAATTTAACGGTAAATCATTACTGCTTAAAACAGAAATTTTGTATTATAGATATATTGTGTTAAAACTTATTGAAGTTAACACCACACGTCCTGCACTACAGCCGGTCTTCATCGGGCGTATTACAGGACCCTATGTTTGAATGTGAAGTATCATTTTTTCTGACTGGGAATGTCTCAGAAAACAGTAACCCAAGACTAAGGTCGCAATGCACTCAAATGGGCTTTGACTGAATTTACTGTAGTGTCATACGTAAATGAAACACGCATTATAGACGTGCAATAGCGTGTGTTGCAACCTTCAAATACACAAATATTGAATGAATTGAGTAGTTGTTCGAACAAAGGACAAGCTTAAAATGACTTATTTTTGACATGTGTTTACCCATAGGAGAGATGAAAACGTAAAGGCAATATTAAAAATTGAAGTACCTAACAAAAGCTAATACAAAACAGACGAACATTTTAAGTGAAACGATCTTCACGTTGGCAGTATGATGCCGTAAATTTTCTAAATGCAATAAAATTTGCCTTTGTGGCGACCAGGTCGGACGGTCCGATGAGCCCAACAGCTGGTTGAATGGTCTTGAGCAGCTCTTTCTTTTCCGTACATATTTTGAGACATTCCCAGAGGATGTGTAAATCATTACTGCTTAAAACAGAAATTTTGTATTATAGATATATTGTGTTAAAACTTATTGAAGTTAACACCACACGTCCTGCACTACAGCCGGTCTTCATCGGGCGTATTACGGGACCCTATGTTTGAATGTGAAGTATCTCTACTAAGCTTATCAAAATTAAAACACTAAATTTGAATCAACGACCTGTCGATTTATAGACATACGTTATGCCATTTTTCCATGATTACCTATGCTAATACGTAATAATAATTGTTATATTAAAACCAATATGGGAAAATTATTCATTATATAATAATTATGAGAGTTTTGGAAGATAGAAATTAAAAGACTATTTTAATAAGGTTACAAAATAGTGGTTAAACGCTCACCCAAGGTAGTAAACTCTGCACCATAAAATTGACAGGATTTCCAGCCGCTCTGATGATTTGGACGGCTCTCTCATGAGAAGCTGTCCTAACGTCGACCCCATCAACTTCAAGTATCCGGTCACCGGTCTGTAAATAAAATATATGATATCAAGTTTTCCATGAATAGTTCGTTGTAACACAATCAAAAGAAGTCGCGATACATTTAAATAATGGCATTCTCATATTCTACATAAACCATTGGCAATTTTCCATGATGCACGTGATTCATGGTTTCCATGGTCACTTCGACAGAAATAGACAAAATATTAAACAATCAACCAGTAGCGAAGGATGTAGGTAGGCTCTTAAGATCCGCCATAAATAGTGCACATTAAACTTTGTTAGTCATATGTATTTGTTTTTATTGAACTAAGACTGCAATAAGTTACAGATGGATGTTAGTTAGTTTTTAAAAATCAATTAAACTTTGTTTTAACCAAACCAAATAGTTTTGGTACACTTAGGGCGATACGACAAAATTGTGCACACTTTTTCATTAATACTTATTTGTTTTCGTTGGATTGGGAATCATATTACCTACACATATTATTGGTTCATTTTTTTTAAATTCATTTAGCTCTGCCTAAACCAAACTATAGGTAATAGATAAAAAATAATATTCGATCTATAAAATATTCAATGTAAGATTGAATTGCATAATTTTAGATATTTTATAGATAGACGAGTATTTTTTGACTATTATCTATAGGTTGGTTTTCGCAGGGTTTAATTGAATTTTAAAAACTAACCAACACATCTGTAAATTTAAGTCTTATTTCAATTAAAACAAATACGTATGACTGACAAAGTTTAGTTTGCACTATTTATGGCGGATCTTAACAGACTACCTCCACCCATCGCCACTGCAATTAACCAAAGCATATATATTTAATAACAAGGTGAAAAATTTAAGCAACATAACTATTTATTTGCCATATGTTTAACATGGATTAAATGCAAAGGCAATATTTTCGCAACGTAGGGTCCGAATCTATCAACGCTTTGGGCCTCCATATACCTGAAACCGCTACTAAACCAGACAATTGCAAGAGTAGGTCCACCCCGTCAATACGTGCAAAACTTGTATTGCAAACCTTTATTTAATTTCATTAGTTTAGTTGGTAATTTTCACGAATTACATATGTATTCTTCGAGCTTCGAGCTATGTGTCCAGGCCATTTCCATTCGAAGAAGGGACAATTGTTGGACAAATCTAGTCATCCAGTGGTACCCAAGAGGTACAAAAAGTCCGCAAGGTAGACCTCGAGGCTGCTAGATCGATGAAATGGTAAAGTTCTGCGGAAATGCGTGGCAAAGCAACGAACAGGACCGGGAGAAGTGGAATCAGCTAGGAGAGGCCTTCATCCATCAGTTGATAGATTCGGGCTGATGATGATGATCCTAGGGTTATATAGGTATATCTGGGTTATACAGATTAACTGCAGACTAACGTGATGTAATAATATACTAATTATTTTTTTTATAATAAATCGTCTAACTATAGCTCAAACCCGTGAATTCTCTCGTCACATCAAACGCTGCTATATGAGTGATCTACGCATTGCATGCTTGAATATATTAAAAAGGCATGGATTAAGGTACTGGGTCGAGGGAAATAGAATGATCTTTAATATGCCGTGTTCTTCAGGTGGTACCATGGTACCATGATAAGGTGAAGTAACTAGGTAATAATATTATATTTAATTATTTTATATTTACCCTGAGTTGGCCACATAGTCCAGCTGGGCTTCCAGGCACGACATTCTTGATGAAGATCCCAGATATTATGACGTCACAGCTTGTTGCTTCTCCGGAGGCTCCAGAATTAGTGATATCCACCTTAAAATAATATACTTATTTCATTTATAATATACGAGGAATTCCCTTTTTATTTTGACTTTTCCTTTGATACATAATATGCAATATCAGTTGTTTATTCTCCGAAGGTGCAGACTAAACCTACCACTCGTAATGCCAATTGGGAGGGCGACAACTATGTTTGACCAAATTGCTTCGGGTGTTGATATATTCCACTTTCGTGAGGGTGAGTTTAGGTGGACGCCATTTTATAAATTCTTAAAATAGGGTCTCATTAGCAAACTCGGTGTACTTCTTTGAATGATGTATAATTGTATTTTCACTGCTTTTGTATGTTCTCTTTTTATATTTTAATTTTTTTCGTTTTTATTACTTTTTTTCTTTATAATAATGTTTCATGTCATGTTGTGAACGTGTTAAATAATAATATGTTAAAAATAAATTGAAATTGAAATAATTGCTAAAAAAACAATTACTCTACCTTTCCACCGACAATGCTAATGCCCAGTGAAGTATTGGGCTCCCTGGTGACTGCGACGGCTCTGGATATCCCCCAGTGCTTGTCAACCGAAGAGGCGGGCGACTTGGAGCGACCGCGACCCACAGTCGGGGAGCCAGAGTACTTGTCCCTTGATACCGTCATCACGGGGACTGGCGAACTGAAAGAACAAACAATAAAAGCAATATATCAAGAGATTTCAAGATAATTTGTCTGTATTAAGACAATTAATATATGTATACAGAGTGTAGATGTTTGTTGTTCTCTCCCTTTCATCCCTTTTTATTCCCACCCTTTCTATTTCTCGTGTTATTCCCTATGGGAGGTCGGTTACTATCAGGGAAATCTTTTCTTTATCGTCTGCCATCCGGAACAGTTTGGTGGAATTGCAATTTTACAAATTGGGGTAGTTCTTGTACTAAATAATGTGATGTAGTCCTCTAGAAAGTTTACCACTGATCGGATAATGTGTTTGGGGATGCTATACGTTGCGTTTTGATAATATGCTGAACTTTTTGTTTCTTTGTAGTTAAATATTAATGGAGTTTTTACCTACTTTATTGTATTGATTAGTTATATAAGTTAGAGTTAATAGTATTCGTGGTCAGTGTTTGTTTGCCTTTTGGTGAGTGTACACAGTGCTTGAAGATGCCGAAAGGCGAAACCCGGAGTCGAAAAAAACGACTCCAATGGAATAGTACAAAACTTAAATCCATTAGAATTTTAATTCAAATTCCATCAAGTACCATCGGTCGATAGTATTAATCTTTGTAGTTAGTTGGTATGTGTACCTATAATATTTAAAAAGAGTCATTTTACACAATGTAATCATCATCATTGATCCATTGCTGGATAAGGCCTCCCCTAACAGCCTCCAATCTTCTCGGTCCCTAGTTCTTTGCTGCCAAGTGAGGACGTCACGGTGGTCTTTAAATACCCCTAGGGTACCACTTTATGACGGTATTTGTCCGGCAGTTATCCATTCGCCGAGCGAAATGTCCAGTCCATTGCAATTTTATCTGCTTGGCGACCTATATCACATCGCATACTCTTGTTTGCTTTCTTATATAATAGTTTCTTTTGTTGTCTCTGTGCGTTATACCCAATGTGCAGCTTTCCATGCCACGTTATCCTACTAGTATTTTTTTTAGATATCTCTCACATTAAGAATACCGCAATGGGAGGTCACTTTTGAAGATAATATTCTGGTGCCCAAATGCATTCCATACCAGTTGCATTCTGTGAGCAATCTCGTCATACATTCACCGTCAATTTACATTAATTTGTTAACCAAGATAGACGTAATTGTTGACCCTCTGGATTTGAGTACCATTGATGAGGATCGCTTTTGGTTCAGCAAAGCAGATTAGTACGTTTGTCTTTGAGACATTTATCTTTAAACCTATTTTGCGGCTTCCATTTGCAAGCTCCTGCATCCTGTTCTGAAAGTCATCTGGGTAATTCGCAAAAATAATAATGTCTTCTACAACAGTACTTCTTAAACTAGGGGGCGCGGCCCCCTTGGGGCCTTGGAGCTCCTGACAGGGAGCCGCGAAATATTTCAATATTTCCCAAACTTAAATGAAGACCAAAAGTACAATTGGATAAGAACACCATTTACTAAGTCCTTAAAATGTGATTATATTACGGGGGCAGCTCAAATAAAATTGATTGATATTAGATCAGATAATTCCCTTGAAGTCGAATTTAATGAACGAAGTCTTGGATAAGGCGACAGCAAGAATATCTGTCAATCGCAAAATCAGAATTGTTTATCATAATTCATTTTGCGACAACATACATTTGTGCGAAACATCATTTTAATCATCACTGGTAGTAAAAAATAAATACAGGTCGTGTCTTTTAACGGAGACTATGGAGCGAACCCTGCGAATTAGCATTTCAAACATTGTACCGAATATTGATTTATTATATTATGTATAAATATGCAATCACACCCCTCTCATGAACTTTTTTTTGTAGGTTGTAGCTGTAATAGTTTTTTTTTAATTTTTGCTTTACAAGCGAGTAAATGAAATGTTATTATTTTTAATAAAAATGTGATCATATAGGCATCCACAGGGTGGAGGTTTGTATTAACACATGTTGTTTTAACGAGAAATTGATGTCAGCCACTTGCTCAACCTAGTAGGTCCATACTCTGACTCATAGACAAATTATAAAAACAATATGTGTACTTGTCAGACCCAGGATTTGAACCTGGGATCCACGGCCCTATAGGCCGTCGCTTAATTAATGATAAAAATTTTGGGATCCTTGGATTTTTTTTCCGATTTCGGGGACCGTGATATGAAAAAGTTTGAGAAGCACTGGTCTACAAATCACAGGTGACAGGTATTCATCGTTAATGGCGATTACACTATTCTCCCAGTCAAGTTTCCTGAATAGATCTTCCAGACTGGGTAGTGGTGGATTCACCACATAATGTAATAATATACGAGTAAGTATGTAATACACCTAAGTATATGGTCAGCACACGCGATCAGGTACCGCTGCAGAATATAGACATAGGACAGCATGCATATGAAGGGGTGGACAAGTTCACGTATCTCGGATACAGCCTAAATACCCAAAATAAGACAGCAGAGCAGATAAAAATCCGCCTTCTCTACGGGAATAAATGATGGCATGCCTGCAAGCGACTGGTGGGGTCGAAAATTCTAGGCCGAAGAAGTAAACTTCTTTTATATAAAACAATTATAAGCCAAGTGGGCACGTATGGCTGTGAGACTTGGTGCTTAACTCAAGACGAGGAAAATAAATTAGCTGTCTTCGGGCGCAAAATACTCCGCAAAATCTTTGGACCCACGTTGGAAAATGGGAACTATAGAATAAAACTGAACCAAGAGTTGGAAGAGCTGATTGAACAGCAAACAATCATAAGATACTGTAAGTCCCAAAGACTACGCTGGGCGGGATATGTGGAGAGAATGGAGAAGTGTGGCGAGAGACTGGAGTAAGTGTAGAGCGGTTGTGGAGGAGGCCAAATCCCACCCCGGGATATAGCGCCGTGGAAGAAGAAGAAGAAGAAGTATGTAATATAAAAGTATTGTTATATATTTTATAAAATATTATGTCTATTAATTATAATCATAGCATAATAATTTAGATTTACATGCTTTATTTTAATCCATCTAAATTATAAAGTAACAATTCATTTGTAAAAATTATATACATTCCTCCGTTCATTGTTACGAGGGAAACAATGTGTAAATTCATACGATTCAAAACAATAACAAAAACCAGCGTTTCACCAAGCTTCCCCTGTGGCCGAGTTCGCCCGCAAAACAAAAGTCTAAACACTCAAAACAATTTCCGTAAATGAAATATTGCAATCCCAAAATGGCCGGTCAGCTGTAACACGATATTAATTGAATTGACTGAGCTGAGTGTATTTCAATTAATATTATTATTAGAAATTGAAATTGCGGTGTTTCGAATACAATATGTTCATGAATAGGTACGTGTATTTTGTTACGAGTAGCAAATTATTGATTTTGTCAATTAATTATTATTGATGGATATTTTAAAGTAAAGTAATTTAAACGATGATGTGCTCCGTATTAATTGAACCCATGTGCATATCTTACCAAATAGAGTAAATCGGCTTCAAAGTTAATACACGATTATAAATTCTACATAACTATGTTTAAAATGCTCTTAAAAATAATGTCTTATTTTTAAACGAACATAATTTTTAGTGTTTGAAGCATACCCAATGGCCGCACGGCTTAAGCGTCTGACTATAGCGTCGTGGGTCCCAGGTTTGAACCATGGGTCTGGCAAGTACACATATTGCTTTTCAATTTGTGTATGAGTCAGGGTATGGACCTAATAGGTTGAGCAAGTGGCTGACATTCATTTCTTGTAAAAACAAAATCTGTTGATAAAAACCTCCTCTCTGTGGAGGCCCATTTTATTAGGATCGGACATAGTCGGATTGATTGTTTGAAGCGTACAAGTCACGTCGAAACATTCAAATTAGACATGACGATGTGTGCAGAAAAACGTTAGAAATAATCTACCAACATCACCACAATAATGCGTCAGTTTGACTTGTTAAGGCCATGCATTAGTTGAGGCACGGTCTAAAAAGATCGTTGCTAGGCGATGTGCGGATTGCGGGTCGCGGGTCCAAAAGACGCCTGTCAAACGAAATATTATTTCTCATATAAATCCAACATACGTCCATTTTATGTTCTGTTTATTATTCTATTAGTAACAATAATAATATATTCATTGACATGTTTTCTTTTTAAAGTAAATGGGTAACGTTTTTAGTCATCTTTACACGATTTTAGAATTAATTGGCCCGTCGCCATCACGCAGCAAAGTGACGAATGTCTAACTCGACGTTCTCTCAATGAATGCGAAGCGAGTACAAAATTTCGTCGCGCGTACAGTTGAAAATTATTTGGCGTTTCACTGATGCGTCACCTTAATAATTGCTTAAAATAAACATGTCGGGTTAAATTTTATAAATTTCAAATGTCACGCCATTTGTAAATAAAAGTAGTGCACAAAAATACCAAGAGGGGTGTCCGATGAGGCGACGCGAGCGCATATGAGCTTCGTTTGTGAGCCGACCTTCACCACGTTAGAAAAATCCTAAATATTGATATATTCCACTCATGTGAGAGTGAGTTTAGGTGAACGTTGTTTAATGCGTTTTTAAGATCGTTCACTTCTTGTGCTTCCGTGTATTTTTTTTACTCATATTACCTGTATTTTTATTTAAATATTGTAAACACTTATTTATATATTATTGCACGTAATTTTTTTTTACCGTGGCACATTTGGCCGTGAGCTTTCTTATCGGAAAGAGATGACCGTACACTATACGGCTTTAAAATTAATTAGATTCAATATAAATATTAATTCAATTTTTATAGCTGATTTTGGTATGAATTCATGAATGAAAACCTAACCTAACCTAACAAATAATCCAGTATATCGGCTTGTTTAAAAATTTGTTTGCTGCTGGCTTCCTGTAAAGTGTAAACCGAAAAGAACCGTGTTTTATTAAGACATGGATTTTATGTCAGTACCTACTATATGACCCAAAGAGATTTGACGGTATTTAATATACGGCCATATATTTCCGATACAACATTTCACGGTGAAGTGTGATACGGCAAACTGCATACGTACAAGTTTGATCCTATGTTAATATTATAAAATACAAATACTTTTTATACAAAGTAGTTGCATCTTGAATATTTTTTTAGTCATACATTGGCATATTATAGTGATGTGTAAACACATTTGAAAACAATAATTGTTGATTGGTGATTTTTTCAGATCCTTAAGTTGCAATTATGTTTCATTTAATCAAAGCCTACATGTAGGTATAGTTACCTATACAAACTGTGTCGATCAAAGAAATTGGACGTGTTAAAAAAACTCTCTTTTTAAATCCGGAAATAGGCCTTTTCTACGAAAGGCTCGTTAACACGCTCGAGCAGTCGCCGCTTCCGGTCGGCGGGGCGCCATTTTCTATTTCCGGGCGACGATAGCGCCTGCAGCGGGCAAAGTACAGACGTCGACCGGTGCATCAAAGAACCAATTCCAGAGAAGCGAAGCTTTTAAGCTCATTGGTTTGGCCAAGGGGAAAGATTTTATCGCAATATTAAAGACATATCTGAGTTATATTGAAACTTGTTTGATACTTTGTCAAAGGGATTTCGTTGAAGAAGACTGATTGATACTTAATTATGGTAGATTCACAATTCTTGCCTTTTCCTCTTTTTGTATAATAAACTTACACAGCAGTTTGTAAGGAAAATTATTATGAAGGATGATACTCTGGAATTTAATGACTATGCAATATATATTTTAAATAATTATTTAATTTGAATACAAAATAAAGCATTAAAAAAGAATAGCTAATATTATAATAATTATATTGGTTGGACAATGCATCTGTTTGACCTTTGTTGCGCTAATTCTGATACGGTTTGAGCGAGCGTCGCGTCTGTCATCTATCCTGAACTTATCACCATCATATTATATTATCATCAATCAAAAGTGTTCCGTCCGTTTACCAGTGCGTGAATAACGAAGCGGCTCCAGCGCGCGCTAGCCCCCTCAAGATAAAAGTCAATGTCTGGCATCCTAAGTAACTCCCCCCGTAGATCAATCGACCATCACCTTAAAATCCAGTCCACTGCTAAAAGTACTACCATACGTTATTGCAAATACGTCGTACTGTCTAAGAATCAAAATTTAATTATTATCATCATTGACGCAATGATGAATATTACAGATGATTATTGTATTTCTAAGGCTATTATGTATTGCAGTCGTACATATCTAAATTAAATTAAATGTTGAATTAAAAAAAATCCTATTTACATTTCCTTCTAAAATATACTACGAAGAATCAATTCAATTGAATCGATGAATTATTATTAAGATGTGTTTTTGGCAAGTTATTAGCGGGTTAAATGAGAGATATCTTCTATATCGTCTACAATCTACAACCAGAGTAGATTGAGCCTTAGACAATCCCAGGAAGCATTGTTTTTTTTATCAATGAAAATGAGTCCATGAATCGGACACCGATAAAAACACCAAAAATCATTCCATATTATCTCATTCAAGATAAACCATCATATTTTGCTAAAAATATTGCATTTGGAGCTCGACGGTCTACCAGGATTTCTTCCAGTAATATCTCGCCAGACCAATTAGCTTTTAGCTCCACGGTCTCCAAGTGCAGTTAATTTAAATACAGTTATAATACTGTATTTCAAATGAATAATTTACAAGATTTAAGAATGTAACATTATTTTTATCGAACATACATAATTCAAATTAATAGTAACGCAATTTAGAAAGCGCTTTATAGAGTATTGTAAGAACCATTGGTTAAAATTCGTCGCAATTAGATAAGATTCATATAGTATAGTGGTCAATGCACGTGGGCGTGACTACTGAGAGACTCTAGAGGCCGAGACTTCAAACCCTGCTGGGTGTTGTATTTTTTACAAAAAGATTTTTTCTATTGGTTATATTTATATTTCTTAGAAGTGTTTTCAAATTACTTATATTATTTATTATAACGTCATGGTTGTTTTCATATGTTATTTATTATATTAAATTTTCAAAATTAAATTAGGTAGTGACGTCTATACTGTAGGGTCACTAAATTTTTTTTTCTACTAATTAATCTTTCTCATTGTATTACGCTTATTGAAGATATTTAGCTAGTTCGAGATATCTGTCCATCTTTTTAGGTGGTTTACAGGAAGTACGGCAGTCAATGATTTGAGTAATCCATCTTCACCCGCCATATATATGCAGTCGCCATTTGTGCATGGCCGCCTTCCATGACGCTATAAACGTATCGGAATGGTAAGATTTCCTTTCCACATGGACGGAACACCTGTTGTACACTAATTAATTGGCTATTCGATATAATTAGCATGTTATTTAAATGCGGTAATTAAAAAGTAATTAAATGCTCCGCGGTCAACAAGTTAATCTGACATTTCCTTGTCCCGAAACAAAGCTACTTAACACTGATGTACCAACCATGCACCTTAATAAAGAGTTTATAAAATTTAAAAAAATATCTTCACTTACTCTGCTGCCATTTATCTTTAGTGACATAAATTAGTGTCTTCTGTACCTATGTACTGAAACTCTGCTGTAACATTGGAATCAGAGAGTTGAAAGCGATAAATCTAAAAAGAGATCGGAATTATTCCGTCCTCCATATTATTATAGTCCATGCGATGCAGCAAACTTTTCAAAATTCCTCAAAGTTAGCCTGAGGGACTTTCGTCCATCAAGATTATGTGGGATACTAGACTTGCCCAACCCTCACGTATGCGTTTCATTGTTGTTCAAACTTGGAAAACATCCTGGATCGGTTAATCTTTTATTTTGATCTCTGAAGGGCTTGGAAGCGATCCTAATTATATAATTTCCATGCTTCGCAAAATATATTATTTAATCTTGCCTGGTCTGGCCTAAATCATAATATCGTCGCCTTACTATTAAAACCTTGTAAGTCTGTTTGAGAAGAATGTTGAGGGGAAGGAAAAAACGCCATAAAACTATATTTTAAACACCTCTCTAATCAATGAATCTGCTAATACTGGTATTGAAATACGAGGTTTTAATTCCATGTTTGAAACCACGAGACTTACGAGTTTTTAAAATTTATCGATAGATAGATAGCATACTAGTCAAGAGAACCGAGGCTTAAAATGTTTTTTTGTTTAAATTTCGTACAACAAACTTCATTTTTTCATAATATCAGACTTAAGAGGTCTTAATAGTGAGGTGACGATAATATTATGTCCTAATTGGTCGCAGAAAATTTTATTGATACATGCTAAATTATATCGTCATGTTAGCAAATACAAAGTAAATAAAACAACAGCGTCATCTCAGGAACGATCTAACGAAATATATTAATATAGCTCTTAATGAACCAGTTAAATGAGCGATGGGGAATGAGGAATTTATAAATGTTGACAGAGCATAAAAAAGGTACGCGATTTATTTACTCTAGTTAATTTGGTTTCATCGCACAAGATCAAAGAATATTGACTACCCAGCAATCGTATTTCGGATTAAATATAATATACATATTATCTAAGTGAGTATAATGATTTGCTGATAATTTTAAATAAATAATGCTGGGAGCAAAGTGCTTGAAGCAACTCTATTAGCTCGTATTCTTGTTTGTCCGGTGGTTGTTTCTCAGTACAAATCTTGCAATCGATTTTGAACTAACTTCCCGACTAGCTAGACATTTGAAACTTTTATAATATATCAGAACACGATGCCAATGCATTCTTTTAATACTTTTAGCCATCTTTAAGCAGAATTGAATTCATTTTCAGTTAATTCTGTTTTGTATGGAAAGTTATTTCAGAAAAATCCGTAAAAGGTAAAAGACTATTATTGGTTGCTAAGGGTGTGGTCCTAGCAACTAAATTATTAATATATACGTGCGATACTATGGAAATCAAAATGAAATGTAATAATGACATTTCAGTAAACTATATTTGTTTGTTTGTTTGTTTTTTTATCTACTTCATATCATGTACAAGTTTGATCATATTATTGAACATAATAATTCAACAGAAAATTTAAAAACGTCGTAAGTATATAAAAAGTTTTTTTATCTTGTAATTATTTATTTTTACATAATATTATATTTCAGATACACAAATAAAAAATAAATACGAATAAAGATATAAAAAAAATATATTTAAAATTAAATTTCAATATCGTGTGCTAACCTTCTTGAATATTCTAAATTAGAAATACTACCATACAAAGGCATTAACTCTTGCAGTCTTTCGTTTAATTGGATTTAGTACTAAGTGTTAAAAGCTGATGATTTTAAGTTATTTCTCTGCTTTCATCGGATTAAGAGCGGAATGCAGAATCCAAAATTTCGATCGTAAGGATAAGTTG
Source organism: Rhyacophila brunnea (assembly GCF_057557595.1). NCBI lineage: Eukaryota > Metazoa > Arthropoda > Insecta > Trichoptera > Rhyacophilidae > Rhyacophila > Rhyacophila brunnea. The sequence continues at coordinate 36,820,380 of NW_028232806.1, read as the reverse complement.
CCGAAGAGGATGACTTAACTATAGACTATACTGACTATAGAAGTAAGGAACCCTTAACCATAGACTACTTTTGTTATGAACACGCCCCCTTCTGTATTACCATTTACCACTGACAGCTGCTGTCAAAATAAATTTGCGTGTCTATAAAACAGTCCATACACTCAAATTCATTTAACAATTTATCTCAATATGGATACATATTGATAGTGTTAATTCGTTTGGCATGTACATGCAGAATATTATTTTACTTTTTATACGCCAGTCCGCAGAAATACAAGATACCAGACAGAATGACACTAGACGCTAGTGTTACCATGTTAAAAAAATATCTTGCGCGAAAAAATATTGGTTAAAAAAGCCATTGTAGTTACAATATTTATCCCAATTTAAAAAAATATTATATTTTCGCGACACGGTATTTTTTTTGTTGTTTGTTGTCACCTAAGCATAAAAAGGTTAGATACATCTGTAATAGTTACTGGTAACGCTAATACGAGTAACAAGCTCTATTATGGGAGCATCTGTTTGATACATAAATAGACAGCTGTTCCGGAAACGTCGGCATAAGTGACCGTCAAAGAGATGCACACGGATCATCATTTGATCAAAGAATTAATCTACGAGTACCTTCTCGTTTTGATGGTGTGTTAAAAATACTAACAGCATTAGTCTGTGGAGCCTGTTGACAGCTATGCAATCGACGACATGTCAGATACGATGATATACTATAAATCTAACAGCTATAAGAGAATAATTTTTCATCATAGAGGAAGAGACTCTCAAATACGGCCTCCTTACGTGGCTAGGCGATGCGCGGATTGCGGGTCGCGGGTGCAAATGACGCAATATGCCGACCGAAATATAATTTGTCATATTAATCCAACATGCGTCTATTTAATGTTCTGTTTATTGTTCTATTAGTAACAACGTCCTGTGGGACTGTCCACTTATGGGCCCCGAACGAGCGGAGTTGTTTGCCCGGGTCCGACCCCATTCGGGCCCAATAGGACACGCGGACATGGTGGCAACCGAGGCCAATTTTACGGCCTTTACTAAATTCGCCAGAGCATACGGAGAGCGGGACACTCTCGACTCCCCTTGCGACTCTTTAAATTAAAGTCACTCTGATAGTTGCCATATAAATTAACATCATGCATTCGCACTTCGGTGCAAGGTTGCATCACCAGTCCCGTGCGGCTCTGCTCGGGACAAAATGAGGGCTTAAATTCTTTGATCTGGCACACGTAAGGGTTATGTTAGCCTGCCGCGTATGACGTGCCTGCATATACATAACGGGAGCGGAGGTGGGAGTTTTGCACACCATGTTCTATTAGTAACAATAATAATATATTCATTGACATATTTTCTTTTTAAAGTAAATGGGTAACGTTTTTAGTCATCTTTTCACGGTTTAAGAATTAATATCCCCGTCGCCATCACGAAACAAATTGACGTATTGACACCTCGACGTTCGCTCTCAGACCGCCAGCGAGTCCACAATTTCGTCGCGCCTATAGTATTTGCCGTTTCACTGAAGTATCGCCTTAATAGGAATAAGACTAAGTTAATGGTTGTCGATCGGGCTAATTTTCTACCAACAGCAAGTACACTCCAATACTTTGAAACAGTGGACGAGTTTGTATATCTGGGATCGACCATTAGTGGAAAGGGCGGATGTGAAGCGGAAATAAGAAGGCGCACACAGATTGCAAAAAATACTATGATACGTCTTACCACTAGGGATTCCAATCCCGGGATTCCGAGCTTTTTTCGATACCTATGAATCCCGGGATTGATATTTTATCAATTTTTATGGAAAATAAAATAAAAACGAAAATATAACAGAAAAAATACTTTTTAATAACAAATAACTACATTAGAAATAAACTGAGTTTGAATGAAGTTTGATTTATACCCATCTGTGAGTTGCCGATTCATTTTATTTTTTCACATAAATTAATAAAAACGAGAAAGATTAGAAAAAAACAATGCTTCGCACTATTAACAAAGTAATTTCACCGTGATCTCATACGTTTTTAGGCAGTTTTATATTTGGGTAACTAATAAGATTTATGAAGCGAAAAGGCCTAGTACACCATGATTTGCTTTACTATTTCAAATCTCGCTAACCCATTCATTAAGTCTTTACTATCAGAAACAGCAATCTCATATTAAATTCACATTATTATTTATGTTACAATATTATTTACTCCATTAATATTATGTATTTCCAAGATTGAACGTAGATATACAATATTAACAATAAATGTCTTAAATAGTATAAAATATACTAGATTTATTTTTGACCGATTTTATCAATGTTATTTGTAAATATAATAATTTTATATTAACAATGGAAAAAATGACAATCCCGGGACCAGTCCCGGGAACCCGGGATTGTCAAATTGTAATCCCGAAATCCCGGGATCAGAATTTTGACTCGGGATTGGATTTTGGATTTCCTACTTACCACTGATGCTTGTGAAAACATTAGTGCTATATTTTTATACGGAGTCGAGTCGAGAGCAAGGGAGTGGAAGGCAATCGATGCCTTTGAGATGTGGTGTTGGCGTCGAATGCTTCGCATTTCTTGGACGGAGCACAGGACGAACCAGTCAATCATCCAGAGAATGAAGATAAAGGAACGGCTCTCGACGATATGTCTGAGAAGAATTCTGCAGTTTTTTTTTACATATTGTCAGGCGCGGACCGGACAACCTGGAGAAACTGGTAGTTTTGGGTAGCCTCCAGGGAAGGCGAAGCAGAGGAAGAGCGTCTGCGCGATGGAGCGACCAAGTGAAAGAGCTGACTGGGGGCACCATCCATTCTACACTGAGAGAAGCGGAAGATCGAGAAGGATGGAAAGTCTTGGTCGCTCAAAGGATGGCGAAATTTAAATGTGGTCACGATCCTCAGCCATGAGTGCACGACCAAGAAGATATCATTAACAACTGTCCAATATTATAAAAGTAGCGATGGGCTCTCGGAGCTGTCAAGAATCACAATTACAAATATTACGAAACAACAAAATTACACTGAAGCATTACACAAAATACGGTACTGGCTAAAAAAGGATTGAAAAATAAATGGAGGACTATCATAATATCCATATTCCAAACTATAACTATTTTATTACAACGTTTTTCTTAGGTCGTGTTCTTATTTGTCCGGTACAAATCTTGCAATCGATTTTTAACTAACTTCCCAACTAGCTAGACTTTTGAAACTTTTAGAATATATCAGAACACAATGCTAATGCATTTGATTAATACTTTTAGCCATCTTTAAGTAGAATTGAATTCATTTTCAGTTAATTCTGTTTTGTATGAAAAGTTATTTCGACACCATTATTGGTTGCTAGGGGTCTGGGGTCCAAGCAACAAAATTATTAATATATACGTGCGTTACTATGGAAATCAATATAACATGTCAAGTACAAATTTTTTTGAACGTTTAAGCTAGTCAAGTCAAGTTTATATGGTTCAACAGAATTTAAAAACGTTGTATATAAAAGTCTTACTAATAATACTAACCTCTCAGTAATGCAAAATAAATGTATGTAATTGAATGTATATACCTAATATGTATCTATATGTAAAATAACGTATAGCAGGTTACAGAATATAAGACCATCTTTTATGAAAAAATAAGATTATGGTTCACAATAAATAGAAGAAAAAAACACTCTTCATTCACTATTATTATAATCAAGCCTTTATGTATGAATGAATTACACAATTAAATTAGGTACCGAATTTATAGTTGAAACGTTTTACATTTGATTATATGTGAATAATGTAATATATTATTTATATAAAACTTCGAAAATATAACACATGTGAATGTTAGAGAAAGCCAATATCTTCAGATGTCATTTGATTAATACCGGATGCCATCTGTAATCATGTTAGTAATATCATTAGTTATTACCCTGATCAATTACAAAATGGATTGACCTTCCATTGGCAAAATTTGAAAACAACTCGCGTAATGTTACAGTTAGTTAACATTAAGTATATACAGATCGGTGGCTTAATACATAAAATAATCCACCCGGACAGTGGAAGATATGAGTTCGATTCCTACGCTGTTCAATTAAAGTAAATAATTACAAGATAAAAAGAACTTTTTATATACAACGTTTTTAAATTTTCTGTTGAATCATATAAACTTGACTTGACTAGCTTAAACGATCAAAAAAAAACTGTAGTTGATAGAAATAATACCGAAATGTCATATTGATTTCCATAGTAATGCACGTATATATTAATATTAATAATTTAGTTGCTAGGACCCACTTTGCAACCAATAATAGTTTTACTTTTTACGTATTTCTTCCGAAAGATGGCTAAAAGTATTTAAAAATGTATTGGCATCGTGTTCTGATATATTATAAAAGTTTCAAATGTCTAGCTAGTCGGTAAGTTAGTTAAAAATCGATTGCAAGATTTGTACCGGACATATAAGAATACGAGCTAAGAAAAACGTTGTAAAATAAGTACTGGATAGGCAATCGCTTCGTCCAAATGTAGGTACAAAAAACTTTGGAAAAATATTTACAATTTTTCACAATCTGATTACAAAAAATTGATAAACGATTTTTCAAGATCTTCATTTTTACTTCAAGTAGATTTTCAGATCAAATCCTTGATATAATATAATTATTGCTGTACTATTATTATCACCCACTGTGGCCGCGCGGCATAAACGTTGGACTATCACGCCGTGGGTCTCAGGTTCGAATCCTGGGTCTGGCAGGTACACATATTGTTTTTCAATTTGTGTGTGAGTCAGGGTATGGACCTAATAGGTTGGGCAAGTGGCTGACATCCATTTCTCGTAAAAAACTAAATCTGTTAATACAAATCTCTACCCTGCAGAGGCCCATATGATCCTATTAGGATCGTACATGGTAAAAAAATATTATTATTTTATTAACACCCAAAATATGTTTTGTGGAGCCTTCAAACCTACCCGTGCTTTGGACTTCCAAGCACCTAAAATCACTATTGATGACTGACTACACATACCTACGTATGTGTTCATGATACTGTCATGTGAGGGATTTTACAGATATGTGTTCGAATTCCACTTAGTTTTTTTAAAAGATTTTTGGAAAATGTATTTTTCAAAGGTTTAAAAAAAATATGTACTTATTTCTAATTAAAAATATAATAATGAGGTTTATGGTTTATGAGGTTTATAATAGCCGAAACGTAGATCGGCACGTATTATGCAAAATAATATACGCAGATAAAAAAAAATTATTACCTTTAGTTCTTGAAAATTACGATGCGGCACATTATAGCTTACGAATCCTTAATTATTCTAATTCACTTTCCTTACACTTAAAAGCACGGTGTAGTGCTGTTTTCACTATAATCAGTGGTATTTAGATAACCAACAGTAATCCGTAAAAAATCACCTGCCTTCCACGTCGGCCGGCCTGACGCACTGACTAATAATTACATTATATTCAATTTGAAGGCAAAACTACTTAACGACAGAGACGGACTCAGTAAATAAATTTATTTACAAAATATTTTTAAATCTATGAATAAAAACAACAGGTTTTAAAATAGAGCAGTGTTTAATGAGCAGATACAATTTGAAATAACTTAAAAATATCTATTGAAAATAAAATTATGTGAAGAATACGTTTTCTGCTGGATATTACGAGGAAGATGGGACTTACTTAATTTGCTCGTTATAAGCATTACTCGTTCTTTCGTTATATAACATTTTTCGTGCAACGTTTTATTTAAGTATAGAACATAAAAAAATCTGAAAACATCGTAAAAATCCCCGAAACAAGCATGGAATTCATAAACTACAAAAGAGGTTGTTTAATGTAATGAAGTGCTGACCCGCTGGCGCTGGTAGGTACCTATTGACTTCATAAAGCTTGGATTTTTTACATGCAATTTCAACCATATGCATGGATAATTTTTCAGTGTTGTCGGCGAAAAAACCAATTAGGTACTTAGACTCTTAACAAGTGTCATAAACGTAATCCGATCCCGGCGGCATCGGTCTAGTTAACTGCCCGGTCGGATTTTATTGCTAAGGGTCGAAAATGTTGTTTTTAAACGATCGACACATTAACAGTTTTGCTCGTAATAGCCGAGAAGTGGCTCGTTATAAAAGTGAATACGTGTATGGAGAAAATCATAAACTAAAATGTCAACGAATGTTTCCTCATTATATCCGAGATCTCGCTATTTCCGTGATCGCAATAATCAAGTTCAACTGTATCACAATTAGTTACCGATCCTTGGTTGTACAACTTGTAGACGGTAGTATTTTGTATTATTTTGGATACATTAAGATGAGAAGAAATATATTATCGCGTCATTATTTAAAATGTAAGAGGTATTAGAAATAATATAATCATGGCCCCCACATCCTGAAGCGGGCCCCCGGTCCAGGATCTTTGATCCCCCCCCTTACCGATTGGATTAAAGATATTGTGACGGTTTACAGTAGCGTTTTTAAATTGGTGTTTCAGGTAAAATTAAGGGTATTCAGTGTATGTTTAACGATTTTTTGTATTTTTAATAAATCCACTTGAAGTTATCAAGACGTATCGACACACAATAATAAAAAAATGTATTGTAACATCACGTGTTATAAGATGTTAAAACATCTTAAGTGAAATAGCACCACAGGCGATTTTTTGAAGTTATACCTACTTCATTTGGGGCGTTTGGTAAAGAGTGAAATTTAGAGCTGCGCGCGCACACCGTTACGAAAGTGCGCGACTGTATGAAGTTGGCTGTGTACAAACGCAAGATTGATAGTAGAATTGTTCCGTACGTAAACAAACAATTAAACGTCAGAGTGACAGTTGTTTCTTCAAAAATAAAAACAACGAGAAATAATTATGTAATTTAGTAATATAAGTTAAAGTGTATATAAATAAACCAACGGCGCTCCAATAAGCGACCCTTTTTCTTGAGTGTGTAATTTAAAAAGATAATTAAGAGCTAGTCGAAGAATCTAGGTTATCATAAGTTTTGTTACGCCAGAGAATTATAACTTCTAACGCGCGTACATAAGTACACACCGATTTTTTTTTACTATTAGAGTAAATTTGTGAAGTGTGTTTATCTCACTTATCTAATCGATCCGCCACGCCGGGCCCCCGGGCTAGAGCCTTGACAGCCCCTCCCCATTGTTTGGGCCATGAATATAATACTGGAATTAGAAGACTAATGTTCAAAAGAAGAACATATAAAAAGTATAACGTACAAATTTAATTAACATATTATTGTAAATACTCCACCCCTGCCGTCCCATTTGTAGTGATGTTGTACTGAAAGCGGCCAAAGAAGCCTCAGAGGTATAAGAGCCCCCACCCCGCGGGTTTCAAAGCGGTGACCAGGGTTGTATATCCGCCAGCTATAACCCTGTAAGCCGGGGAAATTACGAATGTTTCAACTGACTCCGGGATAAGTAACAAAAATTGCAACAGGAGAAAGTCATGATATTCAAATTGAAATACACTATAATAATATTATAGTAAATTGTGAATATTTGGCAACTATTAAAGAAACATTTAAGCTGACAAGATGACAAAGATACTTACGTTGGGCATTCATTATATTATTAGAAAAAATTCTAGGTGGTAGCGCCACCTGTCAACATTCTTGTCGATGCGCTTAATACGTTTTATGTGTTCAATGCGCAGACAGAAAATTAGTGTTTGTGTAATGTAAAGTGAGTCGTTTAAATTCAATCAAAGCACATTTGAGTGCATAGCGACCTCAGTCTTGGGTAGGGATTCCAATCCCGTTATCCCGAGCTATTTTCGATACTTATGAATCCCGGGATTGATAAACATAATCCCGGGATTGATTTTTTTATCAATTTTTATGGAAAATAAAATAAAAACGAAAATATAATAGAAAAAATACTTTTAATAACAAATACCTAACTACATTATAAATAAACTGAGTTCGAATGAAGTTTGATTTATACCCATGTGTAAGTTGCCGATTCATTCATCGGCAGTTTCATATTTGGCTGACTAATTAGATTTATGAAGGGGAAAGGCCATAAGTACACCTTGATTTGCTTTACTATTTTACATCTCGCTAACCCATTCATTAAGTCTTTACTATCAGAAACAGCAATCTCATATTAAATCCACATTATTATTTATATTATAATATTATTTACTCCATTAAACTTATGTATTTCCAAGATTGAACGTATACAATATTAACAATAAATGTCTTAAATATGTAGTATAAATTATACTAGATTTATTTTTGACCGATTTTATCAATGTTATTTGTAAATATAAAATTTTTATATTAACAATGGAAAAAATGCCAATCCCGACATTCACAGTCATATAATACAAATTATGCTTTACAACTAATCGTAGGGTCCCGTGATACGCCCGATTAAGACCGGGTATGGCGCGAATACATATTTTATTATATTATAATGTAGGTCATTATCTACTTTAGTATAAAAAAAAATGAACGCTTTAAATCATATCCATACGGGAAAGATGCACAGCTTCCATTCAGTGCGATTCTAACATTCGAAGTAACAACCTTGCAAGCAGATGTTTGTAAGTATAATATTATTTGTATCTTTTTTAAAAATAAAATTCACACTTTAGAATTGTTGTAATACTTAAAAATATATACATGCATATATATATTCTTTTTAACAATATAACAAACCATGATGCCCACTGACAGTGGTGTAGTACGTAAGTAATATATGTGAAACAATCACAAACACCCAGCCTTCGAGAAAATCACATACATATATATTGTGACCTCGCCGGGAGCACCTTACGCACTGGGCGACAAGGGCTGAATTGGTTTCGGTAATCGTAGTGTCCTCCATTCAACAGGGAGTCTTCGCCACCGAGTTGTTTACCAAAATAATATATAATTATTGTGAAATTGTGTGGCGGGCTCTGCGTTCAACCAACTTGGAGTCGCATGGAGGTCAGGGCTGTATTCTGTGAGGACCAAATGTCGTTTGTTTAACGCGTACGTGCTACCTGTGCTCCTGTATGGCTGTGAGACATGGCATCTTACTAAGCTTTAAGAGTCTCGGCTTTTGAGCTTTGAGAATCGATGTCTCCGCCGAATTTTAGGTGTACATTGGTACGGCCGCGTTACAAACACCCGAGTTCGTGAACAGACACAACAGCCTTCGGTGATTGAAGTTATCATGAAGAGACGATTTACGTGGCTGGGACACGTATTCCAGATGCCGCCAAAGAGTGCACAGCTTGTGGCACAGCCTCAAGGATTCCGTCACCGTGGCCGGCCCTCCCTCACCCTGCAGCGGTGCTACAAGAGCGACCTACGTGCTGCAGGTCTGACATGGCGGGAAGCGCAAGAATTGGCGATAGACCGAGGGAAGTGGCACCAACTTGTGCTTGCCCTATGCCCCATTTTAGGACGTGACAGGGTGGAAGAAGAAGATTGTGAAATTGTATTTTTTGATACTCCACCTGTAGCTGATATGGCATAGATATTTGAATTAATGTTAAATAATAATAATAAATCTTAAAATCAAAAAATCATAGATATTGTGAAATAAAATAATATGTTGTCATTGAAAGGGTTTAAAAGTAGATGGTAACGTTCACGTGCATTGGAACTCCCCAGAGGTGAGTTACGTATGAATCCAATTTTTCCATAGACAGACTCCCACTAAACGATAAACTTTTTGAAGGATTTCTCGCACAAAATATCTTTAACCCTAATATGTAATTGGAATGATTCATCAAAATGTCCATACTAGTAGGTATATTAAAATAACCTAGGCAAAATCTTCGCACGAGGTATGTGAACATACATATTCTGCTTTCCGAGCGAGTGATATAGCCACTGTTAGAGTTGGGTTTCGGGAATTTCCCGACGGGAATTCTCGAAGAAATTTTCGAGATTTTCCATCCCGAATCTCGAGAATCGAAATTATTAACATTACGGGAAATTACGGATTTCGAGAATCTTTTCTCGGGATTCGGGATTTCTTTATTATCAAATATTAATTGAAAAAACGATTTTCTATAATATGTAAAAAGATGACAGAAAACACAAAACGTTCAAAGACTGACCGGGGCATTTAACACAATTAAGCCAACGTCGACTCAAAATGAGCGCAATTTTTGCAACATCAGGGAATTTTGTGCCTCAAAAGCGTACGCGATTGTCAGACGCAGCGATTGAAAATCTGTGTTTTTTGAAATTCTATTTTAATGTTTTTAATTCTAGTAATGTTTTGAATTATTTTTGTTTCCCTACTTCTATTTTGTTTGTTTTCTTACATAAATAAAAAAAAAACATATTTTTTTTGGAATCTGTCTGTTTTTACACTGATTCTAGGATTTTTACAGTTTTTTTTTTTTAAATTTCCCGATATCTCGAGAATTCAAAATTTCATCATTTTGGGATATCCCGAATCTCGAGATTCAGATTTTCTCGGGAAATACCCAACTCTAGCCACTGTGGTATCGAGCCAATAGCCTTATTTACGGAATTTAGACGACTATAAAACTTCAACTGAAAATTTTCATATTTTTTTAAACATAGAAATTGCCATTTGAACTTAAAATGTCAATTAAAAATACAGCACATAAAAATATGGGTCCCAGGTTCAAATCCAGGATCTGGCAAGTTCACATATTGTTTTTCAATTTGTGTATGAGTCAGAGTATGGACCTAATAGGTTGAGTAAGTGACTGACATCCATTTCTCGTAAAAACTAATTCTTTTAATACAAACCTCCACTTTGTGGAGCCCCATATAATATGATCTTATTAGATCGGACATGGTCAAGAGCAGTGGTTTCCAAACTTTACGTTACTATACCTCCCATTAAAAAAAAAATCTTGGCGCCTCCCCCCTTTATTTCGTTAAATACATTTTTACACAAAGTGATTTTTTCTACTAAACGGGCTCGATATATGGATTTCATTGCATCTAATGCAGAAAATTCCATTTAGCATAAATATGATATGACGAATGGTAGCAGTATCCACTTGCATTGCTTTTCTTGAGAAAGTATTATATTATTCTTCAGTTCGATTCAACCAAAATTGAACAAAGGTTTTTGTTTCCATTTATAGCCATTTTTATTAGTCAGGAAATACACTTCAAATAATAATTATAAAATAAAATTCTACATGTGAATTATCATCAATCACACACACCTCACAATCACATCAAATTGTATCACGCAGACACATATTATATTATAAAATGTTAATATTCTCTAACCGAAAGAGCGCCTTTTTTACTAATAGAACGAATTTGCGGTGTGCGTTTATCTCACTTAACTGGTTGATCCACAACGCCGGGCCCCCAGGCTGGAGCCTTGTCAGCCCCCTCTTGTGGGGACCATGCATTATAGTATATAAATGAGATATAATAAAATTAGTCTCCATATCTTCATATAGGTTTGCAAACAAACAACCTAACTTTTATAGGACTGTTTTTTTATGTAGTTTATAACAAGCTGCCGTTTTATGAACTATGCACTTACAAACTGCAAACTTGTGGCTGCATTATTGTGTTAAACTTTTCGCGCTTCCCTTTGCAACTGTCGGTGCCTCCCCAGAGAGGCACACCCTTCAGTTTGGAAATCGCTGGTCAAGAGACCATTAACCCGTTCCCGGTAGCAGATGACACAGTGAGGGTCTAGGACGATTTGGCACCGGACAACTGGACGCCACGGAATTCGAAAATAAATAGACGTTAGGTCCTTATAGGTAGGTACTTTAAAAAAAATATTCAATATTATTATTTATATTTAAATGTTTATATTATGATTTAATAGAGTTGTTGAGAATGTAAATATGCAGACGTAAACAATGATTTAATCGTGCATTTATGTTTAAGTTCTAACGAAGAAAGAGTTGTTTATTATATATAGAGCCTTAGGCATGGTAATTCTCAATCCGCGATAAAGAATACATTATGTTAAGAGTAAAATGAATTCAAACAACTAAGTAGTAGATAGAAACTGATTAAAATACCTCGTCTACGTTCTGCATACGTGTCTACGACAGTGCGGCGTCCAATTGTCCGGAGGCCAGTCGTCCCATTCCCCACAGTGATAATCCGATAGCGAACGCGACAGAATAATGGACAAATACAATTGGAAAATGTCCTCTTTTATCAATTTCTGCGATTCGAAATTGTATGTCCAACTGGGTATTTTACATATCCAATCAAATTTTCGTGGCCTATGGGGTATACTAGTGAATTGAACACGGATGTTCTCTCCCTCCTTTTATATATTTTTCGTTGTGCGTAATATAACGGATTAGCTGGGCATATAATGTAGTATTGTTTGCTCTAGGGCAGAGGTCGGCAAACTTTATCCACTTTCAAGGGCACGAAACATAATATTTAGGAATACGAACGGCAATGAATGTTAATATTTTTTTTTATACATTCATTCGATCATAAATTTTACGTAAACACAAAAATCAGACTTTTTGCGAACATGTCTTTGTCTATGGTATTCGGTTTCACTTGTTCACATTTACAAAAACATTCACTCAGATATTATAAATATGTATTCGCATATTATATACCATCGTATTAATAATTATACAGCGCTCGAAATGGAAAATTTTACGAACTGGAGCGCTTGATAATTTTACGAAAATATTAAGATTAATTTTGTATTGTATTTTATAAAAATAAATGTGTTACACTATCTAGCTCAGTAATAGTTTTGGAAATGGTGATCAATCAGAATCCATCTTTATCAGGATTTGCATGTAGGTCCCTTTCGCCTGGGTAACCTGGTCAGAATCTTTATTGACCTGTCATCCGGCATTCTTTCAACATGGAATGACTAGACAACGAGGTTATCCAGCTCATGGTTACTCAGATAGTGTAAATTCTTTTACTGTGTTGTAAAAGTTATCATTTACACTGCCAAATTGTTAAATTAATAATATTAAGAACCTAGAATAAACTGCATACCTAATTGCGAATGATGTAATATTTTCAACCGTATTTAAATACTAGGAAGGCATTTAAATAGTACTTACATTAATTATTCTGTTTACACGAATAAGTAATATAATAATATAATGAGTGAAACACGAAATCTGCCAGTGAATAAAGCAAGAATTAATAATTACAAGATAAAAAGAACTTTTTATATACAACATTTTTAAATTTTCTGTTGAATCATATAAACTTGACTTGACTAGCTTAAACGATCAAAAAAATGTATTTGATAGAAACAATACTGAAATGTCATATTGATTTCCATAGTAACGCACGTATATATTAATAATTTCCTAGCAACCAATAATAGTGGATTGGATTACGGATTTCTTCCGCAATAACTTTTCATACAAAACAGAATTAACTGAAAATGAATTCAATTCTACTTAAAGATGGCTAAAAGTATTAAAAGAATGCATTGGCATCGTGTTCTGATATATTATGAAAGTTTAAAATGTCTAGCTAGTTGGGAAGTTAGTTAAAAATCGATTGCAAGATTTGTACCGGACAAACAACCACCGGACAAATAAGAATACGACCTAATAAAAACGTTGTAAAATAATGTTTTTCAACTACTGATTCAACGGCAAATTTATTCAAAATTGGAAACACGTCTTGTTTTATGAGATTTTTATATGATAGGCACTTTATGTAATTGTATAGGAAACACCAGAAGTAATATCATATAATATAATTTGTGAAAAATTATATATATATATATATATATCGATAGATGACAGCATAAGAGTCCGCTTTTTGGAAAATAGCTACAAGATAGCTACAGGAATATCAATAATAACCATAAATTATAATATAATATTATCATTATTCACTTCAAACAGCATGATGGGGTGAATTATTTTAATTAGCTTGATTCCTTTATTCATTCATGAATGAAAAATTAATACAAATACATACCTAGATTTTTTGTGGATATGAGTTCAAGTCACATAAGATTAAAAACAAAAGGATTATCTTGTGTGTAATATTTTTTTGACATTATTAACGTAGAATATTATGTTATTTAACAGGACAGAGCGACTATATTAAACAGGTTGTAGCACTGAATTGTAAATTACGATGGTAGTGCTAGTTATTGATTGATTATCTTCGAATGCAATGCGGTAACCTGATCGTAATATATGAAGATTATCGATTGCATTTTTTATTCAATTATTTTATTAAATCGTCATTTTTATTAAATCAACCTTATCCACATTGCGCTCGACGTATAAGCAATAACTAGAACTACTATCCGACAAGAAAAAGGGAGTCGCTGTAGTCGAAGTGCGAATAGAGAGGTGGCTGAATAATAAATAATAAATACATTGATTTTAAACACTTATAGACGTGTGATTAAATTCAAACGTGAAAATGTTCAAGCAGGCAGGGTTGCTGTATGGTTAAGTACATGTAAATTGTACGTAAAACATTTCACCATGGTACAGTTCGCCGTGAGCTTTTTTATCGGAAAGAGATGACCATATACTATACGGTCTCCAATTTTATTGGATTCAATATGAACATTAATTCAATTTTCATAGTTGATTTTGGCAAAATTCATGAATTGAAAAATGAAAACCTAACCTAACCTAACCTAACAAATAATCCAGTATATCGGTATTTTTGAAAATTTGTTTGCTGCTGGCTATCTGTAAAGTGTAAACCGACAAGAACTGTCATTTATTTAGAGATGCATTTTATATCAGTACCCAATGAGGTTGGACGGGCTTTAATATACGGCCATATATTTCCGATACAACATTAATTCACAGTGAAGTGTGATACGGCGAACTGCATACGTACAAGTTTCCAAACACTCTGCCTGTTACGACAAAAAAAAATACTTTTTATCATTTGTATGTTTGTCTCGTTTTATTGTAAAAAGGAAAAAAACATGGGATATGGATAAACATGCATTATGTTGTCATGACAACTACTGTTTAATTTGTATGGCTCTAGAATTTATTTGATTTGATCTCGATTGGTAATTATATTGACATGTAATAATGCGTATTGTAACGATATTGTCAAACAAATAATTACGTATATCAGTTGAACCTAGCATGACCCATTACTCATTAACTAAGAGAAGTTGTATGGATTCTTGTGGTAGCCGACAATAATATTATGGGCTTAGAGCACTGACTTAAAAAAGATATTACAAATAGTTAGGTACTTCGCCCATAAAAGTCACAATATGTATTTTGCTTTCTACAATAATATGACGAGTATTATCGAATTACCTAATACATCTTATAATATATTGGAAGACATGTTTTAATTTTAAAGAATTAAAAAACCAAAATGTGTCAGATTAGATTAAAAATAATTCATGTCATTTTTTATGTAGTTTCCTGATAGTTAAAATAACCTGGAATATGTACCTAAATCACACATGACAAAAAAGGTTTTTTCTCAAATCTTGTGAATTATTCATTGAATAAAAAGAGTAGTATATTAAATTAATAGCAAAATGTAAATAACGTTTAAAAAAGAAATATTTATAATGATCCGTGACTTTGTTTTAGATACAAAAAACCGATAGACAAGACATTATAACGCAATTTGGTAGGCATTTCATGTAATAACTACTATCACGTAATGTGTGTTTGTCTTGTTTAGCTGGTCGATCCGCCACGCCGGGCCCCCCTAAGCCTGGGTCTCCAGGCTAGAGCTCTGTCAACCTCCCTCCTTGTGAAGGCCATGATCCAGATGGCATTTTCGCGTCTGGCATTATTGTAATGAATGTGCAGTCAAATTTACTCGTCACTCGCTATTCTTTCTACGCTGAACCTCTGGGACTGCCCGTTGATGGGATCCGACCGAGCGGAGCTATTTGCCAGGGTCTGTCCACACATGGGCCCGATTGGCCACGCCGACTTTATATCACCAAGGCCAACTTTGAGGCATTTGAAAAAATTGCTGCGTCATAATAATATGGAGGACGGAATCATTCCGATCCCTCCTTAGATTCATCACTTTCAACTCCTGACTCTTCTGTTTCGGCGAGTTTCAGTACACGGGTACAGAGGACACTATAATGATAAATCACGGCAGAGCAAGTCAATATTATTTTTATTTTCTAAAACTGTTTCTTTAAACACTGAAGTGCACGGTTGCTACATCAGTCCCGTGCAGCATCAATATTGTTTCGAAATCTCAATCTCCTTACGGAAGTGATTTTTTTGTATTTCAGTCTCGATTGTGGGTGTGTGTGTGTTTTGGCTTGCTATAATCGATAAGAAAAAATATCCTACGTTACGAAACATCAATATTAAAATAATGTATACAAAACTCACCTCTCCAATCTGCAGGGAAAAAACTTCAACGGTCCAGCCGATTTTCTCCTGTCCTTCGGCACACCAGGAATCTCCAATAGGTTTAATGTGTTCCCCTGGCCAGCAGGGGGTTTCACCTTGTATGTAGCATCGAGCAATGCAGGTGCCGATCGACTCCGATCCGGTAGTCTTTTAGGCGGTTCCAACATTTCCCTAACCACTGCACAGAATTTACACTTGCTAGCTTCTGCATAATAAGCTTGGGTTATTTCATAAGCGTAGTTCTCTAAGAAACACTGATGGCATCCTACTATAGGGAAATTTATCTCTTGGTCCGTGGATTCTTCACTTTGTTGCTTTCCAGCTAGAAACTCTTTTGATCTTTGAATCCTTAATTCCTTTTCTTTTTCTTTCTGTTTCGTTTTCGCTTTTGCTTCTTCTTCTAGTTTTAATTGTCGTTTGTATTCTTCCAAGCACTCGGCTTGGTCGTTATAATATTCTACTACCCTTATTCTATGAACTTTTGTTTTTGGCTTCGGATCGCTAACTTTTTCTTTTTCTGCTACTTTGTGATGGTCAATTTTTTTAGTTTCTTGTTTCGGTTCTTTTGGCTCTTTTGGAACTTTCGGTTCTTTCGGTTCTTTCGGCTCTTTTGGATCTTTCGGCTCTTTTGACTCTTTCGACCCTTTAGACTCTTTCGGTTCTTTCACTTTTTTAGTGTTTTCGATTACAACGTTATTATTGATTATATGAATGTCAGTCTTTTCTATTATAGTTGTGTATTTTTCGGGTTCAACTATTATTTCGATGATTTCATTCACTGCATTACTATTAAAATGTTCACTCAAATTATCGACTATTGTGCTAGCTAGTTTTGGAAAATTTACATCTAAATCACTAGTGTTTTTTGTATTCTCTAAAATTGTCTCTGGTTCAATAGATTTGGAATCAGTTTGACTAATTATTGATTGATTGTTCGTATTTAAATTTGAATCGTCTTCAATTGTATGGCTAACACTGGACGATTTCTCTACCTCACTTGCACTTGCACCGACATTGTTATTAATAATTGTGTCCTCGATTCTAATCGAAAGGGAATCATCTTCTAAGCATGTATCATAACCATCAGTCATGTCATGATCTATAAACATAAGACTATTACCATAAAACGCATTTCTAAAAGATCTATCACCGATTTCTTCATTTGGGTCTAACACTATATCATTTGGGGTCACTATCCTAGAATCACAGTCCTTCCAACTCTCGTCACTTTTAACACTATCAGGATTCATAACTTTCTCCGACTCTTTCGATGACTCTTCAATGTCTCCTTCTTTCCAGTATTTATCAAAACTAATTCTCTCCAAACCTGTTGGTGTAACGGCAAAAACCATTTCATCAGACGTGGACAGATCTCGACTTTGATCCTTTGATAAACTTTTTCTCCTGACAATGTCTGCCGGACTCTTATCACTAAAGGAAGTATTATTTTTTGAACTATTGTTAATATTTTTAGTCTCAGAGCATAGTTTAGAAAGGTGATCATGATCGTCTTCTGTGATTGTCATGTCTTCATCGTTTCCATCCAAAGAATCATCAGACCGTCTAAGTTCAGATAGTTTTATATCATCACCATTATATTTCATATTGTCACTAATTAAATCTCTGACATTGTAGAATTCATTTCCTGCACTGTCTTTGGATATTCTTTCAAATCTATTTTTCTCCCCGTTGATTAAATTGTTTGATTTATGGTTGCTTTTACCGTTTTTTAATCCATTTACTACTGCTGGGTCATTATTCATCTCTTCGAAGCTAAAGTCTTCAAGATTCGACATGTCATCTTCTCTAAGTGAAGGATCTTCTGGTTCCAAGCAGATCTGGACCACTTCCAGACATTCTTGGTACTCTTGGAGGCATTCATGATAGGAGTCGAAGCCAGTGTGATCGTCAGATGCACCTGAGTTTACGCATTCCTGTAATTTAAAGTGTTTTTATGTACATTACATTATACATTATTAATATTGTTTGTTAATACAAGTAATAAAGATGTATTTTTAAATAAATAGAGACATTTATGTATCTAACAACAAGAATACAGGTAACCCCATATCTATTTGTAAATATGGAAAAAATGGAGGTTCTTTCGGTTTATCAAGGCAAAGCATGTATCATGAGTTGCTGCTAAAAGTTGGTAAGTCGATGATTTAGATATTTAGAATAGTTATGAATATGTGTGCTAGAAAAAAATTCTACGTCATCCGATGTATAAAACATATACATAAAGCACAAAGAAATTAGCATTAGGTATACCTGATTTTATAGGGCATGTAAAATTTTCAAAATGCAGTTACTCCATAGCATAATTTCGAGGCTTACCAACTTTTGGCAGTAATCTAACGGTATGTACTTTGTAAGTAAATGGAAGTCGTTATTGAAAAAAAACAATGTAGGATTACTTATTTTGTGTAAAGATAAATTAGGAGGGAAACTCTAAATATATATATTTCAGATGTAGATGATAATATTATATAATAAAAACAAACGATTATTTTCATTAAAGACATATATTTCAACATTCATTTACATTCAACATGTATCAACAATATAACATTTTTTCCTTAATCCATAGCATAAGCACATTTCAGCAGAAATTGAATGGACACAACAATGATTTCTTAATAGGTATTTTTTTTATTAAATGTGCAAATAAAAAATTCACTACAAATAAAAAAAAATATATCTATGACAAAAATATTATATTTTATTTAGTTTAATTGATATAGCTTATGTTGTCAAAACACAGATATCTCTGTATTTAATTTTGTTGAATAAATTAAAATAAATATTTAGGTTTGAGACTGTACTAGGTTGAGTACACAGAACAGATTAATAAATATAATTCAGATAGACTATAGGTAGGTACCTCAATACACTACATTTATAAGCTGGGTTTTGAATGTGTGAGTGTCCTACGAAAATGAAACATACATTATAGACGTGGAATAGTATGTGTAGCAACCTTCATATAGGTACACCAATATTAATTAATGAGGGTCAGTGCATAAACCAAGAGCAATAATTGTTAGAATGAAGGACAAGCTTAGAATGACGTATTCTTGACATGTGTTTAAGTTTAGCCCATATTATTCCACACTCGAGATCGGTTGCCTGTTACTCCACACCCGTTAGGTATTTCAGTTCACTTTAATTCTGTGTTATAGGTAAATCATTCTACAGTGGCACCATAGGCGTTTCGCATGTGTATTGAAAGTGTTTGCTGCAATGCCTGATTTAATGCTAACAAACAACACCACTACTACTGCAAGTCGCTTTTTTCGTACCCATGGTGCCACTGTAGAATGATTTACCTATAACTGGTTTTATTTTTATTCAAACTGTAGTAGGTAGGTACCTATAATAAATTCAGCAATAAAATAAGAGGTAGGAATACATAATGTAAATATATTTTTCAGTCATTTCAAACTTTAACTGTGACAATCTTATACATTAAGTTTCGTAATAATAATTTCTAAAAAATAGCAGGTGCACATTTTGGACATTGAGAGGGATTTTAAGAATTTTTCAAGCAGTGGTTCCCAAATAAAGTGTGCTATAAGCATCAAGTGCCCAGGATCTTAAAGGGACGGATTAACTGGACATGATATATTATTGTGTATTGTCATTTTATTGCTATATTGCAAACTGGACAGATAAAAAAAGAAATTTATTATCATTATCATTTTTAATCGGAGCAGAAACAATGTTTTATGAGAAATGTTTGTTAACCATTCGCCTAATCCAGTGGTCGGCAAACTCATTAGTCAACAGAGCCAAATACCAACAGTTCAACAATTGAGAATACTTTTGAAGGCCAAATTTCTTATTAAACTGAAATTATATACGTATGTAGGTACATTGTTTATTAACTTAATAAACTGTAGTTAAAGGTTTAAGTCTTATTTAAACTTATTTAAGGTACACTGAATAAAACTTGATATTATCATACTTAATAATGATCTTATTTATTGATAAAAATTAAATTGTAAGTAAGGTATCCATAAAATTAAATCATGATAATGAGAGGACTGACAAACACTCAACGTGAATAAATAGCCTTGCATCTCCTTGGAAAGTTTGGGTAAGTCAGGTTTGTATGTTGATATTTTTAATTTTAAGACTTATCAATAACATGAATTCTCAATTTACTCTTGATTTCCTCTCTTAAAAATCTTTTTACTAACCACAAAACATGCAATATTAACATTGTTGGAAGATTATATTCAGTAAATAAATACAGAACTTGATTTTTCTTGATTCTTCTAAAGTTCCTCAACTGCTTTCTTCCTTGCATCACCGACAGGATAAATGACGCGTGTTTAGTTGTAAAGAAGTGTCCCTCCAAATTTGACTTCTTGTTATGCGCCAATTTTTACCAACAAATTTAATAATACAGGTCGGTAGGCCACTTAAGTTTTGAATAAACGCGAAAGTTTCGGTCCATTCAACTTTAAATTCATGGTTTTCGTCATCCGTTTTTCTTTGCTTCTTTTTTGTAGCCATGTAAAATAGGGCAAAGGGTATTTGTGGCAGAGCCGCACTCATGGGGCCAAAGAGCCACATGTGTAGTTAAACACAATAGTAGTTAAATCATTATTTTTTTATATACCTATGCAGAGTTTCGAAATAATATACAAAAACATTAAACGATGCATTCAATTGTTTCATCGTGTTTTATTTCTCACTAAAATAGGTACCGACCTATCTGCATGAAGTATCCGATAGTCAGAAATTTGATGCGCATGAAAATAAATAAACTAAATATCTAACGTTTTTTCAACACATTTAAAGCTGTTGGAGGCATCAAAAAACGCTAGTAAAAACGCTACAAGCCAGATGCGTTTTTTGCAAGCTTTCGAAAGCCTATCGAAAAATGCTAGATCTGGCAAGAAAAATGCTAAATTGGCAACGCTGGACCTTAGACTGAATCAAACACATTTAAAAAAACACGGGATATTAACACAATGCTTACGGGCCGTTTTAATTAATTTTGTAATTAACGTGTTAATTTGCATTTGAAAAGTAATTAGCAAAAACACAATTTTGTGCAGCCCGTAAGCTATGGGTTAATAGTAGGTAACAAAAAAATTTGGAACCAGTGCTTTAGATTACAATCAACATTATAACGTCTATTAAACATATTTAACATCTAATTGTTATAGCTTTAAATTCTTATATTATTAAAAACAACATTCATTTAACATTGCAAAAGTTTATATTTAATTGACAGTGAATAATCTCTAGCGATATGTTTTTTCATAATATTTCATATAAGCTATAACCCTGATGTCCTAGCGTAACACTGACTTTATACTTCACACTATTAGCACAAGAAGAGGTAAGTTTAGTATTAGATTGTGTTTGAGTATGGCAAAATGTATTGAAGTAATGAGCATTTATTATTGTTGATACTGCAAATAGGTTATAAATAACAGATATTCTAACAATAAGTCCTATCTGACGTGTTTGTTGAAATTAATTAGTCGCTATAAAACATTGCACATATATTGCAATTGATTGTGTGCGCATAAAAAAATTGATGCTTCACAATTATGTAGGATGTATATACCTATAGATGTGTTAACAAGAGTTGAGGCCAAGCAATAATCACACAGACGCATTGTTTACAAAAAGGATGTGTCAAATTTTTAAATCGACATCAACGTATATGCACATTGTCCTCTTTTCGCTATAAACGCGTATAAGTAGGCGTAAGCAAGACAAACGGCTGTTTCTCGTAGACGTTGTACAATGCCCGTTGCCTCAGAAATGCACCAATACACACAATTTTTCGTATCTGTGTTCGCACCAACTCTGACTGAGAGACCATACATAATTATTCTTTATATGTCGATATTTTAAGTTGAATATTCGAGGGTATACTGACAGAAAGCATTAAGTCATTAAAACAAGTTCTGAGATAATCGCAAAAAGGACTTTAATTTTTTTTTCAAAGCGTTCTCCCACATAGATTTTTTTATGATTTAAAAACAATTTTTCTACATTATAAAGTCTAACCTTTATGGCAAACACAATATACGACATGTTACAAGTCCTGTATTTTGTATACGCAGAACGTATTAGGTCATTATCATGCTTTCTATCAGAATAAAAAAATAACAATATGATTTAATAATGTTTCTATTTTCTCACCATTATATCCTATGCCCCTGTGCGTTTTACAGGACGTAGACTGTAAAATTGTATACATTTTGGCATTTAAAACAGAAAAACAGCAAAAACTGAGTTAATGCGTTCTGTCATCCACCTACAAGAGGCACCTAGCGGCAAAACACGAAGCTTGCGATTTGAGACATTTTTTTTATAATTTACATTAATTCTAAGTCTAAAATAAATATAAACATTGGATTTTGAAATTTAGATTCTATTTGTACATGACTTCATGTCTGACATACCCGAGACGTAGGTTACACAAACGCGATTATAGAAGCTTTTTTCGTTTGTGTTGTTTTTTGTTTACGTCCGTTCAAATAATATCTCAGTAAAGAGGAACATGAACATTCTCGAAAAGGTGAAAGAACACGTTGATATAAAATTATGCTCCAAACTAAGTTGAATAATTTTTACTTTTTTTTGTCAATCCCTTCAAAAACGTAAAATCCGTGTTTTACTGTGTTTTCATTTTTTATTTACATCACAAATATGTGAATTTTTAACCTAAAGTTGTATGATAGAAGATCAGTATTCATTGACATAACAATGCAATGCTGGAAATTAACAAAAGTATTAACTCCGGAAACAATTGCAACCTCAGACTATTATGATATTTATTATTTGAAGTTATCAAACTATCTCAATGAGCCAAAAGCTTTCAATTAGGTGCACCAGTAAATCAGGTCGCCATACTCGTTTCCGAAGGCTGAATAGAAACAAAAAAATATTCCAGTGTATTTACGGGCCAATCAAAAATAGCGAAAATGGGAGGAGGAGCCCATGATAACATTTGACATATCATTCAATACTTTTTATACTGTGATGAGCGGTTGATTTATGATGGTATATCATTTTTATAGAACAGTTAAATTAATCAATATTGGCAGATTATATTGATTGATTGAATTGGCAAAGAGAATAGTCAAAGAAAATATGCCGGGGGTTCCGAATATAGCATGGAAAGAGTAAAGAGAACCAGAACCCACCTCCAAAGCCAGAGTTATTTTCCTTCTGAAGATGCCTGTTATGAAACAACTTTACTGTATATAATACTATAGCTTAGTTGTTGGAGCTTATAAATACATTTCATAGATGTCACCGGATACTTTAATTAAAATTAATTATAATATTTTTTTTTTACATACAACCTATTGCAGTATCAACGACAATTTGAAGAGTTTACTGATATTTAGAAATTAATTAGCGTGCATCATTTCAACATTAATATACCCACGTAAGTAGGTTAAATAGACGAAAATTCCTTTAATAATAGACAAAAATAGTTTTACATACATTTAGCATAAATAGACAGTCAAATTAAATATAAATATTTTTCACATTGAACAATTATTATAGATACAGAATTGGGTACAATAATAATCTAACAGTTTGTAAAAATTGGAGGGACATCTAGATTTTTTGAGAAGAATTGAATTTTAGAATTTTATAAATGAGTTTTTATTAACTCAAAACAAGCTCGCACACAGACAAATGTTATCAATAGAGTCAAAAAAATCAAAACCTAAATCAATTAGAATTTATAATTCATGTTTTACAGAAGGATTTTAAATTTGATTATGATATTTTTTTATTAATGATTTTTAATTTCAATTTGTGATATTTCTTCATTCTGCGTTTTTTATTCCATTACACCCACGGGGAATGGAATATATTACAATGGGATAATTGTTATGTTATTATAGGTAGCACAACCAGAGTTGAGGGGACCAGAATACTCACACAGACGTATTGTTTACAAACAGGATGTTTAAAATTTTTAAATCGACTTTTAAAAAAGGAGATTCTTTGTTTTGATTTAGGAAAAAAAATCGAACTTATCAAAAAAGGAACAGCCTGTAAAAGAATACTGTATTCTTCAAAAATACACCAATACATACAATCTTTCGTATCTGTGATCGCCTCAACTTTTGGTAACAGACCTATTATACCTTCGTTACTCTATGCAATTGCCAAGGTAACCAAGGTAATAAATAACAACTCAATATTTCTGTCGTTATATATTCTACTTGCAGTAGCTGCAATAGAATAAAGGTGCTGGATTGGGTTTCCGATCCAAGGATCCCTTCCATCCAAGCTTGTGTGCGTTTAATAATTCATATTATTCATAATTTGAGTAATCTAAATGATAAATGGATCCAGATACACAATGACATTAATATGGACGAAGCATCTGGAAAAATAAATGACTCTCACTTTTTTGTCGGGTCTGCCGAATGGCATAATCTGTTCTAACGCCATTACAATAAAGGTGATATTGCTATAAATTCCCGGTGCTATTTGTCGGGTCTGCCGAATGGTTCGGTTCGAAAAGGTTTGCTCAAATGAACATTGACAATAGAAACACTATTCTAACACCATTACAATAATGGTGATATTGTTATAAATTCCCGATGCGTGATATCGCAGCGAATTTACTTGCTAGCTACTGTATTGAGTGCATTGTCCATTTATAATGTCATTGCAGATACACAACTTCCATAATTTAAAGTCTACAGCTTTACTTACCATTGTAATATCATGGCTGCGGTACATATTATAAAATTTGTCCCCACTTCCATCCTTTACACTTCATACAGGATTATGAAATCGCAGCCATGACATCGATAATAGGATTTTATTATAGTATTTATATAGCTGCTTGTGTCTTATTTTTGAAAAGGTATTAAACGAGAGGTTTACAGCTAATCCTAGTGAGAATTAGTTTATATTGTTCAATCCGTATGTGGAGGTCAGTATGGTGAAATTAAAGACTATTAAATTATAATAATATACGCTTTGTTGAACTCAGTTTAGTTTAGATACATACTTACGGTATCTTAATTCTGAACTCCCAAACTACCGATACCTCATTATTATTTATTAACCATATTATTATAGGTGAAATCATTTAAATATTTTTTTATAATTATTAGGTATGATATTTTTATCACACAATTTCATTGCATTTAGTTTTTATCCTTTATTTTAAACATAATAAATATTACGTATCTATAACAATCAACATCCAAAAATATTACATTTATTATTCAATTTATTACATAATTATCATATTGCCATAAGAAATAAAATATTTAAAACATGTTACCTATGTGGAAACAACATATTAATATTTTTTATTTTACTAAAAGGAATAATTTTGCACAAAATATTCTGATAAATATTTATACAACTTATAAAAATACAGAACATTTTTCCTTGTATCTAACTCTCATTTTTAGGCCATCTTGGAAACATTCAATTAAAAGAAAGGTATTATACTTAATTTTTTTTATTAATCACCATTTTTTTAAGTAAAGTTTATCCCGACAACAGTATTATTTTGGAATGATTTTTATCACAAGTATAACATATTATGCTATTAGGGACATCTAGTAACAGAATTACGAAACATGAAATTATGTGCAATTTATGAAAATTTACCTTTAACCTTTTCTATGCCTCACGATTTTACTATGGCAGTATCTGACAGATTTTTAACGACACTCATTGACTGTAGAGGGAAGCTCTTACTACAATCGCTGTAATACCGATAATTTGTTGTTTAGTATTTTATAATTAAGTATTCGAATAGATGTCACGGGGTGTTTAATTTTTTAGATTATGCAAATCAATCGACAGTAGCTAGTAATTTGATTTTAAAGTCCAACGAGATTACTCGCGATATTTTATGTGCGGCCTGGCGATCATGGCCTCATAGAGCAAGGTAACTCGCTGAAGGCATAGGATCGGTTAAAATATTTTAATAAATCAATAACAACAATCATAATAATAAATGTTTTTTGCTTCATTTATAAATTTGAATTAAAAGGAATGTTATAAAATTAGCATTCATTGAATGGTTTCATTATTTTACAAAGTTTTCTTAGCTCGTATTCTTATTTGTCCGGTGGTTGTTTGTCCGGTACAAATCTTGCAATCGATTTTTAACTAACTTCCCGACTAGCTAGACATTTGAAACTTTTAGAATATATCAGAACACGATGCCAATGCATTTTTTAAATACTTTTAGCCATCTTTAAGTAGAATTGATTTCATTTTCAGTTAATTCTGTTTTGTATGAAAAGTTATTTCGACACCATTATTGGTTGCTAGGGGTCTGGGGTCCTAGCAACTAAATTATTAATATATACGTGCGTTATTATAGAAATAAATATGACATTTCAGTATTATTTCTATCGAGTACAAATTTTTTTGATCGTTTAAGCTAGTCAAGTCAAGTTTATATGATTCAACAGAAAATTTAAAAACGTTGTATATAAAAAGTTCTTTTTATCTTGTAATTATTTTGTAATCAATCGCCAGTTTATCTTCTATTGTAATATTTTGGAATGATTTTTATCACAAGCATAATATTATATTATGTTATTAGGGACATCTAGTAACAGAGTTACGAAACATGCAATTACGTGCAATTTCTAAAAATTTACCTTTAAAATATTTTAATTAATCAGTAAGTAGGTATATATTTAAAACAATAATCATAATAATAAATATTTTTTGTTTCATTTATAAATTTGAATTAACTGGAATATTATAAAATGAGCATTGAATTGTTTCATTATTTTTATCATTAAAAATATGAAGTTTGATAAATTCTCTTTAGAAGAGAATTTTAATTATTCTATTTAAATAATAATTTTATTATAATTTAAAAAAAAATCAGAAAGATGAGAAAGTAAAATAATATAATTTTTCATCCATAAATTATTAAATATTTTGTTGACAGCTGAATAATTTTAACTAAGTGATTTTTTGAATTAAGAATTTAAAAAACAAAATATGGCTATATTGTATGATAGATGTAAAAACAATAATATTGTAACTACTTGAGCATTGTCATTATTTAGATTTGTTTCGAACATAAGTTAAAATTAAGTCTACCAATTTTTCCAATCTAAACACATTGAAAAGCAGTGAGTGAATATTTTATTTTAGAATGTAATTGTATATTAAATTTAAGTGGTAAATTGGCAAAAGTTTAAAAGCAGCTCAAATAGAGTACATATTATTATATTAAAAATGTTCATAGACATGAATTCAAAATCATTCGAACAAAGGTTTTGATTCAAAGCGGTAGCTATAGCAAAGTGAGTGTAATCACCATGTGAACGACGAAAAAGATCAAGTTCAGTGAGATGATAGATCCTGTTCATCTTCCCATCTCCAAATCCACTATATTGTGGTCAGACTGCAGTGGTTCAATAAAGAATTGGACAGTGAATTGGAGAGTGAATCAGAACAATTCTGACAGTATAAAGCAGAATAATTGGTGGCTGCAATTACACCTCCATGCTTCTTCTTTCGAGAAGTGACCAAATGATATTATATTTTTATAATAATAGACATGTAGTTTTATATTATAAATTGTGGGTTAAATTTAATAAATTATATAATGGTAATTAAATTTAGGATAAATCTCTGAATGACTCTTTAAACTTTTCGATCATCACAAATCTCTTTGGCATGGGTATAAGTACGCGATCATCTTTTCTTCCATTGTGATTATATAGTTTCCTGATGTCGTTTTGAAACCTCAAAAGGAGTTTATACGTCTGCAAAAGGGCCTCATAATGCTGAAACAGAAATTATAACATTGATAATTAACGTTGATTAAAAGATTTGAAAAAATAATTTATTTAACTTTATTAATTTTATCCTAGGCATGCTTTGTTATTACAAAAATATATTAGGAGTCCATTTACAAAAACTGATAAGTCCACAAGTCAATATTACCGGCAAACATGCTTGGTTTTAATTTTAGTTTATTTTAAATAGTATTTGCCTATTTACAGATTAAAACAATCTGCCCATTTTCATTTTTTTACAATAAAGATTGTATGAAAAATATAATTAGACATCTGACATAATCAGTTTTCGTAAATCATTCAGTTTTTAAATATTTTTAGTATGATTATAGTGCATTTTTTAATATTGTGTAAAATTATTCATTAATTTTGCCGATACGTGTGACTTATTAGATTTTGTTGTTAGACATCTCATATGTTTTAATTTCGGATTTCATATTATGTTATTTTAGTTATGTATGGTAAGATGATAATTATTATTTATAAATACTATAATATTTGTACTTAAGAACTAGTGTATCTTAAGTCCAAAGAAAAAAACACTCAAAAGTCTATATAAATCAAATTATGACTTTATGCTTTTGAAAATTTTGGTATCGTTAGAAATAGGAATAGAATATGTTAATTTGGTACAGTTCAGTTATGAGGAATAACAGCGGAGAACACATTTTGAAAATACCCGATATATTGGATTATTTGTTAGTTTGGGTTAGTTTAGGTTAGGTTAGGTTAGGTTTGGTTAGGTTAACCTTACAAATAATCCAGTATATCAGGTATTTTCAAAATGTGTTTTCCACCGTATTCCTCATAACCGTATTGATTATTTTTTAACAACATATGTTACGAATATTTGTCAATTTCGGACATGAGATACACTAGCTCTTAATATTGAATATGTTAATTAATTTTAGATATGTACTAAAACAAAGGTTTTGAATGATGTAAGTATACACCTACTCTGTTTTAACTTTTGTTTCTTAGTAAGTAGGTACCATTTGTTAGTGTTCCAAAGTGTAATTTTAATTGCGATTTTAATTAAATCATTATGGTGCTGAGAAAGTAAGGTTTTAAACCAATTTAATACTAAATCGATTTTATTGAAATATCAATAATATTATTATGTTAAATAAAGGACAATGTGTCAATGCTTTAAGACGAATTCTCTACCCAACAGAGGCGGAAAAATACGAAGCTATACAATTTGAAATATTTCTTTGATAATTTACAATTTCCGACCTTGTACGATGCTAATAAGATCATACAGGCCTACACAGAATGGAGGTTTTAATTAAAAGATTTTTTTTTTACGAGAAATGGATGTTAGCCACTTGCTCAAACTATTAGGTCCATACTCTGACTCATACACAAATTCAAAAACAATATGTGTACTTGCCAGACCCAGGATTCGAACCTGGGACCCACGAGGCTATAGACCAACTCTTAAGCCGTGCTGCCATCTTGGATGCCAATTTACTATTTTTTTTTCCCGACCATGTCCGATCCTAATAGGATCATATGGGCCTCCACAGAGTAGAGGTTTGTATTAACAGATTTTGTTTTTTACGAGAAATGGATGTCAGCCACTTGCTCAACCTATTAGGTCCATACTCTGACTCATACACAAATTGAATAACAATATGCGTACTTGCCAGTCCTAGGATTCGAACCTGGGACCCACGACGCTATAGACCAACTCTTTAGCCGCGCGGCCATCGTGGATGCCAATTTACAGTATTAATAATTAATATGTATCTGAAAACATTAAAAAAGTAAAATGTTTTTTATTTTAAGTTATAATTAAAAAAATGTTACATTAATATACAGTTTAAATTGTGAATAATTCGCACCGTGAGTGTAAAACTAAGGCATCTGCAAATTTTTCAATTTCGAGATTAAATGCAAAACAACTGCAAAAGTTGTGAACTTGATAATGTAAAAGTGAAGTAACTGAAAGAACATGCAATATAATGTTGATATAAACCAAATATTATAGTGTTTTTTAGAAATTCTATGTCTCCTAACAAAACGAAGACTTCAAACCCTAATATATCCAAAATATGCCTTGGTTTTACACTCACGGTGCGAATTATCAAAAAAATGTCTCAAATTGCAAGCTTCATATGTTTCCGCTAGGTGTCTCTGGTAGGATGATGTTAAAATGACTTAATTCTTTTCTACAATGAGATATTATTGTATTATGGACCTATAAATAGTAATTATTATTTAAGGTGTAGACACATTTGGACAATGCGGCTGAATTTCGTTATTAAAAATAGGTAAATTAATATTATAATATGTATATATTATATTTAAAATAAACATTATTAAAATTCGGTAATTAATTAATAGATTATTACATCGGGAAATGAGTATATGAGAATTAAGGTACAACATGCATAATACCTAATTATGAAAACAAACATTCTACCTATTGTACACTAAAGGGAATAAATACATTTTTAACTAACTCAAAATAATACATGGAATCATTTACATAAGGCTTTTGTTGTTATCATTACTTCCATTGAAATTAAAAAATTAGGAAATAATTAGGAACATCTATGAAAGTTATTGGAAGGTACCTAAACATGTTATGTGGGTTTTCATGCAAAGTTAATGAATTTAATTAATTTGTGTTCTTCAATTTATTTATTCCCTTTTGGTTGGTATTTGAAATACTTGCAAATTTTCAAGTACCAGATGATTAGTCATCGTTAATAAATTAATTTCTAAACAGAAAAATCTACAGAAATGTTAAAAAAGTAATAAAACATTTTTAAACTTACTGTTTATTTGAAACAAAATCATCGCCTTGAGTGTACAATACGTCTGATGACATCATAGTTAACTTTCACTAAGTATTATAATATTATTTTAAATAATATTTTCGACTTAACACGTAGCACAAAGAAACCCCGAAATAAGGAACTACTGAAGCAAAAAATTGTTCCCAATTAGATTGAATCGGGTTCGTTTACAGTGACATCTATTTTTGAATTCGAAAACGATTTTTGTGTTTTGCAATATTTTTCAGAGATGGCAGTGTAGGGGAATGAAAAAATAAGGCCAGTAGAGGCAAAACAAAAATAAAATCATAATATTATTCGTTGAACCGAAAAAAACGTATAAAAACTTTCAACATTGTCTAATTATTGTAAGAGTATGTGTGTATTTTTCCTAGAATACACAGTGTTGTAAGTTTTAAATAATAATGTAAGTACATTCATAGTGCTACGAATATTTTTTCTATATTATAATGTGTACATAAAGTGTTTTTATCCATCCATTATTAATTAATAAATCAATCGAATATGCTCACAGTTATTTTCCAATTTATACGGTATATTTTTTGTTATAACTTAGTTTAGTAAGTGATAAAGACTTTTTGAAAACATAACTTTCCAAAACCGTATCCGGAAATTTGTACGTAAACAGTTCACCGCAGGACACTTGTTCGTGCGCCGCAGTACGTGAAACATGAGTCTGTGTAATATTTAATCGAATGACGAGTTCTTCGTTGAACATTTCACCGTGGAGTATATTTGTACGTAAGCTACAATATGTGGAGATGTCTTTACTAGGTTAGGTTAGGTTAGGTTAGGGTTAATCTAATTGGAACAGTACTATTTGCAAACTATCGCCGCATTTTGTAAGATACGTACAAATGTATTCCACGGTGATATGTTCAACGAAGAACTCATCATTAGATAAAATGTTATACGAACTCATGTTTCACGTACTGCGGCGCACGAATAATTGTCCCACGATTAACTGCATACGTACAACTTACATGTAACCTTCCAAAACATGATGGAAGCGCTTAAATAATCTGAAGGTGGAGTGTAATAATATGCGAGAATAGTTGTGGACATCTAGTGACAGAATTATGAGACATAATTAAATACATTTCACTGAAGAATTACTTTTGACACCACATAACTAGTGGAAATAATAATATAAAACTTTATAAAACAAAATTTATCATTAACGCTTTTCTTTGTCTACCAACATTACAGATGGGGTAATTTTTAATATTGTTCCAGATGATTATAACCTAAAAACTCAATAATATCTATTATCTATGGTAAACTATGTCAAAAATTACTAAAAATCTTGTACATAGTAGTTTTACAATTTAGAGTAAAACATTTTTGTTTGATTTTCTACAAAAATATATAATATATTTAAATTGTTATCCATACCGCTGAGAACACTTAGCCGGTTCTAAGCCTTCGGAGAATTTTCTCGCTTTATGAGGCCGTGATCGACAGGCCGCACATATAAATTTAGCGAGTTATCTCGTCTGACTTTAAACCCAAATTACTAGCCACTGTCAATTGATTTGCACAATCTAAAAAATTAAATACACAGTAACATCTGTTTGAATAATTATGAAATACTAAGGCACAAATTATCGGTATTACAGCGATTTCAGTAACAGCATCGCTCTACATTCAATGTGAGTTGTTAAAATCTGTGGCCAATCAGATACTGCCATAGTAATATTGTAAGGCATAGAAAAGGTAAACAACCTACACTATTTTTGATATTATTTTTTAGCGGTGTTATTTAAACCAATTTTAAAAATATTTTTCAGTGAATTGTATTAAATTGCACACTTCGTAATACAGTTACCTAGATGAACTTATTATGTATATATTATTACGCTCCCTCCGATAGAATTATATTAATATTATGTATATTATAATTAGTAGTTTTTTATTTTAATATTATAATTTAATAACAATAAGATTTTTGGTTTACCTGACTACTCAAACTGTCGTTTCTTTTACACTTGTCTCCGTTTCCCAACGAGCTGGAGGGCAACGGTTTGGCTACTCCAATTCTGACAATTCCTGAAAGTAAAATCATGTAATATTATACTTTTAACATCACAATCAAATGGATTAAATTACTGTCATAAAATAGAGTGGTTTTGTCAGCGCTCGAAATGAAAAATTTTACGAAACGGAGCGCTCAATAATTTCAGGAAAATATAAAATTAATTACCTATGTAATTTTATGTGTATTTTAAAAAAATAAGTGTGTTGACGGAACGGCGTTCCGGTGCATTCTGGTCCATTTCGAGCCCTGGGTTTTGTTACATGAATTGTAGCGAAATTACAATGACATTAATATGGACGAAGTATCTGGAAAAGAAATGGCACTCACTTTTTTGTCGGGTCTGCCGAATGGCATAATCAGTTCTAACGCCATTACAATAAAGGTGATATTGCTATAAATTCCCGATGCTTTTTGTGGGACCTGCTGAATGGTTCGGTTCGAACGAGTTCGCTCAAATGAACATTGACACTGGAAACACTGTTCTAACGCCATTACAATAAAGGTGATATTGCTATAAATTCCCGATGCGTGATATCCCATAATGGAAATTGCGTGACGTCTACCTATACATGTGCGAATGTCGCTATGCGCGAATTTACTTGCTAGCTACTGTATTGAGTGCGTTGTCCATTAATAATGTCATTGAGAAATTATATTGATTTTTGGTAATATTTCATTGCACTTCAGTTTAGGGATGACCTTATCAATGTATTCACTGTTTGCGCCAATTATCATCTTTAACTTCCAGTTGTTAAAGTTCCTTGTTCTATATCACTTCTGGGCACTTAATAATTTAGTGACTTAACGACTTCGATGCAGCCAGAATTTAATTGAATTTGCTCTATCGGTTATTAGTAATCGTGTGAGCCACTAACGACTCCCAAGAGTCGAACCGGTGTTCAGAGTGAGGGATGTGCCTGCTATCACAACAACAGGTGAGTGCCCGGGGTCTCTTATTCTCCCTATCAAAAATCCAATACAGCCCACTTGTTTATCCACCAAATCATCATTTAAAGATATTTCAAGTCCATATAAATAAATCTCTCTAGTGCCCCCCAATTTCATTCCCTCCCCCGGAGTCTATCACTGAGCTATATCTCTATGAAACGTCACTGAACGACTGACGTCTGCAAGGGGCAACTCAGATAGGTTTCATAGAATATACCCTCTCCTGACATAATATCAAGAGTGAAGGGGTATGTGGGTATTGCCAAATTACTAAAGATTACTTCAAAAAAGAAATAATAATTAATAAAATATTAGTCGGACACTGTAGTACAGTGGTTTCCAAACTTTAAGTTACTACGCCTCCCTTTTAAAATAATTTATACTTGGCGCCTCCCCCCCTTTTATTTCATTAAATACATTTTTACACAAAGTGCTTTTTTTCTACTAAACGGGCTCGATATATTATGAATTTCATTGCATCTAATGCAGAAAATTCCGTTTCGCATAAATATGATGCTACGAATGGTAGCAGTACCTACTCGCATTGCTTTTCATGACAAAGTATTATTTATTATTCTTCAGTTCGATTCAACCAAAATTAAACATAGGTTTTTGTTTCCATATACCTAGCCATTTTTATTAGTCAGGAAATACACTACAAATAATTATAAAATAAAATTTTACATGATTTTTTAAAATAATATAATAAATTTGTGGCGTGTGTTTATCTCACTTAACTGGTGTGGGGGCCATGCACAATAGTATTGAAAAATGAGTAATATGTAATATATACATAAATATATATATATATATATATAAATGTATAATAAAATTAGTCTCCATATCTTCATACAGGTTTGGAAACACTCTAACTTTTATAGGACTGTTTTTTTATGTAGTTTATAACTAGCGGCCGTTTTATAAACTATGCACCTGCAACCTGCAAACCTGTGGCTACATTATTGTGTTAAAGTTTTCGCGCCTCCCTTTGCAACAGTCCGCGCCCCCAGTTTGGAAATCGCTGCTGTAGTAGATGACATTCTAACAATGACAAATTCCATAAATAATTCATTTTCACCAAAACGTTTGCTATGCCGTTTGGCTTGGCATCCTCGATATGCAGCCAGAGACAAAAATTTCACCGTTTAGTTATAGTAGGATTGTCCTGAGGATGGTTTTGTAGACCTACATCAATAATTCAAATGTGTATACTATAATATGTTCCTTTTTACCTTTAGGAGCCGCCTTCAATGCCTGGACAGCTTGGGCGAGTGACGCAGAAGCCAGTTCGACGCCGTTGACTGAGAGTAGTCTGTCGCCAGGCCGGAGACGACCTCCTCGAGCTGCAGCGCCGCCGGAGACTACAGACCTCACTACTATCACAGTGCCACGTGGTTCAACAGGATCCTGAGATATAAATAATCTAATTATTATACATAAGACCAAAAGAGTACATTACGTTTTTATTTTTTTGTATTTTGAAGTCGAACATTTTAAATAGTATTACGATGGTGTAGTGTCAATACCCCGTATCTGACCTATATGATGAAATATAATATAATGACCTATATAACCTTCTGGTGGAGAGAGTCCAAAAGAAAGTTTTGACGCTCCCTTACTTTCGGCTGTATGGATATTATCCGTGGCTCTATCCGACTGACTTTCTCTTAGGTATGCTTACATACTGTAGCTTAAAATTTAGAAGGGATCTTTATTTAGCTACATATGTTTTCAGACATACACGCGGCGTAAATGTGAACTCTGCCACTCTTGGTGGTGTTGGCTTGTGTGTCTCTGATCGAATCGGAATCGAGGGCATCCGTTGTTTGTTCTCCCAAGGTGCAGAACTAACCTGCCATTAGTAATGCCAATTGGGAGGGCAATAACCATGTTTAAAGAAATCGCTTCGGATATTAATATATTCCACTTACGTGAGGTGAATTTAGGTGGACGTTGTTTTATAAGTTTTTAAGATAGGGTCTATCAAAGTTCACTCTGTGTGTTTTCTTATTTTATTACTTATTGTATTATTAACTCACATTTCTCTGTATTTTTATTTTAAAAATTGTTAACACTTATTTTATGTCATGTCGTGAACGCTTTCAATTTATAATTTGTTAAGTTCATTACATGTAAAATAAATAAATTTGAATTTGAAAAACATGTGTGAATCAGATACGGGATATCAAATATTTAGTTTTTTTAGCTTCCTGCACAATTTGTAAATCCAAGTCACTTACGGGATATTAACATTGGGCCATCGATTACTTATATTATTTTTTATTCTTCTTCCTGTGGTTTGTCTGATTCAGTCAACAGATGTTTGACTCTAATTGACTATTCGTGGAAGTATGCTATCTTGCTGGGCGCATGGAGAAATTTCAACTTTAATCCAATCTGAGTATGTACCTACATTAATGTTGATTAGTTAGGACCATGGCCCCCACATCCTTAACCGGGCCCCCATGCTAGGATCTTTGACGGGCTCCCCTACCTATTTCTAAGGATAAATGCAGTGTGATGCTCTACAGTAGCGTTTTCCAAATGGTGTACGCGGTAAAATTAATGTGTACCTATATTTAGTGTTTTTTGTTGTATATTTTGACACACAATTAAAAATTTTATCGTACAACCATATAATTTTAAGTAATAACATTATTGAAGGAATATGGGCGGCTTTTTTTTTACTAATAAAGCAAACTTGTGTTGTGTGTTTATCTCTCTTATATGGTCGATGGCCCCTCCTTAGCCTGGGCCCCAGGCTAGAGCCCTGTCAGCCCCCCCATTGTGGGGGCCATGGTTAGGACTATTCAGTTCCTCTTTTTTCCCTAAGATTTTGAGAATAATTCCTTTAGTGTTTCTTTTGTGATACAATTATTGATTGTTTAAGATTCTTACCTGATAATCTAAGATTGAAAATCCAAGACCTCTGTCTCCTTTGATTAATTCAATATATTCTGGGTGATCACTCCACATTGCCAAGCCGCTCATTGGTTCCAAAGATCTTGACCTGCTTTTCAAGGAAGGGTTAGCTGAAAAATAAACGATTATCAAAATAATAAAGGGTTTTTCAATAAGGACGCTTGATATTTTTTAGGTTATAGCAGCCATAGCAGTATAGTGTGTAAATCATCAAATTGTATTATCAAAATCAGCAGTGACGTCCCTAGACAAAATGCCGCCCCTGGACAGCGCCAAAATGCCGCCCCATTTTTGTATACAGTATTTTTTATCATCCGTGCATGTGTCGTTTCATATGAATATATGTCGGTCACCAAGAACGTCGAAGAGCAACGGAAGTAAACTAGACATCGCGAACTCGACAAAAAATTACAGTCTTGTTAAACCTTTTATGTCAATTAATACACTTTGTTTCCAACCAGTAAGCAGAATTTTTTAATGGAAAGATGGATATAAATAAAAAGGATTTCAAGTTATATACATTTATATTTTTTATAAACATCGATATTTTTTAAAATTGATCTCTTGGGCGATGCTTAGAAAACTTAATAAACTGAATTGTAATAATAAATATGACCATAAAATATATGTAATAATAACATACGGTCCGATTCAACAAATTCACATTTTATTACATTTTTTACAATTGTAAGTTTATCTTTGACTTAAAATAAAAAAATATATTTCCTTTTAATGTTTTCAGATACATATTTATTAATTAATACAGTTGAAATTGTTAATTATCAAAAATAAATCTCAAATTACAAGCTTCGTATTTTTCCGCTAGGTGCCTCTTTAAAAACGGCTCAGTAAAGGCTTCACCTTAATAAGTTTAGGTTGCTATTTCTATATTATATACCAAACGATTCTCATCGAATTGCCGCCCTTCAAGTAACTGCCGCCCCAAGCGACGCTCAATCTGCCTACCCCCACGGGACGTCAATGAAAATCAGTGCTCCGTTCGAGAAACATTCCGCGCAATAGGTACGTGATTTTTATCCTGGCCACAACCGTCCTGCCGAGTCGATTGTTAGACGTTGTCAAAAATAAAAATTGTCGAATTTGGGGCGATACCAATCCACACGAGATACACCAGCACTAAAATGCATCCCGAGAAAGTCACTATTTGGTGCGGATTTTGGTCTGGACTCTGGAGGAATCATCGGTCCGTACTTCTTCCAAAACGAAACTGGCATTACCATAACCGTCAACGGCGAGCGCTACAGATCGATGATAAGCAACTTTTTGTGGCCTAAACTGGCTAATATGGGTACCGATACAGTGACGCCCCGTGAGAGTAGGCAGATTGAGCGTCGATTGGGGGCGGCAGTTACTCGAAGGGCAGCAAATCGAGATTTGGTATACTTATAGAAATAGCTAAAAATATTTTGTTTATATGTTGTCCCTACCTACAATAATAGCTTTGTAAAAATGGTGAGGAAATAACAAATCTGTGTATTGCTAAATGGTACAAACCAAATGAGTCGGAAATATACGACATCAGACTTTGATGATTTGGGTAAGTGTCGAACTTAATTATATTTATTCGCTTTTTATAACTAAATTTTATTTTGTATGCTTTATTGGTGTATATTTTGTTAGTAATGTATCAATACAAGACATTTATTATATACTGGAGTCATGAATGGGTGATAAGCATACTGTATAAAAAATGGGGCGGCTTTTTGGCACTTTCTAGGGGCGGCATTTTGCCTAGGGATGTCACTGTACCGATAACATATTGTGGTTTCAACAAAACGGCGCCACGTGCCACACAGCGCATGGCACGGTGGACATTCTGCACGAGCGATTTGGGGGCATGGTTATCTCGCCCGGCGGCGACGTGAATTGGCCACCGAGATCGTGCGATTTAACTCCTTAAGACTTCTTCCTTTGGGGCTATCTTGCAAATAAGCCGCAAACAATTGATGCCCTCAAAGTCAACATAACGATAGCCATACAGCAAACTCAGCCAGATTTATGCGACAGAGTCATCGAAAATTGGACCTCCCGAATACGTGCGACCAAGTAAAGCCGCGGCGGACATTTGAACGACGTTATAGTCCATATGTTTTCATTTTTGGAGGTGAAGGTGAAACATGAATCCTAAATAAAAGAGAGATCCAGAAACTTAGAGTAGCACAACGTGGTATGGAGAGGTGCATGCTAGGCATAACGCGAAAGGACAAAAAGAGGAATGAGTGGATAAGGAAGCAGACAAGGGTTTGCGATGTAATAGAGTTTATTAAAAGCCTTAAGGCGAAGTCTTCACTGAGCCTTTTTTAAAGAGGCACCTAGCGGAAAAATACGAAGCTTGCAATTTGAGACATTTTTTTGATAATTTACAATTTCAACTGTATTAATGAATAAATATGTATCTGAAAACATTAAAAATAAAAATATTTTTTATTTTAAGTCAAAGACAAACTTACAATTGTAATAAATGTAATAAAATGTGAATTTGTTCTATCGGTCCGCACCCTATTATTACATATATTTTATGGTCATATTTATTAATAAAATTTAGTTTATTAAGTTTTCTAAGCATCACCTAAGCGATTTTTGACAAATTCATAGTTTTAGTATTTTTTATATCTATTTTAAAAAACATCGATTTTTATAAAAAATATAAATGTGTATAACTTAAAATCCTTTTTATTTATATCAAATCAATAATTTTTATAAATATAAATAAAATATTTAAATTAATATAAATAAAAAGGATTTCAAGTTATACACATTTATATTTTTTATAAAAATCGATGTTTTTTAAAATAGATATAAAAAATACTAAAACTATGAATTTGTCAAAAATCGCTTAGGTGATGCTTAGAAAACTTAATAAACTAAATTTTATTAATAAATATGACCATAAAATATATGTAATAATAGGGTGCGGACCGATAGAACAAATTCAAATTTTATTACATTTATTACAATTGTAAGTTTGTCTTTGACTTAAAATAAAAAATATTTTTATTTTTAATGTTTTCAGATACATATTTATTCATTAATACAGTTGAAATTGTAAATTATCAAAAAAATGTCTCAAATTGCAAGCTTCGTATTTTTCCGCTAGGTGCCTCTTTAAAAAAGGCTCAGTGAAGAATTCGCCTTAAATGGAGATGGGCTGGACACATAGCTCGAAGAAGAGACAATCGTTGGACAAATCTAGTCATCCAGTGGGTATCCAAGAAGTACAAAACGTCCGCAAGGTAGACCTAGAGGCCGCTGGATCGATGAAATGATAAAATTCTGCGGAAGTACCTGGCAACGCAATGCACAGAACCGAGAGAAGTGTAAGCAGCTTGAAGAGGCATTTATCCAGCATGATGATGATATTTCATACTTAATGCCATAAAATATTCTTTCAAATAAAAAAAATGAGTGGATATCTCATACACAACTTGTTTTTTCATACACAACATTTAAAAATCGAGTGTCCTTATTGAAAGACCCTGTATTTCACCAATATCTTAGACAGTGAGACAATTCGGTATTAAATTTTTGATACAAAAGTACAAGCTTTATTAATTTTGTTACTGAATAATGAATAGTGATTGGGCCAAATAGTACGTGTAGGCCTGCTACCGTTAAACCACAGTTTATTGATAAATTCAATTATAACGACTGATTTAGAAGTTGTTCGTGGGCCACGGCCGGGTCAGCTTGATATAGTGTGACCGTCATCCAAGCGATACTTCTGAATACCTGACAAGCCGTGATACCGGTTCTCATCATTCATACAACTTATCATCATCATTCATCAACCTCATATATCATCAATGCGTAACACCGAAACGGCTCCAGCGCCCCCTCAACATGAAGGTCAGTGTCTGGCATCCTGTGTAAATCCCTCCTCCCTAGATTCGTAATCCATCAACCAGCATCACCTTCAAATTACAGTCCACTGCTAAAAAGCGCCACCAAGCAGTACTATTTTTTATGAAAATAATAATCATTCTTGAAAATGTGACTTCCACCACTACCGCTGTGGATGTTCAAAGTACAGGAGAAATATATTATTATGTACAGGAAACTGAGGAATTCTAATAATAGTAAGTATTACCAATATTTGTTGGAGTAACAGTGGCATTGGTGCTGCATAAGGATGCTATCGAGCTCTCCGACTTGGCCTTGATCATCCTTTCCGGAGGCGGAAGAAGGTTCTGGAGACTTCCGCCAAGAATGTTCTAAAACAATACAAACGCAGGAAATAAATGTTCGAAGAACAATTCTTGGGAAAATTGACAGGTTTTGGATTACCTAGTATAAAATTATCTATATATACACCCACGATGGCCGCACGGCATAAGGATCGGCCTATAGTGTCGTGGGTCTCAGGTTCGAATCCTGGGACTGGCAAATACACATTTTTCAATTTGTGTATGAGTCAAAGTATGGACCTAATGGGTTAAGCTAGTGGCTGACATCCATTTCTCGTAAAAATAATAATCTGTTAAGGCTGCACTCTGTGGAGGTCCATATTATTATCTTATCAGGATTGGACATGGTAATATATATATATATACCTAATATCATTCAATATATAATATGTAGTTATTAGAAATTAGCGACACAATATTACATATACATAGATATTAGTTTAATATTATTAATTATCAATTATTTCACTGTTCACACAAAACCTGCTATCGGCCGCTAATGGCAGCTATCGAAGGTAGTTTTTCATTTTTTGCATAATTACAATATGTGCTAATTCTTTGATACAAAAAATGAAAAACTACTGTCGATGGTTGCCGATAGCGACCGATAGCAGGTTGTGTATAGAATTGATGCGCAGATGTAATTAGACACAATCAAAAATTTTAAATGTTTAGTAATATTACATGTTTATTCAATGTGTACTTATTCCACAAAAGTTCCTTCAATACGAAACTGGTCTTGGATTTATATTCATCAACCTACCTGTTGTAGAATAAGTAAAACATAAAGTTATACTATCTACTAAAAACAAATCAAAGTGGTTTGGTTATTTCTTGTGAATTAAT
Source organism: Rhyacophila brunnea (assembly GCF_057557595.1). Lineage (NCBI taxonomy): Eukaryota > Metazoa > Arthropoda > Insecta > Trichoptera > Rhyacophilidae > Rhyacophila > Rhyacophila brunnea. The sequence continues at coordinate 36,778,486 of NW_028232806.1, read as the reverse complement.
ATAAACTATTTTAATTTAATTTTTTTGATCTGTTAAAAAATCTTATAACTATTATTTTCGTAATACATGAAGTACCTATTTGTTAATACAACCTTCACTCTGTGGAGGCCCTTATTATGATATTCTTTGGATTAGACGTTATGAAAAAGAAATCGCCAATTACATAATATGTATAATTTATTTAATTTTACATCGAAACACATCTTGAATTACATACAATTTATTATATTAACTGGCAATCAAATCCAGTTTCAGCCCAACTAATATTTGCAATTGGTCAGTTTTCATGATTCAGTCTTGTGGAAGTTATACTTCTTTTGGCGCGTTTGGGAAATCAGATCAGAGTGTATTTTTGGCGCAACACATAATTTATTTTTTAACACGAAAAAAAACGCACCCGATTGGATGCGAACCACCGATTGTTCGGTTATCAGCCGAACGCATTACCTTTACGCCACAGTATGATACTGCAATCGTGACGATTATACAGTATAATATTAGAGTTTAGAATTGTTCCGTTGCCTAGGCAGCGAATTTATTATTGTCGGCCATTTGCAATTCCTTACGTAAACAAACTATTAAATGTCAGAGTGACATTTGGTTCTTTAAAAATAAAAACAACGAGAAACCATTATATAATTTAGTAATATAAGTGAAAGTGTATAGAAATAAACCAACGGCGCTTCAATAAGTGTGTAATTTAACAAGATAATTAAGAGCTAGTCAAAGAATCTAGTTTATCACAAGTTTTGTTTTTGTTTTGTTACGCTAAAGAAGAAACTTATAACGCGCGTACATAAGTACACACACCGATTTTTTACATGAGTTTTGTATTCGAATAAAACAAACTGATGTTAATAATCCACTTATTTGAATTAACCGTAGGTATATACAGGTTTTTGTGTATTAGATAAGCAATCTCACAAATTGCTAAAGTTTTTCGAATAAACGTTTACAATCAAACTCTATTTTCCACGTGAATCATTTTCCCAGAGAAACATCTGACATCAAAGGCGTATTTTTAAAAGACGAAAGCTCTTGAGAACAAAACAGTTTCCTCATAAAGGCCAGAAGAGGATTTCGTGTTCATATGTAGGCTGTATTTACAGCTACAAGTTTTCTTTATGAATAAAATCCCTGTTTGCGCGAAAAAAGTGTTTGTTTTTCTTATACCTGTCGAAAAATAAACGACCACTCATTGTGAAGATTCTAGAAGAACGTACTGATGAAAAAACTGTTCCGAGATTTTGTATTTAATTAGAACAAAGGATTAATCAAAATATTTACTTTGTAAATTTTTTCCTAAGTATTCAAGAAATAAAGGGAGTTTTATAATGTTTCAATGACGCTTTTGAGTAAACAGTGAAAAAATGTCTACACAAAAAATTGTATTTAATAATAAGTATACTTAGGTATGGTATACCACTGGCGAAGGGTAGAGGAAGGCTGTTAAGATCCTCCATAAATAGTGCACATTAAACTTTGTTAGTCATAGGTACGTATTTTTTGTTTTTATTGAACTAAGACTACACTTTACAGATGGCTTTGGTTAGTTTTTAAAATCAATCAAACCCTGCCTAACCAAATCATAATAGTTTTGGTATACTTTGACAACGACAAAATTGTGCACACTTTTTCATTCATTCTTAGGTATTTGTTTTTATTTTATCGTATTATTATATCAAGAATACGTATTACACATATTGTTGGTTCATTTTTTTAAATTCATTAAATCCTGCCTGACCAAACTATAATAGATAAAAAATATTATTCCTTGTATAAAATATCCAATGTTATATATGATTTAATTGCATAATTTTAGATATTTTATTGATAGATGAGAATTTTTTGACAATTATCTATTATGGCTTCGTTTTCGTAGGGTTTAATTGATTTTTAAAAACTAAGACCATCTCTAAATTGTAGTTTTATTTCAATGAAAACAAATGCGTATAACTGACAAAGCTTAGTGTGCACTATTTATGGTAGATCTTAACAGCCTACCTCTACCCTTCGCCACTGAGGTATACCCACGATGGCCGCGCGACTTAAGCGTCGGTCTATAGCGTGGGTTTATATGGGTCCTATATGGGTCCCAGGTTCGAATCCTTGGTATATCAAGTACACATTTTATAACTTGGTATTATTTATATTATAACTATAATTAAAATCATTTTTCTCCACGCGGATGCTTCCAAGTGTGAGTGAGTGTGTAATGCGCGTGTTAATAGCATAAGTTACATACATATCTACATACATAAACCATCTCGAAGGAGTGCAAAACTGATTTCTTAAGCACGTCAATTTTAAAACCTACTGTTATGATTTATATAATGACAGAACCGGCGAAGCTAATTCTATTTCGACCACTTCATCATTCATGGTACCATCTTTGAAAATCAGTATTTTCTTTACAAAATTATCAATGTTTTTGTTGACTCGGCAAACCTACTCGAAAGGGTGGGTTTCCATTGTACATCAAGATTTACGCGAAACCAAGCTTTGTACCATGTTAGTCGTAAGTAGTGATTCAAATTATGCACAAAACTCCTTTATTCGGCGCTCTTCTTTAAATTACAATATGTGTTTCTCCACCGGTGTTCCTTTTAATAATACATCTGTTTCGTTTAAACGCGCTATCTCCAAAAGTTTGTATAATCGATTTTAACCAAATTTAAAATGTATGTATATAGTATTATAATATAACTTTTTTTGTCTATAACTATTCCTCATTTTTCATATATGTAATTTCGTTATATTTATGCTCTTCTTACTTTCTCACTTTTTATTCTTGTTAGGCTTAACTAAATTATAATATATTCATGGAAACTTTGTTGGTTGCAATATAATTTCACTATTCTTCTTTAAACATATTTTTGTATTCAAAATGTAACTGTTTGTTTCCTTAATAAATAAATGAAATAAAAAAAAGTTTTAGATTTAACAAAAATGTCGCAATGCTGAGTGTCGCGGTTGAACCCATAAACCTGTTCACCTAATATAAAATGTTGAAGAAATCTACGTAAAATCGGGGTTTTGCAAGCCAGACTGAGAGACCAGCAAAACAAAAAAGAATTGCGACCCACCCCTTCACCGTGGCCAGTTTTCAGATATCAATTTTAAAGTATTTAAGTACTTAATTAATTTATATAATAATAATTATTATACATGTTGTATTAATTTCGTTTATTGTGTTAGCTGTAAATTCATGGTGGAACTGCATTGTACGAGTATTATTGATTAATGTAAAAACGCAAAATTTTGAGTACTTATTCCACTTTTATTATTAATAAATCTGGACCAGCTTCGTCCGCCTCAGAGGGACATTTTCAACTGATGTATTATACTGTAAGTATGTAGGAGTCGTCGATGTGAGGATCGATGGTGTTGCGGATGAAAGACGATCGTGGTTATTCGTGATGATGGAGGAGTGAGAGTTTATTTATGGTTACATAAGTACAATGTGTACAATGAGGCTATAAAGAAAATGTGCCATAGTATGTGGATAGATTTTCACCATAGGGCATCGTTAGAAAAGGGGAAAAAGAGTAAGTCTATTCTACCATCACCACGAGAGGTGCCCTGGTTTGTAGAGTCTTCTTTGACGAGGAATGAGCTTAAGTAATACTGAGGCTAAGAACAGGGCACACCATGGGCAAAAGATTTGATGTCCTCATGGGAAGAAGCGAATCGCAGCTCTGCGATGAATGTCATGTTTTAGAGGACATTGTACATATTATAGCATTGCAATGCCCCAAATATGAAATTCACAGAGTACAGCTGCGAATTGCGGATATCTATGAGAATGTCGACGAATTGAAGGGTGTCTTGGCGGTGGGTACGACGGAAGAGCTAGGCGAAATTGTAAAGTTATTTAATAGAATAGGATTGAGGACCTGATTGACGGATCCCCTTCTGGAAGAGAAGAGGCGATAGGACAGCGAGTCGCAGTCAAAGCCTCGGTAAAATCACAAAAAAAAACGATACATAGACGGAGATAGTCACGGACCAGGTACCTACTTAGATTCGAATGACATGTCATATGAATTGTTATTCGCTATTTATATAATCAAAATAATATCTACCCATCATAATATAGGAAATAACTATATTAATCGAGTCAGCTACTTACTGTCATTTGCGTCAATGCACATACGAGTAGGTGACTAATGTATAAAATATAAATATCGAGAAAATAACCTTTGCTTACTTAGTGTACCATAATTTGACACTACAGAATTGCGTATTAAAGAATTTTTACGGTACAGTATTTAATATCGCCGAACAATCTGCTGACACAGGTAATGAATTGTTTATCGCCATAAGTACTCTATAAAATAAACATACCATTCTCAATACACACCGAGATTATTCTTATGACTGAACCGCCCAAGCTTGCCCTTAGAATACTATCAATCACCATCAACCAAAATACATAAAAGGTGGCGTTCCAGCCTTTGCATTACTGACATGGATATAATTTTAAATCCTCGGTATTCATAATGGTGTCTAAATAACCCTCTGGTGAGGAGTCTTGGCCGCTGGATGGCGCTGGTGTTTATTGACAATGTAATTCTGAGGAAAGTATACTCACTCTTGCCGCGAAGGCAGCTTTATGCTGGGCAGTATCAATGAGGGGTCTACGCGCAGGTGCTCTCGCGCACACCAGGCAGACTTCTGCCGGAAGCTGCTTCAGCGCGCGAACAACCTCCAGGTGATGTAGTCCCAACAGCCTTCGACCGTTCACCTGAAATAAAATGAACATATTATTATATTTAATTAATAGGCACTATATAGCATCTAGTGGTGAAGGGTGGAGGTAGACTGTTAAGATCCGCCGTAAATAGTGAACACTAAACTTTGTCAGTCATAATTATTTATTTTCATTGAAATAAGACTACAATTTATACATGGTGTTGGTTAGTTTTTAAAATTTATTTAAACCAAGCCATAATAGATAATAGTAAAAAATACTACAAAAAACCTAAAATTATCCAATTAAATCATTTACATAACTTTGGATATTTTATTGGTAGGAGTATTTTGGTTTAGGCAAGATTTAATGAATTTAAAAAAAAATGAACCAAGAATATGTGTAGTAATGTATTCTCAGTCCAACGAAAAGAAATAAGTATGAATGAAAAAGTGTGCAAAATTTTGTCGTATCGCCCAAAGTATACCAAAACTATTATGGTTTGGTTTAGGCAGGCTTTAGTTATTTTTTTTAAAACTAACCGACATCATATTCTGTAAAATCGTATAGTCTTTGTTCACTATTTGTAGTGCACTATTCATGGCGGATCCAGCCTACCTCCACCCTTCTATAATGCTAAAAATATATGCATGTAAAATAGTACCTATCACTTATTTATGTGGAAGATGATCAATAAGCATACGTTTGTTTTACTAAAACGCAAAACCCTAGGCAAAGTGGCGACATTAATCAACCCAAAATGCCACTTCCTCAAATTTACATTCAAAAATTTTACAGCAACTATGATATTTCATTATATATTTTCGACCACCTTAACCAATGAAATATGATGAAAATATTTTAAACTGTGATAAGATAACAATATGTATATAGAAATTACAGTACAGTACGCTTTTACCGGATACACTCGGGATGTAGCCCTCAACTTCTCAAGAAAGAACACAGTGGGCGTAAGAGGGCATGTCCTTGGCCGTTGTGACAAAATCATTGATCAATCAGTAAGTAGGTAGGTATATACTAATACCTTTATGGAACTCACGTGTGTGTTGTGGTGGAGTCCTTAATTCAGGCATTTTTATGTTTGGGGAGTGAGGGACATTATAATGGGCACAATTAGTATAACACAGAAGCTTATTTTATAATTCCGCGCAGAACTATGTTTTATTACAATTAGGTGTGGACAAGCAATGGTCTTATAACATTGGGATCTTAGATTAGGCACGACATTGACGTTATTTTAGGGGTTGATCTCACGGTAGGTATTCACTTTTATTAAGGTAGGCCAACTTTCGTTCCACTAATTTTAACACGAAAACACTACGGAGGTACACTTTTATAATATCGAGACGGGTGGAGTTTACTTTTTACTAGGCGACTCCCCGAAAGCGCGGGGGACGCATCTCCTATCTTCGTGGGCGACTCTGTACTAAAGAATCATTTTCAACATGTCTACCTCCTCGTAAGGTGCGGGGAGAGGGGTAGACATTTCAACTTTTTAGAAATCTAACGGAAATATTTTGCTTTGCTTGGGCCGAAGGGCAATAAATACCCTCGGTTTCGGGTAATTTCATTTGTGACCGTCGGTCTTCGAAATTCGCCTCTCGCAAGATCGTTTGTGAAATGTTATTTTTGTTATAGTATTATTTAGTATTTACAGAGGTTGCGAACATTTGCAGGGCTGGTCAAGTTATGGGACGGTAGGCATTGTTTTATGTAAGGTTGTAGTATCGCGAGGGGCTGTATTTGGTATCAGTACTGTGACACCCCCGTATGGTCCCCATTTGGGGATGTCTTTGTGTATCTGGAGACGCCCGAATCGGTATCAAAGCCAACAAATAATAAAGCGCTGATTACGAAAATAAATAATAATAAAAGAGCCCAGCCGGCAATGCCGTAAATTTTGTATAACCGTTGGAGATTTGCAACGTCGCTTTCTTTTCGACGACGGTTTCGTTGGAAAAAATCACAAGATGGCGCTGAGAACGCTACGCGTACATTTTGCCCTCCGTAGAATTAAATTATTAAAAATGTAACCATATAGTATAATATAAAGTAAATAAACTCGTCGTCTTCCATCATAATTCCGGTGCCTTAATTATCCACCTTCATCCCAAATACAGACGATAAAAAAGAAACCAAAACACAAAGTGACAGTTGAGAATTTCTCTTACCAAAATGGAGGGAAGTGATAGTACCTACTGATCACCTAATAATAAATCACCATTGGCTATTGTATGAAATCTGTGAAAAAAACATCTGCTGTTGCGATTAGGTTAAGTTAGGTTAGGTTGGGTTAGGTTAGGTTGTTTTTTCATAGATTTCATACAATACCTGATGGTGATATATTATTACTTACTGATTGGTCCATGATTTTGTCATAATGGCCGTATGTGGTCAATGAGTGTATCCGGTAAAAGCGTACCGTACCGAAATTACTTTCGAAAGTTGTATTAATAATATATATTCATAATTTGCTACCCCTTAAAACACGGCGCCGGTTAACCGGTAATACGTCACTATTAATAAAATACACGTTATCATTATGACAGAAAATAAAATGAGCGAATCTATATTGAATATCATTATGTCCTTACCTCCAGTAGTTCATCGCCTGCTTTCAGAGCCCCACTCCTTCCAACGGGTCCATCTTGGAGTAGTGACCTGATGTAATGATGGGGTCTCACTTCCCGTCCTCCCTGGACCTCGACTGTACCTTCTAAAGATATTCCAAGACCACCTCCAGGCTCCTTCATCATTTTCCCAACCTACAATAATAAAATGATAGACAATTAATCATACAAAACAGCGCTCGAAATGGAAAAGTTTACGAACCGGAGCGCTCGACAAATTTTCTGAAGATATTTACATAGTCATCAAATCGTATGTGTATTTTATAAAAATAAGTGTGTCAGATTTTCTATTCTATGGCCTATCTAGCTCAGACGGTCAACATATTTTTTCCACGAGACAGCGATAATTTTACAAATTTTACGAGCCGGAACGGCGCTCCGGTGCGTTCCGTTCCATTTCGAGCCCTGATACAAAATAAATACCATTTATATTATAAGAATTTAACCTAGTCCTAATAGACAACCATTTAATTTAAACTCTCAAATTGCTTTATTGGGGATTTTCATTACTAAACTGTTGAGTTTTTAAAACATAACATACAAAACAGAAATAACAACTTCACGTGGCTGTGAACTGTTCCTATTCCAGAGTGAAATACTCACCGCCCTTGTGGTAGGTACATACTGTTATAATAATTCACCAGGCCGCTATAATTAGTATCGATCTTATTAAAATAATTTAGTGCAGTGTTCTTCAACCTTTAATACCCGCGGCCCAATAAACATAGGAGAAATATTTCGCGGATCGGTATCAGCCAGAAATAATAACCATTATAGATATAATTTTATTTAATAAATATTATGTTAAAAAATTACAAATTTTGATTTAGTGCGACATTATTGCTTCTGTTTCTTGGTAAGAAAATTTGATAAACGTGGTTGCAGCATTGTTTCTGAGAGACGAAGTGCTGAATTAACAATATCCATTCGAATTAACTATTTCTTTTATTCCAAAGTAGCTTGATTTAGAAGAACGCTGATGAGTAGGTATGAAAAAGGTCAATAGTTAAAATTTGTCGCAACTAGTACATCGCCTTGTAGCATAGAGGTAAATGCAACGGACGGGGCGTGAACCCAGGAGATGCTGGGTTCGATTCCCTGCCAGAGTGGCTTACTTTTTTCAAAAAGATATTTTCTATTGGTTATAATATATTTTCTCAAAAAGTGTTTTTCAAAATTATGTATGTTCAATATCTATTCGATTTCGCTGTTTGGTTTTTATTACTGACATCGAGGGATATTCAAAATTGAGACAATGATTGAATTTTATATCTGGACACCAGGGTGACATCAGAAAATAGCTCGATCAGCTTTTCTATCTCACGAGGATCAAGTGCGCATGATTTAATATCTTCCAAAAAGGGATAATTAATCCAGAAGTTAGAGGTCTGCCTCTACAGTGGCGCACCCAGGATTTAATATTGGGGGGGGGCAAGGAGGAGAACGTAAATTAGTCCCATAGACTCTTTTTCTTGTTCACAGATTAATTTCTCGTTTATCGGTCTTTTGTCTATTGCACTCGGTGTACCTATACCATGGTCCCCACATCCTGAAACGGGCCTTCAGACTAGGATATTTGGCGGGCCTCCTACCTACCGCTAAGATTAAATGTAGTGTAAAACACTACATTATCGTTTTTCAAATTGTGTTTTAGTTCAAATTAAGGGTACTTATACAGTGAATTATTGGCGATTTTTAATACATCTACTTTAATAATGGAGCTGTCGAGTATCGATACATAATAATCAAAAAATATATTGCACAATTATTTTTTTCACTATTAAAGCTAATTTATGATGTGTGTTTATCTCACTTATCTGGTCAACCCGACACGCCGGGCCCCCCATAGCCCGGGCCCCCAGGCTAGAGCCCTGTCAGCCCTCCCCAGCCTTGACCTACACCACTCCAAAATTCGGGTGGACACCGAGAATTTTTTGACAGTTCCCTTAGGTATTAGGTTTCTAAAAAAACTTGACATTAGTGTTTCGAAATTTTTATGCTAGAAATTAAAATCTAAGAAAAATTTCTCTTCTTTCTTTCTGGAGAATTTCAAATCATTTTTTGCCGTGTTTTTATTTGTCTAATCTATTGGCTTTCAATTTCAATGTTTTTTTGGGGGGGGGCAAGGCCCCTTGCCCCCCCCCCCTGGGTGCGCCACTATGCCTCTACGTAGGTGTTAATTTTCAGAAAAAAATATTTAATAAAGTTTTCAGCTAAGGCTTTTAAATGTCGGCTTATGATGTTGAAAATGACTTTCTGGTTAATATCAGGAGCATTCAAAAATTCTCCCAGCATTTCATCTAGTGCGAATTCCCCGATTCGTGTAGATATATAGTCGGTTGATAACAGGGTGAAAGCTTTCGCGGACCGGTAATAAATTCTTGCGGACCACCGGTTGAAGAACACTGCTAGTGGATTCATTTATTAGACAATTGTATACTCCGGTAATTAACATAGATAACTTAATAGTATGAGATCTGTAGCAAGAGTCCCGTTATATTGGTTAGATGCTCAATATATACTATTGGTTACTGAATAGTCCTTTGTTGCAATATATTCACACGAACAAGGATTAGGGGAGAGTCTCCCCAATCAATAGATTTCACACAAAAGCATCATAACTATCGATCCCATGATACATCCCAATTTATATTATTACTTCCCTAAACATTGTGGGAAAATACCTACTCTTTAAAATTACACAATAAATATAATCTATAATCGGTACTTAATTTCAATTTCAATTTATTTATTTTTAGCATATTGTGGACATTACAAATTATAAGTTTAAGACGTTCACAACATGACATGAAATATTATTATAATGAAGAAAAAAAGTAATAAATGCGATAAAAATGAAAATATAAAAAGAGAACATAATATAAACATACAAAAGCAATCACAATACTGACGATACAATTATACATCTATAGAAGTTCAAAGAAGTACACCGAGTTAGCTAAGGAGACCCCATTTAAGGAATTTATATAATAGCATCCACCTAAACTCACCCACACGCAAGTGGAAAATATCAACACCCGAAGCAATTCGGTTGAACATAGTTATCACCCTACCAATTGGCATTACCAGTGGTAGGTTGTTTCTGCACCTTGGGAGAATAAACAACTGATGCTCGCAATTTCTAAGATAATTATCAGGGAGTTGCCCTATGCCCCAATAGTCGTGACAGGGTGAGAGAGTGAGAGAGAGATATATCTTAAATGTTTTCAAATTATGTAATTATGTTCAATAAAAGAACGTTACATTCTCAAATCTTGTGAATTATTTGTTTAATAAAAAAAATGTTTGTTAGAAATCAATCACTATATGCAAAATGAAGAAATAAATAAACACTGAAAATGAACATAATATGATCATTTTATTGGAATATTTTATCACGTTTTTCTTAGCTCGTATTCTTGTTTGTCCAGTGGTTGTTTATCCAGTACAAATCTTGCAATCGATTTTTGACTAACTTTTCGACTAGCTAGACATTTGAAACTTTTAGAATATATCAGAACACGATGCCAATGCATTCTTTTAATACTTTAAGCCATCTTTAAGTAGAATTGAATTCATTTTCAGTTAATTCTGTTTTGTATGAAAAGTTATTTCGGAAGAAATCCGTAATCCAATCCACTATTATTGGTTGCTAATGGGGTAGTCCTAGCAACTAAATTATTAATATATACGTGCTTTACTGTGGATATCTAAATGACATTTCAGTATTCTATATTTGTTTGTTGCAAAATTGCGAAAAAATGATTTGTTGACATTTGCCTTATTTGTCTTAAATTGTTAATACGTAGAATTGTCAAGTTTATATGATTCAACAGAATATTTAAAAACGTGGTATATAAAAAGATCTTTTTATCTTGTAATTATTTGAAAGTAATATTATATGAAATATAAACGGAAGTGTAAAATATGTATTCGGCAACATAAATGTATTGATTCTGAAATCAGCATACTTCAAACGGGGCAAGACGAATCTACGTCGCTCTAAAATATATCGGCAAGTCCAATCGGTGAGCACTTCCGAACTTCCGCTCTATTTTCCCGCCGTCTTATATATTTTAAATATCGTCTTCCGCGCGCCAAAGTAAAAGCCTCAATCATTATTATTTCAGGAGAGTGAAGGCTGCGCGGGAGGCAGTGACGGATTCACCTGTTGGGCGTTATTGATGCGCGTAGGGCGTCACGACCTAGAGAGCGAATCGCTTTTGGCAGCGAACGACTAGCATTTTATTAATATTGGACTATTTTTCGGAAAAACGTTGTTGATTCACAACTAAATATAATGAAAATTACGTACATCAAATCTAAAACGATATTAGATAGGTACATCATATTATCACTAGGGATTGCAATACCGGTATTTCAAAACCGGTATTCCAGTATTTATCAATACCGAAATACCGGTTTTAACAATCTAAAATACCGGAATTTTTGGTATTAAGAAAGCACACTCGTTGACGTTTTTTAAAATGAATTATAAGTTTTGTATTGCTAAAATGCAAATATATTGAGTGAATCCAACAGAGGTGAAAAAATAATAAAACCATTTTCATCAAATATATTTATATACCTAAGTAATTGTCGCGATGAATTGTCATAATATTATTTCGAAATAGAAAACATACGTGACATAAATGTTCATTATTCTACAATAATTATTGATGACTACAATCGTTGAATTTAAGAAGCTTTTTCTGCAGCCGGTCTTATTTGCACTTGATGAACTTTTGAGGGGTTTTGTTAAAATTATCAATATGTTCAAATTATTTGTAAAAATCACTAGTTCTACAGTTATGATCAATACGTATTTTTAAATATCAACATAATAAATGTAGGTATGTAGGTTTTTTCTATAAAATAATATTTTTAAAAGATTTTAATAGCTATATTTTTATTAATAAGCAGCTACTTCTGTTTTTTAGTATTTAAGAAATACCGGTATTCAATAAGAAATACCAATAAACCGGTATTGATATTTTCATTCGGTATTGCAATCCCTAATTATCACCAGTTAGTATCGACAGTTCCGTCATTGAAGAACTAAGTTTAAAAAGCAAAAATTCCGAAATATGTACACATATTCATTCTAGGTAAGTAGAAAACTATTATGGTATTTTTTAATTACTGCAACATAAAGTGGGTCGCACAAATAAGCTCGATACGACTGTAATGCGTCGACAAATCGTCAAATAAAAGTGTATTCTTCGATTTTGTTTATATGGATGTTTCCACGAAGCAGTTAAAAAAATGATACTTTTTCACATTTCTTTATTAAGATTGCTAGTTTCGAGTCAAATATTAGTATGAAATGGGCCTTAGTTGGCTTGCACATCTAAACTCGTCTCGTTTGCAATACATATATCGAATACGTCGATGTGATGTCATCGTTATTCACATAACACACGTTGCCAAATGGAGCTCCGCCAATTGGTGGAATACGATATTTTAGTTTGAAAAATATCTAGTGTTGCAAGCAACAAGTTCCATGCGATTATCGCTGAAAGTCGAAACCGCAAGTGTTGCGGTTACGCATGCGCACATGTTACGAGTTGGTCATTTATATACAGACGTCAAGCTGGATGGTCACTAGTCAGAGTATATTTGGACGCATCGAGAGGCGACGCGCGACTGCTGACCTGAACATAGATGCGACGTTCCTAGAATGCTTGTTTTATGGCTTGCTGCAGACGTGTCGAGTTTAGATTTGCGAGCCGGCTTATAAATTCAGTATACACAGTTGGGTCTATAACATGTGTCGCTAGGTTTTAAAATCAGCCAAGTTCATTTGGCATGCAAAATCATCTCGCGTGCCATATGTTCGCCATCACCTCTATAAGATATTACAAATTACGATACGATTTCCAATGTGTTTTATAATATAATCGTGCCTAATCTCGACCATATTTCATTTTAAAAAATCAGTCATTTAATGACAATATTTTTTAAATACCCCAATCAATCTATTTATTAGCTTTTTATCGGTAAGTAAAATAAGCATAATATTCGGACGGGCGTATTTATCTCCCTCAATGCCCGGCGGTTGAATAATGAGGCGCGCGGCGGCCCTTAATCCATCACTGTCCGAATCGTCCTCCGTCACAATTCGCCCAAAATAGACGCCCGCCCTCCTAATGAAAACATCAATAGCTGAAGACGAATCCTTGTGGCAACAATCGTATACAGTGTGCAGGGTTAAACTTGTGGTATTAAATTTGCACATTATATAGTTAATTTATTATTAACTTTTTTATTCGAATACAAAGGCCTCCTATATTATATCAAGCGCGACACCGGTGTCTCGTCTGAAACGGGCCTAAGATTCACCCCATGCGTAGTGCATAAAAAGAGGAAGGTATTCAATTAAATATAATCTAAATAATTAAGAAATAATACATACAAATTATTCAAATATTTATTTATACGTTTTTATTAAAATTTGAGTCTATTAATAATCACAAAAAACCGTAATGCACATTTAGGACTTCAAATAGATTATTTTGTTTTTTCAAACTAAATAAAATATATAAAAAGCGTTTGGGTAAATAAAATTTCTTTGACGTCGTTAAAATTTATTTAATGTTAGTCGTAAAATATTTAAAAAAAAAATGGCGGCTTTGCAATCAACATCCGGCTTAATTCTATTTTAGATGCAAATGAAGCTGGATTTAATATTTCATAAATATACTTACGTAATAATATTTACAGAATCAGAATCAGGAAAATATAAAAAGGTAAAAATGGAGGTTACCAACTTTGATGTTAATCATCTCCAATTATTGTAATACACATAATATGTCTCCACATTCGTTATGCAGGCGTATACCGTAGCGTAACGAACGTTAGGCGTCCTTCAAATTTGTGCTAAAAGTGTCCCAGAAACAACTTCCCAAGAACTTGATTGGCGTGCACTACTAGAGTGTGCGTGATTCCTTAATTTGATATATAATGTATTACGGTCAATTCTCGATGAGAAAAGACCTTATCGCTCGCCATAAAATGTCGCAAACTTTTTGAAAGCTTAAAAGTTTTCTCTCGTTTCCAATTGCAGGTACGACCGATTTGAGAAGCTCTTCCTTTTCAACCGTCGTATGGGAACTTTCCCAGAGGATGTGATCGGCATCCTGCTATTCGCGACATAAGCATGTCGGAGAATCTATTGGGCCAAGCTAACCGTGCTTGGATAATAATAAAATTTATAGATAAATATTTGTTATTTCTAATAACATGACATTTCACAAAGAATATTAATAACACTAAAAACAATTAATAATATTACCTAAGTATAAGTAAAAAAAATAGTATATTAAAAATTATTAGTAAGTTCAAGTAAGTTACAACAAAACTTGGAGTGATCCGTGACGTCGGTTGGTAATTAAAGTAATACATATGTTGCAAGGGATGGTGTGATGAGGGGTAGGTGATGAATAAAATCAGAAGGTTTTGATGCGTATAAAAGTAATTCCCCAAATTTATTATCCCTTAACACAAATTACAGATTCAATTTACAGCTTGAATAATACAAAGTTTATAAATTAGATTACGACGATAGTGTTTGTGATAAAAGTTATTTTAACGTTGAAGCGAGCGGCGTGTTATTAAGACGAGCGAATTTAAGGTACTGAGTTCTTGTTGGATTGCCACGTCTGTTTTTATATTGAAAGTAGACAAAGGAAATGCTATCCACAGCGTGGGTAAATTTATTGTTTTGTTCCCACATTGCGGATAGATTCCTGGGATTTTGTCTGCGAAATTTGATTAAGGTACAAACGTTATCAGTCCAACAATGGATTTCACACGACACAATGACAGGAATGCACTGTTTACTCGTTCATTCCTGTGATGGACAACTGACATCCGACACGTGAGTATTTCTTTGGCCGGTGGAAGATGATCATATGTCAGTTCGCACGGCCGCGTTTTTGCTGATTATTAAAACATTAAATAAAATATATTAAAATATTGTGATTATTAAAATGTTGTAATCTTTAGGTTTTCTTAACTGTCTTAACTGCTATTTACACATTTCACTAATCTGCGGACTCCTTCCACCCTCACACCCCCCTTCCAGCGATATGCAGCACGTAGATCGCGATGAAAGTAGGTAGAGGTGGTCGCTTGAAGGTCCAATCAGATCTGTCTCGGTGGATGCTGCGGAGGTCTGCATCCCGGGACGTCTGCTCTCATGTCCTTGATGACTCTTTTGGTGATGTGCTTTTTGCAATTTGTCCATAGCAGGTAGCTGGAAACTGCGGCAATGATGACGATAATCAAGGCAAGCGTTGCCCACGACAGTTGGCCTGTCGACGTGTCGTTGACAATTGCTCCGCCCGACGCAGTCTGTGCGACGATGATCTCTTCCTTTGTCTGTTGTGCACCCATTTTCGTATGCTGGTGTCTCTTGGTGATGATGATGGTAAAATACTGAATAATCCAGTTGAGTTATCCGCATTTATTGTGAATAAATTGTTTATGCCTGCATTTTAAATATTGCGTACACCACTGACCTACATTCTAGGTCGATGTGTGTTCTTGCTATCGCTAACGTTGCTGTTTTGAAATCGGAAACTCCGCGTGCTGTTTTGAAACACGACCCCGATTGCATTGTTCGGCTCGTGCCTGATGTTGTTGACCGATATTTGCTCCACTGGCCTAGAGACGGTCTGGAAAATGGACACTTCTGCCGTATCGGGTAACACGAGCTCCCACGGTGTCAGGATTTTTCTCAGGCTGTTCCATTGTTTTATTTTCCTTGAGAATGTACGCTGGTTTTAAACGGTCGATAGAAACGGTGACGTTTTTTCCTCTCTTGCAAATGACATATGTTCGCGAATTGCGCGTGATGACCTCATATGGTCCGGTAAATGGAGATCTTAGCGGAGTTTTAACTGTATCATCGCGTAAGAACACATGTGTCGATTTGTCAAGGTCTTTGAAAATGAAAACGCGTTTCTCGCCGTGTTGCTGGCTTTTTACAGGTTGCAGTTGTTGGAAATGTTTTTTTAGGATCGTGACGTAGTTGCTCGGGTCTTGGTTTGTGCTGGTTTGATGGCACAAAAATTCCCCTGGTAGGCGTAAGGGTTCGCCGTACACAAGTTCAGCTGCTGTCGTCTTTAAATCTTCTCTCCAAGCTGCTCTGATTCCCATTAACACTGTCGGCAATGTTTCAGTCCATCTCTCATTCTCGTGGCATTTTATAGCGGCTTTTAATTGACGATGCAGTCTTTCGACCATACCGTTTGCGGCTGGGTGATATGCTGTCGTGTGAATCCTCGCCGTACCAGTCAGACGATTTAATTGTCTGAAAAGGTTCGACTCAAATTGTTTGCCTTGATCCGTTGTCACTCTCAAGGGCGTTCCAAAACGGGCGATCCAACCATTGTAGAATGTACGGGCGATCGTTTCCGCTTCTTGGTCTTTAATCGGAAATGCTTCCGGCCACCGCGTGAATCTGTCAACGCAGGTGAGGCAATATCTGCAGCCTTCAGACATAGGAAGGATGACGATGTCGATGTGGACATGCTCAAATCGTCCTGAAGGTGCAAAGTTTCCGAGTGGTGCTGATATGTGACGTGTGATCTTGTTCTTCTGGCATTGAAGACAGTTGCGGGCCCAATTTCGACAATCCGTTTTAATCGACGGCCAAACAAATCGTTGTGTGACAAGTTTGACGGTCGCATTAATTCCGGGATGTGAAAGTCTGTGGATATGATTAAAAGCTGCTTGTCGGTGCGGTTTGGTTATGAAAGGTCTTGCGATAGGTGTTGACAAGTCACAGAATACTTTTATGTCTGTGTCGGGAATAAGTACTTGTTTCAACTGAAGTACCGATCCGTCACGTAAAAATGTACTCATTTCGTTGTCAGTTTCCTGGTCGGCTGCGAGGTTGGCATAATTCAGTGTGTCTTCAACGACTTCTATCCTAGACAAGGCATCAGCGACGATGTTGTCTTTTCCAGCGACGTGACGTATGTCGGTCGTGAATTGTCCGATGAAATCGAGGTGTCTGAATTGTCTTGGTGAGCACTTGTCCGATTTTTGTTGGAATGCGAACGTAATGGGCTTGTGGTCGGTAAATATGGTGAACGTGTGAGCTTCTATCATGTGTCGAAAATGTTTGACAGCTAGATAGATAGCTAAAAGCTCGCGGTCGTAAGCGCCATATTTTCTCTCCGCTGGACTTAGCTTCTTTGAAAAGAATGCCAGCGGTTCCCATTGATCGTCAACTCGTTGTTGAAGTGCTGCGCCAACGGAAGTATCGGATGCGTCACTAATTATCGCTAAGTGAGTCCCCTCACTTTTCGGATGTTTCAATAGCGTTGCTTCCGCCAAACTCTTCTTGCATTCCTCGAAGGCCTTGATTGCTTCTGGTGTCCAGATGATAGGTTCTTTCTTGGAAGTTTTTCCTTGCAGGAGTGAGTTCAGTGGAGCTTGCGTTTCTGCGGCCTTGGGGACGAATCTCCTATAGAAATTCAAAATTCCCAAGAACCGTCGTAGTCCTTTTTGAGTGTCTGGGCGGGTGTATTCGCGAATAGCGCTGACACGATCTGGAAGTGGTCGAGTTCCGGTGCTGGAAACCAGGTAGCCAAGGAATTTAACTTCCTCTACTCCGAAGTGGCACTTCGTGGAGTTGACAACCAGGCCGTACTCCTGTAGGCGTTTGAACAAAATTTCCAGGTGTTGAAGATGCTCTTGTTCTGTTGTGGAGGCTACCAGGATGTCGTCTATGTAGGCGTAGCAGAAGTCCAGACCCTGCAGAACCTCGTCAATGAAGCGCTGAAAAGTCTGGGCCGCATTCCTCAAGCCGAAAGACATAAATGGAAACTCGAATAATCCAAAGGGTGTTGTGATGGCAGTCTTCGGAATGTCCTCTTCAGCCACTGGGATTTGGTTGTATGCTCTCACCAGGTCGATCGTGGAGAAAACTTTCCTATCACGCAATGTTTGTGTGAAGTCTTGGATATGACGCACGGGGTACCTGTCAGGTACGGTTCGAGCGTTTAATCCGCGGTAATCACCACATGGCCTCCATTGATCTTCAGATTTGGGCACCAGGTGAAGGGGTGACGCCCAAGAACTTTCAGATGGTCGTGCTATTCCAAGTCTGGTCATGGTTTCGAATTCCTTTTTGGCGATGTGAAGTTTGTCGGGAGCTAGGCGTCTAGGACGTTGAGCTACAGAAGGTCCTTCGGTGGTTCGTATGTGATGTCTCGTGTTGTGGATGACTTCTCTACCAGCTCCATCTGGGCGCGTGAGATCCGGAAACTGCTGCAGTAATCCATGATAAAGGGATTTACCTGCGACAGTCTTGACAGTTGCTATCTCAGTGCTGCTGTGGCGTCCAGAGGTTGTAAGTTGAGTCGTCTGATCCAACAGTCTGCGATTCTTGACATCGACTAATAATCCGAAATGGATTAGGAAGTCAACACCAATAATGGGCTTGGTGACATCTGCAATCACGAATTTCCAGGTGAATTCTCTTCGTAACCCCAAATTCAGCGTCAGTGAGATACTGCCATACGTAGCAATGACAGATCCGTTTGCTGCTGAAAGTTCGTACTGTGATTTTGGTCGGCGCCCCTGTACTTTCGTGCGTGGGAAAACGCAAAGGTCCGCTCCGGTGTCGATAAGGAATTGTATTTTCGTGGCGTGGTCGG
This sequence comes from Rhyacophila brunnea, assembly GCF_057557595.1. Taxonomy (NCBI): domain Eukaryota; kingdom Metazoa; phylum Arthropoda; class Insecta; order Trichoptera; family Rhyacophilidae; genus Rhyacophila; species Rhyacophila brunnea. Next base: position 36,759,470 of record NW_028232806.1, on the reverse strand, counting down.
TGACGAAGAGGCGGCTGGAGGTAGGGCTGTAATCGCTGGCCGCGCTTAGCGACTGCCCGTGGCGTTTCCCTTGTTGAAGGTGCATGGTGTGACGCACTTCTCCGCATCTTGGCCGAATCTACGATGATACCAACACATGCCAGGTTTGCTGTGGCTTTGGTCTCGCGGTCGGGAATGGTTCCTCCTTTGGCTGGCTGATCGTGACTGGTGACGTGGCCTTGATGGTCGGTTTCCTCTTGCGAGCTCTTTGGAGAGCTCCTCGCGAAGAGTTGAGATTTCCTCCCGCAAGGTGATCACCAGCTTGCTGATGCCGCACAGGTCTTCCATCGTGGTTTCAGCAATGGATGCCTTTGATGTGGAATCTGCCATGGCGTCAGCTAGGTCTGCAACCTTGTTGAGATCCGCGTCCTTCTGTGTCGCCAGTACCAATTGCATGGTATGTGGTAAGCGACCCATCCAAAGCGTGCGTAGGATGTCATCAGTAACGGCTGCTCCTGCGAGAGAACGTAGGTGGCGCAAGAACTGTGATGGTTTGCGATCACCAACTTCCTCGTGCTCCAGTAGTCGTCTGGTCTTCTGCTCCTGGGTAGAGCTCAGCCTTCTCGTCAGCTCCGTCCTGAGGTGCTCGTAGGCTCCTTCACGAGGTGGGTTAAGGATGATGTCTCGAACCTCTGACGCGTAACGAGATTCCAAAGCTCCCAGGATGTATCCAAATTTGGTCGCGTCAGTCGTGACGCCAGCTGCTTCGAAGCTTCGCTCCACCATGCAGAACCACATTTCCGGGTCTTCTGGACAGAATGGTGGGATCCTCACTGCCACGCGGCTGATCTGAGGTGTGGTCTGCTGGGCTGGTGCTGGTGTTGTCGTTTCTCCTCCGGCATTGCTGCCATACCCGCTGGAGAACTGTCCATTGGGCATCTTGACAAGGCAAGTGAATTTAAGAAAATTAACGCGGGAAAACGGATGTTGAAAACTGCGCGGGAAAACGAGCTCCAACGAAAAAATAATTCTCTCACAAACACAGTAAAATAGTAGTTAATAAAAAAATTAAACGAAGTCTGTAAAATGAAAATGAATGAATTGAATTTTACTTTACGGGTCACCACTGTAGCAAGGGATGGTGTGATGAGGGGTAGGTGATGAATAAAATCAGAAGGTTTTGATGCGTATAAAAGTAATTCCCCAAATTTATTATCCCTTAACACAAATTACAGATTCAATTTACAGCTTGAATAATACAAAGTTTATAACTTTTATCACAAACACTATCGTCGTAATCTAATTTATAAACTTTGTATTATTCAAGCTGTAAATTGAATCTGTAATTTGTGTTAAGGGATAATAAATTTGGGGAATTACTTTTATACGCATCAAAACCTTCTGATTTTATTCATCACCTACCCCTCATCACACCATCCCTTGCTACACATACATTGATTCAAAATACAAAAGTCGATCGCCAATAGTAACTCAATTTGGAAAGCGTTTCAGAGAGTATTAAGAGGGATTCGTTAAAATTTGTCGCAATTAAGTATGACGCCTGTAGCATAGTGCATGTGCATGGGTGGGAAACCCGAGAGACGCATGTTCGATTCCTACTGGGTGTATTACTTTTTTAAAAAAAGATTTTTTTCTATTGGTTATAGTAATCAATGTTCCATGTAAGGTGTGCGCATGTGCGTGCGCACACCTACTAAAATGTGTCCGCACACATCGATGACCCAGTATTGAACGGTAACAAGTTAAAAATTCGACATTTCGCGATATTGGTATCAAAATACTCGTAAAATCATCAAAATCAAAATCATGCTCTAGTCGGTTTTGTACAGAAACAATTCGAAAAAAATAATTTAGATACCTTGAGAGCCAAAAAAACCCATATGAAATTTTACAAACTTTAAAAAAAAACAGTTTTGTACAGATCCATTATAAGTTTCCATTTAAAACTGGCGATTTACCATACGTTTCAATTTAGAATAAATAAATTCTGACATGTATACTTTTAAAACTTGTCAAATCTTGTGTATTGTAAAATATTCAAAATATTAAAACATGATTTTCTCAAAACTACGTTTTTTAGTTGTTACTGTTTAATACTGGGTCATCGACATGTTTTCATCCCCCGCATAGTCCTCAGACAAAAATATTGTAAAAGAAAGTTTCCTTTGCCAGATTTGAGTTTTGCTCGAATGCACGAAACCGTCATCTGCACAATAATTCTTCGACTCATTTCTAGGAAGGCGAAGGTCTAGTGCGACTAACGCGAGCACGCAAGTGAACAATCCGATTGCTTGCATAGTTACATATTATATAATAGTACAATATTATACTTATTAATTTTATACCTATTTTTTATATACTTCAAAATTGTATGTGTGTGTTTGTGGGGGGGGGGGAAGGGATGTAAATTTACCACACCGGGTGACGGATGACATCAACCCTACTTACGCCACTGCTCAGATGCGTTGATGATCCGCACACACAATAGAAAAATTAGAGGGACCGTTGGTTATAATGTCATATTTTCTCAGAAGTGTTATCAAGAATATGTATGACCTATAAGCAGTTAATAACGGAAGTTCGTTATTATGAGAAAGCAATATCTTTGCTATAAAATAACGACATTCTTATATCACTACCATAAATCACGCTTAATACTGCCAACCCTATTTACAGCACGATTTACCGTTTTTCCAATACCGGTTATACAATAGCAGATCCCTTTTCTAGCTCTACAGTACAATCCTTTTAACAGAAAAGGTTTTTTCTGTTTCACTAGTAATCAAATTGTGTTTTTTTTACGTGGGCTAACAATGCCAAGTCGTTGAAAAAACAAGCGAGGATAACAGAAAAGCTATTGGTTTTTTTTCAAGAAATGCAGTATATGTATATATCAAAACCCTGAACATGAAATAACTATCAGGAACTTTAATATTATTTATTCTTCACTCATATATTATCTAGTAAGAGATGGCACACAGTGGTTTTCCTGCCAAATAGCTTATTTTCGTACCCCGTCTGGCATGTTTTTGTCAACGACAGTTGGTAACACTGCCAACAGCCCCCCAGCGGACCGCGTCTCATGGGTTTGAGTAGCACTGGCATAGACGTCCGATACAATGATCATGATAAAATAACATTTAAAATTTCGATATTATTTAATAATAATTGTATGACTGGTTCTAACCGTGTCCAGAAATTTGTACGTATGTACGTATGCACCGCGAAATGTTATATCGGAATTATATGGCCGTATATTAAAGACCGTCCTACCTCTTTGGGTCGTATAGTATTGACATAAAATTCATGTCAAAATAAAACGTGGTTCTTGTCGGTTTACACTTTACAGGAAGCCAGCAGCAAACAAATTTTGAAAATAACCAATATACTGGATTATTTGATAGGTTAGGTTAGGTTTTCATTCTTCACGATTCATTCATGAATTTTGCCGAAATCAGCCATACAAATTGAATATATATATTAAATCTAATAAAATTGGAGGCCGTATAGAATACTGTCATCTAATGTTTGAGGCTTTCACGGTTGTTTTTTATCGTAGTATATTCTTGGGTTTCCACCGTGTCTCCTTCTTCCTTTTTCACTCGACGTTTCGGGCTCGTTGCAGAGGCCATCATCATTGCTCTTAGCTAATCGGATTCCTTTTGACATTCTTAGAGCAACGTTTACACTCACATACCTACACTACATTTTCATCATAAAACCTATCATCTCTTGATAATGGCCTCTGCAACGAGCCCGAAACGTCGAGTAAAGAAGGAAGAAGGAGACACGGTGGAAACCCAAGAATATACTACGATAATACTGTCATCTTTTTCCGATAAGAAAGTTCACGGCGAACTGTCCCACGGTGGAATGTTTTACGTACAATTTACATGTAACCCTCTTTTCTTGCTGTACTTTTAGTGAGCGATGAAATAACTAGGTAGAATTTTGCAAAATTTGGACTATAATAATTTTCAAAGACCTTGAAATAAAACTTATTTCACTGATTTGAAATTGAGTGCTCTAGCAAAAGCCTCATGGTTCGAAATATAATAATACTATGTCAACATCCGTTAATCAAATCTGTAGAAATTACCAAAAGTTTGTTTTATATTTTACACAATATTATAATTAAATTCTACAGTTAAATTTAGGTAGGGTAACGGTAGGTATAGGTACTGTGATATGAGAACAAATTTTGCGGTGGATACTGGGTGTGAGGTGGTAAAGCGCGAATCAAATTGAGGTGCATGTCACCTACTGTCGGCGACAAATTTACTCTACGGTTTCGTCATTTTTCAGAATATTTTGAACGATCACCATCTCTGTCAATTCACTGAAGAATGACACTGATGAAGAGTGCCAACTATAATGTATTAGTAATTTGAATTATTATTATATTTATTCATGCTGATTTCAATTAATTTTAACAGTTTGACACGACATCCATAGATTATATTTTGAACAGAACCCAACCTGCAGACCATAAATAATAGACAACGTTCTTAAAGAAAATACATAGTGACAACCGCTAAAAACAAAAAAAAAAACATGATTTGGTCAGATGATAAAAACGTTCATTAAGTCATGCAGGTGTCGATGCAGCGCAGTTAAACGTGAGGTGACTTCATTGTTGTTCTAGTGATTTCGGCAGATTTTGCTAACTGACAATGTTCCTTTAAAGGTTCAAAATGTGTTACGGGATGGGAACACCAGTCTGATAACGTTTTAAACACCAAGAAAAACGACATTACACACTTTTTTCCTTAGCGGCAGCTCACTGTGACGTCATGTGATAGTAGGCGACATGCAGCATAATATATTTCGCGCTTAACCTGATCCGTGCCATGATTAACTCGCCAAAGCATGTATATCGCGTCAGGCCACGGACGAATATATTCGCGGGTTCTTGTAAACGTCATAACTTCTGAATAAACATTCTGTGTATATTTTCTAAACTATCATTTTAGTGTGAAAATATTCACGATAAACTTGATAAACATGTTGTGTTGCTAAGTTTTCACAAATATTTATCATTCCGTTCCTATTTCATATTTTTTAAAGGATTTATTTTATTCCGAAAATAGCCGGCCTACAAGTGTCCACCTAGTAAAAATTGGCTGGCAGTGATAAGGTTATAGGTTAAAATAATCAATATTGATACGTTTTGATTAATTTTTGAAACACAGTTTCAATTTAATTTTTCTCGAAACTAGGAATAAGAAGGTTGAGTGACGCTGTTTTACTCCAAGAACTTCATTATTGTAAAGTCTAATATAAATATATCTAATATTATGAATTAGTAGTGTTAACTTGAAACACTTACCACGATATCAACATCCTTATAGTCCCCCTCCGGCTGTAGTGACAGTATCTCCCGCCATTTATCCTGAATCGCCCTGAGCGTCGCGACGCCTGCCCCCTCCCTCCCGCCGATGACTATCTCCACGTCCTCCAACTCAGGTGCACAAGCGAAGTTCGATTGGTTAACTCCTGAACATATGCTGACGCTGTATGCTGTTGCGGGGGATCCCGGAATCGCTCGAGATTCAGGATCTTGGTCGATGACGGATGATTCTTCGTACTGTAAAAATTACATATTTTAATACAAATAGTAAATCATTATCTTATTCGATATGTAGCATACATACCTTCACAGTATGAATATATCTTACAGAGGCGAAGGGTGGAGGTGGGCCGTTACGATCCGACTTAAATAGTGCACATTAAACTTTATCAGTGATACATATTTGTTTTTATTGAACTAAGACAACAATTTATTTACAGATGGCGTTGATTAATTAAAAAAAATCAATTGAGCCTTGCCTAATCAAACCATAATAGTTTTGGTATGTTTTAGGCGATCTGACAAAATTGTGCACACTTTTTCGTTCATACTTCTTCGATTTCGTTAAATTCAATTCAATTTGCGTATGGTGTTGGTCAGTTTTTGTTCATTATGACCTGCTTAAACCAAGCCATACTATATAAAAATATTATTCTATCTATAAAATATCCAAAATAATGTGTGATTTAATGTTATAAATTCATATATTTTATATATAAATGGGTATTTTTGAATATTATCTATTTTGGCTTGGGTTTAATTGAGTTTTAAAAACAAACCAACACCATCTGCAAACTGTAGTCTTAGTTCAATGAAAACAAATACGTATACCTGACAAAGTTTAGTATGCACTATTTATATCAGATCTTAACAACGCACCTCCACCCTTCGCCACTGATCTAATAATGATTATGAGTATTGGATGTAAACTATTCGACCTGAAAATAATAGGATTTAGTTATTTTCCTTGGTAAGAGTTTTTAATTTCACTTTCATACTAATATGCATAGAAAAGAACATCCATTCAATTTCTTGGGTAAAACTAACAAATATCAACAATACTGAATATCAATAAGACAGGGTAGAGTGATGAAATGTACTGAAAATTGAAATTAAGCTTCACTTTTTTGTAAGTTTGTGTTTATAAATAACATAAGTTTAACTTAGAATTTTAAAATATTTAAAATGTTTTTAAATAAATATGTATGTGAACATACATAACTTGAAAACACTTCAGATATATTCAAGTTATGTATGTTGAATATATAGAATGTTACATTCTCAAAATCTTGTGAATTATTCGTTTAATAAAAGAAATGGTTTATTAACAATAATTGTTAGCTAGTTCAAGTAGATGTTATAACTAAAAATAATTGGCGAGAGCCGGGCGTCGGTTAGTAATTAAGGTACGTAATTAATATTCCTTGATTTAATACACAAAAACCGATAGTCAATAACTTGATAAGCAATTCATGTATGACTACTAGTTTAAATTGTCGCAATTAGATAGGAGGCTCGTAGCATAAGATTGGTTATGCACAGATGGCGCGATACCACATATGATTTTTTCTAGTGGGTATATTATACCTGAGGTGTTTTCAAGTTATGTATGTACAATATATGGAATGTCATTCTCAAAATCTTGTGAATTATTCTTTGAATAAAAGAAATGGTATAGTAAATGATAATATTAAATTAAATATAGCACAAATAATACTGCAATGCAATTGTACAAAAGTTAAATCGATAGGATAGTAATACGAGTATGTATTGATGAAACAGTCAAGCGGTCAATTTAGTTTTAATAAAGTAAATTGCACGATTCCGTAATTCAGTCACTAATAATCATTATATTATATTTGTTTACCATGGTAGCTGTACATCTTGGTAACGATGTGACGGAAGGAGAGGGCGGGTCGATGGGCTTATGACCCTGGGCTTTGATGGCCAGCTGCAATTTCTCGTATCTTGGACCTCTGAGGAACCTTTCCAGCTTTAATTTCACGACGGCACCTGTACATCTAAGGATCTCCACTGCCTGGTGGTTGCTGACTTCTAGAAGAGGTTTGTCGTCCACCTGATTATGACAATCAAAAGCATTTAGGATCAAAATACAAATACTTTATTATACATTAGGATTTTTAATTAATCTTCCCACTAATATTATGTAAGAATCAATTATAGTAAATATAATAAGGGTAGTTTTTTACCTCTACAATTCTGTCATTAATCTGTATCTTGTTGCATAGATCAGCAGAGCTTCCCGTGCTGATACTCTTGACGAAGATTCCTGATAATTCTTCTGTAAAAAAATAAATAAATACAATTTAAATTTGTTGTAATCGATTAACATCTTTATTTTAAAGTTTATAATTATTTTCCTGTTGACAGCTTCTCAAACGAGTATTTTCCGACTAACTTTCTTCAAGAAATGCTCGCCTTTCATTCTCTTGAAGCTCGCAGGTCACTTCTGATCTTAAAGTATTTTCCCTGCTCTCGCGTGGTATAGTTTCCAATCCCGATATTCTAGAAAATTTGCATTTTTATGCACCCGTCAATTACATGCGTGGTTGCAGCCATGTCCTATTTTGGGTGAAAGCTGTTTCCTCATGTCAGGCTCACCAGTCACCAATAGCGAGGGCTGTGCGGCTGGTAAATGCACTCGCACTGTAGAGAAGTAGGCATTTTTAGCGTTGCATTGCATTCTGTTTTTAAATTCTATTTTATTGTATAGTTTGTATTTTTTTTTTGAATTAATGTCGTTTTTTTATTTTATTTCTTTTGTGTAAAACTATTTTTTGCTTTGTTTTTTTTCTCTACCTTGTTTTTTCTCTAACTGCTTACTTCTACTTTTTATTCTAAATGTCATGTTGTGAACGTTTTGAATTAATAATTTGTTATGTACTCAACGTGTCTTTTTTATATAAATAAATAAGTAACTCAAATGATTCGTGATTTTATAATCTTTTAACTTCTAAGTTATTTCTTAAAGCACCAAGGTGCATGGTTGCTTCATTAGTTCCGTACATCTTACGGGCTGTCGGTTGCAATCTGTCAAATTTGACAATCGGTTTGTTCACCTTATAGTAGAGAAACATTATTTGGTGTACGGCCACGGTCAGATGCCGATGTACAAAGTCTCGATGAACCCAAATCATACGTTACGTATGCCGTATGGCTTACAGCCGCATACAGTTTTGCAGTGTTAGTTCCAGGGCAAGGAAGTGTGATACTAACATTTTTTCATTCAAACACGTTTATAGCGTCATGGAAAGCGGCTGCATATACATGACGAGTGGAGATGGCGTAACTCAAACTATTGTCGTCATAATTTGGATCGAGTATAATAATGTTTATAATTACACTACAGCCCGAAACCTGAGTGATCATTATTTTCTACCAACTCCCCTATTTCGCCAGACATACTGATAGTCTGTAGGCTATTTTCCACTTCATCTAGCCCACAGTCGAGTTCTCATAGCAAAAATTAGCTGTATAGCAGTGGTGAAGGGTGGAGGTAGGCTGTTAAGATCCGACAAAAATAGTGCACACTAAACTTTGTCAGTGAAATGCATTTGTTTTCATTGAACTAAGACTACAATGTGTAGATAGTGTTTGTAAGTTTTTAAAATACAATCAAACCCCGCCGAATCCAAGCCATAGTAGAACATAGTTAAAAAACGTTTATGTATAAAAAATCTAAAATTTTGCCATTATACCATACATCATTTTAGATATTTTATAGATAGAAGAATTTTTGAAGTTATACTTCTTTTGGCACGTTTGAGAAATCAGATCAGAGTGTATTTTTGGCGTGTGACATGTAACACATAATTATTTTTTTTTCACACGAAAAAAAATGCACTCGATTGGATTCGAACCACCGATTGTTCGGTTATCAGCAGAACACACTACCTCTACGCCACGGTATGGTAATACAATCGTGACGATTACACAGTATACTATTATAGTTTACAATTGTACCATTGCCTAGGCAGCGAATTTATTATTGTCGGCCATTTGCAATTCCTTACGTAAACAAACGATTAAACGAGTGAGAGTTGGTATTTCAAAAATAAAAACAACGAGAAACCATTATATAATTTAGTAATATAAGTTAAAGTGTATAGAAATATACCAACGGCGTTCCAATAAGCGGTCCTTTTTCTTGAGTGTGTAATTCAACAAGATTATTAAGGGGGGACATGCTCGTCGAAGGTCAAAATTGAGTTATTATTGTATTTTCAAACCATGATCCTGGACACTCCTTAAACGTTGTAGATAATCTATTTATATAATTTTGAAGCCTTATTATCCTTTATAGTTATTTTAAACATTTGATGTCTGCATGAAGTATTTTTGTTACATAAAATAGTATTCTTTTAAACCTCTCGCTCTAATGTTTTCGAATATAGTCATATTTCGGTACATAACTGTGCAGTGGTGTTAAGATTTTTTACATTTATTAATTTTTAAACGCATTTATAAAGCCATTAGTATAATTTATTACGAGATAATTTTTGTAAAATATTCACGATAAAAAATTATTTTGATAATCTCTGTGATCCCAAATTTTACAAGAATTAGGCATTTTATTATTCAAAAAATCGGCAAGATTAACACATTTGAAGATGATTCTAAAGATACATATTGTAAGCTATGTCTTTGACCATTCAAGTGTGATAAACATCTTATGAATAATGATTGCTTTATAATAATTATTGACCTAAGAATAAGGTAGTGTTTTTTTGAAATACGCCATTTTTTTTGTCATTCCCTAGTGGTTAAGCTACAACATACGGCCGTAGCCATAAATTGACAAACTATAATTAAAGTAGGGAGTAAAATTATGTTAACGCGCGTGTTTGCCGATTTTTTGAATAATAAAATGCCTAATTCTTGTCAAATTTGGGATCACAGAGATTATCAATATAATATTTTATCGTGAATATTTTACAAAAATTATCTCGTAATAAATTATGCTAATGGTTTTATAAATGCGTTTAAAAAATAATAAATGTAAAAAATCTTAACACCACTGCACAGTTACGTACCGGAATATGACTATATTCTAAAACATTAGAGCGAGAGGTTTAAAAGAATACTATTTTATGTAACAAAAATACTTCATGCAGTCATCAAATGTTTAAAATAACTATAAAGGATAATAAGGCTTTAAAATTATATAAATAGATTATCTACAACGTTTAAGGAGTGTCCAGGATCATGGTTTTAAAATACAATAAAAACTCAATTTTGACCTTCGACGAGCATGTCCCCCCTTAAGAGCTAGTCAAAGAATCTAGTTTATCACAAGTTTTGTTTTTGTTTTGTTACACCAAAGAAGTACGTATAACTTCTAATGCGCGTACATAAGTACACACATCGATTTTTTTTATCGATTATGCTTTGGTGAAGAAAAGGTTAAATAAATTTAAAAAAAAAACTAACCAACACCATCCGTAATAATATGTATTCTTAATTCAACGAAAAAAAAATATGTATGACTGAAAAGGTGTGCATCATTTTTGTCGCATCGCTTATACTATAGCATACTTAAACTATCATGGTTTGGTTTAGGCAGGGTTTAATTGAACTTTAAAAACTAGCCAGAACCATCTGCAAATTATTTTATGAAGTACCGTCTTAATGTAAACATATAATTAATTATAACTGAAAAAGTTTATTGTGCACTATGTACGTCAAATCTTAACAGCCTACCTCCACCCTTCGCCGCTGCCGTATAGACTGAGCCCCACCTTATAGAGAAGGTTTTTTTAAGAGCATACTTCAGTGAAACGGCAAATAATTTTCAGCAATAGGTGGGATGTAATTTCGCTTGCGTTGCCAGTCGGAGAGCGATAGTTGACCTGTGATCACGTCAATTTATTTTGTGAGGGTGTCGGAGGAATTAATTCTTTAATCGTGTAAAGATGACTAAAAACGTTATGTATTTACTCGAAAAACAAAACATGTCAATGAATATATCGTCACTGTTCTGGCAGAAGACACTAATTCGAAAAATGACATTTGAGTTAGTTATACCAAAATGTTCCTTATTTCAAACTTTACCGTCTGGAAACCTTCTTAATAAATAAACAGTCTTTATTTTAAAGTCATCCTTTTAACGATTACTTAATAAACTCACATTATAGACCATTTCAAACATTTTAACAACTTCAAAGTCAAATTACTCAAAACTAGTATTCTCCAGTTAGTGTGTTCTGCCAGAACAGAGACGATATTATTATTATTATTACTTAAATAACAATAAACATAACATTAAACGGACGCATGTTGAATTTTTATGACAAATTATGTTTTGATCTGCGCTCGTCGTTTACACAAGCTTCGCGTCGCGTAGTAACGATCGTTTTAGACCGTGCCCCAGCTGAAGTATAGCCTTAACGATAACATAATATAAGTATGACTGAAAAAGTTTAGTGTGCACTATTTACGTCGAATTTTAACAGCCTACCTTCACCCTTCACTGCTGCTGTATAGACTAAGCCCCACCTTCTAGAGAAAGGCTTTGTTTAATGTATTTGGTTAGTTTATTTGATAATAATAATGCCTCCAAAACTGTAGAAAATCGGGATAATAACATTATTACGTGGCTCTGTATTCGTAATCAAAGATGTCAAAAAGTTTATGCAAAACTTCTTTGACAGTAAAGTAAAGTTGTCAGCTTTCCGTATTATTTCGAATTTCTACAACTGTCAACCAAATTTGGCGACAGCCGTGAGATTACGATTTTAACTTTGCCCAATTATTTCATAATAATTAACACTTCCTGTAATAAAGTCATTGTATAATCAGGGTAGTTCATAGGCGGCTCTCGTGGTGCAGTAGGTAAGGCGCTGGCCTTCCACCCGAGAGTTCTGGGTTCGATTCCCGGTCATGACAAAAACATTTATGTGTTTTTCTCAAAGCCTGGGTGTTTGTGATTGTTCAAAATGACTAACAACCACCTTGTACGAAAAAGCAAGGACATGGTTATTAATAATTCTAAAAAAAAGGGTAGTTCACAATAATTATCGATCAAGCAACCGCCATCTTTAGATTAATAAAGCCTGAGCATAACTTTTTGCACATGCAACGAGTAGTCCACTTTTCAGTTGTCAAAATCAGATCCCAGATTGCTTGACTTATTGATCCGCCCTTTCTCGTTTCAAATTGAATTATAAAAAAGTTCTCAAATCAAATATAATATTAACTATCAGTGTTACATATTAATAAATAATAAACATTCCTGTTATTCATCAGCTGTCAAAGTCGGACTCTAGGGGCGGCAGGTTATATATGGTGAGGCGGGCTGGTAATCAATTTGCGCCAAAACTGTCACGTTAAAATTATATTATATCGGTACGTTATAATGACCAAAGTAAATTCTCCGTGATGGCCTGAATTTTTTTTTATCGCGTCGCTATTTCTCGTAAATTGTTGGCTATTGTTGGCTTGCTTCATTCAGTTGTATGAGAAAGCCGATTCCTTGCCCCTATTTTTATTTAATACCTCTATGGTCGGACTAGTCTTTCACACAAAAATTGGTGGTAATATCGATTTCCAAAAAATATGTAGCATTGATCTATGCGTTACATTTGTAGAAGGTGTGTTAATGCAAGTGTATTATTTATCATGAAGCTTATCTGTTCAAATCAAACCATTCCCTGTGTGAACACAACAGACGCGTCAGTATGAGCACTTCATAGAACAATGACAGGCAATGACAGTTCATACATAGACAACAGCGGAAGGGGCGGAAAAAGTAGGACCAGTCGTTGTGAATGTATCGGCTTTTTGCTTGAGTCGGCAATGATCGAATCCAATCAAAAAATTCGATGTGTGTTAATATAATAATCGTAGCTCTACAATTATCCGCATAAATGTCAATACTAGTATTGGTAAGACATCAAATTGAATGTGAATCATGTCCATTTTGACAGGTTCCTTCAGCAGTATAAAGAGGTATTTGCTAACATTAATTTGCTAATATTAATAAAGCTTGTATATACTTTATGTTTCGACTATTTAATTAAAGTGATCCATGTACTATCAAAATATGGTAAGTATTATACAGTGAAAACATACTAGAATTTTACAAAAGGAGTTTTAACTTTAGGTCCAAATATCTCAGGATCTATTTTGATGGACTTGATCCATAATTATTGCGACCCATCCATATAATAGATTCACCCGCCGTTGACGGTTCAGCTGAAACGTGTCCGTTTATTATGTCGTGGGTCTCGGGTTCAAATCTCGAATATGGAAACTTCATAATAATATGTTGTTTTTTAATGTATCTTTGCACTCGAGAATGGACTTATTGATTGAGTAATCTGCTAACATCCATTTTTCGAAAAAAAAGCTACGTTCACACTTATATTCAAATATTTATATTATTTTATACAAATCTAGTCTAAAAAATATTTATTACGTGTTTAAATATTTTTAATTGAAATAAGTAGGTAATAACTTCAATACGTCATATTGTTTAAAAAATATGTTCAGTATATCATTATATGTTTTTATTGGTAAAATTTGTGGTAAATATGCCGCAGAGGTGGACATGAGATTTTACAACTTTCTTTTTAGATCAAACTAAACCTAAACTTACACGCACGGTGGCCGCGCGGCTTAAACGTTGGACTATCACGCCGCGGGTCTCCGGTTCGAATCCTAGGCCTGGCAAGTACACATATTGTTTTTCAATTCGTGTGTGAGTCAGGGTATGGACCTTATAGGTTGAGCAAGTGGCTGACATCCATTTCTCGTAAAAAACTGAATCTGTTAATACAAACTTAACCTCTACTCTGTGGAGGTCTATATGATTTTATTAGGATCGGACATGGTCGAAAAAAAAACCTAACCTAACCTAACATAACCTGACCTAATCTAACCAACTCCAATCAAATATTACCTCATATAATCTTAGTTTGTGATAATGGTGTATCAAAATGTATGAAAATTTCAAATTTTCAATTAACGATTATTGGATCGAAAAGCCGATTCGCCGACAGAAAAGGGTATTTATTATAATTGTCTACATGGAATAAACTGTTTTCGTAAAAAAAATAATATAAAAGCTCGTGTCCACCTCTGCGGTACAATTACCAAATGTGTTCATAAATAAAATTATTTATCATTATAAAATAACAGAGGTAGGAAATATATAAATATAATAATGAAGCTTTTAAAATACTTCTATGTTTTCGTTCATACAAATACATAAGTAGTAAGAATTCGGGAAGTTAACCGTGTAGAATTACCCGGTTTTCGGATATTTCAGAATCGCGCGGTTACCCGGTTAACCGGTTACAGTAGAAATTGAGGGAAAATCTATCTGTATTGCAACACTAGATAGCGATACCATAACGTTGTTAGAATTGTTGAAATGATAACAAAATGAAAGTAAATATTCCCTAATTTGGTAGTGTTGTAGTATTTAATTTATTTATGATTTTACGAGATCATTAAACCAGTGATGACCAATTAGTAGCTCACGTGCGCTTTGAGATCCGAGAATATATTATTGAATACGCATTGGAACAAAATTTATTAAATAGGAATTATTCCAAATAGTCACACAATAGTTACATCAAAGTGATTGGGCCTGCCTGCAGGTATGGTATTATTGGTTCTGCAAAATAACTTGGGTGCCCTATACTTACTAGAATAACTTTGTACCACGATTTTCTTAGCTCGTATTCTTGTTTGTCTGGTGGTTGTTTATCCAGTACAAATCTTGCAATCGATTTTCAACTAACTTCCCGACTAGATAGACATTTGAAACTTTTAGAATATATCAGAACACGATGCCAATGTATTTTTTTTATACTTTTAGCCATCTTTAAGTAGAATTGAATTCATTTTCAGTTAATTCTGTTTTGTATGAAAAGTTATTTAAGAAAAAATCCGTAATCCAATCCACTATTATTGGTTGCTAAGCGGGTGGTCCTGGCAACTAAATTATTAATATATACGTGCGTTACTATGGAAATCAAAATGACATTTCAGTATTCTATATTTCTTTGTTTGTTTCAAAATAGCAAAAAAATGATTTGTTGTCCTTATTTTTTTTCTTAAATTATTAATACATAGAATTGTCAAGTTTATATGATTCAACAGAAAATTTAAAAACGTGGTATATGAAAAAATCTTTTTATCTTGTAACTATTAGTAAATGTGAACGAATCAATAATTAATGATATGGGGAAAACTATGTACACTCACCAAAAGGCAGTGTAAATTTGGCTTTTGGGGAGTGTATATAGTGCCTGAAGATGCCGAAAGGCGAATCCCGGGTCGCAAAAAACGACTTATTCTCATTTTTTTTAAAATTTACTGATTATGTATCATTTACCTACCATACCAGATAAACAAGGTGTTCCGTTAAAATTTCAAGATTTGCGAAGTGTTCTATCACAGGAAAAGTTTGGAAAACAATACATATACAAACTGTAGAATTTAATTCAAATGTCTACAAAAAAACTAAGACCCGGCTCTATAAAATCGTCCATATGCACAGTCGTTGCATACGGGTGCGAGTCATGGACGCTAAATATGAAAGCAGCTGAAATGGTGGACTGATTTGAGAGTAAGATCCTGAGGCGGATATATGGACCCATTAATGATGGTGGAGAGTGGAGAATTAGGTACAACACAACTATACCGCTTATCCCAAGATTCAAAACTCTCCACCTTCATAAAACTCCAGAAGCTAAACTGAACAGGCCATGTCCAGCGCATGCCTGAGTCACGGATACCGAAGAAGATCCTCGAAGGAAATCCAGGGGGGAAAAGGCCAGCGAGAAAGTCACGCACACGATGGGGTGATAACGTTACAAAAGATGCCAACCAGCTGCTAAAAATCAGGAACTGGAAAAGACGTGCGGAGCACCGTACCGGCTGGAGGACGGCGGTGGAGTTGGCCAGGGCTCGATTTGAGCTGTAGCGTCATCGAAGAAGAAGAAGAAGAAGAAGAATTTAATTCGATTCGATTATTTACCTACGTATTGTACTTCGGAATTATTCAAAGTAAAATAACTCAATAATTGTAATTGATAAACTCTATTGACAATAAATATATAAATAACTAAACACATCTAATATAATGATCCGATTATTGTAGGATGTCACGCGTAAAGTATTCAAAACAAAAACAGCAATTTTTTACTTGTTAAGTACATTACAATGTCTACCTAGTTACTTACCCTCCCCGAGGTATTTTAAAAGAATTGTTCTTTATATAAAAAATACAGACAAATTTCGAGAAGTATTTTTTTACATCAATACAAATTGAATCCAATTTGTCAAAATGAGACTGCCGTTTAAATAATTCACCGCATTCAGCGTTGCAATACTCCGTATGTGACACACGGTAGGATCAACAATATAACGTTATCAAGAAATGATTTTTTTTTGAACAAATTTAATTATATCATTATCGTCATTCGAGGTCGATTCACTGATGGATGAAGGCCTCCCCTAGATGTCTCCATCCTTCTCGGTATCTAGTCCTTCGCTTCTACGTACTGTTATGTCCTTCCGATGAGTGCTTTAAGGAAACAGGTGATTTGAGCTGGCAGGTATCCTGTATGATTTGACGGTGTTAACCTTCCTTAAGTTTCTTACCAGAATTAGGACACTCTGTGAGACTCCTTGATGTAATTCTTCACAGTTGTACGTTTAAAGACCGTATATCTTTGAAGGTAATTTGTCAGGTTAGTTACCTTCTAAGATGCTGGAGCGGTTTGGGCGTTGATAATTGATTATGAACACAGGAAATTAATAGAGTTTTACGTAAAGTAAAACGTTACTATTTATTTCAGCATAATTTCAGTACAAAATCTTTAACAGACAAAGCTTACGTATTGTACAATGGTTTGGACACAAAAGACATCGGGAATAACATTTCCTGTGTTTTTATACAGTTTATTTCAATGAGTTCTTTGACTTGAATCAAAGTCCAATTTGATCTGCAGGTGTCCATCTATGGCGTCTGCTTATAGCAACGAAAAATAATATTGATAATGCTTAATGGGGTTTTTGATCTGAACCAAAGTCTAAGGGTATGGATTCCAATAGTGAGCATGGACTCATAATAACACAAAATAACAGTTAATGGATTTCTTGGCCCGGGTCAAAGTCTAAAGAGGGTGCAACCCAGAGTGCGCACGTGTACAAATCAACATTGATAGCAGATTGTTTTACCCCGAGTATGGAGATTAAATATTATGCTGCTCACATAAAATTTAGATATCGCGCACGTGTGCATTCAAAAGTTGTAAATTCGTTTAAAATGTTACCTCGATTAATATATTGGTTTTAGGTAAAGAACTAAGTGTTGTGAGTCTTTTTAAACATTTTTAGCTTGATACAGTCAAGTAGGTATGTAAGTATTTATATTATATTGTTTATTTAAAAGCTTAAAGTTTGTAAGATTCAATAATCAACTGGTATTGTAAATTTGATAGGTGTGATGCCTTATTAGTATACACAACAGTACGTCCACCAAATATTATATTGTACATTATGTGCATGGGCGCGATACCCGAAAGATGCAAGTTTGATTCCTGCGGGGTGTCTTAATTTTTTCAAAAAGATTTTTTCAATTGGTTATAATATATTTTCAATAATATTGTTCAAAAAATTATTTACGTCCAATAATTATAATGTTACATTCTTAAATCTTGTGAATTATTCGTTGAATAAAAATAATAGTTAATTAAACATTATAAGTTTGTTTATATAGCAGGTTTTAGGACATTTAGTACCTCTTGTGGAATCACTGTATGGTGGCATACATCCAACGGTTATCGATTCGACGACCGACATATCCAGCTTACTGCCATTTAATCTGCTTAGCGATCTATGTCTTATTTGCTTCTTTTTTCATTGGTTTATTTTGTGGTCTTTCCGTGTTACGCCGTTTCCATACCATGTTGCATTTTTGCATGTTGCGTTAGAAGTCCATGTTTTACATTCATACGTGAGCACTGGTAGTATACATTGATTGAACGCTTTATACTTAAGATACAATGGGAGGTTACTTTTGAAGATACTATTCAGGTGACTAAATGCACCCCATGTCAGTCTGGTTCTACAAGCGATATCATAATACATCAATCAATCAATCCGACCATGTCCGATCCTAATAGGATTATGTGGGCCTCCACAGAGTGGAGGTTTGTATTGACAGATTTTGTTTTTACTAGAAATGGATGTCAGCCACTTGTTCAACCTATCAGGTCCATACTCTAACTCATACACAAATTGAAAAATAATATGTGTAATTTCCAGACCCAAAATTTGAACCTGAGACCCACGACGCTATAGGCCATCGTCATACATACCACCGTAAATAATTATTGACATTTATTGATCCAAGAGAGACGAATTGGTGACTCGCTCGATTTGAGTGCTATTAACGAGAATCGCATTTGGTTCAGCAAAGTAGTTTATCATTAATTCTGTATCTAAGACATTTATCTTTAAACCCACTTTGCGGCTTTCGTTTGCAAGCTCCTGCATTCTGTTCTGGGGGTCGTAAAGAAAAAAATATCTTCTGAAAAGCACAGATGACTGAAGTATTCGCCGATAATGACGATTTCACTGTTTTCCCAGTCAAGTCGTCTGAATAGATCTTCAGCACAAATATATTATTATTAAGTATAAATTAATATTGTTTTATAATACACACGTTGTGTTGGAGATACAAGTTATTTGATTGTAGGCAAACTCATACAAAAATGGAGATGACTGTAATAAATTTGTAAAATAAATGTCTACGCTCAAAAACGACTCAACACTTCATATCGTTATTTCAGATGTTCTTAACATTTTTAATGTTGAGTCATACAAACCAGATACTTACTGAGTAATTATTGTCAACATTCATTGGGACAATATGAAAAATATTGCATCAAGAATATTTCTACGGATGTCTATTGAAATATTACAATTAATTCCAAATATCTGTATCCGATCATGCTCGATCCTAATAAGATCATATGGGCCTCCACCGAGTGGAGGTTTGTATTAACAGATTTTTGTTTTTACGAGAAATGGATGTCAGCCGCTTGCTCAAACTATTAGGTGCATACTCTGACTCATACAGAAATTGAAAAACAATATGTGTACTTGTCAGGCCCAGGATTCGCACCTCGGACCCACGACGCTATAGGTTGACTCTTAAGCCGCGTGGCCAGACAGAGCCTTCAAATAATATTTAACACAATGCTTACGGGCCCTTTTAATTAATTTTGTAATTAACGTGTTAATTTGCATTTGAAAAGTAATTAGCAAATGTGCATAGTGCAATAGCATTGTGCGGCCCGTAAGCTATGGGTTAAATGTATATATACGATACAAATGCACTATAATAAAATATTAAAAATATTTTGTGATATAGCTGTTAATGAAAGATTTAATTTAATAAAGGCTCATACGCCAAAATAATCCAAAACTTAGTATTAAGTTTTATTCTGAAAACTAACTCCAAAGGCATTGTTGAAGGCACAAAAAAATATATGGGAATTGATCACAAAGTAAGATTAAAAAGGTTCTAACAATGAACGTATACTAGGCCTTCTCTATACAATCTGAATGAATCAACTTACTTCATTGATATTGAAGCCTTTTCTTATTAGGACATTATCTTAAAGTGTGAGTTTTATTACATTTTAAATAAAAAAGACCAATTTACTTAATTCGAAATTCGTGTAATTTTTTAACAAATTTTTCTCAACATATAAAATTTGTTAAGGCCCTTATTTATAGTGTAAATAAGTTAAGGTAATGTTATAAAAAACTAAAATTATGTTACATACTGCAAAGTGTTGATGTCCACTGATTTGGAAAATCACATATTATATTATATCCCTCAGTGTTTAGAAAAAGCTTTCATTTTACTCTACGCGATAAACCCCGGAGCTTAAAGCACAGTCAGATGTATGCCTCTATTTTTCTTCTGCGCGATAGCTTTAGTAAGACAAAAACCTACAGGAAGCGACGCTAACGTAGCCGCGTGATTCACCCGTTGAGTTTTTATTGTATGTACTGATAATATAATATTTATATTATTTTACTGGACTCAATAATATTCATCTCTCTAATCTCTAGGTTGGATCAATTTCTAGATATTGTAGTGGTTATTTTTTTGTATGCATTCAGAGTATAAAAGACGTTGATTCATGATAACGTCTATACCGAAAACCGTGTTTTTAAGCGATATTTTTGGCATAAAAGTATTTTCTCTAAAAGCAAAGACTGTTGGCTATCTACTATGAAAAATTATTCCTCTTTGATCACGACACACTTCAAAGCAAGCCCCAGATCCAATCATCCGCCTCCACGACATTCGGTTCTCCATTTATATCTTCTACCAGTTGTCCAACAGCAAAAGTTCTTTGGTGTCCCTTCCCCGCATTGTCTTTTCAGCTATAGTATCGGTTTCTCCATAACACACGGATCCAGTATAGCTGAATTTCACTATGTATATCAGTGATTTTCAAACTACGCCTCCCTTTTAAAAAAATCTAATCTTGGTGCCTCCCCCCCTTTATTTCATTAAATATATTTTTACACACACATTTTTAAATTGTGAAAAATGTAAAAAATTAAAATAAAATCTAATTAAAAAATAAACAAGGTTTTACTATAGGTACAGTATATTCCTTTTTATATTTATTTATTTTTCATGCGATGGATGTGCTTGTTTATTTGCACAATGTGCTTTTTTCTACTAAACGGGCTTGATATATGGATTTGATTGCATCTAATGCAGAAAATTCCGTTTCGCATAAATATGATGTTACGAATCAAAATGGTAGCAGTAGGTACCAACTTGCATTGCTTTTCTTGACAATATATTATTCTTACTTCGATTCAACCAAAATTGAACTACGGTTTTTGTTTCCATATCGCTGGTTTAAAGGTAAAACTCATTATGTTACATTTTGATGTTCTGAGATAATGAGGTTTGAACATATTTTTTGCAATTAAAAATTCAATTTCAAATTAACATTTTTTCTTCTTTTTGTATAAAATGTATAAAAAATCAGAGAATACATTGAAGGTAATCAGATTCTATAAAAAAATTAGGAACATTTAAAAAAATGAGTTTTTGTACATAATGAGTTTTTCCACACACATGTTTGTTAGTAAAGGGATAGTATGTCAATACTTTTGCAAGGGTTTCGCAATGTTTTTTATTGTTTTGGATTCTCTTTTAGTAGGTACTGAAGACTACTACTAAGTACCAAAGAATACAAATTATTTATTTTAATCAAAATAGGAATTAGTAACAATTCAAATTGAAAACAATTAAACATACACTGAGATTAATAATAATTATTTCACAATAATAATACACTGGTGATGATAATAAGGACAAAACAACAATTATAATAAATTGAGGTAAAATAAACAGCAATAAAAAATATTCTTTATTCCTCAACAACGTCTGGCTCTGGTAATGTCTCTAATGTGTCGCGATCAATATGGATTGGTAAATTTTCATACCAATATCTTAGCTCTTCCGGAATGTCACCGTTTTTACAAAACTTAATAAGATCTATTTTTTTCAAATTAGATATTGGTAATATGGATTGATATGCACCTACTAATTGTGGAATAACATTACTACATCTCCCTTTTCCCGCTGCATAAATTTTCATGTAATAAAATGTCCTGTATGGTTATACCGATATTGGATAATTCCAGGTATTTTTTTCTCATAACGTAGACATTTAATTTGGAGCCACATTACTAGCTCTACATTTTCATCTATGTTCCTATTGCTTATTAATTTTAAATTTCTTCGTCGTATTGGGTCTTCAATACCTACAATGTGTCACTCCAGAAGTTAGCGAAGGTAACACCATTTTCCTCGGCTTGTAAGATCAAGTCAAAGTTGAAGCTTACTAGACAAGCCTTGCATGAAAATAGGTGCTCCATGCTTTGCATTTCACCACACTCGCAGGTTTGGTCCTCAGAGAACCCCCACTTCACCATGTTATCTCGGGTGCGCCCTGCCATGGTTTTCAGTCTGTTTAGGGCTTTCCATGTGCGGCAACCAAGAATGGCTTCATGTGGGAGGTGCTCTGCTGGCTTTACCCAATCTTCGAAACCCTCAGAGGCTAGGTTAGCCGCCCATGCGGATAGTCTATCTTATTCGGGTGAGAGGGTCAGACGTATAGTTGTCGCCATAAAGCCTTTTCTGGATTTTAGCCTTGTTTTGCACATTTGATACCCATGCATGACGTGTCGTGCACTCTCTTTTGGGCTGCCTTTTCAACTAGGGCTGCAGTTTGGAGTCGGATTAGAGGAAGGCTATTTCTGAAAGCACGTGAACTTTAATGACAGGCGTGGATTTCAAGCACCCCGTCACGATCCGGCAGGTTTCGTTGAGCGCAGTCCACATGTCTCGTGTGCGCAGACATGTGCCATACCGGACAGGTATAATCGGCCACCGAGGTGCATAGTGCAAGGGCTGAGACCCTGAGTGTATGTAGTTGAGCTCCCTACGTATTACCGCTTAGCTTTCTCAAGATACTGTTCTTTGCTGGTGTCTTCATTTTAGTATTAATGCAGTGTTGCTTATAGGACAGCGTCCGATCTAAGGTGATTCCTAGGTATTCGTTGGCTGTTTGTGGGTTCTAAATGCACCCCATCCCAAACGACATCAAGCAATTTCCCTGCGTCCATGTTTTGGAGATGGAGCGCTCCTACCCGTGATTTGCCTAGATTTGGCTTAAGTTGATTGAGGTAATAGTATGTCTTTAAATCGCTTAATGTATCTTTAAGCTGTTTCTTAATCGCTTCGAAGCTAATGCTTCAATATAACACGGCTAGATCATCTGCATAGAGGAAATGTTTTGTGTTGACTCCGATTGGCTGATTATTAGTATAAACGTTGAACAGTATGGGTGCCAAGATGGTACCTTGTGAAAGGCCGTTCCGTTGTTGTCTCCAACGGCTGCGTTTTCCGTCCAGTGTTACAAAGAATCTTTGGTTGGCCAGGAGCTTTCCAATCACTCATGTTATTTTGAAATCATTCAGGAGGTTGTAAATGTAAAGTTTACTCGGCAGAATTTTATGGTTAACTGTATCGTACGCGGTTGTTCAGTCTACGAAGGGAAACTCTTAATGTGATCGATAACCAGTTTCATGTTTGCCTCACTAGCTTTATTGGCTGGACTTTTTTACCCTCTTCGGTCATTGTTTCTGAATGATCCAGTTTTGGCTCAATCCAGCTAAAGCTGTATTAATTGGTCCATTTGAAATGCATAACATTTTTAACGTTCAGGCAGTATTTTAAATTTAACTTATTAACACCATCATTCTGATTATTTAGTATAAGTAGCATTTATTCTCATCTTATACAAAAAATCAACTAGTAACATACAGTTGGCACAAGATGATAGTTATAAACAATGCAAACCACAGATAATACACTCATTATCTTACTTATATACATGTTTACAGTTCAGGAAAAAATCATTATGTGCGGGAATGACTTTTTCCTGAATATAAATCTTAAATAGGTACTGATAATGATTTCTTCCCCAGTTTTTTTTCCGTTAATAGGATAGCTATCGTCACAGTGACCTTTTCCAGCAATAGATATCGTAAAAATTAGTGGATATAATGAAAAAACTCATTTTGGCCAAAAGTGCACATAATGAGTTTTACCTCCAAACCAGCGATATAGCCATTTCTATTAGTCAGGAAAACTACAAATAATTAAAAAATAAAATTCTACATTTGAATTATCATCAATCACACACGTCACACCAAATTGTATCACACAGATACATATACCATAAAATGTAATATTCTGCAATCAAAACAGCGCCGCAGTTCTCACTTAACTGGTCAATCCACAACACCGGGCCCCAAGCTGGAGCCCTGTTAGCCCCCCTCTTGTGGGAGCCATGAAAAATTCACAATGGTATGTATTGAAATGAGATATACTAAAATTAGTCTCCATATCTTCATACAGGTTTGCAAACAACCCAACTTTTATAGGACTCTGTTTATGTACTTTATAACTAGCTGCCATTTTGTGAACTATGCACTTGCAAACTGCAAACCTGTGGTATTATTGTGTTAAACTTTTCGCGCTTCTCTTTGCAACAGTCCGCGCCTACCCAGGGTGGCGCGCCCCCCAGTTTGGAAATCGCTGATGTATATTGTATCCATGTTGCGTTAATTAATGCATTTAGTTACTGATAAAGTATAAATTAAACTATTATGAATTAAAATGCCATAATAATTATGACGGGACGCAACTTGTGGGTTAATTATATACACACACAAGGCAACTATCGTTGGCTATCAATGGTATTTTACCAAATTTATGTATTTAATTGTTAAACTAAGTGTCAAAACTGTCTATCTCACTCTAAAAGTTAACACAGCCAAGAGAGGGGCTGTTAAAACATATAACTTTTTGACAGTTTAGGTGTTAAATTATTGTAAAAATTAACAGCCTTAATATATAAATATGATAAAATAACGTCGATAGCCGCCGATAGCCGCCTTGTGTGTGGAATAGACCCATTAATGTCACTAATAATTATTAACAGTTTGGCAACGGTCGTATGTAATTTGGTATATGTGTTACGCCGAATGTGCGAAATTCACTATTACATGAATTAGGTGAAATATCTGCTGAGTGCGTGAATTTGGCAGTAATTTTTCAGCCTAGTTCATGCATTGGGCAAATTAGATAGTAGTGCTACGGTGGTATTTTTGCAATTAAACCAAATGTGTCAAATCCTCATGCATTGGTCAAAATAGATGGTCGCTCTCCGGTGGTGTTTTTTGCAAACTAACTAAATGTGTCAAATGTTATTGATTATATAAAAATATACCAATCAATAACTACAATGACGTTCATATCCATTCACTATGCCCAAAAAAAATCTAGAACTATAATATGATAACGGAAGAATTTTATTAAAATGTATTTTCGCGATTTGATTCGTGCTTGGGTATCAATCGTGCAATGGTCGATTGTTTGTTTGTGATAGTATGATTTGATACTTTGTTGACACTTGTTAGCTAACCTTAAAATGGATATTCAGTTGAATTAAGAATTACAAAACCTAACCTTACCTAATAATAATAATATTATATTATGTCCAATTATAACTAATAAAACCATCCGTATTAAATTTACTTTTCCTACTGTCATGTTGACAGTTTAAGAATTCCATACTCTGGCGAATTCACGCACTCGGCAGATAATTTACCTAATTCATGAATAAGGCAACGGGCTTGACTATTACATGAATTAGGCAAAATTTTGCCCATTTCATGTAATAGTCAATTTCGCACATTCGGCGTAACATAATATGCATCTAATTTTAAACTAATATGGCTTAGATATTATTCTTGAATAGTCACGGGGTGAGAGAGAGAAGAGAGAGAGAGATCATTTTGTTTCATTCTATGAGTTTTATACTTATGCATAGACAAGTCATTTATTTTTGTATTCTTGATAATCGTGTTTTTCTTGATAATGAATTCTACCAAATGCTGACTCAATTAATTATAAGCATGTAATTCTGATGTTATTTATATTTACTCGATATTATAATATGCATCTAGGCTTCAGTTGATATCTCTCACGCCTAGTTTAGAAAAAGTTATAATATATTAGTTATGAACTGTAACTTGTAAAAATAAACATAGGAAGTAAGAAAAGTTATTAGTATACAAACTATATATATAATACTGTTCCTAGCTAATATGTATCTTAGAAGACATATCCCCTTAAATACTACTTAATGATTTAAAGTTTTTTAACAGTCATTTTCTGAAGGTAGGTGCCTACTCAGATAAAATAATTATTTCTTTATATTACTCGATCATAAATTCGGTATAAATGGCCACATGATATAATGCTAATATACCTAGATCAAATAGGTCATAGGACATCCGGTGTTTTCCGTGCCCTTTCCGGTATCCGGTAGTTATTGGATAGCAAATATTAACCTATTTCCGGTGTCTATTTGAATAGTGTGGTAAGTGAGCATTATTGACATATTACCCGGATAATCATGGTAAACGAGTCGGTATAATATATTATATCGTAAGTAAATAGTAGATGATCTATATAATGTTAATCTATTTGCACAATAATGATAATATATATCCATTACATCGAAATAATCGCTTAGTTATATATATTATATGTATATATATTATTTTTATACTACAACCGATGTTGAGACAGAGTAGTAAAGAACAACAATCACAAACACTCAGGCTTCACACCTAAATGTGTTGTGACCTCAGGAATTAAACCCGAAGCTCTCGGATCAGAAGCCAATGTCTTACGCACCGGACGACGAGAGCTGAGAGATTATTAAGTATTTTAATAAATACTAAATTAATGTTTGAATTGTTGAAATATTAATCAAAATAATTTTTATTAAGAATTGCAGTACAGTACAAAAATATTATTCGTAATACCTGGATGTTGAGATTGCAATAAACAAACGAATCGCACCCATTTTTTAAATGTGATATAATAATATTACACGATAAAATAATATATATATATATATATATTTTTAGTATCTATAAATAGGTTTCCAGCATATACGTAGAACACACTTATACAAGAAGTGTTTTGTAATCGGTCGAGTGATGTCTAAGAAGTATTGACGAGATAAAAAATATAATAAAAGTTATGCATTCGGCTAGAAATGCGATAAAAGATAGAATATGAAGAACTTAATTGTAATTTTAAACTTTTTTAATGGAATTCTTAAAAACTATTTAAAAAAAACGTTAAAAAACCTTTTTTCGCCATGAAAAATTGCTTGGCACGTCAGACAGTCGAAAAATATTATTTGGGAAATTTTGGCACACGTACGTTAACAGGTTCATCAACCCTCTTTGGCTTGGATGATGTAGAGTTTATTGAATTAAAAAAAACTAACAAACACTATTTACACACTGTAGCCTTAGTGCAATGAAAACAAATATGTTTGACTGTCAGTCTTAGAGTCAGTCAGACTGTCAGAGTTTAGTGTGCACTATTAATATCGGATCTTAACAACCTACCTCCACCCCTATTTATATATTATAAATAATGTATGTACATAAATTTTAAATCTGTAAATAAATCGATAAATTGAATAACTAGGTACGTACGGACTCGCGGTATTATTTACGCAGTAAAAATACATAAGAAAATTTCATAAAAATAAATTACTTTTTATTGATAATATTATGTAACTTTGAAACACCTGAGAAAAAAAAATACATACAGTTCGTAAAAAATCTTGAATGGAATATGATTTAAATACACGTATCTCG
The DNA here is from genome assembly GCF_057557595.1 of Rhyacophila brunnea. NCBI lineage: Eukaryota > Metazoa > Arthropoda > Insecta > Trichoptera > Rhyacophilidae > Rhyacophila > Rhyacophila brunnea. The sequence continues at coordinate 36,731,782 of NW_028232806.1, read as the reverse complement.
CTTGCCATGCGAGTGCTTCAATAAACTAAGATATGAACTAAAAACTTCTTTTCTTTTGACCATGTCCGATCCTAATAGGATCATATGTGCCTCCACAGAGTGGAGGTTTGTATTAACAGATTTTATTTTTAGGATAAATGGATGTCAGCCACTTGCTCAACCTATTACACAGATTACAAAACAATATGTGTACTTGCCAGACCCAGGATTCGAACCTGGGACCCTCGTCACCATAGATCGGCGCTTATGAATACTTAATAATTGCGTATCTGAGGTATTGTCATGGTTCTATATCAATAATTTTTTAATGATGTCCTAACACAAAATCATTCTTCAGTGGTGTATCATATTAATAATATATATTTGACAAACCTTCTTCGCATACGTATCCAGCAACAGTGATACCCAGGCCATACACATCTTTCCCTAGCTGAACGCTGAATGTCTCCACCTCGGGCTGGTTGAAGTTTTGGTTGGGTGCTGGTCTTAAGGCGGCGTCCAAGGGTAGAAGAGGAGCAGCGGGTGGTCCGCTGGCTGGAGAGACTCTCGCAGGCTTCGGGATGGCGGCTGGCCCCACGACCACTGGGTTTCGGACCACGTCTACTATGCTGATTGGCTGCAAAGAAAAACAGAAAACATGGCTTAAGTAACTATGTAGGACTTGGGTGGTTTTGCAATAACTGTCTAATAAATCAGGAAGATTATGTACTTGTTCGTTCTTTCAAGATGTATAACTAACCTGTTATCAGTGATGCTAATTAGAGAAGCAATACCTACGCATTTTTACCACGTTTTTCTTAACTCGTATTCTTGTTTGTACGGTGGTTGTTTATCCAGTACAAATCTTGAAATCGATTTTGAACTAACTTCCCGAGTAGCTAGACATTTGAAACACCTTTAAGTAGAATTGAATTCATTTTCAGTTAATTCTGTTTTGTATGAAAAGTTATTTCGGAAGATATCCGTAATACAATCCACTATTATTGGTTGCTAAGGGGGTGGTCCTAGAAACTAAATTATTAATATATACGTGCGTTACTGTGGAAATCAAAATGACATTACAGTATTCTATATTTGTTTGTTTGTTGCAAAATAACAAAAAAATGATGTTGACAATTGCCTTATTTGTCCTAAATTATTAATACATAGAATTGTCAAGTTTATATTATGATTCAACAGAAAATTTTCAAACGTGGTATATAAAAAGTTCTTTTTATCTTGTAATTATTTCTATTTCATACTACAACATGCCATAAAATAGAATGTCAATAGTATAGTAGTATCAGAGAAACAATTATTACAAAAATTTCTTAAATGTATTGTAATTCTAATTACTTTGGAGATTGAAACCGAATTCCCTGAATTAGGTACTGACCTTACAACTTAATTGTTCTACTAACATGAGAGTGACTGGATATAAGGGTCAGTTTAGCTCATTCAGTGAACATCTCACTATACTTACTGTATAATTTACTTTTAATTTGTTTAATATTAAACTAAGTATCATTTGAACCCTTAATGACTACTTTTTAATAAAAAAAATATTCTCATATACAATGAATTGGTGTAGGGATTGCAATACCGGTATTTCAAAACCGGTATTCCAGTATTTATCAATACCGAAATTTTTGGTATTAAGAAAGCACACTTGTTTTCGTTTTTGAAAATGAATTATGTGCTGCTGAACTACAAATATATTGAGTGAATCCAACAGAGGTGAAAAAATAATAAAAAAAATTTCATCAAATATATTTTACAAATTATCATAATATTATTTCTAAATAGAAAACATCCATGACAAAATTTTTCAATTATTCTATAATTATTGATGACTGTACAAGCGTTGAATTTAAGAAGCTTTTCCTGCAGCCGGACTTATTTGCACTTCATGAACTTTTGAGGGCTTTCGTTAAAATTATCAATATATTCAAATAATTTGTAAAAAATAGCTAAGTAGTTCTACAATTAAGATCAATACATATTTTTAAATGTCATCATAATAAATGTAGGTATGAAAGTTTTTGCTGTAAAATAATATTTAAAAAAAAAGAATTTATTAGCTATATTTATTGATAAGCCCCGAATTCTGTTACCCTGTACTTCTGTAATACCGGTATTCAAAAGAAATACCGAAAAACCAGTATTGACATTTTCAATCGGTATGAAAATCCCTAGATTGGTGTGATTACAGGAAAAATAGTTTAAACAATATCAAATAGTTTTATCTTTATTTTTTCATCCAAAAATACTTTGTACTATACAAAAGCTGTCTTCAACATTTTGTTATGTTAAAATAATTTCTAACAATCATAATATTATTATAATTAATCAATGAATCCACCTTATACAATCCAATCATATTTTTTTAGCGATCAAAATTTAATATTTTTGTAGTTAAAACAGAATTTGAATATAGCCATTAAAAAATAACTGCCAAAATCCTGCTCATACATAATATTATTTATATCATCTCCGGCCCATATAGTTTAATTACAAATTATATCCAACAACCACGACTCATAATGACATCTATCGGCAAAATTATTATGATTTCTACTTTATCAGAAAATTGATTTCTGTTTTGATCTAAAAACCGAAACTTCAGTTTATACAAGATCTTAAGATGGAGAAAATTGACCTGCGCGCTTTCCAGATACAGGTGACTTTATTGAGGCGTCCACATACACTTGCGGCGTATCACCGGTACTCGCGCGTAAAGCGCAGCGAAAAACGCGCCATCTGAACAAGCTCTACGTATGTTAGCAAGAGTTATTCTTTATGTTTTTGGTAAAGCAATTAATGAAAAATACATACGTATATGGTGAAATAAATAAAATTATATTGAAAAACAAATTTGTAACATTGCAATTGTTACTAACGCCATTTTGTCTTAATGGGGCCTTGTAATAGAAGTGAACATAAAACGCCTTAATTTTGACCCAACAAGTGCTTAAGCATTTGAATATAATATTATTCCTTGACCCGATCATTGGACAACTGGAGCATTTCAATTTGACAAGTTATAATTGGAAAACCCTTTCACGGTCTTATCTTCACCTTTAGTTCAATTAACACTTCAAAGTCACTTTGACGGCTGAATTTCATAAGGTCTGTAATACACTAACTGAATGGTTAAATTTAGAAAGAAACCAACTCACACTAAAATAAATGACAACTATCTATGAAATATCAAATTTGGAAGATTTGGAAGAACTATTGAAAATTCAAGCCCGTCACATAAGGAGAACGCCATGTCTCAAGAATCTGAGAAAAATTTTGATATCAGCACTACATACCTGTTTACCAGTGGCGAAGACTCCATACAAGGCGATTATTTGAAGCCTACCTTCTTAAGAAAAACATTTTTTAATTACATATTGACTTATTTATATTATCACTTGTTTATATATTCTATAAAATAGTTTATTTTACCAACGAGAGATGCCGTACGTATAAGAATGTATTACACAGATAATAAAAAAACAATCTGCAAAGGTTTTAAAAAATATACCACAGCGCGCCATCTGTTCTTGAATAAATAAACGTCGGATTATGTTTAAAATAGTTCTCAATTTTTTCATATGGACTTTACATCACGTAACCCCGCCCAGTCTATCGAATTGTATGATCTACGGTAAGCTCCGATCGCAGAGCCTAAAACTAAATAATTAATAATTAGATAATTTAAAAAAAATCTATGGTGTTTAATCGAATATCAATAAATATAGACTGTTTTTAAAAATAAAAAGAACTTTTATCTAATGATTTTTATGTGTATAAATGTTTTGAAAAAATACGTACTTAATTTAAATTGATGGCTTAATTTTATGTCGTCAGAGAGTTTTTGAAGTTTCATTGAATTAGTGTGTCGTTGTCATTAGTGTGTAGGTATTCATTAGTAGTAATATCGTATTATATTCTCATTTCTCGTAAGAATACCTGAAAAGTGTGTTCTTTTTATCAGATCTACACAGCCTACCTTTTTCCAAAAGTCACCCTTCGCCACTGCTGTTTACAGTGACGTCTTGCCCTTAAACAGACTTAGAATGCCGTTCTTTTTCAGTTTTAGTTTAAAATAGCTGAAAATTCATTAAGTAACTACTTATATATTTTATTATCTATCTGTGGCTATCTTACACAACAGATAGATACACAAAAAATCTTTAAATTGATATACAAATCTACTTAGAAGTGATGTACCACAGAACAGATAATAAATAGAATTCCAATAAACAATATTCAATACACTACATTCTGATCCACGGTTTTGTAGAGGTTTACTCAACCCTACAACTGAAGCGTTATTATCTATGCTCATGTATATAGCATAGATAATAATACGAACAGAAAATGACAGACAATCAAATCAGTTGCATTTTCGGTCTTCAACGATACAGTCACATTATGCGCGCAGCTCCGCATAACGTTCAACCTCAAATCTAAATCACAATGTAAACCTTTAAACTTCAACTCAAAAATGAATGTAATAGTCCTGTATCAGTGCCGAGTGCCGTGTATATCCAAACTTGTTATATTGTATAAATACAAAACCAATAATATTAACACTGTGTATTATTTCAACCGTGTCCCGAAGCACAATATCACACACACAACGCAACCTTCTATAATATATATCAAGAATATCGAGGCTTCAAAGTGGTAACCCCGACGTAGTACTCCCGATAGTTTTGAATGTGTGAGTATCCTACGAAAATGAAAAACGCATTATGCACGTGCAATAGTGTGTGTAATATACCCATATTAAATGGGCGTCAATGCATAAACCGAGAGCAGTGGTCAGTATTCTTTACACGTGTTTAAGTATATCCTGCATTATTCTTTACTCGAGATCAGTTACCTGCTACTCCTTACCCGTTAGGTATTTCATTTCCCATTATTTCTGAGTTCCTGTGATGTACCTACTCTCTAACAGTGATGGTTTTAGGTGCGTGGAGGTTTGTGGCGTTGATGGGTTTGGAGGAACCCTAGCGAAAAATTTTCTTGTGTATTAAACTGACATTGAAATATGTATTGCACTGGGTATTGCAATACAATTTTATTTATAATATTAATATTATCGACTGAAGGTACTTGATGGAATTTTAATTAAAATTATAATGGATTTAAGTTTTGTACTATTCCATTTGAGTCGTTTATTGCGACCCGGAATTCTCCTTTCATTAGTTAACTCCATTAAATTCCCAATACGATACCCAGTGCTATTGTTAAATAATGACGATTTCTACGTATATTTAATGTATTATTAGTGATAAGGTATCTAATTATCTATTATGTAAGATTTTTTACAAACACTTCAACTATTCATTATTTCTTTATTATATTTATTTTTATATTGGATACTTGACTTAATTAGGTTTTTACCTACTTTATTGAATTATTTAGTTATATAAGTTAGAATTAACAAACTGTATTCGTTGTTATTATTTACCATTGGTGAGTGCGCATAGTGCCTGAAGATATCGATAGGCGAAACCCGTATCGCAAAAAACGGCTCAAATGGAATAGTACAAAACTTAAATCCATTAGAATTTAATATTATTTCGACTTTAGAAAGGAATAAGGGCATAACACTCAGTTTTTTTCAAAATAAGTTTTATTAGATAATAACGTTGTACCTACATGATTAAATACATGTTGTTTCCAAAGGATGTAAGCTGCAAATGCCGATTTATTGTCTAAATTTAATTAGCAATTTAAAATAAGAGAAGGAAGTGACGTGGGAAAAACGACTTAACCATCATTTTTTTGTTGGTTTTTTTGATTAAATTAATTATTAATATCAGATTACGGATATAAAAACCAAATTATTAATTATCATGCACGTCAATGTTATGTCTATCTTGCATTTTAACTTTAACAGAAAACCATAACAAAAACGTTTTTGTGCCTCCTGTAAAATTTGATTGGTGTGGATTACACCCTTTTTTCTTTCAAAAGTCGATTTATATTGGCATGATTTTTTGTGTTTGGATTATTTTTTAAACTGACATGTGAATACTTTCGTTTGATGTGACAGTATCGATAGATTCATGAAAAACCGTCACTGGTTTCAAAATTTGTAATATTTATATTCTTTTCTTCATTCGCCGTCCATTAAAATGTACCACCTCTATAATTGCCTTTATACAACGCATGACCCAGTGGCGAAGGGTGGAGGTAGGCTGTTTATATCCGACATAAATAGTACACAATAAACTTTGTCACTCATACATATTTGTTTTCATTGAAATAATACTACAATTTATTGATGGTGTTAGTTAGTTTTTAAAATTCAATCAAACTCTGCAAAAATCAAGCCATACTAGATAATAATCAACAAATATTTGTTATTTATAAAATTTTATTTAATCATACATAATTTTAGATATTTTATAGATAGAAGAATATTTTTAACAATCATGGTTTGGTATAGGAAACACTTAATGAATTTTAAAAAAAACTAACCAAAACCATCTGTAATATTATTTACTATTCTTAATTCAACGAAAACTAATAAATATGATTGAAAAAGTGTGCACTATTTTGTCAGATCGCCCATAAGATACCAACACTTTTACGGTTTGGTTTGGGCAGGGTTTAATTGATTTTTAAAAACTAACCAATACCACCTGTTAATTTTAGTTTTTGCTCAATTATAACAAATGCACATGACTGACACAGTTTTGTGTTCACAATTTATGTCGGATCTTAACAACCTACCTCCACCATTAACCTAATTACCACCACGGGACGTCACTGCCTGTTTATAACAGTGACAGACAGTGAAAAGATCAATGGTAACCGATAAACATCTCAAAACCGATATGGTATAGAACATAATATTATGAAGAAGTGTGTATCAAATTTAACAATATAACCTCACCGAGACTATTTATAAAATATGCATATAGGCTATGTGTGTGCCTAGTAATCATTATAGTATAAAGAAAACCTAACTTTATACAATAAAACTGTGTTAAAGTAACCCATTAAGGTTTACAATAGAATCAGTCTACCATTGCCTTTGTTAGAGCTGTAATATGATAACTTTAGTAGGTATTAAATAATGCTTAGTAAGGGACCGTAATGCTTGAAAGAATTTCGCCTATTCGATGTTAAATCGCCTATGCAGCATTTGACAATGTTAAAAAAAACGCCTGCGGTTGCTATTATCACATTGTAACGTAGCGATAAACATCGTTATCGGTCATAATAACATAATCTAATACTAGGCGGCACAGCTTTATAATGTATTTTTCCAAGCGAAGTGAAAATATCAAATTTAATGTGTGTATACGCCAAACAGAACTAACAGTGAAAGAGTTTTAAAATGGGAATTAACTATACTTACATAATTTGAAAATACTTCCTAGAAGACGTATAAATTATTAACCAATAGAAAATATCCTTTTTATTTTAAATATGACACCCAGCAGGAATGAAATGCACATCGACCACAATGATATAGGTATCTTGTCAAATTGCGACCAATTTTAACTAATGGCTCTTACAATACTCTGTGAAGCGCTTTCTAAATTTAGTTACTATTGGCAATCGAATTTGTATTAATTACCTTATTTTTCCTATTGGCAAGTTCAATTTAGTTCAGCGCTCGAAATGGAAAATTTTACGAACCGGAGCGCTCGATAATTTTACGAAACTATTTACATACTTATCTAACTTTATGAGTAGATGTTTTATAAAAATAAGTGTGTTAGATTTTGTATATGGCCAATTTCGCTCAGACGTTCAAATTATTTTTCCACGAGACAGCGAAAATTTTGAGGATTTTATGAACCGGAACGGCGCTCCGGTGCGTTCCGGTCCATTTCGAGCCCTGATTTAGTTCAAACTAAACATATTAAAGTGATCCGTGACGTCGGTTAGTATTTATTAAGGTAATTAATACCTACTTTGATATAAAATACAAAAGTCGATTGCCAATAGTAACTCAATTGAGATAGCACTTCAGAAAGTATTGTAAAAACAATTATCTAGTTAAATTTGTCACAATTAGATAATATACCTATAGCATTGTGGTTGATGTGCGTGGGCGCGAATCCCGAGAGTAAAAGATTTTTTTCTTTTGATTATATATTTTCTCAGATGTGTTTTCAATTTATGTATGTTCAATAAAAAGAATGTTACATTCTTAAATCTTGTGAATTATTCATTAAATAAAAAAATAGTTTAAGAAATGAACGATTGGAAAAGAGTAAAAAATCAAAAGTTAAAAGTACCAATAAAATTACACATAATGTAATTTCAATGATTTTTAGCTAGGAATTCGTCATTTTCTCACATCTAAGAAATATTTGTATACTTAATAAAACATTACTATTTTGAGCATAATAGCACCTGCACACGTGGATTAAATTGCTGTCGGAAATCGTGCTTATTTTAAACTATCATGATAATAACAATACAATAAAGTGCTGACTGTCTCTCCATCTCATTCTTCAAGAGTGAGCGAGACGCGAGGTTGTCATTTTAAACTACTAACTGATAGGTCGTATTGAAAATCGGTTAAGCTCAAAATGAATAGTTCGTTTTTTTACCGGCATGTTCGCTCTACTGCACACATATCACAATTCGGAAGCTTCCAAACTCGTTTGATTTATGCACGCAATCTTGTCAACTGCAGGATAATACATGTTTCTCCATACATTTTCTTACTGTGCACAGTGGATAGATTTACTGTGATTTACTCAACATCGCGCCTCGCTTACTCTTGAAGAATGAGATTGGAGAGACAGTCAGCATTTTTATCTGTGGCAGTTATTGTCATGATAGTTTAAAATAAGCACTATTGCGGACAGTAATTCCATGCACGTGTATAGGCGCTTTAATGTTTAATCAACTTAATAATCTGACAAATAAATTGACTTCACTTGTTAAGAATATTTAAATTGGTTTTTTTTTTGTTTTTTTTTTATTCAAACGGATAATATCATCACTCCGGGGAACATAACCTGAAACTAACACAAACTTATATAAATACATATAGAATTGGTGGGGAGCCACAGTTGATACAGAACAATATAGCGTAATATACATACTGTCTAGTTCAGGGGGGGGCAAACTTTTTTCCAGGCCAAATTCAAGAATTCAAAATGAGCGGCGGGCCGCAAGTAAAATACCATTTTTAGATATACACTATTTATTATCACGAAAAATAAACATTACAAAAAAATTAATGAGAAGAATGAAACTGTTGTACATTTTTTAACATTTTTTTTAAATTCAGGTGTTATTTTGTAGTTAATATTCTCAAAACTGCTTGTAAATGGGCATCGGAGATATTTGATTGTAAAGAATTTTTATTGAGGTTCGTGATCGAAAATGTTTGTTCATATATATAGGTTGATCTAAAAATAATGAACATTTTTCTTGCATAATCTTTAAGTTGGTCGAATTTTTCTGAATTAAGGGCATTTGGAGATTTCTTCACGACGATGCAATTCTCTTAAATCAGTGTCACACTGCAGATCAATAATCTCAAGTTGTAGCTCTGTCGGTACACAATCAATATCTATTGATAATGGATCGCGTACTATTGCTAAACTTGTCTCAATTTTTCGGATGTGCATATATTTTTTTTCCTTGCAACGCGGAGTTAAAAATATTTAAATGTGTCACGATGTTCAACGTATATAATAGTGGTTACAAAGTGTGAGACGAGACGAAAGGAAGACGTACTGGGATAATACATTTATGAAACAACAAATTCTTCAAATTTTAATTTATTGTCAATATTTTTTAAAAAATTATAAAAAAGCTATTCGTAATCAGAAGTACAATTAATGATGGCGGGCCACAAAAAAATATCCGGCGGGCCACATGCGGCCCGCGGGCTGCAGTTTGTTCACTCCTGGTCTAGTTCAATGTTTGTAGGCTTTATAGAAAACAGTGTGGGATTGTACAGGCATCTGTATTTATAAGCAAACAAACAAAAACAAAAAAATAACCTGTTATGTATACATAGGTATGCAAACAGTAAATAAAAGAAATAATTGTCTACCTACTACATGACAATATTATGAATTATTATGGCGATGGAAACGGGTATGGATTTTTATAGAAAGGCGTGGGAGGTTAACCTTTTCTCCAAAAGCAGACGGAATTTTTTATTGTATTAAATATTTTTTTCTTCTCAATAATCATGCATGCCTGATACTTTATGATATAGCATCTAATATTAACATTCAGTAGATTTGAAACTACATCTGCTAAATAAGTTTTACTTCAATATTTCTTTCCCTTATTGTAACATGTTTTAATTTTTTTCTGGTTATATTAACGTATGAACCAATCAAAAGTTTGATTACTGTCTATCCGTACTCCGTAGACACACGAATATCCACGACAGACCCTTCTTTGTTTTTCTGAAATACTTTTTCCACTTGTTCAGTGATATACCTAATATGAAAACAGATAATTTGACAAATCGTATTATTTTGGACGAAGGTAAGACAAAAATGAATAAGAGTTTACGTCAGACCAAAAAAAAGTGCTTCGCAATTTATAATATTCGAACACATAAAAAATCGCCTGCGGCGCAGTATTCCACATTTGTATTATATATTTTAAAAGAAATTATGCCTGACTAATGAAATTACTCCACGTTACATATCGTCTGTAATTTTCTACAAACACGTATCTCTAAAAACACAACTTTTCAGGAGAGGCAAATAACAACTTTAGTCTCTCAGTTTTTATTTTAGAAATAAATTTTCTTCTATAAAATATCCATTTAGTATAGTTACATAAATACTTTCATGAAAAAAATGTTATGTTTCTTCAATTTATAGCACTATACTTTCAACCGATCAGTCATATTGTCGGAGATATGAGAATGCGTTGCAACTTTACTGTGAATATTACTGCAGCAAACACGTATCTTGACTTACGAGAAAAAGCTTCAGTACAATCATCTGTTGGAGTTTAGTATTCTGTATACTTACAAACACGTAACTCAAGATACGAGTTTATAATATTTATAAAAGTCTTTTATTGTTTTACGAGCTTTTGTTGTTGCTTAAATCTATTATGTTGTAAAGCATGTTTTGAGATACGTGTTAGTGGAATATGTGTGTATTCAAATTCTGAAATCATTACACCAAACAACTCAAAACTGACAAAAATTGAGATAAGATAATTACGGGTTTGTAGAAAATTAGCGACGATATTATTGTACAACTTTGTAATTCATAATATTTTATAATTGAGATAAAAAATATTATTTCAACTTTAAATGCTAAAGAGTGGGGTATTCAAATTTTGAATCATCCAGAATGAATTTGTCAGTCAAAGGGTACCAATAACAATTATAAGATAAAAAGAACTTTTTGTATACAACGATTTTAAATTTTCTGTCGAATTATTATGCTCAATATGCTCAAACTTGATATGAAGTAAATAAAAACAAACAAACAACAAATATAGAATACTGAAATGTCATTTTGACATTTCATTTTGATTCCTATAGTAACGCACGTATATATTAATAATTTAGTTGCTAGGACCACCCTCTTAGCAACCAATAATAGTCTTTTACTTTTTACGGATTTGTCTGAAATAACTTTCGATACAAAACAGAATTAACTGAAAATGAATTCAATTCTGCTTAAAGATGGCTAAAAGTATTAAAAGAATGAATTAGCATCGCGTTCTGATATATTATTCTAAAAATTTAAAATGTCTAGCTAGTCGGGAAGTTAGTTTAAAATCGATTGCAAGATTTGTACTAGACAAACAACCACCGAATAAACAAGAATACGAGCTAATAAAAACGTTGTAAAAAAGCAGAATTCACAATATACAACAAAATTTATAACATAATTAAATAATTTACAAAAAAATTGTTTTTCGTCGACGGAGATATACTCGGAGTATTGTATTGTGAGAGTGGAGAATTGGTTAGACTGGTGAACGAAGGGTGGAGGTAGGTGGTTAAGATCCGATATAGATAATGTAAATTAAACCTTGTTAGTCATACGTATTTGTTTTTATTGAACTAAGACTACAATTTACAGATGGTATGGTTTCACAGGGTTTAATTGTATTTTAAAAACTAACCAACACCATCTGTAAATTGTAGTGTTCTTTCCATGAAAACAAGTACGTATGACTGACACAGTTATGCACTATTTATGGCGGAGCTTAATACCTTACCTCCACCCTTCGAAACTGGGGTAGAGAGTGTATTAAAAAACCCAACGTCTAGAAAAATTTACTTACAGTTTTTTCCGTGTGTTTTTATTCCGTAACAATAATCCAATAGATTGGGCGAATTCTTAACATCTATTGTATACAAAATTACTGAAACATACGACTAGAACAGCTTTAATCATTAAAGGAACAATAATTATATTGAAACATTGAATAATCTGCTAATATTAAATATATTATGTAGTTTAATCAAACAAACGCAAAAAATTGCACGTAAGTCCCAGTTTCACGACTGCCTAATTATACCATCATTGTGGAGGAGAGTAGAAAAAGGGTCTCCTTAGCAAACTCGGTGGACTTCTTTGAACTTTTATAGATATATAATTTTATTGTATTTTGAAGGCTTTTATATGTCTATATTCTCTTTTTATATTTTCATTTTTATCGTGTTTAATACTTTCCCCCCCTTCTTTACAACAATGTTTCATGACGTCTTGTTGTGAACGTCTTAAACTTATAATTTGTAATGTCCACAATATGGTAAAAAAAATTGAATTGAATTGATAATATTGCTGTCATATTTAAATTAATATAATGTTATAGCAATTTAATTTCCGAATGAATCAAAAAACAAAAAAGCCATATATAGTTAAAGATACTTATGATAAAGTGAGTATAATAAATAAATGAATATTTACTGCTTTTATTTATTCAATATTTCGACGAAAACTTTGAATACATTTTCATTTATCGTGACTTTTGATTTTATCTAACAAAAATACTTTGTTAATATTCAGGGAAAATAATATATATTTAAAATCATATTACTTTGTTTTAAATAATTATTATATTTATTTTTCTCGTAATGATATATTTGTAAAACCGAGAATTAATATTGAATAAAAATATCAATAAATATATACCATAGAAAATGATTCAATATCAAAACATTGGAAATTATACGAGATTAAAAATAAATAAAAAAGAACTTATAAAGTATACGCTTTCCTGTAATACCCCGAAGGAATATTATTTTATAATAATCCTTACAATATGATACAAAAAAATAATATCCACCTACGTACAGCACAAATATAAAAGTGACAGTTTACTTAACAGAAAATGCAAATCCATTTTCCGATTCTGAATCGGGAAAAAAGCTTCAAACATTTTCATATATTTGCGATTGCATTTTCAGATATGTTAGTTTCCGTGAAAAGGACTTCCTAGCTATCCTATTATTTGTACATATATACACGTACGAGTTGCTTTCTACGAACAACCTTATCGATTAGGGAAAAACACATTTATTACTTCCTTGTTCTATTTATAACTACGTATATATTTTTAAATTATCATTTCAAAAGATATGTTAAAGGTATTATTATCATCTCCAGCGTCCTTCGTATCCGATGCGTAAGACACTGGCTTCTTATACTGGGAGTTTTGGGTTCATTTGCCAGTTAGGTCACAATCATTGCCCCCACATTCTTAATCAGACACCCAGGCCAGGATCTTTAATGCCCCTCCCTACCCATCGCCAGAGATAAAGGCAATAGGATGCTCTACATAAGTAATTTCTATATGGTGTTTTAGGTACAAATTTGGGTATTCGGTGTATTGTAAGTGATTGTTTTGTGTTGTTGAATAAATACTCTTGAATTATGAGTTGTCGAATATTGACACACAATTATCAAAAATTGCATCACACAACTAGATATTTTAAAATGTTAACATCTATTAAGTAAAATAGCGTCGCAGGCGATTTTTTTCCCGTTAGAACAAATTCAGAACTTGGGTCCCCAGTCTAAAAGCCCTGCCAGCCCCCCTTGTGTGGGCCATGGTCACAATGTATATGATTTTCACAAACCTGGGCTTTTTACTACCTACCGTAAATGAGCCACGTGGTACGTATTGCAGAATTTAAAATAAACTGCACCAAACAAAATATATAATATTATCAAAGAAAATTATTATTAAATTTGACGATTTAAGCCAGTGATTTAAAACATTTTCTCATCCACGCTATATCACAAGCAAAATGATTAGTGCCTCTTAATAATCTATCCATAGTCACTTAAATTACATGTGGTTATAGTTACTTATATTTCTCACTTATATAGTCCACTACTTTTCCCATAACATTTGCAGGCAACTAATATTAACATTATATTGTTTATTGAAATGTGGCGTTTTCTTCACTATTCTGTTTGTCACAGAGTCATGTAGTCTCACTCGAAATATTGTTGATAAAAATAAGGTTTTTTCAGATGTTGGTTTATCGGAAAGTTGTTTGAATATCTAATACGTCACCAATATACCTGGTTGGGCCACATATTCTAGCCCTTATTCCTTTCTTTCCACCTACTTCCAAATTCCTTATTTATTATTGTTACAAGACTAGACGACAAGGAATTACGGGTCATCAGGCGACCGTGATTCAATTACATTCAGTTAGCTCGAGTGACATCAATAAAATGGTCGTTTACGGGCTTGTTATTATAGCTTAGGCATTGTTAACTATCGAGTGACTTAAAACGCATATATTCGACCTTCGTTGCATGAAATCTGTTACGGTTTGAGTGAATGTCTATATCATCCATCCTAAACTTATCATCATCACTCATCAACCTCATATATTATCATCCATCAAAAGTGTTCCATCCATTTACCAGCACGCGCCAGGCCTCTCAACATAAAGGTCAGTGTCTGGCATCCAGTATAACCCCCCCCCCCCCCTAAATCCGCAATCCACCATCATATTAAAATTACAGTTCACTACTAAAAGCCCCACCAATTCCTTTGTACCCACTACTGCAAACAATGGATTTTAAAAGTCAACTAACCTTATCACTTGTGCTGAAAGCCTGATACGAAAACTTAAATTCTTTGGTCACATCATGTAACATAACTAACATGCATTGCTGCAGTTAGAGTTAGACAGAGGACTATACAAGGCAAAAGAGACCAGGAAAAAATAGATTTTATGGCTGAAGAATACAAATTCTCGTAAGCGTATAAATACAGTGATAATATCAATTTGTTCAGAAAACGGCCCATAAAGAAAAGTTTTTTAATAATTCATCATCGTCATCATCATCACCCTGAATCTATCCACTGCTGGATGAAGGCCTCTTCAACCTGCTTCCATTTCTCTCGGTCCTATGCATTGCGATGCCACGTACCTCCGCAGAACTTTATCATTTCATCGATCCAGCGGCCTCTAGGTCTACCTTGCGGACGTCTTGTACTTTTTGAATACCACTGGATGACTAGATTTGTTCAACGATTGTCTCTTCTTCTAGCTATGTGTCCAGCCCATCTCCATTTCTTCTTCTTATTGTGCCATCCCCTAGCGGAGGTCGGCCACCATCAAGGCGATCTTATCATTGTCGTCTGCTACCCGGAACAGTTTAGTGGAGCTGCGCTGGTACTAGTCACGGAGGTTCTTAAGCCATGAAATGCGGCGCCGTTCTCTGCTACGCTTCCCATTGATCTTTCCTTGAATGACAAGTTGGGGAATGCTGTATTTTTGTCCTCTCATAATGTGGCCGAGTTACTGTAGTTTCCTGGTTTTGATACTACGTAGAACTTCTCGGTCCTTCCCTATTCGATTGAGAACTTCAACATTTTTTGTCAGCCGGTCAGTCCAAGGAATTTTGAGGATGCGCCTATACAGCCACATCTCCATTTAAGGCTTTTAATAGACTCTATTACATCGCAAACCCTTGTCTGTTTCCTTATCCACTCATTCCTCTTTTTGTCCTTTCGCGTAATGCCTAGCATGCACCTCTCCATACCACTAAGTTTCTGGATCTCTCTTTTACTTAGGGTCCATGTTTCACACACCTTTCGTGATCACGGGAAGCACACACTGGTTGAAAATTTTGCGCTTTAGGCACAATGGAAGGTCACTTTTGAAGACATTATTCAGGCGAACAATTTCATCAAGTATACATCCATCTATAGACACTTGTTGTCCCAGATAGATGTAGCTGTTCACCTGTGCGAGCTGAGTGCCATTGACGAGGATCTCTTTTTGGCCCGCAAAGCAGTTGAACATGACTTTCGTCTTTGTTACATTTATTTTCAAACCTACTTTGTTGCTTACTTCAGCGAGTTATAATTAATTTACCATAAATATCTGTCTTTGTAATGCCTACACAATATTGTCAACATTTTTAGTATATATTAAAAAGATGTTACCAGAAAAACACAATCGATAAAATTTAAGGGCTAATTTTACGGAATGCCCAGAATTTTACAAGACGAGGAAATTTGGTCGTTGTAACTTGTTATTAATAATACAAACAAGCAGCAGCAAAAAATATAATTAAGGTTAGCTTCCTGTAACGATTGCTAAGATACTTACGTTAAATTTATTTCACAACCCCGTTTATTCATGATACATTTTTTTTAATAAGTCGGTTGTTTACAGAAAAAAATGCGAAATATGCGTCTAATTAATTGCTATTGGGAGGAAAAGATAACTACGTTTATACGATAAAGGTTTATACAACAACCTTTCTTATGTGCTTAAATTAAAAATTCATTAAATGCGCTTTTGTGAATATTTTTTTCTTTAGTAACCAACAGGCTTGTTGTTATTTTAATAATATCTCACCATATTACCGAATACCCAGTAGAATAAAAAAACTCAGTACGATAAAAATATAATCACTTTGGGGTAAATTACGAATTTGTACGTGCATCCATTTAGTTTATAATATAGACGTATGATCTTGTTGTGTGAATATCTAACATCTATTATTGTATGTAGAAGGTTGCGTCGTGTGTATTATACTCGTAATATGTTCGGGGCACAATTGAAATGAGACACAGTTTTGATATTGTTTGTTTTATATTGTTGTAAAACATTTAAGATTAACACGGCACTGAAATAAGACTGTCATATTGTATCTGTCATATTGTGTGCATACTTTGTTACTGAAGGTTACATTATGATTTTGAATATGATATCGAAACTTTATGCGGAGTTCCTCGCATGATTGATTGTACTGTTGGAGGCCGGATTTGCAACTGAATTGTTGACTCATTTCCGCTTAGTATTATTGCCTATGTTATACAATTAATAATATCTCGATTGTAGAGTTAGGTAAACTTCTAGAATAATTTCAATAATATAAGAATTCAACCTTCTAAACCTAAACTATCCTTTTACATATTGTCCAGACGATGCTTGAAGAACTAATATTTTTCGTTTGATCGGAATTTCCTTTGCATCGGTAAACGTTCACGTTTTACAAAATAAAAATCCCCCGGACATGCTAACTTAATCTAGGGTTTGCAATAATACCGGTATAATTTAGAAAATATCGGTTAATAAATTTGTCATATTTAAAAAAAGAAAAAAACTAACTAGCACGTTATGTTTTTTTTTTTTAATAATTACTACTTAACGCCAAGCGAAGATATTGTTGTCTCATCAATAAATATTTCTGTTGAACTGGATATATTTTCAAAACTAATATAGGTATAACATTTTGTCTTCACATGTGAAGAATATTTCAAGCAAAAAAATCGAATACCTCCCTTATAAAATAGGTAGGTATATTTACTTGCCACCCAGTCAAATTATTTGCACATGCATTGTGATTCTAGACCGTAGAGTGGACAAACTCACGGTCAAAAACGCACTTATTTCAATGTGTATTTGAAACAGATTTGTGTGAATTATTAACAACCATTTCTACCAAAAAAAGATTCTTTACAAAACTTACTAAATGTAAAAATAACATTTTTTATATTTGTATAAATGTTTCCAAAATAATATAATAATTAATTATTATGTATGGTATTGTAGTTTTAGGATTATATTTTATTCTATCGGCTGAACTCGGTTCTACTCTGCCGCCCTATATAAAATCATCTGTCACTATAAAAAAAAATTTACTAGCAGATATATTATATTATCTGAAGTGTTTTTTTAATAATTCATGTTTAATAGTACTAATAATGTTACATTCCTTTTCACCGCTGACGGCACAGCTGTTGTGCCCTCATTAGTTGGATATTCAATATAATTAGCATGCTATTTAAATGTGGTAATTAAATGCTCTGCGGTGAAAGGATTCAAATCTTGTGAAATTTATTATTCGTTATATAAAAAAATAGATCATCAGTTACATTTTGTTATAACTGTCATAAATTGATTTCAATGATGAATTCAGATCAAAAAAATGTACCTAACATTGGGAATGGGACAACTGGACGCCAGGACAATAAAATTGGACGCCGCACTGTCGTAGACACGTAAACAGAGCGTAGACGAGGAGTTTTAATCAGTTTCTATCTACTTCTTAGTAGTTTTAATTCATATTACTCTTAACATAATGTTTTTTTATTGCGGATTGAGAATTATCATGCTTTATATAAAAATAAAAAAAACTCTTTTTTCGTTCGAACTTAAATATATACACGATTAAATCATCATTTACGTGTGCGTATTTAAATTCTCACCAACTATTAAATAATAATAATAATATTAAATAGTTTTTTTAAAGTAGGTACCTCTAAGTACCTAACGTCTATTTATTATCGAATTGCGTGGCGTCCAGTTGTGCCGGCGCCAAATAGTCCTAGACCCCCTAACGTTAAGTCATTAATGTTGAGGTGATGAATTGTATCAGTGTCAACATTTTAAATTTAATTTAGTGGTTATCAAAAACACTTAGACCGTCCTCTCACCGCGCAACTGAAATCTGGCGGAACTGGTTGGTGATGGAACTCATAGACTGACCAATATAATGCTTCGCACATGGCGCTACTGAAACCACTTGAAATAATAATCACATAACCTCAACTGTCAAACTGGACCATCCGCTGTTTTGTACAAAAACCGACAACACGCACGCTGCTGCGTTTATGCGAATACAATTAGGTTATTTCAATTTTGCTTATCTTGTACTTTTGACATCTTGGGTTGTTAATGGTTTTTATAGGATGACACTTTTACGTAGTGCTACCAATTTTGGTAAGAAAATATGATGTTTTATCGAATCTATTGAAATTGGTACCACTGTTTTACGGTGACTGGAAACTTGAGAGACTGCGCGACTAGCATGTCGCGTCTCTTTGCGACCATTTCGAAACTGAGTGATACCAGTCTCGCCGTTAGCGAACCGCCATTGAAATACATTTGCTAGATACTGGTTGGAATTTTAGTTTCAGTTTCGTTGGATTTCAGTTGCTCCATGGGAGGAGGGCCTTGATGATTAACGGTAAAAAAATACCGATAATAAAATAGACCGGTATAATATTGAAAATAAACTCCCTGCCACTTACTAAGCGTAGCAGTTGCTGCTATCGGTACGATCTGCAACGTACTCGTACAAATGCTAGTTCTATACAGACAGAATGAAATATCAAATAGTCCATTTTATCGAAGTTTTTTTACTGCTTTCCGTTTATATCACATCGCTACTTTTCTATCGGGATGTCATTTTCACGTAATCGTGCCGAGCTTACTACTGTTCGAGCGTTCGTAGCTTTTTTTCAGATTTGAGTAAATCGTTTTTATGGTGGAAACTTTATTTTTTTGAATGATGAAAACTTTTTTAAATATCCTTTTTTATGTGTTTAAGTATCGTATTGCGATGTAAAGAAGAAAAATATAGTTCGATGGTTTTCAAAGTTTTTCCTTACATGGCGGTCTAATGGCTAGTTTCCATATCACAATTTTTCTCGTTATAAAAATAATAATTAATTAAAAATTATTAGCAAGTTCAAGGACGTGACAACATTAAAATATCTTGGAGTGAATCACGACGTCGGTTAGTAATTAAAGTAATACCTGCTTTGATTTAAAACACAAAATCCGATAGCCAATAGCAGCTCAATTTGGAAAGCGCTTCCGAGAGTACCTACTATATAAGAGCCATTAGTTAAAATTTGGCGTAATTAAGTATGATACTCGTACCTTTAGCATAATTAGTGGTATATGTGTGTGGGTGCGAAACCCGAGGTATGCAGGCTCGATTCCATGATTTACAGAATCTACTCTCAAAAGTTATTCGTACCGGTGACGTCCCGTGGGGGTAGGCAGATTGAGCGTTACTTGGAGGCAGAAGTTACTCGAAGAGCGACAAATCGAGGAGAAGCATTAAATATAATATATAGGAATAGGTACCTAAACTTAGTAATAACGGAAATATATTTCCATTAAAAAATCAGCTCACAGGTAGGAAACAAAATGTATTAATTAGCATAAAAGGTTTAACAGGACTGTATTTTTTCGATGACTTTGGGATGTCTAGTTTACTTCCGTTGTCTTTGGGCATCACTCCTTGATGACCACCAATGACACGTGCAGATTTGTGAATTATATTTGAATTATAGGTAGGTACATACTTACGTACCTAATTAATTTATCTAAATATTTTTGCCAGTCATTCGCGAGTTTCGAAAGTTGTCAGGTGTATTTTTTAATATATCTGAAACCGTGGACTCGCAATATTTTCTATTGAAGTAGAGATGATGTTTAAATTGAATTGTGTGGTATATATTTTGTTAATAATGTATTTCTTAGATATTGAAGTCATGAAAGGATAATAAAAAAATAATGTATAATGGGGTGGAGTTTTGACGCTCCCTAGGGACGTCACTGATTCGTACCACTATTATTTAATTTTCATTCTTCAAGCAATGCACCACATAAGATATCATTTCAGCTACCATCATTTCTTTCCGATCTTAATTCTATTAAAACTTTTCCACGTACATAACCTTCTTTAATGTAATGATGAAACCAGTTGCTAAACTTAGACAAAAGGTCTTCAAAAACAATTTGTATATCGTGAAATGAAGCATTAGTGATAACAAACTGATGCAATAATGCAATCTATCATTGTATTTATATATGCATTAATGGGTCTACCATTCTCTGGAAATAAAAATATTTACAAACAGTCTGCGGTACCCCAGGGTCCCACACTTTAAATACCAGCGTTCTAGTTAATATTTAATCAATAAATTGTCATGCACACAACGTGTATCTACGTAATCATTCGTGAATTTTTCGCGACGTTATGGGATTTAAATTATTCATTTTTCTCCAAATTGTATAATATGTTCAATAAGGTAACTATTGCAAAATTTACTTTGCATTCTTATATTACCATCTGTATTATTAATTAAATAATTATTATTTTGTTAAGTATGTAGGTAATATAATAAAACAGTGAATTAGTACATATAATATAAATAATTACAAGATAAAAAGAACTTTTTATATACCACGTTTTTAAATTTTCTGTTGAATCATATAAACTTGACAATTAATTATTACAATAATTAATTAACAATAAATCCTTTTTTTGTACTTGATAAAAATACTGAATAAATATCTATAGAATACTGAAATGTTATTTTGATTTCCATAGTAACGCACGTATGTATTAATAATTTAGTTGCTAGGACCCCCTTAGAAACCAATAATAGTGTTTTACTTTTTACGATATTTTTCCGAAATAACTTTCCATAAAAAATAGAATTAACTAGAAAATGAATTCAATTATGCTTAAAGATAGCTAAAAGTATTAAAAGTATGCATTGTCATCGTGTTCTGATATATTCTTAAAGTTTTAAATGTCTAGCTAGCCGGGAAGTTAGTTAAAAATCGATTATTACAAGATTTGTATTGGATAAACAAGAAAAAATTTGTACTGGACAAACAAGAATACGAGCTAATAAAAACGTGGTAATAAAAAATACTGTTTATTCAAATATGGGAGAAAATACACGGCGTGAGCTAAATAAGCCTCATTAAAAAATATATCTATAAATTAGCATCCAACAAAATTCGCCATCACAAAGTGAAATATATCTATATCGGACACAATTTTGTTTAATACAGTTATTGTTTTCCAAATTGGCATCGCTAATGACAGATGGGTCTAGCTATCGGGAACACAAACAACTTTTCGGTGATCTGATGAGTATGTTGGTCATATTGAGGACAAAAATATGGTATTTTCCAACATTTATTATCCAAGGAAAAATTAACGGTACCTATTCGTGGAATAAAAAACGGTTTATTTTTATGATTGAAGCAACTCAATAAAATGGTGGCTGATTTTCCATATATAAGTGTCTTTTAACTTCATTAAAGCCATCGTCCCTTTTACCAGAGTAAAAGTAAAAGTTAAATTTCAAAATTACAGTTTTTCTTGTATGTATCTCATGCGATGGATTTCCTGCTACAATAATAAAAAAATGTAATTATATTTTTATAATATTATTGCAACGTAAAGTAAAAAATACAATAGATGTGAACATTTTATTAGAAAAACAAAAATATTCAATGAGATCCCGTAGCCTAATGTGACAGTTGAATTTCGATATCATTTGCCATCTCATAAATTCTTTTTTAATGTACTTTACTTACGTCTTTATTTATCTTGTCGAGAGATTTCTTCAGAAAAATGTTCATTTAATATCGATGGCTTCATTGCCTCGTTAGAAAATATTAGCAATTGTATTAGGTATTGATTTGTAAAAGAAGGAATCCAACCAAATTTTAAATATTCTATACAATTTAACTACACTTTTTCTGTTTTTCTGACACCTTCAAATAAGGGGAAAAATTATATTAAACTGCTTTTAATGCAGAAGAACTTGGATACACTGACGTAAAGAAATGAACGCGTTTGTGATTGACAGAGATTGTAGCAATATACAATTATGCAATCGCCCATTTGGATTTCTGCCACGCCCTCCAAATTCTATAAACTTAAAATTTATTATGACGTTTACACCCTAGTTCAGAATTACTGTGATAGAGGATGTCATAGGACTTGATAATTAATATATGTTGGTTGGGCCAATTATTATCCCAATCCCATCGTTAAACCCGCAAAAATATGTCATACCTACCATCCTTATTATTATAATCATCCAGGCACTTAGCAATCACGGGTCATCAGTTTGACCATGATTTAATAATAGCAGTGACGTCCCTAGACAGTCCCAGTGCCAAAATGCCTCCACATTCTTATTTATACAGTACTTTTTATCATCCTTCCATGACTCCAATATCTAAGAAATGTGTTGTATAGATACCTACATTACTAACAAGATATTATATACCACTAAATCTAATTTAAATGCCATCGCTGGTTCAATAGACAATATTGCGAGTCTACAGTTTCAGATAGGTATATTTAAAAATACACTTGACAACTTCCAAAACTCGTGAGTGACTTGAAAATATTTTGGATAAATTTTAAATTAGGTATGAACGTGTCATTGTTGTTCAACAAGAAGGTGACGTCCAAGGACAGCGGAAGTAAACTAGACATCGTGAACCGGACAAAAAAAATAAAGTCCTGTTAAAACTTTTATAGTTCTACATAGTTAATACATTTTGTTTCCAACAAGTGAGTTGATTTTTTTAATGGAAAGATATTTCTGTTATTACTAAGTTTAGGTAGCTATTTCTATATATAGGTACCTAATAATTATCCTCGATTTTCCGCCCTTTGGGTTACTGCCGCCCCTCAATCTGCCTACCCCCACGGGACGTCACTGAATGACAGTCAGATATTAGTAGACAACGAAAGAGTCAACTTGCTACAGTATGGCCGTCATTTAAGCAAGAAATCAATATTTTAGTCTCCGTACAAGCTCAGTAAATTAGAACATCTACTCAAGCCGTGTTACCGGCACAGGGTGTCTGATCATTCATACAAACGTCATTGTCATTCATATTAACCCAAGTGTAACAGTGAAAGTGGCACTTTGCCTACTAGTGCGTGAGTGTATGACTATGGAACAGTTCCAGCGCGCGCCAACCCTCTCAACATCAAAGGTCAGTGCCTGGTATTCTCATGTAAATCACCCCACCCCCCAGATCCGAATTACAGTCCACAAAAGCTCAACTAGTCGTATATAAAGAAAGAGTATATCCACTTTTCGTCAAAAAAATAAGGGATGATTCGCAAAGTGAAAATAAATATATATATAAAATATAAAATATTAAGTTTATTCTATTTCGTCTGTAGAATAATTAATTTGTCATTATAAATTAGCAATTTGTCGAAACGTAATTCTAACAAGATCCGTTTTAATTCACACGAAAAAAATGTCCCGAAAGCTATTTTTATAACAAAAAAAAAGCTTTCCTGCCTCAAAGCTGCCTGTATATATTATGTAAAAGTAATGCAAACAACACGTGCAATTAAAACAAAGCAATGGTAACAAACAAAAGATATAAGGAAAAGGGTCTTTTTTATTGTCCTTTCATTTTACAATGGAAAATAATAATAAAAAAAAGCGAATAGTCCCGGATGTAATAATGATGCATGTGTAGTTGGCAGATAAATACGTCCTTGTTTGTTTTTCATTTTTTTTTTATTGTCAGTTGAATTGAGTATTGACCGAACTTTCATTCGCAATCTATTTCAGTGCACTGAGTTGCACTTTTGGGTCACAAAAAGCACGTATAATCGAACTCGGGATTTATTTGTTATCGCATTTTAAATGCAAACGTTTTGATTGTAAAAACGATTCATGTTCATGCATTACCCCTAGGGCGCTGGAACAATCCAGGGAATAGCCTTATAAGCAATTAATTCATATGGATATGGTTTAAGGTTTAAGCAAAAGAAATTTTGATTGAAAGATTGTGGTTTGAATTAGTTTTCAAGTAAGTACAAATACAAGAATCTCTAAAATTACAATTAACATTATTCTGAATATATTTAGATAAGAAAATTTGGTTGGGCCATTTATATTCGCATTCATTCATTTCCTCCCACTTCCCTCAATCCCAGTAGTATTGTCATAAGACCAGATGAGCAACAGTCACAGGTCATGATAGACCGTTATGCAAATAACATTCATTTACTTCAAAACCGCCGTCGCGCGTGATTCAGCTCAACGATACGACGGGTGCGTGTTGACGCACCGCATAAACTACCGAGTGATTCAAAACATATCTGTTCGACCTTCGTTGCACTAAATCTGTTATGGTGTGAGTGAACGTAGCGTACATCAATTATACAACCTATCATCATCATTTATCAACCTCAGATATCATCCATCAACATTGTAATGTCAAGTGTCGCACACCGGGTAACCCAAAAACTAATGCCGCGCGAATGACAGTGCAACCAGACCACAGAGCCATCATCAACATCATAAAAGGTCAGTGTCTGGCATCCTGTTAAACCGCCCGTCCCTCGAACCGGAGTCTACCACCCATTATCATTCAAATTATACAGTCCACTGCTAAAAGCGCCACCTAAATATAAATGTGTCATATTTACTCTAATTTTCACCAAATGTATCTTAATCTTGATTTATTTAACTTATTTGATTGGGTTACCATTTACTTGATAAAATTGTATTTTACAAAATGATAAAATTTATAAATATTTAATTCTATATGTTGGTTTATCTATCAATAATCATTTCGGCTGTTTGTTAAAAAGGAGTTTTCGTTAAGGGCCCGCTGAAGAGCCCGCCGTTCAAATATAATTTAGTATAAAAAGGACCTCGGCGTCGTAACTACGTCAATTTAAATCGATCTTTTCGCAAAAATCACTAATCATCGGAGATTTTATTTCAAGAAATATTATTTTTATTACTGATAATTTCTGCCGCGCGGAGAATTATTATTATTTTATGAACACCTGCGACATGAAGCCGATCAGAAAACAGGGCTGTCAAAATAATATTAAGCATTCATATTTTTTAAATGTTAATTTCATCATGGTTTTTAATCAAACCTGTGCAAGTACGTACTGATAACTTGGGTGGATTTTGTAGCAAACATACTATTGATATATATACGGGTATATTATTATTATAACCCAATTCAAATTGAACATAGGTTGATACTCAAATACTATTATAGTATGTTTATGATTTCGAGAAAATAATACGATGGTATAATTAATCCATATCAATTATTTGAAAACATTACATTCGCACTTTGCACAAAATTACAAACACATTCGAAGTTTGCCGCACACGTACAGACCACGTGATATTTGTTTACGCAAAATCGTCGCTTTTCAAAATGGCGAATTTGATAACCAGATTTTACTGCGATGAATCAGTATGTTCCTTTTTGTCTTTTTTTATTCGTAGGTTTGTTTACTATGTACACCGAGAAATTTCCATTTATAAACTCGGAAACGATTTTTACAGAAGAGTTTTGGAATATAATGCAACCAAAACTGGAAAAAATTCTATCATAGGTGTTGACTTCCTGAATTAGCTAACCCCAGGTCCATGCCACTACGTGAACCACAGTGGATATTAAGCCATTTCCACACTGGCAACAAGTTGCTGGCAACCTCATTAAATTTTACGATACTTACCATAATTGCTTAAGAAATTTTACAATAATTATCGTAAAATCTAACGAGGTTGCCAGCAAATTAACTTGTTGCCAGTGTGGACCCGGCATTAGATGCACAAAACTTAAATAATATATATTATAAATAAAAATTTAAAATTATAAATATATATTATGATTTATGTCTTCGACAGCCCTGATGAAATAAATGTGAAATATGAGTCGGATCAGTCACAGAGCAAATTTATTTACACAAACAACTTTGACACGACCTTTTTATATTAACTAGTAGACCAGATATTATGGACCACATGTTAAAAAATCATATTTTCAATTCTCAAGGCCATTTCTGTAGAACGTCCTCTTAAGGCTATACCTCAGCTGGGGCACGGTTTAAACCGATCGCGACAACGCGACGCGAGGATTGTGCAAACGACGCCTGCAAAACAAAACATAATTTGTCATAAAAATTCAACATGCGTCCATTTAATGTTCTGTGTATTGTTTTATTAGTAACAATAATAATATATTCATTGATATGTTTTCTTTTTCAAGTAAATGGGTAACGTTTTTTAGCCATCTTTACATGATTTAAGAATTAATACCCCCGTCACCATCACGAAACAATTTGACGTGTTCACAGCTCGACTTTCGCTCTCCGATCGACAGCGAGTCCAAAATTTCGTCGCACCTATAGTTGAAATTTATTTGCCGTTTCACTGAAGTATGTTCTTAAACGTACAACAATAAATAGTTAACGGAAAATTTCATCATAAAATGAATAAATTATATTATGAGGAAACGAACCATTTCATGATAATGATAAAAATAATGTTTTATTGTAATTTTATTAGTTATTAAATCCGTATATTTTAACTCTGTGAATGGTAATCAAGCACTATACAACTTAATATTTGTGCAACAACCCCCAGACCTCACCGTTTATATTCATCTGCAGCAATTTTGTACGACTGACTGTCGACATGATTTTTTATCAATTTTAAGGACGCTAAAGACATTTTATATAGTTAACTACTTTTTCTAATGTTTTACTAATACTAACTAGAACATAGGTCCTAAAATGTGCTTGCCGATGTTTTGCGGTTATCTCAAAATTGACGGAATACGGAGGTTACCGATTTCGAAACTAATAGCCTTAATTGTAATCTTCATATTATTATAAAATTATTTTTTTTAAATGTTTTTATTTTGCCATTTACATTTTTGGTACTGTTCGGTTATACGGAATACAGCGGAAAACGCATTTTGAAAATAGCCGATAAACTGGATTATTTGTTAGGTTAGGTTAGGTTAGGTTTCGTTAGGTTAACCTAACAAATAATCCAGTTTATCGGCTATTTTCAAAATGCGTTTTCCGCTGTATTCCGTATAACCGAACAGTACAACATTTTTTTTAAATAAATTCAAATGATAAACGAAATATTGAGATTGCAACCAAAAATTAAAACACATTTTTTTACACAATTCGGAAACACATAAAAAGAAAATTACTGGAGGGTTCGATACAAATTCAAAAATCCAAACACACATTAATTCGATTAAATTTTCATTTAAAATGAGATATTAAAATACTCTTTTCGTAATATCCGTAACCGCTAAGCTGGAGGGTTTGGCTGATAAGTTAAATGCCAATATTATAAAAGTCGAAAGCCTACAGGACAATTTTGAAGGGAGATTTTTATGTGGCGTAGTAAATTTTTTATGGTTTTCCCGACATTGTCTCGTTTATGATACCGCCGTAAGTTTAATGGAGAGCGTATGCGAATAAACGGAAAACTGGAAAATGCCTTCGGAAAACCTCATTCCATATAATATGCGTTGATTAAAACTTGTGAGTGGATAGTTTTATTACCCACGGAAAGTTTTAAATCACATGAATAAGTAGTATAGTCACTATTCGTGCACAACGATGGATTTTGCAGCGGTGATTTTCTTTGACGCAGATGACGCAAGCGAGATTTAAAAAGAGACCTCGACCACAAACATATACCACTCCAAACTAACCAGCCCAGTACCACACTCGGTATTAATCGAGTGTATGACGAGGCTCTACGTTTGAATGTAAAACATTACCAGTTTTTTACGCCTGGGAATGAATCAGGAGTAGATATCCAATACTTATGTCATCACGCACTCAAGTATGCTTTGACTGAGTTTTTTTAATTCCTTATTATTGAAAAGTGTCCATCGGAGAGAAGACCACGGTGATCTAATAAAAATAAAAGATATACTTTAAAACAGTTATAACTAGTCTACTAGTCTACGTATAACATTGAAGATACCTACGCTAGTTTGCACTACACAAAAAAAAAATATGGTAGCGTTTTTAGCAGTGGACTGTAATTTTAAGGTGGATTACAGATTTAGGCGGGGGGGATTTACACAGGATGCCAGAGTCATAGTTGACGGGATATCAACACAAAGACCAGAACCAGTAACAATACCCTCTGTAATCGTGCCGGGAATGGGACAACTGGACGCCTGGACAATTGGATGCCGCACTGTCGTAGACACGTATACATAACGTAGACGAGGAATTTTAATCAGTTTTTATCTACTAATTAGTAGTTTTGATTCATTTTACTCTTAACATAATGCTTTTTTTATTGCAGATTAAAAATTACCATGCCTATGGCTTTATATAAAAAAAAACCCTTTTTTCGTTGGAACTTAAACATGTGCTTGATTAAATCATTATTTACGTCTGCATATTTAAATTCTCACCAACTATTACATCATAATATAATCATTTAAATATAAATAATAATATTAAGTATTATTTTAAAGTACCTATAAGTACCTAACGTATATTTATTTTTGAATTTCGTGGTGTCCAGTTGTCCCGGCGCCAAATCGTCCTAGACCCCATCGTGCCTCGGACTGAGCGGATCTCACCGAGCAGTACACTTTATCATAATTTCCCGGACTGAGCATATTTCATCGCGTAATGTCTGGTATTTTGTATCATTGTATTTCATCATTCGGTAAAGTAACCTCGCTTTTCCATTCACCCGAGCATCTCCAATTAGTCTTTTCATCATCAACACCTATCACCCCAAAATGTTCTCATCCCTCTACAACGCGAGCCCAAATATATTTTACTTCAATTTCAGCCATTTCGTATTGGTCTTTGTCATAGGTATATAAATGCTAAGGGCATGTATGTTTTATAGTGTTAATTCCCACGTTTCTGAGGCATAAGTGAGCACGTCGAAAGTTCCATGTAAAGCGTGCCTTTAGTATGACCAGTAAGACGGGACTTTAACGTCTTAAGTTCGCTGACGTGAGTCTCTTGTTAATTTTCACATTATTGAGAAAACCAAGGTATCTATATACAACTGTATAAGTAAATTGTGTTAAACATGTATACACCAATGTACAATTATATATGTGCAATTACTTGTACAGTTATTAAATACAGGTATATAGTTGGTTTAGTCTAGTTTATATTATGTAGACTCAATCTTGACTTCTGATCGAGGTTTTCAGTATTAATAATTCTTTCTACAGCGGCGATTTTGACGTAGCAAGTATACATTGAAGTTACCACACAGTTACCACACCCGCTTCGTACCACACCCGGTCTTAATCAAGCGTATCACGGGACCCTACGTTTGGATGTGAAGCATATTTTTTTATGACTGGGAATGTCTCAGGAGCTGTTACCCAAGACTAAAGTCGCCATGCACCCAAATGTGCTTTAACTGAATTTACATGACTTTAAGTTAAGGTACCCATGGGAGAGATGAGCACGTAAAGGCAATATTAAAAATTAAGAAATTAAAACTAATATAAAACTACCGAATATTCTAAAGCGTCAATGACATTGAGCTACTTTACAAGCAGTTGGCGAATTTGAAAGCGGGCGATTCAGCTACTGCGATTGTGATGATGACACACAAAACTTTCCATTCGCTGAGAAGCCACAAGCTAGCGACTATTTTGACAGAGCGGAGTTGTAGATCATAGACAATAGATAATATACGTAAAAACGCATAGATAATGTACATAAGCTAGCGAGTTGAAATCATGAATTGTGTTGCTGTTTACTTTTATCGGGCTCTAGTGCCATAAAGTGGAACGTAAATGAACGTAAAATGCTTGCCGAATAATGTTTCCATTTTAAAACGTCAAAACGGTAAATGTCAAAATGAGTAGTTCGTTTTTTTTACCGGGAGGTCGCTACTATCGCTCCACTGCGCAGACGCAGTAGGCCCACACGCCGGCGGATAGCGTGTAAAGTTGACCGGCTTCCAACTTTTCTCGGTAGATTGTTTAGAATCTGCTTGTTAGCTTGTTCGATGATGACACTGGGCGACTTTACAGGCAGATTGTAAATTCCCCAACAAGCAACTTGCAAAGTAGCTCAATGTCATTGACGCTTAAGAGAAGAGATCTTCACGTTGACAGCATGACTCCGCAAATTTTCTAAATTCAATAAAATTGGCTGTGGCGACCAGGTCGGATAATCCGATGGGACCAACAGCTGATTGAACCGACTTGAGCAGTATTCTTCCCTTTCCGTACACATTTCCATAGCAATTATACAGATAATATCATAAGCATTCGCCAGCAACAGCTGCATAAGTTTGTAACAGGTAGTGTGACCAGCAACGTCTTTGGGAAACATGTCGACCTTAATGATACTTAAAACTCCGTCCCCGTCCTTGGCTAGTCTTAAATTATACATTCTTTACTGTATTTTATTAAATATTTTTCCAAGTCAAATTATTAAAATTCTTACATGTAAATCTACCAATACTACATAAGTAAAGCATATTTTATTCTTTTCTAGCGTCGCAAGAGACAAAAAATCATTTTCGTGAAACCCACACTCTCTATTTTTCAGTTTCGTTTTCTTTATCATCCACCTCTTGGAATATGCCGTTTCTAAATAGTGAAAGACCTGCCTACCCTAAGACTTCACTGATTGTTATATTTCTGAATTGATAGCTACGCCACGTAGCACCTTTGGTAGTGCAATTTTAAAAAGCAGGCGTGCCAGGGCGTCACCTTGTCCAATGCCATTCAGCGTTATAAATGACTCAGATATTTCTAACTGAACCTTAGCCTTGCAGTCGCCAGGCATCGTTGTCATTTCTACAAGTTTAATATTTTATTGGAATTTCAATTCATCATAATATTATATCAAATACTGTGTAAAATACGCTCAAATACATCAATACAACTTGAAAAGCGTTTCTAGTTTTGTTAATCGTATTATCTAGTTTTAATTACAAGCCACGCATTTTTTTAATACAGCCTCCGCACAATATAATAAATATATTATTATGTAGTACTCCGTCCGAAAATAAAATAATGATACATTATCATGTGTAGTAAAGTTATTATATTGTAGCAACGAGTGCTAGAGGCGTATTTAAATAATGTGTCAGCTCTCTTTTCAGATAATACTTAGACTTTTATAATTAGACTCCTTTTCTTCTTCGCAATAAATCAAAATTTTTTAATAATAATTTTAACATCAGTCCTAATCGTTTTAAACATATTTTAATTATAAAAGGCTTCAAATTGCATAAATTGATAGATCCGATAGAGGGAATTGTTAGTTCACAGTTTTAACACGTGGACAGGAAGTTCTTGTTCGACAGTATGTAGTAGATATAACCGTACTTCAAACTGCACTCTGTTATTGTGGTTCAACAGGTATGAGAAATGAAGGAGTGTGCGATATCTTCATTTAAATAGCTGGTTATCAATTATCAATGATTAGGCATTCATTGACATCAAATTGTCTTGTTAAAGTATCCATTTGCTGGAAATATGCATTACCTTTCATTCCAATACATATTGGTCCATAATAGCAGAGTTCACTCTGAAGTCCCATTGTACTAGGTACTCGAATTAATTTTGTATCTTAAACGTTTCATATTTAAAAAAAATATTTTACGCCAAATATTATGTAAAATAAATACAATACTTAAAATTAAAATTAAAGCAGCGGGAGATTTTTTGTTTTATTTTGTAACAGAATAAATTGTTGCCCTAACTGTATAATAGCATAATATTTTTTTAAATAACTTGATCTAGTACAAGTGATTGATGATGCAAAATGATAGAACAATGAAACCCCGAAGAAGTCCGTCACATCTAAGGGCTTCAGTTCCGGTTCGAGGTTCTAAACATCTATAATAAATCAATTTAGTCCTGTTCAGGTTTCAAAATAAATTACGGGTTCTCAAGGTTTCGGGGTTCAGTTCCGGTTCTATATCTGTCTCTGCTCAAAGCCATGTAAAATTGACTGCAACATCTGTTCTGTTTCCTCAAAAATCTCAATACAAATTTGATTCAACCCATACCTACATTATTGAAATATTAGCGCGAAAGCATATTTTATAAAAGTTTGGCTGTAGGTTCTTGAACTGTTTATTAGCATAAAACCTTGATGCTCAACCTTTTTATTTATTGGCCCAATTTATCATTTTTTAAATCACATATTTGCAGACCGCATAGTAAATAAATGTCACTGACAATAACATATAATATATACTATTATACTCCAGTCACCCTGTAATCTACAATACGTATATATTATTTTCAAGATTAAGCTCAGTCTCACTTTTACAACTTTCACAATAAACACACACTTTTCTTTGCCAACAAGGAATATTTTAGTTTCCTTTAACAATAAGAAATGACTATTTTTCAACCAGATTTTGCTAGTAAGTAATATAGAAGTCCTCGCGGGTATTTTATATAAAGAGATAATATCCCATATTTCTCCAATCTAAT
Organism: Rhyacophila brunnea; assembly: GCF_057557595.1. Classification (NCBI taxonomy): domain Eukaryota; kingdom Metazoa; phylum Arthropoda; class Insecta; order Trichoptera; family Rhyacophilidae; genus Rhyacophila; species Rhyacophila brunnea. The sequence continues at coordinate 36,698,514 of NW_028232806.1, read as the reverse complement.
TGCATGTCTATTAATGATATATGTTGCAGAACAATAAGCTAAACATTATAATTAATGTATTTAAAATCATTTACTATGTTTCAATGAAAGGTTTTCATTATCTAGATGACTGTCTGTCTAGATCGGGGTTTCCCAAACTATGTTCCGGCGAACCTGAATAGGTGTTTCGCGACAATTTGGAAAGGTTTTATAGACTTTTGCAATATTTTCTGAAAACTAGTAAGGACGATTCCTGGGTTCAGAATCCATTTTCCGCGACAGCTAAACCAGTAGGCTTAAATGCAAGTGACTATGAAAATCTTACTGATTTAATCAGTGACTCTAATTTGAAGATCAGCCTTGAAATGATTTCTGAGCGAGTTTGTCAGAAGAGCACTCCATTTTTTTAAAACAAGCTATTTTTGTTTTCATGGCCCCCAAAAGGGGGGGCTGACAGGGCTTTAGCTTTAGGCACAGGCTCTGGGTGGGCCCGGCGTGGCGTGTTGATCAGATAAGTAAGATAAACACACATAAAAAATTTGCTTTAATAGTTTAAAAATAGCTTTAAAAGTCGCCTGCGGCGCTATTACACTTCACGACTATTAACATTTTTGTTAATTTTAAATTATATAATTGACCGATGTAATTTTTTATTATTGCGTATTGATACTCGACAATTCCATGATGAAAGTAGATGTATTAAAAATAGTTAATAATACACTGAATAAGGGCCCTTAATTTAAGCTGTAACAAAATTTAAAAAATGTTAATGTGAAGTGTCATTCTACCTTTTACATTGGAGATAGGTAGGGGGCCCACTTCAGGATGTGGGGGCAATGATTGTTTTACTTCCGTTTTCTACTACCTATTTATCCGAAGCGGGTTTTTCTATTTATGCTGCAATGAAGTCAAAGTGCAGGAACAGGCTCGACGCCACACCAGATATTAGAAATTAGCAATTCAAGGATTGAAAATTATCAAAGTCATTACCTAAGTGCTTTATTTATTCATATTTTTATGTTTATTATATATTATTATATTGGATATTTAAAAATATGTAATTACTAAATAAATAATGCGTTTTATAACATTTTTTTTTAAATTTTAACTAGTAGGAATCAATCTAAAAAATAAGCTAAATGTTCCGTTAAAATTTCCGGGTTTGCAAAGTGTTCCATTGCAGAAAAAGTTTGGGAAACCCTGGTCTAGATAATTTTATTAAAATATGTTAAAAATAACTATTCGCATATTTCATTTAGTCACTGAACCGTGGGTTGTGTATTACTGACATAAAACATAAAATCGCTAGGCATCGTAAAGAAAAAAAAAATACGCAAGTGCGTATGACGCAAATCTTAAAGTTTCGCGCACACTGAATGACTTAAAGAAAAGTAATATTATATAATATTTATCAAAGTATTACATATATTGACTACTCCACTGTATATAATAGAATACCCACTGTGTCATGGTTCGCAGGTTAGATATTGATATTTTCAAAACTTGGCTAAGTATGGGATGCCGTGCACTCCCCATAGAATTTTATATAAATTTGTTGTTACACGTTTATATACACTGTGGATACATTGCCAATTCTAAAATCATTAACCTTTCAGTTGACAACCAGGCGCGCAACCAATAATTGTACGATCGATTTTTTTTTTAAAAAATGTTTTGATTTTCGAATCCGTATTGATAGGTCTTTATTAAAAAAAAATTGTGGGTAATTGTGCCGCAGAGGTGGACACGAGCTTTTATATTTTTTTTTTTTTACGAAAACAGTTTATTCCATGTAGACAATTATAATAAATACCCTTTTCTGTCGGCGCATCGGCTTTTCGATCCAATATTATCGTTAATTGAAAATTTGAAATTTTCATACATTTTGATACACCATTATCACAAACTAAGATTATAATAATTATAATCATATTATGAGGTAATATTAGGTTGGGGTAGGTTAGATTAGATTAGGTTAGGTTTGGTTTGGTTTGGTCTAAAAAGAAAGTTGTAAAATCTCATGTCCACCTCTGCGGCACGTTTACCAAATTGTGTACCTTAATATTATGTAAGAAACTTTTATTTAAAAAAATATATTTCTATTAATATTTAGAAAATTTGAAATTTTTATACATTTTGATACACCATTATCACAAACTAAGATTATAATAATTATAATCATATTATGAGGTAATATTAGGTTGGGGTAGGTTAGATTAGATTAGGTTAGGTTTGGTTTGGTTTGGTCTAAAAAGAAAGTTGTAAAATCTCATGTCCACCTCTGCGGCACGTTTACCAAATTGTGTACCTTAATATTATGTAAGAAACTTTTATTTAAAAAAATATATTTCTATTAATATTATATAATCGACATCGACAATCACATACTTTTAAACACAACTTATTGTATTATTTAAATCCCATTTACTGGATAGAAATATATTATTATAAAGATATATTATTATCTACCGTATGTACCTCAATAAAATAATATAAACTTTATTATGTATTATAGAGGAAGATAATTGAATACCAAAACTCGATGTCCTTTTTTGAGGTACTATTTTTGACGATATCCTAAAAAAGTAAAGACGTTGCCTCTAAGTCTAACAAATTGAATCATTTTTTTGTTGTTTTTATAAACCTGATTTTCTTATGAGTCGCAACAATGAACAGGACATTTTCAATATTGCCAGCACATACAATCCAAATATCTATTCAAATATTAATAACGGATAAAAAGTGGAAACTTTGGCAAACCTGCATTAGAAATTAGGTAGGTACCTTCATTATTTTTTTTTGTTGTGTTTTTTTTCTTATTATTTTCATACTAGCTAATATTAGCAACATTTTCATCAGTCTTTTTCATGTATCCCTCATTCTCATACATTTACGGTTACATGTAAGTTGTACATATGCAGTTCATCGTGGGACACTTATTCGTGCGCCGCAGTACGTGAAACAGGGTCTAGGACGATTTGGCGTCGGACAACTGGACGCCGCGCAATTCGAAAAGAAATATACGTTAGGTACTTATACTTACTTTAAAAAAAATATTTAAAACTATTATTTATGTTTAAATTATTATATTATAATTTAATATTTGGTGAGAATTTAAATATGCACACGTAAATAATGATTCGTGCATATGTTTATGTTCCAACGAAAAAAGAGTTAGGCATGTTAATTCTAAATCCACAATAAAAAAACATTATGTTAATAGTAAAATGAATTAAAACTACTTAGGAGTAGATAGAAACTGATTAAAATTCATTGTTTACGTTATATTTACGTGTCCTGGCGTCCAGTTGTCTCATTCCCGTGAAACATGAGTTCGTATAACATTTGATCAAATGACGAGTTCTTCGTTGAACATTTTTTCACCGTGGAATACGTATCTTATAAAATGCGGCGATAGTTTGCAAATAGTACTGTTCCAATTAGATTAACCCTAACCTAACTTAACCTAGTAAAGACATCTCCACATGTTGTACCATACGTAAAAATATACTCCACGGTGAAATGTTCAACGAAGAACTCGTCATTTGATTAAATGTTACACGAACTCATGTTTCACGTACTGTGGCGAACGAATAAGTGTATGTAAATGAACTGTTTACGTGCAAATTTCCGGATACGTACATTTACGTGTATAGAGATATAGAATTACACATTAAATATCTATTTTTCGTAGTATCAAATTATATGACCGCAATGATAAATTCTCAGCTACTCGTATGTCCATTGACGTAAATGCCATTTAGTCGCTGACTCGATCAATTTACTAAATTATAATGTTTATATATAAACCGAATAATAATTCAACAAAAATGTCACTCGAATAAAGGTTTCCGGCCTGTTATTATCGCAGTCTCTATATCGCTTCGCACAACATATCATTGTACTGAGATTAAGACCTCGGAACATTATCCTAAGTATTGTAACATAACTACTGTAACATACTATCGTACCAACTGTTTTCGCCGCAAATAAAACTCGCTGCTGCTTCCATCTTCGACTTCTTCATCATCATCCTCAACACCATGACCTATGATACGTCGATGATTCCCATAGTGGTAACACACACCGAACCCCATATTGGTTGGCCCATGAGGGTGGCCCACTAGCAAGTTCAGCAAGCCACACGTGTATATCACTGTTCTGGTGTTTTAAACACAATTATACACCCTGGCGGAGTCTTTGTAGTCTCTTGACTTTATCAAGAACGCCATCGATAAACTGGCTCATTTTCCAAGCGACGACGTTTAGCTGACGGTTCTAGCTCACAATTTTTTATTGATTGTGTATGTTAGAATGGTGTCAGATTCTTCTGGCAGAGCAGGCGACTAATTTCAAATGACACTAACACCGTTTCAAAGTGATTTCGTCGTGGCCGCAATGCTAGAAGAATTTGTCCTTCCTCTATCTAATTTTACGGTACCTACGTTCTTTTTTTTTTCTTCTGACCATATCTGATCCTAATAGGCCTCCACATAGTGGAAGTTTTTATTAACAGATTTTTGTTTTTACGAGAAATGCAAGTAAAACCTATTAGGTCCTTACTCTGATTCTAAACACAAATTGAAAAACAATATGTGCATTTGCCAGACCCAGAATTTGAGCTTGAGACCCATGACATTATAAGCTGACGCGTTGGCCACTCAGTCATCGTGGGTGTCAACACAGTACGTTACGGCAGCCTAACCCTATTAAGATAATCCTTAAATCTCTTGATATGCTATTAACACACTGTAAGCATTTGTCAAACTATTATGAGAGTATTTGTTGTTTACTTCGGGTGTTGATATATTCCACTTGGGTGAGGTGAGTTTAGGTGGACGCTATTTTATAAATTCTTAAAATAAGGTCTCCTTATCAAACTTGGTGTACTTCTTTGAACTTCTATAGATGTAAAATTGCATTTTCACTGCTATTATATGCTTATATTACCTATGTTCTTTATATTAAAATTTTTATCGCTTTTATTACTTTTTCTTCTTTATAATAATTTTTCATGTTATGTTGTGAACGTCTTAAACTTATAATTTGTAATGTCCATAATATTACATAAAAAAATTAAATTGAAATGGACATTGAAACTATTGTGTTTTCTTTCACGACCCGACCCGATTAAAATAAATGATTCATCCTATTTTTTAAATTTATAATTTGAGTTTATCCATACAATATGTATAATACGCCTTCTCCCTATCTCGCTCTTCCTTACACATTTTTATATAAATTGTTTTCTCTTATGTGTTACAGATAATTTAAGACAAATTAATATACATAAATACATTATTTCTTTATGTTTAGTTACCATTTACCTGTTCAGTGTTTTATTATTTTAATAATAATTTGCAAGCTGTCAGTCTTTGGTGGACATCTTGCTTTTATATTCAATCCAATTTGACTCAAAGATTAGAGATGGTTAGAGGTCAACGTGTATAGGCTTGTTATCAACCCAACTCGAGGCTTTGGACGTGCCTGATATAGTATGACAATATGACCAAGTTACTACAGATACATTTCTAGTAAGTAATATAATATAAACAATATGTTAGTTAGCAAGGACAATGACAATATTCTACATGTCGTGACTGAATATTTTTTTTTTCGGGAATACAATAAATCTAAAAAAAAAAAACAACAACAAAACTTTATAAGATTAACATACGAATTGAATTAGGCCACGAAAAAAAAAATAGGAATCCCCACAGTACAGATGTGTGCCAAGTTTTCCCGGAAATATTTTTTTGTTGATAATGAAAATTGATTCAAAGAAAATTGCGTATATGTAAATGAATTATATTTGTACTAAAATAAATAAGGAATATATGAAAAATATTCTCCTATAGTGCATTATTTTTATTGAAAATTTACCAATATAAACAAAACATATCACATAAGCGTGAAGCTTGATAGTTTTGATGGAAAATATTATGTAGTTGGAGCGACGCAGAGTGAGAGAAAACAATGCAATTGGCTGCCCCGTGTATAAATAAATCGCAGTCTGCGCAAGTTCGCGATTAAATTGTTCCACTATAGAAAGAAAATACTTCTTATTCTTTCTGACGATACAGCCCTGTGTGCGTTTTGGTGTCTTACAGCATCTGCCTCCGTCCAAGTCTGTCTAAACTAGATTCACTCTAGTTAAAGACTCTCAAAGTATTAAAATCCAACTCGACACTATCTTTCCATCTTGTACGTATTAGATTGAGAACGTCAACATTTGTCACCCGGTTAGTCCAAGGAATTTTGAGGATGCGTCTATACAGCCACATTTCAAAAGCTTGAACTCTCCGTGACACCTCTTGGCTTTTGGCTTAGCGTCCATACTTCCATACCATAGAAAAAAAATTGAGAGAACATTACAACGTACCATAATAATATGCGGTCTCAGACCTATTGCTAAGTAGGCGTCTCTTTTTGAGAAGGGCACTCTTTGTGATCTGAATTCTAGTATTTATTTCCTGAGACTGGTCCCATTTCTCATTGAACCATGTAGGTGCCTATCATTTAAATCAGTTAAACGTAAGTGTGATTTATAATAAATTGAATGAAATTTGAAACTATATAAACATGAATGAAATAATTTATTAAAATCCCGGGTTTCAAAGAATTTATAATACCAGGATTTAAAAGGCATGCAGTGATTGTTCTTTTCAGTTTATTTTATATCGTTTATATTAAAATATAATATAATAATACATTTTAAATATGATATAACATTATTCTGGTATGTGGGCGAAGGCCGGAGGTTGGTCCAGATAAATTATTACTATCATTGGGAGGATATTAAGGAAATTATGCAGGTCAAGCAATAAATTTTGCATTATTACGGCTATCCAAAGGGCATGTCATGGTTTTCAGTGTATATATTAGAATAGATGACATTCCAGTATTGTATAATTACAATCTGCTGCATAGCTTTTCAACCGGTATGCCGCGAGCTATCGAGAATTATGTCGTAAGATATTATTGAATACATTGAGATACCAGTGGCGAATGGTGGAGATAAGCTGTTAAGATTCGACATAAATAGTGCACACTAAACTATGTCAGTCAAACATATTGGTTCTCATTGAACTAAGACTACAAAGTGTAGATAGTGTTTGTTAGTTTTTTAAATTCAATCGAACCCTACCTAATCCAAGTCATAGTAGATAATTGTCAAAAAATATTCGTTTATATAATATAAAATATCTAAAATTATGCCATTAAACCATACACAATGTCTGAACAAAAATGATGCATATGTGCGAGTGAGAAGGTATTTTTGCACCCTTATAATCTCTGCGACATGCGCTAGAGTAAGATAAAAGATTTACAGATGTGTGAGAGGATTTGGTGTGGTGTCGCCGCCAAATCTTAGTTTGTTGCTTAACTAAGCGTCGATAACCTGCAAGCGCGTGTTGCTAAAATTGATATTTTTTGTGTTAAACATAAAGTCAGTGGTAAATTTTTTTTAATTAATTAAGTAGAAAAGATGGTTCAGTGTGTTGTATTAAAATGTGGTAGTCATACTGATAAGCAAGAAGATGGTATTACGTTTCATAGGTTATAATATTATTACGTTGATACATGTTTGTGATAATTTATTTGTGTATTATTATATATTTTAATATCAGTGACCTAGTGTTTTTTTTAAATAACTTAAAGTATGGATATCTTTAACTAATGGTTGCATTTTGACCGCTTAAAAATACTATATAACGTAAAAAAAATAGAAAATTATATTTTAATTCTGAGCATCTAGTGCGAGCACTTTGGGCGAGCACTAGCAAAATGGTCTATGGTCTCAAATATTTGTGTATGAATGCGTTCGCTCGCCCACAAACCAAACACATGGCATGCAGCTTCATTTAGCAATGCAATGGGTGGCGTCTAGATCTATCTTTAGTCTAAGAGCATACATAATTTTAGATATTTTATAAATAGAAGAATATAATTTTTCTATAATAGTTCGGTATAGGCAGTACTAATTTATTTATTTATTTATAAAAATAGTATTACGGCATTACAGCTATTGGCCAATGCGCCATAATACATATAAAATACAAATATATAAAAATATCTTAATTACAAATAACAACTAATATAACAATAAAGTGGAAAAGACAGCATGTGTAAATATTAAAGAAATATGATAATATATACAAATATAAATTTAACCTATTTAATACGTCCACAAACATTATATAGTTAATAAAAAACAAATCAACCTTTATGGTGCCATCAAATAAGCTAATTGCACGATACACAGCATCATGAAACATAACATCTGTCCTGCGACGAGGTATCTTGAAGACCGTGGAGCTATGAGTGATATTGGTGGGAACATGAAAATTAATATTTGCCAGTATATACGGATTGTAAATGAACCCACGAAGAAGTAAAAAGAAATGCTTTAAAAGAACAATCACTCTTCGGGTAGACAGGGATTGCATTGATAGCATACCCAGACGAAAACGTGCCGGGAAATTCATTTTATTGTCATTATTATAAGGATAAAACCCGTATGTTCTTAAGTAGTAGATAAATCTAAGAAATCTATTGTGGACTTGATCCAACTTAATTGTGTGGATGTACCTATTAGGACTCCAAATAATGCTGGCATATTCAAGAATACTCAACACAAATGATACGTATAATGTACGTAGCACTCGGACGTTTTCGAATGATTTTGAAACCCTCATAACAAAACCAAGCATTTTGCTAGATCTAGTACTGATGTTAAGAATATGCTGATTGAAAGTGAACTTTGCATCATACAATACACCCAAATCTTTTATCTCCGTTACCATACTCAATATTATACCAGACAATGTGTATGGGAACAATAAGGTGTGCCTTGAACGACTGAATGAAATAATATTACATTTGGAGGTAGCGAATTCAAGTTTATTCAAGATAGACCATTGCGAGATAGCATCTAGGTCAGACTGCATCATCGCACAGCATAATGGAGTTTCAATAGTTTGAAAAAGTTTAAGATCATCTGCGAATAGCAAACAAGAAGAATTGGTTATAACTTTGACAATATCATCAAAAAATATTAAAAACAAAATTGGGCCAAGATTTGAACCTTGATGAACACCAGAGTTTGTTCTAAAAATCCGCGATTCATTCCCATGGTAATCAACAAATTGACGGCGATTTTTCAAATAAGAAGCAAAAAAACATATTAAACTATATGACGCGCCAAATGTACAAAGCTTTTGTAATAAAATATCGTGATCAATACGATCAAATGACTTGGAAATATCTATGTACACAGAATCAACTTGAATTGACTTATCCATAGAATTTGAAATAAAATTATTATACACTATAAGATTTGTTACTGTGGACCGCCTAAGTCGAAAACCATGCTGCGAATCGGAGAGGCGAGAGTCTATTTGACGGTTAATGTGTATATGTAATATTATCGATTCAAATAATTTACATGGAGCCGAAAGAACTGCTATTGGCCTATAGTTAGAGATCTCTGATCTAGATCCCTTTTTATGAAGCGGCCTTAGGCGGGTTATTTTCCATGCATCAGGAAAAGTGCTGGATGCTATGATTAAATTGAATATATGTTAAAGCGGAAAGGATATATGTTCGTAACAGCTCTTAACAACATAAGGTGGCAAGCCATCTGGACCAAATGAACTTTTGTAGACAAATTTGAAAACCCATATTCCATATTATCTTTCTCGTCAAAAGCTGAGATTTGAATATCTTGCGTTGCAGACGAAGGACCAACAGAATTGGGGTCAAGTAGCGGTTCTATTGAGCTATAAAGTGATTCAAAATGCTTAGCAAATGCATCAGATATACCATGGTTCTCTATAGGATCATTATTCAACGTCATCATGGCATTGTCTTTTGTAGTACTACTGGAACTAAGCGAATGCTAATACTGGAACTAAGCTAATGAATTAAAAAAACTAAACTTAACGAAAACCAATAAGTATGACTGAAAAAGTATTCACTATTTTTGTCAGATCGCCCATAGCATATCAGCTAAACCATTATGGTTTGGTTTAGGCAGGTTTTATTTGAATTTGAACTAACAAACACTGTCTGCAAATTGCATTAATAGTTCAATGAAAACGAATAAGTATGCCTGACAAAATTTAGCGTGCACTATTTACGCCGAATCTTAACAGCATGTCTCCACCCCTCGCCACTGATCTATACAGTGCTTTAAATGAAGCGGAGTGTACTGGAGCAGTTCCGGTCAAAAAAATCCCTCATACTACCCATCTGTATTGTGCAAAAATTAAAAATCTCGCTCCAGTTTGCGAATTATTATGGAAATTACTATATTAATTTATATTTTTTTTATAAACTATTTAAACTTGGCATGTCGACTCACCTGTTTTAATAGACAATAATAAGATTTCATGTTATTAGAAAGATATCTCGCGGAATAGATACATTTTTAATTATAAGTCATTGTAAATAGTTCTGAAATATACAATAAGGCTTCTAAATAACTTCTTCGCTAACATATTATATCTATCTTTTGAAAGCTTCATATTTTTTTTAGTCGTTAGATGTTTGCTATATAAAAAGGTAACTCGAAAAGCAAAGGTTTTCGATATTTTTTTTATAATTTGAATAGTGTTCCTTGACGCGTAAAAGGTTAAGAAGCTCTGGCCCACACGATGGTCGAACCAAGTGAAGGACGTCACGGGTATCTGAATACCTTCTGCTATTTATATATGTGACCAAAATAAAATCAAATAAATGATTACGAAGCAGGCTTGAAAGTGGGTATATTGTTTCCCCCCCCCCCGCATTAGTTGAAGTACGACCTTTATGGTGGAGAAGATTTAAAATATTTTATAAATATTTTTTATATTTTTCGAAACTGCATGAATACTATTCGCGGCTTTATCCGACTAACTGTCTCCTGGGCATGCTTACATTTTGTAGTCTGAAAGTCAGAAGATGTCTTTTTTGGCTACGTCACTTTTCTGTTTTGTTCAGCACACGATGTAAATGTTATTCTTCATAGTTTTGACTTACATGTGTAGCAGATAACTATTATAGAATTCGGGACCATTAGTTATGGTGTGTTTTCGCAAGTTGTAGAACTAACCTACTGGGAGGGCATTTACTGTGTCAAGTCAAGCAAGTCACTTTGGATATTATTGATATATTCCACTTGTGTCAGAATGAGTTTAAGTGTACAATGCTATATTTATTATTAAATAGGGTCTACATAGCTCATTTTGTGTATTTATATATACTTTATTAAGATTTTTCTATTTCTTTATCCTTGAAGCGCTTAGTTACAAAAGTTTTGAGTTAGATATGTATTTAGATGAACATTTTGGTTACCTATATGACACCTAATGACACTACCTAATGACACTTTGACTACTTTGACACCCACGGTGGCCGCGTGGCTTAAGCGCTGGACTATCAAGCCGTGGGTCTCAGGTTCGAATCCTGGGTCTGACAAGAACACATATTGTTTTTCAATTTGTGTGTGAGTCAGGGTATGGACCTAATAGGTTGAGCAAAGTGGCTGACATCCATTTCTCGTAAAAAACAAAATCTGTTAATACAACTCTCTACTTTGTGGAGGCCCATATGATCCTATTAGGATCGGACATGGTCGGAAAAAAATATGGTGGCCAAAGATTGAACTTTAAAAAACGACAAAAACCGTCAATACGTAGAATCAAAAATTAGGGCATATTTCAAATACCTCTAAAATGGATAAGCCAAAATACTCTTTAGAATGTACGAATAAAAAAAACATAAAGTTCACAGATTCAATAGATTCACATTTTTATCAAAACTACCTAAAATCGTTTTTCTCATTTTTTCAGAACTAACTAAAAACGTTTTAGGGAGTTTTTAAATTAGGCGCTTCACTTAATATATGTTAAATTTCCCATGATGATATTATGAACGTCTTGAATTAATAATTTGTATTGTTCACTTTATTTATAATAAATGAATCTTCATTTTATATCATAATAATATGCTATTGTAGATAATCTTTTATAATAATAAATTAAATATAATAATATAATATAAAATATAAAATATCTACATACTGTATTAGGTATAATATTTTAACTAACTAGTTCTACTTTCTTTTTTCTTTTTTTAAATAAAGTAACTAAATATCTTCCATTGAAGAGGAGTGCCTCAAATGAAAAAACTTTTTAATATTATGAAGCTATTATTAGCTGGAGAGAAAAGTATGTTTTCCTCTTTAAAAATCTTCCAATTGAAAATGAAAATCTGCCAAATACGAAAACAAATTTTGATTTCAAAAGTGGCCAGAGGGGGGTGATGTAGAAATATCTGAAGACCGAGTGGAGGACGGGTGGGGGGGGGATGTTATAAAGTTTGGTTTTCGCTTTGGAGGTGTCGTAACATTGAATGGAAAATTTTGTAACTTTATTACTTGTATCAAATAATGCAAATTACACGCTTTGTTGTTTTTCTCCGCTCAATACTCGACGACAATTTCCGACGCGTAAATCTTTTTAAAAAAATTCGAATACCACCTCCCTCCACAGTGTACCTAATCAATTCTTTCATAAAAAAGAAAAGAAAATTATGAATGAGATTTAACTATAGTGGACTTTCGATTTACCAACAGATGTGTTAAACGGTAGATTAACTGTTATGAAATTTTTATTTTGTTTTAAATCCTTATTTAAAATAGATGATTTTTATTCAATTGACTTAAATAATGTATTTGTTGTTTTCTTCGTCGTGTCGGGTCATCAATAGCTACGATGTGTCGCTCCAGAAGTTGGCGAATGCAATACCATTTTCCTCGCACTCGCAAGTTTGGTCATCGGAGAACCCCCGCTTTACCGTGTTGTCTCGAATGCGTCCTACCATAGTTCTCAGTCTGTTTAGGGCTTTCTATGTACGGTACCCGAGACTGGCTCCAGATGGGAAATGCTCTGCTGGCTTTATTTACTCAATCATCGAAACCCTCAGAGGCTAAGTTTGCCTCCCATGCGTATAGTCTATCTTCTTCGAGTGGGAAGGTCAGAGTATGGTTGTCGTTATAAAACTTCTTCTGGATTTTAGCCTTGTTTTGCACGTTTGATACCCATGCATGACGTGTCTCGAGTCCCTCTCTTGGGTTGCCTTTTCAACTCAAGCTGTAGTTTTGCGTCGGATGGGGGAGGGGGGGCGATCCTGAAAACACGTGAACTTTGGTGACAGGCGTATGTTTCAAGCACCCCGCCACGATCCGGCAGGTTTCGTTAAGTGCAGTCTCCACATGTCTCGTGTGCGCAGACTTGTGCCATACCGGACAGGCGTACTCGGCCACCGAGTTGCATAGTCCAAGGGCTGATTTGGCAAGTAATTTGTGGTAGCCGGAAGGTACTGGAAAAGTCTGGTTTTCTACTATATATCATTAGTAATCAGGGCTGAAAATAGACTAGAGCACACCGGAGCGCCGTTCCGGTTCATAAAATCCCCAAAATTATCTAGCTAGATAGGTATGTCATAACATAATAAAAAATCTAACACTTATTTTTATAAAATACTAGCTGAAATACCCGGCTTCGCACAGGGTCGCTTCGTGGTTATATTTATCTTAGATATTTGAAAAATAATAAGAGGTAATTATTTTTTTAATATTAAAATATCTGTGTAATACAATATGGCAATATGAAAATAATTCTAATAGGAGTAAAGGTCAAACATAAGAACACTAAATTAAAATCGAATCCAAAATATGAAAACGTTATTAATGTTATTAATATGTAGTAAAAAAAAAAACAAAATTGGATGGAACAAACAAACAACAAACTTTGTATTTTATATAATAATAATTTAAAAACCTTCGAAGGTATGCGCACAACAACTGACAAAAGTTTCATTGCAATCGGATGAATGGTATAGGAACGCATACGAATAATAGAAGAAGATGATTTTCTAATTCAGAAATCTTCGTGGGCATGCGCATGATAACTCACCAAAGTTTCATTGCAATCGGATTAATGGTATAGGAACGCATACGAATAGAAGAAGAAGAAGATGGTTGTACTAATTCAAAAACCTTTGCGGGCGTGCGCACAACAACTGGTCAAAATTTCATCACAATCGGATGAATGGCATCCGAACCTAAACTAACCCAAACTAACAAATAATCCAGTTTATCGACTATTTTCAAAATGCGTTTTCCGCTGCCTCCGGTATAACCGAACAGTACCGATTGTACTAATTCAGAAACCTTTGTGGGCAAGGGCACAACACTTGATCAAAATGTCATTGCAATCGGATGAATGGTATAGGAACGCATAAGAATAGAAGTAGAAGATGATTTTCTAATTCAGAAAAATTGTGGGCATGCGCACGACAACTCACCAAAGTTTCATTGCAATCGGATGAATGGTGTAGGTACGCATTCGAATAGAAGAAGAAGATGATGGTTTTACTAATTCAGAAACCTTTGCAGGCGTGCGCACGACAACTCACCAAAGTTTCATTGCAATCGGATGAATGGTATAGGAACGCATACGAATAGAAGAAGATAGAATGAAGAAGGAGAAGAAAAAGATGATGATTTTTTCTAATTCAGAAACCTTCATGGATGTGCATAAAACCACTTACCAAAATTTCATTGCAATCGGATGAATGGTATAGGAACCAAGGAAGAAGAAGAAGATACTTGTACTAATTCAAAAACCATTGCGGGTGTTACCACAATAACTGACGAAGGTTTCATCGCAATCGGATGAATGGTATAGGGACCATACGAATAAAAGAAGATAGAATGAAGAAGAAGAAGAAGAAGAAGAAGATGGTTGTACTAATTCAGAAACCTTCGCGGGTGTTGGCACAATTATTGACGAAAATTTTATTGCAATCGGATGAACGGTATAGGAACCATACGAATAAAAGAAGATAGAATGAAGAAGAAGGAGAAGATGATGATTTTTATAATTTAGAAACCTTCATGGCTGTGCATACAACCACTTACCGAAATTTCATTGCAATCGGATGAATGGTATAGGAACGCATACGGGACAGACACACAGACAGACAGACATACAGACAGACAGACATTCATTTTTATATATTAGTATAGCCTATACTCTTCCTACAAGTGCAAGCAATAAGTTTACAAAGTTTTATCGCAATCGGATGAACGGTATGGCTGCGCATTAAATACGAACAAACAAACACACAAACACACAAATATTATTTTTTATATATTAGATGTACGTAAAATAAGTGTACAATTAAATAACAATGTTATTATTTCCGTAAAATTATCGAGCGCTCCGGTTCGTAAAATTTTCCATTTTGAGCGCTGCAATAAAATTTTAATCATTCCAATATTTTTTAAGCTAAGATGTCGGCACTTTCTAACGAATCGACTGCATAGTCTACTACATAGAAAACCGTCACTGCTCTCAAAAGTTGCTCGCGGTAAAAGTTGTTCCTTAATTTGCCAACTTTCAAAATATGCTGCCCCTAAGCAACGCATAGCTTTAGTACCCCCACGGGACGTCATTGTATAAGTATGTCAACAAAAATTGTAAGTTACTTTACTTTTCAAATGTGTATTAATGTATGTATTCAAGGTATACATACTTTGATCAATTCTCGACCATATTGATTCAATATTATAAAGACAATTAAATTTACTGTTTTCACAAAGTTCCGACAACATTTAAAAAGATGAAATTCACATCGGAAATGGATGGTTTCACAAATTGTGGACAATTGTGAAATGATAGATTTTCAATATGGAAATAAATAGTTCTCACTATTTTCAATAGATGCAGTTAAATTAATATTTCAACATCAGTATACTACTTAATAATATTATTAAAACAATAATTTTTACAGTAATATTATACTTTATTCGACAGATCTGAAATATTTCAACGTCTCGTCGAAATGACGTGACCATAGCCTACAATTAGTGAAATATTGTTTCGCTTTTTGAATTTCTTCCCCTTTCTATGTGACAGTGTTGTCAAAACTAAATTCACTCAAATTTTTAAAATGTGGTACGTTACTTTTGTTTGGAATTATTTAGTTTATGTGAAAACTATTTTCTAAATGTTTTAATATTTTTTTGTTTGTGCGAATTTTGACTAACGCGATGTGCGATTAATTTCCACATTCTTATAAAATAGTTATATTTAGTTAATTGCTTGTTGGTGTCATTATAAAATAAGTTTAAAAAAAAATCATGATCACTGAAAACCTTTACATCACCAAAGTTACAGACACTCTGTATAAAAAATAATAATGCCTTGAATTCAATTCTGTTTTTATGCTTTGAATAGCGTAGTTGAATTTCCATAACAACATCGAAACGGCCACTGAGAGGTCCATAAATATAGAAACATGGAAACTGATGTCTGGCAATGACATAAATAATCTACATTATCTTGCTACAAGCACCCTTAAAATACATCACAATACGAGTGATTATATCTACACGGTGTTCGGTTTGTTATAAAATATGAAGTTTAATGATATTTTAGTATTTTTTGTTCCTATTTTTGTATCACACAATTTTTACGTAGTAATATAGTAGTAGCGGCGGTATACGAGTTTGAAAAAGTCACATGGATGGGCTAATTGTGTTGGCCCTCATTTCTTTCTTCCCACCTACCTCCAAATACCTTATTATTGTCACAAGATCAGGCAACCGGTGATTACGGGGCGTCAGTCAACCGTGATTGAATAACATTTAGTTAGCTCGAGTAACAGCCGGAAAGCGGACGGGTGCAGGCTTATTATTGCTTTAACGTCGTTAACTGGCACTGGTGAATTGTTTGTAAACCGCTGTGCGTATAGGGTGATTCGTCCATCGGGTATCCTTTCGACGTTACTGGGAGTTACACCTAGACAACGGGCGCGTATAGGCTTGTTATAGCTAAGTCGTCGTTAACCACAGAGTGACTGAGGCAAAACACATTCGTTGTTGTTGTTGTGGTTCGACCTTCGTTGCACTAAATCTGATACGGTTTGAGCGAACGTCGCGTCTATAATCATTATTCACCCGAAAACAAAAGTGAAACCGTGAGAGTGACATTCCGAACCATCCGTTTACCAGTGCGAAGGTGCGTGAACACCGAACCAGCTCCAGCGCGCGTCAGCCCTCTCAACATAAAAGGTTAGTATCTGGAATCCTGTGTAAACCCCTTGTCTGGACCCGTAATACACCCACCATCGCCTTCAAATTATAGTCTGCTGCTAAAAGCGCCACCATCACATGTAGGTACCTATTGTGACCTTACCGTGGATATAAACCCGAAGCCTTCGAATGAGAAGTCAGTGCCTACGCATTTTACAACGAGGGCCGCATATTGATATAATACCTCATAATCATATTAGGTAGTATAACGTTTTTAGTGCAGTAGATTTGATATCTGAACAAATTTAATAATCATTTTTTTTAATATAATTTTTTTTTTTTGTGAATTTACCGAAGCTTTGACTGCGACTCGCTGTCATATCACCTCTTCTCTTCTAGAAGGGGATCCGTCGATCAGGTCCTCACTCCTATTCTGTTAAATAGCTTTACAATTTTGCCTAACTCTTCCGTCTTACCCACCACCAGGACACCCATCAATTCGTCGACATTCTCATAGATATCCGCAATTCGCTAATACATAAATTGAAAACATCTCATGCATATACCAACTAGAAGAAATCCTTTTAAGAAAAAAATACGACCCCAACGGGACTTGAAGCTACGGGCATCATACCTAATTACAGCGAATTTAACTAGTAGTTCTTACATGAACTTATTAATTATTTTTGCATATAACCCATAGCTTACGGGCCGCACAAAATTGTGTTTTCGCTAATTAATTTTGAAATGCAAATTAACACGTTAATTACAAAATTAATTAAAAGGGCCCGTAAGCATTGTGTTAAATCAATCAGTAGGTTAAATTAAATTCTTTTTTTACTAACCGACGTCACGAATCACTTCAATATTTAGTTTGTACTGTACTGTTTATATGTACTTGCTCTTACTAATAATTTAACTATTTTTTAGATTTAAATTTTTATGTATTTATTTTAAATAAGTCATTATTAGACGTTTAAGTATTTACCAACACGATATGGAGGTAACACAAAAAAACGATTAGGTGTAGGTACCTACATACTTATGTATCATAAGTAATTTAAAATACACGTAATATGAATAATATGGTAATATAAAAACATTAAAATATAAAAATACACCGAGTGATCAATGTATCTTTGAAATTTAAAAAATAACGTCTGACTGGACTCGCTCTCACTTAAATGGAATATAGCAATAACCGAAGTGTGTTCATCAAATCATTGCCTAGTTAATTATTGGCCTTCCATTTAGTACGTAATTGATGGGCGTATATAAATTCATTTTTTAGGACTTCAGGATTGGGAACCATCCCTTGCGTATGTAAATGTATTAAGAGCAGAAGTGACTTACGAGCTTCATGAGAGTGAAAAGCGAGCTTATATTGAAAAAAGGTGGTCGGAAAGTAATTGTTTGATAAATTATATAAAGGAAAATAGGTGTTGTGTTCGATGAGTGTGGGTTATCATTTTGGGAGTCGTCGATTTGTCGTAGGTTATGATGTTGAGGATGATGATGAAGAAGTCGAAGATGTGTGCAGGAGCGAATTTTATTAGGCGTAATAGTTGGTACAATAGTATGTTACAGCAGTTATGTTACAATACGAAACTTATGATAGATACGGATCCGAGGTCCGCATCTCGGTACAATCAGATGTCGGGTGAAGCGATATAGAGACTGCGATGGTAACGGACTGGAAATGTATATTCAAGTGACATTTTGATAAATCATTATTCGTAATTTATACAGTCGAAAATAATACCTAAACATTATATTCCAGTACATAATTATATTGAACAGGTCAGCGGTTTAAATACGAGTAGCTGTGAGAGCTATTTATTATTACAGTCATAATACAATATGATACAATGGGAATGGATATTAGACTAATTTTCCATTGCGATACCGTATTTATTATCGCCAATCAATCTGCTGACGCAGGTGAACAGTTGTTTACCGGTATATGAGTCGCTGGGAATTTATTATTGCGGTCGAATAATTTGATACAATACCGTATAATCGTCATGATTGCAGTCTCATACTGTGGCGTAAAGGTAATGCGTTCGGCTGATACCCGAACAATCGGTGGTTCGAATCCAATCGAGTGCGTTTTTTTTTCGTGTGAAAAAAAAAATTATGTGTTACATGTCACACGCCAAAAATACACTCTGATCTGATTTTCCAAACGCGCCAAAAGAAGTATAACTTCAATAAAATTTTATTATGTACGAATTGCACACTTATATTAATCTAATTAAGGAAAACAAATGTTCAAATACACCGCCCATTAAATTCACTCTTTCCTTTATTGCGCAGATGTAGAAAACCTTGACGAAGAAAGTGACGAGAAGAGGAAGAAAAATGTCAGAGAGGTGCCAGATGTTCTTTGTTTACGACCATCGTAAACTTCCTCTTTGAACCCACCTTCTCGAGCAGCTGTGCTGAACAATTATTTAATATTTTAGATGTTTTTTCGAAAGCAAAAATTAGCTTATAAAACAATCATGGAGATATTCAGACACACTCACTGCGTCGAGAAATTTTATTGAAAGTGATTGTTTATAACGCAGGTGGAATTTTTAGATGTGCCTATAATAATCTCTCCCACGGTGGCTGCGCGGATTAAGCATCGGCCTATAGCGTCGTGGGTCCTAGGTTCGAATCCTGGGTCTGGCAATTACACATATTGTTTTTCAATTTGTGTATGAGTCACAGTATGGATCTAATAGGTTGAGCAAGTGGCTGACATCCATTTCTTGTAAAAACAAAAATCATTTAATACAAACCTTCACTCTGTGGAGGCCCATATGATCCTATTAGGATCAGACATGGTCGAAAGAAGAAAGATAATAATTATGATCAATAAATGAGGCTTAAAAATATCCCAACTTTGCGAGTGTGGTGAGGTTCAGAACACGGTACATATTTTGGAGTCCTGAGAGTCGCTTTCTTCAAAAAAATTGCATACATACATCGAGCCAAACCTGAGGCTACTGCGTAGAAAATGATACTGTGCTGATTCTGCTGCTACCTATTATGTGACTAGTTTTATGATTTTACTATCTGATAAACTTTTTCTAATATTATATCTTTGTTTCCAATTTTTTGAATTTTTAGATATTCTGCCTCGAAATCAAAAAAAAAAAATATTGTCAGAAAATTTTACTGCGTGTCCTGGTGCTGGTTAATTTTGTTATATACTTACTTATATTCCACGGAAAAATGCAATAACAGTCTTTCAAGGTATGGAATTTATATTATATACTTCGAATTTTGATTTAAAAAAAAGTATCAATCATATCTACGATACATTCTATTAATAATTGTATTACTTTCCTTTCATACTTTATCTGCAGCCCATTAGCAGTATACGGTATACCTATCCCCACGGGCCAACACTGCATTCTATTTTGGTTTAATTAGTCAATTTAATAATAAGTAACAAACAATTTTATTTGCAGACTCTGAAGATGTCCGAAGAGGAAACCCGATTGCTATGAAATAGTGCAATACTCATTATAATGTATATTGTTAATTAACAACAACTAATTTTAACCATTTTATTACTTGCATTTGTGTATATTTAAATAAAATATTAATTATTAAAACTACTACTAATGGAAATTGTTTTTTTATGAGGAATATTCGATAAAATCTTTTTATTGAAAGTCTAAATTTAATAAAAATTAAAATCACTTAAAATATTTGTAGCGAAAAAACACAAATTACATTATTGATTGTAGAAATTTTCCGATCATATCCGATTCTAATAGGATCATATGGGCCTCCACAGAGTAGAGGGTTGCATTAACAGATTTTGTTTTTTTACGAGAAATGGATGTCAGCCACTTGCTCAACCAATTAGGTCCATACCCTGACTCACACACAAATTGAAAAACAATATGTGTACTTGCCAGACAACAATATGTGTACTTGCCAGACACAATATGTGTACTTCAATTATAGTTTGTCAATTTATGGCTACGGCCGTATGTTATAGCTTAATCACTGGGGAATGCCAAAAGAAATGGCGTATTTCAAAAAATCACTACCTTATTCTTAGGTCAATAATTATTATAAAGCAATCATTATTCGTAGGATGTTTATCACACTTGAATGGTCAAAGACATAGCTTATAATGAGTATCTTTAGAATTATCTTCAAATGTGTTAATCTTGCCAATTTTTTGAATCATAAAATGCCTAATTCTTGTCAAATTTGGGATCACAGAGATTATCAATATAATTATTTATCGTAAATATTTTACTAAAATTATCTCGTCATAAATTATACTAATGGTTTTATAAATGCGTTTAAAATTAATAATTGTAAAATATCTTAACACCACTGCACAGCTATGTACCGAAATATGACTATATTCTAAAAAATTAGAGCGAGAGGTTTAAAAGAATACTATTTTATGTAACAAAAATACTTTATGCAGTCATCAAATGTTTAAAATAAATATAAATGATAATAAGGCTTCAAAATTATACAACTAGATTATCTACAACGTTTAAGGTATGTCCAGGATCATACTTTGAAAATAGAAAAAAGCTCAATTTTGACCCACGCTGAGCACGTCCGCCCAATGTATTCATTGACATATTTTCTTTTTCAAGTAAATGGGTAACGTTTTTTAGTCATTTATACACGATTTAAGAATTATTCCCCCGACGCCATCACAAAAAAAATTGAAGTTTTCACAGCTCGACTTTCGCTCTCCGATTAGCAGCCAGTCCGAAATTTCATCGCACCTATAGTTGAAAATTATTTTCCGTTTCACTGAAGTATGCTCTTAAAATAAAAATGATAATTCACCTTCTACACTTAATGTAATGATTATTAATAAAATCCGCAAATATTGTTATAATATATTAATAGTCACTAAGGTTTTACAATAGCAAAGTGCCTACTCGAATACTATGCAAACAATAGCACGCATACCATATGTTGGCGCTTGGTGGTACATGTTCTAGCATGAGCTTTCTAACAACACAAGAATGCTTCTTCGGCAAACGCGAGAGCTTTAAGCTACCATACGCTTTGTGAACATAATAAAAAAAATCTACGTTACTACGTAATACACACACTTATGGGATAAACTACCGGGAAACTGGTTGATTATTCAAAACTTCTGCGCAAGATTACCGGTAATGAATAATTTACATAGTTAGTTCAACATAAAAAATATGATTTAATATTTTTTTTAAATCAGATTTATTCCATAATACTCGCAGTGAAAACTTTTTTGTACTTACGCAATTAGTTTGTATTATGGTATTAAACAACGTTTTTATTAGCTCGTATTCTTATTCGTCCGGTGGTTGTTTATCCAGTACAAATCTTGCAATCGATTTTTAACTAACTTCCCGACTAGCTAGACATTTGAAACTTTTAGAATATATCATAACACGATGCCAATGCATTCTTTTAATAACTTTAGCCATCTTTAAGTAGAATTGAATTCATTTTCAGATAATTCTGTTTTGTATGAAAAGTTATTTTGGAAGAAATCCGTAATCCAATCCACTATTATTGGTACTAAATTATTAATATATACGTGCGTTACTATGGAAATCAAAATGACATTTCAGTATTCTATATTTGTTTGTTTTTTTATTTACTTCATATCAAGTACAAGTTTGAGCATATTGAGCATAGTAATTCAAGAGTAAATTTAAAAACGTTGTATATAAAAAGTTCTTTTTACCTTGTAATTATTTTTATTTATAACAATAGAAACACTTGCGGTTTAGTATTTATCTAGAGTTGACAGAGATTTAACCAACAATAACAGAGAATATTTCAAACGGTACACGAAAACAGATTAACAAGATAAGATGACTCGCTCGACTAAATAATCAGATAAATTTGCCAAAGGATTAGTTTAGTTTAGGTAGGTATCACATTTGACAACTAGAAACCACACTTATCACTAGAAACGAATCTCGATAGTGTAAGGTGCTTTTTTTCAAAATAGAGAACCTGCATGATAAAAAAGTTCAAAGCTAATCAGACTAAGCTGACTGGCTGTAAGCCTGTTAGAGATATCAATTACAATTACAATAAGCAGCGGTGACGTCTAAATCCGTTTATTTAGTCGTGGGTCCCAGGTTTAAATAATGTAATTTTTAAATGTGTTTTTGTGTGAAGTCAGATACATTTTCTACACCAATATTAACAACTTTACAAAAGATTTATTAAGTGATACTTTGCGCATTGAATTATTAACTACATTTTTTCTAATAAATATTCTGTTTTATATTCAACCTACTTCTATTTAGTCGAATGTAAAGTTTTCAAAACAGAATATTAATATAAACATAAATATATAAATCTACAAAACTTTCAAATATTTTACCAATAAATTAGCGAGTATTCATTATTTTTGTACTTTACCGGTGACAGAATTTCCCAGAAAATATACAAACCCTGTAACATCCCGACGATGTTTTTTCCTTTGAGAAATATCCCTCGTTATATTTTGGTTGAAATAACAATTCTCAAAAGCTTATGACAAAGCTCCTAATTCTCGATATTTGAAAGTTCAAAAAAAAAAGTTTTACTAATAATAATTGAAAAACATAGAAATTACGTTAGTTATGAAATCATTTGAAATGTGAATCTATAATGAAAAAAGAATCATTAACAATTTTTCATACTAGTAATATTGAAATAAATACATTGAAAATTGAATGGTAAGGCTGACTAGAATGAGTAAACTCTTTGATACTATATTGAAATCGATATTCCGAAATGTAATAACTATTGTAGAAGTTGTTACATAACAAGTGTTATCATTGACATTTCTGTGTCCAGAAATTTGTTGTAATTAGCTGTTTTACAGTTCATCGCGAAGTATAATGAAAATAGATTGCCGTAACCTATTGAAATCAAATTCATGTCTTAATAAAACACTTAAAAATACGTAATAAAAACCACTGGATTACGAGGGGAAGCATAGCTAACTAAGAAAATTAGAAATACAATCATATCGTATAATATATTTCTATAAAATTCTGAATATTTCAAAAGTGGATAGCAAGTAAGTACTCAGTATAAAGTCGTATCTGTCAAATATCAAATTAATATTTTCATTGAAGCTAATAAAATTGCAACATTACTCTCTGGAATCATGAACAATGCATTTTTTTATCTCAATGTTATACGCCATATCTTTCCTGTACAGCAGCTCACTGTGATACGATAAAGTGTAATACGTACAATTTATACTCCAGTTCATCAACAAACACGCTGGTGAACATGGTAACGGATGTTATCACAAAGAGACGCTTCACATGGCTGGAAAATTTACTTTCGGAGGCCGCAAAAGATCTACGTATTGCATTTCTGATAAGGAAAAAGGCGCTGAACCAAGGAAAATTGTGCGACTTGCCTTATGCTCCGATATTAGAGCGTGAAAGATAAATTTGGTAGTAATTTTATCATATTTTTGGATTTTCAGAATCAGTAAAACTGATATATTCACCCGCCTAAATTTAAAACCATAATCTTGGAATCATAACCGCAATACAAATACATTTAGAGTTTTATAAGTAGATAACAGTAACTTCCTTAAATAAAATGCCGCCCCTAGGCAGCGCAAAATGACGCCCCATTTTTTATACAGTAGGTATCATCCTTTCATACTCCAATGACAATGACATGACTCCAATATCTAAGAAAAAGGCGTTGTATGGATACATTCCTGACAAAATTATATACCAATAAATCTAATTTAAATACCATCTCTGCTTCAATAGACAATGTTGCAAGTCCACGGTTTCAGATACATTTAAAAATACACCTGACAACTTTCAAAACTCGCAAATGACTGGCAAAAATATTTGGATAAATGAATTACTTAGGTAAGTAATTATGTACCTACCTATAATTCAAATATAATTTGCAAATCTACACGTGTCATTGCTGGGCATCGAGGACGTGAGATCCAAGCACAACGGAAGTAAACTAGGCATCGCGAACCCCACATGAAAATACAGTCTTTTTAAACCTATTATGTTAATTAATACATTTTGTTTCCAACCAGTGAGCTGATCTTTTTAACGGAAAGATATTTATTATATATTTATGATATTTTTGCAAAGTTTACGTACCTATTTCTATATATAACTAATCGTCACTGTTCTGGCAGAAGACACTAATTCGAAAAAATGATATATTGAGTTAGTTATACCAAAATGTTCCTTATTTCGAACTTTACCGTCTGGAAACCTTCTTAATAAATAAACAGCCTTTATTTTAAAGTCATCATTTTTACGATTACTTAATAAACTCACAATATGATAAACCATTTCAAACATTTTAACAACTTCAAAGTCAAATTACTCAAAACTAGTATTCTCCAGTTAGTGTGTTCTGCCAGAACAGAGACGTAATGATTCTCGTCGATTTTCCGCTCTTCGATTAACTGCCGCCCCCAAGCGACGCTCAATCTGCCTACCCCCACGGAAGGTCATTGGTGGATAATATACAACATTATTGCGTTAGAATTCAGTTAAAAATGTATAAATTACACCAGTACTAGACAATTATCATGAAGGCCAAAAAAAAAAAAAATTCATGTATCCTGTTTAAATATTATATTATGTGAATTGCATTGCATTTCAATTGCAATATCCATCACAATAGAAAAGTTGCCGCCAGGAAAAGAATTGATATTCGGAGGTTTGTGAAGTAATTGAATAACAATTCTTCCAATGCATGGTTTGCTAACTTAGGTAACTTCGTGGTAGTAAAATATGATATTGGACTCTGTATATTGGCGGGTTTAGGGACTTGGTGAACCTAGGCATTGACCATTCATAGAGAGGTATTAAATAAAAAGAGGGGCAAGGAATCGGCTTTCTCATACAACTGAATAAAGCAGGCCAACAATAGCCTACAACGTACGAGAAATAGTGATGCGATAAAACAAAATGCAGCGCATCACGGAGGATTTACTTTGGTCATTATAACGTACCCATATAATATAATGTTAACGTGGTAATTTTGCAGCAAATTAATTACCAGCCTGCCATACTTTTTTTATCATACTTGTCTGCTTCACCATACTTTTATATAACCTGCCGCCCCTAGGCACTGACTGTTGTTGACGCCCATGGTAAGAAGTAGAATAAAAACAATAAATTCCAACTGGGTACCAAGCGTATCTAGCAACAATTTCAATATATCTCATTCATACACTCAGATTCTGTAACTAAAAATAATTATTATTGAAAACGGCGTGATTCTATTAGTGAATTTTGTAGTAAAAATTAGAGGTGAGAAAACTGGTCGATTTTGAAGACTAAGTAAGTATACTTACTAAAAGTATAAAAAACTACTTAGTATTGAAACTTGTTCCAAAATACTTGCTAGTATTTGGAATACTACGAGTATATAGAGCGTTTGGCGTGCGTATGTGACATAAGTCTCATACTCAACTGGAACTAAAACCAACTCCATATTATTAGTATTTAAAATATCGGCTTCAATAGAATAGCTTAAAATACACTGAGCTCAGCTTTTTGAAATGTCTCATTTATTATAAAATTTTAAACACATTTTAAAATTATGAGTTGTTTTTATATTAGGTTATAACATTTTTGTTAACAACAAACAGTGATTTTTTGCTTATTTTAATCATGTTTTGAGCAGTCATATTATAGCAAGCCTGTGCGTCATCTCACCACTCACAAAATTTATGACCTATTGTTCATACATTGGAATACAATAGATTAATAAATAAAATATACCTATATTCAAGTGCTATCTCGCTCGCGCGCATTTAATGTCATAGTATTGAAAGTCTACCAACTGGCGAGGGACTAGCGATGATATCACCAAAAGTTTTTTGGAACAAGTTTATTGGGCCACACATGCAGAGTATGTGTAGTTTCATCCGGTACTTGAGTACACAAACTGGTGACAGTATTTCCAACTCACCTCTAGTACAAGTGCGTGTCTATTTGGGTGCTATTTATTATAAGCTCCTTTGGTGTTAATTGCAGGGTTTTTATTATGCTTTGGGTAAAATTGTATGGGTTAATACTCTATTTGTGAGAAATACGCATCTTTTTTAAGACTTTGATATAATAATTTGGTAATTGCATGACTGGTTTGAACTGTTTCAAGACCCCTTTTTAAATCGTCTGACAAATCGATTGCGGCGTCAAAGAAAATCACAGCTGCTAACTGGGCCCCTACTATAGGCGCATTTGAAGTTAGCTGCAAGGATTCTTAATTTGTGAGAAAAATCTTTTTAAGGCTTTACTTCAGCTGGGGCACGGTCTAAAACGATCGTGACTACGCAACGCGAAGATTGTGCAAACGACGCCTGCAGAACAAAACATAATTTGTCATAAAAATTCAACATGCGTCCATTTAATGTTCTGTTTATTGTTCTATTAGTAACAATAAAAATATATTCATTGACATGTTTCCTTTTTCAAGTAAATGGGTAACGTTTTTTAGTCATCTTTACACGATTTAAGAATTAATACCCCTGTCGCCATCACGAAACAAATTGACGGGTTCATAGTTCGACTTTCGCTCTCCGATTGCCAGCGAGTCCAAAATTTCATCGCGCTTATAGTTGAAAATTATTTGCCGTTTCACTGAAGTATGCTCTTTTTTATAATTATTGTTTGATTATTTCAAACCGTTTCTAGGCCCTTTTTTGTTACGAATCGTTGCATATTATGCGTCGAAGAAAATTGCCGATGGTTCTGTACAATTAATAGCGTCACCATAAGCGGAAGTGATAACATTTCAAACCTCGTTATACTAAGTAGTATCGCTTTGCAGAAGAAAGAAAAACAGGTATGGCCATGATTTATAGCGTAGTATTTTAAAAGTTAAGAAGGTAAACACACAAATGAAATAATGCCCGTCTTGCCCTCGGCATTGTTGGCTTTTGAAATATATTTTAAGACCTTTCCTGTTTTTTCAGCACCTAGGTCTTATGGGTCATAGATAAATAAAAGACCCGTTTTTTTCACCACAAAGGCTCGACATAATCCCGCGAAGGAA
Source organism: Rhyacophila brunnea (assembly GCF_057557595.1). Lineage (NCBI taxonomy): Eukaryota > Metazoa > Arthropoda > Insecta > Trichoptera > Rhyacophilidae > Rhyacophila > Rhyacophila brunnea. The sequence continues at coordinate 36,670,412 of NW_028232806.1, read as the reverse complement.
TAAAAAAAAACATTGCAACTCACGGCTCGGGCCATTTGTCAACGGAATGAAAATGGAAAAGAAAACTTTAAAATGACCCAGGACTTTTTTCACAATTTCACAAAGTGATTGTGGTTTATTTTCCAGTCACCGTCACCGAGCACTCTTAAGTCTCGGGAATATATCAAAATAACTAGACGAATTTATCAAGATAACAAGAATTATTATTTTTATAATGGGGTTATTAAATATGTTTTCAAAATGAAAAGTCTTGTGTCATCGTATAATAATTTTTGTCGTCACTCTTTTTTTAGTAATATTTTAAGTGGCTGTATAGTCTTTGTTATTTTAAATCAACCATATTTTTATTCAACGAATAATTCACAATATTTCTATTTATTGAACATACATAATTTTGAAAATACTTCTGTGAAATATATATTAGAATTATAATCAATTGAAAAAAAATAAGACCCCGGCAGGATCGAATCTGCATCTCTCCATCGCATCATCGGCATCGCCCACGTAGGGATTGCAATACCGGTATTTCAAAACTGGTATTCCAGTATTTATCAATACCGAAATACCAGTTTAAAAAATCTAAAAAACCGGAATTTTCGGTATTAAGAAAGCACACTCGTTTACGTTTTTGAAAATGAATTATAAGTTATGTGCTGCTAAAATGCAAATATCTTGAATGAATCCAACAGAGGTGAAAAAATAATAAAACAAATTTCATCAAATATATTAATTATATAAGTAATTGTCGCGATGAATTATCGTAATATTATTTCGAAATAGAAAACAAGCGTGACAAAAATGTTCAATTACTCCATAATTATTGATGACTGTACAAGCGTCGAATTTGAGAAGCTTTTCCTGCAGCCGGACTTATTTGCACTTAATGAACTTTTGAGAGCTTTAGTTAAAATTATCAATATATTCAAATTATTTGTAAAAAATCACTAGTTCTACAATTATTATGATCAATGCATACTTTTAAATGTTAGTATAATAAATGTAGGTATGTTGGATTTTGCTATAAAATAATATTTTAAAAATATTTTAATAGCTATATTTATTGATAAGCATCGACTTATGTTTTTTCTAATGTTTAAGAAATACCGGTATTACTACCGGTATTCAATAAAAAACACCGAAAAACCGGTAATAACATTTTCATTTGGTATTGCAAATTCTACGCCTACGCACACACACCACTATGCTAAATGAGTCATACTTAATAAATTGTGCAATCATACTTAACTTGTTTGAACTTGGTAATAATTTGTAATTGACTATTTTTTTATTCAATGAATAATTCACAAGATTTCAAAATGTAACATTCTAATTTATTGAACATACATAATTTTGAAAACATATCTTTGCATATCTTGAGTTTTTCGCTGTTAAGGGGGAGAGGCACGCCAGCAGAGAACCTAGCGGAAAAATACGAAGCTTGCAATTTGAGTTTTTTTTTTGATAATTTACAATTTCAACTGTACTAATTATTAAATAGGATGTATCTGAAAACATTAAAAAGATTTTTTATTTATTTTTTAATTTAAAGATAAACTGGCAATTGTAAAAAAATGTAATAAAATGTGAATTCGTTGCTCGATTTGATATAAATAAAAAGTATTTCAAGTTATACATATTTATATTTTTATAAAAATCGATGTTCTTTAAAATATATATAAAAAATATTAAAACGATGAATTAGTAAAAAATTTAAATGACAGAAAATCTAACACTTAATAAACTAAATTGTAATAATAAATATGGCCATAAAATATAATATAATAATAAGATTTGACCCTGCAACGAATTCACATTTTTTTACAATTGCCAGTTTATCTTTAAATTAAAAAATAAATAAAAAATCCTTTTAATATTTTCAGATACATATTTATTAATTAGTACAGTTGAAATTGTAAATTATCAAAAAAAAAACTCAAATTGCAAGCTTCGTATTTTTCCGCTAGGTGCCTCTTTTTGCCTCTGATAGTATAAGCATCCCCCTTAAGTATGGCTCCTTCAGCATTGTGGTATATGTGCACGTGCATAAAAAAAAATCTATTGGTTATAATATATTATTTTCTTAGAAGCGTTTTTAAAATTATGTATGTTCAATAATATTATTAATTTATTGAACGAGCATAATTTGAAAATACCTCAGATGTCAAAAAAGTGCACTAGAAAAATCTTTTTGAAAAAAATACGATGCCTGGCTTGTATTCTGGCCAATGTGTTTTACCACTTAAGCTTCCTATATACGACCTAATTACGATGAAATTAACAAGAATTTGTTATAATGTGTCAAATTAAAGAATATTTTCTAATTTATAATACAAAATTCATTCTGGGCGAAAAAAATCTTTCAAAAACTTTCCAAGAGACATGTTATGTCGCTTATTTTATTATTTAGTTGACATTCGAATAATACGTCAAAGTTTCATAAACTTTTTCAATTCTCTCGTATGTCAGGATGCGAGTGTTTTCCAAATAACTTTTGATTCTAATACAAAATCAAATAAGAGAATGGATAAGAAGTCACTTTGTGAGAATACATCAATGTCAATTGTGAAGTTCTGTGAAATTCTCGAGAGTTTTCTTTACTGTTTCACTATTATATTTTATGTATGAGAGACTACAGAATATCGCTATGAGTAAATATCTAGATTATTGTTTGTTGTGAATTTCTTCAGAATATTTTTCACTGCCTCTCAATAAATTACTAGATGAAGAGGGTTACAGTGTTCATCAGTCTACATCAGAATTAAGGAATGCTGGATGGATGAGTGGAAAGAGCTAGGGGATACCTTCGACCAGCAGTGAATTGACCCCGGTTAATGATAATGAAAAATACATCTGAAATAACTTACACCTTCTGTAATAGTTGTGTCATGTACTACCACACTAATTAAAATCTAAGGTAGTTGGGGAGAGCTTCAATAGGCTTATGTCCAGTAGTTTTTTGGTGAAAGCTGCTGCTGATGATGCGGTATTTTCATGTAACGCAATATGCCGGAAAATTCTATTTTTCGTTGACAACTAAATAAATAACAGCAAAAATAAACAAAAAACATCCATATGACGTCATAAGGTTATTTCACCGCCAAAAATAAAATACGTCTCCATGACAACGCAGAAAAACAAAACCTGAGCATGGAGGTGTCATATTGCCACATTCACTCAGAGAATAGCAGGGCTCGAAATTGGCAATGGTAATAATCAAATATTATATTTTAAAAAATAGTTTTCTTCTCTTCTTCGGCCATATCTGCCCCTTAATTGAAGCATATGAATACCACGCGGCTCCTCCAAGAATCCTTGTCGCTCGCCAGTCTTCTTTCACGATTCCAGGTCATACCAGCATTTCGTAGCTACGCCATGTACACTCGTAAGATAGTATTTAGCACCCTTACAGGACGACTGGAATCATGTTGGCTAGAAGAACATGCAAATCAGGTTGAGGTTCTATTCTGGCATCCGCAGCACGTGGCGAGCCAGGTCCAACGTCATATCTTCACTCTCAGCATAATGAGAGGGTTTTTAAATACTCACTTATCAGTAAATAAGTAGAATATGCAAGCCGTTTGCACACCATGCAAACGCCGCGATATAGACTTTCCAACTCGATCAGGTGATAGGTATGCATCATTATTTCCCCATTCATTTAATCCATATTAGTCAGAAAATTTAGATACTTTTAATTACGTCGGGTACACCAAATCACTCGTAGATTTTACTGTATGATGTTTATGCTAAACTATATCTTTATATTATATTGCTCCTTTTTTTTAAATCATCATACTGTTTTCTGAAGTTTTAATTATGACCTAATATTCTGATTTACGCCTACAATGGTCAAGCAGCTTATGCATCAGATAAAAATGTTATCAGTCCCAAGTGTGAATTCTGGCTCTGTCTGGCAAATACACAAAAATATTATTTTTCAATTTATGTTTGGAGTCAGAGTAACGACCTAATAATTTGAGCAAGCGGCTAACATCCATTTCTCGTAAAAACGAAAATCTGTTAATACAAACCGCTACTCTGTTGAGGTCCATCTGATCTTATTAGGATAGGACACGGTCAAAAAAAATATTCTGTATATTATCTAGATTTTTATTTTTCAATGTAGTCATTTGTATTTTTGATACGCGTAGGTACGTATTTAAGAAATAAAATCGTCAACCATCTCGATTTGACTGTGATATCATTTAAAATTGAATATACCTTGAATCAACTAGGATGAAATGTCCTGGAATTTCAGAAACAACTGACCCGATTTTTTTTAAATGAGGTCAGTTATAATGAACCGTAGGACCTAGAAAAATTAAAGAAGAAATATAAATCTGATGATGAGGGAAATGGACGTAGTTTTATTTTTTTAAACATGTTTAATTTTGTTGTATTAAAATAAAGGCTTTTTTATTTATGAGGTAAAATTTAACATACTTTATGGTGTTTTTTGGAAGAACGAGATAATAAAAGAAAACCCATGATCTGAACAAGACAAAAATTAATTTTAATTTGGGTAAACGACGGTATTCATAACAAATTAATTTTAATTAAATAAATCATACATAATTTTGAAAACACTTTAAGAGAAAATAAATTATAACGAATAGAAAAAATCTTTTTGAAAAAATAAGACACCCTGCAGGAATCGAACCTGCATCTCTCGGGTATCGCACCCACGCACATTGACCACAATGCGAAAGGAGTCACACGTAATTACGACAAATTTTAACCAATGGCTTTCAACACTTACCGAAGCGCTTTCTAAATTGAGCTACTTATTGGCGATTGGCTTTTGTATTTTAAATCAAATTAGGTGTTACTTTAATTTCTAACTGACGTCACTGATCACTCCGTGATTTTTTTTGTTGTAACTTACTTAACTTTCTAATAATTTTTGACTAACTATTTTTTTTATTCAACGAATTAATTAAATAATGTTAAAGGTGTGGACATATTCAAATAATACACATCTAAAGCAATCTATCATATGATTATTTTGACACTTTTGGCCCAGAATTGTCTCCCTCAAGAATTGGAAACCCTAATTAAATTTTTTTTTTCAATATTTGTAGATTGTATAACCATTTATCTATCGAGCAGAAAATACTGGTGCCGATAGAAGTATCCAAGAGTAAAGTTAAAATACAGTTATCATGAATTTATTATCGGTTTTGTTGAGTTTTATCTAGAATATTAATTATTGTTATTAATAGTGAACGATATATTATATATAATTTTAGTTTTGCTCCGGTTGATACAGCTACAATTCGACCCCTGCAGAGACGACAGGTAGGTACCCGTCTGGCGGGTTATATTTCATATTGCTCGAGGCAAACACCAGAGTGGGTGGGGTGGTATTTCGGTCTATTTTTTTATTATTATTTTCAGTCAACAATCACGTGGGTATAATGGATGTGCCTTACGTAGCAGAAGTGAAATGAAGATTTTGTGGTTGGTATCACTTTAGTTTCTTTACACAACATAACATGATGCCATGTAGTAAAACATTTTGACTAAATACTTGAAATTAATATTAAATTCAAGTCCTTTCATAAGTATTCGCGCAAATAAGGTGTACACAAGAGAGGAGATATCTCTATAGGTAGAAAAACTATCCAATCTCAGACAATATACCTACGTACTCGTAGAAAATTAAATGAATGAGCTAACTTGATGAATATTCAATTCATTTTTTTTAAACATATTGTGGACATTACAAATTATAAGTTTAAGACGTTCACAATATGACATGAACCATTATTATAAAAAAAGTAATAAACGCCATAAAAATGATATTATTAACATACAAAAGCAGTGAAAATACAATTGAAGCGCCTAGTTTCAAAAGCCCCTAAAACGGTTTTAGGTAGTTCTGAGAAAAATGAGAAAAAACGATTTTAGGTAGTTTTGATAAAAATCAGAAAAAATTATATCTATTAAATCTGTGAACTTTATGTATTTATTTTTTAATTCGTTACATTCTAAAGAGTATTTTGGCTTTGCATTTTAGGGGTATTTGAAAAGTCCACCCATCCATTTTAGCGGGTTTTGAAATGTACCCTAATTTTTGATCATCATACGTATTAACGTAATAACTTCCTCTTAAACTTAACCTCATGCAAGTGGAATATATCAACACTCGAAGCAATTTGGTTGAACATAGTTATCACCCTCCCAATTGGCATTACCAGTGGCAGGTTGGTTCTGCACCTTGGGAGAATAAACAACTGATGCTCTATATTTCTAAGATCGTTATCAGGGACATAGGTCAACACTGCCCGGAATGGCAGAATTCTTATTTATACCTCGTAAAAGTCGAGAAAATACGTAGCTAAATGAAGATCTCTTCTAAATTGCCGACTGCAGAATATAAACAAACTGATATAATGTATAAATATTGATGATACGTACACAGCAAAATATAATATAGTAGTTATTGGTTCCGAAGTTGCAAATAAAACTTTTGTCTTGAAAATAGCGTATTGGTAACAATTTTCATCACGATTATGTAAAGTGGTCAGATATTAGTGTTAAGGGCGTGAGCCTACATTCAACTATTGGCGATCATGTGGGTTTATCTGCATGCAATACTGACGCATGACAAATTGTGTCTACAAACACTGACTGGATGGCACTACAACCCTTGGCGGTCTTGGCCTCTTTCAAAAACTTCCTCCATCCTCGATGATCCAGCGCCGACAATCTCCAGTTGCTTTGACCGAGCCTTTTTAAATCTCCCGTGGCGAAGTCCAGCCATCTCAATTCCGGCCGTCCAGGACTTATCTTGATATCGGCAGTGGCTACATAACCCGCCTCGCCGGTATATCTTCCAGGATTCTATGCACGTAGCCGATCCAGCGGAGTATCTGAATTTTCATATGCCACGTGAACTTTTCGCTCCCATAAAATATGTACAGCTTCTTATTATACCGTGACCTCCAAACGGCACTTTCTTGAAAAGCACCAAAGATTGTTTTCAAAGCTTTCCTCTCAAAGATATCCATATTTCTCTTACCCTATTTTGCTGAGTGCCCAGCATTCTGATCTATATGTTAATACCGGGCACATGAGAGTTTTATATAACGACTTGATGTTCATATAAATATAACAGGTATATGGAGGGGTACGCGTATAGATCCAATCGTTGTTTATCTCATTGATAAGTGGATACATTTCATTCTAATATAATCAAAATATTTCTTCATTCTGTATATTTGTCACGTTTCTTTCTGTATTTTAATCATCATCATATGTAGCCCAACAATCCCGGGTGGATCTTAGCCTCCTCCAATACACGTGTATACGTCAGAGTATTGAGCAAGTGGCTGACATCCATTTATCGTAAAAACAAAATCTGTTAATACAAGGCCCATATTTATATATATTAAAGGTTATTATAGGCTCATATGATCTTATTAGGATCGGACATGGTCGGAAAAAAAACCTGGCCCAGAATCCACCAGGTGTGCACCAGCCACTCTAGCATATTTTTCGATACCGTCTAACCTACCTGCTGTCTGGGATTGCTAGTTATACATTCTGGTATCCAGGATTCCCTCGGTGTTTGAGCACTGACCATTGGTATCCGGAAATTTGTATGTAAACAGTTCACCGCAGGACACTTCTTCGTGCGCCGCAGTACGTCAAACATGAGTTCGTGTAACATTTAATCAAATGACGAATTCTTCGTTGAAAATTTCACCGTGGAGTATTTATGCGTATGCTACAACATGTGGAGATGTCTTTACTAGGTTAGTGACGCACACTTAATTTTCCGCCCCTGTGGGGGGCGCTCCCATAAGGAGTAGTGCCTCCCAACCGCTCGGTCTGATCCTGGTAGTCAATGTACCACCGGTTAGATGATTACGACCCTCGACAAAGCAGAACAATATTTAATATATGTAGAAGTCCCGCAGTTTGCTCTGAAAAGTCCCACCACTTCTCAGGGTGAACTGTGGAAGAGATAAGTCAGTCACAGAGGTAATAAGATAATAGGATTAAATTTTGACCAAATATAATATGCTTAGGTAAAGGGTTAATTAAGATAGATTAAATATAAAATATGATTTGGTTGTAAGATAATTGGTAATATAATGGTTAATGAAATGTAATGTGCAATGGGTTAGCGAAATAATAAAGTGGGACATACGGACGGGCGTTAATAGTATATGGTAATTAATGTAATTAAAGTAATATTAATATTGATCATATTATGTACATCGATATCACTATATGTTTGGTTGATAGACTGACATCCGTCAACCTTATATAAATGTGTAGCATATGCGGTATTGGTGTGAATTGGTAAGAAATACGACCACCCCTAACGGATAAAAAGGCAAGATTCTAAAATCCGAGATCAGTCTGCTTGTAAATCCCGGGGGGCGTCTCTGTGACGCTTTGTTGCCCCGGGACCTGCGCGATCTCGTCTGCATAACTAATTAGAAATAATTAAGTTAATGTTAAATAATTAGTTAATAATAATTAAGTTAATTTTAAAATAATTAATTAATAATATTCGAATTAATTTTTTATTAATCAGTAATAAATATGGTTCTTTTTGTGGACTTCGAGATATAAATAAATCTGACGTTTTCAAATGTTTTTTTTTTGAATTTCGAGATTTAAATGACTTTTTCTAATTTACTTGTGAATTTCGGATGCGAACAATTCAGACCTTTTCCTTTTGGATAATTGTGGCTTGTAGACGTTAAATAATTTTGACATTCGACTTATTGTGATTGTTTAACGAGAATCTAGTTACATATAAACATTATTTCATTGACATTTGAATATAAACTTTTGAATAAAGGGTGACCATAAGTTAAATTGTGTAACAACATTGATAATATACCAGTTATGAAGTTTAACCAGTGTTTTCTTGAGTTATCGACTTTCTTTCTCTACCGTAACTTCTTGGTTACTCCACGTCTATGAGATTCCTGCCTGTTCCTCCACATTAATGAACCTCCACTTCCAAGTGCCTGAGCTAGTCAGGAAGTCGGAGGCCTTCATTAGGTTAGGGTTAATCTAATTGGAACAGTACTGTGAAATATTCAACGAAGAACTCGTCATTTGATAAATGTTATACGAACTCATGTTTCACGTACTGCGGCGCACGAATAAGTGTCCCACGATGAACTGCATACGTACAACTTACATATAACCCTGGCCATTATCGCTACATATCCAGCGCTACAGCCTCCAATAGTCTACGAAATTTAACGAATGCGGCTTGTAGAGCTCCATGTTATGTCGAATACGCCATTTATCTCATTTTGCTTTCATATATTTTCATTATAAATGAGTATTTTTTTTAAATAAAATTATTAACAATAAAAGCATCCCATATTTATCAGATGTCTCATGGTTTGTGGCGTCACGTTTAAGCTCCAGAGGATTTGTATTGTATTTCATATCAACATTGTTTTTACGCCTTCTATCGTGTGTTCTGTAAATTTATTTCCAAACCGTCAGAGCGATATGAGATCGTTACTGTGTAACGCTTCTAATTTTGGATTGTTTATCCACACATGATATATCGTTGTATTATATATGTGTAGAGCATAAACATTGCTGTTGAGAACAATAATAACTAGAAGTAGAACAACATTACGCAAGAAATTTGTTATATTAGGCGTATATTAAATATCCAAAAATGTCGATAAGATCACAAAAATAATAATATGATCAAAATCTAACAAAAAATACGTATATATTATATTCAATGAATGATTTAACATATTATATTATAATGATAATATTATATAGCTTCCAAAAAATAAATAAAAGCAAACCCACGAAAAACTCCTTAATTTTTTTTTTAAATAGTAAACTACTAACCTTAAACTTTAACACTTACAAATAACTGATACAAATGTATACCGATATATATTAATAAAAAACTATTTCTTTTATTCAACGAATAATTATTGATAAGATTTGAAAATTTAACATTCTATAATACAGTGATGGCGAACTTATGGCACGCGAGATGACTTTGCATGGCACGCGAATGTTTCATTTTGAAGAGAAAAGAAATTACTATATAATATACATATATTAAAAAAAATGTTTTTTTTAAGTTTTACAAATATATAATATATATAAGTACTTACTTATATAATATTTAAAATAGTGACGACATAGCCATGCGTATTTTCAACGGTTTGTCATATTATGTTTACCAATCAATGCGCAAACGGAATCGACGAAATTCAAGCATAAATGACAAATCGCATTGTATAAAAAATTGCAGGCTAATATTTTTTCAAGAATAATTATGCATATGAATTAAAAATAAAAATGTTCAATCAACAAACATTATTAAATTAATTATTGGCAGTCATTCAAATATAATAACTGCTTGTTATTTTGCCTCGACATAATCACTAAAAATGGAAAACCGTATAGTGATCGAGAATATAATAAGAAAGAAGAGTGGTTTAAATGCTTCCATAATCTCTGACTAATTTAAAAACAAGGGGAAAAAATTCTAACCAACGGTAAAAGATATAATATTAAGAACCCAATTGTAATTTTCAAACTTTTTTAATAGATTTCTTAAAAACTATATTTTTAGAAAACTTAAAAAAAACTTTTTTTTCGCCATGAAAAACGGCTTAGCACGTCAGACAGTCGCAAAATATTATTTGGGAAATTTTGGCACGCATACGTAAAAAGGTTTGCTAACCCTGCTATAATATATCGTTGGCCTACTATGCGAACCTTCTATGTCTGTTTTATGAAAATGTTTAGGAGAGAGTTAAAACGTATTATTTTATACATTTATTTTATAAATAAAAAAGTTTTTTCTACGATATTATTTGTAAGTTCAATCTTTTTTGATAGATATACTTATCATAAATTTGAAACTTTTTATTTATAAAAGAAATGTAATAAATAATATGTTTTAATTCTATCCTGAATAATAGCATAAAACAGGTAAGACATATAAGGTTTGCATAGTAGGCTGTCGATATTGAATAATATACTTACCTAATTTGAAAACACTTTTTTTAAATACGACACCCGACGAGACGTGAACCTTTAACCTTTGGATTCACGCCAGTGTGTTTTTCCAATTAAGCTACGGGCATCCTACTTAATTACGATGAATTTTAACTAATAGTTCTTACATGAAATGCTTATCAAATTGCGTTACAATGTTGACTACTTATCGGTTGTTGTGTATTAAATCAAGGTATTTAACAATTAAATTCCTTAATTACTAACCGAAGTCACGGATTACTCCAATATTTAGTTTTTTTAACGTATAAAATGTCGAAAAATTTAACTCCTTAATTATTTAACGAAGTGCCTTGCGTGATGTATGTAATATATTATAATAAAATATGTAAACTGTATATATATGTGAGTCCCAGATATTGCGAATTAAGTTTAACTTAATTCCAAACATTTTCGTCCGGATAGTGACCTATATTTTTCCATTTCTCTTGATAGTTACCCCCAGGTAAGTAATTTAAATTGTTGACGTCATCGGCGTACTCCACATTGCTGAGCTTCACAGTGAGATTGACAGCTTTACCTCATTCAGGTAGTATTAAGTCAAATAGTATGATAAAGATAAACGAAGCAAGGACACCGCCTTGTCGGACTCCGGTCCTGACACCTAATCGTTCTGTGATAGTATCACCAATTCCGACACAGCATTTGTTATTCTTTTTAATTTGATTACATATTTTTTATTTTAGCAATCTCTATATTTTAAAAAAAATCTATCTTACCAAAATGGACTAGGCATATAATAATACGAGACAAAAATAATTCTGACAGCTGTAAAACTCAAACAAAAGAACATTGAAATTTTAATCTAAATAACATAAGCAAACTTTGTCATCATCCGTAGTAAAAAATTCAAAATTGGAAGGAACAAACAAACTTGATTTGTATTTTATATAATTACAAGATAAAAAGAACTTTTTATATACCACGTTGTTAAATTTTCTGTTGAATCATTTATAAACTAGACAATTCTATGTATTAATAAATACTTTTTTTGTACTTGATAGAAATACTGAATAAATATAGAATACTGAAATGTCATTTTGACATTTCATATTGATTTCCATAGTAACGCACGTATATATTAATAATTTAGTTGCTATGACCCTCTTAGCAACCAATAATAGTGTTTTACTTTTTACGAATTTTTTCCTAAATAACTTTCCATACAAAACAGAATTAACTGAAAACGAATTCATTTCTGCTTAAAGATGACTAAAAGTATAGTGATTGAAATAGATACTGAATAAATATTATGGAATACTGAAATGTCATTTTGACATTTCATATTGATTTCATAGTAACGCACGAACATATTAATAATTTAGTTGCTAGGACTCTCTTAGCAACCAATAATAGTGTTTTACTTTTTACGAATTTTTTCCGAAATAACTTCCCATACAAAACAGAATTAACTGAAAATTAATTCAATTCTGCTTAAAGATGGCTAAAAGTATAGTGATTGAAATAGATACTGAATAAATATAATGGAATACTGAAATGTCATTTTGACATTTCATATTGATTTCATAGTAACGCACGTACATATTAATAATTTAGTTGCTAGGACCCACTTAGCAACCAATAAGAGTGTTTTACATTTTACGAATTTTTTCCGAAATAACTTTCCATACAAAATAGAATTAACTGAAAATGAATTCAATTCTGCTTAAAGATGACTAAAAGTATTAAAAGAATGTATTGTCGTCGTGTTCTGATATATTCTAAAAAATTCAAATGTCTAGCTAGTCGGGAATTTAGTTAAAAATATTCAATCGTCCAATACAAATCTTGGACAAACAAGAAAAAAATTGTACTGGACAAAAAAGAATACGAGCTAATAAAAACGTGGTAATAAAATCTATACCAAAATAGACTAGGCATAATATAATAAATATGTCAAAACAAAAATAATTCTGACAGCTGTAAAAGTCAAACAAAAGAACATCGAAATTTAAATCTAAATATAAACAAACTTTGTTATATCCATAGTAAAAAAAACAAAATTGGAAGGAACAAACAAACATGATTTGTATTTTATATAAATAGATAACCGTAGGTATTTGTCAGTAATTATTAAAATGGAATAAAAACAGACAGGTATTATTAATCAGCTATTCATCCGGTATTAACGAAAACTTCGTAGGTGTTAACAAACATAATATTACATTAGTATTGTGATCCAGTTCATACATTATTGTGTTTTCATTTTCCTCTAATAATCCCCTGTATGGGAAACGAAAGAAAATATGTTTTGAATTCATTTTGTTATTGTTGAAGTCTAGATTAAAATGAAAAAAAACATACCTTCAATATTCTCCGACAATAGAAAATCTAATTCTTAGATCAAACATAACGTGCAATATTGTTTGATATAATATTATGTAACATACAAGTCTATAGAAATTGAATATTTTTCAACGGAAATGTTTTTATTCTATTGAAAAATCATAAAAAAAAATAACATGGAAGAATATTACAAGGAAAGAATGGAAATCATAAAAGCTGCAAGCTTTCTTTCTTTTCTTATTTGTAAGTATTCGAAAATGATTTTTTTTATAGAAGAAGTATTATTATCTCCATTGCTCTTACAAAATGTGTATATATTATGTATGCACGGATTTATTTTCAGTGGCATATTTTTATAACGGTTAAAAACAAAGTTTTTTATGTTAATTCTACAATCCCATCTTCAAAACGATAATAAAATAAATAATTTTCAAAAACCAAGACCGAACGTTTGTAACTTTAAATTATGATAGAAAGAGGTATTGCATGTGTTGATATAACTTTTTTCTTTCGCGCAACAGAAGCGTATTTCTATATACTTTATTTATTTTTATTATTAAGTATATAATTATTATATTACTATTATAGACACCCACGGTGGTCGCGCGGCTTAAGCGTTGGACTATCACGCCGTGGGTCTCAGGTTCGAATCCTGGGTCTGGCAAGTACACATATTGTTTTTAAATTTGTGTGTGAGTCAGGGTATGGACCTAATAGGTTGAGCAAGTGGCTGACATCCATTTATCGTTAAAAACAAAATCTGTTAATACAAACCTCTACTCTGTGGAGGCCCATATGATCCTATTAGGATCGGACATGGTCGAAGGAAAGAAATATAATTATACTAGGTATACCAGGTCTTGAACCTCTTAACTTCCTGAGTGACTAATGGCTTTTGTCTCTAAAGCTATCGTATTTTGATAGTTCTATATTTTTTTTTTCTTTATTTTTACAACACATAACTACTGCATTTATTAGAACATAGTCAAACACTTCCTCGCATATCATGCTGCTCTGCAACTTTATAATATTTCATGACCAATCGCATCATATTTCTTTCCTTTGGGCAATTTTATAATTAAAGAAGTTTTACTAAAATATAGATTATTAAAAATTATATTACAATATACGAGTTATATGTATATAAAATATTAAGTACTCTGTTTGTGTGTTATTTAAATTTTAAATTTTTACAATTTTAAATTTGCACTACAGATTAAAATAAAGTGCACATTTTGGATTCGATTTTTAGTTCATGTTTTTTGTTTTAGTACTGTGGTTGGGCCAATTATGGTCACCCTCATCCCTATATTTCCCTTCTACCTCAAATCCCTAGTATTGTTGCAAGTCCAGGCGCAACTTAGTTACGGGTCATCAGTCGACCGTGATTGAAAATTTATTTAGTTACCTCATGACAACGGGTGAGTATAGACTTTAAAGACCTTTAAAAGCGCATACAGACTGATTAAAAACGTTAAGTTATTTTTCACTTTGATATATTATTGTTTACCTATACACAGTTATATTGTTAAGTAAGATAATTAATACATATCGATCATCACGGCTAATTATTCATCTAGTAATAATATTCATATGATATAGTCGTACTTGGATTCAAACTTAAACCTAATTAGTAAATTATTACAAGATAAAAAGAACTTTTTATATACAGCGTTTTTAAATACTGCTGACCCATATAAACTTGATTTGACTAGCTTAAACGATCAAAAAAAATGTACTTGACATGTCATATTGATTTCCATAGTAACGCACGTTATATATTAATGATTTAGTTGCTAGGACCCTAGACCCTTAGCAACCAATAATGGTGTCAAAATAACTTTTCATACAAAACAGAATTAACTAAAAATGAATTCAATTCTACTTAAAGATGGCTAAAAGTATTAAAAAATGCATTGGCTTCGTGTTCTGATATATTCTAAAAGTTTCAAATATCTAGCTAGTTGTAAGTTAGTTAAAAATCGATTGCAAGATTTATACCGGGCAAAGAACCACCGGACAAATAAGAATACGAGCTAAGGAAAACGTTGTAAAAACAAAAGGATTATAGTACATTGATATAAGATGGAACCGGCATGTTTTGTTTTACACAACGTAGCTTCAAATACTTATTTTTGTAATTAACAAAAGTTTGGCCCTTGATTATGTCTGCAATCTATATTGGTGACTTTATAAACCGACGATATTCGGAATGTCCATCGATAAATTAACGTTTCAAAGGCGAGCTTTAATAAGACCAATTTGAGAAATGACTGTACGTAAGCTTCGACATACAAAGGTATTCATTGCTTTCAAATGAAGATAAATTAATTACTTTACTGGTATTAACTACTGTGGATAATATGTAGAAAGACATTACATTAATTATTAAACTACCTACTCAAAGAAAACCGAACAAAGTTAAAAATAAATAAACTATAAAATATTCCTTGATTAATATTTTAGAATAAAATATAATCCAACTAGATGAAAATGTTATTTAAAAATAAGCTTCTTCCAAGTTCTACAATATTGGTTTGAAAGTATAAAAGTTGGAGGCGAAGCCAGCAATCTGAATTATTAAATTAATGATAATTTAATATTCACTTTGTAAAAAGACAGAATCAGTGAGTAACCAAGTTTGATAATTAAATTTAAAAAATTCTAAAAATAATATATTACCGCAGTTAGTAAACGTATTACTGGGAGAGTTTTTTTGTGCTTTTACAAAATAAAGTAAAGTTTTGTGGATTTTGCTTCTTATACCTTCAATTTTAAATAATCATCACCACCATTAACCTGTACCAGATCACTGCTGGATCAAGCCTATTCCATCTTCTTTCATCGTGTACGATGCATTACCATGCAAGAGAAGAAGCTCGATTGAAACAATACACCCCTTCTGTCTATCATGACTTGGTAGGTTTAATTTAGGTATTGAATGCTCGTTCTGATAATTGGTATAGGTATATCCCAGAATAGCTATCAGCATAAATAACTCATATATTATTGAATTAACAAAAAAAAACATTATAATAACAAATTCTACAATTTAATGGTTAAAAGTCTATAAATATGGTCTATGTACCAAAAATGTGAAACTGAGATATAACAAAAAAAAGAACAAAAATATACTTATTATATGAAAACTTACATTTTTATTTTTACAAAGTTACAGAATAACATCGGTATAATATGATTAGTTTACATACTTCTAAAGATAAAATAAAAAAACGAAGAATACAATATTTAAACATGCACAATATTGAAACGTTCTATGTAGAGGGGTATGTAGGGGCACATAGACCCCGCCCATGTTTCAATGTATTTGTGTAATAAAAATGGTAGAGTTAGGAACTTAGACCCTTCAGAATATCAATAGGCTTGTCATATAGATTGTATTGAAGTAAAAAAACTTGTTATAATTTTTTTTTGGCACTTAAACCCTATAGACTTATTTTATTATAACGATTTTATTAGCTCGTATTCTTGTTTGTCCGGTGGTTGTTTGTCCAGTACAAATCTAGCAATCGATTTTAACTAACTTCCCGACTAGCTAGACATTTTAAACTTTTACAATATATCAGAACACTATGCCAATGCATTCTTTTAATACTTTTAGCCATCTTTAAGCAGAATTGAATTCATTTTTAGTTAATTCTGTTTTGAATAAAAAGTTCTTTCAACAGTCTGGGGTCCTAGCAACTGAAATTATTAATATACACGTGCGTTACTATGGAAATCAATATGAATGTCAAAATGACATTTCAGTATTATTTCTATCAAGTACAATTTTTTTGATCGTTTAAGCTAGTCAAGTCAAGTTTATATGATTCAACAGAAAATTTAAAAGTTGTATATTATAAAAAAAAAATTATATTGTAATTATTTATTTATTATTATATTTTAAATATTTTTATCTTTGCGATATTGATTCATGTAAATTGTAGAATACATATTTCTGAGTATGTCAGATTCGATCTTAGAATATCTTCTTTTGATTATTATGTTAAATTCAATTTATCTAAATAGAACTTTACTAAGTTTCATGATATTTTATTTAACTTTGGTATTGTAAATACTGTACTCTGGAACTCCATATGCCAAAGAATGGACATGGTGGCGCCAAAATTTTAAATAACAAATTATCACGTAGGCGCGCTGCTGAGATATAATACAATAAGGGATGGCCGAATCACTAATCAATGCTCGGGAAAAGAAGTAGGTATTTTGAGGTGGATGTAAATTATATCTAATTCTCATTGTCATACTAGGTAAAATTTATAATTATTGTCCATTCATTGCTTATCATCTTCCAACCAAACAATGGCTTACTGTTTACAAGTTAAATTAATTATTTTGATTGGTAAACTGTTTATAATTTTGTATCGTATTTTATTATGTAGTATGGCGCATCGGCCAATAACTCTAATGCCACAATACTCTTTTTAATAAATAAAAAAAATAATTACAAGATAAAAAAAACTTTTTATATACATCGTTTTTAAATTTTCTGTTGAATCATATAAACTTGGCTTGACTAGCTTAAACGATCAAAAAAAATTACTTGATAGAAATAACCACGATTATTTTAACTGTGGGCATTATTAGTAATTATTCAGAAATAGATGCTTCATATTATTTACTGCAGTCTGCAACTTAGTAGAGATATTTATTTAGCTACGATTTTTTTTTACTTATACGAGGTATAAATGAGAACTCTGCCATTCTGGGCAGTATTGACCTGTATGTCCCTGATAACTATCTTAGAAATAGAGAGCATCAGTTGTTTATTCTCCCAAGGTGCAGAACCAACCTGCCACTGGTAGTGCCAATTGGGAGGGCGATAACTATGTTCAACCAAATTGCTTCGGGTGTTGATATATTCCACTTGCGAGAGGTTGAGTTTAGGTGGACGTTATTCTATAAACTCAGTGTACTTCTTTGAACTTCTATTTATGTATAATTGCATGGCCCTTACATCCTGAAGCGGGCCCCCAGGCTTGGATTTTTGGGCCCCCCTACCTATCTTTAAAGATAAAGGCAGTGTGATGCTGTAAAATTAATGTGTATATTTAGTATTTTTTTTGTATAGTATAATACTTCCATTTGAATAATTATGGAGTTGTCAAGCATCGATACACAATTAAAAATTGTATCGTACAACCACATAATTTTAAATAATAACATTATCGAAGAAAAAAAGTCTTTTTTTTACTATTAGAGAGGATTTGTGATGTGTGTTTATATCACTTATCTGGTTGAATCGCCACGCCGGGCCCTTCCTTCCTGAGCCTGGGCCCCCAGACTAGAACCTTATGTTCTCTTTTTATATTTTCATCTTTATCGCTTTTATCGGTTTTATTACCGTTATTCTTTATAATAATGTCTCATGTCATGTTGTGAACGTCTTGAACATGTAATTTGTAATGTCCACAATATGCTAAAAATAAATAAATTGAGATTGAAATTTTGTTACTTGAATGAAGAAGAATATAGGTACCTATGCACATTAAAAGCTTTTGTGACTTGGTTGTATTGATATACTAATACATAGGTACATACATAGGTGTGGAATTTCAAACAGAAATGCTCAAATCGTTGTTGAGATGCCCGAAATATCAAAAGCCACACAAACAATACGCGAGGCGTATAACATTAGGTATATTTTGACACATTTACGACCTTACATCTTGCTTCGTATTTAAATCAGTGGCGCGCGGAGAGGCAGTTTTTGAATCAGAAAGAAAAAGGGGCTTACAAAAATGTAAGTACCTACACAAAGAAAAAATAAAAATAAATATAACATACTCATACACAATAATATCGTCAACTCAATACTAAAGCTAGATAATTCTGATTTGGTTCTGATTGGTCATTGTTGAAAAAATTAAAACTTTACTTGATTTACATAAATCTAGGCTATAATTATTATTTAAAATAAAAATGGAAAATTATGCTTGTCTAATTGGGAACAATTAATTAATAATGTTCAATTGTATGAAAAAATATATATTATTTTATTTATTTAATGCTTTTACGGTTTTAAAGTTATTTAATATTTTATAACACAAAATTAATACAGTTTCTATCAACTTCTGACTTACCTAGTTTTATCATTTTTTAGAGAAGGAAAATAAATGTAGAATCATATTCAATAGCTATCTCAAATACAGTGAAAATTAAGTTATCTAGATGTAGTATGGAGGTGACGATGTATAAACGTTAAAGATGTATTTGTTGTATTTTTTTTTTATTGTAATTGAATCGTCTGGAAACAAAAATAGAACTATCATACACATGGGTTGTCTAAAACCGAGAAGTCCACAATATATAGTCAAAAACTAATAATAGTTCGAGTGACCTTGTCGTAGTATTACTTGTTTTGTATTGCATTACTTTCGGTTCTCTTCAAAAGTGCGAGATAGGGAAGATATTTATCTATGCGCTTTTAACTCAGATGTTATTATACGGGACCCAGAAATTTCCGTGATTAATGTTTATTCCTTTTAATACCGGACCCGGAAATATCCGGTTTTTTTCCGGGCCGTAATTAATCTAATATTTTCAGCCATCTATTGACTTATTCGAAAAACTTTTGATGCAGTCAAGTAAGCAAAGATTCGAACCACTCTTCTGCATCGTTTGTTAGAAGATACTACTACTATCGACTGGAAAACTTACCGGTATTGATTGGGTAGTACGAGTAGTAGTAGGAGTAGGAGTAGTAGGAGCAGCACGCAGTAGACGATTTGCTCAGAAGAAAACCAAAATCTACGACGATTCGGCGCTGGGACAATTGGACACTACGCAATCGAAGGAAATTTGAAATTAAATAGACGTTCGTGAATTATATGTAGTTACATACTTTAAAAATATATATTTATTACTTATATTGTTTAATTCTTTTTATGCACACATAAATAATGATTTAATTGTGCATAATATGTTTAAGTTTCACCGAGAAGAGAGTTTTCAATACGCAATAAAAAAAAACATTATGTTAGGAGCAAAATCAATAAAAACTACTAAGTAATATATAGAAACTAATCAAACTTCCTCGTCTACTTTCTGTATCAAATAAACATTATTTCATTCGACAGTGCGGCGCCCATTTATCTTGGCGTCCAATTGTCTCAGTGCCAACTTATCATATTCACGACGAATGGAAAATTTGGTATTTCTTTATAATATTAAGAAGGGACATGCTCAGCATACGTCAAAATGGAGTTTTTATACTATTTTCAAAGCATGATCCTGGACATTCCTTAAATCTTGTAGATAATATATTTACATAATTTTGAAGCCTTATTATCCCTTATATTTATTTTAAACATTTGATGACTGCATAAAGTATTTTTATTACATAAAATAGTATTCTTTTAAACCTCTCGCTCTAATGTTTTAGAATATAGACATATTTCAGTACGTCCATGTGAAGTGGTGTAAAGATTTTTTATATTTATTAATTTTTAAAAGCATTTATAAAACTATTATAGTGAAATATTTACAATAAAAAAATATATTGATAATCTCTGTGATCCCAAATTTGACAAGAATTAGGCATTTTATTATTCAAAAAATGGGCAAGTTTTACACATTTAAAGATACTTTTAAAGATACTGATTATAAGCTATGTCTTTGACCATTCAAATGTTATAAATATTCTACGAATAATGTTTGCTTTATAATAATTATTGACATAAGAATAAGGTAGTAATACGCCATTTCTATTAGCATTTCCCAGTGGCTAAGCTACAACATACGGCCGTAGCCATAAATTGACAAACGATAAATGAAGTAGGGAGTAAGATCATAGTAACGCGCGTGTTTGAACATGTACCGTTTAAAAATAACGGTTAGGTACATGTTCAAACACGCGCGTATATTGTTGTGTAATTTGCAACACCTCCGTGTCTTCAGCCAAATATTATAATACTTATGTTTGTTCAAATTGAAGAATGATAATTGGAGAGTGCGATATCTCTGCCAATTTTGGCACTGGATAAAATATCTACTTGAAGAGAGTCTACTTGAAATTTGAAATTCCTGGTATAGAATGTAATACACCCCATTGTATTTTATAATACACTGTTATTAATTATGTTTACTCGTCGGCTCATAACATTGTTCAAATAATGATCAATTTAATGAAAAAACTATATTCTGTTTATCCAGAATGGATACATTTTGCGCTTTTATGTTTTATAGCTAAAATATATACTTAAATTATTGTACTACAACATTGCACTCAAAAGTTTAAGGTAGCATTCAGAATGCGTATAAAACGAACCAAAACATCATAATCCTATTCTGAAAATACATTAAAATTGTATACTTAATTATAAATTTCATGGTGTAGCAGTAAAACCTGCAACTATCATTCATGATGATCTCGTAACATAAGATAATAACTTGTTTAATATGAGGTGAGCTACACTTTAGTGCCTTTACAATTTAACGGTAGTTTTATATAGAGATTTTGAAGTATTTCCTCATTTTGATCTCATGTACTCAAAGCTGTACCTTTAGTTTTATCCAATTAATTTTCGATAAAATATACTCACACAATGCAATGTACAGACTAGAAGAATAATTCTATAAAACAGTGTAAATTAGAAATTTTGTGTTGACTTATACGTGTGAGAACTTATCTACCTTTTTTGTATTATTAATAACCATGTCCTTGTTTTTTCGTACAAGATGGTTTTTGGTAATTTTGAACAATCACAAACACTCAGGCTTTGAGAAAAACACATACATATTATGTACTCACCGGGAATTTAACCCAGAACTCTCGGATGGAAGACCAGCGCCATATATACTGCACAACGAGAGCCGCTTACTAATCTACCACTGGTAATGCTAATTTGGAGGGCAATAATTACGTCCAACCAAATTGGTTCAGATATAGATATATTCCACTTTTAGGACCCAAATTTAAAAATAAAGTTACATGAAGTTTTTCCAACATATACTCGGTCACAATCATTGCAAACAAAACAAAAATAAGAATAAAGTCTTTTTCTTACATTAAAGCCTAATACCACCCTTTTCTATAAAATAAATTCTTTAATATAACCGCATTAATCCGTTGGCAATGAGGTTCTTTTATAAAAACAAATAACAAAGCAATCCCATGTTGCCGGCAATTAACGTGGTTTTTATTGCGCAGATTGAGTAACGCAAAAAGCTCTTGGCAAATTAATTTTCCCGCCGAAAGCGTTGCTACGGCAACGCGAAGCTTAAAGCTCTTGAGGGCTAGCGTCTATTAATAATCGCGGCGTTTGTTTTTTTATATTAAAAGCTGGTCAATACATTCCAATTTTGAAATTATAAATGCGTTGTTTAAATTTCGAACATTCTCGCATGGTCTTTGATGTTTATCGAACGAAAGCTAATATAGGTCAATGTAAAAATTCTAATCTTATTATTAGAATTATATTAATTTTAAATTAAGATTAAAATTTTAATTTTAATAATATTAAACTCGTGAATATTAGTAGCGATGGGGATTACATCGGCAACCTTTATGCTCCAGATTCAATTCTCGTTGAGGTCACAATATATTTATATGATTTTCTCAACTACCTACTCGTATTTATTTGTTAGAAGGCATTAAAATATTTAGCAAATGCTTTATATGAAAACTTTTATGCAT
This sequence comes from Rhyacophila brunnea, assembly GCF_057557595.1. NCBI lineage: Eukaryota > Metazoa > Arthropoda > Insecta > Trichoptera > Rhyacophilidae > Rhyacophila > Rhyacophila brunnea. Next base: position 36,647,428 of record NW_028232806.1, on the reverse strand, counting down.
TCATTTATATTTATAAAATTTAATCTCACTCTATGAATTCTATGGTGTGTGAGTATACAATATTTTTTTTATTTCCATAACAACACATCTAATTAAACACAAAAAAGTCTATTAAACACAAAGAAAGATGAATATATTTTTCTCGAAAACATGTTAAGCACATAATATTATTATTACTGATCTTATTAAGTGCATACATAGATATTTTATATATGTTCAAGTTTCCACGTCATCTCTTTCCTTGCATTACGAGTTTGCGGAAAATATTGCTGATGTAGGCAACCTTTTAGCGTTTGGAGTCAGCAACACGTTCTCTTGGTCCATTGACTCATCTTAAGTTGTGATCAAATTGAGATGCATGTCACGTCACTGTCACGCTGTTTTTGCGACAAATCAATAGATAATATTTTAAACAGAACCCAACCTGCAGACCATAGGTAATAGACAATATTCTTATAGAAAATACATAGTTCCAACCACTTAAAACAAAAAACGTGATTTTGACATGATTCGATAATGTGTAGACATATTGTGGAATATGATAAGAACGTTCAAAACGTCATGCAGGTGTCAATACAGCGCGGTTCAGCGTGAGGTGACCTCATTGTTGTCTTGGTGATTTCGGCAGATTTCTCCAACTGACAATGTTCATTTAAAGGTTTAAATGTGCTGCGGGATGGGAGCATCAGTCTGATAACATCTTAAACATCAATAAAAACGACATTATACACTCTTTATACCCGTAGCGGCAGCTTACGGTGACGTCACGTGATAGTCCGCGACATGCACCATAATATATTTCGCGCTTTAATATCTCTTATTTAGTGATCTGATCAAGTCTTTATTATGTTTGATAAATGTGAATGACAGCAAAAAACTTAGAATGAATGTAGAATAAACTCTCATTCAGCAGTCGATTGACCGCAGTTGATAATGGGTATTGTTTTAATAATTCTAGGTGCAAAAACTAGCTTAAAATATTTAAGTTTAAAAATTACAAATTATTCATACAATACAAATAGGTTGAAGAAAACCTTCTTAAATAGAAATCTAAAAATCACTATAGAGCAAAAAAAATTCTATTAATTTTCAACTAATACAAACTCTAGTGATCTGACACCCGTGGGTTTATCCTTTGTTGGTTTTATAGAAAAATGGGAGTGAACAACAAAATCTAGGTTTTTAATAATGTTTCAAAGAGTATAAAACTTTACAGCTTAAATTTAAATTATTTTTCATTGACCATAACCGATAGTGACGTCCCTAAACAAACTGCCGCCGCTTTTTAAGCGCTACAATGCCGCTCCATTTTTATTTACAGTATTTTTTTATCGTTACTGGTCACCAAGGACATCGAAAGGCAACGGAAGTAAACTAGATATCGCAAACCCGACAAAAAAATACAGTCCTGTTAAACCTTTATGTTAATTAAAACCCATTCACTGCGGACCTTTTAATTACTATTTTATTACCACATTTAAATAACATGTAATTATATCTAATGGCTACCTGATGGGCAATGCAAACGCTGTTTTCAATCAATGAGCTGATTTTTTTTAAAGGAAAGATATTTTCGTCATTAAGTACTCAGTTTAGGTATCAATGTCTATATTATATACTAAATGATTCTCCTCGATTTGTCGCACTTCGAGTAATTGCCGCCCCAAAGCGATGCTCAATCTGCCTACCCCCACGGGACGTCACTGATAACCGTTTCTAATTTAGATCATATGGACACCACACAGTGTCTCAAAAAATCCTTGTTGCCTACCAGCCATCTTGTATCTTCCCGGTACGTAACAGCAACCCGTCGTATACACTCTTTGGATGGTATTTGGAAAGGTTGAAATTCTCTTGAAGCATCTCTAGCACGTGGTCGACTAAGGTCCAATGTCACCACTTCACTCATCGTGATGAGAGGTTCTTGTTCACTCTCTTATCCTAGTCACTTCTAAATTTATACCATCACATAAACCAGCGATTTCCAAACTGGGAGGCGCGGAGCTTTACAAAGGGAGGCGCGAAAAGTTTAACACAAATGTAGCCACAGGTTTGCAGTTTGCAAATGCATAGTTTATAAAGAGCCTGGGAGCCCGGGCATAACACACATCACAAATTTACTCTAATAGTTAAAAAAGAAAAGTTAGGCGAAAAAAAGGCGCTACTTTCTTTCAGGCCTATTAAACATTTTAAATATATGATTGTGCGTTGCGATTTGATGTGATACCTTTCTGATGATTGCTATATTTAAATGATAACTGCCGTATATATTTTAGGAAACACTTCTTTAGAACACCACATTGCCTTTAACCTCAGCGATAGGTAGGTGGGTCTGCCAAAGATCCTGGCCCGGTGGCCCGATTCATGAAGTGGGGCATATGATAAAATCCATTCGTCAACAAACTTTGATGAATTTGGATTAACTACTATTGAAAACGAAAAAGTTGATGGAATTATCATATAATAATTCATTGAAACCATAAACCTTGTTCAATTTTGGTTGGATTGAAGTGAAGAATAATATAATACTTTGTCAAGGAAAACAAAGTAAGTTGTAAGTAAAGTACCTACTGATACTATTGCGAAATGGGATTTTCTGCATTAGCTGCAATAAAATCCAAATTTTGATCCCGTTTAGTAGAAAAACAGCACTTTGTGCTAATAAACAAGCACATCCATCGCATGAAAAACAAATTAATTTAAAAATGAATATAATAAAAGTAGTTAAATTTCGTTTATTTTTATAATTAGGTTTTCTTTCATTTTTGTATTAGTACAATTTTGGCTATTTAAAAAGGTATTATTTAATGAAATAAAGGGGGGAGGCACCAAAATTACATTTTTTTAAAAGGGAGGCGTAGTAACATAAAGTTCGGAAACCACTGAAATAAACAGTATCCACCACACACGTATGTTATCAAAAGTAACAGTTACTTTGACCCTCAGTTGACATAATTAATTTTCAAAATAATATAAATTATTCTAAGTATTATACTACGGCATAAAATATCTTGATGCGCGGTCCTAAAGGGATTTCGTAAAACTAAAGTTCTTACCACAGAGTGAAAGCATTCTAAAGATCACAATAAAAATAATTACTATGAGTTTAACCCAGTCTCTGTTTATTTAGCGAAACCGGCGCTACGCCTGCGAAGAAGAAGCGGTATTTAAATTGCTTTTTTATGTTAGTCAGGTATTTTCATTGCGAAAATTTGAATACTACGGAAACATAATTGAATTATTCTTTCCCCTTTACTCTTAGAAGAATACCGCAAGAATTTTTTTCTTAACTTCCGTCATTTTGCATCCGCGGTGGAGAAGCATGGAGCATATTATTCTCCTCTAATCATTACACGAGTCGGTCTAAAATCTGCAACGTTTCTCTGTCACATTTCTCCGTTTTCTTTATACCCAGAGACTTCAAATATGGTAACATTTACACTAATATGTGACAGTATATTCTATTAAATTTTGGAGCGGTCCGGTACTCGATACATGCATTTTTAGACAACGTTATTTTTCGTAATGATCAAATAGATAGAAATGTATCAATAGCTTAAAATAAGAAGCTTTGCTAGATGCACTTGGACAGGGATTGGCAAACCGCGGATCGCAAGCCGCATGTGGCTCTTTGGGTATTGAAGTGTGGCTCTTTGCCAAATTCCAAATTTTTACAAAAGTTTTTCAAAATTCACAATTTTTTTTTTTTGTCATTGATTTGTACACTTATTATATTATATAATGACATTATCGCGAGCCTAATTTTCCTCCGATTGATGCAACAAGTTATGATTGTTGTTGTTTTAAATCCGCCCATTGCAAAAGTCGACAAATCAAATTTTTCTCCATTTGATATTGACACGAGCACTTTTGAAATACAATTTTATTGGTGGATTTAACAAGAAAATAGTTATGGAGCTCAAAATTTGTAGGTCTTACCACCAAAATTGAGGATTTGGGGAGAAAAAAAATGCAATTTAAATTCACAACACAAGTGGGGCGCTCTAAAAGATCTACATAAAGTAGATACTACGATTTTTGATACATATTATGGAATAGCTTTCCGAACTCATATTCGAATCTGCATAATAATATGTATGTGAACAATCATTTTCAAATAATATAAACAATACTTAAATAGCATTTAGAGAAGTCAAATAACCGATGAGAATTTTTTGGAGTCGCGCCTGAAATTAAAAACTACAAGTTACATACCAAACATACACTCTCCAAAGAAATGCAAGGAAGGTAGGAATGCGTAGAAATTGTATGTAATTAATATTCTGTAAAAATTATGTTTATAATGTCAACAATAAATACATATAATATTAAGTAATTACGTTAGTTTTATTCGGGAAATCTTCCTTACTTAATAAATAAACATTTAAAAAATTTAATTAATTCATTATCCATACGTTTATTTATAAAAATATACGTATGGCTCTCGAAATGTTTTTTAACCGTTGTGCCACTCATATTTGGCTCTTTTAGTTCAAGAGTTTGCTGACCCCTGCACTAGGACAATTTCAAATGTCTCCCTTATTTTATTGTCTTGCAAATCTTTAAAGTATATTGAAATAGTATTTGGAAATCATTTCTTGGTTGATTTATACTATTCAAAACATTACAGGGTTAATTAACTTATCAATTATTTTTTTTATTCAACGAATAATTAACAAGATTTAAAGAATGTAACATTCTAATTATTGAGCATAAATTATTTTGAAAAAACTTCAGAGAAAATACATTATAACCAATATAAAAAAATCTTTTTTTGAAAAAGTAACCCATGCACATGCACATAGACCACTATGCTAAAGGCGCCATACTTAATTGCGACAAATTTTAATTAATTGCTTTTAATACTCTCTGAAGCGCTTTCCAAATTGAATTTCTATTGGTGATCGATCGGCTTTTGTATTTTAAATCAAAGTAGGTATTACTTTAATAAGTACTAACCGATGTCACGGATCACTCTAAGATTTTTTGTTGTAACTTACTTGAACTTGCTAATAATTTTTAATTAACTATTTTTTTTATTCAACAAATAATTACAAGATATAAGAATTAGGTAAAATTTGTCGCAATTAAGTATGGCGGCTTTAGCATAGTAGTCTATGTGCATGGGGGAAAAACCCGAGAGATACAGGTTCGATTCCTGCAGGGTATCTTACTTTTTTTTTTAAATGATTCTTCGGTACTGTTTGGTTATCAGGGATACAGCGGATAACACATTATGAAAATACCCGATATACCTACTGGATTATTTGTTAGTTTGGGTTAGTTTAGGTTAAATTAGGTTGGGTTAGGTTAGGTTAGGTTATATTAACATAATAAATAATCCAGTTTATCGGCTATTTTCAAAATGTGTTTTCCGCTGTATTCCTGATAACCCAACAGTACCTACCGATTTTTTTATTGGTTATAATATATTTTATCAGAAGTTCTTTCAAAAGTATGTATATTACAGGGTTAAATTATGGTAATATGTCACAAGTTTATGTGGTCAATCTTTTTACTGCGCCCCATACAAGCGTGTTTCTGAAAGTTAATTGTTGTAGAGTGTAGAAGGTCCGCTCTTGCTTCAAAAGCCAAATTGTTCGGTTTTCCTTTATGCGACAGGGTGGCATTACGGAATCGGTTTTGATGGGCAAAATGCCACAAAATTGCTTTTAGGTTTCATTAGAAATGTCACGTTGGACACACAAAAACGGATAACATAATATACGGGACCGGATCCGCTAACTTCTTCTTTTACACGGTACTATTCCTCCCACAATTCTTTGGAACAACCTCTCAAGATATCAGTGGCGAGGGGTGGACGTATGCTGTTAATATCCGATATAAATATTGCACACTAAACTTTGTCAGTCATACTTATTTGATTCCATTGGAATAAGACTATAATATAATGTAGATAGCGTTTGTTAGTTTTTAAAATTTAATTAAACCCTGCCTAATTCAATCCATAGTAGATAATAGTAAAAAAAAATTATAATAATATTTATCTATAAACTGTCTAATATTATGCCATTAGATATTTTATTGGCAGAACAATTTTTTTTATCGATTATAGTTTGGCGAAGTCATGGCTTAATGAATTTGAAAAAACTAACTAGCACCATCTGTAATATGTATTCTTAATTCAACGATAACAAATACCTATTTATGACTGAAAAAGTGTGTAATATTTTTGTCGGATTGCCCATCGCATGTCTAAACTATTACGGTGTGGCTTAAGAAGGGTTTGATTGAATTTAAAAAACCAACTAACACTGTCTGCAAACTATATTCTTAGTTCAATGAAAGCAAATAAATATGACTGACAAAGTTTAACGTGCATCGTTTATGTCGAATCTTAACATCCTACCCCCACCCTTCGTCACTGAATGATATATATTTAAAGTAAGCATCATTCTTATCATATACTAGGTAGAATAGTGTCAGATGCTTGTGGCAGTGTAAGCAACTCATTTAGATGTTGTCATCGTTTATTTCAGATTCAATGATTTCAGAACATGATCAAACTCGCCGTACGAATTATATTATACGTGCGTTGTATTAATCATCATTGCAAACTTCAATAAACCATATTATATGTTCACTTTGATCACAGCCCACGATTTTTTAATTTAAGTATGAGACGGACCAATCAAAGCACCAGCGTATCTATTCTACGGCAGCTATGGCTATGCTAAATTTTAGAGAGAGATAGACAGTTTTGAACGTTTAGATGGCTAACTTATTGTAATTGTTACAATAAATGCTAATACTTCTATACAAACCTACCCTAGATAGCTGCCGTAGTGACCGAAAGTAGTATTGTGTATAGAAGAGATACGCTGGTATCTTATTTCTTAATTATATTATACTTGTAATTATTTCACATATTTTAATGATGATCAAGGTTGGATCTATCCACTTTTTCTCCATTCCTTATATTTTGCTGTAATTTTTTTAATTAAAAAAATTATATTTAATTCTTTAAAAAATTTAACAAATTTATAATATTATCCAAGTGAAACGGAAAATATTTTTCAACTGTATGTGGAACGAAACTTCGGCCGCGTTGCTATTCGGAGAGCAATTGTCGACCTGTTTGCACGTCAATTTGTTTTGTGATGGCGTCGGACGAATATATTCTTAAATCGTGTAAAGATGACTAAAAAATGTTCCGCATGTACTTGAAAAAGAAAAAATGTCAATGAATATACTATTATTATTACGAATATAATAATAAACATAACATAAAAAGGACGCATGTTGAATTTTTATAACAAATTATATTTCCTTCGGCTCGCGTCATTTGCACAATCCGCCCATCGCCTAGTCACGATCTTTTTAGACCATGCCTCAGCTGAGGTATAGCCTTAATTTTCACGAAAATTTTACAGTTTATGATGCCATTAAAGAAAACTTATTATATTTATACCTTGATCAGAAGAAACCCTCTTGCTAGCATACCCAGTAAACTTTTTGAACGCGGAGAATTATATAAATACTTTAGAACCAAATACATAATATTATATTAATGAATGCAATCAAAGAGGCCTTTACGTAACAGATTGCTCAATTAAAATACATACTTCCTTGAAGTTGATGCGAATGGCAAATTTCTCATAATAAAATCTTTGAATGTACGCCAAAATGATTTTAAAACGGCGTCCATGCGACCCGTTGTATGCCATCGATCGCTACGCCGGTCTAATCAGGTTATCCCGGCGTATCCTGCGGCGCCTTAAGGACGTCTTAAAACCTCCGAAAGCTCTGACCAGATTTCCATTAAGCTTGCGTAGAGCTTCTGAGATAAACGTAGTCACAGACTAGCTACGGCGTAGATCAGATTATTGCAGTGTCTATAGTTAAACCGAATTAATGATGCAATAAGTTTTTCATAACGTTAGACATTTTATTATTACATAAAATTTATGTAACTTGTGATACTACTTATCTATTGACTAAATTTCAAAGTTTGTGTTTTTTATAGTGAAACTTTTTTGTTGGTGTTTTAAGGAGTAACATGGAAAAATTGTAAGTAACTGTAGGGTGTAAATTCAACATTATTTTATTGTATTTTTATCTTGGCTCGTGCGTAAAATTATTGCTTATAATATATATATAGCCTACCTCTACCCCTCGAGACTGAAAATAGAAACGAAAAAATTATAAATAATACCTTTAATAAAAATTTTAAGCAAATATTAGATACAAAAAAAAATATAAACAAAATATTTTTTTAGAAACAAAATACCAATCACATGAGATGTATTTAATTTATTAAAATTACAAGATAAAAAGAATTTTTTTTATACAACGTTTTTAAATTTTCAGTTATGTGTATTTTCTATAATTATATTATGCTCAATATGATCAAATTTGTACTTGATATGAAGTAAATAAAAAACAAACAAACAAACAAATATAGAATACTGAAATTTCATTTTAATTTCCATAGTAACGCACGTATATATTAATAATTTAGTTGCTAGGAACTCCCCCTTAGCAACCAATAATAGTCTTTTACTTTTTATGAATTTTTCTGAAATAACTTTCCATACAAAACAGAATGAACTGAAAATGAATTCAATTCTGCTTAAAGATGTCATTAAAAGAATGCATTGGCATCGTGTTCTGATATATTCTAAAAGTTTTAAATGTCTAGCTAGTCGGGAAGTTAGTTGAAAATCGATTGCAAGATTTGTTCTGGTCAAACAATCACCGGACAAATAAGAATACGAGCTAATAAAAACGTTCTAAAATAGTATGTGAATTTGAAAAACGCTGGATTTCAATCAGACTCATGGCTTGAAAACCTGACAAAAAAAATCACAAAAAATATGCAAGTTATTATTCTCTAAAATAGAGGTATAAAGTAACATTATCATCTCTATATATATAAAAATCTCGTGTCACGATGTTTGTGGTCGAAGTCCTCCGAAATGGCTCGATCGATTTTTATGATTTTTTTTTATGTATATTTTTAAGGTATGAGAATAGGTCAACAAGTATATTTCATACCGCTAGGTGATTAGGGTATCTCTTTCCAGAAATTTTTTTCTTTTATTTTTTTGAAAATTTCTTTTTGTATTTTTTTTATTATTTTGCATCAAAAAATACCTATAACCCCAAATTTTCACCCTCCTACCCCCACCCTCCCATTTTTTAATCGCGATTTTATTATTTTTGTATGAACAAATTTAACCGTCGTTCGTATTTCAAACAGAACGAAATTATTTATGTTGTTGAATGACAGATGGCGCTACGTCCGAGAAGAATTCAAGAGAAGCGTCGCGTCATTTTGACATTTCATTCGGCATATCACAACGCAGTGCGTGCAAAATTTTGTACGATTTATTTTAATTTATCTATTTTTATGTGCGTGTATTACAGTGTACAATGCCATCAAGACGCAAGGAGGGCCATTTGGGCCGTCGAACGAATAAAGCAACAAACATGCGAAATAGTAGAGCAGAAAGAACAGACGAACAAATCCAACAAGATAACAAAAACGTGCGTGTAAGCATGTTGCAATTGCGTGCATCCCAATCACAAGAGGCACGAGCTGAACGAAATCAACAACGACAATTGGAACGGAGCCAAGCGCACTGGTTCGCAGTTAACACACGCAGAGCAAATGACCGACAACGCCAATAAGTACATCGAACATTTACATCCGCTTCGTTCCTTTATCTCGCATTCGAGTACGAGCCAGATATTTAATATTCCGCTTATCCGAAAGTGCTGATTGGTGCTATGGACAGAGAATGTTCCCATTGTCATGCGCTCAAATTCAAACATGAGTCAGCCGGGATGTGTTGCGCATCAGGAAAAGTGCAACTACCAGAAATTGAGATACCACCAGAACCATTGAACGGCTTGCTCATCGGCACGGTTCCAGATTCAAACCTGTTCCTGAAGTCCATTCGCACATTCAATTCATGCTTTCAAAAGACTTCGTTTGGAGCAACAGAAATAGTTCACAATACTGCGGCAAATGGTCAACAATTCCATTCTACGTTCAAAATCAAAGGCCAAGTATACCACAAAGTAGGCTCATTGCTGCCAATGCCAAACGAACCACATAAATTTTTACAAAAAATCTACTTTATGGGCGGTGAGGACATCAATCATGTGGATGCACGTTGCGGCTACAGGGAATGGGACGATTTGGCACCGCGAACTGGCCTCCGACGATTGGCCTCCGGTAATTGGTCGCCGGTACAAACGGACGCCGGCCCAATTGGGAGCCGACCCAATTCGACGCCGACCCAATTGGCCTCCGAGAGGATTGGACGCCGCACAGTTGAATTAAATGCGCAAAGGAATAGACGTACGTTACCATTTGTTGGAGTAAATAAACAAGTCAGTTTAAAATGCTTCTATCTTCTCAGTAGTTGTACCTTATACATTTCGCGCCTTATACATTATGCCTTATGATGTTTATTAAAAGAAAATAGTTCTTCCCTCGCTAAAACTTTAAGATGTGCATAATCAATTCATTTATTGCCTATACATGGGTACCTATTTATATTTACAACACATATTAAAAATAATGTTAGATGTCAGAATGAAAATAGCATTATATTTCAGCGTTTTATCGACTTAATATTATAATAAAGCTTATACATATATATTAAATAAAAACTAAAATTTATTATAGTGTTAAATTAAACTTTTGCTGCATATACGCTCGTTATATCAATATCATGTAATAAAATAATGTTATAAATATTTTACTTACTGGTTGGTATATAGTTCACATGTTCTTGTTTCCACTTCAAGAACCTAACATGTTTAACAAACTTTACTCTACCAAAGTAATAGATATCTACCAAAATTTAATTACAAAATCGAAACTTTCAAGTCTAAAACAATTGATAAAATTAGTACAAGGCATATTTGTTCGTTCTCTAAATCAGTGCTCCGCAACCTTTTCTCACCCATGGCACACCAAATGTATTCGCAGAATTCCGCGGCACACCACAGGTAAAACAATTTATACATCAAAATATGGACCCCACATGCTGAAGTGGCCCCCCTACTTATCGCTAAGGTTAAAGACAGTGTGATACTCTAAAGTAGGTAGTGTTTTTCAAATGGTGTTCGACGTAAAATTAATGGTATTCATTGTATGTTTAGCTATTTTTTGTATTTATTGATACAAACACTCCCCAATTGCATATTTAAAAATATTAGTATCAGCGTAGTAATATAGCGCACAGGCGACTTTTTTTTAACCATTAGAGAAAACTTGTAATTTGTGTTTATCTCATTTATCTGGTTGATCTGAGAAGCCCCCCCCCCCTTCTTCCCGAGCCTGGCCCCCGAGACTAGAGCTCTGACTAAAGAGGATCCCGAAGTTCTTATCACCCGTCAAGTATGACTGCTTATCATTTTTAATTATATCTTGAGTTGAAAAAAGTTGCTCACATAGGTATATGTCGTATAAAATGGGAGCTGAACTGCGATAGCCTTGTCGGAAATCCAAGGATATTTTTTATTAACCGAAATCCAGAAAATACCCAATGGAACATCGGCGAAATTCATTTTTAGCGTCACGTCGTTCCTCAATTCAACAAAATTCCTCACGAATATAATTATAGTGCTTTTATAGAATTTCTGGCATTGATTGCAAAAGGGTTTTGAATCCAGTCGTATTGATTGTATGAAAGTAATGATGAAATTTCTTTTGCAGCAAAGTTTAAAGTTTTTGGGCCGGACCCAAAATTCATTGCTTGTTTTCAATGGTAGTGAATTTATTTAATATCCCTATGATAGTGAAGCATATCTATATATTTTCATTTTTACCTTGCATTTTTTTAATAATTTTATTTAGGTGCTCAAATATATTACCAGCCATGCACGCAAATTTGGCCAAGGGGGGACATGCTCGTCGAAGGTCAAAATTGAGTTTTTATTGTATTTTCAAACCATGATCCTGGACACTCCTTAAACGTTGTAGATAATCTATTTATATAATTTCAAAGCCTTATTATCTTTTATAATTATTTTAAACATTTGATGACTGCATAAAGTATTTTTGTTACATAAAATAGTATTCTTTTAAACCTCTCGCTCTAATGTTTTAGAATATAGTCATATTTCGGTACATAACTGTGCAGTGGTGTTAAGATTTTTTACATTTATTAATTTTTAAACGCATTTATAAAACCATTAGCATAATTTATTACGAGATATTTTTTGTAAAATATTCACGATAAAAAATTATATTGATAATCTCTGTGATCCCAAATTTGACAAGAATTAGGCATTTTATTATTCAAAAAATCGGCAAGATTAACAAATTTAAAGATGATTCTAAAGATATTTATTATAAGCTATATTTTTGACCATTCAAGTGTGATAATTATCTCATGAATAATGATTGCTTTATAATAATTATTGACCTAAGAATAAGGTAGTGTTTTTTTGAAATACGCCATTTCTTTTGTCATTCCCCAGTAGTTAAGCTACAACATACGGCCATAGCCATAAATTGACAAACTTCAATTAAAGTAGGGAGTAAAATTATGTTAACGCGCGTGTTTGAACATGTACCGTTTAAAAAAAAATAAAAAATAAATCGGTTAGGTACATTTAGAATAAGTAATTAGTTAGAGAAAAAACAAGATAGAGAAAAAAACAAAGCAATGAATAGTTTTATACAAGAGAAATAAAATAAAAAAAACAACAATAATTCAAAAAAAATACAAATTAAACAATAAAATAGAATTTTAAAAACATAAAACATAAAACAAAAAATACAAAAATATAATGGATCGCCAAAAATATATACATCTCATTGATTTGTTATATAGGTTAGAGTTAATAGTATTCATTGTTAGTGTTTATTTGCCCTTTGGTGAGTGTACAGTGCTTGAAGATGCCGAAAGGCGAAACCCGGGTCGCAAAAACGACTCAAATGGAATAGTAAAAAACTTAATAAATCCATTAGAATATTTTTATTACTTATATTATTTAATACTTTTTATGAGCACATAAATAATGATTTAATTGTTTTATTTTTATATTAAAGCGTCAGGCATAATAATTATTCTCAATCCGTAATAAAAAAAAACAGTACCTATGTTAAGGGAAAAATTAATTGAAACTACGAAGTAGTAGAAAGAAACTTATTAAAATTCCTCGTCTACTTTTTGTATCAAATCGTAACGAATGTCTATTTATTTTATTTGATAGTGCAACGCTCACTTGTCCTGGCGTCCAGTTGTCTCAGTGATAATTTTCTGTCATGTTTGTGTATTGTCAAAAATTCTGGATTGGAATCGTTTCCTCGTGTTAAGCCTATCAGGCACCATTAGCGAGGATTACAAGACTAGTCAATGCGCTCCCCAAAGACGTAAACATTTTCGGTGATGCGCTATGTATTTTATATTAGAAATTTTATTTTTCTGTATAAAATTGTATTTATATGTTTATTATTATATAATAATATATTCTCTTCTTCTCTCTCGTGAGGGTAAGATTTGTTATAATTTAAATCTCATGTTGTGAACGTCTCGAAGTTAATTTTCTTCTTATCATACGAGTACATTAGCCTCTTTCTAGTCTCTTCAAAACTAATTTAATTTTCTACACACAACAGATTATTTTTCTTTATAGATATATTGTCTTTAGTAGTACTTTTACTACTCTCTAATTGAAACTTTGTGTTTCCCACTTATTGACATTTTTTTTGACTGACGTGATTAATCGAATGAGTCGCCTAGAGTCATAACTCACATTTTGTATTTTTTTAGTTAAATATATCAAGTGATGCTAAAGGCATTAATCTATATAAAGAAAAATAGTTGACTATCAAAAGTCACTTTGAACCATGTGAAAATCATTGATAAAGATGACTGTTCGTGTCTTAACTTACATTAATTTTTCAGTGAATAACGTGAGTTCTGTCATCAAGTCTTTTCTTACCAATAAGGGAGCTCTATTTCTCATAGTGTGATATAATATGTTTGCAGCCGTAGGAGTATTGTATATATATATTTTTTTAAATAATGTCAATCGACTGATTCACTCATTAATATTCAAGGGAGTTCAATACTTTTATTCTAACTACAAAAAACAGTGCTCTTGTGTTTTTTTGTGATTATCTCAAAACTCGATTTTTGGAATATGTGAGTTATGACTCTAGGCAACTCAAAATTTGGTTTATACATAAATTAACTGTTGAATTTTAGATCATAGTATATTATTTTAGTTAATTATATAGTTAACTACCATTATAATATACGTAGCGACTTCCCATGGGTTATTAACCCGTAGTGTCAATTATAAAATTCGTACGTTTTATCTCAAACAAAATCATACCAAAAGTAGTGTAGTGGAGTTTGAATAAACGTGGGGGTGTTTATGTGTGTGTATATTTAAACGGAAATGGCTTTGAAATTCTTGTGCTTCTGAATTAATAAATACGGGGTTAGATAACGGTATCCGGCTAGGTAAAAGGACAAAGTGATAGAGATGATAGGGTCTTCCTCAGTGATTCCCCGAATAATGCTCAAAATGGGATACGCTCAGTCAACCCATTCAAAAATTGACCATAACACTCAGATATAAGTAGGTCTACATAAGAAAAGAGTGTATGTAATGATTATTATTATAAATAATAAATACTTTTCCTGTCGGCGCATCGGCTTTTCGATCTAATAATCGTTAATTGAAAATTTGAATACATTTCGATCCACCATTATTACAAACTAAGATTATATGAGGTAATATTCGGTTGGGGTAGTTTAAATTAGGTTATATTAGGTTAGGTTTGGTCTAAAAAGAAAGTTGTAAAATCTCATGGCCACCTCTGCGGCACATTTACTGTTTTTTTATAGTATTTATATAGGTAGGTATATTAGGTATATACGTAGGTCTATAACCATATGAATGAATTTAATCTAATAAATGGTTCGCATAAATTGATGTACTTATCCTTTTATAGGCTTTGGGCTACCAAACATATATACACATAGATACGTCTATAACCATATGAATGAATTTAATCTAATAAATGGTTTGCATAAATTGATGTACTTATCCTTTTATAGGCTTTGGGCTACCAAACAAATATACACATAGATACGTCTATAACCATATTAATGAATTTAATCTAATAAATGGTTCGTATAAATTGATGTACTTATCTTTTTATAGGCTTTGGGCTACCAAACATATATATACATAGATACGTCTATAACCATGTATGAATTTCGTCTAATAAATGGTTCGAAAAAATTGATGTATCTATCCTTTTCTAGTTTTTGGGCTACCAAGTGCTTTGAAATTCTTATATCAGTGTTTCTCGTAGTTTTACCCGGCTGACAATTGTTATGATAAGTTTAGTTTAACTTTTCTTGCAATAGGTGGCTTTTTCAAATTCATTCATGTTTTAAACTTTTCACAGGTATAAAAAATCCACTTTCCAGGTACTACGTATCATTCTAATCTATATATTAAATACAAATTGGGTAAGTGTCCTGTGAAATTTCAAAATATTGTGATTTAATTCAGATCCAGGATAATGACTGGTTTTCCAGGACGATCAAATGGGATCTACAATTATTTTTCATGGAAGTAAATTTTTCATGCGCTTCATAGATTTTCCACCACTGTTTGATATCATTAAAAAATATCGAAATAATAAATTTAAATGTCACAATAATTAGCAATAACCTCAATATAATAAGTAATTGAAAATAATATATACTAGGTACCTTATATATTTTGATAATATAAACTGTGTGTTTGCTTGTAAAAAATAGTCTTCAAATGACTATTATTCACTACACTACTGAAATTTACCACGATCGTATAATATAAACACTTAATATGAGAAGGGTATTGAAAAATAATAAAAGTCAAAGTAAAAAATGTCGATATTTGATTTAGGAATCGGCTCTATCGGTATTTATTTATTCTTCAAAAAATGTGAGCTATAGGTACGCTTTGTGCACAAATTGCTCCAATTAATATAAAGGTTTATGCAAGTAAGCAGGTTTAATTTTGACGTGTGTCGGTTGCCTCAATTCTACTTAACTCTACCCTAATGGTACTTATTAACGAATGTGAAATAATTAATACTATTGACAAAGAGAATGTTTGCTGTGAGGTTATGTTCATACTGGGATTATACTCATTATTAATATAAGGGTAGCTTTTTGGTTGAATAACCGATATTATTACCAATTCATGATTTATTTAAGTTTGCTGACATTAATAATTTATTCATGCTTAAGTACATTTCATTGTATAATATATTAGTATCATTGATTAACCCTTAACAATTAAGGGTTGATTTTGCATTTTTCGATCAAACTATAATAATTTATTATAGTTATGTGTGCATTTTTTATGTGAAAACTTGCAGTTATTTATAGGCAGTAGTGACGAAAGCTAGAGGTAGGCTGTTAAGATCCGACATAAATAGTGCACTCTAAACAATTTCAGTCAAAAGTATTTGTTTGCATTGAATTAAGACTACAATATGTAGATAGTGTTTGTTAGTTTTTTTAAGTTCAACTAAAAAGAAAACCATACATATATTTATATATTTTATAGATAGAAGAATATTTTTACCGATCATGATTTGGTTTACGCAGTATTTAATTAATTTAAAAAAAACTAACCAACACCATCTGTAATATGTATTACTAATTCAATGAAAACAAATAAATACGACTGATAAATTTTAGTGTGCACTATTAATGTCGAATATTGACAGCCTACCTCCACTCCTCGCCACTGATAGATATTGAGAAAATGAGCTTACAACAAAATTATTAAAGTAGATATGCATAGATGCCACCATAAAATAGTAGTACCTAATGAATAATGACGTAACTAATCGTGACATCTATGCATAAAAACTCTAACTATTTTGAAATCATACTTTGCCAATTACAGGAAACCATGTGATTTAAAATAAAATTTCATTCATACAAAAATATAATATACTTAACGGATAATTAAGTTTGCTATCGAAAGGCTAGGCAATGCATTTGAGGATTATATTAGTTTACGCAACGCGCGAGTCAATCGCTTTTCATGGCGGGAGTTTTGGGTTCGATTCTCCGTGAGGTCACAATATACATAATATACATAGTCTGAGTGTTTATATGCTAAGTTTCACTAGGCATTTTAGTATTAATAATTGTAGTATATTGTAGTAATAAACTATCACTGGTATTAAAATGGAACGTCTCCAATTAATTAATAAGTTATACTTATTTTAGGGCGTTTGGCAGAGAGTGAAATTGAGAGCTGCGCGCGCACACCGTTACGAAAGTGCGCGACAGTTTAGCTGTGAATCTGTCAGCTGTATACAAACGCAAGTTTGATAGTAGAATTGTACCGTTACCTAGGCAACGAATTTATTATTGTCAGCCATTTGCAATTCCTTACGTAAACGTAAACAAACGATTAAGCGTCAGAGTGACGGTTGTTACTTTAAAAATAAAAACAACGAGAAATATTTATTTAATTTAATTTCTTTTATTTTTTAAACTGTCAATTCATGGTGGAACTGGATTGTATTGTTGTTTAATTTAATAAAACTATTAAATTTTTAGATAAAATAAATTTTAAATTCTTAAAAGTGGATTAAGTACTACAACAAATGCGTTTTATTAAATTAAACAACAATTATATAATTTAGTAATATAAGTGAAAGTGTATAGAAATAAAACAACGGCGCTCCAATAAGCGGCCCTTTTTCTTGAGTGTGTAATTTAACAAGATAATTAAGAGCTAGTCGAAGAGTCTAGGTTATCACAAGTTTTGTTTTTGTTTTGTTACGCCAAAGAAGTATAACTTATAACGCGCGTGCATAAGTACACAAACCGATTTTTTATTTAATATACTGTTATTTGGCTAAGAATTGATGGTCAATTACATTCAAGTGATTAGTCACTTGATATAAATTAGATTAAGAAACATAATGATACATTAATGGAGTCATCAATTCACTTTAAATGAGGCTCCTAGTTACAATGATAATATTTATTAACAGGCCTCATTTTGGACTTATGCAGAGTTGTTGTTCCGAAATTCGTATACTTAAAATATTTACGATTCCCGCTTTTAAATTACTAAAGTTAGGGATCTTTTGGCACTCACTTACGCAGAGGGGCTAAAAGAAGCCCGAAACTTGGTTCTATTGATTTTCTATCCGGCAATATAATACAGAATAACAAATTCTTACCCCTTAGTAGTGGTTGACGGCTACGGAATATGAAAATTCCGGAAAATTGTATTTTTATGGGAAATTTCTTACACATATAATATTAAAAAACAGAACCAAACTCGAAAAATCTTCAACAGATGTCGTAAATTTTGTTAGGATATATTTTACATTATAAAATAACTTAGGTTAGGTTAGGTTAAATTCACGCTACACGTTATGAATCTATTTTCCACAGGGTACTAGGTCATATTTCCGACATTATTTTGGAGTAACATAACCTTATCTATATTTCCGGATTTCGACTGTTAGGATATTGGCATCCCTTGCTTGAACTGCTCTCAAATCTAGCATATTAAATTAATATACTTAATTAACTATTTCTTTTATTCAACGAATAATTCACAAGTTTAAAAAATGTACCATTCTAATTATTGAACACTGATGAGAAAATATAGCAAATAGAAAAAATCTTTTTCGAAAGTAAGACACCCGGCAGGAAGCGAACCTGCGTCTCTTTGGTATACAAAAACCGATCGCCTACCGTAACTAAATTAGGAGAACGCTTATGAGCAGGTATTTAATTTTGTCACAATTAAGCATAGCAGTCGTAGCATAGTGGTAGCGATACCCAAGAGACGCAGGTTAGATTCCTGTCGGGTGTTTTACTTTTTTCGGAAAAGATTTTTTCTATTGGCTATATTTTCTCATGAGTGTTTTTAGGATTATGTATGTTTAATATACTTAAGTCAAACAATAAAATCAGTTAAAGTCGACACTCGTGCAATGGAGAAACATTCATTCCATTAGCACACGTGTTGCATGGCTAAGTTGGAGCTGAATTCAGGAAGGTTGTTTGGCTTTTTACTTAACCTGTACTTTGTAGCTAGAGCGTGCCTGGGTATAGTAATTAAATGATATATTATGTAAATAATTATTGGTTTGCATTAAAAGAACATATTTCAATTTTGATTAATTGATCTATCTTATGATCGTATTCGTCTTCGAGTTTTCTTATTATAAACATATATTAAAAACTTTTTTTCCGGTATAGTCTCCAAGGCCGTTGGTAAACCTATATTGGTCCTTCAGTTATTTAATGTGAGTAGATCTTAGTTGCATCCCTTAAGTAGTTTCTTAACGTATAATCATAGTAATAATATTAAATTACACTTTTTTAATCATTTATTAGTCGATAACTATTTTGGTAGAAACATCATCATCAATAGGTACTATATGAATAAACAGTTATCCTGTCAGCACTTATAAAATATTTTAGACTTACAGAAAGTAAGTAGTTTCCAAGGCATTAAAAGGTAAACCTACATCATCGGCCCTCCAATTCAATATAAGTAGATCTTAGTTGCCTGCCTAAAGTGGTTTCTTAACATATTATAATCAAAGATACAATTTTAAATTCCATTTTTAAATCATTTATTAGTCGATAACTATTTCGGCAGGAACATCATTATTAATACTATATGAATAAACAGTTTTCCCTTCAGCATTTATATTAATATAATATTATCATGGTACTTACAGAGCGACACAATGTCTTGCTTTACAATAAAATTTATTCTAATGAATATTTGAAAGTATTAAACTATTTTTTATTCAAGCGTTAAGTTTTTTAAAAAAGATAAGAACTACTAGCTAATTTCTTCGTTATTAAGTTGGACGCACATAGCACAGTAGACGCAGGTTCGAGCCCCGCTGAATGTTTTATTTTGTTTCAAAAAGATTTTTTCTTTAAAAGTTTATATATTTGTCTTAGGTGTTATCAAATTATTTATATAATAATTGTATTCTGAAAACCCTATTAACGTATCTTCACCTCAATATTACAGCTACATAACTTAATTTTCACTATTTTTGAGATAGCTATCGAACATGATTCTACATTTCCTTCTCTACAAAATGATAAAACTAGGTAACCTGTAAAACCTGTAGAATTTATTATTATTTATATTTTCATTTCGTGTAAAATGGAATTCTACCAAGTAAATTCTAACTCAATTAACAAGTCAGAAGTTAATGGGAACTATATTAATTTTGTGTTTTAAAATATTAGATACCTAACTTTAAAACCGTTAATGCATTAAATAAATAAAATGATATATCTACAATGTTTTTTCATACAATTGAACATTATTTAATTGTTTCCAATAATTATATTATAATGTTTAAATGGGTCATCAAATTTCTATTCAATTAAGTATGTCTTCATAACCGTTTAGTTTAAAATTATCTTATCGAATAATGAAATGTCAATATCTTTATATTTCATGTAACCAAATTGACACGAGTTATCCTTATTAAATGAATTATTCAGACGTTCCCTCCCTCTTAATGATAATTCATTAAAGTTATGAGGAAAAAGTGTATTGTACAAAACTTTCGCAAAAAGTTGCCGCAAAACTTGTAAGCTTTACAAAAGGGTGTAGCTAAGATATTTTTATTTTAAATATTGCTACCCTAACATACCCCAAGAAAAGCAAATTATTGATATTAAAACATGACTATCACATATCACTTGTAGCGTAACAACCCCAGAGTGAATCAAATCATTTCTATGACTTTAAGATTTTTGTTGAGATATCATTATCAATACATATTATGCTACAAAATTATTTGTATTTAATTTGTTTCATTAGGTTTCTCCATAATTTTGATTGATTCATAGCCTGGATGCTTGCCAATGATTGCTATTTTTTCCAAATATTCAGAAGTAATCTTATAAAAAAAAGACAGACAAAAATGTAATCTTATATTTTTTAGAGGTCTCATAAAACAGTAAGATTTTCCTTGATTTATGTGATTTATACATATATGGAAAACACATAATAATATATGCTTGAAATGCTCTCATATATTTCTTATTGTTATCTAATGTATAGGTATAAGTATTAATCATCTTTTAAAACATACTAATATGTAACATTTTATATATAAATGGCGAAATTTATTGATTAGTTAGGTACTAAATAAATTATTTTAACATACCTACATCATTTTAAATCACCGAGCTATATAAAAAAGTACTAGTTAGTTTCGTCGCAATTATATAGGACGCACATAGCTCAGTGGTTAAAGCACATGGACGCGACTCCCATGGGCGCGAGGTTGTATCCGCTGGGCGTCTTATTCTAGTGATTATAATTTTTTTCAAATTATGAATGTTCAATTAAAGATTGTTACATTGTTTAATCTTCTGCATTATTCTTTGAATAAGGAAATAGTTTATTAAGTATTTAAAATTGTATTTCTGATTTTATATATAGACAAAATTATTTGGATGTTGGACATAGTTAAGAAAACATAAGTGATTAAATTTAAATGAATTACTATGATTTCATAAGTAATACCTAATCAGGCCAAAATTGATTTCAATCATTGAGACCTGACTATTAATTAGCAAAAAAATATCGTATTTTACATTTGATATTGCTTGTATATGTCTACTTTTTACTAACGTAGTTAAATTAAAACAACAGTAAGGAGTACGTAAAGTGACAATATAGCATAATATAAAGTAGCGAGGTGAGGTGTGGGTAGAGGGGATCGCTATTATATACAATCGTTGTCGATTGCGTGGGGTTAGCCGAGTGTGATACTGATGTATATAAATAACAGCACTGACTGAACATTCATAATATAAGTACATACTCCATTAAAAAAATAATTATAATTTTTAATTGCATTCATTTGTCTATTTTTTTATTAAAGTTTAAACACTAGTTTATAAAATAAGAAAAAAAATATATTCATCGTTTTTCAACTGTTCCATTCCAATAGTTGCGTAATACATATTATTTATAAATAATTAATTGTATGGGTATAGTATTAATATCTAATGTATACTCCACCCTTCAGGGTATCCTTCAAGGATTACGACATCCTTAGAGGCATGCTTACTGGCCTGTATTTATCCTGAAAAGTTTTATGCTGTGTTCATAAACCATTTTCCCAAGGGACCAACTAAGCCTGTTACCGAATACAGTTTTATAATAATAGATACATTAATTAATTATTTGTTGAGTAAATAAAATAACAGTTTTCTTACAATTCACTTAGGATATATCGAATATCTATATTTATATGTGGGCTCTGGAAAATGTTGATAAATCAATAATAATGTCTTTCTTATATGTAAAACTTCTGATAAAACTATTCAAAAATATTTTTGCTTATTAGTATACATACAACATTTTAGAATACTTTATTTTGAAGATAATATACCTATCAGCGCATCTATTCTATACACAATACTGCTTTCGACCGCTACGACAGCTATCTAGGGTAGGTTTGTTTCGAATTATTAGCACTTATTGTAACAATTACAATAAGTTAGTTGTAATTATTTTTACAATAATTAACAGCACCTTTTTTGGCTGTGGTAAATTTTAGTGCGAGATAGATAGTTCTGTTTAGATGGCTAACTCATTGTAATTTTACAATAAGTGCTAATACTTCTATATAAACCTATCCTAGATAGCTGCTGTAGCAGCCAAAAGCAGTCTTGTGTATAGAATAGATGCACTGAATGAAATTACATATATATTTCTGTTGACTTCCTAATATTGCCCTGCAAATATGAACTAACGTTATTTATTCAAAATACTACACATATATACATATAATAGAAAATATGGTCCTACCAATTTTGAATTTTTACCATAATGTTAAAAAAAATTGCATATTTTGAATGTTATTTTAACTTGCTAAGCTTCGGATATCCTAGTTTTACGATGAATTTAATTAGTAATTCTTTCATGAAAATGCTTATCAAATTTCGTTAATGTCGGCTATCAGCTTTTTTTTATAAATCAGGGTATCAATTAAGTGTCCTTATTACTAACTGACGCCCTGATTATTTTCAATTTTACTCCCTTTCACTACAACAGAGACAGTAGAATTTCAAATCGTAGTTGGGCATTCTTTTTGAAGTCTACTTCTTTAGGCGTGTTTGGAAAATCAGATCAGAGTGTATTTTTGGCGTGTGACATATTGTACCTAACACATAATTTATTTTTTTACACAAAAATAAACGCACTCTATTGGATTCGAACCACCGATTGTTCGATTATCAGTCGAATGCACTACCATTGCGCCACAGTATGATACTCCAATCGTGACGATTATACAGTATAATATTATAGTTTAGAATTATTCCGTTGTCTAGGCAGCGAATTTATTGTTTCCGGCCATTTGCAATTCATTACGTAAACAAACTATTAAATGACATAGTGGCAGCTGTTGCTTTAAAAATAAAAACAACGATAAATAATTATATAATTTAGTAATATAAGTTAAAGTGTATAGAAATAAAACAACGGCGTTCCAATAAGCGGTCCTTTTTCTTGAGTGTGTAATTTAACAGGATAATCAAGAGCTAGTCGAAGAATCTAGGTTATCGTAGGTTTTGTATTTGTTTTGTTACACCAAAGAAGAATAACTTACTACTAACGCGCGTACATAAGTACACACACCGATATTTTTTCATATATATTTTAGGTTTGTTGTCTTTTTCAAGTCTTGTATATATGTCTGTCTCAGGAGTTACTTTCCATTACCTACCACATCCTGCTTATCTTCACCACTGGCCCAATATTGATGGTCAAAATATTCGAATATTCGTGAATTTATTCCATTACTCTATCATTCCACCCCTTACACGATCAATGTTTTATGGTACTGACAGTTAGTAGGGGTAGCTTTATGGTGTCATTTGAATATTTCGTCAATCCATATTATTGTTACATAGTATACTTAACTTAACACATTCATAGCATGTATGTATACGATAATAATGGATATACGTGTATGACAGTAGGACAGCGGTTTTCAAACTGGAAGGCGCGCCTCCCTGGGGAGCCGCAGACTATTGCAAAGGGAGGTGCGAACAGGATGATGGATTTGTATTGACTACTGAATTATCATACATTACGATCCTTTGTTGAAACAAAAATTTCAGAGTTTTCACTCTTTTCACTAGGTCAATTTTGGTTGAATCGATGTGAAGAATGTAATATTTTGTCAATCAAAGCAATGCAAGTAGGTACTGCTCACATTCGAAACGGGATTTTCTGCATTAGCTGCAATGAAATCCAAATGCCGAGCCCGTTTAGTAGAAGATAAAGAGCTATGAGTAGCAATCTCCTCAATGACACCTATATGAGATAATCGTTGTGCTAATAAACAAACACATCCATCATATTAAAAACCAATTACTTATATTTACCATATTATAATAAAACATTGGTATCATTTTGTTAAAAACTTTTATATTTTTTGTATTGATACATTTTTTACACAATTTATTTTTTTAAATAAAGGTTGGGGGGGAGGTGCCAAAATTAGATTTGTGAAGGTATACTTCTCTTGGGGCGTTTGGTAGAAAGTGAAATTGAGAACTGCGCGCGCACACCGTTACAAAAGTGCGCAACAATGTGTAAGTTAGCTGCAAATCAGTCAGTGTATATCAGTGTATACAAACGCAAGTTTGAGAGTAGAATTGTTTCGTTTGCAATTATTTACGTAAACAAACAAGTAAACGTCAGAGTGACAGTTGTTACACTTGTTAGTTGAAACAACGAGAAGCCATTATATAATTTAGTAATATAAATTAAAGTGTATAGAAATAAACGAACGGCGCTCCAATAAGCAGCCCTTTTTCTCGAGGTTGCAATTTACCAAGATAATTAAGAACTAGTCGAAGAATCTAGGTTATCACAAGTTTTGTTTTTGTTTTGTTACGCCAAAGAAGTATAAATTCTAACGCGGGTACATAAGTACACCCACACCGATTTTTTTAAAGGGGTGCTTAGTAACATAATGTTTGGAGATCACAGCAATAGGATATCGATGCATAAAAAATAGATGCATGCCTCAAAATGTACCTGCGTTATTTTGGTTGAACATCACTGACATAATCCTTAAAGATATGTCCTCAAACGAGGTTTATTATTCAACTTTCCTCAAAGCGGAATAAAAACAAGACTCTCTTTACAACCTTAATTCTCTTAATAAATTTGTTTTATCATTCAGTGGAGAGGACCGGTTTACAAAAGAAATTATCACTCCGCGACATGCCTTAATTAAACCTAAATTAATTTGATACAATCTATGTATATTACTTCCAATCCGGATAACTTTCGCCCAACAACGAACATTGAGCTCCATTATTATCTCTCTCTTTATGTAACATTTACAAACACAATCGGTCGTACCCTTTCGTCCGCTCGTGTAATATTGACCCAACTTTATTTATTTTTGTTTTAATTGCCTATGTTATAATCTTGAGAAGGTTTTATATTAGATTTTTTGATGTAGAAATACATCTTTGTATTATTAGCAAGGTAATAATGTCAAACAAAAAAATGTTAAATTAAAATCGCTAATTACATTTTAAAAAAAAACATAGCGAAACAAAATATCAGGATTTAACTGGTGGAACTATCATGGTCAGAAATACGATTGGGGTCAAATTTTCCGTGATAACTGCGTTTCGGCGTTCATTTTTACAGAACTTCCCTCGCTGAAAAACGTACTAATACGTCTATAAATTCTTCAGTTTACTTTTCTTGTAAATCACGGAAATCGTTTTTTGCTAGACCTGTTGGTTCCGTACACTGGATTTAAACAGGATCAATTTTTAGCGTTAATTGTCGTACCATTTCGTTAATCTGTGTAACATTGACTCACTATATTTTCGTTTTATTATTTCCATGACCATGTCCGATCCTAATAAGATCATATGGGCCTCCACAGAGTGGAGGTTTGTACAGATTTTGTTTTTACGAGAAATGGATGTCAGCCATTTTCTCAACCTAGTAGGTCCATACTCTGGCTGATAAACAAATTAAAAACAATATATTGTGTATTTGATAGACCCAGAATTCGAACCTGGGACCCACGACGCTTAAGCCGCGCGGCCATCGAGGGTGTATATTATTCTTTAGTTTACTAATTTATTTATAGTTTGGTGTGTATCTTGACAGTCTTTTTGGCTGGTTTTTTTTAAACAAATATGAACTTATAAAACTATAAAATCAAACAAGATATCTTTTTTTAGCATTTACATATTATACCTACAACTATTCGCACTAATTTGTCCATATGCGTAAAATTGATGAACACTTTCTCCTCTTTTTATAGGATTTACAAATGTAATACAAACGGTCGTACCATTTCGTCCTTGACCAACTCTTTGACTCTTGACCAACAACTTATCTCTGTATTGAAAATTAACAAATTCAAACGATCATATATTTTGTCAACCTGAGTAAAACTTAATTACATTATTGTTCTTTATTTAAAAATGGAAAACAGATTTTCTATGTATATGATACTGCTTTCGCTCCAAATATTAATTGAATGTTATGACAGTGAAATGTTTACCAACATTTTTATTAATTAAATTAAGCAAAAATATGATTTTATCTATTATCTGTCATGTTGTATTTTTTTTTTTTAATATTTAAACAATTTGTTTATGTACCTATTATAAACAGACATCAATTAAAAATTTAATTAAAATTAATATTCTACTATACGAGTATAATAATTTTCACTGGTTTTACGGAAGAGCACTATTATAATATGCACCAACAGCGGGCGGTTGTCCGGAAGAGTTTAAAAAACTTTGAACCTAACTATAGCCCGTGGTTTTCCCCTTGCATATTTAATGGGCTGGGCCAAAGCGAGTCGCCGAATACAAATCACATCCTCTGGGAGTGTCCATATATGTCAATTGTAAGTAAAAGGGTATTCTAGTTGGGACGATTGGCTATTGTGTCCTGGTTTCCGAAAGGGGCAATTTTTTAAGCATTTAACGAGAATGGTTGAGAAAAAGGGTTGTATCTCTGTGTTGTATTTTTAAGAAAATTGTCACCTGGTCAGTCGAAGATATTAAAATTGTAGCTTTATCAGAGATCTAGGCGACCTTATCTTAAAATATAATACTTTCAGAAACATGCCATTTTAGATTTTCATACTTCTTATCATTAACATTCATAATATAATCAAGTCATTATAGTTTTAGGAATTTATGGTTTCTGTTACAAATAAATTCCAAATATTATTTTGAGTTGATATAATTTAGGTAAAAAATCTTATTTACATTGACTGCTGATTAGATAATTACTTTTTAATTACCACATTTAAATATAATGCTAATTATATCGAATGGCTACCTAATCTATTTTTTTATTCTATTTTCATTCTATTCTATTTTATTCTATTTTCAGCAAAATCAGGCTTTAGTCTGGCTTCGATATATATATATAGGTATATATGAATTAAATAAATTAAAACAGCTTTTCATTCATTACACTATAGTGATCATTTACAGCAATAGTAATGGTTAAATAAATAATAAAACTATCTGTAAAACAATATTCTAAAACACCTATTTTCACATTATTTTTCTTTTATTAAATCGAGCCATCGGAAACAATCCTATTTGAATTCTCTTTTATATTACATAAAAATTAAAAATTAATACCTGTAATTTTTATTTACTTATTCACAGAAATATTTAGCCGTTGAATAAAATAAATAGTTTATTAAAAATAATTATGTATCCGCAACTTTATGAAAGATAAATCAATCTTAATTTTATCACTGCCAGACAATTTTTACTTGGTGGACACTTGTAGGCCAGCTATTTTAGGAATAAAATAAATCCCTTAAAAATATGAAATAGGAACGGAATGATACATATTTGTGAAAACTTGGCAACACAACATGTTAATCAAGTTTATCGTGAATATTTTCACACTAAAATGATAAATATTGTTTTTAAAATATACACAGAATGTTTATTCAGAAGTTATGACGTTTACAAGAACCCGCAAATATATTCGTCCTGATGCGACATACATGCTTTGGCGTGTTAATTCGTCCGTAGCATAGATCAGGTGATATCACATAGGTTTACTACAAGATATACGGCATCATAAAACTTTGCATTCACTCTGAGATGGTCTGGCATAAGCACACGAGTAACATTTATAAGAACATGAAAATTAATACTTGCAATATAAAAGGATTGTAAATGAATGTACAAGATAAAGTTGTATACTCAGAAGAAAATGTGTAGAGAAGTTTCTTTTGATTTCCATTATCCTATACATTATTGTTATGTGCCATTCAATTCACGTAACTATTAGTGAGTCAACTATATCAGTAGCTTGACTCTGGGTGGAAACAATGAGTTCATTGTTTTACATGTTCAATCATGTTTCATTTTTGGTTTCTTGCATCATCAATATTATTCCTGCCTAGTGGCTATCCAGTAATATAAAAAACACTCTTCAGTCTTCAGTTGGACGTCTAACCAGTAACACATATTGTAGTAATATTCAAATTTTATATTAGTGACACCCCGGAAGTCCCGGTAGGGAGGGGAGTCAGGGCCGCACAGCCCGATCCGACCTCCGCGCTCAACTCTCCGGTCGACCTGACTGTAGCGTGCCGTCGGTCGGTACGTGTGAGTCACACGACCAGCTTCCACCCTTCGACTGGCTCAGTGATGTAAATTGTTCAGGACGGTCTATCGAAGCTGGCTTTTGGGTTAGTAGAGCACGTTCAGTGTAAGGTTAGGTCTTGACAGTTGATTATGGTGGATATTCACAAGGAAACACACGTTGTTCGTAGCACAAAGTTTTATTTTTAACAGTTTAGGTTCACAAAAAAAGGTTACTCGCTATACACACAGATACACAATATCAATACACAGAACACAATTATTAAGTTTTACACAGGTTATAATTTTGCAAAAGCCCTAAATTTGTTAATGATAGGCGCCGTAGGCTGTGGCAATTAAAATTTAAGGATCAACGGGACACGAAGTCCGTCACGTATCGGAGGCTTCGGCTAACTGACTTCCTTCTCCCTTTTTCGACCCCTCGTATCCTTAGATGGATTAGGCGCGAGTCTCGCATCACCCTGATTGGCCGATCAGATCAGGCGAAGAAACCTTGTTCATCAATTTTAGACTAGTTGTAGGTATGCCCCCGAAATGGGACTTACGCCATTCGATTTTAAAAAAATAATTTAATATGCTGGATACATTGCTTTAATAATTCGTTTAGAATTAATAGATCGAAAGTCGGAACTATGTATCTACAATAATTAGATTACATGCGTCCGACGCACGGTCACCAACGCATTTCCCAGAAGTGCTTTTCGCAGGTTAACCCAACCCGCCTATGCGCCTACGCGATAGTGCCCATAGAACGCGTTGAGCGGGCGAAGTCGGCGTATGAAGCGTTTATTCATAACCATAATCACACGTCTCTTGCCGCGCATTACCCTTCACCTATGTAATAAGCGGCCCAAGCGGCACAAAATAATTATTATTACAGCGTCTCTCATAACAAAGCAATAAAAATAATATATTATTTCGGGGCTTGTAATTAATATTTACGACGACATTATTCAACCAGCGAAATATAGGACACAGAATAAAATTAAAGAAAAACTTCTCTGTTATATTTAATTTGCTTCTCGCCCGTCGATCGACGACGCCTCGAGCAGCGTGATTTTAGTAGCCGTGTTCAATGAATGGACTTCTTTGTATTTTCATTAAATCGTATCACCGAGAAGCAAAAAACGGTGACTCATGCGGCAGGCGGGGCACAAGGCATCGTCAAGTCCAGTGTGCGCTGGCGTATTTGATTACGTTGTATTTTCGATGATTTACGCGCCACTTGTAGAAATTTTGCGCGAGTGCCGCACTCGCTGCGTCAATGGGCTTTATGCCTACGGCTATCGACTTTGCATACTTTGGACCTAATCGCTACCGTAGGTAAAAATTGTTTCAAAATAACCTGCTTTCTCTCAGCTTAATAACTACGGGAGGTTTACTAAGTACCTACGATTCAAAAATTTTGTAAAAATTTAAATTTAAATTTCCGCGCCGTCGAAATGTTATACCTAACTAACTTACCCTTTCACGTTACGGTATCGTTTTAAAAACAAAAATTATTTCTTTAAGTGTCCTTTAAATACGTACTTCTTATGTTTCGTTTTGTAAATTAATAAAAGTACCGCGCACTTTATTTAATGGAGCGGCGATAGATGGATATTTGGCTTAGCGGACTATAAAAAAAACATGAATGTGGCATCCATATCTTCGCTCGTACTTTACCCTAAAGGGGTCCTCCAAACACGTGGAAACGTGGAGGTATCATTAGTATACCAATAAAAGTGTTATGTGATTTTATGTTATAAAATAGAAAATAAAGGACAACATTAATTTTAATTAA
Source organism: Rhyacophila brunnea (assembly GCF_057557595.1). Taxonomy (NCBI): domain Eukaryota; kingdom Metazoa; phylum Arthropoda; class Insecta; order Trichoptera; family Rhyacophilidae; genus Rhyacophila; species Rhyacophila brunnea. The sequence continues at coordinate 36,616,966 of NW_028232806.1, read as the reverse complement.
GAATATCTTTTAATAACTCCAACCCATAACATTATTCCTAAGTCCTACAAGGTTTAAAGTAAATGTTTGTGGATCAGATCTAGCTTCACTGTGTGTAGGTATTGCAATACCGGTTTTAAAAATCAGACAATACCGATATATTCGGTATTGACAGTGGAAACAAAATGTATTTATTAACATAAAAGACACAGCAGGATTGTAATTTTTTGTCTAGTTTATTTCCATAGCCCTTCATCGTCCTTGATGGTCAGCAATGACACATGCTTTAAAATATTAATATTTCAAAGAGATTTATACATACTTATTATATTATATTTATTGGTAAATACTTATATACTTTTGTTTTTTTTTTCATTTATTTTACGAATACCGGCATTCAATAGGAAATAACGAAATTAAAAATCGGTTTTTCGGTTAGGTACATATTCAAACATGCGCGTTAACATGATCTTACTCCCTATTTCGTTTATCGTTAATTTATGGCTACGGCCGTATGTTGTAGCTTAACCACTAGGAAATGCCAATACAAATGACGTATTTCAAAATAATACTACCTTATTCTTAGGTCAATAATTATTGTAACTAATCATTATTCGTAAGATGTTTATCACATTTGAATGGACAAAAACGTAGCTTATAATCAATATCTTCAGAATTATCTTCAAATATGTTAATCGTGCCCATTTTTTGAATAATGAAATGCCTAATTCTTGTCAAATTTGGGATCACAGAGATTATAAATATAATTTTCTATCGTTTATTTCACTATATAATGTTAACATTAATTTTACTAATGGTTTTATAAATGCGTTTAAAAATTAATAAATGTAAAAAATCTTAACACCACTGCCCATAGATGTACTGAAATATTAATTTATTCTAAAACATTAGATTGAGAGGTTTAAAAGAATACTATTTTATGTAATAAAAATACTTTATGCAGTCATCAATTAATGTTTAAAATAAATATAAAGGGTTATAAGGGTTTAAAATTATATAAATAAATTATCTACAACATTTAAGGAATGTCCAGGATTATGCTCTGAAAATACCATAAATCTCCATTTTGACCTACGTGGCGTACGTGGGCCGTTAACAATAATTTAAATAATGAATAATTTGAAGACAGATTTAATCCTAGTTTTTTTAATATTTCATGTTTCAAGTTGTTATGAAGCACCATTCAACCAATAAAAATAGAAATGACCTAGATCTAAAATCTAAAGCCATTTCAACACCATATTTGCGTCGAAATGTGTAAAAAATTCGTGATGGAGGAAACGGCGTGTAATAAAATACACCCAGGAGCGCCTGATCAATAAATATAATCCCATGTTACATTAAATTTAACCTTCAGGGATGATAGGATCAGTCTCGATTGGAAGTGTTTATTACTCTTTAAATGCGCTGATTTCTAAGCCTTGCTAGTAAAAACAGTGACGCCATGATTAATTAGTAGTACCTACAGATAATATCATCTTATTAATTTAACCATTATTTACAGTAATAATTATTGAACTATAATTTATAATATAATAGGTACCTCAACATAAAATTACGTGTATTTATTGAACATACATAATTTAAAAACATCTCATGTATTTATAAACCCACTAAAAAGTCGGCGTGTGTGTTATTATGTACGCGTGTTAGAAGTTATACTTCTTTGGCGTAACAATGTGATAACCTAGATTCTTCAACTAGCTCTTAATTATCTTGTTAAATTTCACACGTAAGAAAACGGGCCGCTTATTGGAGCGCTGTTGGTTTATTTCTATACACTTTAACTTATATTACTTAATTATATAATTATTTCTCATTGTTTTTATTTTGAAAGTAACAACTGCCATTATGACGTTAAATCGTTTATTTACGTAAGGAATTGCAAATGGCCGACAATAATAAATTCGCTGCCTAGGCAACGGAACAATTCTAAACTATAATATTATACTGTATAATTGTCACGATTGGAGTATCATACTGTGGCGTAATGGTAGTGCGTTCGGCTGATAACCAACTGTCGGTGGTTCGAATCCAATTTCAAATTTTGTGTGAAAAAATAAATTATGTGTTACATGTCACACGCCAAAAATACACTCTGATCTGATTTTCCAAACGCACCTAAATAAGTATAACTTCAATAATCAAACAGACTGACAGACAGACCATGTTTAACTATATTAATAATGTTCTGGACAAATTGTGGATATAGTCAAAATGCTGACTAAAAGGCAACTATTTCGAAATCACAGGCAGATATTTTCATAATTTCATTATTATTATTATAGATATATTTTTAATAACGATTCTCCAAACAAGACTTTTCATATTCACTATATTTTATACGAATCACAAAAAAAATAACTTACTACTTCAATGATTAAGTAGCTATGAAAAGTTGTATATACACAATCGTATATATTATATAACTGTGTTTTCTGAATATATAATGAGAAGATATACCGATGTTCAATACCTGCCGCCACTGTTCACAAATATCTCGTTGAAAACTGATGATTCAATCTTTTATTTATTGTTTCGGATCTCGACTCATAAAATCTCGAGTCTCGACTGTTTTGATTCAGTGCCTACGCCGTACCGTAAGTGATTGCCATCTCGTAGCACCGTAGCCACTTGGGTCTACGCCCGAGCCGGTTTATAAGAGTGATGTATATTATGAAACAGCGTAGATGTCTACGATTCAATACGGCTGATTGATATTATATGTAGGTATACCATTTTTTGAAATTGTTCTTTATCAATATATTATATTAATTAATATTTATAATATGTTTTTAATATGCTGCTACAATTAAAATCAAATCTTGATTATTTCTGATCTTACGATCTGTGCAAACAAATCATAATAAAAGTATCATAAATAATTCTATGAAAGCGTAATTAAAAATATTTAAAAAAAACAGTCAATCGGGATAATATATGTGACGGGACCATACTTTTTAGACGATAGATCGAGGAACAGTTAATGAGGGATTATATTAATTGTTCTTATTATAATTAATTAACATTGTTCTTATAGGTGTTTGGCGGGTCTTTCAAAAATTAACGATCCATGTGGGAAAACGATTTATGCGAGAACGGTAAATCGGGGTTCCACTATAGTTAAAAATATGTGGTAATAAAGAGTCTTTCGTATAATGAATATGCTTTTAAACACACATATATATCTATGGAAACTTCTTAAGGAAAGGGTATTATTCTTGAATAGTCACAGAGTGAAAGAGGGGAGATCATTCCGTCATATTCTATGAGTTTTCGCAAGTCGAATTTTATATTGTGATATTTTTGACTATATTCATTTCTATAATACATCAGTGGCGAAGAGTGAAGGTAGGCTGTTAAGATCCGACAAAATAGTGCACCATAAACTTTGTTAGTCAAACGTACCTATTTGTTTTCATTGAACTTAGTCTATAATATGTACATAAGTGCTGTTTGTATTTTTTTTAATTCAATTAAACCCTGCCTAATCCATTCCATAGTAGATAATAGTCAAAAAATATAAGTTTATCTATAAAATATCTAAAATTACGTATGGTATAATGGTCACTTTGAAACAAATATATCGTGTTTTATTTGCATTACTATTAATTTTTTTTTAAATATGTGCTGATCTATCAAAATTCTTTCAAATGTAAAAACATATTAAAGATGAAAGTGAAACAATCAACAAAGATAGTGTTTATGTGTGTAATTTGAACAATATTCAAAATTACTTACCGTAATAATAATAATATCTATAACTGTAGTTTAATTATATACTTAAAAGAGTAATTATAAGAGTATATTTAGTATTCTTACAATTAATTATTATTAAACTCACCAATAACTCAAGGTCTACGCCGCCAGTCCCCCTGTGGTAGACGTAGCGGTCCTCGTATCGGTCTACGAGGGGAGGCTCGGGGGGTGGAGGTGCTACGCACTCAGCGTAGCCACTCTCAACCAAGTGCCTGTCCAGCTCGTCTGGGTCACCCAGTACTCGAGTCGGCACAATGGGAGCATTGCTGGCACCGAGAGACTGCAAGAAAAACAATCGTTTTAATAAAAACAATATCATATTATATTAAAATCGTTAGGGGTATTTTTAAGTATTTATATATCAATAAACCATTTCTTTTATTCAACGAATAATTCACAAGATTTTGAGAATTAGAAATTCTATATATTGAACATACATAACTTGAAAACACCTCAGATCAATAAAAAAATCATGTTTGAAAACAATACTATGCTCGACGGGATTTGAACCTGTATAACCACTGGTATCACGCCAACTGTGCATTAAACAAATTATTCGTTGAATAAAAGAAATGGTTTATTAAAAATTGTTAGCAAGTTAAAGGAGACGTTATAACTAAAATATTTGGCGAGAGCCGGGCGTTGGTTAGTAATTATGGTAATTAATATTTTTTTTATTTAATACACAACGATAGTCAATAATAACGCGATTTGATTAGATAGGAGGCTTGTAGCATAATTAGTTAATGCACAGTTGGCGTGATACCAGTAGTTATATGGGTGTAAATCCCGTCGAGCATCGTATTTTTTTTCAAATATGGTTTTTTCTGGTGTCTGAGGTGATTATGTATATTTATATATTATTATTATTAAAGTCTTAAATGGAAATGAGCTGGACACATAGCTCGAAGAAAAGACAATTTTTGGACAAATCTAGTCATCCAGTAGTATCCAAGAAGTACAAAACGTCCGCAAGGTAGACCTAGAGGCCACTGGATCGATAAAATGATAAAGTTCTGCGGAAGTACGTGGCAACGCACTGTACAGGACCGATAGAAGTGGAAGCAGCTTAAAGAGGCCTTCATCTAGTAGTGGATAGATTCAGACTGATCATGATGATGATGATGATGATATATTATATTAGTATCTCAGAGCTAGTTTCTGTTTTGCAGAAAATAACTTAATATAGTTGTTGTTGTCTGTATAGTATCTCATAATTATCGAATTTACATTTCGAGTCTATTAATAACATAAACCCAAAATATCTAAAACCGAAAACCAGAAACTCTATAGACATCAAGTGGTTAAGAAATATTAAATTACGTTTTGCCGAAAGTCAATTACAGGTTGTATAGTTACGAGTATGTGAGCTATAAATATCTAATTACAATTAGGCTGTGAATTACTATCTAGTATCAAAACTAACAGTAATCTATCACACTCTCCCAATATGATTATTTAGCTTAATTACACGTACCTACCTATTTATTACAACGTTTTTCTTAGCTCGTATTCTTATTTGTCCGGTGGTTCTTTGTCCGGTGCAAATCTTGCAATCGATTTTTAACTAACTTCCCGACTAGCTAGACATTTGAAACTTTTAGAATATATCAGAACACAATTCCAATGCATTTTTTAATACTTTTAGCCATCTTTAAGTAGAATTGAATTCATTTTCAGTTAATTCTGTTTGGTATGAAAAGTTATTTCAACACCTAGCAACTAAATTATTAATATATACTTCCGTTACTATAGGAATCAATATGACTTGTTAAAATGACTTTTCAGTATTATTTCTATCAAGTACAAATTTTTTTGATCGTTTAAGCTAGTCAAGTCAATTTCATATGATTCAACAGAAAATTTAAAAACGTTGTAAATAAAAAGTTCTTGTAATTATATTTGGCTGAGTTTATGATAAAAATAATAATACCTACATAAGTTATAACTTATTCACTATAGCCTTTCTGGGTTAATTGTATTGAAAACTATACTAGACACAGACTTATTAACACAAAGAATACATAATTATTGAATTTTTGTTGCACAGAAATTGTTGTCTTTTCGAATTGTGAAACGGTAAGAGAAAACTATGTCTCAGTTAAAAGCGCAAGGAGTCACATCCTCTATTTTTATCACTCATACTGCATGGTTGCACCAATTATTGTGGTAAAAGTCCCACCCAACATTTCCATTATACTTCCCCAATCATTCGTGTCACCCAGGCACTTTTACCAATTATTTAGTTATAATTCGACCGCCATCGCATCAAAATCTGTTACGATTCTACCAACAATACGTAAATATCACTCAAATTTAATCAGAAACTCATTGATCTTTAACCGAAGCAAGTACAGTATGACTCGAATGATAAAACGAGCCCTAATCAAACCAAGTGTGTACGAGTGAGTGACCCGAGATCCACCAGAGTGCTCCAAGAGCCAGCAGTTGGACTATCACAAAGGTTATTGCCTGTACTATATCCCTTTATCAACTGTTCTCTTCCAACTCCAAATTGCTTCCTACAGTCCACTAAATATTATAACCACCATACCTAAGTGATGCAATACGCATCAAATACTAGTGATTAATTTTAAAATAATCTTTACATAGGTAAGTTGATTAACGCAATAAAAATAAGAATTGTTAATGCTTCCTCTTCAAAACCGAATTTATACGCTGTTTACATTTTCATGAGTGAATTTTTATATTATAAATATGGTGCAATCGACCAAAATTAATCCCGTGATCAAAGCGTTACACGTTCTTGTGGGTCTATTCTATACTTATCGACCGCTAAAGTGATAAAAATTATTAAACTTAGGGTATGTTTGTATTAAAGTATTAGCACTTATTGTTACAATTACAATAAGTGATAATACTTTGATACAATCATACCCTAAGTTTGATAATATTTATCACTTTAGCGGTCGATAAGTATAGAATAGACCCACTGATATATGATATACCTATACATAATATTCGACCAAACGTGAGCTGCACTAAAACTTCTGTGGTTTATATATAGATAATCCATAGTATTCTCATATTTCTCCTATATGCAAATCCTCTACGCAAAGAGCTACATACATGTTGTAACATGAAATTACTTTCAATATTAGAAATTGCATTTTTTCCAAATACCTGTTTAATGTAATTACTCTAGCGTCACAATAATACCATTTGATGACAGCCAATAAAATTCCGAATGAAACTTTTAATTGGATCTGTTTTACACATCCTCATCTTATCTAAACTTTTACTTGAGAGCTTTTTTTCTGCTACGCGTGCAAAAACGAAAGCTTCCAGCAGGGGCTTTTTACCTTTTGACACACTTAAAACATTTGGGTAAGAGCTTAAATTTTAAAAATAAATACAGTAAACATACACAATAAAAACTCCGTTTATAGCCTTGGGGTATAAAATACTCTTTAAATCAAGATGCACAATTATTAATGATAGCTACGGAATAAATTCAATATTTGTTTTAAATTAACGTTGTTGCCATTCTTCTGTCCTCTTCTTTTGTCTGATGGGACATTATGTCGTTACCATATCGAAATCACTGAGATATTTTAAATTTCAGTCATAACTTAAGGTTGTAATAAAGAAACCTTGTCTCGAAAATTCTCGAAAAATAATGAAAAGAGGCCAATCTCGAATATCGAAAAATTATTTTTTTCGAATTTTGGAGAATTCTCATTTTTTAAGAAATCTTCAATGAGAATCTCGAGAAATCGAGAATTTTTCACTGAACTAAGCTGCCAACCGCAACCGAAATAAAAAAAAAAACAAAACATTATATTTATATTTCTAAAGAAATATATTAGTATTTCACAAGAAAATTTCATTTCTCAAAAAAAAATATAAAGGCCTCGACCAGAGTTGCCAACTCAACTTCTATCTTCCCAGATCTAACATAATATATAGCGTTTTTTATGCTTCGAACAGATTTAAACGACCTCTAAAAACGCTATAAATTTAATGTATCATGTTGCGTATAAAATTTATCCGAATTTTCTGTGACCATGACTTTGGATGCAATTTTTAAAATTCGCCATTGATAAAATTTTGCGGCCGAGATAAAAAAAAAAGCTCTCGACTTCGATCCTGAACAAAATTTGTTTAATTTTCCTATTTAAAAAATCCGGCTTATGTAAGGTAAAGGAGGTAAAAGGAGGGGTAAAAAAGAGATAATTTGTTAATAATTTCGATTTCTCAAGAATCTCGAGAATTGTCGAATTATCTCAGTTTCTATTTACTACTAACATACTCGTTTTAATTCATTTTGCTCTACATAATGTTTTATTGCGGTCACTGTCAACAGAATTATCATGCCTGAGGCTTTATATATAAGTAAATAAAAGAACAATCTTTTTAGTTATTAGTTTTAAATAATAATGTAATAATTTAAATATAAATAATAATTTTAAAAATATATTTTAAAAGTAACTACTTATAATTATTCACGATCGTCTATTTATTTTCATATGTCATTCGATTGCATGTAGCCCAGTTGTACCGGCGCCAAATCGTCCTACACCCTGTCACACGTCGATTTATGAGCGTACATAAGTGAAACGGCAAATAATTTTCAACAGTAAGTGGGACGTAATTTCGGCCGCGTTGCCAGTCGAAGAGCGATAGTCGAGATGTGAGCACGTCAATTTTTTTTGTGATGGCGTCGGAGGAATATATTCTTAAATCGTGTAAATATGACTAAAAAACGTTTCGCATATATTTGAAAAAGAAAACATGTCAATGAATATACTATTATTATTACGAATATAATAATAAACATAACATTAAAAGGACGCAACTTGAATTTTTATGACAAATTATATTTCATTGTCATTTGCACAATCCGCGCATCGCCTAGTTACGATCTTTTTAGACCATGCCTCAGCTGAAGTATATCCTTAAGGTTACATAAGTAGCTAGGAAATGATTCGATATCTCCTCAGTGACACGAATATAGAACTGTAATATCACCCATAATAATTATTATTGTAATATGATTTCTTAAATTATAGTTTTCCGTCTACTACAACACCCACGATGGCCGCGCGGTTTAAGCGTCGGCCTATAGCGTCGTGGATCCAAGGTTCAAATCCTGGGTCTGGCAAGTACACGTCATATTGTTTTTCAATGTGTGTATGAGTCAGATTATGGGCCTAATACAATGATACTCAACCTTTTTTTTCTTCGGGCCAAATACATATATTTATAAATTAACGCGGGCCGCATGACTACTGGTTTCATGATTTTTTTCGTTACACCAGTAACTGGTGTAACGAAAAAAATCATGAACCCCCCCCCCCTTTTTTACAAAACATTTTTGAGATTTAAAAAATTATGCGTGTTTTTTAAATTGATCGTGTGTAATAGCAACACTCTTATACCAGATCTGATGTGGACCATAATGACATTGAAGTTAAAGTCCCTCCACCAAACCCGCCCCGTACCACCCTCGGTCTTAATCGAGAGTATCACGGGACCCGTCAATTGGTGATGTGAAGCATCTAAGAATTGACCATAATGACAATCCTCTTCGGGTGTCACTATCTGTGCATCAAAGTCGAATCGAATCTCAAGATATACGAAATTCCTGATAATAAATGTGTTTCGGGCCGCAGGTTGAGTATCGCTGGCCTAATAGGTTGAGCAATTGGCTGACATCCATTTCTCGTAAAAACAAAATCTGTTACCTAATACAAACCTCCACTCTGTGGATGCCTGTAGTTCTTTTTAGTATCGGACATGGTCGAGAGAGAAAACCAAACAACGTATTATGGTTTCCTATAGTTTTTTTTACTCGGACGAATGTTCATTATAATATTGTCTTATTCGATAGCAAACAGAGTTTAATCGTCATGTGTCAGTATATTTATATATTTTGTTATTTTAATTACAATCACAAACGTATTTACCATATATAGCGCGTCTGATGAATCCGACTTGTCGCGAAGCACTTTCTAAATATACGTCGTTGCGAAAAACTCCAATAAATTATGTGTGGGCGATCTAATTTCTAAGTAAATAAAAAAACGAAATTGGTCCCAATACGAGTATAAATTATTGTGCTTTAGTACGTACAAAAATCACTATTAGACGCAAACTTTCAATATTTCGTTTGACGCGATTTTTCTAGTTACTATTCATATAATATGCCTTTCTTTCAAGATATTTAAGTTTATAATTATGAACATACATAATTCTAAAAACACTCATGAGAAAATATAGCCAATGGAAAAAATCTTTTTTGAAAAAAGTAAGACACTCGGCAGGATCGAATCTGCGTCTCTTGGGTATCGCGCCCTGTGCATTACCACTATGCTACGACTGCCATGCTTAATTGCGACACATTTTAGCTATTGGCTTTTTTAAAACCTGCTCATAAGCGCTCTCCAAATACTGGATTATTTATTAGGTAAGGTTTGGTTTTCATTCTTGAATTCATGAATTTTGGCGAAATCGGCCATGAAAATTGAATTAATGTTCAAATTGAATCTAATAAAATTTGAAACCTTATAGTATAAGCCATATGGTCGTCTCTTTGCGATAGAAAACTCACGGTGAACTGTGCCACGGTGAATTGTTTTACGTAAAATCTACACGTAACCAAAGGCGACATCGTGCAATAATTAGGGGTTAAAAAGTCCTTGGCCCTTTGACCTTGAGCTTACCGCCGGTAAGTATTCTTAAACATCTTTATGATTTATCTCATTTTCAAATGAATAAATCAAATACAAAGTATTAAGTAAAAGGTTTCTGATTCCTCATTAAAAGATACTGGGTTAAGCCTATCACAGCGCAAGGATCGTGACACGTGTCTACCACAAGTCAGAAGTATCTGTACACTCTCTGAATGTTTATTTTTATCAGATGGTTATTTTACCTCCGTATTATGCTGAATTTTGTAACATTTAATGAATAGCTTTACAATTTACAGAACATGTTTAACAGATAAAGCAATTAACTCGGGCATGTTTCATTTCGCTACAGAAATAAAGGTACCTACAAATATAGAGGACATATTTTATGCATTTACAGATTGTATAATATTTAAATTCTAATAGATTTAAGTTTTGTACTATTCCATTTAAGTCGTTTTTTACGACCCGGGTTTCGCCTTTCGGCATCTTTAGACACTGTGTACACTCACCAAAAGGCAAATATACACTGACAACGAATACTTTTAACACTAACTTATATAACCAATCAATACAATAAAGTAAGTAAAAACTCCATTACCTACCTATCAAGTCAAGGGCCACAATAAAAAATCACAAACAAATTATGAATAGTTGAAGTGTTTGTAAAAAAAAACCCCTATATTATTAATAATAATACACTCGATAACCGTATAATAAATCGTCAAACCTAACAATAGATCATTAGTACTTATAAACAGTAAAAATACTACACTCAAGAGGTGTAAAATCGTCCATTCTGGAACAATGGTAACGTAACGTACGTATTGTAAATTCAAATTCCATCAAGTACCTTAACTACTTTGTTAGTCAAGGCCTTACGTTTTTTCTCATTCCTGAAAAATTTGCCCAAATAGAGTTAGCTGGTTTTAAGATTAAGCAGTCTAAATATCTTATTCAGTAGTGAACTGATATCAATGATTATGAAAAAATCTTTCAAAATGACTACCAAATCAATGAGCATCAGAGGAATGTATACAAGAAAATATATTCAAACGCCCTGATATATCAGGCGCCCATAATATGCCCCGTACATGACCCTGGTTATATCAATATTCTCCGTATGACAATATACTCGTAACATAAAATAAATCACTTTAAAATCAAGGGACGATTTTCGTTCATCCCTCAATTTACAAAATAATATCACTTAGGTATTCGTTGGTATACAAAATGTAACAATAGCTTTGCCAACGTGTAATATAATATATATTTATGATTTCTTTTACAATGTCATCAAAAATATTCGGGCAACGCGCACTCGAATATTCGGAACCGCTTTTTATCTGATTATTGTTTGGATCACTGGCTGTGTCAAAGGGAGGAAATACGATAAGGCCTGAGAGATTTGCGAAGGATAAAAAAAAGAATGTGGAGGACTTCATAAGCCGCTATTGCCTAAAAATTGAGATTGGATACTTTTCGGGTTTTCCTTTATCATTACTTTCACTGGGGTCGCAGCCCTCATATTATATACAAGAGGGTAGTTCTTCTTTTAAGCAGTTTAAATCGAGAGAATGTATTCTTAAAGACTTTTTGAATTGAAAATATTTCTTCAGTGGAAAATTAGGGCTTATTCAAAGTTAGTCACTGTGTCGTAGGGAGCGCCGTATTTTCAATTTTGTGTTACGATAGCATTTTAAAAAAATTACCTAATAAAAGGGTATATTTTTAAATATAATCATAAAAAGAGGAGATGATGAGTGTAGAGAGAAATTTCGTTCGGAGTTGCTCGGATGAATCGAGGAGAGAGTTTAATTGACACAATATGGTGAGGTTACAATACATTTACATATATGATTTTTTTGTGATTTTTTCATTTACACTACTTTCAGTGGGCCACTTGGCATGATGCCCACTGGCTACTGGACAAGAATGGACGAAGTTAGGGTAGGCATTCATCTAGCAGTGGATCGACCCCGGCTGATGATAATGATGTTGAACTTTTTTAACGAGTATATGTTTTACCGCTCGCCGTGACATTGGCATTAAAATAAAAATCTGTGCACATAATTCAAATGTAACGCAGAATGTTACCAGCCGAGCGGCTGACGGTTCTTGTCCGATCACCGAAGTTAAGCGTCATTACCCGCAGATAGTACTTAGATGGGTGACCGCTTTTGTAATATGCAAAATAACATTTTACATTTTTTGACATTATGTTAATGATATAATTCATCGAGATCTGCTTAGACTAAACAATAATTGACGATAAAAAATATTCTTCTATCTATAAAATATCTAAAATTGTGTATGGTTTATTTATGGCATAATTTTAGATATTTTTTCACATGAAAAAATAACGCGCGAACGGGTTCGAACCTCCGACTTTTTGGTTAGCAGCTGAACGCTGCCTTTGCACCAACGTTCGCCACGCTAATAGCGACACTTTTACGGTATACATATTAACTGCGAACGTTCGCCGCCCGGCTTTAGTAAAAACAATCGTTCTCAGACATATACATATTACAATGTACTTCTGTGTAGCGGAGGTACTCAGCATTTTAACATTACATTTGTTCATGTGGCCCAGTGACAAGTGTAAGTGAAACAATGATATATTCCCTAGTATTGTGAAAATCACATAAGTAGATAATAATATTGTATTGTAACTTCACCGGGATCGACTCAATAGTCCCTGGATGATAAGTCAATGCTGTGTGCGCTGGATTGCAAGGGTTATATTACTAAGTATTACAAAATTAATTACACCGAAATTATACCGTCAAGCCCCAATTTTCTTTTGAAAAGCCGAACGGTCATTTTTAAGTGTCTATTATCGCCATATTCCGCTGAAAGTTGTTATGTTTTCGCTTAAAAGACATCAATTCAAAATGGCTCATAACGATTCACTTAAATGGCCGCGACGCAGATAGGTACCTACCATTATTATTTAACCGCGAAAATTTTCCCGCGTAAAACGATCCCCGCTTTAATAGTTTTTTAATGCCGCTCCATAAAGAGTCAGAGGCGTGGACATAGACAAAGTTTATTGTCAGCAAACTGGAAAATTGAATGAAAATAATATTTTACCTTCCAAAAAATACACCTCATTATTTCGATATAATAAATATAACCACTGGCTAAAGCACCCAGATTCATTGATCGATAAATTATTTAGCAAAACAATAATATTAATCTTGTTACTGAAATATAAAGAAAAGGCAGTTCTACATCGATTGCCATGATTAACCCTTGAAATTTTGAGTTGTTTTCCTGTAGTACTAGGGTATTGATAGTATAATATCTTATTTAGCAAAACAATACTAATTACATTTCTTGTATGGTGTTAACTGTCAATTCTTGGTAGAAATGTACTGTATTAATGTCTTTATTTTTTACCACTTAACAATGTCCTTCGAAGCGGATGAAACCGTTCCTGAATTAATAATTACTTTTTTATTATCAAAACAATTAAGATATCTAGGTATCAGTGGCGAAGGATGGAGATAGGCTGTTAAGATCCGTCATAAATAGTGCACATTAAACTGTATTAGTCATACGTAAATGTTTATATTTGACTAAGAGCGGAATGCAGAAACATTTGTCATAACTAAAATTTCCTTAGCAGAAAACACTATGCAGAAACATTGTCCTTAGTTAAGATCATTTCTATTAAAAATAATACCATATTTAAAAATTCTCTTTTCTATAGTTTAGGTAAATTATTTTATAATTGTTAAACGATGACAAAAATATGACAACTGCATTTTATAATTGCAATAACTATAAATACATATTAATATTTAATTATAATACTCTTATGTTTCCGTTATAAGTCATTATACGTGATTCCACAGGCACCGCAAGATATTTTTTTAACATGGTAACACTAGCGTCTAGTGTCATTCTTCACCTGGCATTTTGTATTTCTGCGGGCTGGCGTATAAAAGTAAAATAATATTCTGCAAGTACATGCCAAACGAATTAACACTATCAATATCCATATTGAGATACATTGTTAAATGAATTTGACTGTATGGACTGTTTTAAAGATATGCGAATTTATTTTGACAGCAGCTGTCAGTGGTAAATGGTAATACAGAAGGGGGCGTGTTCATAACAAAAGTAGTCTATGGTTAAGGATTCCTTAACTCTATACTCAGGATTGTCTATAGTTAAGTCATCCTTTTCGGCGACTTATCCTTAGGAACGAAATCTTAGATTTTGCATGCTGCTCTAAGATTACAATTTATAGACGGTGTTGGTTAGTTTATAAAAATCAATTACGCCCAGCCTAAACCAAAGCATAAGAGTTTTGGTATACTTTGGACAATACGAAAAAATTGTGCATACTTTTTCATTCATAATTATTTGTTTTCGTTGGGTTAAGAATAAATAATATTAGACATGATGTTGGTTGGTTTTTAAAATTAATTAAATCTTGCGCAAACCAAAATATCTATAAAATATCCAAAATGATGTGCGATTTAATAGCATAATTTTTGATATTTTATAGATATATACAATATTACAAATATTGTTGGTTCATTTTTATAAATTCATTAAGCTCTGCCAAAAACAAACTATAATAGATAAAAAAAATATTATTCTATCTATAAAATATCCAAAGTTATGTATTATTTAATTGGATAATTTAGTTTTATAGATAGACGAGTATTTTTTTACTTTTATCTATTATGGCTTGATTTTCGCAGGGTTTAATCAAATTGAAATTTAGAAACTAACCAAGGCCATCTTAGTATTATTTCAATGAAAACAAATACGTATGACTGACAAAGTTTAGTGTGCACTATTTATGGCGGATCTTAACAGGCTACCTCTACCCTTCGCCACTACTAGGTATACACTATCAATACCCTAGTTCTATAGGAAAAGAACTCAAAACTCAAGGGTTAATCATGGCAATCGATGTAGAACTGCTTTTTCTTTATAATTCAGTAAAAAATAACTCGTTTTTTTTCAATGAGCCATAAAATCGAAAAACACTTTTTGGGATTATTCATTAATTCAGTAATTATAGAATGTCTGGGTGTATTCTTTGTTAAACTGTAAAAATTATCATGCATTGCTATATTCTTTCAGACTAAATAAAAAACACACTCATTCAAAAATCAACACCGAAAAATTTATGTAAATATTTTAAACACCATTATCCTACAACAAGATGTGTTGAGTTGATTTTCTATTGAACTATGGTATCGGCTATCGATTTGTCGAAATAAAAATAATTAAATATTTATCTTAATGTGAGTAAAAATAAATAATTACAAGATAAAAAGAACTTTTTATATACAACGTTTTTAAATTTTCTGTTGAATCATATAAACTTGACCAGCTTACACGATCAAAAAAAATTGTACACGCTAAACATACTGAATAAATATAGAATACTGAAATGTCATTTTGACATTTCATATTATTGATTTCCATAGTAACGCACGTATATATTAATAATTTAGTTGCTAGGACCCCAGACCCCTAGCAACCAATAATAATGTTTTACTTTTTACGGATTTCTTCCGAAATAACTTTTCATACAAAACAGAATTAACTGAAAATGAATTCAATTCTGCTTAAAGATGGCTAAAAGTATTTTCATCGTGTTCTGATATATTCTAAAAGTTTTAAATGTCTAGCTAGTCGGGAAGTTAGTTAAAAATCGATTGCAAGATTTGTACTGGATAAACAACCACCGGACAAACAAGAATACGACCTAATAAAAACGTTGTAAAATTAGAAGGAACAGACAAGCATACTTTCTATTTTATAGTTTGATGTATAGATTATAAGATATTTATTTTTAATCTTAATGAAACACAGAACCAATGCGTCAATACTGTAGGAGCCGGAAGTCAGTAAGAGACCGTATTAATGTGATTCTCTAGACACACTGTTCGCCAAGACCCAAAAAACCTCAAAAGATTAATTGTTTTGGGTCGTATGCCAGGTAAAAGGGCAAAGGGTTAAACACGGGGTAGAATGACCAGGTGAAGGAATTCACTGAAAACTATACCATACGTACGCCACAAGAGGATGAGAAAGGATAGGTAGAGCTGATCGAGAATTCGCAGGCTGATCACTATCTTCATTCATTAGAGTGACGACGAAGAAGAAGATTAGTATTTTGCTTTACTTATACTTTTACAGACTTTAAATTCTTTAAAAACAAACTCACTCTATAAAGGCCCATATTGTGATCTTCTTAACGGCCCACGTGCTCCACGTAGGTCAAAATGGAGATTTAATGGTATTTTCAGAGCATAACCCTGGACATTCCTTAAACGTTATGGATAATCTATTTATATAATTTTGAAGCCTTATTATCCTTCATATTTATTTTAAACATTTGATGACTGCATAAAGTATTTTTATTAAGTACATAAAATAGTATTCTTTTAAGCCTCTTGATCTAATATTTTAGAATACAGTCATATTTCAGTACATGCATGTGCAGTAGTGTTAAGATTTTTTACATTTATTAATTTTTAAACGCATTTATAATACCATTAGTAAAATTTATGTTGACATTATTATAGTGAAATATTTACGATAAAAAAATATATTTATAATCTCTGTGATCTCAAATTTGACAAGAATTAGTCGTTTAAGGAATGTTTATGGTTATGCTCTGAAAATATTATAAAATTTCCATTTTGACCTACGTGGCGCACGTGGGCCCTTAAGATCGAACATTGCAAAAATAATTTCCTTGCACTGGCCGTCGTGTATTTAAATCATAAATTACTATTACACACATAGCATAAATCAATCGGAACGAGGTAAATTTACATTACAGTATGACAGAGTCCGTTAAGAAAACATTGCATAACTACGTGTTCTAACTTGTTCAGCATTACGATTGTCGTAACTGGCTTCAATTATTGTATGGCAAACTATTTTATAGCATTTTTGTATATGAACTATACATCTGTTTATTTAACTTAATGTGAAATTACACACAACAATTTAGAAATAAAATAGATTGTCTCGACGTTTTGATTTTATTCAATATTATAATTGCCATCAGCCGGGACGATTCAACGTTTTTCCTTTATCACTGTTATCACTCCACTCTTCACCTTGGTTACGCGATGCCTCCTAATTAGAGCTTGTGATATCTCGACTTTTTTTCACTTCTCGAGATTCAAAAAATCTCGAAAATTAGAGATTAAGTCTTTATATTTTTTTATTTCTCGAGAATTCTTGACATATCGACATTTTTAGTCAAAAATTTAAGAAATTCCGTTCAGAAATAAAGTCAGAGACATCATAATATAATATTATTTTCTCGAAAAATGCTATTCAGTTTTTTGCTTAGCTTACTGACAATTAACTCGATTTCGACAGATTTTCATTGATGATTTCTCAAGAAACGAGATTCATCATTGGTCTTTTCTGATTATTTCTTAAGAATTTCTCTACTCAAACCCTTGCTTCTAATTATTTCTCTAAGCACATAAATACTTTAATGCATTTTTCCAGTGGTTATTCATTCGCCGAGTTTAATGTCAGGCGCATTAAAATTTCTTCAACAGTTACATTAGACTCAATATTGCGTTAAATTATCATTAAAAGAGAAACTAAGTATATAAGTAGGTACGTATATATTATATCACATCATATCATATCACGAAAGTAGGATTTCAAGTATCTAACCAATCAAATATTACAACTTCAGCTGGTTATAACGTTGAGAATCGATTAGTAACAAACCCCCGTACCGTCACTGCGGAGATCGTATCAGAAAATGGCTTGTCATTTTAAGGGGGTACCAGAATGGAGATTGTGTCAGCTGTCTAATGAAGACTGATATCTCTTCCCCGACGATGATAGAAATGGTGTAGAGGAAGATCGCCGTCCGCCAAGATGACGTATCACCACCAAAACGGAATATTATAAATCAAAATAATAACACTCACGTAGTAATATGAAGGCTTTTGAAATTTGAAAATTTTATCATTTTTTTATAGCTGAAGTGTCTCTTTGAAAGAAAAGGTTAACCCACATAAGATATAATATATCATTATGCTAACATTTTGGTTATATGGTATATATTCGATTTGACGACAGGTTTTTACTATACTATCATAATATGGAACAGTTTTATGGAGCCGGGTTTCGCCCTCAACCCAGTGTTGCCATCTTTTTCTACGATTGTTGATTATAGTACAAAAGGGTAAAAAATACAGTATTTTTGAAAAAAAACTGTAGTACGGGAACATTATGTTTTCGTCTGGAATCTTTCAAAATTATAGTATTTTTGGCATGTTTGCGTAAAATTTATTTTACATTTGTCGCGGATTCAAAATTATAGTATTGTACTATATATGATAACAACTAAATAATGGACGTTAAACCAAGAAATGTCACGCAAGTCTTTCAAGACGTGGCTGTATGTATAGATGCATCCTGAAAATTTGTTTTTTCGTGCATTGACATACGTGCATGAATTTACTGCTGATAGTACGTAATATCGCGGCCATAACAAAATGCACGGGTAGACACGAATTATCGTGAAAGGTGCAAGATTGCATGCATATATCAAAAAGGTTCAGAAGCTTCTGAATTTTCACAGTTTTTACGAGAGTGATAAACCAGTTGGAAAAAAACTACACCGCGTATAACATTTTGACGTTTTCAATTTTTCACAATCAGTCAAATAATACCACATAATGACAACAACGCGTCTCGCTTTCGCTTGAAGAATGAGTGTAACGTGTATAGGCGCTAATAGTCTATACCAGTGGTCTCCAAACTCAATAAGGATGTGAGCTACTTTCAGAAATTGAAATTTTCTGGTGAGCTATTTATCAATGTTCCCTCTAATTTTTGTATTGTGTGTGCGGATCATCAACGCACCTGAGCAGTGGCGTGCGTACCCGGTGCGATAAATTTACACCCCCCCCCCCCTCCATAAACACACACATACATTTTTTTTTATTAAAACTTATATTTTAAGGTATTATATTAATTTCAGTGATTTTATATACTTAATAATAACACAAGCAACGATAATTTTTGAAGTTAATAAAATAATAGGAAATAAAGAATAAATAGTATTCGTTGATAAAATATATTAAATACTAAACTTGCAGAATTCCGTAATTCGTCAAAAATATCTTTTACTTTTACTGCATTAAGGGCGGACGTGCTCAGCGTGGGTCATAATGGAGCTTTTTTCTATTTTCAAAGCATAATCCTGGACATAATTTAAACGTTGTAGATAATCTATTTATATAATTTTGAAGCCTTATTATCCTTTATATTTATTTTAAACATTTGATGACTGCATAAAGTATTTTTATTAAGTACATAAAATAGTATTCTTTTAAGCCTCTTGATCTAATATTTTAGAATACAGTCATATTTCAGTACATGCATGTGCAGTAGTGTTAAGATTTTTTACATTTATTAATTTTTAAACACATTTATAAAACCATCAGTATAATTTATATCGACATTATTATAGTGAAATATTTTCGATAAAAAATATATTGATAATTTCTGTGATCCCAAATTTGACAAGAATTAGGCATTTTATTATTCATAATATTAATATTAAACATCCTACGAATAATGATTTATAATAATTATTGACCTACGAATAGGCTAGTGTTTTTTTGCAATACGCCATTTCTTCTGGCATTCCCCAGTGGTTAAGCTACAACATACGGCTGTGGCCATAAATTGACAAACTATAATTGAAGTAGGGAGTAAAATGATGTTAACGCGCGTGTAGTTAGAAAAATAATTAGAAGATAAAAAGAACTTTTTATATACCACGTTTTTAAATTTTCTGTTGAATCATACAAACTCGACAATTAAAGCACCTAGTTTCAAAGCCCCTAAAACGATTTTAGGTAGTTCTGAGAAAAAGGATAAAAACTATTTTAGGTAGTTTTGAGAAAGTTGAGAAAAAATCATATCTATTAAATCTGTGAACTTTATGTATTTATTTTTTAATTTGTTACATTCTAAAGAGTATTTTGGTTATTAATTTTAGGGGTATTTGAAAAGCACACCCAAACATTTTAGCGGGTTTTCAAATTTACCCCAATCTTTGATCATACGTATTGACGGTTTTCGGCGTTTTTTTAAGTTAAATCTTCCATTATATAGGTAACAAAAATATCTATCTAAATACATATCTAACTCAAAAATTTTCAAAAACCGTTTTAGGGGCTTTTGAAAATAGGCGTTTCAATTATATGTATTAATGAATAATTTTTTTTGTACCTAATAGAAATACTGAATAAATATAGAATACTTAAATGTCATTTTGACACTTCATATTGATTTCCATAGTAACGCACGAATATATTAATAATTTAGTTGCTAGGACCCCCTTAGCAACCAACAATAATAACATTACATACAAAACAGAATTAACTTAAAATGAATTCAATTCTTCTTAAAGATGGCTAGAAGTATTAAAAGAATTCATTGTAATCGTGTTCTGATATATTCTAAAAGTTTCAAGTGTCTAGATTGTTGGGAAGTTAGTTAAAAATCTTCAATCGTCCAATGCAAACAAGAAAAATATTGTACCGGACAAACAAGAATACGAGCTTATAAAAATGTGGTCATAAGCTCACTCTTAAATCTGGGGTAGATTCAGCAGGCCTGGCCACCAGCAGTCGGACCCTGACGCCGCACTGCCTAAGGACTGCCGCGGCTTGTTCGCAGCCAAGTCCTCGCATGCTGACGTCACCGATGCGAAGGATGTGATCGCCACTCTGGAGTCGACCATCCTGCGAAAGAAGTAAAAGTGTTATTATTAAGAGCATACTTCAGTGAAACGGCAAATAATTTTCAACTATAAGTGCGACGAAATTTCGGACTCGCTGCCAATCGGAGAACGAAAGTCGTCACACACGTCAAACACGTCAATTTGTCTTATGGTGGCGTTGGGGGAATTAATTCTTAAATCGTGTAAAGATCGCTAAAAAACGTTACCCATTTACTTAAAAAAGAAAACATGTCAATGAATATATTATTATTATTACTAATGAAACAACAAACATAACATTAAATAGACGTATGTTGAATTTTTATGAAAAATTATGTTTTGTTCTGCACGCGTCGTTTGCACAATCTTCGCATCGCGTAGTCACGATCGTTTTAAACCGTGCCCCAGCTGAAGTATAGCCTTAAAATATACAATAGCCAATAAAACAAGGACTTTTTTGTGCTAAGTCTAGTGATTCCCAACATTTATTTTTTGGCATTACTCTTGAAACATTTTGTTAAATCCTACATGGCTAACACATATAAAGATAGATTTTTTTTTTACCATGTCCGAGCATAATAGGATCATAATATGGGCCGGATGTTAGCCACTTGCTCAACATATTAGGTCCATACTGTGACTCATACACAAATTGAAAAACAATATGTGTACTTGCCAGACCTAGGATTCGAACCTGGGACCCACGTCGTTATATGCCGACGCTTAAGCCGTGCGGCCATCGTGGGTATTAAAGATATAGGAAGTGTTATCTCCCGTCAAGTCGGGAGCGAAAAGATGCATTCCTCTTCTCGCTCAGTATGTGGATTGCTGGTCATC
Source organism: Rhyacophila brunnea (assembly GCF_057557595.1). Taxonomy (NCBI): domain Eukaryota; kingdom Metazoa; phylum Arthropoda; class Insecta; order Trichoptera; family Rhyacophilidae; genus Rhyacophila; species Rhyacophila brunnea. The sequence continues at coordinate 36,594,964 of NW_028232806.1, read as the reverse complement.
GTCTGTCATTAGACTTGGGAGTGAACAAATAACACCTCGGAATGAAATTTTCGAAAACGGTGATTTTTTTATTATAGTTACTACTATTTGGTTACATTTTATATAATTTTACCTGCAGATATGAAAAAATTAGGTATATTGGTCATAAACTACAGTATTAAATATAACAGCAAAAAAGGAGAAGGAATAGGAAAAAAGGGCACATACTTGGAGAAAACAACAGTACAAGTATCACATGTAAGAAATCAGGACTTCCTTGTTCGTTGAATGCATTCACCTAATTATTATTAAAGGGTTTGTTTATCAAAGGAAAATAAATTTATTATTCCTTCATGAAAGATTATTCGCAATACAGAACACTGCTAATACAATTTTCATACTTCGTCGCGTGCACGCAGGGTTGGACTCGGGACACTTGTCGCTTTCTGAACATTCTATATTTATTGTGGTGGAATAATTTTTATCGTGGCATAAATTAAATTTATTCGACGTCATAAATGGATTAAGGGAGCAAGAACTGACTTACCAGTATTTGTATATTTAAGTTGTTATAATCCACGTTTGTTATTTTTTATTATTAACAATATTATATTAGTTTTAAATATTATAGATAAAAAAATATTTGTTTTCTATATCTGTCAATGGATTTTTTATACTATACTTAGTTATTTGAAATTTGTTGCAAATACGTTGACCGATTCGATGCTCCATGCAACGTATACTATTATTTTTTGTCAAGACGGTACAGAAAAAATTGTAAGTTTATTTACTTGTTTTTTTTATATAAACATATTGGTTGCGCCATATATGGCGGCCGTCATTCCTTATTCCCCCACTTACCTCACATCCTTGTTTATTATTGTCACAAGACCAGACGATGAGATGATGATGATGATGAGATAATATTCAATTAGCTCAAGACATCGAACAGGTGCGTGTTGCCGCACCGCGTTAACTACCGACTGACTCAAAACATATATGTTCGACCTTCCTTGCACTAAGTCTGTTACGGTTTGAGTGAACGTTGCATCTCTCATTCTTACAACCTATCATAAGCCTCATATATCATCCATCAAAGCGTATCGTCCGTTTACCAGTGCGTGAGTGCGTGAACACCGAACCGGCCCCAGCGCATGCAAGCCCTCTCAACATAAAGGTTAGTGTCTAGCATCCTGTGTAACCCCCCCCCCCCCCCTTAGATCCGTAATTCACCAACCACCAGCATCACCTTCAAAATTACAGTCCACTACTAAAAGCGCCACCACAAATGAATGAACCAATATATAACTCTTTAGTAAAATACATATTATTATGGTTATATGAATACTAAGCAGTATAACTAAGTATTTATATGTGTGTTTTTATTTAATTTATGGACGGAAATTAAAGACCATAATTTTACGTCGAAATATCATAGAAATATAAGTGTCAATAGTCTTTTTTTATACTAACTATTTAGTTATAATATTTAACTATTATTAGGTAATTTTGTTTTTTAATTAATTTATATTCCATAGCTAAACTTCAATTATTATTGTACACGCCGGCATTTACAATCAAATTATTACTCCGTGGCAATGACATTACTATGGACGAATCGTCTGGAAAAGAAAATGACACTCACTTTATTGTCGGGTCTGCCGAATGGAATAATCTATTTTAACGCCATTACAATAAAGGTGATATTGCTATAAATTCCTGATGCTTTTTGTTAGGTCTGCCGAATGGTTCGGTTCGAACGGGTTCGCTCAAATGTACATTGACATTAGAAACACTGCTCTAACGCCATTACAATAAAGGTCATATTGCTATAAATTCCCGATGCGTGATATCGCATAATGGAAATTGCGTGACGTCTACCTATACATGCGAATGCGCGAATTTACTTGCTAGCTGCTGTATTGAGTGCGTCGTCCATTAATAATGCCATTGCTCCGTGGCACGTCCGTCCAATCATGTGTCAGATTCATCAGACGTTCGACGCCTCATTTTTTGATATGGCGTTGGTTCTACGGTAGATGTTATTACCTATTCATTTTTAACCGCCAGATAAAAATTTCAAACCACAATAAAATCGATTTAAGGGGGGACATGCTCGGCGTAGGTCAAAATTGAATTTTTATTGTATTTTCAAACCATGATCCTGAACACTCCTTAAACGTTGTAGATAATCTATTTATATAATTTTAAAGCCTTATTATCCTTTATATTTATTTTAAACATTTGATGACTGCATAAAGTATTTTTGTTACATAAAATAGTATTCTTTTAAACCTCTCGCTCTATTGTTTTAGAATATAGTCATATTTCGGTACATGAATGTGCAGTGGTGTTAAGATTTTTTACATTTATTAATTTTTAAACGCATTTATAAAACTATTAGTATAATTTATGATTATGAAATATTTTACATACGGCCGTAGCCATAAATTGACAAACTATAATTAAAGTAGGGAGTAAAATTATGTTAACGCGCGTGTTTGAACATGTACCTAACCGAATTTTTTTTTATTTTTTTTAAACGGTACATGTTTAAACATGCGCGTCAATGTCATTTTACTCCCTACTTCAATTATAGTTTGTCAATTTATGGCTACGGCCGTATGTTGTAGCTTAACTACTGGGGAATGACAAAAGAAATGGCGTATTTCAAAAAACACTACCTTATTCTTAGGTCGATAATTATTATAAAGCAATCATTATTCGTAAGATGTTTATCACACTTGAATGGTCAAAGACATAGCTTATAATGAGTATCTTTAGAATTATCTTCAAATGTGTTAATTTTGCCGATTTTTTGAATAATAAAAGCCCCAATTCTTGTCAAATTTGGGATCACAGAGATTATCAACATAATTTTTTATCGTAAATATTTCACTATAATAATGTCGATATAAATTATATTGATAATTTTATAAATGCGTTTAAAAATTAATAAATTTAAAAAATCCTAACACCACTGCATATTTATGTACTGAAATATGACTATATTCTAAAACATTAGAGCGAGGGGTTTAAAAGAATACTATTTTATGTAATAAAAATACTTTATGCAGTCATCAAATGTATAAAAAAAATATAAAGGATAATAAGGCTTCAAAATTATATAAATAGATTATCTACAACGTTTAAGGAGTGTCCAGGATCATGGTTTGAAAATACAATAAAAACTCAATTTTGACCTACGCCGAGCATGTGGGCCGTTAATCGACGAAAATCAAGATTACGAAATCACAATTATATAATCATGTTTTTCATTAACTATTTTTTTTATTCAACGAAAAATTCACAAGATTTAAGAATGTAACATTTTAATTATTGAACACAACCTAACCTAACCTAACCTAACCTGCATCTATCGGGTGTCGCGCCCACACACATAGACCACTATGCTAAAGAAGTCATACTTATATAAATTCAAATAAAGTGTGTATTATATAAATTCAAATAAAGAATTTCATATGCAGCGGTTACTAAACATGTGAGACTTAGACGTGAAAGAGAAAAAAGCGACATGCTGATATCTATTATCTTCTTAACTATATATTATATCAGTGGTTCTCAAGCTGGGGTCCGCGGAACCCATTTGTACTCTTCATTAGTGATCTGCCTTCGAAGGACAATTTAATTCAGGAACAGTTTATTGATTTGATAAATGATGGGGGTGCAAAACATGTTTTCCGTGAAACGTGTTGTAGTGATTTTTGAATTGAAATGGCAAACTCCAATCTTGATGTAGCAAAGATGGCTCTAAGAGTGCTGATTCCATTCGCAACCACCTATGAGTGTGAGACGGTTTTTTCTATACTACTTACTTTCAAGACAAAATCTCGAAAAAGATTATACGCGACACATGACATGAGAGTAGCACTATCCAAAATAAAGCCAAATATGTTAGAACTGGTTCAGGCAAAGCAGATGCATCCATCCCATTAAAATCGTTATTTAAATTTAATGACTACATAACAATATATAATATTTTCTAAATACATAATTATTGTTTGTAAATAAACGTTTTATTCACGACAGCCTATAAGTAGTGCTGCGCCGTAGGTGAGTTGGGTTTCGGGAATTTCTCGACGGGAATTCTCGAGAAATTTTCGAGATTTTCCATCCCGAATCTCGAGAATTGAATTTTTTTAGATTTAGGGAAATCCCGGATCTCGAAAATCTTTTCTCGGGATTCGAGATATCTTTATAATCAAATATTAATTGAAAAAAAAACGATTTTCTATATGAAAAAAGTAGACAGAAAATACAAAACGTTTAAAGACTGATCGGGGGGGGGGCATTTAACACAATTGCCAACATCATCCACTCAAAATGAGCGCAAATTTTGCAACAACAGGAGATTTTGCGTCTCAAAAGCATAGGTACGTCAGACGCAGCGATTGACAGGCTGTGTTTTTTGAAATTCCATTTTAATAAGTAATGTTTTGAACTATTTTTGTTTTCCTACTTTTATTTGTTTGTCTTCTTACATAAAAAAAAAAACCATTTTTTTGAATGTGTCTGTTTTTACACTGATTTTAAGATTTTCGCAAGTTTTTTTTAAATTTCCCGATATCTCGAGAATTCTCGAGAATTCTTTTCTGGAAATCCCAAATCTCGAGATTGTAATTTTCTCGGGAAATACCCAACTCTAGCCGTAGGTATATTGCACCCTTATGCAAAGTATTTGGCGCCCCGAATTTCATTAAAATAATATAAATTGTCTTTTTTATTAAAGGGGTCCGCGAGCCATCGAACAATATTTTCTAAAGGGACTGCCACGCATGAAATTTTAAAAATTTTGTGAACCGCTGATATATATGACGGAAGGAATTGTGTCATAATATTGTATATAGGTACTATAATGAATTTCTTAAATTCATTTTTTTTTAATCAATTGTTTTGGACATTCTATAGAAAAGGATTGATAAAATAAATACATTAAAAAACAGTAACAATTTGGAATAAATGGTATAGTTATATAGAACAACGGCTAGGCTAAAATTCTGCTGGTTAAGTTGAACGGTCGAGCACCATCAAGTGATTGAAGTACCTCATCAAAGAGTGGCCACTCCAGATATGAATAGGTGGAGATAATAATTCTTATAGGAAGCCATAGCAAAATGACGATATTCTCATTAAAAATATAAATTTCTTTTTTTTTTGTATCTTAATCGCAAAGAAACTTATTTACTACAGTTGTTTTCTCGGAGAGCTTTCGTAAACATTGCAGTGAAGCTTTTTTTTATTTACGATATCAGAAATAATGGACCACGGTGAAAAAACACGTGCCACAGTATTATGAGAGGGGTGGAAAAGAACAAACATTGCAGTCGTTTCTACCACTACTACGAAATGCGAATTAAATAAAGTTGAGCTACAAATTAATATCAATACAAATCAGTGGCGAAGCGTGACGTTCAGAAAAACGTAGGCTGTAGAGATCTGAGAAAAGAGCACAATAAATCACTTATACTTACGGGAAATAAGAAGATAATACGATATTACTACTAATGAATCTTCGGTACAGTTCGGTTATGAGGAATACAGCGGAAAACACATTTTGATATATACTGAATTATTTGTTGGGTTAACCTAACCTAACCTAACCTAACCTAACCTAAACTAACCCAAACTAACAAATAATCCAGTATATCGGGTATTTTCAAAATGTGTTTTCCGCTGTATTCCTTATAACCGAACTGTACCGAATCTTCTACTTCAGCCATATCCCCCTCTTAGTTGGAGCATATGGATACCACGAAGTGCCCCCAAGAATTCCTGTCGCTCGCCAGTCTTCTTGCATCGTTCCATGTCAAACCAACATCCCGTAGCTCCATCGTATACACTCTATATATAGTATTTAGCGGCCTTCCAGGATGCCGGAATCCGGTTGGCTTAAAGAACAGGCAAGCGAGGTTGAAATTCTCTTCTGGCATCCGTTGCACGTGGCCGAGCCAGGTCCAACGTCGCCTCTTCACTCTCATCGTAATTAGAGGGTGCTTGGTGACCTCTCTTATTTCCTCGTTGGTCCTAAAGTCTCTATCGTAAAGCAGCACCGGCAGAATGCAAGTGTTAAATAGGCGGTATTTGGTTTTGACCGAGTACAATCGTGAGTGCCAGACATTCCGCATCGAGTTGAATGTTGCTCCAGCCATTCCCATTCGGATAGCGAGCTCTCTCTGCAAATTGCCATCTCCTTTGAGCGATGAGTTGAAATTACGAAATTTTCAAAACATTTATACAAATCAAAAATCATTAGAAGAAATTTCTTTTTATTTTTAAAAACAATCTATATTTTATTAATGTGCGATTAAATGCCGTAGAAAATATTTTTTTAAGTTATCTAATTATTCATTATTTTGGACAAAGTGCAACCATGACAGCAATATCATGCGCGAAAGTTTTAGGCTCTGCGATAGGAACCTAGCATATTTTTCATACAATTCAATAGACTGACTGAGGTGAGGTTACGAAAAAATATCACAATTCCTTGAGAAATAATCCGACATTTATTTACGTCAAGACAGGTGGTGCGCTATCGTATATTTTTTTTAAACATTTTGAAGATTATTTTGCAACCTGTATAATACATTCCAACATATTATGTGACATCTGTCGTTGGTAAATTAAATTATTTTTATAGAATATAAAATAATCTAATGATTATATAAATATGTCAATATGCAATTTAAAAAATATTTTTCTTAAGAAAGTAAGCTTTAAATAATCGCCTAGTGTGGCGTCTTCGACAGTGTATAAATGAAACTTCACAGAGACTTAAACGTGGAAACTATCTACGATCATGCTATGAAATTGTCATATAATAAATCTACAACTCCATGACAGCCGACCCACCCAACCAGTCCATCAAAGACAACTAAACGAAAATCCCGAAACCATGAGCACTGTTTCTCCTAAATCCTTCAATGTAGTCCTAACAATATGTCATGGTGGGTCAAACAATTAAGTGAGAAAAACTACAAATTTCCTCATTTAGGTAAAAAGGCGCCAGCGGCGCTATTTTCCTTAATGATTATTAACATAAAAAAGTGTGTCTGTCTGATGTGATATGATTATTGGCATAATTAAATGATAATCCACGTGTATAATTTTATTTTATAATTGTTGTAACTGTGTTTCCTTACTTACAAAATGGCTGCATATTACTTGGCTACCACAAAAGGAAGTCGCGTTCAGTGATTCATAATTTGATGATTTGAAGTGCCGACAACTCAATAAATGAACTAGATTTATTTAAAAATTGCTAAAAATACACGGAATACCCTTAATCCCGGGGTTCCATGCTAAACACTTAGGAAACACTACTGTAGAAAATCACACTGTTATTAACCTTGAAGGCCCGCTTCAGAATGTGGGGGCCATACTTCCGGCATTCGATCTGGTATCTCTGGTCATCACAACTTATACATAACCTTATTACCCTTTTACTCTGCGCAACGTTTGCTCTCAGCTAAACGGATATTTTTTAAATACTTTCTAAAAGCTGCGTTCGCATTTATACATTTTACAGTATATTATTTTTCAATTCTGTATCTCTTGATAATGGCCTCTGCAACGAGCCCGAAATGTAAATGAGGAAGAAGAAGTGATGGAAACCCAAAAATCTATCACTTCCTATGTATATTTCTTCTCATAAAATGAGATAAAATACTATACAACACACTCTCCATTCGTAATTCGTATATATACATTAATTATAGTCTAATCTTGTAGTGATTTTTGTGTCAAATGTTCTTAAAAAAGTTTTCTGTCGATTTTATGGTGCAATTGGTGCCGCGTTAGGCTATCAACTTAAAAATTTGTGGTATCTCTCGTAATAATATGTATTATCATTGGTTTGACAACAGTTTGTGGATTTTAGTTGTATGCTGTTTTAAGCTATTTTCTTCCTCTTTCTCGACGCTTCATCACCATGTTGTATCTTGGATTCTTATGTTCTTCATCGGAGTCTGTTTCTGAGTAATCTTCAAAAATTTCCCAAACCTTCCATCCTGATCCAATCCTCATCCACTCAGTTAATTCAAGCCTTTCGCACCTGTCGTGAGCTATTCCTCCAATATGACCTACATATCACAGTTTTTGTGAAAATACATAGTTTGCTGTTCACATAGGATATCCAAGTTTAGTGTTGGTTTACCTTAATTATTCTTATATAATATAATATATTATTATATTCATATAAGGATTATTAATTTACGATAAATAGTTGTATTATTCTATCAACCCATTCGATTAATGCTCTTCTTCTAATAACACATTGCAAAAAAATAATGTATAATTCGACCTATCGCAGTATTTAAATCTGAGAATTACACAAAATTAGATGCAGGCATTTTTTACTGCCTAACTTCGACCTTGGTTGTATGATTATTAAAAACAAAATTATAGCTCATTTTTGTTGTATTTAACTACACTACATACAAATTGGAATAAACAACCCTCTTAAGCCTACCCTTGTCGTAAAATTGTATTTTATGCAACACTTAGTTTTGCGGAAAGTATACAGATTGCAGAAAATTGTCATATCACATAAAAATAACATGCAAACGGAGGCAAAATAAAATTTTAGAAGGTATTATTAGACCACTGGAAGTTTTTTTATTTTATATTTAGCCTTAAAAGTATATAAAAAAATACAAAAAGGCAATGAAATATTTTTGCATCGTAATATAATAATTTTTGTCGTACAAAAATAAAAAATGAACTTTTATGTTTCGTTATTTTATAACGACCAATCATTGTCATAACTTGAACTTTGTACGCCCTTTGATAATATCATCTATCATGTTCAAACTAAAAATATACCATGTTATCTTATTTACAAATTCGTCCAGTCACAATGTATCATGAGACCGATCAAAGTGTAACGAACGTTAGTCTTGATAATATATACAAGGGCTGTATGATAAGTCAGATAAAATTCTAAGAAATTAAAAATCGCAAATCTGTCAAGTATCATCTGACACTAGGCTACATTAACATTTTTTTGGGAGTGAAGGTGTAGAGATGAAAGACTGGTTGTAGATTGAAATGAGGAGAGAGTTTATTTGACGGATAACGAAATAAAATAATACAAACAGGTACGACAGTAAGCAGTGCAGGGTACCACGCGGTGAAATATGCTTAGTCCGGGAAGTTGTAATAGAGTGTCATATCCAATCAATTATGATACGCTATTTATTGACGCACTATTGAATAAAATGTTGAAATGGCTATTCAATAAATTGCGGATAAGTTATTTTACAACGTTTTTATTAGGTCGTATTCTTGTCCGGTGGTTGTATGTCCGGTACAAATCTTGCAATCGATTTTTAACTAACTTCCCGACTGGCTAGACATTTGAAACTTTTAGAATATATCATAACACGATGCCAATGCATTTTTTTAATACTTTTAGCCATCTTTAAGCAGAATTGAATACATTTTCAGTTAATTCTGTTTTCTATGAAAAGTAATTTCAACACCATTATTGGTTGCAAGGTTCCTAACAACTAAATTATTAATATATACGTGCGTTACTGTGGAAATTAATATGAATGTCAAAATGACATTTCAGTATTATTTCTATAAAATACAAAGTCAAGTTTATATGATTCAACAGAAAATTTAAAAAACGTTGTAAGTATATAAAAAGTTTTTTTTATCTTGTAATTATTATTGAGTATGTTTAAAATGTATGTAAATCCAACTCGACTCTACCCCTCCATCTTTTACGAGGTCAACCAAGTCATTTGCATTTCAGATTCTGAATGTCGATCTATTTGTCATGCATATCTCGTCCATTATCACCCAGCCATCTAAGGGGTCCAATTTTATGGCATCGACAGTGTGCGGACTCATGCAAAAATCATTCTAAATTCAGAATCATTGAAGTAATTTTGTTTGACTTTTATTGCTGTCAGAATTATTTTTATTTTGACATATTGTATGTATGGGTTTTGGTCGAAATCCCGAAGGCCGGAATCCCGAAGACCGAAATCCCGAATGGCCGAACCATTTTTTGTGGAAAAAGGGGTTTTTGTCTCTTTTTACGCAATTCAAGATAAGTGTTAAGAGTGAGCTGAACAGGAAAGGTCATTCATAGTTTAGTCGGAAAGTAACCTCAGCGTTGAAAGGATGTCATTTTAATTCAGTCTAACCTCAAAAACTTCTAACCATCGGGGATTTATTTTAATAAACGTAATAATTAATGATTACAACTCTCGGTCGAATGAATAATCATTATTATTGTTAGTATTTTTAACTTCAAACATAAAATGTACGCGACGTAACCTGATGCCGGCCGAAGGAATACAGGGCTGTCAAAATAATATCAATCTAATGGTACGTCTTAAAGAGTTACAAATTTAAAGTTAAAAATAGCTTACAGTACAAATGGAATAATTACATATTTCCAAGCGTCAAACGGCATACAACATTAATCTAAATTAAGTATGAAAAGACTAGCTGATTTTGTTATGTCATTTTTGTATTGTTCTTATTTTTTTGCTTATTAAAATATTTCACATATTATCTGATGATGTATATTTTGAGTATATCGTAATATGTAACTTGTATCATTAAAATTGCTATTAAGTTGATATAACATAGGAAAATTTGTAAATTAATAAAATGTTAATTTCGTCATAGTTTTTAATTAAACCTGTACAATTACATATTAGATTTAAACACTATTGTACTGTGTGACGCGAGATGGGCAAAATAAAAAATAAAACTATAGGATGTCTGCAGAACATTAAATAAAACCCAGCTCATTGGATAACCGAATGGTAAGCAACTGTACATTTTATATTTTTCCGCCAAATTGCACACAATTAAAATCAACTTATCATAAGAATAAGTAATAGGTCTTCGACAGCCCTGGCGTGATTGAATTGTCAGTACCTTTGTTATGTTCTCAGCGACCCGCTAACTTTGAATAAAAAAATAATCTGTGGGTTACTCCACGTTAATAATCATTTTTTATATGAATTATTTCTTGCATTGGCTTTACTTACCAACAAAACACAATAATTATTGTACCTACCTATTGTTGTAAAAGTAAAGTTGCGTTACTCGTTTATAAAAGTGTCAGACTAAATTAAAAATAATCGGGTAAATAATAAAAAAGTCATGAATTGAGTTAGCATTTATTGTTGTTTTTATTTAATAAAACGCATTTTTTTTGTAGTACTTATTCCACTTTTAATCAAGATATTAGGACCGGTTTTGTCCGCCTCAGAGAGACGTTTTCAACATTTTTAAGAGTTAGTATTTTCTTGGTAGACTTCCGTTTTAAAAGAAATGAAAATATAATTAATTATATTTCCATTTCTTTTAATAAAAAGTCACTTTCTTTTTATAATAAACAGACATCACTATATTCCACTTTTTTTAAATATGCATTAGAATTAAACAATATGCACCTATTTTTTAATAATTATGTAATAGGTCTTACACATTCAAAATAAATACTATTCATTAATAATGTTTTTTGGATAGCACATGAAATAAAAATGTAGGTAGATATGTATTTCAACATCCTTGGTATGTTTAGTTCTCGGACAATTTCAGGTTAAAACATTATTAATATATTATTAAGTTTATATCGTGGCTATCCAACATATTGGTTGCAAAACTTCCCACTAAACAGCTGATTAACAAATAGAATTTAGTAACATTTACGTATATTAGAAGATATCATTTTTTGGTCACCCAATACTTTCTTCACTTCGACAGTGTTTATGATTTAAATTTAATTTGGAGATCATTATTTACTTTAGACCAAAGCATTGTCGGCGACCTTTGAATATTACCAGTAGAGCAACAGTTCCGAACTACATGTAAAACAATCATATTTTCAATTCTCAAGGGCAATTCTGTTGAGCGTCCCCTTAAGATTGCGCAAATTTTTACAGAAGTAAGTGTAAGTGTAAATTTTAATCAATTCAAGATAAGTTTTAAGACTGCGTAATTATTACTGTTTGTATTTCTTATTTTTCAGGATTCCGGCCATTCGGGATTTCAGCATTCGGGATTTTAGCATTCGGTATTTCGGCCTTCGGGATTTTGGCTTTCGGGATTTCGGCCATTCGGGATTTCGGCCATTCGGAATTTCGGCCATTCGGGATTTCGGCCTTCGGGATTTCGTCTGGCACTCTGTATGTATAGATTAATTAGTTATTTTGATATTGAAAAATTTAATTTGTATTGTTTTGTTGAGTAAAATAAATATATATATATCAATAAAGCGATCTCCAGCAAAGCTGCATACTTCAATTAGATAGTAAAAATATACGTAGTAGGTATCTAAAAATAGTATACATATATCTAGGGAATCCAATCCCGAGCCAAAATTCTGATCCTGGGATTTCGGGATTGGCATTTTTTTCCATTGCTAATTTAAAATTTTTATATTTACAAATAACATTGATAAAATCGGTCAAAAATAAATCTTGTATAATTTATACTATTTAAGACATTTATTGTTAATATTGTATACGTTTAATCTTGAAAATTTATAAATTTAATGGAGTAAATAATATTGTAATATAAATAATAATGTGAATTTTATATGAGATTGCTGTTTCTGATAGTAAAGTCTTAATGCATGGGTTAGCAAAATTTATAATAGTAAAGTTGTACTGGTGTACTTATGGCCTGTCCGCTTCATAAATCTAATTAGTCAACCAAATATGAATTTTCCGTATAACGTATGAGATTATTGTGCAATTACTTAATAGTGCGAAGCATTGTTTTTTCCAATCTTTCTCATTTTTATTAACACAATGCTTACGGGCTCTTGTGAAAAAATAAAATGAATCGGCAGCTTACACATGGGTCTTAAACAAACTTCATTCAAACTCAGTTTATTTCTAGTGTAGTTATTACTTATTAAAAGTATTTTTTCTGTTATATTTTCGTTTTTATTTTATTTTCCATAAAAATTGATAAAAAAAATCAATCCAGTTTTCGGTTTAAAATTTCGGGATTATGTTCATCAATCCCGGAATTCGTAGGTATCGAAAATAGCTCGGGATCCCGGGATTGGAATCCCTATTTATATCTTATGTATCCACGTTATCAAGAGAAATGTAAGAAACATACCTAAATGGTGATAATTTATCATTAGTGCCAATCCATCTTCCCCAAAATTACATCACAGTGATAATTACCGTGGGCAACTAAAATGACTATTCCTAGTAAGAATATTATAACAATCGTTTCATAACACAGTTATCTCCCACTCAACCACTCGGTTCGTTTCTGTGCTAAATGGAGTATGGAGTGATATCAATTATTATTAGTTTAGGTTGTATCCCACTTCCGTCTAACGTCTCCATTACGAGAAAAGCTCTTGTGATCGGTCAATCGAACAAGAGCTTATGAATTCGCACTAAGTAGTGATAGCTTAAAGCTCCGTTTATTGTGTTAGTATGTTGCATCGATCAGAGCTTTAATGATAAAAATATCATAGTATTTTCTTATTACCACCGTAGTCCAGTGACGTCCCGTGGGGATAGGCAGATTGAGCGTCGCTTGGGGGCGGCAGTTACTCGAAGGGCGGCAAATCGAGGAGAATCATTAGGTATATTATATAGAAATAGGAACATAAACTTAGTACCTAATAACGAAAATATCTTTCCTTAAAAAATTAGCTTACTGGTTGTAAACAAAATGTATTAATTAACATAAAAGGTTTAACAGGACTGTATTTTTTTTCGGGTTCGCGGTGTCTAGTTTACTTTTATTGTCCTTGACACGTGCAGATTTGCAAATTATATTCGAATTATAGGTAGATACACAGGTACTTAACGAATAATTAATTTATCCAAATATTTTTGCCAGTCACTCGTGAGTTTTGAAAGTTGTCAGGTGTATTTTTAAATGTACCTCAAACTGGATTTAGTGGTATATATTTTGTTAGTAATGTATCCATACAACTTATTTCTTAAATATTGGTGTCATGAAAGGATGATAAAAAATACTGTATAAAAATGGGACGGTATTTTGGCGCTACCTAGGGGCGGCATTTTGTCTAGGGACGTCACTGCCGTAGTCATAGATACTAACAAAACATATTGAACACCAATGATGTCCCGTGGTGGTAAGCAGGTCATACTTTGCTTAGAAGCAGTAAATTATAAACAGCCACAAATGAAGAAACGAGTACGAGCATTACATCTTTTAAAGCAGTTTCTATTTTCCATGAAGCGAAGATGTGGTCACCTTTAGAATGTACAGACATCTAAGTTTTTTTTAAATCACAGGGGTCCTCTAAACTACTCCACATACCTAAAACCAATGCTGCTTGGGAATAAATTCCATTCCTAAGCAGATGAATGAAAGAAAACGGCATTCCAAGTATTCATAAGGACGGAACTGAGGCAGGGGTTATTTTCTTTTTAAAAACTATACAACACTATCTACAATTTGTAGTATTAGTTCAATAAAAACGAATACGTGTGACTGATAAAGTTTAGTGTGCATTATTTATGTCGGACTTTAACAGCCTACTTTCACCATTCGCCACTACCGGGATCGCCGAAGCGATGATTGATTTAAACGTGGTCTTCTCATTGATTAAAAAAATTAAAGGGGGTTAAATTAAAATCAAATCGAATCAGTATATTTCTACATTGGTTTTATTTACATATTTCAAAATAGTGTTGTTCGTAAGGGTTTTCTAGTGATGTAATTTTTAAGTCGAATATTTAAATTACCAACGATGGCTTAGCAGGTCTCGTTGTAAAGGGACAAGCACCACTTAGGGGTGACTGAAGTTGACATGAAAATTGGATTGATGGTTGCTCCAATGAATGGAGGAGTAATTTTTTTATTGCAGCGCAGTCAATGCAACAGTTATGTTAATGTTTCGAGGTCCGAAGCTCGATGAATGAGATGTTGTGTAGAGCAACGCGGAGACTGAGATCTGACTGACAAAGATTACTGATCGGACTAAGCTTAATATTGATACTTCTTCTTCGTTGTGTCGAGTCTTCAATAGATACAATTTATACTCCAGAAGTTAGCGATGACAACACCATTTTCCTCGGCTTGTAGGAGTTTTCAGCTTACTAGGCAAACCTTACCTGAAAATAGGTGCTTCATGCTTTGTATTTCACCGCACTTGTAGGTTTAGTCATCGGAGAACCCCCATTTTTCCATATTGTCTCGGGCGTGCTTTACGATGTTCCTCAGTCTGTTTAGGGCTTTCCATGTACAGTCCCCGAGACTGGCTCCGGGTTGGAGATGCTTTGCTGGCTTCACCCAATCCCAAAGTCGATTGTGATTAATACTAAGACTAACTCATCAACTATGACTCGCTATTTATATAGATGAAAGGTACATGAGTAAATTGGGAGAGAAATGGTTTGAAAAAAAGGTTTGAAATTGGGAAATATGCTGACCTCTGCATTATTGCAACATCGAGCATTTCGATAACCTAGCCCGAAGTAGTCGAATCCCATCGAAGATTGCCGACTCTAGATGTGACGATTGTGCAATAGTATACCTCAAAGGAAGAATACCAAACTCCTACATTATTTTATATCCATTATTACTTATTCATAACGCTGCATTCGTAATCTTCTCTCCAGGGTATCAATTAATTCAAAATGAAATTCGCAAATAATTATTATTCTGCAAATTACAGATGAGAGGGAGAAAGTTCAATTTATATATGGAAATTGATACTTCAAGTAATCAGTGAAGTAATATTTAATTATTTGCTAACGGCTAAAGCATTGATACTGTAGATATGAAATATCTTTACTAGTGATAGATATATTTTAAATCCATTTTTTCTTTCATCACCACCATCATCATCCGGGGTCGATCCAATGCTGGATGAAGGCCTCCCCTAACTCCCTCCAATCTTTTCGGTCCCTAGTTTTAAGAGTAACTTTTGAAATAAAATTATGGAGACCTTCGTACAGAAATAAGCCACTAGTAGCGTCCGATAACGACTAGCCACACGGCCGTTCAACCTGGTCACTGCACAGGTCAACTTTAATACTTACATAAAAAAATATGGCGTAATTCGACAAGCATAAAGATCTCTTCACATAATCAGCTCGATTGCTGTACTTTAGCTTCCTATTTGATTTTTTTCTTTATCTATTTTTTTCTATTGATTTTTCTTTACTCGTCTTTCTCATGAGTTTTTTAAAACTCAGCAAACTTATTAAACCACACTCGAGTGCACTGCAATCTCAGTCTTGGACGACTGCTCACAAATAAATATTTTTCTTTCGATAATACGTTAAAATATAATATCCCGACTGTCTTTCTTCAAGGCATGCTCGCTTTTCACTTAAGCTCGTAGGTCAATAAAATTATCATGCTCTCGGAAGGAATGATTTTGAATTCTGGCAACATAGAGAATTTATTAACGCCCGTCAATTACCTATATGGTAGCATTTATTTATAACATCTTCTGGATCACAACTATTTTCTCGTATCAAGATTATCAGCCACCATTAGCCAGGAGTACGAGACTAACCATTACGCTTCCCATAACATGAATAATCGATTAATAAATACTAGTAAATCTTTCAAAAATATTTTCTTCTTCGTAATTATTGTCCTGATGTACTGCTGAGAGTTATAAATAGCCTCTATTGACCGGAACAGCAAAGATACCCACAGTGATTCTCCTCCATTCATTTCTGCACTCTGCAGACTTGAAACTGAGAAACTCGTGTAATCATTTGACATCTTTGTCGTCCTTTGAATTTACTATTAGCTAACAGTCTCTCCAGATTTTCGATACTCAATATGGCCACAAATATGGCAATATGACCACAAAAAAAGAACGTCTTAAACACAACTATCTTTGATGTACAGTTCTGTAACATGCCTTCAGTAGGTATCCAAAATTATCATGTTAATGTGTCTTTATTATGTTTATGTTCTTACAGATTCCATTTAGCTTAAAAATTGTGATGGGTTGCAGACATTAAAAGATAATAATTAAAATATCGTCCATTTATTATCCACTGTCTTTATAACATAATAATCACAAAATAATTTGATACTTCTACCTATAAAGACTGAATATTACAATAGGTATATGAGTGTGTAGCTGTCAGTATATTATTGATCATTATATCTATTTTTAATTTATCAAATTATTCGACCGCAATAATATATTCCCAGCGACTCATATTCCAGTAAACAACTTATTACATGTATCAGCAGATTGGATGGCGATTTGAAACACGTTATCGCAATGGAAAATTAATCTAATGTCCATTCTCATAGTATCATATTATATTATGACTGTAATAATAAATAAAATTCACAGCTACTCGAATTTAAGCAGCTGACTCGTTCAATATAATTATGTACTAGAATATAATGTTTAGGTATTACTTTCGACTGTATAAATTACGAATAATGATTTATCAAAATGTCACTCGAATATACGTTTCCAGTCTGTTACCATCGCAGTCTCTATATCGCTTCGCCCAACTTCTGATTGTACCGACATGCGGACCTCGGATCCGTACCTATCATAAGTTTAGTATTCTATCATAACTGCTGTAACATACTATTGTACCAACCGTTACGCCCAATAAAATTCGCTCCTGCATACATCTTCGACTTCTTCATCATCATCCTCGAACCCCAAATTGGTGACCCCGACGTCATAACCCACACATCGAACACCACCAGCTACATAGTAACTTGATTGAAAGGAATGTTATACTATGGGTGCGTGATTTTTACATGTCTGGATTTGCAGGAATTTGCGATGTTGAAACAAACCAAAATTCATTAAACAAGAATGAGTCTGACAAATTAGTAAAACAATGAAATTGTTTTCAGCAGCCAGAGTCGAAAGTTGGCGATACGGTTGACTCACTTACAGTTACGTAATTTGTGTGTACATAGCAACATAAAAGCTTTTACTATTGCTATTTGACTACTGATTTCTTTTGAAAATGTTGTAGAATACCAAACGATTGGCAATTTTGAGCTTTTTAATACCAATAGGTCAATCCATTACCTGAGTAGCCAAATTTTCATGTAAAAACGTGAAAAACAGTTAGCCAAGCGAGAAAGTTTTCCAGCAGTCATACCACAAGAAGAGACTTAATACTCCCTTACAAAGTTTCCACTACCTACTACTACATAAAGGGATGTGTGTGTAAGTAATATAATTCAAAGCCTTCCTTGGATTTAAGCTCATATACGCAATTCAAAAGTTTTCGTTCGAGGGAGAGTTTGTTTGTGCGGTGAGCTTTAATATAAATGTTTATATTAGAACAATATTATTTCGGAAAGATTGACTATTTCCATGCATATTTTTTGTTTATTTTTATAATTTATTTATTAGGTACTATTAACAATCTATATTTCTTTGACATAATTATTAAAATATAGTAATTAAAGCTGTTCACAACATGTCAGTTCGAACAAAAAATAAACAATAGAATACAGTGAATACAGAAGAAATTATTTTTAAAATCTATCTAAAAGTGTTAATGCATAGCAATATAATGAAGTAGATATATAAATACACTAAAAGCAAGCCACCCAAGGCCTGAACAAAAACGATTCATATGTGCGAGTGAGAAAGTATTCGGCACCCTTATAATCTCTGCGACACGCGCTATAGTAAGATAAAAGATTTACAGATGTAGGAGATGGTTTGCTACGGTGTCGCCGCCAAATCTTAGTTTGCTGAACTAAGCGTCGATAACCGTGTTGCTAAAATTGCTATTTTTTGTGTTAAACATAAAGTCAGTGGTAAATATTTTTAGTTAATTAAGTAGAAAAGATGGTTCTGTGTGTTGTATTAAAATGTGGTAGCCATACTGATAAGCAAGAAGATGGTATTACGTGTCATAGCTAAGTTGATACATGTTTGTAATAATTTATTTGTATATTATTATGTATTTTAATATCAAGTGACCTAGTGTTTCTTTAAAATAACTTAAATTATGGATATATATGGGTATCTATAGTCTAAGAAGCCACCAGTGATAAAAAGTTGGTAAATTATAGCTTATGTAAGAAACATCTTGACAAAAAATATGGGCATGTTCACGTGTTCCAAGTTGGCAGTAAAGAAATAATATAATTATTAACATACCAATACAAACCTTTCAACAAATCGTATAAAAATATTCGCCAAATAAACGGATCTGTGAAACCAAAGGGAAAAAAATATTGATAAAAATCTACATATTAAAAAATTAATTATAGAAGTGGTAAATGTACTTTTTTAAAACTTTTTCAGTAAAATACTGAAGATAAAACAAAACTCAACTTCAAAGTGCCATAAATATTACTGTACAAGCACTTTTTTTGATTACTCATAGTCTAACTCCTTCCTGTAGGAACTTTTCATCACTGCTAGAATATTCATTTCAACATTTTTGGATATGTACGGGATTGATTACGTGGTTGAACAGATATCACAGTGCGATGTTGTTTTATATCTATTTATTTATTTAAAAAAAATACACATTGAGCACATAACAAATTATTATATTAAATACGGTATCGCAATGGAAAATTAGTCTTATATCTATTCCCATTGTATCATATTATATTATGACTGTAATAATAAATAAAATCCACAGCTACTCGTATTTAAACCGCTGACTCGTTCAATATAATTATGTACTGGAATATAATGTTAGGTATTACTTTTGACTGTATAAATAATGAATAATGATTTATCAAAATGTCACTCGAATCTAAGTACCTGGCTCGTAACTATCTCAGTAGATAATAATATGTACTGTCATTGTATTTATACTATTGTACCGATCGTTACGCTGCAACTAAAACTCGCTCCTGCATACATCTTTGATTTCTTCATCATCATCCTCAACACAATAACCCACACATCGAACACCACAGTGGCGACACCAACAAATTCAAGACGTTCACAACATGAAATTTAGAATAAAAAGTACAGGTAAATCAACTTAGTAGAGAAAAAATAATGTTATAGAAAAGAAATAAAATAAAAAAACAACAATAATTCAAAAAAAATACAAATTAAACAATAAAATAGAATTTTAAAAACAAAATACATAATGCATCGCTAAAAATATCTACATCTCTAGGGAGTGCATTGACCAGCTGCACAGCCCTCGCTATTGGTGCCTGGTGAGCCTGACATGGCGAAGCAGCTTTCACCCAAAATAGGTAATGGTTGCGATCACGCATGTAATTGACGGGTGCATAAAAATCAAATTTACCTGAATATCAGGATTGTAAACTGTACCACGTGAGAGCAGAAAATAATGCTTTATGAGCAGAAGTGACCTACGATATTCAAGAGAATGAAAGGTGAGCATGCCTTGAAGAAAGTTAGTCGGAAAATACTCGTTTGAGAAACTGTCAAAAGAAAAATATTAATTATCAAAGTACATTAAAATAAAGATGTTGAAGAAATTTCTTCTGAACACGCTCTAAAACAAGCTTATAGGAAACTTCATAACGACTCCAGATAATCGACCCATACTCAAGAATACTCCGTACTAACGACACATAGAGTGTACGTAAAACATTTGGATTCTTGAATAGCCTGGCTTGTCTCATGACACACGCTCGCACGCAATGCCATAGAAGTGATGTGTGAGCGAAATGATAAACGTGAGTCAAAAAATATGCCAAGATCTTTAATTTTTTATTGGCGCTTCAGTAATATATTTTACATATTATTATTGTTGAATATAATTGGAAATCTTGAGTTAGTATAATATATTTTTTAATAAATTCTACATGTTAAAACCTTAATAAACATAATATATAACCCATTATAAATATATAAATCGTATTGTTAGTATATCGAAATTCAAATTGTATCTTGTAGGTACACACGCAAAGTAATAATATATAATTATAACACATTGATAAAACAATATTATTACTTATTCTGTAGGCAGATAGCATTAACCAACAAATCCAATTAATTACATTTTACTGCTCCCCAACGTGAAATAACATCTCCGGCGCCACTGGCATTATTAATTACCATTATTGCCATGTCATCGTACCTTTTGAGTTATTATAATTTCATAGTTTTAAAGCAATTACCACTGATAACGCAGGTGATAATCGTAATCACTTTCGTAAATTTAATAAGTGTTAATTAACACGTTTTTTTTTTTGCTAAATCTGAGAAAGGATAAGTTTCACTGTACTATTAAGACTAGCACTCACGCATTTTGATCGGCAGATCTCGGGTTATCCAACAGTTGTCTAAATGGAGATATTACTGATAATTTTAATTTCTAATAATAATTATCTACGTATCTAAAAAAATCGGTGTGTATACTTATGTACGCGCGTTAGAAGTTATACTTCTTTGGCGTAACAAAATAAAAACAAAACTTGGAATAACCTAGATTCTTCGACTAGCTCTTAATTATCCTGTTAAATTACACACTCAAGATTTTTCTTGAGCTTATCGGAGCGCCGTTTGGCTTATTTCTATACACTTTAACTTATATTACTAAATTATTTCTCATTGTTTTTATTTTGAAAGTAACAACTGTCTGATTCGCAGCTTACTTCATACTGTCGCGCACTTTCGTAACGGTGTACGCGCGAAGCTCTCAATTTCACTCTCTACCAAAAGAAGTATAACTTCAACAATAAAAAGGTTTTTTTGTATTACGCATCGATTCGATTTTTGAAGAAAATATTATAATTAATGTGTGAACCTTGAAATCATTTATATTTATATCGATATAAGCTTTGGCATTGTGATCTCATCAAAACCGGACTTGATATAAATAAAAAATATTTTGACATGCACATATTTTTCTAGAAAAAAATACATTAGGTTTAATTAATTGTAGTATTAATACTATCGACCGAGGGTACTTGATGGAATTTGAATTCAAATTCTAACGGATTTAAGTTTTTTACTATTCCATATTTTGACTCAATGTGCTCAAATGGAATAGTACAAAACTTATGTACTTGTATGTACTAAATGTACTCCACGTGTGTTCAAATGGAACAGTAAAAACGTAAATGCATTAGAATTTTAATTTATAAGTATTTGTATATTTTAAAGCAGTTTATTTACCTTGCCCACTTCAATTTGTTAAATAAACAATAATTCTTTCATCTAACTAAGCTCGGAAAAACTGAATAAAAAATTATCATAAGTAGACAGTCAAAATACAATTTAAAAATTTTCAGAGAACCCAAGTTGTTCTGATATGTTTTTAAATTCGTTGCAATCGATAAACAACAATTCGTTTTAAGAATGACACTTTCTGATATTAGAGAATACATTGTCATATAAGCATAGATTTTATGCAAGTGACAGAAGATGGAATCGGTATTCGTTTGTTTTTTATTTTAATATTTTATACGAATACAAGTGACAGTATTTGAGAGCTTCTTTTGTTTTGGTTTTTTTAATCTTGTACCTATCAAATGAGTGGATATCATAATAAAGAATTTTGAATTAGGAATGGTTCTACATAAACATAATATACTGAACCATACCCCTTACAAAATTATTATAAATAGATATATGATGCTGTAACATTCATTAAATGAACAAATAAAATAAAACTAAAACTAAAAATAACCCTCGAACGCCTAAGGCATCTAAATTTGTATGTCCATGTCGAAAGGCATTAACGAGTTAAAAACAATTTCTTACTTTAAATGAGTTTTGTAAGTGATTTATTTATGGAAATAGAATAATTTCAAATTCCAATACAACCCTCGAATTGCCAACCAACCGACTCAAATTAATAATTACTATTAATTAACTTCCCTTCCTTCGTCAGTTGAAGTCCCCGTCCTACAAAAAAGTTTGCCCAGTTAATGATTACATAAATCTATCGCGCCCTGTGGAGAAACTCTTTTAGCCCTCTCTTACAACAGAGCTGTTAGAACTAACACATTTTAAGGTTCGATTCATGACACAGTTCTAGTAGAAAAATCGAATAGGGTTCGGTTCCGCGAATACAAAAATCATAAGTTTTTTGCAGCTTTTCTTTTCATTCTATTTGCAAAGTATAAAAATCCCCATTTGACTAGCTACCAAATATGCTGCACCAACTTCATATTAAATAAAAACCAGGCCGATGGACTGGACAACTTACTGGATATTTTGCTTGTCAGTTGTGGTTCAACGGGGATCTGGAGCTGGGTCTAGGACATCCTGCTTATTAATATGTATTTTATTTAACGTAGAACCTCTCCCGTGTCAAAGGTGTGTGCAAAACTGTTAAATCTAATTTCATTTATTGAACTCGAAAAGTAAATATTGAAAAATATTCTTAGCAGTTCGAGCATAATATTATGGTTTTATCATTTTAGTAAAAAATCACATAAAATATTAGATCAGAAGGTATAATATCTTAATTGCACCCCTAGTTTATAGAGCGGTCCATGAAATCGATTTCGTTTTTTATAATTATAATAATTAACCAAAATAATCCTTATATAAGGGCTTATACAGGACATGCTGCCTACTGACAGTAGTGCAATGAAACAGTGTGTCAGTAAGTAGTAGAAGTGAAACAATCATATAAATGCCCAGGTTTTGAGGAATTCATATAAATGTATTGTAACCTCACCAGGGATCAAACCTGAAGCTCACAGATGAGAACCCGGTGCTTTACGCACTTGAATATGTGGGCCACTTGAATGCATGTCGTCTCAATGTGTATTTGATTCGGTGCAACGATCCAAATATTTAAAGTAATATACAAAGTAAAAACACAATATACAAAGTAAAAACAGTTTTTAATCTCACGTCCACCCCGTGGAGGCTAATATACTCTGCTTCATCATCATAAATGGCACCAGAACTTAGGGAGGGTCCTAGCCTCCATCAAGAACTTCTTTTATCTTCTTTGTGTCTCAGTTTCTTCCAGCTGATGTCTACGTGGGCAACTCTAACATATTTGTTGGCACCATCCAAATACAGAAATCTGTGTCTGGCTATCGACCTACGACCATCCAGCCTAGTGTTCATTCACTTGGCGGTTAATCACTGTCCATTCTTGGTACATTCTTGGTATTAAATGCTAAATAAATTTATTCTACGAGTAACATTTATTAAATAAATATTAAAAGTTTTAAGCACCGGCTAGACGCTCATGCTTTACCGCGAGCTTACCTGCACAAACCAGTTTGTATCGAGAAGTCCGTATGTATGGATGGGAAAACGGTAGCTCGCGCAAACCGAAAAACGCTGTAAAAGTGTTCCGTATTTTTTGCACAAACTATACCGCGTGGACAAGTCGCTGCCGTCTAGCTGGCGCATTAAAGTTTCAAACAATACCTAGAAATTCTAGAACGTTGACATTTTTCATAGTTCCAGTTTAGAGTCTTCAAGATTAGAAATCAACGGTTACGGTTTAAACCTAGGGGCGGCAGGTTATATGAAAGTATGGTAAAGCAGGCAAGCATGGTGAAAAAGTATGGTGAGGCATGCTGGTAATCAATTTGCGGCAAAATTTCCACGTTAACATTATATTATATGGCTACTTTATAATGACCGAAGTAAATCCTCCGTGATGCCCTGCTTTTTTTTTTATCGCGTCGCTATTTCTCGTAAGTTGTCGGCTATTGTTGGCTTGCTTCATTCAGTTGTATAAGAAAGCCGATTCCTTGCCTTTTTTATTTAATACCTCTATGGTTTAAACCTTTATGTGTTTTGCTGGATTTGAGAGTTCGGTTCCGGTTCTAGTATTGTCTCTGCCACGCACCAGTTCAGCGAAGGAAATTCTTCGCTGTGTTGCCTCGAAATGATTAATATTGAATCAATTAACTTCGAAGGCGGCGCGTTGCTAAGCAAGCGAAAAAAAAATGAAAATATTACGCGCGAATTATTTAAGTACGCACACAAATAATGATAATATTTTTAACGAAGCACTTTTTGTACGGATTCTTTACAACCCTTTTCAACAGGCAACTGAGGGTTAATTATGAGTTATATCTTCCCAGGTAGTATCGGGTAAAAAACCCTTGAGTTTTTATTTAATTTTGACTCAATCATCACACGGCCGTAAAACCTTTGTAAGGTATAGAATGATCAGGAAACTCAGTAATCATGGTAACTGAAATACCTAACGGGTAAGGAGAAGCAGACAACTGATCTCGAGTAAGGAAGAATACGGAATAAATTTAAACACGTGTCAAGAATACGTCATACGTCGTATATTGATAACTGCTCTCAGTTTATGCATTGACGCTCATTTAATATCAGTGTATCACATACACTTATTAATAGGAATAAGAGACTTTAAATTCGGTGGCCGTCGCGACTTGATTCCATTATACTAATGTAATCAAACATAATATATTATGCTTATCTTGTAATGTCTACTGTGTCAACAAATCAATTCACCAAATCAGTCTTCATCATAAAGCAATACCCCCCCCCCACCCCTCTCCAAAAACAATCCACCCCTCTCTCCAGCAATTCCTCTCCGTATTCGTCAAGAGCCAAATGGCGGTTTGTTAGTAGGTACATACGAACTATATTTTACAGGGAAGATTTCAATGTCGAGAAAGTCGTACCCCCCCCCCCCCATTTTCCTTGGTTTGCAGAAGAATATCAGCTAAAATGCCAAATGAAATTAAATACATTAAACCCGTTTTAGACGGCCTTTATCAGCGCTGAACCTGATGATATTGTGTTGATACGGTTGTTAAATGAGTATTTTTTCTTACCCTATCAGCGACGCCCCCAGGCAGGATGGTCTTGACAACGACCCCGGTGCTTCGGCCCCCGATGATGCCGAAAGCGAGACCGCTCCCGTCATTTTCAAGTTCGATCACCTCCACTTGGGCCCAGTCACTGTTCACCTACAACAAGAAAAACGTAGAAAATTACATATTTAAAAATATACGTAATAATCAAAGACATTAAAGATTGTCCTAATAGTACTAAGCGTAAGGCTCTGGCTTATCATACCAATGGATTTATGTTCAATCCCCGGTGAGGTCAAGATACTTACATATTATTATATAAGACTCTAGCTTGTGTGTTTCTATGTTGTAATTGGTTTACTCGTGGCCTGTTGTAGTGCCTAAAATACAGGTTCTATCGAGATAGTGGTAAAATTTGTAAATGAAAGTGAAGATATAGGATGTCTACGCCACTGCCGGAAATGAAAAGAGACGAGAAACTTACAGATATTGACATATTGTATACCGTCTCGTTTTATCACAATTAATAGCCATGGATTGTGAACAGAGTATCCGAATCTTATAGCTTAGTTACAGTCGACTGTTCTGTAGATGGGTCTTTAGCCTGAAACATTATTATGTATATAAGTACATTGCTATTTTAAACTATTAAAAACTGTACGAATTACATCTTCTATGTTATAAAATGTCGACTGTCTCATCTTTTGAAATTTCGTCGGTTGATCTAAGATTTTTAACTGCGATTAGTTTGGATTTACTACAAGGTCACGCTATTCTACTCATTACATTACCACGTCCCACTCCTACTGCCATGTGAGATCTGTAGTGCATATTATATTGTTTTTGTATGACCAGTGCATGGCGAAGCAAAGTCGTTTGACGTTGACGTTTAAAGACGTTGACAGAATCCATGCGGTTATGTAACAAGAGTTATTACTGAACTCTCTAGTAAAATTTGGATTTAGTATACATATTATTTTTTTATTTGATATACCATATGACATTAAAGCGCAAAATATATTAAAGTGCATGTAGCGGACTATCACGTGACGTCACAGTAAGCTGCCGCTGCGGGAAAAACTGTGTAATGTCGTTTTTCTTATTATACTTTTTCGAATCATGTCAAAATCACGTTTTTTGTTTTTAGTCGTTGGCACTATGTATTTTCTATTAGAATATTGTCTATTATCTATGGTTTTCAGGTTGGGTTCTGTTCAAAATATTATCTATGGATATAATATTGCAAGTAATTTTAACGTCCGCACACGTAGAAACTGTTAAAATTCATTGAAATTAGCAAGGATAATTATTAATAATTCAAAATACTAATACATTAGAGTTGGCACTCTCTATAATTGAATTTAGAGAGGTAGTGATCGTTCAAAATATTCCGCAAAATAACGAAACCATAGACTAAATTTGTCGCCGTGAGAGTGACGTGACATGCATCTCAATTTGATCACAACTTAAGACTCTGGTTTAAACTCAGCACTGCATACCTCGTTAGAACAACGATAAAAATGCTAATATAGCCAAAATCATCCCCAAAATCCTATTACGAATTTTTATCAATACAAAAACCATATACTAAATTTGGTCGCACTGACAGTGACGTGACATGCATTTCAATTTGATCACAACTTAAGCTTCCTTACCTAATACCATGCGATTTCTGATCTTTTACCAGTGAAAAACAGGCTTAATATCTGATAGACCAATAATTCACGTAGCATTTGGTATGTTCAAGTATGATAAGACGTAACCCATTTGTTGTGATATTATTTTCAAGAGGCTCTATGAATTTAAATACCTACTATTCCAGTGCATCGCGTGCCATCATGACAATATGAAAGATTACCAGGAGCCAAGACCAGAATTTACTTCGTAGCGTCGTAAACGCGAACTAACAACAGTCGTTTATCAAAATAAATATAAGTATGAAAAAAAGCCAACACAAGTTATTCCCAGCACGAGAGCGGAGAGTTTAATTCCTCCGTGGGGGATATCACCCCCTTCCTTGCGCACCCCCGCGGCCAAGTTTTCACTGATATTGTTTCGTTATTAATGGTTTGTCCGCAGTGGCAAAGTTTCAGCGGGTAAAAAAATCTATAAGAAAACCGACCTTAACAGCGGCGGAACGGTTCCGACCAATCGGGCAAGGAGCCAGTGGCGAAGGATGGAGGTAGGCTGTTAAGATCCGCCATAAATAATGCACATTAAACTTTGTTAGTCATACGTATTTGTGTTTACAGCGTTTTTATTAGGTCGTATTCTTATTTGTCCGGTGGTTGTTTATCCAGTACAAATCTTGCAATCGATTTTTAACTAACATCCGACCAGCTAGACATTTGAAACTTTTAGAATATATCAGAACACGATGCCAATGCATTCTTTTAATACTTTTAGCTATCTTTAAGTAGAATTAAATTCATTTTCAGTTAATTCTGTTTTGTATGAAAAGTTATTTCGGAAGAAATCCATAATCCAATCCACTATTATTGGTTGCTAAGGGTCTGGGGTCTTAGCAACTAAATTACTAATATATACGTGCGTTACTATGGAAATCGATATGAAATGTCAAAATGACATTTCAGTATTATTTCTATCAAGTAAAAAATTTGTTGGTCGTTTAAAGTCAAGTTTACATGATTCAACAGAAAATTTAAAAACGTTGTATATAAAAAGTTCTTTTTATTTTGTAATTATTATTGAACTAAGACTACAATTTACAGATGGTGTTGATTAGTTTTTAAAAATTAATTAAACTCTGTCTAATCCACACCATAATACACTTGGTATATTCTTGGCGTTTCGATAAAATTGTGCACACTTATTCATTCATACTTATTTGTTTTTATTGGATTTAAAATATATATTACACATATTGTTGGTTATTTTTTTTAACTTATTAAACCCTGCCTAAACCAAACTATAAAAGATAAAAATATTATTCTTTCATAAAATATCCAAGTTATGTGTGATTTAATTGCATAATTTTACATATTTTATAGATAGACGAGTATTTTTTGACTATTATCTATTATGGCTTGGTTTTCGCAGGTTTTAATTGAATTTTTAAAACTAACCAACACCATCTGTAAATTATAGACTTATTTAAATCAAAACAAATACGTATGACTGACATAGTTTAGTGTTTAGTTTAGGTTAAAGGCAGTGTGATGCGAGGTAAAATTAAGGGTATTCTTTTTAGCGATGTTTGATACTTATATTGGTTAGATAAATTATGGAGATGTCGAGTATTGATATAATTAATAATAAAAAAGTTGCATCACATAACAACATATTTTTAATGATTGACTAGAAGGAGAATAGCGACTTTTTTTACTATTAAAAGACATTTGTGATGTGTGTTTATTTCACTTATCTGGTCAACCCGCCATAGTGGGCCTTTCCTGAGCCCGAGCCCTCAAACTTGAGCCCTATCAGCTCCCCCTCTTTTGGGGGCCATGACTCTAGTATCTTATCATAAAATGAAAGATTTCTGATAAGCGAGGCTGAAGAAGAACGTCCTGGCTAGGGATTGCAATACCGAATGAAAATGTCAATACCTTATTGAATTCAATTCTTATTGAATACCGGTATTAACAGAAGTAGGTGCTTCTCAAGAAATATAGCTATTAAAATCTTTTTTAAATATTATTTTATAGCAAAAACCTACGTACCTAAGTACCTACATTTATTATGTTGACATTAAAAAATATGTATTGATCATAATTATTGTAGAACTAGTGATTTTTTACGAATAATTTGAATATTTTGATAATTTTAATTAAAGCCCTCAAAAGTTCATCAAATACAAATAAGTCCCGGCTGCAGGAAAAGCTTCTTAAAATCAACGCTTGTCCAGTCATCAATAATTATTATAAAATAATTTTACATTTTTGTCAAGGATGTTTTCTATTTCGAAATAATATTATGATAATTGATCGCGACAATTACTTAATATAAATATATTTGATGAAATTTCTTTTATTTTTTTACACCCCTATTGGATTCACTCAGAATA
Organism: Rhyacophila brunnea; assembly: GCF_057557595.1. NCBI lineage: Eukaryota > Metazoa > Arthropoda > Insecta > Trichoptera > Rhyacophilidae > Rhyacophila > Rhyacophila brunnea. The sequence continues at coordinate 36,565,284 of NW_028232806.1, read as the reverse complement.
TTTGCATTTTTACCAGCATATAACTTATAATTCATTTTCAAAAACGTAAACGAATGTACTTTCTAAATACCGAAAATTCCGGTATTTTGGATTTCTAAAACCGGTATTTCGGTATTTATAAGGACTGCAATACCGGTATTGTAATCCCTAGTCTTGGCATAATAAACTCAGACTCTGGTTTAAACTCAGCACTTCATACTTCGTTAGAACAACGATAAACAGGCTAATATAGCCAAAATCATCCCCAAAATCTTATAACAAATTTTTATCAATATAAAAGGTGCTATTTTATGGCAGGAGGGGTAACAGATTTGTAGTTCCGCCACTGCGCCATATCCTTGCGTACGTTTTGTCGCCAGAAGAATTGAAATGGCCTGGCGGTGTAAGCCGAGAGAAGAAAAGTCTCACAAAGTCCGATTAGATTGAACGTGTGTGGTGTCACAATTAAATCTAACGAGATCAAAGAAGTCATTTATATTATAATGTGGATTAGGGGTGGCACAAAGTAGAATATTAGATAGGCTAGCTTTAAGCAAAACTTATATAAAAAGTATACTCACACAAATAATGAAATAACGCTATGGAAAAAAAGCTTGTCACTACTAATTAATAGTGTTATCAAGGTATGCTTATATAAAAATTATGTTAGTTAGTCGTATACTCATATCAACTTCATGCATATATTCATAAAATAAATTAATTAAAGTAGGTGCAAGATTTATGTTTATATAAGTATCTATCTCTAGTTAACTTTTTTTTAAATTTAAAAATCGAACACTATAGATTTTGAAGCCCACTACTGTTTTCAAATTTCAAAGCCAAACTATTCATTATTTAAAATATTAATTCAATTTGGAACTGACGTAACCACTCTGCTATATTATTGAATGCTTTATAATATTTTAAATTTAATAATAATTTCAAAATAAAAACAACTTTTTAAATACAACGTTTTTAAATTTTCTGCTGAATCATATAAACTTGACTTGACTAGCTTAAACGATCAAAAATATTTGTACTTGATAGAAATACTGAATAATGAAATGTCATTTCATATTGATTTCCATAGCAGTGCACGTATATATTAAAAATTTAGATGCTAGGACCCCCTAGCAACCAATAATGGTATCGAAATAACTTTTCATACAAAACAAAATTAACTGAAAATGAATTAAATTCTACTTAAAGATTGCTAAAAGTATTAAAAAATGCATCGGCATCGTGTTCTGATATAATTATTTTAAAAGTTTCAAATGTCTAGCTAGTCGGGAAGTTAGTTATAAATCGATTGCAAGATGTACGAAAATTCTAGGCCGAAGAAGTAAACTTCTAATATATAAAACATTTATAAAGCCATTGGTCACTTATGGCTGTGAGACTCGGTGCTTAACTCAAAACGAAAAAAATAAATTAGCTGTCTTCGAGCACAAAATACTCCGAAAAATCTTTAGACCCACGTTGGAAAATAGGAACTACAGAATAAAAATTAACCACGAGTTGGAAGAGCTAATTGAACAGCAAACAATTACAAGATACTGTAAGTCCCAAAGACTACGATGGACGGGACATGCGGAGAGAATGCCATAAGTTAGAGCGCCAATGATCATGACGAAGTGGCTACCCCAAACGGAAGAGACCCAGAGGCCGTCCAAGAAAGAGATGGGCTGACGCTGTAGAAGTGGACTGGCTTCATATAGGAAGACCCGGTAACTGGAGAAGTGTGGCGAGAGACCGGATTGAGTGGAGAGCGGTTATAGTGGAGGCCAAATCCCACCCAGGGATGTAGTGCCGTGGAAGAAGAAGAAGAAGAAGACATAATGTAGGTACTCGCGTGCTTTATAAAATACGGATATGATAAAATGTACAATTTTTACTCGAAATAATCAAAATAAAATTTATAAAAACAATGCTAACGATTGCCATACATTTAGCAGGTAGACATTGACCTATCGTAATCTTGATAAAAACTTTTTTAGATCTTAATCGTACTTACACTGGCTGGATATAAAAATTGGCAACCTCAAAAACCTAAATACTAGCCGGCTTTATTATTGATCGAATTGAATGAAGCAGATAAGATGACTAAGGCCATACATGTCATTCGGCAAGTGTACCTACAATCAAATGAAACAATACAGTGGGGCATTAAACTACTACAACATCGCTTGATCGACAAATTCACAAGTTCGGCTGTACGTCGCAGCTAAGAACTAGAAACCGTAAAGAGTGAAATGAGTTTATTATTTTGATGAAATTTGTAAAGTATACATACTGTTATTTATATGTATGCAAACGCTGGTTTAAGTGACGAGTGTATCCAAAAAATGTAAAGGTGAAATGACAGCGAACATTTCTCAGAGTGTAGAATACTCACGTCTCTGTTTTTGCTAGTACTCTGAAACAGCAATTAGTAAAATACCTCACGTAGAGGTCTTAGAAAAATCTATATTAAAAAAAATAGCACCTTAATAGACAGCGTATAAAAATGGTATTGAGAAACTACTACTACTATAGTATGTTATGCCGAAATATTCCCTCAATTAATATAATATCTTACATGATTAGTTAAAATATTTAATAAAATACAAAAAATATGATATTTAGATTTATCACAATTTAAAAAATAAGTTTTTTAATTGCACCGACAGTGGCCGATTCGTAAGATCAGCCACATATAAAGCTATGGGTTGAACGATTCATCATACGGCTTATAAAATAAATAATTTATACTTTACTCTGTAATATAACATTCCCTTGCGTAAATGAATGTTCCTGTACGATTTTGAAACCTTGACATGTACGAAATTCGATATAAAGAGAATTGATATTATGTTCTGGTGCCAGTGAAGAATCCTTCGCATTTCATGGACGACTAGGCATACAAATGTCTATACTGGAAGACATTGCCACCAAATAAAGTCTCTCGGCCAACTTAAAGAGACGCGTTCCCCAATTCTTCGGTCACATAGTAATAAGAGATCCAAACAACCTGGAGAGAAAAGGTGATATCTGGTAGCGTTAAACGGAGAAAGCCGCGGGAGTGTACGTCTTCCAGATGGAGCAGCACCATTAAGGAAGCGACTGAATTAACAATTACTAAAGGGATCGCAGGATCGGTATAAAAATTTTTGGCAACCTCTGTGATTTCAGTGATAACCGTCTTCAGTACCTACTGAGACAAATGATTTGAAATATAAATAGCAATTATAGCGACATATGCTATGTAACTTACATTGAAAGCAATTATCAAAATAAATATACCTACTCAAAAAACACCATGTTATATCAAAAAAATCTACTAGTAACTAGTAGGTACTTAGGTAAATTTGTTAATAAATTACCCAAGCTTGTAAGTACATGTTAATATTTATATATTTAGAAAAAAGAGTATTATGGCATTACAGCGATTGGCCAATGCGCCATAATACATAATAAATACAAATTATAAAAATGACTTAATTACAAACAACAACCAATATAACAAGAAGGTATGTTCTTATGTAGATATTAAAGTAAAATAATAAATACAATTTTAAATTTAACCTATTTAACACGTTATCAAACATGATATAATTAATAAAAAAATAAATCAACTTTTATGGTGCCATTAAACAAGGTAATCGCACGATACACAGCATCGTGGAATATCACATCCGTCTTGCGACGGGGAATCATGAAGACCGTAGAGTGACGAGTGATATTGGTGGGAACATGAAAATTAATATTTACCAGTATATACGGATTGTAAATGAACCCACGAAGAAATAAAAGAAATGCTTGTTAAGTTTGTAAATTGAATGTTTTCAATGATCCGTGTTTACTATTCCTTGTGTATTATTAAATATTTGTCAGAAAGGAATAGCAAAATATTTTTGAAGTTATACTTCTTTTGACGCATTTGGGAAAACAGATCAGAGTGTATTTTTGGCGTGTGACAAAGTTGCGCGCGCCGATGTAACGCATTTGGCGTGGGACGGTAGTTGCGCACGCCGATGCAGCGCAATTTATTATTATGATGATATTCATTTCGGTCCGCGTAGTGTCATTTAGTTAGTCATTCAATACAACCAAGTAAAGAGCACGTGTTGTAAACATAACCAATAATTTGTCATAATATATACGTATGTTTATAAACAAATTTCTGGAGAATAACATTCTACACTGTTAATTTATATTCATAAAACTTTTTCATTGTAAAGATTGTGTATTAAGATTTGAGGCTATATTTTATGTAAGTATTATTTATGAGTAAAATTATATATCAATAAGTAAATAAATTTTGTGAATATTGAGTTGGTAAATAATTCAAACAATGGTATGTTGTAAATTTACAATATTTAGACACGTCCTACACAAAAATACATATTTTTACAGTTTAGGATAATATTTGTCGTATATCCCATGTCAATTTATTTAATAGCGGTTTATAATAATTGAAGACAATAATAATTATTGTTTTGTTACGCCAAAAAAGTGTAACTTCTAATGCGCGTACATAAGTACACACACCGATTTTTTTTTATTAAATCGGTAAATAAATTAATGTGTGTTGATTTAAAAATAAAATAATCAATGTGGTTTAAAACAGAAATCAATTATTTATTTAATTAAGATAGCCTTCTACCAAGCATAAAGAAAGTAATTAAATAAATTTGTGTCTACAACCGTTTAAACATAAATTATCGCAAGAATACACATAATGTTTTATTAAACGAAGCTTTTATAAATGATTAGTTTCCTGTAATTGAAACCCCAGATGTTAAGGGTGTACCACTTTTGGAAAACGAGAAACGAATTAGAGAGGGTTGAAACAAAAAAAGAAGAAGAATTGACAAGGCCGCACGAACCATTCATTGAGAGAAACTGCCCAGCTTATTTCCGGGTGAGAATTATCGTTAAAATTTCCAAGAAAATGAGATTTTTCTTAGCCTTTCTCTCACACGTATCGCCGCGGGGGTCGCGATTTTATGTTGCCAGCCTTAAAACAGCTTGCCTCCATTTTTATTATTTTGTTAGCTGTTAAAATATAAATATTATTTTATGTTTTATTTTTATAATTCAGTCACGTTTTTGTTTTTTTTTTGGGTTGTATTGTTCAACAAGAAAATCGATTTTCCATAAACATTTATAGCACTTTCTCACAAGTGTTTTTTTTTATATAAATATAATAATTCCTATATCAATAACCTTTATCATAATGAATTGCCAGTCTAAATATTATATTTTTATTAGAGGTCATGCTATGAAAACGCGCGATTTATTTACTCATGGTCCAGTGTTACGTATTATTTTATTAATTTATTTTATCATCTTGGGCCTAGGTTCTGATGCCTACTTTAGACCAAATTCTATTATACAATAAAATACTATTTATCTTAGCGTTATTTCTTTATTTTTTCATCATTGGAAACTACCAGTGGCGTCCGGGCTATATAATATGCAGTAGATACAGAGCACTCCCAGAAAATTTTGAAAAAGTACTATATATTTACCAGAACCATAAAAACACACGACTATGCAAAATGATATGGTATAGGACTGCCAGGGGTAAGTATAAATTAATTTAAATCGAACCAATGTATTTAACAGAGTACGATATGTCCATTCTGTTCTATCCCAAACAAATTTTCTAATACGTTGTTATGTCAGAATATCAATACATCAACCAACGCACACAGAGAATATCATTTTAATAATTTTGATAAATTATAATAATCAGTAATAATTGATTTTAATAATAGTGTATTAACCGAATACGATCCAACAAGAATACTTTCGGGAGAATGCAAAAAAATTTCAGTCCTGTATCCCTTACGGCTTTAAGGAATTTCAGGTTTCTGTTAGCCTGGTCATACATACAAGATTGTCTTGGCCATGAATCAAAACTGCTGGTAATGTTGCAACTCTTCTGTGCACACAGGTGAGACCATGCCGGGATAATGACATCACGCGACTAGCCGAAAGAAATGACCTAACAAGAAGAGCAGCATCTGCAGATACTTTTTTTCTACCATATATGACCCACTGGCACTTTATGGAGTAGCACAATTAAGTTACCTATATGTTTTGTGAATGACATTATGTCGGCAGTTAAAATATATTGGTTTATTAATATTATAATTTAATAGTACTTAATATTGTTATAACATAATATATAATTCTCCCAACAAGATTCAATTTGTTGGAAAACTGGGTGGATAATACTTGTGTAACAAATACTAAAAGCATTCCTACAACCAAAGCTTGCTGTATGCCACTCAGCATGACATAATTTGACCACCATTTTCTAATTTCACCAATATTTCCTCATCTGGAGTGTCCGGATTCGATACCCGGTGAGGTCACAATAAAATTTTGTAATGTTAGCCTGGGTTATACTACTGACATTGAAGAAATCCTTGAAAAAAATTGAACCGAGTAGGAATTAAACTGACATCTTTCATTCACCTGACTAGTTCGCTTACTCATTAAGCTACCGATCCGACTCTGTGACTAATTTGAATTATTTATTATAACTATGTTATCTTCAGTTTCAAATTTCGCTAATAAAAACAACTAACTGTTTAATTGAACCAAGGTAATAAATAATATTACGACAATATTTTGTTTAACACCTAATGCATCGACCGGTTTATAACATCGTGGGTCCCAGGTTAAAATCCTGAGTCTGGCAACTACACATATTGTTTTTCAATGTGTATTTGAAGTCTCAGAGCACGAACCTGATAGGTTTATCAAGTAGCAAGATCCATTTCTTGTAAAAACAAAAATCTGTTTTTCTGTTGTATTATTTTTCTCTTGCGGAGGCCCATATTATGATATTCTTAGGATCGGACATAATCAAAAGGAAAAAAAATATAGAGTACTTATAACTTTTAAAAATATATGGCAAATAGTTACGTTCCATCTGTTTTTGAATTAGGTTTAAAAATACGTGGATTCTCAAAATTTAAGGGATGTACCCGTCGTAGGTCAAAATTGAGTTTTTATTGTATTTTCAAACCATGATCCTCGACACTCATTAAACGTTGAAGATAATCTATTTATATAATTTTGAAGCCTTATTATCCTTTACATTTATTTTAAACATTTAATGATTGCATAAAGTATTTTTGTTACATAAAATAGTATTCTTTTAAACCTCTCGCTCTAATGTTTTAGAATATAGTCATATTTCGGTAAATGAATGTGCAGTGGTGTTAAGATTTTTTACATTTATTAATTTTTAAACGCATTTATAAAACCATTAGTATAATTTATGACGAGATAATTTTAGTAAAATATTCACGATAAAAAATTATATTGATAATCTCTGTGATCCCAAATTTGACAAGAATTAGGCATTTTATTATTCAAATAATCGGCAAGATTAACACATTTGAAGATAATTCTAAAGATACTCATTATAAGCTATGTCTTTGACCATTCAAGTGTAATAAAGATCCTACGAATAATGATTGCTTTATAATAATTATTGACCTAAGAATAAGGTAGTGTTTTTTTGAAATACGCCATTTCTTTTGGCATTCCCCAGTGGTTAAGCTACAACATACGGCCGTAGCCATAAATTGACAAACTATAATTAAAGTAGGGAGTAAAATCATGTTAACGCGCGTATTTGAACATGTACCTAACCAATTTTTTTTATTTTTTTTTTAAACGGTACCTACATGTTCAAACACGCGCGTCAATATCATTTTACTCCCTACTTCAATTATTATTATTACTATAATTATTCAATGTTGACCTACGACGAGCATGTGGGCCATTAACGCTTCGATATAGGTATATACCTACCATTAAATTATTTACAGTTAATTTTTTTACTTTTCATTTTGATGATTTTAAAAAATTGGCAAGAATCCTGACCTTGGATGCAACGTTGCATGAATACCACAGCTGTCATTATATTTTGATGTATGCATGTAGATTTGACGTTATTTCGATTTTCTATGTATGTCGGAGTGAATGGTCTTTTTACTATAAAATATTTTCACTCCAGCGCTAAGTATAATGGTTTCAATCCAGTCGCAATAATGTGCGTAAAGGTACCGTCCTCACAAAGTTACATCATAACTGTCAAGAACACTTCTCCTCGAATCCATTACTAAAGATTAATAATGCATTAAACAATTTCAAATGCTTAAAAAGTCGCCATAACGAGATCGCAACATTCACTTTAATAATTTACAAGGTTTTTATTATTTTTGCGCCATTCGGAAAGAATTATTGGCGCTTGCAACATTTCTCAGTTTAAAAAGTCGTTAAGTTTGCGAATGAAAATAACATTACAGCGCACACTTTGTGCAAAGCTTTTCTGATTACAAAGCATTGTTATGTCAGTACGCTAGTACACTATTATAAAGATTTTAATCTGTGCAGCCGCTGTGGCTAGGAGGGTAAATAACAGTACGACTACAATTCAAACAGTTACTAATATAATATTATAATGTATTTAATTGTTATCAAATCATCATAATCATCAACCTGAATATATCCACTGCTGGATGAAGGCCTCTTCAAGCTGCTTCCACTTCTCTCGGTCCTGTGCATTGCGTTGCCACGTACTTCCGAAGAACTTTATCATTTCATCGATCCAGCGGCCTCTAGGTCTACCTTGCGGACGTTTTGTACTTCTTGGATACCACTGGATGACTAGATTTATCCAACGATTGTCTCTTCTTTGAGCTATGTGTCCATCCCATCTCCATTTAAGGCTTTTAATAAACTCTATTAAATCGCAAACCCTTGTCTGCTTCCTTATCCACTCATTCCTCTTCTTGTCATTTCGCGTTATGCCCAGCATGCACCTCTCCATACCACGTTGTGCTACTCTAAGTTTCTGGATCTCTCTTTTACTTAGGGTCCATATTTCACACGCATATGTGATCACAGGAAGCACACACTGGTTGAACACTTTGCGCTTTAGGCACAGTGGAAGGTCACTTTTGAAGACATTATTCAGGCGGCCAAAACCACTTAAAGTTATCAAATAAGATATATTGTATATATTACACTTTTCTCTCAATAAATTGACTGTATCACAAACTGTATGACATATTGCACCATCTTGTTTGAACCACATATCTTTTAGATCAAAATCATCAAATTCAAGTAAAAAAATCACTAATCATATTTCTGTAGTGTTCTCCATTGACAGTAACTGCATTTCCATTTTTGTTTTCAAAAGTAATACGGTCAATTATACCTCCAAACCATGAACCAAATCAAACTTTTAATTGCTCTGAATGTAAAAGTGTTTCGTGAATAGTGTGTTGGTTTTCATTACTCCAAATGCGACAATTATTATGCTTATTTTCTAAGACATTTAACCGGAAATGAGCTTCATTGCAAGAGATGATTTTTTCATGAAATAATGGTCATTCTGTTTAAGTTCTCGTTCTGGATTTTCATCCACAGTCTTACAATATAGGTCGTAAATGCCAATTTTATGACGTTTTTATTAGCTCGTATTTTTGTTTGTCCAGTACAATTTTTTTCTTGTTTGCCTAAGATTTGTATTGGACGAATGAAGATTTTTAACTAACTTCCCGACTAGCTAAACATTTGAAACTTTTAGAATATATCAGAACACGATGACAATGCATTGTTTAAATACTTTTAGCCATCTTTAATACTTTGGACGCTGAAGACGCACCTGGCGCGTAATGACCAGGCGGCCGATCGATGTAATTAACGTGCATTTTAAAGGTGGTAATTAAAAAATCATTATCTAGTCAGCAGTTGCAGAATTGAATTCATTTTCAGTTAATTCTGTTTTGTACGGACAGTTATTTCCGAAAAAAATCGTAAAAAGTAAAACACTATTATTGGTTGCTAAGGGGGTCCTAGCAACTAAATTATTAATATATACGTGCGTTACTATGGAAATCAATATGAAATGTCTAAATTACATTTCAGTATTCTATATTTATTCAGTATTTCTATCAAGTACAAAAAAAAGTATCTATTAAAACATAGAATCGTCAAGTTTATATGATTCAACAGAAATTTAAGAACGTGGTATATAAAAAGTTCCTTTTATCTTGTAATTATTTCCAACATAAATAAGTCTGATAAGGAATCATAACCATTATTTGCCATTTTGTTTTATCTATAAAATGATCAAAATGTTTTATCCATAAAGGCATCTAAACTTAATTATAATCATACTAGTATTACTACGTTAAAGTTCCCACCACCACCCGTCATATATGCACAGCCGTGGATATGCACGGCCGCTTTCCATGACGCTTTAAACATGTCTGAGAGAAGTGATTTTAAGTGCTCATTCCGTCTCGAGACGGAGCTGCACGGGACTGATGCTGCAACCATGCACCGTAGTGCTTCAAAAAGAAAGTCAAGAAAGATTTTTTTTTGTTTTTGGACTGGCTCTGCTGTCCGCTGACATTAAGCGCCCTGTGTACCCGCATACTGAGTGTCACGAATTGAAATGGATGAGTCTACAGAGGCGTCGGGACTATCCCGCTCCCCATACGACGCTGCGAATTTCTCGAATGCCGCAAAGTTGGCCTCGGTTGCTATCAGATATCCATGTCCAATTGGGCCCGTGTGAGGACGGACCCTGGCAAATAGCTTCTCTCGTTCGAGTTCCATAAGCGGGGAATTCCAGAGGATGTGTTCAATATCTTGGTGGTCATGCCCGCGGTACAACCCGGCCCATCTACCAGTGGCGCACCCAGGGGGTGGCCAAGGGGCCCTGGCACCCCCCAAAATTATCAGAATGATTTTAAACATTGAAATTGAAAGCCGATAAACTATACTTTTGGGCTTAACAAATAAAAAACACGGCGAAAAAATGATTTGTAATTCTACAGCACCCTTTTTAGAAAAATTTCTCAGATTTTAATTTCGAAACACTAATGTCAGGTTTTTTTAGAAACCCAATCCCTAATGGAACTGTCAAAAAATTCTCGGTGTCCACCTAAATTCCGGAGTGGCGTAGGTAATGGCTGGGGAGGGCTGACAGGGCTCTAGCCTGGGGGCCTGGGCTGTGGAGGGCCAGGCGTGTCGGGTTGACCAGATAAGTGAGATAAACACACATCATACATTAGCTTTAATAGTAAAAAAGTCGCCTGCGGCGCTATTATACTTCATGGCCATGAACATTATTTTCAATTATATAATTGTGCAATACATTTTTTGATTATTATGTGTCGATACTCGACTTTAAATTCAGCGTAAACATCCTGAAATGCGTCGAGCAGCTCGGTAAAATTCTGGTTGCATGCCGCGGCAAACAGATTATAGTGGTAGCGGACGTCAACGTTCAATCATGGCTGTGGGCCCCCAGGGGGCCGCGGTCTGGCCGGGACAATCCGGCGCCCCTCGAGGAACTCGTGGCAACTCACGACCTGACGGTGCTGAATAACTCTAATGGTCCAGCCACATTCTCTACCAACAATGGGGAATCTCACATTGATGTCACTTTGATATCCACTGGTTCTGCCGGACGTGTCGTGAACTGGACTGTCCATTTGGAAGCGTCAGCAAGCGACCACCGTCTGATCACGTTCGCCTACAGGACCGAGAGGGGCCACGCGTCTCTCGCTCTACTTGTGAGCGAGTCACTGCCGAGGCGTTTCAGGACCAAAGGAACCGACTGGGTTCGTTTTGACCGCGAGTTTGCTGAGGGTCTGGACAGGATGGCCTCGCGCCCTCCGCCAAAGGACATGCACGCTGCGGCTGAGGACCTCACGAATCTCATGATTGAAAAAGCGGAGGGCACTATCGGAAGGACGACCCCGAGACCGCCGAACCTCGCACCCTGGTGGAAGCCGAGACTGACAAGACTGAGAGACGCGATGAGGAGGGCCAGAAGGGCCTTACAAGCAGCGCGAAGATCGCTGGAGGGGCCGCCGCACGCGGACCATCCGCTTGCGGTCACCTACAGGACCACTAGACTCAAGTTCAAAAAGGCAATCAGTAAGGCTAGGAAGGTGCACTGGAGAGAGTTCGTCATTGAAATGGGTGGCAATGATCCGTGGGGCCCCCCCTTCCGCGTGATGAAGCTGGGCTTACGGCCCGGAAAAGTCATGTCGGCGGTACGGCGCCCCGACGGATCGTTCACCAATAGCTCTGAAGAGTCCGCCACAGTCCTGTTGGATGCTCTTATCCCGCAGGACAACGAGTCACTCGACATTGACAACGACCGATTTCAGCAGCTTCCGGTCTATGCGCTGATCCCCTTAAACACTCCGCGATCCGCAGCCACTATCATGTCCGAACTAGGGATCCTGTTTGCCAGCCTCCCGATTGGCAAAGCCCCGGGGCTTGACTGCATAGATAACGCGCTAGCAAGAAGGGCGTGGTCTCTTGCCTCACACGAGATCACTCAACTCTACAAAGAATGCATGAATAGTGGCATATTCCCCGACTGCTGGAAAAGGGGTCATCTCACGGTGATCCCCAAAGCCGGCAGTCGCCCTCCTTGTGACCCGAAAGCGTATAGACCGATTACGCTCCTTCCCGTCTACGGGAAGATATTGGAAAGATTGATAAACAGCAGGATTGAGTCCCACCTGTCGGAAAACTGTCCAATCTCGCAAAGACAATTTGGGTTTAGACCCGGAAAGTCCACCGAGGATGCGATTCGCTTTGTGATCGATTCTGTGGAGAGCTCTGGCAAGGACCTCGTTGCCGGGATTTTTCTCGACATCCGGTTGACCGGTTAGGAACTAGCTAATCCAGTGCGAAGGTTGGAGTCTTCTAGTTTGGTGCCTGCAGAATACGTCTGGAAAAAAAACGGTAAGTGTGCCGCCCCTTGGGGGAGGTGGTCCGCCTCGCCTGCCATGCCGCAAATGCGGTCTTGTACACTATTGTATACTATATATTATATTCATACTATCTTGGTCTCACGCCTTATTTTCATCTCTCTCTTTCTTACAATATTATTGAGTATGTCTCTCTTTGTCGCATATACTTTTAGATCTATCTATTTTAATGTAACGCAACGCTCTGTATGCAATGTGTATTCATAGTTTATAACTGGTAAATGAAATCTCATGAATTAATTACTATGTGTATTTACTGGGTAATGCTATCGATTTTGAAAATAATAAAATATATGTTATATTGCTGATTCTATAAACAACCGAAATATTATGATTATAAAGAGTATATTAACTGAAATATTTTAGTGAAATTTAGTGAAATTACTGAAATAGTTTAACGGACTGGGTTACCTAAGGTGACATGACAGTAATGGGAGGGTTAACAGATTTAATTTTTTTTTGAAAAAATATTTTTAAGGCTATACCTCAGTTGAGGCATGGTCTAGAAAGATCGTGGCTAGGCGATACACGGATTGCGGGTGCAAATGACGCATGCCGAACGAAATATAATTTGTCATATAAATCCAACATGCGTCCATTTAATGTTCTGTTTATTGTTCTATTAGTGACAATAATAATATATTCATTGACTTGTTTTCTTTTTCAAGTAAATGGGTAACGTTTTTAGTCATCTTTACACGATTTAAGAATTAATACCCCCGTCGCCATCATGAAACAAATTGAAGTATTCACACCTCGACATTCGTTCTCCGACTGCCAGCCAATCCAAAATTTCGTCGCGCCTATAGTTAAAAATTATTTGCCGTTTCACTGAAGTATCGTCTTAACGAATTTAATGGAGGGCCAAAAGAAATGTAATCAGCATAGCAAAACCTTCATACCAAGATTAGCTAACCTACGCTGATTAAGAGTAATATAGTAAACATTCTATACATGTTAATTCTAGGTGGTATCAGTAGACATTAGAATAACAAGCCAAGCTTTAAAATATTTTTGAAAATATTCAAAAATGGAATCATATAAAACAATGTAGTACAGATGTTTTTCCTACAGCGTTGCACGATTGTAGTTTATTATTTAATGGAGATATATTATGTAGACTAAAACACTTTAAATCCGCATAAGAACTTGGATTATAGTTGTGAGAAACTGACGAAGATGCATTAAAGGAAATGTAAATTAATTTCATTAAAAAAACACTCCATTTACTCGCAGTCATAGTGAATAAATCTTAACGACAGAATCCACAAACAGTGCAATGAATATTTTTCTCCAAGCCAACAGAATCTCATGTTAATAATACTAATGCCTTTATTATATAACAGTACGCCTGGGAAATTCCTATTCCAGATTCGTTTTCTTTGCAATTTTCTTCATAATCGTGGTTCTTGAAAATTGTTTTTCTTCGTATATAAAATGATACAAACAACATATTGCTTGACGTTATTATTATTTAGAAAGCTTTTTTTTCTCCCCATACTTCATAATATTATATACCTATTGTTTATAATATATTATACTATATAAAAATATAACATAAAACATTTGAATATACATAATTTTTAAAAACACTTATAATAAAATATATTAGAAAGCCCCGCAGGAATCAAACATGCATCTATCGGCCCTCGGGTATCGCGCCCACTATGCTAAACGAGCCATACTTAATTGCGAAAAATTTTAACTAATGGCTTTTAATATTCACTGAAGCGTTTTCTAAATTGAGCTACTATTGGCGATAGGCTTTTGTATTTTAAATCAACGTACGTATTACTTTAATTACTAACCGATATCACGGATCACTCCAAGATTTTGGTTGGTTCATGGTGATTGGCTCGATTCCTGCGAGGTGTCTTACTTTTTTCAAAAAGATTTTTTCTATTGGTTATAATATATTTTCTCACAAGTATTTTCAAAATTTTGTATGTTCAATAATTAGAATGTTACATTCTTAAATCTTGCGAATTATTCGTTGAATAAAAAAATAGTTAATAAAAGATTTGGATAACAACGATGATGATTTCCATGGCCCCCACAAGGGTGGAACTGACAGGGATCTAGCTTGAAAGCCCGGCTTGGCGGATCGACTAGCCAAGTGGTTTATCTCACTCACACATCACAAAATTTCATAACATTAAAAAAAAATCGCCTGCGGTGCTATGTCACTTCAAGCGTATTAACATTTAAAAATATGTAATTGTGCAATGCAATTTTTGATTATTGTTTATCGATATTCAACAACTCCATAATTCAAGTGATTCAAAAATAAATCGCTAAAAAGTACACTAAATACCCTTAGTTTTACGTCGAACACCATTCGGAATACGCAACTGTAGATCGTCACACTGTTTTTTATTAACCTCTGCGATAGGTAGGAGGGCCCGCCAAAGATTCTAATATGGGGGCCTGCTTCAGGATTCGGGGGCCATGATGATTTTTTAACGTTTTTTGTGTGGTTCAATTTGTAGCCATATTCTTATATATATTCTGTACATATGAACATTGAACGATGACGTATAGAAAAGTGTTGTTCATAGCCGTCATATTTAGATAGTAGCGAACCTGCCGGCAAAAAACGAACTGCACACGGAGAGACTCATTTTGAGGTTAACCGATTTTTACGACCTGTCAAATAGTACCATAAAATGACAACATCGCGTCTCGCTTTCTCTCGAAAAATGAGATTGGAGAGACAGTCAGCACTTTTACGTGTAAACAGTTATTGTCACGATTTATCTAATTCAGTCTGTAATTTAAAAGAGATATTTATTTAGCTACGTATTCTGTTCGACTTATACGAGGTATACATGAGAACTCTGCCATTCTGGGCAGTGCTGACCTCTGTGTCCTTGATAACTATTTTAGAAATAGAGAGCATCAATTATTTATTCTCCCAAGGTGCAGAACCAACCTGCCAATGGTAATACCAATTGGGAGGGCGATAACTATGTTCAACCAAATGTCATCAATTGTTGATATATTCCACTTACGTGAGGGTCAGTTTAGATAGACGTTATTTTATATATTCTTAAAATAGGGTCTCCTTAGCAAACTCGGTGTACTTCTTTGAATTTCTATAGATGTAAAATTGTATTTTTACTGCTTGCGTGTATTTGTATTGTGTTATTTTTTTATATTTTCATTTTTATTGCTTTATTAGTTTTCATAACATAATATATAATAATGTTTCATGTCATGTTGTAAACGTCTTAAAGTTACAATTTGTAATGTACAAAATATGTTTAAAAAAAAAAATATTTTTAATATTTAAAATACACACGATTGCTGCCAAGTAAATCCATGCACGTGTACAGGCGCTATTAGGCCTCAAGTTTTATTAAACTGGGATCAAAATATTCAAAAAGTATTGACATTTCTTCTTTTATTCTGATAGGAAAAAGAATCGATAATTTTTCTTTGGCTTTTACGACCCTAGATGTGCTGATACATTTATATATTATGATAATGTAATGACAATACTCCAGCATATATATAAGCTTGTCTAATATTATTTATTTTTAATCTGATAAATGTTAGGTTTTCAACCAATCATCGCAAATCTACCGTGATTATTTTCTAATCTTGGCAGTACAAATACCTACTTAGTGATTACTACGTGGCAGGAAAATCAGTTTTATTTTGGTATGCCGTATGAAAAGAAAAATATACGCATCGAAGGTCATATAAGAAAACGGTTTTCGAATACGGTGGTACTTATATCTTTTTTATTGTAATTTCAAAGTGAATAGGGGTCGTTATGTTTTTTTTGTATTCAAAATGGCGTCGATACGTATTCATATCTCGAAATAATAGTAAAAAGGCATCGTAAATGTGTATTTTATTAGTATGAGAGTGGAGTAAATCATTTAGTCGATTTAATCAGTGTATGGCAGGGGCGGGCAAACTTTTTGGATGGAGGGCCAAATTCAAGAATTCAAAATGAGCGGCGGGCCGCAAGTAAAATACCATTTTTAGATATACACTATTTATTATCACGAAAAATAAACATTACAAAAAAATTAATGAAGAGAATGAAAGTGTTGTACATTTTTTCAAATTCAGGTGTTAATTTTGTAGTTGATATTTTCAAAACTGCTTGTAAATGGGCATCGGAGATATTTGATCGTAAAGAATTTTTATTGAGGTTCATGATCGAAAATGTTTGTTCACATATATAGGTTGATCCAAAAACAACGAACATTTTTCTTGCATAATTTTTAAGTTCGAATTTGTCTGAATTAAGGACATTGTAAAATTTGAATATATCTTCACGACGATGCAATTCTCTTAAATCAGTGTCACACTGCAGACCAATAATCTCAAGTTGTAGCTCTGTCAGTACACTATCAATATCTATTGAAAATGGATCGCGTACCTACTGTTGCTAAACTTGTCTCAAGTTTTCGGAAGTCACCAAATCTTTGTAAAAAATCGTCATTCAGAGCTTTAATAATTTTACCATATTCTTCAAATTTATATTCTGGTATATTCAGCAACTTCAAATTTGGAAAGTGGTCCACGTTCTTATTCGATATTTGTCGAAGGAACAACTTGAGTTTTAATTGAAATCCATTCAAACTCTTCACCATATCGTGGGCATATATTTTTTTTCCTTGCAACGCAGAGTTAAAAGTATTTAAATGTGTCACGATGTTCAACATAGAAGATAGTGGTTACATAGTGTGAGACGAGACGCAAGGAAGACATACTGAGATAATACATTAATGAAACAACAAATTCTTCAAATTTCAATCTATTGTCAATATTTTTTAAAAAATATATAAAAAAGTTATTCGTAATCAGAAGTACAATTAGTGATGGCGGGCCGCAAAAAAATACCCGGCGGGCCACATGCGGCCCGCGGGCCGCAGTTTGCCCTCCCCTGGTGTATGGTATAATACATATGGTTACATGTAAGCTGTACGTAAAACATTTCACCGTGAGCTTTCATATCGGAAAGAGATGACCGTATACCATGGCCCCTACAAGGGGGGGGCTGACAGGGGTCTAGCCTGGGGGCCCGGCGAGGCGATTCGACCAGATAAGTGAGATAAACACACATCACAAATTTTCTGTAATAGTAAAAAAAATCGCGCTATTTTACTTCAATAACATTATTATTTAAAGTTATGTGGTTGAACGATAATTTTTTTAATTGTTTAGGTATCAATACTCGACATTTTCATAATTCAAATGGATGTATTTAAAATATACAATATTATACAATATACCATTTAAAAAACGCTACTGTAGAGCGTCACACTGCCTTTATCCTTAGCGATAGGTAGGGGGGCCCGCCAAAGATCCTAGCCTGGGGGTCCGCTTTACGATGTGGGGCTAATGCCGTATGTTATACGGCGTCCAATTTTATTAGATTTAATATGAACAATAATTTAATTTTCATAGATGATTTGGCAAAATTCATGAATTCACGAATGAAAACCTAACCTAACAAATAATCCAGTATATCAGCTAATTTCAAAATTTGTTTGCTGCTGGCTTCCTGTAAAGTGTAATCCGACAAGAACCGTGTTTTATTTAGACATGAAATTTATGGCAGTACTATTATACGACCGAAAGAGGTTGGATGGTTTTTAAGGCTATACTTCAGTTGAGGCATGGTCTAAAAAGATCGTGGCTATGCGATGCGCAGATTGTGCAAATGACGCGTGCCAAACGAAATATAATTTGTCATAAAAATCCAACATGCGTCCATTTAATGTTATGTTTATTGTTATATTACTAATAATAATAGTATATTCATTGACATGTTTTCTTTTTAAGTACATACGTAAAATTTTTTAGTCATCTTTACACGATTTAAGAATATTTTCATCCTACGCCATGACAAAACAAATCGACGTGAGAAATTTCGTCGCACCTACTGTTGAAAATTATTGCCGTTTCACTGAAATACGCTCTTAATATGCGGCCATATATTTCCATCATGCAATTATTTACATTTAAGTAGTATACGAAAATATATATTATTTTAGGGATTTCGGCCTTCGGGATTTCGTACGGCGACCATTTATTATACGTTGGGAATTTTTAATATATCGTCTTAATGATTAACCATAGTATCACAAAAACATAGAGTTAAAAACATAAACTGCTTTGACTTAAATAATTAAATTAAGTACAAAATTTAAATTCTATGACGATCAATTTGCATTTGCCAAACATGGTTGCGATGGTGCTGAGTGGATAAATTTCAAGTGGTAATTAATATTACAGTCTATTAAATGATGAAAACGTACGCGATTTATCTGTATCTCATATAGCACATGATAATTGTACTCAATTTAATATTGTATTGGACCAAAACTCATCCTTGTCATAGAACTGTTATAATCGATTCATAAATGCCCATGATGAATTAATAAAAAATCAAATTTTAATATATTTTTTGAATTATTTACCAACTCAACATTCACAAAATTTATTAATTTATTGATATTTAATTTTACTCATAAATAATACTCACATAAATATAGCCTCAAATCTTGATACACAATCTTTACAATGAAAAATAAATATACACTCCAATATAAATAAAGTTTTATGAATATAAATTAACAGTGTATAATGTTAGTCTCCAGAAATTTGTATATAAACATACATATTTATTATGACACAATATTGGTTATGTTTAGAACACGTGCTGTTTACTTGGTTGTATTGAACGACTAACTAAATGACACTATGCGGACCGAAATTAATATAATCATAATAATAAATTATGCGTTACATCGGCACGCGCAACTTCGTCACACGTCAAAAATACACTCTGATCTGTTTTCCCCAGGGAACTTATTGAATATAGCCTATCGGTATTATATTTCTTATCTGTTCTGTGGTTTTCCCAAACGCGCCAAAATAAGTATAACTTCAAAAAATTCTGTCGGTTAGAATTTTTCATCAGATTAGAAAGACTACTAAATAACCGAAAAACAAAATATGTATATAATTACAAGAATGATGAGTGATGAATTTTTACAGACGATTAACTGTACCTAATGAAAATTAATTCAGTGTCATCCTCGTTACTTTTTTTTTGTTAAAAGCATCGCGATAATTATATATTTTTATTTTAGCAAAATCCACATTTTTTTAAAGATAGCACAGCTTTTCAACCTTGTAAATCATAAAACGTTAGTTACAATATTATACCGTGTGTTTTCTTTTAAAAATTGTAGAGGAAAAACAAAAAACGTAAGTTTTATGACTGCATTCTAGAACATGGAATTTTTACTCGATTCCACAATACATTCTAGAGCAGGGATGGCGAACCTATGGCATGCGTGCCACTTAGGGCACGCGAGATGATTTTGCATGGCACGCGAATGTTTCATTTTGAATAGAAAAAGAAATTACTATTTTATATATTATACCTGTAAAAATTTTTTTTTTACAAATTTATATATACTTACTTTAGTACTTACTTGTATATAATATAAAAAAATAATGATGACATAGCCATGCGTATTTTCTTCGGTTTTTCATATTATGTTTACCAATCGATGCGCAAACGGAACGACGAAATTCATGCATAAATGACAAATCGCATTGTATAAAAAATACCAAGCAAATCTTTTACGTTTAATGTAAATATAGAACTGCATAAGACGGTCCTTAAGATCGGGCAATTAAAAATAAAAATATTCAATCAACAATCCTTATAAAATTAATTATCGGCAGTCATTCAAATATAATAACTGATTGTTATTTTGACTCAAACATAATATATAAAAATGGAAAACCGTTCAGTGATGGAGAATATAATATGAAAGAAGAGTGGTGCAAATGCTTCCACGATCTCTTTTAGAGAGGACATTCCACGATGTCTTTTGAAAACAGGACAAAAATATTCAAAGAATAAAAGATATATATGCCTTCGGCTAGAAATACGGTGACAGATATAATACCAAGAACCCAATTGTAATTTTTAAACTTTTTTAAATGGAATTCTTAAAAACTATTTTTTTCTCCATGAAAAACTGCTTGGCACGTCGGACAGTCAAAAAATATTATTTGGGAAATTTTGGCACGCGTTAGTAAAAAGGTTCGCCATCCCTGTTCTAGAGGTTGATTTCAAAATATATTTCAATGGTTTAGAATGCACTAATCATGACAATATAATATAATGTTATATTTTTTTTCTCCTGTACAGCTTTGCAAAAAATACATAGCCAATCTAACAATATCAATTTAATTTTGAAGTGAATTTTTGTTACAAGTGTGAATCCTGCTGATCTATGACGAAAAACCCTCATAATTAATTTACTATATAAACTAAATATAACTCAATGGTATTTATCTTTGGTTAGCAACCGCTCAAATTATTTCAGTTCGAATTATTCCAGAAATAGTAAATAATTATATATATACATGTATGTATTATAACCAAGGATCATGAGGAAGTGGCTACCCCAACGGAAGAGCCCCAGAGGCCGTCCAATAAGGAGATGGGCTGACGCCGTAGAAGTGGACTGGCTTCATATAGGAAGACCCGGTAACTGGAGAAGTGTGGCGAGAGACCGGAGTGAGTGGAGAGCGGTTGTGGAGGAGGCCAAATCCCACCCTGGGATGTAGTGCCGAGGAAGAAGAAGAAGACGAAAAATATATGTATTATAAGAAAGAAAATAAAACTAATATTGCAGACGCAAACCAGTAAATTAATTAGTTTGTATTAGTATTAGTTTGTCTTAATATTAACAGAATATGGCAACACAAAATAGTTTTTGAAAAACCAATAGTTGTCAGTATACAATCAATTTTAATAATCATCATCATCAACCTGAATCTATAGCAGACATGGTAAAATGCGGCTCTTCGTTGGATTAAATGTGGCTCCCAATATCTCTTGATATAAATATAGTAAGTAGATATAGAGTACAAGATGCGCGTATTCAATTTGTATTTATGTTTTTAATACTACGTGAGAACGTGACTATGGTGTGGCTCTTTATACCTATATATGAACATCCAGAATATGGATCTCATTGCCCATCTTTGATCTATACCCTGCTGTATGAATGGATCTCCAAACTGATTCCACTTCTCTCGGTGCTGTGCGTTGCGTTGCCACGTACTTTCGCAGAATTTAACCATTTCATCGATCCAGTGGCCTCTAGGTCTACCTTGCGGGCGTTTTGTACCTCTTGGGTACCACTGGATGACTAGATTTATCCAGCAATTGTCCTTTCTTCGGGCTATGTGTCTAACCCATTTCCATTTGAGGTTTTTAGCGAACTCTATTACATCGCAAACCCTTTATTAATAATATATTCAGATATAGTTAATTTTATATCCACATGAGTGTACTAATAATTTACGTATCTGATAAAGTAGGGTAAAAAAAACAAAATCAATGTGTTCACCACGCGCAGATAGTCATTTACAACGTTTTTATTAGCTCTTATTCTTGTTTGTACGGTGGTTATTTATCCAGTATAAGTCTTGCAATCGATTTTTAACTAACTTCTCGACTAGCTGGACAATTGAAATTTTTAGAATATATCGTAACACGATGCCAATGCATTTTTTTAATACGTTTAGCTATCTTTAAGTAGAATTGAATTCATTTTCTGTTTTGTACTCTGTTTTGTATGAAAAGTTATTTCAACACCATTATTGGTTACTAGGGGTCTGGGGTCCTAGCAACTAAATTATTAATATATACGTGCGTTACTATGGAAATCAATATGACATGTCAAAATGACATTTCAGTATTATTTCTATCAAGTACAAATCTTTTTGATCGTTTAAGCTAGTCAAGTCAAGTTTATACGATTCAACAGAAAATTTAAAAACGTTGTATATGAAAATTTCTTTTTATCTTGTAATTATTTTATTTTACTTTTCTGTTATGTTTATGCAACGAAATCCCTTCTTTTACAGGCCTAAATACCAAAGCTGGACATTTATCTTATTTTTCTTTTATTTCTTGGCATCAACTCATTGCTGTAAGAGCGTAACAATTATCTTGTTTAATTCTTCAGATAACTACACATTGTAACCAGATAGTATTGCATAAAAGAATAAAATACCATACGACTAATAATTCCTTTGTCACAAGGTCGGTACTAAAACAGCGTGCCAGAAATAAATTTCCTTAAACACATGCTAATGTAATAAATAACAAATTCTCTACCGAATTCGCCGGTGCCTTCGTCCGGCTCTGTACATGAGCACAAGGCCGCATTCAGATAATATACAAAGATTTTATTATGTATCTTATAATGAATATTTACAGAATGAAAATATAACTTTATCAAAACCATTTTGAGATAAATGGGTCGGAGTGCTGGATCTTATCAAAAAAATATAAGATGAACTGAATAGCTTTTAATGGAAGATATTTAAAAGGGTCTGATCTGATAAAGATGACAATTAGCGAGGAAGATGCAACCACGAACTACATGCGTTGTATATTAATCACACTTGAAAGTAGGGCGACTCCTTATTGCATAAAATAAATATAATAATATGAAGAATAGAAGACATGCAACCACCCAACTGACTCCAGTTCATTATAATGCAATTGCTAACTAACCAAGTCGGTTACCTCCATTTTAACTTGTACTATATTTAAGTTGATTCTGCTTCTCTAACTATCTAGTTTTTCTTTTGTATATGTTTGTTCATAAGCTTAGTATCAACCCCACCTCCGATTACAAATAAAATACTATTAAACCAGATTTTGATTGCAAGATTAGTGGTTGAGTCGATTATAATCCCAATCCCATCCTTAAACCCGCAAAAATATGTCATACCTACAATCCTTATTATTATTGTCATCCAGGCACTTAACAATCACGGGTCATCAGTTTTACCGTGATCTAAAACTTAAGTGTCAACTTGCTATAGTGTGGCCGTCGTTTAAGCAAGAACTCAATAGGAGACTCCGTACGAAGTCAGTAAATCAGAACATCTATTAAAGCCGTGTTACCGGCACAGGGTGTTTGATCATTCACCCAAACGTCATAATCATCCATATTAACCCAAATGTAATAGTGAGAGTGACATTCCAAAACTATTTACCTACTAGTCCGTGAGTGCATAACCCGGGACCAGTTCCAGTGCGCGCCAGCCTTCTCAACATCAAAGGTTAGTGCCTGGTGGTCTCATGTAAATCGCCCCCTCCCTCAGATCCGGAATCCACAAACATCCTTCAAAATTACAGTGTACAAAAGCTCAACCAGTTAGTTATATTGATCAGCCGCTATTTTTTATATTTTTCGACTAATTTTAAACATTTTTTTTTAATTTAAAAGACTTTTAGGTGTTTTTGTTTCACTATTCGCCTTTATTATTATTAAGTGATATGTTTGGAAAAAGAAAATATTGCGATTATCTCAAAAGTATGGATTATAGAAGTAACCGACATTAAAACTAATTACCGCATGAATTGAAAGGGTATCCGGTAGGAGGATATCTCTCTATCCTTGGCCACTCGTACCAGATCTCCAACGCCTTGGACATGGCGCCACTTACGGAGGCAGAAAAGAAGCTACATTTCTCCGCATTATCCGCTGAAGTTAATCATACTTTTCATTATGGAAAATATGCCCGAAGTATGCAGCCATCCTACACTTCTTGATAGTAGCTATGGTATATGGGTTTATTGATTCTTCATACACTTTCATTGGTAATGCGATCAGCCCATGAAATTCTTATCGTACGCTGACACAGCCACAACTTGAAAACATCTAGCTTTCTGAAAGGGGTCTAGGACAATTCGGCGCCGGGACAACTGGGTGCCACGCAATCGAATGAACATTAAAAATATAAGTATATTTATTATTATTATGTATATTTAAATTATTATATTAGTATTTATTACATGGTGAGAATTTAAATATAAACACGTAGATAATGATTTATTTGTGGATATGTTTAGGTTCCAACGAGAATAGAGTTCTTTTATTTTTATATAAAACCTCAGGCATGATAATTCTCAATTCCCAATAAAAAAAAAACAATATATCAAGAGCAAAATGAATTAAAACTACTCACTAGTAGATATAAACTGCTTCGTATTCCACGTCTACTTTCTGTATAAAATCGTAACGAGCGTCTATTTATTTCATTCGACAGAACGGCACCTAATGGTCCTGGCGCCCAATTGTCTCATTCGCTCTGAAAGTGCATTACTTTAACATAATAATTATAGACGTCCAACTTCGTAAACATATTAATGGAATCTTAAAATAAATAACCTCAACTCACATTTCTATGAAAATGGAGTTAAAGTTTTGCAACATTATCAAAAACCTTAGACTATAGATACATCTAGACGCAACCCATTGCATTGCTAAATGAAGCTGCGTGCCGTGCGTTTGGTTTGTGGGAGAGCGAACGCAATCGTACACAAACGTTTGAGACTATAGAACATAGTGCGCGCCCGAAGTGCTCGCACTATACGCTCAGAATTAAAATATATTTTTCCATTTTTTTACGTCATATAGTATTTTTTAGCGGTCAAAATTCAACCATTAGGTGAAGATATCCATAATTTAGGTTATTTTAAAGAAACACTAGGTCACTGATATTAAAATATATAATAATATACAAATAAATAATCACGAACATGTATCAACTTACCTATGAAACGTAATACCATCTTCTTGCTTATCAGTACGGTTACCACATTTTAATACAACACACAAAACCATCTTTTCTACTTAATTAACTAAAAATATTTACCACTGACTTTATGTTTAACACAAAAATATCAATTTTAGAAACACGCGCTCGCAGGTTATCGACGCTTAGCTATGCAACAAACTAAGATTTGGCGGCGACACCACAGAAAATCATTTCACACACCTGTAAACCTTTTATCTTACTCTAGCGCGTGTCGCAGAGATTATAAGGGTGCCGAATACTTTCTCACTCGCTCTCACTCAACAATTAGTTCGTATAAACAACTATAAATAACGACAACGTAATCAGTCCTGATCATTAGTGAATTAAATGATTTATGTACAACTATAAATTTATAATGTTTTTTTTATAATTTTAACTTTTATAATGTTTTACTTTATTATATCTTAATTCACCACTACTTCATTGTCATATTATATTTTTGTAGATTGGTTGCGCTTTTTATAGTGGACTGTAATAATTGATTTTGATGGAATGATTATAATAGTGGAGTTGGATTCTACAGAGGTTATATTCGCATGCCAGGCACTGACCTTTTATGCTGTTAATGATCTTGCTTCGTGGTTTGGCTGCACTATTTTAACTCACACGGTATTATTTGTTGGGTCACCCGATGCGTGGCACGTGATGTTCAAAGGTTGTTTAGACTGTACCTAAGTGTGTATTGCAACAATACCAATAGTGAGGGCTGCGCGGCTGGCCAATGCACTCCCTAGAGATATAGACATTTTTAGTGCTGCATTATGTATTTTGTTTTTAAAATTCTCTTTTATTGTTTAATTCGTATTTTTCTTGAATTATTGTTGTTTTTTATTTTATTTCTTTTGCTATGAAATTATTGTATACTTTGTTTTTTTTCTTTACTAAGTTGATTTAACTGTACTTTTTATTGTAAAGGTCATGTTGTGAACGTCTTGAAATAATAATTTGTTATGTGCTCAATGCGTCTTTTTTAAATAAATAAAAATACTAAGGATTTGAGGTAAGACGAAAATATAGGGATGAGGGCGACCATAATTGGCCCAACCAACAGCTAAACTTCTTAGGTTGCAAGTTATAAGGTATAAGGTTCATAAGGCGTCTGGTCTTCCAATACTGAGGATTTGAGGTAGGAGGGAAATATAAGGATGCGGGCCACCATAATTATTTCGAGCTTTTTATCCTGATAACTTAATATAATTATATAATATATTTCATTCAGTCGTTCAAGGCACACCTTATTGTTCCCATACACATTTTCTGGTATAATATTGAGTAGGGTAACAGAGATAAAAGATTTGGGTGTATTGTATGATGCAAAGTTCATTTTCAATCAGCATATTCTTAACATCAGTACTAGATCTAACAAAATGCTTGGTTTTGTTATGAGGGTTTCAAAATCATTCGAAAACGTCCGAGTGCTACGTACATTATACGTATCATTTGTGTTGAGTATTCTTGAATATGCCAGCATTATTTGGAGTCCTAATAGGTCCATCCACACAATTAAGTTGGATCGAGTCCACAATAGATTTCTTAGATTTCTCTACTTAAGAACATACGGGTTCTTTCCTTATGATAATGACAATAAAATGAATTTCCCGACTCGTTTTCTTCTGGGTATGCTATCAATGCAATCCCTGTTTACCCGAAGAGTGATTGTTCTTTTAAAGCATTTCTTTTTACTTCTTCGTGGGTTCATTTACAATCCGTATATACTGGCAAATATTAATTTTCATGTTCCCACCAATATCACTCGTAGCTCCACGGTCTTCAAGATACCTCGACGCAGGACAGATGTTATGTTTCATGATGCTGTGTATCGTGCAATTAGCTTATTTGATGGCACCATAAAGGTTAATTTGTTTTTTATTAACTATATTATAATGTTTGTGGACGTATTAAATAGGTTAAATTTCTAATTGTATATATTATCATATTTTTTTAATATTTACACATGCTGTCTTTTCCACTTTCTTGTTACTCGTATATTAGTTGTTATTTGTAATTAAGATATTTTTATATATTTGTATTTATTATGTATTATGGCGCATTGGCCAATAGCTGTAATGCCGTAATACTCTTTTTATAAATAAATAAAATAAATAAATAATGTTACGTTATTTATTTGAAGAGGGCAGTAAGTGTGCATAATGTATTTGAGATTCAATTCAATTAGTTGAATTAATTTATTATTGATATATAAAAAAACAATTGTTTTAAGAAACTTGACGATTCAAAACATTACCTCTAATCAATCTATTAATCAAGTGAACTCATACGGAAGTCAGACTTTCCTTCTGTTTTACTGCCGCGACCATCACGGCACTAATAAATTACTCATGGGACATAAATTTTAATTGGGAAGCAGAGAGAAAAGCAGCAATCTCGAGATGTGTGCCGGTTCGACGTACTTACTAGCCCCTACAAATGGCACTGAGATAAATTTATTTCACATCGACATGGACAATCAATCGATTGTTTTTTTCGTTTAAAAAATCTCAATAACATTTTAATCTTAACGGCCCACATGCTCAGCGTAGGTCAAAATGGAGCTTTTATGGTATTTTCAGAGCATAGCCCTGGACTTTACTTAAACGTTGTAGATAATCTATTTATATAATTTTGAAGCCTTATTGTCCTTTATATTTATTTTAAACATTTAATGACTGCATAAAGTATTTTTCTTACATAAAATAGTATTCTTTTAAACCTCTCGCTCTAATTTTTTAGAATATAGTCATATTTCAGTACATCCATGTGCAGTGGTGTTAAGATTTATTAGATTTATTAATTTTTCAACGCATTTTCAAAACCATTAGTAAAATTTATGTCGAAATTATTATAGTGAAATATTTTCAATAAAAAAATATATTGATAATCTCTGTGATCCCAAATTTGACAAGAATTAGGCATTTTATTATTCAAAAATGGGCACGATTAACACATTTGAAGATAATTCTAAAGATACTCATTATAAGCGATGTTTTTCACCATTCGAATTTGATAAACATCATACGAATAATGTTTGCTTTATAATAATTATTGACCAAATTAATTTGATTGAAAAAATGTACTATAACCAATCGAAAAAATCTTTTTTTGAAAAAAGTAAGACAACCCGCAGGAATCGAACCTGCATCTCTCCAGGTATCGCGCTTGCCGCGCATAGACCACTTTTTTAAAGCTGTCATACTAATTACGACAAATTTTAACTATTGGCTCTTATAATACTCTCTGAAGCGCTTAAATTGAGCTACGATTGGCAAGAATAAGAAATTATATAGAAAAAAAACAAACTATGTGACATGTCATCAACGACTGCCCTATACTAGAAAAGGAGCTATGGACTCTCAGGACTCGATGTAGACAGCATAATGATGAAATTGACCTCCAAAAGCCTCACGAAGTACTAAGCAATAGAACAACACAAGAACACTATACAAAATATTTAATCCTGGCCATAAAGAAAATTAAAGATATAAATGGATGAACCTAATTAGCCCCACATCAATGCAACTCACCCACCCAACCACCTTGTATGAAAAATCAAGGGCATGGTTATTAATATAAAAAATGTATGTAATACGTGTAGTGTGTGTAATGAGTTAAGTTTGTATAATATTTCTGATAATTATGCACAGTGAGTGTAATGTGTATCTAATTATTATTATAATACAATATTTTAAATTATTTTACAATAATAATTAGAAATATAACTTAATAAGCAATTTTGTATTAGGATAAGATAGATTATAGAACAATGGAAAAAGATACTCGTCGTTTGACATTTCTTTCGCAAATATCTTGAAAGTTCCTGAGATACATTTCACTCCGATTCTCGAGCATTTTCCTTTGAGAAAAGGTCAATTGTATTGATTTTCCTCAGATATCGAATCCCCAATTAGTAGTTCATTTCATCGGAAAGCCATTATCTTTTTTCGAATTTTACTTCCAGGAAAAGTTTAATTGGCTAAGAACGTAATAAATTATATTCTACTAATAACCCTACATTCTTAATAAATTAATATAAAATGTTTATTCTCAATATGCGAATACATAGAATATAATTATAATATCGAGAGTGCCAAACTTAAAAGGTGTTTAGGGCGTTAGTATGAAAATGAGTTAGCTATGGGGTGAAAATAATTTCTTTAATGGTGTTAACTACCTACCAACTCTTGGTGTAAAAACGTTCTTATTTTTTTTACGCTAAAACAGTTTATTATACACTAAAACAGTAATTTTTTACATACAAAAATTATAACAAAATTTCTTTCTTGCATTGATTGTGTTTTTTTTGAGGTTTTAGCCAACTCTATAACTGACATGTAATGCTCTAAAAGGGAGCATTGACAAAAGCAGACGGAAACGTCATAATTTGTTAGCATTTCAATAGATAGATACCATAGATAGATACTCGTAGCTAGGGTTTTTTCAAGGCGGTTTCATAGGCCCAGGCTGAAATCAAATTATCAATACCTGATGCGGATAGAAGAAATGTTTTCTCAGCCGGCACAATTTTCATTTGACTAGCATCAAGTAGAGTAGTTTGCGTGCCAAAGCCCTGAAAGAAACCTCGATAGTAAATGCGAAGTATCCATAAAGCCATCTAGAAAAAAATTACAAGATAAAAAGATCTTTTTATATACAACGTTTTTAAATATTCCGTTGAATTATTATGCTCAATATGCTCAAACTTGTACTTGATATGAAGTAAATAAAAAACAAACAAATATAGAATACTGAAATGTCATTTTCACATTTCATTTTGACTTCCATAGTAACGCACGTATATATTAAAAAATTTGTTGCTAGGACCCCAGACCCCTAGCAACCAATAATAGTCTTTTACTTTTTACGGATTTTTCTGAAATAACTTTCCATACAAAACATACAAATCAATTCTGCTTAAAAATGGCTAAAAGTATTCAAAGAATGCATTGGCATCGTGTTCTGATATATTCTAGAAGTTTCAAATGTCTGGCTAGTCGGATAGTTAGTTAAAAATCGATTGCAAGATCTGTACTGCACAAACAGACATATAAGCTAATAAAAAAGTTGTAAAATAGATAGATACTTATGAGACACGTTCGTTCTTAAATGTAAAAGTGAAAAGATCATAATATCATTATAAACCTGTACATCATAGACTAATATACTCTCGTATATTCTGCCGTGTAAATATTAATTAGAAGTGTAAAATAATTATGCATTATACAAAATAAAAACCATCAAAAATGCCCACGTATGTTTCCTTCATAAAGACTCATCTAAATATCACATATACACAATTAGAGTTGGGTATTTCCCGAGAAAATCTCAATCTCGAGATTCGGGATTTCCCAAAATGATGAAATTTTGAATTCTTGAAATTTTTATTCGGGATATTTAAAAAAAAACCTGTAAAAATCCTAAAATCAGTGTAAAAACAAACAAATTCCAAAAATTTATGTAAGAAGACAAACAAAATAGATGTAGGAAAACAGAAATAATTCAAAACATTACTTATTAAAATAAAATTTCAAAAAACACAGACTGTCAATCGCTGCGTCTGACAATCGCGTACGCTTTTAAGACTCAAAATTCCCTAATTTTGCAAAGATTGCGCTCATTTTGAGTCGACGTTGGCTTAATTGTGTTGAATGCCCCGATCAGTCTGTGAACGTTTTGTGTTTTCTGTCCACTTTTTTCAATTAATATTTGATAATAAAGAAATCCCGACTCCCGAGAAAAGATTCTCGAGATTCGGGATGGAAAATTTCGAAAATTTGGGATTGATAAACATATTCCCGACACTTTCGGGATGGATATTTTATCAATTTTTATGGAAAATATAACAGAAAAAACACTTTTAATAACAAATAACTACATTAGAAATAAACTGAGTTTGAATGAAGTTTGATTTATACCCATGTGTAGGTTGCCGATTCATTTTATTTTTTCACATGAATTATTAAAAATGAGAAAGATTGGAAAAAAACAATGCTTCGCACTTTTAACAAAGTAATTCCACCATGATCTCATACGTTTTACGGCAGTTTCATATTTGGCTGGCTAATTAGATTTATGAAGCGAAAAGGCCATAAGTACACCATGATTTGCTTTACTATTTTAAATCTCGCTAACCCATTCGTTAAGTATTTACTATCAGAAACAGTAATCTCATATTAAATTCACATTATTGTTTATATTAAAATATTATTTTCTTCATAAAACTTATGTATTTCCAAGATTGAACGTATACAATATTAACAATAAATGTCTTAAATAATGTTATTTGTAAATATAAAAATGTTATGTTAACAATGGAAAAAATGCCAATCCCGGGACTAGTCCCGGGATCCCAGGATTGTCAAATTGTAATCCCGAAATCCCGGGATCAGAATTTTGGGTCGGGATTGGATTCCCTAGTTATGACTATATTTTGTGATAAATCATATATTATCATGGATATAGTCAAAACAATGGTCAAAAGACAAATACTTGGAACATTATTATTCGTATAGATATTTAAATAATGCAATCTGTAAGTTTTCTGGGTCTAAACTTCAATTTTGAACCAACCCCTAACTTTGCGAAATAGTAGAGTGGATACTTTAAGGGTTGAACTATGAGGAAGTCAACATAATCTGTAAAACACGAACTTTTTACTAAAAGGAGCATCTTATTTTAACTTTACTTGGCGTAAACTTTTTTTCAATAGTCTAATAAATTTGCAAAATGGGTCACGTAGGAAACCCTTCGTATACAGGGCATTGCAAATAAGATATCCTGTTTCTTCTCGGAATTTTCACCAGAATATTTTTTACCTTTTCTTTCATAAATGATTATCTTTATACCTAAAGTATGTAAATATGGTTTAATATATTTAAAAATCATGAATTTATTCCGAAAATTTTACATTGTTTGCTTCTATTATAATAAAAATGTATACATAATTTTTCGTAACATCGTTTATAGAAATTCTTCCTAATAGAAAAAAATGCACCGACCTATTTCATCGGTGTTGGATTAATATCATATAATTACAAGATAAAAAAAACTTTTTATATACAACGTTTTTAAATTTTCTGTTGAATTACTATGCTCAATATGCTCAATATGCTCAACCTTGTACTTGATATGAAGTAAATAAAAAACAAACAAACAAACAAATATAGAATACAGAAATGTCATTTTGATTTTCATAGTAACGCACGTATATATTAATAATTTAGTTGCTAGGACCACCCACTTAGCAACCAATATTAGTGGATTGGATTTCGGATTTCTTCCGAAATAACTTTTCATACAAAGCAGAATTAACTGAAAATGAATTCAATTCTACTTAGAGATGGCTAAAAGTATTAAAAGAATGCATTGTCATCGTGTTCTGATATATTCTAAAAGTTTCAAATGTCTAACTAGTCGGGAAGTTAGTTAAAAATCGATTGCAAGATTTGTACCGGACAAACAACCACGTTGTAATAAATAGTCACTTTTATAAACCGTTTTTTTATTCAAAGAATTAGGGCACTGAATTCACCATGATTTAAAACACAAAGGCCGATTGCCAACATTAACACAATATGATAAGCATTTCTTGTAAGGACTATTAGTTAAATTCGTTGTAATTAAGTCCTGCCAGGCATCGTATTTTTTTGTTAACATTTTTTCTGGTAGGTATTGATGTGTTTTCAAAATTATGTTTTTGAAAAATATTGCATGGAGAAACCACGTTTTTAATATAATTTTTAATGTTTTATTAAATCAGAATTATCAGTATTGCAACAGTTTGCATTGACATAAGTAGGTATTGACGAAATAAATACGGAAATGGTATACTTTTCTTATACTTACTCACTTTGTCGTGATTATATTTAATTATTTGTGTATACGGTTTCTTTTTTGATGAATTAATAAATTTATTTTAAATATCAGAGTAATATTTTCTCCTACACTAGATGTTGAAGTTATTCCATCAAAGTAACAACACGCCTTTACGTGGCATTTTTTTCTTTTTTTTATACTAAAATACCAAAAATATTACTGAAAAACTCTATGCTTGCACTCGAAATAAAATGCATCGCAATAAATTGTGATTCCAGCAAGATTTTGACTATAAAAATGACTACTTAAGGTCTGTCTGTGTGTACACAGAAAACAGGAAAAAAGCCAAAATATAAGTACCTACATAATATGGATAATGTAAATAGTTTAAATCAAAATAACTCACCACCATGTTGCGGATGGGCCTCTGATCCTTTCGCTCTCCTAATTATTATCAGCTGACTTTTCCGATGTCGTCCATTTTGTTTTCATTCGATTCCGGTGGCGCACAAAATGGCCGCCCCGCCAGTCAAAATGGCGGCGCGACTCCCATCATGGCCGCTCGACATCCGGCGCGGGAACTTTAAGAACCCCGTGTGAAAAATGGCGGCCTCCCGCTCTTATTCGGTTCGTTTAAACTGTGGAAAGAAAAATAAAACCACGTAAGTATGATTGATTACGGAATTGTAGCGCGCACGTGAGTCGCGTGATGAACTTGACAATTTGCATTTCGTTTAACCCTTAAAACACCGCACTGACTTACATTAAGTTAAAAACTGTTATTATTATTTTAATTAATAATATAGTTACTGTATTAATTTGTTAAAATTTGCATGATATAACTTATCACATATTATAATCATTAATCCTAAAAGCAATTAATCATTCAACTTACATATACCTACCTAGGTATAGGTTATCCCAAAGTGTAAATTACCTAACCTGCTATTAGTCATACCAACTGTATTTAACCAAATTGCTTATAATATACATAAATTACGGATGACTGTTGTTAAGGTGATACATCAGTGAAACGGAAAATATTTTTCAACTATAGGCGTGACGAAATTGTGGACTCGCTCGCATTCTGAGAGAGAACGTCGAGCTGAAAACGCGTCACTTTGTTTCGTGATGGCGACGGGCGTATTAATTCTTAAATCGTTTAAAGATGACTAAAAACGTTACCCATTTACTTTAAAAAGAAAACATGTAAATGGATATATTGTTATTGTTACTAATAGAATAATAAACAGAACATAAAATGGACGCGACCCGCAATCCGCGCATCGCCTAGCCACGATCTTTTTAGGCCGTGCCTTAACTGAGGTACAACCAGCGCTCGAAATGGAAAAGTTTACGAACCGGAGCGCTCGAAAATTTTCTGAAGATATTTAGAAAGTTATCAAACACTATGTGAATTTTAAAAAAATAAGTGTGTTAGATTTTCTATTATATGGCTTATCTAGCTCAAATGGTCAAATATATTTTTCTACGAGACAAAGCGATAATTTTACCGATTTTATGAACCAGAACGGAGCTCCGGTGCGCTCCGGTCCATTTCGAGCCCTGGCTACAACCTTAATATATTATTAACCAATTGAAGTATGTAGGTACTTAGCTACGAGTATTATAAATAGCTATTTTCTGGATCGACTAAATTCAGAGAATATTACAAAGAAATACAAATTTAGGTTAAACTTCATTCAAAAAATGTATAAAAAACTGTCCTGATGATGTTGCCAACTGAATGGTTGCCAACGTTTTTTAAGGCATGACCCTCTTTTATAATAGAAAGAATACTTAAAGAGGGAAAAAAGTCCCTAAGACTACGATGGACGGGACATGTGGAGAGAATGTCTGAAGTTAGAGAGCCAAGGATCATGACGAAGTGGCTACCCCAACGGAAGAGACCCAGAGGCCGACCAAGAAGGAGATGGGCTTCATATAGGAAGACCCGGTAACTGGAGAAGTGTGGCGAGAGACCGGAGTGAGTGGAGAGCGGTTGGGGAGGAGGCCAAATCCCACCCCGGGATGTAGCGCCGTGGAAGAAGAAGAAGACTTAAAGAAAATAAAAATATTCAAAAAATCTCAATCATAAAAAATTTGCTTCTGCTGTTTATTAGTGATACTGTATTTACTGTATATATATGTATGTACTGTATATATTTACTGTATAGATGGATGCATTTGATGAAATTGTTCGCAGAGTAAAGCTAGGCTGGAGTGCTTTTGGCCGCCTGAATAATAGAATAATGTCTTCCAAAGTGACCTTCCACTGTGCCTAAAGTGCAAAGTATTCAACCAGTGTGTGCTTCCCGTAATCACATATGCGTGTCAAATATTGACCCTAAGTAAAAGAAAAATCCAGAAACTTAGAGTAGCACAACGCGGTATGGAGAGGTGCATGCTAGGCATAACGCGAAAGGACAAACAGAAGAATGAGTGGATACGGAAGCAGACAAGGATTTGCGATGTGATAGAGTTGATTAAAAACCTCAAATGAAAATGGTCTGGACATATTATAACCAGAAGAAGAGACAATCGTTGGTTGAATTTAGTCATTCAGTAGTATTCAAGAGGTACAAAACGTCCGCAACTTAGACCTAGAGGTCGCTGGATCGCAAAGGACTGAGAGAAGTGAAAGCAGCTTGAAGAGGCCTTCATCCAGCAGTGGATAGATTCAGGCTGATGATGATGATATGGTACTTGTATTCTTCTAGTATCTAGTACCTTGTAGACTAACCTTCTTTTCCATGGGTAACTGGCTTTTGGGTGCGAATGGATATGTTTTTATTTGTACAATTTAATTTTGTTATTAAAACTGATTTTCCCTATTAAAAAGCTGTGGGACGGGACCCAATAATCAACAACTTGTTCCAGAGAGATAAATTATTTATTTGAAAAAACACTATGATACTTGATACAATATTATGAAAATAAATTTTTGAGATTTTAAATTGATCAAACCACCCAGATAGCGAGCAAGGTCCGACTTCGATTGTTTATAATTAACTATTTTTTTATTCAACGAGTAATTCACAAGATATAAGAACGTAATATTCTTTTTATTGAACATACATAATTTTGAAAATACTTCTGAGAAAATATATAACCAACAGAAATAATCTTTTTTGAAAAAAATACGACACCCAGCAGCGCATCTATTATAATACACAACACTGCTTTCGGCCGCTACAGCAGCTATCTAGGGTAGGTTTTTATCGCAGTATTAGCACTTATTTTAACAATTACAATAAGTTAGTTGTAATTGTTACTATGTTATGCTATATGCTATGTTTTAATACCACCTCTTTTGGCTGTGGTAGATTTTAGAGCGAGATAGACAGTTTTGACTATTTAGACGGCTAACTTTTTGTAATTGTTACAATAAGTGCAAATACGTCTATACAAACCTACCCTAGATAGCTGCCGTAGTGAACTTGTGTATATATTAGATGCGCAGGAATATCGATTTAGAAAACGCTTAACACAATCACTGCTTATCTTTTAATTACCACATTTAAATAACACGTTAATTATATCTAATGGTTAACGACTCCAAACGCGCCAGTCGCGGTGTTAGCACTAAATGAGTTTTAAGAGAGTATTATAAGAATCATAAGTTAAAAGTCGCAATTAGATAGGATGCCTATAGCATTGTGGTCGATGTGCGTGGGCGCGAATCCCGAGGGACACAATATGTTCGATTCCTGCTGGGTGTCGTATTTTTTTCTATTGGTTATATATTTTCTCAGAAGTGTTTACAAATTGAACCCGTATATCCACTGGTATCGCGATGTTTTCAAGTTATGTATGTCCAATAAAATAATGATACATTATTAAATCTTGTGAACTCTTCGTTGAATTAAAAAATATATTAAATTAGATAAGTATATTTATTATAAGCTTTGTTTCAGGGCTATTAAATATTTGAAATAATTGGATGTGCGTTGCAATTTCATGTGATACCAATAATTATAATGACTGCTATACTTTTATGATAACTCCCGCGTATAATTCAGGAAACACTTACATTAGAGCACCACACTGCCCTTAACCTCAGTGATAGCTGGGTGGGCCCGCCAAAGATCCTGACTTAGGGGCCCGCTTCAGGATGTGAGAAACAAGCACTTTCATCACATGAAAAGCAAATTAATTAAAAAAAATAATGTGAGTAAAAAAACCTTGTTCTTTTTATATTTTTTTTGTTCGTTTTTGTATTAGTACATTGTTGACTATTGAAAGAGGTGTCTTATATAATGAAATAATGGAGGGGGGGGAGGCGCCAAGATATTTTTTTTTTAAAAGGGAGGCGTAGTAACATAAAGTTTGGAAACCACTGCTGTATGCCTTAACTTGGAGGACTTCCTCAGTAGGGAAAATGCGCTGGCAGCGATTGAGGACTAACAGTTTTTAATAGGTGATTTTGTTTGAATATCTCTATGATGTCGCCTGTTGCTACACCCTGTCGCCGTACGAGGGAACAAAATGAATATATTATGGAAATTAAATTCTCGTATTTATTATTTTTAACAGTTATGGAAAATGTTAAACAGTCGCTTCGTATACCAACTGGATTATGACACCCCGGAAGGCCATTAAATATTATCCACTTAGTGTGTACTTGAAAACTACGGGGTGGTGGAATGATTTGGAAAGACTCAATAATGTTGTGCGAAAATTGACGGAATCTTATCCATATTATGCTACTTATACAAAACAAATCATTTGAATTCAATTTTACTTTTAAGGGATGGTCATGGCTTCTATAACTACCCCCTTAGCTCTGCAGCTTTAAGCCTATCTTTTCTTATCAAGTATTAATTAGCAGACATAATGAATTGCTGAGAATGCATTTGATGAAAATTTTCTTTATCGCACCATTGTTCTCATCAATCTAATAGACTTGAATACAATGTATCATTATCGCTTATTATTTCAAATTTCTTTCTAACGGATATTGTCATCTGAGAATGCCACAATATCATATTAATATTTATTTTATAGTTATAGAATCAAAATAGCTTTCCAATTCAGTTTAATTTCAACCTTTATGAAGGACGCATCGACTGCATTCAATCACTGTATGAAATCAAAATGTTAACAAGTTATTGTCTAAAACAAGGTTTACCAAACTATGTTCCGCGGAACACTAGTGTTCCGCCGAACCTGAATAGGTTTTCCGCGATCATTTGGAAAGGTTTTATACACTGCAACACATTTAAAGATCTTCTACTAAGTAGAAATAAAATAAGTAAAACTAATATAATTAAAGAATCTACTTCATATTGAAAGACGAGTGATGATCAATCTCCACTGATGTTTATGACGTCAAGTATCTAGGTAAGTAATGGCTCCCACAAGGAGTGGGGGGGCTGACAGGCCTCTAGCCTGGGGGCCTGGGCTTACGGGGGGGCCTGGCATGAGAGATCGACCAGCCAAGTGAGATAAACACACATCACAAATATGCACTAATAGTAAAAAAATGTCGCCACTTCATTTAGTAATATGTGGTTTTGCCATACTTACAATTTTTGATTATTGTCGATATTTGACATGTCCATAATTGTGCATATCAACATAATAGTGGATGTATTAAAAATACAAAAAATCGCTAAAAATACCCTTAATTTTACCTCGAACACCATTATTTGGAATATGCAACTGTTGATCATCACATTGCCTTTAACCTTAGCGATAAGTAGGGGGCCCGCCAAAGATCCTAACCTGGGGGCCCGCTTCGGGATGTGGGGTCATGATCTAGGTACAGATGGAGGACCATCTTTTCTCACACCGTGCGCATGGAAAAGATGGTGTATAACTGACCGGCTGACAAGTCTTGTCAGTTTAACGACAGTTGCCAAAATTGGCAGAATGGTTAGCTGCGCTAATAAATAAACTACAAAATAAACTAAGCGTTTCTTTCAAATTTCCGGGTTTGCGAAGTGTTCCATTGCAGAAAAAGTTTGGGAAACGCTGGTTTAAAACATAATCTGCTATATAATATTATATTAATTATCCTCTAATAAAATCAGTTTAAATATAAAAGACGACGTAGTATGACAACACTCTCATATTATGAATTTATTTACCTCATAAAACAATTTATATGATTTCTCTAAGTTATATATAATATATATTAACACACTATATTCCTTGTAAAATGATAATTAAATTTGTCAAAGACATCCGTTTTCATTGCAACAGCTTTATTTATGCCAGTTTTCCACTGCATTACCTGGTGAATAGACTATTACTGCTGACATTAATTTCCCGCATCGACTAGAGTGGATGCATTATTGCATTCATTTCGCGAGCGTTTGCCTTCGAAGTTATTAAACGCTTGACGCTACGGCAGAATTGTATGCTAAATATAATGAAATGAAACTGTATCTAATAAGTCAATGCGATGGACTACTTTATTGCATTTGCAATAATTTATTACAAATTTATATGGCAAAGTGAAATATTACCGACAAATTCGTTTAAAAATAGAATAAATACGAATATTTAAGTACATTAGTAATATTATTATCATTACTGTTATAAGCCAGTATGCATTAAGTTTAGAACTTCTCCAAAGAAAAGGGGACTAAGGATTGATCCTTGAGGGCAGTCACGTGTATCTAATCTTTGATTCGGGGTATATCATTTTGAATTATCCAATCCTATCAACTCTTGTTTATCTTTTTGACGGTCATTATTATATTGTTAATAAAAGTTTGCATTTGCTTTTCGAGAAAAAGTTTCCTTACCATACGATTTTGTGTATCATTAATAGTGCAAAACACAGGTCATTTAGATAATGACATATTATTAATTATTGTGATTGGTGTTGTGGGTTGTATTTACATAATAATCTAATATTATTGTGTAATGCAGAGCCAAACTTACATGTAGTACATTTGGGTGTCTGAATTGTATATTTAAAAGTGGCCTCCTATTGTATATTATGCGTAAAGTGTTCAACCAATGTGTGCTACCAACGCTCACGTACAAATGTGAAACATGGACTCTTAATGTAGTAATGAGAAATTAAAAAAAATTCTAGTTGCAAGACTAAAAAATCCACGTCTTAAGAATTAATTTAAAAATACATTACATTAATCAGTAATTTTTTTTTCTACATCTTCCAGAGAACTTATCAAGGTACATTTTAACGAAACGTCTGAAAAAAACAGATTTTTAAAATTGTTGTAAAAAAGTTTATATTTCAAATACGATTTTTTGAGAAATCCAAAAATTACGAGTAGAGCAACGTGGTACGGAAAGGTGTATGTTGGGCATAACGCGTAAATATCACAAAAGTAACCAATGGATAAGGAAGTAGACGAGAGTACACGAAGTGATAATGGTCGCTAAGCAGATGAAATGGCTATGGGCTGGACATGTCGCTCGGTGAGTGGACAGCCGCTGGAAAAATGTCGTCATACAGTGGTATCCAAGGGGCCCTATAACCCGCTGCACAGACGAACTCAGAAAGTTCGGTGGATGTACACTGCAGTAAATTATTAGGAAGTAAAGGGAGGCTGTCAACCAACAGTGGATCGACCCCGGCTGATGATGATGATTTGTGTAATATTGCATTAGATT
Source organism: Rhyacophila brunnea (assembly GCF_057557595.1). NCBI lineage: Eukaryota > Metazoa > Arthropoda > Insecta > Trichoptera > Rhyacophilidae > Rhyacophila > Rhyacophila brunnea. The sequence goes on along the minus strand of NW_028232806.1, from coordinate 36,524,413 downwards.
ACTGCGTTATTGTAAAAGTTTTTTGGAAAAAAAAGCCATTTTTTTCTGTGTTTATGTTTTTAGCTGAATCGTTGAGATAGCATGATGTTCTTGGGAGTGATGCCTATCAGATGTAAGAAAAAGATAATCTTTAGTAAAGTTGAGAAAGAAAACAAAATATTTATTTAAAGTAATATGTAAGTCCAATGCGGCACTGTTTTGCGGTGCTGTACCTACATATATTTCACCCTTCAGTGCTGAGCAAAAACAATTTAATGAGGCGGATATCATTTTTCATATACATTTTTAAAGTGTGAGAAATTTTCAAGGTGTTTTCAATTTGCGGTGAGTAAATAATTTCTACAAATTAGGCGTAAATATTGAATGATCTTGGCTACGCAGTGTGGTTGTCTTTCGCGAGAAATGAGTAGGGGCAACATCGTCTTTAGATTAATAAAGCCTGAGCATAACTTTTTGCACAAGCAACGAGTGGTCCACTTTTCAGCTGTCAAAATCAGATCCCAGATTGCTTGACATATTGATTCGTCCTTTCTCGTTTCAAATTGAATTATAAGAAATTATCAAATCAATTAATATATTATTAACTATCAGTGTTATTTATAAATAATATACATTCTTGTTATTCATCAGCTGTCAAAATCAGACTAGTCCTTCACACAAAAACTGGTGGTAATATCCATTTCCTAAAAATATGTAGCATTGATCTATGCATTACATTTTTAGAAGGTGTGTTAATGCTAGTGTATTATTTATCATATAACTCATCTGTCCAAATCAAACCATTCCCTGTGTGAACACGATAGACGCGTCAGTATGAGCACTCTATAGAATAATGACAGGTCATCCGTAGACAACAACAGGAGGGTCGGAAAAAGTAGGACCAGTCGTTGTGAATGTATCGGCTTTCTACTTGAGTCGGCAATGGTAGGAGTAAAATTAAAGGCCACTCGCACAGAGAGAGAAACATATTATTTTTATAAAGTTCTCTGTCTCACTGACTCCCAACTGAGTGTGACCTCCAGGAGGGTCGCGATGCGTTTTCTAGGAGTTCTACCAATATGTAGTAAACTGAAAAATAATAACTCTGATTCAATATTCATTTTTAATGTGTGTCTTGATATTTAAATAAATGACTGTCAAAATTAATATGAACCTTCTTGGAACAAAAATTTAAAATTTATTTGTATTTATTTTGTGTGTAGTTTATGGATGAATATTATAAAATTAACAATGGATTAACCTCGTCGATAGAAAATCAGAGATTTCGGCGACATGAATTAAACTGACATCCATTTGGTTTGAACCAGCATCTGACGGTCTTGTAATAAGAAAATTCAATTTAGTAATAACTGTACCGGGTTTTATTTTATGTTTAAGGTTTAGATTAGCTTCAAGAACTTGAATTTTAGAGAACAACCTGTTTAGATAGACGAAATCCCGCGCAACAGGAACATAAACAATCGAATTTTGAATCAACATTATTATTGAGTGGTTTGAAACAATTTAAATTTCCCGCTTCTTTCATCTACTTTCTTCTTCTTCGATGGTGCTACAGATCAAGTCAAGCCCTGGCCTCCTCCATCGCAGACCCCCAGCTGGAACGTTCCTCCGCACGTCTTTTCCAGTTCCTGATTTTTAGCAGCTGGTTGGCATCTTTTGTAATGTTATCACATCATCGTGTGCGTGGCTTTCCAACTGGCCTTTTCCCCCCTGGGCTTCCTTCGAGGATCTTCTTCGGTATCCGTGACTCAGGCATGCGTTGAACATGGCCTGCCCAGTTTAGCCTCTGGAGTTTTATGAAGGTGGAGAGTTTTGAATCTTGGTATAAGCGGTATAGTTCCGTGTTCTACCTAATTCTCCACTCCCCACCATCATTCATGGGTCCGTATATTTTCATCTACCTACATATTTTAAATTGCATTATGTCTGATAAATAAAAAAGACAACTACGGAACACGGATTGATATATTATATTATGTATGTTAATATAATATAAACACTTTATGGCATATATGCGACATATGAAAATTGTCCCACATACCCTATTATTTACTCCATTATATAGCGGCAGGAAGTAAATGTAGCAAAACAGCGAAATTATCCGCACAGGGGTCAGACCGCAGGCGACGGATCAGACTATATGGCTGGCTATATATGTACAATATTACACACTTACATATATGTAATATATGTCACATATATTTCGTATATCGTACTGATAAAAGGCTGTATATACGGAATGAAGATTGTCTTAAGCCTCTATTTTCTCGCAGGAAGGTTACTCGAAGATATATTGTAGGTTGTAGGTACAGTATATTATAACATTACCTATATTGCAGTAATGGTAAATTCAAGGCACCCGGCTGAGTGTTTATAAAACTATATAAAAAATCTTTGAGTCTGGAAATTACACATATTGTTTTTCAATTTGTGTTTGAGTCAGAGTATGGACCTAATAGGTTGAGCAAGTAGCTGATATCCATTTCTCGTAAAAACAAAAATCTGTTAATACAAACCTCTACTCTGTGGAGGCCCATATAATCATACTAGGATCGGACATGGTTTAAAAAAATATATTATATTGGTACCTACTCAGTTTTTTTAAAAATACCCGTTTTATATTTGTATGATTGATTTCAACTATTTCGAGGCCCTTTTTTAATTTTCCGACGAATAGATTGCGTTAGCTGCTTCGTATTTATATAGATACGGCCGCTCTACCAACTAGGCCAACGTGAATGCAGCATTTTTTTATCATCTCTTAAACATACCTCTTATAAAATATAATTTTACAATGAATGGGCTTGACTTGAACCCAATATTATCGATTTTCGGTCAACATCACCCACGATGGCCGCGCGGCTAAAGCGCCGGCCTATAGAGTCGAGGGTCGTAGATTCAAATCCTGGGTCTGGCAAGTAAACATATTGTTTTTCAATTTGTGTATGAGACAGAGTATGGACCTAATAGGTTGAGCAATTGGCTGACATCTATTTCTCGTAAAAACAAAAAATCTGTTTATACAAACCTTCACTTTGTATAGATCTTATGAGTATCTTATTAGGATCAGATATAATCGGGGGAAAAAAACGAGGAAATTTCATACTAATATTATGCAACTGTGATTTTATTAAAAATTCCGTTTATATTAGTAACCATCTTAGTGAGTTTGAATCAAGATTTTTGTAATATGAACTATTTCTTAATTGGTTCTACGATTGAATGACAAACATTTTTCGTAAAAAATATATATGTACTTCGGAAGGTACTCTTTCTGGATTGTAGATCTAATTAAAAAATAAAAATAAAACAAAAATTTCTAAACATATACTTTCCCAGGTTTCCAAAAAGGTTTGCCATCGCCGATTTCTAACGGGTGTTGATAATACCTTTTCTTGTTCAGAAAGCTTAGTTTATTTGGAATAAACATAGCTATATAATATGATAGATAGTTGTTATTACCAAACATTATTTATATTACATCATAGTATATGAAATACTTTATAGGTACTCTTTCGTAGAACATGGTTGGATATGGCACACCACGCTGTCCGGTCTGGTTTTTGCTGATAAGATCACAAAAGAGGCGTTAGATGACAACTGAAAGAAATAAAGACTGCTTAATCTGCAAACCGGCTAACTCCATTTGGGCAAATTGTTCATGTAGGACATGGGTGGCCAATCCAAGGCCCGCGGGCCGCATGCGGCCCGCTGGGTGTCAACTTGTGGCCCGTGGAGCAGTGAGAAAATAAAAATAATATCAAATGCTGCCGCTAGATGTGCTAATTTCGCGAATTGAGATTCGATTTTGGCTCAAGATTTTAAAAAGCACCGTGTACTTTTTGCTGAATTTGCAACTCCATTCTCCGTAGACGTGAATTTATTACCAGGAGATTTACAAATGGAACATTGTGAAATATGTTGCGATGAACAGTTGAAGGAGAAATTTCATCAGGTTGGTTTGGAAGAGTTTTACAAAACATATTTGGACAAGGGGAAATATCCTGCATTTACAAACATGGTCTAATGATGACTTCACTATTTGGAAACACTTACACGTGTGAACAGCTTTTTAGTCGGATGAAGCATATCAAATCCCGAGTGAGAACACGAATCACTGATGTGCATTTGGAAAACTGTTTGCATGTAGGAACAACCTGACTCGATATCAATATTGATGCACTTAGTTCTGCCACACAAAATCAAACTTCTCACTAAAATTAATTATTTTGTTTATTTTTTATTGTTTAAAAAAAGTTTAATCTAATAAATATGTTTGATTCTCATTTTTGTTTTATTTAATTACCAATATATAATTTCGTATAATAAAAAAAATCGGTTGTGCAGCCCGGTAGAAAATCTCATTTCTAGAATCGGGCCCGGCTGCTGAAAAGGTTGGCCACCCATGATATAGGAGAAAAAACTTAATAATTTAACTGTCGAGCGGAATTTGACAATTCAAAAATACACTTGGATTTTTTTTACAAATAATCTACACTATGAATGAAAACACTGTTTTAGCTTCCATTTTATATAATATAAAGAAAATTTATATACAGAGCGGAGTTGTTCCATTTACAACATTGGAAATTTGGCACATGCAGTTGGCTGTTTTGTGTAAAAAACGATAACGCATTTATTTATAGGTTTAGGAATTTGAAATTTTGTGTGAGCATAGAAAACATGCTATAAAATTCGTTTGGTCAAAAGTGCAGTTAGCTGGTTTGCGAATTAAGCAGTCGATAATGAAAAACATCTCACCTCTGTGGGTGCTTGTCCAAGATTGATATTTTATCGACCCGCTACTACTACTAATTATTAATATTTTTATACATATTTAGAAACACCTCAGAAAAATACTTGTTTGTTCCTTGTTCTATATCTCTCTCGAGTACCTTGTAATTTAGTGACATCTATTTTGATACCGCGCGAATGTAGTGTTATATAAGTGAAATGTGACACAAAAGTGGCATTAAGGCGTGTATGTGTGTATCTTGTGACTATTGTGAGCCCTTAACCATGCCCAAAATATAAAGCTCGTGCTCCGGATAAGGGACGTGCCTACCAACGGCAACGCCTGGTGAGTGTCCGGAGTCCCTTATTCTACCATACAAATCCAATACACTAAATTATTCACAATTGACGAAATTTAAAAAAAATACGTGAAAGAAGTGAGTTGTCTTCTGAGTGAGGCTGAAACGAGGTTTAATTCCAGAGTATGGAGAAATATGAGATAAAATTAAACACGTGTTAAATACTATGGTATTTTCAATAGTCACGTCTGTATCATAATATGCATTAAAGTTTGTCACGTAAACGAAACGCGCATCCAATTATTGTAATATTTGAGGACAGTAAATTTCTTGGGTTTCATAGCATCATATTATTGTCTCGCTTCAAATTTCTCCTTATTAAAACCGATTTGCTGCGGATCTTTTAATTAATATTTAATTACCACTTTTAAATATCATGCTAATTATATATAATGGCCACCTGATAGGCAACGCACCAGTTGCGTTGGACGCAGTGAATGGGATAACCCCATAACATTACTAACAAAACTGCACCACAGGCGACTTTTTTACTATTTTCACAAGAAAACAAAATATGTATAAGAAAAATAATATGACTACTGAAATACGAGTATGTATGTATCTCTGTCTAGAGAGAAATGGAGGTCAAAGGATGACCGAAGGACATGTCCTCCTTTTTTGATATTATCATACTATAGTAAGCCCTCAGGGATAGCACACTCCACTAGTCATTAAGATTGAAATCCTTGTATCGCAAGGTCAACTAATTGCCTATCTACTAAAGGTGGCATACTGTTGTCAGTTTAAAAGCTAACCTATTCATTTGTAAGGCACTACTTAGTACTTATGTAATGTGTAAATAACTGTATCTCTATAATATAATATCTATAACTGTGCCAAGTTTATTATTATGAAATGAGCATGGCACATGATATTTTAATGTATTCATGGCGATATCAACCCTGACTGCGAACGATAATAATATATTTCATGATATACTATACGTTGTTTCATATATCTAATATGAATCAATTGTCGAGTACGTGACGCGGGTGCAAATGACAAAAACACTTTGAATAATGCAAGAAAACATCATACGTTATATTTTATAGCCAAAGGAGATCTATTGTAAAATATATTACTGAAAGAATATCACACGAGCGATGGCAGTTGTTCTCAATCTTTCATTAACTATAAATAATTGTTAAGCATTTTGATATGCATACAATCAGTAGCGAAGGATGGAGGTAGGCTGCTAAGATGCGCTGTAAATAGTGTACACCTCTCTAATCGATTAATCTGCTAACACTGGTTGTGAAATACGAGGTTTTAATTCCATGCTTGAAATCACGAGACCTACGAGTTTTTTTTTAATTTGTCGATAGATGGACAGCATACTACAACATGATTTAAAATGCTTTTTTGTTTAAATTTTGTCGAACAAACTTCATTTTTCCATACAATCAGACTTACGAGGTCTTAATAGTAAGGTGACCCTATGTGCTTTCGCCTTTTGAAAATAGCAAACATAAAATATTAGCTGGATTGCACATCTATACTCTTCTCGACTGCAACTCAAAATACATGTAACCTAACATACACCCCCGTACACAGCTTGAATGCGAAATTTTATTTTGAAACAAGAAGTTGGTATCGCAAGCAACAAATTTCACCTTACATTGTGCGCATAATTTAAAAATGTTGCACTGGCACATATGCAAAAGTGGTCTTTTCATTAATTTTGGCTTGCGACATTACGTCACTATTCTAGTATAAGCCTTGCCTATGTGTACGGAAGACAGTTGTAATATTGCGCCCAATTTTTGATTTATGACTATATCCCATACGAGACAATTTGTAATGTGCGACATGGTTTATCTATATTAAGTTGTTTCCGACACTAGCACTACAGTTACCAGAGAAAACAGAATTAATGGGAACTGAAATACCTAACCGGTGTGTAACATTCTTCGTGAAGAGATCTTCACGTTGGCAGTATGACGCCGCAAATTTTCTAAATGCAATAAAATTTGCCTTTGTGGCGACCAGGTTGGACGGTCCGATAGGCCCAACAGCTGGTTGAACCGACTTGAGCAGGTCTTCCCTTTCTGTACATATTTTAGGACATTCCCATTTTCCGCCACATGGACATGTTGAACGGGTAACAAGACCAAGCTCGAAGAGCATGCCAGCGAAGCTTCCAGGTGTACCTAATGCTCTGGAGTCAAATTGGTTATCTTCATTCGCCATTTTATATTTGGAAAAAAAAACATATAGACGTGTGCCTGCCTTTGGTGGAGGCATCCCATTTTTCTGACAGGTCTTCAGTGACGTTTCTCGACAAAATGCCGCCCCTAGGCAGGGCCAAAATGCCGACCCATTTTTTATACAGTATCTTTTATCATCGTATAATAAATATGTCGTATGGATACATTACTAACAAAATATAATTACCAATAAATCTAATTTTTTTAATACATTGGACGCTAAAGACGCGCCCAGCGCGTAACGATTAGGTGGCCATTCGATATAATTAGCATGCAATTTAAATGTTGTAATTAAAAAGTAATTATTTAGTCAGCAGTCAGTGTGATAATTATTAAATGCCATCTCTGTTTCAATAGACAATCTTGCCAGTCCACGGTTTCAGATGCATTTAAAAATACACCTGATAACTTCCAAAACTCGCGAGTGACTGGCAAGAATATCTTCGGGGATAAATTTTAAATTAGGTAAGTATGTATAAATCTGCACGCGTCATTGCTGGTCGTCAAGGTTATGATGCCCAAGGACAACGGAAATAAACTAGACATAAAAGTTACAGTCCTGTTAAGCCTTTTATGTTAATTAATACAGTTTGTTTCCAACCAGTGAGCTGATTTTTTTAATGGAAATATATTTCCGTTATTACTAAGTTTAGGCAGCTATTTCTACATATACCTAACGATGCCTACCCTCACGGGACGTCACTGCAGGTCTTTAACGCCGCATCCAGCATCACTAGACGGATTTTGGATTAAGAAAAATAATGAAAACGTGTTACCGTGTGAGTTTTGTAGATAGAATAACCCTGCTAACTCATTTGGCATGTCACTTGTTTCGTGAATGTGTTTTGAGTAATATTAAAGTTATATCTGTTGAGTTGCGGATCGCTTCCCCGAGGAATAAATCGTCCAAAACCGACAGCTGAATTTACGAAATGTCAGGTCGTATCTGTTAAATCCACCTCGCTCTGAGAAAGCGTTCGGAGAAAAGGGGAAGAGCGGTAGAACGGAGTAGGTTGTTGTGTGGGAGGTTTTAAGAAACGTAAACATTCCGGCTAGAGTTTGCCAAAGTACAAAATCCACTTGGAGCGACTTATTGAAAGACGTATGTCGTTCGCATATTGTACATTGTCAAGTGTTAATGTTGCTGTGATCGATTTTCGCGCGGAAACATTTAAATGCCAGAAGCATTATTCGCATACGAAGAGTTGTTTTGTTTGAAGGCTGTTGACATTTCAGAGACGGAATAAAAGGGCACATATTCGACTTGAGTGGCATTTTCTGAAAGCTTTTATATTCCTTACAAACATTATATTAATAAATAAAAATAAGTATTAGAAATAAAAAAAATACTTATTTAAGTTATAATTATAGAAGTACTTATTCCACAGCTATTGGTTTCAAAGTAGGTAACCTCCACTTTTAATTTTTTTATATTTTTCTTGATTCTGATTATGTAGGTATATATATTAAGTATTCATAAAATAACAAATTTATTTATAAAATATATAGATTTTATTAAACTAGGGGTAGTCAACCTGGTCCCTACCGGCCACTAGTGAGCGTTTCAGCTTTTATGGTAGGTAGAAGGGGTTTTAAAAACATTTTCATGTTGGCAAAATAAAAAAAATGCCTATCTTATATTCATCATAACTCTAACATGAAATCAGGCTTTACTGCTGCTAACCATATTATTATGGCCAAAGAAAGAAACCGCCTGAATATTTCCGAAAGAGGACACCTTCATTAATTGTTTCTCACAGAAATTGAGCCAGATATCCAGTATTTAGTTATGCAGCATCAGCCTCAGGGATCTCATTAATAATTTAATTAATTAAATGTAATTTCATCAGACTTCGTGCTTATATGTATGCAAAATATAAATAAAAAGATAGATTTAACTACAGTAAGTTGTTTTATAAAGATTTATTCTGCCAACGTGAGCGAAAGTCTGATATTATAAAGTATTTGGTAAGTAATTATTATATGCTTTAACTTGCTGTAACTCTGTTGTATACATTTTATAAAGTAAAGTTACTTCTCTACTTTATAAATCACCATTACTGTGGAACCGGTGGGCGGTTAAATTTTTTACTACTAACAGAGATACAAAAGTAGGCGGTAGGTATAAAAATACTGACTACCCCTGTATTAAACCGTATTTGATTACAAAGTCGGCTAGATTCATCAACACGTATTTTTTTTAAATAATTTTTGACCAATTTTAAAATTGTGTTTTTTATCAATTTTAATGACGTTTCGAATATTTCATTTCGCTATTGTTTGCTTTTGGCGTGAATCCGGTGAATGCGGATTCGAGTCCCGTATTTTTTAAACGATTTTTTCTAGTATGTAGAATATATCTGGGGTGTATTCAATTCACTCAATTATTCTTATTCAAAAAATAGTTTATTAACAATTTTAAAAAGGGAAAAACACTGTCTGTTTAATAATATTTACTTGAACAGAAAAACAGTTCTACAATAAGTTACTAATATTAGAAGTAGGTAACTGTAATAATAAATCTTTGCTCGTTAATTCTTACAATGAATACAGTATAAGAATCTCTGTTTTGATCATTATTTTAATGAATAAGAGAGAAACCGTGTATACAAAATGAGATTCATGCGGCATATTTTATCCTTCTCATAACAATGATAGAGTGAGACACTGCTATACACAGCACAGCACTCATTATAATATTAATGAATACTATATGAAAAGGGAAAAGGGAGATATGTCTGAAAACTTGAAAATTAGTCAAATTACCTTCTTTTTTTTAACCATATCCGATTCTAAAAATATCAATCAGTTGGGTTGCTGCCAAAAGTTAGTAAATCAATAATTTAAGTATTTAACAACGAATTATGTGTCTATATAATATGAATATGCATGCTACAAAAAAAATCAAGGTCATCCGATATATAGAACATGCACATAAATCACAAATAAATTAGCATTAATGCCTTATTTTAGAGAGCATGTGAAACTTCTAATGATTGCAATTACTACATAACATGATTTCGAGACTTTTTGGCAGTAACCTCTTGAATGGGTTTCCACAGAGTGGAGGTTGTACAGATTTTTTTGTATGAGAATAGCTTCATAACAGACATGTGATTTTTTCATTGCTGGGCGTGGAATTCGAACCCGGAACCCATGATATTTATGCTAAAAGAAGAAAAAAGTCATATCACGTTGCGTCACTCATATTGAGCATTGGTAGCATACATTGGTTGAACACTACGCTTAAAAAACAATGGGAGGTCACTTTTGAAGATGCTATCCAAGTACCCAAATACACTCCATGCAAATTTAGATCTGCGAGCAATCTGGTCACACATATTACCATAAATTAAGTACCTGCGAATTATTGGTAGGTAGCTTGATACTAGCCACATAATTCGATTGTCAAAATTAACGCATTTTGTAAAGCACTTCAACGCATCTATTCTATACACAAGGCTGTAATCGGCGGCTACCGTGGGTATTTTATCAAATTATGTATTGAGGCGGTTAATTATTACAATATGTTAATCATCTGAACTGTCAAAAAGTGCTATGTTTAACAACACCTCTCTTGGCTGTGTTAACTTTTAGAGCGAGATAGACAACACAAACATAGATCTCTCCAAACCAACCCGCTCCGCACCACACTTTGTGTCTAGCATATCACGAGGCCCTATGTTTGATGTGAAGCATCAGCAGTTTATTTATGCCTGGGAATGTCTCAAGAGCAGATGCCCGAGACTGAGATCGTCACGCTCTCTAGTGAGCTTTGACTGAGTATGCTGGAAGACGTAATTTAATAAAAAGTGCATTGGGAGAGAAAGGCTCGAAGACTTTTTTTAAATACAATATAATTGGCCTTTGTGGTGACCAGGTCGGATGGCCCGATAGGCCCAAGAGCTGGTTGTACCGACTTAAGCATCTCTTCCCTCTCGGAGCACATTCCTGGACATTCCCAGACGATGTGCTTTGCATCCTGTAGTTCTCCGCCACATGGACATGTTGGCCGGGTAACAAGTCCAAGCTCATAGAGCTTGGCAGCAAGTCCACCATGCCCTGTCAAAAACTGACTGGTGTAGTCTTCAGGAGATATTTTGGTTATCTCAGCGTTATCTCAGGTAATCTGCGAAATAGACAATTTTGACAGTTAAGATGTCTAACTTATTGTAACAATTATTATAATACATACATATGATAAACTACCCTCGATAGCCGCAGATAGACGCCGAGAGCAGCCTTGTGTATAGAATAGATGTGCAGATCAATGAACACTAGCAATTTTTGTAGTAATTGGGTGGGGTAGGACACAGGTGGATTAATAGGTAAAAAATATTGACGCGAATTTAAAGTATTTTCAAATTATTTATATCATCGGTATACTGCCAAATGTTGGTAAGTCTCAAAATCATGTTATGGAGTAATCGCAATTTGAAAGTTTGACATGCCCTCTAAAATCAGGCATAATGCTAATTTCTTTGTACTTTATTTATTTAGATGAATTGAAGTATTAACTGTTATCCCTGCATGTTAAAAAAGTCGAAAATTAAATTAATCATACAAAATAATCGCATTTTGTAAGGTGAGGTGGGACTTACAAACCTTTGGCAGAAATGAATCAGCTCTTTTGACAGTTATCTTTGCATAGCATTGTGTTAAGATTAAAGAAAGGGAAGGTTTATAGGTTAAAGAAATAAATTTGAAAGCAATTTTATATTATCAATGATCAATTTCAATGCATTTATAAATATTTTAATGGACATATCACAAATACACATAATTTAAGTATAACTTAACATAGGAATTACATTATTTTCAACAGTAAACAGTGAAAAAATCAGGAAAATAATAAAATTACATAAACTTATTTAATAAAAGAAATATCTACATAAACTAATAAAGAGAAAAAACTTAAAATAAATCGTATTAATTAATATGGATACACCAAAATAGTATACAAACTTCTATGATACAATTATAAAATGAATTAATTTATTAATGGACAATCAATAGTTGATTTTAAAAACATTTATAATACAAGACACTCTTAATATAAAAATATTGATATTAATTAGAAAAATATACAAAGAAATTTATAATACTTACTTACAAAAGTTTACAGTGTAAAAATTGAGGACATAATAAAAATATACAAACTTATATTGAAATGACACATGAATAAAGAGATAAATTTACAAATAATTGGTTTTAACATGATTCTATTCACTATTTCCGTTCTTTTTTAACACCATTCAATGATTATTATAATAAACACTACACTACACCGTCTGCTTCGATTTCATTATCACTTGAGGAAGGTTCGGGAATAATGTTTCTACATGATGCACTTGTAGGTAGGTAGTCATTTTTATCATGAATTTATGGAATTATTCCAGCACGACACATTTTTTCTTTTCTTTTCTTTAGTTATCACAACATTTTAGTATAATATCTATTCTTTAATTCACTATACACATTGGTAACAGGCCACCCTCTCATATGACTAATAAAAAAATTAGTATAATGTCCGGTATGGGCAATGATTTCGGTGATCCTTGATTTCTTCCGTAGGAGTTGATAACAGCATAGGATCCTGGAACAATTATTATTATGTTAATAAATCTTATTTATCATTGTTATTATAAAAAACTAATGATAACCGAGCCACTAACATTAAAGCTAGGCAGACATTCTTAATTATTACTCTTGAAACGCAACATATCACAAAGCCATAACTTGGCTATTATGATTCCATATTAGTTAATAAATATGTCAGAAGACTTGGCTTTTAATGTTATATAAGATAAGTTATATTATTAACATAGTTAATACAACTTACAAACAAAACTAAAACGAAGTTATTTATTGATATTCAAAGTGATGCACCGTGCATTGTGTGTGACACGTCACGAATCTATAAGCTATTATTTTTATAAGTAATTATTACACGTTTATAAACACGTGGACTTTTGTAATATTATAATATCATAATCAATATACATTATGATCAAAACATTGAGAAATATAACCAAACAACAAAAGTAAAGACAAATGAATCAACAAAATTTACCTGATCAGTATGACATCGGACATCAGTTTGTTTTACAGCCATCGGTTGTATTTTTATAAACTGATTATAAAATCCTCACAGCTCTAGATGACAAGCACTTTGGGAATGGTTTACTATCCATTTTCTATTAACACTTAATAACGCTTCACAAATAATTACGAACACGCACCAACCTGCTCTGACAGTTGTAGGAGAAAGAATGATAATTCTGGCTAGAGTTACCGCAAAATGGCCGAAACCATAGGCAAATGCGCGCTGTAACTGAAGTTACAAATATTTGGCAGTACTAGTACATTGAATTTGACTCGACTGCGGCTTAAGAGAATACTGTAAATGTTATTACAAACTTATTTCAGAAGAAGTTTTAACTTTTAGCTCAACTATTGAACTAAAATAAATCCGTTAGTGCCATTACAAAGTTTTGACTGCCGCGTTTCATTGACATTTGGTTAGATTTTTTATCTAGATTAATACTGTAAGCATCTTTACAGTTTTTTTGATGTTGTATAATCGAAAAAACGGGAGTAACGTATTTTTATTAAAATAATGAATAGCTAAAAAACTATGTTCTATATATCGGATGACCTTGATTTTTTTTTCTAGCATACATATTTATATATAGACACATAATCCGTTATTAACTCGAAATACCTAAACTATCGACTTACCAACTTTTGGTACTAACCCGACGATATTTGAAAAAATCGGTGTGTGTAGGTACTTACATACGAGCGTTAGAAGCTATATTCTTTGGCGTAACAAAACAAAAACAAAACTTGTGATAAACTAGATTCTTTGACTACCTCTTAATTATCTTGTTAAATTACATACTCAATAAAAAGGACCGCTTATTGGAACGCCGTTGGTTTATTTCTATACACTTTAACGTATATTACTAAATTCTATAATGGTTTCTCGTTGTCTTTATTTTTAAAGTACCAACTGTCACTCTGACGTTTAATAGTTTGTTTACGTAAGGAATTGCAAATGACCGACAATAATAAATTCGCTGCCTGGGCAACGGAACAATTCTAAACTATAATATTATACTGTATAATCGTCACGATTGCAGTATCATACTGTGGCGTAAAGGTAAAACGCTTGGCTGATAACGAACAATCGGTGGTTCGAGTCCAATCGAGTGCGTTTTTTTTCGTGTGAAAAAATAAATTATGTGTTACATGTCACACGCCAAAAATACACTCTGATCTGATTTCCCAAACGCGCCAAAAGAAGTATAACTTAAAAAAAAATAGAAGTGATTTGATACTTTGAAATCAATTCACTTTTCCTCGGTACCTCAGTAATAACAAAATCATTACGAGTAAAATATAGTAGTAGTTTTCAATTTGCAATGGTTAGTATGAAAATTTTCCTTCGACTCTTTTCAATTATAATAACAAAACATCTATTTATAAACGAGTCGAGTGTGGAGTGTCTAGACTAAAAGATTATTCTCCCTTTAAAAACGAAAAAAAAACATTTAAAAATTTTACACCCTTAAAATGCAAATACCTTTCCCTCGGCTTTCTTTTGTTTTGTCCTAATTCCTGCGTATTTCTTTTTTCATAAAGTCTCCCGGGCCGCTGAGCTTTGTTTATAGTGCGATTGCAGCTCAAATATAGAGTGAATTTTTCATTAGAACGTAAGATATTTATATTGTCTTCAACACCAGAATATTTTTATATTTAGAAATGGATCTAAGCCCCCAAAATAAATTGTTTATTCTCTTTCGATGTAATTTGCATAAGTTTTTAAATCCAAGAACATTCTTAATTTAATTTCAATATCATAAATTTAAAACAACTGTTCAAGCATTGTCTTATAAGCCTTAAGGCTATACCTCAGCTGAGGCATGGTCTAAAAAGATCGTGACTAGGCGATGCGTGGATTGTGCAAATGACGCGAGCCGAATGAAATGTAATTTGTCATAAAAATTCAACATGCGTACTTTTTATGTTATGTTTATTATGATATTCGTAATAATAATAGTATATTCATTAACATGTTTTCCTTTTCAAGTACATGCGGAACGTTTTTTAGTCATCTTTACATATATATATTTGCCCGACGCCATCACAAAACAAATTGACGTGCAAACAGGTCAACTAGCGCTCTCCGAATGGCAACGCGGCCGAAATTTCATTCCACATACAGTTGAAAATTATTTGCCGTTTCACTTAAGTAAAGCTTAAAAAAGTCCCCACTTTGCGAGTGTGGTGACATTCAGACCATGGAGCATAGCATGTAGTTATGGAGCATAATATATGCCTTCCCCGGAGGAGTTTCAGTTCTATACAGCGTTGCCAATTTTGGGTTTTCCTTCACAGATCTAGCATTTTTCTATAGGCATCTAACTTGTAAAAAACGCATCTGGCTTGTGGCATTTTTACTAGAATTTTTTGATACCTTCAAAAGCTTTGACTGTGCTGAAAATACGCTAGATACCTAGTTTATTTATTTTTATGCGCATCAAATTTCTGACTATCAGATCTACTTAAAGTGGGTAGGTACCATAGAGGTATTAAATAAAAAGAGGGGCAAGGGTTTTTTTCTCATACAACAGAATGAAGTAGGCCAACAATAGCCGACAACTTACAAGAAATAGCGATGCAATAAAAAAAAATGCATGGCATCACGGAGGATTTACTTTGGTTATTATAACGTACCCATATACTTAATAATGTTAACGTTAATTTTGTCGCAAAATGATTACCAGCCTGCCTCACCATCCATTTCTAATTACAAAATCAATTTGGGACAACGAATATATATAGACTAATAATTTATATTATAATATTATATATACAGCAAATAAATTACTCTTCCAGCTGCCGGGGTTACGAAAATATCCAACTTGTATACATTATGTATACACACATTTATTATTTATAGTGCCCAGTTTACAATAGCGGTCACGACTTTACCTCTAGCGTATATTTTTACATATATTTTGCGTAGGTAGATATGGTATATATTATAATAATATTACAAACTGCGTGCAGTAGCTTTGTAAACAACTCTGGCGTTAGGTTTCCATTATTTCAACTATACGAAACCAGAAATAGGTAATTCTTTAACGTTATCCTAGAGTATTTTTATACGTACAGTGTGCCAGTATGCATAATATGGTATGCATAAAGTGCATAATACGGTTTGCATATTAAATTATAAGTAATATTAATATTATCGACCAAAGGTACTTGATGGAATTTAAATTTAAATTCTAATGGATTTAAGTTTGCTTAAGGCATGCTTACATACTGCAGTTTGCAATTTAGAAGAAATCTTTATTTAGCTATGTATTTTTTTCGACTTATACGAGGTATAAATGAGAACTCTGCCATTCTGGGCAGTGTTGACCTGTGTGTCCCTGATAACTATCTTAGAAATAGAGAACATCAGCTGTTTATTCTCCCAAGGCGCAGAACCAACCTGCCACTGGTAATGCCAATTGGTAGGGCGATAACTATGTTCAACGAAATTGCTTCGGGTGTTGATATATTCCACCTACGTGAGGATGAGTATAGGTGGACGTTATTTTATATTTTTTTAAAATAGGGTCTGCTTAACTCATCCGGTGTATTTCCATGTACCTATATAATTAATATTTTTGTATGTACATATTTGTTTAATAACATATTATCTATCTCTTTTTTATGTCATGTTGTGAACGTCTTAAACTTATAATTTGTAATGTCCACAATATGTAAAAATAAATAAATTGAAATTGAAACTTTTGTACTATTCCATTTGAGTCGTTTTTTCCGACCCGGGTTTTGCCTTTCGGCATCTTCAGGAGCTGTGTATACTAACCAAAGGCAAACACACACTGACAACGAACACTCTTAATTCTAACATATATAATAAATCAATACAATAAAGTAGGTAAAAACTCCATTATCTACCTATCAAGTCGTAATAATGACACAATAAACACAAATAACCGACATCATACACCCACGAAATTGAACTGTGCCTGATGTAAACCAATGTAACATTAGCAGGGTCTCACATATGAACTCGTCTCAACTGCAAAGACATTTAACTAAATATACCACGCACACCGGATGATTACAACGTTTCAGTTTGGTGTCGCATGCAACAAATTTCACCTGACATACGGCGCAGGTATGATCCCAAAATGTCACACTTCATCATTTAAGTTGGATAGCCGGGTGACGTTACTGTCCCGGTACAGCCTCGCCTATTTGTATGAAAGAAAGTTGCACTGTTGCGCCCTGTTTTTATGTATCACTTGATCCCAGTCGAAACGATTTTCAATGTGCGACTGAGATTACGAATACGGGTGACCATCCATCCAATGGGCATCAGAAAGCACTAAATCAAAATTTTCTTGAGAGAAGTGTGTTAATGCTAAATATTTTATTCACTCTCAAGATTTCGCATAATGCAAATATTTTTACAGACATTTTATCATTAACCAGAAATTAAACACAATATATTATATTATACTGTCTTATATTATAAACTTAAGAACGAGAGAGGGTATTGGACACAGAACAGATTAATAAATAGAATTCCGACAAGCTATATTCAATACACTACATTTTGATGCAGGGTTTTTAATCTATGAGTATCCACGAAAATGAACGGGGGGAATTTCTTTCTATGTTATTTAACTTTTGTTAGTTTAAGTCTAAATATTTGCATTTTGGCAGCATAAAACTTATACACTAAATCTAATATACAATGAAAAACATAAACCTGTGTGCTTTCTTAATACCGAAAATATCGGTATTTTGGATTTTTGAAACCGGTATTTCAGTATCGATAAATAATTGAACACCGGTTTTGAAATACCGGTATTCATTTTTACATGCATTTCTTGACACTTTTACGATTGGTTTTTATCGTATTTGTTAATTGAATTATGCCCTTGTTATTCTTCCTTCCTTGCAAAACTGTCATGTTTCCATATATTAAAAAAAAAACCTAATTCAGTTAATTAGTATCACCACATTTTTACTATGAGCTGCATTTAGTGCATGGCGACCCAAGTCTTGGGTTGCTGCTCCTGAGATATTTTCAGTGATAAAATATACTAATGCTTCACATCAATTATTCACTATCAATCATTAACATCAATGAGCAACATTCTCTGTCAGAACATTCTCTAAACCAAAGCTTTTTTTAAAACACATTTGGAGCGGCGTTCGCACTAATGAACACTACATTTCTAGTTACATTATCTATATATAATGTAATGTTCGACGATATCATTGAGAAAAGACTGAAAAATAATACAGGTGACAGCCTTAAATCTAAATACGATAGCTTTTATTTGACTTTTATCTGAACTTACCGTTTTTTGTCATAAATAATATAGTTAGTTTCCCAATAAATCAGTATCAAAGCTAAGGTAAATTATGATTGATTCATTCATATTCTCATTATATATGGGAAAATTATATCTTCCTTTTCATAAATTAGTAGTCGATTAGTACCTAACATTCATTGTCTTTATATTTATTTTGTAGACATTATTAGCTTTCGAATTGTCTTGAAGAGATTAATGGTATATTTATCAGTTTTCGAGATTGTTGGTTCGGGAAAAATACACATTAAGTAGGTATATCGTTCAAAATGAAAAATTTTACGTACCGGAGCGCTGGATATTTTATCATATTTATTTAATTTTATGTATCTAATATATAAAAATCAATATTTGTTTTTTCGTATTTTATGCGCTGCCATACCGTTCATCCGATTGCAATAAAACTTTGTCAACTTATTGTTTGCACTTGCGCGAAGGTTATAGGCTATAATCTTATATATAAAAAAAATGTCTCTCTGTCTGTCTGCCTCGTATGCGTTCCTATACCATTCATCCGATTGCGATTAAACTTTGGTGAGTTGTTGTGTTCACGCCGCGAAGGTTTCTGAATTATAAAAACTATCTGCTTCTTCATTATAATATATTCTTTTATTCGTATGGTTCCTATACCATTCATCTGATTGCGATGAAACCTTCGTCAGTTGTTGTAGCAACACCCGCGAAGGTTTCTGAATTAGTACAACCATCTTCTTCATTCTATCTTTTTTTATTCGTATGGTTCCTATACCATTTATCCGATTGCAATTAAACTTTCGTCAGTTGTGCGGACACCCGCGAAAGTTTCTAAATTAGTTTTATATTAAATACAAACGTTATAATGTTGGTTATCGATTTTAGTAAGTAAATTAAATTAAGGTAGGTATTAATTAATTCCCTAATTACTAACCGATGACGCGGATTACTCCATTATTTATTTTCTATAACGTAATTAGACTTGATTATTATTTTATTCAACGAATAAGAGACAAGATTTCAGAATGTAACATTCTATAATATTGACAAAAAATATCAGTAGATCTATTGAAATTTCAGTAGACATGGCAATGCTGCGTCACGGCGCAACTGCTTGTGGACGGTTCAATGAGGTCACATGTACCTAGAATGCGCGCGAATCAAAATGCGCCATGTGGACAAGACCTAAGGCTTTATTTTTGTATTGGCAGCTGAAATGTAAATGTCGAAATTTCCTTGCAAGGGTATTGGATGTTAAAATTAAAACTCAAAAGTTATTTATATACCGGCGTGTCTCGAAGTTCGAACTTATTCATTTTAATATAAATTAACAATATGCTAAGTATTCAATGACAGTAGGGTGGCTACATATATCTCATAGCATACAAAATAATACTAAAATTGGCGGGATCACATTGTTAAAACTATTCAACTGTTACAAGGATAAGAATGAGGAAAAGCAGACACTACTTTGAAAAAGGTTCAGCCAAGTAGCTGAAACGAAAGTCGGGCGAAACCTATTGATTATTTCTCGAACCTTTACAATGTGTCAAAAACCCGCGTGAATTCAAATTTATAAAACTAACCGAGACTTTTTAAGTCAACTAATGATAATGTTGACTATATAGACTAGAGTGGCGAAGTTTCCATAGTAGGCGATTATTTGAAGCCTACCTTCTAAGAAAAATAAATAGATACTATTTAAATGTAAATTAATAAAAAGTATACGGGAACCAATCTATCGTCAGAATAATTAATAAATACTTAAAAAATAAAAAGGAGAGCCATCTATCGTCAGAATTTAGTATAAATAAAAAGTTTCAAGCAGAGCCACGTGTTTACTAACGAGAAATATCGATTCATTCGAGATGATTTTGGCGTGATTTTTGCGAAGAACTACGTGTCACCTGACATTGGGGTAGTCTGGCTTTTTTAATACTAATCTATAAGCTTAAAAGGCGAAGCTTAAAATCTCCGCATACATTTAGTGTCGATAACTTCCGCTTCATTCAAATAATAATTAATAATGCGATAATTAAAAAAAAAACATTTCTATGGGTTCAATCACGTCAAATAAAGATAGAATATTTTTAAAAATAAATATTAATTTTATCTCGTGATTATTTTTTATCAGTTAATTCAGTCATAGACTAACATAATTATATATTTTTTTGTTTAGTTATTTGTCATTTTGAGCTGTTAATACCGCTATATTTACCGATGATATATTTTTGGGCGTATGTTACGTGTAGGTATAGGAAAATTCATAATTTATATTCATCGTTCATTTGTATATCGTCAGTGAGCTATTGAAATTTCATCGATTTAGTGTGACGTTCTCATTAGTGTGTACCTATTCATCATTAGTAATATCGTATTATCGTCTTATTTCCCATAACAAGTGTGCTCTTTTTCTCTGATCTACACAGCCTACCTCTTCCCAAAAGGCACCCTTCGCCACTGATAGAGACAGGTAGAAATAGCTGGTGAAGGAAGCCAAGATCCACTCCTGTTTGTCGGGCTTGCGATGATAATGAGAAAAGTAGTGGTACAAAAATATAATATTAATACTGAAATGAAACATTACCTCAGTAATGCGTTGAATTTTGCTTTTATCAACATTTACGTCATATCATTAGTTGAGGAAATTGCTTTTCATTTGTATACAAAACCCTAATAGTAATGTCAAAACCAGATACACCAAGCATTAACTAATTTATTAATATCATTTATTTTATTTACCTACCCAAATTGTTTATTTAATGTTTTGAATTATTATTAATAATGTAATAAACATTAGTTTCGCTATAGACTACCCGGGGAGATATATTTGAATATTTAAATATCATACATGTCAGTTTGTCATATTTTTCTACGGATTTTTTATTTTTTGTTTACATATCGCCTCTGTTCTGGCAGAACACACTAACTGGAGAATACTAGTTTTGAGTAATTTGACTTTGAAGTTGTTAAAATGTTTGAAATGCTCTATCATGTGAGTTTATTAAATAATAGTAAGAAGGATGATAATAAAAATAAAAACTGTTTATTTATTAAGAAGGTTTCCAGACGGTAAAGTTTGAAATAAGGAACATTTTGGTATAACTAACTCAATATGTCATTTTTTCGAATTAGTGTCTTCTGCCAGAACAGTGACGATATTGATTATATTTTAAAATGAAAATTTTTTAAGTCGGGAATCCAATAAACAAGTAATATTAATAATGATTGCTTTATTTCGAAAACATTGCTAGATCAAATTAAAAAAAAGTGAAATAAGCAACAAAAATCTTCATCTTACCTAAATACACAAAATAATGAAGATATTTTTACAACGTTTTTATTAGCTCGTATTCTTGTTTGTCCAGTACAAATCTTGCAATCGATTTTTAACTAACTTCCCGACTAGCTAGACATTTGAAACCTTTAGAATATATCAGAACACGATGCCAATGCATTATTATAATACTTTTAGCCATCTTTAACCAGAATTGAATTCATTTTCAGTTAATTCTGTTTTGTATGGAAAGTTATTTCAGAAAAATCCGTAAAAAGTAAAAGACTATTATTGGTTGCTAAGGGGGAGGTCCTAGCAATAGCAATAGTCCTTAATATATACACGTGCGTTACTATGGAAATCAAAATGAAATGTCAAACTGACATTTCAGTATTCTATATTTGTTTGTTTATATCAAGTACAAGTTTGAGCATATTGAGCATAATAATTCAACAGAAAATTTAAAAACGTTGTATATAAAAAGTTCTTTTTATCTTATAAATATTTTGTAGTTTTTTGAACAGTTAATACTAATTACTAACTATAAAATAGATATTTTACATAAAAACTTTTCACTATTTTTTTTTTATATAGGTTTTCACTATTTTAACTAAAACACAATGGTGACTTGTAACGTTTTCGAAATACAGCATTCAATTATTCAATATTTATTTGGGTCCAAATTGAAAAAATGGCTGACATCCAATTCTTGTAAAAAAAATATGTTTAGGAACCTTGGGACGGCTAAGATAAATAATAAATACTTACGTAATTTTTCTTTTATTACTCCAAGACCGATTTCGCTTTCATGATATCTTCAAAAGCTATTTTCAAACTAAATATTTTTTATTCAACGAATAATTTTATTCAGAAGATTTAAGAATGTTTGTAGCATTGTTAATATTGATCATACCTATATAATTCGAAAACACCTCAGAAAAATTCTTGAAAACACTTTGGAAAAGGTTTTTAAGACAGGTACGATGGGCCGTGGTGTTTCCGAATTACATATACGTTAGTAGGTATTAAACACACATAATTTTGAAAACACTTCTGAGAAAATATATTATAACCAATAGAAAAAATCTTTTTGAAAGAATCGAAGTATCGCGCCCACGACATATACCACTATGGTAAAAGAGCCATACGTAATTGCGACACATTTTAACTATTGGCTTTTAATACTCACTGAAGCGCTTTCCAAATTGAGCCGCTATTGGCGATCGGATTTTGTATTTTAAATCAAAGTAGGTATTACTTTAATGACTAACCGACGTCACGGATTACTCCAAGATTTTTTGTTGTAACTTACTTGAACTTGCTAATAATTTTTAAACTAACTGTTTTTTTATTCAACGAATATTTCACAAGATTTAAGAATGTAACATTCTAATTATTGAATATACATAATTTTGAAAACACTTCTGAGAAAATATATTATAACCAATAGGAAAAATCTTTTTGAAAAAAGTAAGACACCCCGCAGGAATCGAACCTGCATATCTCGGGTATCGCTCCCATGCACATAGACCACTATGCTAAAGGGGTCTTACTTAATTGCGACAATTTTTAACTATTGGCTTTTAATACTCACCGAAGCGCTTTCCAAAATGAGCTACTATTGGCGATCGGCTTTTTTATTTTAAATCAAAGTAGGTATTACTTTAATTACTAACCGACGTTACGGATCACGCCAAAATTTTTCGTTGTAACTTACTTGAACTTGTAAATATTTTTTAATTAACTTTTTTTTTATTCAACGATTATTTCACAAGATTTAAGAATGTAACATTCTAATTATTGAACATACATAATTTTGAAAACACTTATGAGAAAATATGTTATAACCAATAGGAAAAATCTTTTTGAAAAAAGTAAGACACCCCGCAGGAATCGAACCTGCATCTCTCGGGTATCGCGCTCACGCATATATACCACTATGGTAAAGGAGCCATACTTAATTGCGACACATTTTAACTATTGCCTTTTAATACTCACTGAAGCGCTTTCCAAATTGAGCCACTATTGGCGATCGGATTTTGTATTTTAAATTAAATTAGGTATTACTTTAATTACTAACTGACGTCACGGATAACCCCAAGATTTATTGTTGTAACTTACTTGAACTTGCTAATAATTTTTAAATTAACTATTTTTTTATTCAACGAATATTTTACAAGATTTAAGAATGTAACATTCTAATTATTAAACATACATAATTTTGAAAACACTTCTGAGAAAACATATTATAACCAATAGAAAAAAACTTTTTTTTTAAACCTGCATTTCTCGGGTATCGCGCCCATGCACATATACCACTATGCTAAAGGGGTCTTACTTAATGCGACAAATGTTAACTAATAGCTTTTAATACTCTCGGGAGCGCTTCCTAAATTAAGCTACTATTGGCGATCGGCTTTTACACGAGAGATGCAGGTTCGATTCCTGCGGGGCGTCTTACTTTTTTCAAAAAGATTATTTCTTTTGGTTATGGTTATGTTACATAATAAAATCTTGTGAATTATTCGTTGAATAAAAAAGTAGTTTATTTAAAATATTTTTTATTCATCGAATAATTCCCAAGATTAAAGAATGTAGCATTCTTAATTGAGCATACCTATATAATTAGGAAACACTTCAGAAAAAATCTTGAAAACACTTTGGAAAAGATTTTTAAGACGGGTACCTATGGGCTGAGGTATTTTTAAGTATTATTATTTTTTGAATAAGTACCTCCATTTAATTATTGCCATTGTCTCTCTGATCTAAAAAATATCACCCTTTCACGTTTAAAATTTATATACGTCGTTAGGAGGGTGATTGTGGAAAACAATGTAATCCTATTTCGGAACGAATCTCACACAATTGAATTTTTAATCGAAATTAACCCTCTGGCAACTGCGCGGCCAAATTACGCGGAACGACCTCGCCTTCGCAGAAATCCAATATCGGCATGATCTTGCGACGCTGGGTGAGGTGGCGTTTAAGGTGTTTCCGCGCGAAATCGTGACTGCTCGCGGAGCATTCCACCTCTTTTCACAAAGGCCTCGAAAGCCTCTCCAGATCTAAATTTCCTTTGCTTCAGCACTTTTTACTATTCGCCTCTAATGATATTCTCAATAACTTTGGGATTTTTTTCTTACTCTCTCTTTTGTCACTTAGCTTTTGAGAGCTTTCTCGGAATGGAAAATTTTTCAGATTAGTTGGAAAATAGTTTATAATAATGAATAAAAACTCAAATTTTATCAGGTAAATGAATTTAATAAATGTTTTAATGTATAATATTATATTCCTAGGTAACTTTAACGTCTTATTGATCATTATTAATTTTAAAAAACCACAAAAAAAAATTATTTACTTTTTTAATTTTATTTATCAATATTTTATGTGATAATCCCAAGGCCTATTTTGTTTTATAAGAAAATCAAAAAATATGAAATAAATAAAAAATAATAATATGTAGGTAATATAAAACAATCAACATAATATTATTTTATTAATTTTCCACAAAGATACAGCAGTAAAAAAATAAATGTAATTTGGCAACTCTCAATAATTAATAAATTTCTTTTCTTCTTTCGACCATGTCCGATTCTAATAGGATTTTTGTTTTTACGAGAAATGGATGTCAGCCACTTGCTCAACCTATTAGGTCCATACTCTGACTCATACACAATTTGAAAAACAATGTGTGTACTTGCCAGACCCAGGATTCGAACCTGGGACCCATGACGCTATAGGCTATAGATAAACTTACAATTATTGTAAAAAAAATCTGAATTTGTTACATATTTATGTCCCCATTTACGTTATTATAACATCGTATTTTATGGTCATATTATTCATAGTTTTAATATTTTTTTTATATTTATTAAACATCGATTTTTATAAAAAATATAAATGCGTATAACTTGAAATCCGTTTTATTTATATGAAATCTTATTTAGGTATAGTCCAATATTTAAGGGGGAGAGGCATACCAGCAGAGGCATCTAGCGGAAAAATACAAATCTTGCAATTTGAGACATTTTTTTGATAATTTACAATCTCAACTGTATTAATTAATAAATGTGTATCTGAAAACATTAAAAAGAAAAATATTTTATTTTTAAGTCAAAGATAAACTTATAATTTTAAAAAAATGTTTTAAGATGTGAATTTGTCACAGGACCACATCATTATTATTACATTATATTTCATGGTCATATGTATTATTAAAATTTAGTTTATTAAGTTTTTTTTATTTTTTCTCGTACAGATTTTTGACTAATTATTCATAGTTTTAATATTTTTTATATGTATTATAGAAAATATCGATTTTTATAAAAATATAAATGTGTATAACTTGAAATCCTTTTTATTTATATCGAATTGAGCTTAAATATTGGGACCATACCTAAATAAGATAATAAATAAACAAGATTTCTCGAGTTCTGTATCTCTGAGTTCTCGAGTATTTACGCGTTTATCTGGTTTCGTCACGTCGAGTTTCTCGATTTTTTAGTGTTATAATTGGAACTTATAAACTGAATTCAAATTTTACGCGTGACTGTGTAAATGTAAATGGATAATAATTATATAAACAATTTGTGTAAAAATGGCTTTAAAAAGTCAAGTACGCCAAACACTCTATTTATAATCTCCCAAATACTAGTAAGTAAGCAATATTTTTTTTTTATACTAGTAGTAAGTATACGTAATCCTCAAAATCGACCAGTATTCCCACCTCTAGATCGTTCCCCTGTACTTCACCATCATCATCAGCCGGGGTCAATCCACTGCTGGATGAAGGCCTCCCCAAGCTTCTTCCAACTCTCTCGGTCCTGTGTCCTGTGACCGTTTCATGCCCCTTGAGTACCACTGGATGACGGCATTTGTCCAGCGGCCATCCTTTTGGCGGGCAATGTGCCTCGCCCATCTCCATTTCAGCTGTTTGGAAACGTCTATTACATCGCGTACTCCTGTCTGCTTCCTAACCCATTCGTTTCTCTTACGGTCCTTTCGCGTGATGCCCAACATACACCTCTCCATGCCTCGCTGTGCGATCCTTAGCCTTTGGACATATCTCGTGTTGAGGGTTCACGTCTTGCAGCCATACGTGAGTACGGGTAGCACACATTGGTTGAACACCCTACGCTTAAGACATAATGGTAGATCACTCTTGAAGATACTATTCAGACGTCCGAAAGCACTCCATCCCAGCTTTATTCTTCGAGCAATGTCATCGTGCATGCTTCCGTCTATGGGCACCTGCTGTCCGAGATAGACGTAGCTGCTGACTTGCTCGAGTTGGGTGCCATTAATACAGATAATCGCAGGGTCCTAAAAACAGTTCCTCATCACTTTTGTCTTTGAGACATTTACCCCTGTACTTATGTAACAGTAAATAAACCCTCGCTTTTCCATCGTCAGGAACAACCACCACCGTCTTTCATCTGCATCAACTATCCACCGCCAAAGTAGATACCTACAAGTTTAATACACTACCTATTGGAA
Organism: Rhyacophila brunnea; assembly: GCF_057557595.1. Classification (NCBI taxonomy): domain Eukaryota; kingdom Metazoa; phylum Arthropoda; class Insecta; order Trichoptera; family Rhyacophilidae; genus Rhyacophila; species Rhyacophila brunnea. The sequence continues at coordinate 36,496,956 of NW_028232806.1, read as the reverse complement.
ACTACATATAAATAGTATTTGACAGTTAATTAAAATGGTGTTTAATAAAAGGTTGTTTCTAACCAAGCAATACAATTCGTGTGAAATGTTGTGAAGCGTTTGCGGTAATTATCAATAATGCCTCTAATATTAAGCAAGCTGTTACGTAAAACTAATATTTGTACGCGCAACATTATGACAATTAAATTTTTATGAAGACACCTGTACGCTTTTAATCAATATTGGTTTAATACCTGTTGATCTTCGCTAGGAACCCCCTTCGTGATCGCTTTTACTTTGTGTTTATTTACCAAATTAATAGCCTACTACAAAGACTAATACATCAGGACTTCCACACTTTGGCGCCCTTGTCGGTATCTTTAAATTTTCTTCTAGACTATGACCGATTACACTTACCGTGTCAGAAAAATGATTTAAAGGGGTCCATTTTGAAAATATATTATACATACATCTTTATTTTAATGTATATAATTATTTTCCTTCTGACAGTTTCTCAAACGAGTATTTTCCGACTAACTTTTTTCAAAGCATGCTCACCTTTCATTCTCTTGAAGCTCGTAGGTCACTTCTGCTCTTAAAACATTTGTGTCGCTAGATTTCAAAATCAGCCAAGTCCACCTTTAGGTATTTTTGACTTTTTTTAGAATTGTTGAAGAACTACTGCTTTCTAACATTTCTGCATTATCGAAATGTCTAACTTTTTAATTTTAAATATTCTATAATCAAAATAATATAAAATTTCACCCTTGTGACTTTTTACTTTAGAAAACAAAAAGCTGTTTTTCTCCTATTCATTCATTATGGACTTGGCTGATTTTGAAATCTAGCAACACATTTTCCCTGCACTCACGTGGTACAGTTTCCAATCCCGATATTCAGGAAAATTTGAGTTTTTATCCACCCGTCAATTACATGCGTGGTCGCAGCCATGACCTATTTTGGGTGAAAGCTGTTTCCTCGTGTCAGGCTCACCAGGCAACAATAGCGAGGGCTGTGCGGCTGGTCAATGCGATCCTTAGAGATGTAGTATTGTATGTATTCTCATTTTAAAATTCTATTTCATTATTTAATTTGTATTTTTTTTTTGAATTATTATTTTTTGCTTTGTTTTTTTCTCTGCCTTGTTTTTTCTCTAGTTGATTTACTCGTATTTTTATTCTAAATGTCATGTTGTGAATGTTTAGAATTAATAATTTGTTTGTTGGTGAATGTTTTTTTGAAATAAATAAATAATAATATACTAATCCATATTTTTTTTATTGTTGTTTAAGGCGGCGAGACTGCAAATACAACTCACTTTCACAATAGCCCTGCCTACAGTTTATATATTTTCATAATCTTACCCGCGGAATATTGTACTTTTTAGATGCATTCCCCATAATCAAACAGAATATTGTACTTTGAGTTTAGTTACCTGGCCTGCAGGTATAACTAAAGGTGTTCACCTACGAGTTATTGAGAACTATCACACCCAGAAGTTGTTATCGAATGCACTTAGCATAACGATCGTAATTATTAGGATCGTTAGTGTCCGTTTGTGTCATCCGCGCATCTTGTCTTTTAAACATGCCACATCGGAATATTAAAACAAATATTAAACGCCCTAGATCAGTGTTTCCCAACGTGGGGCGTACACCCCACCGGGGGACAATGTGCGAATCGTTAATATTTGTTACATTTTTTTTGTGGAAAAACGCATTTTCTAAATAATTTTTTTGATATTGCAACCATGACTTTCCAAGAAAAAGACGGCAGCACTGTTATATTTGTACTTTTCCTTATTATTTCTACTGAAAAATGGCAGGAATATGAAGGAGAAAAAGGATCAATGATACATTCATTATTCTCTTGTTAGGTAACTATAAAATTTTGATATGGGACATGGAAATTTTTGATTGTAGAAGTGGGGCATGGCACAAATAAGGTTGGGAAACACTGCCCTAGATGGTTGTACCAATTTATGAGTACCACATGTCTTGCGTTTCGTAGATTGCCGTGAGGATTGAGGCCAACCAAATCATCCAGGTCACATTCCTCAGTAATGAAGTAGTTCTGACGAAGAATATGAAGAAGTAATATTCCATTCAACTAAATAATTTGTATTTTCCGTTTCAGCGGGGTCCGATTCCCCAACCCCCACTGTATGCGCGTTTGACAGAAGGGGTGTACTGTTATACGTTAACTTGAATGCTTAACCTACCAGATCCACCTAGCGGAAAAATAGGAAGCTTGCAATTTGAGACAATGTATTTATAATTCGCATTTTAAAGTGTTTTAATTGACCAATAGGTACACACGAATCCAAAAACTTCAAAATGAAAAATATTGTTTTAGTCACAGATAAACTTTTACTATTTTTACTTTGAAAATTTTTTGACAGGTACCTATTAACGATAATGGTCTGAAGTTTATTTCAAATAAACAAATTACTATAATTATTAGTAAATATTATAGTAAATAGTATTTTTTCTTTTTTTTTATTCAACAAATAGTTAAGTGCTTCAGATGTTTATACTAATGATGATTTTTTCTTAATTAAGTAGGACGCACGTGGCTCAATTATTGAAGCACATTGCCGTGAATTCAGTGAATGCGGAGCCGAGTCCTGCTGGGCGTCGTTTTTCCAAAATATTTTGGTTTAATATTTATTATAAGATAGTAATTAGTAAAAAAAAATGTGAAAAATCGACAATTGATGAAATTTGTTTTATTATTTTTTCACCTTTGTTGAATTCACTCAATATATTTAAGTATATATGTAATTGTCGCAATGAATAATTATCATAATATTAGAAATTCGAAATAGAAAACATCCGTGACAAAAATGTTCAATTACTCTATAATTATTGATGACTGTACAAGCGTTGAATTTAAGAAGCTTTTCCTGCAGCCGGACTTATTTGCACTTGATGAACTTTTGAGGGCTTTAGTTAAAATTATCAATATATTCAAATAATTTGTAAAAAATCACTAGTTCACAATTATGATCAATACATATTTTTAAATATCAACATAATAAATATAGGTATGTAGGTTTTTTCTATAAAATAATATTTTAAAAAGATTTTAATAGCTATATTTATTGATAATCACCTACTTTTTTTTTAATGTGTAAGAACTACCGGTATTAATACCGGTATTCAATAATAAATACCGTAAAACCGGTATTGACATTTTCATTCTGTATTGCAATCCCTAGTCCTGCTAGGCATCATTTTTCCAAAATATTTTAATTTATTATTATAAGATAGTATTAGTAAAAAAATATTAAAATGTGAAAAATCGACATAATTAAAATACGCGAACCCCCAACCCACTATATGAAAAACACGTAATTTCCCAACGCAGAACTCCATAAAATATATTAATAATAAACAAGAACCGTTATTTAAAAAACGAAAACACGAATCACTTTTTATTATATCAATAGTGAGCAATCAATACAAAATGATATATTGTTGGTTTTTCTAATTGGCATTAAGTGGCCGCCTTTTACGCGATACAAATTACAGGGCCGGCGGTGTAAATGTGGGCCGCGAAGCACAAACTAATTTGATGCTAGATTACTGTGTCAAGTTATCCTCTTCCGGCCCTATCGCCGCCACTCTCAAGCGCTAAAGCTTCAGCCACAAACGATCTGGGTTAATACGGTTGAAGTATTTTTTATTTAAAACGGGTACTCATTTTTCAAACGGTTTTCTGACACTTTCGTCGACAATCCACACCAATCAATTAGTGTGGATACACTAATTTAATGTGTTCGATGCAATTTTTTTTATATAGTCGAACTTGGTTATTACGATCACGGAAATAGCGAGATATCGGATGTAATGAAGAAACATTCGTTGACATTTTAGTGTATGATTTTCTCCATACATTTATTCACTTTTATAATGAGCTACTTCTCGGGTATACCGACCAAACATTCGATATAATTAGCATGCTATTTAAGTGTGGTAATTAAAAAGTAGTTATCCAGTCAGTAGTCAATGTGTTAAATGTCTAAGTAAACAATTGGTGTTTTCGCCGACAACATTGAAAAAGTATCCACAAATATGGTTGAAATTGCATGTAAAAAATCCAAGCTTTATGAAGTCAGTAGGTACCTACCAGCGCCGGCGGCTCAGCACTTCATTACAATAAATAACTTCTTTTGTTTCGGGGATTTTTACCATGGTTTTCATTTTTATGTTCTATGCTTAAATAGAACGTGGCACGAAAAATGTTTTATAAAGATGTAACGAGTAATGCTTGTAACGAGCAAATTCAGTCGGTCCCATCTCCCTCGTAATAACCAAGTTCGACTGTATTTTTAGCTGACACTTTCGTCGACCATCCACACGAATTGAATCAGTTCGATACAAAGTTTTTGTTAATAATACACTTTGAGTCACTTGTAATAACTTGTACCCATCATTAGAACATTATATTTTAAATAATTTTGAGTATAGTTTATCATAGCCTAAAACTGTGGTTATCTCACACACTCTAAATAAACTTTGTTTCAAAACTATTTCCATAATAGCACCTATACACGTGCATGGATTTACTAGTAGCAATAGTGAATATTTTAAACTATCGTGACAATAACTGTTTACACGTAAAAGTGCTGACTATCTCTCCAATGTCATTCTTTAAGAGTGAGCGAGACGCGATATTTTCATTTTATGGTACTATTTCGAACTATTTGACAGGTAGTGAAAATCGGTCGACCTGAAAATTCGTTCATAGTTCGTTTTTTTGCAGGCAGGTTCGCCATTATCGTTCTACTGCGCAGGCGCAGATCGAAAAAATGCTACTGTTGCATGAAAATTCAGAAGCTTCCAAACTCTTTTGATTCATGCATGCAAGCTTGCTACTGCAGGATAATACATGTTTACCCATACATTTTCTTGTTATGGCCGTGATAAAAATTTCTGTCAACATTAAATCCATGCGCGTGTAAACGGGGTACAATATTAATTTTGAGCTATTTAATATATCACATAAGCACTAGAATACAACATGTATTATATTATATTATATTATGTAATTCATCATCATCATCAGCTGGGGTCGATCCACTGCTGAATGAAGACTTCCCCTAGCTCACTCCACTCTTCTCGGTCCCTAGTTCTTTGCTGCTACGTAATCCACCAAACTGTATGAGATCGTCTATCCAGCGCGTGTTAGGGCGTCCTTATGGGCCTTCAGTGACCCTTGGGAACCACTGTATGATGGCATTTGTCCAGCGGTTGTCCACTCGCGAGCGACATGTCTAACCCATTGCCATTTAGCTTAGCGACCTTTATCACATCGCGTACTCTTGTCTTCTTCCATATCCATTGGTTTATTTTGTGATATTTACGCGTTATTACTAACATGCACCTTTCCATGCCATGTTGGGATACTCGTAATTTTTGGTTTTCTCACATACATACATTTAAATAATATTATTATAAAATAGAGAAACAATGTAAATTAATACTTTGGACGCTGAAGACGCACCTGGCGCGTAATGACCAGGCGACCAATCGATGTAATTAACGTGCATTTTAAAGATGGTAATTAAAAAGTCATTATCTAGTCAGCAGTGAATGAGTTAATATGTTGTAATGAAACTACAGATATTAATAAGCAACCATATATGTGTCGCTAGATTTCAAAATCAGCCAAGTCCATAGTAGATGAATAGGAGAAAAACAGCTTTTTGTTTTCTCAAATACACAGTCACAAGGGTAAAAGTTTATATTATTTCTTCGTAGAGTATAGAATATTAAAAATTTATAAATTCCTCATTCTGATAATGCAGAAATGTTAGAAAGCAGTAGTTCTTCAGGAATTCACAAAAAAAAATCAAAAATACTTAAAGGTGGACTTGGCTGATTTTGAAATGTAACGACACATATATTATGCAACTATATGAAATCTAAAATCTAATGGCATTTATTGAATTATAAAGTGTAAGGTCAAAATAAGTCACCAAAGATGACGAATATAAACAAGAGTTTGAAGTAGTCATATTTCAATGCGTCAACGTAAAACTATTTTTTTCATATTTACCAATTTATACACACTAAAATCATCGTAGAATCGCAATAAATGGCACAAAAAATAATTCGATATTTTTCCAATTTCAAATGCGCAAAAAATTAATAATTAAAAAATGTGTAGCCAAGAATAAATTAAATATTGAGAAACACTGCTATAGACTTCCACAGGGTGGAAGTATCTTATCCTGGTAGCTTATTCACTCTGATAATCATGTCTACTTCGTGGATCAGAACATACGACATGGCGTTGATTGAGAAAGACGTGATAATGAATGACCTAATCGTATAATTTTAATGTGTCCAGAATTTTTTACATATGCAGTTGGTCTTATAGTATTGAGTTCAAATTCATGTCTAAATAGAATACATAAATAAGATAAAAAGAACTTTTTATATACAACGTTTTTAAATTTTCTGTTGAACCATATAAACTTGACTAGCTTAAACGAACAAAAAAATTTGTACTTGACATGACGTCATATTTCATAGTAACGCACGTATATATTAATAATTTAATTGCTAGGACAATCCGCTTAGCAACCAATAATGGGTGTCGAAATAACTTTTTATACATAACCGAATTAACTGAAAATGAATTCAATTCTACTTAAAGATGGCTAAAAGTATTAAAAAAATACATTGGCTTCGTGTTCTGATATATTCTAAAAGTTTCAAATATCTAGCTAGTCGGGAAGTTAGTTAAAAATCGATTGCAAGATTTGTACCAGACAAAGAACCACCGGACAAATAAGAATACGAGCTAAGAAAAACGTTGTAAAAATACGTTATAAAACCCACCAGAATACAAGAAAAAGACAGAAGAAAATAGTCAGGTACGTATATTAGAAATACAATAATATCCTAATAGTATAATATTTATATGGAATTCTGATTGGCTCAAATGTAGGTTAGTAAACAAGTTAGTAGACGTTCGTAAATACCAAGTACCTATCTAAAATATCTAACGATAATATCTGATGACAGCGTTATTAGCAGACATTTGATACCAATCAATATCAAAATTAGAAGAAAATTACTGTCTACAATGCTCCATGAACAACACATATTTTTCAATTCAATACAAATACGGCCATCTCTTTCCGGTTAAGCTCACGTTCAACTTACATGTTAACTTAATATAATTCCTAGGAAGACCTTAACTAATCCTCTCTAAATTAATACACACCTGCAATTAAATTATTAGGTGAACTAGTTCTAATAAATAAAACGGCCCTGGATATGTTCATGGACTACTTTTCCCTGTCTTTTCCAGAGAGTCTACACTGACTGAATAGAGGTTGTTACAATCAAGTGTTTCCATACTACTTTTGAGGCTAACAGAAACGGTGCACAAAGACTATACGGGTCTCTTTCACTGTGCAATCCGTGAAGCTTTTTCATAGTGAAAACACAATAGAGGGAGATAAAATGCGTTACATTTTGTAAGCATTAAACGATGCGTGAATTTGTATTCTTTCTCCAGTTTGATAGACCCTTCTATATTCGTGTCAACATGATATTGTGCCATTTTTTTAAATTTAGTATGGTGTATGGTTGTACCATCCATCTTTAAATAGCGTTTATATTGATTGTATAATTCATAAAACTAATTTATATTTAACTCTATTCCCGAATAATGAAAATATGTTTGAACTTTGAAGTAACGATTTTGACCTTACTATCTAAGTAGAGTCGTGTTAAATTTTAACTTGCCAACTGTTTAGAGATTCCTTGACGTTTTCAAACGTGAGTTTCAATTGATTTAAGTTTTGTACGTTCACAATTGAATTGATTTTATGACCCGGGTCATACTTTTCGCCACCTTCAGGCTCTATTTACACTAACAAAAAAACCGTCTGTGTTAAAATTGTACCCGTAAGCATATATCTAAGTATAGAGTTTTATTTTACCATGTCCGATATTAAGAAGATCATTCATATGGGCCTCCACAGACTGGAGGTTATACCTATTAACAGTTTTTTTTTACGAGAAATGGATGTAAGCTACTCGACTACTTCATAATTACTTAATAATAACCAGCTAACTGCACTTTTGACCAAAAAATGAGATTTTAAATGCATTTTGTCTTAAAGCATGTTTTCTATGCTCACAGAAAATTTAAAACTCCTAAACTTATAAATAAATGCGTTATCGTTCTTCACACAAAACACCCAACTACAAGCGTGCCAATTTTCAATATCGTAAATGGAACGACCCCGCTCTTTATACATTATTTTACAACGTTTTTATTAGCTCGTATTCTTGTTTGTCCGGTGGATGTTTGTCAAGTAAAAATCTTGCAATCGATTTTTAACTAACTTCCCGACTAGCTGGACATTTTTTGAAACTTTTAGAATACAACAGAACACGATGCCAATACATTATTTTAATACTTTTAGCCATCTTTAAGCAGAATTAAATTCATTTTCAGTTAATTCTGTTTTGTATGGAAACTTATTTCAGAAAAATCCATAAAAAGTAAAAGACTATTATTGGATGCTAAGGGGATGGTTCTAGCAACTAAATTATTATTACATACGTGCGTTACTATGGAAATCAAAATGAAATGTCAAAATGACATTTCAGTATTTTATATTTGTTTGTTTATTCGTTTTTTATTTACTTCATATCAAGTACAAGAAAATTTTAAAACGTTGTATATAAAAAGTTCTTTTTATATTGTAATTATTCTTGATATATAAAAGGGAAGTTAAAATAGTGTATTAATAATTCATGGTGCAGCTTATTTCTAAAAAAAATCAAAGTATATTTTTGGAATTTAAATTCCGCTCGATAGTCAAATTATTATGTTTTTTCTCCGTCCTGAATAATCGGAGTTAGCCTGTTTGCAGATTAAGCAGTCGTACTTACTCCACCTGTTTATTGTGTTTATGTCATAGCCCACTGAAGAAGGAAGCCGGTACATTACACGACTGGTCCTACTTTTCGCCCCTCCCGTTGTCTATGGATGACCTGTCATTGTCTATAGAGTGCTCAAACTGACGCGTCTGTCGTGTTCACTTGTCGGAGTATTCTTAGTTTCAGATTTCTTTCAGATTATTTTAACGTATCTTGGAGACCTTGGAGTTCATTTAATTTAGTGGTTATTAATAATTGGAAGTGACGATCAAAGTAAGTAAACTTCTTCTGAGTATTATAATAATATCATAATACACTAAGACGTTTGTCAATGTGACAGTCGATTCTAAACGACAATAACTAATGACCTATTTATACTCTTCATTCATTATAGAATACCAAACTCTGCTTGCAAGTACGTTATCAACAAATAGTATGGCAGTGGACCACTCGTTGCTTGTGCAAAAAGTTATGTTCAGGCTTTATTAATCTAAAGATGGCGGTGGTTTATGTCTATTACTCAGGTACAAATACACATTAAAAAAACAATACGTGAATAATTGTCTAAACTTGGGATTCGATCGCGGGACCCATGACATTATAAGCCGACACGGTGATCGATAAAAAATATTAGTTAGTTATTCATGATTTACTACCCCTTCTGGTAGTAACGTTACATACGGATATACAGAGCATGCGTTGCTTCTTGGTGGCACATTTTAAGGAAGCAATAAATTAAGTAAGAAATACGGATAATATAATTTTTCTGAGTTAACAGTTTTTTAACGGCTGTTCAACGGTTGTGGCTTTGTGTAACATAATTATATGAAATATCCTACATACATAGATACAAAAAAAATATAATTCAATATAGTGGGTAATGAAGTTACATACACTTATTTTGACCATGTCGGATTCTAATAAGATCATATGGGCCTCCACAGAGAGGAGGTATTAACAGATTTTTTTTTTTTTACGACAAATGAATGTTAGTCACTCAATTTATTGGATCCATACTCTGACTCCAAACACAAACTGTTTTATATAATAATAATATATATATTTACCAGTCCCAGGATTACAATGTGAGACTAAAAACAGTATGTGATTCGCTTTTAGAGCTTCCTTAAGGGTGACATTTTAAATATTATTAATAATAATAATAATAATAATAACAACCAACAGTTAAGTAAATAAGTACGTCTTATAAGTATATAATTTTGATGAATCATCATCATCTGCCGGACTCGATCCAATACTAGATGAAGATCTCCTCCATATACTTACACTCTTCTCATTCCCTAATATGAGAGTCAAAACAAATGAATATGTGAAGCGCCTAGTTTCAAAAGCCCCTAAAACGATTTTAGGTTGTTCTGATAAAAATGAGAAAAACTAGTTTAAGTAGTTTTATTAAATCTGTGAACTTTATGTATTTATTTTTTAATTCGTTACATTCTAAAGAGTATTTTGTTTTTCTATTTTAGGGGTATTTGAAAAGCACACCCACTCATTTTAGCGGGTTTTGAAATTTACCCTAATTTTGATCATACGTATTTACGGTTTTTGGCGTTTATAAAGTTCAAGAAGTAGAAGGAATACTCGGGCACTACCAAGGAGGCTTTCGACGAGGGAGATCATGTGTTACTCAAACATTCACTCTAAGGCAGATTCTAGAAAAGACCACTGAATTCAATATTAACACGTATCACCTGTTCATCGATTTTAAGGCAGCTTATGATATCATTAATCAATACCGGCTATACGAAGCAATGCGAGAATTTGAAATTCCGACGAAAATAATTAAACTTGTAGAGATGACAATGACACCAGTACAATGCCGGGTAAAGCTTCAAGCGGAAATATCCGAGCCATTTGTATCACTGAATGGCCTAAGGCAAGGTGACGCTCTGGCATGCCTTCTTTTCAATATTTCGCTAGAAAGGGCGATACGGGATGCAAAGATTGATGCCCGTGGCAGCGGCACGATATTTACTAAGCCTGTGCAGCTGCTGGCGTATGCCGATGATGTCGACATCATTGCCATATCAGAATTGGCGCTGAAAAAGACATTCACAGCACTAGAAGCCTCTGCCAAAAGAATGGGTTTACAAATAAACGAGGCAAAAACTAAATACATGCCTGTCTATGTCACACCACGAGAAGTCGCACCAAAGTTAGATATTGGTGCATACAAGTTTGATACGGTCGACAGTTTCATATACCTTGGATCTCTTATAACTCGACATAATGATATTACAGAAGAAATCAACAAGAGAATCATGTCTGCGAATAAATGCTACTTTGGTCTGTTAAGACATTCTAACAATGACATTAATATGGACGAAGCATCTGGAAAATAAAATGACACTCACTTTGTGTCGGGTCTGCCGGATGGCGAAATTCATATTTTAATATCGGTATCCTACGCTCAAATGAACATTCTGCTTGCAAGCGATCTGGCGACACCGCTGGGTCTGCCCATACAAAATTTCCAACTGTCAGGTTTCGACTCCGCCGTTATTATTGTGTTACAAAATGCCAATGTGCCCAGTTAAAATTGTAAAAAAAAATCTACTAAACACTCCAAGAAAGATGGGATATCACTTTTCTTGTGTTAATATTATTTATTACTAATAAAATGCCATTTTAAGATATTGATGAATGTTTATTCAATGCAATTGAATGACAGTAACCATTGGACGTCTGCCTGTGATGGCTGGGCTCACTTGCGTCTAATCTCCAAGAAGTCGTAAGTAACGAGAATCTGTTTCTAACGCAATGACACTAATACGCCATTACAATAAAGGTTATATTACTATAAATTCTCGAAGCTTGTATCGCATAATGGCAATGGATACGTCTATGGTCACGTGACGTCTACTTATACATCTGTGAATGACTTTCATGTACAATTTCTCGTGCGCGCCGATATGAAGTGAGTTGTGCATTTAATATGTCATTGCATTTTAAGTCCCGCTTACTATCTCGTCGAACTAAAAGCACTCTTTACAAAACACTTCTAAAGCCAGTGCTCACCTACGCATCGGAAACCTGGACATTAACTCTGCGAAATGAACGAGCCCTGAACATATTTGTAAGAAAAATTCTCCGCCGTATATATGGACCGATCAGGGATGGCACCAATTGGAGGAGAAGATATAATGCTGAGCTCTACGGACTGTACGAAGATTGCAGAGCAGTTCAATCAATTAAGATTGGGAGACTGCGATGGCTAGGTCATGTGCACCATATGAATGACAATGAACCGGCAAAGAGAGTGATGTCCAGCAATCCAATAGGACGTAGAAGAAGAGGGAGGCCAAAGATTCGCTGGTTAGATGGAGCTGCCAGTGACTGCCGTATTCTGGGGGTACCAAATTGGAAAGCGGCCACACTGGATAGGGACAGGTGGAGGTAGCTGTTGGAGGAGGCCAGGACCCACACCGGGTTGTCGCGCCCCTGATGATGATGATGATAAAGTTCAATCTTTGGCCATAATATAGGTAATAAAAATATCCATCTAAATACATATCTAACTCAAAAATTTTCAAAAACCGTTTTAGGGGCTTTTGAAACTAGGCGCTTCATGTGACAGTTTGAATAATAACCGAACACATAAAGCATTTTAATCCCTGGGCCGTTCAGATGATGGTTACTTGAATCCTGACTGCTAAAATTATTAAACATGGAACATGCTTTGTATACTGATTCTTTGAATGCTGGTTTTCCAAATCCGAAAGACATTCCCGAAACGTTCGCGGCCGACTGGAGTCTCTAGCGGCCGCGCTAGTTTTATGACTTTATTTTTCGTTACGCCTGTGCGACTTTTCGTAACGAATCCGCCCGGGAGGTCAAGACAAAAGCATGTATCCATGCTAAATTCTGTTAATTCTGTATTTTAATATGTATTAGGCAAATAATGGTTCCGCCAAAAAAAACTTGAGAATCACTGACTGTGTAAAGGTGAATCTATCCAGCCGTTCGATTGTCCAGGTAAATACCTACCAATTAATAATGACACATTGTTTCTTAGGAAAACATCGATTAATAAGACATCATAGAAAATATACTTGTTATTTACATACGAAAAACACACATGAAAAAATATAATATTTACTCAGAGAACAGTGCGTAATTATTCTATTTTTGAAGGTATAGCAAATGATACAGTAACACAATGGTCCAAAGAAATTATAATTGCGAGATTGCATGTTCGGAAATTTCACGTAAGGGCAGGTGATGTTTTGAACACACGTTTTATGAGTAATTACTGGTGTTGCCGTAGGTAAGTACTTATTATATTGAAGCATAGGTAAATCACAAAAACTCTATAACAAGAAAAACCGGCTGTAACTGGTTCTGGTACTGTTCGGTTATACGGAATACAGCGGAAAACACATTTTGAAAATAGCCGATAAACTGGATTATTTGTTAGGTTAACCTAACCAAACCTAACCTAATCTAACTTAACCTAACCTAACCTAAACTAACCCAAACTAACAAATAATCCAGTTTATCGGCTATTTTCAAAATGCGTTTTCCGCTGTATTCCGTATAACCGAACAGTACCGAAAAAGTGTATCCTTGCGTGACTTTCATTTTAAATTAAACTAAAAGATTATCGAACATACATAGCTTGAAAACACCTCAGATATACCTGTAGCTATCAGTATATTATTGATCAAATATCTATTTTCAATGTATCTAATTATTCGACCGCAATAATAACTTTCCAGCAACTCATATTCCGGTAAACAACTTATTACCTGTATCAGCAGATTAATTGGCGATATTAAATGTGGTATCGCAATGGAAAATTAGTCTAATATCCATTTTCAAAGTATCATATTATATTATGACTGTAATAATAAATAAAATTCACAGCTACTCGTAGTTAAACCGCTGACTCGTTTAATATAATTATGTACTAGAATATAATGTTTTGGTATTACTTTTGACTGTATAAATTACGAATAATGATTTATCAAAATTTCACTCGAATATACGTTTCCAGTCTGTTACCATCGCAGTCTCTATATCGATTCGCCCAACATCTGATTGTACCGAGATGCGGACCTCGGATCCGTACCCATGATAAGTTTAGTATTAATTGTAACATAACTGCTGTAACATACTATTGTACCAATCGTTACGCCTAATAAAATTCGCTCCTGCACACATCTTCGACTTCTTCATCATCATCCTCAACACCATGACCTATGACACATCGACGACTCCCAAAGTGATAACTCACACATCGAACACCACATACCCACTAGAAAAAATCATATTTAAAAAAATACGATGCTCGACGTGATTTGAACCCGTATAACCACTGGTGTCGCGCCACTGTGCATTAACCAATTATCCTACGTTTCTCCTATCTAATTGCGACAATTTACTCTAGTAGGTCTTACACGAAATGCTTATCAAATTGCGTTATTATTGACTATCGGTTTTTGCGTATTAAATCAAGGAATATTAATTAGCTTAATTACTAACCGACGCCCGGCTCTTGCCAAATATTTTAGTTATAACGTCTACTTGGACTTGCTCATATTTTTTAATAAACCTTTTCTTTTATTCAAAGAATAATTCACAAGGTTTTGAGAATGTAACAACTCAGTCAATCTTATTTTTTCTATGCTTTTTTATAATTGTGTGTTTTCTGAGGTTATTAAAAAAATTATTACAAGATAAAAAGAACTTTTTATATACCACGTTTTTAAATTTTCTGTTGAATCATATAAACTTGACAAATCTATGTATTAATAATTTAGGTCAAATAAGGCAATTGTCAAGAAATCATTTTTTTGCTATTCTGCAACAAACAAACAAATATAGAATACTGAAATGTCATTTTCATTTCCACAGTAACGCACGTATATATTAATAATTTAATTGCTAGGACCACCCATTTAGCAACCAATAATAGTGGATTGGATTACGGATGTCTTGATGCTCAAACTTGTACTTGATATGAAGTAAATAAAAAACAAACAAACAAACAAAACAAATATAGAATACTGAAATGTCATTTTGAGTTCCATATTAACGCACGTATATTTTAATAATTTAGTTGCTAAGACCCCAGACCCTAGCAACCAATAGTGGTGCCAAAATAACTTTTCATACAAAACAGAATTAACTGAAAATGAATTCAATTCTACTTAAAGATGGGTAAAAGTATTAAAAGAATGCATTGGTATCGTGTTCTGATATATTCTAAAAGTTTCAAATGTCCTAGCTAGTCGGAAGTTTGGTAATATATATAACATCTACCCTTTAATTGACCACCTAAATTATAAAACTAACAATTTAATGGTCCCTTTAGTATTGTCCTACTTTTCTCTCTCGCACTAAGACGTAAATTATCTAAAATCTAAATAATTCTCCCTCGTAGAAACCAGATCGCAATAGCCGATCGGACGTGGGTGGGTCTTTCCTTTCAACATAATATTGGAATACTCCCAGAAGATGTGATTATCATCTTGCGATTTGACACATATATATTTATGTATATTATATCAGTGGCGAAGGGTCGATATACGCTGTTAATATCTGACATAAATAGTGCACACTAAAGTTTGATAGTCATACTTATTTGTTTGTAAGAATATAAATTGTAGATGATATTGACCTTTTTATTATAATGACTTTTATTCTTCATAGCTACTCTTCTTTGCCTGACAGAATCGGTTGTCGTAGTCTACCTCCATCCCTCACCACTGATATAATATAATATAATATAATATAATATAATATAATATAATATAATATAATATAATATAATATAATATGTGTGTATGTATAAGGCATAATGGCAGTAGTATTATTAGCAGTGAAACAATCACAAAAGCACTATCATTGAGAAGATTTAATAGCTGGTGTATGATGACATCATCGGGAATCGAACCTGGATCCCCTAGGTAAGAAGTCAGTGTCTTACATATTGGACTACGACAGCCGATTCTGTCAGGCAATGAAGAGTAGCTATGAAAAATAAAAGCCATTATAATAAAAAGGTCATTTTTTTCTAGTATAGTATTGAAATGGAATCACCATTTACCCTAAAAGATTATCTTATATTATGTAAAGTTTAATATCATGCTAAAAGAAACGTTTACTTGTATAGATAATACACTAACCCGATTGGTCTATCCTTGAAAGGTATAACTGTATTTTTTAGTGTTGGGACTATTTTTTATCAGTTACGACTCTCAACCAATCTTTTTTAGAACCTTACAGGTTTATAAACATAATATGTTATATATTTATTCAACTATGTATAAAAAGTTTTTGCTTATATATTATTAAGTGTTGTAAAACTTTTCATGTATTGTATCACCGCCATCTGTATATTAATAAAGCCTGAGCATAACTTTTTGCACAGGCATCGAGTGGTCCACTGTTCAGCTTGACATATTGATTCGCCCTTTATCATTTCAAATTGAATTATAAAAAAATCTCAAATCAAATATATTAACTATAAGTGTTATTAATTATAAATAATATACATTCCTGTTATTCATCAGCTGTCAAAGTCGGACTAGTCCTTCACACAAAAACCGGTGGTGATATCGATTTCCAAAAAATATGTAGCATTGATCTATGCATTACATTTGTAGAATGTGTATTAATGCTAGTGTATTATTTATCATGTAACTCATATATCCAAATCAAACCATTCCCTGTGTCAAGACAGCTGGAAATATCGAAATAGCTATAAACAATGCCAGTGTGTCATAAAATATTTATTTTAAAATTGGTTAATTTACATTTCTCTAAAATACTCCAGTTTCGCTTGTCTTTACTTTCTCCATTTTAGAAATCTGGTATTTGGTACTATGACAGGCAATGACAGGCCATCCATTCATAGACAACGGGAGGAGCGGAAAAGGTAGGACCAGTCGTGAATGTTTCGGCTTTCTCTTGAGTCGGTTTTGACTGTATATAATGACGACCTTTAATAATCCATTTAACAGTGATTCCCAACTAGATTCCACGAGAAATTAACTTGATTAGAGATATCGCGTCAAAGTACCTACAAAGTAAGAGTTTTACTTCGGGAAGGAAATTTTGTAGCAACAGTAAAGCGTCAATTACATTGAGCTACTTTACGAGCTGTTTGTTGGCGAATTTAATAGCGGGCGATTCAGCTACTTCAATTATGATGATGACACACAAAACTTTCCATTCGCTGAGAAGCCACAAGCCAGCGACTATTTTGACAGAACGTAGTTCGTTTTTTTACCGGGAGGTTGCTACTGCGCTCTACTGCGCAGACGCAGTAGGCACACACGCCGGCGCGTAGCGTGTAAAGTTGACCGGCTTTCAACTTTTCTCGGTAGAGTGTTTACAATCTGCTTGTTGGCTTGTTCGATGATTACACTGGACGACTTTACAGGCAGATTGTAAATTCGCCAACAAACAGCTCGTAAAGTAGCTCAATGTAATTGACGCTTAAATGAAAGAATAAAAATTAATGTATTCAAAAGTTAGTAAAACACTGTTTGTTTTGTCTCTGTGATACCTACTCTAACATTACATTTACATAAAAGTATTAATCTTTAGAGTAGACTCCATGAAGATGATAAATTTTCTCCTGCGGCACTAACATTTTTCGGAAGTTCGTGAAGTGTATATGAAAATGTTAATAAATTCTTCGTATTCTTTGCAGATATAAAAAAATGTAAAAGTGTATGTGAAGTCAAAAAGCACTGCTTATTGACTTCACATAGGAGAGATTTCCCGAGATTTTACAAAATGCTCATAGGATTCCGCCAATCAAAAAGGGTTGAAAATCACTGGCTTAGAAAGAGATTATTTATTGATTGTATTAATTATGTACCCTTCACTTAAATAATGCAATGTTTTTTCAAGTAAAAATTAAATTCAAAATAAGCAAAGTGTATCTTAACTTAGGGTAAAAATTCAAATTTGGAAGGACTAAATAAAAAACTTTGCATCATACACATTTAGCGCTCTAATGCATTTTATGCACGCTGTAAATTTGTTAATAAACAAAAAACAATTTATTATCATGTTTTCGAGCCTGTGGCATATCACACCTTCCAGCCCCTTCAGATTATGATATATTTGTCAAATGTTTTGTTCTCATTGTTTATTCCAGATACAACACACACGACTGTCAACAACATTGCTACAACACGAAAAAAACCAAAGGTGTCAACGTCAGAAATAATGCGGAAAAAACCCGAAGTGACAACCTTCTGACAAAGCGTGAAATGACACTTTCCATTAATATTTTTGTTTCCACCGCGAAATACGTGATTTTCGGGAATTGTTTATTATCCAGGGGGGGGCAACAATAACTGGTCCGCGTGCCATATTTGGTTGTTTATTTCCAGTCGACAGCAAAGTTTCCCAACCAAAAAATCAAGGAATCCCTGGGCGCTATATAAATATTTGCAATAATATATACAGTAGCGAAACAGCATCTTTCAATCTCCATAAACCATCGCTCAGATTTCCTATCGTCAGCAAAGGAGTCCGACAAGGTACAATCTCACCTAAACTATTTACAGCTACCCTTTAAGACTTATTCAGGCAACTTGACTGGAATGACAAAAGAATCCCCATAAATAGAGAATACCTGAGTCATCTGCGCTTTGCCGATGACATAGTAATTTTCTCGCAAGACTCAGAAGCCCTCCAAAGCAGAATGCAGGAACTCGCTGAAGTAAGCAACAAAGTAGGTTTGAAAATAAATGTAACCAAGACGAAAGTCTTGTTCAACTGCTTTGCGGGTCAAAAAGAGATCCTCACCAATGGCACTCAGCTCAAACAGGTGAAAAACTACATCTACCTGGGACAAGTGTCTATAGATGGATGTATATTTGATGAAATTGTTCGCAGAGTATAGCTAGGCTGGAGTCCTTTTGACCGCCTGAATAATGTCTTCAAAAGTGACCTTCCACTATGCCTAAAGCGCAAAGTGTTCAACCAGTGTGTGCTTCCCGTAATCAATAGAATATATTGAAAGTAAATGCATTTATCTCTTTACTGTATTCTAATATTTTACCTCGGAGTTAAAACGTACATATTAATCTCATAAAATTCTTGACATACATAATGTACCTATATCAAAATCTGTCAAAAATTATAAGTACATCCTGATTTAAAAAAAGTAATCCCTACATGGAAATGAAGGAAAACTAATTGAGTTGGTTTTTGAGGCTTCTTTAGTTTCCAGACATAAAATCGAAATGTTTTTAATTACAAAGCCTTATAATTTTATTATCGTTCACATTTTCAACTAGGTAACTTTTCATGTGAGAAGACTTTTTCGGCTGTCAGTAAAAATGAGAAACAGAGAAACCTAATGGATGTCAATGCAGTACTGCGTCTCTCCGAAACAACACTGAGTCCATGGTCATCAACTATCCCAACAAAGATGCAACATTAGATTTCGTACTTTTTTAAAATTGAAATTTTCTAATTTCAAATATCCGGAAGTGGAATTATTTTCTCATCGGTTTCTGAATATTTCAATTAGGTAACAATATAATTATCATATATTTTTGTATTCGCAGCCAAACAAGTATAAATGCCTATTATTCTGTCAGTTGCGAAGGATGGAGGTAGACTATTAAGATCTGACATAAATAGTGCACAAAACTTTGTCAGTCATAAGAAATTGTTTTTATCGAACTAAGGTTTCAATTGACATAGTATGGTGTTGGTTAGTTTTTAAAAATCAATTTTATTAAACCCTGCCTAAACCTAACCATAATAGTTTTGGTATGCTTCGGACGATTAGACAAAAATAGTGCACACTTTTTCAGTCATACTGATTTGTTTTCGTTGAATTAAGAATACATTATTACGTGCTTTTAAATTCAATCCCTGTGTAAACCAAATCATAATTGATAAAAAATATTAATCTATCTATAAAATATCTCAATGTATGTATGGTTTAATGGCATAATTTTATATATTTTGTAGATAAACAAATATTGTTTGACTATTATTATCTACTATGTCTTTGTGAATTTTAAAAACTGTCAAAAACTGTCTTTACAATATTATAAGTGTGCACTATTTAAGTCGGATCTTAACAACCTATCTCAACCCTTCGCCACTGGTATATGTTATTATACCATATAAATAAGATACCTCATCGATAATAGTTTTTTTTTCTGTGCGAATGGTCCCAAATTTTTTCTTCTATTTTGACCGGTCCGCAGGTGTAAAAAGGTTGGGAACCACTAATATTGAATACTACACAATACTTATGAGGGTAGTGACCCTCTTTACAATCATCGATAGATCTCCCTATAATCTACGAGAAATCTACCACAGTGTCCATCTAGTCGGAATAATTGCACTAGTAGTAATCCATTTTACGCCAAGTGTACATAATTATAAGTAAAGATGATTTTCATAGTGCAGTACAAGATTAACGGCCCACGAGTAAGATCATTATAACGCGCGTGTTTGAACATGTACCGTTTAAAAAAAACGATTTTTTTTTCAGTTAGATACATGTTCAAATACGCGCGTTAATATGATCTTACTTCCTACTTCATGTATCGTTTGTAAATTTATGGCTACGGCTGTATGTTGTTGTTTAACCACTGGAAAATTCCAATAGAAATGGCGTATTTCAAAAAAATACTACTTTATTCTTAGATCAATAATTATAATAAACCAATAATTATTCGTAAGATGTTTATTACATTTAAATGGTCAAAAACATAGCTTAAAATCTGTATCTTTAGAATTATCTTAAAATGTGTTAATCGTGCCCATTTCTTGAATAAAAAAATGCCTAATTCTTGTCAAATTTGGGATCACAGAGATTATAAATATATTTTTTTATCGTAAATATTTCACTATATAATGTTAACATTAATTTTACTAATGATTTTGTTAATGCGTTTAAAAATTACTTAATCTAAAAAAAATAACACCACTGCACATGGATGTACTGAAATATGACTATAATATTCTAAAACATTAGATCGAGAGGTTTAAAAGAATACTGTTTTATGTAATAAAAATACTTTATGCAGTCATCAAGTGTTTAAAATAAATATAAAGAATAAGGCTTCAAAATTATATAAATGGATTACCTACAACGTTTAAAGAATGTCCAGGGTTATGCTCTGAAAGTACCATAAAATCTCCATTTTGACCTACGTGGAGCATGTGGGCCCTTTTAGTGAGTAAATTCTCGTTTTGGATTTAAAAACACGTTAAAAAAACAATACGATAATTATTATTTATGACAACCGAATGTTTCTACGCGGGAACTCTACCACTACTCTACCGCGACTGTGAATTATATTATTAAAATTACCTGTCAAATAAAATGTGATAAAATTTTCCATTAAATTTCTATCCGAATAAATCAACTTAATAGGGGAAACGTACCCACTTCGAGTAGAATAAAATTTCAAATCAACAATCATTCAAGTCGAATTAAATCTTTGTTCACTTCCCCCCGCGGAGGAAATGGGAAATAATTTATTTTGTAAGAGTAAGGTATTGAAATGGCTTGCTCGCGTTTCGGGCGAAAAACATGTTTTCTTGAGACGGGACAATTGCCTCGAATAAAACACACATTTCATTTAATATATCACTATATAACAGCGGTGTCCGCTAACTTTTACATGATATATACTTATATTATATATATATATAGTTTAGTATAACCAGATAATGTTCAGTGGCACCCAGAAAACTGATAGGTATTATTTAACTATATTATTTGATTTTTTTTTATGAACCTAATAACTTGCAACCTAATAAGTTTTGTTGTTGATTGGGCCAATTATGATCGCCCTCATCCCTATATTTTCCTCCTACCTCAAACACTCAGTATTTTTATTTATTTTAAAAAAAATCGGTATGTGTACTTATGTACGCGCGTTAGAAATTATACTTCTTTGGCGTAACAAAACAAAAACAAAACGTGTGATAACCTAGATTCTTCGACTAGCTCTTAATTATTTTGTTAAATTACACATTCAAGAAAACGGGCCGCTTATTGGAGCACCGTTGGCTTATTTCTATACACTTTAACTTATATTACTAAATTATATAATAATTTCTCGTTGTTTTTATTAATTTGTATTGTAACAACTGTCATTCGGACGTTTAATCATTTGTTTACGTAAGGAATTTCAAATGGCCGAAAATAATAAATTCGTTGCCTAGGAACGGAACAGAACAATTCTACTATCATTCTTGCGTTTGTATACAGCTGACTGATTCGCAGCTAACTTCATACTGTCGCACACTTTCGTAACGCTGTGCGCGCGCAGCTCTCAATTTAACTCTCTACCAAATGCCCCAAAAGAAGTATAACATCAAAAAGACGCATTGAGCACATCACAAATTACTAATTCAAGACGACATATAGAATAAAAAGTACAGTTAAATCAATATACAAATCAAATACATAATGCTTCACTAAAAATGTGCATGGCCCTCGCTATTGGTATTGTAGCAAGACCAGGCGCAACGCAGTTACGAATCAATATTCTATCGATTATTAAGAGCATACTTCAGTGAAACGGCAAATAATTTTCAGCAATAGGTAAACGTAATTTTGCATGCGTTACCAGTCGGAGAGCGATAGTCGACCTGTTCGCACGCCAATTTGTTTTGTGATGGCGTCGGCGGAATTAATTCTTAAATCGTGTAAAGATGACTAAAAAATGTTACGTAGGTATTTACTCGAAAAACAAAAGATGTAAATGAATATATTATTATTATTAATTAAATAACAATAAACATAACATTAAATGGACGCATGTTGAATTTTTATGACAAATTGTTCGTCGTTCGCACAATTTGTGCGTTGCGTAGTCACGATCGTTTTAGACCGTGCCTCAGCTGAAGTATAGCCTTAATATAAAAACTTCAACACTTACAACCTAAACCACCTTTGAACATCAAGTGATGCGCACCGGGTGAGCAAACAAACAATACCCCACGAGTGATAGTGCAATAATTAGACCACATACCAAGACCATCAACAGCATAAAAGGTTAGTGCTTGGCCACCATCACAATCATTTCATCAAAATAAATTACAGTCCACTATAAAAAACGCAATCAGTAAAGTTGTATACAATTAAAAGAAACCCTATCCACAATTGAAGTGCTAAGAATTGAACCAATACGAGTGAAACTGTGACCGAGTTGAGTAAATCGACTTCAAAGTTAATTAATATTATATGACTGTAAATTCTACGAAAATATTTTCAATACTCCGTAATAATCCGTCCTACAATTTGTTTGCACCAATCCCTACTGAAAGTTTCTTTTCCATATCTTTTCAATTCAATTCAATTCAAAACACAGTCACAACGTGACATTTTAAAACAAAGAAATAGTTATATCATTTATTAAAACAGTATATAATATTTAAAGATAAAAATCGGTGTGTGCAGGTACTTATGTACGCGCGTTAGAATTTATACTTCTTTGGCGTAACAAAACAAAAACAAAACTTGTGATAAACTAGATTCTCTGACTAGCTCTTAATTACCTTGTTAAATTACACACTCAAGAAAAAGGACCGCTTATTGGAACGCCGTTGGTTTATTTCTATACACTTTAACTTATATTACTAAATTATATAATGGTTTCTCGTTGTTTTTATTTTTAAAGTACCAACTGTCACTCTGACGTTTAATCGTTTGTTTACGTAAGGAATTTCAAATGGCCGACAATAATAAATTCGCTGCCTAGGCAACGGAACAATTCTAAACTATAATATTATACTGTATAATCGTCACGATTGTAGTATCATACTGTGGCGTAAAGGTAGTGCGTTCGGCTGATAACCGAACAATCGATGGTTCGAATCCAATCAAGTGCCTTTTTCTTCGTGTGAAAAAATAAATCATGTGTCACATATCACACGCCAAAAATACACTCTGATCTGATTTTCCAAACACGCCAAAAGAAGTATAACTTCAAAAATATATGCAGTATTAAAAATTAATTATAAAATTGATACATAGTTGTTCACTGAATGAGTATTTAAATAATTTATAAAACAACGTCTATAATATTCATCCTCACGAAAGTGGAATATATCAACATCTGAAGCGATTTATTCCTTCGCAATTGGCTACACCAATGGCAGGTTAGTTCTGCACATTGGGAGAACAAACAACCGATTTCTAAGATAGTTATCAGGGACACACAGGTCGTGGCCGAATATAAATATCGACTAGTGTTTAAACTACAGTATTTAAGCATACCTGAGAGAAAGCCAGATGGATTAAACCACGGATAGTATCCATTCAGCTTCAAGTAAAGGAGTGTCAAAAATTTCTTTTGAACTCGCTCCATCATATTAATGGTCGTATTTCAACTGATGTGTAGCCTAAACAATCGACCCACTCTTAAGTTAAAAGACCTGAAAAGACCCGTGAAGTACGTAAGACGAAGCCCAACATTTGTAGTTGTTGTCAATATTGTCTTTCCTGGATACTCAATATTAATTTCTACAGTCTTGAACTACAAGAAGTGCGCTAAACAATGAAACGCTGAATTTGATCAGCCGTTAACAGCACCCATGATACAAAGTCAGTACCTACTCTAGGTGAGAGTCGTGCCCGCTACATAGAACACCAGGTTGTCCCCTATTCCCACCATCAAAAATCCAGTACAGTCCACTTATTTTATCCACACTATATTATGAAAAGATGTTTATACTGTTTTTTTCTTTTATAGTGTTAACCGTCAATTCATGGTGGAACTGCATTGTATCATGTGATTAATTATTTGTTTAATTAAAGAAAACACAATTTTATAGTACTTAAACCACTTTATTAATTAAATTTTGGACCGTTTTCTTCCTCCTCAAAGATACATTTGAGTTATAATACAATAAAAACAAAACATTGATTCGGTTTGTGGATTGTATGCGTACGAATACGTATACCGTCGTCATCGCTATGAGTGCATCGGCTGCCAGGTAATTCATAGAACTAGTAGGAGCAAACATCCGCCCGCACACCATCAACCAGCCGAATCATTGTTTTGTTTTTACTGTAGGTTGCTACAAAAATAATAACGTCCAATATGACCATGGGGCTTTAAGAAGATTATATCCTATAATGTTTGAGGCTTTCACGGTTGTTTTTTCTATCGTAATAGATTTTTGGGTTTCCACCGTGTGTACTTCTTCCTTCTTTCTGCGGCGTTTCGGGATCGTTGCAGAGGCCATTATCAAGATATGATATCATCTCATATCATTTCTTCATAATGGCCTCTTTAACGACCCCAAAACGTCGAAGAAAGAAGGAAGAAGTACACACGGTGGAAACCCAAAAATCTATTACTATAAGATGTAACCTAATTCCAGCAATAGATGCTCATAACTTCTTATACAAAGCAGTTATGTATGGCTCTCAACTCATTTGTTTGATTATAATTACATTACGTACACTTAAGTTTAATTGCCAACATATCAATTATTTTGAATTTACATATATATATACGAGGTGGGTCAATAAGTCCTTAGAAAAGCCGACAGGTGGCGCGACTAGTACTGTAAGCGGTTTGTTTTCATGCAGCGGCATTACCGATTCAGTATGCTGCGAAGTTTCAATCAGATTGGTCGGGTTGTTGTGTGTTTCTCGTACATTTAAAAAAAATTTGCTTGTGGAAAATGGAAAAATGGAAAATGGAGAAAATTGAGTTTAGAGCTGTTATTAAACATTTTAATATAAAAGGGTTAACAGCAAAGGAAATAAAAAATGAGTTGGATTTAGTTCACGGCATATCTGCTCCTTCATTTGCAACTATTTATAGCTGGTTAAATGAATTTAAACGTGGTCGTACATCAACAAAGGATGAACCACGCTCAGGACGTCCTGTAGAGGTGACTACACCAGAAATGATCAATAAAATCCACGATATGGTGTTAAGTGACCGAAGATTAAAGTTGAGTGAGATAATTGAGGTTACAGGGATCTCAAAAGGTAGCGTCATTTCTATTTTACATGACAAATTGGGCATGAAAAAAATTTCTGCAAGATGGGTGCCGCGTTTGCTCACAGTCGACAATAAACGCAATAGGGTGGTGGCCTCTAAAGCCCTGTTGTCGCTCATGCAACGCAATCCGGATGAATTTTTTCGTCGCTTTGTGACTGTAGATGAAACATGGATACACCACTATACTCCCGAGACGAAAGAACAGTCAAAGCAGCGGATTGCGAAAGGCTAACCATGTCCAAAGAAGGCGAAAACCGTAAAATCAGCTGGTAAGGTTATGGCTACTGTATTTTGGGATGCACGTGGAATTATTTTCGTTGACTATTTGGAAAAAGGAAAAACAATACCAGGGGATTATTATGCATCTTTATTGAACCAGCTAAAAAACAAAATTGAAGAAAAACGGCCTCATTTAAACAGGAAAAAAATCCTCTTTCATCAGGACAATGCCCGTGTTCACACATGTTTACGATCAATGGCTAAAATTGAAGAATTGAAGTTCGAATTGGTCGACCACCCACCGTATTCGCCAGATTTAGCCCCCAGTGACTTTTTCCTTTTCCCAAACTAAAAAAAATGGCTAAGTGGACAACGTTTTTTTTCAAATGAAGAAGTCATCGATCGGACAAATGCTTATTTTGAGGACCTTCCGAAAACTTATTTTTCTGACGGTTTAAAAAAAATTGAGAAACGTCTAACCAAGTGTATTTAGCTCCAAGGAGATTATGTTGAGAAATAAAAAAAAAATACAAAAATAAAAACTGTTTTAATGCTTTTTTCTAAGGAATTATTGACCCACCCTCGTATTATGATCTTCGAATGTGTATACTAAAAAGATGGCATATAATATTATCAAGGAAGGTAAAACCGCAATCTATACACGTTGTACAATAATTTATGGTGATCCCTTTACGGCAATACCCCCGTCGTGAAAGTGAGATAACTCTGTTGGACAGGTCATGTCTTACGGACGGGACATCCAACCACCCTTGTGAATCCTTTTCAATAGACTAGATGGGGAAAAGAAGATTGGACGACCTGGTCTACGGCAGTTGGACTGTGTTAATAAAAGTGACACATCAATCAATTGATACAATTAATTAACATATTTATATACACATATAATAATATATTCTTTTTAACATTACAACAGGTCATGGAGTCCAATAATAGTAGTTTCATTAGTAATAGAAGAGAAACAATTACAATCACAAGAGCTATGAGAAAATGACATAAATATACTACTTTGTTTTCCCACCACCACCACCCGTCATGTATGTACAGCCGTGGATATGCACGGCCGCCTTCCATGACGCTATAAACGTGTCTGAAAGAAGTGATTTTAAGTGATCATTCCATCCCGAAAGGGAGCTGTATGGGACTGATGCTACAACCATACACCGTAGTGCTTAAAGAAGAAAGTTAGGAAGAAAGAAAAAAAAATCTTTTTGGACAGGCTCTGCTGTCCGCTGACCCTACTAAAGGGTTAAGGCTATATTTCAGTTGAGGCATGGTCTGAAAAGATCGTGGCTAGGCGTTGCGCGGATTGTGCAAATGACGCGTGCCGAACGAAATATAATTTGTCATAAAAATCCAACATGCGTCCATTTAACGTTATGTTTATTGTTATATTACTAATAATAATAGTATATTCATTGACTTGTTTTCTTTTTTAGTACATACGTAAAGTTTTTTAGTCATCTTTACACGATTTAAGAATATTTTCATCCGACGCCATGACAAAACAAATCGACATGCGGATACCTCGACTGTCTGTCTCCGATTGGCGACTAGTGAGAAATTTCGTCGCACCTACTGTTGATGAAAATTATTTGCCGTTTCACTGAAGTACGCTCTTAAGCGCCCTATGTATCCGCATACTGAGTGTCACGAGTTGAAATGGATGAGTCTACAGAGTCGGGACTATCCCGCTACCCATACGACGCTGCAAATTTCTCGAAATACTGTGACCTCACCAAGAATTGAACCCGGAGCCCTTGGATGAGAAGTCAGTATCTTACGCACTAGACTACGAGGGCCTGAGCGCTTAGCCGGTTGAAGCGTTGTGCGTAATGGTACGTTTACATTTGACATTTATATTGTCATATTTATGTATGGCACCATATTCACCAAGTGTAAACAGTAATTATATTTGTACCAGCCACTTATTTTGCGTGTGTCGACACTCACCTGTCACTTATTCAATCTACTTATATACGAAAATGTAAACACCGCGTATTCGACAATTCCGAACTTGCCGCGATATATCACCGAAGTTGGACTCCCGTCTACATTTATATCAAGTACCTGACACATTATTCGTAGTTTGACAGGTACCTAGTGAATTGCATAGGTATATTTCTAAAACAACGGACAATCAATTATCATAGGTACACCATGAATGTATGCCCAACGTTTACGTTAATAAATGTACTGTAGCGATCTGTCGAAAATCATTGACAGTGAGAAATAAATCGGATGTCCGTGTTCTATGGATTTTGTTCGAAAATAAAATATCGCTTTTTCTCGGCACATACGATTAATTCTGATGCACTCTCTGAAGAAAAAATGCGCTTCAAATGGTATTACCTAATTCATTTTGGCCCACACCTGCACTCGTAATACGATAATATTATATTGAATATGCAATGACGATCAAGTGCTAGATATCGCAATGTTACTGTTAATCGTTCTTCTACACTTATGGCATTTCTAAATTGTGTGTCTTGTTTTTTGGCAAAAGGTCCAATCTTGCAAACTAAAGTTCACAAATTGAGTTGGATCTTCGATTTTAAACGCTGACATTAAACGGAAGGCACCTAGTTCTTCTCGTCGCTGAATCCATTCCCGCACCCATCTAGACCATTTTTTCCTCCTTTTTGTTGCCAAAAGACTTAAAATAATAACACTCGCTGCTTTCTTTTTTAACATTCCCATATTGACAACTGGCATAACGTTTTTGAGAAGTATACAACGTAAGTGTCCGAATAAATTACCATATCATATGTAAACACCGCATATATTTATTCCAATGTTGCCATTGAATAAAGTGTCGAGACTTTATTTCAACGAGAAGGATACCAGAATTTTATGTCAGATCCATGCAGGTGTAAACAGTAAGTGAAATTTTATGTCAGACACATAACATATGTATAACGGTATAAGTGTCAGATGTAAACGTACCATAAGACACTGACTTCTCATCCGGGGGCTTCGGGTTCTATTACCGCTGAGATCACAATATATTTGGTTTCACTTCTACTACTGCAATATTCGATTTCACTACAATATTGTCATTGGACTGAATGGTATGTTGTAGTGCCAATAAAAGAATAAGTAATATAATAATAATAATAGGCTTTCTGTATAAGTAAAGAAGTTTACTGGAGACATCTGCTATTCACAGAGAGAAGCACTGGACAGTAAAGGTTCAAATACATTATCATCACGTTATGTGCTGTCACGTGCTTTCACAGTAAACTGCTAAAAAGCTAAACAAACGTGTAATGTTTTTCTTGGTATTTAAAATGTTATCAAACTGATGCTCCCATCCCATGGCACATTTTGGACCTTTAAACGAATATTGTCAGTTAGCAAAATCTGCCGAAATCACCAGAATAACAATGAGGTCACCTCACGCGTATCGCGCTACATCATGAGTCGCACTAGTCAGTGAACGTTTTTTTTCTATTATCTGTAGGCCTACACATTTTCGACTCGCGTCGTTCTTTGTTTTTAGTGGTTTTCTCTGTGAAATTTCTTTTAAATTATTATCTATGTCTGCTGTTTACGTCTATTATATATGGTCTGCAAGTCGGCTTCTGTTCAAAATATTATCTATGGATGCAATATCACGAGAGCGACGCAGGTCGATTGTTGTTCTGGCGATTTCGACAGATTTTTCTAATTGACAATGTTCATTTAAAGAAAGCTTCAAAATGTGCTACGGGGTGGGAGCATCAGTCTGATAACATTTTAAATACCAAAAAAACGACATTACACACTTCTTCCTGAAGCGGCAGCGGACTGTGACAGTATGAGACAGCACATAACGTGATGATAGTGTATTTGAATCACAAGAGTTTTGAGTCTTAGACACTTCAATAATGCCGAATAAAAGTAGTGTTGATTATCGGGTCTAGGACGATTTGGCGCCGAGACAACTGGATGCCACGCAATTCGAAAATAAATAGACGTTAGCTACTTATAAGTAGTTTAAAAAATATATATATTATTATTTATATTTAAATTATTATATTATGATTTAATAGTTGGTGAGAATGTAAATATGCACACGTAAATAATGATTTAAACGTGCATATGTTTAAGTTCCAATGAACAAAGAGTTTTTTTTTATTTTATATATAGCCTTAGGCATGGTTATTCTCAATCCGCATTAAAAAAGCATTATGTTAAGAGTAAAATGAATTAAACCTACTAAGTAGTAGATAGAAACTGATTAAACTCATCTACGTTCTGTATACGTGTCTACGACAGTACGGCGTCCAATTGTCCTGGCGTCCAGTTGTCCGGGATGAATGACCGGGAAGAGAAACACAATAAGTATTGAAAGTGATTCCGCTATCGACCGATGGACACCACTGATAATATACCTATGAGTCAAAACATATTTCCGCATGTCTTTTGTGCGAAATATATTCCCTGCTTTATAATAGACGACACAGTTATTGAAAATGCCGTGTTGTATCACGAAACTCGTATAAAGTCATACATCTTGCGCGCTAAAGTGGAAGAAAGAGGCAGTAGAAAACTTCCACTTATGTTGAATAGGCACCTTATATAAAGTCATTCAAGTGTATATAATTTATTATATCAGTGTTGAATAGAGATAGAGGTTTCTCGACTTTTGTCGATTCTCGAGAATTCTAGATGTTTTTTGGATTCTCAAGAATTCTCAGGGATAATTTTTGTAAAGCTTTCCGCACACCAGAGCGGCTAACCGTTACCACAAATAGCAGTAAGTCGAAAGTTTGATGTTCAATTATTCAGCGCATCTATTCTATACACAAGACTGCTTTCGTCCTTTACGGAAGCTAAATAGGGTAGGAAAGTATCAAACTATTAACACTTGTCTTATTGTAATAATTACAATAAGTTAGCCGTCTGAACTGTCAAAACTGTCTATCTCACTCTAAAATTTATCACAGCCAAGAGAGGTGTTGTTATTGTAACAATTACAACTAATTTATTGTTATTGATATAATAAGTGCTAATACTTGGATACTTTCCTACCCTAGATAGCGGCCGAAAGCAGTATTATGTATAGAATAGATGCGCAGGAACGATTTTGACAAGAGGTGTAAGATATTTTCCGGCTATATGCGTCTGTTTTCAAGGCAATCCTTTAACTTACAAACTTATTACTTTTCTAATCAACCACATTATTAAGGGCCCACATGCTCAGCGTAGGTCGAAATGGAGCTTTTATGGTATTTTCAGAGCATAACCCTGGACATTCCTTAAACGTTGTAGATAATCTATTTATATAATTTTGAAGCCTTATTATCCTTTATATTTATTTTAATCATTTTTATGACTGCATAAAGTATTTTTATTACATGAAATAGTATTCTTTTAAACCTCGCGCTCTAATGTTTTACATCCATGTGCAGTGGTGTTAAGATTTTTTAGATTTATTAATTTTTAAGCGCATTTACAAAACCATTAATAAAATTTATGTTAACATTATATAGTGAAATATTTACGATAAAAAAATATATTTTATAATCTTTGTGATCCCAAATTTGACAAGAATTAGGCATTTTATTTTACAAAAAATGGGCACGATTAACACATTTGAAGATAATTCTAAAGATACTGATTATAAGCTATGTCTTTGACCATTCAAATTTGATAAACATACTATGAATAATGTTTGCTTTATAATAATTATTTATATTTATTATTAATAAAGATTATAAATAAAATTTTATTTACCGATAAAAATAAAAAGAATATTACCGTTTGTTGCTGAAAGGCAACACCATGCAATTAAGGGTTACTATTACTACAAATATTATTTACAGTATAACATCAATTTTATTATCCGGACTAATAGGGGTGAAAGTTTAAATAATCTGGACAGTATAAAAATAGTAGGTACCTGGTAAATCTGTTTTTTTACCATTCTGATCCTAATAAGATCATATGGGCCTCCACATAGTGGAGGTTTTGTATTAACAGATTTTGTGTTTACGAGAAATGGATGTAAGCCACTCGCTCAGCCTATTAGGTCCATACTCTGACTCGTACACAAATTAAAAAACAATATATGTACTTACCACACCCAGGATTCGAACCTGAGACCCCATGACGCTATAAGCCGATGCTTAAGCCGCGTGGCCTGTCAAATCTATTTTACCTCCGTCATAATCTTTTGTCATAAAGCATTGTTTGTATACTCATATCAAAACGATTATCATAGTGCTAAGTTGATAATCGATAGTATGGATAATCAAGTCTGCATTCTGAGGATTTACTTTTGAGAAGATTAAGAATTACGTGTACCTGGAGCTGTTAAAAGTGAGAGCAGCCTATAAATCGTAATTTAATTCGAGATGAATTAATTGTGCTAGGTAACAAACGACGTACGTTACAAGGCAATACACCGACACTTGAAATACATATTGTGCAAAACACCAATAGGACCAATTATTACTTGTCATGTATAAGCTCGGAGACCTGGTGCATGACTCAAACCATGGAAAGAGTGTTGGGCTCATTTAAGCGGAGCGTGCTGTTTGGACCCATCGATTACACACTACAGTTGGCGTGACGACCAAGATAGAATTACAAACTATACGTTATGTACGGAGGTCCGCATATTGTACAGTACAAATTGAGCCGACTTATGGCTCCACCAAACCACAGGACCCTATATTTGTTCGTGAAGCATCATTTTTTTTATAACTGAGAATGTCTTAGGAGCGGTTATCAAAGACTGAGATCACCATGCACTCAAATCCGCTTTGACTGAATTTACAGGACTTTAAGTTAAGAGCACGCATAGGAGAGAGGAGCACGTAGAACTAAAATTAAAAATTGTGACAAATTGATTGAAAAATATGACACCGCAAATTTTCTAAATTCAACAAAATTGGCCATTTTACCGACCAGGTCTGACGGTCTGATAGGCCCAACAGCTGCTGATTGAAGTGACTTGAGTAGCTCTTCCCTTTCCACGGTTTTGGACAGACATGGATGAAGGCAGATGCTGGAGAAGGCCAAGACCCATGCAGTATTGTAATATCAGAAGAAGGTTTTTATAATATTCACACGCCAGGTTTCTACAGACCTTGATGGGAACTATAACACTATTGGATAAGTTTTAAAAAAATACCTAAATGTGCCAAACATCCAATCAAGAACAAAATGTAAAGTTTTTTATAGCATTTTACTAGCGTGCAGATTGTAAACATGCCATTGTTTTCAGAAAGTCGTAAATTTTTTGTTGATTTTAGCCGCCACAAAGTTTTTATTGTGCATTAAATTGAAAACCACATTTCCACAGTAGCAATGCCAATAGTTCACAACTGTGATAAAATATACGTTATATTATAACTTATATATATTTACGAGTATATATTTATTTTTATAGGATATGAATATACTATAATATGAATACTAAAAACGACCATCTAGAATTCAATAAAATTTGAAATAAATTTCAATAAACACAATAATTAAAATGCTACAAAAAATATGTTATCAAAGTTCTTGAACTACACCTAGAGGTACACTTATAAAGTTTTAGTATGATAGCAATAATTGATTTCAATTCTAGAACGTTTTTAGTATTGTTGAATTAGTAGCTACAGACAATTTAATATTTTGTAAATTGGCGCGTTGAAGTATAACGGCATTGTTTATAGCCGCTATTTTCGGAAGATATTATTTTTAAGTAAGTATTTAGGCCACGTCTAGATAAAAAGGTTTACTTGTTTTTATATTATGTTAATTATTGCTCCCGATTGTATAATTTCCTTATATGAGAAGAACACAAATAATCATAACTATATTTTATTCGTTTTAAAATATATTACTATCACACATTTTAATGCAGCATATTATTGTATATGTTTAATAAATTGAAATAGAATAGTACAAGACTTAAATCCATTAGATTTTTACAACGTTTTTCTAAGCTCGTATTCTTATTTGTCCGGTGGTTCTTTGTCCGGTACAAATCTTCCAATCGATTTTTAACTAACTTCACGACTAGCTAGACATTTGAAACTTTTAGAATAAATCAGAACACGATGCCAATGAATTCTTTTAATACTTTTAGCCATCTTTAAGTAGAATTGAATTCATTTTCAGTTAATTCTGTTTTGTATGAAAAGTTATTTCGACACCATTATTCGTTGCTAGGTTGCTGGGGGCCTAGCAACTAAATTATTAATATATACGTGCGATACTATGGAAATCAATATGAAATATGAAATGACATCTTAGTATTATTAATTTCTATCAAGCACAATTTTTTTTATCGTTTAAGCTAGTCAAGTCAAGTTTATATGATTCAACAGAAAATTTAAAAACGTCGTAGGGTTATAAAAAGTTCTGTTTATGTTGTAATTATTTTTAAGTAAGTATTTAGGCCACATCTAGATAAAAAGGTTTACTTGTTTTTTATATTATGATAATTATTGTTCCCGATTGTATAATTTCCTTATATGAGAAGAACACGGATAATCATAACTATATTTTTTTTCTTTTTAAAATATTACTATCACACATTTTTAATTCAGTATATTATTTCTTCTTCTTATTGTGTCATCCCCTAGCGGAGGTTGGCCACCATCATGGCGATCTTATCTTTGTCGTCTGCTACCCGGAACAGTTCAGTGGAGCTGCACTCGTACCGATTACGGAGATGCAGGACATGATGAAAATCAAAAAAAATAATCATATTTTGATTTTTTTTAAAGTTGAAATCACTTATTAATATATGTAGCTATCATTTTATGATGTTAGTTTAATACAGTCCAATATATTTTTTTAGAAATATTTGATTTATAAAATCTATTTTTGTTTAAATTTGTCCAAATAATGATCAGTTCACTAGGTATGAGGTGTTTGAGACAGTAAAAAACATAAAATGACCCTCCATCTTCTAAATATCTTGAAGAGTATTATATTTAGCTCATGTTTTAGTATATCTTCCTTTTAGTATTTACTTCTATCATGGACTTTTTATATATGTCATTTTGTATAAAAAAAGGCTAAAAAACCCAAAAAACTATATTTGACATGTTTTTTTTCATTCCACTTATACACAAAGTTTACTTAAAATCTAAATACTTAATAGAAGAATTCAAAACCTATAAATATTTAAAAGATTTATTTAAATTGAATGAATAATACATGAGTTATATCAATTTTAGTAATCAGTGTGCCTTTTTAAGTGATCCTGAAAAATTAATTCTGTCTGGAATGGGATAAGCCACGAAATGCGGTGCCGTCCTCTGCTACGCTTCCCATTGATCTTTCCTTGAATGACAAGTTGGGAATGCTGTACTTTTGTCCTCTCATAATGTGGCCGAAATTTAAATGTGGTCACGATCCTCAGCAATGAGTGCACGACCAAGAAGAGAGAAAATGTGGCCAAGGTACTGTAGTTTCCTGGTTTTGATACTACGTAGAACTTCTCGGTCCTTCCGACCGCCTTCTGCTTCTCAGCCCCAGATATATAATTGACAGATATCTGTCAGATTTCATTTACCTGACATAAATGTATTAATGCACATTGCAAACAGAGCGTTGCATTCCATTACGAACAAAATAAATAGATCTAAAAGAAAATGCAATTAAAAAATTAATATATATCTAATTAAGGAATGAAATCAATATAGTACTATGACTTGTAGGCTGTAAAGATGTATATGAAAATAATAAAATTAAGTTTTGATGCATTTTTGATCATTTTATAAATAAAACAAATAGCAAATAATAATGACGAAACCTTGACGTTGAAAAACTAGTCATTTTCTTTTTAGTTACTGTAATATTGTCAATCTCGTACGGTAACTCAATGTGACATCACCGGGATGGACCGAATTTATTATCATCATAAAGGGAAGGTTTAACTGAGTTAATATAGAAATAAACTATTGAATTTAAAATGAAATGAATGGTCAGAGTGATAAGTTTGAAAATTAAAACTTGCAAGACAAAACTTCAGCGTTCACTTTGAAACTGTATTTTAAGGGCTTGGAAAACAAAACAAAATTTAAATTTAGCTGCAGGATAAAATAAAATATGTTCACGTAATATATTCAGACATTTTCTCGAATTAAACCCTCCCCCCCGTTTTTGCCGCAATATTAATATTTTATATTTTAATCTCATTTTAAATAACGCGGTTAGGCGGTAAAATTTGTTAGCTGAACACCTTTGGGAGAGTTACATAATTGTTTCGGAAATTATGGAACACGTGTTACTTCATGGACCATGTGTGTTCGCGAAATGTACGTAAATTATTTATGAATACGTCGTCAGCGCTATTATAGTTTACGACCAAAAAGACACTGACTATAATATTATAACAAAGGATGTCACGTGACTTCACCCACGTGAAATAACTATGGAAATAAAGAGTCAACAAAAAATATACATAAATCATCATCAACCTGAATCTTTCCACTACTGGATGAAGGCCTTTCAAGCTGCTTCTACTTCTCTCAGTCCTGTGCATTGCGTTGCCACGTACTTCCGCAGAACTTTATCATTTCATCGATCCAACGGCCTCTAGATCTACCTTGCGGACGTTTTGTACTTCTTGGATACCACTGGATGACTAGATTTGTCCAACGATTGTCTCTTCTTCGAGCTATGTGTCCAGCCCATCTCCATTTAAGGCTTTTAATAAACTCTATTACATCGAAAACCCTTGTCTGCTTCCTTATCCATCCATTCCTATTTTTGACCTTTAGCGTTATGCCCAGCATGCACCTCTCCATACCACGTTGTGCTACTCTAAGTTTATGGATCTCTCTTTTACTTCGGGTCCATCTTTCACACGCATATGTGATCACAGGAAGCACATACTGGCTGAACACTTTGCGCTTTAGGCACAGTAGAAGGTAACTTTTGAAGACATTATTCAGGCGGCCAAAAGCACTCCTGCCTAGCTTTACTCTGCGAACAATTTCATCAAATATACATCCATCTATAGACACTTGTCCCAGATAGATGTAGTTTTTCACCTGTTCGAGCTGAGTGCCATTGATAAGGATCTCTTTTTGGCCTGCAAAGCAGTTGAACATGACTTTCGTTTTTGTTACATTTATTTTCAAACCTACTTTGTTGCTTACTTCAGCGAGTTCCTGCATTCTGCTTTGGAGGTCTTCTGAGTCTTGTGAGAAAATTACTATGTCATCGGCAAAGCGCAGATGACTCAGGTATTCTCCATTTATAGGGATCCCTTTACATATATAGAGATATAGAATTACAAATTAAATATCTATTTTAAATAGTGACAAATTATAGCAAACTCGGTAAGGAGCTGACCGCAATAATAAATATCCACATATCCATTTTTCACTTAGTCAGTAATCAATTGACACAAACGCCAGATAATAGCTGAATCGATTACTTCAATAAAAAAAATATTATAATTATTATAAAAGTGTATAAATAGCGAATAATAATTCATCGGAAGTGTCACTCGAATATACGTTTCCGGTCCGGTATCTCCATCTCCGTTTCGTCCTGCACAACATTTCATTGTACCGAGATGCGGACCTTGGAGCCGTGTCATAAATATTGTAACATAACTACTGTAGCATACCCTTGTACTGACTGTTTACACTGCAATTCAAACTCGCTTCTCCATCCATCGGAGCAACCACCAAATCTCGACTTCTTATCTCTCCTTCTGATGACCTCATCATCATCCTCAACACCATGACCTACGACACGTCGACGACTCTCACACTGGTAACACAGTGGTAAGCTTCGTATTTTTCCGATAGGTGTCCCTGGTAGGTAGAGTATTCACCTTAATATTATACATTTTGTACGTGACGGAGTATTCAGGTATAATATCAATGTCTCGCATAGACCATCGTCTCAACTCTACTAACCACAAACGCGGTATTGGCAGTGAAAAGCTCAGATTTGTAAAGTTTAGCCTTCAAAACTATAGGTACTACGCAATGACATATTAAATGGACGACTCACTTCATACCCGGCGCGCACGAGAAATTTTGCATGAAAGTCATTCACAGATGTATAGGTAGATGTCACGTGACCATTGACGTATCCGTTTCTATTATGCGATACAAGCTTCGAGAATTTATAGTAATATAACCTTTATTGTAATGGCGTATTAGTGTCATGACTCATTGCGTTAGAAACAGATTCTCGGTTACTTACGACTTCTCTGAGATTAGACGCAAGTGAGCCCAACGAATCACAGGCGACTGACTGTCCAATGGTTCCTGTCATTCAATTGCATTGAATAAATATTCATCAATATCTTAAAATGGCATTTTATAAATAATAAATAATACTAACACATGCAAAGTGATATCCCATCTTTCTTGGAGTGTTTAGTAGATTTTTTTTACAATTTTTAACTAGGCACATTGGCATTTTGTAACACAATAATAACGGTGGAGTCGAAACCTGACAGTCAGAAATTTTGTATGGGCAGACCCAGCGGTGTCGCCAGACCGCTTGCAAGCAGAATGTTCATTTGAGCGTAGGATACCGATATTAAAACATCCGGCAGACCCGACACAAAGTGAGTGTCATTTTATTTTCTAGATGCTTCGTCCATATTAATGTCATTGGTACTACGCAATTTAAAGTTTCTAGTGTTATACTTTGAATACCCACCAGCAATATTAAATTGTAGAACTATTGCAATTTGATCGAAACAGTGATAATAACGTAAAAGTTAATAAAACTCAAATACCAATAGAAAACCACAAAACCCATTCAAGCCTTTCCATGACGTGATGGTCCACGAAAATAATTTACTGAGGTCTTACAGACGATAATAATACTAAAATATTACAACATTATCAATTTTTCAAAAAACAAATAGTATATACCTACCAGTGGCGAAGGGTGGAGGTAGCCTGTTAAAATTCGATATAAATAGTGCACATTAAACTTTTTCAGTCGTTCCTATTTGTTTTTATTATATTACCGTAGACTAGGGAATCCAATGCCGAGCCAAAATTTTGATCCCGGGATTATAATTTGACAATCCCGGGATTGGCATTTTTTTCCATAGTTAATATATTTTTTTATATATACAAATAACATTGATAAAATCGGTCAAAAATAAATCTAGTATAATTTATACTATTTAAGACATTTATTGTCAATATTGTGTACGTTCAATCTTGGAAATACATAAGTTTAATGGAGTAAATAATATTGTAATATAAATTTAATGATAATGTTAATTTAATATGAGATTGCTGTTTCTGATAGTGAAGACTTAATGGTTGGGTTAGCGAGATTAAAAATAGTAAATCTAATTAGTCAGCCAAATATGAAACTGCCGTAAAACGTATGAGATCATGGTGGAATTACTTTGTTAAATGTGCAAAGCATTGTTTTTTTTCCAATCTTCCTCATTTTTATTAAGTAATATGACAAAATAAAACAAATCGGCAACTTACACATGGGTAATAAATCAAACTTCATTCAAACTCAGTTTATTTATAATGTAGTTATTTGTTATTAAAAGTATTTTGTCTGTTATATTTTCGTTTTTATTTTATTTTATAAAAAAATTGATAAAGAAAATCAATCCCGAAAATTTCGGGATTATGTTTACCAATCCCGGGATCCCGGGATTGGAATCCCTACTGTAGACTACAAAATTTACAGATGGTGTTGGTTAGTTTTTAAAAATCACATAAACCTTGTCTAAATCAAACCATTATTAATAGTTTTTATATGTTAGGTATGGGCGATTCGACAAAATAATGCACTCGCTTGTTTTCGTTGAATTAAAAATACATAATTGGTTGGGCCATTTATATTCCCATTCCATTCCCTATCTCATCACCCACCTCCTAATCTCCAGTGTTATTGTCACCAGACAATGTATAAGCAATTATGCGTCATGAGAGACCGTGTTGCAAAGAGACATTGAGTTGCATCTCGACAGCGGACACGTGTGGGCTTCTAATAGCTTTCCGCCGCTTAAGTGATTGACTCAATAGATACAGACTCATACATAATCTCTCATCATCATTCATACACCCTCACATATAATCCATAAAACTGTGTCACAAAGTGCGTGAGTGTACGAACCGGGTGACCCAAAACAACGATACTGCCCGAGTGACAGTTGAAACCAGACCACGGAGCCATCAAACATCATCACAAAGGGCAGTGTCTGGCATTCTGTTCCATCGCCCCAACCTCTAGATCCGACCTCCTCATCTTCCCTAAAAATAATTACAGTCCACTCAAAAAGCTCAACCAATAATACTACACGTGTGCTCGTTAGTTTTTTTAAATTCATTAAGCCCTGCCTAACCAAACCACAGTATATAAAAAATGTTATTCTATTATAAGCTATCCAAAATTATGTATAGTTTAATGACAAAATTTTAGATATTTTATAAATAGACGATTATTTTTTTACTATTATCTATATTATGGCTTGGTTTTTACAGTGTTAAATTGAATTTAAAAAAAAATAACGAACACCATCTGTAAATTATAGACTTAGTTTAATGAAAACAAATACATAATATGACTGACAAAGTTTAAATTGTGGACTATTTATATCGGATCTTAACAGCCTTCCTCCACCCTTCGCCACTACCTATAGTAGTAATAGCAGTGAAACAATCACAGAAACACCATAGACCAAAACTGTTGTCAAAGTTTTGGTCTATGGCGACATGTTTTAGCATTTCTATCATATTTTCTGATCTGTGGTTCAAACTCATATTATTATTATATTATTAAGATATTTTTATGAATGACCATGGTGCTCCAGCGGCTTACGCGTCGACTTATAATTTTGTGGGTCTTATGTTCGAATCCTGGGCCTATCAGAAATACATATTATTTTTCAGTTTGTATTTGGAGTCAGAGTATGGACCCAATAGGTCGAGCAAGTGGCTGACATCCATTTTTCGTAAAAACAAAAATCTCTATTCTCTCAAATGACTCTATTCAATTAAATTACGTCATCATTATTGGCTCCACAATGAGATGTGGATATTCTCCGCGTCCTGATGAAGTTTTTAACAGATTCTATTACGAAAAATACTACCTTATTAACCATGTCCATAACCTATTATCTCTATGCTCTGGATGCAATCATAATACAGTGAAATAAAAGCAATGTGAATATTTCAATTGCGCTGAATTGACCTCGTAACCCCTGGCTATACCACGCACCATGCTATATAATTTAATAATATATTAATCTAGAACTGAGAGTCCATATTTCACATGCACGTGCCACCTTCAGTTGGATACTATATAATACCATCCCCTAAAATGTTAAAATAGACCTACCCCTAAAAAGTGTTTTGGGATGAACCATTTTTCAGAGCTGAATTACGTATTCACTAAAAAGTCCTTTTCTTTCCTCATCATAGGTTCAACGCTCAGGGATTGCCAACAATCTCATTTGTAGAGCCTTTATAATTTATATTGTTTAGCGATACAAAAATAATTCAACTTATTAACGACCACAATGGCTGAGCGGCTTGCGCATTGGTTTGTAATGTCATGGGTCTCCAGGTTCGAATCCTTTAGTCTGGCAAATATACATATATTTTTTTTAATTTGTGCTTGGAATCAAAGTATGGACCTAATAGGTTGAGCAAGTGCCTAACATCAATTTCTCGTAAAAACAAAAAATCTAAAAAATCTGTTAATACAAATCTCCACTCTGTAGGCTTTGGAGGCTCTGGAGTACTTTTGAACAGTGATTTATAAACCAAAGTGGACGATTAAACTGACGTAAATACATAATTTCGCAAGATATTTACTTTGTGTCGATTCAAGTTACACGGAAACCCCAGTCGTCAGTCCGTTTCGAGGCCCCTTATCATATAATTATCTAAATAAATTGCGTAATCAATTTTTAGATAAAAATATATACTCGTTTTTTTTTTACGTAATTCTGACGTTATTCTCCTCTCTGGGAAATTGATTATATTATGCATTAAGCCTAGTAAGTAATACAGATCTGATGTAAAGACCTTTTAGGTATACTTAAAAACCACAGATTGTGAAAAATACTAATTTATAGTTTTGGAACGCCCTGACAAAGCTGGCGCCTCCTACGCTTCGGCGAAAACCAACACTGCATTTACTATTATATTCATCATCATCATCAGCCTGAATCTATCTACTGCCAGATGAAGGTCTCTCCAAGCTGACTCCACTTATCTTAGTCCTGTGCGTTGCGTTGCCACGTACTTCCGCAGAACTTTATCATTTCGATCCAGCGGTCTCCAGATCTACCTTGCGGACGTTTTGTACCTCTTGGATACCACTGGATGACTAAATTTGTCCAACAATTGTCCTTTTTCCGAGCTATATGTCCAGCCCATTTCCATTTGAGGTTTTAAGCAAACTCTATTACATCGCAAACCCTTGTCTGTTCCCTTATAAAGTCATTCCTCTTTTTGTCCTTTCGCGTTATGCCCAGCATGCATCTCTTCATACCACATTGTGCTACTCTAAGTTTCTGGATCTCTCTTTTACTTAGAGTCTATGTTTCACATGCATAGTGATTACGGGAAGCACACACTGGTTGAACACTTTACGCTTTAGGCACAGTGGGAGGTCACTTTTAAAAACATTATTCAGGCGGCCAATAGCACTCCAGCCTAACTTTTCTCTGCGAATAATTTCATCAAATATACATCCATCTACAGACAATTAATTGTATACTATAAGTATATGATGCCAAACACGAATCCGGTAGTTTGTGTAATCGTTCCTCAACATCTCAGAGATCGTCGCAATACCGCGAAATTACAAGAGTTGGTCTACGCGCTGCATGGTTGAAGATACACAGAGCGTCGTGATGGATTGAGGAAAATTTTTGCACCCCATGCTGTAACCATAATGGGGTAAATTAATAGTACCCACAGTATTACAAGTCAAAGCATCTAACTAAATTGATTAACTTAAGAGCCGTGAATATAACAAATCTAAACATTGAAATTAATGGCTCCACCAAACCACAACCGCCCTGCACCACACCCGGTCTTATCAGGCGTATCACGGAACCCCACGTTTGATGCGAAGCATCTATTTTTTATGACTGGGAATGTCTCAGGAGGCCCAAGACTAAGGTGACCATGCACTTAAATATCCTTTAAGTTAAGGTACCCATGGGAGAGATGAGCACGTAGAGGCAATATTAAAAATTGTAGTAAGTAACAAATTAAAGCTAATACAAAACTGCCGAACAATCTAAGTGAAGAGATCTTCACGTTGGCAGTATGACGCAGCAAATTTTCTAAATGCAATAAAATTGGCCTTTATGGCGACCAGGTCGGACGGTCCGATGGGCCCAACAGCTGGTTGAACCGGCCTGAGCAGCTCTTCCCTTTCCGTCCACATTTTGGGACATTCCCAGAGGATGTGGTTTGCATCCTGTATTTCTCCGCCACATGGTCATGTTGAACGGGTAACAAGACCAAGCTCAATGAAGCTACCAGCGAAGCCACCATGTCCAGTCAAAAAATTGACTCGTGTAATGATCTGGAGTCAAAGCGTTTATCTCCATTCGCCATTTGATATTTGGAAACTAAATCTAAACAATGAAATCTAATAATAACATCATAATATTTTTCTTTTAAAAATGCAAACGAAAGGTGTGAAATATTTAACAGAACATCCGGCATAGCTGGGTTTTCCTGTTTATTTTTAGTATTATTCTAACGCAGACGTATTATTTATTTCTCAATATATAACAATTTAAAAATATATTACGTACTAGTATGTATTATTACTTGAACAAAACCGATCAGCAAAGCTATTCATATACAAAGCGGCTACCGACGGTAGTTTATCATAATCTGTATTGAGGCAGTGAGGCAGGTACAATAAGTTAACCGTCTAAATTGTTAAAAATTGCTATATTTTAACAGCATCTCTCTTGGCTGTGTTAACTTTTAGAGCGAGACAGTTTAAACGGCTAATGTATTGTAACAAACAAATACTTCAATATATAAATATGATAAAATTATAATATTTATCACTTTAGCCGTCGATAGCCGCCTTGCGTATATAGAATAGACCCACTGAGCTCGAATTCTGAAAAGTGAAAACATCAGTGAAATGAACGAAATGTCAAGGTTTTAAGACGCATTTTTGCATAGGAAACGATTAATGAATACATCATAACATGAATCTTTTAAAAGAATATAATATATATATATACATATATTTCCGGAATATAAGCTAGATATTATTTTGAAAATATTTATTAACGCCATGTCAAACAAAATATCAAAACTTTGCGTTGAAATATTAAATAAATGAAAGCGATAACTGTTGAAATGTGTGGATTCTTTGGTTATAAGGAATTAAATCGATTAGACATTTTAAATTGAAAAATGACCGCAATATATTGTTTTTTGCAAAAATCATGGCATAATTACGCAATCGGAGTGAGTCAATCAAAGTGACAGCACGTAAAATCGAAAAATTCGTAAATATTATTTTTAAAAAATCTATGCTTGCACTCGAAAAATAAATTAATATATACCTGGCACAGTTTATATTTAATACACTAAAAATGATTATTTGAAAGATCATATCGATTGGATAAATTATTGCATTCGTGGCTTGTTACAGATCATTAATTCGCGACTATTGGCTAGCCGTAATAGGGCATTACATATTGTTACTACGTCATCAAATCGCTTTAATTTATTACATGTAGATTTTGTAGAATATAAACTTTTGTAGAATATAAACATAATATGAAAACTTACATATTCATTTTTACAAAGTTACAGAAGAACATCAGTATAATATGATAATT
This sequence comes from Rhyacophila brunnea, assembly GCF_057557595.1. NCBI lineage: Eukaryota > Metazoa > Arthropoda > Insecta > Trichoptera > Rhyacophilidae > Rhyacophila > Rhyacophila brunnea. The sequence goes on along the minus strand of NW_028232806.1, from coordinate 36,452,056 downwards.
TTACATAATTCTAAAGATAAAAATAAACAAAAAAAAGGTAGAGTTAAGAACGGTAACCGGACAAAACAGAACAGCCAGGGAAAAGATGAAACATTAATTTTTGGGGAATCTATTTAGGCTAGGTTATGTTAGGTTACGTTAGGTTAGGTTAGGTCATTATTTCGTTGTACCTAGTCACCCAATGATTTTGAACATATTATATTGATTAGCATGAGATAACCTAAGCTTACCGGAAAAGTCCCGTTAATTTGAGGCTTTCTAGCGATTAGGAATGCAAAAATTTGGTATATAATTTGATTTATTATGGCGTATTGAAAATCTGTGCTATTAAAAATCTATCAACATAATAGACATAGGACAATTTCAATATTTAATTTATATTTTTCCTGAAAGGTCATAGTTATATTAATTTATCGTTGTTCTGTTTTGTCATGGAACCGTTATGAACATACCCTTAAGAATATCATTAGGTTTGGCATATATATTCTATTGAAATAAAGATCTTGGTATAGAATTTTTTGGCACTTAGACCCTATAGACTTTCAATCATTGCTTAATCAAGTATGAAAACCCATCAGACCCTTATTAGATCCTTAGGCTTAATCTTAATTATTAACACAACAAAAAAAATAGTTTTTAAATCTAGAATAAGCCAAATCATGATTAAAACTTTCATTACCTACCAATTACTCAACATTAATCACTTAATTAAACAAAATTATGAATTATAATGTAAACATTTCAGTATTAATTAAAGCTCAACGATTTTACGGAAAAGCTTGCTTGTCATATAAAATGGATAATAAGAATTTAAAAATTCATATAATATTACACAACACTCATACTTAATTTCAATAGTTATTTTGTTTAATTATTCGAATGATTTTTAAACATATTTTCCCCTCCACGGCCGTATGTTTCTCCACATCCATTATGCGAACGTATACTATGATGTAACGAACATTAAGCAGTCTTTAAATCTATAGAGAGAGTCCCAGTAGCAATATCAAAAAAAAGCCTTGCTTGACATTGAAGTTAATGGCGCCACCAAACTACACCCGGCCGCACCACACCCGGTCTTAATTGGGTGTATCACGGGACCCTGTGTGTGACTGAAGCATTATTTTTTATGACTGGAAATTTCTCAGGAGCAGTTACCCAAGACTAAGGTCACCATACACTCAAATGTGCTTTGACTGAATTTACATGACTTTAAGTTGAGGTACCCATGGGAGAGATAAGTACGTAGAGCCAATATTAAAAATTGTAATAAGTAGCAAATTGAAGCTAATAAATAAATTGTCGAACATTCTAAGTGAAGAGGGGTCTAGTACGATTTGGCGCCGGGACAACTGGACGCCACGCAATTCGAAAATACATAGACGTTAGGTACTTATAGATACTTTAAAAAATATTTAATATTATTATTTGTATTTAAATTATCATAATATGATTCAATAGTTTAGAATTTAAATATGTACACGTAAATAATGATTTTGTTATATATTTACGTTCCAACCAAAAAATAGTTTTATTTATTTTATACCTATAAAGCCTTAGGCATGGTAATTCTCAATTTCAACATTGTGTTAAGAGTAAAATGAATTAAAACTACTTAGTAGTAGATAGAAACTGATTAAAATTCCTCGTCTATGTTCAGTTTACGTATCTACGACAGTCCGGCGTCCAATTGTTCTGGCGTCCAGTTGTCGCATTCTCTCCCTACATCCGAGATCTCTCTATTTCCGTGATCGTAATTAGGGATTGCAATACCGAATGAAAATACCAATACTGGTATTTCCTATTGAATACCGGTATTCGTGAAATATATAAAAAAAAAACATAGAAGTAACTATGTACCAATAAATTTAGATATATAAATCTCTTTATAGATATAGGTATAAATACAATTAATACTTCATATAAAACATATCTAAATACGTATAGATTAAAATATATGAACCTAGGTAACGATGTTGATGTTTACAAATATTTAGTAGTTGAATGATTGGCACTTTCTTCTTCGAATGATCTTTCAATAAATTTATATTATGTGATCTTAGATGTGTATGTGCCCCACTGATCATTCCACCTAATCTTTTATTAGTTTATTGTGCTTTTTACACTTAGGTACACGTCTAATGACAACGGAAGTAAATTAGACATCGCGTAATCCGACAAAAATATACAGTCCTCTTGAACCTTTTATGTTAATTAACATATTTTGTTTCCACTTTAAATACCGAATATACCGGTATTATCTGATTTTTAAAACCGGTATTCCGGTATTGACAAATACTGAGATACCGGTTTTGAAATACCGGTATTACAATCCCTAATCGTAATAACCAAGTTCGATTGTATTTAATTTGTAATTCTATATCTGTACACATACATACATATCAGTGGCGAAGGGTGACTTTTGTAAAGAGGTAGGCTGTGGAGATCTGATAAAAAAACACACTAGTCAGGTATAGTTACGAGAAATTAGAAGATAATACGATATTGCTACTAATGAATAGGTACACACTAATTTAATGACTTCAAAAACTCACTGACGACATAAAATTAAGCGATCAGTTTAAATTACGTATTTTTTCAAAACATTTATACGCATCAAAATTCATTAGAAAAAATCTTTTTTTTTTAAAAAGCAGTGTCTATTTATTAATATTCGATTAAACACCATAGAAACTATTTTTTTTTAATTATCTAATTATTTAGTTTTAGGCTCTGTGCTTACATTAGTTCATACAATTCGATAGACTGGGCGGGGATACGAGACATAAAGTCCATATGAAAAAAATTAAGAATTATTTGAAACATAATCCGACCTTTATTTACGTCAAGACAGATGGCGCGCTGTGGTATAATTTTTAAAACCTTTGCTGATTATTTTGTTATTATCTGTGTAATACATTCCTACACATACGGCATCTTTCGTTGGAAAAATAAATTATTTTATAGAATATATTTATAATCAAGTGATTATATAATATAAATAAGTCAATATGCAATTAAAAAAAAATTTATTAAGAAGATAGGCTTTAAATAACCGCCTAGTATGGAGTCTTCGCCACTGATACATAGTATTTAATTTTACTACATATCCCTGCAGAAATTCCATTTATTTTCCGTGGGGTGAAAATAATTACATATTTTCAACTTTTTGTTCGCAGGACCTTCGTCCCAAGGTTGACGACTCTTGCCCTAACTCAATCTGTCGCCCGTCAGTCAAAAGGGACGATCTTTAATTTTCTCACATCCCCCGAAAGAAATAAAATATAAGCCGGCATTTTTTTTTTTGAGGAGCGAATTCTCCGCCGATTTCGACGTCCTGTCACAGTGATAACCGAAATTGAGTTTCAGTTTACACGAGCAACTATGAACGAGATTTTCGGATTATTTTGGAAACTGACATCAGGTACAAGGTTATCCTGGTATCGCGCTTCGGAAAGCACATTTACGCATACAAACAACTTGATGATCTTATATAATAGTGGCGAATGGTGGAGTTAGGCTGTGAAGATCCGATATAAATAGTGCATACTAAACTTTGTCAATTATACGTAATTGTTTTTACTGAACTAAGACTACAATTTACAGATGGTGTTGGTTAGTTTTTAAAATTCAATTATACCCTGCGAACCAAACCATAATAGATAATAGTAAAAAAAACACTCGTCTATCTATAAAATTTCTATAATTATGACATTAAATCATACATAATTGTGGATATTTTATACATGCGTATAATAATATTTTTAAAACTGACCAACAACATATTGTGTAATATATATTCTTAATTCAACGAAAACAAATAAGCATGAATGAAAAAGTGTGCACCATTTTGTCGGATCGCCCAAAGCCTACCAACACTATTATGGTTTGGTTTAGGCAGGGTTTAATTGTTTTTTTTTTAAATTACTAACACCATCTATATATTGTAGTCTTATTTCAATAAAAACAAGTACGTATGACTGACAAAGTTCAATGTGCACTATTTATGTCAAATTTTAACAGCCTACCTGCACCCTTCGCCAATGCTATAATATAATATACGTAACATTGACTTAAAACTTTAAACAAAGTCGTATACATAATATTAAGCAGGATACTAATAATTAGCGAGTCGTCACTGTAACCGTTCCAGCGCATCTATTCCATGCAGAAGACTGCTATAAATATAGGCCGCTATCGGTAGCTATTGAGGATCGTTTTTCATTTTTTGTTTCAAAGTTTTAGCACTTATTATAACGATTACAATAAGTTACCCGTCTAAAGGCCTTAACAGTCAAAACAGTCTATCTCGCTCTAAAATTTAATACAGCTAAGAGAGGTGCTGTTAAAACATAGCACTTATTGTAACAATTACAACTAATTTATTGTAATTGTTACAATAAGTGATAATATTTCGGTACAAACCTACTCTAGATTGCTGCCGTAGAGGCCGAAAAGCAGTCTTGTGTATATAATATAATATATGTGTATAAAATAATAATTTTAGCCTAGATTTATGTTAATCAAGTATAGTTTAAATTTAATTTTCCCAACAATAGCCAAATCAGGGTTATCTAGTTGTAGTATTGAGGTGACGATTTCATTAAAGTAGTGAAGTATACCTACCCAGTAAATTTCTAGTGATAATTTATCATGACATAACGTAAATGAGCTACAAAAATCAATTATAGTAAACAAGTGATAGAAATCGTATCGCTAAGCATGTGTATAACCATAGAGATATGTATAACTGTTAGAATATGACAATCTAATATTACCATAAATTATAATACTAACCGAAAGGCACTAATCACTTGTACAACCATCCCTATAGACACTGGTCCAACTAATTGATCAAGGCCTAAATGTTTAGAGCTAACGATTAAAAGGATTGTAAAGATCTAGGGGAGACCTTTGCCCAGCTGTGTGTAGACCCAGATGTCCACCAATAATGATCTTAACTATAATCTTGAGTCAAAATTATTATCTTTAATTGTGAGACAGCTACCATTATTAAAAATACATCATTTTTGAAAACACTACTGAGAAAATATATTAAAACTAATAGTGAAAAGTATTTAGTTAAAAATTATTAGCAAGTTCTAGGAAGCTTCAACACTAAAATACCTTGGAGTAATCCATGACGTCGGTTAGTAATTAAAGCAATACTTACTTTGATTTAAAATACAAAAGCCGATCGCCAATAGCAGCTCATTTATTTAGAAAACGCTTCAAAGAGTATTGTAAGAGCCATCAGTTAAAATGTGTCGTAATTAAGTATGGTAGGTACCTTGAGCATCTATGTGCGTGGGCGCGAAACCCGAGAGATGCAGGTTCGATTCCTGCGTGGTGTCTTACTTTTTTCAAAAAAGATTTTTTTCTATTGGTTTTAATATATTTTCTCAGAAGTGTTTGCAAAAATAAATGTATGTTCAATAATTAGAATATTACATTATTAAATCTTGTGTATTATTCGTTGATTAAAAAAAGTAATTAATTAAAAAATAACATTACTTATTTAATTTGTAATTATTCGCAAATATTCAATAGTTATATTGACAGGGTGATTTTAGTGGAAATATTTAAGGCACGATCTAAAACGCGAAAATTGTGCAAATGACGCGTGCAGAACAAATTAAAACATAATTTGTCATAAAAAGTCAACATACGACCATTTAATGTTATGTTTATTGTTCTATTACTAATAATAATAATATATTCATTGACATGTTTTCTTTTTCAAGTAAATGGGTAACGTTTTTAGTCATCTTTACACGATTTAAGAATTAATTCCCCCATCGCCATCACAAAACAAATTGACGTGTTCACAAGCTCGACTTTACCTCTCCGATTGCTAGCCAATCCGAAATTTCGTCCCACCTATAGTTGAAAATTATTTACGGTTTCACTGAAGTACCGACTTAATGAAAAAACTATAGTAGGTATATGTTAAATATATATGAAGAGTTGGAAGCAGAACAGTGATATTTTTGGATGACATGACTTTATATTTCAAATTTATATATTATAAAGGTAGATACAGCATTTACTTAATGACTTTTTTGATAAGTGGATAGAATATCAATTTTTAAATAGTGCATAATCTTACAGAGTATACAAAATAGTCAATATTTTGAATAGTATTGTTTTATTAGATAAATATTTCACATGTTTAACGACACCACCAACGCCGTCGAATTTACGTTAATGTAACTTCACAAGAGTATGGTTCCAAATAGTGTGACGTATATTTAAGGATTCGAGAGTTACTAAATTTATAATCTAGATATATAAATATAAATTTCCTGGTAAATAATTAGACCAACAGTTATCAAATCCATGGATATTGGTAAAATAAATAAAATATAAACAAATAAATAATGTTATATTATCTAGTGTTTACAGTGGTTTTTTTTCTTGTGTCATTGACAGACTACCGTCACGCGAATAAATTAAATTATAATTTTCCAAACAAATAAAACAAATCGACGATAATCTAAAAATCAGTATTATGGCCTCCACATCCTGAAGTGGGCCCTCAGGCCAGGATCCTTGTCGGCCCCCCCTACCTATCGCTAGGATTAAAAGCTGTGCTCTACAAAAACGTTTTCCAAATGGCGTTCCAGGTGAAATTAAGTAACATTAAATTAATTAAGGCATTCAGTGTATTATTAGCGATTTTTTTTGTATTCTCCAATAAATCCATTTGAGTTATAAAGTTTTCATCGACACACAATAATCAAAATTTGCATCACACAATCACATGTTTAAAAATATTAATATTCCTAAACTAAAATAGCACCGCAGGCGATTTTTTTATCATTAGAGCAAATTTGTGATATGTGTTTATCTCACTTATAAGGTAGTCGCGCCACGCGAGGGCCCCCAGGCCAGAACCCTGTCAGTCCCCCCCTTGTGGGGGCCATGATCAGTATCATGTAGTTAATCTAGTTATAAATTTTCAATACAATCTAAAAATTATCGATTAATAATATTTTTATTAACAATGTTTACTGTTCATCTTCTTAGCAAGGCCATTATAGGAATATTTTAGGATATTGAAGATGAATTAATAGACTTATAAAATTAAATATATTGCTGTATATAATACAAGAGTAAATAATTATGTTAAATATAACAAATAAGTCTTATTATAAATCTTGATTTTATGTGGTATTGAATATTTTTTATAAAAATAAAATAAACATCATTCTACTTAGTTCACTGTATTTTCAAATAACTTTGTTACTGTGTTATGTGGTAACTGATTTTTTTAAAAGCTTTATTTATATATTTGTACTCACCAAACGCGATAATAGTTTCATTTAAAAATCACTTGAAATACACTCATTAAAAAAGCACAGTTCTCTTTTGTCTCTGATAAACTGTGTTTTCACTGACAATCTCCTCGGCCGACTGCCGCACACACAATACAAAATCGCACGGGAAAAAAATACTCCACGAAAAACCGACGCCGTATCGGTCAGGCGACGCCCAAAACGCCAGCTTTCAAATCGCGAGTGTTTATCAATACAGGTTTATTTCTAAACAATGTTTTTCTTTGACCATTTTCAACAAGGGACAAAAGCTTTTCGGCGCTAAGCGATGTTCACACTTTGACGAGTACCCGAAGACTGAAAACTGAAACATACATACATTGGATCGCCGCGTCTGGGATTGGGTTTTCTGCGCATGTGCAATTCGCCCTATACAATTTTCCGAGGCGCCCGATTTTCACCTAGCCTCTGGGCGTCCGTCATGAATGAAAAGTGGAGAAAATGATATATATATAATTTTATATGTACATTCATCGAATAAATATACACTCTAAACTGTTTTAATCACTCGTCTATATTTGTAAAAGAGATTTCGGAATAAAACTACCATTTTATTAGGTATATGATTAATATTTATTATCTTCAACTGAAGTATATTCACTGCTAGATGAAGGTCGCATCAATGATAGCTGCCATGCTGCTGCTGATCTAAACGTACCACGTCTTCTCCTTATATATTATATATAAATGACAATATAAAGAGTTTATATTCTAATGGCTTTAAGTTTTGCACTAATGTATACTTGTAAGTAATGCAATATAATATTTGTTATAAAAGTTAGAGTTAATAGTGTTCGTTGTCAGTATTTATTTGCCTTTTGGTGAGTGTACATAGTGCTGGAGTTCTTTTGGCCACCTGAATAATGTCTTCAAAAGTGACCTTCCACTGTGCCTAAAGCGCAAAGTGTTCGACCAGCGTGTGCTTCCCGTGATCACATATGCGTGTGAAACATGGACCCTAAGTAAAAGACAGATCCAGAAACTTAGACTAGCACAACGTGGTATGGAGAGGTGCATTCTGGGCATAACGCGAAAGGCCAAAAGAGGAATAAGTGGATAAGGAAGCAGACGAGGGTTTGGGACGTAATAGAGTTCATTAAAAGCCTCAAATGGAGATGGGCTAGATACATAGCTCGAAGAAGAGACAATCTTTGGACAAATTTAGTCAAGAGGTACAAAACGTCCCCAAAGTAGACCTGGGGGCCGCTGGATCGATGAAATGATAAAGTTCTGCGGAAGTACGTGGCAACGCAACGCACAGGACCGAGAGAAGTGGTAGCAGCTTGAAGAGGCCTTCATTCAGCAGTGGATAGATACAGACCGATGATGATGACATAGTGCCTGAAGATGCCGAAAGTCAAAATCCGGGTCGCAAAAAACGACTCAAATAGAATAGTACAAAAACTAAATTCATTAGAATTTAAATTCAAATTCCATCAAGTACCTTCGGTCTATAGTATTTATATTAAAGAGTTTATATTTAAATTAAAATTTAATTGTATTTTTTTTTAATTATAACGATAAATAGTAAAAATTAAAATTGTCAGTGGGCGACATTTTTACTGCCCATGAGAAAAGAATATCCTCATCAAATTTCACAATTATGTGACAAACTTCATTTTTATTACAACGTTTTATTAGCTCGTATTTTTATTTGACCGGTGGTTGTTTATCCGGTACTTAACTTTGTGTGCGGTAACTTCCCGTCTAGCTAGACATTTAAAACTTTTAGATTATATCAGAACACGATGCCAATGCATTCTTTTAATACGTTTAGCTATCTTTAAGTAGAATTGAATTCATTTTCAGTTAATTCTGTTTTGTATGAAAAGTTATTTTGGAAGAAATCCGTAATCCAATCCACTATTATTGGTTGCGAAGTGTGTGGTCCTAGCAACTAAATTATTAATATATACGTGCGTTGCTATGGAAATCAAAATGACATTCCTGTATTCTATATTTGTTTATTTTTTATTTACTTCGTATCAAGAACATGTTTGAGCATAGTGAGCATAATAATTCAACAGAAAATTTAAAAACGTTGTATATAAAAAGTTCTTTTTAACTTGTAATTATTTTGCATGCTTTGACGTACAAATATTATTTTTTTACTGACAGGTTTTATGTCTGGCTTTATCAGAGATTGAGATAATGTTTTTCAGATTTTTTGTGTACAACTAGATGCATTAGATATAATATTAAAATTTATTATTTTCTTGTTTGCCATCCTTTGTCAATACATAAGACACACAGATACCTCATAATATATTTCAATATAAAATTCAGTGTATGTAATAAAATATACAGTCGAACTCGGTTATTACGATCTCGGACATAGCGAGATCTCAGATGTAATGAGGAAACATTCGTTAACATTTTGGTTTATGATTTTTTTCATACATTTATTCACTGTTATAACGAGCAACTTGTCGGATATTCCGAGCTAAAATACTGTTAATGTGTCGATCGTTTAAAAACATTTCGACCCTAAGCAATAAAACCCGATTGGATAGGATGCCACCGGGGACTTAAGTGTCTAAGTACCTACCTAATTGTTGTTTTCGCCGACAATAATGAAAAAGTATCAACGCATATGGTTGAAAAATCCAAGGTTTGTAAAGTTCGTAGGTACTTACCAGCGTTCATTCCACAAAACAGATAATAAATAGAATACTGATATGCTATATTCAATACGCCGCATATTGATGCAGGGTTTTGAAAGTGTGAGTGTCCTACAAAAATGTAGCACGCATTATGCACGTGCAATAGTGTGTGTAATACACCAACATTAAATGAGCGTAAATGCATAAACCGAGAGCAGTTTTCAGTCTTCGACGTAAAACGTATTCTTGACACGTGTGTAAGTTTAACCCGGATTCTTCCTTACTCGAGCCGGTTATCTGCTATCGCCTTACCCGTTATGTATTTCAGTTCCCATTATTTCTGAGTTCCCTGGTTCATTCCAATAAACAACTTCTTTTGCCGTGTATGAATGCCATGCTTGTTTCCGGGATTTTTACGATGGTTTTCAGATTTTTTATTTTCGATTTCTTTTGTTGTGTGACCGCTCATTTAAAAATGCCTACTCTCTGATATAATGAGTATCGCTTATAACGAGCAAATTCAGTCGGTCCCATCTTCCTCGTAATAACCAAGTTCGACTATATTTATATTTTCCAATTTCATTCAATTGGCTCTCCAATCCGATGTGGATCTTGGCAGACTCAAAAAAACAGACTTTTTTATTAGAAATACCTAGATGTTAGCCACTTGCTCAACCTAACTCATTTAGTGCTAACACCGCGACTGGCGAGTTTGAAGTACTTGTGTCGCTAGATTTCAAAATCAGCCAAGTCTATACTAGATGAATAGGAGGAAAACATCTATTTGTTTTCTCAAATACGCAGTCACAAGGGTGAAAGTTTCTATTATTTCGAGTATAGAATATTTAAAATTAATAAATTCCACATTTTGATAATGCAGAAATGTTAGAAAGCAGTAGTTCTTCAGCAATTCACAAAAAAGTCAAAAATACCTAAAGGTGGACTTGGCTGATCGCTACATTTCAAAATCACCCACTTGGCCATTATATATAATTAACGTGTTAGTTAAATGTGGTAATTAAAATGTAATTAAAAATTCAGCAGTGATTGTGCTAAGTCCATGATCTGTCATTGAAAAAACAACATGGGAATTTTCCAGACGCGTAACTCAAACTCGAGACCCACAAAACATTAACGCTCTGCCATTACGGGTATTTCTAATTCTTTTGTATCGTTAAAATTGAAATTGAAACTGAAATTTGTTTATGTTACATAAGTATATCAATATTACGAATGTCATGCATTCACAACATGACACAAAACACATTAAAGGTGTACACAAAGTAAGCTAAGTAGATTCTATTTTATGAATTAATAAATTTACGTCCACCTAAACTCACCCACGCAAGTGGAATATACCATAACCCGAAGCGATTTGGTTGGGCACAGTTATTACCCTCCCTCTTGGCATTATCAATAGCAAGTTAGTTCTGCACTTTGAAAAGAAAAACAACTAGTGTTTCCGATTTCTAATATTGTTATCAGGGATGCATACTTACATCTGGGGATATATGGAATTAGGGATTGCAATACCGAATGAAAATGATAATACCGGTTTTTCGGTATTTCTTATTGAATACCGGTATTTCTAACAACATTTTCATTTTCAACAATTTCTAAACATTAAAAAAAGAGGTAGGTGTTTATCAATAAAAAATAGCTATTAAAATCTTTTAAAAAATATTATTTTATAGCAAAAACCTACATACCTACATTTATTATGTTGACATTCAAAAATACGTATTGATCATAATTGTAGAACTAGTGATTTTTTACAAATAATTTGAATATATTCATAATTTTAACAAAAGCACTCAAAAGTTCATCAAGTGCAAATAAGTCCGGCTGCAGGAAAAGCTTCTTGAATTCAACGCTTGTACAGTCAACAATAATAATTATAGAATAATTGAACATTTTTGTCATGGATGTTTTCTATTTCGAAATATTATTATGATAATTCATCGCGACAATTACTAATATAAATATATTTGATGAAATTTGTTTTATTATTTTTTCACCTCTGTTGGATTCACTCAATATATTTGCATTTTAGCAGCACATAGCTTATAATTCATTTTCAAAAACGTAAACGAGTGTGCTTTCTTATTACCGAAAATTCCGGTATTTTGGATTTTTAAAACCGGTATTGATAAATACTGGAATACCGATTTTGAAATACCGGTATTACAATCCCTATATGGGATCATAGAGACGATTAAAAAAATGAGCGATTTCACAAATACAGTATCCAAATGACTCATTTTAGAAGTAGAACAATAATTGTATTCCGTTACGTTTCCGTTACAATTCAGCACTGGTTTTAATAATTATTAGCTCTCCAACAGTCTCCAGTAAAGTAACGAGGATTTAAGGATTCCAACATTATTCAACCTTCAGCACGTATTATAATTTTGATTTCAAAGGATTATCTCAGCATGAAAACCGTTTGAAATCTACTACATATTACAAAGGGATTATAATTTTTAATTATTTCTCACAAAAGTTTTGAAATGGGCTAGATTTATGGCGCTTGGTATGAAATAAGTTTCTTCGATGCATATATTTTAACACTATTTTTATTTGGATGAGTATATTCCGACCATCTAAACCACGGGTTCCGAACCTATGGGTCGCAACCCCGAAGGGGGTCGCCAACTTATACAGTCAACTAAAAAAATATTCACTATAATGCCTTGAAAACGAACTTCAACGTTACTGGCACCGGGACAACTGGACGCCACGGTATTTGAAAATAAATAGACGTTAGGTACTTATAGGTACTTAATTAATAAAAAATTAATATTATTATTTATATTTAAATGATTATATTATGATTCAATAGAGTGAGAATGTAAATATGCAGACGTAAATAATGATTTAATCGTGCATATGTTTAAGTTCCAACGAAAAAAGAGTTTATTTTATTTTATATAATGCCTTAGGCATGGTCATTCTCAATCCGCAATAAAGAATACATTATTTTAACAGTAAAATGAATTAAAACTACTAAGTAGTAGATAGAAACTGATTAAAACAGTGCTGCGTGCAATTGTCCGGAGTCCAGTCGTCCCATTCCCCTTCCCTGAGCTGAAAGAAGAAGAAACTACATTGACATGCAATCCATTCTCTGCTTCCCTTGATGTAGCCTGCATTCCCGATGAATTACAAGATGAATTCTTGGATTTGCGGAATGATTCCTCGGCACGTAACTTGTTTAATGAAAAATGCTCACATAATTCTGGTGTGGTATGTATCATTCATACACAAATGTGACGATGCTTGCCTTTCAAGTTTTAGTTCCATTTGAGTCTACATAATATCTCTGCGAGAGTGGATTTTCAACTCTTTTTCGTATAAAAACAAAAGAAAAAAATAAATTAAATGTTGAGAATGACATGAGGTTGGCGTTAACAAAAACTCACCCGCGAATTTTGAGACTGGTTAATAAACATGCAATTTCAACTATCGCATTAAATTAATTATTAAATATAATTTAAAATAAAATTATACTAAAAAAACTATTTTCATTGTTTTTTTAATTACCTTATTGAAAATGCTTTTTTTAATTGCATCAGGGTCGCGGGTCACATGGCTTTTATGAAAAGGGTTCGCCACCCGAAAACGGTTGGGAACCTATGATCTAAACTGAACTCTAAAGCTTGCTCGCTTTTCACTACCTTAAAGCTCGTAGGCCATTTCTGCCCAGAATTTTCGCCTAACAAACATAAATTTCTACGCATCTTTCAATTACCTGCGACGTCACGGTCATGACCTCTTCTGAATCAAAACTATTTATACGCTCGAGACATATATAACAGGCACCAATAGCGAGGGTTGTGAAACAAATCAATGAACTACCCTCAAAAGGTAGGCATTTTTAGGAATATACTGTAGATAGTTTATTTTTAAAATTATCCCATTTTTGTAGGGCATTTCTTTATATTTTAATAAATTAAATACATTTCATCTGAGTGTTGTTTCTAAAAAAATATTTTGTTGATATAATTTTTTCTATAACTAATATTTGCTTAAAAATTTTATTATATGTATTATTTATAATTTGTTTTGTTTTTATGTCTAAGTCGCGAGGGGTGGAGGTAGGCTGTTAAGATCAAACATAAATATTGCACACTATACCTACTGATTTGTTTTCGTTGAACAAAGAATGCGATTTGCAAATGGTGCTGGTTGGTTTTTAAAATTTAATTAAGCCCTGCCTCAAGCAAACCACAATTGTTTAGGACGTATGCTATGGGCGATCAGATAAAAATGATGCACACCTTTTCAGTCATACTGTCTTATTTGTTTTCAACGAATTAAGAATACATAATATCGATGGTGTCGGTTAGTTTTGTGAAATTGATTAAGCCCTGCCTAAACCGAAACATTAATAATCGGTTTAATGACATAATTTTAAATAGTTTATAGATAAATGAATATTTTTTTTACTATTATCCACTATGGCTTGGATTAGACGGGATTTAGTTCAATGAAAATAATACATGACTGGCAAAATTTATGTGCACTATTTATGTCGAATCTTAACAACCTACCTCCACCTAGTGTCATATTATTTATGCATAGCTTGAAATAGATACTCGGGGGTTCATTCACATCACGGGAGACGACACTTTACAAAGAGAACTCATTATCAGAATGGTATCATTCGTGTAGTACCATTCGATTTCATGTGGAATATACAAGATTCACAGCTGTACTGGGTTAAAACCAAATGCTGCATGTTCAACGCTTGCATTCTGATGGTGCTTCTTCTTCTTTCGCCATATCCGCCCCTTCATTGGAGCATATGGACACCACGCGGCGCCTCCAAGAATCCTTGTCGCTCGCCAGTCCTCTTGCCAGACTCACAGCTGTACTGGGTTATAACCAAATGCTGCATGTTCAAGGCTAGTATTCTGATGGTGCTACTTTCTTCTTCTTTGGCCATATCCGCCCCTTAATTAGAGCATATGGACACCACGCGGTGCCTCCAAGAATCTTTGTCGCTCGCCAGTCCTCTTGCTTGGTTCCAGGTCAAACCAGCATTCCGTACGTATACACTCTATAGATAGTATTTATCGGCCTTACAGGATGCCAGAATCCGGTCGGCTTGAAGAACATGCAAGTGACACGAGCAGAAACGCCGACCTTCAGTTAGTGTTTGTGGCTGAGTATGGTTTAACGACATAACTATACAAATCTAGCCTTGTAGTCAATTCTACTTCTCAATAGTTAATAAAATTGAATATTTATAAATTTATATACTGTATAATTGTGAATAAAGAATTTTAATACTAATTTTATCAATACAAGGTAGAAGCTAACTACCGTTATAAAAATACTGTAAACGCGTATCTATATCTATAGACGCGTAATTATAATTATAGATTTTGTTAATGCTATAACTCGCTAACTATAATGAATATTGTAAAAGTAATAATTGGAAAAACTTAAGATTCTGGTATAGATGGGTTTCTACCCATAAACAGTAATAAATCTTAATTGCCTCCTAAGTAATAAAAGAATCAAAAATCACAACTAAAAATACGAATTATCACCTAACCTTGAACTTTAACTGAATTCTGTTCGACTCGAATTTACGGCCCAGCTGTATTGAGTTGCAAGATAAAAATAGATTCAAGGTTACATTCAAATTACTATATAAAAGCTATCATGCAAGATTAAATAAGTTCGTAACAGCTCATGTATAACATCTTGTTAGGATTAAGCATTTATATACTTAAGTAGAAATGTTAAGTATAATATTATAGTATTTTCACGTAATAATGTTCGCCCGAAAGGTAAATATCGAATGAGAAAGTTTCTGCGGGACCAAACAGTTTTATTAAAACTTAGTAAAATTCTATTGGCCTAAAAAGGCCAAGAGTGGTGGAAAGGACCAGCACGTGGGTGTCAACCTTTCGTTTTGACGTTTTAAATTTAAAGACTGCCATCCCCTTATCTAGTACACGAGTACCTATTCCGATACCTCGTCGGAAAGCTAAAAACTTTCCCCTTCGTTTGAACACGAAAAATCATATAAAATCAACTATTTTGCTTGCGTCACCGTAACTGCGCATTTGAGAAACTTGTTCTAGAGGGTGTCTAAAACATCCCTATTAAGACTTTATTTTGTAAAAATAAGGTAGAGTAAATTTAACCCGACTTAAGTAGAAGATATCTCTATTAGAAAGTTGTCAGGAACGGGAGATATATGTAAATTTATCCCGTGGGAGAGAGATATAGATCTGCTATCCCTTACGGACTGTTTCCTGTTAAACCTCTATCCAGAGGGTATAAAAGGTGACATCCTTTTTCCGTAAAATCATTAGTTTCTACACTTCTCACCAGCGATCTCCTACAAAGCAGCAGTCCTTCCGCGGATACGAGACACGGTTCTCAGTAACATTCGTGAAATTTACCTACAATAAGTCCCCATCGGCGGGCAAAAAAGTAACGCGAATACCTCGTATCTGCCGGTAGTGACGTGTGCCGCTAAACGTAGCGCGAACACCACGTATCTGTCGGTAGTGACGTATGCCGCTAAAACGTAGCGCGAATATCTCGTATCTGCCGGTAGTGACGCACACGCGGAGTAATTTTATTTTTTTATTACTCATCATACGAGGTGACGTAATCGGGATAAATTACGCGATCGGATTTGTTTTATAAAAACAAATTAATAAACTCAGTTTGTAATAATAAATTTTACAAATCTTTTTCGGAATTATAAAATAAATTTTGAAACTTTATTAAGTAAACATAATTATAAAAACAAATTTTAGTAAATAAATCTGTAAACATAAAAACAAATTTTAGTAAATAAATTTGTAAACATTAAGCAAACCTTTTGTAAACAAGTTTGTAAACCCAAATAAATATTTGTAAACATGCTGTGAACATAAATAAACTTTATAAACAACAATAAAATAAATTCTATTCTTTTTATAAACCCAATACTATGTGACTAAAGAATAATTTATATTTTTCTTACGGGAAAATATTTCATGAAATAAAAATATTCAAAGAATATCTGCGTATACATTCTCCGAGTTAGGTGTGACTTTTGGAAATTTGTGAAAGATTTCACAGAGATCCTATAGTGAACAAATAAATAGTTTACTGATACTTTAATGAGATTTAATCACGGGAACAATGACAGTTAACTTTATTGTGAAACCGTGAACTCTAGAACCTGAATAAATTCGGCACCACACCAGCTGAGAGTTTTATTTGGGAATTCAAAAGTTGTGATACTACAAAGGAGATCCACCTCTCCTAATTCATCACTAGTCTCCTCAGTGACGGCCCGGTAGCATTACTGAGCTAGCCGTGAGCCGGGTCATGTCACCAGGTTGAGGTTCTCTTATGGCATCCGCAGCACGTGGCCGAGCCAGGTACAACGTCGCCTCTTCACTCTCAGTGTAATGAGAGGCTCTACATAATGTTTGAGGCTTTCGCGGTTGTTTTTTTTATCGTAGTAGATTTTTGGGTTTCCACCGTGTGTCCTTCTTCCTTCTTTACTCGACGTTTCGGGCTCGTTGCAAAGGCCATTATCAAGAGATGGTATGTTTTATGATAAAAACGTAGTGTAGGTATGTGAATGTAAACGTTGCTCTAAGAATGTCAAAAGGTATCCGATTAGCTAATATAATAAATAAAGCTTAAGAGCAAACGTTGCTCAGAGTAATCTGTCAATCGTTACGACCAGGGATACCGGCTCGAATATTGGATTTTTCTGATAGTGCCGGAAACCATGACGTTTTTCATCTCTTGATAATGTCCTCTGCAACGAGCCCGAAACGTCGAGTAAAGAAGGAAGAGGCTTTACAGTCAGGTAAAACCCGGGTCGCAAAAAACGACGTACAAAACTTAAATCCATTAGAATAATAATTATAGGTTTTCGTCCTTAATTCGATAGACAACCGTTTCCATAGCTGATAATATGTACTCATTACGACTCCATCGTTTCTATTCTCTTTGATCTGAATAATTTATGTATGTAATGTCGAAAAGTACGCAATTTAATCTACCCCAACACCATTACAACAAAACTATTTCGTTTCCAAATCAATTATTTACTTTCGGTATATACCCTATATAAAACAGTTTATTTATATATTATGGACTATTGATCAAATAATAATGACCGTATTTCCAAAGGTAATAGCGGTATGTCTAGGAATAGCAAACACTATTAATAATTAGATAATATAATCGATTATAATATACTTAGGTTATCGGTTACTAACCGTTATTCCACGGCACACCGGTGTGCCATGAACTTTTGGGAATTCAAGAGTACAATACATAATAATTACAAGATAAAAAGAACTTTTTATACACCGCGTTTTTTAATTTTCTGTTGAATCATATAAACTTGACAATTCTATGTATTAATAATTTAGGACAAATCATTTTTTTGCTATTTTGCAACAAACAAACAATAATATAGAACACTGAAATGTCATTTTGATTTCCATAGTAACGCACGTATATATTAATAATTTAGTTGCTATGGCCACCCCCTTAGCAACCAATAATAACCTATAATTGTTTCTTCCGAAATAACTTTTCATATAAAACAGAATTAACTGAAAATGAATTCAATTCTACTTAAAGATGACTAAAAGTATTAAAAGAATGCATTGGCATCGTCGTTAGTCGGGAAGTTAGTTAAAAATCGATTGCAAGATTTGTACTGGATAAACAATCACCGGACAAACAAGAATACGAGCTAAGAAAAACGTGGTAAAAAGCCTTCAACCACATACCCCTACAATATAATATTTGAGTAGGCGGCTCTCGTGGTGCAGTTCCCGAGAGTTCTGGGTTTGATTTCCGGTGAGGACACAATATTTATGTGTTTTTCTCAAAGCCTGGGTGCTTGTGATTGTTCAAAATTCTAACAACCACCTTGTACGAAAAAGCAAGGACATCGCTATTAAAAATTCTAACAAAAAATGTGTGAGTAATACTCTCACTGATGGTTACTATCAACAGGGGTTAAAACTGCGACAAAAACGTTGCGGTCGAACTTTTCTCATCTCGATAATTCTTGAGAAATAATGAGAAAAGTTTATTATCGTTTCTCGAGACTTTCTTCAGAATATTCGAGATTTTCATTTTACGAAGAATCATGAATGTCGAGAATCTCGAGAAATAAAAAAAAGTTAGAATTCAGAAGTAGCGTTGCCAACTTGACACTTTTCTTGTAAATTAATCTTATGAAATTGTTTGGACGGAAGATCTGAAAAAAGCTCGACTTCGATTCTGCATGGAATTTAGTAAACTGGCTGGTGAAATCTGTCGACTCTAAATAATGTAGACTGATTCTTTTCGGAAAACAAAAATTTGCTCGCGAGAAATTTCTCGAGCAAAAAAGAACCCAAAATCGAATGCTTAAGAATCAAATTTTTTTAAAGCACAGAATTTTTGAATCTCATGAATTGAAAAACGCTCGAGAAATCACAAGATCACCTCTATTATAGGAACATACCAGTGCTAATATTAAATAATTTTGATGTCAATAGGTATTTTATGTCTTATATTATGCATCCATTGATAATGAGACCTTATTAGTTATTACGTTTTAAAGTTATTTGTTCCTCTGCCTGTGACTTTTATACTAAATTGTCTTTCAAGATTATTTTTCGATCGTTGTGTGGATGATTTCGCCGTAATTATAGCGACATTACCAAAAAAAAATATCGCAGCTGGTTCGTAAATCGAAAAACAAAAAACGCACATGATCAACTTCGAAATACCAACCTATCAGTTGATTACCTAGCGCGCCATCAATTGGATTATCGAGACTTTGGCAAATGAGAAGGCTTACAATAATTATTATTACTTACCTCTCCATCGCCGAATCTAGTGCCTCCCATCATGCTAGACCTGTAGCGTGTAGATCGCTTCTGGAGCACCGCTGCAGGGTAGGGGAGAGTCGGCCACGGTAAATAAACCCTTGACGTTGTGCCACAAGGGTACGGAGTGTCGCACTCTTACTGTGAGACGTGGCATCTTACTAAGCTTCAAAGGTATCAGCTTTTGAGCTATTAGGGATACGTTGGTACGACAGCGCTACAAACACTCGAGTTTTCGTGAGTGGACATGTCAGCCCTCGATTATTGAAGTAATCACGAAGAGACACTTCACGTAGCTGGGACATAAATTCCAGATGACGTCAGAGAGAGGTTGCAATAATAATTATTATGCACACAATATCACTTGACAAGGTGAATAAAGGTAGATGAAATTAATTTCGCTGATTGACATTTAAATGTAATATATACCTAAATACGTCATGCATCCTAAGCACTAATGACATACTATGATAAACATTACATATATAGGTTATTTTATCTTGTATATATACAAATATGAACTAAAGACAGCAATGGAGAAGGGTGGGGGTAGGCTATTAAGGTCCGCCATAAATATAGTGCACATTAAACTTTGTCAGTCATACGTATTTGTTTTCATTGAAATAACACTACAATTTACAGATGGTGCTAGATAGTTTTAAAATTCAATTAAACCCTGCGAAAACCAAGCTATAATAGATAATACCTAGTCAAAAAATACTCGTCTATCAATCAATTATGCAATTATTTCTTATTTTGGCTATTTTATAGATAGAATTATATTTTTATCTATTATAGTTTGCTTCAGGCAAGGCTTAATGGATTAAAAATAATTACAAGATAAAAATAACTTTTTATATAAGTACAACGTTTTTAAATTTTCTGTTGAATCATAATTATAAACTTGACTTGACTAGCTTAAACGATCAAAAAAAATTGTACTCGATAGCAATAATACTGAAATGTCATTTTGACATTTCATATTGATTTCCATAGTAACGCACGTATATATTAATAATTTAGTTGCTAGGACCCTAGACCCCTAGCAACCAATAATAGTGGATTGGATTACGGATTTCTTCCGAAATAACTTACAACATACAAAACAGAATTAACTGAAAATGAATTCAATGCATTAGCATCGTGTTCTGATATATTCTAAAAGTTTCAAATGTCTAACTAGACGGGAAGTTAGTTAAAAATCGATTGCAAGATTTGTACTGGATAAACAAAAACTGGACAAATAAGAATACGACCTAATAAAAACGTTATAATAATAAAAATAAACGTATGTGAAATATGTTTTCTTAATCTAACGAAAACAAATAAGTATGAATGAAAAAGTATGCACAATTTTGTCGTATCGCCCAAAATATACCAAAACTATTATGGTTCGGTTTAGGCAGGGTTTCATTGATTTTTAAAAACTAACCAATACCATATGTAAATTGTTGTCTTAGTTCAATACATAAAATAAATACTAATGGATTTAAATTCCAATTCCTTCAAGTACCTTCAGTCGATGGTATTAATATTAAAAACACTTACGTATTATGACTAACAAAGTTTAATGTGCACTTTTTATTGCGGATCTCAGCAGCCTACCTCAACCCTTCGCTACTGATGCCTACATACATCATGTATTCTAACCACTAATGACACACTATAATAAACATTACCTATATTGGTTATTTTGTCTTGTATGTATAAAAATATGAAGTGAAGACAGTGTAACTCATAAATAACTTTGTGAGTTTACTGATAACCTTAGTGAAAGTGAATATGAGATAGAAAACAGATCATAGTGAACCCAGTTGTCATACATTGATGTCTATTATAATAGTGTTCAAGGATATGAAAACGTAGAGAAAAACAAAAAGTTTCACTAGCGTCTCGCCTAAAATGTATCGAACAGACAAACATCAATAACCTACATTAATAATTCAGTCATCCTAGTAAATTGATACTTCATAATGACCGTGACCGAACAATTTATTGTATTTTGCCATTTAATGTCTAACGAGTAATAAATAATTCATTGTATACTGATAATTTATTGTCAATCAATACATTGAAAAGTCACGCAGAAAAATATATCGAAATAGCGGACCGAACGGTAATATGTAGTTATTTTGTATTGGATGCCCACAATATTGAATTAATTGAACTGACGTTTTCGTATATGTTACGCCGAATGTGGAAATTGACTATTACATGAAATTGGCAAAATTTTGCATAATTCATGTAATAGTCAAGCCCGTTGCCTTATTCATGAATTAGGTAAATTATCTGCTGAGTGCGTGAATTCGCCAGGGTATGGAATTCTTAAACTGTCAATATGACATAGAAAAAGTAAATTTAATACGGATGGTTTTATTAGTTATAATTGGACATAATATAATATTCTTCTTTCTTTTTTTATATAATATTATTATTATAAGGTTAGGTGAGGTTGGGTTAGATTTTGTAATTCTGAATTCAACTGAATGTCCATTTTGAGGTTAGCTAACATGTGTCAACAAACTATCAAATCATACTATCACAAACAAACAATCGACCATTGAACGATTGATACCCAAGCACGAATCAAATCGCGAAAATACCTTTTAATAAAATTCTTCCGTTATCATTATTATAGTTCTAGATTTGTTTGGGCATAGTAAATGGATATGAACGTCATTGTAGTTATTGATTGCTATATTTTTACATAATCAATGATATTTGACACATTTGGTTAGTTTGATTAGTTGCAAAAAACACCACCGGAGCGCGACCATCTATTTTGACCAATGCATGAGCATTTGACACATTTGATTTAGTAGCAAAAAACACCACCGTAGCGTTACTATCTAATTTGCCCAATGCATGAACTAAGCATAAAAATGACTGCTGAATTCACGCACTTGGCAGATATTTTGCCTAATTCATGAATAAGGCAACGGGCTTGCATTTTTCATGATTTAGGCAAAATTTTGCCCATTTCATGTAATAGTCAATTTCACACATTCGGCGTAACATACCTATATACGAAATAGCTCATTTAAATAGTTTTGAAACAGAGGTTCTTTTTACTTCTATAATTTGAAAATACTAACTTCAACATTATTATTTCATATTGACTTATATCAGAATTTTCCCGCACATCACCTCAATATTAAAGTGGACACGTTAGCAGAATATCCAAAAGAATGCAATTAAGGCTAATTTTTATAACTACGTAACATTAGAGAAGGGTAGAGGTAGGCTATTAAGATCCGCCACAAATAGTGCACATTAAACTCTGTTAGTCATTCGTATTTATTTTTATTGAACTAAGACTACAGTTTTCAGATGGGATTGGACAGTTTTTTTTTAAATCAATTAAACCCTGCCTAAACCAAACGATAATAATTTTGATATATTTTGGACGATACGACAAAATTGTGCACACTTTTTCATTCATAATTATTTGTTTTCGTTGGATTAAGAATACATAATATTACACATATTATTGATTCATTTTTTTTAATTCATTAAGCCCTCCCTAAACCAATATACCTAATCGATAAAAAATATTATTCTATCTATAACATATTCAAAGTTATGTATGATTTAATTGCATAGTTTTAGATATTTTATAGATAGATGAGCATTTTTGGCTATTATCTATTATGGCTTGGTTTTCGCAGGGTTTAAATGAATTTGAAAACCTAACCACCACCATTTGTAAATTGTAGTCTTATTTCAATGAAAAGAAATACGTATGACTGATAAAGTTTACTGTGCAACATTTATGGTAGATTTTAACAGCCTACTTCCATCCTTCGCCACTGCTACATAATGATATGCAGACAATGGCAGGTTCGTTAGAAGAATATGATAACAATGATTTAAAGAAATACGCTCAGATTTTCAATGATGTTATTTGTTAAACACATTCATTTTTAATATTAATACTTTCGACCGAAGGTACTTGATGGAATTTGAATTTAAATATGCAGTTTACGCCTTACGCTTACGATGACGCCTGAAGATGCCGAAAGGCGAAACCCGGGTCGCAAAAAACGACTTATGGAATAGTACAGAGCGTGAATCCATTAGAATTTACATTCATTTATATTTTGTCTGTTTATGATAATATAATGAAACTTGTTTTAGTGAACCTAGATGTTTATGGGCAGAGTCGTCCTTTATTGTTTGAAACTATCAGTAAATGATTGAATTATTGTTTTAAATATTCTTCTTATTGTGCCATTCCCTAGCGAAGGTCGGCCTGTTTCAAGTTTGCCTCACCATCTACTAACTGAAACAGTTTGGTGGAACTGTTCTCTTACCAATCACGGATGTCCTTAGGCCAAATGCGGCGTTCTACTACGTTTTCCGTTGATTTTTCCTTGGATGACAAGTTGGAGTATGCTGTTCTTTTATCCTCTTTGACACTGATCCAATACTCACTCTCCTTATGAAGATATTAAGTATTTATGATGGGCTTAGATTTAAAAGACATTATTTTTTACTCATCAAAGAAAGATCAATGGTAAATGTAGCAGATGACGACGCTGCATTTTGCGGCTTAAGTTGTGATTATATCGATATGCACGTCGCGTCCTATCACGTGACGTCACAGTAAGCTGCATCTACGGGAAAAAGTGTGTAATGTCGTTTTTCTTTGTGTTTAAAATGTTATCAGACTAATGCTCCCATCCCGTAGCACATTTTGAACCTTTAAACGAACATTGTCGGATATTAAAATCTGTCGAAATCACCAGAACAACAATGAGGTCACCTTACGCGTATGTACTATGTATTTTCTATAAGAATGCTGTCTATCATCTATGGTCTGCAAGTTGAGTTTTGTTCAAGATATTATTGAATTTACAGACTCGTTACTAGGTTACTCCATCATTGTATTTACAGAGATCGTGTTCCTTCAAAATATTCTACAAAATGACAAAACCATATACTAAATTTATCGCCGTGACAGCGTGATAGTACGCGACGTGCATCGCAATATAATCACAACTTTAAGAACCTCCGTGATAGGTACTAATGCAGATTATAAACCAAAGATCGCTATAAACAGTAAAGCTAATGTAAGAATAGTACCCAATCATGATGTGATTTTTAAGTTAAAATTTCACAGTTTATATTATGGTGAATCGCAATGATCAGTGACGAAAAAGCGTCAAATTATTAGGTCACTATAATATGCGAAGAGGTATCCGATTCGAATGCTACAGCGAGACTTACAACGCTTATGTCAAATGAATAATTCTGTTTCGAATGTTCTATTTTTAAATATTTTTTTCAGTTCCAATTACCTCTTTGATATTTTTGTGCGCCGGATACATGGACATTCTTACTGACGATAAAATTAAATGAAATGACAAGAAATGAAAATATAAATAATATTAAATTCTACAGGATTTTTAAAAAAGGTTTTGTCGATAGCTATTTCGGTTGTAACACCATTATCAAGATTATTCAGATATGCCGTTTGCCTTTGCCTTAATACTATACGTATAGATAGAGACAGAATACATTTCCTTATTCTGTATTCTGTGTAACTGTGTAATGTATTCTATGAAATGTATTCTGTCTCTATTTATACGTATAGTATTTAAGCAAAGGCAAACGGCCTATCTTAATAGTCTTGATAATGGTGTTACAACCGAAATAGCTATCGACAAAACCTTTTTAATAAAAAACCTGTAGAATTTAATATTATATATATTTTCATTTCATGTCAAATGGAATTCTACCAAGTAAATGCTGACTCAATTATTAAATGAAATGGTTCAATGAAAATAAAATAAAAATAACGTAATTTATAATGTACGTTGTACCTATGTGTTTGAAGCTTTACTTCTACCATACGTGTCCTGCACACTCACTCATTTTTTTCTTATAAAAATAATGTAAGGGAACTGTTATTCTTACGAAAGCCTACGCACAAATTCTGACCCAAATCTATTTCCGAAAAGCTTTCCGATTCACTATACTGAAATAAATTTTAATGTCATTCAGTAAAGCAAAAAACGAAGGAATGGGAGAAGAATCGTGTTCGTATATAAAACAATTCCAGGCCTCCCAGTGGTTGTGTAACTTGGCATGCCCCAACTATTAGCCGACCCATTTCAGGCTGTTATAATATAATTCTATGGTTTATCCGCCATGATGGAAAATCTTTTTGTTTTTCCGGAACCCGTTTTACAAAAGAGAACCGGAAACAAAGGCGTTCATTTTTAGCGCGAGTCTTTTTAATCAGAGATGATAAACCTGCTATGTATAAAATAATAGGGACATAATAATAAAATATTATGGACGTTTAGTATCACAGCGATTCTGCATAGTTTTAGTATGCTTGAATTCAGTGGCGAAGGGTGGAGGTAGGCTGTTAAGACGCGCCATTAATGCGAATGTTAGGTACAGCCCGTAATTTTATCTTCACATATACATATCATCATCGTCAGCCTGAATCTCTCCACTGCTAGATGAAGGCCTCCCCAAGCTGATTCCACTTCTCTCGGTCATGTGCGTTGCGTAGCCACGTACTTCCGCAAAACTTAACCATTTCATCAAACTAACGGCTTCTAGCTCGTGTTGTACCTCTTGGGTACCACTGGGTGATTACATTTGTCAAGCGATTGTTCCTTCTTCCTCCATTCCCAATTGAGGTTTTTTGTGAAGTCGCACATACATATATTTACATACTTATATACTTATACATTTACATCGCAAACCCTTGTCTGTTTTCTTATTCAATCATTCCGCTTTTATCCTTTCGCGTTATGCCCAGAATGCACCTCACCATACCACGCTGTGCTATTCAAAGTTTCTGAATCTCTCTTTTGCTTAGGGTCCATGTTTCACACGTAGGTATATATGTGATTACAGGAAGCACACACTGGTACACTATTGAGTAAGAGTATAATATATTACCTACCTAAAGCATAACAAAATCCCTGCATTTAACTCAAAATAGGGTATACAAGATAACCCCTCGAATAGATACGAACTTAAATAAATCAGATAATAATATTATTATGTGCTGTCACTGTTATGTTAAAAAATAATTATTTGTAGTTACAGGTGTGATTTTAAGAAAGAAATATATTGATATTTCTATTATGTACCTACGTTAGTAGCTGTAATTTATGGTTTTTATTTTATTTTTTATCATGGAGGTCCTATATAACAAAACCAAATATAGAAATTAGTCAAGTGTCTCGTGCTTCTACGTTCTTAATACTTTGGACGCTGAAGACGCACCTGGCGCGTAATGACCAGGCGGCCGATCGATGTAATTAACGTGCATTTTAAAGGTGGTAAGTAAAAAATCATTATCTAGTCAGCAGCGAATGAGTTAAGCACACTCAAGCCCACAACTGGTTAAATTGCTATCATTGGAACTCGAAAACAGTCTCTATATTATGCCTTGGTCGGCATCCAAAAGATATGCGCGAAAGTAATCTGTAAGGGATCTTGGCATTAAGTTTGACAGGAAGCTGTCATTTAGTGATCATATAGCTATCATTTTGTAAAAAGGCGCTACAAATGTTGAGCTTCGTCTTACGTACTTCACAGGTCTTTTTGGAAGTTACCGTATTAAAAATCCTTTATAATTCCTTAGTTAGAAGCCGGCTTGACGGTGGGTCGATTGTTTGGGCCTCGCATCAGTTGAAATATGAACGTATGGTGGAACGAGTTCAAAAGAACTTTTTGAGACTCCTTTGAGGTTATATGGATACTATCCGTGGCTTTATCCAACTGGCTTTCTCTTGGGTATGCTTACATACTGTAGTTTAAATGCTAGAAGATATCAATATTTGGCCACGTATTTTTTTCAACTTATAGGTACGTGGTGTAAATGAGAACTTGGTAGTATTGACTTGTCTGTCCCTGAACTATCTTAGAAATCGGGAGCATCAGTTGTTTGTTCTCCAAAGGAGTAGAACTAACATGCCATTGGTGATGCCAATTGGGAGGGCAATAACTCTGTTCAACCAAATCGCTTCGGATGTTGATATATTCCACCTACGTGAGGATGAGTATATGATATAGGTGGACGCTGTTTAATAAATTGTTAAAATAGGGTCTGCTTAGCTCATTCGGTGTACTTCCTTGTACCCACCTAATTTTTTTTTTTTGTATTTACACTTTTCTACCGTTTAATAACACTTAATACTGATATATTTCTTTTTTATATAATAGATTCTGTTTTAATAATATGTCTTTGTTTCTAAATGTCATGTTGTGAACGTCTTAAATTAATAATTTCTAATTTTCACTAGATAGGAAATTTTAATTTGAATGTTAATAATTACAAAATAGAAAGAACTTTTTATACACAACGTTTTTAAATTTTCTGTTGAATTATGCTCAATATGCTCAAACTTGTACTTGATATGAAATAAAAAACAAACAAATACTGAAATGTCATTTTGACATTTCATTTTGATTTCCATAGTAACGCACGTATAGGTATATTAATAATTTAGTTGCTAGGACCACCCCCTTAGCAACCAATAATACTCTTTTATTTTTTACGGATTTTTCTGAAATAGCTTTCCATACAAAACAGAATTAACTGAAAATGAATTCAATTCTGCTTAAAGATGGCTAACAGTATTAAAATAATGCATTGGCATCGTGTTCTGATATATTCTAAAAGTTTCAAATGTCTAGCTAGTCGGGAAGTTAGTTAAACTTCGATTGCAAGATTTGTACTGGACAAACAACCACCGGACAAACAAGAATACGAGCTAATAAAAAGGTTGTAATAATAAAAAAGAAAGCACATCTCAGTAAAAAGTGGATAACATCCGGTTCGGAGTATATTTCGGTTCCTTATGTAAGTAAAAATATTTTTTTTAAGTTGAGCATACCTGAAATTCGTTGAAAAATCCCAGCCTCGTTGCAAGAGGTCTCAGAGACATGTCAGAAGCTCAGCAGAATGCATTATATGAAGAAGTTTCATAGTTTTTTCAAGTGTGCAGTATAATAGAAGTTTGCTCATAATATAACAATGCACCTGGCTGCATTCTTCGTTTTAAAATCAATACATTCAGTTTATTAAGGCTATACTTCAGCTCGGGCACGGTCTAAAATGATCGTGACTACGCAACGCGAAGATTGTGCAAATAACGCGTGCAGAACAAAACATCATTTGTCATAAAAAGTCAACATACGTCCATTTAATGTTATGTGTATTGTTCTATTACTAATATTAATCATATATTCATTGACATGTTTTCTTTTTCAAGCAAATGGGTAACGTGTTTTAGTCATCTTTACACGATTTAAGAATTAATTCCCCCGTCGCCATCACAAAACAAATTGACGTGTTCACAGCTCGACTTTCGCTCTCCGATTGCCAGCCAGTCTGAAATTTCGTCGCACCTATAGTTGAAAATTATTTGTCGTTTCTCCGAAGTACCGTCTTAAGCTGCACATATTCACGTAGCGTAGTTTAAAAAAGGATTTTGAAACATTAAAAACTAGCGATTGCCTGTGATTTGGTTCGCGTGAAATTCAAAAAAAACAAGTGCGACCAGATGAACACAATGAAGGAATCAGTGACGTCCCGTAAGGGTAGGCAGATTGAGCGTCGCCTGGGGGCGGCAGTTACTCGAAAGGTGGCAAATCGAGGAGAATCATATGTTATATTATATAGAAATAGCTACCCACCTACAGTTAGGAATAATGAAATTATATTTCCATTAAAAAATCAGCTCACTGGTTTGAAATAAAATGTATTAATTAACATAAAAGGTTCAACAGAACTGTCATTTTTTGTTGGGTTCGCGATGTCTAGTTTACTTCCGTTGACCTTCAACGTCCATGGTGACCAGAAATGACACGTGCACGGTTGATAAAAAATACTGTATAAAAAATGGGGCGGCATTTTGGCGCTGTCCAGGAGCGGCATTTTGTCTAGGGACGTCACTGGAAGGAATAGACTGATTCGTATTATTAATATTGTATTGATTTCTAGGCGCACGCTTCGCTACCCGTGCCTCACTTCATATTGTTCAAAGTGCGTTGTTTTTGCAAAGTTGTTTTGAAATATTGAGTTAAATTCGGGTCTAGGTAAAATAGGGTCGCGAAAAATGATTCAAAATGGAAAAGTACAAGTTAGGAAGCCATCCATAGACTGAAACCGTGTGCTATATATACTAAACTTATGATTTCTGTTCATGAAAATATATTTTCACTTTTTGTAAAACACAAATCACAAAGTTTGTAAGTGTAAGGTATACAAACGGATACGATCAGATGGTAAGATACCTTGTGAAAATATATTTCCATGAACAGAAATCATTAGTTTAGTATAGCACACGGTTTAAAACCACATGAGGTTTCAGTCTATGGATGGCCTGTAAGTCTTAAAGTCAATTATAATTATTAGAAATTGTGATCGAGAAATTTCGTCCCCCGAGAAATAATCAAAAAGGGTTGATCTTGAATCTCGAGAAATTAATTTCAGAACTTTCGAGAATTCTCATTTTCTCACAAAGCTTAAGTCTAGCTGCCGACTGCAATCGGAATTTTTAAAAATCGTCGTTTAGAAAAACTGAGGCATAAAAAGAGGGAGTTGAAAGCTCTTAAATTTCCCGGGAAACAATTCTGCGTGGAGGTAAACAGAAAAAAAATCTCGAGATATCGCAAGTTCTAATTGGATTTTTTTTTACCATGTCCAATCTAATAAAATCATATGGGCCTCCACAGAGTAGAGGTTTGTAGTTTTTACGAGAAATAGATGTCAGCCACTTGCTCAACCTATTAGGTCCATACCCTGACTCACACACAAATTGAAAAACAATATGTGTACTTGCCAGAACCAGTATTCGAACCTGGGACCCACGGCGTGATAGTCCAACGCTTAAGCCGCGCGGCCACCGTGGGTGTGAATATTATTATGTGGGTGTTTCTGTGGTAAGTGGTTATATCAATACCAGTGGCGAAGGGTGGAGGTAGGCAGTTAAGATCCGCCATAAAGAGTGCACATTAAACTCTGTTAGTCATACGTACTTGTTTTTATTGAACTAATACTACAGTTTACAGATGGTGTTGTTTGATGAGTTTTTAAAAATCAATTAAACCCTGCCTACCATAATAGACAAACCGTAATAGTTTTGGTATACAATATGACAAAATTTTGCACACTTTTTTATTCATACTTATTTGTTTTCGTTGGATTTAAAATACATATTACGTATTTATTATTCGTTCATTTCTTTAATTCATTGGGCCCTGCCCTAACCAAACTATAATAAATAAAAATATTATTATATCTATAAAATATCCTAAGTTATGTATGATTTAATTGCATAATTTTAGATATTTTATAGATGGACGGCGTATTTTTTGACTATTATCTATAATGGCTTGGTTTTGCAGGGTTAAATTGAATTTTAAAAAATAACCAACATCCATAAATAATTGTAGTTATATATTCAATGAAAACAAATACGTATGACTGACAAAGTTTGGTGTGCACTATTTATGGCGGATCTTAACAGCCTACCTCCACCCTTCGCCACTGATTACTCCGCTGTAGTTAGGTCTTGTGGCTTTCTGTGGGGTTAAAAAATCTTCAGCCTCCCTCAATTTATTATTGGATGAATAAAACATTTTTTTATAAATAAAAAAAATTATATTTATTTATTTATAAGTCTTCATTTGTTACAATGATGATGCGTGTGTTACTACGAACGAATTCGGCTATACAATATTATCATTATCACCTTTCCGTTTTCAGACAAATAACAATAATAATTATTATTTAATTAACAATAATAATAATAATTACTATTGATTTCTTTATTAATTATTTTAATCATTATAAATTAATAATCTTCTACAAACATTTTGAGGAATCAGCTATATTATTATTTTTTAATATTATATCATAGTTTCTACAAAATAATAACATAAAAACAACAAGCCTAGAATATCTTTTATACAACATTACGGTTTAAATATTATTTTATGTTAATTTTTTGGTAATAAATACATTGTAAATGTGCGGTTTCAGTTAGTAAACCGAACAAATTAGCGAACTGCGATCATTAAGAAAATCAGCAAACAGGAACGAATCCTTTGTTGGGTATCAGTACATACTAAGTACGTTTGCTAGTAACTGCAATCCATGTGAATGCAGCTGGTACCATGATTTTATACACTAACAAAAACATACAAAAAAATAATTACAAGATAAAAAGAACTTTTTATATACACCGTTTTTTAATTTTCTGTTGAAATATTATGCTCAAACTTGTACGTGATATTAAGTAAATCAAAAAAATATAGAATACTGAAATGTCATTATGACATTTCACTTTGATTTCCATAGTAGCGCACGTATATATTAATAATTTATTTAGTTGCTAGGACAACCCCCTTAGCAACCAATAATAGTCTTTTACTGAAAATGACTTTAATTCTGCTTAAATATGGCTAAAAGTATTAAAAGAATGCATTGGCATCGTGTTCTGATATTTTCTAAAAGTTTCAAATGTATAGCTAGTCGGGAAGTTCGTTAAAAATCGTTTGCAAGATTTGTAATGGATAAACAAGAATACGAGCTAATAAAAATGTAAAATACTTGCGATTTCGTTGATCATTTTTCTGAGAATAAACCAAACGCTTTCTTTTATTTATTCTTTAGTTCGGGAAAACACATATTAGGTATATGTTTTTAATACTAATTGATTTAAGTTTTGTACTATTCCATTCGAGCCGTTTTTTGCGACTCAGGTTTCGCCTTTCGGCATCTTCAGGCAGTATGCGCACTCACCAGTAGTAAATACACACTGACAAGGAATACAGCTAATTTTATTCTCTCTTGCATAATGAATTAATACAATAAAAAAGGTAAAAGCCTTATTAACTATTAGGTAATATTTAGTAGATAATAAGGTTTTTACCTTTTTTATTTTATTCATTTATTATATAAGGGAGAATTAACTATATTTGTTGTAAGTGTATATTAATATTCTTGTCGGTCTATAGCGTCGTGGGTCTCAGGTTTGAAACCTGGGTCTGGCAAGTACACGTCATATTGTTTTTCAATTTGTGTATGAATCAGAGTATGGAATAGGTTGAGCAGGTGGTTGACATCCATTTCTCGTAAAAACAATATCTGTTAATACACATCTCCACTCTGTGAAGGCCCATATGATCCTATTAGGATCAGACATGGTCGAAAGAAAAGAAAAAAATATATTTACCATCGGAGAGTACGCATAGTGCCTGAAAGGTCACAAAAACGACTCGAATAGAATAGTAAAAAACTTAAATCAATTAGAATTTAAATTGAAATTCCATCAAATACCATCGGTCGTAATAAAAAAAAGCTTATACCACTCCAGAGTTCGCTTGTTCACTCGGTTCACTGAGTGAAACAGCACCTTTACGTGTTTACGTCATAGAAAAGTGGCAACATAGATTAAATCCATATCAATACATATTTTGTTTATTTACCAGCTATAACCTCTAAATTGTATCATTATAATTTTTCAAATATACTTTAGATAGTTAAGTTAAAGACAAGTAGGTATTGAAATTTTATTTATAATTTTCTTTGAAGTAGTTAATACTTGTTATTTTTCCCACATCCATATGTTTGGCAATGAATAAACTGAATTCATCTCTGCTTTGAAGTTTGACACGATTAGATATTTTTTTGATATAGGTAATTGACTCATTTAAATTTTATACATTATAATATTATATGTTTATATGTTTATATAATTAACTGTTTATTTTCTG
Organism: Rhyacophila brunnea; assembly: GCF_057557595.1. NCBI lineage: Eukaryota > Metazoa > Arthropoda > Insecta > Trichoptera > Rhyacophilidae > Rhyacophila > Rhyacophila brunnea. The sequence continues at coordinate 36,418,495 of NW_028232806.1, read as the reverse complement.
TTTCGAGCAATATTCAAATCTTCATATTATAAGATATTACAATATTACTCTGTATGTAATAATACAATGATGAAACATAGGTTAAGTAACACAATACAAAGAGTGACAATGCTGCTTTACAATGTACGACAAACAAAATTCATTCGCTTGTCACCTGTCATAACGTTTCAATTAGCAGATAGTCATGCAATAATATATTATATTCCTGTGTCATTAAAACTTGATGAAAAACCCAAGAAAATAATACTCCAAAATACATACGGCATATTGTTACAATACCTACAAACAAGGTTGTATCTTGCATTTTTTTTAAATATTGAAAATTATAAGCAATCTTTAATGCACGCGTTTGTCCCCTTTGATAAGGGGTGCACAAAGCGGGAATATTATCGGGGCGGTGCTTACTGATGCCGTGTTCTTGTAACTTTTGCCAAGACAACCGGTTTCCTCGATAGATGATCCACTGCTGAATCAACTAAAAGTAGAAAAAACGTCAATCACATTCAATTAAAATTCTAAGTTAATCAACTTTGTTGAAACGTGGTTTTCATTTATCAATAATTGACTTTCAACTATTCAATATATCTACAGTTTAACGACAAAAATCGCCACGTGAGAACGCGGCATTATTGCACATGCCACCGAAAAATAAGTCGGCAGTAAATACTTGTCACCTAAGGCATAAAGCCCACCAAGACGGACGAGCGTGCGCAGTCAGCGTGAGAAGCGCATATTCTATGTGAATCATCAAAAATACAACGTAATGAAATACGCCAGCGCACACTGGATTTGACGACGCATTATGCGCGCCCGCCCCATGAGTCATCGTTTTTTGGCTTCTCGGCGATATGAATGAACGAAAATACAACAAGGTCCATTCATTGAACGCGACGAGCAAAATCACGCTCTGGAAGCGTCGTCGATCGACGGGCGAGAAGCCATTATTTAATAACAGAGAACTCATTGTTTAATTTTATTGCGTGTCCTACATTTCGCTGGTAGAATAATGTCGTCGTGAATATTAATTACAAGCCCCGAATTAATATAATATTTTTATTGCTTTGTTATGAGAGACGCTGTAATAATAATTATTTTGTGCTTCTTGGGCCGCTTATTACATAGGTGAAGGGTAATGCGCGGCAAGAGGTGTGTGATTATGGTTATGAATATACGCTTCTCACGCCGCTGCGCCCGCTTGTCCGTCTTGGTGGGCTTTATGCCTAAGGCCTTGTCCACATGGCGCGTGTCTCGCCGCGAGTGAATGTGGACACCTCAATGAGGTCATTTGTACCTCGACCGCACGCGACAGTCGTCACGGCGCGAGTGCTTGTTGACGGCTCAATGAGGTCACATGTACGTGGAATACGCGCGAGTCAAATCGCGCCATGTGGACAATGCTTTAAAATCGATCGTGTGCAGCAGGAATATTTAAATAAAGTGGTATGTACTTAAATGTTATGTTTCATTATGCATTATAACACACTTAGGTACATATATATGTACTCATATTACACTGGGAATTTAAAAATATCAAAAATGTTATAAATACAACCTTGTTCATAAGGATTGCAACACCGGTTTTTCAAAAACCAGAATCCCGGTATTTATCGATACCGAAAAATCCGGAAGTATCCAAAAATTACTGAATCATCCGACAAAAGTGAAATAATCACAAAAGGATTCACCTTATTATATTTATTTTGAGAAACCTCTTGACTTCATTCGGAAAAGTTGTATGAAAAAATACTTTTGAGGAATACCGGTACCTATTGAGTACTGCTTGTGCCATTGAAAAGGAGCTCTAGTGTCAAGTAGCATTCATATTTCTTTGATGTATCACAAAAATCACGGGTTTTAATACAATATTATATCGATTGACTTAACTATTATAATTATTACAATATTCATAACCCAAGATCAATATGATAGTTGTATTCATTTAGGTATCCCCCTAACTGTTTCCACTTTTTCTATGAAAATTATATTATCGTGCTCTCAACATGGTAAGTTGTCTATAGAAAGTGCATGGGCAATAAATATGATAAACATAATATTATTAAGTAGGTACATAAATTTCTACAAAAATAATACATCAATTGGGTAAATTTAATTTTTAAAAAATCTGTTTTACCCCTATAGAAGTAAGATATTGAATAAATAATCAACTGTCAGAAGATGTGTGTATTTAAATGAAACAGTGATTATAAAAACATTTTTTTTTAAATAATTCAAACCATTTTATATGATATATTATTATTAATACTGTTTATATGTACCAAAAATTACAGCAATTTCTACACCATAATATTATAAACATTTTCCAGCAAGCCATATTATTTTTTTTAATACTTTATTGGAAGCATTTATAGTACACGCCTAAAACTATCGTAGAATAGCAACAAATTATTTTTTTTATATATTATATAATATTTTGTACAATTAATAGTAGGTTCCTACTTTTCGGAAGCTATGTTCCCTAAATATAATTATTTTTTCGACAAATAAATGTGAAAATTATCTACAGTTTTCAGCTGATTTTAAATAATAGTAGGTTAATCTTTGTTTATTGTTATATTAAATGTAAGTGGACAGTTTAAGAAAGTTCCAGAATTATATTTTATAAAAATACTTGAGAATATATGATGCACATAAATACATAATTGAAAATTGAAGAAATAAAATGTAATACTTAATACATTTTAAATTGCACATAGGTAAATGTGCCTCATATAGAAGATAATCAATAATTTTATAGGTTACACAATGGTGAATATAAGACAGTAAAATATGTAATAAAAAGTAATTGCATTATGTCAGTTTGGGCTAGCGGTTAATATAAAAATGGACATAGTAGTCAATTTTATTGGTAACATTTTAAAATAAATTGGTAAGTGCACAGATGTATATTATGTAAGTTTTGTATATTTTGAGAAAATCGGATTTGAACGATTAAAAATCGAAGGCGAAATGAATAACTTCTCAAACAGGGCCGCACTAAGCGGGAGTATTGGAGTGCGCAGCACCCGGTCTACAGATTTCAGGGAGCGGTAAAATAACTTTTTTTAATAATATTTAAAATATATTATACCTACTCAATTACAAAAAAATAATTTAATGTTGAAATGTAAGTACCTATGAATGTTACATACCAATTAAAGGCGACAATTACTCAAGAATGGCAAATCGAAGAATTAACACAAAATAGATTTGAAAATAAATAATAGGTAAACTTTTTCAGAGGTTTAGGATATGAATTCATTACAGGTGTATAAAAAACCAGAAAAGTATTTTATCACACTATGAATATAACGTAAATCCTCACATGATAGGCATAAAACATTTCTGCATAAATGTAATTCTTTGTAGGAATGTCAGGAAATGAATGAGATGAATCGTACAGCTATAATTTTTTTAAGGCATTTTTTTCTCAAGAATTTGTTTCATAGATATCGACTGTAGAATGGTAAAAGGGTGTAACCCTCAGTTTTTTCAAAATAGGTTTTATTGCATAATAACATTTTACACGACTAAATACACATTGTGTACAAAGGATGTAAGCTGCAAATGCCGATTTATTATCTTAATAAATTGAGCTAGTAATTGAAAAAAAAGGAAGGAAGTGACGTGGGAAAAACGACTTAACCATCATTTTTGTTGATTTTTTTTTAATTAACTCAATAATTAATAACTGATTAAGAATATAAAAACTAAATTTTTAATTATCATGCACTTCAAGGTTATGTCTTTTTTGTATTTTAACTTTTGACCAAAAAACCATAAAAAAAACATTTTTGTGCCTCCTGTAAAATTTGATTTGTGTGAATTATGCCTATTTTCCTTTCCAAAATCGATAATCGAAAACATAAGTAATAACTTACTTTGATTTTTTATGTTTATATTGGGGGAGGGTAGTAATTTTGGGTTGGCATCCAGGCGGCAACCATCTTTGGTACAGCCCTGTTCTCAAATACCTTATTTAGATATACAATATAATATTAACAGCATAAAAGGTTGTTGCATACAGGTATATGTATATAACTCAATTTCTGTAGCAAACGGACATACAATATCCGTGCATAACCAATCGTATGTTCATTTATTTTAATTAAAATAAAAAATAATACCTTATCAAATAATTTATTTATAATATATTAAAAACACATTTCAACTAATCATATGTAATACTAATAATACAGGGTGTGTAATTTAGGGTATAAACATCAAACACTCTACAAGAGTACATATGACATCTAAACTAAAAGTACAAAAAATTACGCAACATCGAATACACATAATATAATAATTAATATCAATACGTATAAAAAGATAAACATCTTTAGACGATAGACAAAACACCCTGTGTTGTACATTTTTTTTTATTACAGCAAATATTAAAAATCATTTTAAAGATGAAAGGAAAACCAACGTAGAAACCTACAATAGATATTTTTTCTGTATTTCTAACATATTGGCAATATTTTTTAACGAAATTTATTAATAAAAACATACACTTTCCCTAGTTCACTCAATTTAATATTGTTTTTAATTGGTGGCTTCTTAACGTAAATTCAGTTTTTGAATCATTCCAAAATGTTTGTTTTATTTTATAAGAAAACTTACATTAGTTACTTAGTCAGTTTGCAAACAACCTATCTTCAATCCAATTGGCAATAAATAAGTTCACTTACTTCACAAACCTCGTATGTCCATAAACAGGTCAATTTGCAAACATTCTATGTCCAATACTAATTAAATTTGTAATATAAGTTGACTTGCCTTGAGTGCATGCTGACAATTAAATGTCAGTCTGCAAACTTCTTATGGCCAATACAAAACCTTCAATAAGTTCACAAACCTCGTATATCCACAATTAAACAGATTACTCTACAAACCTTCTATGTCCAATAATAGATTTGTAATTAGTTGACTTGCTTTACAACATAATTTCCACAATTAAATAGGTCAGTTTGCAAACCTTCTATGTCCTTACATTACCAAACCTCGTAATGTACAAAATTGCATTTTACTTACCCCTCAAAACTACAAATACTCATTGTCAATTAATTGATTTAAAAAGAGTAGAGGTTAGTTCCAAATCGCTAAAAAAGATAAGCAAAATCATTCTCAAACTTACACACGGGGATGCTTTATGGTTGATGGCAATGTTTGAGAACATTTATCAAAAAACGAATCAGAATTCCAGTCATGTATGTAGTATGTTTCGTTAGATACAATAAACAATTAATTTTTATTAGAGTATTATTATGTAAAAAAGGAAAGGATGAAAAAAAATGAGGCAGGATAAACAAAAAAAAGACAATATTTTAATACATTTTTATATTTTCTATTTATAGATTCATATTATATATTTTCTTTGTTTAATAGTAATTAATGTTTTTTAATTTTTAATACGGCACTAAAACAAAAACAGGATAGGTATTATTACAAAAACAAAAAAACAATGAATTAAATATCATGTAGGTTACATAGCCTACATTTTATATTGTATAGATGAGTTCTATGAAGTATATTAATATAATGTTCATCGTAGAGCCCACATTCAGGGGAACTACACTATAATTATTATATATATACACACCATACTTATTATTTACTTTAATACAAAAAACGTAAAACGGCTAAGATTTCTCAATTTATTATAGGTACAGACTCTAACATCAGAATTGTATATTCCCCATACATAATATTAACATAATATTGATAACTTTCGACAAAATTTTTGAGTCTTCTCTATATGATAATTGCATAATATTTTTTAATATAGGCATACAGCATCTATCCTCAAGGAGATGGCCTAGATGTTGGGGCATAGTGAGAGCATAATTATTACCATAGACAATATAATATGTACCACTACCACATCTCTGATGCTTGACATCCAGTAGTGTCAAGTCGTAACAGTTGTCACTGTGCTCCAATTGTAGCAATTACCAAGGGTTGTAGAATCAGAAATGATGATACATGAAGATTTGTAGTAATAGGGGACAATGGTAGAAACAGAGAAAGGACGATTTATCTGACTTGAGGCATTTAAAAAGATTGCTGTGTCATATCGTCGGTAACTTTCTACAAACACGTATCTCAAAAAACACAACTTTTCAGGAGAGGCAAATAACAACTTTATTCTCTCAGTTTTTAATTAAGAAATATTTTTTTTTCTATAAAATGAAAAAAATGTTAGGTTTCTTCAATTTATCGCACTATACTTTCGACCGATCAGTCATATTGTCGAAGATACGAGAATGCGTTGCAACTTTACTGTAAATATTATTGCAGTAAACACGTATCTTGACTTATGAGAAAGAGCTTCAGTATAATCATCTGTCGGAGTTCAGTATTCTGTATACTTATAATATTTATAAAAATCTTTTATTGTGATACGAGTTTTATGTAATTGCTTAAATCTATTATGTTATAAATTATGTTTTGAGATACATGTCAGTGAAATATGTGCGTATTCAAATTCTGAATTCATTACATCAAACAACTCAAAACTGACAAAAATTGAGATATGTGTTTGTAGAAAATTAAAGACGGTATGGAGGACAGAATAATTCCGATCCCTGCTTAGATTTATCACTCTCAACTCCTGACTCCATTCTGTTGGCAGAGTTTCAGTACACGGGTACAGAGGACACTTCATATCACTAAAAGTTAGTGTGGTTCTAAAATCTTTTCATTCATACATTTATAGCATCATGGAAGACGGTCGTGCACAAATCACGACTGCGTGAACAAGATGGGGTAACTTAAATCGTTGCTGTGTAACGCAGCCATCAAAATGGCAAATGGGGAGAGTAATTTGTCAGATTCAGCATTAAGTGTATTATTATTTTTAATGACATTATAAGCAAAATGATAGAATGAAACACAATAACAATGTTATAACTGCAACAAGAAACCAAAGACTGTTATCTCTCTGTCAACACAAAAATATAATAGCAGGTAAAAATCTTCAGAATAGTTAACGTCAACCAAGTATCATATAGAGAAGATTCACAAAATTCTTTCATTCAGCACAATCTCATTCAGTTGTACGACTCATCACCCATTACAAATAATTTTTTTAAATAAACTAAATATAATTTAATCTACTGAAGAAGACTCAAGTGTCAATAATTCACGTCATTTTTTATTAGTACATTATCATATTATATGAACAATATTAGTAATCATTAATATTACATGTAGGATATGGCAATAAATACATTTCTTTTAACTTACAATAGAAAAAGTCCATTTCATTTTTGGCTTTAAATATTATTCGATAGCAACACGCGAATTTACAACAGCATTATATCAAGCTTAAAAATAACAATCAGGGTGCCTTCAAAGTGATTCATTTAAAATATTTACGATTGTAGAACAAGAACTTCTTGTCAACGTGTTAAAACTGTGAACTAACAATTCCTCCAGTACAGTTAATCGAACTTTCGTTTTCAGATGAGGAACGCTCTCAAATTTATCATTTCATTTTACGCTCCCGTGATGTACGGATTTATCAATTTACGTAATTTAAAGCTTTTTTATAATAAAAGTATGTCTAAAACAATCAGGAGTGATGTTAGAATTATTATTAGTAAACTTTTGGTTTATTGTGAAGGAAAGGATTGCCGCCATGACAGGTACGTCACTGAGAAGTCTTTTATATGCGACTACAGTGACTTCCTGTTATCACCGATTTCTTGTTGTCGGACAGTACACGGGTATATTGTAAACAAAAAGTATCCGACATTTGTTTTTACTGCTGAAACATAATATGAACCACAGAAGGGAACCCTCCATTGGGAGGTCAAATTTACTTTTCATTTCACGCAAAACAACTTGAGCAGCGAAAATTAATGAAGCCTAACGATACCCAAACGGAACACGTTCATAAATTTCAGCAGACTTTCGGCGACGATGCCAAAAGTGGTACAACCAGTTGAAAGAAGGTCACGTGTACCGGTAAAGAACAACTCACATTCCGGTAGACCCTCAAAAAGCCGAAATGACAAGGTCATTGACTGTTTGCGGACTTTAGTCATGTAGAACTGTTATGTCACCATCAGATAGCTTGTTGATGACGTGGAGATAAACACTGGTTCGGTACATTCCATTTTAAGTGAAGATTTGAACTTGCGGAGAGTGTCCGCGAAATTCATGGCGATAATGCTAACAATGGAATAGGAACAAGTATGTGTGCAAGTTGGATTTGTAGGTACTCGTTATTATGATTAAAATTAAAATTCAGTCTTGCTGTGGGTCTATTCTATATTTATCGACCGCTAAAGTGATAAAGTGATAAATATTATCAAACTTAGGGTAGGTTTGTATCAAAATATTAGCACTTATTGTAACAATTACACGAAGCTGGTTTTTATTGTTGCAATAAGTGCGATATTTTAACAGCAGCAAGATAGGTGCTGTTAAAATATAGCACTTATTGCAACAATAAAAACCAGCTTCGTGTAATTGTTACAATAAGTGCTAATATTTTGATACAAACCTACCCTAAGTTTGATACTATTTATTACTTTAGTGTTCGATAAGTATAGAATAGACCCACTGGTCAACCAAATATTCCTTCACTAGAATGTAATTTTTACAATCCTTTTTTTGTCAATTTAGTATATGAACAACTAACTTTATTGTTTATCAGTTGTATATTTACCGCCGAAGAGAAATTAGATGCTGAGAGGCAAAACCGAATCATTAAACCACCAATGTCTATGAAATAACACTAACCTCATTTCAATTAGAATTTAAACTGATTACGTTCAGCAAAAATACATGACAGCAAAAACCTGGACTGAAAGAATCTAAGGAAGGCATTCATCTAGCAGTGCATTGACTCTGACTGATGATTACTAGAAAGTCTGTCTCAGCCTGGGTCAATTCACTGATGGATGAAGGCCTCACCCAGTTCATTCTACTTTCCTCAGTCTCTAGTTTTTCATTGCCACATACTTCAACCAAATTGTTTATTGTTTGGTACCATCTGATAGTTATCCATTCACTGATCGACATTTCATCAATTTGGTGACATTTATCACATCGCATATTCTTCTCTGCTTCTTTATCGATTTTCTTTTCTATCGTTTCTCTTACTCAATTTATGTTAGTTTCAAAAATTTTCAAAAAAATCTGTGATAAAACCTAAAACTGCGATTGTCATACATAATTTTAATTCCTCAAGACACCCTGACTATGTGAGTAGTTCACGTTATTATTTTATCTATCGTTAATAATAGACTTAATACATATACCGATACCATTCATTTGAATTTCGTTTATTAAATTACAATACACGTCTTCTTCATAGACAATTTATTCACAACAACACTAGAAACAAAACGACTAAAATAACATTTGTGGTATTAAGAAAAAGACAGTTTTGATTCAACACTAGAATCCATAGACAAGTCAATATTTATTATTATACATTATATAGTATGTAATCATACAGGCAAAAATCACTAACAGCAGATTTTGGTGAATCTATTAAAACACTATCATAAATAATAAAATTATCCAAAACCAAAGCAAGACATAACCAACAGAGCAAAATATTTAATATTTTTATAATATGCCTTCAGACATTATCTCAAAAAAATGTATCTGCATTTAATGACTTATGCTTGACTGGGGCGATATGTCTAAAAGTGGCTAAAATTTAGCAAATAAACTCTCAAATTGCATAATCTGAAAATGTATTGTAAAACACTACGTATTTGTACCGGAAAAATGAGATAAGTCCAAATAATTTTGCTATATTATTCAATATACAAATCATTTTTAACTTGCTGAAATTAGCATGTCAATATTGTTATTGTAATGGACTTAAATTATTGAAATTCACCAAAAATTTGGACTTATCTCCATCTGCCGGTAACTTACATTCATTGAATTTGTAAAAAAGTTACGTTATTATATTCTTCTTAAAATAGTGAGTACATTGATGGTTACACTGTATTCAAATCAAAACTGCATTTTTCATTATACATAATATTCTATATTCATTACATTAAATTAAAAAATAAAAACAACCAGAACACAACAGAATGTGACGAAAATATAAAAATATTTTCAAGTAAGAATAAAATAAATATTAATAAAAATCAGCTGCTCAGATCACAGAGAAAAAAATGAAAACGCTGCTACAAAATATCTTGTAGACTTGGAAATATAATTGAAAAAGTACCCAAAATAAGTATGTAACACATTATTTATTATTTTAATCAAATGATGATATTCATTGTATCTTAATATAATATACTGCTTAAAATGTAAGGACAGTAGAACTTCGATATAACAGGCTTCGGATATAACAAACAAAATATCCGGTTAAAATCATTACTGTGAAAACATGGTAAAATCCAAGCTTGTAAATAATGTTCTGCAATCGAATTCGAGTCATAATGCCGTCCTGCTTATAGACTGAATGTAGCAATGAAGTTTGTAACACTGGCTGCTAATTCACACAGCCGCACAGCAGTTTAATTTATTTACTCGAAGTGAATGGATGCGTTTATTACTGCATTAAATAACTTTACAATGGTTAGAAGTAAATGAAGGTGTCCCTAGGTATCACATCATAACTGAAAGTGAAACAGCAGATGAAGTTATGATCTTGGAAAATGAGAATGGAAGTGAAGATAGCGTAGCGTGGAAGAAGAAACAACACGCCCAAAAACAAAGTTATCAGTGATAAGATCACATCTCGATTATAAAAAAAGCAAGAGCCTCAACAACGAACATTAATGTCACTCCACAATGGATGTGTCTGGATATATTCATAAGAAGACGAATCAACAGGATTTTTGTTTGTATTTTATATAACGAACATTGGGCTTTAACGGAACACCCCTTCACCAGAATTAGCCCGTTATATCGAGGTTCTACAATAATTATATCTTTTTAATGTTTTTGCCAATGTTAACAAATACAATTACAAAAAAAAGTCATTTTTCGCATCAATAAAAATCATTTAGGTATCAGAAAAATGGACATACCTGATCGTCGTATTTTGGGTACTCATTCAAAAAAACAACATAATATCTATTTTCATAATATAAATACAATGAGATTCTTTATATTTGTACAATATAAATTAAAAATAATTAATAAGAAATATTGTGATGCTTGTAACATAGTGAAATATTATTAGGTAGGTATAGAGATTCACTGGAATTATGTAAATTCAAAACAATTAAAGATACATAATATTATACAAAAAAATATTACCTAAGTATATTAAAAATGAGTAAGTATACATACTTATACGTTAAAAATTGTATTTCAATATATTTATTGACAGTCCAAAATAATTGCATAATATGGAATTAGCTAAGTGTATTAGCGTCGTCCAGATAAAAAATACCATTTGTTTATTTATTTAAATTTTTGTAGACTTGCATGGTGAATATCTTTTTGGCGGTAAAATTTCATAGATATTTAACCATTGGGCAGCATAAACAAAAAAAGAAGTGAGTGATGCAATATAAAGTAAAGTCAAATCTACAGCACAAACGTATTACCTCATTGTATTAGAAGCAAAATAAAATTCACACGTTTGTTAATAAATTAGTACAACGTGCTTGTTATAAATGTGAGGCTGGTTGCTATATGGCTGGATAATTTCAAAGATTTCTATAATATGACCAGTTTAAAGAGATTCATATAGCAGTGACATGAGATAATGTCAAATCTACAGCACTAAGAAATAAATAATAATTTTAAAATGCCACCAATTTATCAAATATAAATTAATTTCATTGCTTACACTTGACTCTCAATTTACTGTGGTCAATGGTACAATCAATTTTACCCAGATAATCGATATCCAAATCCAAAACAAAAATGATTTGTCAAAACACACAATTATCACATTATTCTTAGCCAATTGTATTGCATGTGTTGGAACGTTTACAATAGCACTGACAAGAAATGAGTCATAAGTAAAAATATAATAATAATAGTGGATCACTTAGCATTGCGAAGTAGTACCACAAATCCAAAATTTTATTTGAATACATAAAAACTATTTCACACTAGATACTGCAAATTTTAATATTGAAAGTGTGAAAATGGTGCTTATGATTAATGTTTTACCCCTTTTTGAAGTGAAATTTCTTTACATGCGATACACCAAATTTTTCAGTAGACCACCCGGTGATTAGTGATGAAAAAGAGTCATCTTTGATTCGAAAAAACAAAAATATAAGTATCAGGGCAGTATGATATGCAAGGAGGTTTTTGATTCAATTTGAATGCAACGAGTCTGATGGCATTAATGTGTAATGCATTCAGTTTTAAACGTTCCACATTTAAAATGTATTACAGAAAAAAGCGAAACAAAAACAAATGAAATTGTAGAATAAAAATTAATATATACATTTTTGTGACAGAAAAAATCCTTATTTTATAAAAATCAATTATCATCTTTTTACCACTTACTTCAAAGAAGTTCAACTTTACAGTGCACACTTTTTTTCAATAAAAATAAACCGCCGGCTAGACGACGCCGGTAAATCGAGAGTCAACTATATGCATATGACAGACTATTATTGATATATTATGGTTTACGTGATAATACTAACCTCTATGTGATAGGGAATATTTATCCCATAAAGCGGAGAAAGTGTAGATTTCACACAGTGCAAGTCTACAAAAATAACACACAACCATTCTCCGCCACTTTGGTAATTTCTTGCCTACAGAATCCTCCAATTTGTTATTATTAATTAATTCATTAATTTTTAAAAACATTTTCATCCTATAGATTATTTACGACTTTTTTTTATAAATCTAACAAAACTCCAAAAGAACACGCACAAGTCAAAACATCGTAAAACATTCAAGCCGCAATCAATGCAATATTGAGAAATATTCCAGCAAATCATTTTAGCAATCAATTCATTAAAATCGCATCGAATTACAAACAATATAATACATTAAAAATTTTGCATTGAAAGAGTCACATATTCACGTTATCCTATATGGCCATTAATTTGACATTTAAACAAAGGACTACCCTGTATTATTGACATAACGTATATTAGTAGATAATATATATTATACTATCTCAGGTCACCCAATTGATTGAGGATGACATATATTATATTGTAGTGAATTCATTGCCAATTTATTAGAGCGCCCCTCGGGCCATACGATTCAATTAATAAGTTGGACATGTTTATACAAAAAAGCTAGAACATACTTCAGAGATATAATCAGATATTTCTTTAAGTCTGTTAGGGTTACAATTAATGCATCATATTCATGACCGAACCACAATACATCAGTGTGTGTTGGATTTTAGAGTAGCACAGAGTAAGGAAACCGTAGCCAAACTGATCGCCAACACCGGAGTGAATTGATATGATACAAAAAACAATAAAATAGTCATACAGTCGTAATGAGTGACATCTGTTGGGATCTTTGTATAATTTAAACCAATAGTAATATTACTTACCGATTCCGGTAACTCTAGCAATAAAATTATTCAGTACATGGAGGTACAAAAGCTATCATGTTGACGCTATATGGAGGGTTTGAAACGTGTCAATAGTATTGTTCCCCTTTTTCCACCTTACTGTCTCTTTCACACTTTAATAGATCGTTAGAGACAAAGCAAAGGAACAAAGTTGTACAAACATAGTCAATTTCGCACGAGACTGTCGATCTGCTTCAATAGTTATACAAAATGCTCTCTCTCCTGACAGTTTGATACCTCCAAGTATTCACGACAAATTGACTGACCAGAATATTTCTCAATACACACCTAAGAGTCTCTTCACAAGCAGTCATAGAAGTGAAGACAGAAGTCAAGAAAGTACGTAGAATACCAATGAAGAACAAGATCAAAGAAACGTCCAATCACGGTTCGAATAATCACTTTTTATTCTTGAGAGAAACGTAAGTGGGATCTTTCTTCGACGGCTGCATCAGGCCGGTGCCGATATTGATGACGTTATCTTCGATAGTGACCGACTTCTTCCGATCCTTGGAGACGCTGCTTCGAAACGAAGAGTTCAATAGCAGCGGGAGGTTCTTCCTGTCTTGGATAGGTGGGGGGATCTGTGTTTGTTGGGGGTGCTGAGGATGCGAGACCTTCTGGATGCTGGCGTAGACAGGCACCAGCTTGGGATCGCAGCCGGTGTTCTCTTGGTAGTATGGCCTCGGGGGAATAAAAGTGCGTTGGTTGGTAACGCAGATTTCTTCGTCTCATGTCTGCAACGCTGTGTTTATCTCGCGGTGGATAGTTGTCTGGAACACAATGAAAGTGGTGACCATCAATATTAGTACACTACATAGAGAATAAGGCACTGGCTTTTCATCCGGAGGGGTGGGTTCGATCCCCGGAGAGGTCACAATATATTTATCTGATTTTCTCAAAACCTGGGTGTTTCTCAAACATTTAAAAAAATAGATATATACTTTTGTTTGTAACCAGTAAGAGTAAAGTGAAAAAGTTTAATATTTTTTTTAACCCAGCCAACCTAATATACGTCAGCCTAGTACGGATTACCCAAAAGATTTCAAAATATTGCAAATATTCCTCCAATTAAAAAAGTTTTTTTTGTTTAGGTCCTGAACCATCTCAGACCGTGAAGTACCGCACAACGGGTGACCCAACAAACAATACCACGCGAGTGATAGTGCAACCAGACCACGGAGCCAGTCTCAACAGCATAAAAGGTCAGTGCCTGGCATCTTAACAAACCCCCCCCAGCATCCACATCCATCACAATCATTCCATCAAAATCAATTACAGTCCACTATAAAAAGTGCAACCATTTAATAATAATGACAGCGTTATTATTGTTACCAGTCAATATCAAATTAATGATCTTATTGAACCTAATAAAATTAGAATATTACTGTCAATGCTCCAAGAATAACTTGTATTTTTTGATCTCAGTGCTATACGGCCATCCAGTAAACTTCCAATAAATGTTTGAACAATAGGATGTCGTCAATTATTGTAGATTTCACAAGCCATTGTTTCTCACCTACATTCTCAACAAAAATCAAGAGATAGGAATGGAAAGACACTCACCAGGTCATGTAGCTGCTGCGCAAGCTGGGCATTGATGGTGAGCAGGACCTGTTTCTGATCATCGTGCGCGGAGATCGAGAGGTTCAATTGACTTTGGGCTTTTTTCAACTGCTGAGATAGGTCAGCATTTTCTTTCTGTAAGTACAAAACCAATTAGCACCATTTATTTATCCAGAGATTATAAATGACATATTGACAATTACAATAAAGACATCAGAAGTGCCATACAATAAAGCTACATTAATGATTTTTATTAAATATTGTTGATGTGATTTTATAAAATTAGTATACATAGTTCATTTCAAATCTTGAATGACCACCTAGCATGAAGACAAATACATGCTTTACATTTCGTTCACATGTCGGCTTAGTCTATCAGAGATCCCCTATTGTCTTAAGTGTATCTCCTACCATGGTTTGAAGACTAGACATCAAAACCCTCAGAAGCTAAATTCGTTTCCAATGCGGACAGTCATTCCTCTTCAAGTGAGATAATGCCGTATGATTACTGCCACAAAGCTTCTACTGGATTTAAACGTTGTTTTTCACATTTGGTACCAATGCATTTGGTAACATTTCTCACGGGCTTCACTGAAGTTTTGGGCCAGATAAAAATATGGAACATTTTCAGAGAAAGCATAGAAACATCAGTAGCACACATGGGTATAATGGGACGTGAGGTGAACAGAATACCAAGTAATTGATACATTTTATAAATTAGTTCACCGGTACTGAATTCATATGGTCCATTTGTGATCGATCACATAACACAAATTACGCCAGGTGACATGATGACATTTTCTATATTGGCAGGTCATATTTAAGTTTAGATAAATATTGATGAAACAGTAAGCCGGCTCTCACATCAAAACTCGCCTGCAATGTGTCGAATACATCAGTGGGACATCATCGTTATTCATAAAACACACGTTGCCAAATGGATGGTCTGCAGATTGGTCGAATTCTACTTTTTAGTTTGAAAAAAACATCTACTATTGCAATCGACAAGTTGCATGCTTCTCGGGCTTGGAGTCCAATACGTTAGGACGCATACGAACACTTACGAATTGGTTATTCCTATACCGGCTCGCCGATCACCGCATCCAGATATCTATATGTTTCGAAGGTTACGTGCGGCTGTTACTAGGTAAATGTGTGTGGTCTTAGGCAACACTGGATCAACGTTCTTGCAACGTTTGATTTATGGCTGTGCGGCAGACGAGACGAAATTAGATGTGAGAGCCGGCTAACGAATTGAGAAGACTGTTTTCAGGTTTTCTATGCCACTCGAAAATCTGTGAGGATAGGTAACCTACTACCACAAGCCTCGTATGTCGCTGACTGCCGATCGGAATGAAGATGGCTACCTGACAGTCAAACATCTACGACAATAACCGCAGTCGTAAGAGCCTGATAAAAAAGGATGAGTTATGACAAATGTTTTAAAATGCATACCATTAAATCTTCACTTTTAGTAGACAATTCAGATTCCAAGTCGTTGACTCTAAGCCTCAGGATTGATATTTCTTTTCTCAGTTCATCCGCGATGTCTCCGCCACCTAAAGAAACAAATCGACATACTCGATATTAGCCTAAATCATGTTTGTACATCGAGAATCAAAACACTTGGGGCCACAGATTTTGCAGTCAATCACCCATCAATCCATAAGTTACTAATTTTGCTTCTGATACGTCCAATATAATATGTAGGTATATTTAATTATTCATCAAATAATAAAAAAACTAACTAAATTAATGTAATTTGAGTGTATATTTTTTTAAATTGTCGTGTGCCATAGAATTCTGGGAAAACTTTTGGTGTGCCATGGATGAGAAAAGGTTACGGAGCACTGCGCAAAGTTATGTGGGTCCTATCTAATTGTGACGAAATTAACCAGCAATTTTTACAATTCTCTCAAATTGTGTTATTGTTTTGGCAATTATTTTTTTCTAGTGGTTACCTGTATATTTCTCAGATGTTTTCAAATTATGTATGTTCAATAAAGAATGTTACATTCTTAAAAATCTTGTGAATTATTCGTTAAATAAAAATAAAAAAACGGTGTGTGTACTTATGTACGCGCGTTAGAAGTTATACTTATTAAGCGTAACAAAACTTGTGATAAACTAGATTCTTCCACGAGCGCCTAATTATCTTGTTAAATTACACACTCGAGAAAAAGGACCGCTTATTGGAACGCCGTTGATTTATTTCTATACACTTTAACTTATATTACTAAATGATATAATTATTTATCGTTGTTTTTATTTTTAAAATAACAACTGCCACTATGACGTTTAATAGTTTGTTTACATGAGGAATTGCAAATGGCCGACAATAATAAATTCGCTGCCTCGCAACGGAACAATTCTAAACTATAATATTATACTGTACAATCGTCACTATTGCAGTATCATTCTGTGGCGTAATGGTTGTGTGTTTGGCTGATAACCGAACAATCATTGGTTCGAATCCAATCAAGTGTGTTTTTTTGTGTGAAAAAATAAATTATGTGTTACATGTCACACGGCAAAAATACACTCTGATCTGAATTTCCAAGCACGCCTAAAGAAGTATAACTTCAAAAATAGTTTATTAGAACTAATGAATTATCCTGTGATCTCTGGCAATAAGCATTGACCTTCTTACCTTTTGTGTTCTCCAAATTATGATGGTAGTGCGCCTTCACCCTGGCATTCTCCTCCTTGTAGCTGTGCAGCTGCCGCTTCCATTCTTCCACGTTGGCAGTGGACTCCTGAAGTGCGCTCGTCAGCCGCAAGTTGTTACTCTTTAGTGTCGATAGTTCTACTTCCCACTTCTTAGCGTTGGCAGAACTGAAACAAACAGAAAGACAAAATTTATTCTGATGATTCTCTATTTTTGAATACCAACACAATGGCTGAACTGTATACTTAAATTTAATTCAAGATTATCATCATCGTGACTTCAAACATAGCCCTGTAAAAAGTGGTTCTTACGGCGGGGGGTGTAAGTCATTTTATTTGTAACAAACTTCAAATGTAGTGTTACTGCCCGCATAAGTAATGTCGTGGCTCCCAGGTTCGAATCCCAGATTTTGGCAAATACACATATTGTTTCTCATTGTATGTTTGGAGTCAGAGTATGGACCTAATAGGTTGAGCAAGTGGCTAACATTCATTTCTCGTCAAAAAAAATATGTTAATACAAACCTCCACCCTGTGGAGGCCCATATGATTTTCTTAGGATTGGACATGGTTGATAAGTTACACCTGTGACCATGGGCCCCACATCCTGAAGCGGGCCTCCATGCCAGGATCTTTGGCGGGCCCTCCTACCCATTGCTATGCTTAAAGGCAGTGAGATGCTCTACAATCTACATAAACGTTTTCTGCATGGTGTTTCAGGTCAAATTTGGGGTATTCCGTGTATTTTTAGCGATTATTTTATATTGTTGAATAAATTACTTGAATTATGGTGTTGTCAATTATTATCAACATACAATAATCAAAAATTGTATCACAGAACTAGATATTTTAAAATGTTAATACGTGTCAAGTAAAATAGCGTTGCAGGCGATTTTTTCCCATTAGAGAAAATTTCTGATGAATGTTGATCTCACTTATCAGGACGACCCGTCATACCGTCCGTCCCTCCAGATCCCGGGCACCCAGGCTAGACCCCTGTCAGTCACCCCCCCTTATGGATGTAACACTTCTGGTAGGTAAAACTTTCGAAGACATCTAACGTTCGTCACGCCACGGTATACGTCAGTTTTTAACTGGATTATATCTTCTAATATTCACACATTTCGCTTCGATGTAATTTTAAAAAAATAATTTCGTTAAAGCATCCTCAAGTGGCATTCGATGAATAAAAACAGAAATAAAGAAAGTCGTGAATGTGCGATTCTTTCCGTCACGCGAATATTGCAGAAACTTCACAATCAAAACCGGCAATCGCGCGCAGGATTCCGTACAAACGTCACCGCATTCGTTTCCGCAAAACGCCAATCGTTACAGCACTAAAAATGTAACGAATACGGTAATCGAGCATTGCACACGATCCGAGTAAATTGTAACACTAAAAAATGCGATCATGGTGCTTAGTCGGTTATAAAGGCGCTTAGTTTTAATATAGAGTTTAATGAGAGCACGAACGCGGCTATTTTGTAGCGGCTATAAAATCGAGAGTGATTTATTGCACCTGGAAGTGAGAATTACAACACTGGAACAAATTTTAATAACCCTTTTACTGGCAACACATTCATCTTGCGTTCAAATTTATTGTGGGCGAATTTGTATTTTAATATAAAGTAGATACTAAACTAAAGAGTGAATAGATTGGGAGATAAAACAAAATATATCAAGGATGAAACACCACCATTAAAATTTATTATAGTGTACCGAATATTATTAAAACCGTTAGAGATATTTTCAAATTTGTATAGATTGTAAGTAACATAATTTATACAAAATTCCAATTTCGAAATTAATTATTTCGATAGGTATTCATTTTATACAAGATCTTTAAAACAATTGAATCATAGTAACTAACTGTCATTTGCATTACACACTGGCGTAGAGTGAGCAAAATACCTACATTGTATTTAGAAATTTGTTAGATATACTGATAGTATATTATGGTAATATTCAACTATCTATATATATGTATTACATACCACACCAAATAGTCGTCCATAGGGAGCAGTACCGGGCAGCCAGCCGTATTATTATTATTATAGTTTTACAATGAATTACGACTAGGCTTAATTTTCATCATTTTTTTTTTGACAAATTCATTGATTCCTGGCTGGAATATTCGAGGAAGCAACTTGAAAGTTGTACTTAAACGTGTATAATATATGAGGAATTTTATTGGTGCAGCCATCTGGACGCCACAATAAGAGAAGAACAATCGCCGACTTCCATCACGCATTTCGGCGCCAAGATGGATAT
Organism: Rhyacophila brunnea; assembly: GCF_057557595.1. Taxonomy (NCBI): domain Eukaryota; kingdom Metazoa; phylum Arthropoda; class Insecta; order Trichoptera; family Rhyacophilidae; genus Rhyacophila; species Rhyacophila brunnea. Next base: position 36,398,493 of record NW_028232806.1, on the reverse strand, counting down.
CGTACAGTTGTCCTGGCGTCCAAATGGCTGCGCCAAATCATCCGATTCCCTAGTACATATTAAAAAATACTTTTCTGTTGTTTAATAATTAAGGAAGATTAAGTGAAGTGTTGCTATATGCTACTTGGGGAACATCTGGTGACAGGATTGAGTAACGTGAAAATGTAACACAATTTACTGAAAATTTACAATTAAATATATTTTAATAAATCAATACCTACATAAAAACATTAAAAATATATATTTTCTTAATTAAAAGATAAAATTTACAAATTTAAATAACTGTTATGAAATGTATGTTTGTTGAATCTTGTCATTACATAATTATTATGTTTTATTATTAGTTTTGTCATGGAAATTTACCTTGATAAGTTCTCTCGAAGGGGTAGAAAAGATTTTTTAATGTTAAGTTAATGATTAATGTATTTTTCAATAGGTAAGTACGTCAAATAAAAACGATTTCAAGTTATGCACATTTATAATTTTATAAAAATCGATGTTTTTTTAAAATATATATAAAAAATATTAAAACGATGAATTAGTCAAAAATCTAAACGACAAAAAATCTAAAACTTAATAAACTAAATTTTAATAATAAATATGGCCATAAAATATAATGTAATAATAAGATTTGACCCTGCAACGTATTCACATTTTATTACATTTTTTTACAATTGCCAGTTTATCTTTAAATTAAAAAAAAATTATAAATCTTTTTAGTGTTTTCAGATACATATTTATTAATTACTACAGTTGAAATTGTAAATTATCAAAAAAAAATCTCAAATTGCAAGCTTCGTATTTTTCCGTTAGGTGCCTCTTTTCGCCTCTGATAGTATAAGCATCCCCCTTAAATTGCATGTTTTATAAGTGTCACTAGATATTTCTAGTAGCACTGCACTCCCCGTTAAATTAAGTTACTGTAGGTGACAAGCGAATAAATAATTATTACTCAGTTTAGATGGCATTAATTATTAACTATGTATAATTCCATTTTACAATACGATAATACACATAATCTCAGTGATAGTGTAATAACCGAAATAGCTCTCGATTATAATCATTATAATATCTAATACAATTGTATGTGCATTACGTTTAGCAATCCCAAAGTCATATTTATGAGTTATCTCAACCACGAGTTATCTACAGGATCACGTAGTACCTACTTCTGCAAATATCTCATTTTCAGACGAGAGCTTTGAAAATTATTGCCTTTCACAATACGACACTGCTGTGTTTACTCTATTATATTAGATGAGTGATGCCTAACCTTTTTTGTTTTGCGAAACCCTTTTGTAAAATCACGGGAAACTCAGAATCTGGATGACACAATATATATTATGAAGATATATGGAGTAAATTACAATATAAATGTGTAACGTTGTAGACAAACCCTACCTTATATCAATCTCAATTTGTATGCGAATTCAAGGTTACATGTAAATTGTACGTAAAACATTTCACCGTGGCACAGTTCGGCGTGAGCTTTCTTACCGGAAAGAGATGAACGTATACCTAGGTACTATACGGCAGTGGCGAAGGGTGGAGGTAGGCTGTTAAGATCCGCCATAAATAGTGCACATTAAACTTTTTCAGACATACATATTTGTTTTCATTGAAATAAGACTACAATTTACAGATAATGTTGGTTAGATTTAAAAAATTCAATTAAACCCTGAAAAACCAAGCCATAATAGATAATAGTCAAAAAATACATGTCTATCTATAAAATATCTAAAATTATGCAATTAAATCATACATAACTTTGAGCATTTTATAGATAGAATAATATTTTTTATTTATTATAGTTTGATTTACGCAGGACTTAATGAATTAAAAAAATGAACCAACAATATGTGTAATATGTAGTTTTAATCCAACGAAAACAAATAACTATGAGTGAAAAATTGTGCACAATTTTGTCGTATTGCCCAAATTAGACCAAATCTATTATGGTTTCGTTTAGGCAGAGTTTAATTGATTTTTAAAAACTAACTAACACCATCTGTAAATTGTAGTCTTAATTCAATAAAAACAAATACATATGACTAACATAGCTTAGTGTGCACTATTTATAGCGAATCTTAACAGCCTACCTCCACCCTTCGCCACTGCGTATACGGTCTCCAATTTTCATAGCTGATTTTGGCAAACTTCATGAATTCAAGAATGAAAACCTAACCTAACCTAACCTAACAATTAATAATCCAGTATATCGACTATTTTCAAAATGTGTTTGCCGCTGGCTTCCTGTAAAGTGTAAACCGACAAGAACCGTATTTTATTCAGACATGAATTTTATGCCAGCACTATTATACGAGCCAAAGAAGTTTGACGGTCTTTACGGCCATATATTTCCGATACAACATTTCACGGTAAAGTGTGATACGGCGAACTGCATACCTTAAAGTTTCCGGAAACGCGAATTCAATACTTGTCACTACTAACACCCACGACATAACATAGCTTATCACTTCGCTAACACGAATATTGATATTGTCGCTTTCCCTTCACGTATGTTCGACCTAATATATTTTTTTAGAATTATTAAATAACCATGTCCCTGCTTTTTCGTACAAGGTGGTTGTTAGTAATTTTGAACGATCACAAACACCCAGGCTTTGAGAAAAACACATAAAAATTGTGTGTCCTGACTGGGAATCGAAGTCAGGAACTCTCGGGTGGAAGGCAAGCGCCTTACGCACTGCACCACGAGAGCCGCCTAATAATGAACGTAAAAATAGGATAAGTATTTATTTAAAAGCACAGTATTGATATATCGTCGGTGTTTTGTAAAAAGGGCGAATTAACCAAAATGTTATTTTACAGGAGGATTTTTAACTTTCAACATTTATTTATTAATTACCCGTGGATGATTATAATTGTCAAACAAATTTATGATAAAGCTTAGAAAGAATACTGTTCTTATAATAGACATTATAATTTTTTAATTGCCTATTATGTCACATTCGCTTTTTAGTCGTAATACGAGTACTAAGTGGATATTCGCCCTTACGATTTTCGTTTTTAAGTACTTTCCTGTGGAGATAGAAATTCGCCGTTTTTACACAACAAATCTAGTGAGGTAGGGCAGAGCGGGGTCATTTGAGCCACGGGGTCACCTGAGCCACCCTTAGTATCACTCTTATGCTGCATTATAAATACAAGCGGTGGATTCCAAACAAAGCGGGAGGGGTAGACAGCCAATCCGCAACTGCATCAGTCACCGTCCGGTGTTCGATGTGACTGTGAACGTGCGATGTTACTATTTTCACGCCAAAAGTAAAGAAAGCAGTTCCTCATACTTTTTGGTCTCAAGACTCTCAAGCACATGTCTGTGGTGTTACGGCAATCAAGTAAATGTATTTTGATTTAAAAATAATGTGTTTATGCGATGACAGTATCAAAAATAATCTATTTTCAATAGTCTTTGGGTGGCTCAATCCAATTAGTAATAATTTGGGGAAGGGGTCATTTGAGCCATAACAAACGTACACCTGAAAGTAACAGATACACCTGAGAAGGACCAGCTTGCTGCAGAAAAAAGTAAACGGAAAAGTGAGGGTAGCAAGAAGATAGTAAAGTCGAAGAAACTGACAGTGAAGAAAGCTATTTTGAATAGTTCCTCTGAATCTGATGAAGAGACACGACCTGTTAAGAAAACTAAAAATCTCCAAAAGAAGAAAAAAGTACAGACAAGTATAACTATATGTTCCTATTGTTTTCTAATAACTTGGATTAAGGATTTAAGAAAGATTTTGTTTGTATTTTATATTGCTCTGATGAAAAAAACCTTTCTACGCCCACTGGCTCAACTGACCCCATTGGGTGGCTCAGTTGACCCCACCTAGTGGGGTCAACTGAGCCATCTGACATTTGTGACATTAATGTAAATTTAGTCTTGTAAACATCGTCTTTGTTACAGTTTTTTGATGAAGTTACATGACCAAATAAACAACTTAACTGGTTTAAAAGATATCATTTCTTATTTCTTCATTAATTAGAAGCTATACTGCTTTGAGCAAAATCATGATCAAGTGACCCCGCTCTGCCCTACCTACATACTACCGATTGTTTTTCATTAAAATCTCGATTTCGCCAAAATTGTTGATTCGCACTTTTTACCATCGTGAACAAGAGATAGAACATTCATCAAGTGACATGTTACAAAAATGACCATGTGTCCATGACGTGAAAAAGATTGGGAGCCGCTGCAATACACAAAAAGCGTCTTATACCCAATATCTCCTCGTCAATATTTCAATGAAACAACCCAACAATAAACAAACGCGTCAGGGGATTTATAATAGAGGGGGATTCCCAGGAATACGAGGACATTAAATCTCCTCTGCTACTCACTTACGTATGGACATGCTCCACTCTGCCATGCACCGCAAGTACGGTTGCCCGTGCATAGTTAAGGAACTTCCCAGTAACCCCAACAGTAAAAAAAAAACATTGTTACTGTATCCAAAACAATCTAATCCTATGTCCAAGTATACGATAGGTATTAAATTTACCTACAGGCAGATTTAGAGGCACGTTTTTCATTTTAGAGTAGATACTATTACTACATCACTGAAGGTAAATGATTTTGTCATTTTCTATGTGAAACTTTGAACGTAAAACGTAATTTCGGTACTTACACATTCGAATAATTTTCTTTTGTCCACAATGGTCCACACTTCGATTAAAGCAGTGAACGACGCATCGTTTGGAAGTTAAAAAATATCAAGACCCACTCAGTGTTGCCAACTGACGTTGACGAAAATATGTCAGACGGGGTACGAAAATAAGCTATTTAGCAGGGGAAAAAACGCTAGATTTTGAGATAATAAAATTTCAACACCTTTCTATGCCTCTCGAAAAAAGTTCAAAAAAATCACACATTTTCCCAGAAACTCATTTTAAAATTGACAAAAAATAATTCATTAATCTAAAAACCTACGATTTGTAATATTTAGGTAATACCAGAGAGTAAAATCTCCGATAAATAACAATATCTGATATCATTATATCACTATAACGCCAAGAATGGTTCTATTGATTCACTGTGTTGTTTCATTATCTACTTACCGACATAAAATTTAAGTAAGTATAAATAAAACACAGTCCTTGTTGGTTTACACTTGACAGGAAGCCAGCAGCAAACAAATTTTGAAAATAGCCGATATACTGGATTATTTGTTAGGTTATGTTAGGTTTTCATTCTTGAATTCATGAATTTTGCCAAAATCAGCTAGGTGTGAAAATTGAATTAATGTTCATATTGAATCTAATAAAATTGGAGACCGTATAGTATAAGTAGTATACGGCCATCTCTTTCCGATAAGAAAGCTCACGGCGAACTGTGCCACGGTGAAATGCTTTACGTAGGTACTATTTACGTGTAACCAACGAGAACGTACCGGAATAAAAAAATGTATACTTCTAAAATATAGTCATTTGGACACTATATTTGTGAAATTGCTCGTTTTTTTTTTTTAATAATCGTCTCTATGATCCTATATGGATGTCGGTCGCCTCACAATAAGGCCTCTTAACAGATTTTTATTTTACTAGATATATATTATTATGGACGTGGATCCCTGATAACTATATTAGAAATCGGGACCAACAGTTGTTTTTCTTTTCAAAGTGCAGAACTAACTTGCCATTGATAATACCAAGTTGGGACGGCAATAACTGTGTTCAACCAAATCGCTTCTGATATTGGTATATTCCACTTGTGTGTTTAGGTGAACGTCAATTTATAAATTCCTAAAATAGTTAACTTACTCTGGGTAGGTACTCTTTTGATGTGGTCATCTCATTCCGATAAGAAATATGAGGCGTCTAATTACAAAAAGCGTCCACAATTCAATATTTTCGGGAAACAACGTTTTTATGTTTCAAGCTTCAATTATTCGTTTTAACGTGAGATTATTTTTTCCGTTGTATTCTATGTCGAAATTAGAACCAAATGGAAATTTGTTTCAGCCGATAAACTCTTAAATGTAATAAATATAGGCAAAATAAAATTGGACGTAGCGCTACTTGTACCTCACTTTTTAATTTATTCCGCATAAGGCACATATTTCCGTGGCACTGTCATGAGTTTACCAGATGCTACATCATGGGAGACGCCCTTTTCAATATTGAACGTTCCCTTATTGGTTGACTTAAACACGCGCGAAATCAACCAAGCTTTAAATAATATGAAACACGGACTTAGCGCTTTTTGTAATAAATCGAGACTTAAAATTTTTTTTTTCGTATGGTTATGTCGCGTTTTGGAATTTATAGATCAATACATATTGTGTAAAATTATACAAAGAATACGTGCGTATTTTTTTCTCGATTTTGACCAAATGTGGACTTATCGCTTTTTGGAATTAGACGCCTCATATCACGGCGAACTGTGCCACGGTGATATGTTTTACGTACAGTTTACACGTAACCGTGCTTTCTGTACTCATTTTTTGAAGATGACCCGGTATTTTCATACTGGACTTGTTCTGATTATTAAAAAAATGTATTTAGATCCGAGGATTATAGAGGGTTACATAATATGCTATGCTATAATGTAATAATTTACATGCATGAATCTTGTGTAGTGCATTCCCATCGATAGTGTAGTTAAAATTGCAATGCCGTAAATCTCAACAATTCGACAAGGCTTAAAGTTTAAACGACTTAGCGCAACAACGGAGTAAAGTGACTGTAACTCAACGGTTAGGTTAGATGCTGCAAAGATGTTAACACCGATACTTGGAAAAGAAAACCTACAAATCTCGGTGCAACGAAACACGTTGTGTAAAATACATATTTAGCAAATATAAACTAGTTAACACAGAATCAAAATAGGTACAGTGGGAGTGCGTGACAACTATTTAGCTAAGCATAAGCTAAGCTAAACATCAGCAGTGACGTCCCTAGACAAAATGCCGCCCCTAGGCAGCGCCAAAATGCCGCCACATTTTTTTTAAAGTATTTTTTATCATCCTTTCATGACTCCAATATCTAAGAAATGTGTTGCATGAAAGGATTACTAACGAGATATTATATATCACTAAATTTAATTTAAATGCCATCTCTGCTTCAATAGACAATATTGCGAGTCCACGGTTTCAGATAGGTACATTTAAAAATACACCTAACGACTCGCGAGTGACTGGCAAACATTTTACTATGTACCTACCTATAATTCAAATATATCTAATTCGCAAATCTGTACGTGTCATTGTTGTTCATCAAGGACACGACGTCCAAGGACAACGGAAGTAAACTAGACATCGCGAAGCCGACTAAAAATTATAGTTTTATTAAAACTTTTATATTAATTACCTAATACATTTTGTTTCCAACCAGTGAGTTGATTTATTAATGGAAAGTTTCCGTTGTTACTAAGTTTATGTACCTAGTTATCTCTATAATATATACCCAATGGTTCTTCTCGATTTTCCGAACTTCGTGTAACTGCCGCCCCCAATCGACGCTCAATCTGCCTACCCCCACGGGACGTCACTGAACATCAGTGGTGAAGTGTGGAGGTAGACTGTTAAAATCCGCCATAAATAGTGCACATTAAACGGTTTTCATTGAAATACGACTACAATGTAGTCAACTGATGGTGTTAGATAGTTTTTAAAATTCATTTGAAGCTTCTGGGTACATAAACGTGATTAAATGTATGGAGAAAATCATAAACTAAAATGTCAACGAATGTTCCCTCATTACATCCGAGATCCCGCTAGTTTCGTGATCGTAATAACCAAGTTCGACTGTTATATGAAGAGTAACTTAACTATTGTTTTAATAGAATGAAGCAGTAAATCAAGGCATTTCGGTACCGCCCTGTGCCTACCGATCCGCATATCGCAATACACGAGCCTCGTTATATGAAAATAATTTACTGACCCGGTGGCTCACGTGCGGGCGCATGGTTCTACAGCAGAGACGTCTCGGTTCGGCCACCGGAAATAACGTGCAGTTTGACGTTTCAAAGTAATCTACTGCATGTTAAATTGTTGCTTCTAATCCCCATGAGGAACATTAATTTAACGCCCGATAATTTGCACGAAAGCAATTGTACGAAGGAAAGTAGACCGAGACTGTCAGGCTCGTTCACAAATGGCAGAAAAGCATTCAATCCGATTTGACGAATTCACCGAAGCCGTAATTTCGATGATTTAAAAGCATTTAGTTAAAAAAAAAAAAAACAATAATCTTAACTGCCCACGTGCTCCGCATAGGTCAAAATGGAGCTTTTATGGTATTTTGAGAGCATAACCCTGGACATTCCTTAAACGTTGTAGATAATCTAGTTATATAATTATGAGCCTTATTATCATTATTATCTTTTATATTTATTTTAAACATTTGATGCATGGCCCCCACAAAGGGGGGGGGCTGACAGGGCTCTAGCTTGGGGGCCCGGTGTGACCTAATAGTGAGATAAACACAGATCATAAATTTGCTCCAATGGCAAAAAAAGTCACCTGCGCGCTATTTTTCTTAAAAAATATTAACATTTTAAAACATGTGGTTGTGTGATACAAATTTTGATTTTTGATTGAAATTTTGATTCCAATACCTACTCCATAATTCAAGTGGATTTCATCAAAAATATAAAAAATGCTAAAAATACTCTTAATTTTACCTGGACACCATTATTTGGAAAACGCTTCTGTAGAGCATCACACTACATTTAACCCTAGCGATAGGTAGGTAGGGGGGCCCGCCAACGATCCTGGCCTGGGGGCCCGCTTCAAGATGTGGGGGCCATGATTTGATGACTGCATAAAGTATTTTTATTACATAAAATAGTATTCTTTTAAACCTCTCGCTCTAATGTTTTAGAATATAGTCATATTTCAGTACGTCCGTGTGCAGTGGTGTTAGGATTTTTTAGGTTTATTAATTTTTAAACGCATTTATAAAACCATTAGTAAAATTAATGTTAACATTATATAGTGACATATTTTAGATAAAAAATTATATTTTATAATCTTTGTGATCCCGAATTTGACAATAATTAGGCATTTTATTATTCAAAAAATGGGCACGATTAACACATTTGAAGATAATTCTAAAGATACTGATTATAAGCTATGTCTTTGACCATTCAAATGTGATAAACATCATACGAATAATGATTGCTTTATAATAATTATTGACTTAAGAATAATGTAGTATAATTTTGAAATACGCCATTTCTATTGGCATTTCCTAGTGGTCAAGATACAACATACGGCCGTAGCCATAAATTGTAATCGATAAATGAAGTAGGGAGTAAGATTCGCGCGTTTGAAAATGTACCGTTTTTTAAAAAATATTTTTTTTTCGGTTAGATACATTTTTTTAACTTTAACTTTTTAGTCATTCTTCTGAAAATGTAGGTTGAGCAATGTTCCCTGTAAAGTGTGCGCGCGCACACCTACCTAAATTTATCCGCATACATGTTTTCATCCTCTGCACAGTCCTCGCACAAAAATAATGTAAAAGTTTCCTTTGCCAGATTTTAGTTTTGTTCGAATGCACGAAACCATCACATGTACAATTCTTCGAATCATTTCTCGATAAAAAAAAAGTAGGTACAATAGAAATGCGCCAAAATTCAAAGAAAGATTTTTTTTACGTAGTTGAAAAATTAATAAGAAAAATATTTGTTCCATAACAAAATAAATATTATTATAACACAATTATACTAATAATACTTTAATTGATTAATAATGTTAAGGCTATACTTCAGTTGAGACATGGTCTAAACTAAAAAGATCGTGGCTAGGCGATGCGCGGATTGTGCAAATGACGCGTGCCGAACGAAATATAATTTGTCATAAAAATCCAACATGCGTCCATTTAATGTTATGTTTACTGTTATATTACTAATAATAATAGTATATTCATTGACATGTTTTCTTTTTTAAGTAGGTACATACGTAAAGTTGTTTAGTCATCTTTACACGATTTAAGAATATTTTCATCCGACGATGTGAACATATCAAATCGACGCGCGAACACCTTGACTGTGTCTCCGATTGGCGACTAGTGAGAAATTTCGTCGCACGTACTGTTGAAAATTATTTGCCGTTTCACTGAAGTACGCTCTTAAGAAATAACCAAAGCACTCGAACATTGTACTTTCGATAAATTTTGTAAATTTTGATATCCATTAAAAACCCACTTAGGGTTTTTAAAGTATTGATGTTACACAGTCATAATACTGTTGGAACGAATAAGAAAATGTATTCTGTCTCTATCTATACGTATAGTATTTAAGCAAAGGCAAACGGCCTATCTGAATAGTCTTGATAATGGTGTTACAACCGAAATAACTATCGACAAAACCTTTTTTAAAAAATAAAAAAAAACCTGTAGAATTTAATATTATTTATATTTTCATTATTTTTTATAAAACTTCAATCTTTAAAAAAACACAGTAAATAGTTGTGTTGGGATGCTAATTCCCCTTATTTTGATATAAAATATTTCAAAATAGGTTCCTTATATACCTATAAGCTAACTTGTCAGACTGATTTCAAATCTTTGTTTTTGCTCTCCGGTACAATTGTGTTAACAGTTTGCCATCACAGTACCGAACTATTCATTCAAAAGTCGGCTAATAAAATCTGTAAAAAGTTAATTTAGTGAAATAATACACTAGTTCTCAAAAATAGACAAAGTAAAATTTAAATCGTATGAAATAAACCCCGGGATCTCATCATTTTCAATCCCGGCACATAGGAATCAAAAAACTCTCCGGGATTCGGTATTTCAGAATTGTAAACCCTAACATGAACTGAAACAATTAATTATTACCTATACCTATCTATGTTACGCCGAATGTGCGAAATTGACTATTACATGAAATGGGCAAAATTTTGACTAATTCACGTATTAGTCAAGCCCGTTGCCTTATTCATGAATTAGGTAAATTATCTGCCGAGTGCGTGAATTCGCCAGGGTATGGAATTCTGAAAATGTCAACATGACAGTAGAAAAAGTAAATTTAATACGGATGGTTTTATTAGTTATAATTGGACATAATATATAATATTATTATTATTAGGTTAGGTTAAGTTTTGTAATTCTAAATTCAACTGAATGTCCATTTTGAGGTTAGCTAACAAGTGTCAACAAAGTATCAAATCATACTATCACAAACAAACAATCGACCATTGCACAATTGATACCCAAACACGAATCAAATCGCGAGAATACCTTTTAATAAAATTCTTCCGTTATCATATTATAGTTCTAGATTTTTTTTGGGCATAGTAAATGGATATGAACGTCATTGTAGTTATTGATTGGTATATTTTTATATAATCAATGATATTTGACACATTTGGTTAGTTTGATTAGTTGCAAAAAACACCACCGGAGCGCGACCATCTATTTTGACCAATGCATGAGCATTTGACACATTTGGTTTAGTTTCAAAAAACACCACCGTAGCGCTACTATCTAATTTGCCCAATGCATGAACTAGGCAGAAAAATTACTGCCGAATTCACGCACTTGGCGGATATTTTGTCTAATTCATGAATAAGGCAACGGGCTTGCATTTTTCATGATTTAGACAAAATGTTGCCCATTTCATGTAATAGTCAATTTCACACATTCGGCGTAACACCTATATATTCTAGTAGTTATGTATCTGAGTAACGGTGAGTAAGAATGTTCGAGATAAATTTATTATTCGATTGAGGTTTGCATAAGTTACATAAAAAAAATAGTATTCAAATGTAACATAATAAAAGCATGTTTTTAGAAATAATGTTAATTATAAGGAAATGCATTCATCTCTATGTGGGCAGGTAGACAGGTACATCGATATTGATATTATAATACGAACTCATGCGGTTATGAATGCGTATCGAATCGTTATAAAATTGAAATGGCTTTTTACAGTGCTTTTGTAAAGTTACTGACCGATTCAGCGAAATAATTTAACATTAAATTTCGCATCTCAACGCAAGTCAACGGCGCATCTATTTTATACACAAGGCAGCTATCGAGGGTAGTTTTTAATTTTTTATATCGAAGTATTAGCACTTATTTTAACAATTACAATAAATTTGAAGTCTAAGCTGTCAAAACTGTCTATCTCGCTCTAAAATTTAACACAGCCAAGAGAGCTGCTGTTAAAACATACCACGTATTGTAACAAGTACAATTAACTTATTGTAATTGTTACAATAAGTGCTATACTTCGATACAAAAAATAAAAAACTACCCTTGATAGCTGCCGATAACAGTCTTGTGTACAGAATAGATGCGCAGATATGCAAATACTTTTGAGGAATATTTTTTTTCAGAGAGGAATCGATGATTTGGGACGGCTGGTGGCTCCCCAATAGAATGCACATGGTCCTAGTCCTTTAAGGCAAAGAATAGTTACAATAATTGGCAGCGCGAATTCGGAAAAAATATATTGTAAGGGCAAAAGTGCCCTCACACAACGGTGGAAAATGAAGAATTCGGGCATTTATTGACATTCCTATAAAGTTTACAGATTTTTCAGACTTAGTGCCAAAATATCTCTCTATCTCTATCACCTTGTCACGCCCCAGCATTGCGTTGTAGCATAGTCCAAGCACAAGTTTGCGCCACTTGCCTTGGTCCATCGTCAATTCTCACGCTTCCCACTATGCCAGGCATGCAGCGTGTAGGTCGCTTTTGTAGCACCACGGTGAGGGAGGGCCCGGCCACGGCAACGGAACCCTTGAGGCTGTGCCACAAGAGTACGAAGTGTCGCACTCTCTGGCGGTATCCGGAACACATGTCCCAGCCACACGAAGCTCCCCCCGCTCAGGGAAACCCAGAGGAGTGTCAGCGTCAATGCATGCGGCACTGCACTCGTTTCGAGTTCGCGGCGAGCCTGTTCACGGTTACCTCCAACCGTTCGATCGTCGAACCGAACACGACTGCATCATCTGCGTACTCCAAAAATTAGGGGAAAACGACATGAATTTGCCGCCCCCGGGATTCGAACTCGGGAGCCACGACATTATAAGCCGATTATAAATTAGCCAAAGACCGCAGTACTCAGATATGTTATCCCAAAGTAAACCTTTTTCTTTAGAAACACCCAGTACGTGATTACCAATTTTATTATCAATCAAATAAGATACCGAATAAAGTATTCAAATTATTCCGTTGTATGTAATATGTACTAATAATAAAAAAAATCATACAAATTTACATTCCAATTCATTAAACGCTCGTTATAGCATTATTATTTTAATAGCTTTTTTTCAACACTTAAAATCAACGAAAAGAAGAGAGTGTACGTAAAATTTAAATACGTACTAAGTTAATAAGTAGATTATAATACCATGTAATTTCAATTCAGTTAATATGAGAATACGATACAATACTCATTAATTGTTGTAACTAATGATAATCACCTCGTTACTACTTACGGATATTGATACAATCGTACCTAGGTACGTTAGGCCCGTTTCAGACGGGACACCGGTGTCGCGCTCGATATAATATATGAGGCCTTTCTATTCGAATAAAGGGGCCTTTGTATTATGTTTATGAACGCCCCAGAGCTAACGAGTCAACGCGTGTCCGGTACACTTTTCCGTTGTGCTGCTTTGTTACAGGGCTTTTAAATATTTTAAATATGTGGTTGTGCGTTGCAATTTGATGTGATACCTATATTATGATTATTGATATACTTAAATAAATGATAACTCCCGTGTATAATTTAGGAAACACTACATTAGAGCACCACACTGCCCTTAACCTGAGCGATAGGTAGGTGGGTCCGCCAAAGATCCTGGCCTGGGGACCCGCTTCATGATGTGGGGCCTATGAATCCATGTGTCAATGAACGTTGATGAATTTGGATTGACTACTATTGAAATTGATTATCCTAATAAACAAGCACACTCATCGCATTTAAAACAAATAATTTAAAAATGAATATAATATAATATGTACCTAAAGCCTTGTTTATTTTCATTTTTTTTTCATTCTTGTATTAGTACTTAGGTACATTGTTGACCATTTAAAAAGGTGTCTGTATTATTTAATGAAATAAAGGGGGGAGGTGGTACGATTATTCTTTTTAAAAGGGAGGCGTAGTAACATAAAGTTTGGAAACCACTGTATTAGATAAACATTAAAAATGTTTACAAAAATCCAAGGATTATTATAAAATGCAATATAAGATTAAATTGCAAGCATGTATGCGAAATTTCAAAGTAAAATAATATCCAGATCAACAGTAATTCATACAGTTACCTTATTTATAAAAACAAAAAAATTTGTTGCAACAAAAATAACGGAAATTCAATCTAATTTAACTATCACTATCGTTTATAAAGAAAGCCTTTGTGGCAGTGTTTCCTACAATTTTATGATGCTTAAAAATCTGGATGTACCACTATATATTGTATTTTAATTGATTTGTAATATAGACAAGTAGATATTATTATAGCATAGAGTTGCCAAATACACGAAAACTTTCAAAAAATATACATTTGTATAATAAATACTCAATGTTAAAGTATCCATCTCTGTTATAGCAAAATCGTTATGAATTTTAATACTAAACTATGACGCAATCAATAAGTTTATGCTATATTTTATACGATTATAAATATTTTATTACAGATGAAGTAGTAACTCAAACAAGTAATCAATTATAATAATTCGATTATCTCGACATACTAATACAGCTTAATATACACAATATAATGCAGGAAACATCAGTTTATAAGAGAAATTCGTTGAATTATATCGCTTTCGACTATTTATTATTGCTAGGCATATTATAATTTTAATGTAGTTAATATATTTGCTGTATGCAAATATTAAATCAACTCAATAGGTACTGTTTAGGCGCCATGCATATATGCACACGACGCGATTCCCAACGTAGTCCAAATAGTCCTGGGGCACAGTGACGCCCCTAGATAAAATGCCGCCCCTAGGCAGCGCCAAAACGCCGCCTTATTTTTATACATTATTTTTATCATCTTTTAATGAGTTCAATATCCAAGAAATGTGTTGCTTGGATACATTACCAACAAAATATAAGAATACTTATTCGCAAATCTGCACGTGTCGTTTCTGGTCACCAAGAACGTCGAAGGGCAACGGAAGTAAACTAGATATCGCGAACCCGACAAAACCAGTGAGCTGATTTTTTTAATGGAAAGATATTTTCGTTATTACTAAGTTTCGGTAGCTATTTATATATAGTACTTATATAATATTCCGAATGATTTTCCTCGATTTGCCGCCCTTCGAGTAACTGCCGCCCCCAAGTGACGCTCAATCTGCCTACCCCCACGGGACGTCACTGCTAGGGCATAATATGTTGTGGGATTTTGAATGAAGAAATTGAATGGTTACCTGAAATAAGTGTTATGTACTCTACAATCATGACATACCGGTGTTTTTGCTTGAAATCGTGACAGTGGCAATTTGAATCCAAGATGGCGGCCACTTCAGACATTAGTAAGAAGAATGGACAAGATTAATTTTAAATGATGTGTGATCATTTAATTTTATAATAAGTATCCCGTCACATGTTTAAATTAAATAATCAGACATCATATTTTTAAAATCAATTTTCTCTCAAATATTGAATTATATCAGAATGGCACACGTGTGGCTTGGATCTTCTTTGCAGAAATAAGTCCAATTCAATCAAAACTCCATTCGGAAATATTGTTCTATGACACTTTTGGATTTAATCCCTTTTGTTCATAATAAAAAAATTCTAAAACATTATTTTATTATTCATGTTGACTTTGAACTTCTACCAAATTCCTGTATGTGACAATGATTCATTGGCGAGGTTATAGACCAGTAAATAAAAAGGGAGGAATGACCAACGACAAGAAAAAGGAAATTAAATTAGTAGAATAACACCTAAGAAGGAAGAGCAAACCGGCTTTCTTGATATTTTTTATCATTAAAGAATTAAAACTTATAACAAGCCAAAGTTTTAAAATGTTGCTAACGCTTATAGTCGAAAATAAACACGTTGGGGTATATTTCGGAGCTAAGTACCTATAATCCGTATACTTTATAGAAAAAATGTAAAGATATGTCATTATGATGATCAATCTTTCTTCAATTAAGAAATCAACACTGCATTACCACATTTAATATTCTAATACAATAGAAGAGTATTTATTTAAGGGGGAGAGGCATAGAAATTCATTATCAAATTAAAGCTTTAAACATATTTTAATCGATCTATACATATCTAAATACAATGGGAAAAATAAAATATATTTTTTTATTTCAAAGAGAAAGCGACAAATTTGAAAAAATGGCTAAAAATAAGGGTTTTACTAAAATAAATATTTATTGTTCCGAGTAATTTCTTGAAACAAAATTATCGATTTAATGTTGTTTAATAAGTTTTCTTGGAACTAGTGAATCTCTTTTGTCAATTCATTATAGTTTTAATGTTTTTTTTTCAATCTAAAATCAATCGATTTTTACGAAAAATAAAAATGTTCAATTTTCAATAATTGCATCAAGCGAAAACGTGGGCCTGTTCAATATATTTTTCTTACTTTTTAGATATATTTAACGTAATATTTTAATTTATATTTATTATGTTATTTACTAATTTCAAATTAAATACAGTCGTCAAGGACGTGCTGCCTCTAGCGGCAACAACGTGCGATACCGAAATAACTGTCATCTGTATTAGATTCTAGTTCGCATGAATAATAGGTACCTACCTCGTATGTAGATACGTGCGGTTAGTATGCATGCACATGGTAATATATTTTATTACGAATGGTCTGAAACAATTTGAGAAATTTATGTTAGCATTTACCTTGTATATTAATAAAACAAAGCAAACATTCATCAGTCAATTTCAATACACTGCTAGCAACGTTCCCTCTAATTTTTCTATTGTGTGTGTGCGGATCATCAATTCACGCATTTGAGCAGTGGCGTAAATAGGGTTGGTGTCACCCGTCAGCCGGTGTGGTAAATTTACATCCCCCCCCCCCCCCCCCCCCACAAACAAACACATACAATTTTTCATTAAAACTTATATTGTTAAGGTAGGTATCTATTTATTAATTTCAGCGATTTTATATAATAATAACACTAACAACGATAATTTTTGAAGTACCTACTTAAATAAAAAAATGGGAAATAAAGAAAAAAAGTAAAACGCCCGATCTGGTCCCACAAAAGCCAATTTGTTGCATTTAGAAAATTTGCGGCGTCATACTGTCAACGTGAAGATGTTTTTACTTCCTTAGATAATTCATAATTATCAGCTTTGTATGAGCTACCAAAATTTTTAATTTTGCTTATGTGTTCCTTTCTTTCATGGCCACTCTTGACTAGTCATATAAATTCGGTTAAAGCACACTTGAGTGCATGGCAACCTCAGTTTGGGTAACTCCTAGGTAGGTAGGTAGGCTCCTGAGACATTCTCAGTTATAAAAAAGCAATTAGACGAAATAATGTTCGCGCTTACGTAGTAGGTAGGTACAAGTTAATTTTCCTGAATCATCTTATATGAAAAGACATACATATCCTGAAAAACTATCGCGTTTGATATATTATATGCATTGAATTCTATTACCACTTCAAGTGAATGTGAACGCGAATTTTCGCAAATGAATCTAATTATTACCCCAATAAGCAGTGGCGCACCCAGGATTTAATATTGGGGGGGCCAAAGGAGGAGAATGTAACTTAGTCCCATAGGCTCTTTGTCTTCTTCACAGCCTAATTTATCGTTTATCGGTCTTTTGTCTATTGCACTCGGTGTACCTAGACCATGGTCCCCACATCCTGAAACGGGCCCTCAGGCTAGGATATTTGGCGGGCCCCCTACCTACCGCTAAGATTAAAGGCAGTGTGAAACACTACATTAACGTTTTTCAAATTGTGTTTTAGTTCAAATTAAGGGTACTTATACAGTGAATTATTGACGATTTTTAATACATCTACTTTAATAATGGAGCTGTCGAGTATCGACACGTAATAATCAAAAAATATATTGCACAATTATATAAGTAATTGAAAATGTTCATGGCCATGAAGTGTAATAGCGCCGCAGGCGACTTTTTCTACTATTAAAGCTACTTTATGATGTGTGTTTATCTCACTTATCTGGTCAACCCGACACGCCGGGCCCCCCACAACCCGGGCCCCCAGACTAGAGCCCTGTCAGCCCTCCCCAGCCATGACCAACACCACTCCTGAATTAAGTTGGACACCGAGAATTTTTTGACAGTTCATTAGGGATTGGGTTTCTAAAATTTTGTTTGTTTTTTTCGTTTTTTTCAAAATTTTTGTGTTAGAAATTAAAATCTAAGAAATTTTTCTAAAAAGGGTGCTGGAGAATTATTACAAATCATTTTTTTGCCGTGTTTTTATTTGTCTAAGCCCAAAGGTATAGTTTATTGGCTTTCAATTTCAATGTTTAAAATCATTCTGATAATTTTCATGTTTGGGGGATGCCAGGGCCCCTCGATCCAGGGCATATCGACTTGGACACTAAAGACGTACCTAGTGCGTAACGATTAGGTGGCCAATCGACATAATTAGCATACTATTTAAAAGTGGTAATTAAAAAGCAATTATCTAATCAGCAGTCAATGTGTTAAGTAATTAACATACCTACTTAATATATATTCATCGAAAATAAAATTGATACAATGTTTGTAAGTAGCTACATAAAAAAAAAACATTACTTATAAAATATCTGCAAACTAAATAATGTCAAAATTAATTATAAAATTAATTTGGGATATACCTACTAACACCAACATAAAATACCGTTTAAATATCTATGATAATATAATATGTATTTGATGGCCCAAACATTGTCACCTAATCTTTACCCCGGCGGCTTTATAAAACTCGTAACTAAAATCCCTTGGAAAATCGTCAAACTATCTTTCTATTTCAGTTTAAGTCTTCGCTCTGTGTATGCACTGGTGTACACTAGGCGGGAAGAAATTGAAACAAGTATGCGAGGTGACGAATGGAGTCAATAGATTAAGTAAATATTTAAATTGTTTAATTATGATTTCAAATAATATGGTATGTACCTAGCACGTAAGTTTTAAATAAAGAAATATCTTAATAATAAATATGTATACTGGTATGTGAGGAAGATGTAAAATTGTTATACTATAAAGGAGATGAATGCCGGAGTAAATGAGAATTGAGATAAATAAATGTAAGCGAGGATTAAAATATAATAATATGTATAGCAAAATTACCGAAGAGGGTTACTATTAAACTCAGTAGTTTTGTTTTGTATAATTAAATTCAGTAGCTGCATTTTATAATTTAAAATAAATAACGTGTTTAAATAAAATCTGTAAATTTAAAATAATACACGCACTGCACTGCGTATTCTGTCAATCACTCGATATGCGTGAATCGGGACTATTTTGATAGTGTGTGTGCACCGCTCACACCGATTCTAAACAAAGAGACAATTTTCGGCGGGAGATATGTTTTTATAATTTGGAAATTGAAATAACTTCTTAAATACTTAACTTTCTACATAGCTTTCTTCCGTAATTATGCTTTAAATAAGTTTACCTAATTGTTTATAGATTAGAATAAGAGTTTATAACAAATTAAATGTTAAGGAATAATACGCGCGATCGCACTACTAATTAGGTGGTGCCTCTGAAGGGGGACAGGCTTTAAAAAAATAAGGCCTCTCCCGAGATCGAGTGCGTCAGTTCAAAAGTATATTAGTCTAAGATCAGTTCGATTTCGCTCTTCTGATAGGATAGTTGAGTTCGATTCGGCTCCTCTAGGAATATAGTATAAAACCCACGCTCCTTTATGGCGTGCCAGTTAATAACTAACTAAGTAAAAATTATCAATTGAATATTAAAAAATAAGTTCCTAAATAAATAATCCTTTTTATATAAAGTTAAAAATTAGATGTATAAACCCTGAAATGTTTTAAATGATAAAAACCGTGTTATAACAAAATAAATAAATAAACAGATTTTAATATTTTCTTTAAGACTTTAATTCACATTGTATACATTTCCAAAAAAAAACTATAAACATTTAATAACCACCCTATGGTACGTGCACTAACAAGTGAGCTAGCCAGATTTGTGTCGTGCTATTAAGGGTGTGTTACTACCTATTCAGATTTAAATAATTAGATCAGTCCTTATTTGGTTTCACTTAACCAGTTTCCAATATTTGTATAAGTAATCAGAAGTATTTACCTACCAAAAATAATCTCGACTGGCATATTTATACCTAGTCACAAATCAAAACTGGCGCAACGTTGCTTTTTTGCGATGGTCCGAGACCACAGAAAAGAAAAAAAAATATTTCTGAGTTCCCTGTCCAGCCAATTCAGCCAGCATTGATGGCAGCTAGCATTGATATATTACTAGGTATGTACCTGCACGACTGACAGATGCTTTCCAAATAAACCCTGCAGTGTGCCTGCCTACATTTATTATTATTACCTACGTTTTGTGAATGCCAGAAAAAATAAATTATCAACACATTCGACGTACTGTTTTGAGTCCGGTCTAAATTCTATTCAGATGTTAGGTATATTTTCTTATGATGAGAATAAATTATTATTGTCAATGTTTTGGGTATATTTTTTTTTTTTAGAATTATTAATAACCATGTCCTTGCTTTTTCGTACAAGGTGGTTGTTAGTAATTTTGAACAATCACAAACACCCAGGCTTTGAGAAAAACACATAAATGTTTTTGTCATGACTGGGAATCGAACCCAGGAACTCTCGGGTGGAAGGCGAGCGCCTTACCAACTGCACCACGAGAGCCGCCTAATTATTTTCAAAACACCAAACCGGCTGTCATCTTCGGATTGTTCTAATAATGTATTGATAATATTTATATTTTTACTTAGGTAACCTAATAATTATTTTCTAAAAATGTGTTGTAAAATAGTCTATGACGCCATTTTTATGGAGATCGTGTGTATGGTCTAATCTAATGATTCCATACCTAATTAATTATCTTCATTACTATGAGAATGTCAATAATTCACAGATTGTTATCACATATAAATATCATTACACAATATTATTATATGTATATATTTTTTTAATATTACTATAAAATCCAAATTCTAATACAATCCAATCCATTCCAATTAAACTCACATAAGTAATTATTATAAGGTACTACCAGGTCGATGGTCCACGTATATTTTTATAATAATCTGACAAAATTTTAAAAAAGTCCGATTGAAATAAAATGCAAAAAATATATATACCATTGTTTAAATAATAACTGTAATTATATCACCTGTTTTTAGATTTTTTATTAATATATAATTACAGTGACATCTAGATAAGATGCCTCGAAGATTCATTCAAATTGGATTGTAATTGGAATTAGATTCTGATATAATTTTGACCTATATGCTTTGTAATTCGGGGAATAGATGGCTCTATAAAAACGAAACTTTTGATGACATCCCCCTTAAACGTAGTCGTTTTTAAAGCAACTTTTAGCAAATCAAATGATTTTACATTACATTAAAAATAAAAGTTGTTTATCCAACAATGCTATATTCATAATCAGCATCTTTAGAAACTTATCATTCATTACGACACGGTATTATACTCCTACTCCTGCGCATCTATTCTATAAACAACACTGCTTTCGGCTGCTACAGCACCTATCTAGGATAGGTTTGTATTGAAGTATTAGCACGTATTGTAACAATTACAATAAGTTAGCTGTCTCTAAACAGTCAAAACTGTCTATCTCGCTCTAAAATTTAATCTAACCATGAGAGGTGCTGTTAAAACATAGCACTTATTGTAACAATTCGATAGAAACCAA
This sequence comes from Rhyacophila brunnea, assembly GCF_057557595.1. Classification (NCBI taxonomy): domain Eukaryota; kingdom Metazoa; phylum Arthropoda; class Insecta; order Trichoptera; family Rhyacophilidae; genus Rhyacophila; species Rhyacophila brunnea. Next base: position 36,376,675 of record NW_028232806.1, on the reverse strand, counting down.
CCCTAGATAGCTGCCGTAGCGGCCAAAAACAGTCTTGTGAACAACAGATTTGTTAACGATGCTACCAATCTGAAACCTTCGCCGATAGATTCAATCATGGTCGATTCGTCAATGCAAAAATAAAGCTTGGGTGTCGTCGATTTATTTTTCAAGACAGTTGAACTTTTTATTGTTCGATATTCAAAAATAAACTCTTGATTTCTGATACCTATCTCATAAGAAACAAAATTAATTTTAAATAATTATAAGATAAAAAGAACTTTTTATATACGTTTTTAAATTTTCTGTTGAATCATATAAGCTTGCTAAGACTTAATCGATCAAAAAAAATGTACTTGATAGAAATAATACTGCAATGTCATTTTGACATTCATATTGATTTCCATAGTAACGCACGTAGGTATATATTAATAATTTAGTTGCTAGGACCCCAGACCCCTAGCAACAATAATAGTGGATTGGATTACTGATTTCTTCCGAAATAACTTTTCATACAAAACAGAATTAACTGAAAATGAATTCAATTCTACTTAAAGATGGCTAAAAGTATTAAAAAATGCATTGGCATCGTGTTCTAATATATTCTAAAAGTTCCAAATGTCTAGCTAGTCGGGAAGTTAAACCACATAGGAGAAAAATCGATTGCAAGATTTTTACTGGATAAACAACCACCGGACAAATAAGAATACGACCTAATAAATAAAAAGGAAACGAAAACGCGCGCCTGTCAAATATTTAGTACCATAGGCATAAATCATACACAAAAAAGCCGTGTAAATAATAGAAGACAACGTGTAAACCATAATTTAGGTACTTATTAGATATTTCTTAGTTTTGCAATTGCCGACTAAATTTGCTTTATAAGTGATAAAACAATCAGAATTAACATATTACGTTAGATAACGATAGCTGTTGTTGGTAGAGGAACAGTAGCAACTAATAATAATATATTACACTTTTATTATTGGATATCCGCGTATTAGAAATCGAAAAGTAGGCTTTGCAGGAGATGATTAATGTGAGATTAGTTGCATACGTTGTATCTGACTACATAAATTAATAATGCATAATGACGTAACAATCAGGGCCGTAATTGGTCTAGAAACATACGTCAATTCGGATTGGGCACACAGAAGCAAGGTGTTTAAAAATGTATTAATCGAAACATGCACAATATGTCTTCTTCTTTGACCATATTTGCTAAATCAAACAACAAAAGACGGTTGCCAATATTAACGCATTTTGAGAAATGGATATCGTCGTAATTATGTAGGTTGCAAGCAATGACATTATTAATGGACAACGCACTCAATATAGTAGCTAGCAAGTAAATTCGCGCATAGCGGCATTCGCACGTGTATAGGTAGACGTCACGCAATTTCCATTATGCGATATCATGCATCGGGAATTTATAGCAATATCACCTTTATTGTAACGGCGTTAGAACAGTGTTTCTAGCAGTGGCGAAGGGTGGAGGTAAGCTGTTAAGATTCGCTATAAATAGTGCACACTAAACTTTGTTAGTCATATGTATTTGTTTTTATTGAACTAAGACTACAATTTACAGATGGTATTAGTTAGTTTTTAAAAATCAATTAAACCCTGCCTAAACGAAACCATAATAGATTTGGTCTAATTTGGGCAATGCGACAAAATTGTGTACAATTTTTCATTCATAGTTATTTGTTTTCGTTGGATTAAAACTACATATTACACATATTTTTGCTTCATTTTTTTGATTCATTAAGCCCTGCGTTAACCAAACTATAATAAATAAAAAATATTATTCTATCTATAAAATACTCAAAGTTATGTATGATTTAATTGCATAATTTTAGATATTTTATAGATAGACATGTATTTTTTGACTAATATCTATTATGGCTTGGTTTCTCAGGGTTTAATTGAATTTTAAAATCTAACCTACACTATCTGTTAATTGTAGTCTTATTTCAATGATAACAAATATGTATGTCTGAAAAAGTTTAATGTGCACTATTTATGGCGGATCTTAACAGCCTACCTCCACCCTTCGCCACTGGTTTCTAGTGTCAATGTTCATTTGAGCGAACCCGTTCGAACCGAACCATTCGGCAGACCCGACAAAAAGCATCGGGAATTTATAACAATATCACTTTTATTGTAACGGCGTTAGACCAGATTATGCCATTCGGCAGACCCGACAAAAAGTGAGTGTCATTTTTTTCCAGATGCTTCGTCCATATTAATGTCATTGGTTGCAAGCAACTAAATTATTAAACCATATTGCGAAGAATGTTACATTCTGTAATGTTGTGAATTATTCGTTGAATAAAAAGTAGTTTATCGGCCCACATGCGCCACGTAGGTGAAAATGGAGATTTTATGGTATTTTCAGAGCATAAGCCTGGACATTCCTTAAACGTTGTAGTTAATCTATTTACTTACACAATTTTGAAGCCTTATTATCCTTTATATTTATTTTAAACATTTGATGACTGCATAAAATAATATTTTTATTACATACAATGGTATTCTTTTAAACCTCTCGATCTAATGTTTTAGAATATAGTCATATTTCAGTACATCCATTTGCAGTGGTGTTAAGATTTTTTAGGTTTATTAATTTTTAAACGCATTTAAAGCATTTGTAAAATTGTTAACATTATATAGGTAGTGAAATATTTACGATAAAAAATTATATTTATAATCTCTGTGATCATAAATTTAACAAGAATTAGGCATTTAATTATTCAAAAAAATGGGCATGATTACCACATTTGAAGATAATTCTAAAGATACTGATTATAAGCTATGTCTTTGACCATTCAAATGTGATAAAACATCCTACGAATAATGATTGTTTTATAATAATTATTGACCTTAGAATAAGGTAGTATTTTTTGAAATACGCCATTTCTGTTGGCATTTCAGTCCAGCAAATTAAAGACACCACTGCCAACTGAAGTAGTATAATTATTTTAAGTGAGATTCCAAAGTTACGTTTTCATGGACTACAGCTACACCAAACAAAAAACCGAACAGGAAATTTTACAAATATGTATGCAAAAATAAATTAATAACACTAAATTAAAATGCCATCAATTAATGAATTGCTCAATGTTATTTGTTTGTAATTAAATCTGAAGTTAAAACACTTCGCTTTCCGGTTCCTCTCGGACCGGAGATTTGATAAAATCACCGCTTATCTGGATCTTGGATGCAGCAAGGCTGCTGAGTCGACACAAACCACTCGTTTACTTATATTAATTTGCAGACGTGTGATTCGCTTTCTATCTGATCTTGGAAGTATGTATGTACGCATATTCTACATCGAATTGCCATACAAAGCTATCGTTTAATACTCCGACATACTTTTGTTATTTATAAAAGAAGAAAATAACAACTTTATAATCATACATAATATGAGTACATAAATAATTACAAGATAAAAAGAACTTTTTATATACAACGTTTTTTAATTTTCTGTTGAATCATATAAGTTTGACTTGATTAGCTTAAACGATCAATAAAAATTGTATTTGATAGAAATACTAATGTAATGTAATTTTGACATCCCTACTTATTTCCATAGTAACACACGTATATATTCATAATTTAGTTGCTAGGACCCCGGACCCCTAGCAACCAATAATAGTGGATTGGATTACGGATTTCTTCCGAAATATTTTTCATACAAAACAGAATTAACTAAAAATTAATTCAATTCTACTTATAGATGGTTAAAAGTATTAAAAATGCATTGCATCGTGTCTGATATATTCTAAAAGTTTCAAATGTCTAGCTAAGCTAGTCGGGAAGTTAGTTAAAAATCGATTGCAAGATTTGTACCGGATAAACAACCACCGGACAAATAAGAATACGACCTAATAAAAACGTTGTAAAATGAACCGACTGGAACTTGATCACTTGAACCCATACCTATCGCAATCCAGACGATCAGTTTTACTCGGCCCAAACACTATGCATGCATAAAAATCCTAACAACTATGCATCTGGGATGTTATTTCGAATTTCGTCAACCATCTTGTAACAATGCCCGTTTGCTGATTTTCAAGCTAATACGCCAGAAATTTCATAACAACTATGCATCTGAGGTGTTAATCCAACGTCCGTCAATTTTGCCTACCATTTCTTCTTCTTATTGTGCCATCCCCTGGCGGAGGTCGGCCACCATCAAGGCGATCTTATCTTTGTCGTCTGCTACCGGAACAGTTCAGTGGAGCTGCACTCGTACCAATCACGGAGGTTCTTAAGCCACGAAATGCGGCGCCGTCCTCTGCTACGCTTACCGTTGATCTTTCCTTGAATGACACGTTGGGAAATGCTGTAATTTTGTCCTCTCATAATGTGGCCGAGGTACTGTAGTTTCCTGGTTTTGATACTACGTAGGACTTCTCGGTCCTTCCCCATTCGATTGAGAACTTCAACATTCGTCACCCGGTCAGTCCATGGAATTTTGAGAATGCGCCTATACAGCCACATCTCGAAAGCTTCAAGTCTCCGTGACATCTCTTGGTTTGGCGTCCATACATTTAACAATATTTTTAAATCAAGGTATTAAACAAAAAATCCCAATATTGACGGAAATTGAAAGAACATCTCAGATGTATTGCATGCATCAGTAGCGAAGGGTGGAGGTAGTCTGTTAAAACCCTCCACAAATAGTACACATTAAACGTTGTTAGTCATACGTGTTTGTTTTTATTGAACTAATACTATAATTTTTTTACAAGATGGTTTTGGTGAGTTTTAAAAAATCGACTAAGCCCTGCAAAAACCAAGACGTAATTGTTTTGACAAAATTGTGCACACTTTTTCATGCATGCTCATTTGTTTTCGTTGGATTAAGAATACACAATTGTCATATATTATTGGGTAATTTTTTAAATTCATTAAGCCCTGCTTATAACAAACTATAAAACATAAAAAATATTATTAAGTATAAAAACTCCAAAGTTATGTATGATTTAGTTGCATGGTTTTAGATATAGATATTATGGATAAACGAGTATTTTTTGACTATTATGGCTTTCAATGTGCGTGTATTAATTGAGAAAAGTTATGCATTATATCAAATACCTATATAATGATTGAGACTTTTGAAAATGGCCTTTTACTGTCCATACTGTCCACAAATGGAGTACAATTACTTAATGATCATACATCCAAGTATATCAGGTTTCTCAATTAATTTTACCTGACTTCAACAAGTACTCCAGTTCAAGAAATGAAAATATAAATAATATTAAATTCTACAGGTTTTTTTAAAAAAAGGTTTTGTCGATAGCTATTTCGGTTGTAACACCATTATTAAGACTATTCAGAAAGGCCGTTTGTCTTTGCTTAAATACTATACGTATAGATAGAGAAAACCTGTAGAATTTAATATTATTTATATTTTCATTTCTTGCAAAATGGAATTCTACCAAGTAAATGTTAACTCAATAAATACTCCAGTTCATTTAATTCACGTGATTTTTTTTTAAATAAATTGATGTACTTATACCTACTTCACTTCAATTCACAACGCATAATATGCATATAATTTCATACACGAAAACACAAATTCGAATCACTTGCATTCAATTTCTAATAATAAAAAAAGCATAACCGCATGAGATAATTGCGCCGAATCGGTGTGAAAGTTTTTTTTCTTTGCATAATGAAAATAAAAATATTAAAAAAAAAACTAGTGGAACGGATATATTATTTAGCAACTAATTAATTATTAAGAATTCAAAAAAAAAAAAAGATCGCCGACTTCGGCAGAGTTGCATCACAAATGGAAAAAAAAACAAAGAGGTAACTGGTTCGATTCTCACTGTAATTATTAATAAATAAAAAAAATGTATGTAAAGTGGGTTACAAATACATAATATATAACGAAAAGTTAGAATACATCATTTAGTTATATGAAAAAAATAACTTAGCACAAATAATATAGGAAATTGGATTGTTGGTATTGCATTATCTCGAACACACTGCCTGTTTTTCACATTTTAATAATTGAGTACCTTGGTATCAAAGTGGGACAAAAGCCACCTCCCACTAAATTCATGTTTTAATTGATTATGGTAGTGCAAGTGATGCTCTTTTCAAAAAATCCACCAAAAGCATCGAAAACGGTAGTTTTCATAGAGATTTTTGAGTTTAAAGTTGGTATGTTATATGAAAAACGGACACTTTTCACACATGTTTGTGAGTCTCCTGTAAAATTTTGTAAATGGCTTATGTCCCACTTTGATACCAAGGTACTCAATTATTGACTATGTACGTATAGCTATACCTCAGTTGAGGCATGGTCTAAAAAGATCGTGGCTAGGCGATGCGCGGATTGCGGGTCGCGGGTGCAAAAGACGCACGAAATATAATTTGTCATATAAATCCAACATGCGTCCATTTAATGTTCTATTAGTAACAATAATAATATATTCATTGACATGTTTTCTTTTTCAAGTAAATGGGTAACGTTTTTAGTCATCTTTACATGATTTAAGAATTAATACCCCCGTCGCCATCACGAAACAAATTGACGTATTCACACCTCGACGTTCGCTCTCCGACTGCCAGCGAGTCCAAAATTTCGTCGCGCCTATAGTTGAAAATTATTTGCCGTTTCACTGAAGTATCGTCTTAATAATCTATCTACTCTTAATTAATGTTATGAGTATGTACCACAGAACGGACTAATAAATAGAATTCAGTAGTAGTCATTTATTATTATTATTATAGATATTTTTTCTCTTCAAACGCGCGCTATTCAAAATCATCTCGTGTACCATAGGTTCCCCACCATTGATCTAGTAGCTATGTGCTTTTTTATATTAAACAATGTGCATAGACGAAGCAGATAATTATATCTTCAATCGCGACACTTACACCCTTTGCAGCCCGCGAACAAATACAATATGAATAAATTGGAACTGCCTACAAATAAAAATGCAGTACTTTACGTATTCGAATTAATGGCAATGAAATTGCTGATCAATTGGCAAAAAAATCCGTAAAATACCCATCAGAAAATATAAGAATTCCATACACAGATTTTAAAGCCCAGTTTAAACAAACAATGAGCGAAAATAACGTTAAATATTTAGAAAATCTTGGGAAAGAAAAGGGAACACACTACTATCAAAATTATTACAGTAGATCTCCTAAAACTTGGTTTAGTAAACATTGTAAAATAAAGCGAGATGTAATAGTGACAATAGCTAGAAGCAGGACAGGGCATTACAGTCTCAACGAATCATTGTACAAAATTAAAGTGGTAGATAGCCCTCAGTGTCAGTGTGGGCATCCCACTCAAGATCTTAACCACATTGTCTGGCAATGTGATGCCTATGACCAGGAGAGAGAGGTGTTAATGAATAAATTGGGAAAATGCAGGTTATACCCTCCTTTCACGATTAATTCGTTCCTGGCAAAACCAAATATTTCAGTTATGGAAATTGTACATGAATTTCTAATGTCTAGTGTATAGTGTAACAAAAATGTAATTCTGTATTATTAATAATGTAACTATTTATGTCTGTAGTTAAAAAACGTGTATGTATACTTTTGTAAACCATTGTAAAGCAGAATAGCATTCCATTCAAAGAAAAGCTCAATTGCTTCCAAATAAAGAAAAAAAACTTTACGTATTGTACTTTATGTATTGATACAAGTTAGTATGCCTTGTCTAACATCATGCACCCTGACCACGTTCATACCACAACTCCCATGAGCGCAGACCCAGTGACTAATGACCGTAATTGTGCGGATTATTGCAATTAGACGAATGCTCACACAATCGAATCTTTCGCATCATCCATCGTTAGAAATTATTACAAACAAGAAACAAAATACACAAAGCGAACTAAACATTATATAACGCATACACATTTTAATATAATAACATGAATAAACTACATAAAACGCGTAACAAATTAGGTATGCCAGATATAATATCCGTTTATACATGTTACTGTAAACGTACTGAATTCGATTAGGTAACCTTATAAGTCAGACGCGTAAAAAAACAATTTATCGACATTGTAAGTTTTTAAATTTTAAAACCAATAAATTTTATTTAATTAATTAGCAGCTATTTGAACGTAATTTGTTCATATACTATTAATACTATCGAAGAAGTTGCGTTGTCAGTGTGTATTTACCTTTTGGTGAGTGCACATAGTGCCTGAAAATGTCGAAAGGCAAAACCCGGGTCGTAACGACTCAAAGGGAATAGTACAAAATTTAAATCCATTAGAATTTATTCATATACTTACATAATATTATTATTTTTATAAGCATTACAATTTTTAATTAGCAGCTATTTGAACGTAATTTATTCATATACTATTAATACTATAGACGAAGTTTCGCTGTCAGTGTGTATTTACCTTTTGGTGAGTGCACATAGTGCCTGAAAATGTCGAAAGGCGAAACCCGGGTCGTAACGACTCAAATGGAATACTAGTACAAAATATAAATCCATTTGAATTTATTCATATACTTACATAATATTATTATTTTTATAAGCATTACAATTTAATTTTCGTGGTCAAGGTAGAAAATTACAATGAAAATATAAAATTCAGCATTTTGTTAAATCAAATAAGTACCTACCTAAATCTTTTTCGTGTTATTATTATTTTATTTATAATTTAGTACATACGAGAATCTATATAATCGTAAATATCAAGTCGGCGAGTGACTTTAGACGCGTACGTCAGTATCACACTCGACTGAGAGTCGACAACGGTTGGCTGTAGGTCACGCGCGCACCTCACCATTCCACCGCTTCTATCTGAGCATTTCAGCTAATCGTATCTATTTTACGACGACATTTTGCAAGTGACTTATTTTCGAGATGTTTTATCTTTCAACTTAGAAACCTTTTCACTTTTCAGATATCAATATGAATACTGAATGGATACCAACAATGCACTCAGGCGGCTCTCGTGGTGCAGTGCGTAAGGCGCTGGCGTTCCATCCGAGAGCTTTGGGTACGTTCCGGTGATAACACAATATTATATTTATGTGATTTTATCAAAGCCTGGGTGTTTGTGATTGTTCAAAATTACTAACAACCACATTGTTTTTAAATATTAAATATTTAAAAAAAAAAAAAAATAGTCCGCTGTGTTTTTTCATCAATATTGGTCCAGTAGTGTCTTTGTCAGCAGATAAAACGCTGGTCAGAACGTCTGGTTAGGCAGGGCAGTGACAGGCAGGTGGGCGTCCGATAACGAATATGGCACAGAAAGAAGTAGTGGACTTAATATATAATTTATACAGAGCGCTGGAGCGGACCCTATTTTGAGTTGCTCCGCTCCAGGGTCTGTTCCACTCCGGGTAAAAAGTATTATATGAAGACAAATATTTAAAAAAATAAGTAGTTTTAAAATAATCGTCATTTTCATTATTAATTCTATTAAACAAAATTGCTGATCGTAATGCGATGCAATCGTCTCTCATTTCTTGCCTCTTCTGTCAAAAATGTGAGGTTATTTATCACTCGGCACTGTTGCCATATTCTAAATAATTCCAGTGTTGCAAAGTGTCAAAATATACTATTTTCATTGCATTTTAGGACGAAAATTTAATAATAAAAAAAACACCCGGAGCAGTGGAGCACTACAAATGTTCGGTGCTCCGGGTAAAATCCCATTGCTCCAATGCTCCGTGCTCCGCTCAAACGCTCTGAATTTATACATTCGCAATCGGTTAGTATTAAGGTGTATGGATAATTTAGAATTAACCCAGTTTCGGTCTTCTACAGTGGCACAACAACATAATAGGCGTGTAAGGTGCTTTGTTAAAACCCGGACACGGGATTACATACGCTTCACTTCTTCATAAAATTTCTCAAGATATTAAAAATCGTTACTATATTGATCGAGTCATTATGGAAGCAAAATTCATAAAGTGTATTATTTTATTTTTACTTTCCAACACATTCCCGGAGACTTGCAGTAAGAATGCAGATTTCTGATTTAAAAAAATGCAACTCGTCAGTATTAAGAGCATACATATGTGAAACGGCAAATAATTTTCAACAATAGGTGGGACGAAATTGTTCACTCGTCGCCAATCGGAGACCGACAGTCGAGGTGTAAGCACGTCAATTTGTTTCGTGATGGCGTCGAAGGAATATATTCTAAAATCGTGTAAAGAAAACGTTACCCATTTACTTGAAAAAGAAAACAAGTCAATGAATGTACTATTATTATTACTAATATAACAATAATATAACATTAAATGGACGCATGTTGAATTTTTATGACAAATTATATTTCGTTCGGCACGCGTCATTTGCACAATCCGCGAATCGCCTAGTCACGATCTTTTTGGACCATGCCTCAACTGAAGTATAGCCTTAACAAACACTATTAGAGTACCTATACGTTTTATAACTTTGCACTTTTTTACAATCTTTACTAAACTAATACGTTTTTTCATCTGATTATCTCGCACAAAATTAGATCAATTGATATATACTTGTATTAATATATGTAGTAATAAATAAATAGACAGATAATATATGTAAAAAAAATTTTTTAGAATATATTACTTACACCATTTTCATCCTAGAGCCGGAGTGCGCAAAGTTATGAAGCATCTCTACTGCGCGGCATTTTTTTCACAATTGAAAGATTTAAACTCTGTTAAACCTGCAGCGGCTTTCGTGGTGCAGTGCGTAATGCGCTAGACTTTCGTCCGAGAGCTCCGGGTTCGATTCCCGGCGAACACAATATATTTTGGTGATTATTTCACTTCTATTACTTGCACTACTGTTAAACTACACTACTGCCATCGATCGTCTAGGCCTGTTGCAGTGTTAAAAAGAATATAATATGTATTATATATATATATATATATAACGCTATATAGGTATATATAACTAACTATACACAAAAATTTACTTAGATATATTAGCATAAATACATACTAATATATTAATTAAAACAAAACAAAATAAAGCATGTACTTTCTTTATCCACATTTCTTTACAGAGACTGACTGAATTACCAACGATCCTCTAGGCTGGGTATAATCCAGTCAGTGACGTCCCTAGAATGCCGCTCCTAGGCAGTGCCAAAATGCCGCCACATTTTTTTTTATACAGGGGATACTTTTTATCATCTTTTCAAGAATTCAATATCTAAGAAAGGTGTTGTATTGTTATATTAAGACGATACAACAGTGAAACATTTCTGAAAAATTTTCAACTATAGGAGCGACGAAATTTTGGACTCGCTGGCATTCGGAGAGAGAACGTCGAGCTGGGAACACGTAAATTTGTTTCGTAGGTTCGGGGGTATTAATTCTTAAATCGTGTAAAGATGAAGAGAAGAAGAAAGCTACCCATTTACTTGAAAAAGAAAACATGTCAATGAATATATTATTATTGTTACTAATAGAACAATAAACAGACCATTAAATGGATGCATGTTGAATTTATATGACAAACTATATTTCGTTTGGCATTCGTCATTTTCACCCGCGACCCGCCATCCGCGCATCGCCTAGCCACGATCTTTTTAGACCGTGCCTCAACTGAGGCATAGCCTTAATAACAAGGTATACACCACTAAATCTAATTTAAATCCCACTTCTGCTTCAATAGCCAATATTATGAGTCTACTGTTTCAGATAGGTACATTTAAAAATACACCTGACAACTTCCACAACTCGCGAGTGACTGGCAAACATATTTGGATAAATTTTAAATTAGGTAAAAGTATGTACCAACCTATAATTCAAATATAATTCGCAAATTTGCATTCACCAAGAACGTGACGTCCATGGAGTCAACGGAAGTAAACTAGACGTCGCGAACCCGACAAAACAAATAAAGTCCTGTTAAAACTTGTATAGTAATTAATACATTTTGTTTCCAACTAGCGAGCTGATTTTTTAATGGAGAGATATTACCGTAATTACTAAGTTTAGGTAGCTATTTCTATAATATATACCTAATGATGTATCTCGATTTGCCGCCCCCCAAGCGACGTTCAATCTGCCTACCCCCACGGGACGTCACTGAATTCAGTGATTCACAAATTCGGAGCAATTGTACCCCCCGGGGGATCATGCTTAAATTAATTACCTACTACACAAGATTTTCGGTTTTTTTTTTTCAGAATTCGTAACAAATCCTAAATTGTATAATTCGTTCAAAAAATTATCGATATTCTCGCGGAAAATTTAATTCTCTTATGTATTTTGTTTATAATAAAAATGTATGATATGGGCAACAAAATACGTTGCACATAGGTTGCAGCATTGCTAGCGGTATGAAATAAAAACAATATGATAAGTAGGTACGTATTAAAAGAAGAAGAAACAAACATTCCTAATATTGCGGTCAAAGATAATAATATTGTCTATTACAAAACATCTTCTTATCTATTACCTTGTTCTGCCACGGTTTGATAGTCACAAAAACATTAAAAAGTATACAATTTTATTTTTATTGTATTACCAGAACTGCAACCGATTGTCCTGGTCGGCTGAATCTGCATTAATTTTTCGCACATTTTTTTTTATCCGACGAGATATTTTATTATTTCTCAAGTGCATGAAATCGTTTTATAATAATGTGGAGTGGCACACTTTGAAATTTGCGATGAGTTTAACAATAACAAAGAAAAAACAATGGCATTCCGTGCCAAATAGGTGTGATTATTTCATATTAGGTACTTCGATCACATTTAATTTACTAATGCTAGATTCCTGTAAAAATATAATGTTAGATACAAATCTTCTGCATTTTTTTATTTATAATCCTACACTAGCAGTGGCGAAGGGTGGAGGTAGACTGTTAAGATCCGCCAAATAAATTTAACATTCATGTAACACATGCATAAGCATTGTATTTTTACTGTGTAATATGGTGCATTAGCCAAATATTATAATGCCCATAACACTGTTCTCAGAATAAATACATTTGAAAACCCCAAACATATTATTAGAAGCATGTAAGACAAAATCAGATTGAGTAGGAGTCAAATTCACATTTTTCATTTTCCGGGCAATGGCTCTAATCAAACTAACGATCAAACGTCATTATTGGTAATAATTGGTTATAACTACGCTATAGAGTATAGATGGTGTTACAAATACCGTAACGCATATAATGGTCACTAACTTTGTAATGTAAATCAAGATAATGTTATCACTAACATAAAACAACATGATTCTTTTGAGACGATAACGCGAATTTAAAATTGAGGTAAAAAGAACGACAAAATGCTAGGTACCTATCTAATACGTTATTTAATGCGTATGGCATCGAAAAATGAACCTTATGACCAGGTAGGTGCACATGACAGCAATTAGACGTTGCATCAAATCAGTGTTGCTAACCGTACTATAATTATAGTATGTGTGCTATAATTTTGGTCCGCGTACTATGTACGATATAAAACAGGTATAGTACGCCCAAAATAGTATGTAAAAAGTACTAAAATTTCGATATTTTCGTTCGATAAATTGGTGCAAAGTACTATAATTTCGCAATATAAGAAGATTGTGGAAGAACTTGGAAAAAAAAAGTTGCTCGAAAAACGTAAAAAAATCCCTTGACTTTGGTTTAAAATGAAATTTCTTGAATTCTTCGGTAAGCATTTTTGGTCGGAAGAGGTACCTAAATAAAAAAGGGGTCTCGGAGTTTCTCAAATTCTCCGTTAATTTTTTCTGAGAAACAAAGAACCTATACATTTTCAACAGAATATGACAACGCGTACTATATTTTTTCCCCAAATACTATAATTTTGGACGCTCTGTACTATAATTCTACTTTGAAAAGATGGCAACACTGCATCAAATAACAAAAAGTATCAGACCTGGTGTTCATTAGAGGGGTAATTTTAATACAAGGAATTAGTGCGGGCTCCACACGCATATAGGTCCGAAAGGGAAGAGATGCTCACGGTTCCCAGTACAATGACTGATTCCAGTGATAATAACTGAAAGGGGCGATGCAAAAGAAGAGGTCGGCATCTTAGTGTGAAAGCAGCTGGACTGACGTGACACATTCGAGAGGAAGATTCTGGGGCGGATCCGTGAGAATAACATGACATGGAGAATTAGGTACAAGGTACAATGATGTGTAATAGGTAGGCGCATGTACCAAAATTGTAAACTTGCCATCTTCATAAAACATTTGACGCTGAACTGGCCAAGCCAGACACGGGTACCAAAAATGGTCCTCGTAGGAAACCCACAAAAAAAGATACTATTGATGCACTGGGATTAGAACAGTGGTTTCCAAACTTTACGTTACTACGCCCCCTTTAAAAAAAACTTATCTTGGCGCCTCCTCTCTTATTTCATAAAATAATACACCCATTTTTAAATGATAAAATATGTATTAATACAAAAAAATCGTAATTGCCAGAATAATAATAAAATAATAATAATTTTGTACTTATCCCTTCTTTTCAAAAGAAGGAAGAAGTACCTACACACGGTGGAAACCCAAAAATCTATTACGATATTCTCACTTAAAATTATTGGTCTATGGCGACGAGCTTCACATTTATATATTATTAACCCATTCTATGTGTAGATCAGACTAGGGCTCGAATTCACCTGTAGTGACATCGAATGTAAAAGAAGGTAGCCTATATACATAGTATGGTTATTCAATTAAATATAACTAACATGATTGACAAAATAACGGATGACTGTCTTTCCACAATTAATAAAAACTAACGGAGCTACTGTCTTGCTAGACAATTGGTATCCTAACCACATAGTGGTGGAATTTATAATATTATAATAATTAAATAAATAATAATAAAAAACTATAAAATCATTTTGTCGCACTGCTAAACGCCAACTAAGATATACGCTGCGGACAACGCAAGAAAGTGCAATTCACAAATTGCACGTATGTGGCAACACAGCCAGAAAGCGAGCTGGGAAACTGAGCAAAGTCAGCGAAGCGGGAACCGGGGATGCCCCCTGCGGTCGATCGCGCTAATTGATTAGTATTGTTACATTGCACAACGTGCGCTGGATTCCTCATCTGAAACACTGGCTGCAGCCGTACTATGTTGCTATTAGTCCCGCCATAGAAAACTGGGCGCATTGGTGTGTGGTCATCGAATCGCTTGATATACAACAAACCAAGAATTAACGTAACATTTGTTTATAGTCTTCCGGTCTTCCCTGTGATATAATACGGTTGTGTTGTGGGTAACTTAGATGTATGAAAACTAGTGTACGAGTGTAAATTTGCCGAAACCATAAGACCGATTTACAATAGGAAGAACACCATCCAAATAATACTTGACGAGGAAGATATCATCTTCATCGTCATCTCTAGGCCAACGGCGATAATTTGTACGATTTTTCAAATTAAGTAAATTATTAAGTATCCGCATTTATTCAGCGAAAAATGTAATACATAATATATGAAAATGAAATAATCATTAACAGGACCGTGAAAGCATAATATAATATGGTAGGTCCTAGTTTTTTCTAACAACACTTGTACTGTATGGCCAAGGTCGTGTCCGGAAATTTGTACGTATGCAGTTCGCCGTATCACACTTCAAAACGGAAATATATTACGGTCGTATATTAAAGACCGTCCAAACTATTTGGGTAGAGTACTGGGATAAAATTCATGTCTAAATAAAGCACGGTTCTTGACGGTTTACATGTAGCCAGCGGCAAACAAATTTTTAAAATAGCTGATATACTGGATTATTTTTTTATGTTAGGTTAGGCTAAGTTAAGTCAGTTTAGGTTAGGTTATGTTAGGTCAGGATCTAATAAAATTGAAACATTGCTGTCTGCAATGCTCCACGAACAACGCGAATATTTTTCATCTCGGTTCTATAGAGATGACCGTATACCTAATATACGGTCATCTCTTTCCGATAAGAAAGTTCACGGCGAACTGTGCTACGGTGAAATTTAATGTAATACGTACAATTTACATGAAACCATACAAGGTGACCATTTACAAATTTGATACCCAACCCTAAGCCCAGGGAAATAATTAGCCAATCGGACAGTAATGATTCACTTAGATCAAATTAAACTTAAGACAAATTTCCGAACAATTGGGTAGGTGTGTCTTGTATTTTGACAAAAGCAACTAAATCTAAAACGAGTGCATTCTCCTATCATTAATTATTCTAGATCAGTGGTTCTCATGTGCGGCCACCAGAGGATTTCGCTGCACCCACCAATATCATTTTACAACATTTTTATTAGCTCATATTCTTATTTGTCCGGTGGTTGTTTGTCGGGTACAAATCTTACAATCGATTTTTAACTAACTTCCCGACTAGCTAGACATTTGAAACTTTTAAAATATATCAGAACACGACGCCAATGCATTCTTTTAATACTTTTAACCATCTTTAAGCAGAATTGAATTCATTTTCAGTTAATTCTGTTTTATATGGAAAGTTATTTCAGAAAAATCCGTAAAAAGTAAAAGACTATTATTGGTTGCCAAGGCGATGGTCCTAGCAACTAAATTATTAATATATACGTGCGTTACTATGGAAATCAAAATGAAATGTCAAAATGACATTTCAGTATTCTATATTTGTTTGTTTATTTGTTTTTTAGTTACTTCATATCAAGTACAAGTTTGAGCATATTGAGCATAATAATTCAACAGAAAAATTTAAAACGTTGTATATAAAAAGTTCTTTTTATCTTGGAATTATTCAGTATTTAATTTAATTAACTGGGCTAACGTTAAATATGCGTTCTTCGAAATGAGTCTTGACCAAGTACTTAAAAAAACCATTTTAATAATACCACGGTTAAAAAATTTTGGTCGAAGTTATACGTTGACCAAGAATCAAGTAAATTCGAAGAATTGGCAGCAATTGCTGTATTAATATACTGTATAGTATTATTATTAGTATACTGTATAAGATCATTCAGCGTAATGCACTTCATAAATAACAAATATCGAAGCCAGTTGACACATGTAAACTTAGAAGCAGCCATACGGCTCGCAATGGAAAAAAGGAGTATTGGGGAATTTCCATATGCATTATTTTTAAATAAATAGATATGCAGGTACTAAAATGTTCAAATTTCTTTTAGTATATGGACTTGTCTATAAATAAATTGATCCATTTGTTTAGTAAATAAAATTTAGCTTTAATTTGTTCAATCACAACAAAAGTAAAATTTGGTGCGGCCACCAGACGTTTCCATAGAACTGTCAATGTCAATTGTGCGGCCACAGTTAAATTTCACGTGTGAACCACTGTTCTAGATTGTGAATGGAAAAAGAGAGATAAATCTTAAAAATTAAAAAATACGTTGACTATAAAAATTATTCGTATAATATATGCATACAATATGATAAAACGAACGAATCGAATTAGCGACTCTGAATTAATAAACTTCACACAGATACTTAAGACATTCTCACACACATAATTGTCCAAAGTACATTCTTAGACTTATCTCGCTTTTCCTTTCCCACACAGTTATCCGCCACCCAAGTAATTTCGGCTTTCGGTCATATTAATTCTAAAATACGCAGCCAAAAGTAACAATCTTCCAAAAATAATCAGAATGCATTTATTCCTAGGCATTGCAATACCGGTATTTTATAACCGGGTTTTTATGTATTTTTACCGATACCGAAATACCGGTATTTTTGGTAAGAAAACAAACACGTTTAACTAAAATGACCGAATCCAACAAACGTGAAATAATTTCTTAGGACTGAAGTGCGGAAGTCACATTTTTATCATTATTTAGTTAAGTATGCAGATTTAAATGTGTATTCACATTCTCTGATTGCTGTAAATTTGGGAGTCCAATGTCACATGGTTTTTAAAATACCTACTTCTAAAACGACGGTAGCCTAATTATTATACTTTAGAGTTGAAAGAGTGGATGTCCAATTTAAGTATTTTTTCTTTAATCCTATAGCAACAAGAATAATTGCAAAAGTGCATAAGTGCAACATACGGAGTTTTAGTCCGAACACGAATTAGTATTTTATCTAGATTAGAAACGCTTTAATTAGAAATTGCTCTCCTGCAAAATATTGAATATGTGACTTCCAGACTTTCAGCTCTAAGGTACCTACATAATCAGAAAGCATTGATGGCAAATATTTCCATTTATTCAATAATTTTAGTATATTTAATGATTGTATGTCAAACAAGCGTTGAATATGAGGGGCTTTTCTGCAGTCGAACTTATTTGCACGAAGATAAGACCAAAACTAACAGACCCCACTTGATAAACTAGCCTTTTTGAGAACATATTTTAACACAAATTATCAATAAATTCAAGATATTTATAAAAAAATCAACCAACAAAAATCTACCATATTATTATTATTTGGGGGTCTAACGGGGTAGTGCATGCGTACCGCACGACACTGTATCCTGATAGTGTCGCATAGCCTCTCCTACTCAATTCCTATCTCTACATCCACGTGGTGAACCCTGGAAACCTGAGCAACTACACCTAAGATCAGGTAGTCAACCCTGGTGGAAGGTGTAGTCAGGGCTAACGGAGAAGGAAGAAATGGCCCTCCGAAAAAGGGGTTGGGGGTGGGGCTAACAACTGCATCCCGTAAAAAACACATTGTTACGAAACCACAACAACAGCCTCGGAAACCGGACACTAAACGCAGACAACCTGGCAAACGCTTTAAGAAAATACGATTTGGAACATGGAATACATTATCACTATATCGACGAGGAGCACTTAAACTCCTTACAGAACAACTTATAAAATACCAATGTGGTCGTATTCTGGGGGTACCGA
The DNA here is from genome assembly GCF_057557595.1 of Rhyacophila brunnea. Lineage (NCBI taxonomy): Eukaryota > Metazoa > Arthropoda > Insecta > Trichoptera > Rhyacophilidae > Rhyacophila > Rhyacophila brunnea. The sequence continues at coordinate 36,357,910 of NW_028232806.1, read as the reverse complement.
ATTGGAAAGCGGCCACACTGGATAGGGCCAGAAGGAGGGAGCACCGGGTTGTCGCGCCCCTGATGATGATGATGATTATTATTATTTATACTTTTAAAGGAGAACATAATATTTAAACACTTGGAATCAGTATTGCCAATTTAGCGTTTTTCTTGCCAGATCATTTTTCGATAGGCTTGCAAAAAACGCATCTGGCTTGTGGCGTTTTTACTAGCATTTTTTGATGCCTCCAACAGATTTAAATGTGCTGAAAATACGCTAGATATTTAGTTAATTTATTTTCATGCGCGTCTAATTCCTGAATATTAGATACCTACAGATAGGTCAGTACCTATTTTAGTAGCGTGAGAAATAAAACAACATAATTTAACACGTTGAAACAATAGGAGCATCCATGGCCTTATAGTGAAATGGTATCATATAATTTAATGTGTGCTTAGGTATGTGACATCAGTTTGACAATTATCGGAATAACATGAAACGAAACCTGAACGCGGTTGACACAATATAGGCATTTGTTGTCAATTTAAAAACGTCACTGTTCTGGCAGAAGACACTAATTCGAAAAAATTACATATTGAGTTAGTACCAAAATGTTCCTTATTTCAAACTTTACCGTCTGGAAACCTTCTTAATAAATAAACAGTCTTTATTTTAAAGTCATCCTTTTTACGATTACTTAATAAACTCACATGATAGACCATTATTTCAAACTTTTTAACAACTTCAAAGTCAAATTTAACTAGTATTCTCCAGTTAGTGTGTTCTGCCAGAACAGAGACGAAAATATATTTCTGTTAAAGTGTGTGGTTTCGACATGTATGGACTTTTTACAGATTTTTGCACTTTTCTCTTCTTTTTGACGTTCTTTCATTCATTTCACAAAATCTAGCGTTTTTTCCTGCCAAATAGCTTATTTTCGTACCCCGTTTGGCATGCTTTTGTCAACGACAGTTGGCAACACTGCTTGGAATGTTTTAAAAAAATATAGCTACTTATATGTACTGACTTTTGGTTTTCTTCTATATTACGTTTAAACAAATACCTACCGATATCGATATTTTCATTCGGTATTGCAATCCATACAGTCTTACAGATATGGTTAAAAAAAAAATGAATATCTGATACCACAAGTAGTACCTATACACTATAATACAACAAAAGCATTTAAAATCATTTACTCTGTTTTCACCACTTACTTTTTAGTTTAATAAAGAGCTGTTATTGTTTTTAAATTGATGGAAATCGAACCGGCACACAAAGCATTTAATATAATACATTTACCACTCAGCCGAATGCATTATAATGCAAAATAAAAAATGATTCCAATATAGATAAGACCATTCGAGAGATCTGCATTCCATATACACCGATCAGTGATCACACGACTTAAAAGCACAGATAAGTAATGGTATGTATTTACAAAGTTGTATAAATTTTAAAATCAATTATTTTATAAAGAATAATTGTAAATGTTCTGCAATTTGAGATAGGTACGTAAATAACAAAAAAAAATGTTTTGCCAAAACTACAACATATTCTGAAGAGCAAAAATATAACCACATTGGTTAAAATGCGTTTATATATAGTAAGATAGATGTATTATTATGTCTCGGAGACTTAAGAAGACTGTAAAACAAATAGAAAGATTAAGGGCCCACATGCGCCACGTAGGTCAAAATGGAGATTTCATGGTATTTTCAGAGCATAAACCTGGACATACCTTAAAACGTTGTAGATAATCTATTTATATAATTTTGAAGCCTTATTCTTTATATTTATTTTTAACATTTGATGACTGCATAAAGTATTGTTATTACATAAAATAGTATTAATTTAAACCTCTCGATCTAATGTTTTAGAATATAGTCATATTTCAGTACATCCATGTGCAGTGGTGTTAAGATTTTTTAGATTTATTAATTTTTAAAAGCATTTATAACACCATTAGTACAATTTATGTTGACATTATTAGAGTGAAATATTTACGATAAAAAAATATATTTATGATCTCTGTGATCCCACATTTAACAAGATTTAGGCATTTTATTATTCAAAAAATGGGCACGATTAACACATTTGAAGATAGTTCTAAAGATACTGATTATAAACTATGTCTTTGACCATTCAAATGTGATAAACCATCCTGCGAATAATGATTGTTTTATAATAATTATTGAACTAAGAATAGGGTAGTATTTTTTTTGAAATACGCCATTTCTATTGGCATTAAAAAAATCTTATAAAAAAAGCTTTGACTTACATATTATATGGAGAGTGGATTACAAAAACAACATAATATGTCAGTTTTTTCATATTAGAGATTTATATGTCGTTTTGTTTCAAAAAAATGTATTTTCCTCTCATTTACCGATATATCAAAAATAACACATGACACGAGTTAAAAAGTGTTGAAATTTCTTTGATTCCATCAAAAAAAATAAGAGTTTCTACAAATACATCATAATAAGTAGGTATGACAAATAACATTTATATTAAATATTTTTCTGATAGGTGCTTCAAAAGTTCTAATGATTATTATTGTGTCATTGTAAAATAAGCACAAATCGTGTGGTATCGCATCTAAAAAATTAGTTCATAATTCACAAGGATAATATTCTATCAAGTTTTTGTTCTCCTGCAAAATTGTTCAGTTCTGACATATTATGTTGTTTTTGTAATCGACCCTTCATATGTGACGTCAGAATTTCTGAAAATTTCAAGCATTCGCATCGTTTATTTACTTTTAGAGTTCAGATACCAGTGGCGAAGGGTGGAGGTAGGCTGTTAAAATTCGACTTAAATAGTACACACTAAACTTTATCAGTCATACTTATTTGTTTTCATTGAACTAAGAATACAATTTGCAGATGGTGCTGGTTTATTTTACAACGTTTTTCTTAGTTCGTATTTTTATTTGTCAGGTGGTTCTTTGTCCGGTACAAATCCATGTTTAACTAACTTCCCGACTAGCTAGACATTTGATACTTTTAGAAAATATCAGAACACGATGCCAAGGCATTTTTTAATACTTTTAGCCATCTTTAAGTAGAATTGAATTCATTTTCAGTTAATTCTGTTTTGTATGAAAAGTTATTTCGGAAGAAATCAGTAATCCAATCCACTATTATTGTTGCTAGGGGTCTGGGGTCCTAGCAACTAAATTATTAATATATACCTACGTGCGTTACTATGGAAATCAATATGAATGTCAAAATGACATTGCAGTATTATTTCTATCAAGTACATTTTTTTTTGATCGTTTAAGCTAGTCAAGTCTTAGCAAGCTTATATGATTCAACAGAAAATTTAAAAACGTATATAAAAAGTTCTTTTTATCTTATAATTATTTAAAATTAATTTTATTTCGACACCATTATTGGTTGCTAGGGGTCTGGGGTCCTAGCAACTAAATTATTAATATATACGTGCGTTACTATGGAAATCAATATGACATGTCAACTACAAATTTTTTTGATCGTTTAAGTTAGTCAAGTCAAGTTTATATGGTTCAACAGAATTTAAAAACGATGTATATAAAAAGTTCTTTTTATCTTGTAATTATTTAGAATTCAATTAAACCCTGCCTAAATCAAAACATAATGGTTTAGGTATGCTTTGAGCGATCCTACAAAAATAGTGCACACTTTTTCAGTCATGCTTATTTGCTTTTGTTGAATTAAGAATACATATAATATTGAATTACAGTCTTAGATAGTTTTTTTTTTAATTCATTAAACCCTGTCTAAGCCAAACCATAAATAATATTATTCTATCTATAAAATATCTAAAATTGTGAATGGTGTAATGGCATAATTTTAGATATTTTATAGATAAACGAATATTTTTTTACTATTATCTACAATGGCTAGGATTAGGCAGGGTTTAATTGAATTTTAAAAACTGATAAACACTATCTACATATTGTAGTAGTCTTAGGCTCAATGAAAAAAAATCGGTGCGTGTACTTATACGCGCGTTAGAAGATAACTCTATGGCGTAACAAAACAAAACGCGTTAGTCAAAATTCACATCAACCAAAAATATTCAAACATTTAGAAAATAGTTTTCACATAAACTAAATAATACCAAACTAAAGGAACGTACCTAACACTTAAAAATATAAGTAAGCTTAGATTTGACAGCTAATCACATAGAAAAAGGAGTATAACTCACAAAGCGAAACAATATTTTTCACCATGCACAATAATCCATACTCCTTAGTCCATGGTCACTATGGTCCGCTATGATCACATCGTCATGTTTCAGATCTGTCAAATAAAGTATGATATTAGATAGAATTGACGTTTTAATAGCCCCATATCAATAAAAACTAGAATAAAGGAGGACCGCTTATTGGAGTGCCGCTAGTTTATTTCTACACACTTTAACTTATATCACTTAATAAATTACTTATATAATTATTTGTCGTTGTTTTTATTTAATTTTTGCCTACAATATCTAATAAATTCGAAACAATTATTCTACTATCAAACTTCATGCTGTCAATTACTTTCGTAACGGCTCTCAATTTCACTCTCAACCAAACGCCTCAAAAGAAGTATAACTTCAAAAACAAATACGTTTTACTGACAAAGTTTAATGAGAACTATTTATGGCGGATCTTAACAGCCTACCTCCACCCTTCGCCACTGTCATAATATGTATGTTTTTGAAACAATCAAATATGCTTTGATTGTGGAGTGGAATGTATCTGTTTGAGACAATAATATCTTTTCAAATGCCCCATTTGCATTTGGACGTAGGTACAATATTTTACAGCATAATTTCGGTAAAAACTGGACATACAATGTCTGTATATTAAACACTATCTACACATTGCAGTCTTATTTCGATGAAAACAAATATGTTCTACTGACAAAGTTTAATTATTTATGTCGGATCTAAACAGCCTACCTCCGCCCTTCGCCACTGGCAGGTACTGTATTAATATGTATGTTTTGAAACAATCGAATATGATTTGATTGTGAAATGTAATGTATTTGGTTCTAAAATACCCCATTTACATTTGGACGTACAATATTTTACAGCAAATTTCGGTAAAAACTGGACATACAATGTCTGTACATTAACTCATCGATATTATCAATTCGCATGCTTCCATACTCAACGATAGTGAAAGGTATCCCCCGTCTCAAGAGAGACCCCACTATAAAAGCACGAATTTGTAAGAAACATGCATCAGTTCTCAATTACCTATCAATTCCACAAGTTCAGTGGTCGGTGCATATTACAAAAAAAAGAATATATTTCAGTTTCAGTTGTGAGAAAAATCGTGAGAGAAAAATCAAAGATGCAGTCCAGACAAGTGAGTGAAAATTTGTGATTATTTTCCCGCCGAAAAAAGAGGATTTTAAAATTATTAACAGTGGCAACCCTTAAAAATTAGACTGTCTTAATTCGATAGTCACTGTAATGTATTAAATCGTATAGCGGCAGTTTGTTAATAACAGTGTAATAAAAACACTATCACAAAAATTTTATCAATGTTGTTTATTTTTAATACTGTGTATGTTTTACATAATTTTCTGTTGCACTATTTTGAATTATTTGGGTGACCAATTTGGAGCCGCTATCAAATCGGAAAACACGCAGCCTTTACTACATAATACAGTGGCGAAGGGCGGATAAATAGTCCACAACAAACTTTGTCAGTCATACGTATTTGTTTTCATTAAATATGTACAGATGGTGTCGGTTAGTTTTTAAAAATAAGCTAAACCCTGCCTAAACCAAACCATAATAGTTTTAATATATTTTGGGAGATACGACAAAATCGTGCACACTTTTTCATTCATACTTATTTGTTTTCGTTGGATTAAGAATAAGTACATATTACACATATTGTTGGTTATTTCTATAAATTCACTAAGCCCTACCTAAACCAAACTATAATAGATAAAAAATAATATTCTATCTATAAAATATCCAAAGTTATGTATGATTTAATTGCATAATTTTAGATATTTTATAGATAGACGAATATTTTTTGATTATCTATTATGGCTTGGTTTTCACAGGGGTTAATTAAATTCAAAAACTACCAACAGCATCTGTAAATAATTATAGTCTTATTTCAATGACAACAAATACGTATAACTGACAAAGTTTACTATGTACTACTTTTGACTTACCTGGACCATAACGAAATATAGCATCATTGGCTATATATCGCCTAATAAAAATGGGCTGACAAATTAACGCCCCGATTGGATTAGAAAACGGTCAAAACTATGTACGCGCCAGTCATGCGAATTTAGAAGTATACCCTGGCATTATAATAGCCAGATAATTCCTGGACAAGTATTAAATTAAATTTTCTATCGTGGATTTGCCTTCAGAATCAGATTCAAGATATTTTTTAGCTATAATACAAAAAAAAAAATCCGTCCACTTTCTAATTTTTTTTTCCAAATTTAAATTTTAATCAACTATCAAAAATTTCCTAACCGGGATCTGCAACAGTATTATTTTTTTCTATCACTGAAGTTTCTCTCTACAATACAAACTGCCGATTAAAAAAACATAACAGTGTGATACACGTGTAGGAACCTTTTCTGTTATTGAACTTACTTACTTACATAATTTTGAAAACACTTCTGAGAAAATATATTTATAGCTAATAGAAAAAAAAAATTGAAAAAAGTAAGGAGGAGAGTAAGCAGGAATCGAACCTGCATCTCTCGGGTATCGCGCCCTCGTACATAGACCACTATGCTAAATGAGTCATACTTAATTGCGACAAATTTTAACTAATGGTTTTTAATACTCACTGAAGCGCTTTCCAAATTGAGCTACTATTGGCGATCGGCTTTTGTATTTTAAATCGAAGTAGGTATTATTTTAATCACTATTTTTGTTATATTGGTCGGAAACCTCTAAAATTTCTGGACATTTAGCGGAAACTACTTTAGAAATTACTTTTTCAGGAAATTCCCAGATAAACTAGGACGTTTGGCAATCTTAGCCCTAAGCTATGGGCAGCAAATTTACGTAACTTTACAATAGATATTATAAAATGCCAACCTAAAGAAAACCTCAACTTTTTTAAGCCTCGTATAAATGATTATAATCCGCTTTGTAGAGAAAACGGTATTTTTTTAAGGAGATCGCGAGATCGTTCAATTTATATCATCTGTAAAAATATCAATGTATCCGGCACACAGAAATATCACGAAGGTTATTAAATGATCTTGAGAAGATATTTTAACTATATCAACGTCAGAATCATCGCATGGAATCCAATCGACAGCATAAAAAAGTTAAACCAATTTATTTCAAATATAATCATCATTTTATGCATAACATCATCTGTGTAAAAATCATTTTATCAATGGAAATTATATTTAAAATTCACGCTAATACTCGTAAATCGGGCTGGCGTGTTGAGATGCAATAAATTCATTAACCGTGCATAATATAATGTATGCAATTATTGCATTATATATGAAAAAACATACCATTCTAATAAACAATATCCCATTTGTCATAAAGATATGACAGGTGCAACAGAATATAAACATATTAATTAATTATTAACAAACACATGACAGTTAATTGCCTCACAATTCACGCCACATTTTTTGTGAAAGGCATTTCCAACTGTCACGGATTGTCTCTTAAAAGTACCTGTTTTCATATAACAATAACTTGACAGTTAGTAGGTGCTATCTGCCAACATGAGTTTAATAAAATGTTTACCAACACTATGTAATTAAAAATAATTTACGACATTGATGGGATTGTTCTCGTTTGTTCACATCAAAAGCATGTCAGCACAATTACAATTAACTGATTAAGTCATTTTATTTTTAACAGCACCTTTTACAATTATTTTTACTATTTAAAATTATAACCCATGTAACTTTTCAAAAGATAGATAAAGCTGTTTTTTTCCTCTTAAAGATATGGGTGTATAAATATAATAATTACAAGATAAAAAGAACTTTTTATATACTTACAACGTTTTTAAATTTTCTGTTGAATCATATAAACTTGACTTGCTAGCTTAAACGATCAAAAAAAAATGTACTTGATAGAAATAATACTGAAATGTCATATTTATTTCCATAGTAACGCACGTATATATTAACAATTTAGTTGCTAGTACCATCCGCTTAGCAAGCAATAATGGTGTCGAAATAACTTTTCATACAAAACAGAATTAAATGAAAATGAATTCAATTCTACTTAAAGATGGCTAAAAGTATTAAAAGAATGCATTGGCTTCGTGTTATGATATATTCTAAAAGTTTCAAACGTCTAGCTAGTCGGGAAAGTTAAAAATCGATTGCAAGATTTGTACCGGACAAATAAGAATATGAGCTAATAAAAACGTTGTAAAATATGAGGAATGATACATTTAACTAATTAAACCCACTAAAATACCATGTAAAATGTATTTTATAAAATAAAATGATTCAATACCTACATATAAGATCTTTGTAATTATGATTAGAAGTAGGGATTCCAGTACCGAATGAAAATACTGATACCGGTATTTGGGTATTCGTAAAATAATTGTAAAAAACAGAAGTATCTACAAATATATACCTACTTATAAATCTCTTTAAAATATTATTATTTTATATTATCGGAGGTAAACCAGACATCTCGTAATCGATAAAAAATGTAAATTAGTACATTTTGTTTCCACTTTCAATACCGCATAATATATCGGTATTGCCTGATTTTTAAAACCGGTATTTCGGTATTGAAAAATACTGGGATACCAGTTTTGAGATCCCGGTATTACAATCCCTAATTGGAAGACACGTGTTGTTCCCAAGGCAAAGAAAAAACGAGCAAAACGCCTTAAATAGGCGAGAAATGATCATCCAAATGGCGATCCACTGATGGAATCATGCAGGAATGATGATTTTCCAATTTATATCATTTAAACGCCTTGTTCTTCACAGAAACATACAAGTTCCCACAGAAAGTTGTGTAAGACTGTCTTCTTAGACATATCTACCTTTTCATTCCGCACATAAAACTATGCGCGAAGTACCGTTTACAATAAAATTATTATGTATACTTATTGCACTTACGTTAATACCAATATAGGTATATTTTCCGTGCCATTTACCTTTGAAATAATACAATAAAATGCCAAGTAAATATATAAGCCGATGTCGATATCATTATAGTGTATCTATTGAATAAAACTTTCACTGGATAGTATCGGAATATTTGCCACTTTGAGAGATGCAGAAGTGGCAATTTAATATATATTATTATGTATGCAACATATAATATATTCAATTGATTGTACCAAGTAGTATAACTATCCATGGACGGACACTTATAAATGTACAATATAAAATTACAGTACTTAACGATGCAATCGAACAAAATATTTAAAGTAAAAATTGCATCTATGCAAGCATTGTAGCATTATATAAAGATGGTTAAATACACATTCTCAATCTCGACGATTCGTATGTAAACGTGCGTACACAACGATTCAGATACAAATTAGATCGCCCTGACGATTATTGCAATTACATTATTATATTAAAAAAATAATTAGAAAAAATATATATTTACTGAACTTATTTGCGTCAATATTCCCTCATATTTTTTTAATTTCAAATGTCACCCCGCAAACTATTGAGAATGCGTTTGGACACTTAATAAGTTACTAATTATTATTATTTTTGCTAATTAATTATATTTATATTTCTAAATAATAATATTGTTTAAAATAATAACGCGTCCGACCGACAAGCATGAAGAGCAGGTTTCATTACAAGCAATCGTTAAGGCCATGCATTAGTTGAGGCACGGTCTAAAAAGATCGTTGCTAGGCGATGTGCGGATTGCGGGTCGCGGGTGCAAAAGACGCCTGTCAAACGAAATATTATTTCTCATATAAATCCAACATATGTCCATTTTATGTTCTGTTTATTATTCTATTAGTAACAATAATAATATATTCATTGACATGTTTTCTTTTTAAAGTAAATGGGTAACGTTTTTAGTCATCTTTACACGATTTTAGAATTAATTGGCCCGTCGCCATCACGCAGCAAAGTGACGTATGTCCGACTCGACGTTCTCTCAAGGAATGCGAAGCGAGTACAAAATTTCGTCGCGCGTACAGTTGAAAATTATTTGGCGTTTCACTGATGCGTCACCTTAACCAATCATCGAGTCGCATCCGGCAGAGATAGAAACTTTTCTACTTCGCTCCTGTATCACCGAACACTTTTGTGACACAGTTAGAGGTCTGTCATGTAATTTGAGCATAATAAAATATTATTATTTTTTATGAATTCAAATTTACATTTATACTTGTCGCCATACGTTGATTCAAATAGTATTTAATGAAGGCTTACTCCAGTGTATTAGATGATTTTGATAACCCTTGATGGTAAATGTTCACTATGTAGTACCTGACAATCTCACGATAATTAAAAAAAATACTTATTCTAGTCTCTATATTACACACTAACTTAATGTAATGATATTAACTCATTTTCTAAGGGTCATGAAATTTGTTTAATTATAGTTTCATTCACTACCGATTTTGCGAGATCAAACAATCTTACACTGTTCTAGGCCGGCACTGACACAACGAACAGAGAAACAACCTACATCTATGACGATGGTGATAGTTACATTAACAGCAGTGTAATAACGAACAGAGAAACAACCTACATCTATGACGATGATGATAGTTACATTAAGTTTACATAGTTTACAAGTTACATAGTTACACAGCAGAGTAATCATTGGATTATCTGTATTATAACATTTTCGTTTGTGTGTACTTATTAATTATTATCCCCACAATCAACGGGGTTTGATCTTTACGTCGCGCTGCGCTCATGGGGACGCCGTTACAAACTTGACCACTTTAGTATGGGGTCACATCACGGGCCCCACATCTTGAAGCGGGCACAAAGGCCAGGATTTGTAGCAAGGCCCTTAGCCAAATCTTGGGTTAAAGGCAGTGGGACTTTTTACAGGACCGTTTTCTAAATGTTGTTTAAGGTAAAATTACGGGTATTCGGTGTATTTATTTTTAGCGATTTTTTTGTATTGTTGAATAAATCCATTTGAATTATGGAGTTGTCGAATATCGACACACCACACAGTAATCAAAAATCAGTAATCACACAACTTTACATTTTAAAATGTTAAGACACTACAAATAAAATAACGCCGCAGGCGACTTTTTTCCCCATTAAGGCAAATTTGTGATGTGTGTTTATCTCACTTATTAGGTCGACCCGCCATGCCGGGCCCCCAGGATAAAGCCCTGTCAGTCCCCCCTTGAGGAGGCCATGGCTGACATACATACTAGCAATATTAAATCTCATTTAATGAAAACCGTACCATACTGAACAGTCGACACTACATTCGCTGCATATCATTTAATACCAATGCGCCAACCAATGAACGGCCTCGAATGCTTTTGTGTGATTTATGTTCAAAAATTGTGTACGTATAATGCCGGGTCCACACTGGCAATATGTCGCCGGCAATTTTACGATAAGTATGATAATTATCGTAAAATTTCTTAAGCAATTATGATAATTATCGTAAAATTTAACGAGGTTGCCGGCGACATGTTGCCAGTGTGGACCCGGCATTATATCTACGTGAATTTAGCTAACAACTTACCATATTATGGTAAATCAATGCCCACGGTGGTGTAGTAAGTGTAGTTGAATGAATACCCAACAACCATTCCACATACAAAAAGGTCGACTACCCCACGTAGGAGCAAAAATAACATTTTAATTTAAATATCAATGAATCTAATTCGCAACAAAATTAAAAATTAAATTAATTTAGAAAACTCTACTAGAACCCAGTGAATATAATGTGTGCAAGCCGGCACGCGAAGAAAGTGAGTTATCTGTGATAGTTCCAGAGCGCGAGCATGGACAATAAACAATTTCCTATACACGTTTAATAAGGCAAAATAGAAATTGCAAGGTGACTTCTCAAAGAATATTATGCAGTACCCAGTATCACTTCCGGTCAATATAGATAATTCGATAACAATTTATGCATGCAAGAATCATTGCTGCCATGCACCGGTAATGTTAATTCCTGTATTTTACTGTTAAACTACACCGTGACTAAAAACGTGGCAAATGTACCAAACTAATACATTTTAAATATCGTATAAATAATATTATTACTACGGAAACCAGTCATGGGAAAATCTTACATAATATGCAGGTAGTTACTAATAGATATTTTATTTTATTGTTTATGAAGCGTGGTGATACGTTATATGAGGTTTGTTAAACATCCTCTTTTTATATGATATATTTATAATTCATTAGTTCGAAGAAGGCCTGAGAGTGGGTCGATTGTTTGGATTCCGCATTAGTTCAAGTACGGCTTAATGATGGATAAGGTTCAAAATAAATTATTCAGACTATATCCGTGGGTATCAAAAAAGACTTTTAAGAATGTTTGAGATATCTTTATTTTGCGTTGATTATGTGCATTTTCAATATAGAAGATTGATCCAGAGCGGTAGCTTTAAATTCAAATCCATTTTTTGTTTGAAAAACACCACAAATTTAGAGTTCAAGACGTCCACAACACGACGAGTATGAAAGACACAAAGAGTTAAAATCACAAATTATAACAGTTTAATAAAATATATAGGTACAAAATGATGAGATACAAGTAAAAAAGAGCTAAGTAACCATCATCATATTAATTTATAAAACAACCCGCACCTAAATCACTCTCACGCAAGTGTAATTTATCGATATCCAAAGCAATTAAGTATTGTTTAACATAGCTATTGCTCTCAATGGCAGATTAGTGCTGCATCTTAGGAGAAAAAAAACAAATATCTTAGATAATTATCAGGAGCACATTTCTGTGTGCAAAAGGAAAAGGGGGATAAGTCTAAAAAAATGAATATGCCAAATTGATCGTAATGTTAATGTGGAAAAGAAACAGTCGAATCAGGAAACTCGGAATTAATGGGAACTGAAATACCTAACGGGTAAGGAGTAGCAGGTAACCGATCTCGAATAAGGAAGAAACCGGGATAAACTTAAACACGCGTCAAGAATACGTCATACGTCGAATACTGACAACTGCTCTCGGTTTATGCATTGACGCTCATTTAATATTGGTATATTACACACACTATTGCACGTACATAATGCGTGTTTCATTTTCGTAGGACACTCACACATTCAAAACCATCGTATTGAATATTATAGCCTATCCGAATTCTATTTATTATCTGTGAGTCGAATCAACCCTTCACAATTTCTAAATTCCACACAGAAACATAGGAGTTCCCATAAAAAAGTTTTTTATTTATCCTAAAAAGTAGTGATTATAGACTTATCTCCTTTTTCCATTCGCATATACATTTACTTTATTCTGTAATCAATCACAAATAATCGTACATATGAATGCATTCAATAAGAAATAGAAACTACTCGTTCAACGCTTTTCAATTATTTTCTACGATATGGTAAACTTATGAAGTCGGTATGGTGTTTTGATATACTTAGATTATTTTTTTCAATTCGCAGAGCATGTCCCTGATCGTGGCCCTGTTCGGTCTCGCTATGGCTTCAGTGGCGATGGCTGAATACGAAGAATACAGCAGCCAGCACCTCGAGGGGGGATCTCCGTACGGGGGAGAACACCACGGGTCGTATGAATTCGAAGAGCACCAGGCTCTGCACGGGGGAGGAGGAGGTGGACACGAGGAGGCTGAGCACGAAGTTGACTACCACGTAAGTGATACCTTGAAAAGCCTGACGAATAAAATCCTGAGATTGACTAATCGATGTAGATGTCAACCAATTTAATATTCAAAATACATTTTTTGTATGAGATGTATCTTTGGCGACCTGTTGGATTAACAGCCAGAAAAAATCTGACAGTCCCCCTTTTAGTAGGCCAATAATTGATATAATATAATATAAAGTGGGTAAAAAAATGAGTCAGTGTATCACTGTCGTCGGCGATTTTCATTGACGCAAATGACGCAATTGATTCGTCGGAAAATTTAAAAGGGGACCTCCAAATAGTTCAAACCAGTGGCAAAGTTATTATTAAATTATACCATAATCTAAAAAAAGATGCATATTTCTCATAAATTTCTTTTTTTTTTGTTTTAAATAATATCGATATAGATTGTACACGGAAAAAAGCTCGACTATCATTCAACAATCTTAAAATCTATGACGTCCCTTGGAAGTATGCAGATCATGCGTTGCTAAGAGACAACAAATTAAGATACACCTAAATTGCGAATATGATATACCCCTGACCATGGCCTCCACTCCTGAAACGGGCCCCAGGCTAGAATCCGTGCCCCCCCCCCCTATATATCGCTAAGGTTAAAGGCAATGTTACACTATACAAGCATTTTCCAAATCCAAATGGTGTTCAAGGTAAAATTGTTTCGCGATTTTTATATTTTAGAAAACATCATCTTGAATTATGGAGTTGTCGAGTATTGACACATAATAATCAAAAATGGTATCGCATAACCACATATTTTAAAATGTTTTACTATTAGAGCATTTTTTTAATGCGCGTTTATCTCACTTATCTAGTCGACCCATCACAGGCCTGTCAGACCCCCCCTGCTCCCCTTTGTGGGGGCCATTCCCCTAACTATATATTTGACAGTGCATTCCGTGCACGTGGTTATTTTTTACTTGATACAAATTAATTTAAGATTGTTAAAAAAACTTTTGTTTGCAATAGTCACACCCCAAGTACGCCTTCGACTACTCCGTGAAGGACCCTCATACCGGTGACGAGAAGGAACACTGGGAAACCCGCGACGGTGACAAAGTCAAGGGTAAGGCTTACATTATTAACTAAAAAGGGTTTACACAAAGTGAACAGGATGAAAAGACGGTCACATTGAGATTGGCATGTTTTTTCGTGTTGTCAATGACAATCTACCACCATATTGAATGAATTAACTAAACTTACATAATGTCATTGCTTACAATAGATATTTTAAAAAATACTACGGTCAATTCCACATTAGTGTTTTTCAGAAGCGCCACTCGACGACGCCGCAAAGCAGTGCTACTCAGAGGCTTCTACAACTCATGTTTTATTAATTATTTAATTAAATTGTATTTAATTATTATTAGACACTCAGTAACTTAGTTTAAAAATGTCGCTTCGGACAGCGGGCTATATCATATGCTTGCTGCCATGGTTTTTCTTTAAAACACGGGTCATTGTGTGCAAAATGTTAGGTGTGTACATGCCACTTAGCGGCAGTACTAAGTGGCGTGTAATATAGGTACTAACGTGTAGGACTGTAGGTATGTCAGGCTCACCAGGCACCAATAGCAAGGGCTGTGCGGCTGGTCAATGCACTCCCTAGAGATGTAGATATTTTTGGCGATCCATTATATATTCTGTTTTTTAAATTCTATTTTAATGTTTAATTTGTATTTTTTTTAATTGTTTTTTTATTTTATTTCTTTTGTATAAAACTATTTTTGGTTTGTTTTTTTTTCTCTTTATTATAACCAACGAAAAAAATAACATCAAACATTCATACAGTAATAATTATTAATATTTACTATATAATATACCTACAGTATAGATACTAGCTCTTTACACCGCATTTTTTTCTGGCATATTAGGTTTAAACCAAAATTTCATAATAAACTAAGTAAATTGTGAAATTTATTTTGAATATTATTTGTATGTAGAAACTTTAAATCTTTCTTATTTATCCAAAGTGTGGTACTAGTTAAAAGTTTCCAAACAAATATCAGTTACGATTACAGACTAGTAATTTCATACTACTGTAAAGTTGTTGACAATTCATCACATTGTAATTTCATCACTTCCGTAAGTGAATTTTCAATATTCATGACAATTACATTCTCAGGTTTAGTAAATTCTCGAATTAAAAAAAAATTTTACCGTAACCATTAAATAGCCATTTAGTATAAATCCCACTTGTCTGCAGCTACTCCTAAAGTGGTAATAATATAATAATGCCATATCTTCTAGGATCCTACTCGCTGGTGGAATCCGACGGTACCAAGCGCGTGGTGGAGTACTCCTCAGACAAGCACAACGGCTTCAACGCGGTCGTCCACAAGATCGGAACCCCCAAGGAACAGCCAGCCCAACACGGCGCAGCGTACGCCCAGGAATACCACTCCACAGAGTACGAAACCCCATCAGAGCACGAGAGCTTGGGCGAACACCACTACAGCATGGGAGGATATTAACGTAACCAATTCATAAAATATTTTTTATTTTAGCATGTATACTGATGGCAACATTTTTTGTGAATAAGTATATGAAAATGTAAGATAATATAACGTAAAAATGTGTACATTTTCGAGGTGACATATCTATAGAGGCATAGGATGCCGAAAAGCGATCATATTTCGTATAAATTTTAAAATAAACCTGAGGTGTCAAGGAAAAGGGATATAAGTCAAAATAACACATAATAATGACTCGTGTATATTAATTGATGAAAAAGCGACAGGGAGATATGACACAGTCAATAGTATTTTTGTTTTCATATTATTACAAAATACTTCACTGACTTATCTCCTCAATATACTTTTTAATGCTATAGTAATACATTTCAATTTAATATTTTTGACTTATCTCCCTTTTCCTAGAGATCACAGATATAATAAATTTTGATGGACGCAAACCCTTGCTAGAAAGAAACCTAAAATGGTTCATCGAGATAAACAATCCTCTGCTGACTTATCTCCTTTTTTTTAAATGTCATAATGATACATCTCAACTTGGTGTTTTTTACTTGTCTCAATTAAATCACAGAATAATAAATTTTGGTGGACTAATATCCTAACTAGAAAGCAACCCAAAATGATTCAGTCATAGAATGTTTTTTTATGCTTTTCTTTATTATGTGTAGCGAGTGAGTTCTAGAAAAGCCAACCCCTTGAAAAGATAAATTAAAATAAATTATTGTCTTTTAAGATCGTTTCAATATTATGATTCGAGGCTTATTGAAGATAAAACAATAATCAAATTTGCTTGTAAATAAGAATAAACTATATATTATAGCCATAGTAGGGGAATTTTTACCCATATATCACCCAATATGCATTTGCTTAACGTTAAAGCATAAAAAGAACAAATACTATGTACTGACAGCACAATATACCTATTGCATCACGTGTGCAAAGGAGTCAACTCAAATGACACCTGTTTTATGGAGGTTAAGTCATATTAGTCACCAGATAGATATACTGAGAATATAGCAATTGACATTGACGATCATAATGGCAATTTAGAATCCAAGTTGCAGTGTTTTTTACTTGTTGTGAACAGATTCATTATTAATTATTACGATACAGTGCTAATTCTAGAAAAAGGGTGGGCACATCTTTTTAACAAAGTGGTATGTATTTAGTTTTTTTTTAGTTCCAATTTTAGCACAAAAAATGTTAAGTATGTAAGTATATAAACAGTATTAAGAGTTAACATAAATTTTAAAGAAGTTAAATTTCAATATTAAATTTATTCTGAACATACATATTAGAAAAAAGATTGGGATATGACATATTCCTAGAAAAAGTCACTGTTACACATTTAAAGTCATAGTAAAACTTATCACAAACCTATCCGAAAAGATGTTGTTATCAAGTATACTTTTATTATCATTGTGCGAATTCATGTTTTTTATGATAAAGGGACTTTTTGACTGCATTATAACTACGATTACATATATTTAAGTCATTATTCAAGATTCACTTATCCACATACTTGAGTTTAGTAAAATATGTATATCCAAATTACATTTGTATAAAAAAGATACAAAAAAGTCCCTAAATCAAAGTATTATTTGTAACACTAAACAATATAATGTACCTGCTTTGTTTTATTTTGTTTTAAGGCTTCGAACACAACGAATTATGTATTTTTAATTATACCATTAATATTGTATTTATTATTTGATAGATCTTTATGTTGTAAAATATTATATCATTAATAATTGTTAAAAATTCAGTGTTTATTAGATAAAATTTAAATATTACTTGAGGTTCACCAATAAAAATTGTGATAAATAAGATTTAACATATTTTTAAAGAGTTTATTAATTAAAGGAAAAGGGAGATAAGTCTAATAAAAAAGATAAAAACTTTTTATATGCAAAATTTGTTCAGCAGCGTTGATTTGACTTGTCCCTTATCTACTTTACGCATATATGAATTATGATTATTCTGGCATATTCATCTTTCAGACTTGTCTCTCTTTTACTTTTGCGCACAGAATTATTTTGAGTGACAAATTTGGCATATAAAAAATTATAGTTTGGATATTAACTATGTAATATATTTCTTACAAGAAATAAGACCAAAAATTCTGTTTACCATTAGTGATATAATAAATAATGTATTTTTATTTTCGTTATGTGCAACTAACTACACCTGTTATGCACAGTTTGTTTTATTTGTGATATGATTATGTATCAATATGCGATATATATTTTTTAATAAATCAATATCAAGAAAATTGTTCGTATTTTATTGAAAACAATCCTCTTCCTTTCTGTAATTATTGGTTTAATGGTTTAAATTATTTATACATAATTCCACATGATGTGGTGAATACAAAGTGATACAACAACTATAACACATTATGATTTACCATCAGGTAACACTGAATTAATTGAAAAATTTAAAAGAATCATAAATGTTTATAATGAGTGTTTATACATTTTTCAATAAGGAGATAAGTCACATGACTTTAAGAGTAAAAGGGTAATGACACTTGGTTGAGCCAATTATAGTCGCTTTCATCCCTCCTACCTCAAATCCCCAGTTATTGTTGCAAGTCCAGGCAACCAACTGTGATTGAATAATATTGAGTTACCGGCAGTTACCTCAGGACCAGCTTGGCTTGTTAAAGCTAGAGCGTCGTTTAACGAGTAATTCCAAGCATAGACTGATTCAAAAAGTTAAGTGCAGACCACGAACGTATACAGTGCAACTGTTGTGGATGAATGATATTTAATACATAATCATGGATACACTTCATCCTATATTGTTGGACACGTCATCAAGAGAAAAAAATCCACAATACTCCCACTAATGAAAAATTCTTCTTTTGGCCATGTCCGATCCTAATAGGATCATATGGGCCTCCACAGAATAGAGGTTTGTATTGACAGATTTTATTTTTACGAGAAATGGATGTCAGCCACTTGCTCAACCTATTAGGACCATACTCTGACTCATGCACAAATTGAATAACAATATGTGAACTTGCCAGACCCAGGATTCGAACCTGGGACCCTCGACACTATAGACCAGCGCTTAATCCACCAAATATAGACATAAAATGAAAAAACCCAGAATTGAGAGGGCATAGTTATTAGATAAACAAAATTTTCTGGACGAGGTCATTCATACTTATAATTTTACAAAATTGAGCTTTACCAATTTATTATTCAATTCACTATTCTGAGTGAGAAAGGAGAGATATGTCTAAAAAATTAAAAATTAGATGAATGTGCCAAAGTGACCATAATGTAAAGAAGAAAAGGGACTAGTCGAAAAAATAGTAAATTTCATACAGAAACACTTCATTCTTATTTTGCTGAAAAGTAGTGACTTATCTCCCTTTTCATTTCATACATAGAATTTTTATTTAAGTTTTTATCTCGACTGAGTTGTGTACAGTAATCAATTTCTTATATGTGCTCCGGTAAAGATTGTGAATACACACAGCTTAGAGGGAACACTGGTCATAGAGAAACATTTTTATATAAAAGACCATTGCTACATTTTATTGTGTTAAAGATAACTGACTCACCTCTGCGCCAGCGCCAGTTTCAACCGGTCGTTTTCGTACTTGAGCTGCTGCTGAACATCTCCGCCTCCGTCTTGCTCGCCAGTCATCGGAGGAGCTCCTTGCTGACTCTGGCTGCTTCCCCCCACGCTGGGCAGAGCAGCCCGGCCAGTACTGGAAGCCGAAGCACCTCGTTTGCCACCCCCTGTATTCGCCATGCCTGACGCCATGTGCTGAGGAGATTCGTTCGCTGACTGTAAATGGGTGGAAAAGTTGAGCAACTGATCAGTAACAGGTTTATGGCATCTTGCATAGACATATAACGCGACCCCAATTAAATATAAAGCCTTACCTTGCATTCTTGTGTAAAGGTCATCTATAAATGACACGATTTTCGGTAGTTTTAGACTCCCTTCCACCCATCATCACCTTTTTTCGCTAGATATTTTACCCCCTGTCTAAATTTTTGTTACATTTTTTACACATGGGTGGGGACCCATTTGTTAAAAAAAAATGTTGAAAATTAATGATTTCAGTATAATGTCCTCATGGAATCTTTGATTCTCAAATAATGAGTTAATATATTTGGTTCTGTCACAAGTCAACACAGTAAACAGAACCTCAGTGGCAACTTACATTCACTACAGTCGAAAGCGACAAGCCTGCCGTGCTGCTTTCAACTAAATTGTTAAGCGCCAATGGTTTGTTTCCAAACAACAATGTTGAATCAACACTGTGAACGTGAACTAAATTGAATAGATAGAGTTTGCGAGTTGCGGTCACACTTTAAATCATCATTTAAAACCGGTAGATAAAGCCAGCTACAAATATAACTGCATACTTGAATGGTATAGTTGCACATTTTCTTTTTGCACAAGTGTAGGTACATGACGGCCATATAGCATCCACACGGAACAACGGTGTTGCCGAAAATACAACAAAAAATTACTGTGCCTGGTTCAAACTTGCGCAAGTTTGCTTCACATTCATTTATCCATGCGCTAGTATACAGTATAGGAATTGAAACATTTCATGACATTTATACAGTCAAAAGACTTGTGCAATATTATTACACATACGTTCATGTATACTTGAAAAGATTGGACAAGTATGCAGTCGCGTCTGATGCCAACATAACGCAGTGAAAGGTTGCTTGTCTCTTAATCAACATTCAGAAATTCTAGACGTACATGGATAAAGTAAACTAAAAATATAGTTAAGAACATAGAGATTTTTTAAGAATAAAAATGATCGGAGAAAATAATAATGCTCATGCAAAAAATATTTGCTTAATGAAATATCCCATCAAATTAAATAGCAAAAGATAATTAAGTTTTGATTGATCCAATATTATAAAAGATGATTGATAAATAAAAAATATATATGTATAATGTTCATAAATGAAAATAATATATTTTACTTTTTATTATTTTTATTCAATACCAAATAATATATATTATTACAATGCAATGCATTATCATTGAATTACACAAGTAGTTATCCAATATAATACAATTACATATATCGCACCCTCGCAACTAAACTGCCACAATCCAAAAAACGTCAAACAGAGAAAATCAGCTTTGAAGTTTTTACCTTTCGCATTTTTGTACTGTGTTTTTGAAATATGTTTAGATATTGAATGAAGTTTTGACTTGAATTTGATGACTTAGAGATATGAAATTTTCGGTACATATACTATGAACGATAGACAATGAAACATAGTAATTAACTCAAAACACGTAAATTTGGACTTGTGGCGGTTTCGTTGCGAGGGTGCGATATAGTTAGTTATTGTAGGATGAACCTCAGAAACATACATATTAGAAAAAATCTCAAAACCTTGGACCGAACGGGATTGAATCTTCTGTATACTGAATATACATAACTTGAAAACATCTCATGCATATACACACTAGAAAAAATCATTCTGTAGAAGAAAAAAAAATACGACACCCGACAGGTCTTGAACCTGTATCTGCTGGATTCGCGCCAGTATGCTTTTCCAATTGAGCTACGGGCATCTTACTAAATTACGATGATTTAAATTAGTAGTTGTTCAAATTTATTAATGACTATTACCTTGATACGAAGACTAGCCATTTTCTGATGTAATGCAAAAACATCCTCAGTTATTGTAAGTATTAAAAAATATCTGATATCTGAGGGATACCTGGGACGGTAGCTTAGTGGTTCGAGCCCTTGCTCGACAAGCAAAACACGCGAGTTCAAATCCCACTTGGCGAAAGGTTTTTTACTGAGATTTTTCCTGACAAATATATTATATATCTGACATTTTTCAAAATTATGAAAACAATATGCTTTACAACAAAAAACAACAGTTATATACATAATTTATAGTGCATACATTGATCAAAATGGTGATAAATTTTACTATAAAAAAATCCAATAAGCTTGGTGTAGGTATCACTTATGGAAATTAGTCACCCATACACAAAATACTTGTTCTTCTCCATATCTGATCCTAAGAAGTTTTATTAACAGATTTTTGTTTCTTTTACGAGAA
This sequence comes from Rhyacophila brunnea, assembly GCF_057557595.1. NCBI lineage: Eukaryota > Metazoa > Arthropoda > Insecta > Trichoptera > Rhyacophilidae > Rhyacophila > Rhyacophila brunnea. The sequence continues at coordinate 36,335,589 of NW_028232806.1, read as the reverse complement.
ATGGATGTTAGGCACTCCCCGCCTATTGGGTCCATACTCTGACCCAAACGCACATTTAAAAATAGCATATGATTTTGCCAGACCCGGAATTCGAACCTAGGACCCATGATATCATAAGCCGACGCAGTAACCGCTCGGTAACTATGCAGATATAGGAATTCTAAGCAAGTCCTAAACTAAATAATATATTATTAAGACGATTATTCTCATTTGTTCATTCAATGAATAACATAACATAACATCTTCCAAGCATAAGAAATTTTAGTCAAACTTTGCTAAAATTTAATACCCTTAAAAGAATATGAAACCAAAAAAGGTGACCGTTCGCTTATTTGAAAGAGTTAAATAAATGACGTGGGAAAGCCACGCACATGATGTGGTGACAACATTACAAAAGATTCCAACCAGCTGCTAAAAATCATGAACTGGAAAAGACGTGAGGAGGACCGTTTCGGCTGGAGGACGGCGGTGGAGGAGGCCAGGGCTTGACTTAAGCTGTAGCGCCATCGAAGAAGAAATAAATGACGTATCTAGAGTGGTATATACCTATATCTGATCTCGTGACTGTAGGAAACAGCCTCTACTTTTTGACAGAAGCATAGACAATTTACAAGTCATAAATTTGAAAGAACAGTAAAAACGAGATATTCAATTAGTTTAGATATTTTTCTATACTTTTAAAACTATTGTAAAATACTTGCTGTCATACACATGGGTATGTATATATTTTAATTTATTGTGAATGTATAGTAAAAATATCTGGAATAATAAAAAAACATGTATTTTTTACTGTACTTAATTAAAAATAATTTCCAAATGCAAGAATTTTGCCTATTGTCTACAATTGCATATTGGCACATTTGTTTGGTGTCTATTGTCTTGTCAAAAAAAAAAAGAGGTTGGTTTCCTTGACTACGGTAACAGATACATAAATCAGACCAGAGCAAATAGTTTTATTTGTAATTCTTCCCTTCCCAATATTCCAAGCAAAATGAATATAAGCAGACACTATTGTGAAGAGAGTGACATTTGCTTTGTGTGGCCCATAGCTGGCAAATGTTCACCGTACCTCGACACAGTGTCAGTGTTTCAACAAGTATCCAAGAGCACCAACATTCGCTTTGCTTGAAATAAAATATGAATAACTTATCACTCGACGCGTCGTATAGTTAATTAAAGCTATAACATCGTGGGTCCCAGGTTCGAATCCTGGGTCTGGCAAATACGCGTATTGTTTTTCAATTTGTGTCGTGGCTAACATACATTTCTCGTAAAAACAAAAATCTGTTAATACAAACCTCCACACTGTGGCGGCCATATCGAGGGTATACTGACAGAACGCATTATTTCAGTTTTTGTTGTTTTTCTATTTTAAATGCTAAAATCCATACAATTTTACGCTCTACGTCCAGGTAAAATGCACAAAGGCATAGGATATAATGGTGAGAAAATAGAAACATTATTAAATCATATTGTTATTTCTTTATTCAGATAGAAAGCATGATAATGACCTAATGCGTTCTGCGTATACAAAATACAGGACTTGTAACATGTCGCATATTGTGTTTGCCATAAAGGTTAGTCTTTATAATGTAGAAAAAATGTTTTTAAATCATAAAAAAATTTACGTGGGAGAAGGCTTTGAAAAAAAAATTAAAGTCCTTTTTGCGATTATCTCAGAACTTGTTTTAATGAGTTAATGCTTTCTGTCAGTATACCCTCGATATGATCTTATTAGGATCGGACATGGTCAAAAATCACCTTATTTTTATCACGCTTAAAAGATGCAGTTGTTCTTGGAAACAGCAAACAAATGGGATGAATACCCTTCAGGGATAACTTTTGTGTTATACTGACGATACACGATTATTATTATTCTGTCAAATTTCCCACAGGAAAGAATGTCTTTCCCGTTTAAGTGACTGCTTGTGTATGGGTAGCTATCGTGATATATAAAACCAGCGCAGGATAAAACATTTAACAAGACAATTAAATCTAAATGAGAAGAAAAAACGCTCCTAAGTAATTAATAAGAGTTACGTAACCTTTCACATAATTTGGGGAAATATATTATTTACCATACGAAAATAAACGGGAAAAAATATACGGCCATAATATAAGATGCACGAGCAGGGTGGGGGTTTACGCTTTAAAAAAAAATACAAAAGGGGTAATAACACTGAGCTCGACCCCGCATTGATTTACCTTTAGCTGCCCAGTCTTTAAGTGACACACATCAATAAATTATCGTTTGCGGTCACTACCGATCTCAGTATATTGGAAACTGAAAATGAACGATGGTCTGCGTTCACTTTGGGAACAGTTGTGTTTTATTTCGGCTAAAAGTCGAGCTCAGCGGGTAATAATGACTTGAAAGCACACTCAAGAAAATGAAAAGAGATTTGAATCGACAGTTGACTGATAAATGTACCTGAAGAGTGGAGGAAACAGAGTGTGCTCTCTGATGAGTCATTTGTTCATCGTTCTCCACCGACTTGCTCATCTACAAAACCAATAACACAACGTTACTTCGATGATTTCAGCGTCAATCGACTGAATCAAATTGAGGATATTACACCGTCTACCTAAATCTACCCAAAATTTTAAAAAGATTAATTAAAACAAGACACAATGCATGATACTTATTTCACATAATTATATTGTGTGGGCAGGACGCATAGCTCGAATAAGAGACAATCGCTGAACAAATATAGACTTCCACAAGATGTAGAAAACATACAAAGTAGAAACTTAGTAAGCTTAGTAATCAAATTTTATTTTATAGAGTAATTCACAGGACGGAGAGGAATGGAATTAGCTTGGAAACGCCTACATCCAGGAGTGGATTGACGCAAGCTGGAGATCAGTGGCGAAGAATGGAGGTAAGCTGTTAAATCGGACATAAATGGTACACATTAACTTTGTCAGTCATACGTATTTATTTTCAATGAACCAAGACTACAATGTGTAGATAGTGTTTGTTAGTTTTTAAAATTCAATTAAGCCCTGCATAAACCAAGCCATAATAGATAATAGTCAAAAAATATTTTTAGTGTTTTATTTTAATTAATACAATGTCTTTCCATACAAAAATTAATAGTCAATACCATTTAAATGATTATAGACAATATTATTTATGTATAGACCATGGCCCCCACATCCTTAACGCTTTCGCTGCTGAAGAGATAATGAGATTTTAATTGCCCCCTTTAAAATGCACGTTAATTACATCGATCGGCCGCCTGGTCATTACGCACCGTGTGCGTCTTTCGCGTCCAAAGTATTAAGCGGGCCCCCTACCTATCGTTAAGGTTAAAGGCAGTATGATTTTCTATAGTATCTAGGATTTCTCCAGCTGGTTTCCACGGAACCTTAGGGTTAAGTATATTTCGTGTATTTTAAGTGATTTTTAAATAAATCCAGTTGATTTATTGAGTTGTCGGCATTCAGCACAACTATATGAAGCACTGATCGCGACCTACTTTTGTGGTAACCAAGTAATTTTATAAGTCATTTTATAAGTCTGGAAACACACTTAAATTAAGTAATTATAAAATAAAATTCTACACGTGAATTATCATTTAATTATATCAATCATCATATCACAGCCACATATTTTAAAATGTTAATTATAGCATTAAGGATACAGGCGATTTTTTTTTACTATTATAGAAAAATTGTGGTGTGTTTTTTCACTTAACTAGTCGACCCGCCACGCCGGGCCCCCGGGCTAGAGCCCTGTCACCTCCTCCTTTGATGATATTTTATGCCGTTAGGTGTACAAAATGAATAATATAATTTCAGTAAAACCGTACTCATATCAACCAAAAATTAAAAAGATTTACATACATATTGAGTATCAAGACTAGAGCATCAAGCCCACATATTATTTTAGTTAACAGACATTCTATAGAAGGTGTCAATCTTTCATAATATGTACTCGTATTAAAATAACCTTTATTCAATATACATCGGAGTTAGACCAAATTTCTCCTGCCGTGACATTCACTGATTTTTCACGAATCACCATATAGATCCACCAGTATAAGTTGTCCGCTGAGTGGGGGCGCCACATATTAACATATTATCATTTCATACTTTTCATACTGAGATGAGCTTAGTTCTAAAGTCGAACACCTGACGATTTACGATGGTATATCTATACCTTAATCTTATATTACGAATACATAACCAGTGATACAAGTAAAAGTTACAGATTAACAGGGCAACATAATATCACTTCTACTACGTAATTCTTCGTGAATCTATAATATTACCCTGAAAGAATAAAAATAGTATAGCTAACGCTAATAAAGTCTGTGGTAACGGCAATTTCAATATCATCTATGCCAAAGGGAATATTATGAAGTAATGTAGGTACTCAAGTCGTTAAATATTTAACATCAAAAAATACATAATCGATCAATATGCAGGTTTTTCATTTGCAAATGGAGAGTTAAGGCCTGATGCAAAGATAAATACACTTAACTTAGTTATACGATACGAAAGTGTTGCTATCTTTAAATGTTCCGATTCTGAATAAAAATAATTAAAACTGCACAATATAAATTGAATTATCAGAGATTCACAGTTAATATTATAAATTACTGGTTTTATTATCAGTGGTTTAATTGAATAAATACACACGTCGAGGATAGTGTAAACCTTGTGTACTGAGCAAAATAATTTAAAAACAACACTATATCAAACACGCTCACACTGACCGTCATTCATTATTCTCATTTACAAATCGGCCCCTTACGACCGAAGAAACGTATCGTACTTTTCTCTACTTTACAGGAGACACCAAACACAAGTCAATTTACATTCCACTGACATTAATAGCATAATTCAGTGAAACGGCAAATAATTTTCAACTATAGGTGCGACAAAATTTTGGACTCGCTGGCAATCGGAGAGTGAAAGTCGAGCTGTGAACACTGTCAATTTGTTTCGTAATGGTGACGGGAATTCTTAAATCGTGTTAAGATGACTAAAAAACGTTACCCATTTACTTGAAAAAGAAAACATGTCAATGAATATATTATCATTGTTACTAATAGAACAATAAACAGAACATTAAATGGACGCATGTTTAATTTTTATGACAAATTATATTTCGTTCGGCACGCGTCATTTACACAATCCGCGCATCGCCTAGTCACGATCTTTTTAGACCGTGCCCCAGCTGAGGTATAGCCTTAACAAGAAAGTGTTTTCAGCAGATACCTTACGTATTGAAGCATCTTTTTCATTCTATGTCCAGTACCATTAACATGTAAATCAAAATCGCTAAAAATCGGTTTCTTTGATCCTAAGGGGCCGAAATATTACCAATCGGCAACAGATATTTAGAAATGAATGGAATGCGGTAATAAACAGTACACAATACTAAGTGATTATTTTAACAGCTATTACTTGTGTTTCTCATTTCTGCCACCGTGTGCGGAAGTACACAAGTGTTGCGGTGTTGGCACTTGAACTGGCCGATTTTGGCTACATATACATTAGCGTCGCTTAAGACCACATAAGCATCAAACAATAACTGTGCTTCTGGCCTTAAAACACATAATTAGCAGAAGACATACAGAAACTGTTTTAAGCAGTCAGTTAAATGAATCCACAAGACAGTATAAAGATTAGTCAAGCTCACGGAAATAACAACAAACAAATTTTACCTGTGATGGAGGCAAGGACATAGCTCCGTTGGGAGGTTCCAGCAGATGATCAGGTTCGGTCGCCGCACGGTGACTGAGCGGGCTGGCGTTGGCACTCGTTACCGGGGTCACTCCGCATGACCCATTATTGTGGGCTGCGCCTGTCTTACCCTGACCTACTTGCTGTTGCTGAATGGCTTCCTTTACTTCTTGGAACTTTTCAATGAACTGAAAGAAAGCGATAATTTTTATATTTTACTATTTATGCATTCACTCGTATGGTGGTAGAACCAAAGTATCACAGTGAGATTTAAACAAAACATCTCACTAATCAACGCAAGCACTTGGGTACAAGTACATCTGGGAGTCCCAGAAAGTTTTCTATCAAATTTTTTTTAAGTGGTGTAACATTACTGTAATTTCATGTTGAATTCAATTAATTGCTGTCTTCATTACCGAATTTTTACTACATATAACAGTGTAGAAGGGTGGAAGTAGACTGTGTAGATCCGACAAAAACAATGTAACTTTGTCAGTCATGCTTACATATTTGTTTTTCACAACACGTGTTATATAAACATAAGATCTTTTGTTGTTTGGTGTGTAGATCCTACATCTATTATTTGTATGCAGAAAGTTGCGTCGTGTGTGTGATATTATGTGTTCAGGGCACAATAGAAATATGACACAGTGATGTATTTTCTTGGGTTTATATAGTAGCACTACATTTTAGATTATAGATGTTTGATGCACGGCATTAAAGAATAGTGACACATTGGTATTGATGTTATACCCCGTTTACACGTGCATGGATGTACTGTGCACAGTAAGAAAATGTATGGGGAAACATGTATTATCCTGCAGTTGGCAAGATTGCGTGCATAAATCAAACAAGATTGGAAGATTCCAAATTTCCAATGTGACAGTAAGATTATTTTCGATCTGCGTCTGCGCAGTAGAGCGATCGTAGTGAACCTACCGGCAAAAAAACGAACTACTCATTTTGAGCTCCGATGCTCAATACGATCCGTCAGATAGTAGTATAAAATGACAACATCGCGCCTCGCTTACTCTTGAATAATGAAATTGGAGAGACAGTCAGCACTTTTACGGGTAAACAGTTATTGTCAAGACGGTTTAAAATAAGCACAATTGCCAACAGTAATTCCATGCACGTGTACAGGCGTCATTATGTTATGTAAAATTTACATTATGATCTTGATTGAATTGGATATTTATTGGAGTTACGAGTGGATATTTGACTGTACTGTCTTAGGCCGAAAATACAACTGATTTGTTAACTCTCATTTCCGCTTAGTAATATTGTCTGCGCCATACAAATGACCACAGACAATAATATGTCGGTTTTAGAGTTGGGTAAACGTCTACAGTTACGCTCACATGGTGAGCTTTGTCGAGTGTAAATAGAGACCAAAATTTTCATTACCACAAAAAACATGTCATCTTTACTATTTATTCCAAAACTGTGACGTTCACCTTCTTAATGTACCCGATTTACACTTACATTAGAATACACAACATGGAGCTTCCGCTTCACAATACATGGTCAAGATAGACAGTCTGGTGTTGATTTACCGAGAATAATAATTTTCTCTTATCACCTGCAAAAGCTCTTTATCAGATTGTTGTATTTTCCTCTTACCACTACAGCAAAACAAATGTCTTACACATTGAACTATGAGGGCTACCACTCCTTCTCCTAGACTTCTATTTCGGCAACATGAAAGTAAAATGAAACTTTTGAAAAAGTTTAGCAATAGTAATGGTACAAACCTTTCCAAGTTCAGCCTCCGAGGAGAAACCGAGTCCGTAGACAGTGTTAGCTCTTAAATCAGACCATTGACCAAATTTCTGTGAGGTCTTCGTGAATGTCATGTTGGGAGTGATCGTGCTGTTGATGACAGCCTGAAAAGAAAAAAATAATATGTAATAGTCTCCTCAATTAACCGCCAAAATTTTTCCCGTACTGAATACTTAATAATAATAATAATAAGTTAATTTCGAACACATGATGTAATTCCAGATAATTAATCTGAATTTAGAATGTAATAAAACTGAAAGACTTCTGTCGAGCTAATGCTCTCATAGAATTACTGCTATTAATCTAGAAGATTTCTGTTATAAATAATTTCTTCCAATTATTGATCTCTACTTTGTCGTTCACTGCTGACTGTTGGTGAAATACACAAAACCCTGATTTACTACTCGAAGGTACAAACAAAAGATACATAAATAAAGGGAAATCTCAAAATGTAAAAAAAATTTAAATCATTGGGAACATTATTATTGTGTCAACGTGTTCATTCACCTTTTCAAGAATGTTCCATTTTTTAAACCAACAATGCTTTTCTTTGGTGAGACATTATTTAAAGGGGCGTACACAAAACTGTGTCCGGAAATTTGTATGTATGCAGTTCACCGTATTACACTTCACAGTGAAATGTTGTATCGGAAATATATGGTCGTATAGTAAAAACCGTCCAACCTCTTTGAGTCGTATAGTACTGAGATAAAATTCATTTCTAAGTAAAACACGGTTCTTGTCGGTTTACAGGAAGTCAGCGGTAAACAAATTTTGAAAATAGCCGATATACTGGATTATTTCTTAGGTTAGGTTATAGTAGAGTAGGTTAGGTTTTCATTCTTGAATTCATGAATTTTATCCAAAATCAGAGATATAGATAGAGACTGTATGGTATACAGTCATCTCTTTCCGATAAGAAAGCTCACGGCGAACTGTGCTACGGTGAAATTTAATACGTACAATTTACATGTAACCAAACAAAACACAGTAAACTTAAACAATCGCATTGTGTAACCTTGGCTTTGGACACTACAGTCATGACATCTATAAATAGAATGCACACATGCGTCTGAAATTCTTTTCAATGTCTTGAAATAAATTGAATTTTTATTTTTAATATGTAATTTTAATTGAATTTGGAATATTTCAGATGTAAATGGTGGGAAATAAATGTACTAAAATCAAACAGGACTGCAGAAACGAACTGAAGAACAAAGAAACAGAAAGTGTGAATTACGGACACAAAAAAACAGGGTTTCGCTGTATTACTATTATCAACAATTTATATTAATGAATGAGAATAATAAAAATCTCCAGAGTGGACTTCAGAATCTGAAATAAAGAAGTTAGTACAGAGATGGATGAAGAGAGAGAAAAATATGTATTAGTATAAAAAATTAATTTTGAATATTTAAGTGAGAGTACAGAGTATAAAATCTTTATTTCATGTATAAGTCTGATGGGTTAGTCTCACCTTAGATCCTTCCACGCTGATAATGCGGTAGAGCGAGCGAGAGGAGTCGTAGAAGAAAGAGACAGAGACGGCGGTAGTGGAGGCAGACATCCACGACCGCTTGGTCTTGGGATCGATGTGGAAGACATGGGCTTTGCACGTGAAGATCGGTTGTTCCCTGGACATAGAAACATACAAAATAAAACACTCATTATAAAATATTATTAGAAATACACGCAAGCACAGGATTGAACCCCTCGAAGCATCTTCAATAATTATCACATTCAGAATGTTTAAGGTTATACTGAATTATAAAACTTACATAGTTATAACAGGCAAATATAATAATATATCGACCGTGTTTAGGACAAAGGGCGTAACCCACACAGAACAAATTTTACAGGAGAGGCAAAAAACGTTTTTTGAATGTTTTTGGTTCAATATTAATATTAAAAAAAATAGGCACAGACTGGGTGTATAATGATTGATGATTTGGTGTAATATCTTTTCGATCTATTAATAATTAAAGAAGTTATTACAGAAAAATCATTTAAATTGAGGGTAAATGGTTTTTTCCTTAAATTAAAACTTAATTAAAGCTCAATTAACGCCTGAATTCAGATAAAAATGAATGTGTGATAAACTGACTCAATTAGAATTTAGTTATTACTCTCCAATTATTACAGCACAGTTTTTAATTCAATTTCAATTCAATTTATTTATTTTTTTAACATATTGTGGACATTACAAATTATAAGTTTAAGACGTTCACAACATGACATTTAGAAACAAAGATATATAAATATAACAGTATTACATAAAAAAAGAGATAGATCAGTAGATAAATTAGATAGGTACAAGGAAGTACACCGAATGAGTTAAGCAGACCCTATTTTAAGAATTTATAAAACAACGTCCACCTAAACTCATTCTCACGTAGGTGGAATATATCAACACCCGAAGCAATTTCGTTGAACATAGTTATCGCCCTCCCAATTGGCATTACCAGTGGCAGGTTGGTTCTGCACCTTGGGAGTATAAACAACTGATGGTCTCTATTTCTAAGATAGTTATCAGGGACACACAGGTCACCACTGCCCAGAATGGTAGAGTTCTCATTTATACCTCGTATAAGTCGAAAAAAAATACATACATACAAGGCATGGGTCGCGACAGCTAGGAATCTCGCAAAAGTGTATAATAGAATTGATCCATAGACCTTTCGGTTACCAAGTGCACATCAGTAGCGAAGGGTGGAGGTAGGCAGTTAAATCTGACATAAATAGAATCAAGTGTCATTCGGTGGAGCTTCTAAAGTCTCTACGGGGGAAAATTTCTCACCTTTCAAAAAGTTTGCCAAATTTTTCAGTGAGTGAGAAGGATTTTTCTCATCGAGAATTGACCATAATTTACTATGTGAAAGCAGTAATTACACACGTTCTGGTGCACGCCAACCAAGGTGATGAGATGTTTTTACTGGGACACTCTCAGCACACAACTTTGAAGGATGCCTAACGTTCGTTACGCCATGGTATACGCTTGCATAACAGGTGGGGAAACATGGCGGGTGGTAGATGAAAAAGCAAATGTCATTCAACGGATAGTCCGTTTCCTCATGAAAAGTTTTTCACAATCAAGGTGAGAAGGCTCCATAAGATGAAAGTCACCGGCATATAAGAACCCTCGGATATCAGTAGCGAAGGATGGAGGTAGGCTGTTAAGATCCGGCATAAATAGTGCACATTAAATTTTGTTAATCATACGTATTTGTTTTTGTTGAACTAAGACTATGATTTACAGATGGTATTGGTTAGTTTTTAAAAATCAATTAAACTCTGCCTAAACCAAACTTTAATAGTTTTGGTATATTTTGGGTGATACAACAAAATTGTGCACACATTTTCAGTCCTACTTATTTGTTTTCGTTGGATTAAGAATACATATTATCACACATTGTTGGTTATTTTTTTTAAATTCATTAAGCCCTGCCTAAACTAAACTATAATAAAAAAAAAATATATTATTCTATCTATAAAATATTCAAAGTTATGTATGGTTTAATTGTATAATTGAAAATACTTTATAGATAGACGAGTATTTTTTACTATTAGATATCTATTATGGCTTAGTTTTCGCAGGAATTTTAAAGACTAACTAATACTTACCATCTATAAATTGTAGTATTATTTCAATGAAACCAAATTCGTATGACTGACAAAGCTTAGTGTGCACTATTTATGGCGGATCTTAACAGCCTACCTTTACCCTTCGCCGCTGTCGGATATAGTCCAAGTTCATTGATTTTTAAAGTGTTTTTCTCTTAAAGTGTATTAAAAACTTCTTTAGGTATATGAAAATTTGACAGGGGACCGCGACTCGAAATAGGTTGGGAACCTAGTAACTACATCTTCAATGATATAAGTAAGACAAAAATAGTTTACACAATTAACTTTCAAGTGATGTGTTAAGTAATTAAATTCCTTTGATCAAAATAGTAAAACCTAGTAGGCAAGGAAAATTAGTATTCAAAATTTTCATATAAGGTATCACCACCTTATAGAGAGGATTAGCAAACAGTTTGGGCCTCTATACAATCTTGAAACCCACTTGAAAAATTCTTCAATCAGTAACAGTAAAAAATATTGTTCCATACTAAACTTGAGATGTATCAAAGAAATTTATTTATTTCTTAATGGCTTCATACGCTAGTGGGTGGAAAACTTAGTAAAATTGTTAATAATTAATAAGATGTCAGCTTAAACGTATGCAAGGTTGAACGTATCATCTAAAGTTTAATTCAAGGTGATGATAGCGGCTTACGCGTCGGATTATAATGCCGTGGGCCCCAGGTTCGCATCCTGGGTCTGGCAACTACAATTTTTTTCAATTTGTGTTTGGAGTCAGAGTATGGACCTAATGGCTAACATCTGTTTCTTGTAAAAACAAAAAAATCCAGTGACAATACAAAACGAGTGAATGGTGAAGAATCTGTTCTTTTAAGAAGTCTATCAAGCAGTGGCGAGGGGTGGTGGTAGGCTGTTAAGATTTGACATAAATAGTGCACACTAAACTTTGTCAGTCATACTAAACTTATTTGTTTTCATTGATCTAATACAATTTGCAAATGGTGCTGGTTTATTTTTAAAATTCAACCCTGCCTAAACCAAACCATAGTAGTGATAATATGGTCGATTCGACAAAATAGTGCACACTTTTTCAGTCTTATAAATATTTGTTTTCGTTGAATTATAAAAAAAAAATTACAGATGGTGTTGATGTTTTTGAAAATTCATTTAGCCCTGCCATTAAACCATACGTAATTTTAGATATTTTATAGATAAAGGACTATTTTTTGACTATTATCTACTATGGTTTGGATTAGGCGGGGTTTGATTGAATTTTAAAAACCAACAAACACTATCTACACACTGTAGTCTTAGTTCAATGAAGACAAATACGTCTGACTGACAAAGTTCAGTGTGCACTATTTATGTTGGATCTTAACAGCCTACATTCACCCTTCGCCACTGCTATCAAGGTACTTCCATACTGTGAAAAGTTTATATGCTACGCCTTGAAGACAAAAAACTGCTCTATCAAACACAATGAATAGTGACTTGCAACTTAATTTGTCAATTAATTAAACTGTTTTCGAGTTAACTTAACAGACTATTAAACCCATAACACATGGTCAAAATAATTACTTACCTACTTATTCAAATACCGAAAATGTTTTCGATAATATTTAAGAATGGTACTTAATACCTATCTATTATTTTTTTATTGTTTAACTCCAATACTAGCATATTGCGAAATTTACCAGCTAACTACAGAATGATCCCATGATCTCTGCAGTCAATGTAATACAAGTAATTAGTGTGAATTATTCATGTCAAACGGAGGTGAGAATGCTATAGTTTTAATTGGTATATCCTCATTTTAATCTCCCTATTGTATCTGTCAGTGACCTTTAAAAACAATAAAACATCATTGCGATGGGTACAAATTAGCAGATCACCGCACGCGCGGATCTCATAGGAGCTGTCAAAATCGTTACGAAAATGCGTATATAACGCCAAAAAATCGCAATAAACAACCATTTTATGTCAGAAAAACACGAGGCAAGTCATATGCTGTGAAGGTAATAAAAAACAACGCCAAAAATACGATCGTTGTCCATATTGTTTCGAAAAAACTTCAACATTTCCCCTCCCTAAAAATATAGACATCATAACCAATGTTGGAAATTTGTCGTTTGCGGTGGGATTTCGCTGTAACGGTGAGTGGTAATGGGTGGAAATATGATTTTCGGCCGTTACTCACCCCATTGTTTCGTTTCCTGGTGTCATTTAATACACAATAACATACAATTTTAGCAATGTTTCATATTTTCTGCGAGAACTGTCACGCCAAGCGGTCACTGCTAGACTGAGCGCTGCCAACTTGACGGCGACAAACATTTCGGGCTGCCAGGGCCAGGTGAAATTTGACAAAACTTCATTCAGAAAACAAAAAATTATTTTTATTTATTTTGGTCGAAAATGTCTGAAAATTTAAATATAATAATATAGACATTTGCCATGTTTTTTTTATCATTTTAATGAAATCAACAAAATAAAAAATAGATTTTATATCGATAGGTATACTCGAACAACATCTTCTTGGCTACATACGTGTTAAAATTGTGAACTAACAAGCTCCTCCCATTTAGTCGACAACAGCGCCTTCCGGTTTTTGCCTAAACCTTCTTGTTGGAGGGTAGGACAACCATCTTTTCTCAGAACCAACTAAAAAATAAAAGTCGTTTTAAGACTTTTTTTAATTACTACCTACAATAGGTACATACAGTTTAGTACCATATAATTCGATTGTGTTTAGGAATACATACGTGTCTAGGTAGGTACCTATTTAAGTATTAAAAATGAATTGTAATGTAACTTAAAATAATGTTTATGGGTATGTAGGTATTATTATTTTGAACAAGATATTCTGATTAAATTTATAATAATATTATATTACATACTTGTGATATTTTAACAAAAAAAATAAACAAATGTGTAGGTACTCTAGCATAGTAGATATTTATTTACAAAATATTACTATTTTCATGATAAGATAACGTCATTAACCCTGGAAGATTAAAATTACTGATAACATTCTTGTAATTTAAATACCTATACACAATGTAAATAAATAACGACCTACTTGATACAAATATTTATAATATTCGAAATCGTATGTAGGTACAGTAAAAACAAAACAATGATTCGGTTCGTGGATTGTATGCGTACGAATATGTATACCGTCGTCAGCGATAGGAGTGCATCGATTGCCAGGTAATAATTATTATTAGTAGCACTTACTAAATGGCTAAACATCTGCACGCACACCATCGACCAATCGAATCATGGTTTTGTTTTTAACTGTACCTATTTTAATTGTATGTTGTGTATGATAAGAAAATTTCATAACATTGAATTTACACGAGCAATTATATCAGTGTAAAATGATATTATTGTAGATGTCAAATATAAATGATTATGAAAAAAGATATTGCAATTATTGGTTGAATTGGTTAGTTTTTTTCTCTGCAAAAATGTAGTTCGGGAAAATAAACAGGGGGGAACCTATATGCCAACAGAGAACCTAGCGGAAAAATACGAAGCTTGCACTTAGAGATTTTTTTTTGATAATTTACAATTCCAACTATATTAATTAATAAATACGTATCTGAAAACATTAAAAAGGTTTTTTTTTTAATTTAAAGATACCTATACTTGGAATTATTGTAAAAAAATGTAATAAAATGTGAATTCGTTCTTATTATTACGATATGTTTTATTGTCATATTTATTATTAAAATTTAGTTTATTATGTTTTCAATTTTTCGACTTTTAGATTTCTGACTAATATATCGTTTTAATATTTTTTATATTTATTTTATAAAACATCGATTTTTATAAATCAAAAAGTCAGTCAAATAATGTAAGTGACAATGAAAAGGTCCTAGAGAAATGGGCAGCTGATGCTGTAGGAGGCTTTCATCCGGTAGTGAATGGGTCACAACGAAATGGTGGAGACTGGAGATAGTAATGTAATAATATTGTATAAACAAATATAATTATTATTAGAAAATACCATCTTTGTAAAAATGTTAATTTTATCTGATAATACAAAGTTTCAGTGAATGTTCAAACCACTATAAAATAATTTGTACAATCTTTGTTTTACTAGTAGCCGATAGATGCTAATAAAATAGTTACAGCTATACACCAATAGATGACATTTTAGTTTTAGCTGAGATGATGTTACTAAAATAGTTCTACTATTCACTGATAGATGTCGTAAAGTATTTTTCACAAGCAAATTATTTTCAAATTAATTATAATTATTTATACCTAGTTCATTTACGCATTTCATTACTTACAATGTTTACATTTATTTTTGTAAAAAAGAAAGAATTATAGAGGCAACAAATTTTCTCTTCATTAGTAACTTATGAAGAGAAAATTTGTATTTGTATAGGTAGGTATTTTTGTTTTTGCAAAGTTTAGTAGAAACGATATTTTTTTATTTGCTTTTTGACAAGAAATGCATAATTAAGTATGGTCGAAGAAGGAAGACATCAGCTGTTAGTTGGAGACTATGTGATCAGAAGGAAAAAAGGCGTACATTGTGCATAATATGCAATACGAGTGAAATCTGGATGGAACTCAGAGTAACCTATATCCAACGGTCGCTGGAGAAAGCGCGTAAAACATGATTTATATTAAATTTATACAGTCAGTAATCGCTAAATAATATTGCGGTAGGGTTTCAACGATAGACAACAATTCAAGCTATAATTGTATAATAAATTTTAAATAAATACAACAATGAAACAGTTATTGTATATTCCAAAACATCAATCACGCTGCATTTCGATCCACGTCAATAATATCAAGACCACAACGTATTGCAGGAAAGGCATACGAAAGTCAAGTATCTTATAAAATGCGCGGAAAATGAATTTTCATTAAATGGACGAGCGATTCCTGCAGTCCTGCACCGCGATTTCCTAGCTATCGACTCGTGTGTCAGCCGACGACATGACGTAATTGTGACGTCAGCCAATACACGCTCTAGGCAAGCCGCCCAACACAGACTGCTCACCATAGATATTATTATGATGAAACACCTATTTGTGTATGGTGACAATGAATAACGCCACTGTTTGACCAGGGTTATTTTCTCGAATGCTATTATCACTCCGGTAGTACGTCACAATGATGTCATATGACGTCATGTCGACCGGGCGGCTTGCACTCGCAAGTTCTAACATGGGGCCACTGCATTCCTACGAAGACACTCGATGGATTCCCAGAGGAGAAGAGACCGGTGGGAATATCGGGATTACGCTGGAGAGACAATGTTGTGAGAGGCGTCAGGGAGCTGTTAGGTGGAAGATTGAGCAGTCTCATAAGGTTGACACTTCTTGGTAGGGAGTCATTTATCCTCATTGGGGGGGGGGGTCGTCTCGAGCTTAATTTATTCTTCCCGCCAGATACGTCTACACATCCATTATCTTATGCGTCAATTACATTGAATTACTTTACGAGCTGCTTGTTGGCGAATTTACAATCTGCCTGTAAAGTCGCCCAGTGTCATCATTGAACAAGCTAACAAGCAGATTGTAAACAATCTACCGAGAAAAGTTGAAAGCCGGTCAACTTTACACGCCAGCGTGTGGGCCTACTGCGTCTGCGCAGTAGAGCGCAATAGCAACCTCCCGGTAAAAATGTCAAAATAGTCGCTGGCTTATGGCTTCTCAGCGAATGGAAAGTTTGTGTGTCATCATCACAATCGCAGTACCTGAATCGCCCGCTATTAAATTCGCCAACAAACAGCTCGTAAAGTAGCTCAATGTAATTGACGCATTAGTGTAGGCAACCAACAATAAAAATCAAAATTATGTCGGGAGTCTCTCAGTAGCAACCTTCCAAGATTTTAGTTTACTGGATTGTGCTTGACCAACCTTATGACCGAATCTAAATGATAAGAGACCTCTACTGAAAGCTCAAAAAGTTGAGAAATTGTCGCAACCTTCGTTGGCTGGAGCTCAACTTCGACGATCTACGTCTTTCTTTCGTGCACTCCTATACTTCCAATGCCCATTCCGATGGTTATAAAATAAAGCGATCGCATTGTCTACTAACCTGAAAACCCCTACCGCTCTCAAAAGTTGTAATATTAGTATTCGTTTCTTCATTGGCCGCCCTTTATAATGTGCTGCCCTTATGCAACGCATTACCTACGGGTTACATGTAAATCGCACGTAAAATATTTCACCGTGGCACAGTTCGCCGTGAGCTGAATAGAGAGACTGAACTGTCGAGCCGTTCGGACGTGTTTTTGCATCGCTATTATTTCGCTGTCGTTATCTTAAATTTTGACCCTGCTATTCACAAGTTTTTGATCCCGTTTCTTCACTAATACCTTCGCCTGCCCTTGGAATACGATTTGTGAAACTTTTGTGTGTTCCCCTTGGACTTTCCCGGGAATTGTGACTTTTCCCTTGCTAACCAGCAATGAACTCGTGAACAATCATGTTTTTGAATAAATTTATTGCGTCCGTGTAATTATATATCATTAATTTAATTAGTTTTATTATCAATTTAATTAGCGTTAAGCTGGTTATTAGAATTTGGTGTTTTAAAATAAGTATTTCTATTCCTTCGTTTAATAATAGTTACCTAATTATTGTAACAATATAATATTTATTGTGCGATAAATTGTGTTTGAGTGAGTAACGTGTGACGAGTGTTACCTAGCGCCATGGTCAACCATAAAGGGGACACCATGCAAGTGTGAGGAATGTCCACTAGGAAGCGGAAGTCGGACGTGGCTGAGGGTATTGGTGACCCCAAGCAGGCCCCCAAGGCCAAGGATAAAAGGCCTGATAAAGAAAAAGAGAAAGACGAGCTTCCACTTCAAAGGGCAAGGGCGTTAAGTCAAGGGCTGGTTCAGCCTCAGCATCTTGCGAGGAGATCAGTCCCGTGGCTTTGAGTATTCTCTCTGAGTCTCAGGAGAGTGCTTCCAGGGCGACGATTGCCATCAAGAGGGTGCTTGCCACCCTCGAGAAGGACAGTCATATTGCTAGAACAATCGTGAACGCAGTGGCTGCGGAGCTTGAGATGGCAATCACTGAAACGTGGGCCATGGCAATAGAGCTGGAGGCGCACAAGGCAATTGTGAAGGATCGTGCCTCCTTAACGAGCGCCATCATCCAGGCTCCCTCTAATGCTTCTCCCAGGGCTCATTAGAGTGACGTAACCCGTAGAGAGGCTCAACCAACTAGAGCCTCCGAATAGCCGCCAGTTCCTCTGAAAACTGTCGCCAGGCCGGGGATGATGTTTTACCCAACTAAGGAGGGTCAAGAATCGACTGCCACAAAGGAAGCGGTTATGGAAACTATAGTGCCTGAAACTTTGGGTGTGCACATCACCGGGGTACGCAAGATCCGGGGAGGCGGGATCATCGTGCATCCCAAAAGTGACGATAAGGCTAAGCGGCTCATGGCTGCCCCTGGGCTGACTGAGGCCGGCTTAAAGGCCCAAAAGTCGCGGGGAGAAAGCGTCCCCGCGTCATAATTTTTAATGTACCCATTGAGACGACAGAAGAGCAGCTCAAGGAGGCAATCATAAACAATACCCAGGAGGCGTCTGGCCTTGCATATGAGGGTTACGCTGGAACCAAACTGAGCCACAAGGCGGGACCGAAGACCGAACGTTGTCATATGATAATGTCGATCCCGGGAAAGGCTCTAGAGGCGCTGCTTAATGATGGCAGACTTTTCATGGAGTGGAATTCGTTCCCTGTGCGTGACTTTTGCGGAGTTGCCAACGGACACATGGGGAAGGGCTACAACGCTAAGGTTACAACGTGTGGCCACTGCATTAGAGAAGGACATGACAGAGCGGACTGCCCCGCCGCTGACGAACCGGGCAAGTGCCCTGCGTGCACGCGCTACAAGAAGCCGAACGGCCACTTGGCCACCGAACCCGACTGTCCCGCGCGCCTACGCGCTATTGAGGAGGAAAGAAGCCGCACTGATTACTGTCCGCAATGATCTCCTTCGATCAGATCCATGTGGGCAGAGGTCGAGCCACATCTGCCGAGCTGCTTGAGGTGGCTCGGGATCAGAATACGGACATAATTATGATACAAGAGCCATACGCCTTTGGTCCCAATCGGGGCCCAAGCGGTGGCCGTATCATACAAACTACCCCGAAGTCTCTAGCTTGCATATTTGTAATTGACACCGCACTGACTGTGTTGCATATCTCGCATCTATCCAATGAGCTCATTGCGGTGGTGGATTGCTAATAACAGGGGGCTCTCCATTGTAGTTATATCTGTGTATTTTCAGTACAGTTCTTCTACCCTGTATTGCACAAAACAACTGGAGAAGATCCTATATGCTTGCAGAGGCAAGCAGATAATTATTGGGGCGGACGTTAACGTCCAGTCCTTGCTCTGGGCCCCCTCTGGGCCCAGACTTAACAAGAACAGTCCTGAGCCACTCGAGGAGCTCTTGGCCGCCTTTGATTTGACGGTGCTAAATGACCCTGACGGGCCGGCCACTTTCTCCACCAGAAATGGTGAGTCACATATTGATGTTACTCTGACATCCAGTGGCGTTGCCAGACGCGCCGTGGACTGGCAGGTCCACATGGGCGCGATGGCTAGCGATCATCGTCTGATCACATTTTTGTTCAGAGTTGCGGGAGATGCGGCCCCATTGAGCCAAACCGAGAGCGTACTGCTTTCCAGGCGCTTTCGGACGAGCGGTGTCAATTGAGATACTTTTGACGTCAAAATTGGTGGGCTGGCCTCTGCCATGTCGGCTGACGATCTCCACCAAAGAGCCAATGACTTGACTGCGTTCATTACTCAAACTGCGGAGTCCACGCTGGCTAGAACCTCTTTGAGGCCACCCAACCTTGCGCCATGGTGGATACCAAAATTGACGTCTTTAAAAATGACCATGAGACTTGCCCAAAGGAAATTGCAAAGAGCTAGAAGATCTCAGAACGCCTTATCCAGAAATGACGAACCTACGGAGATTGCTTATAAATCCGCAAAGGTAAAATTCAAAAAAGAGTTAAATAAAGCCAAGAAAAAGCACTGGCGGGATTTTGTCTCTGAAATAGGGGGCTATAATCCGTGGGGACCGCCTTTCCGCGTAATAAAGCTGGGCTCAAGGCCAGGTAAAGTCATGGCGGCTATGCGGCGCCCCGATGGCACCTTTCCGATGGACAGCACAGAGTCTGCACTCTGCATCCATACTGCTGGAAGCTCTAATTCCACAGGACCTACCTACGGCACATGATAATGACATAACCTGTCAACTCAGACTATCTGAAATCTTGCCGTTGGAGACTCAGCATTCTCCTGAGCCTACCCAGTCGGAGGTGAGATTAATTTTTGATGGCCTCATGGCGGGAAAAACCCCCGGACCTGATGGAGATCAGCAATGTGATTGCCAGAAGGGCGTAACTTTGAGCGCCTCATGAGATAGTCGGGCTGTATGCTGACTGCATGAGCAGGGGCATCTTCCCGGACTGTTGGAAGACGGGTCTCCTTAGGATTATACCTAAGATGAGCACACGACCACCGCATGACCCAAAAGCGTACCGTCCAATCACTCTTCTGCCAGTGCTGGGTAAGATATTGGAGCGGTTAATCAGCAGAAGGCTGGAAGACCACCTTGAGAGAATCTACCTTATCTCGGATAGGCAATTTGGCTTCCGACGCGGCAAGTCTACTCAGGACGCGATCAGATTTTCACAGAAATTTGTAGAGGACTTAGAAGGAGTCATTGTGGCAGGCTTCTTTTTGGACATAGCCGGTGCCTTCGACACCGCATGGTGGCCATTAATTCCGTCTAAGCTTCGGCTCCGACAGATCCCGGGTGACCTCTACCCTAGTGCAAAGCTATTTTAATAAAAGGTTATATACGACTCTAGCACTGAATTGATTTACAGGGAGACCACCATGGGGTGTCCGCAGGGTTTCGTGCTTGACCCCTTGCTATGGAATATACTTTTTGACGATGTTTTGACGTTACCTCTGCCACCGGGCTGCGCGCTCGTCGCGTACGCTGACGACCTTCTTTTACTAGTTGGCTCGTCGAACCGTGCGACACTCGAGCGAGTAGCTAAGGACGCATTATCGAGAATCCTAAACTGGGGTAAGCTTAATAAGCTTGCATTTGCACCTGGCAAAACGGTAGCTATCCTCCTCAACAGCAGCTCAAGGATAAACATACATAAGCGATCACCCGCAGTGCGCTTCGGCGACTCTGCTATACGGTTTTCTCGAGAGGTGACCTACATGGGGGTCGTTCTGGACGAGAAGCAGACCCTTTTGAAGCATGCTAAAGTAATTGTGGCTAAGGCCAGCTCAGCCTATCAGAAGGTTGCTCGCCTGGCGGGCAACAATCGGGGCCTAAAGCCTCGGGCCCTGAGAATTGCCTACGAGGCTATATTCGTGGGCATCGCTGGCTATGCTTCCAGCGTGTGGCACACCAAAGCGTCGCTGACAATTGTGAAGAGGGCTCTGCTTAGCGGACAGAGGGCTGCTCTGATTGGCCTTACTAAGGCCTATAGGACCACATCTACGGATGCCCTGGCGGTCCTTGCGGGGGTCTTTCCCCTCGACTTGCACGTTCAAATTAGAGGATCGATCACTCTCCTTATGAGGAGATCAATACAACTCTCGCCGGTGTCCCTCTGACAACGCCATCGAGAGTGGAGGGCGTGAGCTACAGAAAGACTGTATCTGGGCTGGTCTACAAGACCGCATATGCGGCATGGCAGGCGATATGGGTGGCCCCCCTAAGGGCCGCCAGACTTTTCTATACTTTCCAGATGTCTCGGTGAGACACATGACGATAAGACTGATGCCGACCCACTGGACCAGTCAATTCATCACTGGCCATGGAAACTTTGCGGCCACACTGCAGGGGTTTGGTTTGGCAAGACATGGGTCGGGTTGCTCATGTGGACACGACCAGCAGGACGCAGAGCACGTCCTGTGGGACTGTCTACTTATGGGCCCCGAACGAGCGGAGTTGTTTGCCCGGGTCCGACCCCATTCGGGCTCAATAGGACACGCGGACATGGTGGCAACCGAGGCCAATTTTGCGGCCTTTACTAAATTCGCCAGAGCGTACGGGGAGCGGGACACTCTCGACTCCCCTTGCGACTCTTCAAATTAAAGTCACTCTGATAGTTGCCATATAAATTAAAATCATGGATTCGCACTTCGGTGCAAGGTTGCATCACCAGTCCCGTGCGGCTCTGCTCGGGACAAAATGAGGGCTTACATACTTTGATCTGGCATACGTAAGGGTTATGTTAGCCGGCCGCGTATGACGTGGCTGCATATACATAACGGGTGCGGAGGTGGGAGTTTTACACACCAGTTCGCCGTGAGCTTTCTATCGGAAAAAGATGATCGTATACTATACGGTCTCCAATTTTATTAGATTAAATATGAACATTAATTCAATTTTCATAGCTGATTTTGGCAAAATTCATGAATTGAAGAATGAAAACCTAACCTAACCTAACAAATAATCCAGTATATCGGCTAATATCAGAATTTGTTTGCTGCTCTTCCCGTAAAGTGTAAACCGTCAAGAATCGTGCTTTATTTATACATCAATTTTATGTCGGTAGGTACTATATGACCCAAAGAGCTTAGATGGTCTTTAATATACGGCCATTTATTTCCGATACAACATTTGATGGTGAAGTGTGATACGGCGAACTGCAAACGTACAAGATTCCGGACACGTTACCTACGTAACTCCTCGGGAAGTGACTGCATATTTATGTTTTATATATTATTATTTATTCATACATTCTATTTCTGTATTTATTATATTCTCTATTTTGTTTAATATATTTTACTCACTTTTAGTATTTTTCCACTAAGAGAATAAATTAAAAATCAAATTCAATCATTTTCAATTTACGGAACTTTGAAACTTGCCTATCATTTTAGGGGGTTCTGAAACTCACATATTATAAGAATGCAGAAAAAAATTACCAAAGGCATCTCATGAATTTAAAAACACCTCTGATATATACCTACCAAAAAAGACCTTTTTTGAAAAAAAAATACGTCCGACGGGACTCTAACCTGTAACCGCTGGATTCGCGCCAAATTGGTTTACTTATCCATGTCAGTGGTGAAAAGCACACCCGACCATTTTAGCGGGTTGTGAAATTCTAATTTTTGATCATAAATATTGACGGTTTTTGGCTTTTTTAAAGCTCAATTATATAGGTAAAAAAATAATTACAAGATAAAAAGAACTTTTTATATACCACGTTTTTAAATTTTCTGTTGAATCATATAAACTTGACAATTCTATGTAGATATTACTAAATACTTTTTTTTGTACTTGATAGAAATACTGAATAAATATTATAGAATACTGAAATGTTATTTTGACATTTCATATTGATTTCTATAGTAACGCACGTGTATATTAATAATTAAGTTGCTAGGACCCCCTTTGCAACAACAATAGTTAGTAGTAAATATTACTTACGAATTTTTTCCGAAACATACAAAACAGAATTAACTGAAAATGAATTCAATTCTGCTTAAAGATGGTCAAAAGTATTAAAAGAATGCATTGTCATCGTGTTCTGATATATTCTAAAAGTTTCAAATGTCTAGCTAGTCGGGAAGTTAGTTAAAAATCTTCAATCGTCCAATACAAATCTTGGACAAACAAGAAAAAAAGGTACCTACTGTTCGGTTATCAGGAATACAGCGGAAAACACATTTTGAAAATAGCCGATAAACTGGATTATTTGTTAGGTTAACCTTACCAAACCTAACCTAACCCAACCTAATCTAACCTAAACTAACCCAAACTAACAAATAATCCAGTATATCGGGTATTTTCAAAATGTGTTTTCCGCTGTATTCCTGATAACCGAACAGTACCGAAAAAAATTGTACTGGACACACAAGAAAAAATCTGTACCGGACAAACAAGAATACGAGCTAATAAAAACGTATCTAAATACATATCTAACTAAAAATTCTTCAAAAACCGTTTTAGTGGGATTTAAAACTAGGCGCTTCATAATGGATGATTTCATATTATTGGAAAATCGAATAAGTACATACTTTCAAGAGGAAAATTTATAAATAAACATTCAAGTCATTCGCGGTGATCACTCCAAGCGGAACGTTCAAGGCAATGTAAACATTATTCAAACTAACCTATCAGTCTAACGGTGGGTAGGTCAGTTCATAACGTGTTATGTTATAAAACATTGTATTGTGTAGTGCTGGGACCTTCACCCAAATGCTGTTACCCGGAAGAGCGATCATACCGGAAGAGAGAAAAAAACCATAAAGTTAATAACAATGATTGGTTATTTGTGGTTTGATCGTGTATTTAAAATTTTCATACATCACGGTCAACGACCCTTCTCAGGGTCACGGAGGTCTTGGTGAGATGAAGGTAATAAGGTAGGTTAGTACCTAATTAACAGAGGTGAATCGAGGTAGATTGGCCTGTGATTTATTAATAAACAATAACATTGCAAGAAAATTAGTACAAATTTTGTCATTGCACCAAGAAAATATTAAAGATTTTTTAATAGGAAGAATAATATTAATACTAATAGCGAAGGGTGGTGGTAGGCTGTTAAGATCCGCCATAAATAGTGCAGATTAAACTTTGTCAGTCATATGTATTTGATTTATTGATCTAAGACTACAATTTACAGAATTATGATGTTCGTTAGTTTTTAAAATTGATCAAACCCTGCCTAAACCAAATCATAAAAGTTTTGGTGTACTTTGGGTGATACGACAAAATTGTGCACACTTTTTCATTCAATTGGATCAAGAATACGTATTACACATATTGTTGGTTCATTATTCCATCTATTAAATTTAATATCCAAAGTTATGCATGATTTAATTGCCTAATTTTAGATATTTTATAGATATATGAGTATTTTTTGACTATTATCTGTTATGGCTTAGTTTTCGCATGGTTTAATTGATCTTGAACTAAGACCATCTGTAAATTGTAGTCTTATTTTAATGAAAACAAATACGTATACCTAACTGACAAAGTTGTTTAGTGTGCACTATTTATGGCTGATCTTAACAGCATACCGCCACTCTTCGCCACTGATCAATACTATCGACCGAAGGTACTTGATGGAATTTGAATTAAAATTTTAAAAAGATTTATGTTTGTACTATTCCATTTGAGTTGTTTTTTGCGACCCGGGTTTCACCTTTCGGTATCTTCAGGCACTATGTGCACTCACCAAAAGGTTAGTACACACTGACAATGAATACAATTAATTCTAACTTATATAACAAATTAACACAATAAAGTAGTTGAAAACTTTATCATCTACCTTTTAAATCAAGGATCACAATAAAAATAAAACCAACAAATTATGAATACTTGAAGTGTTTGTAAAAACCCCTATCACTAATAATACAATTAATAGGTGTTTAGGTACTTCGTCAAGACCCTAATAATAAATCATTAAATAATAATCAATAAATACTACATTCAAGAGGTATATACGTACTACAAATTTGTATACTTATTTAATTAGAAAAGCATATTTTGTAATAATATGAAAAAACTAAGCTAATGTTTTCATCACTATTCTAACTCTAACCACTATTATATTGTGGCGAAGTTTCATCACTTTATACGACAATTCAAATTTATTATACCTAATTCAACCAAATATATAGGTAGTTATCAGACTTCTTATTTTATACAAGATTCAAAACAATAAAAACAAATGAACACCCCATCTACTGTCACTTGCATACAAACTATAAATGACAATTTATTGTCCAATATCAGAAAGTGTAATTTTTAAAACGTATTTTTATCTATTGATTGCTACGAATTTTAAAAGCTATCGGAACAACTTGGGTGCCCTGAGAATTTTTTAAATGTATTTTCTATATCTAGCTATGACACATTTTCATTATTTTTTTCCGAGTTTAGATTTCAGAATTATTACTTATCTAACAAAATCGCATGTGGAGTGGGTAATCTAAGCCAGCTATTTCAAAGATATTCAAATACACTACAACAGCATAATATGCAATTACATTGAAGTGATTGGATCCACCTGGAGACATGTGATGGTATTATTGGTACAGCAGAATAATCTGGGTGCTCTCAGAATTTTTTAAATGTATTTTCTCCGTCAACTTTTTGGCCAGCATAGATCTAAGAATTTAGCTTAAAAAATTGCAAAATGGGCAAGCTAAACGTTATTAACTTATTTATAAATTGATTTTGAACAGATATCTATATAATATTCTACTTTTGTATGTCATATTAAAATTTTCCACTATAAAATATGTACGCCAACGATAGCCGAGCGGCTTAAGTATCAACTTATAATGTCGTGGGTCCCAGATTAGAATCCTGGGTCTGGCAAAGACAATACATGTCTGTGAAGGTATGAACCTAATAGGTTCAGCAAGTGGCTAACATACATTTCTCGTAAAAACAAAATCTGTTAATACAGTCTCCACTCTGTGGAGGTTCATATGATCCTCTCAGGATCGAACATGGTGAAGTAGTATACAAATATTGTTAATTGTCACTACCAAATAGCAAATACCACACCACATTTACTCCCGTAAGGAGTTGTTCCGGGCAGCTAGTAGGTATACCTACTATATACACGAACGTTACATATATATACGAACAGTTTTCTTTCAAATTCTACTACATTATATTGTATTATAATGTAGGTATCTACCCAAATATTAAAATAAAAGATTTTAGTTTTTGTATTTTTTTCGTTTTCCTAATAGTAAATTTCAATTGTTTGTTTTCGTTGTGAAAATTTTATCGAGTCATCTGGGCATGCCCAATTAATGCCTACGTAGTTATTCCGACCCTGATAAAAGGTACAAAGATTATATAATTAGCAGTAACCTTTTAAAAGCATGTTTACCTTTAAAAATTGATTAGCGGTCACTCAAAGTTTGCATAAAAATAATTAAAAGTGTTAGTTAAAGATAAAGAAAAGTTAAAGACAGTAATATTATTTAAAAATTAAAAATAAGTATTAATATAGGATTCATAAATGAATTTAAGTATACTATGATAAATACGCCAAACAAGCCACAACAGACAAAATACCTTTAACCTATACACACTTCCCTCTGAGTAACGCAAAACAAAAACTAAACGAAGATACCATAGAGCTATGGAACCACAGATACACAACATCCGGCACAGGATCAATAACGCAGAAATTTATTCCAAACATAAACTGTGCCATCACTCTTGCCAGGAACTTAAAAATATCACACGAACTCACACAGATACTAACAGGCCACGGATCGGTGCGAGCTTATCTAAAAAGATTTAAATTGAGGGATGACGACTGTTGTCCATGTGACGGCAACACATCTCAAACTGTGTGGCATGTCATCAACGACTGCCCTATACTAGAAAGGGAGCGATGGACTCTCAGGACTCGATGTAGACAACATAATCACGAAATTGACCTCCAAAAGCCTCACGAAGCACTAAGCAATAGAACAACACAAGAACACTACACAAAATATTTAATCCTGGCCATAAAGAAAATTAAAGATATAAATGGAGGCACCTAATTAGCCCCACATCAATGCAACTAACCCACCCAACCACCTTGTACGAAAAAGCAAGGGTATGGTTATTATTACAAAAAAAAAAAAAGTATACTATTTCTTAAAAGAATCTATTTTTGAAGATAACTTTCGGCTTTTTATTATCAATGAAAGTACCAATGGAATCAGCGACCATGCACAGCGATTGGTAGCGACCGCAAACAACAATTTAGATACTATTACGTGTCCGTTTTGCAGTTCATGAATAATTGTATCACCTTTGACACCATTTGGTCGATAGTACATACATAAAGCAATCATTTCGAGACAAAAGACCATCCCTGGGCCAACAGAAGTGAAGTAATTTTCCATCACGATTATACGGCATATTATAAGTCCCTGCAAAAATACTACAGTTTAAATGTGAAGCCATAACGCATATTATATACAATGTAAGTCTTAGTCGCTGTTTGTTTGAGTTATAGATGTGAAAACATACTAGTGTAAAAATATTGTGTTATTCAAATCAGGCGCGAATTTCTGGCACACAAAAAAACGGGATGGAAGGGGTACATTAAATAAAAGAATAATATCGTCGCCCCAAAATCAAAAGGGCACATGTGCGATTTTGACAGTTTTGAGTTATGAATGCAGTTTTCTTCATATTTTTTTTCTCTACATTATGGGCAAAACGGCATTTGTGAAGCAAAACCCATGAATTCACAATTGAGCAAAGAAAATAAAGGTTGCTTGTGAATTTGTAAACTGATATTCATTCAATGTATAGGAAAAAGGTAACATGTACACGATTTTAGGAGCTATGTGCAATGTATGCATATAGGAAAAAGGTAACATGTGACTTAAAACCTCTTAAAATTCAAAAATTGTCAAATTATAAAAAAAATAAAAATTGCATTTCAATCTTGAGTTATTAGGTCACATGTTTTTCAAATTTCATTTCAAAATATTAAGTACCTAATAACCTCTCCACGATTTTTTTTCACTCCAAAAACACTTAAAATGTGTTTTTCTTAAAACTCAATTTATGCACAAGTGCCCTTTTGCTTTTGGGGCGACGATATAATGTCGTAGAATGCTGAAAGAACGAATACGGGTCACGATCGTCACTCATAAAGAAATAATATTCCATAGATATGTACCTAAATAATTTATATATTTTTCCGTTCCTGGGGTGGGGGGGAGGGATGTGCCCTTGTGTGCTCTTGTGTGCGCATCTGATTTACATATATTTAAATGGATAGGTATGTAGTTTTTTCGCTCCGTAATATTTTAACCAGTTCATTGTATCTATGCACATAAATGTGTGTACCTAAATATATTTCATCTATCTGAAATCTGTTTAAGTAAATACGACACCCAGTAGGATTCGCGTCCATGTGCACTGATCACTATACTAAAATACTATACGTGTCCTATCCAATTGCGAAAAAGTTGTCAAATGGTTTTTACATTAATATATTTAATTTTGTTTACTGTTAAGTTACTGGTCAATAAAATTGATTATGAACGGTAACCGAACAAAACAGAATATGATGTATGATAATATAATATAACATGAATAAACAGAACATGAGAAAACAGAACAGTGACAAGACAGAACAGCCTGGGTAAAAGTTAAACGTTCATTTTTGTCGTATCTATTTTTATTAACTAAATATTTAAGTTTATAAAAGAAATATATACAAAGATTTAATATATATTATAAACACTGCATGTTCGGCGAAAAAATCACAATTTATCTGATTGATTTTGATTATCATGCACAACTCCACATAATTATTAAATTCATTATTTCGTTGTACCTAGTCACCCTAGCATTTTGAACATATTAGATTATAGAGACGAGATATACCTCCTAGCTTCCCGGAAACACCGAGTTGAGTCCCGTTTAATTGAGGGTTTCCAGCAATTAAGAATATAGAAATTATACAATTTAATTTGAAAAACCTGTCATTAAAAATCTATACAACATATATAGAGAAACGACAATTTCAATATTAAATGTTATATTCTTCTGAAAGGTCCATAGTTATATTTATCGCTGTTCTGTTTTATCATGTTCTGTTTATTCATGGAACCAAGGACATTAATAAAGCATCTGAAAAAAAAAATGACACTCACTTTTTTGTCGGGTCTGCCGAATGGCATAATCTGTTCTAACGCCATTACCATAAAGGTGATATTGCTATAAATTCCCGATGCTTTTTGTTGGGTCTGCCGAATGGTTCGGTTCGAACGGGTTCGCTCAAACGAACATTATTTGATACTAGAAACACTGTTCTAACGCCATTACAATAAAGGTGATATTGCTATAAATTCCCGATGCGTGATATCGCATAATGGATATTGCGTGACGTCTACCTATGCACGTGCGAATGTCGCTATGAGTGAATTTACTTGCTAGCTGCTGTACTGAGTGCGTCGTCCATTAATAATGTCATTGCATGGAATCGATTATGACTGCAAAATAGTTTAGTCTTGTTTCTACGAAACCACGAGACAGCGAAGTTTTAAAATATAATGGGGAAAACAGTAAAGAGTCGTGATGATAAATAGTTAAGACACATAATACCTTATATGTACAGGGCTAAAATCGATAGACTGATAAGCATTTTGGGAGACCTTCATCCAGCAATGGGCAGTGGTTGATGATTGTCCCATAACGGGATATTAGAATGCCAAGCGACCTTGCTGGATGAGTCCTTTGATCGGCATCAAAATATTATTAACCTTGTAGGATGTGTAGCTACATAAACAAATATTATGTTATCATCCGATGCGAGTGATCTGCAGGAATATTAAATATATTATTATGTGTTTCTACCAGTGGCGACGGGTGGAGATAGGATGTATCCACCATAAACGGTGCACACAAAACTTTGTCAGTCATTAGTCATAAGTCATTGAAATAAGACTACAATTTACAGGTGGTGTTGGTTAGTTTTTAAAATTCAATTAAACCCAGCGAAAATCAAGCCATAATAAATACAGAATAATAGTCAAATTTAATATACTCGTCTATCTATAAAATATCTTAACTTATGCAATTAAATCATACATAACTTTGAATATTTTATAGATAGAATAATATTTTTTATCTATTGTAGTTTGGTTTAGGAATGGCTTAATGAATTTAAAAAAAATGAACCAACAATATGTGTAATATGTATTCTAAATCCAACGAAAACAATACATAAGTATGAATGAATAAGTGTACACAATTTTGTCGTATCGCCCAAAATATACCAAAAATATCATGGCTTGGTTTAGGCAGGGTTTAATTGATTTTTAAGACCTAATCAATACCATCTGCAAATTGTATTTGTTCAATAAAAACAAAAAAATACGTATGACTAACCAATTGTACCTAATGTGCACTATTTATGGCGGATCTTAACAGCCTCCCTCCACCCTTCGCTACTGGTTTCTACTATAAACGTATCACATTAGAGCGACTTTTGATGGTTTCTACAGAAAACAAGACATGCGGCGCCAAGCGAGAGAAAGTGATGCAATAGTCTTAATAAAACTTTTTCAACTTACGTTTACCCCCTTCCCCCGTCCAGGCGTACACAGAAAAATGCTATGGAGAGGAGTCCAGTTCGAAAAAATATCCATTAGTAATAATTTATTATTGATTTTTTATTGCGCCGAGAGGGGGAGAGATTACCAAAATATAGCAAGTGCCAATCGCTTCCGTATTCAGCCCGCCTACTACTTAAAGCTCCTCGTCACTTCAATCGTGGACATTCTCACTTTCCCTGGTACATTCCCTATACCCAGACACTTCACTTTTTGTGTAGCGATGAAGACCCGATCAGTAGCTATAACTACAGGTGCTTACCTACGAATTATTGCCACATGTCACGTCTACAAGTGGTTACGGTCATAATTATTAGGATCGTTAGTGTCCATTTGTGTTATCCGCGCTGTCTTGTCTTTTACACATAATACATTGGATGCCTCAGACGGTTGCACCAAATTCATGAGTGCCACGGGTCTTCAACTGCCACAGGACTCGCGTGTTGTAAAATGTCGAGAGGAGTGGGGTTAACCCGTTAAAAAGGCTGTTAGACAGTCAAATCATCCGGGTTGCAATCCTCACTGAAAACGTCCTGACGAGAAAGGAGTAGGTACCTACCTAATATTTGATTCACTTAAAAAACTGTATTTTTTTCCATTTCAGTGGGTTTATTCTATACACAAGGCGGCTATCGACGGCAGTTTATCATATTTATGTATTGATGAGGTTAATTGTTACAATAAGTTAACCGTCTCAATTGTCAAAAAGGGCTATGTTTTAACAGCCCCTCTCTCTAACTTCTACAGCGAGATAGACCGGTTTGACAGTTTAGAAGGTTAACTTATTGTAACAATTAACCGCCGCAATTCGTAAATATGATAAAGTGATAATACTTATTTATCACTTTAGCCGTCGATAGCCACCATGTGTATAGAATAGACCCACTGGGGGGCATCCGTAACCGAAAGCACTCACCCTTATGTGCACCATCTCCGGAAACTTGTACGTATGCAGTTCGCCGTATCACACTTCACCGTGGAATGTTCTATCGGAAATATAGATATACCATCCAACCTCTTTTGGTCGTATAGTACTGACATAAAATTCATGCCTAAATAAAACACGGTTCTTGTCGGTTTACACTTTACAGGAAACCAGCAGCAAACAAATTTTGAAAATAGCAAATATACTGGATTATTTGTTAGGTTAGGCTAGGTTAGGTTTTCATTCTTGAATTCATGAATTTTGCCAAAATCAGAGATGACTGTATAGAATACGGTCACCTCTTTCAGATAACAAAGCTAACGGCGAACTGTGCTACGATGAAATGTAATACGTACAATTTATATGTAACCAAACAAAACACAGCAAAATTAAACAATCGCATTGTGTAACCTTGGTTTTGAGCACTACAGTAATGACATCTATAATAATAAAATTGAATTAATGTTCATATTGAATCTAATAAAATTGGAGACCGTATAGTAAACGGTCATCTCTTTCCGATAGAAACCTCACGGCGAACTGTGCCACGGTGAAATGTTTTACGTACATTTTACATTTGTAACCTGTGTGCGCATCTGCCCTCGTCTATTATATAAAGAAAAGTTTCTTCATTATCGTAGTAGATTTTTGGGTTTCCACCGATTACTCTGAGCAACGTTTGCTCTTAGCTAATCGGATTCCTTTTGACATTCTTGAAGCAATGTTTACATTCACATACCTACACTACATTTTCATCATAAAACATATCATCTCTTGATAATGGCCTCTGCAACGAGCCCGAAACGTCGAGTAAAGAAGGAAGAAGGACACACGGTGGAAACCCAAAAATCAACTACGATAAAAAACATTATATTTCTTCATTATCTTTACGTATATTATATTATGATGAAAGCCCTTCACGGTTCACTGATTAGTTTCCAGCAGGTGTTTAGTATGCAACAGTATCGCAAATAATATTACGTCTCTATGCAAGGATTTTCTCTACACGGTTATTGTCATGGTCGTTTTTATTATGAACTTATTGTACAAATCAATTGAATAGATTCATAGTAACTGTTGGCTGTGTGTAGCAATTTAATAACCACTGCATGTTTGTTTATTTGTTTGTAGGTACGAGGTTAGTTTGTAATAATGCTATGGCCCTTATTTATTAATTATATAGTCAGAGGCCGTGTGTCATTGCGAATATCCGGATATAGAACGAATCCAATTGATATTAATTGTATTCTGTTTTGTATACATATTTTTCCATCTGTTGATACACGTTTTTGTATGCAATATTTGAGTCGCCTAGAGTCATTACTTTTTGCAATTTTCTCATTTTTTAGTTAGCATGGCCTCTATAAAAAGGGGGTTGATAGGGCTCTAGCCTGGGTCCCCAAGCTGACGGAAAGCTCAGGGAGGAGCGTAGTAGGTCAACTAGATAAGTGAAATAAACACACATTACAAAATGAGAGTAGTAACATTTTTTAAATAAGTATGTGATTGAAGGATGCAATTTTTGATTATTGTGTGTCAATACTCCATAAATTCAAGTGGGTGTATTCAAACATACAAAAAAGTCCCTAAATGGCACTGAGAATACGTAAAAAAAACGTAATTAAGGTCAATATCTGCAAATCAGTTTAAAGCAAGATTAACAATAGCCACGTAAAACTTGTGTTCTATGATTTTGTTTGCTAGGATCGTTCTGAGAACTTTAAAAAAGCCATGAATTTTCTTAGAATGAACCATAATTATATACATATTGAAAACTGCCAAAACACAGATAAATGTCAATATAATATAAGTACCTAAAGCAAAACGTCAAAATGTAATATGACCTTTTCTAATGATATAATTAAACATTCCGCAATTCACTTTGTAGCATCATTTAATATTAAATTTAACCGACATTTCTAACCTTTTCTGCTTGACTGTAACAATTTTATTGCTAACTGTAGTTTTTTATAACATTATTATTTCACTGTCACTCGTAAATATTACATTATCAATAAAATTCCTTTATGAGCTTCCGCTGCGTGACCATAAAATCACGTCCCGCATAGAAAATCACGACAGGAAATGTTATATCGCACTTTTTTTACAACGTTTTTCTTAGCTCGTATTCTTATTTGTCCGGTACAAATGTTGCAATCGATTTTTAACTAACTTCCCGACTAGCTAGACAGTTGAAACTTTTAGAATATATCAGAACACGATGACAATGCCAGGTACGCAGGGTCGCTATGGAACTGGGTCCTTAATCAGCTCTGATATCCGCAGGGCAGTACTAGGATTTGAGCCAATTAGTGAGAGATTATGTAAACTTAAGCTGAAAGGTACACTTTTCAATATTGCGTTCATCAACGTTTATGCCCCAACTGACGATGCGACCGAGGAAATTAAGGATAGATTCTATGAAGATCTGCAGAGAGCCTGCGAAAAAGTCTCCCCACATGATACTCTAATTATCTTGGGAGGCTTCAATTAAAAAATTGGAAAAGAGGAAGCATTTAAAGAATTAGCTGGGCAGCACAGTTTGCATGAAACGACAAGCGATAATGGTGAACGTCTATGCTTTTTAGCGGCTGCAAATAATTTAATAATTAGTAGTACATGGTTTAAACATAAAAATATCCACAAAGGAACCTGGAAAATACCTGGAAGTAATACATGCAACCAAATAGATCACATTCTTATATCGAAAAGAAGAGCGACAACAGTGGAGGATGTGCGCGTCTGCAGAGGAGCAAATTGCGATTCTGATCACTTCCTGGTGAGAGCAAAATTAAAACAAAAAATCTCCTTAATACTGAAAAAAGAAGGCCAGAGAAGAACTAAATGGAAAGCTGAAAAATTGAGGGATGAAGAAATTTTGGATAAACACCAGGAATATATAGAAACAAACTAAAAAATGACTTTAATAACCGATGATGTGAATGTGGACTGGGAAAATACAAAAAACTGTATTATCACGAGTGCCACAGAAATTCTGGGGGAAAACAAAGCAAAAATAGATGCAAGATGGTTTGATGATGATTGCAGGCAAGCACTGTTTGAAAAAAATGAAGCAAGGAAGAAATGCCTACAAAGGGAAACGCGCCAAAATTACGAAACTTATAAAACTTAGAAATCATATCAACCCAGATTAAACTCCTGTAAGGATATTGAAGGACAAATGCTGATCGAAAAGGAGGACATTATGGAAAGATGGAAAGGCTATTTCACAACACTTTTAAATCAGGCTTATAGTAATGGTCATGAGGAAACGGAAGAAGTATTGTACCACACTGCTGAGGAATTTATTGATGAGCCTACTCTGCCTGAAGTAAGAAGAGCCTTAAGAACGCTGAAAAACAATAAAGCACCTGGAACCGACAGGATAACAGCCGAGCTGATAAAGAGTGGTGGCCCAACACTGGAAGCAAATATCCACAAGATGATTCTCAATATTTTCGAAAAAGAAATTCTACCTTAGGAATGGAAGATGGGTATAATCGTGCCTATTCTGAAAAAGGGAGACAAAACAATGTGCGATAACTACAGAGGGATCACAATTCTAAGCACACCTTATAAAGTTTTCTCATCTGTACTGTATAGCAGGTTAATGATCTATGGTGAGGAAATCCTGGGAGAATACCAATGCGGCTTCCGACCAAATAGATCTACCATAGATCACATCTATCTCATGAGGCAAACTATGGAGAAAGCGCACGAATACAACCTTACAATCCACCACCTGTTTATTGATTTTAAACAAGCTTTCGACAGCGTGAATAAGGATAAGATGCTGCAAAGCCTAAAAATACTGGGAATTCCCTTAAAACTAGTAAGGCTAATAAAGACTACACTGACGGATACTCAAGCAGTTGTCACTGTGCAAAATGAGCAAACTGAAAGCTTCAAAATCGAATCAGGTGTGAGACAAGGGGATGCGCTATCCACTATGGTACTTAACCTTGTGGTGGAATCCATAGCTGGTGAAACCAACATAAGAGGATGGGTAGATAACAATACAACGTAGATGTGCGCTTATGCTGACGATATAGTGATTACAAGCAGATCCAAACAGAGGATGATCGACCATGGTGGCACTATGAAAATAAAAGCAGAAAACGCTAGGCTGCAAATAAACCAGTCAAAAACTAAATATTTGGTCAGCACACGCGATCAGGTACCGCTGCAGAATATAGCCTAAATACCTAAAATAAGACAGCAGAGTAGATAAAAATCCGCCTTATCTCCGGGAATAAATGCTGGCATGCCTGCAAGCGACTGGTGGGGTCGAAAATTCTAGGCCGAAGAAATAAACTTCTAATTTATAAAACAATTATAAGGCCAGTGGTCACTTATAGCTGTGAGACTTGGTGCTTAACTCAAAACGAGGAAAACAAATTAGCTGTCTTCGAGCGCAAAATACTCCGCAAAATCTTTGGACCCACGTTGGAAAATGGGAACTACAGAATTAAAATGAACCACGAGTTGGAAGAGCTAATTGAACAGCAAACAATCATAAGATACTGTAAGTCCCAAAGACTACGATGGGCGGGACATGTGGAGAGAATGCCTGAAGTTAGAGCGCCAAGGATCATGATGAAGTGGCTACCCCAACGGAAGAGACCCAGAGGCCGTCCAAGAAGAAGATGGGCTGACGCCGTAGAAGTGGACTGGCTTCATATAGGAAGACCCGGTAACTGGAGAAGTGTGGCGAGAGACCGGAGTGAGTGGAGAGCGGTTGTGGAGGAGGCCAAATCCCACTCCGGGATGTAGCGCCGTGGAAGAAGAAGAAGAACGATGACAATGCATTTTTTAATACTTTTAGCCACCTATCTTTAAGTAGAATTGAATTAATTTTCAGTTAATTCTGTTTTGTATGAAAAGTTATTTCGACACCATTATTGGTTGCTAGGGGTCTGGGGTCCTAGCAACTAAATTATTAATGTGCGTTACTATGGAAATCGATATGACATTGTCAAGTACAAATTTTTTTGATCGTTTAAGCTAGTCAAGTCAAGTTTATATGGTTCAACAGAAAATTTAAAAACGTTGTATATAAAAAGTTCTTTTTATCTTGTAATTATTTCATATAAATTCATGAGTGAAAATCTAGTTAGTTTTATTTTGTGTAAATAATATAATTATATTTACGATCAAGGAAAATCATGACGCGTGGAGAACAATTAGGGTTGAAATGTTGTTTATAATTAATATGATAATACTATTAATATAATAACTATTATTTTAATAGTTATTATAGTTATAGTAGGTCTAATTAGGGATTGCAATACCGAATGAAAATGTCAATACCGGTTTTTCGGTAAGTATTTATTATTGAATACCGGTATTTCTTAAACATTAAAAAACAGAAGTAGGTGCTTATCAATAAATATAGATATTAAAATTTTTATAAATATTATTTTATAGCAAAAAACCTACATATCTACATTTATTATGTTGACATTTAAAAATATGTATTGATCATAATTGTAGAACTAGTGATTTTTTTTACAAATAATTTGAATATATTGATAATTTTAACGAAAGCCCTCAAAAGTTCATCAAAGTGCAAATAAGTCCGACTGCAGGAAAAGCTTCTTAAATTCAACGCTTATACAGTCATCAATTTGTCTTGAAATAATATTATGATAATTCATCGCGACAATTACATTTGTTTTATTATTTTTTCACCTCTGTTGGACTCCCTCAATATATTTGCATTTTAGCAGCACATAAATTATAATTTATTCATTTTCAAAAACGTAAACGAGTGTGCTTTCTTAATACCGATAATTCCGGTATTTTGGATTTTTAAAACCGGGTTTTCGGTATTGATAAATACTGGAATACTGGTTTTAAAATACCGGTATTGCAATCCCCATGTCTAATTAATTCAATCGATTAATTATTTTGAAATTAGGCACCTACCTACTATCTTTTACAGCAGGGGAGGGAAAACTGTGGCCCGCCGGGTATTTTTTCGCGGCCCGCCATCGATAATTGTACTTGTGATTAAGAATAACTTTTTTATCATTTAAAAAAAAATATTGATAATAGATCATAATTTGAAGAATTTGTTGTTTCGTAAATGTATTATCTCAGTACGTATTCCTTGCGTCTCGTCTCACACTATGTAACCACGATTTTCTACGTTGAACATCGATTTCAATAGATATTGATAGTGTACCGACAGAACTACAACTTGAGATTATTAATCTGCAGTGTGACACTGATTTAAGAGAATCGCATCGTCGTGAAGAAATCTCAAAATTTTACAATGCCCTTAATTCAGACAAATTCGGCCAACTTAAAGAGTAGGTATGCAAGAAAAATGTTCGTTATTTTTGGATCAACCTATATATGTGAACAAACATTTTCGATCATGAACCTCAATAAAAATTCTTTACGATCAAATATCTCCGATGCCCATTTACTAGCAGTTTTGAGAATATCAACTACAAAATTCATCTAAATTTAAAAAAATTTTCAAAAATGTACAACAGTTTCATTCTTCTCATTATTTTTTTGTAATGTTTATTTTTCGTGATAATAGTGTATATCTAAAAATGGTATTTTACTTGCGGCCCGCCGCTCATTTTGAATTCTTGAATTTGGCCCTCCATCCAAAAAGTTTGCCCGCCCCTGTTTTACAGAGTTATAATCATTATCGGTTTAAGTGGTTTGGTTATTGAAGCCTCGCCCTCAAGAATGATCTATTTTACATTTGAGCATTTTGAGATAATCAAATAAAACGATTTTGTTGAGAATAAATTATTTATAATTAAAAGGCCTCTCCTGAATTCCGTAAACACTTATTTTTATTCATCTTTCAATTTTCCATGCGAATTTTTCTGTGTTTTTGCATCCGCAGGGTTAATAAAAACCCTCTTGTCATCCTCCATTTTGACAGATGCGTAGATCATTATTGCAGGGAGGCCAACATAACGGATCAAAAACAAGTGACTTTTTTTTTTTTTTGTGATTTTACCGAGGCTTTGACAGCGACTCGCTGTCATATCGCCTCTTCTCTTCTAGAAGGGGAACCGTCGATCAGGTCCTCACTCCTATTCTGTTAAATAACTTTACAATTTTGCCTAGCTCTTCCGTCTTACCCACCGCCAGGACACCCTTCAATTCGTCGACATTCTCATAGATATCTGCAATTCGCAGCTGTACTCTGTGAATTTCATATTTGGGGCATTGCAGTGCTATATGTACAATGTCCTCTAAAACATGACATTCATCGCAGAGCTGCGATTCGCTTCTTCCCATGAGGACATCAAATCTTTTGCCCATTGTATGCACTGTTCTTAGCCTCAGTATTAACTTAAGCTCATTCCTCGACAAAGGAGACTCTACAAACCAGGGCACCTCTCGTGGTGATGGTAGAATAGACTTACTCCATTTCCCCTTTTCTAATGATGCCCTATGCTGAATGGCCAGTTTCCTTTGGCAGATCATCCGCCCTTTCATTGCCCTCAATACCCATGTGCGATGGGATCCATTGAAGGCATAGATCTCCTTTTTAATAAAAGTTATAATGCACCTGTTGACAATATCATAAGTAATCCAAAATATAACATAGATAGGGGTGCCGGACGAAATCCCGAATGCTGAAATCCCGAATGGCCGGAATCCCGAAGGCCGAAATCACAAAAATACAAACTGTAATAATAATTATCTTGAATTGCGCAAATTTTACAAGAGAGACAAAAAAACATTTTGTTTATAGAACAAATGGGTTTTTCTCTCTCCTGCAAAATTTGGGCAATCTTAACACTTATCTTGGATTGCGCAAATTTTACAAGAGACAATAACCCAATTTTCCACAAAAAAATGGTTTTTTTGTCTATCTTGTAAAATTTGCGCAATTCAATATAAGTGTTAAGATTGCGCAATTATTACTGTTTGTATTTTTTTTATTTTTCGGGATTTCGGCCTTCGGGATTCCGGCCATTCGGGATTTCAGCGTTCGGGATTTCGGTATTCGGGATTTCCCGTAGAATAATTCTACGGCGTAGATAGATCATTAATTCTGAAATTGTGAAAAAATGCTATTTTTGGCATCTATAATAGTTTTCATTAGCCCTAATATTTATAGCTCGTTGAGTTTACCCGAAATAGACCTGGTCACAGTCATTGCATGCTAATACTAAATATTTATTTTTGTTTTAGCTGTTTGAAAGTATTTTCCCTGTTTTATTAAAGGTAAAAGATGCTGACTTTGTGTCATTCAGTAAGCATTTCTGGGTATATATACGTTTTTCTTAATCTATGTAATTAACGTTTCCGTTTACTTTAATAATTATCGTTTTATTCCAATACCTTATCAGAATTTCTCAGATCTCCGAACAAGCATTGTTTGACTTGAGAGATGCATATTTCATAACAAGCAACAATTAGAAAAAAAGCATATGTTTTGAATTAAATCATAATATACACAAGAAATCTTGAATACATGCTCGTTTCTACAAACTATGATACCATACATAATATACTTACTAACATTGTATTAAAGAAAAAACTATAATAATCGTGAATGTTTACTTGGAT
The DNA here is from genome assembly GCF_057557595.1 of Rhyacophila brunnea. NCBI lineage: Eukaryota > Metazoa > Arthropoda > Insecta > Trichoptera > Rhyacophilidae > Rhyacophila > Rhyacophila brunnea. The sequence continues at coordinate 36,294,898 of NW_028232806.1, read as the reverse complement.
TTGTCATGCCATAATTTAGTTCCGCCAGTGAAGTTTACTTCTCGAGTATTGTAAATAGTGGCATCCGTGATTGTAGATTGTTTTTTATGATAATTCTATGCAATTTGTCTGAGTGAATGCGTCGGTTTTTGTATTTGATTGGGAAGTCATTTTGAATTGTTGTAAGGAACAGTTTTAATACCGATCGATAAATAATATTGCACGAACGTCTTCGGAAGTAAGCGGGTGGTTCAAGTATATTTATTAAAAAGTATTAATTAATTATAAATGATAATCAAAACATAGGTATCTAAATCTTTTTTTAATTTCTCGAGTAATAATGAACTAAGATTCCGTTAGAAAATCACGAAAACTAAAGATATAGTATATACCTACAGTTATAGCGGCGTGACTTCGAAAATAGACCCATAGACGGCGCGGCTCATTGACTAGATGCCGCAAGCCCTATGTAGACAGATTAGGATTTAACTCTATATAATGAGCGTGACTTCGAAAATAGACCAATAGATAGCGCTGCCCATTGATTGTACGCCGCAAGCACTATTGGACGGATTAGGATTTAACTCTTTGTTTACTCCGTAATTGATATCTCTCAAAGTCTTACAGCCAGTCAGTTTAGTCTGATTAGCTCTGACCCTTTTGATCATATATGTCGTCTATTTTGAGACTAAATTCGTTACACTATCGAGATTCGTTTCTAGTGATAAGTGTGGTATCTTGTTGTCAAATGTGATACCTACCTGAACTGAAGTAATCCTTTAGCTAGTTTACTGGTTATTTGTCCGAACAATTAATCTCTGTGAACTCTGAATAAATACTAAAACCAGAAGTGTTTCTATTTTATAAATAAATAACATACTATAACTGGCGACCAACGTGGGCCCAAAGTATTTCTATTTTATAAATAAAACCATCCTGGTGTGAAAAATTCCCACCTCCGCTCCCGTTATGTATATGCAGCCACGTCATACGCGGCCGGCTAACATAAACCTTACGTGTGCCAGATCAAAGAGTTTAAGCCCTCATTTTGTCCCGAGCAGAGCCGCACGGGACTGGTGATGCAACCTTGCACCGAATTGCGAATGCATGATGTTAATTTAAATGGCAACTATCAGAGTGACTTTAATTTGAAGAGTCGAGAGTGTCCCGCCCCCCGTACGCTCTGGCAAATTTAGTAAAGGCCGCAAAATTGGCCTCGGTTGCCACCATATCCGCGTGTCCTATTGGGCCCGAATGGGGTCGGACCCGGGGAAACAACTCCACTCGTTCGGGGCCCATAAGTGGACAGTACCACAGGACGTGCCCTGCGTCCTGCTGGTCGTGTCTACATGAGCAACCCGACGCATGTCCTGCCAAACCAACCCCTGCAGTTGGGCCGCAAAGTTTCCATGGCCAGTCATGAATTGACTAGTCCAGTGGGTCGGCACCAGTCTTCTCGTCATGTGTCTCACCGAGACATCTGGAAAGTATAGAAAAGTCTGGCGGCCTTTAGAGGAGGCCACCCATCTCGCCTGCCATGCCGCATATGCGGTCTTGTAGACCAGCTCAGATACAGTCTTTCTGTAGCTCACGCCCTCCACTCTCGATGGCGGTGTCAAAGGGACACCGGCGAGAGTTGTATTGATCCTCCTCATAAGGAGAGTGATCGATCCTCTAATTTGAACGTGCAAGTCGAGGGGAAAGATCCCCGTAAGGACCGCCAGGGCATCCGAAGATGTGGTCCAGAGGCCTTAGTAAGGCCAATCAGAGCAATCCTCTGTCCGCTAATCAGAGCTCTCTTCACAATTGTCAGCGAGGCTTTGGTGTGCCACGCGCTGGAGGCATAGCCAGCGATGCCCATGAATATAGCCTCGTAGGCAATTCTCAGGGCCCGAGGCTTTAGGCCCCGATTGTTGCCCGCCAGGCGAGCAACCTACTGATAGGCTGAGTTGGCCTTAGCCACAATTACTTTAGCATGCTTCAAAAAGGTCTGCTTCTCGTCCAGAACGACCCCCAAGTAGGTCACCTCTCGAGAAAACCTTATAGCAGAGTCGCCAAAGCGCACTGCGGGTGATCGCTTATTTATGTTTATCCTTGAACTGCCCTTGAGGAGGATAGCTTCCGTTTTGCCAGGTGCAAATGCAAGCTTATTAAGCTTACCACAGTTTAGGATTCTCGATAATGCGTCCTTAGCTACGCGCTCGAGTGTCGGACGGCTCGACGAGCCAACTAGTAAAAGAAGGTCGTCAGCGTACGCGACGAACGCACAGCCCGGTGGCAGAGGTAACGTCAAAACATCGTCAAAAAGTATATTCCATAGCAAGGGGCCAAGCACGGAACCCTGCGGACACCCCATAGTGGTTTCCCTGTAAATCAATTCAGTGCTAGAGTCGTATATAACTTCCCTTTTATTAAAATAGCTTTGCACTAGGGCAAAGGGTCCCCCGGGATCTGTCGGAGCCGAAGCTTAGATAGAATTAATGGCCACCATGCGGTGTCGAAGGCACCGGCTATGTCCAAAAAGAAGCCTGGCACAATGACTCCTTCTGAGTCCTCAACAAATTGCTGTGCAAATCTGATGGCGTCCTCAGTGAACTTGCCGGGTCTGAAGCCAAATTGCCTATCCGAGATAGGGTAGATTCTCTCAAGGTGGTCCTCCAGCCTTCTGCTGATTAACCGCTCCAATATCTTACCCAGCACTGGCAGAAGAGTGATTGGACGGTACGCTTTTGGGTCATGCGGTGGTCGTGTACTCGTCTTAGGTATAATCCTAAGGAGGCCCTTCTTCCAACAGTCCGAGAAGATGCCCCTGCTCATGCAGTCAGCATACAGCCCGACTATTTCATGAGGTGCTCGATCCTATAGGTACAGTAAATTTAAAAATCTCAACTGAACTCACAAGCCTTACGTTTCAAAATAATATACCTAAAGCCACGTGGCCAACTATTTGGACTAGCAAACTAGATTCCATCCTATGCATTAATATTCACACTTTAATGCGTCAGATAGTAAACGAGAAACATTTGGTTTAGGTACTTAGTTTCAAAACGAAAGTAAATTAAGTTGTATTTAAAATGTATTTAAATCCACACCATGCAATCAATACTAGATCAGTCCATTTTTCAAATCTACATTACTGCCGTAATATATGTTTCACATTCAAAATCTTACGAATTGATTTTTAATTGATATTCTATGTACGGATTACATGTAGATGTAGAGCGGCTGTCTTTATATACATATTATTATGAACTATGAAGTAAAGCGTAGTATTCGAACGGATGTCTGGTCACAAAAATGCATCTGTATTTTATACAATACAAGGACCTAATTAGTTGAGCGAATGACTAACAACTATTCCTCGTAAAATGTGTTAATATATTATGCTCCGTGGTAAATTAATTTTTTATTCCATGTAATCAAACTATTTTTAATTACCTCCATAATACGTATCTTAAATCAGTTTATATCGAAAAAATGTTATGTTGATAAGTATAGTTTTTCACGCCCACGATGGCCAAACTGCTTACGCGTCGGATTATAATGTCGTGGGTCCCAGGTTCGAATGCTGGGTTCGGCTAATACACATATTGTTTTTTTCAATTTCTGTTTGGAGTCAGAGTATGGACCGAATAGGTTGAACAAGTGGCTCACAAACTTCTACTCTGTAGAGGCCCATAATATGATCATATTTCAAAGAAATAAATAATGGTTTTGAAGTTATCGCTTTAAATAAATTAGATAAATATATCTACATAATATTATTTCAATAGTAGTGCAGGATCCCATAGACTTTTCGTATACATAATATGCGGAACGCATTCTGACAATTGGAATAGGTTCTAGGGGTCACAAAGATATATTATAATGGCGATATTAGTGGTCAATTTTTTTATGTAGTTATAAGAGTTATAAGTTGGGTGTATTGTATGATGCAAAGTTCACGTTCAATCAGCATATTCTTAACATCTTTCTCAAAATGCTTGGCTTTGTTACGACGGTTTCAAAATCATTAGAAAACGTCCGAGTGCTACGTAAATTATACGTATCATTTGTGTTGAGTGTTCTTGAACATTCCAGCACTATTTGGAGTCCTAATAGGTCCATACACACAATTAAGTTGGATCGAGTCCACAATAGATTTCTTAGATTTCTTCGGGTTCTTTCCTTATGATAACGATAATAAAATGAATTTTCCGACTCGTTTTCTTCTTGGTATGCTAGCAATGCAATCCTTGTCCACCCGAAGAGTGATTATTCTTTTAAAGCATTTCTTTTTACTTCTTCGTGGGTTCATTTACAATCCGTATATACTGGCAAATATTAATTTTCATGTTCCCACCAATATCACTCGTAACTCTACGGTCTTCAAGATACCTCGTCGCAGGACAGGTGTTATGTTTCATGATGCTGTGTATCGTGCAATTAACTTATTTGATGGCACCATAAAGGTTGATTTATTTTTTATTAACTATATAATGTTTGTGGACGTGTTAAATAGGTTAAATTTATAATTGTATATATTATCATGTTTCTTTAATATTTACATTTTATACACATGCTGTCTTTTCTACTTTCTTGTTATTATTAGTTGTTATTTGTTATTAAGATATTTTTATAATTTTGTATTTATTTTGTATTATGGCGCATTGGCCAATCGCTGTAATACTCTTTTTCTAAAAAAATAAATGATTTAAAATCACTTTTTTGCGTATGTATTATTGTGAATTCAATTTATAAACAGAAAGCAATAAGTAATAACCATTTTCCTAATGCAAGCGTTTATGCCATCCGCTCACGTGGATACTCAAAAAAGACGAGACTGAAACTCCGGTATCTAGCTAATGTATTTCAATAGCGGCTCGCTGACGGCAAGACTGGAATCTCTCAGTTTCAAAACGTCCACGACAGAAACCGAAGAGACGCGACATGCTAGTCTCCTAGTCTCTCAGTTTCCAGTCACCCATAAAACAGTGGTACCACAATCAGGAATTCATAATTCGATGAAAAATCATATTTTCTTACCAAAATTGGTAGTACTGAACTGAACTAAACAAGCAATAACAAGACGTCAAAAGTTAAAGATGGGCGAACCGATTTTTAATTTAAAATACGTGTTAGATGTTGAAAAATACTCCTGCATCGGAAAGCGGGCCTGCAGGCTTTGATTTTTGGAGGCCCCCCCTACCTATCACTAAGGATAAAGGCAGTGTGACGCTTTACACTAGTGTTCCAAATGGTGAACGCGGTAAAATTAATGTGTATGCTTAGTGTATATTTTAATATATCCATTTGAATTGTGGAGATGTCGAGTATTGATACACAATTAAAATTTGTATCGTATAACCACTCACTTCAAATAATAATATTATTGGCGGAAAATAGCACCGCAGGCGACTTTTTTTACTATTAAAACAAATTTTTGATGTGTTTATCTCACTATCTGATCGTCTCTCCTCGCCGGGCTCCTTCTGAGCCCTGTCAGCCCCCCTGTGGGAGCCATGCTCCTACCTGTATAGTTACAGGCTGCCAGAATATTCCCGTATTACGGAAAAAAAAACTTTGGATGAAGTAGGAAAGACAATGGGTTTGACAATTTGAGGTTATGAGATTACTAGGTTTCAGTAGCGCTGTGTGCGAAGGATCAGTCACTGGCGAGTTAATGAGTTCCATCACCAACCAGCACCGCGATTTCCTAACTATCGACTCGTGTGGCACCAGACGACATGACGTAATTGTGACGTCAGCCAATACACGCTCGAGGCATGCCGCCCAGCGCACAGTGCTCACCGTAGATATTATTACGATGAAACACCTATATGTGTATGGTGACAATAAATAGCGCCGCTGTCTGAGTAGCGTTATTTTCTCGAATGCTATTATCACTCCGGTAGTACGTCATAATGATGTCATATGACGTCATGTCGACCGGGCAGCTGGCACTCGCAAGTTCTAACATAGGGCCCCAGTTCGTCAGATTTTAGTTTCTGCGTGAGCGGATGACCTTAATCTACATGGTGATGCAATATTATTTATTAACACAATGCTTACGGGCCCTTTTAATTAATTTTGTAATTAACGTGTTAAATTGCATTTGAAAAGTAATTAGCAAAAACACAATTTTGTGCGGCCCGTAAGCATTGGGTATAAAAGTAGCGGTAGATTCTGAACACCTCGCTTACCTACTGTGTAGTGACATGTAGGTAGTGAAAGTGTATCAATTATATGCGGTTAGATAGGTAAAAGGTAGGTAAGCAGTTACGGTAGATGCACGACCACGTGCGATGACCCTATGAAAGTATTCAACTGCCTCAGTGAATTGCAGCTCACTTCACTTCCGTAATATATGTACCTACAATCTACGGCTTATCTACCTCCTTGTATCGAGCCTATTATAACTATATTATTATTTTTTATACAATCAAACTCATAAGGGGTATTTTGAGAAGTAGCATATTATTTTGTCATGCCGAATATTCCAATTTTAAAATGACAGATTCAAAAAAATAGTATTTCTGTCATTATTGTCTAATTAAAGTATACCTGCAAAGCAATGGCGAAAGGAGGAGGTAGGCTGTTAAGATCCGCCATATGTCAGTCATACGTTTGTTTTCATTGAAATAAGACTACAATTTACAGATGGTGTTGGTACGTTTTTAAAATTCAATAACATACTGCGAAAACCAAGCCATAATAGATAATTATTATCTATTATTTGTTATTATTACCAGGGCTCGAAATGGACCGGAACGCACCGGAGCGCCGTTCCGGTTCATAAAATCCACAAAATTATCGCTCCGTCTCGTGGAAATATTAATTTGACAGTCTGAGCTAGATATTTCATATAATAAAAAAATAACACGCTTATTTTTATAAATCACATTTACAATTAATGTAGTTATATTATTATATAGTTGATATTTTCGTAAAATTATCGAGCGCTCCGGTTCGTAAAATTTTCCATTTCGAGCGCTGATTATTACAACGTTTTTCTTAGCTCGTATTCTTATTTGTCCGGTACAAATCTTGCAATCGATTGTTAACTAACTTCCCGACTAGCTAGATATTTGAAACTTTTAGAATATATCAGAACACGATGCCAATGTATTTTTTAATGCTTTTAGCCATTTTTAAGTAGAATTGAATTCATTTTCAGTTAATTCTATTTTGTATGAAAAGTTATTTCGACACCATTGTTGGTTGGTAGGGGGTCTGGGGTCCTAGCAACTAAATTATTAAAATATACGTGCGTTACTATGGAAATCAATATGACATATCAAGTACATTTTTTTTTGATCGTTTACGCTAGTCAAGTCAAGTTTATTTGGTTCAATAAAAAATTTAAAAAGGTTGTATATAAAAAGTTCTTTTTATCTTGTAATTATTACTATTATAGTCAAAAGATACTCGTCTATCTATAAAATATCTAAAATTATGCAATTAAATCATATATCTTTGATTATGTTATGGATACTTTGAATAATATTTTTTATCTATTATAGTTTGGTTAGGCAGGGCTTAATGAATTTAAAAAAAATGAGCTAACAATATTAGTAATATGTGTTCTTAATCCAACAAAAGCAAATAAGTATGAATGAAAAAGTGTGCACAATTTTGTTGTATCACCCCAAAAGTATACCAAAACTATTATTCTCACAAATTGGATGCTGGACTGTTTAGTTGGATAATAAGTAACAAAATATCAGTAACATAGTATAACGAAATTTGCTACGTAGTGTAAATGGTACAATGCGATAGATGTGGGTTTCAATGGCGAGCGATGACTTATGCTTGTGGGCTGTTGAAAAAACACGCAAATATTACCAAATTAGGGTTATGCAATTTATTGTATCTTGAAACGAGGTGTAAGTGTTACACAAACGATTTTTTCTTTCTCTATGTTCCTAAACTAAGTTACATTGCTTTGCGTTATGTGCCATATTTTGAACTTTACTTAAAATTAAGCTTGGCCCACATCTATTTCTCGTAAAAAAACAAAATCTGTTAATACAAACCTCTACTCTGTGGAGGTCCATATGATCCCACTAGGATCGGACATGATCGAAAGAAGATAACAGTGCCGGACTGGTGAAGTCAGTTATTGTGGGTACTACTGTTGTCTATCTCATTGATCATATTCAAATCAAATCAGTCTTTTTCTCCATTATGTATATCTGTCTACTTTTTGTTTCGTCGAGGAAAAACTACTTTTGATTTATTAGGTTTTTTTTGTTTGTATTATTCAATGATATATTATTTTCAACCAAAATAATGCAACCCAATTGCATGGTAGTAACAGTACCTATCTTTGTATGTATATATCAGTATAATATACTCTATATATATATAAATTAATGTTTGTTTGTCTGTCTGTCTGTCTGTCCCGTATGCGTTCCTATACCATTCATCCGATTGCGATGAAACTTTGGTGAATTGTTTTGTGCACGCCCGCGAAGGTTTCTGAATTAGTACAACTATCTTCTTCTTCTATTCTATCTTCTTCTATTCGTATGTGTTCCTATACCAAATTTGGAAAATCCATGCTTCTCACATGGACAGGAGTATATGGCCTGCTCACGCGTTGGAAAACCTTCTGATTTATTCGTGTACGCACCAGACGGAAAAACAAAAAATATTGTGTATCCAAAAGCACTTCAATAAACAGAATTAAAACACAAACACTTTCTTTCTTTAAATGGCATTGCAACGTATGCCGGATATTCGCTAGTACTATGTAAAATATAAAAGTTAAAATATGTTTGTTTGATTTTCTTTTCCCACTTCGCCCGAACTGTCATCTAAATAAGTATTTAAAAAAATACAAATGTTGTTCCTTTCCTGCCAATTCCAATTTTGAATTTTCATGATTTTGGATTTGATTTTAATTTGATATTCTTTTATTTGACTTAGCTGTCAGAATTGTTTTTATTTTGACATGTTGTGTGCAAAAATACAGATATTTTAATATTGAAGAATGTAATTATTATTGTTTTATCAGGTAAGATAAATGCATATCGACCAATGAAGCGACCTTTTTAGTAATCAAGAATACTATTTTGAGAAGAAAATCATATGAAAGCTAATCTTGTTACTTGGGATTTCACCATTTTTAATACCGGGATTTATAAATTAACAAATCCAGCGGGATCCCTGAATTCCAATTCCCGAAGCTTTGAGTCTATATTTATATTCTTATCAAATATTAATAAGCAGCATAATGAATGTGTGTAAATGCATTTCATTATGATTTGCTTTATCGGACCATTATCATGCTTAACGTCTAAACAATGCATTTTTATCGCTCATTTTAAACCTTCTTTCTAACGGATATTGTTTTATGTCAACTTTTCTTATCAAACTAAACGTCTGAGAATGCCAATAATAATGAGAATGTTAATAAATATTGTCTTATGTAGAATCAAAATTGCTTTTTAAAATAGTATTAACTCAACCCTAAAGAAGGGAGCATCAACTGCATTCAAGAACTGTACCAAATCAAACTGCAAGTTATTGTCCAACGCAATATAATCTATTATACTCGTATATTACATTCTAATAAAGCCAGTTTAAAATATATAAAAGGTGTTTGTATGAAGTTGATCCCGCCATTCCATAACATCGAGCCCCACTTGTCTTCATACCCAGTTTAATTTAAGAGTTAAGTATTTTATCAATAAAATTTTATCGAGTCGTATCGATTGGGAGGTAGGTAAATCACGTATGTAGTAACGATAGCGATATAGGTATTTTTATTCTGAAATAATTGCAGTTTTAACGGTTGTTTAAGTTTCTTATCACGCTTCGAACTAAATATCTAGCAATAGAACCTTGACGAAAAGCAATAAAAAGCGAAAATTTTTAAGTGTATTCAATTCCTCTTCTCTAAAACTTAAATAATGACCTTTTAGATTCTGTTATTACAAATATGTACTCAAAAGCATCCAAATCTTCCAAGAGTATTTACGCATCACTTACATATACTAGTTATTGTCCTTGATTGTATTAACCTAAGGTCAGTACTCAGTACTAGGGATTCCAATCCCGGGATCCCGAGCTATTTTCGATACCTATGAATCCCGGGATTGATAAACATAATCCCGGGATTTCGGGATTGATTTTTTTTATCAATTTTTATGGAATATAAAATAAAAGCGAAAATATAACAAAAAATACTTTTAATAAAAAATAACTACATTAGAAATAAACTGAGTTTGAATGAAGTTTGATTTATACCCATGTGTAAGTTGTCGATTCATTTTATTTTTACACATAAATTATTAAAAATGAGAAAGATTGGAAAAAAACAATGCTTCGCACTTTTAACAAAGTAATTCCACCGTGATCTCATACGTTTTACGGCAATTTCATATTTGGCTGACTAATTAGATTTATGAAGCGGAAAGGCCATAAGTACGCCATGATTATTTGCTTTACTATTTTAAATCTCGCTAATCCATTCGTTAAGTCTTTACTATCAGAAACAGCAATCTCGTATTAAATTCACATTATTATATATATATATATATATATATAATATTATTTACTCCATTAAACTTATGTATTTCCAAGATTGAACGTAGATATACAATATTAACAATAAATGTCTTAAATATTATAAATTATACTAGATTTATTTTTGACCGATGTTATTAATGTTTTGTGTAAATATATAAATTGTATATTAACAATGGAAAAAATGCCAATCCCGGGATTTGAAATCCAAAAATTTTGGCTCGGGATTGGATTCCCTACTCAGTACCATCTAATGATATTATGTACCTAAGTGAGTTAACAACCAGTTCGTAAACATCATTGTTAAAATAAAATTCATACATTATAATCCTGTCCCGTTAATCTCACTACATTGCAATATTATCAATATTATCATATACGTAGAAATATCAAAAGAATGTGCAAATATTTTATTTAATAATATGTTTATTAACTGGAGAATCCAGTGACGTCCCTAGACAAAATGCCGCCCCAAGGCAGTGCCAAAATACGGTTAATTTTTTTATATACTAACAGTCATGGCCCCTACATCCTGAAGCGGGCCCTCTGGCTAGGATATTTGGCGCCCCCCCTACCTATCGTTAAGGGTAAAGTCAGTGTGACGCTTTGAAGTAGCGTTATCCAAATTTAATGGTGTATTTTTAGCATTTTTAATATTTTTAATATGTACTTACATCCATTTGAATTGTTGAGTTGTTGAGTATCGGCACACAGTAAAAAATTGCATCGTGCAACCAAATATTCTTAATTATTAATATTATCAAACTTTTTAAAACTTTTTTTACCATTAGCACAAATTTGTGATCTGTGTTTATCTCGGTATGGTCGGCTCGTCATGCCGGGGCCTTCCTGAGCCCGGGCCCCCAGGCTAGAGCCCTGTCAGCCCCCCCCCCTCTTGTGGCAGCCATGCTTACAGTACTTTTTATCATCCTTTCATGACTCCAATGTCTAAAAAAATATGTGTTGTATGGATACATTACTAACAAGATATATACCACTAAATCTAATTTAAATGCCATATCTGATTCAATAGACAATATTGTGAGTCTACGATTTCAGATAGGTATTTTTTTAAATACACCTGACAACTTCCGAAATTCGCGAGTGACTAGCAAACATATTTGGATGAATTTTAAATTATTAATTGCTCTTTTACTTAAAAACCCTTAACTTACTTAAAATCATAAAATCTTTCTATTTTACTCTAACGTAAAAAAATTACTTACAACAACACCAATTGCATTTATGAGGACAAAATACCTCACAAAGATCTCCTCAAGATCCGAACTAAAATCGCACACGTAAATTCAGCTAAACCTATACTAGAGATGAAATCCCAGAGATGAAGGGGATCAGCTACGTAATGTGTGGGAACCCCATAACCTAGGAATATCCAAAGTCTCTACCTACCTATAATTCAAATATCATTTCCAAAACTACACGTGTCATTGCTGTTTACCACGGATGTGACGTCCAAGGACAACGGAAGTAAACTAGACATGGCGAACCCGACAAAAAATAAAGTCCTGTTAAAACTTTTATAGTAATTAGTACATTTTGTTTCCAACCAGTGAGCTGAATTTTTAATGGAAAGTAATTTCCGTTATTACTAAGTTTATGTAGCTATTTCCATATATAAATAATGATTCTTCTCGGTTTGCCGCCTTTCGGGTAACTGCCGTCCCCAAGCGACGCTCGATCTGCCTACCCCCACGGTACGTCACTGCTGTAGATCTGTCTTTGGTTCCATTATGTGCGGCAACTTGAGTATCCTTTCGAGACACCGCCGCGCCGTACGACAATACTAATTACATCACTGTTCTGATACTGGACACCATGGCCCAAAATCTTGAAGCGGGCTCCCAGGCCAGGGTCTTTGGCGGGCCCCGCTACCCATCGTTAGGGTTAAAGCCAGTGGGACTTTTTACAGAATCGTTTTCTAAATGTTCAGGTAAAATTAAGGGTATTCGGTGAATTTTTAGCGATTTTTTTGTATTGTTGAATAAATCCACTTCAATTATGAAGTTGTCGAATATCGACACACAGTAATCAAAAATTGCATCACACAATTAGACATTTTAAAATGACCCTCATATAAAAGACTCTACAAATAAGATAGCGCCGGAGGTAGAGTTGGGTTTCGGGAATTCTTGAGAAATTTTCGAGATTTTCAATCCTGAATCTCGAGAATTAAAATTTTTAACATTTCGGGAAATCCCGGATCTCGAGAATCTTTTCTCAAGATTCAGGCTTTCTTTATTATCGAATATTAATTGAAAAAAAACAATTTTTTTATTTGATTGTCAGATGCAGCCATTGACAGTCTGTGTTTTTGGAAATTTTATTTAATAAGGTTTACCTTCTCACTTTCTGGAAATCCTTTCTCAAGAATTCAAAATTTCATCATTTCGGGACATCCCGAATCTCGAGATTGAGATTTTCTCGCGAAATACCCAACTCTAGCCAGAGGTGACTTTTCCCCCATTATGGCAAGTTTTTGATGACTGTTTCTTTCACTTTCAGGTCGACTCGCCACGCCGACCCCCTCCAAAGCCCGGGCCTCTAGGCTAGAGCCCTGTCAACCCCCCCCCCCCTTGGGGCCATGCTGGACATCCTGCCTACATAAGAGTAAAGTAATTAATTTAGTATGTCCTAAGTATCTATAAAACTTAGTTTATGATAAAACATTGTACCTATTTGACTTCTTCATTCGATTGTGCTACATCTCAACAAGGCTGATAATAATTGACAATGGAAAGTTGTTATTATTGACAGTATCACATAAAGTTTCCTATAAACATTATATCCGTTTCATTTGCGAATTAGGTATTTATTATTTATCAAGTAAACACAAAATCAACGAAACACACAACGTGCATAATGAAACACTTAAAGGCTATACCTCAGTTGAGGCATGGTGTAAAAAGATCGTGACTAGGCGATGCGCGGATTGTGCAAATGACGCGTGCAGAACAAAACATAATTTTTCATAAAAAATCAGCATGCGTCTATTTAATGTTATGCTTATTGTTCTATTAGTAACAATAATAATATATTCATTGATATGTTTTCTTTTTCAAGTAAATGGGTAACGTTTTTTTATTCATCTTTACACGATTTAAGAATTAATATCCCCGTCGCCATCATGAAACAAATTGACCTGTTCACAGCTCGACTTTCGCTCTCCGATCGCCAGCGAGTCCAAAATTTCGTCGCACCTATAGTTGAAAATTATTTGCCGTTTCACTAAAGTATGCTCTTAATAAAATAGTCACAATTATTTATAACAACGCCCATTTAAACTGACTCGAAAAAATTTGGGTAAACGTATTGTTAACCAATTGTCACCTCTAAAGCCATGTTGATTACGTATATTTATATACATAATCCGTGGTTCTATACTTTGCATCCTTTGTGAGAAGAAACTACTAAAAATGCCCTCGATTTCTCATGTAGTTTCCTGCGACACACACAGTTAAAACTGCGTTAACGTTAACCGAACTAAGTAACAAAACATTTGTTTTTAATAGAATATACATTACATAAAGTATTCTTCTTTAATTTTTTTGTTTTAATAACTTTATCAACCAATTCTCGCGAACCGGTAGTGAAGCACCACTAACTGCATTAGATGCAACAACTGAGTGACATTGAAATCAGATTTTGGCGGGAAATTTTTGGACAATATCCAAGTAAAAGTAAAAACATACGTAACATTTAGGAAGGAAATTAGTTTTCTTAGCGTTCGGTGTCGTAACATGGCGTTTTCTTGGATTTTTGCCCAAGACTCTATCTAGTCTTGATAGTAATAATTAATAGTTATAAATTATTTTGCAAGTAGAAAGTAAGACTAAACGATCCACTTTCGTCATTATCTTATTACGATCATTATTGTTTTTGATCTTTATTATTATATAACTTCATAGTAATTTAAAGAGCTTTACAATGTGTAATTAATAAATTTAAAATAAAATAAAAAACTTTAAGAAAAATAACACATTAATTAAGTTTTTAAATTAATATTACCGACTGAGGGTTTTTTTTCTTTCCTAGATGCCTTTATGGATACCTTGCATTTACTATCGAGGTTTCTTTAAGGAATTTGTCACGCAAACTACTCTACCTGATGCTAGTCAAATGAAAATTTTTCCGGCTAAGAAAGATGCCTTATTGGAAACTATTCTTCTACCCTCATCGCGTATTGCTAATTTGAATTCGGCCAGGGCCTATGAAACCACCTTGCAAAAACCCTGGAAAATTCTTTGTAGAGCAAGCCGGTGGTGATTCTGATGAATATTTTCGTCACTGTTCTGGCAGAAGACACTAATTCGAAAAAATGACATATTGAGTTAGTACCAAAATGTTCCTTATTTCAAACTTTACCGTCTGGAAACCTTCTTAATAAATAAACAGTCTTTATTTTAAAGTCATCCTTTTTACGATTACTTAATAAACTCACATGATAGACCATTATTTCAAACTTTTTAACAACTTCAAAGTCAAATTACTAAAAACTAGTATTCTCCAGTTAGTGTGTTCTGCCAGAACATAGACGTTCTGTCGTATTCATTGGGAACTGAGAACTGCGATTTATAGCCGAGTTTTTCCCGTGGTAAAAGAAGTGTCGCATTGGACTGACATTCCGAGAGGGTAGTTGATAAAAATTTAATTTAATTATAATTCATTTAAGTTTTATACTATTATATTATTTGAGTATTTTTGTGACCCGGGTTTCGCCTTATGACATCTTCAGGCACCTAGGTCTCTGGGCAGTTCCGTTGCTTGTTTGTAATGAGTAATGACACAATTATTATAATAGTCCAGTAAACTATATAAATATATATTTTTAAACAGATCCCTGAAAGCAAAAGTCGCTCCACACCACTGATATGGATACCTATATATTATTTTTGACACTGCAACATTTGTCCGCTGCAACAGGCCGCGATGTCTGATGACAGTAGTACAGTGAAACAGTGATGCAGTCAGTAATCGAAATGAAACAATCATAAACACCCAGACTTTGAGAAAATCACATAAATATAATATAGTGACGTCACTGGGATTGAGCCCATAGCTCTTGGATGAAAGAAAAAATTATCGTGATTGATTGTTGAAATTATCGTTATTTTTTGTTGCAATCCCAAATTGAATATAAATGCTTAAGGGGGGACATGGACATGCTCGTCGAAGGTCAAAATTGAGTTTTTATTGTATTTTCAAACCATGATCCTGGACACTCCTTAAACGTTGTAGATAATCTATTTATATAATTTTGAAGCCTTATTATCCTTTATAGTTATTTTAAACATTTGATGACTGCATAAAGTATTTTTGTTACATAAAATAGTATTCTTTTAAACCTCTCGCTCTAATGTTTTAGAATATAGTCATATTTCGGTACATAACTGTGCAGTGGTGTTAAGATTTTTTACATTTATTCATTTTTAAACGCATTTATAAAACCATTAGTATAATTTATTTTGAGATAATTTTTGTAAAATATTCACGATAAAAAATTATATTGATAATCTCTGTGATCCCAAATTTGACCAGAATTAGGCATTTTATTATTCAAAAAATCGGCAAGATTAACACATTTGAAGACAATTCTAAAGATATTTATTATAAGCTATGTCTTCGATCATTCAAGTGTGATAAACATCTTATGAATAATGCTTGCTTTATAATAATTATTGACCTAAGAATAAGGTAGTGTTTTTTTGAAATACGGTATTTCTTTTGTCATTCCCTAGTAGTTAACCTACAACATACGGCCGTAGCCATAAATTGACAAACTATAATTAAAGTAGGGAATAAAATTATGTTAACGCGCGTGTTTGAACATGTACCTAACCGAATTTATTTTTTATTTTTTTTTAAACGGTACATGTTCAAACACGCGCGTCAATATCATTTTACTCCCTACTTCAATTATAGTTTGTCAATTTATGGCTACGGCCGTATGTTGTAGCTTAACCACTGGGGAATGACAAAAGAAATGGCGTATTTCAAAAAAACACTACCTTATTCTTAGGTCAATAGTTATTATAAAGCAAGCATTATTCATAAGATGTTTATCACACTTGAATGGTCAAAGACATAACTTATAACAAATATCTTTAGAATTGTCTTCAAATGTGTTAATCTTGCCGATTTTTTGAATAATAAAATGCCTAATTCTGGTCAAATTTGGGATCACAGAGATTATCAATATAATTTTTTATCGTGAATATTTTACAAAAATTATCTCGTAATAAATTATACTAATGGTTTTATAAATGCATTTAAAAATGAGTAAATGTAAAAAATCTTAACAACACTGCACAGTTATGTACCGAAATATGACTATATTCTAAAACATTAGAGCGAGAGGTTTAAAAGAATACTATTTTATGTAACAAAAATACTTTATGCAGTCATCAAATGTTTAAAATAATTATAAAGGATAATAAGGCTTCAAAATTATATAAATAGATTATCTACAACGTTTAAGGAGTGTCCAGGATCATGGTTTGAAAATACAATAAAAACTCAATTTTGACCTTCGACGAGCATGTCCCCCCTTAAGACATATTTTTGCCTAAATACGCATGGTGCATGAAAAATAACTAATGTTATTGCGTGGGTAACAGTGATGTAGATACTCAATAAACAAATATCAGTAGGCAGTACATATTGTTCATTCAACCTTATTTCGGTGCCAAACAAGTCAGTCAACATCGGTGCATAATTACAGCTATGATGAACCATTTAAATTAAGAGTTTCAAATATTTTCACACCGATAATTTTTGAAGTAGGTAGGTACTTCTTTTGGGGCGTTTGGTAGAGAGTGAAATTGAGAGCGGTTACGAAAGTAATTGACAGTATGAAGTTAGCTGCGAATCTTTCAGCTGTATACAAACGCAAGTTTGATAGTAGAATTGTTCCGTTGCCTGGGCAACGAATTTATTATTGTTGGTTAAAATAAAATAAAAACTACGAGAAATAATTACACATATAATTTATTTAGTGAAAAAGTTAAAGTGTATAGAAATAAACCAGCGCCACTCCAATAAGCGGCCCTCCTTTATTCAAGTTTTTATTGATATGGGGCTATTAAAACGTCAATTCTATCTAATATCATACTTTATTTGACAGATCTGAAACATGACGTCTCGCGCAATGATGTGATCATAGCTGACCATAGTGACCATAGACTAAGGAGTATGGATTATTTTGCTTGGTGAAAAATATTGTTTCGCTTTGTGACTTGTACCTACTAGAGGTGAGTTGGAAATACTGTCACCAGTTTGTGTACTCAAGTATCGGATGAAACTACCCATACGTGTAGCCCAATAAACTTGTTCCAAAAAACTTGTGTTGATATCATTGCGAGTTTTGCTGGCTAGTTGGTAGACTTTCAAAACTATTGACATTAAACGCGCGCGAGCGAGATAGCACTCGAATACAATTATAATATGTTAATTTATTAGTCTATGCATGCGAATGACATCATCTTATGTATGAGAATAGGTCATAAATTTTCTGTAGCAGCATATTATTCCCTTGGAAATGTGGTGAGGTGACTGAGGTGACGCAGTTTACAATAAAAAAATCACTGTTCTTCATTATGTTAACAAAAATATTATAACCGAACAGAAAAACAACTCATAAATTTAAAATGTGTTTAAAATTTTATAATAAATGGGACATTTCGAAAACCCCAGCTCAGTGTATTTTTGCGATTATATTGAAGCCGATATTTCAAATACTAATATGGAGTTAAGTTTTAGTTCCAGTTTAGTATGAGACTTATGTCGCATACGCACGCCAAACGCTCTATATAGTATTCCAAATACTAGTAAGTATTTTGGAACAAGTTTTGATACCAAGTATTTTTTTATACTGGTAGTAAGTATACTTAGTCTTCAAAATCGACTAGTTTTCCCACCTCTAGTACCTACTTTGCCGATGTGTGCCATAGTATTACCTACCAAATCGAATAAATATACAGTTTTTTTTTGTTGTATATAAACGTTTTTAGGATTCATTGTAAAAATATTATATTTATTTTTCATCAATTAGGCACTGGTTGATAGCCACTGCCATATGTAGTGAAAGTAAAAATAATTGGCCCGCCTCTGTTTCAATGGCCTGCATGTATGTGTGCATTGTCATTAAATTTGTATATGTGTATGTTATGTTAGTGTGCACAATTACATTGTATGTATGGCATAAAAAGCATAATTCTGTTTTTATTGCAAATGCATCTAAAAGCAATAATAATATGATCTATTTTTGATGAACAAAGTGTTATTATTTATTAAGCTCTGTTATTAAAATGCATAGGTAGTCGAGTCATTTTATCTTTTTTATATAAACTGGTTCACGGAAAATAGACAATTACGAAACATTGGACACAAACAATAAGTAAAAAGGCATATTTTAATTTCAGGATTTTGGCTGCTGGCCAGGTCCGTCACATCAATATGTGCTAAATGTGCTGTATACGAGAGCGGCCTAATATAGAGGGTGGCATACGTCCCGTTATACATATATTAATTTAATATTATAATAATAATATTAAGTATTTAAAAAAGTTAATGACTGCCGCCTAACCAACCACCAACCAACAACAACTAAATAATGCACCAAGCGTAAATTTAATATTTAGGCTTTCCTTAGTTAGACTAACATATTTAAAATAAAACAAAAACAATCAGATATACGGACTAATTTAAGTACATTGCATCCCTCACCATCCCCTTCCCATACCACTGTGTTCCATAAAATCGCTTTAGTGATATATTCCACTTACGTTGGACGTTGTTTTATGAGTTTTTAAGATAGGGTCACTTGGTGTGCTTCCATGTAATTTTTACACATAAAAACCTGTCTCCTATGTTAATATTGTAAAAAATTATTTTAATTCGTTTTTTATGTCATGTTACGAACGCTTTGAATTTATAATTTCAATTTGTTCATTAAACATGCCTCGCAATGTACCGGAGCGTATCGGAGCGTACCGGAACGCAGCTCCAGTTCATAAAATTCCCGAGATTATCGCTCCGTCTCGTGAAAAAATTAAGCTTTCCATCTCCGCATCTATTCTATACACAATACTGGTAAAGGCCGCTATCGACAGCTATCGAGGGTAGTTTTTCATTATTTGTATCGAAGTATTAACACTTATTGTAAAAATTACAATAAGTTATCCGTGTCAACTGTCAAAACTGTCTATCTCGCTCTAACATTTAATACAGCGAAGAGAGGTGCTATTAAAACATAGAACTTCTTGTCAGAATTACAACTAACTCATTGTAATTGTTACAATAAGTTGATAATACTTCGATACAAAAAAAATGAAAAACTACCCTCGATAGCTGCCGACAGCGGCCTATGGCAGTTTTGTGTATAGAATAGATGCACTGAGCTAGGATGGCCATACTATAATAAACAATCTAACATACTTATATTTATATAAAAATACATAAAGTTAAAAACATATTATGTCAATATTTTCGGATAATTATCGAGCGCTCCGGTTCGTAAAATATTTCATTTTAAGCGCTGTCATTAAGTAAGTATAATAATATTATGTAAAAGAGATAATTTGAATACTATACTTATTTTGTATAATTTTAAGCTTTTATAATGTGTGGTGTCGGTTAATATTGGAGGGAGGACTATTTGTGAATTAGTAAGGGGTTTCCGTGAGGCGGGTCTGGATACTGTATTATTGATAAACGCACCAAAATAAAATTTCGCCGGTGTTACTCATTCGACTGGCTATAAACATAAATTATTCAGTTTTTAAAGAAGAACGTTTAATCTGTATAATCATTTTTCAATTAACATTACTTGCTGTGAAACACAAAGTATTGAAAGGGTCAATACACAAATATTATGTATTATCTTGTAATGTTATTGCAATATTATAATGTTTGTTATTCATTGCAATGGCTGGAACAGCATTCAACTCGATGCGAAATGTCTGGGAGTCGTGATTGTACTCAGTCAAAACCAAATGCCGCCTATTCGACGCTTGCATTCTGACGGTGCTGCTTTACGGTAGCGAATCATGGCACCTTACGAAGGCTCAGAGCAACCGTATACTGAGCTTCGAAAACAGATGTTTGCAACGAATACTGGGTGTGCAGTGGTATGACTTTAGGAGCAACGAGGAGATAAGAGAACGCACCAAGCAGCCTCTCATCACGCTGAAAGTGAAGAGGCGACGTTGGATCTGGCTCGGCCACGTGCTGCGGATGCCAGAAGAGAACTTCAACCTGGCTTGCCTGTTCTTCAAGCCGACCGGATTCCGGTGACGCCGGCCCCCCAGGCTAGAGCCCTGTCAGCCCCCCCCTTGTGGGGACCATGTTTACAATCCTTAAAGCTAATTTATATAATACAAACATTTCGGGTGTTCCGTTTAATTTCCCGCCAAATGCCGATTCTGGCATGTTTTCTTCTGAGGACGTCAAAATGTAGGTATCAGTACATATGTATATATATAATAGCGCATGAACACGTGCATGATTTTACTGGCAGCAATAATGCGTATTTAAAACTATCCTGACAATAACTACTGTTTATACGTAAAAGTGCTGACTGTCTCTCCAATCTCATTCTTTAAGAGTAAGTGAGACGCGATGATGTCATTTTATAGTACTATTTGACAGGTAGTAAAAATAGTTTAACCTCAAAATGAGTAGATATAGTTCGTTTTTTTTGCCGGCAGGTTCGCTACTATCGTTCTACTGCGCAGGCGCAGATCGAAAAATTCCCTACTGTCGCATGAAAATTTAGAAGCTTCCAAACTTTTTTGATTCATGCATGCAAGCTTGCAACTGCAGGATAATACATGTTTGCCCATAAAATTTATTGTTATTGCCGCGATAAAACTTACTGTCAATAGTAAATCCATGCACGTGTAAACGGGGAATAATATTGTTTCACCCAGTTAATTGTTCATTGAAGTTGATTATCATCTTACTGGTGACTTATAATTTAAAAAAAGTGCAGATTTTTGGGTACAAAAAATGAAGCTGAATATAATATCACAGATGTCATAGTAATAATCTATTTGTAACTTGTGTCATGTTCACGTATTAATAATTTATTCATGTGTATTGTTTATTAGTGTCTGTGATAATAGCATGCACATATACATGTGTGCATGATTTATAATCGTGTGTGTTGTGATGTGGGTTGGTGTGCGTTGAATTTAGTGGGACAAGGTGAACAACCATTGAACATTTTGCGCGCGTCGAGACACTCGTTCATCCCGGGACAATCAGCCGGGGCAGGGGTCGGAAACTAGCCAAAATAATACAAATACAATCTTCAACTATAAATACGCTTATAGGCATGCATGATCTGAGAGCAATAGAAGACCTGGACAGCGACATTAAGTGAGATAACTTGACTGAACCACTGGGATTTGGAGATACTCAGCCAAACAATTATTGGAAACTTGCCATTGGATTATCATGAATGGGAAAAGTTGTGAAAAGGTGTCAAAATCACGTACATAAACCAGACACTGCTTATCACGGCCCTCACATCCAAAAGCGGGCCCCATGGTCAGGATGTTTGACGGCCTCCCTACCTAAGGTTAAAGGCAGTATGTTTATCTACAGTAGTGTTCCCTAAATCATATTTCACGGATCCCCAGGGTCAGTGATGTCCCGTGGGGGTAGGCAGATTGAGCGTCGCTTGGGAGCGGCAGTTACTCGTAGGGCGGCAAATTGCGGAGAATCATTTGGAATATATAGAAATAGCTACCTAAACTTAGTAATAACGAAAATATCTTTCCATTAAAAAATTCAGCTCATTGGTTTTGTCGGGTTTGCGATATCTAGTTTACTTCCGTTTCCCTTCGACGTCATTATTAGTCTGATATTTTGTTAGTAATGTATCCATACAACACATTTCTTAGATATTGGATGGATGGAAGGATGGAAAAAAAATGAGGCGGCATTTCGGAGCTGCTTAGGGGCGGCATGTTATCTAGGGACGTCACTGCCCAGGGTTCCGCAAGTTAAAATTAAGAGCATTTTGTGTGTTTTAGCGACTTTGTATTTCTAAATAAATCCACTTGATATTATAGAGATGTCGCCACTTGACATCACATTATGAAACACTGATTTCGATCCCCTTTTGTAGTAGACCGCGATCCGTCGCCATATTTGATAAATAGCCATTTTTATTTTTCCGGAAACACACTAATAATAATTAAAATAAAATTCTACACGTGAATTATCATGTACATAATTATATCAATCATAATATCAAATCGAAATAGCAACTTTGTTAACTATTAAATGTGTATATCTCACTTAACTGGTCGACTCACCACGCCAGGCCCCCAGGCTAAAGCCCTGTCAACCCCCCCCCCCACTAGAGGGGTATACTGATTATTAGCGTAAGAAACAGACTTCCGTTTATTCATCGGATATTTGTACAATTTTGATAGGTTGACAGCTTAAATCTAAATCCTCCAATTATGGTATTTTACAACGTTTTTCTTAGCTCGTATTCTTATTTGTCCGGTACAAATCTTGCAATCGATTTTTAACGAACTTCCCGACTAGCTAGACATTTGAAACTTTTAGTATATATGTGAACACGATGCCAATGCATTTTTTAAAAAATACTTTTAGCCATCTTTAAGTAGAATTGATTTCATTTTCAGTTAATTCTGTTTTGTATGAAAAGTTATTTCGGAAGAAATCCGTAAAAAGTAAAACTATTATTGGTTGCTAAATGGGTCCTGGCAACTAAATTATTACTATTAATATATACGTGCGTTACTATGGAAATCAATATGACATTTCAGTATTATTTCTATCAAGTACAAGTCAAGTTTATATGATTCAACAGAAAATTTAAAAACGTTGTAAGTATCTAAATAGTTCTTTTTATCTTGAAATTATTTTTAATTATTATCAAAAGTTCTATTCACACTACTAACTATACATGTGTTGATATGATTTTCCATTATGAATGAATACATCCTTCGTATAGCAGATAGCTTTAGGCATAGTGTGATAACTGATAAAGCACAATGGTTTCGTGCCACTTTTGCAGACAATAATGTAAGCCGGTGATAGGTACGTGGTGGAAATATTTTTGAAGCCCACTTTGATCGAGTGATCTCTAGGCTCGCTCGGTTCACGACTTTTTACAATACACCGAATAACATTATCTTTCGGTACTTCGTCATTATATTGTGCGAACACATTCGACACGAAAAACTACACGGTATTTTTATACGAGATAATCAATCCTAACAACTGTGAGTCATTAAATTTGGCATTAGACAATGATGCACGATACACCTCATAAATTTTAACAAAACTGTTAACCAATTTGAAAACATTGCAGATGGATTCACGTCTGAGTATTTGTTTTAAGCCTTGGCTTTTACTCTCAATAGAAATGTATTTAATCTTAAAAGTTTGAACAAATTAAGAGGAATCAATTGTAAAAGAAACCCCAGGCTAAAGCCCTGTCAGCCCCCTCCCCTTGTGGGGGCCATGGTAGAAATACTTAGGTAAATTAGAAATGGGACCAGTCTAAAAAATCGAGCTAATAAGGAGTGCCTTTTTCAAAATTTAACGCCTCCTTAGCAGTGACGCCCCTAGACAAAATGCCGCCCCTGGACAGCGCCAAAATGCCGCCCCATTTTTGTATACAGTATTTTTTATCATTCGTGCATGTGTCGTTTCATATGAATATATGTCGATCACCAAGGACGTCGAAGGGCAACGGAAGTAAACTAGACATCGTGAACTCAACAAAAAATTACAGTCCTGTGAAACCTTTTATGTCAATTAATACACTTTGTTTCCAACCAGTGAGCTGAATTTTTTTAAATGGAAAGATATTTTCGTTATTAATAAGTTTAGGTTGCTATTTATATATTTTATACCAAACGATTCTCATCGATTTGCCGCCCTTCGAGTAACTGCCGCCCCAAGCGACGCTCAATCTGCCTACCCACACGGGACGTCACCGCTCCTTAGCAATCAAGACCTTAACATAGACCTGAGATTCCGTATGGTTCGCTGTTATGTTACCTCAATCGGTCAATCCTTTTATATGGTATGGAGGTATGAATGCTAAACCGGGATATGTCAAGGAGAGATGAAGTTTTAAAGATATGACTGTATAAACGCATCCTAAAAACTTCTTGGACCAAGCATGCCATATATTAGAACGAATAGCAACGGACAGAGAAGTTCTGAATAGTATCAAAATCAGACAATTCCAGTAACTTTTCCACATTATGAAAGGACAAAGGTACAGAAGTCCCCAACTTGTTATCCAAAGAAAAAAAACAATAGTAAATGTAGCAGAGCATGACGCCACATTTCGTAGTTTAAGAACCTCTGATTTTTACGAAAGTAGATTCACCGAACTATTTCGGGTATCAGATGATAGAGCAAAGATCTCTTTGATGGTGCCCGACGTCCGTTAAGGGATGGCATTATAAGAAAAAAATATTGTAATAATTAGGGTTTGCAATTCTAGGATGCCGTTTTTCTGATTTGCAAATTGATGGAATCTTTCAAAAATAATATGAGAGTTTCATTGGAGTACAAACGTGGACCCAATGAGTTGATTGATTGTTACAAATCCTCGAAAAAACTATTTTAAGATAATATATTATCATTTAATAAACATTTTTTTTATTGAACGAATAAGACACAAGAATTTATAGGTATACTAGCTGACCTGGCAAACGTTGTTCTGCCATATAAATTATTTCTAGTGAATATTTTGGTTGTTAAATAAAAAATAACGAATGTATCGTAAGTGTGTGGGGATGAGATCTATGACAGAAAGAGGAATGGAGCGTTGTAGACGATGACCGCCGATAAAAACAAAAAAACACCAACCAATAATTTTCTCAATTCAAAATGAGTAATGATATTCATAATGAATGAAAAACCTGTGATAGGATCTCGTTGTTTAATGTTTATGCAATAACCGTCTTGTCCCTTGCAGAAAATTAGCGAATATTGGAGAGCGTCGTATGAACGGTGTGTGTCAGCGATGAACTCCAGATTATTGTTTCTTCTTCGAATCACGATTTCTCGCGTCGATGTGCGGTCGCCAACCATGATTCCAGCAATGTCGTCAACAACAGGCGCATTGAATCGACGCACGTGCTCTCCAGCTGGTGTTTTATCAGGATTGATGACAATAGCGTGATTGTCGCTTTGCAATTCGTACATGTGTGC
Organism: Rhyacophila brunnea; assembly: GCF_057557595.1. Taxonomy (NCBI): domain Eukaryota; kingdom Metazoa; phylum Arthropoda; class Insecta; order Trichoptera; family Rhyacophilidae; genus Rhyacophila; species Rhyacophila brunnea. The sequence continues at coordinate 36,269,173 of NW_028232806.1, read as the reverse complement.
TTTGAAGAATTTCAATAATTCATTGTGCTCATTCAATAGGGCGTCCAGTTTGCCGATGATGCGCCTGGCATTAGGCGAATTGAGGTTATTGTAGCCGCAACGTGCATCCACACGATTGATGTCCTCACCGCCCATGAAGTAGATTTGTAAAAATTTATGTGGTTCGTTTGGCATTGGCAGCAATGAGCCTACTTTGTGGTATACTTGGCCTTTGATTTTGAACGAAGAATGGAATTGTTGACCATTTGCCGCAGTATTGTGAACTATTTCTGTTGCTCCGAACGAAGTCATTTGGAAGTATGAATTGAATGTGCGAATGGACATCAGGAACAGGTTTGAATCTGGAACCGTGCCGATGAGCAAGCCGTTCAATGGTTCTGGTGGTATCTCAATTTCTAGTAGTTGCACTTTTCCTGATGCGCAACACATCCCGGCTGACTCGTGTTTGAATTTGAACGCATGACAATGGGGACATTCTTTGTCCATAACACCAATCAGCACTTTCGGATGAGCGGAATATTCAATATCTGGCTCGTACTCGAATGCGAGACGAAGGAACGAAGCGGATGTAAATGCTCGATGTACTTGTTGGCGTTGTCGGTCATTTGCTCTGCGTGTGTTAACTACGAACCGGCGAGCTTGGCTCCGTTCTAATTGTCGTTGTTGATTTCGTTCAGCTCGTGCCTCTTGTGATTGAGATGCACGCAATTGCGACATGCTCACACGCACGTTTTTGTTATCTTGTTGGATTTGTTCATCTGTTCTTTCTGCTCTACTATTTTGCATGTTTGTTGCTTTATTCGTTCGACGGCTCAAATGGCCCCCCTTGCGTCTTGCTGGCATTGTGCACTGTAATACACGCAGACAAAAATAGATAAATTAAAATAAATCGTACAAAATTTTGCACGTTCTGCGTTGTGATATGCCGAATGAAATGTCAAAATGACGTGACGCTTCTCTTGAATTCTTCTCGGACGTAGCGCCATCTGTCATTCAACAACATAAATAATTTCATTCTGTTTGAAATACGAACGACGGTTAAATTTGTTCATACAAAAATAATAAAATCGCGATTAAAAAATGGGAGAGTGGGGGTAGGAGAGTAAAAATTTGGGGTAATGGGTATTTTTTGATGAAAAATAATAAAAAAAATACAAAAAGAAATTTTCAAAAAAATAAAAGAAATTTTTTTCTGGATAGAGATACCCTAATCACCTAGCGGTATGAAATATACTTGTTGACCTATTCTCATACCTAACAAATATACATAAAAAAAATCATAAAAATTAGTCCAGCCGTTTCGGAGGAGTGCGACCACAAACATCGTGACACGAGATTTTTATATATATAGAGATATTGAATATACATAATTTGAAAACATCTCATGCATATACACACTAGAAAAAACCATTTTGTAGAAAAAATACGGCACCTGACGGGACTTGAACCTGTATCTGCTGGATTCTACATTTCTGTAGAATTTCTCAAAACTTGTCTCTTATTCATTAAATAAAAAAATAGTTTATTAAACTTATTAGCAAGTCTAAGGACTTAAGTATAAAAAAACTAAATAATGGAGTAACCCGCGACGTCGGTTAGTAATTAAGGAATTAATTGATACCTACCTTAATTTAATAAACTAAAACCGATGGCCAACATTATAACGCAATTCGATAAGCATTTCATGTAACAACTAGTAGTTAAAATCGTCGTAATTAACTAATATGCCCGTAGCTTAATTGGAAAAGCATACTGGCGCGAGCCCAGCAGATACAGGTTCAAGTGCCGTTGGGTGTCGTATTTTTTTCTACAAAATGATTTTTTTCTTATGTGTATATGCATGAAATGTTTTCATATTAAAAATATTTAATGCATTATCATCTTGATGATACAATAATTTACTTTGACTAAGAACAGTGAATTGAGAAAACCATTTAATTATGATATCGAAGGAACAAGCTTTCATTACTGGTACTGAAGCCCAGGACCTTGTACCTTTACCGCCTCGCCTTTTACCTCTGGGCCACGGGTCTTGCCTTGAAGATGTAACCTTCGCGAATAACAAAACGTAATTCGACTTGGCATTTTTTTTCATTCATATAATGTTATTATATTTTTGAAGACATCGAAAAAAACTGCAAATTGATTTTTTTCTTACAATAAGAAATCATTGACATTTTATGTGTTTATTTACAACTTCAATCAAAATGATTATTAGACTATTATATGGTTGAGAATGTAGTAATCATCGGATGCATGTTTCGGTGTGCCAATTTTTTCAGTAGGCAATATTATTTTTTAATATCGATGGTCAAACACAGATATTTATGGTTTATGGTAGTTAGATACCTACCTAATCGATAAACGTATTGCTGATGCCTATTGAAAAATCCGTCTCAATAAAACTTGATGAGATCACCATCCATTAACATTATTATTAATTAAATAAAAATATACCTACTGACATCAGTGCATCACATCAATATATTAATTTATGTGTAGATTAACAATAATATGTGTAGATTAACAATAATATGTGTAGATTTTGGTATCAAATAGAATAATAGAGTTGAATAGAACAGAACAAAACAGAACAGAACAGCAGAATAAAATAGAATAGAATATAATATAATAGAACAGAACATAACAGAACTGAACAGGACAGGATAGAATATCAATTTAGCTAAGTGAAATGGTGGTAAATCTTATAAATTCATAATTTCTTGACTAAAAATTATGTTTAGGTATATGAAAGGATTAGTATCTAATAAGTACATATTATTCAATATTCGAAAACACAAAAAAAAAACAAAAACTGTTGAAAATCTGTTATGTGGAAACACCGACAAATTTATTTCAGGATCTCTCAAAATTTCATTCTTAAGGGGACGTTCTACAGAATTGGCCTTGAGAATTGAAAATATGATTTTTTAACATGTGGTCCATAATATCTGGTCTACTAGTTAATATAAAAAGGTCAAATGTCAAAGTTGTTTGTGTCAATAAATTTGCTCTATGACTCGATCCGACTCATTTTTCATCAGGGCTGTCGAAGACATAAATCATAAATATTTATAATTTTAAATTTTTATTTATAATATATATTATTTAAGTTTTGTGCATCTTATGCCGGGTCCACACTGGCAACAAGTTAAGTTGCTGGCAACCTCCATAATTATGAAGATTATCGTAAAATTTCTTAAGCAATTATGGTAAGTATCGTACAATTTAATGAGGTTGCCAGCAACTTCTTGCCAGTGTGGAAATGGCTTAATATCCACTGTGGTTCACGTAGTGGCATGAACCTGGGGTTAACTAATTCAGGAAGTCAACACCCATGATAGAATTTTTTCCAGTTTTGGTTGCATTATATTCCAAAACTCTTCTGTAAAAATCGTTTGCGATTTTATAAATGGAAATTTCTCGGTGTACATAGTAAACAAACCTACGAATAAAAAAAGACAAGAAGGAACATACTGATTCATCGCAGTAAAATCTGGCAATCAAATTCGCCATTTTGAAAAGCGACGATTTTGCGTAAACAAATATCACGTGGTCTGTACGTGTGCGGCAAACTTCGAATGTGTTTGTAATTTTGTGTATTTTATGTTTGTGTATCACGCATTGTCGGCCATATTTGCCGGCCTTTCTGATTGTTGTGATTTGTACACATCTTCCTTCCTGTCTTTTTTTATTCGTAGAAACAAACAGTATTTTTTATTAGTTATATGAAGTTGGCCTTGAATCTGTAATAAAATAATACACAATTAAAAGATTTTGAAATAGAAAAAAACACATTTCCAAGCTTTCAGCCGTGCTCACTCATGAATGTCATTCGTCATTTAGATAAGTATATACACATTTTGATGTTATCTTGCAAAGTGCGAATGTAATGTTTTCAAATAATTGATATGGATTAATTATTATACCATCGTATTATGTTCTCGAAATCATAAACATACTATAATAGTATTTGAGTATCAACCTATGTTCAATTTGAATTGGGTTATAATAATAATATACCCGTATATATATATCAATAGTATGTTTGCTTCAAAATCCACCCAAGTTATCAGTACGTACTTGCACAGGTTTGATTAAAAACTTTGATGAAATTAACATTTTAAAAATATTAATTCATAATATTATTTTGACAGCCCTCTTTTCTGATCGGCGTACATCTTGCAGGTGTTTATAAAATAATAATAATGTTCAGCGGCAGACAATATCAATAATAATGTTTCTTGAAATAAAATCTCCGATGATTAGTGATTTTTGCGAAAAGATCGATTTAAATTAACGTACTTACGACGCCGAGGTCCTTTTTATACTAAATTATATTTGAATGTCGAGCTCTTCAGCCCCCCCCTTAACGTACCTACTTTCACTTGCTAATAAAAATATATGGCCGACCAGACTTAAATATTTATAAGTATATATTTCGTTTATAAACTTAAGTTTTATAAGTATTTAATTAATAAATAGATTCCACAAGAATGAATGTTTTATTTTTCCCCTGGCTGTTCTGTTTTTGTCATATTGTTCTGTTTTGTCACTGTTCCGTTTTGTCATGTTTTGTTTTGTTGTTTTTATTTAATAAAACGCAATTTTTATAGTACTTATTCCACTTTTAATTAATATATTAGGACCGGTTTCGTCCGCCTCAGTGAGAAATGTCCCACTGAGGCGGACGAAACCGGTCCTAATATATTAATTAAAAGTGGAATAAGTACTATAAAAAATTGCGTTTTATTAAATAAAAACAACAATACAATGCAGTTCCACCATGAATTGACAGTTAACAAAATAAAAGAAATGTTTTGTTTTGTCATTGTTTTGTTATGTCATGGAACCGGTGCGGTGGCATATATCATTTCATAACTAGTCTTCTTCTTATTGTGCAATCCCCGCGGAGGTTCTTAAGCCACGAAATGCGGCGTCGTCCTCTGCTACCCTCACCATTGATGTTTTCTTGAATGACAAGTTGAGGAATGCTTACTTTTGTCCTCGCATAATGTGGCCGAGGTACTGTAGTTTCCTGGTTTTGATACTACGTAGAACTTCTCGGTCCTTCCCCATTCGATTGAGAACTTCAATATTTTTCACCCGGTCAGTCCAAGGAATTTTGAGGATGCGTCTATACAGCCACATCTCGAAAGCTTCAAATCTCCGTGACATCTCTTGGTTTAGCGTTCATACTTCCATACCGTAGGAAAGAATTGAGAGAACATAACAACGTACCATACGCAGTCTCAGACCTAGGTTAAGGAGCTAAGATTGCTATTCGATTGCTAAGGAGGCGTCTCATTTTGATAAAGGCACTCCTTGCGATCTCAATTCTTGTTTTTATTTCCTGGGACTGGTCTCATTTCTTGACTAGTCACTAGCCTTAACCAAATTGAATGCGATCCCGGTGAATGCATAAATGCATTTGGACAGAAAAAAGTCACGGTATTACTGGCAAATTCACTTGTAAACCTAACGAAAAATTATTACAAGATAAAAAGATTTTTTTATATAAGTACAACATTTTTAAATTTTCTGTTGAATCATATAAACTTGACTTGGCTAGCTTAAATGAGCAAAAAAAAATTGTACTTGATAGAAATAATACTGAAATGTCATTTTAACATTCATATTGATTTCCATAGTAACGCACGTATATATTAATAATTTAGTTGCTAGGACCCCAGTCCCCTAGCAACCAGTAATAGTGGATTGGATTACGGATTTCTTCCGAAATAACTTTTCATACAAAACAGAATTAACTGAAAATCAATTCAATTCTACTGTCTGTCAGGGTCATATCAGGAGAAAATCAATTCAATTCAATTCTGTCTGTCAGGGTATGGACTTAATAGGTTGAGCAAGTGGCTGACATCAATTTCTCGTAAAAATCAAAAATCTCTTTATATAAACCTGTACTCTGTGGAGGCCCATATGATCCTTTTAGGATCGGACCAAGGTCGAAAGAAGAAAGAAGAAGAAAAGTATTAAAAAATGCATTGGCATCGTGTTCTGATATATTCTAAAAGTTTCAAATGTCTAGCTAGTCGGGAAGTTAGTTAAAAATCGATTGCAAGATTTGTACTGGATAAACAACCACCGGACAAACAAGAATACGACCTAATAAAAACGTTGTAAAATAATACATATCGACGATATCGACAAAAAAAATCTTTACTATAATATACGTACAGTTGTTTGCGATTCGGGCAGTGCCGGGTTTATCTCTCCGTTAACCGTCACTGATTACTTATGTATTATCAGTGCGTAAAACGCGTTATTTCGTTGAAGGACGATCAACCCGTTAAACTTTTAACTTAGCTGTAAATGATAAAGTAATAAAATAAAGTACCGTGGTGCTCACTTGGTGATTAATTAAGGATGACAAACTCAAGTTGGTATACAAGTTTTCTAGCAAGGCTGACAATACACTAGGTCTTGGAAGAGTTAAGGTCACACGCAGTGACGTATCCAGATACAAATAATGAATATACAAATATTAAGTAATATAATTTCAAGAATATATTTGGATGTTTGTATGTTTGACCCTCCTTCTCGGTTTTTCTTTATACAAATCTACACGCGCAGTCGAATTTCGACAAAATTTGTACAGTAGACGGAGACCAACAAGCCAGAGTACGTGGTCGTGGTCTCGAATTTCAGATTTAACCCGTTGCACCTTGGGGACAGTTTTACGGTTTTTGCGGAAAAAGGGCGCCGCGTACTTACTTCCTGGGTCTTGAAATGTGGAAGTTAATGCTGCAACCCCCATTTTTTATTGAACATGTCGCAGGAATTATTCTTGAATCATTTAAAAATATTGACGTTTATTTCAGCTCCATCGGAGGTCAAATGGCAAAGTTAAATGCAAATAATTGTGTTATTAGAATCGCTAATCGGCAGGTTGGCGCGGGCGATGAAGTGCTGCCACATAATATCGGAAAGCTTCACTCACGGACAATAATTGTATGTAGCTGCATCAAGAGTGGGGAGTAGTAAAAATCTATATATTTTGGCACCAAATGGAAAAGCCACAAATATCGTATATCGAAAAGTCATGGAATGATGGATTGGATATTAATATTATGGATGAATATTTATAGCCTTAAAATGATAAAATGAATATGGACTACTTTTTACGATATTTAAATGCAATATATGTACAAAAATATACAATATTATGTTAAAAATAAAAATCTCTTAAATTATATATTTTTTACTTTTTTAAATTCAATCCTTTGCACTCTACGTATTAAATTTAGAATTTTTATTTTCAAATATTAAACCATTCCACTCCCGGGCAGCGCCGGGTGATACTGCTAGTATTAAATAATAATATGACTAATTTTCATGTTAATTTTATTTTGTATGTTTTTTTTTTAAATATGGCTAAGTTTATAAATTATGTATATAGTAAACGTTTGATACTACTGACTGAGATTATTGGTGAGAATTTAAACACGTCACGTGAATGTGGAGTTTACCAACTTAATCATGCTTCATATTATGTTTGCTAAATAAAAAAGGTTCTTGTATTTATTTATAGAGTTTCTAAAATAAATTGTTTCATACAGATCAGAACTATTTACTGTGAAAATATTTAATTTAAGATGGAATGTAAGATGGAATTTTCTTCAAAGAAATTTTATGTAATACTAGCGTTAATTCAAAAGAACTAAACATAATATAAAAGTATGTCCATTGGCAGAAAATGTTTTACCTGTGGTGCTAGCTTTAATAAAAGATAATAATATATAAGTAGTATTAAAGTATAGATAGAGTCTAGATAAACCGAAACAATGCTTATATAAATTTTCTAAATGGTATTTTCTCTACGCCTCTGGCACAACTAATTTGACATCGCGTTATTCACCTAACAAGCCGTTCGCAGGGTCATGGATGTGAATACATTTTTATCAACTTGCATGACATCTGCTGGCATCAGAACTATTGTGTTCTAGAGAAAAATATTTGAGATAATATTGTATGTGTTTATTTACGTACCTACGAATCAAATTATTGGGTGTAGTATAGGTATTTGAGCTAAACTTGTAAATTGTAAATTACTAACATATTTTTTAATATTTGATCTATAAATTATTACGAGATATTTCACGTGGATTTAAAAGCACGCAACGTAAGAAAGAAAAGATGGAACCATTGCTTTATGATTCAAAGCTGGAGTACGATGTATAAAAAGTGAAACAAGTCCGTACTGCTTTGATAAGTATAAATACAGTGTTTTTGGTTTTGGTGAAATGAGAAACCAAGTTTTTAACTACCAAAACAATCCAATAATGTTGGATAATATAAAAGAAACGATTGGTTAAACCTTGGATTCTAATTTCATCAAAACCAAAAACACTGTATTTTTACTTAGCAAGATAGCACACTAGTCTTAGTTTTTAATCGCTATACAATATTCGTTTTTGAATAAATATTATTAATTAGAATGCTTTCTCTTTATTGTTTTAGTCTTGCGCCTGTAAAACTATTATTATATTAGAACCAATGAAAACTTGTGAGACTAAGCTAGTGGTCGGTCTTCAAGCTTAAATTTACTAAAATTACAAATTAATAGTCCCTCCGCACCGAACTTAACGGAATGAAAAATAGTCCGGTCAGTTTGTAATATAATAATTTGTAATAATCTGTATAGTGTAAGTGAATGAAAATGTAATACATTGATCATCTCCCTTCAGATGATACTGATAGATGGAGAGAACAGAGATAATTTTTCTCTCCGGGCTCCCAGATCTCTCCTTACCACGTGGCCGAAAAATTCAAGAATGGAGAATACATTTATAGATAATAGTTCAATATTAAATACCTATTGCAATGTATTAGGTATACATCAAAATACAAATACCGCTTTTCATTCTTTGACATTTAGAACTAGACCAGGTGTACCCAACCCAAATCGTTTGGTGGGCCAAAAAAAGTATTACTGAGCATAGGTGGACTACACATATAAACAAAAATAAAACAATGAACTCATTCAAAATATTTTATAAGGTGCCATATAATTAATGTGACACTTGTTTTTTGTTATTGTTTGATATCTTTTTCATATTGACTGGTAATTTAGCCGACGCGCATCGCAGTTGCTTGGTCGTGTTTTTATCAAGCAACCTACTGCGACAATTCGTTTTTATATTTAATTTTGAAAAGAACGATTCGCAGCGATATGTAGTCCCAAATGCTGATGTAATGCACATTGCCAGTCGTTTTAATTTTGGAAAAAATGTATCTTCGAGGATATATTTATGATAAAAGTCAAGCTTATTCATTTCGAACATGCACTTTAACTATATGCTTGATTGCAGTTCTATAATCTCCACTAGTAAACTTGGAGGCGCTGATTCCACCTCTACGTTAAATGGAGACGCTCGTCGAGTGTGTGGAGCCGGCACAAGCATAAAAACATGTACTAGCACGCAGCACAAGAAAGTTCCAATTTCACAAAATATAATATAAATATTGTAAATTTACGAGAACGATTTTTATATTGTATGAATACCAAAATGAAAAATATAAAAAGCTGAAAACTTCAATTGGGCCTTGGGGCGCGCGTTTGGCATGCCTGAAAAAGACTTTGATTTCATTTAAAAACAATACAAAAAAGTTGGCAGAATGCCTAAATATTATTTATTAGATGTTTACAACGCGTAACGTGGTCTTAAATTCTGTTTGAGTTATAAAAAATAGTACGAATATTAAAAACTTCGATAAACTAAAACATTTTAAAATTTAATGGCTTTTTGACGCTATCGTTTTACAGTGTCAGTGTGGTAACAAAATCTCACATATTAAGAAAAGGTCATAATATTAAATACATTCTACCACCAGTTGTATATTATCGTAAAATATATTATGTTATAATTCGGAAAACATCAAAATATACGTTGACCCCTACTGTATCCGGTTATAATTAATTAATATTATTCGTACGGAAGTATTTAAAAATAGTTGACAGTGTGTTAATATATTTAAATTTGTATAATTATCATTTTCTCTATGTATTCCAATGGAATCTTTTTTTCACACGTCATGTTCTTCGAAGATTTTATTTAAATTAAAATTTGTTGTGTTGGTAATCAATTTTTATCAAAAATCATTTATTATTTTAATCAATTTTTGACACATTATGACTCACTGTGGGTTGAAATAGACACTTATTTTGATTGTAAATTAAACAAAAATACTTTTGGACAACGTAAGAAACTAACATCTCTGTCAAGGTATGTTTTCACAATTGTCGATAATATGATTTTTTGAACTTATATTTCTTACAATAATTATTGTAAAGCGAAGTTGTTTATATTGATGTTAATTCTACGATATTTCAGTTACATAATATTTATTTATTTATTTAAGTATTTAAAAAAGACACGTTGAGCACATAACAAATTATTACTTCAAGACGTTCACAACATGACATTTAGAATAAAAAGTACAAGTAAATAAACTAGAGAAAAAACAAAGCGAAAATAATAATTTTATAGAAAAGAAATAAAAAATATGAATAAAAAAAACAATAATTAAAAAAATACAAATTAAACAATAAAATAGAATTTTAAAAACAGAATGCATCAATATAATTCTACTACATAAAAGCTAATTCAAATAAGGATGTATTTTTATTTGATTTTCATTAAAACTTTATCGTTCCTTTGAAGGTTTCGAATAAGACTAGCATAAGACGGTAGGTATTATGTATTAAGTATGTATTTGTATTACGAAATATTTTAAAATGCCACTATACATTAAGTAAACAAACTATGTCTCTAAAATCGTATTAGGTAGGTACATGTCATTACCTATGACATGTGGTCTGACGCAATTGATGTCATATTAAAATACCTGCGTTTCTCAACAATTTATAGTGTGTGATAAAGATTTTCAACAGACATCGCGTCGTTACTTGGTATGGAAGAAGGTCATTCCATATCTGACAGGGCTCTAGCCTAGGGGCCCTGGCTCAGGAAGGGCCCGGCGTGACGAGTCGACCAGATGAGTGAGATAAACACAGACCACAAATTTGCTCTAACAGTAAAAAAAGGCTATTTTTCTTCAATAATTATTATTAATTAAAATATTTGATTGTACAATGCAATTTTTAACTATGTGCCGATACTCGACAACTCCATAATTCAAATGGATGTAAATGGATGGGAAAAATTCGCTAAAAATACACCTTAATTTTACCGCATACACCGTGGAAAACGCTAATGTAGCGCGTCACACTGCTTTTACCCTTAGTGATAGGTAGGAGGGAACCCAAACATCCTAGCCTGAAGGCCCGCTTCAGGATGTGGGGGCCATGCATATGATGATAATTAATCTTGTACCTAGCGACATGTTCTGTCAATGAGCCATTTCCAAGAAAGTCCCACTAGCGCTTAATCATGATTAGATATTATCGTCACTTGCTATTACCCGAGAATTGCAGGCCAATATAGGCGGCAGTTTTCCTCTTGCTAAATGACCCGCTTAATTTTAATTCTCTAATTTACAAAATAATTGTTGTAAACAGTACACTGTCTTTCTCGATCTTTAAAAAAATAAACGGTTGTCCACCCAAGTTGTATATTGAATGCAACCAGTGACGTCCCGTGGGGGTAGGCAGATTGAGCGTCGCTTGGGGGCGGCAGTTACCCGAAGGGAAGCAAATCGAGGAGAATCATAAGGTATATAGAAATAACCATCTAAATTAAGTAATTAAAATTCATTAAAAAGTTCATCTCACTGGTTGGAAACAAAATGTATTAATTACTATAAAAGTTGTAATAGGACTATATTGTTTTGTTGGGTTCGCGATGTCTAGTATACTTCCGTTTTCCTTGGACGTCACGTCCTTGGTGAACAGCAATACCACGTGCAGATTTGCGAATTATATTTGAATTAAGTATAGGTAGGTACATAATTACTCAATTTTGTGTAAAATGTTTGCTAGTCACTCATCACACTTTAAATGTATCTTAAACCATGGACTCGCAATACCTATTAATTGTCTATTGAAGCAGGGATGGCATTTAGTGGTATACATCTTGTTAGTAATGTATTCATACAACACATTTATTAGATATTGGAGTCATGAAAGGATGATAAAAATATTGTATAAAAAAATGTGGTGGCATTTTGGCGCTGCCTAGGGGCGGTATTTTGTCTAGAGACGTCTCTGAATGCAACCCACAGAAAGCATAGGTAAAATTTTCAAGGGAATTAATGGTTATTTCTAGTAGCCATTCGTATAACCCAAACATCAAATTCAAATATACCTACATTGATTAAAAACTATATACTTACCAATCAGCGAGATTCGAAAACGTGATCCATTGATCAGAAACAAAACGGATTGATCTCTTTTCCACGGTAGGCGGAGATTCTCTTTAAGTACCTAATTAGTTTTCTAATCGGCGCGTTGCCATGACAGTTCGTAAAACTAAATTTCTGCAAAAACGAATGTTTTTACTAATTTATTTGCATGAGTTTTAAGTAGAGTAGTATTTACCTCGTGGACCAAATTGTGATAAATAAATAGATCCAAAAAACTCTAGTAATGGCCTAATTAATGCAGTTCTCAAATGTTTTAATTGTATCAAGATAATTTAATTACATAAACTTTCTTCTTCTTTTGGTGTCATCTTTTGTTAAAGGTTGTCGATCAATTTGCAGTACATCTCCCTATCCTTGGCCAGTAGAATCGTATCACTAAAGTCCTTAATCTTTCCCTGTATAAGCAGGCGTAAATCATACTTTACATTGCAAAAAAGTGGCCAAATAATGCAACTTTTCTTCACTTTGAGGTAAGTATAAGCCCTTTTAGTCTTCTGAAGATCCATTGTTTTAATATCTAGGTTCCAACTCCGTAGACCAGTATAAATAGGTAAGATGTAATACCTGATCACCCATCACTTCTATTACCCAGGCCAATGTCTTGATTGTATAATAGATGTTTCATTTTTTTAAACGTAATTCTTATCATCTCAATGGTTACCTTTCTAGAGTTCTATTTTTATTCCCTCCTTCATCTATAACAACTCTCCTTTTTTGTATCTTATATATAGATACATATTAGAAAACAAATTGAATAAACATGTTATTACAATTACACTACGCCAATGCAAAGGGCGAATCGGTTTTCTACACCCATGGCCCCAGGCCAGGATCTTTGGCGGCCCCCCTACCTAAGGTTAAAAACAGTGTGATACTTTAAAGTAGCGTTTTCAAAATGGTGTTCGAGGTAATATTAATGCTATTCATTGTATGTTTAGCGATTTTTTGTATTTTTTAATACATCTACTTGAATTATAGTTAGTTGTCGGGTTAGGAATAATAAAATTAGTTGTCGAATATTGATACACAACAATCAAAAATTGCATCCCACAATCGCATATTTCAAAATGTTAAACTCTCGTAATGAAATAGAGCCGCAGGCGACTTTTTTAGTATTAGAGTAAATTTGTAATTTTTTGTGTTGACCCCACTTGACTTGCCACGCCGCCCCCCCCCCTCCCTGAGGCTGGCCCTCAGGCTAGAGTCTTGTCAGTCCCCCCTTGTAGGGACTAGGGAATTCAATCCCGAGCCAAAATCTTGATGATTTCGGGATTACAATTCGACGATCCCGGGAATAGCTTTTTTTTCAATAGTTAATATTTTTTTATATACACAAATAACATGGATAAAATCGGTCAAAAATAAATCTAGTATAATTTATACTATTTAATACATTTATTGTTAATATTGTGTAAGTTCAATCTATGTGTACTTGTCAGACCCAGGAATCGAACCTGGGACCCACGGCGTTATAGTCCAAGTGGCTAACATCCATTTCTCGTATAAAACAAAATCTGTCAATACAAACCTCTACTCTGTGGAGGCCCATATGATCCTATTAGGATCGGACATGGTCGAAAGAAGAAAAGAAGTTCAATCTTGGAAATACATAGGTTTAATGGAGTAAATAATATTGTTATATAAATAATAATGTGAAAGTAAAACAGTTTTATTTATTTATGAAAAGATAATATATTAATAAGATTATTTCTAATGTATTTATATGTTATTAAAAGTATTTTTTCTGTTATATTTTCGTTTTTATTTTGTTTCCATAAAAATTGATAAAAAAATCAATCCCGAATGTTTCGGGATTATGTTTACCAATCCCGGGATTCATAGGTATCGAAAATAGTTCGGGATCCCGGGATCGGAATCCCTAGTGGGGACTATGCCTACACCCACTCACATGGTATATTATTTACCTATTTTTGTAAACAATTAAATGGAGTTCTACTACATAAGTGGCAGTCAAATTAACAATAGATAGTATAGAATATCTATCTAAAAATAAAATAATTATACAATAGAGCAACATACATACATATTATTAACTCACCTGCTGCATTTGTAAATTAAATAATAGAAACATACTATGATACTCGTATCACGCGCCCTAGTTTTAAAAATACTGCATTACACACAATGATAATAATATGTCACACAATGTCATGTCATTATGTATGACATAACGAATTATATCTGATTGTGATTACATTTTCCTTTTGACATATTACGCGAATAAACCAAGAACACTCTTATCGAAGGTGTGTATTATAAAGGTTGCATAAAGAGCGATTAGATTGTACATTTTCTATGTAGGTATATTATTTCAACCGAAGCCTGCTAATAGGCATTAGTAGGTAGCAGTTTAGATATTCGACTGTCAAAATCCAGTTAACGAAACCCTATTGAAGAATCAGGGTTGCCACTGTTTTAAAAATGGTATTTTTTCAAATTAATTTTTTACATCATTATTAAAGTATGCTAATTCAGCTATCTAAAAATCTAGTGTTAGAAGTCTTCATTAACCCAGTGACGTCCCAAAACAAAATGCCGTCCCTAAGCAGCACCAAAATGTTGCCCTATTTTTATATGGTATTTTTTATCATGCTTTCATGACATCAAAATAATGTGTTGTATGGATAAATTAATTACTAACAAGTTATATGGTCGGCTCGTCATGCCGGGGCCTTCGTGAGCCCGGGCCCCCAGGCTAGATCCCTTTCAGCCCCCCCCCCCCTTGTGGCGGCCATGCTTACAGTACTTTTTATCATCCTTTCATGACTCCAATATCTAAGAAATGTGTTGTATGGATATATTACTAACAAGATATATACCACTAAATCTAATTTAAATGCCATATCTGATTCAATAGACAATATTGTGAGTCTACGATTTCAGATAGGTATTTTTTAAAATACACCTGACAACTTCCAAAATTCGCGAGTGACTAGCAAACATATTTGGATAAATTTTAAATTAAGTAAGTGTGTACCTACCTATAATTCAAATGTAATTCGCAATCTGCACATGTTATTGCTGAGCACAAAGGAAGCGCCGTCCAAGGACAATGGAAGTAAACTAGACATCGCGAACCCGACAAAAAAATACAGCCCTGTTACAGTCCTTTTATAGTAATTAAAAATTTTGTTCCCAACCAGTGAGCTGATTTTTAATGGAAAGATATTTCCGTTTTTACTAAGTTTAAATAGCTATTTCCATAATATATATATCTCCTCCTGCCGCCCTTCGGATAATTGCCGCCCCCAAGCGACGCTCAATCTGCCTACCCCCATGGGACGTCACTGGATTAACCAGTTTGTTAAATAGACTTTCAGTAGAAAGGAGGTCCAAAAACTTAGAGTAGCGTTATATGAAAAGATGCAATGCTAGACATGACGCTTAAGGATATGAAACAAAATAATTGGTGAAGGGATCGTCCATATAACGAGGGTATGATCATTTGTGACGGAAGGGTTGTGTGGGGTGGGTGTTGAAAATATGAAGTTATAAAACCATCAAAATAATATAATCGTGTCACAAACATAAGTTTGACGTCATTTATGGATGATCCCTAAGTAATCAAACATGGGCATGCAACGCAATTTTTCTTAAATCCTTATAGTTCGAAGCAACGACAATCAATGTATATAAAGGTAGTCACCCAATGGTACCAAAGAGATAATAGATAATTACAAGATAAAAAGAACTTTTTATATACACCGTTTTTAAATTTTCTGTTGAATAATTATTATACTCAATATGCTCAAACTTGTACTTGATTTGAAGTAAATAAAAAACAAACAAACAAATATTGAATACTGAAATGTCATTTTGATATTTCATTTTGATTTCCATAGTAACGTACTATCACTCCCCTCCATTTTGGTATGAGAATCTCTCAACTGTCACTTTATTTTTTAGTTATGGTTTTTTTTCCGTCTGGGTTTGGGATTTGGAGGTGGATAATTGACACACCGGAATTGTGATGGAAAACGGCGAGTTTATTTACGTTTATTATACTATATGGTTACATTTTTTAATAATTGAATTCTACGGAGGGCGAAATGTACGCGTTCGCGATTTTGCTGCTTGTCGCGATCTGCGCGCCATCTTGAAAAATCATTCCTAACGGTTTTTTTTCTTGGGCGACGTTGCATATCTCCAACGGTCAAAGACAATGTTGCCGGCCGACTTTTAACATTATTTGTTTTCGTAATCAGCGCTTTATTATTTGTTGGCTTTGATACCGATTCGGGCGTCTCCAGATACACAAAGACATCCCCAAATGGGGACCATACGGGGGTGTCACAGTACGTATATATTAATAATTTAGTTGCTAGGACCCCAAACTCTTAGCAACCAATAATAGTGTTTTACTTTTTACGGATTTCTTCCGAAATAACTTTTCATAGAAAACAGAATTAACTGAAAATGAATTCAATTGTACTTAAAGATCGCTAAAAGTATTAAAAGAATGCATTGGCATCGTGTTCTGGTATATTCTAAAAGTTTCAAATGTCTAGCTAGTAGCTAGTCGGGAAATTAGTTAAAAATTGATTGCAAGATTTGTACTGGATAAACAACCACCGGACAAACTAGAATACGACCTAATAAAAACGTTGTAAAATAGTGTAGTTTTGTCGAAGTAGTGGCAACATAATGCAACAGATTGGACTATCTTGGACTAGCCTTCACTCAGGATGGATTGATAATAATGAGCCAGGTATTTTATACGGCTTAGAATGCTGGATAGTCGAAGATACTTGAAGAAACTGGAACCCGCCAATGGGTTGTGGAGTGAACAATGGTTATAGCTTAGTATTCCCTCCACCATCCGCCACGTATCCAGATTTGATATGCGGACTTATACAGTAGCGTGGAGGACGATAATCGTCCTTTCAAGTTGTGCTGCGAGTATCCCAGGTGCGAACTTCTAAGAGCCAATTGTAGAAAATATACCACATCCTCTGGGAATATCCGATAATGTGCTCCGAGAGGAAAGAGATGCTTAAGTCGGTCTAACCAGCCGACCTGGTCACCACAAAGGCCAATTATATCACATTTAAAAAACGCGGTGTCCTATTGCAGACGCGAAGATCTCTTCACATCATTTTGTCTCTTCATATTGTTTTAGCTTTGTTTTTGTATCTTATTTAATATCATTAAATTCATTTATTTTTGTTAAGTCTCCATACCTTTTTTCTCCCGTAGCACTTTTTATTAAATTACGTCTGGCAATAAGCTTAGTTACTTGAGAGCGTTGCTTGGGTATCTGCTCTTGAGTAATTCCCAGGCGTAAACAACTGCTGATGCTTCACATCAAACATAGGGCTTCGTGATATGCTCGATTAAGACCGAGCGTGGTGCGCGGCGTATTGGTTTGGAGGATCCATGTTTGTGTTGTAGAAAATGTCACTGTTCTGGCAGAAGACACTAATTCGAAAAAATTACATATTGAGTTAGTTATACCAAAATGTTCCTTATTTCAAACTTTACCATCTGGAAACCTTCTTAATAAATAAACAGTCTTTATTTAATAAGTCATCCTTTTTACGATTACTTAATAAACTCACATGATAGACCATTTCAAACATTTTAACAACTTCAAAGTCAAATTACTCAAAACTAGTATTCTCCAGTTAGTGTGTTCTGCCTGAACAGAGACGATATAAACTCCATCGATCATTTTTTACATATTTATTTTCCAGCGAAGAAAGGTTAGGGGTTCAAAATTGTGACGTAATTTAGACAGAGGGGTAAAAGATTTGTTGGCAAATTGATGCGATATGAGGGGTTAAAAAATAACATATTGTATTAAACAAAATATCTGTATCATTTTCATATACCGGTCCCTCCCACTTCTGCTAGATGCTGACCTGCCCAGTATATACTATATACCTAGTTATATACCTTCACTTTTCATTTTAATTTAACCTCGCCCAATCTTTCTCGATATATCGATGACTTTTTTTTTAATAATACCATTACGCCTATTATTTCAAGTTTTAAACCCATTCGCTGCTGAGTGATAGAAATTCAAAATAAACCTCGTTCATTTATTTTTTCTTTGTACTTGGAAATGTTGTACGTACATTGCCACAAATTTATACGTTATCTGAAGAATTAATGGGGGAACCACAGTTGAAAACTATCCAATCAAGACAGTGTTAGAACGTATTCAATATGGCGTCATACTAGTTCCATTTTTTTCCGTTATACAGATGCGTTTGTGGGACTGATGCAGTTAGACGTATTAAAGTTTGAACATACATAATTTTGAAAACACTCATGAGAAAATATAGCCAATAGAAAAAATATTTTTTTGAAAAAAGTAAGACACCCGACAGGATCGAACCTACGTTTCTTGGGTACCGCGCCATGTGCATTACCACTATGCTACGACTGCCATGCTTAATTGCGACAAATTTTAACTGTTGGCCTTTTTAATACCTGCCCATAAGCGCTCTCAAAATTGAGTTACAGTAGGCGATTGGTTTTTATATTCTAAATTAAAGTATTTATTAGTTATAACTATAACTTATACCTTACTTGAACTTGCTAATAATTTGTCGCAATTCAGTATGGCAGTCGTATCATAGTGGTAATGCACAGGGCGTGATACACAAGAGACGCAGGTTTGATTCCTGCCGGGTGTCTTACTATTTTTAAAAAAAAGAGAATTTTTCTATTGACTATATTTTCTGATGAGTGTTTTCAAAATTATGTATATTCAATACTTAGAATGGTACATTCTTAAAATCTCGTGAATTATTCGTTAAAAAGAAATAGTAAATTAGTATTATAGTTTGTTGTAAGATGTTCTATCGGAATTAAATGACCGTCAGCACACGCGATCAGGTACCGCTGCAGAATATAGTCATAGGACAGCATGCATATGAAGGGGTGGACAAGTTCACGTATCTCGGATCCAGCCTAAATACCCAAAATAAGACAGCAGAGGAGATACAAATTTGCCTTATCTCCGGGAATAAATGCTGGCATGCCTGCAAGCGACTGGTGGGGTCGAAAATTCTAAGCCGAAGAAGTAAACTTCTAATTTATAAAACGATTATAAGGCCAGTGGTCACTTATAGCTGTGAGACTTGGTGCTTGACTAAAAACGAGAAAAGCAAATTAGCTGTCTTCGAGTGCAAAATACTCCGAAAAATCTTGTGAGAGTTGGAAGAGCTGATTGAACAGCAAACAATCATAAGATACTGTAAGTTCCAAAGACTACGATGGGCGGGACATGTGGAGAGAATGCCTGAAGTTAGAGCGCCAAGGATCATGACGAAGTGGCTACCCCAACGGAAGAGACCTAGAGGCCGTCCAAGAAGGAGATGGGCTGACGCCGTAGAAGTGGACTGGCTTCATATAGGAAGACCCGGTAACTGGAGAAGTGTGGCGAGAGACCGGAGTGAGTGGAGAGTGGTTGTGGAGGAGGCCAAATCCCACCCCGGGATGCAGCGCCGTAGAAGAAGAAGAAGATATTAATGATATCATATTTATGCCTAAATAAAACACTTAACTAACTAAACCACCGGAAAACAAGGGAAAGGCAGAAGAAAAAGATTGGTAAGTAAATCAGAAGTACAATCATGTCGTATAATTCAAATAAAATTCTGGTAGGCACTCGTAAGTCGAATTATCTTATTATCTCACAACAATGACAGACAAATCTAATAAAATTGGAACATTGCTGTCTGAAAATGCTTCACGAACGATGCTTATTTTTTTAAAGTATCTCAATGCTATACAGCTAACTATTTCCAGTAAGACAGCTCACACTGAACTGTGCGACGGTAAAATGTAATATATTATACAATTTACATATACCTAACAACCTAACCCACGTTCACTTCTTAAGTCTTATTAAAATACATACCACGACAACGCGCCGTTTTCAAAAAAGACTGTCGCTCTCTGATCTTTCCAGGTCTTGCCAGGACCCAAAAAACTTACCATTATTATACATTTTGTAGATGGTGTGATTCCAATATTATTTTGTACTGTCCGTATGTACAAAATAATATATCATTGAATAATACAAACAAAAAAAACTAATAAATCAAATTAAGTAGTTTTTCCTGGACGAAACAAAAAGTAGACAAATATACATAATGGAGAAAAAGACTGATTTGATTTGAATATGATCAATGAGATAGACAACAGTACCCACAAAACTGACTTCACCACTCTTTCTTCTTTCGACCATGTCCGATCCTAATATGATCATATGGGCCTCCACAGAGTAGAGGTTTGTATTAAGGGGGGACATGCTCAGCGTAGGTCAAAATAGAGCTTTTGTTCTATTTTCAAAGCATGATCCTGGACATACCTTAAACGTTGTAGATAATCTATTTATATAATTTTGAAGCCTTATTATCCTTTTATATTTATTTTAAACATTTTTGATGACTGCATAAAGTATTTTTATTACTTAAAATAGTGTTCTTTTAAACCTCTCGCTCTAATGTTTTAGAATATAATCATATTTCGGTAGTGCTGAGCACGTCCGCCCTTAACAGATTTTGTTTTTTTACGAGAAATAGATGTCAGCCACTTGCTCAACCTATTAGGTCCACACCGTGACTCACACACAAATTGAAAATCAATATGTGTACTTGCCAGACCCAGGATTCGAACCTGAGACCCACGGCGTGATAGTCCAACGCTTATGCCGCGCGGCCACCGTGGGTGTTCTGAATACTGTATCTAAATCGATTTAATTTTATTATTGGGTCCAACTGAGCTAGTGCGATAAACAATTGTTGGATTTAGAAACGGGCACATATACCCCCACCTCACCGCTTCACCGTTGCTATCTGACCACTTTACCTGCTCGTGATGAATTTTTGCAATTTCGTTATTTTCGAGTTGGTTGTTTTGTATGAACATATTTGAACATTTTGAGAGATGGCGGTGAAACTATACTAAATTGGTGCGAATAATATAATCTACTGTGCAAGTTTTATCAACATATTTTGTTAAAAAAAAAATTAAGTTAAAAAAAGTAGGCATCTATATTTTATATCGGTATCATGGGCATAGTTAAAACGCTAATCAAAAAATTCCTTTTTCAAAAATGTATTTGTGTTCTAAAAAAGGTTTTTTTTTTGCTAAGTATGCATTTTTAATAAGGATATTTAAAATATATATGTATATTTATATATTATAATATGTTTGTCGTTAGCGTCAGCCGCGTCCAAACGGTTGAGGTCCGATATCAGCCGTTTCGCGCAGGTCTGACCTGAATTCGTCCGATTTTTTCTACACATAAGAACGCGTTATAATTATTGAGCTGAGATAATACTGAGTGAATGTTTAAATACTCCCTTCGGGCTATTAGCTGCAATGTTAGCGTCAGATCACCACACGAGCGACTTCATACGACGCGATACGACTTAACAAGATACACATATTATTTTTCAATTCGTATATGAGTCAGATTATGGACCTAATAAGTTGAGCAAGTAGCTGACATCCATTTCTCGCAAAACAAAAATCTGTTAATAAAAACCTTCACTCTGTAGACGCATGGGTAGTCAACCTGGTCCCTACCTAAGCTCAAAAGCTACTGCACTGTTTTCCAAGCAGAAATATTGGCTATCAGAGAATCTCTCGAGTGGACACTGAAAAGATTAAAGTTCCACAGATACAACTATGTTAACATATTCTCATATAGCCAATCCAGTCTGGTAGCTCTCTAAAACCCATCATCCACACACCCACTAGTAAGGGACATTTTAACACTATCAACACAGCTTCGAATGATAGGAACAAACCTTAGATTCTTCTGTATAAGAAGTCACACAGGGATAGCCGGAAACGAGGAAGCTGATAAATACGCTAAACAAGCCACAACAGATAAAAGACCTTCAACCTACACACACTTCCCTCTAAGTTACGCAAAACAAAAACTAAACGAAGACACAATAGAGCTATGGAACCACAGATACACAACATCCCCCACAGGATCAATAAGGCAGAAATTTATTATAAACTCTGCCATCACTCTTGCCAGGAACATAAAAATATCACACGAACTCACACAGATACTAACAGGCCATGGAGCGGTGCGAGTTTATCTAAAAAGATTTAAATTGAGGGATGATGACTGTTGTCCATGTGACGGCAACACATCTCAAACTGTGTGGCATGTCATCAACGACTGCCCTATACTAGAAAGGGAGCGATGGACTCTCAGGACTCGATGTAGACAGCATAATCATGAAATTGACCTCCAAAAGCCTCACGAAGTACTAAGCAATGGAACAACACAAGAACACTACACAAAATATTTAATCCTGGCCATAAAGAAAATTAATGATATAAATGGAGGAACCTAATTAGCCCCACATCAATGCAACTAACCCACCCAAACACCTTGTACGAAAAAGCAAGGGCATGGTTATTAATATTAAAAAAACCTGGTCCCTACCGCCCTCTAGTGGGCGTTCCAGCTTTCATGGTGGGCGGTAGGGGTTTTAAAAACATTTTCATTATGTTTTCATAAAATTCGCTGGGACAATTTAAATTTTAGAAAATATACTATACTAGACTGATACAACTTGCCAAGAAAAACTGTTAGAAAAAGATATGATGAAGAAATTAAACATAAATTCGATAGTGGTGGATATGAAAATCTATTAAAATTAAAAATAATGCCTCTATCCAAATATGTGGAAAATGATATTCAGTTTATTGATACTATTCCTTACATTATATCTTGTGGAATCAGACTTTAGTGCAGTTTATATATATAATATTTCTAAGATCTTCGTTTGTTCTCACAAAAAGCACCAGATATCCAGTATTTAGTTTCGCAGCATCAGCTTTATAAATGACCATTACTGTGGAAGGCGGTTAGAAAAAATTACTAATAACAGAGATACAAAAGTGGGCGATAGGTATAAAAAGGTTGACTACCCCTGCAGTGTAGAGGCTCATAATAATATGATCGTATTATTAGGGTCGGACATGGTCGAAAAAAAAATGAATGAAAACAGAGTTGACTTGAAAAGCCTCATAGTCATAGACGTACCTTTAGTAAAAAATAAACTCGAACATACGTCTTTGGATTGCTTAGCGAGTTCTCTATCGGTACTTTTGACTAAAATTTAATAACATCCAGATTATACTATTTAAAACACTATACCAAGTTCATAAATATAGTTTCAAAACTTGGCGGTTTTTGATACTTAATCTAATAATTTTATGTTATTAAAAAAAATATATATAGTTTGTAGAGCTATGTAAATTTCATGGTGTCTATGTTAGGTGTGTGTGATTAAAATTGTTTTATCAAACTATGAAAACAACTTTCTTTAGAGAATGTGACATTCTATTAAAATGGTATTTTGAGTCGTTTCTCAGATGATTTATTTGTATTTTTACGTGTTTTAGAAAATTTTTAAACAATTTTTCGTGGAGAAATTTTGAGAGCTGATTTTATATAAATGATCTATAGCCGTTTCACATGGGACACCTGTGTCCAGCCACTAGTGTGTCGAGTGGCTGCATTTACACATAAATGAATGGGCGCGTTCAGACGGACACACATGAGTATCGCATTCATTTATATGTAAGTGCGGCACCTCTACACACCGGTGGATGGATACAGGTATCCCGTGTGAAACGGCCCTATGCCTATTTATTATAAAAACCATATTTCGCTTTAAATTTTCTTGTAAAATCGATTTTTTGCAACTATCGTACATCCTAATGGATGTAAGTTTTGTACCTACTATTCCATTTGAGTCGGTTTTTTGCGACCTAGGTTTCGCCTTTCGGCATCTCCAGGCACTTTGTACACTCACCAAGAGGTAAATAAACACTGATACCGAATACTATTAACTCCAACTTATATAAAAGTAACTTACTATAAAATTCAGTCAATCTTGCCGTACTAGCAATATTAATACTATCGACTGAAATCCATTAGATTTTAAATTCAAATTCCATCAAGTACCTTCAGTTGATAGTATTAATATCGTACATGCCTTAAACATGTTTTATGTATCATAGTTTTATTTAAATAACATGTGATGTTATAAAAAATGCATAACGCAGTAGCGAAACCAGACCTTTAAATCGAAATATATGACTGTCTTGCTCGGAGTATATCTTACAGTCGATTCTAGAACACTCATACGATGTCATTTTTAAATACAACTATTACAAATACATTGACATTTATCCACACAAACACACCCTTCGTACCTACACCCACACAGATAAAGACATATATTATTATATTAAAATATTGGGAAAAAAATCATTAAAATGCAGACAAGCAAGGATAACACGTGATACTAAAATAACCTGTTATTTGATCTAATTTAATATAATAATATATTGTGAAGGATCTTTGTGAATAAGCATCATTATTATGCTCTGGTGAGGCTCATTTATACTCATCGCTTATGAACAATGGCTACGAGATACAGAAAGTTGAAATGGTACTAGTCGGTTATCCTGGATATAGCGGCAAACACATTTTGAAAATAGCCGATATACTGGATTATTTGTTAGGATAACCTAACCTAACCTAACCTAAACTAACCCAAACTAACAAATAATCCAGTATATCGGCTATTTTTAAAATGTGTTTGCCGGTGTATCCAGGATAAACGTATAGAACCGTTGAATTCATATATCTGGTGTCATGAATCACTTCTTAAGTGATTTCAGCCAAGAAGTTTAATAATGGAACAAAATTCTACGACAGTTAACAAAAACTAACCAACAAGACTCCACACAGAGAAAAGTTAAACAAACTTCAACAAAACCCTGCTGTGAAATATACCTTTCTCATTTATTTTCTTTTATTGTGTTAACTGTCAATTTTATTAACGGTGGAAATTCATTGTATTGTTGATCTAATTTAATAAAACACAATTTTTTTCGTATTTATTCCACAACATATTAATTGTTTTCATTCTACTAAAACTACAATGTGTATATAGTGTTTGTAAGTTTTTAAAATTCAATTAACCCCTGCCTAATCCAATCCATAGTACATAATAGTAAAAAAATATTCGTTTATCTATAAAATATGTAAAACTATGCCAATAGACCATACATCGTCAGCTGAATGCAGAACTATTTAACTAACATTTGAAATGTTTTGCAGAAGAGTTTTTTGAAACAGCCTACTTCAGTGTACGAGTATATACAATTTTTTTCATCAATAAGTCATAGCAATTTGCATATTTTTTATAGATAGGTGAATATTTTTTATCTATTGTGGTTTGGTTTAGGCAGGATTTAATATGTACCTATTCTTTATTCAACGAAAATCAATAAGTAAAAGTAAATAAAGAAAAGGTACCTGAATAATTATTACGGTTTAATTTAGGCAGGGTGTAATCAAATTTTAAAAACTAACCAGCACCATCTGCAAATTGTTTCTTAATTTAATGAAAAGAAATAACTATGACTGACAAAGTTTAGTGTGCAATATGTATATAGAACCTTAATAGCCTACCTCCACCCCTCGCCACTGAGGTGTACCTACACATTTTACCGCTTGACACATCCATTCATCATAATGGATTCATACATTTGAATTGTTATTTCATATTCCGTCAATATCAGCAGCCTTATTTTACAACGTTTTTATTAGCTCGTATTCTTGTTTGTCCGGTGGTTGTCTATCCAGTACAAACCTTGCAATCGATTTTTAACCAGTTTCCCGACTAGCAGGACATTTGAAAATTTTAGAATATATCAGAACACGATGCCAATGCATTATTTTAATACTTTTAGCCATCTTTAAGTAGAATTGAATTGATTTTCAGTTAATTCTGTTTTGTATGAAAAGTTGTTTCGGAAGAAATCCGTAAAAAGTAAAACACTATTATTGGTTGCTAGGGGTCTGGTGTCCTAGCAACTAAATTATTAATATCTTTAAGCAGAGTTTAATTCATTTTCAGTTAATTCTGTTTTGTATGGAAAGTTATTTCAGAAAAATCCGTAAAAAGTAAAAGAATATCATTGGTTGCTAAAGGGGTGGTCTAAGCAACTAAACTATCAATATATACGTGCGTTACTATGGAAATCAAAATGAAATGTCAAAATGACATTTCAGTGTTCTATATTTGTTTGTTTGTTTGTTTTTTTATTTATTTACTTCATATCAAGTACAAGTTTGTGCATATTGAGCATAACAATTTAAAAACGTTGTTTATAAAAAGTTCTTTTTATCTTGTAATTATTTCTATTTAAAATCAAGTTATTAAGAAAACTTAGTTTGATTTCTAGACTGCGTCAAGATTTCTTAAAATTTTAGTATTGACGTACTTGCAATTACTAATAATTTTAAATTAGTTTATTTTTTATTCAAAACTGAATCATAATAATAATCTATTTCCTAACGAATATTATTATTTTCTACATCCGTCAACATTTTTTTTTAATATCTCGCGAGCATGTGGGATTGCAGACAGATTATAATATATGGTTGTATGACTCAGTAACTGAAAAAAAAATAATTATCAAACATATTGAAATAAATAATGACTAAGTAAACACTTTTAATACAATTGCGACAAATAAAATTATTATTACTCATACGAGCTTTTCACTATTGCATCATAAGATTGTGACGGATTAGATCGACCGCCGAAGCCTTAAAAGAGCTTTCAGCTACTGGAAAAGTCACCCCATAATATCGATGAACACTGACTGTCAGCCATGTTCTTTTTCTTTCCATCCAATGAATAATACAATTACGTGATATGTATGTAACTATAACCAGTGTTTCGTTACATTTTATACCAAATAATTCTATTTTTTTAACTATCACGAATTTTTAATATATATGCAAAGTACTAGCGAATTACCATGAAAAGAATAACTGAAGTTTCATAAATATATAACTGTTAAAACAGTAATAAATTCTAATTAATTTGAGTTTTGTACTATTCCATTTGAGTATTTTTTTGCGACCCGGGTTTCGCCTTTCGGCATCTTCAAGCACCATGCGTACTCACTAATGCCACATATACACTGGCAACGTATACAGTTAATTTATCATTGTGTACCTATATAATAATGTTATAGAATAAAATAAGTTTATTTTAACACTTTATTTCTTAGTAAAGGGTCGGGTCACCGCCATCTTTAGATTAATAAAGCCTGAGCATAACTTTTTGCACAAGCAACGAGTGGTCCACTTTTCAGCTGTCAAAATCAGATCCCTGATTGCTTGACATATTGATTCGCACTTTCTCGTTTCAAAGTGAGTTATAAAAAAATCTCAAATCAAATATATTAACTATCAGTATTATTTATAAATAATATACATTCCTGTTATTCATCAGCTCTCAAAGTCAGACTAGTCCTTCACACAAAATCCGGTGGTAATATTGATTTCCAAAAAATATGTAGCATTGATCTATGCATTACATTTGTAGGAATGTGTGTTAATGCTAGTGTATTATTTATCATGTAACTTAATTAAAATCAAACCATTCCCTGTGTGAACACGACAGACGCGTCAGTATGAGCACTCTATAGAACAATGACAGTTCATACATAGACAACAACGGGAGGGGCGGAAAAAGTAGGACCAGTCGTTGTGAATGTATCGGCTTTCTACTTTAGTCGGCAATGGTCGGGTATAAAAACAATTCCTTAATATTTTCAATATTTAAAGTGTTTGTAAAAACCCGTAGTAAATAACTTATATATTATTAATACATTATAATACCATTACTAGTTGTAGTCAATGAGACTAGGTAACGTGTTGGGAATTTAATGAAATGATTGAGAAATGTTACTAAATATAAAATTATAAGCTTAGGGCCTCACCTATCGCCAAGATGTGTCTTTATAATTTGAATTAACAATCTCTTATAAACTGTTATTTTTTATTTCCTTCCTTTGATTTTCCTTGGGAAGACATTTTATCATTTAACGGTGTTATAAATCGAGCGACTTCTTATATCCGAGCTGAAACTGTGCCTGGCTATTAATTCTACTATAATATAACTTAACTCCAAAGGCAATAAAAAAGATATAAATATGATATTATGTCGTATTCAATCACGAAATTATCCTTGAAGTTAACTGTCAGACGTGATATTATTATTTAACATAGCCGCCCATGATCAGCCGCGAACTGTCAAATTTCGTTGAGTAATACAGTTAACACGTCTTACTCGATTCCAAATGATTTCCATTAGAATCAAGTAAGACGTGTTAACTGTGTCAACAATTATTGTAGATAACCGCCTTTTTATGGAATTACTTCGACTGATATTCGTGTTATTTTGAAACAATAAAAATAACGGAAACGTGTTACTAACTGTTAAAAACTATTTAGAAGGACATTTCAGTACGGTCATTATTTTCTTTTGTGCTGAGGTATATAATAATAATCATAATGAATGCCTTATAGAATACACCGCATGCAAAAATGCATCGATCGCAACGGGAATTATGTAGAAATAATTACAAGATAAAAAGAACTTTTTATATACAACGTTTTTAAATTTTCAGTTGAATCATTATGCTAAATATGTTCAAACTTGTACTTGAAATGAAGTAAATAAAAAACAAACAAATATAGAATACTGAAATGTCATTTTGACATTTCATTTTGATTCCCATAGTAACGCACGTATATAATATTAATAATTTAATTGCTAGGACCACCCCCTTAGCAACCAATAATAGTGGATTGGATTACGGATTTCTTCCGAAATAACTTTTCATACAAAACAGAATTAACTGAAATTGAATTTAATTCTACTTAAAGATGGCTAAAAGTATGAAAAGAATGCATTGGCATAGTCTTCTGATGTATTCTAAAAGTTTCAAATGTCTAGCTAGTCAGGAAGTTAGTTAAAAATCGTTTGCAAGATTTTTACTGGACAAACAACCACCGGACAAACAAGAATACGAGCTAATAAAAACGTTGTAAAATAGTAGAAAGTCCAGACTTTCCAACAATGATTCATTGCAAATAAACGTGTTTTTCTTGGTGAAAAAAAAAATAAGAAATTTTACGGACCACCCTCGTATTTGAGAATCACTGGCAAAATGCAGTTAGCTTAAAACATTAGCTAAGTAAATAATATAGCCTATAGTACAAACTCATATATATTATGTATTAGTAGTATAAGGCATGAATCAGATCTTTTATATTTCCCATAATCCGCTTACATAGTTGAAACTTTCAAAATGTCAACTGGGTCAAATTATATTGGTGACTGATCGTTTTCTTTGTATTTTAAGCCGAACAAAAAGGTTCAATACTAAATTTAAGGGTGGCAACACAATGCACATTGATAAGGCTTTTATGAACAACACGTAGATAGATAAATCAAACATAATTGAATGATTACCAATCTGCAGGCTAGATAATTTGGCCTAAAATATTCTAATATGGCCGAGTATAATCTAGTAGAAGAGTGACATTGTCCAAAGTCTACCTTACAATTAGAGAAAAATAAATTTTAATGGATTTAAGTTTTATACTATTCCATTTGAGTCGTTTTTTGCGACCTGGGTTTTGCCTTTCGGCATCTTCAGGCGCTGTGTATACTCACCAAAGGCAAACACACACTGACAACGAATACTTTTAACTATAACTTATATAATAAATCAATAAAATAAAGTAGGTAAAAAATCAAGTCAAGGGTCACTATAAAAAATATAACAAACAAATTATGAATAGTTGAAGTGTTCGTAAAAAAAACTCATATCTTAACCAAACCAGGGTCGCAAAAAACGACTCAAATATAAAAGTACAAAACTTAAATCTATTAGAATTTAAATTCAAATTATTCCATCAAGTACCTTCGGTCGATAGTATTAATATTATTGGAAAAAATATCAGAGTGTTCGGTTAATTGAACCAGTAACGCCCGATTGCAAGAGAAGACTCGCGCATCTATTATATACACAATACTGTTTTCAGCCGCTACGGCAGCTATCTAGGGAAGTTTTGTATCGAAGTATTAGCACTTATTGTAACAATTGTAAGTTAGTTGTAATTGTTACAATACGTGCTATGGTTTAACAGTACCTACCTCTCTTGGGTGAGCTAAATTTTAGAGCGAGATATACAGTTTCGGCTAACTTATTGTAACAATTATAATACTTCGACACAAACATATGAAAAACTACCCTCGATAGCTGTCTATAGTAGTCTTGTGTATAGAAAAAGATGCGCAGGGCGGCTGAAGTTGAGATAGCTGGACTTCACCACAGGAGTAAGAATACTCGCTCAACGCAACTGGAGAGTGTTGGCCATGTCCCCCACAAGGTAGGGGCTGACAGGGCTCTAGCCTAGGGGCCCGGGCTCAGGGGGGGGGGCGGCGTGACGGGTCGACCAGATAAATGAGATAAATACACATATTAAATTTGCACTAATAGCAAAAAAAGTTTACTTCGTAGTTATTAGATACCATTTTAAAATATATGGTTGTTGGGACGTATTGAGTAATACTCGACAACTCCATAATTCGATGTGTTAAGGGGGGACATGCTCGTCGAAGGTCAAAATTGAGTTTTTATTGTATATTCAAACCATGATCCTGGACACTCCTTAAACGTTGTAGATGATATATTTATATAATTTTGAAGCCTTATTATCCTTTATAGTTATTTTAAACATTTGATGACTGTATGAAGTATTTTTGTTACATAAAATAGTATTCTTTTAAACCTCTCGCTCTAATGTTTTAGAATATAGTCATATTTCGGTACATAACTGTGCAGTGGTGTTAAGATTTTTTACATTTATTAATTTTTAAACGCATTTATAAAACCATTAGCATAATTTATTACGAGATAATTTTTGTAAAATATTCACGATAAAAAATTATATTGATAATCTCTGTGATCCCAAATTTGACAAGAATTAGGCATTTTATTATTCAAAAAATCGGCAAGATTAACACATTTGAAGATGAATCTAAAGATACTTATTATAAGCTATGTCTTTGACCATTCAAGTGTGATAAACATCTTATGAATAATGATTGCTTTATAATAATTATTGACCTAAGAATAAGGTAGTGTTTTTTTGAAATACGCCATTTATTTTGTCATTCCCCAGTGGTTAAGCTACATCATACGGCCGTAGCAATAAATTGACAAACTACAATTGAAGTAGGGAGTAAAATGATATTGACGCGCGTGTTTGAACATGTACCGTTTAAAAAAAAATTTAAAAAAAATCGGTTAGGTACATGTTCAAACACGCGCGTTAACATAATTTTACTCCCTACTTTAATTATAGTTTGTCATTTTATGGCTACGGCCGTATGTTGTAGCTTAACCACTAGGGAATGACAAAAGAAATGGCGTATTTCAAAAAAACACTACCTTATTCTTAGGTCAATAATTATTATAAAGCAATCATTATTCATAAGGTTTTTATCACACTTGAATGGTCAAAGACATAGCTTATAATAAGTATCTTTAGATTCATCTTCAAATGTGTTAATCTTGCCGATTTTTTGAATAATAAAATGCCTAATTCTTGTCAAATTTGGGATCACAGAGATTATCAAAATAATTTTTTATCGTGAATATTTTACAAAAATTATCTCGTAATAAATTATGCTAATGGTTTTATAAATGCGTTTAAAAATTAATAAATGTAAAAAATCTTAACACCACTGCACAGTTCTGTACCGAAATATGACTATATTCTAAAACATTAGAGCGAGAGGTTTAAAAGAATACTATTTTATGTAACAAAAATACTTCATGCAGTCATAAAATGTTTAAAATAACTATAAAGGATAATAAGGCTTCAAAATTATATAAATAGATTATCTACAACGTTTAAGGAGTGTCCAGGATCATGGTTTGAAAATACAATAAAAACTCAATTTTGACCTTCGACGAGCATGTCCCCCCTTAAACAATCGCTAAATTACACTGAATTTTATTTGACCTCAAACACCATTTGAAAAACAATACTGGAGAGCGTCAGACTGCCTTTAACCATAGCGATAGGTAGGGGGCCCGCTTCAAGATGTGGGGGCCATGGTGTTAGCGCTGGATCGTCCAGGATGAAGGAAGTTTTTGAATGAGGCCAAGACCCGCCGAGGGTTGTAGTCCCTTAAATGATGATGATGAAGATTAATTAAAAAAAGCTCTATTGAACAAATAAATAGACCATTCTAATATACATATAAAAACTACTAGATGGCTGTGCCTCCTGTCAACATTATTGGATGTGGCTTAGTTCTGCAATATAAGTAAATTATTTTGATGCAAATCTTTGCCGAATACGCCATTTAACAATGAATGCATGTGATATCATGTATGCGATAATTCCTGGCGTCTTATATTTATTAAATATTTAACATCCTCCGAGCTGTTAAATATTCAAAAAATGACATTTCAGGGCAATACTTTGTGTTTCTTTTTTATTGTCATATTTATATGTATAAGTTAATTTTGAACTAGAAAATTCCCACGACGATAACAATTACTTTATCGATAAAGGCGTTGCCAGTACGTCGATTGTTTTCCATATAAGCTAGGTGTTGTTTATAAAGCAGTATCACAGGTGTAAAAGTAAATATGCAATATATTATATTGCCTTGATCGTGGTCATATAAAATAATTGTTATGTCAAAGGCATACTACCTATGAGATTGTTTTTATTACAAAAATGACCCCGTTTCTACAATTTCTAAGAAACAAAATATATTGAGTTGACGTCTTAAATATATTTATCTCTGCTAGAAATTTAACGGCAAGTACTTATCACATACTCGACACAAATATATTTCTCGATTCTACCAAAAAGTAGAGGTGTGGTTTTACATACGAGTGTTGTGAATCGCGTTGGTTGATAAAGAGAGGAACTAACGAGCAAGACTAATGAACTTATCAATACGATTAGACAATGGACACTTCATTTAATTGGCGGAAGCCATTTGGCCGATTCACTTCACGACTTCATAGACTCTGCTCTGACAGTCTTGCACCTACTTATACTACATTTATTTTTAATTAACTATTTTTTTTATTCAACAAATAATTTACAAGATTTAAGAATGTAACATTCTAATTCTTGAACATACATAATTATTTCGAAAACACTTCTTGTGAATTATTCGTTGAATAAAAAAAATAGTCAATTAAAAATTATTAGCAAGTTCAAGTGAGTTACAAACAAAAAATATTGGAGTGATCCGTGACGTCGGTAGTTATTAAAGTAATACCTACTTTGATTTAAAATACATAAGCCGATATACAATAGTAGCTCAATTTATAAATCGCTTTAGAGAGTATTATTTATAAGAGCCGTTAGTTAAAGTTTGCCGTAATTAAATATGGCGCCTTTAGCATTGTGGACAATGTGCATGGGCGCGAAACCCGAGAGATGCAGGTTCGATTTCTGCGGGGAGTCTTACTTTTTTCAAAAAAGATTTTTTCTATTGGTTATAAGTAATGTATTTTCGATATTTATTTATTGAATTATTTAAAAAAGACACATTGAGCACACAACAAATTAATTTAAGACGTTCACAACACGATACTTAGAATAAAAAGTACAGGTACATTAACTTGGTAAAGAAAAAAACAAAGCAAAAAATAATTTTATAGCAAAAGAAATAAAATAAAAACAACAAAAATACAAATTAAACAATAAAATAGAATTTTAAAAACAAAATACATAATTCGAAGCTAAAAATATGTAGGTACATCTCTAGGGGGTGCAGTGACCAGTCGCACAGACTTCGCTATTGGTGCCTGGTGAGTCTGACATGAGGAAACAGCTTTCACCCAAAATACGTAATGTTTAAATAAATCAATAACACTATCGGATTTACCTAGTTTTTCCTGTACGAAATTTTCAACTGATCAAAAGTTTAAAACAATAATGAATTAAAACTAAGGGTAGTTAACCAAATAAAATGTTGTACCATTACTATAAACACTTAAATGAATCACTATAGGTTTTTCAACTAGGTACGAAAAATGTGTACTCGTATTTTGTTGGAATGTTCTGGAGCGAATCATATTTTTGTTAAATATTAACTGGATCTATTATAACTAAATCACTGAGGATTTAAATTCAAGTTCCATCAAATACCCTCAGTCGATAGTATTAATTTCCTTGGTTGCGTGTAAATTGTACGTTTTACCTTTCACCGTAGCACGTTCGCCGTGAGCTTTCGTATCGGAAAGAGATGACCGTATACTATACGATCATCTCTATAGCACCGATATGAAATAATTATACGTTGTTCGTGGAGTACTGCAGACAATAATGTTCCAATTTTATTAGATCCTAATCTAACATAACCTAACCTAACAAATAATCCAGTATATCGGCTATTTTAAAAATTTGTTTGCCACTGTAAACCGACAAGAACCGTGTTTTATTTAGACATGAATTTAATCTCAGTATTATACGACCCAAAGAGGTTGGACGGTTTTTAATAAACGACCATATTATATTTCCGATACAACATTTCACGGTGAAGTTGTGATACGGCGAACTGCATACATACGAATTTCCGGACACGAATTTTCTTAATATAATATCTACATACTATAAAATAATGGTATAACCTTAAATAATCATATATCCTGATTTAATTCATTCTAAGATCGTAATCGAATTTCTACTTATAAAGGTTTTCCTTACTATAGAAACTTTTCCCTTTCTAATTTTTCATGTTTTATATTATATTATATTTGTTTTCCATTTTAAAATATTTTAAATATGAACAGAGCGTATTGTGTTAAGTTAAGCCATTGATTTATTTACCATGTAATATAGCCTTTTAGCTAATTTCTCATAAATTTAAGTCGTACATAATTTTTGACATTTCTTAAAACAAGCATGACCGTTCATTGATCGACCTATATTATTCAGATTATTATGAAACAGCTTGCAGCCAATTAGGTGTTAAGTGGCTAAGGCACAAATGAGCCCAAATTGAACATAGACTGCCTATAAAGGTGTCTTTATGAACACCGAAAAAAACAACCAAATTAAAAAAAAAACTATCTTCTTAGTTCTTTACTGTATTTGTTTTTAAGTTTATTATTATTCAGTTCACTAGAAATATTTACTTTCTTTGGACTTTAAACCGTTCCAATAGAAGACTAATAGGTTCAGATTTATGTTCTTTGAAATTTTTTGCAATGTATTACAAGACGATTTACCACTCATTATTAAAATAGAGTCCTCAAGTGCCAATCAATCTAAATAAATAAACTATGATATGCATTTTTATTAAATAAGCATTCATCATCAGCTGCATTCGCAATAATATGTTTTATTATAATACATGTCCAAGCGATTCAGGGTTGAATCAGGTAAAATAAGGTCGCGGCCAGTAACTTTGCTCGCGCATTTTATTATTGTATGAAAAACTGACACATCGTTAAAATATATGTGAATATATATGTGTACCGAGACGTAATCTTGACATTTTATACTAAAAAGGAAGTAACCACCATATGTGGGGCTACAATTATCTACTCGGTTTGTTCACATAACTTATACAATAAATCAACAAAACGTCTTATTTTCAATGTATTTAACGGATTCAGTATTCACTGATTTAACTACGACATATTTTTTTGAATTAAAGTATTATTTCTTTAAAAGTAATATGAAAATATAATAGATTCTCTTATAATACTATAATATGCTACGTTTTTTGGTTGAAATAAACACTAAGTAAACGAGTCGAGTCTATTTTTTTTTTCAATTCAAATCATTTATTTTACATTTATGTTGCGATGGGCATACAATCTTGCCCGAAATTAATTTACCCACATAAAATTTTGCACCAAGTAAGTTTAATTATAAAATAGTTGTAATAATAACAAATGTCAATTTATAAGAGGAAGTTTCTAAAGCAGAGGTAGTCAACCTTTTTATACCCACCGCCCACGTTTGTATCTCTGTTAATAGTAAATTTTTCTAACCGCCCAACGGTTCCACAGTAATGGTGATTTATAAAGTAGGGTAGTAGCTTTACTTTATAAAATTTATAAAGCAGAGTTACAGAAAGTTAAAGTACAAGTATAATAATAATAGCAAATACTTTAAGTCAGACTTCCGCTACGATTGGCAGAATAAATCTTTATAAAACAACTTACTGTAGTTAAATCTATCTTTGTATTTATACTTTGCACTTTGCATATTACATGAAGTCTGATGAAATTACATTTAATTAATTAAGTTATTATCTCTACTAGCCCACTAGTGGGCGGTAGGGACCAGGTTGACTACCACTGATCTAAAGTGTTACTTCGCCATCGCCAGTTTTTTTTTGCGTCATTCCAGGTCATACCAGTAATCCGTAGCTACACCGTATACATTCTATAGATAGTATTTAGCGGCCTTCCAGGACGCGGGAATCAGTTGTCTTGAAGAACAGGCAAGCCAGGCTTAAGTTCTCTTATGGTTTATTCAACTTCTGGTTGAGAGGCATTCGGTGTTCAGTCACGGCCAGATGCTCATGAACAAAATTTCCATGAACCCAAAACATACGTTCCGTATGCCGTGTGGCTAATTACAGTATGCAGTTTTGTTGGGGTCTTAGTGGTAGATTGTTGACTGCGTTATCCAAAAAATCGACATTTTGTAAATATTTCCCATTAATTATATTTTATCGACCATGTCCGATCCTAATAGGATCATATGGGCCTCCACAGAGTAGAGGTTTGTATTGACAGATTTTGTTTTTTACGAGAAATGGATGTCAGCCACTTGCTCAACCTATTAGGTCCATACCCTGACACACACAAATTGACAAACAATATGTGTAGTTGCCAGAACCAGGATTCGAACCAGGGACCCACGGCGTTATAGTCCACGCTTAAGCCGCTCGACCACCGTGGGCGTATATATATATATAACGTATTTAAAAAAAACTCACTATAAGGATCACAGAATAATTTTAGTCGATGTACACGATGCTCGGTCTGAATGGGTCTGGAAGTTAGGACGCGGACGACTTGTTGCAGTGATTTAGAAACTCAACTCCAAGACTACGATACAGTATGACTCAAACTGTTTTATATAAGATGTTCAATAATTATAATAATTTATGAGCAGTAAACAATGTTCTGATTTTTATAAAATTCGTAGTCACCAATAGGTTACAAATAATTCTTGATAACTGGGGTATTTATTTATCAAAGAAAACACCACAAGTATCCTTCGGAACTCCTATTGCATCACTGATCTAAACCTTAGCTGACAATGATCATAATATTCTTATTGAAGAAACGCTTTTGTGATTTGTATTCTAACTTCTGACTGCTTGATTTTTTAAGCCTCTTATTAATATGACTGAGGTTAAAGATATCTTACAAGTGCTTCTTTCTTTTGCTAGCTACTGCAAGATGATACATTAATAAATATTAGTATTACATCAAGTATGAAGAAAACTATTGTTCGATTACCTAATTAATGTGCAACAAAAAATATAACCTAGGTAACTACCCAACTACTACACTTAACACATTTACCTACTATTATATTTATAGAGGATTCTAGCTTTGAGGGATGGGGTTTTATGGCTATATCGGTAACCGGACAAAACAGAACATGACAAAACAGAACAGTGACAAAACAGAACAGCCAGGGGAAAAATGAAACATTAATTTTTGTGGAATCTATTTAGGTTAGGTTAGTTTAGGTTAGGTCATTATTTCGTTATACCTAGTCACGCAATCATTTTGAACATATTATATTGATTATGCGAGACGTGGACCGTCAACACGAGAGATGTCCAAAGGCTAAGAGTCACACAGCGAGGCATGGAGAGGTGCATGTTGGGCATCAAGCGAAAGGACCGTAAGAGGAACGAATGGGTTAGGAAGCAGACAAGAGTACGCGATGTAATAGACGTTGCCAAACAGCTGAAATGGAGATGGGCGGGACACATTGCTCGCCAAAAGGACGGCCGCTGGACAAATGCCGTCATCCAGTGGTACCCAAGGGGTACGAAACGGCCACAGGGTCGCCCTAAAAGCCGCTGGATTGACGAACTGGTAAAGTTCGGCGGAAATACGTGGCAGCGAACGACACAGGACCGAGAGAGTTGGAGAAAGCTTGGGGAGGCCTTCATCTAGTAGTGGATTGACCCCGGCTGATGATGATGATATTGATTAAGATGAGATATCCTACGCTAGTCGGCAAAGTCCCGTTTATTTGAGGCTTTCTAGCGATTAGGAATGCAGTAATTAGGTATATAATTTGATTTATTATGGCGTATTGAAAATCTGTGCTATTAAAAATCTATCAACATTATAGAGATAGGACAATATCAATATTAATATATTTATCGTTGTTCTGTTTTGTCACTGTTCTGTTTTGTCATGTTCTATTTTGTCACTGATCTATTTTGTCATGTGAAATGACCAATTATTAATCATAGGAAAAACCACGTTCTTTCATAACGTTTTCACACAATACAAAATTGTCACTTGGGTTCTAGATGTACCTACTTGTATAAATATATATTCATCTTCAACTATGTAAACCCTTCAGGACACCACACGCAACTCCAAACATATCTGTCACTCACCAGTCGTCCTGCGTCTTCCCAGGTCATGGCATCATTTTTACAACGTTTGTATTAGCTCGTATTCTTGTTTGTCCGGTGGTTGTTTGTCCAGTACAAATCTTGAAATCGATTTCTAACTAACTTCCCGACTAGCTAGACATTTGAAACTTTTAGAATATATCAGAATACGATGCCAATGCATTCTTTTAATACTTTTAGCCATCTTTAATCAGAATTGAATTCATTTTCAGTTAATTCTGTTTTGTATGGAAAGTTATTTCAGAAAAATCGGTAAAAAGTAAAAGACTATTAAATGTTGCTAAGGGGGTGGTCCTAGCAACTAAATTATTAATATATACGTGCGTTACTATTGAAATCAAAATGACATTTCAGTATTCTATATTTGTTTCTTTGTTTTTTATTTACTTCATATCAAGTATAAGTTTGAGCATATTGAGCATAATAATTCAACAGAAAATTTAAAAACGTTGTACTTATATTAAAAGCTCTTTTTATCTTGTAATTATTAAATTATATAATTATGTAGTTTGTAATTTTCAATGGCTTTTTGAAACTTCTTTTTCCATAAAACTAATTTTTCATTAGTGATGATTCACCTATATAATATTCACTATGGTCGGTTTCCAGATAAAAATGGCGTAAAACAGGATACCTCCGATGTATTTTCTGAGATAATTTAATTTAAACAGTCCATTATGGAAAAGTTAAATAAACTGAAACTGGCATAATCTGGAAAAAATGTAAGAAGACTGGCGAGCGATAGGGATTCTTCTCCAGCTGAGGAGTGGATATGATCACAGACAGCGCTCGAATTAGTAAAAAGTTTTTTTTTGTTATATACTTACCTTAACCCATCTAAGATCGATAAATTTAATAATAGTCTTTAGATATTTGATACACACTACTACTATATATTTGGAAAGGCAACATCTTTCAGCGATGCAGGCGAAAAAAAATATAATTAAGAATTACGCTGTCGAAAATGGTATTGTGTATCTTTAATTTTTCTGCCTTATACCTATAAGCATTGCATGGTTTGTCTACCCCCGCGGGACGTTAATGCTGTGTACTTATAAAATAATGGATTATTTACGATAGTTCAAATATGTAGTTAAATTAGTAATATCATACGATATCCACAGAAATTGAAGATGTCTGAAGGCAAGTCCTGTAATACCAAACCCAAATCCTATGAAATAGTACAAAACTTACGAAAATTAATCAGAATTATAATAATATTAAGATAGCATAAAACTTGTGTGTACGACGTGCCAAGTTTCATATTAAATTAAGTATATTAAAAATGTAAATTATTAATGAAATGATTGTCATAATAATTTCCAAACCAGAGCGACATTTTTATTTTTAGATGAGACGGGGGCGGTAGTCTCGAGCATTTCCCGAACCGGAGCTGTGTTCCGGTGGGTTTCAGTTGATTTCGAGCGCTGGTCATAATGCCATCCCAACGAAATCTACTGTCAACAAATTAGATATTTACATTCCTTCTGTAATTTACCGCCTCTTAGTTGTGCTTCCCTAAGCATTGTGTCATCTGCCTATCCCCACGGAGTCTCACAGGTGACATGCTGGACATAGCGTGGAAGAGTGTAGAAAAATCATAGAATTATAATTGATTTCAGATCAAAAAAACATTCTCTCAGCACAAATTACAACATCAAGTTTTCTTTTAAAATTTAAAGCACAAATAATCGACGATTGAATTTTCTTACTTGATCAATTCTTATACCGTGCTGCAATTATCGGCCCATATATTATTTATTATATTTTAAAAACATATATTATAAAATATGACTGATAGCCAAGCGTGGTATAAGTATAGTATATACTAAATCGGTTTTTTTCCTGTCAAAAGTGGGTCAAGTGTAACTACACTCTTTGTATTATGGCGAATTCGTTTTGCGTACCACGAATACAACGTGACGTGTGGATCGGAAAAAAATTCGCAAAAAATATAACATAATAATAATAACAGTTGAATATATCTATTTATTACTTGCTGAAGTACCCGGCTTCGCTCGAGGTCGCTTTGGTGATCAATATAGATTTATTGTACTTAACAATTAATATTACATTTACATTTTTCAATAAAAAAATAACTGTATCTAAGCATACATAGAATTAATATGTTAAAATGAAAATAATTCTGACAGCAGTAAAAGTCAAACGTAAAAATATCAAATTAAAATCGAATCCAAAATATCGAAACTTTATCTTAATCAATAGTACAAATTGGAAGGAACAAACAAACAAACATAATATTATATTATTCTCTATTTTATGTTATATAGGTACATCGATTAGTTATCACACTTCGTTACAAAATCGTATACCACATTTTTAACACATTTTTCTTAGCTCGTATTCTTGTTTGTCCGGTGGTTGTTTATCCAGTACAAATCTTGTAATCAATTTTTTACTAATTTCCCGACTAGCTAGACATTTCAAACTTTTAGAATATATCAGAACACGATGCCAATCCATTCTTTTAATACTTTTAGCCATCTTTAAGTAGAATTGAATTCATTTTCAGTTAATTCTGTTTTGTATGAAAAGTTATTTCGGAAAAAATCCGTAATCCAATCCACTATTATTGGTTACTAAGGGGGTGGTCCTAGCAACAAAATTATTAATATGTACGTGCATTATTATTGAAATCAAAATGACATTTCAGTATTATTAATTGTTTGTTGCAAAATAGCAAAAAAAAATGATTTGTTGATAATTGTCTTATTTGTCCTAAATTATTAATCGTCAATAACGAATAAGTACTACATTAAAATTTTACTATTCTAATCTAAAAAAATAGCTTAATTTAAAAAATCGTTTTTTTAAAACCATTAATGCTTGATTATAAAATTGCTTTTGATTATTTGATTTAAATATATTTATAATTAAATATTAATAATAATTAATAATTTATTTAATTTATTATAAAATTAAATAATTGTCTTATTATTTCATTTGTCCCCTACTTCCAATTTGTTCCCCCTTTTCATCGAGATGTAAATAAATTATTGATTATTTTATTGCAAAGCTTAATATTTTTTATGCCACCCAATACCTACCTGCCAGAAAATCGGTGTTCACAACTTACTTATTTATTACCTTGTGCAAAAATAAAGCATAGGTAAATCAAAGAGACATTTAACAATTTAAAAATGCATCTATAGATAAGTCTGCCATGGGTATAAACCAGAGCTAGAAATAGAACCGGAACCAAACCCTAAAATCTTGAGAACCTCTTAATTATTTTGGAAACGAACCCCCTTTAAAATGACGGGGTTCCAAAGATTCGATTTTGATATTATTTTTTGGCCATAAATACTGCAGCTAGTTTTACCAAAATATTTTAGAAAACATATACTGTTTAATGTGTTTGTAAGTCTACAGGATAATGCTTGTAAATATTATATTAAAAACAAAACATAGACACCTACATACTTCTTAAGTTTTGAAATTGAAATAAAATATCTTTAATATAGATAGGTATACTCCAGGGAACACAGAGTTAATGGGAACTGAAATACCTAACGGATGTGGAGTAACGGGCAACGTGTGTAATAAATAATATGGGATAAACTTAAACGTGTGTCAAGAATACGTCATTTTAAACCTTTCCTTAGTTCTACCAAACGCTGTCGGTTTACGCACTGACGCTCATTCAATATTGGTGTATTTGATGGATGCAGCATACAGTATTGCACGTTTATAATGTGTGTTCCATTTTCGTAGGACACTCACACATTCAAAACCCTGCTTCAAAATTTTGTGTATTGGGGTATAGCCCATCTGCGCAACTATTATATACACAAGACTGCTATTGGCGGCTATAGAGAGTAGTTTTTAATATGTTTGTATCGAAGTATTTATTATAACTGTTACAATAAGTTAGTCGTCTAAACAGTCAAAACTGTCTATCTCACTCTAAAATTTAGCACGCCCAAGAGCGGTGCTGTTAAAACATAGCACTTATTGTAACAATTACAATAAGTGCTAATACTTCGATATAAACTACCCTCGATAGCTGCCGATAGCGGTATTGTGTATAGAATAGATGCACATAATTCTAGTTAGTAGGTATATAGCCGTGGTTCCGATTATTGACTTGTCGGAACCGAACCCCATTCGATTTTTTCACTGGAACCGAACCCGGAACCGTACATTTGAAACAATTTGGAATTCCAACAGCACTGGTATAAACAACTAAGTATAACACAAAATGTTAAAATACGACATATTATTATTGTGTGCACTGCCAGTTTGTTGGCATCCTTGGCAGATCAGGTTGAAACTTTTGTTTTCTGGTGTTCAGTATGAAGAAATAGGTCGGCAGTTTTTTTTGCACTTATCTTCCGAGGTCGACAAAAACCTCGCAGGTTTTAATGACTTATTAGTGGTAGGTATATGTGGTGATAGGCAGAAATTACATTTAACCCTCGTACATAATAATAAGTAATAACACGTAAGTGCGATAACGTAAGTAATGGATTACTTATTGTGAGCGATAATATTCTACTTTGGCAATAAAGGAAAACTTTTACAACCGTGGCAGCGTAAACTAAAACTGGGTACTAATAATTTATTGTAAAGTATCGGTGCATATAATATTATATACACAAGGCTGCTATTGAGGGTAGTTTATCATATTTATGTATTGAGAA
This sequence comes from Rhyacophila brunnea, assembly GCF_057557595.1. Lineage (NCBI taxonomy): Eukaryota > Metazoa > Arthropoda > Insecta > Trichoptera > Rhyacophilidae > Rhyacophila > Rhyacophila brunnea. Next base: position 36,225,600 of record NW_028232806.1, on the reverse strand, counting down.
TTATAATTGTTACAATAAGTTAGCCGTCTAAAATGTCAAAACTATCAATCTCGCTTTAAAAGTTAAAAGCTGTTAAACCCAGAGGGTTGGAGTGGACCATTGCCGACTCAAGTGAAAAGCCGATACATTCACAATGACTGGTCCTACTTTTTATGCCCCTCCCGTTGTTGTCTATATATGAACTGTCATTGCCTGTCATCATTCTATAGAGTGCTCATACTGGTTTGATTTGAATAGATAAGTTACACGATAAATAATATACTAGCATTAACACACCTTCTACAAATGTAATGCATAGATAAATGTTACATATTTTTTGGAAATCGATATTACCACCGGATTTTGTGTGAAGGACTAGTCTGACTTTGACAGCTGATGAATAACAGGAATGTATATTATTTATAATTTATTAATATATTTGATTTGAGAATTTTTTATAATTCATTTTGAAACGAGAAAGGACGAATCAATATGTCAAGCAATCAGGTATCTAATTTTGACAGCTGAAAAGTGGACCACTCGTTGATTGTGCAAAAAGTTATGATCAGGCTCTATTAATCTAAAGATGGCGGTGAGTGGACCCATTTTTCAGTTGCTCCGCTCCACTCCAGCTCTGATCTGGGACCTAATACTTGCTCCAGCTCCGCTCCAAGGTCTCCTCTGCTCCGGGTAAAAAGTTTTAATAGGTATTATATGACGTAAGTAGATGTTAATTTTTTTTTTAAATAAGTAGTATTAAGATATTCGTCATTTGCATCATTAATTCTAATAAACAAAATTGCCGACAGAAAATAATCTTACATTATTTGCCTCTTTCCACTTAGAATTAATTTTAGGACGAATTTTAATCTACTATCTACTACTTTCTACATTTTTTGGTGTGCATAGGTTGGAAAAATTTCAGCGGCAAATTTTGTAAAATTGTGCGTGCGCACACGCCCAATCCTTTAAGGGGACGTTTGTAAGTAGGTACCTTATTTCCGTAAATTTGTACGTATGTAGTTGGCTCTATCACAGTTCACCTTCAGATATCGTATCGGAAACAAAAATGGTCGTATGGTATTGAGCCTACATAAAATACTTAAAACCCACCGAAATACAAGGGAAAGACTTGAACAAAATAGGTAGGTAGGTAAGTAAATAAAAATCATTAATTAGATAAAAAGAACTTTTTATATACAACGTTTTTAAATTTTCTGTTGAATTATTATGCTCAATATGCTCAAACTTGTACTTGATATGAAGTAAATAAAAAACAAACAAACAAACAAATAATATAGAATACTGAAATGTCATTTTGATTTCCATAGTAACGCGCGTAGGTATATATTAATAATTTAATTGCTAGGACCACCCACTTAGCAACCAATAATAGTGGATTGGATTACGGATTTCTTCCGAAATAACTTTTCATACAAAACAGAATTAACTGAAAATGAATTCAATTCTACTTAAAGATGGCTAAAAGTATTAAAAGAATGCATTGGCACCGTGTTCTGATATATTCTAAATGTTTCAAATATCTAGCTCATGGCCCCCACAAAGGGGGGACTGACAGGGCTCTAGCCTGGGGGCCCGGGCTCAGGAAGGGCCCGGCGTGGCGAATCGACCAGATAAGTGATTTAAACACACATCACAAATTCTATCGAATAGTAAAAAAAAGTCGGCTGCGGCGCTATTTATCTTCAATATTATTATTATTTAAAATTATGTGGCTGTACGATACAATCATAATTCAAATAGATGAATAATTCAAATATACAAAAAACACTAAATATACACATTAATTTTACTACGTACACAATTTTGGAAAACGGTACTGTAGAACGTCACACTGCCTTTATCTTTAGCGATACGTAGGGGGGCCGTCAAAGATCCTAGCCTGGGGGCCCGCTTCAGGATGTGGGTGCCATGGTCTAGCTAGTCGGGAAGTTAGTTAAAAATCGATTGCAAGATTTGTACTGGATAAACAACCACCGGACAAATAATAATACCTACGAGCTAATAAAAACGTTGTAAAATAAAATATTATATAACGTATAGTTTTTATATATACAATTCTGTTAGGTGCTCGTATATATCAAGTAGTACTTTACACCATCAAATAACTGATAATAATGAAGCATTATTAATAGATGTTTGATAACAATCAATAGCAAATTAATATTCTTCTGGTAGGTAGGTACAACGATTAATTTTTTGTTGTCAATGCTCACGCTTAGAGTTGGGTTTCGGGAATTTCCCGACGGGGATTCTCGAGATATTTTCGAGATTTTCGATCCCGAAACTCGAGAATTGAAATTTTTAAATTTCGGTAAATCCCGGAACTCGAGAATCTTTTCTCGGGATTTGGGATTTCTTTATAATCAAATATTAATTGATAAAACGATTTTCTATATGAAAAAAGTGGACAGAAAACACAACACGTTCAATGACTGATCGGGGCATTCAACACAATTAAGCCAACGTCGACTCAAAATGAGCGCAATTTTTGCAACATAGGGGAATTTTGTGTCTCAAAAGCGTACGCGATTGTCAGACGCAGCGATTGACAGTCTGTGTTTTTTGAAATTCTATTTTAATAAGTAACGTTTTGATTTATTTTTGTTTTCCTACTTCTATTTTGTTTGTCTTCTCACATAAATAAAAAAAAATCATGTTTTTTGGAATTTGTCTGTTTTTACACTGATTTTAGGATTTTTTTAAATTTCTTGAAATCTCGAGAATTCTTTTTTGGAATTCCTGAATCTCGAGATTGAGATTTTCTAGGGAAATACCCAACTCTAATCACGGTGAAATGTGCTACGGCGAAATATAATACTTACGTAAAATTTACATTGCGATTTTGTTCATATTGTGCACTTCAAAATTCATTATTAAGTTTTATTTCTGTCGCGTGTGAAAAGCACACACATTTTTTTTTAAATTCGCAGCTTACTGTATGGCGGCAGGTTGTTTATGCGACCGCCCATGCTAAATTAAATAGCTTATGAAAAGCTTGATAGGTTTATCTACATCGTTGGATCAAGTGACTTAGAAGACGGTCACCAATTTAAACGGAATTCGAGATATTATCTCGGACGCATAGTTGTTGGAGTATTTTGTCATGATTCGTACTGTACAGATTGGTTAATTGGTAAAGGACGTTGGCTGGAATCCGATGAATGTACAACCGATACCCGCTCAATACTAATATTAAAAAATATTATTAAAATTAATCGGTGTAAATTTTTAGTTATTACTCCACCACTGCTGATGAATATTATTTAATTAAAACTTTTTTTTGATATTATTTATAAGATAATCAAAACATTTCGCAGAAAAATGTATTAGTAATAAGAATTGTTTACGTTTACATTCACTCGGAAGGAAATCCTTGGGAAATACTCTGCAGCAGCGAGTGTTAGTTTTATAATAAGGATATCAAATCGCATATTAACTCACTAGGTTTATTATTGCTGTAAACATGTTTACGACATTTTGTTTATTGATCTTCGTTTGGGTGTATTTGTATTAGTTGCTAGTATCACAATGTTTACAATTTTCAGTAATGTTAGAAACAAAATTCAACCATGCAGGGCTCGAAATGGATAGGAGCGCACCGGAGCGCCGTTCCGGTTCGTAAAATCCCCAAAATAAGCGCTCCGTCTCGTGGACATATCAATTTGACCGTCTGAGCTAGATTTTCCATATAATACAAAGACCTAACACATTTATTTTTATAAAATACACATGCAATTATATCGAGCGCTCCGGTTCGTAAAATATTCCATTTCTAGCGCTGCAACCATGTCATGTTTACGAGAATACAACCCCTCAAATAATGTGTCAATGACATTGCATACATTTACACAGGACAGGCCTGTAAAGAGGGTGGAGCATATTATAAAGTACTTCAGTCACTGTCTACATGAAGACTGGAGCCCAGAAAATAAGACCAAGCTCGGAATTGAGGTGGCAAGACTAAACTTACAATAATTATTGAATTTGTTACATATTTATATCACAAATAACGTTATTATTACATTATATTTATGATCATATTTATTATTAAAATTTAGTTTATTAAGTTTTCAATTTTTCGACGTGTAGATTCATCGTTTTAATATTTTTATATTTATTTTAAAAAACATCGATTTTTATAAAAATATAACTTGAAATCCTCTTTATTCATACAAAAAATCTTTTTAATGTTTTCAGATAAATATTTATTAACTAATACAGTTGAAATTGTAAATTATCAAAAAAATTACCTAGGTAATGTAAAAAAAATATAAAAGATGCATTAATTAACTCCAAAGCTACAGGATTTATAAATATGTTCATAATAATAAAAATACAAATCCCGCAAATGAGAATAATTCATTCATGTGATAAAGGTGCCTGGTATGGTTTTTCCTTTTTTGCATTTCCCCAATAATTTTCTTTTTGCTTTATCTAAAAATAGATACGGATGTATATATAAGTACAAGAAATAAAGGCATTCGCCAACGACCATACCATGTTGAAAGCACCGGTTCTCGTCCGATCACCGAAGTTAAGCAACATTGGGCGCGGATAGTACTTGGATGGGTGACCGCTTGGGAACACCGCGTGCCGTTGGCTTTTCTGTTTGCATTTTCCAAATAATTTTCATTTTTATTTCGTCTAAAAATAGATATTGCCCTATACACAAGAAGTAAAAGCTGAAGATTAATCCGGAGCCGAACCCCGTAATTATCTTTTACCCAGAACTGAACGCCTTTAAAATCAAGGTACCTATGTATTACGACTATAATCTGTGTACATTAATTAATTACCTAATTAAAATGTTATCAACGCGATAATAGTTTACGAAAGTGTTTTTATAACTGCTTATATCGTTGTATTCCTACAAATTGCGATGTTTATAATATAATGCTCTACTTACATAGTAAGGGTATTTTGAAAATAATATACATAGTATAAACAGTGACGACACGTATTCTTGAGTTTAACCTAAGTACCTAGTAGCAGTGGCGGCTCGACAACTTTCTAGGTGGTGGGGTTTAGCCATTAATTATTAAATATACATACCAACATACTTTCTCATATTATACATTATGTACCAAGCTACTTTTAATAGTATGATTTTATTAAGGAGGAAATGAGTAATTTTTCAGAATAAATATTATGATTTTCTGAGTCGTTACTTAATCACATCTATAAAGCGTGCTTAAAAATATTAACTAACTAATAATCATACAGCGAGCGTTTTTACTCACCATGGGGTTATTTGATTCGCTCCCCAGTATGCGTATACTAACGGTAATGCATTCACATAATTTGTAGAACGAGATTTGTACCACGGCGACGTGATGGGACGATCCAGGTCAGCGAAAAATAGACGCCATAGTTTTCTTAATTTGTACATATGACGTGTCACCGTGAAATAGGGCGTATTTAATTAAATTAATTATTTTAATACCGCATAATCATCATTATGTTATTACATTATTCATTGCCTTATTTATTTGTAAATAATAATAAATATATCTATAAAATTTCGACGAGTTTAGATGGATACAATAAATTAAATAGTTAATTTTATCGTAATCGTAAAATATCGGACTTATATTTTTGACATGATAACGACGAGGAGATGGTCCCTACGAACCCTTAAGGTAGAGCCGCCCCTGCCTAGTAGGTATGTCGTTTACCGTAACGGACCTATATCCCATTCGATTTTTCTACAGAAACTGAACCCAAAATTGTGGACCAACCAAGGCCTGAACAAAAACGAACCAAAAGTACGAGAGAGAAAGCATTCGGCACGCTTATAACTCCGCAATATGCGTTAGAGTAGGTTAGAATTTCAACGGCTGAATTAAATATTGTTTGTAAAAGTCGCCGGTAAATATTGATTTGAATGATTACATTCATTTAAAAACTGCGAGCACGTGTTGCTGAAATTTATTGGTTTTGTGTTAAATATAAAGTTAGTGGTAATTATTTTTAGTTAATTTAGTAGGTAGGTATATAAAAATATGGTTAACTATGTTGTGTTTAAATTTAGTAGCCGTACTGAGAAGCAACATGATTGTATAACGTTTCATTGTTAATTTAATAATAATAAATTTGAGATTATACTGTGTGTTATACGCGAGAAACACGGCTTCATTTTTTCGAACAATATCCACTCTCTTTATATTATTACTCTTAGGTACCTACTGCTTCAAAAATAGAATGAGTCTATTGAGTTTTCCTCAATACCTACCTGTTTCGACTAACTGCTCTATTGTGATAATTGACTTTGAATTGGCATAAAAATTATTTATTATGTATTATTTTTATAAAGTCCCACGATCAATGTGAAATCAACCTCCTCGCATTGCAGGGTCTTGCACCGTGTAGGTCCGCCACTGGACTCATATGTGTACAAATTAAGCTTATGTAACATTAATATAATGATCAACTTATATGTATTTATAATACCTATTTTGCAGTAGCTAATAATTATCATTGCAAGTGATTATAAAACGTTTAGCGAAATGAAAACCATGACACAAATATCACTATCAAAGTTGCTGTTACTACTTACAAGTAGATCAATAGGCACTACATAATGACATACAGTAAATACAATAATTAAATTGCAAATTTTTTGATACGTGAATAATAATTAACACGTATTTTTAATTAGACAACACTTCAAAAGGAACCCAATTTTAATTGGATAGGTTCCCTCATGTGTAGCATAATAAACTATCGCAGAGACTTATCGCTGTGCGCTGTCGATACGTTGGCCGATGTTCAAATCAACCGCGTGCAAGTCTCAGGAAGCAAGAAGAAGGAAGTATCAAGATTTTCGTCAAATGGATTCTATATTAAAGAATTTTATGATTTATTAATTTCATTAGAACTCTATATATAAGTACTTAGACTACTTAGAAAGATATATTAGTATGTACTCCACAGCTAAGAATGTTCATACGCAACCTAACCTAATCTAACCGCGCCTCGTCGCTTCCACTGATATCGAAATTTCCCCGCGTGTATTCCTCATGGACAGACGCTCAGCCCAAGCACATAGCCTTCAGCTATAGTGGGATACTCACACATCAATAGCTGCTATCTATTGCACCCATTGGGATAATCTGGTTACATGTCTGGATTTATCTGAACTGTCGATTTAATCAGCAAAACAATCTCATTATTTTGAAAGATAATTCTTATTTTTTATTCCATATTACAGTGTAAGTTTTTTGAAAACATGTTTTTATTTATCTTTTCAATCGAATTATAGACAAAAATATTATTATTTCTGAGTTCCCTGATTATACATAATATTATATAGGTAATAATGCCGCCCTAGTAGCCTTTGCCCCCCCTGTCTGAGCTCTACCCTTCCTTCGCTACACGCGCACTAACACAATATATTATTTAAACTCTAATATTATGTTGGTATCTCTGAAAGTAGATCGGCAACACCGAGTGTTTATTAAACCGATTTCTATCTGGAAACCGTCCACGAGGAATCTATTAGCGACGGTTTCAGATCGAGACAAAAAAATATTTTTTAAGAAAATGACTCCATGTTTAGATCTGACCGCCCCGTTTTTAATAGAATGTATTATTATCACACGCATTAGCAACTGTATACCAAATTTCAAGTTTCTGACTATATGTACGGAAAGTGCAAAAGTTGAGCGTTACAGAAAACGTTATATATGTAAGCTTATTAGTCTTATTACGTTATAATATAAACAGTGTTGTAATACTAAATACAATAGTGCCGCGTCGAAGTTTTTAAACTTCCAAATTAACGCATTCCTCCACCGTATATTCTCCAAGTTTTCGAAAACACATGTTTTTAATATTGCAACGGTAAAAAAAATCGTAATTATCGATAGGTAAAAAAAATCGATAAAAAACGCTAAAGATCAATTTTCTTCTAATCGCTTAAGACGGTACTTCACACACGTAACACAGGTAACACGTCAATTATTTGTTTTGTGATGGCGACGGGGGAATTAATTCTTAAGTCATGTAAAGATGACTAAAAAACGTTACCCATTTACTTAGAAAAATAAAACATGTCAATGAATATATTATTATTATTAGTAAACATAACATTAAATGGACGCATGTTGACTTTTTATGACAAATTAAGTTTTGTTCTGCACGCGTCATTTGCACAATCTTCGCGTCGCGTAGTCACGATCGTTTTAGAACGTGCCCCAGCTGAAGTATAGACTTAAGAATTTAACTGACTAATCGGTTAGCTAATAGAGTAGATTTATATCTAGAGCTAAAAGTAGGTAATAATAAATATAATTCTAAAATAAGTTTAGCACCCGCGATGGATGAGTGGTAGAGTGTCAATAAAAGTAAACTTAAATAAAAAAAAAACTATCACGGCAAGCAAGCTAAAAACGTCATCAGTTTTTTTCGTTAAAACAATAACTCAAGGATACAGAAATATTTCGAATTGATTTATTGGAATCGTAAGCTTACATTCGAATTTTTAATATAGGAAATAGTATTTATAGAAAGGATACTAGGTATTTTTTAAGTAACGGAAAAGGACGTTGCAATGACATTTTTTCAGGGTTAGTGAGTGACGGTTTTTTACCGCATGACCCATATTTTCTTCACTGTGGTCATACATATCAGAGCTTCCCAACCATTTGTTGCGAGCGGTTGCAGCTGTGCCACAAGTAATAACTTTGGCCGTAATATATAGATATAAAACAATACATACAGTGCAAATTTAACGTCGCGTGTTTGAATCGAAATCTTTTTGCATCAATAATCCAAAACATTTCGAAATTTTATCGATATTGAAAAAGAAAGGCCCATTGATTTTAGCAGTGATTGAAACTTGAAATTTAGTTCAAAGGTACATTTATTCAGTCGAACAGTGGCGAAGGGTGAAGGGTAGGCTGTTAAGATCCACCATAAATAGTGCATACAAAACTTTTTCAGTCATACGTATTTGTTTTCATTGAAATAAGACTACAATTTTACAGATGGTGTTGGTTAATTTTTATAATTCAATTAAGCCCTGTGAACCCACGCCATAATAGATAATAGTCAAAAATACTCATATATCTATAAAATATCTACAATTATGCTATTATACTAATAGCATAATTATACTAAAATAATATTTTGTATCTATTATTATAGTTTGGTTTAGGCAGAGTTTAATAATTGATTTTTAAAAACTAACCAATACGTCAGTAAATTATTGTATCTAGTCAATAAAAACAAATAGGTATGACTAACAAAGTTTAATGTGCACTTTTAACAGCCTGCCTCCACCCTTCGCTACTGCTGTCGAATTCTGGTTAAACAAATTATTTATTTCGTCAAGCTGAGGTCCAGAGACATTATATGTTCGCATTTTTATACAGCTTAGAAAAACTGTGAAATTCATAGCTAGGTATACAGCCGTATCTATAAATATTTAGGCAAAAGAAAATTATTGAGGAAATGCAAAAAGGAAAGCCAACGGCACACGGTGTTCCCAAGCGGTCACCCATCCAAGTACTATCCGCGCCCAATGTTGCTTAACTTCGGTGATCGGACGAGAACCGGCGCTTTCAACATGGTATGGTCGTTGGCAGATGCTTTTACTTCTTGCACGTATACATACAGTCGTATCTATTTTTAAACAAAAAAAAAAAAAAATATTGAGGAAATGCAAAAAGGAAAGCCAACGGCACGCGGTGTTCCCAAGCGGTCACCCATCCAAGTACTATCCGCGCCCAATGTTGCTTAACTTCGGTGATCGGACGAGAACCGGTGCTTTCAACATGGTATGGTCGTTGGCAGATGCCTTTACTTCTTGCACGTATACATACAGTCGTATCTATTTTTAAACAAAAAAAAAAAAAAAATATTGAGGAAATGCAAAAAGGAAAGCCAACGGCACGCGGTGTTCCCAAGCGGTCACCCATCCAAGTACTATCCGCGCCCAATGTTGCTTAACTTCGGTGATCGGACGAGAACCGGTGCTTTCAACATGGTATGGTCGTTGGCGAATGCCTTTATTTCTTGTACGTCGTTCTTGTACAGTCGTATCTATTTTAGACAAAACAAAAAAGAAAATTATTGAGGAAATGCAAAAAGAAAAGCCAACGGCACGCGGTGTTCCCAAGCGGTCACCCATCCAAGTACTATCCGCGCCCAATGTTGCTTATCTTCGGTGATCGGACGAGAACCGGTGCTTTCAACATGGTATGGTCGTTGGCGAATGCCGCCACTTCTTGCACGTATACATACAGTCGTATCTATTTTTAGACAAAACAAAAAAGAAAATTATTGAGGAAATGCAAAAAGGAAAGCCAACGGCACGCGGTGTTCCCAAGCGGTACCCATCCAAGTACTATCCGCGCCTAATGTTGCGATCGGACGAGAACCAGTGCTTTCAACATGGTATGGTCGTTGGCGAATGCCTTCACTTCTTGCACATATACATACAGTCGTATCTATTTTTAGACAAAACAAAAAAGAAAATTATTGAGGAAATGCAAAGAAATTAGGAAAGAGGAAATGAGGCGCGCGGTGTTCCCAAGCGGTCACCCATACAAGTACCATCTATCCAGCATGGTATGGTCGTTGGCGAATGCCTTTATTTGTTGGACGTATAATATAATATGTAATGTATACCTAGCTGGATTTTATTTCTAACAGCGAATTAAATTTAGGGTGAAAGTACATTGTCCCCCGTCTTATGAATATAAAACAAATTTAATTGTACTTAATAATTATTTATCAGAAATTAATACGAGGCGATTTATTCTTTACGTCATATTTTATTAATCTATTATGTTTAATACTGTGGCATTACTAACTCATATAGTGCATTTTAAATTGAATGTCGTGAGAGAAAACACATGCTTTAAATTAATCAAACATGTAATTTTATGCAAATAAATAATAAATTATCTCCAACAAATAAAAAAACGTGTAGATAGAATATAAAAAAAATGCAAAAAGTAATGCCCCGGGTGAGGATCGAACTCACGACCTTAAGATTATGAGACTTACGCGCTGCCTACTGCGCCACCGAGGCAGTTGTGAAATAGGATAAAATTATCTTATAATAATGTATATACGTTCTGTTCCGACTTCTGTCAGCGACAAAATAAAATATATGACTGTCTTGACTTGATAAAGCTGGCAAAATAATAAATACATTTTTGATAAAATTATAATGGGATGTAAAACAATATTAATAATATTAGGAATACCTATCATACATAATGTCATAATAAATATATTGCACTAGTTATATTTAATTATGTGTAATTATTAGACCTGTAGAAGTTCTATTAAGGCGATGTCTTTACCTACCAGAGGCACCTAGCGGAAAAATAGGAAGCTTGCAATTTGAGACATTTTTTAAATAAGTATGTATCTGAAAACATTAAAAAGATTTATTTTTTTTAATTTAAAGATAAACATACAATTGAAAAAAAATGTAATAAAATGTAAATTCGTTGCAGGGTCATATCTTATTATTACATTATATTTTATGGTCATATTTATTATTAAAATTTAGTTTATTAAGTTTTCAATTTTTCGTCGTTTAGATTTTTGACTAATTCATCGTTTTAATATTTTTTATATTTATTTAAAAAACATCGATTTTTATAAAAATATAAATGTGTATAACTTGAAATTCTTTTTATTTACTTATACCTACGTATTCGTGTTTGAATATACATTAAAGAAATTTATTTACATAATATGTATATATTATATACTAAATAATATAATATGTATTATGTATGATTTTGCCGGATGTGTGGAATGTGATAATCTGGAAAGGAGTCATGTTATGCGAATAAATTTAAATAAATACGATTCATCCATGTTTGTAACTATAATTTGCGTTTTAGAATACATGGATTTATTTGGAGAATTATAATTCGATTGTTATTTTTTATCGTAGGGGGGTCAAATCGGTCAGTGCATCGGCCATCCACGTCGCTAAACGCGCAATATAATGAAATAATTGATAAAATACATAGGTACTTACCTATGTCGATAAAGATTCTATTTTTACTACGAGGTGGGATAGGTCAAATTCCCTTCAGTTTACTAGGTTAATACTGAATAAAGGTAGGATATATTATATAATAGGTTAGTTACTTTTTACTTATTAATGTAGGAATTATAAAAAAATAATATTAGGAAACAATAGAAAACACATAAAGCTCGCCACATGAAGCCATATTTTAACGAAATGAATTTATTATTGAAAAATCTTACTTTGGTGACAGTAGTTCATCACAGCTTAGTGACTTATTGTCTGGCGCAGGACCGAATTGGGAGTATAAAATAATATAATAAATATACAGATAGACAAAGTGAAAATAAAATAAATCCAGACATAATAATTTTTATGTACGATACATTGCATTAACTCATACAGTGCTGACGACACGGCTGCCGTCTTGGCATTAGATGGCCATTGGATATAATTAGCATATTATTTAAATCTTGTAATTAAATATTAATTAATTGGTCTGCAGTGAATGTATTGTATGTAATTAATCTTATTAAAAAAATAAAAATATTAATTGAATGTGTTTTTCGGCACAAGTCGGTTATGTGGAATACAGCGGCAAACACATTTTGAAAATAGCCGATATACTGGATTATTTGTTAGGTTTACCGTTAACCTAACCTAACCTAACCTAACCTAAACTAACCCAAACTAACAAATTAATAATCCAGTATAATATAGGGTATTTTCAAAATGTGTTTGCCGCTGTATTCCACATAGCCGACTAGAACCTGCTTTTCCGTGGTTGAACTCCGATAGAGTGGTTTTGAAAACAAGTTTTGTTTGATTCTACGATATGATATGAGTTACTTAGATTGACAGTTGTTTCGGGTTGTAGTCCCATTCTAAAAAAGATCTAAATATAATATATTTAAATAGTCTATCGCACAAGGATAATGTTTTAAAATGTATCTACAAGTGAAACTAGTCAATGAATTTGTTCCGCGGGCGACTTTTTTTTCGGTTTGCGTGGAACAAATTTACTAGAGAAGTGTAAGAAAGTATCTCTTTTTGTAAGAATTTAAAATATTTGAGGGAAATTGTATGACATCTTAAGAAGGTCATAACATGACGTATTGTGAGTGTTGTGACATAATATAATAATATAACAATAATTGTGTAGCAAACATTATCTATATTACGTCGTTCAATAGTATGGTTCACAGAGCAGATTCATAAATAGAATTCCCATAGGCTATACACTAAAACAGTACATTTTGACGCAGGGTTTTGAATGTGTGAGTGTCCCACGAAAATGAACCATACATTATAGACTTGCAATCGTGTGTGCAATACACCAATATTAAATCAACATCAATGCATAAACCGAGAGCAGTTGTCAGTAATCGACGTATGACGTATATTGTCAAGAGTGAGTCGATTGTTAGGGCCCAGCATCAGTTGAAATACGACCTTGTGGTGGAACGAGGTCACAAGAAATTTTAGAGACTCTTTTATTTGAGGTTGTATGAATACTATCCGTGGCTTTATCCAATTGGCGTCCTCTTAGGTAGGCTTACATACTGTAGCTAAAACACTAGACGATATTTATATTTGACCACGTATTTTTTCCGACTTATACGAGGTGAAAATGAGAATTATGCCATTCTTGGTAGTATTGGCCCGTATATTAGTGTCACTGCCAAGGTGCAGAACTAACCTGCCATTGGTTAGAATGTCAATTGGCAGGGCAACTTTCTGTTCAACCAAATAACTTCGGATATCGCTATATTCCACGAGCGTGAGGATGAGGATAGGTGGAAATTCTTAAAATAGTGTCTGCTTAACTTATTCGGTTTACTTCCTTGAATATAATTTATATATTTTTTTTGTCTTTACACTTTTCTACTGTTTATTAACTTTGATATACTTAATACTCACAGAACAGATAATAAATAGAATACCAATAGGCTATATTCAATACGCCGCATGGTGAAGCAGGCTTTTGAATGTGTGAGTGTCGTACGAAAATGAAGCACGCATTATGCACGTGCAATAGTGTGTGTAATACACCAACATTAAAGGAGCGTAAATGCATAAACCGAGAGCAGTTTTCAGTATTCGACGTTAAACGTATTCTAGACACGTGTGTAAGTTTAACCCGGATTCATCCTTACTCGAGTCGGTTACCTGCTATCGCCTTACCCGTTGTGTATTTCAGTTCCCATTATTTCTGAGTTCCCTGTTAATACTATTTTAATAATATTTCTTTGTTTCTCAATATCATGCTGTGAACGTCTTAAATTAATATTTTTTAATGTCCAGTATACCTATGTAAAAAATAAATAAAATTTGAATTTGAATTTAAAGATGATAACCGATTTTCGAATCAGTAGCACGCGAAGAAGAATAATAAAGAACTTACAATAATTTAAAAGGTAGCTTAAAAAGTTTAAAATAACAAATTGTAAATGAATAATACTTAATATAATAAATATATCTACCCAATTCGTGTCTGGTATTGATAAGCTTCACAATTTTCGCGAACTGACTGACTGAGCCTTACTAAGTTGTTGAAAAAAAAAATCGCATTTTCGCAAATTCTACCGCATTGGAATCGTAAGCTAATCCTATTACATTTTCTTACACAATGGTTGGATTGGGTGAAAATTTGAACTTTTGAACTAATTCCATATATGGTAAGAAAAGAAAACTCGTACATAATAATACAATTATTATTATGTACATAATTTTATCGACAATGTATGTATTTAAAATACTGTTGCTAATTAGGATAATTGATTTAAAGTATTTGCATTGTAGATTTTTAGTGAACGGATTTAGTTTTATTGTATTGTATTGATTGCATCATTGAACCCACCATGTGGCGTATGTTATAGATCTACCAGTATAAGTTGTCCGCTGAGTGAGGGCGCCACATGCTAACGTTTGTCATAGCATTCAATACTTTTTATACTGTAATGAACTTAGTTCTAAATTCGGAAACCTGACAATTTATGATGGTATATCTATAGTAAAGTAACATGCATGATCTGTGGGCTACAGTGCATCTGTTCTATACACGAAACTGGTATTGTCCATTATCGGCGGCTATAGAGGGTAGTTTATCATACTTATGTATTTAGGTAGGTATTATAATTGTTCCAATAAGTTAGTTGTAATTGTTACAATAAGTGCCACGTTTTAAGACGAATCCTCTACCTATCGTACCAAAGGCACTTAGCGAAAAAATACGAAGCTTGCAATTTGAAACAATTTTTTGATAATTTACAATTTAATGGGCCGAAATGCACATGCGAGCACGACCATCAAGACGCTGAATACGTCCTCTGGGACTGCCCATTGATGGGATCCGACCAAGCGGATCTGTTTGTCAGGGTCCGTCCACATACGGGCCCGATTGGTCACACTGACTTGATATCAACCAAGGCCAACTTTGAGTCATTTAAAAAATTTACTGCGTTATATGTAGGACGGAATAATTACGATTCCTCCTTAGATTCATCACTTTCAACTCCTGACTCCTCTGTTTCGGTACACAGGTACACGGGTACAGAGGACACTTCATGTCATTAAAGATAAATGACGGCAGAGCAGGTCAAGATTATTTTTATTTATTTTCTAAAATTCTTTCTTTAAGCACTAAGGTGCATGGTTGCTACATCAGTCCCGTGCAGTATCGCTTCGGGACAAGGAAGTGTGGCACTGAAATCTTTTCATTCTGACACATTTATAGCGTCATGGAAGGCGGCCGTGCAACGCCGAATAGGTACTTAATCCGATTGATTAATTAATATGGTAATTAATGGTTTTTGTATTGATGACAGTCCAAAATATCTATTTTTCCCCGACAATCGCTTAGATACAAAGTGAATGTGTGTATCCAGGGCATGGCCCCCACAAGGGAGAGGCTGACAGGGCTATAACCAGGGGGCCCAGGCTAAGGAGGGGCCCGGCGTGGCGATTCGACCAGATAAGTGAGATAAACACACATCACAAATTTGCTCTAATAGCAAAAAAAGTCGCCTGCGGAGATTTTTGCCTTCCGTAATGTTATTATTTTAAATTATGTAGTTGCACGATATAATTTTTAATTGTGTATCGATACTCGGCAACTCCATAATTCAAATGGATGTATTAAAATATACAAAATACACTAAATATATACATTAATTTTACTACGTACACCATTTGGAAAACACTACTGTAAAGCATCACACTGCCTTTATCCTTAGCGATAGGTAGGGGGGCCGCCAAAAATCATAGCCTGGGAGCCCGCTTCAGGGTGTGGGGCCCATGATCCAGGGCATGAGTCCAATCGATCGAGCGAATGGTTAACCACCAACCTTATTAAAACGTCTTTTAATTACAATTAACTCCACTACGTGGATGTTCAGATGATCCACCTACAAGACAACCACAATTTATAACGAGTTTTAGACATTTTTTTTAAATTTTAGATAAGTACCTATTAGGTAGATAATTTAACACAAATTAACTTAAACCATGCGTGTCAAACCCGTGGGCTGCATGCAGCCCCGGCCCCTAAGCCCCAGTGATTTTAAATAATATTCAACCCTGTCGTTTAGAAAAGTCTCTCATCCTCACTTCTGAATGAAAATTTAAAAATTCGGGCGATTTTTTTTTTTGACAACACACTTTTTTTACTCAATAAGTATGGTCATGCGAAGTCGAAAGGTTGGAAACTAATGAGTTCAACTAGAGCTAGTGATTTCTCGACACATATAACTTCGTCCAGATTAAAAGTCGAGCTTTTTTAACCGGGTACTCATTAGCGAGCCGTAACTGTGACCGTTGCAGATACAGTTAACAGTATGAACGCCATATAATTAGTTCGGGAGTCTAATAAATAATTATTTCTCATCTAGGGTTGGTTACAGTATAGGTATGTGGGTCTATTCTATACTTATCAACCGCTAAAGTGATTAAGTGATAAATATTATCAAACTTAGGGTAGGTGTGTATCAAAGTATTAGCACGTATTGTAACAATTACAATAAAATGTTTGTAATTGTTACAATAAGTGATATATTTTAACAGCAGCAAGAGAGGTGCTCTTTAAATATAGCATTTCTTGTAACAATTATAAACATGTTATTGTAATTCTTACACTAAGTACTAATACTTTGATACAAACCTACCCTAAGTTTGATAATATTTATCACTTAAGGGGGGACATGCTCGTCGAAGGTCAAAATTGAGTTTTTATTGTATTTTCAAACCATGATCTTGGACACTCCTTAAACGTTGTAGATGATCTATTTATATAATTTTGAAGCCTTATTATCCTTTATAGTTATTTTAAACATTTGATGACTGCATAAAGTATTTTTGTTACATAAAATAGTATTCTTTTAAACCTCTCGCTCTAATGTTTTAGAATATAGTCATATTTCGGTACATAACTGTGCAGTGATGTTAAGATTTTTTACATTTATTAATTTTTAAACGCATTTATAAAACCATTAGGATAATTTATTACGAGATAATTTTTGTAAAATATTCACGATAAAAAATTATATTGATAATCTCTGTGATCCCAAATTTGACAAGAATTAGGCATTTTATTATTCAAAAAATCGGCAAGATTAACACATTTGAAGATAATTCTAAAGATATTTATTATAAGCTATGTCTTTGACCATTCAAGTGTGATAAACATCTTATGAATAATGATTGCTTTATAATCATTATTGACCTAAGAATAAGGTAGTGTTTTTTTGAAATACGCCATTTCTTTTGTCATTCCCCAGTGGTTAAGCTACAACATACGGCCGTAGCCATAAATTGACAAACTATAATTAAAGTAGGGAGTAAAATGATATTGACGCGCGTGTTTTAACATGTACCGTTTAAAAAAAAAATAAAAAAAAATTCTGTTAGGTACATGTTCAAACACGCGCGTTAACATAATTTTACTCCCTACTTTAATTATAGTTTGTCATTTTATGGCTACGGCCGTATGTTGTAGCTTAACTACTAGGGAATGACAAAAGGAATGGCGTATTTCAAAAAAACACTACCTTATTCTTAGGTCAATAATTATTATAAAGCAATCATTATTCATAAGATTTTTATCACACTTGAATGGTCAAAGACATAGCTTATAATAAATATCTTTAGAATCCTCTTCAAATGTGTTAATCTTGCCGATTTTTTGAATAATAAAATGCCTAATTCTTGTCAAATTTGGGATCACAGAGATTATCAAAATATTTTTTTATCGTGAATATTTTACAAAAATTATCTCGTAATAAATTATACTAATGGTTTTATAAATGCGTTTAAAAATTAATAAATGTAAAAAATCTTAACACCACTGCACAGTTATGTACCGAAATATGACTATATTCTAAAACATTAGAGCGAGAGGTTTAAAAGAATACTATTTTATGTAACAAAAATACTTCATGCAGTCATCAAATGTATAAAATAACTATAAAGGATAATATGGCTTCAAAATTATATAAATAGATTATCTACAACGTTTAAGGAGTGTCCAGGATCATGGTTTGAAAATACAATAAAAACTCAATTTTGACCTTCGACGAGCATGTCCCCCCTTAAGCGGTCGCTAAGTATAATAGAATAGATAGTGCAGGATCCCATAGATTTGTCGTATACATAATATGCAGAACGCATTCTGACAATTGGAATAGGTTCTAGGGGTCATCAAGATATATAATGTCGATGTTGCCAGGCGATATTAGTGGTCAATTTTTTTTTATTGAGGTTTTATTTTTTTTTCTTAAAACCCACCAAAAATTGTTCTGAGTTCTTCAATAAAACCAAGACCCAATCAGGGATTGATTGAAAATGCAATAATTGTACCATGCCATCGGCACGGTCGTAGAACGGTTCGTCCCATTTGAAAAAATAAAAATAGCGGGTACTGCAATGTGTTCAAAATTATCGATTCTTAGGATCCTCATTGGCTTAAATTATTTTATTTAGTAGCATTTGTGTATAGAATCACTCAGATTGCTTTCTTTACCATACTATATGCATATGACATTTATTAGTTTTAGTATTATGGTTAATACAGAAACAGTGTAGGTTGAACATATACGTAGGTGAATAAATGAAATAACAATAACGACTAACCACACTAAGTACACATTTATTAAAAAAAAAAAAGAAACAAGTCAAGTATTCAAACTGCTTTAAGTATCATGATCACAGTTTTTACAAACACTACTTACACATTTGCACAATGATATACATGTCAAAGCCGATTTCTTATAACTACATGATAGTGTACGGCAGTTAGAATTACAAATAGTGGATCAGATGAGTTTTTCCATAAAACAAACTTGTGCTGAAGCCTTTAAACAGTGTAAATACAATGAATCATAATATGTGCATATCACTCTTGACAAATTTAAACTAAATCCAATATTTTCGAAAATAAATTTATATCGAAGTTCATCCGCTGTTGTTTTTTGTTTACTACTTACTGTATAATAAGTATTGCAAACTTTTTCCACGTCTTGAAACTGCTGTGGTCTCCAACAATCCATTTCCTAAAGCTGAAAGTGCATCCTAAACAAAACTCTTTGACGAGATGGTTAAAGCTTGTTTTTTGTACCTATGCAACTAGTGGAGTCGCAGCCGGTTAAAGAATGTAATACTGGCAAAATATTACAAATATTTTCACCAAGAGATTCAGCTGCCAAATGGCATCCTAAAACACGGGATTTCTTTTGAGATCCCTCAAACCATAATCCACGGCAACCAATCGTTGCAAGTTTATTCCAGAAATAAATGCCTAAGATTAAAACATCTGTATCGGGATTTTGTTAATCTCCAAATTTAGCATTTTTACAGCATGAAATTTATGACAGAACATTCTAGAATCAAGAGTTCATTCTAGAATCTAATGATTTTGATCTTAAATCAATGGCGTCATTGAAAACTCATCACAACAATTTAAAACATTGTGTGGGGTCGTCAAATCCACCACAAATCTACAGCTCACTTTCTTCGTTGATTTTTGCAAATGTGGGAGCATTTTTGCGAATAAATTTAACAAGCTGTAATTTATTTTGAGGGCTCACAAAAGAATCTTTGCAAGTAATCCACCACATCTAAGGGACAATCTTCAAGGCTTACATATTATAAGTATTAACGCTGTTTAAGGGCTTCAGCACAAGTTTATTTATGGAAAAGCTCATCTGATACACTATTGAGCCTTCTGATTTCCTACAACTTGGCTTTGAGTTATGAGAAAATAATTTGTATCCAAGACAAATGACGAATGAACCTCTACCAAATTATTTAGTTAAGCCATGCAAATGTAATTCTAACTGCCGTACATTATCATGTAAGTAGTTATAAGAAATCGGCTTTGACATGTATATCATTGTGCAAATGTGTAAGTAGTGTTTGTAAAAACTGTGATCAAGATACTTAAAGCAGTTTGAACTCTTGACTTGTTGCTTCTTTTTTTAAATAAATGTGTACTTAGTGTGGTTAGTGGTTATCGTTATTTCATTTATTCATCTACCTACATGTGCAATCTTCAGAGTTTCTGTATTAACCATAATACTAAAACTAATGTCATATGCATATAATATGGTAAAAAAAGAAATCTGGGTGATTCTATACAAAAATATTACTAAATAAAATAATTTAAGCCAAGGAAGATCCTAAGAATCGATAATTTTGAACACATTGCAGTACCCGCTATTTTTATTTTTTCAAATGGGACGAACCGTTCTACAACCGTGCCGATTGCATGGTACAATTATTGCATTTTCAATCAATCCCTGATTCAGTCTTGGTTTTATTGAAGAACTCAGAACAATTTTTGGTGGGTTATAAGAAAAAAAATTAAAACCTCAATAAAAAAAATTGACCACTAATATCGCCTGGCAACATCGACATTATATATCTTGGTGACCCCTAAAACCTATTCCAATTGTCAGAATGCGTTCCGCATATTATGTATACGAAAAGTCTATGGGATCCTGCACTAAGACCCACTGGAACGGTGACAATTACGGCTCGCTTATAAGTACCCGGCTCTAGAGCGAAAAAAAAATACCTAAGAATTTAAGAAATTCCGTTCAGAATCAAAGTGTACCTAGGCCTTTTTTATCGATAATTCAAATTTTATTGAAAAATTCCATTCATAGTAGGTACCAATCATAAAATTGAATAGCCACGCATAACATGGTAACTATAAATAATATTAAAAAAAAATCAAATAAACTTTAGAAGGTAATCCATAACATTGTTTTATTCATAGGCCAAATATACCGTAACTGCAAAAATACCACGAACTGTGAAATTGTCATTATTGTTTTGTTAACAATAATAAATTTTACTAGAGATAATATAATAAAACTTTCATAGAATTATGATCGCTCGTGAAGCATGGTTAATAAATATTATTATTCTTTAGTTTGGCATCGAAATCGCAATTTGAGATGTAGGTATAACACCGTAAAGTAGTGATGCAAAACATTTTTTATCAACAGGGCATTTTTGAAGTGAAACGTTTTATATTTCGGCACACATCATGCTCCCCCTAATATCCTGAAGCGGGCCCCTAAGCCCAGTGACGTCCCTAGACAAAATACCACCCCTAGGCAGTGTCAAAATGCCGCCACATTTTTTTTATACAGTACTTTTTATCATCCTTTCACGACTCCAATATCTAAGAAATGTTTTCTATGGATACATTACTAACAAGATAATATACCACTAAAACTAATTTAAATGCCATATCTGGTTCAATAGACAATATTGCGAGTCTACGGTTTCAGATAGGTACATTTATTATATTAGAATGATAATATTCTTTAAATAAAATGGCGCGTAAAAGTAGTAGAACGAATTTTGGTGTGTGTTTATCTTACAACTGGTCGACTCGCCATGCCGGGCCCTCAGGCTGAAGCACTGTCAGCCCACCTCGTGGGGGGCATGGTACTCATATATGGGTTATCCCGCACCTGCTTCGATTAAAGCTGTGAACGATAAATCCTTTGAAAGGTAATATCCCTACAAGTTACTTACTACAACTATCAAAATATGACGGCCATATCAAAATCGCCTACGATTTTCACTCTCTCACTATCTAAAATTCTAAAATATATAATACCACGTGCAACACTCAGCGCAACTTGTCAGCGTGACGTTTTATGTAAATATTTCGGTTCAGTCACAGCTTAAACCCTGGCGTAATTTTATTTTTAACACTACAATGAGCCCAATATAAATTGTATTAGTATAATGGTTTAGGTTTAGTAGACGTAGGTTTTAAGAATGTATTGTGACATCAGAAATCGACTCCGGAGTCCCCGAATGAGAAGCCAGTACTTTATGCAGTGGGCTATGCGATTCGCTTCCCTTATTTCACCAAGACCACTTGTGAATGCTGAATGACCAAGACTCATGGTCCTTTGCATCTCTCAGGGTAGAATGAAAGCTATCTGAAGTAATAACGCCAGCCTCTCCAAATTATTCGGCCCAAGACAGGCATCATCATCATCATCAGGGGCGCGACAACCCGGTGTGGGTCCTGGCCTCCTTCAACAGCTCCCTCCACCTGTCCCTATCCAGTGTGGCCGCTCTCCAATTTGGTACCCCCAGAATACGGCAGTCACTGGCAGCTCCATCTAACCAGCGAATCTTTGGCCTCCCTCTTCTTCTACGTCCTATTGGATTGCTGGACATCACTCTCTTTGCCGGTTCATTGTCATTCATACGGTGCACATGACCTAGCCATCGCAGTCTCCCAATCTTCCCAATCGGCCCAAGACAGGCAATTTCCGAAAAATAAATAATGCATTAATGCATATTTGTCTTTCTCTCCGACCGGTTCAACTTAGGGTCGAACCAAATCAAGAAGCTTTTCCCGTTCAACCGACATACGGGGACACTCCCAGATGGTGTGATTAGCATCCTACAATTGACCTCATAAGCAACTCGAAAATTATTCTATTAAACTAAACTGACAGTGTTTTAAGGCAAAAATTTCTCGTCCGTTTAAGAACTACTTAAGTCTAATGGTCAGGAGTCAATCTGGTTATCACCATGCCGCTGGTTGTGAATCACTGCCTTATAACAAAAAATAAATACCATGAAAACGAATAGAGTGTCTTTGAAAAATATCCGAACGACAGTGATCGAAGTGTAAGTAGGTAATTATTAGCAATCGGAATGTGATTGTAACTATCTTTGAGACCGGAATTGCATTTCGTGCACTGTATTTTCACTTGTCAGTTGATTGATATTATCAAAATGCAGCTGAGATGAGATGCGTTTGTGTGAAATAATATATCTGTGCCTATTTTCTGGAACAACTCCCTACGGGTGTGAAATATGCCATTTGCTAATGAAAAATAAAATTGTTGTACCTAGTGGACATTTTAAATTTTGGTTTATATTTTTAAATAAGTTAATAACGTTTAACTTGCCAATTTCACGTGCATTTTTGTTAGATGGCAATTCTTAGATCTATTCTGCCCAAAAAAACAAATAAAAATGTATCATTAGTCGGCAGAGAAAATACATTTAAAAATGTCTGGGGGCACACAAGTTATTCTGCTGAAAAATAAAACAATCACATGCCTGCAGGTAGCTCTCTCACTTCGATATAATTGCATATTATGCCAGTGGCGCACCCAGGGGGGGGGGGGGGCAGGGGGCCCTGGCACCCCCCAAAATAAAAATTATCAGAATGTAATTCACCAGCACCTTTATAGAAAAAATTCTTAGATTTTAATTTCTAACACAAAAATTTCGAAATACTAATGTTGGGTTTTTTTAGAAACCCAATCACTAATGGAACTGTCAAAAAATTGTGTCCATCCGAATTCCGGAGTGGTGTAGGTCATAGCTTGGGAGGCTGACGGGGCTCTAGCCTAGGGCCCCGGGTTATGGGGGGCCCGGCGTGTCGGGTTGACCAGATATGTGAGATTAACACACATCATAAATTAGCTTTAATAGTAAAAAAAAGTCGCCTGCGGCGCTATTACACTTCATGGCCATGAACATTTTCAATTACTTATATAATCGTGCAATATATTTTTTGATTATTATGTGTCGATACTCGACAGCTCCATTATTAAAGTAGATGTATTAAAAATCGCCAATAATTCACTGTATAAGTACCCTTAATTTGAACTAAAACACAATTTGGAAAACGTTAATTTAGTGTTTCACACTGCCTTTAATCTTAGCGGTAGGTAGGGGGGCCGCCAAATATCCTAGCCTGAGGGCCCGTTTCAGGATGTGGGGACCATGGTGTAGGTACACCGAGTGCAATAGACAAAAGACCGATAAACGAGAGAATAGACTGTGAAGAAGAAAAATAGCCTATGGGACTAATTTACATTCTCCTCGTTGGGCCCCCCCCAATATTAAATCCTGGGTGCGCCACTGTATTATGCTGTTATTATGTATAGGAATTTCTTTGAAGCAGCGTGTTTAACTTACAGACTCCATATTATGCAATATTCTTTGATAAGCAATAATTTTATCTAAGTTCGAAAAAAAAACTTTAAAGAAATGTATCATAAGTAAACATAAAATACATTTAAAAAATTCTCAGTGCACCCAAGTCGTTCTGATACGTTTTAAAATTCATAGCAATTAATAAACAACGTTTTAAAATGTCACTTTCTGACATTAGAGAATAAATTATCATAAAAACTATGTTTATGTGACAATTTAGGATGGAATAGATACCTATTCATTTTTTTTTCTTTTTTAAATTCTTTTATAAAATGAGTGGGTATGAGGATAATGCATTTTGAATTTGGAATGGATACATAATAATATATCGGAAAATACCCCTTACGAATTTAATCTACAGAATATTCAACATCACAATGCAGTAGTATCTCCAGGGGTGTCACATCTCTATCTAGGGGCTAAATAATTAAGAAGCAGCCTCTTATTCAATTATCATCAATATTCAAGAAAAAAATACTAATTCTATATCAAAATTAATCCAATAATGTGGAGTGTTGATACATATTGCGTACCTACCTATAATATCTATATATTCTGGCATAAAATTAGGTACGATTGCATTTTTGAAAATAATTATGTATTTATGAATGTATGAACATGATTATACTATTGCGTCCACAGTGGAGTAATGGACAAAAATATCGACATTTAAATCCATCGGTAGGAATTTCCGTGTCCGGAAACTTGTACGTATGCAATTCGCTGTAAGTATTGCAATTCACCGTGAAATGTTGTATCGGAAATATATGGTCGTAACTTCTTTGGGTCGTATAATACTGACATAAAATTCGTGTCTAAATAAAACACGGTTCTTGTCAGCTTACAGTTTACAGGAAGCCAGTAACTTATAGCCGATATACTGGATTATTTGTTAGGTTAGGTTTTCATTCTTGAATTCATGAATTTTGCCAAAATCAGCTATGAAAATTGAATTAATGTTCATATTGAATTTAATAAAATTGGAGACCGTATAGTTATAGTATATGGTCATCTCTTTCCGATAAGAAAGCTCACGGCGAACTGTATCACGGTGAAATGTTTTACGTACAATTTACATGTAACCAGGAATTCCGTGGTTAGGCCAAATTCACGTGTTGGTTTTTTATTATTATTTATAAAAACAGAGGCAAATGAATTGGGCGATTGGCTGTTGGCCACTAAATATTTCTCGTATAAAATGTAAAAATATTTAGAGATTTAGTATATTATTTTGTCGAGGCATTATTTATTATAAATTATAGAATTATCTACATCCTACCATTGAATGCTAAAATTATAGATCGATAATAGGTGATGTAGAACTTTCGGTGTGGGTGGGCACAGCCTAATATTTTATCAAGTTTGTTGATTATTGATAGCATTGCATTTCATTGAAATCAATAATAAAAAACGCATAATTTAGTTAAGCTGTTAATATGTAGGTATTAAAAAGTTGTACCATAGTAATAAACACGTTATTGTACACAAATCAGTCGGAAATAAAACAATAATGTAAAAAATATTAAAAAGCAACTCGAAAAGACCTTCATCCGGCAGTGGGTCAACAGCAGCGACTACATAAAAGTATTATCATATCCTTCACCACATCAAATCATATATACAAAATGTTTGAAGTAGGTAGGTACACATGTACAGTAAATTTATTGTATCGCTGAATGAATAAGGTTCAAACTTCCAAGGTAAACTTTTTTTCATACCTATAGATGGACACTTGAGGTCAGCAATATTTATAATAGTATTCGAAGTATCTTCTTAATATTTTAAAACCTTTTTGTACTGTCAATGACTCTTTTAAGGGTCATATCAAAACCTTGGGTATAGGTACATAATTAATGCTGGATATGATATAAATGAACACAACATTTAAAAAACATGTGTTTAAAATGATTATATTTTTCAAAATATGTATAGATTCGAAAAATAGAATCTATTAATCAGGTTAGGTGAGGAAACAGACACCACAAAGTGGGGTGAGGGGAAGTTGGGTCCTTTGACTTGATTTCACATTAATTTAATAAAACACATAATTATCACTGTTATCCGTTTGTAGGTAGCGAAAAATGTTCAACCAGTGTGTGCTTCCCGTAATCACATATGCGTGTGAAACATGGACCCTAAGTAAAAGAGAGATTCAGAAACTTAGGCCCGTTTCAGACGGTACACCGATGTCGCGCTCGTATTAATAAAGGAGGCCTTTGTATTCGAATAAAGAGGTTTTTGTATTATTTTTATGAACGCCCCAGAGCTAATGACTCAACGCGTTTCCGGTACACTTTTCCGTCGGCCGCTACATTCTCAAGCCGTCGATACTCTTGTTTTTATTACCGCAGCCAGTTCTATATTCGTTGACTCATTAGCTCTGGGGCGTTCATAAACATATTACAAAGGCCCCTTCATTCAAATACAAAGGCCTCATATATTATATACGAGCGCGACACCGGTGTCCTGTCTGAAACGGACCTTAGAGTAGCACAACGTGGTATGGAGAGGTGAATTTTGAAACAAAAAGAGGAATGAGTGGATAAGGAAACAGACAAGGGTTTGCGATGTAATAGAGTTCGCTAAAGGCCTCAAATGGAAATGGGCTGGACATATAGCTTGAAGAAGGGATAATCGTTGGACAAATTTAGTCATCCAGTGGTACCCAAGAGGTACAAAACGTCCGCAAGGTAGACCTAGAGACCGCTGGATCGATGAAATGGTAAAGTTCTGTGGAAGTACGTGGCAATTCAACGCACAGGACCAAGAGAAGTGGAATCAGCTTGGAGAGGCCTTAATCCAGCAGTGGATAGATACAGGTTGATGATGATGGTGTGGTAGCAATTATTATGGTCCAGGGTCAAGATAGGTACTTATACCCACTTAAAATAATTGACAAAATCATTTATTTTTGTGAATTGTGAACTCGGTCTTAATCGGGCGTAAAACGGGATCCTACGTTTGAGTGTGAAGCATCACTTTTTTATTACTGGGAATGTCTCAGAAGCAGTAACCCAAGACTAAGGTCACCATGCACTCGAATGTGCATTCACTGAATATATGACTTTAACGGATCCATGTGAGAGATGAACACGTAGAGGCAATATTAAAAACTAGTAGTAAGTTACTAATACAAAACTGCTGAACATTCTGAATGAAGAGATCTTCACGTTAACAGTATGACCCAGTATGAGTACCCAGAGGATGTGGTTTACATCCTATATTTCTTCGCCGCATGGACATGTTATATTATATAACCTGCCACTGGTAATGCCAATTGGGATGGCGATAACTATGTTCAACCAAATTGCTTCGGGTGGTGATATATTCCACTTGTGTGAGGGTAAGTTTAGGTGGACGCTATTTTATAAATTCTTAAAATAGGGTCTCCTTAGCAAACTCGTTGTACTTCTTTGAACTTCTATATATGTATAATAGTATTTTCACTGCTTTTGTATGTTTATATTATTATTATGTTCTCTTTTTATATTTTCATTTTTATGGTTATTACTTTTTTTCTTTATACTAATGTTTCATGTCATGTTGTGAACGTCTTAAACTTATAATTTGTAATGTCCATAATATTTAAAAAAATAAATTGAAATTGAAACGGGAAACAAGACAAGGCACAAAGAGCTTGCCAGCGAAGCCACCATGTCCAGTCAAGAATTGACTGGTGTAATGATCTGGAGTCAAGGCGGTTATCTCCATTCGCCATTTTATATTCGGAAAAAATACTCCAAACACAGATTGAAAAATAAAATGTGTATTTTACAGACCCAGGATTCAAACCTGGGACCCACGACATTATAAGCAGACGCGTAAGCCGCTCGGCCATCGTATATTAATAACGTATATTACTAAGATTAAAACAATAATAATAATATACTAGTTTCGTTTAGAAAACGCCTTAAGTACCTATTTAATAAAAAAGTATGAGATTAAATGAAAACTCTAGATTGGGCATGCTTCTTAAAGCCAAATCGAAACAAAAATCATTCACTCAAAATAAAACAAAAGAAAAAGTCCTAATTGCACTGCGCTCCAGTCTAGCGGACAATTAATTTAATATTAATTGCGAATCTAGAGATGCCCACTTTAGCAGGCATTTTTCCAAAACAAGAATAAAAATACACCAAAGAGAGAAAAATAATTATTATTCGCGGTAAACCCAGACAGCGCATTGTTAAACTGTGCGACCGTGAAAGTTTGAGGAGCATTTTGGCTCGGATAATAAATACTTAATCAAATTAATGTACTGGAGTTATAAGATGTAATTAGGGCGGACTGTTTCAAAAGTGATTATATTACAATTTTATAAAATAATTGAAAGATCCGGGACAAAATAGTGTGAACTTTGTCAATACAATTCTACTAAGTTTAGTAGACATGTCAACTTAACTATAAAAATAGCATCTAGGCTACTGGTAAACAAAAACTGGTTTAAAATTCGGCCAATAAAGACGTTTTCAGTCTATGTTATATTTTTGGCTAAAAATATCTTGAAGTACGTAAATGACACTATTTACTTATTAACCACAAGTGGCAGATCTTATTTAGGAATGGTCCCAATATTTAAGCTCGATTTGATATAAATAAAAATGATTTCAAGTTATACTTACAGATTTATATTTTAATAAAAATTGATGTTTTTTAAAATAAATATAAACAATATTATAACTATGAATAAGTCAAAAATCTCTTAGATAAAACATAGAAAATTTAATGAACTAAATTTTAATAATAGAAATGAACATAAAATATTTTGCTTTAATAAGATGGAATAATTTAACAAATTCATATTTTATAACATTTTTTACAATAATTGTAAGTTTATATTTCTTTTTAATGTTTAAAGATACATATTTATTAATTAATAACGTTTAAATTGTAAATTATCAAAAAAATGTTTCAAATGCATGCTTCGTATTCTTCCGGTGCCTCTGGTATTTCGCCAGCGTAGGTAAAAATGGAGCTTTTATGGAATTTTCAGAGCATAACCCTGGACATTCCTAAATGTTGTAGATAATCTATTTACATAATTTTTAAGCCTTATTATCCTTTATATTTATTTTAAATATTTTCAGATTTATTAATTTTTAAACGCATTTACAAAACCATTAGTAAAATTAATGTTAAATTATATAGTGACATAATATTTACGATATAAAATTTTATTTTATAATCTCTGTGATCCCAAATTTGACAAGAATTAGGCATTTTATTATTCAAAAATAGGCACGATTCACACATTTGAAGATAATTCTAAAGATACTAATTATAAGCTATGTCTTTAACCATTCAAATATGATAAACATCCTACGAATAATGATTGCGTTATAATAACTATTGACCTAAGAATAAGGTAGTATTTTTTTTAAATAAGCCATTTCTATTGGCGTTTCCCAGTGGTTAAGCTACAACGTACGGCTTTAGGCATAAATTAACAAACGATAAATGAAGTACGGAATGAGATCATGGTAACGTGCGTATTTGAACATGTACCGTTTAAAAAAAAATCGGTTAATCGTGCCCATTTTTGAATAATAAAATGCCTAATTCTTGTCAAATTTTGGATCATGTAGATTACAAAATATAATTTTTTATCGTAAATATGTCACTATATAATGTTAACATTAATTTTACTAATGGTTTTGTAAATGCGTTTAAAAATTAAGAAATTAAAAATTGAAAACCGATTTTGAAACATGAAACTGCAATTCACAAGATGTTATTTTTTAATTGCACATTATAATGCCAAGTGACCGTAAAGCTCACAACCATTCTGAAATTTCGTTTGTTCAGTGTATTTCATATAGTTCGAAATTTAAATAGGAAGGTAACATAGGAAATGGTTCAAATAATATAATAGGTTTTTTCTGATTTAATAATAACCTTATAGGTAGGTAAATTAAAAAAACAAAAAAAAACTGTAGAGGTCCATATTATGATCTTCTTAGGATCGAACATGGTAAAAAAAATTGGAATTTATATTATGTAAACTTACTTAACCCTTAAATGCTTAAATGCATGATGGAAACCATTTATTAATACACACGTAGATACACACTATAACTATTTTGTCAGAACACTTTGTCCACTACAAATAATTGCAAGTTTTTAAATAAATTTTATTCACACAAAAAAATAATAAGAATAGGTAATACAGTTTGTTACTGATTCAGGCTTAGGCAATGCCATAGAATTAAGGGTTAAACTGTGAGTGCCCTTTTCTCAGATTTTACCTAAGCCTTAAGATGTTAAATTCGGTATACAGGTGCCAATGCGGTGACAATATTGCATTTATTTATCAGAAAAAAGAGTATTATGACTTATAGTTATTTGTCAATGCACCATAATACATAAAAAAATACAATATCAAATTAAAACAGTAAGAAGTTATAAATAAAATTAAAAAAACTTAATTAATAATAAGAAGCAATATAAAACACGAAAGAGGAAGACACATCTTGTTCGAATAATTCGAAGGTTTTACTGTATTGCGATAAAATTTGGGGGCGGTCCCGTTCTACAAGGATGCTATTTGCATACAACTTCTTTGTTAGTGATGCTATGGCTCTCTAAAGCCAATAGGCAAAGAAATAAGGGTGCCTTATGCGTCGATGACATTGAGCTACTTTACAAGCTGCTTGTCGGCGAGTTTAAAAGCGGGCGAGTCAGCTAGTGCGATTGTGATGACGACACACAAAACTTTCCACTCGCTCAGAAGCCAACAAGCTAGCGAGTTGAAACCGTCATTTTTGGTACTATTTTGACAGAACGTATTGAGTATGTAGTTCGTTTTTTACCGGGAGGTCGCCACTATCGCTCTACTGCGCAGACGCAGTTCGGCCCACACGCCAGCGTGTAGCATGTAAAGTAGCACGGCTTTCAACTTTTCTCGGTTGATTTTTTACAATCTGCTTGTTAGCTAGTTCGATGATGACACTGGGCGAGTTTACAAGCAGATTGTAAATTCGCTGGCTTGTAGCTTGTAAAGTAGCTCAATGTCATCGACGCATAATGTAGAGATTTAAAAATTACGAGTAGCGCAACTTGGTATGAAAATGTGCATATTGGGCATTACTCGGAAAGATCACAAAATAAACTGATATACTTATTAGAAACCAGGCAAAATTACGCGATGTGACGAAGGTCGCTAAGCAGGTGAAATGTAGATCGACTGGTCATGTCGCTCGATGAGTGGACAACTGCTGGACAAATACAGTCATGCAGCGGTATCCAATATGTAGTAAACGTCTATACGGACGCCCTAAAACTTCTTGGATAGACGAACTCATAATGTTAGGGGGATGTGTTTGCCAGCCAAGTACTAAGGACCGAGGATCTGGGGGATTCCTTTATCAGGCAGTGAAGCGACTCAGGCTGATGATGATATAATATATACTAACATTGTTACTTTGAACATACATAGAACATAATAGAAATTTTCTTAAAACATACTTTTCAAAACACTTCAGAGAAAATATATTATAACCAATAGAAAAAATCTTTTAAAAAAAATTAGAACCCCGCAGGAATCGAACCTGCATCTCTCGGGTATCGCGCCCACGCACATTGATCACAATGCTAAAGGAGTCACTTAATTACGACAAATTTTAACTGATGGCTTTTAATACTCACTGACGCGCTTTCCAAATTGAGATACGATTGGCGATCGGCTTTTCTATTTTAAATCATAGTAGGTATTACTATAATTAATAACCGACGTCACGGATTACTCCAAGATTTTTTGTTGTAACTTACTTGGACTTGCTCATAATTTTTATATTGTTATTAATAATTGTATTTAATTGTGAATAAATATTGTTATTTTGTTTATCTAACTGTATGTACTAATAAATAAAAATACGAAGAAGTTACTGCTTTTGCGCCAAATATCTATTAGGTAGATCTAGAAGAAATTTCACCAAGTGCTTTCAATTAGTAAATATATAATGTTAAGTATAACATTTTGTTTCTATCGCTAATTAACATAAACTTTGATGAAACGTGATCTGAACCAAATAACAGTTGTACGATAAAATAGATCTTTATCAATTTAATGCACTCTATACCTATGTATTATAAATTATTATCCACTTGGGCAATTATAATTTTTAAAGCGTTAGTTCGGTCCAGTGCCGCGGAAAAAAGCATGTGCTACTGCTGCACCTTTCTAAAAAACGATCCAATGCCATTGAACTTTGCAATGGTTTGCTGGTCGCTATTATTATTTATCAATTATTTATTTCAGCTTTGGCACACTAACATTTCTCGACTCACCTGTCGGATGTAATACAATATGAGTAATATTTCAATTGGATGACGACTGACGAACATTGCGTCATTTTTCTTTTCGTCTATTATCACTCCGCTGACAGACGAAGGTTTCTACAAGATATCATAATGTAACCATCTTCATCATTTTCGTGTTCGTAATAAAAAACTTTGATTTAAAATATTTGCAATGAACGATTTAAATAATTTTAGGATACTACCATTAGTCGCGAAATAATCCGTAATTTATAGATCAAAACCGGACGCAATTTTGTACCTCTCTTCCGTGCGCACAGGCGACACCATACCGGGACATTGACGTCACGTGGCTAGCGGAAAAAATGAAAAAACTGCTTCTGCACATGCGACGATGCAACATTTTATTGATACCTGCCCTGCACCCCATGTCGAGTGAAATTTGTTACACGCGACAAATGTTTTTTTTTTTACTAAAAATGTCTCACGGACGCTATGTGTAAAGTTCGTGTTCGGAAACTAGTACTTATGCAGTTCGCAGTATCACACTTCACCGTGAAATGTTGTATCTGAAATATATGGCCGTATATTACAGACCGACCAACCTCTTTGGGTCGCATATTATTGACATAAAATTCATGTCTAAAAAACACGATTCCGGTAAAAAAAAAATGAATTATTTGTTAGTTTAGGTTAGGTTTTCATTCTTGCATTCATTAATTTTGCACAAAATCAGCTATAAAAATTGAATTAACGTTCATATTGAATCTAATAAAATTGGAAACCGTATAGTATATGGTGAATGGTCATCTCTTTCCGATAGAAAACTCACGGCGTATTGTGTGACGGTGAAATGTTTTACGTACAATTTACATGTAACCCATAAAGTTACATAATTATGTTTTGTGAATGACAACAAAACCACATTGACAAATTCAGCGTGTTGTAGTGGGACGAATTTCAATGTGCGACCGGGCTAAGAATGTGTGATATCATGCAGTATTGACCTGTGTCTTGATAACTACCCACAGTAGAAGTAGAGAGCATTAGTTATTTGTTCTCCCAAGGTTCAAAACTAACTAACAAAAATGAAAAAAAAACGAAACAGAGCTAGTGACCGAACGAGACTGAACGCTGAAACACGCTGAAATCTGACAATAACCATTATTTCCACAACGCTAAACAACGGAATGCAAAAGAAGTCCAATGAGATCACATCTAAAGTCTCAACAATCAACATCCACCGAACTAGATAAGTTTGACAATTATTCAGTGTATTTTAGGGAAATTTTCTGGCCATATAATGTCAACAGGGTACCATTGAATGACTACGATTATCCAAATAATGAACACAATAATATGGCAAACTTCAACAAAATGTAAACATGTGCAATGCAAACTAATTAAATTTATGAACGGTAGCAACACTCTTTTTGATTTGTTTGTAAAATTAATAGCAGACAATGATGCTTTAAAAACGTTGGAAAATTCTTTAACAATATTTAAAAAAAATCTTGATATGCTTAGAGGATTATTAAGTTTCGCATTTTAGCGTCTTCGTGCATACAATATACATAAACACACAAAATGTCTAAATGATTGAACGTCTCCACAGAAACCACACACTATCGTATATGAAAAACGTTTTTATTCTCCACTGCAAAGACCTACCTACCTACCTAGAAAGAATGTGCAATCGTGATTATAAGTAAAAGTTTACTGCCGTATGAATTTGTTGTTGGTGTTGCCGGTGAGATAAAACGTAATTAATCATTTATGGTGAGGTATTTATTTTGACAGTTGGCACGATTGAAAATCGACTCGAGAAGAAATTAAAATCGAAACTGCTGTATTGTGATCTAGAAATCGTAAATAGCTGAACGAATCAATAGAAATCCGTGAAACTGTAAACAGGCACACACACAATATTCCTGACCGCCCCGTGTATAATAGTATTAATCAAAGAGTCTCGACTACATTTCCTTTGATGTTTTTATATTACAATCACTTGATTGAACATACATAACTTGAAAACTCCTCAGATATTATAATATACCCACTAGAAAAAATCTTATTTGAAAAAAAAAATACGATGCTCGACGGGATATGAACCCGTATCGCGCCAACTGTGCATTAACCAATTATGCTACAAGCCTCCTATCTAATTACGACAATTTAAACTAGTAGGTCATACATGAAATGCTTATCAAATTGCGCTATTATTGACGATCGGTTGTATGTATTAATTCAAGGAATATTCCTTAATTACTAACCGACGCCCGGCTCTCGCCAAATATTTTCGGTTATAACTTATAAAGTCTACTTGAACTTGCTAACAATGTTTAATAAACCAGGTTTTCTTTTATTCAATGAATAAATAATTTTCATATATTGAACATATCTATATAACTTGAAAACACCTCAGATATATACCCACTAAAAAAATATATATATTTGAAAAAAAATACGATGCTCGACGGGATTTGAACCCAAGTTATATATGTTCAATATATGGAATGTTACATTCTCGAAATCTTATGAATTATTCGTTGAATAAAAGAAATGGTTTATTAAAAATGATTGATTGAAAGTCTATGCTAAATCTTATCCAAAATTACAATACGTAAAAATAATTATGTATTTATTAAAAACATAATATAAAATGTTTTTCGTTAATCGCTTTAAAGGTGTTAACTGACAATTTTTTCTACGTGTCATCGAGTTTCCATCAACTTGGTGGATGGTAGAAAGTCTACTAAGAAAGGCATACTGGTAATGGTTGGATTTCTCCGCAATCATAATATACATATTGGAGACGGATTTAATCATAATGTGTGTCAATAGCGCATGCGCTTTATGTGCATTTTTGAGGGAGGGATCTCGGCACCCGTGAGCTCTATCACAACAGATTCGTGCTATTGGCGCCGCCAAAGACTCATAATTCCTATCGTAGCTCCAACTCATCTTCTGAAACCCAGAAAGGCTTTCCTTATTTTAACAAGCAAATAGGGGAAGAGACAAGGCCTGAACAAAAACAAACCATAAGTGCGGGTGAATAAGCATTCGGCACGCTTTTATATCTTGCACTATGCGTTAGAGTAAGATAGAATTTCTACGGCTGAATTAAATATTTTTTTCAAAATGTCACCGGTAAAAATGGATTATACTAATTACATTCATTTAAAAACTGCAAGCACGTGTTGCTGAAATTTATTGTTTTTGTGTTAATTATAAAATTAGTAGTAATTATTTTTAGTTATTTTAGTAGAACATATTATTGTTAACTATGTTGTGTTTAAATTTGGTAGCCGTACTGAGAAGCAACACGATGGTATAATGTTTCATAGTTAAGTTAATAATAATAAAAGCGAAGTTCTACTTGCGTTATTACACAAAAAACACGGCTTCATTTAGCCGAAAAATAGGCGCTCTCTATATATCATTACTCTGAGGGTAAAGATCATACCGAGGTGAAGCTGGAGTTTAGAGAATTTGATAACTTTTTAATACTCTCTCAGAGTCACTGCATCACACCCAGGATTCAAAATGGATCGGTGCAGACCGGAACGCAACTCTCAAAATACTCAAGACTAGCGCTCCGTCAGGTAGAAAAATTATTCGTCCAGTTCGTCAATTATTAAAAATAATTAAATGTATCTCCTCTACACACCTTTTCTTACTATTTAATACAAAACTTATTTCAATAATGAGCTTTGTGTTCATTTACTATACAGATTTTTTACAAGTTCTATTAATTTTAGGCTTTCAGCGAACAGATTATGTTTTTCGTGTAGTGTTCCTCATATAAAAACAAAGTTTCATACGTCAACGCGTACTTACCAAAGCATTACCTCCTTTAGCAATAATGCATAATTAACAATTGATATATATATAATGTATTACAGTGCTTTCCAAACTTTATGTTACTACGCCTCCCTTTAAAAAAAAATCTTGGCGCCTCCCCCCCCTTTATTTCATTAAATATTTTTTTTTCCCGACCATGTCCGATCCTGATAGGATCATATGGGCCTCCACAGAGTGGAGGTTTGTATTGACAGATTTTTTTTTTTTTACGAGAAATGGATGTCAGCCACTTGCTCAACCTATTAGGTCCATACCCTGACACACACAAATTGAAAAACAATATGTGTACTTGCCAGACCCAGGATTCGAACCTGGGACCCACGGCTTTATAGTCCAACGCTTATGCCGCGCGGCCACCGTGGGCATTAAATAATACAGACACCTTTTTAAATGGTCAACCATATTAGTACTAATTCAAGAATGAAAAAATATTATAAAAATAAACAAAGTTTTACTACTTATATTATACCTATTCATTTTTAAATTAATTTTTTTTTCATGCGATGAATGTGCACAATCAATTTAAATAGCAGTCATTCCAAATTCATCATCGTTCATTGACAAACGGATTCATGGGCCCCACATCCAGGAGCGGGCCCCAGACCAGGATCTTTGGCGGACCCACCTACCTATCGCCGAGGTTAAGGGCAGTGTGGTGCTCTAATGTAGTGTTTCCTAAATTATACACGGGAGTGATCATTTATTTAAGTATATCAATCATCATATAGATATCACGTCAAATTGCACACAACCACATATTTAAAATATTTAAAAGCCCTGTAACAAAGCAGCGCCGAGGGCGACTTTTTTTTGCTATTGACAAAATGAAAAGTGCATTAGCAAACTAACCAAGAACGTTGTCTTTTTAAACCAGTGAATCCATTAATGGTCCTTACATTGATTTATTCACTCATTTTTTTTAAATTTCAACCAAATAGACAAGTTTAACAACAAAATTATGGTATTTGCCTTAAATTTCAACATTATGATTTGACCCTTTTATTTCATCTTTTTCACGAGATAGCCAGCGCGCTTCACAATAGTATTGCAGTGAGGTATTATAAAATTAGTGTCCATATTTTCAGACAGGTTTGCAAACAACCTTTTATAGGACTGTTTTTTTATGTAATTTATAACTAGCGGCCGTTTTATAAACTATGCATTTGCAAACTGCAAATCTGTGTCTACATTAATTGGGTTAAACTTTTCGCGATTCCCCTTGCAATACTCCGCGCCTCCCAGTTTGGAAATCGATGATATATTATAATAAATAATTAAGTATATATACATGCAAGTTAATTATTTGTTTTTATTTTTATTTAAGATTTAGTAAATTATTGATACTTTTATTCAATACTATACCGATACCAAGAATAGATACTTTTTCTTTCGATGTGACGGCCCTACTACTTGTCTTCTGTACCTACAATTCGAATATAAACTGTTCATTGAGAGTATTTCAAAATAAATATTATTTTTAAATCACCGAAATCAAAAACATCTCGACTCTAGTTTAGACCTTTTTATTTAAATTGAATATTTTAAAGGTCGAATTATTTGTTAATAACAAATTGGACCGACGCGATTTTCGATAACAAATCTTGTAATGTATTTATCAATTTATTGAGTGCCGTATGTGTATGTGCACAGGTGTGATAATTTTGATTTAATTTCAATATATTATCAAGGAGAATCACTTGGTGAAAGAGTAATAGGTACTGCACCTCGATTTTATTAAATTCGTGTGGAAAATCCAGATAAATTCATAAATAATTCATTCATTACAAATGGTATAATATATGAATTATTTAATTAAATCTGAAAAGGATTTATTAAACATATTAGAGATTCACAAGAGATAAAATATTATTGTGTCAGTACAATATTTATTTTGTGGCCCACTGCATTTATAGGTAGTTGCCCAAATTCTAACGTATTTTTTTATAAGATGCCATGTTATTGGTAATATGCTAGACATATCGCTTGACGAGTGGACAATCACTGGACAAATGCCGTCATACAGTGGTACCCAAGGGGCACTAAACGCGCACAGGAACGCCCTAAAACCAGCTGGATAGACAAACTTATAAAACTTAGTGGATGTGCATGCAAGCAAAAAAAATAGGGAGTAAGAAGAGTGGATTGAGCTACAGGAGGCCTTCATCCAGCAGTGGATTGTCCCCGGCTGATGATACATATGTATTCTTTTTAACCCTACAACAAGACCTGATGCCAAATGACAGTAGTTTAGTAGTAGAAATGATCTCATAAACATCCAGGTTTTTTAGAAAACTACATAGTTATACAGTGGCGCACCCAGGGGGGGGGGCATGGGGCCTTGGCCCCCCCCAAAAACATTGAAATTGAAAGCCAATAGATAACACAGATAAAAACACGGCAAAAAAAATATTTGAAATTCTCCAGCACCCTCATTAGAAAAATTTCTTAGATTGTAATTTCTAACACAAAAATTACGAAACACTAATGTCAGGTTTTTTTAGAAACCCAATACCTAAAGGAACTGTCAAAAAATTCTCGGTGTCCACCCGAATTCCGGAGTGGTGTAGGGCATGGCTGTGGAGGGCTGACAGGGCTCTAGCCAGGGGACCCGGGCTGTGGGGGGCCCGGCGTGTCGGGTTGACCAGATAAGTGAGTTAAACACACATCATAAATTAGCTTTAATAGTAAAAAAGTCGCCTGCGGCGCTATTACACTTCATGACCATGAATATTTTCAATTACTTATATAATTGTGCAATATATTTTTTGATTATTATGTGTCGATACTTGACAGCTCTATTATTAAAGTAGATGTATTAAAAATCGCCAATAATTCACTGTATAAGTACCCTTTATTTGAACTAAAACACAATTTGAAAAACGTTAATGTAGTGTTTCACTTTGCATTTAATCTTAGCGGTAGGTAGGGGGCCCCCAAATATCCTAGCCTGAGGGCCCGTTTCAGGATGTGGGGACCATGGTATAGGTACACCGAGTGCAATAGACAAAAGACCGATAAACAAGAAATTAAGCTGTAAAGAAGAAAAAGAGTCTATGGGACTAATTTACATTCTCCTCCTTGCCCCCCCCCCCAATATTGAATCCTGGGTGCGCCACTGTAGTTATATACATAGGGATTGCAATACCAAATGAAAATATTAATACCGGTTTATCGATATTTCTTATTGAATACCGGTATTTATACCAGTATTTCATAAACATTAAAAAAACAGAAGTAGGTGCTTATCAATAAATATAGCTATTAAAATCTTTTTAAAATATTATTTTATGGCAAAAACCTGCATACCTACCTTAATTTATTATGTTGACTAGTTGTATAACTAGTGATTTTTTACAAATAATTTGAATATATTGATAATTTTAACTAAAACTCTCAAAAGTTCATTAAGTGCAAATAAACCCGGCTGCAGGAAAAGCTTCTTAAATTGAACGCTTGTATAGTCATCAATAAGTATAGAATAATTGAACATTTTTGT
Source organism: Rhyacophila brunnea (assembly GCF_057557595.1). NCBI lineage: Eukaryota > Metazoa > Arthropoda > Insecta > Trichoptera > Rhyacophilidae > Rhyacophila > Rhyacophila brunnea. The sequence continues at coordinate 36,185,500 of NW_028232806.1, read as the reverse complement.
CACTGATGTTTTCTATTTCAAAATAATATTTAGATCAATTAATTACTTATATAAAATATATTCGATGAAATTTGTTTTATTTGTTTTTCACCTCTGTTGGATTCACTCAATATATTTGCATTTTAGCAGCACATAGCTTATAATTCATTTTCGAAAAACTTAAACGAGTGTGCTTTCTTAATAGCGAAAATTCCGGTATTTTGGATTAAAAAAAACGGTATTTCGGTATAAATAAATATTGGAATACCGGCTATGAAATACCGGTATTGCAATCCCTAGTTATATAGTGGCCACGAGGGCCACACAGTCAAACATATAGTCACCTCAATACTACAACCAGGTAACTCTGATGTGGTCATTGTTGGGAAAATGAAATATAAACTTTACTTGATTAACACAAATCTGGGCTATAATTATTATATAAAATAAAAATGGAAAATTATACTTGTCTAATGTAGAACAATTAAATAATGTATAATTGTATGAAAAAATATTGTAGATATATTATTTTATTTATTTAATGCATTTATAGTTTTAAATTGATCTAATATTTTAAAACACAAAATTAATACAACTCCCATTAACTTCTGAGTTACTTAATTTTATCATTTTATAGATAAGGAAATGTAGAATTATATTCCATAACTATCTCAAAAACAGTGAAAATCAAGTTATCTAGTGACGATATACAATTTATGGGGAAATTTCATATAAGCATTTTTCAGTTGTTCTTATTATAACATCCGTAGGTATCTAATAAAAAAAAGGAAGAAACAAGTACTAGCCAAGTATAAAATAATGGTTTTCAGTAAGCAAATATATTATACATAAATATATTGATTATACGTTCTAATACGTTGGTTTTTTAGGGTCTCAGCTAAGTATTGGCCTGGGGAACCTTGAAAACAGTAAACGCCAGATGAGATAATAACTAATTATAACTTAATATTTACTATTAAAATATGTTCAAATACATCATTAAGCTTATTTATAATTGTATTTAAAATTTTGAGATATTAGTCATCAAAATCGATATCATGTATATATTTTGTTTTATGTAAAACATAATTCGGTGTGAATAACATGTCCGTGACGAATTTATTACTTTAATCATCGATGAAAAACGAGTTTTTCTGTGAAACAAATTGTGAAATGTACCAATATAACTAAATAATATTATCCAAATTATGTCTGCGGTTAATAACAGTCTATATTTGAATTTAAATATTCACTCGATATTATATTATTTTAGGGCAACCCAAACTCGATTTTTTTAATAGCTACGAAATGATACATTTTTAAATGGACAGCTATTAATTTTAGACACGATGCTAAAGGGTTATGTTAATAGATTTTTCTGTTATATTTTGACTGGACTAACATCGCCGGATATCCGCAGAGCAGTAGCCGTCGATACTCTTTAGACAGGCCAAGTGTGAAGAAAGATGCAATCATGTCTGAAATCCGGAAAGAGCTTTCTTAGGACGAATGAGAAGGCGAAGGGATGCTATATGAAAAGCTTTCATCGGAATGTATGCAGAACTTTTCGTATGAAGAACGAACTTCGACGTGATGGTCTCCACGCTTGCTGCATTCATATGTATCTTTGACAGCACGTTGGCAGCAAATGCCGCGGCGGTAAAGTGACCAAGACGTAAACTTAAGCCGGATATCACATCTAAGCTCGCCTCGTCTGCAACGTGTCAAATATGACGATGTGACGTCATCGTTATTCACAAAACTCACGTTGCCAAATGGAGTTCCGCAGATTGGTCGAATACAATTTAGTTTGAAAAAAAAACATCTAGTGCTGCTATTAAGAAATCGCATGCTTCTCGGGCTGTGAGTCGAAAACGCTGGAACGCAAACGAACACATACGAATTGGTCATTCCTATACCGACTCGCCGATCGCCGCATCCAAATTTCTATACGTTTCGAGAGGTTACGTGCGTGCGACTGTCCGCGGATCGACGTTACTAGAAGGTTTGATTTATGGTTGTGCGGCAGACGAAGTAAGTTTAGATGTGAAAGCCTGCTTAGGCACATCTCTCACGCATTCACGACAAGAGAATATGCGTGTTAATTCGTTGAAAGTACCTAGTTGATTCGTATTATGTAGAAGATCAGCACAATATTTCTAACTTACTTATTAAATTGGTATCAATTTTTCACTTTTTCGATACGTAGGCATTTTCATATTATGTATAAATAAACCAACATCGCATATAATAAACAATAGTTGGATTCAATCTCCAAATTTGATTGATTCAAATGCATTTAGGCAACTACAGAATTTTGGAAAAGGGATGACGAAATGCTCCATTAATCACGCATAGTTTTATGTTTAAAACGGAAGGTATATTGTTTAGATATAAATGTATTCAGTATATATGTAGGTAATTAGTTATATACCTACCTACTATAAAATAAGTTTAAATATTTTTATCTACAGAAAAAAACGTTTCATATTGTAAACCTTTCTGACTTCCATTTACTTCCAAAAATTCTATAAAATATTTTTTAATCGATGAATATTTCGGTTATATTGACTCTTATAATAGTTTCCAAGCCGAAATAGTAATTGACTAAAAATATCATTTGTAAAATTTGATAGGTATAATTAATTATGAACTATGTAATAAATGTAAAGTGGAATCCTAAGTAAATGATTTTTTTTCAATAACATTATATGATTAGTTTCAGCTCAGTGCTCTAACGGGAATTTTTGACGGGAAGTTAATTTGACAAATAAGCGCCGCAGGAAAAGAAAATTCACAAGTCTCAATTTTAAATAATCTAACTGAAAATATCTTCGAAATCATTTTTAGATATTCGCAATGAAAAGTTTTTATAATTAAAATCCTCGAATTTTTTTGTTCTGAATAGGGGGATTGTAAATGATTAATTTTTGCTTATGTAACCCAGTTGTGAGTGAAACTACATTTGGTGAGATTCATCTGACAGGCGACTAAAATATTATGTTGCATTCATTTATATTACATGCTAACTAGAAGCAGTTATGAAAAAAAAATGATACATCGAAACGTATTATTTATTCCATAATTTAAAATAATTTTATTAAAATATGACTTCATTAATCGAGCGCCCCTCTTTATATTGAACAACATTCATTCATTATTAAATATTTAAAGATATCATTGAACTTTTATAAATCTAGGTTAACACGTCTAGAGCAATTTTAAAAATACATTAAAAATATTAAGTTGAAAAATCAAATATCGTGCATTGATAGAGATCTGAGTATGGAATGAAAAATTAGAAAAATCGTATTTTTAACTGTTTCGTAATAACGAATTATTGGTCTCAATGCAAACTGAACTGAATTTAAGAAATCTCACTTTCACTACTCATACCGGTCTGTCTGGACGATTCAAATTCGAAAAGACGCAGCATCTGAATAAAAAAGGGCTCTTTGAACGTCCTAGCTCGTAGACAAAAAAGGCAAACATTCACAAAACCATTCTTTCTAAACCAGATAAATGAAAAATATGATTGAAAAATTAACTATACCTACTGTTATGAATGGAGGGTAGCGAATCCAATACATAACTAAAAATAACTTCACGTCGGAGTGGTATTTAGAAGATAAGGGATGATTACTGCATTACAATAATTATAATGAATATACTTACGAAGAGTATCGGGGGGTTTCGACGATGCTGGTGGATGCCCTGATGTTAAGATTATCTTATTTAGAAGGTTGCTTTGAGTGGGCGTGATATGGTAAATTCGGGTATTGAAGAATAATACACAGTGGTGATATTTTCTTGGTTTTATATTGTAGATATAAAGTTTGGATAAACACTGCACTAATAAAAGACTATCACATTTGTTTTATTTGAATTGGAAGGTATACATTATTATTTGAATTTAGGTTGAATATTACGCGGAGTTGCGCGTATAATGACTACGTTGTTGAAAGGCCAAAAATGCAACAGTTTTATCGACTGTCATTTCCTGTTCATATTATTGTCAATGCTATATAAATGAGCATAGACAATAATACGTCAGTTGTATGGTTGAGTGAACCTCTACAAGAGACAGGAGCCGTGTGATCTCTTTCTTGCGCAACCTCAAATAAACGGCATGTGATGACAATCTCCAATCATCACTCCTTCTCCCTTTCCGTTATACCCGAAGTCGTCGCAACACTGAGCTGTTGTGTGCCCTTCTTACCCTAACATTCGATTTAGCAGGCATTTGGTTCCAGTTCCGGCCTTTGTTCAATTAAGTGGATATTACTACATAATTACATGTTATTATTGCAGTACCCCGTTCATATTATCTTTAGAGCATTATTATCACATTCTGTTAAGACATCCGGTTTAATATCGATAAATATAATTTATATTGTAGAGGTTTTGTTTATAACCCTATAACCGACATGTTATTGTCAATGGTCATTTGTAGACCAAAACGGAAATGTAACAGTTGTCTTTCGCCCTTCTTATAATGTAGTCCACACGCTCCACTATTCTGTGTCTTTCACCGTATCTAAATTCCAAATTAATTTTAACCTTTCAACTCAAACTAAAATCAATGTGGTACCTAGTCATTTTATTAGTCCCGTGTTTATCCGAAATTTATTACTATAAAATAAAACTAAGAAAATACCAACTCCGTGTATTATTCATCACTGCCCGAACATACCATATCACACACACCTCAAGCAACCATCTGAACTTTAAACTTAACATCGGGGATAAGAAAACATCATCGTCATGCATATAGTATTATTATTTCATGCGTGATTGAAAAAATGGTCCTAAATACATCATATTAATGAGTTTATAACGGCGCATATTGTTGTCTTTTATGTGTGTTCCGATAATATATGAAATATGTCCTTCGTAATATTTAGATTCTGTATTTTGATCTAGGCTTTTTTGATAAATGTTGTATAACGTTAAATCGACACTGTCCCTTATCTATGCGATGACATATTTACGATGAGTTTATACTTCACCCTTATTAAAGATATATTATTATGATGATAATTGTAGGTACTTGTTGATTTAATGAGCAATTTTCCCATTTTCTATCGTTTTGGTCCGTTTATATGACTGGGATAAACTTGAAAACCTATTTTTGTTTCGTGTTTTTTGTCTTACCGTGGACGCGTTAAACTTATAATTTGTGATTATATTTATTCGCATACTTACGTGATTTGTAAAAAAATATATTTTTCTTAATTGAAATGTTTACTATTCGCTAATAAGTAACTATCTATTTTATTTTTGTCTTAACAGTATGATAGCTATTGATTGAAATTTCATTGGACTTGAACCTGTTACCCTTCGCTTGTTAAGCAAAAACTGGTAATGGTACTACAACTATGCTACCAGAATAATGCTGTAGCGTAATCCAAAATTGACTCCACCCACCAAAAATCTACATACAGTTAACAAATTGAAAATTTAATTTTTAATGGCTGTACATACATATAATAATTCGGCATTTGTATAAATTATAATACCTCCATAGTGGGCTTACTTGAACCTTTACAGGAGCGAATTTAGTATTCATTCTATTGTTTAATATAATATATTATTTTTGTTACATCACTATTAGGAAAAATCTTATAAAATATCTTGGAGCGATTATAATTAGCACATACATTTTTCCTCAAGACTTTTCTTAATAATATGTAGTTCCCGAGATTTTTTCCAACTTATTTACGTACTTACTTTAATGTGCTTTAAATAATAAGAAACATAATATTAATTAGTAATTATTCCGTATAATTTAATAATAACCAGGACCGGTTTTATCGACTTCAATTTGATATTGTCAACTGAACAATTTCCTATTGAAATCGATGAAACTGGTCGTGATTTCAATTCAATTATGTAGAATTAACTACACATATATAGCGTTTTAATTAATTTAATATACTTACTGTATAATATACACACAATATTTTAATTTAACTTAATACAAATCGAGTGCTTAAAGTCAGACAACATTATCTACAAAAAAGTGTTTTTTTTTTTTTTTTTTGAGATAACGTTATTTTACATTTACGGCTACATGATAGCCAAACAACGTTATGTCAATCTTTTCTAATTTCTTATTAAATCGTCAGTAAAGTTTAACGCTAACTACATAAGTTACCCTTGTTTTCATATTTTTTAAAAACTATCCCTATAAATTTTAACATCATCATAAGCAAGATAAATGTACAATACACAATAAATTATAAAATATTAACATTAGGTTTTTAATAAACATTTCCCTTGTTAAGTTACAAGAATCTAAAATAACGTTTTTTGGCTCTCCTGTAAAGTTGCACTTTTGTAGATAGTGTTGTTTGACACTAAGCCCTCGAAATTAGAAATGATTATCATATTGATTCAACATAAAGATGGTAGCCACATGCTTATGGAATAATTATGGGGTTTTCATGGGTCTATAATAATGTATTGTGGAATGTATGCCAATAAATCTTATATACAATAATTTGAAAGTAATTTAATAATCATGTCCCGGCGAGCGTAGTATTTTTTCAAAAAAAGATTTTTTCTACTAGGTATATTGTTGATGTGTTTTCAAATTATGTGTATTCAATATAAATTGTGAATGTGTGTTTTTTTTATTTCTTCGTTCCATCAGGTTTCATAACATAATTATTATAGTGCTATCATAAGTATTAAGATATATCCTCAAGGGGATATCTGGATCAGCATCTTAATGATTAAATCACTCTCCCAGTAAGCGATAGACGTGTGCTCGTATTATACTACTTGGTAAAAGATAATAAGTCTTTTCCTAATATCTGCCTGTGTCGTGTTTGTCTCCCGATTGTCTGTCCGTTTGATTGTGATTGCCCGTCCATTGAGGATAATTTGTAACAGATTGCATTTTGAAAAATTATTATAACTATCTTAGAAATAGGGAGCATCAGTTGTTTATTCTCCCAAGGTGCAGAACCAACCTGCCACTGGTAATGTCAATCGGGAGGGCGTTTACTATGTTCAACCAAATTTCTTTGTGTGTCGATATATTCCACTTGCGTGAGGGTGAGTTTAGGTGGACGCTATTTTATAAATTGTTAAAATAGGGTCTCATTAGCAAACTCGGTGTACTTCTCTGAACTACTATATAATATGTATAATTGTATTTTCACTGCGTTTGTTTGTTAATCTTATGTTCTCTTTTTATATTTTCATTTTTATCACTTTTATTACTTTTCTTTCTTCTTTATAATAATGTTTCATGTCATGTTGTGAACGTCTTAAACTAATAATTTCTAATGTCTACCATATGTTTTAAAAAAATGAAAAATTCAAATTGAAATTGAAATTTTTGATTTGTGCCAAAATCGATTTATTCCATTAAAAATGTTAATGCCAGCACAACACCAGTTTTTTTTTCATTTCTGCAGCTAATGCAAAGGTTTACGTTCAGTTATTTTATCGAATGATACTATTGCCAGCAGTGTTTTTACTCGATGGGTTGGTGCGCCATCTCATATAAATGCAGAAAACTTTTAAAATTACACTAGCTCTGGATAAATAACCATTTAATTAGATACTAATTTTGTAAGTGATTCAGTGTATAGTTTTATCGTGACAAAGCATAATTTAAAGTATGAATTATAATACTGATTACGGCCCTGATTAACCAAACAAACATATTGAAAGATAATTTTCGATAGTCTCCTTGAAAAGGGCTGTCTATAAATATTTATTAAGAACAAATTAAATGAACACCAATAAATTTTAAATTAACATAATTATTGACTCAATTCTGAGTCAAACGTTTTACGATTAGTAATATTCAATCAGTTTTATTCAATGCCGAAACTTTTACAACTAACAATGTGGTTTACTAATAAATACATTTAACATATAGAATAGAATAGTTTACTTACCTATTGACCAAGAAATTTGGTCAATTTTGAGAGGTATATTTATACAAATAGTAATTGTATAACTGACCTCGCCCTTCGGAAATAATCATTATAGTTACTAATGCATTATTATGAATGCTAATAATATCTCTAATGCATACGTCTAGTTGATTACTCCATATATGCATGTATGTACGAACGGAAAAGAATAAAATCATTAGATTATTATGGATACCAACGCATTTAGGCCCTGTGGGTCTATTCTATACTTATCGACCGCTAAAGTGATAAAGTGATAAATATTATCAAACTTAGGGTAGGTTTGTATCAAAATATTAGCACTTATTGTAACAATTACACGATGCTGGTTTTTATTGTTGCAATAAGTGCTATATTTTAACAGCACCTATCTTGCTGCTGTTAAAATATCGCACTTATTGCAACAATAAAAACCAGCTTTGTGTAATTGTTACAATAAGTGCTAATATTTTGATACAAACCTACCCTAAGTTTGATACTATTTATTACTTTAGTGTTCGATAAGTATAGAATAGACCCACTGATGGGTGGGTTCGAATCGTAAAATAATCATAAAATTAATACACGAAATACAAATAGGTAAGTAGTAATACCTCAAAGAACTCACGTGTGTATCGTGGAGTCCTTCATTCGGGTAGATACTTCGATGTATTGGTGAGTGAGAGACAATATTATAACGGGCACAAATTGATAACACAGATGTTTATTTTATAATTCCGTGCAGAATTATGTTTTATTACACTAAATCATGGACATGATTGGTCTTATTATGTTTATTTGTGAAATATTTATTTTATAATATTTATCGAGGGTTGCAAACTTTTGCAGGGCATATAGTGATTTTACGGGACGGTAGTCGTCGTTTTATGTAAGGTTTCTGATATGGGATTGGCGACGTCTCTTCGCGAGGGGTTGTATTTGGTATCAGTAGGTACTATGTACCAAAAGGCTGAATCGGAGATATGGCCGTTTTAATCAATAATTCGTTTATTTTTCATAAAAGCACTGTTTTATTAGATTCTCAATATATTTAACATACAATCTTTGTCTTTAGAATAAAAAATATATAAATTCTAATGGATTCAAGCTCTGTACTATTCCATTTAAGTCGTTTTTTGCGACCCGGGTTTCGCCTTTCGGCATCTTCAGGCGTCGTGTACACTCACCAAAGGCAAATATACACTGACTGTAATTTCTGACTAAATAGGTAGGTAATGGAGTTTTTACCTACTTTATTGTATTGATTTACTATATAAGGTAGAGTTAAGGGTGTTCGTTGTCAGTGTATATTTGCCTTTGGTGAGTGTACACGACGCCTGAAGATGCCGAAAGGCGAAACCCGGGTCGCAAAAAACGACTTAAATGGAATAGTACAGAGCTTGAATCCATTAGAATTTAAATTCAAATTCCATCAAGTACCTTCGGTCGAAAGTATTAATATTAAAAAATATATAATTTATATGGCCAAAAGGTAAATACACACTGACAACGAATACAATTAATTCTAACTTAATATAATAAATTAATAGAATAAAGTAAGTAAAAACTTTATCACACACCCATTAAATCAAGGATCACAATAAAAATATAAAAACAACTTATAAATAGTTGAAGTGTTTGTAAAAAACCCCTATCACTAATAATACAATCAAGAGACGTATAGGTACATCATCACACCTCAATAATAGATCATTAAATAATAATCAATAAATACCTCATTCAAAAGGTGTAAAATCGTCAATACTGTGAATTTAATTGAGTTAACTAATGAGATATATCAATAATACCTATCAATTCTTACATGCTACCTTTTTTAATAACAAATCCTCAAACAAGCACACATACATACCCTGATATACACCCTGTATTTTATATACTCACTTTGTACTACACTGATACGCATGTAGTAGGTAAATAAATAAATATATAATATAGTAAGTAAAAAATATATTTTTAGAATATATTACAACATTGTCATCCTGCGGCTCTCGTGGTGCAGTGGGTAAGGCGCTGGCCTCCCACCCGATAGTTCTGCGTTCGATTCCCGGACATGACAAAAACATTTATCTGTTTTTCTCAAAGCCTGTGTGTTTGTGATTGTTCAAAATTACTAACAACCACCTTAAACGAAAAAGCAAGGACATGGACTGGAGTGCAAAATTATGAAGTGGCGACTTGTAGGTATCTAACGATTTTGCAGACAATTTAAAACTAAAAATGACACATAAGGGCGGTATTTTGCCTAGGGACGTCAATGCTGAAAACATAATAGTAAAAGTTTATTATTTTAATAAATCCATCTTCATACTACGCGCAGTTTAAATATCATAGACTATTCATAGAGGTATCAAAATAAATTAAATACTGTTTCTTGTGCGTGCACAAATCTGTACCTACTTTACGACAGCCAAAAGAGTTTTGGACATAATTGTATGGGAATGTCTATAATAACTGTGTGAAATTTACTAATTCTTCTTTTTCACTTTTCTTCTTTACGCATATATGCCAGCGCTCGGAATGGAGCGGAACGCCCCGGAGCGCCGATCCTGTTCGTGGGATTTCCAAGGATGGCGTTCCTGTTCGTTAAAACCTCGAAAATGGCGGACCGGTTCGTAAAATATCCGACGGACAGCGAGTCGTCTAGTAAAATCCTCAAGTGTCATACTTAATATTATTACGTTCCGGGTTAGATTTAAAATTTATGAAAATGAATTGATAGGTACAAAAACATAAATAATTTTTTTTTAAAAAATAATTTTACTGGTTTAGAACCACTGAATTTTCTATGACCCGTACATAATGTACTTAAGTTTTTTTGAAATGGTGATAGAGTAAGTGTAAGACAACGTATTTGAGAACTAACCTTTCTTCAAGACAATACTGTTTTCAACGAATTTGGCCTTGAATGCACCAATAGGCAGACCCTTTTGCGTCAATGGTGATAAAACAATAAAATTGTATACAAAGAAATGCACTGGGACTGAGTAAGATTCATTGCATTGTCGCACGTATGGGACAATAATGTATTTTGAAGAAAAAAAAGGTTTTTATGATTGTAAGGAAAGGTTGGAAGCTATTTTACATTGGAATGTAGATTTACTGTAGTATTAATTTATAAAACGAGACACTTATTTTTTTGCAAGTTCATACATATTATTTTAATACAGTTAAGGTTAAGGTACATGCCTAAATATAGTAAGTTAATAACGTAATAGTTATAATGAACACCCCAACTTTTAAATTTTTAAATGAAGCACATTAAATACATATATTATTGTTACTGTATAAATGACTTAATTAATTTGTTAAATATTGCACAAAAATAACATAGTAAAGATAGTGTGAATAAAACTACGTGCCCTACCTAAGTATCTACCGAGATAGGTATACTATATCTGTCCTACCGGGGGTTGAAATTTTTGAGCACGTTTATGATCAATACGGCAGTGGTGGGCAATTGTTTTTTGTAATGAAACTTTAAATTTTATATCGAGACAACCATAATTGACCGAATTGTCCATTTATCATATTATTATGTTAGCGAAATTTACATGGGTTTGACGCGTTCATATTTTTTGTATTTCATAATGCAATCGGGGTCGTTCATTGGTCGTTTATCAATATTAAGTTGTATGCAGCCAATGATAAGCGTTTTCATCAGAGGAAGCGACAAAATTAGACTCCTTATTTTTCCAAATTTAATCATTTAAAGTTGTGTTTTTTTGGTTTCCCATTACCTAACCCCCATGCTTTGCTGCTCTACACGAATTTATTTTTTATATTTCTTACATTATTGATGAATTGATGAAGTTCAGCGGAAATACTTTGCAGTGAAAAATTAAGTAGGTACCAAGAGAGATGAAATAAAATAAGGGAGGCCTTCATCCAGCACTAGATCGACCAAGGTTGATGGGTTGGGTTCTAAATAATTATTATTGCATACATGAAAAAACCTAACTATTGCAGCTACTTTGCTAAATTTTTAAATTTCCGAAAAACTTGTGCTCTGACATCGTTTAAAAACTCTTTGTAGGTACTTAATAGCTTAAATTGTTGTTTAATAATTTCTAAGGGGACAAATATTTTATATTAAATATTAAATACAGTCATGCTTTTCCCTGTGACCAGAACATACGTATTTGCTGTTTTCCCTACCTACTCAACGTTACGGAATCGCCAGATAATAATTATTTATCCTAATCTATTATAACATTTTACATTGAGTGACAAAAAAATAAATATTCCCTCATATATTTTTATTGTTTTAATTTTATATGGATATTTTTCGGATTGAATAAACTGTGTTTTTGATGGTTAAACTAATATAATAATATATATAATAATTTAAATCAAATAATTCCATAATGAATATAGATACATATTCGTGAACATCGTATGCATGTTAAATTTTTTTCTATTGTTTAAGGTACAATACGAAATAAAAATATTTAAATAAATCAATCAGAATCCAATGAGATAAATATATGAAAAATTTCCTTGTATATATAACAATTTCTATAACATTAGAAACCTATTAGAATAAATTATCCTACATGTCCACATGATGTAAATATTTTTTTTTCTAATTATATGTACCTACCTACACTTCTGAGGTTGTTTAAAATGATTCATATTTAATAAAGAATGCTACATTTGTAAATCTTGCGTATTACATACTTTTTTAATTAATTTATTAAAAACCATGCCCTTGCTTTTTCGTATACGATGGATTTTAATTTGATTAAAAAATAGTTTACCATAATCAAAATATTTCTAATTTACGAAAAATCAGAGCTTTGAAAAAAGCGGCATGTATTTTGTTTAGACTGAAGTATCTTCACTCATATTTCTATCCACTCTTAGTTGCATATTTTTATTCAAACTGCTAACAGTGGGAAATTGCGATTAGTTTGTCTATTATTTTATGTATTTTAATAATGTTTCCCACTCCAATTAGATTCATAGACGTTTAGTTATTTATATCTGTATAATTATTAATGTATTTTTTAGAAAACGATTTCGTAAACTTAAATGACTCTATATTTGTATGTTACCACTAATTGTTATAGCCGATAGCGTATTGGGCGAAGATGATGATGAAAAAAGTACATCATGTAAAACTAAAAGATATTTTTATGTAACAGATTTATTATTATATCTAATATCACACATTTTTGGAAAATTGTCGAGCGTTCCTGTTCGTGAAATTTTCCATTTCGAGCACTGATATATGCATTATGGTTAATTAACATATCTATCTAATTAAAAACAAGTACCTACCTAAATATATACTTTGTTTATGTTCTTTCACACATAAATTATTTATCCTAACTATTGACGCACGGTCAAATTACACGAACAGTTTTGATCGCCACCGATCATCTGGCCGCGGCATGTTTGAAATTATTATGAATATAAATAGAAAATTAAAAAATATTTTAACTGTACCAGCCTCGTCGATTGCCGGTAAATGTGACCGTGTGATGTGATTATCCGAAGAATTTTGTTTCACCATTGAACATTTTATTATACTTATAGGTAAATACTGTGTCCGGAATATTGTACGTACTACGTATACAGTTTGCCGTATCACAATGTACCATAATCTGTTGTATCGGAAACAGATGGCTGTATTGCACTGCGATCAAATTCATATCTAAATTAAATAATTAAAAAATGCATAAAAAACAATACAATTCAAGGAAAAGACAGTTAGGTAGGTAGTTCAATAAAATATTAATACCTACAATCATTTCTCATTTTTTATTTTAGGGATGACGTTGGGTTTGCTTTATCACGTCGGGGTCACCACTTTGGGGATGATGAGGTGTGTGAATATAATGTCGTTGTTGCTTTGATGTTGTGAGGAGAGAGTTTATTGTTGATACCAGAATAAATTAATACAATCATAAGGATGACGGCTTGAGGTTATAATCGCGGATACGGATGCAGTGGTGAAATTGACGTGATTGAGGGATTGATTATACTAATGAACTGAGAGACTTGATGTCAAGTAAAGCAGTGCTTCGCAACCTTTTCCCACCCACGGCACACCAAAGGTCTTCCCAGAATTCCGCGGCACACCACACGTAAAACAATTTATACACCAAAACATGGACCCCACATCCTGAAGGAGGACCCCAGGACAAGATCTTTGCCAGGCCCCCTTACCTATAGCTAAGGTTGAAGACAGCGTGATACTCTAAAATAGCATTTTTAAAATAGTGTTCGAGGTAAAATTAATGGTATTGATTTTACGTTTAGCAATTTTTCGTATGGTTATATTATATTAATATAATTATGGTTAGTTGTCGGGTTAGGAATAATTATTTGTCAAGTATTGACATAATAATAATAAATTGTATCCTAGAATAAGATGTTTTAAAAAATTAATACTAGCGTAGTAAAATAGGAGAAAATGGGAGCTGAACTGCGATAGTTTTGTCGGAAATCCGATATTTTTCGGATTGTCGGAGGATATTTTTTATTAACCGAAATCCAGAAAATAACCAATGGAACATCGGCGAAGTTCAGTTTTAGCGTCCCGTCATTTATTAATTCAACAAATTCCTCTCGAATTTATAGGAAAAGCGCTTCTATAGAATTTTTGGCATTGGTTGCAAAAGGGTTTCGTATCCAGTCGCATTGATTGTATGAAAGTACTGATGAAATTTCTTTTGCAGCAGTTTTTAAGACGGATCCAAAATTGATTGCTTGTTTTCAACGGTGGTCTGGTAGTTCATTTGGAACATTTGTAGAGATCCTTGTCTTAACTCCTTCTGCCAAAGTTCGAGTTTATTTTTGAATTCTGCTAATTTATCAGAGCACGTCAATATATTTTCATTTTGACCTTGCATTGTTTTATTAAGTTCATGCAGGTGCTCAAATATGTTACCAGCCATGTACGCAAATTTGGCTATTGCACCGCGGCACACCTAGCATCGTCTCACGGCACACCAGTGTGCCACGGCACACCGGTTGCGGAGCACTGAAGTAAAGGACTCGTGACGATAGTAGCGCGTCGTGTGACGGACTCGATGGGTGAGTGAGGATTTGTGGATTGTCCTTCACAAATGCAGTCTGTATATTACAAGAGATATTGTCGCAATTAACAAATAATAACAGACCCTACTGATCTAGTTATGACTGAGGAAATGCTGACATTGTTTTTGCACTATTGTTTCGTTTTGACGACAAAATATTCATGTAAAATAATTCAAAAGCAGGTTAAAAATTAGGTGCTCATAAGTATCAATTCGTACCTACCAAATATTTGATAATAATCAACATCAAATTAATGTTTTTATTGAATCTAAGGCCTTGTCCACATGACGTGTTTCGACTCGCGCGCATTCCAGGTACATGTGACCTTATTGAGGTGTCCACATTCACTCACGGCGAGACATGCGCCATGTGGACAAGGCCTAATAAAATTGGGAGATTACTATCTGCAAACAAGCATCGTATGTAAATTTTGTTGTAACATACGTACAACTGACTTCACCGTGAAATGCTCCACAAACAACACGTCATTTTTCATCTCAATGCTATACGGCTATCTGTTTCTGGTACAACAGATTACGGATAACTGTATACGTACAATTATTTACGATGTGTAACTGATAAATACAACAATTTCAATAGGTACTTCTTGCTAAGCAAATGCTTGGCTTTAATTTTTGATGATATTCATTATGTAGTAAAAACAGATAATAATAAATTATATGAGCAAAATCATTGTAAACACAGTGACATTGATAAAGAAAATTTCTAATCAAGATCGTTTAAATGGAAAAAAATGAAAATGGTGGCCAAAAACGATTAATGACAACACTTTGTTTGAATAAAAGATGTTTATCGTATTCGCTTATTTTTCTTAAATTATCATTAAATCATAATATGAGCCGAGACAATGGTACATATATGTAAGTAAATATTTTAATAAGAACTATTGATTTAGGTGGCCACCTATTATTGGAACTAGGCAATTAAACTGACTATTGGACTATTTTCAATATTCAAACAATGGACTATTCCAACATATTATATTTGGAAACTTTTCAGATTAAACTGTCAATGCTTTTCAGTTCTACTTTAGTATTGTTTATTGTTGGCAGGCAACCCAGATAAAAATGAGAACTGAATTACCTCACGGGTATGGAGTAACAGGCAAACGATCTCGAGTGTGGAAGAATATGGGATAAACTTAAACACGTGTCAAGAATACGCTTGTATTTCATTCTACTGCTATCGTTTTATCTACTGACGCTCATTCAATATTGGTATATTTGAAGGTTGCAACACACACTATTGCAGGTCTATAATGCGTGGCTCATTTTCGTAGGACACTCACACATTCAAAGCCCTGCTTTAAAAATTATTGTATTGGGATATAATAGCCTATCGGATGTATATTTATTAATTTGTTCTGTGGCTGAGGCTATTTAATTCATAACAGTCATGCGTGAAATTGACGTTTTCAATCGACCATAACGATCGCAGTGAGCTTCGTTGGACTATTAGTGTAATTCGACTTTATTTCAGATCTAATTTTACGGATGTGAAGTTAGTACTTGCATTACTAAAGATAATGTTAATGATACCTAAGCTAATTATGACCTTTCATTTAGAAGGGGATATTTAAAAATAGTTGAATGCGTTTGCATTCCGAACTAAATCTATTTAATAACTTACTGTCATCAAAGAAGTGAAAGTGTTTTTTATTGACTTGTCAATAAAAAATACTATTGAATTTATTAAGTACCTACTTACTGTGTTTTTAAATAATTACATGTAATAAAACGCTTTTCATAATATATTATTATTTTTATTTATAAAATTGAAATTAGTAAAATTACATATAAATCAATGTATGCTCTATCTTAAAAATAGTTATATTATAAATTATACAACAGATCATTTTTTAATAGATTAAATAAATTAATGTAAAAATATTAAAAAAATAATATTTAATTTACTATCTGCCATTTTCCTCGAAATAAAAATTGCTTAAATGTCATGTACTTACAACTGAGAAAAAATATCTTGAGTACAGATTATCTACCCAAACACGAGAGACTAGCAATATTAAGGTTATACCTCAGCTGATGCATGGTCTAAAAAGATCATGACTAGGCGATGCGCAGATTGCGGGTCGCGGGTGCAAATGACGCAAGCCGAACGAAATATAATTTGTCATAAAAGTTTAACATGCGTCCTTTTTATGTTATGTTTATTATTATATTCGTAATAATAATAGTATATTTAATGACATGTTTACTTTTTCAAGTACCTGCATGCGGAACGTTTTTTCATCTTTACACGATTTAAGAATATATTCATCCGACTCCATCACAAAAGAAATTGACGTGCGAACAGGTCGACTATCCCTCTCCGAATGGCAACGCGGCCAAAATTTCGTTCCACATAGTGTTGAAAATTATTTGCTGTTTCACTTATGTACGCTCTTAAACAATTGTTAATGTTTTATTATATTAGGTATACAAGTGTGATATATACAGTATGCATGCGTCAATTGATGTAGGTACATAGTGTTCCAATGCTTGTAATTCAATAAGTATAATTTTTTTAAATTATAGTAAGTTACACTTGAGGGCTCTGGAAACAAAAACGGCAGTTTCCATTTTCGTAATAATATGTTGGCGAGTCATTAAAAATGTCTTACATCTTTCTTATATCAATGATATATATATATATATATTATATAATGAATGATCAAAAATAACGTAAACATTTCATGCATCAGATCTATCAGATCAAGGCAGTCTTATCCACTAATATATAACAAGTAGTTATGTAATGAAAACGTTTCATTGATTTAAAGAAGTGATAATGAAAACCGTTCTGCTAGTTATATAATCGAATTGAATTAATTTTCCTCTTATGGCTAATGATCAAAGCTCACGTTTATGTGAGTACCAGCACTTGTTTAGAATCGATTCGTTGATCGGCGGTTTGAGTAATTGAGGTCTTTTAAAATTAATGATTCATCTCCTTAGATGTAAGATACTAGTTTCAACTCACGATTAACCCTCAATAGACGACGCCAAGATGGAACTGTATATTATCGTCGTCGAGCCGTTAAAATATACGATGAAACGAAATCAATTACATTTTAATAAACCATTTCTTGAACATACATAATTTTGAAAACACTCATGAGAAAATATAGCCAATAGAAAAAATATTTGATGTCAACAATTTTTGATGAACTATTTCTAAACGAATAATTCACAAGATTTTGAGAATGTAACATTCCATATATTGAACATACATAACTTGAAAACATCTCAGATATATATATATGCCCACTAGAAATAATCATATTTGAAAAAAATACGAAGCTCTACTGATTGATTTTTCCTAGTGGGTATATATCTGAGAAGTTTTCAAGTTATGTATGTTCAATATATGGAATGTTACATTCTCAAAATCTTTTGAATTATTCATTGAATATAAGAAATAGTTTTGATTAACTATTTCTTTTGTTAAACGAATAATTCACAAGATTTTAAGAATGTACCATTCTAATTATTCAACATACATAATTTTGAAAACACTCATGAGAAAATATAGCCAATAGAAAAATCTTTTTTTGAAAAAATTAAGACACCCGGCAGGAATCGAACCTGCGTCTCTCGGGTACACGCGGGTGTGTATTACCACTATGCTACAACTACCAGGCTTAATTGCGACAAATTTTTAAGGGGGGACATGCTCGTCGAAGGTCAAAATTGAGTTTTTATTGTATTTTCAAACCATGATCCTGGACACTCCTTAAACGTTGTAGATAATCTATTTATATAATTTTGAAGCCTTATTGTCCTTTATAGTTATTTTAAACATTTGATGACTGCATAAAGTATTTTTGTTACATAAAATAGTATTCTTTTAAATCTCTCGCTCTAATGTTTTAGAATATAGTCATATTTCGGTACATAACTGTGCAGTGGTGTTAAGATTTTTTACATTTATTAATTTTTAAACGCATTTATGAAACCATTAGTATAATTTATTACGAAATAATTTTTGTAAAATATTCACGATAAAAAATTATATTGATAATCTCTGTGATCCCAAATTTGACAAGAATTAGACATTTTATTTTTTTAAAATCGGCAAGATTAACACATTTGAAGATGATTCTAAAGATATTTATTATAAGCTATATCTTTGACCATTCAAGTGTGATAAACATCTTATGAATAATGATTGCTTTATAATAATTATTGACCTAAGAATAAGGTAGTGTTTTTTTGAAATACGCTATTTCTTTTGTCATTGCCTAGTGGTTAAGCTACAACATACGGCCGTAGCCATAAATTGACAAACTATAATTAAAGTAGGGAGTAAAATGATATTGACGCGCGTGTTTGAACATGTACCATTTAAAAAAAAAATTAAAAAAAAATCTGTTAGGTACATGTTCAAACACGCGCGTTAACATAATTTTACTCCCTACTTTAATTATAGTTTGTCAATTTGTGGCTACGGCCGTATGTTGTAGCTTAACCACTAGGGAATGACAAAAGAAATGGCGTATTTCAAAAAAACACTACCTTATTCTTAGGTCAATAATTATTATAAAGCAATCATTATTCATAAAATGTTTATCACACTTGAATGGTCAAAGATATAGCTTATAATAAATATCTTTAAAATCATCTTCAAATGTGTTAATCTTGCCGATTTTTTGAATAATAAAATGCCTAATTCTTGTCAAATTTGGGATCACAGAGATTATCAATATAATTTTTTATCGTGAATATTTTACAAAAATTATCTCGTAATAAATTATACTAATAGTTTCATAAATGCGTTTAAAAATTAATAAATGTAAAAAATTTTAACACCACTGCACAGTTATGTACCGAAATATGACTATATTCTAAAACATTAGAGCGAGAGGTTTAAAAGAATACTATTTTATGTAACAAAAATACTTTATGCAGTCATCAAATGTTTAAAATAACTATAAAAGACAATAAGGCTTCAAAATTATATAAATAGATTATCTACAACGTTTAAGGAGTGTCTAGGATCATGGTTTGAAAATACAATAAAAACTCAATTTTGACCTACGACGAGCACGTGGGCCGTTAACTACTTATTGGCCTTTTTAATACCTGCTCATACGCGCTCTCCATAGTTCTCCATAGCTCTCAATAGTTAAAATTTGTCAAAATTTGGTAATATGTAGAGAATTGGAGTTTTATTAAACGATGCTGTTTTAAACACAAAATATAATGAAAAATTGTCACTTCTGAGGACCAATAGGTTGGAAATCCGTGTTTTCAAGTAACAAAAGCAAATACACAGTTCATCGTAATAACATGTATATATTTTATTGTTTAGTTAATCTGAAAATTAATCGAAATATGACCACAATATTTTCTCCTTTGCGAAAATGATGGCGTCTTTACGCAAGCCCGTTAAAAAGTCAGCCAAGTGAAAATCTTTCTTTTGTTTGATCAGAAACTTAAGAGTATTTTTTGAAGTTATACTTCTTTTGGCGCGTTTGGGAAATCAGATCAGTCTGTATTTTTGGTGTGTGACATGTAACACATAATTTATTTTTTCACACGAAACAAAACGCACTCGATTGGATTCGAACCATCGATTGTTCGGTTATCAGCCGAACGCACTGCCTTTACGTCACAGTATGATACTGAAATCGTGACAATTATACAGTATAATATTATAGTTAAGAATTGTTCCGTTGCCTAGGCAGCGAATTTATTATTGTCGGCCATTTGCAATTCCTTACGTAAACAAACGATTAAACGTCAGAGTGACAGTTGGTACTTACAACGAGAAACCATTATATAATTTAGTAATATAAGTTTAAGTGTATAGAAATAAACCAACGGCGTTCCAATAAGCGGTCCTTTTTAATGGTAATTTAACAAGATAATTAAGAGCTAGTCAAAGAATCTAGTTAATCGTTTTGTTTTTGTTTTGTTCCGCCAAAGAAGTATAATTTCTAACGCGCGTACATAAGTACACACACCGATTTTTTATTTATTAAAACATCGTTGTGAAGCGTTGTTCAGCAGAGAGCGAAGAAAGGTTGATGATGATTACGACGGCGAATGCTAAAATATGCTTCTTAATTTTTCTATCACAATTTACTAAATACACCACTATTCCTACTACTATTTATAATATTAGTGATGTTCAACTGGTAACTCGTGAGCGAAAGCGTCGGTCAACAAAATTAAATAAATTTGAATAATTTCAATTAGTTTTCTCATGCAAGTGAAGAGATGTAAAGACTCATTATTGAGCTTAAATATTGGGACCATACCTAAACAACATTTAGGATTTCCACAAAAGGATTTCAAGTTGTACACATTTACATTTTTATATAAATCGATGTTTTTTTTTAAATAAATATAAAAAATATTAAAACTATGAATTAGTCCAAAGTCTGTAAGTACGACAAAAAATAGAAAACTTTATAAACTAAATTTTAATAATAAATACGACCATAAAATATAATGTAATAATAAGATGTGGTCCTGTGACAAATTCACATTTTAAAACAATTTTTTTCTATTGCAAGTTTATCTTTGACTTAAAAAAAATCTTTCTTTTTAATGTTTTCAGATACATATTTATTAATTAATACAGTTGAAATTGTAAATTATCAATGCAAGCTTCGTATTTTTCCGCTAAGTGCCTCTGCTGGTATAAGCATCCCCCTTAAGATGTACCTTTTTTATAATAATTGTAATTACCTACGTTGTATTCGTGTTTGAATATACAGTAGAGAAATTTATTTACATAAATACTAAATAATATATGTATAATTCGATTGTAATTTTTTTTATCGTTGGGGGGTCAAAATCAGTCAGTGCATCGGCCATCTACGTCACTAAACGCGCCACTGATTATTGTTATAATGAAATTGATAAAATACATAGGTACTTACCTATGTCGATAAAGATTCTATTTTTACTACGACGTAGGATAGGTCAAATTCCCTTCAGTTTACTAGGTCAATACTGAACAAAGGTAGATAAATACATAGGTCCTACCTACTTACTTTTTTACTGATTCATGTAGGAAGCTTTGCAAGCTTTGTATTTTTCCGCTAGGTGCCTCTGCAGGTATGCCTCTCCCCCTTAAGAGGGAATCACCGTGCGTCTGGTGGTTGACCCGGTTACATGTGAATAGTACCTATTATATTTAGTCGTAGTACTCTCACCACGAGTTACCTAATCGGAAAGAAATGGCCGTATAGCATTGATATCACAAAAATACGCGTTGTTCGTGGATCATTGCAGACAGTAATGTTCCAATTTTAATAAGAATATTAATTTGATTTTGATTGGAATCAAATATCAGGTATATTTTGATATGTGCGAATTGATACTTTCGAGTTTTATATAAATTATGCGATGTGATTATATTTATAATTTATTTACACATCAACCCATTTTGTTCTGTATTTCCTTTTTTTATTCTGGTGGTTTTATTATGTATTTTGTTAGTTTTTATTTTGACGTGAATTTGATCTCAATACGGCCGTATATTTCCGATACAGCATCTCACGGTGAACTGTGATTCGGCTAAATAAATACATACAAAATTTCCGGACACGGGTTGGTACACCTACCAGCTAATGAAATCAAAGACTAAAACTATATACACGTAGCTCTCAAAATATGACATAAAGAATGTGTGCATTTTGTCAATCTATATTAATTAATGTTTCATTCACTTTTCTCGTGTACTTTTTCTTTACATTAAAAAATGTCGCCTGTGGTACTATTTGGTTTGGTTTTGATTATCATAACTTATACCAGGGGTGGCCAACATTTTGCATACCATGCGGCAATTTTTTTCACAAACGAGTTCAGATGCGCCATACAACTCAAGCACGTTTTCTACCTTCTAACGTTCACGGCAGGGGTTTGAAAATAGGGATAAGGGTAGGATCTGCTTTGCTTAGGGGAGGAAAAGGAATAACTCAATCACGCAATTAAATTAATTAAATTACAGCAGTTCAAAAACCACACTTTTATTGGAGCACCAATCTTCAATAGTCACAAATGATCTCTTGGACGAGAGGGTGATCGCTGTCGTGTACCCCGCTGATGGTTCTACAGCTGCCGGAGAGTCTTGTATGGTGAAGATAACTCTGGACCACAGTTTTTGGATGTGACGATTATTATCATTAATTTCTCTTATAAAAATGTTTAACTGGGCAACATCACATAATATATCCGTTGATTCATCCAAAGCTAGAGAAAAGAAAGTACAAGAATTGACGAGGTCTTCCGGTTGCTAAGATACATCCTGAGAGAGTTCCTCATACACACACACACTGTTCACATCCTACAATTGTAAACTGTCAAAAAAATGGGACGAACTGATGAG
Source organism: Rhyacophila brunnea (assembly GCF_057557595.1). Lineage (NCBI taxonomy): Eukaryota > Metazoa > Arthropoda > Insecta > Trichoptera > Rhyacophilidae > Rhyacophila > Rhyacophila brunnea. The sequence continues at coordinate 36,162,182 of NW_028232806.1, read as the reverse complement.
TAAGAAGGCTGTATGACTTGAACTGAGTGCACTCAGGTGTTGAAAATATGAAGATTGATTTAGTTATCGCGCCTACTTCAAAAGAATAAGTAGGTGCAAAGATGCAATGCACCGCTTGTAATCATCCAATGCGCCACGGTTACAACAATAACCATGTTTAATGAAATCACTTCAAATATTGATATATTCCACTTACGTGAGGGTGAATTTAGGTGGACGTTGTTTTATAAGTTTTTAAGATAGGGTCTATTAATAGTTCACTCTGTGTGCTTCCATCTACTTTTACTTTTAATTTTACTTTTGCTATTTTATTTTATTTTATTGTATTTCTTTTCTTATTTTATTTCTTATTTTGTTACTTATTGTATTAATAACTCACATTTCTCTGTATTTTAATTTTAATGCTAATACTTATTTTATGTCATGTCGTGAACGCTTTGTATTTATAATTTGTTATGTTCATTATATGTAAAATAAATAAATTGATTTAATTTAATACAATACTCTTGCAGCGATGCATATAATATTATTATGTAAGTGCTTATTTGATCTTTTATTTTTTGAGTTTGCAATTTTTTTGGCGTCAAAAAGGTTAAATATCACTTTTTTATATAGTACAATAATTGAAAGGTAATTCAAAGTCATCTATTTTATATTATTATTACAGTGTATTTTTGTGAATGACGTTTTTAAACTGAATGCCCACCTCCCCCCCTGGCGAGTTTCTGGATCCGGTAGTGGTCTAGTGTCATACATTGAATGCTATCAATAACAGATTAACATAATAATATGGCACTACTTCGACATCAAATAAACATTGGAATAAAAACTTTGCATTGAAATTACATTAAAAACGAAATATTGAATCTGGAAATACCCGACTATCTGGTTTGTAAAAAAATCGAGTAATCCAACACTCCTAGCTTGGAATAAAGATAACAGAATCAAGACGACATATTTGCGGAGAATTTTGGCGCCTAAGATCTTCTCCGTCGGACATAAATGACTAGGTGAATCTTTGATCCAAAATGGCGGCCATTGTACTCCCCAGACTTCTCCAAGATCATGTTTTTTTTTTAATTTGTTGTATATATATATGGTAAGTAGTGTCTGAAATCACAGATACCTACATAGGTATAGTAAATTTTAAGTCGTCACTACATCATCCATACAATTTAAATCTCTACCTGACCCAGTGTCACGTCGTGGGTCCCACGTTCGAATCCTGGGTCTGGTAAGTACACATATTGTTTTTCAATTTGTGTATGAGTCAGAGAATGGACCTAATAGGTTGAGCATATGGCTGACATCCATTTCTCGTAAAAACAAACCTCTAGTCTGTGGAGGCCCATATGATCTTATTAGGATCGGACATGGTCGAATAATAAATAAATGTTAACGGAAATACGATTTTATGAGTTACTATATTATGCATTTTAGTTATCTGTTATAAATATACTTTAAACGTGAGCTAGATCTCAAAGAAATGATTCATTAAGGGGGGACATGCTCAGCGTAGGTCAAAATGGAGCTTTTTTTCTATTTTCAAAGCATGATCCTGGACATTCCTTAAACGTTGTAGATAATCTATTTACATAATTTTGAAGCCTTATTATCCTTTATATTTATTTTAAACATTTAACGACTGCATACAGTATTTTTATTACATAAAATAGTATTCTTTTAAACCTCTCGCTCTAATGTTTTAGAATATAGTCATATTTCAGTACGTAAATGTGCAGTGGTGTTAAGATTTTTTACATTTATTAATTTTTAAACGCATTTATAAAACCATCAGTATAATTTATGTCGACATTATTTATGTGCATATTCATGCACTGCATATTTATGTAAGTACTGAAATATAACTATATTCTAAAACATTAGAGCGAGAGGTTTAAAAGAATACTATTTTATGTAATAAAAATACTTTATGCAGTCATTAAATGTTTAACATAAATATAAAAGATAATAAGGCTTCAAAATTATATCAATAGATTATCTACAACGTTTAAGGAATGTCCAGGATCATGCTTTAAAAATAGAAAAAAAGTTCCATATTGACCCTCGCTGAGCACGTCCGCCCTTAAGTACCTAAAAAGTATGTAAATAATAAATTCATTTTTGACATAATCAAACACAAGACACTCTGGCTTTGAGGTACCTACAGATTTTTCATGCGGATTAATCTTTATTATGCTGTAAAAACAATATGCATATATTTCAAAAGTCTGGCTATTTTCACTGTATTGACTAATAAGTATGGCGTTAGGGTGTGGACCAGTGATTCCCAGCCTTTTTTGTTTGGCGGATATATTTTATTTAAATCTTGCGGAACCCCTACCGGTTGACACGCATTTAAGTCTAAGATGACAGATTACAAAATGGCAGTGACATAACTAAGCAGATAGTCGCCGACTCAAAATGTCATAAATTTTATCAAAATTCGTCAACTACTGCAATTTATGTGTAGCTATCTTAAATACATAAATATTTGCAGAGAAAATCTTTAAACAAATTATGATTTACACCCCTATAAACATTCATAGGATATTAGCGTCGCAGGCGAAAATTTTCAAATCTTCATGTAATCTACCATCAAAAGTTGCATTATTAATTTTCCTCCTGTATCTATCTGTCGCCCTCTTAGGATATCTGACCCTAAGCAACGTGCGACGTGCTGTAACATTGTGTGCCATTAAGGGGGGACATGCTCGTCGAAGGTCAAAATCGAGTTTTTATTGTATTTTCAAACCATGATCCTGGACACTCCTTAAACGTTGTAGATAATCTATTTATATAATTTTGAAGCCTTATTATCTTTTATAGTTATTTTAAACATTTGATGACTGCATAAAGTATTTTTGTTACATAAAATAGTATTCTTTTAAACCTCTCGCTCTAATGTTTTAGAATATAGTCATATTTCGGTACATAACTGTGCAGTGGTGTTAAGATTTTTTACATTTATTAATTTTTAAACGCATTTACAAAACCATTAGTATAATTTATTTCGAGATAATTTTTGTAAAATATTCACGATAAAAAATTATATTGATAATCTCTGTGATCCCAAATTTGACAAGAATTAGGCATTTTATTATTCAAAAAATCGGCATGATTCGCACATTTGAAGATCATTCTAAGGATACTTATTATAAGCTATGTCTTTGACCATTCAAGTGTGATAAACATCTTATGAATAATGATTGCTTTATAATAATTATTGACCTAAGAATAAGGTAGTGTTTTTTTGAAATACGCCATTTCTTTTGTCATTCCCTAGTGGTTAAGCTACAACATACGGCCGTAGCCATAAATTGACAAACTATTATTAAAGTAGGGAGTAAAATTATGTTAACGCGCGTGTTTGAACATGTACCTAACCGAATTTTTTTTTTTTAAACGGTACATATTCAAACACGCGCATCAATATCATTTTACTCCCTACTTTAATTATAGTTTGTCGATTTATGGCTACGGCCGTATGTTGTAGCTTAACCACTGGGGAATGACAAAAGAAATGGCGTATTTCAAAAAAACACTACCTTATTCTTAGGTTAATAATTATTATAAAGCAATCATTATTCATAAGATGTTTAGCACACTTAAATGGTCAAAGACATAGCTTATAATAAATATCTTTAGAATCATCTTCAAATGTGTTAATCTTGCCGATTTTTTGAATAATAAAATGCCTAATTCTTGTCAAATTTGGGATCACAGAGAATATCAATATAATTTTTTATCGTGAATATTTTACAAAAATTATCTCGTAATAAATTATACTAATGGTTTTGTAAATGCGTTTAAAAATTAATAAATGTAAAAAATCTTAACACCACTGCACAGTTATGTACCGAAATATGACTATATTCTAAAACATTAGAGCGAGAGGTTTAAAAGAATACTATTTTATGTAACAAAAATACTTTATGCAGTCATCAAATGTTTAAAATAACTATAAAAGATAATAAGGCTTCAAAATTATATAAATAGATTATCTACAACGTTTAAGGAGTGTCCAGGATCATGGTTTGAAAATACAATAAAAACTCAATTTTGACCTACGACAAGCACGTGGGCCGTTAAGGTTAATAAACTATATTTTTTTACCTATAACACCTTTTAATACAACTGCATTACAAAAATTTTGTTCCATAGCTGTTCTCTGGTATGCTATAAAAATTCTCTTCCCGAGTGGAACCTGCTCTAGTTAAATAATAACTATATATATAATATTATCTAAACCAAAACAAGCTCAACTTTTCAAACGGGCACCACATTGCATAAATTCGGGAAACGTTAAACCTTATTTTTAGCCTATTACCAAAAAGGTTTTCAATATCTACGTTTTCGGTGAGTTTTTCCCAATTCTCCTGAAATATCTAGCAGAGGTCTATCGTTACACGGTACCCCGGTTTGGAATCACTGGTGTAGACAGTAATATATAAATGTCCACATAAACACGATACATATATACGAACCTAGTTATCACTACATAGTCACCACTAGAGCCTCAATATAAACGCTGACGCATTTCTATTAGCTTGGTGGATCGCAGGATGTCGCACAAGAAATGTATTTTTGCACAAAGGAGATGGTTAATAATGGAAAATAATTTTCTATTATTAGTATATTCAAGTTATTTTTCAGTACAAGAAATCATCGCGTAGGTCACTTCTGCTGTTGAGACATGTTTGCTGTTATCGCGAGGGATGGTTTCCAATACTGGGGTCTTAATGGATTCGAATTTACATTCACCTGTCAATTACCTACATGGTCGCAGCCATGATCTATTCTGAGTCAGAACCGTTTCCTCGTATCAAGCCTATCAGACACCATTAACAAGGGGTAAAAGACTAGTCAATGCGCTCCCCAAAAACATAGACATTTTCAGTGGTGTGCTGTGTTTTTTATACTTATATAAAACTGTTTACGTGTTTTTCTTCTTCTTTCTTGTGAAAGTAATATTTGTCATAATGTAATTCTCTAATTGTGAACGTACTGAATTTTGGTGTGTTATGTCGTTATGTCGCCCAGAATGTTTTGTTGTCTTAAATAAATAAATAAGAGCTCGAAATGAACCGGAGCTTCTTCCGGTTCATAAAATCCCCAAAACTATCGCTCCGTCTCGCGGAACAATTTTTATGGCCATCTGTGCATCTATTCTATACACAAGACTACTTTCGGCCGCTATCTAGGATAGAAAAGTATCCAAGTATTAACACTTATTGTAAAAATTACAATAAGTTAGTTGTAATTGTTATAATAAGTGCTATGTTTTCACAGCACCTCTCTTGGCTGTGATAAATTTTAGAGTGAGATAGATAATTTTGACAGTTCAGACGGCTAACTTATTGTAATTGTTACAATTTCCTACCCTAGTTAGCTGCCGTAAAGGCCGAAAGCAGTCTTGTGAATAGAATAGATGCGCTGAGATAGATAGAACATATAACAAAAAAATGAAAACACTTATTTTTATATATTAGATACATATAAAATGAAATAACTTTGTTAATATTTTCGTAAAATTATCAACCTCTCCAGTTCGTAAAATTCTCTATTTCGAGCGCTGAAATAAATCTCCAAAAAAACTGGAAGTTTGCCGTTTAGTACGACAAAAATATTGTAGAGTAATAATATACCCCCACTGATATTATATAGGGTTAAATCGATCATAGATACATTTAAATACAGTGAGTTACCTTGACCAACAAATAATGGTAAATAGATTTATTAACTGATTCTAGTCATGCGTTAAGACGATTCTGATAGTTATCATACACAACATGTTGTCTTGTCTTGTCCCTTTCTCTATCGCTCATGAGCGACCCTATAAGGGTCATGGATATTGTTTTAAAGGTCATTCTTTAAATATATTGTTTAGAAGGTTTTTAAGGTCAGAATATATTTTGTATAAATAATTTGCAGGCGATTATTCATAACAGAGAATAAGGCGGCGGCTAAGGGCCTTGGGTTATGTTAGACACATACATCCGGATTTTTAAAATATCCTGGATTGTATTTTTAGGAATTTTAAAGATGATTTTTAAAATTTCCATTTTTACATTTTTATTTATTATTATAAGTTTAGTATTTCGTGTCTTTTTTGAAGGTTCTGAGCAACCGTATACTGAGCTTCGAAAACAGATGTTTGCGACGGATACTGGGTGTGCGGTGGGGTGGTATGACTTTATGAGCAATGAAGAGATAAGGAAACGCACCAAGCAGCCTGTCATTATGCTGAGAGTGAAGAGGCGACGTTGGACCTGGCTCGGTCACGTGCTGCGGATGCCATGGCTTGCCTGTTCTTCAAGCCGACCGGATTCCAGCGTCCTGTAAGGCTGCTAAATACCATCTATAGAGTGTATACGGTGGAGCTACGGGATTCTGGTTTAACCTGGAACGAAGCAAGAAGACTGGCGAGGGACAGGGATTCTTGGAAGCGCCGAGTGGTGTCCATATGCTCCGACTAAGGGGAGGATATGGCCGAAGAAGAAAGAAGAAGAAGTCTTTTTAAAGAAAATTTATAGATCAATTTAACCAGATTTTATAAAATCAAATGGTGCATTTCTTTAACAAAGCTTTTGATTATAAAAGGAGGAATGTGTAAGTATGTTATTTTGTATTAAAATAATTCATGGCATTTGGGAGACGTTTTTCATGTAGTTGAATAGAGTGAGAGCAACCAAACAAAATGTCATTTTATTATAACATTTCAACTAAATATGTAATTGTTATATTGCTATTACTTTTGTTAATCCCCCCATATTGCAATATAAACGTATATGGGCCTCCACAGAGTAGAGGTTTGTATTGACAGATTTTATTTTATACGAGAAATGGACGTTAGCCACTTGCTCAACCTATTAGAACCATACCCTGACACCCACAAATTAAAAAACAATATGTGTACTTGCCAGACCCAGGATGCGAACCTGGGACCCACGGCGCTATAGTCCAACGCTTAAGCCACGCGGCCACCGTGGGCATAAGGTAATTAATATAGGTTACTCATTTAGTGCTGTCGCGACTGGCGCGTTTGCATTACCTGGCCATTAGATATAATTAACATGATACATATTTAAATGTGGTAATTAAATATTAATTAACAGATCAGCAGTGATTGTGTAATGTGTGACGTAACATTATAGATTCACGCGTTACGCGTCAGGCCTGTAATATTCTGGGTCATGGGTTCGAATCCCGGGTCTAACACTTTGACAGTTTGAATCCAGAGTATGGACCTAATATGTTGAGCAAGTGGCTAACACCCATTAAATAAATTAAATAGTAAATACGAGGTATCCATAAAGCAGTGGCGAGGGGTGGAGGTAGGCTATTAAGATTCGACATAAATAGTACACGCTAAGCTTTATCAGTCGTACTTACTTATTTTCATTGAACTAAGAATGCAATTTGCAGATGATGCTAGTTAGTTTATAAAATCCAATTAAACCCTGTCTAAGCCAAACCATAATAATTTACGTATGCTATGGGCGATTTGACAAAAATAGTGGACACTTTTTCTGTCATACCTATTTGTTTTCGTTGAATTAAGAATGCATATTACGGATGGTATTGGTTAGTTTCTTTTTAAATTCATTAACTCCTGCCTATACCAAATTATAATAGATAAAAATATTCTACTATCTATAAAATATTTAAAATTATTCATGGTTTAACGCCAAAATTTTAGATATGTTATAGATAGACGAATATTTTTTTGACTATTATCGACTATGGCTTGGATTAGGCAGGGCTTAATTGAATTCTAAAAATTAACAAACGCTATCTACAGAAAATAAAAATACTTTTAACTGACAAATTTTAGTGTGCAATATCTATGTCGAATCTTAACAGCCCCATCAACCCTTCGCCACTGCCATAAAGGCTTCTAAAAAAATGTATTAGACAAAATAACACTCATTTATAACGATGAAATATTTATATCAGTGTTGTCATTGTTTTAGATTTAAAATGTATCTACTACATTCTTTATTTATTTTATATAATAACTGTGCATATTCATTCAATGCGCGAAGCTTAAAAACCATTTATTTTCTGATTTATTGTTTTGTTTTTTGAAAACTTGTTTTAATTTAAAATAGGTTTATCATCAATTTTATTACAATAGCTTGCCGAGATAGGCATTTGCATTAAAAATACATTCGATATTGTAAAATATATACATTCTTGGATGAATCAATAATTGTTGGATGGGCGCCTCTCCAAACTGATTCCATTTCTCTCAGTTCTATGCGTTACGTCGACACGTTTTTCTATAGGAATTAACTACCTATCTCAATGTTACAGCAGCTAAAAGGTTTACTTTATTGGCACTAGGATGACATGTGCGACAGGAGTCCTGGTTTCCAAACTTTATGTTACTACGCCTCCCTTTTAAAAAATCCAATCTTGGCGCCACCCCTCCCATTATTTCGTTAAAAAATAATGTTTTATAGTATAATAGCTACTAATACAAAAAAGAATTAAAAAAAACGGTGTGTGTACTTATGTACGCGCGTTAGAAGTTATACTTCTTTGGCGTAACAAAACAAAAAGAAAACTTGTGATAAACTAGATTCTTTGACTAGCTTTTAATTATTATTATCTTGTTAAATTACACACTCAAGAAAAAGGATCGCTTATTGGAACGCCGTTGGTTTATTTCTATACACTTTAACTTATATTACTAAATTATATAATTATTTATCGTTGTTTGTATTTTTAAAGTAACAACTGCCATTATGACGTTTAATCGTTTGTTCACGTAAGGAATCGCAAATGGCCAACAATAATAAATTGGCTGCGCAGGCAAAGGAACAATTCTTAACTATAATATTATACTATATAATCGTCACGATTGAAATATCATACTGTGGCGTAAAGGTAGTGCGTTCGGCTGATAACCGAACAATCCGTGGTTCGAATCCAATCGAGTGTGTTTTCTTTCGTGTGAAAAAATAAATTATGTGTTACATGTCACACGCCAAAAATACACTCTGATCTGATTTCCCAAACGCGTCAAAAGAAGTATAACTTCAAAAATAATTAAAAAATTAAACAAGGTTTTAATTACATATGCATTTTTTAATTAATTTGTTTTCCTTGCGATGAATGTGCTTGTTTATTAGCACAAAGTGCTCTTCTCTAGGTACTAAACAGGCTCGATATTTGGATTCCATTGCATCTAATGCAGAAAATACCGTTTCGCATTAATATTATGATGTTACGAATGGTAGCTGTACTTTACTTACATCTTGCATTGTTTTTCTTGACAAAGTGTTATATTATTCTTCACGTTAGTTCAACCAAAATTTAACTAGGGTTTTTGGTTCAATCAATTATAGCATGATAATATTATCAATTTTTGCTTTTCAATAGTAGTGAATCCAAATTCATTTTCTTGTTCATTGGCGAATGGATTCTATATCCACGCGTACTTAAAATAAAGATCGTATAAATAAATAATGTGAAAATTGCATTAACAAACTATCCAAGTGTTCAGTAAAAAGATTTTTGTTTGATTCAATATATCTGTCGCAGAAATCATTTAAATGTGGAAACATGACGAACTTATTTTTTTTGTAATTTTGATTTCCATAGCTCTATTTTTTTATGAATGCTTTCACTTGGTATTTTTAAACCAGTAAATGCACTAGTGGTCCTTACATTGATTTATTCACTCATTTTTTTAGAAAATTTCAACCAAATAGACAAGCCTCTATAGAATTGTTTGATTTATTATATTATAATACATAGAGTATTATTAGAAAATTTTTACATTTAAAAAAATCAAATTACTACTTTGTATTCCCACGGTAATTAAAATGGTACAGTGGTCGTCTCTGAAGTCATGGTTCGCTGGTTCCATGGTTCAATTCCGCGGGGTTGACACAAAATGAATTATTGTTTATGATTGAGTCCAATGATCCAAACGGTTGGGCTAATATTTAACGACTACTACTCACGATGGCCGAGCGGCTTAAGCGTCGACCTATCATGTCGAGAGTCCCAGGTTAGAATTCTTGGTCTGGCAAGTATTGCAAGCTTGTGTATGAGTCAGAGTATGGACCAGGGACCTAATAGGTTGAGCAAGTGGCTGACATCCATTTCTCGTAAAAAAAATGTCTGTTAATACAAACCTCCAGTCTGTGGAGGCCCATATGATCTTATCAGGATCGGACATGGTTGAAAACTTATCTTAAAAAGGTGTGACAATATGTTTTCCTCCATGGAAACTAAAATGGTTACAACTTAGAAATGGACCAAACGTCGAAAAATTAAATACCTATAAGATTTGTAAAAACTCAAATTTAGGTGGAAATTTAGTACCTAGTTTAAAATTTAGATTTAGGAATTCGCGAATGCTTCGATTTTTGAGCCATTAAATCGATAGTTTAAAGCACAGGTGTAGGTTTTATGTGTTAAAAACGAGTTTTTAGCAAACGTGAATAATTGAAAGTTTACATCCGTGAAAATATGAAACGAATAAATTTGTAAGAACATCGATCAATTTATTATGTAATTTGGCCATTCGGGAATGTTTTTTTGGAATTGACATTCACAAAAATGTTGCTAAATTAAAAAATGTGAAAAAAATCTTTAAATGAAACTAGAAAGAACTTCTACTCTTCTGTTAATCGTAGGGTCGTTTGATTAGAATTTCCCACTTTTAATATGACAGTTAACTTCTAATTTGCAAGGCGTATGAAAACAGAATATAATATATTATTTCCGATAAGCAACCGATAATAAATGCTTCACCTTATGTATTAACAATTTGAAAAAAAATAATAAAATTATTTATAACTGAACACAAGTAATTAAATAGGTAGTGTAAAAACAGCTAATATTAAAAAACGTGGTAGACATTGCTTGAGTAAAGAAATTGGAAATGCCAACATAATAATGTTAGTATCTGTGAAATTTACCAACTTAAGCATGGTTTATTCCTTCGTTAAATGCGTTCAAAGGTAATAATAGAAATTGTGTATAAAACTCATTCTATATGTACCTACATATAGTTTAAATTCTTTAATAAATTATTTTGTATATGTAGGAATAAGCAATGTTAAAAGTCATGTTTGTGTGAAAAATAAAATAAAAAATAAAATTTAACATAATTGCAATTAGACATAATATTTTAAATTGAAATTTTTGCTTAATACTTGAATGGTAATGCAACTACAAACTTTTGAAAAAAGCTAATAGTAACTCTTAATTATTTGAACTGACGTTTACATGATAGAACAACATTGAAATAAGTTTATATTTTATTTAGAACGCTTTTTTTACTTTGGCAAAGTATGGCTATAATATGAAAGCTTATTATACACAAATATAGTGGACATACTATATATTTTGTGCTCTTGCAATATATATTATTATAAAGCAACACTTAGTAGATTTTTAAATCACGATTACGCACTGATTTTACATAGGTACAATATATGGACACATGAAAGCTATGGACCAAATACAGTACACTCTCAGTAATCCGTAGCTCGATTATCCGACAACTGCTATAATCCAGCGTTATTTTTACTAAAAATCAAAATCTATAATTCACCGGTATTTGATGAGACAGGTTTTTTTTTTGGAAACTTCTCCTTCGTAAAACGTACGTTCATCGCAAAGAAAGTAATGTACCAGGGAGGAAAGTGGCCAAGGACCGCCACACAATTATGCCGTGCTCCAATGCAACCGGGACACACAAAATTAAGCTTTTCCTATCATATGATAGGGAAAGCCAGGAATCCTAAGCCATTCAAGAACATCTGTCTCACTGAACAAATGGTTGTGTCAAGTGATTGATGATAAGTTTATAAATATGTACCTATAATTTAGTAAATACTAAATTGAGTAAATACTATAATTTACTATAATTTTTAGTAAATACTAAATACTATATTTTAATCACGCCGTGGGTCCCAGGTTCGAATCCTGGGTCTGGCAAGTACACTTATTGTTTTTCAATTTGTGTGCGAGTCAGCGTATGGACCTAATAGGTTGAGCAAGTGGCTGACATCCATTTCACGTAAAAAAAACAAAATCTGTTAATACAAACCTCTACTCTGTGGAGTCCCATATGATCCTATTAGGATCGGACATGGTCGAAGAGAGAGATATTTTGATTATAAATAAAACCGTAATTTGCTAGTACAAGTTTCTCAATACCTATTTTAATTTTTACCATATTTTGTATGTATACACTACAATCCGCCGCTTTTACTAATTGGACACTTGTCTGGTTTTTGGGGTGGCGGATTACTGAGAGAGTACTGTACAGCGAACTGTATTATTCAGTTAATATTCATAATATAAAATGGACATACTATATTAGGTCTGTACTTTAAAACATTGATAAGTATTATATAATTATTATAATAATATTACCATTAGCATTAATCATCATATAATAAAATAATAATGGCCATTAAATTCTAATGTGTACTAACTAATAATTAATAATAATATGATCTATTTTAATTTTATATTATTAATTCAAATTATCATTGATCATTCTGTAGTAGGCGCAGTATATAACAATGACCTCTGCGTATGTTTATTTTTAAATATAAATGCACCGCATTGAATTATTGCAGCAAGGTCGAAAATTACTTCACTTGTACTGCAGTGTGATATGCACATACATTTTACGCGAAGTGACATTGCTCACAATCTTACAGATGACACTTGGATAATTGTCATTATATTACTTACGGTAGCGAAGACTACCTGTTGCGAGGAGGCAAACGAGTATAACCGGATAAAAGAATAAATATACACACTAGACTAATTGATGTCTAGGAATCCGCATGGGTGTGGCGGGCTCTGCGTTCAACCAACTTGGAGTCGCATGGAGGTCAAGGTTGTATTCTGTTAGGACCAAATGTCATTTTTTTAACGCGTGCGTGCTACCTGTGCTCCTGTATGGCTGTGCGACATGGTATCTGACTAAGCTTCAAGAGTCTCGGCTTTTGAGCGTTGAGAATCGATGTCTCCGCCGAATCTTAGGGGTACATTGGTACGACCGCGTTACAAACACCCGAGTTCGTGAGCAGACACAACAGCATTCGGTGATTGAAGTTATCACGAAGAGACGCTTTAGTTGGTTGGGACACGTATTCCGGATGCCGCCAAAGAGTGCGGCACTTCGTACCCTCGTGGAACAGCCTCAAGGGTTCCGTCGCCGTGGCCGGCCCTCCCTCACCCTTCAGCGGTGCTACAAGAGCGACCTACGTGCTGCAGGTCTGACATGACGGGAGGCGCAAGAGTTGGCGATGGACCGAGGGAAGTGGCGCCAACTTGTGCTTGCCCTATGCCCCAATGTTGGGACGTGACAGGGTGGAAGAAGAAGATGAAGTTGGGCCCCGTATTAGTTGAAGAACTGCGTTATGGTGGAGAGAGTTTGGCATAATTTTTCGAGACTTTACATGACCCTGTATTTATAACATCCGTGGTTTTATTCAATGAATGTATCACGTCGAGGTCACCAATTTGTAATTGTTTATTTAATTTAGGGGTCACCAATTTGTAGCTGTTTATTTAATTTAATGTTTATAAAATGTGAAGTCAGAATTAATTAATCACACAGAAATGATTTTGATTGATGTGTATTGTTTGATTTTTTTAAATGTGACTAACTTTACAGTGTTAACTCAGTGAGTCTTGAGCAGTGATCTGTATTATCGACTGCGAGTTTTAGTTATATTTTTCGTTGACCGATGTTACTATACGACAGTATTTTCAAACTTATGAAATAGTTATTATGTTGGGATATTTACGTATTTTATGATGTTATTACTTACAAGTGTGAGCAGGGAGTCTGTTTATTCTTGCTAACGTTGGTAGTTATGTCCCAAATAATTGTATAAGAAATCTGTAGCATTAGTTGTCTGTTCTTTTCATGCACAAAACTACTTTTCATTGGTGATGCCAAAAATTGGGACTTAAATAACTGTGTTCATGTTCGCTGTGTCCAATGATGGCTTTATGATAAAAAAAAATATCAGGGCTTTCCGTTCTCTCTCTCAGGGTACCGTTATGCCCTGTGTTCCCCTAACTACAGGTGATAGCAAAAATATCGCACCGTGGCACTTATTAATAAGGTTGTCATATTGAAATAAAAGTATCACTACTTGGAATTGGTATCGAATCGAAAGAATAGTTTTGATACCAAAATATTGATGCCAAAAATGAAATAGTTTTTGATACAGCAATTCAAAACAACTGTCAAAATATTAAGTTCAAGACGGCTAGTTTATTATAATATATGTGTATTTATTGTCGAACAACGAACTAGGAATATTAAAAAAAAAAAAAACACCTTTTCGTTTCTATAATACGCTCTAACTTGGCCCCCACAAGGGGGGGCTGATAGGGCTCTAGCCTAGGGGCCCGGGCTCAAGGGGGCCCGGCGTGGCGGTTCGACAAGATAAACGAGTTCAACGCACATCACAAACTTGCTGTAAGAAAGAGTCGCTTCAAAAGTTACTTCAGGGTTATTAATATTTTTAAATATGTGGTTGTGCAATGTATTTTTTTATTGTTTTGTATTGATGTGTGTGTGTTTGTCGACAACTCCATAATACAAGTAGATGTATTAAAAAATACACCGAATTCCTTTAATTTTACATCGAACACTATTTGAAAAACACTGCTAGCTGTTGAGTGTCACACTGCCTTTAACCTGAGCGATAGGTAGGGGGGCCACCAAAGATTCTGGCATGGGGGCCTGCCTCAAGGTGAAGATGCTCTATGTATTTATATTATCACGGCTTAAGCGTTGGCCCATAACATCGTGGGGTCCCAGGTTCGAATCCTGGGTCTGGCAAATACACATATTATTGTTTTTCAATTTGTGCTTAACTTAATAGGTTGGGCAAGTAGTTAAAATCCATTTCTCGTATAAACAAATCTGTTAATACAAACCTCCACTCTATGGAGGCCCATATGATCGTATTAGGATTGGATATGAACTATACCGCATGTACCAAGATTCAAAACTCTCCACCTTCATAAAACTCAGTCACGGATACCGTAGAAGATCCTCGAAGGAAACCCAGGGGGGAAAAGGCCAGTGGGAAAGCCACGCACACGATAGGGTGATAACGTTACAAAAGATGCCAACCAGCTGCTAAAAATCAGAAACTGGAAAAGACGTGCGGAGGACCGTACCGGCTGGAGGACGGCGGTGGAGGAGGCCAGGCCTCGACTTCAGCTATAGCGCCATCGAAGAAGAAAAAGGATTGGATATGGTAAAAAAATATGTATATTATAAAAATATTGAAGAAATGGTAATCGCAAAAAGGCAATTAAAAATCAACAACCGAAAAAGAATGATATGATTGATATGATATCGACACAGGTGTCATATTGGAATAAAAATATTGATACTTCAAAGTATCGACACTTGTTGACATCCCTACTCATACGACCTTTAACCCAGTAATTGGAAGGTCGTTTTGCGAGAACCAACCGGAAGTAATATTTTCCCCGATGTTTATTTGTTGTTTGTTGTATAATTTATTATTATCAATAAAATGATTCCATAAATGATTTTGACTTGTAAGTCAGCAAGTAAGTACCTGTCTACTTTACAATATGCAAAACAACGTATGTCACATTGCGAGGGTCAATACAAATTCAATCACAATACTCACGAGTAGCAGTTTATTGCATCATTTTACTATATAATAGGAAGTATTTAACAGTGACAGTGGGAGTCACTAGTTTTTTTTATAAATAATATTGATTTATAATGACGTGTTGTAGATGTCTCAATAATATTCAAAAAAGGCCAATCTAGAAAAAAAATCCGGAATTTCAAGAATTATCAGTTCTCCGGCAGTAGCGAAGGGTGGAGGTAGCCTATTAAGATCCGCCATAAATAGTGCACATTAAACTTTGTTAGTCATACATATTTGTTTTTATTGAACTAAGACTGCAATTTACAGATGGTATTGGTTAGATTTCAACAATCAATTAAGCCCTGTCTAAGCCAAACCATAATAATTTTGGTACATTTTGGGTGACACAGACTGTACTATGTGCAGGTACACGTACAGAATGTACAGCTCGTTATTGTATCTTAGTTTCCAATTCATGTGTTACTAATGAATCCGAAAATACCGCCCAGCACGTCTTACACAAATGAGCCCAACACTCTTTCCATGTGTTTGGTCATGCACCAAGTATTTTAGACTTACCTATAAGTATTTTTTACAAGGAACGTAGAACCTTCGCTAGATAGAAGTGATGTTTGTTATGTTACCTGGCACAACAATTCTTCTCTTTCATGGCAACTCTTAAGTTGTGATTATATTGAGGTGCACGTCACGCACTGTCACCGCGACAAATTTAGCCTATGATTTCGTCATTTTGCAGATTGTGAGATTTGCAAATTGCCCCTGTAAATTCAAAGATGAATGTTCATTATCCATAATAATTTTAATTAATTTTAACAGTTTCTACGAGTGCGTAAGATAAAATAACTTGCGATATTACATCCATAGATAATATGTTGAACAGAACCCAACCTGCAGTCCGTTTATAATAGACAACATACTAATTATAGAAGATACATAGTGCTAACCACTAAAAACAAAAAACACGCGATTTTGACATTAGTTGAAAATGTGTAGGCATGTAGAAAATGATAAAGAAACGTTCATTGAGTCATGCAGGTGTTGATGCTGTGCGGTACTACATGAGGTGACCTCATTTTTGTTTGCAGATTTTGCCAACTGACAATGTTAGTTCAAAGGTTCACAATGGGCTACGGGAAAGAAGCATCAGTCTCATCACATTTTAAACACCAAGAAAAACGACATTACACATTTGTTTCCGTAGCGGCAGCTTACTGTGATGTCACGTGATCGTACGCCGTGATAGATAGTACGCGACGTGCATCTCAATATAATCACATCTTTACCGCGAATGGAGGACCTCATATACCTATACGAAATTGTTGACACTCTTAAGTGTTGTTGTGCACCCTGAAAGTGTCACAAAATCTATTCTGCACCCTGAATACATTTGGTTATCTGGTTCTAGTTAGTCAGTTGTACTTGTAAATATGCTATCAACAAAATGCATAGTTTTCAATTAATTATTATAATCGAAGCAACATAGTCTTATCTCACATGATAAAAGCTATAAATAATAACCGCTAACGTATTGAATTGCAGTAAGTACCTGCTTATATAATATTTACAATTAAAATAGCAAACAGTTATCTGTTATTCGACCTCAAGATAATACTATTAAACATCCTTAGTGTATACTGTAGATATTAATAGAAATTCTATTATAATAGCTCAACGATTAAAGTCCTTCTATATGTCAACAGAGAAGATAATAACAAGAAATTACAGTTGTACATATATAATAAGTTATAAGCATAGGTATTAGAATCTAGAACGGTGTCTACGGTCGTTCCTGATATTTTAATACCAATATTACTTATATTGAGGATATTCTATTTAAAATAATTACGAGATAAAAAGAACTTTTTATATACAACGTTTTTAAATTTTCTTTTGAATCATATAAACTTGACTTGACTAGCTTAAACGATAAAAAAATTGTACTTGATAGAAATAATACTGAAATGTCATTTTGACATGTCATATTGATTTCTATAGTAACGCACGTATATATTAATAATTTAGTTGATAGGACCCCAGAACCCTAGCAACCAATAATGGTGTCGAAATAACTTTTCATACAAAACAGAATTAACTGAAAATTAATTCAATTCTACTTAAAGATGGCTAAAATTATTTAAAAAAAAAATGCATTGGCATCGTATTCTGATATATTCTAAAAGTTTCAAACGTCTAGCCAGTCGGGAAGTTAGTTAAAGATCGATTGCAAGATTTTTACCGGACAAATAAGAATACGAGCTAAGAAAAACGTTGTAAAAAATGAAAAAATAGTTGAATAAAGGAAAATAATTTACTGGATATTTTGACTTGAAAATCTTTGGACACACGTTGGAAAATGGGAACTACAGAATAAAAATGAACCACGAGTTGGAAGAGCTGATTGAACAGCAAACAATCATAAGATACTGTAAGTCCCAAAGACTGCGATGGGCGGGACATGAGTGGAGAGAATGCCTGAAGTTAGAGCGCCAAGGATCATGACAAAGTGGCTACCCCAACGGAAGAGACCCAGAGGCCGTCCAAGAAGGAGATGGGCTGACGCCGTAGAAGTGGACTGGCTTCATATAGGAACACCCGGTAACTGGAGAAGTGTGGCGAGAGACCGGAGTGAGTGGAGAGCGGTTGTGGAGGAGGCCAAATCCCACCCCGGGATGTAGCGCCGTGGAAGAAGAACAAGAAGAAGAGTAACGCACGTATATATTAATAATTTAGTTGCTAGGACCCCAGACCCCTCCTCTAGCAACCAATAATGGTGTCGAAATAACTTTTCATACAAAATAGAATTAACTGAAAATTAATTCAATTCTACTTAAAGATAGCTAAAAGTATTAAAAAATGCATCGGCATCGTGTTCTGAAATATTCTAAAAGTTTCAAATGTCTAGCTAGTCGGGAAGTTAGTTAAAAATCGATTGCAAGATTTGTACCGGACAAAGAACCACCGGACAAATAAGAATACGAGCTAAGAAAAACGTTGTAAAAAATAGTTAAATAGTGGAAAATAATTATTTTAACAATTTACTGGATATTTTGAGTATATTAATAACAAAACCACTTCCCAATTAAGATGTCATTTTAACTTTTATCGACAAATTCATTTAAAAAAATTCATAGTTTCTTTTAATTATTAATGTCAGTTAAAGTTGCAAAACAACAAACTACTTAACCGCCTTTTTCATTTAACAGTATTATTATTAATGCTCTATCTTTCATAATTCATTTTCCCGAATATTTTGAACACGTCGAAGATGTTTTTGAATAATGGGGTTAACTTTTCCCAGGAGTAGTTAAATCAAAATATTAATCTAATTTGAAATGTTTATCTTTCCATTTATTATATTTTTGTGACCTTCGAAGTCGTTTCTTAAGTTTGAGACCTGATTGCTCCCAATCAGTCCAATCACCCTAAGAACAGACCTGGTCTGCAGAGAGTCTTACGAGCACCAGGAATAATTGACTGGATAAATAGGGTGGAGGACCAGACAGAGTTGATGAGTCTATTTGATGCAGCCAATTCATTCACCGGGCTGTAACACCAGAAAAGAAGATTCTGATTCTTTCTTATCCAGTTTTCTGCGATGTATGTTGTGAAATAAGGAAAACAATCAAGTTAGAATATTAATGTAGGTATTGCATGTATCCTTCAAATGCCTGCGTTAAATGACGATACCGGTGTAATTTTACAAAAACAGTTATTTTTCTGTGACCTTTGCTGATATTATGTTTATCTGCGACCATAGAGAATAATATAATTTTAATCATAGTGACATTGGTAACTGTTTACAAACAGGCGTTTGCCATTGGCAGCGAATTCTGATTGCAGTAAAATGCATTGTTTAGTAATAGTCAAGTGCATCGGGAACAATCGTCAACCTTTACTTTAATGATCTATGTAATGTTACTCAACAAAAAATCTTTTGTAATAAACAAATTAACATCGCTTTAATACACGTGTATCGCTTTAAAAAGGGTTGTCAAACATGATATATGTGGTTTCGGGACCGAAACATGAATTGAAATAATATATTATAAATAGGTAAATTCACAATATTCACCTCCTAATAATAACTGACCAATTATATTATTTTTCTATATGACAACTAAATACAAAAGAATATGAGCTTTCCTAAAAAATAGGAACGTATTTTTTTATACTTAGTCAAAAACTTTCTTTTTGTTTAAAGTAAGCTTTCAAGTTTAGCCAACAGCGTGGTTAGTATAAATCAAAAGTTCAAAACGTTTACATTATGATATGTGTCCGTAAACATGTACCTATGCAGTTCGCCGTATCCACTTCACCGTGAAATGTTGTATCGAAAATATATGGTCGTATATTAAAGACCGCCCAACATTTTTGATATTAATTAATACTAACATTAATGAAAAATAAATATTTTGACACTGCAAGTACGGCCCCACGATGGCCGAGCAACTAACGCGTCAGTTTATAATGTCGTGGGTCCTAGGTTTGAATCCTGGGTCTTGCAAATACACATATTGTTTTTCAATGTGCGTTTGGAATCAAAAACCTAATATATTGAGCAAGTGGCTTACATCCATTTCTCGTAAAAATAAAAGTCTGTTAATATAAACCTCCACTCTGTGGAGGTCCATATGATCTTATTAGGATCGGACATGGTCATCATAATATATTACGAAAACACAATTATTCTCATGATGAATTATAATTTATCAATCAACTAATAATAAACACTTTGCCATTATTTATTATTAATTAAATAGTGTAAAAACAGATAACACTAAAAGATGTGGCACACATTTTAGTTGAGTAAGGAAAATGGAAATGCCAACATAACGATGTAAATAACAGTGCAATTTACCAACATAAGCATGCATGTACTACTATACATTTTGTATATAACTCATTTTATACAAAATTATACTCAAAATTATTTAACATACTTACATAATTTTGAAAACACTTCTGAGAAAATTTATTATAACCAATAGAAACTAATCTTTTTGAAAAAAGTAAGACACCACGCAGGAATCGAACCTGCATCTCTCGGGTATCGCGCCCACGCACATATACCACTATGCTAAAGGAGTCATACTTAATTGCGACAATATTTAACTAATGGCTTTTAATACTCACTGAAGCGCTTCACTCCAAGATTTTTTGTTGTAACTTACTACTAATTTTTAATTAACATTTTTTATTTAACGAGTAATTCACACGATTTAAGAATGTTACATTCTAAAATCTTGTGAATTATTCGTTGAATAAAAAAATAATAATTTAAAATTCTTTGTTTACATTATGGATTTTTTCCTTTAGAAAAAGTGTGTATGTACGGATAATCAACGTTAGTGTTATGGACTATACTAGGTTAAAATAAATATCTTCTTTGTGACAGTAGAAAAAATAAAAGTTTTAATTTATCATATATTATAATTTATTATATAAGCTATTAATGTTTGGTTGACGATGTCTGCTAAAAGAAGAGCGACGTGCTCTGTGACGTGTACGCAGTTGCATCCGAGAGATGACGTGTAACATTAATAGAGACATCTAGTAGCATTGGCCGCCAAACGCTGCGTTTAACCTTTTCTATTAGGTTAATAAAATATGTTGACAAATAAATGTGTATGCAGGCATCGCTCACTTCTCATGTTATGGTTATAATTTTTAATAAACCCATTCGTAATATTGGCTTCAGATATACTTTGATATAATATGCTGATATAAATCCTATTACAAACTAGGTTATTTATTATTATGTAGGTATTAATATCATTTACGTAACACCTAACTGATAATATATAACCTAAATATGTATGTTTATTCCATCTTAACCTACTTAAGGGATGATACGTCCTAAATTTTGTGCATATTAAGGGCGTATAAAGTAACTAGGCTAACTGAAAATCTATAACCTTTGTTGAGGTCAGTGAAAAATTGTAAAAGTAAAACTCCAGTCGATCAATGATCAATCCTCGTCAAGAATTGGGAAGGTCCGCAGAGGATTGCGTGAGATCTTTTAAAGATGGATCTTCAGTAAAAGAGACGTTTTACTTACTTCACTCACACACTCCGGCATTGGAGTATAGTGTAACTACACGGTGGCTTGGATTAGGCAGGGGTTAATTTAATTTTAAAACTAATGAACACTATCTACACACTATACACTACACCCATGGCCCCACAAGGAGGGGGGGCTGACAGGGCTCTAGCCTGTGGGCCCGGGCTCAGGAGGGGCCCAGAAAGGCGAGTCGATCAGATAAGTGAGATAAACACACATCACAAATTTGATGAAATTTGATGACACACATCATGATTTGAATGGTAAAAAAATCGCCTGCGGCGCTATTTTCTTTCAACAATATTATTGTTTAAAATTATATGGTTGTACGATACAATTTTTAACTGTGTATCAATACTCGATATCTCCATAATTCATGGATGTATTGAAATATACAATAAAACACTAAATATATACATTATTTTTTCCGCGTACACCATTTGGAAAACGCTACTGTAGAGCATCACACTGCCTTTATCCTTAGCGATAGGTGGGGGGGGGGCGCCAAAGCTCCTAGCCTGGGGGCCCGCTTCAAGATGTGGGGCCCATGACTACACCACATAGGTAATATAGCCTAAAGCCTCAATTACATTGAGCTTTTTTACGAGCTGTTTATTGGCGAATTTATAATCTGCCTGTAAAGTCGCCCAGTGTCATCATCGAAATGTTAGCTTGTTCGATGATTACACTGGGCGACTTTACAGGCAGATTATAAATTCGCCAACAAACAGCTCGTAAAGAAGCTCAATGTAATTGATGCATTAGTTCGTTGAAAACAAAAATACATTTGATTGAGAGAGTTTAGCGTGCCCTATCTATGTTAGATCTTAACTGCCTACCTCCACCCTTCGCCACTGGGATATATTTACTCTAGTGTTTATATCTTTTAATACGAAGCAATTACATGTTTGAATCCAGTTTCATGTGTAAACAAGACAAGTATGAGGTGATGTAAAAACTGGTACTAATTAATTTTTGAATAATTATATTTCTTTTATACAAATTTAATCAATATAGCCTAAATTATTGTTCTCGTGTGTGGATAAATAGATAAATTGAGTGATGATACGATAAAAAGCATCCTGCCCAATCACTGTTGCAATAAAAAATGCTAATTTTTGTTTAAAAAAATAAAAACAAAAGCAATCGAATTTACTAATAGTAATGGATACTTGTACACCTACTGTTTTGCAGTGTTGCTGTTACGTGAGACGTTCGCATTATTATCGAATTTAAATAATTTAGTGCCCACTTAGCGGAGGTTTTATTGCGAAATGAACATTGTACGAGTTGTGATAGCCGTAAGAAAAAAAATACTCGCACACCGGTCGATCTTGATCTTTCGCTGTGTCAATTTTATACAGAGATGGCGACAGCTATATCGGATTTCCGGTTACGATCAATTATATCGGTTATCTATATCAGCGGTGATCAAACGGTGGGGCTTAAAAAGACATATCTGTAAATTTAATTGACAAGTTATTAATAATAATAATTATTGTATCACAATGTTTGTTTTATTACCACGTTTTTCTTAGCTCGTATTCTTGTTTGTCCGGTGGTTGTTTATCCAGTACAAATCTTGCAATCGATTTTTAACTAACTTCCCGACTAGCTAGACATTTGAAACTTTTAGAATATATCAGAACACGATGCCAATGCATTCTTTTAACACTTTTAGCCATCTTTAAGTAGAATTGAATTCATTTTCAGTTAATTCTGTTTTGTATGAAAAGTTATTTCGGAAGAAATCCATAATCCAATCCACTATTATTGGTTGCTAACGAGTGGTCCTAGAAACTAAATTATCAATATATACGTGCGTTACTATGAAAATCAAAATGACATTTCAATATTCTATATTTGTTTGTTTGTTGCAAAATAGGAAAAAAATGATTTGTTGACAATTGCCTTATTTGTCCTAAATTATTAATACATCGAATTGTCAAGTTTATATGATTCAACAGGAAATTTAAAAACGTGGTACATAAAAATTTCTTTTTATCTTGTAATTATTTTATTACTAAGAGATCTTATCCAACATATTATTATTAATTATTATCTTCTGTAAAAGATTAAAAATACCTTAGTGGTATTATTTAAGGGGGGACATGCTCGTCGAAGGTCAAAATTGAGTTTTTATTGTATTTTCAAACCATGATCCTGGACACTCCTTAAACGTTGTAGATGATCTATTTATATAATTTTGAAGCCTTATTATCCTTTATAGTTATTTTAAACATTTGATGACTGCATGAAGTATTTTTGTTACATAAAATAGTATTCTTTTAAACCTCTCGCTCTAATGTTTTAGAATATAGTCATATTTTGGTACATAACTGTGCAGTGGTGTTAAGATTTTTTACATTTATTAATTTTTCAACGCATTTATAAAACCATTAGCATAATTTATTATGAGATAATTTTTGTAAAATATTCACGATAAAAAATTATATTGATAATCTCTGTGATCGCAAATTTGACAAGAATTAGGCATTTTATTATTCAAAAAATCGGCAAGATTAACACATTTGATGATAATTCTAAAGATATTTATTATAAGCTATGTCTTTGAACATTCAAGTGTGATAAACATCTTATGAATAATGATTGCTTTATAATAATTATTGACCTAAGAATAAGGTAGTGTTTTTTTGAAATACGCCATTTTTTTTTGTCATTCCCCAGTGGTTAAGCTACAACATACGGCCGTAGCCATAAATTGACAAACTATAATTGAAGTAGGGAGTAAAATAATATTGACGCGCGTGTTTGAACATGTACCGTTTAAAAAAAAAAAAAAAAAATTCGGTTAGGTACATGTTCAAACACGCGCGTTAACATAATTTTACTCCCTACTTCAATTATAGTTTGTCATTTTATGGTTACGGCCGTATGTTGTAGCTTAACCACTAGGGAATGACAAAAAAAATGGCGTATTTCAAAAAAACACTACCTTATTCTTAGGTCAATAATTATTATAAAGCAATCATTATTCAAAAGATTTTTATCACACTTGAATGGCCAAAGACATAACTTATAATAAGTATCTTTAGAATCATCTTCAAATGTGTTAATCTTGCCGATTTTTTGAATAATAAAATGCCTAATTCTTGTCAAATTTGGGATCACAGAGATTATCAAAATAATTTTTTATCGTGAATATTTTACAAAAATTATCTCGTAATAAATTATACTAATGGTTTTATAAATGCGTTTAAAAATTAATAAATGTAAAAAATTTTAACACCACTGCACAGTTATGTACCGAAATATGACTATATTCTAAAACATTAGAGCGAGAGGTTTAAAAGAATACTATTTTATGTAACAAAAATACTTCATGCAGTCATCAAATGTTTAAAATAACTATAAAGGATAATAAGGCTTCAAAATTATGTAAATAGATTATCTACAACGTTTAAGGAGTGTCCAGGATCATGGTTTGAAAATACAATAAAAACTCAATTTTGACCTTCGACGAGCATGTCCCCCCTTAACTAAATAATATATAATTTTTATGACGTAATGTCATTACTAATATGTGACAGAATTGCTGTAAAAAACTATATAATATGCAAAATGATATTAAAATTCTAATGGATTAAGTTTTGTACTATTCCATTTGAGTCGTTTTTGGCGACCCGGGTTTCGCCATTCGGCATCTTCAGGCATTAACACTGCTTTTGTATGTTCATATTATGTTCTCTTTTTATATTTTCATTTTTATCGTTTTAATTACTTTTTTTATTTATAATAATATTTCATGTCATGTTGTAAACGTCTTAAACTTATAATTTGTATCGTCCACAACATGTTAATTTTTTTTTAAATTTAAAAAAAATATATGAATCGTATTAAAACTAATTAAAAAGTGCACGTTAAATGGCGGCTCTCGTGCAGTGCGATAGGTGTTGGCCTTTCATCCGGGATCTCCGGGTTCTATCCCGATGAGATAAAGAAAATAATTATAATAATTAATGATAAACATCTATGCCCCAACTTTTCTGGTAGTAATTATGGCCGCATTATTGTGTGTAAATCGCGTTAGTCTCAGAATACCTTATTTTTTATGTACAAAATTTTGTACATATGCCCGGATCGTATCCGGACATTTGTACGTAAACAGTTCACTGCATGCTCTTATTCGTGCGCCGCAGTATGTGAAACATGAGTTCGTGTAACATTTAATCAAATTACGAGTTCTTCGTTGAACATTTCACCGTGGAGTATATTTGAACGTATTTTACAACATGTGGAGATGTCGTCACTAGGTTAGGTTAGGTTAGGGTTAATATAATTGGAACAGTACTATTTGCAAAATATCGCCGCATTTTGTAAGATACGTAAAAATGTATTCCACGGTGAAATGTTCAACGAAGAACTCGTCATTTGATAAAAATGATGTTTCACGTACTGCGGCGCACGAATAAGTGTCCCACTATGAACTGCATTCGTACAACTTACATGTAACCTGCCCGGATATGTACATGTTGTTCATTTCGTGGGAAACATAGTTTTAGAGACGCTATAAAACAAACAGCCCGCTGGAAATGTGTCATGGCCAAAGCGCCCTCGCGATAAGAAAAAATCTCAGCGTGCAACATTATTCATAATAAAAGTTATTTATAATACCAAATAGAAAATAATAACAGCACACATAAGCGGCAATATAGTAACAGATGGCGCCCTTCCAAACGCTACCCGGAAACGGCCGCCATGTTGATTTTACATCACGACAGCTTAACGGACGTTAGAATTTCCCCACGAAGGGAAATGTCCTTTGTTTATGCTATTAATATTACCAGTATCACTGTTTACACGTAATGTTTATTTGCAATTCAAATTATTTGTCAATGAAACACAAACACAGCTGATGTAATATAATTAGATACAGTATAATTTATATTGTCTAGTAAATCGTAGTGATAATAGTGATAACATCCACGAAGAATGATATTTTATAGAATATAAATTCAAATAGCAATCTTTATAGAAACTACATAATATCACTTAACTTCTACGGCTCTACGTGCGAGTACACTTCTAAGATTCATCATGCGACAATCCAAACCATTCAAGAATCCAAATGTATTACGTACACTCTACGTCTCATTAGTGCGTAGCATTCTTGAATATGGGTCGATTATCTGGTGTCCAATAAGCTTATTTTAGAACGCGTCCAGAAGAAATTTCTTCGATGTCCTTATTTTAAGACATTTAACTATTTTTCTTTCGATAATTCGTCAGATGATTATTTTCCGACAGCCTTTCTACAAGGCATGCTTACTTTTAATTCTCTTGAATCTCGTCGGTCTCTTCTGCTCTTGAAACACATTTGCCTGATATCGCGAGGGATGGTTTCCAATCCTGGTGTCCTAATGAATTTGAATTTACATGCGCCTGTCAATTACCTACGTGGTCGCAACCATAATTTATTCTGGATTGGAACCGTTTCCTCGTGTACCTATATTATATGTTATAAACCGTGGAAGAAATAATTCTCTCACGGAGCTTAAATATTATATACCTAATTAAGCCAAAAAAGTACTGCAATGATGAAAGTTTAAATTGCCTCGCGTTGTGGATTAATTTGTAGCAAACCTCGTCGCCGGAAAGATGTATAAAATAAATTCTTTTTACTTATAACTAATCTAAATTCGATATAGTCATAATACTGAAGGTCAATTTGATATAAATAAAAAAAATCATGTTTATATCTCGATGTTTTTTTTAAAACTAAGGCTTGCTCGCCTTTCATTCTCTCGAAGCTCGCAGGTCACTTCTGCTCTTAAAGCATTTTTCCCTGTTCTCACGTGGTATAGTTTCTAATCCCGATATTCTAGAAAATTTGAATTTTTATGCACCCGTCAATTACATCCGTGGTCTATTTTGGGTGAAAGCTGTTTCCTCATGCCAGGCTCACCAGGCACCAAAATCGAGGGCTGTGCGGCTGGTCAATGCACTCCCTAGAGATGTAGAACAGAATACATAATGCATTCTTAGCGATGCATTATTTATTCTGTTGTGTAATGTGTATTTTTTCTCTACCTTGTTTTTTCTCGAATTGATATACTCTTGTACTATTTATTCTAAATGTCATGTTGTGATCGTCCGGAATTCATAATTTGTTATGTGATCAACGTGTCTTTTTTTAAATAAATAAATAAAAAATAAATACATTAAAACTATCAATTATTCAATAGTCTTTTCGACTCGTTAAACTAAATTTGTATGATAAACATAACTATAAAATAATTAATAACAAGATAAAAAGAACTTTTTATATACAACGTTTTTAAATTTTCTGTTGAATTATTATGCTCAATATGCTCAAACTTGTACTTGATATGAAGTAAATAAAAAACTGACAAACAAACAAATATAGAATACTGAAATGTCATTTTGACATTTCATTTTGATTTCCATAGTAACGCACGTATATATTAATAAATTAGTTCCTAGGACCACCCACTTAGCAACCAATATTAGTCTTTTACTTTTGACGGATTTTTCTGAAATAACTTTCCATACAAAACAGAATTAACTGAAAATGAATCCAATTCTGCTTAAAGATGGCTAAAAGAATGCATTGGCATCGTGTTCTGACATATTCTAAAAGTTTCAAATGTCTAGCTAGTCGGGAAGTGAGTTAAAAATCGATTGCAAGATTTGTACTGGACAAAAAACCACAGGATAAACAAGAATACGAGCTAAAAAAAATGTTGTAATAATAAGATTAGTGATTATCTAATTAACGCAAATTTTAAATAAATAAAATTGTGAGATTAAACGGCTTTAGATATGTATTGATAAATCAAATTAGTTTAAATGCGAAATCTCAAATTGCAAGCTTTGTATTTTTCACTGAGTGCTTTTATTGGCTGAAAGCTTGCTTTAGGTGGTAAAAGCATTTACTGACTTTAGAAATCTAAGGGATAACTTTCAATAACTATGAAATACATTCTGTTGTAGAATATGATGTTAACTACCGTATCGTTACAGAATATTTACGAGGAATGGTTATTATTATCCTTTCTCTGAATCAATCTTCTTCTTCTTCTTCGACCATGTCCGATCCTCATAGGATCATAACATGGGCCTCCACAGATATTGTTTTTACGAGAAATGGATGTCAGCCACTTGCTCAACCTATTAGGTCCATACTCTGACTCATACACAAATTGATATTTATAATATGTGTACTTGTCAGACTCAGAATTTGAACCTGGGACCCATGACGCTATAGGCCGACGCCAGTGGCGAAGGGTGGAGTTAGGCTGTTAAGATCCGCCATAAATGGTGCATACTAATCGTTGTCAGTCATACGTATTTGTTTTTATTGAAATAAGACTACAATATATAGATGGCGTTAGCTAGTTTTTAAATTTCAATTAAACCCTGCCTAACCAAACCATAATAGATAAAAGTAAAAAAATACTCGTCTATCCATAAAATAATGCAATTAAATCATAACATTGAATATTTTGTAGATCGAATAATATTTTTATCTATTATAGTTAGGTTTACGCAGGGCTTAATAAATTAAAAAAATGAACAAAATATGTGTAATAATATGTATTCTTAATCCAACGAAAACAAATAAGTAGGAATGAAAAAGTGAGCACAATTTTGTCGCATTGCCCAAAATATAATAACACTATTATGGTCTGTAAATTGTAGTCTTAGTTCAATAAAAACATATACGTATGACTAACAAAGTGTAATGTGCACTATTTATGGCGGATATTAACAGCCAACCTCCACCCTTCGCTACTGGTCGACGCTTAAGCCGCGTGGCCAAAGTGGGTGTACAGGTATTTAATAAATACTTTGTGATATTGTGGATGGGGGAAACTAACTACTCACAGAATCAAAAGAGGACATTCTGACACACAACCATGGTGCTATCTGAATGACATGGGTTTTTGAAATTTAAGTGAGACATAAATTTAATAAAAAATTAAGCTTATCATAAACAACTTACTGTCACAAATAAATCGAACGAACGTTTTTAAATTACTTTACATTATAGAGAGAATTAGGGAAATTAATACTATACATATTGTAACTTGCGACTATAACGCGACATACATTATTGTGCATGTCGCGGTCTATCACGCTGTCACGGTGACAAATTTAGTCTATGGTTTCGTTATTTTGCAGAATATTTTGAACGGTCACCAACTGTGTAAATTCACTGAGAATGACACTGATGAAGAGTGCCAACTATAATGTATTAGTAATTTGAATTATTATTAATTATTCATGCTAATTTCAATTAATTTTATCAGTTTCTACGTGTGCGTACGTTAAAATAACTTGACAATATGACATCCATACATAATATTTTGAACAGAACTCAACCTGCAGACCATAGATAATAGACAAAACTCTTATAAAAAATACATAGTGCCAACAGCTAATAACAGAAAAAAAGTAGTTTTGACATGACAGTCGAAAAGTATAGGCTTGTAGAAGATGATAAAAACGTTCATTGAGTCATGCAGGTGTCTATGCAGTGCAGTTCAACGTGAGGTGACCTCATTGTTGTTCTGGTGACTCAGATGATTCAGATTTTGCCAACTGACAATGTTAGTTTAAACGCCAAGAAAAACGACATTACCTACACATTTTATTCCCGTAGCGGCAGCTTACTGTGACGTCACGTGATAGTCCGCGACATGCACCTCAATTTGGTTCGCGCTTATGTTTCGTTATGATGTTCGGTTCGTGTGTAAATGCGGCAAATGTCTATTGTTCTGGGATAAAATATGATAATACCCAGTGACTCATATATCTCAGATTCTCACAGACTTATTATTAATTACTATTCGAAATAATCGGATTGGTTTAATATTAAAAGAGTTTAAGTCAGTGCTTAGTGCGATAGACTTACGCTGTGAGGCTTCTGAAATTATCAAGCGTCTGCAATCTTTTATTCATAATACAATAATTTATGTATGAATCATATTTTAGCTTATTCATAAAAGTAATTACTTTTTCGTTTTAGTGCAGAAAAAAAAAATCCGAGTGCTCGGGATCATTGTACCAAATCAACGTGGACTGCCTAATATTAGAAAAAAATATCAGTGTTATAGAAGTTAGATGGGTAACTTTTATGAATGGTAACTAGAGTAATTAATTCTCAGGTAAGGCAAAATTTAATTCATCAGTAACTTCGTTAACTAGTTAACTACGACAATTATTGGCGTACTACCTACAGGGCGTCCAATCCCGGACATTTTATTATAATATCCTGATTGAATCTCGTATTTTTTACAACGTTTTTTTTAGCTCGTATTATTGTTTATCCAGTACAAATTTTCTCTTGTTTGTCCAATATAAATCTTGCAATCGATTTTTAACTAACTTCCCGACTAGCTAGACATTTGAAACTTTTATAGTAGCATAGTTATAACAGCAGAACACGATTACAATGCATTCTTTTAGCCATCTTTAAGCAGAATTGAATTCATGTTCAGTTAATTCTGTTTTGTATGCAAAGTTAGTTCGGAAAAAATCCGTAAAAAGTAAAACACTATTATTGGTTGCTAAGGGGATCCTAGCAACTAAATTATTAATATATACGTGCGTTACTATGGAAATCAATATGAAATGTCAAAATGACATTTCAGTATTCTATATTTATTCAGTATTTCTATCAAGTACAAAAAAAGTATTAATTAATACATAGAATTGTCAAGTTTATATGATTCAACAGAAAATTTAAAAACGTGGTATATAAAAAGTTCTTTTTATCTTGTAATTATTTCAACATATTTTAGAATGTATGTTTTGTTTTAAATATATGTTCATTATTGTAGCACTTGAAATTCCTATGATTTTTGCGTACCTATTAATGTCACAATAAAACTATATCCGTTCTGCCCACACCTAGTCTTAAGACTCTACGACTGGTTGTGAAGCATAATTTTTTTTAATTAAAGGAATGTTTCAGGAGAAGTTACCCAAGACTTATGTCACCTTGCGTTAGAGACTGAATTTACATGACTGCCTAATAGGTCCCTCAACACCAACAGCCCCGCATCACACTCGGTTTTAATCAAGCGTATCACGAAGCCTTACGTTTGATGTGAAGCATCAGTAGTTGTTTACGCCTGGGAATATCTCAGGAGCAGATGCCCAAGACTGAGGTCGCTACGCACTCTAATATAATATGCTTTGACTAAGTTTACAATAAAAGACTTTCTAATAAAAGTGTCCATGGGAGAGAAGAGCATGGAGAATTAACAAAAATAAAAGATTTTAATTAAATTTACATATCGGTGTGTAAAAACAAATACGGATGTACTTAACTATTTACACGACTGTAAGTTAAAAATAACCTTTAGTTAGAGAGAGAAGCACGTAGAGGCATTGTAGTAAATAACAAAAACTGATACAAAACTGTTGACTGTTGTGTTGTGTTGAATATCACGTTGATAATATGATGCCGCAAATTTTCTAAATGCAACAAAATTGGCTTTTGTGGCCACCAGCTCGGATTGTCCGATGAGTCCAACAGCTGATTGAACTGACTTGAGCAGCTCTACTCTTTCCGTACACATTCTATAATATTCTCAGAGGACTTGGTGTACATCTTGTATTTCTAAGACAGATGAACATGGAACGGGTAACAAGACCAAGAGCATAGAGTCTGCTAGCAAAACCACCATGTTCGGTAATTTTTGGCTAGTGTAATAGCCTGGAGTCAAAGCGATTAAAAATATTCGCCATTTGATATTATTTTGGAAAAAATATATAATATTATAATATGTGCCTGTCTTTGGTGGAGGCATCCCATTTTCCTTCCATGTGGGTACTGCATATTTAGGATTGCAATACCGGTATTTCAAAACCGGTATTCTAGTATTTAGTTTGTAGAAAGCACACTCGTTAGACATTTTTGAAAATGAATTATATGTTGTGTGTTGCTAAAATGCAAATATATTGAGTGAATCCAACAGAGGTGCAAAAATAATAAAACAAAATTCATCAAATATATTTATATAAGTAATTGTCGCGATGAATTATCATAATATTAATTATTCCGAAATAGAAAACATCCGTGACAAAAATCTTCAATTATTCTATAATTATTGATGACTACAAGCGTTGAATTTAAGAAGCTTTTCCCCGCAGCCGGATTTATTTGCACTTGATGAACTTTTGCGCGCTTTAGTTAAAATTATCAATATATTCAAATTGTTTGTAAAAAATCACTAGTTCTACAATTATGATCAATACATATTTTTAAGTGTCAACAAAATAAATGTAGGTATGTAGGTTTTTGCTATAAAATAATATTTTAAAAAGATTTTAATAGCTATATTTATTGATAAGCACCTACTTCTGTTTTTTTATGTTTAAGAAATACTGGTATTAATACCGGTATCCAATAAGAAATACCAAAAAACCGGCATTGACATTTTCATTCAGTATTGCAATCCCTGTGCATATTAGGACAAATAAAGTAAATAAAGGAATTTCTATTTCACCATACTTTATTTGGCGAATTTAAAGAAATATATATAAAAGATTTAACACCATACGCCAGATGCCTATTTTGCAAGTTAGACTAGAAATGATAGACCTGGCAAGAAAAACGCAAAACTTATAGACTTGTTTGGAAACCCGGCCCCACCATGGAAAAGTCACATTTTTATTGTATAAATGATGAGTAGTGAATAATTGTCCTATTCGAAAACTCAATCGAGGGCATTCAAGAGACAAACAACAGGTAGCATGACAACTCGTCTCACGTTGGTTTGAAAATCAACGCGAAGAAAACCAACATTTTATGCAACAGTACCTGATCCCGATTTCCCTCTTATTAGCGAGGGGCAAAACATCGAGAGCGTCGACAGCTTCAAATATCTGGGGGTACACATAACGGGAGATGGCATTTTGCAGAGAGAGCTCGTCATCCGAATGGGAATGGCTGGAGCAACGTCCAACTCGATGCGGAGTGTCTAGGAGTCACGATTGGCGTTGGATTCTGGCGGTGCTGCTTTACGGTAGCGAATCATGGCACCTTATGAAGGCTCAGAGCAACCGTATACTGAGCTTCGAAAACGGATGTTTTCGACGGATACTGGGTGTGCGGTGGTACGACTTTAGGAGCAACGAGGAGATAAGAGAACGCACCAAGTAGTCTCTCATCACTCTGAGAGTGAAAAGGCGACCTGGCTCGGCCACGTGCTGCGGATGCCAAAAGAGAACCTCAACCTGGCTTGCCTGTTCTTCAAGCCAACCGGATTCCGGCGACCTGGAAGTATATACGGCGGAGCTACGGGATGCTGGTTTGACCTAGAACGAAGAAAAGGACTGGCGAGCGACAGGGATTCTTGGAGGCGCCGCGTACGCGTAGTGTCCATATGCTCCATCTAAGGGGCGGATATGGCCGACGAAGCAGAAGTGAATTGTATTTGTACTATATAAATATATACTTACCTAATTAAATTGTATTTTTGGTACTGTTCGGTTAAACCGGACACAGCGGAAAACGCATTTTTAAAATTGCCGATAAACTGGATTATTTGTTAGTTTGGGTTAGTTTAGGTTAAGTTAGGTTGGGTTAGGTTAGGTTAGGTTAGGTTAGGTTAGGTTTGGTTAGGTTAACCTAACAAATAATCCAGTTTATCGGCAATTTTAAAAATGCGTTTTCCGCTGCGTCCGGTTTAACCGAACAGTACCGTATTTTTTTATAAATACAAAACACTTCTAAAGGATAAACATGTTGACAAAATACGATCGATTATAAATCTATAAGTAATAATGATTTGACTTTACCTACTCCGAAAAAGTTAGTCAACATTTTTTTTCTGTTGGTTTGTTTACGACATAACTGCTATATCTGGTCCCAGGAAATCCTTTTTTAGTTTTTGTTATTATCGTGGTACTAAGGGCACTAATTGTTTACAACTGTATTTCGTATGATACTTGATTATGATTACTCACGAATCTGTTGACCACCTAAGTGCTTATTCAATTATAATGAATAAAATTATAAAAACAGCCGGTAAATATTTACTAAAAATTTCCACGATTATTCAAACTTCGTTTCGTAATAATAAATGCTTGACAGTGAATTTTTATCAAGGATAAAACGATTATTTGTAAGTAAACAACAAAATACAGTTAGGTGATTCGTTCGTTTTTTCGACTGTCTTGAATAAAACATGTAGGTATCATCGAAGCATGAGTAAAACGAACTAGCGCAAAAGAGTTACATTATTTTTTTAAATACCTATATTATAAATGGTTACATGTAAATTGTACGTGAAACATTTCACCGTAGCATATACTATATTACGGTTTCCAATTTTATTAGATTCAATATAAAAATTAATTCAATTTTCAGGGCTAATTTTGGAAAAATCCATGAATTATTCAAGAATGAAACCCTAACCTAACCTAATAAATAATCTAGTATATCGGCTATTTTCGAAATTTGTTTGCTGCTGGGTTCCTGTAAACCGACAAGAACCGTGTTTTATTTAAACATGAATTTTATGTCAGTAATATACGACCCAAAGAGGTTGGACGGTCTTTAATATACGACCATATATTTCCGATACAACATTTCACGGTGAAGTGTGATACCGCAAACTGCATACGTACACGTTTCCGGACACGCTTATAAATGCCATTAAATATCATATAAACTCTTATGATAACCGACCGGATAACGTGTCGACCCATAATATCGTGGGTTTCGGGTTTAAATCCCGGGTTTGGTCACAAAAAAAATCATGTTGTTTTTCAATGTGTGTTTGGACCCAGTGGCGAAGTGGCGGGTGGAGGTGACTGTTAAGATCAACCAAACTCTGCGAAAACCAAACCATAACAGATAATAGTCAAAAAATACTCATCTATCTATAGAATATCCAAAATAATGCCATTAAATCATACTTGCATTATTTTGGATATTTTATAGATAGAATAATATTTTTTATCTATTATAGTTTGGTTTGGGCAGGGCTTAATGAATTTAAAAAAAATAGCCAACAACATATGTGTAATATGTATTTCTAATTCAACGAAAACAAATAAGTATGAATGAAAAAGTGTGCACAATCTTGTCGCATTGCCTAAAATATACCAAATTTATTATGGTTTGGTTAGACAGGGCTTAATTGTTTTTTCAAAAACTAACCAAAACCATTTGTGATTTATCGTCTTAGTTCAATAAAAACAAATACGTATGACTAACAAAGTTTAATGTGCACTATTTATTTCGGAACTTAACAGCCTACCTCCACCCTTCGCCACTGTAGTGGACCCATAGTATATACCTCTTCTGTTGAGCAAGTGGTTAACATCATTTTCTTGTAAAAACGAAAATCAGTTATTACGTCCTCTGACCTCCAATGATCTACTTAGGGTCCGACATGGTTAAAAAAACATATTTTTACATACATTTTTTTATTCAGTAAAAACTATACAACATGAATTCACCATTCTTTATGGATCGAGCAACCCCATAAAAATACACAAATGTTTAAAAAAAAATGTACCTAAATGGGACTCAATTAAGATACTATACTTTATTTTAATCTTCTGTATTTTCCATCAATAGTGCATTACTTTTGTGGTTGGAATTATGACATTTTTATTTTGCGGGAATTGTTTGATACTCATTCGTTTGACGTCGTTTCCTATAAAACAGCTAGGAAAGAAGAAGAGGCAAAAACATTACATATTAATAAATGCGTTTACGTGGATGAGCTCCAATATAATGGTTTTAAAACATAATTATATTTGTTAATCCTACTTTAATTGAATCATTTAAACTAATAGCTGCTTCTGGCTATAAACTCAACTTCGGAAGTTATAGTCGGCTGTTCCGAAGACGGGTTTATAGCCCAAAATATCTGTCAAAGAAAATTACTCAATTAAAGTTGAATTAACACAAATAATTTTGTTTCATTTCCATTAAAACATTACAGTTACGATGTTTTGGTAATAAATAGTTTTACTATCATATCGTAAATAGCTTCTCGACGGTTATATAACAAGCTGTAAAATAATTTTAACACTTTTTGTTAATCGCCTGAAACTATTTGGGTAATATGAACTAAAACAAATATTCTAAATTTCATTTATAGTGTTAACTTCAATTCATGGTTGAACTGCATTGTATTATTTGTTTAATAATTATTATCAAAGAGGACGAAACCGGTACAAAATTTAATATATTGACTGCTGACTAGATAATTACTAATTAATTACCACATTTAAATAGCATGCTAATTATATATAACGGCCATCTAATCGTTACGAGCTAGGCGCGTCTTAAGCGTCCTATGTATTAATAAAGTGGAATAAGTACTTTTTTTCTTTTATTTTGTTAACTGTCAATTCATGGTGGAACTGCATTGTATTGTTGTTAAATTTAATAAAACGCAATTTTTTTGTGGTACTTATTCAACTTTTAATCAATAAATTAGGAACGGTTTCATCCGCCTCAGGGGGACATTTTAAACATTTGAAAATGTCCCTCTGAGGTGGATGAAACCGGTCCTAATTTATTTATTAAAAGTGGAATAAGTACTACAAAAAAATTGCGTTTTATTAAATTAAGCAACAATGGAATAAGTACTATAAAATATGTTTTATTTGATTAAACAAATAATTAATCAAAAAATAAATATTCTAAATTTTGTCATATTAACCTATTGGCTGTAAATAAATAAATTATTGCAACACTCGTCATAAATAGGTACCGCAAAATGTTATTAAAAATATTTTTGAATTTGGAATAATAATTACTAAGCATACTTACTATCTTCACTTATTTCTACTAAGTAGCGTGTTATTTTGTTCTGTATTTCCATAAACAATGTTTTAAACTACGTAGGTAATCAGAGTGTGTTCGTGGTTTGTTGAAAATTCTACATTATAATGACGTCGTGTTGTCGTGCTTATTTTATCACAAATACCCAATAATAAACTTCTAACCAGAGACTATAATATTAACTCTATTAGTCTATTATATGTGACAAAAAGTTTATTGCCTTTGGCGAAATTTGGCTCTCATTCGCATGAGTGCGGCGAATGTAATGTCTCAGTGATGCTAAATATTTTTAAAAGAACGTGCCATATTTAATTTTTCTTTATATTTTTATGTAATATTCGATATCTATCTGTATATGTATTGGTATGCTGAATTAAGCTTATTTTACGGATTCTGATAAAGATTTGTTCGTTATTTATTTATTTATTTAAGAAAACAAAACATTGTGGACAAATCTAAATTCAAGACGTACACAACATGAGATTTATATTTATATGGGCATAATACACCAATTAATAGTTGGCGTGCACTAAAGTGTGCGTGATTCATATTTTAAAAGCATACTTCAGTGAAGCGACAAATAATTTTCAACTCTAGGTGGTTCGAAATTTTGGACTCGCTGGCAATCGGAGAGCGAAAGTCGATCTGTGAACACGTCAATTTGTTTCGTGATGGCGACGGGGGTATTAATTCTTAAATCGTGTAAAGATGACTAAAAAACGTTACCCATTTACTTGAAAAAGAAAACATGCCAATGAATATATTGCTTTTGTTACTAATATAACAATAAACAGAACATTAAATGGACGCATGTTTAATTTTTAAAACAACAATTATATTTCGTTTGGCACGCGTCATTTACACAATTCGCGCATCACCTAGTCACGATCATTTTAGACCGTGCCCCAGCTGAGGTATAGCCTTAATAATATATTATATTTCGGCCAATCTTCGATGTGAAAAGATCTTATCGCTTGCCGTAAAATGCCAGTTCCAATAGGGACGCTCCTAGAGGACGTGATCGGCATCCTGCAATTCGCTACATAATCAAGTTGGAAATTCTATTAGACCATGTTGACAGAGCTTAGAGGCAAAATCACTCTGTCCGGTTAAAAACTGAGAAACCCAATGGTCTGGAGTCAATCTAGTTATCTCCATGCGCCACTTTATATTTGAAAAAAAAAAGAAATGTGTTGGGGTAGACTCCGCTATTAAACATATTATATGCCTCTCACATTTTCTTATATATCGTCTGATTTTCGAATCTAACTGTTTCGTTAAATCCAGTACTTATACAGTACACATACAACGTATTTCGAAGTAATTGACTTCTACTCGAGACTTATAAATTTTAAATTAGTTTCCATGGTGTTGGCTTGGCATATCCAACCTGTCAAACGCAACATGGGATTTAGTCGATCACGCCATATGCACATATGAACTGAGTCATGAAAATCTTGTGAAACAGAAACATATATGGCCTAAATCGGTTAAGTTATTCAGGAGTTCGAAAAGAGATTCAGTGACTTCCAAAAAAATAATCGATTGTGAGCAACTACATGTAATTTCCATTCAAATCCGTGTTGGACTTGAAATAAATTACTCATTGAGCAAACTAGGTATTTGGAAATAACTCTGAAATATTACATTTTTCTAAATGTCCAAGCATGAGAAGAATCATTTTGAAAAATATCCAAATTTGAGAAGATGCAGTCAAATTATTTTACACTAATGTTTCGGTTCAGTTTATTTATGAGAATCTGCATTTTCATATCTAAAAATGACGAAGTTTCAATGTAACAGATGTGCAGAACTAATCTGCCATTGGTCATCCTAAGTGACCGGGAAATAACTGTGTTCAACCAAATCACTTCAGATATTGATATATTTCACCTACGTGAGGATGAGTATAGGTAGACGTTGTTTTGTAAATATATAAAATATGGTCCTACTTAGCTCATTCGGCGTAGCTACTTCCATGTACTTCATAATTTTTGTATTTACTCTAACTAATATTGCGTATATTTCGTTATTTTTCATATCATGCTTCGAACGTTTTGAATTTGTAATTTGTAAAGTTATACATTTTAATTTTATTTTGAATTTATATCCATATGTGATTCTGTCGTTCAGCGAACTTTTAACAGTGATTTTATCGCTTGCTCTGCCGTAACGTGCTCTAGTGTAAATCTAATATTCAAATATGTATACTAGTACCGACTCTATATTATAGCGAAGTGGAGTTGAACTAAGTAAATGCGACAGTCTTTTTTTAGTTTCGAACACAGATTTCGTGAAAAATCACCATGCCATATTCGGCTCCCCAAATGCCGGTTTCCTTCCGCCGCCCCAGAGGGCACCGAGGAAAATCCTTCACTGCAGTCGAGGCTACCCCCACCGCCCCTAATTTCCACTTGCGGAGAGGTCTGCGGAGGGAGAGGGAGATCAGCTATATAAACCCCGCCACACCGGCCGCGCGTTCAGTGGTCACTCACATGAGGCCAGGTCACTAGCAGATTAGCGTGGCAGTGGCATTTATTCCACGCGGTCAACATCGCATCTCAGTCGACGTAAACATCGAGTGAATTTTCCTCAAGTGCGTTAGTGTAGAACGTACTTAGAAAATTGTCACCTGTTTAACTACACAACAGCATTCACACTAAGTGTTATAATTAATAATTCTATTTGTGTTTATAAAAAAAAGAACTAAGTATATAAGTGTGGAAAGCTGAAATATATAATATATTATATTGCTTTTGAGTAAAGCTATAAAAAAGTTGTTAATACTATTTTTAAAAAAAGCGATTAAACTCACATTTTTAATTAAATTAAAAAGAACAGTGAAGCAGATAATTAAAAAAAAATATTCATCTACGCCGGAAATAAAACTTAAGTTTTTAAAAATATATTTGTGTATTTTTCTGTGTTAAAAATTGTCGAGATAATATTGCTGATTCGTTAATAATAATAAATTATTAAGGGTTTTGTTATTTTTGATCGCATTGTTTTGTCGTGTTTTAAATACTAAGTGAGTCTTGCAGATTTTAGCCACGGGCGATTCCAGCGTGATTGGGCAACGAATCTTGATACATATTCGCTCCGGGTCGTTTGACATACGTGTTCCGAGCCGGCGCATGTGTGCAGAATACTTGGTACTGGTTTCCAACACTCTGGCATAAAATTGTGAAAGGTGAAACGTTGCGCAACCGACGAGCCGTGTTTGAGAGAAGCAATAATAAGTAAATGTCTTTAATTTTTTGCGTGGCATATTACTGATATTGCAAGCAGCAAGAGGTTACCAAAAAAAAAATATACTTAAACCCACTGTGACTAGACTCTTGTTATTTATTCAAAAGTAACTACAATAAAGATTAATTTATTTTAATCCTAAGCCATTATTTCCATACTCGATTTTAAGTATTGATTAAATTAGTAATAATCATCATTATTGCCAGGGCAGTATTTAAAAAAATATACTTATTAAAAAAAAGTGATCAAAAATAATTAAAATTAAGAAAATATTCATGTGATAAAAGTCGTAATTATTTAATTAATACTTTAATATAATTTAATTAAATAAGTAACGTTAACTTATAAATTTATTCATATAATATTATCTCTTTGTAAGAGTAAACCGCTAGACATTACGGCGCCTGAACAAAAGTGCCTGTGGTGATTACAAATTACCAAGTGAATAAACTGCCAATTATCCAGCCGAAAGCGGCTGCACGAACTGAATTAAATTTATTCAAGTAAATAATATAATTGTGTCAAGATGGTTTCAATCGATAATGCCAATAGACACGAGGAAGAGTTGGCGAAGCTTGAAGAAGAAGCTGATACAGTAGGAAATCTGGAGTTTCCTCACTCCATGATGAAACATTCTGATACTAGAGATAGCATATCTTCGATTGATAGCGATGTGTCTCTTGGATTTGATAGGAGAAACTCTGAAGACAAGTCAGGAGATGAACCTGAAAGTGCTGCTAATAATGAATCGGCTGAAGATGAAGGAGCGCATATGGCTGATTTGTCTGACAGCGCTTC
Organism: Rhyacophila brunnea; assembly: GCF_057557595.1. NCBI lineage: Eukaryota > Metazoa > Arthropoda > Insecta > Trichoptera > Rhyacophilidae > Rhyacophila > Rhyacophila brunnea. The sequence goes on along the minus strand of NW_028232806.1, from coordinate 36,120,610 downwards.
TGATGCTGGTTCAAATGGTGGAGGAAAAGATTCTGGCTGTGAAGTAACATTAGATCCCCAAGAACCACCTTTCACTCCTCCTACAGATGAATTAGCTGACAGGATTGTCGCCCAAGTAGAGTTTTATTTCTCGGATGTAAATATTACTAAAGATGCTTTCCTCTTAAAGCACGTAAAGAGGAATAAAGAAGGGTATGTGAGTTTGAAATTAATATCGAGTTTCAAACGAGTAAAGCATTTGACGAAAGATTGGAGAGTTGTAGCCTCCTCGTTGAAACGATCCACAAAACTGCAAATTAATGAAGCCGGATCAAAATTACGTAGGCTGGATCCTCTTCCTCAGTACGACGAGACTACTCCATCAAGGACTATCGTCGCTGTAAATCTTCCAATAGAAAAACCCACTATTGAAAACGTATCACAATTGTTTTCTAAGTGTGGCGAAATTGCTTTGATTAGGGTGTTACGACCAGGTAATCCGATACCAGCCGACGTGAGACAGTTCGTAAACAAAAACCCATCACTAAGCGGTCTAGTTTGCGCTCTTGTCGAATTCACTGAATCAGAATCGGCGAGAAACGCCATGGAAATGCAGAACGATGATTTCCCCGGATACGGAAAGACAATGAAAGTCTACGAACTGAATAGCGTGCCGAACCCGGACAAGAAGAAACGAAGCATAACAGGAAAGAGACCTATCATTAACAGAATGACAAATGAGCTTGAATATTCTCCATGCTGCAGCGGATCGGAAGCCGAGATGGAGTACTGGGTAAGAGGAGATCCAAGACTAAGACTTCGAAGAGGTTCTTCCGGGTTTATGCCTCGTGTACCTGAACCAAACTGGATACCCAGACGCATGTCTGCTTGCAGTCACTCATCCGATTCATCAGGCTATTATTACTCTCCGAGACGACTCTCATCCAGCAGTCGAGATTCTGGATCTGACATGTATATCTCTAGGAGAATTTCCAACTGCTCTTTGTCTGCCGGAAGCGAATACGATGGGCATAGGAGATTTTCCAATTGTAGTCAAATGTCTGGATACAGCAACGGTAACCCGGCTAGATCCAGGTCTAATAGTAATGCTATCTGCCCCGAGCATCTGGTGAGACCTCCAGTAGGTCCTGATGGCACCAGGGGATTCCAACCAGGAGCCCGCCAGAGGAGAATATCTGACCTTGCATTGTATTCTCGTTAACTATTTATATTATTATTTCATTTCTGCTTTTCAACTGTCACGGTTCAAAATTTCCTACAAACGTTATAATTACAATTCGAGCTCATTATTATTTTATTTCTATGATTGTTCACACAAAACTCTTTAAGTACCCACTACATAATGTTTTATTTTAATTAACTAAAACTATTGTAGGTATGTTACATCAATAATTGAAAAATGTTCCTAAAATATTAATTTTCGCGAATAATGTAATGGTTTTGTTCTTTTGAAAAACATTTAAAATAATTAAATATGGCTTTGGATGCTTATTAATGTTTTCAATTTGGTTTAAATGGTTATCTAAAAACAGTCTCCAAGGACTTCTTCGAATGAATAAAAACATAACTATTGCTATGTTTCTGGATACCTACTGGATATTTATGTGTATGCAAACTATGAATATATAAAAATATAATATTATAAAATACATGGTTTTGAATTAAAGTTTACTATTTTAATGTCAATTTGACATAACGGGAATTAATATGCCGAAGTGAGATAAAGCATTCAATAATGCAGTTAACTTTTAAAGCTTGTCATCCCAATTACAATAAATCATAAACAATTTTTACTTCAAGATATTTTCTCCAATTTTTATTAAATAGGTAAATATAATACCTATTTTTAGAAATAAAATTGTTTTTTATTTACAATTAAAATATCTATCGGTTTATGTATGGTCAATAAAACAGTATAATAATAAAATTGTATTATTATTGGAGAGTTAATGAAAGTAATATATTTCGAAATCAGCATTAGGTATTTCGATAACAATATGAAGCTTAATTTTTTTCGAAACACATGGCTTTTAAAATTGTCCATTCACTGCTGAAGATTTCCTAAAACTTTATTTTATATAATTGACAATAGCTTTTTTTAATATTTTGTATTATTATTGGTTAATTTAAAAAACATTGAGTTGAATACTTTTTTAAAAAAGTTATTTTTTCCTGTGTATATTAATTAGATTAACATATTATTAAGTAATTTATTTAAATTCATCTTTAGGTTAAACGTAAATCCATTCCAATCATTGTAGTTATAATTTCAATAGTCTTACAGAACTTTAAATAATTTGTTCAATAGATTACCTACTTGTATTTTAGTATTGATTGAATTCAGATTATATTCGTGTAAAGTTCAGCACAATGATTTCATCGATTCGCAATAATATTATTAAGATTGCATTCTTATATTGCAAGCGATAATGAATGAATTACATCCAACGAAAAGTTAGATTATTGTTTGAAATTTAATCACAGAATCACGTGAGTTATGTGCATTTCAAGAACAGCGTAATTAATGATTTTATTACTGTTTTAATATTGAACGCGTTCAAGAAAGTTTTGACTTTCACACAAGTTCTTTTTTAATATTATAAAATGTACAAATGTATGTTTATTTTCATGTCGAATGTGCATTCTTCCATTATTTATTTTTTAAACATTTTTTTGTCAATCACGATTTCATTAATTAAACTACATTTATTTACATTTTTTTATTTACGACGCTGAATAAGTATTTAACAGCCATAATGTGTAGGGATTGCAATACCGAATGAAAATACCGGTATTTCGGTATTTTCGATTGGATACCGGTATTAATACCGGTATTCGTGAAATATATTATGAAAAACACAGCTACCTATAAATATTTTTAAAATATTAATATTTTATAGCAAAAATATCTAAATACGTACTTACATAATATTATGGAAACCTTCAAGAAATATGTAAAGGTAATATGCTGATGATACATAGTAGTTGAACTATTGGCACATTCGTCTTCCAGTAGATGTGTATGTGACCTGAAAATTAATTGGTAATTTCAAGAGGGAAAATCAATGTTACTCACTTTCTTGTTGAACAAAATTAAATTTCTCTATTATAGTATAAGCTGCACTTAGATAAACATGAAAAAAATAGGCACGGGCAAGTCCATTCTAGTGTATAGGTAATTATAATTCGATCATGAAATATTCGCCACTAGGACTGAGGTTACTATTGATTATACATACAAGTATTTATAAACCGCGATTTCAGATACGTCTGAAAATACCGTTTATGTTAATTAACATATGTTGTTTCCTCCTTCAATACCGAATATATCGGTGTTGTCTGATTTTTAAAACCGGTATTTCGGTATCGAAAAATACTGGGATACCGGTATTGCAATCCCTAATAACGTGTAGAGAAAAAAAAAAACAAAATAATTGTGATTCACAAAACATTCGATTTTCAAATCTGACAGAAGTTGCAAATGACAAGTTCGTCGTAATAATTTTACAGCGCTTGTCTATGGGTATTCGATAATAATCGTGCATTAGCATATTTTTCTCATATTATGAATTCAGTACAGAGGTGTTGAGAAAGACAGCCTTCCTTGCTGGGTTTTATAATACATAAAATTAAATCCAGTTTGGCAACTTTTATTTTCACGCCGACATCGCGAATAATAATAGTTTATCAAATATTAAAAAAAAATAGCATTCATTACGCGAAGATGATCTCTGTATATGAAATTGACCAATCAATCGATTATTACCATATTCATGTATATATATTACATATCATGTTTTATTTTGTCGGAGAATTTTTCTTTACAATTGCTATATCTTTATGCGTTATCTCACATTCTTGTAAAAAAAACTAGTATTTTTTAAAAATACATTTTGCAATATTTTAATAAAATCTTTATTCACGTTGTAATGAATGTTTAGTTAATACATCCACGATTTTTATTGAAATCATTTTCGTATTTATTTATTTATGTGTCGTTAGGCATTTACCATTAAAAAATAAAATAAAATCACCACCCGGTGATGTAAAATTAGTTTTAAGTGTTTGAGTAAGTTTTTGTTTCTAGCAATACATAGATTATTTCGTTGAAAAACAATTTTCTCACACAAGTTGAAGTTCAACTTTTTTCATTCTCAATCAGATTGTGCTGTATGTCTCAAAAACTTTTATAAAAATGTATTTTTAATGTTGTCCTGTATGGTTAGATGTTCACCTATTTGTATTTATGTATTTTAACGTAGGTATGTTCACGACTAAGTCAGATATATTAATTTTGAATAAATTTTGAACACTTATAATATTTTTCATTTAAATCCCTTTCATCCTTTCTCAGATGCAAATGTTTATTACAAAATGAAATTTTAATTCTAATCTATGATAGAAGGTAATGTATTTTACCACAGATAACGATTTTAACTATCTGGAGTCTCACTTTTCGGCGTCTTCAGCCTCTACATCTACGTCATAGATATAATAATTATTGCCTGTTCCTATTTAGTATTCTAAATTAACCAGACACACTATCGCTCAAATTCCATTACCTACTCACGATTACAAAAGAATTGCCCGGGTGTAAGCAAGCTTTAATTTAATAGTAATGAGTTTTCCATATGATAGCTGACATGTTTTCACCGACAAATTTAAAAATAAAATATTAAATTTCTTTTATTTTGTTAATTGTCAATTCATTGTGGAACTGCATTGTATTGTTGTTTTAATTTAATAAAACGCAATTTTTTTGTAGTACTTATTCCACTTTTAATCAATAGATCAGGACCGGTTTCGTCCGCCACAGAGGGACATTTTCAACTGAGTTGAAAGTAGTAGTTGAAAATGTCCCTCTGTGGCGGACGAAACCGGTCCTAATCTATTGATTAAAAGTGGAATAAGTACTACGAAAAAAAATTTTTTTATTAAATTAAAACAACAATAAAATATTAAACTTGGAGTATGAAAATGCTAAAATGTGAAACAACAGATTGTTAAAACCTAAATCTACAGAATAAGAACTAATATTTAGTATGAAATAAATATGTTTATGTACTGCTTTAAAGTTGTTGATTAAACAAACCTAATCAACAATCTTCCAATATTCAGATTTAAATTTTATCAAATGTTACATATATATAAAGTTCGATTATAAATCCTAGATATATAAAATATCTTCTGCTTTCAAATTAAAGTCAACAAATGCAGTTTTAATTAAAATTGCGTTAGAAAAAAGATAGACCTCAATATTTATTCTATAATTATAAGAAAAACTAATTAAAATAAACGAAAATACAAAACAAAACGTGTTTAGACTATCCCACATAGCATGAGAAATACGCATCATTTACACTATGTGAGTTTTTGCCATGCGGAAAGGATATTATAATTATATTAAAATAACAATAGAAACAATAAAATTTGTAATAAAAAAATAGCTGACGTAGGTATTTGTCAATTTTGTGTGACGTATTTTATAAAACATGTTCCATTAATTATTTTTAGATTCGAAAAAAACAGGAAAAAATTAGATAATCAATAAAGGCAGATAAGTAATTCAGCGACTGTCAAGTAGCTTTATAGCGCCTGTACACGTGAGACAACAGTGAGTATTTTAATCCATTGGAGACGGGGTATATTTTTCAGGATCACTTAAAAAGGCATACTGATTACTAAAATTGATATAACTGATTTATTATTAATTTAATTCAAATAAATCTTTTAAATATTTAAAGGTAAGTATTGAATACTTTTATTATTCATTTATATTTGAAGTTAATTTTGTATATCAGTATAATCAAAAAACATGTCAAATATAGTTTTTTTTGTTTTTTTAGCCTTTTTTTATACAAAGTGACATGAGCATGATAAAAATAAATATTAAAAGAAAAATATACTAAAAGTCGAGCTAAATATAATACTTTTCAATATATTTAGAAGATGGAGGGCCATTATAATATATCTTTTACTATTTCAAACACCTCATATCTACAAACTAATCATTATTTTGACAAATTTAAATAAAATTTTGTAAATCAAAAATTTCTTAAAAATATATCGGACAGTACATAACTAACATCATTAAAAGATAGCTACATCTATTATTAAGTAATTTCAAATTAAAAAAAAAAAACAAAATATGATTAAAATTGTTTGATTTTCACCTGCATCTTGTAACAGCGGCGCCAAATTGAGATAATAACTGTTTACACGTAAAAGCGCTGACTGTCTCGCCAAGAGTAAGAGAGATGCGATGTTATCACTGTATGGTACTATTTTACAGGTCGTGAAAATCGGTTAACCTCAAAATGAGTCTCTGAATGGTGTAGTTTTTTTTAACCTGCAGCTTTGCCATTATCGTTCTACTGCGCAGGTATTGCACAGTCCAATTGTCGCGTGAAAATTCAGAAGCTTCAAAAGTTTTTTGATCCATGCATGCAATCTTGAATTTGCACGATTATACGTATTTGCACGTGCATTGCCAGATCTAAGAATAATAAAATTCTATAAAATTAAGAAAATCTACTTCCAGATAGATGTAACTTACCTTAACCTACCTGTATATAACATACCTTCGTCCAGCAGACGATAGGCCCTGTCTAATGATAGTAATATTTATTACAATATTGTAAAATAATAAATACATTTTCTTACATTAGACCAATGGTTTCAAAACTTTGTGTTACTACGCCTCTCTTTAAAAAAAATCTAATCTTGGTGCCTCTCCCCCTTTATTTCATTAAATAAACTAGGTTTTACTACTTATATTATATTCATTTTTAAATTAATTTGTTTTTCATGCGATGAATGTGCTTGTTTATTAGCACAATCAAGTTCAATAGTAGTCAATCCACATTCATCATCGTTCAGCTACATACCTAAAATATTTAACAACCCTGAAGCAAAACAGTGCCGCAGGCGACTTTTTTTTGTTATTAATAAAATAATGTGAAAAGTGTATTAGTAAACTAAACAAGAACTTAGTAAATAGATTTTTGTTTGTTTCAATATATCTGCGCAGAAATCATTTAAAAGTGGAAACATAGCGAACTTTTTTTTTTTTGTAATTTTGATTTCCAAAGTTCCAATTTTTTATGAATGCCTTCACTTTTTCTTTTTAATTCAGTTAATGCATTAGTGGTCATTGCATTGATTTATTCACTCATTTTTTTTTAAATTTCAACCATATAGACAATTTTAACAAAATTATCGTTCCTAAACAAATTTGTCTCAAATTTCAACATTACGATTTGACCCTTTTATTTCATTTTTTCACGAGATAGCCAGCGCGCTTCATAATATTATAAAAGTGAGGTATTATAAAATTAGTCTCCATATTTTCAGACAGGTTTGCAAACAACCTTTTATACGACTGTTTTTTATGTAGTTTATAACTAGCGGCCGATTTATAAACTATGCATTTGCAAACTGCAAACCTGTGATTACATTAATAATTGTGTTAAAATTTTCACGCCTCCCTTTGCAACACTCCGCGCCTTCCAGTTTGGAAATCGCTGCATTACACATTGATACACATCTTTAATCAAATATCGCATACTTTCCCGCGTTTTTACTGTATTTTAAAAATTATCATTAGAAAACAATACAAAATGAATGAAACAGTAGTTATTCATAATGTTATCTGTTTTATTATCAAACTTTACTATTCATGAAAAATTAATACCCATTTGTCACAACCAATAACATGACATCCCAGAAGCCGGAAGACGGAAGGAGTATTGTTCATCGACCACGCACGAGATGGATGGATAATTAAACAATAGTATGTAGGTATTTATTTAATAAATGTAGGTAATAAGTCACACAATTTATGTAAGGATTAGGTGAGTATTATAGTTTTAAATTCCGGGATCTGGCGCGATTTGATGATCCCGATATTTTGGAATTAGAAAATATTGAAATAAGGAAACCTCAGACAAAAAATCTATTAACATATAGATAACCGAAAATAAAAGGCATATACAATTAGATCATTTAAGACCCAAATGAACTACACCAATTTTTGTGAAAATGAATCATTTTGTTGGCTTAAAACAAAACATATTTTGCACTTATTAGTAAAGACAAATAATAAATTAGAAACTAAATTATTTAGATAAATTAGAATAATATTAAATATAAATTCATATTATAATTAACTATTTCTTTTATTCAACGAATAATTCACAAGATTTAAGAATGTATCATTCTAATTATTGAACATACATAATTTTGAAAAACACTATAAGAACACAAATAAGATTTTTTCTGTTGGTTATATAATATATTCTCTCAGAAAGTGTTTTTCAAAATTATGTATGTTCAATATTTAGAATGGTATATTCTTAAATCTTATGAATTATTCGTTGAATAAAAAAAATAGTTAATTATAAATTATTAGCAAGTGCAAGTAGTTACATCTAAAAAATATTGGAGAAATCCACGACGTCGGTTAGTAATCGAAGTAATAGGTATCTACTTTGATTTAATAAACAAAAATCGATTGCCAAAGTAGCTTGATTTGGAGAGCACTGATGAGTGGGTATTAAAATTGGCCAATAGTTAAAATTTATCGCAATTAGTATGTCACTGCGTAGCATAGAGGTAATGCACGGATGGGGCGTAAACCCGGGAGATGCAGGGTTCGATTCCATACCGGGGTGGCTTACTTTTTTCAAAAAAAGATTTTTTCTATTGGTTATAATATATTCTCTCAGAAAGTATTTTTCAAAATTATGTATGTTCAATAAATTCATATGTCGAAAACACTAATCAAATTTTTACTAGACAAAATTTTACCTGTTTCCGTTTGGGATAGAAACAAATATGAATCCCCTAATCATGTAATTCAAAATTCTGTAAAGAATTTCAACCCATATTAATACAATGCAATTCGTAATTATTATGTTAAACTACTAATATAGATAGGTACATGGCTTAATTGCTCAAAGTAATAATAAATTATTAATATCCGTATTCAAGCCCGTGCACTGGAATATGACAGTACAATAATAATTAATGTTAATTATTCCTTTAGCAAGCGTTTTATAATACATATTTCTGCAACTTTCCGCGTCTATAATATGTAAACAGCAACTATAGAATACCTCATATCTGACAAAATTTAATTATTGATCAAAGATTACTACAGTAGAACTCGGTTATTAGTGTTATTACGATCACGGACATAGCGAGATATCGGATGTAATGAGGAAACATTCGTTGACATTTTAGTTTATGATGTTCTTCATACATTTATTCACTGTTATAACGAGTCACTTATCGGATATACCGAGCTAAAATATCGTCAAAATTTTTCTTAAAACTGTTAATGTGTCGATCGTTTGAGAACATTTCGACCCTAAGCAATAAAATCCGACCAGACAAGATGCCGCCGGGATCGCACTACGTTTATGACACTAGGTAAGTGTCTAAGTACCCACCTAATTGGTGTTTTCGCCGACAATATTGAAAAAGTATCCACGCATAATATGGTTTAAATAAGTAAAAATCCAAGGTTTGTGAAGTTGGTAGGTACAATAAACAACTTATTTTGTAATTTATAAATGCCATCCTTGTTTCGGGGATTTTTACGATGGTTTTCAGATTTTTTATTTTCGACTTTTTGTGTTATGTGACCGCTCATTTAAAAATACCTATTCTCTGATATAATGAGTATCGCTTATAACGAGCAAATTCAGTAGGTCCCATCTTCCTCGTAATAACCAAGTTCTACTGTATATCAATTTTTATTCAATAATAAACATCGAAAAAATCAAAAAAATACATATAATAATATAATATAATAGTGTTAGATATAATTTTTGTATTTTAAAAAAATGGTAATATTTAATGTATTGTAATAAATAATTGTTTTCAATTTGTATTAACAATTTTTGCGGTTGACAGATAGGAGGTATTTACTCATCGGAGAGGTTCGTAATATGTAACGTGGCCGCTGCGAAGTATTCAATGCCCAACAAGTTCATTGGCAATGCCGGCCAACTGAGATTTTGCAGTGCTAGAAAACAATTTAATTCGAAAATTCATTTATTATTCATACTAATTTATGATTCCCTCATCAATTCATCATACCAGTAGCGAAGGGTGGAGGTAGGCTGTTAAGATCTGCCATAAATAGTGCACATTTAACTTTGTTAGAAATACGTATTCGTTTTTATTGACCTAAGACTACAATTCTATTTACCGATGGTGTTGGTTAGTTTTAAAAATCAATTAAACCCTGCCTAACCATAATAGTTTTGGTATACTTTGAGCGATGCGACAAAATTGTGCACACTTTTTCATTCATACTTATTTGTTTTCGTTGGATTAAGAATATATAATATTACACATGTAATATATACCTACAACTGTAATAGATAACAAATATTATTCTATCTATAAAATATCGAAAGTTATGTATGATTTAATGGGATAATTTTAGATATTTTATAGATATACGAGTATTTTTTTTTTACTATTATCAATTATAGCTTGGTTTTCGCAGGTTTAATTGAATTTTATAAACTAACTAACACCATCTGTAAATAATTGTAGTCTTATTTCAATGAAAACAAATACGTATGACTGAAAAAGTTTAGTGTCCACTATTTATAGCGGGTCTTAATAGCCTATCTCCACCCTTCATCACTACATTATATATTATCTATTGCGTTAGTGTTTTATTGTTAGAATTCCACATTACAGCAAGGATAATATACGTCATATACAATTCTACAGATTTGTCAATCTGTCAATAACTATTTAGGTTGTAACCCCATTAAGGCGTGTAAAGGTCTAATATTAAGAATTTTTTAATGTGTGACGATGGGAAAGAGATCTTGAGATTATAATACCTACCGAATAACAAACAAGTCAATAATTGCAAACTCTCATAAAAAAAATATCAAATATATTTTACTATAATATTATAACGTTGTTTTTTTTTGTGATTTTACCGAGGCTTTGACTGCGACTCGCTGTCATATCGCCTCTTCTCTCCTAGAAGGGGATCCGTCGATCAGGTCCTCGCTCCTATTCTGTTAAATAACTTTACAATTTTGCCTAGCTCTTCCGTCTTACCCACCGCCAGGACACCCTTCAATTTGTCGACATTCTCATAGATATTCCCAACTCGCAGCTGTACTCTGTGAAGTTCATATTTAGGGCATTGTATTGCTATATGTACAATGTCCTCTAAAACATGACATTCATCGCAGAGTTGCGATTCGCTTCTTCCCATGAGGACATCAAATCTTTTGCCCATTGTGTGCCCTGTTCTTAGCCTCAGTATTAACTTAAGCTCATTCCTAGTCAAAGGAGATTCTACAAACCAGGGCACCTCTCGTGGGGATGGTAGAATAGACTTACTCCATTTCCCCTTTTCTAATGATGCCCTATGCTGAATGGCCAGCTTCCTTTGCCAGATTATCCGCCCTTTCATTGCCCTCAATACCCATGTGCGATGGGATCCATTGAAGGCATAGATCTCCTTTTTTATAAAAGTTATAATGCACCTGTTGACAATATCATAAGTATTATAATAGTTATTAATACATTTTATATGTCCATGAAAAGTTGATTTATAGCATGAGAAAAGATAATATTGCGGGGTTACTGCCAAAAGTTGGTAAGCTGGAATTAATGTCATGGTGTAATTTGCAATTAATGGAAGTTTGACATGCCCTCTAAAATCAGGCATAATGCTAATTTCTTTGTACTTTATGTGCATGTTCTATAAATATTGGATGACCTTGATTTTTTTTCTAGCATAAATATTTATAATATAGACACGTAATCCGTTGTTAACTCTAAATACATAAATTATCGACAACAACTTTTTGCAGCAACCCCACATAATATATCTTTTCTACAAAAGATACCCTGCCCTAAACTTTAATTTCAACCGTTATTCAGCACCTGGACCTTTAAGGTATCTATAACCTTATAATTTTCCCTTAATAATATATTTTCTAGGTATTTGTAATCAGTGCATGGTTGTTTATCAAAGATTTCAAAGATTTGTCATTCAGTGGTACCCAAGGGGCACTAAACGCCCACGGGGACAACATACAACCTACTGGTACTCAATACAACTAGATAAAAACTTATCACATACCTATTAAGTCAAGAATCCAATAAAAAAATATAACAAACAAATTATGAATACATAGTGTTTGTAAAAAACCCCATACTTTATCAATATATAAGCTTGTTATAGGCATAAGTTAGAGTAGTGTTCGTTGTCAGTGTGTGTTTGGCTTTTGGTGAGTGCACACCCTGGCACACAAGGGGGGGGGGGGGGGTGCTGACAGGGCTCTAGCCTGGGGGCCCGGCGTGACGAGTCTCAACCAGATAAGTGAGATAAACACACATCACAAATTTGATCTAATAGTAAAAAAAAAGTTGACTGCGGAGCTATTTATCTTCTATAATATTATTATTTAAAATTATATGGTTGTACGACACAATTTTTAATTGTGTATCGAGACTCGACATATCCATAATTCAAATGGATGTATTAAAATAATATACTATAAAACACTAAAGATACCTACACATTAATTTTACCGTGTAGTGTGTTGTACACCATCTGGAAAACGCTACTGTAGTGTCACACTGCCTTTATCCTTAAGGCTATAATAATATGAGGCGTGGTCTAAAAAGATCGTGGCTTGGCGATGCGCGGATTGCGGGTGAAAATGACGCATGCCGAACAAAACAAAATTTGTCATAAAAATTCAACATGCGTTCATTTAATGTTCTGTTTATTGTTCTATTAGTAACAATAATAATATATTCATTGACATGTTTTCTTTTTCAAGTAAATGGGTAACGTTTAGTCATCTTTACACGATTTAAGAATTAATACCCCCGTCGCCATCACGAAACAAATCGACGTATTCACACCTCGACGTTCGCTCTCCGAATGCCAGCGACTCCAAAATTTCGTCGCGCCTATAGTTTAAAATTATTTGCCGTTTCACTGATTTATCGTCTTAATGATAGGCAGGGGGGCCCGCCAAATATCCTAGCCTGCGGCCCGTTTCATAATGGGGGGGCCATGGTGCACACAGTGCCTGAAGATGCCGAAAGGTGAAACCCGGGTCGCAAAAAACGACGCAAATGGAATAGTACAAAACTTAAATCCATTAGAATTTTATATTTCTATTTATTAATCTGTTATGTGGTGTTGATTCAGACAATGTTGACTATAACTGTACAGCTCGTTGGCGAGACGTAGTCAGATCGCGTCGAATGGAGAGTGTAGTAGAGTAATAGCGGGCGGGCAGTAGAAAGTTGGACGCTTTGCCTCCACGCTTCATGCTACGTTGGCCATGGAGAATACTGGCAGAGGACTCGCATGGCCGGTTTGCGGACCATCGATGATGTGTCGTGAACATCAGCCTCTACTCGACTTCTGGTAAAATAATCAATCCGCAATGGAAATAGGCATAGTCGAATAATTTAGGGATGTTAATTGACAACAGATGGCTTACGACTATGGCAATGATTCCCAGCGCATCTATTCTATACACAAGACTTCTATCGGCTGCTACGGCAGCTATCTAGGGTAGGTTAGTATCGAAGTACTAGCACTTATTGTAACAATTATTACTATAGTAGTAAGATGTAATTGTTACAAAAAGTGCTATATTTTAACAGCACCTTTCATCGCTATGCTAAATTTTAGAGAGAGATAGACAGTTTTCACTGTTTAGACGGCTAACTTATTGTAATTGTTACAATAAGTGCTAATACTTCAATATAAACCTACCCTAGATAGCTGCCGTAGCGGCAGATAGAAGTCTTGTGTATAGAATAGATGCGCAGGGGTGGTTTTAGTGAGGTGAATGCAATTTCCTTTCATGCCATTCAATACGCTTTTATAAATTATTGTGCTTCTGTGTTCCATCGATACATATTAATATCGTGGAGTTGCTGCCAAAAGTTGGTCAGACAACAATTTAGGTATTTAGAGTTAAGAACGGATTACTTATGTGTCTATACTAGGGGGGGGGGGGCAAACTTTTTGGATGGAGGGCCAAATTTAAGTATTCAAAATGAGCGGCGGGCCGCAAGTAAAATACCATTTTTAGATATACACTATTTATTATTACAAAAAATAAACACTACAAAAAAAATAATGAGAAGAATGAAACTGTCGTACACTTTTGAACATTTTTTTAAAATTCAGGTATTAATTTTGTAGTTGATATTCTCAAAACTGCTTGTAAATGGGCATCGGAGATATTTGATCGTAAAGAATTTTTATTGAGGTTCATGATCGAAAATGTTTGTTCACATTATATAGATTGATCCAAAAATAACGAACATTTTTCTTGCATAATCTTTAAGTTGGTCGAATTTGTCTGAAAAGGGCATTGTGTAATTTGGAGATTTCTTCACGACGGTGAAATTCTCTTAAATCAGTGTCACACTGCAGATCAATAATCTCAAGTTGTAGCTCTGTTGGAACACTATCAATATCTATTGAAATCGATGTTCAACGTAGAAAATAGTGGTTACGTAGTGTGAGACGAGACGCAAGGAAGAAGTACTGAGATAATACATTTACAAAATAACAAATTCTTCAAATTTTAATCTATTGTCAATATTTTTTAAAAAATCGTAATCAGAAGTACAATTAATGATGGCGGGCCGCGAAAATATACCCGGCGGGCCACATGCGGCCCGCGGACCGCAGTTTCCCCCTCCCCCCTGGTCTATAGCATGGCCCCCAAAAGGGGGGGGGCTGACAGGGCTCTAGCCTGGGGGGCCGGCGAGGCGAGTCGACCAGATAAGTGAGATAAACACACATCACAAATTTGATTTAATAGTAAAAAAGTCACCTGCGGCGCTATTTTCCTTCAGCAACACTATTATTTTAAATTATGTGGTTGTGTGATACAATTTTTAATTGTGTTTTAATACTCGTCATCTCCATAATTCAAATGGATGTATTAAAATATACAATAAAACACTAAATATGTATACCCATTATTTTTTCGGCGTACACCATATGCAAAACGCTACTGTAGAGCGTCACACTGCCTTTATTCTTAGCGATAGGTAGGGGGGCCCGCCAAAGCTCCTAGCCCGGGGGCCCGCTTCACGATGTGGGGCCCATGGTCTATAGTATATAATATTATATAGCTCAATTTGGAAATCGCATCAGAGTGTATTTAAAGCCATATTAATTAAAAATTGTCGCAATTAAGTATGACGTCTCGACTGCACATATGTGCATGGGCGCGATACCTGAGGGTTGAGGTACGATCTTACTTTTTTGACAAATATTTTTTTTACGGTTATACCTATATTATATAATTATAACCATTTTCAAAATTGTTAATGTATATTTTTTTCTCCTTCGCTCTTGTGAGAGTAATATTTGTTATAGTGTAAATCTCACGCTGTGAACGTCCTGAATTTTGATCTGTTATGTCCACAATGTTTTGTTTTCTTAAATAAATAAATGAATAAAGAATATCAATTACTTAATTATTGTACTTTTCCAACATTGTTTTAGATCAGGGTCTGTGCCGCTATCCACTCGAATGGACAATTATTCAACTAATACGAAAAATACAATTTATACAGTTACGGATTTCTGTTGATCCATTAGTGACCAAAATAAAATCGTTAAAGAAGACATAAAAATTAATCACATACAACATTCTAAGAATAAATTGTCAACAAAATAACCTATTCAAAATTTCAACAATACTTTATTGATTATAGTGATATCAGAATCAAGACTTCTCATTCTTATCGTGCCATCCAGACGCGCACACAGAAAAATGGTTTGGGGGGGGTCCATTTCGAGAAAATATTCATAACACTAAAATTTTTAATGCGGCAGATCTACAAGGTGCCACTAATATCCAAATTTTTCCCCACCGACTAGTTTCAACCATGGACCTTTTCTCGCACTTTCCCTGGTACATTCGTTATACACAAATACTTTGTTTTTTTAATCTAGCGATGACCACCTGCTCTGCAGCTATAACTAAGGTGCTCGGATCGGATCTACACGTGTTTATCGAATGCTTGTGGCTTAAATTTCATAATTATTAATGTCCGTTTGTGTCGTCCGCGCTGTCCTGTCTTTTAGTTAGGTGCATCAGAATGGTTTCACCTACTCGAGAGTACCCCGGGTATTCTACTGACATAGGTAATGTGTGTCATAGAATACCAAGAAGAGCGGGTCAACCCCAGGGAACTCAGAAATAATGAGAACTGAAATTCCTAACGGGTGTTGAGTAACAGGCAACCGATCTCGAGTATGGAAGAATATAGGATAAACTAAAGTGTGTGTTGCAACCTTAAAATACGCCAATATTGAATGAGCGTCAGTGCATAAACCGAGAGCAGTTGTCAAAACGAAATACAAGCGTATTCTTGAAATGTCATGTTTAAGTTTATCCCACATTCTTCCATACTCGAGATCGGTTACGTGTTACTCCACACCACTTAGGCATTTCAGTTCCCATTATTTCTGAGTTCCCTGCTAACAACAAACAATTATACGAAAGTCAAAGTAAAGATCATTGCTAATTCAATCTGAAAACTTTCCAAATATAATATGTTGGGACCGTCCATTGTTTGAAAATTGAAAACAGTCTATTCAATTCCTTAGTTCCGAATATAGATGGCCACCTAAATCAATAGATATTATTAAAGTATTTACCACAGAACAGATAATAAATAGAATACCGATAGGCAATATTCAATACGCCGCATGGTGAAGCAGGCTTTTGAATGTGTGAGTGTCCTACAAAAATGAAGCACGCATTATGCACGTGCAATAGTGTGTGTAATACACCAACATTAAATGAGCGTAAATGCATAAACCGAGAGCAGTTTTTAGTATTCGACGTAAAACGTATTCTTAACACGTGTGTAAGTTTAACCCGGATTCTTGCTTACTCGAGTCGGTTACCTGCTATCGCCTTACCCGTTGTGTATTTCAGTTACCATTTTTTCTGAGTTCCTTTATCTATATAAGAAAGGATTATCGGCGTACGAAATGGCGAAAACTATTATTATTTTCACTGTCGCTAAAATGGTAACCGGACAAAACAGAACATGATAAAACAAAACATGAAAAACAGAACAGTGACAAAACAGAGCAGCGATAAATAGAACTATGACCTTTCAGGAAAAATATAGCATTTAATATTGAAATTGCATTAATGCAGAAATTATATAATTTGATTTTTTACGGCGTATTGAAAATCTGTGCTATTAAAAATCTATCAACATAATAGAGATACGACAATTTCAATATTAAATGTTATATTTTTCCTGAAAGGTCATAATTGTATTTATCGCTGTTCTGTTTTTCCATGTTCTGTTATTTGTCACCGTTCTGTTTTCTCATGGAACCCGCTAAAATGGATGGATGTTATCACTGTATTGTATTTATTTTTAATAATTGTATGTTTAAGACGTTTAATCTAAAATCGTTGAGATAAAAATCTTGAACACACCTGCCCCGATACAAGACTCGAATTTAACAGTAAATAATAACCAATTCCATTAAAACTAAAAATAAAAATGCAACTAGATCGCATACAAAAATAATGGCATTATAAAGTAACAGAGCAATTTTCTAAAAAAAAAAGTACATTCAACATTGAACCGATTTTTCGAACCAATTTTCTTTTCTTTTGGCGCTACGTATTTATTTACATTATTTATCATTATCATTTGAAAATCTTGGTCTACTAGTTTTGATCTGTAAAGTATATTATTTATAAAGAAAATATGATACAAGTCTGGTTACAGTTCGGTTATGAGGAATACAGCGGAAAACACATATTGAAAATACCTGATATACTGGATTATTTGTTAGTTTGGGTTAGTTTAGGTTAAGTTGGGTTAGGTTAGGTTAGGTTAGGTTAGGTTAGGTTAGGTTAGCTTAGGTTTGGTTTGGTTAGGTTAGGTTAGGTTTGGTTTGGTTAGGTTATCCTTACAAATAATCCAGTATATCGGCAAAATGTGTTTGCCGCTGTATTCCTCATAACCGAACTGTACCCAAGTCTGTTTGCTGGAAGGCAGGCAGGAACAGTGGCAATTTTCATAGTCGATTTTGGTAAAATTCATGAATTGAAGAATGATAACCGAACATAACCCAGTGACGTCCCTAGACAAAATACGGCCACATTTATACCTACATAATTATAGAGTTCTAATCAGTGACGTCCCTAGACAAAATGCCGCCCCATTTATTATACAGTATTTTTATCATCCTTTCATGACTCCAATATCTAAGAAATGTGTTGTATGGATACATTACTAACAAGATATATACCACTAAATTTAATTTAAATGCAATCTCTGCTTCAATAGACAATATTACGAGTCCACGGTTTCAGATGCATTTAAAAACACACGTGACAACTTCCAAAACTCTGACTGGCAAACATTTTACACAAAATTAAGTATGTATGTACTTACTACCTACCTACCTATACCTAATTCAAATGTTATTCGCAAATATGCACGTGTCATTGCTGTTCACTAAGGACGTGACGTCCAAGGACAACGGAAGTAAACTATACATCGCGAACTCGACAACAATTATAGTCATATTAAAACTTTTATAGTAATTGTCCAACCAGTGAGTTGAATTTTTTTTTGGAAATTTTCCGTTATTACTAAGCTCTGACTCTCCTCGGTTTGCCGCCCTTCGTGTAACTGCCGCTGACGCAACTGATCAACCACATCGTACGCACGTTGATTGTTGGCAAAGCCCCAGGCCCGGACTGCATTGACAATTTACTTGTCAAACGCACATGGGCCATCGCCGCGCCAGAGATTACAGCCCTCTTCAGTGACTGCATCAGGAGCGGCACATTCCCCGACTGCTGGAAGAGGGGCTTACTTAAGGTAATCCCCAAAGCTGGCAGCCGAGAACCGTCTAGCCCCAAAGTCTACCGCCCTCTAACACTTCTGCCCGCTCTGGGCAAATTGCTGGAGAAGCTACTGTGCCGCAGGATTGAAGCCCACCTGGAGACACACTCGCCGCTTTCCGATAAACAATTTGGATTCAGAAGAGGCAAATCAACAGTCGACGCCATAAGGAATGTGATTGCCATTGCTGAAAATTCCCGCCGTAAATACGTCCTAGGAGTTTTCCTGGACATTGTAGGTGCGTTTGATAGTGCATCCTGGCCTCTTATACTTCAAAAGCTCCGGCTTAAGAGACTACCAGGAAATTTGTTCGCGTCAATTCAAAGTTATTTCACCAATAGATCGATCGAGTTTCGAGTTGGATCAACCACAATAGACAGGAACACCAGCATGGGATGTCCCCAGGGCTCAGTCCTCGGACCCCTTCTCTGGAACGTACTCTTCGACGATCTCCTTAGAACTCCGCTTCCAACCGATTGTACTGTCATCGCTTACGCAGACGATGCGCTGCTGCTGGTCCAGGCCGACAGCAGGGCGAAGATTGAGAGCACCGTTGGCGAAGCTTTAGCATCAATAATTGAGGCTTGGGGTAGATTAACTAGACTATCATTCGCACCTTCCAAGACAGAAGCCATTGTCCTCAAAGGACCGAGACGTCTTAGCTGTTCGAGACTACCCACAGTCCGATTCGGTGACACGAGAGTGAAAGTGTCGAAGATCTTCACCTATCTAGGCGTCAAAATGGACACAATGTTAAATTTCCTACACCATGCCGAAACCCAAGTCTACAAGGCTGTGGTGGCCTTCCAGAGGATCGGCCGCATGGCTGGTGAAGGATGGGGCTTAAAAGTAAGGGCGCTCAAGATCGCCTACGGCGCCATTTTTATGGGAATCGCGGCGTATGCCGCCAGTGCTTGGTGCCCGCGCATTCCCAAAAGTGTCAAACTTAGAATCTCTCTTTTAAGAGGACAGCGCATCGCGCTCCTGTACATTACCAAGGCCTACCGTACTACCTCAACTGACGCGCTTCCGGTCCTGGCCGGCATTCTCCCACTTGACCTGCACATTCAGGTCAGCGGCGCTTCAATATTGCTCCTCAAGGGCGAGGAGGCCGACATTTGTGATTTTCACCTCATCCCCCCTCCTCGGCTAGCTGGCGAAGGAGTAGCATTATTGAGGCGCAGAATTAGACTCATGTCGCTCGATGCGGCCTTTAAGACCTGGCAGCGAAAGTGGAACGAATCGACCAAGGGCCGGCACACATATACGTTTTTTTCAGACATACAGTGGCGAATGGAGATAACCAAATATCTGACTCCAGACCATTACACCAGTCAATTTGTGACTGGTCATGGTGGATTCGCTGGCAAGCTCTTTGAGCTTGGACTTGCAAGCCGTCCGACATATCCATGCGGAGGGGAAATACAGGATGCCAACCACATCCTATGGGAGTGTCTGAGTATGTGCTCCGAACGAGAGGAAATGCTCAGGTCGGTCCAACCAGCTGTTGGACTCATCGGCCCGTCCGACCTGGTTGCTACTAAGGCCAATTATCTTGCTTTCAAAAAATTTGCGGCGTCTTACTACGGGCGTGAAGATCTTTTCACATAAATTTTGCTGCCTGTATGATTAGCTTCGTTCTTTAATTTAATAAACAAGTAGGTTCATTTTCTTTTTAGTAATTTCCATGTGCTTTTTCTCTCCCTGGCACTTTGCATTAGAGTAAACTCAGTAAACTCAGTCAGAGCTCACTTTGAGCGTAGCAATTTAAGTCTTGGGCATCTTCTCCCAGGACACTCCCAGGCCAATTCTTAGATGCTTCACATCATCAATTGACGGGTCCCGTGATACTCTCGATTAAGACCGAGGGTGGTACGGGGCGGGTTTGGTGGAGGGACTTTAACTTCTCTGCCGTCCCCAAGCGACGCTCAATCTGCCTACCCCCACGGGACGTCACTGACCTAACGTAACAAATTATCCAGTATATCGGCTACTTAACAGAACAGGAATAAACAGAATATGAAAAAACATAACAGTGACAAAACAGAACTGACAGTAGGAAAATAAAACATTCATTTTTATCGTATTGCGATATACGTAGCTTGCCGGCAACAATGAGCCGAGTCCCGTTTTGAGGCTTTTCAGCGATTAGGAATGCAGAAATTATATACCTCATTTGGTTTTTTTTACGGCGTATTGAAAACCTGTGTTATTAAAAAGCTTTACAACATATAGAGAGAATTTCAATGTTTATACTCGTATTATATTTTTCCGGAAAGGTCATGGTTATATCTATCGCTGTTCTGTTTTGTCACTGTTCTATTTTTTCATGTTCTGTTTTTCATGTTCCATTTTGTCACCGTTCTGTTTCTTCATGTTCTGTTATATCATGCTCTGTTTATTCATGGAACCGTCAAACACAAGACAGGACATGCTCTCGCGGTCACTCTTGAAATCTCAAGGCTAATTCGGATATTATTGATTGTGCCCAAAAATATCGGTCACGACTTCAGGGAACTTCTCAAAGGTGACTTTTGACGATCGGGGGCGATCGAGTTGGTTGGCCTGAGAATTAATCTGAGCTTATGGGAAAGTAACCCTGCCCTAAGACATACAGTTATAGGTAATAGTTATGTATACAGTCTTCAGGATTATAAAAACAAATGATTTGCCATTGTTATAATAAAATTAGATTCACATTAAGTAAGTAGATATTTGTTCAAAATAAGAATAGGCATTCTACTATTTTTGGGATGTGTGCAGCGTTATAACTACATCGCAGGAATCAAAATACGGAGTGTCTGGGTAGGACTGGGTGAAACAATCACAAACACCCACGCTTTGAGAAAATCACATAAATATATTGAGTCCTCACCGAAAATCGAACCCGGGGCTCCCGGATGAAAGTTCAGCGCCTTACGTACTGCACTGGGGTATGTACCCGGAAAAATTCAGCGGGTAAATGCGGAAGTCAGTGGTAGCTGCTAAATTTTCTCACCATCTTACAAACCCATGCTACCCCTCGATCTACACGTCCAAGTCAGAGGATCGATCACCCTCCTCTTGAGGGGGATCAGCGCAACCCTCGCCGGTGTCCATCTGACACCACCGCAGAGATCCGAGGACGTTCCTTACAGGAAGACTGTAAGCGACATTGTGTACAAGACCGCATTTGCGGCATGGCAGGCGAGGTGGACCGCCTCCCCCAAGGGGCGGCACACTTACCGTTTTTTTTCCAGACGTATTCTGCAGGCACCAGTGTACCCGGGCGCTTAACGTCAGCGGACAGCAGAGCCAAAACAAAACAAAAAAATTCTTAACTTTCTTCTTTAAGCACTACGATGCATGCTTGCAGTATCAGTCCCGTGCGGCTCCGTCTCGGGACGGGATGAGCACTTAAAATCACTTCTTTCAGACACGTTTAAAGCGTCACGGAAAGCGGCCGTGCATATCCACGGCTATGCATATATGACGGGTGGTGGTGGGAACTTTAACGTCTTACAAAATCAATAATCAATTAATATAGATAATTTTTTGAAATAGACCCTTCCTTATAGCGATTTTTTGGGTGCGCGCCTGTCAGTAATAAATTAACTTTGTTCTTATGTCATGTTCCAGTAAAGTTATGATATTTTTCGAAGAATACACTAACTAACATTGGGTGAAAAATAATCCAATATAAGTGATGCATTGAATTAAAACCAGATATATCCATTGCTCTGAAAATATCATGCATCGCTCTGTGTTTGCATCATTATAAAAATGAGGAGCTGAGGATGAAAGGCGTCCAAATGACATATTATTATATTATGAGTACAAAACTAGTTAAAAGCAGTTTTCACAATATCACCGCGTAAGTATCAATTTATGCGCGAAAATATATTTAACTATGTAACTGGTTTGTAAATAAATTATACGTTTTTTATTCCCACAGTTGAATTACATTCCATGAACTCCTGTTTATAAGATGTTGTTTTGATTTTTTTTAGCAGTGAATCAAATTTTGAATGTTTTTGCCTGGGTTGTACTGTACCTCTTCAAACACTAAAAACACCAATAAATTATACAAAAATATCATTATTTTTTCTTGGAATAACAATAATGATCATTTGAGAACCAGACGTCATTTGTAGAATGTTGAATAATATATTATTATGTCAGATTTATATTCGCATATTTAACTAAATCGATTTATTCAATTCTCTTATAAATACGGACATATTATATAAATATCTCTTGAGGTTATACCTCAGTTGAGGCATGGTCTAAAAAGATCGTGGCTAGGCGATGCCCGGATTGTGCAAATGACGCGTGCCGAACGAAATATAATTTGTCATATAAATCCAACATGCGTCCATTTAATGTTCTGTTTATTGTTCTATTAGTAACAATGATAATATAATATTCATTGACATGTTTTCTTTTTCAAATAAATGATAACGTTTTTAGTCATCTTTACACGATTTAAGAATTAATACCCCCGTCGCCATCACGAAACAAAATGACGTGTTCACAGCTCGACGTTCGCTCTTCGTTTGCCAGCGAGTCCAAAATTTCGTCGCACCTATAGTTGAAAATTATTTGCCGTTTCACTGAAGTACCGTCTTAAGTAAACTATTATTTTATTCAAATAAATAATATACCTACAACAGGTATGTCCAACGAATCGATCGTACCATAGATAAGAATTGAGTCGTGAAAATGTATAAACCTTTTACTTTCAGTTAAGGACTCGAAATGGACGAAGCGCATCGGAGCGCCTTTCCGGTTCATGAATTCCTCAAAACTCTCGTGGAAAATTTAATTTTACGATCTGCGCGTCTATTCTATACCGAATCGGCCACTACGGCAGCTATCTGGGATAGGTTTGTATCAAAGTATTATCACTTATTGTAACATACTGATGATACATGATTACAATAAGTTAGCCGTCTAAACAGTCAAAGCTGTCTATCTTGTTCTAAAATTTAGCATAGCCAAGAGAGATGCTGTTAAAACATAGCACATATTGTAACAATTACAACTAACTTATTGTAATTGTCTAGCACTATCACCGGAACTCGCCATTAATTAGTGCTGCGGCCTTACTATAGATGACTGTATTTCTATCAAGTACAATAAAAAGTATTTATTAATACATAGAATTGTCAAGTCAAGTGTATATGATTCAACAGAAAATTTAAAAACGTTGTATATAAAAAGTTCTTTTTATTTTGTAATTATTTATAATATAACTTTTATTTATTTTATTATGAATGAATTTTTATTTTTCGTTTATTATTATTTTGTTTATTTACTAAAAAAGGAAAATTGACGGCCCACGTGCTCGTCGTAGGTCGAAATTGAGTTTTTATTGTATTTTCAAACCATGATCCTGGACACTCCTTAAACGTTGTAGATAATCTATTTATATAATTTTGAAGCCTTATTATCCTTAATAGTTATTTTAAACATTTGATGACTGCATAAAGTATTTTTATCACATAAAATAGTATTCTTTTAAACCTCTCGCTCTAATGTTTCAGAATATAGTCATATTTGGGTACATAACTGTGCAGTGGCGTTAAGATTTTTTAAATTTATTAATTTTTAAACGCATTTACAAAACCATTAGTATAATTTATTACGAGATAATTTTTGTAAAATTTTCACGATAAAAAATTATATTGATAATCTCTGTGATCCCAAATTTGACAAGAATTAGGCATTTTATTATTCAAAAAATCGGCAAGATTAACATATTTGAAGATGATTCTAAATATACTTATTATAAGCTATGTCTTTGACCATTCAAGTGTGATAAACATCTTATGAATAATGATTGCTTTATAATAATTATTGACATAAGAATAAGGTAGTGTTTTTTTGAAATACGCCATTTCTTTTGTCATTCCCCAGTGGTTAAGCTACAACATACGGCCGTAGCCATAAATTGACAAACTATAATTGAAGTAGGGAGTAAAACGATATTGACGCGCGTGTTTGAACATGTACCGTTTAAAAAAAAATAAAAAAAAATTCGGTTAGGTACATGTTCAATACATAACTGTGCAGTGGTGTTAAGATTTTTTACATTTATTAATTTTTAAACGCATTTATAAAACCATTAGTATAATTTACTACGAGATAATTTTTGTAAAATATTCACGATAAAAAATTATATTGATAATCTCTGTGACCCCAAATTTGACAAGAATTAGGCATTTTATATTCAAAAAATCGGCAAGATTAACATATTTGAAGATGATTCTAAATATATTTATTATAAGCTATGTCTTTGACCATTCAAGTGTGATAAACATCTTATGAATAATGATTGCTTTATAATAATTATTGACATAAGAATAAGGTAGTGTTTTTTTGAAATACGCCATTTCTTTTGTCATTCCCCAGTGGTTAAGCTACAACATACGGCCGTAGCCATAAATTGACAAACTATAATTGAAGTAGGGAGTAAAATGATATTGACGCGCGTGTTTGAACATGTACCGTTTAAAAAAAAATAAAAAAAAATTCGGTTAGGTACATGTTCAAACACGCGCGTTAGCATAATTTTACTCCCTACTTTAATTATAGTTTGTCAATTTATGGCTACGGCCGTATGTTGTAGCTTAACCACTAGGGAATGACAAAATAAATGGCGTATTTCAAAAAAACACTACCTTATTCTTAGTTCAATAATTATTATAAAGCAATCATTATTCATAAGATGTTTATTACACTTGAATGGTCAAAGACATAGCTTATAATAAATATCTTTATAATTATCTTCAAATGTGTTAATCTTGCCGATTTTTTGAATAATAAAATGCCTAATTCTTGTCAAATTTGGGGTCACAGAGATTATCAATATAATTTTTTATCGTGAATATTTTACAAAAATTATCTCGTAGTAAATTATACTAATGGTTTTATAAATGCGTTTAAAAATTAATAAATGTAAAAAATCTTAACACCACTGCACAGTTATGTACCGAAATATGACTATATTCTATAACATTAGAGCGAGAGGTTTGAAAGAATACTATTTTAATATGTAACAAAAATACTTTATGCAGTCATCAAATGTTTAAAATAACTATAAAGGATAATAAGGCTTCAATATTATATAAATAGATTATCTACAACGTTTAAGGAGTGTTCAGGATCATGGTTTGAACATACAATAAAAACTCAATTTTGACCTTCGACGAGCATGTCCCCCCTTAATGACGAGGGGTACTCAGTGTTCCGAAAATTATAGAAGGGGTACAAATTTGTAGAAATTTTGGGAAACACTTCTATACTGTAGAAGGTTTTAATCTAGAAGTCAGTGATCATCAATAATAGCGAACTCTGATAGCCATCTTCTGCGCGTTAACTTCAGCCAAAAATGTTACCGAATCAAGGTCTCAGGGTTCAATGGCCACCGAGGTGAAAGAATCACGGAATTATGATTATGAAAGTGATGGTCAATGTTCGTGCCGGTTATCTTATGGTTACTAAACACTTCATTATCCAACTTGTTTGCGGACTTATCTACTATACACACAAGTAGGCAGGTATAAATACATCGCATGCAACTTTCTTCAATTACATCTGTTGGCATTATACAGTATGTATACCTACACATACACAGCAGTGGCGAAGTTTGGAGATAGGCTGCTAAGATCCGCCATAAAAAGTGCACATTAAATTGTGTCAGTTTTAAAAAATCTATACCCTGCCTAAACAAAACCATAATAGATTTAGTATATTTTGGGCGATAAGACAAAATTGTGCACACTTTTTTATTTATACTTATTTGTTTTCGTTGGATTAAGAATACATATTATTAAACATATTATTGGTTCATTTTTTATCACGTTTTTATTAGCTCGTATTCTTGTTTGGCCATTACAATTTTTTTCTTGTTTGTCCAAGATTTGTATTGGACGATTGAAGATTTTTAACTAACTTCCCGACTAGCCAGACCTTTGAAACTTTTAGAATATATCAGAACACGACGACAATGCATTCTTTTAATACTTTTAGCCATCTTTAAGCAGAATTGAATTCATTTTCAGTTAATTCTGTTTTGTATGGAAAGTTATTTCGGAAAAAATTCGTAAAAAGTAAAACACTATTATTGGTTGCTAAGGGGGTCCTAGCAACTAAATTATTAATATATACGTGCGTTACTATGGAAATCAATATAAAATGTCACAATGACATTTCAGTTTTTCTTATAAAATATAGACGAGTATTTGTTGACTATTATCAATTATGGCTTGGTTTTTATTTAATTTTAAAAACAAACCAACACCGTCTATAGATTGTAGTCTTGTTTCAATGGAAGCAAATACGTATGACTGACAAATTATGGGGTGCACCATTTATGGCGGATCTTAACAGTCTACCTCCACCCTTCGCCACTGTCTACCAGGGTTAGCAATGCCGAGATCGCGTTCAATTTCTTGGTTCCAAAAATATAGATTTTATTAAAGATAATTATATAGTAGTGATTGATAATAATATTAATATAACTTACATCTACAGTAACATTAAGACAAGTATTTGTGTGATTGGCTCTACAATCCGATGACTCTTATGACTTATATTAAAGAAAGCGATAGTTTCTAAATTAAGTGTTTTCTCATTTCAGAAAAATACCGTTAATCTTCTAAATTTCACGGTATTGCCAGATAATGTGTTCTTACCTATAATATTAAAAAACACCGTTTTCATCAATCAAGAAAGTGTCTTGATAATGTGAAATTTATTGTCCGTTTTGTTTTTGTTTTATTTATTGTAAATACCAGTGGCGAAGGGTGACATTTGGAAAGAGGTAAGCTGTGGAGTTCTGATAAAAAGAACACACTTATCAGGTATACTTACGAGAAATAAGAAGATAATACGATATTACTACTAATGAATAGGTACACACTAATTTATAATGAAACTTCAAAAACTCACTGACGACATAAAATTAAGCGATCAGTTTAAATTAAGTACGTATTTTTTCAAAACATTTATACACATCAAAAATCATTACATAAATGTTCTTTTTATTTTTATAAATAGTCTATATTTATTAATACTCGATTAAGCACCATAGAAATTATTTTTTTTAAATTATCTAATTATTAAATATTTAGTTTTAGGCTCTGCGATCGGAGCTTACCTTAGTTCATACAATTCGATAGACTGGGCGAGGCTACGTGACGTAAAGTCCATATGGAAAAAAAATAAGAATTATTTGAAACATAACCCGACCTTTATTTACGTCAAGACAGATGGCGCGCTGCGGTATATTTTTTAAAACCTTTGCAGATTGTTTCGTAATTATCTGTGTAATACATTCCTACACGTACTGCATCTCTCATTGGTAAAATAATCAGTATTACACCAGTCAATTTGTGACTGGTCATGGTGGATTCGCTGGCAAGCTCTTCGAGCTTGGACTTGCAAGCCGTCCGACATGTCCATGCGGAGGGGAAATACAGGATGCCAACCACATCATATGGGAGTGTCTGAGTATGTGCTCCGAATGGGAGGAAATGCTCAGGTCGGTCCAACCAGCTGTTGGACCCATCGGCCCGTCCGACCTGGTTGCTACTAAGGCCAATTATCTTGCTTTCAAAAAATTTGCGGCGTCTTACTACGGGCGTGAAGATCTCTTCACATAAATTTTGCTGCCTGTATGATTAGCCTCGTTCTTTAATTTAATAAACAAGTAGGTTCATTTTCTTTTTAGTAATTTCCATGTGCTTTTTCTCTCCCTGGCACTTTTCATTAGAGTAAACTCAGTAAACTCAGTCACAGCTCACTTTGAGCGTAGCAATCTAAGTCTTCGGCATCTTCTCCCAGGACACTCCCAGGCCAATTCTTGGATGCTTCACATCACCAATTGATGGGTCCCGTGATACTCTCGATTAAGACCGAGGGTGGTACGGGGCGGGTTTGGTGGAGGGACTTTAACTTCTCTGGTAAAATAAATTATTTTATAGAATATATAATCAAGTGATTATATAAATAAGTCAATATGCAATTAAAAAATATTATTCTTAAGAAGGTAGGCTTTAAATAATCGCCTAGCTGAATACCAAAAAAAATTAATCCCCGGGATTGAAAAAAAAATACTATCCTGTAG
The DNA here is from genome assembly GCF_057557595.1 of Rhyacophila brunnea. Taxonomy (NCBI): domain Eukaryota; kingdom Metazoa; phylum Arthropoda; class Insecta; order Trichoptera; family Rhyacophilidae; genus Rhyacophila; species Rhyacophila brunnea. The sequence continues at coordinate 36,091,566 of NW_028232806.1, read as the reverse complement.
TCTCAAGATTGGATATACTCTGCTCGTGATTATTTATAGTCCAAGGATTCCCAAATGTGTCGCAGGAAAATTTCGATGCTTGTTTACTGGTAATTTATCACCATTATTAAATCTTCTGGTAAAATATTTTTTTTTGTTGAAAATTCACTGTTTTTATGGAAAGTTATTTTATACGCCAAGGTCGACAACTTTTACCCCATGGACGTCACAATTTATAATTTTGAAAATCATCAAGGGGACATAGATATTGGTAAGTAGATAGTTTAATATATTAAAAGCTTTAACATTGAAAAATATTATTTAGTATCGCCTGAGTACATTTTTTAATTGTGCCTATATTATATTGTGTCCCGAAACTTGTACGTATGCCGTTCGCCGTATCACACTTCACATTGAAATGTATCGGAAATATATGGTCTTATATTAAAGACCGTCCAACCTCTTTCGGTCGTATAGTACTGACATAAAATTCATGTCTAGATAAAACACGGTTCTTGTCGGTTTACACTTTACAGGAAGCCAGCAGCAAACAAATTTTGAAAATAGCCGATATACTGGATTATTTGTTAGGTTAGGTTAGGTTTTCACTCTTGAATTCATCAATTTTGCCAAAATCAGCTATGAAAATTGAATTAATGTTCATATTAAATATAATAAAATTGAACACTATATATTATACGGCCATCTCTTTCTGATAAAAAAGCTCACGGCGAAATGTGCACGGTGAAATGTTTTACGTACAACTTACATGTAACCATATTATATAGCTACCTATCTCAAACAAAATTGCGCCGCAGGCGATCGTTTGCTGTATAAATGTGAATAGAATAAATTTATAAAAAAATATATGATTTTTTTTTTATCTGAATTTACAAACTTTAAGGGAAAAGATTTAATAAAAATCTACATATTTTCATGTCAAACGACTTATTTTCTTACCACTTCAAAGTATTGGTACGTACACATTTTTCATATATACCCTTTAAGAATAGTCCAAACTCTTCGTCGGGAGCCTCTAAGGATGTCTCGAGACGGAATTAGGAAACATGTGATTAGGTACATACAATGTATTAAAAATATATACATAAAAGTATTTTAACTGGTTAAATCAATAGAGGCACCCGACGCCGATTAATTTTGATGCCCCCTAAAATACTTAATCAAAGTAAACAGATTACTTACATATTTCGTATTTTATGACAGATTTGGAGTTACTATCCTAAATATATGGTTGTGAAGCACTGGGAATCAAATTAACAGTAACAGAGTTGTGCTCTTAGCGACGAACAAAACATCGAGAGCGTCGACAGCTTCAAGTACCTGTGGGTACACATCACGGGAGATGGCATTTTGCAGAAAGAGCTCGCTATCCGAATGGGAATGGCTGGAGAAACATTCAACTCGATGCGGAATGTCTGGGACTCACGATTGTACTCAAAACCAAATGTCGCCTATTCGACGCTTGCATTCTGATAGTGCTGCTTTACGGTAGCGAATCATGGCACCTTACAAAGGCTCAGAGCAACCGTATACTGAGCTTCGAAAACAGATGTTTGCGACGAATACTGGGTGTGCGGTGGAATGGCTTTAGGAGGAACGAGGAGATAAGAGAATGCACCAAGCAGCCTCTCATCACGCTGAAAGTGAAGAGGCGACGTTGGACCCGACTCGGCCACGTGCTGCGGATGCCAGAAGAAAACTTCAGCCTGGCTTGCCTGTTCTTCAAGCCGACCGGATTTCGGCGTCCTGGAAGGCCGCTGAATACAATCTACAGAGTGTATACGGCGGAGCTACGGGATGCTGGTTTGACCTGGAACGAAGCAAGAAGACCGGCGAGCGACAGGGATTCTTGGAGGCGCCGCAAAGCAAAGAAGAGTTGTACTATAACATTATTGTGTACAATACGGTGTACAAGTATTATTTTTTAGAATTTTTTGATAAAGTGAGCGCCTTCGCAAAAAAACCCTCACTATGAATATAAATCTAAAAAAATAAGTTTAAAAAATACGATTAAAAATGCAAAATGAGCGTTCCTTGAATGATTTCAGTTTAGTAATTTACCTACGTCTACGATTATTTTTCCATTGGAATGTAGTTTGATAAATTCTCTCGTAGGTGTAAAAGAGATTTTTGAATAATTCATAGTTTTAATGTATATTTTATTAAAACATATCGATTTTTCTAGACAAATAAAATAATCTGTGTTAAACTTGAAATCCATATTATTTATATTAAGTATATGTAATAAATGGTAGCCGGAACAGAACAGTGACAAAACAGAACAGCCAGGGTAAAAATAAAACATTCATTTTTGTCGTATCTATTTATCAATTATTAAATACTTATAAAACTTAAGTTTATGAACGAAATACATTAGGAATGCAAAAATTATTTAATTGGTTTTTTTGCGGAGTATTGAAAATACGTGTTATTAAAAAATCTGTACAACACAATATAGAGATACTTACGACAATTTCAATATTAAATGTTATATTTATCCTGAAAGGTCATAGTTCTATCTATCGCTGTTCTGGTTTATCATATTATTATATTTATTCATGGAACCGTAATAAAGCTATTTATAATAAAATATGGGTTCGGTTAGGTTAGGTTAGGTTAGGTTTTGCAGCCACTATCTGGAACAGTACCTAATGGAAATTTTCTATTCTATTATTTTGGTGGCAGCAAATAAGAAAAATCTGAAGAAAAAGGAGTGTCGGGAGACCTAAGCTGAGCTGGTTGGACGTTATAAAAAGAAACATAGAGCCTTCGTGGATCACACTGTGAACATATAAATTGCAACAGACTGTATATAGTGGGGACGTTTCCAAATTCCATTATAAATTGAAAATATTATGATATTATATAAATGTTGTTGAATAAAAAAATAGTTTATTTTTCAATTTATTTATTTTTTTCAACATATTGTGGACATTACAAATTATAAGTTTAAGACGTTCACGACATGACATTTAGAAACAAAGATATATAAATATAACAGTATTACATAAAAAAAGAGATATATCAGTAGATAAATTAGATAGGTACAAGGAAGTACACCGGATGAGTTAAGCAGACCCTATTTTAAGAATTTATAAAACAACATCCACCTAAACTCATTCTCACGTAGGTGGAATATATCAACACCCGAAGCAATTTCGTTGAACATAGTTATCGCTCTCCCAATTGGCATTACCAGTGGCAGGTTGGTTCTGCACCTTGGGAGAATAAACAACTGATGGTCTCTATTTCTAAGATATCATTGTATCTAAGATTATCATTGTATATCGTCTGGATCAAAACCGTTTACACGTGTCAGGCTTATCAGGCATCTATAGCGAGAGCTACGAGACTAGTTAATGCGCTCCCTAGAGACGTAGACAGTTTCAATCCTATGCTGTGTACCCATTTTGTTTAAATATGTTTTCCTTCTAATAATATTTTTTGCTTAATATTTTTATTATAACCTGTTTTTTTTACTAAATGACACGTTGCGGACGTCTTGAATTAATATTTTGTTACGTATACGTTGTAAATACTTAAATAAAAATGCAATGTGCATCAAAGCACACGTGTGCATCTAACTACTTAGACTCAGTAGCGAAGGGTGGAGGTAGGCTGTTAAGATCCGTCATAAATAGTGCACATTAAACTTTGTTAGTCATACATATTCTTTTTTTAAATCAAATAAACCCTGCCTAACCAAACCATAATGGTTTTGATTTATTTTGGACGATATGACAAAATTGTGCACACTTTTTCATTCATACTGAGGCATTTATTTTGTTTTCGTTTGATTAAGAATACAATATATTACGCATGTTGTTGGTTTATGTTTTAAGTTTTGTTCATTAAGCTCTGCCTAAAACAAACTATAATGTATAGAAAATATTATTCTATCTCTATAAAATATCCAAAGTTATTTATGATTTAATTACACCATTTTAGATATTTTGTAGATAGACGAGTATTTTTTGATTATTATTTATGATGGCTTGGTTTTCGCAGGGTTCAATGGAATTTTAAAAACTAACCAACACCATCTGTAAATTATTGTAGTATTATTTCAATGAAAACAAATACTTATGACTGACAAAGTTTAATGTGCACTATTTATAGCAGATCTTAACAACCTACCTCCACCCTTTGCCACCGCAGTACCTACATATAAATCTAACCTTAGCAAACCTTTTCCAATGTCACTTTCACATTACAAATAATTATTAGGTAAGTATGTTTATAAAATCTCTATCTGTCAACGTAGAACGCAGTTTTACGTCGACATCTACATCTTCGATATTATTCTAAATATGCGTTCCCATTAATATCGTATTCAATTAATTCAATTACCTACATGCAAAACTTCCTAATGGTAACACCGTGTCTACAACCTCTCATTCTACACGTAATGTTGCATATCATTATTTTCTACTATCTTGCAATATGTAGTAGGCATGATTCAGACGTTCGGAACCATTAATTTAAATGTTGGTAATATATTAAACTCCAAAGAAATACAGTAATCTTTAAAAAGAAAGACAGCGCATAATACATAATTATGTAGATATGGGCATGGCCCCCACAAGAGGGGGGGCTGACAGGGCTCTAGCCTGGGGACCCGGGCTCAGGAGGGGCCTGGCGTGGCGAGTCTCGACCAGATAAGTGAGATAAACACACATCACAAATTTGCTCTAATAGTAAAAAAAAGTTTTTGATTGTGTATCGAGACTCGACATCTCTATAATTCAAATGGATGTATTAAAATCAATGACATTAATATGGACGAAGCATCTGGAAAAAAATGACACTCACTTTTTTGTCGGGTCTGCCGAACGGCATAATCTGTTGTAACGCCATTACAATAAAGGTGATATTGCTATAAATTCCGGATGCTTTTTGTCGGTCTGCCGAATGGTTCGCTCAAATTCACATTGACACTAGAAAAACTGTTCTAACGCCATTGCAATAAAGGTGATATTGCTATAAATTCCCGATGCGTGATATCGCATAATGGAAATTGCGTGACGTCTACCTATACATGTGCGAATGTCGCTATGCGCGAATTTACTTGCTAGCTACTGTATTGAGTGCGTTGTCCATTAATAATGTCATTGATTAAAATATACTATAAAACACTAAATATACACATAACACATTAATTTTACCATGTACAGTTTGTACACCATGTGGAAAACGCTACTGTAGAGTGTCACACTGCCTTTATCCTTAGTGATAGGCAGGGGGGCCGCCAAAGATCCTAGCCTGCGGGCCCGCTTCATGATGTGGGGGTCATGGATATAGGTATTATATGAAAATACTTAATGCATTAAAACCAACGATGTCAAATATTCTGTCTATGGTTTCCCTACATAATTTCACTGAAACAAGTTCCACTTTGAAGTGGCATTTTTAAGCAACAAAAAAGTACCTAGTAAGTTCGGTTAGTGCCGTTTTGGCGCTTATCAGCTTATCCCATGTAGACAATAAAATTGTATTAAATACCCTTTTCTGTCGGGGGAGATGCTTTTCGATCCAATAATAATTGTTAATTTAGATGTCTTTCTTTCAGTCGAAATATGTAATCGTTTTATAAATTCCATTAAGGGGGACGCTTATACTATCAGAGGCGAAAAGAGGCACCTAACGGAAAAATACGAAGCTTGCAATTTGAGATTTTTTTTGATAATTTACAATTTCAACTGTAGTAATTAATAAATATGTATCTGAAAACACTAAAAAGATTTTAAATTTTTTTTTTTTAATTTAAAGATAAACTGGCAATTGTAAAAAAATATAGTAAAATGTGAATTCGTTGCAGGGTCACATCTTATTATTACATTATATTTTATGGCCATATTTATTATTAAAATTTAGTTTATTAAGCTTAAATTTTATGTGGTGTAGATTTTTGACTAATTCATCGTTTTATTATTTTTTATATATATTTTAAAAAACATCGATTTAAAAAATATATAAATGTGTATAACTTGAAATCCCTTAAGGGGGAGACGCATGCCAGCAGAGAACCTAGCGGAAATATACGAAGCTTGCAATTTGAGATTTTTTTTTTTGATAAGATACAATATCAACTGTATTAATTAATAAATATGTATCTGAAAACATTAAAAAGATTTTTTTTAATTCAAAGATAAACTTACAATTGTAAAAAAATGTAATAAAATGTGAATTCGTTGCAGGGTCACATCTTATTATTACATTATATTTTATGGTCATATTTATTATTAAAAAAAAAAATAGGAATGGTCCCAATACTGAAGCTCGATTTGATATAAATAAAAAGGATTTCAAGTTATACACATTTATATTTTTAGAAAAATCGATGTTTTTGACTTTGAATCGAAGTGACTTTATCAACTATTGCTTGCGTATAATCTGCATTTAAGTAGTTACCAATACAATAAATTGCTTTTTTGTCAAACTGGAATAAAAATTGCACCCACTGAGATATTCCAAATGAACTCAAGAATCTCACTTTATACTTAACTCATTTTTCTCATTTTTATTACTTACCAACTTCTGCTAGTACGACGATATGAAACATCTGTAATGGCTTGCAAGCATTTTACGAGTGGAAACTGTCGTTTTTGTTTCAAACCCTCGACATGTAACTTAATGTCCAACCGCACATGGCGTCGATGCGACATTGTTGGTAGAAAATAAAACATGTGCTTGTAATAAATTTCACTCAACATGGACCGCAGGTAGAATACTAAAATGTTGCACCGGCGTATTGCATATACTATTTTTTTCAATCGTTTCGGCTAGCCGCGTGACTCGCTGTTCCCAGAATGTTCTCGTCTGTGCGCGCGGAAGAGAATTGCAACGTTCCTGCTGTATTTATTTATGACTATTTTGTATGTGCGACTGGGCTAAGAATTACAGGAGCCAATTTTATATTATAAAAAATGATATCTATGGCTATAATAAAATAGTAGACATAATTATGAAGAATCGAATATCCCCATATGAATGACAATGAGCAAAACTCAATCTCTGTTTTCAGCGGAACCAGAATAAAAATAATTAATTGGCTCGCGTACAACAGTTACGGATAACTGTCAGGTAACAGCGCCGTTGATATTCAACTTGAATACGAAAAGGTTTGGATTACGATTTGCTCGAATAAAATGAATGTCGAATCACTTTCACTACCTACTGGACTTTTACCGGACCGCCTACCTCTCTAACGCAATAATAACTCTATTGTTTATTTGCAAAACTGTCATATTATAATAAGTAATTAAAATATAAAATAACATGTTTAATAACTAATTTATGGCTCCATAATATATTAAATTTCACATATTATTATGTTTAGTATAATAATTATTTATATTGGTCATTCAATCAATATCATACGAATCAAAAATATTCGTAGTAACGGTAAAACGATTATTTTCTTTTTAAACTTCTGCCATCTGTATTTATTAATGCAAACTTTTTGGGTAAATAGATAATAATCTTTTAAACGATATAATAAACAGCTTTAGCTACTAAACCATAGATGACTATGTAAATAATTTTTTAGTTCATCATAAAATTGTAAATATTTTTTATCATCAAATTTCACAAATTAGAAGGGCTTGAATGTAATATATTGAAAATAATAAATCAATTTTATCAAAAATATTTTTATTTATTTCCATTTCAGTCTTTCCAAAATAATCCTAAAATCACAATGTGTTTCACAACATTTTTCTTTTTCGAGTAAGTAAATATTATCATTGTCACTCCAAGACAGAGCATAATATGTAACACGTTTTTAAAAGATTAGTCATTAGTCATTCGCGCCATCTATTGGGTCAGGTCCATGCCGTGGATAAAAACACACACATGTTGATTGTACAAAACTATACCACATTTTCAAGGAAACAGTAGCTACTAATTAATGTCAAATTTCAATAGAAAGTATACAGAATATAATTATTTATAATAGATAGTAATTAAATTAGATATATCGTCGGTCCCTATTAAAAAAGTCGGATCTGCAAAATGCTATTTTTCAGTACGAGCAATCAAAGATGTTTCATCAAATATCCTTTGTGACCTATTGCTTGCCATAATGAATAAAAATGCGGGTTATAGAAACTTTTCTAAACGTTTATAAAAACATCCGTCTGTCCGGTGAACATAGCAGCAACTGTCAGATCCGACGCATCTTGCTCACCCACGCCCAGCCAACAATGTCGGTTGGTAAGAACCGACATTGTTATTCGGACACTCTCGGTAGATCCGTCATTTTTAACTTGAATATCTCGAAATTTTTCAAACAAACAAAAATAACTGTGATTGTGGTATAAATGTTTAAAGTGTTTAAATAACTTTTACGTAATAATCCGAAAATGACAAAATTTCAGATCCGACTTTTTTAATAGTGAGCGACGATATAATGCATGAGTCGACAAAAGCATAATTTGAAACATGGAGGGTAGGCGGAAAAAACGATCATGAGTTTTGAGATAAACTGATAAAACTTAATTAAATCCTTGCTATTTTATTAAACTCAATCTTAAAAGTTCTTACATGTCAGTTTCATATTAATTACAATTACATTTCACTTTAATTAAACATATGGTTTTTTATATTTTTAAAGTTTTCTCTCTGAGACCAGTGTTTGAACAAAGATTTTTATTATTTTTTTTCTATGCCATCTAATAGCTTACAAAATTCTCCACAAGACAGCATCATAAAAATAATCAAACTTAATTTGCGATTTTTATGAACAATGATCTTTCTTTCCACCAACCTGACAAATGCTATTTTTTATTACTATCCTACGAGATCATACAATTATTGATAGTTGGCCAACCACTGCACTAGACATTACTTTCTTCTTTCGACCATGTCCGATCCTAATAGGATCATATGGGCCTCCACAATGTGGAGGTTTGTATTAACAGATTTTGTTTTTACGAGAAATGGATGTCAGCCACTTGCTCAACCTATTAGGCCCATACTCTGACTCATACACAAATGGAAAAACCATGTGTACTTGCCAGACCCAGGATTCGAACCTGGGACCTAGACATTACTGAGATTCACCGTCTCTCTATGATCCCACATGTACTCGCACAAAGTATCTCGAGTCAACATGGGTTTCCTCCCATAGTTCCCACGATTTGAACGCCCGTAATAGTAATTATTCAATAACTTCCACTCCTGTTGGCGAGAGTTTACATTAATATAATCAGGATCATTGTCTCCGTCTAGATCTCTCACTATATTATGTAACAAACAGATAGTCTTTATAATTAATTCACATTTTTCCACACTGCGGAATTCAATTGTCCGTTCCATGACCTTCCACTTCATACACATCAAACCGAACGCACTTTGAATGCAATACTTTGCCTTCAGTGACTCACGATTAAAGTGTAATTTTTTTTCATCATTAATTTTCTTGGGGTAAGGTTTCAGCATATACTTTTTCAACGGATATGTAGTCGTCGCGTAAATAAAATGTGGCATAACTTTATCGGAAAATGGTAACTTTTCATCTGCCGGTATTGACATCGTGCCACTCGCTAATTTCATGCAGAGATTGGAAACCCCAAATGTTCCTCCGTTGTCAGATATTGTTCCTATGACTTCAGCCGATATTAGCTTATATCGGGCATCAGCTAATCCTTGGAGAAGAAGATGGCAGTATTTATTGTTTTTAAAAAAATTCGAGTCACGATCAACTGGCTTACGTATTTTGCACAGCATATCATCGAGGGCGCCGATACAATTAGGCAAGCCACGTAATTTATAGAAATCTCGTTTCACCTCCTGCAGTTGACATTCAGTGGGCTCCGGTATATGAACGTCATTCAGTTCTGTCAATATTGCGTTGCACGTTTGAATTGCAAGTTTGGTAACTGTTGATGATCCCAATTTGAATGAAACCGCTATTGAGGATATACTGTCAGCTGTTGTAAGATATCTGAAATAAAAATCAAGTTTTATTCAATATAAGTAATAAATTGATTATTCCATATATGAGACGTCTAATTCCAAAAAGCGATAAGTCCACATAAAATCGAGAAAAAAATACGCATGTATTCTTTGTATAATTTTACACAATATGTATTTATCTATAAATTCCAAAACGCGACATAACCCTACGAAAAAAAATATTTTAAGTCTCGATTTATTACAAAAAGCGCCAAGTCCGTGTTTCATAATATTTAAAGCTTGGTTTATTTCGCGCGTGTTTAAGTCAACTAATAAGGGAACGTTCAATATTGAAAAGGGCGTCTCCCATGCTGTAGCATCTGGTAAACTCATGACAGTGCCACGGAAATATGTGCCTAAAATAAATTAAAAAGTGAGGTACAAGTAGCGCTACATCCAATTTTATTTTGCCTATATTTATTATATTTAAGATTTTGGTTCTAATTTCGACATAGAATACAACGGAAAAAATAATCAAATAATTGAAGCTTGAAACATAAAAACGTTGTTTCCCGAAAATATTGAATTGTGGACTTGTTGCTTTTTGTAATTAGACGCCTCATATAAGCGTGTCCAACGAAATTGAACCTAACTCTTGTTTAACGAACTTATTGTTGAATATTGTCTGTAAATCGAAATGTGTCCACAGAATGGATAAAAAAGATAAAGATGCGAAAGGCAGTCACCATAGACCACGATTTTGATGGCAGTTTTGGTTTATGACCCAATGAGGGGCAAATCATTAAATGCAAGAAATACTGTGAATGTCTTCATATATTACCAATATTGAATGTGCATTGTGTTCATGTGATAAACATCAATGTATATTATGAAACAGACTACAGGTAACCCTCATTCATTGCAACTCCGTCGAGTGCGTATTCGTTATATGGCAATCATCATAGCTGTCAAACCTAACTAGCATAGCAAGTAACGAGTCGCAGCCGGTGGCCATTTGACTTTGGTTGCTTTTTTATAGAAAATATTTTAGTTTTGTATACTTATTAATTTACATTATGGATAACTAGAAGAGCGCGATCGGTATGGTTTGACAAATAACTTTATTAAAGAACTAACCCTAATTAAGTGTATTAATTCAACGATGAGTGAGGCCTCGGCGCTAGTCCGTAGTATTCGATTTTTAGCTTTTTTGAGGGTAGTTATTTGATGGTATTTGAAAGAGTCAAAAGATGAGATGTGACGTTTGAAAATGACGCGAATAGTTACAATGACGCGACTCACGGGTGGGCGGTAACTTGGGATACTTTAGCACGTTCTCGGCAATCTTCGGTAGGTGAATTGTGTCCGAGAAAAAGGAATTGTTCCAATTTGCTCATGACTGTTGACGATTCCAGAAAAATGACATTTAACCATAGATAATAGCTTTCCGCAATCATAGCAGACAGTCGGGGGAGACGGAATCTACTAATGTTATTTGAGCATAACAAATAATGCTGTCTTAATGCTGTGTGCGGCAGTAAATTAAGTTACATGCATGTTGTGAATATCTACTAAACCACATACCTACACAAAATCGACGGGTTAAAAGAAAGTTTGTGTGTGAGAAACAGCTAAGGCAGATAAATGTTTCATTACGAATGTGGTTTTATCTATAACGTCTACATCGTTATTGTTTATTAATAAGTATCCTGAAAGAAATTGGGGTAATTATGCCGCAGATGCCCGCATGATCTTTTATAATTTTTTTTTACGGAAACAGTTTATTCCATGTACACAATTATATTAAATACCTTTTTCTGTCGGCGCAGATGCTTTTCGATCCAATAATTGTTAATTTAAAATTTGAAATTTTCATACATTTCGATGCATCATTATCACAAACTAAGATTATATTAGGTTGGGGTAGGTTAGGGTAATTGTGCCGCAGAGGTGGCCAATGAGCTTTTATAATTTTTTTTTATGAAAACAGTTTATTCCATGTAGACAATTATAATAAATACCTTTTTCTGTCGGCGCATCGGCTTTTCGATCCAATAATCGTTCATTGAAAATTTGAAATTTTCGGTACTGTTCGGTTATACGGAATACAGCGGAAAACGCATTTTGAAAATAGCCGATAAACTGGATTATTTGTAGTTTAACCTAACCAAACCTAACCTAACCTAACCTAACCTAAACTAACCCAAACTAACCCAAACTAACAAATGAGCGTAGTTATGCACAAAGCAGCCGAGCCACACAAACCTCAAACAGAGATAGAAGCACTTTTATGTAAATTGTGTTTCTTTAAATCAGCAAAGCCTCTGTATACTGTGTATACTTTTTGAATGATAGATATTATATATATATATATATGATTTTGTATAACTTTTGAAGAGATAAAAGCATATAATCTATGAAATTTTGGTGTTTTAGCAGTCCAGGTGTTTTGAGTAAAATGATTTTTTTTAGAATGTGCATTTTGCAGAATGCAGCCATCTCTTATTTTTGTAAGAAAAGTCTTTATTTTTGATTATTTTCTTTAAAAATAGCCTTCTAAGTTACTAAATTATAATGGAAATTTCAAAATTCTAAAAATAATTCGAAAAACTTGTAAATTATACATCAATATTTAGCTGCTTGGCACTATTTTTTATATGAAAAATCTGTACATTATATTACATATAATAAAATAAAAAACATATAATGTAATTGAGAAAATAATGTTTATTAATTGAATGTAGAAAAACACACCTTACAGTTACGATTTTAAAAATTTACGTAAGTACATAATATTATCATTTGGCTGCTTTTTGCAAAACGAATATTGCATATTTTTAGAACGCATTTATATGACATTTTTGTATGACAGCAGCTTGGTTGCTTTATGCAAATCGAAAATGTCATATTCAGCGATTTGCAAAATCTTTAAAACGCATTTATATGAGATGTTTGTATGACAGCAGCTTGGCTGATTTGTGCAGAACGTAAAACAAACGTGTGAGATTATGGAAATCATAATAACTCACTTTTTTCAAAATTGTGGCTTGGCTGCTTTGTGCATAACTACGCTCAAATAATCCAGTTTATCGGCTATTTTCAAAATGCGTTTTCCGCTGTATTCTGTATAACCGAACAGTACCAAATTCATACATTTTGATGCACCATTATCACAAACTAAGATTATATGAGGTAATATTAGATTGGGGTAGGTTAGATTAGGTTAGGCTATGTTAGGTTAGGTTAGGTTTAAAAAGAAAGTTGTAAAATTTCATGGCCACCTCTGCGGCACATTTACCTAGGTTATGTTGGGTTTGGTCTAAATAGAAAGTTATAAAAACTCATGTGGGCATCTGCGGCACGTTTACCGAAATTGGAATGTTACACATAGTAAAACACCAGTATGAGTGTTTCCTATGGTTTCTAGGTTACTAGCGGCTTAATACGAGTCCTACTAACCTTAGTGTGATGAAAAGTCGTTCGTTAGTAGTCCTTGACGAACATGGACAGAGCGTGTTTAATCGATCATTAATCTTCTCAGCTATGTAATCAAAAGTTTTAACTGACATCTTCGTGTAGTCGTGAAATTTTTTGGGGTTGTTTCGTAGCCTAGCGTAAAGTCTATTAAACTCTCCATTCTCTGTGCGGTCTTTGGCTGTGAATCGAGCCAAACGTATTTTCTTTGTGGGAGTTAGGAGATTACATCTCCAATATGAATTTTCTGATAATATTGCAATATCCATTAGTGAAAGAGGCATGTTTGGCAAGAAAGTGTAATCAAAATATTATATTATTTTACAGTGGAAAAGATTAGTACCTACAATATTTCAATAATCCCAAAAGGTAATCAAAAGAAGTGTCAATTTTGACATTACTAAACAACACTCCTTGTCTATGACACTCTATGGTCAGTAGCATAGACTAGGACTAGATAATCTGTCTGTTCCAAAGAGATTGGACTCCTCCCCCAGAGGTAGCACCAGTGATGCCAACCGTACTATAATTATAGTACAATACTATAACTTCAATTCCGCGAAAAATGTAAAATACTATAATTTTACGCCAAATATACTAAAATACTATAATTTTAAAGTATTCAAGACAAAAAATGTTACTGTACTATATATTTTTTAGAAATACTATAATTGTTACGCCTTGGTACTATAATCGGCATAGAAAAAGATGGCAACACTGGGTAGCACACAAATGTCAGTGTGTACTCGTTTTGTGAGAGAAAGTTCTACTTCTCCGAAATTAGGTACACTTTGCTGCAAATGGGCCATACTTGGACATTAAAACGCCCCACTGAGTTTTTTTTTTATCAACACAAGCTTACAACCAATTTATGATAAACGTATTTTCATTACAAAAAGTTCCCGCAATAAAAACTTTATAAGGATTCAGGGTAAGAAAAAATAATGCAAATGGATGTAAGTATTTTATTTTTAATAACACAAAAAACACAATAATATTACGAAAAATTATACACAAATCAGTTAATAGCAAATGGTTAAATATTGGAATAAGAAATATGGTCTTGTTTTTACATATTGTTCTATGTAAAATAACAGCATTATTGCTTAGATAAAACGGTTAAATAAAAAACACAAATAATTACAGTTAATTACAAACAAAAAAAAAAATTATATATTACCTACCTATTTACACATGTGTATTTTGAAAATATTTTATGAAATAAAAATATCACATGGGTTCGTTTTTGACATATTGTGTATAAAATTACTTGTTTATACAAACCTATTAGAGACAAAATACAGGTAGGTATGTTATAAATTTGATTACCTATATAGTTATTTACAATATTTTATCTATTTAACTCACTTTTTTTAACTCTCATTTAACTTTAACACTCATTTAACGTCACTTTCCGAGAAATGCTTCCCACACAGTAATGAATATTTAGATGGCACCCAGCTCTCCCGCCCGACTGCATCAATCCACAATTTCCGAAGAACTTCATTTTTCGGAAATCTGAAATAATTTAATTTATACCTATAACATTATAAAATTGCTACATATACTCCATTACATACTTCATATAAATACAATTTTTTGTTTGGTATTCTTAAAAATATATTTAACTCTGAAATGAAATATAAAATCTATGTAAATAATAAATGTCATTAACTAGCACTAACAGTTTTTACTTTGAAAAAGACATTGTATATTTTGGGTTCAAAATAATATTATGCATACGGCCCTGGATTTTTCGCAATAAACAACCATTTGATGTTTGATGTAAAAGTTTTGAATTGTTATTGTAAAAGATCTTTTAGGAAAAACTATCAATGTATAAATAAATAATAGTATGCATATTGTTCCGAAATGCTGTTACTCATTTGTATTCTTCCATTAATAAACATTTTTTTACCGAATAATAACGTATAATACGTATATCGAGAGAATAACAATATCATATCCGCCATGTTGTTTTACCACACGAACTTGAAGAAGCTCCAGAATACCAACATTACCAACTGTCTTTCTCCGATTCGTATTTTTTAGTACATAAATGATAGCGTGTTCCCTCTCCAGTCTTTCAATCTCTTTGGTCTGTTCTAAAATGTTTTGAGACAAATATCTAGAATTTTTATGTAATGTTATACCGAAATAATTAACTATACGCCGTAGATTAAATTTGAAATTTCAATTACCCATTTACTTTCTTTTTATTTTTCAAAAATGTCAATCATGTCTCCTTTTTTTATGTCGGCAATACTATTTGTGATTTTGACAGAACGATTATTTTACCGCCAAAAATAAAATAATTTTGTGTAACATATATTGGTAAACCCAAACTTTATGGAATAGTACTAATCTATCATTAATTAGAATTTATATTAACAATTATAACTGATATTATTTACTATCCAAAGAAATTGGACGCTGCCTCTTCAATCTCTTTGATACTACCAGTGTAGGGAACGCTTTGGTTAGCATCATTTAATGTGGTAGGTACCTATTCCTATTCTATGTTTTTATTAGCTTGTATTCTTATTTGTCCAGTACAAATCTTGCAATCATTTTTAACTAACTTCCCGACTAGCTAGACATTTCAAACTTTTAGAATATATCAGAACACGATGCCAATGCATTTTTTTAATAGTAGGTACTTTTAGGCATCTTTAAGTAGAATCGAATTCATTTTCAGTTAAATCTGTTTTGTATGAAAAGTTATTTCGGAAGAAATCCATAATCCAATCCACTATTATTGGTTGCTAGGGGCTGGGGTCCTAGCAACTAAATTATTAATATATACATGCGTTACTATGGAAATCAAAATGACATTTCAGTATTATTTCTATCAAGTACAATTTTTTTTGATCGTTTAAGCTAGCAAGTCAAGTTTATATGATTCAACAGAAAATTTAAAAACGTAAGTATTTAAAAAGTTCTTTTTATCTTGTAATTATTTACCTACATATAGTACATTTAAATCTAATAAAATTTTTAATCGCTTATATAATTCATAACCATTTAAATGCTAGGAGATATTAGCATGGAGGTACCCAGTGGGCCGCGAATTAAACCTTATAAATTTTTTTGGAAATAATATACCTATTAAAAGTAGGAATATCATAAAAGCTGTCTTGTATTTCGGTTAAGTATTTCAACATGATTCTAAAAGATGGCAATGTGTGTACAATATATAAAATTATTTAATTATTATATAAGTATTTGTTTTCATCATTTGTCCATATTTATTGAATGTAATGAAACAGAATGTAATTTTTATTTTTGCCATGAAATGGAATGAGTTTCAAGAATTTCACTATCTGTGTGTGTTCTGTTTAATGCAAACCCTATTGCTATGGCTAACAATAAGCTTACCATATTTTACGTTTTCCATGGCAGGTACAGATGTCAGACATTTAATTTTTTTAACTTCTCTTCTGATTTTTTTAACCCAAAGAGTGCCAGAATCAAGTTAACTCGGCAAAGTTTGTATGTGTCGTTGAGCGATAAGCAAGTTAATTTGTGATATTTATTATTTCATTTCGAAACTAAATGTTCCAAACTGTTGTATCGGGAACCGATGGCCGTATAGCATTGAAATCAAATTCATGTCTAAATAAAACACTTGAAAATATGTAATAAAATCCCCCCCACCCACGGTAGCCGCGCGGCTCTTCAAATCGTGGGAACTGTGGGAGGAAACCCATATCGACTCGAGATACTTTGTGCGAGTACATGTGGGATTATAGAGAGACGGTGAATCACAGTAATGTCTAGGTCCCAGGTTCGAATCCTGGGTCTGGCAAGTACACATATTGTTTTTCAATTTGTGTCTGTCAGGGTATGGACCTAATAGGTTGGGCAAGTGGCTAACATCCATTTCTCGTAAAAAACAAAATCTGTTAATACAAACCTCTACTCTATGGAGGCCCATATAATCCTACTAGGATCGGACATGGTCGAAAGAAAAAAAAGATAAATAAAATCCACCAGAATACAAGGGAAAGATTACGTAGGTAAATATATTAAAAATAAAATCATATCTTAATTATATAATAAATAAATATTATTTATATAGAATTCTGTATGATTCAAAGGTAGGTTAGCAAGGAAGTAGATGGTTGTAAGTCTGAAGTACCTATCAAATATCTTATAATAATGACAGCGTTATTATCAGATATTTGATACCAATCAATATCAAATTAATGTTCTTGTTCAATCAAATAAAATTGGAACATTACGGTTTGCAATGAATGCTCCACAATGTGTCATTTTTTTTATCTCAATGATATACGGCCATCTCTTTCCGGTACGACAGCTGAACAAGATGCGAATTACCAAACCCTATTTACAGTCAGGCAGTGTAAATTTATTTATTTATACCTATCAAATACAACATCGCGTCTTGCTTATGTTTGAAGAATGAGATTGGCGAGACAGTCAGCCACTTTTACCTGTAAACAGCAATTATCGCGATAGTTTAAAATGCACACCATCGGTACTAGTAAATCCATGCACGTGTACAGGCACTATTATGTCAAAGAACATAATGTATTAAACAGTGACAACTCAACAAACGTAGTTTTGAGTGTCATGTTTTAATATTTGAATATTTTACAATACTCAAGATTTGACAAGTTTTAAAAGGAAACATGTGTCAGAATGTATCTATTCGAAATTGAAACGTATGATCATTCGCCAGTTTTAAATGGAAACAATTCGAAACAGATCTGTACAAAACTGGTTTTGTTTGAAAGGTTGTAAAAGTTCATATAGATTTTTTGGCTCTCAAGGTATCTAAACTATTTTTTTCGATTTGTTTCTGTACAAGAGCTCATTTTAACGAATATTTTGATACCAATATAGCGCAATGTCGAATTTTTGACTTGTTACCGTTCAATACTGGGCCATCGATAATATTATGTAATAGCATTGTTGCTTTTAAGAAAAGACCAGTGTTTTTTCATATTTTTATTACACAATATACATTTTTTTATATCATAAAATATATACGTTTGTAGTCTTATAAACTATTTGGTCTAATAGGGCTTCTATAATAATTATAATCAACATATCTATCTACAATATCTTTAGAAATATTGATGGATTTATATGAAAAATAATTATTTCATTACAAATTCAAACATTGTCAATAATATTAATTAAGTACTTAGAAAAAATAATATTTTTTTAATATTAAAATCATTTTTGTTTACAATATTAATAACATCCAATTCATTATGGCAATCTGTATATTCATCGATTTAATGAAATGTGTATTTTTTTGAATACATTAACAAATTTATAAACTTGTGAAAGATATTTAACATATTTTCTTTAGAAAGAATTGGAGATAATATTATCATCATTAATTTAGTAAATAAAAACTATTTCATGTACATGATGTAAGCTTAATAATAAAATAGAATTAAGCTTCCAGAATGATACAAAAACAGTGGATAGAGTTAACATATAAATCGTATGTATATAATTTACCATACCCATTATCGCTGTGAGCTTATGTACCGTTGACAGATGACACGTTGAAGCACAAAGTATTTTTTATTTTTTATAAGTGAGTGATGATCCAATTGAATTGAATTGAAATTGTGATTACAAAATGATCATTCGGTCAAATTCTCCATGAACAACTTGTCATTTTGGTCTCAATGCTATACTACCGTCTGTCACCAGTAAAAAAACCTCACAGCTAATATATTACACGGTGAATTACATACGTACCATCTACCGGATAAGCCAAACAGGGTTCATGAGTAGGGAACAATTATGCCACAGGTCTAACAGCAGCTTTAAGTTAGTTAAATAAAATGCATACAATTCAAATATCCATATTGCATGGCATTGTTTATAAACTTACCATTATTTATCATGGCTGTAACTGTGTTAGCAGCGATCTGAAAAACTACAATTTCTCTCAAACTTTTACATATTTATAATATTATATACCTCTGGCACTCAGTTCTGTACTTTAACCTTTTCTATGCCTCACAATATTAAGATTTTTAACGATACACATTAAATGTAGAGCGAAGCTCTTACTACACTGTAATACCGATAATTTGTGCCCTAGTATTTCATAATTATTCAAACAGATGTCACTGTGTGTTTAATTTTTTAGATTATGCAAATCAATCGACAGTGGCTAGTAATTTTAGCTTAAAGTCAGACGAGATAACTAGTGAAATTTGTATGTGCGGCCTGTCAATCACGGTCCTCATAGAGTGAAATAACTCGCTGAAGGCATAGAACCGGTTAACCTAACATTACTATGAAATCGTAGCCATGACATACTATAATATGTTTGTTATAAAATTGCACCGCATTCAAGTTAAATAATATATAAAATATTTTCTTGTTGAATGAAAGTAATAATTATTAGTGAATTAGTCCAGCGTACAGCGTAATACTATTAAATATTAATTCGTTGTCACTCTTTGTTTCACAAAGAAAAACTATAATAATTAGTAAAAAGTACTTATTAATAAATATTAAATTAATAAAATGTAGAATAATCTACATTAAAACAATACTAATAGGTATTTATGGGTAAATGCTAATGAAATTTACAAGATAATAACAAAAATATTATTGTCTTTGGGAAATTTTAAATTTCCATTATAAAAACTAACAAAACAATATTGTTTAGTAGGTAAGTATAATAAGTTAATAATAAATTTACAATAATTAAATTAAATATAAGTCTAAATTTACAGAAAGAGAATGGGGACATAGATAACTCGATAAAATAGAAGAAATTTTATGTTATTAACATTTATTCTGTCATTCGATGTTGTTTTGTAAGAATAAAACATGTTTTTAGCATGGGGGTACAAAAGCTTTCAGATTGTCAACATATTATGGAGATGATGTATTTAATAAGTCCTTGAGATATTCGATTTACATTGGGGCCAATGCGGTTGGTACAGGGACATGTGTACAGCAATTTAAGCTTCACATTCACTAGGGTACAAAATGTCCCTCAACATAGTCTATGTTGGCGAGTGTAGACGGGTGCGCAATATGTAGTAAGTAGTTCCGCACCCCGCCACCTATTTTTTTTCTTACGTTTCGATAAACTACTCGTCAGAATAAATATGTATGCAGCACTGACCAACACAACCTCCTCGGCCGACATTTCTGCGATAACTGATGTGAGTCCTGGTGTGTACAAGCAAAATGTTCCGCGACACTGTTCCCCAGACATCGATGTAGATGTTGAGCGTCATGTCCCAGAACATGTTGCTCCATTTGTCCCCTAGTGAATACATTTAAAGGTGATGTTGGATGGCCGAGTCATACTACAATCAGTCAGGGTGATCTTAATGCATTTGAATACGTTTTTGGCCAATATTTTTCTTTTCATTAATCCCACGATGCTGCTAGTACAATTAAAATTTTTTGGTTATTTGATAAACGCATCGAACACATTCTATTTAGGAAGCAGGATTTAACTGATAAATATGTATGGATGCAACATTTAATTTGGTTGGGCTGACCATAGTTCAAAATGTACTACATGTTGAGCCAACCAAATCAGAACATCTGGAGGGTCTTTAATATTCATAAAATGCAATTTAAATGTTTCACTAGCGCTCTGTTCTCTCTCAAAATCTCTCTCTTTCAAGTTTATGTCATCCAAAATGCTGTCTCTTGATAGTTCACATTTTTATACCTCCATGGTTTTAGTATTTTTATCATTGATATTTTGTGAGAATTACATATTTCAACTACATGTCATAACAATAATTATGTAATATTATAAAGTATAAAAAAGAGATTCTTGTTGTATATTGATTGAGACTTATATGATTATTGATTGTATTTGAGTTATCACCGTGTATTTTTTTTTCTTCTTCCTTCCTTGAGATTTTGCACTCATTTCAGAGATCATTCTCAAGAATTTTTTTTAAAGATTCTGTTAGCAATGTGAATAAGTTTGTCTAAAGATGTTAGGGTTAAATTGGTGACAGCTCTATTCCTTCTAAGCTGTGTGCTTATGCAAAAACACATATGAGAAATTGATTGCTGCATATAGCTCATTACAGTTAAATAAAATTGAGAAAACAATTACTCAGTACACATTACTTTTAATCAATAACAAACCCTACTTCTAAAATTATATGTATAAATAACTGCTCTACTTAATGTTTACTTAGTAACTCAATGATATCTTAATTCTGACTCTTTTCATATCTGTCATTTTTTTGTGCATAAATTAGGTTAGGGTGAATGTTGCGCACACAGAACAGATAATAAACAGAATTCCGATAGGATATATACCAATGCAGTAAATTTTGACGCAGGGTTTTGAATGTGTGAGTGTCCTACGAAAATGAACCATGCATTATATACGTGCAATAGTGTGTGTAATACACCGATATTAAATGAGCGTCAATGCATAAGCCGAGAGCAGATGTCAGTATTCGACGTATGACGTATTCTTGACACGTGTTTAAATTTATCCCGTATTATTCCTTACTCAAGATCGGTTGCATGCTCCTCCTTACCCATTAGGTACCTATTTCAGTTTGCATTATTTTTGAGTTCCCTGGTTGCTCAGCTTAACAAAACTATTAAAACTAAACTATAAAAAGGATGCAAAGTCTCCCTGGCAACACTGTATCTACTTAATCACAAATTCACATGACTGGGACATGTATTTTTTTATACTTAACGTATTTATAAATTATTGGACATGTATTTTTCATAGTGTAGTAGTAGATCACAGAAATGCCCAGGCTTTGAGAAAATAGACCTTACTAGGTATCGAACCCTGAAATCCAGAAAGAGAAGCTAGAGTCTTCTACAAGCTGGTGTGCGGTTTCCCCCGTTTCAGCATCTTAGCACTGCATTCCCTCTCGTTCCCTCCCATTGAAAACTTGCAACAGTTTAACGCGATGGCACAATGCTTTTCATCCGCAAACGACGTGACGCGAACGCCAGCTTATAGAAGACAGACTCTAGTGCCCTACCCATTAGACTACAATACCAGTTGATGTTTAAAATTAAGAGCTGTTACACCAGACCAGATGTTATTGAATTTTGCGAAAGAGCCTGAAACATTAGAGTTTTTAAACGTATCATGTTATACATAATATGTAGAAAAAGAAAGGACACACAGCGTTAGCCCAAATACAAAAAAAATCTTGTTTTATTTATTGGCATTTACATATTCAGCCAAAATTAAATCTGTCGTAAAGGTTAGATAAAGTTAGGTTACTACAGTTGGAAATTATGCATGTTAGGTTGGTAGTGGTCGTGTTTGGAGCGTCCCGTCCTGTTGGAGAATTGGGAGTAGGTGTCAGCGTCCACGTGCGACATGTGCTGGTGCTGATGCTGGTGGGCATGGGGATGCATCAACAGAACCGGCTGAAGGGCGAGAGATTTTCTTGAACCAGATATCGACATGGCGTCCGTTACATAGGCGTTGTTCACTTCACCTGGAATTAGATGAGAAAATTGTTATCAGTTCATATATTTAGAAATTTTAAATTGTCCCACATATCCATTTTGACCTCTCAATGTAGAGCTATATTTACAGGATATTTTTAATTTAATATTATGAATGGTCAGTTCTCTGTTTTCTTCTACCTCTTCCACCATTTTAAGGTTGTATTATAGAATTTGGTGGCGAAGGGTGGAGGTAGGCTGTTAAGATCCGCCATTGATAGTGCACATTAAACTTTGTCAGTCATACGTGTTTGTTTTCATTAAAATAAGACTACAGTATATAAATGGTGTTGGTTAGTTTTTAAAATTCATTTGAACCCTGCGAAACCAAGCCATAATAGATAATAGTCCAAAAATACTCGTATATATAAAGGGTGTTTTTTTAGAGGTATAGAACTTTAAGCTGGCAGCACTTTTTTAATTGGCGGCCATTTTGTCAGCTGTTAAGTGATTCATGTTTAGTTTGGTTTGGCATTTCAACATGAATAGACTGACGCCTGAACAACGCTTCCAAATTGTGAAAATTTATTTTAAAACAAGATTGCCGTTGATCCCGATTTTCATAAGCGAATTTTGTTTAGCGATGAAGCTCACTTTTGGTTGAATGGATACGTCAATAAACAAAACTGCCGTATTTGGAGTGATGATAATCCTCAAGTGTATGTTGAGACACCGTTACATCCAGAAAATTTGACTGTTTGGTGTGCTTTATGGGCTGGTGGAATAATTGGTCCGTACTTCTTTAAAAACGATGCTGGCCAGAACGTTACAGTCAATGGTGACCGCTATAGAGCCATGATTACTGACTTTTTCGTTCATCAATTGAACAACCATGATGTGCAGGAGCTGTGGTTTCAACAAGACGGCGCAACATGTCACACAGCTCGTGCCACAATTGATTTATTGAAGGAAACGTTTGGTAGCCGCATAGTTTCACGTTTCGGACCCGTGAATTGGCCTCCAAGATCGTGCGATTTAACGCCGCTTGACTATTTTCTGTGGGGATATGTGAAGTCGCTAGTCTACGCCGATAAGCCCGAAACGATTGACCACTTGGAGGACAACATTCGCCGCGTAATTGCCGATATACGGCTACAAATGTTGGAAAAAGTCATCGAAAATTGGACCTCCAGATTAGACTACGTCCGAGCCAGCCGTGGCGGTCATATGTCAGAAGTCATATTTAAATTTATAATGCCAGAAGAGCATCTTTCGAATAAAGTAAATTTCATGTCAATATAAAAAGTCATCTTTATTTTATTCCATTTCAAAGTTCTATACCTCTAAAAAAAACACCCTTTATAAAATAACTAAAATTATGCAATTAAATCATATTATATAACTTTGGATATTTTACAGGTAGAATAATATTTTTTATTTATTATAGTTTGGTTTAGGCAGGGTTTAATGAATTTAAAAAGAGAACCAACAATATGTATTCTTAATCCAACGAAAACAAACAAGTATGAATGAAAAAGTGTGCACGATTTTGTCGTATCGCCCAAAATATACCAAAACTATTATCGTTTGGTTTAGGCAGGGTTTAATTGATTTTTAAAAACTAACCAACACCGTCTGTAAAATGCAGTCTTAAGTCAATAAAAACAAATACATATACTAACAAAGTTTAATGTGCACTATTTATGGCGGATCTTAACAGCCTTCCTCCACCTTTCGCTACTGCCGTCTATTGACAGTCCAATTTCTTTTTTTTTTATTATTTTTTTTGTTCCTTCTTTAAAATCTCAGCCCACGGTTTCACGACCGTGCGAATGTGTCGACATTTAGTTGACACAATTCTTATATTTACAATTGGATAAACAGCAATTAAACGCTGAGTGGGCAGACAGGCAATCAAATGCATGTAAGTATATAATATAAAAAAAATTGTAACATTAATTTCACGCATTGCAGTTTCGACGGGAAAATTCACAACAGCACGCACACTGGAGCATCATTCATACTAAATATTACTTCATAATTGTATTATTATTACGTGTCATCAGAATCACAAACAGTGATTAAAAAACGACGTAACAATATTACGATATTATAATTTATATCGTAATGTTTCATGGATAGAAGATGTGCAACCACTGGAGATTTATCTTTTGAATTTGGAACAAAGTTTGTTGTATGAGTATTTTTATTAAAATATTAAAGGGAACGGAAGGCAATTGATGCCTTTGAGATGTGGTGTTGGCGCCGAATGCTTCCTATTTCTTGGACGGAGCACAGGACGAACCATTCAATCATCCAGAGACTGAAGATAAAAGAACGGCTCTCGACGAGAAGAATTCTGCAGTTTTTTTGACATATTGTCAGGCGCGGACCGGACAACCTGGAGAGACTGGTGGTTTTGGTAGGGAAGGCGAAGCAGAGGAAGAGCGTCTGCGCGCTGGAGCGACCAAGTGAAAGAGCTGACTGGGGGGCACCATCCATTCTGCCCTGAGAGAAGCGGAAAATCGAGAAGGATGAAAAGTCTTGGTCGCTCAAAGGATGACGAAATTCAAATGTGGTCACGATCCTCAGCCATGAGTGTACGACCAAGAAGAAGAATACATTCGCTGTAAATTCGAGTTAGGTTAAGGTTAAGGTCTCTTAGAAGTTTTGAACATCCACTAAATTGGTAGATACCAAACGCAGATGACGCAATCGATTCGTCAAAAATGCGAAAGAAGCTCTCGAAACAATTGAAATCAGTCATAAAAGGATAACAAAATAACTGCAATATAACCTAACGACTCAGCGAAATTAATTTGAGGGTTTATTAAAGAATGTTATTTACCAAATAAGTTGTGAAAAAAACATATACTATACCTACTTAAGTAACAATTTTGGTATTTTTTATGTATTTTAATCATTTATTAAAAACATTAAAATACTTATCTATTTACGAAAAATAAACGCAATACGACGAAAATTTAGACAAGTAAAAAGCTAGTGGTAGCTCAATTTGGAAAGCGCTTCAGAGAGTATTAAACGCCATTTAGTTAAAATGTGTCGAAATTAATTATGACGACTTTAGCATAGTGGCCTATGTGCATGGGCGAGAGATGCAGGTTCGATTCCTTAGGGATTTCGCAGGGTGTCTTACTTTTTTCAAAAAGATTTTTTCTATTGGTTATAATATATTTTCTCAGAAGTGTTTTCAAAATTATGTATGTTCAAGTAAAAAGTAGTTGAAGTGTATAGATTTTATTTTTTTTATCGTGGGGGGGGGGCTCAAAATCAGTTAAGCCTCCACGTTCCTAAATCCACCACTGACAAACACACTTATACAATCAAAAAAAACTATAAGTATTTTGTGAATACGTATCATTGAAATAGACAAAACGCTGATGAAAATGCAATTAAGTCGAAATCACAAACACTTGAATTTTATTACTCTGTATAGATTGTTCAATGATAAGTTTATAGTCGTGTCCGGAATCTTTTACGTATGCAGTTCGCCGTATCAGACTTCCATCACTAAAGACCGTCCAACCACTTTGGGTCGTATAGTACTGACATAAAAGTCATGTCTAAATAAAACACGGTTATTGTCGGTTTACACTTTACAGGAAGCCAGCAGCAAACAAATTTTGAAAATAGCCGATATACTGAATTATTTAGGAAAGGTTAGGTTTCCATTTTTGAATTCATGAATTTTGCCAAAATCAACTATGGAAATTGAATTAATGTTCATATTGAATCTAATAAAATTGTAACCCGTATAGTTTACGGTCATCTCTTTCTAGTAAGAAAGCTCACGGCGAACTGTGCCACGGTGAAATGTTTTACGTACAATTGACATGTAACCGTTTATAATATGTGAAACTAGCTCAGCTCAGCTCATCTTTCAAAATGTATTATGCTTTATTAATGGGTGACGTGAAAACCTTATTAGGTATATTATATTCAATTGCGAAAAATGTGTCAATTTGTAGTTACTTTATCGTAAGTTTTTAAAAATCCCATAGAACTCTTGGTGTAGGGTCGCAGAACTCTGGTATATCAACTACCTAAATAGGTAATTTATTCAGTGCCGAACCGTAAAATACTTTTTCTCTTTTAAATAGAAAAAAAAAATCATCCGTATTGTCCGATAAAAAAAAGTTCCCACAGTTCATATTCGATTTGTACTGAGATCTAAATGGAGTAGTTCAATATTAAAGACTAAATAAATAACAGCTTTAATATTGATCATACATCATTTGAAAACACTTATGAGAAATATATAACCAATAGAAAACAATCTTTTTTGAAAAAAATACGACAACCAGCAGGAATCGAACCTGCGTCTCTCGGGATTCGTGCCACAATATGAGTAACTATTTAAATAGATTTGAGATTTTGTCTCAATACACCAGCAACTAAAAGTGAAAGGTAAATTATCCACATTGTCGCGAATTGAAAATAATTTACGTAATGCCATTGACCAAAAGCATCCAAGATAATAAAAAGTGTTCAACCAATGTGTGTTACCAGTGCTCGCGTATGCATGTGAAACATGGTCTCAATGTAAAAAAAATCCAAAAATTACGAGTAGGTAACGCAACGTGGCATGGAAAGATGCATGTTGTACATAAGGCGGAAAGTCCACAAAAGAAACCAATGGAAAAGGAGGCAGACAAGAGTATGTGATGTGATAAAGGCCATTGCAATAGGCTGGATGTGTCGCTCAGCGAATGGTCAATCGCTGGACAAATGTCGTACAGTGGTACAAAAGGTGCACTATAAATGTTTCTTAACCTCTTTACATCCGCGGAACACAAAAAAAATCAAAAAATATTTTGCGGATCATCAACATTGGAATAAAATAATAAATATTTATATTTACACTATTTTTGAAACAATTGTCGAGACATAATACAACCCCACTTCAAATTTTGAGTTTCTACGTAAACCACGCCCCCCGTCTATCTATGAAATGATTTTAGACTATATACAATAGTGACATTCATTCCGGAAATGACTTGTTAATTCATTGTGAACCCTTGTAGGTGCACGAGTTCTGACAGATATTTATGACTTAAAATTTAATATAAGCTTTTAAAAATTGATACTAATTATTTTTGAACTGCAGAAAATCTTCGCGAACCACCGGTTAAGAAACTATGTGACTAAACGACCACTAGGATGCCCTAAAATACTCTGGAAAGACGAACTCATAAACTTCAGTGGATGTACGCGGCAGCGAAGAATTATGGACCAAAAAGGGTGGAAGGAGCTAGGAGAAGCTTTCATCCAGCGTTACATCGATCCCGGCTGATGATGATAATAATTATATAGAGTAATAATTACAAGATAAAAAGAACTTTTTATATACCACGTTTTAAAATTTTCTGTTGAATCATATAAATTTGAAATTTATTAATAATTTAGGACAAATAAGGCAATTGTCAACAAATCATTTTTTTGCTATTTTGCAACAAACAAACAAATATAGAATACTGAAATGTCATTTTGATTTCCATAGTAACGCATGTATATATTAATAATTTAGTTGCTAGGACCACCCCCTTAGCAACCAATAATAGTGGATTGGATTACGGATTTCTTCCGAAATAACTTTTCATACAAAACAGAATTAGCTGAAAATGAATTCAATTCTTCTTAAAGATGGCTAAAAGTATTAAAAGAATGCATTGGCATCGTGTTCTGATAATACCTATATTCTAAAAGTTTCAAATGTCAAAAGGAAGTTAGTTAAAAATAGATTGCAAGATTTGTACTGGATAAACAACCACCAAACAGAACAAAACAAGAATACGAGCTAAGAAAAACGTGGTAAAAAAATATACATAAATATATGAATTGATCTACCCCAGTAAATGTTATTCATTGTGAAGAAATGTTGCTAATGAAGATATTGTCTTCTGCGCTTTATTTTTTCGTGATGCAACACCGCGGCACTTTATGCATGATTTCGTTTTATTCTCTTTTCACAGAAGAATAATTTTATTGAAACAATAACGCGAAGAAATATTATTTCTTTGCTGTTTTATAACGGAGAAGCGTCGTTACCTCATCTGGCAAGTGAACCCGTTATAATGATATTGCTGTGTAGTACTTCAAACGAAATGACGATTTGAAAGAAAGAAATTGATCTTCATGGATAATTACCTTTGCAGAAGGTTTCAAACTGTTTAATAAACTAAAATATAACCCTAGTGATAAACTCTCAAGAGACAATCGACAGGTTCCAAAGCAACTCATCTCGCGTTGGTTTAAAAATCAACGCGAAGAAAACCATCGTTTTGTATAATAGCACCAGTCCTGATCCAGATTTCCCGCTGAGTAGCGACGGACAAAACATCGAGAGCGTCGACAGCTTCAAGTACCACACAGGTACACATCACGGGAGATGTCATTTTGCAGAAAGAGCTCGCTATCCGAATGGGAATGGCTGGAGTACCTAACATGCAACTCGATGCGGATGTCTGTAACTCACGATAGTACTCGGTCAAAACCAAATGCCGCCTATTCGACGCTTGCATTCCGACGGTGCTGCATTACGGTAGCGAATCATGGCACCTTACGAAGGCTCAGAGCAACCGTATACTGAGCTTCGAAAACAGATGTTTGCGACGGATACTGGGTGTGCGGTAGTATGACTTTAGGAGCAACGAGGAGATAAGAGAATGCACCAAGTAGCCTCAGAGTGAAGAGGCGATGTTGGACCTGGCTCTGCCATGTGCTGCGGATGCCAGAAGATAACCTCAACCTGGCTTGCCTGTTCTTCAAGCCGACTGGATTCCGGTGTCCTGGAAAGCCTCTACATACTATCTAAAGAGTGTATACAGCGAAGCTACGGGATGCTGATTGACCTGGAACGAAGCAAGAAGACTGGCGAGCGACAGGGATTCTTAGAGGCGCCGCGTGGTGTCCATGTGCTCCAACTAAGGGGCGGATATGGCTGAAGAAGAAAAAGATAAACTCATATCCTCTAAAAATATGTCTGGGAAAGATGATATTAAGGCAAAGTGTAGTGCCAGAAGAAACGTGTAATTTAGTACAATTTATTTACATTCTGATAATTTACATTTTCACATAGGTATCTAATAGAGACACATATTATATTTTATATCGAAAGGTAAAAGATATTCTCATTAAAAAAGGCATTTGGGAAAAATATTAAAAAGTATATACACCAAAAATACATTAATTTATGTTACCTACATAGATATATCGTAGAAAATGGAAGTAAAACTGCGATAGCCTTGTCGGAAACCCGAGGATGTTCTTTATTAAGGCTATACTTCAGCTGGGGCACGGTCTAAAACGATCTTGACTACGCGACGCGAAGATTGTGCAAACGACGCGTGCAGAACAAAACACAATTTGTCATAAAAATTCAACATGCGTCCATTTAATGTTATGTTTATTGTTCTATTAGTAATAATAATAATATATTCATTGACAGTTTTTTCTTTTTCAAGTAAATGGGTAACGTTTTTTAGTCATCTTTACACGATTTAAGAATTAATTTCCCCGACGCCATCACAAAACAAATTGACGTGTTCACAGCTCGACTTTCGCTCTCCGATTGGCAGCAAGTCCAAAATTTCGTCGCACCTATAGTTGAAAATTATTTGCCGTTTCACTGAAGTATTCTCTTAACCGAAATCTAGAAAACAGCCAATGGAACATCGGCGAAGTTTACTTTTATCGTCTTTATTGATTCAACAAATTCCTCTCGAATTTGTAGGGAAAGTGCTTCTACAGATTTTTCGGCATTGGTTGCAAAAAGATTCTGAATCCAGTCGTATTGCTCCGTATCGATTTTTGAAAGTAATGATCAACTTTCTTTTGCAGCTTGCTAAATGTTTTTGAGCCAGATCCAAAATTATTTGCTTGTTTTCAATCGTAGTCTGCACAATCATCAATGAACCGCGGCACACCCAGCATTGTCTCGCGGCACACTGGTGTGCCATAGAACACCGGTTGCGGAGCACTTTGCTAGAGGGTCGATAGATAGTATAATAAAGGTTCGAATATACAATTCACCAGTTTAATTCGGTATTTATAAATTGGTGTACCTATCTAATTTTTAACTTGACTTATAGGTAGAGTTAGGTATTTCTCGAGATTCGGGATTTCCCGAAATGATAAAATTTTCAATTCTCGAGATTCGGGATTTCTAGAAAATAATTCTCGGGAATTCTCGAGATATCGGGAAATTAAAAAAAAAACCTGTAAAAATCCTAAAATCAGTGTAAAAACAGACAAATTCCAAATTTTTTTGAAAGAAGATAAACAAAATAGAAGTAGACAGAGTAAAAATAATTCAAAACATTACTTATGAAAATAGAATTTCACAAAACACAGACTGTCCATCGCTGCGTCTGGCAATCGCGTACCTACGCTTTGAGACAAAGATTTCCGTGATGTTACAAAAATTGCGCTCATTTTGAGTCGACGTTGGCTTAATTGTGTTAAATGCCCCGACCAGTCTTTGAACGTGTTATATGTCCACTTGTTTCATATAGAAAATCGTTTTTCAATTAACATTTGATAATAAAGACATCCCGAATCCCGAGAAAAGATTCTCGAGATCCGGGATTTCCCGAAATGTTAAAAATTTCAATTCTCGAGATTCGGGATGGGAAATCACGAAAATTTCTCAAGAATTCCCGAAACCCAACTCTTCTTATAGGTACCACTAAATTTATCACGTTGATATCGGTGTCGAATAAAATTGTTGAAATTAACTGTACAGTGAAGTAATGTGTTTTCATACTACAACTAAAATTTCGGCGCACATTGGATTAACTTAATAATATATGTACAATTTTATTATATTTTTTAAATATTGTAGGTCAATAAGATTTAGATTTATTTTTAAGCTATACTTCGAGTTGACTCGAAACCCAGAATTGAAGCTATTGACATTTTAAGTAAATTAATTCATACCAATGTGCACCGAAATAAAGGGACGTGCATGATAGTTTATACTCATGGAAGTGTAATATATAAAAAGCCTAGTATTATTATATTATGGGTACAAACAAACACTATTTAGAGCACTTGAAGTTACTAAGTGCAAATCAATTTTGAGGCACTGCAGTAATTATGGCTTATAAGTGGATAGGTAGAAGAATTAATTGCGATAAATTTAATGTTTTCAAATGTATGAGGTTCTTGGCTTATAGAAAGCACAAACACAGATACTCTTTTTGATTTTCTATTATAAGCATCTACCTGCAGGATTGTATACATAAAATATTTTAGTTTTGAACTTGTAATATATTTTTTTAATATACCTACTTATTAGCTTAGAAGAAGTCTTTTTTCTAACTGCCTTTATACATACCTCGTGTTTACTACCGATGCTGTCTTTAAAGACTTTGCCACCAAAAATATTCTACTTGATGCTAATTTTATTCATACACGAGGAAGAAGAAGCAATAATGTTGCCATTCATAAATATTACACTTCCATGTTCACATAAATACACAGCACACAGGCAAGCCAGCACCGAAGCAGCATTGGCAGACAATACAAAACGAAAATGCCTGATTCCCTCTAGTTACAAAAGAAACCTTTATAAAGGGTCGCACTGCTTGGGTAGTTGGAGTCGGCCTGAAGACGGATGTGCCTGGTGGCCAGGATGAAGGCGAGGGTCGACAGGATCACGGCGTCAAGGCAGGCTATCACCGCCAGGAGGTACGCCCATCTGATGCTGCATCGGCCTGGAAATAATACACAATATGTTATTTTAACTTTTGATTTAGCTAGGGTTAAGAGTGAGCTGAACAGCAACAAGGTCATTCATAGTTCATTCAAAAAGTAATCTCAGCGTTGAAAGGACGTCATTTTAATTCAGTCTAACCTCAAAAACCTCTAACCATCGGGGATTTATTTTAAGAAACGCAATAATTATTAATTACAATTCTCGGTAGAATGAATAATCATTATTAGTATTATTATTATTACCTTCAAACATAACATGTATGCGACGTAACCTGATGCCGGCCGAAGGAATACAGGGCTGTCAAAATAATATCAATCTAATGGTACGTTTTAAAGAGTTACAAATTTTAAGTTAAAAATAGCTTACTGTACAGATGGAATAATTACATACTTCCAAGCGTCAAACGGCATACAACATTCATCTAAAATAATTATGAAAAGACTAGCTGATTATGTTATGTTATTTTTGTATCGTTCTTATTTTTTTGCTTATCAAAATATCTCACATATTATCTGATGATGTGTATTTTGGGTATATCGTATTATGTATCTTGTCTCATTAAAATTGCTATTAAGTTGATATAACATAGGAAAATCTGTAAATCATTAAAATGTTAATTTCGTTATAGTTTTTAATTAAACCGGTGCAATTACATATTAGATTTAAGCACTGTTGTACTGTGTGACTTTTATAATATCAGATAGCCTTACGCGAGATGGGCAAGATAAAAAATAAAACTGTAGGATGTCGGCAGAAGAGTAAACAAAACCCAGCTCATTGGATAACCGAATGGTAAGCAACTGTGTATATTATATTTTTCCGCCAAATTGCACACAATTAAAAACAATTTATCATAAAAACAAGTAAGACGTCTTCGGGTGATTCGATACTGTCGGCACCTTTGTCTTGTTCTCAGCGATCCGCTAGCTTTGAATAAAAAAATAATCTGTGGGTGACTCCACGTTAATAATCATTTTTTATAAGTATAAATTATTTCTTGCATTGGCTTTACTTACCAACAAAATACAATAATTATTGTACCTACCAACTAAAAGTAAAGTTGCGTTACTTGTTTGTAAAAGTGTCAGACTAAATTTAAACCAATCGGGTAAGTAATAAAAAGTCACTTTCTTTTTATAATAAACTATATTCCACTTTTTTTTAAATATGCATTAGAATTAAACAATATGTAGGTACCTATTTTTTTAATAATTATGTAATAGGTCTTACATATTCAAAATAAATACTATTCATTAATAATGTTTTTTGGATAGCACATGAAATAAAAATGTAGGTAGATATGTATTTCAACATCCTTCGTATGTTTAGTTCTCGGACAATTTCAGGTTAAAACGTTATTAATATATTATTAAGTTTATATCGTGGTTATCCATCATATTGGTTGCAATTACTTGCCACCAAACAGCTGATTAACAAATTGAATTTAGTAACATTTACGTATATTAGAAGATATCATTTTTTGGTCACCCCATTCTTTATTCACTTCGACAGTGTTTATGATTTAAATTTAATTAAGATAACATTATTTACTTTAGACCAAAGCATTGTCGGCGACCTTTGAATATTACCAGTAGAGCAACAATTCCGGACCACATGTAAAAAAATCATATTTTCGATTCTCAAGGGCAATTCTGTAGAGCGTCCCCTTAAGCCAGATGTCATATTTTGATAATGTTTTAGATGAGACAACATGGAAAAATAAATGAAAACAAGTTTTTTTCCTCCCTATACGTTGACAATGAGTAGCGGTATATGGACTTGCAGCTATCCTGTGCCATCCAGTGGACGGTTAGAATTGGGTAATCGAGGTCAATCAGTTCAGAGCGGAGTTCGTCCAGGCTGATCATGGCCCCCACATTCTCAAGCGGGGCCCCCGGCCAGGATCTTTGCCCTCCTACAAATCGCTAAGTTTAATGGCATGTGTGACGCTCAACATAAGCGTTTTCAAAATTGTGTTAAGGGTAAAAGTAAGTGCCTTCAGTGTATTTTTAGGGATTTTGACATGAATTTTGGAGATGTCAAGTATCAACACAACAGTCAAAAATTGCATCGCACAACCCCGTGGCGTGTAATAGCGCCACAGGCGAATTTTTTATTGTTAAAGAAAATTTGTGATGTGTGTTTATTTCACATATCTGATCTACCCGCCAATACCGCCAATAGCCGCCCGTAAATATCTGGTCTTTAAACAATTTTTGATAATTGAAACATTTTTAAATACAAAATACTAAACTTACACGTAGGTACAGTTTTACCTTATCGTCGCTGTAGGATTGGTTTGTCGAATAGACCAAATGTCAAATGTTCAGGAGACGAAAAACAAATTTAATTATCCTATATTTAAATACATGGAGGTATTTAAATTGTTGTTTTTAAAGCATATGGATGCTGTATCATTACAAAGTAGTTTAAAGAAAAGGATGGTTCTGGTCCATTCAGATACAGAAATTAATTTTGCATTAAAAGGTCGATTTCGACAAAAACAAAAATACGTATTGCGAACTGTTACTTTTGGTCAATCCAAACTATTGAAATAATCATAGTTTTAATAGTCCGTTTTATAAAATTAATTGCAGTTTCTTTTCTCTGTTTATAGGGAGAAATTAATCGTTAAAATTCTAATGAAAAATATTTTACACTTCAATTCTATATTTGAAATACTTTCATTGATTTATTTGAATATTAATTATTGTAATACCTATTAAATTTAAAAATAAAGAAAAAATATAATGAATGAATTTTTATAGGCAGTAACAGTTCTTGAGAAATATTGAAATTATTGTAAATTATGCCTTATTACAATTAACCATTCGAGTCACTTTCTCTTTCCTGTCAATCAATTTCAAACCTTTTACGTCATACCAAGGTATCCGTTGAGAATTTTAAATAGGTACCTACTTGCTAAATGACTTCCTCGTAATATTTTTTCTTACAAAAATATAATGAATGGTGATTTATTATGAATTTCCACATAGTAAACAAAATCAGAATGCAGACGTTAGTTTAGAAAAAGCTAAGCGTACCTATTATGAAAAAATCTGGAACGAACCTTTGAATGGAAAATGTATGGCGTTGCACTATTTATAGCGAAAGGTGGAGCTAGGCTGTTAAGATCTGCCATAAATAGTGCACATTAAACTTTGTTAGTTATACGTATTTGTTTTTATTGACCCAAGATTACAATTTACAGATGGTGTTAGTTAGTTTTTCAAAAACAATTAAACCCTGCCTAAACCAAAGCACAACAGTTTTGGTATACTTTAGGCGATACGACAAGATTGTGCACACTTTTTCATTCATACTTATTTGTGTTTTCGTTGGATTATAAATACATTATATTAAACATATTGTTGGTTCATTTTTTAATTCATTATGCCCAGCCTAAACCAAACTATAATAGATAAAAAAATATTATTTTATCTATAAATTATCCAAAGTTATGTATGATTTTAGATATTTTATAGATAGACGAGTATTTTTTGACTATTAGGTACCTATTATGCTTGGTTTCGGAGGGTTTAATTGAATTTTAAAAACTCACCAGCACCATCTGTAAATAATTGTAGTCTTATTTCAATGAAAATAAATTCGTATGACTGACAAAGTGTATTGTGCACTATTCATGACGGATCTTAACAGTCTGTCTCCACCCTTCGCCACTGCCGTCTAAAGTCAGGCACTGAAGTGCTGTTGTTGATGCACTGAGTTTTGATGGTAGTAAATGAAGATTTTTGATTGGTTCACACTTTTTTTGAAACAATCATTTTCTACAAACAATAATTATTTACCATATCGCATATAATAAGGAGGCCTTTGTATTCGAATAAAGGGGCCTTTGTATTATGTTTATGAACGCTCAGAGCTAATGAGTCAACGCATAATTTCAAAAACATGTGTATCAGCGGCTTGAGAATGAAACGGCCGACGGAAAAGTGTACCGGACACGCTTTGACTCATTAGCCCGGGGCGTTCATAAACATAATACAAAGGCCCTTTTATTCGAATAGAAATACCTCCTTATTATATACGAGCGCGACACCGGTGTCCTGTCTGAAACGGGCCTAGCATACTCCTATGAATGAAATTCACAGCTTCTTGCTGTGGTTTAGAGACCATTGAGTGTTGCATTACAACATTAACGTTTATTCATATAAACATGACTTGTTGTAGGTATCAGTTTTATCACTTAAAATTAATCAAGTTTGAATATTGAATCAAAATATAATAATATATGCAATCGTCTTCTTCTTTGACCATATGCGCCTCTTAAGTGGAGTATTTAACTCGCTCTCTAGTCTTCCGGCGTCACACACCAGCACTCTACGGAGCCTTCAAGACGCCGGAATTCAGTTTGCTTGAAGAAGAGACAATCCAAACTGAGACGCTCTTGGCGCGTCCATCACGTGGCCGAGCCAGGTCCAACGTCGTATCTCAAGCTTAGACATTGCAAGGCTTGCTCTAAAATGGCATCGTTAGTTTTAAAAGCTCAGCATATGGTTGCTCTAAGTCTTCGTAAGGTGCCATGGCTCACTGCTATAAGACAACACCGTCTAAATACAAGCGTTGAATAGACGGCATTTGGTATCATGTGCGTACAGGTGAATCTCAGATATTCTACATCGAGTTGAATGTTGCTCCAGCCATTCCCATTTAGATATCTACCTCGTTTTGCAAAGTTCTATCACCTGTGATTAGAGTTGGGTTTCGGGAATTTCCCGACGGGAATTCTCGAGAAATTTTCGGGATTTTCCATCCCGAATCTCGAGAATGGACATTTTTAACATTTCGGGAAATCCCGGATCTCGAGAATCTTTTCTCGGGATTAGGGATTTCTTTATTATCAAATATGAATTGAAAAAACTATTTTCTATATGGAAAAAGTGGACAGAAAACACAAAATTCAAGGACTGATCGGGGTATTTAACACAATTAAGCCAACGTGGACTCGTGAACGTGGAAAATGAGCGCAATTTTTGCAACATCAGGGAATTTTGTGTATCAAAAGCGTACGCGATTGACATTCTGTGTTTTTTGAAATTCTATTTTAATAAGTATTGTTTAAAATTATTTTTATTTTCCTACTTCTATTTTGTTTGTCTTCTTACATAAATAGAAAAAATCATATTTTTTTGGAATTTGTCTGTTTTTACACAGATTTTAGGATTTTTACAAGTTTTTTTGAAATATCCCGATTTCTCGAGAATTCTTTTCTGGAAATCCCGAATCTCAAGAATTCAAAATTTCATCATTTCGGGAAATCCCGAATCTCGAAGTTGAGATTTTCTCGGGAAATACCCAACTCTACCTGTGATGCCCACCTGACATCTAGATTGGAAGTTCCAATTGGAACAGGTGTTATTGTATATATCGTTGGGCTTTATTCGTGTTGATTTTAAAGCTAACACAATATAACCTAGAGTTATTATACAGCCTATCGATTAGGAGTAGGGAATCCAATCCCGAGCCAAAATTCTGATCCCGGGATTTCGGGATTACAATTTGATAATCCCGGGATCCCGGGACTGGTTCCGGGATTGGCATTTTTTCCATTGTTAATACATTTTTTTTATATTTACAAATAACATTAATAAAATCGGTCAAAAATAAATCTAGTATAATTTATACCTTGTATTTAAGACATTTTTATACAATGTTTTCATTAGCTCGTATTCTTATTTGTCCGGTGGTTGTTTGTCCGGTACAAATCTTATAATCGATTTTTAACTAACTTCCCGGCTAGCTAGTGTATTTGAAACTTTTAGAATATACCAGAACACGATGCCAATGCATTCATTTAATACCTTTAGCCATCTTTTAAGCAGAATCGAATTCATTTTCAACTAATTCTGTTTTGTATAGAAAGTTATTTCAGAAAAATCCGTAAAAAGTTAAAGACTATTATTGGTTACTAAGGCGGTGGTCCTAGCAACTAAATTATTAATATATACGTGCGTTACTATGGAAATCAAAATGAAATGTCAAAATGACATTTCAGTATTTTATATTTATTTGTTTGTTTGTTTGTTTTTTATTTAATTCATACAAGTACAAGTTTGAGCATATTCAGTATAATAATTCAACAGAAAATTTAAAAACGTTGTATATAAAATGTTTTTTTTATCTTGTAATTATTATTGTTAATTATGTTAATTGTTCAATCTTGAAAATACATAAGTTTAATAGAGTAAATAATATTGTGATATAAATAATAATGTGAATTTAATATGAGATTGCTGTTTCTGGTAGTAAAAACTCATTAATTAAGTTAGCTAGATTTAAAATAGTAAAGCATATCGTGGTTGGTGTATGGCCTTTCCGCTTCATAAATCTAATTAATCAGCCAAATATGAAACTGCTGTAAAACTTATGAGATCATGGTGGAATTACTTTGTTAAAAGTGCGAAGAATTGTTTTATTCCAATCTTTCTCATTTTTATTGATTTATGTGAAAAAATAAAATGAATCGGCAACTTACATATGGGTATAAATACAACTTTATCAAACTCAGTTTATTTCTAATTTAGTTATTTGTTATTAAAAGTATTTTTTCTGTTATTTTAGTTTTTATTTTATTTTCCATAAAAATTGATAAAAAATCAATCCCGAAATCCCGGGATTATGTTTACCAATCCCGGGATTCATAGGTATCGAAAATAGCTCGGGATCCCGGTATCCCGGGATCCCGGGATTGGATTCCCTAATTAGGAGCTCATAAGAGAAACAAATAGCACACAAACCATTTCCAACACTTATCCTCAATAATTGAAATATATCCTTGAATAATATATTTTATCACCTTACTAGTTCATGGAATCTGATATCTTACCAAGGCTGTACTGGCTAGCTTCCTGGCCGCATGTTTCCTGGACGGAAACCGAATCCCAGCCCGCTGGATAAACGACTACTCCAACCACTAAGCAAACGGCTGAAACAAAAGAGAAAATAAAATGTTATGTATTTTCATATAAAAATCACTGAAGCAACTTCCAATTTGACGCAAGAGCCATATTTATGTAAAAAAAATAGGAGTAGGTACTTCGTCATTTGAGAGTTTGTATGAAACATTACTACAGTATTCCCAGAGTCACTTTTTGCCTAATGTGTATGTAATTAACTATTTTTTGTTATTCAACGAATAATTCACAAAATTTAAGAATGTAATATTCTACGTATTGGCGGCTCTCGTTGTGCAGTGCGTAAGACGCTTGCCTTCCACCCGAGAGTTCTTGGGTTCGATTCCCGGTCAGGACACACAATATTTATGTGTTTGTCTCAAAGCCTGGGTGTTTGTGGTTGTTTAAAATTACTAACAACCATCTTGTACGAAAAAGCAAGGACATGGTTATTAATAATTCTAAAAAAAAAAAAAATCTAAGTATTGAACATACATAATTTGTATGTGTGTAGGCTACATCTATAAACGTAAAGGTTTACTTCATTATATTAGAATACATCAGACAGTAACGCCAAATGAACTGAATAATATAGTATAATATGATCCATAACTTTGCACTCCGGCTTTATGATGGAAATGATGTAATATAAGTACTTACCTAGTCTAAAAATATTTTTTAAATTTTATTATCCATTTATTTTTTTATTATTACATACCTACAAGGTATATTAATATAAGTGAATATAATTTGATCTAATTGTATGCGAGGTAATCAGGGAAAGAGGCCATATGTGTAGTAAAAAGTGGATAGTTATAAAACGTATACTCCACCTATGTTAATAATCAGTGACGTCCCTAGAAAAAGTGCCACTATTAGGCAGACTGAAATACCACCCCCTTTCACTGTAGGAAAATTTGTTACGTAGGTACTAGATACACATTTTACAGACACAAATACAACAAAAGTTCTTTAAAAAAATACATACACATCTGCTATTTCCATAAAACACACTCTCAAACATCTGTGTTCTGAAGTACGCGGAGATCTTAGAATCTGATGAATTTGGAAGCTCTCTATTGAAAATTTTACTTTTACGATAAACCGAAATAGATTATTACAATACAAACATAACATGTCATACTTATTGTTATCAGTATTTTTCATATAATGTTTGAGGCTTTCACGGTTGTTTTTTATCGTAGTATATTCTTGGGTTTTCACCGTGTCTCCTTCTTTGAGACCAAGATATTGGGTCGGAATAAAGGATATTTTGCACGATTGGTAAAGGAGGCCATTGAAATCCACAGAAACCCTGAAAATATTAATAGGGATGATGGATTACGGTTAAAAACGTCATGGCTTCCGGCACTATCAGCAAAATCTAATATTAGAGCCGGTATCTCCGGTCGTAATGATTGACAGATTACTCTGAGCAACGTTTGCTCTTAGATAATCGGATTACTTTTGACATTCTTAGAGCAACGTTTACATTCACACACCTACACTACATTTCATCATAAAACATATCTTACATATCTCTTGATAATGGCCTCTGCAACGAGCCCGAAACGTCGAGTAAAGAAGGAAGAAGGAGACACGGTGAAAACCCAAGAATATACTACGATAGTATTTTTCATGGTTACTTTCTAACAAAGCAACGGCATCGTCTGCTTCAAGTAAAGTTGTAACATTTTTCATTTGCCACTCGGTATAATGCCGCTCTTAAGCAATGCATGGTCTGCCAACCCCCACGGGACGTAACTGTTCTCTTATAACCCCGCAACTTTGAGCATACCTTTGGAATTATTATCTAGTATTAATAACCAGCATAATGAATGACTGAGAATGCATTTATTTGATAAAGATTTGCTTTATCGTACCATTGTTATTGACAATCTATCTCGTCTGGAATACAATGCGTCTCTATCGTTCATTGTTTCAAACTTATTTCTAACGGATATTTTTGTCTATTGTCTAAGATAGGTATCCACTTTTCTTGTCAACGTCTGAGAATGCCATGCGTAATATTAATGAAGTTTGTTGTACATAGAATCAAAATACCTTTTCAATTTAGTTTTAATTCAATCTTAAAGAAGGAGAAGGATCAAATCAGACTGTTAACAAGTTATTGTCTAAAACATAATCTATTACTTATATATAGATATATATTACCTTCTAATAAAGCCAGTTTAAATATAAAAGGTGTTTACTTAATGTAGTTGATATATAAGTAACAAGACATTTTTCTGAATTTATTTTATTTCTGTTGCGGTAGATAGAGGTGATTATATTCATAAAAAAATTGTTACGATTACGGACGAAAAAATGACGCTATTTTAAGTTGCCATTAATTTCATTACTTAGTTACTGATGGAATACATAATAAAAAAATTCGCACTATTCCTGACAATTGCATTGTATTATGTTTGAAAAATTATTGTACATATTTGTCTTCGCCAGTGGTAGATAACGAAATTGCCGGGAGAACTATATTTCAAATAAACAAGTCCAAGACTTTTACATTTGATTAATTGTTATTAAGTAAGACCACAGTAAACAAATGCACTTTTAATTAATTAAAACTAAATTATTCATTCATTTAAAAGTGAGTTTTATTCACCACCTATGCCTTTAATTTAATTACCAACGTTTATGTAAATAAATTAGTAGACCGAGAAAATCACTTTTCACCATGTGGGTAATTAAATGCATTAGATGAAGGTACTATGCATTTGGAAAATATTATGGGAAGATGTTACTATTGTATTGTGTACGGATATTTTTATTTAATATGTCCAGCCATGTCTAGGTATATATCTGCAATACCCACCTACTTAACCGGTTACATGTAAATTGTACGTAAAACATTTCACCGTGGCACAGTTCGCCGTGAGCTTTCTATGAACATTAATTCAATTTTCATGGCTGATTTTGTCAAAATTCATGAATTCAAGAATGAAAACCTAACCTAACCTAACAAATAATCCAGTATATCGGTTTGCTGCTGGCTTTCTGTAAAGTGTAAATCGACAAGAACCGTGTAATATTTAGACATGAATTTTATGTCAGTACTATACGACGCAAAGAGGTTGGACGGTCTTTAATACGCGGTCATATATTTCCGATACAACATTTCACTGTGAAGTGTGACACGGCGAACTGCATAATACGTACAAGTTTCCGGACACGGTGTATTATGGCACTGACATTAAAATTAATAAAACTGTACGACATGGGAAAACCTTAAAAATATAAGAGATATCCACTGCCCATTAAAAAAAACTTTCAAATACTAATATTTGCTATTAGTATGAGGGACCACTAACCTGCCAATTAACCTACTAACCATGCAAATTTTAACTAATTACTTTGCTATCTGAGTTGTTAAAATTCCATCAATAATAGAAATCTAATTTCATAAATACCTAATAATATAATTCACAAATATTGTGTGTCTGGACTGCATTAATAAATTTGGTTAACACCATCTACCTATAATCCGTATCCGGAAATTTGTACGTAAACAATTCACCGAAGGACACGTCTTATTCGTGCGCCGCAGTACGTGAAACATGAGTTCGTGTAACATTTAATCAAATGACGAGTTCTTCGTTGAACATTTCACCGTGGAGTATATTTGTACGTTTGCTACAACATGTGGCGAATTTCATGAGATTTCTTTACTAGGTTAGGTTAGGGTTAATCTAATTGGAACAGTACTATTTGCAAACTATCGTCGCATTTTGTAAGATACGTACAAAAATGTATTCCACGGTGAAATGTTCAACGAAGAACTCGTCATTTGATAACATGTTATACGAATTACTCATGTCTCACGTACTGCGGCGCACGAATAAGTGTCCCACGATGCACTGCATACGTACAACTTACATGTAACCACTATAATCATGGTGGTAAAATAATTACCTTGAATATTTTACATAAAGGGTTGACCTTCGCCAACAGCCTGGAGACTGAAATATGTGAGTTCGTATTCCTCTCGCTCTAGCTATTTTCTAGGATTATTTATGAGGTTTATAAAATTATATATTATTAATAAAAAAATTGTTATTAAATATCGTATACATTCGGAATTGACAAAAAAACAATTTATTTAATTTAGCACATTGTAGTCATTACAAATTATTAGTTTAAGACGTTGACAATATGACCGCCAAATGGCAATAATACAATTATATAACAAATATAGTAAACACAGTGAGTAATAATTACAAGATAAAAATAACTTTTTATATACGTTTTTAAATTTTCTGTTGAATCATATAAACTTGACTTGACTAGTTTAAACGATCAAAAAAATGTGTACTTGATAGAAATAATACTGAAATGTCATATTGATTTCCATAGTAACGCACGTATATATTAATATTAATAATTTAGTTGCTAGGACCCACTTAGCAACCGATAATAGTTTTACTTTTTACGGATTGCTTCCGAAATAACTTTTCATACAAAACAGAATTAACTGAAAATGAAATCAATTCTACTTAAAGATGGCTAAAAGTATTTAAAAAAATGCATTGGCACCGTGTTCTCATATATTCTAAAAGTTTCAAATGTCTCGCTAGTCGGGTAGATAGTTAAAAATCGAATGCAAGATTTGTACCGGACAAACAACCACCGGACAAATAACAATACGAGCAAAGAAAAACGTTGTAAAATAGACTATA
The DNA here is from genome assembly GCF_057557595.1 of Rhyacophila brunnea. Taxonomy (NCBI): domain Eukaryota; kingdom Metazoa; phylum Arthropoda; class Insecta; order Trichoptera; family Rhyacophilidae; genus Rhyacophila; species Rhyacophila brunnea. Next base: position 36,047,434 of record NW_028232806.1, on the reverse strand, counting down.
GTATAATAAATTGTAAAACAATCTAAATTCACTTTACTAGGTGGAGTATATCTTTAGTTAAAGTTAAAGCAATTTGGTTAAACATAATTGTCGCCCTCTCAATTGGCATGTTAGTTGTGCATCCTGCGAGGCTATTCTAACATCAATTAACATCCAAAAAAGAGCTAATTACATGTGATAAATATATCACATTTATCACTTTATGTAATCAGGCAGTTAATTATTACAATAAGTTAACCGTATGAACTGGCAAAAAATGCTATCTTTTTTATATCGTGGCTTTGTTAACTTTTAGAGCGAGATAGAGTACGTCAATTTTACATATTGAGAATTGAGATGCAAGATATGACTGTTTTGAAAAATTATTACGTCACGGCCGCCGCCTTAATTTATAGTTTCCCGCGAGTTATCAAATATCGAGTGGCTAGTAGATAGTAGCAAAATATTTGTTTTACTACATGCTGCAATCGCAATGACATGAAAAGACAAATTGTAGGTTATGTTGATATGTTCGACGTTTCAATACAAAATTTTGGGATTCGGGTGGATACGGCAGCACGAACATATCCGAAATTGACCGACATGTCTACCAACCTAAATTTTCGCCGTATTACGAATTTACCATTTATTGTAGATAGCCGCATTGAATATGGAATGCCTTCCGTGTTAATTTGGACTAAAGAAAATAACGGAAATGTGCTAAAGTGCTAACTGTTAAATGTGCTAAAGTGCTAACTGTTAAGAATAGCTGCGCTGGAAGACATATCAACACTACCGAGCTAAAAAGTCAGAGGTAGTCGAACAAAGATCTCACATATTGTTCTTATAATATGTCAATACTTTCTTGGTGTATTACATGTTCAACCAGATGTAATACAGTCTCTCGTCACGCAAGAAAGAAACTTATTTTCTATTGAAAACATAACAACTGCAGAGGGTAAGTATGTTCATCAAGGAAACTCTTGCAGAACAAGTAGATAGGTACTCGTTCTTTGACGAGCAACTAGTTGACAAATACTTGATTATCACGTATTAATAGTTAATTAGTTACAATCATATTCTTAATGCATTTAAACAGACCGCTGTAGAGTTAGTGACGTCTCATGTTATAATCAGCTTTGCGGTTGATTTCGAAATAAACATGTTATTTTAACAAAAACAAAAATCAATTTACTTATATGATTACACATAATTTATTTATTTAAGAATACAAAACATTGTGGACATAACAAATCTAAATTCAAGACGTACACAACATTTACATTATAAGTGAAATATTACCCTCACAAGAGAGAAGAAGAGAATATAGAAAAAAATATAATAATAATAATAACAAAAAATAAAATAAAATCAAAACATACTTAAGATATACAGAAAAATAAATTTTTTGAAAACAAAAAACACGAGATTATACAGAAAAATAAAGTTTCAAAAACAAAATACAAAATACATCATTGAAAATGTCATTAGGGAGCGCATTTACTAATCTTGCACCTAATCTAAAAACACGTCAATAGACCCCTCGAAACCAACTCGCCCCGGACCACATTCGGTTTTAATCGAGCGTATCACGAAGCCCTGCTGTTGGATGTGAAACATCAGCAGTTTTTTTTACGCCTGAGAATGTTCCAGGAGCAGATACGCAAAACTGAATTCACCAAACACTCAAGTGTACTTTGACTGAGTTTACAGATACTTTCTAACGAAAAGTTCCTATGGGATAGAGGAGCACGGTGAGTTTAACAAAACAAAAATGATTCTAATTATTAAATATATACTTTGTATATTTATATTTGTTGCTTTTAAAATTGTCCTTTGTTGCGACCAGGTCGGACAGCCCGATGGCCCCAACAGCTGATTGGACCGACTAGAGCATCTCACGTCAAAACACATCAGAGAGATATATAACCACTAGAAAAAAATCTTTTTGAAAAAAATACCACACCCAGCAGGATTCGAACATGCACCTCCGGGATTCGCGTACATGTGCTCTTAACCACTAAGCTATAAGTGTCCTATCTTTATATATATATATATATGTTTTAGAGGACATTGTACATATAGCACTACAATGCCCTAAATATGAATTTCACAGAGTAGGTACAGCTGCGAATTGCAGATATCAATGAGAATGTCGACGAATTGAAGAGTGTCCTGGCGGTGGGTAAGACGGAAGAGCTAGGCAAAATTGTAAAGTTATTTAACAGAATAGGAGTGATATGACAGCGAGTCGCAGTCAAAGCCTCGGTAAAATCACAAAAAAAACATAGAAGGTTTAACCGAACTGTATTTTTTTTGTCGGGTTCGCGATGTCTAGTTTACTTCCGTTGTCCTTGGACGTCACGTCCTTGATGACCAGTAATGGTGAATGCAGATTTGCATTATTATATTAATTATATTTGAATTATAGGTATGTACATAGGTACTTAAATACCTCATTAATTTATCCAAATATTTTTGCCAGTGATTCGCGAGTTTTGAAAGTTGTCAGGTGTATTTTTAAATGTATCTGAAACCATGGATTTGCAATATTGTCTATTGAAGTAGAGATGGCATTTAAATTAGATTTTGTGGTATATATCGTCTATGTTCTGGCAGAACACACTAACTGGAGAATACTAGGTTTGAGTAATTTGACTTTGAAGTTGTTAAAATGTTTGAAATGGTCTATCATATGAGTTTATTAAGTAATCGTAAAAAGGATGACTTTAAAATAAAGACTGTTTATTTATTAAGAAGGTTTCCAGACGTTAAAGTTTGAAATAAGGAACATTTTGGTATAACTAACTCAATATGTCATTTTTCAAATTAGTGTCTTCTGCCAGAACAGTGACGATATTTTGTTAGTAATAATGTATCCATACAACACATTTCTTAGATATTGGAGTCATGAAAGGATGATAAAAAAATACTGTAAGTACAAAAATGGGGTGGCATTTTGGCGCTGCAGAACAGGTATTTAAATACACCAACCTCAAATATAAACCACGCTTGGTGACTCCGCTCTACTCTTGGCGAGAAGAGGAAATAACTATGTAGGTCACCATCAATTGTTTTTAATGTTTGAAAAAAAATTGTTATATCTGTGATATTAGTCTGTTCTATTAGCCATATACGACAGAAGCGAAGAGTGGAGGTAGGCTATTAAGATCCGGCATAGATAGTGCACATTAAACTTTGTTAGTCTTACGTATTTGTTGTTATTGAACTAAGACTACCATATACCTACATGCGGTATTAGTTAGTTTTTAAAAAGCAATTAAACCCTGCCTAAACCACCAAACCATAATAGTTTTGGACGTTTTGCTATATGTTGGGGGATACAACAAAATTGTGCACAATTTTTCATTCATATTATTTGTTTTCGTTGGTTTAAGAAAACATATTAGACATATTGTTGGTTCAATTTTTTAAATAAAAAATATTATTTAATCTCTTAAATATTCAAAGTTATGTACGATTTATTTTAATTATTTTTAGATATTTTATAGATAGACGAGTATTTTTTTAATATTATCTATTATGTCTTGGGTTTCGCAGGGTTTAATTGAATTTTAAAAACTAACCAACACCATATGTTTTCTAGTCTTGTTAGTTATAGTCTTATTTCAATGAAAACAAATACGTATGACTGACAAAGTTGAGTGTGCAGTATTTATGGCGGATCTTAACAGCCTAACTCCACCCTTCGCCACTGATATACGGCAGTGATAGGCAACGCAGTGCCTGTGAAGCATTGATAGGTATAACATTTTTTCTGAGTGCCAAAAAATTGAGTTGTATGAAAACGACATTCGTAGTCACCATTAATAAAAAAATATTAAATATCTAAAGTTCACGACCAATGTGAGACAGATAATTAAATTACTTTTAGAGATGAAGATGTCAAAATTAACAGTCTGCAGACCGAAGTAAGTACCTAATATGGCTTAGGAGAGGTTAGGTAATCGAGTGATTCATCAATCACTGCAAATACATAAATGTGTCAGAATAAAATGCATATTTTTCGTACCTACGTATAGAAAATCAGGATTGGCTAATCGACTTTGTGTTACTTACAGATATAATGGCAACATTATTTAATGAATCACATTTGAAAATTCAAGAGATAAATCACGTTATTGTTGACAATAATGATCAGTACACTAATTGGTTACAAAGCTGTCACTGCTATATCGATGGCCTAATGTCAATATCCCGTACCTAAGTGACTTTTTACAAATTGTGCAAGAAGCTAAAAAAACTAAATATTTAATATCTCGTATCTTAATAGTTCACACATGTTGTAACTACATTCTTCTCTTCTTCGACCATATCCGATCCTAATAGGATCATATGGACCTCCACAGAGAGGAGGTTTGTATTAACAGATTTTTTATTTTTACGAGAAATGGATGTCAGCCACTTGTTCAACCCATTAGGTCCATACTCTGACTCATACACAAATTCAAAAACAATATGTGTACTTGCCAGACCTAGGATTCGAATCTGGGACCCTCGACACTATATACCGGCGCTTAAGCCGCGCGGCCATCGTGGGATAGAATTTAATATGATTTAAGATAAGACAGGTAAGTGCGTAGGTATGAAGGTACGTAATAAATTTGCGCGAAATTTGAAGCTAAACATGAAATTGAACATGACGAGAACCTTCTTCACACAGAATTTTTTTTAACACTGTTGGATTTACTCAACTGGAGGAGAATATATAATGCTGAGCTCTACGGGCTGTACGAAGATTGCAGCGCAGTTCAATCAATTAAGACTGGGAGACTGCGATGGCTAGGTCATGCGCACCGTATGAATGACAATTAACCGGCAAAGAGAGTGATGTCCAGCAATTCAATAGATAATATCATTCGAGAAATTAACGCTACTCAAATACTGGTGTTATTTATTGTCCCCATACACAAATAAGTGTTTCAGCATATTAAATAATATCTATGGTGAGCCGTGTGCTTGGGCGGTTCGCCTCGATGCGTGTATTGAGGTTATGTCACAATTACGTCATGTCGTCGGGTGACTTCATGTCATAAGTTATAACATAAGGCCCCAGGAACCACACCGGGTTGTCGCGCCCTTGATGATGATAATGATAATGATAGATTCACTCAATATATTTGCATTATAGCAGCAAATAACTTATTAATTATAATAATATTATAATAATTCATTTTCAAAAACGTAAACGAGTGTGCTTTCTTAATACCGAAAATTCCGGTATTTTGGATTTTAAAACCGGTATTTCGGTATTGATAAATACCGGCATTGCAATCCCTAAATATACCTCAGCATTTTTGACAGGGACTTATTGACTATAAACATTAACCGAGGAGATGTATCCTAAATATCGCGATGATAGAAGTTAAACCACAGTAAGAATTGTGTCAGACTGAAATGACAAAACTTGATTCTGAAACCCGTTTCCATTGAAGAAGGCCCGAGGCAAATCCGTAATGATAGTGTACCCACTGTATCTGACCGTATGTAAGTACAGGTATGCATTGACAGAATGTGTGTTACCTGGCCGAACCGATTACATGGTAACCTATTGATTAGAAATTTGAATACTGAAAAAAAAACTGGATGAATCATGCAATGTGTTACGATAAGTCTAGTCACTAGTGGCTTCTTCGATAAAATAACTGATACAAATGACGTGTATGTTTTAGATTGAAACTCATTGTATTCAGTTGTATTGAATTTATACAATATTACGATTTATGAATCAAGACTTTTAATAAACACAATATGTATATTCTGTAGGAATGGTAATCATGGTTTATTTGAGAATAAAACATCATTTACAGGTTGTTGAAAACAGTTATGTAGAGTTTAATATCGCATGCCTATTCAACTTGAATGCGTGTCCGGAAATTTGTACGTATGCAGTTCGCCGTATCACACTTCACCGTTAAATGTTGACCGTCCAACTTCTTTGGGACGTATAGTACTGAGATAAAATTCATGTCTGAATAAAACACGGTTGTTGTCGGTTTACAGGTAGCCAACAGCAAACAAATTTTGAAAATAGCCGATATAATGGATTATTTGTTGAAAAACACGACCTGTGTTTATTTTATATTACCAGTAATGATACAAATGCGGTTTCGCATAGATATTATCGTCTCTGTTCTGGCAGAACACACTAACTGGAGAATACTAGTTTTGAGTAATTTGACTATGAAGTTGTTAAAATGTTTGAAATGGTCTATCATGTGAGTTTATTGAGTAATCGTAAAAAGGATGACTTTAAAATAAAGACTGTTTATTTATTAAGAGAGTTTCCAGACGGTAAAGTTTGAAATAAGGAACATTTTGGTATAACTAAGTCAATAAGTAATCTTTTCGAATTAGTGTCTTCTGCCAGAACAGTGACGTTATGTTGTCGCAAAAGGAATTATGATGAATTATGAATTAAGAACAATGCTGCTTTTGCGATTGACGAATATTCTTACAGTCGCCGTATCCAAAATTTGCTTTTGCAGAAATGCAGTGGGAGAGTTATTAAATAATTATTAAAAGAGAAAAATCAGATACTAAAAAATATAAATATACATATGTAGAAATGATAGTTAATATAAGAAAAAAAACTGGACCGGCATCAACAATATTGTATAGCATTTTTTCGCAAGGCACCCAATTGTCTATTTTCTGTCTAGTTTTCTGTAAAAATTATCAAAATATCGTGCTAATTCTTTACAGATGTGTTTATCGCTTTGGTAATACTTATACTCTTTCAAATTAGTTACAGTTTTGTGATACATACCTTTTTTCCTACTGTTATTCTTATTTTGATGTCAGTCTTACGTATATAACTTTGTCAGAAATACTGGTCCCAAGATAAGCATATTTGCTGACCACACCTCTCAACACAATCTCTTTCTATAGCAGCTAGTTTTCAACGTAGCTATCTAAGAACATCAGTTATGTTCTGAATAATAAATTTATATCTTTATTCATCAATTTACTTTGTATTTTAACCCAGTATAGAGCAAGACTTTTGCAAATTTTGCAAGACAGCAAGCTTCTTTCATTAAATTCGACTTCAAGGGAATTATCTGATCTAATATCAATCAATTCTTCTTGAGCTGCCCACGTTACACAATCATATATTAAGGATTTAGCAAATCGTGTTTTTATCCAATAATTGTACTTTGGTCTTCATTTAAGTTTGGGAAATATTATAGTCCAGTGATCACGTTTTTATGCTTTTTTTTCAAATACTGAAATATTTCGCGGCTCCCTGGCAGGAACTCCAGGGCCCCCTAAGGAGCCCAGTTTGAGAAGTATTGTTCTAGATGGAGCGACTGAATTAACAATGTCTTAAGCAACAAGATCAGCGCCGGATCGCTCTAGATAGATGAAGATTGTATGTAACGCCTGTAATTTCAGTAATCACTATCCTCCATAATAAATCAAAGGATATGAATAAGAATTAATATGAGGTATAAACTAATGATATAGGTACTTATTATGTATTATTAAATTGAAAATATAAAGGTATTACAGTATTTAATTCAAAATGTACACATGTGATAAAGATGCACTTATCAATATTTTAATTACTAATAATTACAAGATAAAAAGAATTTTTTATATAATTACTTACCACGTTTTTAAATTTTCTGTTGAATCATATAAACTTGACAATTCAATGTATTAATAAATTAGGACAAATAAGGCATTTGTCAACAAATCATTTTTTTGCTATTTTGCAACAAACAAACAAATATAGAACACTGAAATGTCATTTTGATTTCCATAGTAACGCACGTATATATTAATAATTTAGTTGCTATGACCACCCCATTAGCAACCAATAATAGTGGATTGGTTTACGGATTTATTCCGAAATAATTTTTCATACAAAACAGAAATAACTGAAAATGAATACAATCAATTCTTAAAGATGGCAAATGCATTGGCATCGTGTTCTGATATATTCTAAAAGTATCAAATGGCTAGTCGGGAAGATAGTTAAAAATCTATTGCAAGATTTGTACTGGATAAACAACCACCGGACAAGCAAGAATACGAGCTAAGAAAAGCGTGGTAAAATACTTACGAGGAAACCAAATTCAATTTCACTTTATAATGACTGTCTAAATGTGTACTTAACTTAGGTTACCCATGGTTATCAGGCGTTCAATATCAATGTTTCAGTTTGCACCATGCAGATACAAAACTTTCCAGTACTGGTAATAATTATTTGTCATTTATTAGATTTATAAAGCACTTTACACTTTTACAATATGCTTTAATAACTTTACCTATCGAAACGGACCATAAAGTAATGCGAACAATGAAACATTATTAAAATAAATATAACTTAATAACAATTTCGAAATCGTAGTTTAACTTTCTCTATCGGTCAGCAATTATAACAATGGGTGAGTACTAAACCCATTGCGATTCCAAAATGAGTAATTTTAACAAAATATAACAAGTGATGCCAATTCACATTCGATTTGCATGGGCATTAAGGAAATGGCGTCTTATTAGATGGCAATTAGATGCGATTCGAACCTGGCACCGTGACTTTATAAGTGGGAAACCGATTTTGTTTCCATTCAATGCGAGCTCGTTAGTTGTTAACCGTGAAGTTAGAGGTATTTGCATAAAGATGAAGCCACTTTCGATGGAGTTTTTTTCTTATTGATTATGAAATAAAAACTGACAGATGTGCATCATAGACCTGAAATACTGTGCGGTGTTATTTATAATCAAATAAAATAATTACAAGATAGAACTTTTTATATACCTACATCGTTTTTAATTTTTCTGTTGAATTATTACGCTCGATATGCTCAAACTTGTACTTGATATGAAGTAAATAAAAACCAAAAAAATATAGAATACTGAAATGTCATTTTAACATTTCATTTTGATTTCCATAGTAACGCACGTATGTATTAATAATTTAGTTACTAAGACCACCCCCTTAGCAACCAATAATAGTCTTTTACTTTTTACGGATTTTTCGGAAATAACTTTCCATACAAAACAGAATTAACTGAAAATGAATTCAATTCTGCTTAAAGATGGCTAAAAGTATTAAAATAATGCATTGGCATCATGTTCTGATATATTCTAAAAGTGTCAAATGTCTAGCTAGTCGGGAAGTTAGTTAAAAATCGATTGCAAGATTTGTACTGAACAAACAACCACCGAACAAACAAGAATACGATCTAATAAAAACGTTATAAAGTAGGAAAAATCCGTAAACACCCAATATGAAAATGGACAACTGACAAAGTAAGATAAGTATTGTTTATATTTAAATCCAGAAACGTCCCATAGGGTAGACAAATCGTGCGTTCCATAGGGGCGGCATACTATACAGGGCGTCGAATAAAGGAAAGAATACAAGTATTACAACTTTTGACAGCAGTGTCGGTTTTTCACGAAACAGACGATGCGGTCGCTTCATTAGAATGTGTCGACATCTTAGTTGAAAAAAATAATTGAATCATAAAAAATCCTGACATACATATAACGGCAGTTTATCGCACATGCAAAAGTTTTACAAGGTCGCATTCAAACCTGTCTCCCACGTACCTAAAACTACCACTGTTTAAGACGTGTCCGGAAATTTGTACGTATGCAGTTCGCCGTATCACACTTGACCGTGAAATGTTTCATCGAAAACATATGAATATATATTAAAGACAGTCCAAACTCTTTGGGTCGATTAGTACTGAGATAAAATACATGCCTAATTAAAACTCGGTTCTTGTCGGTTTACAGGAAGCCAGCGGCAAACAAATTTTGAAAATAGTCGATATACTGAATTATTATTGTTAGGTTAGGTTGGGTTTTCATTCTTGAATTCATGAATTTTGCCAAAATCGGCTATAAAAATTGGCGCGGTTCCCGCCTGGGTTCCTGTAAACCGACTTGTAACTAAAATATTAAATTTTTTCATCTCAGTTCTATAGAGATGACCGTATAGTTCGTATAGTATAGTATAGTATACGGTCATCTCTGTCCGATAAGAAAGATCACGACGAACTGTGCTACGTTGAAATGTTATACGTACAATTTACATGTAACCTTTTAAGAGTAGGTTTATTAAAATATTTTTGGTGTATTTTTCTGTTTAAGATAGCCGAAAATAAGATAGGTAAGTAGGTTGATTTATGTAGGTACGTAATAATGCGTGAAATTTGAAGCTAAACATGAAATTGGACGGCACGTGTTTAGGGCGTCAATGATTGAATCATTTCAACATGATGAGAACCTTCTTCACACAGAAATAGCAATTTACGTTTTTGTAATTACCAATAAGAGATGCCGACTTTCAGAGTATCTTAATCCCGCTATTATGATGAGGTGAAAACAAAGCGAAATGTACGTAATTAGTCAGATCGATTTCTCATAGGCGACAGGTAAGCGAGATCTGCGGTCTGTGATTTTGAATCTAGTACAAAACATAGACAATATAGATTTCCCTGATAGGCACATTAGATATGCGTGATGCGGATCAGTTTTGGATTTCATCGGAATATCCGCTATTATAATATTTAATCAATATATGTACCATACATTCTTAATTATCGTATAGGCTTAAGCGTTGGCTTGTAGTGTCGTGGGTCCCAGGTTCGAATCCTAGATCTGGCAACTACACATATTGTTTTTCAATTTGTGTATGAGTCAGAGTATGGACCTAATAGGTTGAGCAAGTGGCTGACATCCATTTCTAGTTAAAATAAAATCTGTTAATACAAACCTTCGCTCTGTAGCATTGGCGAAGGGTGGCAGTAGGCTGTTAAGATCCGACATAAATAGTCCACAATAAACTTTGTCAATCATGCGTATTTTTGTTTTCATTGAACTAAGACTACAATTTACATGTGGTGTTGGTTATTTTTTTTAAATCACTTAAATCCTGCCTGAACCAAACCAAAATAGTTTTGTTACGCTTTGGGCGATCAGACAAAATTGTGGATACTTTTACATTGTTGCATCATCTTGTTACATCATCACAATATTATGTTGTTGGTTAGTTTTTAAAAATTCATTAAGCGCTGTCTAACCAAAATATATTAGATAAAAATATTATTCTATCTATAAAATATCCCAAGTTATGTATGATTTAATTGCATAATTTTAGAGATTTCATAGATAGACGAGTATTTTTTTTACTATTATGTATTAGGGGTTGGTTTTTCAGGGTTCAATCGAATTTTAAAAACTAACCAAGACCATCTGTAAATTTGATATTAATATTATTATTTCAATGAAAACAGATACGTATGATTGACAAATTTTAATATGCACTAATTATGGCGAATCTTAACGGCCTACCTCCACTCTTCGCCACTGATATGTAGCTATGTATTATACAATCTTAGTTATCTTATGAGTATAGCAAATTCTTACATCGGTGGCGAAGATTGAGAGATTTTTTAACATTTACCTTGACTCGTCTGAAATAATTGACGAATAATGTTAAAGTTATGGACCCTTAAGGCAAGAGAACGGAAGAGAATTTTTAATAGGAGAAAGACAAGGTATCATAATTAGGGAATCCAATCCCGAGTCAAAATTTTGATCCCGGGATTCCGGGACTGGTCCCGGGATTAGCATTTTTTCCATTGTTAATATAAAATGTTTCTAGTTACAAATAACATTGATTAAATTGGTCAAAAATAAATCTAATATAATTTATACTATTTAAGACATTTATTGTTAATATTGTATACGTTCAATCTTGGAAATACATAAGTTTAATGGAGTAAATAATATTGTAATATAAATAATAATGTCAATTTAATATGAGATTGCTGTTTCTGATAGTAAAGACTTAATGAATGGGTTAGCGAGATTTAAAATAGTAAAGCAAATCATGGATTACCTACTTATGGCCTTTCCGCTTCATAAATCCATATAGTCAGCCAAATATGAAACTGCCGTAAAACGTATGAGATCATGGTGGAATTACTTTATTAATAGTGCGAAGCATTGTTTTTTTCAATCTTTCTCATTTTTATTAATTTATGTGAAAAAATAAAATGAATCGGCAACTTACAAATGGGTATAAATCAAACTTCATTCAAACTCGGTTTATTTCTAATGTAGTTATTTGTTATTAAAAGTATTTTTTCTGTTATATTTTTGTTTTTATTTTATTTCCCATAAAAATTGATAAAAAAATTAATCCCGAAAGTTTCAGGATTATGTTTATCAATCCCGGGATTCATAGATATCGAAAATAGCTCGGGATCCCGGGATTGGAATCCCTAATCATAATGACATAATATACGTTTTGCTACAAAATTTACAGATTATCTAGAAGGTCGCAAATACCCCAAATATTTCATTTTCGACCTTCACACAGCACTTCGGCCGTTAAAAGCAGAACAATCAAGATATAAGAGAACATAAGATTATGATTTCGTTAATTTTTTAATAGAATTAAGTAAGTACCTAACTCTGTTATTTATTGCCAGACCATTCTCTTATAATACCATTTGATTGTCAGAATACTAAACCTGTCGATAAAACAGATTTCTGGTTTTGCGGTCAAGAAGAAACGTTCGTGAAATTGAAACGATGTTTGCTCAGAACCAGGCAGATGATAAAGTTGGCGCGGAAAAAAATAATATCAAATTATCGGCCATAAAATGTAGGACAGACGGAGATTTCTGCGGCCAGCGATAATCGTTTTCGAGCCGAGTGTTTTGTGAAAAGAAATCCGTTCGAGTCTTGGGTTCGATTTCACACAAAGGCCTAATATTGTTTTGGATACGTCTTTAAACAATTTTTTACGGTCGCAATTATTTTAAAGGTATGTTTTTTTTTATATTTATTTATCCATTTGGTGACGCTTGATTGAATTCAAAAAACTTCTATGAAAAAGAAGTTCATCTTCATTTTTCCTCTTGGTATAAAAGTTGAATAAAAGATATCGTAGTTCACCAATAGGACCCTCAGATTCCTCGTGTCCGGAAACTTGTACGTATACAGTTCGCCGTATTACACTTCACCGTGAAATGTTGTATCGGAAATATTGAATGCAGAACTATTTTAACTCATATTTAAAGTATTTTGCAGAAGATTTTTTTGAAACAGCCTACTTCAGTTATTTATTATTTATATAGACAAGTGTATGCACCGATTTTCTCGTCAATAATCCTACTAAAATATGATGCGTACATTTATCCATAAAGATAAAAAATAATTTCAGTAAGTTGTATCAAAACCTCTCTCTTGAAAAATTTCAAATGTTAGTTAGAATAGTTCTGCATTCAGCTGACGATATGGCAGTATATTAAGACCGTCCAACCTCTTCGGGTCGTATAGTACTGCCATAACATGCATGTCTAAATAAAACACGGTTCGTGTCGGTTTACACTTTACAGCAGAGGTAGTCAACCTTGTTATACCTACCGCCCACTTTTGTATCTCTGTTAGTAGTAAAATTTTCTAACTGCCCACCGGTTCCACAGTAATGGTGGTTTATAAAGTAGGGAAGTAACTTTACTTTATAAAATTTATAAAGCGGAGTTACAGCAAGCTAAAGCATATAATAATAATTACTTAACAAACTTTCGCTAAGTTTGGCAGAATAAATCATTTTTTAAATTTAAATTGTCACGGGGAATTTTATGAAAACACAATAAAAATAATTTTATAACCCCTACCGCCCACCATGAAAGCTGGAACGCCCTACTACTACCCCTGTAAAGTTTACAGGAAGCCAGCAGCAAACAAATTTTGAAAATACCCGATATACTGGATTATTTGTTAGGTTAGGTTCGCTCAGGTTCGGTTAGATTAGGTTAGGTTTTCATTTTTGAATTCATAAATTATGCCAAAATGAGCTATGAAAATTGACATTCTAAAAAAATAAAAAAACAAATAAATCGCAGTATTTTTACAACGTTTTTCTTAGCTCGTATTCTTATTTGTCCGGTACAAATCTTGCAATCGATTTTTAACTAACTTCCCGACTAGTTCGACATTTGAAACTTTCAGAATATATCGTAACACGATGCTAATGCATTTTTTTAATACTTTTAGCCATCTTTAAGAAGAATTGATTTCATTTTCAGTTAATTCTATTTTGTACGAAAAGTTATTTCGGAAGAAATCCGTAAAAATTTAAACTATTATTGGTTGCTAAGTGGGTCTTTGCAACTAAATTACTTATTAATATTAATATATACGTGCGTTACTATGGAAATCAATCTGACATTATTCAGTATTATTTCTTTCAAGTACAAATTTTTTTGATCGTTTAAGCTAGTCAAGTCAAGTTTATATGACTCAACAGAAAATTTAAAAACGTTGTATATAAAAAGTTCTTTTTATCTTGTAATTATTTTATAATGTATCACTCACTAACAAAATGAATTTTTTCTTCGTCGAATCATATCTTCATTCCAAGTAAAAATTTCTTGTAACAGATTATATTTTATCATTAGTCATACTTGTTGGAAATATTAAATTCTCTAAACATTCCGTGAAACAGGTTTTGGAAATTAAAAAAAATATCGTTACGTGACACCGGTAAGTAATAATTATATTTGAGGTAAGTCCATTGTGACTTCAAACGACCTTCAGCTCTCTGCGAGAATGTTTAATCTTGTTGAATTGCAACAAGTGTTGGGATCGATGCTTGCATGCAAGAGACAACAAAACACTATATATACACACTAGTATCACCATCGTTCCTGCCGCACCTGACCCGCACAGGATTTATAATAGGGCAGGTAAACAATAATTGTATAATGCTTAAAATAAATTGAACGCGTATTTGGTTTTTAATCAGCGCTCGAAATGGAAAAGTTTACGAACTGGAACGCTCGACAAATTTCTGTAGATGCTCATTTAACATGATTATCAAATTTGATGTGTATTTTATAAAAATATACGAATAAATGAAGATGGCTTTGTCAGTGACGTCCCGTGGAGGTAGACAGATTGAGCGTCGCTTGCGGGCGGCAGTTACTCGAAGGGCGGCAAATCGAGGAGAATAATTTGGTATAATATAAAGAAATAGCTACCTAAACTGAGTACCTACTTAATAACGAAGATATCTTTCCTTTAAAAATTTTCAACTCATATGTTGGAAACAAAATGTATTAATTACCATAAAATGTTTAACGGGACTGCTTTTTTTGTCGGGTTCGCGATGTCTAGTTTACTTCCGTTGCCCTTCGATGTCCTTGGTGATCAGAAACGACACGAGCACGGATGATAAAAATATTGTATAACAAATGGGGCAACATTATTACCCTGGGGCGGCATTTTGTCTAGAGACGTCACTGGGCTTTGTCACATAATATTATGAAACCTGATATTGCTAAATCTGCAAAAGCCAACAAGCTCAGGTAACGCATCAAAATTGATTTAATATTTCATTTTATAGATAACATACTGTAATATATGAGACATTTTTAAAATATTGTTTTTTTTTAATGTTTTAAGATTTTTAAATAAATTTACGTTCATTCATATATTATATATTGTTAGTTTTATTACTTTAGTGACTTTGAAAAGGCTTGGAATTACTGGTCTAGATTCTAGATATAGGTATTTTGGCAGACTCTTATACGTTTTGTCTACATTTTTTGTTCCCTTCATCTTCCACTTCGCTTCAACTTTTTCATTCTGCTTTTAACACACATTAGTTTTGCAAATGATCAATTAGATTGAATGTTTGGAACGCACCCCATTAATTTTACGTCAAATAGTTTAAAAATTTTCACGGGAAGTTGTCACCTTTTTATAAATGCTGATTATTATACAAAGATGGAAAAATCATAGTATTTTGAAAAAACTATAGTACATTTTTTTCGGAATGCGGAATCATTCAGTTAGCAACACTGGCGTGATGTTGAACAGAAATCCAATGCCGGTGGAACTACGAGTTCTAGCAGTTTCATTACGAAAAACTGTCATTTTACCACGTTTTTCTTAGCTGTTATTCTTGTTTGTCCGGTGGTTGTTTATTCAGTTCAAATCTTGCAATCGATTTTTAACTAACTTCCCGACTAGCTAGACATTTGAAACTTTTAGAATATATCAGAACACGATGCCAATGCATCATTTTAATACTTTTAGCCATCTTTAAGTAGAATTGAATTCATTTTCAGTTAATTCTGTTTTGTATGAAAAGTTATTTCGGAAGAAATCCGTAATTCAATCCACTATTATTGGTTGCTAAGGGGGTGGTCCTAGCAACTAAATTAATAATATATACGTGCGTTACTATGGAAATCAAAATGACATTTCAGTATTCTATATTTGTTTGTTTGTTGCAAAATAGAAAAAAAAAATGATTTGTTGACAATTAATTGCCTTATTTGTCCTAAATTATGAATACATAGAATTGACAAGTTTATATGATTCAACAGAAAATTTAAAAACGTGGTATATAAAAAGTTCTTTTTGTCTTGTAATTATTTAAACTGGTATGCGTTCCTGTAGCGAACGAAAAAATGAACGAATGTAGACAGGAATATAGAGCTATATAACAAAACGGAAAGTAACACTTATGCAGTTATTTGAAACTTTAATTACAGTATGTAAGCATAAAATATGAGAAAGATTCACTATCTAATTATTGAGGTGTATGAATGATATTAGTTATAACTCACTTATAAGTTATAAGATAAGTTATAATGTTGTGGATAACAAAAACAGCACGTTTGACACATATTATATTTGAATTAATACAAAATCGATAGAAACATATGACGAACAAAGATAACATTGTTTAACATAATGTCAGCTGTTTTCTCCGTAATAATGGTGAATGTCGTAAATAATAATGGACAATTTAAATAAACAACATATTGTTTCGCATATAACCTAGATTTTCAATGGAAATTATCAACTAAGTATCATTGCATACAATTGTCAACACAATTCTACCCGCAGGTGATATTGGTTTAGAAATTCACTATCTAATATGCCAAGGAAATCTAAAAAAACATGGACACTTATATTAATATTGTATTTAATATTATATAGCGTTTAAAACAAGTTTGTTAATATTTTTCATGATTACTTTGTTCAACGTTTAATATTTGAAATATTTCAATAAGTATCGGTTTCATCGGTTAGATCAGTTTTAAATCGCGTAGGTAGTAATAACTACTGCACTACTATATAATCAACCTACAAAATTGTGTGTGGCTTCTTGCCGCGGTAGAAGTAATTTGTTTGTAAAAAATGCAAATATAACCGAAACAATTGATCAATAAAACTTATCGATTTTAAAAGTACAGTCGAACTCGGTTATTACGATCGCGGGTATAGCGAGATCTCGAATGTAACGAGGAAACATTCGTTGACATTTTAGTTTATGATTTTCTCCATACATTGATTCACTTTTATAACGAGCTACTTACCGGGTATACCGAGCTAAAATACTCATTTTTACTCAGCTCAAATACTCAGCTCAACATTTTTCTTAAAACTGTTAATGTGTCGATCGTTTAAAAACATTTCGACCCTAAGCAATAAAATCCGACCGGACAGGATGCCGCCGGAATTGCATTACGTTTATGACACTAGTTAAGTGTCTAAGTACCTATACAATTGGTGTTTTCGCCGACAATATTGAAAAAGTATCCAAGCATATGATTGAAATTGCATGTAAAAAATCCAAAGTTTGTGAAGTCACTACTTAGGTACCTACCAGCGTTCATTACAATAAACAACTTCTATTGTATATGAATGTCATGCTTGTTTCGGGGAAAAATTCAAATTGTGACTTTTTGTGTTATGTGACCACTCATTTAAAAATACATATTCTCTGATATAACGAGTAACGCTTATAACGAGCAAATACAGTCGGTCCCATCTTCCTCGTAATAACCAAGTTCGACGTATAGAGTTGTCAAATAAGAGATAATAATATTCACTGATTTTTTTCTCTCAATACCTAAGTTGATTATGTCTCAAGTTGTATGACACGTTGCACCATCTTATCGTCCAGATCAAAATCATCTAATTCATGCCAGAAAAACTCAGTACCTAATCATGTTTCCGTAGCGTTCTCCATTGACAGTAACTGCATTTTCGTTTTCAAAAAAACACAATCCAATTACACCTCAAAACCACAAACCACACCAAACTGTTAATTTTTGTGGATGTAAATGAGTTTGCAGAATAGCAAATGAGTTTCCATTACTCAAAATGCGATAATTGTGCTTTTTTGTGTAAATTTACGAAGTCATTTGAAGAAAAATAAGCTTCATCGGTGAATATGATTTTATCATGAAATAATGGGTCTGTTTCAAGTTAGTCTCAAGCCCAATCAGCAAAATTTCGACCCACCCATTAGGTTTAAATTCTTTTTATACGCCTTCAAATGCAAATCTTTATAAATAATATTCCATGTAGTGCCATAAGAATGACAAAGTTCACGAGAACGACGTGTAAATTATTCTAATTTTTCATCCACACTGATTCACAACATCGATATTTTCAGCAGTACGTTTACGTTTATGACGTGTTGGATTCTTAACATGACAAACATTACTTACCATTTGACTATTATTTATTTTAATCATAAATTTTACGTAATGCCTGAAATGTAAAGCTCAAATAGATACATTTTAACATTTTGTATACGCTGTACAACTGTGAATCTTTCCATCAAGATTTGTCAAACACTACTGAACACAAATGTTAATTTAGGCGACAATCAGAATAAAAATAGTTGCTATGATGTTTTAAAAATCTATAGTACCTACTAGTTTGTTAACCATATAATATAATCAACACATTGATCTAAAAAATCTAAAAGGAAGATACATTTCATTGTATGGCCTGTATTTATAATGGACCCTCAAAGCCTCACAAAGGGGGGGGTTGACAGGGCTCTAGCCTTAGGCCCGGGTTCTGGGGGGGGGGGGGGGCGGCGTGGTGGGTTGACCTGATAAATGAGATAAACACACATGCCAAATTTGCCCTAATGCAGAAAAAGTCGCCTGCGGCGCTATTTTATTTGCGACGTCTAAACATTTTAAAATGTCTAGTTGTGTGATGCAATTTTTGATTATTGTGTGTCGATATTCGACAACTCCATGATTCAAATGGATTTATTCAACAATACAAACAAATCGCTAATTGTATCTGAAACAACATTTAGAAAACGATTCTGTAAAAAGTCCCACTGCCTTTAACCCTAGCGATAGGTAGGGGGGCCCGCCAAAGATCCCGGTCTGGGGGCCCGCTTCAAGATATGGGGGTCATGCCTCACTTATACGCAGAATATGAGATAGTCAAGATGAAGTACGCAAGTTATCTTCTTGTATCAAAACCAAAATACCATTTGTTGAGTTTTTCATACAGATTTACATACTTATATATATTTTTATTATAACGTTGAGAAAAAATACAACAAAAAATCATGTCACATAAAAAACAATTAAGTAGGTAGGTAATTAGATAAATTGTATTGAAATTGGAAAGCGCCCATAACCGAAAGAAAATTATACCATCAAAAAAAATAATTGAATTCACTCTGTAAAATATCAATTTCGATGTAGCCCCTCTATAAACTCGATTAGTTTTTACGAATAAATAATTATTATTGTTTATGGTTATGCTATCGGAATGAGAATAACTTTCCCATGAAAGATGTTGAATACGTTTCTGATTTGTTTTGCTACCGGATGAATCAGTCGGATAATGGATTAATTTTAAATTAACCAATTGAATCTAAAACCACATTTTACAACGTTTTTATTAGCTCGTATTCTTGTTTGTCCGGTAGTAGTTTGTCCAGTACACATCTTGCAATCGATCTTTAGCTAACTTCCCTACTAGCTAGACATTTGAAACTTTTAGAATATATAAGAACACGATGCCAATGCATTCTTTTAATACTTTTAGCCCGATGACATTATTAATGGACGACGCACTCAGTACAGTAGCTAGCAAGTAAATTCGCCCATAGTGACATTCGCACGTGCATAGGTAGACGTCACGCAATATCCATTATGCGATATCACGCATCGGGAATTTATAGCAATATCATCTTTATTGTAACGGCGTTAGAACAGTGTTTCTAGTATCAATGTTCGTTTGAGCGAACCTGTTCGAGCCGAACCATTCGGCAGACCCGACAAAAAGTTTCGGGAATTTATAGCAATATCACCTTTATTGTAATGGCGTTAGAACAGATTATGCCATTCGGCAGACCCGACAAAAAAAGTGAGTGTCATTTTTTTCCAGATGCTTCGTCCAGTCATTGTTTTAGCCATCTTTAAGCAGAATTGAATTCATTTTCAGTTAATTCCGTTTTGTATGGAAAGTTATTTCAGAAAAATCCGTAAAAAATAAAAGACTATTATTGGTTGCGAAGGGGGTGGTCCTAGCAACTAAATTATTAATATAAACATGCGTTACTATGGAAATGAAAATGACATTTCAGTATTCTATATTTGTTTGTTTTTTATTTACTTCATATCAAGTACAAGTTTGAGCATATTGAGCATAATAAACATATATAAACAGAAAATTTAAAAACGTTGTAAGTATATAAAAAGTTCTTTTTATCTTGTAATCATTTTAAATTATTTTATTAATAACGTCATCTTTCGTGATGTTTGTAGTATGAAGACATGTTCAATTACTAAAAATATAAGATCGTTAAATCGCACTGGACTTGATGAATACAAACGTTTTATTATTAAGATATACTAACTATTAGTAACGTGTATAAGAGGCGGCTCTCGTGGTGCAGTGGGTAAGGCGCCGGCCTTCCACCCGAGAGTTCTGGGTGCGATCCCGGTCATGACAAAAACATTTATGTGTTTTTCTCAAAGCCTGGGTGTTTGTGATTGTTCAAAATTACTAACAACCACCTTGTACGAAAAAGCAAGGACATGGTTATTAATAATTCTAAAAAAAAAGTGTATAAGAACTTTAATGTAGGTAGTTTTGTGAGCATGTATGTGAACAATTTTCGTTAATTAAATTATGTTACATTCATACCTATTGATTGTTTTCTCTTTAAACAACTCTAAGTCCAGTTTGTTGTTATTTATTTTAAAGGCAATGTCAAGAAAATTGAACGGTCTATCTTTTACAATTTATATTTTTTAGAAAAAATCCAATTGTTCCCCACACCCAGTGTTTCCAATTGACGTTGTAATAAACATGTTGACAAAAAATGATAGGTTGACCGTAATTTATTAAAGACAATATTGCGACACGCGAATTCTAGAAGCCGGCCTGCGCTAGGTATGGAGGATAGAGATAAGGACTCTTACACACAGCAATGTAGTTGTTGCGAGTCAACATAGGTCTTTATTTAATTCCAAATGCATCCGATTATAATCTCCAGTTGGAATAAAAAATGCAATTTGAGATTCAAATAGGATACATTTGCGTCGACGCGTTGCAACTGCATTTACAGGTGACAGGTGAGAATCAACGTTCTTTTTAACGATTTTAGAAAATGTAAGTGATTCAAAAGTAGAATCAATGAATTAAAATGGAATCGACTTGGAGAGGCTTTCATCGGGCAGTAGATTAGTTAAGGCTGATGATGATAATGAGTTAAAGTCTCAAACGTTCAATTTTGATAAAGTATAAAATTTACGGTTCCATGACAAAGGTTCCCATGTTAGCTAAAATCATGAAGCTAATTTAAAAATTGATTATTACAATTTTACCAAAACCATAACGTCGCCAAAGCAAATTACAATTTAACACGTTAATTGATAATGTCGATCGAGTTCTAGTTTTTTGATAAATCAATTAGCGAATCTGTTAATTACAGCTAAGCTTCTAAGTTGTATACAAGTTGGTATAGTGAGAACTAACCATAAAACATTGTAAGTGTTTTTAAACAATACCTACTTACTGAGATAATATAATATGACTTTTCAATCTAAATTATATCTGTGAGTTGAGGCATGAGGTGACACTACACAGGCAGCTAAATATCATCCACAGGATGCGTACCTGGGAACAGTGTTGCTGTCGTTGACAAAAACATGCCAGACGGGGTACGAAAACAAGCTATTTGGCAGAAAAAACGTTAGATTTTCTGAAAATAAGGCCCGTTTCACACGGGACACCGGTGTCGCGCTCGATATAATATATGAGGTCTTTGTATTCAAATAAAGGGGCCTTTGTATTATGTTTATGAACGCCCCAGAGCTAATGAGTCAACGCGTGTCCGGTACATTTTTCCGTCGGCCGCCACATTCTCAAGCCGCCGATACACTTGTTTTTATTACCGCAGCCAGTTTTATGTTCAAATTTATAACGCGAAATTATGCGCTGACTCATTAGCTTTGGGGCGTTCATAAACATAATACAAAGGCCCGTTTATTCGAATACAAAGGCCTCCTTTATTATATACGAACGCGACACCGGTGTCCCGTCTGAAACGGCTCTTAAGTTTGTATCTGATAGTCAGAAATTCGTGGTGTCCCGCGTGGTGTCGAATGGTCCAAGTGAGGATCGGAGATTGGAGTAAAAAGAAAAACAATTAATTATTACGTTGTCCATGTACCTACAAGGACTACATGAATGGTGTAGGCACGTAGGTACATTCTCAAATAGAACGTATGCATAATAATTTGACACAATACCTTAATTTTAATTTTTAATATCATTCCGGATCAGATTATGAAACGATTAGATAAACACGTTGATTTATTTAGCAATACAATTAAATATTACAAATTACAACGCATTTATATTTGAGGATTATTTTTTTATTACAAATGCGCACACTAAGTAGGCGAGATTATTTTTAATAAATAATTAGGCGCCAACATTGCGATTTGCTGACTGTTACATCGTCTCCGGAAATTTGTACATATGCAGTTGGCCGTAATATAGTTAACCGTAAGATAATCTATCGGAAATACAACACGGCCGTATAGTAAGCGGCAAGCGGTTCTGCGGAAGCAGGTACGTGGCAACGCAACGCACAGGACCGACAGAAGTGGAATCTGGAGAGCCCTTCGTCCAGCAATGACAGTGGCGAAGGGTGGAGGTAGGTCGTTAAGATCCGCCATAAATAGTGCACACTAAACATTGTCAATAATACGTATTTGTTTTCATTGAAATACGACTATAATTTACAGATGCTGTTGGTTAGTTTTTATAATTCAATTAAATCCTGCGAAAGCCAACCCATAATAGGTAACAGTCAAAAAATACTCGTCAATCTATAATATATGTAAAATTATGCAATTGTATCTTACATAACTTTGGATATTTTATAGATAGAAATTTTATCTATTATAGTTTGGTCTAGGCAGGGCGTAATGAATTAAAAAAAAATAACCAACAATATGTGTAATATGTATTCTTAATCCAACGAAAATAAATAATTGTGAATGAAAAAGTGTGCACAATTTTGTCGTACCGCCCAAAATATACCAAAACTATTATGGTTTGGTTTAGGCAGGATTTAATTTATTTTTACAAACTAACCAACACCATCTTTAAATTGTAGACTTAGTTCAATGAAAACAAATACGCATGACTGACAAAATTTCTTGTGGACTATTTATGTTGAATCTTAACAGCCTACCTCCACCCTTCGCCACTGAGCACTGATGATGATGATAGTATTGAAGATCAAGTTCACAAACTTACAAAATACGTAATAAAAACCACCGGAATACAAGGGAATAGAAAGTATGGGGTATGGTATGAAGGTAGTAGGTATGTAAGAAAATTATAAATTCTACCATGTCATAAAATAAAATTTTGGTGGGTGCTCGTAAGTATCCTATATCAAATCCTATCAAATATCAGATAATAATGACCACCGTGAGCTGTTGTATAATAAACTGATGGCCGTATAGTATTGTGATAAAATTTATGTCAAAAAAAAAACACTAAAAAATATGTAATAAAACCCGCCGGAATACAAGGGAAAGACAGAAGAAAATAGCTAAGTATATTAGAAATAAATACATACAATCATTTATAGTAAGTATATATAGTAGGTTAGTAAGCAAATATGTGCTCGGAAGTATCAAGTACCTACCTCTAGAAATACCCGATAATAATAATGACAGCGTTATTAACAGATATTTAAAACCGATCAAAATCAAATTAATGTAATTATTAAATTTAATAAAATTGGAATATAACTGTCTGCAATGCTTCATGAACAAACTGTATTTTTTGATCTCGATGCTATACAGCCACCTCTTTCCGGTAAGACAGCTCACGGTATTTTAATGCAACGCATTTCAGTCGAACTTGATCAATTCCATCGTTTGATAGTTTCTGTGGTTAGTTATTTGGAAATTGAATAGTGTAATTAAGTAAATAAATATATATACAACAAGGCGACCTTTAGCGAGGCTGGGTACTTCAGCTAGATATACTTATTATATAAATTTAAATCAATGTTATTATTAAATTGAATAAAATTGGAATATTACTGTCTGCAATGCTTCATGAACAAGGCTTATTTTTTTTGATCTCGATGCTATACGGCCACTTCTTTCAGGTAAGATAGCTCACGGTATTTTTAATGCAACGCATTTCAGTCGAACTTGGTCAATTCCATCGTTTAATAGCTTCTCTGGTTTGTAATTTGGAAATTGAATAGTGTAATTAAGTATTATTGTTTTTTTTTGAGTAAAGTAAGTATATATCGATCAACAAGACGACCTTGGGCGAAGCCGGGTAGTTCAGCTAGATACGAGGGTGGGTCAATAATTCCTTAGAAAAAAGCATTAAAACAGTTTTTATTTTTGTATTTTTTTTTTATTTCTCAACATAATCTCCTTGGAGCTCAATACACTTGGTTAGACGTTTCTCAATTTTTTTTAAACCGTCAGAAAAATAAGTTTTCGGAAGGTCCTCAAAATAAGCATTTGTCCGATCGATGACTTCTTCATTTGAAAAAAAACGTTGTCCACTTAGCCATTTTTTTAAGTTTGGGAAAAGGAAAAAGTCACTGGAGGCTAAATCTGGCGAATACAGTGGGTGGTCGACCAATTCGAACTTAAATTCTTCAATTTTAGCCATTGATCGTAAACATGTGTGAACACGGGCATTGTCCTGATGAAAGAGGATTTTTTTCCTGTTTAAATGAGGCCGTTTTTCTTCAATTTTGTTTTTTAGCTGGTCCAATAAAGATGCATAATAATCCCCTGTTATTGTTTTTCCTTTTTCCAAATAGTCAACGAAAATAATTCCACGTGCATCCCAAAATACAGTAGCCATAACCTTACCAGCTGATTTTACGGTTTTCGCCTTCTTTGGACATGGTTCGCCTTTCGCAATCCACTGCTTTGACTGTTCTTTCGTCTCGGGAGTATAGTGGTGTATCCATGTTTCATCTACAGTCACAAAGCGACGAAAAAATTCATCCGAATTGCGTTGCATGAGCGACAACAGGGCTTTAGAGGCCACCACCCTATTGCGTTTATTGTCGACTGTGAGCAAACGCGGCACCCATCTTGCAGAAATTTTTTTCATGCCCAATTTGTCATGTAAAATAGAAATGACGCTACCTTTTGAGATCCCTGTAACCTCAATTATCTCACTCAACTTTAATCTTCGGTCACTTAACACCATATCGTGGATTTTATTGATCATTTCTGGTGTAGTCACCTCTACAGGACGTCCTGAGCGTGGTTCATCCTTTGTTGATGTACGACCACGTTTAAATTCATTTAACCAGTTATAAATAGTTGCAAGTGAAGGAGCAGATATGCCGTGAACTAAATCCAACTCATTTTTTATTTCCTTTGCTGTTAACCCTTTTATATTAAAATGTTTAATAACAGCTCTAAACTCAATTTTCTCCATTTTCCATTTTTCCATTTTCCACAAGCAAATTTTTTTTTTAAATGTACGAGAAACACACAACAACCCGACCAATCTGATTGAAACTTCGCAGCATACTGAATCGGTAGTGCCGCTGCATGAAAACAAACCGCTTACAGTACTAGTCGCGCCACCTGTCGGCTTTTCTAAGGACTTATTGACCCACCCTCGTATACTTAGTTTTATTTTTATTTTTCGGAAAAAATCGATGTTTTTAATTTCAAAATAAACATGTTAAAACGATGAATAATTAAATTTATTAAAGTATCTTGATGTTACCTACGAAAGAATTCATCGAACTATATTATGTTAACGATTAAACATATCCATAAAATACGATTTCGGATGATATTTTTAATGAAAAAATCTTTGTGGTGTTTTTATTTATTTAGGATTACGATTATCTATCAGAAAACTGTATTTAATTAGTTTTAAAATTCACTCCTAGAAGCGTTACGGTCACCTTTAGCAAAAAGGCAAACTATTCTATCCTATTTGTTAAGACACTTTTCGTTGAGAATTTGCAGTAGCTAATTTTAAAACAATAGATATGCTGTTTTTATATCATATACGAAATTGTTTATATATATATATAAATATGCTCAAACTTGTACTTAAAAAAACAAACAAACAAACAAATATATAATACTTACTGAAATGTCATTTTGATTTCCATAGTTAGCAGGTATATATTAATAATTTAGTTGCTAAGACCACCCCCTTAGCAACCAATAAAAGTGGATTGGATTACGAATTTCTTCCGAAATACAAAGCAGAATTAACTGAAAATGAATTCAATTCTACTTAAATATGGCTAAAAGTATTAAAAGAATGCATTGGCATCGTGTTCTGATATATTCTAAAAGTTTCAAATGTCTAGCTAGTCGGGAAGTTAGTTAAAAATCGATTGCAAGATTTGTACCGGACAAACAACCACCGGACAAATAAGAATACGACCTAATAAAAACTTTGTAAAAAATAACTCGATGTTGTACAAATCGTCAGGTGAATGCGAAACTATTCTAACTCACATTTCAAATAATTTACGGGTGAGTTATTTGAAACCGCCCATTTACTACTAAGGGGGATAAAATTGTGGGTATTATTAAGTATTTGAATTTAATGTTAATTAGGTAACACTATCTATGATTCAGCTGTCAAACAAAAATGATTTGATTAGAGATCTTGAAATTTTATCGATTTTGTATGTCGATATTTTTGGGACTAGCGCCATAAGCATGAATGAATGGATAAATGACCTAATTTCGTCACATTTTGTATTATTTCATTTGAAAGGAAATTTGATATGATTTCAGTGTTTCTAATCGCTTACTAAGCAAACACGTATATTGAAAATACTGGAAATGATGCCATATAAACAAAAAAAAACAGATATTCATCACACTATTTCTTAAAAACGATTTCAATCAAAAATAATTAATTAAGTACATAACTAAGTAAATATTATTTTTAAGTATTGATGGATTTGTTCATTTTCGCGATTATAATTTAGTATGTAGGTATTTTATTTTCTGTTACAGAATAGACACGTATTTGTCTTAGATTGTAACCTTGATTAGACTAGATACATATTTACAAAAAATAGAACAAAAACTGATTGGGTATTTTATATAAACCTGAAGGACGCATAATTGCATCAGAAACGTACCAAGGTACGTTTGTGAAGAAGAAAAAAACTTGTAAATATCTTAAATCGATTTTTGTGGTTTATAAACAAATCTATCGATTAGGTACCGGATAAGAACTTCGCCTAATACTTAAATAATAATATATTTATGAGAATGTTTCAAATTACGTAGATACATATACCTACTCAGTGGAGAATGTTACATTATTATGAATAGGTATCATGTGTTACAGCGCTTGAAACGGAAAATTTATGAATCGGAGTGCTCGATAATTTTCAGAAAATATTTACATATTTATGTAATAATTGTAGGTCTTGTTACACTCCCAAATGGTCCCCATTTGGGGATGTTTCTGTGAATCTGGAGAAGCCCGAATCAGTACCAAGTCGACAAACAGTAAGGGTTGATTACGAAAATAAATAATAATAAACCACAACGTTGTACATGTTTGGCGCCAAAATTTAATATTGGCAACGCCGCATTGGTACCGTTTTTTTTTTGGCGAGACAGAACACTACAGACAGCCAAACAGTAAACATTATTAACTCGCGCTACGTATAAATGAAAATATAAAAATGTAACCATTAGTAGATATTAACGCAAATAAAACTCGTCGTTGTTCACCTCCAAGTCCCGAATCCAGACGAAAAATCATAAAAAAAAAAAAAGTGACAGCATCTTTTCACTTTCGCAAATGGAGGGAGATGACTGTCTGTATTATACTTAGGAACAGAAATATACCTGCCAACCTCCGACTATGATAGACAAATGGTGTAATTGTCATTTAACTTGTGGCATGCAAGATTAGGGCATAATTTTGGCAGCGCCGCAGGTGAAAACCGAGATTTACGTCACGACATAAGCAATATATTTTTTACGATAATTCCAAAAAGTTTTGTATAAATATATTTTATTAATTTTTAGCAATAATTCTCGAACCAGAACGTAATATTTAATTTTTCCACAAGACAGAGCAACAATCTTGGGAATTTCACGAACACGTTTTTATTCTGTTCAAGACCGGCATTTTGTTAAGTTGCGTTATTCTGTCCAGGAAATTAGAGGTAGTGTCGAACAAGAACTTCTTGTCCACGTATTGAAACTGTAAACTAACAATCCCCTTTAATGTTGTTAATCGCATTTCCATTTTCAAATGAGGAACACCCCCAAATTTATCATTTCATTTTACACTCCCGTGGTGTACGGATATATCAATTTACGTAATTTGAAGCTTTTTATAATAATAATATATCTAAAACGATCAGGAGTGATGTTAGAATTATTATTACTAAACTTTTGGTTTATTGCGAAGAAGAAAAAGAGTCGCATCTAAAAGGAGAACCGATACATATTTTTAAACACGCCTCTAGCATGCGTTGCCGCCATGACAGGTAGGTACCTACACCACTGACAAGTTTTCTATATGCGACTACAGCGACTTACTGTCATCTCCGATTTCTTGTTCGTCTGACAGTAGTGGACAATATCTGCAGACTATGCAGACTGATAACTATGTTTAACCAAATTGCTCCGGGTATTGATATATTCCACTTGCCTGAGATGGGTTTAGGTGGACGCTATTTTATAAATTCTTGAAATAGGGTCTCCTAGACCTAAGCAAACTCGGTGAACTTACTTCTTTGAACTTCTATAGATGTATATTTGTATTTTCACTGCTTTTGTATGTTTATATTACCTATGTTATCTTTTTATATTTTCATTTTTATCGTTTTATTACTTTTTATTTATAATTATGTTTCATGTCATGTTGTGAACGTCTTGAACTTATAATTTGTAATGTGCACAATATGTTAAAAAAATAAATTTAATTGAATTGAAGAAGAGGGGTAAGAAGTTGGGAGATTAACAGAAGATGTGATCAGCATCCTGTTACTCGCCACATAAGCAAGTGGCACGACTGGATAACATCTAAGTAGGTAATCTCAAAAAATGTCATTATTGACAATTGAAAAAATTAAACGTACAATATTGCTTCAGAATCTTCCGCAATATTGCACCAGAGCGTCTGAACTGTAAATTATCTTACGCAACCTTTTACAGTACAATTTTTACTCAATCGGTTCTAACCTCTTGTAATAGTTGTTTTGTTGCGACCAAAGTCGTGACTCGTGACCCGACTGCTAACTGAAAGACTCAATTCAAAGTAAATGTATTATAGTTTTGAAGATCATTAAAAAACATTTAACGTATACTTAATAGTAGATAAAAAGTCACTCGTCAGTTTGCCAAATAATAGTTAAGTATCTCATGCATAATATATTTTAAAGCAAGTACTATGCATACATACCTACTTACCAGAGTAAGTATAATTTGTTTTATTCATTATTTTATCAACTAGGTAGCGAAAAAGTTGAGTAGAAAGATCACCATTTCTAACTCAAGATGAAACATATCAACCTCCACAGTTTGCAATTATATCAGAACCCTTTTACGTGGATTGATTGTCATCTATTTTGTGAACCAATTTAAAAAAATATATATTAATGACCATTTTTACACCCCTGAATGGTCCCCATTTGGAGATGTCTCTTCTGTGGATCTGAAGAGGCCCGAACCATTATCAAGCCGACGCATAGTAAGGGTTGATTACGAAAAAAATAAATATATAACCGGCAACATTGTCTAAATGCCGTTAAAAATACATATATATAAATGGCAATATCTGATTTTTTTTTTTGGTTCTTCTGATACGTATAAACTAAAACAAATCAATATAGGTACAGTTATATCGAAACAAATATTCTTTAATTCTCGAATCTAAAAATCCACAATCTCTAGAAGCGATTGTTTTGTATGATTTTAAATCAATTCACTTTTGACATCAGATATGTACCTACGTATTAATGATGTTAAAAATAATACTTATATTTCTTGAATTGCCATTAGAAACGCCAAGCTGCCTAAGAAAACTATTTAAAAAAAAATCCGGAAAACTAAGTGATAAATAAAATAAACTCAAATAGAAATACTAATTCCGATGCATCATTTTGGGAGTTCAATGCTATGGCATTACAAAACCCAAAGTCGGCCCCCAGAAAGCACGCCTTAAATATTATGATTTATTAGAATCACAGACGAATACGATATTGTTTATCGATATAACACACTACTGCTTTTGAAGGTCTTTTAATACATTTTTATTCATGTCATTTTTGATAATTTTATATTTATAAAAATTGAAATATTCAGATAAAGAACAATTTCCGCTGTAAGGTTTAAATATAATATGTAACCACACTGTACTATTTTTTAATACCTAGTATTTGATAAAAATTAACGTAAGCATTCCGCTATTAATAATTGACATAACGTGGTGCTGGTGACGACACTGCTAAGTGCGTGCTTGACAGAACACAGAACTAATTCCTTAACTCTGCAAGAGCTCCGCACAAGCGAGAAACTGTCCTATACCTATGTGCCTACATCGTGATTTGCAATTCTTTGGTCATACTTATTGCCCAGAAAGCTTCGATAGATTAATATTATTCTAGGCAATATGCTTGACAAAAGAAGCTGAAGACAAACGCCGAACTAAGTGAAAGAATTTACTAGAAAACCATCAGCATCCTCAAGGTTTGCAGACGACAGTGGATACTGTAGAACACTGATCCAGGATTTACAGTAGGTACCAATTCCGGAATGATCATGCCTAACGAGGCTTACGACGAGGAAGAGAGCACCAAGTGAATTTGAACAATTTGCCGAATCTTAGTAGAGAGTAAGCTAATCTCTGCTCTAAGATAGGTTACTAATAAATTATTAGATTGTAGGCATTACCCTAATCAAAATGCATCAGTGAAGAATTATTATGGTGAGAAATTATGTTTTTTTGACATAAGTACGTAACATTCGTAAGAAATCCAAATTTACGATGCCTATGTAAATCAGTGTTGCCATATTTTAAAAGTGGAATTATAGTACAGAGCCTCCAAAATTATAGTATTTGGAGATAAAATATAGTACGCGTTGTCATCTGTTGAAAATGAAAATTTTCCCAATTTTTCATAGTCGGCTCGTTTTTATTAGGACGCGGGCCGCAGGTTCCCAAATTTTCATGGTCGGCTTGTTTTTTTTAGGAAAAATATTTCATCGCGGGCCGCAGGTTCCCAAATTTTCGAAGACCACTCGATTGCGAAATGGCAAATGCAAAATTATAGTACTTTTATATAAAATTATAGTACGATTTTCAAAATTATAGTATTTTGGGCGTACTATACCTATTTTATATCGTACATAGTACGCGGACCAAAATTATAGTACAAATACTATAATTATAGTACGGTTGGCAACACTGATGTAAATACCTACAATGTAAATGGTGTCGTCTTTCTCTGATTTTCGTAGTAGATTTTTGGGTATCCACCGTGTATCCTTCTTTCCTCCTTGCAGACGCCATTATCAAGATATGATATGTTTTTATAATAAAATTTAGTGTAGGTATATGAATGTAAACGTTGCTCTAAGAATATCAAAAGGAATCCGATTTCTCTGATCTATGTCTAACCCGAGCAAGTCGTTCCGCTGACCACTCCATACAGTGTATTCGTTTAAATACCTACAATCTAACTATGTAAAATCCTTCCCCCATTTATCCGGGGCGAAGAATTGAGCGTCAGTGTTTATCTGTGTTTTATAATAATTTAACTAAAACCATAAGTGCGTTGTAATAATTATTGTAAAATCCTTGTAGGTAGGTACATATTAATATGTTTGCCAAAGCAACCTACCACGTGATTATTATTAAATGTCAAGTTGCTCTTTCCGGAATAGGTGAATTAAAAATATATACCTAAACCTTAAATGATTTGGGTGTCGATGATATAGTGTATTTCGCAATTTAAATTCGCAAGACTGATTTTCCGGTAGGTACCTACGTATATAGTAGGCACTTACTTAAGTACTAGCAAATTAACCTGTAATAATATTAAAATACCGATGCATGGAGCTAAGTAGGTACCTACTCGTTCATGCCCATTTGCTAGATCACGATTTGATTCATTTAAAGTTTACGCGTAACCAGAGATGGATTGGTAAAATTAAATAGGTGCTAATTAAGTTTATATAGGAAATATTTCCCAATATCGAGACCTAACATTAATGGAATGGTATGATTTCGACGATTAGACACTGGACACTTCCCACTGTAGCCAAAATTTTACTAATAGCTAAATATATTATAACTTAATTACGGTGGCGAAGGGTGCCTGTTGAATGTGGGTAGGCTGTGGTAGATAACTGAAACAAAGTTTTAGGACAGCCAAATTTACAGCACTTGAATTTTGTTAATCTTCAGTATTCACTGAACAAAAATATTAATTTCTACCTCTTTATACCTAATAGATATTACACAAAAAAAGACGTCAGGCACTAACATAGATATTAAAAAAGTAATGTCCAACCGCGATTTGAGCTCGGACTCACGAAAGTTGGGCATTTAGACCGCGAAACTATTAAGCACAGGTGGACCCGTTAGGTTTAAATACCTACTGCCTCAGGTCACGGGATAGTATGACACTGATTTTAACATTGTGTGTGTTTTCTTTACAATATGTGTATAATCGTATGTATGTGTTGTATGCGTGAAATGTTCGAAATTACTTGAACCCTTTTATTAGTCTATTACACAAGCGGGCAATTAATTTATAATACATAACTGCAGCCATTGGCAGATTATATAATTTTTGTAGAATATAAAACAATTACTTACGTATAATGAAAAAAGTTAATACTTAGGCAATTAAAAATACTTTTTTCTTAAAAAGGTAGGCTTTAAATATTCGCCTAGTATGGAGTCTTCGCCACTGTTAAATAATTATAGTGTTACCCGGTAAGTAATAATTTCATGGTATTTAACCCTTATCATACCGGACCCGGAAATTTCCGTGATTAATGTTTATTCCGTTTAATACCGGACCCGGAAATTTCCGGTTTTTTTCCGGGCCGTAATTAATTTAATATTTTCAGCCATCTATTGATTTTTTCGAAAAACTTTTGATGCAGTCAAGTGAGCAAAGGTTCAATCCACACTTCTGCATCATTTGTTAGTAGATACTACTATTATCGACTGGAAAATATTGTTTACAAAACATCGTTTTTTTCGGGTGATGTCGCGATTTCACCATTCGTGCTTACGTGTTCATTCAAGTGACAGCTAAAACATTGTATGCCTTTCGCAACAGAATTTGTCACTATTCAAAAAGAAGGATAACAAAAAGGTAAGCTTATATGTTTAAATCATTTCTAGAAACAATTTTCTATGTTTTTGTAAGAATTAAATACTACCTGGAACGTTCATTTTCTAGTTTTTTTCATCTGTCATATTTCTAACCTCAACATGTGTAAACAGTTTTGACGTTTATGTTTATTACATTCTATTTCTAATACTTATGAGTATCTAAGAGTTTATTGTTTTTCCAGATCATTTCTAGCAATAATATCCTATGTTTTTTAAAGAATTCGGAGAATTCCGAATCGGAGAATCGGAGATATTGGAGACAGTTGGAGATAGTTGCAGACAGTTGGAGACAGTTAGCGACAGCTGGAGACAGTTGGAGACATTTTTAGACAGTTGGAGACAGTTGAAGACAGTTGGAAACATTTGGAGACAGTTGGAAAGAGTTGGGGACAGTTGGTGACAGTTGGCGAGAGTTGGAGACAGTTGGATAGAGTTGCGTACAGTTGGAGAGAGTTGGCGAGAGTTGCAGACAGTTGGATAGAGTTGCGTACAGTTGGAGACAGTTGGCTAGAGTTGCGGACAGTTGGAGACAGTTGGCGAGAGTTGGAGATAGTTGCAGACAGTTAGAGACAGTTGGCGAGAGTTGGAGACAGTTGGCTAGAGTTGCGGACAGTTGGCTAGAGTTGCGGACAGTTGGAGACAGTTGCAGACAGTTGGCGAGAGTTGGAGATAGTTGCAGACAGTTAGAGACAGTTGGCGAGAGTTGGAGACAGTTGGCTAGAGTTGCGGACAGTTGGCTAGAGTTGCGGACAGTTGGAGACAGTTGCAGACAGTTGGCGAGAGTTAGAGATATTTGCAGACAATTAGAGACAGTTGGCGAGAGTTGGAGACAGTTGGCGAGAGTTGGAAACATTTGGAGACAGTTGGCGAGAGTTGGGGATAGTTGGAGACAGTTGACGAGAGTTGGAGACAGTTGAAGACAGCTGGAGACAGTTGAAGACAGTTGGAGATAGTTTTAGACAATTGGCGAGGGTTGGAGAGTGACAGTTCGGATTCTCCGAATCCCGAATTAAATGAATTCACCGGCAATAATAGATTGTCTGGAATACTATCCGGACATACTCTGAAGGTTGCATCCACCGATTGCAAAAAAACAGTATCCATCGCGAGTCTGTGTATGTGCTGTATGCTGCAAGTATGTGCTGCGCATAAGAGGCGAGGAGAGACCAGATACCTTTGTCAAGAGTGCTATGTGCCTCTTCACAAGGGATTTTGCTGGCAAAAATAATACCACACAATAAATAAATATTGATTGCATTGTAAAAAAATCTGAGTTTTATTCCAATGTCCCCATAAATATATCTTTTGTAAGCATTTTAGTACAACACTATGAAATGAAAGATTTTTCTGAAATCATGCCTGTGTGGGAAGGTTTTCTATTTTTTTTTGCCGGTATTGAAAGGGTTAAATAATGAAAATACGACGAAAAAAACCAGAGGCACATAGGTATTAATCGAATACATATGAAAAGTTGTAATCTATTAATTAGTATGTAAATATCCTTGGCGATTATCAAATATTGTAAATATTATGCCCTCTATGGTAGAAAGGTTGCCGATCCAATTCACTCGGTGTACTTTCATATAAGTACTAAGGTACTTTTTTACTCATCCTATTATCGTCTTTTATTTTAAGTGTTGTTAACACATTCTATTCACTATATTCTTAACTAAGTAGGTGTGTAAAATAAATAAATAAAAAAAACTCAAAATCTGTGTTTGAAAAATTTTGCAAACCGCTATTTCGACCATCTTTGCTTAACTGAACAACTATTTTCGTTAACAATAATAATTTATTACAAATCAAATGTATAACATAGCCTATGCCCTATTTAATGATTTAACTGAAACGTGATATTGGCTTTTGTGATGAAACATAATAATAATTATTATTATTATTATAAACCGCTAATAAATAAATTGACATGGGATAAACGACAAATATTATCCTAAACTGTAAAAATATGTATTTTTGTGTATGAAGTGTCTAAATATTGTAAATTTACAACATACCATTGTTTGAATTATTTACCAACTCAACATTTACAATTTTTTTTATTTATTGATACTTATATAATTTTACTCATAAATAAAAGTTGCAACATTCAATCTTTACCCAATCGGCCCAAGCCACAGCCCTCAATATCACAGCTGAAAATTACAAACCTCCAGCATTTAGAACACCCGAACGTCGCCGCGCAAAATAAATTATGTTGGATCGGCGGGCAAAACTTCCGTCCCATGCCAAATTAATGCGTTACATTTGCGCACGCAACTTCGTCCCACGCCAAAAATACACTCTATTTTCCCAAACACACCTAAAGAAGTATAACTTCAAAAATAAATAAAATATTCACGAATACGTCCCTGCTCATGACGTTACCTCAATCACAATATGAAAAATTCCTCAGCTAGAATGTAGCGGTGAGCAGACATTGGGCGTGAACTCATTGTGAACCGAACAAGGAAATATGAATTCATACGATTTTGCAATGCTTCTTCACTAGTATGCAAAAGTATCTATCAGGTATGTAGGTACATTGTATCAGACGGTCTTGTACAAAGCGTTAAATGCATAGACTATAGATACATGTTAAATGCTATTTTGAGAGATATCAAGGACAGTGAAGATAAAAGAAATATGTAGGTAACGAAAAAAACTGTTACTTATTCAAAATACGAATTATTCTAAATTTAATTGATGACATTACCAATGACTGATTTTAATGAGGCATGTTTAAGACAAACTATGAATATTTATTAAAAAAAATTAAATATGCATTTTTTTTAAATCTGAGCAGACTTTGATCGTAGTTAAAGTTAAATTATGTGATATTCAAATGTATCTTATTCAGTCACTTAGGTTTTGATATATCTGTAGAATTATAATTTTTTATTTATTAACACTTTAAGCACAGTCATTTGTCTCCTAATCACATTTATCGTAAGATGACATAACGGGTACCGCAGGTCAATTCCAACTAGTAACACGATAGCACCTTTCCGTTATTTTTACCCCAAATAGCTCTCGGAATAATTCAGTATACGAGGAGGTTATCTATATTGCAAATTAACAACTGTTCGTGTAACATGCCACTGACATTTTTTATTATATTTACCAAAAATACTGAAATTTATATGGCGTCATGTATAGATGATCCATAAATAGGCAGGAACATTCCTTTTAATAACCCAAAATATTCATATTATCATACTAATTTCGTATTTTTTTGACCATGTCTGATCCTAATAGAATCATATGGGTCTCCATAGAGTGAAGAATTGTATTAACAGATTTTTGTTTGCACACGAAATGGATGTTAGCCGCTTGCTCAACCTATTGGGTCCATACTCTTAACTCCAAATACAAATTGAAAAACAATGTGTATTTGCCAGACCCAGGATTAGAACCTGAGACCCACTACATTATAAGCAGACGCGTTAGCCGCTCGGCCATCGTGGGTGTATACGTACCTATATTATTATGAACTTTGAATTATTTTCGAAATTAAACTTAATAAATCATCTATGATAATTAGATATTATTACAAATAATATAAGTATAAGTTAATAGCTTCAATTATGTAATTTTTTCCATAGAATTAATAATATAAAGAACAAAAATACCTCTACCTGTATTATTGTATCGTTAATAATACAACTGATAAGGCTGTACAGTTTCCAAGGCCTTATAAGAAAGTGCGCTTATTCAAATGTCAAAGAATAACCAACTTAATGATTGAAATGCTTGATACGGTAGATAATATAATGTAGGAAATAGCGCAGCTGCTATTAAAGACAGTGTATATGATTCCTACTTACTGTAGGTATTATAAACAAATTATACTAACTCACTTAGTATGTTTACTTCCTTATAAAATAATAATTAGAAAATGAACATTATAATATGGGTTTCTACTATGTAGGTGGGTATGTCTTTCACTCTAGTAATTTAATTGAGAATAATACTTATTTCCGTGGTTATTA
This sequence comes from Rhyacophila brunnea, assembly GCF_057557595.1. Classification (NCBI taxonomy): domain Eukaryota; kingdom Metazoa; phylum Arthropoda; class Insecta; order Trichoptera; family Rhyacophilidae; genus Rhyacophila; species Rhyacophila brunnea. Next base: position 36,009,755 of record NW_028232806.1, on the reverse strand, counting down.
TATGTAGATTAAATTACCATGTCTGCTTCTAAGTGGAGCATATGAGCCTTCACAGAGTGAGAGTTTTATTACCATTCTTTTTACGAAGGACGACCGTTAGCCATTCGTCAAACCCATAGGGTCTTTGCTCTGGATACTTGTCAAACGTGGGATGAAAAGTCGCCAAAGTCGAGTTGACCAAGTATGTGGGTGGGAAGGATTCAAACGTGATGGAAAGGTAGGGAAACTACAGAGAATTTGAGGAAAAGGAGCCAGTGTAATCGTACGCCATGCTCTTGCTACAGATTTCGATATATTCCACTTACGAGAGAGTAAAAAATATATATGGACATTGTTTTACTTCTTAGAATATGTTAACTCACTCCATATAGGTAGGTACCTCTGCTGTTCTTTATGACTACTCACTGTAGATAGATACATAGTTTAGGTACCTACATGACATTTTTATCATATATTTTTATAAATTAATTTACTTTTATTTGTAGGTACCTACATACAATTATTGTGAACGGTTTAAATTCATAATTAGTGATATCCAAGTATCAATTGAACGATTTCCGTGGACAGACGACGCATCAATATGGATAACTGCGAGTCGTGCGAACGTAGGCCCAAAGGTGCAAAGCCCTCATCAAGGATGTGGCGTGTTGGTGTCACAAGGGGTTTTAAGAGACGCAAGCTGAACAAATTATCTCGAGAAACTGCACTAGACCTTCACAGCAAGCCACGCTGCTTCCTTTCGGCATTGGGCCTAAAGAGCGAAGAGGAGTTGGATGTTGCTGTGAGCGTCGTAACCTGGTAGGTATATCGGTATCAAGGCTCTTGGTAGCTGAGTACTATCGAGCTTGGAATCTATGTATTGAAAAGTTAAAGATCTGCCTTGGGTCGTCGTATTGTAATGGTGATGGTGCGGTGCCATGGACGGGACAATTATATTATTATTAAGTATTGAAATAGCCCACGGCGTTGGATTATAACGCCGTGGGTCCCAGGTTCGAATCCTGGGTCTGGCAAGTACACATATTGTTTTTCAATTTGTGTGTGTCAGGATATGGACCTAATAGGTTGAGCAAGTGGCTGACATCCATTTCTCGTAAAAAAAAAAACAAAATCTGTCAATACAAACCTCTACTCTGTGGAGGCCCATATGATCCTATTAGGATCGGACATGGTCGAAAGAATTGAAATAGTATCGAAGGTAAAATAAACTTTCTTACCAGATAATAACTGCATCCATCCACAGATGTGGAAGACCGTCGTAGACTGACAGAAGAAAAATAACAACATAGCACATATCGTAAACAGTGCTACGACCACAGCAACTCCGACGAAGATCGTAGCAATCTGGAAGATTAATCCAGGAATCGTCGAGAAGTCATCCAGTCTACCGGTGCAGACTTCTCCTGTATCATCAACTCTGCATACTTGCCAGATTCCGAACCTCCCAGGGTACTCCGAGTCGAGGTCTCCTATCCACTCAGGAGTTATGAAGGCCACAACGCTGATGATGGCATAGCATATTGTAAAGATAGCCCATAAAACACCGATAGCTTTTGAATTTCTGACATAGTTAGTTGCATACATGTGAGTCGATTCAACGTATTCTATTTTTGAACCCATTTTTAAATTTTATAACCTCAAAAATTAACACAATTTTTGACACTCCTTGTTATATTTGGCACTGTTATTTTACTGCAAAATACACTTAATTATGTTTGTTGCAATCATGTGTGGAATTTAACACGAAGCAACGGTTTTCAGGTGTGACATATTTTCATACGTTCAACAGGTCAAAATAATAATGACGTTTGCTCCAAACAAACGAACACTCACTGTACGATTTTGTAATAGGGTGTTTTCATTATATTATCTGCTCTATCGCACCAACTAATCACCGTTATTGTATTTTTTCACAAGTATCCACTGCACGATTCGTATAATTTACTCAAACATGCGTATTATCCGCATTACGCAAGTGAATTGTACGGAAATAATGAGTATGACGGGAGACACGTCAATATTGCTATAAAACTCACTGTTACAAACTCAATAGACTCTCGGCTTTGTTTTTGGTTCCGCGAACTAATGCATCCGGCTCGTACGTTCTATTGCACACACCTGTACGAAAATGTCTACGATAATGACGAGAAAAATATTATTTCACCGCGATAGGACTGATTTAGAAAGTAAACCAAAGCAAAGTAAACATCTGCGCCAGGTAGGTAAGGTAGGTAATATTGCGGAATGCACACCTTCCTGGTTACATTTACCATCGACAGGTGTCAGTATAAATGGTTGATATATTATTATTATAATAAAAACTGAATGTATTGTTTTTTTGATCGGTAATATAGGAATCTTCTAGAATTTCAATTTTTTATATGCGTAAATAATTTTTTGCTTATATTTTTCAGAAACTAAACAAAAACCCACAGGTAATTAACAGGGGGCACTCTGTCGGAAAACTGTAATAATCATTTTATAGTAAAATGGTTTGAGTCTCTACTAAAATTTGAAATTTCCGTTTTCAGCTTTACACGTCAACCGCTAGGTACTGCAAATATTTTTATAATGAGGGCTTCAAAGCAACTAACTACATGTGTACTGAGAAAAACTGTTCTTATAATTTGCAATGAGAGCATTTTTTGAATATGTGGGTACATACTATTCTGCCTATATTTTCTCCATTGCTGTATTGAGTGCTATGTATACCATGAAACTAAACATAATAATAAAATTAGTAAGTACCTACCAGGGCTTGAAATGGACCGGAGCACTGTTCCGGTTCAAAAATCGATAAAATTATCGCTCCGTCTCGTGGAAAAAAATAATTTGATCGTCTGAGCTAGATAGGCCGTATAACAAAAAATCGAACACACTTATTTTCATAAAATACCTACACATAAAATTTGATCAATATGTTAATTGTCGAGCGCTCCGGTTCGTAAAGTTTTCTATTTTGAGTCCTGGCTACCTACATAATATTATCGGTGTTGCTGCCAAAAGTTGGTAAGTCGATAATTTAGGTAGGTAATTAGAGCTAACACAAGAATTTGACGTTTCTATATATAAATATTTAAGAAAAAAAACAATATCATACAATATATAAAATAGGCATAATATAAAGGACAAATAAATTAGCATTATGCCTGATTTTATAGAACATGTCAAACTTTCAAATTGCAATTAGGTACTCCATTCGAGACTTCTGGCAGTAATGCGTTACCTATCTCATCGATTTCTCATCCTTTGGTATATAAGAGCCGCCCATCTTCAATATGCAACATACTTACATAGGTACTTCATATAATATATCATTAAAGATTCAGTTTATGTACCTAATTAAATGTTTTAATATTATTTATAAAATCCTAATATCGAAATTTTTAACTTTGTGCCCCGGCCTGAATAAAGCCGGCCTTGGCTCCAGAGGTCAGCTTTACTCGTTCAGAACCTATCTACGGAGTTCTACTGTTGCCAAATATATTTATAGTATTTGTACTTACCTACTTTAATTTTGGTCCGCGTACTAGGTATGTAGGTACAATATTAAAACGCCCAAAATATTATAATTTTGAATATCAGAAAAAGTGTATTTTTATATTAAAGATTTAATTTTGACATTTAAAAATACGCAAAAAGTACTAAAATTTCAAATTTTCCGTAGTATACATTGGTGCAAAGTACTATAATTATTTATAATTTCGTAATAGAAGAAAACTTTAAAAGGGTAAAATAAAAAAGCTCCTGACTTTGATTTAAAATGGAATTTATTGAATTCGTTTGTAAGCATTTGATGCGCGATAAGCGTGATAAGCGATTGATCGGAAGAGATATCTAAATTGAAAGACCCTCGGAATTTTTCAAATTCACCATTATATTCTTGTGAGAAACAAAAAAACAGAGGACAACGCGTACTAAATTTTTTGCCGAATTGCTATAATTTCTTAGATCGGGTACTATGCAGCGCTCGAAAATTTTATGAAGATATTAACATTAACATGGTTATCAAATTATCTTTGTATTTTATAAAAATAAGTGTGTTAGATTTTTGGTTATATGGCATATCTAGCTTAGACGGTCAAATTATTTTTTCCACGAGATGGAGCGACAACTTTACCGATTTCACAAACCGAAACGGCGCTCCGGTGCGCTCCAGTCCATTTCGAGCCCTGGTACTATGGTGACAAAAAGATGCCAACACTGCTCCGGATTGTCCCACAGAATGTAACCAGAACCCAGTTGGTCAAGTCCGCAATTCATTTTGACCGTAGGGTACTCTGGGAACATAGTGCCAAGAGGAATACCTACATGTTGGTGAATGCTAAGGAGTGGAAGAAGGGCGGAAAGGACTGTGTAGGCTGGAGGAAAACACGGAGGATGGCAAAGATTCAGCCGTATCAAAAGAAGAAGCTTGTCAAATTGAGCTGCATCCTTGTAGGTATTTACTTAGCCCGATACCTATCACTTGAGTTCAAAGTTGCTTTGAATAGTGGTCTCACGGTGGCATAGTTGGCAAAGCTATCGACTCGAACCGTCATGTCTCAAATATAATATGTTGTTATAGAAGAGGTGAATGTCTAACAACCATTCTACCACCTCTATTCTCTGGCGTGTCCGTAAACTTATACGTATGCAGCTCACCGTATCACACTTCACCGTAAAATTTTGTATCGGAAATATATGGCCGTAAATTATAGACCGTCCAACCTATGTATGTCGTATAGTACTGACATAAAATTCATATCTAAACAAAACACGGTTCTTATTGGTTTACACTTTACAGGAAACCAGCAGCAAACATATTTTGGAAATAGCCGATTTACTGGATTATCTGTAATGTTAGATTTTCATTCTTGAATTCATGAATTTTGCTAAAATCAGCTATGAAAATTGAATTAAATAACCTTATAATTTATGGTCATCTCTTTCCGATAGAAGCTCACGGTGAACTGTGCCACGGTGAAATGTTTTTAGTACAATTTACATGTAACCATCGTGTGAAGGCCTATATTCCCAGGTTAGGATGGATAATGCCAATTTACTTCACTGACCTATTTGAAACCCATTTACGGTTTACCATTAGGTAGGTCCAATTAATTACATACCTACTATTATTGGAACAAAATGTTGGGTGTATAAAAATAGTGTGTGAAAATAAGGATGTTATTTATTGTATAGTAAAAAAAACATTAAAAATCATTCTTCAAATTGTTTTTTATTTTCAATTCAGCTAACATAATATTCAACAATTAAAAATCATACTCGAGAATACAAATAATTAGTGCTGCTTTTACGGCAGTTTCTATTTTTACAAAGATGCTGGCATACTCATCAATAATATTCTGGTATTATTTACAAAACTATTTTACATTAAATTTGCATAACTACACTGAAAATTACAAAACACATATATATGTAGCTTCTCTATCACATACTCCGGCTACCTACATATTTACATTGCTACGGATGCTAATAATCATGTTCAAGAGGCCAGTGAATATACAAATTGATTTAAAATATTATAAAACTTAATAAATATACGGACCGCATTTTGCAGTTGTATCGACTACAAACTGCAGTCGTCTATAATTATATAAATCGGAGACTGTCGAGAAAATTTAATGATGTATCCGAAGAGATAATACAATGGACACCACCATTTCCGAGTACGAGTGCATTTTGCGGTTGTTCCGACTTTAAATTGCGGTCAAAGCAGGTAGGCCTTGTAACAATATCTAAATTTTATAAGTACAAAGGTAAACAAAATGAAAGTTTTGGAACTGGTAGGTATAAGTATATATATATGTTTTATAAAACCAAATTAAATTGATAATTATTATCTAGTTAGGTACACATAGAATGAATATAAAGATATATTTACATAATTCATTTTAAAACATTACATTTATTCACTGTCCAGATTTTTTTTGGAAAAATAAATAATTGTGTAGATAGGTACTTAATAAAATAAATTTTGATGGCAGTTCTGTGGTATTCGGGTAATACTATAATTCCACCAGTATAAGTTGTCCGCTGAATGAGGGCGCCACATGCTAACATTTGACATATTATTTCATACGTTTATATTGAGATGAGCTTAGTTCTAAATTCGAATACCATTTATGATGGTATATCTGTACCAAAATCGATTTATGTCAAGAATTAACTTTAAAAACTATTTGGTATATTCTCTTTAATGATATTTTCTCGACCTTTGGGTAAGTAAGTCATCAGTACATTAAATTTTAAGCAATTTAGTTTGTGAAATACGTACTTCCCTCTGATTAGCGAAGGGCAAAACATCGAGAGCGTCGACAGCTTTAAATACCTGGGGGTATATATACATCACGGGAGATGGCATTTTGCAGAAAGAGCTCGCTATCCGAATGGGAATGGCTGGAGCAATATTCAACTCGATGCGGAAATGCGGAAATGCGGAAAATCTGAGATTTGGGTGCGTTTCCATCCATTTCGAGCACTGCTATGTACTCTCTTTTGAGGTTATTTTCAACTCAATTTCCACATATGACGTCACACGATTTTGGCTATTTTTAACCCCCATCCTCCATAGTCACATTTTGTCACATAACATTGTGCCACCCTGTCTATATTATATATTATATTTTCAGATCCTTTTGTATTTTTTTTTAACTCTGTGACGTCACATTTTCTCTGACGCCCCCCCCCCTTCCCCATCACCCCTCGTCACAAATCGTCACATTATATCAGACCCTCCTCTCCTAGAGTGTGACGTCATATATGGACGTCATATATGGACGTCCCCTTACGCAGTCTTACTCGAATAACATAGATTTATTGCAGTAATGATTAAACAGTGAATGACAAAAAATATTTTTCTATATATTGTAACCTTCCATGAATAAACACTATTATGAAGTATAACGGAGTATATTAATTACAGTATTAAATTTATTCATAGTTACACTGAAAGAATGAAATGTACTCTTTGTTAGACAATAGATTAATTCTCTATCCTCCCTCCTTGATATAAAGATCCAACCCACAATAAGTGTATTTTGTTAAAAAGACCCAGGGCCAAATTTGTGCATATCTATAAATTCCTCTTTTTATCATATCGTTGAGTAATATATTATTATGTTTTGATCAGATGGGATACTTTTGAAAAATTAAATACTGACGCATACTTTTTAAATCAATATTTTCACAGATATTGAATTATCTCAGAATGGCACTAGTGAGGGTTGGATCTTGTTTGCAGAAATACGTCCAAATGCAAGGCTCGAAATGGACCGGAATGTACCAGAGCACCGTTCCGGTTCATACAATCCCCAAAATTATCGCTCCGTCTCGTATAAATATTAGCGATATATGTCATATTATAAAAAAATCTAACACAGTCATTTTTTTAAATACATATATTATGTATAGAATTAGATAAGTAACAGTGTTAATATTTTCGTAAAATTATCATGCGCTCCGGTTTGTAAAATTTTCCATTTCGAGCGCTGTCCAAATGAAACATTTAAACTAATAAATATATAGATTACAATAACATTAATTATTCGGCAAATTATAATATTATAATAATATATTACATTTTATAAATATTAGCTAAGAGTACGTAATACTGGCACTTATAAATAGAAGTTTACTATTACTACACTATATTATAATAAATTTATTGTTTTTTTGTTCTAAACTTGTACGGCAGACGACGATGAAGAGTGACTTTTGCTAATTTCCAAATGTTCTACACAAATATTTTGTCTCGGGGAACTTTCTCCGTAACTATCTGGAGAAGCTCTATAACTGGTTGGACTAAAACTTCTATCAGAAGATAATAATTTCCTATCATCAACAATCTGCACTCTTTCATCTGGAAATCTGTTTTCCACAAGAGATTCAGCATCTTCATCATTTCTCAATAAAACTCCACAAGGTTGCCTCAAAATTAGAGATCGTTCAATATCCCTTTCGTGGGTTGAAATTTTAACCATTTTTGCAGGCTTTTTAAGTAATTCTTCGATTGAGTAAGGATTTCTCTTTTTTACATTACTCGTTTCTGGTTGTACCGGTTGAACAATTTCAACGTCTTCTTCTTCATCTTCCGGTTCAGAAATTTTATCCAAAGAATCATCACTTCCAGCATTGGAAGACAGTCCATTTCGGACACTCGTATCCATTTGTCTTGGACTATTATCAGTTGTTGGAATTTGTCTCTGAAGTCTGTTAAAAACTGACTCTTGATTTGGTATATTATTGTAGTGGAAATAAGGATTTTTATTTGCTTCTTGAGCTCTACATGATATCATAACATTTTGCCACGGAGAAATTGGATTAGGTTTTAATAAATTCTGATTGTTCTGAGATTGAGACGCAAGACTTAGTTGGTGGTGCAGCCAAGAAGTTGCCAATCTTGATTGGGCAAATGCGTGTGCTGGTGTAGGTTCTGAGAGAGATTGGAGTTGAGCATGCGTGATAGAATGTTGCTGGAAGAAGCTTGGCATTCTTGAAGGCGGTGGGCCAGATGTTGGCATCGGGTGGACGAGAGTTGATGGTTTGATCGCCGAAATATAGTTGGCACCAGGCGTAGCTGATGATTCAGGTTGGCTGCGGTTGAATCCATCTGGAACAAAGGAAAAACGACAACAATTAAAATTATGGATTTTTTAGGATGTTTTGGTAAAATTTTCCCCATATTCGGATGAACGATTAGAAAATTTTAGTGACTGTCGACAAGTTAATTAGACCCACCATCCAACCGATTATTGTGAATGTAGATTTTAATTTGCTTGTAGAAAGTTGCTGTCACTAGCTTTATGTTTTGATAAAATTAATGAATTACTATATATAGTTTACGTTTACAGTGTACCTAGATAAATAAATCACAAAAAAACAAAAAACAAACTAATATAAAAACATTCAAATAAACATTATAATATTTACATCTGTGAGGGAATTATATCATTCTATTGTCGAAAAAGATCTTCTTTTCTACGTGTTAGAACTGTGAACTAACAAGCCTCTCCTATGCAGTTAATCGTACTTCCGTTTCAAATTAGGAACGCCCCTAAATTTCTCATTTCATTTTACGCTTTCATGCTGTACAGATCTATCAATTTACGTAATTTGATGCTTTTTATAATAAAAATATATATAAAACGATTAGGGGTGATATTAAAATTATTATTAGTAAACTTTTGGTTTCTTAGAGAAAAGAAAAGTAATCGCACCTAAAAAGAGATCCGATACATTATTTAAACATGCGTTGCCGCCATGGCAGGTACGTCAGTGGGTAGTCTTTTATATGCGACAACAGCGACTATCATGTTGTCAGACAGTACAACCAAAATTTTACGATAACGATTGTATAATACCGTATGTAGTGTAAATTAAAGCAAAGGGGGGTGTATAGATATACGAGAAATAACTGCAAAGATGTTCGCAACCATAATATTATTATGATGGTAAGTCTATACTCTATTGTGATAGCTTATTCCACTGTCATTCTTTCATCAATGAAAATAACGGATATAAAATAATATAATATTTTATAGACTCTTGAAATAGAGATAAAGGTGAGCTAGCATCCAGATAGTTGCTAATCCAAATACCGTATAATATGAAATATAAGCTAAACCACAATATTCATACACAATTATATTGTAATGACAAAGTATAAAAAGAGGAAATAGAAATATTAACTGAAACAAAAACATAGTCGCGAACCAGTAGCGAAGGGTGGAGGTAGGCTGTTAAGATCCGCCGTAAATAGTGCACAATAAACTTTGTTAGTCATACGTATTGGTTTTTATTAAACTAAGGACTAGAATTTACAGCTAGTGTTGGTTAGTTTTTAAAAATCAATAATTAAACCCTGCCTAAACCGAATCTTAATAGGTTTGGTATACTTTGGGCGATACGACAAAATTGTGCAAGCTTTTTTATTTATCCTAAATTGTTTTCGTTGGATTCAGAATACATTTCATTTTTTTAAATTCATTAAACACTGCCTAAGCCAAACTTTAATAGATAAAAATATCATTCTATATATAAAATATCCTAAGTTGTGTATAATTTAATTGCATAATTTTAGATATTTTATAGATAAGCGAGTATTTTTTTACTATTATTAATTATGGCTTGATTTCGCGTGGTTAAATTGAATTTTATAAACTAACCAACACCGTATGTACCTAAATGTAGTTTTATTTAAAAAAAAAAAAAAAACTTTTGACTTACAAACTTTAGTGTGCACTATTTATGGCTAATATTAACAGCCTACCTCCACCCTTCGCCACTGTCACAAACATAAAATCAAATTGTCAAGACAAAGTTCGTTATTTTAGTTAAAGTTTCATGTATTTTTATCAGTTTAGTGGGTGACAGAAAGTCCCTCATGGTATATAATATGACCCAGGTTTCAACGCCATGCATAGTGATTCATACAATATATTATTTAAAACTATTATCGTTATATATCTAATAAATAATATTGAGTAATACCGATGTACTCAACTGATAGCATAGTTAAATAATATTATCATTGGGTTCTGATGACAGAAAAAAGCCAACACGCTTACCTCTACGTACTAAAGCCCTTCGTACACATGCCCATTACGACTTGTTAAAACTTTTAATTATTATTATTGTACAACATCGTTTAGTTCAATGTAATCCCGTTGGGGGGTAATTATTTAAATGTGACTAAATCGTTAAGGCCTAATGACGTCACATTGATTTCATTTACATTTAATTTGGATACCATTTACCTCCCGCTCTTATGTTCCGAAGATTTATATCGTGCCATCTCGTTTTATTCAATATGCACTGTGACCATCGTGTGGTTTTATTCATTTATATTCGAAATAAACCAACATCTAAGATTTGCACTGTTAATTGATTGCCTGATAAAAAATAGAAATTAGCTTGACATATTACTCAGCGACAGTCAAATAGTGATAAGTTATGCCACGTTCTCACGTGGCGATTTTTGTCGTTCAACATTGTGTTGAATGACAGTTGAGTAATTCAATAATTACAAGGTGTCAAAAAATTTGGGAGGGCTTGTAGGATCTCGACGAAATTGCAGCTTACTGGGCAAGTTTTGCATGAAAATGAGTGCCCCATGCTTTGCATTTCACCGCATTTGCAGGTTTGGTCATCGGAGAACCCCCACTTCTCAATGTTGTTCTCAGGTGCACCCTACCATGGTTCTCAGTCTGTTTAGGGCTTTCCATGAACGGTACCCGAGACTGCAAGTTGAATTGAACGAAATTAAAGTCCTTTCTACTTTCAGTCGTTTAAAATTCCAGTCGACTGATTGCTTATACAAGTAATCAACGTAATAATAACTTGTATCGGCACTTTTCGACTTGCACACATCGTTTGACATTGTTTTAGTTTATAAATGACGTTTTTATACTTTTTCAGCAGTATTTTCTTTAGTTCGTCATTCAGACATTACGAAAACGTACGAATTAACAAATTTACTTGACGCCTTCTTAAATTGATACAATATGAGAATACTCCTTTTGATTTCTTATTCAATATTCAATATCAAACATAACAGTTTCATGACGAAAACTATTGTCACCGAAAACGTGGCTTTAGTGCCAATGCTAAATACAAACTCACAATCATGACCTATCAAAGATGAATTCTTTTCATGAATTCATGATTTGCAACGTAAACGGTACAAGTTAAAGAAGAATAATACAATAGACAACTAAAAAATAATCATATTATATGAGCCTGGACTGATCCTCTGGATCCAAAGACATATTAAAAAATAAACATTTAAATTATCTAGATCAGGAATTTCAACGTTTGGACCAATGACTTTGTCAGCCAGCAACTTAAAGCAAAAACACTAAAAAACTGTCTTATATTAACGTACATAATGTGCGACAACCTCAGAAATATACCAATTTGAAAAAAAATCCTAATAATATAATAATCTATAGAATGGAATTTCCACCGAAATCCGTCGTAATAAAGGTGACGAGCTTTACAATTAATCTACCGATACAGTTGATAATCAGACACGGATTAATTCATAACACGCATCTGAGGTATTATTGAAAATTCCAAAAATATTGGTGACTTATAATTTTTATTTTAAATCAATGTATTAATAATACTATGTTTGGTTCTTAGATAGTGTTTGCATCTTCCTAAATTTTGGTTATAGTGTAGGTTCAATAAATAAAACACCAAATTTAATATTCTTTATTTAACATACATAATGTCAAACTACCTAGAAAACATATTATTACATATCGTAATAGAGTTTTGGGTTTCCATCGCGTGTACTTCTTCCTTCTTTCCTCGACGTTTCGGGATTGTTACAGAGGCCATTGTCACAAATTTGACTTCGAAACCAAGATACTGGGTTGGAACAAGGGATATTTCTCACGATTGGTTAAGGAGGCCATCGAAATCTATAGAAACCCTGAAAATATTAATAGAGGTGATGGGTTAGGATTAAAAACGGCATGGCTTCCGGCACTGTCTGCAAAATCCAATATTCGATCCGGTATCTCTGTTCATAATGAGTGACACATTACTCTGAGCAACGTTTGCTCTTAGATAATCGGAATCCTTTTGGCATTCTTAGAGAAATCTTTGCATTTATACACCTACACTACACTTCTTCATAACACATCATCATCAGCCTGAATCTCTCCACTGCTGGATGTAGGTCTCTTCAAACTGCTTCCACTTCTCTCGGTCCTGTGCATTGCGTTGCCACGTACTTCCGCAGAACTTTATCATTTCATCGATCCAGCGGCCTCTAGGTCTATCTTTCGGACGTTTTGTACTTCTTGGATACCACTGGATTTGTCCAACGATTGTTTCTTCTTCGAGCTATGTGTCCAGCCCATCTCCATTTAAGGCTTTTAACAAACTCTATTACATCGCAAACCCTTGTCTGCTTCCTTATCTACTCAATCCTCTTTTTTCCTTTCGCGTTATGCCCAGCACGCACCTCTCCATACCACGTTGTGCTACTCTAAGTAACACATATCTCTTGGTATTGGGTTCTGTAACATGCCCGAAACGTCGAAGAGAGAAGGAAGAAGTACACGCGGTGGAAACCCAAAAATCTAGTACGATAAAAATCAACCGTGAAAGTCTCAAACATTACCTATATTATATATGAATAAATCATTGTTCATATTTGAATAAATCCGAAATGAAATTTAATAGATGGTTACCCGGTAATAAATGCCACACCTGCATTACGGAGGATTTCCTTATTTTTAATGGCGCGCAACTCCTACGAAATCGTTTCGAAAAATACCCGCTGCCGTGTCATGTGACTGTTAGCCTGTTAACACAATGTCCATCTTAAGCGGGGCGATGGTTACTTTAATGGCTGTTTAATTATTGTTACGTATTCATATCACTTAATTATTTTATCGCCACTGCAAGTTGGTTTATTTGACGTTATCTTGTAAAGGTAAAGGTGTAAACGGAATTCCGTGATAAGAATTCAGTTTTGACACTGTCGAATATTTCGACGTCCTTTGTAAAGTTATAAAAATACTTGCCGTTGCATTTTAGTAAACTTATATTATTAACCCAATGCTTACGGGCCGCACAAAATTGTGTTTTTGCTAATTACTTTTCAAATGCAAATTAACACGTTAATTACAAAATAAATTAAAAGGGCCCCTAAGCATTGTGTTAATAATTAGAAATTGCTACGACTTTGCCCGCATGAAATATAGTAAGAACAATAATTAGACCGGTAGGTATACAGAATGAATGAATAGACTTAGGTATATTGACTTGAACAATTTGACCAATAATATAGTAATATAAGTAGGGAGCGGATTTATATGCAACAAAAAACATGATTATATGCATGCACGTATGCACTTAAAACCATTAAAATATGCACTAAAACCGAAGAAATATGCAGTTAAAAATTGACATTGTTTATGAAAAAAATTGTAAATACTCACTTCACCTAATATTACTGATATAAAATCGAATAACAAATCAATAATCTTAATCAATATAGGTAATACAATAACAAACAAACACAAATAATCAATTTAAAGTTAATCAATCACAATTTTAAAAAAGTTTGTTTACAAGTAAAAATAATTGAATAAGAAATGCAATGTAAACGAAACACCAGTTAAAAAAACAAAAACGACACACTTAACTATTCCTAAATATTATTTGCTATTTTTTTGTCCGAAAAAATAAGTTAAAATATTTTTTTTCATGTGTTTAGACATTAAATTTTTGTCAGTATTTTGTTTATATGCGGAAAACGACCTCTCAACGTCCACAGAGGTGATGGGGAAAAATTTAAATAAAGGTGCCCGAGTTGACATTTTGTAAATCCACAGTTCGGGGATGCCATTAAAAAAATGCAAGTGCATCTAAACTATCTACCTACATAATTTAGTTATATTTCGATAAACTAATTTAAAAAAAACTAAAATTATAAATGCAAAAGCCCAAAAATATGCATTTATTTATGAAATATGCACCAATGTCTCAAATATGCTCTAACGTCTCAAATATGCATTTATATGTACAATGAAATTTTATTTTTGGATTCTGTGTCTTTCAAAACGGATTTCTGCGTATCTCTCGTAGCTGTGCATACACCCTAACAAAACATGCACTAGCATATAAATCCGGGCCCTAATTATAAGCTGTGCAAATTTTATCAATATTATAACTATTATAGTGGTTTTTGAGCTAAGGCTATACCTCAGCTGAGGCATGGTCTAAAAAGATCGTGACTAGGCGATGCGCGGATTGCGGGTCGCGGGTGCAAATGACGCAAGCCGAACGAAATATAATTTGTCATAAAAGTTCAACATGCGTCCTTTTTATGTTATGTTTATTATTATATTCGTAATAATAATAGTATATTCATTGACATGTTTTATTTTTTAAGTACATACGTAAAGTTTTTTAGTCATCTTTACACGATTTAAGAATATTTTCATCTGACACCATGACAAAACGAGTCGACGTGCAGATACCTCGACTATCGCTCTTCGAATGGCATCGCGGCCGTAATTTCGTTCCACATACAGTTGAAATTTATTTGCCGTTTCAGTTATGTACGCTCTTAACAGCAAATTATACTGCAAAATAAATATGTAGTTATGATAAAACCTGTGAATAATTAATATGTACCTAACTAGAATGCGATAAGTATAATAGCGTCTGTACACGTGCATGGATTTACTTGCACTAATAGAGTGTATTTTAAACCATCGCGATCTTCTTCGTCGGTCGGGTCTTCAATAGCTACAATGTGTCGCTCCAAAAGTTGGCGAAGGCAACACCATTTTCCTTGGCTTACAGGATCTCGTCGAAATTGGAGCCTTGCATGAAAAAATGTGCTCCATGCTTTGCCTTTCACCGCACTCACATGTTTGGTCATCCGAGAACCCCACTTCACCATGTTGTCTCGAGTGTGCCCTACCATGGTTCTCAGTCTGTTTAGGGCTTTCCATTTACATGTACATGGAGATGCTCTGCTGGCTTTACCCAATCTTCGAGACCCTCAGAGGCTAGGTTCGCTTCCCATGTGGATAGTCTATCTTCTTCGGGTGAGACGCGATAATAACTGTTTACACGTAAAAGTGCTGACTGTCTCTCCAATCTAATTCTTTAAGAGTAAATGAGACGCGGTTTTGTCATTTTATGGTACTATTTGACAGGTTTTGAAAATCGGTTAACCTCAAAATGAGTCTTTACACAGTGTAGTTAGTTTTTTTTACCGGCAGGTTCGCTACTATCGTTCTACTGCGTTAAAAAAATTGTAAAAAGAAATGTGCACTATTTTCCAATGTTACTGTATTCAAAATTCTTTATACTTCCTTAGTTAGAAGCCGGCTCGAGAGTGGGCCGATTGCATGCGCCCTGCATCAGTTGAAATACGACCTTATGGCGGATCGAGTTCGAAATAAAAATTTGTGACTCCTTTATTTGAGGTTATGTGTTTACTAACTATCACTACTATCCAACTGGCTTTCTCTTAGGTATGCTTACGTGGTGTACATATACGTGTTGTAAATGAGTGTCCCTGATAACTATCAGAGAAATCGGGAGCATCAATTATTGTTTGTTCTCCTAAGGTGCAGAACTAACATGCCATTGGTGATGCCAATTGGGAGGGAAATAACTCTGTTCAACCAAATCGCTTCGCATGTTGATGTTTTCCACCTACGTGAGAATGAGTATGGGTGGGCGCTGTTTAATAAATTCTTAAAATAGAGTCCACTTAGCTCATTCGGTGTGCTTCTATGCTTTATAATTTGTATATTTTTTTATAATTATTGTACCTTTTACTTTCATGTTCATACTATTTTTGTGATAGGTACCTACTGCACATATTTATTTCTTCTTTACACTGTTTCTTTGTTTTTAAATATCATATTGTGAACGTCTTAAATTTATAATTTGTGATGTTCACGGTATGTAAAAATAAATAAGTTTGAATTTGAATATTTTATAATGTTATTTTCTATGGAAAGAAAGAAAGAAAACTACATGTCAACTTTACTAGATATACACAATCTTTGAATTTCGAACAGATACAATATATCGCACCATGAGTACCTACTTTAGTGTATTAAGGCGAAGTCTTCACTGAGCCTTTTTTAAAGAGGCACCTAGCGGAAAAATACGAAGCTTGCAATTTGAGACATTTTTTTGATAATTTACAATTTCAACTGTATTAATGAATACATATGTATTTGAAAACATTAAAAATAAAAATATTTTTTATTTTAAGTCAAAGACAAACTTACAATTGTAAAAAATGTAATAAAATGTGAATTTGTTCTATCGGTCCGCACCCTATTATTACATATATTTTATGGTCATATTTATTATTAAAATTTAGTTTATTAAGTTTTTTAAGCATCACCTAAGCGATTTCTGACAAATTCATAGTTTTAATATTTTTTATATCTATTTTAAAAAACATCGATTTTTATAAAAAATATAAATGTGTATAACTTAAAATCCTTTATATTTATATTAATATAAATATTTTATTTATATTTATAAAAATAATTTATTTGATATAAATAAAAAGGATTTCAAGTTATACACATTTATATTTTTTATAAAAATCGATGTTTTTTAAAATAGATATAAAAAATATTAAAACTATGAAAATGTCAAAAATCGCTTAGGTGATGCTTAGAAAACTTAATAAACTAAATTTTAATAATAAATATGACCATAAAATATATGTAATAATAGGGTGCGGACCGATAGAACAAATTCACATTTTATTACATTTTTTACAATTGTAAGTTTGTCTGTGACTTAAAATAAAAAATATTTTTATTTTTAATGTTTTCAGATACATATTTATTCATTAATACAGTTGAAATTGTAAATTATCAAAAAAATGTCTCAAATTGCAAGCTTCGTATTTTTCCGCTAGGTGCCTCTTTAAAAAAGGCTCAGTGAAGACTTCGCCTTAAGTCAAAAATTATCATTTTGTAGTTAATAATGCAGTTTTATTCATTTTTTTTGCTTTATTTATTGCTTTAACGTAGTCATCATCATTATCATCAGCCTGAATCTATCCACTGCTGTATGAAGGCCTCTTCAAGCTGCTTCCACTTCTCTCGGTCCTGTGCATTGCGTTGCCGCGTACTTCCACAGAACTTTATCATTTCATCGATCCAGCGGCCTCTAGGTCTACCTTGCGGACGTTTTGTACTTCTTGGATACCACTGGATGACTAGATTTGTCCAACGATTGTCTCTTCTTCGAGCTATGTGTCCAGCCCATCTCCATTTAAGACTTTTAATAAACTCTATTACATCGCAAACCCTTGTCTGCTTCCTTATCCACTTATTCCTCTTTTTGTCCTTTCGCGTTATGCCCAGCATGCACCTCTCCATACCACGTTATGCTACTCTAAGTTTCTGGATCTCTCTTTTACTTAGGGTCCATGTTTCACACGCATATGTGATCACGGGAAGCACACACAGGTTGAACATTTTGCGCTTTAGGCACAGTGGAAGGTCACTTTTGAAGATATTATTCAGGCGGCCAAAAGCACTCCAGCCTAGCTATACTCTGCGAACAATTTCATCAAATATACATCCGTCTATAGACACTTGTTGTCCCAAGTGTTTAACGTAGTAACTCAAAACAAAATGTGAAATGCGTTGTAGTTGAGTTACTTCACTAAAGTATTTTGAAAATATTTTAAGAAGTTGACTGTTTTACTATAAATTATTGTTAAGGTATACTATGGTAATGCATTAATGTGATGTATATTTATGATGCTATGGTAATGCATCAGTGTGATGTATATTTTTGTGCATTAGTGTATTATTTTGAATTGAGATAGTAGAGAGTATTAAGCTCATACAAAGTTCTTAAACTTTCCGCAATATTACAGATCTAAATGATTTGTAACTTCAAACATGGATAATTTTGGACTTATACTTTGACTAAGGTATGTAGTTAGTTATATCAAGTAACCGCAAGCATAATTTTATTCTAAAGGACCTAAACTAAATCTAGGTACTTACTCAAATTATTGTAAAAATAAATGTGCATCATTTTCCGCATAAATCATGTTCCGTCACTGCCTATTCCCGGTGGCCATCATTGGCAACATATCTCATAATAAAACAAACACTTTAATAATGACCAGTCACCTGCGCAAGTCCAAGAAATCTTACCTGCACTACATGCATTAAGTATGCCGTAATTTGCAACAGGGCCTTAATTTACCCCCACGTGTCCTGTTGGTGAAGAGTCTAAAATTGCCCCAAAGTTATTTGTCCAAATTGTTTTATTGCCAGCGGTCGCGTGCCGGGGGAAGGGTTCTTCTTCAAATCCCGAAGCTTATTATTATCGCAGGGGATGAATTGGGGGTAAAAGTCACAGATAGTATTTTATTTTTACAACGTTTTTATTAGGTCGTATTCTTATTTGTCCGGTGGTTGTTTGTCCGGTACAAATCTTGCAATCGATTTTTAACTAACTTCCCGACTAGCTAGACATTTGAAACTTTTAGAATACATCAGAACACGATGCCAATGCATTTTTTAACACTTTTAGCCATTTTTAAGTAGAATTGAATTCATTTTCAGTTAATTCTATTTTGTATGAAAAGTTATTTCGGAAGAAATCCGTAATACAATCCAATATTATTAGTTGCTAGAAAATTATTAATATATACGTGCGTTACTATGGAAATCAATATGAGTATCAAAATGACATTTCAGTATTATTTCTCTCAAATACAATTTTTTTTTTGATCATTTAAGCTAGTCAAGTCAAGTTTATGTGATTCAACAGAAAATTTAAAAACGTTGTAAGTATATAAAAAGTTCTTTTTATCTTGTAATTATTAAATTATTTAGTTGCTGTACCTTTGCCATTAGAATAATATTGTAATAATTGTTCATCAGTCATCACTTTCCGTCGGGATCACCATTTATAGTTGTTTGGTATTTTAATTTGTTATGATGTCCAACTACTAAGCTTAATCTTTGATATGGATACATATTTGGTTAATAAAACTATTTTAGTGTTTGTTTATTGTTTTATATTGATTTTATTATTACATGATAGTATGGCTTTATTATTTTGATAGTTTAATGTATATTGTGGACAAACGCAGTATGCGAGGAACGATTATTCAATTAACAGATTATTTATGAACTGATGGATTGAAAGGTTTGATATCGACTAATAATTATATTATATAATCAATGTAATGTGATAAATTAGAGTGACGAGTACTTAATTATCGTCTGAGATCGTCAGTTGATAGATGTTACTATTTTACAACGTTTTTATTAGGTCGTATTCTTATTTGTCCGGTGGTTGTTTATCCGGTACAAATCTTGCAATCGATTTTAAACTAATTTTCCAACTAGCTAGACATTTGAAACTTTTATAGTATATCAGAACACGATGCCAATGCATTTTTTAAATACTTTTAGCCATATTTAAGTAGAATTGAATTCATTTTCACTTAACTCTGTTTTGTATGAAAAGTTATTTCGACACCATTATTGGTTGCTAGGTGTCTGGGGTCCTAGCAACTAAATTATTAATATATACATGCGTTACTATGGAAATCAATATGACATGTCAAAATGACATTTCAGTTTTATTTCTATCAAGTACATTTTTTTTTGATCATTTAAGCTAGTCAAGTCAAGTTTATATGATTTAACAGAAAATTTAAAAACGTTGTGTATTAAAAGTTCTTTTTATCTTGTAATTATGTTGTTATATATTATGTTACTATTATTATAATACTTTCCGATATTTTTCAAAAATTTCCAATACAGTCGTGATCTTCATTTATTACTGCACCTTTTATACGAATGATTGTTTGCCTCTATACCTAAACGCTCATGTAATTAGCAACATGTGCAGGTATGTTATTTAAAGTTGCCAGTAAGTAATAAAGTTAGGTATATTTAACTTGAAAGAGAGACTCATTGTACGTTAGTTTACACGTGAATTGAATCGTAAATTTTACAGCGATGAGATTTTAATTTTGGTGGTTTATAACAACATAATACATTGTCTAAATGACTACCCATTTGTTTGTTATTTCAGAGGTAGGTATAACATCTAAATGTTAAAGTATTTTAATTTAATTCCAACGGAGGGTTTAGGGTCTGACTGACTTTGATAAAAAAAAATACAAACCATAATATATATTCAAATCACCAATATATCTAGTAAAAATAATAATGTCTTGTTTTCTATCCAATTATTATTGAAGATAACCAGTGACGTCTCGTGGGGGTAGGCAAATTGAGCGTCGCTTAGGGGCAAAATATATCTATTAATTAGATAAGTACTATACAATTTTCAACAGGACTTTATATTTTGTCGGGTTTGCGATGTCTAGTTCACTTCCGTTGTCGTTGGACGTCACGTTCTTCACAGTCACTCGCGAGTTATGGAAGTTGTCCGGTATATTTTTAAATGTACCTATCTGAAACCGTAGACTCACAATATTGTTTATTGAAGTAGAGATGGCATTTAATTTAGATTTAGTAGTATAGGTACCTATATATTGTTAGTAATGTTTCATACATACAACATACAACACAATTCATAGATATTGGCGTCATGAAAGGATGATAAAAAGTACTGTATAAAAAAATGTGTCGGAATTTTGGTACTGCCTAGGGGCGGCATTTTGTCTAGGGACGTCACTGAAGATAACAGCGATAAGTTGATGATACATACCTAATAATATCAATGATTGCTTTTTTGTTTATTAGTTCGTATGAGTTTGTATGGTTGTGTTATATAATGTGCCCTTTTGATGTTAGTTACAGGGATTTTGTTATGCTTTGAGTAATATTTCAACGCCTACGATAGACGAGCGGATAATGTATGGGGTCTGGGTTCAAATCCTGTTTTTCAATGTGTGTTTGGACCCAGAGTATGGTCTTATCGCGTTGATCAAGTGGCCAACATCAATTTCTCGTTAAAAAAAATCTGTTAATACAACTTTCACACTGTAGGGGCCCATATAATCTTTTGAGGATCAGACATGGCTTAATATATATATATATATGTTAAACCGAATGTGCGAAATTGACTATTACATGAAATGGGCAAAATTTTGGCTAATTCATGTAATAGTCAAGCCTGTTGCCTTATTTATGAATTAGGTAATTTTTCTGCTGAGTACATGAATTCGCCACGGTATGGAATTCTTGAACTGTCAACATGAGAGAAGAAAAAGTAAATTTAATACGCATAGTTTTATTAGTTTTAATTGGACATAATATAATATTATTATTATTAGGTTAGGTTAGGTTAGGTTTTGTAATTCTGAATTAAATTATTCAACTGAATGTCCATTTTGAGGTTAGCTATCAAGTGTCAACAAACTATCACAAACATTCAATCGACCATTGCACAATTGATACCCAAGCATGAATCAAATCGCGAAAATACTTTTCAATAAAATTCTTCCGTTATCATATTATAGTTCTAGATTTTTTTTGCGCATAGTAAATGGATATGAACGTCATTCAAATCAATGACATTTGACACATTTGTTTAGTTGCAAAAAACACCACGGAGCGCGATCATCTATTTTGACCATAGATAATAATATAAATGTACATTTTGACCAATCCATGAGCATTTGATACATTTAGTTTAGTTGCAAAAAATACCACCCTAGCGCTACTATCTAATTTGTCCAAGACATGAAGTAGGCAGAAAAATTACTGCCGATTTCACGCACTCTCCAGATATTTTGTCTAATTCATGAATAAGGCAACGGGCTTGCATTTTTCATGATTTAAGCAAAATTTTGCCCATTTCATGTAATATTCAATTTCGCACATTCGGCGTAACATATATATGTATATATATATATATATATATATATATATATATATATATATATTATATATATGTATATATCAGTGGTGAAGGGTGCCTTATTGAAGTTAACCTTATTGTGGTAGGTAACTGAAAAAAAGTCCTAAGGCCATATTTACAGGATTTGAATATTGTTCATTTTCAGTATTTTACTGAACAAAAAATATTATATCTTATCTTTTTGTAATAGATATTTCACGAAAAAAAGAAAACAGGTACTAAAAGAGATAGGTATAGAAAAATAATGCCCAATTGCGATTAGAACTCTGGTTAGAAAAGATGTCGTTGGCAAAATATATTTTATGTATAATATAAAATAATGAAGTTATTATTTTAATACGTATTAAGGGGGACATGCTCAGCGTACGTCAAAATAGAGCTTTTATGCTATTTTCAAAGCATGATCCTGGACATTCCTTAAACGTTGAAGATAATCTATTTACATAATTTTGAAGCCTTATTATCCTTTATATTTATTTTAAACATTTGATGACTGCATAAAGTATTTTTATTACATAAAATAGTATTCTTTTAAACCTCTCGCTCTAATGTTTTAGAATATAGTCATATTTCAGTACGTCCATGTGAAGTGGTGTTAAGATTTTTTATAATTATTAATTTTTAAAATCATTTATAAAACCATTAGTAAAATTTATGTTGACATTATTATAGTGAAATATTTACAATAAAAAATTATATTGATAATCTCTGTGATCCCAAATTTGACAAGAATTAGGCATTTTATTATTCAAAAAATGGGCAAGATTTACACATTTAAAGATACTTTTAAAGATATTGATTATAAGCTATGTCTTTGACCATTCAAATGTGATAAACATTCTACGAATAATGTTTGCTTTATAATAATTATTGACCTAAGAATAAGGTATAATTTTTTTGAAATACGCCTTTTCTATTGGCATTTCCCAGTGGTTAAGCTACAACATACGGCCGTAGCCATAAATTGACAAACGATAAATGAAGTAGGGAGTAAGATTATGGTAACGCGCGTATTTGAACATCAAAATTATATAAATAGATTATCTACAACGTTTAAGGAATATCCAGGGTTATACTCTAAAAATACCATAAAAGCTCCATTTTGACCTACGCTAAGCATGACATGGCCCACATTGTGGGACCTTTACCATAAACAATGAGATAAACTAACAAAAAATCTGAAGATAGAAAGTGAGGAATCACCAAAAAATTTTGTAATACAAAAAATTCAAATGACTCCCTCTTATTTAATCTGTTCTGATAATAAATAATTTCGCATCAATAGGCATAATTATTGATAAAAATGTCGATATAGAGCAATACATAGAGCTATTGATAAAAGATAACATTGTAGTATTTGTTTTAAAAATATTAATGTTTAATTTGTTGCTATGCCTACACGACGCTTCCTTTTTTAATGTGTGGGTTAAAATACACGACGATTGACTACAAGTGAGCTATCAATAATAATTACAATATTTAATATTATTTGATAACGTGTAGTTACCTTATATAATTACAAGATAAAAAGAACTTTTTATGTACCACGTTTTTAAATTTTCTGTTGAATCATATAAACTTGACAATTCTATGTATTAATAATTTCGGACAAATAAGGCAATTGTCAACAAATCATTTTTTCGCTATTTTGCAACAAACAAACAAGTATATAATTCTGAAATATCATTTTGATTTCCATAGTAACGCACGTAGGTATATATTAATAATTTCGTTGCTAGAACCACACCCTTAGCAACCAATAATAGTGGATTAGATTACGGATTTCTTCCGAAATAAGTTTTCATACAAAACAGATTTAACTGAAAATGAATTCAATTCTAATTAAATATGGCTAAAAGTATTAAAAAAATGCATTGGCATCGTGTTCTGATATATTCTAAAAGTTTCAAATATCAAGCTTGTCGGAAAGTTAGTTAAAAATCGATTGCAAGATTTGTACTGGATAAACAACCACCGGACAAACAAGAATACGAGCTAAGAAAAACGTGGTAAAATAGATTCTAATACATAATTGTTAATAACCTATTTATTTTATTCAACGAATAATTCACAATATTTGAGTATGTAACAATTGATATTTTGGCTAAAATAAAAAAAACAGTGCTTCCAATAAATTGTTCTTAAATTGATACAATTTTCGTGAGTTCGTAGGAAAAACTCTTAAAATATTATTAATATTATTATTATATACTTTTATAAATATTTTTATTATAACAATATCCAGGCTACGTATCCCCTTATTAATGTTCTCTTAGATTTATATCTGTGAATTAAGTTAAAAATTAAAATAAATATGTATACATGTCAGTCGCACTATTCAATTTCTTACATAACTTTAACTTAACAGCTTTCAAAAAACATATTATTTCATTAAGATAACATCCTTCAGTAGCCCGAGTGTAAATACACCTCGGACAGAATATATTTTGAAGAAAATATATGCAATCAAAACAAAATGTTTAGTAATAAAAAAATGTCATTGTTTTGATAGCTCGCCTATTATGAATCCTAACACATTAATGCCCACGCTAGCATTTTATCGCTTGAATAAGTATATTTCATTCTGTAGTCTTTCACACAGTGCATATGGGGATATAGCTCAGTGGTAGAGCATTCGACTGCAGATCGAGAGGTCCCCGGTTCAAACCCGGGTGTCCCCTAATTCCATTTTTATTTTATTCTAATAATTAGACTATTTTCATATAATTAACCCACCTATTATTGTCATAATACTCATGATCTACCTTTTCCTATATAATTTTCTTTTTTACAATTTTAATAGCTCATTTTTTTTTAAATAGTAACCAGGAACAGCTGTCAAATAAAGTCATACATTATTGTCTGCATACGAATGACATTCCAAACAACAGAAAAACCACACTTCAGCCTACATATTATATTATACAGACTACAGCCAGTGGTGTATTAATTACATGGCCCGCTTATTCTGCAGCGGGCCCCCAGGCTAGGATCTTTGGCGGCCCCCCTACCTATCGCGAAGGATAAAGGCAGTGTGACGCTCTACAGTAGCGTTTTCTAAATGGCGTACGCGGTTAAATTAATGTGTATTTTTAGTATTTTTTTTTGTATATTTTAATACATCCATTTGAATTATGGAGTTGTCGAGTAATGACACTCAATTAAAAATTGTATCGTACAACCACATATCACTGAAGGAAAATGCAGGCAACTTTTTTTTAATAGTGAAGCAGATTTTTAATGTATGTTTATCTCACTTATCTGATCAACTCGCCTCGCCGGGCCCCTCCTGAGTTCGGACCCCCAAGCTAGGGCCTTCTCAGCCCCCCCCCCCCCATGATTAATTAGATAATATGCTTTATCATATACGTTACCTTGATGCTGCATAATTAGGTCTTCACCCCAGGCTCCTCCGTTCCTGAGGATCCTGTTGACTGAACTGACGGAGGGAATGGAATGAGGGTCGCATACGCGCTGACTCAGCAGTCTCTCTCTGATCTCCCACGCAAACATTCCTGGATTCTCTTGTTTCAATCGAAGGATCTTCTTCACCACTGTCGGTGTCGCCACTTGCTGGAACAAAGAGGCATTCCAAAGTTAATTCATTACGTCTGAAGGGCATTTATGATCTGTTAAAATGATCAATCGATTAGAATTAGTTCCTGCAATGCCTACCTACGTACAGCAGTGGCGAAAGGTGGAGGTAGGCTCTTAAGATCCGCCATAAATAGTGCATACTAAACTTTGTCAGTCATACGTATTTGTTTTCATTGAAATAAAACTACAATTTACAGACAGTGTTGGTTAATTTTTAAAATTCAATTATAGGTATCCTGCGAAACCAAGCCATAATAAATAATAGTCAAATAATACTCGTCTATCTATAAAATATCTAAAATTATGCAATTATATCGTACATAACTTTGGATATTTTATAGATAGAATAATAGGTATGTTTTATCTATTATACTCGTAGTTTGGTTTAGGCAGGGCTTAATGAACTTAAAAAAAATAATCAACAATATTTGTGATAGGTATATTGTATTCATAATCCAACGAAAACAAAAATAATGAATGAAAAAGTGACCACAATTTTGTCGTATCGCCTAAAGTATACCAAAACTATTAGGTATGGTTTGGTTTAGGTAGGCATTAATTGAATTTTAAAAACTAACCAATTCCATACATAAATTGTAGTATTAGCTCAATAAAAACAAATCCGTATGACGAACAATGTTTAATGTGCACTATTTATGGCGTATCTTAATAGCCCACCTCCACCCTTCGCTACTGACATACAGTGTATTAAGTTATCTATCAGATATCCAATCTCAAGCAGAGCATAAATTAATAACCTCATGTAACATAGTATTATTATGTGTTTAATAATAACATGGGCTTGCAAAATATACTTGAAAACATTATGAAAGCAGTGCTGGTCACTTGGCGAAAATAATTATCTGTAAAAACACTTCAGATAACAAATATTTGGTAATTACTACTAAGATAATAATATTTATATCAAAACACCAAATTGATAATGGATACACAATATTATGATATAAAAAATATATTTAATTTTTTACGTCATGATGTGTTGGAATAAGATTTTCTTTTGTTTAAGCGTCAATGACATTGAGCTACTTTACGAGCTGCTTGTTGGCGAATTTACAATCTGCCTGTAAAGTCGCTCAGTGTCATCATCGAACAGGCTAACAAGCAGATTGTAAACAATCTACCGAGAAAAGTTGAAAGCCGGTCAACTTTACACGCTACACGCCGGTGTGTGGGCCAACTGCGTCTGCGCAGTAGAGCGTAGTAGCGACCTCCCGGTAAAAAAACGAACTACGTTCTGTCAAAATAGTCGCTGGCCTGTTGGCTTCTCAGCGGATGGAAAGTTTTGTGTGTCATCATCACAATCGCAGTAGCTGAATCGCCCGCTTTTAAATTCGTCAACAAATAGCTTATAAAGTAGCTCAATGTTATTGACGCATTATAATTTTGTGAAATTAATATCTACTTACAATAAATTTAAAACTAATATAAAATTATTAAATACAATATTGAAAGCTATGTTACAATATATTAGTTGGTTATATCATTGAGAGCAGTGATTGGCTTAAGTACGTGGAGGCCTGACGCACTGACAGATTTTGAGCCTCCCTTCATAATAAAAAATAAATTTAAAACTTTTTTATTGTGTTCTGTCAATTCATGAAATGCATTGTATTATTAATTTAATTGAATAAAACGCAATTCCACTTTAATTATTTTTTTTCAACTGATTAATTGAAAATGTTCCTCTGATGCGGACGAAACCGGTCTAGATATTATAATTAATAAAAATGGAAAAAGTACTACAAAAATTTGCGTTTTATTAAATTAAACCAATAAAGTTAAAACCATAAATTCCAACAATTTTTATAAACTAGTATAATGGATATTTTATATAACAACAGTTTATGAATAAAGCATACCTTTTTAAAATGTAGTATTTATAATATAATATTTATATAAAATAGTTATCAACGACAAAAAGGTGTCCATGCGAAAGTAAGTTATTCTCGAGTTCATATTATTAAAACTTTTAATTTAATTTTATTTTATTTTGGCCTGGAATTATTCTAAAAATATTTGGCAACCAAGAAACGCAAAATGAATGGGAACTGGCTTATCCTACTGGGTGTGGTATAACAGGCCAAATATCCTGAGTGTGGAAAAATATGAGATAAACTTAAATATGTGATAAATATGCTATTTGCAATAGGTAACAATATGCATTTTAGTTTGTCACGTTAATGTATCCTCCTTTCAGTCTATGGGAATAGTGTTACATGTAAGTTGTACATATGCAGTTCATCGTGGGACACTTATTCGTACGCCGCAGTACGTGAAACATTTTATCAAATGACGAGTTCTTCGTTGAACATTTCACCGTGGAATACATTTGTACGTATCTACAAAATGCGGCGATAGTTTGCAAATAGTACTGTTCCAATTAAATTAACCCTAACCTAACCTAACTTAACCTAACATAACCTAACCTAGTAAAGACATCTTATAAAATTCGTCACATGTTGTAGCATACGTACAAATATACTCCACGGTGAAATTTTCAACGAAGAACTCGTCATTTGATTAAATGTTACACGAACTCATGTTTCACGAATAAGTGTCCTGCGTTGAACTGTTTACGTACAAATTTCCGGATACGATGGGAATAGTCGACGTGGATATATTTACATGGGTTTTATGGTGGTCATGCCATACACTACCCTGCTACTGAACAGTTCTCACACATGGATCAGAATATTGGGACCATAAGCAAAACCCCGGAAAGCGGACTGTCGATAGGTATTTGAAAGAAAGGTTCTGTCACCGATAATTAAAGCCTGAAATGAAGATAAAAATGAAAAAAAATATTGCTCATATGACACCTCTGGTGAACTCAACATAATCCAAATCACCAAAATTTCCTTACGTAAGCTGATTACTTTGTGGTTAGCACTGGCGAAGGGTGGAGGTAGGCTGTCAATATTGGACATAGCTAGATCACATTTAACTTTGTTAGTCATACATTTTCATTGAACTAAGACTACAATATGCAGGCAGTATTGATTAGTTTTTTAAAATTAATTAAAACCCGCGTAGACCAAGCCTTTATTAGAATTCTGATAATAGTCAAAAAATACACGTAAGTGTATCTACAAAATATCTAAAACTATGGCATTATCATACATAATGTTGGATATTTTATAAATATAATCATGTATTTTATCTATTATGGTTTGGTTTAGGCAGAGCTTAATGGATTCAAAAAATTAACCAACAATAATATGTGTAATATGTATTTTTCATACAACAAAAACAAATAAGTATGAATAAAAGAGTGTGCATAATTTTATCGTATCGCCCAAAGTATACCAAAACTAATATGGTTTGGTTTAGATTGGGTTAAATTGATTTTTAAACACTAACCAACACCATATGTAAATAATTATAGTCCTAGTTCAATAAAAACATATACCTACGTATGACTGATAAAATTTAGTGTGCACTATTTATATCGGATATTAACAGCCTACCCCCACCCTTCGATAGTTTTTTTCTAAATAGTATGTTTCTGAAAATTTTCTTAGTTATGTATTTTCAATGGTAAATGCTATACGTATTGAATAAAACATATTTTAATCATACAATGTGCACATATGTATGAAATACTTTCAATATTAATTTATCGATTCAATTATTTTAGAAATAACCTTTCGGTAAAAAGTTAACCTTTGCTTCCACTTTGTTAACCGTAATGTGTATTATAATGTAAAAAAAGTTAAAACATAATCATTGAATAAACAGGAAGCGAACAATTTCTCAAAATGGTCGTGCTTCTTTTTTCAAACTTTGCCGCCAATTATTTTATTAAATGTTGCCATTAATCAGATCGATTGAGTCAATCAAACCGATAAAAGTACACTTAACAATAATGGCTAAACGTTTTTGTAATAATTAGTTTAAGGCTATTCTAGAATCGCATTTCAGATAGCTCATTTACATCATGTGATATTGCAAATGTAATGCAGCCTGCACAATAATTTTGTTTGGGATTTTGCCATTGGCTTATACATGAACAATCTTTCACATAGAAAATCTTAAATTAAATAGTATACATTATGAAAATATGTAGTTAAAAAACATGAACAAAAATTTATGCAGAGTTTTCTAATGTATTAATAACCTTAGGTAGAGGTATTAATTTAATTGAAATACAAAAAATCTGTTAATACAACATCCACTCTAGGGAGGCCCACATAATATTCTTAGGATCGAACATGGTAAAAAAATGGAATCTATTATGTAAACATAGCTGCGAGTAAAGGTATCTGTCCCATATAACAGAATAATTAATTAATTAAGCCATTTTGAATAAGCAGTGATGACGTGACGTGACGTCATATGCCTACGTCAGAAACAGTAGATCAACCTAAATAGCGGAAAATCGGGTATTTAGCTTGAACGTAATTTGAAATCTCTCTTATACAGTAAATTTTGACGCAGGGTTTTGAATGTGTGAGTGTCCTACGAAAATGTACCACCCATTATATACGTGCAATAGTGTGTGTAATACACCAATATTAAATGAATGTCAATGCATAAACCGAGAGCAGTTGTCAGTATTCGACGTATGACGTTTTCTTGGCACGTGTTTAAATTTATCTCGTATTCTTCTTTACTCGAGATTGGTTGCCTGCTTCTCCTTACCCGTTAGGTATTTCAGTTCCCATTATGTCTGAGTTATCTGGAACAAACTTATAGGTAAATATGCAGAGTCGATTATAGGGACTCTTTTATTTTTGACAAACTGTTAATGACAGCAAATAGTATTTCCTAATATGAAATAGCAATAATTTTTCAAAATGCGAGATGTAGGTATATACTACAGTCTACTGTGGTGATATATTATGTAAATTGTTCAGCTTTCCTGCGTGAGAGTAAGTATATATAGCTAGTCTAACCTCTTCCTGAGAGTATCTTCACAACTACAGAACAGATTAATAAATATAAATTCGTTAGGCTATAAACCAGTACACTACATTTTGAGGCAGGGTTTGGAATGTGTTTGTGTCCGACAAAAATGAACCACACATTATAGGCGTGTGTGTTGCAACCTTAAAATAAAACAATATTGAATAAGCGTCAGAGCATAAACTGACAGCAGTTGTCAGAAAAAGGACAAGCGTATTCTTGACACGTGTTTGAGTTTATCCCATATTCTTCCACACTTAAATTGGTTGTCTGTTACTGCACACCCGTTAGGTATTTCAGTTCCCATTATTTCTGAGTTCCCTGGTCACAACAGTTTAGTACTGTAGAAGCATTGATATACTACTAGATGAGCAGTTCCCATACAAGTGTCATTTTAAAAACGTACCACAAAAGATATAACGAATATCGTCTTATAATATTTCCTTGTAGGTACGAGTATAATGCGTTAAGACCGTTAACATGGATTCCCGAATTTCACCCGTATTGCCCTGGCTGTAAAACTAAATTTGCGTTCTTGGAATAGTGAACCTAAGGGTAGCTGCAACGCAAAACAGACAGAGCAAGTCGTCATTCGCTGACTATTAGTTAGAGTAAGATACAAGCTAGACCGGGCTTACTCAGTAAGTTTTGACAAAGGCCGACTCGCTGAAAATCGGGCATCATTTTAAGAAGCATATGATTCATCCAGTAGTATATCAATGTGTAGAAGTAAGTAGGATGAAAACGGATAGCAATGGCACACCAAGCGGAGGCGTAAGGGTACAAAACACCTAGGCGGGAGTATTCCAGTGGCGGCAAGAGGCCTACAAACAACATGTTATTAAAAAAATGTTTTTTTAATTACATAGACCTTATATTATGATTACACAATATGTGAAGTAGGTATATAAGTACATTGCCTCTTTGGAGGTATGATGAGGTGGTGGTAGATAGAAGGTCGTTGTTGCTTGTTTGTTGAGGTGAGGGTTTATTGGTTGATACACCTTGACACTGAATGGAATAATAAGGGAGATGGCGTGAGACTATAATCGCGGAGTAATGATGTACTTGTGAGATTGATATTATCGAGAGATTAATTATAAGAATGCACCGAGAGACTTGATTCGAGTGGAATAACGGATGTACTATGTCGAGTGAATAGATCGTGGCAATAGCAGTACTTACGTCTCGCGACGGACTCGATGAGTGGAGTATAGATTGAGCGTAGTTATACACAAAGCAGCCAAGCCACCATTTTGAAAAAATGAGTTATTGTGATTTACATAATCTCACACGTTTGTTTTACGTTCTACACAAATCAGCCAAGCTGCTGTCATACAAATATCTCATTTAAATGCGTTTTAAAGATTTTACAAATCGTAGAATATGAATTTTTAGATCTGCATAAAGCAACCAAGCTGCTGTCATACAAAAATGTCATATAAATGCGTTTTAAAAATATGCCATTTTCGATCTGCATAAAGCAACCATATGATAATAATATTATGTACCTAATTATTAAAATCCTAACGGTGTATGGTGTGTTTTTCTACATTCAATTAATAAACATTATTTTCTCAATTACATTATATGTTTTTCATTTTATTATTTATAAAATATATAATATAATTTAATATATAGATTTTTCATGTAAAAATTAGTGACAGGCAGCTAAATATTAATTTATAATTCACAAGTTTTTCGAAATATTTTCAGATCTCTGAAATTCCCTTAATACTTGAGTAACTTAGAAGGTTTTTGTAAAGAAAATAGTTGCAAAAATTAAGATTTTTCTTACTAAAACAAGAGTTGGCTGCATTCCAGAATGAACATTCTAAAAAACCGTTTTTGCACAAAACAGCCTGGACTGCTAAAACACCATAATTTCATAGATTTTATGCTTTTATCTTTTTAAAAGTTACACATAATCATATATATAAATATATTTAATATTTTTCATTCAAAATGTGTAAACAGTATACACAGGCTTTGTGGATTTAAAGAAACACACTTTATATAAAAGTGCTTCTATCTCTGATTCAGGTTGGTGTGGAATGGGTGCTTTGCGTATAACTGCGCTCGATTTCTCTTCTTATTTATATTAAATTCAGTCCATATATATATTGTCGTAATTCTCAATCAAAACAAACACTACAGGCCTAGTTATGATTGAGAAAACGCTGACAACTATTATTGCTAATGTTTTGTTTTAACCTATATATTATATAATATGTCACTAAATTAATGCAGAGTAGCATGAACGCTACACCTACTACCAAACGGCGGCACTTAGATACCACCGTATCCGGAAATTTGTACGTAAACAGTTCACCGCATGACACTTATTCGTGTGCCGCAGTACGTGAAACATGAGTTCGTGTAACATTTAATCAAATGACGAGTTCTTCGTTGAACATTTCACCGTGGAGTATATTTGTACGTATGCTACAACATGTGGAGATGTCTTTACTAGGTTAGGTTAGGTTAGGGTTAATCTAATTGGAACAATACTATTTGCAAACTATCGCATTTTGTAAGATACGTACAAATGTATTCCACGGTGAATTGTTCAGCAAAGAACTCGTCGTTTGATAAAATGTTATACGAACTCATGTTTCACGTACTGCGGCGCACGAATAAGTGTCCCACGATGAACTGCTTACGTAAAACTTACATGTAGCCAGATACCACAGGGCGTACATCGAAGAGTCAAAGCAAATCATACAAATAGTACCTAAGTATATTTAAAAAAAATCTCCAGTCTATGGACTAATACATCACAGTTATAATTTAATATGAACAGAGTTTATAACCATTTTAATTTGGTTATAATGAGTTAGTTAATATTTTTTTAAATTAATATTCTTTTCTCCCTTAATTTACATACATTCCGTATTTTACTGTATTTTTTTCTAAAAACCAAATGAATGCACAAAGAAAAATACCTTTCCTAAAATTTCTCTGATTTTAAAATGGTTGATTCATATTATTATTGATTACTCACGTTCAAAGCGGATGGCCGCTGTTAAAAGCTTTCAGATTTTTATCGTCAAAAAGGTGTGAAGCCATTAAGTAGCTATAATTTCCAAATATCAACAGGGATAACAAAAATATTTTACTTTTTAATATATATGGGAAATAACATATTTTTAATTTAGGTATCTGCGATATACACTCATTGTTTTATTAATCAATAAGTAGTAAATATATTATATTATTTGTAAGTTATGAATTATAATGCTATTTTTATATTTTATATTTCATGCGATTAAATGAGTTTTACATTATATATTTTCATAACAAATTATATAAATAAATACGTACCTAGTCGGGCTATACTCAATCTAGATCTGAGACTACATACTTAATAATATGGTTTTCTGGATTATTTTCTAGCACATGTATATAAGAAATAGTGCGACAATTTCAAGCCTTCAATATGTAGGTGGCTGTATGGACGTATACTTACCCAAAACCTGTCAAAAGGACCGAAAATATCTGCATACCATTAATACTAGACGACTTAAGTAAAATGCTTATGGCATTTCCGAGTTAATGTAGACTTGGTGATTCGTACAGTTACAGCTCTACCAAGAAGTTTCAGTAAGGGCTGAGACACACGGCACTGCAGTTCGAGTATGTCTTACTTGATTTCAAACTTAATATCCAATTCGAGATGTTAATCGAATGCATTTTGACACACTCAAACTGTAGTGCCGTGTGTCTTAGCCCATAGCAGACAATAATTTTAATAACTCTTTTATGATGGCTAACTTTCGATCTAGATGACGCAGGAAAAAGAAAACAATAATAATAAAAATGCATATTTTTTTTTTAAATGTGGTATTTAGAAAAAAAACATTGCGTAAAAAGCACATGCTTTGCACACACCATAGTGCGCGGCTTCTTGCAGTGTGCTTCGTCACTAAGAGTTTAAAAGAAGGCCATTTATAAAACCATCTT
Source organism: Rhyacophila brunnea (assembly GCF_057557595.1). Lineage (NCBI taxonomy): Eukaryota > Metazoa > Arthropoda > Insecta > Trichoptera > Rhyacophilidae > Rhyacophila > Rhyacophila brunnea. Next base: position 35,974,886 of record NW_028232806.1, on the reverse strand, counting down.
TTTCGGAAATATAAATGATTAAAATGTAGGGCAATTTACAAATTCTTCATTTTAACGCTCTGCGTACATACCTTTAAGCTAAATAGAGATTATATAAATAGTTTTTTTTACGAGGAGCGGTTATTAGACATATATTTTTCCAATCTCTGGATCAAAAGCATTACAAATTTTCAATTGCAAAAATATCATAATTTTATATTTTGTTAATCCATCATTGACGCAATAATGTGATACTTGTAAATTTCGTTTTGGTACACCGTGTAGTAATATCATATTGGTACAAATTTAATGATCACCCATTATTAACTATTTCAGAATATTTAAACAACCTGTCATTATGCAATAAAAATATTTAAACAGGTGCACTATCAATTTTTTTAAATTTAATATTAAAATATCAATAGCCCCGTTTCGCCTGTTTTTTGCTGTGTAGAAGAAGTTATCTTTATAGATACTTATTAAAAATATTGTTGAATATTTTCATATTTATTTTTTTTACGTTGTAGCTATATACATTGAATATACTGCATATTATATCAACATTATAATATTCATATTTTATATTATTACGCATTAAATCATATAACAAACTAAGGTTTTTTCTCTGTAATACTTATGTTGAAGGTAAGGATTACAGTATCGAAAAAAAATATGAATATCAGTATTTCGGTATTTCCTATTGAATACCGGTATTCGTGAAATATATGAAAAAACAGCCACATTTATTATATAAAATATAAATATATATATTAAAATTAATATAAACTTATATATAAATAACTAATATATAAACTAGTATATAAATTTCCTTAAAATAAAAAATTGATAACCCAAAAATATATTATCATACTTTTCTTCTGTCTTTCCCATAGATTCCGGTGGGTTTTAACGTATTTTTACCATGTTTTTATTAGCTCGTATTCTTGTGTGTCCAAGATTTTTAACTGACTTAACTAACTAACCCGACTAGCTAGACATTTTAAACTTTTAGAATATATCAGAACACGCCGACAATGCATTCTTTTAATACTTTTGTGCCATCTTTAAGCAGAATTGAATTCATTTTCAGTTAATTCTGTTTTGTATGTTTCGGAAAAAAATCGTTAAAATTAATATTTACTAGTCACTATTATTGGTTGCTAAGTGGGTCCTAGCAACTAAATTATTAATATATACGTGCGTTACTATGAGAATCAATATGAAATGTCAAAATAACATTTCAGTATTCCATACATACAATTGTCAAGTTTATATGATTCAACAGAAAATTTAAAAACGTCGTATATAAAAAGTTCTTTTTGTCTTGTAATTATTAAGTATTTTATTTAGACATGAATTTGATCTCAATACATCCTAAACAGTCATCTATTTCCGATACAACATCTCACGATGATCTGTGATACGGCTAACTGCATACGTACAAATTTTCCAACACGTATTTAGATATAATATCTAAATACGTTAATAATGCCAAAAGTTTTGAAAAGTGAGGTATATTATAATTATTGTCCTGCGAAGATGGAAAATATAGCTTATTTAGCCCATAAATAATATTGACGAAAGAACCACGGGCGGCGATGATTGGACAAATAATTTGACAAATTTTGAAAAATCTCTGAAACATACCCTGTTATCAGAAAAAATGTTGTTAACTGTGGGTTTCTAATAAAAATTCTTTGTTGTACCTACCTACTAAAGCTGTTTGTAGCTATTTAAATGTAGGTATTTGTACTTTTTACTAGCGGATATAAAGAAAAACAGCGTCATAATCGAATTAGGCTCACACTTATTTTGTTCGTATGATACTTTGGTAATCACTAGTTTTCATGATGTAGAATGTAGATTGTAGGACTACCAGAAATCGGCAATAAATGACATGTGTGCCAATGTATATATTTCTAACGTATGTAGGCATATTATCAATGATTATTTTAAAATACATCATTTTAATTTAAAACAACTCAGGACATTATAAATGTTATTAGTAATGTACAGTTTGCTTCATTGACAACGAACATTACCTGGAATCCATTGGATGCTGGTTCGTGTCCCACTCGATACAAGTTAGTAGTTCAGCTCCCTTATTTTCTTTTTTTGTTAATTTGTAATTTTATTATATTTGGGCATTGTTCACTCATGCTCTATCCAGTCCTTAATAAAATATTAATTTATATAACGTTCGTATATTCTGGCGTATTTTTTACAAACTTGTTAAAAAAGAACATATTATATTCAGGCGTGCAAAATATGTACCACCTTATGCGCGCATCCATAGATGTGGGTTGGAGGGAGGGGAAGGGGGTGCTTTCGGGTTCGTACCACCCCCCGCAAATGAAAAAAATACAAATTATTTACTTAAATGAAATAATACTTATTCTTCGTCAGGACCTCATGACTAATGATTATGATCGATGATTTGGCTGTATACCTGCAGGCCAGGTGTTTATAGCTGAACTCAACTTGCGGAGAGTGGATAGTGGAGAGCGGAGTGGATAGCCGGAAACGAGGAAGTTACGCAAAAAAAACTAAACGAAGACACAATAGAGCTATGGAACCACAGATACACAACATCCGCCACAGGATCAATAACGCAAAAATTTATCCCAAACATAAACTCTGCCATCACTATTGCCAGGAACATAAAAATATCACACGAACTCACACAGATACTAACAGGCCATGGAGCAGTGCGAGCTTATCGACAAAGATTTAAATTGAGGGATGAAGACTGTTGTCCATGTGACGGCAACACATCTCAAACTGTGTGGCATATCATCAACGACTGCCCTATACTAAAAAAGGGAGCGATGGACTCTCAGGACTCGGTGTAGACAGCATAATCATGAAATTGACCTCCAAAAGCCTAAGTACTAAGCAATAGAACAACACAAGAACACTACACAAAATATTTAATCCTTGCCATAAAGAAAATTAAAGATATAAACGGAGGAACCCAATTAGCCCCACATCAATGCAACTAACCCACCCAACCACCTTGTACGAAAAAGTAAGGGCATGGTTATATTTATAAATAAAAAAAACGTTCGGAGAGTCTGAGTATTGGGAAGGTATCTGGAAAACTGCAGTATTCCGTGGTTGAATGGACGAGAAGCGATGTAGGCAGAGTAATTGTCGAAGTCAGTGGCAGCTGTTGGAATTTCTTAACTCCGCCGCCTTAAAAAAATAATAAAAAATAGTACCTACCTATGACTTTTTTTCAAAACGCAAACTTTAACTGTAAACATTAAACGAGGTATCTTTACTATCTGTACGTAGCCATTGATTTTTAAAAAGCAAGAACCAAACCTCGGCATCAGGATTCCGATGTTTTATTTGTTGGAATCTGTCACCAAAGATTTTCAAAACATTGAGGTTTCTAGCACCTCTCATACTAATATTGATAACATGAAATATATCTTCAAATTTTATTACAATCCGTTGTCGACTTCTGACAGTATATTTTACACGACACGAGTGTTTCTTGACTGACAAAAAAGTTTATCGAATCTGTCAACTTTATGATTTATAATGCGACTACTCTATTATTACTATCATTGTATGTATCTACCTGTATAACACCTGAATCACATTTAGATAGTTTTAACCATACAAATAATAATTTGTGATGATTACGTTGTTTGATATTTAATTGGACTACAGTAAGAACGGTATAATGACTTTATTATCAGTAGACTTTCCATACGTCCGGATTTGTTCCATTTGTCCGGATTTGGGAACCCTGCATATGTGGAATATATGGGGCGGAACTAGAAGACCCATTGGCTGTCGTCGTCAAAAAGTACCCCAAAAAGATAACTAGGATCAGGGGACGTAAAAAAATGATAAGTGCGTTTCCTTCTGGCTGTGGTTGTAATAAGCTATGATTCTTATGAGTGTGAGTATAGATATGGTATATGAAACAGGTCCAGGACGATTCAGCGTCGGGATAACTGGGCGCCACGCAATCGAATAAAATTCAAAAATAAATAGACGTTCGTGAATTATAGGTACTTTTAGAATATATATTTATTATTATTATTTAAATTATTACTTAATACTTGGTGAGAATTTAAATATGCACACGTAAATACTATGCATACGTTTAAGTTACAACGAGAAAAGAGTTCTTTTATTTTTATATAAAGCCTCATACATGATAATTCTCAATCTGCAATAAAAAGACTTTACGTTAAGAGCAAAATGAATTAAAACGACTAAGTAGTAGATAGAAACTGATTAAAAATCCTCGTCTACTTTCTGTATAAAATCATAACAAACGTCTATTTATTTCATTCGACAGTGCGGCGCCCAGTTATCACATTCCTCATCAAACACAAATAAACTTAAACCTTAATAAAATATACCTAACGGTATAAAACCATAATAAGAAGAACATGTAACTAGGGGTTTTGATCGAGTCAACATTTCGAGAATTTTAATTCCTCGAGATATCTACAATTTCTCGAGAAATCGCGAAATTGTCACAAGGCTAAGCTGCCCAAGAAAATTTGTCATCTCCGTTAGATTGACCGAAATAGATAAAAAAAAAGCTCTCTTGGTGTTCAACGGATTTTTTTCAATTTTCCCCGTAAAAAAAATCTTGGTAATTTGTTAAATTTCTCGAAAATCTTGAGAATTTACGAGAAATCAAAAAAATGATTTTGATTTCTCTAAAAATCTATCTATAATCTAAATGAAAACAAGTCTATGCTATGTCAAGTCAAGCTATGTTTTATAATTATTATTAATTATTCCAATTTCTGTAAGTAACGAAGGATACTATTTATAATGCGAATGCTCAAATTTTATGAATAGTTATATTAATATTGCCCTTCAGAGATGGGGATCCATGCTTATACCAAGTGTCCGAAATTGACTTTGAACAATCTTTATCAGGGACCTTATTGTATGTGATAATAAAAAACATAATTCAGTAACTGTTTAACATCAATTTAATTTCATATAATATATCTGGTGGTATGAGCAAAAAATAATGGTTATATGTATAACAGAACACAAAATAAAAATACTTAATGAATAAATATAATGTGCCTGTGTATTATATATAAAAATAAGCATGTGATAATATGTGTTGTGAGGAATTAAAACACCGTATGCGTACAAGAAGTATGCGAAGCGGTATTATCAAAGAAAACTAGCAGGCGCAAACCGACATTATTTCTGACACCTTCTGAAAAAGCAGAGGCGTCAGGGAAAGAAGGTATACGAAGCAAAATGATCAATGTTTTTAGAAAAATTAAAAAAATGTTGAATATATGTAATGAATTGCACACCAAACACTTTAAATCACACACATTTAAACTGGCATTGTTTTTTTATTGTATGAATATATTAATTGAGTTAGCATTTACTTGATAGAATTTCATTTTACAATAAATAAAAATATAAATAATAATAAATTCTACAGGTTTTTTAAAAAAGGTTTGGTCGATAACTATTTCGGTTGTAACACCATTATCAAGAGAATATTCAGATAGGTCGTTTGCCTTTGCTTATACTTTACGTATATATAGAGACAGAATACATTGTCTTATTCGTTCCAACAATATTATGACTGTGTAACATCAATACTTTGAAAACCCAAAGTGGGTTTTTAATGGATATCAAAATTTTAAAAAATTATCGAAAGTACAATGTTCGAGGGCTTTGGTTCTTTCTTGACATTATTAATCAATTAAAATATTATTAGTATAATTGTGTTAATCATGTGCTTAAATTATATTTAATAGTGGCGACGAATGCATTACCAAATTTTCATTAATTATGACGTGTTGACTGACAAAGTTGAATGTACATTATTTATGTCGGATATTAGCAGCCTACCTTTACCCTTCGCCACTGATATAAACGTAAAGTCGCCAAATTTTCCATTTCACAAGCTTATTTGGGTATAGTGATATTTTAATTGAATTTATTTATATTCTTTATATTGCCGGTTATGACAATATACAAGATAAAATAGCGTTGAAACTGAAACAAAAATAATTTTATCGATATAATAAAAAAAAAAACTGTATTTGGCATTTTTGTTACTTTTGTAAAAATTATTCAATTTGACCCAAAAAAAAAAATATCATTTTTAACAAAAACTTGGAATGCTACATGGAAGTTGGATTATTGAATAAATTATTTAATGATGTTTATTTAAATAATGCATAATGTTTTACAATTAAACAAGTGTGGGCATTTTTTAATAACTTGTGAATATGGGTTCTAAATACCGCCCCCGGAACTTTATAATATATACATCAAAGGGGGGCAATATTTGGCATCATCACACGTCGCAATTTGGAAGCTGGTATCTTTAGATGGCTTAAATAATACAGAGTAAAACTTAATTCTCTGAATCCATGTCGTATCGATCATATTATTGCATTAAAATATTTGTAAAACGTTGCACGGAAACCAAACTGCATACATTTATGTGCATGGAAGAAAAAAACTCATCATTGCCAAATTTTTTAATATTTTCATTGTCGACTAGTGCGCTCGCTGTTGCGCGATATTATGTTGTTCGCGAGGGAGTGAAACCTCGTGTTATCTTAAGTTAAAATGTTCGTCGCAGGTTGACGACCCATACTTTCTGAGATAGATGGGAGGGCGTTATTAGGACAGGGGATGGTAATTGGTGAGTTTACTTATTTACAAATGTTTGTTTTATTATGATTAATAATAAATTTATTAAAATTATTGTATCCCCTTAATTGACGAGACGCCTTTGCGAAAGGCAGTAGTAGCAAGAGAGACAACTCAATTTGTTCAAATTACTCCACTTCTCGGCGAGAATTTCACTTATTCGTTACGGCTAATCTTTGTTTACATTTGACAGATTGTGCGGTGACGACGACCCAACTGGATTTTGGTTTTTCATCCAGGGGTCGACTACCCAACAAAAAACCGTATTATAAATTTATAGCTAATGTGCTTGTTAAACATTTTATTAAAGATTTTGTACAATATAACAATGATATAGTTTAGTAGATTACTGCCAGTTTTGATAATAGGTAGTAAATCAAAGATTACCCAAAGTTGGATATGCCTCATAAACATTGCTCCCACAGAACAGATAATAAATATAATTCCGATAGGCTATATTTAATACGCTACATTTTGATACAGGGTATTGAATGTGTGAGTGTCCTACGAAAATGAAGCACGCATTATGCACGTGCAATAGTGTGTGTAATACACCAATATAAATGAGCATCAGTGTATAAACCGAGAGCAGTTGTCAGTATTCGACATATGACATATTATTGATACGTGTTTAAGTTTATTCTTCCTTACTCCAGATCAGTAACCTGCTACTCCTTACCCGTTAGGTATTTCAGTTCCCATTATTTCTGAGTTACCTGATTGCTACCAAGCCAAGAATGTTTTTAAATGCCGTCTTTATGTGCAAGTGAAACGAACGTATTAATTTTAATTTAGATGAGTACCTACCAAATTAGTTTCATAGCTAGCATGAAGATTTCTCTAAATTTTATTTTGACGTGCTTATGATTTTTAATAATAAGCTATTGAAGTATTAAACATTCTTAAATATTGTATCCTATATTCAATATTTAATCAATAATAATTTCGTTTAAGAGTACGTATGTAATAGTTATTGTACAAAGATTGCAGTGCAGTTCAATCAATTAAGATTGGGAGACTGCGATGGCTAGGTCATGTGCACCGTATGAATGACAATGAACCGGCAAAGAGAGTGATGTCCAGCAATCCAATAGGACGTAGAAGAAGAGGGAGGCCAAAGATTCGCTGGTTGGATGGAGCTGCCAGTGACTGCCGTATTCTGGGGGTACCGAATTGGAAAGCGGCCATTCTCGATAGGGACAGGTGAAGGGAGCTGTTGGAGGAGGCCAGGACCCACACCGGGTTGTTGCGCCCCTGATGATGATGATGATGTAATAATTATTATTCCTTGATATTTTTACGGTTATTTGTCATCCTGCGCATCTATTTTATACACAAGACTGCTTTCGGCCGCTACGTCAGCTATCTAGGGTAGGTTTGTATTTAACTATTAGTTGTAATTGTTACAATAAGTGCTATGTTTTAACAGCACCTCTCTTGGCTATGATAAATTTTAGAGCAAGATAGACAGTTTTGACTGTTTGGACGGCTTCTTCTTCTTATTGTGCCATCTCCTAGCGGAGGTCGGCCACCATCAAGGCAATCTAAGCTTTGTTGTCTGCTACCCGGAACAATTCAGTGGAGATGCTCTTGTACCAATCACGGAGGTTCTTAAGCCACGAAATGCGGCGCCGTCCTCTGCTACAATTACCATTGATCTTTCCTTGAATGACAAGTTTGGGAATGCTGTACTTTTGTCCTCTCATAATGTGGCCGAGGTACTGTAGTTTCCTGGTTTTGATACTACGTAGACTTCTCGGTCCTTCCCCATTCGATTGAGAACTTCAGTCCCCGAGTTCAGAACCCGGTCAGTCTAATTAATTTTGAGGATGCGTCTATACAGCCACATCTCGAAAGCTTCAAGTCTCCGTGATATCTCTTGGTTTAGCGTCCATACGTCCATACCATAGAAAAGAATTGAAAGAACAAAACAACGTACCATAGACAGTCTCAGACCTAGTGTCATAAACGATAATGGTAAACGATAATGGTTAAGGTCTCGATTGCTAAGGAGGATTCCTCATTTTGAAAAAGGCACTCCTTGGCACTCAGCTAACTTATTGTAATCGTTACAATAAGTTGGCTGATTAGATTAGATTAAATTAGATTAGGTGATTAGCTGTGTAATAATGAGATGTTTGATTATGAGTGTTTATGGGTGTTTCAGAATAATGTTTGAGTCAAGGCCTGAACAAAAACGATGCATAAGTGCGAGTGAGAAAGTATTCGGCACCCATATAATCTCTGCGACACGCGATAGAGTAAGATAAAAGGTTTACAGATGTGGGAGATGGTTTGCTACGGTGTAGCCGCCAAATCTTAGGTTATTGCTTAACTAAGCATCGATAACCGTGTTGCTAAAATTTCTATTTTTTGTGTTAAACATAAAGTCAGTAGTAAATATTTTTAGTTAATTAAGTAGAAAAGATGGTTCCGTGTGTTGTATTAAAATGTGGTAGACGTACTGATAAGCAAGAAGATTATTACGTTTCATAGGTAAGCTGATACATGTTCGTGATAATTTATTTGTATATTATTATGTATTTTAAGTGACGTAGTGTTTCTTTAAAATAACTTAAAATATGGATATCTTTACCTAATGGTTGCATTTTGACCGCTTAGAAATACTGTATAACGTAAAAAAAATGAAAATTGTGTTTTAATTCTGAGCGTCTAGTGCGAGCACTAGCGAAATGGTATATGGTCTCAGACACAGAAAAGAAAAGAGTTCCCTGGTCTCAAACATTTGTATACGAATGCGTTCGCTCGCCCACAAACCAAACGCACGGCACGCAGCTTCATTTAGCAATGCAATGGGTGGCGTCTAGATGTATCTATAGTCTAATGTTTGAATTTTGTTTTATTTTGGCTTTAGATATATTTATAAATATCTATTTTAAAAAACTGTTGTTACAGTTTGTAAAAATAAAGCATTAATTACACATCAACATCCGATCGTCAGGTTTCCGACGTCTGCATAAGATCTACCTCCAGATTAAGAGGCTCAGAATGTCCGAGATGCGAGAGTACGGATCGGGCGATCATGAATCAACTTCACGTAATCCGTGGGAAAGTGTTTGAGTCTTCCGATGGGTTAATTTATTGCAACCAGATAACAACAGTTCAAATTGAATGCGGTACAATTATTTGAGCCACACCATAAAAACTGAGGTGTGATTTTAATATCTGTGAAAACATTTTAAGCTCGAATGATCTATCTTATAATATGCTTAATTTACATAATTTGGAATACCTTCTTTTTCTTTCGACCATGTCCGATCCTAGTAGGATCATATGGGCCTCCACAGAGTAGAGGTTTGTATTAAGGGGAGACATGCTCAGCGTAGGTCAAAATGGAGCTTTTGTTCTATTTTCAAAGCATGATCCTGGACATACATTAAACGTTGTAGATAATCTTTAAAAAAAAATCGGTTAGGTACATGTTAAAACACGCACGTTAACATCATTTTACTCCCTACTTCAATTAAAGTTTATCAATTTATAGCTACGGCCGTATGTTGTACCTTAACTACTGGGGAATGCCAAAAGAAATGGCGTATTTAAAAAAAACACTACCTTATTCTTAGGTCAATAATTATTATAAAGCAATCATTATTCTTAAGATGTTTATCACACTTGAATGGTCAAAGACATAGCTTATAATAAGTATCTTTAGAATTATCTTAAAATGTGTTAATCTTGCCCATTTTTTGAATAATAAAATGCCTAATTCTTGTCAAATTTGGGATCACAGAGATTATCAATATAATTTTTTATCGTAAATATTTCACTATAATAATGTCGATATAAATTATACTGATGATTTTATGAATGCGTTTAAAAATTAATAAATGTAAAAACTCTTAACACCACTGCACATTTATGTACTGAAATATTACTATATTCTAAAACATTAGAGCGAGAGGTTTAAAAGAATACTATTTTATGTAATAAAATACTTTATGCTGTCATCAAATGTTTAAAATAAATATTAAGGATAATAAAGCTTCAAAATTATATAAATAGATTATCTACAACGTTTAAGGAATGTCAAGGATCATGCTTTGAAAATAGAACAAAAGCTCCATTTCGACCTACGCTGAGCATGTCCCCCCTTAACAGATTCTGGTTTTTACGAGAAATGGATGTCAGCCACTTGCTCAACTTATTAGGTCCATACCCTGACAGACACAAATTGAAAAACAATATGTGTACTTGCCAGACCCAGGATTCGAACCTGGGACCCACAGCTTTATATTCTAACGCTTAAGCCGCGCGGCTACCGTGGGTGAATACCTTGGACATATATAAATCAGTGGCGCGGGGTGGAGGTAGGCTGTTAAGATACGGCTACACACTAAACTTCGTCAGTCATACTTATTTGTTTTTATTGAACTAAGAATACAATTTGCAGATGGTGCTGGTTAGTTTTTAAAAATTCAATTAAGCCCTGCCTGAGCCAAACCATAGTAGTTTAGGTATGCTATCGGCGATTCGACAAAAATAGTGCATACTTTTGTAGTCATATTTATTTGTTTTCGTTTAATTAAGAATACATATTATTACATATTGTAGTGTGGTTAGTTTTTCAGAATTCATTAATCCCTGCCTAAACCACATCATGGTCCATAAAAAAATATTCATCTATCTATAAAATACCTAAAGTTATGTATGATTAATGGCATATTTTTAGATATTTTATAGACAACGAATATTTTTTGACTTTTATCTACCATGGCTTGGATTATTATTGAATTCAAAAACTAACAAACAGTACCTATTTATAGGTACATTGTAGCATTTATTAGTTCAATGAAAACAAATACGTATAACTGAAAAAGTTTAGTGTCCACTATTTATGTCAGATCTTAACAGCCTACCTTCACCCTTCGCCACTGATATGTATATATATTAATTTTCCTAATATGTATGTATCTAAAGTATTTCAAACTATATATTATGCATATTACATGGGCCACTTTTTAAAAATTAGTGTATTAATAATTAAATAAAAATTGTATTTATTTAATGAACTTTTATCAAGAAGTGCAAACGTGTATTAAAACTATAATTAGTAGTGATCCTTACGCCATCTATGAATCAAGAGGAGTAACATTTCAAAGTAGGTAATAAAAGACAGTCACCGATTAATAGTTATGTCATAATAAACAACAATGTCTACTTTAAGTTCAAGGAATTTGAAATAAAAAATAAATAAAATTTATTTATAATTAAGTAGTGAACAAATTACAAATTGAAGACGTTTACAATATCATGTTAATACAAATAAAATAGAAGCAGTAGGTATTAGAATTTTTTATGAAAAGTGCTATGTATACAAAAATCGCCGAATAAGCTAAGACAACCATATTTTAAGAATTTATAAAACAACGTCTACCTAAACTCATCCCCACGTAAGTGGAATATATAAATATTCAAAGCGTTTATGCTACAGTTATTGCCAATTGGCTTTACTAGCGACAGTTTAGTTCTGCTCATTGCAAGAACAAACAGTTTATTTCGATTTTCTAAGATAGTTATCAGGGACAGTAATCAGAAATCTTGATTCCAAACCTCGGGCGGCTCTCGTGGTGCAGTTGGTAAGGCGCTCGCCTTCCACCCGAGAGTTCCTGGGTTCGATTCCCGGTCATGACAAAAACATTTATGTGTTTTTCTCAAAGCCTGGGTGTTTGTGATTGTTCAAAATTACTAACAACCACCTTGTACGAAAAAGCAAGGACATGGTTATTAATAATTCTAAGAAAAAAAAAAAAAAACCTTAGGAACCCGAACCAAAAAAATATAGATTTAGCTATGTATTTAGGTACAATCACCCAAGTATATTGATGTATACATGATATTTTTTGGCTGGAACTGTACTCAATCAATGCATATACATATTTATATAAGAAAAAAATCTTTTTTGAAATAAGTACAACACCCAGCCTGACTCAAACCCGCGACCCTTGAGATTTACGTCTATGTGCTCAAACTACCAAGCTATGTGTGTCCTATATAATTGTGACGAAATTAACTAACAGTTCTTACAATTCTCACTGAATTGCTTTCTAAGTTGCGTTATTATTTTTGGCAACTTAAATCAAGGAAATAATCTTCACAATTAAATAGGACACACATAGCTTAGTGGTCAGAGCATATGGGCGCCGGCTCAAAACCTGCTGGGTGTCGTATTTAAAAAAAAATATATATTTCTCACAGGTGTTCTCAAATTATGTATCTATGTGTAATTAAGAATCTTAAGTTCATTCACACACTTGTGAATTATTCATTGAATAAAAAATAAATGCATTATTAATATATGTATGTATGACATAAAATACATTGAAAAGTTCCACCCAAGCTCCTAGAGTTGTACACCATGTGGGCAGGAGATTTCTATGGTAAAACTGCGTTGGGAAAAATAAGATGATATTGTTTTAGCCGGACTGATAAATTGAATATTATGGTTACATGTAAGTTGTACATATGCAGTTCATCGTGGGACACTTATTCGTGCGCCGCAGTACGTGAAACATGAGTTACTATAACATTTTATCAAATGACGAGTTCTTCGTTTAACATTTTACTTCCACGGTAAAACAAACGCGTGGGGAAAAATAAGATGATATTGTTTTAGCTGGATTGATAAATTGAATATTATGGTTACATGTAAGTTGTACGTATGCAGTTCATCGTGGGACACTTATTCGTACGCCGCAGTACGTGAAACATGAGTTAGTATAACATTTTATCAAATGACGAGTTCTTCGTTGAACATTTACCGTGGAATACATTTGTACGTATCTTACAAAATGCGGCGATAGTTTGCAAATAGTACTATTCCAATAAGATTAACCCTAACCTAACCTAACATAACATAACCTAGTAAAGACATCTCATAAAATTCGCCACATGTTGTAGCATACGTACAAATATAGTCCAGGGTGAAATGTTCAACGAAGAACTCATCATTTGATTAAATGTTACACGAACGTATGTTTCACGTACTGCGGCGTACGAATAAGTGTCCTGCGGTGAACTGTTTACGTACAAATTTCCGGATACAAAATATTATATACATCGAGCGTTAATGCGAATGAATGAGATCGTCTACTGATAACTCCGATTTTGATCCAATGAAGTAAGTAACTTCACAATACTTAGGTAGTTTTCGACATATACATATATACAGTGACGTCCCGTGGGGGTAGGCAGATTGAGCGTCGCTTGGGGGCGGCAGTTACTCAAAGGGCGGCAAATCGAGGAGAATCATTATGTATATATAGAAAGCTACCTAAACTTAGTAATAACGGAAATATCTTTCCATTAAAAAAATCAGCTCACTGGTTGGAACCAAAATATATCTATTAATTATATAAGTAGGTACTATACAATTTTCAACAGGACTTTATTTTTTTGTTGGGTTCGCGACGTCTAGTTTACTTCCGTTGTCCTTGGACGTCACGTTCTTCACAGTCACTCGCGAGTTATGGAAGTTGTCAGGTGTACTTTTAAATGTACCTATCTGAAACCGTAGACTCGCAATATTGTTTATTGAAGCAGAGATGGCATTTAAGTTTGATTTGATGAACACAATTATTCTTAGATATTGGAGTGATGAAAGGATGATACAAAGTACTGTATAAAAAAAATGTGGCGGCATTTTGGCACTGCCTAGGGGCGGCATTTTGTCTAGGGACGTCACTGCATATATATGATAATTGAAAGGAGTCACGATCCTCAGCAGTTCGGAACTCGAAAACCAAGATAACAGTACAGGAACTGGTAGAGTTAAGAAATGATAGGAGTTTATATTACCCATTAAATTGGAGTTTCTGATATCTCCACGTTAGGCCTTAATCTTAACTCCCATGCTGTTAAAAGCGTTGATCTTGTAATCGATTTAAAATGGCCGTAATAGTGCCAATAACAAATGATTGCAATTAAATTCAAACACATTTTACTGCCACAATCAGCGGGCTTTAAGTCTAATACACAAAACAAGTGGCCGTTTCCTGTCCCGGTCGTGACGTGATAACTCGTCATGCGCCGTGATGACCCGTCACGTGACGTCACACGCGCCCGGAGAGTTCAAACACAGCTACCGATGTCGGCGTGAAAAAAAGCTTACAAATTAGCTTTTCAGATATCATGATACTCTCTCGTATGAAGCGAGCCGAAATTGATGATCTCAATTAAGCTTTTGATCTTGTACGGTCTGTTTTTGTGGGATGTTAGTGGCTTGAGTCGGTACTACCGATTTCAGTGAGATAGGATTTTTTTCTTGTAGCAATGTAAGGTGATTATAGTCAATAGAGATGTTATTATTCAAACAGTCTGGAATATAATAAGAGGTAGTCTTATAAACGTTTAGTAGAATAACATATTATAATATTTATATAATTGGTTCTATACGTTTATCCTGGATACAGCGGCAAACACATTTTAAAAATAGACAATATACTGGATTACTTGTTAGTTTGGGTTAGTTTAGTTTAGGTTAGGTTATCCTAACAAATAATCCAGTATATCGGCTATTTTAAAAATGTTTTTGGTGCTGTATCCAGGTTAACCGACTAGTACCATATAATTTTAAAACACATGTGAGAAACATATAACGAATATAAAAGCGAGATTCGAATCCGCACCCGAATTTTCTCTGACCGCTAAGCTACGTGTGTCCTATTTAATTGTGACGAAATTAACTATCGGTTCTTATAATTATCACAGAACTGATGGATAAATTGTGCTGTGGCTTTTGTATTTTAAATCAAAGTATAGAAACGACTTGCAGTTAATTTAATCATTAATCTTAGTACCCAGCAGTGGCGAGGGGTGGAGGTAGGCTGTTTGTTTTCATTGAACTACGAATACAATTTTCGGATTGTGCTGATTAGTTTTTTTTAAATTCAATCAAACCCTGTTTAAACCAAATCATATTAGTTTAAGTATGCTATGGGCGGTACCATAAAATAGTACACACTTTTTCATTCATACTTATTTATTTTCGTTGAATTAATAATACAAGTTACACATGCTGTTGGTTAGTTATTCACAAGCTCTGCCCAATCAAACCATGATCGATAAACATATTATTCTATCTATAAAATATTTAAAGTTATGTATAGCTTAATGGCATAATTTTAGATATTTTACAGATAAACAAATATTTTTTGACTATTATCGACTATGGCTTGAATTAGGCAGGGTTTAATTGAATTTTAAAACTAACAAACAGAATCCACATATTGTTGCCTTTCCGGCCTTCTTCGATCCTAATAAGATCATATTATGGGCCTCCACAGAGTGGAGGTTTGTATTAACAGGTTTTGTTTGTTACAAGAAATTTATGTCGGCCACTTGCTCAACCTATTAGGTCCATACTCTGACTCTTACACAAATTGAAAAACAATATGTATACTTGCCAGACTAAAGTTTCGAACCTAGGACCCACAACGTTATCGGCCGATGCTTAAGCTGCGCGACCGTCGTGGGTATTATTGTATTGTAGTATTGTATTGAGGGATTGTAGTCCAATGAAAACAAATGCATTTGACTGTCAGAGTTTATTGTGAACTATTTATTTCGGATCTTAATAGTCTAGGTCCATCATTCGCCACTGGTACCTAGTGTCAATTTCAGTTTCACTTTCATATACTTTATATTTTAGAGAAGGTTTTCGGCAACGTTTTATTTTTATTTTTACTATCCATAACATCACTGCACTTTGCTTTTTCTGAGAATGCACTTAACATGTAATGTGGATGCATTCAATAGGACGACATGCCAAAAATTGTCTAAAAACCTTGGTATTTTATAATAGAGACAACCATCCCGGGTTAGATGAAGAAGATGGGAATAAGTACATTTATCATTTTTATCATGTATCATTTGTGATGAGTATTCTTGAATATGCCAGCATTATTTGGAGTACTAATAGGTCCATCCACACAATTAAGTTGGATCGAGTCCACAATAGATTTCTTAGATTTCTCTACTTAAGAACATACGGGTTCTTTCCTTATGATATAATAATAAAATGAATTTCCCGACTTTCCCGTTTTCTTCTAGGTATGCTATCAATGCAATCCCTGTCCACCCGAAGAGTGATTGCTATTTTAAAGCATTTCTTTTTACTTCTTCGTGGGTTCATTTACAATCCGTATATACTGGCAAATATTACTTTTCATGTTCCCACCAATATCACTCTAAATCTACGGTCTTCAAGATACCTCGTCGCAGGACAGATGTTATGTTTCATGATGTTGTGTATCGTGCGATTAACTTATTTGTTGGCACCATAAAGGTTGATTTATTTTTTATTAACTATATAATGTTTGTGGACGTGTTAAATAGGTTAAATTTAAAATTGTATATATCATGTTTCTATAATATTTACATAAATACATGCTGTCTTTTCTACTTTCTTGTTAAATTAGTTGCTATTTGTAATTAAGACATTTTTATAATTTTGTATTTATTATGTGTTATGGCGCATTGGCCAATCGCTGTAATACGCTTTTTCTAAATAAATAAGTAAATGTCTAATGAAATCTGAAGACCGAGAGAAATGGAGACACCTGATGGTACTATTATCTAATGGCTCAACTCCGGTTGATTATGATGATGGCAAGAATGCTATTATTTTGAAAATATATTTTTTTTAAATTACCCTTTTTTTAAATGGGCCAAAAAATGCAAACAAATTAGATTGTCCACCTTGCATTATTACATCTACCCCTACCGTTAAATAAAGCGGCTAATTTCCTACGCTCTTCTGCACATGTGGGTAATTTGCGATTTGTAAAATGTCGAACTTGCGCAGATATGATCGCTAAAACCTCGATTTATGCGATGTTATTGTTTTATCTATCAGTGACGTGCGGGTCGCTAGTTTAGAAAGGGGTTAAATACCACGCGTGAGATTAAGATTTGGATGAAATAATCATAATTTGACATATTAGGTTTATTATTATTCTTAGCCCATATCCGCTTCATTAAGTGGAGCATATGAACACCAATCGGAATATAGAAGAATCCATATAACTCAATTGCCTTCTTGCGTTTTGGGATCATTCCAATATCGTCTAGATACACAATATATACCTACTCTGTGAATGGTATTTGGCGATGGTCTAGAATCTCAGGGTTTGGTTAGCAGAAAGCAGTTTGAGACTGTCCATGGGTTGCCGAAATAAGTTTAACGTCACGCGAGACAAGGTATTGTCGGCATTGCCTCGTTACTTGTAAATGCATACCACCACCACATCGTGTCCGGAAACTTGTACGTATGCATTTCGCCGTATCACACTTCTCCGTGAAATGTTTATCGGAAATATATGGCCATATACTAAAGACCGTCCTACCTCATTGGATCGTATTAGTACTGACATAAAATTCATGTCTAAATAAAAACACGATTCTTGTCGGTTTACACTTTACAGGAAGCCAGCAGCAAACAAATTTTTAAAATAGCCGATATACTGGATTATTTGTTAGGTGAGGTTAGGTTTTCACTCTTGAATTCATGAATTTTGCCAAAATCAGCTATGAAAAAAAAAATATCCCCCGTTTTCCCCTACGTCACTGCAATACAGTATCACCAGAAAAAATCTGACATCGCGGCGCGGGTCACGTTGCCGGTCACCCTGCTAATAATATAACACGGCGTCGATCGCTGATGACTGATAAAGGTTGATAACCACTGATAACGCCGGAGAGATAGGCACCTGTATGGTACTCACCACGGTATAGTGAGTTACAAAATAATGAAACATAAAAAATATCGCACTTAATAGGATTTTTGGGTTATTTCTGTATATTTTTCCTGATTTTTTCATCGACGTTTCGGGTGCGTTGCTCTTGACTCTAAAGTCTAAATATATCAATGGCAAAGGGTGGAGGTAGGCTGTTAAGATCCGCCATAAATAGTGCACACTAAATTTTGTCTTCTTTCGACCATGTCCGATCCTAATAGGATCATATGGGCCTCCACAGAGTGGAGGTTTTGTATTAACAGATTTTTTTTGTTTGTACGAGAAATGGATGTCAGCCACTTGCTCAACCTATTAGGTCCATACTCTGACTCATACACAAATTAAAAACCAATATGTGTACTTGCCAGAACCAGTATTCGAACTTGGGACCCACGACACTATAGTCCGACGCTTAAGCCGCGCGGCCATCGTGGGGGTGAAACTTTGTTAGTCATACTTATTTCTTTTCTTTTCATTTACTACAATTATTAACGGTGTTGGTTAGTTTTTAAAATTCAATCAAACACTGCGAAACCAAGCCACAATAGATAATAATCAAAAAATACTCGTCCATCTATAAAATAGCTAAAATTGTGCAATTAAATCATACATAACTTTGAATATTTTATGGATGGAATAATATTTTTTATCTATTATAGTTTTGTTTAGGCAGGACCTAAAAAAATGAAACTACAACATGTGTATAATGTATTCTCAATCTAACGAAAACAAATTAGTATGAATGAAAAAGTGTTCACAATTTTGTCGTATCGCCCAAAATATATCAAAACAGAGTTTAATTGATTTCTAAAAACTAACCAATACCATCCGTAAACTGTAGTTCAATAAAAACAAATACGTACGACTAACAAAGTTTAAAGTGCACCATTTATGTCGGATATTAACAGCCTACCTCCACCCTTCGTAACTGAAATATATCGACTGTGTTTAGGAAAAAGGGCGTAACCCTCGATTTTTCGAAAAGTGCTTTTATTAGATATTAACAATGTATACAACTAAATACACGTTCTATAAAAAGGAAGTAAGCCTCAAATACCGAATTATTATCTAAATTCAGGTTTTAATTGAGATTAATTAATTTTTAATTTATGAAAAAACGCATTTATTCGCAATTTTAATGATTTTTCTGTAATAACTTCTTTAATTATAATTCGATCGAAAATATATTACACCAAATCATCAATAATCATGCACTTAATATCTGTGCTTATTTTTAAAAAAATTCTAAACTAAAAACTCTCAAAAAACGTTTTTTGCCTCTCCTGTAAAATTTGTTCAGTGAGGGTTACGTCCTTTTTCCTAAACACGGTCGATATCTAATAAAGCGAATACGATAAAAATCAACCGCGATAGTCTCAAGCAAAAAATATATTGTATTTTTGGTGGGTAAATTTTGATGAAGATGGGATAATATGTCCAAATGGCCCTACGTTGTAACACGTGTCTATCAATACCTACCATGATTTTATCTAAATTGTTAATTAGTTTAATGTTACTGTATAAATTGGCGTATATTATTTTATAAACTTGCAAAAACGTAGTTACAGCTAATAGTATAGTTAAAAATGGTATAACATCATTTATTTTAGATACAAACCTACAAACATTTCATAGCTGACAAGTTGACATAGAACCCACACTTATACATTAAATTACGTAAGATTTTCAAATACCAAAAACAAAAATATACAAATAGACATCAGTGGCTTTTCTGAATAACTATGCAATGATTGTGACTAGGACTAATCGGAAAAACACAACGGGCCATTTAATATTCGGGTTAATAACCATTTTAATTGCATAAAATTGTCCCACGATGCCCGAGGGGCTTAAGCGTCGGTTTATAATATCGTGGGCCTCAAGTTCGAATCCTGGATCTGGCAAATATACATATTATTTTTTAATGTGTTTGGAGTAAGAGTATGGATCAAATAGATTGAGCAAGTGGCTAACATCCATTTCTTGTAACAAAAATCTATTAATACAACCTTCACCTGTGGAGACTCATATTAACACTGTGAAGTATTTTTTTTTTCAAATTTTCAGAAACTGTAATTAATTAAGGTTGATTAAGCTTTGTTAATGATAGCAATAATTCTAAAATTCAAAGTAGTGTTTTGAATAGCTGTCACTTGTACCTACATGTTCGTTCAGTACTTTCACTCGAAAATATTACTGCTGTACGCAAAATTGTAGCTGAAGAGCCATAAATATCGATTTCAAGAAGATCGAAGTAGTTTGGCCTCTAATTTTGCATAAAGACCTTCACCTACATCCGTATAAGATCCAGCCAAGAACTACAAGCCAACGGGCAGCGTCACAGATTCGCCGAATGGGTCTTGGAAGAGCAGGTAACCTAAGACGATTTTTCATTATCGTGCAATAGTGAATTTTGGACAACTAGGTACGAGTATCTTAAATAAAAATATAGGAATATTATACTATAATGAATAACAGGTATGTTTGATAAAACTAACCTGATATTGAAGATAGTTGGAGGTAGAATTTAGTGACGTGATGACATTGTTTCTCCTACACTGTCTCAATGCGTTTTGCTGATGCGAAACAGCATTTTCCTGAATAGGAATTAAGAAAATATTTTAGTTTGTAGTGTAATGATTTTTATACATCTTTTTAACGTTAGGTAAAGTATAGTGGATAACAAAGGGGAGTGTAGTAGAGTATACGTTTTATAACTTTGCACTTTTTTTCGTTCTTTTATACTACACTGATACGCCTCTTTGCCTGGTTGATTACTTCGCATAAAATTAGATCAAATGAAATTCACTTGTATTAATAAAAAAATAAATAGATAATACGTCATGTAAAAAATATTTTTAGAATATATTACATCATTTTCATCCTAGAGCCGGAGTACAAAGTTATGAAGTCGAAACTCTACTACGCGGAAGATCTATTGAGAGAATACGAAAGAAATATAATATAAAAAAATTAGTGATACATTAAATTGTAATGATTCTTAGCCAGTATCTGCATATCTATGTTATATTATAATATAATATATAGATAATATGTATTCCGCACTGTTTGAAAAATAATAAAATTAAAGATAAATATTTTTTAATTTACATTTAAATATAGAATTTTAAAAACTGTGTATTCGTTGAAAGCCTTTATCTTATTTATAGCATATGTTAAGATTATCTTTATCACTGAAACTGTTTCTTTTGTAGGTACGTTTAAGATAGATTTTTGTATAATTCATAATTGTTCGGTGAATTTGTAAAATTCTTTTATCTTTTATATCAAATCTAGTTTCGGTATGAGCACGATGAAAAAAGTTGATAAAGCCATAACTTGACAGAAAGACAGGCTGTAGCGGTATTCAGAACTTTTTAGGGTGTTTCAAATGTCAATGGTGTTGCCTTCAAGTAATATCGAAGATATTCAATGATATTTTAATTAGGGTTGCTAGAATACTCATTTATTTCATAATTTCATACATACTACTTTGTTAGGTAACCGTACAATATTATGTTATTAACGAAACATTTTTGTTTTTTTTTCCAATTCCTGATCATTTTTTGAATTACTGCTGTATATTTGTCGACAATTAGTAATGGGGTTGATTTCTTAACACTATACTGAGGAAAAGCTTAATATAGTTTGAGAATTTCGATGAGCAGGTCAAGTTATTAATACAATGTTGAACCACAGAATTAGAAAACCCTTACGTCCAATCTTGTCAAAAATTAGTTAAATGTTGTATCTAAATTATCGTAGATATATTATATCGTATCCGGTAACTTGTACGTATGCATTTTGCCGTATCATACTGCACCATGAAATGCTGTATCGGAAATATATGGCCGTATATTAAAGACAGGCCAACCTCTTTGGGTTGTATAGTACTGACATAAAATTCATGTCTAAATAAAACACAGTTCTTGTCGGTTTACACTTTACAGGAAGCCAGTAGCAAAACAAATTTTGAAAATAGCAGATATACTGGATTGGTTGTTATGTTAGGTTAGGTTTTCATATTTGAATTTACGAATTTTGCCAAAATCAGCTATGAAAATTGGATTAAAGTTCATATTGAATCTAATAAAATTGGATACCGTATAGTATACAGTCATTTCTTTCCGATAAGAAAGCCCACGGCAAACTGTGCCACGGTGAAATATTTTACGTAAAATATACATGTAACCATATTATATAAGTCCCAATTCACACTTTAAATTATCAAAACAATAAAGCCGGTAATTACAATAATATTTGGAGTAGTAACAATAATGAATTGCGTTTTCCCGAAAGATTTTTTTAGACACAGCAGACTGGCTCTCAAGTATAGAATGAATTTTGATGTGTCGAAAAGGCTAAGTAACGATGTAGAAACTCTAGTAAGCCTTTGGGTCACACCCGGAGTTGATGAGTGGATAATATCAAGAAGATACCGAGAGGCCAGAGTGTATGAAACTAACTGGATAGAGAAAGTTAAAAAAAAGATGTTTGGAGCATGTCCTAAGAATAGGTATAAATGAGGTGCAGTGCCAAACTAAGTATGTAAATAAATCAACCCACATGATCCACATCAACACAGCACAAGTTTTGTTATTAATAACGGACCAATTAAACATGTGACCCACTATATTGTATATTTAAGATCAATGAGAAATGGGATCAGTCTCAGAAATTGAAACTAGAATAGAGATTGCAAGGATTGCTTTTATTTGAGACACCTCCTTAGTAATCGAGACCTTAACTTAGGTCTGTGACTGAATATTATGGTTAGTTTGCTATTATTTTCTTTCAATCCTTTTCTATGGTATGGATGCTAAATCAGATATATATATAGATGCATCCTGAAAATTTCTTAGACTAACCGGGTGACAAATGTTGAAGTTCTGCATAGTATGAAACCCAGAAAACTACAGTATCTCGGCTACATTATGGGAGGATAAAAAGTACAGCAATCACAAACTTGTCACCCAATGAAAGATCAACGGAAACCGTTACAGAGGACGATGCCGCATTTCATGGTTTAAGAACCTCTGTGATTGGTATTCGATTCGGATTCCATCGAACTGTTCCGGTTTGCAGATGATAAAGCAAAGATCGCTTTGATGATGGTTGACCTCCGTTAGAAGATATCACTATAATAAAAATAAGAAAACGGGGGTTGGTACGCTGTGTTTAGATTAGTTTGGTAGTAATTTAACTGGATATGTTAAAATAAAACTATGTCAGTTTATCTATTAAAAATATAACGACCAAAATGTTTTTTTATATATAGATATATTAAAAACTTCTTATACATATTATAGAGATTAAAATATGCACCTCTTTCATAGCCATTTTAAGTGCCCCAATATTTTTATTATAACTGTTAGTTAAAATTCAGGTACAATGTAATTGATATCCTTCAAACAAAAGTTGGTTTTTTTACAAAGTGGTCAACAGTGAGCAAACATTTATTCTAATCATGGTTAAATAGAGCAAGCGCTGTTTCAATGGATGTAATAAATCGATTCTGATAAGTGATAAGTTTATGGTTCAGAAATTAGACCTAAATTATTACTATCGGATATCTAAAAATGAACGTGATAATCCTTGGCATAAATTCTGATATATTTATTCGAAATGACATTTTATAATAACCAAAATTGGTTAATTATATTATAATAAAACTACGAGTATTTTTTATATCATGAGCAAAGCAATAGGTATAGACTAACAATATTCATAGTTAAATAACGCATCGATTTGAATACAAATCGTCTCTGTTCTGGCAGAACACACTAACTGGAGAATACTAGTTTTGAGTAATTTGACTTTGAAGTTGTTAAAATGTTTGAAATGGTCTATCATGTGAGTTTATTAAGTAATCGTAAAAAGGATGACTTTAAAATAAAGACTATTTATTTTCCAAACGGTAAAGTTTGAAATAAGGAACATTTTGGTATAACTAACTCAATATGTATTTTTTTCGAATAAGTGTCTTTTGCCAGAACAGTGACAAAATATAGATTGGTAGATATATATTTCGGTAAAGCCGTTTGTATTTTTTAGTTTCAATGTGGTGTATTTTATGTGAATGGATTAAGATGTGCAATGTAAGAAATGCAATACGTGACTAAGCAATTGAGTGCAACGCGCATTAGAGGGATGCAACTTGTGTGTGTTATATTTTTGCGATCGCGCAACAAAGACGCAAACTATTTTGGACGTAAATTTACAAACATTAGATAGAGATAGAGAGAGTTTATTCTCCGCTGTGCCTCCTTCCGCAGACACAGAGAGACAGTGTTTACTGTGATGCGTTCGTTATATACAGATAGACAGATAAATCAAGACAAATATATTTATTTATTTATCAAGAAAAAGATTTTTATGGCATTACAGCAATTTGCCGATGCGGCATAATGCATAATAATTAATAAACATTATGAAAATAACTTCATTACAAATAACAACCAATTTAACAGGAAAGTAGAAAAGAAAGTATCTGCTTATATAGATATTAAAGTAAAATGATAAACACAATTATAAATTTAACCTATTTAACACTTCCTCAAACATTATATAGTTAATAAAAAATAAATCAACCTTTTTCTTATTTTTTAAATTTGGAACATAAAATAATCTGAGAGGTCAATAGATATGTTAAGAACTTCTTTTGTGAGTGAATGTTTTCTCGTGTCCGCTGGTACGATTATAAATTGAATCCAACTGCGCTTTCCCTCTACGGATATGCAGTTGCATTAATAATTGACGAGAAATGAAGAAAATGACGGGTAATAAGGGTGCATGTTCACATATCGAGGGGCGGACATACATTGTCCGTTCGATCGCGGCTTCCGATACCGCCCGGTAAACAATGTATGCCTTAATGACCGCCCGGGCAAGGGTCGGATCTATCTATTTACCTGGCTACCTGTGCGATTAATTTTTGACAGGGAGTTCTAAAAGTGGTGTTGAAAAGTATCACAATAATATAAATAACTATTTTTTTTATTCAACGAATAATTCACAAGATTTAAGAATGTTCAATAATCAGAATGGTACATTCTTAAATCTTGTGAATTATTCGTTGAATAAAAGAAATAGTTAATTATAAATTATTAGCAAGTTCAAGTAAGTTTCATCATAAAAAATATTGGAGAAATCCACGACGTCGGTTAGTAATTGAAGTAATAGGTATCTACTTTGACTTAATAAAACAAAAACCGATTGCCAAATTAACTTGATTTAGAAGAACGCTGATGAGTAGGTATTAAAAAGTCCAATAGTTAAAATTTGTCGCAATTAGTACGTCGCCTTGTAGCATAGAGGTTAATGCAACGGACGGGGCGTAAACTCAGGAGATGCAGGGTTCGATTCCCTGCCGGGGTGGCTTACTTTTTTCAAAAAGATTTTTTCTATTGGTTGTAATATATTTTCTTAGAAAGTGATTTTCAAAATTAAGTATAAATATTATAGTTTTCCCAGGAATATAACGCTTGTAGAATATGTTAATAAACTAACGAATGAGCATAAGACATAAATACCTATAACAAAATAATATCAGAAAAATGTACTAATGTGATGAAATGTAATAAAAATGTAGCTCATGTCGTATTAATTTTCCTCATAAATGGTAGACATCTGTATATGTTTGTGATTTTAAAGAATTTATCTTTTGATTAGAATTTGGACAATTTCCATTATATATGTATAGATTTTTTTAAATTTCTTCTCTGTTTCGTTATAACTTAAAAACTACATAATAAGTATACATTTCCACTGCCCTGAACTGTTGAGCATGGCCAGTGTCGTGTCCTTACTAGGCTGACAAAAAAATTATGAACCCTTTCACGTCGATTTTTTAAACCCAACTTCTCTGTTTAGTCTTTAATACCAAGAATTCATTATCTTTCTTATAGTTCTTCCATTGGCATGTGAAATTTGCGAAAGGTGGAGGTAGGCTATTAAAATTCGGCATCCATAGTGCACACTTACTTTTGTCAGTCATACTTATTTGTTTTCATTAAACGAATAATACAATTTGCAGATGGTGCTGGTTAGATTTTTAAATTCATGCCCTACCTAAGCCAAACCATAATCTATAAAATATATTCTTCTATCTATAAAATATCTAAAACTATACCATTAAACCATACATAGTTTTATATTATGTATGTAACTTGAAATTTGAATTTTTTGTTATTGTTCTATAACTTGTAATTGACTGTAATACATATTTGTTATTAATAGTTTTATTGTGTGTAATCTGTTTTACTGTTGTATTTCACATATTTTGTTTCATATATGGATGCGCCATTTATGAATAAATACAATATATAACAATTCGAACACAAAAATAAATAAGAAAGAAGGAATAATTGTATAAAAATATTTTGCATTTAAAGAAAATTGGAAATGCTACTTTAAACATTCAAATGGATGAAAAACAAGCATCTATTTGAATAGTATTCACACTTTTTTTTTACTTTCTTATCATTTATTATAAGGTTAAGTTAAGTGAGGTTAACTAAATATAATTTTATCTGCAAATATTTTTCGGTATCAATTTTGATATAAAAATTCCAAATAGATAACACGACCCCTATAATAGAATAAACCTGTGTAAAACAATGTGCACTCGGCGTAAAATGGTTCTGGGTAAAACAATAATTTCAATAGAACTGTTTATGATTTACTTTATCGTGAGCACCCATGCACTGGCCATAACTGATTTGCATCTTATCAGTGCAATCTGACAACAACGTGACAAAGCAATGAGCTATATGAACCTATATAACCATAACATAGAGCTTTTTTTATAATATATTGATATACATGAGCTTTAAAAGCTTACAATTACAATGTTCTTAGGATTACAATTTTGATAAATTTATATTTTATATATTTAACGAATAATTCACAAGATTTAAAAATGTACATTCTAATTATTGATCATTCTTACATAATTTTGAAAACACTTCTGAGAAAATATATTATAACCAATAGAAAAAATCTTTTGAAAAAGGTAAGACACTCCACAGGAATCGAACCTGCATCTGTCAGGTATCGCGCCCATGCACATTGACCACTATGCTGAAGGCGGCACACTTAATTGCGGTAAATTTTCACTAATGGCTTTAATACTTAAGCGAAGTGAAAACAGTAAGCAAAGTGGTTCTGAAGCGTTTTCTAAATTAAGCTTCTATAAGCAATCGACTTTTGTATTTTGGATCAAAGTAGGTATTACTTTAATTACTAACCGACGCCATGGATCACTCCAAGATTGGTTAAAATGTGTCGCAATTAAGTATGACGCCTTTAGCATAGTGGTCTATGTGCGTGGGCGCGAAAGCCGAGAGATGCAGGTTCGATTCCTGCGGGGTGTCTTACTTTTTTCAAAAAGATTTTTTCTATTGGTTTTAATATATCGTCGGTGTTTTGTAAAAAGGGCGAATTAACCAAAATGCTATTTTACAGGAGGAGGATTTTTAACTATTGACATTTATTTGTTTATGACCTGTGGATTATTATAAATATCTAACAAGTTTGTAATATAAAGAATACTGACATTATAATAGGCATTATTATATAATATTTTAAAAGGCTTAATATGTCACAATCGCTTTTTATTCGTAATTTTAATTAATTTAATTTTTGTCGATTATCGTTTTTAAGTACTTTCCTGTGGAGATACGAATTCGCCGGTTTTACACAACAAAGCTAGTGGAGTACATATTGTATTTTCATTAAAATCTCGATTTCGCCAAAATGGTTGATTCGCCCTTTTTACAAAACACCGACGATATTTTCTCAGAAGTGTTTTCTAAATTATGTATGTTCTATAATATAACCATTTTTAAGGTAGAGCATTAATGTATGTGGTCAATAATTTGAATGTCACATTCTTAAATCTTGTGAATTATTCGTTGAATAAAAAAAGTAATGTAGATAAAAATTACAATGTTTTTAGGATTAGAATTTTGATACATTTATATTATATTCACAAGATTAGAGAATATTATATCATTCTTTAGTGAACATTCATAATTCAAAAATACATATCAATGTGTATTACAAAAAAAACAATGGAAATGGCTTGACTCTAACCTGCATCCATCGGATTCTGGCTATTATGCTTTAAAACTTCCACCCACACCCTACTTAATTGAGAAGCAATTATCTAATATTCATGCTTATATTCTTAACAGTTATTTTACAAATATCTTCATGTTAGTCATACTTGTCTATTAAACCCATTCTCTGAGTATCAGTGGTGAAGGTTGAAGGTAGGCTGTTAAGATCCGCCATAAATAGTAAACACTAAACTTTGTCAGTCATAGGTATTTGTTTTCATTGAAATAAGACTAAAATTTACTGCTGGTGTTGGTTAGTTTTTAAAATTCAATTAAACCCTGCGAAAACTAAACCATAATAGATAATATAAAAAAATATCTAAAATTATGAAATTACATCATACATAATGTTAGATATTTTATGGATAAAATAATATTTTTTATCTAATATAGTTTGGTTAGGCAGGACTTAATGAATTTTAAATATTTAACCAACAATATGTGTAATTATGTATTCTTAATCCAACGAAAACAAATAAATATGAATGAAAAATTATGCACAATTTTATCGTATCGCCCAAAGTATAGCAAAACTATTTTGACTTAGGCAAGGTTTAATTGATTTTGTAAAAACTCACCAACACCATCTGTAAATTATTGTAGTCTTAGTTCAATATAAACACGAAACAAAAAACGTATGACTAACAAGGCTTAATAGTATGTGCTCTTTGTGGCGGATCTTAACAGCCTACCTCCACCCTTCGCTACTGCCATATGAATGCCATTGACGACACCAGACATCTCCAAGTAACGCTTATTTAAACCAGATCAAGGTATCGATATAAGATTCTATGATACTCATGCTGCCGCCAAAATGGAACCATAGATCGTCTCAGACAGATAGGTTTCAACAGAGTTCATATTATTATAATTAATATATTACTTAATGATTAAGTATATTGTATACCATTTTAAATACGCAATCGTTCAACTCCATTTCCACGCGAGTATTAATATTATGTGTAGACTTTCTTAGGTACAAGTAAAACGTGTTATAGTTACCATATGCAAAAAAATCTTATTAACGTATGACTAGAGTTGGGATTCGGGAATTCTCGAGAAATTTTCGAGATTTTCCATCCCGAATCTCGAGAATTGAAATTTTTAACGTTTCGGGAAATCCCGGATCTCGAAAATCTTTTCTCGGGATTCGGGATTTTTTATTGTCAAATATTAATTGAAAAAATGATTTTCTGTGGAAAAAAGTGGACAGAAAACACAAAACGTTCAAAGACTGATCGTGGCATTTAACACAATTAAGCCAACGTCGACTCAAAATGACCGCAATTTTTGCAACATCAGGGAATTTTGTGTCTCAAAAGCGTACGCGATTGTCAGACGCAGCGATTTACAGTCTGTATTTTTGAAATTCTATTTAAATAAGTAATGTTTTGAATTATTTTTGTTTTCCTAGTTCTACTTTGTTTGTCTTCTTACATAAATAAAAAAAATCATATTTTTTGGAATTTGTCTTTTTTTATACACCGATTTTAGGATTTTTACAGGTTTTTTTTAATTTACCGATATCTCGAGATAATGAATCTCGAGATTGAGATTTTCTCGGGAAATACCCAACTCTACGTATGACTAACAAAGTTCAATGTGCACTATCTATGGAGAATCTTAACAGCCTACCTCCACCCCTCGCTACTGCTGGGTATACATGTGTATGTTTTGCCAGACACAGGACTCTAACCCATGCTATCCACTTCAGAAGTAGACGTAGGAGAGACCTACCTATTGATAATTCAAACTCTTATAATGGATAATATTAGTTTGAATAATCGACCAAAGATCATGGGTACTGGCTATAATATAATACTGTGACATCATGATTTCCATTTTCTAATATTGCATAAATCTTTAATTATTAGGCTAATTGGGCGATTTTGAATAAATAACTATTGATATTGTAAATTAAATTATGCCCAAGAAGATTTTTTATTCAAATTCATGCAATAAATCAAATCGGAATCTCTAATAGGACCGTAATATATATTTGATACGTTGTTATTGCTAAACTATGGCGTCTTAACACCATAAGGACATGTGGAAACTATATGAAAATAGGAAGATATTTATAATCGTAAAAGCGTTGGATATCTTACGATTCCATTCGCGGTTAGATTCACAAGCTTGCTTAAAACGTCACATTAAACCAAGGATTTTTAACCCATGGGTCACAAAATAATATGTTGAAATAATTACAAGATAAAAAGAACTTTTTATATACAACGTTTTTAAATTTTCTGTTGAATCATATAAACTTGACTTGACTAGCTTAAACGATTAAAAAAAATTGTACTTGATAGAAATAATACTGAAATGTCATTTTGACATGTCATATTGATTTCCATAGTAACGCACGTTTATATTAATAATTTAGTTGCTAGGAACCCAGACCCGTAGCAACCGATAATGGTGTCGAAATAACTTTTCATACAAAACAAAATTAACTGAAAATGAATTCAATTCTACTTAAAGATGGCTAAAAGTATTCAAAAAATGCATTGGCATCGTGTTCTGATATATTCTAAAAGTTTCAAATGTATATCTAGTCGGGAAGTTAGTTGAAAATCGATTGCAAGATTTGTACCGGACAAATAAGAATACGAACTAATAAAAACGTTGTAATAATAATAGCACAGCTAATGCGTGTTGATTGTGACATTTGCATGGTATGCAAAATTCCTAATTGTGGTAACTCCCCACTGCATGGCCCCACAAAAGGGGCTGGGGGCCCGGGCTCAGGAAGGGCTCGGCGTGGCGAGTCGACCAGATAAGTGATATAAACACACATTACAAATTCTCTCTAATAGTAAAAAAAGTTAGTGTTTCAAATTATGTGGTTATACAATTTAATTTTTAATTGTGTATCGATACTCGACAACTCCAGAATTTAAATGGACATATTAAAATATACAGATAAACACTAAATATACACATTATTTTTATCGCGTACACCATTCGGTACACCTACTGTAGAGCATCACACTGCCTTTATCTTTAACGATAGGTATGGAGGCCCTCCAAAGATCCTAGCCTGGGGCCCGCTTCAGGATGTGGGGGCCATGCCCCACTGTAGTGTACCGTATTGTCGTTTGATTTAATAAAACGCAAAATTATTTTGTAGTTCTTATTCCACTTTAATAAATAAATTTGGACCGGTTTCGTCCGCCTCAGAGGGACATTTTCAACTGAACATATTTTTAAAACAGTATTTACCAAACAAAACCAAAACCGACAGAAATAATCTAACAATAGGTACATTGAATTATCTGTCCAATAATACTTTCTCAATAACAAATTAATTTTAAATTATTGAGGTTGCATATTAATATTTCATACTACATCATTAAGGGCACTAATCACATTATTCAAAAATATTAAATAACACATTCCACTTTAATAAATAAATTTGGACCGGTTTCGTCCGCCTCAGAGGGACATTTTCAACTGAACATATTTTTAAAACAGTATTTACCAAACAAAACCAAAACCGACAGAAATAATCTAACAATATGTACATTGAATTATCTGTCCAATAATACTTTCTCAATAACAAATTAATTTTTAATTATTGAGGTTGCATATTAATATTTCATACTACATCATTAAGGGCACTAAACACATTATTCAAAAATATTAAATAACACAAAATATGAAACAATCAGCACTTACAATAACATTAATAAAATAGATAAAAATCTTTTCAATGTAACATTTTACAACACACAAAATTGGAATTCAACACTGGTGAATACTAAAGATACATTAGATAAACTTAGCCAAAGTGGAATTTATCTATTAAGTTGTGACTCTTGTGATGCCAAATATGACCAAATCAAATAGTTACAGATTAAATTTATTGATATTTATGAAATATTAATATGCATAACCGGCTGACCGGTACAGACGAATATTAACATAAGAATACTTCCTTCGTGGTATAAAAAATTACGAGTTCATTTATCTACTCAATAGTTCAATGGTATAATAAAATATGGTCTTAATGTGTCAAAGATAGGTATTTAAAATTCTACCAGGTCTATGAGCGTTGTTTTGATACTTAATATTTGAAATGTGATTTTTCACTTTGGGCCTCGCGTCTGTTTAAAAAATACGATGGTTAAGAAATACATTTTATTGCACCAGAGTGGGAACAGTTTGTGTT
Organism: Rhyacophila brunnea; assembly: GCF_057557595.1. Lineage (NCBI taxonomy): Eukaryota > Metazoa > Arthropoda > Insecta > Trichoptera > Rhyacophilidae > Rhyacophila > Rhyacophila brunnea. The sequence continues at coordinate 35,942,178 of NW_028232806.1, read as the reverse complement.
AACCCATTTGGTACATATACACTGATTATATTTTTATATATTATAGTTTTTAAACCCTAGAAAAGGGTTTCAGTGGTTTATTAGCGAAGTACGCCGAATAGTTTATGAACGTATAACTATGGCATGCCTGGTATATAAAATATAAAAAAAAAAGTTTTTTTTATACTTATTTTTGTTGTTTAATTCATTTAAATGAATGGTTTATGAAGTGCAACGTAAACGTGTGAACCTAATGAAGTTATTTTAATAAAATGGCCGCATAAACGCAATTATCGAAGCTAGATTTCATCTACCCGTCTTGTCAACATTGATGGTTTAACCCAGGGTTTCCCAAACTATGTTCCGCGGAACACCAGTGTTCCGCCGAACCTGAATAGGTGTTCCGCGACCATTTGGAAAGATTTTATATACTGCAACACATTTAAAGATCTTCTATTAAGTAGAAGTAAAATAAGTAAAACTAAAATAATTAAAGAATCTACTTCATATTGAAAGGCGAGTGATGATCAATCTCTACTGTTGTTTATGACGTCAAGTATCTAGATAGGTCATGGCTCCCGCAAGGGGGGGCTGACAGGCCTCTAGCCTGGGGGCCTGGGTTGACGGGGGGGCCGGCGTGAGAGACCGACCAGCCAAGTGAGATAAACACACATCGCAGACATGCACTAATAGTAAAAATAGGCCCTGTTTCACTTCAAACATGCAAACATTTAATAATATGTGGTTTTGCCATACTTACAATTTTTGATTATTGTCGATATTTGACATGTCCATAATTGTGCATATCAACATAAAAGTGGGTGTACTAAAAATACAAAAAAATCGCTAAAAATACCCTTAATTTTACCTCGAACACCATTTGGAATATGCAACTGTAGATCGTCACATTGCCTTTAACCTTGGCGATAAGTAGGGGCCCGCCTAATATCCTAGCATGTGGGCCCGCTTCGGGATGTGCGGACCATGATCTAGGTACAGACGGAGGGCCATCTTTTCTAACACCGTGCGCGTGAAAAATATGGGGCTTATTGTTTTTAAGTGACCGGCTGACAAGTCTTATCGGTTTAACGACAGTTGCCAAAATTGGTAGAACGGTTGGCTGCGCTAATAAATAACCTACAAAATAAACTAATGTTCCGTTAAAATTTCCGGGTTTGCGAAGTGTTCCATTGCAGAAAAAGTTTTGGAAACCCTGGTCTAACCAATTTAAACTTGAATTTCCCGTTACGATACTCATTAATTGTCTACACAGTGCTTTGTTAAGCATTCTAATGTAACACATGTTTTGATTGTTTTTAATAAAAAAATGTAATTCTACGACAAAAATTAGGGGTTAAAAAAAAGCCGCTGACAAATAAGTGGGGAATAAAGATACGCTTAAGTTAGAATGTCAAATAGTATTGATTAAAAACAGGTACTGACGGCAAACAGTTGACCGAGGAGTTTTGAGGATGATTGATAATTAATTTATAAGTATAACGTATTACCTAACACCCATTCATAGACAGACTGGTAAACGACACCAGCGCATCTATTCTATACACAAGACTGCTATCGGCCGCTATCGGTGGCTATCGAGGGTAGTTTATCATAATTATGTATTGAGGTATTATAATTGGTTCAACCAAATTGCTTCTGGTGTTGATATATTCCACTTGCGTGAGGGTGAGTTTAGGTAGACGCTATTTTATTAATTCCTAAAATAGAGTCTCCTTAGCAAACTCGGTGTAGGTACTTCTTTGAACTTGTGTAATTGTATTTTCAATGCCTTTTTATATTTATATTATGTTCTCTTTTAATATTTTCATTTTTATCTCTTTTATTGCTTTGTTTTTCTTTCTTCTTTATAATAATGTTTCATGTCATGTTGTGAACGTCTTAAACTAATAATTTGTAATGTCCACAACATGTTCAAAAAAAATTTGAAATGGAAAAATTGCAATAAGTCATTTGTAATTGTTACAATACGTGCTATGATTTAACAGCACATCTCTTGGCTGTGTTAACTTTTAGAGCGATAAAGACAATTTTGACAGTTTATACGGCTAACTTATTGTAACAATTATAATTTCTCAAATACATAAATACGATTAACTACCCTCGACAGCCGCCGATAGCAGTAGTGTGTATAAAATAGATGCGCAGGATCATAATTTTCAAGTGGTGGTGGGTTACAAAGTTTTCTAATCAATGATATATTATATTCAGATACGGTGTTTTTGAACGTGTTATGGATATTAATTAATATTACTATAAAACCATGAAATTTTAATATTTATTAGAAAAACATCTACGTAATGTAATGTAAGTACATACATTCATAGAAACTTTCTTGTAGTTAAAAAGCTTTCACAATAGGACCCCGCCGTATTGAGCTACGAGCTTTTATGACGCGTATAACACTCTGACCAGGATTCATTATGTTAATCAATGATCGAAATGTTAAAAGCAATAAATAAATTGATCGGCCGGGTAATAAAGCATCTTTTCAGGCTCGTGTAGGTAAGCATTCACTGCCTACCGTGTCAAATTTTGAAGATAATTTCCAATTAGAAACTTAGCAACTTGGTGTTATATCTATCAATCTAATCAGGGTTGCTAAAACTTAAATTTAAGGTTTATTTTCTCTATGTGAATCGAGTTACGTTTCAATACACTCAGCTCGAACAGGTGAAAACTACATATATCATGGACAACAAGTGTCTATGAAATTGTTCGCATAGTAAAGCTAGGCTGGAGTGTTTTTTTCCGCCTGAATAATGTCGTCAAAAGTGACCTCCCACTGTGCCTAAAGCGCAAAGTGTTCAACCAGTGTATGTTTCCCGTAATCACATGCGTGTGAAACATGGTCCCTAAGTAAAAGAGAGATTCAGAAACTTAGAGTAGGACAACATGGTATGGAGACGTGCATGCTGGGCATAACGCGAAAAGACAAAAAGAGGAATGCGTGGATAAGGAGACAGACAAGGGTTTGCGATATAATAGAGTTCGCAAAAAACCTCAAATGGAAATGGGCTGGATACGTAGCTCGAAGAAGGGACAATCGTTGGACAAATTTAGTCATCCAGTGGTATCCAAGAGATAGAAAACTTCCACAAGGTAGATCTAGAGTCCGCTGGATCGATGAAATGATAAAGTTCTGCGGAAGTACGTAGCAAAGCAACGTACAGGACCGAGAGAATTGGAATCAGTTTGGATAGGCCTTCGTCCAACAGTGAATAAACTCAGGCTGATGATGATTGTGATAACACATAAAATGGTCACTCGCGTAAATGGTGCTCCGCGCCTACTTCAATTGAAGCCGTGTACAATACATCGTTTGAAAAGTAAGGAATATTCCTATACACTTACTATACAAAACTATACAAATATACTATACAAAAATGAATCATTGAAAAATATTGACAACTGCCAAAATAGCGGCCATGTCAACATCAAAATCTATCTTTTTTTCGCGCTCCCTTCACTCAAGCAGCTAAAATATTTTAACACGCACAAAAACATGACCAACATTCAGCTTGTCAGTATGATGTTTGACATAAAATTTGTATCAGTGTTAGTTTTTCGAAATATTGTATATTATATCAAAATATGAAAAATTTGTTCTAGTATGGTAAAAAATATGTCGAGATTTCTTTCAGATTAAACCTTATGTAATTCTCGTATTTCAGATTTTTATAAAAATCTCAGAGGTCTTTTTTGCCTCATTTTGATTTCTATTGACTACTACTTAACTGCTACTTGAGATATCTGGCGACAAAATTATAAAACATGTAATTTGATGAAATTTACTGAAAAAAAGTTGACATTTCTGTGGTTGCAGGGTAAAAGTTCTTAAGTCGCGTTTTCACCAAAATTAAGATTTTAATGCAAATGTATCTAAAGAATAATACTTTTTTTATGTATCATAGATTTTGTCACACGTAAGCAAAATAATATAAAAAAAAAATAAAATGATATTTTAAATTGTAGAAATAGTTTAAATTGAGAAAATCATTCTTAACTCTAAGAAAGTAAAACTACTTATTCAAAACATTGAATATAACACAATTACAAAATTTTTATTATACATAAATAATGTAAAATAAATTTTAAAAGATACACCAATTAACTTCTAAGCAAGAGTATTTTGAAAACTTTGATTTATTTCAATATCGATTATCGATTCCTGGCGAGGACATAATATTTGTGTGTTTTTTCTCAAAGCCTGGGTATTTGTAATTGTTCAAAATTACTAACAACCACCTCGTACAAAAAAGCAACGACATAGTTATTAATAATTCTAAAAAAACGATTATATCAGCTGCAACCAAACTGACTTAAGTACTTTTACCCTGAAACCACATATTTCGAAAAAGATGTGTTTTTTCAAAGTTTTCATTTAGATTAAAAAAAAATGTATATATACAATGAAATGCAACTAAAAAGTACAACCCTAAAATATGCATAATTTAATCATAATGTTCTCTAAAGACTGCTCTCAAAGAGGAGAATAATTTCGAAAATAAAAAACTTATTATAATATAATATTAAATGTAGATTGATAAGTGACAGCCCTCAGATTTTCGACACCTCTAGATGCTCTGTAGTAGGGAATCCAATCCCGAGCCAAAATTCTGATCCCGGGATTTCGGGATTACAATTTGACAATCCCGGGATCCCGGGACTGGTCCCGGGATTTGCATTTTTTCCATTTTTAATATAAAAAAAATTATATTTACAAATAACATTGATAAAATCGGTCATAAATAAATCTAGTATAATTTAAACTATTTAAGACATTTATTGTTAATATTGTATATCTACGTTCAATCTTGGAAATACAGGAGTTTAATGGAGTAAATAATATTGCAATATAAATAATAATGTGGATTTAATATGAGATTGCTGTTTCAGATAGTAAAGACTTAATGAATGGATTAGCGAGATTTTAAATAGTTAAGCAAATAATCATGGTGTATTTATGGCCTTTCCGCTTCATATATCTAATTAGTCAGCCAAATATGAAACTACCATAAAACGTATGAGATCATGGTGGAATTACTTTGTTAAAAGTGCAAAACATTGTTTTTTTTCAATCTTTCTCATTTTTATTAATTTATATGAAAAAATAAAATGAATCGGTAACTTACACATGGGTATAAATCAAACTTCATTCAAACTCAGTTTAATTCTAATGTAGTTATTTGTTATTAAAAGTTTTTTTTCTGTTATATTTTCGTTTTTATTTTATTTTTCATAAAAAATAATAAAAAAATCAATCCCAAAAGTTTCGGGATTATGTTTACCAATCCCGGGATTCATAGGTATCGAAAATAGCTCGGGATCCCGGGATCTCGGGATTCGGGATCCCGGGATTGGAATCCCTACTCTGTAGCATGTTATTATTTAGATACGAGTATATTCATGAATAATTTAATTATCTATATATTTGGACCCTGATTTATTTGACTTTATTACCAGCGCGTACCTACCAATAAATTGATTATTTTGTCGATGTTTTTTCACACATATATGTGAAATTATAAATAAAGGTAAACTATGGTTATATTTTCTAGCTTGCGACCAACCAGAACGACTTTACACACAAAATTATAATATTATTATGGAAAGGCAACTTGATTAAATTATTATTTAAAAAGTTTATGTTGTTAAATTAATGCATGTTAATTTATTTTATTAATTGATAAAATACAGTTTAGCATAACTATAATTTATTATATGATAGTGCCTTTTCAAATCATTAAATAGTTGCCTACTGTTTGCGAAGATGTGATATGTTTTTTCTTTGCTATTCATCAATAATCAAAATACCATTGTATTACATAATTAAATAAAACAAAATATATATGAAGTACCTAGGTAGTCAATTACATAATTTGATAACAACCAGGATCGAATTAGTACGCTGAGAAGAGCATCACTAACTACTGTTGATAAAGACGTTATTAAGGTATATTTGATTTCATCATCATCATCATCAGCCTGAATCTATCCACTGCTTGATGAAGGCCTCTTCAAGCTGCTTCCACATCTTTCGATCCTGCGCATTGCGTTGCCACGTACTTCCGCAGAACTTTATCATTTCATCGATCCAGCGGCCTCTAGGTCTACTTTGCGGACGTTTTGTACTTCTTGGATACTACTGGATGACTAGATTTGTCCAACGATTGTCTCTTCTTCGAGCTATGTATCCAGCCCATCTCCATTTAAGACTTTTAATAAACTTTATTACATCGCAAACCCTTGTCTGCTTCCTTATCCACTCATTCCTCTTTTTCTCCTTTCGCGTTATGCCCAGCATGCACCTCTCCATACCGCGTTGTGCTACTCCAAGTTTCTGGATCTCTCTTTTACTTAAGGTCCATGTTTCACACGCATATGTGATTACGAGAGGCACACACTGGATGAACACTTTACGCTTTAGGCACAGTGGAAGGTCACTTTTAAAGACATTATTCGGGCGGCCAAAAGCACTCCAGTCTAGCTTTACTCTGCGAACAATTTCATCAAATATACATCCATCTATAGACACTTGTTGTCCCAGATAGATTTAGCTTTTCATCTGTTCGAGCTCAGTGCCATTGATGAGGATCTCTTTTTGGCCCGCAAAGAAGTTGAACATGACTTTCGTCTTTGTTATATTTATTTTCAAACCTACTTTGTTGCTTACTTCAGCGAGTTCCTGCACTCTGCTTTGGAGGTCTTCTGAGTCTTGCTTAATTGGAATTAATTACAAGTATATCCCTCTGAGGCGGACGAAACCGGTCCAGATATTAAATAAAATTGGAATAAGTACGATAAAAATTTGCGTTTTATTAAATTAAATTAATAATACAATGCATTTCCACTGTGAATTGACAGTTAAGACAATAATAGAAATACGTAAGCATATGATAAGTGTTATTACTACGTAGATTTTATATAAATGTTTGCCTATATGAAAGATTGTGTTTAAACCTATACCTAGCTTAACAAAATGCCCAACATGGACTAACTAAACCTAACCTAATGTAACGTATATTTTTGGATTTTGTCATGTTATGATTTTAATTAGCTGTGTTCTACTGAATTCATTAACTTGTCTAACACGTGAATAACTACGATTAAATTCCATATTTCGAAGTGATTTGACTATTCATATCTGTTCGATGAGATATATCTAGTCTGATCGCATTTTATTCATCATATGGTCCCTAAATTCCATCCATCGATACATATACGACATTACGAGTTTACCGGCACCTTTTTTATGAATTTAATATGTAGGTACATAGATAAAATATATTACATATTATTCAGGGCTCGAAATGGACCGAAGCTCACCGGAGCGCCGTTTCGGTTCGTGGAATCTGTAAAGTTATCGGTCCGTCTCGTGGTTAAAATATTTTGACCGTCTGAGCTAGATATGCCATATAACAAAAAATCTAGCACATTTATGTTTATAAAATACCCATAAAATTTGATAACCATGTTAATATCCTCAGAAAGTTTTCGAGCGCTCCGGTTCGTAAACTTTTCCATTTCGAGCGCTGAAAATTTTGATCGATACCCGGGTGTGGATTTAACATGGGGCTAAAGGGGCTATAGCCAAGGACCTCTGAATCAACAAAAGCCTCGAAGATTGAAAACTTAATAAAATACTGAGGGAAATAGTCTTTTTCCAGAAATTAAATACGAACACTACTTGAGTATAATTAATATGTTTGACCATATATTTAAAAATCTTTATCGAACATCGCATACAAATTTATTCTGTATTGCAAAGTCGTACTATGTACCTATCTAAAGACGCCACTGTTGCGTACGCGGTTTATAATGCTTAATAATTAGAATAAGAAAAGTATTTAACTTTGTTAGATTTTTGTTGTTGTATTAAAAAAAATAACTTAGGTATTATTTAAAAATGTTGACGCTTAGGCAACTCGATGTATGTCCAGGGTGTAAATAATAAAGAACAATTAATATATAACCAATAGAAAAAATCTTTTTTTGAAAAGAAAATTCGACACCCAGCAGGATCGAACTTGCGTCTCTCGGGATTCGCACCCACGCACATCGACCACAATGCTATACGTATCCTACCTAATTGTGACAAAATTAAACTAACGGCTGTTACAATATTCTCTGAAGCGCTTTACAAATTTAGTTACTATTGGCAATCGTAGGTATTAATTACTTTAATTACTAACCGATGTCACGGTTCACTCCAAGATTTTTTGTTGTAACTTATTTGAACCTGCTTATAGTTTAATTAATATAATATAGAATATGTCATACTTAAGCAACTCAGTAGAGATGAATAGAAGCTATTGCCATACTACATTAATTAAATAATTTATTATTAATTAGGTGCGTGACAATATAATCCATGTCACGTTCAAATAAAAAAAAACATAGACGAAACAAAAATTATTACCTACTAAACGTCATCCAGCTCGTTAATACACGATGTCTATTTATCGTTTAATTAACTATAATAGGGAAAAATAATATTGCGCTCTTATACCCTTGTTTGTAGAACAGAAAAATAAATTGTACACGCCAGAGTCTCGTGACTGCTTTTACTTTGTTTTTTTTAATCGACGTTACACATCTTTAATTAAATTGTTAATTGGAAAAATTCAGTTATAGCAGTTTACACAGCGATCCTTATCGACGATATGTCGACAGGTAAATTTCTGTCATAGTTTATATGTTGTTTACTCTATTTAGAAAGGCTTATAAATAATTTTGAGAGTAATAGTGGGATTACATGACATTCGTTATGTCATTATCGAGTTATCGACGTTACCCTTCGTGTCCTTCAATAAGTTAGTATGAAGTTAACTTATTATGTTACAGATATGGGAATATAATATAATTCTTCACCTCAATATTTCAACTAGATAACTTAGGTCAGTGATGGTGAACCAATGGCACGCGACTGTTTTATTTTGAAGACAAAAAAAAATACTTATAATAATTTTAAAAAATATATTTTTTTCATAAAAAAGGTTTTCAAATAAATATAATACCTACTTATAAGTACTTATATGATATTAAAAAATAATTACAAGATAAAAAGAATTTTTTATATACTTACAACGTTTTTAAATTTTCTGTTGAACCATATAAACTTGACTTGACTAGCTTAAACGATCAAAAAAAATTGTACTTGACATGTCATATTGATTTCTATAGTAACGCACGTATATATTTATAATTTAGTTGCTAGGACCCCAGACCCCCTGGCAACCAATAATGGTGTCGAAATAACTTTTCATACAAAACAGAATTAACTGAACATGAATTCAATTCTGCTTAAAGATGGCTAAAAGTATTTAAAAAAATGCATTGTCATCGTGTTCTGATATATTCTAAAAGTTTCAATTACGAATACTACAAGGACAATTAAAAATAAAAATATTTAATCAACAAACGTGATAAAATTTATCTATCATTCAAAATATATAATGGCGGCTTGTTATTTTTCCTCAAACATAGTCACTAAAAATGGAAAACCATTCATTGATGGAGAATATGATATGAAAGAAACGTGGTTAAAATGATCCCACGATCCTTTTTAAAATTTTTAAAATAAGAAAAAAAATAAAGGTACTTATGCTAGAAACACAATGAAAGATAGAATCTCAAGAACTCGATAATTGTAACTTTAAAACTTTTTTAACACAATTCTTAAAAACCATTTTTTTTTAATTTTTCATGCTTAAAAAACTGCTCGGCACGTCAGAAAGTCGAAAAATAATATTTGGGAAATTTCGGCACGCGTACGTGAAAAGGTTCGGCAACCTTGTTGGGTTTTGATATTGTTTGGAGTTAATTGTAAAAAATCGTTCTTGTATTTTTAACACTCAGTGGCTGTTTATCATGCAAATAAATATGTACCAGATTAAATAACATTATAAAAACCACGTCATAAGTAAATCAAATTACCTAATTGAAGTAATAGGGTAACGGACAGTTTTATTTTCTATTATTTGTATGTTTAGTCTTTTATAATATTACTTTATGTAATCTAAAACTTTTAAGATTATTTTCCATGTCTACTTTTTTTCTTACCTTAGTCTTGCTGCCTCCAATTGATCCTGGCCGGATTGATCCCGTCTCGTAGAACCTGGTGAGGATCTTCGAGACGCATCCATGCGAGACCAAGAGTTGTCGGGAGATATCGCAAGGTCGGACTCCCATCACAGCCAGCTCGACGATGCGCCGACGGACGCAGTCAGGGAGGGGGCGCCCGTTCACGAAAACGCCCCCTAGCTGATTAACCCCCGCTTGTCCTATAATTAAAAAAATGTATTATTTAATTATTATAAATTGCAGTTAAATCGATATGTATAATTATTCATTGTTGATACTTGATGGAAAGGCATCGTCTTCATTATCGTGCAGCATGTTTAATAAATGGTGCTGATGATACAAATGTACACTAGAATTTCTAATAATTATATCACCCATACACAATAACCATTTTTTTACCATGTTTTTATTAGCTCGTATTCTTGTTTGTCCCGTACAGATTTTTTCTTGTTTGCCCAAGATTTTTAACTAACTTCCCGACTAGCTAGACATTTGAAACTCTTAGAATATATTATCAGAACTCGACATGAATGCATTTTTTAATACTTTTGGCCATCTTTAAGCAGAATTGAATTCATTTTCAATTAATTCTGTTTTGTATGTTTCGGAAAAAAATCGTTAAAATTAATATTTACTACTCACTATTATTGGTTGGTAAGTGGGTCCTAGCAACTAAATTATTAATATATACGTGCGTTACTTTGGAAATCAATATGAAATGTCAAAATGACATTTCAGTATTCTATATTTATTAATACATAGTATTGTCAAGTTTATATGATTAAACAGAAAAATTAAAAACGTGGTATATAAAAAGTTCTTTTTATCTTGTAATTGTTATGTATGTACAACACGTTGAATTACCCCATAGGTGAGCATCCCGTCAGTGGTTATAGCTATAGTCAAGTTTTCATAACCAAAATTAGACAGTACGGGCATGTGACAGTACGTGACGTGATCATAATGTAATTGCAGCTTCATTTGCAAATAACTATCGCCAATCGTAAAATTTCATATAGGTATATATTATTTCTCTTCCTCAGCTCATGATAATAGATCTATATCAGCTGTCTAAAGGAAAAAATAAACAGAGGGAAATTTTCTTTCGAAATTAAACCATATACAGTAATTTTTATTGTTTAACATGTAACATAATAATGATACAAAACATATTATAATAATTTAATGCTATTTTGGATAAATAAAAATTAGGGTCACTATTGACTTGTTTATATTTATTTTTTCCGTTGAACACATTTAATGGCAACTTTTGGGGTCATTAGACGAATTATTAATCAGTGGGGTACATTTTGAATTTATAAATTACTAGATACGAGTACTACATACAAATATAATTTTGGGTAACATACGACAATGTGAAATATGTGAAGTCGTAAGTCGTAGTCGTAGAAGTGTAGGTCTCTTCTGCTTTTGAAACACTTTTGCCTGTTATCGCGAGGGATGGTTTCCAATCCTCAATGAATTTGAATTTATTTGGGGCATGTCAATTATCTACGTGGTGGCAGCCATAATTTATTCTGGATCGGAACTATTTCCTCGTGGCAAGTTTATCAGGCACCATTAGCAAGGGGTGCAAGAAATGCGCTTCCCAAAGACGTAGACATTTTCGGCGACGTGCTATGTATTTTGTATTCGAAATTTTATTGTTCTGTATAAAACTGTATTTAAGTATATTTTTATTTTTTATGATTATTATTAAGTATTATTATTATTTCATATTTTTATGACGTGACTTTCGATCGGGGTTGCCACGAAAAGAAAAAAAACAATAAATAAATTAATATAATCTTGAAGATACAAGAAAAACCAATCGTGTAAATGCGTTATTGTACGTGAATTGAATATATCATAATCTCATTGCTACAGATTCACCAAAGCTGTCAAACTAATTTATATAAATAATATAATATATTAAATACGAGAATCTCTAATAAATAAATTAAAAATAATTACAAGATAAAAATAACTTTTTAAATACCACGTTTTTAAATTTTCCGTTGAATCATATAAACTTGACAATTCTATGTATTAATAATTTAGGACAATTAAGGCAATTGTCAACAAATATTGCTATTTTGCAACAAACAAACAAACAAATATAGAGTACTGCAATGTCATTTTGATTTCCATAGTAACGCACGTATATATTAATAATTTAGTTGCTAGGACCACTCCCTTAGCAACCAATAATAGTGGATTGGATTACGGATTTCTTCTGAAATAACTTTTCATACAAAACAGAATTAACTGAAAATGAATCCAATTCTATTTAAAGATGGCTAAAAGTATTTAAAAAATGCATTGGCATCGTGTTCTGGTATATTCTAAAAATGTCTAGCTAGTCGGGAAGTAAGTTAAAAATCGATTGCAAGATTTGTACTGGATAAACAACCACCGACAACCAAACGACAAATAAGAATCCGAGCTAAGAAAAACGTAGTAATAATATTAATAATATCGAGCGAAAGTACTTGATGGAATTTGAATTCAATATATAAACGTACATCCACATGCATACATCCACATACATATCCACATACATGCATATAAATGTATCTGTAAATGTTGTATATCAATACCATTACATCATAATATAGTCTCGTATGTAAACCATCATATTATAAGATATAGCAATGGGCTATTAGGAAAGCTAAGTTGATCATTCAAGATAGGCAGGCTCTGCAACTGTGCTTTATTTATATGAGTGTACACAGTACCTGGAAATGCCAAAATGCAAAACCCGGGTCGCAGAAAACGACCGAAATAGAATAATACAAAACTTAAATCAATTACAATTTTAAAATAATATATTTTATATAAATGAAAATTAACTAGAATACATAATATCTCAAAGAGAGAACAATCATTGGACAAATAAGAAATAAGATGCTTAGGTACATTATTTTAATAAATTATTTAAATTACAGAATTCTTAATATTTTCTGTTTACTTCATGGTTGTAACTCATTAAGTAAGCTGTGAACTCTAAATATTCAAGGGAGGTACTTTAATCCATAGTATTAAATTGCAATGGCGAAGGGTGGAGGTAGGCTGTTAAGATTCGACATAAATAGTGCACACTAAACTTTTTCAGTCAACCGTATTTGTTTTCATTGAACTAAGACTACAATGTATAGATAATGTTTGTTAGTTTTTAAAATTCAATTAAACCCTACGAAAACCAAGCCATAATAAATAATAGTCAAAAAATACTCGTCTATCTATAAAATATCTAAAATTATGCATTATTCATTAATCATTGATAACTTTGAATATTTTGTAGATAGTATGTATATTTTTTTTATTTATTATAGTTTCGTTTAGGCAGGGCGTAATGAATTTAAAAAATGAACCAACAATTTGTGTTCCTAATATGTATTCTTAATTCAACGAAAACAAATAAGTATGAATAAAAAAGTGTGCACAATTTTGCCGTACCTATCGACCAAAATATACCAAAACTATTATGGTTTGGCTTAGGCAGGTTTTAATTGATTTTTAAAAACTAATCAATACTATCTGTAAATTGTAGTCTTAGTTCAATGAAAACAAATACGCATGACTAACATAGTGTAATGTTCACTATTTATGGCGGATCTTAACAGCCTACCTCCATCCTTCGCTACTGTTAAATTGTGTTCGTGTCCGAACAAAGCAGTCAATATACAATTATTAGATTTTCAATTTTCTTCAACGTCCATGATAAAAGTCATTTTTGAAAAACTTTATAAATCTATCAGCGCTTGCAATTGTCTGAGTACGTTTGGTTGAAGTTTTTTTTTAAAGTCGTAATTACTATTCAACAGTAATGGGTAATTATAAATGTGAATTCTTTTCGTCATATTTCGATACTAAGCTATTTCTTACCCGTTGAAAGAAGCAGCTGTTGAACGAATTTCAAAAATAAAAACACATCGTATCTTTAATATTAATTAAGTATTCCTAATTAGTGTTAGAAATAATCAAACGTAAACTGGTTTAACACATTTTGAATTAAATGGCGAACGATTAATAGTTATACACTATGCATATAATTTTAATTATTTGGTCATGACTTAATCTATTTATAGGAATTAACTTATCACGTTTAATTGAGCGTATTAGTAAAGTTGGGAAGTCAGTTACCTACCTTCTTTAAACTAAGTTTATTAATACGAATGTCTGTACTACGTCTTGGCCAAATAATTGTCATATCCAGTACCTTCCAATAGTAAATTTGGGTTGTAAATGGATCTTGTTTGCAAACCCAATCTGCATTCCGACCATGTCCGATCCTAATAGGATCAAATGGGCCTCCAGGTGGAGGTTTGTATTAACAAATTTTAATTTTACGGGAAATGGATGTCAACCACTTGCTCAACCTATTAAGTTCACCATAATCTAACTCAAACACAAATTAAAAAACATATGTGTACTTGCCAGACCCAGGATTCGAACATGGTACCCACGACGCTTTAGGCCGATGCATAAGCCATGCGGCCATCGTGAGGTTGCATGATATAGTCTTTTCCAGGAAACTGAAATACCTAACGAGTGTGGATTAACAGTCAACCGATCTCGAGTGTGGAAGAATATGAGATACACTTAAACACGTGTCAAGAATACGCCTGTTCTTCATTCTGACAACTGCTCTCGGTTTATGCACTGACGCTCATTCAATATTGGTGTATTTAAAGGTTGCAGCATACACTATTTCACATTAGAGACATGTTTAGTTTATTGGTAAAATCACTGTCGATGAAAAAATTACATTTCACAATGAATACAACATTTTTTTAGAATTATCATCCCTTCCGCAAGATATAAATTTCCAGGGTTTGTAAGGCGGTTTTATAGGCTCTGGCCGAATTCTAATCAGCAATAGGTACTCGATGCGGGTAAGCAAATGATTTCCAATAAGGCATTTTTGTAAGCCGGTAGGTACATTCTTTTGAATTAGAGTAGTTTGCGTAGCAAATTTCATCTAGAAAAAAAATAGTATGATTTTTAAAAAGGCCTTCATGGGCCCTGGATTCCGACAATATGAGGTCTTGTGCAATATAAGTCTGCCACGACTGCGATTCTACCAGATTAGTAAAATTTAGTCAATAATGTAAATTTGTAAAATCTATGTTTAGCATTCTCATTTCTGTTTTCATATGTTGGATACAGTTTAATTAAATTAACAAACCAATATTCTTATAATACATATTATATAATTTTAACTCAACACTCAATTTTATACGCTCAGTGAGCTTTTGAAAAGTCATAGTCATTAATATGTATCTGTTTACCGAGAGCAATACCTATCATATTAATAATATTTTCTATAATGTCTGAGGGTCTAAGTTTGCACATTTTATTACCAATCATATACCTCTTTCTAACATGCACTCTGCCAGTAATTCAAACACTATCATCATCATCATCCTGAATCTATCCACTGCTGGATGAAGGCCTCTTCAAGCTGTTTCCACTTCTCTCGGTCCTGTGCGTTGCGTTGCCACGTACTTCCGCAGAACTTTATCATTTCATCGATCCAGCGGCCTCTAGGTCTTGCGGACGTGTACCTCTTGGATACGACTGGATGACTAAATTCGTCCAACGATTGTCCCTTCTTCGAACTATGTATCCAGCCCATTTCCATTTGAGGTTTTTTGCAAACTCTATTACATCGCAAACCCTTTTCTGTCTTCTTATCAACTCATTCCTCTTTTTGTCCTTTCGCGTTATGCCCAGCATGCATGTTTCCATACCGCGTTGTGCTACTCTAAGTTTCTGGATCTCTCTTTTACTTAAGGTCCATGTTTCACACGCATATGTGATTATGGGAAGCACACACTGGTTGAACACTTTGCGTTTTAGGCACAGTGGAAGGTCACTTTTGAAGACATTATTCAGGCGGCCAAAAGCACTCCAGCCTAGCTTTACTCTACGAACAATTTCATCAAATATACATCCATCTATAGACACTTGTTGTCCCAGATAACAGAAACACTATAGGTAGAGTATATTATGTTTCATAACTTCGCACTCCGGATCTAGGATGAAAATGAAATAATATATTGTAAAAATATATTTTTTACATATTAAGTTATCTATTTATTTATTTGTTACTACATTTATATTAATACAAGTGAATATCATTTGATCTAATTTTATGTGAAGGTATAGTAAAAAGTGCAAAGTTATAAAACGTACACCCTATAAAGTAACAAAGTATTTTCAATGTCACTAAATTGCGAATACTTTCTTATTTGCAATTATCTAAATTAAATAGATTTCTTCTTGTTAAAATTGCTCATGTTCATGTAGCAGCCAAGTCAATTGGTCTCAAATTTTGACTGCAAAGCGAAAATGTGCAAAAAATCTTACAAAATAGCTTTCTCGAATGCTTTCGGGTCGTTCTAATTACATACCGACCGTAAAAATTAGATCAGCATGTCAACCCTGTGGGTATGAAGAATTTGCTAACGATTTCATTTGGCCATAGGAAAGGAGTTGCCAAATAATTGAATATATTATTTTAATTCTAATGGATTTAAGTTTTATACTATTCCATTTGAGTCATTTTAGCGACCCGGGTTTCGCCTTTCGGTATCTTCAGTCACTGTGTACACTCACCAAAAGGCAAACAAACAGACAACGAGCACTATTAACTCCAACTTATACTAAATAACTAAATGATTATGGAATAATTATATTTCTAAAAACTACGCCTTTACGTATGACAATATTATTTCACATACGGCGGGAATCAGTACTGGCGGTCTACTGGATAAGAAGCTCTACTAATGAGGTTCGATTGTCGTCATACTTTTGTATGTATTTTAAATAATGTAATAATGTTCAGTAGGTACCAATTTCGTTTGCTTACAACTTTGCCAACATATTCACATACGGAGTTTTTTTTTTAAATCGTGAAAACGTGAAGTTAAAATTTTTGGTAAGGTGTAAATTTATAAAAAATATACAATTGTTTTTAGAAACTTCTTGGAAAAATGGTAAAGACCCCATAGTCAATTTTAGACATCATAACAGATTAAAAATAGAATTCAGATAGGCTATACCCCAATACCCTATATTTATAAGCAGGGTTTTTAATATCTGAGTGTCCTACAAAAATGAACCACACAATATAGACGTGTGTATTGCAACCTTCAAATACACCAATATTGAATGAGCGTCAGTACATAAACCGAGAGCAGTTGTCAAATCGAAGGACAAGCCTGTTCTTGACATGTGTTTAAGTTTATTCCATATTATTCCACACTCGAGATCGGTTTCCTGTCACTCCACATCCGTTAGGTATTTCACTTCTCAATAATTCTGTGTTCCTTGATTTTAGATATAATAGTAAAAAAAAGTAAAAAGTACTTACATAAATGAGAACTGACTAAATTCCAAAACTAATTCAAAAGATAATTCATATATAATATTAAGATAATTATAATATATATAATTCATATATTATATTCAGATAATTCATATATAATATTAAGATTATTGCTAATAATTTAAAACGTCACATTTAATTAATTGAATAAACTTGATAACACCTGTAAGACAAAGCTGAGCTTTTTTTCTTTGGTGCAGTAAAGTTGGGCACTGTGTCAATTGGAAAGGTATTCAATGAACATTCATTCCAGGAACGAGTGCCAAGAAACAAAAATAAAATATACCCTCCAAAGCATTGTACTTGATTGCAGAGTAATCATCATTTCATTGCGTTTTTTAATCAACTGCTCTTATTATACTTTTATTTAATTATAAATCCAAGACTTTCACAACATGACATAATTTCTGCCCAATACTAAATAGGGAGCGATGGACTCTCATAACTATATTTAAACAGCATAACCAGTAAATCGACCTCCAAAAACCTCACGAAATACTAAACAAAAAAACAACACAAGAAAACTACTTAAAAAAATCTTACTATAAAGAAAATTAAAGACATAAATTGAGGAACATAATTAACTCCACATTCAATTAATTGACGCTTTGACCTTGTACGAAAAATCAAGGCCATGATTACTAAGCTTAAAGATCAAATAAATGAAAGCAGTATTAGAAAAAAAATATAGAGAGTAAATACAAAAAAATATATATATAAAGAATATGGAAATATGCCGGTTGAGCTACGATATTTGGACCCTATTTTAAGAATTTAGGTCCACTTAAACTTATCCTCACCTAGGCGGAATATATCAATATCCGAAGCAATTTGGTTAAGAATTTCAGGTTTTTGTTATGAATAGATTCTAAATAAAGATATAATAGTATATATTTTTTACTTTACTTTTCTCATTTTTGGCAAAATTGGACAAAGAACACCAATTTAATTAATTTATAATTCTGCTCATATTGAAATTATTATTAAATAAATCGAATATGTTTGGCAATACAACTGATTCGCATTAATTTCGTAAATCAACATTATTATACAATCCACAATATACATTATGATATAAGTTAAGTAGCCGATGTGAGTAATCATTTTGTTTAAAAACCATCAAAGCTCTTCATAAATAAAAAATAAGGAAAAAAATCTTTAATCACTTGACAAGGTGCATGAACAGTGTGCAAAAAAGGATGATTTTCAGGTCCTCATAAAGTCATTAGTGCACAAAAAAGTGAATTAAGGCTGAAAAAATTGCATCAAATCCGGAGGCTATATGACTTCCGGTATCCCAAATTAACTGATATTCGTCTAACGGAGCTTTTTAAAACTTCAAAGCTTTGAAATTGAATAATATATTTTGTTAGTTTGACAGTCGTTGTTTTATAGAAAGTAAAATGATAATAACTCTAATATTTTTACTGGGTAAAAGATTTTTAGCGATTAATGATTTTATAGTAGTTTCAAATAACTACGTTTCTTCGGTTATTTTATGAATTCTTCTTGAAGATTTCTTGAAATAATACAATCTTTGCAATATTTAAATTAATGGTATAACTAACTTGATTAATAATATATTATTTCAGAATTAAGAATTTATCGTTCGTCTGCGTGTAGTCTGAATATAATATAGATATGGATAACACTCGCCCGGCATTTAAAAGATGTGTGCTCAAATATCACTTAGTCCAAGATTTTTTTTAAATTATTCTATGAGACATACTGAAATTTTTCATAAATTATGTATTTTCAATTTTTAAAGTAGGTACTACGTTCTCAAATCTAATGTAATTATATGAAATCTTTAATAAAAAACATTTTTAATAATCAATAATTTTACTTAACACTAAAATAATCAATTTGGTGAAAATTTTTAAACCATAGACATAAATAAGTGGGCACTCATCTACCACTATATAATACTGCCTTGCTAAGTAAAAGTACAGTATTTATGGATTTAGTGAAATGAGAACGTAAGTTTTAAAATAACTTTTTTTCTTATATTTGGTAAAATTATTGGATTGTTTTAATGCAATCTCTTAAAAAACAGTGTATAATTAGAGATTAAGTCAAAACAATCCAATAATTTCACATAATATAAGAGAAAACGTACCTAGTTTAAAACTTGGGTTCTCATTTCACTAAAACCAAAAACACTGTCTTTTTAATAGCAAAGAAGCATAGATATATTATTTTTCTCAATACATCTTGATTTATAAATAATTACAAGATAAAAAGAACTTTTTATATACGTTTATAAATTCTCTGTTGAATTATTATGCTCAATATGCTCAAACTTGTACTTGATTATGGAGTAAATAAAAAACAAACAAACAAACAAATATAGAATACTGAAATGTGATTTTGACATTTCACTTTGATTTCCATAGTAACGCACGTATATATTAATAATTTAGTTGCTAGGACCCCAGACCCCTAGCAACCAATAATGCTGTCGAAATAACTTTCCATACAAAACAAAATTAACTGAAAATGAATTCAATTCTGCTTAAAGGTGGCTAAAATAATGCCTTGGCATCGTGTTCTGATATATTCTAAAAGTTTCAAATGTCTAGCTAGTCGGGAAGATAGTTAAACATCGATTGCAAGATTTTTACTGAATAAACAACCACCGGACAAACAAAAATACCAGCTAAGAAAAACGTGGTACCTAATAATAAAAAGCCGTGATATATTTTTCATCTCGACGAACAAAAACTAATTCAAGCCATAAAATATGTTAAAATCAGTGACTAGTGAATAATTTAGTTTATGTAATATACGTTTTATAAATTATATCACAATGACACGAGCCTACCTGTGTACGTAGGTATAAAAAATAATATGGACATTCCATTCATATGGGCAGATGTTTTTTCGGCAGTTATAAGTAATTCGTCCCCTAATGATTATGGAGACATAATCGACCAGCAAGTAAAGCTTAAATTGTGATGGATTCTGTATTACAATAATTATCATCTTGGTCGTAATAATTAGTAAACGGTCTACCTTAATTATATAAATTTAAAAATAATTGTTCTCATGTAAGCAAGACAGTTATATCCATCACAATAAATATTTGTATAATGTTTTTACGTGATTTTTATTTAAATCTATATATGAGACGTATAATTTCAAAACAATACATTCATGTCAACAAACCGTTTACGATATCCTGGGTTACGGGTTTGAATTCCATTGTCGTTTAATTTAATAAAACGCATTTTTTTGTAGTACTTATTCCACTTTTAATCAATAAATTAGGACCGGTTTTATCCACCTCAGAGGGACATTTCCAATTGTTTCCTGAAAATGTCCCTCCGAGGCGGACGAAACCGGTCCTAATTTATTGATTAAAAGTAGAATAAGTACTACAAAAAAAATCGTTATATTAAATTAAACAACAATACAATGCAGTTCCACCATGAATCGACAGTTAACAAAATAAAAGAAAAGGTTTGAATTCCGGCAAATTCTCATGCTAATTTATTATGTTTAGACTGAGAATATAATAAATTAAACAAGTGGGTAACATGAATCCTCGAAAAAAAATCTGTTTAGAAACCTCTTTGTCAGGCGGCCAAGAATTGTAGCGTGTCCGGAAACTTGTACATATACAGTTCGCCGTATTATACTTCACCGTGAAATCTTGTATCGGAAATATAAATGGCCGTATATTAAAGACCGTCCATCTTCTTTGGGTCATATAGTACTTACATAAAATTCATGTCTAAATAAAACACGCTTTTTGTTAGTTTACACTTTACAGGAAGCCAGCAGTAAACAAATTTTGAAAATAGCCGATATACTGGATTATTTGTTAGGTTAGGTAAGGTTTTCAATCTTGAGTTCATGAATTCTGCCAAAATCAGCTATGGGAATTGAATAATATTCATATTGAATACTATGGTACAGTGAAATGTTTTACTTACAATTTACATGTAGCCGGATTGTAGTGCCAATGAAAAGCAAAAAGTAATTATATTATATAGAATATGGATTTAAAGATAAATGTCATAAAATTTTGCATAAAAGACAGCAGAAAATAATATATTCAGATTTGAAAAAATGGATTTTATCGATTTTGATTGTAAGTTATAGATTTACTACATTCAGAATTTCATGGATCTGGATTTAATTTTATTTTGAAAATATGCAATTAATCTAGGTTATTGCAATATATCGTACTTATGCCATTGATTGGTCGTATCAAAATACTCAACTATGATAGAGGCAGCATGAATTTAGCTATATTTTGAGTCTAGTAGATTTAGGGCAATTTTAAACTAAGGCTGATTTTTCGAAGGCTATATATTTTAATTAAATTACTTTTTAACAACAATTTTTATTTAATATAATATGCACTTAGTGATTGTATAGAACTACATTAATACCTTGAAGAATTAAAAAAATGCGATTAGAAAGGTTTTGATTATGATGATAATAATATTATATAGGCTATGAAAAAAATGCTATGTTAAGCCGGAACCAATTTGGAAGTAGAAAAATATAACCCCAGCGACTTAAATGCGTCTAGTAAGATATTTTGTATATATTATGTATATTATATGCCAGTGAGACTTAGAGCAAAGCAACAGAGATAAATATATTTAAAACATGTTACTAGAGGCGGATGCTGAGTTTGATGACCAAACGGATGAATAAGTCTATCGTCAACTCCACATTCTAGGAAGACTATCTTCGGTTTCTCTATTTCAAAATCCGTAAAGAATACTTCTTGGGAAAACTTATGATAAATAATTAAGTTGAAGATTACAGAGACCGAAAAAAATATATATCCGCCCCTTAGTTGGAGCATATGGACACCACGTGGCGCCTTCAAGAATCCCTATCGCTTGGTAGTATTCTTGCTTCGTTACAGGTCAAACCAGCATCTCGTAGCTTTGCATATACACTATATAGATAATATTTAGCAGCCTTCCAGGACGCCGGAATCCGGTCGGCTTGAAGAACAGGCAATTCAGGTTGAGGTTCTCTTCTGGCAACCGCAGCACGTGGCCGAGCGAGGTCCAACGTCGCCTTTTCACTCTCAGCGTAATAAGAGGCTGCTTGGTGCGTTCTCTTATCTCCTCGTTGCTCCTAAAGTCATAACACCCCACCGCATACCCAGTATCCGTCCCAAACATCTGTTTTTGAAGCTAAGTAGACGGAAAAAGACATAGCGTCTTCCAAATGGACGTACCAAATCAAGAGTGTCACGGATTTTACAACTATAATTAAAATCCTAATAAAAATTTAATTGAAACTCTGTATGTAGAAGTTGTCGACAATAAATAATTGACTATGACAGTCACCAGTCAAAATTTTACCTGTAAATTATGACCCACGTTTTTATACTACTTATCCATCCGAAAGTAATTAAAAAATATCGCAACAATATCAAAGCAAATATTTGACCGATGTAAAACTAGATGAGAGGTACATAAATTTAATTCCCATGTTCTTATATTGTCATTAGCGAATACAAAATATATTTGGGGGCACGCTTTTGAGGCACCTGCCCTTTGATAATTTATTAATTCGGCGGTGGCCAACTCAGTCATCAACGAGCTTTGATGATCACCTGTGCATACGCAGTGGAGGCGTAGTTTTTTATTTTTTATATAGGAAACATTTCGCAACATAATTAAATTATTTTTTTATCACAGCTTTAGAAAAATACATATTATAAAATATCGTATAAAGAAATATAATATCGAAAGGGACTGAAACACACACCTATTACATTTCAAGCGGTGAAATTCATTTATATAGCAACATATACATTATTTAATAATCACACAACAAAAACAACAACTATGCATTTGATAATGCAATCTGTTATTATCGGTGATTTTTTTTTTTAATTTTAAATATTATCTCTGTAATTTTAATAAAAAAAATAATATTAATACGAGAATTTTCTAACCATAATATTGGCATAGGTACCTATATTATTATTATTAATTTTACAAGGTCATGAAATTATTGGGCCTATACTCGTAACTTATTTTTGTATGGAAATAAGTGATTACCGCCGCGTTTCTGAGAAATAATAATGAGCATGCTGCATACACTAATAACATTCAAAACAACCTGATCATATTCAGTTTATTGTGATATTTTCAGAGTTTAGCTGAATATTATAGAACTGATATATTATGCATTACTAAATTATATTGCAGTTATTTTATAATTATATCCAAGGGTGTATTGTTAATATTCACATTTATTATAATCATTTACCTCAATATAATAGGTAGGTAGTCTTTGCCTTTGTGTCATATCAACGTATTCTTCAATTATTGTTGGTACATAACTAAAAATTATTGATAAATACTGTAAAATCGTTTATACCTGCACGTGAGTTACAAGTAAATAGCGTAATAATACAGTATATTATCAAAAAATGACAGTCAATGCTTCAAATACTTTTAAGCCGTATAATATAAAATCAGGGATCGAAATGGACCGGACCGCCTTTCCGGTTCATGATATTGTTAAATTATTGCTCCATCTTGTTGAAAACATAAATTGACCATCTGAGCAAGATAGGCCATATGACAAAAAATATAACATACCTACTTGGTTTTTATAAAATACACATAAAATTTGAGGTTACATGTAAGTTGTACGTATGCAGTTCATCGTAGGACACTTATTTGAAAATTTCACCGTGGAATACATTTGTACGTATCTTACAAAATGCGGCGATAGTTTGCAAATAGTACTGTTCTACGAAGAACTCGTCATTTGATTAAATGTTACAAGAGCTCATGTTTCACGTACCTACTGCAACGCACGAATAAGTGTCCTGCGGTGAACTGTTTACGTACAAATTTCCGGATAAGGAAAATTTCATAACTATGTTAATATCTTTAGAAAATTGTCGGGCGCACAGGTTCGTAAACTGTTCCATTTCGAGCGCTGAATAAAATATAATGTTATATAAAACAAACGTTATATGTATATAGTACAAACATTCTATGTTGTCAACCTTACACTACACCCGGTGCAGGAACGCCACTGTCAAGCGTACGTAGGTAAGCATCCTGGTTCGCTATTTTGATTTAATGCCCACCTTTTAAGGGAATGAGCGATTTGCTAAATCCATTAAGAATACGGCCTCACAAATAACGGAGCTTTCAGACAATAAAACTTACACTTGGATAACTACGCACTATAAATTCTGTTTTAGTTCTTAGTTAATCGTAATTCGATGCTATCTCTTGATTGAGTTTTCAAACGTGCTGAATTGTAAGAAGAATAACACATAGATTCTAGACAGCAGTGGCGATGGGTGACTTTTCAAAAGAGGTAGGCTGTGGAGATCCGTTAAAAAGAACACATTTGTCAGGTATACTTATGAGAAATAAGAAGATAATACGATATTACTACTAATGAATAGGTGCCAATGAT
The DNA here is from genome assembly GCF_057557595.1 of Rhyacophila brunnea. NCBI lineage: Eukaryota > Metazoa > Arthropoda > Insecta > Trichoptera > Rhyacophilidae > Rhyacophila > Rhyacophila brunnea. The sequence continues at coordinate 35,917,274 of NW_028232806.1, read as the reverse complement.
ACACTAATTTAATGAAACTTCAAAAACTCACTGACGACATAAAATTAAGCGATCAATTTAAATTAAGTACGTATTTTTTCAAAACATTTATACACATCAACAATCATCAGATAAAAGTTCTTTTTATTTTTAAAAACAGTCTATATTTATTAATATTCGATTAAACACCATAGAAATATATTTTTAAAATTGTCTAATTATTAATTATTTAGTTTTAGGCTCTGCGATCGAAGCTTACCTTAGTTTGTACAATTCGATAGACTGGGCGGGGCTACGTAACGTAAAGTCCATATGAAAAAATTGAGAATTATTTGAAAAATATTCCGACCTTTATTTACGTCAAGACAGATGGCGCGCTGAGGTATATTTTTTAAAACTTTTGCAGATTGTTTTGTAATTATCTGTGTAATAAATTCCTACACATACGGCATCTCTCGTTGACAAAATAAATCATTTTATAGAACATATTATAATCAAGTGATTATATACATAACTCAATATGCAATTAAAAAATATTTTTCTTAAGAAGGTAGGCTTCAAATAATCGCCTAGTATGGAGTCTTCGCCACTGCTAGGCAGTACACTGCAGGTTGGACGGAGATATTATACAGTTACAGGAAACGTACAGGATATTAGTGGGTGTGTACATACATAGACAGAGTAATTAAAATGTTATAAGAAGAGGTGTTAAAAGTCTTGGAGCGCTGATTAACTATAATATTTTAATACCCCCCCCCCTACCCGCAGTGATTTAATTTCCGCACCAACATGTTTAAAACAAAACGTTCTTCCAATACATAGTTACAAAAATAATTGTACTGGTTTTAAATTTTCTTACCACTTCAACCTTACTACTCGACATGTCGCGTCTTTGCAGAATCTCTAAAGAAACATCAACGAAAGGGCAAGTACCAAACCTGTCTTTGCGTATCAGGTATAAATAATATTATATCGTTAATGTATTAGTAATATTACGATTATCGTAATTATTATAACCAAAACTAAGTATCTTTCAAATGTTATTTTATAAGTAATAGCAATTTTATAACGGATTAGTTTGATAGAAATGAGTTAGACTTGACCCAGGCATGACGAATTATTTGAAATTCATTTGCAATATAAACCGTAGACCTGAGTAATTTTAAATTAAAATTTATTATAATTTGTTTAATTTAAAAATGTATATTAATCGTTATTTAATTCGTACAAATAATTAGTATAAAGATAATAAACAGTTAACAAAATAAAGGAATAAACTACTTGTCTGATATTATTTCGAAATATTTAACTTTAATAGCGTTTTGACTATTAAACTGACTAAATTATTATAAAAAAAAATTAAAGCCAATAATATAATTAATACCTCCCATATCGTATTAATTGATATTGTTATACTATCCACAATATTAATAAATTATGATTCCTCTCTAACAAAATTGAGGCCCAAGGAAACTACCCCCTACTTAGGTATGACCTGGTCGTAACCACAATAATATAGTCTTCGGAACCGAACCATTAACATTACCTCTCTTTAGACAGCTCTCGTACTCCAGTGCGCAAGGCACCGGCCTTTCAATCCAGGGGCTTTGAGTTTGATTCTCGGCGAGGTCACAATAATATATCTAAGTATGTGATTTTCTCAAAGCCTGCGTGCTTGTGAATGTTTCTCTTCTATTACACTACTGTCACTTAGTCTCGTGGTTTGTTGTAGTGTTAAGTTTAATAATTTATATGTACATATATGATTATTATATATATTTTAGACCATAAAATATCTCTAAAATGGTAAATATTATTGATAATATTCCTTTTGATAAATTATTAACAAAGCAAAGGCCATGGTAAACGTACCTACATCAGATATAAAAAAAACAATGTTTTATAAAGTAGCCTCAGAGTAGATTTTCACAAAGCGTTGGACCGGAGCTCGGAGCAGGATTACGGAGCAGTGGAGCAATGGGGTTTTACTTGGAGCAGGAGCGGAGCCGGAGCATAGAAACTTTGTACTGCTCTACTGCTCCGGATGTTTTTTTATTATTAAATTTTCGTCCTATAATCCAATGAAAATATTATATTTGACACTTGCAACACTGGAATTATTTGAAATATGATAACACTGCCGAGTGATAAACAATCTAACTTTTTTAACAGACAGGCAGATAATGAAAGACGATTTTATGTCGGCACTTTTGTTTAATAGAATTAATCATGAGAAGTACGAATAATAACCTTAACCTTATTTTAAAACTACTTATTTTAAAAAAAATAGTATTTGTATACATAATACGTATTAAAACTTTTAACCCGAAGCGGAGAAGACCCTGAAGCGATGCTAGAGCAAGTATTAGGTCTCGGAGCGGAGCAACTAAAAAAAGGGTCTGCTCCAATGCTCTGGATTTTCAGTCGAGAAGTCTCAAATACGCTATATGAAGTATCAAGAAGGACGCAAGGATTCTGTTTTGTTGAGAACTGAAGAAGAGGTCCAAGTGATGCAGTGGAGAAGACTAGTACCCTAATTGAAGGATTGCCCCAACAAAGGAGTAGAAAAACCTATTGAAAAACTTTCATTTTTATTAATTGATGACGAGATAGGTAGGTATACTGCAAAAACTTGATTCAAAACGTTTCAACATATCGGTATGTAGATGCACTGAATATTTATTTAATCCGTGAAATTTATAGATTATGAAAACAAAACCAAAAACATATTTTTGAGGTAAAAACCGTATTGCAGGGATAAAAATAATTTTGGTAGTGAAAGCTAAAAATAGAAAACCACGTCATAAAATGAGTATGTTTAGCTAAAAGTACGTTAAGGTTTGTTGTTAATCGAGTTTAATTTCACGGTAAATTTATGCGTGATTTTAATGAAATACCTAATTAAATTTTATCTTTAACAATTTTACAGACATACATACCTACATACATAAGTACATTATATTTATAATATAAATTAATAAAGTCCGTATTTCACCATATAATAAACTACAATTTTCAAAAGGATTTAAAATAATGTACATACATAATTTTTTATGTATTTAATTAAATTTTATAGTAAAATTGATATATATTTTTTTATTTAATGTACGAATTATACAAAAATTCTTTTTTTTATCTTCAAAAGAATTTATTAAACCATATTTAAATGATAACAACAAGTATTAAATAATATGTAATAGTAAGAACGTTCAACGAATGTGCATTTATTCAAATTTAGATTTAAAAAAAATATTTTTTCTATTCTTCTTTACTATGTTTTTAAAACGTATAAACGAAATGAAAATGTAAAAGAAAACAAATTTTCATGTTGCTCTCATTTGTTCCCTATTTATTGCAGTTCATATTATATTCTATACACATGGCTGCTATCGTCGGCTATCGAAGGTAGTTTATCATATTCATGTATTGATGTAGGTATTATAATATTTTACAATAAGTTAGCCGTTTAAACTGTCAAAACTGTCTATCTCGCTCTAAAAGTTAACACAGCCAATAGAGGTGCTGTTAAAACATACAACTTTTTGACAGTTCAAACGGTTAGCTTATTGTAACAATTAATATTCTCAATACATACATATGATAAACTACCGTCGATAGCTGCCGATAACTGCCGATAGCAGACTTGTGTAAAGAATTGATATGCAGGAGGTTGTGATCTTCATTTTGTTACTTTACATAAGGGAAAAAAGGATTTTAGATTGTTTAAATTTTAACGGGGGCAACAATCAATGCTTAAACAATCTCTGTTTTCAATTTTTTTTTATATGATGCGGATTAATCAACTACATGTAATTGGTAATTTTATTTTCCAAACATTCAGATATACCGTACCGGGTATTTTAGCAGTATCTTAGTAATATAGTAGTAAATCCAGAAACAACTGTGAGTAGTGGTCCTTAATAAAATAAACTTATATATTATAATATAACTTATAAATTTTCAATAGCAAAAATAGTACTATGTACAAGTCGTTAATGAAGAGGATAGTAGGCTTTAGTTCGATTTAATTATGCTAGTAAGATAATATATAATTTTGCCAATATAGTAAACAAATGACAGTAATTCTCTTAAGAATATACTACGATATATTGAATATGTCATAAAATAGTAAAATCTAACAAATATTATCATGCATAAATGATCGAACTCCCACAATATTCTACTACCATGTAATACTGGCTTTGGTAATAACTTCCCTCGGTTAGTGATTTTACGACCTGACTCCATGAATTCAAACTCTTTTGCAGATTTTATGATCCTTTGCCCGAGTCGAGAGATAAACTTTACTGAGATTGCTACTGACATCGAATTACCCTCTAGAATCTAGATAGAAGGATATTATAAAGTCTTTAGTTTTTTTACTGGCCACTCCCAATATGTATACTAATAAGTTTTGAGCTACTCGACTTCTTACAAAGCTTATTGTGTAAAAAAAATGTACCAAATCAACTGATTAAAACGACATACTCGTACTTTTAAAGAATTTAAATTATGGGAGTCGAATCGAAATACTTATATATAAGTATTAACAAAAGAATAATAATTATTATAAAAAGTATTATAGTCATGGCCATTTAATGTATCAAAATATGGCTTTATTCATATTTTTAATCCGTTTATTCTATTAATATAAAACATAACTTTAATATAAAATATTATTTTATATTATATTATGATGACGACAGATTGATTTCTAGGAGAAAAAAATTAAAAATTACATAAAAATCACTTTATTATTCACAATTATTATTCATTCTCAAAAATAATACAAATTCTTAATGAACTATTTTTTTTATTCAACGAATAATTCACAAGATTTAAGAATGCAACATTATAATTATGTATGTTCAATAATTAGAATGTTATATTCTTAAATCTTGTGAATCAGGTATTCATTGAATAATAAAAATAGTTAATTAAAAATTATTAGCAAGTTCAAGTAAATTACAACAAAAAATCTTGGAGTTATCCATGATGTCGGTTAGTACCAAATTAAAGTAATACCTACTTTGATTTAAAATACAAAATCCGATCACCAATAGTAGCTCAATTTGGAAAGTGCTTGAGAGAGTATTAAGCGCCATTAGTTAAAATTTGTCACAATTAAGCATGACGCCTTTAGTATAGTGGTATATGTGCATGGGCGCGAAACCCGAGAGATACAGGTTCGATTCCCGGGGTGTCTTACTTTTTTCAAAAAGATTTTTTCTATTGGTTATAATATATTTTCTCTGAAATGTTTTCAAAATTATATATGTTCACAAATTCCTAATTTTAGTCCTTTATACAGTACGTCGTTGCCTAATATATATGCAAAAATATGAGCATACATAATAATGTGTTTAACTTTAAAACCATTCATTTATAAATGATCTAATACGGAGTTGTTTATTTTATAAAAACAGAATTATACAGTAGTTTTATCTACATATATTTTATAATTACTCAGAGTGATATTCTAACTAATTGATATGTATGATTGAAACATTGCACATTGGCTACGAATCCACTGTAAATTTAGCGGTCACGATTCAATAAACAATTTCGAATTCTTAGTCATGACTACAATATAATTTTATACGATCTCGTTTATCCGGGCAAACTATTACTTAAAAATTTATTGCGAGAGCTTTCGCGAAAGCTTCCAGTGAAGAGCTTTTTTCAGGTCGTATCGGCAGTTTGTTTGTCATCTTGTCTATTAAATTGATAATTTACTTTCATTCGACACATGAGGAATTTTGCTGAAATTTTATCGGAATAAAACAGTGGCTGTCAAACTGTTTCTGTTGGTGATTTTGTTATTACGTAAGGTACGGTACGTTACGGTAAGCATAGTAAAACATTGAAATTATATCCATTCCATCACTTACGGTAGCATCCGCCAATGAACAACTGCTGTATAAAGACCTTTTCAAATGTAACTATATAATTTATATATTATTTTAAAAACAAAACCTTGCATATACAACCAATCAAAATGTGACGTTCACAGCGTAGAATTTAGATTGAAAAAGTACTAGTTCTAGTAAAATCAATTAAATATAATTAAAAGATAAAAAGAACTTTTTATATACTTACAACGTTTTCAAATTTTCTGTTGAATCATATAAACTTGACTTGCTAGCTTAAACGATCAAAAAAATTTGTACTTGGTAGAAATAATACTGAAATGTCATTTTGATTTCCATAGTAATGCACGTATACATTAATAATTTAGATGCTAGGACCATCCGCTTAGGAACCAATAATGGTGTCAAAATAACTTTTCATACAAAACAGAATTAACTAAAAATGAATTCAATTCTACTTAAAGATGGCTAAAAATATTTAAAATATGCATTGGCATTGTGTTCTGATATATTCTAAATGTTTCAAATGTCATGCTAGTCGGGAAGTTAGTTAAAGACCGATTGCAAGATTTGTACCGGACAAATAAGAATACGACCTAAGAAAAACGTTGTAAAAATGTAAATAAAATATTACCCTCACCTCAGAAGAGAGAAGATAGAAAATACTTTGTCGTATATACCAATATTGCACATCATATTTAGATTCATTCGTCAACTCGATGTATTCAAAACTAATAAATCGCTACAAGATAGAGTGACGATACGCCTACACTTTTACTTAGTAATAACGCGAACCCAAAGTTTGAGAGTCATCAAATCAAAGTTCGCTTTAATATTGATCTGTGTCAATTTATAATAAGATTTTTTTCCAAAAATTTTAACCTGTGTTCCAAAAATTATTACACATAATATTTTTATGATATTGCAAATCGATATAAAACTCCAATAAACAATACTAAATAAATTGTATCAATTTATTAGTATATCAAGCTAATTTTGACGTCATTCTTATAACTACATTGTATATTCTTTCTTCTTTTTCGACCATGTCCGATCCTAATAGGATCATAGTTATGGGCCTCCACAGAGTAGAGGTTTGTATTAACAGATTTTGTTTTTACGAGAAATGGATGTCAGCCACTTGCTCAACCTATTAGGTCCATACCCTGACCCACACACATATTGAAAAACGATATGTGTACTTGCCAGACCCAGGATTCGAACCTGGGACCCACGGCATGATAGTCCAACGCTTATGCCGCGCGGCCACCGTAAGCGTACATTGTATATTACTGTTTGGTAATGTCGAATACTGATTTCTAAGCGATGATATAGATATTAATTGAGTTTATCGAGATTTACTTGGTAGAATTCCATTTTACAAGAAATGAAAATATAATTAATAATAAATTCTACAAAATTTTAAAAGGTTTTGTCGATAACTATTTCGGTTGTAACACCATTATCAAGACTATTCATTGAATATGGCAGATATAGCCATCCAAGCAAGTTTTTATTTAAGCAAAGGCAAACGGCATATCTGAATAGTCTTGATAATGGTGTCACAACCGAAATAGCTATCGACAAAACCTTTTAAAAACCTGTAGAATTTTATATTAATTCGATGATATAGAGTTTACCTTAAAAAATAGTTGGTAACACTTCTTTTATTATTATTTCATGTCCATTCGTCAGATTATATGGGTAAGACGTGACGCTTAAAATCTCTGGCGCTCGCAAACTTTTTTGCGTCTTTCCAGGTCATGTCATCATCCTATAGCTCTACCCCTAGATATGGTATATAGCAGTCTTTTGGGATACCGCAATACGGTCCACTTGAATAAAATACAGGCTAAATTAAAACTCTTTTAAAGGATCAGTAGGACTCCAACGTAACATTTAACTTCGATGTGATGAGACATTGCGTTTTGTTTAGCCTACAGGGAAGGTGGATCAGATGAAGAGCGTTAGTGCACTAATGCAAGTCTCTGGACAGCTTTCTCTCTGCCCTCAAAGAAGCAGAGGACCCAGAGGGGTTGATTTGGCCGTACAGAAGATTACTGAATTTCAAGTGATCACACTCTTCAGCCATGAAGGAATAACCAACTAAAGAATAATATATTCATACATCGTGTGTAACCGCATACTATCTCGCCGAACTAAAAGCACTCTTTACAAGACACTTGTAAAGCCAGTGTTCACCTACGCATCGGAAACCTGGACATTAACTCTGCAAAATGAACGAGCCCTGAACATTTTTGAAAGAAAAATTCTCCGTCGTATATATGGAGCGATCAGGGACGGCACCAATTAGAGGAGAAGATATAATGCTGAGCTCTACGGGCTATACGAAGATTGCAGCGCAGTTCAATCAATTAGGATTGAGAGACTGCGATGGCTAGGTCATGTGTACCGTATGAATGACAATGAACCGGCAAAGAGGGTGATGTCCGGCAATCCAATGGGGCGTAGAAGAAGAGGCAGGCCAAAGATTCGCTGGTTGGATGGAGCTGCCAGTGACTGCCGTGTTCTAGAGGTACCGAATTGGAAAGTGGCCACACTGGATAGGGACAGGTGGAGGGAGCTGTTGGAGGAGGCCAGGACCCACACCGGGTTGTTGCGCCCCTGATAATGATGATCGTGTGTAACTATCTATTTTCAGTTTTAAAAATGTTTAACACGCAATACAGTTTTCTTTCACATTATAATAGACTACTCTGTTGCTAAGTAGGTACTAAAATATAAGTAGAGTTTCATCTTGGTACCTATCTTAAAAGATTTTAAAATTAAGAAAAAACTTCACTAATGTGGTGACGTGAGGAGAGGGTAAGATATCGTTTGTCTACACCCAACCATTGTCGATCACCCAGACTTAGCCGGAGCTAATTATACAATGTAATTGGACGTAATCCTACCAACAAGATCCAACCCACGTGTGTAATTTTGAGAAAATTCATTATTTGTCTCTAGATTGATTTAAAACTGCGTGATTATTTAATTTTAAGTATTCCATCAGATTTTTAAATTAAATAATCACACATTTTTTTAAATCAATTGTCTCTCAGATATTGAATTTTCCCTGAGTGCCATTCGTGTGGGTTGGATCTTGTTTGCAGAAATACGTCAAATTATGGATAGTTATCGCTGGAGTAGTGAGATAAGGCACGGTTGTAGGGGGCGTGCCTAGATCCAACCATCCTTTTTTTATTTAATAACCATGCCCTTGCTTTTTCGTACAAGGTAGTTGGGTGGGTTAGTTGCATTGATGTGAGGCTAATTAGGTTCCTCCATTTATATCTTTAATTTTCTTTATGGCCAAGATTAAATATTTTGTGTAGTGTTCTTGTGTTGTTCTATTACTTAGTACTTCGTGAGGCTTTTGGAGGTCAAGTTCATGATTGTGCTGTCTACACCGAGTCCTGAGAGTCCATCGCTCCCTTTCTAGTATAGGGCAGTCGTTGATGACATGCCACACACTTTTTGAGATGTGTTGCCGTCATATGGACCCTCCATGGTATAGGTGTTTGTTAAGTTTTTATTCCCGTTTTCACGTGCGTGAAATCTCAGACTAAAACTAGTTTGATATATATTGGTTTTAACCAATGACATTAATATGGACGAAACATCTGGAAAAAAGACACTCACTTTTTTATCGGGTCTGCCGAATGGCATAGTCTGTTCTAACGCCATTACAATAAAGGTGATATTGCTATAAATTCCCGATGCTTTTTGTCGGTCTGCCCAATGGCATAATTCATATTTTAATATCAATATCGCTCGCTCAAATGAATATTGACACTGGAAATACTGTTCTAACGCCATTGCAATAACGGTGATACTGCTATAAATTCCCGATGCGTGATATCGCATAATGGAAATTGCAAAATTTTATCACGTGACGTCTATCTATAATTAATACATGTGTGAATGTCGCTATGCGCGAATTTACTTGCTAGCTACTGTACTGAGTGCGTTGTTCATTATTAATGTCATTGGTTTTAACGTATATTTACGTTTTATAGTACGGTATCCATTCCATGAACCTGAAACAATTGGTATCTTTGATGGATCGGATTATTTTATACCCATCCATACTAACGTGTATTTCGTATAAACACATGTTTCCTTCGCACTGATGTGGTCATTCTGATTTTATGAGCCGGTAGCAATCTCCGTGGGTCAAAGTATCCCTCGTAAAATATAGCACGGTTAATGTGAATTTATTTAAAAGGAAATCGACAACGTGTGATTCACCACCAAATAACCGTTGATTTAAAATTATTTTCACATAGTATTTCAGGAAAGTTATATAGATACATAGAAAAAAAAATGAATCAAAAATCAGGGATACTTGATATGGAGTCAAACCATAAAATTTTAATAAAAAAAACCACTGGTCTACTAATTTTTATAAATAGTGTAACCAAATGACTTCAGAGCATCTATTCTATACACAATGTTGCTATTGGTGGCTATCGAGGATAGTTAATCATATTTATGTATTTTTTTTTAGAAATATTAATAATCATGTCCTTGCTTTTTCGTACAAGGCGGTTGTTAGTAATTTTGAACAACACCCAGGCTTTGAGAAAAACACATAAAAATTGTGTCCTCAATGGGAATTGTACCCAAAACTCCTGGGTGGAAGGCCAGCGCTTATATACTGCACCAGCACCACGAGAGCCGCCATGCAACTGATATTATTTTTTATATCATGCCACTTTGACGTGTCAAAAAGTGATGACCTCTCTTGGCTGTGTTAACTTTTAGAGCGAGATAGACAGTTTTGACAGTTTAGGGGGCTAACTTAGTTACGGTAACAATTATATTACCTCAACACATAAATATGATAAACTACCCTAGATAGCCGCCGATTAAAGTCCTGTGTATAGAATAGCTACACAGGTCACCTTAATATAAACGGAAGTCGATCGAGCGAGATTTTGTTATAAAGGGCTTGTTTTAACCCAGAAATAGTGGCTATCTTCCATTTCTTCGAATGTTATTTCGAGTTTCATACCTGGTTATGCCATTTATGTTCCCATTCCACGTCTTATCTCCTCATCCACCTCCTAATCTCCAGTGTTATTATCACCAGATAATCAATAATCAATTACGGGTCATGAGAGACGGTGTTACAAAGAACATTCAGTTGCATCTGGATAGCGGGCGTGAGCGGGCTTCTATTAGCTTTCATTCGCTTAAGTGATTGACTCAATAGATACAGACTCATTCAGAATCTATCATCATCATTCATACACCCTCACATATAATCCATAAAACTGTGTCACAAAGTGCGTGAGTGTACAAACCGGGTGACCCAAAACAACAATACCGCACGAGCGACAGTTGAAACCAGACCACGGAGCCATCATACATCATCACAAAGGTCAGCGTCTGGCATTATGTTCCATCGCCCCCACTCCTAGATCCGACCTCCTCATCTTCCCTAAAAATAATTACAGTCCACTTAAAAAGCTCAACCAATACCATTATCGAGACTATAACTAACAAAATAGGATTGAAATATAATATTAAAACAAAATATAAAATAAATTATTTTTTTAAAAACTCACCTGTATGGGGCATGGTAGAATGTATGTCGTATTCGACAAAATGTCAAGTCCTGAAACATAGAAAAAAAATTAAGTGTGCATTCGTATAACCTTTGATTACAATAAAGAAAGTTTAAAATAAAATGTTCAGATTTGTGATAAATAGGTACAGTAATATGAGTCAATTATAAGCTTTATTGAACATATTTTACTAAATCACGAAGAAACGTTTGTGATCCAGAATACATCATGGTAGGTAGATAGGTAATTGACAAGCGCATGAAAATTCATATTCTTTGGGACACTATGATTGGAAACCATCCCTCGCGATAACAGGCAAAACCGTTTCAAGAGCAGAATATAACTAATGATTATAAGAAGGTATACCATTTTAAATACACAATCATTCAATTCCACTTCCACACAAGTATATTGCATAAAGATTTTTCTTAGATACAAGTAAAACGAGTGCTATGGTTACCACTTGCAAATTAATCTTTTTTTCTCCTTGAAATTATATTGATTATTTATTTTTGTTTGTAATTATATTATTCCCCCTTTAAGCCAAAAATCTGGCGTCATACTATTCTAATTCAAGTTTTGCCGTAGCAATTAAATTTATTCGCTTTTCCGGAAAACTTCCAAGGGTAAGCGAGCTCTTAAAATGCAAAGTTTTGAATATTTTAAGCCAATTTAAAGGGGTGAAAGTCGTTAAAACACAAATGAATTCCATATTTTTTGCCAATCCAGTTTTAATAAATCGAACGATAAGAATTTATATTCTTTCAAAAATTACAACAACCGACCTTTATTTGGCGGGAGTTATATTTGAAAGTTTCGTCATTACTTTGATAGTTTGATTATTTATTATAAACAAAAAAATAAAAACTAGTGTAAATGAAATATAGTTTTATTAATATATTAATTCTATCTTCCGAAGGTACTTGATAGAATTTGAATTTAAATTCTAACGGATTTAAGTTTTGTACTATTCCATTTTGGCATAGTACAAAACTTAATCCATTATAATTGAGACTAAAAATCAGGACATGTAAAATTTCTATGCTAAAAAATATTTTGATCAATATATATGGTTAAATATAATGACACAACACAATATTTTCTTTTGTCAACACTGAGATGAGCACATAAAATGCCCTCATCTATGAAGATGACATATTACGATATGTTTATTATTGTTTTACATTTTAAATATATATTATTATATAAACTTTTAAATACTTAATTTACTACATTTTCTCTCCTTAAATTAGTGTATTCTAAGCGTTATGTTACTACGACTCCCTTTTAAAAAATCTAATCTTGGCGCCCCCCCTTAATTCATTAAATAATACAGACACCTTTTTAAATAGTCAACAATGTCCTTATACAAAAATGAAAAAAATATATAAAAATAAGCAAGGTTTTACTACTTTATATTCATTTTTAAATTAGTTATCATTTAAGTATATCAATCGTCATATAAGTATCACATCAAATTGCAACTCACAACCACATATTTTAAATATTTAATAGCCCTGAAACAAAGCAAGGCCGCAGGCGACGTTTTTACTATAATAAAATAATGTGAAAAGTGTATTAGGAAACTAACCAAGAAGTCAGTAAATAGATTTTTGTTTGCTTCAATATATCTGGCGCAGAAACTATTTAAAAGTGGAAACATGGCGAACTTATTTTTTTTGTAATTTTGATTTTCAAAGCTCCAATTTTTAATGAATGCCTTCACTTTGTCTTTTTAAATCAGTGAATGCATTAGTGGTCCTTGCATGGATTTATTCACTATTTTTTTTTTTAATTTCAACCAAATAGACAAGTTTAACAAAAGTATCATTCCTAAACAAATTTACCTCAAATTTCAACATTATGATTAGAACTTTGTATTTCATTTTGTTCACGAGATAGCCAGCGCGCTTCACAATAGTATAGAAGTGAGGTACTTATTATAAAATTAGTCTCCATATTATTTTCAGACAGGTTTGCAAACAACCTTTTATAGGACTGTTTCTTTGTGTCGTCTATAACTAGCGGCCGTTTTATAAAATATCCATTTGCAAACCGCAAACCTGTGGCTATATTAATTGTGTTAACCTTTCGCGCCTCCCTTTGCAACTCTCCATGCCTCCCAGTTTGGAAATCACTGCCTTAAATATTTTATGAATAAGTACTTACCCAGTTGAAAATAACAATGTTCAAAAATTGTGAGAATTAAAACCTTGGCTAATGAAAAATATAATATTCAATTTAAAGAAATTAAAATCGAAGCAAAAAAAAATACGAACAAAGAATTAACAAAATATAATAAAAATTTATATTTTTACTGCGGTTTCCCGAATTAATAAATTGAATCACTTAGCAATTTTCAATCGCTTTGTGCGTATTTTTAAGTGAAACGCATTAAAATACTTTACGACAAAACTATGACTATTAATTCAAATGTCAAATAATAAGGTTCGGACAAAAAATCAAAATGGGGCTCATATTAAATCTGGCCCTCGAATCTCTGATGTTGGGAAATTAACGGAATATCAGGAAGTCTTGAAATTTATAATGCTTCAAATTGGGCGACTGCAAACATTTTAGGCCTTGGCGCCTACGGATTTTTTTATGAACGTTGTCAATGGTGAATATACATAAACGATCTTGAGGGAAAACTTAAATTATTCACAAGAAACTGTAAACCAAGTAAAGGTTTAAACAAATAACTGCGAAATGGTCGATCAAAATGATAATACCACAACTAAAGTTAAATAATAACGAATGTTTTACTTTTTATTTTAAAATATGTGAACATTTACAATTATTAATCACTTTAATGGTTTTAACTGTGAATTATTATTGGTAAAAAAAAACCACTAGGTAGAGTTTCAAAATGTGATTCTAATAACGGAATTATAAAGTCTTTCGGATGACCAAACGGACAAAGGAGCGAGTTTAACATTCGAGATAGACTCTTACCAATTTACTCGCGCCGGAATCTTTAGTTGTTTCGTCACAGAAAGGTGACAACCTGGGAAAACGTCGAAGAAGACAAGGAAGAACAAATCAAGAGTGCCAATTGCTTTCTTCTTGCACAGACCTACCGTGTCGCTGAATTTTGAGATGCTTATGGATTGGTTACATGTAAGTTGTACGTATGCAGTTCATCATGGGACACTTATTCGTGCGCCACAGTACGTGAAACATGAGTTTGTATAAGATTTTATCAAATGACGAGTTCTTCGTTGAACATTTCTCCGTGGAATACATTTGTACGTATCTTACAAAATGCGGCAATTGTACTGTTCCAATTAGATTAACCTTAACATAACCTAACCTAGTAAAGACATCTCATAAAATTTGCCACACATTGTAGCATACGTACAAATATACTCCACGGTGAAATGTTCAACGAAGAACTCGTCATTTGATTTAATGTTACACGAACTCATGTTTCACGTACTGCGGCGCACGAATAAGTGTCCTGCGGTGAACTGTTTACGTACAAATTTTCGGATACGTATGGCTTAGAGCTGAGACGTGGAGAAGTAAATTAAGGCTCAACGGAAAATTATCTGGCTATTCGTATAGTATTCAGTTATACGATTCCAACTAAGCATATGAATTGATAAGCATAGTTTAGTATCATTAAGGTTTCATTTTATTCACTTATAAAAACGACCATTTGATAATGACGTTTCTTTAATATATTGGTTGAATTAAGTATTTAGTAAGCATCGTTTTTTTTTAATATTACTTTCACTCTATTAATATATGGATTTTAATTAGATAAAATAGTATTAAATTAATAAATCACAATAAATTTCACTAAAATAAATAAATTCACTAAAAGAGTTATTCTCTGTTTCTAATTATTAATGATGTATATATTTTTTTTTCGACCATGTCCGATCCTAATAGATTCATATGGGCCTTCACAGGGTAGAGGTTTGTATTAACAGAATTTGTTTTTTACGAGAAATGGATGTTAGCCACTTTCTCAACCTATTAGGTCCATACCCTGACTCACACACAAATTGAAAAACAATATCTGTACTTGCCAGATCCAGGAATCGAACCTGAGACCCACGGCGTGATAGTCCAACGCTTAAGCCGCGCGGCCACCGTGGGTGTGTGTTATATATATATATATATATATATATATGTATATATAGCCATCTATTATTGGAACGGTCATCAACATTATATATATATATATATATATATATATAAGTTTAAATACTATTATACATAAGTACCTAGATGTCATATTTTGGTGAAAGTTCTGTAATCCCCAAATAAAAAACATCTATGAAAATAAATCTTTTATTGGACCCAGCAACACATCTCAAATTGTGATTTTTATGATTTTTAGTTCTTGGGGTGGGGGGGTGGTTAAAATATTTTTCTAGTTAGTAAGTATATATGTTTCTAAGAATGTTTCTAAGTTATTCCAAATTATGCCGGATGCCGCCAAAGAGTGCGACACTTTGTACCCTTGTGGTGTTCCGTCGTCAATACCGGCCTTCTCTCACCCTACAGCAGTGCTACAAAAGCGATCTACGCGCTGCAGGTCGGGAATGGCGGGAGGCGCAAGATTTGGCGATGGATTGAGGGAAATGGCGCGAACTTTTGCTTGCCCTATGCCACAATGCTGGGTCATGACAGGGTGAAAGAAGAAAAGAAGAATAAAGGAACGAATAAAGAAAAACATATTTCATTAAATATATTATTTTATTCTTCGAGCCACAGTTTTCGAGAAATCTCACCCGGTGTTCGTGCCAAGTGGCCGGCCAGTCGATCTAGTAATTAGCATAAACGGGCAGGCAAGCTTATGCCACCGTATAATTGTGTTTTTTGGTCAACTCCTGAACCCCTGCCCCGTCCACCGCCACTACGCGACATTATTTGAACTGTGTGTGGAAATTTTAAATACATTTTTATGCTAATCACCACGAGGCGCCTGCGAGGAGTTTCGAGCTGGGGGCTAACATCGCCGTTGACTGAGTCTCGTGACTTGGCTCTTGATCGATTCGAAGTTAGATTGTTAAAACAAATACTTGTTAAGTATTTAAATTTAATATTTTAAAACAGACAGGCCACCTAACAAGCTTAACACTTAATGCTACCCAAAGGTCACGCCTCAAATTGCAAATTTATATTTAAATAATTACAAGATAAAAAGAACTTTTATATACCACGTTTTTAAATTGTCTGTTGAATCATATAAACTTGACAATTCTGTCATAAAATGATGCGTTGTCGTCGTGTTCTGATATATTCTAAAAGTTTCAAATGTCTAGCTAGTCGGGAAGTTAGTTAAAAATCTTCAATCGTCCTATACAAATCTTGTAAAAACAAGAAAAAAATGTACTTGGACACACAAGAAAAAATCTGTACCAGACAAACAAGAATACGAGCTAATAAAAACGTGGTAAAATAATCGGATCCATTAGTATAAGTATTTGACAGTTTTCGTAAAACAATAACGTAATCTCAACAAGAACACGTGACAGAAGTGAAACTATTTATTTCGTTCTCAATTTAAATAATTTCAATAATATCTCCAGGTATGTCCAACGTGTCAACCGGTCGGTCAATCGCGCTACGATTCTAGCCGATCCAACCATACTAGGAACTGAATTCTAAAAAAATAAACAAACGCATATATTATTCAGTTGTGTGATATAATATAATTTAATTGAAATTTTAAGGAGGAAGCATAACTGATTATTATTTCAATTTCAATTTTTTTTTTAACACATTGTGGACATTACAAATTATAAGTTTAAGACGTTCACAAAATGAGATGAAACATTGTTATAAAGAAAAAAGTAATGAAAGCGATAAAAATGAAAACATAAAGAGAGACCATAATGTAACATATAAAAGCAGTAAAAATACAATTATTATACATGCATAGAAGTTCAAAGAAGTACACCGAGTTTACTAAAGAGACACTATTTTAAGAATTTATAAAATAGCGTTCACCTAAACTCACCCTAATGCAAGTGGAATATATCAACACCCGAAGCAATTTGGTTGAACATAGTTACCGCCCTCCCGCAGGTTAGTTCTTCACCTTGGGAGAATGTAGAACTGATGCTCTCTATTTCTAAGATAGTTATCAGGGACACACAGGTCAACACTGCCCAGAATGGCAGAGTTCTCATTTATACATCGTATTAGTCTTAATATTTTCGTAACGAAGTCGTATTACCTGATGCGTATTGCGTCGCTCAAGCAAGACCTGGCGCAGGAGTGAATATGTAATCAGTCGCTGTGAATATACGTGCTTAAAAACTGAGGCGTAGTTCTCTTCAATGTTGCGCGGTAGGCTCTATGCACAGTTGGAAAATATTTTGATAATGATTGGAATAGGTGTCAAAGAAAAAAATATAATAATTTATCATTTTACGATGCATAGGAAATTGAATATATATCTTTGTGATAGCAATCTTACAACAAAGTGGCTATATAAAGCGCTTATAGCGATATAGTTTGAAAAAATGCCCCAAAAAGGTGGTCAAATAATTATTTAAATAGACCGTAATATCACATATTATTATCACGTATCAATAGGTACACATTTTGAAACATTTTAAAAATCAGAACATCTCATTCCGTTCAATTTGTTTTTCTATGTATGTTTTTGCTTTTTCTTTCCAAAATAATATCGACTGTAGAAAGAAAAAAGGATGTAACCCTCAGTTTAAAAAAAAAAAAAGGTTTTATTGGATAATAACATTGTACATTACTAAATACACGTTGTGTCCAAAAGATGTAAGCTGCGAACGCTGATTTATTATCTAAATTTAGCTAGTAATTTTTCAAAAAGAAAGAAGGGAAGTAACAAAAATGACTTAACCATCATTTTTGTTGGTTTTTCTTTAATTAACTCAAAAATTAATATCAGATTAGGGATATAAAAACTAAATTATTAATTAGCATGCACTTCAAGGTTTGTATTTTAACTTTGACCGAAAAACATAACCAAAACGTTTTTGTGCCTCCTGTAAAATTTGATTTGTGTGCATTACATCCTTTTTTCTTCTTACTCTTTTCTTTTTCTTTCGACTATGTCTGATCCTAATAGGATCATATGGGCCTCCACAGAGTAGAGGTTTGTATTAACAGATTTTGTTTTTTACAAGAAATGGATGTCAGCCACTTGCTCAACCTATTAGGTCCATACCCTGACAGACACAAATTGAAAAACAATATGTGTACTTGCCAGAGCCAGGATTTGAAGCTGGGACCCACGGCATGATAGTCCAACGCTTAAGTCGCGCGGCCACCGTGGGTGTGTTCTTACAGTCGATATGTAAATAAAATTGATTAAAGTTTAGTATAACTAAATAATGTTTTTTAATACATAGTCACGTAATAATTGGGCGAACTATTATTTTGTCACGCAAATCAATACTCTGCTTTTTTTCTTAACATACAAAAAAATGATATGTTGCATTAAGTCGCTAATTAAGCGCCAAATTATTCAAAAGCTCGAAAGCTCCGAGCTTTAAGCGATAGCAGCCGAATTTCCCCGAAGGTTATCCGAAACGGTGAAGTAGAATATGTCACGCGGCAGCGATATGACGTGCCACGGTAGAAATGAATTTAATTTGCATAACAAAGTGGCGAGACTCGAGTTACGATCGGAGGCCTAGCTTTGGAAGCCAGGACCAAATTATGATGCTAATAAAGTGAATATTATATATTGTTTGGGATATAAAAGTCAGCCGAGTAAGTTGGATATTCGCAGCAAATACTCCTCGGTTTGTCTAGACTCGAAAGGCTAGAGAATGATTTGACAACACGATCTGGAATAATTCCGATCCCTCCTTAGATTAATCACTTTCAACTCCTGACGCCTCTGTTTCGGCAGTGTTTCAGTACACGGGTACAGAGGACACTTCATATTATTAAATATAAATTACGGCAGGTCAAGTCAAGATTCTTTTTATTTTCTAAAACTCAACACCGAGGTGCATGGTTGCTACACCAGTCCCGTGCAGCATCGCTTCGAAACAAGGCAGTGTGGCATTAAAATCTTTTCATTCTGACACGTTTATAACGTCAAGGAAGGCGGCCGTTCACAAACCGCGGCTGCATATACATGGCGAGTGGAGATGGGGCAACTCAAACCATTGTCAGGAAAGTCTGGAAAATTTAATTAAATGCGTGAATAAATAGACAGGTAAACATTAAGTAGCCAGCATTTCCAACTATAGAGTACCTGACCTATAGTCAATTCTATATAGCATGTCACTTGCACATGAAACGAATGTTCTATCTTTGGGTTATGGTGAGAGCATCAATAAATAATAAAATACTATTAGGTCCTTTTAAATATTGTATATCCTTTTTTTGTCAATAAAATATTATATTAAGCAATCCGTAGAGGGAAAGCGACAATGATATTCGTGTTCACGAAGTGACTAGCTAAGTTGTGGGTACTATAAATCTATACTAATAATACAATAAGGGTATCTGTTTGTTTAGACGGGTTTAACTTATAAACTACTACACGCATATTGATGGAACTTGTAGAGCTTTGAATAAATTTTTTATACCGATAGTTTCAGTTACAAAACTTTTTGAAAATAGCGAACTTGCAACAATGTGAGATGAGGCGCATATTGTGCACTGTACGTCTGGACGTTGAGCAATTAATAATATAATTAGTCTATTTTTTCATTGTGTATGTAAGTAAATCTAATACGTTTTTTTCTGTATTTCATACGGACGAAACCGTGGTCATCGCTAGTAAAGCGCTAGAAAGAAGTCCCCTAATATACAAACATTTAAAATTCATACAAAGTTTTATAGTGACACCTGTTATAAGTTATATATTAACTGATAATTGGAGAATAATTGGAGATATTATCATCTCAGGAATTGTGTAAATTTGAACAACCGATGCAACAATAAAATTACATTGCCAACAAAACAAACAACATATTATGAAAAACTGACGGACCAATTGTAACTTTCAACTCTATGAGACCTTAATAAGTAAATCAGTCAATTTTATTGTAAGTCACAGAATGCATCAGTTCATACAAAATCATTGTAAAAATCTGTTTATAATCGTTAACGGCTTAACTTAAAGAATAATATACCTAAGTAATATAAATCATTGTTTCAGTAATATGCATCCCCTAACCGATGCATGATTTTCCACCTAAATCAAAATGCAGTAATTTCAACACAATAAGGCATGCTTTGATTAGGATTCTACTCAACAAAGCATCCCTTAATTTTTATAAATAATATTTTCACAATTTTTCCCAATGCCACCCCGCGAAAAGTCAAATAATTATACCAAGTTATATGACCGTATCAAAAATATTATGAAAGATTACCATAATGCCTGACCACTGAATATTAAATATGCATAAATAAAGGGTGCCACGGGGCGAAAGGCGCCCGGGGGTAAGTATGCTTCAAACCCACATCATTTATTTTCTATTTTTTGATACTTTCTGTAAATAATAATAATGTATTCAGAAGCCCGATCTGATTCCGAGATTTTTATTTCAAAACAAATTCTGTGCAGGAATAAAAAACTAATTTATGCTTATTTCCTAATGAATTTTATACCAATTATATTATTGATATCGCTCCATAAACATTCTTTGCATGATGAATAATTTTGATTTCATAGATAAAATATTATTATACCACGAATTTTCTTAGTAATTATTTCAATCTAAAATCAATGAAAGGGTCTTACGTCGGAACTTGCATAACATTCACTAATATCAAATAGAATATACATTACATAATTTGAAAACATCTTATGCATGTTATTTATATCCCACTAGAAAAAATATTTTTAGAAAAAATAATACGACACCCAACGGGACTTAAACCTGTAACCGCTAGATTCGCGTCTCGTTCCAATTAAGCTACGGGCATCTTACTTAATTATGACAAATCTAACTAGTAGTTCTTACATGAAATGCTTCAGCTAATTGACCATGACAGTAAACAAGAGGTATATTTTTATAGTTTCTGGTTTAATTATTTTAATCAGAAACCATAGTTTTTATTATTTATTGTAATGTGGCATACTTAATTGAAAATTCAGAACTTTGAAAAGCTTCTAAAACACATCTACAAGATATTCTGGATTCGAATACATAACTCTTGGTTAGCAAACAGTTCTATACGAGTACATAATGGCATTTTTGATATCGTTTTCATACACATATTACGATCTGAATGAATAGGATATCAGATAAAATTTTGATAAATCCTTACTTAATATATGAATCAAATTTAACCGTGTTAAAATAGGAATAATAAACATCTGCCAGCAATTTGAAACACCCTAAAATCAAATCCATTTGACAAAATCCGCAAGGATTGTGCTTTGGTCAATTTCAGTCGCTATATGTATATATTATTATCAAAGGTCTCGGGTTAAGACTTTTTCTAGGATTTTATAGTTTTTTTTCTTTTTTTTATATTACAAATTAGACAAACTACAATATCTGTCGAATGTTATTTAAATGTGTTTCATATTTATTTAATTAAACTAATTTCATAAAAACTATTGGTACCTAGGTACTATGAGTATAACCTATTTTATGTATATAGCATAGCAATAATATTCCTGTAATATTGCTATCCGCTGGATTGGTATACTTTTCACATAGTTTTTCAAAAAATACATATTCTCGTATATATATAGATACTTACCTAATATTAGAAACCTGTGATATAATAATTTTGGTGTTTTATATTTCCGCATGAAAAATGGTTAACAACGATTTTCGTAACTAAATACCTTCATGTGCATCCACGCGTGGATGTTCATATTGCTTTTTATTAAAAATGATTTAAGGACCCATATGCCCCACGTAGGTCGAAATGGAGCTTTTATGGTATTTTCAGAGCATAAGCCTGGACATTCCTTGAACGTTGTAGATAATCTATTTATATAATTTCGAAGCCTCATTATCCTTTATATTTATTTTAAACATTTGATGACTGTATAAAGTATTTTTATTACATAAAATAGTATTCTTTTAAACCTCTCGATCTAATGTTTTAGAATAATTTTTTATACATTTTTCATCATATATGGTTTTTGTCCATTTTTTCGATATTTGGAGTCCTTACAAAGTCTATTATTAACAGAATGAAGTATACTATTCGGTATATGAAAATGTTTAGCTGTCAGCGAACGTTGCTCTGAGTAAAAAGGGGATGATTGAAAATGGTCTCTGAAACTAGCTCGAAAACTCTAGGAAGAAAGGAGAAATAACCCAAAAATCAAAAATGAAAACAAACAATGGTGTACGTCTCAGGGAATATTTATAATATAACGATTTTTAAGATACGTTTAAGTATGTTTTAAAAATTAATACTTATTTGAAATCAAAATAATATATAATAATTTATTTTCCATTGTTTTTTAGTTGAAATTCCATGTAAATTAATGGTCTTATTTTTACTTATTACATTGTAAATATTTATTTGGATGACGAAGTCTACAGTTTTGTGATATTTATAATTATTCCACACTTGTAAACAATTAAAATATAAAACTAATAAAAATTGGCGAAACTTAAATTCGTTTAAACTCGTTATATTGATGTAATCTAGTGGATAATATGTAATTATAATACTAATAATATGTAATATAAACACACTAAACGGGTGTCTAGGGTAAGTATGTAAATAAATTTAGTTGTTATTACTTTCTGTTTAATGTTTAAAAAAACATTATTTTTAAGAAATAATTAAACGTAAATACCAAATGAATACAGTATAAAATGATTATACGAACAGTAAGTTGCGTTTGGTAGTAAATATGAAAACTTATGTGAAAATTGCGGAAAGATTCACGCTACATGGGGGGGGGGGGACAGGAGAAAGTAAGACACAATGAAGGCTTGTTCTATGAAGGCTACCTTTCAATACATTCTTAACTGCTGCGACTCAAGTGGACAAGATAATAATATTATGTCCACCGTGTGCCAAGGACATGGCCTCCAAAATAAAACCTCACCAATTACACGAGTTGGAAGTGAAGAAATGATCGTTGGAGCTAGATACGTTGCTGGTAGTCAAGTTACCACGTCATTACCTCTTCAGCTTTACATACTTGTTGCTGAGTGAGACTCACCTATTTTGTTAGCAGAATGACGAGCGATCTTCACCATCATCGATACCAAGGGGCAGCGCTCGAAATGGAAAAGTTTACGAACCGGAGCGATCGAAAATTTTCTGAGGATATTAACAAGGTTATCAAATTTTATGGGTATTTTATAAACATAAATGTGCTAGATTTTTTGTTATATGGCATATCTAGCTCAGACAGTCAAAATATTTTAACCACGAGACGGAGCGATAACTTTACAGATTCCACGAATCCTCGCTCCGGCGCGCTCCGGTCCATTTCGAGCCCTGCCAAGGGGCAGACTAGCAGACTATATAATTTTGTGACAGACAGTCGTATCTTTTTTACTTTATTGACCTCAGTCGAAAGAGCTGCTGAACTTGATGACACAGCTGATTTATTCAGTTTACATAGCGCGAGTGTATCCACCACAGTGATACCAAAATGTTCTATAGAACTTCCGATGAAATAAAACAGCGGTAGATCACTGTATTGATGGCAGAAACCGTAAATAATGACATGTTTTAGTTCTTGTCGTTCTTTTTTCTTCTTCAAATTTTAGACTTCTCTATCTCTTATTTAGCTCAGTCCGTTAGCCCAGTCGCACATTGAAAATCGTCTCGACTGGGATAATAGTCATAAAATCAAAACTGAGCGTAACATACAACTTTCTTGTGCGTAAAGGCAATACCGTGCGAGACAGTGATGTCATACGGCAAACCAAAATGAATGACGAAGTGCGACATTTCGGGATTATACCTGCGCTTCGTGTCGGGTGAAAATAGTTGCATAGTGACTCCAGCTGTTTTTTACAAACTAAAAGGTTGCAATCATGTGGTATGCAGTGGTAAATTTAGTTATCCACATGTGTTTTGTGAATTCCAACAAAATGACATCGACATATTCGACGTGTTGCAGTCGGACGAGTTTAGATGTAAGAGCCGGCTTACATTTATCATTATCAACCTCAATCAATCTATAATATGAAAGAAAGTCTTTCCAGACGATTTTATTCTCACAGGTCACATCATAGTGAATCGCATTAAGTATCACTCACTTCCAGATGACTTAATTTCTATTCAAATCTAATAAATTCAAAATTTCATTTAGTTACCATTATGTAGTGGTTGGGCCATTTATATTACCATTCCACTCCTTATCTCCTCACCCACCTCCCAATCACCAGTGTTATTGTCACCGTCCAGACAATCAATAAGCAATTACGGGTCATGAGAGACGGTGTTACAAAGAACATGCGGTTGCTTCTCGATAGCGGGCTTCTAATAGCTTTCCGTCGCTTAAGTGATTGACTCAATAGCTACAGACTCATTCAGAATCTATCATCATCATTCATACACCCTCACATATAATCCATAAAATTGTGTCAAAAAGTGCGTGAGTGTACGAACCGGGTGACCCAAAACAACAATACCGCGCGAGCGAAAGTTGAAACCAGACCACGGAGCCATCATACATCGTCACAAAGGTCCATTCAGTTCCATCGCCCTCACCCCTAGATCCGACCTCCTCATCTTCCCTTAAAATAATTACAGTCCACTTAAAAATCTCAACCATGTAGTTTTAGTTGATAGTATTAAAAAAATCACAAAATAGCTATTACGATATACTTTTTATACATAAACCGTAAAATATAAATATTAACGACCGTAACCCGCGAAAAAAAATTGATTACACTATAACGTGCTATAAAATAATTTGACTGTATCAGACATATTATACGTCACACTAAAAATCCAGTGGCGCACTAAAAGTGTAGCGTGACGGCTGACTCGTTACGCTTTGCCTATAACAAAGCCACAATAACACCCCCTACCCCTGCTGCAAAAATATACATAAAACTGTTATTGTGAATGATTTATTCCCAAGTTGAGCACCTTTCTCATTTTCGCGGGTGGATTACAACACGAGGCGTCAGAATGCGATCCAGATTACTTACAAATCAAGATTTTCGGCCGTTAAATAAATATGATAGATTAAGAGTTTTAATGCTATTTGAATAGTCAATTTTTCAAATACAACAGGACGTTAAACTTTTACCGTTTTAACAAAGGAAAACGCAATAATATGAATTACAACAAAAGTACATAATTATGTTCTTTATTTAAATTTACGTGTATATATTTGTAGTACATGCTTATTTTAAAGCGATACATCAGTGAAACGGCAAATAATTTTCAACTATAGGCGCGACGAAATTTTGGACTCGCTGCCATTCGGAGAGAGAACGTCGAGCTGGAAGCACTCACACGGTCAATTTGTTTCGTGATGGCGACGGGGATATTAATTCTTAAATCGTGTAAAGATGACTAAAAACGATACCCATTTACTTTAAAAAGATAATATGTGTATGAATATATTATTATTGTTACTAATAGAACAGTGCCCACCACCACCCGTCATATAATAAACAGAACATTAAATGGACGCATTTTGGATTTATATGACAAATTAAATTTCGTTTGGGATACGTCATTTGCACCCGCGACCCGCAATCCGCGCATCGCCTTACCACGATCTTTTTAGACCGTGCCGCAACTGAGGTATAGCCTTAATGTTACGTATCTTTTTCATGACTGAGAATTGCAATCATTCAATTACTAAATAGGTTCTAATTGATTTGAGTTTTAATACTATTGACCGAGGGTAGTGTACTTGATGGATTTTGATTTTAATTCTAATGAATTTAAGTTTTGTACTATTACATTTGAGTCGTTTTTTTGTGACCCAGGTTTCGTCTTTTGGCATCTTCAGGCACTATGCGCAATCACCAATGTTCAATAACACACTGAC
Organism: Rhyacophila brunnea; assembly: GCF_057557595.1. Taxonomy (NCBI): domain Eukaryota; kingdom Metazoa; phylum Arthropoda; class Insecta; order Trichoptera; family Rhyacophilidae; genus Rhyacophila; species Rhyacophila brunnea. The sequence continues at coordinate 35,890,929 of NW_028232806.1, read as the reverse complement.
TATGTATAGGTATGATGGATGGTAAGATTTTTGGTGAATTTATCTATTTAAGATAGCTAAAAATATGTAATAAAATAGGTGAGTAAATATCTAAAAATAATTTATAATTAAAAATGAAAGGGGTGGCATTCGAAGTTTGCTTAAGGGCGGCACTGCCACTCTACATCCCCCATCCATTGGAGTCACAAATAAAATAGTTGAACCCAGATTGTGGTTTAGTCATTACCGACTTTGACTACGTACATTATGTTTCAGATATGTAAGGAATGAAAGTTTAAATTTCACATCACATTATAGCACAGAAGTATATAAATCTCTCATCGTGGCTGTGAATCAGCGTGTTGAATCAAGATATTGTGACCTTTTTTTAATAATCTAAGGTGCATACTTTGACTACTACTATAGGGTGAATGGTAAAATGAAGGGATGACTAAAATGATATAACAGAAACATTATTTTGATATAATATAAGTCATGAATAATGATCCTAATAAGTGCAAGACACTAGAACGAAGATACGTACAGAATACTGGAATCCGGAAATAGGTGCTATAAATAATACTTTATTACCTTCATTGCACCAACATACACAATATTTTTTTATGTCTACCAACTCAACTACAATAACTTTGCAAAATCGCCAACAAGTGTAATCTTAAAACTTTCTTTTCTGACACGTATAACAAAATGTGTCGTATGTGTAGTGACAGTGAATGAATCTAAGAAATAGCTGTCCTTGATAAAATCATATGGATCATAGATTGAGTTGGGTATTTCCCGAAAAAATCTCAATTTCGAGATTCGGGATTTCCCGAAACGATGAAATTTTGAATTCTCGAGATTCGGGATTTCTAGAAAATAATTCTCGAGATATCGGGAAATTAAAAAAAAAACTGTAAAAATCCGGAAATCAGTGTAAAACAGACAAATTGCAAAAAATATGATTTTTTTATTAATGTAAGAAGACAAACAAAATAGAAGTAGGGAAACAAAAATAATTGAAAACATTACTTATTAAAATAAATTTTCAAAAAACACAGGCCGTTAACAACTGCGTCTGACAATCGCGTACGCTTTTGAGACACAAAATTCCCTGTTGTTGTAAAAATTGCGCTCATTTTGAGTGGACGTTGGCTTAATTGTGTTAAATGCCCCAATCAGTCTTTGAACGTTTTGTGTTTTATGTCCACTTTTTTCATATGGAAAATAGTTTTTCCGGTTAATCCCGAGAAAAGATTCTCGAGATCCGGGATTTCCCGAAATGTTAAAAATTTCAATTCTTGAGATAAGGGATGGGAAATCTAGAAAATTTCTCGAGAATTCCCGTCGGGAAATTCCCGAAACCCAACTCTAATCATAGACGCAATGTGAACTCACGTGGAATCGAATCCAGAACCTCCGGTAAGAATAGTCAGTGCCTTACACATTGATGCTCGCCAGGGTCGTAGAGGGTTCGTAATTATTTGCTTGTTTATATAGGTATATGCTTAAGCAATACTTTCAGGTTTTTATTTTAACATAATAATAATAAGTATGTAGGAACTTGACCATAATTGAAAGTAGGGAGTTTCAAAACATGCCGCCCGGGGAGAATTTATTCAAAACACGGCGACCGCCGTAATCGCTTCGACTGAACTAATAAATTGTGACAAAAACAGTCTTTGTGAATTTTCAAAAAAAGCACAAGCGGTACCTTCATAGCTTAAAGCTCGCATTCGACCTTGTAAAGAAAGCTCATTTTGCATTAATATCAAATATATCATGCAAAATAAAAAGGTTATGGTAATTATAATAATGCGACAGCATTTGCTAAAGAATTATTTGCTTAATCTGGTGTTTTATTTATTCAGGTAGCAGTACGTACCAGTTACATGCAATCATGAAATATCACTGATTTCTGACTACCTACGTAATTATGTACGTTTTACTACCTAAGTAAAACTTATTTACAATTAGTGATAGAAAGAATCTCGATAATGTTAAGGGGGGACATGCTCGTCGAAGGTCAAAATTGAGTTTTTATTGTATATTCAAACCATGATCCTGGACACTCCTTAAACGTTGTAGATGATTTATTTATATAATTTTGAAGCCTTATTATCCTTTATAGTTATTTTAAACATTTGATGACTGCATGAAGTATTTTTGTTACATAAAATAGTATTCTTTTAAACCTCTCGCTCTAATGTTTTAGAATATAGTCATATTTCGGTACAGAACTGTGCAGTGGTGTTAAGATTTTTTACATTTATTAATTTTTAAACGCATTTATAAAACCATTAGTATAATTTATTACGAGATAATTTTTGTAAAATATTCACGATAAAAAATTATATTGATAATCTCTGTGATCCCAAATTTGACAAGAATTAGGCATTTTATTATTCAAAAAATCGGCAAAATTAACACATTTCAAGATGATTCTGAAGATATTTATTATAAGCTGTGTCTTTGACCATTCAAGTGTGATAAACATCTTATGAATAATGATTGCTTTATAACAATTATTGACCTACGAATAAGGTAGTGTTTTTTTGAAATACGCCATTTCTTTTGTCATTCCCCAGTAGTTAAGCTACATCATACGGCCGTAGCGATAAATTGACAAACTATAATTGAAGTAGGGAGTAAAATGATATTGACGCGCGTGTTTGAACATGTACCGTTTAAAAAAAAATAAAAAAAAATTCGGTTAGATACATGTTCAAACACGCGCGTTAACATAATTTTACTCCCTACTTTAATTAGAGTTTGTCATTTTATGGCTACGGCCGTATGTTGTAGCTTAACCACTAGGGAATGACAAAAGAAATGGCGTATTTCAAAAAAACACTACCTTATTCTTAGGTCAATAATTATTATAAAGCAATCATTATTCATAAGATTTTTATCACACTTGAATGGTCAAAGACACAGCTTATAATAAGTATCTTTAGATTCATCTTCAAATGTGTTAATCTTGCCGATTTTTTGAATAATAAAATGCCTAATTCTTGTCAAATTTGGGATCACAGAGATTATCAATATAATTTTTTATCGTGAATATTTTACAAAAATTATCTCGTAATAAATTATACTAATGGTTTCATAAATGCGTTTAAAATTAATAAATGTAAAAAATCTTAACACCACTGCACAGTTATGTACTGAAATATGACTATATTCTAAAACATTAGAGCGAGAGGTTTAAAAGAATACTATTTTATGTAACAAAAATACTTTATGCAGTCATCAAATGTTTAAAATAACTATAAAGGATAATAAGGCTTCAAAATTATATAAATAGATTATCTACAACGTTTAAGGAGTGTCCAGGATCATGGTTTGAAAATACAATAAAAACTCAATTTTGACCTTCGACGAGCATGTCCCCCCTTAATCGCAAAAATAATACAACGCAAAACATAATAATTACAAGATAAAAAGAACTTTTTTATATACCACGTTTTCAAATTTTCTGTTGAATCATATAAACTTGACAATTCTATGTATTAATAAATACTTTTTTTTGTACTTGATAGAAATACTGAATAAATATTAAGGAATACTGAAATGTCATTTTGACATTTCATATTGATTTTCATAGTGATGCACGTATATATTAATAATTTAGTTGCTAGAACCCCCTTAGCAACCAATAATAGTGAGTAGTAAATATTACTTTTAACGATTTTTTTCCGAAACATACAAAACAGAATTAACTGAAAATGAATTCAATTCTGCTTAAAGATAGCCAAAAGTATTAAAGGAATGCATTTTCGTCATATTCTGATATATTCTAAAATTTTCAAATGTCTAACTAGTCGGGAAGTTAGATAAAAATCTTCAATCGTTTAATACAAATCTTGGACAAACAAGAAAAAATTTGTACTGGACACACAAGAATACGAGCTAACAAAAACGTGGTAAAAAAACTATACACAAAGTATTTTCTATAAAGCGATGTGCCGCAATGGAGTATTGGTAGTGTATGCGACTGGTAATCTTATAAGTTTATGGTTTAAAACCGTATGCAGCCTCAAAAAATAATTCGTTTGTAAAATATAATATGTAGACAGCGTTGCCAACTTAGCATTTTTCTTGCCGATCATAATATAGCGTTTTTAGACACCGCAAATTTTTTTTTTATTTTGATTAAAAAAAACTAAAAAATATCCGAATCATGATTCTTAGATGCCGTGCTATTGATAAGTATTGATAGTTTAGATCCACACAATCTGGTGTGTATGACTTATGTTCTTCTGAATGAAATTTGTTAAATTTGCAGGAGATTTTTCTTTAGCCTATAACCAGGGAAATTCAATCTAGCATTTTTTTCTCCCAATTAGCTTATTCTATTTATTCCATCTGGTGTATTGTTGTAATCAATACTGGAAGACATGACCCCTACATCCTGAATCGGGCCCTCCATCGCTAGGGTTAAAGGGGGTGCCGGACGAAATCCCGAAGGCCGAAATCCCGAATGCTGAAATCCTGAATGGCCGAAATCCCGAATTGCCGAAATCCCGAAAGCCTAAATCCCGAAAGCCGAAATCCCGAATGCTGAAATCCCGAATGGGCGAAATCCCGAATGGCCGGAATCCCGAATGGGCGAAATCCCGAAAAATAAAAAAATACAAACAGTAATAATTGCGCAATCTTGACACTTATCGAGACAAAAAACCATTTTTTTTTGTAAAACGAATAGGTTTTTGTATCTCCTGTGAAAATTTGCGCAATCTTAACACTTACAGAGACGTAAGTACTTAAGTAACAGAGACAAAAACACATTTTTCCACAAAAAAATGGTTTTTTGACTCTCTTGTAAAATTTGCGCAATTCAAAATAAGTGTTAAGATTGCGCAATTATTACTGTTTGTATTTTTTTTTATTTTTCGATATTTCGGCCTTCGGGATTCCGGCCATTCGGTATTTCGGCCATTCGGGAATTCAGCGTTCGGGATTTCGGTATTCGGGATTTCGTCTTTCGGGATTCAGGCTTTCGGGATTTCGGCCATTCGGGATTTCAGCATTCGGGATTTCGGCGTTCGGGATTTCGACCCAAACCCGGTTAAAGGTAGTGGGACGCTCTACAGAAGCGTTATCTAAATGGTGTTAAGATAAAATTAAGAGAATTCTGTGTATTTTTAGCGATTTCTTTGTATTGTTGAATAAATCCACTTGGATTATGGAGTTGTCGAATACAATAACCAATACTTGCATTATACAATTGGATATTTAAAAAAAAGTAAAATAGCGCTGCAGGCGACTTTTTTCCACATTAGAGCAAACTTATGTGTCCGCCACCCAGAGCCCGAGCCTCAGGCTAGAGCCCTGAAAAAACTGACACAGTCACATTTTGAGGTATGACCTGCCAATAAAATCCATCTATTTAGTTCCGTCAAATAATGATATTTAGCTGACCTTTATCCATAGAGAGCATTACGGAAATGTTTATTTAAATCGTAGACAGTCTAGTTGGGTTACCGTTAAGTCAATTACTCACAATGATTAAAAACCATTAAATTCTCTCATTGCATTACCGTTCGCAATTCACGAGTACCGAAGCATTGAGCTTTTGATCGTGAACTTCGACACATATGGCCAAAGCAATTAATAAAATAACTTTCAGTGGAGATTATAATATTCAAAGTTAATTAGATATAAAGTCAAGCTCATGTATTCATTTGTAATAAACTTGATCGTACTGTGATGCTTTTCGTCGAAAGACAATTTTGCTTTATGGTTTATTGTAAATACGATAGACGCCTCCTTAGAATCGAGACCTTAACCTAGGTCTAAGACTGCGTATGGTACGTTGTTATGTTCTCTCAACTCTTTCTATGATGAAGTATGGACACTAAATCAAGAGATGTCACGGAGAGTTGAAGCTTTCATATGTGGCTGTATAGACGCATCCCCAAAATTTCTTGGACTGACCGGGTGACAAATGTTGAAGTTCTCAATCGAATGGGGAAGGACCGAGAAGTTTTACGTAGTATCAAAACTAGGAAACTACAGTACCTCGGCCACATTATGAGAGGACAAAAGTACAGTATTCCCCAACTTGTCATTCAAGTAAAGATCAATGGTAAGCGTAGCAGAGGACGGCGCTGCATTTCATGGCTTAAAAACCTCCGTGATTGGTACGAGTGCAGCTCCACTGTTCCGGGTAGCAGATGAAAATCGAAGATTGCCTTGATGGTGGCCGACCTCCGCTAGGGGATGGTACAATAAGAAGAAGAAGTAAATAGGATGTTTTTATACCTACATAATAATAATATAATCAAAAAATACAATAATTGTATGCAAATTTTATTTGATCAAGCTTTGATGCATTTACAATAAAAAAGCTCTAACCGTCATAAATAAAAAGGATTTTATGTTATTCGCATTTTTTGACGATGTGCGATCCTAATAAGGGCATATGGGCCTCCATAGAATGGAGGTTTGTATTAACACATTTTTGTTTTTACGAGAAATGTATGTCAGCCACATGCTCAACCTATTATGCCGGGTCCACACCGAAAACAAGTCGCGCGACAACTCGTTAAATTTTACGATAAGCATGATAATTATCGTAAAATTTCTAAAGCAATTATGATAATTATCGTAAAATTTAACGAGTTGTCGCGCGACTTGTTGCCGGTGTGGACCAGGCATTAGGTTTATACTCTGACTCAAACACATAATTAAAAAACAATATGTGTATTTGTCAGACCCAGGATTCGAACATGAGACACACGACGCTACAGACCCATGCTTACTATTTTCCGGAAAAAACAAAACAAAATAATAATAAAAGATGACGTACTAACAAAAATCTGACTTCCATTGAATGCCTATTTAATATCCTTTTTATAATATGGTAAATTTTATTTTTGGCGCTCACGATTGCCGAGCGGCTTAAGCGTCGACCTATAACGTCGTGGGTCCCAGGTTCAAATCCTGGGTCTGGCAAATACACATATTGTTTTTTTAATTTGTATTTGAGTCAGAGTATGGACGTAATAGGTTGGGCAAGTGACCAACACCCATTTCTCGTAAAAACAAAAATCTGTTAATACAAAACCTCCACTTGTACAAGCCCCATTTATGATCTTATTAGAATCGGACATGGTCAAAAAAAATGTTTTAATTAAAAAAATGTTTGTCATGTTTTCTGATTCCTACTTATTGATTATATAGAATAAAAATAATCCATACAATATATTAATATGCTTGCCTGAATTCTATTTCATTTTAGGGCCGATAATATCACTGCGTGTAGCTCCTGTTTCCTTTCCTGAATATATTGGTCTCATTTCAGAAACTATTCAAAAGATAAAAAAAGTGTACCTGTCAAATTCGCTTTTGTATCGAAAAAAACTAGCTGTCAGCTGACGGCAAACTTTGTTCAAAGAATAAAGGTGATAGTTACTAGCTAATACACCGTTCTCATAATTTATAATATGTCAATTTTTGTTGATTTCCTTCCTGTTGAATGTTGAAAAAAATGATAGCCATATTCCTATATATCAGTTTAAATTGAATCAATATTAGTTATCAAGGTGGCGTCAAGTAAATCAGTTAGTTCGTTAACGTCACTCACCTGACTACCTACTTCAAAACTTTTTAAAATTAAGACATAGTATTTACTTAAATAAAATACTAAAACAAAGGCATTTTATAACACAGAGCAAATACTAATTGAATTAAAATTAAAATCAGTGGCTTTCGCATACTGTGGCATTCTCGACTCACATAATGATTCACAGTTGAGTCGATTAAAAGTAGAAAGGACCTTAACATCGTTCAATTCAACTTACGTGTTAATCAAATCTATTGAAATGTGGTTCCCACTTATTAACTTAGTTTCAACCTCATTCAACATATAGTTAAAGGATAAATATTTTTTTATATACCTACCACGTTTTTAAATATTCCGTTGAATCATATAAACTTTTTATTGTACTTGATAGAAATACTGAATAAATATAGAACACTGAAATGTCATTTTGACATTTCATATTGATTTCCATAGTAACGCACGTATGTATTAATAATTTAGTTGCTAGGACCCCTTTAGCAACCAACAATAATATTTTTCCATACAAAAGAGAATTAACTGAAAATGAATTCAATTCTGCTTAAAAATGGCTAAAAGTATTAAAAGAATGCATTGTCGTCGTGTTCTGATATATTCTAAAAGTTTAAAATGTCTAGCTAGTCGGGAAGTAGTTAAAAATCGATTGCAAGATTTGTATGGGACAAAGAACCACCGGACAAATAAGAATACGAGCTAAGAAAAACGTGGTAAAATACACAGAATTCTACTAATTTTATCTGAAACACCATTTAGATAACGTTTCTGTAGAGTGTCCCACTACCTTTAACCCTAGCGATGGGTAGGGGGACCCAATTCAAGATGTAAGGGTCATGTCAAATCAACATCTTGGAAAAAATTAGTACCGGACAAACAAGAATACGAGCTAATAAATGGTAAAATATAAGAATGCATTACAGATTGCGATTTTTCTATAAGATTCGAAATAATAGCGTTTTTAATCGTAACCTGTTGTTCTTATCATCATTTTGGTTCCGACGGATTGTACCGTCGAGTAAAAAGTAAATTATATTAAATAATAATATATTTTCTAGCTTTAATAACAACTGTAGATTGTAGGATTTAATAGGAATAATGTACACAATATCTACATATTCTATTATTTAAAGGCTTTTCTGCGATGCGTTCTATTTATCATATAAATTCGAGAGCTTTCACTTAAGCGCTTTTGCAATTCTGTAAGTTCTGTCGTTGTCGGGTGTGCCGTTTCGTGAGTTGGGTGGCGCTTTTATCGCTTCACGGTGATCGGTCACCGTGTGAGGTAACTTTTTGACTGATTCATTACCAGGCGTTTGACAACAATAGTTTTAATCAATTTATTTATTTTCATTATATTATCAGCCTCACAATACTGTAATTATTAAATACCTATATGGCTATTATGTACGGCCATCAGTGGCGAAGACTCCATACTAGGCGATTATTTGAAGCCTACTTTCTTGAGAAAAATATTTTTTATTTGCATATTGACTTATTTATATAATCACTTGACTATATTATATTCTATGAAATAATTTATTTTGTCAACGAGAGACGCCATAAATGTGTAGGAATGTATTACATAGATAATAACAAAACAATGTACAAAGGTTTTAAAAAATATACTATAGCGCGCCATCTGTCTTGACGTAAATAAAGGTCGGATTATGTTTCAAATAATTCTCATTTTTTTTCATATGGACTTTACGTTACGTAGCCCGCCCAGTCTATCGAATTGTATGAACTAAGGTAAGCTCCAATCGCAGAGCCTAAAACTAAATAATTAATAATTAAAAAAAATCTATGGTGTTTAATCGAATATTAACAAATATACTGTTTTTAAGAATAAAAAGCACTTTTATCTAATGATTTTTGATGTGTATAAATGTTTTGGAAAAATACGTACTTAATTTAAATTGATCGCTTGATTTTATGTCGTCAGTGAGTTTTTGAAGTTTCATTAAATTAGTGTGTCATTGTCATTAGTGTGTACCTATTCATTAGTAGAAATATCTTATTATCTTCTTATTTCTCGTAAGTATACCTGACAAGTGTGTTCTTTTTATCAGTTCTCCAAAGCCTACCACTTTCCTGAAGTCACCCTTTGCCACTGACAGCCATCACCCATATATTAATAGTCTACATTTTATAATATTTTCCATTTCACATGATTTTTTATGAAATATCTAGATTCTGTGGCAGTATTAGGTATGTGGAAACCCGAAGCGTTGTCAAGTTTGGATCCCCTGGAGATTAAAAATAACATAATATTTTTTGAACGGTTTATTTTAAATTTAATTAGTAGGGCGACTTCGTTGGGCGGGCCATGTCTCAAGGATGGAAGACAAACAACCACCGAAGAGGCTTCTCTTCAATAGATCAGAAGGGAAAAGAAGGGTCGGGAGATCTAGACTGCGGTGGCTGGACTGTATAGAAAGAGATACAGCATCCCTCAGACTAAGGCGGTTGAGGGAGCTAGTGGCAGACAGGGGAGTGGAGACGTTTCTTGGAGGCGGTCAAGACCCACATTGGGTTGGTAGTGCCGATTATGATTGTAATATTTTCCATTTCAGATGATTTGTTATGAAATATCTAGATTCTGTGGCAGTATTAAGTATGTGAAAACCCAAAACGTTGTCAAGTTTGGATCCCCTGGAGATTAAAAATACCTAATATAATATTTTTTGAACGTTTTATTTTTAATTTAATTTACTTTTTTCACTCATTGTGAAAAATACCCATCTTCACAAGATTTTGCTAATTTCCGACAAAACGATCGCCTCTTTTAGGTCATAAAAAAATCAACACTGAGTAGATTATGGATTCATAACAAGAAATATACATTATTATTTCTATGTTAGTATAACTTAAATCTGAAAATTTTCCATAGTGATTAAAAATATGTAATTTCCAACATTACATAATAAATTTAATGATTGAATGCTTTTAAATGCTTGGGTATTGATATATTCCACTTACGTGAGGTTAGTTTGATTGTTTATAAGTTTTTATGAAAGGGATCACTCGATTTACTTTTTCATTCATATTAACCTGTATTTAATTTAAATATTGTCAACGCTTATTTTTTTTTGTTATTTTTATGACATGTCAATACTTTGATTTTGTAATTTTTCATGTTTACTAAACATATTGTAAAGTTTTATTTAAGTATTCTCACGACATATGGCAATATATCAATACATAGATCTATACAGCTATGACTTCTGTTTAATATGTACGTAAGCAAGACAATAATTGCTTACAGTAAGTAGGATATAAAAATATATTATCGCATTTTTTTTTAAGTAAGTGCTTTAGTAAAAATACGGACAAAAGTAGGTCAATTTTATAATCTTGATAATGAATGGTCTGAAAACTAAATTAGGTATATATTTATAATAATTACAAGATAAAAGGATCTTTTTATATACAACGTTTTTAAATTTTCATTCGTCGATTCAGTTGAATCATTTTTTTTTTTTTTTGTGATTTTACCGAGACTTTGACTGCGACAGTTGAATCATATAAACTTGACTTGACTTGACTAGTTTAATGAAATGTCATTTTGACATGTCATATTGATTTCCATAGTAACGCACGTATATATTAATAATTTAGTTGCTAGGACCCCAGACCTCTAGCAACCAATAATGGTGTCGAAATAACTTTTCATACAAAACAGAATTAACTGAAAATGAATTCAATTATACTTAAAGATGGCTAAAAGTATTAAAAAAATGCATTGGCATCGTGTTCTGATATATTCTAAAAGTTTAAAATATCTAGCTAGTCGGGAAGTTAGTTAAAAATCGATTGCAAGATTTGTACCGGACAAAGAACCACCGGACAAATAAGAATGCGAGCTAAGAATTACGTTGTAAAAATATAAATTTGCTGAATATAATTGAATAAAAATTCTATGAGTAGAGAAAGTTATGCATTACAGAGAAAAATCTCAGGAAGCTTTTTAAGCTCCACAACTTCAACGACAAAATTACAATTTTAGGTAATGTAATTGATGACAAGCGAAATAATTATGAAAACTAGAGAAAAGCATTCAGAGGCATCTATCGACTTCTGCATTTAACTTCCACGGAACACGGACAGGTTTCCAGTAAGCAAGGAATCAGCAAAAGAAAAACGACCTAACTAAATGAATCTCATAAAGACAATTCCAATAGTATTGATTGAACACAAAAAAATTGAAAGTAATATATTTTATTTGTAGTATTTGTATGCACTGTGATTAACTTATTTTGGACCTGAAGGAGTTAACAAAGACCCACCTTATAGCAGTTCGGTCAGTCAAGTTTGGAGGTTCGCACCCTTGGTGACCCCCGCAACTCAGGACTTGACGTCTTGTAAAAAAAACTTTTGAAACGTTGTAATTAATTAATTAATTAATTGTTGTAACAAATAAATAAATGACAATGGATTGATTAAATCATTATGTAAATAATATTGAATATAGATACACTGTCCTCGCAATTTATGAATTTTGAGACAGAAAAACTAGTACGTTACACCATTATACAATTTGAATTTGGACTATAATTAATTATGCAAGTTTTATAATGCATCCAAAGTAAATAAATAACATCTTTAATAAAATAAACAATGTCAAACTATACTGTAGTTATTTCGGTTACCAGTTTAAAAAATTAAAGAATGGTGGTTTTCATTGATGTCTCTTAAACATATTATTACATAATATAATAAATGTAACAAAAACAATAAATAAAATTTAATGAATATGGCACAAGTACTGGAATACACTTTTATCCTTTTCCTATCTATTAACACCCACGGTGGCCGCGCGGCTTAAGCGTTGGATTATCACGCCGTGGGTCTCAGGTTCAAATCCTGGGTCTGGCAAGTACACATATTGTTTTTCAATTTGTGCCTGTCAGGGTATGGACCTAATAGGTTGAGCAAGTGGCTGACATCCATTTCTCGTAAAAAACAAACTCTGTTAATACAAACCTCTACTCTGTGGAGGCCCATATGATCCTATTAGAATCGGACATGGTTGGAAAAAAATAATATTATTAAGCATCTTCACGATGTAATTGGATAAAACTACTTAATTAAGATATACCAATAAGTATGGTACCCACGATGGCCGCGTGGCTTAAGCGCCGGTCTATAGTGTCGAGGGTCCCAGGTTCGAATTCTGGGTCTGGCAAGTAGGCATATTGTTTTTAAATTTGTGTATGAGTCAGAGTATGGACCTAATAGGTTGAGCAAGTGGCTGACATCCATTTCTCGTAAAAATAAAATCTGTTAATACAAACCTCTACTCTGTGGAGGCCCATATGATCCTATTAGGATCGGACATGGTCAAAAGAAGAAGATGAATAAGTATGTATTAATTGAAATGGAGCTGAATTTAATATTATAAATAATTTGTGATTATAATATTCCTTGTAGCTAGAGATTATGGTCACTAATACAGCAGCTTTGCAAAAGGCTGATGTAAATAAAGAATTGATACTTGTTCGTAGTACAACGTAGTAAGGGATATCTGACATGTTTCTACAAATAGGATATAGAGAGGGACGCAGAGGGTTTGGTAAAAGGCGAACATCATAATATATGAGTAACATCTAAATCTGGACTAGGATAGTAATAGCTAGAGTAGGATAGACGCTTTCGCCAAAGTAATCATCAATGTCGTATATATTTGATAGGTATGCCACACAAAGAAGAAGTATTATGCTGTGTGCAACTTAATGAATACAGTGCATAGACTATAGATACATCTAGACGCCACCCGTTGCATTGCTAAATGAAGCTGCGTGTCGTGCATTTGGTTTGTGGGCGAGCGAACGCATTCGTCTACAAATGTTTGAGACCATAAACCATTTCGCTAGTGCTCGCCCAAAGTGCTCGCACTAAACGCTCAGAATTAAAACATAATTTTCTATTTGTTTACGTTATATAGTATTTTTAAGCGGTCAAAATGCAACCATTAGGTAAAGATATCCATAATTTAAGTTATTTTAAAGAAACACTAGGTCACTGATATTAAAATATATAATAATATACAAATAAATTATCACGAACATGTATCAACTTACCTATGAAACGTAATACCGTCTTCTTGCTTATCAGTACGGCTACCATATTTTAATAAAACACACAAAACCATATTTCCTACTTAATTAACTAAAAATATTTACCACTGACTTTATGTTTAACACAAAAAATAGCAATTTTAGCAACACGAGCTCGCAGGTTATCGACGCTACGTGAAGCGATTCACCACGATTTGCCGGCGATACTTTTGGAAACTAACTCACACATATGTTGACCTTTTATCTTACTCTAGCGCGTGTCGCAGAGATTATAAGAGTGCCGAATACTTTCTCACTCGCACTCATGCATCGTTTTTGTTCAGGCCTTGATACAGTGCCTTGCAATCAATAATTAACAGTAACAAATCGCAATTAAACTTTGATTTAAAGTATGACGTATTATCCATTTAAACTCAAAAAATCTAGGCAATTTGATAACTTAGATTATTTAAACATCATTGGATTTTAATAATTGAGTGTGGATCTTGTCCGCTTGTCAAGAAGGATTCAGGACAAATGTTGTTAGAAGATCCATACTGTAGATCCAAAAAAACGTTAAAAATAACAATTAATGAATTTAATTTCTAATAGATTTAAGTTTTGTACTATTCCTCATTACTCCTCTCCAAATGGAATAGTACAAAACGTAAAACCATTAGAATGTAAATTAAATTCCACCAAGTACATTCGGTTGATAGTATTAATATTATAATTAATGAATTTGTTGGCATAGAATTCGGAACCTCAACCTTAGGTTCCAGAAGCAGACATTCTACCATTCGCCGAACTAGTAAATTTCTATAATATAATATACTAAAAAATATTCAAGACAATAATTTATTACCAACATAAAAATATAGCATTTCCAATGTGATCAAATCGACTGACTCGAATATTGTGACGGTACGATTTTTTTGATTCGGGTTTGTGTCTCTGCTACTAACTTGGTGACTGGACGATGGTGGCACTGTGTCCAAACATGCGACAAAGCTATTGAATTTGCATTCGTTAACTTAGGAACAGTGCGCCGATAATACTAAAATAATTATATATTTAAAAAATATTTTTTTCTTTCCTTTAATTTAATACAAAGAGACATAAAGGGATCAAACCTGGCACAACTTTGGTAAATTCTCTTATTATAGGACACGGCTACTATAAAATAAGATAATAGTTTGTTTATGAGAGCATGGATTTACTGGCGGCAGTACGTACTGTAAACAATTATTATCGTGCATGTTGCAAAAGAGCATGCATAGATCAACGAAGTTTAGCGACTTCTTAATTTAATCGAAGGATATTGATGAACCTGCCAGAAAAAATACGAATTATACCGCACAGTGCATTTTGACGTTTAGTAATATTCACAACCTATCAAATAGCACCATACAATGACAACAATGCGTCTCGCTTACGCTTGAAGAATGAGATTGGCGAGACAGATAGTACTTTTGTATGTGTACCAATGACATTATTAATGCACAATGCACTCAATACAGTAGCTAGCCAGTAAATTTGCACATGTATTTATAGGTAGACGTCACGCAATTTCCATTATGCGATATCACGCATCGGGAATTAATGGCGTTAGAACAGTGTTTCTAGTGTCAATGTTCATTTGAGCGAACCCGTTCGAGCCGAACCATTCGGCAGACCCGACAAAAAGCATCGGGAATTTATAACAATATCACCTTTATTGTAATGGCGTTAGAACAGATTTTGCCATTCGGCAGACCAGTTTTTGCTAGTTTTCCTTTACATTTTTCCGTCCGAGATGGTTTATCCTCCAAAAATAGATCGGTGCACTCTAAAATTTAGAGACATTTTACGTCCCGATTTCAGTTCAACCGGGATCCGAGACGAAATTTATTCTTTTACGTATCATAGGGTTGACACCGCTAAATGTACTTCATTTTTAACATAAAAAATGCTGTTGACTTTAAAGATCTCAATTTGATTTAATGTATGTAAACTGTTCAAATCAATAATCTTAGAAGATGGCCATCCTCTGATATTACCTTGAAATTAAGATTTTTTTTTATAATACAATACCATGACAATATAAAGCACTAGTATATTAAGTCTCTTTAGACATCCATTTAAAAATAATGTCCTGAATATTCAAAAAATACTAAAACAGAAAACTCATCTTACGTTATGGATATTATTATGTCCGTTACTCTATTATTTGATTTATTTAAACGTACTTTAAATTCAGATACTGACATAAACAAAATATCAACGCATAGTCCCACATAAATTACCATAAAACACACCCAATACAGACATTGCCACACACGAGGCGCGAGCAATCTGCACCCAACACGTTCAATGGACCTATCCGCGGTACGAACTATGCAAATGAGTGTGCGCCGGTGATTAAAATATGTAGGAAAAAAACTAAGTAAGATATGGATTTGATAAGATGTATATTATAAGTTCATTAACATTTTCCGTTTCTCTAGATTTTGTGTGGGCTCGTATGACTAAAGCCACCCGAACCTGAGCAATTAAAAATTTATTTTCTCTACTGTCACGCATGGGTGTAAATAAAAATAAACAATTCAGTAGAAAATTTGGTTACGGCTTATAATCTTTATTCGAGTTCGTAAACAGCGTAAATAAACATGTCATTTGCAAATAATGATATACCAAAAAATGCACCGTGTAGTTTCAGTAGTGGATTATGCTACAATAATAGTAATAATTACAAGATAAAAAAAAATTATATATCTACAACGTTTTTAAATTTTCTGTTGAATCATATAAACTTGACTTGACTAGCTTAAACCTATACGAATCATATAAATTTGTACTTGATAGAAATAATACTGAAACGTGGTCATATTGATTTCCATAGTAACGCACGTATATATTAATATTAATAATTTAGTTGCTAGGACCCACTTAGCAACCAATAATAGTTTTACTTTATACGGATTTCTTCCGAAATAACTTTTCATACAAAACAGAATTAACTGAAAATGAAATCAATTCTACTTAAAGATGGCTAAAACTAGAAGTATTTAAAAAATGCATTGGCATCGTGTTCTGACATATTCTAAAAGTTTCAAATGTCTAGCTAGTCGGGAAGTTAGTTAAAATAGATTGCAAGATTTGTACTGGACAAACAACCACCGGACAAATAATAATACGAGCTAAGAAAAACGTTATAAAAAGAGGCCTTGAGGCCCATATAAAATATCAAGTGTTGTTTTCATTTAAAAATTCATCCTTTCAAAAGTCTTTGCCACCCGGAAATATTTATAACTGGCAAATCCACGAAATGACAAAAATCTAATGAAAATGGCATAAACACATAGATAAGAAAATATAACAATTTGGTAAAATACATATAAACAATATACCAATTATCATTTGAAAATAATAAATTAAACATTTAACATTACAAAAGACTCATTCATTCATTTCTCAAAGAGATAGAAGAAAGTTAAGTGGGTTTTTAACAACAAGTTCATTTAGTGATGTGCGTGAGCGCCTGAACAGAGGTATTAAACATGTCAATAGCCGAACTGTTTGAAATGCATTGGAAATTTTGATGAATTAAAATGTGTCATTATTTGTTGTAAGCTAGTGGGGACACAAAACTCAATCCTTGCCTCCTCATCCAAATAAAAAAAACAAAAATATTGGAAATATGACAAAAGTCAATAAAAAACTAAAACGATATTTTATTTTCATTTCAACAACCATTTTTATAGATATATTTTACATTCGAATAGCTTTAAGTTATGTAGGTACTATTCCATTTGAGTCGTTTTATTAATGATTTTGTGTATTTACTTTTGGTGAGTGTACATAGTGCCTGAAGATGCCGAAAGGCGAAACCCGGATCGCAAAAAAACTACTCAAATAGAATTATATAAAACTTAAATACATTCGACTTTAAATTCAAAGTCCATCAAGTACCTAACTTCGGTCGAGAGTATTCAAATTAATAATATATAATGGAAAGGTGAAGCGTCTTAACTCGATAGGCATTTATCTATGTATCACGGTAGCAGATTTATAAATTAAATATTTAATTACATATTTTTTTATCATAAAGTTTAATTTATTTAATTGAATAACATATTATATTTTTAATAATATTTTTCCGCCCTCTTAATCCTGCCGAATGGGTGTTTCACACCCATAACACCCCCGCTTCGCGATAATACAAAAATAAAAAATAAACTATCAAATTATTATTAAATGTGTAACTCGATTAGTCGATTCCTGAATCAAAGAGTTCATCTTTATTGCATACGTCAGTTTACTAACAGGTCCTTGTTTGAAACACGCCCGGGGTAAAACGAATTCCTGTTCACTGAATAATTCAAGATATCAAATTAATGATTTTCTCGTCATTTTACCTCGTGCTCTGTACACTTAGATACTTCAAAGAATGAATAAGTAAGTAATTGAGCGCTCTGGAGTATCAATTCGAAGTTAATATGGATAAATCAGAATGCAAATTCAGGAGCCGCGAAGAATGAAACATGCCATGCGGTTATTATCTTGTACACTTGTCTTACAGTCTTGTTTTTTGATTCAAACCAATGGTAATTTTCTTTGACGCAGATGACGCCATTAATTTGTCATGATATTTTGAAAGGGGACTCAAAACAGTCGTAAAATTATTCTAAAATATGCGTAAGTGTCTAAAAATATTACCCAAAGCTTAGCAAAATTTCTACAGCCAAATTTCTCACAATCTAGCTAGTCACTTCGTTAACACGCATATAATTATCGCTTTCCATACACAGATTGTTTATTATAATATTTTACGCAGCAAAAAATAGGTTCTACATTATTTAAAAGAATTTATAGTATTTCAATATTTATAGATGCTCTGAACATGAACCAAAGATATAACATTTATTTCGGAAAATTACATTTTATAAAACATTTACTATAATGTCGTCAAAGGGGGAAGGCAATATATAACCACCGAAAACGGATAGGTACCTACTTGTACATAAAAAATAAACCACTAATATTATTATTGTGTCAATAGATAAGGGATGTGATTCTATCAAAGCGATACCTACATTGATGATTTGTACCACAAAATGATAACATAAATTATATTAAATTCTACGTGTTATTTTTAAGTTGATAGCTATTTCTATCGTGGCACCATTATCAAGACTTCAAAAATAACGACATGTTTATGCTTAAGTATAAAACTCAGAGTGAGAAGAAGACTAAAAACGAGACTACTGAGGCGAATGATTATATTACTAGGTGCTTTACTAGTAGGTGCAAGTTATTTCATTTCATGACGTATTAATAAATATACACACGACATAAACCCGAAATCAATCGCTTGGAAAAAAACAATACAAATAAGCTCACATATGTATACCAATTATCTAATATTTTCCGACCATGTCCGATCCTAATAGGATCATAATACGGGCCTCCACAGAGTGGAGGTTTGTATTAACAGATTTTGTTTTTACGATAAATGGATGTCAGCCACTTGCTCAACCTATTAGGTCCATACTCTGACTCATACGCAAATTGAAAAACAATATGTGAAGGGCCTAGTTTCAAAATCTCCTAAAACAGTTTTTGAAAAATTTTGAGTTAGATATGGATATTTTTGTTACCTACCTAGGTTTCCACCACCAACCGTCATGTGAGAACATATATGATGGCCAAAGATTGAACGTTAAAAAATGCCAAAACCCGTCTATACGTATGATCAAAAATTAGGATAAACTTCAAAACCCGCTAAAATGGTTGGGTGTGCTTTTCAAATACCCCTAAAATGGAAAGCCAAAATACTCTTTAGAATGTAACAAATTAAAAAATAAATACATAAGGTTCACAGATTTAATAGATATTATTTTTTCTATTTTTTTTCAGAACTACCTAAAATCGTTTTAAAAGCTTTTGAAACTAGGCGCTCCATGTGTACTTGCTAGACCCAAGATTTGAGCCTGGAACCCACGACGCTATAGGCCAACATTATTTAAGCCCCGCAGCCATTGTGGGTATACTTAACCAAAAAATTGCATAACTTTTTAAACACGTAAACGACGATACAATCAAACAATAAATTCCATTGAATTTGTACTGATGTCTTCTTCTTTGCCCATATCCGCCCCTTAACTGGAGCATATGGACACCACGCGGCGCCTCCAAGAATCCCTGTCGCTCGCCAGTCTTCTTGCTTCGTTCCAGGTCAAACCAGCATCCCGTAGCTCCGCCGTATACACTCTGTAGATTGTATTTAGCGGCCTTCCAGGACGCCGGAATCCGGTCGGCTTGAAGAACAGGCAAGCCAGGTTAAAGTTCTCTTCTGGCATCCGCAGCACGTGGCCGAGCCAGGTCCAACGTCGCCTCTTCACTTTCAGCGTGATGAGAGGCTGCTTGGTACGTTCTCTTATCTCCTCGTTGCTCCTAAAGTCATACCACCGCACACCCAGTATTCGTCGCAAACATCTGTTTTCGAAGCTCAGTATACGGTTGCTCTGAGCCTTCGTAAGGTGCCATGATTCGCTACCGTAAAGCAGCACCGTCAGAATGCAAGCGTCGAATAGGCGGCATTTGGTTTTGACCGAGTACAATCGTGAGTCCCAGACATTTCGCATCGAGTTGAATGTTGCTCCAGCCATTCCCATTCGGATAGCGAGCTCTTTCTGCAAAATGCCATCTCCCGTGATGTGTACCCCCAGGTACTTGAAGCTGTCGACGCTCTCGATGCTCTGTCCATCGCTAATCAGAGGGAAATCTGGATCAGGACAGGTGCTATTGCACAAGACGTTGGTTTTCTTCGCGTTGATTTTCAAACCAACGCGAGAGGAGTTGTTATGCAACCTGTCGATTGTCTCTTGAATGCCCTCGATTGAGTTGTCGAATAGGACAGCATCATCGGCGTATTCCAGGTCGCATAGCTTCACCGTGGGGGTAACAGGTATGCCTCGGTCGGGTGGTATTGACTTCCGTAGTATGAAGTCAAAGAGAATGATAAAGAGAAACGGTGCAAGGACACAACCCTGTCTGACTCCGGTCGTGACCCCGAACCATTCCGTGACAGTGTCTCCAATTCTGACACAGCATTCGCTATTCTCGTGCAGGCTTTTGATTATGGCAATGATCTTGGGAGGGATCCCGTATGCTCCCAGTATCATCCAGAGGGAGGGGCGGTGCGGACTGTCGAAAGCCTTCTCATAATCCACAAAACAGCAGGCCATCGGACTGTTCAACTCATGGCTCTGCTGGAGAAGACATCGAAGGTTGTGGATTTGGTCTGCACACGCTCGACCAGGTAGAAACCCGGCTTGGTTTTTCCTGAGGACGTGCATTATTGGGTCCCTTATTCTCATCAAAATGATGTTTGCCAAAATCTTTCCCGGAACACTGAGTAGCGTAATGCCTCGGTAATTGTCGCAGCTTAGAGGGTCACCTTTTTTAAGAAGTGTGATGATGTCACTCGACTTAAATAATATGCACACATATAATATCGATTTGCATTGTTTGTGACAGTATATAGTTACTCGTAATTTAATATTTTAACTTTTTAGTTAACTTTATTTAACTCTTTGAGTTAAGTAGATACATCGAGTCTTCGTTACTGTTACGTAGTCAAATGGCGAGTCACACCCCAGGAAAATTGGTTCTGGTCGACTCTGTAGCCCGGAATTATGAGCGATTACTCTGGCGAGCGCCGACGTTTGATGCCAGGGCCCATTTGAAATGGCAATCATTCTTAGTGATACCTTCTTGCTTATTTGCACTGATGCTTGAGGGTGAAATATTTACCCATCTGTGTAAGTAAGTAGTGTGATCCGAGGATACATTTTTGCTCGGAGATAAATGAAATGATTCAGTTTTTAAATTGGATAGCTTCTTTTGTTACACAGTAGCTATTTGTCTTCTTCTTTTGGTGCCGTCTTCTATCTAAGGTTGGTTACCAACTAGCAGTACATCTCTTTATCTTGGGCCAGTTGTATTAGATCCTCAAATTCGTTGGACATTAAACCACTTATGGAGGTTGTACAACAAAGGAAATTTCTTTCTATATACACTTCTACTACATTCTACTGTCCCCTGCATTATGAGTTGATAATACTTCTCGTCAGTGGCGAAGACTCTATACTAGGCGATTACTTGATTATTTTATAAAAATAATTTAATTTTCCAACGAAATCACTGTCGTATATATAATAAATATACACAGATTACAGAACAGTATGTCAAAGGTTTAAAAAAAATATGCCGCAGCGCGCCATCTGTCTCAAACGTATTTATCAGTTTATTCTTCGAGAAATGCTGATGTTTTTTGTAATGACTTTACGTCACATGACCTCAGTCTGTCTATCACATTTTATGCAATATGGTAGCCTCCGATCGCCAAGTCATTGCGCATAATATTGTCTATGACTGCAGCTTTGTCCAAAATAATTAATAATTAAGTAGATAATTTATAAAAACAATTGATATAGCATTATTTAATCACATACACATAAATATAGATTGTTTTTGAAAATAAAAATGAATTTTATCTAATGATTTTTGATGTATGAGTATATAAATGTTTAAAACAATACGTAATTTAAACTCATCGCATAATTTTATGTCGTGTCGTTAGGGAGCTATTGAAATTTCATCGAATTATTGCGTCATTGTTATCAGCGTGTATCTATTCATTAGTAGTAATATTATCGTATTATCTTATTATTTCTCGTAAGTACCTATCAGTGGCGAAGACTCCATACTAGACGATTATTTAAAGCCTACCTTCTTAAGAAAAATAATTTTTATTTTCATGTTGTCGTATTTATATAATCACAAATAATAATATATTCAATATGCCAAAAGACATCTATCGTATAATTGTCATAATTTTACGGTCTTTTCCCATATTTCAATAAGCACCATCTATGGCATCTCTCGAAAGTTTAAAAAAAATAGAACACACCGCGTTTCGCTTCACATATTGTATAGGATTATTTTCGCGTGAATCGATGGGTTTTTTAATATGATGTTTTTTTCTCATTATTTCAAAATTTCTGGCGTCCCGCATACAAATGTACAAGCTGTTTCGTTAGCGCTTACGTCGCGAGAGCACATTTATTCAAAATAATTAATAAGAAGATAATTTAAAAAATAATTTCTATGGGATTCAATCACATAAATATGTATTGATTGTTGTTAAAAATATAAAATAATTTATCTCGTGATTTTTATTTATTTATTAGTTCACTCATTAGACAATTTAGATATCTGATATTGTACTACCTAAGTCTGTGTTTTAAATATAGAAGTATTTTAAAATCTCTAGTTTTACGGGTTAAATTATAAATTGTTATGGAACATAATATAATATAATATAATATACAACAACGAACATTTTCATAGATGATAGGTAATATATTTTGAGCGTATGTTACGTTTAGAAATGTTTAGGAAAATACATAAGTAATTCAAACCAATTGCTTATTTTTATGTACTAATTATAACAAACCAATTAAGCTTTTGAAATTTTTTCGTTTTAGCGTACCTATTCATCAGTAGTAATATTGGGTTATCTTCTTATTCCCCGCAAATATATCTGACGAGCATGGTTACTCCCACAGCCTACCTCTTTCAAAATGTCACCCTTCGCCACTGGTACCTATACCTGACAAGTGTACTCATTTACTCAGATCTCCACAGCCTCTTTCTAAAAGTCACCCTTCGCAACTGCTTCTCACAAGTCCTCTTGCTAATAGCTCATCTTAAAACCTCCGCATTGGTAATGTAATCGACCGAAGATAATAATATCTTTATGGTTCGCCGATATAGCCACAATATATCGAAAGCCTCCAGTCTTCTTATGTATGTTCTTTTAACGTCCAGGATTTAATTCTGTAAACCAGTAAGGGTTTGATGTAGCACCTGATCGCCCTTTATTGAGTGTCTTAATTTACGTCTCGATTTCAGAAGAAATGTTTCATTTTTCAAAATTGCTTCTTGCAATCCCAATCTCATGACCTGGGCTCTAGTTTTCATGCAGATGGAAACCGAAGTATTTTACGTTTCACCCTAAGTGTGCTTTGTGAAGTTGTTTTGTAAATAATAATGAAAACTTCTCCCTTTATCTACCCCATTTTAATGTATTTAACAATACTTTAGTTATAATATACAAAATATAATTTATTAAACATTGATTTTATTCAAATAAGTTAAATGTATATCTTTTTTATTTAACCCACTTGAATTAGAATCCCTTACATTGTCCGATACATAATCTTTACATGTTTAACCCTAATAATGGCAGCTTTAATTATGCTAAACGTCACACGAAGGGGATGTGAAATCAACCCCAGCGATTTTTTAACTTAGCATAATAATATCATATTTTCTTCCTCCACTTGTAATGCATAATAACTCATCTAGGCCGAGTTTTCCTTTTTTAATTGTACCATAATTTTTGATTTGAATGAATTTTCCGGATTGCACGGATACATAAAAAAATATACTAAAATTCCATCTATGAGTATTTGCATACAGTTATTTTTTTACATATTATTAAATGAGCAAATTATACAAAAGTAGCTTACTAAATATTAAACCTATACTTTTGCAATCATTTTATTAGCTTTGCTTTATTCATGTATATTAATAATAATAGTTAAACATGGATCCACCCTGGGAAAGCCAGAGTTGTGACGCATAATTAGAGTTTTGTTGAATGGTCGATGCTAATTTAGTGTTCAGAACCACTGGTTTACTAAACAATTTCAGGAGTTATGCAGCCTAAGCAAATTAAAATTAATTTAGAACTATTTTAGATCAACAATAATACAATAAAAGCGTTTTCATAGATATGTTATCAAATGGATACTTGAACTAACTTTATCAGTGGCGAAGGGTGACTTTTGAAAAGAGGTAGGCTGTGGAGATCTGATAAAAAGAACATACTTGTCAGGTATAATTACGAGAAATAAGATGATAATACAATATTACTACTAATGAATATGTACACACTAATGACAACGACACACTAATTTAATGAATTTTCAAAAACTCACTGACCACTTAAAATTAAGCAATCAGTTTAAATTAAGTACTTACGTATTTTTTCAAAACATTTATAGCAAAAATCATTCGATGAAAGTTCTTTTTATTTTTAAAAACAGTAAACTATATTTATTAATATTCGATCAAACACCATAGAAATATTTTTTTTAAATTATTTAATTATTAATTATTTAGTTTTAGGCTCTGCGATCGGAGCTTACCTTAGTTCATACAATTCGATAGACTGGGCGAGGCTACGTAACGTAAAGTCCATATGAAAAAATGAGAGTTATTTGAAACATAATCCGACCTTTATTTACATCAAGACAGATGGCGCGCTGTGGTATATTTTTTGTGGTATTATTCTGTGGTAAAACCTTTGCAGATTAATTTGTAATTATCTGTGTAATACATTGCTATAGACACGGCATCTCTCGTTGGCAAAATAAATTATTTTATAGAATATTATATAATCAAGTGATTATATAAATAAGTCAATAATATGCAATTAAAAAATATTTTTCTTAAGAATGTAGGCTTCAAATAATGGCCTAGTATGGTGTCTTTGCCACTGGTATATATACATATATAGATCATGTACCGTATAGGTATCGCTCTAAAATTAAGAATATTATGAAGGTATTTTATGAGGTACTTAATCCTGAACAATCTGCAGATTTTGTTTTGAAATAACTATATTAAATACAAATTAAATTTCAATATAATGCATTGTCTTTTCTAATCCTACAAATCAATATATTTTCATAGTTAATATTTACAAGATACTCGTATTTTAAGAGTCTTCGTTTTTTCAAATAATTATTTATCAACACGCGCATTATATTATATAGGTACATTCAGTCTATTCAATATTCACTTAAATAAATATTCGATAAAACTTTATATATAAGTTTACAATTGGCTCGTCTTTTTGAGAGATTGCAACAGGTAAGGAAGGATCTGCATTTTATGATGGTTTGATACATTCTTTCACATTCAATTATTTATCATTTATACGGAACTTGCACACGGATTATGGCTTATACCTACAGATTACATGCGTACAACAATATATTATTTGATAATACTATATATATGTAGATAAATTGCAGCTTTAAAGCTTATTATTATTGTTACAATAGTAAGTTTCTCACAACTATATTATCATGATCAAACAATGTCAGTTTTTGTACAGCTTGTCTGTGGTGGTTTTTCATGAACCAGATGAGACAGTCGCTTCATCAGAAGATAATATTATGAAAATCATAAATAGATGTGTATATTTTACAATGTGAATATAAAAATCAATTGAAGCATAATATAACAAAGTGTAAAAAATCAATTACTATAGTAATTTATTTTAAACAATTATCATAATTAAATAATTTTATCCTAAGCTAAGACCCATAGTTCAATAATTTAACTCGGTATTTACGATTAAAATATGATGTTCATTTGCACCTAAGAGTTTTAATTATTTATTACCTATATCATCCTAATTTTACTTGTATTTTATAATTAATTGATTTACACAATCAACGTTTCAAATAATGTTTTTCATGTAATTTAAAAAAGTTTTTCTAGAGTTACTCTATTTGTTATATAAGCAACTTTTTTGCAACCTTTTTTGCGTACCTACCTTAAACCACCACTGCATGATTTTCAAGTAAAACTATATCGTCATTAAAGTGCATGTAAAAATTACAACTAAGCTGACACGTCATGCTAAATAGTTTAATTATTTTTATATTATAATCATTTGCTAATGATTTATATAGATATATCACTTCAAGTTTTAACATCATAACTAGGTAAGTATAGTTTTTTGTTTCACAAAATAATAACACCAAATAGATTATCCCTAGTAGTTTTTCATTATATATTTTTATTTTTTTAAACACCTAAGATAATATCGTTTCGTTAATCAATCATTGATAATAATTATTGCATGTATCCTTGATTGTTTCCTTGTTAATAATAAATAAAAATGCATTCAATGGAAGGTCAAATAATATATATTAATTACATTTATATAACAACATTTTTAGCGCAACATACCCAATGCAGTTTTGTGATTTTATTTTTACTCAATTAGTTGAAGCTTTTAAAATTAAGCAGGTACATATACGACGAGGTCATAATATTTTTTAATCCATAATATTCATGAATTGAAATATCTCATAGGTAGGTAATTACCTCTTACTGCATCACAGTAAATTAACTTAGCTTTTACTACTTGAGTACTTGTCTACCTACTTAACTAATTGTCTTTTACATTGTTGATAGCTTTATAATGTATGTTTATTTTTTTTTCAAATGATCGTATTTTTTGTAAGTAATCTAATTCTTATAATATTGGATTATAATAAGTTTATGTACCTATGTCATTCTCATTTATGACTGAAAATGTATTACCAAAGTTGCTCTTTTAAGCTGCATGTACCTTCTGTTTAATTATTTATATATATCTTTCACCACACGAGACTAAGTTTATTTATAGAATAATATACTTAGTGTATTATAATATACCTACTTAGTGTATTATAATATACTTAGGTACTTATATCAAATTCAAATATACTTATTATATTTTGATATAGGTATATGTAATTATACAGTGCTCGAGATAGAAAATTTTACAAATCTAATTTTATATAAACAAATGTGTTAGATTTTTTGTTATATGGCCTACCTAGCTCAAATGGTCAAATTAATTTTTCCACGAGACGGAGCGTTAATTTTGGGAATTTCATGAACCGGAATTCCGCTCCGGTCTATTTGGTACCCTGTAGGTACCTATATATAATATAATTTCTATTTATATTATTATCATAATCACTTACAGTACCTAATTTTAAAATAGAATCTCGATCAGTAAATATAGTAATTTTAATAATTAAATTTGGTATGTAGTTGTAGGCGGATAATTAACATAGTAACTTAATATTTTGGAAAACTATGTAGACATCTACAAGTTAAATTGCTGTACTGTATTGTAATTTGTACCTAGCATATTATTCATATGGTTATGTATATTCATATCTTAAAATAATTTTACGAAGATTGTTCCTTTGCCATTTTACTCAAGACTTAAACTTCTTCACTTGGATCCATACAAAATTAGGTATTGATTGATAAATAACAATAGGTAGGTGTGTGCATACTTTGAATCAGTCAAGTGATTCAAACCTGTAGGTATGTCATGAAACAAAATGCGAAAATCTACTTCGTGAAGAGTCAATAAAATAGCAGGTAGTACTTGCTTGATACCTAAATAAAAATTATTAGGTGCCTAAGTAGGTACTGTGTTTGTTCTTAAGCAGAGCATATGGGCCCCACTAAGTGGGATTGTATTAACAGAGATTATATGACACATAGTTGTTAACCATTCGTCCAACCCATTGTTATACAACAATTGAACAGCCGCGGGTTCGATTCCACGATCTAAGGCTTCTTATTTTATACAAAGACGATTCCTCCACGAACTAAACCAACGTGGGTGCAATATTTTTCTGTTAATTTTTAAAATAACAGTTACCTAGCCACCAATGTATGTAGGTACCTATATTACGTTGATTATAGATAACTACCTATATAAATTGAACCTTATTTTGAATTTACAAAACATCCATGCATATAAGTGTCTCAGACAAAATTTTCTGGCTGATAAAGATATAAGTAGGTTGGTAAGTAGGTACAGGGGTTAATTAAATGTTATTTTAGTATTTTAGTACTTATGAATAAAATACTTACTATATACAATCTATTATAAGTAATTCTAATTAATTATATTAAGTATATTGTTGTACCTACCGTAAAACTTCACTGAACAACAAACTTTTCTGCTCTCCTATTTTCACACAAAAATATCCATATTACAAAAAAAGTTTTTCCAATCAATCATTCACTGTAAAAGTCAACAAACTTTACACCTTTTTGACAGTAATAAGCTTTTCTCGTATGCTATTTGACAGTTCGTGCGGCGGAAAGCTTTTTGTAACATAAGCTGTAACAGATTCGAGGCACGGCCGCGTCGGTCGGTCGGCTGCCGCGCTTTGAGCGAAGGATGTTGCCGGACAAGCCGCAACTCCCTCGAAGCCTCCGCCCATATCCGGCAGTGGCGCCCTAATCTTGCCGTGAATACTTTGTAGTCATCGGCCACTAAGATCGTAGATAGTGTTCACTTAAAATTGACACTTAACGCATACGATAGAATTAGTTATATTTCATTACCAGATTTTTCTTGTTTAGGCACTACAATCCGTATTATTAAACACATAGGTGCTATGCATAACTATGCAAACCCTCTATGTTTATTTTATGTAAATTCATTTTATGTAAATTTATTTACATTTATATTTTATGTGAATATGTTATATTTATATTTTATGTAAATTTATGTAAGTTCAGGAGAGAGTTAAAACGTATTATGTACCTAATATATTTCTTTTATAAATAAAAAAGTTTTTTCTACGATATTATTTAAAGTACACTCTTTTTTGACATAGTATCAAAACTTATTTATTTGTAAAAAAAATGTAATAAATATTACGTTTTAATTCTCTCCTGAACGTTTACATTAAACAGACATAGAAGGTTGGTTTACATAATAGGCAGACGAAAGTACTTATTAGGAGGTCAAACATATTAAAACGCGTATATTCAACGAAAAAAATATTTAAAAGTAATTACTCTACATCCGTTTTCTTTGAAAAACTTTTACTATCATGATCTAATAAATTTAACATTTTAGACTATATTTTAAAATTAAAGGAACTGAACATAATGCAAATATTTGTTAAATTATTATTATTCAATGTTGAATATACACTATATTGAAAAATGATGAAGTCTTATTGAAAATATTATATTTTGAAACCAGAAATCAGAAAACATTCTAGAAAAGAGGTAGACCAGGTGGGATTACAACCTCGCATATTTTTAGGCTCTTATATAATATCGTCTCTGTTCTGGCAGAACACACTAACTGGAGAATACTAGTTTTGAGTAATTTGACTTTGAAGTTGTAAAAATGTTTGAAATGGTCTATCATGTGAGTTTATTAAGTAATCGTAAAAAAATGACTTTAAAATAAAGACTAGTAAGTAGGTAGACTAGAAAGTTTATTTATTAAAAAGGTTTCCAGACGGTAAAGTTTGAAATAAGGAACATTTTGCTATAACTAACTCAATATGTATTTTTTTCGAATTAGTGTCTTCTGCCAGAACTGTGACGATATATAATCGAAGTTTACTAATGTTATTTGTATTTATAATTCCTGGTAATCTGAAAAAGACTTTTCTTCTCTGAATTTAAAGTTCCGAAAAGGCCTCTCATTTTGGTGACTGTAGGATATAGACCCTGGATAATAAATCCAAACATGGTTTATTCGTAATATTATAGTGTTTTTTCACCATTGCACTAAGTGATACATAATTATTGTTCTTCAATAACATTACGAATCTATTTGGACGTGAAATTATCCACGCGGGGAATTTTTCGTGTAGGTACCCACTTAAAAATCACAATGTATGCGATTTATTACTTCAACTTTTAAAAGAACTGCAAACGATCGCTATATTAAAAAAACACACACACACAAAGTCTATCGACAATGAATCACACAACATTACATAAATTCGAAAATACAGTAATATAATAAGTATAGTGTGTGTACTGTGTTATTTTTTTTAATTTTTGTCACACTTAAAGTAAATCAATCCAGAAATGGCCAATTTATCAAGTAATAGGTAGGTATAATACTTCCGATCGCTATGTCGGATTTATGTAAATAGCAGATCATAATATTATTTACTAATAATAATGTGCGTTAGTTTTTTTAATTTTATTAATTTATGTAACAAATAGATTTTATTTTAATTATGCATATGTACCTACTTGAGAATCTACTAGGACACATTATAAAGCATGGTTAAATAGGTTCAAAAATAAGTATATACATACCCAATTATTGTTTGCACAATGCAGTTAATGACTACTCAAAATATAAAAACTATAATATCAGTCTCCATCAAAAAAATTACCTAAAACCAGTTTCTATTCGTTATGTAACATTTTTTAAATATTATGAATCAATGTAAGTTTTTCCATTTTCCTCTACGCCCCTGAATTAGATTTGTCCTGTTTTGGCTTAGCCAATAAGCAAAGCTCTAGCTCAAAGCTCAACACGTTTGATTCAATAGTGTCAGAAAGAGACGGCGAGTATTATAATCTAAACCCCTGCTACGAGAAAATGTCAAGAGAGAGAGAGGCGGGGATACTTTATTAATTCATATTATTATTCTGAGGGGGCGTGGCTATCTAGGATAGAGTTAAAATTAAAATAGCAACACATTCCATTTGCTCAAATTCGTGAACGGAAAATCAATAACGGCTTATGAAATTATATCATACCAGCAAAAATAGTCTTTATTTATATAAACAATAAATCCTGATTTTCTTGTTTTATAAATCACATGCGACGTTTTATTTGTTAGGTGTCACTAAACTGTATTCCTTTTTTGAATTGATAATATTTAATCATCTGAGAAGAGAAAGGTGTCAAAGGATATCTTCTGTTTATAGTCACAACGTCGTAACTTCTTAGTGAAAAATAATTAATAATCGATTCTGTGTTAATTATTACCATGATCTATAAATGCCTGCGAGAATATGGCCATGGGAAAACGCGTGCTATGGAGATAATGGATTTTTTTTTTATAGAAGGTTCCACAATTTGCGGGATTAGTATTTTGTAAATTTGTTTGTTTACTTTATGGTTGCTAGAATATTTTTTAGGAATGAATAAGAACTACTTTAGTGATCTTTATTTTTAACTAAATACGTAGGTAGATATTTTAATATTGGTAGGTATCATTATTGCATGATTTATGAGGTAGGTATTTTATTCTAATGTAAACGAACCTGAAAAGTGAAGTCAAATTTCATATATAGAACAATTGAAACTAGTCAAATTAAATTTCCTGTTATTATTATATTTTATAAGTATTATAGAAATGTTTATTCGTTTTATTCAAACTTTATTCTTTATTCAGACGATTTCCTAGCCTTAAAAAAACAGAGTAGTAGGGACATAATAGGTATCTACCTATTATGCCCCTACTACTCTGTTTACTCTGTGTCTACTCTGTGCCCACGGTGGCCGCGCGGCATAAGCGTTGGACTACAAAGCCGTGGGTCCCAGGTTCGAATCCTGGGTCTGGCAAGTACAAAAATTGTTTTTCAATTTGTGTGTGTCAGGGTATGGACCTAATAGGTTGAGCAAGTGGCTGACATCCATTTCTCGTAAAAAACAAAATCTGTCAATACAAACCTCCACTCTGTGGAGGCCCATATGATCCTATCAGGATCGGACATGGTCGAAAAAAAAAAAAAAAAAAAAATTTTTTAGTCGATTTTATTGTCAGGGGCGCACAAGAAAATTATTTAGGCGTATGGAATATTAATGATTCTTTTTCGTCAGAACCTCATAACTGAGAAACGTGACCCAGATGGCTTGGCTATTGAAAAACCTTCTCTTGAATTGGTGCAACCATTTGAGGCATTAAATTATTGATTTAATATCTGGCGTAGCATAAAAGACAGGACTGCGCTGATGACACAAACGGACACTAATAATTATAACCGTTAGGCCACACGCCGTTGATAACTACTTAGTGGATGTGGAAGGTAGAAATAACTCATAGGTGATAGATGATAGTTATAGCTACATATAGCACCATTAGTAGTAGGTACTTTAGTGTATTAACTCCAAAAGTATAGTAATGAGATATCAACGTTTTAAGTTACAAATCATTTATATCTGTAATATTGCGGTAAGTTTTAGAACTTCGTTTGAGCTTAATACTTTAGTATATCAAATCAAAACTAATGCACCAAAATATACATCACATTGATGGATTACCATAGGACCAAAAATATACATCACATTAATGCATTATCTACTTAATATAGTAAAGCAGTCAACTTCTTAAAATATTTTCAAAATACTTCATGGAAGTAACTCAATAACAAGGCATTTCACGTGTTGCTTGAGTTACTACGTTAAATCAAAAAATTCTAAATAAGACTGCATTATTAACTACAAAATTATATTTTTTGATTTAATATACTAAAGTACTCATGGTGCGTTATATAGATTCAACATTCGGAGTGTCTGGGTATGAAGAATGAACCCGAAAGAGTGGGGGTTCAACGGTTGAAGCGACAAGAAACTTTGAAATAGTAGACGGGGTAGATTTTGTTAATCCGCGCCCTCCCTTCACCTTAAAAACCAATAATAAATTATTATGAATACTTTTTAATGGACTCCCTCATGTGTGTTTATTGTAGGTAGGTACGTAACTTCAACTGTCGTATTTTAACACATTTGGAATCGTATTTTAGGTAATTACCATTTTAATTATTAGGTTTTACTTTTGCTGTCCGGGGAGGCCACATAGGTATATTTTTTTTAATTAACTTGAAAATCGGTTTGCGCCATTAATATTTTCCAAATACGTTACCCAGGTAGGTACGTTTATTTTCGTGATAGCAAGGCAATTGCCGAATTAACACCTTTATAAAAAAACACTTAATTACTTTCACATAAAATTGCCCATAAAAAGTAATAACTTTATCAAACAACTTGCAGCCAATTTCAGCAGCATTTAAAAAATGTATATTTTTACACTCGCCTTGAAGGAAAACAGTATTTTCTTTGCCGGTTTCATCTTTAATATTATTACTATCGACCGAGGGTACTTGATGGCATTTTAATTTTAACTCTAATGGATTTAAATTTCGTACTATTCCATTTGAGTCGTTTTTTGCAACCCGGGCTTAGCCTTTTGCATTTTCACGTACCTACCTATTATGCGCACTTGCCAAAAGGTTAATATGTACACAGCGACTACGAATACACTTACTTTTAACTCATAGGTATAATAAATTAATACCTACAAGAAGGTAAAAAACCTTCATCCATCAAATCCATTAAATTTTTTATCTTTATTGTAAAACAAATTAATTATTTCCATTTTATGGGGATCACAAACTATTAATTGGAAACTTTGTGAAACCGTAATAACCGCCGGGTTTTGAATATTTCACATAGTGAACGTCTCATGATTAAAACAATTTTAAGTAATGATATATATAGTATGTAGTATTGAAGTATTGATATACAGGGACGCACTAAACTAGGGTATTGCCTGTTGGGGGTGCTCAGCACCCGGCCGGCAGGATTTAAGGATCGGCAAAATACACAGAAAATAGTTACCAATAATTAAGTAAACCGAATCAAATGTTAAAAAGATAAAATACCTAATATTTAAATATGGATAGGTACAAGGTAGCAAGTAGGTGGTCGTAAAACGCTCCACGAACATTACACCATTTGATCTCAATGCTATATGGTCATCTGTTTCCTGTACGACAGCTCACGATGAACTGAAATTAACACGGCTAACTGCATAACTACAGTTTAATTTTAAACAGGTATCTACATATTTACTGCATACATACATAGGTACCTGCTTAATTTAGTTGCCTACACATTTTTTTAAATTATGAGTGACCTGTTTCCTTTCTACCCTTGCGTAAATGTTTCAATTTATTTACTCAAATGAAAAGGGTTAATAAGCATAATTAGTTTCCTGACAGAGATCGGAAGTTCTTTCAAACCATTTAAAAATATAATTTTTTTTCAAATGTTTCTACAGGTAGGGATCTGGTTATTTTCCAACAACTTTAAATAATATGTTATATTTTACAGGCTATATCCTTTCAATACCAATCCAGCGCAGTCTCTGCATTTTCATACCTATGACATGTGATCTTTTCTCCCCTATAAAGTGTGTATAGCTCCTCATTATACCTTGATCTCCAAATACCATCTTCTTGAACAGCCCCAAAGTTTCTTATCAAAACTCTTCTCTCAAAGATACCCATACTTTTCTCATCCTGTTTGTTGAGTGCCCAGCATTCTGTGAACGAATTCAGCAAACCACACTATCAGAAGTTGAATATATGTCACTCATCCATCGTGGGCACGAGCGATAGGTTGGTAGGTACCTACAGTAAAGTTTCTTGAAGGGGCGTTTTCTTTATCCCGTATAACTGCCACCTTTCAATTATAAAGTGAGACCAACCCTTGATTAAGGGTTCAAGATAAGATGAAGCCTGAAGGCAACCCTTCATTATCTCATATTAAATTGATATTTTTATCTGGGTGCACCAATTACCATTCGCTCCGATGATTTTGCATTAAAACTGTATTTCCGAAAGGGTTTTGATTTTTCGGTCATTAAAAATAGATTTGGTCGTGTAGTTTGAAAAATTCGAGATGAAAAAAGTGATCTTCAAAAATATTGATATTATGTTAGCGTTTATTTCTGACCCCATTCTGGGAGCTAAAAAATATTATATTAGGTATATGAATATAATAGAATTTAAATATACAATTTGTCAGAAAACATACATAGAAAAATATCCTAGAAAAAAGGTAGATCAAGTGGGATTAGATCTAGATAGGGGAAAGGGTTGTAACTTGGACACTAGAAGCGTTAAATCTCAATTAACTTTTGTACTACCCTCAAAGTAAAATTTAGCACTCATTTCCAAAACGTATAGAAGCGAGGTAAGCATAATTTTTAATTAACTACTTCTTTTATTCAACGAATAATTCACAAGATTTAAGAATGTACCATTCTAATTGTTGAACATAAATAATTTTGAAAAACACTTACATATAACAAATATATTATAACCAATAGAAAAAATCCTTTTTGAAAGTAAGCCACCCCGGCAGTGAATCGAACTCTGCATCTCTTGGGTTTACCTTTTACCCCGCGCATTTATCCTTTATGCTACAAGGCGACGTACTAATTGCG
Source organism: Rhyacophila brunnea (assembly GCF_057557595.1). Taxonomy (NCBI): domain Eukaryota; kingdom Metazoa; phylum Arthropoda; class Insecta; order Trichoptera; family Rhyacophilidae; genus Rhyacophila; species Rhyacophila brunnea. The sequence continues at coordinate 35,855,377 of NW_028232806.1, read as the reverse complement.
ACAAATTTTAACTATTGGCCTTTTTTTGCAGCATTGTTTAAGTGAGAAATCTATCGGATAATTTGTTAAAAAAAATATATTGCTTAGAAAAATTACTTTGTCAAAGATATGTTTGGTTTTACCTTGAGACGCTATTCTGGTTTTACTCCCTTGGGACATGTCTTAATCTACTGTAAAATTCCTAAGAAAGCAAAGGACTAATTTTATATTTCCCAATGTCGACAACTTCACCGTTGGTCGCAGTGATATAGTCACAGTGAAAGTGTTGCCAACTCTAACAATACGCCATGGGTTTCATTCCTTGAATATTGTATTCCCACATGACCTATTTTAAAATAAAGTAAATACAATAAAAAATGTAACACATTATCTAAATCTAAACTATCAAAAAACACTTAGTACTTAAGTTCTGGTTTAAAACTAACCAACTGGTTCAACAGTGAGTAGTGATGTATGTATTGATGATAGCATACAACCAGGGAACTCAGAAATAATGGAAACTGAAATACGTAACGGGTAAGGCGAAGCAGGTATAACCGACTCGAGTAAGGAAGAATCCGAGTTAAACTTACACACGTGTTAAGAATACGTTTTACGTCGAATACTAAAAACTGCTCTCGGTTATGCATTTACGCTCATTTAATGTTGGTGTATTTCACACACTATTGCACGTGCATAATGTGTGCTTCATTTTCGTAGGACACTCACACATTCAAAGCCCTGCATCAAGATGCGGCGGATTGAATATAGTCTATCGGTATTCTATATTTTATTATCTGTTCTGTGCATACAACAGTTAATGATGGTTAGCTAAAAGCTACCTACAGTTATTGCCTATGTAGGGCTAAAGGGTTTTCTTACTGGTATAAAAGATGGCTGTACAATAATTTAAAAAATGAAAAATGTCCCAAGGTACAACCCTTTCTCCTACATATGGAATTGTAATAATCTTACTTAAGTATATTTATTTTCTTGTACATAATAAATTATTAGTAAGTTCAAGTAAGTTACACCATAAAAAAATATTGGAGAAATCCACGACTTCGGTTAGCAATTGAAGTAATAGGTATCTACTTTGATTTAATAAACAAAAATCGATTGCCAAAGTAGCTTGATTTAGAAGAGCGCTGATGAGTGGGTATTAAGAGTGGCCAATAGTTAAAATTTGTCGCAATTAGCATGTCACCGCGTAGCATAGAGGTAATGCGCGGATGGGGCGTAAACCCGGGAGATGCAGGATTCGATTCCCTGCCGGGGTGGCTTACTTTTTTCAAAAAAAGATTTTTTCTATTGGTTATAATATATTTAGAGATTTAGAAAGTGTTTTTCAAAATTATGTATGTTACATAATTATGTCTACTTTACTGTTCATTTCCATTGTAAGGGAATCAAAAAAATCAACCAATGCTTAAAGCGTCAACTTTCCTTTTCCTACACTGGTTATTGTGTATTATGGTATATTATAGGTAAATATTTTTACATCGAAATAACTCTATAATATAAAGTAATTTTCCATTGATTTCTTGTCTATAAAATCTAATCTAATACCCCAAATACCCATCAATCAAAAAATCAACATCACTCATTCAGGCGCCTAATCTTGTGCGAAATTTAAACACATGAATTATTGATTTGGGCCACTGCTACCGGTAATTAGGCACGCCTCGGCTGCTCTCCTACCTGTTTTACCTGTCTCCGTTCGCCGGTGTAATTCGCGCGGCATCGTGCCGGTCGGGAGCTTTTTTGAGCTTTTTCTTTATCTTCCTACATGCTTATTACAGTGGATTTGTGGTTAGACAACGCATACATTGTATCAGAATAGCTATTGTTGGTACAAAATTTTTGTGAATGAGTAAAGGGAATGAATGAAGCGTATGATTATTTGATTACAAACATTACGCATTATTTCTACATATAAGGTTAATACCGAGTCGATGTTAATGAGTATTCTGTTATTTTAGCTGTTATTGATCTGTGTTTCTTTAAAAACTTTTAATTTATGTATAGGGGATATAGGTTTATACAAATCATAGATAAGACGCGCTCACAGAAATATGGTATTGGGGATCTATTGGCATAATAAATAAATCTAAAATGGCATAATAAATTAATTTATTTTTGAGTTTTAAGGCTGCGGGAGGGAGTAAGGTTAACAAAATCTAGCAGATGCTAGTAAAATTCGCATTATTGGGCAAATATCGTGGCCGTCATCCCTTATTTTCCCACCTACCTCACATCCTTATATATTATTGTTACAAGACCAGGCAACCAGCAATTACGGGTAATGAGATGACCGTGATTGCGAATAAAATTCAGTTACTCCAAGACAGCCGAGCGCGTAGGCTTGTCAAAGTTATCGCGCTATCTGATACGATACGAACAATGCCGCGTAACTACAGAGTGATTCATACAAAACGCATCTGTTCGACCTTCGTTGCACTAAATCTGTTACGGTTTGAGTGAACGTCGCATCTATATCATCCATACTGAACTTATCATCATCATTCATCAACCTCATATAATATTATCATCCATCAAAAGTGTACCGTCCGTTTACCGAATATTAATAGAATCGAATATTATAGAACACCGAACGGGTCCCAGCGCGCGCCAGCCCTATCAACATAAATGTGTGTGGCATCCTGTATAACCCCCCCGCCCCTCTAGATCCATAATCCAGCACACCTTCAAATTACAGTCCACCGCTAAAAACGCCATTACCGCATTTAGGTACTCCACAGACCCTTGCACTTTTCTAAATGCATACTTCAAACTCAGATAAACCGTACATTGAGTCTAACAATAAACACCTGGTCCGCAGGTATAACTACAGGTGATCATCTATGAGTTCTTACGACTTGTCGCATCCACATGTGCAGGTAGGTACAAACTTGTATCTTGATGTGATTTTGTATTGTGCCTGTGCTTTTGTTTCAATATCTGTATGTTGTCGTTTACATCCTGTCACCATACGAATAAATTAATGAAAGTTGAAAAAAATATGATAGTTTTCTTATTTGTGTATCAATCCAAAGCTTTTATTACCAAGCAAGACAAAGTCATTTTCAAATTAACTTTACTTTATACTATTAAAAGATGTATAAAAAAGCTCCATCTCACACTGCAATAAACCGACCCATAGTTTAGACTAAGTCAGTTTATTCGAAGTAAGTTTTAATTGAAAAACTAAATGCATTTGTTAGACTACCAATTAGGTACCCTTTTTATTCATACGCATGTATTTATTACAATATTATACAAGCTTTAAAACACGCTACATTTTGCGATTTTACACTTACATAACAAATTTTTAATGCGCTGTTTTGGATTAGTGTTATTAGCTTTCATTTTTTATTCAGAGCTTTAAGCTTCACGTATAATTATTACATTAGATCGATGCATAAAATAGTGTGTATTATGGTACTGTGTAAGGTAAAATAAAGCTTTAGTTCACGGAAACATTTATATTAGTCCATATTCCTGTAAACTCGTAACCAAAAGAATAAAATGTAAAAAACCCTCACTACTTAAGGGGGGACATGCTCGTCGAAGGTCACAATTGAGCCATTTTTTTTTGTCATTCCCTAGTGGTTAAGCTACAACATACGGCCGTAGCCATAAATTGACAAACTATAATTAAAGTAAGGAGTAAAATTATGTTAACGCGCGTGTTTGAACCTCCCTACTTCAATTATAGTTTGTCAATTTATGGCTACGGCCGTATGTTGTAGCTTAACCACTGGGGAATGACAAAAGAAATGGCGTATATCAAAAAAATACTACCTTATTCTTAGGTCAATAATTATTATAAAGCAATCATTATTCATAAGATGTTTATCACACTTGAATAGTCAAAGACATAGCTTATAATAAATATCTTTAGAATCATCTTCAAATGTGTTAATCTTGCCGATTTTTTGAATAATAAAATGCCTAATTCTTGTCAAATTTGGGATCACAGAGATTATCAATATAATTTTTTATCATGAATATTTTACAAAAATTATCTCGTAATAAATTATACTAATGGTTTTATAAATGCGTTTAAAAATTAATAAACGTAAAAAATCTTAACACCACTGCACAGTTATGTACCGAAATATGACTATAATCTAAAACATTAGAGCGAGAGGTTTAAAAGAATACTATTTTATGTAACAAAAATACTGTATGCAGTCATCAAATGTTTAAAATAACTATACAGGATAATAAGGCTTCAAAATTATATAAATAGATTATCTACAACGTTTAAGGAGTGTCCAGGATCATGGTTTGAAAATACAATAAAAACTCAATTTTGACCTTCGACGAGCATGTCCCCCCTTAAGCTTTGCGTATAATTATTACATTAGATTGATGCATAAAATAGTGTGTATTATGGTACTGTGTAAAGTAAAATAAAGCTTTAGTTCACGAAAACATTTATATTAGTCCATATTCCTGTAAACTCGTAACTAAAAGAATAAAATGTAAAAAACCCTCACTACTTAAATACTGAGTGTTGCAGTAGCAAAGGCTGGATGTAGACTATTAAGATCCGCCATAAATACTGCACATGAAACTTTGTTAGTCATACCTACGTAATTGTTTTTATTGAACTAAGACTACAATTTCCAGATGATGTTGGTTATTTTTAAAAATCAATTACACCCTGCTTAAACCAAACCATAATAGTTTTGGTATATTTTTGGCGATACGAGAAAATTGTGCACACTTTTTCATTCATACTTTTTTGTTTTCGTTGGATTAAGAAGAATACCTACATATTACACATATTGTTGGTTCATTTTTTTAAATTTATTAAGCCCTGCCTAAACCAAACTATAATTATAATAATAAACTATTATATAATGATTCTGTCTATAAAATATCCAAAGTTATGTATGATAAATAGACGAGTATTGTTTAACTATTATCTATTATGACTTGGTTTTCGCAGGTTTTAATTGACTTTTTAAAACTAACCAACACCATCTGTAAAGTGTACTCTTATTTCAATGATCACGAATGCGTATGGCTGACAGAGTTTAGTGTCCATTATTTATGGCGGATCTTAACAGCCTACCTCCACCCTATGCCACTGGTGTGTTGTATAGAAACTAATTAGAATTAACTTTGGAATTGCAAAATCTTCTTATAATAATTATTATTTAATAGGTTTTTAGGTCCTTACGTAAGTGCAAAGTTCCTTCGCCCTCTGAAATAATATAATAATGTTTATGGTGGTGTTTGTACGCAATGGCCACGCGCAGGTCGCGTGCGAGGACTCATCTTCGGATAACATCGGATAATTCCGGCGAAGGTGTTATCACCCGCGCAATCGCGAGATAATAATATATTCATAATACCAATGTTGTTAAGCCAAAAATGCTTGAGGGACATTTTTATAATAAAAATAATTAAATATAATGTACCTACTAACGGCAAAGATTTTTTAGAATTTAATTTTTATCATTCAAAAAATCTCGTCAACGTCTGACGTTTTACAACGTTTTTATTAGATCGTATTCTTGTTTGTCCGGTGGTTGTTTGTCCAGTACAAATCTTGCAATTGATTTTTAACTAACTTCCCGACTAGTTAGACATTTGAAACTTTTAGAATATATCAGAACACGATGCCAATGCATTATTTTATTAGGTTTAGCTATCTTTAAGCAGAATTGAATTTATTTTCAGTTAATTCTGTTTTGTATGGAAAGTTATTTCAGAAAAATCCGTAAAAAGTAAAAGACTATTATTGGTTGCTAATGAATACTGAAATGTCAAAATGACATTTCAGTATTCTATATTTGTTTGTTTTTTTATATACTTCATATTATCAAGTACAAGTTTGAGCATATTGAGCATAATAATTCAACAAAAAATTTAAAAACGTTGTATATAAAAAGTTCTTTTAATATACATTTATTATCTTGTAACTATTTTTATTGCATTGCGCGTCACTAACCGAAAATAAAACTGTCGATTCATTTTTTTTTCGTCTGCGAACAGGGAACACTAAAATAATTGGAAATGGGTTGCCTTCTGAATGACGTGACAAGTATGTAAAAAGATTTAATTCTCGAGTGTGTAGACATATGAGATAAGCTTATAGACATTTTAAAGAATATACTTATAACTTTCGTCTACACTCTACATCATAATAAAATGCATTAAATTTGGACAATTTTAAACAAAATACGTATTTGAGAATATTTTGGCGGGCCATGTGTTTCGTGCGTTTTATGACCCGACCATCATTAAATCGTAAACCGAAACTGGCTTCAAGCCTCAGTTCATGGCGGCAGGCTTTCGCATTTCTGACAAATTAATCTGTTCAGTAGCTCCAAATATTGACCATAATCCAGTTTCATATACTCACTAGACATACCTAATATGTAAAACATGTGTACCTTTTTCACGTTGACTTATAAAGCTAACTTTTAATACCAAACCAAGGATTAATTCTCTTTTGAATATGTCTTTTATTGTCATGTTTAATACCTTCGTTCGGGTACTCAAGCACTGCGCTAAACAACTTTTTGTTTTGTTATGTATTTAATTATATTAATTTTACTTTATTGTACCTACTTATATTTTTTCTCAATTAGTAAATTATATTTTGTTTATATGCCTAGGTACCTAATAAGTATATTATACAGTTAGTAACATTGCAATATTTTATTATAATTATTGTTCTGTTCTTATTCTTTGTTTTACTGTTTTTATTTTTACGAATTTATGTATATGAAACTGAAACTTTACAAATTATTGTTTTTTTAAAGTACATGCGCTTTTTATGTATAAATAAATATGTAGAACTATTAACTAAACTTCCCCACATGCTGAAAAAAAATTTAACACTAAGGACGGAATGCAGAAACATTTGTCATAACTAAAATTTCCTTAGCAGAAAACACTATGCAGAAACATTGTCCTTAGTTAAGATCATGTTGTCTATGGTTCACCTCGTCTTAAAGCTTCGTTCGTATTTTTTAATGAAAATAATACCATATTTAAAAATTCTTTTTCCTATAGTTTAGGTAAATTATTTTATAATTGTTAAACGATGACAAAAATATGACAACTGCACTTTATAAATGCAATAACTATAAATACATAAATAATATTTAATTATAATACTCTTATGTTTCCGTTATCAGTCATTATATGTGATTCCATAGGTATCGCAAGATAATTTTTTTAACATGGTAACACTAGCGTCAAGTTTCATTCTGTCTGGCATCTTGTATTTCTGCAGGCTGGCGTATAAAAAGTAAAATAATATTCTGCAAGTACATGCCAAACGAATTAACACTATCTATATCATATTGAATTTGAGTGTATGGACTGTTTTATAGACACGCGAATTTATTTATATATAGTAATATGTAATAGTAATATGTAATAGTAAATGGTAATACAGAAGGGGACGTGTTCATAACAAAAGTAGTATAATATGGTTAAGGATTCATTAACTCTAGATATAGTCAGTATAGTCTATAGTTAAGTCATCCTTTTCGGCAACTTATCCTTAAGATCGAAATATTGGATTCTGCATTCCGCTCTTAGTACCAAAAACTGGAATGTAGATTACAGTGGTTTACTATTTGAAAACAAAAATGAATTTTTTTTATTGATCTATTGGGAAAAGATATCATTTGTATTACTCATATTGTATAACCTACCCGAAGGTATATGAAATATCATGCATGCACCTAAGTATATTCTGCAAGATATCGCCCGTGTACAGCCTCATTATTGGGAGTCATTACCTGAAGATGCATCGTAGTAATTTTGCCGACCAGTGCAATTATCGAAAGTGAGTTTTTATTTAAAACAGATTTCGTTTTCGGCCTCCACTGAAAGCGACCCTACCATTTATTTTCTCGGGGTTTTTTCACTTTTTTTTTATAACTCACTCCTATCACTACTCTGAACCGTAAAATAAGACTGTAATGAGGTTTTGTATTCACACACTAAATGCTTCGTGTTGATGTAACAATCATGCACCGAGAAAGAGTTTAGAAGAGAAAAAATCGGTGTGTGTATATGTGTTATGTACGCGCGTTAGAAGTTATAGTTCTTTGGCGTAACAAAATAAAATAAGTCGTTACATGAGTCTATTAATATTACAGTGGATAAGGTTGATGAAAACGTACGCGATTCATCTGTGTCTCATATAGCACATGATAATTGTAATTTAAAATTATTGTATTGAACCAAAACTCATCTTTGCCATACAGCGGTTATAATCGATTCAGAAGTGCCCATGATGAATGATTAATAAAAAAAATATTTTTAATATATTTTTTGAATTATTTACTAACTCAACATTCACTAAATTCATTTATTTATTGATATATAATTTTACTCATAAATAATACTTACATAAATATAGCCTCAAATCTTGATACACAATCTTTAGAATGAAAAATAAATATACACTCCAATATAATGCATGCGCATGTACCCTTGAGACCGAAATGAATATAATCATAATAATAAATTATATGTTGCATCGACGCGCACAACTTCCGTCACACGCCAAACGTGTTACATCGGCACACGCCAAAAATATACTTCAAAAAATCTTTCCTATGCCGTCATTTTATCTTTAGTGTTATTAAGTGTCATCCGCAGTGACGTTCCATGGGGTAGGCCGGTCATACGTTGCTTAGGGGCGGCAAATGAAGGAACGATTATGCTGCCCTTCCAAGGAAGAAGGCAGTTACTCGCAAAATTTTTAGTTATGTATGCCACCCGTTAGGTAATTTTGAAATCTATATATTCTGTTCACTTTAAAATCAGTAATATTACTAAATACAGTTTAAATCCTTAACACAATCACTGCTGACATTTTAATTACCACATTTAAATAACACGTTAATTATATCTAATGGCCGAGTAGGTACTCCAAACACGCCAGTCGCCGCAGTGTTAGCACTAAATGAAAAAATGGACATCTGCTAAAATGATAGACATTTCTTAACAAAAAGGTAGTCATTGCACCTATTTATTGCAGTTACTACTTATTTATTACTTGTTTGTTCTTATTTTATTAACATCCTACTAATAAAAAATATCAATTTTTTTTTTATTAATTCACTGTACAAAAAATTTAAAAAAAAAACACGTTATGTCATGTGTGTGAGAGGCAGTTACTGCATTCTTCCTCGGAAGGGCAGTATGATCATTACAACTTTTGATAGCAGTGGCGGTTTTCCATGAAGCGGATAATGCGGTCGATTCATTAGAAACTACCGACATCTTAGTTCTGACACATCAAAATAATCAAAAACATCACGGGTTTCGTCTTACGGCATCTTCAGGCACTATGTACACTCACCAAAAGGCAAATACACATTCAGTCGATAGTATTAATACTGATATTATATTTTACTTAATTTAGAAAATATTTCGGTAACCGCTAAATGTTTGTGAGAAAGTATGCCAACAACAACTGTTGCCGTCATGCAAACATTCTAACAAGGATTTATATCGTGATGCCAACCACACTTCTAAATAATAAAACAGAATCATATTCTGATTACCTATAATCCTTCCTATAATAAGTTCACAAACAATTTGTCATTATTTTGACTGTATTGTTTGCATTTTAATAAAATTTATCACCTAGAGCAGTTTTTCTCAATCTGGGAGGCGCGGTACCCAAGGAGCTCTTGCCAGAGAGCCGCGAAATATTTCAGTATTTTCAACATTTATTTCCCAAACTTAAATGAAGACTAGAAGTACAATTGGATAAGAACACCATTTGCTAAATCCTTAAAATATTCAGAGCGTTGGAGCGGACTCTTTGAGTCGCTCCGCTCCGGGACATAATACTTGCTCCGGCTCTGCTCCGGGTAAAAAATTTTAATAAGTATCTATTATTATGTATACAAATGTTAAAAAAATAAGTAGTTTTAAAATATCATTTTCATTATTGATTTTATTAAACAAAATTCCGACAGCAAAACATCTCTCATTATTTACCTCTTCTGTCAAAAAAGTGAGTTTATTTATCACTCGGCAGTGTTGTCATATTTCAAATAATTCCAGTGTTGCAAAGTATCAAACTATACTATTTTTGTTGGATTTTAGGACGAAAATTTAATAATAAAAATAAAACATCCGGAGCAGTGGAACATTACGAGTTTTCGGTGCTCCGGGTAAAATCTCATTGCTCCAGTGCTCCGTTCTCCTGCTCCGAGCTCCGCTCCAACGCACTGAATATGATCATATTACGTGGGCAAGTTAAGCAGAATTTATTAATATTAGATCAGAAAATCAATTCCCTTGAAGTCGAATTTGATGAGAGCCTTGGAGAATTTTGGATAAGGCGACAGAAAAATATCCGTCAACAGCATTTTCATCATTACTGGTAATTAAAAATAAACACAGGTGTTGTCTTTCAATGGAGACTTTGGAGCAAGCCATGCGAAATAGTATTTCAAACATTGTACAGGATATTGATGTTTTTTTTTTTGATTTTTGCTTTACATGCAATTAAATGAAATGTTCTATTATTTTTAATAAAAATATACCTACCTATAATAGTAATAAATGGTAAATAAAATACTGTTGGTCATTAAAAAATAAAATTAATGGGGAGGGGAGCCTTGGATTTTTTCTGATTTAGGGAGCCGTGGTATGAAAAAGTTTGAGAAGCACTGACCTAGAGGTACCCTTCGTCTAGCATTAATTAAACTGCGATTGAAATATTTTTAGCTAGTCTTCTTTTTGTCAAAATCTAATTTTACAAAAATCAGCAAACGTAAATATAAGTTTGTGTGAAAAACATGGCTAAAAATTAGCAGTGCAACCAAAAATTATAATTTTTGATCCTGTCTGTGGGAGGTTTATTTGCATACTGCCGATTCAATCGGTCGTAAAAATTTATCGCATGTAATTACTATTACTTCAAGATCTCCCTAATAATTAAGAAGTTTGCATGCTGAAATATTTATTTTCACTTTGGCTAACTGAAAATTCTGAATAGATTTACTGTGTTTTTATTTTTTTATAAAGTGTTTGTTAATTTCACATTTTACATAACACACTGGGGTAAGTCTACGTGTGTAGTTACCCCAGTAAGGGCGCTACATTCTCGCACTTGGTGTATGATTACTCTTCTTTTCCCCTGGTACTGCAGTCCGGGGTAGATATACGTAGTTTTTGGGTAGTCTCCAGAAAAGACAAAGCAGAGGCAGGTTGTCATCATGCTGGAGCGACAAACAGAAGGAGCTTACCGAAAACAGCCTTCACTCTGCATACAAGGAAATTCATTACCTACATTTAGACGCCCCTTCTTGCATTACGAGATTAGGTTGATGTGTGATCTTGGATTTTTACAACTTATTTAAATAGTAATTGACACTTTATTCAAGGTGATCGTTAAAATATTGTTTTTCAATATACATTTGATTCAGAGCAAGAACCCATTATGTTAAACAATTTTATAATAAATATTTTCGTAAAAATATTAATATGATACTCATTATATGACCTACTTTTTAGCACTACTATTTGAAGATACAATATATCATGGTGAATCGAAACTTTGTTACATACTGAATCGGCACACTATTTTGATTCTTCGCAAACCTAAGTGGGTACCTATACCAATCGTCGTAATATACCTACATAATTTGAAAAATTCTCCGCCTTATATATGAACCGATCAGGGATGGCACCAATTGGAGGAGAAGATATAATGCTGAGCTCTACGGGCTGTACGAAGATTGCAGCGCAGTTCAATCAATTAAGATTGGGAGACTGCGATGGCTAGGTTATGTGCACCGTATGAATGACAATGAACCGGCAAAGAGAGTAATATCCAGCAATCCAATAGGGCAGGGCGTAGAAGAAGAGGCAGGCCAAAGATTCACTGATTGGATGGAGCTGCCGTGTTCTGGGGGTACCGAATTGGGAAGCGACCACACTAGATAGGGACAGGTGGAGGGAGCTGTTTGAGGAGGCCAGAACCCACATCACATCGTGTTGTCGCGCCCCTGATGATGATAATGATGACATAATTTGAAAACACCTCATGCATATGTTCATACATTAGAAAAAAACATTTTGTAGAGAGAAAAAATACGATACCCAACGGGACTTGAACCTGTATCTGCTGGATTTGCGCCAGTATGCTTTTCTAATTAAGCTACGGACATCTTACTAAATTACTACGATTTAAACTAGTAGTTGTTACATGAAATGCTTATCAAATTGCGTTATATATTTGAGATGTTTTCAAATTATGTCGTATATTCAATATATAGAATATTACATTCTCAAATCTTCGTTGAATAAATATTAAAAGTATATTAAACAATTATAATCAGACACAAATAAGAAGAGATATGTAACTATATATTTATTGGCAAATCTTGTTAAGAAGCCTTGATTTTAGCCGGTTTTTAATCATCATCATCATCGGTGACCTAACCCAGGACTTGTCCAAGCCTCTGACAAGAACTTCCTCTATCTTATCCTATATTGGGCCAGAGTCCTCCAGATTTATGCCGCTCTATCATATTTCTCGACAACGTCCAACTACCGCAGATTGGGCTTGATCTTCTGGTCTGGCATCTAGGATTCCGCCAGCCAGTTGGGCACTGTCCATTGTGCAGGAATACCGTGATACGCTCGATTAAGACCAAGTGTGGTGTGATAAGTTCAGGATAGATGATATAGACGCGACATTCGCTCAAACCGTAACAGACATAGTGCATAGAAGGTCGAACAGATATGTTTTGAATCTCTCGGTAGTTAACGCAGCGCGGCAACACGCACCCGTTCGGTCTCTTGAGCTCATTGACCTTATTCGCAATCACGATTGTCTTATGACCCGTAATTGCTCATCGTCTGGTCTTGTGACAATAATAAATAAGGAGGTTTGAGTAGGTGGGGGCACTAAGGATGACTGCGACCACAATTTGGCCCAACCACTAGGTTTAACACATTTTTACAGTGATATGTTTTGACTAATACACGCGTAGATGGGGTAGAAAAAAATAGTCACGTAATTTCGGCTAGCTAGTTGGATATCTGCAAATTATTTTTATGAGTGTGGTGTGTTTTGTTTGAAGATTTGATTTTACATTATTAGGATTTTGTATGGAACTAAACAAAGTTTAAAACCCGCGACATCCGGTTGAAAAACACTGTTTTAGGTTAGAAAAGTTTAGCTCACAATGTTTGAAAATTTAAAATTTAGGTTAATAAATAATACTTTAATTATGTTGTAAATTGATATTATAAGGGGGTATGTAATTACCGGGGCTTTAAAACATTCTCAAATGCCAATATATTTTTATGGTAACATTAAAATGCAATGGGCTGGTAAGTATGTATTTAAACAAAAGTCGTTTAAAATCAATCGTTAAAAAAGATAGGTACATATTATATTATATATAGGAAGTTTTCAAAGAAAATCATTCTGTCCGTAATACCTATTTATATTCAAGCAACCCATGTAAGAATATAAAATTATGTAAATAAACCAGTGGCTTACCTTAAAATGGGGTCAGAACAACTATAACTGTATAGAATAATTATTTTATACAGTTTAATAATTTATTATAAGCCTACACCTTATTACCTACTTATCTCCACAGCATATTCTTAACATCAGTACAAGATCTAGCAAAATGCTTGGTTTTGTTATGAGGGTTTCAAAATCATTCGAAAACGTCCGAGTGCTACGTATCATTTGTGTTGAGTATTCTTGAATATGCCAGCATTATTTGGAGTCCTAATAGGGTCCATCCACACAATTAAGTTGGATCGAGTCCACAATAGATTTCTTAGATTTCTCTACTTAAGAACATACGGGTGCTTTCCTTATGACAATGATAACAATGATATCAATGCAATCCCTCTCCACCCGAAGAGTGATTGCTCTTTTAAAGCATTTCTTTTGACTTCTTCGTGGGTTCATTTACAATTCGTATATACTGGGAAATATTAATTTTCATGTTCTCACCAATATGACTCGTAACTCTACGGTCTTCAAGATACCTCGTCGCAGGACAGATGTTATGTTTCATGATGCTGTATATCGTGCGATTAACTTATTTGATGGCACCATAAAGGTTGATATATTTTTTATTAACTACATAATGTTTGTGGACGTGTTAAATAGTTTAAATTTACAATTGTATAATATATTATATTTTCATGTTTCTTTAATATTTACATAAACACATGCTGTCTTTTCTACTTTCTTGTTATATTAGTTGTTATTTGTAATTCAGATATTTTTATAATTTTGAATTTATTATGTATTATGGCGCATTGGCCAATCGCTGTAATGCCGTAATACTCTTTTTCTAAATAAATAAATAAAAGCACCCTCATATTTTTTTGACATAATTCAAACCATACTCATATAAATTTGGCACAGATCAATAAAGTAAACTTAATATACTTACATAAATTGTAATACCGTAGAAACACACATAATAGAAAAAAATCTTGAAAATATATAGTGCTAGACACGCCTCGAGTCTGCATCCAACCATCGGATTTTGGTCAATGTGTTTTACCAAATCTTTTTTGAAAAAAGTAAGACACTCAGCAGGAATCGAACCTGCATCTCTCGGGTTTCACGCCCATGCACATAGGCGCCATACTTAATTGCGACAACGTTTAACTAATGGCGTTTAATATTCTCTGAAGCGTTTTCTACTTTGAGCTACTATTGACGATCGGCTTTTGTATTTTAAATTAAAGTAGGTATTACTTTAATTACGAACTGACGACACGGATCACTCCGAGATTTTTTGTTGTAACTTACTTGAACTTGCTAATATTTTTTGATTATCTATTTTTTTATTCAACTAATAATTACATAAATATATTGTGACCTCACAAGGAATCGAACATGGAACTCCCAGATGAAAGGCCAGTGCCCTGCACACTGGATTCTAGCATCGTTTAAAAAAAAAACAAATCAGTTAGGTACATGTTCAAACACGCGCGTTAACATGATCTTACTCCCTACTTCATTTATCGTTTGTCAATTTATGTGCTACGGCCGTATGTTGTAGCTTAACCACTGGGGAATGCCAATAAAAATGGCGTATTTCAAAAAAATACTACCTTATGCTTAGGTCAATAATTATTATAAAGCAAACATTATTCATAGAATTTTTATCACATTTGAATGGTCAAAGACAGTTTATAATCAGTATGTTTAGAATTATCTTAAAATGTGTAAATCTTGCCCATTTTTTGAATAATAAAATGCCTAATTCTTGTCAAATTTGGGATCACAGAGATTATCAATATAATTTTTTATCGTGAATATTTTACAAAAATTATCTCGTCATAAATTATACTAATGGTTTTATAAATGCGTTTAAAAATTAATAAATGTAAAAAATCTTAACACCACTGCACAGTTATGTACCAAAATATGACTATATTCTAAAATATTAGAGCGAGAGGTTTAAAAGAATACTATTTTATGTAACAAAAATACCTTATGCAGTCATCAAATATTTAAAATAAATATGAGGGATAATAAGGCTTCAAAATTATATAAATAGATTATCTACAACGTTTAAGGAATGTCCAGGATCATGCTTTGAAAATACAATAAAAGCTCCATTTTGACCTACGCTGAGCATGTCCGCCCTTCGACGAATATTTCCTCATTACATCCGAGATCTCGCTATTTCCGTGATCGTAATAATGGAGTTCGACTGTATATAGAAAATGTTTAATTTTAAAAAGTTTACCACTGTAGAAAAAATATTTCTACCTTACTGTATCGATGCTTACGCAAGGTTGACATACCTGCTATAAAATTCGCAAAATTTCCTTTGATAAACTAATAATCTGTCATAAAAATTAGCATATTATTTGGTAGCAGTAATTACGGAGAATAAAAATTTGTACCCGAGATAGAAATAAGATGGCACCCGGGCGAATTAGCTTGCAACAGGTGGAAGTTACTTCACCTGTGTAAAGGTACTTAACTCCGGAAGGGTTCGCGGCACTTTTCTGGGAGACCTCGTACGCGTGGGGATTATTGATTTAAAGCAAGGCACCTCAAACAACGCAAATAATATTAATATTATCATTTATATTTTTATTTCCCTTGTTTCTGAATTTATGAGCAACGGATTCAATCACATGCCTCGCAAAAAATATATATGTTAAGTTGTCAATCTGTGTTTGGTCCAGAACAGTGGTCGGCAAACCGCGGCTCGCGAGCCACATGCGGCTCTTTGGCCCCTTGAGTGCGGCTTTGCCACAAATGCACTCTGGCCTATTTGACATGTCTACAAAGAAGAAGCAAAGAAAAACGGAAGACGAAAACCGTGAATTTAAGGTTAAATGTACCGAGACTTTCGCGTTTATTCAAAACTTAAATGGCCTACCGACGTATTATATGTCGGATAAAATTGGCGCATTCAAATTTAGAGAGACACTTTACAACTAAACACCCGTCATTTTGCACTAAATATCTTGTCGGTGATGCATGGAAGAAAGCAGTTGAGTTACTTTAGAAGAGTCAAGAAAAATCAAGTTCTTTACCTTTATTACTGAATACAATCTTCCAATAATGTTAATATAGCAAGTTTTGTGGTTAGTAAAGAGATTTCTACAGAGGAAATCAAGAGTAAATTGAAAAGTCATCTTATTGATGAGAACTTACGATAGAATCGTACTAAAAACAACAACATACAAACCTGACTTACCCAAACTTTCCAAGCAAATGCAGGACCATTATTCACATTGAGTGTTTGTCAGTCATTGTCATGATTTAATTTTATGGATATTTTACTTACAATTTAATTTTTATCAAAACATAAGATCATTATTCATTATCAAGTTTTATTCAGTGTGTGTACCTTTAGTTTAATTAAGACTTAAAACAATAACTAAATTTTATTAAGTTAATAAACAGTGTATATTATATAATATAAGTTTAAGAAATTTGGCTCTCAAAAGAAATCTCAATCGTTGTACTATTGATATTTGGCTCTGTTGACTAATGAGTTTGCCGACCACTGGTCCAGCGGAAGGATACAATATGTTTGACGAACTGCATATAACCGTTCATTGTAACATATATTATGTTAAAATAGCATGCACTCTGTAGAGGTCCATACCTATGCTTCACTTAATAGAGATATTATAGTAATTTTCTATTACAAATAATGTACAGAATAAAGTGATTGAAATTATATTCTAATGGATTTAAGTTTTGTACTACTTATTCCATTTGAGTCGTTTTTTGCAACCCGGGTTTCGCCTTTCAGCATCTTCGGGCACTATGTACAACATGGCCCCCACAAAGGGGGGCTGACAGGGCTCTAGCCTGGGGGCCTGGGCTTAGAGTGAGCCCAGCGTGGCCAGTTAAGTAAGATATACATACATAATTATCGAATTTGCTTTAACAGTAAAAAAAGTCGCGTGCGGTGCTATTACCTATATAAGGAATATTTACATAATATGAAATTAAATTTGATATGATATTATGAAGATTGATAAAGTTAAATGATAATTCATGTGTAGAATTTTATTTTAAAATTATTTTTAGTGTGTTTCCTGACTATAAAAATAGCTATTTATCCAATATGTCGAAGGGTTACTTAACCATCACACAGGGGGTAGCAATTAGTGCATTATAATTTATGATTCTGAGTGCCTACTTCATTTCTTCTTCTTATTTAAAATTACGAAAATCGCTAAAAATACCCACTATAGAGTAAAATAGGGTAAGCCACAACGCTGGAATGCAGTGTGAAAGGCATTGGCCTTTCATCTGGGGGTTCCATGTTCAATTCCTGGTGAGGTCACAATATATTTATGTAACTATTTTTTTTCCTCAACGAATAATTCGCAAGATTTAAGAATGTAATATTCTAATTATTGAACATACATAATTAGAATGTTACAGTCTTAAATCTTGTGAATTATTCGTTGAATAAAAAAATGATTAATTAAAAATTATTAGCTTGAAAATCTTGGACTGATCCGTGACGTCGGATAGTAATTAAAGTAATACATGTTTATACAAAAGCCGATTGCTAACAGTAGCTCAATTTAGAAAACGCTTCAGACAGTATTAAAAGCCATTAGTTAAAATTTGTCGCAATTAAGTATGACGCCTTTAGCATAGTGGTCTATGTGTATGGGCGCAATACCCGAGAGATGCATTTTCGATTCCTGCGGGGTGTCAAAAAGATTTTTGTTCTATTGGTTCTAATATATTTTCTCAGAAGTGTTTTCAAAATTATGTATGTTCAATATATTTATGTAATTCTCTCAAAGCCTTGGTGTTTGTGATTGTTCTACTTAAAATACTACACTACTATCATTGGGCCTCATGGCATGTTATAGAACTATAAAAAATAATAATAAAAAAGAACCAGGGTACTAATAATAATTGTCGCACTATCAGATGGTTTGAAATGCCTTTAGCCAGCTGTAGATCGACCCAGACTGATGATTGCATACTTAATTTATTTAATTATATTTAAAATATATGCCAAATATTGAGAAACAGTGGTTTCCTACCTATGTTTTTGATTTAGATGCAAAACATTTCGGTATTAGCATATTTATAACAGGCTCAAATCCGAGAAGGAAAATTTATCAGGTGTGAGATCACAGGATAATATGGTAATAGATTTCACATCAAATTTACGACGTTTCTGGTGGATGGGTAGCTAAGTTTTGGACATCTGGAACGGTTTAGGGCATAAATGAATGCTAATTCTTGCAAAAACAATGCAAATTATTAGCTATTACAATTCGTTACGGGATATCAAAGACTTTGCGAATTTAAACACTGCATAAAACAAGAGAATTTTGTGTAATAGTTACCTATATACTATAATTTAAAATTGGTGTGAAGGGTCCTTTGATCATTTCGTATTGAAGAATAAATTATTGGATGCATTTAATACAATTTAATTTATCTTTATCGCGGAAAAAGGGTTACTTGAAACAAAATTAAATTAATCCAAAATAGTGCTTTAAATGGAAAATTTTATTGAACAAACATAACTTGAAAACACCTAAACTAAACTTCTATACTTAAACTAGTAGGTCATATTATGAAATTCTTATCAAATTTCATTATAATTGACTACTTATCTGTTTTTGTGTATTAAATCAAGGAATATTAATTAACTTAATTACTAACCGACGCCCGGCTCTCGCCAAATATCTTAGTTATAACGTCTATTAATATATATATATATATATAATAATAACGCAATTTGATAAGAATTGCATGTTTGGCCTACTAGTTTAAACTGTCGCAATTAGATAGAAGGCTCGTAGCATAATTGGTTAATGCAACAGTTGGCGCGATACCGGTGGTTATACGGGTTCATATCCCGTCGAGCGTCGTATTTTTTTGCAAATATGATTTTTTCTAGTGGGCATATTTCTGAGGTGTTTTCAAGTTATGTAATATGTATGTTAATTTTTCCTTGGACAATGAATTGACGAATGATGTAATTTTGGCCTATAACCGTGGAACTGTTGTATTGTAGCGTTGATACTTTGAAGAGTTTTCCACTTCTTTCTTAATCATTTGATGATGTAAACATTTGTCATCCATCAGTCAATGAGAAAGTTTTAAGATACTTACTTTTGTGACAAATTTATAAATATAAACATTTATGTCAAACGGTCGGCCTAAAGATAAATGTCTCAAAGACAAAAGTGATGAGGAACTGCTTTTCGGCCCTGCGATTATCTGTATTAATGGCACCCAACTCGAGCAAGTCAGCAGCTACGTTTATCTCGGACAGCAGGTGCCCATAGACGGAAACATGCACGATGAAATTGCTCGCAGAACAAAGCTGAGATGGAGTGCTTTCGGACGTCTGAATAATATCTTCAAGAATGACCTACCATTATGTCTTAAGCGTAGGGTGTTCAACCAATGTGTGCTGCCCGTGCTCACGTATGGCTGCGAGACGTGGACCCTCAACACGAGAGATGTCCAAAGGCTAAGAGTCACACAGCGAGGCATGGAGACGTGTATGTTGGGCATCACGCGAAAGGACCGTAAGAGAAACGAATGGGTTAGAAAGCAGACAGGAGTACGCGATATAATAGACATGCCAAACAGCTGAAATGGAGATGGGCGAGGCCAGGGAACTCAGAAAAAACTGGTAAGGCTACGCAGGCAACCGATCTCGGGTAAGGATAACATTAAACGCGTGTTAATAAAACGTTATTCTAAACTTGTGCGTTGCCCTGAAAACTACTGTCGGTTTTATGTTCATTTAAAATTGAAAATAGCAATCTGCTCAGTAAAAAGTTGTGGTAATGATACAAATATGAAAAATATAACAAATAGTGCAACTACATTTCACAAGTAAGCATATTTTTATTGTTATTTTGAATATTTATGTCAATATCGTAACATGCATTAAAATTTATTTTCTGCATGGCATTTGACGTTCACGCACAAACAATGTTAAACGTTATTGACGAGTGCGACGCACACCACTGTAATGCATATAATGCGTGTATTTTGTTTGAATAACAGGGCCGCATTTCAGACAGGGATAACTGTTTTCGTTTATCATAATGATTTATTGTTGCATATGCAATATGCATAGGTAAATGTGCATTTATTTACTGTCAATATTCATTTTAATTATAAAATAAAAAAAATAAAATCAAGTGATTAAATGTTTCAGTTATTAATTATTGCTCACCGTTAATGTAGTGTATTTAGATACCGTTTTATCATCAAGTAAGCAATTATTTAAAATTTCTTTTTGTACCTACCCATATTTATTCGGAAGGGAAGTGATGATGCCATGTTTAGAGAGATCTTCCATTATACATGCGACAGAATAGTCAAAAAACTTGATATTTGATTTATATGTTATATAATGATATTTTCTGTTAATATATAATTATAAATGCGATTAATGTTATGCCTATTTAGAATTACCTTTGTATGTAAATATTTATGTACTTATCTTGTTATTACTTAATCTTATATATTATGTCACGTACAAGTTTGATGAGGTTTTAATAATTATATTTAATATTTTTCATAATTATTCTGTACAATGTACAAACATAGAAATATACTTACTACAAAATACAATTAACATCCTTTTTTCAATTTCTATAAAGTATATTCATAACTGTGTGTGAAAAGTATGTTAATTTAAAAAACGCGTTAAAACACCAATATTAGTAATATGTATTTATAATATTATATTGTTTCGTATGAAATATTTCTAATAAAAAGTAGACATCAATGATGCGGCTCTGTGTGCGCTGTGAAGGTCATTTTTTGTCCGTCCACCCTATTAACGCACACTTCTAAAATCCTGCTTCAATTTGCAGCGTTTGCAGGACCTTGGATCAGAGTTCTATTTATTTTTCTTTTCTGTGGGCGAGGCACATTGCCACTTGGACAAATGCCTTCATCCAATGGTACCCAAGGGGCACTAAACGGCCACAGGGTCACACTAAAAGCCGCTGGATTGACGAACTGATAAAGTTCGGCGAAAATACGTGGCAGCAAATGACACAGGACCGAGAGAGTTGGAAGAAGCTTGGGGAGGCCTTAATCCAGCAGTGGATTGACCCCGGCTGATGATGATGATGACATTTATATAGTAACTTTTCAAAACCTACATAAATATATTACTTAAGTTAATTTAACGGTGACATCTTTACAACCGGCCTTTGTTCTACAACCAACATGTCATGTCTGCAGCGGCGCTGTATGTAGTGTTTTTCTCAACCTGTTTACACCTACCGACTACTAAACGTCGTTTTGCGGACCACTAAAGTAAAAATAAAGTATATTAGTTACATAGTACGAACTGAATTTTCCGGTGTTGCTCGGGCGGATAAAACGGTGATAAATTAAATAGAAGATATTCGTGAAATTTAAAAGTTTGTGTAAGTAATAATAAAATACTTAATATAAATTATTTTTTAAATTTTACAATAAAAATCATAAAGACATTGGTTGGGCCATCTATATTCCCATTCCATTCCTTTAGAGAAGAATACTCAAAAGAATACCGGTAATTGCAAAGAGACATTCAGTTGCATCTCGACAGCGGACGCGTGCGGGCTTCTAATAGGTTTCCGTCGCTTAAGTGATTGACTCAGTAGATACAAACTCATTCATAAACTGTCATCATCATTCATACACCCTCACATATAATCTATAAAACTGTGTCACAAAGTGCGGGAGTGTACGAACCGGGTGACCCAAAACAACGATACCGCCCGAGTGACAGTTGAAACCAAACCACGGAGCCATCAAACATCATCATAAAGGTCAGTGTCTGGCATTCTGTTCCATCGCCCCCGCCCCTAGATTCGACTTCCTCATCTTCCACAAAATAATTACAGTCCACTTAAAAAGCTCATCCAGACATATAATATAAATATATAAATATTATTTTAAATTCTATTGTTAATTAAAACAATCAGAAGGCAATCAGTAACTAGACATTTAATAATAAAAATTCTGGAACTTTGAAAAATGGTTTAAAAATTTTATGCGAAATAACCGACTGCTTCTTTTCTATAATATTTAATATCCGTGCTTTGGCCAGGGCTCAAAATTGACCGGAGCGCCGTTCCGGTTCATGAAATTCCCAATAGTATCGCTCCGTCTCGTGGAAAAGTGAATTTGACAGAAAAAAATCTAACACAGTTGTTTTTTTTTATAAAATAAGTAGGTAAATATACGACTACATAAAATATTTACATAAAATTAGATAACAATGTTAATATTTTCAGAAAATTATCGAGCGCTCCGGGGTTCGTAAAATTTTCCATTTCGACCTCTGGCTTCGGCGTTGTTTTGTAGAGACGAAGCGTACGCATTTGATTTGAAAATTTCTACGGACCACCGGTTGAGAAACACTGGTGTAAAAGACAGAATTTAGATAGGGAATGTGCAACAAATGTGAGAGTCGTAGCTATACTAATATAATCGTAAGTAAAATTATCGGGTCTTCCCCGCTGCATGATAATTGTAATAAAAGCATTTGTGTGTATTTAATACCATTCATGTTATTCGAGTTTAATGCTTTTTTGCATACTTAACATAGTCATAAGATAAAACAAAGTGGAAATAAAAATATAGTATTACATTGGAAATATATAAACGCCAAAGGGTACTGTTTGTAACGAGGCGCAAACCCTTATTTATGTACATTGATAATACACCCGCGCAAACATCCACGCAGCGAACAGATTTTTTTAACTATGTTAAATGAACACACACAAATACATTCAGGAGAGGCATACTATTAATTTTTAGATACAGTCGTACTTGGTTATTACGAGGAAGAAGATAACACAAAAAGTCGAAAATAAAAAAATCTGAAAACCATCGTAAAAATCTCAGAAACAAGCATGGCATTCATAAACTACAAAATAAGTTATTTATTACACCTACTGACTTCAAAAACCTTGGATTTTTTAGTTATTTCAACCATATGCATGGATATTTTTTCAATATTGTCGGCGAAAACACCAATTAGGTAGGTATTTAGACACTTAACTAGTGTCATAAACGTAATGCAATCCCGACGGCATCCTGTCCGGTCGGATTTTATTGCTTAGGGTCGAAATGTTTTTAATCGATCAACACATTAAAAGTTTTAAGGAAATTTTTGACCATATTTTAACTCGGATAAGTTGCTCGTTATGACAGTGAATAAATGTATGGAGGAAATCATAAACTAAAATGACAACGAATATTTCCTCATTACATCAGAGATCTCGCTATATCCGTGATCGTAATAACAGAGTTCAACTTTCACTGAGGAATTTATTAATTCAGCCTTATCAATTGTCTATAGTTATTATCCCTTTTTTAATGATTTTCATTCAGATATAGTGCACTGAACATTTTGTAATTGGAAGCCTATAAGATACTAAGATGGTGGCAACTATTTATTTTCTCTAATTACCGTCTAATTGAGCGATTTTCATATTAGAGATTATACTAAATAATGTAGGTACTAATTTACGAATAAGTAGATAATTTATATTTTTTTCTGTTAATAAAGATAAATAATTATTTCATAACCGTAGATCAAATAATACGCTTAAATAATCCACACTAAAACCAGTGTGCATATCCAAAACCCTGCAATACTTACGTAGCCTACTTCCATATCGACATACTGCGAAACATCCCCAGGGAAAACACCCTATCTGCCTCTCCAGAGATACAACATTAAGGCGCTAGCTCGCCTGTCAACCTCCCTAACTCGAAAGAGGAATAACAAGAGTAGGGCGTGGCTTTACAAGGGTGTCAATAGTCACCCTCTGTAGGTGTAATATGATAGGGAGGGTTTTTGGAGGATGCGCAGTAGATATCACTAAATTTTAACTAAGTATGGGTATACAAACGAATAAACATAATTAATTTTCAGCTTGTATATTATTAATTTTTAAGTATATTGTTGGCTCTTGTAGAATAACTATAGCAAAGGAATAGAGTATAGGTATAGAGTATTTTTTTTTAGAATTATTAATAACCATGTCCTTGCTTTTTCGTACAAGGTGGTTGTTAGTAATTTTGAACAATCACAAACAACCAGGTTTTGAGAAATACAAATAAATATTGTGTCCTGACCGGGATTCGAACCCAGAACTCCCGGGTGGAAGGCAAGTGCCTAACGCACTGCACCACAAGAGCCGCCCAGGTATAGAGTATTGACAAGCTTTATAAAATATGAAAAGTAGTGCCATATCGAAATTGGTCGAGCTTCTCGTGGTCAAGATTAAGGTTTTCTCCACCTTTCTTTATGAAGTCTTGCATGTCCGGAAACTTGTACGTATGCAGTTTGCCGTATCACACTTCACCGTAAAATATTGTATCAAAAATATATGGCCGTATATTAAAGACCGTCCAAACTCTTTGGGTCGTATATAGTACTGACATAAAATTCATATCTAAATAAAACACGGTTCATGTCGGTTTACACTTTACAGGAAGCCTAGTAGCAAACAATTTTTGAAAATAGCTTATATACTGGATTATTTGTTAGGTTAGGTTTTCATTCTTGATTTCATGAATTTTGTCGAAAATAAAAATTGAATTAATGTTCATATTGAATCTAATACGCTTAGAGACCGTATAGTATACGGTCATCTCTTTCCGATAAAAAGCTCAGGGTGAACTGTGTTACGGTGAAATGTTTTACGTACAGTTAACATGTAACCGAAGACTTGAACCATGAAAGGTACCTAAAGAAGTATGATTACTGATTGTTTTAGATGTGGCGTTGGAGGCGTCTACTAAGAAGTCCATCCATGGAAAAGACGACGATTATTTCTTTTCTGAAAAAAAAATGTAGAAGACCCACCCTTTAAAATAAGACAAGTGTCTATCTATAGAATACTGCTGTCGTTAAACACAAAGCTAGAAGGAAAAACAACATTTTTGAAAAGTTTATCGTTGGCGGAATCGATAGTCCGACCAAATGAATGACACTACAGAACTCTCAATGTGCTTGGAAGACTGCATGGAGAGTGAAGGGTTTTTTTTGGGTCAGAACAGCTTATTGTTAGCTATATATACCTTTGACAGACAGAGAGAGTATATGTGTATATGCTGTGCTGTTTTCAGCTGCGTTATAGACAGATAAATCAAGAAAAATATATTATATATAATTTTACGCCATTTTTAAATGTAGACTTTCATAATATATTTAATAAAAATTTTGCGATCAAGTTAATTTTCTTACACTTAAATTCACAGTCACAATAAGACGTTTCCCAAATTTACATCGCTACAAAATATTGCCCCGAAATTCACTTAGCCGCATCTCCCTCTTTGGCCTCTATAAATCTCCCAAAGCCACCCCCAAGCATCCTTATCTTCGCTGACCAGGCGTTAGGCTTAGACCCTAGCAGAGCCTACAGGGACAATGGATATCTGATTGCTTCATGATGAAGCCTGAACACGGTCACTGGAGTGTTTATTGTGAGGCGGTTGGGGTAAGTCGGGTCGAGGGGTAAGAGAACAGTGTTTCAGAAATGGGTATTGTTTGTGGCTTAGGATGATGTTTACAAGGGATATGACATAATTCTAAGTTGTAGCCGATAGACATGTAAGTACCGACTAATATTTTTCTAATACTACTTTCTATAATTGACTACCTACTTATACAATAATACATTTATTTAAAAATAATTACAAGATAAAAATAACTTTTTATATACTTACAACGTCTTTAATTTTCTGTTGAATTACTATGCTCAATATGCTCAAACTTGTACTTGATATGAAGTAAATAAAAAACAAACAAACAAACAAACAAATATAGAATACTGAAATGTCATTTTGACATTTCATTTTGATTTCCATAGTAACACACGTATATATTAATAATTTAGTTGCTAGGACCACCCCCTTAGCAACAAATAATAGTCTTTTACTTTTTACGGATTTTTCTGAAATAGCTTTCCATCCAAAATAGAATTAACTGAAAATGAATTCAATTCTTTTAAAGATGGCTAAAAGTATTTAAAGAATGCATTGGCATCGTGTTCTGATATATTCTAAAAGTCTCAAATGTCTAGCTAGTCGGAAAGTTAGTTAAAAATCGATTGCAAGATTTGTACTGGACAAACAACTACCGGACAAACAAGAATACGAGCTAATAAAATCGTTGTAATATACTCGAAGTAAACCTTTTTTATTTAGTAATTTCACATGGTAGGTACTTCAAACTACGACCTTGGTAGCTTCATATAAAAAAATGGCTATTTCAAATGTTATATTTCAATCTGTGTATGATACCTAACAGGTTGAGCAAGTGGCTAATATCCATTTCTCGTAAAAACAAAATCTGTAAATACAACCTTCACTCTGTAACGTCCCATATAACCCTCTTAGGAATGAACATGGTAAAGTAAGTCGTGTCCAGAAACTTGTACCTATGCAGTTTGCCGTATCACACTTCACCGTGGAATATTGTATCGGAAATATAGGCTGTATATTAAAGACCGTCCAACCCCTTTGGGTTGTATATACTGACATAAAATTCATGTCTCAATAAAACACGGTTCTTGTTTGTTTACACTTTACAGGAAGACAGCAGCAAAAAAAATTGAAATAGCCGATATACTAGATTATTTGTTAGATTATGTTAGGTTAGGTTTTCATTCTTGAATTCATGAATTTTGCCAAAATCAGCTATGAAAATTGAATTTGTTCATAAAATTGGAAAAAGCTCACGGCAAACTGTGCCACGGTGAAAGGTTTTACTTACAATTTACAAAGTACGTAAGTAAGATTCGATGTTTTTGATAAAATAATATTGCCGACAATAACTAATTTACTTATTTAAAATAAACTTAGAAATACATTTTTTAATCCAGAAAACAGTAAAAATCAAATAATGTACAATATATTATATCGCATCCACTTCATCAAATCCTGACACTCCTCGTTAAAATACATTACATAAAACTATGAATACCCACCCCCCTTTAAACAACATTCACACGCGCGTCAAAACTTACGTCAAGTGAGTGACGTGAAACGTACGCGTGGGTCACGTGACCGATAAGCGATTCTTATTGTTCCGAAATTGAATTAGGATAGTGACACTTCTAATACGCCTATCTCGGTTTCGTCACTTGACTTCGCCCTACAACGGCGACAGTGGTTCCTAAACATTGGGTAAACATGTCTCCCTTTTCCTTATTCGGCGTTTTACTTTGATTTAATCAGTATATATCTTGATTATTTTTGCATTTGTTTAAGAGACTGTTATATTATTGTTTAAATACTTACTTACTGGAACAATTATTTTTGTTTTGATTTAATTTAAATATCCGTCTTTCTGTAAAAGTGATACCCAACCAGGAAACACATACATAACACGAAGTGCGTTACATTCTAGGTGTGGTAGTATCTGATAAGGCTTAATTTCCGAGTGTGGAGAAATATGGAATAAATTTTAACACGTAGGTATTAAGCAAAATGTTCTTTTCAATCGTTTCATCTGTATTTGCTAAAGTTTATCATGTCGCCGAAACAAAACAGGGATTCAATATTGTTAACATTCCGAAGGCTTTGTATTTTAAGCATTTTATAATTTGACCGTCATTAAATCTTGATCTATGACGACTAGATTTATATGTTATTAATATGTTCAATTTCCCGACCATTTTTAATGCATGGGATACTTTTCAAATTATAACATTTTCGCGACATACTGAATAATGATAGACCCTACACGTGATACTTATAGCGCATAGATCACTATTGTAGCATCGTTTCAATGCTGTGTAAATCTTGTTCACCTCACGAAGGGGTTTTTGAAATATACTATTACGAGAAATATATGTTAGAGTCTAACAGTTAAATATCTATTCACTCTGGTTCCCAATATACATTGAAAACCAACATGCAAATTTACCAGACCCAGGATTGGAACCCGAGACCCACAACACTATAAACACCTTACAACAAGTCGATTTCAAGCACACCACCAAATTTAGATGTTAAAACCATACCAAAAGTCGATTCGATATTTTATAAATAAAACAGATATATATATATATATTAATAAATTTTTAATTAATTCATAGATAAATCAAAGTTTTTTTTAAATACCTACATTAAAAGTGTAAATTATTTAAAATTTTCGATGGCACATCCAAAAGGACTTGAGAAATGATAAAAATAAGTCAAAAATAATAATATTATGTAATAATATAATATATATTTTTTTGGAACTGTGAGTTTATCTTGGAATTTAAAAACTGCATTTTTCGTTTAATATTTTTTGATAACAACGTATGGATTAGGGTTACATGTAAATTGTACGTAAAACATTTCACCGTGGCACAGTTTGCCGCGAGCTTTCTTATCGGAAAGAGATGAACGTATACTATACGGTCTCCAATTTAATTAGATTCAATATGAACATTGATTCAATTTTCATAACCGATTTTGACAAAATCCATGAATTCAAGAGTGAAAACCTAACCTAACCTAATAATTAATCCAGTATATTGGCTATTTTCAAAATTTGTTTGCTGCTGGCTTCCTGTAAAGTGTAAACCGACAAGAACCGTCTTTTGTTTAAACATGAATTTTATGTCAGTACTATACGACCCATAAAGGTTGGACGGTCTTTAATATACGGCCACATATTTCCGATACGACATTTCACGGTGAAGTATGATGCGGCGAACTGCATACGTACAAGTACAAGTTTCCGGAAACGATGGATTAGACCAACTGATAGTAGTCTATTAGTAAAGTGGTAGCAGTGAAACAATCAAATAAACAGTCATGATTTACAAAATATAAATTTCATCGTATTTCTCTGGGATCCTACTTTAAAAATAGTTTGACAATAACTGAATTATATAATCCGAAAGTTGCGTAATATTCTATTACGGTTTGATAAATAATATTACACCGTTGGTATATTTAGAAGCAAATTTGAATCCGATTAATTTGACAAAGGGCTTGTTTTGATTTTTGACATTCGCCAACCTCCCTTAGGGGAGAAAATAATACGCATTAATGCTACTCCCGATGTAACTAAACTAGTGTAATCTCTAAGAGATGTGAGAAAATTCTGCTAATCTTTTTTTAATGCTAGACGCACCATTTGTGTATTATTATAAAATTAGATATTTACTTAATTGACTTTTTCTCCACCACCTGTCATCCGTGTGAGTATACCATGATGTAACGAACAATCACAGCACTTGCAGATTCACAAACTTGTCCCAAATATTTTACCAGGCCTATTCTTACATATTCAAAATCATTAAAACAGTTATGTTGTATTCCGACAGTTAATAATTATCTGTGCGGCTCCGTCTCGGGACGGAATGAGCACTTAAAATCACTTCTTTCAGACACGTTTAAAGCGTCATGGAAAGCGGCCGTGCATATCGACGGCTGTGCATATATGACGGGTGGTGGTGGGAACTATATTAGTTAATTATCTCAGGATATAAACTGTCAGACGTGATGTTTTCTTAACCACTGATTCCAATTCTTGTTAAGATGTGACGATTTTGAAAATCAAAACTAACATTGCAACTCAAACATCACCACGTATAGGGATTGCAATACCGAATAAAAATATCAATACCGGTTTTTCGGTATATATTATTGAATATCGGTATTAATACCGGTATTCGTTAAAACATAAGTACCTACTTATCAGTAAATATAGCTATTACAATCTCTTTAAAACACTATTTTATAGAAAAAACCTACCTGCCTTCATTTATTATGTTGACATTTAAAAATATGTATTGATCATAATATTGTATAACAGGTGATCTTCACAAATAATTTCAATATATTGACAATTTCAACTAAAGCCTTCTAAAAGGCTAGTTCATTAAGTGCAAATAAGTTCCGGTGCAGGAAAAGCTCCTTCAATGCTTATACAGTCATATCAATAATTATTGTATTAAGTATAGAATAATTGAAAATTTCTCACCGATATTTTCTATTTCGAAATAATAATATTTATTTATTTATCTTATTTATTTACTTAAGAATACAAAACATTGTGGACATAACGAATCTATAAGACATACACAACATGAGATTTACATTATAACAAATATTACCCTCACACAACAATTTATCTGGACAATTTTATAAATAGGTATATTTCATGGATTTTGCTGTTATTCCACCTCTGTTGGATTCAGTCAATATATTTTCATTTTAGCAGCACATAACTTATACACTCAATTTAATAGGCAATACAGTAGGTACAAAGTAATGAAAAATAACATTAAATTCATTTTCAAAACGTAAACGAGTGTGGTTTCTTAATACCAAAAATTCCGGTATTTTGGATTTTTAAAACCGGTATTTCGGTATTGATAAACACTAGAATACCGGTTTTGTAATACCGGTATTGCAATCCCTAACCACGTATCAACCCACAAAGTTGGCATATTACATTCCTACTAGCTGTGAATTTTCATTGATTAAGGGGGGACATGCTCGTCGAAGGTTAAAATTGAGTTTTTATTGTATTTTCAAACCATGATCCTGGACACTCCTTAAACGTTGTAGATAATCTATTTATACAATTTTGAAGCCTTATTATCTTTTATAGTTATTTTAAACATTTGATGACTGCATAAAGTATTTTTGTTACATAAAATAGTATTCTTTTAAACCTCTCGCTCTAATGTTTTAGAATATAGTCATATTTCGGTACATAACTGTGCAGTGGTGTTAAGATTTTTTACGTTTATTAATTTTTAAACGCATTTATGAAACCATTAGTATAATTTATTATGAGATAATTTTTGTAAAATATTCACGATAAAAAATTATATTGATAATCTCTGTGATCCCAAATTTAACAAGAATTAGGCATTTTATTATTCAAAAAATCGGCAAGATTAACACATTTGAAGATAATTCTAAAGATACTTATTATAAGCTATGTCTTTGACCATTCAAGTGTGATGAACATCTTATGAATAATGATTGCTTTATAATAATTATTGACCTAAGTATAAGGTAGTGTTTTTTTGAAATACGCCATTTCTTTTGTCATTCCCCAGTGGTTAAGCTACAACATACGGCCGTAGCCATAAATTGACAAACTATAATTGAAGTAGGGAGTAAAATTATATTGACGCGCGTGTTTGAACATGTACCGTTTAAAAAAAAAAAAAAAAAAAAATCGGTTAGGTACATGTTCAAACACGCGCGTTAACATAATTTTACTCCCTACTTTAATTATAGTTTGTCAATTTATGGCTACGGCCGTATGTTGTGGCTTAACTACTAGGGAATGACAAAAGAAATGGCGTATTTCGAAAAAACACTACCTTATTCTTAGGTCAATAATTATTATAAAGCAATCATTATTCATAAGATGTTTATCACACTTGAATGGTCAAAGACATAGCTTATAATAAGTATCTTTAAAATCATCTTCAAATGTGTTAATCTTGCCGATTTTTTGAACAATAAAATGCCTAATTCTTGTCAAATTTGGGATCACAGAGATTATCAATATAATTTTTTATCGTGAATATTTTACAAAAATTATCTCATAATAAATTATACTAATGGTTTCATAAATGCGTTTAAAAATTAATAAACGTAAAAAATCTTAACACCACTGCACAGTTATGTACCGAAATATGACTATATTCTAAAACATTAGAGCGAGAGGTTTAAAAGAATACTATTTTATGTAACA
Organism: Rhyacophila brunnea; assembly: GCF_057557595.1. Classification (NCBI taxonomy): domain Eukaryota; kingdom Metazoa; phylum Arthropoda; class Insecta; order Trichoptera; family Rhyacophilidae; genus Rhyacophila; species Rhyacophila brunnea. The sequence continues at coordinate 35,823,185 of NW_028232806.1, read as the reverse complement.
AAAATACTTTATGCAGTCATCAAATGTTTAAAATAACTATAAAGGATAATAAGGCTTCAAAATTATCTAAATAGATTATCTACAATGTTTAAGGTAAGGAGTGTCCAGGATCATGGTTTGAAAATACAATAAAAACTCAATTTTTACCTTCGACGAGCATGTCCCCCCTTAAGCGAAATACTCTCAAAAATAATTGCAAAGGTAATGAACTTTGTACAATGCAATATACATTATAAACGCCACATAGGTATAATTTAACTGCATTGTATTGTTATTTTAATTTAATAAAACGCAATTTTTTTGTAGTACTTATTCCACTTTCAATTTTAAAAATTCCGAATTGATCCAAGCGAGCTGCGCAAGTTTGAGGACTTTCAACGCAATCGGAGATCCAGATTTCGTTTTTATATTCACGTACTTTGACACAACCTTGAGGCAAAGATATTCACGATTGAACCAGATGTGTTGTGATGATAAACTCTTGTTTTAATTTGTATTTCTTATACAAGACAGTTAAAAGTGTAATAAGTATTAAAAATAATTTGCACTTTATTAAATTAAAACAACAATACATAGGTATAATTCAACAATAAAACTACGTGGTCATTTCAGATGTGCTTATAAAATACATAAATTACCACATCGTAGAGTGTGACTTAGCATGTATCTGCGTCTTCCGTAAAGGACTTTCAGCCATACTCCATGTCATACTGAACCTGTTAATTGTGATTTTGTTTTCTAATGTCTCTACTTATTTTATTCTTTTACGATTAGATAGCATATTATGATTATGTTATATAATACACATGCGATGTGGTGATAATAGTACTTACAATTCTATATCTGTATCAATTGTTTTTGTTGTGCATTATGTTCTTCGCTTGTCAGTGTGTGCACATCCTTCTCCTTAAGGGGGGACATGCTCAGCGTAGGTCAAAATGGAGCTTTTATTCTATTTTCAAAGCATGATCCTGGACATTCCTTGAACGTTGTAGATAATCTATTTATATATTTTGAAGCCTTATTATCCTTTATATTTATTTTAAACATTTGATGACTGCATAGAGTATTTTTATTACATAAAATAGTAAGTATTCTTTTAAACCTCTCGCTCTAATGTTTTAGAATATAGTCATATTTCAGTACATAAATGTGCAGTGGTGTTAAGATTTTTTGCATTTATTAATTTTTAAACGCATTTATAAAACCATCAGTATAATTAGTGTCTTTAGAATTATCTTCAAATGTGTTAATCTTGCCCATTTTTTGAATAATAAAATGCCTAATTCTTGTCAAATTTGGGATCACTGAGATTATCAATATAATTTTTTATCGTAAATATTTCACTATAATAATGTCGACATAAATTATACTGATGGTTTTATAAATGCGTTTAAAAATTAATAAAAGCAAAATATCTTAACACCACTGCACATTTATGTACTGAAATATGACTATTTTCAAAAACATTAGAGCGAGAGGTTTAAAAGAATACTATTTTATGTAATAAAAATACTTTATGTAGTCATCAAATGTTTAAAATAAATATAAAGGATAATAAGGATTCAAAATTATATAAATAGATTATCTTCAACGTTTAAGGAATGTCCAGGATCATGCTTTTAAAATAGAATAAAAGCTCCATTTTGACCCACGCTGAGCACGTCCGCCCTTAACATAAAATAAAAAGAGATAACAGCCAAAATAAAAAATTATAACATAAGTACCATTTGATTGTCAATATCATTTCTGGAAGGCAATAAATCGAATTTGGAACACAAGATAGGTATAATATTACTATCAATGAACGTCTTTTGAATGGGTAAAAAAAGCTAAAAGTTCGTGGGAATATTGTATGGACGCCTCCATATGAAATACAACAATCCATCTTTAGCGAACGATCAAACAAATAAATAATACGACAACCATTAAAAGGCGAACGTCTTTTAACCCTTCCGCCGCGACGCGATCCGTCACGAAGCACGGCAGGCGTAAAAACACGACTCGCATGCGAGCGATGCGATGGCATGTCGACGCTTTTTAGGTGTCAATGCTGCGACGGGTAAATTCGCAGTGGTGTCGCGTATTGACATTTATTTTCATGAGAATTTATCACGGGGGAGTATGCCTACATCATGTCATCAGGGGGGGCTGATAGGGGTCTAGCCTGGGAGCCCGTGGTTAAAGGGCCCTGGCGTGGCAGGTCGACCAGTTAAGTTTGCACACCACAAATGTGCTCTAATAGAAAAAAAGTCTTCATTTATAAAAGAATTTTGTTTTTTTAATTATTTTTAGTGTTGTATAACTAATAGAAATGACTATTTATCCTATATGGTGAAGGATCGCATGTTACTTGGCTATCACAAAAGGAGATCACGATCAGTGCTTTATAATATAATGCCGAGTGCTGATAATTCAAGTGGATTTATTTAAAAAAAATTATAAACTTTATCCCGGATTCTTCCTTATTTGAGATCGGTTGATCTCTACTCCTTACCCGTTAGGTCAGTTCCCATTATTTCTGAGTTCCCTGTGGAAGACATGAGAATATAATATCATAGGTACGCGATAGGATCCACCTAAGTAGGGAACGTGAATAGAGAACATTATGTATCGCGTATGTTTTTGAATGATTCCTTTAGAGACCAGTAGAGATCCATCTGGAGACAAAATGTAAGCTTTGCTTACATATTCATGGACAGATCAGCCATAGTACTTCATTTTTATTATTTGTTTCTTAATTAAACACCCCAACAGGCCGTGAAGCCCAATAAAAGTGGAAAAACCCCCAGGCTTGAAGAATTTACATGTTAGATTATGTAAATATTTTGACCTCACCGGAAATCGAACCCAGAACTCCGGGATTAAAACTGGAGAATACGATATACACTGGTAGTGCAGTCTAGAGGTGAGTTGGAAATACTGTCACTAGTTTGTGTACTCAAGTTTCGGATGAAACTACCCATACTCAGTATGTGTGGCCCAATAAACTTATTCCAAAAAACTTGTGATGATATCATCGCTGTTCTGTTAACTCGCCAGTTGGTAGACTTTCAACACTATTGGCATTAAATGCGCGCGAACGAAATAGCACTTGAATATAGGTATATTATAATTTATTAGTCTATTGCGTTCGAATATATGAATAATAGGTCATACATTTTGTGTCGCAGCACAGTGGTGAGATGACACACAGGCTTAGGCTTGTTACATGACTGCTCAAAACATGTTTAAATTTTTTCACTGTTATTCATTTTTGTTAACAAGAATATTGTAACCTAACAAAAAAACAACTCATAAATTTAAAATGTGTTTAAAATTTTATAATAAATGGAACTATTCGACAAGCGGAGCATAACGTATTTTTAGCGATTCTATTGAAGCCGATACACAGTCAGAGTTCTCTGAGCCGATACGTATTTCAAATACTAATATGGAGTTGGTTTTAGTTTCAGTTGAGTATGAAACTTTTACGCACGCCAAACGCTCTATATTGTATTCCAAATATTAGTAAGTATTTTGGAACAAGTTTCTATACTTACTGAGTATCTTTTATAGTGGTAGTAAGTATTACTTAGTTTTCAAAATCGACCAGTTTTCCCATCTCTAGTGCAGTCGAGCCCCTAATCTGTTCCAATGAAAAATATCCCACAAAATTTGATTCCGCTGTTTGTGAACGTGAAATTATTGGACCCCTTAAAAGTATTTGTTGTTCCGGTTTGATGTTTTATAAATTGTGAAGTGAAGGTTCTAGCATCAAATTAATTATGAGTCCTCTGAAATCCCAGCAATAGCTTTACATACATATAGATTCTATCGAAAAAATGCCTCGGCATAATAAATGTGAAACACCCTTCAATGTAGTACCTACTCTGAACTTCCAAACCACAGTTTTGAATATCGTGTGGGTCGGTTACATAGTTTATACAAAGTTTTTTTACATTTTAATTCGTTATTTCATGTTTTGGAGTGTTACATTTGCCGCCACTGGTTTTGGTCACACATTTTTCAATCGTTGTTAAATCATTAAATTGATTATCTGAAATAGGTTCGCACAATCCTGCAAAGATGAAGAGCAGTATTCACTACCAATTGTTACAAGTAAAAATATACAATAAAAATCCCTAATTCTGCATTAATGATTACAATACATAATTATAGCCTATGTGTTAAACGAGAATATGGTAAATAACGTAGTTAATCCTTCTTGCAATGACAATCATGTTAACTAAGCGTCAGTTTGGTCTCCCAGTACCGTTTATTCCACTCAGAATGATAATAATAATTAATAAATTATTAATATTTTACTTGACAGTATATAATATGGCATATCTCACAGCCATGCAGGAGCACAAGTAGCACGCACGCGTTAAACAAACGACATTTGGTCCTCACAGAATACAGCCTTGACCTCCATGCGACTCTAAGGTCGATGTCTCCGCCGAATCTTAGGGGTACATTGGTACGATCGCGTTACAAACATCCGAGTTCGCGAGCAGACACAACAGCCTTCGGTGATTGAATTTATCACGAAGAGACGCTTTACGTGGCTGGGACACGTATTCCGGATGCCGCCAAAGAGTGCGGCACTTTGTACCCTTGTGGCACAGCCTCAAGGGTTTTGTCGCCGTGGCCGGCCCTCCCTCACCCTGCAGCGGTGCTATAAGAGCGACCTACGTGCTGCAGGTCTGACATGGCGGAAGGCGCACGAGTTGGCGATGGACCGAGGGAAGTGGCACCAACTTGTGCTTGCCCTATGCCCCAACGTTGGGACGTGACAGGGTGGAAGAAGAAGAAGAATATAATATGGAGTTTATTAGTGAAACGCTCGTCTCTAAAGCCGTGAGTGCGGGTTCAAATCTCATCTGGAAAAAATGTATTATAATTTTTCAATTGTATTTGCTCCATTCATATTCCTAATATACTCGAATATTATACACTTGAATATTGCGCTTTCTATTCTTTTCCTTGTCGATTGACAAAAATTCACAAACACTGTTTGCCAAATTCTTCACCCGACAAGTTTTTGTTAGTTCGGCACCGCTGCGATCGCAATCCGTCTGGGATACGGTAAGGAACTATAAACAAAAGGTTCTATAATGTATATTATAGTCAGGTATAAATTATTGATAGTCTATATAAACTGGTAATATATTAGTGTATCAGTTTTTTATAAGAAAGTATAATTCATTTTACTATTTGGTTACGCCAAATTGTGCTGGCCGTAATCCTTACTTCCCACCTCCCTTAAATCCCAGTATTATTGTCACAAGACCAAGTGACCGGCTGTCACGGGTTATTGTAGACCGTGATGCAAATAATATTTAGTTAGCTCATGTAATAGGAATCAAGCGGACGTGGGCAAGTTGTTATACTTCACCGTCGCTTCCTACAGTGTGACCCCAAAATAGTGACTTCAAGACAGCCGTCGCGCGTTGTCAGCTCAAGCGAACAAGCGAGTACGTGTTGCCGCATTGCGTTATACAGACTGATTTAGAAGTTGTTCGTAGGCCACGGCCAGGTCAGCTTGATATAGTGTGACCGTCGTACAAGAGATATTTCTAAATACCTGACAAGCCGCGATACCGGCTCTTATCATTCATACAACCTATCATCATCATTCATTAACCTCACCTATCACATATCATCCATAAACAAAGTACCGTAAAGTGCCGCGCACCGGGTAACCCAAACGAACAATACCGCGCGAGTAACAGTGCAACCAGAACACGGAGCCATCATCAACATCATAAAAAGGCTAGTGTCTGGCATTCTGTTAAATCACCCCCGCTCTTAGATCCGGAATCCACATCATTCTTAAAATTACAGTCTACTTGCGAAAAGCGCATCCACTATTTTTTCCTGTTAAGTTTATGACACAAAATTAAGGAGTTTTTGACAGCGTCAGAAAGTACCAAAATCTTAAAAATAGTTACAATATGAGTGTTAGAACATAATGAAAGCATAAAACGAAGTGTAAAAAATCCGGTAAACATAACTTTACTATCATTGGTAATAACTAATAAGTACTAATACTTAGTAAGTAGGCGGCTCTCGTGGTGCAGTGGGTAAGGCGCTGGCCTTCCACCCGAGAGTTCTTGGTTCAATTCCCGGTCATGACAAAAACATTTATGTGTTTTTCTCAAAGCCTGGGTGTTTGTGATTGTTCAAAATTACTAACAACCAAACCACCTTGTACGAAAAAGTAAGGACATGGTTATTAATAATTCTAAAAAAAAAAAAAAACTTAGTAAGTACCGCCCTTGAGCAGAACTTAAATTCCACCCCTTCAGAGTTATAATCTCAAACCCTAAGAAAATTCGCTTCTTATTTTCTATTATTATTTTTAAAAGTATCTTAAACATGTGAGTTTGTCATGGGCGTCAATTAATTGTCATGGGCACCCCATAAGCAAAACGGCACTTCTTGTGACATTTTGACGATTTTGAGCTATGAATATAGGTTTGTTCGTAATTTTTTTTTCTACATTATAGGCAAAATGGCATTTTTTAAGCAAAATCCACGAAATCACAATTTACAAAAGAAAATAAAAGTCACTTGTGTATTTGTAAACTAATCTTCAATTAACGTATATCAAAAACGTAACATATACAAAAGGGTATCAACTATGTGTAATTATTTTTAAATGTGTAAAGGCCTTCGTATAAAAAAAGATTTTGTTGCAGGATGAGAATTTTCACAAGATATCAAAAATAAAATTAAAAATTGCATTTCAATCTTTGAGTAATAAGTCACCTGTGCAATGAATTTCATTTTAAAATATTAAGAAACAACCGTCACACGATTTTCTTTCGCTTAAAAAAACTTAAAATACGTTTTTCTCAAAACTCTATTTTTGCACAACTGAAGTTCCCTTTTGCTTTTGGGGCGACGATATTGTGTTGATTTTCAACGTGTTGTTGGAGTCAGAGTATGGGCCTAATACCTAGATTGAAAAAGTCGCTAACATCCATTTCTCGTAAAAACAAAAATCTTGTTTTACAACTTCTACTCTGTGGAGTTTCTGGAGAGTCATTAACAATATAATATTATAATGAAAAAAAACCAAATGGTTTCAATAGTTTATTCATTCATATTTTTAATCTTGAATTAAGTACCTGATTTTAAGTTCTCTTTTGACTATAGCATCCTTTCGTTTACTTCTATACTCCCGAAATATCATAGCGGAGATCACATTTTTATTTACATTCAGTGATTAGTAAAAACTACCTGTGAAAGGTAGACTGAATCATTTTTAATATTTTACTCAAAAATTAAACTAAATACATACAAATATCGTTAAAATATCTACCTACATATTTTGATAAAGTATCACAATGTAGCGGCGATTGTCTTTAACGTAAATGACCGCTTTGTCAGAAAATTTAAAAAGGGGCCTCCAAACATTTATCATAAATTGGTATTTTTATTTTATTAATACTGTCGATTTAAATTTCACAGAACAAACGCATTCAACAATGTTGAAATCAGTTACATCCCGTGGGAGTAGATATGTCATGCGTTGCTTAGAGACTGAACATGAATGCAGAAACTGCGAATATTATATACGTACATCATTGATAGTAAATTTCATTCACGTGAAACTATTAATTTGTCTAGTAGAATGCCACAAAAACAGTTTGTGCGTATGGAATAGTACGTACAAATATAATATCGAAATGTCAAACGACTGACAAAAAGGCAGTTACAATATAATATAATATGATAGACGGCATTGTTCAATAGGCCACTCTGGTTCTAGTATTTACGAATTTATTAAAAACTAAAAATGTTTATAAATTGTCATCAAAAGTTGTATTAGCAAACAATTATAAGACTCTACATTTACTTTAAACTGTGCACTTTGTATTTGTAAGTTTTTAAATAACATCATTGGAGATAAAACTCCTAAATAATTAATTAAAACTCACCAAATTATCTGCTTAGTATGAATAGCACGTGACGATCAACTATCCACCTGTTGAAACACCTGCCGGTCAGTCATCGTCAGATTGACAGTTCCTCCTCACAGCATCGAGTAATATAATTGACGGTACATTTTTTCCTCCGCTGAGCTTTCTGTGTTTTTGGTACCGACATCCGATGAAATCATGAATTTCGTGTAGACGTATAATATTGAAACTTAAACCGTTAAATTTTGATTCATTTTGTAATTATTATTAAAGACATATGATTGTATCTTAAGGGTACAATAAATACACAAAAAGTTACACGACATTTAAGAATGCACATATATAATTTTAAAATACCTACATCAGAAAATTAACATATTTATTAAAAAAAAAAAAAATGTGTTAAAGATTCGTACCTTACACCGTTACACTGTGTATTTGACTGTTCTGTGCTATGAGTTATCGGTCCGCTTAACACACTGGACAAAGATTTCAATTAAATAAATCTTTTTATTGAAAATACTTACCTTTAAAACAAAAACTTATGAAAGAAATGTCCATGTAGGATTCACAGAAAATTTACCTGCAATTCTATGCAATAATTATATCTTCTTCATCTCCAAGTGTCGACTCTTCTGTATGGGTTGGCATTCATTGTCCATCTTTGAGACCGTTGTAAGAAATCAACGATGTTGTCCCCATATGAAGTCCTTAAATTCATTACCAAACACATTACACATGTTAATCAATAATGCACGCACATTAAATAAGATCATCCTCTCGGTTCTGTAATTTACTATCCCCTTAGTTTTTCAACATCCACACTTGTCAGATGGTTTTAATGACAATACAACTGACATATCAATAAACAATGATAATAATATTTGATACAATCCTTTTATGTAACTCTATAACATCAGTTAGTTTGAATGTAATAGGTACCTATACTATAGTGTGACAAGTAAATAAATATAAATATTTCATGACTGAATCATCCCTTCGATGAAAACAACCTGCCACCCCACATAACAACGTTACACCAACAGTGATACAACATGAATCAGAAAGTTGTAATTATTTTGTATAAAACGTGTCATTTTCCATACAAAGACGGATTTTAATATTATTTTTTTTTATTAAGGTTAACCAATATAACCAATCACAGAATTAAAGAATAATGATACACTAAAATATAAAATAAATATATTTAGTGATGGTCTTAATTACAGACAAATACAGAGACAATTATTAAATTAAACAGTTGGTACAAGAATCGCATACTCTTGGCGAAGGGTAAAGGTGAGCGGTTAAGATCCGCCATAAAAAGTGAACACTAAACTTTGTCAGTCATACGTATCTGCTTTCATTGAAATAAGACTAAAATTTACTGATAGTGTTGGTTAGTTTTTAAAATTTAATTAAACCCTGCGAAAACCAAGCCATAATAGATAATATAAAAAATATCTAAAATTATGCAATTAAATCATACATAACTTTGGATATTTTATAGATATACTAATATTTTTATCTATTATAGTTTGGTTAGGAAATTTTAAACAATGAACCAACAATATGTGTAATATGTATTCATAATCCAACGAAAACAAATAAGTATGAGTGAAAAAGTGTGCACAATTTTGTCGTATCACCCAAAGTATAACAAAACTATTAAGGTTTGGTTTAGGAAGGGCTTAATTGATTTTTAAAAACTCACCAACACTATCTGTAAATTGTAGTCTTAGTTCAATAAAAACAAATACGTATGACTAACAAAGTTTAATGTGCACTATTTATGTCGGATCTTAACAGCCTACCTCCACCCCTCGCTACTGTTGCACACAATACATTTTATTAAAAGGAGTAAAAAAACAGTTAGTATAATAATATGTAAGTAGGTACGTAACTAGAGAATTAAAAATAAACCTAATGAATCTACATTTATTAGTGTTCTCCATATATTTGTACGGTGCCGAGTCATGGACCCTGAAGGCAAGAGAGCAGAAGGCAATCGATTCCTTCGAAATGTAGTGTTTCTCGGGCAGAGCACAGGATGAACCAATCAATCATCCAGCGACTGCAGATAAAGAAGCGGCTCTCGACAATATGTCTTAGAGTGTTTTTGGTAGGTACACAATATTCCTATGACATTGGTCATATACCATACAATGTAGTCATGATGAAGATAGATGTAGAATGACTTAACCAATAGTCAAACGTCTGCAGTTCTGTAAAATCAACATTTATAATTCTATCGTGTTCTTATTTATCATTCAAAATTATTTACAGTAACAATTTCGTGCTTTTTATTCAATCAATAATATTTAATTGTTTTCTTTTGTCCCGACTTAATGGTAAGTAAAAAATGGTAAGCCTATTTATAATAAACATAAACAAAAAAAGAAAGTAAATTGGACAAAAGTTCTATTTTATATTATTTAATAATATTCCAAAGAAGACAAATTATTTTATAAAATATTAAATTAAGTTTGGTACGTTGCAATGAGTTAATAATTTCATAAGTTACTTAGGTACTTCACAAATTCGTCATTATATGAATATTATCAGCACCGAAAGAAAACATTCTAACTCCGACACAATAAATCACTTGAATTACAACGCATTGACCCCAACTGTTCAGATATTTACGGTTTACCAAAACGCAAATGGTAAACATTGTGATAATGACACAGGTATTGCCAACAGAAGTGAACATCGATAAATTATTCAAAAATTGAGAAAATTGGTTCACAAAAAATTGACCAAAGTCATTTTTTTTTTAACATTTATTCGTTTCAAGTATTGGTAACACAGTAAAATAGTTTTGCGTCTTGATTGGATGACTTTGGTGGGCAGAACACTTGCACGACATGGGTGGTTTGCGAAAGCGAAAATAAATTGGACGTCCGAGACTTTGGTGGGCTAATGGTGTCACTACCAATGCCATGTGCAGCACTATCTAAGATTATAATCGATCCGAATTAACTGAATATAAATGCTTTTCCACTTTGACATATTTTTCTCATGCGCAGTTACCGATAGAATTTAGCGCAGTATCACGTGGTATCTAATATCAACATTCGTCAATACGATGTAACATTGTACAAGCATCAGTGTTTTTTTTTTGTTATTGAGAACTGTGTTATTATAATGACGGAAATTACATTATTAAATGGAGAGTTTTTTTTTATTTTCTAGATGCCTTTATGGATAGGTATCCATTTTTTTTTCGAGCATCAGATATCAGCATTTACTATCGAGATTTCTTTAAGGACTTTGGCACGCAAATTACTCTACTTGATGCTAGTCAAATGAAAATTGTGCCGGCTGAGAGAATATGCCTTATTGAAAACTATTCTTCTACCCGCATCGGGTATTGCTAATTTGAATTCGACCAGGGCCTATGAAACCGCCTTGCAAAAACCCTGGAAAATTATTTGTAGCGCAAGGCGGTGGTGATTCTGATGAATATTTTGTCGTATTCATTGGGAACTGAGGACTGCGATTTGTAGCCGAGTTTTTCCCCTGGTAAAAGAAATGTGGCATAGAGCTGATATTCTGAGCATATACTTATCATATCTTATATGACTGCAGCCACTGGATCTGAAAGGCATGAATCATCATAATTAGATGTCACCATTTATTATTTTGATTCTTTTTATTACATCAATACAGAAATTTACGAGATTACGAAGAAGACAAAGATGTAACATTCTGTTCACCTAGATAATTTATCTTTTTTTTTGTCGTGAAGGGGGTTCTGAACCCACTCCCCCCCCCCTTGTGTGCGTACCTGGTGTCTTTGGAATTGTGTGTTATTGTCAATAGCTATGACAATGTACTGTTTGTCTCAATGTCTCGCTAAGCTGACAAACCTGGCCATGATTATTGAATTAGAATGCTTTTTAAGTATGCGCATTATATGTTAATTAGTTTGGTTTAAAAGAATTTTCCATTTACGTCATTAATTTCATTGTAATATCCTAATCCAGCATTGGAGCATACGTTTGAACCATTCGCCTGTATATTCCTATATCATCATCATCATCAGCCGGGGTCAATCTACTGCTGGATGAAGGCCTCCCCAAGCTTCTTTCAACTCTCTCGGTCCAGTGTCGTTCGCTGCCACGTATTTCCGCCAAACTTTACCAGTTTCCACCGTCAATTCAGCGGCTTTTAGGGCGACCCTGTGGCCGTTTCGTGCCCCTTGGGTACCACTGGATGACGACATTTGTCCAGCGGCCGTTCTTTCGGCGAGGAATGTGCCCCGCCCATCTCCATTTCAGCTGTTTGGCAACGTCTATTACATCGCGTACTCCTGTCTGCTACCTAACCCATTCGTTTCTCTTACGGTCCTTTCGCGTGATGCCCAACATACACCTCTACATGCCTCGCTGTGCGACTCTTAGCCTTTGGACATCTCTCGTGTTGAGGGCCATACGTGAGCACGGGTAGAACACATTTGTCGAACACCCTACGCTTAAGACACAATGGTAGGTCACTCTTGAAGATACTATTCAGACGTCCGAAAGCACTCAATTCCAGCTTTGTTCTTCGAGCAATTTCATCGTGCACGCTTCCGTCTATGGACACCTGCTGTCCGAGATAGACGTAGCTGCTGACTTGCTCGAGTTGGGTGCTATTAATACAGATAATCGCAGGGTCCGAAAAACAGTTCCTCATCACTTTTGTCTTTGAGACGTTTATCTTTAGGCTGACCTATATATACAAAATAATCTTAATAAAGAGTACACATATTAAAATAGTGCTATACTTACTATTTATTTTCATATATCACTTTGCTTTTCGACCCCTTATTTCACAACCACTGTCCTTGATCTATTATAATGACGTGTTGAGATTGGTAAGTATTGTGTGCGATGTTTATAATAATGGAAAGCCACTCATCCCTTAACACGATATCTACAGCAATAATTATTATTTTTATCCGAGAGGGGTGAAAAACAACACCCCTGAGCTCTTGTACTAAACCCAATTATTATGCTATTATTCACTTAACAGGGTGAAACTAGGATTCTAATAATGTAGTATACTTAATTTAAATATATCTACTTACAAAAAAAACGTTTGATATAATTAAGCAAAATGTAAAAATATAGGAAATTTGAGAAATACAAAATTATTTGGTTAATATAGATGGTATTTACTATTTATATTCAGATTAACTTATAGATTAATAGAGGCAAGCGAACAGAACAGTTCCATTTAATCAAGATTAATCTTGGTAGATAATTATAGCCTTGATAATGTCGTGAGAGTTGACGATAATTTTTTTATTTTAAGAAATAAATATTATTTATCTTTTGTATAAAAGTTTTTATTATTACAGACATATTATAATACATTTGTTTTTATGTTGAGAATTAAAAAAGATATATATCAACCTGTAGAAAGGAAAAAGGACGTTATCCACACAAATCAAGTTTTACAGGAGGCACAGAAACGTTTTTGTTATGGTTTTCGGACTAGTTAAAATACAAAAAAGACATAACCTTAAAGTACATGATAATTTATAATTTTGTTTTTATATTCCTAATCTGATATCAATTATTGGGATAATCAAAGAAAAAACGAAAAAATATGATGGTTAAGTCGTTTTTTCCCCTTCATTTCTTTCTTTTTCTTCAATTGATAGCTAAATTTAGATAATAAATTGGCGTTTGCAGCTTACATCTTTTGGACACGGCGTGTAATTAGTTGTGTACAACGTCATTATCCAATAAAACCTATTTTGAAAAAACTGAGGGTTACGTCCTTTTTCCATTCTAAAGTCGATGTAGAAACAATAATAACAATAAAAGAGTAAAACAAAATAAGTGACAAAAGGTGTTAAAGTAAACGACATAAATACATAATATCGACTGCTCAATCTGCAAACCGGCTAACTCTATTTGGGCAAATTGTTCAGGAAGGAGAAAAAACATAATACTCGTAATTTAACTATTGAGTGGCATTTAACAATTCCAAAAATACACTTTCATGTTACAAATACCCTGCACTATGAATTAATACACTATTTTTCCTTCATTTTTATTTGCTCGTATTCTTGTTTGTCCGGTGGTTGTTTCTTCACTACAAATCTTGCAATCGATTTTTAACTAACTTCCCGACTAGCTAGACATTTGAAACTTTTAGAATATATCAGAACACGATGCCAATGCATTCTTTCAATACTTTTAGCCATCTTTAAACAGAATTGAATTCATTTTCAGTTAATTCTGTTTTGTTTGGAAAGTTATTTCAGAAAAATCCGTAAAAAGTAAAAGACTATTATTGGTTGCTAAGGGGGTGGTCGTGGCAACTAAATTATTCATAGCAATTACAAGTTTGAGCATATTGAGCATAATAATTCATGAGAAAATTTTAAAACGTTGTATATGTTACGCCAAATGTGCGAAATTGACTATTACATGAAATGGGCTAAATTTTGGCTAATTCATGTAATAGTCAAGCCTGTTGCCTTATTCATGAATAAGGTAAATTTTCTGCCGAGTACATGAAGTCGCCAGGGCATGGAATTCTTAAACTGTCAACATGACAGCAGAAAAAGTAAATTTAATACGGATGATTTTATTAGTTATAATTGGACATAATATAATATTATTAGGTTAGGTTGGGTTGGGTTAGGTTAGGTTAGGTTAGGTTAGGTTAGGTTTTGAAATTCTGAATTATTCAACTGAATGTCCATTTTGAGGTTAGCTAACAAGTGTCAACAAACTATCAAAAACGTACAATCGACCATTGCATGTATGATACCCAAGCACGAATCAAATCGCGAAAATACCTTTTAATAAAATTCATCCGTTATCATATTATAGTTCTAGTTTTTTTGCGCATAGTGAATGGATATGAACGTCATTTTAGTTATTGATTGGTATATTTTTATATTATAATCAATGACATCTGACACATTTCATTTGGTTAGTTTGATTAGTTGCAAAAAATACCACCGGAGCGCGACCACCTATTTTGACCATAGATAATATACGTATATTTTGACCAATCCACGAGCATTTCACACATTTAGTTTAGTTGCAAAAAATACCACCGTAGCGCTACTATCTAATTTGTCCAATGCATGAACAAGGCAGAAAAATTACTGCGGAATTCATGCACTCACCAGATATTTTGTCTAATTCATGAATAAGGCAACGGGCTTGCATTTTTCATGATTTAGGCAAAATTTAGCCCATTTCATGTAATAGTCAATTTCGCACATTCGGCGTAACATATATATAAAGAAAAATTATATAGAGAGTTGTTCCATTTACCATGTTGGACATTTGTCACCTGCAGTTGCCTGTTTTGTGTGAAGAATAATAACGCGTTTATTTATAAGTTTAGAGATAAAATTTAGAGAAAACATGCCTTATAACAAAATGCCATAAAAATCTCATTTTTGCTCAAAAGTGCAGTTTGCTAGTCTGCAGATTCAGCGGTCGATGTATTATATAAACCAATAAAATTATAATTATAAAACTATTGACATAGGTACTAGGTTTACCTAAGTATATAAAATACTTCCTCCAATCCACTGGATACGTCAAGAGTATGTGTAAAAGTGACTGTATTAACATTTTTTTTATAAAAATACCATTCAATTTGATTTATAAATATTTACATTGTTTCTTTATTCATATGATTTATCAACCACATTATAAATTTAGATATTTTAAATTCATTAAGCCATGCCTAACCAAACCATAATCGACAAAAATATTCTTCTATCAATAAAATATCTAAAATTATCTATGGTTTAATAGCATAATGGCTTGTATTAAAAAGGGTTTAATTTAATTTAAAAAAAACTAACAAATACTATATACACATTGTAGTCTTTGTACAATGAAAACAAAAATACGTTTGACTGACGAAGTTTAGTGTGCACTATTTATGTCAGAACTTAACCGCCTACCTCCACCCTTCACTACTGGCGTATGTACACCCACAAACGACGCCTAATTTATAATATAAGTATTGAGGCACCCATATACCAATATATTACTTGAAGAAACCACTTCTCTTCAAATTCTCTTGATCATTGCTATCTTGCAAAATTTGTGATAATTAAAGAAAGCATAAAGCCAGAGTTTTTTTTTGTTTCTATAAATATCTTAATCCGCCACTGTTATAAATAACCTCGTGCAATATTGCACGGGAAGATATTCAAGCCCTTCCCCTAACAAAGTAAACGCTAGGGGTGTAAAGCACCCCGTCCTAGCACCCCGGGCAATGGTATTATAATATAATGTGACCACCATATGCGTGAAACTATGAAAATTGTTATAAATTATCGGCTCCAGCTATCATCTCCTCCAAACACGTATATCATGGCAATTATTATGAAGTGTTGAAATTGGGTGAATTTTACTGTAGCACCCAATTTTAAGGGATGATTTTATTCACACAATTTAATTCAAACTAGCATGAACATGAAAACAAACGTCTGTACTTATATAAACTAGCTTGTCGGTGAAAGATGAAACAAGAGTTTCATAAACAAATATATATATATATATATATAAGTACATCATAAACCATATCAATATTCCTATTATCTTCCAGCGCATCTATTCTATACACAAGACTGCTATCGGCCACTATCGGCGGCTATCGTGGGTTAGTTTATCATGTTTATGTATTGAGGTATTATATTATTAAAATAAGTTAGCCGACTAAACTTTCAAAACTGTATATCTTACTCTAAAGGTTAACACAAAAGTAACAAAAGATGTGTTCTTAAAATATCTATAGCACTTTTTGACATTTCAGACGGTTAACTTATTGTAACAATTAACCTCTCAATACATAAATATGATAAACTACCCTCGATAGCTGCCGATAGCCGCTGATACCAGCCTTGTGTATATAATATATGCGCTGGTTTATTAAATATTTTAGTGCAAGCATTGAGTTTTTCAAATTTATTATAAATTTTCGATCAAACGAACAAAAAAAATCACATAGAAATTTGTGTTGTCACTTTGGCGAACTAAGTAAGTATTACGATCAATTTCTTACAAAATATTGCGGTGATATTTCAATGAATAGTATCACAGCGATTTTATTTCAACCTTAATGAAAGGACAACATAGCTTCTTATATAAATAGTTAAATACTATTAAGATAATGTTAGTAATAGATAGGTAGTAGTTTTTATTCAAACTTTTTATATTTCATTTGATATGACTTTTATTTCACGCATTCATTCAAAATATTCATATTTTTATAAAACCATTATTTTATTCAACAAATAAATCACAAGATTTAAGAATGTACATTCTTTATTGAACATACATAATTTTAAAACACCTAAGAGAAATATATAACCACTAGAAAAAATATTTTTGAATTTGGAATTTTGAAAAGGAGAACACCCAGCGAGATTCGAACCCGCGCCTATGTGCTAATTATGACCAATTTAACTAATGTTTTTACTATTCTCACTGAAGCGCTTTTGTTATTGTTTGACAGCCGGCTTTTGTATTTTTTTTATTTTATTTTTTTATTAAGGAAACAAATAGTTACTATTTTTAATACAAAAATATGTTTAATGCGTCAATTACCTACATTGAGCTACTTTACGAGCTGTTTGTTGGCGAATTTAAAAGCGGGCGATTCAGCTACTGCGATTGTGATGATGACATGCAAAACATTCCATTCGCTGAGAAGCCAACAAGCTAGCGACTATTTTGACAGAACGTAGTTCGTTTTTTACCGGGAGGTCGCTACTACGCTCTACTGCGCAGACGCAGTAGGCCCACACCCCGGCGCGTAGCGTGTAAAGTTGACCGGCTTTCAACTTTTCTCGGTATAATGTTTACAATCTGCTTGTTAGCTTATTCGATGATGACACTGGGCGACTTTACAGGCAGATTGTAAATTCGCCAACAAGCAGCTCGTAAAGTAGTTCAATGTCATTGACGCTTAAAGATAGAATGGTGAAAAGCTATTGCAACCAGCAAAGTTTCCATATATAAATTATAATAATATATAGTTAAGCCTAACAAGATAAAAAGTAATAAAGTAAGAAGAACAAAAATATTAATAAATTACATAAGAAAAATGATGAAGAATCTTTCATTATTATTATCGTAAGAGATTTTGGAACATTTAGAAAACTATTCTGTTTTGTGTCCCACTACATTTAACCCTAGCGATGGATAGGGGGCCCGCCAAAGATCCTGGTCTGGAGGCCCGCTTTAAGATGTGGGGGCTATGACCTACCTATTATATATAAATACAAAACTATTAATATTATAAAAAAGTTGTACTATTATCGAAATTTAATAAGCAACTAATCGATGTGGGTTTTTCGACCACTATTAATACCTACTTACCTTTATTTCCAAATTTATTTTTAACCGTAATACACAGTCAAATAGAAATAATAACTAAGTGTGTTCCAAGTATATAATATATATATATGTATACATAATATTATTAAGACTATACCTCAGTTGAGGCATGGTCTAACAGCTCATTTAAGCGACATTTTATTGTTATTTTTACATCTTCACTTCAAAATGTGCGCTACCGATTCATCTACCGTTTGAATTGACCACATTTCAGAAATTTTCAATGATTTTACAGGTACGTGACGTTTATAACTGATATTTTCTCATACAGCGTATACAATTCGCCATACTTCTTTTAACATACAGCAGAATGACGTCTTCGTCGCTTAAGACCTTTTAATCCTTTATTTGACAAACGGATTCGATTATTTTTATTCAAATATCGTAATGTAGGCATTGGCGCACTTTTTTCCAGTGAAAAAACCATAATCCTGATACAATTTACTACGTATAATATCTTATGACAGCGGGGTACGCCACTGACGGCCATTTCATAGATAACGTGATATTCGAAATTTGATTTTTTTTAAATACTTTGTGGCTGTTCACTCAATCCTTTTTTATTAAATAATTACCTAGGCTACTAATTTCCATAGATCAGATAGTTAAATTAAACTAACAAAGTTGCCATTGCAAACAATAAAGGAAATTAATACGAATTGTTATAGTCATCAAAATGTGTGATATTATATAATATCTACCTATTTTTATCGTCCCTATCATCATCAATCTTGACCTATACACTGCTGGATGAAGGCCTCCTCAGCCTTATTCTACTCCTTACTTACACATGAATTGTTATATTTATCAAAATCAGTGATATAATATTATTATCTACCTATATATATATAATGCCATTATTATCACGAGCCTCAATAAATCCACTGCTGGATGAAGGCCTCTCTACGTTGATTGTATTCTTGACAGTATTGAATTTCTAATGTTATTTATCTACATATTCATATCGTCATCATAATCATCATCATCATCATCAACTAGGATCAATCCACTACTGGATGAAGGGTTCCGCAACCTGATTCTACTACTATCGGTTTAACGAATTTGTGATATTATACCTATTTCTATCATTCTTATATCATCGACCTGAACCAATCCACTGCTGGATAATGGCCTCCCTAGCCCGGTTCTACTGCTTTCTGTCATATGAATTGCTGTATTTATCAAAATCGGTGATATTATATTTAAAAACATATTCATATCGTCATCATCATCATCAACCAGGATCCATCCACTGCTTAATAAAGACACCTCCCTAGCCTGATTCTACTCCTTTTGTCATATGAATGTATGTATTTATCAAAATCTGTGATATTATATGTATCTACACATTCATATCGTCATCATCATCATCATCATTATCATATACCTGAACCAATCCACTGCTTAATAAAGACTCCCTTAGCCTAATTCTCCTCCTTTCTGTCATATGAATTTCTGTATTTATCAAAATCGGTGATATTATATTAATCTACATATTCATATCGTCATCATCATCATCATCATCGACCTGAAACAATCCACTGCTTAATAAAGACCTCGCTAGCCTGATTCTACTCTTTTCTGTCATATGAATTTCTGTATTTATCAAAATCGGTGATATTATATTTATTTACATATTCATATCGTCATTATCATCATCATCGACCTAAACCAATCCACTACTTAAAGACCTCCTTAGCCTGATTCTACTCCTTTCTGTGATATGAATTTCTGTATTTATCAAAATCGGTGATATTACATTTATCTACATATTCATATTGTCATCATCATCAACCAGGATCAATTCACTGCTGGATGAAGAGTTCCGCAACCTGATTCTACTACTATATTTAACCTATTTCTATCGTCCTTATCATCATTGACCTGAACCCATCTATTGCTGGATAAAGGCCTCCCATGCCTGATTCTACTCCTTTCTGTCATTTGAATTGCTGTATTTATCAAAATCGGTGATAATATATTATATCTATTTATATTTCCATTATCATTATGAACCTGAATCAATCCACCGGTGGATTAAGGCCTCTCTAAGTTGTTTGAATTTCTGTCGGTCATATGGATTACTATATTTATCAAAATTGCTGATATTATATTTTCCCATTCATAATATCGTCATTATCATCATCAACCAAGATTAATCCACTGCTGGATGAAGGTTATCCCAACCTAATTCTACTCTTCTTGGTAATATAAACTACAATATTTTTTTAAATTTGTGATTTTATAAACCTACCCATTTATATCGTCATTATCGTCATCAACCTGTATCAATCCACTGCTGGATGAAGGCCTTTTTAACGCTTTCGCTGCTGAATAGATAATGAGATTTTAATTGCCCCCTTTAAAATGCACGTTAATTACATCGATCGGCCGCCTGGTCATTACGCACCGTGTGCGTCTTCCGCGTCCAAAGTATTAAGCTCATTCCACATCTTTAGGTCTTATAAATTCCTATTCTTATCAGATATAATATGTATTACTTCATTATTTATCAACATTTGTCTCGATATGAATGTCCCGCACCGGGAAACTATATTGTTTAAGGTTAATTTTTAAAACAAAACATGATTTTTAAAATATTATTCTGTGGCTCCAAGCATTTATTTTTTATAGACAATGAAACAAAATAATGTTTAAATTTATTTTTTATGCTGCTAACCTTTTTCTATTATGTAAATGGGACCCGAAAGAGATTAATATTTGCGTTATATTGGATCGCTATTTATGATAATCACGATTGAGATGTATAACTATTTATCATATTTAAATGCACATACCTACACATATATTGTATTAAAATTAAAATGACAGTGGTAGCAATCGGCGATTGCCAGCTGTTTTGCTAGGCTTAGCAGCCTGAAATGGCGTCAGATGATATTGAGAAGGCCAGACTCCAGAATAGACTACGCACATGGCTCCAAATTTGTATTTGCAGTGACGACATGCATATCGTAAAACTGACAAATCAGATAAATTTTCAATTGTCTGACGTGAATGAAAATCTATCCCGAAGGGAAAACTATGGCGCCGTCTATACACACTTTACAATTATTATATTAAAATCCAACACCAAGTCGCTATGATGAAAAGCTGTCTGCAAGACCTAGCGAGACAGACTGGCGAGAGCCAGCTGGCTCAGCTAGTCTTTCATTATTATTATCCTAAGAGATTTTGGAAAATTCACTAACGGCTCATTTAAGCGACATTTTATTGTTATTTTTACATCTTCACTTCAAAATGTGCGCTACCGATTCATCTACCGTTTGAATTGACCACATTTCACAAATTTTCAATGATTTTACAGGTACTTGACGTTTATATCCGATATTTTCTTACACACCGTATACGATCGCCATATTTACTGTCCACGCCTGTCAGAATGACGTCTTCGTCGCTTAAGACCTTCTAATCCTTTATTTGACAAACAAATTTGATTATTTTTATTCAAATATCATAATATAGGCATTGGCGCACTTTTTTCCGGTGAAAAAACCATAATTTTGCTACAATTCACTGCGTAAATAAAAATCTGACAGGTGTGTCCGCCACTGTCCGTCATATCATAGATAACGTGATATTCCAAATTTGATTTTTTTAAATACTTCTTTGTGGCTGTTCACCCACTATTTTTGTTATTGAATAATTACCTAGGCTACTAATTTCCATACTAAAAAAGTTGCCATTGCAAACAATGAAAGAAATTAATACGAATTGTTATAGTTATCAAAATGTGTGATATTGTATAATATCCACCTATTTTTTTCGTCCCTATCATCATCAATCTTGACCTATACACTGCTGGATGAAGGCCTCCTCAGCCTTATTCTACTCCTTACTTACACATGAATTGTTATATTTATCAAAATCAGTAATATAATATTATTATCTACCTATCTATATATAATGCCATTATTATCACGAGCCTCAATAAATCCACTGCTGGATGAAGGCCTCTCTACGTTGATTGTATTCTTGACAGTATTGAATTTCGAATGTTATTTATCTACATATTCATATCGTCATCATAATCATCATCATCATCATCAACTAGGATCAATCCACTACTGGATGAAGGGTTCCGCAACCTGATTCTACTACTATCGGTTTAACGAATTTGTGATATTATACCTATTTCTATCATTCTTATATCATCGACCTGAACCAATCCACTGCTGGATAATGGCCTCCCTAGCCCGGTTCTACTCCTTTCTGTCATATGAATTGCTGTATTTATCAAAATCGGTGATATTATATTTAAAAACATATTCATATCGTCATCATCATCATCAACCAGGATCCATCCACTGCTTAATAAAGACCTCCCTAGCCTGATTCTACTCCTTTTGTCATATGAATGTATGTATTTATCAGAATCTGTGATATTACATGTATCTACACATTCATATCGTCATCATCATCATCATCATTATCATATACCTGAACCAATCCACTGCTTAATAAAGACCCCCTTAGCCTAATTCTACTCCTTTCTGTCATATGAATTTCTGTATTTATCAAAATCGGTGATATTATATTTATCTACATATTCATATCGTCATCATCATCATCATCATCGACCTGAACCAATCCACTGCTTAATAAAGACCTCCCTAGCCAGATTCTACTCCTTTCTGTCATATGAATTTCTGTATTTATCAAAATCGGTGATATTATATTTATTTAAATATTCATATCGTCATTATCATCATCAACCAGGATCCATCCACTGCTTAATAAAGACCCCCTTAGCCTAATTCTTCTCCTTTCTGTCATATGAATTTCTGTATTTATCAAAATTGGTGATATTATATTTATCTACATATTCATATCGTCATCATCATCATCATCATCGACCTGAACCAATCCACTGCTTATTAAAGACCTCCCTAGCCAGATTCCACTCCTTTCTGTCATATGAATTTCTGTATTTATCAAAATCGGTGATATTATATTTATTTACATATTCATATCGTCATCATCATCATCATTGACCTGAACCAATCCACTACTTAAAGACCTCCTTAGCCTGATTCTACTTCTTTCTGTCATATGCATTGCTGTATTTATCAAAATCGGTGATATTATATTTATCTACATATTCATATGGTCATTATCATTATCATAATCATTGGCCTGAACCAATCCACTGCTTAATAAAGACCTCCCTAGCCAGATTCTACTCCTTTCTGTCATATGAATTGCTGTATTTATCAAAATCGGCGATATTATATTTATCTACATATTCATATCGTCATCATCATCATCATCGACCTAAACCAATCCACTGCTTAATAAAGACCTCCCTTGCTTGATTCT
Source organism: Rhyacophila brunnea (assembly GCF_057557595.1). Lineage (NCBI taxonomy): Eukaryota > Metazoa > Arthropoda > Insecta > Trichoptera > Rhyacophilidae > Rhyacophila > Rhyacophila brunnea. The sequence goes on along the minus strand of NW_028232806.1, from coordinate 35,799,559 downwards.
ACTCCTTTCTGTCATATGAATTGCTGTATTTATCAAAATCGGTGATATTATATTTATTTACATATTCATATCGTCATTATCATCATTATCATCATCATCATCATCGACTTGAAACAATCCACTTCTTAATAAAGACCTCGCTAGCCTGATTCTACTCTTTTCTGTCATATGAATTTCTGTATTTATCAAAATCGGTGATATTATATTTATTTACATATTCATATCGTCATCATCATCATCATCGACCTAAACCAATCCACTACTTAAAGACCTCCTTAGCCTGATTCTACTCCTTTCTGTGATATGAATTTCTTTATTTATCAAAATCGGTGATATTACATTTATCTACATATTCATATCGTCATCATCATCAACCAGGATCAATTCACTGCTGGATGAAGAGTTCCGCAACCTGATTCTACTACTATAGTATACCTATTTCTATCGTCCTTATTATCATTGACCTGAACCCATCTATTGCTGGATAAAGGCCTCCCATGCCTGATTCTACTCCTTTCTGTCATTTGAATTGCTGTATTTATCAAAATCGGTGATAATATATTATATCTATTTATATTTCCATTATCATTATGAACCTGAATCAATCCACCGGTGGATGAAGGCCTCTCTAAGTTGTTTGAATTTCTGTAGGTCATATGAATTACTATAATTATCAAAATTGCTGATATTATATTTTCCCATTCATAATATCGTCATTATCATCATCAACCAAGATTAATCAACTGCTGGATGAAGGTTATCCCAACCTAATTCTACTCTTCTTGGTCATATAAACTGCAATATTTTTTTTAATTTGTGATTTTATATACCTACCCATTTATATCGTCATTATCGTCATCAACCTGTATCAATTCACTGCTGGATGAAGGCCTTTTTAAGCTGCTTCCACATCTTTAGGTCTTATAAATTCCTATTCTTATCAGATATAATATGTATTACTTCATTATTTATCAACATTTGTCTCGATATGAATGTCCCGCACCGGGAAACTATATTGTTTAAGGTTAATTTTTAAAACAAAATATGATTTTTAAAATATTATTCTGTGGCTCCAAGCATTTATTTTTTATAGACAATGAAACAAAATAATGTTTAAATTTATTTTTTATGCTGCTAACCTTTTTCTATTATGTAAATGGGACCCGAAAGAGATTAATATTCGCGTTATATTGGATCGCTATTTATGATAATCACGATTGAGATGTATAACTATTTATCATATTTAAATGCACATACCTACACATATATTGTATTAAAATTAAAATGACAGTGGTAGCAATCGGCGATTGCCAGCTGTTTTGCTAGGCTTAGCAGCCCGAAATGGCGTCAGATGATATTGAGAAGGCCAGACTCCAGAATAGACTACGCACATGGCTCCAAATTTGTATTTGCAGTGACGACATGCATATCGTAAAACTGACAAATCAGATAAATTTTCAATTGTCTGACGTGAATGAAAATCCATCCCGAAGGGAAAACTATGGCGCCGTCTATACACACTTTACAATTATTATATTAAAATCCAACACCAAGTCACTATGATGAAAAGCTGTCTGCAAGACCTAGCGAGACAGACTGGCGAGAGCCAGCTGGCTCAGCTAGTATTGATTAATATTATAGACAAAAAGTATCATTTTTTTAAATATTTAAGTTCTTATAATATATTATATTATGTGTGTTAATAATTATTGAAATTTATACATAATATGAGTGATCTAAGATAAAACAGAAAAGGAGAATGATAAGAATGTAAAAAAACATACATTTAAAATTGGATTAATGTCCATTATACAAAATTTTGAAGATAGCGCATGGTGAATTACTGAAAGGATCAACGATGGAGAAATACATATTTTAATTTTAATCGACGTTTCCAACCGGTGTCAGGATCTCTAAAAAAAATTGTCGCAATTATATAGGACACACATATCTTAGTTGTCAGGGCACATGGGCGCAAATCCCAGGGTGTCGTATTTTTTCAAAATATCTTTCTATTGGTTACGCTTATATATTTTCTTTGAGGTGTTTTCAAATTATGTATGTTCTTATTTCGTTTTATTCTTTAGAATTTTACCATTCGAAGAAGTGTCTTGAAACCATGCATTTTTTTCTACTTCATTGCTGTTTCCACTTTCAACGCAACATTTAACACGTCGCGTAATATGATTATTTCGCTTAACGCACTTTAAAGCGCGTCAGAACGCCAGCGAATTAGAATAGCGTGCGCGCGCAGGCGTTAAGTTCGGTCGTCAAGCAATTTGACGGTCATATAATTCTGTTGGGACCCGCGTCGGGAGCAAGCGCTAACTCAACAGCGGCTAATGGCACTCAAAGCTGAAATACGAAATCAAAAAAAATCAAAACTCAAAATATGCCAAAAAATGGAAAGACAAAATGAGAACACTCACACTACGCGAACATGTGATGGGAAAGCTGAGGTACGATGAATTTTCTATTTCATTTATATTTTAAGTCTTATTTTCCACTTATAAGCCACTTTCACGTAAACAATCTTTGTGTATTAAAAAACATATCATCATCCACTGCTGGATGAAGGCCTCTAAAAGCTGATTCCACTGTGCGTTGCGTTGCCATGTACTTCCGCAGAACTCAACCTTTTCATAGATCCAGCGGCTTCTTGGTCAACCTTGCGGACGTTTTGTACCTCGTGGGTACCACTGGATGACTAGATTTGTCCAGCGATTGTCCCTTCTTCTAGCTATGTGTCCACCCCATTTCCATTTGAGGTGTTGGTAATTGTGCCGCAGAGGTGGACACGAGCTTTTATATATTTTTTTACGAAAACAATTTATTCCATTTATACAATTATAATAAATTCCTTTTCCTGTCGGCGCATCGGCTTTTCGATCCAATAATCGTTAATTGAAAATTTGAAATTTTCATTTCATTTTGATACACCATTATCACAAAATATTATATGAGGTAATATAAGGTTAGGTTATGTTAGGTTAGGTTCGGTTAGGTTAGGTTTGGTTTGGTCTAAAAAGAAAGTTGTAAAATCTCATGTCCACCTCTGCGGCACATTTTCCGAGGTTTTTAGCGAACTCTATTACATTCAACTTACTGGTTATTGGTCGTTTCCAAGTTAATAATAAGAGTGATAATTTTTTTTATTCATGTACCTAATTCAAAACTATTGCATGTAAGATAACACTAATAGCCGCAATTCTAGATTCGTATGCATTCTGAAACATCAATATATCAACATAAATTCCAACTAAATATATCAGACGATAATTAAGTACTCTTTATTCGAACATCATATTAATCAGTTGATATCAAACCCTTTAAGCAGTTCAAAATTAACCCCTCAATGCACTAATCTTACATATTCTATTTGTCCGAAAATGACGTAAAACTATTAAATAGTAAATTAACATAGATATATAAATATGTATAAGTATATATCCTCAAAATATATTACAGTGTACTGGTGCATACAATACATAACCATTACAAACAGTTCAGTATATTAGTTAACTATGTAACTAATAATTATACACAAAAGTTCAACTTAGTAACTGAACAAATACAAATGGCGACCCCTTAAATGAATGAACAACGAAGTCAAAATCAATGTACAGTAAGAAATAAAGATAGTTGTTCCTAGTTGATTCCAAAATTTGAGAAATTATGCAGTGTACAAGAAACTCAACCTACATACAAATTGGTATTTTTAAAACGCCATGAAAATAAATTAAAATAATTACAAGATAAAAAAAACTTTTTATATACCACGTTTTTAAATTTTCTGTTGAATTATATAAACTTGTCAATTCTATGTATTAATAATTTAGGACAAATAAGGCAATTGTCAACAAATCATTTTTTTCCTATTTTGCAACAAACAAACAAATATAGAATACTGAAATGTCATTTTTATTTCCATATTAACGCACGTATATATTAATAATTTAGTTGCTAGGACCACCCCTTTAGCAACAATTAATAGTTGATTGGATTACGGATTTCTTCCGAAATAACTTTTCATAAATAATAGAATTAACTGAAAATGAAATCAATTCTTCTTAAAGATGGATAAAAGTATTAAAATAATGCATTGGCATCGTTTTCTGATATATTCCAAAAGTTTCAAATGTCTAGCTAGTCGAGAAGTTAGTTAAAAATCGATTGCAAGATTTGTACCTACTGGATATACAACTACCGGACAAACAAGAATACGAGCTAAGAAAAACGTGGTAATATTAAAAATACTTGGTTCTGCGAGTGGCCGACAATAATTTATCAAATGAAATCTGTTAACGGCCCACATGCTCAGCGTACGTCAAAATGGAGCTTTTATGCTATTTTCAAAGCATGATCCTGGACATTCCTTAAACGTTGTAGATAATCTATTTATTTGAAGTCTTATTATCCTTTATATTTATTTTAAACATTTGATGACTGCATAAAGTATTTTTATTACATAAAATAGTATTATTTTAAACTTCTCGCTCTAATGTTTTAGAATATAATCATATTTCAGTACGTCCATGTGAAGTGGTGTTAAAATTTTTCATATTTATTAATTTTTAAAAGCATTTACAAAACCATAGTAAAATTTATGTCGACATTATTAAAGTGAAATATTTACAAAAAAAAATTATATTGATAATCTCTGTGATCCCAAATTTGACAAGAATTCGGCATTTTATTATTCAAAAAATGGGCAAGATTTACACATTTAAAGATAATTTTAAAGATATTGGTTATAAGCTATGTATTTTCATTCTAAGAATAATGTTTGCTTTATAATAATTATTGACGTAAGAATAAGGTAGTATTTTTTTGAAATACGCCATTTCTTTTGGCATTTCCCACTGGCTAAGCTACAACAGACGGCCGTAGCCATAAATTGACAAACGATAAATGAAGTAGGGAGTAATATCATGTTAACGCGCGTGTTAGAACATGTACCTAACCGATTTTTTTAAACGGTAAACACGCGCGTTACTAGTTTAGTGGAATTCATAAATGTTTAATAAGGAATTAACCTATAAATTTGATTATATAACGGAATTACCGATTAATCTCAGAAAGGGTTATTCGATTTTATGACACATTGAAGAACTTTTTTTGCTGAATTAGAAAGAGAAGACCTAGTTACATCGAATTCCATTATTAACTCAAAACCTTTAAATTGTGAGATTTCTTATTGAAATGGGGTATCGGTTTGTTTTGAGAGTTTATATAAAACTATTTGGCATGTTTTCTAAAAACAGTATTCTATAACTGTCAAAAACGCCCTAGGGCACCCGCACGCGAAATGATTTTTGAGGTCCGGCCGATCGGCGAGGCAAATTATAGCAATTAGAAGCATGCGATGGGTGATGCATAGGCAGACTATTTGAATTTTGGGACCCTTAAAATCGCTTTCTGTTTTCATCCTAACGGCGAGCGAAGGAGAGTTCCGTCGTATAACTTGCGCGCGAATCGAACGAAGTTTTTATTAACTCATATTCTTGTTTGTCTGGTGGTTGTTTGTCCAGAACAAATCTTGCAATCGATTTTTATTTTTTTAGAATATATCAGAACACAATGCCAATGCATTATTTTAATACTTTTAGCCATCTTTAAGCAGAATTGAATTCATTTTCAGTTAATTCTGTTTTGTGTGGAAAGTTATTTTAGAAAAAATCGTAAAAAGTAAAAGTATTGGTTGCTAAGGGGGTAGTCCTAACAACTAAATTATTAATATATACGTGCGTTACTATGGAAATCAAAATGAAATGTCAAAATGACATTTCAGTATTCTATACATAGAATTGTCAAGTTTATATGATTCAACAGAAAATTTAAAAACGTCGTATATAAAAAGTTCTTTTTATCTTGTAATTATTAAGTATTTTATACATGAATTTGATGTCAATACATCCTTAACAGTCATCTATTTCCGATATAACATCTCATGATGATCTGTGATACGGCTAACTGCATACGTACAAATTTCCCAACACGTATTTAGATATAATATCTAAATACGTTAATAATGCAAAAGTTTTGAAAAGTGAGGAATATTATAATTGTCCTGCGAAGAAGGAAAATATAGCTTATTTAGCCCATAAATAATATTGACGAAAGAACCACGGCGATGATAGGACAAATAATTTGACAAATTTTGGTTAAAATATTATTGGTTGCTAAGGGGGTGGTCGTAGCAACTAAATTATTAATATATACGTGCGTTACTATGGAAATCAAAATGAAATGTCAAAATGACATTTCAGTATTGTATATTTTTTTGTTTGTTTGTTTTTATTTACTTCATATCAAGTACAAGTTTGAGCATATTGAGCATAATACTCGTAATTCAACAGAAAATTTAAAAACGTTGTATATAAAAAGCTATTTCTATCTTGTAAATATTTAACAAATTAGCTTTGATTTAATCGATTCAAGTACATAACTATTTAATCTCTTTTCTTTGGGGTCCCGACAAAACCGCCCGGACATTACCGCTCAGACATTGCGTCTAAAACAATTGAGAAATGCGACAATTTTTATTTTTACATGATATTATATTTTAGATACACAAATAAAAAAACATACGAAAAAAAATATAAATTATTTAAAATTAAATTTCAATATTGTGTGCTAACGTTCTAAAATATTCTAAATTAGAAATACCACCATACAAAGGTAATAACTAAGTTTTAATAGCTGATGATTTTAATGTATTTCTCTACTAACAGCTGCAACGGATTAAATCTCAAATTGCACTGATTATCGTAAGTATGTGAATTTCTGTCGATACGCAATTCGAAAGACCAAAAAGCACTTGTTTTATATATTTTTGTAGTTTTTTCGGGCGGTTTTGTCTAGGCGGATTTGTCCGGGCGGTATTGACGACAACTGGTACGGGCGCATTTGGTTTGGCGGCAATGTCTGGGCGTTGAAATAATTGTAAATTATTAAAAAAAATGTCTCAAATTACAAACTTCGTATTTTTCCGCTAGGTGCCTCTGGTAGGTAAAGATTTCGCCTTAAGGGGGATCATATATGCCAACAGAGTACCTAGCGGAAAAATACGAAGCTTGCAATTTGAGACATTTTTTTGATAATTTACAATTTCAACTGTATCAATTAATAAATATGTATCTGAAAACATTTAAAAGATAATCGAGCTTAAATATTGGGACCATACTTAAATAAGATTTCATATAAATAAAAAGGATTTCAAGTTATACACATTTATATTTTTTATAAAAATCGATGTTTTTTAAAATAGATATAAAAAATTTTAAAACTATGAATTAGTCAAAAATCGAAACGGTGGAAAATTGAAAACTTAATAAACTAAATTTTAATAATAAATATAACCATAAAAATAATGTAATAATAACGAAAGCTATGTACCAAATATGTGACAAATTCAATTTTTTTTACAATTGTAAGTTTATCTTTGACTTAAAAAAAAAATCTTTTTAATATTTCCAGATACATATTTATTAATAAATACAGTTGAACTGTTGGCATAATATGATCCCCCTTAAAAAAGTTTATTATAAATTACGCAATATACATTTTCAATATATTTTTTTTCGTGAAATTCGATCCACGAAAAAAGTTATCTCTGATCGATAAAAAAATATTTGATACTTATAATTGAACGCAAACACGTGTCCTGAAATATCGCCCGATTGAATTATTATTATTTATTATTATTACATAAGCGACTCCTCGAGATCTGGACGAGGAAGATGGCCAGCGCAATTAGGCTCACGCTAAGTTGGGGCGAGGTCCATCCTGCCTGCTTCCTCATCGGCGCACGCTTATGAATTTGACGGACATCACCAGAAGCTAGAAACCTTTACGGAAAATAAATATGTAAGGCATTGTTGAGATTATTTATGATTGTGACTTATTGATCATTTTTATTTATTACAAAAGACAAGAGTATACTTCTTCTTCGGCCATATCCGCCCCTTAGATGGAGCATATGGACACCACGAGGCGCCTCCAAGAATCTCTGTCGCTCGCCAGTCTTCTTGCATCGTTCCAGGTCAAACCAGCATTCCGTAGCTCTGCCTTATACACTCTATATATAGTATTTAGTGGCCTTCCAGGACGCCGGAATCAAGTACCATCGGTCGATAGTATTAATATTATTACTTAACAGTTGATTTAGCATAAAATAATTTTCAAACTCTAGTCTATTCTACGATAGAGAGTTTTTAAAACCGCAGAATATTATAAGTGGCCTTGGCACCAGAGCAAAAGTTTTCAGACTCCCTCATTTTTGCCTTCAATTACGTCGGGCTTGCTATCGAAATTAAAACATACGACCACTTCACATAATAGGTGCATTATTATTACGAAGTGGCGTCTTCGTTTTATCGAAAATAAGGAATAAACTACATGCAGGTACAACATGTATGATAACTAACGAAAAGCTTCGAGAACAAGTGATCGATTTTGTAACAATGTAGCTTAAAGCTCATTCGAGCTGAGGTATGTTGTTTCTTTTTTCTGTGTCATTTGACATTTATATCTTTATCTCAGTTGTTACTTCATTAATGAAAATTTTTGTATTTGTAAACATTATTGTATTTTGTATTTGTTTTTTTTTTTGTACACAATTAACTTCCGGGTAAAGGCTGGTGCTCTAACCTATTGAGCTAACGGGTTGCTAATACTAATGATAATTTTTGATTTGAGCGTCCCAGTGTGTGAGCTAGAGACGCGCCAAGGGCGACTGCCGCCCGGGTGCCACCCCAAGTTTGCCCTCCCAGCAAATACAAATAAAATAAATATGTTTTAGTCGAATTTACGGTATTATTTCTCTCTCTCAATTTTCAGCTAAAATCACAGCGCTAAATAAAGTAGTCCCGGTTCAATGTTTTTTCTATTAACTATTAGACGAGAGTCCGTCTGTTTCCATTTGATAGGTTACAACTCAAAACTAGTCGATCAATATTGATGAAATATATATAATTCTTCTTCGGCCATATTTGCCCCTTAGTTTAAGCATAATTATGGACATCACGCGGCGCCTCCAAGAATCCCTGTCGCTCTCCAGTTTTCTTGCTTTGTTCCAGGTCAAGCCAGCATCTCGAAGCTCCACTGTATACAGTATATAGTATTCGGCGGCCCTCCAGGACGCCGGAATCCGGTCGGCTTTAAGAACAGGCAAGCCAGGTTGAAGTTCTCTTCTGGCATCCGCACCACGTGCCCGAGCCAGGTCCAACGTCGCCTCTTCACTCTCAGCGTGATGAGATGCTATAATTACTGGCTACATGTAAGTTGTATGTATGCAGTTTATCGTGGGACACTTATTCATACGCCGCAGTACGTGTAACATGAGTTCGTATAACATTTTATCAAATGACGAGTTCTTCATTGAATATTTCACCGTGGAATATATTTGTACGTATCTTACAAAATGCGGCGATAGTTTGCAAATAGTACTGTTCCAATTAGATTAACCCTAACCTAACCTAACCTAGTAAAGACATCTCATAAAATTTGCTATATGTTGTAGCATACGTACAAATATACTCCACGGTGAAATGTTCAACGAAGAACTCGTCATTTGATTAAATGTTACACGAACTCATGTTTCACGTACTGCGGCGCACGAATAAGTGTCCTGCAGTGAACTGTTTACGTACAAATTTCCGGATACGATAATTATTATTATTAATAAATTTATTAGAGTTTCATCTTTTTCTGGTGCTCCAAAGTGAGGTCCCCATATAATCTTTTGTTCAACAAACTTTTGTAAATATAACATTATCACCGATAGATTCGTCACTGTCTATGGGCATCATTGATTTAATTTTCGAGATAATTGATTATTTATACTTACCTCAAAAAAAATTTTTTTTAAAAGACAGAGACAAACGTGCACATTAAATACTTACTACAAAGTACTTAAAGCAAATCCGAGAAACTCAACTCGTTATAAGTTAATAAATTAAAGTAGAATTGGTTGCCTCATACAACTATTTTATTTAATAACTCAAGACTAAATTTTTGGCATACTGCCCCTTTGTGTTTTTGGAGGCTTCCTTGTGTGGCAGACCTCAAATAAATAAGACCTTCTCTCTTATTATATTATAAAATAATTATAGCCGAAATAAACGGTTTCAGATACAATCACCAATTTAATTAATTTTAATATCGGCATGAAACGATAATACCTACATTATTATCTTAACTAACAATATAACATAATAATATATAGTTTCAATTACCACGTGCCGATTGCGTCCGTTGTATGTTAAAAAGGGATATACTATAGTAAATTATAAATGGAGGTTATATCAAAAGAATTTTGCTAAATGGTGGGTACTAGCCACTCACAAAGCTTTTGTTCCTGGATCTGATGCCCTGGATCAGACATGCTTTGTGATCTTTATTCGGCATGGAATTCGGACCAGTACAAAAGGTGTGACGCACACATTTATTTATCTTCTTCTTATTGTGCCATCCCCTAGCGGAGGTCGGCCACCATCAAGACGATCTTATCTTTGTCGTCTGCTACCCGGAACAGTTCAGTGGAGCTGCACTCATACCAATCACGGAGGTTCTTAAGCCACGAAATGCGGCGCCGTCCTCCGCTACGCTTACAGTTGATCTTTCCTTGAATGAAAAGTTGGGGAATGCTGTACTTTTGTCCTCTCATAATGTGGCCGAGGTACTGTAGTTACCTGGTTTTGATACTACGTAGAACTTCTCATCTTCATTCGATTGAGAACTTCAACATACAAATGTTGACACCCGGTCAGTCCAAGGAATTTTGAGGATGCGTCTATACAGCCACATCTCGAAAGCTTCAAGTCTCCGTGACATCTCTTGGTTTAGCGTCCATACTTCCATACCATAGAAAAGAATTGAGAGAACGTCAAAACGTACCATACCATACACATTTATTGGTTAATACATAAATAAAATTAAAATAATATTATTATGAATCTTACTTAAACAATTGCACGCCATGAAAGATTCACAAGCGTTTTCAAATAAGTATTGCTAACTCTGAAATTCTTATAATAATCACTATGACAAAACACCACGAGAACAGTTTTTAATCTGCGGTCAAAAAAATGTCCGTAATGATTATTTTTCAGATAACGTGATTAGTAGATAATCATATACTGGCATTATTATACAGTGACGTCATTGGCGATTCTCAGGTGTATTGGTTTTTATTGTCTACTACATTACCTGTTCCACCGCGCGCACCCACCCCGTCGAGACTTGACCCTATTATACTAAATGTAGGATTCAGTCTACGCGATATGCGTGAGCGGGGATTAACGGGAACATATATACGCCCACGAGCCTACGACCGGCTAACGCGTCGGCTTATAATATCGTGGGGTCACAAGTTCAACTTTTGGGTCTAGCAAATACACATATTGTTTTTTTAATAACTGTTAGGAGTAAGAGTATGGATTTAATATGTTGAGCAAGAGGATAACATACATTTCTCCTAAAAAATCTGTTAATACAACCTCCACTCTCTGGGCCTCATATTGTGATCTTCTTAGGATCGAAAATGGTTTTAATAAAATATTTAAGTATATAAAAATGCAACCACAGTCGTCGTTAATGGGCACGCATACTCAATCCTAGCAAACATTACAGGTAATACTGATAGTAATCGCTTTTTCCATACCATGGTGCTACTGTAGAATGATTCCATTCTACATGTACTTATTCATAATATAGACAGTTTTCAATGGCAATAGAAAAATAAACACGTAGTAAAAAAAATACCTCTTTTTAGGCAGGTTTAATTGATTTTAAAAACTAACCAATACTATCTGTAAATTGTAGTCTTAGTTCAATAAAAACAAAATACGTATGACTAACAAAGTTTAATGTGCACTATTTATGGTGGATCTTAACAGCCCACCTCCACCTTTCGCTACTGCTATATATTACGAAGTCAATAAAATCAACAGGACGTCCAATTTTTCAGTGTTCACCAGGCACTTGCAAAATTACATCATGCACCCTGCGTACGAGATTGCAAGTGAAAATTTAATCGCCCCCACGCACGGCATCCCATCATAAGGAAGCCTCTGAACATAATTATTAAAGCCTTAATCGCTGTTGGGAGACGGAAGATGTATAACGGCAAAGCTCCGACGAATGGAGGCTTCGAAGCGTGCGCATGCGTTTAACAGGCACGCGCCGGAAAGCTACATCGACACGTTTCAAGCTTTTAGAGCTTTTGATTTTTATATGAACTTAAACTTTTTTACATAATGTTACTTGTACTTAGTTCATTTATTTACTTAAATGAGTGCAAATTACAACGTTAGATGACGTTCACAATATCATAGCATGAAATATAATGATCTAAAATAAATAACTCAGTGAAAACTCAGTGAATAATATAAGAACATGTATTCCCTATAGCGCACACAGGAAAAAAGGGGGGTCGTTTTGGTTTATTGTTTTCTAAAGCGGCAGGGAGGATGAGGTTAACAAAATCTAAAAGGTGCCACTTCAGACGCAGTGCAGACTTCCACATTTACTCCGCCTACTACTTAATGATTCAACCGTCGAATACCAGGTACATTCCCCTTACCCAAACACACCTCACTTTTAGTCTAATAAACACCTGGTCTGTAAGTTCATCTAAGGGTTTATCAACGAATTGTTGCGAGCTATCGAATCCACAAGTGGTTATAGAATAGCATATGTTGACGGTCATAATTATTATGGTCGTTAGTGTCCGTTTGTGTTGTCCGCTCTAGATAGATGCACCAATTTATGAGCGTCACAGGCCTTGCTTGTCGTAAAATGCCGAGAGGAGTGGGCCAACTCGTTGTGATCGAACCGATGAACAGCTAAATCATTCGGGTTACGACGCTGTCATTAGGCCCTGACAAATAAGAAAAAGTAATGTTCCGTTTGCTTACATAATTTGTATTTTGTGTTTTTCTGTGGGTGGGGCGAACCCATTTTTGCGCCTGCTTATTCATAAATAATCAGAACCGGGTTCGCCCGCTTCTGCGTTCACGAGAAAGTTTTTTCAACGTCTTTAGTATCAAATAATTAACATATTTTGGTACAAGTCGGTTATGGGGAAGCCAGGCGGGAACCGAGCTAATTTTCACAGCCGATTTTGGCAAAATCCATGAATTCAAGAATGGAAACCTAACCTAACCTAACCCAACCTAACAAATAATCCAATATATCGGCTATTTTCAAAATGTGTTTGCCGCTGATTTCCCCATAACCGACCTGTACCCATATTTTACAACGTTTTTATTAGCTCGTATTCTTGTTTGTCCGGTGGTGTTTGTCCAGTACAAATCTTACAACTTCCCGACTAGCTAAACATTTGAAACTTTTAGAATATATCAGAACACGATGCAAATGATTTTAATACTTTTAGCCATCTTTAAGCAGAATTGAATTCATTTTCAGTTAATTCTGTTTTGTATGGAAAGTTATTTCAGTAAAATCCGTAAAAAGTAAAAGACAATAATTTGTTGGTAAGGGGGTGGTTTTAGCAACTAAATTATTAATATATACGTGCGTTACTATGGAAATCAAAATGACATTTCAGTATTCTATATTTGTTTGTTTTTTATTTACTTCATATCAAGTACAAGTTTGTTTGTTAGCATATTGAGCATAATAATTCAACAGAAAATTTAAAAACGTTGTATATAAAAAGTTCTTTTTATCTTATAATTATTTTCTAATGACTACTTATAATATGAAATAGTTTTACGTAAAACTGATTCGATTGAATTCAAAATAAATACTTACAATAAAACAATACAATGTAGTCAGTCACCCAACATGTTTTATGGGTTCAAATTGTAATTCATTACCATGATCTGATTATATGATGATGGCCGTTCGACTGAAAGGGTAAAAAAATGTAGACGCTTATTTGAAAACTTTCTTATTTATTTATCATTATTATTATAAAATATTGCTTACTTATCAAAGAAAACAAATGAATTGACCACAGTGCGTAAAAACATTTATTGAAAATAATTGAATGAAGTATAAATTGACAGTGGCGTAGAAACACGTGCGGTTAAAATAATGTTTAATATTAAATTAACTATTATAAGCTAGGTTTAAGCGCCGGCCTGTCGTGTCGAGGGTCCCAGGCTCGAATCCTGGGTCTGGGAAGTTCACAATACGTATATTGTTTTTCAATTTGTGTATAAGTCAGAGTATGGACCTAATAGGTTGAGCAAGTGGCTGACATCCATTTCTCGTAAAAATAAAAATCTGTTAATACAGACTTCCACTCTGTGGACGCCCATATGATCCTATTAGGATCGGACATGGTCGAAACAAAAGAAGAACTATTATAAAGTTTAAAGGAGTTAGTTTAAAATAGTGTAGAGTAATTAAAATGGCATCTAACTCAGAGATTATATTTTATAAAACAAATTAATTTATAAATATCAGTATTCACTGAAACATATTTAGTTATATATTATTTTATGCGCCGTTATTATTTTTATATAATGTTAATGATTATAAAAACAAAAGAAAAATATTATTCAAAATGGGTAAGTAAGTAAATACAGCATTTTTCCCTGCTCTCACGTGGTATCGTTTTCAATCCCGATATTCTAGAAAATTTTAATTTTTACGCACCCGTCAATTACATGTGTGGTCGCAGCCATGACCTATTTTGGGTGAAAGCTGTTTCCTCATGTCAGGCTCACCAGGCACCAATAGCGAGGGCTGTGCGGCTGGTCAATGCACTCCTTAGAGATGTAGATAATTTTGGCGATCCATTATAAATATTCTGTTTTTTAAATTCTATGTTATTGTTTAATTTGTATTTTTTTTTTAATTATTGTTGTTTTTTTTATTTTATTTCTTTTGTATAAAACTATTTTTCTTTGTTTTTTTTCCTCTACCTTGTTTTTTGATTTGAACTGATTACTTTTTTTCTAAATGTCATGTTGTGAACGTCCTGAATTAATAATTTGTTATGTACTCAACGTGTCCTTTTCAAATAAATAAAATAAAAAAATAATATTACATGCTATAATAGCTTCCACCATATGGTATTATAATTTATATTTGTAGGTCTCATAAATATTTTGATACACATAAAACGCTTTGATGTTTGGCTGAGCTATAAAAATGCCAAGGTTAAATGGTATTATGTATAATTATAATGATAATGTTGACTTTTTTAAGGCGCCCTTCGCCTTTGACCATCATAAAGCAGACATTGCCAAACAACGTGATTTATACGTGATTTGACAATTAGAAGCATTTGTTATACCTAAGCAAGCTATGGATGTTATAAGATTGTAGTGAGCAGCTCTGCATTGATTACCTGTTAGATTTTTTTCCATTCAAGCATTTTATTGGCGTACTAGGGTTTGGTTTTACTACGCTAATACAAATGAAAATACTTTCGTTATACCCTGTTCTTTTAACGTATTTTACCACGTTTTTATTAGCTCGTATTTTTGTTTGTCCAGTACACATTTTTTCTTGTTTGTCCAAATCTTGCAATCGATTTTTAACTAACTTCCCGACTAGATAGACATTTGAAACTTTTAGAATATATCAGAACACGATGACAATGCATTCTTTTACCCATCTTTAAGCAGAATTGTATTCATTTTCATCAATTGTATGAAAAGTTATTTCGGAAAAAAATCGTAAAAAGTAAAAGACTATTATTGGTTGCTAAGGGGGTCCTAGCAACTAAATTATTAATATATTCATGCGTTACTATGAAAATCAATATGAAATGTCAAAATGATATTTCAGTATTTCTATCAAGTACAAAAAAAAGTATTTATTAATACATAGAATAATAATATTGTCAAGTTTATATGAATTAAGAGAAATTTTAAAAACGTGGTATATAAAAAGTTCTTTTTATCTTGTAATTATCTATTTAACATTGTGGACATAACAAATCTAAATTCAAAACGCACACAACATGAGATTTACATAATAGCAAATATTACCCTCACAAGAGAGAAGAAGAGAATATATAAAATAATAATAATAAAAAATAAAAATAAAAAAATCTGTGTATACTTATGTACGCGCGTTAGAAGTTATACTTCATTGGCGGAACAAAACAAAAACAAAACTTGTGATAAACTAGATTCTTTGACTAGCTCTTATATTATTATCTTGTTAAATTACACACTCTAGAAAAAGGAACGCTTATTGGAATGCCGTTGGTTTATTTCTATACACTTTAAGTTATATTACTAAATTGTATAATGGTTTCTCGTTGTTTTTATTTTTAAAGTACCAACTGTCACTCGTTGAAACTGACATTTAATTGTTTGTTTAAGTTATTTTGTTTTAGTGTTTATCATCACAAATTTTTAGATCGTATTTGTTAGTATCCAAAAAAATATCTTACACACTACACACGTGTATAATTTTTCAACGCAGATTTTATTTTCAAAATTGCAAATTTATATACCAGCATGTGTTTTAAAAGCCACCTTGTGATGTCAAAATTATCGCAGTTTCTCGGATAAAATCTTTATTCCGTGACAAAAATACGATCGGAAAAATTCTCAGAAAAGTAACACTCTTTGTAATATTTTTTAAATGATAAATAAAAAAAATAACAACGTTTAAAACACACTGCCACTGGGCGTAACGATTTTGTTATTTTTTCACGGAATTCCAAAGTGAAGTGAGCTATAGATCAAAAAGAGCAAATGTGAATTATCGCTCATGTGTTTTTTTGCGGTTCTCAAACCTTTCATACCTGTTTCCTACCAATAATAACTTAGAAATCAAATAAACGTACTATAAAATATGAGCTAAACAAACATTAATGATTAAATAATTACAAGATGAAAAGAACTTTTTACATACCACGTTTTTGATTTTCTGTTGAATCATATAAACTTGACCATTCTATGTATTCATAAATACTTTTTTTTGTACTTAGAAGAATAGAAATAGGTACTGAATAAATGACATTTCATATTGATTTCCATAGTAACGCACTATATATTAATAATTTAGTTGCTAGGACCACCCCCTTAGCAACCAATAATAGTATTTTACTTTTTACGGATTTATTACGAAATAACTTTTCATACAAAACAGAATTAACTGAAAATGAATTCAATTCTCCTTAAAGATGGCTAAAAGTATTAAACGAATGCATTGGCATCGTGTTCTGATATATTCTATAAGTTTCAAATATCTAGCTAGTCGGAAAGTTAGTTAAAAATCGATTTCAAGATTTGTACTGGATAAACAACCACCGGACAAACAAGAATACGAGCTACGAAAAACGTGATAAAATACAGTATTTTTCATCGCATTGACTTTCTTAGTGTTTATTGTTAGTTCACTAACATAACCTAAAATAATCTAATAATTTACATTGTAGAAATTCAAAATAATTTATAAAATATAACTATCACTTTTAATCAAGTATAATTATCAAAATATAACGTTTTAATTCATATAATACTAGCGATAGCGCACGATTTCCTCCATGTGAACTACGGTGATAAAAAATGGGACATGCCTATATACAGAGTGAAGAAATATACTGATTCGATTCTTTTTTTTTCAAATCAATGAAATGTACAATGACTTAACCTACCAGCACTTCACCTCACCAATCCAACGTTGCTATCTGTCCAATGTACGTTATTATTTTGAGACGGCGAGACATTACAATAAATCCGTGGTAGGTACTGTTCGGTTATCAGGAATACAGCGGAAATACATTTTGAAAATAGATGATAGACTAGATTATTTGTTAGGTTAACCTAACCAAACCTAACTTAACCTAACCTAACCTAACCTAACCTAACCCAACCTAACCTAAACTAACCCAAACTAACAAATAATCCAGTATATCGGGTATTTTGAAAATGTGTTCCTGATAACCGAACAGTACCAAATCCGCTTATGAGCAGGTATTAAAAAGGCCAATAGTTAAAGTTTGTCGCAATTAAGCATGGCAGCCGTAGCATAGTGGTAATGCACGGGGCGCGATACCCAAGAATCGCAGGTTTGATTCCTGCCGGGTGTGATTTCGAAAAAGATTTTTTCTATTGGCTATATTTTCTCAAGCAAAACACTCATGAGAAGGAACTCCCGGGAGGAATCGAACCTGCGTCTCGTATCGCGCCCTATGCATTGCTACTATGCTACGACTGCGATGGTTAATTGCGACAAATTTTAACATATTATTATTATTCCATGTCCAATCCTAATAGGATCATATGGGCCTCCACAAAGTAGAGGGTTGTATTAACAGATTTTATTTTTACGAGAAATGGATGTCAGCCACTTGCTCAACCTATTAGGTCCATAATATGACTCATACACAAATTAAAAAACAATATGTGTACTTGCCAGACCCAGGATTCGAACCTGGGACCCTCGATACCACATACCGGCGTTTTTTAGCATGAGTGTCTTCAGAATTATGTATGTACAATAATTATTGGAATGGTACATTTTTAAATCTTGTGAATTATTCGTTGAATAAAAGAAATAGTTAATTTAAAAAAAAAAACAATAATTATTGTCTATACATACCTATAATAATTAAGTATATGAGAAGTTTCATATAATACCTAATGGTTTGACAATAAATGTCGTATCGGTGTGATTATGATGCCGAGTAGGCAACGCGCACCTCGCGAATCAGCATAATGGCGCTCGATGTATTCACTTCACGAGTCCGGCTCTGAGCAATAAATACACTGTGGGATATCATATTATACAAGGAGGGATGAGCAACAATCCCGGCCATATATAATTAAACTACATATTGTAATAACATTTCAGGCTTCTTGAACAACGCTTTTCTAAGCGAGCCTATACTTCGTGATAGTCAGGGACCTCCCTAGATAAAATTCCGCCCCTAGGCAGCGCCAAAATGCCGCCCCATTTTTAATACAGTATTTTCATCATACTTTCATGAATCCAATATCTACGATTCTAAGAAATGTGTTGTATGGATACATTACTAAATATACGTAAATATTCGAAAATCTGCATGTGTCGTTTCTAGTCACCATGGGCGTTGAACGGCAACGGAAGTAAACTAGATATCGCAAACCCGACAAAACCAGTGAGCTGATTTTTTTAATGGAAAGGTGTTTTCGTTATTACTAAGTTTAGGTAGCTATTTCTATATATTCCAAATGATTCCCCTCGATTTGCCGCCCTTCGAGTAACTGCCGCTCCCAAGCGACGCTCAATCTGCCTACCCCCACGGGACGTCACTGGTGGTAGTGATGGTGGTAGTGATGGTTTCCATGAAACAGTTGAGGCAACCGTTTTGCAGAAAGTACTAATTAGCGCCTAAAATTGAAGATGATGAAAACTAAATGAAAAATTCCAATACTCCGTGTAATTACTGAATGTAAATTTGATGTTGATTTTTTTTTGTCTCAGCTCATTTTTATCATGTTTTGTAATTACATTATATTTTAATTGATTATAAACTTTTATACCTACCACATATTACAATATTTTTAATACTGAGTACACACTATTCTTTTAGCATGATTATTTTAAAGTAATCTTTCTTTTAAATTCTAGTTTTAAGTATAATTCGGACTAGAGTAAGATTAAAATTAATTTTGTAAAATATGAAAATTTTATTCTGTTCTTTTTGATAAGAGTTTAATAAACGTAATTAATACTAATAAAAATATATAAAAATAAATAATACTAATAAAATTACACCCACGGTGGCTGCGTGGCTTAAGCGCTGGACTATCAAGCCGTGGGTCTCAGGTTCGAATCCTGGGTCTGACAAAGACACATATTGTTTTTCAATTTGTGTGTGAGTCAGGGTATGGACCTAATAGGTTGAGCAAGTGGCTGACATCCATTTCTCGTAAAAAACAAAATCTGTTAATACAACCCTCTACTTTGTGGAGGCCCATATGATCCTATTAGGATCGGACATGGTCGGAAAAAATAAAATTATAACCACACCACAAAATATAAGCATCTTAAAATGATAGAAATTTTGCATAACGTACATGTGGGCCATCAATAAAAGTAATAAAAAACAATCAAATTAATTTTATTCGAAATTTAAACTAAGCTGTTATGCGTCAGACATTTCCAACTTCAAGTAGGTAGGTTGTGATCTACTACATAGTATCAAAACTTGCAGTGATCTACCACACTTCACAATGACAATTATTGTGAATTTCAACTTGAACGAACGTATTATACCCCGTTAAAACTGCAAGGATTTGCTGCTGACAGTATGTATTATCGCAGCCAAAACAATAAAATGCACGTGTAAACACGTATTATCGAATAAGTTGCAAGATTGCATGTATCTGAATTTTCACGTGATAATTGCTAATTACATGGTGGATGCGTATGCGCAGTAGAACGATAGTAGCAAAGCTGCCGGAAGAAATGCGAACTACACCGCACAGAACATTTTAAGTTTACCGATTATCTGTCAAATAGCACCATATAGTGACAACATCGCGTCTCGCTTACGCTTGAAGAATGAGATTGGAGAGACAGTCAGCACTTTTACGTCTAAACAGTTATTATCGTGATAGTTTAAAATATACACACTATTAGAGTTGGGTATTTCCCGAGAAAATCTCAATCTCGAGATTCGGGATTTCCCAAAATGATGAAATTTTGAATTCTCGAGATTTGGGATTTCCAGAAAAGAGTTCTCGAGAATTCTCGAGATATCGAGAAATTATAAAAAAACGGGTAAAAATCCTAAAATCAGTGTAAAAATAGACCAATTCCAAAAAAATATGATTATTTCAAAAAACATAGACTCAATCGCTGCGTCTGACAATCGCGTACGCTTTTGAGACACAAAATCCCCCGATGTTGCAAAAATTGCGCTCATTTTGAGTCAACGTTGGCTTAATTGTGTTAAATGCCCCGATCAGTCTTTGAACGTTTTGTGTTTTCTGTCCACTTTTTTCATATAAGTAGAAAATCGTTTTTTCAATTAATATTTGATAATAAAGAAATCCTGAATCCTTAGAAAAGATTCTCGAGATCTGGGATTTCCCGAAATGTTAACAATTTCAATTCTCGAGATTCGAGATGGAAAATCTCGAAAATTTCTTGAGAATTCCCGCCGGGAAATTTCCGAAACCCAACTCTACACACTATTAGTGCAAGTTAATCAATATTATTTGTTTTTTAACATCACAGATAAGAACTTCAATATTACCTCTCCCCTCCGTGTGGGGCCCAGTCCTACCCCACCATTTCCCATCTTTTGTGTACATCTGCATCCATGAGTCCTGTCCAACAGTTACCTGACTTTGTCAGGCGACATGTATTATTATTACAATACGTAGATCACAAACTAACGCGCACAATTTTTATTTTTCCACATTACTTACCGAATATCGCAATAGTTTAAAATACGCACTATTGGTGCAAGTAAATCCATGCACGTTTACAGGCGCTATTATATTTAACCAAGGACATACTGAAGCATTACAGGTTAATCAACATTTTGTCTTTTAACATCACAAATAAGTACTTCAATACAACCCCCCTCCGCGTGGGGGCCATGATCCTAGCCCACCCTTTCCCGTCCTTTGTATACAATATTTGCATCCATGAGTTCTGTCCAACAGTCATCTCACTTTGTGAGGCCATAATATTATAATAATATGTAGATCACAAACTAACGCACACACTCTGTGTTCTTCCACATTATTTATAGTATGCCTCACTCAATATCTTCCATATTACTCATCTTCTCTTATCTTTTCTTTTATTTTAAGTTTTTTTTTAAATTTAGTATTTCGTATAAGTATCAAAGTTTCCGATCACTGCTTAAGCGTAACCTGCATAAACTACCCCCTCTCCTCCCTCCAACGTTTCTTATTACATCCGATTATTATTAATATTATTATACACAATATAAATTATTAAATATAATAAATTATTATTCAGTGCATGAAATGGCGATCCATCATCGCCGATACATAAATAATAACAAGATTTCGTCGACTAAGCTGAACAGTGGCGGAACCACGCGTTACTATTATCGCTGAATACACAAAACAATAATAATAAATTAATACATGCCTTCTTATTTTCATTTTCAATACAACAAATTATTTTCAGCATAAAGCATTCGATTTTTAAATGTACGAAGAAAAATAATAAAAGCCTTACGAAAAACGACGTTCTATTGTTTGTTTCAGGATCTTGAATAAAACTTACATTTGCCAAGCACGATTCTGACAAACATGATATTGGTTACTATAAGTCGGCTCGCACATCAGAACTCGCCTCGTGCGCCGTTGTCATTGTCATCCACATAACAAACATTGTCCAATGGAGCTTCGCAGATTGGTCGAATGCGACTGAAAAACATCTATGTTGCAAAGCGACAGAACGAGTAGCGACACTTCGCTCCGCGCCGACTTTCCCCTTTAGCCGGCTCGCACATCACAAATCGCCTCGTGTGCCTTACCGCCATAAATCAAAGCTTCCGAGAACAGGCGGCCAGTGTTGCATGACACAACCTCGCACATCTATCTACCGACAGTCGCGCGTAGCCTTCGAAACGTATTGATATTTCAATGCGGCGATCGGCGAGCCGGTATAGGAATGACCAATTCGCATGTGTTTCTTTGTGACTTCGACCCACCGACTCGGAGCCCGAGAAGGATGCAACATGTCGAATGCAACAGCCAGATGTTTTTTTCAGACGAAACAGTTGCATTCGATCGATCTGCGAAGCTTCATTTGGCAACACGTGTTATGTTGTTTCGTTAAATGACGATGACGTCACATCGACGTATTCGATGCGTTTTTAGGCGAGACGAGTTCCAATGTGCGAGCCGACTAAGTCGTTATTTAACGAAACAACATAACACGTGTTGCCAAATGGAGCTTCGCAGATCGATCGAATGCAACTGTTTCGTCTGAAAAAAAACATCTGGCTGTTGCATTCGACATGTTGCATCCTTCTCGGGCTCCGAGTCGGAGGGTCGAAGTCACAAAGAAACACGTGCGAATTGGTCATTCCTATACCGGCTCGCCGATCGCCGCATTGAAATATCAATACGTTTCGAAGGCTACGCGCGACTGTCGCTAGATAGATGTGCGAGGTTGTGTCATGCAACACTGGCCGCCTGTTCTCGGAAGCTTTGATTTATGGCGGTAAGGCACACGAGGCGAGTTGTGATGTGCGAGCCGGCTTATGGTTAAAACCACTGAGCAGTAGGCAGATCGAGCGTCGCTTGTAGGCGGC
Source organism: Rhyacophila brunnea (assembly GCF_057557595.1). Classification (NCBI taxonomy): domain Eukaryota; kingdom Metazoa; phylum Arthropoda; class Insecta; order Trichoptera; family Rhyacophilidae; genus Rhyacophila; species Rhyacophila brunnea. The sequence continues at coordinate 35,776,326 of NW_028232806.1, read as the reverse complement.
AAATCGAGGAGAAACATTTAATATAATATATAGAAATAGCTACCTAAACTTAATACTAAAACTAAAACTAAAATAAAAAGGATTTCAAGTTATACATATTTATATTTTTTATAAAAATCGATGTTTTTTTTTAATAAATATAAAAAATATTAAAACGATGAATTAGTCAAAAATATAAACGACGAAAAATTGAAAACTTATTAAACTAAATTTTAATAATAAATATGACCATAAAATATAATGTAATAATAAGATGCGACCCTGCAACGAATTCAAATTTTATTACATTTTTTTACAATTGTAAGTTTATCTTTAAATTTAAAAAAAAATAAAAAATCTTTTTAATGTTTTCAGATACATATTTATAATCAATACAGTTTAAATAGTAAATTATCAAAAAATATCTCCAATTGTAAGCTTCGTATTTTTCCACTAGGTTCTCTGCTGGCATGCCTCTCTCCCTTAATGTTCTGTAATTATGCTTTGGAAATATACTTTATCGTCAATACAGTTAACTAATAAGAGCAATCAGCCAAATAGCGGCTGCATTTTTTTAACAATAATTATTCAATTTAATGTAATACTTTTAAAATTATATTATAAAAAAAATATTGTAAGCACTTCACTGGCAATATTTTTTAAAAAATGTGCATCTACCGAGAACAGTTAGTTGCGACAATAAAACCGAGATGGCGGTAGCAGTCCATTAGATAGCGTGACTAATGTGAAAGGAAAACATGAGAAAAAAAGACTTTTTCCCCCATTACCTAAAGGATAGTACCTATCCTTAGATTATAGAAAACCTATCCTAGTAAGATAGGATATTATGCACTACATATCAATTTTCAATACTTATATAATATAATATTGTGTCGTCTTTGGTAAATATACAATGTATTAAATTGGTATGTGTGATATAGGTGCCTATACATTTTTACTTAGTTTTGTAACCTAGTTCGCAGTCAGTGGCGGGTTTAGGGACTTAGGCCTTTAGGGATTTTAAGGCCCCCACGATAAAAAATAAATTGAAGAAATCCTGACGCTGTCGAGGAAATAAATTTTGTTACCACCGATTGTTAAGGCGATGTCTTTATGACTATGATGATTTTATAAAAATATAATACATATTTATTAATTAACACAGTTGAAATTGTAAATTATCAAAAAATATCTCAAGTTGCAAGCTTCGTATTTTTCCGCTAGGTGCTTCTGCTAGGTAAAGACATAGCCTTAATATTAAGAAATACAAATGATGGTCATTAATGTTTTAACAGAATTTGCAGTTATTTATTTTAATGAAATTTCATCATGATGCATCAATACAGAAATAGTTTAAACGTAAAAACGTATGGAAGCGATGATTATGGTTTTATGTCCCATTCGAGATAAGTATTTGCTAAAAAATATATAATTACAAGATAAAAAGAACTTTTTATATACCACGTTTTTCAGTTTTCTGTTGAATCATATAAACTTGACAATTCTATGTATTAATAATTTAGGACAAATAAGGCAATTGTCAAGAAATCATTTTTTTGCTATTTTGTGACAAACAAACAAATATAGAATATTGAAATGTCATTTTGATTTCCATAGTAACGCGCGTATATATTAATAATTTAGTTGCTAGGATCACCCGCCTAGCAACCAATAATAGTGGATTGGATTACGGATTTCTTCCGAAATAACTTTTCATACAAAACAGAATTAACTGAAAATGAATTCAATTCTTCTTAAAGATTACTAAAAGTATTAAACGAATGCATTGGCGTCGTGTTCTGATATATTCTAAAAGTTTCAAATCTTTAGCTAGTCGGGAAGTTAGTTAAAAATCGATTGCAAGATTTGTACTGGATAAACAACCACCGGACAAACAAAAATACGAGCTTAGAAAAATGTGGTAATAATAGATATCTTTCCGATGTGTGTTAAAAATTACATCATTTTACCAATGTGTAGGTGTTTAATATAAACAATGAATCAAATGGCTTGGACGAATGACTTTGATACATTCTTTCTCTAACAAAAATAATATGTTGATTATGTAGAGGCCTATATTATAATATCCATTCATTCTAGAGCGTACTTGATAGTACCTAATTAACTTTTTTACTTGAAATATTATACTCGTGAATCTTTAATTCTAAAAAACTTTAATTCAAATACAATAAAACTATAGCTTTATTTAATAGCGTAAGTATATATATTAGAAAAGAATTAATGATTTTTCTACCTGCTTTCAATTTCGGAACGACCGAAATTTTACCAAATTGAGCTTTTTTAAAAGCTTAAAAATCTTTATCATTAATATTGTTCGCTGGTGTTATAATTACAGGGTGTTTAATATTGGCGTCGCTTAAAAGCTCACCGAAGGCATCGGCGGCAGATGTTCAAGGCTTTCGTGGTCTTTATATTAATTAGCGCTAACCGCTGTTCGCATATCACGACGCGCTGGAAGGGACACACTCTTAACGCTTTCGGGCAAACGAAATTATTTTTTTAAACATAGGAGTATCCACAACAATAATATTATTATCGATAATATTACACATTTATGGTCATATTGTGGTCAAATCAGTCGCACACCGATAAGAAAAGTGCGAACGCACCACCCAAGAATATGAATAACTTGTATGAAACGTGGACATGGCGTGTCAAAATGGAGATCAAAACAACAACAAACTCACACATTCAAAACCCTGCTTCAAAGTGTATGTATCGGGGTATAGCCTATCTGAATTCTACGTATTAGTCTGTTCTATGGTTGATATCCATGTCATACTACATTAAAAGTTTAAATAATATTGCATTTTTTGTCTGTTTGACTATATAAATTGTAATACGGAAGGGGCGGCATTTTACCTAGGGATGTCACATTAGACTATAGATACATCTAGACGCCACCCATTGCATTGCTAAATGAAGCTGCATGCCGTGCGTTTGGTTTGTGGGTGAGCGAACGCATTCGTATTCAAATGTTCGAGACCATAGACCATTTCGCTAGTGCTCGCACTAGACGCTCAGAATTAAAATATATTTTTCTATTTCTTTACGTTATATAATATTTTTAAGCGGTCAAAATGCAACAATTAGGTAAAAAATATCCATAATTTAAGTTATTTTAAAGAAACACGGTCACTTGATATTAAAATATATAATAATATACAAATAAATTATCACGAACATGTATCATATTACCTATGAAACGTAATACCATATTCTTGCTTATCAGTACGGCTACCACATTTTAATATAACACACAGAACCATATTTTCTACTTAATTAACTAAAAATATTTGCCACTGACTTTATGTTTAACACAAAAAATAGCAATTTTAGCAACACGGTTATCGACGCTTAGTTAAGCAATAAGTTAATATTAGGCGGCTACACCGTAGCAAACCATCTCCCACATCTGTAAACCTTTTATCTTACTCTAGCGCGTGTCGCAGAAATTATAAGAGTGCCGAATACTTTCTCACTCGCACTTATGCATCGTTTTTGTTCAGGCCTTGGATGTCACAGATTTTTATAAACATATTCTGAGGTAGGTGTCTACTTATTTTAAAACATTATTACATTGTAAATTATTAATTATTTATTTATGACTATATTATGGAAACCTATTCACATCACTACTGAGTACCGCCAAGAAAAATGTCTTTCGTTTACAATTAGTATTATTTCCATGAGTAAGAATTAAAATAGACTAAATCTCTTCCAACACTTTCCAATAATTGTTTTTCCTGCTTTGCAAAATGTTTCCCATTGTTTTACTGAATTACCGAAATATATAATAAGTATGCAAGTATAATAATTAAATGATAACTATTTTTAAGCGCGTGATGCGAACAAATCTCTTTTCATTTGTTTCATTCATCTGCCATTACCCTAAAAATAATGTTTTTTAAATTGTAACTAGCATAGAATTCCGCGTGAACATTTTTTATGATTTTTATGATTTCATGATTTGAAAAAAAAAGAATCGAATCAGTATTTTTTTTCATTCTGTATATAGGCATGTCCAATTTTTTATCACCGTAGTTCACATGGAGGAAATCGTGCGCTATCGCTAGTATTATATGAATTGAAACGTTACATTTTGATAATTGTACTTGATTAAAAGTGATAGTTATATTTTATAAATTATTTTGAATTTATACAATGTAAATTGTTAGATTATTTTAGGTTATGTTAGTGAACTAACAACAGTAAACACCAAGAAAGTCAATGTGATGAAAAATACTGTATTTTAATATTACAACGTTTTTACAACGTTTATATTAGCTCGTATTCTTGTTTGTCCAGTACAAATCTTGCAATCGATTTTTACTAACTTTCCGACTACCTAGACATTTGAAACTTTTAGAATATATCAGAACACGATGCCAGTGCATTCTTTTAATACTTTTAGCCATCTTTAAGTAGAATTGAATTCATTTTCAGTTAATTCTGTTTTGTATGAAAAGTTATTTCGGAAGAAATCCGTAATCCAATCCACTATTATTGATTGCTAAGTGGGTGGTCCTAGCAACGAAATTATTAATATATAGGTACGTGCGTTACTATGGAAATCAAAATGACATTTCAGTATTCTATATTTGTTTGTTTTTTATTTACTTATCTTACTTACTATATCAAGTACAAGTTTGAGCATATTGAGCATAATAATTCAAAAGAAAATTTAAAAATGTTGTAAGTATATAAAACGTTCTTTTTATTTTGTAATTATTATTTATTAGCTTTATATTTTGGAAAAAAAAATAAAGGTTGCGAAATACCCACTAACTTTTTCGGTGTGGTAATTATTACTAAGTATATAATAAATATGTACCTAGTTACATACTATTGAAGATAAACTATGTAGAAATTAATTTTTCAGATTATATGACCTGTCGATTAATATGTTGTAGATGTATTATACCTATAACAAGGTCACGTTATATTGATAGATTCATGTCATAACTAGATACCTACCTATTATAATCTATAGATATAACAATTACAAATTAAACGAAATAATAATTCCTTCTTGCATTCAACGTGTTGAAGGGTAATTAATAATATGACTTAGCATTACATAAATAATTCTTAATATTTTGGAAAATAATTAGCAAAACGATATTTTTTATGATTCTATTATTCGCTTTATCTTTTCAATTTAATTTTTAGATGTTGTTTGGCGGCCGCTATAAAATCCGATTGCTCATTTAAGTTTATTGAATGTTTGGTAGATGTCAGACAGCCGGCGCGTGCGCATTATTTTTAATTTATAATATTATAATAATTTTATATACATACAATAAAATGCACAGACCTACATAATTTATATTAGTCACTGGGTTAAAAGATATTCCTTGACAAAGGACATGACTAAATAATATAAGACAATAAACCTTCATTGGATACCAGAAAACCTGGACTGGAATGAGACTATAAAGAAAATGTGCCAAAGCATGTGGATAGATTTTCACTATAGGGCATCATTAGAAAAAGAGAAATGGAGTCAGTCTATTCTACCATCACTACGGTTGATACCCTGGTTTGTAGAGTCTCCTTTGAAGAGGAACGAGCTTAAGTTAATACTGAGGCTAAGAACAGGGCACATAATGGGTAAAAGATTTGATGTCCTCATGGGAAGAAGCGATTCGCAGCTCTGCGATGAATGTAATGTTTTAGAGGACATTGTACATTATAGCAGTACAATGCCCTAAATATGAACGTCACAGAGTATAGCTGTGAATTGCGGATATCTATGAGAATGTTGAAGAATTGAAAGGTGCCCTGGCGGTGGGTAAGACGGAAGAGCTTGGCAAAATGTTAAAGTTCTTTAACAGAATAGGAGTGTGGACCTGATCGGCGGATCTCTTTCTAGAAGAGAAGAGGCGATATGACAGCGAGTCGCAGTCAAAGCCTCGGTAAAATCACAAAAAAAGAAAATAAACACTTCATATTAGGTATGTGATCTTTGGTCAGTTTATAATACATGCAACATTAAAAATTTGATATTTTTCATTTAAACAAACCAAGAAAAAAAACTACACATGTAAATTTAAAAAACACAAACCGTCAAATAACTACTACTATTATTTAAATAGTTTGGATGGACTGAACCAAAAAAGTTCCGATATCTTAGAAGAACTAACTGTAAACATGTCTGGAAGCTGTCATGTTTCTACATGTAAATTGACCAAAGCTTAAAGTTGTATGTATTCGTTTTTCCACCGAAGTGGTGGAATCAGCACTGCTAAATGATAATATAATGTATATCTATCTAATGCGGATGGACTGATGGACAAATAATAGCTGATTCCAGTAGCGAGTTAAGATTCAACATAAATATTTCATACTAAACTTTGTCCGTCATACTAGTCTTATTTGTTTTCATTGAACTAAGAATACAACTTGCAGATGGTGCTGGTCAGTTTTTAATTAAATGAAAACAAATAGATATGACTGAAAAAGTGTGCACCATTTTTTGTCGGTTCGCACGTGTAGCATGCCTAAACTATTATGGTTTAGTTAGGCAGGATTTATCTGAATTCAAAAAACTAACTAACACTATCTACTGTCGAACAAGAAGATTTAGGCAATAGCTGTCGTCGACTAAATACGAGGAGCTTGTTAGTTCACAGTTTTTACACATGGACAACTCGTCGCTAACCGGACGTTGCTATAATCCAAGTGCAGTAAAAATGGGAGGAGCTTGTTAGTTCACAGTTTTACCACGTAGCCAAGAAGATCTTGTCGTACAGTACACATTGTAGTCTTAGTTCAATGAAAACAAATACGTTTGCTATGTAAATGCTTATAAACCATTTAAGAATCGGCTTGACGGTTTCAGTCAAATTGTCCTTCGTAGTTATATTATCGTATTAATAAAAAAATCATTCGACTTAAGTGTTTCTCTGTCATTTGTGAATCAACTAATTTTCCTTCGAACAAGTGATTTCGTACAAAAATGTATTAAATGCTCTCTTCCTGTGTCTGTGATAATTCTTTACGTTATTGTTATTTTATAAATTGAACTAAATATCATTAAAACATTATCCGACTCGTTCTAAAATCAGTATCAATTTTCATCACATAAATATCAAAACATAATGAATTAAATTCATTTTCGTAACTGACATAAAATAACTGACTTTTTTTTCGAAACTAACACTAACCACTTAAGATACTTTTGTAATTAGCGAGTGATTAAGTAACATTTGGTAATTTAAATGTTGTTAAATAGGTACCTACGCCTAAATGCCTTGCATTTATTTCAAAACACGCGTAAGTGTTATATACCTAGGCGTATAATATGAAATATCTACCTTTATACTCAGTAAGTCAGCCAAGTCAGTTTATTGCAATCAAATAAACAAAAAAAGAAAAAAGAAAAATCGAAATATAGAACAGTCTCAAAATCGAATCTATTTTACCACGTTTTTCTTAGCTTAAATTCTTGTTTGTCCGGTGCTGGTTTATCCAGTACAAATATTGCAATCGATTTTTAACTAACTTCCCGACTAGCTAAACATTTGAAACTTTTAGAATGTAGGTATCAGAACAAGATGCCAATGCATTATTTTAATACTTTTAGCCATCTTTAAGCAGAATTGAGTTCATTTTCAGTTAATTCTGTTTTGTATGAAAAGTTATTTCGGAAGAAATCCGTAAAAAGTAAAACTTTTATTGGTTGCTAAGTGGGTCCTAGCAACTAAATTATTAATATTAATATATACGTGCGTTGCTATGGAAATCAATATGACATGTCAAAATGACATTTCAGTAGTATTGCTATCAAGTACAAATTGTTTTGATCGTTTAAGCTAGTCAAGTCAAGTCAAGTTTATATGATTCAACAGAAAATTTAAAAACGTTGTATATAAAAAGTTCTTTTTATCTTGTAATTATTTAAAATATCTTCTAGAAAAATGTCTTCTAGTTATATTTCAAACTTCATTGATACAGTCATTAGGGAGCTGAGGATTAAATCGGTACAAGTGAAATAAATAAAATTAGCTACAAATGTATTTATTTAGAAAAAGAGTATTACGGCATTACAGCGATTGGCCAATGCGCCATAATACATAATACATACAAAATTATAAAAATGTCTTAATTACAAATAACAACTAATATAACAAGAAAGTAGAAAAGACAGCATGTGTTTATGTAAATATTAAAGAAACATGATACATACAATTATAAATTTAAGCTATTTAACACGTCCACAAACATTATATAGTTAATAAAAAATAAATCAACCTTTATGGTGCCATCAAATAAGTTAATCGCACGATACACAGCATCATGAAACATAACATCACTGTTCTGTGACGAGGTATCATGAAGACCGTAGAGTTACGAGTGATATTGGTGGGAACATGAAAATTAATATTTTGCCAGTATATACGGATTGTAAATGAACCCACGAAGAGTTAGAAGAGAAGAGTGCTTCACACTTATGTTATGTTATAAGTTATAATAATCACGTATTTGCCAATTTGCTAGGCATTTAAAAAGACAATGCATCACGATGAACAGATAAACTGCTCTGAATTATTATTTTGTTTAAAAATTCGGTAAAATGTTTATGATTGCACGCAAGTAGGTATCTAAGTAAATATCACATAATCAATGAGTATCAAAAACTGATAACCATTGTTGCCAACGTTACAGTGTTAATATCTGTGTAGTAGAATATACAAATCATGCATTGCTTATGGGTGGTACATTATAAAAGTCAACAAATGGACGAACGAATACGGTCATTACAACAAAAATCAATGGTGGTTTTTTATAAAGCAGACGATGCAGTCGTTTTATCAAAAAGTAACGATATTATACTTGTTCTTTAAATGTCAAGGGGCCTCCAAACTTGTCACCGCCTTAGACCTATACGTAGCTAAAACCACCCTTGTTTTGAGTATTTTTGGTGGAAATGCTCTGATCTTCATTAGATGAAAAATTTAAAATTAAAAATCGGTGTGTGTACTTATGTACGCGCGTTAGAAGTTGTGCTTCTTTGGCATAACAAAACAAAAACAAAACTTGTGATAAACTAGATTCTTTGACTAGCTCTTAATTATCTTGTTAAGTTACACACTCAAGAAAAAGGACCGCTTATTGCAACGCCGTTGGTTTATTTATATACACTTTAACTTATATTACTAAATTATATAATGGTTTCTCAACTGTCACTCTGATGTTTAATAGTTTGTTCACGTAAGGAATTGCAAATGGCCGACAATGATAAATTTGCTGCCTAGGCAACGCAACAATTCTAAACTATAATATTGTACTGTATAATCGTCAAGATTGCAGTATCATACCGTGGCGTAAATGTAGTGCGTTCGGCTGATAACCGAACAATTGGTGGTTCGAATCCAATCGAGTGCATTTTGTTTTCGTGTGAAAAAATATATTATGTGTTACATGTCACACGCCAAAAATACACTCTGATCTGATTTGCCAAACGCGGCAAAAGAAGTATAGCTTCAAAAACTAAATGGCACAGCATTTTACGTCTGCCTGAGGGCAGCACTTGGCCTTGGGACGTCATCATCATCATCAGGGGCGCGACAACCCGGTGTGGGTCCTGGCCTCCTCCAACAGCTCCCTCCACCTGTCCCTATCCAGTGTGGCCGCTTTCCAATTTGGTACCCCCAGAATACGGCAGTCACTGGCAGCTCCATCTAACCAGCGAATCTTTGGCCTCCCTCTTCTTCTACGTCATATTGGATTGCTGGACATCACTCTCTTTGCCGGTTCATTGTCATTCATACGGTGCACATGACCTAGCCATCGCAGTCTCCCAATCTTAATTGATTGAACTGCGCTGCAATCTTCGTACAGCCTGTAGAGCTCAGCATTATATCTTCTCCTCCAATTGGTGCCATCCCTGATCGGTCCATATATACGGCGAAGAATTTTTCTTTCAAAGATGTTCAGGGCTCGTTCATTTCGCAGAGTTAATGTCCAGGTTTCCGATGCGTAGGTGAGCACTGGCCTTACAAGTGTCTTGTAAAGAGTGCTTTTAGTTCGACGAGATAGTAAGCGGGACTTAAAATGTCTTAACAGACCAAAGTAGCATTTATTCGCAGACATGATTCTCTTGTTGAATTCTTCTGTAATATCATTATGTCGAGTTACAAGAGATCCAAGGTATATGAAACTGTCGACCGTATCAAACTTGTATGCACCAATATCTAACTTTGGTGCGATTTCTCGTGGTGTGACATAGACAGGCATGTATTTAGTTTTTGCCTCGTTTATTTATAAACCCATTCTTTTGGCAGAGGCTTCTAGTGCTGTGAATGCCTTTTTCAGCGCCAATTCTGATATGGCAATGATATCGATTTGCAATGATGGCCTTGGGACGTCACTGCTACTAAATCAAATTTCATTCATTCGTTGTAAGCTCCATCTATATAATTTTACGTAGTTTAAATTCTAGGATAAATTTTCAAATCACCACATACATATTATTTACATCCGTGTAACTATCTTCTACGAAAATTTATAAGTATTTTTTTATCTAGCAGTTGACTACATTTCATCACCACTATATAAATAATTCATGTGTGAAAAATCTTGTTAATATTTGCATAGCAACGTATCTACTTTGATTGTTTTAATCTGACTTGTACCTACCCCATTACACACTAAACAGTCTAAACACAGTCTAATATACATAAAGAAATGTCAATACCTACTTAGTTGTATATAAATAATGTATTATTGGAGAACTATACGTTATTTAAAAAAAAAATCGGTATGTAAAATTAATATCCGCAGCACGTCGCCGAGCCAGGTCCAACGTGCTGCGGATGCCAGAAGAGAACTTTAACCTGGCTTGCCTGTTCTTCAAGCCGACCGGATTCCGGCGTCTTGGAAGGCCGCTAAATACAATCTACAGAGTGTATACTGCGGAGCTACGGGATGCTGGTTTGACCTGGAACGAAGCAAGAAGACTGGCGAGCGACAGGGATTCTTGGAGGCGCCGCGTGGTGTCCATATGCTCCAGCTAAGGGGCGGATATGGGCAAAGAAGAAAGAAAAGAAGAAGAAAATTAATAATGACAAATGTTTATATTTTAAATCAATTTACTCAGCACGGTTACTTATGTATGCACTTGTGTTTCTTTAATCCTCAGCTCCTCAGTTAATATTTGTGTGTAAACAGTAAACCGATTTCCTTTGAAATATTTTATTTTTAATTTCCACTTCCCTCGTAGTGTTCATAGCACTAATTCAACCCTTGCTATTAGACGCAGAACAAAGGTGGTTTTTGATAAGTGAATGCTTAAACCTTTTGATACGTACCCCCAGGGGTTGGTGGCAAAAATAAACAATCAACCTGCCACATCCGTTATGTGTTGAGGGTGATTGCGGAGTGACCACGCTATTGGAGTTATAAAGAAATGCTCCAAGTATAAAAAATATCGGTAATAAATTTTCTAGTTATTATTTTTATTTTTCACACATCAGTAACTAAAACCTTTTAAATAATTATTTTACTATTTTTGAAGTTATACTTCTTTAGGCGCGTTTGGAAAATCAGATCAGAGTGTATTTTTGACATGTGACATGTAACACATAATTTATTTTTTCACACAAAAAAACACACTCGATTGGATTCGAACCAACGATTGTTCGGTTATCAGCCGAACGCACAACCATTACTCCACATAATGATACTGCATTCGTAACGATTATACAGTATTAGCTTAGAATTGTTCCGTTGCTAGGCAGCGAATTTATTATTGTCGGCCATTTACAATTCCTTACGTAAACAAACTGTTAAACGTCATATTACTTTAAAAATAAAAAGAACAATAAATAATTATATAATTTAGTAATATAAGTTAAAGTGTAGGTACATAAATAAACCAACGGCGTTCCAATAAGCGGTCCTTTTTCTTGAGTGTGTAATTTAACAAGATAATTAAGAGCTAGTCGAAGAATCTAGTTTATCACAAGTTTTGTTTTTGTTTTGTTACGCCAAAGAAGGATATAAAAGGGACAAGGAAAGAAGGACATAAGTACACACACCGATTTTTTTTTTCAACAAATAATTAAATAAGATTTATCAATGTAACATTATTTTTTATTGAACATGCATAATTTGAAACACTTCTGAAAAATTATATAACCAATAGAAAATGGGATTTTATTTATTATACATAATATCTATTATCCAAATGTTTAATTATCTAATTCTATCAACACTCATTCCGATAAAAGGAAAAACACAATGTGATGCTTTATTAACAAGTTTTAAAAAAAAAACTTTAATAAGACTGCTAAAAAATGTACAGACAGGTTGCAATGTAGGATAAGTAATTCAAGCTCTGTAGCTTTCGGAACCTCAAAATAAAATTCACGCATTCAAAATAAAATAACTACAGCTATGTAAATATTTTTTTTCTATTTACAACGCATTATTTAATTTTATTAGTAAAATTCTATTTTGGTTTAAAAATATATCCATTTTAATATTATACTATACTTATATAAATATATGTCCTTAATTTCAGAAAAAGTAGATCGCGGAGGATTTTCCTTCTCCAAAGTAGTATATAAAAATTAGTTGACACCCTGATATACACTACACAGAGTACACTCTCTCAAATAACACTCTAACACAGAGTTTTATACAATAGGGTAAACACATCTAATGAAATTTTATTGCAATTAAGGTATAGAATGTATAAATATATCATATGCATTTTTATTTTGTCAGTACAGCTATAAACGTGTTTAGCAACAGCAAAATAATTTTGTTTAGAAAAGTCTGCAGATTTTCATAATGATCCTCATTTTTCAACCTTTTTCGTTTGCGGTTATCTGAAGTCAGGCAGACTTAGATTATAATATGGACATGAATCCATTTATGTCAATGATCCAGACTCATCGAGTTATACTCATTTCATGCTTAGCGCTTTTTCCCAAAGCACCCTAGCCCAACCGATATCAACCCCATAAAGCCCTGTCAAAGTTCCCCATGGATAAGTGAGCAGTGAGCATTCTCTACAGTCTACTTCATGGGCGACAGCCACACATCATATCGAATAATAATATTTTAATGGGATTTTTATGGCCGCCGAGGGTTATGTTAAATGAAAAAATAAACAGATAACTACTCACCCGACTCAACAAGGGTTAGAAGCTAGAATAATTGCCCCATTGCAATATTTAATTCTACCATAATAGGATTAGTACTAGAAATATACATTGTTTTGTATTTTTTTGTTTTTATGATTGTTATGTTGAATAATAAATAGTAAATTATAATAAGTACATACTTTGAAACAACATCAGAAATATTTATATATGAGAAAGTAACATACAAAAATCATGTGACAAATGAAACCTAAGCACATAACAGATTAATAAATAGAAATATAGTATTATCATACATACGTAACTATTGAAATAAACGTATTATTTAATACGTGTTTAAGTTTATTCCATATTTTCCACATGTTGACAGCCGTAGCCCATGGCCTAAGGGGGGAGGGCTAATAGGGCTCTAGCATGGAGGTCCGGGGTCTGGGAGGGCCCGGCACAGCGGGTCGACCTGATAAGTGAGATAAACACACATTTGCGCCAATGGTAAAAAATATCTCCTGCGGGTTGATCGATAAAAACTCCATAATTCAAATGGATTTATTCAAGAATACAAAAAATCGATTAAGATACACTGAATACCCTTCATTTTACCTGGAAGAACATTTGGCAACAAATGCTTTGTTAGAGCGTCACACTACCTATAACACTACTAGTGATATGGGGGGGGGGGGCGTTAAAGATCCTGGCCTGGGGGCCCGCTTCAGGATGTGGGGGCCATGCCGTAGCCTGTTATACACCTACTAGGGTAAGCCAGTTCCCATTAATTTTGTGTTCCGTGAACCTAAGCCTACACCCGATATCATCCCCCCACCCTTATGTGCACGCCTACTATTAATATCTTAAGTTTTCAGTCCGATAGCTTTGTAAATTTTATTAGGCCGGCTGAATTGAGGTGTATAAAACGTATTTTTTTAGTAAAAAGACAATGGTGTGTGGTCCTTATCTTATATATTGGGTAAACCATTACAAAACTGCGAACAACCATTTTTATCTACAAGATAGATAATAGAAATAAAAAAAAACTCCATAACATTTTTGGACATGGAATTATCGCCTCTATCTGTATAAAACTGGCTAGAGAGTAAATTATTCTGCCATTTTCAGGGGAATGAAACGAAAAGTTGAGGCCTTAGTGACGTGGTTGTATAATGTATATACTTATCTTTGAGCTGTCAGGTTAGTAACGTCCCGTGAGGGTAGGCAGGACATGCGTTGCATATAGGTGGTGAATGAAGGAACGAATACAAATATTACAAATTTTGATAGCAGTGGCGGTTTTTAAAAAGCAGACGATTCAGTCGCTTCATTAAAAAGTAATGACATCTTAGTTTTTAAAAAATATTTGAATTACGAGTATAATAAATTGTGACCACTATTGGTAGGTATATTTTAATACCTACATATTGTAATGGCAATTTATCGCACAGGAAAAAATGTCACAAGAGTGCCTGCAAACCTGTCAGAACTACAGATTACCATGTACCTAAAACCACCATTGTTTGAAAGTAAGTTTCATAGACATGCTCTAATTTTCAATAGATATTCTAACGTTTGTCAGATTTTTTAGTTTAAAATATGTACCAAGTCAAAAATTATTAATGAAATAGGTAGTAGGTACATACCTGAACTTCTGAAGTATTTTCAGACAATTTAAAATAAATTAAATTGTTTTTTTTTTCTCTGAGTTGATTTACCTGTACTTTTTATTCTAAATGTCGTGTTGTGAACGTCTTGAATTAATAATTTGTTATGTGCTCAGTGTGACTTTTTAAATAAATAAATAAACTGAAATGGGGCAGTATTCTAAGTCTGCGTGAGAGTGAAACTTTGCTTAGGGATGTCACTGTGTCAGGGTGTCTAATGTTATCTTCAAATAAATGGAAAGAGCCCGAGAAGGTTGACGCATCATCATAACCATTAAATAGAAGTACAGCATTACCCGGCTCAGTACCTAATGAAAGATCAACGGTAACATCCGTGATTTGTACGACTGCGACTCCAGCGCATTGTTTCGGGTAAAATACGACAGATTGAAGATAGCTCCAATTGTAACCAACCTCTTTCAAGAAAATGTTTTTAACTGGACTAATAAATACATAACTAAATCGATAGGTGTTTAAATCTTCCACTGGTTGAGATTACACAAGTAGCTCATCAGTCTTAGTACGTGGTCCTAGTCCACGCCAGTAGACCCTAGTTATACAATGTTATACATTTTTCTGATAGTAATTACTCTGGGTCCCTGGGATCCAATTGACAAGAAGAAAGGGCTGGCCAGGATGAGACTCTTCTAAGGCATCCGTGGCATGAGCTGACGCAGGTCCAACGCTGCATCTTCACCATTTTTTTCATTGACTCTACAATCTAATGTGAATCTTGACCGCCTCTGGAAGTTAGCTACATTATTACCACATAGGCATTGAAAAATAATATTCATTTTCCAGACACGCAACTTTAACCTTATGTATTTATATATTAAATGGAGACTACCTGAGTCATCTGCGCTTTGCCGATGACATAGTAATTTTCTCGCAAGACTCAGAAGACTTCCAAAGCAGAATGCAGGAACTCGCTGAAGTAAGCAACAAAGTAGGTTTGAAAATAAATGTAACAAAGACGAAAGTCATGTTCAACTGCTTTGCGGGCCAAAAAGAGATCCTCATCAATGGCACTCAAAAGCTACATCTATCTGGGATATAAATGGATGTATGTTTGATGAAATTGTTCGCAGAGTAAAGCTAGGCTGGAGTGCTTTTGGCCGCCTGAATAATGTCTTCAAAAGTGACCTTCCACTGTGCCTAAAGCGCAAAGTGTTCAACCAGTGTGTGCTTCCCGTGATCACACATGCGTGTAAAACATGGACCCTAAGTAAAAGATAGATCCAGAAACTTAGAGTAGCACAACGTGGTATGGAGAGGTGCATGCTGGGCATAACGCGAAAGGACAAAAAGAGGAATGAGTGGATAAGGAAGGGTTTGCGATGTAATAGAGTTTATTAAAAGCCTTAAATGGAGATGAGCTTGACACATAGCTCGAAGAAGAGACAATCGTTGGACAAATCTAGTCATCCAGTGGTATCCAAGAAGTACAAACCGTCCGCAAGGTAGACCTAGAGGCCGCTGGATCAATGAAATGATAAAGTTCTGCAGAAGTACGTGGGAACGCAATGCACAGGACCGATAGAGGTGGAAGCAGCTTAAAGAGGCCTTCATCCAGCAGTGGATAGATTCAGGCTGATGATGATTTATTAATTTTGATATTATATTATATAATCGTTTTCTGACAGAAATTTATATCACCTGCAACTGTTTTTTAGGGCATGGAAGTAATTAAAACGTCTCGGTAGAGCCAAATAAGGGCGACTATCGTTTCGCAACAAAAAAAACTATGATATAGGTGACAACCCGATGACGATATCGTGGGTGATCAGCTGTGTAAAATGTATCGTATGTATCCATAAACCAAGGCACGAATGAAAAGTAAATGTGTGTATTTACAGAAGAAATATTGCGTCAAATAGTGACACATTTACTTGAAATACCTATTTCATATTAGGAGTAATTATATATTTAAAAAATCTAATTTACTACATAATTTTAATAAACAGTAGAAATTAACATTGAAATCCATTGAAATCAAAAAAAAAATTATTTACTTTTGTCAATTTTACTTTCAAAGAGACTTATTGCTACTATACTACTATAACTACTTAGGTTTTAATCATTGAAATATTTTTACTTGTAATATTTAAGATATTATTTTTATTATTCAAAATGCTTTAGTGAATTTTCGTCAGTACATAATATCTTTGGTAGTACTACATTAACTAAACAATAAATTAATATGAATTTACCTGATATAATCTTTCAAAAATATATTTAACTCACTAACTAATCTAATATTCACTTAAAATTTTATATTTATCAATTTTCGTTGTATCAAAACATACATAAATTGTAATAGATAGATAAAAGGGTTTTGACGAAATTTTAATTAATATCTTGATTTTAATTCAACATTCATGTTTTTTTTTACAAAATAATTAATTATGTTATTGTTCTAAATGCTCAAAATTTAAACACTGAGTATTGTATTATTTTATTAAAAATTCAACTAAAATTAATTAATAGAATAAATATAATTGTATCTCTATGAAACCGTTATATTACCTATTATGAAAAGTATCAGGAACCTGTAGGTATAAATGTTATAAAAAAACAAGAAAAAAACCTATATTGCTTGCCTAGTACGGTCTCTGGCCTTCAAATACCCTCCTTACAGAGAATCTCTAATAATATATCTCCATCTGATATTTTTTTACATTTAAACCAATTGTAGTTTGAATTGAAAGGACAATATTAATGACTTTAATTCATACCTATATGTCATAGGGATTGCTTTCAAACATATGTTCGAATCCCACAATGTTCAGAATGTTATTGGTAGCTTTTCAATGTGAATATTTGATAAACTTTCCAATTTTATTGGATATATTAATTATTGGAATATACACAATATGACACCTTTTTGAATCCACTAATAGTAAATGCAAGATTTAAAATCATTCATTCATTATTGTTATTGGTTAATTTTAAATGATACATCAGTATATAATGCATACAAACTTTATATGAACTTTGTGCAATATTTTATTCGTATATATCACTCATTAGCTACCTACACCTTTTAAGTATTGAAGGCGTTCTAATTTTCCGCCAAAGACTACTACCTTAAAGCAATAACAAACGATTGAAAGCAATAAATCTTCCTTGACTTTTATTAAGGTGTCCGTAAGCGAAAACCTACTGCAAAAATATTCCAGTAGCGATCCCTATCTGACGGCCTACCACCAAAGGAACGTGCCCGATTTTTTTCAATAATAACTTAGATACCTTTTTTGGTGGAACAATTTTTATGCGTTTTGATTATTTATGTCTTTATCATTACCAGCTGCTATTTATAAAATTCTATATATTAGATAAAATAAATAAAAATTCCGTCTTCTTCGTTTTTTACCTATTGCTTCATTTCTTCCTATGAAACCTTGTCGCTAATAGGTCATGCCGAAATCCCCTAGTTTCTCTTGAAACATCCATATAATATGTTATTTTATAAGCTATACATAACCAAGATATTCGTAACCAAATCAGTTTCAAAAAGAGCTAATTATGATAAATATATCACATTTATCACTTTACGTATTCTAGCGTTTAATTATGTAAAGAAGTTAACCATCAGAACTGTCAAAAGGTGATGGCCGTGCTAACTTTGAGAACGAGACAGAGTACGTCAATTTTACATATTGAGAATTAAGATGCAAGATTCGACTGTTTTCCTGCAATCGCAATGACATGACTAATAGAATTGTAGGTTATGTTGACATGTCTGACGTGTCAATACAAACTTCTTGTGTTCGGCTCATAACCGACTAGATGGCGCTGGTTTGGCTTTATCTGCATGTGTTCGATCTTATCCGCTTGGGTTCGGCAACACGAACATATCCAAATTTGACCGACATGTCTACCAACTTAAATTATCGCCGTAGAGATACCCGCCCATAACTATTCTTTTATAGAATGCCTTCCGTGTTAATTTGGACCAATGAAAATAACGGAAACGTGCTAAAGTGATAACCGTTAGGAATATACCTGAACGGCTGTAACGAGAGACAAAAATTTTGAAGACTACAGAATTATGATTATATTACACTCAAGTCATGCCGTATTGCAGATTTGTTGGTAGCCAATTTCGCACGGTTATCTACCAAAAACCGTAGGTAATTTGGTTTACTTTTTAATTCAATCCAAAACCATCAATTCTATAAATTGACAAATGTACAACCATTGCCAAGATAAATCCTGAAATAAGAGAATATAGTCACAATTTTGCAATGTGCCAGCGTAATGAATAATAAATTCTCTAACTACCCAACCACACACAGAATGTATAAAATCTAGTGTATAATAGAAAAGAAAATCAACAAAACTTTCTCCTTTTACTGCCCAAAAAGCACAGTTTTGAGAGTTGAGGTTTGAGAACCACTGTAAGATATTCTCAGAAAACGTTAGAGACCAAATCTAATAATCGTACGTAATAAAATAGATATAAACCTACTCTAAGTCGATCGTTTATTTTATAAATCGAATTTACTTCTCTATAATTAATGTAGAACCATTGTTGACAAAATATATTAATTGAAAATAAACACATACTTAGGTTCAAGAAAGCTTCGATTTTTTGGACCGCATGAGACTTGGTCCAAAATTTACTGCAATCGATGCATAAGCTTAAATACCAACCATTCAGAAATTTTCTAACCATAAATTACTATGCATCTAATGGATTTATTAAAAACTCTGCCAGTATTGGCAGGAATTTTCTAGTTCGTTTTTTTATTTATGTATTTAGGTCAACCAACAGGATCAATCACAGAGGATAAATAGGTATAATATAGGAAAAAAATAATATGTGATGGTCCCAATAATAGGCGGACACAAAAAGCACAATAAATCAAATTAAATTAGATCAAATATTAGGTACAGCTGTAATGAATATAATTGGAGAGTTATTGAAAATCGTTAAAGAAAAATAGAGAGAAAAAAAGAACAAAAAAACATAAAAAAGTATATATATATAGAAAAGACAGGTAATATTATAAGAAAGGAAAAATACAATTTAAAAATAACACAATAAAAATAAACAGTCGTTCAGATACAATAATAATTAGTCGTGGATTTTGGAGCAACTTAATTTGAAAGAGGCAAGAGAACATAACCGATTTGACCGATTAGTATGTGTTGTTCTAAACAAAAGTCATGCAAATTAATGACTTATTCAGTGAAATTTATGTTGAATTCTTCGAATGGCTAATTTGTTTTAAAATCTTGTGTAAGTATGTATAGTAATATTATGTAGGTACCTACTATTCAGTTTTGACTAAAAATAATTTTAATAAAAAAAAATATACTCCGCTACATAATATCAATAAGTCATTTAATTTTTTTTTTTTAACTACAGGTATCCACCTAATTTCGTATGTAAATATTTCAGAAATGCGTTTTATTCCCACGAAATTAAAATTCCGTGACATTTGTCACCCAAATAATGATAATATGAGTGTATCAAATATTTAGGTACATAAATTGTTTACATTGTTGTTTAATGGGATTTAAATACAACTGTTACAAACAGGGGTACTCAAGAGAGTAGAACTATTTTTATTTAAATACAAACGAATTATCTTTTGAAGAATAATTCTCGATAGTAATCAATGGAAATTATTGTATTACAGCGAAACTACAAGTAACAAATTGAGTAAATTAACTTACTTTTTACGGATTTTTCTGAAATAACTTTTCATACAAAACAGAATTAACTGAAAATGAATTCAATTCTACTTAAAGATGGCTAAAAGTATTAAAAGAATGCATTGGCATCGTGTTCTGATATATTCTAAAAGTTTCAAATGTCTAGCTAGTCGGGAAGTTAGTTAAAAATCGATTGCAAGATTTGAACTGGATAAACAACCACCGGACATACAAGAATACGAGCTAAGAAAAACGTGGTAAAATAATCAATCCTACACTATCTGAAAAGGCACAACCCTGTAATAAACAGAAAAACATACCTCACGCTGCGCATTTGATAGGAAGATGTAGGCAATAATGCAGGAAAGGTAAAGACCACCTCAGTAGCTGTTTGGTTAAGTAAATTAAATGTTAGCCTTGTCTAGCTAGTCGGGAAGTTAGTTAAAAATCGATTGCAAGATTTGTACCGGACAAACTAGAATACGAGCTAAGAAAAACGTGGTAAAATAGGTGATATATTAATTGTTTTGTATACTAAAAGCAGTAATTTAAAACATATGTTAACAATAATAATCTCTTATTAGGTACTATATTGTTCGTCGACTGCCGTCCATCTTTTCAAAGCCTAATCTGACTCGTTCTTAAGTTCTTTAAGTTGACAGTTCTTATTCCCTTATTTTAATATTTTTTTATGTAATTTGTTTGCCCAAAATTTATTAAATTAATCATCACGAATCTAACATCAGACCTCCTCCTATCGAAGAGTCATTTCTGGTCATCATCAGCTTGATAAGTAATAAGTAATCAGGAATAGAAGCGCTGACCTCCCGCCAACATTTAATTCACTTAACCAAACAGCTACTGAGGTGGTCTTTACCTTTCCTGCATTATTGCCTACATCTTCCTATCAAATGCGCAGCGTGAGGTATGTTTTTCTTTTTATTACAGGGTTGTGCCTTTTCAGATAGTGTAGGATTGATTATTTTACCACGTTTTTCTTAGCTCGTATTCTTGTATGTCCGGTGGTTGTTTATCCAGTTCAAATCTTGCAATCGATTTTTAACTAACTTCCCGACTAGCTAGACATTTGAAACTTTTAGAATATATCAGAACACGATGCCAATTCATTATTTTAATACTTTTAGCCATCTCTAAGTAGAATTGAATTCATTTTCAATTAATTCTGTTTTGTATGAAAAGTTATTTCGGGAGAAATCCGTAATCCAATCCACTATTATTGGTTGCTAAGGGAGGTGGTCCTAGCAACCAAAATAATAATATATAGATGCGTTACTATGGAAATCAAAATGACATTTCAGTATTCTATATTTGTTTGTTGCAAAATAGCAAAAAAATGATTTTTTGACAATTGCTTTATTTGTCCTAAATTATTAATACATAGAATTGTTAAGTTTATATGATTCAACAGAAAATTTAAAAACGTGGTATATAAAAAAATCTTTTTATCTTGTAATTATTTTATTACATTACTTTGTATAAATATCCAATAATAAATATACCTACAGCTATAATAAACAGTATCAAAATATGAAAATATTAAAAAAAAAAAAAAAAAAAAATATACGTGCAGTGGTATTTATAGTCTCAGATATAAAGAGAGTGTGTATTGCTCAGCAAAATGAAGCCGTGTTTATTGCCTATAACGCACAGTAAAACCTTAATTTTATTATTATTACCTTAACTGTGAAACGTTATACCATGGTGTTGCTTCTCAGTTTGACTATCAAAATTAAAAACAACATAGTTAACCATATTTTCTACTAAATTAACTAAACATTTATTATTCGACCATATCCGATCCTAATAAGATCACAATATGGGCCTCCACGGAGTAGAGGTTTGTATTAACAGGTTTTTACGAGAAATGGATGTCAGCCACTTGCTCAACCTATTAGATCCATACTCTGACTCATACACAAATCGACAAACAATATGTGTACTTGCCAGACCCAGGATTCAAGTCTGGGACCCACGACGTTATAGGCCGTTGCTTAATCCGCGCGGTCATCGTGAGTGGTCCTCTGCTGCATACTTATGAATAATTGATAAAATGGTCAATCATTTATTACTTTAGAATATTTCTATATATTATACTTATTTTTTTTTGTGATTTTACCGAGGCTTTGACTGCGACTCGCTGTCATATCGCCTCTTCTCTTCTAGAAGGAGGTCCGTCGATCAGGTCCTCACTCCTATTCTGTTAAATAACTTTACAATTTTGCCTAGCTCTTCCGTCTTACCCACCGCTAGGACACCCTTCAATTCGTCGACATTCTCATAGATATCCGCAATTCGCAACTGTACTCTGTGAAGTTCGTACTTAGGGCATTGTAGTGCTATATGTACAATGTCCTTACTTATTACTTTATATTATTTTAGTCTTGTCGAATTTAGACTTGGTCGAATAACAGCTTAGCACAGCCCTGTTTCAAATCATTAAGTACGCATCAAATTTGAATAGGATCCCAAATGGGCAACAATTGAACGGTCCAGTGGTGAATAACCCGTTGGGCCCCGCACACAAATCCTCCAAACAAAATGTCATATCCGAGATGACGGGTTTTATGGTGTGTATGTTTACGTTATACCTTTCAAATGACATCATTATCAAAGTGACGTATTAATCTGATGCATGGAATGACTACCTCAGTAGTTTTTGATATTTTGGTTTACTCCTTTTGTGATCGGTACCCACCTTCCAACTTCCTTCACCAACCAAAGTTTAATGGCAATACGCAAATAGAATTCAATAAATCAGACATATTATTAATACCTATGTACGTAGTTGATTTTCTCCTATTTATCCTAAATATCTAATTGTGGTTTTGAAATATTTGCCTGTTGATGGGCGTTTTGACTATTCCATGATTTTTTTTCGACCGATGTCCCATCCTAATAGGATCATATGGGCCTCTACAGGGTAGAGGTTTGTATTAACAGATTTTGTTTTTTACGAGAAATGGATGTCAGCCACTTGCTCAACCTATTAGGTCCATACCCTGACTCACACAAATTGAAAAATAATATGTGTACTTGCCAGACCCAGGATTCGAACCTGAGACCCACGGCGTGATAGTCCAACGCTTAAGCCGCGCGGCCACCGTGGGTGCCATGATACAGCAATATAATCTTCTTTAGAGACCGTCGGTCAGTGGCAAAGGGTGAAGGTGAGCTGTTAAGATCCAACATAAATAGAACAACAACAAAAAAAAACAATAAACTTTGTCAGTCAAATTGTTTTCATTGCACTAAGACTACAATCTGTAGATAGTGTTTGTTATTAATTTTAAAATTTAATTAAACCTCGCCTAATCCAAGCTATAGTAAATAATAGTAAAAAAAATATTAGTTTATCTATAAAATATCTAAAGTTATGCCATTAAACTGATTAAACCATACATAATTTTAGATATTTTGAAGATAGAAGATGATTTTAATGATTAAGGTTTGGTTTAGGCAGAACCTAATGAATTTTAAAAACCTTACTAACACCACCTGCAATATGTATTCTTAATCCAACGAAAACAAATAAATATGAATGAAAAAGTATGCACATTTTTTTCGTATCACCCAAAATATACCAAAACTATTATGGTTTGGTTTAGGCAGGGTTTAATTGAATTTTAAAAACTCAACAACACCTTCTGTAATCTTTAGTATAATTTCAATGTAAACAAAAAAGTTTGACTGACAAAGTTTAGCGTGCACTATTTATGGCGGATCTAAACAGCCTACCTCCACCGTTCGTCACTGATATACCTACAGTAACTATATATATCGAAAAAAACAATTTACAGATAACACATAAAATATCCCTAACATGCGCATAACAAACTATTTCTAAATTGCTTACATTCCATATCAGCAATTCGGAGTTAACAACCTTTTTCTGTAGCAATGTTTAATTATTTTACTATATATATTTAATATCAAGTAAATTGATGAGTTTTGTTAACTGAATAGTCTTTCTCGATGTAATGATATTATAATAAAATATTATTAATTATGGGTTTAAACAGTTGGAGACCTGTGCAACATGTATAATGCACCCTCAGGTGGGCAG
Source organism: Rhyacophila brunnea (assembly GCF_057557595.1). NCBI lineage: Eukaryota > Metazoa > Arthropoda > Insecta > Trichoptera > Rhyacophilidae > Rhyacophila > Rhyacophila brunnea. Next base: position 35,751,811 of record NW_028232806.1, on the reverse strand, counting down.
GGCATGCTCACCGTAATATTTCAAACACAATACACAAACAGTATGCCAAAAGAATCATCACCGAACATTCAGGTGGAAACCGAATGGTGGGAAAACCATGGATCTAATGGATCTTTTTCATGTGCAGGAATAAGCGTAGGGTGCCAAAATCAAGGCTTGATTAAGATTGTAGTGCCGTTGATTGTATAACAAAGAAGTTTTTTCAAAGAATTTTTACTGAATTAACCTATAAATAATATTGTAAAAGATTTTGGAAACCCACGAATTTATCGCTTAAGCGTCACTTTTTTACATGTTCACTTTGATTTATATATTCCCAATAAATCTTCTGTTTGAAGTGAGCATATTTTTTAACAAACTGACACTTTCAAAGACACTATATTACTTATATGAAAAATCTACTTTTCTACTCAAGTATTGCCATCTTACAGAAACATCTTACTTCATATTCTATTAGAATACATCTATTCACAATAATTTTATGCCGTTATTAAACCGTTATAAAGTAGGAATCTACGTACAATTCACTAGATATATATCAATATTATTAGGTTATCCATTTCCACTGCACTGGAAAAATTAATAGTAATCCAAACTTTCAACGTCATTCAATATTTCTAACATCAGTTAGATATGTGGTATATTTATTTTATCATGCTTTCACATGTTTTCTTATTGTTTGTCCAATTGATTATTATATCAAACATTTTTAACTGTTAACTGTCATAGTAGTCAAATACACATGATATCCGCACGGCATGGCGCGCGGTCTACATTCAACGAAATTTGTCATCTAGTGAAACCGTAGCCGAATGATTTTCAGTTGGCATTCTGTCCACTGCTTCATCACTTTAATATGTATGAAATAACAAGTAAAAATTATGCAATTTAATTATATCTTATTAAAAATAGATAATTATATGCGCCGTTATTTAAAAAATCTTACAACATTAAGCGTATAAAGCAGTTGGCTTTAGTTTCTTTAACATCAAAAAATATATTTTGGCACTCCAACAAAATGTTAACGTCACCTGTGTCACGAATTAATACCTGTTTTATGAACCTGTTAAAAGCGTGTTCATTTTAAGGGTGCGCGGAAAAAAAATGTCTAACCTCAAAAATACTTACACAATTTAAACGAATTCTATCGGTGGGGATGGTTCTAATACATTCTGACATTAATTGAAAGATAAGGGCAGGGCGGCTTGTGAGAGTTTTATTGCCCATTTTGTCTGATGCGACTGGACAAGGTATTTGATAACAAACCCTTATAGCTTATTTCATACGTATACCTGATCTAGGGGTAGGTTTTATTGTATATGACATAAAATGAAACTCTCAATAGTCGTTAATAGTTTAACAAACCAGTTAGCTTAATAAAATTTACTATTGCAATTTTTGTTGTTTTACGGGGAGAAATTAAAGGATGAAACTTTTACAATGAACTATGTCAGTTATGTAATTATTTTTAATTTGCTAAATACCTCCAATTTTAATGCATTAGTATATAAAGCCATCATTTGATATATAAAATTCAGTTTTAACCATATAAAATTGCCCCGAATGTTGATAAATATATTTAATAACTGTAGTAAGTAATATTATCATCATCAGCTTTAATCTATCCACTGCTGGATGAAGGCCTCTCCAAGCTGATTCCACGTCGCTTCGTCAGAAAGTACCAATATTATAGTTTTTTAATCTTAAGGGGACCTCCACACCTCCCAGCAATTTATACTTGTCATCATAATCATCATAATCATCAGCCTGATTTTATCCACTGCTGGATGAAGGCCTCTTTAAGCTGCTTCTACTTCTCTCGGTCCTGTGCGTTGCGTTGCCACGTACTTCCGCAGAACTTTATCATTTCATCGATCCAGCGGCCTTTAGGTCTACCTTGCGGACGTTTTGTACCTCTTAGGTACCACTGAATGACTAGATTAGTCCAACGATTATCCCTTCTTCGAGCTATGTGTCCAGCCTATTTCCATTTAAGGCCTTTAGCGAATTCTATTACATCGCAAACCCTTTTCTCTTTCCTTATCCAGTCATTAAAGTTTCTGGATCTCTTTTTTACTTAGGGTCCATATTTCACACGCGTATGTGATTACGGGAAGCACACACTGGTTGAACACTTTGCGCTTTAAACACAGAGGGAGGTCACTTTTTAAGTAATATAATACATTATTAATTCACTCGAGAATTCAACGTGGATATCGGTGTAAGATTGTTTTTACAACCAGATTTACAGTTACCGATGCACAATTTTTTACAAGATATAGCTGTTAGCAACTTGCCTAATACATATATTTCTTACATACTTAGTCCATGACCGTTCCTCCGTTGGAACATATGGACACCACAGAGATCCTCCAAAATTCTCAGTCTTGGTACATTTTCCCAGCATATGCCAGTATATTTCATGTTTCAATAATTTATAGACCAACGTGTGAACAAGATTTGTCATTATGAATGGACAGGCAGGCCATAAACAAAACTAGTGGATAAGAAAGCTGACAAGAATTAGCTATGTAAAAAATATGTCAGTAAACTGACCAGCAGTAATTTTATTTCAATACAATACAATCGATTCGATAAAAGATTTAAAAGGGGCCTCGAAACAGTTCAAACTAGTCATCAATTATTAAATTACGCCATTATATTTATAGTTTATTCAAGATATCAAATGTTTTTTAAAATATCTATTCAATTCACGAAAAAAATATAGTTCCTACAATGAGTCCAAATTTTAAGATATAGTTATGGCTGTTCTTAGTTCTAATTTATCGTTTTTTTTTAATTTTATTTTTCATCGTGCGGGACTTCAAATCAAATCAATCAGTGCGTCGGGCTTCCACGTCTCTAAGCCCGCCACCGAAACTATTGAAATACAATGGGCCGACATGTTGCCCGACGAACTGATAACCGTTAGGCGTATGTAATGGTCATGACCATGCAGTACTCGATTGACGATTTTTTTTTTTTTGCGGAAACAGCTGGCAGTGAAGAGCTAAAAACTAGAGATCGCAAACACGTTGAACTTCCGGAAGCAACAACATTGAATAACCGGCTCTCTAAAATATGTCCCCGGAGAGTTCTGAATTTCTTTTCACATAGCTATAAGGGAAAATAACAACTAGGAAAGGTCTATAGTCAACGTAAAAATCGAGGTTCGATGTCAAGGTGAAGTTGGAGGTCATCTACTTGATGGTCCAGACAAAGAAAAGACGCTACGGGCTTTCATATTATTATTTGAATGTGATATTAGTACTAATGAAATTTTTACATTCAATATTGTCATGTAGCATCTCTAAAAGACGGGACAGCGCGGTGCAGATGACACAACCGGACACTAACAAAATCTAATAATTCGCACTGTTTCACTACAGGCCATATTCTCATCGTTAGAAGCAAGGCGCGGAGTGTCTGAGCATGGGAAATTTTCGGTGGAAACAATAATGAGCAGTAATTAGTAGGCGGGGTTAACACATTATAAAGTCACATTGTAATACAAATTCGGTTTCAAATTATCTCCCCCCCCCCCTTCAGCATTAAAAAATGATAATGATTTATTTCACGGATATTTTTTCGCAATGGACGGGCTACTTTTTCTGTGTGAGCACCACGAAGACGAATAACGATGAAAAAATCAAATTCATTTATCGTAGGTGAACTTTACAAATTATTAAATTCAAGACGTTCACAATATGACATGGAAGGAGGAAACTAAAAAAATAGTTATTAGTATTAACGGCCCATATGCCCAACGTCGGTCAAAATGGAGATTTTATTGTATTTTCAAAGCATTAGCCTGAACATTCCTTAAACTTGTAGATAATCTATTTATATAATTTTGAAGCCTTATTATCCTTTATATTTATTTTGAACATGTGATGACTGCATAAATTATATTTATTACATTAAATAGTATTCTTTTAAACATCTCGATCTAATGTTTTAGAATATAGTCATATTTCAGTACATCCATGTGCAGTGGTGTTGAGATTTTTTAGATTTATTAATTTTTAACCGCATTTATAAAACCATTGTATTTATGTTTGCATTATTATAGTGAAGTATTTACGATAAAAAAATATATTTGTAATCTCTATGATCCCAAATTTAACAAGACTTAGGCATTTTATTATTCAAAAAATGGTCAAGATTACCACAATTGAAGATATTTCTAAAAATACTGATTTTAATTTATGTCTTTGACCATTCAAATTAGATAAAACATTCTACGAATAATGATTGTTTTATAATAATTATTGACCTAAGAATAAGGTAGTATTTTTTTGAAATACGCCATTTCTATTGGCATTTCCCAGTAGTTAGGCTACAACATACGGCCGTAGTCATAAATTTACAAACTATAATTGAATTAAGGAGTAAGATCATGTTAACGCGCGTGTCTGAACATGTACCGAACCAAAAAAAAATGTTTTAAAAAATCTAGCATCTTTTCTGCCGTCTAGCTTATTTCGTAGGCTATCTGTCATATTTTTGTGAATGACAGTTGGCATCACTGAAATGGATAATTAAAATATGACAACCTTTAGTATAACACATACACACACAGAGAGGAACCGGAAAAAAATAAGTCAATGTCTGAAGCAAGATGAAACGATAGAGTAAACATAAAAAACTAATCCGGTTTAAAAGGAAACAAACTGTAAAACGGACATATTTTTGCATTAAAATTAATTGTGGTATATGGTAGAGTTATACGCTCAACGCAAATAGATAATGGTAGGTAGGTACGTGTAAACAGGAAGAGAAATGGTAGGAATTATTTATCGAGAAAGTGGATTATCTGAGCAGAGTTAACTTGTGCCAACTCTGCAGTGGCGTGCAATATTAAGATCAGTATAGTGGTCAATATCAAATATATTATAATCTATTTTAAATTATAAACATGTTTCGTCGCTATCTACTTTTTTAATATTGTATTCTGAGCATTCAATATAAATTTATAATATTTTCATTTAATTCGCGGTTTAAATATATTTGTATTTAAATCACGTGGACAATACGTATATTATAATATACTTAGACATATATTAATCAGTAGATACAATACAAAAACTTAAGTTTATGTAAATGTATAATATTGCTGTTTTTGCTTGTTTTGTTGTTTATTTCCTTGCCCATTATGTTATGTCAAATCATGTGATATAGCTTCTTAAATATCTAAGTTACTATGCACTTTTAATTTGATTAACACTCTTTACCTTATTTTTGCATACACCAAAATGCATTGCACGTGACATTCAGACCGATTTTAAAAGTTCGCTACCTAACATCCATCTCTCCATCGGAATCATTTTCATATACCTTTTATATTTAAACTGATTTTATTAGAAGCTAATTAATATATAATATATATATAGCAGATTATATTTATACCAGTGTCTGCCAAACTGTGTGCCGCGAGAAGTCTCAGGTGTGGCGCGAAGGAAGAAGCCTCAAAACTGTTCAATTTAAATAATGCCTATTCATTTAAATTTTCTTAAATTTTAAATAAATTCAACATCTACATATTTAAATATATATTTATCACGTTCGTATACAGTGGTCGACACGATACACGATCCCTAATGTAATGAATGTAATTAAATTGAAGCCTGCAAGGAGTGAACGAAAATATCATTACAATTATTACAGAAAAATCAGGGCTCGAAATGGACAGGAGCGCACCGGAGCTCCGTTCCTGTTCGTGAAATTGGTAAAATTATCGCTCCGTGGAAAAAATAATTTGACCATTTGAACCAGATATGCCAAAAATAGAAAATCTAACACACTTATTTTTATGAAATACCCATAAAATTTGATAACTATGGAAATATCTTCAGAAAACTTCGAGCGCTCCGGTTCGTAAACTTTTCCATTTCGAGCGCTGAGAAAAATTAAAATCTTTCCCTGACAAGTAAGACCTTATTAAGACGTTTGGATCGACGTATCTTTGCGAATTTGATTTTTTAGCGCTCATGGAAATGAAATCAAATGAGTGGTTACAGATGGTCGATGAGGAGTTGCGTGTTTTATCTAATTTAGAGTATCGTTTTGACAGAGTTCTTTCTAACAATCAATTGCATCCTTTTCACTAGTAAAATTATTACCCCTATCTACATATATGTATGTTGATAAAATATTTTTAAAAATTGTTGACTACACTAAGATTTCCTTTACTTATTCATATTAATAATGTACATTTCCTTTTTTAATGCATTTTTATTTGGTGTGCCACGGAACAAATCCCATTCACCAGTGGGCCGTGAAGTAAAAAAGTTTGGCAGACACTGTTTTCGACAATAAATTGTTACAATATAGATTTACACAGTGAATGCAGTCGAGACGTCTTTCTCTAAGGTTGACTTAACTGAATTGTAAAGCAATTTTGATTGAAGTATATTATAAAACAAACATTGATCTTACGTATGGCATTCTCAGATGACAATATCCATTTGAAGAAACAATTAACGATAAATCAAATCTTTATCAAACGCATTTACAGACATTCATTGTACTACTTACTAACACTTGATAAGAATAATATAAAGATAAGCTCAAATTGCGGTGCTATAACAATTATAATTCTGTCTTATTTTTAGTTTCTTAAATACAATCACTGCTAACCTTTTAATTAACACATTTAAATAACACGTTAATTATATCTAATGGCCAACGACTCCAAACGCGCCAGTCGCGGTATTAGCACTAAATGAGTATCCTGTTTCACTAATTATACTACTGCTACTCTACTGTTTCACTATACTACTATCATTGAACTTCATGGCATGTTGTAGTATAAAAAAAATGATAGACTTATCTTAGTTTGGACTAGGCTTAAGAATCCATTAGTTATACACTTTACGCCATGACTGGTGAATTAATATCTATGGAACTGTGGTCATCTGTCTGTACGCCTATGTAAAATCAACATTGTAACCGTTTGCTCAATTATAATATATTCCATTTTACGTATATATACTCGTAATATAGTATAAAACAACGGCTGGCGAATGATCAAATTTACTTTGCATATTATCTCGCTCACTACTATCAGATATTATGCTAAATCCAGTTATCTTGTAATATTATGTTATTACAATGATCATAATCAAGAAAGCAAGTTACATAACAATATTATAAATGATATTAGTAGCTATAGATATATTTTACTACGTAGTTAATATAATTACTAAGTGTATCGCTGACTTCTACATTTAAGCGTGCAAACGTCATGACGCGATTAAAAAAAAAGTAATTATATTATTATATAAGATTCTAAATATATTCTAAAATATGTAATGTAAGAATAGTGTCTATCTGAAGTTAAAAATCTTGGCATAATTTTTTACTAAACTATTTTTTTAAATTAGGCTAGCGCCGAACGTCAGATATAATTAAGTTATTAATGCCATTTATCGTAGTTGTGTACAAAGCCCATCGCCTTTCGATTGACATATTTTGTAGTACCTAAGATAAAACGTAGTTATTAGAAACAATTCGCATAACTTCATGGATAGATACAATAGATAGCTTAAAAACGAAAGCACTCATCCGGAAAGTAAAACATATGAGTTCAAATCTCACTATGTTTTGTGTGTGTTTTTTTTTTAATTTTACGCTTCTGAGGTTTTTCAAAATTATGTATTTTCAACTAAGTATATATATACAAAAGCTGATCTTCCTTATAATACGGTATATGGGATCTTATTTTCACTTATCCTTTCAATGTGTATACCTATTTTAGAAATTTCTTCATTGTCATCAACATCTGACCACTTACCTCAAATTTACAAATTTCTTAGATCTTGGATGTTTTCCCTGTAATACAATATATTTACATACTTACTTAAATTTGGTTGTGTACATGCTTACTATAATAATACGCCAAAATTAAGGTAGGTTGTACTGAAGATTAAAATATGAATACAATTTTAGTAGTGCACTAAATAGCCAAGTTGAATAAATCGACTTTAAAGTTAAATTAAATTAAATTAAGTTAAATTCTAAATAACTGTTAAGATCAACATTATGTGCCTACACCAAAAATCATTCTTTCTTACTATTATATAAAAAAAATATTGATACTTCTTTATGTTAATTACCTACTATTTTAGTGATTTAATTAGGTCAATCTAACACGTTAAAAGTATACTTGCACTGCTATGCACAGCTGCTATGAAAATAAAAATGATATTTTTTGTAACTACTCCAATATTGAGAATAAAATTTGTTTTTTTTTATGCTAGACAGTTACATATTATTTGAATCTTGTTTCACGGATAAATACTATATTATATTATGGTGATGTGAAAACTGCTCTTAACTTTTTTTTAAATAATTATATCACACGTTTTGTACTCGTGTACATAGTACCTCAATTATTGATCTAGAGCAGTGTTCTTCATCCGGTGGTCCGCGGACCGGTGCTGGTCCGCAAGAATGTATTACTTGTCCACGAAAGCTTTCACCATGCTGTCAACCGACTATATCGCTACACGATTCGGGGAATTCGCACTAGATGAAATGCTGGGAGAATTTTTGAATGCTGCTGATATTAACCAGAAAGTCATATTCAACATCATAAGCCAACATTTTTTTTTTTTTTTTTGTGATTTTACCGAGGCTTTGACTGCGACTCGCTGTCATATCGCCTCTTCTCTTTTAGAAGGGGATCCTTCGATCAGGTCCTCACTCCTATTCTGTTAAATGGCTTTATAATTATTTTGTCTAGCTCTTCCGTCTTTCTTTCTTTCTTCTTTAGACGCCAGTGTTTTATGCACCAGAATCGCTCTCCTCCGTATCCATCCCTTCTGTATTTTCGATACATCGTGTAATCATTGAATTTCAGATAGTCTAATTCAGACCTCAGCCAAGTCTCTGAGATTAATGCTATTGAAATTTTTTGTCTTATTAAGTAGAGTTCTATATCATCCTTTTTTTGCTTCATACTTCTGGCATTCCATTGTAAAATCCTAATTTGTTTTTTATTATCCATTTTGCTCCAGAACCTCCCCTAGAATTTCCTTTAAGTGTCCTTCTTTGAATTGTTTGCATACCCAGTCCACTGCTTTAATTATTAGTTGTTTAATGATCTGCTGCCAGTCTCCCCCTTTCAGCAAGACTTTCATAATTTCTCCCATCGCGTTAACCTCTGTCTTCCCCTTTGAATTTTTCTTATTTTTTGTAGGCTTTACGCTACTACCTGTAGATATTATTGTTGAGCCTGAAGCTTCTACCACCGCTTCTTCTTTCTTTTTGTTTTCCTTAGTTTTTTGAATTGTTTCGCTTTCATCTCTTCCTACGATTTTTTTTTGTTTTAATATGTCAGCATAGCTATTATTTAACATATTTTTTTTTGCTTCCTTGAAAGGTATGTTCATTTTTTTCATTGCTTCTTTGCAATTCTTTTCCTCTTGCCACTTTGGGCATTTTTGGCTGTTTGCCGCGTGGTTACCTTTGCAATTGATGCACGTAATTTCCTCATTTTTTTCGCAGGTTTTGTGGTTTTCACCACACTTAGGGCACGTTTCTACTGTACGTCCGCAATTGTTCGCGATATGTCCATATCGCCAGCATTTGTAGCATTGCATAACCCTGAATACATACGGTTCTACAGCAAAAGAGACTCCATATATGTAAATTGTTCTCGGCAATATTTTCTCCCCAAATTTAATACTGACTGACGAGGTCTTTGTCAGCTCTCCTGTATCACCTTTTCTTGTCAACCTCTTAAGGTTGATTACTTTTGCATCACTTTTGATTTCCATTTGCAGTTCTTGGAGGTCCATATCAATATCGACTTTTCTTATTACTCCATAAGAGCAGGAGTCATTCTCTTTGGTCACAAAACCGAGATCTTTGAGTTCTCCAGCTTGTTTCACTTTATCTGCTTCTTTTTCGTCTTCTACTTGGATGTACGTCTTTAAATTTTTATTGTAAATTTTCTGTACTTTTACTCCTGCCTTATGCAGCATCTGCGCTATTTTCAATTTTAATGGAATTTTACTTCCCGTCGCTATCATGACGATGTTTTGGTTTCCCTTTGGAGTGACCCCAGAGTCTCTTCTGGGTTTTTTTCCAGAGGTCACCGTCTGCCATTCTTCTTCTTTTTCTCCAACCACTTCCTCTTCATCATCGTTTCTTTTCTTCTTCGTTTTTTTGGTTTCATTCACTTCCATCGTGGTGTTTTCCATTTTATTGCTTTTGCCGTTCACGCGGTCTTGGAATTCGCGCAACAGTGTGAACAAAAAACAGTGTGGACAACCCCTCGCTTCACAGCGTTTGACGCACTCCCCGCACAAAGTGCACTATCCGTGCAACAATAAATATTTTTCACTTTTTCTCAAGCACTGGCACTGATTGTCAAAATCACATGGGACCACACATGTTGAGTTTATTGTCAAATTCATTTACAAACAATATTATTTTTGTTGTATCCCGTATTTATAACCATTCGCGAGTAACCAGGCGAATAGCGTCCCGAATACGCAAGCGAAGTTGTACAACCTCACTCCACCGCTGTTGGCTTCCGACTCTAAGCCAACATTTAAAAGCGTTAGCTGAAAACAGATTTAATAAATATTTCTCTGAAAATTAAGATCTGCGTAAAGATGGACCTCTAACCTCTGGATTAACAATCCCTTTTTAGAAGATATTATATCATGCGCACTTGATCCTCGTGAAAAAGAAAAGCTGATCGAGCTATCTTCTGATGTCATTCTGGTGTCCAGACATAAAATGCAATCATTATCTTAATTTTGGATATCCTTTCATAAAGAATATCCATCTCTGAATTATAAAAATCAGATTATTGGTGATTTTTTTGACTTCCTATATATTTAAAAAGAATTTTTCATATATGTCAGTAATAAAAACGAAACAGAGAAATAACTGTTAATGCAGCGCTTCGTCTCTCAGAAACAATGCTGCAACCAAATTCATATCAAATTTGCTTGCAAAGAAGCAACAGCAGATGTTGCACTAATCAAGAGTTGTAATTTGAAAACATAAGATTTAAGAAATAAAATACTATCTACATTGGTTTTGATTTCTGGCTGATATCGGTCCGCGAAATATTTCTCCTATGTTCGCCGGGTCGCGGGTGTTAAAAGGTTGAAGAACACTGATCTAGAGCACGTTTTATAAATACTACGTTTGCTTTTTTTATTTCATGTTTTTGTTTTTCCAAACAATATCTTGTAATCTCCCTGGGATGTCTGTAGATCAACTTTGAGCTTGATACAAAATAAAAGAAAAAAAAAATATAATAATACTATTTAGGCACATGTTTTTATAGCTTATAAAATTATGTACACGACTATACGCTGTGCAGTTACAATTACTCTCGTTTTCTTATCACGTTTGTACAATCACTTTCATTTGTTTGTCTAAATCACTTCAAAATATCAATGTGTAACTCTTTAATAGGAAGTTAAGTGTTTGGGTGACATTGATAGGCAGTTGAGTGCCCACTTTGGTGACTTTCCCGTATTGTTATCTGCGAGACAGATCAGAGAAAATAAGACTAAATACTCACTTACCTGCCGCTATCATCGACAGGTAACTTTCGTTTTCTTTTGTTCAACCGCCACGCGTGTACGCACGTGCGAACGGAAGAGAAAAACGATTTAATTGAGGTGATGTATTGTACCGAAGATTGTGTGGAAGTCGTTAAATAAAATGTAAACACCTTGCTGTAATGTATTACTTTTATATTCCGTTCTAATATTATGTAACGATAATAATTGGTACAACCTTTCGTATGATTTATTACCTATTGAAAGTAAATAAACATACTGACGTAATATAAATACTATCATAATATTATTAACACTGTCGTATTAGTATTTTTTTAAAGCCTACCTTCTTAATTAAAAAAAAATAATTTCAGATTGACGTATTAATTTATACAATCACTTGATAATTTTATATTCTATAAAAATAATTTAATTTGCCAATGACATCTATCGTATATGTAGGGATGTATTATACCCTTCCAAGTAATAAGGCAGTAACTCGCAAAATTCTTTAAATTAAGTTATAAATGCCATCCGTTAGATAATTTCGAAAGCTATATATTCTGTTCACTTTAAAATCAGTATTATCACTAAAATACCGTTAAAATCCTTAGTGAAAAAATGGACATCTGCTAAAATGATACAAATGTCTTAGCTAAAAGGCAGTAATTGCATCTATTTATTGCAGTTAATGCTTGTTTATTATTACTTTATATTTTGACATCTTACAAATAATATAAAAATCACCGTTTATTCACAGTACTAAAATTTAAAAAAAAAAACACATTATGTGATTTATCTCGAAAGTATGTGAGAGTCAGTTACTGCCTTCATCCTTGGAAGGGCAATACAGATTACATAAAAATCTAATGAAAGATTTAAAAAAAAATTGCCACAGCGCGTCATCTATCTTTAACATATTTATCGAATTATTCGGCCAGGAATGGTGATGTTTTGTTGCATAAACTTTACGTCACGTGACCTAAGTCTGTCTGTCGCATTTTATCCAATATGGTAGGCACCGGTCGCCAAGCGTAAACCCTTCGCGCATAATATTATTGTCATGACTGCATTTTGTCCAAAATAATTAATAATTTAAAAAAATATTTCTATGACATTAATTAATCACACATAAATAAATATAGATGTTTTTAAAAATAAAAATGATGTATAGGTACATGTTTTGGAGAATACGTAATTTAAACTCATTACTGAATTTTATGTCGTCAGTGAGCTATTAAAATTACATCGAATTAGTATGTCATTGTCATTAGTATCTACCTATTTAATAGTATTGATATCGTGTTATCTTCTTATTTCCTGTAAGTATACGTGACAAGTGTGCTCTTTTACTCAGATCTTCACAGCCTACCTAACCAAAGGTCACCCATCGTCACTGCTGTCCACACGTGAAACCGAAATCACCTGACGATACAAGACGGGCACGATATGTGATCTTGTGTCGGTGTGCTACTCCCAAACTAATGTTTTATCGTTAGTTTTTCTCCTAAGACATATAGATACTCTTTTTAAATATATTGCTATCTTCGCTCCAGTGAATGATATATTATCATTACTATCATTCTCAATACATTCGCTCAACATGCGCTCGTCTCTAGAAATTTAACTATGTATTTTATACTTTATTTGACATGACTTTAAAAACTTATTCAAACAAGCATAGTTCGTATTCACAGAAATATATATTATTTTTTAAATATCATATTTTTTTATTTATTAGTTGGGTATACTAAAGGTTTAAATTCAAACACTAGTTCGATGTTAATATTTTATGTAGCTTACCCAGTTAAGAAACTATACTTAACGCTAAATGTTTTTTTTTCGAATGGTTGATAGTTATTCGCTCAGTCTTTTCACTGGAGTAAACACGCATTGAAAAATAATTGCCCATCTCTGAAGCTTCATTTTGCACGGCTATAAGTAAACAAACATCGTCACTAGTCAAAACTTATTAAAAAAAATTATATCCATCTTTCAAACAGACCATATTTTAGAAAATACATAATTAAATTATTACAAAAAAATATTGGAAAAAAATGAGCGAGTGGGACTCGCACTCACATCTTTTACTTTCCGGGTGAGTGCTTTTGCTTCTAACCTATCGATCCACCTATGATATATGCAAATTATTTCTTATATTTACCTTTTAACTTAATTTAATTCAAAAGAAATTGTAAAAATTTTCTAATATGTATGTTTCTGAGGTTTTTCAAAAAAATGTTTTTTCTACAAGTAATAGAAAAATAACCATTCTTAAGGCTTATGTATATTGTATATACTTACAGTATTTAATAAAAACAAATAAAGACCATATTATTATTCTCTTTTGTGCATTAGACGATTGTTACACAAAAAGAGTTATATTAAAAATACTCAATATAGCTTATTATAATCTACTGGTACTGACCTGGGTATGTCTTAATGTATCAGTAAACAAAGATATTTAGAAAGAATTTAAGCATACCATTACTGAGTAGGTATAGGTAAAACTGCACGTTGAAAAAAACAACATTTGAAATTCGCTAGATAGCGGTTTCTAACCAGTGACCTAAAGCTTCAAACGCAGACGTTCTGCCTAGGGATTGCAATACCGGTATTTATTTATCGATACCGAAATACCGGTTTCAAAAATCCAAAATACCGGTATGTTCGGTATTAAGAAAGCATACACGTTTATTTTTTTTAAAAATGAATTAAATGTTATTTTTTCATTACTACTACTAAATTATTGTATACTCGATTTAGTATATAAGATTAATGCTGCCAAAACGAAATTTTTACTGAAACCAACAAAAGTTAAATAATAATAAAACAAAATCCCTTAAATATACTTTTACAATATAGAATTGTCGCGATGAATTAAAATATTTCCAATTCTATAACTATTGATCCAACGTTGATGGTACATCCAACAAATGTTAAATTTGAGAGAGACTTTCCTGTACCCGGACTAAACTAATACTTATATAATTAACAGTTCTGAAATATTATGATCTATAACATTTAAAGATCCGTATCCGGAAATTTGTACGTATTCAGTTTGCCGTATCACACTTCACCGTGAAATATTGTATCGGAAATATATGGTCGTATACGTATATATATTTTGTTTTTAGAATTATTAATTACCATGTCCTTGATTTTTCGTGCAAGGTGGTTGTTAGTAATTTTGAACAATCACAAACACCCAAGCTTTGAGAAAAATACATAAATATTGTGTCCTCACCGGGAATTGAGCCCAGAACTCTCGGGTGGAAGGCCAGCGCCTTAGGCACTGTACCACGAGAGCCGCCCGTATACATATATTAAAGACCGTCCAACCACTTTGGGTCGTATAGTACCGAGATAAAATGCATGTCTAAATAAAACATGGTTCTTGTCGGATTACAGAAAGCCAGCGGTGAAAAAATTTTGAAAATAACCGATATACTGAATTATTTGTTAGGTTAAGTTAGGTTAGGTTTTCATTCTTTAATTATTCATGAATTTTGCCAAAATGGGCCATGAAAATAATTGAATTCAAAATTCGGCCATGAAAATAATTGGTTCATATTGAATCTAATAAAATTGGAGACCGTATAGTATACGGTCATCTCTTTCCGATAAGAAAGCCTACACGGCAAACTGTGCTACGGTGAAATATAATACGTACAATTTACATGTTACCATAAATATCAACATAATAAATCTAAGTAGGTACTTTAAGTTGCTATAAAATAGTGTTTTAAATAGATTTTAATAGCTATAATTATTAGGTTATTTTTTTTCTATAATATTTTTTGACGAATACCGGTATTAATACTGATATTCAATAACAAATACCGAAAAACCGGTATTTACGTATTCATTCGGTATTGCAATCCCTAGTTCTGCCTCTACGCAAATGACATAAAATAATTATTAATTGTACCGTGAAAGTGTGTATAACTTTGAAAAACCTCCAGGCATTGCAGTATTATGAGTTGCAAAGAACTGGTGTTATCCGGTGCGAAGAAACAGTTGTAAGTGTAACTTACAATAAGTAACACAAATATAATATTTAAATAAATACTCTTTTTTCGATGAAATAACTGGTATACCAATAATATATTTCTTGAGAGTTACTTTGTATCCATTTTAAAGGCATTTTTATAAAACCGTATTATTTTTCTTAATCGATAACTTGTTGCAGTTTACATACTTACCTACATATTTTAAAATCCAATATAGCTGATACTGATTACTAAACTAACCAGATATTTATTTACGTAATTCAAAACGAATGTGCTATTCAACCATTAATTTTTTTAATTAAGTATACATTTCAAAACACTTTAGTGTATAATATTACACTGTACCTATGACGTTATATTATTCTTCATAATGTTTATTTACCACCCTTCTTTCTTTAAATTTATGAAAGACACAACATCCACTTTATGTAATGATTTGAGTTACCCCATCTTCGTCCGTCTTCCATGATGTTATCCACGTATCAGTATGAAAAGAGTTCACTACCACACTTCTTTACCCTGAAACGATGCTACACGGAAGTGATGTAGCAACATTGCACCTTGGTGTTTAAAGAAAGAAAAATTATTCCGTTCTACAAACTTTTCAAATGCCTTAAAGTTGGCCTTAGTTGATATCAAGTCGGCATAGCCAATTGGGCCAATTTTGATGGCCGTGCTCGTATGTGCATTCCGGCCTATGTTCTATCAAACGAAAACCGTGTAGCTTGGCTGCGAAGTCACCATGGCCGGCCAGGAATTGGTTTACTAAGTGTGTTGGTATTAATTGTTTCATCTGAAGCCTGCAGGGCACATTGGAAAAAAACCGATATTTTTGTCACCCTTTGTGTGGATACTGACCACCTCGACTGCCATGTATCAAGTGATACCTTGAAGACTAATGAGCTGACAGTTTGCCTGTAAGGTACGTCTTCAGATCTTGGCGGAGGCGTCAGATGTAATGTTCAAATTAAATCAAAATCATAACATGGTTATTTTTAATTCAAACAATGATTTGTTTATGTTTTTAATATTTGATAGAGTTGCTAGGACCAAAACAGAATTAACTGAAAATGAATTCAATTCTACTTAAAGATGGCTAAAAGTATTAAAAGAATGCATTGGCATCGTGTTCTGATATATTCTAAAAGTTTCAAATGTCTAGCTAGTCGGGAAGTTAGTTAAAAATCGATTGCAAGATTTGTACCGGATAAACAACCACCAGACAAACAAGAATACGAGCTAAGAAAAACGTGGTAAAAATAGGCGAATATCCAGCGTGGCAAAATACAGTGTAGATTTTAACCAGGGAACTCAGAAATAATGGGAACTGAAATACCTAACGGGTAAGCAGAAGCAGGCAACCGATCTCGAGTAAGGAAGAATATGGGATAAACTTAAACACGTGTCAAGAATTCGCCATACGTCATACGTTTATGCATTGACGATCATTTAATATTGATGTATTACACACACTATTGCACGTCTATAATGCGTGGTTCATTTTCGTACGACACTCACACATTTAAAACCCTGCATCAACATGTGGCATATTATTGAACATAGCATATCGGTATTATATTTAATATTATCTGTTCTGTGATTTTAACTTATCTAAAATTCATATAAAATATTAAAAAGTAAATACATATTATAATGTATTATAATATACTAAATAATAATATATTTAATACTTTGAGAGCATGCATTGAACTGAATATATTATTATACAACACAGTATGCATTGAGTCGGTCAGTTGTCTACGTATATATATATATATACGCACTTATGTTATATATATGTTTGCTGGTAGCGAATGGATAGTAGGTGAATCAAGAGTTAATCAATCTGAAACTTTCACGAATCGTTCATACAAAATTATTTCTTATCTCACGATACTTTACTCTAGAACTCGTATATCTAATGATTTGTCCAGCGACTCCCAATCTGTGATGTATTTTAAAGTATTTTTTATTTTTCAATATGATTTTTTGTACATCATTGTGTGTATTATAATAAAATATATACTCGAACAACGGCCAAGAGTTGACAGTTAACAGCATACAGTTCTTAAAAATTATTCCCAAAAATGATACATGCTTTCAGCCAACTGTCATTCACAAAAAATAAGCCAGATAGTATACGAAAATAAGCTAGATTTTCTCAAAATTCAAAACATGTATAGAAAAAAGCATTTCGAAAAAATATGTCAAAAATAAAATGAATGCAGGTCAGAATTTGAGTGTCACATTTATTATTACCACTTTTTTTTTTAGCTCGTAGTCTTGTTTGTCCGGTGGTTGTTTATCCAGTACAAATCTTGCAATCGATTTTTAACTAACTTCCCGACTAGCTAGACATTTGAAACTTTTAGAATATATCACAACACGATGCCAATGCATTATTTTAGCCACCTTTAAGCAGAATTTTTTTTTCTGTTTTGTATGAAAAGTTATTTCGGAATTAATCCGTAATCCAATCCAATATTATTGGTTGTTAAGGAGGTGGTCCTAGCAACTAAATTATTAATATATACGTGCGTTACTATGGAAATCAAAATGACATTTCAGTATTCTATATTCGTTTGTTTGTTGCAAAATAGCAAAAAAATGATTTGTTGGCCTTGCAAATAATTGCCTTCTTCTTCTTCTTTCACCCTTTCACGTCCCAACATTGGGGCATAGGGCAAGCACTTCCCTCGGTCCATCGCCAACTCCTGTGCTTCCCGCCATGTCAGACCTGCAGCACGTAGGTCGCTTTTGTAGCATCGCTGCAGGGTGAGGGAGGGCCGGCCACGGCGACGGAACCCTTGAGGCTGTGCCACAAGGGTACGAAGTGCCGCACTCTTTGGCGGCATCCGGAATACATGTCCCAGCCACGTAATTCGTCTCTTCGTGATAACTTCAATCACCAAAGGCTGTTGTGTCTGCTCACGAACTCGGATGTTTGTACCGCGGTCGTACCAATGTACCCCTAAGATTCTGCGGAGACATCGATTCTCAAAGCTCAAAAGCCGAGACTCTTGAAGCTTAGTAAGATGCCATGTCTCACAGCCATACAGGAGCACAGGTAGCACGCACGCGTTAAACAAACGACATTTGGTCCTCACAGAATACAGCCTTGACCTCCATGCGACTCCAAGTTGGTTGAACGCAGAGCCCGCCACACCCATGCGGATTCCAAGCTCACTAGAAATACCACCATCATCGGCAACCGTGGCACCCAAGTATTTGAATCTGGACACCAGCTCGACGGGCAGACCAGAAACCCGCAGAGGAGTGTCAGCGTCGATGCAAGCAGCACTGCACATGGATTTGGTCTTAGCGGCATTCAGATGAAGACCCACACGCATCGAGTTCGCGGCTAGCCTGTTCACGGTCACCTCCAACCTTTCGATCGTCGAGTCAAACACGACTGCGTCGTCTGCATACTCCAAGTCGCACAGTCTTTCTTCGCATAGATCGCTTGTGTCATCATGATGTAGGCGTATCCCACTTTCGGGGCAAACCGTCTTACGCATTATGAAATCCATCATGATGATAAAAAGAAAGGGCGCAAGTACACATCCTTGCTTGACTCCTGACGTGATTTCAAAAAGGTCAGAGGATGTTCCGGCTGCTCTCACGCGACACTCTGTATTGGTGTAGAGAGCACTTATCACGGCGACCAGTTTCCGTGAGACACCATAGCCTAGCAGAATTTGCCACAGAGATTCACGATGAGGACTGTCAAATGACTTTTCATAGTCCACGAAGCAGCAGGCGACAGGTATATTCATCTCTTGGTACTGTTGCAGGAGGCATTGGAGAGTTGTAATATGCTCTGAGCAGGAATTCCCCGGGACAAATCCACTCTGCTGCGCACGCAAAACATCCAGCATGGGATTTCTAATCCTGTACAGGAGAATCTGCGCCAACACCTTCCCGGGAACGCTGAGGAGAGTGATTCCTCTGTAATTATTACAGTCTTGTGGGTTACCCTTTTTGTGCAGAGTAACAACGGTACCATCCCTCCAGGCTTTGGGGCACTGCTCCCTTTCCCACACCTCGCGCAGAAGGTCACACAAGGACGGCAATACAGCGCTTAGTCCGCAGAGCAGAAATTCTGCATGGATGTCATCATCTCCAGGAGCTTTCCTGTGCTTCAGTCTTTTGACAGCCTCTTTAACTTCAGCAGTTGTTGGAGGATCTTCGCAGAATCCCGATGCAGTAGTGATTCCGAGGGCGGTGATCTCCAACGGAATATCGAAGGGATGCAATGGAGGTGGGCGATTCAGGACATCACTGAAATGTTGGCGCCATAGCTCCTGGACCTTTGCAGGTTCATTGACTGTCACTCCGTCAGAGTTGCGTAATGCAGTGACCACTGGACGTTTCCTACCGCAAATTGCTCTGGTGATGCGGAAGAGAGCACTTGGATTATTCTTGCAGGCAGCAGATTCCGCATCCCGAATGAGGTCATCCAGGCGTCGGCGCTTATCGCGGCGGGCAGAACGATTTACCACGCGGTCCATTGTCTGGTATTCCGCGCTGCGCTGTAGGTCGTATGTACCATTGTCTCGCAATTCTTTCAGGAGCTTCCTCTTCTCAATCATCTCCCATGTATGAGGTGACATCCAGTCCGGCCTGTGCGTATGCCGCTCTCATAAGGCAGTAGTTGCAGAGCTCATTATAGCATCCCGGAATAATATCCATTTTCCTTCCAAGGGATCCGAGTCGATGGAAGCCGTGAGAGTTCGAGCATCATATAAGCGCTTCTGCAGCTCCAGCTCATAGGTTGCATGCACACGGGTACTTTTCAGTTTTTCCACATCGAGTCTGACCGTCCTTTTGGGTTTTGGGACTCGTTTGAGGTCTATACGGGATTTCCCGACCAAGAGTTTGTGGTCACTGTGGATGTCTGCACCTCTATAATATGTCCGCACGTCTAGCAGTTCATGCCGGTATTTCGCTTTGACCAAAATGTGGTCGATCTGGTTTCTTGTATTACCGTCTCGTGATGTCCATGTATATTTGTGGATGGTCTTATGTGGGAAAAGACTACCACCAATCACAAGACCATTCATTGAGGCAAAATCTACCAGACGGGAACCATTATCATTCATTTGGCCAAGGCCATGTTTTTCCAGCACAAAGGGTCCACGCGAGGGGTCAGATCCTACTTTGGCATTTAGATCACCAAGGATAACTGCATGATCACAGCTGGGGATATTTCCAGCGGCTTCCGCCAGACTTTCGTAGAATGTATCCTTATCTGCATCGCTAGCAGCCTCTGTGGGAGCATAGCACTGCAGAAAAGTGATGGAGCCCGACTTGGTCTTGAAAGTAGCACGGAGTAGACGTTCGGAGATAGGTTCTCAGCTGGTGAGGCACTTGCAAGCTTCCTTGGACATCAGCAATCCGACTCCACTACGTCGGAATGTGGCGTGTCCGAAGTACAGTAGACGAAACCCACGAATAAACTTCTCGCCAATGCCAGTGAGTCGACACTCACTGATCCCGAGAACATCTAACTTGTATTGAGAAAGTATTTCTGTTAGATGCTCGGCCTTTCCAGGGACATTTAGAGTACGGATATTGTAGGTTCCAAAACAAAATCGTTTACCGAATTCGGGCGAGGTCGTCAAGATGGAAACGGGGGTCCGAGGCTTCCCTGTGCTTGGATTAATTGCCTTATTTGTCCTAAATTATTAATACATAGAATTGTCAAGTTTATATGATTCAACAGAAAATTTAAAAACGTGGTATATAAAAAGTTATATTTATCTTGTAATTATTTTATATATAAGATATAAGTTACAAAATACCAGCATGTTGATTTTCAAGTAAATCTGGTATAATATTTAGCTTTATTATTAGTTAGGGTGTTTCATTTAACGCCATACGCCAAATGCAAATTTTGAAACCAATATGCCTATTAAAAATGCTAGATCTAGTAAGATAAGCGCTAAGTTGGCAACCCTGGTTACTTCGCTACGTGAATTAAGCCGTATCCGGAAATTTGTACGTAAACAGTTCACCGCAGGACACTTATTCGTGCGCCGCAGTACGTGAAACATGTGAGTTCGTGTAACATTTAATCAAATGACGAGTTCTTCGTTGAACATTTCACCGTGGAGTATATTTGTACGCATGCTACAATATATGGCGAATTTTATGAGATGTCTTTACAAGGTTAGGTTAGGGTTAATCTCTGTTAAAAATGGGACAGTACTATTTGCAAACTATCGCCGCATTTTGTAAGATACGTACAAATGTATTCCACGGTATGTTCAACGAAGAACTCGTCATTTGGTAAAATGTTATACGAACTCATGTTTCACGTACTGCGGCGCACGAATAAGTGTCCCACGATGAACTGCATACGTACAGCTTACATATAACCGAATTAATACTTTGGACGCGGAAGACGCACACGGCGTGTAATGACCAGGCGGCCGATCGATGTAATTAACGTGCATTTTAAAGGTGGCAATTAAAAAATCATTATCGACTCAGCAGCAAATGAGTTAAGCACTTGCCTGGCAAGCAAAATCTGCGTGTTCAAATCCCACTCGGTTTTAGATATCTTTAAGATTTTTATAATAGGCATGTTTATGAGACTGTTGCATTTTCAGTATTTTTAATAAATATAATGATTACAGGACGAACAATGGCGGGTTTACTAACGCAGCGCTAAAATGCCGCCCCATTTTTTATACAGAATTTTTTATCATCCGTGAGCGTGTCATTTTTGGTCATCAAGGACGTCGAAGGGCAACGGAAGTGAACTAGACATCGCGAACCTGACAAAATAATAAAATTAAAGTACTGTTAAATCTTTTATATTAATTAATACATTTTGTTTCCAACCAGTGAGCTGATTTTTTAATAGAACGATATTTTCGCTATTACTAAGTTTGGGTACTTTGCTATTTCTATATAATATAGCAAATGATTCTCCTCGATTTGCCGCCCTTCGAGTAACTGCCGCCTTCAAGCGACGCTCAATTTGCCTACCTCCACGGGACGTCACTGCATTGACGGATTTTTAACCCACTACGATATAAATAATAAATAATAACCGTTAATGACAACTTTATTATTATGTATTGAGAATGACAGTATTGATAAGTATATTGTAATAGTATTAGTGGCTTATTTTTTATACAAATACGTATATAATATTATGTGAATGGTTGTGTTATAAGCCCCTTTAGTGTTAGTTGCAAAGATTTTGTTATGCTTCGAGTGACATTGTACCTATAGGTTTTAGATATATATATTAGGTAATTTGTGAGAAATAATCATAATTTTATTTTGATAATTTATTAATAGTATGATCTACCTATGTGAACTCTTTCGATGCCAAATCTTTTGATGAATCGATTGCGTCATCTGCGTCTTATAAAATTGCTTCTGATTAAGAATTAAATTTACATAATTTGAAAATATCTCTTGCATAATAGAATACGACACCCAACGGGACGACTTAACGGCTGAATTCGGGCCAGTGTGCTTTTCCAATTAAACTACGGGCATCCTTCTTAATTACGACGGTTTTAACCAGTAGTTCTTACATGAAATGCTTATCAAATTGCGTAACAGTGTTGGCTATCGGATTCGTATATTAAATTAAGGCTATACTTCAGTTGAGGCATGGTCTAAAAAGATCGTGGCTAGGCGATGCGCGGATTGTGCAAATGACGCGTGCTGAACGAAATATAATTTGTCATAAAAATCCAACATGCGTCCATTTAATGTTATTTTTATTGTTATATTACTAATAATAATAGTATGTTCATTGACTTGTTTTCTTTCTTAAGTAAATACGTAGTTTTTTAGTCATCTTTACACGATTTAAGAATATTTTCATCTGACGCCATGACAAAAAAAATCGACGTGCGGACACCTCGACTGTCTGTCTCCGATTGGCGACTAGTGAGAAATTTCGTCACACCTACTGTTGAAAATTATTTGCCGTTACACTGAAGTACGCTCTGAAAGTAGGTAAGTATCAATTAAATGTCTAAATTACTAATCGACGTCACGGATCTCTCCAATATTTAGTTTTTATAACTTATAGGCCATCCATGGACTGAAGCAGTATACGGTTTCGAACCTTGTGCTATATAAAGCTTATCTTTTCTGGTCATGGAAATATATTTCCACGAAGTATATTATAAGCATCTGATCGCATCCGTTTATACCATACACAAATTTAGTGAAAATATATTTTCATGAACACAAATCATAAGTTTAGTATGGCACACGGATCTAAACCGCATTCGGTTTAAGTCTATGGATGGCCTCTTAGACATGCTAATACTTTATTAAGAATTAAATTAATAGTAGGTATCACACAGTTTTACAAGCATCGTAACTCCACCAATTACGTACGTACAAAGTTGTTGCGTAATAATAAGTCAGAAGCGAAAATGTACGTACGCAGTAATTATTATGACATTACGCTAAGTAACGGTCAATTTTAATATAATATACCTGCCGATTTACAAACAGAACAAAAAATATACAAACACCTTAGGTAATCATAACATTATTTATTCTGGGTCACTGACTTTACTATCGGAGTAATTATTTATTGTATTGCAAAACAAAAGAGGATGCGCTGTATATTACAAGGACTTTTATAGAGATTATTATCCACGTTTTTTGACGTATAGTAATTGCACGATCGAATTTGTTTCTTTTTTCTTAATTCATGCCTGCTCAGATTATGTTGACAAAATGCTGTGCTTCCAAGAAGCCTTCTCGGTCTTCTTCCGTCTCTCTAGATCATGTCAACATCCTGGCACTTCTCCAGACAGTTCTTAGCAGTAATATGTTACACATAGAGTTGGGTATTTCTCGAAAAAATATCAATCTCGAGATTCGGAATTTCCAGAAAAGATTTCTCGAGATATCGGGAAATTTAAAAAAGCCTGCAAAAAATCCTAAAATTAGTGTAAAAACAGACAAATTCCAAAAAAATATGTTTTTTTTTATTTGTCTAAGAAGACAAACAAATAGAAGTGGGAAAACAAAAATAATTCAAAACATTACTTATTAAAATAGAATTTCAAAAAACACAGACTGTCAATCGCTGCGTCTGACAATCGCGTACGTTTTTGAGACACAAAATTCCCTGACGTTGAAAAATTGCGCTCATTTTGAGTCGAAGTTGGCTTAATTGTGTTAAATGCCCCGATCAGTCTGTGAACGTTTTATGTTTTCTGTCTACTTTTTTCATATAGAAAAATCATTTTTCAATTAATATTTGATAATAAAGAAATCCCGATTCCCGAGAAAAGATTCTCGAGATTCGGGATTGAAAATGCCTCGAGAATTCCCGTCGGGAAATCCCCGAAACCTAGTTACACGTAATAGTTTTGAATCATATGAATAAAGACACATAATATACGAGTATTTTATTATATTATACTATTATATTTAATATGGAAACAATCGAAAACCAGTAAACAGGGCACAAAAAGTCTCCTAAGTGATTATATGAAAATGTATTGATATTTAACATCCCGTCGAAATTTTTTCAGTAGGTATCCATCGCAATATTAAAACATGTCCTTTGGAAAAAGTAAGGGATGGGAATGGGGCAGTATTTTTTTATACCATGTCCGATTCTAATATATTCAAATCTCTCTCCGGGGGCCTCTACACAGGGCCTCTACAAAGTGATGGTTGTATTAGCCGACTTTTGTTTTAACGAGAAATGTTGCCACTTGTTCAACCTATTATAAACATACTCTGATACAAACACACATTGAAAATCAACATGTGAATTTGCCAGACCCAGGATCCAAACTCGCGACATTATATACCAACGCCCAGCGACGTCCCTAGACAAAATGCCGCCCCTAGGCAGCGCAAAAATGCCGCCCCATTTTTATACAGTATTTTTATCACCCTTTCTTTCATGACTCCAATATCTAAAAAATGTGTTGTATGTACATATACTTGAGTATACAAAATTTAATTTATAAATATTTTCCCCCCAAAAGTGGGATTTTTTTGACGTTGGTAATACAGTGGTTTCTTACATATAATTTGCTCTATCTTGATGAATTGAGGACAATCCATGTCGCTTTTTTCTTCACAAAACCTGCACTAAACTGCAAATCTGCACGTGCCGTTTCTGGTCACCAAGGACGTCGAAAGGCAACGGAAGTAAACTAGACATCGCGACAAAAAATACAGACTTGTATGTTTTTATGTTAATTAATACATTCTGTTTCCAACTAGTGAACTAAATTTTTAATTTAAGATATTTTCGTTATTACTAAATTTAGGTAGCTATTTCTATATGCCTATACCAAATTAATGAATCTCTTCATTTGCCGCCCTTCGAGTAACTGCCGCCCCCAAGCGACGCTCAATCTGCCTACCCCCACGGGACGTCACTGCCAACGCCATCCGCGCACTATTTTATTTAGAATATTCTTTATCATCGCCTACCCTCGAGATGAAGGAGCTGCTTTGGAGAAGGAGCCTATTTGAGTGGTTATATTATAGGCCCTTTGAGGCTAGTGGGCTAACACAGTGAGTTTGTTATGCTATGCGTATTATTTGTGAGAAATAGGCATATTTTTAAGATTTTTCTATACTTTTCTAAAATAAGTGATTCGAGGGCCCCTTTGAAATTTTATGACGAATCGAATGCGTCATAATATAGGTATTGGATTAAAACATTTTGTCATACATATATTTGTTAGGTTTGATTAAGTTAGAACATGGAAACGGTGGAATTGTTTAATTAAAACACCTGTATATTGCCGTACAATAATCTGGCGCAATCATAACTACCTAATCTAGTTTTAAATCCATGTTGAAACATTTGTTTATTACTTTGAATATTTTTTTCATGCAATATTAAGTAGGTATCTGATATCTATGCACTTTCTAAACTTCTGATACCTTCAAATAATTGTAAATACCTACTAAAAGTATTATTGGTAGATAGATAATGTACAAATTAACCTAATTATCTTGTTACGATTTCATAATAAAAATACAACCATTTTTCAAGAATTTTAATGTGTTTCCTCGAAGGTAAGTATATATTTCACTTTTATTTATGCTTTATTTCATAATAATCTTTTAAATTTATGAACATTTTTTTAGTTAATATAACCTTTTATTATAGGAATTTAAATTTAATATTTATCTACTATAGACATATATTTCATATTATATCTAGATTTGTAATTTGATTGTTTTTTTTATTTATTTTATGATTTTAGGAGTAATAATGCGATAAGACCATGCAGTCTCTCATTACTTTTAAAGTAAAGAAGCGATATTGGACCTGGCAAGATCTCAAGATAGTTTCAACCTATAGCCAGTCTGTTTTTTAAGCCAACTGGATCCTGGCGTCCTGGAAGGTTGCTAAGTATCGTCCACCAGACATAAAACGGTGAATCTACTGAATGACGTGGAAGACGTAAGAATACAGGACAAAGACAAAGATTTTTTTACACGTTACGTGATATTCATAAATATTGTACCAACTTAGAAATGAACATGGACTAATAATATGAAGATGCACATAAATATTGTTTTTGAATAAAAAATATATATATTATGTTTTATTTCAATTAATACAATGCATTTCCAGCTGAATTGATTGTTTACACCATAAAAAGAAACACGATATATATACCTATATCTATATAGTTAGGTACATATAAAACTTTTTTTATTAACCATACTAAAAACATTCAGTGGAAAATTTCTTAACTATTTACCTACTTACCGAAAATTTCAATATTAAAGTGTCACGTAAGCAAACTGAATTAAAGGCCTGGAAGCAACTTTGAAACAATCACTCTTCTTGTAATGCAGATAGAGTTCACTTTCTACCTGCACGCAATTTGACTCTACTATAAAATATGCAGACACATTAGTAGAATAAGACAACAATGTTAATTTTACATATTCACGTATTTACAATAATTGTTATACATATATAAAAATATAAGTGATCTGTATTTGTATGTTTAAAAAATAATGAAATTTGTATCAGCTGACATATAAGTTTATCACCAGAGTCGTTTACGAGGGTATTTTCTTTTTTCAGATGCTGCAACTTTAGTAAATAATAATTAGAATAAACTTAATTGGTGCCAATTAATTTGATTAGAAAAGAAAAAGTCAAAACAATGTTTTTTTTAATCACTATTCCATATTGGTTTGTTTTTTTTTTTAGATTTAGGTATTTATGTTTTAAATTTAGGTTCATTTTCAATTTACGAAAAGGATAGTTAGGTGTCTAATAATTTTAAAAGCTTCATAGTAATTTGTAATAATTGTAGTAGTGTATTAATGTAGCTGTGACTTACGTAAGTATGACAATGTCTTGAAAATGTAATAGTTGTATTTTGTTTTTTATAAAATAACATAATTAAAAAGTCATCAAAGTGTTTATGCATGGTGGTCAAATATGTTTGTGAAATAATGAAAGTCAAGTAATTAATCAACCAAGGTCTTTATTTGCTCACCTTACAAAATAAAAAACATGTAAACAAAGCAAGTCATAAAGTACAAAAAAGACAACTCTCACACATCAAAATACACTTAAAGGAGATCACAGATGAACATGAATGAACGAAATGAAAGATGGAGAATGGTGAAAACAATTAACAAAGGCAACAGATAAGTCTAAAGTCAACTAATGAAAGAAGAAAAAGAAGAATACAGAATCAGCAATGATACGAACGATGAAAGAAACAGTCTTTGGCCAGCTAATTTGAAGACCAACGCTCGAATATTTACAAATTACAAACAAATAATATAATCACATAGTGGTCAGAATCCAAAAGGAGACGCCAATTGTTCCCTATCAATGGTGGTGGTAGCTGCTTTCTTCTTCTCCTCCGTAGCTGTGGTGCTCTTCGTGCTTCTTCACGTACACTGGGACTGGTACTTTGACTGGGTATGGGACTTCTTTGTACACTGGTACTTTGACTTCCTTGTAGACTGGGTATGGTTTGTCAACATGGATCTTTACTTCATATGGAACTTTCTTCTCTACTTCATAAGGTACTTTCTTGATAACTTCATAAGGCTTGGGCACTGGTACTTTAACGTGAACTGGGTATGGTTTCTCTACTTCGACCTTGTATGGTCTGTCAACTGGTACTTTGACCTCATAGGGTACGTGTTTGTGTACGGTCACTGGATATGGTTTCTCAACGGTGACTGGGTATGGTTTTGGTACGTACACATTGTAAGGCCTATCGACTGGGACCTTGACTTCATATGGGACTTTCTTGATGACTTCATAAGGTTGGGGAACTTTCACTTCATACTTGACTTCATATGGGACCTTCTTTTCGACGGTATAGGGTTGTGGCACTGAAACCTTGACTTCATAAGGCACTTTCTTTTCAACGGTATAGGGTTGTGGAACATTAATTTTGACTTCATAAGGCTTATCTACTGGAACCTTGACTTCATAAGGAACTTTCTTTTCAACTGTGTAAGGTTCTGGTACGTACACTGGATATTTGACGTATTCCTTGACAGTGAATGGTACTTTCTTTTCAACGGTGTAAGGTTGTGGGTATGGTACTTTGACTTCATATGGTACTTTCTTTTCTACTGTGTATGGAACATGCTTCTCAACAGTATATGGTACTGGGATCTTCTTAATTACTTCGATAGTCTTAACGTGTTCATGTGAGTGTTCACCATGGCCGTATGATTCAAATCCTCCATGTCCTGAGACAGGCTGCCAATCGCTGGATCCACCACCGAAAGAGTGACCTCCTCCGCCGTGTCCGTAGCCATAATCGAAGATGCCTCTCTTCTCCTGTTTTTTGTCTTCTACTTTCTTCTCCTCAGCTGGCTTGACCGCTGCTTGGTCGCCTTTCTCCTCAGCGGCAAAGGCTACCACGGCCAGGGAAACCAATATTACTAACTGTAAAAAAAGAGAACAATGTTTTTTAGTTTTATTACAAAAATAAAACTATATTTCCTATTATAAAAATCAAAACAGGCATCAAATTAATAATTATTTTGTTACAATATACTATAACAGATTTACTGTTATACAGCGGCAGTTTAAAAGAGTATTAAACGTTAAAAATAACCAGAAGTTTATTCGTAATAATTATCCTGTTACAATTTAATTGTAACAAATGAATATCCAAGTAAGATAAATGATTCTTCTTGAAGCCACAAGTGAAAAATTAAGTCAAAATATAATTGTAATTTGCTCGAACGCCTCGCCATTTATCAATGGATATGGAAGCTTACTTGGGCGTGGTTTAATTTGGTTGGAATTCGAGTGGCCTGTGACCAATTATTGAACATACCCGATATAAAGTCATATTGATATTTAAGTAAACATTTTTTTAATAATTCATTAACAAGTGCAAGTACATTAAAATTAAAATTTAGAGAGATCCTGACGTATTCTAGCAATTAAGGTAAGTTTATCGATACCTTTATTTAAACCACAAAAACCGAAGGCCAAAATTATGGCATGTAATTAAACACTTCAGTTGCATATTATATAGTAATAGTCAATGTTTTCAAAATGTGTGTGTTTAATATTTAGATATTTGCGATTTACTCAAGATTCTTTCTTTCTATTGAAGAATATGCTACTATTATTACAGTAGTTTTAATTACGCTGAGGCCTGAGGCGCATACAGGTCTGAATACCCATTCTAAAAAAACATATGTGATAAATTTGGGTGTTTAAAATATAGAATAGTTGGCAGAATTTAAAAAAAACTATTATTTTTTTACACTAGTATTTTTATATGTAGTGACCACCTCAACTGCTAAAGCAAAACCATCACTGTTTTATTAGAGTAATGGACAATTAAAGTTAAATTTAGTATTAATTAGTATAGATTTGATTGTTAAACATAAAAAAGATTTTTTTTTAAATTTAACTTGTCTTGTAACCTTATCATTGGTGTTGATCTATTTTAAAATGTAATACGTAATGATTATCTTAATATTTCATTAATTCATCCACCATAGATGGCCACGTGACTTAAGCAAATAGCGTCGTGGGTCCCAGGTTCGAATCGTGGGTCTGGCAAGTACACATATTGTTTTTCAATTTGTGTATGAGTCAGAGTATGGACCTAATAGGCTGAGCAAGTAGCTGACATCCATTTCTCATAAAAACAAAATCTATTAACACAAACCTCCACCCTGTGGAGGCCCATAATTATGATCCTATTAGAATCGGACATGGTCGAAAGAAGAAAAAAAGAATGAATGA
Organism: Rhyacophila brunnea; assembly: GCF_057557595.1. Taxonomy (NCBI): domain Eukaryota; kingdom Metazoa; phylum Arthropoda; class Insecta; order Trichoptera; family Rhyacophilidae; genus Rhyacophila; species Rhyacophila brunnea. The sequence continues at coordinate 35,721,032 of NW_028232806.1, read as the reverse complement.
ATCAACCATAAATAAGTATTTTAACAATCCAGTTTGTCTGATGATGATTATTTTAATTATTACGACCAAGTATTGTCGCTTTAAAAAAGCTCTTGTCAGATTTTTTTAATATCTACTCTTACATATTCATAGCCGTCGGTATAACAGTTAACCATATTTTGGCATCTGCATACGCTCTTTTTAAAGTATAATGCCGGTTACTATGGAAATATTATGCGCGCGCAGGTGTCATTAGTGTACCACAATGAGCTTCCTGATTCCAAAGTGCCAAAAAGCACATTTATTTGCCATCCTTTACAGATTTCATGGTGTCTCTTTAGCGGGTGCCAATTATTGGCAGCAACGAGAGTCGAGTGGATATTAAAAATTGGCTCCGCGAGCCGGGGCACATTTGACAATCCATCATTCGTGCTGTGGGTGCCCGGTTTGCCGCGGGCCGGACTCGAACCATCAATCACGGATTCACCGAGCGTCTTTAGCGCGGGAGAGCAACATTTTTTTAAAAACAGAATTGCATTAAGTGTATTTGCTAATTATCAAAAGTTTAATACAACAACGACTAAAATTAAATAAATAATAAGTCATACCGGTATATTTAGTCATGTATGGATCATTTATTGACAAGTAGTAGGCACTATAAGAATAATACCCGTTATATAAAATGAATGTTGTATCATTCATGTTGATTGATGTTTCAGTACTTTTAATTAAATCACTTTAATTATCAATGAATTTTAAATACTATTGTATAATGGTAAAAAAAACACGTAATGTTTTAGATTTAATTTTAATTCACGTAATATTAATAAAGACATATTATCATATTAATATTTTTAAGTAGTTATAACAATGCTAATAGATATTAATACTACTTTCTCTTGTCATATAAATCCTTATATTATATCAGTGAATGTTTGAAATCGATTATAACCATTAACAAAAAACGTTGGTTTTTTTTAATAACATCGTATTGATACCCAGTGTTTGGAGTACCGAACCGCCCCCAAATTTTAAAAAAAATTACTGTCATCATAATACGTATTTTTTGTATATCATTTTTTTAAATTCTGCGTATACGGGAAGTAGACAAAAATTGATCAACTAAACAGAAATTGTCACAGGATTTAGTTTACTTTTTACATTAAAGATTAGATGTTTTAATAAATGTAATATTTTCACGTTTTAGTATTCACAGTGAAGTAGCATTTTTGCATAGTGAATAGATGGGTGTTCAAGTCCCAGACTATACTACTTTATGTGTGTTTATTTTTAAATGAACATCTGTAGCATTTTTCTTTTCTCTATACATGAATAAGGTTATAGCATATGCCTAACAAACAATGGTCGGAAAATTGATTATCTACATTTTTTTCCGACCATGTTCGATCCTAAGATCATATGGACGCCACCACAGAGTAGAGGTTTGTATTAACACATTTTGTCTTTACGAGAAATGGATGTCAGCCACTTTGCTCAACCTATTAGGTCCATACTCTGACTCATACACAAATTGAAAAATTATATGTATAAAAATTTACCATACCCAGGATTCGAACCTGGGACCCACGACGCGATAGGCCAACGCTTAAGCCGCGCAGCCATCGTTTATATACGTGTAGTGAAAAGACTCGTCATTATATTATTTACAAAATTTAAACAGTTACGGATGTCTGACCGTTCTTCGCCGAATGATAAATGACAAAGAGGTATTTTTTGGTCGAATTGTATTTAATTGAATGCTTCGCAGGCACCGGTGGCGGTTCGCAAACCAGATTGGGGCTCTTTTGGGGCACGGAAAAGAAGAAGACCGCATGCAATTAGTGAGTGAAATGACGACGCGCGTGCGCCGGAGACGTGCATTATTTTAATTGGTCATTCGGCCGATGAGCCAGCACTAATGGAAATTGCAAGTGAAAATGTACCAGTTAATACGTAATACCCGACCAGCTACGTTTAAGCCGATTAAGGCGAATTGAAGTCGTACTGTAATGATAACTAAAGACATCTAGTGACTAAATAATACAACAGGCAAATCCTGAGATTTTTAAATAAGTAAGTTATTATTTTTATTTGAAAAACAGCGTATTTTCGTGAACTAAATTTATATTATTTAAAAATATTGGACACGGTCTAAATTTAAAAACATATATGGAAATTATTATTCTATTATGTTCTTATAATGTGGCTATCCCAAAATATCGTAAACTAGACTCTATGAGACAATTCTAATTAATATAGTTTTTTTTCTCATAATGTTATATTTAAAATATATTATAATATATATTCAGATTTTCCAAAAAGTCTTGAATCATGCGTAGTAGATATATATTTTTATTTTTTAGGAATTATAGAATGGGTTTTTGTATTCAAATTAATTTATTTTTTTACATACGGTGAAAATTACAAATTGTAAATTTAAGACGTTCACAACATGACATTTAAAAACAACTAGATAGTATTAAACAGTGTAAAGAAGAAATAAATATATATTGTATCACAAAAACAGTATGAAAAGTAAAAATGGACCCTATTTTGAGAATTTATAAAACAACGCCCACCTATACTCATTCTCACGTAAGTGGAATATATCAACACCCGAATTGTTTTCTGAATGTGTACCTACCTACCATTATTTAGTATTTTAAATAACTACTGTTGTACAAATGTAGAAAAAATGCTAAAATTATATAATATTACAATGAACGATGACCAAATAATCAAAAGGTCGATCCTTGCGAAGGCTTTAATCTTGCAGTGAATTAACAATCGAATATCCTGTTCTTTACGATATCACACAATCTTGATGATAATATGTATACCTCAGAGGAAGACATACAAAACTTCGCTTTTGTCAAAAATATATTAATTAATTTATAATATTAGTATTTTGTTTATATTTAATGATAATAAACTTTACTACATACGTATTCTCGTTTTCGTTATAAGTATCATAATTCAAATCAATCACTTAACGTTATTGCACGTATTAAACGTTTACTGCTTTATTACCTTAGTAATAATTATAATTGCCACTTAAAATACTTATAAAAAACAGCACGTGAAAGTTATTTTATTATACATACCACACTCTGATTATTAATTCAATTTTTAACAGTCATTGCATTTCTGCAAATGAATTTATACGCTTATGTAACACGCAACCAAGCTTTCTTAAAAACATGATTTCTATATGAAATGTAGAATGTATTTGCTTAAAATTCCTAATTAGATCACAACAATTTACATTAATTATTGTTAAGTTATTATTATACTTATTCGTACTAGCTAAAAAATACACAATTTTTGATCAGTGTATGCATTATTATTCTATTATTACCCATTTAGAAGTATCTAAGATAAAAAATATAATATATTATAGTACTCGTAATACAGACCATAAAAAAATGGTTAAGTTTTGAATATGATGTGGTAAATAGATTTTATAAATCTGTTTATCACAACCAGTGTGGCATATTAATATAAATTTCGTTTTTTTTTTCGAAAGTGTTGTTTTTAAACGCACGATAGACTAATCTTTTAAATTAATACATCATTGACTTACACCTTTTTAAGTAATGATTATTGTTCTTCTAATAGGATAAAACTAAATTAGCATGGATTTTTGCATATAATTGATAATTATAGGATTAAATCAATATGAAATAAGAGAAACTACGTCCATTTATTGTTGGAAAATCGCATGATATAAATAGATAATTATTATTTATATATATCTAACGTTACATTCATAAATAATCGTTTGTGAAACACTGCAAAAATGCAGTGCAGATGGTTTTCTAGAATACATTTTTATATTAGTTATTATAGTAATTACTCACATATAAAAAACTTTTAAAAAGTTTTTTTACGGTTATTATGATTTTAATAATTGCATACCTACTCTACAGTTAATGATTTTACAATCGTTTTATTTACTAGAGAATAATATAGTTTTTATAATAATACGCTTTAAATTCGATGGTTTGTTTTGTATTTATAAATATTACTAATTTATTTTGCTAATATATTATTATGTGTTGTAGGTAGACACATAATTTTTGTTGAAGGTATTTTATATAAAGTACAATTAACTTGCTTGATCGATGCACAGTTTAATATAACTATTTCAAATAATGTTATAATATTTTAAGTTACTAGTGTAAAATTAAATCGATTAAAATAATAGTTTATATTATATCAATCGAAACAAAACTAAATAAGTTTCCTTACACGATTCACTTTTCAAAATTATAATATATATATATTAATATTTTAAAATTTTCACGGTTTTCGTAATGACAAACGCAAACAGGATTAATATACTATTTACTGTTGTGTTTGGTTTCAATTAATGACCGCGCCGTCGCCGATGGTAAAGAAAGCGGAATGGTCACTCACCGTCGTCTTCATGATTCCTAGGCTTGCTGATCTGCCAAGCTATGGAGATCAGATGAGGAACTGATGCCTTTCCTCGGCCAACGGCCAGGTTATATAGCCAGCCCCCTCTCGGTGAGTGATAATCGCATTTGGTAGGAGTTAGCTAGTAAAATTCTACGTTGGATGAGAAAAGTCTTGTACCGTGACGGGCGATGCGCGGATTATATTGTTATACTATTGTGTTACCTGTGCATACATGCTATCACGATGACCATTAACGTTTTAACAGATTAATACCTTTCCAAGCCTTATCTGTAGAATCATGATCAACATCAGTAACACACGATAAACAGTATTAAAATTTTCAGAAAATTCATCGATTTGTTACAAAATTGTGGAACTTGTGCACCAGCACTTGTGGAACCGTGGTTTGCAGTCTGATAACTCGACTGACAAAACTATTGTTTTTTCGACGTGTGTTTAAGCCAGAGCAAATGCCCAATGGGTTGAGCGAATATCTGATAACCAATCCTCATTTAAAAAACTATGTTAATATAATTTCCAGTCTTTTGAATCCCATATTCTACGCATATGAGTGAAAATAGTAATTTAATAATTATTTAACTTAACTTAGTCAATGTTTGTTAATCACCATGTTCGATCTTAATAAAGTCATATGGACCTACACATTTGTTTAAACTGATTTTTTTATACGAAAATTGGTTATTAGGCACTTACTCACCCTAATGAGTCCATATTTTGAGATAAAAAAGATGTTTTTTGCTTTTTCATTTTTTAAATTCAGATTTTTGTAATGCTGAGACTCGACTGTTCTTCCATATTTCGGAAGCTCAATCAGGCGATGACCAGCGGATCTTCCATATATCGTGAACAGTGACATAGTCCCTAGGCAAAGTACCACCCTTAAGTAGGATGATAATGCCACCAGATTCCTTTACCAGTCCCAAATTCAATACGTACTATCTGTATTTCAACATTTATTTTCTATTATCAGGTATTTTAAAAATCTTTAAAATTAGACCTCTACACAACAAACCAAATATTGTAGTATATATTCTCTTTTATGCCTTTATTTTCTACCCCAAACCAGTGCATTAATTAACTACCCCCACAGAACGTCACTGAGCATGATTCGAGAGAACCTAGTTTCACATATCCTTTCCACGTGAGTATACCAAAATTTCCTCCATTGACTCTACCGACTGTATAATGGAATACCTCGATGGCTCAGTTCTATAGTACGATAAGTCAAAAAATTTAAGTTTTGAGTTATGTTAGCCATTATATTCGTATATCACTCCTCTTCAGATTATTATTAAAATTAAAAATCGAAAAAAATACTAGTTGTCCTCGTAAGGCCGATGTTTTTTTTCACTTTTCTACAAGTCAGCATAGGTAAGTCAAAACTTTAATCAGCCATTACTCAAAACAACTAATTCCTAGTTGTAGCACAATGGAACTGACCCATCGACCTAAACCAGGGTACTCAGAAATAATGAAAACTGAAATACCTAACGGGTAAGCAGATGCAGGCAACCGATCTCGAGTAAGGAAGAATACGGAATAAATTTTAACACATGTCAAGAATATGTTATACGTCGAATACTGAAAACTGCTCTCGGTTTATGCATTTATACTCATTTAATATTGCTGTATTACACACACTATTGCACGTATATAATAATGCGTGGATCATTTTCGTAGGACATTCACACATTCAAAACCCTGTATCAACATGTGGCGTATTGAACATAGCCTATCGGTATTCTATTTATTATCCTGTGCTGTGACCTAAACGGATCACTCGTCCATCGTGGGTGCTAATACCTCGTCCATTGTTATATACATTCAAACAGAATTGAACACTTCCTCGCATATCATACGTTATAATATTTAGTGATAAATTTTAGACTCACATTTCATTTTACGATATTGTGGTTAAAGGAAAAAAGTTACTTTTAAAAAATATCAAATCACGAAAAGAATGCAGATTAAAAGTTACTATTTATTTATTTATTTAGAAAAAGAGTATTACAGCATTACAGCTGTTGGCCAATTCGCCAATACATAATAAATACAAAATTATAAAAACATCTGAATTACAAATAACAACTAATATAACAAGAAAGTAGAAAAGACAGCATGTGTTTATGTAACTATTAAAGAAACATGATAATATATACAATTATAAATTTTACCTATTTAACACGTCCACAAACATTTTATAGTTAATAAAAAATAAATCAACCTTTATGGTGCCATCAAATAAGTTAATCGCACGATACACAGCATCATGAAACATAACATCTGTCCTGCGACAAGGTATCTTGAAGACCGTAGAGTTACGAGTGATATTGGTGGGGACATGACAATTAATATTTGCCAGTATATACGGATTGTAAACGAACCCACGAAGAAGTAAAAAGAGAGCAATCACTCTTCGGGTGGACAGTGATTGCATTGATAGCATACCCAGAAGAAAACGAGTCGGGAAATTCATTTTATTATCATTGTCATCCACATTATCCACAAAGAAATGTTTAAATTAAATTTGCGATAATTTATGTATGCTTAGATTATAGCATAATGATTCTGCAATATATCAATTATTAATATTCATATGTTCAATCCATTACCTAGCATATTATAATATTAATGTAACGCTCCGGCGACTCCCAAACGGTGTTTCGCGTTTCATCAAATCACCGAATGTTAATGTTTTTTCATGGTCCACCTGTAAAGCAGCCAGTAGTTAATCGGTCCATATAAATGACGTTTTATTATGTTATCAATTTAATCATCGCTCCGAGACTGGATTTCTTATATTTTTTATTTTTAATTCGATAGTAAATCATAAAAGAAAACACCTGTACTATCCAGTGCGTCGTATGTACAATTTTGCAGAAAATTAGTTGTATACATTTTTTCACCTAAAGTATCATATTTATATATCAGAGCCGATTTTCTATTTGAGTCTATTCATTGTATTATTATTCTGAAAATCCTAAAACCAAAAAACCGAATGTCCATACCACTAAAAAAAATGGGTTTTTGAACATACGATAGACTGGCTCTTTGAAATGAATAACCCCACAAGGTCTTAATCACGCGTATCACAAGACCCTACTTTTGTGTATTAACTATCAGCATTTTTATGACTGAACCAGTTACCCAAGACTAAAGTCACTACGCACTCAAGTGTACTTTGACTGAGCTTACATTAACTTTAAGCTTTATGCTCTTAATAATAGAGATATAATTAAAAGCATACAGCAAGATGATAGTATTATCATCGCAAAACATATTAGTAAATATACTTCCTTATATAGGGATTGCAATACCAGTATTTCAAAACCGATATACCAGTATTTTTCGGTACTGAAATACCGGTTTTAAAAATTGAACAATACCGGCATATTCGGTATGGAAAGTAGAAACAAAGTGTATTAATTCACATAAGAGGTTTAACTTGGCTGTAGTTATGCGATGTCTGGTTTACTTCCGTTACCTTTCAATGCCCTTGGAGACCAGCAATGCTTCGTCCTATAAAATTCTAAAATTTCAAAGAGTTCTTTATATATATATGTATTAGTAGATATTTCTGATTTTTTCTCCGTATATTTCAAAATATTGGTATTCAATAGGAAATGCCGAAACACCGGTCTTAGTATTTTCATTTGATATTTCCAAAAATACACATCCCTATGTCAAAATCTGCTAAAAAATACGTGCATAATCTTTGTATAATACACAATATTTAAAGATCTTCAAAAACCCACCAAAGGCATGTGAAAAAAAATGTCTTAGAACTTAATGACTTGCAAAAACCGATTCATGAAAATGATTCGAATAAATGCCGACTTGTCCAATTATATTTTACTTATATTTTGTTGTAATAAACTGTATATCAGCTAATAAGCATTGTTCTAGTTTGAAAATGCAATACAATGGGGAAAAGAAACTATCGTTTTAATTAACCATTTACCACAAATATTTGAGTGGGCCTCATATTATGTTTTTATACTTCTCCCTTATCTTGGTCTCCTCCAGCACCTACTTCCTTCCATTTTTAAATTCCCGACTCTTTAAATCCAATTCCTTGAAGCTCAGTCCAGACAACTACATCATACTCGTATGTCCACAACCATGTTCCAAAGTGCCAACGTACATACACTACATACTATTAATGTGTTTAATTTGAATTCAACTAGACAACAAGCGTTTTGGAATCGATATTAAGTCTTATGTCATACGAGTAGGCGTGCATCTGAATAGCAAGGTCTTGCACAGTCTTACACAGCCTTCTTGATTATACCCGGCAAAAAATAACCACCTGGGGCCACGCAGGACTTTAAATGAAGATCAGTCAAATACGAACCGGGTGACCAGCACTAAAAACGATATGAATAAGTAAGAATACAGCGATGATTGTTCGAGGAAACTGTGGAGCATTTGATAGTATCTCCCCTCGTTGCATACAGCTGCACCATTGATGACATGTTTAAGTCCAATGAAGAGGTCCTTATAAAAGTTAAGACATGGTTGGGAAGAGTTTAATCCTTTCTATGCTGCAATTAGTTAATTGATAGTAATTAACGTAAGAATCGGTGTAATTAAGGCGTGCAAAGACGCTCTGGGCACTTAACCGGTTAAGCACATCTTTCACATTAACACGACAGAAAGAGAATTAATAACTGCATATATCGGTATAGTCCAAACTCGTTGGTGCGATATCTCATTTATTGAATTCAAACTGCCATATACCAGTTAACATTGACTGATTCCGTTATATTACGGTTTACAATAGAAAACTGCTGTCTCGTATAAGAAAGTGACAGGTCCAATGTTCAAAGGAAATCCTCTGTATTAATTATATACATTATACTCCACAAAGTCAAACGATCGAGAACCAAGATTGCATAGGATTATTTTGTACGTGAATAATAAACACTGACAATGCTGATAACATTGATATTATCTGTACTTTAGCGCCAGTGTCTCCCAAGTCCGTTAACAAATTTTATATTTAAATTATTATATCTTTCAAGGTTGATTCACCAATTCATAACAAAAACCAGACATTCTTAAAACCATAACACGCAAATTACCTACATTAACTGTGAATAAAATTAGGTATCTTGGTATATTACATGTTGCTTAGTAAGCGCTATTTTTGGAATTAAGATACACTGGTTACCATGTTAGGTACAGAACCTATCATACTCCATCTTTGACCAAACCAAAGGCAATCATAATAGTGGGTAGAATTATGCCTTCAATAGATTCAATCACATATGGGTGTTGGGGGCAATGAAACAGCTATCCAAACCATTCAAGAATCCAAATGTCTTAAGTACACTCTACGTCTCATTAGTGCGTAGCATTCTTGAATATGGGTCGATTATCTGGTGTCCTTATGAGGTTTCCTATAAGTTTATTTTAGAACGCGTCCAGAAGAAATTTCTTCGATGTCTTTATTTTAAGATATATAACTATGTTCCTTTCGATAGTTCGTCATAATATGATTATTTGATGAATTTGAATTAATTGAATGAATTTAAATTTACATGCGCCTGTCAATTACCTACGTGGTCGGAGCCATAATTTATTCTAGATCGGAACCGTTTCCTCGTGTCAAGCCTATCAGGCACCATTAGCGAGGAGTGCAAGACCAGTAAATGCGCTCCCATTTTTGATGACATATGTATTTTGTATTCGAAATTTTATTTTCTGTATAAAGTTGTACTTAAGTATATTTTTTTTAAATTGTATTATTATTTTATATATTCTCTTCTTCTCTCTTGTGAGGGTAATATTTGTTGTAATGTAATCTCATGTTGTGCACGTCTTGAATTTAGATTTGTTGCAACTGCAACTTCTATTCCATATTATGATACTATGGTGTCCTATAACTCGGTGGACCAAGGGCACTCAACCCTTTGGTTGGGAGCTACGTTTATCTTAATTTTCATGTTGTTGCTTTTTTAGTTCTTTCAGTTATATTCATTTTAAAAGGCAAAATATCGAATATTGGCAAAATATCGAATATTTGCAAAATGGAATAACTTTAATATCTTCGTATGTTTTTAAAGACATGGGGAAGGAAGGAAGAGTAAAAAAATCATGCAGTTTTTCATAAAATTCAATTATATTTTAATAATATGTACCTATACATAATAAGTGTAATATTCTGCATTGTGTACCTATGTGTCAATAGCAATCTTCAAATAATTCGGCTTATAATTACGTGTTTTAAAACACAAACAATCATTATGTTAATCATCCGTCAAAGGTATACATTATTCTGATTTAATAAATTTAAATATGAGTATTTTTCTGGATTCAGTACTATCCTGATTTCAGTTATGTTAACGTGATGTCATTTTGCAGTTCAATGAACACATCCATCGGAAAAATCATTGCGATGGTTTGAGCTAGACTTTTGACATAATTTTCATTCATGTTCAAGAAACTGTATAACTGTAGAAAAATATAGAAATCATTAATATTTTCAAAAATCACAATCGTTGGGATCGACCGGTTTGGAAGCCTTGCGGACCATTTATAAAATACTTTTGTCCAAATTTCTTCTTGCCAATGGTCTGTTCATTTTATAGAAAGGTAATTAAAAATCTGTATGTTTTTATCTCTGTTTTCCCATAATGATGTTTATTCTCATCAATTTTATATGAAACGACAATTTTTACGGGCATCGTCTTTCCGGCAATTAATACATGTGCCATTCATATAAATAATAGGTTACATTTTGTAGACAATTAATCTCGATTTTTTAATTGTGTGATATGAAATGCTTTGATAACTTTCATATTTAATAGTTATTAAGATTGAGTGAGATAAAACAACAGTTAGTCATTTTTATTGTTTACCTACTAACGTACTCTCTCGTTTTATGACATATGTATTAGAATATTTTATATAGGTTTATATTAGCCTGTTCAATAATCGCGAATCGATCTGATATAATCTGATAATAAAACCCCGGTAACGCAATATATGAACGTAGAAATATACGATGTCTTACTATAGTAAAGTTATTTGAATCATTATTTATCGTTTACTTAATTAACCCAAACTAAACGCTGTTTCTTATAATATTACTTTTGCCGAAACCAATATTCAATAGGACGATTTCTTTTTTTCAATCGAGTGAATTTTTTTTTACTATTGCAATTACAATCAAGTAGGTACATGAAAACAATAATAACCTTACCGAAAAAAAACTTTTTTTTTTAAACGGTTTACTCCATACTTCAATTATAGTTTGTCAATTTATGGCCACGGCCGTATGTTGTAGCTTAACCACTGGGGAATGCCAAAAGAAATGGCGTATTTCAAAAAAACATTACCTTATTCATAGGTCAATAATTATTATAAAGCAATCATTATTCGTAGGATGTTTATCATACTTGAATGGTCAAAGACATAGCTTTTAATTAGTATCTTTAAAATTATCTTAAAATGTGTAAATCTTGCCCATTTTTTGAGTAATAAAATGCCTAATTCTTGTCAAATTTGGGATCACAGAGATTATCGATATAATTTTTTATCGTAAATATTTCACTATAATAATGTCGATATAAATTATACTGATGGTTTTATAAATGCGTTTAAAAATTAATAAATGTAAAAAATCTTAACACCACTGCACATTTATGTACTGAAATATATATTCTAAAACATTAGAGCGAGAGGTTTAAAATAATACTATCTTATGTAATAAAAATACTTTATGCAGTCATCAAATGTTTAAATAAATATAAAGGATAATAAGGTTTCAAAATTATTTAAATAGATTATCTACAACGTTTAAGGAGTGTCCAGGATCATGGTTTGAAAATACAATAAAAACTCAATTTCGACCTTCGACGAGCATGTCCCCCCTTAAGCTAGACCTCTAGCCCACCTAAAGCATCTGATACAGTTTACGCATAGCAATACCTAACGTCATGTAAACCGTTTGGCCTAATTACATTAATAATTTATGTATGTATTAGTATTTCTAATTGAACCAAAAAACGAAGTAATTATATACTTACTTTAATAATTTTATAATATTAGAGTGGTATAATATCGAGCAATTGGAAGTAATCTTGAATATTCTCGCGCGAACTCAAATCGTGCAGCGCATCTATTCTATACACAAGACTGCTTTCCGCTACGGCAGCTATCTAGAGTTAGTTTGTATTGAAGTATTAGCACTTATTGTAACAATTACAATAGGTTAGCCGTATAAACAATCAAAACTGTCTATCTCGCTCTAAAATTTAGCATAGCCAAGACTTGATTGTAACAATTACAACTAATTTATTGTAATTGTTACAATACGTGGTAATACTTCGATACAATCCTACCCTAGATAGCTGCCGTAATGGCCGAAAGCAATCTTGTTTATAGAATAGATGCGCAGGTCTTCGTCTGAATGTGGCGAAGACCAAATCCATGTGTAGTGCTTCATCTATTTATGCGGGTTGCCACAATCCACAGTTATTAGGTTCTGAGAAAGAAGAAGATGACGTAATATTTCGTTCGTCTAAAGTTGAGTCTGTCTATCAAAGTTATGACGAGGTATAAATACTTAGGTTCCGCGATTACCAACAATGTGGTTGTTTCTGGTGAACTTGGAATCCGTATGGGCATAGTGGGTTGAATTCAGTCAATTTAAAGTCACGTAGAGCTGAATGGTGTGTTCTGTGAGGACCTAATACTACTTAACCAATGCCCACGTCCTACCTATGCTCCTGTACGGATGAGAGTCACGGCATCTTTCCAAGACCCGAAAGTATCGACGTTTAGGCTTTAAGAACCGATGTCGCAGTAGAAATGTACACACTGGTAACACCCAAGTTAGTGACATAGCATGAACTCCTCGGTGATTGACGTGATCATGAAGAGGCGTTTTACGTGGCTTGGACATGACGTATTCCAAATGCCAAAAGAGAGTGCGACACTAAATAATTCCATGACCGACCTTTCCTTGCCCTGCAGCGGTGCTTCAAAATCTATCTACATGCTGTAGGCAATGACAATGTCATTGGCTGTAGGTCTCAAATAGCATGTCTGGAAACTTGTACGTATGCAGTTCGCCGTATCACACTTCACCGTGAAATGTTATATAGGAAATATATGGTCGTATATTAAAGACTGACCACCTCTTTGGATCGGATAGTACTGACATAAAATTCGTGTCTAAATAAAACACGGTTCTTGTCGGTTTACACTTTACAGGAAGTCAGCAGCAAACAATTTTTGAAAATAGCCGATATACTGGATTATTTGTTGGGTTAGGTTAGGTTTTTATTCTTGAATTCATGAATTTTGCCAAAATCAGCTATGGAAATTGAATTAATGTTCATATTGGATCTAATAAGATTAGAGACCGTATAGTATACGTTAATCTCTTTCCGATAAGAAAGCTCACGGCGAACTGTGCCATGGTGAAATTTAATGTTTTACGTACAATTTACATGTAACCTTCAAATAGTGAGTGGCGCGAGACGTGGCAAAGGACCGTTATAGTTCCCACCACCACCCGTCATATATGCACAGCCGTGGATATGCACGGCCGCTTTATATGACGCTTTAAACCTGTCTGAAATAAGTGATTTTAAGTGCTCATTCCGTTCCGAGACGGAGCCGCACGGGAATGATGCTGCAACCATGCAAAAGGACCAAATAAAATGGCGCGATCTTCTGCTTACTTAATACTTAAAATTCTGGAGCGTAACATTCATACTTCTTGTTAATAAACAGGAGTGGCAACGTTTTATTATTTCATACTGTATTCAATAAAGCGGTTCTGCTTATTTTGTCAATGACAAATTGCCACCATACGAATACATACATTCCTACATACTGTAATATTATGTAATTACACTCAATTCGTTTTCTTATTCTGCGAGCTTTCTACATACTATGTATGTATTTTTCAGTGCACACTTTACTAGCCTGGGCAGCTTTTAATCTATTTTTATTAATGCTAATTCTTTTTTTTCATAGAGATTAATAAATACCGACTGATATAAATATAATAACTAAGAAGCGATAAGAAACACAAGAACCGCGAGCGGCGAGATGATATTTTTTTTATTATATTAATAACCATGTCCTTGATTTTTCGTACAAGGTGGTTGTTAGTAATTTTGAACAATCACAAACACCCAGGCTTTGAGAAAAACAGATAAATATTGTGTGTCCTGACCGGGAATCGAACCCAGGAACTCTCGGGTGGAAGACAAGCGCCTTACGCACTGCACCACGAGCGCCGCCTAGCATTAGCAGTATCAGAATATATACACAATAGTAACATACAAATTAGGTATGAAATTAACAGTAGTTGTCATGAAAATAGAAAGAAAATAAATATGGAAAGAGTTTTTTTAAATGGTTATTTAATATAATATTTAACATTACCAGAAATAATAGTTCACAAACTCAAAGTAATGGTATATTCACAAATTATATATAACCTACCCCATGGCCTCCACATCCTGAAGCGGGCCCCCAGGCTAGGATGTTTGGCGGGCCCCCTTACCTATCGCTAAGGGTAAAGTCAGAGTGACGCGCTGCAGTAGCGTTACAATCTTTTTTATATTTTTAATATGTATTTACATCCATTTGAATTATGGAGTTGTTGAGTATCGGCACATAGTAAAAAATTGCATCGTGCAACCAAATAGACTTTTTTTACCATTGGAGCAAATTTGTGATCTGTGTTTATCTCGGTATGGTCGGCTCGTCACGCCGGGCCCTTCCTGACCCCGGGCCCCCAGGCTAGAGCCCTGTCAGCCCTTGACCTACCCGTTATAGTGCCATTAAATAAATTATTCGCATGATAAACAACTCTCCATAAAATATCCGTGTCCTGAAATTTGTACCTATGCAGTTCGCTTTATCACATTTCACCGTGAAATGTTATATCAAAAATATATGCTCGTGTATTAAAGATCGTCGAACCTCTTTGGGTCGTATAGAACTAAAATAAAATTCATGTCTAAATAAAATACGGTTCTTGTCGGTTTACAGGAAACCAATATACTGGATTATTTATTAGGTTAGATTTTCATTCTTGTAAAAATTGTAAAAATAAAATTTAAAAAAAAGTAAAAATTGAATGAATTTTCATATTTATTTTAATCTAATAAAATTGGAGACCGTATGTAACATATCCGTGTCCAGCTGTGATGACTGGCTAAATTGTGGGTTATGTTGACTGTTTGAGGTTTAACCGTTTTATCACGTTTAGTGTAGAGACTTTCTAACGTGCTAATTTTGACCAATGATAATAACGGAATCGTGCTAAAGTGATAACTGTTAAGAATAGACCTGCAGTCCCATTATTTTTGAGTTCCCTTGCTCTCTTATCTCCTCGTTACTCCTCATACCCAGTATTCGTCTCAAACAGGGGCGGCTCTACCTTAAGGGTTAGTAGGGACCATACCCACATCGTTATCATGTCGAAAATACTCATCCGATATTCTTATCAATGTCATTATATACCTTCTTAATTAAATGATTAAATGAAGTATTTAATTTGTTTTATCCATCTATACCCATCGCAATTTTATAGAGATATTTATTGTTATTATAAAATAAATCAATGATTGTAAATTATGTTATAAGATAATGATGATTACACGGTATTAAAATAAGTATGTAATTAAATACCTATTTCATGGTGACACCTATGTACAAATTAAGAAATCTATGGCGTCTATTTTTCACTGACCGGGGTCACTCAGTTCCATCCCGTCGCCGTGGTACAAATCTTGTTCTACAAATGATGTAAATGCATTAGTGTTAGTATACGCATACTGGGGAGCGAATCAAAAGACCCCTAAATGAGTAAAAACGCTCGTTGTATGCCTTTGTTCAAAACTAATGATAAGTCTATATTATATAAGGAATACATAATAATAATTAAGTTAATACATATTAAAGCACGCTTTTTAGAAGTAACGACTCAGATAATCATACTTATTATTTATTCTTAAAAAAATACTCATTTCATCATTAATAAAATCATAAAATCATATTTGGTACATAATGTATAATGTAATAAAGTAGGTAGGTATGTATATTTATAACATAATGGCTAAACCCCACCCCCAGAAAGTTGTCGAGCCACTACTGGTCGCAAACATCTGTTCTCGAAGTTCAGCATACTGTTACTCCCAAAGCTATACAAATTAAATAATTTATCCGCGATTTTGAGTTACAAAATAATTGGAATTAAATTTGATCAACCAGCTGGAAAAGGTTTCCTATCGCTAATGTAGAGCGTAGAAACAAAATTGGCGTCCATGTGTTTAAGAATGCACCAATTTGTAACTATAATTGAATATTTCAAGCAGAAATAAACAATAGCTATAAATCAGATTGTTGAAATATAATTGCTATTCTAATCATTCGACGATCTCAAATGGGGAAATGAAAAATGCATTCATAGCAAAGAAAAACCGTTGCAAAAGTTTAGTTTATTTGTCATTGTATTGTTACACAGGCAATTAAGGGCAATAAATAATAAAAGACAGTGTGCTAATTTTAAGCTACCTCCATGTTTCTTTTGGCATAGTATATGAATTAAAAATATTATCAACACATTAAATATAAGATTTTCTTCTTCTTTCAATGCCTTGTCTGGATTCAGTGACAGGTCCAATTTGTAGCCCATCACATACATGAAAATAAAACTTTTATAGGAAACAATAGTACACAAAATACAGAAAGAGGTGTCTGATCGGGCTGTTATGTCCCTCAGGGAGGAAAGCAAAGGAAACAGGTAGCTTGGGTTGACAGGAACCTGATGTGGTTTGATGGTGTTATCTTTCCTTCGTCTCCTTACCAAAGACTGGACTTCTGTGCAACTCCTGAGTAATATTCACAGCTGTTACTTTAAAAACCGTCGTCTTGAAGGTAATGGTCAGGTGATTTACCTTCAAGGATGTATTTAGATTAGATGGCGAGAAGATGATCAGGAAACAATAAACTTGTATTCAATGGACAAGATATACGCGTTACAAAGAATTAAAAATAATAGACGAAGGGCGCGAGGTGCATGCCCCTTTTTATACATTTTTGGTGATATCATTTTAATTAGTTTATTAACGTCTTATTTGTGATATCCGGCGTAGCTCCATAGTCCAAAGACCGTCTGATGCCCTACACTTGTATTTATTAAGTTAGAATATTCTGTGGATACTGCAACATATTACTTGACTATTGTTTACTAACCCTTATAAACTTGTAAAGTTTGGTAGGTATAACCTACTCTGAAACTTGGGATGTTTTACCTATAACAATGCGAATGGATGGCTTGTCAACTCTCAGCTAGTGACAGCTACTCGAAAAAACCTTCCCTTAGCCAGTCGAAATTTACCCAAATTTCAATCACTCGATGTTTTAAAATGGGTGTTAGCCAATTACTCAACCTGTTAGGTACAGACTCCAAATACAAATTTACAAACAATAAGTGTATTTGCCAGACTCAGAACTCACAACATTGGGTATAAGCCGCTCAGCCAACGTGTGCGGCAAAGTAATAATAATGAGATGTTAACTCAGCTTAATAAAGGTATTTTGTCAGGGATGTCGTCAGTCTTTGTATATTTCACGAGAAATTCTGTTGAATGTGATTAAATTTAACATAATATTACTGAGAAAACAAAACAACAGATTGACCACTTCTTATACAGCTTGAAGCACCGAAAGGAACTTCTCGACGTGCGTACTTACAGAGGCGCCGATATCCATAGCGATCATGAGTTACTTATTGGAAACATCCGAGTAAAACTCAGTCGCCAGGCGAGGCCTCCAAAGTGCGAACGAATTGACGTTGAGAAGCTCCGACGCCGAAGAATTCGGACCGACTTCGAAACTGCTGTACGAGATAGTGTAGATCGTATCTACGAGCGGCACAAATCTGAATCCGACCTCATTGAGGCGGACTGGAGCCTCATAAAGAGTGCGATTGTGTCGTCGGCTCGTACCGTCCTTGGTACCAGAAGGAGTGAGCAGCCAAAGTGGATGTCTGACGAAACGTGGGTTGAAATTGGTGAACGAGCCAGGCTGAAAGCCCTGAGAGACGAGGAGAGAGACCCCGACCGAACCGAGGACCGCCGGACTGACTACCAGACCCAAGACAGGGTAGTCAAACGATCCGTGCGGTTGGACAAGCGCAATTTTATGAACCGGCAAATTGAAGCGGCAGAGGAGGCAGCAAGCAGAAATGACACCAGGAAACTCTTCCGAATCACCCGTGAAGTCTGCGACAGGCGACCACCGACTCCCGGAGCCATTCGTGGTCCCAGTGGAGCAATAGAGTCTGACGCAGAATGCGTCAAGAAGATTTGGAAGAATCATTTCTGCGGAGTGCTGAACCGCCCACCCCCCTTGGATCCCTTTGACATATCTGCGGAAGCTTTACTTTTGGACATTCCCCGAGCGACCGACATTTCCGATTGCCCGCCCACGCACACCGAGATAAAATCGGCTGTGAAAAGGCTCAAGAACGGAAAGGCACCGGGGGGAGACGGGATTCATCCTGAATTCCTCAAGTACAGCTTGAGCGCAATCCTGCACCCTATGTTTCATCTGATGACAAAGGTGTGGGAAGAAGAGCGCTGCCCAAGGGACTGGGTGAACGGTGAAATCATCACACTTCTTAAAAAAGGTGACCCTCTAAGCTGCGACAATTACCGAGGCATTACGCTACTCAGTGTTCCGGGAAAGATTTTGGCAAACATCATTTTGATGAGAATAAGGGACCCAATAATGCACGTCCTCAGGAAAAACCAAGCCGGGTTTCTACCTGGTCGAGCGTGTGCAGACCAAATCCACAACCTTCGATGTCTTCTCCAGCAGAGCCATGAGTTGAACAGTCCGATGGCCTGCTGTTTTGTGGATTATGAGAAGGCTTTCGACAGTCCGCACCGCCCCTCCCTCTGGATGATACTGGGAGCATACGGGATCCCTCCCAAGATCATTGCCATAATCAAAAGCCTGCACGAGAATAGCGAATGCTGTGTCAGAATTGGAGACACTGTCACGGAATGGTTCGGGGTCACGACCGGAGTCAGACAGGGTTGTGTCCTTGCACCGTTTCTCTTTATCATTCTCTTTGACTTCATACTACGGAAGTCAATACCACCCGACCGAGGCATACCTGTTACCCCCACGGTGAAGCTATGCGACCTGGAATACGCCGATGATGCTGTCCTATTCGACAACTCAATCGAGGGCATTCAAGAGACAATCGACAGGTTGCATAACAACTCCTCTCGCGTTGGTTTGAAAATCAACGCGAAGAAAACCAACGTCTTGTGCAATAGCACCTGTCCTGATCCAGATTTCCCTCTGATTAGCGATGGACAGAGCATCGAGAGCGTCGACAGCTTCAAGTACCTGGGGGTACACATCACGGGAGATGGCATTTTGCAGAAAGAGCTCGCTATCCGAATGGGAATGGCTGGAGCAACATTCAACTCGATGCGAAATGTCTGGGACTCACGATTGTACTCGGTCAAAACCAAATGCCGCCTATTCGACGCTTGCATTCTGACGGTGCTGCTTTACGGTAGCGAATCATGGCACCTTACGAAGGCTCAGAGCAACCGTATACTGAGCTTCGAAAACAGATGTTTGCGACGAATACTGGGTGTGCGGTGGTATGACTTTAGGAGCAACGAGGAGATAAGAGAACGTACCAAGCAGCCTCTCATCACGCTGAAAGTGAAGAGGCGACGTTGGACCTGGCTCGGCCACGTGCTGCGGATGCCAGAAGAGAACTTTAACCTGGCTTGCCTGTTCTTCAAGCCGACCGGATTCCGGCGTCCTGGAAGGCCGCTAAATACAATCTACAGAGTGTATACGGCGGAGCTACGGGATGCTGGTTTGACCTGGAACGAAGCAAGAAGACTGGCGAGCGACAGGGATTCTTGGAGGCGCCGCGTGGTGTCCATATGCTCCAGTTAAGGGGCGGATATGGGCAAAGAAGAAGAAGAAAGAATCCGTCCGCTCGATTTTCTCTGCACCCCCGCTTGGTAAGGTCTGTGTTTGGTCTCCATGCGCATCTATTCTATAAGTACACTATGCTGCTATCGGCAGTTATCAAGGGTAGTTTATCATATTTATGTATTAAGGTATTATAATTGTTACAATAAGTTAGCCGTCTAAACTTTCAAAATTTTCTATTTCGCTCTAAAAGTTAACACAACCAACGGGTCTATTCTATACAAAAGGGGACTATCGACCGCTAACGTGCTAACGTGATAATGTGTTAGTATTTGTTACATACATTTTATATTGAAATATTATAATTGTAATTGTATTGTAATCAGTTAATCAGTCGAAACTGTCTCTCTCTCGCTCTCTCTCTATCGCTCATGCTCTAAATTTTAGCACAGGCAGGGGGCATGCCGTTAAAATATATCATTTATTGCAACAATTAATACCGGCTAATTATAATTGTTACAATACGTGTTAATAATTTGATACAAACATACCCTAGTTAGCGGTTTTTGCGGACGAAAGCAGCCTTTTGTATAGAATAGACCCGCAAGAGTGGTGCTGCTAATTCCCAGGAATTCAATTGAAATGGCAAAAATTATAATACATAAATATGATAAACTAGTATATAACAGATAACTGTATAGAATATATACGCTGATATTGAAAATCATCTATGTCATATGTAAACACAACACAGTATTTCACTCTCAGCGCATCTATTCTATACACAAGACTACTTTCGGCCACTACGGGAGCTATCTAGGGTAGGTTTGTATCTAAGTATTAGCACTTATTGTAATAATTATAATAAGTTAGTTGTAATTTGTTACAATAAGTGCTATGTTTTAACAGCACCTCTTTTAGCTGTGGTAAATGGACCGGTTTGGACTGCTAACTTATTGTAATTGTTACAATAAGTGCTAATACTTCGATACAAAACTAGCCTAGATATAGGTCAACCGGCATTAGAAGACCTACAAGATAAAGCGGGGTGAAAGAAAAGATTTGCGAAAGGTAGGGGGTAGTTGTGGGTCCACTCATGTCCAGCGACACATTTCATTTAGTAAACACTTACCGCGAACATCTCCAGTATTTTAACAATATCTCTTACAAAATTTAATGACTTCAAAGTCTGGAAAACCAATACCCGGACCTGTAAAATTTTGCAATGATCTTGTGTATAGAATAGATGCGCTGAAACAGTTCCGCGTTACCACGTATTCCAATTTGTTTAATCCTTTACTTCGGCGCCACATAATCTTGTTCTCTCGTATTTGTTATGACGCAATATTTGCCCGAGATACACAAATTTACAGCACGATATTGATGAGAAATTTGCGATAGACATTCGCTCTACTTATTATCGCATATAATAATAATTTAAATTTAAATTTGTTAATGCAGTTGGAGTATCATTTTTTTTGCTCGCTTTTTTCGTTATCATTCTGGGCAATGTTAACCTGTATGTCCCTGATAACCAATGACATTAATACATTAATATGGACGAAGCATCTGGAAAAAAATGACACTCACTTTATTGTCGGGTCTGCCGAATGGCATAATCTGTTCTAACGCCAGTACAATAAAGGTGATATAGCTATAAATTCCCGATGCTTTTTGTCGAGTCTGCCAAATGGTTCGGTTTGAACGGGTTCGCTCAAATGAACATTGACACTAGAAATACTGTTCTAACGCCATTACAATAAAGGTGAGGTGATATTGCTATAAATTGCCGATGCGTGATATCGCATAATGGAAATTGCGTGTCGTCTACCTATACATGTGCGAATGTCGCTATGCGCGAATTTACTTGCTAGCTACTATATTGAGTGCGTTGTCCATTAATAATTTCATTGCTGATAACTATCTTAGAAATAGAGAGCATCAGTTATTTATTCTCCCAAGGTGCAGAACCAACCTGCCACTGGTAATACCAATTGGGAGGGCGATAAATATGTTCAACCAAATTGCTTCACGTGTTGATATCATGGCCCCCACAAGGGGGGGGGGCTGACAGAGCTCTAGCCTGGGGGCCCGGGTTCTGGGGGGGCCCCGCGTGCCGCATCTACATTATAAGTGAGATAAACACACATCGCAAATTTGCTCTAACGGTAAAAAAAGTCGCCTGCGGCGCTATTTTAATTTTAAAATATGTGATTGTGTGATGCAGATTTTGAATACTGTGTGTCAATATTCAAAAACTTCATAATACAAATGAATTTATTAAACATTACAAAAAATCGTTAAAGATACACTGAATAACCTTAATTTTACCTGGAATACCATTTGAGAAACGTTTCTGTAGAGCCTAGCGATAGGTAGGGGGGGCCGACAATGATCCTGGCCTAGGGGCCCGCTTCAGGGTGTGGGGGTCATGGTTGATATATTCCACTTGCGTGAGGGTTAAGGAATTAAAATTTTGTTTTTTTCATACCGTGAACATTACAAATTATAACATAATATAAGACGTTCACAACATGACGTTTAAAAAAAAGAAACAAAGATGAAATAAATATTAGGTGGACGCTATTTTGTAAATTCTTAAAATAGGGTCTCCTTAGCGAACTTCATGTACTTCTTTGAACCTCTATATGTGTATAATTATTGTATTTTCACTACTTTTGTATGTTTACATTATGTTCTGTTTTTATATTTCCAATTTTATCTATTTTATTACTTTTTTTCTTCTTCTTTATAATAACGTTTCATGTCATGTTGTGAACGTCTTAAACTTATAATTTGCAATGTCCACAATATGTTAAAAACCCCAAAAGTCCCAATAATTCAGTAGGTAGCTATTTATAAGAATTTTTGGTTACAGTTCGGTTATGAGGAATACAGCGGAAAACACATTTTGAAAATACCCGATATACTGGATTATTTGTTAGTTTGGGTTAGTTTAGGTTGGGTTAGGTTAGATTAGGTTTGGTTAGGTTAACCTAACAAATAATCTAGTATATCGGGTATTTTCAAAATGTGTTTTCCGCTGTATTCCTCATAACCGAACTGTACCGAATTTTTTATAGTATTTTTTTTTGTAGACTTTAATTAATAATTACCTACTAAAATCATGTAAAGAAACTAATTGAAAGCCTGATGAATGAATAAATACGACAATTTAAAATGATATATTCACCTACTAATTAAATATGGATGGCACCTCTAATGCAACTAAGTTTTGACATATTATATTATTATACTTAATGAATTTATTTTTCCGTACCATCACCAAATCTTGGAATGTCACTCAACACGCGATGAGCTCACCACTCGACGTGTCCAAAGGAATTATTGAACAATGCACATAATATGTACAACATCCATCACATGGAGGTATTGCAAAAATGGACACGCTCTCGAATACCGAACATACCTACTCATCTAACATTTATATTATTTAAATTCAAATTCATTTAAGTTTTTTTACTTTTCATTTGATCCGTTTATGCAAATGAAACATCAGTCTCAGGGAACTCAGAAATAATGGGAACTGACATACACAACGGGTAAGGCGATAGATAGCAGGTAACTGACTCGAGTAAGGAAGAAACCGGGTTAAACTTACACACGTGTCTAGAATACGTTTGACTTCGAATACGGAAAACTGCTCTCGGTTTATGCATTTACGCTCATTTAATATTGGTGTATTACACACACTATTGCACGTGCATAATGCGTGCTTCATTTGCGTAGGACACTCACACATTCAAAAGCCTGCTTCACCATGCGGCGTATTGAATATAGCATATCGGTATTCTATTTATTATCTGTTATCGCAATGACCTTGAGTTAGTTACTAACAAGCAGTGACGTCCCTAGATAAAATGCCGCCCCTAGGTAGTGCCAAAATGCCGCCTCATTTTTTATACATTATTTTTATCATCCTTTCATGAGCCCAATATCTAAGAAACGTGTTGTATGGATACATTACTAACGAAATATCAGACTAATTATTCGCAAATCTGCACGTGTCGTTTCTGGTCACCAAGGACGTCGAAGGGCAACGGAAGTAAACTAGATATCGCAAACCCGACAAAACCAGTGAGTTCAATTTTTTGATGTTAAGATATTTTCGTTATTACATGCTAAGTAGTTTATGTAGCTATTTCTATATATTCCAAACGATTTTCCTCGATTTACCGCCCTTCGAATAACTGCCACCCCAAGCGACGCTCAATCTGCCTACCTCCACGGGACGTCACTGCTAACGAGGCTTTGAAAACCACGATGATCTGAGATCTCTTTAACGAACCGAATAAAACAGAATCTATCCTACTCAATGGTACATCTAACGTCAGCGCGACTAATACTAGAATAAAAGTCAAAGATAATTTCACATATTTAGGCATGTTATTGGATGACAAAATTATAAATTCTGCACCATGCCAAGACGTCGTTGACTAAAGCCAAAAGCTTAGCCTGCTCTCACATCAAAACTCGTCTCGCCTAAAACCTGTCGAATACGTCGATGTGACATCATCGTTATTCACAAAACACACGCTGCCAAATGGAGCCCCGCAGATTAGTTTGCTTCGTCTGTTTCGTATGAAAAAAACATCTGCTGTTGCAATCCACAAGTTGCATGCTTCTCACGCTCCGAGTTGAAGAAGCGAGGTCGCATATAAACACCTACGAATTGGTAATTTCTATACCGGCTCGCCGATTGCCGCATTCAAATATATCTATACGTTTCGAAGGCTACGCGCGACTGTAGCTTGGTAGATATGCGCGGTCTTCACAAGCAACACTGGATCGCTGTTCTCGGACGGTTTGATTTATGGCTGTGCGGCACACGAGACGAGTTTAGATGTGACAGCCGACTTACTGTTGGATGTCTCCTTTTGGATGACTCACCGGTAGTAACTGAGTCCTTAAATTCAGACTTTTTCAAAGAGCTTACGACGCCATCATCACGAGTAGGATTACTGGATATGCAACCTGCACGTGGTATCATAAATATAATGTATTATAATATACGCCAACTAACATCTTGAAAAGTTGTATTCTTAGTACATCTTTGAAGAGCGCCTAACGTTCATGACTCCACAATGTATGCACGTACAGTGTAAGTATATGACAACATTACTCACATGGGATCAACGTAATCGTCTAGGAGAGACATCCATCCAGCATTTAGTAGATGCATGCTGATGATGATCATTTGTGTATTTTGATCATAAGGGTCCATGGCCCCCACATCCTGAGGCAGGCCCCCCTACCTATCGCTACGGGTAAAGGCAGTGTGACGCACTGTAGTAGAGTTTTCCAAATGGTGTACGCGATAAAATTAAGGTGTATTTTTAGAGATTTTTTGTATTTTTAATATGAATTCATTTGAATTATGGAGTCGTCGAGTAATCGGCAAACAGTTAAAATTGCATTGTACAACCAAATATTTAAAATTATTAATAATACTAACGTAAAATAGCGCCGCAGGCGACTTTTTTTACCATTAGAGCAAATTTTTGATCTGTGTTTATCTGTTATCTGGTCGACTCGTGACGCCGGGCCCCCAGGCTAGAGCCCTGTCAGCCCCCCTAGTGGGGGCCGTGATTAGGGTATTGTTATTTTTTTATTTTTAACCACGTAAATTAAAAGTTGATCGATTGACAATATAATAAATTTAGAAAAAATAACAAATATGTCACCGTATGTAAGCATACGGTAGAATTGCGTGTAAGTACCTATCGACCGGTGAATTATAATAACTGACTAGTGACTATAGTAACTACTTGACCTGATTCAACAGTTTACTTACATAAGATTAATACAACCTTAGGCGCAGACTGATATAAATTCTGATAGATATTAATAGATTGTCTTTGACCTCAGTTAAACCATAGACAAACGCAGTCAAGTTCGTCTCGTAAACTTTTACTCTCTGGTTTCCGGCGTCGCTTCAGGTAGCTATTACAAAAAATAATAATATTGTAATGATTGAAACTTGTAATAATAATTATTGTAATTCATTGTAAACTTGATTGAATGAACAACATTCAACGGATGTACGACTATTAGCGGTTTGAATGTCATTGTTAGTGTTGATGTGTGGAAATAAATATAAAATAATAAGTACGTACATATACATTTAATAAATAAATTATTTAATAAACTATTTTTTTTATTTAACGAATAAGACACAAGATTTGAGAATGTAACATTCTATATATTGAACATACATAATCTGAAAACATCTCATGCATATACACACTAGAAAAAAATCGTTTTTTTTTTTTTAGTAAGAAAAAAATACGACACTCGACGGGACTTGAACCGGTATCTGCTGGATTTGCGCCAGTACGTTTTACCAATTTAACTACGAGCGCCTTAGATAATTATGACGAGTTTAATTGATAGTTGTTACATGAAATGCTTATCGAATTGCATTATTATGTTGACTATCGGTTTTAGTATATCAAATTAAGGTAAATGTCAATTAATTCATTAATTACTAACCGACGTCACGGATTACTCCATTATTTAATTTTTATAACGTACTTATACTTTCTAATAACTTTAATAAACTATATTTTTTTATTCAACGAATAAGATACAAGATTAGAATGTATCATTATATATACTGAATATACATAATTTTAAAACATCTCATGCATATAATACACACTAGAAAAAATCGTGTTTGTGGAAAAGCTTAGTCTGATTAACTCTGACCCTCATACAGGTCCTCTATTTTGAAACTTACAGTATCGAGATTCGTTTCTAGTGATAAGTGTGGTTTATAGTTCTCAAATGTGATACCTAGCTGAATTGAAATAACTGTCTGGCAAGTTCATCTGATTATTTGGTCGAGCGAGTCATCTCATCTTGTTAATCTGTTTTCGTGTACCGTTTGATTATATTCTCTGTTATTGTTGATTAATCTCTGTGAACTCTAAATAAATACTAAAACCAGAAGTATTTCTATAAATAAAAACATATTATAGTGGGTATATAATGCATTCTGCTTTGGAGGTCTTCTGAGTGTGTGCTTCCCGTGATCACATATGCGTGTGAAATATGGACCCTAAGTAAAAGAGATATCCACAAACTTAGAGTAGCACAACGTGATATGTGGAGAGGTGCATGCTGGGCATAACGCGAAAGGACAAAAAGAGGAATGAGTGGATAAGGAAGCAGACAAGGGCTTGCGATGTAATAGAGTTTATTAAAAGCCTTAAAGGGAGATGGGCTGGACACATAGCTCGAAGAAGAGACAATCGTTGGACAAATCTAGTCATCCAGTGGTATCCAAGAAGTACAAAACGTTCGCAAGGTAGACCTAGAGGCCGCTGGATCGATGAAATGATAAAGTTCTGCGGAAGTACGTGGCAACGAAATTCACAGGACCGAGAGAAGTGGAAGCAGCTTGAAGAGGCCTTCATGCAGCAGTAGATAGATGCAGGCAGATGATGATGATAATGCATGAGATATTTTCAAATAATATATGTTCTATAAATTTTATAATACTTATCGTTCAATTTACGAACACCCAAGCGTCATTACAAAATAATTATAATATATTATTATAAATTATGACATCCAACCTTCAAAGATAATAATTATAATTGTTAGTTCTTTACTCATATATAATTTTTCTAGTTCTGTATTGAAATAATTGTTAGAATCGAGTGTTATGCAAACAATATATCATAGATTTTAGAAATCGCCATAATTATTATTTAACTGTCAATAATAATTACGAATCCATTCCGTAATATTAATCTTTTTTTGATTTCTACTTTATTAATACTCAATTTGTTATTAATAGTGATATTATGCAACGTCACTTTGTACATACGTAATACTTAGCATTTATCTTTGTACGTACATTCAAAGTGAAAGCAAAATATTATATACTCCAGTATAATATTATCGTCCATAGATTGTTATGTTATAATTTATAATGCAACACTGGCATTTAATATACTATTTTTTATTCATATTATTTAAAACAAAAGAATTTTTACTATAATAATATGAATCATGTACGGTACGATACGAATTCCGTATTAGGAATTATGAAAGCAGTTCGATTTCATTCATTCATTATTTTCTTCTTATATTGGCAGCTCCGAAAACAAAATGATAGCTAGCATTCTGGTTTAAAGTCTTTTGATTTGTTTAAATAGCCTACATACGCATTTCTAGGACTTTTTTCGTGATTATTCATCATAAAAATAATGGTCAATTTCTTGTTTTGGCTGCCCACATACAATAATTGATATGGGAGTACATTTTCACAGGCAGGGTGTTATATTAAAACGTGTACGTATACAGTTCGCCGTCTCACACTTCACATGGCCGTGTATTAAAGAGCGTCCAACCTCTTTGGGTAGTATAGTACTGACATAAAATCCATGTCTAAATAAAACACGGTTCGGTATTGTTCGGTTATCAGGAATACAGCGGAATACAACAAGATTTGTGAGTTTAATTGAAGAAATAAAAACATGTATAAACGATAAAAAGGAAAATTATGATGAACTAGCTGACTCTCGCTGGCTGATTGATTTGGGATTTCTCACAGACATCATGGAAAAATTGAATTTTTTAAATTTGGAGTTGCAGAGGAAAGACAAAAACATAGCTGAAATGATAAGCTCTGTAAAGTCTTTTAAAGCTAAATTGGATTTGTTGATATCACATCTGCAGATCATTCTCTCGTGCATTTCCCACATATGAATAAAATGCTAGGTAATAATGAATTAAACGGGTCGTTATTTATTAAGCATCTTCAAGTGTTAAAAAAACAATTTGAAGAGAGATTTTTGCAGTTTACAGATATCGAGCCAATTGTTTCCTTCTGTATCAATCCTTTTACTAATACAAATAAATGTAATGGAAATGGCCGCATGTATTGCAGATTTTGTTCAAATTAAGACAGAAAAACTAGAGTTAGAAATTTGGGAGCTTAAGAAAGATATTTTGCTTAAATCCTTAATATTAGAGGACTTTTGGAATACAGTGGACAGAGAAAAGTTCCCATTTTTGAAAAAAGCGGCATATAAAATTGAATCATTTTTCGGTTCGACATATTTATGCGAATGATTGTTTTCAAACATGAACTTAATAAAATCAAGATATAGATCTCGACTCACCGATGAGCATCTTTATGATTGTTTGCTAACAGGTGTATCGTCATACTCTCCTAATTATGAGGCACTGGCTAATGACATGCAATGCCAAAGATCACATTGACATATTGATATTCTATTTTTTTATAAAATGTTTTCTTTGTATTTGTGTTTTTGTTTACTTTGTTTACGTTTTGTAAATACATTTCTCTGTGTGTATTCAATTTGAATAATAGTTTTATTATTTTGAAACATTTTTGTTTATTATTTATTAATAAATTATGAATATAAGAAAATAAATTATGGGAAAATGAGAAGTTATGGAAGGAGTTTGTCGATTAAAAATAGGTGGTGCCCGCCACCCTACCGATATTTTAGAATGTGCTCTAGAGTACAAAAAGGTTGGGAACCCCTGCTATAGAGGAAGGTTTTCTCAGTATTATTCAATATATACGTAAACATAAATAAAAGCTCATAGAATTGATCTTGAAGCACTGTACCGAACCAAATTAATTAATGCACCATTGTTAAATATTTTCTCTACAATCTGGCACCTATAGATTTCGACCGCATCCTGGTGAGGTTTCTTAAAAGTTTTTTGGTAGATATTATTG
This sequence comes from Rhyacophila brunnea, assembly GCF_057557595.1. NCBI lineage: Eukaryota > Metazoa > Arthropoda > Insecta > Trichoptera > Rhyacophilidae > Rhyacophila > Rhyacophila brunnea. The sequence continues at coordinate 35,690,920 of NW_028232806.1, read as the reverse complement.
TTACATATTCAAACTAGGGACGCACCTATGTAAAGAGTATTGCAAAGATTTAATATGCCTTCATCTTCCAACTTGAGTGATATAATTTATACAAATTCATTATCTACTGATTTTTATTATCTTTTCTCTGCTGTCATAAACGGGAAAATGTAATAAAAAATAACTCTTTAGAATTATGCTGACATTTAAGCTATAAACACATTATTATGTCGTCACGTGAGCACTTCACAATAAGCTCGCGCAACGGACAAAAAATGTGGAATATCGAACTATAATCTACTTGGCATTTAAATGTATCAGAACCATACTGAAGTTACCTCACATGTATCAAGTCACACCTCCAACCTCACGCGTGATAAAACATTGTTTTATTTTCTATAAATTTACACATTTTTCACTCACTTTTGTTTTAGCAGCTGAGGAGAGGGCTAAAACAATATTCTAGTCATTCTGGCATATGAGTTCACGTAATGTATTTCTGACTTTAGTGTGCGCAAAATTTGTTAGTACCCAAATAATTTTCTTTTCACGTATTACACTGTCGGGTCTAGGACGATTTGGCGCCGGGACAACTAGACGCCACGCAATTCGAAAATAAATAGACGTTAGGTACTTCTACGTACTTTTAAAAAAATATATTTAATATTATTATTTATATTTAAATTATTATATTATGATTTAATAGTTGATGAGAATTTAATTATGCACACGTAAATAATGATTTAATCGTGCATACGTTTAAATTCCAACAAAAACAGAGTTTTTTTTATTTTTATATAAAACCTTAGGCATGGTAATTCTCAATCCGCAATAAAAAAAACTTTATGTTAAGAGTAAAGTGAATTAAAACTACTAAGTAGTAGATAGAAACTGATTAAAATGCATCGTCTACGTTCTGTTTACGAGTCTACGACAGTGTGGCGTCCAGTTGTCCCATTCCCACACTGTCAAATTATGTGACATACTAAGCCACTACGGAGTGTTGGTAATTTATGCGTTTGTATTTTTTGTATTAGGTATAAATTTTACATCAATAAAATAAATTTCATTGTATAGGTGTAATTACAATATTTAAGGCTTTTCTTAATTTTATTTTATTTGCCATCCATTTAGCAGTGCACTCCCTGCCAAACCCCACGCGACGTCACTGAACGTAATCATCTTAACTTCTAAAATCTATCTTCTCAATCATGTTTTTGCTTTAAATTACATCATAATTATTCTGCATGACGGCCATGACTTCGAAAATTATGTAGGTAGGTATTTGATTGTGTTATTAGATAGCAAAAATGTATAAATGCAAAAAAAAACGTTAAATTACTATTTTTTTCTTACTTAATTGTTTCAGCATTTTTGAGCATCAATCATTAGGTAGATCGTAGCTAATACTATTATAAAACAAAATCCAATTCACGTATCTATGTACATAATCACGATATGCATAACTCCAATTACTCTGTTATTTAGCATTGCTCTTTCTCCAATTCACTTTGTGCAAGTAAAACAAATGACTAAAGATATTACTTTACATACTAACTTTACACCGTGTTGCGTTACAAACACTTTGGTATTTATAGGGTTATTATTGTTTACGATGTCATCATTAGAATTCTATAAGTGCCTTATTTCTTTGACAACTATTTTTCGTAAGATAATTATTCTCTTCTTCTTCTTCTTCTTCCACCCTATCACGACCCAGCATTGGGGCATAGGGCAAGCATAAGTTCGCGCCACTTCCCTGGGTCCATCGCCAACTCTTGCGCCTCCCACCATGTCAGACCTGCAGCACGTAGGTCGCTTTTGTATCACCGCTGCAGGGTGAGGGAGGGCTGGCCACTATAGTATAGATACTATAGCTTTTTTTATACTTTTTACAAAACTTATATTGCACAGGTACGTTGTTTGAATGAATTTCATTTGGATATCTCAAAAGGTTTCTAAATTTAGACAAAACAACGCACGAAACGAACGTACTTTCAACAATTAACCGTGAGTAGGTAAAATGGATAGATAGCAGCCGTGAAGTGGTGAGATGAGGTGCGGATATTAAGCCGCGCACATATATTCAACCGTTGTCCGTTGTTGGGGTTATTTAGAGCTATATAATGCTATAATTTAATCATGTGTAGGTAATTTGTCAGATAGCAGCGGTAGAGTAAGGTGAGGTGTGGGTAAAAGTGCGCGTGTCTAGCGGTGGCGAAGGGTGGAGGTAGGCTGTTACGATCCGACATAAATTAATAGTGCACACATTTTTTTCAGGTATACGTATTTGTTTTCATTGAACTAAGACTACAATCTACAAATGTTGTTGGTTAGTTTTGAAAATTCACCTAAACCCTGCGAAACCAGGCCATAATAGATAATACTCAAAAAATATTTGTCTATCTAAAATTATGCCATAAAATCATACATAATTTTGGATATTTTATAAATAGAATAGTATTATTTATCTATTATGGTTTGGCTTAGGCAGGGCTTAATGAATTCTAAAAAACTGACATCATGTACCTATTCTACAAATAAGTATTAATGAAATTGTCGGATCGCCCATAATATTCCAAAATTATTATGGTTTAGTTTAGGCAGGGTTTAATCAATTTTTATAAACTAACCAAGAACGTCTGTAAATTGTAGTATTTGTTAAATAAAAACAAATAGGTACGTATAATTGATAAATTTTACTGTGCACTATTTGTGTCAGATAACAGCCTACCTCCATTCTTCACTACTGGTGTCTAGATATCATCAATTTAATTTCTTTAATTTTGTTAACTGTCAATTCATAGTGGAACTGCATTGTATTGTTGTTTTAATTTAATAAAACGCATTTTTTTATAGTACTTATTCAAATTTTAATCAATAGATTAGGACCGGTTTCGTCCGCCACAGAGGGACATTTTCAAAATTTCAAAAGTTGAAAGTGTCCCTCTGTGTCGGACGAAGCCGGTCCTAATCTATTGATTAAAAGTGGAATAAGTACTTCAAAAAAAATGCGTTTTATTAAATTAAAACAACAATCATCGATTTAATTTATTTTTAAATCGAACGTTCATTATGTATATCTGTCTAGTTTTTATATCCGTTTTCCACGCGTACGATCTTCGAAGTCGCTATCATATTATCAATTTATTAATTTTCTCGCATAACGAAAGGTGACAGTTATTATTTTTGACAGCATTGAAATTATTACGGTTTTATTTATGGGTAACGGTAATTTTTTTGATTATTTTTTAACCGCAAATATTATAAGATCTCATGTAAGTGTTACGGCCCGTATTAATACTTTCTTTTTTATTTGAACGCGACACAAAAAAACAACTTTAATGTATTGATTTCATTTTTTTTATCTGTCCATATTGGTAATTGAAATTTTTGTCATTTTATTATAATTCCATATCATATCCGCTATAGACAAATTGTCACGAATCGAACACTGAAACTCAGAGAATAGTGTTTATTCGTTACCACGTCATGATTTTTTTCCCCAATGTAGTATTACACGCAGCCAATGACATTAATAAGGACGAATCATCTGGGAAAAAAATGACACTCAGTTTATTGTCGGGTCTGCCGAATGGCATAATCTGTTCTAACGCCATTACAATAAAGGTGATATTGCTATAAATTCCTGATGCTTTTTGTTGGGTCTGCCGAATGGTTCGGTTCGAACGGGTTCGCTCAAATCAACATTGACATTAGAAACACTGCTCTAACGCCATTACAATAAAGGTCATATTGCTATAAATTCCCGATGCGTGATATCGCATAATGGAAATTGCGTGACGTCTACCTATACATGCGAATGCGCGAATTTACTTGCTAGCTACTGTATTGAGTGCGTCGTCCATTAATAATGTCATTGCACGCAACATTTTAAAAGCGCATTATTAATTCATGTGTTATATATGTTACGCCGAATGTGCGAAATTGACTATTACATGAAATAGGCAAAATTTTGCCAAAATTATGGAAATTGCAAGCCCGTTGCCTTATTCATGAATTAGGCAAAATATCTGCCAAGTGCGTGAATTCGGCAGTAACTTTTCTGCCTAGTTCATGCATTGGAAAAATTAGATAGTAGCGCTACGGTGGTGTTTTTTGCAACTGAACCAAATGTGTCAAAAAATGCTCATGCATTGGTCAAAATAGATGGTCGCGCTCCGGTGGTGTTTTTTGCAACTAATCAAACTAACCAAATGTGTCAAATGTCATTGATTACTTATATAAGAATATACCAATCAATAACTACAATGACGTTCATATCCATTTATTATGCCCAAAAAAAAATCTAGAACTATAATATGATAACGGTAGAATTTTATTAAAAGGTATTTTCGCGATTTGATTCGTGCATAGGTATCAATCGTGCAATGGTCGATTGTTTGTGATAGTATGATTTTATAGTTTGTTGACACTTGTTAGCTAACCTCAAAATGGACATTCAATTGAATTCAGAATTACTAAACCTAACCTAACCTAACCTAATAATAATAATATTATATTATGTCCAATTATAACTAATAAAACCATCCGTATTAAATTTACTTTTTCTACTGTCATGTTGATAGTTTAAAAATTCCATACCCTGGCGAATTCACGCACTTGGCAGATAATTTACCTAATTCATGAATAAGGCAACGGGCTTGACTATTACATGAATTAGGCAAAATTTTGCCCATTTCATGTAATAATCAATTTCGCACATTCGGCTCAATATATATACGGACACAACTCAAAAAACTTGCTTCTAAATGTTAATGTCATTTGAAATTTTTGCGGAGGGGGAGAAACGTAATTTTTTTACATAATACAATTTAACAATTATGAAAAAAAACATATGAAACTGCGTAAGGGAGCGAGACAAGGAAAAGACGTTCGCAAATTCTAAATTTAAAAAGTTGCAGGAATCATGAAAGAAAACAAATGATACTCTCAAAATATTTTGACAGATGCTTACAGTGCAGTAATAGTATATCGAGTGATTATATTATCGAGAAATATGTGTGTTATCCAAGAGATTTGCGGGTAATGGTAATAGGGGTAGAGTGCTGTAACCTACTGTAACCTTAGACAACATACACAATCAATCAAAAAATATAAACATTATGGATGAGGAAGAACCATTAGTTAAGAGTTGCCGTTTCGAAAATGAATGAGTTCAGCGATTGAGTGCTCGGCAAAGTCAGGAGACTCTACAAAGACTCGACCAGACTGATGCAACAACTCACAGACAAATAATTAAATCTGAAATGTATGATAGACAAAGAGAAAGTATGTAAACGTATGATAGAGAGGAAGACAGAGAGAAGATATATGAGAATGTTGACAGGTGGTATTGCCACCTGGTAATATTTGCTAGTACTAATATATTTGAGTCACCTAGAGTCATAACTCACAAATTCAAAAAATCGAGTCTTGAAATACCACTGTTTTTTGTAATTAGAAGAAATTATTAAATTTCCTTGAAAATTAATAAAAAAAATATAATGCATATAATACTCATAAGGCTGCTGCACAGCACACTATGAGATACAGAGCTCCCTGATTGGTTAGAAAGGCCTTGATGACAGAATTCATATTATACATTGAAAATGTGAGTTCAACAGTCAACTTTGTCAACAATTTTCACATGGTTTAAAGAGACTTTTTATAGCCAATTTTTCTTTATATAAAATCACTTGGTATATTTAACTCAAAAATGACAAAATTGCAAAATGTGAGTTATGGTTCTAGGCGACTCAGCTAACTGAAAACCTATTAAAATGTTTCCGTATTGTAGAACTAAGTTATCGTTATGTATAAAACGCATATTTCATGATTTATATATGATACACCTAATATAATTATTGTCATGCTATGATGTCGGGAGTAGAAAAGGGGCTTGGTTATGTGAGGAGTAGGGAAAAATTAATAATTTAAATGATATTAATAAATGTTTTTATTGCAGTTCATATTTTTATATATTTCTATGCATTCTAAATTTCTATGTATATTACTATGATACCATAACGGACTATTCCATTGAATCCAGCGCGGTGGAATTAATAATATGCAATTGGATATTGCGTCCAGCTAAGAAGCCGATCACTATTCTGTGTTTCACTTTTCCTGCGTTTGATCGGAAATACAATAATGAAAATATTAAATCACAAAATAAATATGCTTGCATATTCTAATCAATCAGGGACGCGCTACGCGGGTGTGTTTAGGGGTACAAAACACCCGGGCGGCAAAATTCGTGGCGGTAAAGGTTCGAAAAATATTTTAAATGATATTATTAAAAACATAAAATGAACTTTACGATGGTAAAAAGTTGCCGTTGGATCAAATTACTTCCATGTAATTAAATATTATGAGTATATTATTTAATATTTTTTGTTGCCTATACATTTTGCTGAAAATGAAGTAGGTACTAAATTCCACATAATTATAGGAGTTACCAGTCAAAGACATAGCTTATAATTAGTAACTATAGAATTATCTTCAAATTTGGGATCACAGAGATTATCAATATCTAAGTATATTTTTTTATCGTAAATATTTCACTATAATAATGTTAACATAAATTATACTGATGGTTTCATAAATGCGTTTAAAAATTAAGAAATGTAAAAAATCTTAACACCACTGCACATTTATGTACTGAAATATGACTATATTCTAAAACATTAGAGCGAGAGGTTTAAAAGAATACTATTTTATGTAATAAAAATACTTTATGCAGTTATCAAATGTTTTAAATAAATATAAAGGATAATAAGGCTTCAAAATTATATAAATAGATTATCTACAACGTTCAAGGAATGTCCAGGATCATGCTTTGAAAATAGAATAAAAGCTCCATTTTGACCTACGCTGAGCATGTCCCCCCTTAAGAGAGGAACTGTTAAAACACTTTTGACAGTTTAGAGTAGATGCCTCAATACATAAATATGATAAACTACCATCGATGCCGCCTTGTGTATAGAATAACTTCGTTGAGGAGTAGTAGATAAGTAGTTTCCAGTTCTTTTGTCACACAGATTTGCCCTTGAAAATAACAATAAAAAACTATAATTATTTTGGAGTTGTGCTACCAAAAATCTTTATTTGACACGCAATTTGACGTGAAGCTTTGCTGACCTAAGGTCACGCAATACACATTTGTATCGGCAGAGGATTACTGATCGTTTTTCGAGCGTAGGAAGAATCTTCTTCTTCTTCGGCCATATCCGCCCTTTAGTTGGAGCATATGGACACCACGAGGCGCCTCCAAGAATCCCTGTTGCTCGCCAGTTTTCTTGCATCTTTCCATGTCAAAACAGCATCCCGTAGCTCCGCCGTATATACGATATAGAAAGTATTTAGCGGCTTTCCAGGATGCCGGAATCCAGTTGGTTTGAAGAACACGCAAGCCAGGTTGAGATTCTCTTCTGGCATCCGCAGCACGTGACCGAGCCAGGTCCAATGTCGCCTTTTCACTGTCAGCGTGATGAGAGGCTGCTTGGTTCGCTCTATTATCTCCTTGTTACACCCAGTATCCGTCGCAAACATCTGTACGTTTACGGTTTACGGTTGCTCCGAGCCTTCGTAAGGTGCCATGATTCGCTACCGTAAAGCAGCACCGTTAGAATACAAGCGTCGAATTGGCGGCATTTGGTTTTGATCGAGTACAATCGTGAGTCCGAGACACTTCCCATTGAGTTGAATGTTGCTCCAGCCATTCCCATTCGGATAGCGAGCTCTTTCTGCAAAATGCCATCTCCCGTGATGTGTACCCCCAGGTATTTGCAACTGTGGACACTCTCGATGCTTTGCTCCTCGCCAATCAGAATACAACAGATCAATAAACATTTCTGAAAAATTAGTAGCCATATAAGGAAATCCTCAATAACAATTTTACAGCACTACGTGATTGATTTGATTTGATCAAACTGTTAATTTTTCTCAGTGGAATATATGATTTTATTATTTCCAATAGAAAGTAGATGTGCATATTTACATATATTTTCAAACTTCCGACATGTATTTTCTTTTGATTTCACTTCCTGCATATAATAATTTGAATTAATAACATATACTGCACAGAATTAACACAATTAAATTATAGTCAATAATTAAAAACTGTGAGCATTCATTTTAGCACGAGTGGCATGCAGTTGCACACGTATTTTAGTGATCTTTTCAAATATTCAAACGAAGTCTCGATAAGAGAGGCGCCCATCTTATGTGTTTACCCACAGAACAGATAATAAATAGTATTCCAATAGGCAATATTCAATACGCTACATTTTGATGCAGGGTTTTGAATGTGTTAGTTTCCTACAAAAATGAAACACGCATTATGCACGTGCAATGGTGTGTGTAATACACCAATAGTAAATAAGCGTCAATGCGTAAACTGAGAGCAGTTGTCAGTATTGACGTATTCTTGACACGTGTTTAAGTTTATCTCGTATTATTCCTTACCCGTTAGATATTTCAGTTCCCATTATTTATGAGTTCCCTGTATTTACCTCAGCGCGTATTCTGTATTTTTTCTTATAAAAAAATATTTTTAGAATTTGAAATTTTGAAACTTACAATATTTTACTCGCCATAAATGTCTACTTATATAATAGTTTGGCGGCTGATTTTATTGACTTTCAGACTAGGCATGTATTTTATTTTGCTGAAAACTATTTTTAAGCTTAACTAGAAACTTTGCAATTGGAAACCCATAAAATATCAAGATGGCGGTCAAAATTTAAATATTGTAATATCATTGATTGAATTACAGTTTAAATATGTTGTTTATGATACTGAACAGGTACTAATTCATAAATAAACTTGATACTTTTTAATTTAAAGTCTATTTAAAGTTGTGGGTCACTTCTACTTTTAAGACATTTTTGCTTGTTATCGCGAGGGATGGTTTCCAATCTTGGTGTCCTAAAGAATTTGAATTTACATGCGCCTACCTACGTGGTCGCAGCTATGATTTATTCTGAGTCGGAACCGTTTCCTCGTGTCAAGCCTATCAGGCACCATTAGCGAAAGGTACAAGACTAGTCAATGCGCTCCCCAAAGACATAGACATTTTCAGTGACTTGCTATGTATTTTGATTTCGAAATATTATTTTTCTGTATAAAATTGTAGGTTTTTTGTTTTCAAAATTTTATTTTTCTGTATTGTAATTATGTTTTTTATATAATATTTTCTTCTTCTCTCTTGTCAGGGTAATATTTGTTATAATATAAATCTCATATTGTGAACGTCATGAATTTATAGTATTTGTTATGTCCACAATCCGGTTCAAGTCCGGTTCGTGGAATCTATAAAGTTATCGTTCCGTCTCGTGGTTAAAATATTTTGACCGTCTGAGCTAGATATGCCATATCTAACAAAAAATCTAGCACATTTATGTTTATAAAATACCCATAAAATTTGATAACCATGTTAATATCCTCAGAAAATTTTCGAGCTCTCCGGTTCGTAAACTTTTCCATTTCGATCGCTGTGGGGGATAAAAAATCATATTTTTATTTTATTTTCTGATTTGATTGATATTCTTTTTATACAATTAACAAATGTATAAAAGGTTTTACACTTTCTTAACTTCATAAACACTGCAGAAAGAACAATTTTAAAACGTAAGGTTATATTTTCTTATGACTTTCTCTAAAATATTAGTACATTTTGCTTCCCGAATATTATTTAATTAGGATCCTGGACAAGGAGGTCCATGTCAAGACGGTCTTGTCACATGAAGGATGAATAGCAACCGTAATTGGCGCTTAGAAAATATAATAAATAGGTGGAAACTCTATATTAATAATTAGTGTTACATATTGTGTTTTGATAATCTCAACTAAATCACATCCACAAAATTACAATCTCACCGAGTTTACATTACGTCCGAGGCCGCTTTTACTTCGACAGATGTGGGATACAAACGATAATAATTAATACATTCTCGGGCTTGATTCCGAAGAATGGGTGAAATGCATATTGCAAAGAATTAAAAATGCTCCATTTTTTCATAAATCATATTCCACGGCATTCGAAAACAATGACTGACAGAATTGCATTATAACAGGTGAGCAGAAATTATAAATTCTTAGTGGCTACATTGTGTTTAGCATTATATCGAGAGATGAAAGGAAAACACTGCTCGTAAAATTCACGTAACATATTCGAAAGTAATAATTTACAATGTTAAGCGAAGAGATTAAATAAATAAAGAATGGAGTTATATTCAATAGTTTCCGCTTGCTGCCTCCAAGAATCGGATATCCGTTATATTTTATATAGTATTTTAATGGTCAGAGTGAGATGACGTGAGATTGCAAATGACCGATGCACGATGGTAAATAACATTATCTCTTCAAAGTTTCAACGAGACCATTCCTCATTGAAAATTTGCAATCTTCAGTGACTGTAATACAGTGGTAATATACACCATTTGGAAACAACTCAGAAACATACTTATTAGAAAAAAAAATTAAATATGGTGCCAGACAGGACTCGATCCTGCATCTATCAGATTCCATCCAATGTACTAAGATGCATGCAGCCTACCTAATCACTAAAAAAATAACCTAATAATCATTCTACAAAAGCGCTTTACAAATTTTGCTAATACCTATTGGTGACGGGCTTTTATTGTTTGAAATAAAGTGCCAATTATTGTAATTTCTTTTATTTTGTTAACTGTCAATTCATGGTGGAATTGCATTGTATTGATGTTTTAATTTAATAAAACGCTATTTTTTATGTAGTACTTATTTCACTTTTAATCAATAAATTAGGACCGGTTTAGTCCGCCTAAGAGGGACATTTTCAACTGAACTGAATATTCGGTTGTAAATGTTCCTCTGAGGCAGACGAAACCGGTCCTAATTTATTAATTAAAAGTGGAATAAGTACTACAAAAAAATGCGTTTTATTAAATTAAAACAACAATGCAAGCCAATTATTGATTACTAACCAGCGTTAGAATCATTCAAAATTGTGGTTTAAATTTAAATTCATTTATTTTTTACATACGGTGAACATTACAAATTATAGGTAGGTATATTTAAGACGTTAACAACATGACATTTAAAAACAAATAAATGGTATTAAAACAGTGTAAAGAAGAAAGAAATATATGCAAGTATCACAAAAAACAGTATGAAAAGTAAACAGGTAGGTACTAAAATTATAAAGCATGGAAGCACACCGAATGAGCTAAGTGGACGCTATTTTAAGAACTTATAAAACAACGCCCACCTATACACATCTTTACGTAGGTGGAATATGTCAACATCCGAAGCGATTTGATTGAACGGAGGGCAATACCTCCCAATTGGCATAACCAATGACAGGTTCTTGTCAAAAACAAATTTTTAAAATAGCTGATATACTGCATTATTTGTTAGGTTAGGTTGGGTTAGGTTAAGTTAGGTTGTCATTCTTGAATTTTGCCAAAATCAGCTATGAAAATTGAATTAATGTTCATATTGAATCTAATAAAATTGGAGACCGTATAGTATACGCCATACGGTCATCTCTTTCCGATAAGAAAGCTCACGGTGAACTGTCCCACGGTGAAATGTTTTACGTACAATTTACATGTAACCAGTTGGTACAAGCCTGATTAGTGCCTGCCAATCCACACTCATCCGAATTTTTTTCTCATGTTGTTGCAGCAACCCCACTCACTAATACAATTCACTGCTTCTGTCCTAACTAACCTAACCACGTTGTATCTTTTAATATTATATGACTCGTATAAATGACATCAAAGATTGCTTGTGGCCCTTGTGGGTATCGAGCTCTAACTTTACAGAAAAATTCAACTATGCAGTGTGTTATTTATTAATTCAAAATCTCTTCACCAAAATATTGGAGTAAGTTGTAGGTAATAATTAGGTAATTACGTAAGTCATTTTTATATTTTAATTATCTGTACACTTAGCGCACTTAACGGAATAGCTCTGGTGTTAATTGACACTTTAAGATACAGACAGTGATTTAACGCTACCTGATAGCGACCGCTTTAATTTTGCATCATTAATAGTAATTTATTAATTTTATAATAATAAGAATAACGATAAACTAGTTTAATTAACAAACAGTGACCTCTTACCACACGCAGAATGTTTAACAAATATAACGTATTAAAATGAATGTGAAAGGAGAGAAGAGGAGTTTTCCGTAGTAACAATTTTTTATCACGAAAATCTTTAGAACCTCAGCTTCTTACAGCTTTCCCGAATTCCACATCTAAGGCACGATCGATGAAATGTCTAAATTATATTAATTAATGAGCATACATAATTTTGAAAACACTTATGAGAAAATATATTATAATCAGTAGAAAAAATCGGTGTGTGTGTACTTATGTACGCGCGTTAGAAGTTATACTTCTTTGGCGTAACAAAACAAAAACAAAACTTGTGATAAACTAGATTCTTCGACTAGCTCAAGAAAAAGGACCGCTTATTGGAACGCCATTGGATTATTTCTATACACTTTAACTTATATTACTAAATTATTTATTTATTTAAGAATACAAAACATTGTGGACATAACAAATCTAAATTCAAGACGTACACAACACGAGATTTATATTATAACAAATATTACAATATAGAATATAATAATAATAATAACAGTAAAACAAATTAAATCAAAACATACTTAAGTACAATTTACTACAGAAAAATAAAATTTTAAAAACAAAAAACACACAATTTTACACAGAAAAATAAAGTTTCAAAAACAAAATGCAAAGTACATCACTGAAAATATCTATGTTTTTAGGGAGCGCATTTACTAATCTTGCACCCCTCGCTAATGGTGCCTGATAGGCTTGGCACGAGGAAACGCTTCCGATCCAGTACGTAGGTAATTGGCAGGCGCATGTAAATTCAAATTTATTAGGACATATAATTATTATCGTTGTTTTTATTTTTAAAGTAACAACTGCCACTATGACGTTTAATAGTTTGTTTACGTAAGGAATTGCAAATGGCCGACAATAATAAATTCGCTGCCTAGCAACGGAACAATTCTAAACTATAATATTGTACTGTATAATCGTCACGATTGCAGTATCATTCTGTGGAGTAATGGTTGTGCGTTCGGCTGATAGCCGAACAATCGTTGGTTCGAATCCAATCGAGTGTGTTTTTTTGTGTGAAAAAATAAATTATGTGTAACATGTCACACGCCAAAAATACACTCTGATCTGATTTTCCAAACGCGCCTAAAGAAGTATAACTTCAAAAATCTTCATCTCTCGGGTATCGCGCCCACGTACATAGTCCACTATGCTAAAGGAGTTATACTTAATTACGACAAATTTTAACTATTAGCCTTTTAATAATCACTGAAGCGCCACCCAAATTAGCTACTGGATGTCTTACTTTTTTCAAAAAAAGATTTTTTCTATTGGTTATATTATAACATACCTATTTTCTCAGAAGTGTTTTCAAAATTATGTATGTTCAATAAATATAATGTTACATTCTTAAATCTTTTGAATTATTCGTTGAATAAAAAAAATAGTAAATTATATTAATTAAAATAAGACACAATAATGTTGTGAATACTTATTCCTCATAGTTTAGTGATGAGCAGGACCAGTTTCGTCCGCTTCAGTGAGACATTCTCAGCTGATGCAAAATATACTTACAACCTTACAGCTATCTATACTAAAAATATTTTTTTTCTACAGTTTGACGTACCTCACTACGATTATATTCATGTACAGATCAGAAGGTTGCGTGTTCAAAGCACGTCGGGGTCACCGCTTGTAGTTGTTCTTTATTCAAACTATATTTTAATTTTGTATTACGCCCAATTACTAAGTATAGTTTTTTTTATATGAATACATATTTGATTAAGGGCCCACATGCCCAACGTATGTCAAAATGGAGTTTTATGGTATTTTCAGAGCATAAGCCTGGACATTCCTTAAACGTTGTAGATAATCTATTTATATAATTTTGAAGCTTTATTATCCTTTATATTTATTTTAAACATTTTATGACTGCATAAAGTATTATTATTACATAAAATAGTATTCTTTTAAACCTCTCGATCTAATGTTTTAGAATATAGTCATATTTCAGTACATCCATGTGCAGTGGTGTTAAGATTTTTTAGGTTTATTAATTTTTAAACGCATTTATAAAACCATTAGTAAAATTTATGTTGACATTATTTTAGTGAAATATTTACGATAAAAAATTATATTTATAATCTCCCTCCCAAATTTTACAAGAATTAAGCATTTTATTATTCAAAAAATGGGCACGATTAACACATTTGAAGATAATTCTAAAGATACGGATTATAAGCTATATCTTTGACCATTAAAATGTGATAAAACATCTCACAAATAATGATTGTTTTATAATAATTATTGACATAATAATAAGGTAGTATTTTTTTGAAATACGCAATTTCTATTGGCATTTCCCAGTGGTTAAGCTACAATATACGGCCGTAACCATAAATTGACAAGCGATAAATGAAGTAGGGAGTAAGATCACGTTAACGCGCGTGTTTGAACATGTACCTAACCGAAAAAAAATATATTCTAAAACATTAGATCCAAAGGTTTAAAAGAATACTATTTTATCTAATAAAAATACTTTATGCAGTCATAAAATAAAATAAATATAAAGGATAATAAGACTTCAAAATTATATAAATAGATTATCTAAAACGTTTAAGGAATGTCCAGGCTTACGCTCTAAAAATACCATAAAATCTCCATTTTGACCTACGTTGGGCATGTGGGCTGTTAATAAACACAGAACTGTTTTTATCATTGTTTTATGTATATTGCAGACACACACAGTATGCGAGGAACGATTATTTCATTAAGAGATTTACTGCTTGATTGAAAGGTTTCATATCGACTGAGATTGTATATTCAATTAGAAATAACAAATTAACACTATTCAATTGATACTTAGCTTAAGAATCATCTTAGTGAGTACGTAAATATAATAATGTACATTGTGGAAATCCTGGTAAACACTGCTGGTTGGGCCAAATTGTGGTCGCATTCATCCTTAGTCCCCCCTACTCAAATTCTTTTATTTAGTATTGTTACAAGACCAGACGATGAGCAATTATGGGTCAAAGAAGACCATAATTGCGAACATCATTGAGTTACCCCAAAACCACCGAGCGCGTACGGCTTGCTAAAGCTGTTGAGCTATATCTGATATGATAGAAACGAGGCCGTGTTAGATACAGAGTTATTCAAGAGTTAGTTCAAGACACTGGTGTGTGTGCCTGTTAATCATACAGACAATCTATCCTCATCAATCATGCAACTCATCATCATTCATCCACCCCACATTATATCATCCATAAACAGTATACCGTCAAGTGCCGCGCACCGGGTAACCCAAACATACAAAACTGCGTGAGTGACAGTGCAACCAGGCTATCATCAACATCATAAAAGGTCAGTGTATGGCATTCTGTTAAATCGCCCCCACCCCTAGATCCGTAATCCACATCATCCTTAAAATTACAGTTCACTTGCGAAAAGCACAACCAATACCCCTAGTAGAAGTTTTGAATGAGATATCGTCAATTTAAACTTAATACAAATAAACTTAACCACATTTTTTCAGTAACTACTGTTAAAACGTATATGATCGATAGCCATTTTTATTGCGTATCCCTTACAAGGTAAACATGAATATTTCAAAAGCAAAATCAGTACTTAGATAGGTAAACAGACATGCAAATAATACCGGGTGGCGGGTGTTCAATATAACATGTATCCCTTTTATGTGATAAGGTTCGTTATTTTTAATCAAAGAGATGTGAAAATGTTTTTCCCACCTGGATGCGAGAAAAATAAACAGAAAACACGCGGTTGAGAGGAAAATTACGTTTGAAATTGTGATAAAATATAGCCTCTTTATAAATACTTCATAAGCGGAGAGAAAGTTTTCCTACTAGATGCTTGAATTATCTGCGGGCCGAATTTATGTTTCTGTAAGCCTGATACTTTGGATAAGTTTTTTCATTTTTTTCTTTAGTATTTTAATTTTTATATACCCCTTGGGGATTGAAATTAAATTTATATTATATTTACATTATATCGTCCATAAACAGTGTACCGTCAAGTGCCGCGCACCGGGTAACCCAAACAAATAATACCGCGCGAGTGACAGTGCAACCAGACCACGGAGCCATCATAAAAGGTCAGTGTCTGGCATCATTTTAAATTGCCGCCACCCCTAGATCCGGAATCAAAAATAACAGTCCACTTGTGAAAAGCGCCACCAACTGCCTTATAGCGTAAATGGATTATTTAAATTTGAATGTTGGGCGAATAGCTCATCTGCTGTGAAGACAGATGTATCCACGGTAAAGAATTTACGCAAATCTCGTATCTGTTTCCAAAGCTGAAATCGCATTTCATATTTTTCACACTAGCATTATAAATTAAATAAAACGTTGAGAAATTTTTTAATGTTTATTAAGTGAAATCGGGTAAGCGTTCGGATATAACAAAATATTATTCAATTTTACCGGCGTTTCTTGAGATGTTATCAACTATGTAAGTTGTTTTATATTTTTAAAAGATATTCTGTAAAGATTTGAATTATTTTTGATATTATTCAAATATTTGTTTTATAGAGTACGTAGACTCATAACTCAATTCATTTTTCAATTCAATTCATTTATTTTTTAACATATTGTGGACATTACAAATTATAAGTTTAAGACGTTAGACATAGTACAGTGTGTTTGACATTTTTGAGCGTACGCGCGAATCCAAAATAGTTTCCAGATTATTTTTTCAGAAAACTGTACTAAGTTTCTTTTATTTTGTTAACTGTCAATTCATGGTGGAACTGCATTGTATTGTTGTTTTAATTTAACAAAACGCATTTTTTTTGTAGTACTTATTCTACTTTTAATCAATAAATTAGGACCGGTTTCATCCCCCTCAGAAGGACATTTTCAACTGTCCCTCTGAGGCGAACGAAACCGGAATAATTACTACAAAAAAATGCGTTTTATTAAGTTAAAACAACAATAATAATATAACAGTAATTGCCAATACACCACAATTTAACAAGTAAAATTATAAACTATATAATAATTAAAAATTACATAGCATGAAATATATATATATATCTTCGTCTCCTGACTCCTGAACTCCTGACCACTATTATACCAGTAATATTATTTTGTTCTTTCCAAATGTTCAATGAGGATTGAATATAACCGGTTTGAAACCTGATCACTCATTTTTTGGCAAGCCACGCTGGATTCATTGCCAAGCTCTGGTCTTGGACATGTCATCCGACCAACATGTACATGTAACGGATAACTTCTTCTTCTTCTTCGGCCATATCCCCCTTTAGTTGGAGCATATGAACACCACGTGGCGCCTCCAAGAATCCCTGTCGCTCGCCAGTCTTTTTGCTTTCTTCCAGGTCAAACTAGCATCCCGTATCTCCGTCGTATACACTCTATAGATAGTAATTAGCGGCCTTCCAGGATGCCGGAATCCGGTCGGCTTGAAGAACAGGTAAGCCAGGTTGAGGTTCTCTTCCGGCATCTGCAGCACGTGGCCGAGCTAGGTCCAACATCGCCTCTTCACTCTCAGTGTGGTGAGAGGTTGTTTGGTACGTTCTCTTATCTCCTCGTTCCTCCTAAAGTCATACCACTGCACACCCAGTATCCGTCGCAAACAACTGTTTTCGAAGCCCAGTCCAACCTTCGATGTCTTCTCCGACTGATAACTACATGTTTAAAACCACATCATATGTGAATGTCTAAGAATATGCTCCGAAAGGGGAGAAATTCTCAAGCTGGTTGGATCAACCATTGGTCCGATCTGGTCGCCACAAAGGCCAACTTTATTGCATTAAAAAATGCGGCGTCTTTTTACGGACGTGAAAATCTCTTCAAATAATTTTGTATGTCCGTATTGTTTCAGCTTTTATTAAATTAATTTATTTGTATGTTTGTTCTTCGTGCCCCTCTCTACAAGAGCATTAATTAAGTCATGTTAGTATACTCAGTCAAAGCTGACTTGAGAGTGTGGCGACTTCAGTCTCCTCACTACTCCTGAGACAAGGCGTAAAAAAAATGTTTATGATGCACTACCAAACGTAAGGCCTCGTGATACGCTCGATTAAGACCGTGTGTGGTACGGGCGGTTTGGTTTAGAGGGGTCTATGTTTGTGTTGTCCTAAAATGAATTAAATTTTAAACTTTTGTAATGATCGATTTTGATAATATAATAATTATGTAAGTACCTACCTAGGTACCTTAAAAAGTTTTTGATATTCAATTTGGCCTTCATGAAAAAATGTTGCTAATCAATGCTGCAAATCATTCAAGATGTTATTAATATTATAACCCCTAGTATATATAGTTTTCCTACATCAATAGCTTAATCTACAAACCAGCCAACTGCACTTTTGACCTAAAATAGGATTTTGATGGTATGTTGTTATAAAGCATGTTTTCTATGCTCACACATAAATTTCAAACTCCTAAACCTGTAAATAAATGCGTTATCGTTCTTCACACAAAACACTCACTGCAAGTACCAAATTTCCAATATCTAAATGGGACAACTCCGCTCTTTATATAAAATGTCTTTATATATAAAAAGGAAACTAAAATGGTGTATTAATTCATAGTGCAGCGTATTTATAAAAAAAAATCGGTGTATGTACTTATGTACGCGCGTTAGAAGTTTTACTTCTTTGGCGTAATAAAGCAAAAACAAAACTTGTGATAACCTAGATTCTTTGACTAGCTCTTAATTATCTTGTTAAATTATACACGTAAGAAAACGGGCCGCTTATTGAAGCGCCGTTGGGTTATTTCTATATACTTTAACTTGTATTACAAAATTATATAATGGTTTCTCGTTGTTTTTATTTTAAAGTACCAAATGTCACTCTGACGTTTAATAGTTTGTTTACGTAAGGAATTGCAAATTGCCGACAATAATAAATTCGCTGCCTAGGCAACGGAACAATTCTAAACTATAATATTATACTGTATAATCGTCACGATTGCGGTGTGATACTGTGGCGTAAAGGTAGTGCGTTCGGCTGATAACCGAACAATCGGTGGTTCGAATCCAATCTAGTGCATTTTTGTCTGTGAAAAAATAAATTATGTGTTACATGTCACACGCCAAAAATACACTCTGATCTGATTTTACAAACGCGCCTAGAGAAGTATAACATCAAAAATATTAAATTATTTTTGGAATTGTTAAATTCCGCTCGATAGTTAAATTATTAAGTTTTTTCTCATTACTGAATAATTTTCCCAAATGGAGTTAGCCGGTTTGCAGATTAAGCAATCGATATCCTGGCTGTCATGTTAGTAGGTACGTACTATTATATTGCATACATATTTATCTAACAAATGATATGGATAGCTTAAAGAATAAATCATACTAATTTAAATAAAATTAATTACCTACAAGTACACATACAACGCAGTGGGTACGATTGCACACCCAGTCTATATAACACATTATAAGCACGAAAGCATATTATACTTGTTTATAGATACAGTTCCCTACTTTATCTACCGTGACTGGATTACGTTTTGGCAGACACGGTCTGTTAGGTAAACTGTGACGTAACAAAACTCATGTAAAGACGTTCATTATAAGTGCATAATATGCTTATGGAAACTACATTATGCACGTATAGTTTACACGCACATTCAGTGACGTCCCGTGGGGGTAGGCAGATTGAGCTTCTCATGGGGGCGGCAGTTATTTGAAGGGCGGCAAATCGAGGAGAATAATTAGAGATGTGTATAAATAGCTACATAAACTTAGTAATAACGGAAATATCTTTCCATTAAAAATTTCACCTGACTGGTTGGAAATAAAATGTTATTAACATAAAAGGTTTAACAGAACTGTAATTATTTTGTCGGGTTCGCGATGTCTAGTTTACTTCCGTTGTCCTTGGACGTTATATCCTTGATGACCAGCAATGGAACGTGCTGATTTGCGAAGTAAGTATATTTGAATTATAGGTAGGTACACACTTACCTAATTTAAAATGTATCCAAAAATATTTTTGCCAGTCACTCGCGAGTTTTGGAAGTTGTCAGGTATATTTTTAAATGTATCTGAAACCGTGGACTCGCAATATTGTCTATTGAAGCAGAGATGGCATTTAAATAAAATTAGATTTAGTGGTAATTATATTTTGTTAGTAATGTATCCATATAACACATTTCTTAGATATTGGAGTAATGAAAGGATGATAAAAATTACTATATAAAAAACGGGGCGGTATTTTGGCCCTGCCTAGAGGCGGAATTTTGTCGAGGGACGTCACTGCGCACATATGGTACACGCACATACGGTACACACACGCACACCAAAGTTTGGTATGACTTCAGTGGGGTATTCCTGGTGCCATATAAGGTATGCTTTCATTTGAAATGCTGAGTATGTCAACTATTCATGATAGCTCTGCCAACAAATTCTACCTCCAGCGCCTAAAAACTGGAACATTATGGCTACGGGAAGGAAAACCCTTACATAAAACCAGGGCATGTTCACGGGCCCTAAGGTGGCAGCCTCACCAGTAAACTCGGGTGCTGTGAGATGATCACCTTACACCCTATAACAACAGATTAACTCAAGTACACACATATACTCAGGTACACCAAATTATTCAGCTTTATGTCCTTCACAGTTTAAGATCGCTACTCCTTTCAAATGTACTACTTATATCTCAAATTTGAAACAACCTACATTTCTGAACAAAGCTTTTCTACTCTTTTGAACTTGAAAACAAACTACAGAAATCAGCACAAAAACAGTATTCAAATTACTCTGGCAAGGTTTCCATTTTTACCAAACTAAAATCGAGATGTTTTGTTAATTATTTTTGAATCCATTCTCTTTGTATCACAGCACGGGCTGATTGTAAGTGATTAATTAAACCTTGATATTTATATAAGTAGGTGTATTCTTCATTTTGAGTATAATTAACTGTTTTTGTTTATTTTAATTTGTGGATAATAATTTAAATATGTTATAATGAGCAGCTTAGAATTTCGTGGGTCCCAGGCTCGAGTCTTGGGTCTGGAAAATACGCATATAGTTTTTCAATTTATGTTTGGAGTCAAAGTATGGACCATATAAGTTGAGCAAGTGGCTAACATCCATTTCTTGTATTAACAAACATCTGTTAATACAACCCTCCACACTGTTGAGTCTCATTTGATCCTATGAGGAAAAAAAGAAAATAGCTTATTTTAATATCCACATTTGCTATAGTTGGTAGACTTTGCCGTTTAGCAAAAAAGGGCAGGAAGTCAAGGGGGCATCCAAGACAGTTGCAAATTGACTGGCAGAATCAAACTTTGGTAGTTGGAATGTGTCAACAAGGGTGCTAGAGTGACCGACGCGGACACTTTCGTCGACGACATCCAGGTAATGTTGAGGATGAAAATACTAAAGACATAGTCAAAGAAATAAAGACCAGAAAGTTGGCATACTTTGGCCACATCATGCGCACCCCAAGAGATATCAACTTCTGCATATTATAATTCTAGGAAAGATCTCTGGTAACCAAGGTAACTAGCAGAGTCTCCAATTTTATTAGATTCAATATGAACATTAATTCAATTTTCATATTATGTGATTTTGGCAAAATTCATGAATTCAATAATGAAAACCTAACCTAACCTTACAAATAATCCAGTATATCGGCTATTTTCAAAAATTGTTTGCTTCTGGCTACCTGTTAAGTGTAAACCGACAAGAACCATGTTTTATTTAGACATGAATTGTATGTCAGTACTAAACGACCCAAAGAGGTTGAAAGGTCTTTAATATACGCCCATATATTTCCGATACAACATTTCATGGTGAAGTGTAATACGGCGAACTGCATACGTACAAGTTTCCGGACCCGGCGACAGACAGGAAGACAATAGCCGAACTCATCACCGACTTCCGATAACGAATATGGCACAAAAAGAAGAAGAATGAGTTATTCAAGAATATGGCATACGCTGAGCTGTTAAGCCACATATTATGACATCTCCGAGTCATGTTAATAAATTTCACTGCATTATTTTTGCGTTTTTAAGTGCATTGATTATTTTATGCAGTTATACAGAGTGTACGGCATGGTACTGACCAGTAATTGAACAATCCAGCACATGCAATTGCATACAGTCGCCTGCCGGCTCGTTCAATTCAGACTCAGTGACTTTTGAATATGTATAACTGACTATAATCATCGCTTAGCAGAAACAATCTACGGCCTGCTAGACCAAAACCTCAGTTAGCCACAAACAGTATCTACTTAACACGTGTTGAGTACTTACATGTGTATAGGGATTTAAGTAATATTTCTGATTGCTACAGATTACTATCACAGTTTCTCTAATTTAGGTATGATACGAAGTTTTCATCACGCGTAGACATGTGTATTTCCTTTTTCTTTGTATTTTCTTTGTTATAAATAATTTATAGCAATTATAGTATCATTATTATGCAAAATTATAATTTGTAAATCGTTACTCACTAGATTTTAGCATGGCGCAATTAATCACTTATATTTTTTTAACTGTCTATATAATTTATTCTTTTAATACGGATAAGAATCATTATCTTTTACCAAATCTTTGTGAGAATTATACCTAGGTACATATTAGCCCAGGGGGGAAAATGTTGTATGCCTAGGTTTATTTTATAATAATAGATGGCGTGCCAAAAGTAAGTAGCTTCACTTCCAAAATTCAATTATATCCTTAAAAAGATCAAATCATGAGCATTTGTGGCCTTTTTTTGAAAAAAAAAATATCCGCCAAAACGATGTTCCCGAAAAAATTACACACAGAAACAAGTCACAGGCTTTTTGACAGATAAAAAATTCAGAATCCAAGTAGTGACGTTTCCATTTTATTTTTGTTTTCAAGGACGATGCCACTTACATATAATTCTTTTGTATCCATGCTAAACTACTGCTGTTCATGGCCCTCACATCCTGAAGCGGGCCTATTACTTATCGCCAAGGTTGAAGGGAGTTTGGTGTTCTAGAAATAGTAGAGTTCCTCATGGTTTGGCGAGTTATAAATTAAGGGTGTTCCGTATAATTTTAGCGATTTTTTCTATTTTTTAATAAATCAACTTGAATTATTGAGTTGTCGGAACTCGGGATTATATTATAAAGCACTGATTTATGATAGCTAAGTAACATGTGACCATTCGCTACATTGGATAAATATTCATCTTTATTAGTCAGGAAACACACACTATTATTAAATAAAATTTTATCAATCATATCTCATCAAATTGCATATTTTGAAATGTTAATATTTTTGAGTAAAATAGCACCGCAGGCGACTTTTTTCTATTAGATCAAATTTGTGGTATCTATTTATCTCACATAACTGGTCGAACGCCACGCCGGGCTCCCAGGCTAGAACCCTGTCAGCCCCCCCCCCCCTTGTTGGGGCCATAGCCGTAATAGGCGATTAGGTTCATTGTATAGCTTTCATGGTGAAACCTCATACACATTATTTGAATCACTTTTTTCTTATATACTATCTCGTCATCAATATTGCCAATGGACAGCAAACGTAATTCTCCACTGAAGGTCGTGAATGTAATTAAGTCTTATGTATGTCGCCGATTTTATCCTAGATAAGCGTATCCTAGGTGTGCCGCTATTCCTGGGTTCGCTTGGACCACCAGTGAATAGTTTCCTCTAGGACCACGCCTCAAAAGCGTTCGAGCGTTTTCTCTCTCTCGTTAGCAGCGTTGCCAACTTAGCATTTTTCTTGTCAGATCTAGCATTATTCGATAGGCATCTAGCTTAAAATAATGCATCTAGCTTATGGCGTTTTTATTAGCGTTATTCAATGCCTTCAAAAGTTTTAAATGTGCTGAGAATAAGCTAGATTTTTTTCGTTTTTGTATTCAGATATTTAATGAAGGTAGATCGGTACTTGATAAATAAAACAACACAATGAAACAATAGGAGCATTCTTGGCGTTATAGTGATATAATTGTATCAAATATTATAATTTGGCATATGGCATCAGATTGACGATTATCGGGAATTCCACTCTCTGGTATTTACATAATTAGGTATTACTTATCGTAGGTTGTTAGATTAATTAATTCTTTTTTTGTCAATTTTGAAATGAGTTTCTGGGAAAATGTGGTTTTGCACTTTTTTTTTCAATTGGCAAAAAAAATATTGAGATTTTATTCTCAAAAAATCTAGCGTTCTTTCCTGCTACATAGCTTGTTTTAGTACCCCGTCTGGCATATTTTTGTCAACGACAGTTGGCAACACTGCTCGTTAGTATCCATGTTTCCACACAGTAAAGGCACATAGAGAGGACTAAAAATTGCTCGAGATGTTCACCATAGTTATGTTTTTCCT
This sequence comes from Rhyacophila brunnea, assembly GCF_057557595.1. Lineage (NCBI taxonomy): Eukaryota > Metazoa > Arthropoda > Insecta > Trichoptera > Rhyacophilidae > Rhyacophila > Rhyacophila brunnea. The sequence continues at coordinate 35,666,518 of NW_028232806.1, read as the reverse complement.
CTTCTTAATTCTACCTGGCCTAAATATACCTAGGTTACTTTCCATCCCTATTCACCTAATGAATTTAGATTCACAACTCCCATTTACAGTTATTCCAACATTTCAGCCAAAATAAACTTTTATCATTTTCAAACCATTCGGTGCCATATTTACTCTATGATCTTTTTATCTGTAATATTTTGTGTTGTAAAAGTTTTTAATGATCATTAAGAGTTTTTCTTTACAATTGCTACTTTAAAAAAACTCTCATAAACATGAGAAATTTAAATACCTACACAAAGATTATTAAGTCATCATGAGAAATAACTCACTCAATCTTTTTAAATACCTATTTTCAACTTAAAATAATGTCAAATTACAGCCAAAACAGAATCACAGCAGCTCTTATTCTGCCTCTACCGGGAAACGATCCCGGATTCTTTTTAATGACATTCCAAAGAATCCGCCAAGCTCCCGGCTAGGCAACTAATGAGCGCATATTACTACCGAAAATTATTACTTTCGATAATGTTTTTTTATTGAAAAATAAATAATTCCATACTAATTATATTACAATGTTGCGTGTGTGGTTGGAAAAATGAAATAAAAGATTCACTCTCCTAACTGTGGAAATATGTACTTTCAATAAGACGGATTACATTTAAAGTTACCTTTATTTTTTTTTTCTAATAGGATCATATAGGCCTCCACAGAGTAGAGGTTTGTATTAACAGATTTTGTTTTTTACAAGAAATGGATGTCAGCCACTTGCTCAACCTATTAGGTCCATACCCTGACTCACACACAAATTTAAAAACAATATGTCTACTTGCCAGACACAGGATGTGATAGTCCAACGCTCAAGCCGCGCGGCCACCGTGGGTGTCAAACTTTACTGTCGTATTAAATTGTATTAAACTATCATTTTTTCTAGTTAATTATAACATTTCATTCGCACCTGCATCCCAAAGTAGAGTTGAGACTATATTAAAGAATGCTTAGTTGTGATAGATACAAAGTCAAGTTCACGTCTTGTTGCTTTTGTAACATCCAACTAAATTGATCACCTCCTCTTGGGGATTAGACAAGAATCAACTTCTTGTGGTTTCGTAACTTTTTTTCCGACCATGTCCGATCCTAATAAGAACATATGGGCTTCCACAGAGGTGGGAATTTTAATACCGAATGAAAATGTCAATACCGATTTTTCGGCATTTCTTAAACAATAAAAAAACAGAAGTAGTTGCTTATTAATAAATAAAGCTATTAAAATCTTTTAAAAATATTATTTTATAGCTAAAACCTACATTCCTACATTTATTATGTCGACGTTTAAAAATATATATTGATCATAACTGTAGAACTTAGTGATTTTTTACAAATAATTAGTATATATTGATAATTTTAACTAAAACCCTCAAAAGTTCATCAAGTACAAATACGTCCGGCTGCAGGAAAAGCTTCTTAAATTCAATGCTTGTACAGTCATCAATAATTATAGAATAATTGAACATTTTTGTCACGGATGTTATATATGTCGAAATATTATGATGATAATTCATCGCGACAATTACTTATACAAATATATTTGAGGAAATTTGTTTTATTATTTTTTCACCTCTGTTGGATTCACTCAACATGTTTGCATTTTAGCAGCACATAACTTATAATTCATTTTCAAAAACGTAAACGAGTGTGCTTTCTTAATACCGGAAATTCCAGTATTTTGGATTTTTAAAACCGGTATTTCGGTATTGATAAATACTGGAATACCGGTATTGCAATCCCTACACAGAGGGTCTGTATTAACAGATTTTGTTTTTACGAGAAATGGATGTCAGCCACTTGCTCAACCGCAACCTTTATCAGGTCCATACTCTGACTCATACACAAATTGAAAAACAATGTTTGTACTTGCCAGACCCAGGATTCGAATCTGAGACTCACGACGCTATATGCCAACGCTTTTGCCGCGCTGCCATCGTTGGTGTTACATGTTTAAAAAAAAAATTATTTTGAATTTTATTTTTCTGTCCAAATTTAATTACCTCGCTTTAAAACTTGTACATTATAACTAAATGTTAGCGCATTTAAATTCTGAAAAGGTCACACTGTACCTCAGCTAGCGACGGCTTTAGGTAGAAGAGAAAACGGGAGGGGTGACGATTATATATTATATATACCACATACCTGAGAATCGCAATCGATTTTCTCGGCTCGTGTCCTTTTAGCATTTATAATTAATTTACATTTTTATAATATGTATTTTGAATTACAGGATTTCGATAAAATCCTCTTCGAGTATTCATTTAATATGACGGTTGAAAGGAAAGAGTTTCTGATGAGCCTCTATTAAATTATAGCGAATTAGTTTTAATGACAGGAAAAAAATCAACCTTATTTTTTACAGCCATTGAAGGCAAAACATCTCTTTTTGTCAAAGTTTAAACATAATAGATCAAATCAAAACGGCAATTATGCATACTCTACTGCAAACTAAGCAAGGTTTTAGGAGTGACACGTTCGCAGCATTTAATTAATTATTCTCGTATAAGTGTAACTTATTGAAATTCCCGCTAAAATGTAAAGCAAAACCACCACAAAACTACCCTCGAACGTCGAACGGAAGTTCCGATAACTCACGACACCCGAATACTGTTAGAGATTACCAACGAAACACAAATGTACTCATATCTACATTTTGCTATGCGAAACGTCGTTTTGTATTTTGCCGACTCAACTGTGATGAAATCACCCGCATAACAATTCAAATTGTATCAATAAAGAAAAGCGCCCTTTTTAAGTTTCAGTAAATGGCTAAAAAACAATAATTCATGACGCCATGATATTAATTGTTTTCTTATGCACCAGATTATAAAAGTCCGTCTGGACTGGCAATAATGATTTACCTTTTCCTTACGTTAAATGGAAACGCTTACAAAATTTACGTATTTATATAGTAATTCTCGTTCATTGATCGCAAAATTCCTAGTATTAACAAGTTGATTACAAATTGCAACCCTATTACGGTGATTAGAATTTATTTATACATATTATATGTATCGGTTATATTCCGATATTTTATTTATTTGCAATAGCAAACCATTTAATGCCATCCTGGCGCGAATCGCAGTACCTAATCTAGAGCCAAACTTTTTATAGCACAATAATAATATTATTTTAGTGCCATATTTTTTCGTATATAGTCCTTGTCAAGTCTTGGTATCCCTTGGAAACTTTCTTCATCCCGGACGTTACAATTACAGGTTTTTATTTTAATCAGAAAAGGTCAATCTCGAGAAATTAACTTTCCGAAATTTCGAGAATAACGGTTTTTATTTTTTTTTATTTTTTAGTGAATTTTATATTTAAGAGCATACTTCAGTGAAACGGCAAATAATTTTCAACTATAGGCGCGACGAAATTTTGCACTCGCTGGCAACCGGAGGTCGAAAATAGAGCTGTGAACACGTCAATTTGTTTTGTGATGGCGACGGGGGTAATTCTTAAATTGCATAAAGATGACTAAAAACGTTACCCATTTACTTGAGAAAAAAAATGTCAATGAATATATTATTATTGTTACTAATAGAACAATAAACATAACATTAAATGGACGCATGTTGAATTTTTATGACAAATTATGCTTTGTTCTGCAGGCGTCATTTGCACAATCTTCGCGTCGCGTAGTCATGATCGTTATAGACCGTGCCCCAGCTGAAGCCTTAACTATTTTGACAGAAAAAGCTTAAAAATTTTAAAAAAATCGCCCAGAAGTGGTATTTTCATAATTATGTTGATTTCTCGAAAAACTTGAGAATTCTCGAGAAACTCGAGAATTCCAAAAAAACAATACTTATCGAATTTCCGAGAAAACAAATATTCTTGATTTCGAGAATTCTCGATTCTCCAGAAATTAAAAAAAGTCGAAAAATCACGAGCTCTAGTTACAATGCTACCGTTTCCAAATTCATTTAACTGAGGATCTTCAAATCTCCTATGCCATCCTAATCTCTTCCATAAAATATGCATCTATCCTTTTACTCTCAGGCGTATCAAATTTAATTTTAAAGATTTATATTTTCACATCTAACTTGACTAATTCAGTCAGTTATTGTAAAATTTGCAATATATGTGAATTTTGCTACAAATTAATCTGCAACGCAAAATAACTTGCAGTTAAGCTAACCATTAACATTTTCTTATGTTTAACTTTCATAAATTTTAACTCTGTTTATATTATACTATATATAGAGAAGGTTTTCTCATTGTCGTTACATACAATATTATGTAAGTGAATTTATTGCTACTACCACATCACATCATTTGCATCCACTTTCACGTAAATATGCTATTCTCACGATCCTAGGATAGCCTTAATGTCTGTTTAATAGTTATTTCTTGATTTATTAAAATTACAGTCACGTGTAAGATTTACTTTATTATAATAATGAAAATGAAACTATGGTATTCCTCGTTCCAATGTTGCAATATTGGAACCGGTAGAATGCAGTCTGGTCACTGCACTTAGTTAAAAACGTGTACTCAAGAAAATAAAATCGGAAAACCGGTTTTTCAGATATAGAAAAACAATTTTCTTTCGGTGTTCAGTTTGTGCTTTACGTAAATGGTGTATGCTATACCATAATGAAGATACCTAACCATTTTTTTAATGTACTTACTATACATTAATTTGAGTCATAGTAACAATGCTACTTAGCATATATGTACCAATTATTGTCATGACATTTTAATTAACTAATGGTTGGATTGTCTATGTGATAAAGCCACAAAATCAGGAGAGGAGTTTTGATTACCTACATGTACAATTTTTACAATTATACATACATATCACAGAACAGATAATAAATAGAATACCGATAGGCTATATTCTATACGCCGCATGGTGAAGCAGGCTTTTGAATGTGTGAGTGTCCTACGAAAATGAAGCACGCATTATGTACGTGCAATAGTGTGTGTAATACATCAACATTAAATGAGCGTAAATGCATAAACCGAGAGCAGTTTTCAGTATTCGACGTAAAACGTATCCTAGACACGTGTGTAAGTTTAACCCGGATTCTTCCTTACTCGAGTCGGTTACTTGCTATCGCCTTACCCGTTGTGAACTTCAGTTCCCATTATTTCTGAGTTCCCTGATACATATATATCGATCGTCCAGTTCATTAGCCAGACAACTCCAAATAACTATTGTTGAGATAATAGCAAAAGCAATATTCTAATGGTCACCAAAAAATCAAATATTATTGACTTATGCCCGAATTTTATATATTTTATCAACAGGTGATTAAAGATTAGGTACTTTTAGAGACATTTAGAGAGGAATTCAGAAATATTCTTTTAATGAACCAGACAATATCAACATTTCGTTTAATTCTTTAGAAGTTTATCAGCATTAGCATTTTTGGTGGCATTTTGGAGATATCTGAGTACTGAACCAGGTAGAGTGTAAAATTTTACACAAAACAGCATATTTATTTATGCAGTTCGCCGTATTACACTTCACCGTAAAATGTTGTATCGGAAGTATATGGCCGTATATTAAAGACCGTTCAACCTCTTTGGGTCGTATAGTACTGATGTAAAATTAATGTCTAAATAAAACACGGTTCTTGTCGGTCGGGAGCAAACAAATCTTGAAAATAGTCGATATACTGGATTATTTCTAGGTTAGGTAAGGTTAGGTGCAGTATTGTCTGCAATGCTATACGAACAACGCGTATTTTTTTCATCTCGGTGCTATAAAGATGACCGTATAGTATACGGTCATCTCTTTCCGATAAGAAAGCTCTATAATAAGTACAATTTACATGTAACCGAATGGAAGGCCAGCGGCTTACGCACTGGACTACGAGGGCTGCCACAATCTGCCAATTGAGCTAGTGACGAAGTCTGCATGTTTGATGGAGAGATGGAGGTAAACTAAACGTAAACGTATTATATACACATATACAGTTATCCGTGTAGTAATATGTCTTCTGTATATGACCGATGATAAATGAGATAAACCGAATATGACATTGTACTATAATATTAAGCCTATCTTGAAAATTTAACAATAAGCCGAATATGACAGTGGCGAAGGGTGGAGGTAGGCTATTAAGATTCGCCATAAATAGTGCAAACTAAACTTCTGTCATAAGTATTTGTTTTCATTGAGATAAGACTACAATTGTTTAATTATTTTTAAAATTCAATTAAGCTCTGCGAAAATCAAGCCATAATAGATAATAGACAGAAAATATTCGTCTATCTAATAAGTATATCTATAAAATATCTTAAATTATGCAATTAAATAATACATAACATTGGATATTTTATACATAAAATAATATTTTTTATCTATTATGGTTAGGCAGGGCTTAATGAATTTAAAAAAAATGAACCAACAATAATATGTGTAATAATATGTATTCTTAATCCAAAGAAAACAAATAAGTATGAATGAAAAAGTGTGCACAATCATGTCGTATCGTCCAAAATATATGAAAACTATTAGGTATGGTTTGGTTTAGGCAGGGTTCTGGTCTTAGTTTAATAAAAGCAAATACGTATTATTAACAATGTTTAATGTGCTCTATTTAGGGCAGATATAGCCTACCGCCACCCTTTGCTACTGGAATGTGATCAGTTAATTTCAAATATTATGTTTGTGTCGAAATAAAACGTTTTAGAAGGGACGTTTGACCTTGTCTGTTTTAGGTCAAGTGCTACAGATGCTTCAAAAGAAAGTCTTGACCTGGCTTACCTACCTTTGACTCTGACTTCTTGTAGACCCACCAAATAATATAATCTACATAATCAACGTGAATACGGCAAAGCTACGAAATTTTGACATGACCTTGGAAGATATCAGATAGGCAAACGACAGGGATTCTAAGAGGCGTCGCATGGTGACTAACTAGCATACATGGAAGATGAAGAAGAAACTAATTGATTTTAAATTCAAAAATGATTGTTTTTAGTTGTATATCATCGCCATTCATCGCCACGAAAAGTAATAAATCGTAAAAAAAAAAATAGTCGGTAAAAAGAAAATTACATATTGCCAGACATTTTGCACGAGAGTTGCGCAAGGTGGTGTTGCAATAAAAATAATAACGGGCTGTTTATTTTTGACAAATCATGTGACATTTTTTCTGTTGTTTTTTTGTTATTATGGTTCACACGGTGTCCCATCATCTTTAGTGATGGCTTTGTTATTGTCTTTTGTTCACAACCATTCTCTTTTCAAATAAGTTTACCTGGCCAATTATTCCAATTCATATTACATCGTTAACATCAGTGGAAACTCAAATTCTTTTACAAATAGTAATTTAAAATGTATCCGGGTTTGAGAATATGTTTGGGGAGAATTTTTCTTATCAGATCTATCACTTTTAATACTCATATATCGTCTCTGTTCTGGCAGAACACACTAACTGGAGAATACTAGTTTTGAGTAATTTGACTTTGAAGTTGTTAAAATGTTTGAAATGGTCTATCATGTGAGTTTATTAAGTAATCGTAAAAAGGATGACTTTAAAATAAAGACTGTTTATTTATTAAAAAGGTTTCCAGACGGTAAAGTTTGAAATAAGGAACATTTTGGTGTAACTAACTCAATATGTCATTTTTTCGAATTAGTGTCTTCTGTCAGAACAGTGGCGAATTATGTAGCTTGTTAAATCTAATATTTTTTGACACTGTTAACGCTTAAAATTTACTCATAACGACTAAAATAATACATACCACAGCGTTGGAGCGGAGCTTGGAGCAGGAGCACGGAGCAGTGGAGCAATAGGGTTTTACCCGGAGCACCGAGGATTTGTAGTGCTCCACTGCTCCGGATATTTTTTTATTATAAAGTTTTCGTCCTAAAATCCAATGAAAATATTATATTTGACACTTTGCAACACTGGAATTATTTGAAATACGGCAACACTGCTGGAAGATGCAAATAATGAAAACGATTTGCTGGCGGGAATTTTGTTTAATATAATTTATAATGAAAATAACGATTTTAAAATTACTTATTTTTATTATTTTAACATTTGTATACATATAATAATCTTTTTACCCGAACTGGAGCAGACCCTGGAGTGGAAGTGGAGTAATTATTAGGTCCCGGAGCGGAGCAACTCAAAAAAGGGTCCACACCAACTCTCAGATTTTCTGCTTAAAATCAACACGATGGCATTTGTCTTGTCATTAAATTAAATGTATGACTTTGACTATTAAGTGATGACTATTTTTTTTAGTTACTAAACTTAACACTTAAGGGGGGACATGCTCGTCGAAGGTCAAAATTGAGTTTTTATTGTATTTTCAAACCATGATCCTGGACACTCCTTAAACGTTGTAGATAATCTCTTTATATAATTTTGAAGCCTTATTATCCTTTATAGTTATTTTAAACATTTGATGACTGCATAAAGTATTTTTGTTACATAAAATAGTATTCTTTTAAACCTCTCGCTCTAATGTTTTAGAATATAGTCATATTTCGGTACATAACTGTGCAGTGGTGTTAAGATTTTTTACATTTATTAATTTTTAAACGCATTTATAAAACCATTAGCATAATTTATTACGAGATAATTTTTGTAAAATATTCACGATAAAAAATTATATTGATAATCTCTGTGATCCCAAATTTGACAAGAATTAGGCATTTTATTATTCAAAAAATCGGCAAGATTAACACATTTCAAGATGATTCTAAAGATATTTATTATAAGCTATGTCTTTGACCATTCAAGTGTGATAAACATCTTATGAATAATGATTGCTTTATAATAATTATTGACCTAAGAATAAGGTAGTGTTTTTTTGAAATACGCCATTTCTTTTGTCAATCCCCAGTAGTTAAGCTACAACATACGGCCGTAGCCATAAATTGACACACTATAATTAAAGTAGGGAGTAAAATGATATTGACGCGCGTGTTTGAACATGTACTGTTAAAAAAAAAAGTAAAAAAAAATCGGTTAGGTACATGTTCAAACACGCGCGTTAACATAATTTTACTCCCTACTTTAATTATAGTTTGTCATTTTATGGCTACGGCCGTATGTTGTAGCTTAACCACTAGGGAATGACAAAAGAAATGGCGTATTTCAAAAAAACACTACCTTATTCTTAGGTCAATAATTATTATAAAGCAATCATTATTCATAAGATTTTTATCACACTTGAATGGTCAAAGACATAGCTTATAATAAGTATCTTTAGAATCATCTTCAAATGTGTTAATCTTGCCGAGTTTTTGAATAATAAAATGCCTAATTCTTGTCAAATTTGGGATCACAGAGATTATCAATATAATTTTTTATCGTGAATATTTTACAAAAATTATCTCGTAATAAATTATGCTAATGGTTTTATAAATGCGTTTAAAAATTAATAAATGTAAAAAATCGTAACACCACTGCACAGTTCTGTACCGAAATATGACCATATTCTAAAACATTAGAGCGAGAGGTTTAAAAGAATACTATTTTATGTAACAAAAATACTTCATGCAGTCATCAAATGTTTAAAATAACTATAAAGGATAATAAGGCTTCAAAATTATTTAAATAGATTATCTACAACGTTTAAGGAGTGTCCAGGATCATGGTTTGAAAATACAATAAAAACTCAATTTTGACCTTCGACGAGCATGTCCCCCCTTAATACTTACAACTGAATAAATATTTCTTAAATATTGGTTCTTATGAAAACTGTATTCATAATTCTCGGATATTGTTAAATTTTCAGAAAACCTAGCATTTTACAACGTTTTTCTTATCTCGTATTATTATTTGTCCGGTGGTTGTTTATCCAGTACAAATCTTGCAATCGATTGTTAACTAACTTTCCGACTAGCTAGACATTTGAAACTTTTAGAATATATCAGAACACGATGCCAATGCATTTTTTTAATACTTTTTAATACCATCTTTAAGAAGGATTGATTTCATTTTCAGTTAATTCTGTTTTGTATGAAAAGTTATTTCGGAAGAAATACGTAAAAAGTAAAACTATTATTGGTTGCTAAGTGGATCCTAGCAACTAAATTGTTAATATTATTAATATATACGTGCGTTACTATGGAAATCAATATGACATTTCAGTATTATTTCTATCAAGTACAAATTTTTTTGATCGTTTAAGCTAGTCAAATCAAGTTTATATGATTCAACAGAAAATTTAAAAACGTTGTATATAAAAAGTTCTTTTAATCTTGTAATTATTTTCTTTAGCTTATTTTCTCATATAAGCTGGAATATTCAAATTTGCAACACTATGTATAAACAACTCTTCGTTGGTAAATTATTTATGGGTGAACTGAATGATATCACATAGTAATATCGTTTGTTGTCTATGAATATCGCCATGGCAACAAAAATAAATAAATTGTTAAAACCGATTGTCTTGAAATCTCGTGGAATCAGTTTAAGCGTCACAAATAAAGTGTAGACCGGATCATGGATAATTTATACGTATGGACCAGATTTAAACAATTCTTCTGAGGGTTCAGAGATGTTATGTCATATTACCAAAGATTGCAGATGGTGAGTTTCATCCCAGGAAGCGGAATTATTCATCAGCTAATGACAGACCTGGCAGAAAAAAAAACAAATGCAGGCACACTTTGTATGTGTATTATTTTTTCCAAATATCAAATGGCGAATGGAGATAACAGCTTTGACGTCGAATCATTCTTGGCTGGACATTCTGGCTTTACTGGCAGGTTCTATGATTTTGGTCTCGTTACCCGTTCAACATGTCGATGTGGTGGAGAAATACAGGATGCATACCACATTCTCTGGGAATGTCCTAAGATGTGTATGGAATGGGAAGAACTGCTCAAGTCGGTTTAATCATCTGTTGCCCCTATTGGAACGTCCGACATAGTTACCATAAAGGTAAATTTTATTGCATTTAAAAAAATTGCGGCATGATAATTTTCTTAGATTTTTTGGCATTTTTTGTATTAACTTTTGTTATTTACAACCATTTTTAATTCGGCTTCTATTTGTTCCTCTCTTCTATAGACACTTTTAACTTCAATTCAAATTAAAATTCAGTTAAAGCATACTTAAATACACAGTGACCTTAGTATTGGGTACTTAACTACTCCTGAGACATTCCTAGTCATAAAAAATACTGATGCTTCCAAACGTAAGGTCCCGTGATACGACCGCAGTGGCGAAGGATGGAGGTAGGCTATGAAGATCCGACATAAATAGTGCACATTAAACTTTGTCAGTCATTCGTATTTGTTTTTATTGAACTAAGACTAGAATATATATATGGTGTTTGTTAGATTTTAAAAATCAATTAAACCTTGCCTAAACCAAATCATAATAGTTTTGGTAGGTTGTCGCACACGTTTTTGAACATACTTACTTGTTGTCGTTGAATTAAGAATACATATTACACAATGTTGTTGGTTAGTTTTTTTTAAATTCATTGAGCCGTGCCTAAACCAAACCGTAGTAGATGAAAAATATTATTCTATCTATATTATAATATCCAAAAATATGTATGGTTTAATGGGTAACCGAACAAAACAGAACAGCCAGGGAAAAATAAAACATTCATTTTTATGGAATCTATGCTCGTATTAATTAAATACTTATAAAACTTAAGTTTATAAACAAAATAGTTATATAAAAATATTTATTATTTAAAAAAAATTCAATTTTTAAGTGAAAGCATCAACTGTTTATGAGGTACCTCTTAAACTTTAAAACGGTAAATCTTTATTTTGAAAATAATACATTTTTATTATATATAGAGTAGGTATATAAAATTGTACAATCTTATCACTACATGTTGGCGATTCGGCGTAAAAACCTCAATTTATCTGGCTGTTCTGTTTTGTCACTGTTCTGTTTTGTCATGGAACTGGTTTAATTGCATAATTTTAGATATTTTATAAAAAGAGAATTATTTGTTTGACTATTATGTCTTGGTTTTCGCAATGTTTAATTGAATTTAAAAAAAAAACTAACCATCACCATCTGTAAATTGTAGACTTACTTAGTTTAATGAAAACAAATACGTATGACTGACAAAGTTTTTGTGGAATATATACGTCGGATCTTAAGAGCCTATCCCCACCCTTCGCCACTGCGTCCGATTAATGGCCGGTATTGGTGGGTCTATTAACTTTAATGTACGAGTAAATACGTGTCGTATATTATTATGTATTAAGTAAATTGTAATAAATACATTTTTTAAATAAATACATATTTCACAATGTGGTTAACTTTTCAAAACTTACGATGTATAATGGACTTTCAATTAAATATTTGGACTCGATATCTAACGTATTACGTGGACTCGTATTAAGCCATGAATTTTCTGAAGACATATTTTCCGTTCATAAAATAATTAATAGGTACCGGTTGACTGCAGTGGCAAGTAAACGGAGTTGATTCTCAAACTGTTCTTGATTTAATTTATTATTTAGATACCTCACATTTTTGATTCCTTATGCTCCATCTGGGGGATGGATGTGAATAAGAAAGGGCAGTAATACAGTATTCTTTAATCAGGTCCCCTCACATGGGGGTTGGGTCTGGATGTATGCTAAAATATCGAGTTATTTTTCTTCGGCCATATCATGCAGGATGCCGAGAGTTACCGACTTCTACGTCTGCTAATTCAAGAGAAGAGTTCTGGTAAGCAAAGCCCCGGAAGAAGATTAACGTCCAGGCTCAAGAATCTCAGAGACTGGCTTAAGCTCAGCATTCCATCCCTGTTTAGAGCAGCTACAAACAGATAAATTATTACTAATATCATCACTGATGTAATGCCAATTGAGAGGGCGATAATTCTGTTCAACCAAATTGCTTTGGATGTCGATATATTACACTTGCGCGAGGTTGACTTTAGGTAGACGCTATTTTATAAATTCTTAAAATAAGGTCTCTTTAGCAAACTCCGTGTACTTCTTTGAACTTCTATAGATTTATATAAATTATTTATATATATTTATATAAATTATTAATTGTATTTTCACAGCTTTTGTATGCTTAGGTATATTATGTTCTTTCCTATATTTTCATTGTTTTCGTTTTTATTACTTTTCTTCTTTATAATAATGTTTCATGTCATGTTGTGAACATCTTAAACTTATAATTTATAATGTCCTCAGTATGTTAAAAAAATGAATTGAAATTGAAAAAGCGGATATAGCATAGAAAAATATGCATTTAAAGGTTAAATAACCATTAAGTAAGTATTAAAATTTATGTATTCTCGTGAATTCTAAACGTTTTCACTAGATACATACATGTCCATTTTGAATACGAATAGAACTGTATAAAACTAGCTTCCACTATTAATTAATACACTTAAAAAAATATGGGGTTACTACCTAAAGTTGGTATGTCAATAATTTAGGTATTTACAGTTAACAACGGATTATGTGTCTATATATGAATATATATGCCAGAAAAAAAATCAAGGTCATCCGATATATAATGAAACATATTATAAAGCACAAAGAAAGTAGCATTGTACCTGATTTTAGAGAACATGTCAAACTTCAAACTGCAATTATTACTCCATAACATGATTTGGAGACTTACCAACTTTTGGCAGTAACCTCACATTTAATGATGGTTTTAATTTAATTAATATTACAAAATAGATAAAGTTGAAAATTACATCTCGCCGTAAAGAAGAAAAATAATTACAAAATAAAAAGAACTTTTTACATGCAACTTGTACTTGATATGAAGTAAATAAAAAACAACCAAACAAATATAGAATACTGAAATGTCATTTTGACATTTCATTTTGATTTCCATAGTAACGCACGTATATATTAATAATTTAGTTGCTAGGACCACCCCCTTAGCAACAAACAATAATCTTTTACTTTTTACGGATTTTTCTAAAATAACTTTCCATACAAAACAGAATTAACTGAAAATTAATTCAATTCTGCTTAAAGATGGCTAAAACTATTAAAAGAATGCATTGGCATCGTGTTCTGATATATTCTAAAAGTTTCAAATGTCTAGCTAGTCGGAAAGTTAGTTAAAAATCGATTGCAAGATTTGTACTGGACAAACAACCACCGGACAAACAAGAATACGAGCTAATAAAAACATTGTAATAAGGTACGTGCTAAAAATAAGTTCCGAAAATTATTCATGAGTGAAATATTTTAGCTTCCTCTAAAAGCTGTAGATTTGTTTAATGATATATAGAGAAAAAATATGATTTTTCCCATGATATATCTGCTCTATTTTAACGGATATCGAACATACAGCGAGTTATTGGATAATTTCTGAAATATGTGTAATCCAGCTGTAATTAATAAATTATTTCATTAATTACTTATTTATTTATATATGACCACACTATGAGAATCTTTGTTAATATGCACCCACCGTCTGATGATGAGTTTGTTCATATCTGCGTATCGTGCGCCACTCATTAGCTATTGGCGCTCTTTAAGGTGAATGAATACTTGTCAAACCACCAAAGTTGATTCATGATTTGTTTTTATTTAACTACGTCCTATTTTTTTGTTTCTAAGATGAAAAAAGCGATCAAAATTACATAATCTCTATTAAATTTCAGAAGAGAAACTACTTCGGAATAAGAACTACCAAGCTTCGGTCGTGAGGTACTCCCTCATAATAATGGATCCAATGGACGAGCTTCCTGACTTCCATGACAATATAGCACACGTCTGAACCGAATACGATGTGGGCATTCCGGGTATTCTTATAATGTCATAATCTATTAGTGATGTTTAAAAGAGTCCCAAATTAACGACTGTAGTGAGAATCAAACCACAGAGCACATCGTAGAATCCAGCAAATTGTATGTTTTCGCCTCAGGAGTTTTAATCATACGTCAAGACGAACTGTCAATGGCCTATGCTGTTACATGGATTAATACTTTGACAGTACTATATTGTAACTACTTATATGATTGTCTTTTCTGATATATTTTTTTAACTTCTTCTTCCACCCTATCACGTCCCAACATTGGGGCATAGGGCAAGC
The DNA here is from genome assembly GCF_057557595.1 of Rhyacophila brunnea. NCBI lineage: Eukaryota > Metazoa > Arthropoda > Insecta > Trichoptera > Rhyacophilidae > Rhyacophila > Rhyacophila brunnea. The sequence continues at coordinate 35,651,516 of NW_028232806.1, read as the reverse complement.
ATAAGTTTGCGCCACTTCCCTCGGTCCATCGCCAACTAATGCGCCTCCCGCCATGTCAGACTTGCTGCACGTAGCTTTTGTAGCACCGCTGCAGGGTGAGGGAGGGCCGGCCACGGCGACGGAACCCTTGACGCTGTGCCACAAGGGTACGAAGTGCCGCACTCTTTTTTTACCTATATGTATCTATATACGGTATCTATATCGAGCGGTAAAGTGTTGGCTTACGAAGTCGTGGGTCACTGGTTCGAATCTTGAATATTTCAAATCAGTTGTATTTAGACTCGGAACATGGACTTGATAGATTGAGCAAAGTGACTAACATCCACCTTTCGTAAGTCGGCTCAGTTCATATATCAAATTATAGAGCCAGAGGAAAAGAAACATATAATTGATTACTAAAACTCTTTAAAAAAAAGTCTCAATCGCTAAATGCTCCATAATGCATGGCAGCACTGCACTTTCCCTTAAGTACTTAAGTCATTAATAGGTTGGAATAATTATTACAGTATGGCGGCTCTAGGACGATTTGGCGCCAGGACAACTGGACGCCACGAAATCGAATATAATACTTGGTGAGAATTTAAATATGCACACGTAAATAATGATTTCATTGTGCATATTTTTAAGTTCCAACGATAAGAGAGTTCTTTAATTTTTATAAAAGGCTTCGGGCATGATAATTCTTAATGCACAATAAAAAAAACATTAAATTAAGAGCAAACTGAATTAAAACTACCAAGTAGTAGATAGCAACTGATTAAAATTCCTCGTCTACTTTCTGTATAAATTCGTAATGATTGTATATTTATTATTCATTCGCCAGTGCCCAATTGTCCTGGCGCCCAGTTGTCCCACTGATTCCCATTCATAGTTTTGTTGGTATTGTTTGCTTGCGTCGAAATAGCATTGTAGCAGACAACACCAATACATCTACGAATAGCAATATAATGATTCTAGATATATATCGCAGATAATTGAATTCATTCTTCAAAGTCCATTAAACTAAAAGCTGGTAAATCGCACATACACCAAATTTGAACTGTAGTCACTACATATCATGTTATGACCTGATTCATATGAGAATTAACAATTAACTTAATAAAATTGTCGACTATAAATAAAACTTTATAAATTTATGTAGCTATAACTTAACGTAATATATTGCGTTGCATTCATTAATCACGTCACTCAAATTGCGGTATAAAGCTAATACGGCATAAAGTTGCAGGTGCAAGTGTTTCCACATCTTCGGGGCGCACTTCTCGTCAAAATGTCGGTGTCGCGTGGCAAACACCACCGGACACCCAAATTATTGTACATCGGCACACTGGCGTAGGAGGTTGGATCCACGATATTATTTTCCACTTTAAATATTTTTATTCACTGGTCATTTTAGTTATTTAAACTTATTTATATTACTACAAAGACTACCTATTTCACTTACCTAACTAATAAACAACAACGTTCAAAAACCCTTAAGCCTAAATATATGAAAATGAAACTGAAAAAATGATAATGATTAAATTAACTTCAAATCATTTCGAATAGCTGGTCGTCGTAATCCAGTGCGTAAGGCGCTGGCTTTTCATCCGGGGGAGCTTTGGCCTTAATTCCTGATGAAGTAAAAATATATGTATGTATCTAACTTTCTCAAACCTTGGATGTTTGTAATTATTTCACTTTTATTACTAACTACACTACCTACCTACTGTTTCACCACACTACCATCATTGGGCCTGATGGCCTATTGTAGTGTCCAAAAGAATATATTTTGGCAAATTATGGTAGTGCTAATCACAGACAAAATTCCTAATCTACCCACAAAATGATTGTAGTGCGTACGAGCATGTTATAAACAATTCAGTTAATAGTGTTGGAATAAAAAATGTTCATATGAATACCTTTTACTATTTTACGTTATTGGTAGGTAGAAGCATTGTAAAGCTAACCGCTCGAATTCGACAACAGAGACAGATGACATTATTGACACAATTGGATAGAAACGTAGCACAATTAGGTATTGCAATACCAGTATTTCAAAACCGGTATTCCAATATTTATCAATACCGGAATACTGGTTTTAAAAATACAAAATCCCGTAATTTTCGGTATTAAGAAAGAACACTCGTTTCCGTTTTTGAAAATGAACTATAAGTTATGTGCTGCTAAAATGCTAAATATTGAGTGAATCCAAAATAGGTGAAAAAATAATAAAACAAATTTCATCAAATATATTTATATAAGTAGATAATTGTCACGATGAATTATCATAATATTATTTCGAAATAGAAAGCATCCGTGACAAAAATGTTCAATTATTGATGACTGTACAAGCGTTGAATTTAAGAAGCTTTTCCTGCAGCCGGGACTTGCACTTGATGAACTTTTGAGGACTTTAGTGAAAATTATCAATATACTCAAATTATTATAAAAAATCACTAGTTCTACAATTTAATTATTATCAATACATATTTTTAAATGTCAACATAATAAATGTAGGTATGTAGGTTTTTGATATAAAATAATATTTTAAAAAGATTTTAATAGCTTTTTTTATTAATATATAATTTATTTATTGATAAGCACCTACTTCTGTTTTTTAAATGTTTAAAAAATACCGGTATTCAATAAGAAATACCGAAAAACCGGTATTGACATTTTCATTCGGTATTGCAATCCCTAAGCACAATAGACGCTTTCGTATCTATGTCGCTGGCCTGAAACGGCTACCTTAAACTTCATGGTGAGATAATATCAGAAAGTCAAAGATCAGTCACAGAAATGGTGAATGGATACATTGCAGCTGGCTGAAGAAACATTGGAGTTGGAAGAATATTGTGTAAGTACAATACCAGTTAAAAATAATCAAAACTGATGCCACAATACGTTGTCAGGAACATAAAGGATATTAGACTTGGAATATGTACATAATGCATAATTAAAATACATATTGTTATTGCCATTTTATTTCTATTTCACCCCACGCCACTGCACGAAAATAAGCATTTACGTTGGGTGCACGCACCCTACAATTATGTTAACAGAAAAAAGATGACAAAAATTAATTCAACAACAAAATTTCGACATCAATTCCCACTCGATTCCCATTACTCACACGGAAGAAACTTTTGGAAGGAATGCAGGATATCTACAACCTCTATATTAGTCTTATCTAAAGACGGTTGGTTTCTTATCGCAAGGCATCATCAGGTGGACAATAAATGGCCTCACTCACGTTAGGTGAATTTTCATTTTGGATCGCGTCAGTGGATCACAGGTATTTGTGTTAAATTTTCAGTCTACATAACACACGAGACCGAAATATAATAATTAAAAAAATGGAGAAAAATATTCTATAAGTAATTTTTATACAGTGATATTATATTGTGTTGCTCAAGAGCGGCAAAATAATAAGGTAGCTACTGCGAATGATATATCTTTTGAGAGTATAATATTATGTAAATACCAATGACTATTATCTAAGATTTACAAAAATACATTCAGTCTTTTAAAGATAGCTGAAATAATACAATATTGTTACTGTATTATGTAGTTAGTACCATCCTACTTTATTATTTACCGATACTATGATGATAGGGGATGGTCTTTTGAGTTTCCTTAAAGGCGGAAATTTCTTGGATATCACTGTAAGACGTGTTGTGATGTTAAAATATCTGCTTATATTGCTATCGAGGTTTCTATAATGATTTTGGCACGCAAACTACTCTACTTGATGCTAGTCAAATGAAAATTGTGCCGGCTGAGAAATATGCTTTATTGAAAACTATTCTTCTACCCGCATCAGGTATTGCTAATTTGAATTCGGCCAGGGCTTATGAAACCGCTTTGCAAAAACCCTGGAAAATTCTTTGTATCGCAAGGCGGTATGATTCTGATGAATATTTTGTCGTATTCATTGGGAACTGAGAACTGCGATTTATAGCCGAGTTTTTCCTGTGGTAAAAGAAATGTCGCATATGACTGATACTCTGAGCATTACTTATCCTATCTTATATGACTGCAATCAATGGATCTGAAAGGCATGAATCATCATTACATTATCACCTTTTATTATTTTGATTCTTTTTATTACACCAATATAGAAATTAAAAAGTGCATCTCTTCCCACCTCTTTTGCCATGGTCCCCGGAAGGTCTCGAATGTCCGCATCTGCCACCTATAATAAAAAGTTCAGGTCGTGCTGCTCCTTGCTAAAAATTTTACAATCTAGGAGTAAATGTTGGACTTTCTGGTCGCTGAAGTACCTAACCATAAACGAAGAATGTTTAATCAACCATGTAATTAAAATGTAATACAATTTTACGTAAATGGAAATTAAAATAGACCGAAAATCAGTAAAGAGTTAAAAGTTCTTTCTAATCCTTACGTACGAGCCACGAAGTCGACAAGTTAATTCTACCGTACGAAAGTTTTAATTTGATTTATATTTTGCGTTGTGCAAATTCTTTAATAGCCCATGACGGATTGTCGAAATTTGTGGATTGATAATTACTATCGATTTGAGTAATAACCTAATTGCTTCGATAGCATGCAAGTATGTGAGTTGTATCGTTGTATTTCTTTATTTCTCGCGTTGGTCGTTAGCCGGTTTCAACATAGTCGACGTGTATTAATGAATTTTTTTATTATGCAAAATTATAGCCCATTTGGGTGACCTTCGGTAGCGTTTTTTGTTGTTCAACTGTTTGTTGAATGTTGAACAAGAAAATAAATGTTCCCACGTATCGATTTAAGTTGAAGAGATACCTAATCGTCACCAAGCTGGCGTCAATTGAATTTGTAAGTTCGTTCGTTTCCGTACATTCTAATATTTTAAGCAGAGCGTTGGAGCATAACTTGGATCAGTAGCACGGAGCAGTGGAGCAATGGGGTTTTACCCAGATCGGAGCAGACCCTGAAGTGGAGCTGGAGTAAGTATTAAGTCCAGAAGCGGATCATCTCAAAAAAGAATCCAACTTCAACCCTCTGATTTTAAGTGACGAACTAAAGAAAATATTGCTGAAAACCTATAAAAAAAACGCCGTTTATTCTCTAAAACAGTCAAATAATGTGTGCAAATCGAGACAGGTTTATCGTGCCTTGGTTACTTACAGGCCTCGAAATGGACCGGAGCGCACCGGAACGCCGTTCCGGTTAATGAAATCGGTAAAATTATCTCTCCGTCTCGTGGAAAAAACATTTTGACCGTCTGAGCTAGATAGGCCATTTAATATAAAATCTAACACACTTATTTTTTTTTATAAAATACACAATATAACATTTGATAACTATGTAAATATCTTTTCCATTTCGAGCGCTGGTTTCTTCCCTAAAAACAGGCGCGCACACAAGAGGGGGCGGTCCGGACCGCTAATGAAATCTAACAATTATTGCACAATATCGCTGCGGTTTGGTTTTTAATTGGAATGTGACAGCACACTATCGAAATGACCATAAACCTCGAGAAGAAGCGTCGTTGGAGGGGAAGATTCTCTTGACTACGCTACCTCCAAGGCGTTGAGGATCTGATACGACTGGACCATGGAAGGTGAGTATACTACAAGCTGGTCGCCAGTCTTGAACACAAAACAGCGCACCAAATATAGAAGACAAACCTTACTTTATTATAGGTACCTAGATTGGTACTTTATATTATACCTACTTCCCGATTCAAAGTGTAACATGTATTTATTCGTCCATTTATGATCTTTGCGGCGCCCAGTTCAAGTTGTCCAGTCGGCGGCGCTTATTTGACGGCGCCCAGTCAGCGATGTCCATTTGGCGGCGCCGAATCATCCTACACACATATGTGCTTAACGGATCACATAGTGCTGCGATTCTTGCTGATTTTTAACGATTCACTGCTTAACTACCTACCTAAAGATAATACGGTACGATATCAGCTTCGGTAAGTATTAAGCGCGTAATGAAGTTTTGATCCCTGTTTAATTGGCAAAGTTTAGTTCCACGATGTCCCGCTTATCGCTCAGTTTCCCGCGCAAACTTTCTGAGAAGCGAACCATCTTTTCTTGCCACCCTGTTACAGAGTAGGTATGCTTTAGTTGAAGCTGTGAGAATATAGCTACAGGGTGAATTATGGAAGAATTAGCTAGGATAAGTTAAGATGACTGATCGATGATAGGAGTGAGTGAACTACAAAATTAATATCAACAAGTCTAACCACATACTTACATAAAGATTTGACTTTCTGGTAGATTTTTATTAAAAAAATGATATCAAAAGCATACCGAAAGCATTCAATGGTCAAAAAAAGTTTTGTAAACAGTATGTATCTTTTTTTCCGACCATGTCCGATCCTAATATGATCATATGGGCCTCCACAGACTAGAGGTTTGTATTAACAGATTTTGTTTTTTAAGAGAAATGGATGTCAGCCACTTGCTCAACCTATTAGGCCCATACCCTGACAGACACAAATTGAAAAATAATATGTGTAGGTACTTGCCAGACCCAGGATTCGAACCTGAGACCCACGGCGTGATAGTACAACGCTTAAGCCGCGCGGCCACCTAATTTATTATTAAGATTATTTTCCCGTTTTCCGAAAAATCGTTTTTTCGATTTGGTACATGTTCAAACACGCGCGTTAACATGGTCTTACTCCCTACTTCAGTTATCGTTTGTCAATTTATGGCTACGGCCATATGTTGTAGCTTAACCACTGCGAAATGCCAATAGAAATGGCGTATTTCAAAAAAATACTACCTTATTCTTAGGTCAATAATTATTATAAAACAATCATTATTCGTGGGATGTTGTATCACATTTAAATGGTCAAAGATACAACTTATAATCAGTATCTCTAGAATTATCTTCAAATGTGTTAATCGTGCCCATGTTCTGAATAATAAAATGCCTAATTCTTGTCAAATTTCGGGTCACAGAGATTATAAATATAATTTTTTATCGTAAATATTTCACTATATAATGTTAACAACAATTTTACTACCTAATGGTTTTATAAATGCGTTTAAAAATTAAAAAAATCTAAAAAATCTTAACACCACTGTACATGGATGTACTATAATATGACGATATTCTAAAACATTAGATCGAGAGGTTTAAAAGAATACTATTTTATGTAATAACAATACTTTATGCAGTCATCAAATGTTTGAAATAAATATAAAGGTTAAAAAGGCTTCAAAATTATATATATAGTTTATCTACAACGTTTAAGGAATGTCCAGGCTTATGCTCTGAAAATACCATAAAATCTCCATGTTGACCTACGTGGCGCATGTGGGCCCATAAAAGATCCCATCTTATTTTACGGTCACGTTTATTACTAAAATTTAATTAAGATTTCTCTAAAATATTGAAAAGTTTTTTAACTAATTCATAGTTTTAATGATTATATTTATTTTTAAATGCATCAATTTTTATTTAAAAAAATATATATATATTTATATAGTGCATAACTTGAAATCTCTTTTTCACAACTAACGTGAATTATTGTCCTTCAAAGTTGTGTTGGGAGTGTCCTAGGAAAAATGTCCCATGTTATAATACTGAATGGATTTTCTGTTTAATTATTCCCAATATTATTTCAGTCGAGTCTAACTGATAAGAGACTTTCTCTCTCGCCGTATGATGCCACTAAATTATAAAATGCCAAGTAAATAACCCTTTTTATTTTCAACATTACAACAGCCCATGTGACCCAAGTGGTGAAACAGTATTGCAGTAGTAGAAGTGAAGCAACCACATAAACACCCAGGATTTGATAAAATCACATAAATGTCTATGTAATGTCACTTAGATCAAATTCAAATTCAAATTTATTTTGTTGTTTTAATTTAATAAAACGCATTTTTTTGTAGTACTTATTCCACTTTTAATCAATAGATTAGGACCGGTTTCGTCCGCCACAGAGGGACATTTTCAATTTCAATTTTCAGATGAAAACGTCCCTCTGTGGCGGACGAAACCGGTCCTAATCTATTGGTTAAAAGTGGAATAAGTACTACAAAAAAATGCGTTTTATTAAATTAAAACAACATTATAACGCAGTTCCACCATGAATTGACAGTTAACAAAATAAAAGAAATCAAATTTATTTATTTTCATATGACGTGAACATTACAAATTAAAAATTTAAAACGTTCACAACATGACATTAATTTAAAAACAATGAAACCGTATAAAGAAGATATAAATATACGCAGTACCTATCACAAAAACAGTTTGAGAAGTAAAGTAAAAGGTACTAAATTTAAAAAAATATACTTACTTACATAAAAAATATCAATTTTAAAGCATGGAAGCACACCGAATGAGCTAGCGATTTGGTTGAACAGAGTTATTACCCTCCCAATTGGCATCACCAATGGCAGGTTAGCTCTGCTCTTCGGGAGGACAAACAACTGATGCTCCCGATTTCTAAGATAGTTATCGGGGACACACAATTCAATACTACCAAGAATGGCAGAGTTCTCATTTACACCACGTATAAGCCGAAAAAAATACGTGGTCAAATATTTATATCTTCTAGCATTTAAACTACAGTATGTAAGCATACCTAAGAGATCGAAAGCTCGAAGCCGAAGCCAGGGCCTTACGCACTGGACTACAAAAGCCTTGTGGAAACCAGGTCGCAACAGTGAATAGTCGATCGAGCTCTTCTCTTTCAACCGACATACTATGGGGACACTCACGGAGGATGTGATTGGTATTCTGCCATTCGGGAGTATATTAGGCCAAGCTCACAGAAGGTCAACTGATTTCTCCAAACATTCTTTTACGCAAAAATTATTGTTTATAAAAAATTAATATTAGGTAGTTTTGAGGTCAATAATAAAGTCTTTTAATTTTTTTAAATCACAATGCGTACATTCACCAATTAGCCATTTTATTGCCTCCATTACACCCAACTAAAAAAACAAATAACATGCCTACATATTAGTTATACGCAACATAGCGTAAACCAGTGATTCCCAACCGGATTCCACGAACTGTGCGTGAATTCACAAAATCTTGCTAATAGCACAAAACCTTTTAATCAAAGATTAACCTATGGTATAGATAAATGGAGTGTTTTGCAGCGTTGCTAGATGAAGTTTTCAAGGTTCAGTAGATGGACAAAAATGTATAAACAATTACAAGATAAAAAGAACTTTTTATATACCACGTTTTTAAATTTTCTGTTGAATCATATAAACTTGACAATTCTATGTATTAATAATTTAGGACAAATAAGGCAATTGTCAACAAATCATTTTTTTTGCTATTTTGCAACAAACAAACAAATATAGAATACCTACTGAAATTTCATTTTGATTTCCATAGTAACGCACGTATATATTAATAATTAAATTGCTAGGACCACCACCTTAGCAACCAATAATAGTGGATTGGATTACGGATTTCTTCCGAAATAACTTTTCATACAAAAAAAAGAATTAACTGAAAATGAATTCAATTATACTTTAAGATGGCTAAAAGTATTAAAAGAATGCCTTGGCATCGTGTTCTGATATATTCTAAAAGTTTCAAATGCCTAGCTAGTCGGGAAGTTAGTTAAAAATCGATTGCAAGCTTTGTACTGGATCAACAACCACCGGACAAACAAGATTACGAGCTAAGAAAAACGTGTTAAAATCAACGACTTTACTTTAAAATTTGATTAGTAGTCTTCAAAATGTGTTATTGTTAATTAAAGAAGAATTATTAATAAATCATGTCTTTTATTCAACGAATAATTCACAAGATTTTGAGAATATAACATTCAATAATATATTGAACATACCACATACCTACATAACTTAAAAACACTTCAGATATAATATACCCACTAGAAAAAATCATATTTGAAAAAAAATACGATGTTTTAATAGTCATTGTCGATATTCAATAATAACGCAATTTGATAAGCATTTAATGTATGACCTACTAGTTTAAATTGTCGCTATTATATTGGAGGCTCGTAACATAATTGGTTAATGCACAGTTGGCGTGATACCAGTGGTTATACTCGTTATACCATCGTATTTTTTCTGAGGTGTTTTCAAGTTATGTATGTTCAAAGAAGGATTAATTATTACGTATAAACCCTACTGGCAGTGATGGTGCATGCGGATAGGCAGAGCATGCGTTGCATAGTGATATAAAAGAGGATTATTAAAGGATCAATACGAATAACTCAACTTTAAAAGATACATGAAAATGAATAGATGTGCATATCTGACTATAAACATTATCTTTGCATATATCTGTTTAAGATAACCACGTATTGAATTAACATACAATAAAATTTGAGACTACAAATATTAATAAACAGGATTTTGAGTCATTTTGTTTATTTATGTCACTGCCATGGCCCCCACATCCTGAAACTGGCCCCCAGGCTAGGACTTTGGCGAGCCCCCCTACCTATCGCTAAGGATAAAGGTGTGATGCTCTACAGTAGCGTTTTCTAAATGGTGTACGCGTACACCCACTTGAATTATGCCTTTGTCGAGTGATACACAATTAAAATTATATCGTACAACCACATAATTTAAAATAATATTATTATTGAAGGAAAATAGTGGCGCAGGCGACTTTTTTTATTAGTAAAGCAAATTTGTGATGTGTGCTTATTTCACTTATCTGGTCGACTCGCCTCGCCGGGTCCCTCCTGAGCTCGGGCTCCCAGGCAAGGACCCTGTCCTTGTGGGTTACATGTAAGTTCATCGTGGGACACTTATTCGAAATGTATTCCACGGTGAAATGTTCAACGAAGAACTCGTCATTTGATTAAATGTTACACGAACTCATGTCTCACGTACTGCGGCGCACGTATAAGTGACCTGCGGTAAACTGTTTACGTAAAAATTTCCGGATACGGTCCTTGTGAGGGCGCTATGGTAATTGCCTATAATTACTTCACAAATATGTTTTGTAATGTATCCAATTTTATAAACAAAATAACACCACTCACGATTTCGGAAATAAAAATCCATTATGTATTTCAATCATGCAGAAAACAAAAATGGCTATGCTATTAATAAAATCAACAATGGATCAGAAAAATCAAAAAAAAACAATCATGATGCTTTTCTCGAAGCATCGTTCACTCCACCCAGAAAGCGAAGTGACGGCTTTAGGTCTCGCCCATTTTAATCAGTTATGGAACGTTTCATGCCGCAGTTAGAACCTCCTTCCCCAACCCCCAGTTTCTATCTCACAATTCTCGCAACCAACTAAACCACCCTTGAAGCCTCGTTTCATTATGTCATCAGGCGTCTTCAACGTTTTTCATTTATTGTTTAGCATAATAAAATAAATACTCAAAATATTAAAGTGTTTTATAAGCGCCATCTTTAGATTAATAAAGCCTGAGCATATCTTTTTGCACAAGCAACGTATCACGTTATGATTTTGACATGGGGGTAAGGAAGGATGGGATGGATGGGGATATAGGATAGGGATAGGTTGGGGATGAGCATGAGACTCGGGGAAATAGGAGGCAGGGTCGTGGATGGTTTGACAATTACCTCTAAGACCTCAGTTACCTGTCCGGTTACTACACTCTTTCGTTGGATGTTCCTGTATAATAATAATAAAGTACATAAAGATGGAATAAATATAAGTATCTCGGATTGAGCGCCACTCTATGATGATGCATAGAGACAATAGTGTTAAGGATAATTAAATGAAAAGCAAGTAGAGAAATTTCAACAATTGTATATTAATAAATAAGATAACTTGCGGGCTACAGTGTATAAAGAAGTATAATTACTTAAGTGAATCACGAGCACCTAAAGCGATACAATATTTAAATAAATAAGAACAAAGACCCAAAAGCTAATTCGAAACCAAGACTAATTCGGTGGACCGTAACATAAAAGAACAATAAATACCAATTACACAAAAGGCTCTCCAGCCTCTTCGCTGCCCTCGATTCCTTCCAGGACGGAATCGAGGGATCCGTCTTCAAACGTGTGGGAACCGTGGAGTTCCTCCGATCTCCTGGCGTGGGGGGGACGTCCTTCAGATGGCCATCGTCCTCGTCTCCAAAACGTCAGGAAATCGAAAGCCCTGTGCCCAGGGTCCGAGGCTCGGAACTGGCCAAGACGTCTGCTTCCTTCGAACGATCAAGACTGAGAGATCGACTCCCGCTTCACCTTCGTGTAAAAAGCCCGCTATCTCCTATAGCGCCGGAAATAGTGTCACGAACTCCGTACAAACTATCCCGTGCGCAGGCGTGGTCCGGTCGTACTTTTGCGTAGTGTTACCCTCGTAAAGACTTCCTTGACTTAGTGTGTTATGTTATAAAATAACATGACAAGTGGTCCACTATTCAGCTGTCAAAATCAGATCCCAGATTGCTTGATATATTGATTCACCCTTCCCCGTTTCAAATTGAATTATAAAAAAATCTTAAATCAAATATAATATTAACTATCAGTGTAATTTATAAATACATACTATACATTCCTGTTATTCATCAGCTGTCACAGTTAGACTAGTCCTTCACCCAAAAACCGGTGGTAATATCGATATTCAAAAAATATATAGCATTGATCTATGCATTACATTATTGTAGAAGGTGTGTTAATGCTAGTGTATTATTTATCATGTAACTCATCTATCCAAATCAAACCATTCCCTGTGTGAATACGACAGACGCGTAAGTATGAGCACTAGCTATAGAACAATGACAGGCAATGACAGGTCATCCATAGACAACAACGGGAGGGGCGGACAAGGTTGGACCAGTCGTTGTGAATGTATCGGCTTTCTACTTGAGTTGGCAATGGTTTTATACATTAATGTGAATTTGAAAAATGACACTAATGTTCTAATTACCCGAGCAGATTTCTCAGATTCGTTTATCTTAAATGACAATTACACGCTACATATCAAGAACCAATTCGCTCGTGTCGACACAGTTGTTTCGGTCAAAAAATATCTACTAGTCAGCTTGTTGGCTATCAGGTGACTTGTCCAGAAATTTGTACGTATATAGTTCGCCGTATCACACTTCGACGTGAAATGTTGTATCGGAAATATATGGTCGTATATTAAAGACCGCCCAACCTCTTTGGGTCGTATAATACTGACATAAAAATCATGTCTAAATAAAATACGGTTTTTGTTCCGGACATGAAATAAAACGCGATATCAAATAATAACATACTTTGAGAACAATTAATACCATCTAGATTCTAGGGTAAGTAATATGCTTCATAACTTTGCAATCCAGCTCTAGGATGAAAATGATGTAATACATTCTAAAAACATTTTTTTTTACATTTATTGTCTATTTATTTTCTTATTACTACATATTATATTATGTAATACAAGTGAATATCATTATTTGATCTAATTTTATGCGAGGTAACTGTCAGACAAAGAGGCGAATCAGTGTAGTAAAAAGTGCAAAGTTATAAAACGTACACTCTACCAGTGGAAGGAGAGTAGATAGTTCTACTGTACTATATTAAAAGTATCAATAACCAAATAATGCAAAAAATAACTTAAATAGTATGCTTCTTGACTCCCACTCTTGATACAAGCGTCTCCATCCCGAAGCGGGACGCGTCTACAGACTAGGCTATAAATGGATGGGGGCAACTAAAGCGGTAAGTCCTTTTAAAATAACCCCCACGCACCCCACTGGCCCCATTTCCGTATTAAACATAACCCCCAGAGGGATTCTATATCACGGAGCGACACTCCTCATGCAAAATGCAAAACCGTTGTCAAACTGTGGCACCATTTTACTCGTAGATTATATTTTTACGTCGCACATTATCAGCGGTTTTAAAACTGGGATGAGGGGGGCAAGCTGTGACATCCCTAATTAATGTACCACCCTTAATTTGAGTCTCAAATTGTATGTAAAATCATTTCATATTTATGGTATTTTAATGAACATTCACAATTTAAAAACACTTCAGATAATGGAATAATCTTTTTTGTAAAAATACAACGCCTGGATTTGAACCTGTAACCACTGGATTCGCGACAATGTGCTTCATTAATAATTAACCTATTGGCATCATATCTAACATCATTGTATCTAACTAATTAACTATATCTGCGCATCTATACACACGTTCTATACACAAGACTGCTATCGGCCGCTATCGGTAGCTACTGACAGTAGTTTTTTTTTTATATTTTTGTACATATCGAAGTATTAGCACTTATTGTAACAATTACAATAAGTTAGTTGTAATTGTTATAATAAGTGCTATGTTTTAACAGCACCTCTTTTGACCGTGGTAAATTTTAGAGCGAGATAGACAGTTTTGACTGTTTAGACGGCTAACTTATTTATCAACAATTATTATAATACGTCGATACAAATATATGAAAAACTACCCTCGTTACAGTCTTGTGTATAGAATAGATGCGCTGAAAAAATGCTTGGCCATCATATGAATTATTTATCGCACGCGCCAGAACTTCATTGAGATTCTCACCCCATCCCCTAAATTATTTTTTCTTCTTCTCTGATACTACAGCCTACAATACAGGGGATGAAGTTTATATATTTTAACACCACAATCGGCCATGATGGCTATTGACAGTAGTGTAGTGTAACAGTATTATAGTTAGTAATATAAGTGAAACAACGCACTAGACTACGAATAATTTAGATTTTAGTGTGGGGTTGCCCAGTAGCGGTGTTGATTATGGTTACTTGTAAATTGTACGCATGCAGTGTGCCTTATTACAGTTCACCGTAAGCTATCGTACCGGAAACAGATGGCCATGTAGCATTGATACAAAAAATGACGCGTTGTTCGTGGAGCATTTCACGAGCAACTTCTTTTGAATAATTCTATATTTCTAATTTACTTGCCTAGATGTTTTCTTCTGTTTTTCCCACGTATTCCGCTAGTTTTTATTACGTACCTATTTAATTTGATCTCAATGTTACAAAGTCATCTATATGATAGAACAGCTCACGGTGTCCATTGCATACGTGTGATACGATAAATTATATACGTAAAATTTTCTGAACACAGTTGATTTTGTGATTGGCATACATATGTTAGTTTTTTTTCCCATAGGTAGTTAGTTACCTGTACCTAATTCATTTTACTCAATGCCACAATGATTTCACTGGTTGATGAGATCAATATCATATTCTGTGTACCCCAGAACCTGTATAGACTTTGTGAAAATGGTCCTATTGATTCATGCCCCGAATTATTTTGTAAGCAATATATTATTTACATAAAATGTGGCAACCCTGATTGTCATTTTGCACCAACCGCGCAATATTAATTTAAAAACCGCATCACCCAGTCTGTCACACGGAACATTTCATACCGCATCTAGATAACATCAAATGCCATTCAATTATAGCGCTTAAAGCCATTTAAATAAGGGTGTTTCGTATTCATGAAAATGTTTCACTTGTGACGTTCGGGGGCGCATGCAGTGCATATCAGCGGGTATTATGAGGAAAAATTGAAAAGCGAACACAATAGGCCGATTTCAAAATGGCTGAAACCGCTTGGCGGGAAAAAGTTAAATCATTATATTATTGGGTTTGAAATGAAAATGGATTTGCTGTCCGCTTTATCCGGGTGTACATTTTGCATTGTGAAAAATATTAAATGGAGCGGATTTAACGAATCCCTTGCCTACTATTGGTTGCTTTCAACCATTTCGCAAGGAAAACTCTTTATTCAAAATGCACATTGTTGTTGAAGACAGTTTTTTTTAATTATCTTTATGGTTTTTCAAGATTGTTTCTTTTATTTGTATATAGGTAGCTTAAGAGTATCATGAAATAAAATAAATAAATATAAGTAGGTATATAAATAAAATATATAAATAAAAAGGGTTTCATGTTATACACATTTATATTTTTATAAAAATCGATGTTTTTTAAAATAAATATAAAAAATATTAAAACGATGAATTATTCAAAATTCTAAACGTCAAAAAATTTAAAAAATTGTACACTAAATTTCAATAATAAATATTATGACCATAAAATATAATGTAATAATAAGATGTGATCCTGCAACGAATTCACTTTTTATTACATTTTTTTACAATTATTGAATTAAAAAACAATCTTTTTAATGTTTTCAGATACATATTTATTAACTAATACACTTAAAATCGCAAATTATCAAAAACAAATCTCAAATTGCAAGCTTCGTATTTTTTCCGCTAGGTTCTCTGCTGGCATATAAGATCCCCCTTAATAGGTTGAGCAAGTGGCTAACATCTATTTTTCGTTAAAAAAAACTGAAGTCGCATATTTAAATAAATAATTATATCATAGTATGTGTTTGTTGATTGATGTTGTTAGGTACAGGAGAAAATTATAATACCTACTATTAGGAAATGTGGCGCTGGGTAAGGGTTAAATAATTTAATTCCCAAAGCGGCAGGTCGGTTAAAATAAATACTTGGCGAAAAGTCAGAATGAAAACAAAATGCTGCGGTTTGACAGATACGTTCACAATTTATTTTTCAGTAGCGGTCTGCATCGATGCGATTCGATGCATTCATCAGAGGTATTGTTCAATTCATTTCGGGATTTATGAATGTGACATGATAAATCCGAATTTTAAATCAAATATTTAAAAACATGTTATCGTAAGCCAAAGTCACTTTTAACACTTCCACCTCTCAAGGATTTTGTTTTGATTAAAATCGATTTAGTACCTACTAACTTTGTTCGGCTATTATTCTGAATACCGAAGATAGCGATAAATTAAATATATAGATTCTATATAATAGAAGGACAGATACTTCTGACATTGCGGCTATGACGAAATCTCTTTGTAATGGTGTTTGGTAGTGTTCTTTTAAAGTACCTAACGAAACCAACACCTAAATGAGTCGCCTGCAATGGCACAAAACTCTGACACCATTTTACATTAATAAGCAGCCACTTTGTTCACTGCATGGCTCCCACATCCCGAAGCGGCCCCTCAGGCCTGGATCTTTAGTGGGTCCCACTACCTATCGCTAAGGTTAAAGGCAGTGTTGTGATCTACAGTAGCGTTTCCCATATGATGTTCGAGGTAAAATTAAGGGTAGGTATTATTTTTGCGATTTTTTGTATTTTTTAATACATCCACTTAAATTATGGAGTTGTCGAATATTGATGCTGAAAATCTGATGTTTTAATATTTGAAAATGTAATGTCTATAAAGAGTATTTTTTAATTGTACTATTAATTTAAGACATTGTTTTCACTTTACGACGCATTTCTTATACCTACTAAGAAGTTGTCTAAAATAATTAATTAGGTATGAATAAATCTTTATTATTATATTAAATTTATTAAAATTTAGTTTATTAAGTTCTCTATTTTTTCTCGTGTAGATTTTCGACTAATTCATCGTTTTAATATTTTTTATATTTATTTTAAAACACATCGGTTTTTATAAATATATAAATGTTTAAAGGTAACTTGAAATCTTTTTTTATATCAAATCGAGCTTCAATATTGGGACCATACCTAAAATAAAATTTTATATTGGACCGCGTCCTACTCTACCGAGCTAGCTTAGGCTTAGTATCGTATAGGTGTAATTAGTATGAAACTGTCTCGTACGAGTGCGCTCGGTCCGAGTGTATTTGGATCGTACTCGGATTGTGTCAACGCGGCTTAACAATAAATTATTATTAAATAAAAGGGAAAAATAGTTTCCTAGGTTGGCAATTATTTTGACAACTGTCAAAACAAAACATTATTGTCTGTGGCCAAAACTTAAAAGTCAAACTGAAAGTGGACGTCGTTTTTTAAATCTATAAACATGGTTATGGTTGTAGCAGATGATGAAGCGGCAGTAATCAAAAAATTATGTGAATTCATTGAGAAACATGCTAACTTGGCCATAAAGAATACTGGCAAATTTACTGTAGGACTTTCCGGTAGATATAACAATTATGTCATTGATTTAACCTCTATTATCCTTGACCACTCAACTGGTTGACAACACAATTATTGTTTTTTTTAATAATATCAAAATTGAACATCGAAGATAATGATGATAACCAGGAAACTATTCTTTCTTATTACAATACATACTTATTTCTCTCAAAAAAACATAAAAATTTAATAAACCTCCAAATATAGCCGAAATCTAATCCATTTGTTTATCATTCTTACAGGGGGGTCACTCATCAAATATTTAAGCATAGGGCTACCGGAAATCGAAACAGATTGGTCCAGGTGGGTTTTGTTTTTCTGCGACGAAAGAGTTGTCCCGGAAGATAGTGATGACTCCACATTCGGAGCGTACAAGAAAGATCTCTTGCCGAAGGTACCTTTGCAAGAGTCGCAGTTTGTCACCATTAAGCAGGGTGTGACAGGTAAACAAAAAAAATATATTCTTTGGTACATGGATATCACTAGTGTCTTGCGGTGAGGTTTGCTTCTGTGCATGCTGTTAAATGCATGCTAAAATCCATATAAACTCACTCTTAAAAGCACTCCTGCAAAGCTATTCTATGCACAAGGCGACTATCGATGGTAGTTTATCATATTTATGTATTGAGGAGGTTAATTGTTACAATAAGTTAACCGTCTAAACCAGGTGTAATCAACATTTTTATACCTACCTCCTGTTAGTAGTAAAAAAAATTAACCGCCCACCGGTTCCACAGTATTGGTGATTTATAAAGAAGGGAAGTAACCTTAGTTTATGAAATTTATAAAGCAGCTTAAAGTTACAGCAAGTTAAAGCATATAATAATAATTACTTACTAAATACTTTATATCACACTTTCGCTAAGTTTGGCAGAATAAATCTTTATAAAATAACTTACTGTAGTTAAATCTATATTTTTATTTATACTTTGCATACCTATAAGCATGAAGTCTGATGAAATTGCATTTAATTTTATGAAAACATAATGAAAATGTTTTTAAAACCCCTACCGCCCACCATGAAAGCTGGAACGCCCACTAGTGGGCGGTAGGGACCAGGTTGACTACCCCTGGTCTAAACTGTCAAAAAGTGCTATGTTTTAACAGCCCCTCTTGGCTGTGCTAACTTTTAGAGCGTTAACTTATTGCAACAATTAACCTCAATACATAAATATGATGAAGTGAAAATATTAATTATCAATCCATTGCAGGCACATTTGTATTATTTACATATGAACTGTCATTAAGAAATCAAAATCCATTTTGGAGACTTTTACATCTAACAACTTTTGGAAAACATAATATAAATAATATTTGAGACTTTCACTGTTGTTTGTTATTGTAATAGATTTTTGGGCTTCCACCGCGTATTCTTCCTCTTTCTTTCCTCGACGGCCTGTAACTCGGACGAAGAGATGATTATCTCTTGAGAATGGCCTCTGCAATGAGCCCAAAATGTTGAGAAAAGAAGGAAGAACACACGGCAGAAGCCCAAAAATCTATTACGACATGAAAAACCAGTTTACCCATGTCATTTTTAACGAAAATAATGAAAACAAGGATGCCAGCTATAAACAAACTATCATCTTTCAATTCCAATCTGCCAACATGCAAAATATTATTTTTGATCTGGCTACCAAATCTACCACACTATAATTTCTGAAACTCTTTGCTGGAAACGACTTCCGATTCATGGGAATTCATATTACTTACTATTTCATTATAGCTTCTGATGCAGCAGAGGATTACCGAGAAAAACTCGCCGAACATTTCAAACCTCCGGGATTGCCCCGCTTCAATATGCTACTCCTTGGAATGGGTCCTGATGGACACACGTGTTCCCTCTTCCCCGGTCATCCACTTCTTGAGGAGAAATTGGTGACTGTTGCTCCGATCACCGATTCACCTAAACCTCCTCCAGCCAGGATCACTCTTACGTACCCCGTCATTAACAATGCAGAGTGTTGTATTTTTGCAATGAGTGGTGCAGGAAAAGCTGATATGATTAAGGTATTTATTATTCAATTACACCACGTAATTTGTGTTACTTCAAAAAATTATTAATGAACTGTTTATACACAGCTCATTCATTACGTTTGATACTCATATATTACTCTAATCGAGAACCATTGTTAGCTCTAATCACACAGACTCGACAACTTACGTTGATTGTTATGAGCAATTGTTAACATTAAATAGCAATTTCACAAACGATTCAGGTACCAATTCAATTGTCTTACACTTGTGATTAGTTCATCACAGTAACGAATGGTGTAGGTAGGCTGTGCAGATGACATAAATAGTGCATACTTAACTTTGTTAGTCAAATCGCACCCCCAGTAAAATACTGTAGTAATCCAAAAATTGGCATTTTGCAGGAGAGCCATTTGAAGTTTCAAATATTCTTTGTAAATACAGGAAAAGTCTGAATGTAAAAATTATTACTCATTTTTATGGAAAAACATGATCTATTTTCAACTCTATTCACCATTTTTCTCTAAAACATATACAAATGGAGATATTTGAATATTTTTGAGTTACGACAGTATTTTATTAGGATATTTGAAAATTTCATGGTAAAATTTGAATCAACTCAATACTTTCTATGTAAATTTCCCTACCATCACTCTAATAATTTAGACTAATTTGTTGGGCACTGTAAAGGAAGGTTTTCAAAATATTAAGTTATGGTATAATCTTTAAAGATTTAATGACAAAAACAAGAAAAATACAATTATTAGTTCAAAACAATAAAAAAATACTTAATTTTTTTATTTAATAAGTAAATAAAAATTTTAGGTACGATTTTTAATTTTTAAACATCACTTGGAAAAGAAGCAAAAAAATCATAATAAAATTCACGATGTAGCAGTGCAGAGAGAAAGCAAATCCTTCTTTTTAATTGTCGTTATTTTTGGCCGCTCTTGATATGGTTTGGATAAATTGAGACCATCCATTGGTAACGGTTTACCTATTTGCCGTTGACGAACATTCAATTTCCTACTTTTTCATGATAACTGGTTTTAAAAAATATAATGTATGGCTAGTATCTGTCTATTTTTATAACTTTAATCTTCTGCCACAAAATTTTTTCTCCATTTTCATCTGTGTTGTAATTTTTACCGATTTTATCTGCTAGTTTTTTCATGCTGTGAAAATTATTTGTCGCCATGGGTTTAACAATGTATGGTTGTCCTGTTTTCTTACTTGTTTGTACAATGGTAATCATTTGGCTGGGCTAGTCTTCTGCTGCTCAATTGTAGAATGGACAATATCGCCTTCATTTAGGGTATGCCCGGTGACCAAAAACTTATGAGAGATCGTTTTATTTTTTTGTGAATTCCCGATAGCATATAAATACATTGCAGCAATGTATTTATTTTTATTCTGCCCGGCACAATTGTCTCTGTAAAAAAAAATGCTCAATGTGGTGATATTTTTCGCGTAATCGAGTACACAGCTACCAATTTCATTGGACCCTCATGCAGCTTGACTCTCGTCCCACATGTATCAGTTTGCAATATTTTCAGTGATATTATAGACTGTAAGATTGTACATGGCCAACTTTCGTTTATAATAGAAAGTTGACACATTTCCGCAAGGAAGCGGTAAAACAGCCTGCAAATCATATACAGCTACATTAATGACGCTATTTTGGCCATTAGTTCGGGATTTTGCTACGTCTTTGGTCTTTGCATCCTTTGCCTCTTTTTTTCCAGGTTGATGTGTCTCATACTTTTCTTGAAGTTGTTCTTTTTCTTCTGGTGAAGAATTATTGTATCGGTCGCATTCAACGCACAAATCTTTTTTAGGCTTAACCCGGCCGGCGCCGATGTCACACACCTTGTACAAATCGGCCAAATTCGCAATGCGCATGTGTATAAATCGATGCCACCGCGTCCATATTTATCATACGGGACTGATTTTTTCACGTAAATTTGGCCTGATTTGTCCTTCTCCTGCCACCTATGACATATTTTAAAAGCATTGGTTCTAAATATAAAATAATCACCAAAGTTTCGAACCAATTCGTACGGCCAAGTTTTGCCGGTCGACAGAAATCAGTTTGAACTGCGCGCCGCGACTGCGCAGTATACGACAGACTTTCAACCGAGCGGGCCATTGCGCGGGATTGTATTTATCGCATACAAGTTGAATATTTACCGCAATCGTTGATAAATACTTTTTTTGCTGTCTGGTGTACTTATCACATTAAAACTGGCATGATTAACTATTGAACGTATGATTTTATTTTATCGCGATTTTTAAAATACTTTTTGTACTGTCTACCGTGTCCCATTTTAGTGAATGTGAAAATTAATACTGATATCAATAACTATGGTGTGTGAGTTTAATGGTTTCTGTGATTTGGCGTTTCTTAATACTGTAGTTAAACATTTTAAAAACATTTCATAGTTTTATAGTGCGTAAATATGGAGGAAGAAAATGTGCGTACTAATGAGGAATTGGACTCAGATTATGACATGTCGGAAGAGGAATTGGAACAACATGAGACTGATCATGATGTTGACGATACGGACTCTGACGAGCCAATTGAATTTTTGCGGTCTTGGAGAACTGGTCCGTATATTCCAATAGTTCACGAATTCAATGATTGTCGATCTGGCGTGACATCGAACGACTTGGACGAATCCTCTCCCGAATGTCTTTTCTTTGAACATTTTTTGAATAAAAATATAATGTCGGAAATAGTGAACCAAACGAATACATTTTTTAACCATTCGTACAGTGCGGGAGACCTCGGACCGAAATCGCGGTCACACAATTGGACAGACACGTCAGTGCCGGAGTTGTATACATTTTTTGCCGTATCAATGCTGATGACTCGAAATAAGCACACGTCGATAGAGGAACATTGGAGTACCGATCCTTACCTGCATGCAGACATTTTTGGGAAAATAATGGCTAGAAATCGATACCAACTTATTTTACAAATGCTTCATTTTTCTGATCCTAGTGTGACCGCCTCAAATGATAGACTAGCTAAAATTAGATTACTGTTAGAACACACAAGATCAATTTTTAGGGAAACGATGATACCGTATCAGAATCTTTGCATAGATGAGAGCATAATCGTGTTTAAGGGTAGATTAATTTTTAAACAATTCATTCCTTCCAAAAGACATCGATTTGGAATAAAAATGTTTGTGATGTGTGACGTAATGACAGGATATATCATTGACTTTATAATTTATTGTGGGGAAGGGACTGACATACAAGACAATGAAAATCTCGGTATTTCCGGTGCGGTAGTGACAACGCTAATGAAAGACTATATCGGGAAAGGTCACACCTTATGGTGTGATAACTGGTATTCGAGTCCGGCGCTCTTTAAATACCTTCACTCTCACAAAACGAATGCTTGCGGTACAGTGAGAAAAAATCGTAAAGATATGCCAGAGTTCAGCAAACTGAAAAAGGGAGATACCGAGGCTAAGTACAATAGTCCACTTTTGGCTCTGAAATGGCACGATAGGAGGGATGTTCACATGCTATCCACCCTCCACGATGCATCATTTGGACCAACGGGAAAAGTGAACTATAGAACTGGCGAAAACATTGAAAAACCAAAATGTGTTATAGATTATAACAAAAATATGGGTACGGTAGATAAGTCCGACATGATGCTTAGCAACTTGTCGTGTATGAGAAAATCGATCAAGTGGTATAAAAAGGTCGCATTCCACATGATCGACTTATATTTATTAAATGCTTTTTATTTATATAAATTTATTAAATCTGACAAAAAAACATTGGGCGATTTTCAACTCTGTGTAATAAAACAACTAGTGGACAAATATTGTGTGAGAATTTCAAATGCACCCCTGCCTAAGCCGACAGCGTCAACTAGCGATAATCCCGTACGATTATTGCCCAAAAGTGCAACGGGACATTTGCCAGAATACATTTTACCGACACAAAATACCGATAAGCCTAGAAGAAGATGTTTCGTATGCGGGAATTCTAAAAAAAATCCGAAAAAAACAAAACTCTCTCGCTATATGTGCCCAACGTGTGATGTTGCGTTATGTCTGTCACCTTGCTTTAAAATATATCACACATCTAAAGAATTTTAAAATAGGTTTATTATTGTATTTGTTTTTTTTTTAAATATGTGAGTTCGTGTTAATTTATCAATAATATTCAATAAGTGAAGTGTTTGTGTAGTTTAAATATATTAAAAGGGTCCCCTTTATATTTGTTTACGACTCAACCCGAAGACATTAATATGTGATTTATCGATATGCACTTGAAAATTAGTAACGCTCGATTCGTGAGAACGTATGCACAAGTGTCGAAATATTACACACCGCGCAGAGCTCTAACTAGTTGCTACAAAATGGCGACTTGCGGTAAGTTCTTTCAAATTTGGATAGCATTCGTTTGTTCGAGTGTTTCTGATATTATAACTGATTTATTACGGTTTTTTAGTGTGTCGAAATATTTTTTATTGCTTTTTTTAGTATAGAACAAAGACGATAATGAAATTCATGCGTAGTTATGGTGCGTCATACGATTTTTGAGGCAGGTGCCGGGTTAAGGAAGCCAATATTAAATTCGTCATTAAATATGGATGCGTATAATATTGTTCTTTTCCAAATGGCATATTGCTGTCAGCTTGTTGTTTTTTGTATAACCGATACATTTTAGCAATTGTTAATTTACCATCTAAATACAATCTAGACGTCTGTGCACGCGAATAATGTTACTCGATCACTGGGAAAGACTTAATGTGAGCTCTTATATCATTTTTTAAATCATCATCAATTTTTTTGTGATTGCCATGGTGACCTCTTTGTTCTGGAATTGGCGTTCCGGAAAGGAGATCTCTTGTTTTCCACGCAGTGGAGCAGTACCTTTCACTCACCCCAAATATGTTGATAAAGTATTTTTTGCATACTTCTTCTATTTTACTTCCATTTAATTGAAGTTGATAACAAAAATTTTGTCTCTGCTGCTTCCAGTTTTTTTGTTTGAATACTACAATACTACTGTAACAATAATATCCATGCAACTAGTGAGAAAATTACGCTGTATCTCAAGATCTTCGTGTAGTAACGGAGTTACAACAGTATTTTTTTGAAAAGTATTGTTTTAGTTTTTTAGAAAGCTTCTTGTAAAATACTGTCGTAACTTAGTTACAACACTATTTTATTATCGATTTAACAGTTTTCGGAAAGTAATGTACTGTATTAAGTGCTTTCTCTCTGACACTATTTGAGTTTGAGATACGACAGTATTTTATTAAAATAGCAAAAAAAAATACGAATCCAACCACATCCATAACTCGAAAACGCCCATTTCAGACTTACGACAGTATCTTACTGGGGGTGCGAAATGTATTAAATACTGTTGTTTTGTAAAATTTTATTTTCATTGAACTAAGACTACAATGTGTAGATAGTGTTTGTTAGTTTTTAAAATTCAATTAAGCCTTGCCTAATCCCAGGCGTAGTAGGTAGATACAGTAAAACCTCATTAATACGAATTCCATGGTACCGAAAATCGAAAAAAAAATCGAATTACGAAGTGTATGGGGGAAAAATATAAAAATTTTGAAAAAAAAAAATTTTTTGATTTTCATTAATTTTGTTTCTGATCACAGATGTGCCACCGAATTGGGTCATAAAATGTCAGGATTATTTTTATTATCATAAAATAAGTAATTTTTGATTTTTTAAGGAAAGTCTGTCACAATTTTCAATGACTGGCTCATGAAATAGTGTACTTTATTACGATTTATTGAATATTTTTATGTGCCAGGGACTCTGAAATCATTTCGAATTACAGGTATGGTTTTATATGAAAACAATGTTCAAGGGACTTTTTTTCCGGGAAAATTTCGAATTACGGCGAATTTCGAATTATCAGTGTTCTTACTAACGAGGTTTTACTGTAATGGTCAAAAAATATTTGTTTATCTATAAAATATCTAAAATTATGCCCTTAACCATACATAATTCTTAATATTTTTTTATCGATTATGGTTTGGTTGATGTAGACAGGGCTTAGTGAATTTAAAAAACTTACCAGCACTATCCGCAATTTGTATCCTTAGTTCAATGAAAATAAATAGGTATGACTGTCAAAGTTTAATGTGCGCTAATTATGTCAAATCTTAACAGCCTACCTTCATCCTTCGCCGCTGGTTCATAACTTTTTCTACTGTACTGAAATCAATCATTTTTTATGAATGGTTGGTCGGGTGTTAATTCGTGGATGACATAATAATTCACACAGTTGTGTAAGTTTTTCTGAAAAAGTGTGATGATGTAGAGGGGTCTAAAATCGTGTTCTATCATTTATTGACGATCCCAAAGCAAAATTTATGCAATCTATAAATAATTCATTTGCAGATTGTAGATAACGTATTCAGTCATTCTTTCTCTATTTCCAGAGGATATACAAGGACCAAGAGGATTTACCAGCTGGAAGAGTCCAGCCAACAAATGGTCAATTGTATTGGATCACAGATGTGGAAGGAGCTAAACTATTTTATTCTAAATTGACGTAATATTCTGCGACAAAACGTTTTCACATATTTTTATGTAGTCCTTTCCATATAATTACGAATCGGACATGTGCAAAATTAAAATCAATTCATCCTATGTATTCTATTTGATTTAATAAGTATGTATTTAATTTTTAAAAGATATTTTATTTGCACTAACTATTTTTGTTTTCAATAGCAATGGCTCTGAACTCAGAAATCAAAATAGCCATCTTACGGAATTGAATTCAATGGTATCCTATGTGATGCTGGACTGGTTATGCAGTTAAGGATATTTCATTCAAATGGAAATAATTCCTAAACCTTATTCTATTGACATTCCATTGTTTTTTTTTTTTAATCATGAATTCCTGCTGTTACATTTTATATTTTTATACAATATTTAGGTGGCAATCTCTTATGCGAAAATAAAATAATTTAATACAATACTTCAGTTTTTATTATCAACTATGTATTTAGTTAGAAGGTAACGCTTTCGCCCACATTGGTACACATCTTAAATTTAAATCACCAACCAGCACCTTGCGTGACATCGCTAATATATCTCAACAGGGGTTCACTTACGGCGCAAGTAGCTTCGGAACAATCTGCCAATGCTTCTGTGATAAATCACTAAAAACTGAAGACTGAAGCAGCATTTCCATGGCAGCACTGTTTCAATTTGTAACAAAAATCGAGAAATGTTCATCGGTTACTTACTGTCCAGTTTGTGGTTTCAATGCCCAACCAATTGTGTATTCTTTCAAAAACACCGTGGGGAAAAGGCCTAAATAAGATATTAGCATGTCCAATGCGTTGAACAGGGTTCCCAGTGTCCATATAAAAAATGTAGCCATACTGCGCACACAGGAGTCATATTCATGTGGCTTCTATAATGTATCCAACAGAAATTCTACATGGCTATTATGGTTAATACTTTAAATGTCTGTAACATAAACACATTACAGTTTATATCAGTACACAGAATAGATTGATAAGATAGAAATGTGAAAGCCAGTCGGCATGGATTAAGGTTTTGAAACCGGATTCGGATCATTACTTTATAGACATAAATCTATTGAAAATAATATTTGTTTATACATATTTTTCAGTAACATTTTAACTTTTAACACAACCTCAATCATTTAGGAATGCTTTTTATATAATTCTCAGATGAAGGAGTGTTTATACCTGTTGTAAAAGGAACTCATTCGGTGAAGGAATAATTATTTATTGGTAAACCATTTTTTAGTCAAATAATTGGTTTTGTTTTTTCATTTCTTTTATTATTTCATGAGGAGTATTTTCTTTTGTCATGTCATACTTTTTATAAACAATTTCCTTAGCTAATATTGAATGTTTCAATGTTTTTAATCATCTTTGACTGCAGTGTTTTGATAACTTTAGATAAATACGGAGCCCGGCAGTATTCTGGGTTAGTATAGGTAAATCGTTTTACAGTGGCACCATGGGTACGGCAAATGCGGCTTGCAGTTGTAGTGGTATTGTTTGCTAGCATTGAAACAGGCATTGTCGCAAGCAAGCAATGGTGCCACTGTAGAACGATTTACCTATAGCAGAGTGAATTAGTGTACAAAAATAAAAATTGATAAGGGTTTTTAATTTTTAAAAGTGGTTTAGAAAATTGTCAAGTTTTCAGGTTCTCAGTGATGTTTGAGATATTTTATTAGCAGTGAATGATGACGACAGATGATGGGATGGTTTGGTGAGTGAAATGAAAATCATATGGGACAGTTATGTATCAGAAGTTTAATTAGTTATTAATTTATACTATAATTGTTATAATTGCAGTTACAAAAACCACAACTAAATACAAAATACATATTGGGTACAGTAACCACAAAAATCACCGCTTCAAAACGTACATTACTTTAGCACTACAATTAATTAATAATCTTTTCGTGTTGGTACTCCCTCAACTAATAAAGAGAGTTTAATTTATACATTTATGATAGTTACACAAAGATTAGATTACATTCTAGCAGTAAATTAAGTAATTTATTAAATTAAATTGTGGTTTTTTTGCACCACCTAGCACTTAATGCACACACACGCACAAAACTTCTCCGATGCAGCCAAAATTAATCGCGCACGAAAACAAGGCGACTTTTAAAAAGTCGCCGCGAGAAAAATTCCCGTGCACAAATATACCCGATTGACAAGACGATACAACCATTTTTTTTCTTTTATTACAACACTATCAACATTGCCAAATCTGGCTTTCGATTTAAATAATTATTAAATATATATATATTTTTTATCAATTGGTTTGGCTGCATGTTTAGTTTTTGAAACATGTTTAAAATAATAAACATAATTTTTTTCTTACAACAATGTGGCAACACCCCGAGTACAGAAGATACAAAAACTGTTTTGATTATGCCTCAGTTATGCAGTGGTATATAACGGAAAATATTTACGCACAGAGTGGCTGATATTTTATTTTTCATTACAGACTAAAAAGGAATGCATATCAATATTGCGCCTGCAAACGTAGCGTTTGTTCGTTCGTAATTGAATCATGACTTCCTTCACGTAATCATCACAACAAATTCATTCCGAGATATCTTGAAGGCCATTTATTTAAAAGATTAATCCATTCGATGCGTGCCAATTTATTTCCGGCATTTTTTAATTGCATCGCAACATTCGAACAACGACTCGATCCGTAGCACAGTATACGGGTTAATACGTGGTATAGAAATAATTTATATCAATTTATTACCCCAATTAACATTAGCTAATGTGGATAATAAAATAAAGCCTTGTATAATTCAATGAAACGTTTCACGAGATTCCAAACTAACCTCTATAATATAAAAAAGAATGAATAATTTTATTTTGTTAGAAACAACGATACACTCTGTTTTCGTTTGAATAGAAGTCGCTAGTTACTTCAAACTTGATTAATTTGAAAGAATACACACAATTTTTTTAGTTACATTAAAAAATAATTCAATCGGCACATTGCAACAACATCCAGTAAAGCTTAGTCTAAAAAGTCAATTACGTTCAGTCTGAGTAATTTAAATACAATCGAATATATTTATGTGTAAAATGGTATGTAAAAACATACAAAATTATCTAAATAATTCAAGAACACGGCACATATTAGAGTAGGTATTAGGCAGAAACGATTAGTATAATTATTTTAGATGTGAGTCAAATACCTCGGCTCATGTGTGCACCGTGTCTTTTTTATGATGAAATAGTGGTTTATCAGGAAAAATAATTTATCAGGCAATATTCATTTATAGTAAAAATTACACAAATAAAATGTTTTATGTACAAGACGTTAACCAAATTTCATCAATAACCACAAAAATACCTAACCCAATCTGTGGAGTAGAATCGAATAAAGATATATTATATGTATTTTTTTAATTATACATTCTATGCAATTTTGTGTCTCACAATTTACTGAAATAAAATGAATAGTTAAATGACTTTCGGTAATGCTAGTTTTGAATAGTAAGTTAGTTGGCGATTTTGTCTGAAATCACAGGTTGGATTAGGTAAAAAAAAAAGAAAAAACCTTACAAGTAGCCTTTAATAAATCTTAATAAAATTTTTAATAACAAAATAATAGTAACCAACGCACTTTGCGAGTAACCCCAAAGGTATTTTATGATTATATTAAATTATCTTTACCTCCTCTCGAAACAAAAAAAAAAATATAAAAAAATTAAACAAAATAAAATATTACGATTTCAGATAACATATCACGACTCAAAAGAAAAGATAATTTTAGTTTTTAATTGAATTAAAAAAGAAATATTTCAGATCGATTGCGGTAATATTTTGTGTATATAAAAACGTGTTTTGACATAACATGATATTTTCAAAGTTCTTATAGAGTATCGGTAACAAGATACAAGGTACACATTTTTATTCCCCGCGTGTTTGTAAACAGTAATAAATATTCCAGATAGAAATAAACAAAATATTACATAACTATATGAAGACATGGTTGAGAGAAATTAGTAAAGAGTATATAATACAGAAAGTTCACTTCAATCGCTTCTACAATTGACTTATAAATTTATTGTCAATTTTTCGCCTCTATTTTACGAGATTTGTGTCTTGAATTTTAGAGAGGACACAACCGTTTGCCATACACGTCTGTTTAATAATGAAATATAAATGGAAACTGATCATTCGCAGTGATATAGAAATTATGAATGTCAATTGAAAGAGTATTTTGCGGATTATCATGCTATCCATAATTATTCTTCCATATCAAATGCGGCGACAGACCCTTAGTACAAATTGGTGTTTTAATAATTGAGACTGTGTCAAAAAAAGACAAATCCAATCCAGGAGATTAAACATAATTTGAGTCAATTGAAATGGAGTTGTCCATTTTCAATACTAGGCGATTCAATATTTTCTTCTAATAAATTGATAATTCATACATTCAGAATTACCGGAGATCAAAAATAAACATCGATGATGATGATTACTATTGATGCAATCATTAGTAATACTTTAAACAGAGAAATAAGACCTCTGAAACGGGTATACGTAATGTATTGTAATAAAAACTGGTTTAGTTCATTTAAATTCACTTTTAAGTAAGGTAAGGACAGTTAATATGCGCTTGAACACATCCATCAGCTATTGCAGAGTTTCCGGCGAGAGTAGATCGTTCCAACATTGCAGTAAGTCTCTTCCTGGCGTCAAAATGTACACAGCGCGTCTCACTCGCTCCAATTTGATTGGGCCGGTCTGTGATTGGTCGGCGCGTGCGTGTGCATGCCTCAAATGTGTGTGTGTAATTAATAATATGTGCGGAGTGGGCTTTGAAATCTTTTTGGGGTTTTAGTTCTGGTTCCAGTAGCCGGAGTACGCCTGCTTAGCTCCCCCTCCGCCTCCTCCGCCGCCGCCCTGTTTGCTCCCGCCTGAAGATCCGCCCCTGGAACTGTTTGTACCGTTGTCCTGCAAATGAAAAAGGGGCACATTATAACTCGGGCATTGTGCACAAATAAAATAAAAAATTAACTATCCATCAAGTCCTTACATATGTACCATTATTTTAATTATTTATTGAATAAGATTTATCCATAATTGATAAGCGAGGATTAAAATGATCCAAGTGCATAGATAAGAAAGTAACTAGAGTTAAACCTACTGAATAAATCAACTTCAGAGTTAAATTATACATAGGTAAGTATTTTGAACATTCTTGAAATGAAGTCGTCCTCTCAAATGATCCACTTTGATCTATTCCATGAAAAAATAGTAGTACATATTTCCTATTAGTTAAAAAAAAAACATTTTAATACACAGGAGTTAATGAACTGTAAATCCAATGTTATGGGTCGTCCATATATGCTGCCACACCCTAAGGGGAAAGGAGGGGATCTTTTATAATGTGATGAAGAGTAAAGCTAATTTTCCAGTCACGCTGACCGTCGGCGCTGATCGGCAAATATGTATTATCACTATGTAGTGTTTCCTAATAAAACTGATTGCTCAGTGCCGAGTAGCATCAGCGCTGACCGTACGCGCCATCTCTGCCAATGAGCGTTGCAGTGTCACGCTCAGCGTACGTTACGATGAGTACACAATTACAAAAACAATTTTGACAAGCATACCGCCGCCGACTGTACTTCGCGGCAATCCATATGAGACTAGAACGAGTCTGGGGTGACAAGTTAGCACCGAGCAGCTACGCATCATCGTCAACGTCACTAGAAAATCAGCCTAATAGGGATTGTAGAAAATGTGACATCGCAAATCTGACAAAATATAATCTTATTTTTTTGAGGATATATTATATTCTGTGAGAAATGGGGGAGAAGTTCCAAAATGTGACATTAAACAGGGGGGGTTAAAGATTTTGTGATGATAGTGGGAGGAGGGTTTAAAAGAATACTGAAAATCGTGCGACATCATTATTTTATGGACAACCTCTTAGAAATAAAATGTTTTTAACTTTCTACACACATAAATAGGTTTGTGATGACCGGCTCAAACACAATTTTTAGTTATATGCCACTTGTAGCACTTTAATCCTCGCCCCTTCAACTAGACAATAATTTTACTGCAAATATGAATAATTACCGATAAAACAGTAACGTAACACCTATGTAGATTAAAATTAGGGATGCAATTGAATTATCGAAAGAATAACAGTGGTTATGTCCCCAAAACCGATTAATAAACAGTACAAAAAAAAATATTCATCATAATGACATCGCATTTTTAATTTAAAACACAATTTTATGGCCCATCTGTCATATATTCTATACTAGATGACAATTTCCCTCCGAGGCGGACGAAACCGTCCGGTTAAATATGTAATACAAGTGAAATTAGTACTATAAAATTGTGTTTAATTTAAATAATATTACAAATATGTAATAGTTACATCAATAAACTTAAAAAAAAACATTTTTACTATCATGCACTTATTATTAAAGAATATAATAAAACAATACATAGTCGTAAAGACACTTACAGCCAAATTACATGAAACACCTCGCAGACTCATTGATTTTAGTAAGAAATTGTCACTCGAGGTACTTTAATTTTTTTTTTACTTACAATACCAATTTGATGTATGATTGTATGAGTATTCGACATGGCATTATGTAATGTCAATAGTGGACAAAACCTCCAGGTTTATTTTCGAATAGCATCAAATCCATTTTAACCATTTATGTCATTTTAAATCGTTGCAAAGACAGAAACAACCTTGCTGAATGCCATACACAATCAGAGTGATGTATTTGTTTCGTTGTTGATAAACACAAACTTTTCACGGAGGGGGAATGAAAATATTAAATATTCTCACTTCGTCAAGAAGTGGATTTGACCAAATTTGATAACCACTCCCTGTTAATGATAGTTATTAAAACAATGATTCAAACTTCAAATGGATCGTTCCGGTGCTTGTTGGGTTGCCAACTGAAAAATATTTTTTGGTCAGTTTGGTGGCTGGCTGGCTGGGTACACAAACATTTTTAATTTCTTTAAATGTCACTACAATCTGTTGTTGATTGTGTTTGAATAGGTAACAAGTCCCTAGTCGCCAAGTCTGGTCAGGCATTAATAGAAAATCTTCTATTTCACTTATGACTATAATATGTATAGATTTAAAGTGATATTTTTCAATTGGACCAAACCGTCGGTAAGTGCCTGCGAGTCTGCTCATGCAATTAGGGCATTAAAAATTTTGTAACATTTGATAACACAAAGAAGATTATATAAATAATTTGAATCACTCATTTAAAAAAAAAACTTGAATTTTCCACAATTAATGATACATAGTGTAATATTGGTTTCTACATTGTTTTATCAAATATTACAAAAATTATGAAGTGGTATTTGCAACTCTGTATCATTGTATTCATTAGTGAACGGACTCCTAATCGGTAACGTTATACATTGTAGATCAAGTGACTGTTTTGCAAAACAGATTTCGTGTTAAATTGAAAGAGGCACTGACATTTTTGTACAATATACATACACTAATGAGTTA
Organism: Rhyacophila brunnea; assembly: GCF_057557595.1. Taxonomy (NCBI): domain Eukaryota; kingdom Metazoa; phylum Arthropoda; class Insecta; order Trichoptera; family Rhyacophilidae; genus Rhyacophila; species Rhyacophila brunnea. The sequence goes on along the minus strand of NW_028232806.1, from coordinate 35,617,634 downwards.
AAGATTTTTAATATGCCACTTGTGTTTACCCAGATTGGTGAGCGCCGAAAGGATTAATGCATTCCAATTTCTCATTGTCATATTATCACAAAAATAATCATTAAGATCAGAAAATCATTTGAAAAAATAATCAACAATCAATATTAATTTCTACAATAAATGATTAAGGTTCGCAACATTCACTAATGACTTTTAAATGAAAAACTTCTGTCTAAAAGTAAACTAAACAATTGCAAAATAAGAATAACTTACCCTTCTATTGGCTACCCGAACATCCATCTATAAAACACAATACTGTTTGAAAAAAAAACATGCAAATGTGAATTAAAATAATGTAATAAAAGAAATGTGTTGAAATATAAGAATAATTAAAAAATAATATCTAAAATCATTCACAGTACATACAGAAAAACCTCTTTAATTCTAAATTTAAAGTATCAAATTATGTAATCGGAAAAAAAATACTTTTTTTATATTAATAATGTTTTTGAACAATAAGAAAAGGTTGAATATATTATGAATCATAAATATATGAATAAAAAAAAAATATAATTCTGATACGGAAATGGCGAACCCTCATCTTAAATCATTTATATTATTTTGAATAAGTACTGATACCAATTATCGCAATAAATGTCTAAATCTCCTCATAGCGGTATGTGCGAAAACAAACAATTTCACGAATTTTGAAATAACGGAATAAGTACCCACACTTGGCTAGAAAAAAAAACCAGTTATTTGGCAACTAGCCCTCGAATGCTTAGACGTGTCAGAACCTAAAAGGCTACCTTTTTCACGACAAAGTGCACGAACCTACTCTCCAATAAGAAAATTTAGGCAAAAGCCGGAAGGCGCTGTTGTCGACTAAATGGGAGGAACTTGTTAGTTTATAATGGAATTGCAGTTAAAAATGGGAGAAGCTTCTTAGTTCACAGTTTTAACACGTAGCCAAGAAGATATTGTTTGAGTATACCGGCCGATATAGAATTTTAAAAACAATTAAACACAATCACTGCTGACCTTTAAATTACCTTTTAATTACCACATTTAAATAACACGTTAATTATATCTAATGGCCAACTGCTCCAACCGCGCCAGTCGCGGTGTTAGCACTAAATGAGTTAACCTCGGCGAAAGCCTTAACAACAAAGTGCCGTGACATCTTCAAGATTATTAGATAAACTTTCATGTTATCTCCATTAGCATCCGAGTTCTATATATATCTTGTGTGAAAAGTTAAATATACCTATTGCCCTGAATCCATGGCTTTAATAAAATTAATTAAAGTCAAAACACACCCTTCTACATAAACCCCTCCCTCCATATCAGTACATAATATTCAGTTTGAATTTTGTGGGGTTAAAAATTCAAGGAAAACTACAGTAAATCTCAAATTATAGAGGTTTTTCTGTACATACCTACTGAAATACTCACATTACAATAAAGTGAAACAACCAACTTGATAAAAATGCATCTGCTACGAATTTATTGAAATGAAAATTTAATTGTATTTCTCAGAATGACAGATTCAGCAACAAACTATTGAAAATAAAAAAAGTCGTGTTGCCGTATTTATTGTAACGGGATTAATGTTCTGACATTGATAGCACTAGAAATCTGGAAAATGGTCTTAAAAAATCAGCTTGTTATCATTAATTGTAAAAAAATACCGAAAAATGTAAGACTCTTAGATATTTGGGTCGTCACCGTGTGCTCTTACTCTTTCTTTCCTTGACATTTCAGGCTCATGCTCATTGCAGAGGCCATTCTCAAGACATATTGCATCGAATTGTACTTTTAGAGTATGTATATGAATGCTAACACCACTCAAAGTGAGTCGGAAGGGGGTCTGTTCGAGACCAAACGCTGTTCAGAATTAAAAAGGGAGTGATGGTGTACTACCTCAGTTGTGATGACCAGAGATACCTGAGTGAATATTGGATTTTGCTGGTGCTGTAAGCGATGACGTTTTTAAACATAACCCATCGTCCCTATTAATATTATCAGGGTTATCACTTATTGCAAGGTGTTAGTAAAATTTATGGCCAATGACTGAGAACGTAAGGTTTTAATCAATGTGCCCTCTCATGTTCACTCACAGGCTTTTTGTCTGTTCAATGAGGCTTGATCTTGAATATGCCTCTCCAAGGAGCCTGATGACAAAAGAATGAGGAAGAACACACGGAGAAAAAATATCCATGAAAGTATCAAACAATATAGAAAGAGACAAAGAAGTACTCATTTTCCAAATTGCTGGCAACAAAATATACTATTTAAATATCTTAAATTAATATCAAATTGATGATCTATTTTCCATCACCATGACATAAATCGTTCCGAATACATATAAACTGCAAAAATTCTTGAATATAATATATAATTTAACTACATGCGGCCCTCGACTTTCGTACGTAATTGGTTCTTGAAAATGTGTACGAATATTGATTGTACGAAAGTAGAGCAATGTAAAAAATATATATCAAAAAGTTTACTTCGGAATATTATTTATCAATGGGTATAATAAAGTAAACGAAGCGTATTATCAATCAGGTGTTTTCTTTATGAACTTCTCAAGAGATAGTTGAATACCACCCTTTTATATATTCGAGAAAGTGATGGGGAGCGGAGGAGAGAAGAGTGACTGCATGGAAACGCACAATTTCAACATAAATCAACAAAAAACTAAATGTTAAGAAACAAACGAAAGTCAAGGGCTGCCTGTACGTACGATATTAACGTCTTATTTAAAAATATTTGAATCCAAAATTTGAACACAGCTTAGTTAAAAGGTTTCTCGGTCTTTACAGATGCACAATTGAAATGAAAATATTGATAGAAATTAAAAAAAAAAAACTTAAAAGAAATAAATCATGCCACAGTCTGATCAAAACTGATTGTTAGTGTAAGACCTCAGAGGCAGCGAATCGTTGTTGACATTGAACTACTTTACAAGCTGTTTGTTGGCGAATTTAAAAGCGGGCGATTCAGCTACTGCGATTGTGATGATGACACAAAACTTTCCATTCGCTGAGAAGCCAACAAGCTAGCGAATATTTTGACAGAACGTAGTTCGTTTTTTTACCGGGAGGTCGCTACCACGTTTTACTGCACAGACGCAGTAGGCCCACACGCCGGCGTGTAGCGTGTAAAGTTGACCGGCTCTCAACTTTTCTCGGTAGATTGTTTACAATCTGCTTGTTAGCTTGTTCGATGATGACACTGGGCGACTTTACAGGCAGATTGTAGATTCGCCAACAAGCAGCTCGTAAAGTAGCTCAATGTCATTGACGCTTTACTGCTAAGCAACTCTGCTTCAAAATTTTTACCTCAATGGAGTATTTTGATCAGACTATAATACTTTTTTATAAAATTATAACAATCTATTATTGCCTCGCATGCATAGAAAGATTACCCTAATCTTATTAGAACCTTGCTGGACATGCTTTTTTAATAATTTATATTTCTGTAAAAATACATCCATCTATTATTTATTGCATCATACATCTAAAACATTTAAAATAAATATTCAGTTTATTACAGGTGATAAATAAATAACACAGAAGAAAATGTTTTCATAGAAAAAATACAAATTAATATTCCAGAAAGTCCTAAAATCTTCTCAATATTGCAATTATCTTGTTGACATTTACAACAAAAATTAAATACCATCTTGTTATCCATTTCCTTGATTCAAATATTTTCACAATATTGAGAATGAAACAAAAAACAAACAATTAATAATCATTTACTTGTTTATTTTTTGAGACCTTTCATTATAACTACAAGTAGATTTTTAATGCTATTGTATTACATAAATATAATTAAGATCACTGAATTTCAAAAACTGATACTGTTTTCCAAGTTTATATTTAAAAGACGCCACAACCAATTTTAATCCATTATTTGTAACCACGTCAGTTTTTTAAATTCAGTCACATAATTATAATCACAAACTGAAATACATAGTATTCTTTTTATTAAATTTTGTCTGCAAATGGAGGTAATGCAAATTTTTTCAATTCAAATCAGATTCTGTAATGTAATAATGGCCTTTGGTATGCAACACAGCAAATTTTAAATCAAACAAATGACATAAATGGTTTATAAAAAAATTGTATGTCAATTAAATCGGTAACCATAGAAAAATATTACATGTCGGTAGCATCTGATGCATTGCTTCTTGCATCTTGCAACAATAATTTCAGGTATTTTTTTCTCCGGCAAATAAGTCCATAACAATGCTGCTACAAATGGCTTGCAATGCGGAACGACTCACAGCATTAACCTTTTCAGCTTCATATTCAAAGGTTCCTTCTTTGTAGATTTTGTAGAAGGTTTTGCTTCAACAACTTTGATGGCCACCCATGACAAATCCGCAATGCTACAAATCATGATACTTAAAAAGATGCCTGAATTCGTATTAATGCATCCTAATTTGAAATTACAGATTTAGAATTGATTGGAAAAAACTTTCATCCGGTGTTGCATTCTTAATAATCATATTCAGACAAAAGATAATATAAAGTGCATGATTAACCCGGTGCCATACCACAATGAAAAAAAACATTGCCAGAAATTTACTACAGAACAGTAGAATTCGCTCCAGTCCTCAATCTACAATATAGTTAGAGGTTGTGATCAAGAAATCATCAATGAGATTCTTGAAAATTCGAAAAAGTTCAAACAGAAAAAGAAAGCTGGCGATCGCAATCATAATTATAAAAATTCACCCGAAGAGCATGAAATTGAGGCATAAAAAATACAAGAAAGCGAGCTCTAGATTTTGATTGTGAAGCTTTATTTTAAAGTTTAATTTCTGGTTAAAAGCAATTTTGTCCGGATAAGATAAAAAGAAAGCTCTTGACTTTGGAACTTTCTTAATCTCTCTTACAAAAAAAAAACTATTACCCACTCTGCTATACTGAAGATGACCTTTTCAAGAAATTTAGTATTCGCTTGGTGGTAATTCATGATAATTATTAATAAAATGTGCTCTGGATCACTCAGTATTCATGACGTATAAAAATTGTTAAGACATTGTTGACACTTAGTAAATCAAATAGTGAACTATAATATCAAGAGTACGAAAATTATTGTCTGTGATTGTATTATTATAATTTATTATTGTCAATACTGTATGGTGTGGATAGACAAGGAACTACGTGATTTTGGACAGAGATTGTTGATAAAATTCCAAGTTATAATAATTGATTTAATGAGAAAAATCGTGGATGACAACTGAGGTAATACCGTCTAAAAACGTTCCTTGACCCCCGTTATAAAGTGATGATACATTATTGAAAAGATGTTACAGACGTTAGAAATTTATGAAATGCAGTGTGTCTCGGAAACGGTGTGGTGTGACACTAGGCTTAGGCATGTGTTTCGTGGTGGCGAGGCGTGCCATCTGACCTGGTGCTGCGGCTGATGATGCTGTTGCTGCGGGGGTGGCATCTGTGAGTGTGTGTGCTGCAAGTACAGGTGCTGCTGGGGGACGTACCCCGCCCCGCTGCCCACCCCTACTCCCACGCCCACCCCCACTCCTCCGGCTCCCAGCCCAAACGGCGGGGGCGGCGTCGCACTATTGTACGCCACTTTGTCATAGCTCTGCAATTGAATGGGACAATTGTCACAATGTGTTGAAAGCATCAAAGTCAGGGAAACCAATTGAGCACCTCACCTCACCTCACTAGTATTATCCTGCTAAATCTTCGCTTTAGAGATGATATTGATTAAACATGACGTGGCAGTTTACGAATAATGTGATACGCATCACTTATGGTACTATCTAAAATAAACGGTCGTTAAATGTGTTAAAATAATATGAGACTTTATTAATTTTAATAGAATTATGATTATTTTAGATGTAAATTGAGGAAAATATAAAACAAGGTAATAAATGGACTACTGTCCGACAAGAAGATCTAGGCAATAACCGGAAGTCGCTAGTGCGGAAGGAGGAGGATCTTGTTAGTTCACAGTTATAACACGTGGACAACTCGTCGCTATCCGGAAGGCGCTTCAATCGAAGTGCAGTTAAAAATGGGAGGAGCTTGTTATTGTTAGTTCACAGTTTCAACACGTAGCCAAGAAGAATCTTGTTGGACAGTAAAATGAAACAGGACTGCAGAAACTACACGCAAACAGCGAGAAAACATAAATTCCGCGCACATTAAATTGTGATTTCCCTGTTATTAGTTTTAGTTTGTATGTAAACAGATGTACAATGTGTTTTATGAACTAACGTGCAGAAAACCAATGCTGTTGCGAAAACACTATTTTTTCGTATAAGTATAATGCCTGGTCCACACCGGCAACAAGTCGCGCGACAACTCGTTAAATTTTACGATAATTATCATAATTGCTTAAGAAATTTTACGATAATTATCATGCTTATCGTAAAATTTAACGAGTTGTCGCGCGACTTGTTTTCGGTGTGGACCCGGCATAAGGGCTCAATTGTTGCTATCTAGTGGTGAAGACTCGATACTGACTCGTTATTTAACATTTACAGATAAAAAATAATTCAAACATGAGAATTATCTAAACATAACACCTAAAAAAGGCAATTGCCACGAATATTGCAAACTGTTTTCATGGGGCACTCACATTGACTTTATTGAGCGTGACATGTGTCTTTCCTCCACCGTACATAGTGCTATTGAGATCAGTCGCTGCCGATGTGGAATTGCTCACTCCGCTTTGCTTCACCACACTCGTTTGCTGTGTGGAACTGTACCCGCCTGTAATCACATCACATATTATACACCACATAACACAATTTAGACGGCTAACTTATTGTAACAATTATAATACCTCAATACAAATATGATAAACTACCGTTGATAGCTAGCTGCCTTGTGTATAGAATAGACCCACTGATGCCATAAATCACCAAAAAAGTTTGTGGGGGTTTATTTTATAATTTTGAATAACACAAGAGATGTCACATTTTGTTATATGTTTAGATGGAATTTAGACTTTTATTGACCCGGACTCATGAGAGAATAAATCTACGAGCTGTCCGTCAGTAGGTAGTAAGGATTTGTAGGTCTTTATTGACAGGTAGACACGTTAACAGCATCGCTGCCTCCGGCTCCGATCGGAGCCGCGTCACCACTCATAGTCGGTGCCACCGTATCCGATCGGAGTCGCCTGTATAGTAATCACGAAATTGTCATTATTTCACTGGCACTACCATTGAGTGATTTATTTCTTAGCTGGCATCTCAGATGAATATGTTACCGATATTTTTCGCTAGTTGGTTTTTAATTTGTTTTTTTATAGACATTTTTCGGCACTGTGTTTTATAAGGTCCTACCTACATACCACTTATCATTATCACTTATCGCATGTTCAGCAGTGGCAGCATTAGGTTATTTAGAATATTTTTCAGTATGATTTTATAAAGATAAAAAGTTTTTTAGTCAAGCACGCCACTGTTCAAAGAAAATATTAATTGGTCTTCATATTAGTGTTACTTAAATGGTTGCTTTGAAATTTGATACTTTTCATAATGTGGTGAACACCAAATCTCATAAAATCAATTAGGGACCCATCTCAGGCCATAAAAAATCCATAAAATAAATTGGGTAACATAATAATATTTTCGAGCTTTTACAAGGGCCTTCATTCACAAAACCACTTGAATGTTTTCAATGTCTTAAGTACTGTGAAAAATTTTATAATTTACGACTTGTTATAACATAACTTATTTATAACAAATACAGTTCAAGTTCAAGGGCAGTGCCGCGGCTCTGATCAGTGACATTATATTTAACTGCCGTATTGACATGTTTATCTATTTAAAAAATATTATGAATATAGTCATCACTTGTTTTCATTTACCTTGACCTAATTTTTACGTTTTCGTGGAATTGGCACATGGGGTCAATTCTATATACTAGGCAGCGAAACTGTTAAACACTATAACCATCCACAATAGCAGGTGTCTAACTATGGTCTTCAACTTTATAATCCCAAAAACCAAGCATCTTTTTTACTACAGGTTCATGCTTGTACTTTCACACCCTTTCAGACATATTATTATACTATAATAGGCAACACATTTGTGTGAACCATGGATCCTCAGTAAAAGAAAAATCTAAGAACTTAAGAGTAGCATAGTATAGAGATGCATGTTGGGTATGATGCGTTAGGACAGAATACAGATTAATTGAATAAGGGAATAAACAAGGCTGTGCAATGTAATATATGCCTATTAACCTAAAATGTATACGGACAGGGCAGATAACTCGATGAGACAATCGCCAGACAAATTAATCCAGAAGTACCTAAGAGGTAGAAAACATTAGAATAGAAATTATTAAGTTTGGCGGAAGTACGTGGTAACGCTCCACATAAATGAGTGAAAAGTAGTGGTTCACTTGGTCAAGTTCACTATGCACCTTAGCCGGCTCGCACATCTAAACTCGTCTCTTCTGCATTATGTCGATGTGACGTCATCGTTATTCACAAAACATACGTTGCCAAATGAAGCTCCCGCACATTGGTGGAATGTGACTTTTTAGTTTGAAAAAAAAAATCCAGTGTTGCTAGCAACAAATCGCACGCGTCTCGGGCTAAGAGTCGAAGCCGCTAGTGTTGCAGTTACGGATACGCACACGTTACAAATTGGTCATTCCTGTGTAGATGTCAAAGCTCGCCGGTCACTGCATCCCATACATATCCATATTTCAAAAGGTTACGCGTGACTGTCGCTAGGCGGTGCGGTCTTCATATTATGCAACATCTGTGCGACATTCCTAGAAGGTTTGATTTATTGCTGTGCGGCAGACGAGGCTAAAGACCGACAAGTTTAGATATGTGCACCAGCTTATAGCGCAATCAACAGAAGAATGGTGTCAGATTCTAATGGCAGTACAGATGACTCATTCAAGTGCTGATTCACTGCTTTCAAACGACACTACACTAATAGGGTGTTCATCCAAAATTTTCGAATGCGATTTTATGCCAGATATATAATACGCCCGTATAATTGCGTTCATCCAAATTTAGTACATAAGCATCTCGCCGAACCCGAACACCTAATGCCCCTCTACCATAAGTTTAGCGAAACCGATTGCTAAATTTGGCAGAGTCCATTTTTGACAGATCGCAACTGACAGCCCGCGTTTGTTGATAATTGTCATAGGTTCTTGTTTTCTTCCGTATTTCATTATGATTCAGTGTATTATTTTGATTATTGTCTAATGGTACTATCTATTTTACAATTGATTCTATAATTGGTGCTTATTTTATTCAATCATGAATGCTTTATTTATAGGTAGTAAACTTTGCTTTCGTAGATAAAGCTAATCTACAATGCCGCAAATTTCGTAAAAGAGGCGACGCTTTCAAATTTAGGAGTCTCGTTAGTAAATACACATCAAACGCAGATTCATGAAATCAAATAAATACAAGTAATATAATATTTTGAACAACTCAATTCACATGATTATGCTGGAATCGATTTATGCATAATAATTATATGGTAGGTAGGTATACTATCACGATAACCATTTACTTTCATTTGTTTATATTGTAATGATTATTTATTCAATAACGTTTATTCGGCATTCGGATTATCCGGCCATAATGTAGCATTAATCGAAAAATAAAAGAAATAATATGAAAGTAAATGTAATAGCGAGTTCAAAATATATGGACCACTAGGGATATCTAGCGGCAAAATGTCAGAAATTGTAATTTATTTGACAGTTAAGTGCCCATAGACATCAAAAACTGACCATAGAGAAAAAATATTTTTCTGTTTTAATATAAGGAATACTTGTTTCAAATAGGCGCGCATGTACAAACACCGTTATTTGAATAGAGCATAATGGAACAAGGCGGCGCCCGTATATACAAATTCGAAGCTAAGTGGGTGAACACTCGACAAGTTTTATTACGGCAATAAACGGTTTCGGCGTAAGGTGAGACCGTCATAAACCATTCGGTTCGGCTTATTTCCATGGAAACCCTGTTACACTGTTCCAAAGTGATTTCGTCATGGCCGCAATGCCAGAAGAATCTGTACTTCCTCTACCGTATGTGATGCTTGTTTGAAAGCTAACCTGTCTTATAGTCCTGGTGGGCGTTGTGTTGCTGCGCGGGCTGCGGCAGAGCCACGGGCGTGGTCACTTGCTGCTGCTGTTGCTGTGTATCGTATTGTTGCAACGGTTGCGCGGCGGGTTGTGGCTGAGGTGCCGCATAGCTCGTAGCCCCGCTGGCATACCCTCCGCCGCCACCACCAACCCCCACTCCGCCTACACCAACTCCTACTCCTTTGCCACCAGCATAACTCGACGAAGCTGCGCTGCCACCTGTCGCTATCTGAAAAATCGCAATATAACTTAATCTCCTAGTATCTGTGCGTCAAGCGTAAACTAATTGATTTCAAGGTTAATTTCTATTTTCTACAGTATCTTATTTTCAAATTAAAATATGTCTATTTCTATTAGATGATAAACTCTTTATAGCAATAAATACATAAAATTGGACATAATCGGTAGTTTTTTTGTATGATTTTGGTGTTTTTTAGAAATTACACTGACGATGTACAAAATTGTTGTTCAATTTTAACCATATGTGTGACTTACCGGTAATTGTTATTAGAAATCTCAATTAGCCTATTATTTATTTTTACAACACTGAATTTATCTTTTGCTAAAAATAATGGAGCATAGATCTTACTTGGTACATGGGAGGGGTGCCGTAGGGCTGAAAGCTTCCAGGAACAATATTGCCTCCATAGAAGTAAGCGTAAGGCTGCATAGCCGCTCCAGCCGCCCCCAAGAGGGCGGCCGTGGCAGGCTGCTGCCCCTGGCCCTGCCCCTGCTGGCCTTGCTGGTGTGGCACTACCGCTTGCACCTGCGCCTGTTGTGAGGGCGAGGGTGCGTCTGCTCTCCCAAAGCGACCGTCCGCTGATCCCAGAGAGGTGAATGAGGGCATGGAAGCGTCACGGCCAGCGCCGCCTCCCCCACTACTGCCATAGCCCATTTCATAGTACCCCGTCTGTCAACATTACGGAAAACTTAGACATCTATAAAGTAAAAACAGTTTGATTTGAATACTGCAGTTCATTCCGATATATTAAAAAAAAAAAAAAAAAATAATTCGAAGCCCTGATTATGAATCTAAATAATGATGGTTCATTGTATAGATAAATTAGTTTAGGGTTGTAACACATATCGCAAGACATGTTTATCAGTGTACAGTGACCATGATGGTTGCTAGAAACAAGTAGTTAATTTCATCGTACAAATGTTTTCTTCAGTCTTTCGTTCTAGCATTTCTTTACTACGATGCAATTGCAATTTAATACTTTTCTGCATATTTTGTTGGTTGGATTAATGTTTGTTAATTGGAATACTTGGTTTTCAAGAACCTCAAAAAATCACATTCGACAATAATGACGTGTGTTAACAATTGTCTCACCATATGATGGGGCAACCTCTGCTGGAGCATCTGCATCTCTTCATAGGTGTAGGCGAGGGGCTGTTGGGGGTAGAATGGTTGGCTCATGATGTACTGACCCATCATGGCGTTCACATGCCCCGCCGTGCCACTCGCTGACCCGCTGCTCAAGCCTGACGTCGCTATTGATTTACCTGCAAATTACTCATTTGATTTTTATGACATTCATTAAAATCCATCGCTTCATTTCAGTTAATTTGAAATATCTGTCATGACAAGTAAATGATGTCACTATAGGCAATTCAGGAGATATCGGTGACTACACTGTGACTGTCATAAGAATTCACTACTGTCTTGCCGCTTTTAGTAAACCGATTAATTTATTATATGGGATAGGCCTTTAGCTAAATTCACATAGATTTGATGTACACACACATTACCTGGCAGTTCGAAAAACATTCATTAGTCATTCATTGGTCGGCGTATTGGTATTAAATGGTATTCAGCCAATGAGGTATCGACTGATTAGTATGGAATGGTTTTCATTCAATGAGATTTTATATCGGGTTTGTCCAAACTGATGGTGGGCAATATACGATCCTCATTTGTAAGAATGTCTCCATTAGCACAGTGAAAAAATCACAGGCACCACATGCAAACATTTGACATTTCATTCAATACTTTTTATACTGTGATGAGCTTAGTTCTAAATTCGATAAGTACCTGACGATTTATGATGGTATATATAACCGTGGCTATTAGACCCTTACAATTTAAAAATATTTGTTACTAATAAAAAAATCGCAAGGGTTTCGGTTCTACAAAATAAAATTTGTAATGTTGGTTCCATTATTCAACTTTTTTCTTCAAAAAACCTAATCCTACAAAAGTGGAGGAACCTTCAAATGCTCTAAAAAGATGCACTTTGTCATAACAGAATATCTATCATTTATAATACTTCACAATTGCAGAAAATACCATTTGGTTGTCGTAAGATTTCAGAGAGAAACAAACGCAATAGCATACATTTTTTTCAAGAATTATATTATAAATTCACCTCATTCACCATCATTCAACTTAATGATGGTATGCACAGTACCAGACAAGTTCTCATTCAAACCATGTGTCCATATCTACTGCTTACATACAGAAGATGTGGTAAAACCTACATAAGTAAAAATTGGAACCCAATGTGTTAAGTAATATTTTAAATTTCAATAATATAATTTCGAGTTCACAGATTCTTCATATATATTTTTATATACATTTGTAATAGTGACAATAAGTTCGTGTAGGTACATTGTGTAGTGAAATATTTAAAGTTAATTTTTGTACATTGCGATCAAAATGTCTGCGCGTGATAGTGTATCCGATGAGGAAGCCCAAGAATCCATTGAATACTTGGATTCCGATTATGAAATGGAAACTGATGATGAAGGAGAAACAGGGCTGGCAGAACCACACAATATTGACGACCCTTCTGATGTTGACCATAATGTGGGAGAGGCTTCCACTTCCACCTCTGGACATGAAGCACCAGAGGCTCCACGTCAACCGTGGACCGCGGGACCATTTGTGCCAATTGTGTATGACTTTGACAGTTTTAACACTGGTGTTAATCCAAGTGTAGGCTTGAATGAGAATTCAAGTGAAATGGAGTTTTTCACACACTTTTTAAATGAAGATATAATGGGTAAAATAGTGAACTTTACTAACGGCTATCACGATCATCTGACCAACACACAACTCCACACACCTAACGCCCGAATTCATAACTGATATGATACTTCCATAAGCGAATTGTACATATTTTACGCTGTTACCCTATTGATGACGAGAAACCGCCGTCTTACAATAGAGAAACTATAGAGGAAGGATAGATGGTCAGAGATCGTTATGAGCTAATTTTGCAAATGCTTCACTACTCTGACAGTGAAACCCCTGCCGGTGATAGACTTTACAAAATTAGAACACTTCTCGACCACTGCAGAAATTTGTTCAAAGACTCAATGTTGCCGAATGAAAACCTCTGTATAGATGAAAGTATTATAGTATTTCAAGGACGACTTATATTTAAGCAGTTTATACCTTCAAAAAGACATAGGTTTGGGATTAAGTTATTTGTGATTTGTGATGTTGAAACTGGATATATTTTAGATTTTATAATTTATTGTGGCGACGGAACGGAAATTACCGATAAATAAATAAAAATAAATACCCTAAAAAAGGGTGAAATAAAATCTTTAAACCGACACCCTTTGCTTGTGTTGAAATGGCATGACAAAAGGGAGGTAAACATGATAACTACCATGCACGACGACTCAATGGTGCCCACACATAAAACCAATAGAGCCACAGGACTACCCATTATAAAACCGAAGTGCGTTGTTGATTACAACAAAAACATGGGCTCTGTCGATAAAGTTGACATGATGTTGAGTAGTCTGTCGTGCATGCGAAAAACAATTAAGTGGTACAAAAAAGTTGGTTTCCACATCATTGATTTATTTTTATTAAATGCTAGTATTATTTACACAGTCATAACCGGTAAAAAAACTTCTTTGGCCGATTTTCAGATTAAAGTAATTCGTCAATTAATAGAAAAATATGGTAGTGCCTCAAAACCTTCAACATCATTAAATATACCTTCTTCCAGTAATAATCCAAAAAGAATGTTAAAAACCGAACTTTTAAAACATTTGCCACGTCAAGTTCCCCCAACTGAGAAAAAAGTCAAAGCATTTAGGCGGTGTCGGGTATGTTCCCAATCTACCATTAAAAATACAAAAAGAAAAATGACAAATATTATGTGTCGAGAATGTGGTGTAGCTTTGTGCCCTCAGCCCTGTTTTTACGATTACCATGAAACTATTAAATTTTAAACTCTTGTCCGATAAAATTTTATGTTAAGTGTTTTGAAATAACCCCTCAATAATAAATAAAGTGATTTCGTAATATTTTTTATGTGCTCTGTAAAATATTAATGTGTTCTGTGTTTGAAGTGGGGTTCCCACATATTGTGCCCTAATAAACTTGTCATCGCGCAAGTGTCCATGCCACTTGAAGTACGACAGTGGCGCCTGGTATGTACCTATGCATGGTTTTTTTACTATGGGACGTGTTTGTTCAAGCTCTATCGCCTCATTTAAGTCGTATTTGTTTATTTTTAGATGTCGTAAAATTATTAGGAATGTATATTTATCGGTTCTACTGCTTCTCGGATTTTTAATGACAGTTTTTAACATGACAGTTTTTAACGAGTTATGATATGATTTATGATTCGTAAAAATCACGCCGCCGACAAATGACCATTGGCGCGACGAAAAGGTTAATGGCGGTTCTGGTTGAGTTTTTAAATTTATGGAATGAGGGTTCCGACAGATTCCGGTTCCAAAATAATTATACAGTTCTTCGAATTTGTTATGTTCTTCACATACTATAAAAAAATAAATAAAACATACAAAATTTTGGTGAATGATCATATTATGAATAGAATGATAATACATATAGGTATACAAAAAAAACTACTTTAAAATGCTGAATTGCCTAACTAAGCGAATGTACTGAATTATTTGAGAGAATTAATCCGTATATAGGAGAATATGACTTGAAACATTCATTACCTAATGAAGTTGAGCTTTTTGATGACTGCGTTGACTGCGCTGTGGGTGTGTTTGATAAACTATTACTGGCTGATGTCACCGCGCTTTCATACTGAAAATAACAAAATCAATAATCCATCATTATTCCAAGCGTTATTCGCAACCTAGGAGGTTAATTTATTATTAAAATACAGGTAAGTTTGTAAGAAAACATTAATTAGTAATAATCCAATTATTATTGTTAATATGTATTAGCAAAAAAGCTTTCATAGAGAAAAATGTGTTAATCGCTTTATAAGGTGGTTTAGTGTAGAAACTATTTTATATTGGATGTAGTATAAAAGAATGATTGATTTATACAATATTTTTACAATTTTTTGACACAGGGCAATAAATAATATGACGCAGTGATTCCCCTGTCAAAAATACTAAGCAAGAATGAAACCAATTTCGGTTGTGAAAATAATTAATACAAATAATGATTTCCATAGTCTAAATAGAGCAACTGAAAAAAATTAGTCCATAGACATAACTATTACACATTGATGTTTACTATAGAGATACAGTAAATTTTAACTCTTGGTTACAAAGATGCCTTGAATTAGGAATGAGGTGTTCCCTCGTACAAAAGACACTTATGGTAAATCTTTCTTCATCCAATGAATTTTTTCACGATGGTGACGATCAAATATTATAAAAGACCATTTTGCATAAATATTAGAGTGAGTCACACGAAAGCATGGGAAGTTAGTTTTGTTCCAAGCGCATCTCTATTTGTTCAGTGATCTACCAAGGCACTAACACTACCAAGGCACAATCGGTGGTTCTAGGATCGAGAACAGGCGTTTGCATTTTACCACCCTCTTCAAAGAAAAATGATAAATAAAATAAAGCGATCCGGTCGAAATATAATAATATAATACAAAAGAAAACTCCAAAGGAAAATAAAACAAAAGGGTTAGGTTAAGAGTATGTTTTAGTGTGATCCTTACCTGAGAGTCTTTGACATTAGATGAAAGCTTATTGGAATTAGTCTGCATACTGGTTTGGTAATTGTTATAGGGAACACTGGCGGCGGTGTACAAACCGCTGTTGCCGTAAACTGACGATGAGTTCTAGACAACAAACAAAAAACAGTTCCTTTGTTGTCACATTCGCCAAGGCAGATACATATTATTTCATTTATACACACACATGCGTTTAATTGACAACTAATACATGGCCCCACGGCAATATTCGAAACGGTTTTCAGAGCCTTCTAAAGGTAATGTCATTCACTTTTGCTTTCAACTGATGGATTTATGATAATCTAAAAGAGTGAAATTCAAAATTCACAAAGAAAACAATGTCACTTGAACACAAAATTATTTATGATAATACATTTTACATAATTTTATCATTAGAATTCAATGATTTGTTTTTTTATGTAGACAAATGGGATTATGTATCAATAGAATACTTAGCTGTTTCAAACAAATCATGTAGAATATTTTTAAATGTGACAGAATAGTTCTGCACACAAGTGACAACAGGTTATTGGCATTAAGAGTTAATCTTTTTTAAATTTAAATTAACACAACAAAGGATTTAAAACAGCTTTGCTTTTGATTTCTGGTCTCGCATCACTGTAACTGAAATTTCCAATTTCAGCATAGGATTTTTCCATAACGGTAAAGATACAATTATTGTATTTAAATACAAAGGATGGAATCTGTCTATTCCAGATCGGATTAGCGTTTTCACAGTACTTAATTCACCACACTGAAGCGATCAATGCCCAAAGTTGAATTACATTTGAGAACATTCCAAAAATTTGCATTGAATATTATACGTTAGCAATAACCACTGACAAGAGCTACAAATTTGAAAACCGACCAGAAAAACTGAACCACGTTGCCAGACCGTCATTTTTCTTTAAACGCAAACATATCAGTTTTGTTTTTTTGGTCAGAATCGACAACGTTCTGTGGTCGTGTCCGGGACCACAAAAACACAAATTAAAGCATGTGTTGATAGAATTTATAATTTCTCACGATTGCTAAATTCTAAAAATTCACATGTGATTCAGGCTGATATATTAGCTTCAGATTATTTAAAAATCAAGACGCACGAGATAGAGACTATGTCTATGACAACCTTACACCTTACATACCTGCTGTTTTATAATTTTTAACTGTTTCATTAGAATTTAATTGAATACTCTTTGTACAAAGAATTCACCAATAACACATAAGATAATATTATTGTGTACGTATGTATCCATATTCCAATAAAAGAAACAGTGTTATGTGAAAATGGCAGATATTTAAGATTGCAAGCATAGTAAAGATAGAATGATGATTTAACAAATAATAGTGTGAAATATAAACATGAGAATGGGCCCCTTAATAGAAAGCATTTAAAAAATTAAGTAATGATCTTCCTGTCAAAGGTCTATCAACATCTATCACACGTCTATCAAAATCGGCAGCTTTATTCCAGTAGAAATATTGCACCTGCATGCGCACCACATTGATTTAGTAATTGAGAGAATGGGATGAATTGGCACCACCAACCGGACACTGGATTACAGGATGACGGACATCTGGGCTCTGCTGTCAAAGAAATTTACGTATATTACGACTAGACCGAGTAAGCAGCAACAAGCAAGTATCGACCTATAATAAATCGAGGTGTATGATTGGTATGCTTTCACATTCCAATTTTGCACTGAACCGCAACAATATTGCACAAGAACCATTTGAAAAGCGTGTCCGGAAACTTGTACGTATGCAGTTCGCCGTATCACACTTCACCGTTAAATGTTGTATCGGAAATATATGACCGTATATTAAAGTCCGTCAAACCTCTTTGGGTCGTATAGTAATCTCTGTCACGTAACCTTGCCATTTGGAATAAAAACATGAATAAACCAATCGAGTGCTTGGAATATACTAATACAATTATACGGCGTACGTGTGTAAACCAATCGAGTGCCCGGCTTTTACTAATACATTTATAAAGTTGTGTATACACACAAATCCTTGTCACTGTGTACAATGGCAAGGTTACGTGGAGGATAGTCTACTGACATAAAATTCATGTCTAAATAAAACATGGTTCTTGCCAGTTTGCACTTTACAGGAAGCCAGCAGCAAACAAATTTAGAAAATAGCCGATTTACTGAATTATTTGTTAGGTTAGGTTTTCATTCTTGAATTCATGAATTTTGCCAAAATCAGCTATGAAAATTGAATTAATGTTCGTACTGAATCTAATAAAATTAGAGACCGTATAGTATACGGTCACATCTTTCCGATAAGAAAGCTGACGGCAAACCGTGCCACGGTGAAATGTTTTATGTACATGTAACCTGGAAAAGAAACAACATTCTTCAATATATTTAAACAAACTTTTGATTGGCACAATAGCAACAACCGAACATATTGCACAATATTGTTGGTCGATATTTTGAAGATCTGTGCAGTATGACATCAAAAAAAAATTAAAATATATTGTGTAATATCGATAAATTTGTAAACAACCATAAACCTCGCTTTATTCCCGGCAGATATTTTATATTAGACTTGCTGGAGCAGTAGTAGTCATCCAGTTGGCAGTGCTGAATCGTCTTAGACCCGTAATAATTTATAATGGGCACACACTAAGGCGCTAAATATTGTGATTATAGTGTTATTCTGCTAGAATATGGGCTGCAGGATACAATGTTACTTACACCTTTGCTTGTGAAATGAAGAAATGTGTCCAGAAACAAAACACGTTTTGGTACACCAAAATAAATAAAAACGTAAGCATGTTAGATAAAAGCAATCGAATGAGATTATTCAAGGTGTTTAGTTACAAAAAAAAAAACAGTTCAAACAAAATAAGTCGAATTCCATAAAAACAAGGAGATTTGAAGCGCTTACTTTCAAAAGCGGCTAAAACGGTTTTTTGAGTTGAATATATATTTTGATGAATTATATTTGTCTACCATAGTATGGTCTGAGTTTTAATTTCAAAACTCAGCTAAATATGTCAATATTAATTATTCTAAATCTAGCTTAGTTTCAAAATCGGCTAAAACAGTAGTAAAAGATATAAAATATGTTATTTCAATTTATCTCAAAATTGCATAAAACCGTTTTAGCCACTTTTGAAAGTAAGCGCTTCATTGATCAAAATAAAATTGCAACTTATATATAAGGCACGACAATCGAATGAGAATTTTTTTTCCAAATTACTTGCCACTTCAGAACAGAAATCTATCAATGAAATCTATTGGTTGATTCTGAAATTTTATTGCGTCTGAATGACATGTTTCATTCATAAATATTTAACAAAAACAGAACATTCATACAGATATATCTTTGTTTAGATTGAATTCGATTTATTATATTATTACTACCAAGGTGTGTTGTTTTGAGCACACATTTAAACGCGCTAGTGAAAAAGCAATAATAATAATTCTTGTACAGACATCGGTCGAGAAGGTCAGCGTACATACCTGGTACGTATTAATGGGCTGCGTGTGTTGATATTGGTTGAGGGTATTGGTGGGAGGGTATGTGACGGAAGCGTTGCCTGATCCCAGGCTTTGTACTGCTGTAAAGGACGGTACACTCGAGTTTACCTGAAAATAAAACACATATTTAGAAGTGCACAATTGGACGGAAGCCATTCTTGATAGAGACAAATAGAAAGTCGTGTACATTGCAGTACAGTATAAAATCAGTGTCCGGGCACACATGCTGTTTGTGGTACCCCATATGCCTGAAAACTTATCCATCTTCTCGAGTGTCTTCCTATGCACACTTAGTTATCAGGTAAAATACAACAATGGTTAGTAGTTAATAGTGAGTATTACAATGGTATATAATAGTAAAGTGTAATAAAAACAACAATACAATACATGTATGTGATTTCTCGAAAACCTTTTCTGCGGTTGTCTCACTGCTACTAATTCACTACCACTTTACTATTGCCATGGACCTCTCAGCCTATTATGGTATTAAAGAGAATAAGAAGGGTTATTCTTTTAAAGATTCGCCGCCGGTATAAAAATCCTCGACAAGTTCATTTCCTATGAAATAAAATTTATAACCCTGATTCCACAGTTAATAGTCAGTCATGCATTAGACCAGAGGTCACTAAAATGTGAATGAGGAAAATACATCGTAAGAAGTCGCAGAAAAAATGAGTTCATTAAATAAGTATGGTTTATACCTGTGAATACGGAGACCAGAGGTCACTAAAATGTGAATGAGGAAAATACATCGTAAGAAGTCGCAGAAAAAATGAGTTCATTAAATAAGTATGGTTTATACCTGTGAATACGGATTGGCGGGGTAGGCGTGGTGGGGTTGCGTATGATAGGGTTGCTTGTAGGTTTGATTTGGATATGAGTACGGTGACTGCTGGCTGCCCTCCGATGCAGACGATGACGACTTGCCCGTCAGCTGACTTTCGATGCCTGCAACAATTCACAGTATAATTAATGTACATAGTTTGGAAAAGCTTCAGA
Organism: Rhyacophila brunnea; assembly: GCF_057557595.1. Lineage (NCBI taxonomy): Eukaryota > Metazoa > Arthropoda > Insecta > Trichoptera > Rhyacophilidae > Rhyacophila > Rhyacophila brunnea. Next base: position 35,597,111 of record NW_028232806.1, on the reverse strand, counting down.
AAAGTCTAGAGCTAGTCCCAAGTGCCTTCATTTCCGTTTCGGTACAAGTATTGTCACGAATGGTTGTAGTATTAGCACTGAACTGGAAAGGATTATCTTAATAATGTTAACTTCATACAGTAAAACCTCGTTAATATGAACACGCTTAATTCTAAATTTGCCGTAAAATCTGTCCTCAAAAATGTTCTAACTTCTTCTTCCACGTCCTTGTCGGTTTCGAAGCGTTTTCCGACAAAATGTTGGTTTAAGTGAAGAAAAAGATGGAAATCACTCAGCGCCCATTCGAATGTGTGCAAAAGCGCGGTGGTCCTGTTGGCTGTGCGGGGTCGAGCGTTGCCGTGCACCAAACCCGTGCCCTTGGTCAGCTTTCCTCTACGCTTGTTTTGAATAGCCCTTCGGAGGTTTTTTAACGTTCGGCAATAACGATCGGCGTTGATGGTTGTCCCTTGAGACAAAAAATCGACAAGAATAATGCCTTTTCGATCCCAAAACATGGTTGCCATGATTTTCCAGCTTCAGATTGTCTTGACGAAATTTTTGAGAGGGAGGCAAAGAGGGGTGGCGCCATGTCATTGATTGCCTTTTTGACTTTGGGGTTAGGTGGTGAACCCATATTTTGTCGCCTATGACGATAGAGTCCAAAAAAACGTGAGCGCTTTTCAAATGATTTTGCTTGTGAGCTTTCGTCAGCATTTTGGGCACCCGACGAGCACACACCTTTGCATACGCCAATTTTTCCCTCAAAATCGTTTGTATGGTAGACTTATTGATGTCTGGGATCAAAATTGCGAGCTCACGGACTGTCAAGACGTTGATCTTCACAAACTTTATCATTGATTTTCTTTAACAAAATGTCACCAAATGAAGACCCACTTCCCCTCCCCTCCTTATCATTAAGGCTATACCTCAGTTGAGGCATGGTCTAAAAAGATCGTAGCTAGGCGATGCGCGGATTGCGGGTCGCGGGTGCCAATGACGCATGTCAAACGAAATTTAATTTGTCATATAAATCCAACATGTGTCCATTTAATGTTCTGTTTATTGTTCTATCAGTAACAATAATAATATATGCATTGACATGTTTTCTTTTTAAAGTAAATGGGTAACGTTTTTAGTCATCTTTACACGATTTAAGAATTAATACGCCCGTCGCCATCACGAAACAAACTGACGTGTTTCCAGCTCGACGTTCTCTCTCCGAATGGCAGCGAGTCCAAAATTTCGTCGCGCCTATAATTGAAAATTATTGGCCGTTTCACTGATGTATCACTTTAACACTTGTTATATCACTCGAAAATTCAGCACTTCCTGACATTCCGCTGGTTCATCACATTACCATAAATGGATGTAAGACGACGATGAATTTCAACAGGGTGGACTCCCTCCTGCTTGAGAAAGCGAATGATTGAACGCACCTCGTAGGCGGTGAGATTCGACATCGGAGAATCCATCTCAAACACACACAAAAGTCACACTGAAGCAGCTACCGAGCCAGCTCACCACACGTTCTGGAGAGGGAAGTGTGCGCTACATGCCAGTGCTGCCATCTTTTGAGAAAAAACATCCGCGTCGCCGAAAAATCAATAAAGGTCTTTAAATCTTGGACAACCCTCATACATTGATAATTGTTCTTCTTAGTCTATGTCAGTTCCTAAATTAAAGCATAATATGGACACCACATGATGCCTCTAGGAATCCCACGCCAGTCTTCTCGTGTCTTTCTTAAGTCAAACCAGTATCCATTAGCTCCGCCATACATACCATGTGAGTAATATTCCAGGACGCCGGGATCCGGTTCAATTGAAGAAATGACATACCAAGTTGAGGCTCTATTGAAGCATCCATAACATGTGGCCGAGAACCAGGTCCAAAGTGGCTTCTCTACTATTAATGTGAAGAGTGACTCCTCAAATTATACCACCACATACCCAGTATCCGCTTTATAGCTCAGTACATATTATATGCTTGCTCTGAATTTTTGTAAGGTGCTATGGCTCATTTGCATAAAGCATCACTCAAAATGAAAACATCGAATAGGACAGAATTTGGTTTCAACTAAGTATGACAGAGTCCCGGACAATTCTCATTCAGTTGAATGTTGCTCCAGCTATTCCCATTCAGATAGCGTCATCTCTTGTGATGTGCACCACCAGGAATTAAAAGCTGTTGACACTGTTGATGTTTAGCCAATTTCCAATCAGGGGGAATTCACGACAGCTGCTATTACACAAAACATTAGTTTTCTTCGCGTTGATTCCGGTCGTGATCCCAAACTATGTGACCAATTGGATTGGAGACCAGATGGGACAGGGGATTCACTATTCTCATGCAGGCATTTGATTATGGCAATGATCTTAAGTACCGTTTACATGATTCACTTTTGACGATCATCGCGGAGGAATCATCCCCAGTGACTCGTGTAAACACACATTCATCAATGAATCATCGAAAGTGATCATCCGGAATCAAAGTGAATGAAGTTCAACTGGTTTTTCTTTTTGATCACTACGGATGATTCCGCGCATGCGCACTGCGCCCCTGAGTACTGTCATCATATTCCCCATTTTACATCGCAATACCCATGGTTTTATCCACTAACGCCTCATTTTCCTACCCCTCTCTCTCGATGAAATTTCTGCATTCATAAATAACAATTAATCACAAATTGTTTGAATTCTAACCTACACCACAATTTCACTTGACGCCATTTTGGAATGAATAGAGTATTTCACTTTCGGTTACACGTGTAAACAAAAAGTGAATGCCTGAATGTAATTCCATGCGAATGATTATCCGCAGTGACACGTCTAAATGAGCCTTTAGGAGAGATCCCATTTGCTTTCGGTATCATCCAGAGGGAAGGGTGGTTTAGGATAGATCCCATTTGCTTTCGGTATCATCCAGAGGGAAGGGTGGTGCAGACTGTCAAAAGCCTGTTCATGATTCACAAAGCAACTGTTCAGTTCATGGTTCTGCTAGAGAAGACATCTAAGGTCGTCAATTTGATCCGCACACTCTCGTCCGGGTAGGAAACTGGATTATCACTGTCTTAATGTGTATTGTTATTTTTTTCACTTGTTATAATCGTTCAACTCCATTCACCATGCAATTTTTATCACTGGAGTGAGTACAAACGTACGAAAAAGGAATGTTCGGAGGAATCGGTAAAAAAAACACAGGTGCACAGTGATAATATGGATGCAGATGATTGATTGAATGTAGAGATGTATACCGGTGACGGTGGCAAGTTGCTGCGTGGCATGAGCGGATGGCTGCTGTCCTCTGGAAGAAGGCTGTGATTGGGAACCTGACTGCGCCTGAGACACGGACGTGTACTGCTGTCCCCCAGACCCCGCCATGCCCCCGCTCGCCTGCTCCACTGCCACCGCTGCCGATAATGACTCTGATGTCAACTGCAAATTTATTAACTCAATTATGTCACTGTCAACAGTAGAGCTCATGATTCATTGCATCTCTAGTTTGTGTTCATGGACTACACAACTCCACAATAATAGTACCTTTTTAATAATAAATTCTACAGTTGTGAGTAATGTACTCTAACGTTTTAAGCTCTCTATATCAGTGATGCACAACCTTTTTATTAGCAGGCCATTAGGAGCCAATTTATAACATTTTAATTTTTTTGCCAGACAAAATAAAATTGCTTCGAATAATGATATCTATTCTTTGCACCACTGTTTTACATTCTGGATCCAACCGAGTGTACCTCAATACATTATCTAGACCGGTGCTTAGATGTATGAAACTTTTCCCAAATATAACAATAAACTTTCAGTTGGCGCCAAATTTAAAACTCTTATCCATTATCCGCCCGAAAGAACTTATACAGTAAAACCTCGTTAATACGAATTCCACGGGACCGAAAATCGAAAAATATTCGAAATATGAAATGTATGAGGGAAAAATATTAAAATTTTGAAAATGATTTTCATCAATATCGTTTACGATCATAGATGTGTCTACCAAATTTCCAGTTCCGTGTGTGTTAATGTGTCATAGAATGTCAGGATTATTTTTATTACCTTCTTAAAATAAGTAATTTATGATGTTTTACGAACAGTCTGTCACAATTTTCAGTGACTGGTTCGTGAAATAGTGTACTTTATTATGATTTATTGAATATTTTTATATGCCAGGAAATAATTTTGAATTAAAGGTATGGTTTTATATGAAAATAATGTTCAAGGGACTTTTTTTTCGCAAAAATTTCGAATTATCTGTGTTCTTATTAACGAGGTTCTACTGTAGTTTGTGTGCATGAATATACTAAATAATTTTTAAAAAGTTTAGATCAGAGAGCTCCTCTGTCAACCTAGTACATACGGTTGAGGTTGAAAGGATACAATATTAGCTGACTTTCATTAAAATGTTAACAATAAACCTACAGTAAACTCTCGATTAACTGTGTGCAGATTATGTGGTTTGAAAAAAGATAAATAAAAAAATTTACATTTCGCAAGCACAGTTTGATCTGTTCTCAAGTTTTGTGTATTTTAGAAAACATGACGCATTCATATTATGTACTATTAATTAGGCCGTCTAATCGCTCTTCTGAATAATCCCACATTTCGTAAATATTCAATTATTAATCATATCGAGATACATTGACTTGGTATCGAAAGTTAATTTTTAACCAGCGTCATGTTAAAAAAAAGATGGATTTCAGCTCATTTATCTCAGCTAATTGGATTAATTAAAATAAAATACAATATAAATAATACTTATTCTGTATAATTTAATAACAATCAGGAAGGGTTCGAAAGGAAACTTTATATTAGGGCTTCTCAATTCATTTGTCAGTTCAGCGAGGCTATTCAAACATATCATTTAAGACCCAAAATGTGATCACTTTATGTGTTCTCGCAGTTAATTGTCACAAATCTTTTAACACCCCCTCCCTTGGCTGTGTAAACTTTTAGAGCGAGATAGAGTACATAAATTACATATTGACAATTGAGATGCGAGGTGTAACTATTTTGAAAATAATCTACGTCACGGGTGACGGCCTTCACCTCAATTTAGAGTTCCCCACGAGCTGTCAAATACTGAGTGGCGAGTAGTAACACATTTTTTTAAATACACACTGCAATAACATGACTAATAAAATTGTAGGTTATGTTGATATGTTTTAATTCTTATTTGACGTTTCAATACAAAATTTCAAACATTTCTAGGTTTAGGTGGAAAAACCATAGATACGCCAGCACGAACATACCTGAATTTGACCGTGGTCCGCCAATAAGAGATGACTTTCACACGAAATGTCTACCAACTTAAATTTTCGCCTTATATCGCTTAATGTGATTTATCACATTCATCACTTTTTGGGTGTTAAGTGATATGTTAGAATAGCCTGGCAAGATGTCTTTCAAGCGGACGAAACCAGTCATGATTGTTATTAGATTATATGGATTCAGTATACATTTTATTTAATACATTGTCTCTACTAAAAATTTAGTCAGTCCCATAGAATAGAGGTGTGGAACCTACGGCCTTACAGCCCATTATGTGGGATCTTTTGGCCTTTGGAATGAATCCAGATTTTTATATTTTAAAAATCACAGTAGAACCTTTATTATCCAGATTTCCTTTTGATCATCAGTTTCATATGACTTTAAATTTTAAAGTATATAATTGGTAAAAATTTAAAAATTGCTATTACAAAAAAATTTTATTATAATATTAATTGACCGGATTTATTGTTATTCAGAATACTTTCATCCCCATTCAGTTCCGAAAATTGAGGTACTACCGTAGTAAATAGAAGTTAGATTTTTACAGAATAATGTACATTTAAAAGTTTCTTTAATGTGACCTTATGTTGGTCATTTTAATTTTTGAAATCCACCGGTAACATATTTTGACAAAAAACTGAAACTTAGTCAGAAGAGCTTTATGCAACCTAATTATAATAAAAATGTAAATAAAATATAAACAATGAAAAATAAAAAAATCAAATTAATTTTTAAATATTTATATCAGCATGTGCTTTGTGCCGCTCAAACAGGGTTCATCCAGCGAGGCGCTGCTGGCAAATCACACGATCACCACTGTAGACAAAAGCATAGTGAATTTTTATAGTCACAAACGACAGCTATAGTGAGATCAGCATTATTAGAATTCAATTTATACAAGCACATAATTCCTTGCAATACAAATATTCATCTGCCCTAAAACGGTTCATCGGACCCGGCTAATCATGAGAGTTTACCGCAGTGAGAATAAACAAAGTGTCCTACTGCTCACCACATGCGAGGAATTATTTGAGGAGACGGCATATGGTGAAACATCATTGACCATTGAGGAGGGCGCTGAGGTTTGTAACGAGTCTAATGATGATGATGAATTCTGTTGACCGACTGAACTGTCCGACAGGGAATGGTCCATTACACCAGCCTGCAACCCAAAACAGCCATTCACCATTTAGTTACTATCTCACAGTTCACTAAACCACTTAACCATTCTTCATCGTTATGCCTTCTGATTTATTTTTAACTATATTATAAGAATCATGGACGTAGATATTAGAGTATGTACGCAATGACGCAAAGCGGAGAAGGAAAGTGAGTGATTGACTAAAAAACTAGCGTATATTACCAATCACCGTTTGATTTCTGGTTAATTGGTTACCGCGGAAACAAAAAAATAAATATGAGTTAGATGTCTTGAATGATTTTAATGTAGCACAGGAATCCATGGCAGCAAAGAGCTATTTGAGCAAGTTGTATAGAATATTATCCTTCCTTCGTCACTGCACATCACTGTGTAGATACTATTCCCGATATGAAGTGAACAAAATATAAAAATTGCATCCGTTCAATATTTATTAATTGTACATCTTTATTTAAATTGCACATTGAATGTTTTTTTATCTTTCCTATAAACAAATGAAAGACTTGAATATGTATGTGAGGACTACTTGTACATATTATATACATTTATCAATTGAAACGGTTAAATTTTCAATCAACAGGATACAAAATTATCATTCGCCCACTCCATACAAACTCTACATACACTTGTTCATGACGTATAAACGTATGAATGTGTATATTTTTAATCCATTTTTGAGATAACTACAATACATTTAAAACCAATAGATAATAAAGTCAATTTATTAACATTGTAATCGACAACAAAAAGCAAGAAATTGAATAAGCATATAAGCTACAGAACGAAATGAACGATTATTGGGTTGGCATTTACGATTATTATTACAGATGGACCTATACGAAATGAGTAGTGTAGTTACATTTATGTATTATTCAATGCATATTATTATAAATTAAGAAGAAAAAAACCAAGAGCCCTTTGGTTTATGGCATAATAATATATAAGCAGGGTGAGAATACAGTAAAAAAAAAAACTCTGATTCTATGATATTAGTTCAAGTAACATACTTGTTATAGGCGTTGACATCGGCTGTTATGACCGTTGTCATGGAGACAGTACAGTAACAGAGGTTCATGCGTTCTAATAAATATATATATATATCTAATCTGACCACCAGACTCGTTACCATTATCCAACTTACAGTGAAATATATATAAGACGCTATATACTCCTCCAATAAAAGGTTTGTTAATATTTAAATATACATATGGGACAACTACGGAGACCTTATTCACATGGTACCGAACTGACCGAAAACTGAATGCCTCGATGCAAATTTTTATGGATGAAATTTTACACCAGTATTAATTTTTTTTTAACAGGCAAAGGTTTTACGGTATTCAGAAGAAATAAAAGTAACCATTCAAAATTATTCAATATGCAAGGGAGCTGTGAATTGAGATTTTAGCTTTATAGCTTATTTAGATGTGATTTGTAACTGTGTCCACCTCTGAAATCGTAAGTCGCAAGTTTAAATCCCATCTTTGGCAAAATTAACATGTTGATCTTCAATGTGTTTGATTCACAGCCCACTCTAAGGGATAAAAGCCATTCCTCTTAAAGAAAAATCTGATAATATAACCTCCCTTCTGTAAAGGCTGATATGCCTTGCTATGACACATCTAGACTATGTGAATGGAAACTTTTCTGAAATTAACCAATATTAGAGGCAAGCAAAAACGTACTAAAACTTTAGTCACTCTCTTACGCGATCTTACTTCGCTGCAAAATAACTGTCAAATCGTAAATTGGCATAAACACGTTTCGGTAGTTATTCAGTGCCGCATGAATGAAGGTATATATTACGTGTTAAGATGAATAAATAATACATCTGGAATTAGGTTGTTGGGCAGTCTCACATTAGAATTAAACTTATCGGTGGGCGCGGCGGAGGAGGGGGCTGACTCGGAGAGGAATCCAGTGGCATCTGTGTTGAAGTCCATCGCACCAAACTGGACTCCCAGCAGACCCACTGACGAACTGTCCAACTCACCAGGCATCTCTACCGCGCTGGATGGAATCTGAAATGTATATTTCGATTAAACACATCATTGAAGATTAAGAGGTGGCTAAAAATCCAAAACAACAACAGTTGATAGAATGTGTGAATACTAGATAGGTAATATAAATGTTCAAAAAATTATAAGATCCAACCGTTCGGACAGAAAACAAGAATAAGTTGACACAAGGCGATGAACTAAAATCAGTGGTAGTTGATAGTGACCATATACGTAAACACATTGGCCTCAACTACTACATGTATACGGGAAGGAATCAGACATGCGCAATGTGACTATCAAGCGCTACCACTTTAATAATGAATACCATGACAACCCGGGATGGGCACTGGTCACCTATTGCAGTGTTCTTCAACCGGTGGTCCGCGAAAGCTTTCACCATGCTATCAATCGACTATATCGCTACACGATTCAGGGAATTCGCACTAGATGAAATGCTGGGAGAATTTTTGAATGCTGCTGATATTAACCAGAAAGTCATATTTAAATCATGCGCACTCGATCCTTGTGAGAAAAAAAAGCTGATCGAGCTATCTTCTGTGTCTCTCTGGTGTCCAGACATAAAATGCAATCATTGTCTCAATTATGGATATCCCTTGATAAAGAATATCCATCTCTGAATTATAAAATCAGATTATTCGTAACTTTTTCAACTTCCTATTTATGTGAAGACTTTTTCATCTATGTCAGTAATAAAAACCAAACATAAAAATCGAATGGATGTTAATACAGCGCTTTGTCTCTCAGAAACAACGCTGCAACCACCTAAGTACATCAGGTATATCAATGTACATTAGGTATATCAAATTTTCTTACAAAAAAAGCAGCAGCAGATGTGGCACTAACCAAAAGTTGTAATTTAAAACATAAGATTTCATAAATAAAATTCTATCTATAATGGTTATTATTTCTGGCTAATACCGGTCCGCAAAATATTTCTCAAATGTTCACCGGGCCGCGAGTGTTAAAAGGTTGAAGAACACAGGTCTATTGGACATCCCGAGAGTCTAGAGTCTTTTTCCACTCCGTCCGACCACTGCAGCCATAACTCCTCTGATATCAGCGACGTAAGGCGCACTACAGTGACAATGCATTGTTCATTCTTTTTACATGACCTGCCCAACAGTCTTTGTAAATCATATGATATCCAGTTTATTTTGAAAACCTGGGATTAAAACCGGCACCACTATACTCCATTTTCACAGATTAGGCCAGATACCTTTCTGAATACAGAACACCATTAATTTTTAACCATCAGTAAAGCACGGGGTCTATCATTCAGCACTATTTATGACAGCGACGGCCTCACAAGAATTTTGAAAAGCCGTATCTTCATTTCCCTAAATAAATATTTTAATGTTATTTATTTTAGGAAACCGTTGAAACACCTGTCAGAGCCTTGGTATACAAATTCGTCCACCTCTTCAAGACGGAGAGAATCAAATTCATGGCCCCCACATCCTGAAGCAGGCCCCCAGGCCACGATGTTTGGAGGGTCTCACCAACCTATCGCGAAGGTTAAGAGCAGTGTAATGTTCTACAGTAGTATTCCCCAAATGGTATTCCGCGGAACTCCAGGGTTCCGTGTATTTTTAGTGATTTTTGGTATTTTTAATTAAATCCAAGTGTCGGCACTCGGCATCATATTATGAACCACTGATCGTGACTCGTTTTTGTGGTACCCAAGTAGAGTATCCTCTAAGTAACCATGCCATTTGGAATAGATTTTTTTGAATCAAAACGTGAGTAAACCAAACAAGTGCTTGGAATTTACTAATACAATTATACGGCGTACGTGAGTAAACCAATCAAGTGCCTGGCTTTTACTAAGGTCTTGAGCAGACAGAGAGCGGTCAGGCGTTCTGCGTTCAACCGACCGTTGATATATTCAATACGAGTTCCGACAGCAGACAGGTGGCGTTCAACAATAATGTAAATTTGTATACAAACGTTGTAGTGTAACATGTTGGTTGACAGCTTGTCTTCCGAAGACGAAGCATTGCTTTTGTGGAGTTTACAGGCGTCTCAAACAACGTCTGTTCAAGCCCTAATACAATTATACGGTTGCGTATACACACAAATCCTTGTCACTGTGTACAATGGCAAGGTTACGTGGAGGATACTCTAACATGCGACCCTTCGCCATATTGGATAAATAGTAATTTTTATTAGTCAGGAAACACTAAAATCAATTATAAAATAAAATTCTTCTCGTGAAATAGTGCCGCAGTCGACTTTTTTTAGTATTAGAGAAAATTTGTGGTGCTTATCTCACTTACTGGACGATCCACCACACCAGGCCCCCAAGCTAGAGCCCTGTCAACCTGGCCATGATCAAATTGTAAGAATTTGGTTATGTAATTAGTTTTGGTTGATTAATTGTACCCATGTGTCTACTGCTGCTCGTTCGAATCTTCGTGAGTACTAGATATTTCATAGTGAATAGTTTGTCAACATGATAAATGAATAGTCTAAATATGTAGGTGGAATACCTTAGAAGGTGGCGGTACTCTGGCTCTTTGAAGAGGTTTCCTTTGGTTAGACATATCAGAACCGTACACACCGTAATTTGAGCTATAACCTGTAACAGTAATCAAACAAAAACTATTAATTTATAACACTCAGAAATATTGAAAGTCTGTAGAAGGAATTCTTTCTAGTGAAATAAAATATCTCATTATTTAATTATTATAACTACACCTCTGTTTTGTACAAGGAACTGACCAGCTACAAATCAATACAATTATTGTATTATACACCTTTTCTTTCTGTTTATTAAAGCTACCAACATAATATATCTATAACTCAAATGTCTTTGAATAAATTAATAAATAATGTTGTTTCAAAACTGTCAAAAAATTCAACAGGTTAATCATCGATTGTACAGAGTGGAAATACTTACCTTGTTGAGAGTTTAGCAAGTTTCTTTCTTGCTTGAGGGATTCAGACTTCTGTTGAGTTAATTGTGAGAGATATTGAGACTGCGCGGCAGACAGCGTGCTAGACACGTTCATTGACACGGGACTCTGAGCCTGAAACACGGAAGCATTGGTGAATATATTGAAACACTACTTAAATCAGAAAACGTACACCTATTGACCAATCTAAGACCCGTTTCACATGGGACACCTGTGGCAAGCCACCGGCGTGGCGAGATTCCGCATTTACTTGTGTACCCGACTGAATGTGCTCATTCAGTTATGTGTAATTGCGGAATCTCGCGACGCTGGTGGCGTCAGTCACACAGTGTCAGGTGTGAAACAGGTCCAACGATATACCTAAAAAAGAATGAGTGAAGGCAGGTGTCTCCAAGCAGGGGCCCGCAAGTCACATGTGTATCACAAGCATACAAAGACAGGCCCGCAGTGATGAAATCGTTCCAAAGGACAAAGCGTTTTTTGATAATATATTTATCATGCCGTTGCCTGATCAAATTTTCAGCAGATCTGTGTGTCAGGAAGGTATTAAAAAATTATTGCTGCATTTGTCATTTGTGCACAAATGGGTTCATTTATAATGAGTAAACCTTGAAAGGATTATAGCATGAATGATTAAACCTTGAATGGATAGCTACTAATCGAATGAATTAATCATGAATTGATTAAAATAATGAATGAGTTATAACCAAAAATATTCACACATATACAGTGGCGATCGCTGAGTTATTTTACTGGGAGTTCACTTTTTTTTAAAGTACCTATGTTATTGTTCATTTGTATGAGAAATCCATTCTTCTGTTTTTCATCGACACAAATTCATTCTTTTTTGGATACTGAGCATATATAATGCCTTCAATCTTGGTTGCGTGATGGTGTTTCTGCTAAAATACTTGATCTGTTTGAGTGTGGAAAAACATCTTTCACTTTCCACTGATGTCATCGGAATAGTGCAAATAATTAAGTTTAATAGTAAAACCGTTTTCGTAAATGTCTCAATAAGATTTTTTTCTATTATAATGTTAAATAATGCTGAGGCAATATCAGCATTATAAAAAATATCCAAGCTGTAATATGTGATTATTAATTAACAATCATTATTAATAATATGAATCCGCTTTCGGGAGGTTTTACTGGGCGTCTTACGAGGCCTGAGCGGCTCGCGCAACTCAGACGTATAAACCGTGTGTGAAAATTTTCGTAGACAAAGTCTTTTTTTGGTTATACGTTTATACGGTTCAAGTATGGAACGAGCCTTGGCGATATTGAGTGGCGCTCGAAGAAGTATTGCTATCTCACGCTATCACCTACAGACGAATATTATTGCTGTCGCACTCATTCTCATTACAAGGCATGATTGCTTGTGCGATCGAGGAACTCGCTCCCGAATAGCATTGCATTTGGCAAAGCGAAACCACACGGACGATGCTAGCGCGACGCGTGAATTATTGTATATTATATTTAAAATAGCCGGTTAAAAACACATACTTATTACAATTTGTTTTTGTATATGAATTAATGACTACGGTAATAGATCAGAACACTTTTAATAAATGAATTAGGTACTTATTTTAAAAAAAAAATCTTTTCACATAAATTGAGTGGGTAGGTGTTCACCGCTCCAGCGCTCTCAAAGGCGCATCGCCACTGCACATATATGTGTCGCTACATTTCAAAATCAGCCAAGTCCACCTTTAGGTATTTTTGACTTTTTTGTGAATTGCTGAAGAACTACTGCTTTCTAACATTTCTGCATTATCAAAATGTGGAATTTATTAATTTTAAATATTATATACTCGAAATAATATAAGCTTTCACCCTTGTGACTGTATATTTGAGAAAACAAAAAGCTGTTTTTCTCCTATTCATCTATTATGGACTTGGCTGATTTTGAAATCTAGCGACATATATGTATTATATTAATTATGAAAGGACCATGATATGAATGATTGCATCATTAATGAATAAACATTGAACGGATGAACAGTACGAATGAGTCAATAGAATGAAATATATTATGAGGATTATAGAATGATTCTATTGGCAATGAATAATTTGAATTGATTGTTAGAAGAGTAATTTGAAGCAATGAACTAATCATTATGACTGTATTAATAGTGGAATGAGTAATATTGAATGAATTAATTATGAATGGTTTGCATGAGGTCGGCTGTCAGATATTCTAAAACCTTATTGGGCAGCGACTAGTCAATTAATGAATCAGCATACCTTGGGCGCGTGATGTGAGGTGGAATTAGCGTAGCCGTAGACGGCAGGATCCTGTGTGAGGTTCTGGGGGGACTGCTGCAGCATCTGCTGGGAGGGCAGAGGCAAGGGAGGGGGTGACGTGCTACCCATCCCCATGCTCATGCCCAGCCCCATCACGTCGCTCACGTTCTGCTTCAGGTACTCCGAACTCACACCCACTCCGCCAGAGCCCATGTTTAGGTTCACCTCCTGAAACGGATTCTATCATTCAGTATCCAAAATGAACATGAGAAAGTAATCCCATCTATTAGGTCGAATATACATGCATACTCAGCACGATTGCACCATACAGTCACAAGACACGTGTAACTTAATGTACCGACATATACAAAGAATATGTCATTTGGGACATTTTTGGGGGATAAAACCTAAATGACAAAAACTGCTTCTCTTTTGCTACCATTTCCCATCACAGTACCTAGAATGCGAAGAGTTTAACTTGATGTACCTACCTACTAAAATCACCTCTCACGTTTCCCTATTTGTTCACCTCACCATGAAAGCACTTGACATTTCTTATTTGTGTGTGCTATAAGTCGTTTAAATCAGTGTTTCTCAACCGGTGGTCAATGGAAATGGTGGTCCGCAGAATTTTTCTGGTGGTCTGCGAATTTTTGGCGCCCAAATGCCTATATATGCTAAAAATTTCAATGAAATCTTCAAAGCCCGTGCATGCCTGCTAATATTTGTGCAGTGTTTTTGTTCTTAAAATAGATTAATAGTTTTACGTGACTAAATCCACTGCGATCGGTCATTGTTATACGTTACAGTACAAAAAATATATTTTATTTCTGCTTTAGCAGTCTGCAAAATGTTTCTGCTATTTTCAGTGATCCGCAGGTGTCAAAAGATTGAAACACCGAATTTTAAATATGTTGACAATCCAAAAAAAATTGACAAGTGATGGTAGGATTATTTAAATTGTACTGTGAAGAAAAAAAGACCAAAATGACCTTATTCGGCCGATAAACAATATTGACAAGAGTCGCGGCGATGACGGGACAAATCATTTGACAATTTTTTCAATTTCAATTTATTTATTTTTTTAACATATTGTGGACATTACAAATTATAAGTTTAAGACGTTCACAACATGACATTTAGAAACAAAGATATATAAATATAACAGTATTACATAAAAAAAGAGATATATCAGTAGATAAATTAGATAGGTACAAGGAAGTACACCGGATGAGTTAAGCAGACCCTATTTTAAGAATTTATAAAACAACATCCACCTAAACTCATTCTCACGTAGGTGGAATATATCAACACCCAAAGCAATTTCGTTGAACATAGTTATCGCTCTCCCAATTGGCATTACCAGTGGCAGGTTGGTTCTGCACCTTGGGAGAATAAACAACTGATGGTCTCTATTTCTATGATAGTTATCAGGGACACACATGTCAACACTGCCCAGAATGGCAGAGTTCTCATTTATACCTAGTATAAGTCGAAAAAAATACGTAGCTAAATAAAGATTTGTTCTAAATTGCAGACTGCAGTATGTAAGCATGCCTAAGAGAAAGTCAGTTGGATAAAGCCACGGATAGTATCCATACAACCTCAAGTAAAGGAGTCTCAAGAATTTCTTCTGTACCCTCTCCACCATAAGGCCATACTTCAACTGATGACAATCAATATTGCCATATAACCAAAAATATCCCAACTCTATGAGAAAAAATTGCCATATGTCGTTGTATTTGATATGTCTGTTCAAAGTGGGGAATAGTATCGTCCAATCCTGGCAATACTTTACACTTGACACATTCTAAGTTTCGTTATCATAATAGTAATATAAAGCTAACAAACCTGCTGCAGCGTGTTGCCAATGCCCGCACTGGAATTGTTGTGGTGCTGCAGAGAGTTGAGGTGGTTGAGGATAGCGGTGTCAGGCAGGGGCGAGTCGCCTGGCCCCCCACCCGACGGTGTGAACACCTTCGTGTCCGCCAGAGAGCCTGACCACTCCTCGTTGTCCCAGTCTTCTGGTGACGGGAAGCCATCTGCACCCAGTGCTTGACAAATTAATAACCAATATATATTTTTAAAAACAGCAGTAACAGCAGTTGTGTAATATTTGTGAAGCAGTTGATTTGGTAGTCATGAAAAATTAATATTTTTTAAGCCGGTAGATTGAAACATGGCAACATTTGGGGTTTTGGTAATGCATACTATGACATACTGGATTTTTGCGACTATCGCAATCTGTAGCAATTTGGGGTTTTGGTAATGCATACTATGACATACTGGATTTTTGCGACTATCGCAATCTGTAGTGTAGGTCCACAGACCGATTCATGTACTCCAGTATGGAGACCACTACCCTTCAATAGAGACTTTATTACATGTTTTGTTAAAACATCCTAGATAATGTAAAATCCTAAAGTTGACAAGTAATTAATACCTTGACCGTCATTCCGCTGAGAGTCCCACGGGGATTCATTGGAGGGCTGCGAGTAGTGTGATGACCGCTGACCTCTCATTGGCCGCCCTCCGCCACCCCCTCTGCCGCCCCTGCCACCCCTTGAACCGCCTCTTCCGCCAACTCCACCCGGACCGACACCCCGGGAGCTTCCTCCCCTTCCGCCCCTCCGAGATCCCATCCCTCCTCGCATTGGCCCAGCGCCGCCTCCGTCCAGATTATTTTGACCGTGCCCGTCTATATCATTACTGTTTTGGTAGTCGCCGCCCCGCCCTCGGTCTGGAAACATGAAAAGGAGAAAAACAAGAAAAATTTTAATATTTTCCCCCCATACATTTCATATTTCGATTTTCGGTCCCGTGGAATTTGTATTAACGAGGTTTTACTGTATTTTCAAAATCCAACATCAAATATAGACTATTAAAAATGTTGTTTCATGATTACCATAGTAATAAAATTAAAAAACAAATCAATGGCTTTGCTCAGGAGTGAAAATATTTGTTTAACAAGCAAAGCCTGTGATCGCGTCCACAGCAAAAAATTTTCAGTAACAGTTTGAACTAAACTAAACTCTTAAAAAACTATTATTTTTACCAGAAAAATTTCACGTTATATTTCTGAAATGAAGATTTAAAATCTGTACTTATATGATTATAATATATAATAATATTATATATATTATGTTGTGGCTGACAAACTCGATGACATCAAAAATACGATTTTACATTTTTTTCTAAAAGGGACGGAAGCAATATGTATGGGTCTCCACGAGAGAATTTGTTCATCCCATGAACTCTTTGCTTGTGATGAAATACAACATAGGAGAACCTTAGTTATCCAGACCTCGATTATATATATTTATCGTTATGCGGATTACTTTCATACCCAATAAACTAGATATTTGAGGTTCTACTACATGTTGAAAATATAACTTGGGAAATTGCCGAGTAATAAATAAAATGCTTTACATGGTCTGGGATTGGAGCGCGTCCTGGGTGGCGGCCTGTCACGTCCGGTCTGGTCTTGTCTGTCGCCTCCGGCCCCTGTACCGCCCTTAGCCGCATCTGCTGATCCAGCGGCCCCCGTGCCCGCCTCTGCTGATTCACCTTCACTGCCTGACACCAGACTGTTGGCCACTGCTGCCACACTTTTCTTCTTTTTTTTCTCCTTTGTCTTCCACTGACCCTGGAGACAACAAATATCATCATATTTACCTTCATGACTACCACAAAGTAAATTTTCGCATCACTTGCAATCTACATCAGAACTTCATTCCTGACTGCTACATGAAGTTTAGATGAACAGAATAATTATATAGAGATTCGGACATATTGATTCTATATGAACTCCACATTTTTACATGTATCTCTACTGATATAAATCTCACTTAACCCAAGATATTCAGGTCTTCACGGATGAGAAAGAAGCAACAAATAAATTCATATCAACAGGCAAAACCACACAGGTTTGCTAGCTTTTCAGCAGACTAGAGCACAGCATTCTCGGATCAATCTGACAAAAAACACAGGAAACATTTTTTCACTGAGCGGATTTCATTAGGAAATGAGAGGCTGGAGACCATGCAGCCTCTTGTTACACCGAGGCTCAAGGCTCAAGATAAGCTGGCTTTAACCATCAGCGATAGTTTTACCAGTCTGCAATGTTTGTTTAAAATTTGTTCCCGAAGTCCGTACATTGAAAGACTATGCACAAGTATGTATTAGCATCTTGAAGATTCCATAATACCATATTGTTTCGAGTATAGTTCAATGAGAGCTAAACATTTTTCTTCCGACCACTCGTAACTAACAATTCGTAAATTGTTAGTCTGTTACGTGAACACAACATACACACTACACGTCCAGGTTCACCGGCGTCCACAAACGCACTCCGCTTACCTTTGGCAAGCATTCTGTGGTTCGCGAACTGTACACGCTCGGAGCACGGAAACGTTTTCATTAGGAAGGATCATCGCAGAGCACTACTGGTTCGCAGCATTAAATAACGAATGCTACATTTTTAAATCTTGCGTATTACTATCGAATAAAAAAGTAACAAAATCTCTCCCTCACTGCAAATAGTAGAAATAATGTGATAATAGTGAAATTTAATATTGATAGGGAATGTGCGTGATGTTACCTGTGATCCATCAGCCTCCTCGAAGAGAAGATCACACGCCTTGGCGAGGTCGTCGTCGCAGTCGTGCAGAGCGGCGCACACCTCCTCCTCGGAGCGGCGAGTGGTCTCCATCAGCTGAGTGACTTTGTCGCGGAACTTGGCCGCCAGCTCGTCGTTGCTGGCGGGACCGCGCTACAACCATAATAACAATGTAACCCACATTTGGAAGGGACGAAAAATACAGTGAATTTTTTAGTTCAGGTAAAAGTCAGCCATATTCGTGTTTGACATTGTTTGTACATCCCATGTAAATCATCTATATTCTATATGTGAGGCTTCTAATTACAAAAAGCGACAAGTCCACAATTCAATATTTTCGGGAAACAACGTTTTTATGTTTCAAGCTTGAATTATTTGTTTTAACATGAGATTATTTTTTCCGATGTACTCTATGTCGAAATTAGAACCAAATGGCAATTTGTTTCATCCGATAAACTCTTAAATGTAATAAATATAGGCAAAATAAAATTGGACATAGCGCTATTCGTACCTCACTTTTTAATTAACTCCACATAAGGCACATATTTCCGTGGCACTGTCATGAGTTTACCAGATGCTATAGCATGGGAGACGCCCTTTTCAATATTGAACGTTCCCTTATTGGTTGACTTAAACACGTGCAAAATCAACCAAGCTTTAAATAATATGAAACACGGACTTAGCACTTTTTGTAATAAATCGAGACTTGAAATATTTTTTTTCGTAAGGTTATGTCGCGTTTTGGAATTTATAGATCAATACATATTTTGTAAAATTATACAAAGAATACGTGAGTATTTTTTTGGACTTAGCGCTTTTTGGAATTAGACGCCTCATGTATAATAATAATTTAAAGTACAAAATATGGTCGATGGCTTGTTTGATTTATTCTGTCATCAGAATTCTGACATCCCAATATTTCTATGCACCGAATATATCACACTAAATCAAAAAGTATCCGGCCAACATGATATGTGAGGTGTTCGATTTAATTGACAGGGCTCAGTACTAACCTGTGATTTGTCTGTGTTCTTGTGTGAGACATGGTTGTGATTGTGCTTAAGATGTGTCTGCCCTCCCGAGGAGCCTCCGCCCGACCTCGTGCCGCCTTTGTTGGAAGCCCGCGCCCCCAAGCTCATCTTTACAATATTTACAGCCACTATATACAAACTAGCTGAAACATAAGACAACACACAGAATATTATTTCAAATTTCATTCATGCCCACAGTATGCGTGCACCAACATGAACAAGTTAAAACAAATGGGTAAAAGCGTGCATTGCAAACATGGTACTCCAAATCCAACCGGAGATCGAACATGTCAGTTCAGTCAACGCAGCCTTGATTTTGAAACTGTGTAATCATTTGTTCATCTGGGTCCTTTCCTTTTCATCAAAACAAAGCAATGAAATGAATTGCTGAATAATCATTGACAAGTGGTACTTTGGTATCGAAAGGATTTTGAACGAGGTCCTCTCGTAGAATAAGAAAACAGCACTTCATAAAACTCTCCTGCGCCCATTATCATAAGACAGTGAGCGATTGAACGGTATTTGATCCAAAACTACATGTAGGTATGTCATAATATTGAAAATAAAGTTATCATAAAAATATAATTTCAAACAATTTCAATTTTCTATCTTTCCATTGTTTTTCAATTTGTAAAATTCACACAAATCACTTCAACGAGAAAAAAAAAGCAGTAGTTTGCAGCAAATTTGTACAATTCATGTGCGATGTCACGCGCATAGGATACCCAGAAGGTAGACAATGTACGCATCTCCTGAGGGTAAAAGAAGACTTGGAAAAGAGGTGTTGCTGGATTGTCCAGAATGAAGAGTTTGTGGGAAAAGCTAAAAACAACTAATGGTTCTAGAGCTATTCATAATAATCCGTGCGACGCGGTGAATTTAAAGAATAAATAATTTCCAAGAGAAAATAGCAAGTGAACTAAACCGGCACTAGCTCGAACATCAAAGCCAAACGGCATTACCACAGGTATACTGATCATATGTGTGATTACTTGCGGCACCACGTAAAATTTGTTTTAGGAGATGGCATTGGCACTGACCGTTACTAGGCAACGTCATGAAGAACCACAATGAATTGGTTCTGTACTGGATGACAGAAGGTTGCAACATTGTTGTAAAACTGCACTGCAGAAGGTAAAGATAAATCATTGCAGCAAAAAATCTTTTACTGGAAGAAGGTAAATATGTCAGTAAAACTAAATAAAATTTACATATTTAATATAACACACCTAGTTATAATGATTAATGTACACATCATTTTACAACGTTTTTCTTAGCTCGTATTCTTATTTGTCCGGTGGTTCTTTGTCCCGTACAAATTTTGCAATTGATTTTTAGCTAACTTCCCGACTAGCTAGACATTTGAAACTTTTAGAAAATATCAGAACACGATGCCAATGCATTTTTTAATACTTTTAGCAATCTTTAAGTAGAATTGAATTCATTTTCAGTTAATTCTGTTTTGTATGAAAAGTTATTTCGACACCATTATTAGTTGCTAGAGGGGTCTGGGCAACTAAATTATTAATATATACGTGCGTTACTATGGAAATCAATATGACATGTCAAATTGACATTTTAGTATTATTTCTATCAAATACAAATTTTTTTGATCGTTTAAGCTAGTCAAGTCAAGTTTATATGATTCAACAGAAAATTTAAAAACGTATATAAAAAGTTTTTTTTATCTTGTAATTATTCTATATCTAAGTCCACATTTAGTCACTTCATCACCCACTTCCTCTTCAATTTTTAAATTCTGGTTTTACACCGAGAAGTTTTGTGCATGCGCAAAGGAGATGAATCCGTTTTACTGTCTACATTCGTTCATCACAGCCTTCACTTCGTGAAGTCATAGATAATATACCTGCGCTTCAGTTTGTTCATATAGTCTTTATGGGTTATATCCCATAATGCGCAAAGTGCCCTATACTCCTCAATAAAATTCATTGTCATCGTTTCAGTGACATTTTGCAAAAAAATCGTAATATTTCAATACTAATATGCATCCAATATGATCAACTATTCCTAACATCGACTACCAATAGACTAAAATAAATATATTTATTGACAAGCAACTGCGCGAACAACCTGAATCTTACCGAAAAAATACGAAGCTGCTGGGGTGTTGAACAGAAATCTAAGCCGGTCGGATAGCAGTGCGCTAGTACTTTCATTACAAAATGGCGACCATTTTCAAACCGATTTGAGGACCGACGACGCATGCCCTGTGTTCAATTTGTGAGACGTACGGAAAAGTCCTCAGTGTAGACTTGGCTAATGACGTTTAAAAATTGTGAGACCATGCAATCTCTCACCAGATCCAAGTTGTAGATGTTACATTGGCCCTGATTCAGCCACGCGCTACGACTATATCAATTATGTTAATCCAACCTGCGTTTTTTCAAAGTCATAGATTTCGGTGTCCTGGAAGACCACAGTATACTGTATATCATGACACATTCGCTATGTTGCTTTTCAAATTATATTATGCAGTATCTCAAGCAGAGTTAAGGAATCTCTACATTTTTAAAGAATCTCGTTAGACTACTGGTAAACTTTATTTATTTTAAAATTAGTTTAGTTGCACTGCTGGATGAAGGTTTCTCAAAGTTGATTTCATTCCTCTCGGCCCTGTACATTGGCCATGTAATTCCACCGACACTTTTCATTTTTACTATTTTTTCTGTCTTTTGCACTACTGAAGGACTAGATTTGTCCTGACGATTGCTCTTTGTTCGAGATATTTATCCAGCCAATTTCCATGTGAAGGTTTTAGCATTTTGACTCCATTACATCGTGTATCCTAGTGTTTCCTATATAATTGTTATCATACATCTGCAGTTTAATAATACAAATTTTATTTTTTGAGTTTAGCCTTCAATCCAACCCACTTACCATGTATCGAAAGCAATTTTGAAGAAAAATGTGTTGAGATTCTTTTTTTTAATAATTCCTCTTGAGGCTTTGACTGCGACTGATTTTCATATTGCCTCTTCTCTAATTTTTTTACAAAACTTTCATTATCTTACCGAGGTCTTTTATCTTCCCCAAATGTCAGGCCACGTTTTGAGCTCCTCGACGTTCTTAAGGACATCTTCCAAGTCGCAGCTCTACTCTGTGTCATTAAAATTTAAGTTCTCCTGAACACATTTATCGCAGAGCCGCAAATTGTTTCTCCCCATGAAGATATCAAATCGTGGTATGGCCTGGTCTAAAATATCAGCTTAACTTATTTCTGTTCAAAGGTGACTCAACAAACCAGGGCTTCGGGCAAGAGGAAGGTAATATGGACATGTTTTGACACATTTTCCTAATGGACTCGTTCCATCATTGGCATGACCCATTGCGGATCCTGGCTATCTGCATGAAATGTTTCTATTCGAGTTTGCCATAGCGAATCATACAAACCACAAAATGCAGTCAAATCAATTGCGGTCAATCGTCGTTTTGCCATACATTTGCCAGTTTATAGTATAAATATACAGTGGCTCTTTCTAAAAAGTCCTCATTTTCGTTTCCAGTCTATTGTATACGACATTTTTGCATTTATTCCATAATAGAAACATATTCTTTCAAACAAAGCAGGTACGACAGTGGAAACATAAAGCCGGCTCTCACATCAAAACTCGTCTCGCCTGCAACATGTTGAATACGTCCATGTGACGTCATCGCCATTCACAAAACACACGTTGCTAAATGGAGCTCCACAAATTGGCCGAATGAGACTGTTTAGTTTGAAAAAATATCTGCTGTTGCAATTGACAAGCTGCATGCTTCTCGGGCTGCGAGTCGAAGACACCGGGACGCATACAAACACCTACGAATCGGTGATTCCTATACCGGCTCACCGCATCCAAATATCTATACGTTTCGAATGTTACGTGCGACTGTCGCTAGGTAGATCTGCGCGGTCTTCATATGCAACACAGGATCGACGTTTGGAAGGTTTGATTTATGGCTGTGCGGCAGATGAGGCGAGTTTAGATGTGAGAGCCGGCTTATGTATAACACAGTTCACAATAATTATTGCACCTTTTAAGCCATACCTATATATTCAACTATAATAATACTTCTTAATAGGTAAGTACCTTTCTTTCATAGATGTCTGAACTATTTCACCAATGATTGTTAATAATATTGTTTTATGAAAATCTCAAAATTGAATGGAAAAAAAAACAAAAGTAGCAAGGAAATGAATTGAAATAAGTTTTGACATCTCACATAAGTACTTACTTGATTGTAAATTGTTATATGTAAAATAGTAATATTTAGAAATAATGACTAATCGCAGTGGTGAATAAATACTACGCGCATTCGTATACATATTAATAGATAACTTAAAATGATAATAGCAGTCACTTTCAATACAAAGAATAGATAATAGTGTTATTCTTCCTGAGATAGAATATATTTTACAATAATTATTATCGAAAATAACTGAATCCTGTCAATATTGCACTGTTTAATTATACGCAAATGCAGTGTTGGATGCAATTAATGGTTGAAAATTCCGTATAAATTATTATACTGTTATTATTTCGACCCGTTCTAACGAAACGTCAAGGAGACAGTACTTATCAAAGATTAGGTATTGTTTTTGTCGTGAAATTACGCGAAATATGCAACGGCCCATGAATACGTCAATAACATTATTTTTTTCCTGTATGATAAGGTAGGCGTCGGGTGTTGCACAAAATATACTTCAATTGATAAAGCGAATATAAATATTTCACGACGATTTTATCAACAAGGAAGGTATGACATTACGTTAGCGGTTTTCTCTGCAATAATCGCGGTGTCAACGCAACGGAGCCATTAAAACACTCGGCTTCGCGCTAGTTTTCGTGGGAAACACATCATTGTCGTTTCCAGAAGAAGTACATCATCATTTCACACCGAAAGTAACCAGCAAACAATGAATCACAGACTCGAAAGGGGAGTAAATGCGGCAACACTTTTCTCACGGCCGGGGGACGCGATTATATAAATCTGACATCTTACATCGGAAGGGATCGAATCGAGGTAACAAATTGACACAGAATCTCGGAGCGTACAGTCGTTTTTCAATTTATATTCGACGGTAGACTTGACCTCATCGGCACCATGTGGAGGGACGCCATTCTTAACGCGACCGTGGAAATCATAGTGACAACTTAATAACTCTGACAAACGCACTGGACGGACGCCCACACTTCCGACGCTGACAGTCCGGTGGATAATTAAATATTTCACACATTAATACCTGAAATACTGGCGGCGATTCGCGATTTAACAGTAAACAATGCAATATAAAACAGAATTAACCGTACCTGCTGAATGCGCTCAAACGCAGTCTAGTCACGTGACCAAAAATTTTACACAAAATGGCCAAACGCAGTCATTGGCTGATGGCTCACTATCAAATTATTTCTTCACCTTGGCAATAGGTGGCTGCCTCTGCAAAGAAAATTAATTCAATTTGGAGGTTTTTTTCAAATTAACTGAGAAAAAATTAATAAAAATCAAAGAGATTGAAGACTAAAATCTACCTACCCAAGAATAATTGATATGATATTTTGCGATAAAATATATTGCACGTAATCACGTTGCGATTGTACAATATTATGATAAGGAGTGAATGAGGTTTATTTTAAATTTTATTATTTTACAATAAATAACTGTACCTACCTATATTGCAAACATTTTAGTATATTCTAATATTTCACAATAGTACTAAAATATCAGCCAAATTTATCATTACAACTAGGTATATTATCTACCTATCTATACAGAATAGATACAAGTAGGTAGGTACCTACCTAGTAAAGTTTATTGACATTTTTTATTCAAATTCAATCTCTTTGACAGTACCTACTCTCAAACTTGGCAACATTTCCCGTTTTTTTTTAAATCAAACAAAATTGAACAAATCCAACTACGATCAGCAACCAATTCCGAATCTTGATGAGTGCTCAGCCGTAGTGGTTTGGCGGTCGCGGCGCGACGGCGTCTTGCGAAACTCAAACGTATAAACGTGTGTATTATCCCTCAAAAAAGACACTGTCTACGAACATTAATTTCACACACGGTTATACGTTTGAGTTTCGCAAGACGCCACCACGCCGCGCCCGCCAAACCACTACGGCGAGTACCAAAACTGCGTTGCGCCCAGATGACGCGGTTTACGCGCTAGTAGCAAAAATGCTTTGCGCTCAGTATTCGATATGGAAACCGAGGAAGCGGTTTTGTTGTGGCTTGTGTACCGTCGATGAAAGCGACGCAAACAACGAAAAAATAGACTGTATAGACTGCATACAATTTCAAGTGATAGAGCTATTATTTATTATTATTTTTGGTTTTGGTTCCAGAACCTGATCGCATATTTTTATTTTTTCTCATTTCTTGAACAAATGAATCCCGAAGCTCTTTCCACTTTTTTTGGAGCGAAATGCCTATAAACAAATATTCAATAAATTAATATTGGCACGCCACTGTTCAAATAAAATATTAAACTTTTCATAACTCCACTCCATGAGCGTTATTCAAATAGAGATTGTTTTGTTCTTCTGAATCACCAGGATTACAAAATATTTCTACGAGCTTTTCCCAGCTTGTGCAATTTATATTTATTTATAATAATCAGAAGATTCAATGTCCCATATAACCTTCCACTTCATCAATAAATAATTCTGTATCGAAGTATCCACGCTCCACTTTGAAAAGAAATAATGTCTATTTTAAAACGAGCCGACAAATCACTTGCACAATCAGCGCACTTTGGCAATCGCGTTGTTACTGGGCGCAATAATTGGCTCCATAGTACCTCGACTCGCGCACAATACGCGCGAGGTTGAGAATCTGGCGTATGCCCGGCGCATTCCGCGCGAGAGTCGTCACGCGCGAGCGCTTGAGGACAGTTGAATTGGGTCACATGTACCTGGAGAACGCGCAATTTGTCACTCGCGCGTAAAAACGCGCCATGTGGACAGGCTCGATTTGCTAGAAATTCTGCGGGAACGCGATTTCCAACATCTAATTAGTGTTGCCAGTACCTAAAATTATTCAATAATTTAGGTTCGTATCATTCAACCTGAATCAGACAAATCAAACTAAACCATAGACAATATACAAATTGTATGAGTAGAAAATACACCGGAAATGGTTTGAGATTTGACGTTTGGTATTTTGTGTATCATTGAAAATCAAACCGTTCTCGGACCATCAGAAATGGTTTGACATGAAACGTCAAACCAATTCGAACGGTTCATAGACTTATGACGATCTGTCAAACTTCAGAAAAGCGTTTCCGTGGACATTCCACCAAACGGTCCCAAATCCAATGTGCGATTTGATTTATTCAGTTCAGGTTGAATGATACGAACCTTTATTTGTCTCTTTAAGGCTAGTTTAGACGAGTCACTGCTTGTTTACACATGTCACCGAAAGTGAAATACTTAAATCATTTCAAAATAGCGTCAACTGAAATAACAGTGCAGGCTGGAATTCAAACTATTAGTGAATATTTGTTGTATGAATGCAGAAATTTCATAGAGAGAAAGAGGAATATGAAAAAGAGGCGTTGGTGGATAAAACCATCGGTAATGCGACGTAATTTATCTTGGGTGTATATTATAATCCTGGGTCTGGCAAGTACACAAATTGTTTTTCAATTTGTGTATGAGTCAGAGTACGGACCTAATAGGTTGAGCAAGTGGCTGACATCCATTTCTCGTAAAAATAAAATCTGTTAATACAAACCTCCACTCTGTGGAGGCCCATATGGTACTATTAGGATCTGATATGGTCAAAAGAAAAAAAAAGAAGAAGTATTTATGTAACCGGTTTGTTGTCAATTCAGAAAGACAGTAGTTTACATACATACGTTTGTAAATAATATGATGACAGTAGTCAGGGGCGCATTGCGCATGCGTGGTATGGGCAGTGGCGTGGTACGCATGCGCGCCAATTTCGCAATCATCCGCGATGATCGTAAAGTTGAACATATTCAACTTCATTCGATTTCAATTCCGGATGATCACTTTCGACGATTCGAGGATGAATGTGCGTTTACACGGGTCACTGCGGATGATTCCTCTGCGATGATCGTCAAAAGTGAATCATGTAAACGGGCTTAAAACAGCAACACGTTTATTGAAATTTAATGAAATTCTAACTGTCTACAATAACACAAATTTATATATCGTACCTATTCATTTATTTTAAATGCATAAAATATAAATATTGATTCATGAATAGGTAGGTATAACAAAGGTTTTTTTAAATAACTTTTGCTCAAAGCTTTTCCAAATCGCCCACTTATTCTTGTTTTCGTGTCGACATGGTGTGAATTAGAGTAGACGACAATCGAATATAAATTGATAAAATCGATAGATAATATTAAAAAATAGTTAGCTGATATAAAACCTGATCATTTTGGATTGATTTAACACATAGTTTGTAGTTTTGGATTCATTACAAGATGATATTATAAAATCTGATCCGTTATAAAATGAAAATAAATTGTGGGTCTGACATGATATTACCTACCTATAATCAAATGATATTAAATCGAACTCTTTGCATAGGGAGTATGGCTGGATCAAACAGTTTCTTGTTCGCATACGGTTACTTATGAATAATGGTATTGATTACTAAGCTACAATATACCTAATTCAACCAAACTCCTACTGTGTAAATGTCTAAAATATTAATATGATGAACATCTCACGATACCTATATAAATACCAAAAAATGCTTTGTTTATTATTTAGATTTTTCTTAATCTTAAAAATATTATAATTTTCATAGCTAACGTAATAAAATAATATGTCGAGAAAATGATAGATACGAAATATCCATACCTACGAAGATAATAAATGAATATGGTGTTTAGGTTAGGTCCAGATATTAGTTTGACAGTTTGTCAGATATGGTTTGATGTTTCAGATCAAACTGCTTTTGACGATCAAGGAATGATGCGTGCTAGATCAACTAGGTAACCAAACGTCAAATCTTAAACCTTTTCGGTTTATTTACTGCGCGTGCGCATACCGTCAAAATCTAGTTGTCAAACGATTGGAAACGTTTACTGGAACCAGTGGCAGCTTGTCCATATGCACTGCGGTACTGTAGCACCGCCAATCAAATTGAGATAAATGTAATATTATAATAGACATAAATTTATGTACATTGTATAAAAATATCAATATTATTAAGCGTGTAATCAGCTCGCCCGCGCATCGAAACATCCAATGTCCAATAATATTATCATACACCGCGGTAGGTAGGTATTTGATTTTGCACAGTAGCGATTTCAATAGAATATTCTTGAGTGGGTGTCGGAGGGGTGCGGGCAGCGGTGCTCGCAGCTTCGTACTGCCGATCAGACAGTCTGATTTCAGTATTTCTCCGTTTCTGCGTCGCGCGTGGGCACGCGCGCCACAGCGAGAAAAGAAATATAGCTAGGTATAATGATTTATTAACATTGTTAAAATTAATTTCAGCAAGCAATTTATGCAAAGTTCTTGATTTTCATTATTAATATTATAATTAATTTTTATATTTAATTTTGATGTTAATAGTAAAATATAATCCAAATAAACATTTATTTTATTTTTAATCAACCGCAGCACCCCCAAATATCTTATCCACGAGCCGCCACTGACTGGAACATACCCGATATAGTTACCATAGACAAATCAACCGACTGTTCTGTTTAATATAATTTCCATTCTTATTGACAATAAAACAAATTCAACTGTTAATAATAAGAATTTTTTGAAGAATTTGTTGAAGAATTAACGTCGTAATTTTTTTTTGTTTTTACAATAGCTACAAGAGTAATAAAAAATGTGGTGATAGTTCTGTATAAATTTATTAGCCATAAAATATAAAATTGTTTTGGGAAGTTCGCGCCAAAATCCACAACCGTAAACGAACTTTCACTCCGGACTGTCAACACGTTGAATTAGTGCACATTTTATTAATAAATATTTTACGATAGTACGACTAATGGTAGTAAAACACTGATAAAATGCACGTGCGAGTAAGATTCTGTGGAAAACCGGAGGCGATAGTGGTGGTCCCTTCAAAATTGACTAAAATTGACACCTTTCGAAAGTTGCTCGAGGATAAGTTCGACGTTGAACCTTCTCTCCAGAGACTTTTCTACGGTGGAAAACTGGTAATGCAATGTTAAATCAGATTTCTTTCAATCAACGAATCAATTGGTATATCCTAAGCGAAATTTATGTATTTTTATGTCAATTTCTTTAATAAAAAACTCAATTTCATTTGTTTTTTTGCTTTGAAGTTATACGCTTTTTTGCCTACTTCATGGCGTTTAGTATTTATAGTCTTGATTATACTTATTCTAGCTTGAGGATGGATATTCTTTTCATGACTACAACATAAAACTAAACGATGTGATCCAACTCATGCAGAAAATTACACCGGTTGTCCTTGAAAACGATAAGCAAACTGAGGAAGTAGAAGAAAAAGAAATTAAGAGTGAAATAGTAGGCGAGAAGAAGATTGAATATGATGGTAAGCTAATATTTGTGTAATGTATCAAATGCCAACTGCCATTTCATTGTATACAGCGAGATACAGGAGCTATCTTTAGTACTTACTGGGAAGTTCAGGAACAACTGATTTATGTAATTTCTTTACACCCCTGTTTTATCACTATATATTTAAATTAGTACTATCGAGACTGAAGCTTGGTAATTGTAGAATTTGAATTTAAATTCTAATTGATTTAAGTTTTAGGGTCTTTTTACTGATTCTCCGCCACCGCTCGCTGTCATCTGTCGGTGAGCGCATTGTTGTCAACCGAACTATAATTATAGTACATTTTGGCTCGCGTACTATTAAAAAAGTATAGTACGTCAAAATACCACAATTTTGAAAAATGGAATTAATTGAATTCCCCATTGCTTATTTCATTGCGTTTAAAAGTTGTCTGTATTGTCGATGTGTAAAGTTCCGTAATGTTCGTACTTCAATCACAGAGTGCGATATTAGTCGATGGTCGTAGTCTTGCGTTATATACTCTAAAAAAACTAATGTGACAATTAATGACGGCGGCCGGTGTTAGCATTTTTCGGTCGTAAGAGGTGTTTTAATAAAGCAGGGCATCGAAATTTCTCGAAGTCTCCGTTATTTATGTGACAAACAAAAAAATTACATTTCCAATACGTCCTATAATTTTTGCCAAATTACTATAATGTCTTGGACCGCGTACTATAATTCAATGACAAAAAGATAGCTAAATTCCAAAATGGCGACTGACAGATAAAGACGACGGAGAACCAGTAAAAAGCACCAAGTTTTGTACTGTTCCATTTACAATCACTGCTGACCTGTTAATTATTATTTAATTACCACATTTAAATAGCATGTTAATTATATCTAATGGCCAGTCGCGGTGTCAGCGCTAAATGAGTTAAGTCATTTTGTATCACAGAGCATTTAGTTTATCGATTATGAATAAATTATACATTACAGACCTACAAACTTATCTAAAGAATAGATGGGGGAGCCACTGTCGAAAACTACCTAATCAAGACTCGCAACTGGACAGAATCTGACATTCAAATGACGTTTTCAAAATGGCGTCCATATGGTAGTTCCTAGTTCCATTTTTGACCGTTCTTTAGATAAGTTTGTAGGACTAACATTGTTTATTTATTTTTTTATTTAATATATCTAGTGACATTTCTCATTAGGTGCCTAATTTTATTATCCAGGCTTTATGGGTACTATCGTGGCTTTATACAATTTTTTAAATCATCTTATGTTCGAATTTAGATCTAAGCTCATCACAGTATAAAAAGTATTGAATGATATGTCAAATATTAGCATGTGGCGTCCTCACTCAGCAGACAACTTATACTGGTGGGTTTATAGTATGCTTACTTACCTACCGTAGTCGGATCGCTACTGTCCTACAACAAGATCTCATCGATAACCGGAAGTCGCTGTAGTCGCATATAGAAGACATCTCAGTGACATACCTGTCATGGCGGCAACGCGTATTTAAATAATGTATCGGCTCTCTTTTTAGTTTTGACCCCATTTCTTCTTCGCAATGCACCAAAAGTTTACTAATAATAATTTTAATATTACTCCTAATCGTTTTAGACATATTTTTATTATAAAAAGCATCAAATTACGTAAATTTATAGATCCGTACACCACGGAAACGTAAAATGAAATGATAAATTTAGGGTCATTCCTTATTTGAAAACGGAAATGCCATTAACTAAACAGGAGGGGCTTGTTAGTTCACAGTTTTAACACGTAGACAAGAAATTATTGTTTGACATTAGAAGATATCGTTATTTTGCCACATATTTTTTCCAACTTATTTCATTCTTTCTTTTGCCCATGTCCGATCCTAATACAAGATCATATGGGCCTCCACAGAGTGGAGGTTTGTATTAACAGTTTTTTGTTTTTACGTGAAATGTATGTTGGCCACTTGTTCAATCTATTAAGTCCATACTTTGACTCCAAACACAAATTGAGAAACATGTGTATTTGTCAGACCCAGGATTCGAACCTGGGCAAGAAATCGAAAAATGTTATGGTACTTATTCATGTTTGGCTCTTCTGTACCAAAAATTTTCCGACTTCGAGGATGCGGTGTGCTGATTTGATGAAATATTCGATGTATGAGTACTCTATGAATGGTTATGTTAATTTTCGCAATCTGTTATCTACATTTGATACCAATTGACCAAGTGTGTGTTTTTAAAGAGATAAGTAATATTACATATTCAACGCACAGATAGACTTTACATTGTTAACGCAGCTGTGATTATTGGCACGCTCCGCAAACACATATTTCCTCTGTGTAAGTAGCTAAGAATACCTGTTAGAGGGAGATAAACAATTGGTAACCGAAAATTACATTAGTTTCGACAGTCATTTATGAAATTTGAGTAGGTTTGAAAACAAATATGATATTATATTAATACTATCAACCAGTGTCGAAGGGTAGAGGTAGGCTGTTGAGATCCGCAATAAATAGTGCACACCAAACCTTTTCAATCATACGTATTTGTTTTCATTGAAATAAGACTACAATTTACAGATGGTGTTAGTTAGTTTTTAAAATTCAATCAAACCCTGCAAAAACCAAGCCATAATAGATAATAGTCAAAAAATACTCATAGGTATATTTATAGAACATCTAAAATTATGCAATTAAATCATATATAACTTTGAGTGTTTTATAGATAGCATAATATTTGTTATCTGTTATAGTTTGGTTAGGCAGGGCTTAACGAATTTAAAACAATGAACCGACAAAATGTATACATAATATGTATTCTTAATTTAACGAAAACCAATAAGTATGAATGAAAAAGTGTGCACAATTTTATTGTATCACTCAAAATATACCAAAACTATTATGGTTTGGAGTAGGCAGGGTTTCATTGATTTTTAAAAACTAATCAATACCACCTGTAAATTGTTGTCTTAGTTCAACAAACACAAATACGTATGACTAACAAAGTTTAATGTGCACTATTTATGGGGGATCTTTACAGCCTACCTCCACCCTTCGCTGCTGCTATCGACCTAGGGTACTTAAATTATAATGAATTTAAGTTTTGTACTATTCTATTTGAGCCGTTTTTTGGAACCCGGGATTCGCCTTTCGGTATCTTCAGGCACTAAGCGCACTACTGATTATTGGTAAATACGCACTGATGATGAATACAGTTAAAAAGTTATATTAAACAAGTTCACAATTGTATTAATTAGATAATCTACTTCATGCAATGTATTTATTTATTTTGGTCCATGAGGTTAAATCGATGACCCTTGTCATATAAAGTGGCCACTCTATAAGGTGTTAGGCGAATTGTTAATCTGTCTTACCTAAGACCTGAACAAAAACACATCATAAGTGCGAGTGAGAAAGCATTCGGCACGCTTATATCTCCGCAAAATGCATTAGAGTAAGATAGAATTTCTACAGCTGAATTAAATATTTTTTGTAAACGTCGCCGGTAAATATTGATTTGAATGACTACGTTCATTTAGAAACTGCGAGCATGTTGATACCGGATGAAGGTCTCCCACAGGAGACCACCTCAAAGGGCGGACCGAACCATCATCTTTCCCAAAACACCACAGCCTACGTCCACTCTTCGCGGCTCTCGCAACCCTCGGCCGAGCGGAGCCCGCCTCCTAAAAATTCGAATTCGTCCACGCTCCTGCCAAAACTCAGACGCAGTCTGCCGAAAACGGCCGCTCGCGCCGCCACTAGAATCCGTCGGTAAAACAGAGAAGTTCGCGACCGACAGACGAACAGGACGCCGCGATCTGTCAGTTGGATGGGTGCGAAAATCTCTCTCTTGCCCCTGACGCCGAACGAACAGCATCGACCGCCAAATCTCTCTTTCGCATCGGACACCGGACAGCTAGCATTGCCTCTGCTCGCCTCGGATGCGAAGCCAAGCCAGCATCTCCAATTCTCCAGCTAAAAAGACCGCATCGGCGCCAAGCAAGCATCCTAAGCTAAAAGCATTCCGAACAGCCCAGCCAGCATCTCCCGCCAAAAAGACTGCATCGCCAAGCCGCAAGCACTGACTCTCGCCTCAGATGCCAAGCATCAGCAGCCCAGCCCGCGACACCACGTCTGCAGCCCGCAAAATCGCCATCACTAACCCACCGCCAACGACAATACCCTGCAAATAACTAACTGCGACAAATAATAAACACCAGCCTCAACAGTATACATGTGCGTTTCTCTCATTCCACCCCGCTTCTGGCCTGCTAGTGATACGGCCCTCACCATTCTCCTCGACGGAGAAAGGCCGGTATCAATGTGTTGCTGAAATTTATTGTTTTTGTGTTAAATATAAAATTAGTGGTAATGATTTTTAGTTAATTTTGTAGAAAATATGTTTAACTACACTGTAGTTGGTTATTACGAGGAACGAGGCGTTACTCGTTATATCAGAGAATAGGTATTTTTAAATGAGCGGTCACATAACATAAAAAGTCACAATTTAAACAAAAATACACAATTAGAATTTTTCCCCGAAACAAGCATGGCATTCATAAACTACAAAAGATGTTGTTTATTGTAATGAATGCTGGTAGTTACCTACTTACTTCACAAACCTTGGATGTTTTTTTCAGAGATATGTGTGGATACTTTTTCTATCTTGTCGGCGAAAACACCAATTAGGTAGGTATTTAAGACACTTAACTAGTGTCATAAACGTAATCCGAACCCGGCGGCATCCTGTCCGGTCGGATTTTATTGCAGGGTCGAAATGTTTTGA
Source organism: Rhyacophila brunnea (assembly GCF_057557595.1). Lineage (NCBI taxonomy): Eukaryota > Metazoa > Arthropoda > Insecta > Trichoptera > Rhyacophilidae > Rhyacophila > Rhyacophila brunnea. The sequence continues at coordinate 35,562,575 of NW_028232806.1, read as the reverse complement.
AACAACACATTAATAGTTTTAATAAAATTGTTGACGATATTTTAACTCAGTATATCTGATAAAAAGCTCATTATAAAAGTGAATAAATGTATGGAGAAAATCATAAACTAAAATGTCAACGTATGTTTCCTTGTTACATCCGAGATCTCGCTATATCCGTGACCGTAATAACCGAGCTCGACTGTATGTTGTGTTGAAATTTGGTAGCCGTACTGAGAAGCAACATGATGGTATAACGTTTTATAGTTAGGTTAATATTAATAACATTGATGTTCAACTGTGCGTAATACGCAAGAAACACGGCTTCATTTTGCTGAACAATAGCCACTCTCTTTATATTATTAATCTGAGGTCTTAACTGTTTTCCATGAATTTTGTGCTCTTTTTATTATTACTTTTGGTTATGTCATCTGTTACCTTGACCCAAGGTTGATTTCTGATTAAGCTTTTCCAGTTGTTTTTGTTTAGTCCATACAAAATAAAAATTAATTAATGCCATTATTTACTCTTTTTATAGATGCTGTCAGTCAATTTTATCGTGTCGGTGACCTTATTGATATCAAAGATAGATTTCACAGCGCCTGGTTCGAAGGAAAGATTTTACAAATAGTGAAAGATCCAGAATACGTATCTCCGAACGATTGTACGAATGGAACGCATTCAAATGAAGAACATGATCCTAGTACTAGTAGATCACCATCCAAAAAAACCAGTCGGGAAAGTCTGAAAAAAACTCCGCAAAAAAATAATAAGGAAGATAATTTTACGACTCCGAACAGCAAAAGAAAGTCTCCGCGGAAAGAAGCTGATGATAAACAGAGCAGTAGTAAATGCGATGCAAGTCCTAAACCAATGAAATCACCCCAATCAGCCAACACAACTCCTAAACGCGGTATTAAAGACTATTTCTCTGCCAAAAAGAAAGAGGACTCGCCAGGAGTATTAGATAAAAAAGAAGAGGTTGCAAAGAATAATGAATCGAATGGAGTATCAGAAGTCAAAGATGAATTAATTGAGAAAAACGAGGCGAAAATTACTAATGGAAATGAACGTTTCACCGATGAAAAAGGGTTATTGTACAAAGTTAATTTTCTTGAGTGAGTTAATTTAATTTTACACTTTATTTACGATCATTTAATCATGTTATTCACTTATATGGTGGCAGTTTTTCAAAAATAAGACAAATTAAAACACCGAAAAATTGTTTCGGATCGCTACTTTGTTCTGGTATAACAGTAATGAAAACCAGTAGCGTGACATGCTAGTATATTGTAAGTAGTTTTTTTTATACCTAATATAATTTACCCTATTAAGTATGTTTCAAGGTCCCAATTTCAAGGTTCTAGTCATCCATAAATGATGTCACATGATTTTGTCATTTTTGACATCCTGTCTCCCCAGTATTGCGTTTCATAATAAATTCTTTTACACCCTGTCTACATTATATCACTTTTCTGATCCCTGCATTCGCTAAAAAAATAATTCATTAAAAGTTATTGCTTTCAGAGTTTTATTCTCCGAAAACAATTAGTAAGTTTGGTTGGTTTTGTGATATCATATTTACTACACCACCCCATATCACCTTCGTCACAAATCGCGACTTTATGTTAGACCATTTCCCCCAGATTATGTGACATCATATGGACAACCCTTTATGAGATATCTGAATAGGTAGCGAGCTACAAAGAGAAAGATTTGATTCAATGTGCACATGTTGGAATAAGAGCGGCATGCACAATCTAAGATTTCGATCCTAAGGATAAGTCGCCGAAAAGCATGACTTAACTATAGACAATCCTGAGTATAGAGTTAAGGAATCCTTAACCATAGACTACTTTTGTAATGAACACGCTCCCTTCTGTATTACCATTTACAACTGACAGCTGTTGTCAAAATAAATTTGCATGTCTATAAAACAGTCCACACACTCAAATTCATTTAACAATGTATCTCAATATGGATATTGATAGTGTTAATTCGTTTGGCTTGTTCATGCAGAATATTATTTGGCTTTTATACGCCAGCCCGCAGAAATACAAGATGCCAGGTGATAGAATGACACTTGACGCTAGTGTTACCATGTTAAAAAAATATCTTGCGGTGCCTGTGGAATCACGTATAATGACTTATAACGGAAACATAAGAGTATTATAATTAAATATTAATATGTATTTATAGTTATTGCATTTATAAAATGCAGTTGTCATATTTTTGTCATCGTTTAACAATTATAAAATAATTTACCTAAACTATAGGAAAGAGAATTTTTAAATATGGTATTATTTTCAATAGAAATGATCTTAACTAAGGACAATGTTTCTGCATAGTGTTTTCTGCTAAGGAAATTTTAGTTATGACAAATGTTTCTGCATTCCGCTCTAAGTCATTTACTTGAAAATCTAGTACATACACAGTAACATATTATTTTATATTTGGAATGATTGTCTATGAAACATAAACAATTAATATTGGTTGTTAGATTTATTTAAAGTGTGTTTAATGTCATATTAGGTAATTAAGAGAAAAACAGCCATACCTAGACGACACAATTTTCATAAAATGTAGAATATGGATCGGTCACTAGTGTACTGCAGAAATCTGTTAAATCGACAGTAATTAATGCCTGTGATATTTATTATATATTCTATTTAGAGTCTGTCTTCTATAACTATAAGCTGGCGTGCGGTTTCCCCCCTGCTTCAGCATCCATCTCGTTCCCTCCCATTGGAAAACTTGCAACAGTTGAACGCGATGGCACAATGCTTTCCGTGTGACGTATACACCAGCTTACGGAATACAGACTCTAGTTTTAGTTTATCATGATGGTCTTTATTTTATAGCGAAGACGAGTGTTCATCGCAGTACTGCAAGTTTTCAGAAATAAGACCACGGTCGAGAACTGAAATAGAAATTGAAGACCTCAAAGTTGAACAAATGGTCCTGCTAAATTATAATCCGGATCAACCTCATGAGAAAGGATTTTGGTAAGTCTTGCATTTGTCATAACTAGGCTTAGGATTTTTAGGTGCTAAAAAATGAATAATAGGTACCTAAAATATGTAGATATAATTGGAATATCTGTTATTAAAATTTCATAAATATGTTCTAAAAAACAAAAATAGGTGCTAAAAATTTAATTAAGCACCTATTACAATAAATCATATATATTTCAACAGTTTAATTTATTATTTATTCACAAACAGAAAACGCTTTATTACATAAATAATAAAATAATGCTTCAAATTTTTGAAAGTGATTTTTTGAAGATTTGATCTTAGCAAATTTGTATACACGGAAAAACTTCTTTCTACTTCTACAGATGTTATTATTACGTATGTAAATGAAACTATTTCTGAAGTAGAAAAAATTGAAACATCTTAGGAATCGGATGGATTTTCCAAAACAGCTTTAATATTCTGCGTTTGAAGTCCAGTATTTTTTATTTAAAACACTATTTAAGGGGGGACATGCTCGTCGAAGGTCAAAATTGAGTTTTTATTGTATTTTCAAACCATGATCCTGGACACTCCTTAAACGTTGTAGATAATCTATTTATATAATTTTGAAGCCTTATTATCCTTTATAGTTATTTTAAACATTTGATGACTGCATGAAGTATTTTTGTTACATAAAATAGTATTCTTTTAAACCTCTCGCTCTAATGTTTTAGAATATAGTCATATTTCGGTACAGAACTGTGCAGTGGTGTTAAGATTTTTTACATTTATTAATTTTTAAACGCATTTATAAAACCATTAGTATAATTTATTACGAGATAATTTTTGTAAAATATTCACGATAAAAAATTATTTTTATGATCTCTGTGATCCCAAATTTGACAAGAATTAGGCATTTTATTATTCAAAAAATCGGCAAGATTAACACATTTGAAGATGATTCTAAAGATACTTATTATAAGCTATGTCTTTGACCATTCAAGTGTGATAAAAATCTTATGAATAATGATTGCTTTATAATAATTATTGACCTAAGAATAAGGTAGTGTTTTTTTGAAATACGCCATTTCTTTTGTCATTCTCTAGTGGTTAAGCTACAACATACGGCCGTAGCCATAAAATGACAAACTATAATTAAAGTAGGGAGTAAAATTATGTTAACGCGCGTGTTTGAACATGTACCTAACCGAATTTTTTTTTATTTTTTTTTAAACGGTACATGTTCAAACACGCGCGTCAATATCATTTTACTCCCTACTTTAATTATAGTTTGTCAATTTATGGTTACGGCCGTATGTTGTAGCTTAACCACTGGGGAATGACAAAAGAAATGGCGTATTTCAAAAAAACACTACCTTATTCTTAGGTCAATAATTATTATAAAGCAATCATTATTCATAAGATGTTTATCACACTTGAATGGTCAAAGACATAGCTTATAATAAATATCTTTAGAATCATCTTGAAATGTGTTAATCTTGCCGATTTTTTGAATAATAAAATGCCTAATTCTTGTCAAATTTGGGATCACAGAGATTATCAATATAATTTTTTATCGTGAATATTTTACAAAAATTATCTCGTAATAAATTATGCTAATGGTTTTATAAATGCGTTTAAAAATTAATAAATGTAAAAAATTTTAACACCACTGCACAGTTATGTACCGAAATATGACTATATTCTAAAACATTAGAGCGAGAGGTTTAAAAGAATACTATTTTATGTAACAAAAATACTTCATGCAGTCATCAAATGTTTAAAATAACTATAAAGGATAATAAGGCTTCAAAATTATATAAATAGATCATCTACAACGTTTAAGGAGTGTCCAGGATCATGGTTTGAATATACAATAAAAACTCAATTTTGACCTTCGACGAGCATGTCCCCCCTTTGAAATTTTGTGTTTATTTGAAAATATTTGCTTAAACCTAGAATATGTAAAAATATTTAAAAATAGGTTCTAACAAATGTTTCAAAATTGTCTGAAACAGATATTTTTGATATTTGGTTGTGGGGCCGCTCAAAAAAATATTTAAATACCCAAGAATCCTAAGCCTAGTCACAACAAACGTTTGGATCCATGATGAGATATTTATCTCTTACGATAAAATTCTTGGTGTCAATATTGAAACTAACATAGAAAAACTATTGCCTTCTACTATAGAAATACCATTATAGATTGTCTTGTGTTCGAATTTAGAACTAAGCTCATCACAGTATAAAAAGTATTGAATAAAGTATATGAAGCATCTAAAAGCAAACACTGATATGTCCAATTTGCAATGTTAGTAGTAAATGACGTTTTGTGTTTGACTTTTAAATTATTAGTTTTAACAATAGTTTAGTTTTTCCATCAATTGTATTTCCAATTAAGAACAATATGCATATTTTTATTAGAAAGAAGTAATAAATATAAGCGAAATAAAATTGGAGATATCAGCATTTGCATGTAACTATTTAACTTGTCTTATATTATGATAATGCAATCATTGTGTCAATTTAGTTCATTTTATCAAATGACATGAATTATTTTTTTTTTGTCAATTATCTATTAAAACTATAATTTTTTTTTAGGTTTGATTATTGCATAGAAGAGATAGTAAAATTACGTAAAAATACTGAACTCATCGGAACACTGTACCACGGAAAAGACATTCCACAGAATGACGTGAAGGTGAAATGCCACGACAAGATTTTCGCAATCGAAACTGTAATTCCGCTTGCCGATAGAACAGAAGAATATGAGAAGTTGATGGTGACACCGACTGACAAACGTAAAATATACATATATTATCCTACTTAATTAAAATTGATTGTTGAATATCTTAACACTTAACTTATATGTTTAACGAGGGTTGGTTGAGCATCACTTGTTTTAAAATTTGTGTTATTTAGTTTTATTTAAATATTGTTTCCTTGTTCATACATCATATTTTTATATGTCAAACTTCGAGGTGTGCATGTTTATGCCGGCTCTCATATCTAAACTCGCCTCGTCTGCTGCACAGCCATAAATCAAACCTTCCATGAATGTCGATCCGGTGTCGCATATGAAGACCGCATCTACCTAGCGACAGTCGCACGTAACTAAATATAACGTAAATTATAATAGAAAATATACTTTTTCCCCTTGAATTTAGGATGATTTGTTATATAAATAACCAATTATTTGTAATTAGATGATTAAAATTTTGAATTAATATACCTAGTTATACTATAATTTGTTTTCATGTTAACTAGGTGCTGCTCCTTTGGCGTGCACAAAATGTCGGGACAATACGGAAGTCCCTTGCAGAGAATGCGGCTGCTACGTCTGCGCTGGGAAAAATTCACCCGAAGAGGTCTAAATATAATTTTTTTCTATTTTATTTCTTTTAAGATCCGTCATAAATCATGCACACTAAACTTTGTCAGTCATACGTATTTGTTTTCATTGAAATAAGATACAATTTACAGATGGTGTTGGTTAGTTTTTAAAATTCAATGAAAACAAATACGTATGACTAACAAAGTTTAATGTGCAGTTTTTATGGCGGATCTTAACAGCCTACGTCCACCCTTCGCTACTGGATGACAGTCTATGTTCAAGCAACATTCACACATTACATCTGCCTTAGAAGAGTCAAGATATTCCTTCCTCTAGAAGAAAATCAGATTTTGGTATCCGAGAAACCCGCTAAATACTTTGTTCTGCAAGGCCAGATTTAGGTAAAACTAAGAATATTGGCGATAGGGATTCTAAGCGCTTGGCCACAGTGACGGGCCGGCAGCGGAACGGCAACGGCGTGTACAACTCAAACATAATATAACCTTGTGTTATATGCCCAAAAAAAGACACAGTCTACGAACATTTCACACACGGTTATATGTTTGAGTTGCGCACGTTGCTGCTGCGCCGCCGCCCGCCAGACCGCTACGTTCTAGCACTTAGAGGTACCGCATGTTGCTTGTATTGTCCAATCGAGCAATTGTAGAAGAATATTTGATCTGGAATTCTGCCATATGCTCTGTTGAACATACGAGGGTGGGTCAATAATTCCTTAGAAAAAAGCATTAAAACAGTTTTTATTTTTGTATTTTTTTTTTATTTCTCAACATAATCTCCTTGGAGCTCAATACACTTGGTTAGACGTTTCTCAATTTTTTTTAAACCGTCAGAAAAATAAGTTTTCGGAAGGTCCTCAAAATAAGCATTTGTCCGATCGATGACTTCTTCATTTGAAAAAAAACGTTGTCCACTTAGCCATTTTTTTAAGTTTGGGAAAAGGAAAAAGTCACTGGGGGCTAAATCTGGCGAATACGGTGGGTGGTCGACCAATTTAAACTTCAATTCTTCAATTTTAGCCATTGATCGTAAGCATGTGTGAACACGGGCATTGTCCTGATGAAAGAGGATTTTTTTCCTGTTTAAATGAGGCCGTTTTTCTTCAATTTCGTTTTTTAGCTGGTCCAATAAAGATGCATAATAATCCCCTGTTATTGTTTTTCCTTTTTCCAAATAGTCAACGAAAATAATTTCACGTGCATCCCAAAATACAGTAGCCATAACCTTACCAGCTGATTTTACGGTTTTCGCCTTCTTTGGACATGGTTTGTCTTCGCAATCCACTGCTTTGACTGTTCTTTCGTCTCGGGAGTATAGTGGTGTATCCATGTTTCATCTACAGTCACAAAGCGACGAAAAAATTCATCCGGATTGCGTTGCATGAGCGACAACAGGGCTTTAGAGGCCACCACCCTATTGCGTTTATTGTCGACTGTGAGCAAACGCGGCACCCATCTTGCAGAAATATTTTTCATGCCCAATTTGTCATGTAAAATAGAAATGACGCTACCTTTTGAGATCCCTGTAACCTCAATTATCTCACTCAACTTTAATCTTCGGTCACTTAACACCATATCGTGGATTTTATTGATCATTTCTGGTGTAGTCACCTCTACAGGACGTCCTGAGCGTGGTTCATCCTTTGTTGATGTACGACCACGTTTAAATTCATTTAACCAGTTATAAATAGTTGCAAGTGAAGGAGCAGATATGCCGTGAACTAAATCCAACTCATTTTTTATTTCCTTTGCTGTTAACCCTTTTATATTAAAATGTTAATAACAGCTCTAAACTCAATTTTCTCCATTTTCCATTTTTCCATTTTCCACAAGCAAATTTTTTTTTTAAATGTACGAGAAACACACAACAACCCGACCAATCTGATTGAAACTTCGCAGCATACTGAATCGGTAGTGCCGCTGCATGAAAACAAACCGCTTACAGTACTAGTCGCGCCACCTGTCGGCTTTTCTAAGGACTTATTGACCCACCCTCGTATTATGAATTAGTGACATTTATAATAAAGGAACTAAGCATCACATCATGTTTTTACTGCATGGTTCATTGTGAACATTGAACTGATACTTACTGCTATGATATACCGTTTTTAGACTGTCCTGTGTGATGAATGCAACATGGGCTACCACATGACATGCCTGCAGCCTGCTATGGAATGCCTCCCCTCTGACGAGTGGTACTGCCCCGACTGCAAGAGAGACCCTGACTCAGTGGTTGCTCCCGGTGCCAAGAAGCAAGCCAAGAAACCCAACCAAGGGAAGTCGTCCAGGGACTGGGGTCGAGGGATGGCTTGCGTTGGTTTGTATATATTTGTTCATCCTTTATTTTCATGTTTCAATAAGATTAAGCAATAAGCAATATTATCAGTTAACACAGTGTGGGGTGGGGTTCTGGATAACTGTAATAACCCTTCATTTGCCCCCAGAGTGACAGCTCTCCAATTTGTGTCTAAAAAACAGGCATCTTCGTAGCCAGAATGTTCCGTTATAAGACAGTACGGCAAATACAATATAATAAACAATTGTACTTAATACAAATAAATATAAACATTGAAATCTTGCTGCTTGATTAATTGAGATTGCATTGTTGAAAATTCTCCATTATGTATTTTTTGTGCGTGTTATGTTAATTTTTAAGTAATCATGCTTAAAAAAGAGAATCTTATTTAAAAAAGCAACACTGTGTTTCGCAATCAAAATTGTTGCCATTTTTTTAAATTTCGATTGCTTGATAATAATTATTAACATATATTTTCTTCATTGGACACTGGACACTAATTACACGAAAATAAAATAATATGATAGGCGCGCCATTTTTATGTTTAATTTTCACAGGTTTTTATAAGATTATTTATGTATACATGCTTTTTATATTGTTTTGGATTATGAAGATGAAATATCTTGTATCGCGCGAGAAGCATAATGTTTGTGATCGATGTATGTGTTTAATATAACTTATTTGATGTCAGAGGTATTAAATAATGCAACAAGCTTTATTAGCAAAAAAGGTCTGAAATTATATTAGTGTGAAATTAAACTCAGGTATAATTAATTATTGGGACATACTGTTTTTGTCCAATGGTGCATGTTGAAACCTGTCAACATTTATTATTGTTCTTTTTAGTCCATGTCCGCTCCTTACGTGAGGCATATGTACACAACGTGGCGCCTCCAATAATCCTTATTACTTGCGAGTCTTCTTGCGTCTTCCTACGGTACGCTATCGCTCCATAGCCAGGAAGCATCCGTATCATGATGTGACAGACAAATCTTGCATTGCAGATTGCATTTTCACTTTAAGTTTGACGAAATGCTGCATGGTTCACATTCTAATGGCATTGTCCCATCAGGGATGCCATATCAGTGGATACCAGAAAACCTGGACTGGAATGAGGCTGTAAAGAACATGTGCCAAAGTATGTGGATAGATTTCCACCATAGGGCATCCATAGAAAAGGGGAAATGGAGTAAGTCAATTCTACCATCCCCACGGTTGGTGCCCTGGTTTGTAGATTTTCCTTTGAAGAGAAATGAGCTTAAAGTTCTTTAACAGAATTGGAGTGAGGACCTGCTCGGCGGATCCCCTTCTAGAAGAGAAGAGGCGATATGACAGCGAGTCGCAGTCAAAGCCTCGGTAAAATCATAAAAAAAAATAACATTGTTAAATATGTACCTACAAACTGATACCACTAAATATGCATTTCAATCGATATTGATTATATTACATTTTTATCGTTTCTGATTGTAAACAATCAAAGGGCAAGCTCAAGTACACGCTAAATGCCCTATTCCAACACCTCTATATCAACTCAGCAGTGCGAAGATTGTTCTTATAACAATATATAGTATAATATATTTAAGTACATTGCAAAATTTTATTGTTACGTTATTATAGGAAAAACACAAACATGTTCAATGCCAGCCAATCATTTTGGACCGATTCCTGGGATAGAAGTCGGAATGGCATGGAGATTCAGAATTCAGGTACTGTTTTTGGAATTCACGTTTGTTGCTGCATGTTTAATGTACAGTAAAACCTCATTAATAAGAACACGGATAATTCGAAATTCGCCTTAAATTGAAATTTTCACGTAAAAAAGTCCCTTGAACATTATTTTCATATAAAACCATACCTTTAATTCGAATTTCGTAATTGCCTAATTGCGTAAAAGTCCTGGCATATAAAAATATTCAATAAATCGTAATAAAGTACACTATTTCATGAGCGAGTCATTGAAAATTGTGACAGACTTTTTTTTAAAACATCATAAATTGCTTATTTTATAAAGGTATTTTATGACCCATTAACACATCAGTGGCACAACTCCACTCCACTCGAAAAACAATAACTCACAATATTATGTTTCAGGGCTGTAGGTATTCAATTATTGATTTTTTATTGGATTTCCACATAGTTTTACTAGAGAACCAATCCCAAACAATTGTGTTGGAAAATTGGAAAAATAAAAAATATTTCATATTTTTTTATAATTCTAGCTCAACACATGGTGGTAAATACTTGTTAACTTCAATGAATGGATTAGTGATGCATGGTATTTGCGCAGATTTTAATTTGAAAGAATTGTGTTGGAGATTTGGTAGGCAGGCACATCTATGATCGTAAACGAAATTAATGAAAATCAAATATAATTTTATTTTTTCAAAATTTTAGTATTTTTCCCCCATACATTTTATATTCGAAATTTTTTTGATTTTCTGTATCGTGGAATTCGTATTAACGAGGTTTTATTGTATTTTCTTTTAAAACACTACAGAATATACAAAAGTTTTAATAATGTGTTGTTATGTTCAAAATGAACATAACTAACATTCATACTCTGGCAACCCCGACGAATATTTATGGTCACGTCATGGAGCGTACGCCATTGCACAGATGTCGCTGATAGAATTTCCGGCCGCAACGGACGTCGCGAGGTGTGAAAGAAGCAACGACGCTTTTTGATTCTGTCTGTCATCCAGTATAGTCGTGCTCTGCTTTGGTTTTACCCAACATTTATAATGGACGTCACTTAAAGCAGCACAATTGCAGCCGCAGTGCTTGAGGCCTCTGTGTCGTTCCAAGTTTGGTATTTTAAAACTATTATTATTTGATTCACTTATCTTCCAATGTTTCTTTTAAAACTTAGCTGCTTGCCTTTATTATAGTATTTCCTTAATAACCTTTTAATATAATATTCTTGTTTTTGCTATAATATAGTTTCGGTCAAGTACATAAATTGCTCTTTCATTTATTATTCCCCCTTTCTTCCTCACTGCTATATAATTATAATCTTTCACGGTATCAAGACCGTGTGGCGTCCAGGACTTTAATAAGTACATCTTTTAACCATAGATTGCACGTGCCTTCAGCCGTGTAATGCCTTCTTGTTTTCTAATTTAATTTTTACAGTTGTCAGTTGCGAGGTTACGGAAGTAATTATTGTTCAGCTTGAAAAGGATGCAGGTAACCCATGGCCCTTGCTTATGTCTCATGCTCTCTTTAACTTTACACTCTATATTCCATCCTATCTAGAGACTCTTTTCTCTTTTATTTTGTAGTTGTGACGATAAGGATCACAACTACAAAATACTAATATATCAGTGTACTTTTGTCTGACAAATATACGTGCTTTCTTTTCAGCTATCAGAATCTGGAGTCCATCGACCGCCAGTCTCCGGAATACATGGCAGAGATGTGGAAGGCGCTTACAGCATTGTTCTTTCAGGTTAAGATACATCTTATTTGAATACTTTTCGTAAGCCAGCTAAATTGTCAGTCACAGATTACGCCTGTCATCAAAAAATTATAAATGATTTTGTGTTTTCATCAACAGGCGGTTATGAAGATGATGTGGACCATGGATTTGAATTCACTTACACGGGCAGTGGGGGACGTGATCTCTCGGGGAATAAGAGAACCGCTGATCAATCTAGTGACCAGACACTCACCAGGGAAAATAAGTATGTGTGTTTGATTAGTTCGGTTTTTTTTCATTTGCGTTGGCTTTACAATCCTCAGGTTTTAGCGTCCTTCAGGAAATATTACTATTCCTTGTCTCTAATTCAAGACATTTTTATCTCAGTGGGAGCCATGTCAAATAAATCTCAGCACAAAAGTGTGACCTTAGTAAAAATGAACTTTATCTACCTAATTATTCAATGTAGCCTTACCAACTTCACTCCAGCTTAACTTTCATAATAATTAGGCTTCATGTTTATTGATAAAGGTTTTCTATGTTTTTGGTGTCAGTAAAATATAATGTCACCGCTCGGAGCCACCTGCACTGCCACTTGAACTTATGTCGGCCTTTGAAAATGCTCCAAAATATTATGTTATGCGATTTTGTTTTATGGTTTTTTTACTGCCTCGGATAAACCGAAATTTATTGATTTCCTAATTGCTTTTATGGGATTTGGTGCTCACCATGTTATGAAAACTATCAAATTTCAAAACAATCCATTTGAGTAACACTAGACCAATTAATATTTTCTTTGAACAGTGGCATGCTTGACTAAAAAACTTTTTATCTTATAAAGTCATACTGAAAAATATTCTAAATAACCTAATGCTGCCACTGCTAACATGTGATAAATGATAATGATAAGTGGTAGGTAGGTAGGTAGGACCTTATAAAACACAGGTGCCGAAAAATGTCTATAAAAATCTAATTATGATGCAAAATAAAACCAACTAGCGAAAAATATCGGTAACGTATTCAACTATGATGCCAGCTAAGAAATAAACCACTCAATGGTAGTGCCAGTGAAAGAATGACATCTTTGTGATAACTATACAGGCGGCTCTGATCGGATACGGCGGCACCGACTATGAGTGGCCACGCGGCTCCGATCGGAGCCGGTGGCAGCGAACCTGTTGAACTCATTTGACACTGAATCAAATGAATATTTCAAAAAATCAAATTATTATCCATTACTTACTCAAGCTGGCTCTACAGACCATTCGGGTCCAAGGCTATACAACTGTCCTCCAGGTTCTCTATCCTGAGCTCTTTCTCTCCAGTTAGTCACACCCAGCCTCTCTGTGTCCCCCTTGACGTTATCCGCTATCTCCTTTTGGAGCGGTTCAGGGATCGAGTGCCTACAGGAGTTTCTTAATAAACTATGGTGAGCTTTAGATCCATTGCATCTAACAACATGAATAGCCCATCTGAGTCTTCGCACCCTCAAGACATTGACTATATTGGATTTAAATAAAATTGTTCACAGAGCTCAGTATTCATACAGATGCGCCACCTTTGGTTTTCTTTTATAGTCCAAGTATTTTTCGGAGAACTATATTATTATTACAACTATTTCAGAGCCCTGGCAAGAAATTGTGCTGTGAAGGAAGTGAAGGAGGAAGGCGCAGATGCTGGTGGCAAATGGAGGGATGGGAAACCAGTCCGTGTCGTCCGATCTTACAAGATGCTCAAGCATTTCCCCGAATATGCACCTCAAGAGGGAATAAGGTATGTATTTACAATGTAATTTTACTGATTTAAAAACAACAAAATATAACTATGCAGACACAAACACTATTGTGTTGTTGTGACTTGCAATGTATTTCTCATACTGTTTGTTACTGCGCCAAATACGTGTGACTTGCTGTGGTAGTGGGTCCGTAAATAGTGCAGTTACCGATCACCGGTCATTGCGTATGCACCATTGGCCCCACATCTTGAAGCGCCGCCCCAGGCTAGGATCTTTGGCAGGGCCCCCTACCTATCGCTAAGGATAAATGCAGTGTGACGCTCTACAGTCCATAGTACAGCCAAAATGATGATGGCCATAATATGATGTACGCGGTAAAAATAATGTGTATATTTAATGTTTTTTTTTTTTGTATATTTGAATACATATACCTACCTATCCAATTGAATTATGGAGTTGTCGAGAATCGATACACAATTAAAAATTGTATCGTACAACCATATAATTTTAAATAATAACATTATGGAAGGAAGCTAGCGCCACAGTCGGACTTTTTTTGCTATTAAAGCAAATTCAAAAAAGGACTAAATATGTATATGTGACCATGGCCCCCACGACTTGAAGCGTAAGTCGCTAAGGTTAAGGGCAGTGATGCTTTAGAGCAGTGTTTCCCAATTTCTACATGAGGATTAATATTCAAGTACATCAATCATATCACATCAAATTGCAACGTGCAACCATATATTTAAAATATTTAATAGTCGTGAAGTAAAGTAGCGCCCCGCAGGTGATTTTTTTTTACTATTAGAGTAAATTTGCGATGTGTGTTAATCTCACTTAGCTGGTCGACTCTCCACGTTGGGCCCCTCCTATGCCCGGGCCCGTAGGCTAGAGCCCTGTCAGTCCCCACCTTGACCTTGACCTGTAGAAGCTTCTGAGTTGACGATTTTCTTTATTTTGTATATTATTTGATGAATATGTTTTAATTCCAGATATGATGGGATTTACAAGATTGTGAAATACTACCAGGAGACAGGGAAGTCTGGCTTCAAAGTCTGGAAGTATCTTGTCAGACGAGACGATCCAAATCCTGCTCCATGGGAAGAGGGTGGAAAGACTTTCCCTATTGTGGTAATGTATAATTTCTTATCATTTTACAATCTTCTTTATGTAGCGTGCCTGATTCAAGCATCATTTTCTTGAATCTGGTGGAGTATTTCATAGCACTGAATAGCTCCTCGAACGTATAAATTCCAGTTCAATGTCTTGTGTTGCAAAGCCAGGATAGGCATTTTCATTATCATACTTGCTTTGTCCTATCGCACTCCAGTCTTGGTAGTATAGAACAAGGACGTGGTTCCGCAACTTTTCTCGGTTCAACGCCATGCATCTTTTATTACGTTATAATCCATGGGACGGGACTAATTGTGGGAGTGTTGTATTCTCTCAGCAACTCAAGCGTTTGTGACACGGTTGTATCGGTATATCTATAGAATTCGGCTTAGACATTGATTCTACACTATTACAATTAGATGCAGATATTTAGGCTGTACGCAGATGACAACCATTTGACATTGTGGCAATTTTGAACATGGGGATTTGGGGGTCCCACGCACACATCATTCTGGAAAAGAATCATGTTTCTCTGGAATGTGCAGTGAAGTGAAGCATTCATTTTTGTACTTCACATTCGTCACGGCTGGGTGTACTGTTATCCTACTTACTGTCCCTCACTGATTATCTTACTGTGCTTCTAAACCTGCTGTGCTGTGAAACCAATCGTCTCAAATGGTCTTATGCAATAGTTTTAATTTAATTTTGTTGTTTTCACAGTACCCTCCCGGCTATCTGGAAGCGGAGGCAGAAAAAAAAGCACAGAAAGAGCGTGAAAAGTTGAAAAAGAACCCTTCGTCAACAGTGAGCACTCCCACGAGGGTATTGCGGGAGAGCAACGGCACCACTGACGAGTCGGAGAGCAGTACAAAGGCGGATACACACCACAACAAGAAGAGGAGAAGGTCTAAGAAAGAGGCCGACAGTTCACCGCCTGTCAAGAAAATGAGGACCAGGTCATCGATAGGACAGGATTCCAAAGATGAGAACAAACCTAAACCAAAAGCCAAGACTTCTACGCCCAAACAGATTAAAAGTTTGTATTTTTAATATAAATATAATGAAACTGGAGATGTATCATTCCAACTGTTGCCTTCCATAGGATTTAAAGTGAAGTATGATAGTATCAACAATGTTTCTTTTTCTACAGTGATAGAGCCTAAATATTATATGAAACTGAAACAAAGTATTCCATGTATATTAATTTTCACACAAACTGAGTAATGTTTTTTAAAAGTTTAGAAGGTTACATACAAAAATGCCATTGATTACGATTGGGAAGCATCTTTGGATAAAACCTTCCAGTATAAAATAAAAAGTGAATACTCTTGTATAGTCTGACAAAAAGAAATCGGCGATAAAATGAAGTCACTGTAGTCGCATATAGAAGACTTCTCAGTGACGTACCTGTCATGGCGGCAACGCGCACATGGCAGGCGTGCTTAAATAATGTATCAACTCTCTTTATAGATGCGAATCCTTTTCTTTTTCGCAATAAAATAAAAGTTTACTAATAATAATTCTAACATCACTCCTGATCGTTTTAGAGATATTTTTTTTATAAAAAGCTTCAAATTACATAAATTGATAGATCCGTTTATCATGTGAGCGTAAAATGAAATGATAAATTTGGGGGCGTTCCTCATTTGAAAACGTAAGTGCGATTAGCTGCACTGGAGGGGATTGTTAGTTCACAGTTTTAACACGTGTATGAGAAGTTCTTGTTTGACAATAACGTTAATACACATTTATACACATTTACACCTGCGCATCCATTCTATACACAAGACTGCTATCCGCAGCTATCGAGGGTAGTTTTTCATAAGTCTGTATCGAAGTATTATAATTGTTACAATAAGTTTGCCATCTAAACAGTCAAAAAACTGTCTATTGCTCTAATATTTAGCACACCCAAGTGACGTGTTCTTAAAATATAGCAGTTATTGTAATAAATACAACACACTTATTGTAATTGTCATAATAAGTGCTAATACTTCGATACAAGACTACCTTCGATAGCTGCCGATAGGAGTCTTGTGTATAGAATAGATGCGCAGGTAGAGTACCATGTTTCCCAACCTTTTTTATATCGAGTAAGCAGTATATTGATTGTACCTTAACCCGATCGCCGCGGATGGGACATATGTTGTTTTTTACATAAGCTCTGATACTGGGCGGATGTCGCAACTGTTGATATCGAAAATTGAAATGTCGGTAAAGTAGGAAATACTTCACGCATAGTATTGATTGTTGTATTGAAAGATGCTCTGATTCGTGTTCGTACCGCCATATCAATAACTTTGTCAAAAATATGTTGTTTTAATTTCATAAACATCGATCTTTCGAACCCCCTCGATCTATTGAGATTCGCCGGTACGATTGCATCAGTTCAAATCTACGCGGTATTTTTCGCGGCTGCGCAGTAGGTATACAAAATATATTTCATTCGAGTTGAGTGTGCACCGAGTATTTACCGTGTAAAGTTGAATTCACCGCGATTTTTACATCATGTGCGGGAATACGAAAAAGACAACCAAAAAACGAAAAGAAATTTGTCGTAATATTTCTAAAAATGTACTTGAACTTGTGTTCTGGATTATGTCATTTATTACTCATGTGTCTCCCCAATTGTTTCAAAGTCATAAATCGAGCTCATTATTGAAAGTCATAAATATTTAGTAAAGATGCGTCCACACGGAATGAAAAAATATATATTATTATATTTTAGAGGATTGCAAGTTTTACCAATAAATTACGAATTACTATGAAGGAATATATAAAACGTATAAATTTTTGATAAAAAAACACACGGGTATGTATACAATATAATATAAAATATAAATCATGGAATATAGACTTTTCAACTATATTACATATTGTCTTCGCGTACAATTTAATGCTTGTAAATTTTTAAAACCTTACCCAAAAAAAAGTTTTTATAGCACTTGGAAAAATTTACGCAATTTAAAAAATAAATATTGTTTTTTTTACAAAACATAAAATGACAATCACTAACATAACAAAATGCTCAATAAAACTGAAAAGTAATCTACAAAATCCAAGTTTCACTAAAAAAAAAATAACAAAAAAATTATTATAATATTTTCAACCAGTGTGGACTCACCTTTAACGCTTAAATTAGAATGGCCCATAAAACATGTAAAATGCTGACACAGTCTATGCCACGAAATAAAACTGGGGACTAACATCCAATTTTAATGGATTTGTCATCAATAAAACTTACACTAATTAACAATAATTCATAAGTCACCAATAAAAGCTATTATTTTCAATAATTTTTATGGCATTTTTAAGTGTTTTTAACACGCGTAAAATAAAATTAGTCAGTGATTAATTGTCTTCATTGGCGCACTTGTTTTGAAGTCGAGTGGTATGTCATCGAAAATGGCAACAGAGTTTATCGGAACAAAGCAATACAGTAGTTTTGTTAAAGTAAACACAGCTAAATTCAACACTTCACACAACATGTGTTTTAGTGTGGCACTTGGATCCTTATGTATCTAGGCATGATAACAGTTGTAGCCACAATTTTTAACTGCCGTATTTATTATTATACAGCGAAGAATAACATTTCGAAAAACCGACCGCGGACAGTACATCTTTTGTATGGAAACTTTACGCGCCGATCGGGTTAAGAATTTATTAAACATCGTCTACACAAACTCTTACTCGAGTGGAATATATCAATATCTGAAGCACCCACAGTTATTGTTGTTCCAATAGGCATCGCCAATGACAGGTTATTTATGCTCCTTGGAAGACATAAATAACAACAAATGGTGCATTCGAATTCTTTGATCAGAGACACAGATCCGAGTGCGAAAATTATAAGTTGAAGCGTCATGGCCTCCGTTGTGGCGCTGCGATATATTATGAAAGGATTGTCAGTATTGTAGTTCTCGAAACGGCCACGCTTCACGTTAAACTTCCCGCAGTCTAACAAAAATTGTTGAGTCATTATTATTGTCACCTAAATTGTGTTTTTTTTTTGGATTTGTTTTAATAGACAAGAGTGAATCGAAATCTCCTTCCAAGTCAACGAATCCGTTCACTATGGCTGCGAGCAGCAAAAAGTCCAAGCTATCAAACGGGGCTGCTGATACACCGAATGGAAACCTTGAACCTGATGTACTGTCTAAGGAAGATAAGGAGGCGATCAGAAGTGATGTACTTAATAAAAAACTCTGGGATGAGTGCTTGGAGGCATTGGAAAAAGAAGGAAAACAGGTACATATGCATCGTTTATCTTTCTATCTCGAACCTGTTTCGTTTTCTGCAACTTTTTAAGTTTATGAAGGGTTTACATAAAAACACTTTTCTCAACTGTTGAGCAATTCTCACCATTAATAATATGTCAAAACTGCTTTGCCAAAAGGGTTTACAGTGACAGTTTCAATAAGAATAAACTGGTTTGTATCTATGGGGTTTAATTGTAATGTTCCCACAGAATATTTTCTAAAAAAATAATGAGTTTCTTTGTTGTCGGCCACATTTTCTGTAACCGGCTCTTCTCCAGACCGTGGCCAACTATACTCAGTCCGCGGTACTAAATTGAAAGTTCCGATGATAGTGTTGGTTTACAGTAAATAAAGATTTTCGATTGTGTATTTCATTCATATTAATTACTATTTAAGGTATTGCATTAGAAGTATACGCAATAACAATAACAAACACTAACCTAAAAATTCACAATTTCGTGCCGTAGCCTGACTATAGAGGGACTTGCTCCAGATGATTCACATCAATATTATATAACTCATAATAATTTTAAATATAAATATAATAGAAAATTATGTGATTGTTATTTTTAACAAGGAGAAAAATCTAAAACATAAATATCATCATCAGGGGCGCGACTACCCGGTGTGGGTCCTGGCCTCCTCCAACAGCTCCCTCCACCTGTCCCTATCCAGTGTGGCCGCTTTCCAATTTGGTACCCCCAGAATACGGCAGTCACTGGCAGCTCCATCTAACCAGCGAATCTTTGGCCTCCCTCTTCTTCTACGTCCTATTTGATTGCTGGACATCACTCTCTTTGCCGGTTCATTGTCATTCATACGGTGCACATGACCTAGCCATCGCAGTCTCCCAATCTTAATTAATTAAACATAAATGGTATAATATTAATACTATCGACCGAGGGTACTTGATGGAATTTGAATTTAAATTTGAATGGATTTAATTAATTACAATTTTACACCTATTGATTGTGCTATTAGCGAGTGGTTATCTAATGATCTATTATTTAGGGTTTTGACGATTTATACACCTATTGAATGTATTAGTAATTATTTGGGTTTTTTTACATACGTTTTTATTAGGTCGTATTCTTATTTGTCCGGTGGTTGTTTATCTGGTACAAATCTTGCAATCGATTTTTAACTAACTTCCCGACTAGCTAGACATTCGAAACTTTTAGAATGTATCAGAACACGATGCCAATGCATTCTTTTAATACTTTTAGCCATCTTCAAGTAGAATTGAATTCATTTTCAGTTAATTCTGTTTTGTATGAAAAGTTATTTCGACACCATTATTGGTTGCTAGGGGTTTGGGGTCTAGCAACTAAATTATTAATATATACGTGCGTTACTATGGAAATCAATATGACATGTCAAAATGACATTTCAGTATTATTTCTATCAAGTACAAATTTTTTTGATCGTTTAAGCTAGTTAAGTCAAGTTTATATGATTCAACAGAAAATTTAAAAACATTGTTTATAAAAAGTTCTTTTTATCTTGTAATTATTATTATTGTGATCCTTGACTTAATAGGGTGATAAAGTTTTTACTTACTTTATTGTTTTTGTTTATTGTATAGGTTATCAGTGTGTATTTACCATTGGTGAGTGCGTATGTGCCTGAAGATTCCGAAAGGCGAAACCCGGGTCGCAAAAAATGACTCAATTAGAATGGTACAAAACTTAAATGCATCAGAATATAAATAGGTATATTCATTAAGTAGGTAATAGTAAACTTGGCGTAGGAATGCGAAATAAGCGATTAATCGGAGTTTGATTCCGAAGTGTAACAATGTATTTTACTTGGTACTGCGAAATTTGATCTTAAGCATTCCATTGCTTCGATTATTGTGTCTATTGATAATCGTTGTCATTGTGTGCTGTATCCGTTGAAATACAGTATAACCCCTATTTTACGTTTTTTAAGGGACTGAAGAAAAAAAACCTAATTGGAGGGAAAATGTAAAAGGGGGGTATTGAAAAAAAGAATATTTAAATTTTATGTTTCTAAAAAAATAACGTTTTATTAAAAAACAACATTCAATTTAAATTTTTATTGAAATTTTTTTTATTTTTTATTAAAAAAAATCATGTAAGTATATTAGTTTGTTGCATTTTTTTTTTTTGATATGTAATTCTCTTTCGAGACTATATAAACATTTAAAAGTGTCATCTTGAATATCAGCAAAGCTTGTAAAGTAGGTTTTTAAACCCTCGATGAACCTCATTGCTTCTTCTTTTGTTGGAATATCAACCTCTTCAATCATTGTCAAGCGCGCATAACTCGCATATTTTGAATATTTCCGACGTAAATCGCGGGAAAGAAAAATGTAAATGCGGGTATTAAATGTACTGAAATACATCGGGACTGAAAAAATTACACGCAATTGCCGGGAAAACGTGAATTCCGGGCACGTAAAAACGAGGTTATACTGTATTGAAATGTTGTTTTTGTAGAAAATAGCAACACGGCATTATTTGATTTTGCACTACATAATATTATACCATTGCTTACAATCAAGTCAAAAATGATGATTTATGAGAAAACACAGATGAAAGTGCGTAAATAATTAATTTCAAAGATGACTTTACTTTTGGCTTTTAAAAATAAGGGTGCGTCTTATAATCAATGTGTTACGGTATTGTCTTATTTTATTTGTTTTTTTGTTTCAGGGTTTGATAAACAAAATGACGACACACTTCTTGTGCATCATTTGCCAAGAGATCGCTGCTAATCCAGTCACCACATCTTGCAGTCACAACTTCTGCATGGTAAACAACCAATTGCATGAATATTTTTTTTATTCAATTTGAATATATACAAGGTTTAAGAATGTTTGGTTCTTAACACTATACGGTCTGCGAATTTTCGCGAAGAACCTACGCCAATATCCGGTATTTTTTAATGAAAATCAACAAATTTCGATCGCGAAGTTAAAAATGATATAACTTTTGAACCTATTGATATATTTCAATAAAATTTTCAGAAAATACTTAAAATATATCAATGCATCAAATTGTGTCATTTATTTAACACTTGTCAACCTCTGGCCCGCGTTCCATAAAGGTAAAGTATATAATTTGTAAATTTTCGTAAATTGTTTATTATATGTTATTAGATTAGTTCAATTTGTTAAATATAATGTAAAGGAAACAGCCTATTGATATAAAGCAATCACAATATATTATTTTTTAATTAAAAAATGTAATAAAATATTCAAATACAAAATGTTTTACACCGCTATAGAATACGTATCAATTCATTTTTAGCGCTACTACTCATATCTCTGATTATCAAATATAATAAAATAACAAAGACTTCACACAAACTGTGAAGTGTTTAAAAATAAATGCACATTCATTCCCGAACAAACACTAATCTGATTTATTGGTTTTATGGCTGAGGCAGTGCAGTGGCGTGCATATTTTCGAGTAAATTCAAATAAATAAAATGCACGCATATACATTCCCACCTTTATTACAATTTGGTATTATTGTAGGAATCGAGACAATCCAATAACAGTGCAGAGGCGTGCGTAAAAAATTCATATAACAAAATCTATGAGCAATAGAATTGTAAAACAAACATCTACATTCCACAAAAATATTTGAATCAACACTCAATCTTATGGATAATACCTTTAGATAACTGGCTAGGCACGAAATAATTATTATCACACTAAAGCTGAAATTATTTGAAATAGTTTATAAAACTATGAATGTAAAATGAACTAACAACTAATACACTTTTTTTAAAATTATACGAAGAAAACCAATTACCAATATGTAGATGTAGAGGTACTTTACACTCTTTGGACATGTAAATAGTTTCTTTTCGAAGTTTATGTGAGGAACACACTTTACACTTTCTTCTTAAACGTTTATTAGTTGCGGAAATCCACGGAAATATTTGATTGTGATTGAAAATTACACTAAAATCTCCGATATCTTCAGTCACTGGGAATATCTGACATACAATCCGCATAGTTTTCCTCTGTTTAAAAACGAATGGTCCTCCATTTTAAAAAGTTTTTTTGGAGATAAAACTAATAAAAAATATATATCCTAGCTGAAATATACTTAGATTAATTATTTTTTCAATGAAATTAGTGCAATATAAATAATAATAGCTATTATTTATGCAGTTACACAAGCAATAATCTCCCGAAAAAAGCGAACGAAAATGACAACGCGATACAAGTTCACATTTATAACTATTCTCATTTTCAAGTTAAGATTTCTATCATGGATGATGAAGCATGGTGGGTGGATGTTTCATGGGTAATAAACCATTAATGACAAATTATCAAATAGGATGCAATTTCATAGCGAAAAATCGCGTTCATTTAAAAAAAAAGAATGCACGTTCATAAATGGGTGACT
Organism: Rhyacophila brunnea; assembly: GCF_057557595.1. Classification (NCBI taxonomy): domain Eukaryota; kingdom Metazoa; phylum Arthropoda; class Insecta; order Trichoptera; family Rhyacophilidae; genus Rhyacophila; species Rhyacophila brunnea. Next base: position 35,539,079 of record NW_028232806.1, on the reverse strand, counting down.
ACCACTGAAAAGGGTCGACAATTAAATTTCGAAGTTGAAGTGACGACACTGGAATATAACATTGAGTGTTTATTACCGTTTTTGTTTACGTCTCGTGATTCAGCCGTCTAGAAATGGGCTTGTAACTAATAAAAAAAATGGTATAGGTACAAAAAAAATACTGAATGGTATTACGTCCGCCATCTCTGTAAAAACCCCGAAATATTTTTTTTCCATCATGCTTTTACTTCTTGCACATGTCATTCAACCATCTGTCGATAGATCTTGCAACCGAATATTAAATTTCATATTTATTTTTCACAGTAAAGATATGCCTATGTGAGGACGCCACGTAGGCGTCACCGGATCGTAACGTTCGGCTTGCAAAGGACGCTAATGTGGCGTGACCGGACCGTAAAGTGTTAATAATAAGAATATATAATTTTGAAAAACCTCTGAAATTTACATATGTATTAGAAAGAATCAGAAAAAAAGTGATGTTAAAAAAAGTGATGTTAAAAACCTAAATAAAATTTGTGAATCGAAAAATAAATTGTTACACATATTTCTGTCTACACAGAACAGATTAATAAATAGAAATGTAAGAGTCATCGCCATGAACCAAGATCTTGCAGCAGGGTACTTTAATGATAGTCACACCATAAAACATAAGTACAACAAAGCATGTTGACTGCCCTCAATATTGAATGCGTGTTACATTTAAGTGATAAGCTTTAATGCATATTATTATCATACAGACATTGAAACTATTGAAAATAACATATTATTTAACACATGTTTAAGTCTATCCCATATTTTTCCACACTCGACATCTGTAACATGTTATAACACACCCAATAGGGTAAGCCGGTTTCTATTATTTTTGTGTTCCCTGTCTGTCTATATTCCCACATAGGAACACACCAGGGAACTCAGAAAAAATGGGAACTCAAATACCTAACGGGTAAGGAGTAGCAGGTAACCAATCCCGAGTAAGGAATAAACCGGGATAAACTTAAACACGTGTCAAGAATACATTATATGTAGAATACTGACAACTGCTCTTGGTTTATGCATTCACACTCATAATATTGGTGTATTACACACACTATTGCACGTGCATAATGCGTATTTCATTTTCATAGGACACTCACACATTCAAAACCCGGTATGAAAATGTAGCGTATTGAATAATATAGAATATCGGAATTCTATTTATTATCTGTTCTGTGGAACACACCCAAAGTTTTTTGTGCACATGCAACATAAAATTGAAGGGAACATTGCTTTCATATAATTATTTCTTTTATATATTATTTCTATTTTAATTTTTAGAGCTGCTTGAAATTGGCATTCAAAAGTACTGAGAGTCAGGGTTGCCCGCACTGCAGGACAGACCTATCAAAAGAAGAATTGACCAACAATGACAACTTGAAGTCGGTCCTGAGAGCTGTGCTGCCAGGCTACGACGTTCGGAAGAAATAATAATTACTTTCATTATTTAAGACATGGCGATTATTTGCTGAATTAAGTATTACATGTTGTGTTCTGAAGAAAGAGGGTTTTACAAATAGTTCTGTGATGATTTAGATTGTAATTAACGCATATGTTTAAATCTCACCTCGCTATCTTCATAATATTGTTTGTATGAAATGCATTACATTTTTTAGTAGACTCACTGAATTATTTAAATTCCTCTATAAGGGAAATTAATTTAAAATATACGGGTTAATTCTTGACTGTTGATTCTTATTTTATAATTTCTAAGGGCCAGGTGAAGCTAGACCTACATGCGTGAAACTTGGTAGCTCCACTTGATGGCAAAATTGTGAAATGCAAGTGAAAGCTGTCAAAATGATCGAGTATGTCATACACAAAGAAGAGTATTTAATTTACACATTTGAAACAAGAAAATTGTATTGAGTTGATTATTGATGAAAAAGCATTCTATCATAAATAGATAATATTTTAAATGTGAATGATGGCCAGTGAAGGCATGTTTAACATAGTGTTGTCATTGAAATATGCTAAGAATGCAAGCAGCACTGTATTCTCGGTGTATGAATTAAACCTCTGATTATTACACAACCGTTATGCCCCGTTTACTCATGCATGGATTTACTGCTGACTGTACGTATTATCGCAATCATCACAAAAATGTATTGCATCACAATAATGCATGTGTAAACGTATTATCGTGCAAATTGCAGGATTGCATGAATTTTCACATGACAATTGGAGTGTGCGATATCTGAGCATGCGCAGTAGAACGATAGTGGCGAAACTGTCAGTAAAAAAACGAACTACACCGCGCAGACTCATTTTGATGTTAACTGATTTTCACAACCTGTCGAATAGTACCATAACATCGCGTCTCGCTTACTCTTGAAGAATGAGATGGGCGAGACAGTCAGCACTTTTATGTGTAAACAGTTATTTTCGCGATAGTTTAAAATACACACTATTGTTATCCATGCACGTGTACAGGAGCTATTACGCTGTGAATTTATAATTTTGTATTCAATTTATATTGTACAGTTGACATAATTTTGTTTTTGCGTATCAATTAAAAGTTAATAGAAAATTGGAATTTTAAAGATTGCAGCACTTTCACAAGCACAAATTAGCATAAATTTTAGTATTGTGTATCTATTCACAGTTAAGTTATCTCAATGGCAACATTTATGCATCTGGCCCTAAGACACGCATATGTAAATATATGGTGCTACAAAATTAAACGCTTTGGTAAAAAATTGGCAGTGCTACCATACAAGGGAAAGCGATTTACTGTCACGTTTGTTAAGGCGAATTCTTTGCCTCAATTTACGATCAAATGTGACTTCAACGCCATCTAAAGGCATCTACAGGCATCTACCATGAATTTCTAAAAATGTGTTACTAAAAACTTTCGTCGATCGCAACCAGATGGCAATAAAATATAAAATAAAATATTGTGTGTCGCCACATTTTAAAAATTATAAGCTTGATAAAAATGCATTTAAATTTATTATATATTTACTTACCTATGTAAAAATATTTACAATTAATATTTCCACATAAAATATTTACAATTCTAACATGTCGATTTGATTTAAAGTGTTTATGATTTTTACATTTTGTTTACCGTAGTTATTTTTACAGTGGCAATACAAGGGTATCCTGTCCAGTCAGTGAACCAGATTTTTTTACGTTGTCAATACGAATTAATATAAATATTTTTCTACAGTAAAATTCATTTATAGTAGTAAATGAACATTTAAGTACAAATGTTTATAAGATTGAGTTTAATCTTGTACAATTGACAATTACATCGAATTTCTACTAGAGGTGGAATAAAAGAATGATATGAAATGAATAGCAAAACAAATGCCATTCGAATTATTATTAAACAAAATAAGGAATATACAGTTGTACTTGGTTATTACTAGGAAGGTTGGACCGGCTGAATTTGCTCGTTATAAGCGGTACTCGTTATATCAGAGAATATGTATTTTTATTGTCGGCGAAAACAACAATTAGACACTTAACTAGTGTCATAAACGTAATCTGTCCCCGGCGGCATCCTGTCCGATCGGATTTTATTGCTTAGGGTCGAAATGTCTTTAAACGATCAACACATTACCAGTATTTCAGCTCGGTATATCCGATAAGTATCTCGTTATAACAGTGAATAAAAATGTATGGAGAAAATCATATACCAAATGTCAACGACTGTTTCCTCATTACATCCGAGATCTCGCTATGTCCGAGATTGTAATAACCGAGTTCGACTGTAGTTATAATTATGACAATGTCGATATTATATAGACATCCCAATTCATTTCGTTTCAACCATGTCCGATCCTAATGGGTTCATATGGGCCTCCACAGAGTGGACGGTTTGTATTAACTAACTAACTATATCTGAGATAAGGATAAAGTAAGACACGCAACGAATTGAATAAAAAAGAAGTTGGAGGTAAGAAAAAACGTAAATAAACATGCGAACAAATCTTGATAAGCAAACCCAAGGACAAAATAAGTGACAAATTAAAAAAAAAATTGTAAAACGTAAGAAAAAAATTTAGAATTTGAAGTAAGTGCACCACTGATTACATAATATTCTAAGAAAAAGACAGAACGTTATTTCTTTGAAAAAATCTAATGTCGATTTTAAAGAACAGTGCAAGATAAAATAAAAGATAGTTTTATTTATTTTACCTATAAATGTGTAAGTGAAATGGATTTGGAGATATAAAAAGAAACCTTATTGGCCCAGTGATTTCTAGGTAATTCCCTGAAGATCTCGAATAAATAATTAAAAATTATCAACACCTATACCATATTCCTAGGTATCTACTATGATTGAAAAGTAGATCTTAATTTTTTGTATTTATGATTGCTTCATAAAAAAACAATATTTACGACTTTATGATGTAGCAGATAAATGAGCAACTAAATAGTGATCCAAATATTATGAAAAGTTCAACTATCAAAGCATCACGGCATAAAATTAGTAATACCACGGTTATACACAATTTATTGTACCTACCTATTGTTATAATTTTCTTAGTTCATTTAATCGTTTTTAATTTAATTTATTTTCAAATTCACCTCTTATGTGTTCATTCACTGAATTGTTTACCCTATATTTTATGGAGAATAATAATAACTTCTATTTTCTACATACTAAATTATCAACCTCCACTTTTTGACAGGACGGCATACAGTTATATAGGCACGTAGATAATAATTTTAAGGCCGTAGACAGGAATGAACGTTTGATGGCCCAAATATAGTATAATAGTATGTATGTAATTAAAGTTTGGGTACAAGTCGGTTATACTGGATACAGCGGCAAAGACATTTTGAAAATAGCCTATATACTGGATTATTTGTTAGGATTACCTAATCTAACTTAAACTAACCCAAACTAACAAATAATCCAGTATATCGGCTATTTTCAAAATGTGTTTGCCGCTGTATCCAGGATAAACATATAGAACAAAAGTTAGTGAAGTGGAAGTTTGTCGAGGCTGTTTTGATCGGGTTAATTTGTCTTTGAATAATATTGTGACTAGAAATTTTAACAATTCTTATTATTTTTAACATTGTATATTGTTCATAATTTTCGCGACTACCACGTGAATAGACGATTTTTTTTTTACTTATAACATTTTAAACACTTAACATAAATATGGATAAATTGTACAGTTACTAGACAAAGATTAAATTTGATGTGTGTCAGAAGTATCTTAGGCATTTTCGCTCGTATGCTTTCTTTATATTATTATGAAACTATATTTATTTTAAAATCGCTTTATAAAAGGTAGGTACGTCAAAACAGTAATAAATATCTGAAATAATTACACAACACTATTTCAGAAAGTGGAGGTTGATATATGTAGTCCATTGACATATGCTCCAATATCGCAAACAAAAATTATTGACAGCAGAATTAACACAGTTTTTGTCTTCGTACCTGGCGAACCTTTATTTTCAATGTATGTGTGTGTGTATGTATTTTTTAATCTATGCAAGTACTGTTTCAAAAATAGTTCGATTTATTTCCGCGTTAGCAGCATATGTCGATAAAGTCTTGTCAAATATTCATTTTATTTACAATCGATTCGTTAATATACAAAAATACAAGATTAAATTTAAATAACTAGCCTAAAAATTAATAAATAATATTTTTAATAGAAACGCTAACCGTTTTTTGCGATAAATTATGTCTGAACCGAGATGTTTCGATTTTAATTGCATGCTTTCTAACCTCTAAATCGATGTTTTTTAAATTTGAAAAAAAAGATATAAGGATATAATAAATTCCAATTAACGTTTAGCGTTTCCCTAGGCAATAGATTTACGTACATTTTTATCGTAATTTTGATAATAAATCTTATGTCATTCATTCTTACCACCCGATAGAAATGTACCGAATTTGACACGTATTTTTGGTATATAGAACTCCACGATACATCTTAATTTTTTATTTTATTTTTCTCATTACTTTTGAATATATATTTACCGATTAATAAACTTTTCTAGCTATTTTTCGATAACAACTTTACATAGAGACATCACCTTAATTGTAATTATGATTGAATTTTATCTATAATTTTTTTATTCATTAAAATTATTTTTTGTTGATTATACCTATAGTCGCACATTTCTTTATTGGTAAGAGGGTTAAAATATTGATAAATTGTGTGATGTGATTTATTATAGACTCCTTATATCAATCATTGTGATGTATTCATTGTTACACATGAGGTATTCACAGTTATGTTTGGAATAAGAAAAAACAAATGTGTAAAACTATAAAGTATGTACTGTATGTACTCTCAGTAATCTGCCACCCCAAAAACCAGACAAGTGTCCAATTAGTGAAAGCGGCGGATTATAGTGCATATGTTACGCCGAATGTGCGAAATTGATTATTACATGAAATGGGCAAAATTTTGCCTAAATCATGAAAAATGCAAGCCCGTTGCCTTATTCATGAATTAGGCATATCTGCCGAGTGCGTGAATTCGGCAGTAATTTTTCTGCTTAGTTCTTGCATTGGGCAAATTAGATAGTAGCGCTACGGTGGTGTTTTTTTTGCAACTAAACCAAATGTGTCAAATGTTTATGCATTGGTCAGAATAGATGGTCGCGCTCCGGTGGTGTTTTTTGCAACTAATCAAACTAACCAAATGTGTCAAATGTCATTGATTATATAAAAATATACCAATCAATAACTACAATGACGTTCATATTCATTTACTATGCCCAAAATAATCTAGAACTACAATATAATAACTGAAGAATTTTATTAAAAGGTATTTTCGCGATTTGATTCGTGCTTGGGTATCAATCGTGCAATGGTCGATTGTTTGTTTGTGATAGTATGATTTGATAGTTTGTTGACACTTGTTAGCTAACCTCAATGGACATTCAGTTGAATTCAGAATTATAAAACCTAACATAACCTAACCTAATAATAATAATATTATATTATGTCCAATTATAACTAATAAAACCATCCGTATAAAATTTACCTATTTTTTCTACTGTCATGTTAACAGTTTAAGAATTCCATACCCTGGCGAATTCACGCTTTCGGCAGATAATTTACCTAATTCATGAATAAGGCAACGGGCTTGACTATTAAATGAATTAGCCAAAATTTTGCCCATTTCATGTAATAGTCAATTTCGCACATTTTTTCTACTATCACACAAATTTGTACTAGCAATTTACGGTTTTATTTATAATCAAAATCAAGTATTCTCTCAATGCTATGCTATGCTGCTCCCAAAGATATCCCAAATTCTTCATTTTCAACCATATGGCAATAATTCATAATATGTCACCGCAAACAGTTGGAGATTGTATTAAATTTTAGTTGTGTATTATTATGAAGCCAAACGTCACCACGTCGCCGTAGTGGAATGCAGCGATTCCCAGTGTCGTCTTTAGCCGGCTCTCACACCAGAACTCGCCTCATGTGCAGCACAGCCATAAATCAAACCTTTCGAGACCGGCGACCCAGTGTTGCATGTAACCACCTCGCATATCTACCTAGCGACACTCGCCCGTAATTTCTCGAAACGTCAAAATATACTAGATGTCAAACGCCATTACGCTAATATGTCATCAGACGCCAAAACAGCGAATATTATAATATAATTATAGAAATTTAAGTAGAAGGCGAAAACATTGGATTTATCTGTCAATTAGGCATACCTATATATATATCGATGCATAGTGCATTATAACGTCTAGATAAGAATGGCTAAAGGCTGACAACAGCGGTATGCGTAAGCGTGCAGGCTAGCTCATAGATAGTATGCGCAAGCGCAGGCTTGGCGGAGCCGGTCTCGACAAGTAGGAAAGTCGCATGCGACTTGTCGATTTGCAACGTCGAGATCTTTTTTCAAACAAACAGTCTCATGCGACTAATCTGCGGAGCTCCATTTGGCAACGTGTGGTTTGTGAATAACGATGACGTCACATCGACATTTTCGACATGCTGCTAACAAGTAAGGTTCTGATGTGAGAGCGGGTTGACTGGCAATTGTTGACAATAGTCATCGAGATCGAGTCAGGCTTGGCAAGAATAGAAACTTTTCTATTTTGTGTCTTCAATGTGACATTTTTATTGTACAGATAATGGGATTGATAGTTGGTAGGAATTGCATTGTTTCATGTAATATGAGCATTGGTAACAGTTGTGAAATGTACATTTTGGGTTGAGTTCATATTATTTTGATGTCAAATTGCAACATACTTGTTGCATAAATAATCCCCAATTCTTAATGGGATGTGTAAACTATGTGTTGTAAGGTGCATTTGTTTCCATCAATAAATAGATAGTTAAATTTAATATGACAGTCAAGCCATAAATAATAAATATGTGTCTGTTTACAATAATAATTTATTGTTTTATTCTGTAATTGAATAATGAATAATATCTTTAATGTTTAGTTTGAATTGATTAATAAATGTGCCATTTAAAAATAAATATTTGTATTCATTTATGTTTCCTCAGCGGTTATGATTCCAATCTCCAATACAGCGAAATTAATCTAGTGTATTCATATAAATAAACATGGGATTTGGAAAAAAGTTTATACCCGGTAGATCGCGAAGCAAAATTTGATTGATCCCAATTAGGTACAATCGTAAATTTCGAATTACAGTTAAGTAGTTGAATTACAAAATGAAGTTATGTTGACACAATTGAAATCTTCTGACATATTATGGAAAGTACTGAATCAAGAAAAATACGTCTAAATATAGAAAAGGCCGTCTATCTTAGAATTTTATCATATGCGAATGTTCATTTTTTCATACTGAATTTATTAAATCCAAATATCAAACACGTCTGACAGATGATCACCTTGTTGACTGCGTTTTCCAACAATTAAACCAAATTATTTGCCGATGGTACACAAAGTCAAATATCTCATTAATTATACATACTAACAATATATATTTTAACTTATTGACTGCGGAGCTTTTAATTACTATTTAATTACCGCATTTAAATAGCATGCTAATTATATCGAATGGCCAATTAATTAGTGTACAACAGGTGTGCCGTCCGCGTTGAAAGGATTATTAATTAATGAAAAACTTCATGAAGATTTTTTTATTCTTTTCTTCCCCATATCTATAAAAATACGAAAATATTTTCATAGATAGTTAACGGTATTTGAACATTTTAAACTTAAAACTAACAACAAAAATTCTTAAAAGATTTTTATTAGAATTCGATCCCCATGAAAATTAAGATAAAAAGTAACTCCCTACCTCAAAAAAGTTGGGTACCTTGATTGATGTATGGCATAGATATTATACAATGATATAGGTTAGCTGTTATTTCGCTCATTTTCTATTTGAATATAAAGTGTCTCTCTCAGCGTGATAGCACGTGACGTGATGGTAATGTATTCAGGCCATTACCCATTTGCTAAATTCATTAATCAGTTCTGAGATATAGGTAAATTAGTATGAAATCGGTATACAGTAAAAGTACCTAGTGGATAATTTGGTTTTCATCGAAACAGGTGTTGCAGCAAACAATTTTTCCAATACATCCGCGAATCGCCCATGGTGAGAATAGTGATTACCTTTAGTAGCAAGATGGGAATTTTTGTTTATGCTAATTACATTTCAATAATCAATTTTCACAAGTCATAAAATATATGATAATAAATTATGAAATTAAGGAGTTGATGACACCTGCATTTTCAAATAAATTTCCATTTAAAAATGTTGCGCTGCATTTAATTTTGTAAAATTAAAGTTGCCAGTTAATTCAATTTCATATTACATATTTTGCATAGACAATAAAAAAATATAATAATGTTTAAGCAATGGCGTAAAATTGTTTTTTTTTTATGAATATAGAAAGTCTAATTGCTAGTTAAAGAACACGTTTATCTATAAATAAAATTATTTTTTATTAATGAAGTGTACATGAACGGGTGCGGTGGGTAAAAACGATCTCGTTCCGGCAATCTTGTCTATGGCCTCGCAACTGTCAAAATATTGTCCAAACAAGAACCGTATTTCCGTAAATTGGCTTATGCAAATATTTTTTAATGTGAAAAAACGCCGCCGGCATTCTCGATCGATCCTCGTAGATCGCCGCCGTTCGCCAAGTGATGGCTAATCATAAAACCGGCCAACCGATGCGTAAGAAAACGCAAGTTTCGTTCGTGATCAGAGACGAGGAGGAGAGACGTCACAAAGCCGGAGTTAGCTCGCTGCAACTGGACCCCGTACAGGGCAGGCTCTATTCCGCCGGCAGAGACAGCATCATACGGGTATGGCACACGTCGGCGAACGCGCAAGATCGTTACATCCAGAGCATGGAGCACCACACGGATTGGGTGAACGACATCGTGCTCTGCTGCGGCGGCAAAAACCTAATCAGCGCGTCCAGCGACACGACTGTAAAAGTGTGGAACGCTCACAAAGGCTTCTGCATGTCTACGTTACGCACGCACAAAGATTATGTGCGAACCCTTGCTTATGCAAAAGATAAAGAACAGGTTGCCAGCGCAGGTTTGGACAGAGCGATTTTTCTCTGGGATGTAAATACCCTCACAGCTTTGACAGCTAGCAATAATACAGTGACGACTTCGAGTTTAAGTGGTAATATGGAGTCGATTTATAGCTTGGCGATGAATCCTCCGGGCACAGTTTTGGTAAGCGGTTCAACTGAGAAGGTGCTCAGAGTGTGGGATCCGAGATCTTGCACTAAATTGATGATGTTAAAAGGTCACGCTGACAATGTTAAAGCTTTAGTTGTAAGCCATGACGGAAGTCAATGCGTCTCCGGAAGCTCAGACGGTACAATAAAGCTGTGGAGTATATCCCAACAGAGATGCGTGCAGACAATCAGAGTCCATACCGAAGCCGTTTGGGCGCTATTAGCTACAGATAACTTCTCGCACATCATATCCGGAGGTAGAGATAAACAAGTTATAATGACCGAGCTCCGAAATCCTGACAATAACGTTGTCGTTTGCGAAGAGACAGCACCGATTTTAAAACTATGCTTCACGGCGGATCATCAAGGTGTCTGGGTTGCCACTTCCGATTCAGATATCAGATGTTGGAGACTTCCACCTGTTAATTCGTTGAATCAGGAAGGTTTCCCGCAATACCATACTAACATTCCTAACGCGCCTCTCGCTCAAATTCAAGGTGGCGCTGCTATTAGATATTATACCGTACTAAATGACAAGAGACATATCTTAACGAAAGACACTGAGGACAAAGTGACTCTTTATGACGTGTTAAAAGCGACGAAAGTGGAAGACTTAGGTGATACTGATTACGAAGAAGAAGTTAAGAGACGATACAAAATGATATATGTACCCAATTGGTTTAATGTCGATTTAAAAACGGGAATGTTGACGATACATTTAGGGCAAGACGAAGTTGATTGTTTAGGAGCGTGGGTCAGCGCAAAAGAAGCCGGATTAACATCGGACCGAGATCAAAAAGTTAACTATGGAAATTTACTATTGCAGGCTTTATTGGAGCATTGGAACCACTCGCAACGTATGGTGACTAATCCTGAAACGGGGTCTAAAATCATTGAAAATAATTGCATCAAAGTTCCCATTCACACTCCGCTGATATTCAGCGAAGTGGGAGGGAGGACTCTTTACAGGTTAGCGGTGGGGGATGCGGGGGGCGAGACGGAGGGCGCCCTCTTGAACGAGACGGTGCCTCCTTGGGTTGTGGATGTCGCTATCGAGATGGCCACCCCCAAATTAGTCAAGCTGCCATTTTACCTTCTGCCACATTCCACTTGTCAGACTAAACAAGATAGACAAAAGAGGGTTCGTAGTATTTTATTATATAAGGTGCTTTTAAACGATCAGTTTTGTTATCCAATTTATTCAACGTTTCCGTCGAGCTGTCCGTTAAACTGACTTGTAAATGCAAAAAAAGAAGCGGCCAACTGATACCAAAACGGCGACGAGGCAGGATGGATTTTCTATCAGTTTTCGTATCTGTTTTTAGAGTTGCCAGTTAAATTGACGTGTAAATTAGTATGTTGCCATATTTTTAATACTACTTTTCTAATTTTGATTGAAATCTTATTATTTCTTCAAATATAGGTACTGCATTACACCAACCAATATGTTTAAAAAGTAATAACATTCTTATAAATGTTATAAAAATAACATTCATTTTTAGTGGACAAAAACTATGTAAATTAATATACAATGCCGATTCCGAACTGAACTGGCAACTGAAACCTTGACTGAACGGACAACTGAACGGAGTTAGACGGAAACCTTGCCTGAATGGACAACAGAACTGACGTTTAAAAAGTTTCAAAGAACCTTTATGGCTTATAATTCAAGCGTCTATTTTCAAAAAACTGATAAGTTCACATTATATGGTCAAAATCTAAAAATAAATATGTACATGTTCTATGACGTGTAAATTCACACAATAAGTATGTAATCAATGGTGTAGTGCCATATAAAATGATCCCAGGTCGTTGTTTACTCTAATCATCTCATGGCTAATCTAATTTATAGGACCGTTTGGTAGCAAACGACTTCATCCAATGCCGCAAGGTGTCAGAGCACGTTTCGGAAAAGATCCTGGGCGGAGTGGAGGGAAACAACGGCGGAAGTTCAGGAGGGGCGGGTGCCGCGGGGAGTACAGGAAGTGCCGGTAGCACGGGTGCGGCTGGACTTCCCACGCCGCAATCGACCAAGCCGCAGGGTGACGACACTGCCGCAGAAACTCCCGAAGAGAAGATTGAACTCTTGTGCTGTGATCAGGTAATTTACCATTTGCTTATGGATTATACTATGTCTTTTCACTTAAAGAATCTAGATAATATATTACCAGCTATATGTAATCAGAACTGTGTTATTATGAAAACGCCTTGGTCACTTGCTAGAGAAGACAGCTGATTCAAATATTTCATATTTCCATTTTTGATCTTTTCTCCACATCATTTAATTAGACAATAGCTGCTCAGTATTGGTCCCTATGGGAGTAAATATGGTGGGAGACTTGTTATTTGGCAGTGACAAATAAAGTTAATATATCGTATAGAGCAGGGATTCCTAACCCCGTGCCTGCGGGGGCCATGGTGCCCACTAACTGATTTGTGTGCGCCCGCCACTATTTTTCACCACGTTTTTATTAGCTCGTATTTTTGTTTGTCCAGTACAAATTTTTTCTTGTTTGTCCAATACAAATCTTGCATTTTTAAATAAATTTTTTATTTTTATTGTAATTTAATATATCAGAGCACGATGACAATGCATTCTTTTAATACTTTTAGCCATCTGATACACCCCTGTTACAGGCGGGCTTCTCCCGGTGTAAAATAATCATTTAGTAGTCATAAGTCGAAACGTAACCCTGACCTCTAGAAACGGCTTCATAAAACATCTAATCTGATTCCTTGCTCAACTACGTAATTTTATTTTTTATTTATTTATTCATGAGTAAAGGCCTTCGTCCGGTGCGTGAAAATCACTTACTGGGCGGAGGTGTAATTAAGATAGATTTTAAAGTATAAATGATGATGGATGAAAGAGATAATTTTAAGATTAAATATAAGTACTTATTCAAATATAATAAATTTTGCTGCGCTTGCCGGCAACGTTCAAATTTCCACGCGCCTGGGTGGTCCTCGTGATTCGTCAAATCAAAAGCATCACGCGATAAAATTTGGCCAATCACGAGAGTCCTTTTTGCTGGACGGCGTGGGTACGCGAAATTTGGAAAAAGAAAGAAAGTTAGTGAGCGTCCCTTTTCCAACATGTACGAAACTTATTGTTAAAACAAAATATGTAAACGTGTAAAGAAAATGTAAAATATAAGATAATACTAAGTTACGCACGAGACAGACGTGGTTTCATTTAATTTCTCCTCAATTTAAAATATCTTTTTTTGTGAATCCGGGGTTCGATGGACACCTGAGCTAGCCGCTGGAACCCCGGGTATCTCACATCTTTAAGCAGAATTGAATTCATTTTCAGTTAATTCTGTTTTGTATGGAAAGTTATTTCGGAAAAAAATCGTAAAAAGTAAAACACTATTATTGGTTGTTAAAGGGGTCCTAGCAACTAAATTATTAATATATACGTGCGTTACTATGGAAATCAATATGAAATGTCAAAATGACATTTCAGTATTCTATATTTATTCAGTATTACTATCAAGTACAAAAAAAAGTATTTATTAATACATAGAATTGTCAAGTTTATATGATTCAACATAAAATTTAAAAATGTTGTAGGTATATAAAAAGTTCTTTTTATCTTGTAAATTTAAGTTTCATGAAAACTGATTTATTAAATATGTAATTCAAACTTATTTGTCGCGGCGAGGTACGTTAAGCTATCGATCGTTAACGTGGGTGGTGAGGATAGTTATAGTTATTGTTATACTCATACAGTGTAAGGTTAGATGTAGTTTATCATCTGTTTCTAGTTGTGTATTCATAATTTTGATATCGTAGTTCAATTTTTTTTGTAATATTTATCACTTATGTCCAACTATAGATTTGATTTGAAAATAATTACAAGATAAAAAGAACTTTTTATATATAACGTTTTTAAATTTTCTGTTGAATTATTATGCTCAATATGCTCAAACTTGTACTTGATATGAAGTAAATAAAAAACAAAACAAACAAATATAGAATACTGAAATGTCATTTTGACATTTCATTTTAATTTCCATAGGAACGCACGTATATATTAATAATTTAGTTGCTAGGACCACCCCCTTAGCAACTAATAATCGACGGTATATCTTAAGACGATATTTCAGTGAAACGGCAAATAATTTTCAACTATAGGCGCGACGAAATTTTGGACTCGCTGGCAGTCGGAGAGCGTTTTTTGTTTTGTGATGGCGACGGGGGTATTAATTCTTAAATCGTGTAAAGATGACTAAAAACGTTATCCGTTTACTTGAAAAAGAAAACATGTCAATGAATATATTATTATTATTACTACTAGAACAATAAACAGAACATTAAATAGACGCATGTTGGATTTATATGACAAATTATATTTCGTTTGGCATGCGTCATTTGCACCCGCGACCCGCAATCTGCGCATCGCCTAGCCACGATCTTTTTAGACCATGCTTCAACGGAGGTATAGCCATAATAGCAGCAAGTAATGGGCTCGAGTTTTTGTTTGTTGAGCTTCAAGAATAGATGCTTGGGGCGAGTATTTGATGTGCTGTGGTGATTTTGTCAGCAACGTCGAAGATATTTCTTTCAGTTTATTAGTGGTATTTGTTCAGAAAACCTTAATAATCGGTGTGGTATGAAATTGTTTCATTTCAGGTGCTACAGCCGAGCATGGACTTACGGACAGTGCGTCATTTCATCTGGAAGTCAAACGCAGACGTCATCCTGCACTACAGAACGCTCAAGTAACGTCTGGTTTAATGCCATATCACATTTGGCAGACTTCACTCAATTTTGCGTAGTCACCGCGTGCACAGTTCGTTCAACGTAACCCTCACGATGTAACGGGGCTCCAAATAGTATCATACCCGTAACCATGGATTTAACCGATGTTGCGGACACTGCCATATACTAATATAGTTAATATTCGTCGATGACTGTCAATCGCTTTAATGTGTGTAAATCATAATCATAAATTAATGTATATATACTATTGCTACCATGTGCATGAATACAACTAAATAATTTAAGTATTACAATGATTCACTCATAATAAGGTAATTGGCGCTGTTTGACGGATAAACGGTCTAAGATATCTACTTGCTGCTGTATAGGTAAGTTGATGTATGAAGATCTGGCGGTGCATGGTTTCTTATTTTTTGATCGTCTGATTGGACAATGCAATAAATTATTATTTTCATCGAGTGTCTTGAGATTATTTGGCTGTAATGGAGAGAGGATTGTTCGAAGAATTAATGGATCCTATGGACGTGTTTATAAGTGTTAATAATATTGCAGTTAACGACTAACTTTGACGTTTTGGTCTGGCAAAACTAATTGATTAGTGTTGTCATTCATTCATTATTGGCATGATGTCGTATCATACTCTCGGATTATCACACTGTCAATATTCTCACACTGTCAACATCGTCGTATCGTCAGTTTGATACTGAAAATATTCTCATTATTATCGCACTATCAATATATTCATATTATTATTATTATCACACTGTCAATATTATCACACTGTCAACACAGTCATATTGTTGGTATAATACTGTAAATATTCTCACCATTGTTGTACTATCAATAATATCTGTTACAATGTCAATATTATCACACCGTCAATACACTCATATTATCAGTATAATACTGTTTATAATGGTCTTCTTTACAATGGGGCAAGCAAGATGAATGTTGCCTCCCTTTGATGCGTGTAAAAACACCGACAATGCATCGGAGTACTGCAAACATTTGCTGACTATGGGCCACAGAAGGCGTATGTTGTTCTCAACACAATATTGACCAAATGTGAAGGGGAGCATCACATCTCTATTATTATATTTTAAGCTATTAGTTTCAAAGTCAGTTACTTCCATGTTCCGCCATTTAGTAATTATTGCTAAAAATTATCAAGCACATTCAGAACTACAAATAGAATATTTTCTTTTTGTAAACATTAGTGAACAATTAATAAAAGCGAATCGCAGAATAAAATGTTCTAAATATCATCAAAATTAATAAAAAATCATTTTTAATGTTAGTCAAAAAATATAAAAAATGGCAGCTGATGAATACATAGTCACTGGGACAACTGGACGCCAGGACAAGTCGAATGAAATAACGTTTATCAATGAAATAAATAGATATTCGTTAATTTAATACAGAAGTAGACAAAGAAGTTTAATAAGTTTCTATCTACTACTTAGTAATTTTAATTGATTTTGCTCTTGACATAATGTTTTTTTTATTGCGGATTGGGAATTATTATGTCTGACGCTTCATATAAAAGTAAAAGAACTCTCTTCTCGTTGGAACGTAAACATATACACAATAAATCATTATTTACGTGTGCATATTTAATTCTCACTAAGTATTAAATAATATATAAGTATTAAATATATATTTTAAAACTACCTATAATTCACGAACGGCTATTTATTTTCGAATTTCATTCGATTATTTAGCGCCCAGTTGTCCCGGCGCCGAATCGTCCTAGACGTGAAGAATATGACCGATTTTACAATTAACCTCCGGCTTAATACTTGATATTTTATTAATAATCAGAGCTGTGTTTTTATATGAATATACATGCAATAAAAATGTATATACTTATACAAGATAAATATAAACAAAAACAAAATGGAGGTAACAGACTTTGAAACCAATAGCCTGACTTCTAATATTGTCATACGGTCGGCATATTCATATTGTCAGTATTTTCACCATTGCAGTCATTTTTATCTTGGCCAGTTTCAATTAGCAATTTCAACTGAAAAAAAATATGACTGATAGTCAAACCTATCATCCATCAATCCTATTCTAGTTGATTTTTAATATTCTGACAAATTCCTCTGTAAAAGAAGATATTCATGCTCATGGCAACATCATTGTTATCAGATTTTGTCTTAACCGGTTCTATGCCTTCAGCGAGTTTTCTCGCTCTATCAGGCCGTAATCGATAGGCCGCACATACACGTTTTGCATGTTATCTTGTCTGATTTTATACTCAAATTACTAGCTACTGTCGATTGATTTGCATGATCTAAAAAATTAAATACACAGTCACATTTGTTTGAATAATCATGAAATAAATTCTAATGGATTCAAGCTCTGTACTATTCCATTTAAGTCGTTTTTTGCGACCCGGGTTTCGCCTTTTGGCATCTTCAGGCGTCGTGTACACTCACTAAAGGTAAACACACACTGACAACGAACACTCTTGACTCTACCTTATATAGTAAATCAATACAATAAAGTAGGTAAAAACTCCATTACCTACCTATCTAGTCAGAGGTCACAAAAAATACGATAAACAAATTATGAATAGTTGTCAGTAAAAAACCTATTTAATAAAAACCCTATCTTAAACCCGGGCCTCGCAAAAAATGACTTAAATGGAATAGTACAGAGCTTGAATCCATTAGAATTTAAATTCAAATTCCATCAAATACCTTCGGTCGATAGTATTAATATCAAAATTATGAAATACTAAGCCACAAATTATCGATATACAGCGATATTAGTAACGTGTCGTCAAAAATCTGCGGCCTGTCAGATACTGCCATAGTAATATTGTGAGACATAGAAAAGGTTAAAAGGTTTTCTGTTCCAATAATATACAATAAAGACTTTGTTTTGAAATTGAGAATAAAATCATTATTTTTATAAGGTGTGATATAATTGTTGACGATTATTATACATTTTATACGTATACACAATAAAACTGGTTTTCAGCTTCTCCGTAACGTATTAAAAGCTGTATATAATAAGGCTTTTTAAATTTGTCAGTAGGTTAGCATAAATCTGTATAGAAATATTTTTATTTTCATAATATTGTACTATTAAATATGGTTTTGGTTTTTTTTTAAGGGGGTTTAATTAGCTAGATATGTATTATTAGTTTTGTTTTATTTCTCTAGTCTCTTAAAATTATACAATCACAGGCCATTTTAAGGATAAAATGCCAAAAAAGGGTCTCGCCTAAATTATAAAATTAATATTTAAGATTTTATTTTCTTCTCTATGGATACCGATCAAAGTTTGACATTCGAATATACCCAGTAACTTTTTCAGTTCAGTAATTGTCAGGCATGACAATTCTCATTCCGCAATAAAAAACATTATACTAAGAGCAAAATGAATTAAAACTACTAAGTAGTAGATAGAAACTGATTAAAATTCCTCGTCTACTTTCTGTATAAAATCGTAACGAATGTCTATTTATTTCATTCGACATTGCGGCGCCCAGTTGTCCCATTCCCACGAAAACAACTACGTATCACTGAAAAAGTGTGCACTGTTCTCAGATTGCCTATCATCATCAGCCGGGGTCAATCCACTGCTGGATGAAGGCCTCCCCAAGCTTTCTCCAACTCTCTCGGTCCTGTGTCGTTCGCTGCCACGTATTTCCGCCGAACTTTACCAGTTTGTCAATCCATCGGCCTTTAGGGCGACCGTTTCGTGCCCCTTGGGTACCACTGGATGACGGCATTTGTCCAGCGGCCGTCCTTTCGGCGAGCAATGTGCCCCGCCCATCTCCATTTAAGCTGTTTGGCAACGTCGATTACATCGCGTACTCTTGTCTGCTTCCTAACCCATTCGTTTCTCTTACGGTCCTTTCGCGTGATGCCCAACATACACCTCTCCATGCCTCGCTGTGTGACTCTTAGCCTTTGGACATCTCTCGTGTTGAGGGTCCACGTCTCGCAGCCATACGTGAGCACGGGTACCACACATTGGTTGAACACCCTACGCTTAAGACATAATGGTAGGTCACTCTTGAAGATTGCCTATATCATACCTAAACTATTATGGCTTGGTTTGGCAGGGTTTAATTGAATTTTATAAACTAACCAGCACTATCTGCAATTTGTATTCTTATTACAATGAAATAAATAAGTATGGCTGACAAAGTTTAGTGTGCACTATTTATGTCAGATATTAACACCCTATCTCCACCCTTCGCCACTGCTACTGCGTCCATGTCAATGTAAGATTGAAATGACTTTTAGTGACATGCTAAAGAAAGAATTATTATGAATTCTTAAAAAAATATTCAGTATAACACACTAATTTTTCTCTGGCATCTCTTTTATACAGTTCCTCAATTATGTAATAAAATCAAGTTTATTATATCATTGTTTGAAAATATTTAAGTGTTCTGAATACTAAAGGAAATCACTTTTTGAAAATAACTGAGAGTTATTAAATTTGGCATTTAATTTTGTATAGGAATCAAAGAGTTAAAATACCTCTCGATATAATCTATAATCAATATTTTACACTGTGACTTATCGACTATTATAGGATTTTTTATTACAAGAAGATGTACATATTATTATTATAGTAGGTATATAGGTACCTTTTTTAATTGATACTTTTGGATACCTTATTTCTGTTTAGATTAAATTGATGAAGAGGTGATTCAACGGCTTTTATTGTGAAAGATATTGTATGAAACAGGTGGGAGCCCATTTCAGTCAAGTTACAGATTGCTTAACCGGATGTATGCCACAAGCCGTGCATGCAAGGCGGGCCATAGAAAATGAGCATGTATACACGCTGTACTTTACACTCACTACGCTAGCCCTGGTCGGTTGTTTTAAATAAATGATTATATTGTACACAATATACTGCCATCTCTTGTAATCATGGTAGCATTCTTAACTGATTATTTTGAATATATTTCTAAATAATGATGTTTCTAAGGTTTTATTTTTTTATTGAAATTCGTGGCCCGCCGGGTACCACCATTCTAATACTTCCCGGCATTTAATAGGTTAAGAAGTATTACACATTGTTGTACCATATATGTGTCGCTAAATTTCAAAACCCGCTATAACACTTTTTTGAAATAATTAAGATATATATATATCGTTGGATTCGTTATTAAAATCTCTACATGAAAATTTTATCGCCTCTTTCAAAAGCCACTGCGATTAACTGTCATTTATGAAACAAAATCAATGTGTCTATCAAATCCCGCTATAACACTACTGAGACATTCAAAAACCTTTTTAGTTCAAAAAGGTTTTATTGATTTTCTCAACATAATGAAAAAGTGTTATAGCAGGTTTTGAAACTCAGCGACACATATGACAAATCAGCGAAATTTTCTGAAATTTTACCTATAACATTAAACCTTCTAACATGATAACGATCGGCAGAAATGCAACTAGCTGGATGCAATTGAGCGATCATTGTTTAGAAGCAGCACACGTCACTAGCATGTTTTGAGTGTTTGTCATTTTGTCGATCATGTCTAATTATTAGTTTGTCGATACTTGGTGTGATGTGGGAGTTTGAAGAGGGTCAAGTGTGCAGCTTTAATAATAAAAATTGAAAAACACAGCCATTGAGTCTAAACATATGAAAGTGACGCTGAAAAATGGGTTATAATGGTTCAAATTAACTGTTGGTCATTTCACGTCGAAAATCCATTTGTAGCAAACATTACACATTTGTAGCCGTCTCATATCGTTGCCGTACAGGTACAAACTCCAGTTTTGACGAAATTGTAAATTGTAAAAAGTAATGCTGCTTGATTGGCAGAAGTCACGATTTAAGATTATTGAACATATAAAAAAATAAAAGTAACGAATAACTCAAAAAATAAAGATATTTATTGGAGTTAGTGACTGCTGCCTGTACGCCCACGATATAATAGCCACTGCGTCATGTTATTTCTATGTGTAAATGTGCTAGGATCATGGGGGGGGCTGACAGGGCTCTAGCCAGGGGGCCTGGCGTGTGAGTCGACCAGATAAGTGAGATAAACACACTTGCTTTAATAGTTAAAAAAAAGTCACTATTTATACGCGCTATTTCACTTCAATAGTGTTGCTATTTTAAAATTTGTTGTGCAATAAAATTTTAATTTTTCAACAACTCCTTAATTCAAAATGGTTTTATTAAAAAATACAAAAAGTCGTTTAAAATACACCTTAATTTTACCGCGTACACCATTTGGAAAACGCTACTGTAGAGCCGTCACATTGACTTTACCCTTAGCAGTAGATAGGGGGCCCGCCAAAGTTTCTAGCCTGGGGGCCCGCTTTAGGATGTGGGGGCCATGGCTAGGATAGTGAGTGTTTAAAACAAACTCTTTTCCTTTGCTGTAATAATAAACTGTGGAATCATCTCTCGATTGATTAGAGTCTTAAAATGAACATCTAAGTAATTTATTTAAAAAAAAAGTATTTTTGAGCAATGTATTGCAACAAGGTACAAACAAATGTTTGTGGTTTGTTACAGTTTGTTGCAAAAGTGCGTTGCAGCCATTAAAGAGAAGGAATGTCTTCGATTATATATATTTTATTTTATGAATTAATTTGTAATTTATGTTGACGCCCATATAAAAGGCCTATACGAGTATTCCCTTATATCATACGAATTAGAATTATGTTTGTGTGGAAATGTAAGATCAATCAGATAGATAAAGCCAGATGAAAACTAAAGCTGGGAACACACCATCTTAACCACGTGGCCTGATGAACCTATGCATGATGTGTTTATTTATGTGGGATTGAAACATAGTAATAGTCTGGGGGACTGAGGATACATGTGACCCAACTGTAAGTCGAAGTTAAGTTAATTGACGTCAAATTTAAATATAGTACGGTTGTGTTTCCAAAAGGCAGTTACTTATTACTTTGCAACGAAAACAGTTTCAGAAATGAATCTTTTTTTCAAATATAAATATTTTTTGGTGATATAAATGCTGTGCCCAGTTTATATTTGACGTAAGACTGTTGTCGCTAAGACCCTCAGTTCCTCGATTATAACACAGGCCATGGGACCTAATCTCAATGTTTTGTTCAGCGTGTTTATCTGTGGTAAAGTGTGTTTGGTTTCGCTGGGACAATTTTTCACAGGGAAGCCGTCGTTAAGTCAATTAATAATAATGGTTTTGAAACACTTCATTGACAGCTGTTTTGGTGTACAAAACGATTTTCAAAATGATCGTTTAAGGCAGTAAACAATTCTCCACCCATTTTTGTGTTTCAGTGAACTTTGAGTCTTAGTACTTATGACTTAGGCAAATAGCCCACAGACGGTGGCATGGTGAGGGTGTAGAATTTGCTTGACTGGCAGAGAGCTGACGTGGTTTTTTGTTTATTATTATCTGGGAATCGAACACGAAAAATCGATTGATGAAGATTTTAGATTGATATGATCAATAACAAAAAAATATCGTTGTGTGTACTTACGTATGCGCGTTAGAAATTATACTTCTTTGGCGTAACAAAACAAAAACAACACTTGTGATAACCTAGATTCTTCGACTAGCTCTTAATTATGTTAAATTACACCCTCAAGATTTTTCTTGAGCTTATTGGAGCGCCGTTGGTTTATTTCTATACACTTTAACTTATATTACTAAATTATAATTATTTCTCGTTGTTTTTATTTTTAAAGTAACAACGGTCACATTAGGAATTGCAAATGGCCGACAATAATAAAGTCATTGCCTAGGCAACGAAACAATTATTCTACTATCAAACTTGCGTTTGTATACAGCTGACTGATTCGCAGCTGACTTCATATTGTCGCGCACATTCGTAACTCTCAATTTCACTCTACTAAACGCCCCAAAAGAAGTATAACTTGAAAAAAGTTAGTTTTTGACAAAAAAACTGGTACGTGACGTGAGGGAATTATGCGATTTCATCAAGCATTGCGTGGCGATAGAATGTGCCACCTGCGCCTTGGTCCCGCTGAGTCACGGCCAGTGCGTTGTGCACTATAATAAGTTAACATTGTATTTTGTGTCCCATTCGACAAACTGACGTCCACACCCTCACTCTGCTACACTATGTGCAATTTGCCCCATATAAAGACGTGATGGAAGCAAATGAGCTGAATTTTAGAAATGATTGTTAACCAAATCTGGTATTTGCATACTGTTATCATAAAGTGGTAGTTTGTCCGAAGTCATAAGATGGGGTTGACGAGCAGTAATAATTTATATCTATGGTATGATTCTTTGATGATATGCCGTGCATTTAGAAGATGTTTTGTATAACTCTGTATATAATAGAATGTAAGCATTTAACATTGCAACATATTATTAATTTTAAGGAAATCTTTGTAATATATTGTTCTGTTGTTACCCCAAAAGAAATAATTCATCGGAAAAGGTTTACATGGATACGCCACTTGAAGAGATGTGCTTATGAATATTTTGAATATCTGACCCTTTGATTGTGGAGTCATATTTAGTAGAAGCAAATAATATACTCCAGTTATATTGATTTGTGTATTAAAAAAAACAATACATATACAGTTTTTATGTAAACATCATGCATCAAATACCTTTTTTATTGTTACAACGTTTTTCTTAGCTCGTATTCTTACTTGTCCAGTCTTTGTCCGGTACAAATCTTGCAATCGATTTTTAACTAACTTCCCAACTAGCTAGACATTTAAAACTTTTAGAATATATCAGAACACGATGCCAATCCTTTTTTTTTAATACATTTAGCCATCTTTAAGTAGAATTGAATTCATTTTCAGTTAATTCTGTTTTGTATGAAAAGTTATTTCAACACCATTATCGGTTGCTAGGGTCTGGGGTCTTAGCAACTAAATTATTAATATATACATGCGTTACTATGGAAATCAATATGACATGTCAAGTAGAGGTGAGTTGGAAATACTGTCACAAGTTTGTGTACTTAAGTTTCGGATGAAAATACCCATACTAAGTATTTGTTGCCCAATAAACTTGTTTCAAGGAACTTGAAACGCATTAGATGTTCGAATTCGAACGCATTCGCTAATATATGCGCCGTGACTCGCTATTCAGCGCTATTGATATTAAATGCGCGCGAGCGAGATATCATGATACACGTATGTCTAGCCGTGATATTATACTCAACTGTCATTGTTCTCCCTTTCTCCTCTGTTGTAAAGTTGGTATAGTGAAGGACAGAAATGGTCACGTGTTCGTTTTATAGGATACTTTTGAGTTCGCCTTAGGGTTTTAGGTTTAAAAGAGTTTTTGGTTTTTGGTTTTAGTTGAGTATGAAACTTTATCGAGTCCAGGGGTTCGACACATGGTATGAGATCTCGCCGACCGCTAGCTAGTTCGTAGTTTTGCCACGTATGAAATCATCGCTTCGGCGTCGCGACTCGCGTATGCTTAGTATGCGACGGGTTTTAATTTTAGTTTTAGTTGAGTAAGACATTTACATCGAATTGACGTCAGTCGTAAGCCGGAATAACGGAGTTCTGATAACGTTAACTGACTACGCGTTTATCTGGTTTCGTCACGTCAAGTTTCTCGATTTTTTAGTGTTATAATTGTAATTTGTAAACATAAACTGAATTCAAATTATATGCGTGATTGTATAAATGGATAACTACTGAAACATGAGTGACTAGCGCCACAGTTCTAGCTGTACCTGTCTGGAAAATGGGACATTTCAAAAAGCCGACGTATTTTTAACGATTCTATTAAAGCTGATATTTCAAATACTAGTAAGTATTTTGGAACAAGTTTAGATACCAAGTATTTTTTTATACTGGTAGTAAGTATACTTAGTCTTCAAAATCGACCAGTTTTCCCACCTCTAATGTCAAGTACAAATTTTTTTTATCGTTTAAGCTAGTCAAGTCAAGTTTATATGGTTCAACAGAGTTTAAAAACATTGTATATAAAAAGTTCTTTTTATCTTGTAATTATTAACAATAAAATGAGACATACTTGCAAATGAAATTTATATGAAATGTATATGACATTCGAATATTTAATTTTTTTTATTACCTACACATAATATTTTGGCATGCATCCGGAATAGTATAAAAAATACTTAGTTTCACTGTTAACACCTGTAGTCGATTAACAAAACATCTAGTTAACACATACTAGTGCGGAAATTGTGTTTTTTGTGAGCATGGTATCGAACGTCGGCAAGACGGTTACATGTAAATTGTACGTAAAACATTTCACCGTAGCACAGTTCGCCGTGAGCTTTCTTATCGGAAAGAGATGACTGTATACTATACGGTCTCCAATTTTATTAGATTCAATATGAACATTAATTTAATTTTCATATTTGATTTTGGCAAAAATTCATCAATTCAAGAATGAAAACCTAACCTAACCTAACAAATAATTCAGTATATGAGCTATTTTCAAAATTTGCTGCTGGCTTCCTGTATAGTGTAACAAGACAAGAACCGTGTTTTATTTAGACATGAATTTTATATCAGTACTATACGACCCAAAGAGGTCGGACGGTCTTTAATATACGGCCATATATTTCCAATACAATATTTCACAGTGAAGTGTGATTTGGCAAACTGCATACGTACAAGTTTCCGGACACGATAAGAAATACTAAGTTTCATGCTCTACTGTACTACAAATGTAGTCGTTTAACAGAACATCTGGAGACTGATAAGTTTAACGTGAGGCTCCGCGGCAGCTATGCAGCAAACTTGTCAGTCTCTAATACTGGTACGGAAATTGTGTTTTCCGTGAGCATTGTATCGAACCTCGGCAAGATAGCGCTAAAAAAATTAATTTCATTTGTTAAATGTTCTATATCAATTTTCCTTTGTTCTATAAATTAAATTTTATTCATTTGATGTCATCTTCTATTGAAGTTTGGTGAACAAATTGTCGTAGATCTTCCTATCCTGAGTAAATCATATTAGATCACCATCACCTTGGACATCGAGTAAATACTTGAAGAGCCCTTTATTGTGTTTTATCAGTTTTTTGTCAGAAGTATTATTATTTTGAAAATCGGAGTATACAGTGGTATTGCATTTAGATTAATTGACATTAAGAAAAACCCCTTACATCCAATTTCTCCGATAGAAATTTTGATTGGCAACCCGGAAAATGTAAACAAAAAATAAGTGCTTGAATCTGACTTATCAATTAAAACTTTTAATTGACTGTAATTTATTTTTTTTGCTCAGTCGGTAATTGATGCTTCTAGACTGCGACAAGTTTAACGTGAAGCGTGGCCGTTTCGAGAACTACAATACTGACAATCCTTTCATAATATATCGCAGTGCCACGACGGCGGCCGTGACACTTTAACTTATAATTTTCGCACTCTATTTTACACCGCGAATCTCATAATTCATTATTGAGGAAAAACACAATGATATACTTATCCATTTTTGATATCCATGATAGTGCATGACCAGTTACCTAAATTGGGTTATTATACACAAAACAGTAGATATTGTTTCATATTTAAATATATTATATGTCCATTTCGCCTTCGATTTTTTAAAACAATTATATTCCAGGACATCTGTGCACTAACCTATCAGCATGGATGTTTTATTTTTCGAGGGTCCCATATTTAAGGTCGTGCCTAGGGTCCTGTATACATTGTCTAATGCAGTATTACCACGTGTCGATTATTATCGTTCAACCGTCTGTTCAATGTTAGTTGAATTGATAAGTGCAAACCACATTTCAACATCGTTGATTAACTTGTAAGTAATCATTTTAGTGGACAATGCATTGACTTGTGGTTACAAATTATTTCTATTAGTTGGCTGCCGTGAGTCACAAGAGTTCCTATGTTTTAGTTTCTGAATTAAATATGACGCCTTCGTCCAAAAAAAATGTTTAAAACAGTCGGACAAAATGACATTAACGAACTTCACTCAACACCATCTCTTGGTTACAATTATCGATTCAACAATTTGATATGTGGGAACATACCTTTCAATTATGTTTTCAACAGAAAGTTTTGCAATAAAAATCAACATGCTGGAACGCGGCACAAGGCACGACTGAATATATTTTTCTCGATAGTCTTCACACTTGGCATTATAACATGTAAATCTTTTCCTCCATGGAAAAAAAATGTTTATTTTTTATTATTGTACTTTGGGAGTATTCCAATGCGTCTTTCTTAATTAATTTTTATCTACATCTACAACATAATATTGTATAATTACTTAGCTTCTTTTTTTACTTATAAATTAGTTATTTAATCATTGATCCTTATTCCAAGGTTTGATGTAGTTAGCTACTATATTATATTAATTGTTTGCAATGGTTTCTAAAGCAACTATTTATTTTGTAATATCGTTGTTTTATTATTATGCTCTTGTTTAGTTTTATTGTTTTTTGTTTTATAGATATTTCTGTTTGAGATGACGTATTAAAAATATTCTGTAAAATAAAGTTGAGTCACATCACTGAATAAATTGTTTTATTTTCAACTACAGGAAAGCTGAGGATTGAAGGGATTCAAGTGCGCAGGTGGCTAAGTTGAATAAACTGACTAATAAATTAATACTATCGATTGAGGGTACTTGAGGCAGCGCCTGTCAGTAGCAAAGGCTTCATAGTAGGTGATTATTTGAAGCCTACCTTGTAAGAAAAATAGATAGAAATCGTCAAAATAATTAATTAATATTTAAATAATAAAAATGAGAACCATCTATCGTCAGAATTTAGAATAAATAAAACATAAGACGTATCCTCTAGCGAGCATTGATATATCGATTATTTCGTGATGATCTTCGGGTGCGTTTTGTATGAAGTTTTTTTATCATAATTTCAAGATGTCTACGGCCGCCCATACAAATTTGCAAGCTATTGTCCCAAAGCCTACATACGTATTATAGTCTGATTTTTTAACCGGTGCACCCGGAAGTTGCGTAGACCTTTGAAACTAAAGATGAAAGAAAGATAATTTTAATGTTTTGAATTTTTTATTTATTGAGGATAAGGGAATTCTACTTTGCTACTTTGGTCTGTTAAGACATTTTAAGTCCCGCTTACTAGCTCGCCAAACTAAAAGCACTCTTTACAAGAGTAACTTGTAAAGCCAGTGCTCACCTACGCTTCGGAAACCTGGACATTAACTCTGCGAAATGAACGAGCCCTGAACATCTTTGAAAGAAAAATTCTCCGCTGTATATATGGACCAATCAGGGATGGCACCAATTGGAGGAGAAGATATAATGCTGAGCTATACGGGCTGTACGAAGATTGCAGCGCAGTTCAATCAATTAAGATTGGGAGACTGCGATGGTTAGGTCATGTGCACCGTATGAATGACAATGAACCGGCAAAGAGAGTGATGTCCAGCAATCCAATAGGACATAGAAGAAGAGGGAGGCCAAAGATTCGCTGGTTAGATGGAGCTGCCAGTGACTGCCGTATTCTGGGGGTACCAAATTGGAAAGCGGCCACACTGGATAGGGACAGGTGGAGGGAGCTGTTGGAGGAGGCCAGGACCCACACCGGGTTGTCGCGCCCCTGATGATGATGAAGGGAATTCTAAATTTTCAAATTCTTGCAATCTTTTTTTAAAATAATTAATACTTAAGATAATTTAAAAAAAATAATTTCTATGGGATTAAATCACATATAAATAATGATTGTTCTTAAAAATATAAAATAATTTATCTCGTGATTTTTATTTATCAGTAAGTTTGTCATAGACCAAGACAATTTATTCAGTCAGACAACTATGGATTTTTTCAAAGATGACAATATATTTTGAGCGTATGTTACGTTTATAAATGTTTACGAAAATGCATACTTAATTCAAACTCATTGCTTAATTTTTATCATATTCATCAGTAGTAATATCGGATTATCTTCTATTCTCCCGTAAGCATATTTGACAAGTGTGCTGTCTTCACAGCCTACTTCTTTCCAAAAGTCATCCTTCGCCACTGGCGCCTGTACCCGTGCATGGATTTACTTGCACCATTAGTGTGTGTTTTAAACTATCGCGATAATAACTGTTTACACGTAAAAATGCTGACTGTCTCGCCAATCACATTCTTCAAGAGTAAACGAGACGCGATGTTGTCATTTTATGGTACTATTTCACAGGACGTATTGAAAATCGGTTAACCTCAAAATGAGTAGTTTTTTCGTTTTTTTACCAGCAGATTAGCCATTATTGTTATCAGTTTTCTCAAAACAGTTTAAGGTTGAAAATAATGAACACAGGGCAAATATAAAAATCAATGTTATTTAATTCACGGTATACACACTAGGGTAAAATTATCACCAAGTACAAATTCATTTGGCATAACCTACCATACTTAAAACAATATACAGATTGATTGAAAATATTTTGATATAGATTAATATTGTGTTCATTAGTCAAAATCACAATGATGATAAATTTACATTTGAAAAAAAAACTATAAAATTATCATATCCAAAATTATTAAATTAAAATTGTTATAGACATATACTTGAAGCTGATCTTGTTCCATTCTTAGGTATGCTCTTCACCTCTTATATACATACAGTGAAACCCTGTTTTTACATTTTTGGAGGGACTGAAGGGAAAAACTTAAATTGAGAGTATTGAAATATAAAAAAAAATTGGTTTGACTATATTATTATGTCAACAGGTTCTTTCACCTTTTCAAGGATGTTCATTTTCTCTTCAACCGACAATGTTTTTTTTGTAATCTTGGTATCTATATATAAATGCACGCATGCGTCCGCAATTCATTTCAACGATTGCCATGCATTGAATAGAATTTTTAATTGTAATGCGTAATGTTAATTAAATTTTGAATTAGTACCCACTTCAGACGTAAATTGTGGGAAATAAAAATGTAAAACCGAGAATTGAATATACTAGAAGGAAATGATGCTGCAGAAACTACACGCAAACAGTGGGAAAACGTATAATCGGGGTTCCACTAATATGTACAGTAACACTTTATTATTATTTTAAAAAGATAAAATAAAGTTACTTACTATTTCAGAAGATATTAAATATAAACATGGAGATTCACTGGTTTTACAACAAAAGCTTTTGTTGATTCTACAATTTTGTTAACAAATTATGAACCTATTATACAAAATTGTAGAATTTACAAAATCTTTGTTTGTAAACCACTAAAATTGAGTTCTATCTAATACAATATAGGTATTGTTATTTTACATCGGGTAAATTGGCTTTGTTTTCAACATTTATATTAATAATCTATAATATTACAAGACAATAATATGGTAGGTAGGTAGATATTTATACATTAAAGATGTTTATGGTATCATTGTGTAAAGTTGGCAAACCTGTGTAAACTAGTACACCATGATAACATTACCTAACCTAACCTAAAACAGTTATGGAGGAATATAAACATGTCCACTGAATTACCACGAGGTTCGACAGCTTTGGCACAAAACAATACATAGTCGGAGAGGTGCCAAGCAAGAGAAAGCGATTAGGTTTGATGTTCAGTCAACAATGGCAACCAGTGTAGGTACACGAGAAGACATCGCATCTACATGTATTCATGGTTAATCAATGGTTCCACGGCACCGTCCAACTCTTTAGGTTCCAATATAGTAGATTTACATTGGATCATGTCAATCTATAATACACTAAGAATTGCCAACTTCAGACAGTAGGTATCATAATAGTAAGATGAATAAGTAGATTACCAATAATATATTTTATAAAATCATTTATCAAATAAATGATTTCAAGGCTATTACACATAGGCAGGAAACTATTATAATATATTTTAATTTCTATTACAGAAATATACTTAACCTTTTCTATGCCTCACGATATTACTATGGCAGTATCTGACAGGCCGCAGCTTTTTAACGACACACATTGAATGTAGAGCGAAGCTTTACTAAAATCGCTGTAATACCGATAATTATTTAAATAGATGTCACTGTGTGTTTAATTTTTAGATTATGCAAATCAATCGACAGTGACTAGTAATTTAAGTTAAAAGTCGAATGAAATAACTCACGAAATTTGTATATGCCTGTCGATCACGGTTTCATAGAGCGAGAAAACTCGCTGAAGGCATAGATCCGGTTAACTATCTACAACCTTAGGTATAATAAATTCATTTTAGTAGAAAATTCAAGGAATTTTCTTTCAACTTAACAAAAATATAACGGGGTATAAAAAATTGCCACCCATTTTTCGTAGCTTCATAAAAAATCTTAATTTTTGTTTATATAATTATTTGTTAAACACAATAATATAATTTTAAATAGATAACCTAAGTATTTTTTATCTAAAAATAATTCTAACAGTCTTTTGAAAACTTGTATTATAATCGTGAAAGATGCTATTGTAACAAAATCAGACTCAAAAAATAACGTTAACTTCCAAACGGGTCAGACTTAAGTAAGTATAAAAATCGTAATAAGAATAATTTAATAATATTAAATTTATGTTATAAAAATGAATGTGGAATCAGTCACATCGTCGTAATAATAATATATTCACATATTTTTTTTATTTTATATTGTTGCTGGATATTTTCTTAATATTTCTACAATACGGGTTATCATGTTATCTATGGTACTGCACCCTGCACATTTCTGAAAACAAAAAGAACTATATTAATAATACACATTATTTTGAAAAGCCTCAAAAATAATAGAAACATCTTATGTGACTATACTTTGGTGGCTGGCATCAGATTCCCAGATCTCAATTATAATATTATTTAAATTCTAATGGATTCAAGCTCTGTACTATTCCATTTAAGTCGTTTTTTTGCGACCCTGGTTTCGCCTTTCGGCATCTTCAGGCGCCGTGTACACTCACCAAAGGTAAACACACTGTGTTAGAATTAGAATTAGAATTTAAATTCAAATTCCATCAAGTACCTTCAGTCGATAGTATTAACGCTTTCGCTGCTGAATAGATAATGAGATTTTAATTGACCCTTTAAAATGCACGTTAATTACATCGATCGGCCGCCTGGTCATTACGCACCGTGTGCGTCTTCCGCGTCCAAAGTATTAATATTATAATATTATTTATTAAATACAGTCGAACTCGGTTATTACGATCACGGATATAGCGAGATCTCGGATGTAACGAGGAAACATTCGTTGACATTTGAGTTTATGATTTTCTCCGTACATTTATTCACTTTTATAATGAGCTACTTATCGGGTATACCGAGCTAAAATATCGTCAAAAATTTTCTTATTAATGTTAATGTGTCGATCGTTCAAAAACATTTCGATATGGTTGAAATAAGTAAAAAATCCAAGGTTTGTGAAGTCAGTAGGTACCTACCAGCATTCATTGCAATAAACAACTTCTTTTGTAGTTTATGAATGCCATGCTTGTTTCGGGGAAAAATTCTAATTGCGTATTTTTTGTTAGAATTGCGACTTTTTGTGTTATGTGATCGCTCATTTAAAAATACCTATTCTCTGATATAACGAGCAAATTCAGTCGGTCCCATCTTCCTCGTAATAACCAAGTTCGACTGTATTCATTTTCCATGATGTAGATAAATAAAACATAGACATAGTAAAAATATTCCAAGTGGTTGGTAATTTTTCTATAAGGGTTACTTGAAGTTTGGTTTATTTATTGGGTAGTATTGAAATATCATACTCACTGTTCGGTGCGTTTGAAATTGGAGTTGATTTAGATATGCTGTCACTATCCTCAGATTCAGAGCCCATTTGAAAACTGGTTTCTGGAAAACAATGTTCATTGTCAAATGTGCATACAAATTGATTGTATTTTACACATACTTTGGAGCACCTCAGAAACCTATTAGAAAATATTTTTTCAAGAAATATTGGTACCTATGTAAAGGGTCTTGAATCCGCATCCATTGGATTCCAGCTATCTTGCTTTACCAATTTTGTAATCAATAATATTGAAGCTTGATTAATAAATAGAATGGATTTCAAGTTATAAAAGTTTATGTTTGAGAAAATAAATATAAAATACCTACATTAAAACTTTATAAACCAAATATGAATGATAAGCATTGCCATAATATAATAATAAAATGGGATCCTTTAACGAAATAACATTTAAATGGTTTTTTTAATGTTTTCTGTAGGTAACTAAAATAATATTTTTCGTTTTAACCCGTTTAGATACCTACATATTATTTATTAATTGAAACACTTTAAATTGAAAATATCAATGAATTGTTTAAAATTGCAGACTTCCTAGGTTTCCTCCTAGTTGCCGCTGATCGGTGGAGCATTCACCTCAAAGTATTTAAAATTTTTTTCATCATTCTAACACTTAGACTGTGGCTTCTATATATAGACATACACGTCACCACAATGGTTGCAATACCCCTAGCATGCAAAAAGCGTGTGGCGTAATACAATAATCGCATACAGCATCATGACACAGATATCAATACATATAAGGCGCACAGTAACCCCGAAATCAATAAAAAAGTAATAAATATTATGATACTTATATCGTATTCGGACAGTTAATTATCCCGGGAAGTTAACTGTCAGGCGTGATACTTTGTACCACAGTCACCCATGACCGTTTTAACCACGAGCTATCAAATGTCATTAAGTAACGCAGTTAACACGTCTTATTTGATTCTAATCGGATGCATTTGGAATCAAGTACATTTCAGACGCCTTGTTTATGCAAATGAGTGATATCCATGTTTTTTTGAAGAAATAAAAATAATAGAAACGTGTTACCATATTCATTATTTAGAATAGCCAAGCTGGTAATATTAGAGGGGATATAACTACCAACCTGTGCTGAAAACTCCTTGCTTTGCTTTGACATATGCTGGCCTGTCTTGATTGTCAACATGTCCAAACGTCTGGAAGCCCATGCTGAACTGGGCATATGGGCTTATTTCAAACATTTCTACAAAAAAGAAAGAGTTTAAGTTTACTCAGGGCCTAGCAGAGCAGCTGAAAATTGCTGATTGTTTCTGATAGTATAGGTTTTAAAATTACAAATCATCTTACTAATGAAATGATTTCCATATTAATGAAGGTGTTAGTTGTGTGCTTTATAACAAACGGACAAGAAACTCAACTTTTCAATCACCATTCCACCACTTGATTATGAATAGAAAATCAGTTCTACCATAATATACGTTGAATAAATGCAATTTCTGCGTTTGTCCAATCAAAAATTAGAATTAGAAATTAGAAATTAGAAAGATTACTGAAGCATGTTTCAGTTTATCTTAAGAGCCATTTTTCTATGCAACAAACACAGTCATCGCTTTTTAAAGTTTGTATGATCAGTAGACATGGGGTCCTTTTTTTTCTTCATTTTCATATTATGTGTAGTAGAGGTGAGTTGGAAATACTGTCACCAGTTTGTGTACTCAAGTTTCGGATGAAAATACCCATACTCAGTATGTGTGGCCCAATAACCTTATTCCGTTGTACTTATTTGTGATGATATCATCGCGAGTCGCTGTTCTGTGCACTCGCCAGTTGGTAGACTTTCAACACTATTGACATTAAATGCGCGCAAATGAGATAGCACTTGAATATAGGTATATTTTAATTTATTAGTCTATTGCGTTTGAATGTATGAATAATAATAGGTCATAAATTTTGTGTCGCAGCACAGTGGTGAGATGACACACAGGCTTAGGCTTGTTATATGACCGCTCAAAACATGTTTGAAATTCAAAAAAAAATTACTGTTGTTCATTTTTGTTAACAAGAATATTATAACCTAACAGAAAAACAACTCATAAATTTAAAATGTTTTTAAAATTTTATAATAAATGGGACTTTTCGACAAGCGGAGCTCAGCGTAATTTTAGTGATTCTATTAAAGCCGATACACAGTCTGAGTTCCCTGAGCCGATACGTATTTCAAATACTAATATGGAGTTGGTTTTAGTTTCAGTTGAGTATGAAACTATTGTCGCATACGCACGCCAAACGCTCTATATAGTATTCCAAATACTAGTAAGTATTTTGGAACAAGTTTCTATACTAAGTATTTTTGGTACTGTTCGGTTATCAGGAATACAGCGGAAAACACATTTTGAAAATACCCGATATACTGGATTATTTGTTAGTTTGGGTTAGTTTAGGTTAGGTTAGGTTGGGTTAGGTTAGGTTAGGTTAGGTTAGGTTTGGTTAGGTTAACCTAACAAATAATCCAGTTTATCGGGTATTTTCAAAATGTGTTTTCCGCTGTATTCCTGATAACCGAACAGTACCCTATTTTTTATACTGGTAGTAAGTATACTTAGTCTTCTAAATCGACCAGTTTTCCCATCTCTAATGTGTAGGCTCCAGCTTTATAGAAAAAGATTTTATCAACATGTTTGATAATAAAATAAATCTTAGGTTTTTGAATTATATCGTATGGTGGCAGATGTTCAAAACTGTATGTGTAATTTTCTTGGCTGGAGCTCGCGTACAAACATTTTTCACCTCCAAATCAATAGTGATATAAAATCTCTTTAGCTGAAAACCGCTCCATACTAATCAGTCAACACCTTATTGCGTCGGTGTTTTGTTAAAAGGGCGAATCAACCATTTTGGCGAAATCGAGATTTTAATGAAATTACGATATGTACCTCACTAACTTTGTTGTGTAAATGGCGAATTTGTATCTCCATAGGAAAGTACCTACTTAAAAACGATAATCGTAAGGGCGAATATCTATTTAGTATTACGAATAAAAAGCGAATGTGACATATTAGGCCTTTTAAACTATTATATAATAATGCCTATTATAATGACAGTATTCTTTCTTATTCTTCTTTGTTATAAACTTGTTAGATATTTATAATCATCCACAGGTAATAAACAAATAAATGTCAAAAGTTAAAAATCCTCATCCTGTAAAATAGCATTTTGGTTAATTCGCTTTTTTTACAAAACACCGACAATTGGTCGTATGTGTTTCTGAGTTTCAAAACCCGCTATAACACTTTTTCATTATGTCGAGAAAATCAATAAAAACTTTTTGAACTAAAAAAGTTTTTGAATGTTTCAGTAGTGTTATAGCGGGATTTGATACACATTGATTTTGTTTCATAAATGACAGTTAATCGTAGCGGCTTTTGAAAGAGGCGATAAAATTTTCATGTAGGGATTCTAATAACGAATACAACGATATATATATCTTAATTATTTCAAAAAAGGTTTTGAAACTCAGCGACACGTATACTGTTTAATACAAATACATCGACCAATGATTGGCACCAAATGCATTTCTCAGTATTAGAAATTGTGTATGAATCAAATCTATGTGAATTTAACTAAATTATATCCGATATGGTAAATCAATAATTTTGATATCGAAAGATGCAAAAGTTGATTTAGTACTTTTAATTAATGTTCACTAACCAGAATTAGTTGCACTCGGTTTCCTATTTGGCAGCGGCGAAGTGTAAATTCTGGCTGGTGGAGGGGGGCAATTATTGGCCGAAGGCAGAGGAAGAGGAAGCATTCTTCCTGATCCTCCCACCGCCCCTACTCCTACTCCTCTCTCCTTATAAATACTTCCTCCGGAAGAGCCGCACATCATGGCTCTGTGCCTGAAATGGCAAGAAAATAATATCGAATAAACGTTTGAATCGGTGTCCGTTCAGTGAGGGACCAAGATTAGATTTATAAAGTAGTAAGGATGGTGCTTCTTA
The DNA here is from genome assembly GCF_057557595.1 of Rhyacophila brunnea. Taxonomy (NCBI): domain Eukaryota; kingdom Metazoa; phylum Arthropoda; class Insecta; order Trichoptera; family Rhyacophilidae; genus Rhyacophila; species Rhyacophila brunnea. Next base: position 35,502,064 of record NW_028232806.1, on the reverse strand, counting down.
TTTAATTGAGTCCCTGGATGGAATAATAGCATTATCGGGATAATGCTATTCATAAAAATCATTATTAATTTTCTTTTGGTGTTTACATGGAGTTTTATTTTTCAAATAGTGATTTTCAAGCTGAAAATAAAAATCATATAAAAATCTATATATTTTCAGCTTTACAGCGACATTTGGACAATGTCACTGACTTTCATTATAGAAAATATTTTGAAAATTTTGCCAACACCATCTTATAATCAATTTTTTCAAAGTCATGTTAACTTTTAATGACTGAAATGGTAATGATTTTGTCGAGGAATCTCCACCATTTCAGCCTGCACTCCAGATGCCAGATAATAGATATAGATATATATATATATATATTCCATATAGATATAGATAATATAGATAAAGATATATACAAAAAATATAGATATATTCCATAGAAGAAAATTTGCAGTATTATTCTACTAATAATCTTAATTTCTATAAATGATAAGTAGTGAATCTCCATATTATATTACATAATTGATTATGGATATTTTTTTCTAATATTTCATTCTGAAGGTTTTATTATTAAAAAAGTAAATAAAGCATGTCTATATTGTGTTTTTAATTAGCCAAGCTATTATTTTTTTTTAACATTTTTTTTTAATGAATGTTAACAATAGGTATATCTGAAATGTTTGAAAATTTGTGTTAATGCTGTTATTCCAGCCAGGGACTCAGTTATTCTTAATCATTACCAACTACTTTTACTTCCTGCATGGTTGATGGCCAAAGACAGTGGACGAAGGGAAATGGTGCTGCATTATCATGCCCTCAACTCCGTGGTTAGAGAGTGCAGTAAACAAAATATATTCAAAATTTTACCTATAGGAGTCCTGTACAAGTGTAAATTAATAGAAATAATATTTACCTGTGTTTTTGTACAGCGGCAAACACACATATCAGCATACAGAGAATAAGCAGCACACAGCTACACACCATCACCAATACACTCGTATCCAAGGGATCACTCAGTGGACCTATTTCCTCTACAATAAAAAGACATTATATTATATTAATTTATAGTAGACTTGCGTAGACGCGCCCCTGCACATAGACCACTATGCTATAGGCGCCATACTTAATTGTGATATACTATGTTTTTAGAGAATTACCAGAAATGCCAGATTGTACCGGTGAATATTATTATCATGTTTTCTGAGATTGCCTGAAGATGGAAATTAAAATAATTATTTATGATATGGCAAATTACCAACCTCCACCAGTTGTTTTGGTGGCAATATTGTAGATAGCAGTGGTGGGTCCAGCTTGGTTGACAGCTGTCACTTTTAATTGGTACCACCGCGCTGGATATAAACCACCAATCACAAGCCGGCGACCACCTTCCTCCTGAAATCAAAAGTTTTTTTAATTATGAGTATGTAATTAAACATAATATATGGCCTTAAAGATGATCCAATTTGGTTGGGTGTTCAGGCCAATTTGGTTGATTCGTTTTTAGCTATGTTGGGTGACATAATTCTCTTTCAGGTGATGTTGGATGTAATGAAACATTCGCTGTATTTGGCGCTCGAAAATCTTTGGCATTATTTGTGGGTGGGTGATCGTGTAAAGATGCGATAAGGGGGCAACAGGGTACCTATACCCTTAAGTCACTCTTACATCACGTTTACTCATAGCCACTCTACATGTTTCTCATTTTTTCACTTACTAGCAAACATCACTATTACCTAGTTGTTCAATTTATTTTGGTTGATTGATCATAATATAGGAGGCATTCTGTTCAGGAAGTAGGAATAGACTGATAAAATCAGATCGTCTAGAGACAACACCCAATTTGGTCAGGCTGGCCATAGACTACAATATAATATTAATTAATATACTAATATTGCCATAGACACTTTATTCATCTCACCTCATGGATATCTGCTTTCAACCATTGCCTGGTGGTAAGGAATCGGTACTCTAGGTTGAAGCGAGCATTCCCACAGTCCCCGTCTTCCCAGGTATCCACTTGCAGTGAGATATGCGAAGAGTTACTCCAGACCCATTCGTTGCCATTAGGAGCTGTCATCACTGGTAAAAATAAGATCGCCATTAACAAATGATCTATTATTAGATAAAAATTGCGTACCTACATATTATGTAATAGGTACGTATATAATAATAAAATGTAAAAACAGGCCGCCGTATTTCAATCTACCAACGTATTAAATTTATAACTACTGTAATAATTTTACTACCTATGTATGTAGTGGTCAATGACTTGTCAGCATTATTTTGACAGCGTAAGAATTAGTAAGTCATTTAAACTATCGCAAATCGTCGCATCTACAGTCAGCATATTCTACACGCGTGACATTATTCGATGTGATCGAAACATTTGAAGTGCAATAATGCAGAGACCAGCAGATTTCTCAGTTGCAAACTTCATCAACAATGACTCGCAATTTACCGAATTTTCATGCATATAATTAGCAGGTCATAGTTGATGAGTTAGTCAGCCTAAATACTTATTAGTATCAATCATAATCTCTGTCTGATCAGTGAGCTTCGTGTCAGTCGCCCCGCTCAGCATTCAATTCCACCGAGTTCGGACCTCGGAACATTATCATAAGTATTATAACAACGCTCTTGTAACATACTGTCACCTCCGAAAGGAGGGGGGGGGGGGGCGTAGGTGTTGCGCTGGACCCCCCCCTGGGATGATGTAAGGTTATGGTTATCGTCTGCTGGCTTCCTTATTTCGGAGACATGCTTATTGAAAGACTAAAAATATAATAGGTATTAGGTACATTGTATGGCTAGGAACTTTGCTTCCAATATTTATAAAATATAGGTAAGTATACGAATTTTAATATTGGTCAAAATTGGATGAAGGCTAATGTAGGTAATAATATTAAAAAAATGATATTAATAATTATTATTTTAGGCATCTAAAGTGTTGTGCTGACGATTGTTTTAAGTTATCTAGGTAACTACAAAATCAATTGCTATTTAATATTTATTGGCTTTAAAATTACGGCTTGCTTGTATGTTTAAAATTGAATAAGTATAAAATTTATAATGACGCTAGGTTTTACTTCGCTTGCTTCTAGAATTAATGTAGGTATAAAAAAATGCAGGACTTTACATACATTAAGGGCTAGAATGATTCTATTTGTTGAAGTTGCAAAAGGGTGACTATAAATTTTCATACATCTAAGCTTACGGGATAGAAATTTCTGTGTAGTCGTAGTCGATCTGCTCATGTTTGCATGAATCCGCCCAATGATGATTCAGGCCTCATGGCCTTGGATCCTCTGAGGATGCCATGGTTTAGGCGGTATCAATACTCTTGTACCAACTGTTTACGCTGAAAATAAAACTCGTCCTCCATCTATTGGAGTAACCACCAAATCTCGACTTCGCATCTCTCTTCCTGACGACTCTCCATCTACACCTCCTGGTCATCCCCAATCACAAAGGTCTTCACCTTTAACAACAAGACCCGCAAAATCTATACCATATTTTCATCTACACTATAAATGTTGAGGAATCGTTATCAAGTGCTGTTATACATGTAGGTGTTCATAAAACTCTTTTTAATTATAGTTCAAAGTCGTAATAATTAATGGCAGATTGAACAAATGTATCAATAGAATGCCCATTTACCTGATCCTAGAGTTCTTGTATGCGCAATGGCAGGGCTCGATACCCCGGCAGAAGCCTTGGCGATTAGCCTTACTTCATACTGAGTCCCACAAGTCAATCCATTGATGAGACGGCTCCCTGCGTTGCCCCCTGAAACTTCTAAGCTCTCCCATCTGCTGCCGACTTCAACTGAACGCCAGTTTATTGTATAACCTGTAAATTAATTTATATTGAAGCAATCTTTAATTTCCGACTCAACTTAAAACATCTCATCATCCTTGACCATAAAACCAGAAGCACACGTACATTTGAAAGTAATCAAATTTACTATTTTTACCAAGGCCTGAACAAAAACGATGCATAAGTGCGAGTGAGAAAGTATTTGGCACCCTTATAATCTCTGCGACACGCGCTAGAGTAAGATAAAAGGTTTACAGATGTGTGAGATGATTTGCTATGGTGTCGCCGCCAAATCTTAGTTTGTCGCTAAATTAAGCGTCGATAACCTGCAAGCGCGTGTTGCTTAAATTGCTATTTTTGTGTTAAAAATAAAGTCAGTGGTAAATATTTTTAGTTAATTAAGTAGAAAAGATGGTTCTGTGTGTTGTATTAAAATGTGGTAGCCGTACTGATAAGCAAGAAGATGGTATTACATTTCATAGGTAAGTTGATACATGTTCGTGATAATTTATTTGTATATTATTGTATATTTTAATATCAAGTGACCTAGTGTTTCTTTAAATTAACTTAAATTATGGATATTTTTACCTAATGGTTGCATTTTGTCCGCTTAAAAATACTATATAACGTAAAAAAATAGAAAATTATATTTTAATTCTGAGCGTCTAGTGTGAGCACTTTGGGCGAACACCAGCGAAATGTTCTATCTATGGTCTCAAACATTTGTATACGAATGCATTCGCTCGCCCACAAACCAAACGCACGGCACGCAGCTTCATTGTGGGGTCTAGATGTATCTATAGTTTAAGATTTATCATCAATAAAATCAAGACTCATTCAATAAAATCATAAAGATGTCACTAAGTAATTTGACAAAGGATTAAAATTCACTGAAATACAAAAGATATTTAAAATTCTTACCCAATATAATAGACGTCCTGTTGTTAGGTTGTAATATCTGCGAGGGTTTCGTCCACTCGAGTAGGATGCCTCTTCGAGCCGGCAGAGCTCGTAGAGCTGGGGCGTTGGGCGGAGAAACTACTCCGACCATGTATGTCACAGAGTCTGAACCAAACAGATTCTTCGCCAGGCATGTGTAGTTGCCTTCGAGGGAACCATCTATTTCTGGAAACGAAATAGGTTTATTGTTAAATTTGGCTGATTATTCTATTATGTTACCTTGCCGTTTCCGTTACACTTACATAGATAAATTCTTTTCTTAGATTGAACAGTTGAAGAGATTGAACAGTTAATATCCAACGCATGGTGATATTATCACTATACCGAAGCTTGGTTAAATATAAAATAAAAGGATTTCAAGTGATTTAAACTTGTGACCTCACTGAGGTCGAACCTGGAGCCCACGGATGACAGGCCAGCATCATATTTATTTATTTATTTGAAAACGACACGTTGAGTACATAACAAATGATTAATTTAGGACGTTCACAACATGACATTTAGAATAAAATATTGTAAGACATGCACTGTACTATGAGGGCCACCACATACATGAGTAGATCTTATCACTAAATATTGACAGAATTATGAATTGTAAGTAACTTGATTATTTTAAAAGCTATCACTTGTGTTTCTCAATTCTGGCATTATGTAATGGAGTCACTAAACGGCTGATTTTGACTATCGTTAAGCGACTATCGTTAAATGACCCTTAGCCCATAAAGACTTGTGAATTCCAATTCCTTGTTGTGGGTGACCATTTTTTCAATACACTGAAATTTTGTCCACTTACTATGTATCAGAAGACTATCATCAGAGTTCAGCGTGAACCTTGGATGATGTGTGATGACTTTGTTATGATGATACCAGACGGTCCTCGGCTGAGGACTGCCAAGAGCTCGGCAGGCCAGGAGTGGTGAACTGCCGACCAGTGCCCAAATTGAACCGCCCAACGAAGCCACTCCTGCCACCACTGGAACATTATATAAAACTATGTAATGCATAACTTGGTTTATCCTAATTTTATTCTACAATATAAAACCAAGAAAATACCAACACCGTGTATTATTCAACTGTGTCCCGAATATACCATATCACTCACACCCAACGCAACCTTCCAAACCAGATATTAATAACATCGGGGACTTCCAAGCATCACGATATTACCCCCGATAAATGGAGAGATCTTTGTCATCATCAGCATCAAAACGATAACCCTCTGAGTTTTTCAATTATTGAAACTAAGGCTGTGAGGAAGTGTTTGTAGTAAAGAATTATTTCTTGTGAGGACAAATTAAATATAATGGCGACACTGTCGCACTCTGTGAGCGGAGATGGTAACTAAATCTCCTCGTCGTAGTGACACAAGTGATAATACATATCTCTCTTCTCTTTCCCGCCGCATTGCAAATTTCTGATGTTTTTTATTATTACCCACTGATTATAATTATTTAAAGATAATAATATATTGTATCAAGTAACCAGTGCTATCTGCTATTTATATTCTTAGTTCAATGAAAACAAATAAGTATGACTGACAAAGTTTAGTGTGTACTATTATTAATGTCAGATCTTAAAAGCCTACCTCCACCCTTCGCCACTGGTAGATACTAACGGCGTATATGGCAGAGCTATGAGATGCTTGTAAATCCTGGGAAGGTGTTAGAATATTAGCAAATGATAAGTATTCTTGGAAACACTTTAGGAAGATAATTAAAATTATTAATCATTCACAAACCTCTATCAGTAGGTTCAGCAGCCACTCTTCTGGAGGGTTCCCCTTCACCCGTCTTAGTATTTGCCGTCACCCATGCCTCGTACCGCCTGCCCTGGGTCAGTCCTCGCACCGCGTGAGATATCCCACCTGATACCGACCACTCCCAAGTTCCACTTGAGTTTTCTATCTGTTGGATTGAGACTCGGTAGCTTTGCGTTGTGCCACCACTGGAAATATATAAATCTATTCTTGAGCTATACTAAGACAAAAAATAATCAATATTGAAAATGTTGTTCGGCTATTACAATATTAGAAAAGCATTTAAAAAACCTTTGTGTAAAGGTGTAGTCAAAATATATGAAAGTGACATTGAAAAAAGGTGAAAGAATAAAATATTAATTGATTTCGCCTTGCAGGCTTTTTTGTGTTCTTACATCTTTTTGCTTGGGATGTACTAAGTTATATAAACGTCCGACATTAGTATTGTAAGTGTAAAATAATGCTCCATCTGTATTGAGAATATAGTTATATTATATCAAAAAAAAACTTCAAACCACTACAAACGTCCATAAGACATTATAATCTAACTCTCAAATATGTTGGGTATGTAAAACTAGTTTTTTTTTATGTTGATACCAGATGGAAATCTCCCACAGGAGACTACCTCAAAGGGCGGACCGAACCATCATATTTCCCAAAATACCACAGCCTACGTCCACTCTTCGCGGTGATCGCAACCCTCGGCCGAGCGGAACCCGTCTCCTTGAAATTCAAATTCGTCAAATTCCTGCCAAAACAGATGCGGTCTATCAAAAACGGCCGCTCGCGCCGCCACTAGTCAATCCGTCGGTAAAACAGGGAGCTTCCCGACCGACGGATAAAACAGGACGCCGCGAATCTGGCAGTTGGATCTGGATGGGCGCGAAAGCTCTCTCTTGCCTGATACGTCGACCAGCCAGCATCTCTTTTACATCAACCGCCGAACCAACAGCATCAACCGCAAAATCTCTTCTCGCCTTCGCTCGCCTCGGACGCGAAGCCAAGCCAGCATTCCGGACAGCCCGCCAAAAAGACCACATCTGACATCGGCAGCACGCCAAGCCGCAAGCCCCGACCCTACCTCTATCTATGCCTACCTCCCATCGGACAGCGAGCATCGCCTCGGATGCGAAGCCCCAGCAGCCAAGCCCGCGACACCACGTTGCAGCCCGCCAATTACCAACCGACCGCCAACGACGACAATAACCTGTATCTGTAACGACTGCCCTGCAATACGATGAAATAAACCAGCCTTGACCAAATACCCCGTGCGTTTCTGTCCCCCACCCCCGCTTTGACCTTGACGTTATCACGGCCTGCCATCTCCGCTTCAGAGCGCGCAGAAGGCCGGTGATAATGTATATTAATATTAAACACACTAAAAGTGTTATGAAATTGCCACTGAGTGTTGTAATAATAAAGGTTGTAAGGAATACCTCTTAACCTCTGCTTCATTTACATTTGTGCAGATAGAATAGAACTTTACTTACTACACAAAGAATGCAAGCATGAAAGACAAACTACGATAATTTGTTTTTAAGTTGCAATAGGATTTTTTTAAAATTTAAATGACATCTAGTGACGGAATGACAAAGCAGAAGTAATTTATATCAACACTACCTTTTAAATTACAAAAATAGATGTCACATAATTATAAAATACAGAATAATAGTATATTATAAAACTTTTAAATTTTCAGTATTTTTTTATAGATCAGATACGTGTGGTTATTGCCAAAAGTTGGTAAGTCTCGAAATCATGGAGTGATTGCAAAATATGCAAAATGAGATAGGTGCAACATTCAGTATTTTTGTGTGTAAACAATTATTGCCGTAACAGTTTAATTTACACGCTATTGGTGGCAGTAAATCTATGCATGTGTGTAGGCGCTATTACTTACCCTACTACTGGTTTAACGTAGAGTGTGTAGTGCAGAAGTTTTCCATTGGCATGTAAAGGAGGCTGCCAACTGATTAATATTGAAGTAGATGTCACTACCAATGCTTTTATGTCAGACGGGGCACTTGGAACTGTAAAAGAAATAAACTCTTATTCAATGTATTTGTGCAAATAAGTAGTAGGTATATTATTTGAAGTAAAATACAGTCGAACTTGGTTATTATGAGGAAGATGGGACCGACTGAATTTTCTCGTTATATCAGAGAATAGATATTTTTAAATGAGCGGTCACAATACAAAAAGTCACAATTCAAACAAAAATAGAAGTAGAAGTGGGTTGACAATTTTTCCCAGGCCTTTCTTTTAGTATTAATTTTAAGATATATGTAAGTAGGTTAAGTATAAAACTTACTGTCTTCGAGTGTTGCACACAGACGTGGTACAGAAAGTGGTCCAAGGCCTCTTCCACAGTGGCCTCCTACTTCGATGGAGTAGTTGGTGAACTTGCTCAGGCCCTGGAGGTACACCTCGCTGTGCACGCTCGTCATGTTACGCTGTACTCCTTCTACAGACCAAAGAATATACTATTATATTATTTTTTTTATTTTAATATTCTTCATAACACTTGTATGGTAACATCTATCAATAGCATTTATTTTTGTATATGTATATTTATTGTATATGTATTGTATGTTTTGCTTTAACACGATTTAAAAAAACTAAAAAGAATAAAAATATGTATGTATGTACATGAATGCGTGTATTCATTAAGGCGCTAAGTACCAAAAAAATAAAAACTGACATTTTTATAGAAAAATGTTCTACATACCAACGCCAATAACTTCAACTATGGTCTAAGTGCCTCAAGTAAGTCAAAAAAATACAGCAAAATATTTAAACCTGTCGACGTTGTGAGTCCGTTGGCGTGTTTTATTTATAATGGTGTAAATAGCACTGCAGTGGTCAACGGCATCCAATATAAAATGGCTGACGATGGTGTGTTGACACTTGCGAGTTCTTAATACCTAAAATTATAGAAGCTGCCGTGATTGGTTCACATTGTAAAACCACATTTTTCAAAAGGTCTGCTTCATGAAATTTTAATGCAATGACTCGGTATTTTGTAACTACAGGCAATACTACTTTTTGGTACTTAGAGCCTTCATTAATACACGTATTCATATTATATATATGCGTTGCAATGGACTGCACGCCACTGGTGCATACATATGTTGACACCGGATGGCGCCCAGATATACATACGTTACATACACTGGCGGCTCCCTCTATAGGTCATTCGGTCATTGACCTGCCAAAATAAATACCTTACAATCGACATAATAATATTAATAATATGTGCAATGTCATATATAATAATATTAATAATAATCGGTGGATTTGAAATTATAGGGCGCGCGATATTGTGTCAACCCAGTCTATTGGGCTTTTTTTGTTTGGGCGATAATTCCCCGAACAAAAATATTGTGTTCGCCGGCAGTCTGAAAATTGACCCAAATTGAATATTTTTATAAAATTTTCTCTCTCGTTTCTCATACATAAGACAGAGATCGATATAACACAAAATACGAGATCGAAGCTTGTAACGGTGCGTGAATTACTGTAATATCGGCAATGCCCGAGTGTGAGACAAAAGATTTTTTCACCTAATTAAATGAAACAGAATGATAACACTGACTAGATAATTGGTCTCAAGACGCAACTGTGTATGCGGTTCGGATTCGTTGACAGGTTTTGACGAATGCCTTTGGTTATTTTAATAATATATAAGGAGTTTTTGGTGATTTATAACATTTTTGTGAAGCAGTTAGTACGCACGCAGTAGCAATTGAAGTCTGTGATACAATTATAATGGAAATGGAAGCACGATTTGCATCCAACGATCATCTCATTATATCCGATTTGTTCAATAAAGAAAATTACACTGATTTTAAAAATAATTTTCCCACACGTCAAGTAAATTTGGTAAAACTGTTAGAAGAAATAAACATAATCAAGTTAAAAAATGAATTATTGGTGTTTTATCAACGAGATGATTTGCATGGCGCTATTAGTGCAGTTTCTCTTCTACATTTTTTACTCAGCAATAATTTCAACGAAACATTTTCCGAGTCGATCAAAGTTCTCCAATTTATTTGCGTCATACCAATGACAACAGTTGAAAGTGAAAGATGTTTTTCCACTCTCAAAAGAATAAAAACCTTTCTACGCAATAGGGCCAGGATAGACTGACCGCTCTTGCAATGCTCAGTATTGAAAAAAAATATGTGGGAAAAATAGACAATTTTTATAATCGTGTGATTGATGATTTTTCAAAAAGCAAAGAAAGAAAAGTGGACCTGATTTACAAAAAATTATAACGCGTTGTGTGCAATTTCGGTTAACGATGGGTTGGCGTTATGAAAAACGGACATTTTTTGAAGGGTTAGTAGGTACCGACCTATAACAATTTCTAGCACTTATTCTATAATGTATAAAAAGTCAATTTGCAATACGTCTTTTCAGTATACAACGAAAAGGCAAATTAAAATAATATATTCAAAATTGACCTGCTAGGTTTTTCCGGATTAAGCCGCCAATGGTTACATACATACGTTACATACATGGCGCCACTAGTCAGTCACTTTGGGTTTGACACGAGAGAAGCGACGCGTGCTTCGGCGTCAGCGTCATTAAATATTTCCAGCGATGAGAGTGATTTTTCGCCAGCGAAAAACAGCAGTAAACGAGCACGTTTATTGTCAAGTAGCGACACTGAATGAATATATTTCTCTCTGCTATGTTTAATTTGAATCAAAAACTATGTATTTTTTGTATACATATGTCTATGTAGGTAACCTACCTATAAATAATAAGTAAATTCGATTTATTTTTGAGTTCAAAAATTTCATATTTTGAGTTGATTTTAAGTAATGGAACCTATCTACCATTTTTGTATGGGCACCTTATCTTTTTTTACATGGTTTTGTTTTGCACGGTAGTCTGGAACGTATCCCCCATGCAAAAAGAGGAGAAGAGTTCCAAATTTCTTGAGGTTTATAATATTATGTACTCCATATAGATTACTAAACTTTCCTAGTGCTTCTTTGGGTTAGTCTAAACTAAACCCTAATCTTTGATATATTTTGATGATAATGGCAAACAATCAGAAATAGGTAATCTCTTGTGTTCATTACCAATAGTGGCATATAGAACAGTGTATCCCAACATGGCTCCTCCTTGAAGATGCTGTGGTAGAGGACTCCAGCTTACTCGGATAGATGTTGGAGAAACTGGGGAACAGCTGACGCCCTCTGGAGCGACCTCGGGTACTAAAAATTATGAAAAAAAACATTGTATGTATTATCAGTAAGAGCTTGTCCAGATGACGCGTGTCTAGCCACGATACGTCGCAAGTGCATGTGGACAGCTCAATGAGGTCACCTGTACCTCAACCGCACGCGAGAAGTGACAAGCGGCGATTAGAAATGTAGATAGCTCAATGAGGTCACATGTACCTGGAATGCGCGCGAGACAAATTGTGCCACCTGGACAAGGACTAAGGGGATTGCTCTCATGTGTTCACTGTCATGGCAAATGATGAATATTAGCTAGGTACCTACATTATTTGTACTTATTTTTAAAATATATTTACTTACATAAAAATATCAAAAATCAGCATTCATTTCAATGCGCTGTATTGGTTTTATATATTATATTATTTTTTAACATTACAACAGGTCATGAAGCCCAGTGATAGTAGTGTAATTAGTAATAGAAGTGAAACAATCAGAAACATCGAGGCTTTGAAAAAATCACTAAAATATATTGTGACCTCTCCGGGAATCGAACCCGGAGCCCCTGGATGAATGGTCAGTGCCTTATGCACTGGACTAAGAGGCCTTCTAATTATGCTGCATTCAAAATAAAATCTGAGTGAAAATTTTATTGGTAAAAATTATCAATGATGGCCGGAATAGTGTAATTGGCAATGTACCCGCTTGTTAATCAAAAGGGGTTTGGATCGAGCCAGACTTCTTTCGAAATTGTATTTTTCTGTTTTCGAGCCAATTATAACGTTTTTCATTATGCATTACTAGAATTCATTTTACAACGGTACATTTCGTTCAAGAAATCTGATGACAGACTATCGAGAGCATTAAACAAGGAAGGTTTTATAAAAAAGGTTGTCACCTCCGAAAGAGGGGGGGGGGGGGGGTGATGGATGATCGCTGGACCCCCCTGATGATGTTGTAATGTCATGTCAAGTCACGGTGGTATCGTCTGCTTCTTCTTTCGGGGACATGTTTGTTGACACGAACAAAAACGCCGACCTTCAGTTAGTGTTTATGGCAGAGTATGGTTTAACGACATAACTATACAAATCTAGCCTTGTAGTCAATTCTACTTCTCAAATAGCCGTGCGACAACCTCACGACGAGGTACGAACAGAATATATAAGTCCCATCGTCCTAAACTATGGAAGAAGCAGAGAAGAAATGGTCGAAAAAGACCATGAACAGGTAACCAGTAGCGTAATCGTTTAGTATTAGGAAGTAAAATGTATGTTGTTAACCTTTTCTTTGTAAAATGTAATAAAATTTTACGTAAAAAATTTCGCCTCGGAGAATCGAGACTGTTCAAGTGTAATTGGAACGCTGTGACCGCAGACCTCGAAATGACACGCCATGAAATTTCAAATCGATCTATTTCGGAAATAATTTCCGGGAAATCTCCATTAAACTTAGAAAATAAGTTATGGGAGAGATTGTTTACGTAAAATTAAGCAGGTACATGCTTCAATAACTTTTATAGCTATAATGGAAGTGTATGAAAATTGGAAAAGAAAATTGAATATTTATAAATTTATATACTGTATAATTGTAAATAAAGAATTTTAATACTAATTTTATCAATACAAGATAGGAGTTAACTACCGTTATAAAAATATTGTAAACGCGTATCTATATCTATAGACGCGTAATTATAATTATAGATTTTGTTAATGCTATAACTTGCTGACTATAATGAATATTGTAAAAGTAACAATTGGAAAAACTTGAGATTCTGGTATAGATGGGTTTCTACCCATAAACAATAATAAATCTTAATTGCCTCCTAAGTAATAAAAGAATCAAATACTGCGACTAAAAACACAAACTGGCGCGTGACCTTGAACCTTAACTGAATTCTGTTCGACTAGAATTTACGGCCCGGCTGTGTTGAGTTGCCAGATAAAAATAGATTCAAGGTTACGTTTAGATTACTATGGAAAAGCCACTATTAAGGACGAAATAAATTTGTAGTCGCTTGTAAATAACATCTTGTTAGGATTAAGCATTTATATATTTAAGTTGAAATGTTAAGTGTAATATTATAGTATTTTCACGTAATAATGTTCGTCCGAAAGGTAAATATCGAATGAAACGTTTTCTGCGGCTCCAAATAGTTTTATTAAAACTTAGTAAAATTCTATTGGCCTAAAAAGGCCAAGAGTGGTGGAAAGGACTAGTACGTGGGTGTCAACCTTTCATTTTGACATTTTAAATTTAAAGACTGCCATTCCCTTATTTAGTACACGAGTACCTATTCTGATACCTCGTTGGAAAGCTAAAAACTTTCCCCTTCGTTTGAACACGAAAAATCATATAAAATCAACTATTTTGCTGACGTCACCGTAACTACGTATTTAAAGGACATGTTCTAGAGGGTGCTTAAAACACCCCTATTAAGTCTTAATTTTGCGGAAATAAAGTAGAGTAAATTTAACCCGATTTAATTAGAAGATATCTCTATTAGAAAGTTACCAGGAACGGGAGATATACGTAAATTTATCCCGTGAGAGAAAGATATACATCTGCTATCCCTTACGGACTGTTTCCTGTTAAACCTCCATCCCGAGGGTATAAAAGGTGACATCCTTTTTCCGTAAGATCATTAGTTTCTACACTTCTCACCAGCGATCTCCTACTAAGCAGCAGTCCTTCCGCGGATACGAGATACGGTTCTCAGTAACATTCGTGAAATTTACCTACAATAAGTCCCCATCGACGGGCAAAAAGTAACGCGAATATCTCGTATCTGCCGGTCGTGACGTGTGCCGCAAAACGTAGCGCGAATAACACGTATCTGTCGGTAGTGACGTCGACCGCTAAAACGTAGCTCGAATACCACGTATCTGTCGATAGTAACGCGCTCGCGGAGTAATTTCATTTTTCATTACTCATCATACGAGGTGACGTAATCGGGATAAATTACGTGATCGGATTTGTTTTATAAAAACAAATTAATAAACTCAGTTTGTAATAATAAATTTTACAAATCTTTTTTCGGAATTATAAAATAAATTTTTGAAACTTTATTAAGTAAACATAATTATAAAATAAACTTTTGTAAACAAATTCATAAACATAAAAACAAATTTTAGTAAATAAATTTGTAAACATTAAGCAAACCTTCTGTAAACAAGTCTGTAATCACAAATAAATATTTGTAAATACACTGTGAATATAAATAAACTTTATAAACAACAATAAAATAATTCTATTCTTTTTTATAAACCTAATACTGTGTGACCAAAGAATAATTTATATTTTCTTTCTTATGGGAAAATATTTCTCGAATTAAAAATATCCAAAGAATATCTGCGTATACATTCTCTGAATTAGGTGTGACTTTTCGGGAATTTGTGAAAGATTTCACAGAGATCCTATAGTGAACAAATAAATAGTTTGCTGATACTTTAATGAGATTTAATTACGGGAACAATGACAGTTAACCTTATTGTGTGACCGTGAACTCTAGTACCTGAATAAATTCGGCACCACACCAGCTGAGAGTTTTATTCGGGAATTCAAAGGTTGTGATACTACAAAGGAGATCCACCTCTCCTAATTCATCACTAGTCTCCTCAGTGACGGCCCGGTAGCATTACTGAGCTAGCCGTGAGCCGGGTCATGTCATTATGGCGCCCAAATGCGTGCGGCATCTTCAGGTTGCGAAAACCTGAACGATCCTACAACTAAGATCTACTAAAAGATTTTAAAAACAATATATTGTGAAGTGTATCAATGAATTGTGGTTACCTGAGAGGTTTTAAGAACCTTATACCGGAGCTACAAGAGCGATCTACCTCAACTTTATAAATGTGAGTACAATGAAATAAAGTGTAACTCGCATTAACGAGGAACCAGTGATGAATACTTTTGAAAAATATAATTTGGAGAAGAATATATACGTAAAGGCAACTATATATAGAATACTTTTCTTGATTTACTTGGAAAAGGAAAGAATAAATAAAATAAATACTTTTGGTAATTTATTAGAGTCAGATACCGACATTAAGCAAAAGTATGTCGATGAGACTATCCAAAGGATCTCTCTGACCCTTTTAAACCATAAAGAAAGTATAAAAATAAATTGTGTTACTCACCGTAACAGAAATAATAGAATTAAGAATAAAATGCACAATAAAAATTTCGTGTGAATTTTTAAGCTTTTTTCTAATATAAAGTTGAGTACCATACAAGTATAGGTACAAGAACCCAGACAAAGAAAAAATTTTTTGAAAAAAATAAATTTATACTACTTTGTATATTAAAATCTCGATAATTATCATAACTACCGTGACGTCATGGGTATAGGTACATGAAGGCCTGTACCTATTACAATATAAGATTTTAAACGGAGAAGATTGGACGCTTGTAACAGGAGTTGCAAGCCTTCAGGGTTATCAGCGACAAGCAGCGCATGCCCTCAAAATACTTTAAACGCCGATTGCGGACGAACGGGTGGTCGTAGGAAGCTGAAAACCGGCGCAATCGATAGCTGAATTTTTATATGAATTTACGGTCGAAGGCCCGCTTCTTCCAACTCCAGGGGACGGAGGAATTCGAAGA
Organism: Rhyacophila brunnea; assembly: GCF_057557595.1. Taxonomy (NCBI): domain Eukaryota; kingdom Metazoa; phylum Arthropoda; class Insecta; order Trichoptera; family Rhyacophilidae; genus Rhyacophila; species Rhyacophila brunnea. The sequence goes on along the minus strand of NW_028232806.1, from coordinate 35,485,750 downwards.
AATTATGCCGAACCCTGTTCCGGGTCCGAGTGTAGAAGAAGACTTCATATTGGAAGAAGGCTTGCAAAACGCGCAAGTATTCCCCGAAGAGGATTCATTTTTGCAAGTAAGCACGTCGGATCCCAAACAAAAAATGGCACCACCAGAACCAGCCGTGTGTACCCCGTGCCATGTTAAGCCGGAACTCCATTCCACCTATGAGGGTAGCCCAAAGCAGAGCGTTGAACTTTTTCTCCGACGCTGCAGAGAATATTGCGAAGCTGTGAAGTACCCAGCTGAGAATTGGACAGAGTTGGCTATGCGTCAGCTCAGAGGAGAGGCCAAGACTTGGGCCAAGAATATTGACACATCGGACAGTTGGCGGTCGTTTAGTAACGACCTGAAAGAGCACTTCGAATCACCTTCAAGGCGTCGTGCTCAACGAACGGAGCTCGAACATAAAGAGCAAGGACCTCAAGAGGGAGCTTATGGTTTCCTCCTGAAGAAGATGGAATTAGCCAAGGTACTCCTTCCGGAAATGAAGTCGGAAACCCTGGCTTCAACCTTTTATGACCTACTCACCGTGAGCGATCAAATAAGGGTTAATCAAGGGAAATGGAAGACGATGGACGAGCTGCTTGAAGTAGCTCATACACTTCGACCATTGAAATCGGCATTGGCTTCCGAGCCATCTCCAGCAAATGCCGTCAAGGCAAACAATGAAAAGAGGCCCGCTCAGCAAAATACTTGGCGCGAGAAGCCGCGTTCGGTACAAGAGACTAACGCGAAATCTGATAAGACCACGGAGGCTGTTGATAAAAGGCCTCCACGGCAATCAGACCAGCAAAACGATTCAGAAAGACCTGCGTACCGCCCACGTCCTCGCGTTGAAGAGCGAGGCAGTGCCAGACAAAGGCGTTGTCAACATTGTCCTGGCTTCCATGAAAACAAGGATTGCCCAGACAGGCAAGCAGCTCAGCAGACCAGAAAGGAGCCATGAAGACGGCTCGCGGACCGGGTTGATCGTCGATGGCTCCAAGACGACGAACACTGGCGGACCGCCGAAGAGAAGACTCAAGAAGGTGACACGAACGTTCCTCGAACGCCGTTCAGCCGAGTTCTAGCTAGTGACATAGACGCTCTTCTGGCGAATAGGGTTAACTGTGAAAGTGAACTGAAGGACACCCTTCCGGTGAAATCATTTAACCCTAAGGTTCACTGTGAGGTCGAAGCTGGCCCCAGTAACCAAGTTAATCTTTGTACAGGTCCTCTTGTAAAGGATAGCAGCGTAAGACCGGAGAATTATCGCAAACGCGATATTAATAATTCTGCTAGTAAAATAGTAGAAAATCTTAATAAAAAGAATAGCGGTAAGACGTTGTCCAATGTTGAGACTTCGCGAGCTAATAATTCTTTTACCGGCGGCGAAATAGAATATAAAAAGTTTTTAGATAAATTAGAATTAGGAAGTTATGAAATAAATGTTGGCAACAAGGAAGAAGGTTATCAAGATAAGCAGTTAAAGACAGCTAGCAGTGGATGCGGCGAAGGCGTAAGCAGTGGCGCTCTTGGTGTGCTGAGAACATCGGCAAACGTAAGTAACTGTAGTCTCGTCGATACTGACGACAGATCTCTTGTAACAAATAATTTAACGAATTATTGTGCTTCCGCTAACCATTTGTGTAAAAATATTAATAGTACTAATTATACTAAAGCCGAAGCTGGCAGTTTACTTGAAATTAATAGCGATGTATGTAGTTTAGATAGTCGATCGTCGTTGCAATCGAGCAACGAAACTTTAGGAAGGGACTCACCTTTTAAATTGGCGAACAGACCCCACGAGGCTGACGTTAAGAATATTATTAGGAAGAGTCGAACTAATCGTCGACTACAAAACATTAATACCTTCGGTAAATTAAGGCGAAATAAACTTAATGAAGAAGAGCTCATAGCATTAGATGACTATAATCGTTATCTTAAACAAAAATCAAGTAAATGTAAGTCCTTTAGTATTAAGATTATTAAAAATAAGTTACGTAAGCTTAATAAGATTAATTTTGATAGCGTTAAGTTTGAACTAAGAAACATGAACTTAATGTATATAGATAAAGCTAGATATAGTGACGAAAGAGTTGTTGTGTATGATCATCGTCTCAAAGGCGGTGATATACTCAATAACGGAGAACAAGAGTTATGGGACTCAGCTACGGCGGCCCATGACCAACAAAGCAAAATATCTACGGATTTTCTCGGTTCTGTAAATATTTTAGATCCTAGGGACAGGTGTAGTCGGGGACAGAATTTTGCGGCGTGTCGAAAGACACTACCCTCTATAACGACTGCAGACCGTCCAAATAGCGTAGTCAGAAGTACGTGGACAATTGTAGGTAGTACGTTGGATGCGTCGGGTGAAGAGAAATTGCCAACTACTGCAATTGCACGTAATAAAAATAGTTTACCTCATAAAGATTTAAATATTAAATTTGATAAAAATGTTAGTGTTAAAAGTGTTTTAAATACTAGTGTTAAATTGATATATATGAGTATGATAAGCGTGATATACATATCAGTGATAAGTGTAATATACTTTAAATTAATAACGAAGAGAGTGTTACTAGTTAAGGCGTGGGGAAGCGCATGGCTTCCACGCTAAGTCCTTTACTAGTATTCGGAGCTGCGGTGCGCAATAGTTTGAGAAGAATCTGGCTAATGAAAGAGCAGACGACCCAGTGGAACCGCCTGCACCGCTTTCCGAAGCTACCAACGACAGAGACGAGGGAGTGCACGCCCTGTCAGAACGTCGTATGGATGCGCAGGAATGTGCGCGGGAAGAACTACTGGCGAGTTCAGGAACAGATTCCGAACTTAGCGGTGGAGGGGCTGAAGTAGAAAGAATTGTTGACTCGACAATATCTAATGAAGAGAGGATCCTTGGCGAGAGGCTGGATGCGTTGGACGCAGTCTTACAAGACGCCCCCATCAAGATAGCGCCCCCCAAGAGAGAATTTAGGAGAGTGGGACGGTTGGGAGGGCGGCGCCCTGCGAGGACCAACTTCCCAACGCCCTGGAGCAAAGATCAAGGTACTACCTTTGGCGAGTGGCGAGATGCGTTGGACGCTGTCTTACGAGACGCCCCCATCCGGAATGCGCCCCCCAAACGTCAGTATCAGCGTATAGGCCGATCAGGTAAGCGTCGCTCAAAGCGATCGCTACCGCCATCGCCTGTAAGCTAAGTCTCTAACTAAACCGAGCTATAAGTCTTCGAGAGGAGCGATAAAGAAATAAGTCTATTATCGAAGCGAGCGATAAGACTTCGAGAGGAGCGATAAAGAAATAAGTCTCTGATCGAAGCGAAAGACAAGTCTTTTCTCGAAGCAAAAGAGAAATAAGTCTTCGGGGAGAGCGAAACGAAGAACGTGTTGCTAATTAAGGCGTGGGGAAGTCCGTGACTTTCACGCTAAGTCCTTATTAGTATTCGGAGCTGCGAAACAAACAAGTCTTCGAGAGGAGCGATAAAGAAATAAGTCTATTATCGAAGCAAACAACAAGTCTTTGAGAGGAGCGATAAAGAAATAAGTCTATTATCAAAGCAAACAACAAGTCTTCGAGAGGAGCGATAAAGAAATAAGTCTATTATCGAAGCAAACAACAAGTCTTCGAGAGGAGCGATAAAGAAATAAGTCTATTATCGGAGCAAACCACAAGTCTTCGAGAGGAGCGATAAAGAAATAAGTCTATTATCGGAGCAAACAACAAGTCTTCGAGAGGAGCGATAAAGAAATAAGTCTATTATCGAAGCAAACGAGTCTTTTCTCGAAGCGAGAAAGAAATAAGTCTTCGGGGAGAGCAAAACGAAGAAAGTGTTGCTAATTAGGGCATGGGGAAGTCCTTGACTTCCACGCTAAGCCCCTAATAGTATTCGGAGCTGCGAAATGAAGACGTGTTGCTAATCTAGGCGTGGGGAAGTTCGTAACTTTCACGCTAAGTCCTTATTAGTATTCGGAGCTGCGAAATGAAGAGAGCGTTGCTAATTTAGGCGTGGGGAAGTTCGTAACTTTCACGCTAAGTCCTTATTAGTATTCGGAGCTGCGAAAAATAATTCTCTTGATTGGGATTGATTTCAAATTCTTGTAGAATGTAATATATAGCTAGGAGTATTGAGCGTTAGATTGAATAGGTTTAAATGACCCTATGTAATTTAATGTTAAAGGTATTGTCAGGGGAGTCTCCCTGGCATATCATGGTACTATGCCGTATTTTCTAGTAAGCGGGAACGTGATTCGCGACGGGAAGTCGAACTCTACTTCTGTCCATGGGTCGTAAAGGGAGCGTCTCCGTGAGTCCTCTTCCTTGCGGTTGTCCCTCGGCAGGAAAAGCAGTAGTCGTCCCATACAGCACTCACCGTCCTCAAAATAAAATTTTTAACTTCAGAATTATTGAATTATATAATTTTCTTTTATTAATTAGAATTTTAAGACCTGAATCTGGGCGAATATTAATTATAAAAAGTAAAAGAAAAACTTTGTGTGCATGCGCAGATTTTGTATATTTTATTTTGAATATGCTTTACTGTTGCTTTATCGCTTTGCATATTACTGAGTCCTGAGGTGTGGCAATGGTGAATTGAGACTAGACATATACAGTTATGTCTTTATTAAGGGTGGGCATTTGACACGAACAAAAACGCCGACCTTCAGTTAGTGTTTATGGCAGAGTATGGTTTAACGACATAACTATACAAATCTAGCCTTGTAGTCAATTCTACTTCTCAAATAGCCGTGCGACAACCTCACGACGAGGTACGAACAGAATATATAAGTCCCATGGTCCTAAACTATGGAAGAAGCAGAGAAGAAATGGTCGAAAAAGACCATGAACAGGTAACCAGTAGCGTAATCGTTTAGTATTAGGAAGTAAAATGTATGTTGTTAACCTTTTCTTTGTAAAATGTAATAAAATTTTACGTAAAAAATTTCGCCTCGGAGAATCGAGACTGTTCAAGTGTAATTGGAACGCTGTGACCGCAGACCTCGAAATGACACGCCATGAAATTTCAAATCGATCTATTTCGGAAATAATTTCCGGGAAATCTCCATTAAACTTAGAAAATAAGTTATGGGAGAGATTGTTTACGTAAAATTAAGCAGGTACATGCTTCAATAACTTTTATAGCTATAATGGAAGTGTATGAAAATTGGAAAAGAAAATTGAATATTTATAAATTTATATACTGTATAATTGTAAATAAAGAATTTTAATACTAATTTTATCAATACAAGATAGGAGTTAACTACCGTTATAAAAATATTGTAAACGCGTATCTATATCTATAGACGCGTAATTATAATTATAGATTTTGTTAATGCTATAACTTGCTGACTATAATGAATATTGTAAAAGTAACAATTGGAAAAACTTGAGATTCTGGTATAGATGGGTTTCTACCCATAAACAATAATAAATCTTAATTGCCTCCTAAGTAATAAAAGAATCAAATACTGCGACTAAAAACACAAACTGGCGCGTGACCTTGAACCTTAACTGAATTCTGTTCGACTAGAATTTACGGCCCGGCTGTGTTGAGTTGCCAGATAAAAATAGATTCAAGGTTACGTTTAGATTACTATGGAAAAGCCACTATTAAGGACGAAATAAATTTGTAGTCGCTTGTAAATAACATCTTGTTAGGATTAAGCATTTATATATTTAAGTTGAAATGTTAAGTGTAATATTATAGTATTTTCACGTAATAATGTTCGTCCGAAAGGTAAATATCGAATGAAACGTTTTCTGCGGCTCCAAATAGTTTTATTAAAACTTAGTAAAATTCTATTGGCCTAAAAAGGCCAAGAGTGGTGGAAAGGACTAGTACGTGGGTGTCAACCTTTCATTTTGACATTTTAAATTTAAAGACTGCCATTCCCTTATTTAGTACACGAGTACCTATTCTGATACCTCGTTGGAAAGCTAAAAACTTTCCCCTTCGTTTGAACACGAAAAATCATATAAAATCAACTATTTTGCTGACGTCACCGTAACTACGTATTTAAAGGACATGTTCTAGAGGGTGCTTAAAACACCCCTATTAAGTCTTAATTTTGCGGAAATAAAGTAGAGTAAATTTAACCCGATTTAATTAGAAGATATCTCTATTAGAAAGTTACCAGGAACGGGAGATATACGTAAATTTATCCCGTGAGAGAAAGATATACATCTGCTATCCCTTACGGACTGTTTCCTGTTAAACCTCCATCCCGAGGGTATAAAAGGTGACATCCTTTTTCCGTAAGATCATTAGTTTCTACACTTCTCACCAGCGATCTCCTACTAAGCAGCAGTCCTTCCGCGGATACGAGATACGGTTCTCAGTAACATTCGTGAAATTTACCTACAATAAGTCCCCATCGACGGGCAAAAAGTAACGCGAATATCTCGTATCTGCCGGTCGTGACGTGTGCCGCAAAACGTAGCGCGAATAACACGTATCTGTCGGTAGTGACGTCGACCGCTAAAACGTAGCTCGAATACCACGTATCTGTCGATAGTAACGCGCTCGCGGAGTAATTTCATTTTTCATTACTCATCATACGAGGTGACGTAATCGGGATAAATTACGTGATCGGATTTGTTTTATAAAAACAAATTAATAAACTCAGTTTGTAATAATAAATTTTACAAATCTTTTTTCGGAATTATAAAATAAATTTTTGAAACTTTATTAAGTAAACATAATTATAAAATAAACTTTTGTAAACAAATTCATAAACATAAAAACAAATTTTAGTAAATAAATTTGTAAACATTAAGCAAACCTTCTGTAAACAAGTCTGTAATCACAAATAAATATTTGTAAATACACTGTGAATATAAATAAACTTTATAAACAACAATAAAATAATTCTATTCTTTTTTATAAACCTAATACTGTGTGACCAAAGAATAATTTATATTTTCTTTCTTATGGGAAAATATTTCTCGAATTAAAAATATCCAAAGAATATCTGCGTATACATTCTCTGAATTAGGTGTGACTTTTCGGGAATTTGTGAAAGATTTCACAGAGATCCTATAGTGAACAAATAAATAGTTTGCTGATACTTTAATGAGATTTAATTACGGGAACAATGACAGTTAACCTTATTGTGTGACCGTGAACTCTAGTACCTGAATAAATTCGGCACCACACCAGCTGAGAGTTTTATTCGGGAATTCAAAGGTTGTGATACTACAAAGGAGATCCACCTCTCCTAATTCATCACTAGTCTCCTCAGTGACGGCCCGGTAGCATTACTGAGCTAGCCGTGAGCCGGGTCATGTCATTGTGTTGATTGACAACGCGGAAGTACAGGCGAAAACAGGGCGTTTATTGTTCGGAATATAAATACAGTAAAGTACAGCGTACAAAATATTTAAAAAAAAAAAAAAAAAATTAAAATGGCGGTGACGCCGGCGAGCGCGGCGCCACAGCCGACGTCACGCTCGAGAGTCCGAAAACCGAATGACCCTAATAGGGGCTGGTAGGGCAGAGTAGGTAGTAATAATACCCAACAAACAATTCACAATTATTCTATCTCTGAAACATGACAAAAACAGCCTCTGGCATATGTACCTGGCTTGTAAGTAGGTACCTCAGGTCTCATATTTCAGACCTTTTCTAGGTACATGCTTTGGAAAGGGGCTGTGAATTTCTTGGAATTATTACTACCTTCTGCATTTCTTTGCTTGTTAGCTAGATATTTTGAAATATTTGAACTAGGTACAAATACATATTTTTTCAAAGTAATCTCAAATCAGATATTCTAGGTGCTAGGTACATTGTATGGCTGGGAACTTTGCTTCCAATATTGGTCAAAATTGGATGAAATGTAGGTAATAATATTAAAAAAATGATATTAATAATTACTATTTGCTTACGGGCTAGAAATTTGCCTCGCAGTCGATCTGTTCATGTTTGCATGAATCAGCCCAATGATGATTCAGGCCTAATGGCCTTGGATCCTCTGAGGATGCCATGGTTTAGGTGGTATCAAGGTTTAACAGCTAATTAATAATGAGACCAACAATTCGTTTTTTTATTTTTAATTTATATATAGTATCTTCTCTACCTCCTTCAGCAGTATCTTGGTAAAGAGGTATAGACGGAGGCCCAGCCCCGGCACTGTTGTAGCAAGTCACCGTGACCTGGTATCTGGTGCTCTTCAGTAAACTGGTAACTACTGCATTCAGGAGACCACCACCACCTAAGCCATTTCCCAGCTCATGCGATGACACTTTCAGGATTCGGATATTGTCCTCTGAAACAAGATAAGAACTGAATAATCGGGGTTCAATTGTGGCTTTCATCTAAATAATCCGTAAATTTTATGGGAAAAATATTTGTGTCATAATGTCACATCTTAAATAACACTTGTGTAGCCGAGTATCAAAGTAGGACATAAGCCATTTACAAAATTCTTCAGGAGAGTTGATTTTTTGTTTCGAATATACAGAAAAGCAATTTCAAAAATATTGCATTCATTTCAAAACTGCGCGAGCACGTGTTGCTGAAATTTATGGTTTTTCTGTTAAATATAAAGTAAGTGGTAATTATTTTTAACTATTTTAGTAGAACATATTGTTAACTATGTTGTGTTTAAATTTGGTAGCCGTACTGGGAAACAACACAATAACGTTTCATAGTTAAGTTGATAATAATAAAATCGAGATTCTACTGTGCGTTATACGCAAAAAATATGGTTTCATTTTGCCGAAAAATAGGCGATCTCTATATTATCATTACTCTGAGTATACAGCTTTATTCTGGCTATTATCAACCACAGTACCATGAGACATTGGTAAGTTGCTTTTAGTTGCTAGATGTGTCAAAAATAGTTGACATCAAACAATTTGCTAAACACAGTTTTATTAATACAATTGAGTATAATAATCATCTTTGCACCATTAAAATTATGCTTACAGATTTGTCAAAATTGGGCATTTCTATAGTGCGGCACTATTAGAAAAGAGTTCAGAACTCCTGTATTGAATATCTGTGATTATTGCACCTTTTATGATTATTTTCATATACACAAAAAACGCGTATTATATTCAATTACATTATTTACATTTAACATTGATCTGTTAAATATAATGTAATATTATATTGTACTATTGGTTATGAATTATGATGGCGTTTTAATGCCACGTAATATCTATATTTGTCCTGAAATTCAGAGCTCCATCAACGATTAGAAACCCTTATATCATTGGTTGGACTAATTATGGTGGCCCTCATTCGCTTTTTCCCACCTAACTCAAATCCCCGGATATTGTTGCAAGTCAGTTACAGGCCATCAGTTGACCGTGATTAAATAGCACCAGTTAGATGCAGTTACTTCAAGACAGCGGATGCGCCTAGGCTTGTTAAAGCTAAGCTGTTGTTAACTGATTAATACGATTATACGGACTGATTCAGAAGTTATTCGTGAACCACAGCCAGGTCAGCTTGATATAGTGTGACCGTCGTCCAAGCGATATATCTGAGTACCTGACAAGCCATGATACCGGCTCTTGTCATTCATAACCTCATTCATCAAAAGTGTATCGTCAAGTGCCGCGCCTTGGGTTACCCAACAAACAATACTGCGCAAGTGCTAGTGCAACCAGACCACGAAGCAAGATCATAAACATCATAAAAGGTCAGTGCCTGGCATCCTAACGTCACCCCCCAGCATCCACATCCACCATCACAATCATTCTGCTACAAAATTACAGTGACCACTATGAAAAGCACAACCAATTATGGTTATTTCAAAGCTTATTGTGAAACAAAAACTGGAAGTTTGTGAAATGCTTTGACATGTATGAAATATTTAAGTATTACCTGAGTGCATATTGATCTGCGGCACGACTTTGATGATGTAACCAAGGAGTAAGCCGTTGAAGCTCTGCTGAGGCGGCGGAAGCCAGGACACCTGGAGCTCTCCGGGCTGAGCACCAGGTTCGGCAAATACTCCCATCGGTGGAGACGATGGTACTGGAAGCATTTACACATTCAATTATTTTAATATTCAATCCAGATATTTGAATACCTGCTTACAGCATTAAATACTCGTACTTAATAAACTGATGAACATACTTTATGAAATTGCTTATTATTCATGAATCCAGAAATTTTGTATAGGTAAGTACTAATAAAAGATAGCTTTAAGCTTTTGTTGTAGGCTTTTAGTTTTGTATATAGTAAGCGGCAGACTGGCAGGGTAGGATGTGAAGAGAAGTCCCAGTAGGAAGGCGAATCATAAATGCATTTATTTTGCTAAACATTCAAATACCCAGTGAATAAAACATTGTGTTAAACCAAAGTTGACTCAAGTACAAGCCGAAGGATTCGGAAACTTGCCAACAATGAGTGGTCCTACCTCTCATGCCCCTCCCGCTGCTGTCTATGGGTGACTTATCATTGTTCTATAGAGTGCTTATAAATGTTGAAAGTTAAATATTATAATTTAATTTTTAAAATTCGAAACGATTTGTCAGGTAATCTGGAATCTGATTTTGAAGATTGAACAGTGGGACCATGGCCCCCACATCTTCCCCAGCCCCCAGGCTAGAATCTTTGGCGGCCTCCCTTACCTCTTGCAATAATGCACAATAAGGCAATGTGACACTATACAAGCATTTTCAGTGTTCGAGTTAAAATTATTTAGCGATTTTTGTATTTTTGAAAACACCTACTTGAATTTTGAAGTTGTCGAGTACCTATTCACACACAATAATCGAAAATTGTATCGCATAACCACATATTTTAAAATATTATTATCTTAGAAGTAAAATAGTTCCGCAGGCGACTTTTTTACGGTTAACGTAAGTTTTTAATGTGCGTTTATCTCACTCTCATCTGGTCGACCCATCACGCAGAGCCCCTCCTAAGCCCGGGCCCCCAGGCCAGAGCCCTGTCAGCCCCCCCTTTGTGGGGACCATGAGTGGGACCACTCGTTTGAGAAATATGCTTGTGCAAAAATATATGCTCAGGCTTTGTATCTTAAGATGGCGCTGGTTAAACACATTAATATTATGTAAGTAGGTACTAATACCAAACTATTTGTGAGGTTATGTACAGGTTTTTTTTAAAATTCTAAATAGCCACAGTCCGCTGTGGGAATGGATCAAACAATCTAAAATAAGGCTGTGAAGTGTGACGTATGATTTATGTATTACTTAAAGAATCATTCCAAATGGAAAAACTAAAAAGCATATTTATTTAAAAAATAGTATTTGCTGCCAGACATTTTCCCAGAAATGCGCCATTTAATGGCTTACAAATACATAATATTATAAATGATTGAAATCATTTTTACAGTGTTTATAATCTTAATAACAGCTAGGTATATATCTAAAACATAAGTTAGTTATTTATACCGACAACATAATTTTCTACCCTTTCAACTGCGATTTCCCCCATATTCGACCGGAGCAAGAAAGCAGTTTGTTAGTACATACCTTCTTCGAGAGTCGTAAAGAGAAGAGGCCTTGTGAATGGACTAGTGTCAACCTCACCGATGGAGCATAACCTTGCAGCGTAAGGAGTGGCAGGTCTCAATCCAGTCAACTCAGCTCGCTGCCTTTGCTGACCATGCAAGCTGGAAGAATAATAAACAAAATAGTATTAGCCAAGTTCAAACTTAATATAGCAGTATCTTCAAGAATTCCTGTCTTTTGTCAAGCATTCAGTATTTCCCTTTTTTGCCAGCCTCTCGTGGGTCTGTTCAAAATCATGAGAGTGTTGTTAACAGCCTCTCAGGACACCGTATTTCAGACCGTTTGAAAAAAAGACAAGCAAGGCTTCCTATACTTGCTTGGATTTTGACAGTTTTTTTTGCAAGATCTAAAAGAGGGTCTTGCAGACAAAATCTTTCGATACCTGCTTGTACCGATACTTTACATTCGACATGATAATGGTACAAAGTATTGTTAGTTTTTCTCTCTATATGACATTCCTATCAGCACATCTATTCATACACAAGGCTGCTATCTGTGGATATCGAGGGTAGTTTATCATATTTATGTATTGAGGTATTATAATTATTGTTACAATAATGTCTACTGTCTATCTCGCTCTAAAAGTTAACACAGCCAAGAGACGTGCTGTTAAAACATAGCACTAATTGTAACAATTATAATAAGTACCTCAATACATAAATATGATAAACTACCCTCAATAGCCGCCAATAGGGGCCAATAGCAGCCTTGTGTATAGAATATATGATCTGGGCTTGAATCCCATGCACGAAAAAACAGAAAGAGATAATAAAAAAACAATCGGTAGTCTTGGTTATACCTATAACACCAAATACTTTAGCCGTACCTTGTAATATTTATGGAGACAGCTGACTCCCATTGGGGCAGAGCCAAGTGATGATGAGGGGAATATTGTAAGAGATAAGCTGGTGGAGGAGTACCGGCAGGTGCTCTCCAACCGACGAGCGCTGATCTTCCTCTCACTCCTTCAACTGACACTTCCATCGGAGGTCCAGGTGGTTCTGGAAAAGAGTATAAATAAATTGGTGCTTTCTTTAAGAAATAATTTCACATAAATCAATAAAAAATAGAATATCTTGATTTATGATGATATCGACGGTTAAAAAATAGTACCTTGTACAAAAAGATGCGCTGAATGCATTGCGAATCCATGCTGATTGGATGCTCTGCACTGGTAATGTCCTGCATCTTCAGGATCGGTGTTTCCCATTAGGATGTCACTGGTGGCTCCTCGAGTCGTTTGGTGACTGCTGACTTTCATTCTAATTGTGGATTAAAAAAAAATATTAAAACTTAATTGAATGCATAACTAAACTATTGGAACCATTGAACTATCAATTTCCGGGATACCTACTGCATTTAACTTTTAATATTAATGTCTATTAACAACGTTGTCTCGATTTTTTAAATCTTTTTTCTGTCTTCTTCAAGCCTTTATTCTACTTATGATATAACTGAACCGTAGGATCACCTCAATTTTGGACCAAAATAGGTCTCCTAACAACGAATTGCTCATTGGTACCTGTTATGTTATTTGTTTTATTTCCATTATGATAACAATTACCTACCTGTTGGAGAGAAATTCCAGGGATCTGCCATTGTGAGTCCAAGATATTCTGACGGGATGATCACCAAAAGCCTCGCATGTGATGGTAACCGGATGACCAACTCTTGCTGTTATGTTTGTAGATGGGATCTCAAATGTTACTGGTCCTGAAATCAAGATAAATAATAGATATTGAATTATGCCTTCAATGGATCCCATTGCACATGGGCATTGAGGGCAATGAAAGGGCAGATGATCTGCCAAAGGAAGCTGGTCATTCAGGGGTACCATATCAGTGGATACCAGAAAACCTGGACTGGAATGAGGCTATAAAGAAAATATGCCATAGTATGTGGATAGATTTTCACCATAGGGCATCATTAGAAAAAGGGAAATGGAGTAAGTCTATTCTACCATCACCACGAGAGGTGTCCTGGTTTGTAGTCTACTTTGACGAGGAATGAGCTTAAGTTAATACTGAGGCTAAGAACAGGGCACACCATGGGCAAAAGATTTGATGTCCTCATGGGAAGAAGCGAATCGCAGCTCTGAGATGAATGTCATGTTTTAGAGGACATTGTACATATAGCACTGTAATGCCCCAAATATGAAATTCACAGAGTACAGCTGCGAATTGCGGATATTTATGAGAATGTCGACGAATTGAAGGGTGTCCTGGCGGTGGGTAAGACGGAAGAGCTAGGCAAAATTGTAAAGTTATTTAACAGAATAGGAGTGAGGACCTGATCGATGGATCCCCTTCTAGAAGAGAAGAGGCGATATGACAGCGAGTCGCAGTCAAAGCCTCGGTAAAATCACAAAAAAAAAAATTGATATTAAATTAAACTACTCAAACAATTTATTTTCATAACCAATTATGGCTGCCACCTAGTTGAGATTGACCGAAGTTTTTGATACACATATTTAAAAATTCATGATAGATGACATTAAATATAAATAGATGGCATTAACAGTCATATTTCGTCATATTTTGGTATAACGAATTCACCTTGAAAGAGCCTCATCCAATAAATTTCCTTGATTACTTCTTCTTATTTTATCCATAGATTTGGCTACTGAAAAGAATTAGTCTGAAAACGTTAGCTTGGACTGAAAATGAACTAATAATTATAACTTGCTTACTTCATGCTTTAAACATAATGCGAAACCTTGAAGATTTTTATACCCTAAGAAACCTATAAGTACCTATATAGAATTGGTCGGTCTCCAGGATTTAGCTGGAGATTAAAGCGTGTCCGGAAATTTGTATGTATGCAGTTCGCTGTATCACACTTCACCGTGAATGTTGTATCCGTAATATATGGTCGTATAATAAAGACCGTCCAACCTCTTTGGGTCGTATAGTACTGACATAAAATTTAGTTCGAAATAAAATACGGTTCTTGTCTGTTTATAGGAAGCCAGCGGCAAACAAATTTTGAAAATAACCGATATACCTACTGAATTATTGACTTCATGAATTTTGTCAAAATCGGCTATGAGAATTATTGGCGCGGTTTCCGCCTGGCTTCCTGTAAACCGACTTGTACCTAAAACACTTAAAAATACGTAATAAAAACTACCGAAATACAAGGGAAAGACAGTAGAAAATAGGTATTTAATGAAATTAGAAATACAGAACAACGCGTAATCTTTTCATCTCGGTGCTATAGAGATGACCGTATGGTATACGGTAATATCTTTCAGATAAGAAAGCTCACAGCGAACTGTGCTACGGTGAAATGTTATGCGTACAATTTACAATATGTAAACGATTAAACAGGAGAAAGGCAAGAATTACTCACTCCTGCGACATTTATAATACGTGGCTTTGTCAAGTTCAATGTCACATTTATCTGAAATTAAGCTAGATCTACATAATAATACAAAAACTTACAGAATGGATACTAAAGTGATAATAAATTTTCTTACGTTTAATAGATATCCAGATTTCCTTGCTCAGCGGTTGTCCAACTCCATTTTCAACTCTGCAAGAATATAAGCCTTCGTCTCCGGGTGAAACCACTTCGATGACAAGTGATCCATTCGGAAGACTTAACAGACCACCACCTCTCATCTCCAGAACTGGACGCCAAGACGATAATGTCTCTGAAATATATTAAAGGAGAATATGTAATAATATTATCTATGATCTTGTAGGTAGTTAATAATTATTCTTTAATTAACTATTTTTTTAGTCAACGAATAATTCACACGATTTAAGAATGTAGCATTATACTTATTATTGGGTGTCTTACTTTTTTTTTTTTTTAAAAGATTTATTCAAAAAAAGATTTTTTTCCAGATGTGTTTGTTATGTATGTTTAATAATTATTCATAAAAATAGGTGGGAAATAATGCTTGGTAATGACTTTATAGCACATTTACTTCCAGACGGAGTATATGCACACTAAATGTGAATGGGTTTTATCCACAGAACAGATTAATAAATATAATAGTTCCGATAGGCTGTTCCCCAATACATTACATTTTGAAGCAGGGTTTTGAATGTGTGAGTGTCCTAGGAAAATGAATTACACATTATAGACGTGCAATAGTGTGTGTTGCAACCTTCAAATACGCCAATCGATGGCTTAGTGCAGGGGTGGTCAACCTTTTTATACCTACCGCCCACTTTTGTATCTCTGTTAGTAGTAAAATTTTCTAACCGCACATCGGTTCCACAGTGATGGTGATTTATAGAGTAGGGAAGTAAATTAAATTATTAATGAGATCCCTGAGGCTGATGCTGCGAAACTAAATACTGGATATCTGGCTCAATTTTTGTGAGGAACAAATAATAAAGGTCTCCTCTTTCGGAAATATTCAAGCGGTTTTTTTCTTTAGTCACAATATGATTAACAGCACTAAAGCCTGATTCCACAAGATATGAGGTAGCTACCGCCCAACATGAAAGCTGGAACGCCACAAGTAGGCGGTAGGGACTAGGTTGACTACCCCTGGTTAAGTGAAAAGATATTGTATGTCCAGTTTAATATTTTTTGAGAATATCGAAGTAAGTATACAATTTGAGATGCATGAGAAATAGATATAATATTTGTGTATTTTAATAAGATGGTATCTTCTCAAATATCCTATTTGGACTTATAATATTTTTACAGCATAAAGATATGATGCAAACGAACATTTTGTGTATGCTGGACATACAATATATTTGCACTAAACCATCAATATTGAATGAGCGTCAATCCATAAACCGAGAGCAGTTGTCAGAACGAAGGACAAGCGTATTCTTTACACGTGTTTAAGTTTATCCCATATTCTTCCACACTCGAGATCGGTTGCCTGTTACTCCACACCCGTTAGGTATTTCAGTTCCCATTATTTCCTGGATTAAACCTATTTACGGAATAAAAAACAAGAAGGTATTAAAATCCTGTTTTGGATCAATAAAAATTACAGCTTCAGATGGTGAAATTGTTGGATTTGAATCTAGATGATTTTTTTTTAAATTAGCATGTTCTGATTACTTATTTGAAATTCTACTAACATACTGTCCGACACATTTATCTTTATGCTGTAGTATGTATTCGACAAATATTTTTTTTACACCATTCACCATTCACCAATCTAATAAGATCATAAATTATGAAGCCCATGTGAATGGAGGTTTGTATTAACAGATTTTGTTTTTATGAAAAATGGATGTCAGCCACTTGCTTAACCTACTATGTCCATACTTTGACTAATGCACAAATTGAAAAACAATATGTGTACTTGCCAGACCCAGGATTCGAACCTGGGACCCACGACGCTATAGGCCGACGCTTAACCCGGCTTAAAACGGCCCACGCGGCGATCGTGGGTGTTAACACTAATTAGTAAATAATGATTAATTTAAATAGCTAACCGTCTTTCTTCATCCAATGAACTTGAGGTTGTGGGTACCCCTTTGCGCTGCAAGCAATTTGTCCAACTCTACCGACGATCACTGAACTGTTCTGGGGTTCTTCAAGCCACTTTGGAGACACTGCAATCAAAATAAAAATATCAATATTAACAAATCTTGACCTGTATCGTATGTAAAGAAAAACGAATTTTTGGAAGTGTTTAGTGTAGTCAGTTAATGGCCCCCATGGGGGGATGACAGGGCTTTAGCCTGGAGGCCCTGGCTTAAGGGGGGCCCGACCTGGCGAATTGACTAGCCAAGTGAGATAAACACATATCACAAAATTACACTAATAGTAAAAAAATGTCGCCTGCGGCGCTATTTCACTTCGCCCATAATTAAAAATTTTAATTATGTGATTGTGCGATGCAATTTTTGATTAAGTATTATTTGTCAATATTCGATAACTCCATAATAGTTCGAGTGGGTGTATTACAAATACAAAAAAATCGAACACTATTTGGAATACACAACTGTAGATAATCACACTGCCTTTAACTTTAGCGATAGATAGGGGGGGGATTCTAGCAAGATTCTAGCATGGGGCCCGCTTTAGTTAACGTTTCCTCTAATTTTTCTGTTGTGTGTTCGGATCATCAACGCATCTGAGCAGTGGCGTAACTAGGGCTGGTGTAACGGACACGTCACCAGGTGCGGTAAATTTACACCCCCCCTCCCACAAACACACACATACAATCTTTCATTAAAACTTATATTTTTAAGGTATTTATTAACTTCTGTGATGTTATACTTAATAACACAACGATCATTTTTAAGTAAATAAAAAAATAAAGACTTTCGCCTTCCGAGAAATGAGTTGAATAATTATGCATGTGATGGTTTCATGCATTCGAGCAAAACTAAAATCTGGCAAAGGAATCTTTCTTTTACAATATTTTTGTGTGAGGACTGTGTGGGGGATGAAAACATGTGTGCGGACACATTTTGGTAAGTGTGCGCGCGCACACGCGCACAACTTACAGGAAACATTGGCCATGAGTCAGTTATCACAATTTTTTGTCTTCTTTGAGAAATGACTTATCTGGTAGGTATATTTTTTATTTTTTCATTTGAGTTATGCGTGTATCTTTTTAGGTAAAGATACAATTTTATTATTAAACAGACAATATAAAAAGACAGTTTCCTTACCTTTTATGAAGAGTTCTGTGGTAGTGTTGACTCTTGCTATATGATTTGATGCGATGCAAGTGTAAGTCCCACAATGCTGAAGTCCAACTTTTTTGATTATCAGGATACTAAAGTAGTCCAAGTTTCTTTCTTCTATCTGAAAGAAACAATACAATGTTGGTTTCTTTGTTTCTTCTTCAATAATGAAGTTAGTTGAAAATTAAGATCTTATTATTTCAGTGGTTAACTTTCAAAACTGGACATGTCCCATATATTCCGAAAATGAGTTATTATCGGAATATCATTCTATAACCTCATACACACTTTGTTGACTTTCAAAAATAGCCACAAAACACCAATTTCATATTGAAAAGAGGTTTCAAAAAGTAGGTTGACATTCAAATAGGGACACGTCCAACGTTGTTGACGTTCGAAATGAGACATGCCACTTTCACCTAATGGCGGGACTGTATTGAGTCACGTGACCAAGTATGTTGTCATACAATCTGACAGTTTGGTTTTTGTCGCGTGCGTGTTTTCGTTCTGTGTTTTTATTTGAAAAGTTCATTTATCTCTGAGGAGTGAATAGTGGACATGTCCAGTTTTGAAAAATAACCACTGATTTATTTACGTGTCGTTTTCTAAACGAAGATATTTTAATATCCAGCTGAATGTATCTTGGGCAAGCTTGCATTTTGTACTTTAGAAGTTAGAAGAGATTATTCCGAATTAAACAGAGTTTAAATGTAAACTTCGTAATTATTGTATGTAAATATTAATATGAGTCGACCCGATAATTATTATATTATGAGAAATTGGGAGCACCTGTTATTTGTTCTCCGAAGGTGCAGAATTGATCTGATTGGTGATGCTAATTATTGATAGAGAAATAACCACAGAACAGATAATAAATAGAGTTGCGATAGGCTATATTATACCAATACAGTAAATTTCGACGCAGGGTTTTGAATGTGTGAGTGTCCTACGAAAATGAACTACGCATTATAAACGTGCAATAGTGTGTGTAATATCACTCGAATTATAAGTACCCGGTCTGTTAGAATATCAGTCTCTGTATCGCTCCGCACAACATCTCATTCTACCGAGATTCAGACCTCGGAATAGTAATACTCTTATAACGACTGTTTACGCTGCAAATAAAACTCGCTCCAACATCCATCGGAGCAACCACCAAATCTCGACATCTCATCTCTCCTTCTGACGACTTCTTCATCCACAACACCATGGCTACCCACAGTGATGATCCCCCCACACCGATATTAAATGAGCGTCAATGCAAAAACCGAGAGCAGATGTCAGTATTCGACGTATGGCGTATTCTTATAAATTAATCCCGTAGTCTTCCTTACTCGAGATCGGTTGCCTGCTTCTCCTTACCCGTTAGGTATTTCAGTTTCCATTATTTCTGAGTTCCCTGGAAATAACTGCGAACTAACGAAATTGTTACTGACTCAATATATTATTCTGACTATAATGACAATGAGTTCTGGTAGACGTTTTATAAATTCATGACATAGCCCCAATCAGTGTTACGTGGAATTAAAAAGAATAAAAAAAAACAATAATACCTTTAGACTAGCAGATATCGGTTGATTATCCTTCAACCACGAGAAGAAAACTGGACTATCTCCACTCTTCACGCTGCAGACAACCTTAGCAATTTGACCTTCTTGGATATTCGATCCAAAAGTTAACTCATCGAGCAATGGTGGAACGAGGACTCTTATCTCGAAAGATCTTCTGGCCATTTCTCCAGTTGGGTTGGTGACAGTGCAGCTGTAGGTCGCTCCATCGTCATCGCTGCTGACGCTTTCTATGGTGAGGAGGCCGTCTTTGTCCGACGAGAAGGCTCTGCGGTGTCGCTTCTTGAAGTTTGCCCTTCCGTCTTGTTCGTCTGGTGATTTTCTTTTGTAACGCTGGTGGTGAGCTTCTTGACGCTCGGTTCGATCCCATTGGATTTTGCTGAAAAGTATTTAAAAATTATTATGTTGTCGGGTTGCTTCGTATTATGGTTCTGATAGACATTCGTTGAATATTGTAATGTAAGACAACATCTAGACCAGTGGTGCATAAACGCGGCCCGAAATGGCATTTGTTGCAGCCTAAAATAAAAAGTAAGTACTATTTTTTCATTGAATATGATAAAAATCTATCTACGATATGTGAACAAATTATGCAGTAGCAACGGTATATAATCTGAATCGTCACTGATAGCAAACTTAATGCTTTTTTGTTATTATTTAATATAATTATATTTTCATGGGTATACTGCCACCATAAGCAAAAAGGCAGCTATTTGCCAAAGTCACATTTTGAGATAATGAGACATTAACGTTTTTACAACTTTTCTTAATAAATTTTTAAATAATGTGGATGAATCATTTGATATAATATGGTATTAGCAAAAACCAGTACTTATATTTTCAATCGATGCTGTGTTTTTGCTTATGAAACTCGTTATAATGTGATAATGCGTTAAATATAAAAAATGTGTCGATTATTATACTGAAATAAATTTTATACCGCTTTTGACTTTATGTGAAATGGTTCAGAATTTCACGTAGAGCATTATCTGTACACTAACTCAATTTGTGATTTTTGTCGAAAAGCTGCATTTTTCCTTATGAGGGCAGTATAGATTTGCGACTGAAATTCATCTTTTTACAACGAGTCACACGTCTGTGGTGCAGGTGCAGTCTACTTTTAGATTATTGTTTTCAAAACGCGCATTTTAGTGTTAGTTCTCCAGGAATTTTGTCAGTGCACGACGTTTGTGAATCGATTTTAAAAAATTGCTTGTCTTAACAGAAAAATACAGTACGATTATGAAACATTTATTTCATCTAGTACCTATAATATTACATTATTTATAACACTTTACCCTTTGCGGCCCGTGAAAAATTAGAAAATGGATAAATTTGCCCTTTTTTCTTTTTTCAAAAAGCTTATGCACCACTGATCTAGAATGATCATCATTATAACCTGTCTCGTTTTTACTGACTGCTTAGACGCAGGAGTAGTCAACCTTTTTATACCTACCGCCCACTTTTGTATCTCTGTTAGTGGTAAAATTTTCTAACCGCCCACCGGTTCCACAGTAATGCTGATTTATAAAATAGGAAAGTAACTTTACTTTATAAAATTTATAAAGCAGAGTTACAGCAAGTTAAAGCATCTTCATTCATTCTGGGACGAGGCTCTTTTGTTTGCGATCGCACTATAGCGCCATTTAGTTTCACTTAGGTAACGTGAACTAAACTTATGCGAGGGCGATACAAATAGTGGGTATATTTTCTGAAATTTAAATTGTCACGGGGAATTTTATGAAAACATAATGAAAATGTTTTTAAAACCCCTACCGCGCACCGTGAAAGCTGGAACGCCCACTAGAGGGCGGTAGGGACCAGGTTGACTACGCCTGGTTTATTTTTTTTTTAATTGTTTTATTACGCTATATATACTGAAATTGTTATTCTGGTTTATCTGGTTTCAAAATAACGCTTCTGGTGTAAAGTACCCGTTGAAGGGATGTAAATTATAGATAAAAATATCAGTACCTAATAGGGTATCCATAATACGGACAATGAATGCTTGCAGTTGACCCTGACAGAATTTTGATTGGTCCAAGACTTCTAATATATGGAGCACCTGAAAAGAAATAAAAATGAGGTTAGCCATGTAGTTAGTAAATCTATGAATACAGGTGTAAATGAACGGATTGTGTAAAGCACTCGATAAGCACACATATTCATAGGGTTTTTTTAATACTACACAGGTCCAATGGATGTAGTGTAGTAGTAGTAAAACAGTAGCATACAAGGCAACTTTGAAAAAATACATAAATACTCAATTTTGAAAAAATCACATAGTTGTATTGTGATCTCACCGGGATCAAAGTCGGAACCCAAGATACGAGAGACCAAATGCCGGTTTTCAAAAAAAAATATATTGGTCGAATAATTCATTTATTTTTGGAATAGCGAATGGTTACCAAAACAATATAAGTAATAAAAATGTTGTTGCAAAATTAAAAGTTAAAAATAATGGAATCTCCAAAAATCAGATATTTTAGAAGGCTACTCTTTCGGTCCGTGTCCGGAAACTTGTACGTATGCAGTTCGTCGTATCCCACTTCACCGTGAAATGTTTTATCGGAAATATATGACCGTATATTAAAGACCGTCCAACCTCTTTAGATCGTATCTATAGTACTGACATAAAATTCATGTCTTAATAAAACACGGTTGTTGTCGGTTTATACTTTACAGTAAGCCAGCAGCAAAAACTTTTTGAAAATAGCCGATATACTTGATTATTTGTTAGGTTAGGTTATGTTAGGTTTTCATTCTTGAAATCATGAATTTTGGCAAAATCAGCTACGAAAATTGAATTAATGTTCATATTGAATCTAATAAAATTGGAAACAGTATTACTATACTCTTTATTTCTTTCCAATAAGAAAGCTCACGGTAAACTGTGCAACGGAGAAATGTTTTACGTACAATTTACATGTAACCGTTTCGGTTCGGGTTCTCAAGATTCGAAATTAAATGTTTCGGTCTCGTTTGCCGTTCCGGTTCCATTTCCAGCGCAACGAAATTGTCAAACTGCTACCATATGATTATATAATATTTAGGATAATAGACTAGTAAGTTTCGTATATTAATTAATATTTTCAGACAATGATAATAATTAATAGGCACATTTACCATAGATATCCAGTCTTGCTCTATGTTCAGCCCTAGTGGTATTACCAGGAGAGAACGCGATGCAAGAATAAAGGCCTCCATCATCAGGTAAGGTTCTCGTGAAGTTTAGGTTGGAGACTAGCAACCCGCTGGGCGACAGCGACGCAGAGGGAGTGGGTGATGGAAGGGGCAAACCATCCCTCTGCCAAATTATTCTCGATCCTCCTCTTGCACTGCATGAGAGGGAGACTCGAGCACCGGGAGACACGATTTGTGAGGTGAAATGGTCTTCGAGTGATACTCGTTCGCCACCAACTGAAAAGAAAAGAAAACAATTAATTATTGTAAATAGAAATCAATTTTACCGTATATGTGACCGATTAGCTGTACAAACGTATACAGAAAACAATTTTGTTACACCTTATTACCCCATATCCGTACTGAGATGCCGCCCTGTACATATAGGTATAATCTGTTAAACACTACAATATACCACGAGGCACAATGACAATAGTGTAGTGAAACAGAAGTGCAGTAGTAGAAGCGAACAAATAAATATTTTCGTAAAAACCTACAGCGGCATGCACAATCTAAGATTTCGATCCTAAGGATAAGTCGCCGAAAAGCATGACTTAACTATAGACAATCCTGAGTATAGAGTTAAGGAATTCTTAACCATAGACTACTTTTGTTATGAACACGCCCCCTTCTGTATTACCATTTACCACTGACAGCTGCTGTCAAAATAAATTCGCATGTCTATAAAACAGTCCATACGCTCAAATTCATTTAACAATGTATCTCAATATGGATATTGATAGTGTTAATTCGTTTGGCATATACTTGCAGAATATTATTTTACTTTTATACGCCAGCCCGCAGAAATACAAGATGCCAGGTGATAGAATGACACTTGACGCTAGTGTTACCATATTAAAAAAAGACCATGCGGTGCCTGTGGAATCACGTATAATGACTTATAACGGAAACATAAGAGGATTATAATTAAATATTAATATGTATTTATACTTATTGCATTTATAAAATGCAGTTGTCATATTATTTTTGTCATCGTTTAACAATTATAAAATAATTTACCTAAAGGAAACAGAATTTTTAAATATGGTATTATTTTCAATATAAATGATCTTAACTAAGGACAATGTTTCTGCATAGTGTTTTCGGCTAAGGAAATTTTAGTTATGACAAATGTTCCTGCAGTCCGCTCCTAGATTTTAAGAAAACCACATACATATATTGTGACCTCGCCGGAAATTTATCCCGGTGTCCTCGCTCTGGAATACGAGAGCTGCATCGCATATTCTGTATGTCATCATAGGACGGCAGTGGTTTTACAGGTTGTATTCAATTGGTAAATTGTTGACATTTTAATTATGCAGATAGACATATTGAATTTTTTTTTAAATGAACTATTTTTTTTATTCAACGAATAATTCACAAGATTTAAGAATGTAACATTCAATTGTTGAACATACATACTTTTGAAAACACTTCTGAGAAAATATATTATAACCAGTAGAAAAGATCTTTTTTGAAGAAAGTAAGACACCCAGCAGGAATCGAACCTGCATCTCCCGGGTTTCGCGCCCATGCACATATACCACTATGCAATATGCGTCATACTTAATTGCGAGAAATTTTAACTAATGGCTCTAAATACTCTGAAGCGCTTTCCATATTGAGTTACTATTGGCGATCGGTTTTTGTATTTTTTAAATCAAAGTAGGTATTACATTAATTATTACGGAGGTATTATTATTAAGGATCACTCCAAGATTTTTTGTTGTAACTTACTTGAACTTGAAAAAGAGATGCAGGTTCGATTCCAGCTCGGTGTCTTACTCTTTTCAAAAAAGATTTTTTCTATTGGTGATAATATATTTTCTCAGAAGTGTTTTCAAAATTATACATGTACATATTGATATATTATCCAGAGTATTTCAGAAAAATTCGAGGCCAGAGCAAACTATATAAAAATTATTTAACAAAAAAGCTTTACATGATTTCGCACCAAAAAATTAGTGATTAGTTCAGAATAATCGAAAGCTCGTGAAATCTCCCCAGTTCTGATTCATTGTTGATCAAAGAAAGTTTTAAATCTTTAGCAATATTCACTTCACTAAATGATATTTCCCCTTATTCAACACTCAGTAATAATTAACACTATGCGTTAACCGATATTAATTGTAAAACAATAAACGAAGTTATAAATTGAGGCCTGAGGCAATCTGGCCTGGATATATATTAATACATATACTTATATATAAATATTTAATATTTAAAAAATAAAACAATTTTTAAGTGAAATCATCAAGGTATAATAATATATAATTTAATTTTTTTAGAATACCGTTATTTTGAAAATAATGCATTTTTTATATATAGAGTATATAAAATTGTATGATGTAATCACTGCATGTTGGCCATTTGGCGTAAATACCTCAATTTACCTGTTTGATTTTGATATTCATGCACGACTATTGCCACTCGATTACTAAGTGTTTCATACTATTTCTTTATAACTTCAAGGCGACCTGCATGAGCACTAGCTAATAATAATCGGGGTGCTGGACGAAATCAAAAATCACGAAAAAAATGGTTTTTTTGTCTCTCCTGCAAAAAATTGCGCAATCGTAACACTTATTTTGAATTGCGCAAATTTTACAAGGGAAACAAAAAAAACGTTTTTTTGTAGAAAAAATGGGTTTTTGTCTCTCCTGTGAAAAATTGCGCAACCTTAACACTTATTTTGAATTGCGCGTATTTTACAAGAGTCAAAAACTCATACATTTTGTAAAAATTGCGCAATTCAAGACAAGAGTTACGATTGCGCAATTTTTTTCAGGAGAGGCAAAAAAACATTTTTTTATCTTTCTTAATTATTTTTCGGGATTTCGGTCTTCGGGATTTCGACCCAAACCCATCCTAAGCTTGCCGGAAACACCGAGTTAAGTTTATTTGAGGCTTTCTAGCGATTAGTAATGCAGAAATTAGGTATATAATTTGATTTATTATGGCGTATTGAAAATCTCTGCTATTAAAAATCTATCAACATAATAGAGATAGGACAATTTCAATATTAAATTGATATTTTTCCTGAAATGTCATAGTTATATTTATCGTTGTTCTGTTTTGTCACTGTTCTGTTTTGTCTTGTTCTGTTTTGTCATTTTTCGCGAAATTAAAATTATAGTATTGTACTATAATTATAGTACGGTTGGCATCACTGGGCTCAATCCGAAACTATATTCGTCTATGCGAAAAGATAGCAATTCGAACGCGCGGTATTATTATTTTTTTAAATGTATTTTTTGTATTATCACTGCAAACATAAACTGACTTTCGCTATTATTTTTGTATGAGTTTCGATTTATTATTATAAACTCTAGTTTCATATCGCTGTTATGTTTTTGGCAACGGAAATCCTTACCAATGGGCCCCGATCCTTCACGTGGTCCGGTGGAAGGTTTATGTCAGTCATAAGACTAGATGGATGTTAATCTTCAGAGATGTTTATTCGTCAATACTCAATTTACAATTACATGGTGTATAAATAAAAGGGAAAGAACTCAATAGAGTTCGATCCGCAGTGAAACAAGGTCCGAGTTGAATGAATCCAAGGATCATTTACAATAGTATTAATATGAAATAGTAAGTAAGTAATATTAGTGACGCTTAGTTCATGTACAAGAGTTTATATGTGTGTAGTAGCACAGCTAGATAGGGTGGATAAATTGGGGTTGATCAATAATATAATATTGAATGGGTACATTGTAATAGTCGAAATCACACCGATCGAATATTCTTAATAATAGTATATTATTAGTAACTAAGGTTATCGATGAATCAACAAAAGACAATTTATTGTCATTGGGGAGATATTATACAGAGGGGAGTTACAGCAACTGTAAAATAAAGTGAAATGGTTCAATTTTGAGATAAGTATGCCAGTCGATTACTGAAATGTATACCTACCTACATAATGAATCACTGAGATTTAAAAAAAATGTAATAGGTAATACCCCATTTAAAAGAAAAACTGTCGCTGTTGCATTTATTAAAATTGTTCTGTAACATCAAATCAATAGTGGGATAACTCAGATCATGCTGACAGGGCTCTAGCCTGAGAACCCAGGCATAGAAGGGGCCCGGCGTGACGGATCGACTAGCTAAGTGGGATTAACACAATATATCACAAATTTACTATAATAGTAAAAAAAAAAAACGCGCGGGGCTACTTTACTTTAAGAATATTAAATAATTTAAAATGTTTGGTTGTGCATTGCAATTTGATGTGATATGATGATTGATATACTTAAGTGATAATTTCTGTGTAGCATTTAGGAAATACTACTGTTGAGCATCACACTGCTCTGTACTGTAATACTGTCCTGTACTATACTGAACTGTCAAAAAGTATAATGTTTTAACAGCACCTCTCTTGGCTGTGCTAACTTTTAGAGCGAGATAGACAGTTTTGACAGTTTAGACCAGTGCTCCGCAACCGGTGTGCCGCGAGACGATGCTAGGTGTGACGCGGTGCAAGAGCCATGGAGCATGAGCAATGGCTGGTATTATATTTGAGCACTTGCATGAACTTAATAAAACAATGCAAGGTCAGATTGAAAATATATTGACGTGCTCGGATAAATTAGAAGTCAAAAATAAAATAGAACTTTGGCAGAAGGAGTTAAGACAAGGATCTCTACAAATATTCCAAAGGAACTACCAAACCACAATTGAAAACAAGCAATTAATTTTGGATCCGTCTCAAAAACATTTAACTTTGCTGCAAAAGAAATTTCATCAGTACTTTCATACAATAAATGCGACAGGATACGAAACCCTTTTGCAACCAATGCCGAAAATTCTATAGAAACACTTTTCCTATAAATTCGAGAGGAATTTGTTGAATTGATAAACGACGGGACGCTAAAACTGAACTTCGCCGATGTTCCATTGGCTATTTTCTGGATTTCGGTTAATAAAAAATATCCTTGGATTTCCGACAAGGCTATCGCAGTTCAGCTCCCATTTTAGAGTCAAAAAAGTTGCCTGCGGCGCAATTTTACTACGCTAATAAGTTTTAATATTTTAAAACATGTGATTGTAGGACACAATTTATTATTATTGTATCAATATTCGACAATTAATTATTCCTAACCCGACAACTAACCATAATTATATAAATAGAATATAACCGTACAAAAAATCGCTAAACATAAAAACAATACCATTAATTTTACCTCGAACACTATTTGAAAAACGCTATTTTAGAGTATCACACTGTCTTTAACCTTAGCGATAGGTAGAGGGGGCCGCCAAAGATCTTGGGCTGGGGTCCCCTTTCAGGATGTGTAGTCCATGTTTTGGTGTATATATTGTTTTACGTGTGGTGTGCCGCGGAATTCTGGGAAAACCTTTGGTGTACCATGGGTTGGAAAAGGTTGCGAAGCACTGGTTTAGACGGCTAACTTATTGTAACAATTATATAACTTCAATACATAACTATGAAAAACTACCCTCAATACCCGCCGATAGTTGCCGATAGCAGTCTTGTGTATAGAATAGATGCACTGGTAGCGATATATTGATTGTCAGTAGGTATAGGGAATTACATGAAGCGACTAGTTTCAAAATCCCCTAAAACGGTTTTTGAAAATGTTTGAGTTAGATATGTATTTAGATGGATATTTTTGTTACCTATATGATGGCCAAAGATTGAACTTTAAAAAACGCCAAAAACCGTCAATACGTATGATCAAAAATAAGAGTAAGTTTCAAAACCAAATACCCCTAAAATGGAAAGCCAAAATACTCTTTAGAATATAACGAATTAAAAAATAAATACACAAAATTCACAGATTTAATAGATATGATTTTTTCTCATTTTTCTCAAAACTACCTAAAATCGTTTTAGGGGCTTTTGAAACTAGGCGCTTCACATATCGAGTCAGACAAGATTTTTTAAAGCACGATATAATTGTTAAATATAACTGTTTTTAAGAATATGCCGATTGTAAGTGAACTTTGCATCATACACCAAACCCAAATCTAGTAAATAAAAATCCAAGCATTATCATCTATTATAAACCGCAGAAAAAAAAATAAACACATATTTAACTATTTCATTTGTATGACAAAAACATTAAAGTTCATTTATCTCGAAATTAGTATTTTTCACTTATCGCACTGTTGCTTTCAGGTTGTCAGTATGCCGAGTGAGACAAAATTTTATAAACATCAAGACTGCCCCATAAAACGTGGATCATTGGGGACTTTTTTGATAAATAAGGTAACTGAGGGTAACATGGCTGAAAAATTCAACTTCCTGCTTTGGAAGTCAACTATATGTATAACATTGACTAGACCTATGTAGGTATCTACTTCGGCGGTGGATAGGTGGTGCAGATGAAAGACAGTGATGGTAGTTCATGATGACGCAGAAGCGAGAGTTTATTTACTGTTACATAAGTACATGGGTACAATCGGTACAATATAATAAATACAATGACAATACGGTGCGATGTATTTCTACCGGAAACTTGTAATCGAATTACCTTTCAATCAATTATGATGCACTATTTATCGACGTACCCCACTATCAAAATAATATCCATAAATTATATTTAGGAAATTACTATTATAATTGAGTAAGCTATTTTATATGGAGTTTGCGTCATCGGATATAGCTGACTATGTAGAAAAAGGGAGATGCGGAAATTATAATTGCAGTAAGCTATTTACTGAGTTTTCCATAATTGGACACTACGGGAAATGGATATTAAAGAATTTGTAATTGCGGTAATGTATTTAATATTGCCGATCAATATACTGATACGGATCGAGTTGGTTATCCCCAAAACCAGGGCTTTTTTTAAACAAAAAAGGTGCCGGAACTCATTTCTTGCCAAACTTCTTAGCTACTAAAGAAAATTAGGTACTGTTCGGTTATCAGGAATACAGCGGAAAACACATTTTGAAAATACCCGATATACTGGATTATTTGTTAGTTTGGGTTAGTTTAGGTTGGGTTAGGTTAGGTTAGGTTTGGTTAGGTTAACCTAATAAATAATCCAGTTTGTCGGCTATTTTCAAAATGTGTTTTCCGCTGTATTCCTGATAACCGAACAGTACCGAAATTTATATTCAAATATCATTTAAAGCAACTTTTCCTATGCCATGAAGTACATAACAAATTAATCAAACCAACAAATACAAATAAAAAACTAAAGTTGTAAAAAATAAAACTGTAAAAACATCATAAACTTGAATAAAAGGTATAGTGATTTCCATGGCCCCCACATCCTGAAGCGGGCCCCTACCTAACACTAAAGTTAAAGGCAGCGTGACGTTCTATGGTATCATTTTTCAAATGGTGTTCGAGGCAAAATTAAGGGTATTCAGTGTATCAACAAACAACCAAAAAATGCAGTTACACATCCACATATTTAAAAATGTTAATACACCTGAAAAAAATTAGCCCCGCAGGCGATGTTTTTACGATTAGAGCAAATTTGTGATGTGTGTTTATCTCACTTATCCAGTCGATCCCTTTGTGGGGGCCATGGTGATTTCCAAAGTTCAGTCCTATTTTCGTCTGGCAAATCGTCTCGATTCCTTTTCTTCGTGTTAGAGTTTATGGCCGAATGTCTTCCACTGAGTAATCACCGATCAACGTATTTTGAAGGATCAAAAAGTGTGAAAAGGACCACCTTTGAGTTTGATGAACAAAAGTCCCGAAACTGTGTCGGTCTCCAACGAAGTTCTTATTGGGGTAATAATTAGATTCATTTGAAAAAATTCGCGTTCAAATTCACTTGAAGATTTGGTAATAGAATTCAATACATATATCAAACGCGATAGTTTTTCAGGACATGTCTTTTCATATGAGATGATTCAGGAAAATTAGCTTGTAGGTACTATGCAAGCGCGAACACTGTTTCGTCTAATCTAATTGCTTTTGAAACGTTAAAAATACCGTGAAAATGATGCCGGAACGCCGTTCCACCGCGTTACATGACAAAAAAAAACCCTGCCCATAACTATAAACCACTGATTGTACTACTCCGGTCTGACTATATGAACAAAAATAAGGTAAAACAATATCGAGGGTATGATTTTCTTCATCGGGTGTGATAATTTATGCTTGCTGATGATGCGGTCGGCCATTTTCCAATTAAACTTAAAGCTTTGCTTTAAAAATCTCATTATTAGATTAGGAGCTGACGAAAAACATAAACAGTGATGAGGCGGTGTAATTAGTTTTGCAACTTTGTGTATCTAGAACGTAAGACGATCTTATGAAGAGTTACGAAACTTTTACATCACGCCTCGCTTAACTTATATTAACACCCTGAATCCCGCTAACAGGAGAAAAAGTAATTTTGCATATATGGGAAGAGCAATGCTTACAAAAAATTATACTTAAGTACTGAAAATTGTTGTGAGACAGGCGCCCACACAGAAAAATGGTATGGGGGGGGGGTATATTTTGATTATTTAATAAGAAGGCGGTTAACAAAATCTATATGATGTCACTGACTTTGATGGATATTCACCATAACCAGATACTCCACACTATGAGTCTAGCGACGAACAAATAGACCGTAGCTCTAGCTATAACTACGGATAATCACTTACGAGCTGCTTGCGTTATTTTATTCAATGTTAATGCACAAAGGGCACCGAGTGTTTTCAAATATTAGAAAAAATACGTTTCGTTTACGTGATACATTTTAATGTACACTATTTATACAGACGTAACTATTGTACCTATATAATATATGAGTTGCCTAGAGTCATAACTCATATATTAAAAAAAAATGAGTTATGAGGTAATCGCAAAAAACCACCAGAGCATTGTTTTTTGTAATTAGAAGGAAAGTATTGAACTGCCTTGAATATTAATTATTAAGTCGATATACATTATTTTTTAAAAATATAACATATAATACTCCTAAGGCTGCAGACACAACACACTATCAGAAATAGCGCTCCTTGGTTGGTTAGAAAGGCCTTAATGACAGAACTCACTTTATTCATTGAAAAATGTGAGTTATGACACGAACGGTCAACTTTGTCAATGCTTTTCACATGGTTTAAAGTAACTTTTGATAGCCAAATATTTTTCTTTATATAGATTATTGCATATTTAGAATTACTTGATATATTTAACTCAAAACGGCGACTCATATATGAAACCTGATCAGTGCCACGGACGAGTTATCTCGCGGCATCTTGTAAACGTCATAACTTCTGAATGAACTGTTTGTATATATTTTCTAAACGATATTTATCATTTTAGTGTGGAAATATTCACGTTAAACTCGAGAAACATGTTGATTTGGTAAATTTTCACAAATATTTATCATTATGTTCATATTTCATATTTTTTAAGGGATTTATTTTATTCCAAAAATAGCTGGCCTACAAGTGCCCACCTAGTAAAAAATGGCTGGCAGTGATAAGAATTATAACATATTAACATACCAAGAATTAAAACTTATTATAACGTCACCCAGAAGGCGAACCATTATTATTTTTGTTATATCTGTCAGTACTACCTATGTCTTAGTCAGTAAACAGTATTATCCGACAGTAGTACTGCGCTGTCACTATAACAAAGGTTATTTATCCATCTACCATTAATCTTTCCATCTCTTTGGATGTCATCAATTGACTTTCTAAGTATCAATAAACTCCGAGTATAGATGAAGAGTTGATGCACAATACTGATCGATCACGACATTTCTTATAAGAACTACATTCTCTTCAATCCAAATCTAGGATAATTTAAAAATATTATACATTCCCGTAGGCATTGCGGCGAAAATGTCTACATTATTCTAATATTATTCATCCATCTATTTGTGTAAGAAATCCGGGCGAAATTTTCTATGGCAAAAGATAACATAAAATTTACATACAATAATGTCGCCGAGATCGAACGCGTTGTTGTAGCGGTGCGAAAGTAGAAAAAAGGTTCCCAAAAAAGAAGTTACGGGAACTAAATTCGGCCGGAGCACAGAAAAGCTTTCTGCGCTTGCAAAAGGGACAGGCCAAACCGGAGGATTAACCCTTCGCCGGAGATGGAGTCGTATAAACTCGCCATGCGTGAGCCGATATCTACTTAACTCGTCAAGGGCAGTGTAAAACGTACGGTTTTATCTCTGTCTCTCTTGTATGTGTGTGGATTAATTATAAATAAATTGAATAAGGCGACCTGCCGGTTAAGTAGGCGGATAAAACTTTTAAAATTCAATGATGAAAGTAGGTTACAAAGCGTGTCAGGAAACTTGTACGTATGCAGGTTCGCCGAAATACATTTCACCGTGAAATGTTGTTTCGGAAATATATGGCCGTATCTTAAAGACCGTTCAACCTCTTTGGGTCGTATAGTACTGACATAAAATTCATGTCTAAATAAAACACGGTTCTTGTCGGTTTAGACTTTACAGGAAGCCAGCAGCAAATAAAATTTTGATAATAGCCGATATAGGTATTGGATTATTTGGTTGGTTAGGTTAGGTAAGGTTAGGTGAGGTTTGGTTTTTATTCTTGAATTCGTGAAGCTTGGCAAAATCAGCTATGAAAATTGAATAAGTGTTTATATTGGATCTGATAAAATTGGAGACCGTCGACATCAATGACATCTCGACATCTCTTTCCGATAGAAAGCTCACGGCGAACTGTGCCACGGTGAAATGTTTTACGTACAATTTACATGTAACCGTCACAAAGAAGGATACTTAGTATATTAAAGATAATACAAACATTGCACAACAATGCATTTTATTAAGACATTTTTGTAATCGATATTTAAATCTTCCATTTTTTTGTAAAATAATTAAATATTTAATGAACATTCTACTGCGCAACACGTATTTTATTACCACGTTTTTCTTAGCCCGTATTCTTGTTTGTCCGGTGGTCGTTTATCCAGTACAAATCTTGAAATCGATTTTTAACTAACTTCCAGACTAGCTAGACATTTTAAACTTTTAGAATATATCAGAACACGATGCCAATGCATTATTTTAATACTTTTAGCCATCTTTAAGCTGAATTGAATTCATTTTCAATTAATTCAGTTTTGTATGAAAAGTTATTTCGGAAGAAATCCGTAATCCTATCCACTATTATTGGTTACTAAGGGGGTGGTCCTAGCAACTAAATTATTAATATATACGTGCGTTACTATGGAAATGAAAATGACATTTCAGTTTTCAGTATTTGTTTGTTTTTTATTTACTTACTTCATATTATGAAGTACAAGTTTAAGCATATTGAGCATAATAATTCAACAGAAAATTTAAAAACGTTGTACATAAAAAGTAATTTTTATCTTGTAATTATTTAGAGATCAAGATATTGGTATACGGATGAATTTCTTTGACTCGACGAAATATTATAAGACGATCGTGTTGAAATTTAACGAACCCAGGTCGTAGGGGCTTTATACCGCGAACTCGAGATGATCCACATGCAAAATAAACCGTCAAACTTTATTTAACTTGTGTGGCAATGGATCAGAAGCATTATGTTTTTGTAGTGGTTGAAATGATATAAATATTATAATAGTTTTTATTTCCGTTTAGCTTCATACTTCCGTCGCATCGAGTGTTATAATGGACACGACTCTCAGTCGCGAGAAAAATCCCCTAGATCTCTTTTTATTCTTTTAACTCGTTTATAACGACATCGAACAGAGTTGGGCATACTTTGCAGTCTCCTTTACAAGTCAAATAATATTGTATCTCTTCCCAAAAACTGTTCGTATAATAATGTCCCTGTCTTTGTTTCGTAATAAAACATTCAACAGTGTGCCACTTAGGACTAGGGTCTGAATAATATGCGATTTAACGAAATATATCAGCATTTTCTTTTATGAAAATGACAACTCTACTTTACTCTCTTTCTTCTTTTTTTAAGCTCTGTCTATTGTATGGCTTACGGCAGAGGCTCTCAACTGAATTTTCATCAAACAAATATTTATGAACTAGTAGAAGGTGGAGGAAAACAGGGTATATTTTTTATCCATTGAATATCTATATACCAGTGACGTCCCGTGGGGATAGGCAGATTGAGCGTCGCTTGGGGGCGGCAGTTTTTCGAAGGGTGGCAAATCGAGGAGAATCATTAGATACATGTAGAAAATAGCTACATAAACTTATATCGTATGTCTATATATAATACGTACTATACGTAATAACGGAAATATCTTCCATTACAAAATTGAGATAATTGGTTAGAAACAAAATGTATTAATTGACATGAAAGGTTTAACAAGACTGTATTTTTTTGTCGGGTTCACGATGTCTAGTTTACTTCCGTTGTCACGTCCTTGGTGACCAGCAATGACACAGCACGCAGATTTTCGAATTATATTTAAATTATAGGTCGGTACATATTTAAGTACTTAATTAATTTATCCAAATATTTTTGTCAGTCATTCGCGAGTTTTGAAAGTTGTCAGGTGTATTTTTAAATGTATCTGAAACCGTGGGCCCGCAATATTATCTATTGAAGTAGAGATGGCATTTAAATTAGATTTAGCGGTATATATTTTGTTACTAACGTATCCATACAAAACATCTCTTAAATATTGGAGTCATGAAAGTATAATAAAAATACTATATAATAATTACAAGATAAAAAGATTTTTTTATATACAACATTTTTAATTTTTTTATTGAATTATTATGCTCAATATGCTCAAACTTGTACTTGATTATTAGGTAATTAAAAAACAAACAAACAAACAAATACAGAATACTGAAATGTTATTTTGACATTTCATTTTGATTTCCATAGTGACGCACGTACCTATATATTAATAATTTAGTTGCTAGAACCACTCCCTTAGCAACCAATAATAATCTTTTACTTTTTACGGATTTTTCTGAAATAACTTTCCATACAAAACAGAATTAACTGAAAATGAATTCAATTCTGATTAAAGATGGTTAAAATTAGTATTAAAAGAATGCATTGCCATCGTGTTATGATATAATACAATATTCTAAAAGTTTCAAATGTCTAGCTAGTCGGGAAGTTAGTAAAAAATCGATTGCAAGATTTTTATTGGACAAACAACCACCGGACAAACAAGAATACGAGATAATAAAAACGTTGTAAAAATGGGGCGGCATTTTGTCTAGGAACGTCACTGAATATCACATGGAAAAAGCTTCAGAAACCAAATATGTATTAGAAAATCATTTTAGATCTAGCACAATTCGACAGCTATCATATTTTCCCGTTTAAGATATAAAGCTTATAATTATTATTAACTACATAATTTTGAAATTATGGACCAAAGGGATTGGAACGCTCATCTTGCACTTTACGGGTGAATGATCTATCCTTTAAGCTTAAGTTATCGATTCATCTATGAAATATTATGTCATAATTAATAAAATATATGTTTATGAACAAATTTCTGGAGACTAACATTCTACACTGTTAATTTATATTCATAAAACTTTATTTATATTGGAGTGTATATTTATTTTTCATTGCAAAGATTATGTATCAAGATTTGAGGCTATATTTATGTAAGAATTATTTATGAGTAAAATTATATATCAATAAATAAATAAATTTTGTGAATGTTGAGTTGGTAAAGAAGTCAAACAATGGTATGTTGTAAATTTACAATATTTAGATACTTCATACACAAAAATACATATTTTTAAAGTTTAGGATAATATTTGTCCTATATCCCATGTCAATTTATTTATGAGTAGGTAATAATAATTGAAGACATAATAATATTATGTTTCATCACAAAAGCCAATATCACGTTTCAGTTAAACCATTAAATAGGCTATGTTTTACTTTTCATTTGTAATAAATTATTATTGTTAACGAAAATAGTTGTACAGTCATCTGTTTAAGCAAAGATGGTCGAAATATCGGTTTGCTAAATTTTTCAAACACAGGTTTTGAGATTTTTTTCTTCAAAAGTAGGTACATTCTGAAATAATATTATTTATTAGCATATGTACATAATATTATTGCTGACGGTAGCTGTATCGATAAAATACCCTTGAGACCGAAATGAATATAATCATATTAACACGCCAATAAAATTTGATTTTTTATTAATTCATCATGGGCACTTTTGAATCGATTATTTTTTTCCTTCAGACCCACGACGAAGAGCCATGCGCTCTTCGTTTAGGTATACAAACGCGAATACTACAGATGACGAGGATAAAAGGCCGTTTGGCCTTGGTGCCTCATATTATACCTATATAATTGAATTGAATTAGTGACTTACTCACTTAGTGTACCTAAGTACACGATGTGACGAGTGTCATGAAATACGGAAATGGAAATGGACTGAATATTGTATTCGATTCGAATTGAATTTCATTGGTCCCTGTGCCATCCAGTACAGCTACATTATTAAATGTCGCGAACCAAGTTTTAATACAGAAATCTATCTAATAAATACCAACTCAATAATATTTCTCCGCAAAACTAATCTAACTGCACGGTTGGAATATTAACATTCAGGAGTAAGGCGATTTCTCAATGATAGTTGATCTCGGGGTAAAGCACGTAGTAATTGGTCCATAAAATAATCCGGGAAGTGAGAGACACAGCGTTCGGATGCTGCGCGGAATTTAATGATTGCTCTGTGCATAAATAATATGCGGTTACCGGTTGATTTATATTTTACGAATCTATTGTTTGGCGGAGCTTTGCAATGAAATATAATAAATCCACCAAAATTTACACCGTCGCATGGCACTATTGCCCGATTTACTTTGTGAAGTTGTTGTATAAAAGATATGCCTAAAATTGTTTGATTCTAGGTTGAATCAAATCTTTTTCATCATTAGTAAGCCATTATTTCAAGAAACTGATATTTTTTCAGCAACGGAAATCCTTTCAGTGAAAGGTATATTATGTCAGTGATAAGACTCGATGGATGTTAATCTTCAGAGATGTTTATTCGTCAATAATTCTCAATTTACAATTATAAATAAAAGGGAACGAGCTCATGATAGTTAGATCCGCAGTGAAAAAAACTCGGTGAGCAGAGCTGAGTTAAGTTTGAACAAGTTGAGTGGTCCGAGTTGAATGATATCAGAGTCATTTACAAAAGTATAAGTATGAAATAGTAAGTAAGTAATATTAGTGACGCTTAGTTCATGTACAAGGGTGTGTATGTGTGTAATAACATAGCAGAGCTGAGTTAAGTTTGAACAAGTTGAATAGTCCGAGTTGAATGAAATCAGAATCATTTACAAAAGTATAAATATGAAATAGTAAGTAAGTAATATTAGTGACGCTTAGTTCATGTACAAGGGTGTGTATGTGTGTAATAACATAGCAGAGCTGAGTTAAGTTTGAACAAGTTGAATAGTCCGAGTTGAATGAAATCAGAATCATTTACAAAAGTATAAGTATGAAATAGTAAGTAAGTAATATTAGTGACGCTTAGTTCATGTACAAGGGTGTGTATGTGTGTAATAACATAGCAGAGCTGAGTTAAGTTTGAACAAGTTGAATAGTCCGAGTTGAATGAAATCAGAATCATTTACAAAAGTATAAATATGAAATAGTAAGTAAGTAATATTAGTGACGCTTAGTTCATGTACAAGGGTGTGTATGTGTGTAATAACATAGCAGAGCTGAGTTAAGTTTGAACAAGTTGAATAGTCCGAGTTGAATGAAATCAGAATCATTTACAAAAGTATAAGTATGAAATAGTAAGTAAGTAATATTAGTGACGCTTAGTTCATGTACAAGGGTGTGTATGTGTGTAATAACATAGCAGAGCTGAGTTAAGTTTGAACAAGTTGAATAGTCCGAGTTGAATGAAATCAGAATCATTTACAAAAGTATAAGTATGAAATAGTAAGTAAGTAATATTAGTGACGCTTAGTTCATGTACAAGGGTGTGTATGTGTGTAATAACATAGCAGAGCTGAGTTAAGTTTGAACAAGTTGAATAGTCCGAGTTGAATGAAATCAGAATCATTTACAAAAGTATAAGTATGAAATAGTAAGTAAGTAATATTAGTGACGCTTAGTTCATGTACAAGGGTGTGTATGTGTGTAATAACATAGCAGAGCTGAGTTAAGTTTGAACAAGTTGAATAGTCCGAGTTGAATGAAATCAGAATCATTTACAAAAGTATAAGTATGAAATAGTAAGTAAGTAATATTAGTGACGCTTAGTTCATGTACAAGGGTGTGTATGTGTGTAATAACATAGCAGAGCTGAGTTAAGTTTGAACAAGTTGAATAGTCCGAGTTGAATGAAATCAGAATCATTTACAAAAGTATAAGTATGAAATAGTAAGTAAGTAATATTAGTGACGCTTAGTTCATGTAC
The DNA here is from genome assembly GCF_057557595.1 of Rhyacophila brunnea. Lineage (NCBI taxonomy): Eukaryota > Metazoa > Arthropoda > Insecta > Trichoptera > Rhyacophilidae > Rhyacophila > Rhyacophila brunnea. The sequence goes on along the minus strand of NW_028232806.1, from coordinate 35,446,580 downwards.
AAGGGTGTGTATGTGTGTAATAACATAGCAGAGCTGAGTTAAGTTTGAACAAGTTGAATAGTCCGAGTTGAATGAAATCAGAATCATTTACAAAAGTATAAGTATGAAATAGTAAGTAAGTAATATTAGTGACGCTTAGTTCATGTACAAGGGTGTGTATGTGTGTAATAACATAGCAGAGCTGAGTTAAGTTTGAACAAGTTGAATAGTCCGAGTTGAATGAAATCAGAATCATTTACAAAAGTATAAATATGAAATAGTAAGTAAGTAATATTAGTGACGCTTAGTTCATGTACAAGGGTGTGTATGTATGTAATAACATAGCAGAGCTGAGTTAAGTTTGAACAAGTTGAATAGTCCGAGTTGAATGAAATCAGAATCATTTACAAAAGTATAAGTATGAAATAGTAAGTAAGTAATATTAGTGACGCTTAGTTCATGTACAAGGGTGTGTATGTGTGTAATAACATAGCAGAGCTGAGTTAAGTTTGAACAAGTTGAATAGTCCGAGTTGAATGAAATCAGAATCATTTACAAAAGTATAAGTATGAAATAGTAAGTAAGTAATATTAGTGACGCTTAGTTCATGTACAAGGGTGTGTATGTGTGTAATAACATAGCAGAGCTGAGTTAAGTTTGAACAAGTTGAATAGTCCGAGTTGAATGAAATCAGAATCATTTACAAAAGTATAAGTATGAAATAGTAAGTAAGTAATATTAGTGACGCTTAGTTCATGTACAAGGGTGTGTATGTGTGTAATAACATAGCAGAGCTGAGTTAAGTTTGAACAAGTTGAATAGTCCGAGTTGAATGAAATCAGAATCATTTACAAAAGTATAAGTATGAAATAGTAAGTAAGTAATATTAGTGACGCTTAGTTCATGTACAAGGGTGTGTATGTGTGTAATAACATAGCAGAGCTGAGTTAAGTTTGAACAAGTTGAATAGTCCGAGTTGAATGAAATCAGAATCATTTACAAAAGTATAAATATGAAATAGTAAGTAAGTAATATTAGTGACGCTTAGTTCATGTACAAGGGTGTGTATGTGTGTAATAACATAGCAGAGCTGAGTTAAGTTTGAACAAGTTGAATAGTCCGAGTTGAATGAAATCAGAATCATTTACAAAAGTATAAGTATGAAATAGTAAGTAAGTAATATTAGTGACGCTTAGTTCATGTACAAGGGTGTGTATGTGTGTAATAACATAGCAGAGCTGAGTTAAGTTTGAACAAGTTGAATAGTCCGAGTTGAATGAAATCAGAATCATTTACAAAAGTATAAGTATGAAATAGTAAGTAAGTAATATTAGTGACGCTTAGTTCATGTACAAGGGTGTGTATGTGTGTAATAACATAGCAGAGCTGAGTTAAGTTTGAACAAGTTGAATAGTCCGAGTTGAATGAAATCAGAATCATTTACAAAAGTATAAGTATGAAATAGTAAGTAAGTAATATTAGTGACGCTTAGTTCATGTACAAGGGTGTGTATGTGTGTAATAACATAGCAGAGCTGAGTTAAGTTTGAACAAGTTGAATAGTCCGAGTTGAATGAAATCAGAATCATTTACAAAAGTATAAGTATGAAATAGTAAGTAAGTAATATTAGTGACGCTTAGTTCATGTACAAGGGTGTGTATGTGTGTAATAACATAGCAGAGCTGAGTTAAGTTTGAACAAGTTGAATAGTCCGAGTTGAATGAAATCAGAATCATTTACAAAAGTATAAGTATGAAATAGTAAGTAAGTAATATTAGTGACGCTTAGTTCATGTACAAGGGTGTGTATGTGTGTAATAACATAGCAGAGCTGAGTTAAGTTTGAACAAGTTGAATAGTCCGAGTTGAATGAAATCAGAATCATTTACAAAAGTATAAGTATGAAATAGTAAGTAAGTAATATTAGTGACGCTTAGTTCATGTACAAGGGTGTGTATGTGTGTAATAACATAGCAGAGCTGAGTTAAGTTTGAACAAGTTGAATAGTCCGAGTTGAATGAAATCAGAATCATTTACAAAAGTATAAATATGAAATAGTAAGTAAGTAATATTAGTGACGCTTAGTTCATGTACAAGGGTGTGTATGTGTGTAATAACATAGCAGAGCTGAGTTAAGTTTGAACAAGTTGAATAGTCCGAGTTGAATGAAATCAGAATCATTTACAAAAGTATAAGTATGAAATAGTAAGTAAGTAATATTAGTGACGCTTAGTTCATGTACAAGGGTGTGTATGTGTGTAATAACATAGCAGAGCTGAGTTAAGTTTGAACAAGTTGAATAGTCCGAGTTGAATGAAATCAGAATCATTTACAAAAGTATAAGTATGAAATAGTAAGTAAGTAATATTAGTGACGCTTAGTTCATGTACAAGGGTGTGTATGTGTGTAATAACATAGCAGAGCTGAGTTAAGTTTGAACAAGTTGAATAGTCCGAGTTGAATGAAATCAGAATCATTTACAAAAGTATAAGTATGAAATAGTAAGTAAGTAATATTAGTGACGCTTAGTTCATGTACAAGGGTGTGTATGTGTGTAATAACATAGCAGAGCTGAGTTAAGTTTGAACAAGTTGAATAGTCCGAGTTGAATGAAATCAGAATCATTTACAAAAGTATAAGTATGAAATAGTAAGTAAGTAATATTAGTGACGCTTAGTTCATGTACAAGGGTGTGTATGTGTGTAATAACATAGCAGAGCTGAGTTAAGTTTGAACAAGTTGAATAGTCCGAGTTGAATGAAATCAGAATCATTTACAAAAGTATAAGTATGAAATAGTAAGTAAGTAATATTAGTGACGCTTAGTTCATGTACAAGGGTGTGTATGTGTGTAATAACATAGCAGAGCTGAGTTAAGTTTGAACAAGTTGAATAGTCCGAGTTGAATGAAATCAGAATCATTTACAAAAGTATAAGTATGAAATAGTAAGTAAGTAATATTAGTGACGCTTAGTTCATGTACAAGGGTGTGTATGTGTGTAATAACATAGCAGAGCTGAGTTAAGTTTGAACAAGTTGAATAGTCCGAGTTGAATGAAATCAGAATCATTTACAAAAGTATAAGTATGAAATAGTAAGTAAGTAATATTAGTGACGCTTAGTTCATGTACAAGGGTGTGTATGTGTGTAATAACATAGCAGAGCTGAGTTAAGTTTGAACAAGTTGAATAGTCCGAGTTGAATGAAATCAGAATCATTTACAAAAGTATAAGTATGAAATAGTAAGTAAGTAATATTAGTGACGCTTAGTTCATGTACAAGGGTGTGTATGTGTGTAATAACATAGCAGAGCTGAGTTAAGTTTGAACAAGTTGAATAGTCCGAGTTGAATGAAATCAGAATCATTTACAAAAGTATAAGTATGAAATAGTAAGTAAGTAATATTAGTGACGCTTAGTTCATGTACAAGGGTGTGTATGTGTGTAATAACATAGCAGAGCTGAGTTAAGTTTGAACAAGTTGAATAGTCCGAGTTGAATGAAATCAGAATCATTTACAAAAGTATAAGTATGAAATAGTAAGTAAGTAATATTAGTGACGCTTAGTTCATGTACAAGGGTGTGTATGTGTGTAATAACATAGCAGAGCTGAGTTAAGTTTGAACAAGTTGAATAGTCCGAGTTGAATGAAATCAGAATCATTTACAAAAGTATAAATATGAAATAGTAAGTAAGTACTCGTAATATTAGCAACGTTTAGTTCATGTACAAGTGTTTATATGTGTGTGTATCAATACAGTTAGATAGGGTGGATAAATTGGGGTTGATCAATAATATAATATTGAGTAGGTACATTGCAATAGTCGAAATCACATCGAACGAATATTCTTAACAATAGTACATAATTAGTAATGTAGGGTGTCGATGAAATAAACAAAAGACAATTTATTGTCATTGGGGAGATATCATAAAAAGGGGAGTTACATATACATAGCAGAACCACCACAACATTTAATGTACACGAATAATTTAAGGCCTTGTCCACATGATGCGTGTCTCGCCGCGAGTGCATGTGGACACCTCAATGAGGTCACCTGTACCTCGACCATGCGCGACAGTCGTCATGGGGCGAGTGTGTGTGGACGGCTCAATGGGTCACGTATACCTGGAATGCGCGCAAGTCAAAACGCGCCACGTGGACAAGGCCTAAGTAATTATTAATAATAAGCATTTTCAGTATGCGATGCGGATGACAGCAACGCTATTTTCATTTGTTTTTTTCATTGTTATTTGTCATTAATTTCAAAATATTGTTTTTTAAAGGAATCCTGCACAGTTCAGTGTGTAAAGGTTGTAGGTATAACCCTACAACTGTCATGTTGTTAACCATGGTCAATTGTAACGGAAACACAGTTTTCATTGAACCTTTCTATAATGTAGTCTACACGCGCCACTGTTCCGTGTCCCTTTTGATATCTAAATTCCAACGTGTAATTTAAACCTTTCAACGCAAACTAGAATTAATATAATGTATTTTCGTGTTACCGAAGTTTATTACTATAATATAAAACCAAGAAAATACCAACTCGTGTTTCTATTCATCACTGCCCGAACATATTATGCCATTCACACACAAGCAACCATATGAACTTAAACTTAACATCGGGGATAAGAATAACAATTCATTCATCCCCCCGATAAGTGCACGTCATTCACTTGGTAAGTTATTCCTCGGACAGTTCTAGGACAACCTTGGAAAGTGCGTCTAGTTTGTTACATGCAATTATATGGATACATGGCGGATAATGGTGGTGTTTAATACATCGATGGTTTAGTGCACGTTTAGAGAAATTAAAAAATATTTTATAATTCTACATGACCGGTAACAAATTTTCATATTTCCCCTCTTCGAATGCTCTTACACATGCCTGGACTTTCCATATGACTAAATAATGGAATATTGCCCGGATGTACGTCATTGGCAGAGCTTGGGAGAACAGTTTGAAATATTTGATTTAAAATTAAAAATAATATGACGTTACGTTTAGAACATGCCAGTATTATTTGGAGTCCTAATAGGTCCACACAATTAAGTTGGATCGAGTCCACAATAGATTTCTTAGATTTCTCTACTTAAGAACATACGGGTTCTTTCCTTATGATAATGATAATAAAATTGTAGCTGCAGAATAATAAGCGATCAAATATCTATTATATCAAATTACTCTGCAGTAATATATTCCCAGCGAATCCATTTCCAGTAAACAAATTAGCTAGACCAGCAAGTCGATTGGCAAAATTAGAGACGGTGTATTATTACATCATATCACATCAGATTATACCATTACGGTGTATTAGCCGAATAATCTTTTTTCATAGTATTATATTTTTTTACGACTGTATTAACAAATAATATTTCATTTCGCTACTCAATTTAAAACGCTGATTCTATAATTAGTCTAATATGATTATGTACCAGAATTTCATGTTAATGTGTTACTTTTTATTGTATAAATAACGAAGAATAATTTATCTAGATGTCACTCGAATCCAAGTACTTAGCTCGTAACTATCATTGTATAATATACTATTGTACCGATACGCTGCTAATAAATCTCACCCTGCTACACCGAAGACTTCATTATCATCATCTTCTACCTACACATCGAACACCATACTAGTGACCCAACAAAATTAATTTCCTGACTCGTTTTCTTCTGGGTATGCTATCAATGCAATCCCTGACTACCCGAAGAGTGATTGTTCTTTTAAAGCATTTCTTTTTACTTCTTCGTGGGTTCATTTAAGGCGGCTCTCGTGGTGCAGTTGGTAAGGCGCTCGCCTTCCACCCGAGAGTTCCTGGGTTCGATTCCCGGTCATGACAAAAACATTTATGTGTTTTTCTCAAAGCCTGGGTGTTTGTGATTGTTCAAAATTACTAACAACCACCTTGTACAAAAAAGCAAGGACATGGTAATTAATAATTCAAAAAAAAAAAAAAAAATCCGTATATACTGGCAAATATTAATTTTCATGTTCCCACCAATATCAGTCGTAGCTTTACGGTCTTCAAGATACCTCGTCGCAGGACAAATGTTATGTTTCATGATGCTGTGTATCGTGCAATTAACTTATTTGATGGCACCATAAAGGTTGATTTGTTTTTTATTAACTATATAATGTTTGTGGACGTATTAAATAGGTTAAATTTATAATTGTATATATTATCATGTTTCTTTAATATTTACACATGCTGTCTTTTCTACTTTCTTGTTATATTAGTTGTTATTTGTAATTAAGATATTTTTTATATATTTGTGTTTATTATGTATTATGGCGCATTGGAAAATCGCTGTAATGATATAAGTAGTGATATAAATGTATACGTAATAATATATATTATATCAATATGTGATAACGTTTTAACAGTTAACTAGATAAACTACGATTCGTGATCATAATGATGATATAATGGACTTAACGCCTTTTACTTTTAGAGATAAACACGTATGATTTGAGTTATAGTTCTTTTTTCGAATACATATTTATGATTTATTGAATAACTTCACAAGTTTCACATATATTTAAAACCCTGCATTAATTTTTCCGTTCACATTTCCACGCGCTTTATAGCAAAGCATTATTCTGTTTGTTTCCCGTTTTAATACCCCTGAATTAGCTGCGTCTGCGGTACAATGCGCTCCGTATATCGCATGCATAATACTCCACTCAGCAGGGGTCGCCAAGCGTGTCATTGGAGCCCTAAACTAATATAATTAGACCTCGGAGTCAATAAGCTGCCATGTTTTGTTTGATAGAAGCAGCTACTCTAGCGTTAGTATAATAATTATACGCAGCTATCTATGCTAAAAGCAACCAACCCACACGAAAAATAAACCAAAGTAAATCGACACATCATTTTAAAATACGTAATTAAATTTAGTTTAATTGATTTACCTAAAATTGTAATAAGGTACATATTTAAATGAAAAAAAAAATGTATTCGATAGACTGATTTTTCATATTTTATTCTTTCAGTTATTTTCATATAAAACACGAGTATTGCTAGACGTAACATCAACATGGCGCCTTGCATAGGTATATAAAAAATCACCCTTGGACAAAGATCTATTTTTTATAACACATTAGAACTTTTAAAGGGTAATGTCACATATAAAATTTCTCCATGTTTTATTTATTTTAATAAGTACATCTAAAACATAATATTATGAATAATGCTATATATTAAATTAAGATGATATTTACTAAGAAAAGTTATAAAATCTAGATACATACAGGGCTTGAAATAGACCGGAGCGTACAAGAGTACCGTTCCGGTTCGTAAAATCTCCAAAATTATTTCTCCGTCTCGTGGACATATTAATTATTTGACAGTGAGCTAGATTTGTCATATAACTTATAATCTAACACAATATTTTTTTGTAAAATACACATGGAATTAGATAACCATGTTAATATTTTCATGATATTTAATTATCGACCACTCCGGTTCGTAAAAAATCTCACTTCGAGCGCTGAATACATAAATATAATATTAAATAAAACATGAAGTGGAAGTATTCAAGGAGTATTGACCAGAACCTATTATTCGATGAATAAAACTCCATTCATTGAAACTTTATTTCACGTTACTTGTAAAAAATCAATATACAAAGCTGTTTGTTAAATATCTTTGCCCAATTACTATTACTTATACACAGTTGGTTATGCCACACTTTGGTAAAGAATTAATATGGTCGAAATTTCTCATTAGTCAGCTCAATTTTAGAAATCACACAGTCACTAATTTGAAAATTGGTAAGATAAAGCTAATTTGATACTAATGATAATGTGGAATATATTCACCCAACTCCATGGAAAAAAATCTAAGAGAATATGCAAATGGTTAATTATTGATACCAATATTATCTTCGTAAAAAACCGCCCCCACCTGTACAGTCCCACTTATATAGTTACTTTATAGAATGCTTCTATTTTTCCTGCAAATACAATACAACAGGGGTTCAATTGAAGAAAATGCTTCTTAAATCGATTTATGACAGTATTGTGGGTTGGTTGGGTCTTGTATAAATGCGGCCTTATGCGGTTATATAACAATAGGCATATTATGCCTATATGGTGCAGATAAAGACATGCCAAGAAAGTGACCAGTTAGGCTCAATAATTTGTGGTATACCCACGATGTCATTGTCAATATAGCGATAAATAATTAAAATATGTTTTTGACTGGCGAAACAAAAAAATGGTAGGTATATGTCACGTATATTTTAAAATATAATTAAGAGTGTAATATATAATTTAATAATATTATGAATGATCAAAGTGTGGAAGTATTGTGGAACTTTATACAGGGATTGGTTTTTAAAATGAGGTATATTCGGTTAGCTTATTATCACCGTTCTCTGTTGTAAACGTAGGTACAGATGGATTAAGGGAAAAACATGGGAGCCGTGGAAATTAACACAAATTACACGAATTAAGCCTTAAGGGTAAGTGTAGTATAATTAGAGGTGATTGATTATCTGTCAATTTTGGAATCAAACAGCGAATATTAAGATTGAAAACGAAATCAGTGGAGAGGTAAACAATTGTCGCGGTGTAAGACAGGGGTGTATATTGTCAACATTGCTATTTAACATGTACTCGGAAGCTATTTTCAAGGAAGCTTTACAAGGTGAATCGATGGGTATTATTGTTAATGGCAAACATATTAACAATATACGATATGCCGATGATACTGTGCTGATTGATGATAGTTCAAAGAGTTTACATCAACTGGTAGAAAAGGTTAATGAGGGCTGTAATTCTTATGGTTTAAAAATGAACCTCAAGAAAACAAAACTATTGCTAGTATCAAAAACAGCGACACCAGACACCAACACAAATTTTGTCATTAACAGCGAACCAATCGAACGTGTGACCCATTATAAATATTTAGGTACATGGGTCAATGAGAAATGGGACCAGTCTCAGGAAATAAAAACTAGAATTGAGATCGCAAGGAGCGCCTTTCTCAAAATGAGACGCCTCCTTAGCATCGAGATCTTAACCTAGGTCTGAGACTGCGTATGGTACGTTGTTATGTGCTCTCAATTCTTTTCTATGGTATGGAAGTATGGACGCTAAACCAAGAGATGTCACGGAGACTTGAAGCTTTCGAGATGTGGCTGTATAGACGCATCCTCAAAATTCCTTGGACTGACCGGGTGACAAATGTTGAGGTTTTCAATCGAATGGGGAAGGACCGAGAAGTTCTACCTAATATCAAAACCAGGAAACTACAATACCTCGGCCACATTATGAGAGGACAAAAATACAGCATTCCCCAACTTGTCATTCAAGGAAAGATCAATGGGAAGCGTAGCAGAGAACGGCGCCGAATTTCGTGGCTTAAGAACCTCCGTGATTGGTACGAGTGCAGCTCCACCGAACTGTTCCGGGTAGCAGACGACAAAGATAAGATTGCCTTGATGGTGGCCGACCTCCGCTAGGGGATGGCACAATAAGAAGAAGATTATCTGTCATAAAATTATACAAAACTTAAAAAAAATATACGTATTTTTCACATAATTTTGAATAGGTATACAATATTACAGAAATCATAATAAAATCCCTGCTATTAACATCAATAGAGCTCATAAAATAACCACTTAAGCAGATACATAGGTAGGTACTTGTGTATACCCAAAAATTAAACCACGTATAACATATTATTATGGGCCATTTTCATTAAAAAATATTTTTAGTTAAAGGCGATTCTAGGAAAGTGATACATTGATATTTGTACGAAGTTGTTATTCTTTTTATTTTATATTTATCGTGGGAGGGGGGGGGCTCAAAATCATTTAGTGGGTCGGGCCTCTATGTCCCCAAGCTCGCCACTGAGTGTAATACCGAAGTATTGTTATAATACTAAAGATAAGATGAACATAAAAAATATTTTAGTAAAACACATCTTTATTTATTTAATAAACAAAACATTCTGAACACAATAAATCAAATTTCAAGACGTTCGCAACATGAGATTTACAACATACCAATTAATACTACCCTCACAAGAGAGAGGAAGAAAAAATAAAAAAAATCAATTTTATACAGTAAAATAAAATTTCAAAAACAAAATACACGGTACGTTACTGATAATATCTGTCTTTAGAGAGCGCATTGACTAGTCTTGTACCCCTCGTTATTCTACTTTCCCTTTTTCAACAATTGGCGAGAAACTCTGTAGCCATTGAAGATAATAAAAAATAAATAATAATAAAATGAAACCATTCAATGAATGCTCATTTTAGAACAGTTATTTTCAAGTTGTGTGTTTATCTTTGTTCGAATATAATATAGGTATACGTAGTAGTGGATACCTGAATAATATCTTTAAATGCAACCTCCACTTGTGTCTTATATGTCTACAATAGTACAATGTTCAAACAATGTGTGTTACCAACGCTCACGTATGCGAGTAAAATATAGACTTTTAATGTAAGAAACATACAAAAATTACGAGTATGCATAATGCGGAAATGTCACAGAAACCGATGGATATGGAAGCAGACAAGAGTACGCGATATGATAGAGGTCACTAAGCAGATGGGCTGATGTCGAAAATGATGACGATGTTCAATTAATGCCGTCATACAGTGATACCCAAGAGGTACTAAAGGCCCATAGAGAGACGCCCTAAAAGCCTCTGGATAAAAGAACTTATAAAATTCCTTGGATGTACGTGGCAGCGAAGAACTAAGAACCTAGTACAGTGGAGAGAGCTAAATATGGCAGTGAATAGACCCTGGCTGATATTAATGACGTACTAGTGATGTGTGGTGACTTTTACTTGTAAGGATGCTCTTTGAAGAATACATATCTACTGATAACTAACCCAAATTGGATCATGGCGAGCAGCTGATGAAGTAGTTTGGTGTGATTTATTGCAGAGTGGTAGCTCTAACAGTCTAACATATTTTTAAAATATTACTAATACACAAAACAAACAGTAAAAGTAATCAATTCAAAAAGTCACAAGCAATACATACATTATAGAACCATTCAAAGCAGTATAGTTGAGTAAAATTTATCATAAAATTGCACATTCATAGTAATTTATCGAACATTTCTGGTGATTCTCTGTACTTACTGAATCTATGAACTGATAAGCGTCAATTACATTGAGCTTCTTTACGAGCTGTTTGTTGGCAAATTTAAAAGCGGACGATTCAGCTACCGCGATCGTGATGATGACACACAACACTTTCCATTCGCTGAGAAGCCACAAGCCAGCGACTATTTTGACAGAACGTAGTTCGTTTTTTTACCGGGAGGTTGCTACTGCGCTCTACAGCGCAGACGCAGTAGGCCCACACGCCGGCGTGTAACGTGTAAAGTTGACCGGCTTTCAACTTTTCTCCGTAGAATGTTTACAACCTGCTTATTAGCTTGTTCGATGATTACACTGGGCGACTTTACAGGCAGATTGTAAATTCGCCAAAAAACAGCTCGTAAAGAAGCTCAATGTAATTGACGCAATAGTCACTGGCACTTACCTACGTATTGATTAATTAAAAGACTTTTAACGGTAAACTTTCAGAAAAATAAATTATATTTAATTGCCTGATTTGTAATTACGTCTCTAGGTGTTACTATTAGCGCTACAGTAGGTACCACTTCACCTTAATGGCATCAAGATCACTTTAATGGTCTTTAATTGGATACCATATTTTATGCAATAATATGGTGTGGCATTTCACATGGTGATGCCTTAATCACCAGAGAATATATCGTCGGAGTTTTGTAAAAAGGGCGAATTAACCAAAATGCTACTTTACAGGAGGAGGATTTTTAACTTTTGACGTTTATTTGTTTTTTACCTGTAGATGATTATAGATATCTAACTAGTTCATATTAAAGCTCAGAAAGAATACTGTCATTATAATATGTATTATTATATAATATTTTAAAAGGCCTAATATGTCACATTTGCTTTTTATTTCGTAATTTTAATTAATTTAATTTTAGTCGATTATCGTTTTTAAGTACTTTTATGTAGAGATAAAAATTCGCCGTTTTTACACAACAAAGCTAGTGAGGTACATGTTGTATTTTCATTAAAATCTCGATTTCGCCAAAATGGTTGATTCGCCCTTTTTACAAAACACCGACGATATCGAGTAATACGTTTCTCGACTCACAATACTTAACAATCTAATTAATTATTTTGCACTAATGTGTCACATAAAAATGCACCCTTTTAAAAGTCCGTGAGATGTACACAAATAAAATAAAACGCTAGATAGTCGTAATTGGTGATTATTTATTTATCACCAGATTAGTAACTCATGCTGCGAACCTCACTTTATCACCCCTGGCCCCGCTGATCGGACATAGCAGGGCAATTTGTAAGCGGGTAAGCCGTGACATAGCTAACGTAAACTATGTTTAGACTATGAACAATGGACGACAAAGTGCAGGGATTTTCAAGCCGCAAAGTCAATACTCCGCCATGGCTGAGCGTACTTAATAAAAAACGACTCAAACAATGGACGTATGCAGTGAGTATGCGGATAATTCGCGCACACTGTTTTACAAGCATATTCAAAAACTATTAACTTACTACGGATTGACATTTTCTACTAAGCTATTTTTTGAAGTTATAACTACTTCTTTTGGGGCGTTTGGTGGAGAGTGAAATTGAGAGTTAAGGAAAGTGCCCGAGATAATGAAGTTAGCTGCAAATCAGTCAGCTGTATACAAACGCATGTTTGATAGTAGAATTATTCGGTTGTCTAGGCAACGAATTTATTATTGTTAGCCATTTGCAATTCCTTACGTAAACAAACGATTAAACGTCAGAGTGACAGTTGTTACTTTAAAAATAAAAACAACGAGAAATAATTATTATATAATTTAGTAATATAAGTTAAAGTGTATATAAATAAACCAACGGCGCTCCAATAAGCTCAAGAAAAATCTTGAGTGTGTAATTTAACAAGATAATGATTAAGGGCTAGTCGAAGAATCTAGGTTATCACAAGTTTTGTTTTTGTTTTGTTACGCCAAAGAAGTATAACTTCTAACGCGCGTACATAAATACACACACCGATTTTTTATTTAATGAATGATTTATAAGATTTGAGAATGTAACATTCTTTATATTGAACTTTTAGTAAGTATTTTCAAATTATGTATGTTCAATAATATAAATATAAAGTTATATTTTAAAATCTTGTAAATTATTGTGAAAAAAATAATTTATTAAAATTATTAGCAAGTGCAAGTACGTTATATATTATAACATATGGAGAGATCTGGGCTCAATTACCGTCGAGCATCGTATTTTTTAAAAGTTTTATTCAAGTAGGTATTATATCTGAGATGTACACTTATGTATACTTACCAGTAATTTTGTGAAAGTAGAGGGTAATTATGATCTCTATTTATTAGACGCAGGTGACACAATCTATTCGTCAAAAGATTTAAAAGGGGGCATCGAATCAGCTCAAAACAGTCATACAATTATTCAATTATACCAAAATTTTAAAAGATGCCTATATCTCAAAAATTGAGTAGGTAAATATCTATAATAATGTTAATAATGTTATGTGTCATGACTGTCATTCTCAAGAATAATTATATTTAGTTAAAGGTCATTTTATTGTCCATTCATTGTAGGGACCCTAAAATCAGTCTGTTCGTTGGGCTTCCACGTCCCTAAACCCATCACCGTATGATTTAGTTAAAAAAAAAACCAGGCTTTCAAACTCGCGAATGACTAATGTGTTCTAAATTCTATAAAACAAAAAAAAACAAAATGGCGTCTCGCTATGAAGTTGAAGACAGCTGACTTAGCTTAGGTGCGATTTATGGTATAATACTTTAAATTATAGCCGGGGGAGTTTTTCAAAAGTTCTAAGATAATATATGTAACATAATGCAATTATTGATTATGTGTAAATAACAATTTATTTATTTATTTAAGAAAACAAAACATTGTTGATATAACAAATATAAATTCAAGACGTATACAACATGAGATTTATATTTATAACAAATATTACACTCACAAGAGAGAAGAAGAAAATATATAAAGTAAAAATAATAATAAAAATAAAAAAAATAAAAATAAAAACATACATAACTCATTGGACGCTAAAGAGGTGCCTAGCGCGTAACGATGAGGTGGCCATTAGATATACTTAGCATGCTATTTAAATGTGGTAATTAATTAGTAATTATCTAGTCAGCAGTCAATGTATTAAGTACCATTTTATACAGAAAAATAAAATTCAGAATACAAAATATATAGCACGAAACCGACAATGTCTACGCCTTTGGTGAGCGCATTGACTAGCCTTTCACCACTCGTTAATGGTGCCTGATAGACTTGACACGAAGAAACGGTTCCGATCCAGAATAAATCATGCCTGCGACCACGTAGGTTATTGACAGGCGCATGTAAATTCAAATTCATTAGGACACCAGGATTGGAAACCATTCCTCGCGATAACAGGTAAAAGAGCAGAAGAGACCTATGAGGTTCAAGAGAGTGAAAAGTAAGCATGCCGTGTAGAAAGGCAGTCGGAAAATAATCATTTGACGAATTATTTAAAGGAATATAGTTAATGTCCTAAAATAAAGACATCGAAGAAATTTCTTTTGGAAGCGTTCATAAATAAGCTTATAGGAAACCATATAAGGACTCGAGATAATCAACCCATATTCAAGAATGCTACGCACTAATGAGACGTAGAGTTAACTAAGACATTTGGATTCTTGAATGGTTTGGATTGTCGCATGATGTATCCTAGAAGTTTACTCGCACGTAGAGCTGTAGAAGTTATATGGGAGTGAAAAGGTAATGGTTATTAGTAATAGTCCAAGTCAACAGGGTGCCTAGGTACTGAGGGTAGATACAATAATTATTATGTTACTTAAATTATTTCGGAAACCACGAATCACATTTAAAACGCGCACATTTTTAAAATACAATATTTTTATCGAAATAATTTATTTACTTATAAGTAGTGTTGTGATTTATAGTAAACATTTCAGTTGTACTTTTATTTTGTATATTCATGGAATTCTTTAGTTTTTATTAAACTTAATGTCACACGAGATCTTGATTTTTACAACCCATGGTTTACCCATAATCCTCCTGAAAGGGAGGAGTTCTATATGCATAGAACTATTATACAATAGTTTCCAGTAAGCCTTATCGCCGTCATTTTGAAAAACAGCATCCAGTGCTCTGGTTTTTATCATAATTGTTATTTTTTTTTTAAATTCATATTACAAATCTATTTGTTACGTTTATTCCTATTCTAGAGTTCAATAATCGTTGCAGATACGATAAAAAATATTATTATTATATGATGTAGGTACCTATGTATTTTTTGGTGGTCTTCAATTTTTAATTGAAACATTTTTATATATTTTCTTTAGTTAAAAAAAAAACATAAATTGTCCATAATTTTCCAAGATGGCGGCCATATCACAGCATATACGAGTGTTGACTTTTGATATATTATTACTGAGCACTATTACTATGCATATTATGCAGAGCGTTGGAGCGGAGCTCGGAGCAGGAGCACGGAGCAGGAGCGGAGCCGGAGCACAAAAAAATGTACCGCTCCACTGATCCGGATGTTTTTTTTATTATTAATAAACTTTCGTCCTATAATCCGATGAAAATATTATATTTGACACTTTGCAACACTGGAATTATTTGAAATATGGCAACACTGCCAAGTGATAAATAACCTCACTTTTTTGACAGAATAGGCAGATAATGAAAGACTATTTGCTGTTGGAAATTTTGTTTAATAGAATTAATTATGAAAAGTACGAATAATAAACCTTACTTCAAAACTACTTAAGTATTTAAAAAAAGCATTTGTATACATATAACACATATTAAAACTTTTAACCCGGACCCTGGAGCGGAGCAACTCAAAGAAGGGTCTGCTCCAACGCTCTGACATTATGCAAAGATTCCCATTTAGGGTAAATTATTTGTAGGCTAGGTAAAACCTTAATATGACTGGACGAAAATGTTTCAGTTTCGGAAAAAGTTGCATGAAATGCAGGTATACCGTGTTAAAAATGTGAAGAAATGTCTCCATGCTTTAAAGATGACCCTCCTACTGGCGGATGTAAAGTGAAATAAAACATGCCGGAATCATTCGATTATGGCGGGAAAAATTCGCGCGAAAATGAATTATTATTTCGAACGGAAAAGATTTAAAAATAAATAAATTTGTTAAAACAACAGAGAAGGACAACAAGGGTGGATATAAATCACGGCTTTCCAGCGCATAAGAGGCGTTAATAATTTGGATTAACAACCATGTTCTAACACTGTACTGTCCGGTGAAAGCAAAACAAACGATGCTATAGTTAGGTATGTATATCCGTTATTTTTATTACCGCATTTTGTATGGTGCTTTGAAAGCATTAAAAGATTAGCCTACCATTTGAAAATACAATTGAAGAGTTGAAGATTAAATGGACCCAAGTGCATTGGGAATCAAGTTGAGTACACAGTTCAGGATCAAAGTGCCATATTATAGATCGAGCATGAAGAATTTAGGGTAGGTATGTTACGGAAACATGAACAATCGGTAAATTTTTTAGAAAAAAGTATTTGCGTCATTATGACACACTATCTTTTCTCATTATGCGAGTCAACATTCAGTAATCAAATAACATATTTTTTACTACAAAAAGTATTTAGGCTATACTTCAGCTGAGGTATGGTCTAAAAAAGTCGATTGTGCAAATGACGCGAGCTGAACGAAATATAATTTGTCATAAAAAATCAACATGCGTCCTTTTAATGTTCTGTTTATTATTATATTCGTAATAATAATAGTATATTCATTGACATGTTTTCTTTTTCAAGTACATGCGAACGTTTTTTAGTTATCTTTACACGATTTAAGAATATATTCCTCTGACGCCATCACAAAACAAATCGACGTGCTCACACCTCGCTGTCAGTCTCCGATTGGTGACGACTGCGAAATTTTCTTTCCACTTACTGTTGAAAATTATTTTCCGTTTCACTTATGTACGCTCACTGCATAGGGAAGGCCATATTTCGTTTTATACTATTTCCGTGGTTATACATTTTTAACAAACATTTTTTAGCAAACACTTTTAAGAATTATTATTTTGTCAATTCCAGCATTATAAGTACATTTAATTTAATATCCACTTACTACTTTAAAATGTTAAACTTATACGTTCGGTAAAACTGACCATTAGAGTTTGAAATTGGCTTATAGTTTTGGAGAAATTGTAATATTTTGAGATCAGCTGTATTAATTTGTGTATATGTTGACTCTAATGTTAGTTATTAGTTGTATGACATAGTTATGCAGAAAGTAGCCAGTCCACAAAAAATAAAAAAATGGGATATGATATAGATCAGATGCGAGAAGGTTTTCTCTACGTTCTGCTGAAAATAGCCAAGCCGCAAACAAATTATTCTTGAAATAAAATACTATTTACAATTTTACATTTTACATACATTTTTAATATCATGTTGTTGCGAAAGTGCCATTATCTCAGCTCGACATTATTGTGGACTGGCTACATTCTGCATAACTACTTTCAATTGTAGTAGGTGGCGTTGATGAACAAGTTGGTAATACGAATATATTTAATTTAAATATTTAAAGAAATTTTCATTTCATTTCCGTCATTAAGAATTACTTGAATATGGATTTCGTGTGGTTACAAGTCTTTTGACTAAAGTAGGATATTACTTGAGTCAGTAATTACTTTTCGCTTTAAAAAACATCCAGTAGAATTTAATATAATTTATATTATTATTTGTAAAACAAGATAGTTTTAATTACAAATTATTAGCAAGTGCAAATATGTTAAAACTAAAATTTGGAAAGATCCTTACAACATAATATAAGAATCAAGGTAAATCTTATCCGAAATTATTACAAAGATGGTCGCCAATATTAACAAATTTTTAGATAGCACCTTAGACGTCGAGTTTAAAAATAAATTTCGGCGTTATTAATATTGTCAAAATTGGCCGGAATCCCAATCGGCACACATATTTTGACTAATAAGTATGTTTCCTAGAGTTCCAATTATGTATGATTATTATAAAAATTATAACCAAGTGAATTTTATACACGCTTTTAGTGTGTTAACACTGTAAAGTGTTCTCTCACACACGATTAACCACTCCTCTTTAGCGTTTAAAAAAATACAAATGCGTTTGTTTTCCAAAATTGCTCGCACATATTTCACGTTTTATTTATCCAAAGTTTTAGAAGGATATTAATTAAACAGCGCTTGTTTTTAATAAAGAGTAATGATAAGTTATCGCCTATAATAAATTCAAGTAACTTTTAAATTTACCTTCAAAATATGTATTATATAATTTATGTTGGTTCTGCTTGAAGGTTCTAGAAAATGTTTATTAAGCAAACGCTTGCTTTCGCTTCACTATCTTCCACATATATTCGTCTTTACTTTACTGTAGTCTAAACGCAAGTATTGCTAAGTCTATACGCGATATTTATATTTGGCCACGTATTTTTTCCAACTTATACGCGGTGTAAATGAGAACTCAGCCATTTTTGGTGGTGTGTTTTTGATAACTATCTTAGAAATTGTAGCATCAGTTGTTTGTTCACAGGGTGTACAACCAACCTGCCACTGCTAATGCCGATTGGGAGGGCAATAACTTTAATATTCAACCAAATCACTTCGGATATTGACATATTCCACCTGCTTGAGGATGAGTATGGGTGGACGGGAATGGGACAACTGGACCCCGGACAATTGGACGCCGCACTGTCGTAACCACGTATACAGAACGTAGACGACGTATTTTAATCAGTTTCTATCTACTACTTAGTAGTTTTAATTCAACATAATGTATTTTTTATTGCGGATTGAGAATTACCAGGTCTAAGGTTTTATATAAAATAAAAAAACTCTTTTTTTCGTTGGAACTTAAACATATGCACGATTAAATCATTATTTATGTCTGCATATTTACATTCTCACCAACTATTAAATCATAATATAATAATTTAAATATAAATATTAATATTAAATATTTTTTTAAAGTACCTATAAGTACCTAACGTCTATTTATTTTCAAATTCCGTGGCGTCCAGTTGTCCGGTGCCAAATCGTCCTAGACCCTGGGTGGACGTTGTTTTATTGATATTAATAATAGAGTCTCTTTATGTCATTCGGCGTGTTTCCATGTATTTCTACTCTTTATACTGTTTATCTCATACTGCATCTAATTCTTTGTGTTTTTTATACCGTTTTAATACTATTTCTTTGTTTTTAAAAGTCATGCAGTGAATACCTTGGATTTGTAATTTATAAAGTTCACTATGTCTAAGTAAATAAATTTGAATTTAAACATTTTCGAGAGTAGACCACGACGTAACGAATGACAAGTGTAGGTACTTTAAAGCTTTGATGGGACGTCGAAGGAAAACTATAACATTATTGACTAACTTGAAACTAATTCCTGGTTATAAAACTGCCACACGCCGGTTCCAGATGTTATTACATAACGAAACAGGATTAAAAGCATACAAACACACTATATGCCTAAAAAAATTCAATTTTCATTTAAATTGAAGTATAATTGTATGTAAACAAAGTAGATGTCACAAATATATAAAAAAAAATCATAAAACACCTGGTTGGACCATTTATATTCCCATTCCATTCCCTATCTCATCACCCACCTCCTAATCCCCAGTGTTATTGTCACCAGACAATGTATAAGCAATTATGCGTCATGAGAGACCGTGTTGCAAAGAGACATGGAGTTGCATCTCGATAGCGGACGCGTGCGGGCTTCTAATAGCTTTCCGTCACTTAAATGATTGACTCAATAGATACAGACTTATTTATAATATATTATCATCGATCATACACCCCCACATATATTCCATAAAACTGTGTCCCAAAGGGCGTGAGTGTACAAACTGGGTGACCCGAAACAACAATACCGATATTCGAGTGAAAGTTGAAACCAGACCACGG
Source organism: Rhyacophila brunnea (assembly GCF_057557595.1). Lineage (NCBI taxonomy): Eukaryota > Metazoa > Arthropoda > Insecta > Trichoptera > Rhyacophilidae > Rhyacophila > Rhyacophila brunnea. The sequence continues at coordinate 35,426,585 of NW_028232806.1, read as the reverse complement.
AGCCATCATACATCATCACAAAGGTCAGTGTCTAGGACTCTGTTCTATCGCCCCCATTCCTAGATCCGACCTCCTCATCTTCCCTTAAAACAATTACAGTCCACTTAAAAAGCTCAACCAACACCATTAAAAATGATCTTTTTGAACATATAAATTAGGAACTATCATCGAAATAGCAGCGCAGTTCAATCAATTAAGATTGGGAGACTGCGATGGCTAGGTCATGTGCACCATGTGAATGACAATGGACCGGCAAATAGTGTGATGTCCAGCAATCTAATAGGGCGTAGAAGAAGAGGCAGGCCAAAGATTCGCTGGTTGGATGGAGCTGCCAGTGACTGCCGTATTTTGGGGGTACCGAATTGGAAAGCGGCCACACTGGATAGGGAGAGGTGGAAGGAGCTGTTGGAGGAGGCCAAGACCCACACCGGGTTGATGATGATCATCGAAATATATTATACATTATAAGATATTAAAAAAACCAAGATAAGGTTGAATTGCGAAGACAATGAGTAAAACAGTATGCAGTTCAGATGCATAGTATTATAATAGATTTGCATATTATGCACTGATGCATATCATTTACATCCTATGTGTATAAATTTGTCTCGTGACAGGTTTAATGTGTTTTCGCGGTCGCTCAATAGTTGGCAGCACCGCGTGTAATTTTCCGCCATGTTTCAGCGTTTGACAGCGCACTCTGCTAACATATTGCACAAAGCTTTGCGTTCATTCCAATCATTATTTACTTATTGTGTTCTTGTGATATCCTCTATCTGAAATCAGCGACCATAAGTCCAATCACTTTATTCTCCGGTACACGGTCCTCGAAGTCCAGTGTGTAAGGCGCTCTCTTTTCATCCCTTCTTACCCGGCGAGGTCACAATATATTTATATTTCTAATGTTTCACTACACATAATTGGGTCTCGTAGCGTAGCCTATTGTATGTTTACATACTGTAGTTTAAATGCTAGAAGATATCAATATTTGGCCACGTATTTTTTCGGCTTATACGTGGTGTAAATGAGAACTCTGCCATTCTTGGTAGTATTGACTTGTGTATCCCTGATAACTATCTTAGAAATTGGGAGCATCAGTTATTTGTTCTCCCGAGGAGCAGAAATAACCTGCCATTGGTGATGGCAATTGGGAGGGCAATAACTCTGTTCAACCAAATCGCTTCGGATGTTGATATATTCCACCTACGTGAGGATGAGTATAGGTGGTCACTGTTTTATCAATTCTTAAAATAGGGTCCACTTAGCTTATTCGGTGTGCGTACATGCTTTATAATTTTATTTATATATTTTTTTATAATTTTTGTACCTTTTACTTTACTTTTCATACTGTTTTTGTGATACTGTGTAGGTATACCTATTTATTTCTTCTTTCCTATTACTTCTTCTTCTATTACACCGTTTCTTTGTTTTTAAATGTCATGTTGTGAACGTCATAAATTTATAATTTGTAATATTTACGGTATGTTAAAAAAATTATCTCAAAAGCCTCAACTTTACTTCTCCATGTATCTATATTTCTATGACATAGTAATTACAACGAAATTAATTGCGAAGAAAAAACAGTGAACCTTATGTTATTTCAGTCCAGTTTGATACCTCTATTGCTAACAAGACATCTCATCTCGTTCTCAGAGAATATGTCTATACATCCACACTTCGAAGGCCTCAACGCTACGTAATATTTCCTTGTTTTGATTTTTTATATAGGTACACCTATAATATATTTTTTTTGACTATGTACAATCGTAAGAAGATCATATGAACCTCCAGCGTGGACGTTTGTATTAACAGATTTTTTCGTTTATTTTATACTAAAAACGGATGTTGCTCGCTCAACCTATTAGGTGCATACTCAGACTCCAAGTGCATATTGAAAAATAATATGCGTATTTTCCTGACCCAGGGTTCGAACCTGTGATCTACGACATTATGAGCAACCCCACTTGATATAATATATTGATCTATATAGACAATATGAAAGAAGAATATCTGTGTACGAAAGGAAAGGGGTGATATTATGTCTTAAATTCGAAATATTAGTTGACTATGCCAAATAAACCATAATGTACCTATACACACGAATACATGCGTGAATGAGGAAATGCATGAGTCGTATCATATTATTTTGAAATCGGCACTCACATACTATATTAGGATTTAAAAAAAACTTTTCGCATTAGACTAGTTGACAGGATGGAGTATTTTGTTTCAGTATGCCATTCTAGTTATTTCTAACTACTGTTGAAAACTAGCATAATTCATTTTTTTCAAGCACTTCTTTGCTGGTTTCTAAAAATATTGTCTAAACTATTCACGGGTTCAATTGGCCACGCGAACTTGATTGCAACAGAGGCCAATTTTGCGGCATTTTAAAAATTTGCAGCGTCGTATGGGATGCGGGATAATCCCGACTCCTCCGTAGAATCAGACTAAAATCTTGAGCATCAGTACGCGGGTACACAGGGCGCATCATACCAGTGGCCAGCAGAGCTGGACCTCACCTTCTTGCTTTCTTTCTAGAATCAGTCTTAAGCACCGAGGTGCATGGTTACAAAATATGTACATGGGACGAAATGTGAGCATTTATTATGTCGCAATACAGCGCTGTGGAAGGCAGCCGTGCATAATCCACGGCTGTACAGACACGTCGGGTGGAGGATTGTCTAAACTATCCATGAGGAAGCGAACTATCCATCTAATGACGCTGGATGCGGCGTTCAAGACTTGGCAGAAAGAATGGGATGCCTCCACCAAAGGCAGGTAGACATATATGTTTTTTTTCCAAATATCAAATGGGGAATGGAGATAACCGCTTTGACTCCAGATCATTACACCAGTCAATTCTTGACTGGCCATGGTGGCTTCGCTGGCAGGCTTAGTGAAAGGGAATAGGTGCTCAAATCAGTACAACTAGCTGTTGGGCCCATCGGACTGTCCGACCTGGTCGCCACAAAGGGCAATTTTATTGCATTTAGAAAATTTGCGGCGTCATACTGCCAACGTGAAGATTTCTTCACTTAGAATGTTCGGCAGTTTTGTATTAGCTTTAATTTGTTACTTGCTTAAATTTTTAATATTGCCTCTACGTGCTCATCTCTCCCATGGGTACCTTAACTTAAAGTTTGAGTGCATGGCGACCCTAGTCTTGGGTAACTGCTTCTGAGACATTCCCAGTCATAAAAAAATGATGCTTCACACCAAACGTAGGATCCCGTGATACGCCAGATTAAGACCGGATGTGGTGCGGGGCGGGTGTGGTTTGGTGATTAACTTCAATGTCTATGATAATAATATGACAGAAACAATTCAATTTGCACACTTCAATTCATAATACCATAATTTGTAGATTAGTTATTTTCTTACATTACATTCATTATACATTTTTATTAAATTAAATATTCTTGGTACCGACACTGTAAGTCTCAGCTCCTGAGTATAATAATTACACAGTGGCGTATGTGTTTCGTGATACTTTTTAAGAGAATTTAATAATTGAAAAATGATTTTTTTAGATTTAGATAATTTTATTTTTTTTGGTTCTAAAATACAGTGTGGTTATGGGTGCTTTCTCGTATTTTTACGAGACATATTTCGTTGCCATTCGCTAAACCTATTAAGTCTGTAATCTGGATCCAAATACATTTTAATTTTCTAGACCACGCAGCAACCTAGTCTGAAAGATATACATGTATTCAGCTAATATTTTTATAAACTATTTCTTTAATATAACGAATACTTCACGAGATTTTAGAATATAACACCTTTATATTGAGCATATAATAATTTGAATACTCTTTAGATATATAATACTGACCTACTAGAAAAAATCTTTAAAAATAATTACAAGATAAAAATAACTTTTTATATACAACGTTTTTAAATTCTGTTGAACCATATAAACTCGACTTGACTAGCTTAAACGATCAAAACAATTCGTACTTGACATGTCATATTGATTTCCATAGTAACGCACGTATATATTAATATTAATATATATTAATAATTAGACACCTCCACTAGCAACCGATAATGGTGTCGAAATAACTTTTCATACAAAACAGAATTAACTGAAAATGAATTCAATTATACTTAAAGATGGCTAAAAGTATTAAAAATGCATTGGCATCGTGTTCTGATATATTCTAAAAGTTTCAAATGTCTAGCTAGTCGGGAAGTTAGTTAAAATTCGATTGCAAGATTTCTACCGGACAAAGAACCACCGGACAAATAAGAATACTAGCTAAGAAAAACGTTGTAATAAACGACGCCCGTCAGGTACTGTAACCACGAGATTCGCGCCAATGTATTTTATCAATTAAGCTACGGGAATGCTATCTAATTACGACGATATTAACTAGTAGTTTTTAAATTAAATGCTTATCAAATTGATCGGAGTGATCTGGGATTATATTAAAAGTGAATGTACATACACCAAATAATTTTAAATTATTTAGCAAATGCATGAAATACGGAATCCTTACATGCACGATTTTCTACTTTTTAATATAATATGTACTCATATACAACGGATAAGTGTGATTATGAGAAAAATAATTAAAACATATTAAATAGTTTTTCTTTATATTTTCATCCAAAAAAACTTTGTGCTATAAAAATGCTGTATTTAACATTTTGTTATGATGAAATTATTTTGAACAATTATATTATCATAAATAATCAATCAATCCACCTTATAGAAGCCAGTAATATTGTTTCATTTTCATTCCGTTCATGTCCGATCCTAATAAGATCATATGGACTTCCACAGAGTAGAGGTTTGTATTAACAGATTTTGTTTTTACGAGAAATGGATGTCAGCCACTTGCTCAACATATTAGGTCCATACCCTGACTCACACACAAATTGAAAAACAATATGTGTACTTGCCAGACCCAGGATTCGAACCTGGGACCCACGGCATTATAGTCCAACGCTTAAGCCGCGCGGTCACCGTGGGTGTTGTTATAATATTGTTTTCCTGATCAAAATCTAATATTTTTGCGGCTAAGAGTGTTAAGACTGAATTTGAATTGTGTAAGTTACACTAATATACACCTACACTAATATACTACGGCGCACGAATAAAGTGTCCCACGATGAACTACATACGTACAACTTACATGTAACCATTTTCCATTACCGCTTTGACGTCAGTGTTTCAATTCGTCAACAGCGTACTAACTATATTATTATAATTTATGTTTTCATATTTTATTTAATAAAATTGTCTTTGTTTGCCATGAAGATAGGCACGCTTCTGACCAATGTTGTCAAGTGCAGATTGTTTCTTTAAATTATGCACAAAGTACTGTAGGGAATGCAAGAGTGTAGCCTTTTTAATACGTTTTTGTGTCAACGTCAGCACTGCATGCATTATTAAATTACTTTGTATTTAAATTTATGACTTGCGAAATGACATAATTAGCCGAAATGAAAAAAAACTACACCGTTTTAAGTTATGTTTTTTGGTAAACAGGGAAAAGTTTCAAGAGTGATGAAACAGTAAATTAACAAAACATAATAAGAACGACTAATTCTTAATTATTTAGTTCGAAGCAGGCTTGAGGGTGGGTCTATTGTTTGGGCACCGCATCAGTTGAAGTATGGCCTTATGGTCGAGAGGGTTCTGAATAAATTCTTTAGACTCCTATACTTGAGATTTTATGGATACTATCCGTGGCTTCATCCAACTGTCTTTCTCTGAGGTATGCTTACATACTGCTGTCTGCAATTTAGAAGAGATCTTTATTTAGCTACGCATTTTTTCGATTTATACGAGGTATAAATGAGAACTCTGCCATTTTGTGCTGTGTTTACCTGTGTGTCCCTAATGCCTGATAACTATATTAGAAATAGAGAGCATCAGTTGTTCATTATCCCAAGGTGCAGAACCAACCTGCCACTGGTAATGCCAATTGGGAGGGCGATAACTATAATATTCAACCAAAACACTTCGGTTATTGACATATCCCACCTGCGTGAGGATGAGTTTCGGTGGGCATTGTTTTATAAATCTTTGCTTAGCTCATTCGTTGTACTTCCTTGTATCTAATTTATATATATTTATATATATATTTTTATATTTACACTTTTCTACTGTTTAATAACTTTTATATAACACTATTTTATTAATATTTCTCTATATCTAAATGCCATATTGTGAACGTCTTAAATTAATAATTTGTAATATTCACTATATGTAAAAAAAAAAAAAAATTATTACAGAATAATATGTTGAATATATCGAAGATTCATTTTAAATGTAAATATATATACTTGCTAGTCATAAATGAAGGGGTTTTTTTGCACATGGCGTCGGTATTGACGTAACATATTATATAAAATCGTGGAAGTTATGTTATGTTTAATTCAGAATTTATCATGAGAAAAACGTAAATTATTTTAGAACAACGTTGAATGGGCTCGCACCGCCCTCAAATTTGAATAGAATATATTATTATCACTGCATTACCCAATGCCATTATTAAATGTGTACCGAATTTCCATCGTTTGATTACACGGAAAATAGGCGAAAACGCCATTGAGGCATTAAATTTAAGCGTCGATGACATTGAGCTACTTTAAAAGCTACAAGCCGACGAATTTACAATCTGCTTGTAAACTCTCCCAGTGTCATCATCGAACTAGCTAACAAACAGATTGTAAACAATCCACCGAGAAAAGTTGAAAGCCGGGCTACTTTACTCGCTACTCGTAGGCGTGTGGGCCGATCTGCGTCTGCGCAGTAGAGCGGTAGTGGCGAACCTGCTGGTAAAAAAACGAACTACTCATTACGTCCTGTCAAATAGTACCAAAAATGACGGTTCCAAATCGCTAGCTTGTTGGTTTCTGAGCGAGTGGAAAGTTTTGTTTGTCATCATCACAATCGCACTAGCTGACTCGCCCGCTTTTAAACTCGCTGACTAGCAGCATATAAAATAGTTGAATGTCATCGACGCTTAAGCATCGATGACGAAAATTGGCCCACACGCTAGCGAGTAGCGAGTAAAGTAGCCCGGCTTTCAACTTTTCTCAGTAGATTGTTTACATTCTGCTTGTTAGCTAGTTCTATGATGATACTGGGTGAGTTTACAAGCAGATTGTAAATTTGGTGGCTTGTAGCTTGTAAAGTAGCTCAATTTCATCGACGCTTTAGTAATAGTACAGGATAGAGACAAATTCCATTTCAAAGATTATGTGGAATTAGTACTATAATTAATATATTGTATTTTATTTTGTTGATTAGATACATATTATATTCTGATAAACTGGAATTTTGACAAGAGGTCAAGGAAATACCAACCAAGCGTCAATATTTAAATTTAGAATTGTTACTTGGTGTTGAAATACACATTCTATTTTCGTTGTTTTCGCATGTGTGTAAAAGCCTCCAGGCATTGGTTCGAATCAATCGCGATACTTCTCATCATTCGTTGGGCCGGAATTAGGGATTGCAATACCGAATGAATATATCAATACCGGTTTTTCGGTATTTATTATTGAATACCGGTATTCGTCAAAATATATTATTGAAAAAAAGAAGTACATATCCATAAATAGGTAACTATTAAAATCGATTTTAAACACTATTTTGAGGCAACCTAAAGTACCTATCTACAATTATTATGTTGACTTTTATAAATATGTATTGATCATAATATTTTATAACTGATAATTTTTACAAAAATACTATAAGTCTGGAAACAGAAAAAAAATCGACATTTGTTGGATGTAGGTACATACTATAATACCAACGTTGAATCAATAGTAAGTTATATATTAATAATTAAAATATTTGCCACGAATATTTTCTTTTTCGAAATATATTAATTTATCGCGACAATTCCATAACTATATTTGAGGGATTTTGTTTTAATTTTATTTAACTTTTGTTGGCTTAATTCAACATATTTGCGTTTCGGCAGCATACAATTTAAATACTAAATTTAAGGGGATCCTATATGCCAACAGAGAACCTATCGGAAAAATACGAAGCTTGCAATTTGAGAATTCTTTTTGATAATTCACAATTTCAAATGTATTAATAATTAATAAATATGTATCTGAAAACATTAAAAAGAGCTTAAATATTGGGACCATACCAATATAAGATTTCGTATAAATAAAAAGAATTTCAAGTTATACACATTTATATATTTTTTATAAATATCGATGTTTTTTTAAAATAGATATAAAAATATTAAAACTATGAATTAGTCAAAAATCTAAACGGTGAAAAATTGAAAACTTAACAAAATAAATTTTAATAATAAATATAACCATAAAAATAATGTAATAATAACGTAACCTATGTACCAAATATGTAACAAATTCACATTTTTTTACAATTTTAAGTTTATCTTTGACTTAAAAAAAATCTTTTTAATGTTTTCAGATACATATTTATTAATTAATACAGTTGAAATTGTAAATTATCAAAAATAAAATTCTCAAATTGCCAGCTTCGTATTTTTCCGCTAGGTTCTCTGTTGGCTTATAGGATCCTACTTAATATACAATATAGTAGTAAGTAATGAAAAATAACATTAAATTCATTTTCAAAAAACATAAACGTGTATGCTTTTTTTAATAACGAAAATACCGGTATTTTGGATTTTTGAAACCGGTATTTCGGTATCGATAAATAATTGAATACCGGTTTTGAAATACCGGTATTGCAATCCCTAGCCAGAATAAGTTAGGGATTCGTTTCATAATATACCGCATGGCGTTACAAAACAAACATAGCTCAAGATAAGAAAACAATAATACGAATGGAAAAACAAAGGAGTGATAACAATCAAACGTCAAAATTTAAGTTTGGTATAATTCATCGAGGATAAGAAAACATGGTTTCAATTATGTGAACCGTATTGGCCTATATTTCAAAGGTTGGCCATTAATGGCGAAAACATCTAAGATCTTTAATTTATTCATTAGGCGTGGCATAATTTTGAAACTGTGCTTAGGCATAACTTTATCAATATTCTTAATACCCCACTAAGAGACAAATTTTCATTACTTTAACAAGGCGAGATCCCCAAGCACCTGGAGTATAATAATTATAATTTCTTGAGCACCCACCTTAATGTTTAATGGAGAGCATGCCGAGCTAAATTGAGGTAACGTAGGGCGTGCGTAAGGGACTGGTTTCTCATCTGGTGGTTCCGGGTTTGATTCTCGATGAAATCATCATATATAGTTTGAAAACACATCAAAGAAATATAATATAACCACTAGAAAAAAAAATTCTTTGCGAGATTCGCACCTATGTCCACTAACCGCTGAGTTACGTGTGTCCTATCTAGTTGCAATGAAGCTTAAAAGCCTTTTGTAATTATTAATAACCATGACCTTGCTTAGGTGACTTATAATAATTTTAAGCATTTAAGTTAATGGCCCCACCAAACCACACGTACCCTGTACAACACCCGGTCGAAATCGGGCGCATCATGGAACCCTACGTTTCGATGTGAAGCAATTTAAGCAATCAAAAAACCCGGAATTTGAGAAAATTCACATAAATATATTGTGTCCTAACCAGGAATCGAACCCTGAGCTTCGGATGGAAGGCCAGTGCATTACGCACTGCACCACGAGAGTCGCCAAGCAAGTAATACTTTGATCCACAATACAAAAACTGACTGCCAACAAAAACGATAATTAGAAATCGCTTCAGTGATAATTGTAAAAACACTGGTTAACTTCGTCGCAATCAGATAGAACACAAATAACTTAGCGGATAGAGCACATGGGCGCGAATCCAAAGGGGCGCGCGTTTGAACCAGCTGGGTTTGTTTTTTTGTATAATTTTGTTTTTTCTAGTTATGTTTTCAAATTATGTAAGTATCATAATTAATTGTTGAGGGTTGTATTTTCATAATGAACTTATTCCACTACTTGATGAAAATGGGTTATAAATGCCAAAATTTAAAGGATAGAATTTAGATTTTAGAATAAGCATGTTTTGTGTAGAAGAACCTAATTGTATTCTATCCAGTAGAAAAACCAACTTCAAAATCGGTGTTAGTTACAAAAGTAACTGGTTGAGCTTTTTAAGTGGACTGTGATTATTTTGTGGGAAGACGAAGAGGTCGGATCTAGGGGTGGGGACGATGGAACAGGATGCTAGACACTGACCTTTGTGATGATGTAGGATGGCTCCGTAGTCTGGTTTCAACTTTTACTTGAGTATCGTTGTTGTTTTGGGTCACCTGGTTCGTACACTCACGCACTTTGTGACACAGTTTTATGGATTATATGTGAGGGTGTATGAATGATGATGATAGATTATGAATGAGTCTGTATTTATTGAGTCAATCAATCAAGCGACCGAAAGCTATTAAAAGCCCGCTCACGCCCGCTGTCGAGATCCAACTGAATGTTCTTTGTAACACCGTCTCTCATCACCCGTAATTGACTATTGATTGTCTGGTGACAATAACACTGGGGATTAGGAGGTGGGTGAGGAGATAAAGAGTGGAATGGGAACATAAATGGCCCAACCAATAACTTATTTCAATACTAAAAACATATTATGTAACACCAAAACTATAAATAGTTTTTTGGAGTTTGCAAAAATTTGTTGAAGTGGAATAAGTTCACTTTGAAAATACACCTCTCAATAAAATTGTGATTTAACTGGACATCGGAACCAAAGTCCCAAGATGAGAAGCCAGTGCCTTATATATTAGGCTGCGAGGGCTGCCTTTCGAGTATCTGTGCGAAATATACAAAACAAGTGTCTTCTCATTTTATGATATCACAAGGTTATTATATTCTGGGTGCGTTCTAATGTTGTTTATTCAGCAAACTCGGTGATGCCTTTTAGTCATTTAGGTGGAAACAAAGACAGGAAGTTATAGTCATTGACAGGAAATTAAATTTTCATCGAGACATTTTCCGGGACTTCCCCCGCGTAGCAGTTTAGCTATAACGCACCCGTGGCGAAGAGGGGTGGAATAGATCAAACGCTCTAGCATTATCGATTAATGTCTAGGGTTTATTTAATTATGACATTAAAAATATGTATTAATTCTATGCAAACATTTATAATTTGTGCCTACAGTTAATTAGTATGTCTTATTCAGTGCAGTAAGGAGTGTTGTAAAATGTCACAACGTAAGACATCGAAAAAAAATTCCGGTAAAGCGACGAGTTTCAAATATATTTTTTTTCCCACCATTATTGTTGTAAATCGTCGACACATGAAAAGATTATAAATATATCACAGAAATTATTTGTTGAGTCGTATTTATTACATTTTATCGTCCTTCAGTAGTTGAATATTTGATAATTTGATACAATAATTGTATTTCATTTCATTACGCCCACTGTGGCCGCGTGGCTTAAACGTTGGACTGTCTCGCCGTGGGTCCCAGGTTCGAATCCTGGGTCTGGCAAGTACACATATTGTTTTTCAATTTGTGTGTGAGTCACGGTATGGACCTAATAGGTTGAGCAAGTGGCTGACATCCATTTCTCGTAAAAAATAAAATCCGTTAATATAAACCTCTACTCTGTGGAGGCCAATATGATCCTATTAGGATCGGACATGGTCGGAAAAAAAATGTATTGCATATCAATATTTTAATTTGATATTTTTTAAATGGTATTTAAGTATGTATAATATAATATTGACTTATACCTAAATTATTTAGTCAAAAAAATGCAATTTGCAAAGAAACTCTTCGCGCCCACGAGAGACGCAGGTTCGAATCCTACTGGGTGTCGTATTTTTGTCTATTAATTATATATTTCTCAGAAGTGTTTTAAAATTATGTATGTTCAATAAAAAGAATGTTACATTCTTATAATAAAAATTCTAGAATTATTCGTTGAATAAAAAAATAGTTACTTAATAAAAATCATATTGTCCAGAAAATTAATATATTTGCAAAATAATAATTATTAAAAAAATGTTGTGTGAGGTAAAAATGGAAAAAAAATCATTATAATAACACTGACTAATTTTTGTTAACCCATTTACGAGCACTAAATTAATAGACACCTATTTTATCAAGCCGGTGCGGAAAGCAGTCAAATTGCTTTTAATAATATTTTCTGACATAACGAAAACCTAAAAAAACATTTTAATGGCCGCCGCCGAGGAGAGGAAGCGACCACTTTACGGCCTTAAATTCACATCCGAGCCGTGACGTCACGGCCGGTGACACAACATATACAAACTTGCCCCGCAAACCGCCGAGGGTTTCGCCCCCGTCTCCTCCGCCACGGCCCTACAGACTCATCCCGCATACGGTCTGTTAGCCCGTGGCCCCTAATGACTTTCTATCTAATTATAACAGCAATAACAAGTTTAATTACGTGCCGACGCTTCGATGAACTTTTACATTACCCTTCGGCCGCGGTGGGGTGTTGTGGGGACAGATGGCGCACCGGGCAAGTTTTGAGCGTGGCTGAAAATTTTGGCGTTTTTGATAAATAAACACGCAAATTGGCTATCGTCTGTCGCGATGATATTGTGTCGAGGTTAATTTGAATAATCCAATATGAAAGAAATTTATGATCAAAGTATCAGGTGGTACACGATCTAATAATGAAGTTAGCTACTGATCCGTGTAATAGGAGCCATATTATAATTTACGTACCTCTTTTATTAAAATACATAATTAATTATTGTAATGACATAATATAATATCTAGAATAATTTACAATAATGAATCCCCATTTTTTTTAGGAATGGGACAACTAGACGCCAGGACAATTGGACACCGCACTGTCGTAGACTCGTAAACAGAACGTTGACGAGGAATTTTAATCAGTTTCTATCTACTACTTAGTAGTTTTAATTCATTTTACTCTTAACATAAAGTTTTTTTTATTGCGGATTAAGAATTACCATGCCTAAGGCTTTATATAAAAATAAAAACTCTTTTTTCATTGGAACTTGAACATATGCACGATTAAATCATTATTTACGTGTGGATATTTAAATTCTCACCAACTATTAAATCATATTATAATAATTTATATATAAATAATAATAATAAATATATTTTTTAGAAGTACCTACCTATAAGTACCTAACGTCTATTTATTTTCGAATTGCGTGGCGTCCAGTTGTCCCGGTCGCCAAATCGTCCTAGACCCTTTTCTACTGTCTAATACAGGGGTTCACAAACATTTTCGTCAAAGGACAATTTTGAAACCAAAAATATTTGGCGGGCCGCCCTTTTGTAAATATTTTCTCTTTTTAAAAAAACATAAGGCAAAAAAATAAAACATATTTCATCATGTAAACTTATATTTTTAACTAAATATACATTATTATTACTTTTGTTAATATACTAAAAAATATTATTTAATTTTTTTCACCATTTGATTTATGCAATTGTTTGTTTGAAACTAAATCCTGCAATCTAGGCTCAAATTTTGTGATGTGATACGCATAAGAGATGCGATATGGTTGGGTGCGTTGACCATCAGGTGGCCATTAGATATAATTAGCATGTTATTTAAATGTGGTACTTAAATAGTAATTAAAAGGTCAGCAGCGAATGGGTAATTTGATCTTAAGTTTGATTTATTAATGCTCATTGTAGAAAATGTTTTTTCACAAATATAGGTACTTCAAAATAATGAAGCCATTTGATGAGCATGTTTAACTATATTTGGATATACCTCAAATGAAAGTAAGTCCTTTGTAGAATTCAATTAAATTCTTAACACAATAACATGCTTTTGCTTCCACGTTCTCTTGCAAATCTAAAAATTTAAACTGCATATTTACGGGTAAATTCATTCTTGCCAGAGGATATTTAATTTTAAATGTAATTTTTATTACTCGATATGAAGAATAATACAGATTTAACATAAATCTCGCGGGATACATTAAAAAGTCACGCGGGATACACTTTATGAACCCCTGGTCTAATATGTCTGACTGATATATTTTTTCTCAAGTAAAGAAAAACATGTTGACTATAATAATATAACATAATATAAGCCGCGAAATTCAAATTTAATCGAAAAAAAGACTCCTGTTCTTACATGCCTTAAAAGCAAAGATTGTTTTTTTAAGCCTGATAGAATTTGAAATTAAAAAAAAATAACACAATTTTTTTCTTTTAATCAAATGATTTTCATGAATTTAAATATAATATTCATGAATTGATCAATGCGATATATGGTACAGCATAATTTTTAAATTGTAGGTACAACAATATACCTACAATGACATACAAAGTCTTCTAATGTCAGAGAAAATTGCCGCTCCACAAAGAAGTGATTCAAAAAATAATTTTCAACATTTAATTATTTTACTAAGGAGGTGGACATTTATTTTTAAGCACTGATTTAAAAACAAGATTATCCAATATCTTTTTGAATTTTGATTTTAGAATGAAAGCAAGATGATGGAAAATTATTTTTTTTTATTTTGTTTTGTTTTAACGTTACAAATATGCAAATTATACATCAGCCGTTTGCGATATTGATAGCAGACACAGATTTAAATAAAAATTACCATTTGAATCAAAAAATTTTTTTAACCGCAGGTTTAAAATAACATCTGATGGAAAGTACCCATGTGACGACGGAAGCGACCAGGATGTCCTACATTTACTCCTAGATTGTCATTTTTTTAGCAAGGAGCGGCACAACCTGAACTTTTTATTACAGATGGCAGATGCGGAGATTCGAGACCCTCCGGGGACCATGGCAAACGAGGCCGGAAGAGATGCACTTTTTAATTTCTGTATTGATGTAATAAAAAGAATCAAAATAATAAATGGTGGCATGTAATGATGATTCATGCCTTTCAGATCCAGTGATTGCAGTCATATAAGATAGGATAAGTATATGCTCAGAATATCAGTCCTATGTGACATTTCTTTTGCCACAGGAAAACTCGGCTATAAATCGCAGTGCTCAGTTCCCAATGAATACGACAAAATATTCATCAGAATAACCACCCCCTTGCGATACAAAGAATTTTCCAGGCTTTTTGCAAGGCGGTTTCATAGGCCCTGGCCGAATTCAAATTAGCAATACCCGATGCGGGTAGAAGAATAGTTTTCAATAAGGCATATTTTCTCAGCCGGCACAATTTTCATTTGACTAGCATCAAGTAGAGTAGTTTGTGTGCCAAAGTCCTTAAAGAAACCTTGGTAGTAAATGCGAGGTAAACGCATCTAGAAAAAAAATGCAAATAATTAAAGTATTTTTTTTACTAGATTTAAAACAAAATAATCGAAAAGTAAAGAGCAAAGATGCATTGTTACTGTTTATAATGGGAAAGTCAATGGTCTTTAATAATATAAAAAGTATGTATTTCACATTTATAAACCACTTCACTAGGCGATATCAGAAACGAGGGTGGAGGGTTTGTAAAATAGGAAATTTATTTCAGGCTTGATAATTTTATGGTTCTCAATATTCAACGCTGTAACAAGAAATGCATAAATTGTTCGCAATGGCATATAACTATATCGATCAACGTGATTAATTATTGTGATTCGATTTATTAACCCTTAATTCTGAGGTGTTGCCTTTCAGCAACAAATTCTAGGTATTAATTTTATTATTCTTTTATTTTTTGCGGGAATGAAATTTATATAAAAAAATTGCAGTTCTCTGCAGTAGGTAAAGTGTGCTGATAGATTAGTTGTAGTTTTTTTATTCACATGTGTCACTGGTACTTAATTCTATTTTAGTTCTGTAATATCGAAATATTTAAAAAACATTGTTTGTGTTTCAAATTACAATTAATTTTGGGCAATTTTCTCAAATTTAAAATTTATGAAAAATTAAATACACTGGCAAATAATGTCACTTAGAAATACTTAAGAAGTGGCATGAAAATAATTGTATCTTAAATTCAATATGATCCTATGCATTTAGGTTTATACAGAAATGTTCGAAGTTTCATAGAGAATCGATTGAAGTAAAAAAACGTGTTTCGAAAAATTGGCGTTTAGGATAGGTAGCTTAGAATTAAATAGAATAATAGTTTTTTGATGATGAATGACTCGATATATTTTATTACCACTTTTATTAGCTCGTATTCTTGTTTGTCCAATACAAATCTTGTTTTAACCAACTTCCCGACTAGCTAAACATTTGAAACTTTTAGAATATATCAGAACACGATGACAATACATTCTTTTATTACTTTTAGCCATCTTCAAGCAGAATTGAATTCATTTTCAGTTAATTCTGTTTTGTATGGAAAGTTATTTCGGAAAAAAATCTTAAAAAGTAAAACACTATTATTGGTTGCTAACGGCGTCCTAGCAACTGAATTATTAATATATACGTGCGCTACTACGGGAATCAATATGAAATGTCAAAATGACATTTCAGTATTCTATATTTATTCAGTATTTTTATCATGTACAAAAAAAATATTTATTAATACATAGAATTGTCAAGTTTATATGATTCAACAGAAAATTTAATAACGTGGTATATAAAAAGTTCTTTTTATCTTGTAATTATTTCCATTTAACAATGTTATTTAATAAAGTCGTTTAATAGATAAGTACTAAAACTACTAAACATAACGAGATTTTAAAATAAGTTCACGCGTGCAATTATTGTCCGCGCGGTCAATTGTCATTGGCATAAAGAATTTCAACCATGTTCCGTAGATATTCATCAAATATAAATGTATACAAAGTGTTACACTGTTGGACTCTCTCTCTAAGATTTAAAACACATCTGTGTGCTGCTCTAGAAAGGATCGTAGAGCGTTATGATTATTATATGGGCCGTTTTCAAGATGTCAAGTATCACATAAAAGTTTAAATTTAAACATGGCAACACGAGAGCTTTCTTGAAGTACTTATTAATTTCTTGAAACGGCTACTACGTTAAATTAATGCAAAACGTGAAGACAACAAGAAAATAAAATTATATTACGTACCTTTCGTTGATGTTTTTTCTGGAATTGGCAATAAAAGCATTTAAATTTAAGTAACTATCCTGCCTTATTGAGCACATTTTATTTTGACTCATATTTAAATTGTTTTAATTAAAAGTCTAAGATCTCGCGTTGATAAAATGAGTAATTTAAGCGCGAATCAAATTGACGTGCATGTTGCCTACTAACTGTCTATGGTTTCGTAATTTTGCGGAATATTTTGAACCATCACCATCTCTGTAAATTCGCTGAAGAATGACACTGATGAAGAGTGCCTATTATAATGTTTTCGTAATTTGAATTATTATTAATTATTCATGCTAATTTTAGTTAATTTTAACAGTTTCTATGTGTGCGTACGTTAAAATACTTGCGGCATGACATCCCAAGATAATATTTTGAACAAAACCCAACCTGCAGACCATAGAATAGAACAACATTTTATCGAAAATACATAGTGCCAACCGCTAAAAACAAAAAACGTGATTTTGACATGACATTCGACAAGTGTAGGCATGTGGAATATGATAAAATACAGTGCAGTTCAACATTTTAAACAACGAGAACAACGACATTACACACTTTTTTCCCGTAGCGGCAGCTTAGGTACTGTGACGTCGTCCGCGACATGCACCTAAATTTGGTTCGCGCTTTATTCGAAATCATGAAGAAGTGGAGTTACTTCGATGATTTTTCAAACTTGGAATGTGTCGCTGAGCAAACTGCAGATAATATGAAGTATATTTGGACGTTAAATCTGGCTGCTCCTCTGGTCCTAAAGAATTTATAATTTATATGCGTCTGTCAATTACCTACGTGGTCGCCATGACCGTCGAAACCGTTTCCTCGTGTCAAGCCTATCAGGCTCCATCAACGAAGGATGCAAGACTTGTCAATGCGCTCCCCAAAGCATAGACATTTTCAGTGATGTGTTGTGTATTTTGTTTTTTAATTTTTATTTTAATTGTTTAAGGTTTATTTTTTATATATCAGACAAGTAGGTACGTATGTATTTTTATTTAACTTGTTTGATTAGAACCAGCTTTTTATCCATTGCAAATCTCATGTTGTGAACGTCCTGTCCTTTTTCTTCTTCAATAAATACATAAATATATACAATATTCTTATTTGGTGTTATAATTATTCTGTTTAGATTTAAAATAATTACGTTTAAATTTTCTGTTGAATCATATAAACTTGACATTTCTATGTATTAATAATTTAGGACAAATAAGCCAATTGTCAACAAATCATTTTTTTGCTATTTTGCAACAAACAAACAAATACCTATATAATACTGAAATGTCATTTTGATTTCCATAGTAACGCACGTATATATTAATAATTTAGTTGCTAGGACCACCCCCTTAGCAACCAATAATAGTGAATTGGATTACAGATTTCTTCCAAAATAACTTTTCATAGAAAACAGAATTAACTGAAAATGAATTAAATTCTACTTAAAGATGGCTAAAAAATGCATTGGCATCGTGTTATGATATATTCTAAAAGTTTCAAATGTTTAGCTAGTCAGGAAGTTAGTTAAAAATCGATCGCAATATTTGTACTGGATAAACAACCACCGGACAAACAAGAATACGAGCTAAGAAAAACGTGGTAAAATGTCTTCGGATCGTTCTCAAGTTGGATTTATAACTCAAAACAGACGTCAACATAAATAATTTAAATATCGTAGGCCGAACAAGAAACTTTGCTGTTAAAATGTAATGCAGTTTTATCACGTAACCGCCAGTAACCAGTTCAATTATTATACTATGAATTATGAAATTTTATCAGTTTAAAAAAAATATAACTAAATAGAAACATTGTATGTGTTGCTGGAAAAGTAGCTCTAAAGGAAACTGAAAACTTTGTTAGAATAGCAGACTCATTAATACAAACTCAGAGTCTCTTGTATCTCATAAATGGCTCCAAAGTTCACGTACTTGAATAAACAACCAGAAAGGCTTGCTTTCTTATTCAAATATTTTCATTGTAACGTCGTATCTAGGTATCAAATATGCCAAGACTTCTTGAGAATAAGAAAAAGAGTCGGTTTTTTTTATAATCATAATATTTGCAATTAATTTGTAATCATATAAATTAAATAACAATAATTACAAGATAAAAAGAACTTTTTATACACGACGTTTTTAAATTTTCTGTTGAATCATTTAAACTTGCCTTGACTAGCTTAAACGATCAAAAAAAATGTACTTGATAGAAATACTGAATAATGAAATGTCATATTTAATAATTTAGTTGCTAGGACACCCTAGCAACCAATAATGGTATCGAAATAACTTTTCATACAAACAGAATTAACTAAAAATGAATTCAATTCTACCTAAAGATGGCTAAAACTATTAAAAAAATGCATTGGCATCGTGTTCTGATATATTATAAAAGTTTCAAATGTCTAGCTAGTCAGGAAGTAAGCTAAAAATCGATTGCAAGATTTGTACCGGAAAAACAACCACCGGACAAATAAGAATACGACCTAAGAAAAACGTTGTAAAATAGGCACATAATTTTACTGTTTTCCTCTATCATAATAAATTATGTATAACGATTTCACGAGTTTTTTTTAAGCTTTATTTCAATATTAGTAAAAATGTCTTGTTGATTCTAATATAACGATAATAACGTATTCGAATTATGTGCCTTTCAAAAATAGTAGCGTAACTTTTAAAACAGTTTAGAAATGAGAGTAACAAGAGAAGCTATTCTCTTCCATAATATTATTTTAATAGTTTATTTAAACTCTGTTACTTGATAGCACTGACGTAGTTTTAGAATCGACTAGACTTTGTGTCATTTAATGATTCCGGTAGTACTACAAAAAGTTTTAAAAATGTTAAAACGCTTTTTTTTTAAATTAAAATTAAATAATTAATAAAATATTTGAGAAATAATGAGAAACTGTACCGGTCTCAGGAAATAAAAACTAGAACGTTTGTCAAAATGAGACGACTCCTTAGCGATAATAGAAATATTAACTTTACTAGGTCCGAGATTGCGTGTGGTTCTAGGGATTGCAATATAAGTATTTGAAAACCGGTATTTCAGTATTTATCAATATCAAAATACCGGTTTTAAAAATCCAAAATACCGAAATTTTCGGTATTAAGAAACCACACTCTTTTACGTTTTTGAGGATGAATTTAATGTTATTTCTTCATTAGTTTGTACTGTATTTCCTATTCGATTGTGTGTATAACTTATATGCTGATAAAATGCAAAATGTTGACTGAATCCAACATAGCTGAAATAACAATAAAACACAATTCATTAAATATACCCATTTATAAAATTGTCTCAATAAATTAACATACTAATATTATTTCGCAATAAAAACATCTGTGACAAACCTTCAATTATTCTATAATAACATTATTGATGATTGTACAAGTGTTGAATTGAAGAAACTTTTCCTGCAGCCGTGCTTATTTACACTTAATGAACTAGCCTCTCAAAAGTTTATCAAGTGCAAATAAGTCCGGCTGCAGGAAAAGCTTCTTAAATTCAACGCTTCTACAGTCATCAATAATTATGAAATAATTGACCATTTTTGTCACGGATGTTTTCTATTTCGAAATAATATTATGATAATTCATCGCGACAATTACTTACTTATATAAAATATATTTGATGAAATATGTTTTATTATTTTCACCTCTGCTGGATTCACTCAATATATTTGCATTTTAGCAGCACGTAACTTATAATTCATTTTCAAAAACGTAAACGAGTGTGCTTTCTTAATACCGAAAGTTCCGGTATTTTGGATTTTTAAAACCGGTATTTCGGTATTGATAAAGACTGTAATACCAGTTTTGAAATACTGGTATTGCAATCCCTAGCAGAGGCCAGCAGATATCTCAATTGCAAATTTCATCAGCAATGACTCGCAATTTAACGAATACTCATGCATATAATTAGCAGGTCATAGTTGATTAGTCGCTCAGTCTAAATACGTATTAGTATCAAGCATAATCTCCGTCCGATTATTAAGCTTCGTGTAAGTCGTTCCTGTTCCACGAGTTCGGACCACGGGACAATATCATAAGTATTGTAACATACGCTTGTACCAACTGTTTACGATGCAAATAAAATTCGCTCCTGCATCCATCGGAGCAACCACCACCAAATATTGACTTCTCATCTCTCCTCCTGACGACTATCCATCTATACCTCGTGGTCATCCCCAAACACAGCGGTCTCTCGTCACACAACCACGAGACTCCAAAAAAATAGAAACAGAATAATTATTGATGTAAGTCACTATTGGGTAGGGAATCCAATCCCGAGCCAAAATTCTGATCCCGGGATTTCGGGATTACAAGTTGACAATCCCGGGATCCCGGGAGTGGTCCCGGGATTGGCATTTTTTTCCATTGTTAATATAAAATTTTTATATTTACAAATAACATTAAGGAAATTGGTCAAAAATAGATCTAGTATAATTTATACTATTTAAGACATTTATTTTAATATTGTATACTTTCAATCTTGGAAATACACAAGTTTAATGGAGTAAATAATATTGTTATATAAATAAAAATGTGAATTTAATATGAGATTGCTGTTTCTGATAGTAAAGACATAATGAATGGATTAGAGAGATTTAAAATAATAAAGCAAATAATCATGGTGTACTTATGGCCTTTTCGCTTCATAAATCTAATTAGTCAGCCAAATATGAAACTGCCGTAAAAGTATGATAACATGGCGGAATTACTTTGTTAAAAGTGCGAAGCATTGTTTTTTTCCAATCTTTTTCATTTTTAATAATTTATGTGAAAAAATAAAATGAATCGGCGACCAACACATGGGTATAAATCAAACTTCATTCATACTCAGTTTATTTATAATGTAGTTATTCTTTATTAAAAGTATTTTTTTGTTATATTTTCGTTTTCATTTTATTTTCCATAAAAATTGATAAAACAAATCAATCCCTAAATCCCGGGATTATGTTTATCAATCCCGGGATTCATAGGTATCAAAAATAGCTCGGGATCCCGGGATTGGAATCCCTACCATTGGGCAATATACATCGCACCGTTGCAACTTTGCGGCATTTTGCTAATCAGGCCTGGGGTTGTCAACTGTCATCGAAGTAAGTCACGCTTGCAGAATGTGCTGACCGTATATGAGGCGATTATGCAATACTTATGTAACTCACTGATTATCGCGATGACAAGGTCTGGGGTTGTTGACCACCACAAAGGTGATGTGAAAACTGGTCTTAACTAATTTTTTTTAAAACTAAGTAATTTACTTGTATCTAATTCGTTTGTCGTCTAACTAAATTGGGGTATCTTAGTAAACGTGAAGGGATATATTAAACTGACCAAAATATTCAGTTTCAACGGACTCTAACTGGAGTAACAAGACGTTCTTCAGTTTATTCATTCAATTCGTCACAAAGGGGAAAGAAAACAAACACTAGAAATGAGTTAGGATCTAGAAGTTTGTTTTGGGTATAGTCGGGGTCTGATCTTGTTATTCCTAAAGACAATATTGGTCTTCGCTTTTCATTAATCTTTCAAGGAAATCGCTTTGATTCCGAATTTGATATTATTTTAGAATAATAAAGAACACGATAACAAAGCAACACAAGTCTCGAGTTTATTGTATCGAAAATGATTATTGTTTCTTAGAACGTTTATAGAACAAATTTATATAAAAATATGTATTTCTTTTATCAAGGCTTGTAAGAAATCATGGCAAACATAAATACTAAAGATAAAAACCTTTACGTACAACATCAAACAGACAAGCATGAAATAATATTTTATTTTATTGCTTTAAAATACATCAGTAATTTATTGGTAATGGTAGAGAGTGCTTTCATAATATAAACAATAACAAAGTTGACAGCAAGTTTTTAAAAGGCAAGGGATTTGCTTATATTTTTTGCTATCTTTAAGCAAACGTAAGCATGATTGACACAATGTGATGTTAGTTACTTCATTTTGTTAAATAATTTGTATAATAAATATTGTCATCATTATATGTGCATAGAGGTTGTGATCGAGAGATCTCTTCTCAAAAATTCTTGAGAAGTAATCATAAAATGGTAATATCGATTATCGAGAAATTATTATTCAGATAATGCGATTCTCGAGAGATCGATAAGTCGTTACTTATTTTTTTCTACATAAACGATTTTTTCTAGTGTGTATAATATGTATGAGATGTTTTCAAATTATGTATATTCAATAATGTTATACTAAAACATTATTATTTAATTAGAAAATCCTGTAAAATTTGTGTAAAACCATTTATAACTGCGAGTAAGTAACCACAATGGGCATAAAAACTGGCAGCCATTCTGTGAGCAAGAAAATCAGAACTGTAACTGAGCAATGTTAATATTTTTATAGTTTACCAACTAAACCATGATTTATGCGGTAGTTAAATAATTTCAAATGCCATAAGAGTAATAACATATCGTCACCTTACTATTAAAACCTCGTAAGTCTGTTTGAGAAGAATGTTGAGAGGAAGGAAAAAATGTAATACCAACAATATTTTAAACACTTGTCTAATCGATGAATCCATGTATCGACGACTGGTTGTGAAATACGAGGTTTTAATTCCATGTTTGAAACCATGAGACCTACGAGTTTTTAATATTTGTCGATCGATGGACAGCATACTAGTCTTCTCTTTATAATTCACCAAAAAAAATAATTAAAAAATTCTTCAATGTGTCATAAAATCAAATAATCCTTTCTAAGATTAATCAGTAATTCCATTATATAATCAAATTTATTTGTTAATTCGTTATTAAAATGTACAATTTCATTTTACATTGATGAATTCCACTAAATCAAATACAAAAAACATACACTTTCATCGAAATCAAGGTTTTAAAATTAAAATAAGAATTACTGCAAAAAATTTAAACGCCATTATCTCGGAACAAGGTTTTATGAGTTGTTCCCCTATTGAACTGGTGTATCGATATTATTCTATATCATAGGAAATTTCAGAAACCTCGTATGTAACATGTCTCATAAGACTGTTATATTTACAACATACATAGTCATCACATCGGAAGAATTATTAACATTCAGCGATAATGAAGTATTTATTATCTATTGTTTAGGTAGATCAATGTTATACAGAGACTTACGAAATAAATCGAAAATCAATCGTCATTTTTGTGCATATTTATGAGGTGTTTAACAATATATTGTTTGTTTTATGTTATTCATTTGACGCTATGATATCCGAAAAGAGCGTTTCAGTGAAGCTTTCTATTTAAGAAAAATAATGATATTATGTTATGTATAATTGGATC
This sequence comes from Rhyacophila brunnea, assembly GCF_057557595.1. NCBI lineage: Eukaryota > Metazoa > Arthropoda > Insecta > Trichoptera > Rhyacophilidae > Rhyacophila > Rhyacophila brunnea. The sequence continues at coordinate 35,402,364 of NW_028232806.1, read as the reverse complement.
GACTGTAATATTATTGCGCTAATTGGACGGTTTTAATTAATAAACGAATAATTATAATTTACCAGCTTTGACGTTGATGTAGCGGATGGGTTGATATCCGGTCGCCATGTTGGTGGCTACGGCACAGTGATAGGTCGCCGAGTGAATTTCCCGCCTGTACTCCGACCAATCGAACGCCGGGAATAGTAGAGTTCCATTTCCGAAAACGTATCTGAAAACAAAATTGCATTGTTTAGTGATTGTGTCAATAGAGGTTTAAATTAATGATCTCGTTATAAATAAATTAATGTGGAAATGAGCAGAGCCGCCGCAGTTTATGGGCCGCTAAAAGCTTTCTTTTGATTTTTCTGTCTGCACTGGACGCATCTTGACTTGGCGACCTTCTCGCGTGCTTAATTTGTAATCAAATATTTCATAAAAGTTCTCATTTACAAGTATACATAAATATAAGGCGGTTCTCTTTGTGCAGTGCGAAAGGCGCTGGCGTTCCATCCAGAAGCTCTGCGTTAGATTCCCACTGAGGACACAATATATTTATGCAACTTTCTCAAAGCCTGGGTGATCGTGATTGTTCAAAATTACTAGCAACCACGTTGTACGAAAAAGCTATGGCATGGTTATTAATAATTAAAAAAAAAAGTATGAATAGACCATTGAATTCATATTCCTGATATATTATTTTGTTTATAAAACAATATTTATTACGATTTATTCAAATTACTCATTATTTATTACATTATACCTATATATCTAAGAGTAACACAACGTGGGATGGAGAGGTGCATGCTGGGCATAACGAGAAAGGACAAAAAGTGGAATGAGTAGATAAGGGAACATACAAGGGTTTGCGATGTAATAGAGTTTGTTAAAAATCTCAAATGAAAATGAGCTGGACACATAGCTCGAAGAAGGGACAATCGTTGGACAAATTTAGTCATCCAATGGTATCCAAGAAGTACAAAACGTCCGCAAGGTAGACCTAGAGGCCACTGGATCGATGAAATGATAAAGTTATGCGGAAGTACGTGGCAATGAAACTCACAGGGCCGAGAGACATGGAATCAGCTTGGAGAGGGCTTTATGCAGCAGTGGATAGTTTCAGGCTGATGATAATGACCTATATAATATATCTATATTTTATTTGATTTTGTGAAGCGATACTTAAGTACATGGTGATTATGATTATATATATGAAGTCAGTCTGAATATAAACAAAATTTTAACTATTGAAATGCACGAAGTCAATGATTGGTAATTTATAATTTTATTATAGTTAGTATTTTTTAGGGTGGTGTTATACTATCCAACATTTTGCTCAAACTGAGGTTACATAGATAGACAGTTTCAGAACTGCACAACTGATTTGTATTATATAATGCGAGTAGCTGGTTGTGGTTTTAAATGCAGTCTCAGTTTAAAAAAAAGTAAAATATCGCTTATGCCATTCGTTGCCGAGTACGATTTTTTATTGGTATACTACTTTTATAGCGTTTATAGCATGTATTTTGTTGCAACCATTCGGGTGTATACCTGGTGGTGGTCCTGGAACTGAGAACAAAAAGTTAAAAATATGGATACCACAATTAAGGTTTAATTTTACACTAACAACTGTATTAGGTTCATACTTAGTAATAATTGTTCATTGTTCTAAGACTGTTTCCTAACTTGTTGCATTCATCAACTGCCACTGTTACGAATTCAATGCAATTGTCTTCGAGAAGTGCATAAGGAATAATAATTTATTCTAGTACTGTATTTGTAAACTCGTAGATTGTGTATATAGTTGTAGCTTGGAGTTATAGAGTGAAGCATGGTGTAGAACCCGTTGTGAAATGAAGTGTTAATAATTATATAAACGAAAGTATCTATAATGTAAATTTTATTTAGAAATACCTATAAATTTAACGTTTTTTGACGAATACCTACGGATTGGAAAAGTATGTCACAAACCGCTTGATAGTGGTGTCTAATACACGAGTTACATTAGAATCGCTTATAATCATAGCGAAACACTGTCTAGACCAGGAGTAGTCAACCTTTTTATACATACCGCCCACTTTTGTATATCAGTTAATAGTAAAGTTTTCTAACCGCCCACTGGTTCCAGAGTAATGGCGATTTATATAGTAGGTAAGTGAGTAAGTTAAAGCATATAATAATAATAACTTACCGAATACTTTATGTCAGACTTTAGCTAAGTTTGGCAGAATAAATCTTTATAAAACAACTTACTGTAGTTAGGCGGGTCTCGTGGTGCAGTGCGTAAGGCGCTTGCCTTCCACCCGAGAGTTCCGGGTTCGATTCCCGGTCAGTACACAATATTTATGTGTTTTTCTCAAAGCCTGGGTGTTTGTGATTGTTCAAAATTACTAACAACCACCTTATACGAAAAAACAAAGACATGGTTATTAATAATTCTAAAAAAAAATACTAAATATAAATCTATCTTTTTATTTATACCTACTTTGCATACATAGAAGCGGGCGGTAGGGACCAGGTTGACTACCCCTGGTCTAACTCTAGAGAAATCAGTTGGGGATAGACATGGAAATATAAGATAAAATTAAAGCTTTAAACATATTTTAATCGATCAATCCATTTATCAAAATACAAAGAAAAATAAAATATATATTTTTATTTCAAAGAGAAAGCGACAAATTAGAAAAAACGACTAAAAATAAGGGTACTAGTTTTTAAGGTTATGGCACATTATAAATACACTAATATGATGACAGTCAATAAATTATTTAATAGGTATATATACGTTACATAATATAATAAATTTATATAACATCCAATCTTCATTCTAATTAATAAGAAAAAAATAATTAATTTAAACACAGTGACATCTAGTAAAGATGCCTCGAAAGTTCGTATTGGAATTAAATAGATGTATCTATAAAATCGAAAATTTTGATGTGATCCTCCTTAAATAAAATCTAAGCTGGCCGGACCCTCGAGACTCTCGCGAGTCGCGACACGGGTGGGGGTTAAGCACGCCTCGAAAACTGAGTTACGGCGGTCATTTTATGTGTATAACTTCATGAGATTTAAACCGATATGAACGTTCATGTTGTACGTTGTACTTTGTGAACGAACTTAGTTTAAAGTCTATAAACTCTACAAATCACTTCACTAGTAAACCACAAAATATTTAAAAAACAACTATTATTTTATTGAAATGAATGATTTATACGATTTAATAATGTAGCATTCTTAATTGAATATACGTAATTTATAGTAATACACCAGAAACACGTATTAGAAAAATAATAACTATTTGCACCGAATGATATTTTGAACCAATGACATTATTAATGGACGACGCACTCAATACAGTAGCTAGCAAGTAAATTCGCGCATTCGCATGTATTGGTAGACGTCACGCAATTTCCATTATGCGATATCACGCATCGAGAATTTATAGCAATATGACCTTTATTGTAATGGCGTTAGAGCAGTGTTTCTAATGTCAATGTTCATTTGAGCGAACCCGTTCGAACCGAACCATTCGGCAGACCCAACAAAAAGCATCAGGAATTTATAGCAATATCACCTTTATTGTAATGGCGTTAGAACAGATTATGCCATTCGGCAGACCCGACAATAAAGTGAGTGTCATTTTCTTTTCCAGATGATTCGTCCATATTAATGTCATTGTTTTGAACCCATAACCATCGCATTTCAGGCGCTGTACTTTACCGGTTAAGCCATAGACGTACTAGTTAATTAGAATGAAATTAATTTCCCAACAGTACGCAACTAAAGTAATATTTTAAATTTATTTCATATTGGCGACCATTTTTTGTAATTTTAACCAAAGTATTAACAATGGGGTAACCATAGGAATCAAGGATACAAAAAATCCAAATTTTAGGTTTAACGTACATACTATGCATGATAATATCATTTACTTGTATTGATTTGTATTATAAAATTGAAGATTGTAGCACAGTTTATTGAAAATACACAATTTTTCTTAATGCTTCAGAAATACATTTATTCCAAAATAAATGAAAAATAATTGCACAGAAATTTTAACTCGTAATCATCGCGCGCTGTGCTTTACTGTTTAAGCTACCGACACACTCATTAAGCACAATACAATTTTCTAAAAATATACAACAACTAGGTAAATGTTTAAAATTTGATGAAATTTTAAAACAATCTTTTGTCATTTTGAATCAAGATATTAACCACAGATAATCTAGATTCTAGATATTCTGTAATAAACATAACAGTTTATTCGAAGAAAATTGATTTGTCTTTTTTCTGCCTGTGTATCAGTAAAAATACTGAACTTGCAAAAGACATGATAACACTGTGGGACAGGGCTCGAAATAGACCGGAGCGCACCGGAGCGCCGTTCCGGTTCGTGGAATCTGTAAAGTTATCGCTCCGTCTCGTGGTTAAAATATTTTGACCGTCTGAGCTAGATAACAAAAAATCTAGTACATTTATGTTTATAAAATACCCATAAAATTTGATAACCAATATCCTCAGGAAATTTTCGAGCGCTCCGGTTCGTAAACTTTTCCATTTCGAGCGCTGCTGTGGGAACTTAGTTATATTCCGATGGGCTAGTGCACATACATTATAAGTCCAGTATTTATCGAAATTTCAAACCGCCTGTTTGTATCATACTTTAATAATGAGTAAACATATTGTATCACTGTAATAATGACAATTGATGGCCTAGCATTAACGTGGTGACTCAAAAAGTCGTGGGTCTCGAGTTGGATGTTGTTTTTTTGACAACTGATGACCCAGAGGATGACCCTAATAGGTTGTGCAAGTAATTAACAGTCATTTATTTTAAAAACAAAAATATGTTAATACAAACACGGCTTATAAAGAGGTTGAGTAGATATTAATTATCGAATGAAAATACACACATCGCTTTTGATTTCGATTAAAATATTTCAAATTCAATTTTCTAAAATTGTATTAAAATGGAAACAATATCTGTGCAGTAATCGATATGTTGATTAATTCGAAATTATTTGGTTTCCCATAATATGCGTCTGAAATTCCGCTTTACATATTGTACATACATTGATTGTCAGCTTTCATAATTTGTCAGCTAACTTTAATGACATTTAAATCTGAATTCTGCACGATTTTATACAATTGACAATCGATAATAATTGCATACTATTATGGGTAGAGGCAGTTATTGCGTTGATTCAAAATATCCATAAATAAAAACTAATTCACCTGTTTTAATATTAATACTATCGATCGAAGGTACTTGATAGAATTTGACTTTAAATTCTAATGGATTTAAGTTTTGTACTATTTTATTTGAGTCGTTTTTTGCGACCAGGGTTTCGCCTTTCGACATCTTCAGGCACTGTGTGCACTCATCAAAAGATAAATACACACTGATATACTTAATTCTAAGGTATATAATAAATTAATATAATTATATGTATGTATTTGCGTGTATTATGTTGTGTATAATAGGTATGTATATGGGTATGTATGTTTGTATACGTATTTAAGAGTAATACAGAGTCGTCAGTAGAAAACTACAGGCCGGTAGCTGTTCTCTCTGCACCAGCAAAATTTCTGGAGATGATCATGCACAGCATGATTTCTCCAAAAATTGAGTCATTTATAATGAATGAACAGCATGGATTTAGAGCAGGCCGATCAACGGAAACCAACCTGATGGTATTCACTGATTATGTGTCGTCAGTACTAGATAGAGGCAGCCAGGTTGACTGTTCTTACAATGATTTCTAGAAGGCATTTGACAGAGTCGATCACGATATTCTAATGGAAAAACTCCAACTTATTGGATTGTCGGATCGATTTTTGAAGCTATTCGGGAGTTATTTTAGGAACCGTCAACAATACGTTTCGTACGGTCTTTATCAGTCACAGACCTTTTATACATTTTCTGGTGTCCCCCAGGGCTCAAACTTAGGGCCGTTCACGATTTTCATAAATGACATAGCATTGGTAATTAAAAATGCTATGTTTTTGTTGTTTGCTGACGACTTGAAACTCTTCATGGAAGTTGTCACCTTGGACGATTGTCGTCAACTCCAACTTGATATAGATAATATATTAGATTGAGGCAGGCGTAACAAACTGGACTTCAATATTGATAAATGCAATGTTTTATCGTTTACTAAAGCCTCACGAGTATTGTTTTTCCAGTACTCGATGCATGGCAGAGTTCTCTCGCGAATATCATCTGTAAGAGATCTTGGAATTACGTTTGACGGTAAACTGACGTTTAGTGGTCATATAGATACCATTTGTAAAAAGGCGCTAAAGATGTTGGGCTTTGTCTTGCGTACTTCCCGGGTCTTTTCGGATGTTACGGTACTAAAAATTCTCTATAACTCCTTAGTTAGAAGCAGACTTGAGAGTGGGTCTGTCGTTTGGGCCCTGCATCAGTTGAAGTACGGCCTTATGGTGGAGAGAGTCAAAAAGAAATTTTTAACACTTCTTTACTTTCGGCTGTATGGATATTATCCGTGGCTCTATCCGACTGATTTTCTCTTAGGGATGCTTACATACTGTAGCTTAAAATTCAGAAGTGATCTTTATTTAGCTACATATTTTTTCAGACTTATACGCGGCGTAAATGTGAACTCTGCCATTCTTGGTGGTGTTGGCTTGTGTGTCTCTGATAATTACCTTAGGAATAGAGGGCATCCGTTGTTTGTTCTCACACGGTGCAGAACTAACCTGCCATTAGTAATGCCAATTGGGAGGGCAATAACCATGTTTAATGAAATCGCTTCGGATATTGATATATTCCACTTACGTGAGGGTGAATTTAGGTGGACGTTGTTTTTTAAATTCTTAAAATAGGGTCTGCTTAACTCATCCGGTGTACTTCCTTGTACCTATATACTTAATATTTTTTGTATTTACATATTTATACTGTACATAAAACTGTTTTAATAATATTTCTTTGTTTCTAAATGTCATGTTGTGAACGTCTTAAACTTATAATTTGTAATGTACACAATGTGTAAAAAAAATAAATAAATTGAATAAATAAATAAATAAATAAAAAAAAATGTATGTATGTATATATGTGTATATATTATAGTGTGTGTATTTGGGTATGGATGGGTGCTTATCTGTGGATTTGTTGTAAAAAAATACTAGCATGTAAGAATATTTGTCTAATATAACTTTTAAAAGACTGATATGTATTATTGACAATATCTCATTAGTTAACTTCATTAAATTCCTAGTATTGACGATTTTAGACCTCTTGAATTTAGTGTTTATTGATTATTATTTAATGATATATTATTAGGGTTTGACGATGTATACGCCTATTGGTCGTATTATTAGTGATAGGGGTTTTTTACAAACACTTCAATTATTAATAATTTGTTGACTTAATAGGTAGGTGGGTGATAAAGTTTTTTTTTTCTTACTTTATTGTATTTATTTATTATATAAGTTAGATTGATTATTGTATTCGTTGTCAGTGTGTATTTACCTTTTGTGTGAGTGCACGTAGTGCCTGAAGATGCCGAAAGGCGAAACACGGGTAGCAAAAAACGACTCAATGGAATTGTCCAAAACTTAAATCCATTAGAATTTACATCTGTTTTATTCGTAGCATACGTTAAATACGTATACGTACGAGTACTTAAAATATATTTTTAAAAACGTTTCTTCGCCACTGGTGTAGATTCAGCTTATTGCAGCTTGCATTTCAAATTAAATTCACAAATTATGTAGATGTAGTATAACCCAATGTGCATTCTGTAAACAAGATATCGAGCTTTTCGTTAGGGGATGTTGTGTGTATGAAATAACTCTTTAAGGGGAATATTCCTCCTAATTAATAAGTTTATAAATACATAATTTTGAATCACCTCAATAATATTTAGTATTAGATAAATCTTTAGGTTTATTTTTGGACCAAGTAGGATTCGAATAAAAATCTTTAACATTATGTGGAAGGTTGTACCAATTAAGGTATCAACCAACAAAAACTCACAGGAAGGACTACCTAACCGATTTTTTTTTAAAACGGTAAATGTTCCCTACTTCATTTGTTGTTTGTCAATTTATGGCTAAGGCCGTATGTTGTAGCTTAGCCACTGGGAAATGCCAATAAAAATGGCGTATTTCAAAATAATACTACATTATTCTTATGTCAATAAATATTATAAAGCAAACATTATTCGTAGGTATCAGTATTTATCACATTTGAATGGTCAAAGACATAGCTTATAATCAGTATCTTTAGAATTATCTTCAAATGTGTTAATCATGCCCATTTTTTAATAATAAAATGCCTAATTCATGTCAAAATAATTTTTTTATCGTAAATATGTCACTTTACAATATTAACATTAATTTTACTAATGGTTTTATAAATGCGTTTAAAAATTAATAAATCTAAAAAATCTTAACACCACTGCACATGGATGTACTGAAATATTACTATATTCTAAAACATTAGAGCGAGAGGTTTAAAAGAATACTATTTTATGTAATGAAAATACTTTATGCAGTCATCAAATGTTTATAATTTAATATAAAGGATAATAAGGCATCAAAACTATATAAATAGAATATCTACAACGTTTAAGGAATGTCCAGGGTTATGCTCTGAAAATACCATAAAAGCTCAATTTTCACCTACGCTGAGCATGTGGGTCCTTAAATCTATAAGATTTTATTTTTATTGCCATATGACGACGTAAATTAACTAACATAGAAATCATGTCCAATTGGAGATTGAACAAACTTAAAAATCTAGTTTTACCATTCAACCAACATTATGTAGGTATGATAAAGATGAAAATAAAAATAAAATGAAGACAACTAAAGCACCAAAGAAAGACGAATGATTTAGTTAATATGAGATCCTCTCAATCGTAGTATGATGCCGCATTTTTTAAATGCAGTAAAATTCATTTAAAAAATAACTAAGTAGGCTGGTCCTATAGAATGGTATTAACCATTGTTAATTAGAATATGTGAACACTCATAAGAAAACGACAGTACAACATACGTACAGTTGAATAAAATGTCTACAAAAGCCGCCGTTTATTTATGATATCCTAGTTCAGTACTGCTAAAGGGAAAAAAATCTGTTTCTATAGTTACCAATTCAACTATACTAATCAAAATGGCTACCGAATATATGATTTCATAGATTTATAGGTTGGTCAGTTAAATTGTATGAGTATGGATACTTACAAGAAAATTACGTTTGTAAAACGAGGTAAAACTTTAAAGTCTACCGCCTGTTTATGTAGCCAGGAATTTGGCAATTTTTTCAAGGTGAGATGCTTACGATATGCGAGTTATGTCGCAAGGATGTGATGTATGAAGTTGGATAAAATTGGAAGAGACAAGTTGAGATTTGTTATTTACGTTATCATACTGCGTCTTCAAAACTGGATAATTACACCACATTTCAGGCAAGCGTGGAGAGATATTCCGCAAGATGCATAGCGGATTGTGAAATCATTGATTATGAAACAAATACGGAAATTTTCAGACCTTTACCACATTTTGATTAATTACGAATGTTCTAATACAATATAAGTTCGAAATACGCCATTTCTATTGACATTTCCTAGTGGCTAAGCTACAACATACGGCCGTAGCCATAAATTGACAAACGATAAATGAAGTAGGGAGTAAGATCATGTTTACATATATAGCTTATAATCAGTATCTTTAGAATTATCTTCAAATGTGTTAATCGTGCCCATTTTTGAATAATAAAATGCCTAATTCGTTTTTTTGATCAAAAAGATTATAAAATATAATTTTTTATCGTAAATATGTCACAATATAATGTTAACATTAATTTTACTAATGGTTTTGTAAATGCGTTTAAAAATTATTAAATACAAAAAATCTTAACACCACTGCACATTTATGTACTGAAATATGACTATATTCTAAAACATTAGAGCGATAAGTTTAAAAGAATACTATTTTATGTAATAAAAATACTTTATGCAGTCATTAACTGCTTAAAATAAATATAAAGGATAATAAGGCTTCAAAATTATATAAATAGATTATCTACAACGTTTAAGGAATGTCCAGGGTTATGCTCTGAAAATACCATAAAAGCTCCATTTTGACCTACGCTGAGCATGTGGGCCGTTAAACACTGTTAAGTAATGAAATATTGATGTAGAAAAATTTATAAATTCCGCAGTAGCCTGTCTAGTATATATTTTTCTTTGTGTATAATGGTGGAGGAGTTTCAAGTAAAGTTAAGAGTCGCGTAGAGGCGCAGTATTGTAGAGCCGTAGCAGTGCGGCGTAGCGGCGTAGACATCTGCCTGTCTCTTTGAATATCATCATTAATTGTCGGCTCCTTTCATCAGCGCATCGCTCGCTTTAGCTGCTATCTGATTGCGACTATTGCAAACCGTGCGTCGATGCTGTAGTAGGAATTTGCAATTATTTAATATTATTATGTGGTTGCGCCAAATTGTGATGGCCGTAATCCTTACTTCCCACCTCCCTCAAATCCCAGTATTATTGTCACAGGACCAGAAAATTAGCAATTACGGGTCATTATAGACAGTGATGCAAATAACATGGAGTTAGCTCAAGTAATAGGCAGCAAGCGGACGTGCGCAAGGTGTTAAACTTTGCCGTCGTTTCCTATCCACAACGTGACTCAAAAAGAGTGACTTCAAGACAGCCGTTGCGCGTAGTCAGCTCAAGCAAATAAACGAGTGCGTTATACAGACTGATTCAGCAGTTGTTCGTGGGCCACGGCCAGGTCAACTTGATATAGTATGACAGTCGTAGAAGCGATACTTCTGAATACCTGCCAAGCCGTGAACCGGCTCACATCATTCATATCACCAATCATCATCATTCATCAACCTCATTACCATCCATAAACAGTGTACCGTCAAGTGCCGCGCACCGGGTAACCCAATAAAACAATACCGCGCGAGTGACAGTGCAACCAGACTACGGAGCCATCGTCAACATAATAAATGGTCAGTGTCTGGCTTCCTGTTAAATTGCCCTCACCCCTAGATCCGGAATCCTCATCATCCTTAAAATTATACAGTCCACTGCTAAAAGCGCCGCCATTATGATTTGCAAAATCGATATTAAAAATTGTATATAAATTACACAGTGTAAATCAATTATTTACATGTAAAAATGAACGCACATTGCAAATATAGCCTCGCATTACATTACGGACAAAAGAGTATGATTTAAAAGTAGTGGCGGCTCGTCCATATGCACTGCGGAACTGCAGCACCCCCAAGCAAATTGAGAAAAATGTAATATAATATACATACATTTATGTATATTACAAGGTGATATTACTGGAACGGAAGAAATTCATTAGCATGGTAAAGAGAAGGTTAATGTCTAGGCTTCGAATTGTAGACCAGTAGCACCTGATTGGCATTCATCGAGTGCTCAAAGCTATGTCTCGATTTCAAAAGTAATTCTCGCTCTCTGGTTTTAATCTCATGATACTATGGACTCCAGTCGGACGTCCTGTAGACGGCAACTGAGAGGTATTTTACATGCTCCAACCCCTTTACTGGTCTGCGGTACTTATGATAATAAGATCGGAGCGTTGGACTCTCACCAAGGTCTATAATAATCATACTTTAGTAAATTAGTAAATAAACTCAATTAATAGTATTAATACTATCGACCGAAGATACTTGATGGAGTTTTAATTTAAATTCTAATGGATTTAAGTTTTGTACTATTCCATTTGAGTATTCCACTCAATATTCCACTCAAATGGAATAATACAAAACTTAAATCCATTAGAATACAACTAATAGTATTATCATAAGAAATTTATTGAAGTTATACTTCTTTTGCCGCGTTTGGGAAAACAGATCAGAGTGTATTTTTAGCGTGTGACGAAGTTGCGCGCGCCGATGTAACACATCATTTATTATTACGCATAGTGTCATTTAGTTAGTCGTTCAATACAACCTAGTAAAGAGCACGTGTTGTAAACGTAACCAATATTGTGTCATAATAAAATAAATATATATGTTTATAAACAAATTTCTGGAGACTACATTCTGCACTGTTAATTTATATTCATAAAACTTTATTTATATTGGAGTGTAAATTTATTTTTCATTGTAAAGATTGTGTATCAAGATTTGAGGCTATAACTATATACGTATCAATAAATAAATAAATTTTGTGAATGTTTAGTTGGTAAATAATTTTAATTCATCATGGGCACTCCTGAATTGATTATAACCGCTGTATTTCAACTATGAGTTTTAGTCCAATATAATAATTATATTACAATTATCATGTGCTATATGAGAAACAGATGAATCGCGTAATCGCGTAATCGCTAATCCCCTGTAATATTAATAGACTCAGGTAACGGCTTATTTTGATTTGTTACGTGAAAGAAGTATAACTTATAATGCGCGTACATAAGTACACACACCGATTTTTTATATTTAACATCAATACAGTATAGTTTTCTAAGCATTAAATCAGCGCAGAAGCCTTCTATCTGATGGTAAATAAAACATAGTATATTGAGGCAAACCGAATCCCAGGCGAGATACCCTCCCTACCCCCTATTTGTATCCCCCCGTGGAATTTTCTAGTGCTGAGTATGCACCGGTCTACCCCACAACCATCCATGCCTCCCCTGCCTCCAACCCTCCACAAGTGATTGCAATCTGCAAGTAAAGTGTCTTGCAAGTAAACTAACAAACTAACGTCGCGCAGAGACGACTCGTGGAATATATTACGTATTTTGTAGAATAAATAGTTATGTACACAATTCTTTGACATGCAATCATTGCTAACCATTAAAGTTCATTTTGGTATTTAAAATATGCATAGTTAGATGGTATTAATTATATACATTTTATCAATAAAAACACGGTACCTATCTATCAAATAATTATAGTATATAATATTTTTTTTAACCATGTCCGATCCTAATAATATCATATTGGGCCTCCAGAGAGTGGAGATTTGTATTAACAGATTTATGTTTTTACGAGAAATGAATGTTAGCGATTTACTCAACCTATTAGGTCCATACTCTAACTCAAACACAGAGTGAAAAACCATATGTGTATTTTCAGACCTAGGATTCGACCTGGGACTCTCGACGTTGTAAACCGCGCAGCCATTGTGAAATTTACACATTGGCACTTAAAGGAAACTTATTGATTGATTTTAATGTGAGTAAATAATATTTATATTTAAAAAAAATGTTGATTTATATGCAGGGGAGGGGGTACAGGAATCTAATCCAGCCACTAATCTTTAATGTTGACAAGGTGGGCGCGCACCCACTAGTACTACCACAGACGTAGTTACATTATCTTGTGATGAAGATGATTTATAACAGATGGTAGACGCGACGTTAACTTCTTGATGAGTCACCCTGTGTCACGGCGATCACCGTACATAATTGGCCCAAACATGATCTTTCTGCGTTATGACCAACATACATCTTCCCATGCTACGATGCGCTACTCGCAATTTTTGGATTTTTCTTACATTAAGAATTTATATTTCACAATGGCAGTTCACTTTTGAAGAGACAAACTGACACCATTAGAAAATGGCGGCAAGTTCAAAATTGTCGGCTTTAATTGATATACCACCATCGTATCCGGAAATTTGTACGTAAACAGTTCACCGCAGGACACTTATTCGTGCGCCGCAGTACGTGAAACACGAGTTCGTGTAACATTTTATTCAAATGACGAGTTCTTCGTTGAATATTTCACCGTGGAGTATATTTGTACGTATGCTACAACATGTGGAGATGTCTTTACTAGGTTAGGTTAGGTTAGGGTTAATCTAATTGGCGCAGTACTATTTGCAAACTATCACCGCATTTTGTAAGATACGTACAAATATATTCCACGGTGAAATGTTCAACGAAGAACTCGTCATTTGATAAAATGTTATACGGACTCATGTTTCACGTACTGCGGCACACGAATAAGTGTCCCACAATGAACTGCATACGTACAACTTACATGTAACCATACCACCATATACATATCTGAAATAATTAATTATAATATTCTTAAATATATTGCATGATGAAGAAATCAATCTGGAAAATTATTTTCTTTTTTCACTCATCTTCACTTGTTGTTCACGTTGTAAAACTAGAATACCTACTCTATATTCACTCATTTTCTCATTGTTGTGTAGTGTCTCAACTTATACATTAAAACAACGCCGTTTGATGTCCCAAACATCTGGTGCATAATATGATTGCGTTGCATAGTTATGAATATTATAACATATGTGTTACCTTCTCAAAAAAAAACATCACTAAAATTAATGATGAATAAACCACTTGAATGGTTTTTGAATTAATTTATTTTTGGATAAACAATAATTAACAATACGACTGCCTTATATAAAATCGAGCTTAAATATTTGGACCATACGTAAATAAGATTTCATATAAATAAAAAGAATTTCAAGTTATACACATTTATATTTTTTATAAAAATCGATGTTGTTTTAAAATAGATATAAAAAATATTAAAACTATTAATTAGTCAAAAATCTAAACGGTGAAAATTTGAAAACTTAATAAACTAAATGTTTATAATAAATATAACATTAAAATAATGTAATAATAACGTAACCTATGTACCAAATATGTGAAAAATTCACATTTTCTTTACAATAATCGTAGGTTTATCTTTGATTTAAAAAAAAATCTTCTTAATGTTTTCAGATACATATTTATTAATTAATACAGTTGAAATTGTAAATTATCAAAAAAAAAAAATCTCAAATTGCAAGGTTCGTATTTTTCCGTTAGGTTCTCTGATGGCATATATGATCCCCCTTAAGTACCTGTTTATTGTTTTATTGGTTTAGTGCCGATTGCTTTAGAAAAAAGATATATTAAAAATAATAACTATTTGAACAAAATGTCGACCATGAGATTTAAAATAGTAAAAGACAGTGTTTTTAGTCTATTTGAAGAGCTCCTGAGTGACACTTTGTCTCGGTATGTATATTGCTCCTCGTATATTTTGTAATTTTTTATTTGTGTGGAATAGGTAGGAGTTTCGTAAGATCCTAAAAAAATGTTCCAAGGGTTCCGCCATACAAAAAAAGTTGGGAACAACTGGTTTAGATAGAAAAAAATGTGTTTGTAATATAAATTAAATATTTGTTTGTAATATATATTATATATTTGAAAAGTGCAAACGGATGTTTTGAATTGCCTTATATTAATAATAAATAGTGTTTGTAGTTTTATTTGATAAATATTTCGAGGAAAACTCTTTGAATGATATTTAGCTTTATAGCTTGAATCAGGGAACTCAAGAAATAATGGGAACTGAAATACCTAACGGGTAAAGATATGCAGGCAACCGATCTCGAGTAAGGAAGAATAAGGGATAAACTTAACCACGTGTCAAGAAAACGTCATTTTAAGCTTGTGCTTCGGCCTGACAAGTGCTTTCGGTTTTATGTTCATTAAAAATTGAAAATGGCAAGCTGCTCAGTAAAAGGTTGTGGTAATGATACGAATATGAAAAAAAAGCAAATAGTGCAACTATATTTCACAAGTAAGCATATTTGCTAACTGTAGCAACTTCAGATTTACTCACACATTCAAAACCCTGCATCAAATTTTAACGTTACGAGTATAGCTTATGAGAATAATTATATTTATTACTCTGTTTGTTCTATGGCTTGGATCGTGCTTACTTCGAAGTTGATTAAAATTAAACAAATATTTGGATATGTACTATCATAGAAAAAATAATTTTATTTCTATAATAAGACTTTTGTTTTATTCTTAAAATGTTTTCAGAATGAAATTTTGCAATTTATTGCAATCACTACACTTTGGACTACAGGAGCTTACCCTTTAGCTGATTTCGTTTTTTGCATTAAAATTAAGTTCGTTGACAAAAATACAAAAATATAAAAAATCTCAGTAACCCAATTCCAAAATCGTCCGGCATGCAGATAGATCCCGGCCGCTGATTGGTCGCGCGTCATTACGCCTCCCTGCAAATTCCATTTCCGAACGTTCAAATATAGAACAAAAACGAAAAAGAAAGAATTTCGCGCGTTTTTCTGACAGATCGCGCCAAACAGCCAAACGAGTGGCGTTTTCATCAAATTTATCGTACACCTAATTGGTTGCGGTCAATGAATACACATTTTTTATTTATAGAACTTCACAACGAAAGGGTGTTCTCAAAATGTAACAGGTACACACGGAATAATATACAAAGTAATAATAAAAAACATTACGGTAATCGACGAAAATACAACACAGTAATAGTGTAGTATCAACCAATAATTTAGGCATTCGAAATTCGGCTGTATGAACATGTTGACGTCTTCAAATTAATGAGAAAGTAGGTACCTACAAGTTCTGCATTGCATCAAAACCAAAAAACTATTGCGATAACTAAGATACAGCATTCGTTATCCAGAGTAGGGACTGTTAACCTGGTATTCATCGATACCTAAGTAACGGTTTTAAAAATGAAAAATGCCGGTATTTTTGATATTAAGGGAAGACGTGCGCTGCGTAGGTCAAAATGGAGCTTTTATGGTATTTTCAAAGCATGATCCTGGACATTCCTTAAACGTTGTAGGTGATCTATTTATATAATTTTGAAGCATTATTATCCTTTATATTTATTTTAAACATTTGATGACTGCATAAAGTATTTTTATTACATAAAATAGTATTCTTTTAAACCTCTCGATCTAATGTTTTAGAATATAGTCATATTTCAGTACATCCATGTGGAGTGGTGTTAAGATTTTTTACATTTATTAATTTTTAAACGCATTTATAAAACCATTAGTAAATTTTATGTTGACATTATTATAGTGAAATATTTACGATAAAAAATTATATTGATAATCTCTGTGATCCCAAATTTGACAAGAATTAAGAATTGATTAAAAGCTTCATTTGGACCTAAGCGGAGCACGTGGGCCGTTAAAAACGGAGAGAAATTTGAAAAAAAAACTATATTAAAAATGACTACATAAATTATTCGACAAAAGTGAAATAATGACGGAAAATCATGATATATTCATTTTAGGCGGAAAAGCTCTTCCTCTCTTTTTTCTTGGAAGAAAAGCTTAAAAAAGCTCTCGACTTTGGGTTTGAACCGAATTTGGTGAGATTAAATTTGGTGAAACAAGCTCTCTCTCGACTATGATGTCTGAATTTTCTTTGATTTCGTGCGAAAAATGTACATAAATTAGAATAAGAAATATAGCGCCGTAATTGAGTTTTCTTTATATTTTTAACGATTATCGATTGGCATTAAAGTTTTCATTCGATATTGTAATCTCTAATCCAGAAAAAGAGACAGCACTTTGTGGATTAACTTCTGTGATTATCATGAGTGCAGCTTCACTGAATTACTCTGAGTAACAGACGTTAAAACCCTTTACTGCATGATTTTTTGTATTTGAAAAAAGGTACAGATATGCTCGTGAATAAGGGAAGATATTTATTTTTTCAAAATCCATTTAATTTATTCTTATAAAACACAAAGTGTGTTTGTTTGAATTTCCCAATTTTGAATATTTACCACAATTTAAGAGATTTTTTAAAAAAATATTTTGGATTCAATTTTAATTTGGTGTTCCTTTGTTTCAGTTTTACAACTGTCAATAATTATTAAAATTTTTATTATATTGTATGCCGGTTATTTTTATATAAAAAAAATCAGCGTGTGTACTTATGTACGCGCGTTAGAAGTTATACTTCTTTGGCGTAACAAAACAAAAACAAAACTTGTGATAAACTAGATTCTTTGACTAGCTTTTAATTGCCTTGTTAAATTACACACTCAAGAAAAAGGGCCGCTTATTGGAACGCCGTTGGTTTATTTCTATACACTTTAACTTATATTACTAAATGATATAATGGATTCTCATTGTTTTTATTTTTAAAATACCAAATGTCAATCTGACGTTTAATCGTTTGTTCGAATTGCAAATGGCAAGTACCAACTGTCTGACATTTACTCGTTTGTTTACGTAAGGAATTGCAAATGGCCAACAATAGTAAATTCGCAACAAGGCAACGGAACAATTCTAAGCTATAATATTATACTGTATAATCGTCACGATTGCAGTATCATACTGTGGCGTAAAGGTAGTGCGTTCGGCTGATAACCGAACAATCGGTGGCTTGAATCTAATCGAGTGCATTTTTTTCGTGTGAAAAAATAAATTATGTGTTACATGTCACACGCCAAAAATACACTCTGATCTGATTTCCCAAATGCGTCAAAAGAAGTATAACTTCAAAAATGTAATTATCACTGTTTTGTTAAATTAAATATATGTAGGTATATCGATAAATGAAGTGATCTCGTGCGAAGCCGGGTACTTCAGCTAGTTTTATATAAAATTTTAATATTTTAGATCTGTAACACAATTGAGAATGTTTGCAGATTACATAGATTGTACGTGGAGTTTTTACCAAAATTGAGTTAATTTAGGTAGTACCTATACAAAGCGCCCATCTGCATCAAACTTGTATGCTGTAAAAATATTGCACGTTTACATATTAGTGTTTCTGATAAATTATTGTCTCATTCAAGTACGTAGTATATTCATTTCGTCTGCGATTGTATGTCAATTCGAGTATTAACATACGTACAACATCTGTGCACTGTCCCATTGATATATTAAACTTTTATTTATATTACATCATGTTATCTTCTTAAACTATTATTAATTAGCACAGAACAGATAATAAATAGAATTCCGATAGGCTATATACCAATACAGTAAATTTTGACGCAGGCTTTTGAATGTGTGCGTGTCCTACGAAAATAAACCATGCATTATAGACGTGCAATATCAATATTAAATGAGCGTCAATATGTACATAAACCGAGAGCAGTTGTAAGTATTCAACGTATGACGTATTCTTGACACATGTTTAAATTTATCCCATATTCTTCCTTACTCGAGATCGGTTGCCTGCTTCTCCTTACCCGTTGGGTATTTCAGTTCTCACTATTTATGAGTTACCTGTTAACTAGCGATAGCCCACCACTTCGTCCAAATGAAATAAGTAGATGTTATATACATAGAACGACGAAATAGACTAACTCATTTTATACATTTGTGCATGTAAATACGTTCGTCAGTATCATATTAAATTGAGAGTTTGAGTGGGCCTGTGCGATCGACAACGGTTGGATGTAAGCGCGGACCGTTATTACCGCACCACACCCCATTACTCTACTGCTAATAATATCTGCCACTTCACCCAGTGATAAATTATTGCAAATGCTTTATTTTATTTTGAATCTTTTGATATATCTAGATAAAACTACAATTTTTTAAAAACAGTCCATAGAAATTTAAATCTTATTATTAGTTTAGATTGGTAATGGTCATTAAAAGTCGTAATATTTTTCTACTGGTTCGATTTCAACAAGACGTGATCCTAGATAGTATATAAAAAATAATATCATCCCAAATTGACTTGAAATTGGGCATTATTTTGGTAGCAAATAAATTACGAACCGTCGACATTGCTAGGATTAATACGGCCTCAACATCTCACTACTAGGTTGGCGGAAAAAAATCTTCTCATATACACACCAAAGACATTTTTTCTTTGATCACTTATTCGAAACCACTCTAAATGGAAAGCCAGCACGCGGTTGCAAGAAATGAATCATTCCATTTGATTCGGATTGGAACACACATTTTGAAATAGGAATGAGTTAGTTTAGCAACACGACATGAGAAAGTTATACACACATTTTATTTTTTTATATTATTAAACCTCTACAGATAATAAATAATTAATAGTGATTAATTGTGTGTTTTAATCCGTATTTTAGCAATCGCGTTATTTCTTTATTGTTTACCACGTTGTATGAAATATCTGAATAATTACATTACATACATAATTTTGAAAAAAACTTCTGAGAAAATATGTTATAACCAATAGAAAAAATCTTTTTGAAAAAAGTAACATCCGGCAGGAAACAAATCTGCATCTCCTGAATTTACGCCCCAATCCGCGCATTATCCACTATGCTACGAGGTAACATACTAATGACGACAAAGTTTAACTATTTGCATTTTTAATACCTGCTTATCAGCGTTCTTCCAAATCAAACTACTATTGGCAATCAGTTTTTGTTTATTAAATCAAAGTAGGTACCTACTAATTCAATTAATTACTAACCGACGTCACGGATTTCTCCAATATTTTATGATGTAATCTACTCGTACTTGCTGATAATTTTTAATTAACTACTTCTTTTATTCAACGAATAATTCACAAGATTTAAGAATGTACCATTGTAATCATTGAACATACATAATTTTGAAAAACACTTGGGTTAGAAGGTTTGATTCCTGCCGGGTGTCTTACTTTTTTCAAACAGTTTTTTTCCATTGGTTATAATATATTTTCTTAGAAGTGTTTTTCATAATTATGTATGTTCAATAATTAGAATGGTAAATTCTTAAATCTTGTGAATTATTCGTTGAATAAAAGAAATAGTTAATTAAAAATTACATTACAGCCGAAAAACATTGTATCCATTACATTTGACAGATGACAGAAAAGTATTGAGACCGAATGATATTTTGTTCTATTCGCATTTCGACGAGCGGTAACTTGAATGAAACACTTACCATTTATTAAAAAAAACGAAAGGTTAAGCAAGTGCCAAAGCTAAGATAGTACACTAAGGTTATTGTATGTACATAATAATAATATGTACTATTGTAAGCTTAGGTATTGTATAATATATAACTAGATTGAGGATATTGTACTAACAAGCTGCCAATATTATTATAATTATGTGACTTTACAATTTACATCATAAAAAAAAACATGGACAAAATTGAATCCGAAGTAAAGCTTGAACAAAACAAACCATAAGTGCGAGTGAGAAAGCATTCGGCACGTTTATATTCTCTGCAATATGCTTTAGAGTAAGATAGAATTTCTACGGCTGAATTAAATATTTTTGTACACGTCACCGGTAAATACTGGTTTGAATGACTCCATTCATTCCATAAATTATATATTTGACATATATTTTTGTATCAAATATAAAGTTAGTGCTAATTATTTTTAGTTAATTTAATAGAAAATGATATGGTTAACTATATTGTGTTATGCATGATGGTATAACATTTCATATTAAAGTTAATTATAATAAATTTGAAGTTCTACGCAAGAAATACGGCTTCATATAACTGAACAATACACACTCTCTTTACATAATTACTCTGAGATCCTACGTGATTCTTATATCATGAATAAGGTTGGGTAATAGTAAGTATACAGATAAATATCTCAAACATAAAGGTAATTATAAATTGCTCTGTTATACCAAAAGTTATCCTCATCAAAAGCACTCAAATCGACCGGGTCAATAACTACGTATATCTGTGATAAGTGTGATAACAAATATTAATTGACAGATGACTAAATTACTCTCACGAAGCATATTTTAAATACCATTTCAATAGTGACGTCCCATTGTGTCTCAAGTGTAAAGTGTTTAACTAATGTGCACTACCGCTACTCATATAATATACTTGTAAAACACAGGTACCTCAATGTGGCATGTGAAGGTGCATGTTGGGTATAGCGCGGAAAGACCACAAAAGAAATAAATTGATAAAGAAGCATTGAAGTTAAGCGCCCTCCACCAAAACCCGCCCGGCACCACACTCGGTCTTAATCGAGCATATCGCGGGGCCCTACAATTGGTGATGTGAAGCATTTGAAACAATTGGACTGGGAGTGTCCTCAAGATTACGCGATGAGATAGAAGTCGCTAAGTAACGGGTTGGATATGTCGCTTAGCAAGTAGACAGCCACTGGACGAATACCGCCATACAGTGGTGACACAGAATAGATTAATATATATAATTCCGATAGGCTATACCCCAAAACACTACATTTTGACGCATGGTTTTGAATGTGTGAGTGTCCTACGAAAATGAACCACACATTATGGAATATACTTCAAATATACCAATATTCAATGAACGTCAGTGCATTAAACAGAAAGCAGTTGTCAGAATAAATGTCAAACGTATTTTTGACACAAGTTTAAGTTTATCCCATTATTTATGATTTCTTTGAGTGGTACTTAAGGGATACTAAATGGCTACAGGGACGCCCTAAAGCCTGCTGGATAGACAAGCTAATATAAAGTTCCATGAATCTATGGCAGCGTAGAACTATTGACCGAGAAGAGTGAAAGCAGCTAGGGAAGTCAACAGTGATTGTAATACAGCAGTGGATCGACCTTGGGTGATGGTGATAATGATTATAGTATTATAAATATTTTATATTAGTGGTTTTGGAACAACGTTTTTTGATTAATTCTATGATATCATATTTTATATTATGTTTATTTTTGTTTTATGTTGCACATATAATTAATTGTTATTAATATAACTATTTTTCTTTCCATAATTCGTACATGATTATTTTTCAACTGCCTTTCTACAAGGCGTGCTTACTTTTCACTCTCTTGAACCTCGTAGGTCTCTTGTGTCCTAATGAATTTGAATTAACATGCGCCTGTCAATTATTTACGTGGTCTCAGCCATGATTTATTCTGTATCGGAACCGTTTCGTCGTGTCAAGCCTATCAGGCACCATTAGCAAGGGATGCGAGACTACTCAATGCGCTCCCGAAAGACGTAGATATTTTCGGTGACGTGCTATGTATTTAAGAAATTTTATTTTTCTGTATAAAATTGTATGTTTTTGTTTTTATTTTATTTATTATTATTATTTTATATATTCTCTTATTGTCTCTTGTGAGGGAAATATTTGTTATAATGTAAATCTCACGTTGTGCACGTCTTAAATTTAGATTTGATATGTCCACAATGTTCTGTTTTCTTAAAGAAATAAATAAACGAAATCATATTGGCCTAAAGTTACCCCTACGAATAATGCCAAACTAGGTTTTAAAAATAACTAAATATTCACCTAACGTAAAATACATCGAGAAAAATCTCCACTGCTCATTAAATATTGAAATACTTACCGTTAAAAAACTACCACTGTTTGAACGACATATTACCAGAACAGGACGTAAAAAAAGAATAGAATGGTTAACTCAGCTAGTGTGGGAGAAGGACGGGAACATTTTACAGCTCTTAAAGAGAATTTCCAGAGAGGCATATTTGCATACAGCTTCTACCAAATTGATAAAAACTCGAAAAGTGTACTTTACTGGATTCTGGTAGCGTACTTTGAATATTTAATAAGTGAAAAACCGACTAGTATTGGGCTAACACAGAGATCTAGCCACATAATACAAAAGACAACATAATATGAAGTAATTTAATTATAATAATACATATCTGAAAATATATTTTTTTAAATTCAAAAATTAACTTACCTACAATTAAAAAAACTATAATAAATGTGCATTGTTTCTTATTATATCAAATTGTTTTCTGATTATTTTCATCATAAAAATTTGTACGAATTATCGTTATTTTAATGTGTTGTTTATTTAACATGTGTTCGGAAAAATAAGAAATCCTGATATTTATATCGAAACGAGCTTTGGTAAAATAAAATAAAATACGGATTTGGGTAACTATGTAATTAATTTTGTAGTAGGATTAATGAAAATATTAGGTATTATTTTTGTATTAATTATAAGTGGAACATGATAGGTATTTAAAATAAATATTATCACAATTATTACTATTATGTACCTATCTGAAATATTTTGATTAATAGTAATTTCATTTAGAAAATGTTAGAACCGTCGTTGGTGTTATTTAATATAATTGGTACCAACATAACATTATTAATTATTTTCGCAATGATTACTTGGCAAAAACCCGCAATTGTGAGGGAAGAAGAATATAGGGTGAATCACATAGCTATTGGTCGGTTAAGGATTTTTTTTACTTTGGCTGGTTATAACTTTATTGATATTTAACATTTTTAAAGTTTCAGAATGGAATTGTACTGATCAATGCTTTGCGTTTTTATTTTGTTTAACACATACTTCACTACTTTGCCCATTTCTTGATTATTACGGTTTATCTAGATGGAGAGCAAAAATACAGTAATTGGCCACTTTTTTTATAGCTATTGTCCCCCCCCCCCCTTTTATAGTTATTGGCCACTTCAAATCTGATCAATATGTGTGTTTAAAAGTGCTAACACAACCTTTGATTATTAACAATTCAGATTAAATAAAGAAAACCAAGACAATTTTATAGAAAAAATATATTAAATTGAAAAAAAAACACAGATGAAATATGAAAAAAGACAAAAAAAATTATATGGTCAGTAATTAATAAGAAAATCTAGTTTTTAGTAATCTTTATTACAAAACAAGTTAAGCATCTCTTCTGTATCCATCAGTCAGAATCTTCCGATAGATTCTCTCTGGTCGATATGTCCAAATCATGGCAGATACATCACTTGGTACCACATAACACATGTGTCTAATTTTGGGGCATGTTCTTTGTGACGTATTAAAATATTTCCACAATTGATAGAAAACGTTTGAAATTTTGGAGCTTTTTTCACCGCCTATCTGATGCGTATCATTCTCAAATTGTTGTATTCTCTCTTCACCAACAACCACTTTGAAAAAATCAAAGGGTATAGTTTTGACTTCATTTATATATCAATGTTAGAATTTTGGTTAGTTAAAATTCGTTTTGCTAATCATTTTGTATAATCAACAGCGTTTGCATTGAAAGGAAAGAGACCACATGCCCTGAAACCATTAATTAGATTTTCCGGCTTAATTTTATCAACAACTTGTTTGAAAAAAATTGTTTTTGGAGACCACTCCAGAGAAAAGGATGGCTAACACCTTATTTTATCAACTAGAAGTTGAAATGGCCAATTACTATAACACGGCCAATTACTATATTAGTCACCCGCATATTTATTAAGACAATGACGGCTTGCTTTGGTTACCTAGTTAAAATACAATGACTTTGAGTTCATTTAATGACTAGCCTTTTTAGTGACAATTTTTATAAATATGTAGCAATCATACCACAAGAGTGACACACTTCAATTTGTATGTTTTTTTTGTCAAAATAAAACAATCATAACTAGATCAGTAGGGTCTGTTATTTGTTAATTGCGATAATATCTCTTGTAATATATGGACTACATTTATATAAATAAGAAGGACAATCCACAAATCTTTTCTCATTCATCGAGTCCATCACTTGACGTAGTCAACCGACGTTCCATTCGAATTCAGTCTCCGTACATCCGCACCCGCGATTATAACCTCACGCTGTCATCTTTATTATCGTATTTATTTATTATTGTAACGATCAATAAACTCTCTCTTCACAACATCTAAGCAACAACGACTTTCTCTCTCCTCCACTTCATCATCCCCCAACATATATAAGATTCACAAGTAAGACAAGACGTTTCTTGACATATTTGAATTGTATAGAATTTAGATACTTAAAAATATCGGTGAATCATGAAATATATCTGTCACACAATTCTCTGAATACAATCGTATTATACTTAGGACATATGTAGAAACCGCACCATCCAATAGTTATATTCTATCCAATCAAATATTCTCTATGTCAACCCATTGGTGGATTATGTGGCGTACGCCATATGAAACCACATGGCATAGTGGTTTCGGGACATTCGTGGAAATGGTATCGGTTTGCTTACACAGAGACTGTTTAATTTGAGCTTAGTTTCCCGATCTATTGACTAACTTAGTTGCGGGGATGTCATCGCGAGAATATTATGAATAATAATGATTGCCTCGAGTTTAACGTTTTGACAAAGTTTACTCTGTGAAGTTTTAATGGATTTATTTTGCACTGTTTATTCAAAGCGTCTTTTAAGTGAGAAAGCGGATGAATTCAAAATAAATATCTTTTTTCATTTAGAATCATCTTTAATTTCATTGTAATCTATTTGACAAAAGAAAAATTGAATTTTACACGGTATGTTTAATCTTTTACTTCTTAAGTTTGTCTTGAAAATATCTTTTTACGGCCGTATGTTGTAGCTTAACCAATGGGGAATGCCAAAAGAAATGGCGTTTCAAAAAAACACTACCTTATTCTTAGGTCAATAATTAATATAAAGCAATCATTATTCGTAGGATGTTTATCACACTTGAATGGTTAAAGACATAGCTCATAATTAATATCTTTAGAATTATCTTAAAATGTGTAAATCTTGCCCATTTTTTGAATAATAAAATGCCTAATTCTTGTCAAATTTGGGATCACAGAGATTATCAATATAATTTTTTATCGTAAATATTTCATTATAATAATGTCGACATAAATTATACTAATGGTTTTATAAATGCGTTAAAAAATTAATAAATGTAAATGATCTTAACACCACTGCACATGCATGTACTGAAATATGACTATATTCTAAAACATTAGAGCGAGAGGTTTAAAAGAATACTATTTTATGTAATAAAAGTACTTTATGCAGTCATGAAATATTTAAAATAAATATAAAGGATAATAAGGCTTCAAAATTATATAAATAGATTATCTACAGCGTTTAAGGAATGTCCAGGATCATGCTTTGAAAATGAAAAAGCTCCATTTTGACCTACGCTGAGCATGTCCGAATTTAAGACGATACATCAGTGAAACGGCTAATAATTTTCAACTATAGGTGCGACGAAATTTTGGACTCATCCGAGCGAATATCGAGGTGTCAATACGTCAGTTTGTTTCGTGATGGCGACGGGGGTATTAATTCTTAAATCGTGTAAAGATGACTAAAAACGTTACAAATTTACTTTAAAAAGAAAAAATGTCAATGAATATATTACTTATGAATATGTTACTAATAGAACATACGTTAAAGTTCCCACCACCACCCGTCATATAAGCATATCTGTGGATATGCACGGCCGCTTTAACAGAACATTAAATGGACGCATGTTGGATTTATATGACAAATTAAATTTTGTTCGGCATGCATCATTTGCACCCGCGACCCGCAATCCGCGCGTCGCCTAGCCACTATCTTTTTAGACCGTGCCTCAACTGAGGTATAGCCTTAACAGTTTACGACGTCTCCCTTATTTTCATTGGTCCAAATTAAAACCCACGGTGGCCGCGCGGCTTGAGCGTTGGACTATTACGCCGTGGGTCTCAGGTTCGAATCCTGGGTCTGGCAAGTACACATATTGTTTTTCAATTTGCGTGTGAGTCAGGGTATGGACCTAATAGGTTGAGCAAGTGGCTGATATCCATTTCTCGTAAAAAACAATTTCTGTTAATACAAACCTCTACTTTGTGGAGGCCCATATGATCCTATTAAGATCGGACATTGTCGAAAAAAAAATTTAACACGGATGTCGAATAGCACACTGTTTTGAAACAATTCATGACGAGTATATAAAATAATCAGATATCGGCGGTGGATTGGTGACGTTATTATTCAGTTTACACGTGCATGAATTTAATGCTGACAATATGTATTATTGCGGCCATAACAAGAAAATGGAAGTGTAAACACGTATTTTCGTGCAAGTTTTAAGATTGCATGCATGGTTCAAAAAAGTCCATCGATTTCTAAATTTTCACGCGATATTAACTTTAATATAAATTAATATAAACTTGCATGATGTATGCGCATGCGCAGTAAAACGATAGTAGACGAAAAAATATCACGCATCGTATTTTGAAGTTTACCAATTTTCACGACCTATCAAATTACACCATACAATGACAACAACGCGTCTCGCTTACGCTGGAAGAATGAGAATGGTGAGACAGTCGGTACTAGTAGAGTGTACGTTTTATAACTATGCACTTTTTTGCACTTTTTACTACACTGATATGCCTCTTTGCCTGATTACCTCCCATAAAATTGGATCAAATAATGATATAAATTTATATTAATATATGTAGTAATAAATAAATAGATAATCTTCTTGGTCGAACACTCATGCCTGAAGATCGTGACTACTTTTTATTTTACCATCCTTTGAGCGACCAAAGCTTTCCATCCTTCTCGATCTTCCGGTTCTTTCAGGGCAGAATAGATGGTGCCCCCAGTTAGCTCTTTCACTTGGTCGCTCCAGCGCGCAGACGCTCTCCCTCTGCTTTGGCTTCCCTGGAGACCACCCAATACCACCAGTCTTTCATATTGTCCGGTCCGCGCCGGACAATATGTGCAAAAAACTGCAGAATGCGTCTCAGCCATATTGTGGAGAGCCGTTCCTTTATCTGCAGTCTCTGGATGATTGACTGGTTCGTCTTGTGTTTCATCCAAGAAATACGAAGCATTCGGCACTAACACCATGTCATCTTAAATGCATCGATTGCCTTCCACTGTCTTGCCTTCAGGGTCCATGACTGTACTCCTTTTAAAAATATAGAGAACACTAATGTTCGCACAAACATCATTTATCATAAATGTAAAAAACATTTTTTTAGAATATATCACATCATTTTCATCCTAGAGCCGGAGTGAAAAGTTATAAAGCATATTATACTCTACGTGTAAATAGTTTTTAGCGCGATAATTTAAATTACAGGCGCTATTAATTGAAGATATAGGAGTATATTAAAATCGTAAAGTTTGTGTCTACCATTTTACGAATTTCACAAATGTGAAGTCAGAGGCGCTCGCTGGCTAGGCGTTGGGATATATATCTGTAGTTTTTTTTATAACCTAGATATAGTGATGACATAATTTCTCTCTTTGTTAAGATGGCGCAGGCGGAAGAGGAGCGAACCGATGAGCGAGGTGGTTTATTTATTCATCGAAGTCGGAGAGGAAAAATCTCTCGCAGGAGCGAACAAAGGTTGGCCCCTGAATAATATATTCATTTAATTAGCGCTGAAATTCGTTTCGTTTATTATTTGCACGGTTGCCATCTTTGAAAAGTCGTCCCAAAATAGGGGTGGGTATATAATTTTTTTAATCATGATTTATACATAACCTAACTATCATTTCCATTATACATCAGGCATGTCGCTCAAATATGCTGTGATCTACTTAACTCTCCAGTATGAAAACTGGCAATTATATAATACTCTTTCATAATAGTCATTCTTAAATTTAAATATACGTATAATATTTGGCTGAGCACATCGTAAAAATAATGAATGATATTTGTTTCCACAGAATCTGAAAAGTTCGTTATAACTAAAACATTGTTGACATTTTCGGTACCCAGAGATCGCTGTACAAGGAGCACAGAACAGAAAATAAATAGAATTCTGATAGGCTATATACCAATACAGTAAATTTTGACGCAGGGTTTTGAATGTGTGAGTGAACCACGCATTATAGACGTGCAATAGTGTGTGTAATACACCAACATGAAATGAGCGTCAATGCATAAATGAGAGCAGTTGTTAGTATTCGACGTATGACGTATTCTTGACACGTGTTTAAATTTATCCCGTATTCTACCTTACCCGAGGTTGGTTGCCTGCTTCTCCTTACCCGTTAGGCCCTCCTCCCACGGCACAACTGAAATCTGATGGAACTAAAACTGAAATTCCAACCAGTATCTAGCTAATATATTTGAATGGCGGCTCGCTGACGGCGAGACTGGAATCTCTCAGTTTAGAAACGGTAGCGAAGAGACGCGACCGGCCTAAGGCATTTCAGTTCCCATTATTTCTGAGTTCCCTGGCAATAAGCCTACCGCCACGATAAGTGGATATTATGACTCGGTTTAAAACGTGGAGTTGCACATATTATTCTCTTTCTCTTAAGTAATACGATAAGGTCAAGCAGGCTTCCTCGGGGTTAATTAAAAAATATTTTTCACATAAGTGACCAACTTAAAAAAAATATATTTAAACCATGTCCGATCCTAACATCATATTATGGACCTATTAGCCACTGTAAATTTGCGAGACCCGGAATTCAAACACGAGACCCATGATATTATAAGTCTACGCATTAACCGCTCGGCCTTAGTGTCTATCATACTTTAATTAATTTTTTTTTCTCTGCCAATATTGAAACGATTTTTTTTTGTATCTAATTCCCCGTTTTAAAAACGCCACTGAATATCCTCTGATAAAGTAAAGATCTAATGAATATACATTATTTCTTTTACAAACGCCTATTTAAACGATTTTTTTGTATTTCACAGTTTGATGAATTGCTTACGAAGACTTTCGAGCTTCCTATCAGAGGAATTCTTATTTTATGGTCATTTAATATATGCGCTAAGTAGTCAAGAATGTTTTATGTCACTGTGTATTATATTAGAAAATAAAACTATTTTAATATAACTACTAATTCATTATCATTAGTCCTACAAACCAAATTATGCCTTCATCGCCTCAAGTAGAGTTGGGTTTCGGGAATTCTCGAGAAATTTTCGAGATTTTCCATCCTGAATCTCAAGAATTGAAATTTTTAACATTTCGGGAAATCCCAGATCTCGAGAATCTTTTCTCGGGATTTCTTTATTATGAAATATTAATTGAAAAAAAACGATTTTCAATACGAAAAAAGTGGACAGTAAGCGCAAAACGTTCAACGACTGATCGGGGCATTTAACTCAATTAAGCTAACGTCGACTCAAGATCAGCGCAATTTTTGCAACATCAAGGAATTTTGTGTGTCATAAGCGTACGCGATTGTCAGATGCAGCGATTGACAGTCTGTATTTTTTGAAATACTATTTTAATAAGTAATGTATTGAATCATTTTTGTTTTCCTACTTCTATTTTGTTTGTCTTCTTACATAAAAATAAAAAAAAATCATATTTTTTGGAATTTGTCTGTTTTTACACTGATTTTGGGATTTTTACAGGTTTTTTTTTTAAATTTCCCGATTCTCAAGAATTCTTTTCTGGAAATCCCGAATCTCGAGATTGAGATTTTCTCGGGAATTACCCAACTCTAGCTTCAAGTAAATGTAAAACGTAAAACTCGATACAGGTCGACTTTTACATCAAGTATACGTCACCACAGTCGGTTCTTGAACCAATAGCTCCTGTATACGTGCATGGATTTACTTGCAGCATTAGTGTGTATTTTAAACTATCGCGATATTAATTGTTTACATGTAAAATTGCTGACTGTCTCGCCAATCTCATTCTTTAAGAGTAAGCGAGACGCGATGTTGTCATTTTATAGTACTATTTGACAGGTTGTAAAAATCGGTTAACCTCAAAATGAGCCTGCGCGGTGTAGTTAGTTTTTTTCATGTTTGAAAACTTGTACGTATGCAGTTAGCCGTATCACACTTCACTGTGAAATGTTGTATCGGAAATATATGGCCGTATACTAAAGACCGTCCAACCTCTTTGGGTCGCATAGTACTGACATACAATTCATGTCTAAATAAAACACGGTTCTTGTCGGTTTACACTTTCCAGGAAGCCGGCAGCAAACAAATTAAAAAAAAACACCTTTATACTGGATTATTTGTTAGGTTAGATTAGGTAAGGTTTTCATTCTTGAATTCATGAATTTTGCGAAAATCAGCTATGAAAATTGAATTAACTAATGTTCACATTGAATCTAATAAAATTGGAGATCATAATATAGGATGCGGTCATTTCTTTCCGATAAGAAAGTTCACGGCGATCTGCGCCACGGTGAAATGTTTTACGTACAATTTAAATGTAACCCGTTTTTTATCAGCACTATCGTTTAACACGTGTTTAAGTTTGTCTCATATTCCTCCACACTGTTACAATCACACCCAGAAGGTAGGTAGCCCACTTCCCTTAGTATTATGTTACATGGAGTAGACCCAAATGTTTATGAGTAGAGTAGTTAAGAGCGTACTTTAATGAAACGGCAAATAATTTTTAACAGTAGGTGCGACGAAATTTCTCACTAGTCGCCAATCGGAGACCGACAGTCGAGGTGTCCGCACGTCGATTTGTTTTGTCATGGCGTCGGATGAAAATATTCTTAAATCGTGTAAAGATCACTAAAAAACTTTACGTATGTTCTTAAAAAAGAAAATATGTCAATGAATATACTATTATTAATAGTAATATAACAATAAACATAACATTAAATGGACACATGTTGGATTTTTATCACAAATTATATTTCGTTCGGCACGCGTCATTTGCACAATCCGCGCATCGCCTAGACACGATCTTTTTAGACCATGCCTCAACTGAAGTATAGCCTTAACGAGGGCTCATATATTTTTTACAAGCTGCGTTCACGAGCAAGTCAATGATTTTAGTTTATCTGTTTAATAAACTCTCTCACGTAAGAAGGTATGAACGACCTTTGAACTGGGATCCAATTTATGGTTATGTAAAATTATTTGCCATTTGGTAAAACCACGGTACTTGTGCCATTGTGGCTCTCTCTTTCCAATCACGACCACCTCATGAATTATTCGCTTGACACGGGTGAGCGAGGGAGACAGGGATACTAGTCCGTGTTAGAACTGCATAATACGCTCCAATCAATGATATGGCACTAAATTACATTTAGTTTAATTATTATATAATCGTCTCTGGCAGAACACACTATCTATCATGTGAGTTTATTAAGTAATCGTAAAAAGGATGACTTTAAAATAAAGACTGTTTATTTATTAAGAAGGTTTCCAGACGGTAAAGTTTGAAATAAGGAACAATTTGGTATAACTAACTCAATATGTAATTTTTTCGAATTAGTGTCTTCTGCCAGTGATTAGTGACGTAATGTAGAATAGATTTAGCCGTAGTTTTTTGTGTACATAGTTGTTAAATAAAAACAAGGTCATCTCCATCAGCCAATCCACTGCTGGAAGGTGGCTCTCGTGGTGCAATGCGTGCATGCGTTCGATTTCCGGCGATGACACAATATATTTTTATGTGATATTCTCAAAGCCTGTGCGTTTGTGATTGTTCAAAATTACTAACAAACATATTGTATGAAAAAGCAAGGAAGTGTTTTTTAATAATTAAAAAAAATCCATTGCTGGATGAAGACCAAGCTGACTTCATTTCTCTGGGTCATGTACGTTGCGTTGCCACATACTTCAGCATCAAATCCGGTAAATTCTACGTACATATTATAGTCGTCAACATTTATTCAAATAACATATCGACTGTAGAAAGAAAAATGACGTAATCCACACACTGTTTTACGGTCAAAGTTAAAATAAAAATATACATAAGCGTGAAGTGCATGATAATCAATGATTTGGTTTTTATATTAATAAACTGTAGTGACTGAAGAATGAAGAAAGAGAAACTGTAGAATCAATTAAAGAGTTGATTAAAAAAAGCCCAACAAAAATGATTGTTAAGTCGTTTTTCACTTTTTTCCAATTCACTTCTTTCTTATTTAAAAAAAAATCTAGCTAAATTTAGATAATAAATCGGTAATTTCTACTTACATCATTTGGACATAACATAATATATTTAGTCGTATATAACGTTATTATCCAATTAAACCTGTTTTGATGCATTGAGAACGGATAACAAGTTTTTAGTGAAGCATTTCATCGAACGGTAATTTGTACGTATTTTAAATTTATATGAAATACAATAATATCGTATATAATATCAATTCACCGTTATATATTTGTATAATTTAATGGATACGGCTATTGTGTGGTAATATCTGAAAGTATATACATATGTACAATGTTTTTTTGTGTTTAATAAACATTGCTGATCGGTGAAATGCTCGGCGAAGAACGTGTCATCCGGCCTAAATCCAATTTAGACAGTTGATATTTGAATAAATGTTCACGGTCATAATACATGCGTACAACTGTTAACGTAAAAGTTACATAAATAGTCCTTCAGCAGAATTGACTATCGTTAATAAGTCTAACTTTCGGATGGATTTACCTAGAAGTAGCATGCGGACCATAAATGCTATTTATTATGGGATGGCGGTTTATTTAAAAATTTGGTAATAATATACGTATGCCATTTTTGTGATTGTTAATCTAAATACTCTAATTAATGATAATCTATGGTATTATAAAAATGGTTTTTATATCAGGGCTGCCTTCGAGTGTAAATTTCAGAGCACACAGATGTTAATATTATGTTTGCTACCTACAAATAAATCTGCAAATGGCGTAAGTATAGCTAATTTAATAATTATTCAAACTAAACCTTGAATGTATTTCGGCTTCGAATCTATAGATTACAGTTTTTTAACGAATTTGATTTTAACAGTTTTAAATAAATTTGGTTAAGTGTAATAAAATGTTAATAAATTAAGGTACGCCTTTTGGATAAGTAACATTGGAAATATGGGTAAAACGTAGGTGTAAGAGAGAGAAACCAATATACGAGTACAGTATGTCTCTAATTAGCGATAGACCGCACATCGCTTGGTACAGAGTGGCCAAACGGAATATGCAAATCGGAGGCAGTTCCATTACTCAGTAAAAAAAGATAATAATATGTAAAACCACAAAATAGTTTTCAGGGAATACTTTCTGCTACAGATACGTTTTACTAATAACAAAAGTTCGCCGTCGTGGATGGTTGGTTGTGTATATTATAATAATTAACATGCTGCGGTTTTACAATCAATTAAGGGTCACATGCAAAGATGTCAGCTTAACAACACAATAAATAACATGGAAACGTCGCTTTCGGTGATCGAAAATGCTGCCACTTAAAAAAAATTGATTATCCGTATTTCCGTATCATAATTTAAAAATATTAAAAAATGTATAATACTCGTAGCAATATAAATACGAGACAATATAAAATTAATATTAATAGTTATCAATGGTTTATTTGATTAAATGCACACATTACGGGTTTTAGTGTTTCTTGAATTTGGACGATACTGGTAAAATCAAAAGTAATACTATTATAATTGTCAGTCAATGCAGGCGTATTAGATGTCAAGATGATTTCAACAGTTTTAAACAGTCTTTATAAACATATTAGGGGAAGGGAGGGAGACTTGATCCCCGTTTTATATTTGTTGTTATAACTTTTCTCCTACTGTGATTGTAGTAATTCTTTATAACCTATTAGTTGCAAAATTTATCTAGGTATTCGTTGATAATTGACAAAATGTGGATAACTGATTAAAAAAAAATATATTTAACAAATTGTCAGGTAAAGGAAAAGTGATCAAGTCTCCCCCAATGAGGGTGACTTGATCACTGCATATGGGAGACTTGATTAGGGGGGATCCCACATATGTGTGATAGTCATAATCATAAATAATACCTCTAGTTATTAAGAGAAAATATTTTATTGACCTTAAATTCTACATAATAATTTATGCTTTTAATAATTAAATCAAGGCACATCATTCAACACTAAAATTGTGAAGAGACTTGAAAAATGAATTCGCTTCCTCATAGACTTAAAAATTGGTTTAAGTAGATTCTTTGCAATCTGATATCTCGCTACATCACCTGTTTCTTCGACTGCAGGTCATTTAAATGTCTTGTGGTCACGTTTCCTGTCAAATTTCACTTTAAATCTGTTTGCTGTTTGTTGCTGAATCTGTCCAACGTAACGATGTAGCTTCTTTTTGTGTGAAATAAAGTTGACAATTAATTATCCTATCATCTGCCGTAAGCTCAAAGTCATCATCGTCGTCTGATTCGCACTCTGTTAAAAATCAGCTTCGAGGACTCGTCACTTAGGTTGTAAAGAGAATCAGGCGATGGAAGAACGGGAACATCATTTTCCGATGAACTCGAAGAATTTTGAATTTGTTTCAAACATGTTTTCTTTTTCAAGTAAATGGGTAACGTTTTTTATTCATATTTACTCGATTTAAGAATTAATTCCCTCGTCGCCATCACAAAACAAATTGACGTGTTCACAGCTCGACTTTCTCTCTCCGATTACCAGCCAGTCCGAAATTTCTTCGCACCTATAGTTGAAAATTATTTGCCGTTTCACTGAAGTACCGTCTTAAGGTAGGCATAGACCAATGCAAAACTTTTAAGGGGGCACAGTAAGCACAAAAAATATTAAAATTATATGAAAATCTGTGAAAATGAGTTAAGTAAAACAATTAGTACAAAAAACATAAATTCTAAAAACATTAATTATATTTAAAGAAAATGAAAATAATATATTGGACTGATTCACGCGAAAGATTGCGGCCCATTGGTAAGGCTTTTCGTTGCCGAACACATAACAAGATTATAAATATTAAAGTTAAATGGGGGCCATACAGGACAAAAGGTTGAGATGCACTGTACAAAAATTGATAAAACATTTTGAATACTGCTTAGACCCTCGAAACTCAATACAATCTTGCTTTGTCAGCAACTATTAAATGATATATCAACAATAAATACCTACTGCATTTGCTTGATTTCTGTTTATAATACTATTTATTTGAGATCTGTCACTCCTTACGCGGTGCTATTTTAACGAAAATCAACTAAAACATAGGATAGTAAGCTATTGAAAATCATTTTCGACGTACTATAAGAAACGTCTTGTAAACTAGTATTCACATTTGTTTCAGAAACCTGGTCAATAACTTTGGAGAATTGATGCTTCATAAACATTTTTGAAAGAAAAATTCTACCGTATTTTCGAGACTATTGCAAATGGTAACAATATTGCAGAAAATACACTAAAAGCACGCTTTCCTAGTAGGCCCGCCTCAAGGGAGTAAGGCTTCCCCAGTGCAAATTCCCAAAGCTCCCTGCCTCCATTGTAACAAAAAAAAAACACATGAAAATGACAAAAAAATAAACAAACTTGACAAATTAAAATTCATATCCCGATATGTTATTATTATGACTGTAAATATCCCAACTCCAAAATTATGATGAATTATATTATAAAGTGTAGTTAAAAACTAAACTATGTATGTACGTGAATTGGTATGAATTGTATTCAAATAAATTAGTTTAGGCGATACATTTGCCTGAACCTTTTATTTTGAATGTGTAAGGAATATAATCTACTACGATTAAAGATTTGAGGAAAACATACATAGCTCAGATTTACAGTCCATGTGACTATTCCAGTAAATATTTAAAGATTACACTGATTAAGGGGGGACATGCTCAGCGTAGGTCAAAATGGAGCTTTTGTTCTATTTTCAAAGCATGATCCTGGACATACCTTAATCGTTGTAGATAATCTATTTATATAATTTTGAAGCCTTATTATCCTTTATATTTAACATTTGATGACTGCATAAAGTATTTTTATTACATAAAATAGTATTCTTTTAAACCTCTCGCTCTGATGTTTAAAATATAGTCATATTTCAGTATATAAATGTGCAGTGGTGGTAAGATTTTTTACATTTATAAATTTCTAAACGGATTTATAAAACAATCAGTATAATTTATATTGACATTATTATAGTGAAATATTTACGATAAAAAATTATATTGATAATCTCTGTGATCCCAAATTTGACAAGAATTAGGCATTTTATTATTCAAAAAATGGACAAGATTAACACATTTGAAGATAATTATAAAGATACTCATTATAAGCTATGTTTTTGATCATTCAAGTGTGATAAACATCCTACGAATAATGATTGCTTTATAATAATTATTGACCTAAGAATAAGGTAGTGTTTTTTTGAAATACGCTATTTCTTTTGGCATTCCCCAGTGGTTAAGCTACAACATACGGCCGTAGCCATAAATTGACAAACTATAATTGAAGTAGGGAGTAAAATGATGTTAACGCGCGTGTTTGAACATGTACCGTTAAAAAAAAATTCGGTTAGGTACATGTTCCACCCCTTTACAACCAATAATAGTATTTTACTTTTTACAGATTTCTTCCGAAATAACTTTTCATACAAAACAGAATTAACTGAAAATGAATTTAATTCTACTTAAAAACGGCTAAAATTATTAAATTTAAGCAAGGTTTGTACCGGACAAACAACTACCGGACAAATAAGAATACGACCTAATAAAAACGTTGTAAAATATCCACTAAGTATAACGTTTCAATTTATTTTGTTTTTCCGAGCTGCTAATTGAAAGTCATCTAGACGTTTTTTTTTTTAAATATTGTGATAAATTATTCCGGGTGAACTGAATAAAACATTGCAATATTCAATATATATTTTGAAATCAGATATCGTAGTAGAATACAATATAATCAAAGAGTGTTCGTATCATTTAACCTACCCTGTATTTATATATTGGCACCGCTATTCAGGTGGAAAAAAATATGCATATCAGCAGTACCTATGCAATGATTTAAATCCTTCATATTTTATACAGTTCAATGCGCACGTTGGAAAAAAATGAGATATGTACCTACTTAGTACTTTAGTACTGACAATAAGATTCAAAGTACCACAGTGATATAATATATATATTATATTAGGTTTATACGTTTATCCTGGATACAGCGGCAAACACATTCTGAAAACAGCCGATATACTGGATTATTATTTGTTAGTTTAGGTGAGGTTATCCTAACAAATAATCTAGTATATCGGCTATTTTCAAAATGTGTTTGCCGCTGTATCCAGGATAACCGACTAGTATCATATATTATTATCTACTAAAAAGTCCTTCAGCAGTCAAGATACACCAGTATTTTTTTCTGTACATGGTGGATTTGCTGCCCAGCTCTTTGAGCTTGCACTTTTACCCGATTAATGTGGCGAAGAAATACAAATTACAAACCACTTGTCCTGAAATGTGTACAGAAAGGGAAGATATACCCAAGCCGGTCTAACCAGTAAGTTGTTGGGTAAATCGGGCAGTCCGACCTGGTCAACATAAAAGCTTTATTGCATTTAGAGAATTTTTGTCGTCATACTGCCAACGTGAAGTTTTCTTCATATAGATTTTTCGGTAGTTTTGTATTAGGTTTATTTGATACTAGTCTTAATACAATTTTTAATTGTGCATCTACGTGCCTTTATATCCCATGGGTACTCTACTTAAAGTCATATAAATTCAGACAAAGCACGTGTAAGTTCATTGTGACCTCAGTCTTGGGTAACTGCTCCTGAGATATTCCCAGTCCTAAAAAATAATGCTTCACAACCAAACGTAGGGTGCCGTGATACGCCAGATTATGACCGGGTGTGGTACGGGGTGGGTGTGGTTTGGTGAGGCCATTAACTTCAATGTCTTGTCAATAATTGCGGGATCTTACTGTGGACGTAAAAATCTTTTCACATGCATATAACGTTTTTTGTCAGTTTTTAGTTAGGTTTGTTTTGTATAACTTTCTTATGTTATTATTAATATTTTTTGTTTTTGTTAGTTCTCCGTACTTCTCACGTGTTTTTGTTAGTTCTCCGTACTTTTATTATATGAAAGTCAATTTAAACTCACTCAAAGCACACTTGAGTGCGTAGGGACCTAATTGTCCAACTACTTCTGAGACATTCCCAGGAGCAAAAAAGATTATTTAATTGGTATACTATGTATGTATAATTTAGGGCGTCTGCGCTTCTTGCGACAGCCCTCCATGAATTGTTTATATACAAACAAATACATAAATAAATATGAACATCAAAGGTGTGGACGTTATCAATTTTTATTTGGGGTTGGTCAACAACCATTAAATTTGTTCAATCCTTTGGGTTGAATCACTGCATTCAAGCACTCAATATGGTTGAAAAAAATATATAAATATTTGGCCGGTTGTCATTTG
Source organism: Rhyacophila brunnea (assembly GCF_057557595.1). Classification (NCBI taxonomy): domain Eukaryota; kingdom Metazoa; phylum Arthropoda; class Insecta; order Trichoptera; family Rhyacophilidae; genus Rhyacophila; species Rhyacophila brunnea. Next base: position 35,362,828 of record NW_028232806.1, on the reverse strand, counting down.
AACCTGCGACTTCGTATTATAGCATAACAAAAGGGAAAAATCGACTGCTTAATTTGCGAACCAGCTAACTCCATTCGGGAAAATTGTTCAGAAAGGAGAAGAAACTTAATAATTTTAACTATAGAGGGAATTTAACAATTCCAAAAACATAGGTACTTGAAACAATTTTTTTTATAAATAACATGCACTATGAATTAATTAACACACTGTTTTAGTTTCACTTTTTTATTATACAAAAAAAGAGAGGAATTATTCCATTTACGATATTGGATATATTTGGCACACTGCAGTTGGCTGTTTTGTTTGAAGAACGATAACGCATTTATTTATAGTTTGAAATTTATTTGTATAAGCACAGAAAACATGCTTTATAACAAAATGTCATAAAAATCTCATTTTTGGTCAAAAGTGCAGTTAGCTGGTTTGCAGATTAAACAGTCAAAATTCTAGTTTTTATCACACTGTTCGTACTTTAACAATGATAGTAAGGAGCCTACTTAACTGGTATTAAAGGAAAATTACACTTAACATTTATACTCTCCCCTTAATTATAGAATAATACTATTTCATATGTTATCGTAGGAGAATTGAAACAATCACATTACAGGTATTTGCAGCTTTTGAACTTTGAACCTATGTTATGTAGCCATAAACAGATTGATGGGAAAGCAGAAAAGGTAAATTGTCTATTTTAGGTCACTCTTTGATCTTTTATACACTAGTAACATACATGGATATAATTTATTCAAGTAAAAATGGTTAGTCGAAAACCGCAGACCTAGACAAGCGGTTCGGGCTAGAGTGCGGTCACTCTCCCCTTCACCCACAGATGTCCCCAGCCTAGGTGGTTTGCGGCTCGGCTGTCCCAATTCTGTCAGTTGGCGTCCTCGCTATCCTAGCCGATCCGTGACATCTGTTGACGACAGCCGACCCTAATTTGATCCCACCAGTGGTGTCCTCTGAGAATTAAAATGACCCTTTCTCTAGCAGTGATTTTAAAATCACTCCACTCTGGACGAAACACGTGGACACGGCAGTGTCAAATTGATATTTAAATTTTAATCTACAGTTTTTTTCTATTAACACGATGCCAAACACCGAATGGTATATTGCCATAATATGCGTTACGTTTAATGTCAAAACTGAGCAATAATAAAATTGTTAATTTGTTGTTTCCAGGGATCTAGACCTACTAGGTAACCAGTATGTTCATATTCTGACAAAATAAAATGGCTGTTATACATAGACTATAGATACATCTAGACGCCACCCGATGCATTGCTAAATGAAGCGCGTGCCGTGCGTTTGGTTTGTGGGTGAGCGAACGCATTCGTCTACAAAATAATGTTCGAGACCATATACCATTTCGCTAGTGCTCGCCCAAAATGCTTGCACTAGACGCTCAGAATTAAAATGTAATTTTCTATTTTTCTTACGTTATATGGTATTTTTAAGCGGTCAAAATGCAACCATTAGGTAAATATATCCATAATTTAAAGAAACACTAGGTCACTGATATTTAAATATATAATAATATACAAATAAATTATCACGAACATGTATCAACTTACATATGAAACGTAATACCATCTTCTTGCTTATCAGTACGTCTACCATATTTTAATACAACACACAGAACTATCTTTTCTACTTAATTAACTAAAAATATTTACCACTGACTTTATGTTTAACACAAAAAATAACAATTTTAGCAACACGGTTATCGACGATTAGTTATGCAATAAGCTAAGATATGCCGGCTACATCGTAGCAAACCATCTCCCAGATCTGTAAACCTTTTATCTTACTCTAGCGCGTGTCGCAGAGATTATAAGGGTAGCGAATACTTTCTCACTCGCACTTATGCATCGTTTTTGTTCAGGCCTTGCTGTTATATTATTTTTGTACAGCAACAAAATCTACGAGGAATTTGGTGTACCCAACATAATCTAATGCCGGGTCCACACTGGCAACATGTCGCCGGCAACCTCGTTCAATTTTACTATTAATAATTAAATAATTATCATAATTGCTTAAGAAATTTTACGATAATTATCATAATCATCGTAAAATTTAACGAGGTTGCCGGAGACATGTTGCCAGGGTAGACCCGGCACAATGCGTCAAAATTCCACGATTACAGGCTGGTCATGTAAGACCGCCTGGATAAACTTTTTGGATGGAGGGCTAGATTAGGAATATAAAATGAACGGGGGACCGCATGTAAAATATTATTTTTAGACATACATTATTTATTATCATGAAAAAGGAATTTCAACATAAAAATATAAAAGAATCCCTAATAGTCAACAATTTGATGACAAGAATGAATTTGTTTTGCATTTTTTAGCTTGAGCTCTACAATTCTGTGCACGCAAGGCCGGTCATAGAAAATGAGCGTCTATGCGCGAAAATGATACAGGTCTCATTTAGCGGAGGTCGTGAGACGTGGTGTTACACCGACAGAAGTACTTACAGTAAGTAATTAAGTAAATAATCACTAGTCAGCAATAAACGACATTTTGTGAATTTATATGCATTTTTTTTCAGTGACACCACTGGGCTCAACCCCTGCAGGCAGAATATCTACTGACAGTATTGTGACAATTTGAGATCGCAAGGGTTTCGTATCAACATCACCCATAGACCATGTAAGTTTACCCAGTCGAGATATGAATACTAAGCGACAGAACAAACAATTAGCTTGTTTACTCAAGTATTTCTGAAAACCCATTGTCAAGAAATAGCTGTTTGGATTTATGTCTTATTGGTAAATCACTGTTATGTTTAATTGATTTCAACATTTCATTATGTTGTCATGTACCCAGACAATTGAATATGTATATATATTCGGACGCTTATTAAAAACAACTACATAAACTATATAATACTTAATTGGTTATCAAATAAGAGATATACATAATTTTGAAAACACTTCTGACCACAGAACAGATAATAAAATAGAATATCGATAGGCTATATTCAATACGCAGCATGTGGATGCAATACACGTTGATGGTGTCCTACGAAAATGTAGCACGTATTATGCACGTGCAATAGTGTGTGTAATACACCAACATTAAATGAGCGTAAATACATAAACTGAGAGTAGTTTTCAGTATTCGACGTACAACGTATTCTTGACACGTGTGCAAGTTTAACCCGGATTCTTCCTTACTCGAGTCGGTTACTTGCTATCGCCTTACCTGTTAAGTATTTCAGTTCCCATTATTTCTAAGTTCCCTGCTTCTGACTAAATATATTAGACCCATTAGATTTTTTTTGAAAAAAGTATGATATACCTAGGTATTAATCGAACCTGCATCTCTCTGGTATCTATGCTAAAGGAGTTATACTTAATTACAACAAACTTTACCTATTGGATTTTTGTTATTCACTGAAGTGCTTTCCAAATTAAGCTACTATTGGAAATCGGCTTTTGTATTTTAAATCAAAGTAGGTAGGTGTTACTTTAATTACTAACCGACGTTACAGTGTTACGGATCACTCTAAGATTTTTTGTTTGTAACTTACTTGAACTCGCTAATAATTTTTAACTAACTATTTTTTTAATTCAACGAATAATTCACAAGATTTAAGAATATAATATTCTAATTATTAAAAAAAAATTAAAAAAGCCAATAGTTAAAGTTTGTCTAATTAAGTATGACTCCTTTAGCATAGTGGACTATATGCGTGGGCGCGATACCCGAGAGATGCAGGTTCGATTCGTGCGGGGTAGGTATCTTACTTTGTTCAAAAAGATTTTTTCTATTGGTTATAATATATTTTTTCAGAAGTGTTTTCAAAAATTATATATGTTTAATAATTAGAATGTTACATTCTTAAATCTTGTTAATTATTCGTTAAAAAAATCATTAATTAAGAGATGTAAGTATACACTGAATTTTTCTTTCAATAAGTTGATTGCGTCACGAGCTGTATAGCATGTTGCACCATTTCATTAGAACCAAATACCGTCCAGATTAAAATCATGCCAGAAAAAATCAGTAATCATGTTTCTGTAGCATTTTCCATTGACAGTAACTGCATTACCATTTTCGTTTATAAAAATACAGTCCAATTACACCTCCGGACCATAAACCACATTAAAATGTTAATTTTTATGGATGTAAAGGTGTTTTACATATAGCATATGAGTTTTCATTACTCCAATTGCGACAATTGTGCTTATTTATGCAGCCATTTAACCAAAATAATGAGCTTCAACGCTGAAGATGATTTTTTCATGAAATGTTGGGTCTATTTCAAGTTGCTCTAAAGTCCAATCAGCAAAATTTCGACGCATGAAATGGTCATTTGGTTTAAGTTCGTGTGTTAACTGTATTTAATACGCCTTCAAATGTAAATGTTTATGAAGAATATTCCATGTAGTGCCATAAACAAGTCTTGAAAACGTCGTGCAATTGATGGTTTTGGATTTTTATCCACATTTTGATTCACAACATCGATATTTTCAGCAGTATGTTTACGTATTTGATAGGTTGGATTCTTAACATGACACATATTCTATTTTACTAGAGTTTTATAATTAAATTACGAATAGTAAGCTCTGTTGGTCGATTATTTTGACTATAAATTTCACGTAATGTCTGAAATGTACCCCAAATAGATTCGTCATGCTTGTAATACATTTTAACAATTTATATACGTTGTAAGTACAACTGTGTATTTTTATTACCACGTTTTTATTAGCTCGTATTCTTGTTTGTCCAGAACAGATTTTTCTTGTTTGTTCAAGATTTGTATTGGACGATTGAAGATTTTTAACTAACTTCCTGACCAGCTAGACATTTGAATCTTTTAGAATAGGTATATCAGAACACGACGACAATGCATTCTTTTAATACTTTTAGCCATCTTTAAGCAGAATTGAATTCATTTTCAGTTAATTCTGTTTTGTATGGAAAGTTATTTCGGAAAAAAATTTGTATACAGTTAAACACTATTATTGGTTGCTAAAGGGGTCCTAGCAACTAAATTATTAATATTATATACGTGCGTTACTATGGCAATCAATATGAAATGTCAAAATGACATTTCAGTATTCTATATTTATTCAGTATTTCTATCAAGTAGTATTAATACATAGAATTGTCAAGTTTATATGATTCAACAGAAAATTAAAAAAAACGTGGCATATAAAAAGTTCTTTTTATCTTGTAATTATTACATGATGATTAATTGCCAAACAATACTGAACAAAGATGTCAATTTTGCTGGGAATCTGAAAAAATTGGCTGCTATGACGATTTAAATATCTATAGTAAGTACGATTTGATAACCCTATATTATTATACAAGTTAAAAGTTTGTTTGATTTCCTTTTCCTATTTGACTCCAACTGAAATATAGTACATTTACTATGAAAAATACAAAGTTTGTTCAAATTACCTTTCCTGCCAGTTCTGACTTTGAATTCATGACAGAACAAAATAAAGTTTGAATATTTTGGATTCGATGTTAATTTGATGTTCTTTTGTTTGACTTAGCTGTCAGAATTATTTTCATTTTAACATGTTGTATGTCTAGATATTTTAATATTGAAGATTGTAATTATTATTGTTTTGTTAAGTAATATAAATGTATATCGATCAGTGAAGCGACCTCGTGAGAACTCGGGTACTTCAGCTGGTATAATAATATACTATTCACTGTCATATTGAATAAACATTATAATCACCATGGTAACACCTACGATGGCCGCGCGGCTTAAGCGTTGAACTATAACGCCGTGGATCCCAGGTTCGAATCCTGGGTCTGGCAAGTACACATATTTTTTTCAATTTGTGTTTGTCCAGGGTATGGACCTAATAGGTTGAGCAAGTGGCTGACATTCATTTCTCGTAAAAGACAAAATCTGTCAATACAAACCTCTACTCTGTGGAGGCCCATATGATCCTATTTGAATCGGACATGGTCGAAAGAAGAATTATAATATAAGAGAGTTATAAAATCATTTATTTATTAGATTATAATTGTTAACAGATTTCTATGTGACGTCTCTAAGAATCCTTGTGCCATCAAATCATGCCATCGTCCTGTAGTCAAAATTAACTAAATATATCCAACGATTATTTATTGACTGCTTTGCATCATCACAAATAATCTTTAATAATACGGATTGTATAATATAATGTATAGTTTATTAAATCAGAAATACCGTTGGATGTTTTTATTTTTCCTTTACTAACGAGTAGCAAACATAAAGAAAACAAAATTCTGAGGTTAAAACGTAGTATACCTAATATTAACTGTGATCAAGTAACCACGTGGTAAATTTTATTAGAAGTGGTATCATTATGATATATCAGCCATGATTTATTCTGGATAGGAACCGTTTTCGAAATTGTATTTTTCTGTATAAAATTGTACTTATGTTTTTATTACTATTATTATTATTATTAATAATATTATTATATAATATATTTTCTTCTTCTTTTTGTGAGAGTAATATTTGTTAAAATGTAAATGTCATGTTGTGAACGTCTTGAATTTAGATTTGTTATGTCCACAATGTTTGGTATTATTAAATAAATAAATAAATTATTATCTATGATGGTAACACTTTGGAATAGCGGTGTCAGATATACAATAATATGTAATACAATAATAAACCAATGTTTTTAATGATAGTTTCGACTGTAGTATAAAAAGATTATTCGTTTACAATGTAACATTCAATGGTTCTAAAGTCGATAGTAAATATAAAGATAGATTCTCCCATTTAATCGCTTTCTCGACGAAAGCACGTTATAAATTTTAAATGGGGTAAATGGTAAAAATAAGTGTAAAAGAGTAACATTTATAGGGGTTTAAGTAATTGATAACTAAAGTAATTGATAGGGTACATTATGCTAGCCCGCAAACAAACTATGCGATTGTTTCTAAACTTTTGCCTCTACGGCCTACACGAATGTCTATGAACAAATTCATACAATGTTGTTTTGAATATTTTATTTGCAACACGATAAATATTATTAATATATAAATACAATATTAAGTAAACTATAATTTAATTAATAACTATTTCCCCAACTCTCCCCCACCCTGCAGCGGTACTACAGAAGATATCTATGCGCTGCAGATCTCACATGGTGGGGGATACGAAACGTTGCGATAGATCGATAGAAGTGAGGTGGTGTTGTACTTGTCCTATGCCCCAACTGGGACGTGACGAGGTGAAGTAAGTAAGTAAATAACTCACATTTTGCAATTTTTTCGTTTTTGAGTTAAATATGCCAAGTGATGCTAAATGCATTAATCTATATACAGAAAAATAGTTGGGTACCAAAAGTCACTTTGAACCATGTGAAAATCATTGACAAAATGCACTGTTGGTGTCATAACTCACATATTTCAAAGAATAATGTGAGTTTTGTCACCAAGGCCTTTCTAACCAATCAAGGAGCTCTATTTCTCACAGTATGCTGTATGTCTGCCGCGTAATGCCGGGTCCACACTGGCAACATGTCGCGCGACAACCTCGTTAAATTTTACGATAATTATCATAATTGCTGAAGAAATTTTACGATAATTATCATACTTATCGGAGCCGGCATAAGAAGTGTTATATGTATTTAAAAAAAATAATGTAAATCGACTGACTCACTCATTATTATTCAAGAGAGTTCAATACTTTTCTTCTAATTACAAAAAAATCGTGCTCTGGTGGTTTTTTGCGATTATATCAAAACTTGATTTTTGGAATATGTGTTACGACTCTAAGCGACTCCAGTACACTTTCGATCTTCGGACCCTCCCTCATCTTCCTCAGTGTGTTGGGTGATAGTATGGTACAATCACAGCCACTCAAAAGCTAATAAAATATTTAGTGTATGTAATTACCTAATAATTTATTTCCAGTAGGTGCTTGGTTAATCTAGGCATGTCTATAAATTAAATATAGCCTAGGCGCGTGATTCAATTAGTTCGCTAATTAAGGCCGTCCGCTCGTTTTTAGGGGTCTTGCATAAAACGTAAACCTTTCAATCACAATTAAAAAAAACTAAAATAAATTGATCTTTTAATTTTCTTAATAGATTTATAATAATAAATGAAATAATTTACACTTATTATTTTACTATTTGTAATTATTTATGTCGTACCTATAACTTTTCCAAAAGACGGCAAATAGTTACGTTACAGCTGTTTTTGAAATAGGTTTAAATAATTACAAGATAAAAAGATCTTTTTAAATACCTCGTTTTTAAATTTTCTGTTGAATCATATAAACTTGCAATTATATGTATTATTACATACTTTTTTTTGTACTTGATAGAAATACTGAATATTGAAATGTAATTTTGACATTACATTTTGGTTTCCATAGTAACGCACGTATATGTTATTAATTTAGTTGCTAGATCCCCCTTAGCAACCAATAATAGTGTTTACAAACTTTTTCCGAAACATACAAAACAGAATTAACTGAAAATGAATTCAATTCTGGTTAAATCTGGCTAAAAGTTTTAAAAGAATGCATTATTCTGATATATTCTAAAAGTTTCAAATGTCTAACTAGTCGGGAAGTTGGTTAAAAATCTTCAATCGTCCAATACAAATCTTGGACGAACAAGAAAAATATCTGTACCGGACAAACAAGAATACGAGCTAATAAAAACGTGGTAAAATACCAGGGTACTAAGAATTTATGGGAACTGGCTTATCCAAGGCAGGCGGGGGGCGGCGTGGCGGATTGACCAGATAAATGAGATAAACACACATCTAAAATTGCTTTGATAGTAAAAAAAGTCGCCTGCGGCGCTACTATACTTCATATCCATTAACATTTTAATCTATATAATTGTGCGATGTACTAATTATTAATCATTGTGTGTTGATAATCGGCACTGAATATGTACCCTTAATTTGACTCAAACACACAATTTGAAAAATGTTAATGCAGTGTCACACTGCTTTTAACCTTAGCGATAGGTAGGGGGGCCGCCAAAAATCCTAGTCTGAGGGCCCGCTTCAGGATACGGGGGCCATGCTTACTCTACTAGGTGTGATATAACAAGCAACGGATCTCAAGTGTGTAAAAATATCGAATAAACTTATACACGTGCTAGAATTATGTTATTTTAAATAGTTACGTGGTGGGTATGATAATAAAATGCATTCAAGTTTGTTATGTAAATGTAACGTGTATCCAATATTGAGTGACGTCAGCACGCTTTGTTATGTTTGGGTTTTACGGCCTGACCGTCATAACATAGCCTGCTTCAAAATATTGGTCCATGGCAATGGCTTTTACATTGCTATTTATTAATTTGATCTGTGAAAAATACGTCGATTGCCAAAAATTAACGCATTTTTTGAGCGCTTCGATGTGTTAATACTACTAGTGAATTTTGTAGAAATTAGATAGGACACGCATAGCTTAATTGATAAAGTACATTGGCGCGAATCCAGTAAATGGATTTTTGCCCGTTGTATTTGTTTAATTACATACTAAAAACTAGTCAATTATTCGTTGAATAAAAAAATAGTTTCTTAAATAAATTTAATTTGAATTATTACACTTAATATTTCTGAAGAACCACGCGCCCGTACTAAAATCCGCGATTTGCCGACCTCTGGGATATAAATAATAGGGCTCTTGTGGTGCAGTGCGTAAAACGCTGTAGGCCCGGGTTCGATTATCGGCGAGGACATAATATATTTATGTGATTTTCACAAAGCCTAGGTTTGTAATTGTTTCACTTATTGAATATACATAATTTGAAAACACTTCTGAAAAATATATAACCAATAGAAAAACACCCAGCTGGTTTCGAGCCTGCATCTCTCGGGTTTCGCGGCCACGTGCATTGACCACTTTGCTAATAGAATCTTTTAAAAAAAAATGTTGTTTCACTTATATTACTAAATACGAGTACACTAATCTTAATTAAACTACATTAATGTCATTGGGCATCTAGGCATGTTGTAGTCAGTAATGCCAACCGTACTATAATTATAGTTCGATACTATAATTTTGATTTAGCGAAAAGTGTAAAATACTATAATTTTACACCAAATATACTAAAATACTATATTTTTAAAGGTTCAAGATGAAAAATGTTTCTGTACTATATTTTTTTGCAGAACTACTATAATTTTTACGCCTTAATAATATAATCAACATTGAAAAGGATGGCAACACTGGTTGTAGTGTTAAGAAGAATATAATATAACATGTATATATTTATTAAGCGCTTGGCAATCCTTCCAAGTCTTTTAATAGAAATGGAGTGAGGACTTGATCGGCGGATCCTCTTTTAGATGAGAAGAGGCGATATGGCAGCGAGTCGCAGTCAAAACCTCAGTAAAATCATAAAAAAATTTTGATAACAAAATAATTTAAATATACTAATTAGTTGAGAAATCACCATTAAATTTATTACCAGAAAATGTTCATAAGGCTAAAATTGTAGTGCAAATTCTCTGAGAAATACTAAAACAGTTGTTTTTGTATGTTCGACCAACAAAACTGGCAATAACAGGCAAGTCACAACTCACAGTGTCAATTTGCGTCAGTTTGCGTCAGTTTGTCGTCGAATTGGGCCAGATTGCGTCAATCGTCACCCTGCCGCCCTGGTTCATTGTGTTTACCTACCATTGTACGTGAATATTGCGATACGTCGAAAGGGTTCGACGGTACAATACAAAGAAGTTTATTTCGCAAAGCTACTTTGACATTCTGAAAAGCCATCATACTTCAATAATACCTGTAATTAAATGTGGAGTAGTAACGTGTCGACTTGTTAAGTCGTGGGTCTCATTTGGAGTCCCGAGGAAATGACAGATTTTGCAACATCCCATGATAAAAATAAAATAAGAACTATAAATTCAATCTACCAACGTATGTAGTAATAATTACAAGATAAAAAGAACTTTTTATAAACCACGTTTTTAATTATATTTTTATATTAACTTTATATTATATTATATATATTAACAATTCTATGTATTAATAAATACCTTTTTTGTACTTGATAGAAATAGTGAATGAATATAGAATACTGAAATGTCATTTTGACATTTCACATTGATTTACATAGTAACGCACGTATATTTTAATAATTTGGTTGCTAGGACCACCTTGCTTGACCAGCTTTGCACGCCAAACGCTCTATATAATATCCTAAATACTAGTAAGTATTTTGGATCATGTTTCGATACTAAGTATTTTTACAACGTTTTTATTAGCTCGTATTCTTGCTTGTCCGGTAGTTGTTTGTCCAGTAAAAATCTTGCAATCGATTTTTAACTAACTTCCCGACTAGCTAGACATTTGAAACTTTTAGAATGTATCAGAACACGATGCCAATGCATTCTTTTAATACTTTTAGCCATCTTTAAGTCGAATTGAATTAATTTTCAGTTAATTCTGTTTTGTATGGAAAGTTATTTCAGAGAAATCCGTAAAAAGTAAAAGACTATTATTGGTTGCTAAGGGGGTGGTCCTAGCAACTTAATTATTAATATATATGTGCGTTACTATGGAAATCAAAATGAAATGTCAAAATGACATTTCAGTATTCCATATTTGTTTGTTTGTTTGTTTTTTATTTACTTCATATCAAGTACAAGTTTGAGCATATTGAGTATAATAATTCAACAGAAAATTTAAAAACGTTGTTTATAAAAAGTTATTTTTATCTTGTAATTATCTTATATTGGTAGTAAGTACACATAGTCTTCAAAATCGACCAGTTTTCCCACGTATAGTACAGTGTAATATTAATTATTCAGTTTGCACTCGAATTAATCTGGGCGGCTATTTAATTTTCCTCTTCTGCCTTTGAAGGTGCGCCCGTCCTATGTACAGGCACATCTCTTTTCCCGCACCGGATGAGCGATTTCCCAGTTGCCTACATATAGTACGCTAATGGGATTTCACCACTCCAAAATCTATTTATCTGTCTCGTCCCTGGAAAACTCGGCCAATTAGGGCGTTTAAAGCTGAAGCGGAAACGCATGGGAGCATGAGCAAAATGTTGTATTAGATTTAAAAATAATGTGTAACGCCATTTTCAGATTACTTTGATCTTTTAAATGATTTTCTAACATCACCTGTCATGTTTTTACACCATTGTGGGCATACACAAAGGCGTAACTAACGAGAAACGCTTTTTAAAGGTGTAGGTATGGGGAGTGGGTCTAAGAACATTCTTCGCCGCCAATTCACCGTACACAGCTCTTCGCAAAAAAATCATCGCCCACAATTCTCCGCACAAAATTCTTCGCCCACAAATCTTCGCCCAACATTCTTCGCACATAATTATTCGCACAAAATTCTTCGCACAAATTCTTCGCACATAATTCTTTGCCCACAATTCTTCGCACAAAATTCTTCACACTAAATTCTTCGCACACAATTCTTCGCACAAAATTCTTCGCACGTAATTCTTCGCACAAAGTTTTTTCCCCCATAACATTTTAACCCACAGTTCTTTCACTACAATAATTATTCTTCTCGCCTCAATTCCAATTTTTGTTTTTAAACAAAGTACAGATAAGAATCATATTTAAATATATTTTTATACACTGAATTTTGAAAAGCCTACTATAAATATACATATTAGAAATAATCATATAAAAAACTTGGACATAGTAGTATATTTCATCTTCATCTTCTTCCTGGTGCTACAACCCTAAATGGATCTTGGTCTCCTACAGCATCTGCCTCCATTCAGGTCTATCTAAAGCCGTTTCTGTCCAGTTTACAACACACAAAGTATTCAATATATACTCAAAACTATCCCTCTATCTTGCACGAGGTCGACTAGGTCTTTAATTGCCTTCCGGATTCCCGAATGTCAGTTTCTTTTTAATGCATGTCTCATCCATTCTGTGTACATGTTTTCCATCTAAGGCGGCTCAATTTGATGGACAGTACAATATGTCGGCTAGGTCTCCGAGCCATAAATGACAACTGGTCTTAATTAGTATTTTGTACAAGATGCATTTCATGTGTCGGTTTAATATTCTGGACCTGGTACCTAGCACAATTCTTTTTTTAAATTTAAATTTCTAGGCTACATTAACTGTTAATAGAAGACGTATGAATACTCTAACCATTATGATATTTATGCTTATATAAGCGAATTTAAGTACATCATTGACAAGTCAATCAGCCGTCGGAATAATGAAAACATGTTACGAAAAAAACAATACAGTAGAAGAAAAAATATTAGTATTTATTTTTCATTACTTTTTATTGTTAAAAATACAAAACGGTGGCACATCCTTAACATTCACAATAGAGAGACTTTCGAGTTGATGGAAAATCGTTCGCAGCGTTCGGAGCACAAAGCTTGCTACGGGGAAAGCCAATCGGGGATATCCTGTAGGATGATTAAGCGGCTTGCCAGATCTAATTATAATTATTTATGTATTCGGACCTATGGCTTATTTGCCGCGTTTTTTCCCCGCCGTAAATAATCGCGCGGCAAATATCATGACAAGCTATAAACGCGGGAAAACGCCTGAAATATGGCGGGAATAAATCAAGGATTGGCCTGAATTTGACAGGGGCGCTTAATTTTACATTGAATATTATTCAATATATCCTGGTGAATGCCTGTTATATTAATGGCTGGTGTTAGTTGGGAATATCCAATGATGGGTTTATAAGCCCACGCGACTGTCAACAAAATATACCTACGACATTATTGAATGATTAATATTGACAAAAGAGATGATATATACAAGAATTAAAATTAAAAATCATACATGCACCACGGTAGCGAAGGGTGGAGGTAGGCTGTTAAGATCCGCCATAAATAGTTCACATTAAACTTTGTTAGTCATACGTATTTATATTACCACGTTTTTATTAGCTCGCATTCTTGTTTATCCAGTACATTAGTAAGTACTGGATAAACAGTACAGTAATTTTTTCTTGTTTGTCCGATGCAAATCTTGCAATTTAACGAAATTCTTGGCTAGCTAGACATTTGAAACTGTTAGAATATATTAGAACATGATGATAATGCATTCTTATAATACTTTTATCCATCTTTAAGCGGAATTGAATAATTCATTTTCAGTTAATTCTGTTTAGTATGGAAAGTTATTTCGGAAAAAAATTGTAAAAAGTAAAACACTATATTATTGGTTGCTAAGGGGGTCCTAGCAACTAAATTATTAATATATACGTGCGTTACTATGGAAATAATTAATATGAAATGTCAAAATGACATTTCAGTATTATATATTTATTCAGTATTTCTATCAAGTATAAAAAAAGGTATTTATTAATACATGGAATTGTCAAGTTTATATGATTCAACAGAAAATTTAAAAACGTGGTATATAAAAAGTCCATTTTATCTTGTAATTATTTATTGACCTAATACTACAATTTACGGATGGTCCTGGTTGGTTTTTAAAATCAATTAAACCCTGCCTAAACCATAACATTATACTTTTGGTATACTTTAGGCGGTATGACAAAATTTTGCACACTTTTTCATTCATACTTAATTGTTTTCGTTGGATTAAGAATAAATTATATTATTCCACATAGTGTTGGCTCATTTTTTAAATTCACTATTAAAATAGTTCACATTAAATTATTTTTATTGAACTAAGACTAGAATAATTTACAGGTGATGTTGGTTAGTTTTGAAAATTATTTAAACCCTGCCTAAACTATACCATTATAGTTTTGGTATACTTTAGGCGATACGACAAAATTGTGCACACTTTTTCATTCATACTTAATTGTTTTCGTTGGATTAAGAATAGGATTTTTTTGCGTGATCGGTAATCGTAAAGCTTATACGATTTACGTGGGTTCATTTAATACAATTATTATTTTAGGTTTTTTTCTAATCTGTATGTTTCTGAGGCTACTTCAAATTATGTACGAATGCAGAATGAAAGATTTATCGAATCTTGCTTATTATTTCACAAAATCAAAATCATTTATCATTGAAGACCTCTGAAAGAATATTGAGGGACGAATTGAAAATTTGAAGGGTGCATAATTTTTTCATTATTTTTTTTTCCAGTCCCGCTCCGTTTAGCATTTATCTCAATCAAACGAACGGACGGACGCAATCAAATCCTTCCGAAGGCCGTTTTAATTGAAAAAAAAATGAATAATGTATTAAAAAAATTATGAAAAAATCGACAATCCTTGATTAAGCGTGATGATTCTTTCCCGATTGCTAAAATTTTGCAATTTTCGAGATTGTTTTTTTTAATGTTTGATTTATGGAAATTATTATTATTTAAAATACCTTTACTGTTATATTTTGAAGGATGCCGAATGATTTTTTTTTGCATTACGACTTTTATGATTAATTACATTTTTATTATAGACGAGCACGTAACTGAATAAATAGGAAGATTTTTCGTAATTATACAGAATAATTACAAGACGAAAAGAACTTTTTAAATACAACGATTTTTTTTCTTTTGTCGTGTTAATCATTGTCAATTATTTGGTGGAAATTCACTATTAATGAAATAAAAACAATATTTAGTACCGACCAATTCTAATTACTAGTTTAATAATATTCAGGATTGGCTCCTTCCTCTTCAAACGGACATCACCAAATAGTATTATATTTATTGTGTTTTATTTTGATTATTACTTACACAACGTTATATATGATATTACGTCGTGATACTTTTCTTTTTTCATCATGTCCCGACCCAGCATTGGGGCATAGGGCAAGTACAAGCTCGCGCCACTTCCCTTGATCGCCTTCACTGATGCTAGACCTGCAGCGCGTAGATAGTTTTTCTATATGTAGGATGTAGGATAAGGGAGGGCCGGCTACGATGACGGAACGCTTAAGGGGACGTTCTACAGAATTGGCCTTGAGAATTGAAAATATGATTTTTTAACATGTGGTCCATAATATCTGGTCTACTAGTTAATATAAAAAGGTCGTGTCAACGTTGTTTGTGTCAATAAATTTGCTCTATGACTCGATCCGACTCATATTTCATCAGGGCTGTCGAAGACATAAATCAAAAATATTTATAATTTTAAATTTTTATTTATAATACATATTATTTAAGTTTTGTGCATCTAATGCCGGGTCCAAACTGGCAAAAAGTTAAGTTGCTGGCAACCTCGTTAGATTTTACGATAATTATGATGATTATCATTAAATTTCTTAAGCAATTATGGTAGTATCGTAAAATTTAATGAGGTTGCCAGTGTGGAAATGGCTTAATATCCACTGTGGTTCACGTAGTGGTATGGACCTGGGGTTAACTAATTCAGGAAGTCAACACCCATGATAGAATTTTTCCAGTTTTGGTTGCATTATATTCCAAAACTCTTCTGTAAAAATCGTTTCCGATTTTATAAATGGAAATTTCTCGGTGTACATAGTAAACAAACCTACGAATAAAAAAAGACAATAAGGAACATACTGATTCATCGCAGTAAAATCTGGCAATCAAATTCGCCATTTTGAAAAGCGACGATTTTGAGTAAACAAATATCACATGGTCTGTACCTACGTGTGCGGCAAACTTCGAATGTGTTTGTAATTTTGTGTATTTTATGTTTGTGTATCACGCATTGTCGGCCATATTTGCCGGCTTTTCTGATTGCCGTGATTTGTACACATCTTCCTTCCTGTCTTTTTTTATTCGTAGAAACAAACAGTATTTTTTATTAGTTATATGAAGTTGGTCTTGAATCTGTAATAAAATAATACACAATTAAAAGATTTTGAAATAGAAAAAAACACATTTCCAAGCTTTCAGCCGTGCTCACTCATGAATGTCATTCGTCATTTAGATAAATATATACACATTTTGATGTTATCTTGCAAAGTGCGAATGTAATTTTTTCAAATAATTGATATGGATTAATTATAGCATCGTATTATTTTCTCGAAATCATAAACATACTATAATAGTATTTGAGTATCAACCTATGTTCAATTTGAATTGGGTTATAATAATAATATACCCGTATATATATATCAATAGTATGTTTGCTACAAAATCCACCCAAGTTATCAGTACGTACTTGCACAGGTTTGATTAAAAACTGTGATGAAATTAACATTTAAAAAATATTATATTACATAATATTATTTTGACAGCCCTGTTTTCTGATCGGCGTATATCTTGCAGGTGTTTATAAAATAATAACAATGTTCAGCGGCAGACAATAATGTTTCTTGAAATAAAATCTCCAATGATTAGTGATTTTTGCGAAAAGGTCGATTTAAATTAACGTACTTACGACGCCGAGGTCCTTTTTATACTAAATTATATTTGAATGTCGAGCTCTTTAGCGGTACCTTAAGGCTGTGTCATAAGGGTACGAAGTAACGCACTCTTTGGTGGCATCCGGAACACATGTCCCAGCTACTTAAAGCGTCTCATCGTGATTACTTCAATCACTGAAGACTGCTGTGTCCGCTCACGAGCTCAGATGTTTGTAATACGGTCGTACCAATGTACCCTTAAGATTCTGTGGAGACATCGATTCTCAAAGTTCAAAATCCGAGACCTTTGAAGCTTACATACTGTAACATATAATAGGTATATGTATATATTATATAATTATGCTCATAGCACGTGAGTACCATTTCACAGTGTTATATTAAACAATAAAGCTTATAGAACATGTGCGAATCTTGCTAAAATTTACCTACAATTTGAAATTATACGTACTTAATTTAATGTCTTTTTTATTGACCATGTCCATGACCAGGTTCGTAACGAATTTGTAGACAATTCGAAAGTAAAAATGTAAGGGGGAGGCATTCCAAGTCCGCTTAAGGAAAGCACTTTGATTACGGATGTCACCAGTGGCGAAAGGTGACTTTTGGAAAGAGGTAGACTGTGGATATTTGATAAAAAGAACACACTTCTCAGGTAGACTTACGAGAAATAAGAAGATAATACGATATTACTACTAATGAATAGGTACACCCTAATGACAACGACGCACTAATTTAATGAAACTTCAAAAACTCACTGACGACATAAGATAATTAAGTGATCGGTTTAAATTAAGTATTTTTCAAAACATTTATATACATCAGAAATCATTAGATAAAAGTTCTTTTTATTTAAAAAAAACAGTCTATCTATATTTATTAATATTCGATTAAACACTATAATTTTTTTTTCGGACTTAGGCTCTGCGATCGGAGCTTACCTTAGTTCATACAATTCGATAGAATAGGCAAGGCTACGTGACATAAAGTTCATATGAAAATTATTTGAAACATAATCCGACCTTTTACATTAAGACAGATGGCGCGCTGTGGTATATTTTTTAAAACCTTTGCAGAATGTTTTTTAATTATTTGTGTAATACATTCCTACACATACGGCATCTCTCGTTGGCAAAATAAATTATTTTATATAATATATAATCAAATGATTATATAAATAAGTCAATATGCAATAAAAAATATTTTTCTTAATAAGGTAGGCTTCAAATACTCCCCTAGTATAGAGGCTTCGCCACTGGATGTCACTTATTTAGCTGAGAGCAAACGTTGTTGCTTCTGCAATGAGCCTGAAATATTCAGGAAAGAATGAAGAAAAACACGCGGCGACAACCCTTACATCTATTACGAGTCTATTTCTGGATACTTCTTATTTCCGTATTTCATTCCGACGAAGTCGCAGGCGATCGATAGTAAAATAATACAAATTGTTATATACTCGTAATACAACGATAATTGAATTTATATTATGATTATTTCATTCCGTATACAACTTGTTCAGTAAACAATACTTCATATTTCAACAATACATATTTTGAAATACATTGAATGATTTTTTTTTGAAAACTATGCAAAGTATACGAATTTATTTTGAATAGGTACGTAATAATTTAAATTTATTACCTATTTCTTTTATTTAACGAATAATTCACAAGATTTAAGAATGTACCATTCTAATTATTGAACATACATAATTCTGAAAACACTCTTTTTTGAGTTTAATTCAAAAATCTTTTTTGAAAAAAGTAAGACACCCGGCAGGAATCCAACCTGCATCTCTTGGGTATCGCGACCTGTGCATTACCGCTATGGCCCCCACAAAGGGGGGCTGACAGGGCTCTAGCTTGGGGGCCCAGGCTCAGGAAGGGCCCGGTGTGGCGAATCGACCAGATAAGTGATTTAAACACACATCACAATTTCTCTCGAATAGTTAAAAAAAGTCGCCAGAATTTAAAATAATGTGGTTGTACGATACAATTTTTAATTGTGTATCGATACTCGACAACTCCATAATTCAAATATACAATAAACACTAAATATACACATTAATTTTACCGCGTACCTATACCATTTGGAAAACGCTACTGTAGAGCGTCACACTGCCTTTATCTTTAGCGATAGGTAGGGGGACCGTTAAAGATCCTAGCCTGGAGGCCCGCTTCAGGATGTGGGGGCCATGATTACCACTAAGCCACGACTGCCATGCTTAATTGCGACAAATTTTAATTATTGGCCTTTTTAATACCTGCTCATAAGCGCTCTCTTTTATATCTATTTTCTCATTAGTGTTTTCAGAATTATGTATGTTCAACAATTAGAATAGCACATTCTTAAATCTTGTGAATTATTCATTGAATAAAAGAAATAGTTAATTAAAATTATTAACAAGTTCAAGTAAGTTACAACAGGAAATATTGGAGTGATTCGTGACGTCGGTTAGTAATTAAAGTAATAAATGCTTTAATTTAGAGTACAAAAATCGATCGCCTACCGTTTGGAGAGCGCCTATGAGCAGGTATTAAAAATGCCAATAGTTAAAATTTGTCGCAATTGAGCATAACAGTCGAAGCATAGCGGTAATGCACAGGGCGCGATACCCAAGAGACCCAGGCTCGAACTTGCCGGGTGTCTTACTTTTTTCAAAAAAGATTTTTTCTATTGGCTATATTTTCTCATGAGTATTTTCAAAATTATGTATGTTAAACAATACTTCATATTTCAACAATACATATTTTGAATAATATTGAATGAATTTATTTAAACTATTTCGAATATTTCGAACGAATTCATTTTGAATACGTAATAATTTAATATCTCTATTGTGTTTCTGAAGCATTTCAAAATGATATATTTTCAACAATTTTATTCATTCGATAGAGGTGGAATCAAATAAAACATCGGTGGCAAATTACCGACGATATGTCCTGCAATGTATCGAGACTTCAATTGCCCTCGTCGTAAAGGGGTACTTTGTATACGCGACGGAACATTTTGTATTATACTAAATTGGCTCTGAGGAAGCTGCCCGACCCCAAAGTATCGGTCGTAAAACGTACGAGCAAAGCCATACGAGTCGCAACACTATTGGAGACAATTTCTGTCCATGCAGATAAAGGGTGATGATCAAAGTAGCATCGATTTAAGACGCTACCGTTCTGGATATTTTATTTTCTATGGTATTGATACTTAACATAGAAAATCACGTAGAATTCAGATCTTTGAGATGTCGCTGTCTTGACGTGTTCTCAGATTCTCTTGGACTGACAACGCAAGCATATTATACCCCTCCAAACCAACCCACCCCGCTCTACACACGGTCTTAATCGAGCGTATCACGAGTCCTTACGTTTGGATGTGAAACATTAGCAGTTTATTTATGTCTGGTAATGTCTTACGAGCAGATAACCGGGACTAAAGTTGTCACGCACTTAAGTGTGCTTTAACTGAGTTTACAGAGACTTTATAATAATAGTGCCCATGGGAGAGAGGAGTATTATGAGCTAAAAAAATAAAAGATTCTAATTAATAAATATATAGTACAAAAGTAAGCTGAATCAATACTTACAAATAAAACTATGTGAAAAGTTATTCTCGTCCGAAAAAAGATGATGCCGGTTAAATGGCGGTTGGAGATAACCAAATATCTGACTCCTGACCATCACACCAGTCAATCTGTGACTGGACACGGTGGGTTCGCTGGCAAGCTCTTTCAGCTAGGACTTTTAAGCCGTCCGACAAGTCCATGCGGAGGGGGAATTCAGGATGCCAACCACATCTTTTGGGAATGTCTCGATGATGGAGAGGAGATGCTCAGGTCGGTCCAACCAGCTGTTGGGCCCATCGGGCCGTCCGACTTGGTTGCTACTAAGGCCAATTATCTTGCATTTAAAAAAAATTGCGGCGTCTTACTGCGGGCGTGAACATCTTTTCAGATAATTTTTGCTGTCCGTATGATTAGCTTCATTATTTTGTTTTATATACACTAGTCAAATCATTTTTATTTTAATTTCCATGTGCTCTTCTCTCCCTGGTACTTTGCATTAGAAAGTAACTTCTTTAAACTCAGTCAGAGTCTGAACTAGATGCTTCACATCGCCAATGTAGGGCCACGTGATACGCTCGATTAAGACCGAGTGTGGTGCGTGGGGGGTTTTGGTTTGGAGGGATTAATTTCAATATCCTATCGATAGAAATGTTTTACCGTTTGGGGGAGGAGGCGTTCGGAAAACGGATGGCGGTTGGAACGCCTCAGGAGGCGTTCATACCGCTAGCGGGAAAACGGTGAACCAAACTACACGAGGTGATTAATTCGTGTGTATTGCGTCATGTGTGATCGCGTGTGCTTGGAATATTGTGAGCTTGTTAAGGCACGTTAACGGCTCAATGATGCTGGAATGCGCGCGAATCAAATCGCGCCATCTGGACAAAGCTTTCGTGTATGTCCTGAGTGGCAGCATTCGGCACAGCGTTGAGCGTTTTGCGCAACTCAAACGTATAACCGTGTGTGAAAATGTTCGTAGACAATGTCTTTTTTTGGTTATACATGTATACGGTTATACGTTTGAGTTGCGCACAACGCTCAACGCTGCGCCGAGCGCTGGCATTGAGGCCTCACACTTAGGCGCGATCGCTAGCGGGTGTGCTCCGATGATTTACCTGCTCGTGTAGAATATGCGTTATATTCGGCATACACGGGCGATCTAACCAAGTGGTATCTGCAGGTTTAGGTAATAATTATTGCGATCTACCACGTTCCAACAAAACAGCATTGTAGAATATTATAATAGATCAACGATATTAGTAAAGCGGGGAAATACGTAATTCAAACCACATAATCTAGGAATGTCCTAAAATGTGTACAAAACAACTATAACATATATTTAATTCTAATGGATTTAAGTTTTGTACTATTCCATTTTAGTCGTTTTTTGCAACCCGGGTATCGCTTTTCGGCATCTTCAGATCAAGTATTCTCTGTCGATTGTATAATATTATAGATATTTAATTACTTATATGTTTCTTCTTCTTTTTTCTTCCACCCTGTCACGTCCCAACATTGGGGCATAGGGCAAGCACAAGTTGGCGCGCCTTCCCGCCCACTGGATGGTGAGAGAGGGCCGGCCACGGCGGCGGTGACGGAACCCTTGAGGCTGTGCCGCAAGGGTACGAAGAGCCGCACTCTTTGGCGGCATCCGGAATACCTGTCCCAGCCACGTAAAGCGTCTCTTCGTGATAACTTCAATCACCGAAGGCTTTTGTGTCTGCTCACGAACTCGGGTGTTTGTAACGCGGTCGTACCAGTATACCCCTAAGATTCGGCGGAGACGTCGATTCTCAAAGCTCAAAAGCCGAGACTCTTGAAGCTTAGTAAGATGCCACATCTCACAGCCATACAGGAGCACAGGTAGCACACACGGTGGGACATGCTCGTCGAAGGTCAAAATTGAGTTTTTATTGTATTTTCAAACCATGATCCTGGACACTCCTTAAACGTTGTAGATAATCTATTTATATAATTTTGAAGCCTTATTATCTTTTATAGTTATTTTAAACATTTGATGACTGCATAAAGTATTTTTGTTACATAAAATAGTATTCTTTTAAACCTCTCGCTCTAATGTTTTAGACTATAGTCATATTTCGGTACATAACTGTGCAGTGGTGTTACACGCGCGTCAATATCATTTTACTCCCTACTTCAATTATAGTTTGTTAATTTATGGCTACGGCCCTATGTTGTAGCTTAACCACTGGGGAATGGCAAAAGAAATGGCGTATTTCAAAAAAACACTACCTTATTCTTAGGTCAATAATTATTATAAAGCAATCATTATTCATAAGATGTTTATCACACTTGAATGGTCAAAGACATAGCTTATAATAAATATCTTTAGAATCATTTTCAAATGTGTTAATCTTGCCTATTTTTAGAATAATAAAATGCCTAATTCTTGTCAAATTTGGGATCACAGAGATTATCAATATAATTTTTTATCGTGAATATTTTACAAAAATTATCTCAATATAAATTATACTGATGGTTTTATAAATGCGTTTAAAAATTAATAAACGTAAAAAATCTTAACACCACTGCACAGTTATGTACCGAAATATGACTATATTCTAAAACATTAGAGCGAGAGGTGTAAAAGAATACTATTTTATGTAACAAAAATACTTTATGCAGTCATCAAATGTTTAAAATAACTATAAAGGATAATAAGGCTTCAAAATTATGTAAATAGATTATCTACAACGTTTAAGGAGTGTCCAGGATCATGGTTTGAAAATACAATAAAAACTCAATTTTGACCTACGACGAGCACGTGGGCCGTTAAACAAACGATATTTGGTCCTCACAGAATACAGCCTTGACCTCCATACTTATAAGTTTATTTGTACTTATTCCACAAGCAAATAATGATTTTTTATTATTATTATTCAACACTGAATACACACAATGCCGTACGTTGAATACAATACCCAAGTTAGTAACGTTATTGTTATTATATTCACCTTAATTGATTATAAAGCAACATGGAATTTGACGTATCTACCTCAGATAAAACGTAGTTATAGGAAATAAATCGCATGAATCATAAATACGGACCGAAGTTTAAG
This sequence comes from Rhyacophila brunnea, assembly GCF_057557595.1. Taxonomy (NCBI): domain Eukaryota; kingdom Metazoa; phylum Arthropoda; class Insecta; order Trichoptera; family Rhyacophilidae; genus Rhyacophila; species Rhyacophila brunnea. The sequence continues at coordinate 35,338,971 of NW_028232806.1, read as the reverse complement.
GTTATACCTCAGTTGAGACACGGTCTAAAAAGATCGTCGCTAGGCGATGCGCGGATTGCGGGTCGCGGGTGCAAATGAGGCATGTCAAACCAAATATAATATGTCTTATAAACCCAACATGTGTCCATTTAATGTTCTGTTTATTGTTTTATCAGTAACAATAGTAATATATTCATTGACATGTTTTCTTTTTAAAGTAAATGGATAACGTTTTAAGTCATCTTTACACGATTTAAGAATTATTACGGCCGTCGCCATCACAAAGCAAAATGACGTGTTTCCAGGTCTACATTCTCTCTCCGAATGGGAGCGAGTGCAAAATTTCGTCGCACCTATGGTTGAAAATTATTTGCCGTTTCACTGATGAATCACCTTAAAGGTTAGAACACTCATACAAAAAGCAAAATTTATATATTGGAGTCTCACCTATTTAACTTTTTCTTTACAATAATACAGAATTTTTCTTCTTTCTTAATTTCCTTCTTTAACTGAGCGTCTTACGTGGGCAAAGTCGGCAAAGCGTTGAGCGGCGCGCGCAATTCAAACGTATAACCGTGTGTGAAAATGTTCGTAGACAAAGCCTTTTGGTTATACGTTTGTACGTTTGAGTTTCGCGCACCGCTCAACGCGCCGCCGAACGTGCTTACCTAAGACGAGCCATAAGTACTACGGTCAATGGTTGTAGGGTCAGTCCCGTGCAGCTTCGTCTCGGGATAGAATGATCACTCAAAATCACTTCTTTCACACACGTTTATAGCGTCATGGAAGGCGGCCGTGCATATCCACGGCTGTACATACATGACGGGTGGCGATGGAAACCTAACAATACAGAATCTAACATTCTTTAATCTCATGTTTATTCAGTATTAACTAGAATAAAATAATCATTCAAGTATTGTTATAATATTATCAGTGGTGAAAACTACTTGTTAAAAGATTATATAACGCCTACATTAATAAAAAAACAAATGTTGTATTACATTACTTATATCAGTAACATACTAATAAAATGCATCGATAGGTAATGTAATCTAATAATTGTCGCAATATAATATATATAAGTATATTATATCTATATTCTAATATTCTTTATAACACTAATACAGGCCAAGAGGCCTAATGACATTAGGTAGTGAAACAGTACTGTATATTAGTCATAGAAGTGAAACAATCACAAACACCCAGGCTTTGAGAAAAATCACATACCTAAGTATATTGTTACCTCACTGGGAATCGAACCCGACTCCCGAATGAATAGCCAGCGCCTCAGACACTGATGCACTGTATCGTATATTTACTACTAATACTCGTACGTTCAAAGACTGTAATAATTTGTATTATAAAGGTTTTGTATAAATTATCGTAAAATCTACCGGAAAATTATAGTTGTCGATCGGCATATAAATGTTTAAAAAAAAATAAAAAAATAGTATTTTATGGTTTTTTGTTCAAATTAGTGTGTAGGTAAACTTTGATGTGTAGTAATATCTTATTAAGTCTTATAAGTACAATTGACAAAGAGCTACCAATTGACTATGACCCCCATAGTCTACCATCTTCCAAAAAGTACTCTTTTTCACTGTTACATATTATACTACTTTATTTTTAGGATATATCTACAATAGATCAGGTATATCTTCAAATGTTTGTGCAAAGAATTTGAATACAACCTTCTATACAAAATATTTGTTTATGGATATGCCAGGTTTTGATCCCCATTTCTCCGAGGAGCAATGATTAATATGAACGCATTATTTAAATTGAACAAATCGTGCGCCGCCACTGCATTCAACTCCAGTGGTAGCCGCTACCGAAACGTAGAGTGGGCGTTTCACTTAGCGGAAGTGCTGTAAGTGAATAAGCCATAAAACTATGTTCGGAGTAGCTCGCGGAGAGATGCGCTGATGAACGAAGTGGCCAACAGATAGTACTAGGAAGCAGTTCAATTTAATGCACCTAATGCTATGGAATTCAAGTAAATAATATATCTAATAAATTGCTGGTTTTCTAGGCAATGGTGGAGTATTTGAAAATAGTGCATAGCTAAATAACAATTTTATATGCACCTAAAAGCTAGATCATTTGAATTGAATATTCAAAGTATTCCCATTTTAAAACTACATAACCATACTTATATTATTAATAGGTACTATCAACCGAAGGTACTCGATGGAGTTTGAATTTAAATTCTAATGGATTTAAGTTTTGTACTGTTCCATTGCGTCGTTTAGTAGCATGAAAGAATATTTGTTTAACTAATATAACTTTTTAAAGACTGACATGTACTCGTATTATTGATAAATGTTCTCAATCATCTATTATTAGGGTTTGACGATGTATACGCTTAGGCCCGTTTCAGATGGGACACCGGTGTCGCGCTCTATATAATATAGAAGGCCTTTGTATTCTAATAAAGGGGCCTTTGTATTATGTTTATGAACGCCCCAGAGCTAATGAGTCAACGCATAATTTCGCGTTATTAATTAGAACATGAAAACGCTGCGGTAATAAAAACAGCTGTATCGGCGGCTTGAGAATGTAGCGGCCGACGGAAAAGTGTACCGGACACGCGTTGACTCATTAGCTCTGGGGCGTTCATAAACATAATACAATGGACCCGTTATTCGAATACAAAGGCCTCAATATTATATATGAGCGCAACACCGGTGGCCCGTCTGAAACGGGCCTTATTGATTGTATTATTAGTAATAGGGGATTTTTACAAACAATTCAACTATTCATAATTTTGTTGACTTAATAGGTGGGTGATAAAGTTTTTACCATACTTAGGTATTAATTTATTATATTAGTTAGAATCATTAATAATAATTGTATTCGTTGTCAGTATGTATTTACCCTTTCGTGAGTGCACATAGTGCCCGAAGATGCCGAAAGGCGAAACCCTGGTTGCAAAAAAACGACTCAAATGGAATAGTTCAAAACTTAAATCTATTAGAATAATATTTATATTATTATATCTCCGTATGTAAATAGTAATAATTGATGGACACATAATATTTTAATATAAACATTTATTTCACACTTATTTCAATTTCATTTTCCTTGTATTTTCCCAAATTCCCAATAACTTATTTATAATTTGAAATCAATGCTGGTTTCGTCTCGATGGACATTTTAATTATTTGTGACAACAGAGAAAAAATTGATTACATTTTGGTCATATAATAAATCATATAAATGCATTCGATCGTTTCCATTTCGATCCACCGTACCTCCATTGAAGCGAAGTGTTTTACGGTTTCTTTTATCACCAATATCCTTGAGTGGCTGCCGCGTACAGTGCGCCCAAGGGCTGCGTATTCGTCTCATACGACAGCATGCAAACACGGCCCAACTACTCCAAAGAAATAACCTACACTATGGCCCCCGGTGAAACTATAATATTTACGACTTAAAAATATGCGATATTTACTCACCTATTTTATGGGGAAATGATGATAAATGGTTGTAATAAAACGAAAAAAGTACGCGATGATAATACGCCAAAGATGGCATCAATCAATTTAATGGCACTTTGTATTCATAAAATAGTGTAGGTCAACTAAATATACACATATATTATATTTTACTGTTATTTCTTTTTAATATTGTAATAGTATATTATATTTCTATTTTTAGCAGGTACTATTTGCGATTTTTATCACTCAAAGGTCTCGTTCGTCTTAATTCTTAATTGACATGTTTAAGGGGAGTCTTCTACCTACCAGAGGCACCTGACGGAAAAATATGAAGCTTGCAATTTGAGATATTTTTTTGATAATTTATAATTTCAACTGTAGTAATTAATAAATATGTATCTGAAAATATTAAAAAGAAAAATATTTTTTTATTTTAAGTCAAAGATAAACTTATAATTCTAAAAAAAAATGTGTGTGTACTTATGTACGCGCGCTAGAAGTTATACTTCTTTGGCGTAACAAAACAAAAAAAAACTTGTGATAAACTAGATTCTTTGACTAGCTTTTAATTATCTTGTTAAATTATACACCCAAGAAAAAGAACCGCTTATTGGAACGCCGTTGGTTTATTTCTATACAATTTAAGTTATATTACTAAATTATGTAATTGTTTCTCGTTGTTTTTATTTTTAAAGTACCAACTGTCACTCTGACGTTTAATGTTTGTTTACGTAAGGAATTGCAAATGACCGACAATAATAACTTCGCTGCCTAGGTAACGGAACAATTCTAAACTATAATATTATACTGTATAATCGTCACGATTGCAGTATCATACTGTGGCGTAAAGGTAGTGCGTTCGGCTGATAACCGAACAATCGGTGGTTCGAATCCAATCGAGTGTGTTTTTTTCGTGTGAAAAAATAAATTATGTGTTACATGTTTTAAATATGCACAGCAATTAAAATGATTGCTCGTAAATAAAATTATTTAACTGTTAAAACGACCATTTAAATATACAATAATATCCATGGATGTTGAATAATTAAATCGCATAATATATAATAATGTGTGTTTTGCACATTAAAATTGATAGAAGGTACATTAATATCACTGAATTATTATTACTACTAGTAACATCGGTTTGTGTATGTTCACATATTGCGTTGAGTGAATGCCTTGCAGAGATATGATAAATATGTACATTACTTAACATAACTTTCTTCTCAGCTGTTGTCTCATTACAGAGGATAATGGTTTTTATGAGTAATACTTATTCTTCACATACTATTCAGTGAGTATTCCAACATATTATCACTTAACTCCAAAATCAATAAAAAGTGATAAATTTGTCGCATTCCGAGTGTTAATTATCTCGGGGTATTAACTGTCAGGCGTAACGATTTTTAACGTGGATTCGTGCAGCCACACTACTTCATACATAGCGACAATCACATAATATTGAGATGCGACGATTTGGAAAATGAATACCAACATTGTAACTACAGTCACCGCCAAATTAAAGTTTTCATATTACACGGCCGCTAGCTATGATATGATTGAGTACCTTTGTTAACAACTAACTTTGATTTAACAAATGTTAAAGTGACATAATATAAAAAGTTAGTGCTATGGCTTATTTAAATATGCAGCGGGTGTAAACTGTCAAATTTAAATTTGGCTAACCGATTTGTATACGAAATGAACTACAGCGATATCCGTGTTATTTTGGATTAATAAAAATAACGGAAAAGTGTTAAAATGTTAAAAATGGTAAAAATGTGAAAAGTGTTAGAAAGTGAAATTATCGACACCAACAAAGTGGATGTCGTATTTGTGAATTAATTAGTATAGCGTGCGGATATTGTTCCTCTTGCTATTTTACCGTTTATGCTACTAATTGGTAATTCGAGTTATATGGCCACAAATTGAAGAGTTCATCTCAGACAGTTACTTGAGAGTCTGTTTTCTTCAATGTAATACTATTCAAATACATATTATAAATTATCAATTGAAACGTTTACGTGGTACCTACAACCCATAATAATAATGTTTCAAATTATTTTTCGACATCATTCGATATTTGATTTATTTATCTTGACAGCAGTTTTGGCAGAAAACTTAATAATCATTACATACAAAATGGTTTAATTTAATATATTTTTCGCTATAACTGACTAGTCTCAATATATAATGTTTATAAGGTTTCAAATAGTTTAACTGTGCAGTTTTGTTACTTATGAATGCTAAAATTTCATTTTTAGAACACATATTCTTATCATGCCCCCCACATCCTGAAGCGCCCCCCCAGGCTAGTAGCCCTCTACGTATCGCTAAGGATAAAAGCAGTGTGATGATCTTCACTACCGTTTTCCATATGATGTACGCGCTAAAATTTAACTGTATATTTAGTGTTTTTTTGTGTATTTTAATACGTACGTTTGAATTATGATGTTGTCGAGTATTAATACACAATTAAAAATTGTGTCATACAACCACATAATTTTCAATTAAAATATAATTGATATATATTGACTAAAGCAAATTTGTGATGTGTGTTTATCTTACTTACCTGGTCGACTCGCCTCGCCGGGTCCCTCTTGAGCCCAGGCACCCAGGCTAGAGCCCTGTCAGCACCCCTCTTGTGGGGTCCATGCATCTTATAATATAATGACAGTGTGTTGAATGTATTAAAAATAGGTATTTTATTGGACGATATTTTCCAAGCAATTCATTACCTACAAATATTGTTTTCACCACTTTTATTGAAGGTGTTAATTCGGTATATAAATCGTAATTAAATATATTCTGTGTTAGTTGTATATTTGCCATTAGTGTGTAATAGTACATAAAGAAACCGAAATGCCATATCCGGGTCGTACATAACAATTACAAATATAAAAGTACATAACATAAATCATTTAGAATTTTCATTGTGTCATATAAGTTGTTGATAATATTTATTAATTTTTAATTAATTTTATTATTTTATTTATTAAGGAAACAAACAGTTACATATTGATTACAAAAAAATAAAATATAATAATGAAAAGTTATTGCAACCAGCAAAGTTTCCATGCATAAATTATTATACGAGTAGTATAGTTAAGCCTAACAAGATATAGAGTAAGAATAACATAAATATAAAGAAATTTAATAAAAATGAGGAAGAATAATGAATAATTAAATTATACACGAAAAATAGCATTTAAAATATATATATATATATATATATATATACAAAAATTTGGAGACAGTGCGTTTAAATGAAACAGGTGAGTTAGTAAAAGGGTCAACGGTGGAGAAATACATATTGTAATTTAAACAAGAGCGCCGAATAAAAGAGTTTTGTGCATAATTAGAATTGCTACGACTGACATGGTACAAAGTTTGGTTTCGCGTAAGTCTTGATGGACAATGGAAACCCACCCTTTTGACTTTGCTAGTCAACAAAACCATTGATAATTTTAAAAAGAAAATATTGATCAGATATAGAACGTCGACTTTCCAAAGATGGTACCATAAACCACCATGGCACCATGGCATGATCACTAATTTGAATGTTTAAACTCATCTTTTCAATATAAGACTCCGTATGTAAGCAAACATTTCTCAAATGTGAACATGTACACCCTATTAAACATTATACATAATAAATTCTAAAATACTCTTTTTGTTCCGCGTAGGCCGTAGAAGCGTAGAGCTTTGAAACGTATACAAAAAAACGTAGACCCCAGAAACGTAGCAGCAATGTAAAATAAATACCGCTAAAATCGGAATATTTTTACACTTCCCGTTCATAAGAGGATAAACTTTTTCGCGGCTTAAAAACAATGCATGGTGAATGGGCGTTGCCTGGTACATGATGGCCGGAGGCTGTGTGTTTTTTTTGAAGACTGTACGTCGTAAACCAGCGGCGCAGGAGCGAAAAATCGAAATATATTTTACATCCTTTCTGCCTCGTAAATTTCCGTACAGAACTGCGATCATAACTCATTCATTCAACAATGTTTTACATACGTCATATATATGCGTGAAGTATTGATATATTGCTGTACCTTTTTATTCTATTATATATTGGAAAAGATTTAGAATATACATAATATTATACTTTGTAAATAGTAAATTCACTTACATATGTTTGTTTTAATCGTCAATCATTCTGAAAGTTAAATATATACTCAAATACGTCCCCTATTGGATTAAACTCAATGGCGAAGATAATGATTATTTAATGTTTATCTTGATTTATCAAAAACATAAAATAATGCAATTGGTATGAATAGTGCGAATCGATTTTGTATTCATCCGTAAGTGATGATATTTTAACTTTGCATTGTCATTAAAATAATTTGCATGAAATTATTAGTCAGTAATCGTAACTAATATTTATACGAAAATATGTAGCGCCGAATTTTGAAGAAACAACGAACATTCAGAAGTTGTCATTTAAAAATAGCATTTGAAATATTCAGTGCATTTTGTGTAACTATTTATATGAAATATTCGAGAACAATAAATACATATATTTGTTTAACTCAGTATTCCTATTAAAATAATATATTCATCACTGTTTAAGTGTATATGGTTATTCTTGTTGCTTGTTATATAATTATAATCGAACATCAATCACTTGAAAATATTTCATGCATAATATACCTACCCACTAGAAAAAATCTTTTTTACAATAAAATAGACTTGAACTTGTAACCGCTGGATTCACGCCAGTGTGCTTTACCAATTAAGCTACGGACATTCCACTTAACTATATCGAATTTAACTAGAAATTCTTACATGGAATGCTTTTCAAATTGCGTTAATAATGTTGGCTATAGGGTATATTCATGAGATGTTTTCAAATTATGTATGTTCAATAAATAGATTGTTACATTTTAAATCTTATGAATTATTCGTTGAAAAAAAAAAATAATACTACTACTACTTCATTACCCTTTATTACCCTTTATTACCCAAAAGCATAAGTTTGTGCCATTTCACTTGGTCCATCGCCAACTCTCGCGCCTCCCGCCATGTCAGACCCGGAGTGCGTAAATTGATTTTGTAGCACCACTGCAGGGCGAGGGAGGGTCGGGCACGGCGGCGGAACCGTTGAGACTGTGCCTCAAGAGTACAACGTGTCGCACTCTTTAGTAGCGTCCGAAACACATGTCCCAGACACGTGAAGCGTATCTTTGTGATTACCTCAATCACCGAGGGCTACAGTGTCGGCTCATGAACTCGAGTATTTGTAACGCCGTCGTACCAGTGTACCCTTAAGATATCGGTGTAGACATCGAATCTCAAAGCTCAAAAACAGAGACCTTTGAAGATTTGTAAGATGTAAGATTATATTATAATTATAATTGTTAACATTCGTCCAAATATGTTAAAATAAAACTTTTTATATTCGACTGTGGAAAGGAAAAAGGACGTAATCCACACAAATCGAATCTTACCGGAGGCAGAATTTTTTTATTATAGTTCTCGGTCAAAGTTAAAATTAAAAATATACATAACCTTGAAGTGCATGATAATTAATAATTTTATTTTTATTTTTCTCATCTGATATATATATATATATATATATATATACTTTCTTTTGAATTATTAATAACCATGTCCCTGCTTTTTCGTAAAAAGTGGTTGTTAGTAATTTCAACAATCACAAACATCCAGGCTTTCAGAAAAACACATAAATGTTGTGACATCACCGGCAATCGAACCCAGAACTTTCGGGTAGAAGGCAAGCGCCTTACGCACTGCGCCACGAGAGTCGCCTCCTCATCTGATGTTAATTATTGAGTTAAAAAAAAAACCAACAATTGTGATGGTTAAGTCGTTTTTCCCACGTCACTTCCTTCTTTTTTTTAAACTGTTATCAAATCGGCATTTGCAGCTTACATCATTTGGAAACAATGTGTATTTAGCCTGTACAACGTTATTATGCAATAAAACCAATTTTGAAAAAAACATTCCATTTTTAAAGTCGAAATATATTTGTGTACATCGGAATAAGTAAATGGTTTAATTATTATTATACAGTTATTATATTATGGTATATCATAACATTACAATATCAGTGGGTCTATTCTATAGTTATCGACCGCTAAAGTGATAAAGTGATAAAGTGATAAATATTATCAAATTTAGGGTAGGTTTGTATCAAAGTATTAGCACGTAACAATTACAATAAGATGTTTGTAATTGTTGCAATAAATGCTAAATTTTAACAGCAACAAGAGAGGTGCTGTAAAATATAGCATTTATTGCAACAATTACAAACATCTTATTATAATTGTTACAATAACTGCTAATACTTTGATACAAATCTACCCTAAGTTTGATAATGTTTATCACTTTATCAATTTAGCGGTCGATAAGTATAGAATAGACCAACATATCAGCTAATTGCCGTCTTCGATCGAGGGTGCGAGATTAAATTGCAGTACAGTTCCGTTTCCTGGACCAGTCGTAGTACATCCAGAAAGGCTTAGATACTGAGGAACTTAGGTACGTAAGTTACGCATTCAATAGATTATTGGTCTATAAACGTATTGGCTGTTCTCGATTTTCCCTGAGTTATGAGCTAGAGTAAATCATGCTTCCCCATTGTGGAAAATGTGGCCGAAACCCTTGATAATGGTTATCAGTTCTTTTGGCTTATTGGCTTATATTAAAAGTAAGCCTTCTAATTGGCAATGTTATCAGCCCAGGAAATTATCATAATGTTAATTTACAAAATCATCATCATCAGGGGCACCACAACCCGCTGTGGGTCCTGGCGTCCACCAACAGCTCCCTCCACCTGTCCCTATCCAGTGTGGCCGCTTTCCAATTTGGTACCCCCAGAATACGGCAGTCACTGGCAGCTCCATCCAACCAGCGAATCTTTGGTCTGCCTCTTCTTCTACGCCCTATTGGATTGCTGGACATCGCTCTCTTTGCCGGTTCATTGTCATTTATACGGTGCGCATGACCTAGCCATCGCAGTCTTCCAATCTTTATTGATTGAACTGCGCTGCAATCTTCGTACAGCCCGTAGAGCTCAGCATTATATCTTCTCCTCTGGCTTTACAAGTTTCTTGTAAAGAGTGCTTTTAGTTCGGCGAGATAGTATGCGGGACTTAAAATGTCTTAGCAGGCCAAAGTAGCATTTATTCGCAGACATGATTCTCTTGTTAATTTACAACATAACAATTGTTAATTAGAAAGTCTACTGGATTTTATATATGAAACACATTGTACATTGACATATGTTTGTTTTTCTATTAAAAGTATGTTGGTTTAAATTCGGTTGTTTTCTACCTCTGATATTAAGGAAAGAAGATAAAACAAAAAATACACCCCCCCTTTAAGTGATCTCGGTTAGCCGCTATTTTCTTATATCACTACACAAAGACAGTCACCCTCCCCTCACGCACGCCCCTGCTAACTAATATATGGGGGAATCAACAACAGAAGAAGTGGGTAGAGAAGTTTCAACGAAACATGAGCTATAAAGAAATAATACGTATGTCTTTAAATTAATTTTATAAAATATATTTTTATATATTTATGTACAGCTATACAATATAGCTACTAAAAATAAAGCCAATATATATCACATTTATCACTCTATATATTTAGGTAGTTATTGGGTAATTATCACAACGAGTTAACTGTCAACATTGACATATTTAACACCCCCTCTCTTGGCTGTGTTAACTTTTAGAGCGAGATAGAGTACGTCAATTAAATATTGAAAATTGAGATGCGAGATGCGATTATTTTGAAAAATAATCTACATCTATTTTATAGTTCTCTGCGAGCTGTCAAATATTGAGTGGCGAGTAGAAAAATATATTTATTTAAAAATATATACTATAATGACATGACCAATAAAATTTTAGGTTATGTTGATATCTTCAATTCTGTTTTGACGCTTCAATACAAAGTTTTGGGGTTCGGGTAGAAAAACAATGGATATGTTAGCACGAACATACCCGAATTTGACCGAGGTCCGAAAATTAGAGATGTATTTCGCACGACATGTGGACTACTTATGTCAAATCTTAACAGCCTACCTACAGCTTTCGGCACTGTTATATATACTAATTTAAAAATAAGTCTGGATAGAAATGATAATATACAGTTCATCCCAGTTAGATTGCATAAAAAGTTTAGTGCCTTGTAGAGTAGGTTCTCGCATTAACTCACCAGCAGCGATTTGCTTTCTGATAGCGAGCCGAGATAGCCGAGCCATCAAAATAAAGAGAGAAAAAACACAAACAGAATTGCTTAATACTTATTTACAGTGGTGGGTGTCCCCCGATAGCCTCGATAATACTATTATACTTTTGATGAGCGTTTTTATTTCGTATACCATTACGAGACTATATTAATATTTTATATTACCGATCTAGTTTCGAGCAATTTATGTAATTTATCTGACTGACGTAAATCTGGATTAAATAACAAAATGTACAGATACATACCATATTTTGTAATTTATAATAAATATGATGTTATTTTGTTATCAAAGTTATGATAATTTGATCTATGGGAAGGAAGCACATACGACAAACTAAACCATTCGAGAATGCAAATGTCATACGTACACTCTACGTCTCGTTAGTGCATCGTATTCTTAAATATGGGCCTGTCGGTAATCCGACAAAACAGAACATGAGGAAACAGAACAGTGCCAAAATAGAACAGCCTCTATTTATAAATTATTAAATACGTAAAAAACTTAAGTTCATAAAATATATATCATCATCATCATCAGCCTGAATCTATCTACTACTAGATGAAGGCTTCTTCAAGCTGCTTCCACTTCTCTCGGTCCTGTGAATTGCGTTGCCACGTACTTCCGCAGAACTTTATCATTTCATCGATCCAGCGGCCCCTAGGTTTACCTTGCGGACGTTTTGTACTTCTTGGATACCACTGGATGACTAGATTTGTCTAACGATTGTCTCTTCTTCGAGATATGTGTCCTGCCCATCTCCATTTAAGGCTTTTAATAAACTCTATTACATCGCAAACCCTTGTCTGCTTCCTTATCCACTCATTCCTCTTTTTGTCCTTTCGTGTTATGCCCAGCATGCACCTCTCTATACAACGTTGTGCTACTCTAAGTTTCTGGATCTGTCTTTTACTTAGGGTCCATGTTTAACACGCATATGTGATCACGGGAAGCACACACTGGTTGAACACTTTGCGCTTTAGGCACAGTGGAAGGACCTTCCAATATATATATATATATACTTAAGTATAAATATTTAATATATAATATCACTGCATGATGTATGAAAATTAATTACACAATCTAGGGTAAAGTAAGGCACGATTTCATAGTCAGAGCTGAACGATCATTTCAAAAATTAGGAAAAAAAAATTGGAACATAAAAAATATTACTGAAAACCGGTTATACGGTTTTAGCATTAGTACACAATAAATTAGCCGCTTTTAAAACAAAAATTTGTTTAGTTTTTTTTTTTTATAAAATAATTCTTTATTTAAAAAAAAATACAAAGTCGTACATCATTCAATTTTATATCATTAAGACCTTTTGGAAAATCATAGATTTCATGTTATAAACACACAGTTGTTTTTATTAGTGTAGGCATACCTGTTCAAAAATGGAAGTATAATAATATTATGTTTATTTTTTATTTAAATAGGTACGAGCCATAAATTTGAGGTAAATGCACTATTATTTTCGGCAACTAGTTTTTTATCTCTCTCTAACAGGCACCATTTGCAACTGTATTGTAATAATACACATTGTTTAAATGTGAAATTGAATTGAAGTACTTTTTCACAAAATTTATTAATGAACGTGAGCAGTTTCGTTCACTTTTTGGTGGTTATGATGAAGAAGGAGAAAGGGTCGTTGTTGCTTGGATGTTGAGAGAGGAGTTATTTGATCGTTACAAGAATACACTGCATACAATAACAAGGATGATAATGATGTACTGGTGAGATCGATGTGTTCAAGAGATTGATTATATTAATGAACTGAGAGACTTGATTCGAGTGGAATGACGTTGATTATGCCGAGTGAAGGACTCGTGATAATAGTAGTGCATCTCGTGATGGACTCGATGAGTTTAGTGAGGATTCTTGCATTGTCCTTACAATTTATACAAATGCAATACATAATATATACAAATAGATATTGTCGCAATTAACAATTATTATAACATACCCTACCGATCTAGTTATGATTGAGAAAATGCGGAAGAATCTATTGTGCAAGTACACATATTGTTTTTCAATTTGTGTATGAGTCAGAGTATGGACCTAATAGGTTGAGCAAGTGGCTGAGATCCATTTCTCGTAAAAACAAGGCCTATCCTATTAGGATTGGACATGGTCGAAAGAAGAAGAATTGTGTTGTTTTGACAACAAAACATATCTACCTATTACATTATGTCACTCATTTAAGGCTGAGTGGTATGATTTACAAGTTCTCTACAACTTCAATAAAACATTCTCAACTGATTTAATTTATTTAAAAAACAAAACATGATTTATATGTAAAACAAAATCGAATTCAGGACGTTCACAACATGACAGTTAAATTAAAAAAAGAACCAGTTAGAATTATGCAAGTTAAATAAAAACATCAAGAAAACATTAACCTCAGGAGAGAAATGGAAAAAACATAAACAATGTTAAACAATATGGTTGGGCCAATTATGGTTGCCTTTTCCTACCTACATCAAATCCCCAGATATTGTGGGAAGGCAGGGTGAAGTTACGTGTCATCGTTATTGTAGAATGCTAGTTAGCTCAAGTTACCTCAAGACAACGGGTGCGTATAGGCTTGATACAGCTAAACCGCAGTTTAATGATTAATTCGATTATACAGACTGATTCAGAAGTTATTCGTGGATCACGACCGAGTCAGCTTGATATAGTGTGATCGTCATCCAAGCGATACTTCTGAATACCTTGCAAACCGTAATACCGGCTCTTCTCATTCATCAACAGCATCAATAAAAAGTCCACCGGGCAACACAACAAACGATACCGGGCGAGTGATTGTGCAACCAGACCATGGAGCCAGCCTCAAAAGCAGTAAGGTTAGTACCTGGCATCCTAACATAACTCTCCCCCCAGCATCCACGTCCACCAACACGATCATTCCGTCACAAAATTACAGTCCACTATAAAAAAGCGTAACCACAAATATTTAAAAAAAAATAATATAAACAACATACCACTGAACATTTATTTGTCCCAGGGTAGCGTATTGACTGGTAACTATCCAAACCAACCTTTGCGAGAGTAGGGGATGAAGTTATACGGAATAAGTATTATATACTATTGTATTTTTTTTGTTTTTTACAATGTCCTTACACTAAGAATTTACATATAGTGAAACCATGAACTAACGAAGAATTAAAATAAATCTGTTATATACTTACTAGGGATTGCTATATCGGTATTTCAAAACCGGTATTTAATTATTTATCGATACCGAAATATGAGTTTCAAAAATCCAATATACCGGTATTTTCGGCATTAAGAAAGCATACACATTTATATTTTTCGAAAATGAAATTAATGATATTTTGACATTACTTACTAATATATTGTATATTACATTTAATGTATAAGTTGTATGCTGTCCAAATTCAAATATATTGACTGAAACTAACAAAGGTTAAATAATATTAAAACAAAATCCCTCAAATATATACTCATAGACAAAAAAAGATAACATTCGTGGCTAATATTTCCAATTATTTTATAACTATAGAGAGATTTTTCTGTATCTACCCAGACTTATTGTATTTGTAAAAATTAGCAGTCGTAAAATATTATGATGTATGCATATTTAGAAAGGTACTTTATGTTGCTATAAAATAGTGTTTTAAATAGATTTTAATAGTCATATTTATTGATAGGTACTTATTTTTTTCAATAATAATAATATGTTTTGACGAATACCGGTATTCGATAAGCAATACTGAAATAGCAGTATTGATATATTCATTCGGTATTGCAATCCCTAATACCTACCTAACATGTTATCAAATAGATTCACTCAGAGTAAAAATTTTGAAAAGTTAATTTCCTGAATTGGCGCTGTAAATATGCGTATAAAATTTATATTTTGGAGGGAAATTGATTTTCGTAGAACACGAGTATTTGGGAAAATTAGATTTGTAGAAATCTATATCATATAGGTCATGATTGTTTCTGCGTAGTGCGCTGAAATAAATATGACAATATAATAATCTGCTTTAGTAAGCAAAAAAAAATAAGGAAATAAACGGAGGATTGGAGTCATTACAATTTTACTGCGGTATACAGGGTGTCTGGCATTATGATGCAATAAGTAAATATATTTTCAAAGAAAAACTGCATATATAATAATGTGTCATTTGAAGGTTTTTGTGATGACAACTTACTTTGTCATTCATCTTTTTTCGATGATGTGATCTCGGGAGTAATTGAATGGAGTCACGATCCTCAATAATGATGAAGATGGTACAGGAGAAAAGTAATATCTTTCAATAATAATGATATATTAATTTTGTTAAGTATCAATTAATACAACTAGTCACCTCAATACTACAACTAGATAACTCTGATTTGATCATTGTTGGGAAAATTAAATTTAAACTTTACTTGATTAACATAAATCTCGGCTATAATTATTATTTTAAGTAATAATTACAAGATAAAAAGAACTTTTTAAATACAACGTTTTTAAATTTTCTGTTGAATCATATAAACTTGACTTGACTAGCTTAAATGATCAAAAAAAATGTACTTGATAGAAATACTGAATAATGAAATGTCCTTCCATATTGATTTCCATAGTAACGCACGTATATATTATTTAATACTTTAGTTGCTAGGATCCCCTATCAACCAATAATGGTATCGAAATAACTTTTCATACAAAACAGAATTAACTCAAAATGAAATCAATTCTACTTAAAGATGGCTAAAAGTATTAAAAGAATGCATTGGCATTGTGTTCTGATATATTCTAAAAGTTTCAAATGTCTAGCTAGTCGGGAAGTTAGTTAAAAATCGATTGCAAGATTTGTACCAGACAAATAAGAATACGAGCTAAGAAAAACGTTGTAAAAATGGAAAATTTTGCTTGTCTAATTGGGAAGAATTAAATAATGTTCAATTGTATAAAAAAATTGTAGATATTTTATTATTCAATGCATTTATAGTTTTAAAGTTATCTAATATTTTCAAACATAAAATGAATACAATTCCCATTAACTTCTGACTTACCTAGTTTTATCATTTTTTAGAAAAGGAAATGTAGAATCATATTCAATAGTTACCTATCATAAAAACTGTGAAAATCAAGTTATCTAGTTGTAGTATTGAGGTGACGAGCTGATCTCTTAATTTACAAATTAAGATGAGGAAATATATTGTACAAATAATCTAACTCCAGGTTAGTCCAAAACACCAATAGTATTAATAAAAAATGCGCAATTACCATACAATTTCACTGCAAATAGAATAATTATTCGTTCGAAAAAATATAATAATAATAGCGAATCACTTAGCAATTAAAAGCTACCATATACATAGCGATAAAATCAAACAATGAAAAAGTATTTGTCTCACTGTGTTTGGGGTGTTAAAACAATGGTAAGGAGATTTTTCTCCATTTTCACACCCTGGTTAATAGAGAGTTAACTCTATTACGTATCTCCTTAAAACTTAATCAGTTAAGCAATCCAGCGACTTCAAGGACAGCGATGTGCAGTAAATTATTGACACCAATAATATGTTTGCGATATTTCTATAAAAAAAATCCAAAAATATTTTTTATTTAAATTATTAGTGAGGTTTTTATAACAGCTTACCTGAATCCTGTAATATTGGTAACAGGAAGTCCTTGAGAATCAAACCAGGCGCTCTCTGGTCCACAGTCTGACTGCGCCCCTTCCCAGCTACGTAACTCCAGCTCAAGATAGTCAGGCATCGGTCCTTGGGCTGATGATGGTGCCACCAGCACTGGAAGAAAGAAATATAATATGTTAGTGCTTTTGAGAAAGAAAATTTTAGATTCATTTGTATTTTTTTATTATTCCTGTACATAGATACGTTTCCTCAAAATTCATTGGACTGAGATAGTTACAAAATAAACTAATGAATGGGAAAAGATAGGGAAGTTCTACCAAGTATCAACACTAGATAATTTATTACAGAACCTTGGCCACATCTATACATGATATACATGAATATATAAAAATACTCCATTATCAAACTCGTTATTATAGAAAAGATCAACAGTAAACAAAACAGAGTAGAATACCGCATTTTGTGACTCGATAACCTCCATGATTGGTACGAATGCAGCTCCACTTAACTATTCTGGGTACCTGACGATAGGGAAAAGATTCAATTCAATTCAATTTATTTTTTAATATATCGTAGACATTACAAATTATAAGTTTAAGACGTTCACAACATGACATGAAACATAAGTAATAAAAGCGATACAAATGAAAATATAAAAAGAGAACATACTATAAACATACAAAAGCAGTGAAAATACAATTATACATCTATAGAAGTTCAAAGAAGTATTTATACCGAGTTTGCTAAGGAGACCCTATCGCCATGATCGTGACCGACCTCCGAAATAGGATGGCATGCAAAGAAGAAGATAATTCTTACCCAGCCTTACTCTACCTAGACCGTTGTTATGACTTATGAGAGTGATATATGTGGATGAATAATATCTTAATTGCAAGATATGTAGTGTTTTTAATTTGCTCCTCAAATTTTTAAGGTCTCGACCGCGATGTTAATTTTCTTTTTTGTAGCCAAGTATCTGGTTGATGTCATTGTGAGAGAAGAAGTGGATTATATTAGGGATGGAATTACTGAAACCAAGTGGGGAAGGAATGAAGTCAGTATGGATAGACGATGATTGGCAAACACTAGACGGCAATTGCATGTCCAGGGTGTGTATTCGATCTTATATTGTTACACAAAACAAAATAGTTTTTCGGCATGTGTATTACAAGTTAAGTAGGTATTAGATGTAGATATTAAAGTCATCTGAGATTGATTTTACACGTAAATCGGCATTTCTTTAGGGCCCTTTTCAGTGACGTCCCTAGACAAAATGACACCCCTAGACAGTGCGAAAATGCCGATTTTTTATACAGTAATTTTTATCATCCTTTCATGACCCAAATATCTAAGAAATGTGCTGTATGGATACATTACTAACAAGATATAGGTATACCACTAAATCTAATTTAAATGCCATCTCTGTTTCAGTAAACAATATTACGAGTCTACAGTTTCAGATAGGTACATTTAAAAATACAACCTGACAACTTCCAAAACTCTCGAGCGACTGGCAAATATATTTGGATAAATTTTAAATTAGGTATGCATGTGTCATTGCTGTTCACCAAGAACGTGACGTCCAAGGACAATCGAAGTAAACTAGACATCGCAAACCCAACAAAAAAATAAAGTCATGTTAAAAATTTTATAGTACTTACCAAATTAATATATTTTGTTTCCAACCAGTGAGCTGATTTTTTTAATGGTAAGATATTTTCGATATTATTAAGTTTAGCTTTCTATGTATACCTAATGATTCTCCTCGACTTGCCGCCTTTTGGGTAACTGCCGCCCCCAAGTGACGCTCAATCTGCCTACCCCCACGGGACGTCACTGGCCGTTTTTAAGTTTGATTTGAATGTCACTCTATTACCGCCTGTTTGCAGCAAGTTATTGTAGGTCGGGGTTAAGAAGATAATACGGGTAGAACTAGCTCAAACACTTGACATTCAATATTATGTTACTTTATTAGAATAAAGGGTTCTCTGGAGTGATTTGAGATGTTGAGTGTAGCTTTTAAATATAGAAACGTTATTATTAATACTATCGACCGAGGGCTGTATTATTATTGATTATTATCTAATGATCTATTATTAGTGTTTTGACGATGTATACGCCTATTGATTGTATTATTAGTGATTTTTACAAACAATTCAACTATTAATATTTTGTTTGTTATATTTTTATTGTAATGCTTGACTTAATAGTTAGGTAGGTGATAAAGATTTTACCTACTTTATTGTATTAATTTATTATACAAGTTAGAATTAACTATATTCGTTGTCAGTGTGTTTTTACGTTTTGGTGAGTGCACATAGTGCCTGAAGATGCCGAAAGGCTAAGCCCGGGTCGCAAAAAACGACTCAAATGGAATAGTACAAAACTTAAATCCATCAGAAAAATGTAACATCACTAATCTTATTTATAAAATTTAAATCAGCACGGCACACACCAATAATTAAAAGATTAATTAATTTTGACGTTACAGGTTACTGTGTACATTATGAACGTGTAGACTGTCTAAATTTTAAATGTATTTAATGATTTAAAATTTAAATCATACCATTTGCATAAGGTATCTCTGTCAATGGTTTGGGAATTAATTAAAATTTTAGTCACGGCCAGTGGTAAACAGAGCGTTTTATGGAATGAAAAAATCAAAATTTAAAACCAAAGTCAATGCGAATTTTCAATTCATTTCGCGTATGCATGGCAATCAAAATCAAAGGCTAATAAATCAAAGGATTTGTTATACATACTAATTCGTGGGCGGTTCATTATTATATGTAAATATTGACAAAGAATTGGAATTAATCAATAATTATTAATGAATAATTTATCGGTGGATAAATCCCAATATTTATGCCCCAGTAGTGGAGCATGCGCGATAGTGACAACAATATTTATATCGTGTTAAAAATCCAAAAAAACGCAGCGGTTACGCTCCCAGAGAATGACAGTATGTTTTTGAAGTTATACTTCTTTTGGGGCGTTTGGTAGAGAGTGAAATTGAGAGCTGCGCGTGCACACCGTTTCGAAAGTGCGTAACAGTATGAAGTTAGCTGCGAATCAGTCAGCTGTATACAAATGCAAGATCGATAGTACAGCCTAGGCAACGAATTTATTATTGTCAGCCATTTGCAATTCTTCTCGCAAATAAACGATTAAACGTCAGAGTGACAGTTGTTACTCTAAAAATAAAAACAACGAGAAATATTTATATAATTTAGTAATATAAGTTAAAGTGTATAGAAATAAACCAACGGTGTTCCAATAAGCGGTCCTTTTTCTTGAGTGTGTAATTTAACAAGATAATTAAGAGCTAGTCGAAGAATTTAGGTTATCACAAGTTTTGTTTTTGTTTTGTTACGCCAAAGAAGTATAACTTCTAACGCGCGTACATAAGTACACACACATTTTTTTAGAATTTTAAGTTTATCTTTGACTTAAAATAAAAAATATTTTTCTTTTTAATGTTTTCAGATACATATTTATTAATTACTATAGTTGAAATTGTAAATTATCAAAAAAATATCTCAAATTGCAAGCTTCATATTTTTCCGTTAGGTGCCTCTGGTAGGTAGAAGCCTCCCCTTAAATATGGCAATTAAGAATTTAGACGAACGAGACCTTGCGATAAAAATTGCAAATAGTAGGTACCTACTAAAAATAGAAATATAATATACTATTACAATATTAAAAAGAAATAACAGTAAAATATAAATATACATAAGTACACACATCGATTTTTTTTCGACCATGTCCGATCCTAATAATATCATATAAGGGCCTCCACAGAGTGGAGGTTTGTATTAACAAATTTTTGTTATTACGAGAAATGGATGTTAGCCATTTGCTCAACTTATTAGGTTCATACTCTGATTCATACAAAAATTGAAAAACAATAATATGTGTACTAGTTAAACCCAGGATTTGAACCACGACGCGAAAGGCCGACACTTAAGCCGCGCGACCATCGTGGGTTTTTAGCATGTTTTAGACCAGTGCATCTATTCTATACATAAGGCTGCTATCATCGGCTATCTAAGGTAGTTTATCATTATTTATGTATTGAAGTAATTAATTGTTACAATACATTAACCGTCTGAACTGTCAAAAAGAGCTCTTTTAACTGGACCTCTTTTGGCTGCGTTAACATTTAGAGCGATATAGTCAGTTTATAATATACAATACATAAATATGATAAACTACCCTCGATAGCCACCGATAACAGCCTTGTGTGTATAATAGATTAGCAGAAGTATTAGATTATAACCTCCCGTTGTATTTAAGATTCGGTTACTGGTTTGGTTATGGTTCCGGTTCACCTAAAACTAATTTAGTATATGAAAACACTGATTTGTATATATTCAACCACATCAAAAGGAAAATGACCAAATATATAGAATATAAAATGAAATAAGACGTCTGAAACCCTAAAATTTATGGTCCTCAACATTCGGAATCAAGGGTTCCAGGTACGGTTCTAGTTTCAAAATAATTAAAGGGTTCTCAGAAGTCCATGGCTCAGTTGCAATTCCAGTATAGTTCTGATTAAATAATATTGTTTATACATTGTCATGATATATGAACCAGACGATGCCAAAAGGTGACGCTAGTAATTTCAATAACTATGTGTGTATTAACGTATTCATTATTCAATATATTTTCCAAATAATAATATTATGTTTAAAAAGTCAAGTAGCATATAGTTTTTATCGTAGATGGTATGGGTACTAGGTAGTGATAACAATGACCTATTATTTCTTCACGATAAAAAAATATATTATGAAATCTTCGTGATTGTCGATAAAATTGGTATTTATTGTATATTGTTCATATAATACTCTGTTACGGTGGGCTTAATTCTCAAGGGTGTTATAAAAGAAAAACGATGTATGTGTAGTAAATAAAAAGTGTTGTAAATACTGAATGGATGTTAGGATTAGATTACATACATATTATT
Source organism: Rhyacophila brunnea (assembly GCF_057557595.1). Lineage (NCBI taxonomy): Eukaryota > Metazoa > Arthropoda > Insecta > Trichoptera > Rhyacophilidae > Rhyacophila > Rhyacophila brunnea. The sequence goes on along the minus strand of NW_028232806.1, from coordinate 35,316,743 downwards.
TAGGAAACGATTAAAAATAAAATCGAAAGCCTATCTGGTGAATTATATAAATAGTATATGAGAGATTTAGACTGCAGTTGTTTACAATTTTCCGTCGGGATCTCCATTTATAGTTGTTCGTTATTTAAAATTTGTGTCCGTCCATCTATACCAGGGATGGCCAGTGCGTCGATCGCGAAGGTATTTTTGGTCGATCGCGGACATAATAATAATATTGTACTATTTCTTGTTCAAACGAGTCAAAACTACTCGATGTTCCAGCTCTTAAAATCCGCTAGTTCTTATCTGTTTTCTTACATATCATTATCAAGAAATACACTCATGCGAAGAACACAAGTTATGAGAACTTGGAAGAAATTCTACAGGAAAACATAAAAGAAAATAAATAATGTAAATTCCTATCCTTGCACTTTGACGAGTCGGTAGATTACACGGATATTGCACAGCAATGCGTTTTTATTCGATTGGTTTTTAAAGACATGTTTGCTTCAGAAGAATTATATATTAACAGTTTTACCAATTGAGGAACGATCCAAAGGAGAAGATATTATATTTAATGCATTCAAGTCGAATATTAATCGTACTCGATTTCCTATTCATAAACTATGAAATTACTGCTATGGTTGGGAATCATGTTGGGTTTATTACTTTATGTAAAAATGAGGCAACAGTATCCACTTTTATCGGTTATCATTGCATTATACACCAGCAGGCATGGCTCCCACAAGGGGGGGTCTGACAGGGCTCTAGCTTGAGTGGAGCCCGGCATAGCGGGTCGACCAGTTAAGTAAGACAAACACAAGCCACAAATTTGCTCGAATAGTAAAAAATTTGCCTATTTAAATTAAAAAATACATGGCTGTGCGATGCAATTTGATGTGATATGATTATTGATGTAATTAAATGATAATTCATATTCTATAGAATTTATTTTAAGTATGTTTCCTGGCAAAGGGTTGCATCTTGACTACTACAAAATTTCTAATATCAGATATACAGGTAAATTGTGTAATTATGTCAAAATTAAAGTTATTATGTACCTACTTAATTTTTTCAGAAGTGAAAGACATAATAATATTACTTAAGTACCTATATTATTGTCGTTAATTCGATGTTTCTGTACCGTTATTTTTGATATGTAAAAGTATCTGTTTTCAAAATACATATTTGAATTATAAAAAATGTGGTTTTATTCTTCGCGCATGATATAATTACAAGTGATATCAGTCGATCGCCATAAATATTTTTTTCAACTAGTCGATCCTAGAAAACAAAAGTGTCGTAAATCGTCTCGAATTTAGAACTAAGCCCATCACAGTATAAAAACTATTGAGTGATATGACAAATATTAGCATGTGGCGCCCTCACTCAGCGGACAACGTATATTATTTGTGGATGTATAATAAAATTAGTTTTTTTTATATGGATACACAATTGATTAGTAAACACATAACTGTTTGTATGGTTGTGTATTGTTTCATATCTATTTTAATATATGATAGTATGGATTTATTATTTTGATAGTTTAATGTCTATTGCGGACAAACACAGTATGCGAGGAACGATTATTCAATTGAGAGATTATTAATCGTGGGGTTACTGCCAAAAGTTGGTAAGTCTCGAAATCATGCTACGGAGTAATTTCAATTTGAAAGTTTGACATGCTCTTTAAAATCAGGCATAATGCTAATTTATGTACATGTTATATATATCGAATGATATTGATTTTTTTTCTAGCATACATATTTATATATGACACATACATAATACGGCGTTAACTTTAAATACCTAAATTATCGACTTACCAACATTTGGCTGCAACCCCACGAATTTTGTGAACTGTTTGATTGAAAGGTTTGATATCGACTAATTATTATATCTAATACAATGTTATAATGATAACCTATATGTATGTCTTATTGTTTGTAAAAATAAGTCTATTTAAGCGAATAAATTTATTAAATGCAATTAAAACACGTTAACATAATTTATACAAAATAAAAATAATAAATCGCTTTATGCATCATTATTTTTTATCGTATGGGCTTCAAAATAATCAATGCGTCGGGTCTCTACGTCACTAAGAACCGTTTCACACGGGATACATGTGTCAAGCCACCAGTGTGTCGAGCGGCTGCATTTAAACATTACTGAATGGGTACATACAGACGGATATACACGAGTGTCGCGTTCATTTATATATAAATGCGGCATTTCGACACACCGGTGGCTGGACACAGATGTCCTGTGTGAAATGGCTCTAAACATGCCACTGGCTAGCTATTCTGGAAGATCTATTCAGGCAATTTGACAACGAGAACATTAGACTTGCCATTAACAGTGAATATGTCATCCATGTGCGTTTTTCAGATGATATTGTAGTTTATGCGACACATAACACTTTTAGAATATGATACAAGACCTTAGAAATGAAAGCCGCAACGTAGAGTTAAATATACATGTCTCGAATGTAATGATAAACTGCTTTTGATGACCTACAAGTGATCCTTATTGGCATTCAAATTGGGAAAGTCATCAACTACTTCTATCTTGAACAACGACATGTCAATTGACGGTAGTAGGTATGTATGACGAGATCAGTCGAAAAACCAGACTGGCATCGAGTGCATTTGGGCGCCTGAATAGTATCTTCAAAAGTGACTCCAATGTGTGCTACTATTGCTCATATATGCGTGTGAAACATTAATTCTTAATTCAGATTGCTGCAACGTGACATGTTAGGCATAGCACGGAAAGACTACAAAAGAAACCAATATATGAGAAAGCGTGATAGAGGTCGCTAAGCAGATGAAATGGCAATGGGCTGGGCATGTTGCCTGAGGGTGGACAACCTCTGGACATATGCCATCACACAGTGGTACTCAAACGGCACCAAACGATCACAGGGATGCCTTAAATTATCGTTTTCACTATAAAGTAAAACATATTGGCTTTTATATAACGAATGTTAACCAACAGCTTTTTTTTATGAAGAATAAGTTTCTATACATGAAGCCTTTGTTCTGGATCACGCAAATATTGAAAGAAAACGTTAAGAATTTTACAAGAACTGTGGCCCATGGCTTATGACGCGAACGACGTGGGTTTATAAATTAGCTCATTTTAAAGCGGCATGAAGAATTCAAAAAATGTTACCCACCGATAAAAAACATCAGTGAACCTAATTTATTATTTAATTTTATCTTCTCTTGCTTGCTCAAAGTTTATCCTTTAATCCCGCTACGTCAGTTTTAATCATCATTACAGATTTTTATGTTAAATTTTCGCATATCAAATTTGATCTACCCATGAATATTTAGCAGAGACACAAACCGCCCTCGTTACAATCGACGCTCCGGGCATCTGTCGGGGGGCGGGGGAAGTTTGAATAAAAAATGTGTATCAGCGCCATCTGTTCGCCAGCGGAATAACTAATGAGGTCCTCCTTTGACAATGATTGTCTTTCGATTTGTATGTAAATCAACACTACTGCAGCAGGATCCGATTTCATCTCATCCACTACAAATGTAAATTATCAATTCCATCTATGTACCGGATACTGTTTGCAGGAAACTCATTGGATTGTAGGTATATTACTATCTATATACAAAGTCATCTGGTTATATTAAATTATAATATTAATAAGCTTAGTACGTTTCTAAATAAAATTGTAACCAATGACGTCCCACTGGAATAAAAAGGTTATATGCTGAGTAACGGCAGAGGCGAAAGTAGACATTTTAGCGCCTCTTACGTAATACAAAATATGTTTAACATTTTTTATAGCATTTTTTGTACAAATATTTCTATAATACTTATAAATGTATAATATAAGTCTAATATTGGTCTTAGATAATACAAACGTATAAACTTATGGTTGGGCCGATTATGAACCCATTCTATTATTGTCATCCAGGCGCTTAACAATCACGGGTCATAAGTAGACCGTGATATAATGACAGTCAGTTATTCGTACACAGTGACGGGGTCAACTTACTACAGTGTGGCCGTCATTTAAGCAAGAACTCAATACAAGTCTCCGTACGAACTCAGTAAATCAGAATATTTATTCAAGCCGTGTTACTGGCACATGGTGTCTGATCCTTTATACAAACGTCATAATCATTCATATTATTCCAAATGTAACAGTGAGAGTGACACTCTAAAACTATTTAAATACAAGTGCGTGAGTCCATGACCCGGGACCGGTTCCAGCACGCGCAGCCCTCTCAGCATCAAAGGTCAGTGCCTGTCATCCTGTCTAAATCGCCCCCCCCCCAGATCCAGAATCCACAAACATCCTTTAAAATTATAGTCCACAAAAACTCAACCAACTCATATAATTCCATCTCCAACGATATTATTGTAATATGGTTCTATCTTATATATCCAAACTTCCTATATACAATTAGTTCAAGTATTATCTTTGTGACCTTTTTTATATTTCATTTTTTGGCAATTAAACATTATTTACTATTTAGCAGTCTTGTTGTAGAGAGACGAGACCGCTGTAGAAGGTGACCTGGAGTTGAGATGAAAGTCAGATTGGTGGTTGCTCCGATGAATAGAGGAGCAGGTTTTTATTGCAGCGTAAACAGTCAGTATAAGAGTTATGTTACTGGTTCGGGGTCCGAGGCTCGGTGGATGAGATGCTGTGCGCAGTGATACAGAGAGTGAAATCGAGATTAAGATTGATACTAAGACTAATCGATCAACTATGACCCGCTATTGATTATACATGAATATTCGGTAAATTGCGAGTCATTGTTGATCAAGCTCTGCACTATTGTAACTTCGAGCATTTCCATCGAAGAATGTCACACATGTAGAATGTGCTGACTATTTAATGCGACGACTATTCGATAGTTAAATGATTTGCTAATTCTTACGTTGTTGAAATATTGCTCACAAACAAAGCCCGAGGCCATTACTCGCTATATAACTATATGAAACAAAATAAACATCCATGCTTTATTGGTGATCTACGGTAATTTTTTAATGTTTAAAATATCGTAAACCTGTGGTTCTGAACACAAAAGTTTCACTAGTTATTATATATATAAGAAAGAGACAAGTTAAGTTTTCTTAAGGGCGGTATTTTGCCTAGGGACGTCACTGATAGAAAGTATAGCGGTGCTACATTGAAGGGAAAAAGAGTAGATCCAGTAACGTCCCTAGATAAAATGTCACTCTTTACAATGCTTTTGGCTTAAATTTAGTATGAAAACATTACCTACCGACGATATTTTATTTATTTTCGGAGTTCTGTATACTTCAATAAATTAATATTGAAATAAATCTGAAAAATTCCTATAAGGACACAGGGGCGCACTGAAAACCACTTAAACAACGATTGATTAATTATTAATTGAGTAGTAGAATACAATGAATGCCTTAATTTTGTAGTGGTTTGTTCCATTCAAAAGTCGTAATGGTAGTTTTATGATATTATTTTAGGGATTCACTCATATGCTGGATGGGTGTACAGTGTAGACAATACGCGAAATACGCAAAAACAAACCCACAGGAATGAACACTAAAAAGCATTACCAAAATTAGTTTCCACCGTAAACCGCAGGTCGAAAATTAATCTGCGCTTACAAAATATAATACTTACGACTTTATAAAACGTATGTACCTATGTTTAAAATTTTATTTTGGATTTATTAGGTTAATTGATAGAAAACACTGTGTTATAAAAATAACTATAAAAACGAGTAAATTCGTAAAAAAATGTAATAAAAATAAAATAGTGATAGTCTTGTAAATACATAGTAGCATAAAATATATTGAATCATATATTTTACAACGTTTTTATTAGGTCGTATTCTTATTTGTCCGGTGATTGTTTGTCCGGTACAAATCTTGGAATCGATTTTTAACTAACTTCCCGACTAGCTAGTTATACTATACTATTGAATAATTGATTTTCAGTTAATTCTGTTTTGTATGAAAAGTTATTTCGACACCATTATTAGTTGCTAGGGGTCTGGGGTCCTAACAACTAAATTATTAATATATACGTGCGTTACTATGAAAATCAATGAGTGTCAAATTGACATTTCAGTATTATTTTTATCAAATACAATTTTTTTTTGATTGTTTAAGCTAGTCAAGTCAAGTTTATATGAATCAACAAAAAAATTAAAACCGTGGTATATAAAAAGTTCTCTTTATCTTGTAATTATTTACAGTCTAGATACGAGTAATTTGTTCAATTACAAGTCATATTTATTAGATACTTGAATATACATAGTTTGAAAACATCTCATGTATAGTTATACATAATAGAAAAAACAATTTTGTAGAAAAAATACGACACCCGACAGAACTTGAACCTGTATTTGCTGAATTCAATTAATTACGACGATCTTAACTAGTAGTTACTACATGAAATGCTTATCGAATTGCGTTATAATGTCAGCTATCTACGTATATTCTTTTCTGTTATATTTATTCTATATATTCTATAATCTTTTCTATTTATGTATATTCAATATATAGAACGTTACGTTCTGAAATCTTGTATCTTATTCGTTGAATAAAAAAAATAGTTTAATATATTATATTAGATACTTCTAAAACCCGCCAAAAGCATAGTTTAAAAACTTAATTACCTATAGAAACTATTAAGAGCATACGTAAGTGAAACGGTAAATAATTTTCAACAGTAGGTGGGACGAAATTTTTCACTCGTCGCCAATCGGAGACCGACACTCGAGGTGTAAGTTGCACGTCAATTTGTTTTGTGATGGCGTTGGAGGAATATATTCTTAAATCGTGTAATGATGAATAAAAAACGTCACCCATTTACTTGAAAAAGAAAACATGTCAATGGATATACTATTATTATTACTAATATAACATTAAATGGATGTTGAATTTTTATGACAAATTATATTTCGTTCGGCTCGCGTCATTTGTACAATCCGCGCATCGCTTAGTCACGATATTTTTAGATCATGCCTCAACTGACGTATAGCCTTAACTTAAAATGATACAAACACATGTCAAATTGACATTGTCAATAAGTCTATTGTTATTTATCTTATATTTATTACAATAAAAGTTTCATCTTACTTAGAGCTGAAAAAAACGCGGGTGTTAAATTAAAGTCAAATTGTTTTAAAAGAACGTTTATCACAATCGTTTAATTGTGGACTTATCAGTACATATTTAATAATTGTAAGATAAAAAGAAATTTTTATATACAACGTTTTTAAATTTTCTGTTGAATTATTATGCTCAAACTTGTACTTGATAATATGAAGTAAATAAAAAACAAACAAACAAACAAATATAGAATACTGAAATGTCATTCTGATATTTCATTTTGATTTCCATAGTAACGCACGTATATATTAATAATTTAGTTGCTAGGACCACCCCCTTAGCAACCAATAATAGTCTTTTACTTTTTACGGATTTTTCTGAAATAACTTTCCATACAAAACAGAATTAACTGAAAATGAATTCAATTCTGCTTAAAGATGGATAAAGGTATTAAAAGAATGTATTGGCATCGTGTTCTGATATGCTCTAAAAGTTTCAAATGTCTAGCTAGGCGGGAAGTTAGTTAAAAATCGATTGCAAGATTTGTACTTTACGAACAACCACCGAACAAACAAGAATACGAGATAATAAAAACGCTGTAAAATAAACGCCTTGATAGATAATTTATACGAATTTAAAGCAGGTAACTAATTTTCTAAAAATGCGAATTTTTTAGTAAAATATTTGTCATTTTGTGGTACGCAATTTTATTATTGGCAATATTACGACAAATTTATTTCTCTTCTCTGTACTTAACTATTTTCCCGTTGAGCGACCAACTCTATAGTTTTATTGTCACTCTAATAATATTATTATCTATGAATTCAATAGAAATGTTATTTAGACATCTACATATTTCTATATCTACATTATTTAGAAATTGCTTACGAATTCCTTGCGAATCCCAAAATAGACAAACATACCTTCCGACCCATTCTATTCATCGCAGTCTCTATGATTGATGAATTAATAACTGGGAATTAATTTCATAGACCGTTGTTATCACAAAGAATAACGAAGTTCTATTAATATTACCTATAGACCTGTCTCTTGGCTATGTAGATAGAGGTGCGCATTACCTTGAAGTATCATGGGCACACTTAGTTTGCTGACAAGAGTTTTATTGGAGAATTAATCACAATAAATTACAAAATTAAAGTAATAATTACTGCCAAGAACGCCATAAATCTAACCAAAAGAAAAGTATTTTTGATATTGTCGTTCTATTTTCTTAAGCATGACAAAGTATTTAATTAACAGATTACCCTGTTCTCCTAGATTCGATTTCTAATCTTGTACTAAGCTTAATATCATTATTATAATCCTAATCACTTAAAACTACTAAATGCTATTTTGATAATGTGTTTATCACTTGGTATTCACCACATTTAAAGATTATTTTAAGATACGTATTTTGATTATAACGTGAGTTTTGAGCAATTATGAGAACCAAAATTTAAATTTGACTGTATTACGTAATGCTATAATCAGGGAATACAAATATAAGGTACCTAAGTGGGTTACTTTCTGGGTTATATCTTAACTATGATGGCGTACAATTAAAAACGCTGTTATGTATTCATAACTTTTGTTTAATCCACCAACACCCTTAGTTACTTATTATGTACCGTTGTTAAGAATATTCGATCGGTGTGATTTCGAATATAGCAATGCACCTACTCAATATTATATTTCTGATCAACCCCAATTTATCCACCCTATCTAGTTGTCTTACTACACACATATAAACCCTTGTATATGAACTAACATACACCTCTCCATGCCTCGCTGTGCCTTTGGATATCTCTCGTGTTGAGGGTCCATATCGCAGCCATACGCTTAAGACACAATAATGGCGAAAGGACCGTAAGAGATACGAATGGGTTAGGAAGCATACAGGAGTACGCGATGTAATAGACGTTGCCAAACAGCTGAAATGGAGATGGGCGAGGCACATTGCTCGCCGAAAGGACGGCCGCTGGACAAATGCCGTCATCCAGTGGTACTTAAGGGGCACGAAACGGCCACAGGGTCGCCCTAAAAGCCACTGGATTGACGAACTGGTAAAGTTCGGCGAAAAAACGTAGCAGCGAACGACGCAGGACCGAGAGAGTTGGAAGAAACTTAAGGGAGGCCTTCGTCCAGCAGTGGATTGACCCCGGCTGATGATGATGATGATATGAACTAAGCGTCACTAATAATATTACTTACTATTTCATATTTTTATACCATTGTAAATGATTCTAATATTATTCAACTCGGAAAATTCAACTTGTTCACACTTTACTCAGCTCGACTCTCCGAGTTGTTCCACTGCGGATCGAACTCTTCTGAGTTTTCCCCCTTTTATTTTTACACCATGTAACTGTGATTTGAGATCATGACAAATAAACATCTCTGAAGATTAACATACAACGAGTCTTATTACTGACAAACACTTTCCACTGGACTAAGTAAAGTATTGGGGGCCCGTTGGTAAGGATATCCGTTGCCGAAAACATAACAACGGATTAAAGGATGTGTTATGTTCAATCGTTACATCTGTATCATAACGTGCATTAAAATGTATCACGTTAACTAAACGCATATTGCAAGTTAGCAATTATTAATAATACTCATCTAGCTTTGTATTTATTGCGTTTTATTGCCTGACTGTCATTAAACAATTAATCAAAACTGGTCATAAATATTTGATATATGGCAACTGACATTTGTATTTTTATGTTATTAATCTGTTCTGTGGTTATAATTATAGACAGTAGTTGGGGGTAGAAAAGGAACTATATAATGTAGGAAAAGGGTGGTTGTTGAAATTCCAAGTTATAGTAGGGGTGGAAATTTTCAATGAGAAAATTGTGATGAGTGGGGTGCAACTAGGGTTTAATTTAATTAATGTGTTATTTCTGTTAAAATTTATATTTATTTATAGGAATGCTAAACAACTATTATAATTATTTTATAAACCTACTTTATTTGTGATACAAAGAATATTAAAATATTTAAAAAGTTATGATAATTTTCGATTGAGCGGTTTGAGAATTTTGTTTTATTTTTGCTTTTGGTATCCGATATGTTCATTAACCATATCATTGAAAGAACGTTGCGTTTTTCCGAAATAAACTTGGTCACAGTTATTGCATCAATATATGAATATTTTTGAAGTTATACTTTTTTTGGCGCGTTTGGGAAATCAAATTGTAGTGTATTTTTGGCATGTGGCGTGACTTGCAACACATAATTTATTTTTTCACACAAGAAAAAAGACGCATTCGATTGGATTCGAACCACCGATTGTTCGGTTATCAGCCGAATGCACTACCTTTACGCCACAGGATGATATTGAAATCGTGACGATTATACAGTATAATATTAAAGTTTAGAATTGTTCCTTTGCCTAGGCAGCGAATTTATTATTGTCTGCCATTTGCAATTCCTTACGTAAACAAACGATTAAACGTCAGAGTGACAGTTGGTACTTAAAAAATAAAAATAACGAGAAACCATTATATAATTTAGTAATATAAGTTAAAGTGTATAGAAATAAACCAACGGCGTTCCAATAAGTGGTCCTTTTTCTTGAGTGTGTAATTTAACAAGATAATTAAAAGCTAGTCAAAGAATCTAGTTTATCACAAGTTTTGTTTTTGTTTTGTTACGCCAAAGAAGTAAAATTTCTAACGCGCGTACTTAAGTACACACACCGATTTTTTTTATCGTAAGGTTTATCTTTCTCTTTGAATAGTCTATTTGATATAATAATATAAATATGCTATTTGATTTTTTTCCCATAAATTTAGGTTTTCCCTCATCGAAAATAACAATAACTTTATTTTAAAGATGGTAATTTAAAAACCCATTTTAACGAAATATGTGTATAATTTAATGATGAACTAAGTTTACAAAATCTGTCATTGAGAAATAATCAACATACCAATTTCAAATTAGGAGTTTTGTATGACAGAAAATGTTTATTATAAACATTTAAAAATACCATTTATGATTTTAGTATAGATGATAATATAGCTACTTTCTACTGCTCCTTATGAGAGAAAATGTTTTGTGGCAAGGGACTATTATTTTGTTATTGCGAAATAAAAATATTTTACTGGGTTTTTTACAATATAACCCTAGTGGCCTAGTATCACCTATTTGTAAATAAGTTAAATATGTAACCTAAAAATCTAGTAAATTAATAGTGCATTTCAAAATTCGAATATACGCCGTGACGATAAAACGTTATATCTTAAAATATACATTATGATTTTCATTCACGTATATGAAAATTTCAAGTGATTTTATCTCATATTTTTTTAAAATCAATTAATATATCCTGGGTATTCATTTCAATCATCCAATACAACATAGCGCAAAAGGTACATATATATGGCAATAGTGTATTATATATCTGAATTCTAAAGGCGTTGTTTGCCCGTAGTCATGGATACCAAAGTTGTCTTTTACCAATCGTCGCTATGCGGGCTTTTGTTCTAACCTTCGCAATTGAATGACACCATTAAAATCCACGACGAATTTCTTTATTTAAAGTCAAAATAACTGCGGTTCCATTCAATCGACAATCTGAAGAGTAGATATACAAAAGGATTTTGACAACACACTAAATAAACCAGAAGAGGATTGCGTCGGGTTGAATTTAACTGTGGATTTTTTAAAATTATTTTTTATTTAAGTATGCTTAACACGAATGGATATGAGTTGCTAATAAACAAGCTTTGTAAATACAGTAACTATTGTCGAACTGAACTCAAAGAACTGTGATAAAAAAAAGCCATTAACTGAAATAGCTGGACTGCGTCAATGTGATACCGGAATTAATATGTAAGAATGCATTCCAAAGCAAATTGAGCTACTTTAAAAAAATCTTAATACGAAATACATATAAGACCCCTATTCAGAGTTAATTTTATGAAACTGGCGTAGTACAGAATTTGGATTTAATTTACATTTTAACTAATTTATTTTTAGCATATTGTGGACATTATAAATTATAAGTTTAAGATGTTCACAACATGACATGAAACATTATGATAAAGAAGAAAAACAAAGTAATAAAAGCGACAAAAGCGATAAAATTGAAAATATAAAAGGAGAACATAATATAAACATACAAAAGCAGTGACAATACTGACAATACAATTATACATTTCTATAGAAGTTCAAAGAAGTATACCGAGTTTGTTAAGGACGCCCAATTTTCAAAATTTAAAAAAAGCGTCCACCTAACTCACCCTCACGCAAGCGGAATATATCAACCTCCGAAGCAATTTAGTTGAACATAGTTATTGCCCTCTTAATTCGCATTACCAGTGGCAGGTTGGTTCTGCGCCTTGGGAGAATAAACAACTGATGTTTTCTATTTCTAAGATAGTTATCAGGGACATACAGGTCAACGATGCCCAGAATGGCAGAGTTCTCATTTTTGTACCTCGTATAAGTCGATAAAATACGTAGCTAAATAAATATCTCTTCTAAATTGCAGACTGCAGTATGTAAGCATGCCTAAGAGAAAGTCAGTCGGATAAAGCCATGGATAGTATCCACACAACTTCATGTAAAGGAGTCTCAAGAATTTCTTCTGAACCATCTCAACCATAAGGCCATACTTCAACTGATGCGGTGCCCAAACAATACCCATGACATATACCCTGAATAGACTGGTGATTTTGGGTAGCTTCAAGGGAAAGTAAAATGGAGGAAGATCATCGGCCCGCTGGAGCTACCGAGTGAAAAAGCTGACTGGGGGAAGCCTTCACTCTGCTTTGAGAGAAGGTTGATCGAGAGTGATGGAAAGTCATTGGAAATCAAAAGATTACAGAATTTTAAGTTGGTCACGATCCTCAGCCGTGAGAAAATGATAAAAAGAAGATGATACATGCATAAACTAACCGTTAAGTAACGTGATACACTTAATAAGTTGATATGAGATTCAGAGTATATATTGCATTCACTGCATTTCCGTTTCCGTTTACAATAAACAGACTCGGCTTTTACAATGCGACGCTTTTCATTATTTGGCCGAAACGGGCGTTAGACAATTCGTTTCTTTGCAAAAGCTTTCGCCGCGAGTACCTTAATAGCCTGCAGGAGGCGGGAGCTTTCTCGCGTCACAAAACACTCATCGCTTTCCTCGGCACTATTTGTTAGAATGAAGCTTCGGCCTATTCAGACACCTCATTTTTTACGGCTCTATTTATCGTTGTACAGTGATGCAGTTTAACTTACCCATTTTAAAATAAGTTTTACATCACATTATGTAAATAATAATATGTAATAAATTAAAATGACAGTTGTCTTTTCATCAGTCGGGGTCGATACACTACTACTAGATAAAGGCCTCTTTCTCGGTTCCTAGTTATTCCTTGCCACGAGCATTTACCAGAACTTAGATATTTAGGCCGTGGTCACTTAGTGCCCCACATTTTTCGCGGTACTAAAATCGTGTGTAGATATTGGCTTTTTAACTAATCTATCACACTATCTTGTACGAGGTCCACCAGGTCAACGCTAACCATCCGGCTGCCCAAACGTCAGTTTTTTTGTCATATAATTTCTCAAAGTCTTTGGGTAATATTGTGGCGGCATTCGGCGGTTGTTGATTCACTCTGCTAGCCTATTGTTATTTCATCTACTTGGCGACCTCTATTCCATGTCTGTTTCCTCATACTTAGTTTCCTTATGTGGTCTTTTCGCGTTGGGTTATTCGTAATGTTTGAATTTCTTCTCACATTAACGGAATTATATTAAAAATGCATATGTGAACCCTAGTAGTACACGTTAGTTGAACACTTTACACTTAAGACACAATTGGAGGTTACTTTTGAAGATACTATTCAGACGCCCAAATGCACTGTAAGTCAATTCGGTTCTGTGAGTAATTTCGTCATAAATACCAGCGTCAATTATCATTTGTTTTCACAGATATACGTAGTTGTTGGCCCGGTTGATTTGAATGCTATTGGTGAGATCATTTTTGGCTCAGCATCACAGTTTATTTTTACCTTTGACTTCGATACATTTATTTTTGAATATACTGTGACGCTTTTAAATGACATATTATAATATTCACGGATTCGCAAAACAAGCTTCCTAGCTTTAGACTTTCACTAAAAAATTGTGTATGTTTAAAACAAAATCATCTGGTATCAGTGGTAAAATAGATAACCAAATTTCAAATAGATAACGAAGTTTTACAAATCGACACCTTAATACTACAACTAGATAACTCTAATTTGGTCATTGTTGGGAAAATGAAATTTTAACTTTACTTGTTTAACATAAATCTAGGCTTTGATTATGATTTAAAATAAAATAAAAAATTGTGCTTGTCTAATTGGGAACAATTAAATAATGTTCAATTGTATGAATTTTTTTTTAATGGTTTTGAAAAGTAATGTTATATTTTCAAACACAAAATTAATACAGTTCCTTCTTCTTCTTCTGACTTACCTAGTTTTATCATTTTGTAGAGAAGGAAATGTAGAATCATATTCAATAACTATTTAAAAAACAGTGAAAATCACGTTATCTAGTTGTAGTATTGAGGTGACGAAATACATTATATTACTAGGTACTTTCCTGTATAATATTATTTAATAATACAATTAGCGATTTTGCTTTTATTATAACATATTGATATATGATCAAATCATTATAATTTATATGAGAAAAGACATGTTGACATGTTTTTTTTCCGATTTAAAAAATTCTAAAATATTAGGCATTATAATAAAATAATATTCAGCTCACATGCAAGTTAGAAGTTCGTAAATTTACCCCATATTTTTTTCGACCTTTATACGGTACTATGGCCCTTAAGATCCAGTTCGCACTGATACGTTAGTAGTAGAGATTTCAATCCCGGGATCCCGAGCTATTTTCGATACCTATGAATCCCGGGATTGATAGACATAATCCCGAAACTTTCGGGATTGATTTTTTTTATCAATTTTTATGGAAAATAAAATAAAAAAGAAAATATAACAGAAAAAAAACACTTTTAATAACAAATAACTACATTAGAAATAAACTGAGTTTGATTGAAGTTTGATTTATTTGTACCCATGTGTAAGTTGCCGATTCATTTTATTTTTTCACATAAATTAATAAAAATGAGAACGATTGGAAAAAAACAGTGCTTCGCACTATTAACAAAGTAATTCCACCATGATCTCAAATCTTTTACGGCAGTTTCATATTTGGCTGACTAATTAGATTTATGAAGCGGAAAGGCCATAAGTACACCATGATTTGATTTACTATTTTAAATCTCGCTAACCCATTCATTAAGTCTTTACTATCAGAAACAGCAATCTCATATTAAATTCACATTATTATTTATATACAATATTGTTTACTCCATTAATCTTATGTATTTCCAAGATTGAACGTATACAATATTAACAATAAATGTCTTAAATTATATATGATTTATTTTTGACCGATTTTATAAATTTTATTTTGTCAATATAAATTTTTTATATTAACAATTTATATCATAAAAAAATGCCAATCCCGGGATTGTCAAACTGTAATCCTGAAATCCCGGGATCAGAATTTTGGCTCGGGATTGGATTCCCTAGTTAGTAGGTACTAGAAGAACATATTGGGTAAATAGCGTTTATTTATTTTCTAGAAAATTTAAATCATAAGTCTAAGTCATTCACAACATGGCATGAAAAATATAATATAATGGAAACGAGGAAATTGGTAATAAGCTGAAAATGCATGTTCATACATTAGGGTCTTTAGATATCTGACGAAAAACATCATTGCTATGCACATTTGCATACATCATATAAATTGGAAAATTTTCATCCCATTTATGCCATAAAGCAATCTCTTCCCCTCTATCATTTCCAATTTTAGAATACGCCACTGGCAGTCAGTGCGGTGACGCTAACATATTGTGAGGGGATAAAAAGAAGAAGAAAAACCAAGCTCGGGAATAGATACGCAAAGCGAATTGTCCTAGGCGGCATCCATTAAAATTTGTCTGCATGTTAGTTTTCAATCTGCTTCAATATTTTTGCCTTAAGGCAAAGAATGCTGTAAAGTCAAGGAACTAGTAGATAATGTTATGTCATATATATATATATATACGAATACAGTGTGTTTGAAAATAAACTTATACTATAGTACAGTGACGAATAGAAAGAGTAATTATTTCAGCGCTCAAAATGGAAAATTTTACGAACCGGAGCGCTCGATAATTTTATGAAAATATTAACGTTGTTATCTAATTGTATATGTATTTTATAAAAATAGGTCTGTTAGATTTTTTATTATATGACATATCTATCTCATGCGGTCAAATTAATATTTCCACAAGACGGAGCGATAGTTTTGGAGATTCTATGAACCGGAACGGCGCTCCGGTGCGTTCCGGTCCATTTCGAGCCCATAATTATTTCATGATTTGTAAAGAAATATTCCACACCGTATGCACAGCTAATTTGAGTATTATTTTAACTAAAATAAATTATAATATGAGGAAACCTTGAATGCATTCGTCCATTGCCCACTGAAGAAGGAAGCCAATACATTACACGACTGGTCCTACTTTTTACCCCTCCCGTTGTCTATGGTTGACCTGTCATTGCCTGTCATTGTCTATAGAGTGCTCATATTGACGCGTCTGTCATGCTCACTTGTCGGAGTATTCTTAGTTTCAGATTTCTTTCAGATTATTTTAACGTATCTTGGAGACCTTGGAGTTCATCTGATTTAGTGGTTATATGTTATTAATAATTGGAAGTGACGATAAACGTAAGTAAACTTCTTCTGTGTATAATAATATCATAATACACTAGGACGTTTGTCATTGTGACAGTCGATTCTAAACGACAATAACTAATAACTTATTTATACTCTTCAGTCATTATATAATACCACACTCTGCTTGCAAGTAGGTTATCAATAAAAAATAGTATGGCAGTGGACCACTCGTTGCTTGTTCAAAAAGTTATGCTCAGGCTTTATTAATCTCAAGATGGCGGTGATTACACCCAATACTATCAATTCAGTGTAGAAAAAATTGAAATGAAATCGAAAACCTCTTTAAGGACAGATGGAGATAAACACAGAACAGTAAAATTTAATAAGACAGAAATACGAAAGCCAGTTGTCATAAACAGGTTTGGTTTATGGCATAATGAAGGGCAAGCCATTAAATGAAAATATTATTAAATTATGTACTATGAATACAGACGTAAAAGTTGAAAAAAAATTATTGCATGTTTACGTTTACCACATATTTCTTCACACACAAAAATCATATTTTTCTATGACCATACCTAGAAGGTAACATACTTTCTATTATTTTTGTATTTCCCGAAGATGAACTATCCTAAGTGAGTGTTTGTTAGTGTTTATCTCAATCTGCTTTAAAATGAATGTTTTTTCATGTAACCTATCTCATAAAACTATTATATTATTACAAATTGACATAAGTAATTACTTAAAACATGCAGTAAATATGAGTTTTATTAAAAATATGTAATGAAATTTAATAAAATATCTTTTGAAACGTTTTTTTAAAATATGAAATCACTTTGATAATTATAAGGGTAGTTTTGCATTAAAGCAACGATATGTGTAATATACAGACATTGCTAACATAATAGGAAGCAGACAAGGGTTTGCGATGTAATAGAGTTTATTAAAAGCCTTAAATGGAGATGGGCTGGACACATAGCTCGAAAAAGAGAATATGGTTGGACAAATCTAGTCATCCAGTGGTATCCAAGAAGTACAAAACGTCCGCAAGGTAGACCTAGAGGCCACTGGATTGATTAAATGATAATGTTCTGCGGAAGTGCGTGGCAACGCAATGCATAGGGCCGAGATATGTGGAAGCAGCTTGAAGAGGCCTTCATCCAGCAGTGGATAGATTCAGGCTGATGATGATGATGATATGTAATAACCATACAGCTATATCGACAATAGTGGTATAATGAAAAGAAAATCCACAAATACTAAGTGGGAAACGACACAGCAAGCGTGTGCAAAATGGAATGGATTAAAAAAAAATCACCAGCTTTCGCGTAATATTTGGGATTATTTATTTTTTTCAAAGAGGTTTACATAATTAGTAGTATATAGTTGTTTATTATCTATGAGCTTTTAAAATATCATAGACATCTTACGTCGTATTATTTCTGTATTGGCTTTACTTTTGAGAGCTTTTGATATACTTGCATGAACACCTGTTAGTAGTTTCACGGAACTTTTTGATAGCTTCCCAACGCAAACGTATAACGATATTTCTTCTGCAAGTACTTCCTTACTTACTTGCAAACTTTTTCGGTCAACATTGCAAACATAGCGATCAAATATTGACACTAAAAATGCAAACCGAACTATAAAAACAATAAAAATAATAACACAGTAATATATATTTACAATTCAGCCGAACTAAATTTGATTGTAGTAGGTACCTCAGTTGAATTAATAATCTGATATATTATACAAAATCATTTGAGCTTAATATCAATGAAATTTTTTTTTTTTTTTTTACTTAATATATGATTATAAAATATTGTAACATAATATAATGTAGTGCCTGCATATCGTTATATAGCACAGGGTTTCTTAAACTTTTTCTGCAATGGAACAATTTGCAAACCCGGAAATTTTACCGGAACACTTAGTTTATTTTGTAGGTTATTTATTAGCGCAGCTAACCGTTCTGCCAATTTTGGCAATTGTCGTTAAACTGACGAGATTTGTCAGCCGGTCAGTTAAACATAATATACCCCATCTTATTCATGTTTGAAGTGAAACAGCGCCGCAGGCGACAGTTTTTTCTATTAGTGTATGTTTGTGATGTGTGTCTATCTCACTTGGCTGGTCTTTCTCTCACGCTGCCCCCCCCGTAAGCCCAGGCCCCCAGACTAGAGGCCTGTTAGCCCCCCCCTTGTGGGAGCCATAACCTATCTAGATACTTGACGCCATAAACATCATTGGAGATTGATCATCACTCGCCTTTCAAAATCAAGTAGAATTCTTTAATTATTTTAGTTTTACTTATTTTACTTCTAATTAGTAGAACATCTTTAAAAGTGTTGCAGTGTATAAAACCTTTCCAAATGGTCGCGGAACACCTATTCCGGTTCGGCGGAACACTGGTATTCCGCGGGACATAGTTTGGGAAACCCTGATATAGCACATCTTATAAAGCCTGGTGCAGAGGATTGATTAGGCATATGTATATTATCGGGATTCGGTGTAGGGCAGATCAAGGAATCATAAATTAAGTCTGGCAAAAAAATGTATTTTTCAAAAGAAGAATACACTGCTTATAAAATTTTATATAACATATTCTAAGTAGTTTAGATATAATAATATGTAGACCGAGATTGTCCAGTATCAGGCCGAATCCCAATATCCCATGCATCGATATTATGTATTAGTCAATTATTTCGCGTTTGTGTAGCATGGTCTTCCCGGAATTGGGCAGCCTGGGCAGATGGTTTTTGTTAATCTTATTACAGTTATTTTTTCACAAAAGGCACACTTGAGTGTGTGGGTATCAGTTCCTGAGATATGTCTAGTGATCTTAGACTATAGATACATTCTAGTGATGCTTTACATCTAAACGTAAATTTATTGTTCCTCAACTAATAGTCAATGCTCAAAATTATATAATAATATGTTACAAGGCGGGTCTCGTGGTGCAGTTCTGAGTTCGATTCCCGGTGAGGACACAATATTTATGCGTTTTTCTTAAAGCCTGGGTGTTTGTGATTGTGCAAAATTACTAACAACTACCTTGTACGAAAAAGCAAGGACAAGGTTATTAATAATTCTAAAAAAAAGTAATTTGTTACATTCAATTGGTAAAATGTTATGACGGTAAAAAGGCCAGCATTGTTGATTTATAATTAAATCCGGTGTAAAGTTATTTCAACTCCATACGCCAGGTGCGTATTTTGCAAGATAAATGCTTATTAAAAATACCGTGTCCAGAAATTTGTACGAACATAGTTAGTCGTATAATATTTTAATGTGAGCTATTGTATTGAAAATGGTTAGACGTATAGTATTCATATCAAATTAGTATCTAAATAAAACAATTATTAAGAAATGCGTAATAAAAACTACTGGAATACAAGGGAAATACAGACATTAGAAATACAGCCATATCGTATGTCGTCTCTGCTCTGGCAGAACACACTAACTGAAAAATACTAGTTTTGAGTAATTTGACTTTGAGGTTGTTAAAATGTTTGAAATGGTCTATCATGTGAGTTTATTAAGTAATCGTAAAAAGGATGACTTTAAAAATAAAGACTGTTTATTTATTAAGAAGGTTTCCAGACGGTAAAGTTTGAAATAAGGAACATTTTGGTATAACTAACTCAATATGTCATTTTTTCGAATTAGTGTCTTCTGCCAGAACAGTGACGATATATTTATATAAAATTATGGTAGGTGATTGTAAGTTTCAAGTTGTCAATGTCAAAGTAGCGTTCTTATTGAATCTAATAAAATTGGGACATAGCTGTCTGCAATGCTTTACGAACTACGCGCTATTTTTTTATTTTAATGCTACGGTCATATCTTTATGGTAAGACAGCTCACGGTGAACTGTGATATCGTGAAAGTCGTCAACGCTTTCTTCATCTTCACAAAATACAGTGGTATCATCCACGTGAATAAATTGGTTGACGCAATCCGCTATGCCCGTGTAGATACCTAATTCACTCTAAAGACTTCCATCGTCAGCACCGGTTGTACCTAAATATTGAAACTGAATTTATCTTTATTTTACCCATATTACTTAATTTAACTATAACACTACAATTTACTTAATGTTAAAAAAATTTAACGCACCGTCAAATAATGTTTTATTAACTAATATTCTATTTTCAAAAATTTAATATCTTTTTTATTATTTCCAAAAAAACGGTTCGCCATTCTGGCCGCAGCGTGTCGCTCGAGTCTCGAGATAACTACAATATGTCGTCATATCCGTATCCGCTGTTCCTCTATTCTAGCGACATCTAGCGGCGGGATTATCGTTATTATTATGACGGCCTCAAAGAAAAGCGCGGGAAGATATTGCGATTGTTTTCATAGTGACGATGAACCTTTTATTTTAAATTCGAATACAAATGCTTAAATATTTTGATACTTTTGTATCTTTCCGCGAAAGCTTTTTGGAAATTATTTTATGGTGTCACTTTATTTATTAAGCTTTCAAATAAATATTAATTAGACAGTAAGACACTTCAGATCAAGACTCTTCTCAAAGAAAACTAAGATAAAGTTATTCAAAACCCTCATCAGACCCATATTAACCTATGGGTCGGAATGCTGGGCTTTATCAAAAAAAGATAAGAGAAAGCTGGATATTTTTGAAAGAAAGATATAAAGAAGAGTCTTCGGAGCTGTATGTAAGGAGGATGGTACGTGGCGAGGAAGGTACAACCATGAACTATATGCGTTGTATAAAGATCCCCTGTTGTCACTCACGTGAAAGTGGGGCGACTTCGTTGGGCAGACCATGTCTCAAGGATGGAAGACACCCAACTACCAAAGAGGCTTCTATTCAACAGACCAGAAGGGAAAAGGAGGGTCGGGAGACCTAGACTGCGGTGGCTGGACTGTATAAAAAGAGACACAGCATCCCTGAGACTAAGGCGGTGGAGGGAGCTTGCGGCAGACAGAGGGGAGTGGCGACGTTTCCTGGAGGTGGCCAAGACCCACACTGGGTTGTAGTGCCGATGATGATGTAAGAAAACATAAATGATACGGTGGGCCCTAAATAATAAACCTTTACTATTGTAACTCTGTGACATTCATTGATGAATTCCTTTGTAATTATTGTGAATACATACAAGCGATAGCTTAGAAGTGAAGTTACTTAACCGGAAAGTGAAAGTTATGATATCAAGTCCCATTCGGTTCAACATTTTTTCTAGATGTATAATATATTTCTGAGGTGTTTCAAATTTATGTTTATTTTTATAATAAACTGGATAGTTCAATAGTTTGAGTTAATCCAGCCGCGATTTGTGAACGGCCGCCTTCCATGACACTGTAAACGTATCGTCTGATAGAAAAGATTAATGCCACAATTCTTTATCCAGAGAGTTTTTGGATAACCGGCTACTTGGCAATTCGCTTTCTGTCGCTATTTATGAATTATCATAAAAACATTGTAGGTATATTGCTCCAGGATTTAAAAAAAAATTGGTGTGTGTACTTATGTACGTGCGTTAGAAGTTATAGTTTTTTGGCGTAACAAAACAAAAACAAAGGGGATTAAGGGACATAAGGGATTGCAAATGGGCGACAGTAATAAATTCGCTGCCTAGGCAACGGAACAATTTTAAACTATAATATTATACTGTATAATCATCACGATTGGAGTATCATACTGTGGCGTAATGGTAGTGCGTTCGGCTGATAAACGAACAATCGGTGTTTCGAATCCAATCGAGTGCGTTTATTTTTGTGTGAAAAAATAAATTATGTGTTACACGCCAAAACTACACTATGATCTGATTTTCCAAATGCGCCTAAATAAGTATAGCTTCAAAAAATGCTCGCGGACCATTGGTGACACATACCTGAACAGCTGTTTCGAGTTCGTAGATAGTGAAATCGGGAGCAAGACGTGTAAGGCATGTTTACGCCGAATCTTCGGGCTTTTCAGTTTTACCCCTCTCGTTCAATTTGAGTGCCGGCATTATTGCGTTTTTCTACTGCACGTTTTGGGTTATATTGTATCTACGTGATATTTTTTCATACGTTTCAGGTTTCTTATTGTATTTATCCTTTTATTTTAGTTAACCATAAATATTTTAAACTGTGTTTATGAGCAGTATTACCAACGCAATAATAAATAACTAAATGATCCAATGAGGCGAGGAGGTATAGACGGTGAACCAGGGAATATCACAGAGAGTTGAAAATAGTTTCATGACGAAAATTTGAGTAAGTTAAAAGCAAAATGGCTAATCTCCACCGCATAAACATACAGATGTCAGATATATGGATAAAACCATTCAGTTTTTAGTTTTTGAAGTTATAGTTCTTTTGGAGCGTTTGGTAGGGAGTGAAATTGAGAGCTGCGCACGCACACCGTTAAAAAGTGCGCGACAGTATGAAGTTAGCTGCGAATCAGTCAGCTGTATACTAACGTAAGTAACGATAGTTGCGTAAACAAATGATTAAACGTCAGAGTGACAGTATTGTTTCTTTAAAAATAAAAACTACGAGAAATGATTATATAATTTAGTAATATAAGTTAAAGTGTATAGAAATAAACTAACGGCGTTCCAATAAGCGGCCATTTTTCTTGAGAAGATAATTAAGAGCTAGTCGAAGAATCTAGTTTATCACAAGTTTTGTTTTTGTTTTGTTACGCCAAAGAAGTATAACTTCCAACGCGCGCACATAAGTACACACATCGATTTTTTATATACTTATCTATATTAGCACGTAGTCAAGCCAGACCAAACGTCACTTACTCGATGTGAAAAGAGGCTGCATAACCTTCGTATCTGTACGTTATTCCTAAAAACATACCCAATATCCACTGCAAGCATCTGCTCTCCAAGTTTTGTATATGATGACTTTCATGAGGTGTCACGATTTGCTGTCGTAAAGCAGAATCATCAGAATACATGCATCGAATAGTGACTTTCGATATCCGTCGCTAATAAAGGGAAATCTGGATTAGGACATTTAAGTTAATGGCCCCACCAAACCACACCCGGTCTTAAACAGGCGTATCACTGGGCTCTACGGTTGATGTGAAGATTTTTTTAATTTATTATTGAGAATGTCTCAGGATCAGTTTCCCAAGACTGATTTCGCTATGCACTCAAATGTGACTTTAAGTTAAGAGTACCCATGGGAGAGATGAGCACGTAGAAGCAAAATGATTTTTTTTAGTAAGTAACAAAAGCTAATACAAAATTACCAAACGTTAGGACAGGTACTACATATTGTCTTTCCTTGCATTGATGTTCAAATCGATAAGAGATAAATTGATCTATGCACACGATTTTCTTTTCTTTTATTTTGTTAACTGTCAATTATTCATGGTGGAATTGCATTGTATTGTTGTTTAATTTAATAAAACGAAATTTTTTTGTAGTACTTATTCCACTTTTAATCAATAAATTAGGACCGGTTTCGTCCGCCTCAGAGGGACATTTTTAACTGAATACATTTTTTTTAAAACAATATCTTATAATATTTCTGTCGCTTTGGATTTTGTTTGATAAATATTGTTTAAAAAAAATGTATTCAGTTGAAAATGTCCTTCTAAAGCGGACGAAACCGGTTCTAATTTATTGATTAAAAGTGGAATAAGTACTACAAAAAAATTGAGTTTATTCACACGATGTCTAGATCTAGACTGTAGAGATATGGTATGCTGACATAACCTGGAAAGATGGAAAAAAACTGCCGAGCAACCGTGTGCTTCGACTAAGAAGCGGATATAAACTAGGAAGAAGATATTGATATGATATACTTAGTTACTTTGATATATATTTAATTTAAAAATAAATTACTTATGTATGTAGTTTGATTTGAACATTAAAATAAGAAGCTACATTTAAAAATGGGATAAGCGTTTTTGCCTTTAATGTACTTATTTGGTAAGTTTTTTAACGTCTCCGCTGCATTATTTTAGATAAAAGTGATACGATAATATTATCAAATTATTTATTTATGACTAGTTGAAAAGCCAATATAAAGATCACGAATATACGAAATTGCTTCGGGTGACGATATATTCCACCTATTCCATCGAGGATGAGTATAGGTGGACGTTGTTTTATAAATTCTTAAAATAGGGTCTGCTTAACTCATCCGGTGTACTTCCTTGTACCTATCTAATAATATATTTTTTGTATTTACACATTTCTACTGTTTAATAACATACTATCTATCTCTATACTGATCTATCTCTTTTTTTATGTAATACTGTTATATATTTCTTTGTCATGTTGTGAACGTCTTAAACTTATAATTTGTAATGTCCACAATATGTTAAAAATAAATAAATTGAAAATTGAAATTAAATTGAATATATTATCTACATTTTCGTTAATTATTAGAAATTTATGCTCGCATATATAACTTGTGAAGGACTAAGGAATGTGCCTCATATAAAATAATATATAGATTGCCGAAAGTTGAATAGACTGAATGTCTTGCGTATGTAAAATAATTATTTTGACAATAATTAATAATTATCGAAGTTACCCAAATGGTCAGAATGTCTTTCATGTTTTGAAAACTGTTTCTCGTTATCTCAAGGAACCATCAACATCATCATCATCAAGGGCGCAATAACTCGGTGTGGGTCCTGGCCTCCTCCAACAGCTCCCTCCACCTGTCCCTATCCAGTGTAGCCGCTTTCCAATTCGGTACCCCCAGAATACGGCAGTCACTGGAAGCTCCATTCCACCAGCGAATCTTTGGCCCGCCTCTTCTTCTACGCCCCATTGGATTGCTCGACATCACTCTCTTTGACAGTGCACATGACCTAGCCATCGCAGTCTCCCAATCTTAATTAATTGAACTGCGCTGCAATCTTCGTGCAGCCCGTAGTGCTCAGCATTATATATTCTCCTCCAATTGGTGCTGTCCTTGATCGGTCCATATATACGGCGGAGAATTTTTCTTTCAAAAATGTTCAGGGCTCGTTCATTTCGCAGAGTTAATGTCCAGGTGTCCGATGCGTAGGTGAGCACTGGCTTTACAAGTGTCTTGTTAAGAGTGCTTTTAGTTCGGCGAGATAGTATGCATTTATTCGCAGACATGATTCTCTTGTTGATTTCTTCCATAATATCATTATGTCGAAGTTACAAGAGATCCAAGGTATATCAAGGAACCATCACATAATATAAATAAAATATTCACATATATTTAATTACTATATATTTTTTCAGTACGAATAACAGTAATGATATTTTCATATCATCATCATCATCATCATCATCATCAGCCTGAATCTATCCACTGCTGGATGAAGG
This sequence comes from Rhyacophila brunnea, assembly GCF_057557595.1. NCBI lineage: Eukaryota > Metazoa > Arthropoda > Insecta > Trichoptera > Rhyacophilidae > Rhyacophila > Rhyacophila brunnea. The sequence goes on along the minus strand of NW_028232806.1, from coordinate 35,290,671 downwards.
CCTCTTCAAGTTGCTTCCACTTCTCTCGGTCCTGTGCATTGCGTTGCCACGTACTTCCGCAGAACTTTATCATTTCATCGATCCAGCGGCCTCTAGGTCTACCTTGTGGACGTTTTGTACTTCTTGGATACCACTGGATGACTAGATTTGTCCAACGATTGTCTCTTCTTCGAGCTATGTGTCCAGCCCATCTCCATTTAAGGCTTTTAATAAACTTTATTACATCGCAAACCCTTGTCTGCTTCCTTATCCACTCATTCCTCTTTTTGTCCTTTCGCGTTATGCCCAGCATGCACCTCTCCATACCACGTTGTGCTACTCTAAGTTTCTGGATCTCTCTTTTACTTAGGGCCCATGTTTCACACGCATATGTCATCACGGGAAGCACACACTGGTTGAACACTTTGCGCTTTAGGCACAGTGGAAGGTCACTTTTGAAGACATTATTCAGGCGGCCAAAAGCACTCCAGCCTAGCTTTACTCTGCGAACAATTTCATCAAATATACATCCATCTATAGATACTTGTTGTCCCAGATAGATGTAGCTTTTCACCTGTTCGAGCTGAGTGCCATTGATGAGGATCTCTTTTTGGCCTGCAAAGCAGTTGAACATGACTTTCGTCTTTGTTACATTTATTTTCAAACCTACTTTGTTGCTTACTTCAGCGAGTTCCTGCATTCTGCTTTGGAGGTCTTCTGAGTCTTGCGAGAAAATTACTATGTCATCGGCAAAGCGCAGATGACTCAGGTATTCTCCATTTATGGAGATCCCTTTGTCATTCCAGTCAAGTTGCCTGAATAAGTCTTCAAGGGTAGCTGTAAATAGTTTAGGTGAGATTGTATCACCTTGTCGGACTCCTTTGCTGATAGGAAATCTGCGCGATGGTTTATGGAGATTTACAGATGCTGTTGCGCTACTGTATATATTATTGAAAATATTTATATAGCGTCCAGGGATTCCTTGTTTTCTGAGTGCGTCGAGTATTGAACATTTCTTTATCGAATCAAACGCCTTCTCATAGTCTATAAAACCCATGCATAGTGGCAGTTTGTATTCCTGGTACCGCTCTATGATTTCTCTGACGACTTGGATATGGTCCATAGTGCTGTATCCTCCTCTAAATCCGGCTTGTTCTCTCGGTTGGTTCTCGTCTAGTACATTTTGCAGACGGTTTGAGAGAATTTTTGTGAACGTCTTGTAGAGAATAGGGAGTAGACTTATTGGACGATAATTTGCTAGGTCTTCTCTGTCACCTTTTTTGTGAAGAATGACAATGCTGGCATTTTTCCATACCTCTGGGACATCCTCTTTGCATATGCAGGCTGTGAACAATTGTGCAAGTACTTCATTTGCATCCTTTCCTGCTTTTTTGAGGATATCTATCGTTAAACCGTCTTCCCCGGGGGGTTTCCCACTTTTCATGTAATTTAAAGCATGGGTTACTTCCCAGGATGTAATTTCGGGAGTATGGTCTTCCGAATTTCCATTTCTCTGAAGATCTAAGTCTATAGTCGTATTGTCAGTGTCATCACTGTAGAGATCGCTGTAGAACTCTTCAACTCGGCTTAACAAGTGTTCCCAATTTCTGACGATAGAACCATCTTTTGCTTTTAGTGCTGTGATTTGACGTTTTCCTATCGACAAGCATTGCTTGTTTTTGTTTAGACTTCTGCCTGCTTTCACAATTGCTTGTATGAGGTTTACATTGAATTTACGAAGGTCTTCTCTAATCTTCCTTCGGAGGGTTTTGCAAAGTGATGAAAACTCCATATCGTTTTGTGCCTGTCTATCGCTCTTGGTTTTCCTTCTCTGCTCCATAAGATTCAATGTTGCCTTCGAAAGCTTGGTGGAAAGTGTAACTTCTGAGTTTTTTACGCCTATTTTTTCTGCACATTGTAGAATAATATTCGTTATATCCTCCGCGTTGGATAGGGAAACGGTTTCGTTCTCATCTAAGAAAGCCGATAGTGCATTTTTGAGTTCATTTTGGAATTCAGTATTGTTCTGCAGGTATACGCGAGCATTTGACTTCTTCTGCAGTTTGGATCTTTCTGATTTGACGTTCAATCTTATCTTACATCTCACCATCCGGTGATCACTGCCGGTGTTAAACTGATTGATCACTTTACAGTTTAAAAATGTATATTTTCTGTCAGTGAGGATGTAATCGATTTCGCTGGTCCTTCCTGTCGGGCTTCTCCACGTCCATTTACGTGTAGGTTTATGTTGAAAAAAGGAATTCATGATGTGAAGATTGTTGGTTTCAGCAAACTCCACAAGCATGTCCCCTCTACCATCCCTTGAGCCATGTCCGAAATGTCCGACCGCTACGTCATCTCTTTGGTATGATCCAATACGTGCATTGAAATCTCCCATTATGATGTTGAAGTGGCATTTACTTTTATTTTTCAAGGATGTTATTTCCTCGTAGAACTCTTCCACTTTTTCATCAGGATAACTCTGTGTCGGAGCATATACTTGCAAAATTCATATTCAAATTCAAAATTCATATAACATAATAATATTATGATGTCATTAGAAATAATATTTTTATAATTGGAACTACGCAAATGACCCGTGCGAATGTCAGGCTTCAAAATTTGAAAAATTTAAACCTATATAAGTACAGTATCTTAGAATGTTTGGTAAAAAGCTGTGCATGCATAGAAAAAAAGTACATATTACAAATAAATACAACATACTGGTGTAATATATTGTATTTTTTTCTTGCACAACATATGATAAGTCTTATCGCAACATATTGCGTAAAAACGCAAAGATAAACGTGTAGGTACTTACAAACTACATACTGTGCCTTATTTATGATATTTTGATCGCGGAGTACTGCTGAACTTTGGCTTTTCGTATTTACATTCATTTTAAGAAACAAAACAAAATATTCTAATGTGATTTATTTTAAAAAGCACATCTTTAGAATACAATCTTCAAACAGTCTTGACAGTCTTTTTTATAACTAGAAATAACACAATATATTATATTATATATATATTTTTTAAATATTAATAACCATGCCCTTGCTTTTTAGTACTAGGTGGTTGGGTGGGTTAGTTGCATTGATGCTGGACTAATTCTGTTCCTCCATTTATATCTTTAATTTTCTTTATGGCTAGGATAAAATTTTTTGTGTAGTGTTCTTGTGTTGTTCTATTGCTTAGTACTTCGTGAGGCTTTTGGAGGTCAATTTCATGATGATGCTGTCTACACCGAGTCTTGAGAGTCCATCGCTCCCTTTCAAGTATAGGGCAGTCGTTGATGACATGCCACACAGTTTGAAATGTGTTGCCGTCATATGGACACCAGTCATCATCCGTCAATTTAAATCTTTTTAGATAAGCTCGCACCGCTCCGTGGCCTGTTCGTATCTGTGCGAGTTCGTGTGATATTTTTATGTTCCTGATATATATATATATTATATTGCACATGAAACGTTCTGACAGAATTATCAGTAGCCTATCACACGCTGCGATTTGTATTTTGCATAATGTCTGTAAAGGATATCCTACGATAACACGTAGCGTGTGATGACCTGATGCCACTCGTTACAAATTTTAAAAAGTCCACAGCTTGCCAGTGCTACTGAACAGTAACTGTTTTTACTAATATACTACTTTTCACGCCTCATAATATCCCTGTACATTAATAATGTCGAGACATTCCGCGGACTGATTCGGGTTAAGAAAACTTTTTAAAGTGTGTCTCTGAAAAGATTAAAATATTTTATAAAACACTTTATTTAGGGAAGCCAACTATTAAAAATAATTCTAGTAAAATATTTTATTTTACCATATCCGATCCTAAGATGATCATAATATGGACCTCCAAAAAGTGGAGGTTGTAATAACAGGTTTTTGTTTTTACGAGAAATATATGTAAGCCACTTGCTCAACCTATTAGGTCCATACTCTGACTCATACACAAATTGAAAAACAATATATTGTGTACTTGCCAGATCCAGAACATCCAGAACATCCATCTGAACCTGGGACTCACTACATAAGTAAAATAACCGCTGTATTATTATATCTCCATAAGACATATTACATAAACCTTAGACTATAGATACACCTAGACGCCACCCATTGAATTGCTAAATGAAGCTGCGTGCCGTGCGTTTGGTTTGTGAGCGAGCGAACGCATTCGTATTTAAAAATGTTCGAGACCATATACCATTTCGCTAGTGCCCTCCCAAAGTGCTCGATCAAAGATCTACATAAACAGTTATGTCCAATACATCTGTTTTAAACATATACTGATAGTCGTTACAAAAAAACAGCACATGTGCATGGTTTTCTAATGGCATTTTTTCTTATACTACTATCCATTAAAAGTAACTAAATCTCATAAATTAAATGCCACATTATATAATTTAAAAAAAATGCATATATCTTGGGTAGTAAACAATGAATATTGATCAGTAATTGGAGAACTGGAGTAAAAGTACGCTAAGTGAGGTACAAATAAAAATTTTGAGATAATAAGATCAATAAACATATAGATAAAATTACGCGAAACAAAAATAAACAAGCGAATCCAATTTGTAGGGATTATTTTTTAAGTTAGTAATAATGAATAAAATAACAAGGATTTTCCTCTCTCGTGAACTTAAAAAACAAAGTACAGAAATCGGTTGAATCCCAAAGACAGTTGCAAAGCTTTGAAGTCCTTATTTTATCGTTATAATATCAAAAATGAAACAACAGCATTTTTCCAAAACCTGAGTTTATATATTTTTCATAAAATACTTAAGTTACATAATGAGATTTTTATTAATACTGATTTTATTTCATTTCATTCAATTTATTTCTTATTTGTTTGATATTTTTAAAGCTCATATATCGTAGATAAGTAATACATACTTTTTATATTAATAACTGCAATCTCTATAAAAACGAATTCAATGTTATATTATTTGAATTTAAACTGGATTCAATATATTCTTTGGATTTAAATGGATGAGTTATCCAATTTCTGTCCAATTTAAGAAATAACTCTCACTTTTAACTAGAATTGGTAATATTGTTATACACAGATATATTTTTGTGAAATATCTATCCTAAAACGTTCTCTGATCTTTGATATAGATGAATTTATGAAGAAATTGTCATGAGATCAATGCTGGAACGGGGTGCACTTGTGCTCCTGAATAAAATATTCAAGAATGACGCTCCACCATCCCTGAACTCACTCAGCAGTGGCAAGGGGTGGAAGTAGGCTTTTAAGATTCGACATAAATAGTACACACTGCCAACTCAGTCGGTGATATTTATTTGTTTTCATTGAACTAAGAATACAATTTGCAGATGATGCTGGTTAGTTTTTAAAATTCAATTAGGTAAGCGCTGTCAACCAAACCATAATAGTTTAGGTAAGCTATGGGCGATCCGACAAAAATAGTATTTACATTTTCAGTCATACTTATTTATTTTCGTAGGAATAAGAATACAGTCATAACAGATGGTGTTGTTAGTTTTTTTTTAATTCATTATGCCTTGCCTAAACCAAATCATAATCGATAAAAAATATTCTTCTATCTATAAAATATCTAAAATGTGTGATTTAATGGAATAATTTTAGATATTTTATAGATATGCGAATATCTTTTGACTAATATCTACAACGGCTTAGTTGGACAACGTTTAATTGGATTTTAATGACTTATAAACACTATCTAATCGTTGTAGTCGTAGTTCAATGAAAACAAATACATTTGCCTGGCACAGTTTAATGTGCACTATTTGTGTCGGATCTTAACAGCCTACCCCCACCCTTCGCCAATGCCCCTAAGTATAAAGTAATTACAAAATGTATTCTTGAAGTACTAACGAACTAATTAATAAACATATTGGACATAACTTGCATGAGTCAAAATATAAATAAATGGCTAAAAAAAACTATTAAAAGTGTTGTTTGTGTAACGTGGGAAGTCTTTGAAGTTGAAATAGGTATGCCATATTGCTCAATGAACAGATAGAAATATCTCATCATCTAGTGGTAACAATTATATATTAAAATACGTATCTAAAAAGCGACGAAAAACCCTTTGGATCAATGAGATAATCGAGTTAATAAACTTGTTGCCGATTCGGATTTTTACTGTTCAATTTTTTTCCGTACGGTCAAAACCGTATAATATGAAAGGAGGGTTACGGTAAGCTGAGTGCACACCGATTACTCTTTTAATCGTGGAAAAAATCTGGAAACTATAAAACTGTATACTTATTACTTCTCTAGTCAAATTTAGTTTTTGTAATGTGTGGTTTATCATTATGATATATTATTAAAACATAGCAATATTGCAATCGTGTTGTTAGATAATTGCATTATCGTCGAAAAGCATGGCGCGCGTTAGTCGCAAGGAGTGTATCACGCCACGTCAACTGAATTTCTCGTCGCATCCTCGCCAAGACGATAGTCTCAGACCACAGGCGATAGAATGTTGTGTGTGGGGGGGCAAGTAGGGGATGCGCAAAAGCTCCGGGGGGATATCACCGTAATGACATTTTCCTACACGCCGACGACGTCTTGTTTGATCTTGTCGCATGTGGTGGCGGGGGTGAGATACGGCGGGAGAAATGAGGGTGGTTACGGGGGTAGTTCATCTTCAAATTGATAGAAAACAAAAGATTGAGACTAATAGCTGTAAAGATGCAATGTCAAAATGGGGAAAATAAATAGGTATTAAATTTTTTTAAAGTTATACTTCTTTTGGGGCGTTTGGTAGGGAGTGAAATTGAGAGCTGCGCGCGCACACCGTTACGAAAGTACGCGACAGTATGAAGTTAGCTGTGAATCAATCTGCTGTATACAAACGCAAGTTTGATACCAGAATTCTTCCACGAATTTATTATTGTCGGCCATTTGCAATTCCTTACGTAGACAAACAATTAAACGTCAGAGTGACAGTTGTTACTTTAAAAATAAAAACAACGAGAAATAATTATATAATTTAGTAATATAAGTTAAAGTGTGTAGAAATAAACCAACGGCACTCCAATAAGCGGCTCTTTTTCTTGAGTGTGTAATTTACCAAGATAATTAAGAGCTAGTCGAACGATCTGGGTTATCACAAGTATTTTAGATATATATAGTCCAACTATAGTAAAAACGATTTGGTAAATTATTGTTGTCAATATTTATAATATTAAAAGGTTAGTATATACAATAGATTCGATCGTTTTGCGGCTGATTTTGTCATAGTTGATAAAAAAATGTAGTTTTATTGACGCGAAACCTTGCCAGGAAACTTTATAACAACATCGTTAATTTTTTGTCACACTGTTTTACTTTCGGGACTCGAACCCGCGTTCACTTGGGTTTGCGCCAATGTGCACTGCCAATTATTAAACTATGTGCGTGCTGTGCTATCTTCATTACTAAATGTTCTGATTTATTCGTAGAAAAAAGATAGTTTACTCATTAAAGTATAAGTCCATTTTTTTAGATAAATTATATCTGGGATGATTTATCAAGTAGGTACTCATTTTCTACTGGGAATAATATAATAGTTAACTCCCTAAGTGAATCTCTTCAACGAGAATATAAATAACTCGTACAGATTAATAGATCCCAGCGGGTGTGTCATCAAATTATACTTTATCTTGATAAAATTGGGAAAAAAACTTAAATTCATGAACTTTTAAGATAAACAAAAAAATCATAATATTTTAACGTTCATCACGAAATACCCCTGTGGGTAACATTACGTTTGAAATGTATCCGCGGCATTATTTGACTTTCTACCTTATTTGTCAGCGTTATCGTGTAACGAAATGTACTTGATTCAATGAAGCAGCGAAGGCACATATTTCTTTGATAAGCCAAGGCCCCCATATTGTATTATTATATTTACCCAGTGGAACAAATTTATGTATAAAATTATAATGAGCAGTTAGCATATGTATCTTTATGTAAACATGTCAAAGCAAAATATTAAGATAAAATAAATTATGCCCACATTTTCTATAATATATTCTAAATAACTTTCTAAACACCCACGATGGTCGCGTGGCTAAAGCGCCGGTCTATAGTGTCCCAGGTTTGAATCCTGGGTCTGACAAGTACACATATTGTTTTTCAATTTGTGTATGATTCAGAGTATGGACCTAATAGGTTGAGCAAGTGGCTGAAATCCATTTCTCGTAAAAATAAAATCTGTTAATACAAACCTTCACTCTTGGAGGTCCATATGATCCTATTAGGATCGGAAATGGTTGAAAAAATATCATAATATATATAATATAAGGTGATTCACCCTTTTTCTTCGCTGTCTCGACGAAAATGTGTGTTTTTAAAACATGGATGATGAAACTGATTACATAAATAAAAAAATCTGTGTGTGTACTTATGTACGCGCGTAAGAAGTGTTATACTTTTTTGGCGTAAAAAAACAAAAACAACACTTGTGATAACCTAGATTCTTCAACTAGCTCTTAATTATCTTGTTATTTCTCGATGTTTTTTATTTTTGAAAGTAACAACTACTGCCACTGACGTTTAATCATTTTGTTTACGTAAGGAAACGGAACAATTCTACCATCAAACTTGCGTTTGTATACATCTGAATGATTCGCAGCTATTTTCATACTGTTGTAACGGTGTGCGCGCGCAGCTCTCAATTTCACTCTTGCCCCAAAAGAAGTATAACTTCAAAAAATGTTACAATATCGCTCCAAAGCAAATTATATTTGTTTCCACAGTGTATTTATATAAGTAATAGCTGTTAAACTTTCGAAAAACCCATTCAGTTTTTACACCGGATTCAACTTAAAGTCTCTAATTTACAAAGTCGCTGAGAAATTATTATTGCGGTGGAATAATTTGATACATTAAAAATAGATAGCGTACACTCACGGTGACCGCGCGGCATAAGCATTGGACTATCACGCCGTGGGTTTCGGGTTCGAATCCTGGGTCTGGCAAGTACACATATTGTTTTTCAATTTGTGTGTGAGTCAGGGTATGGACCTAATAGGTTGAGCAAGTGGCTGATATCCATTTCTCGTAAAAAACAAAATCTGTTAATACAAACCTCTACCCTGTGGAGGCCCATATGATCCTATTAGGATCGGACATGGTCGGAAAAAAATAGATATTTGATCGCTAATATACTGACAGCTACAATAGTAAACTGTTTGTAGAAAATAATTTTGTTGTATATTTAAATAAATGGTAATAATTTTAACGAAATATGCAATCAAAACTCTTCATTTATTGCGAATAGGTCACCGCATTGCATTCAAAGATAATCAATAAAAAGCATTACAATATACCAATGCCAGTCCAGACTTAACACGCATGTTAAACAAATGACCACTAATACAAACACTGCATAATAAACTGTTTACAAACATTTATATTGTTGGTACAAATGCTGTTATTACAAATTATTGTATTCTGTTATAGATAGACAACATCATTCAGGTACAGATATTCTGTTGAGCATAAGGCGATTGCTTTTTAGTGAAAAAGTTTTCACTGAAAGGTTACCTACTTGAAAAGATAAAACTATGTTAATATTATTATATTATGTTTTTTTAATAATTTTAAATTAGGAACGTTTGATTAAAATATAACATGTTAAATTACAATAATAAATAGTTTTCTGTATGTAGTACTTATATAATATTTTGTATGAAAAACATTATTCAAACTTGGTCAATCGAAATTTAAATGAAATTTTTTTTTTATTTCTCCAAATATTAAAAAATACAAAGTTCAATCAATAGGGAATATTATTATTCTCCATATTTTTTTACAATATGTATCTTTTAAATGTATATTAAACCTTGTGGAAGTCATGGTGCAAGAGCTGTTTTGCCCAAATTTGAAAACAGATCTATTTGTTTGTCGTGTTTTTTATAAAGTTTCGTAATTTAGAAAAAAAATATAAATACGTGCTACGTAAGTTTTAAAAAAATATATTTTTTTTAGTACCTTGTAACTGACTACTTTTAATAGTTGGCTGGACTTTTCAGTGGACTGTAATATGACGGGAATGATTTAGATTCTGAGGGAGAGGGGGGGTGTTATACAGAGATTCCAGGCTCTGACGTTTAATATTGATAAGACGAGCGCGCTGGGCTGGCTCCTTGTTATTATTATTACTCTCACGCTACAACTTCTTGCTGAGTCATTCTGTAGTTTATTAAAGATATGGTAGGGTAATGTGTTTATGATTGTTTATAAATTAGGCTGATTTACATTAGTAACGCGTAATTGAATTACTTAATTGATAACGCTAGTGTCAACCGAGTGCATGTGTTGACGCGTTTGTGGTCTGAAGAAAACTGAATTGTTTGTAAGATGCCTGGACCTACTAAAAACATTCTGTGGGTAGTAGAGGTGGGAAAATTGGTTTATTTTTAAGACTAAAGCGTCAATTACATTGAGCTTCTTTAGGAGCTATTTGTTGGCGAATTTAAAAGCGGGCGATTCAGCTACTGCGATTTGATGATTACAAACAAAACTTTCCATTCGCTGAGAACCCACAAGCCAGTGACTATTTTGACAGAACGTAGTTCGTTTTTTTACCGGGAGGTTGCTACTGCGCTCTACTGCGCAAACGCAGTAGACCCACACGCCGGCGTGTAAAGTTGACCGGCTTTCAACTTTTTTCGGTAGAGTGTTTACAACCTGCTTGTTAGCTTGTTCGATGATTACACTGGGCGACTTTACAGGCAGATTGTAAATTCGCCAACAAACAGCTCGTAAAGAAGCTCAATGTAATTGACGCTTAAGTATACTTACTACCAGTATAAAAAATACTTAGTGTCGAAACTTGTTCCAAAATACCTACCAGTATTTGGGATATTCGTTCATTCGGATATTCATTTGGGATATATAAGTTTCAATTATATCACATTCAAAAATCGAGAAACTCGACGACGTGACGAAACCAGATAAACGCGTAAATACTTATCAGAACTCGAGCACTGGTACCTATTCCGGGACTTGAGACTGACGTCAACTCGATTTAAGTCTCATACTCAACTGGAACTAAAACTAACTCAATATTATTACTATAAAACGAACATATCACCATTTCTATCCTTCACTATACTAACTTTATAACTGAGGAGAAAGGGAGAGAAATGACAGTTGAGTATATCACGGCAAGACATACCGTCGTTATAGATTGGTTTGCCGAATATCCGTTTTTGTCGAAATCGACCTTTTAATTCAGAATGTTTTTTTGTATCTAAATGAACCAGAACCGTCCTTTTATTTAAATTACTTAGTAATTGTAATGAATACATCATTCATATGCTGTAAAAACAACAATTTAAATATCTCCATGTATTTAAATATAGGATTATGAAATTTGTTTTTCGTCTCCTGAACATTTGGTCTATTCGGGAAACCAATCATACAGCGACGATACGTGTATTATGCTATCTCGCACGCGCGCATTTAATGTCAATAGTATTTAAAGCCTACCAACAGTATCAACAAGCGAGTCGCGGCGATAACTTTATTGGGCCACGCGTACTGAGTATGGGTAGTATAGATCGCACAACCAGAGTTGAGGCGGTTGAATACTCACACAGACGCATTCAAAAAAAGGAACAGCCTGTAAAAAAATACTGTATTCTTCATAAATTCACCAATACATATAATCTTTCGTATCTGTGTCGCACCAACTCTGGCTGAGAGACCTATACGTGCCGATACTTGAGTACGAAAACTGGTGACAGTATTTCTAACTGACCTCTAGTGGGTAGGTTGTAGGTTAGGTGTTTTGTCTGGGATTAGCATTATCATAATTGACCCAAACAATAGTGTATGGAAAATACACGTTTTTGTTGAGACAGGAAAATATCTACTAATATCTATAAGTGTGTAAGTGTGTAAAAACTGCTTTATTAGATTTTTTAAATTAATCTCAGCTATTTATCAACTGGTGAGTTTTAATATAAAAAAACGTAAATAAGAAAGTAAGCCACAATTGACTTGCTTAATTTAAAGTATCCACATCAGATTGCCTCATCGGGGATTGCCCGTTTCTAACGTAAACACGATGCTGGTTCCCCTGGGGAGACTGTGTAAAGTCACTGAGAGAGTGTGTACCTATATTTATAATCTAGTTTCAGTGACGTCACAGCGTTAGCGTAGACAGGTATACATAATATGTAGGTGTTTTTTCATTGTATCTACAAACCGATGACGATAATTGGCGCGTTTCGAAGAAGTTTCTTAATAGACGATTCTTTCGAGGAATTAAAGTTTCGCACACATTGTTCAATTTATTTATTATTTAAATTATATGTGAGGTATTTATTAATGATTGCAATACCGGTATTTTAAACCCGGTATTTTTTTTTATCGATACGAAAATACCGGTATTTTCGCTATTAAGGCTATACCTCAGCTGAGGCATGGTCTAAAAAGATCGTGACTAGGCGATGCGCGGATTGCGGGTCGCGGGTGTAAATGACGCTAGCCGAACGAAATATAATTTGTCATAAAAATTCAACATGCGTTCTTTTTATGTTATTTTTATTATTATATTCGTAATAATAATAGTATATTCATTGACATGTTTTCTTTTTCAAGTACCTACATGCGCAACGTTTTTTAGTCATCTTTACGCGATTTAAGAATATATTCATCCGACTCCATCAGAAAAGAAATTGAGGTGCGAACAGGTCGACTATCCCTCTCCGAATGGCAACGCGGCCGAAATTTCGTTCCATATAGTGTTGAAAATTATTTGCCGTTTCACTTATGTACGCTCTTAAGAAAGCATATTTGTATATTATACATAATATTGAAAACACACAAAAATGTAGGTCAAAAAAGTCCGCCGCCCATAGACCACTATGCTAAAGCTGTCATACTAATTACGACAAATTTTAACTATTGGCTCTTAATACTCTCTGAAGCGCTTTCCAAATTGAGCTACGATTGGCTATCGACTTCTGTATTATAAATCAAAGTAGGTATTACTTTAATTACTAACCGACGTCACGGATTACTCCAAGATATTTTTGTGTTTTAACTTACTTGAACTTGCTAATAATTTAATAAACTATTTTTTATACAAAGAATAATTCACAAGATTTTAGAAAATACTAAAAAAATAGTTTATTATATTTGTACAAAACATATGTTTTTCAAAAATGAATTTAATGTTATTTTTTCACTACTTACAACTATAAATTGTATATAATTAAATTTGTTGTATAGGTACTCAAGTTCTATGCTGCCAACATGGAAACAATATATGAACTGAAACCAACAAAAGTTAAATACATAATATTAAAACAAAATCCCTCAAATATAATACTTTTCTTAGACCCGCTCATCAGCGCTCTTCCAAATCAAAAAGTTTTTAAAAGGCCAATAGTTAAAGTTTGTCGTAATTAATATGTCACCTAGAAGCATAGTGGACAATGCGCGGACAGGGCGCAAACCCAAGAGGTGCAGGTTCGATTCCTGCCGGGTGTCTTACTTTTTTCAAAAGGATTTTTTTTATTGGTTATAATATATTTTCTCAGAAGTGTATTTCAAAATTATGTATGTTCAATAATTAGAATGGTATATTCTTAAATTTTGTGAATTATTCATTGAATTAAAGACATAGTAATTAAAAAGTAAAACTTCTTTGGCGTAACAAAACAAAAATAAGCCGTTACCTGAGTCTATTAATATTACAGTGGATTAGGTTGTCGTAAACGTACGCGATTCATCTGTGTCTAAGCACATGATAATTGTAATTTAATTATTGTATTGGACCAAAACTCATCTTTGCCATACAGCGGTTATAATCGATTCAGAAGTGCCCATGATGAATTAATTAAAAATATATATTTTTTTAATTATTTACCAATTCAATATTCATAAAAAATATTTATTAATTGATATATAATTTTATTCATAAATAATACTTACATAAATATAGCCTCAATTCTTGATACACAATCTTTACAATGAAAAATAAATATACACTCCAATAAAGTTTTATGAATATAAAGTAACAGTGTAGAATGGTAGTCTCCAGAAATTTGTTTATAAACATATATATTTATTATGACACAATATTGGTTATGTTTACAAAACGTGCTGTTTACTTGGTTGTATTGAACGACTAACTAAATGACACTATGCGCATGCGCATGTAGCCGTGAGACCGAAATGAATATAATCATAATAATAAATTATGTGTTGCATCGGCGCGTGCAACTTCCGTCACGCGCCAGACGTGTTACATCGGCGCGCGTAACTTCGTCACACGCCAAAAATACTCTCTGATCTGTTTTCCCAAACGCGCCAAAAGAAGTATAATTTCAAAAATATATTATTAATATAACATGAGTATTGGATAGTGACATGGCACGTCCTTGTTGGTAGATGCTCCAGTTCCAGTCTGTCGCCGACAAAAGCAGATTACAGGCGCTTGTGGGAAATCAGTCGAAGAGCGACCGACCGGTCTGCGGTGGGTACATGCTGCCGCCTCCTGGGGATTTAGCATGCCTGGTACAGAGTGGCAGGGCGTAGCGCATTATTATCAGATAGATTATTTGATGACCTACGTTAGTTGCTTTGACTAGTTTGATTACATAGGGATATCCTGAGGAAGGGCATGGATTATCAATTAGTGAATTCGTGTCTTCAATATAATTACTTACTTACTAACTAACTTTGCATTAATTTCACTTGAGCTCTATAATATTTTATTGTTACTGTTTTCCAGCCTTAAGGCCTAACGCCTAAAGCGACTCTAGTAAAAATAATTACAAGATAAAAAGAACTTTTTATATACCACGTTTTTAAATTTTCTCTTGTAAACTCATATAAACTTGACAATTTTCTATGTATTAATAATAAAATTTAGGACAAATAAGGCAATTGTCAATAAATCATTTTTTTTGCTATTTTGCAACATACAAATATATAATACTGAAATGTCATTTTGATTTCCATAGTAACGCACCTATATATTAATAATTTAGTTGCTAGGACCACCGCCTTAACAACCAATAATAGTGGATTGGATTACGGATTTCTTCCGAAATAACTTTTCATACAAAACAGAATTAACTGAAAATGAATTCAATTCTACTTAAAGATGGCTAAAAGTAAAAAAAGAATGCATTGGCATCGTGTTCTGATATATTCTAAAAGTTTCAAATGTCTAGCTAGTCGGGAAGTTAGTTAAAATCGATTGCAAGATTTGTATTGGATAAACAACCACCGGACATACGAGCTAAGAAAAACGTGGTAATATGAAAAAAGTTTTAAATAAGTATTTAGTTATACATTACCTATACATAATTTTGAAAACACTTCTGGGAAAATATATTATAACCAATAGAAAAAATCTTTTTGAAAAAAGTAAGAATCAAACCAGAATCTCTCGGGTTAGAATAAGAATGTTACACTATTAAATCTTGTGAATTATTCGTTGAATAAAAAAATAGTTAATTACAAATTATTAGCAAGCTCAAGTAAGTAACAACAAAAAATCTTGGAGTGATCCGTGACGTCGGTTAGTAATTAAAGTAATACCTACGTTGATTCGCCAATAGTAGCTCAATTTGAGAAACGCTTCAGTGAATATTAAAAGACATTAGTTAAAATTTGTCGCAATTAAGTATGACTCCTTTAGCATTGTTTATGTGCGTGGGCGCGATACCCGAGAGATGCAGGTTGGATTTCTGCGGTGTGTCTTTCTTTTTGCAAAAATATTTTTTCTATTGGTTATAATATATTTTCTCAGAAGTGTTTTCAAAATTATGTTTGTTCAATAATTCGAATGTTATATTCTTAAATCTTATGAATTATTCGTTGAATAAAAAATAGTTTATATTATAGTTTTATATTATGTACTTATTCCATAATATATTAAAAGAAATGAGCGGTATAGAAAACGTCAGTTTCCATTTTCGTGAAATGTTGTTAAGGAATTAATGGTGTGTTAAGTATATATTATATACCATTCATATAAGTATAATTTCTGTATTTTAAAATGTTGTTTACTATTATAGCAAATTTGTAGTGTGTTATCTCGCTTAACTGGTCGATCCGTCACATTGCCCCCATTAAGTTTGGGCCCCTAGGATAGGGCGCCATCAGCCCCTTAATAAATAAGAGTTTACAATGTTTTTTTAGAAATTATACCTACAATAAGACATTTTTATTGACAACTCAACATTCAAAAAATTGCAAATACAACACAATATTCTAAATTGTTAATGTCCATCAGGATGAACCATCATAAAATACGAGTAGTATACGTATCACGAAAAATACTGAACGAAAAATCTTGCGATATCATTGCTAGTCAATTATAAATCGTCACCTCAATACTACAACTAGATTACTTGATTTTCACTGTTTTTTGAGATAGCGATTGGATATGATTCTACATTTCCTTCTCTAGAAAATGATAAAACTAGGTAAGTCAGAAGTTATTTGATAACTTTAAAATCATAAATGCAGTAAAAAAAAAAATAATAATATTGTGTCGCTAAATTTCAAAACCCGCTATAATACTTTTTTGAAATAATTAATATATACATATATATGGATTCGTTATTAAAATGTCTACACGATTCGCTACGATTAGCTGTCATTTACGAAACAAAATCAATGCGTCTATCAATTCCCGCTATTACACTATTGAAACATTCAAAAACCTTTTTAGTTCAAAACGTTTTTATTGATTTTCTCAACACAATGAAAAAGTGTTATAGCGGGTTTTGAAACTCAGCGACACATATCTGCAATATTTTTTCATACAATTGAATATTTTTTTAATGTTCCCAATTAGACAAGCACTATTTTCCATTTTATTGATTTTTTATTAGATTTATGTTAATCAAGATACAATTTTAAACAATGACCAAATCTGAGTTATGTAGTTGTAATATTGAGGTGACGAAATACAATGGAAAGTTTACCGAATATATTTTATTATATAATATTATTGATTATTAAAATTACAAATATAATACACGTTTTAATAAAAGATTAATTAAAAATTATATATAACCACGGACATAATAATATTATTATCGTGTATGAAAATGTGATTTTATTCACTATTTTAAAACGACGATGTTTGCAATAATACTCTTTTATGGTATTAATATATTTTATCCACCATATTAAACCAATTGTTCACTGTGGGCATAAAATATGAAGTTTTCTAGCTAGAGATGTTACTAAGTATTCATTCTTAGTATACTCAAAGTAAATTTCTTCAGATGCTTGTCATTAATTTCTACAGTCAGACTTTGCCAAACACGTCACTTTAAATCTGTCGCCAAAAAAGGTTTAATTGATTAAAAATCATTAATTTTATTTAATTTATAAATTCGATTATGTTAATCTAAATATAACACATTTCTACACTATTTATTTTATCTACACATTAAGTTGGTATCAACAATACACCGAACAAACGGACAGACAACAAAATTAAAATGAAAAAAATAATATTAAATCTTGTTAACTTTTTTCGGGCCACACTTCACCCATTGAAAACACTCAGTACGGATTTCATCGAAAAAATACATAGTTGGATGTAGTTTAATAGCTGAGGGATGGTCTACATCACAATTTTCCCTCTTTGATATAGATGGAACATCACAGGAGAAAATATTACCGATGTTCCTACGAAAGAGGTCGGGAAACACGGTGTCCCAAAAGGATTGAGGGATTTAGTTTTTAAATACAAAGATTATCTACAGTAGAACAGAAACGATTTTAAAAGGGCATTTTAGTTATCTTAATAGGCCATACTTTAGAGAAGACATGTTTTTTTGCATTGCAAACTACAGAGGAAAATATTAATTTATACAAATGGAAATATTGAAAACGTTTGCAATGATTAGCCAGTGTATTCTAATACGTTGAATTAATCAATTTCTTACCATGGTTTCCACTCCATTCCATATTCATTTGTGGATAATAATTGTGGGCGAAAAATATTTTGGACACCATTATGTGCAGTAGGTGAATACGAAGGATTTGGAATTACACCTGGATGTAGTTTTAATATAAACTTTTAGTATAACAACACTTGATACTAAACTTATTCCACAAAATTTTAATATGGTTAAATATTTAAAACATAAACAATTTTTATGATTGTTAATCTAAATACTCTCAAATTTGTTTTATAAAATATACTCTTATAATGATGGTTTGGTGTATTTGGCTGTATTTCTATGTACAATAAATTGACGCGGTATGTCAATTATTGTACATGTAAAGTCAATTGAAAATTCCAATATAAAGTTTTACCATATATATGTTATTGAATGAGCATATAAAATGCTTATTAAATGACTTAAACGTCAGAAAAATGTTAAACGAAGATTACCCATTGAATTAATATATTAATATTAAGTAAATTTTACATGCAAACTCATTAATACATTGTCGTCAATGATTATGATTTTTACTGTCACACTGCATTAGTATCGACTATCGAGTATCAACGTAACACGTGTTATTTTTATGTCAATAAATAAATGGTACTTATACATATAGCCTAAGTAAAGGTAATACAAAGTAAGTAAAAATACTATATTAATATATTATATCATAATGATTGCTCCCACATCTTGACGTAGACCCCCAAGCCAGGATGTTTGACGGACCCCATAACAATCACCAAGGTTAAGGGCAGTTTGATGCTGTACAGCAGCGTTTCCAAAATGATATTCTTAGGAACCAAGTGTGGTAGCCAAGTAATATGCGACCTCTCCCCATATTGGATAAATATCCATTTTTATTAGACTCAAACACTGAAAATAATTATAAAAAAAAATCAAGACGTATATTAACATTATGTATATCACTTATCAAATAACATTGCATCGCATAACAAAATATTTTTAAATGTTATTGTTATTAACTTTTTTTCCTATTTGAGCAGATTATTGAAGTGATTTGCTCACTTAGCTGGTAGAGTCACCACACCAGGCTCCTCCTAAGCCTGGGTCCTCTGGTTAGAATCGTGTCAGCCCCTCCCCTTGTGGAGGCCATGATCATAATGATGAAGGTAGGTTCAGATACATACAAAACTCGTGTACATCATTGAAATGAAAACTTTCAGAAAAAATGTTGAAAGCAGAAGTGGTGTAATTCAGTTCGACA
The DNA here is from genome assembly GCF_057557595.1 of Rhyacophila brunnea. NCBI lineage: Eukaryota > Metazoa > Arthropoda > Insecta > Trichoptera > Rhyacophilidae > Rhyacophila > Rhyacophila brunnea. The sequence continues at coordinate 35,271,542 of NW_028232806.1, read as the reverse complement.
CTAAATATTCCAATATATTCAGATACAAATGGTCAATATTAGTTAAAGATGCTTTTAATGAGTAGATTGTGCAAAGGAGATCAAAGTTTTTCAATTAGGTACACTAAGTTTTACTGAGCTTCAGCTAAAACCCCAATTTCTGGAAATCGACCTTTTTTGATTTACAATACGTCAACTTTCAGGGGTTTATATTATGTAAAACTAAATATGGCTGTTATTAATTTTAACAAGTGATCTTTATTATTGGTGTTCATTTTTAAAATGAGAAAAGATATTTGAAGTAAATATTTGTCCCACATAGATTACTACTTTTTCAGGCTTATTTCCTGATATATTATCAGGGTAAGATGTAAGTTATACGTATACAGTTCATCGTGGGACACTTATTCGTGCACCACAGTACGTGAAACATGAGTTCGTATAAAATTTTATCAAATGACGGGTTCTTCGTTGAATATTTCACCGTGGAATACATTTATACGTATCTTACAAAATGCGGCGATAGTTTGCAAATAGTAGTGCTCCAATTAGATTAACCCTAACCTAACCTAACCTAGTAAAGACATCTCCACATGCTGTAGCATACGTACAAATGTTCAAGTGTCCTGCGGTGAACTGTTTACGTACAAATTTCCGGATACGATATTATCTACACAGAATTTTGATTGTTCGACCTTGCGAATATACGGCACTACTGTGTTTGAGTAAAAACTTATCTTTCAAGATTAACTAACTAAGTACGATGGTTATTTCTGTATCTCTCTGTTCATATCTGAGAATTTCTTTTCTGCTATCGCTAAATGTTGATTTTTCTTATTGTGAAGATTTTGCTCGCGTATTTGTTTATTTTGTACATAAGAAAATACGCAGCCGAATGCGGCGGAGAAGATTAAAGTCAACGGAACTTTAAAACGGTATTACAGTTAAAATTGAAAATAAAATACAGTTAGAGCAAACAGAGATTTATAGCGCGTAGTGAAGTCCCATGGGGGTAGGCAGATTGAGCGTCGCTTAGGAACGGCAGTTATTTGAAGGGCTGCAAATCGAAGCATTGTCAATCACTGCGATATCTAGTTAACTTCCGTTGCCTTTCGACGTCCTCGGTGACCAGAAACGACACGTGTCGATTTGCGAATAATAAGTCTGATATTTTGTTAGTAATGTATCCATACAACATATTTCTTAGATATTGGATTGAAAGGATGATAAAAATAATGTATAAAAAAAATAAGGCGGCATTTTGGCGCTGCCTAGGGGCGGCATTTTATCTTAGGACGTCACTGATAGCACCTGTACACATGAATAGATTTATTTGCACTAAAAGTGTGTATTTTAAACTATCACGATAATCACTGTTTACAGGTAAAAGTGCTAACTGTCTCGTCAATCTCATTCTTCAAGAGCAAGAATAACGCGATGTTATCATTATTTGGTACTCTTTTACAGGTCGTAAAACTCAAAACTAGTCGCGGTGTAATTCGTTTTTTTACCGACGGGTTCGCTATTATCGTTCTACTGCGGAGGCGCAGATATTGTACGGTCCAATTTTCATTTAATAATTAATTTTATACTTGCATGGTGCGCATGCGCAGTAGAACGACAGTGGCGAACCTGCCAGAAGAAATACGAACCACACCGCACAGAATATTTTGTCGTCTACCGATTATCGACGAACTTGGCCGAACCTATCTGAATCCGTCAAATAGCTACGATGACAACATGACGTATCGCTTACGCTTGAAGAATGAGATTGGTGAGACAGTCAGCACTTCTACGTGTAAACAGTTATTATCGTGATAGTTTAAAATACACACACGTACGTGTACAAGCGCTATTAGTTGATATTGTTACTTACATCTCGATTTTTTTCTTAAAAAATATAAAACTTTTACCTATAATATTTACCTTTGAAGTAAAAGCTTTTCGTGCGCAGTGCACCTAAAATTCCACTAATCTGTTACAAAAAAATGTCATAAATAATAGTCTAATGGCTACAAAGATGTTGATGAAATAGATCTTGTATAAGGTGAAGCAACAAAATAAATCTTTGGGACCTCTAATTTTTATACAAACTCTCAAAGTTTTCAGCTATGTTATTTCTTTATTCAATAAAAAAAGGCACTTACGTCAAACTGAAATTGAAACGGAAGAAAATTTTACAAAAATTTACCTACAATCATATGTGAATCTGGCAGTCTCACGAAGAGGTTTCTTAACAGATTTTTATTTTACGAGAAATGGCTGTTAGGCACTTATTCAACCTGGGTATAAACATACGTTAAAAAACAACATGTGAATTTTTTTCAAGATTGGCCGAATGTTAGTCATCGTGGGGTTTATGTATATAAACTCTACATATATATATATATATTTAATACTACAAGAGGCCACTAAGCCCAATGACAGTAGTGTAATTAGTAATAGAAAATAATCGATCACAAACGACAAAACTTTGAGAAAATCACATACTAGGTTCTAAAATGAATACGTGTATTAATCAAGGCGCTAAGTACCAAAAACAAAAAAACTGACAATTTTATAGAAAAATGTTCTACATACTAACGAAAATAACTTCAACTATGGTCTAAGTGCCTCAAGCAAGTCAAAAAAATACAGCAAAATATTTAAACCTGTCGACGTTGTAAGTCCGTTGGCCTGTTTTATTTATAATGGTGTAAATAGCACTACAGTGGTCAACCTCATTCAATATAAAATGGCTGACGATGGTGTGTTGACACTTGCGAGTTCTTAATACTTAAAATTATCGAAGCTGCCGTGATTGCTTCACACTGTAAAACCACATTTTTCAAAAGGTCTGCTACATGAAATTTTACTGCAATGACTCGGTATTTTGTAACTACAGGCAATACTACTTTTTGGTACTTAGAGCCTTAATTAATACACGTATTCAAATATATTGTGACCTCACCAAGATCGAACCCGGATGAGAGAGGCCAACGCCTTATGCACTGGACTACGAAGACCGCCTTCAAAGTATTTGGTACTCTGTAGAATTTCATATGCTATGTTTAAGAATGAAAATTGTAATGAAGTTAAGTATGTATTAATACTTTAAAGTCTAGTACTCAAAAATAATCCTAAATTAACAACAGAGAAGACATAGATGCTGTGAAAATAATTGCATAATTTAAACTAAACATGTAGTGACATTATTTATTGGCGAAAATAATAAATGAAAGGTCGAGCGGTAATGCAGTTTACTACATTTTCATTTGTTTTAAAAACAAATGAGTCATGCTTTCACATTTTATTATTGTCATTTATTTTGAAACAAATGAGTCACTTTTTCACTTGTTCCTTTTGATTCCACCATGAAACATGAATAATTAATAGTTACAAGATAAAAAGAACTTTTTATAAACCACGTTTTTAAATTTTATGATGAACCATATAAACTTGACAATTTTATGGATTAATAATTTAGGACAGATAAGGCAATTGTCAACAAATCATTTTTTTGCTAATTTGCAACAATCAAACAAATATAGAATACTGAAATGTCATTTTGATTTCTATAGTAACGCACTATATATTATTAATAATTTAGTTGATAGACCACCCCCTTAGCAACCAATAATAGTGGATTGGACTACGGATTTCTTGCGAAATAACTTTTCATACAAAACAGAATTAACCGAAAATGAATTCAATTCTACTTAAAGATGGCTAAAACGTATTAAAAGAATGCATTGGAATAGTGTTCTGATATATTCTAAAAGTTTCAAACGTCTAGATAGTCGGGAAGTTAGTTAAAAATCGATTGCAAGATTTGTACTGGATAAACAACCACCGGACAAACAAGAATACGAGCTAAGAAAAACGTGGTAAAAAAAGTTCATGATTTTATTATTTGCGAATATTCTTCTACGCAATAAAAGTTTTAATAAGTAGTAACCAAAGAACACGACAGATACAGTAATGGTTTATAAAGTTAAAATCTAAGTTCTTATGATGTAATATTTAAGACAGAATGATATTGCATTTATCATATTAAATTTAATCGTACGATTGTTCGAAATTCTTATGTAAAATTTGAAACATCAACGTATCCAGTCAAGCATAGTACTAACACATTCATCTTTATGAATTGGCAAAGTTTTTACATAATAATATAAAACTTTTCCCTATGCTTTGAAAAAAAAATGTATAAAGGTATAATATTATCTACCTATCTTGATGGATATCGTTATTAAAAAAATGTGGAAACTGCTTGTCAAAGTAAAGTTTATACTCTATACGCCATAAGGAGTCACATAGCTAAATCGGATATATGCTGTCACAGTATTTTGAAATAGGTATGTAATATTGTACTGGAGGACAATTGGACGCCAGGACAAATGGGCGCCGTACTGTCTAATGAAATAATGTTCATTAATTAAATAAATAGACTTTCGTTACGATTTGATACTGAAAGTAGACGAGTTTAATGAGTTTCTATCTACCACTCAGTAGTTTTAATTGATTTTGCTCGTAATATAATGTTTTTTTATTATGCATGACGCTGCAAATAAAAATAAAAGAACTCTTTCTCATTCGGATATTGATATATTCCACCTACGTAAGGATGAGTATTATGGGCGGACGTTGTTTCAGAAGGGTCCACTTAGCTCATTCGGTGTGCCTCCATGATTTATAATTTATAATTTTTGTACCTTTTACTTTACTTTTCATACTGTTTTTGTGGTATTGCATATATTTATTTCTTCTTTACACTGTTCAATACTATTTCCTTGTTTTTGAATATCATGTTGTGAACGTCTTAAATTTATAATTTGTAATATTTACCGTATGTAAAAATAAATAAATTTGAATTAAACATAATATGTACAATTTAACCATTATCTACGTGTGCATATTTAAATTCTCACCAAGTATTAAATAATATATAATAACATATAGTTAAGTAAATATAATGGCATAAAGTACCTATAATTCACGAATTTCTATTTATTTTTGAATTAATTCGATTACGTGGCATCTAGTTGTGCCGGCGCCAAATCGTCCGAGACCCTTTTTGATTTAAATTATATTGATAGATCACCAAATTACGTAGTTTAACTATGAATTTACATCAGAATCTCAAGAACAATTTCAAATCAAAAATGTAAACCTTTAAAATTAAAATGTCACCGACGGTTGTCAAATATTAAATTGCACTTAACAATGTTGATATTTGATACCTACCACGTAGTACTAGGTTTATTTTAATTATATTGAGAGGGAAATGCTAAAGAAAAACAGTTTGAACCTGTATTCAAGCTATTCGCCATCCTAATGAGCATCGAGCATAACTGACTATTTTTTATCTGTAACTTGTACCAAAATATTCTGTTTACCCTATATGAAGTATTGCACATTTTCGCAACGTGCATAACCTATCACAATAAACCTACCCCTTAATCAATACGGACCATCCCTCGCCGACGCAGACTATAAATAACAAAACACACACGTGCAAGTTGCAAAATAGACACCAAGTCCTGGACGCTTCCATAAGAAGGTCAGAGGCAAGTAGAAGAGGAGGAGTGAGAGTCTAAGCAGGGCCGGAGGCAGCTTCCAACTTGCCTAATTGAGAAAGTTTGTGCACAGCGCGCCTCTAATTACGGGGGCGGCAAGGGTTTCCTCGCGTTGGTAGCGATACACATATTTTGATATATCGGGGAAGGAGTTGCGAATAAAATGTGCTCTCATGAATATTTAAATAAACACACTTTCTTTATTTGGAAATGGTGGTTTTTGTTACTTCCTAGTAACATATCCTTTTTCTAATCTATATTAATTATCTGAATCCGGAAGAATTTCATCATCATTTTGTATTGATATTTAGAAACATTTAAAAATACTAGCTGAGCCAGCTGGCTCTCGCCAGTCTGTCTCGCTAGGTCTTGCTGACAGCTTGGCGTCCTAATGAAATGATATTGGATTTTAATAAAATTGTGAAGTATGCAGAGACGGCGCCGTTTGGCATGTCGCTGATTTGTTACTTTTACAATTTGCAAGTCGTTACTGTCGATATAAATTTAGCGTCATATGTATAGTCTATTATGGATTTTGGCCTTCAGAATGTCATCTGATACCATCCCAGGCTGCTAGACCTAGCATAATACCTGACAATTTGATTGCGATTGAATATAATGTAATAGAAGAAGGTTAGCCATATAAAAAATAAATTTAAACTATTAAGTTATTTTGTTTCATTGTCTAAAAAAATGGTTGCAGCCATAGAATAATATTTAAAAAAAAAAAAAATTGAATTAAAATTTTAGCGATAATATGTTTCACGCTGCGGGACGTTCATATCGAAACAAATGTTGATAAAAGAAGAAACATATAGATCTGAGAGGAAGTAATTATTAGGTTGGAAAAGAATTCGTCCAGCAGTGTATTGATATAAACTGATTATGATAATGGCATTATAAATAGGTAGATTATGTATATTATATAGCGATTATTCATAGGACCAAAAAGAGTAGAATCGGCTTAGAGAAGCCTTCATCCAGCAGTGGATTGACCTGGTCTAATGATGATAACGATGAAATGAATATATTATATTGAAATATTTAATAAATGCAGCAATGTATATATGAAACAGGAATGGAATTAGTTTTGAGAGGCCTTCATCGAGCAGTGGATTGATCCTGGTTCATGATAATAATGACGATATAAATGGGTAGGTAAATTTTAATATCACCAATTTTAATAGATATAGCAGTTCATATGACCAATAGGATTATTGATACAACCTTCATCCAGTAGTGGAATGCGAATAAGCATAGTGATACATATTAATTCTTCTATATAACCACGCGAATGGAAATAATGGATAATACGACGTAGACGACTCATAGTGTGATTAGGGTATGAAATTATCATAATTCACTATTTTATTTGCTTATACGCACGCATGCATTTTACTAATATTATGTAATAAAATATTTACAATATAAAATGAAATAATATTATATACGTTGTGTAATAATTACATATAGTAAATGTCATTTTTAATAATTTACCTCCCTAAAAATAATTATGTTTACGTTGTCTTTGAATATAAAAGTTCGAATAAAAATATTTTAGTCTATGTTTGTTATTGTGAATTATTGTAAAGCTGATAAAATAAATGACAGTCGGATAAATGTCAAAAAATGCAATTAATAAGATTCTGCGGTACAGTTCTGTTATGAGGTATTCAGAGGAAAACACATTTTGAAAATAGCCGATATGTTAGGTTTGGTTAGGTTAACCTAACAAATAATCCAGTATATCAGCTATTTTCAAAATGTGTTTTTCGCTGTATTCCTCATAACCGAACTGTACCAGTATGGACATAATAGGTTAACCGAGTGGCTAACATCCATTTATCGTAAACATAAAAAAATCTGTAGTAAATGTGCCGCAGAGGTGGACATGAGATTTTACAACTTTCTTTTTAGACCAAACCAAACCTAATCTGGAGAGTGAAAATAGTTAGTTTTAACACCACATTTCATAATTGGGGAAAGAGAATAATTGACCTCAATACTTATAATAAATAAATTTACTTCAGTGGGTCCAATTTCAAACAGTTTGAAAAATGTAACACTGATCGGTACTATCAAACATAATTGAAAAACGTGAGCAGAATAGTGCATAATACTATTATTTTAAATAACTTAATAATTTGAAAGTCAAGACAACGTAACTATCACAAAATATGTTATATATGAAATCCATTACAATTTAAATTCAAATACCATCGTTATACATTAATATATACATATCTACGTACTCACCGTAATTACTATATTACCAGATAAATAGAATTAGGTTGGAGAGAACTTCATCTAACAGTAGATTGATCGAGGATGATGGTGATTATAATAATGGTTTGAATAGGTACCTAGGTAAATATTATCACAAATTTGATAACATAATTTGTGTACGAAAGGAATGGAATTACTTTGCTTGAACAGTTTGATGAAGGTTTGGATTGATTCAGGTTTTTGAAACCCACAATGACTGAGTGGCTAACATGTCGGCTTATAATGTCGTGGACCTGACAAATACATAATATATTGTTTTTCACGGTCTAAAAATATAATATCAGATATGAATGTGACCGTAAATAATATACGTCAAGTGTTGCACTAAAATAATGTCATAATGACCAGAAAACCAGAATGATGTTTTAAATCAGGAGCATATGCACTTACCTGTCGTATAACTTCATCAACAGTAGATACACAATAGGTATTTGCTTCACAACTTAAATTAGAATGGTGACGGTGACACATCATAAACATACAGCTGTCAGATTGATGTGACATGGTATACTTCGCCGGTAATATGAATCTAATATTATAATTTTATATTATCTAATAACAACTTCAAACGATTGAATGTATTATTAGGATAAGTATAGTGTTTTAATATAATATAGGTACACATGTATTAGGTAGTTTTATTTAACCTCTACTGAAAGCGTAATATTATGTTAATTAAGATCGCACCAAATCGCTTGATTGAGAATAATATCCGGATTAAAAATTCACTAAAACATAAACAATTCGCCAAATCACTTGATTGAGAGTAGTATTCGTTTCGAAAAGTCACCAAAACCTAAATAAACATCTCTTGTTTCTAATACAAAGGCATTATTTATCATATTGTCATTACGATTGACGGAGTAGCCGCCATTTTGAAATATAATATTTTCAGTGTTGCAAACACATCGAAAAAATAAATTCCCTAATTAATATGTGTTGTAAAAAAAGTCACGTGCCGATCGAAAATCTATTGTAAAACAGTCAAAATAACCCTAAAAAACCCTAAAACACAACGAAATTTATCAAATTCCATACTTTTATACTTGAATAAAGAACGTTTCTCTACTGAATTTTTCATTTAAACCTATTGGACATGACGAATAAGTCACACAATCGCTCGCAAAAACGAGCACAGCTGTAGGATAATAATATATAGGAGATGCTTGCGTAAAATTTTGCTGTGTTTTTAGTTTTTGATTAAAAACTGTTACTTGCTTTTATAATAGTTTTAAAAAAATATATTATTTTTACGATAATTGAGCTATTTACGAGTATGTTGATAATTGTTTCCATCAAAATAAAAATAAACCCATCTTCAGAACGACACTCAGTTAACTAATTTCCTTAACTTAAAATTAACTCCACACATCTCTCAAGACAGGCAGAAAGCATGCATTGTGATTTGTTAATATACCTATGTTAAGTTTTTCATTCACAGGGGCGTAGTTGCATTTACTATAATTATTTATTTTTTTAATTTTCATTAAAAAACGCATTTTAGAAATATTTTTTTTGATATTGCAACTCTGACTTTCCGAGAAAAAGACGGCACCACTGTTATATTTGTACTTTTCCTTATTATTTCGACTAAAATATGGCAGGAATATGAAGGAGAAATTTGAAAGAAGATCAACAATATATTCATTATTCTCTTGTTAGGTAATTATAAAATTTTGATATGGGGCATGGAGATTTTTGAAGCGTAGAAGTGGGGCATGGCACAAATAAGGTTGGGAAACACTAGTCTAACTAGAAAAATTTAGTTCTACGGACTTATATCTTTCGGTATTAAAACAGTTTTAAGATAAAATATGAACACATCATATTATGTGACGTCATCGGCGTATTTTATTTACATTTTCAATACGTGAAAAGACTACGATAGTCGACATTTAACTGTCTGATTTATATAAAAGTTACTTTTCTATCACTCATTAAAATTCAATGGTTACTAAATTCTCATAGTTAAATGATTTGTAAGTCAAGTTTAAGTGGAGACAATGTAAACATTACATTTTTAATAAGCATTTGTTATCACAGTAGGCTCTAAATAATTGCTCATCGCAATATCTTATTGATTCCACTTACTCTAAGTTTATTTCTAAGAGTATATTATATCTTTTTTCTACTACTCGATGACATGACTTGTCCATTGATTTTATCTTTTTCGCGCAATTTCTTCTATCCGTTTCCATTTAAGATAATTGCTTTAACAAACTCTATTGAATAGCATATCTCTGTTTCTTTCTATAGGGTTATTCTAATATATCATTTATCTACAAAATCAATACAAATATGCTAAGTCGTATTCTGAGAGTTAATTATCCCGGGATATTAATTGTCAGGTGTAACGTTTCATGCAGATCCACATAGCCACATACTTGTTTAGAGTGAGATAAAGATAAGACAATTAAAACTTTACTTATAGAGATTTGAAAAATGAATACTAAAATTATATCACTAGCGTCACCGCACCGTGTGTCAAGTCAAATTAGCCATATTACACTCCCGCTAACTGTGCTATGTCATTAATTAGGCGAAATATTTAAAAAAAATTACAAAGGCAATGCACCTTTATATAATGTAAAATATACAATGTATTTATTATAAATAAACAAAATATAGCACATACATATTTTTAGGTTAATAAAACGTTAAAGTGACGTAATATTTGAAAAAAAAAGTGTTAACCTTGTATGCAGAATTGACCCGTGTGATATATATGTTATTTTGAATCAAGAAAAATAACGGAAATGTGTTATAATGCTAACTAGTAGGGATATCCCACTGGAGTATATATAAATTTTTCCTGCGATGCGTCTCCGATGTTGTACATTATGGGTTGGTTTTTATGTGTGTTTGATGTAGATTTGACATAATAATAACGAAACACCCTCGCATATAAAATCTAAATATTACACTGGACACGTTTTGCCGAATAGACAAAAATGCAACATCATCCTTATTGCAATGTAACAATAGTTAATTTTTAAGGACATGCCACAACCCTTTTTCGGATGATATGCTGTTTGATCTATCTATGAATTAATGACTACGTCAAATTTAACCGGTAAATCTTGTTATGGTGTTATCCTAACTGGCATTTTAAAATGATTGGTTGCTAGGTTACCGTTTAATATATTGAGTTAATATTATTATATTGGTTATTAACAAAAACGTGATTGAAAAAAAATGTAACTATGATTAGTGTTATAGCTAAAAATATGTTAATATATAAAAAAAAACTATCAATATATAATATGATATATAAACAGTTTTCTCGTTTATTAACATTGACAGTGAGTGTGATATTAAAATATAAAAAAATCTTATATATAATACCTAATTAATTGGTAGGTACTTAGGTACTTTTAGGAATCTTGTAAAATAAATTTATTTATTTATTTAAGAAACAAAACATTGTGTTTAAACATAGCAAATTTAAATTCAAGACGTTCACAGCACGAAATTTATATTATAACAAATATATTACTGTCACAAGAGAGAAGAAGAGAATATATTATAATATAATAATAAGTACAAATTTATACAGAAAAATAAAATTTCGAATATAAAATACACAGCACGTCATCGAAAATGTCTGCGAATTTGGGGAGCGCATTGAATATTCTTACACCCCTCGCTCATGGTGCCTGATAGGCTTGACACGAGGAAACGGTCCGATCCAGAATAAATCATTGCTGCGACCACGTAGGTAGGTAATTGACATGTGCATGTAAATTCAAATTGTTGGTTTATCAAATTTATAATATTAAAGTGTACTTGTTTTAGTATTTTATAAATTATTATTGAAAATATAATGTATATTGCCATCTGTAGATGCTAATATAAAGCAATACTTATTTTATGTCGGTATAGATATTTTAGTTATTTTAAATACATGTAAACTTTTCATTCCCAAATGCGGTGTGCGGAAAAGCTGTATTGGTAGTATACGCGACTGGTAATCTTTAAAGCCAAGATTCTAATCTGCATGTAAAAACATGTGTCTACGTTAACTAATTTATATTGATGTGAGGTTTGTTTATTATCTACGTAAATATCTATAGATAGTTAAAGACATTCTTTTTTTTGAATATCAAAGGAATGAAAAAGAAATTGGCACTAAAAAACCGCGCGTTAAAAATACCTGCCCGCTGCTAAACACCGAAGTTTTCTATTCAATACAGATTTATGTTTTTACTTTGGCCAAGGAAGATACTTTCAATCTTAACCCTAACGCGGTGCACAAGAAGAGACATTCCCGCCCAAAACAATACTCGTAACCATTGAAACTTAGATATTTTCGGGAAAACCCCGCATAAAAGAAAACGATGGCTATGCATTAAACCGACTTTAGTTTGCTCAAAGTAAATCCTTCGTCTAAAGCTTAGTCTTTTCAGCTTTTTGAAGAAGTTTTACGAGATAGATTATCATTAGAGCAAGGATATAGACGGGATAGATTGGTTGTTGCTGATGTATTCATCACCACGCCTGGTTATGTCGAAGTTCAGTCGGTCAAGAAAATCATCATCATCATCAGGAGCGCGACAGCCCGGTGTGGGTTCTGGGCTCTTCCAACAGCTCCCTCCACCTGTACCTATCCAGTGTGGCCGCTTTCCAATTCGGTACCACCAGAATATGGCAGTCACTGGCAGCTCCATCCAACCAGCGAATCTTTGACCTGCCTCTTCTTCTATGCCCTATTGGATTGCTGGACATCACTCTCTTTGCCGGTTCATTGTCATTCATATGGTGCACATGACCTAGCCATCGCAGTCTTCCAATCTTAATTGATTGAACTGCGCTGCAACCTTCGTACAGTCTGTAGAGCTCAGCATTATATCATCTCCTCCAATTGGTGCCGTCCCTGATCGGTCCATATATACGGCGGAGAATTTTTCTTTCAAAGATGTTCAGGGCTCGTTCATTTCGCAGAGTTGATGTCCAGGTTTCCGATGCATTGGTCACTGGCTTTACAAGTGTCTTGTAAAGAGTGCTTTTAGTTCGGCGAGATAGTATGCGGGACTTAAAATGTCCTAACGGTCAAGAAATTGCATGATTAAAATTTATTATGGCGACATTTTTAATACGGAAACACTTAAGGCTATACCTCAGTTGAGGCACGGTCTAAAAAGACGTGGCTAGGCGATGCGCGGATTGTGGGTAGCGGGTGCAAATGACGCTAGCCAAACGAAATATAATTTGTCATATAAATCCAAAATGCGTCCATTTAATGTTCTGTTTATTGTTCTATTAGTAACAATTTTTCTTTCTTAACTTTATTGTTTAAGCACTACGGTGCATGGTTGCAGCATCAGTCCCGTGCGGCTACGTCTCGGGACGGAATGAGCACTTAAAATGACTTCTTTCAGACACGTTTAAAGCGTCATAGAAAGCGGCCATGCATATCCACGGCTGTGTATATATGACGGGTGGTGGTGGGAACTTTAATGTTCTATTAGTAACAATAATAATATATTCAATCACATGTTTTCTTTTTCAAGTAAATGGGTAACGTTTTTAGTCATCTTTACACGATTTAAGAATTAATACCCCCGTCGCCATCACGAAACAAATTGACGTGTTCCCAGCTCGACGTTCTCTCTCCGAATGGCAGCGAGTCCAAAATTTCGTCGCGCCTATAGTTGAAAATTATTTGCCGTTTCACTGATGTATCGCCTTAATAGTACAAAGCCAAGAGGTCAAATGTCTTGCGTGCATTGAGAAAGAGGATTTTTGAACGAGGCACTAAAATTACATGTCAAAAAGAGTTTCATAAGTATATAGTATTCGCACCGGTTTGAATTGGAAGCTTTTTGTGAGCAAGATAATGGCAACTTAGTCATTTCCTGGAGGCATATCAAGCAAACTCCTCCTCTCTGCCCGGTCTTCTGCTCACCTTCCCTAATAAATTGGAAGGGTGGATTATGGACTTCATGATTATAGTTATTATTATTAAACTGGCGCTAGGGGCCGTTCAGGTCCATGGCCGACTGCACAACGTTTTTCCAGGCATCTCTGTCCAGCGCTCTCTCTTCCCAGTTGACTATCCCCAGCCTTTCCGCATCCCTTTGAATGTTGTCCGCCCATCTCCGTCGAGGGCGGCCAAGAGGTCGAGTGCCAGCTGGTGTGCCTTTGTAAATCCTATAGAGAGTTCTAGATCGTTCAGATCGTACAACGTGGCCCGCCCATCTGAGCCTTCTTGACCTCAGAATATTAGTGATTCTAGGTTGGTATCGGTCGAAGAGCTCAGCGTTTGTGCGGATGCGCCACCGGTGGTTCTCATTGACGGGTCCAAGTATTCTCCGGAGGATTCTGTTTTCAAACACTTGGAGCGCCTTTTCTTGTTTTTCTGTTAAACCCCACGTTTCACATCCATACATGACGATTGGCTTGATGACCACGTTATACACCCGGAATTTCGTTTTGATGGACAGCATTTTGGACCTGAACAGACGACTCAGCGCGAAGTACGCTGCATTTCCACTTCTCAGTCGGTCAGAGAGCTCTAGGGACATTTCATTTTTAGTTCATTTCATGATTATAGTGATGTTACCAAAAGTCATCCTTGCAGATGGGTTTAAAGATCTTATGCTCTTTATAGCAAGATTCTATGCTCAACCAACTGTGGTTTTTATTAATCACTATGATTAATATCAGTGGCGAAATGTGGAGGTAGGCTGTTAAGATACGACATAAATAGTGGACATTAAAATTTGTTAGACATACGCTGTTGTTTTTATTGAACTTAGACTACAATTTACAGATGGTGTTGATTAGTTTTTAAAAATCAATTAAACCCTGCCTAAAACAAACCACAGTAGTATATTTTTCACATTTTTCATACACACTTATTCGTTTTCGTTGAATTAGAAATACATATTACACATGTTGTTAGTTATTTTTTTTAAATTCATTAAGTCCTGCCTAAACCAAAATATAATAGATAAAAATATTATTCTATCTCTAAAATATCCGAAATTATGTATGATTTAATGGAATAGTTTTAGATATTTTATAGATAGACAGAGTATTTTTTGACTATTATCTATTATGGTTTCGTTTTTACAAGGATTACTTGAATTTTAAAAACTAACTAACACACATGTGTAAATTGTAGTACTTATTAGTTAAATGAAAACAAAAATACGTATGACTGATAACGTTTAGTGTTCACTATTTATGGCGAATCTTAACAGCCTACCTCCATCCTTCGCCACTGATTAATATTAATGTCTACAAGCAGTGGCATAATATTGGTTTTCATATGCAGAGTTTTGATACACCTTTGTAATTGTCAAGCCTTACTTAAATGTAATGGTAATAATATAGCAAAATGTAGTACTTGTATATTGTATATAAAATATAATAATAAATGTACTTATATAAATATTGTATATAAAGTATAAAAATAAAAGATTATAAATTGTTTTATACCCTTATCTAATATCGCAATAATTACTAGATACAATATTCTCTCTGCGTCGCTTGCGTAGGGGTTGAATATTCTCTTAATGTTTCCCTACGTGGGCATAATAATTTGGAAAATTCTCCACGAGCGTCTATGTAGTATCTTAACCAAAAGTAGGGATGTACCTGCTAGGGATTCCAATGCCGGGATCCCGAGCTATTTTCGATACCTACGGATCCCGGGATTTATAAAAAAAATCCCGAAACTTTCGGGATTGACGTTTTCATCAATTTTTATGAAACATAAAAATAAAAACGAAAATATAACAGAAAAATACTTAACTACGTTAGAAATAAACTGAATTTGAATGAAGTTTGATTTATACCCATGTGTAAGTTGCCGATTCATTTTATTTTTTCACATAAATTAATAAAAATGAGAAAGATTGGAAAAAAACAATGCTTCGCACTTTTAACAAAGTAATTCCACCATGGTCTCATACGTTTTACGGCAGTTTCATATTTGGCTGACTAATTAGATTTATGAAGCGGAAAGGCCATAAGTACACCATGATTTGCCTTACCATTTTAAATCTTGCTAACCCATTCATTAAGTCATTACTATCAAAAACAGCAATCTCATAATAAATTCACATTATTATTTATATTATAATATTATTTACTCCATTAAACTTATGTATTTCCAAGATTGAACGTATAAAATATTAACAATAAATGTCTTAAATAGTATAAATTATACTAGATTTATTTTTGACCGATTTTATCAATGTTATTTGTAAATATGAAATTTTTATATTAACAATGGAAAAAATGCCAATCTCGGGACCAGTCCCGGGATCCCGGGATTGTCAAATTGTAATCCCAAAATCCCGGGATCAGAATTTTGGTTCGGGATTGGATTCCCTAGTACCTACCTACCCGCTCCCTGCGTCGATCGCGCTTCTAGCGTGATTCCGAAAACAAAGTTAAAATATTTCTAACTAGATTTCAAGCGAAGAAGATGATTCTGTGTTTTCGTCTACCAGCGAAATAATACATCACGGTGTTCAAACAAGACAATGTGAAATTGCTCAGAGACTTTTGCTCCGAGCTTTTGCATCGTAGACAAAAGCCGTCGAACTTTCGTCCGCACTAAGTTTTATCGTCAAACTGTTCAAAAATATTGCATATCATGTTGTAATTGAAGTACTGCGGATTAGACGATTATAAGTGATAGATAATTTTAAAATAAAACAGCAAATTTGACATTACTACAATATACCAGTGATAATGTATAATAATAAGGATAAGTGGTGTCCACGTTGCAACAAATGCTGGCAACCTCATTAAATTTCGATTAAAATAATTTATGGTCATATAAATTATGATATTTATCGTGAAATTTAATGAGATTGCCAGCAACTTGTTGCAATGTAGACACGGCATTAAATACCAAAGTGCCTGCTGAAGAAAGATAGACTGAGGTAGATAACTAGTCCAAATACTGTCATATTTACGGGACTTGAATTTGAATGTTGCTTCATCTTTAATATTTTACTGATAACAATTTGTTGAACATAAAATATTATTAATTAACTATTTTTTTATTCAACGAATAATTCACAAGATTTAAGAATGTAACATTCTAATTGTTGAACATACATAATTTTTGAAAACGCTTCTGAGAAAATATATTATAAATAATAGAAAAAATCTTTTTGAAAAAAGTAAGACCCGCAGGAATCGAACCTGCATCTCTCGGGTATCGCGCACACGCACATTGACCACAATGCTAAAGGAGTCATACTTAATTACGACAAATTTTAACTTCAGCCCCTATATAGCAATGCATGTAGTTCGACTGGCGTTTGCTGACAAGACAGTTGACCTCGACATATATATATATATATATATATATAAATAAAATGGTGACCCGTGAAGACTTTTGAAATTTTACATAATTTTTAAACTAAAAAAATATTGTAAATAATTATTATTATTATGTGTAATTATTAATTAACTTCTACTGCTATACTACGCACCTAAAGTTATTTATTGAAATTATTTGTATTTTTGTTTTAGTGGTTAATAAATAAATAAAAGGAATATTTAATCTATGCTAAGTCAATACATACAATCCACTAACTTTCAGTACCCGCACACAAACACGGGACTATCTTTGCGATGCACGAATAGCCTGAATAAGGTATGATCATTTATAGGGGTAGGCGCAGGCTCTAAAGCTGAGGAACCCAACCGCTTTGCAGGCGTCCGCTCCAATGGTCACACATAAATCAGGCAGGACGTGGGTTGGACATGTCCTAGCATGTTCGATTAGACTGCATCGTGAGGGCTAAAGACATATCCCGTTTGCGCTGATCAATATTTTGTTTATTCAGAAGGGGTTGGTTGGTAATAAATGGGGTTTGTTATTTTAAGCGACTTTAGAGTATAGGTCGTTTAGCCGAATGCGGTCAAGTCGATGGGTTTGGTTAGTGCACACTAGTCGTATGTTCAGTTTTTTATGTTTTTATAGAAATTCGATTTGATTGAAAACTGAAAACATAATTTATAAAACTTGTTTTTAAATCATGGAATGATTTAAGAATATAATAATCTTTGTTTATTTATTTTTAACATCAGCCGGGGTCGAACCACTGCTAGTTGAAGGCATCCTCTAGCTTTCTCCATTCTTTTCAGTCCCTTCAGTTCTTCATTGTGCGTATATTCACCGATATTTACAAGTTCATGAACGAACTCATAAAAATGTATATTTATTTATACATAATTATACTATTTTTAACATTCAAACAGATCATGAGACCCAATGAAAGTACTACAGTACTATTAAAAGTGAAAGGATCATATACATACCCAAGTTTTGAGAACATCACATAAATAATATATTGTGACCTCACCGGGAATTGAACCCAGAGTTACTGGATGAGAATTTAGTATCTTACACACTAAACAATACGAGACACTATACTCGAGTTATATATAATATTATGTTTAATAAATAATATGAACTTAAATCTTGTTAATTATTCATTTAATAAAAAAATTAGTTGATATGCAGCTCGAGATTAAAATTTGCAGAAATCCTGACACTGGCTAGGAATCAAAGTAAGTAGCGACCTATTGGCCCCATCATTTAAACGACATAATTCAGTTTACAGTATAAGCGAAATTTGAGAAGCACTTCAGTTGCATTGCGATCAGCAAATTTTGGCGTAATTAGGTAGGGCAAGGTTAACTAAATCGGTAAAGGACATTGGCCGTAATCCAATGGTTCCTGCCCGGCAGCATATTTTTAAATTAGTAGAAGATTGTCTGAACCTTCAAAACATGATCAGATGGGTTCATGGCGCGAAGCAGCTGTCAAGGTATCTTTCACTTTGTTTCAAAATAATTTTATTGAATTTAATTTAGTTTTACATCTTTACGGATGGACTGGCGAACGGAAAGTTGTTTACGGTTGGATTAATGTTGCCATGCTTCAAATTCATTTTATATTTTATACAAGACATCCGCCATAAAGCAAATATATTATATTATAATCATTTAAAATGTATTGTATTCAGGTATTATTAATTTTCCTAATTGTCAAAGAAGTAACATTTTATTTAATGATGTTTATTAAGTTAATGCCATAATTAATTTAATATTACATTATGAAATATGGCATACATATACTATAAAGTCATACAGATATATCACAATAGTGTCATACCATGGTGCCATATTGTGTGGGATATACGAGATATCCCTTTGTAAACAATTTGCCAGCATTCCAGTATATACTTCCATATAGCTTCCCCAATAATAGTGCATAATCTCTATTTTGCCGCCTGCATGCATAATTTAGTTTAACAAATCAACCGTACAGCTTGTCAAAGCTCAGGAAATTTAAGCTCCGTATATGTAAGTATTATAGTCTGCGAGTAAGTTTGGCCTCATTATGAAGTCTTGATTGAACTTAGATGAGCTCATATGTCCGTATATAATGTCGCGTAGAGCTTTTAACTACATATCTGATTGACTTTTAAAATAAATACTTATTAATTTATTTTATTGTGTTAACTGTCAATTCATGGTGAAACTGCATTGTATTATTAATTAATTTAATAAAACGCAATTTTTAAGTAGTTATTCCACTTTTAATAAATAAATTAATTAATCAATAAATACCTACTTATTATTTTTGAAAAACGTAAAATGTAAAAAAGACCCGTACTCATATTCAAACTGGTCTATCAGGATTAATGAATCAATCTTAAACTTCTGCATATCTTATGAAAAAATAAGAAGCAATAAAAAAAAATTGCAAGTATTTTATTAAAATAGTGACAATTATGTAATATCAACATCAAGTAAAAAAAACACTGAGAAGTATTTAGACATTCAATGGCAAGTATAAATATTGGTTTATTAAAATAAATTAAAACATTTGAATAAAAAACTCATTTAGTAGCTTTTGTATAACGTTAAATTTAGTTGAATAATTTATTGATTTACTCTACTTAATTATATGGATATGGGTACGCTGATGAAGCATTTGTAAATAGTTTCCTCCATATTATCTGTGAATTCAATCCTTTAAGCTTAAAATCGTCATATCTTTTCGTTTCCTTACTAATATCTCAATAGAAATACTTAAACTATTTACTAGTTAAAAATCTGATCATTCAAAAGAAAATACTGTCTTTTATTACTTAATAAAGGGACGCCAAAACTAGTCTGAAAGAAATTCGACTCTATAGTGTTCATTTCTACCCTAACGCTATATATTCGTATATAACATGAATTGGGAAGCAATCACTTTGGATATGAGATGGAAAGAGATGTTGAAAGAAACCACGATCCACCCCAAAATAGTGTTGACAATGATATTGAAGATGATGAAGTCTCTAAAGTAACTGTTTATACCGATTCCCTATTATTCTTAGGTTGACGGCATTTCCACAACAACCCTCGCGCAAGCGCAGTCTAAAAATTATTGTTTTACTCACAGTCAACGCGACAGGCACTCGTGTATTACTAGCAGTGGATGTGAAAAGTATGCAATCCAACCAGTGTACATGTGTGGAATTCTCATGATCCACCAACAATGTCAAGATCAATGAACGAAAACCCACAAAGCCTACTCTACCCCATAAATACAAGTCTTCTTAAATTACAACCAGTAATATTTTTGAAATTACTTTTAATGTTAATGTTCTCAATTGAATGGGAAAGGAACGAAAAGTTCTGCGTAGTATCAACACCAGAAAACTAGAGTAAAAATAATTATAAGATAAAAAGAACTTTTTATATACTTACCACGTTTTTAAATTTTCTGTTGAATCATATAAACTTGACGATTCTATGTATTAATAAATACTTTTTTTGTAGTTGATAGAATTACTGAATACATATAGAATACTGAAATGTCATTTTGACATTTCATAATGATTCCATAGTAACGCACGTATATATTAATAATTTAGTTGCTAGGACCCCCTTTGCAACCAATGATATTGTTTTAATTTTTACGAATTTTTTTCGAAATAACTTTCCATACAAAACAGAATTAACTGAAAATGGATTCAAATCTACTTAAAGATGGCTAAAAGTATTAAAAGAATGCATTGTCATCGTGTTTTGATATATTCTAAAAGTTTCAAATGTCTAGCTAGTTGGGAAGTTAGTTAAAAATATTCAATCGTCCAACACAAATCTTGGACAAACAAGAATACGAGCTAATAAAAACGTGGTAATATAGCATCCCCCAATATGTTATCCAAAAAGAAAGATCAGTGGTAAACGTAGCAGATGCATTTCGTGGCTTAAGAACGTCCGTGACTACTAGTGAAGCTCCGCCAAACTGTTCCGGGTAGAAAATAATAAAAAAAAACATCACCCTGATGTTGGCCGATCTCCGTTAGGGGATGGTACGATAAGAAGAATATTTTAACGTATAATATAACTATAGTAATGTTAAAGTAACCTGTTTACATAAAATTATGGTGGAAACAATAACCAAACTACTATATTATTTATTTTTTTACTCTTTATATAGTAAGCAAATTTCTGTTCACTATTAGAACTTTGTACTTTAAAGAAACTTAAGCTTGTGTTCCCTTAACATACTTTAAAGTTAACATTTTTCAGTATAACGAACTATCTATATATTATAATGCATATTTAATATTTTTATCATAATATAAATAATATTAAAGTGCATGGGGTATTTTCAGATAATATACTATCTACTATCACTTGCATACAATCTACGTTCATATGACAATTTATTATTTAATGTCACAAAAAGTAATTTTTAATAAGATATATGTTACCAAGTTTTTATTAGCTCGTATTCTTGTTTTTCCAGTACAAATTTTTTCTTGTTTTTCCAAGATTTGTAAGTAAGTCCAAGGTTTTTTTTAATTGACTCATTGGGATTGGGAACAAATGATAAGAAATGCAACAAATACACATGTTTTTTTTTAAATAAAAGGGTAAGTTCTAATTTCAATTAAAAAAAATCCTTGGACTTACATTTTTGTTTATCACTAAGCATATTTTATTGTGTACCACCAAAAGATTTAGAGGTAAACAATTGTATCTCCATTATGACAGTTAAATAATAGTAATAAAATATATACATCGTATAATAGAACACCAGAAAATATGCTTGTGTTGATAAGTAAATAAAATTGATTTTTTTCCATTCACGAATGCCAGAAGTTGAAAGTACCAAAAATCACAAATTTGTCTCTCCTGTAAAGTTGTCATTTGGATATACCGTAGTTTACCTCTGGTATACAGATGCTTCGTGCGAATAAGCTCCGAGGTTTAAACAATGGTTACATAGACTTACCATTGTTTACCGCTGTAGTCGGATTATAAGTTTCATCAAAAGAATTGTATGTTTTCTTACTGTTGTTTACCTCTAATAGTTATGGAGTTACAATGACATTTTTAATTTTTAACTTTAAAATAAGAGTAATATGAGTTACAGCTGTTTACCACGTATGCAGGATAAGTAATGAAGTAACAATATAACAATAACTCCATTTCACGATTTTTGGAGTTACAATAGTTTACCTCTGGTGTACAGTGTTACATTCTCAAATCTCGTCAATTATTCGTTGAATAAAAAAAAATAATTAAGAAGTTTATTAGATACCTATATAATATTTTTCCATTTTTATGCAATATTAAAACCAGTATTTGAAATGTCCATTAATCCAATTTTATTTTTCACTACTTCACTACAACTCTTATACCACACCGTATTAATTGCTTCCATATAGAGTAGTTCCATGCAAAAATTAAAATAGATTATAAATATTATACATTTTTAATGCATTATCTCTTAGAACGACTTTACTCTAGTTAGTATAATAATAACTCTGGCAAACAAATCTTACAACGGTTTACTGAGACTGCTATGAAATAAATTAGAAATCTAAAATAAAGTTATACAAACCCCTTATTGGCATATAGATATTATATAGGAACACTGGATATTATCAAAAAAGATTAAATAAAGCTGGATTAGTTCAAATGAAGATATTGAAGCAAGATTGCCACACTTATATAAACATTTGTGGAAAAAGCATGATAAATGTGTTGATATTTTGTTGTTGAAACAATGTAGTGTTTTTCAATTCTACAATTGTTGAGTTAATGATGTTGACATCTGCTTCGGTCTATAAAACCAAACTGGAACTAAAACAGATAAAAATATACACTCGTATATTTAGGATTACTTTGTCTCTTGTTGGAGATAGTAACATAGATATATTTTCTATTATTTTAAAGAAATCATGTTTATGGATAGTTTTACTTTTGACTTACTGTTATCTATCTTTATCGTCAAACCGAAATAAAATTTGTATATTTTGGATTTTATTTCAATTCGATGTTCTTTTATTTGACTTAGGTGTCGGAATTATTTTCATTTTGACATATTGTATGCCTAGGTATAGATACAGTGGAACCTCGATTATCCGGATTTCTCACTATCCGGACTAACTTCATCCCCAATTAGTCCGGATAATTAAAGTTATACTGTATTTTAATATTTTCAATTTCAATTTATTTATTTTTTAATATATTGTGGACATTACAAATTATATGTTTAAGACGTTCACAACATGACATTTAGAAACAAAGAAATACAAAACAGTATTACATAAAAAAGAGATAGATCAGTATAGAGATAGATAGTATGTTATTAAACAGTAGAAATGTGTAAATACAAAAATATAAATTAGATAGGGACAAGGAAGTACAACGGATGAGTTAAGCAGACCCTATTTTAAGAATTTATAAAACAACGTCCACCTATGCTCATTCTCACGTAGGTGGAATATATCAACACCCGAAGCAATTTCGTTGAACATAGTTATCGCCCTCCCAATTGGCATTACCAGTGGTAGGTTGGTTCTGCACCTTGGGAAAATAAACAACTGATGGTCTCTATTTCTGAGATAGTTATCGGGGACACACAGGTCAACACTGCCCAGAATGGCAGAGTTCTCATTTACACCTCATATAAGTCGAAAAAAAACGTAGCTAAATAAAGATTTCTTCTAAATTGCAGACTGCAGCATGTAAGCATGCTTAAGAGAAAGTTAGTTGGATAAAGCCACGGATAGTATCCATACAACCTCAAGTAAAGGAGTCTCAAGTATTTCTTTTGTATCCTCTCCACCATAAGGCCATTCTTCAACTTATGCGGTGCTCAAACAATAGACCCACTCTCAAGTCTGCTTCGAACTAAGGAATTAAATGAAAGTTAAGAATGTAATTATTATTGTTTTGTTAAGTAAGATAAATGTACATCGATCGATGTAGCGATGTTGTCCAATGCCGAGTATTTCTGCTAATATAAAATAAAACTAAACTAATATTATTATATTCATATTATAACGTTGATAAAGACGAGTACTGATTTCGTTCATAAGGATATAATTTTTCAACAGATTCTCGACTATTTGTCAAAAAATATAATATTTCATTCATTCCAGGAAGAATTCTTTTAGGCTATCCATTATTCTAGCAAATAATGGTCCGATTAATTAATGTAATTATTGCCATTTTTCCTTTACCCTTCTTCCTTTATTTCTTTATGGCAACTATTAATATTAACCGGATATTTAGTAAATGACCAATTTACTTGTGAATAGAATATAATTTATTAAAACATATGTCATATTAACAGTTTATCCGAAAATAAACCGTAGGTAACAAGCATTTCTTGCAAAAAAAGATAAAATTAATCATCTTTGGAAAATTCTGTTAACAGCCTTTGTTGATGAATTCAAAGATGAATAAATATACCACAGTATCGTATGTTAAATAAAGTCAATTCCAAGGAACACAAAAATAATGGGAAGTTTAAATATCTAGTTAAAATAATATAGTCAATAGTTGCGGCTGTATCGTAATTCGCTTCAAACCTTTGGTCCATGACGACTAGATTTTACATTGGTATCTTATTAATTTGTTTTGATAATAAGAATAATACATTCTAATTATTGAACATGCATAATTTAAAAAATACTTATAAATATATTATAACCTTACTAACTTAATTATAACAGACGTCTGGGCGCTAGACATGTATTTATTATTGAAGTTATTGTACTTATTACAGTGGCGAAGAGTGGAGGTAGGCTGTTAAGATCCGACAAAAATAGTGCACACTAAACTTTGTATTTTTTTTATTAAACTAAGACTAAAATGTATAGATAGTGTTTGTTTCTTTTAAAAATTCAATTAAACCCTGCCTAATCTAAACCATAGTAGATAATAGTAAAAAAATATTGGTTTATCTATAAAATATCAAAAAGAATGCCATTAAAACATAGATAAATTTTAGATATTTTATAGATATAAGAATATTTTATATTATTTATAGTTTGGCTTGATTAAAAAAAAACCGACGAACACTATCCGTATTATGTATTCTTAATTTGACAAAAACAAATAAGTATGTATGACTGAAAAAGTGTGCACTATTATGGTTTGTTTAGGCTGGGCTTAATTGAATTTTAAAAACTAATCAGCACCATCTGCAAATTGATTTATAAGTTTAAAGAAAATAAATAAGTATGACTGACAAAGTTAAGTGTGTAGTATTTATGTCGAATCTTAACAGCCTACCCCTACCACTCACCACTGACTTATGAAAAATGTTTCTGAGATGAAAACAAATATATTTCTATAATAAATAATCTACATTCAACAATGTGTATATTAAATATTGAATAAGAAAATAAATAATAATTATAATTATTATAATCATAAACACATAATAATTAATTGTGAGAAAATATAAATGAATACCAATTTTATTAAAAGTTTACAAAACTAAGTATACTCTCACACCATTTAACTAACGACAACTAATTATCGCTAACAACTAATAGAGGTCGACCCTAATGGATATTGGTTTTGGCTGATATGACTAAAGTTAGATCGGACTGAGCAAGTTTGCAACTGCATCACTAAAACTAAACCTGACTTAGCAAACTAAGTTGCCGGAAACCAGCTGAAATACTTCAAAAGCATTAGAGTGCATAGTATACATAATATACCGAATCCACTGGGATTAGCAGGGTGTTATGTCATATATTTGTTAATTACGTTATTAAGGCATTTTTAAAATCATATTACATCATACTAGGACTTATTTTAGAATATTAGTGTATTATGGCGATATATTTATAATTATCAAGAGAGCGATAACCTGAGCTGGGTCCTGGCTTCCTACAAAAGTTGTACCTGGCTAATTCTATCCAAAGTTTCGAATCCGTTACCCTGATTTCCAGTTCGGTACCCCAATTTAGAAAATATCTTTATTTAGCTATGTATTTTTTTCGACTTATGCGAGGTATAAATAGTAAAAACTCTGCCATTCTGGGCAGTGTTGACCTCTATGCCCCTGATAACCATCTTAAAAATAGTAAGCATTCTATTTTATTCTCCCAAGGTGCAGAACCAACCTGCCACTGGTAATGCCAATTGGGAGGGCGATAACTATATTCAACCAAAATCCTTCGGCTGTTGATATATTCCACTTGCGTGAGGGTGAGTTAGGTGGAAGCTATTTTATAAATTCTTAAAATAGGGTCTCCTTAGCAAACTCGGTGTACTTCTTTGAACTTCTTTAGATGTATAATGTATTTTCACTGGTTTTGTATGTATATAAATTATGTTTTCTTTTTACATTTTCATTTTTATCCATTTTATTATATTTCTTTTTCTTTCTTCTTTATAATATTGTTTCATATCATGTTGTGAAAATCTTAAACTCATAATTAGCAATGTCCACAATATGTTTAAAAAAAATTGAAATTGAATTGAATTAATATAGAATCACATTATGAAGTAGGCTAGCAAAATATCAAATAAATCTGCAGCTACAGTAATGCAACAACGTAATAAACGTAAACGTAAATGTTTTTTTTTTTTTGACCATGTCCGGTCCTTATAAGATCATTATGGGCCTGGAGGTTTTGTATTGACAGATTTTATTTTTTACAAGAAATGGATGTCAGCCACTTGCTCAACCTATTAGATCCATACTCTGACTCATACACAAATTATAAAACAATATATTGTGTACTTACTTGCCAGAGCCAGAATTCAAATCTAGGACCCACGACGTTATAGGCCGACGCTTAAGCCGCGCGGCTATCGTGGGTTAAAATGTTTATAGTATTTAAAAAGACCATTGTTTTCAGTGTTAGTGTGGCGAAAGGTGTTGATCAGTAACTTTTTTATTAACTGGAAGGAAGGAACCTTCGTTTTCCAAATCGTAAGGGACTGACATATTATTATATTGTGGGATTCTATTAATTATTAATTGTTTAATTAAGAGTACAAATTTAAAACTGGCTATTTTT
Source organism: Rhyacophila brunnea (assembly GCF_057557595.1). NCBI lineage: Eukaryota > Metazoa > Arthropoda > Insecta > Trichoptera > Rhyacophilidae > Rhyacophila > Rhyacophila brunnea. The sequence goes on along the minus strand of NW_028232806.1, from coordinate 35,244,400 downwards.
TTTTAATATCATGTTAGCCAAACCAAACCATAACAGATAAAAAATATTCTTCTATTTATGAAATATCCAGAATCATGTATGTTTTCATAATTTTAACTATTATCTATTATGGATTGGTTTACGCAAGGTTTAATTGTGTTTTAAAAACTAACCAACATTATCTGTTATTTGTAGTCTTACTCATAGTTCAATGAAAAAAAAAAGTTTAGTGTTCACTATTTATGTCGGATCTTAACTGTCTACTTCTACTCTTCGCCACTGCTATTATTAAATTACTACGATGGAAAAAAATGCGAAAACACAATACCTGATTTTGATAATATTTTTAATAACTCACAAAATAATATACACATTCAGCACTGGCTGTGCATTAGCGCAGTGCTCCGCAACCGGTGTGCCGCGAGACGATGCTAGGTGTGCCGCGGTACAGTAGCCAAATTTGCGTACATGGCTGGTAATAAATATTTGAGCACCTGCATGAACTTAATAAAACAATGCAAGGTCAGAATGAAAATATATTGACGTGCTCTGATAAATTAGAAGGATTCAAAAATAAACTCGAACCTTGGCAGAAGGAAATAAGACAAGAATCTCTACAAATGTACCAAAGGACCTACCAGACCATCATTGTAAACAAGCAATTAATTTTGGATCCGTCTCAAAAACATTTAACTTTGCTGCAAAAGAAATTTCATCATTACTTTCATACAATCAATGCGACTGGATACGAAACCCTTTTGCAACCAATGCCGAAAATTTTATAGAAGCGCTTTTCCCATAAATTTAAAAGGAATTTATTGAATTGATAAACGACGGGACGCTAAAACTGTACTTCGCCAATGTTCAAATGACTATTTTCTGGATATCGGTTATTAAAAAATATTCTCGGATTTCCGACAAGGTTATCGCAGTTCAGCTCCCATTTTTGAGTAAAAAAAGTCGCCTGCGGGCTATTTTAGTACGCTAGTATTAATATTTTAAAACATGTGATTGTAGGATACACTTTATTATTATTGTGTCAATACTCGACAAATAATTATTCCTAACCCGACAACTAACCATAATTATATTAATATAATATAACCATGCAAAAAATCGCTAAACATACAATCAACACCATTAATTTTACCTCAAATACCATTTGAAAAACGCTATTTTAGAGTATCACACTGTCTTCAACCTTAGTGATAGGTAGGGGAGGGCGCCAAAAATCCTGGCCTGGGGTGCCCCTTCAGGATGTGGGGTCCATGTTTTGGTGTATAAATTGTTTTTCATGTGGTGTGCCGTGGAATTCTGGGAAGACTTTTGGTGTACCGTGGGTGAGAAAAGGTTGAGGAGCACTGCATTAGCGTATTAAATTACGATTAGGTACCTGGAATTATTATACATTTTTACTATCCTGCGGTGCCTTAAGATGAGGTGGGTGCTTTTAAAACCCTTGCCATATTTCATTATCTCATAAGAATGTCCTTTGCAAAAAAACATGGAAGAAAGAAGATAAATAAAGGAAAATAAAAAAATAAACGATGACATCCCAAAACCAATCAAATTATTAATTAGTTATTAAATTAATGTGTTATTTAATTTGTATCATTTATTTATTTAAGAAAACAAAACATTGTGGACATAACAAATAATAATAATAATAAAAACATATATAATTTTTAACAATAAAATAAAGTTTCAAAAACGAAATTCAAAGTATATCATTGAAAATGTCTATACTATATGTCTTTAGGAAGCGCATTTACTAGTCTTGCACCCCTCGCTAATGGTTATTCATTCGATCTCTCATATTATGGCAGAGTGTAGATATAACTAACATAACTATCACAAAATCATATTTGAAATAAATAGTTAGAAAGGAATCGGTAGAGCTTTAATCCACACCAACACGTTTAAATTTACTTGGTGGCCGAAAGAAAGCTTCACAGGAAAAGCTTGCATGACGCAGGTCTCAACGAAATATTCAGTGGTTTTGATTACTTAAAATCATGATATTAATAAATTAATCAAGTGAATAAATGTAAATTGAATTCAATTAAATTATCTCATAGCTTATACAAATGTGCGTTTCTCTCGTTTGAAATATTATTCGGGGATATTATTATAGTCAGTGTGTTTGTTATCATTTAAATGATAACGTTTTCAATATCAGATTTTAGCATCAGTTGCTCACGCTCTGTTAGTTTAATGGGTCGTCCATTGCCTCAAATTAACACGTGTCCAGTAACTGACCTTAATTGGATAAGATTGGGGTCCTATATTGTCTTACATAAAGTGGCATGGTGAGATTGAAATGTGTTTATTAGGTCACCTTAAGCCTAAAATTGAGACAAACCAGTAAAAACGATCTACTTAATAATGTAATTAAAATACACGAAATATGTATTAATTGTATACAGACAGTTTTTTCATATATATTTATGTTTGATACAAATTATTAATTATTTTTTTACTAACCATTCCGTTTCAGAGATGGCGTCAAGTTATGTTACATAATAATGTTCTTTATGTAAAATGTACTAGTTTAATATTTTAGCTGGTCCTAGAACAATGTATGTAACAAATAGTATTCAAATTATAATGGATTTAAGTTTTGTACTATTCCATTTGAGTCGTTTTTTGCGACTCGTGTTTCGATTTTCGGCATCTTCAGGTAGGTACTATGTGCACTCACCAAAAGGGAAATACACACTGACACCGAATACAGTTAGTTCTAATTTATATAATAAATAAATACAATAAAGTAGGTGGAAACTTTATCACCTACCTATTAAGCCAAGGATCATAATAATAATAAAAAAAATAACAAACAAAAATTATGAATAGTTGAAGTGTTTTTCATACACTCGATAAGTGTATAAATCGTCAAACCTAATAATAGATCATAAGTAATTATAATAAATAAAATTACTGCACTCAACGGGTGTTAAATCGTTAATACTGGGAATAATGGCAACGTATTGGGAATAGAGTTAACTAATGAGATATATCAATAATATCTGTCTTTAAAAAGTTATAAATTTTAAGGCGAAATCCAGGTCGCTTCAAATGGAATAGTACAAAACTTAAATCTATTAGAATTTAAATTCAAATTCCCTCAAGTACCCTCGCTCGATAGTGTTAATATTATTATAAATAGTGTTCAAGTAATATTGTTTATAAATCTACATTTTTTTAAGAATTATTAATAACCATGTCCTTGCTTTTTCGTACAAGGTGGTTGTTAGTAATTTTGAACAATCACAAACACCCAGGCTTTGAGAAAAACACATAATTTTTTTTTATTGTCCTCACCGGGAATCAAGCCCAGAACTCTCTAGCGGAAGGCCAGCGCCTTACCCACTGCACCACGAGAGCCGCCTATAAATTTACATTATCATCATCTCCTACACCACCACCCTTAGTGGTCCTCTTCCAGTGGCTAAGGGTAGAGGTAGGCTGTTAAGATTCAACATTAATAGTTCACAAGAAAATTTGTCAGTCATATTTATTTGTTTTTATTAAACTAAGAATAAAATTTGCATATTGTGCCGGTTAGTTTTTAAAATTTAATTAAATTCTATCTAAATCAAACCATAATAATTTAAGTATGCTATGGGTGATCCTACAAAAATAGTGCACACTTTTTCAGTCATACTTATTTGTTTTTGTTGAATTAAGAATACATATTGCAGATGGTGTCAGTTAGTTTTTTTAAATTCAATAAACCCTGTCTATTCCAAACCATAATATATTATAAATTAACAATAATAACATAATATATTATAAAAAAAATATATAAATTATGTATGGTTTAATGTCATAATTTTAGGTATTTTATAGATAAAAGAATATTTTTTTAAATATTATCTACTATGACTTGGATTAGGCAGAGTTTAATCGAATTTTAAAAACTAACGAACACTATCTACACAATTTATTATGGTAATATTACTTCAATGAAAGCAAATACGTTTGACTGATAAAGTTTAGTGTGCACTATTTATGTCGGATCTTAACAGCCTACCTACACCCTTCTTCGCCACTGTCCTCTTCCATATACGTGTTCAATCCTAGACGATTAAAGTATATAATATATATATTATTATATTGACCATAGCCAATTTTAAGTTGGTCGTACTTGTTTTAATCCATCGACTAGATGTGGATTTGAATCCCTCTGTCCGATGTGTTTTTTTTCAATATATATTGAAGGTTTTTCAAAGTTGATAAATAAGTTTGAAAAAAAGACAAGTCAAGTAGATATTGCAGCGCAAAAGCTTCCATACCATTTCACTGCCTTGCCGGGGCTCTATCAAAATTTTCCGACGGTCGAAAAACAAACAACTTATTGGATGCGCTTTTCCATTCCTACCGGAAGTGCATTGTTTAACGTTGCATGCATTTGACAGCCTTTTTTCGAGCAAACTGGATTTGTTTCTGGAATACAGAGATAAACAGAGCTGTCATTAAAGCTTTAACACAGTGAAATAAGCGCTTATTTCAAGCATTTTTTTTTAAACTAACTTTAACTTCACTGGAATTGTATAAAACTACAAATATTATATGAGAAGCTTATAAGTCAGGTAAATGAAAAAGAAACATTTGTTTGAATCCAAACTCTCGAATGAACACTATCTATTCGTATACGAGTATGGTCCTAAGTAACCGAACATGCATACAAAAATCTACTTAAAATATTTTTGAATTGATACTTCTTTTGGCGCGTTTGGGAAAATAGATCAGAGTGTATTTTTAGCGTGTGACGAAGTTGCGCGCGCCGATGTAACACATATTTTTTTATCATGTTTATATTTATTTCGCTCTCAAGGGTACATGCGCATGCGCATAGAGTCATTTAGTTATCGTTCAATACAACGGGGTAAAGAGCACGTGTTGTAAACATAACCAATATTGTGTCATAATAAATATATATGTATATAAACAAATATCAGGAGATTAACATTCTACACTGTTAATTTATATTTATAAAACTTTATTGTAGTGTATATTTATTTTTCATTGTAAAGATTGTGTATCAAGATTTGAGGCTATATTTACGTAAGTACCTATTATTTATGAGTAAAATTATATATGAATAAATAAATAAATTTTGTGAATGTTGAGTTGGTAAATAATTCATAAAATATATTAAAATTTGTTTTTTTATTAATTCATCACGGGCACTTCTTAATCGATTATAACCGCTGTATGGCAAATATGAGTTTTGATCCAATACAATAATTAAATTACAATTATCATGTGCTATATAAGACACAGATGAATCGCGTACGTTTTCATCAACCTAATCTACTGGAATATTAATAGACTCAGGTAACGGTTTATTTTGTTTTATTACGCTAAAGAAGTATAACTTCTAATGCGCGTACATAAGTATTATCATGTCAGACATTGTCTGGGTATGTTCTTAACAATCTTTTAGAGCTCTTTTAATGTATAATAAATATGCCTGACTTCCACTTTCATTTAGTATATTTGAGCTCTGTTTTGATGTAAGCTATGTTAAGATACACTTTTTTCATGTAAACGATGTCATCCGATGCATATTATTTTCATTTGGTATATTTTTTTGTCGTTACACTTCGGTATCATGAATTTTTACAATGGTTAATGTATGGTATCTGACAATCATTTCATATACCACATGGTAAATGATTCAATATTACTGATGTCTACAGTTAACATGTATGTCAGTCTAATAATAATTAACGGAAGAACTTGTGAAAAACAATAAAATCAGTAGAATCTTTTGACAGCGAAAATAGTGTGATGGACCCAAAATATTTAAATAAAAATAGTGATAACAACTCAGCAAATAGTGAAAATATCAACATATAAAGATTTTGGTATATTTTTTAGATACATTTCATGTAAACAATGTTATGTATTTTTGTCTATTTAAATACCAATATATCGAAACATCACTAAATATGGTTAACACACGAATAACAGGTAGAATAACGCTTCTAGTTGTATTTAACGACACTATACAAAGCATATTACGATTTATAATAATTTAATACATAAATATTATGATAATGGTTATAATACCAAAGATAAATTTGAAGGTTTCAAGTTGTACATTTATTTTTATTTTTATAATACAATGGATTTTTTTAAAATTAAATAAGAATAATTACAAGATAAAAAGAATTTTTTATATACAACGTTTTTAAATTTTCTGTTGAATCATATAAACTTGACTTGACTAGCTTAAACGATGAAAAAATTTTGTACTTGATAGAAATAATACTGAAATGTCATATTGATTTCTATAGTAACGCACGTATATATTAATAATTTAGTTGCTAGGACCCCAGGCAACCAATAATGGTGTCGAAATAACTTTTCATACAAAACAGAATTAACTGAAAATTAATTCAATTCTACTTAAAGATGGCTAAAAGTATTAAAAGAATGCATTGGCATTGTGTTCTGATATATTCTAAAAGTTTCAAATGTCTAGCTAGTCGGGAAGTTAGTTAAAAATTGATTGCAAGATTCGTACTGGATAAACAACCACCGGACAAACAAGAATACGAGCAAAGAAAAACGTTGTAAAATCATTTGAATGAAGAAAATAACAATAAAATACGATGCATCAATAAAAAAAACGTTATCAGCGAATGCATAATGATATGTCACAACGGTTTTTTTTAAATTGTAAGTTTATCTAGGAATTTAATATTTTATGATACTTTTAACATTTTTATAGTGGTAATTTTCAATTCATGGTGGAAATGCATTATATATTATATTCATATTTAGTACTAATTCAACTTGTTTAATAGTATTCTGGACTAGTTTCGTCCGCTTCAGAGTGTCATTGTCATTATTTTTAACATTTTTAGAGAGGTATGTATTGATTAATTAAAACATATTAAAATGTAAATAAACAGTTATATTAAGTATTAAATTGCTTGTTTTGTCTTCTGTTAGTAGTGAAATTATCAAAGCCAAACACATATGCATGAATTATTTTTCCGCATCGTTCGATCAGAAATTAATGATTTCAAACTCTAGTAACTAAATTAATATCAATTTGATTTTGCTCAGTATTGTGAAAAAATATTGGACGCATTTAGATTTATACTCTGGCGAAACATTTGGGTTCAGTAGATCTATTCTATACACAATGGGCCTGCATTGAGGTGGTTGATTCTCACAATAAGTGTTAACCATCTAAATTGTGTTTAGCATGTTTTAACAGTACCTCTCTTGGTTGTGTTAACGTTAAGAGCGAGATAGACACTTTTGATGGTTAAATAAAATTATTGTAACAGTTAACCACCTTAAAACATAAAAATTATGATAAAGTGATTATAATTGTAAGTTTAACCATCGATAGTATAGAATAGACCCACAGCAGAGCTATTCTAACATTGTCACTTAACTCAAAATCAATATAAAAAGTGATAAATATGATATTATGTCGTATTCATGCAGTTAATTCATTCTCCCGGTAAATTAACGGTCAGGTGAGATATTTTTTTAGCACGGCCGCATGTTAATCGTAAATATCGTTAAGTAACACACTTAACACATCTTACTTGATTCCAAATTTATCACATTAAAATCAAGTAAAACGTATTAACTGTGCTAACAATTATTGTAGATAATTACCTTGTTTATGGAATTGCTCAGAGTGATATGAGTGTTATTTTGGAGCAATAAAAACAACGGAAACGTGTTACCGTAGAATACCCCTGCAGGAAGATAATGCTTTGTTGAATTGGTTCTGAAATAATATTCATTGCATTGTTTTGTGCCGAGCGCGAAATGGTTTGCGAAGCACTTGTGCATTTGACAGCTTTTTTAAAGCATCGATGTTTTGTCCGTTCTGAATATAGGAAATAAACAGAAACGTCACTCGAATCGCAGAAACTGAGCAAGACATAATAGAATTTTATCTTTTACGAAATCAACAACTGAATTTTTAAATAAATATACCCACTTAATATCACAATTCAGTATTGAAATAGTCACATATAAAAATTATCAGCCGGGATTTATCCAATGATAAATGAAGACCTCCTCATAAATAGAGAAGAAATAAATAGAGGAATACAACAATACAATGGTACTCAACCCATGTTCAATACAACAGTACGCGACTATCATTAATTACAAATAATATTAACTTGCTGGTTGCGCTTTTCAGTGGACTGTATGATGGAGATGATTCGAATGCTGGGAGGAGGTTATACCAGTGATACCAAGTTCTGACCTTTAATGATAATAAGGCCGGATCCGTAGTCTGGTTTTCACTAACTAGCACTACCCCTATCGCGTGATAACTGTTTGTTGAGTCACTCTGTGTGCTGGCGATTGACGCTCAAAACAAGTGCAGGTGATCACGTCTTAATGTTTTACAGGTGTTTACACTAAAACGGTCCAAGAATGACTGCCTGATAATAAATAATAATGTTAGGTGAGTAAAGCATTTATATTGTATTAGGGCCACAATAATTGGCCCAACCACTCGCATTCATATATTAACGCTTTCGCTGCTGAATAGATAATGAGATTTTAATTGCCCCCTTTAAAATGCACGTTAATTACATCGATTGGCCGCCTGGTCATTACGCACCGTGTGCGTCTTCCGCGTCCAAAGTATTAAGTACTATCGTCATCAAAGATTTGGTTAACATGTCCCATTGATATACTGACCACTTGCTTGATAGTATATCGTAAGACCTTCAATTGTTTATGTTAAAGTACCCTTTTGTGACTTGGCTTTCTATTATCCTTACTATATTGATAACTTTTGAGGATATCCATACTTTCTAACAAGTTATCACAGAAATACAACACAACACTAATAAGAGTAAAATAACATGAAGTCGTAAGAATATCAGGTATTGATTATATGACCGGTTTGGACATATACAGAAAAATTCGACGGTGATATAAATTAAGGAAGACTTATATTTCACGAAACTTTTCAAGAAACGCAGTCTGCCATATTAATAATTTATTTTTATTTTTATTAACTATGCGATTGCTTTGTCGTAAAAGGTGGTTGTTATTAATTTGAACAATCAAAAACACTCAGGCTTTGAGAAAATTACATATATATATATATTGTGTCCTCACCGGGTATCAAACCCGGAGCTCCCAGATAGACGGTCAACGCTTTACGCATTGCACTACGAAAGACGCCACCATATTAATAATTATATGATATTCTAAGTAAACAGATTTTCTACTGCTCTTTGTATGATGTTGCAATTTTTTAAAAGTATTAAAACTGGCTTTAAGTGCGGACGTGCTCAGCGTGGGTCAAAATGGAGCTTTTTTTTCTATTTTCAAAGCATGATCCTGGACATACCTTAAACGCTGTAGATAATCTATTTATATAAATTTGAAGCCTTATTATCCGTTATATTTATTTTAAGGCTTCAAAATTACATAAATAGATTATCTACAACGTATAAGGTATGTCTAGGATCATGCTTTGAAAATAGAACAAAAGCTCCATTTTGACCTAAGTTGAGCATGTCCCCCCTTAAATAGATATATTATAATATAGTACCTGTATGATTTATAACTTCGCACTTTTTACTACACTGATACGCCTCTTCACCTGATTACCTTGCATAAAATTAGATTAAATGCTATTCAATTGTGTTATTATAATATATAGGTAGTAATTAGAAATGGAGATGGGCTGGACACATAGCTCGAAGAAGAGACAATCGTTGGACAAATCTAGTCATCCAGTGGTATCCAAGAAGTACAAAACGTCCACAAGGTAGACCTAGAGGCCGCTGGATCGATGAAATGATAAAGTTCTGCGGAAGTACGTGGCAACGCAATGCACAGGACCGAGAGAAGTGGAAGCAACTTGAAGAGGCCTTCATCCAGCAGTGGATAGATTCAGGCTGATGATGATGAATTAGAAAAAATAAATTGACAATATAAAATGTAAAAAAAAACATCATTTTCATCCTTGAGCCGGAATGTTGTATAAATATTCAGAATTGGAGGACAACCATTCCTTCGTATCCAAGAAAGCTAGAACTCCAATGGGAAGGGAAGCCAAGATGGTTTCTAAATACTGAACGATTTTCATGTCAAAAATAATATCAAAGTTTGAAAACAAAATAGAAAATTGACTAGTTGCCAAAACAATGGTTTGTTGAAACACGTTTTAGATTAAATTCGATGGTACCTACTCGCAGTTGTGATGGCGTCGAAGCATTTGATCGATCAGTTTTGAGTTAAGACACCGACCATACTGCGACTAACGTGGCGTCCTCTTGCTAAGCCGTCAATCTTAAAAAGAGGTCACAAGTTGTTACATAATAGTTGAACAAGTAAAGAAGAAAACTGCACTTTTTGAGGAGAGCACCAACTTGGCAACACTCAATGTTGACGTTTAGGAAGGGATTCTCCTGAAATTCATCTTCCCAATAAAATGGCGGCCATATTTTCCAAATTGGAAGTCCATAGGACGAGATATCCAATATAATAACCAAATTATCTGGTGTGAAAGTTGTAATGTCATTCATTTTTTTTTGTTGAATGAATTATTTCTTTTATTCAGCGAATAATTTGCAAGCTTTGAGAATGTAACACTATTTATATTATATACTATATAATTTGAAAACACTTCAAATTTACTTACTAGAAAAAAATATATAAAGCACATTGGTTCAAATCCAGTGGTTACAAGTTCAAGTCTCGTCGAGCGTTGTTTTTTCTAGTAGGTAAATATCTATTCATACTTTTTTTTATATAAATTTTAAGTATGATATGACACTCAATAAAATATAGTTTTAAATAAAATACGCTACAAAAATTGATATGATTGTCTTTTTTTGTGATTTTACCGTGGCTTTGACTCCCACTCGCTGTCATATCGCCTCTTCTCTTCTACAAGGGGATCCGTCGATCAGGTCCTCACTCCTATTCTGTTAAATAACTTTACAATTTTGCCTAGCTCTTCCGTCTTACCCACCGCCAGGACACCCTTCAATTCGTCGACATTCTCATAGATAACCGCAATCCGCAGCTGTACTCTTTGAAGTTCATATTCAGGGCATTGTAGAGCTATATGTACAATGTCCTCTAAAACATGACATTCATCGCAGAGTTGCGATTCGCTTCTTCCCATGAGGACATCAAATCTTTTGCCCATTGTGTGCCCTGTTCTTAGCCTCAGTATTAACTTAAACTCATTCCTCGTGATATGATTGTCTTAATTCAATAGCATTACGTATTATTCCGTTACAATAAACAATTAAAATTTTTCCCTCCGTTATATATATATATATTATATTATATATTATCGTTATATATTATCTTCAAAAGTGACCTACCATTATGTCTTAAGCGTAGGGTGTTCAACCAATGTGTGCTACCCGTGCTCACGTATGGCTGCGAGACGTGGACCCTCAACACGAGAGATGTCCAAAGGCTAAGAGTCACACAGCGAGGCATGGAGAGGTGCATGTTGGGCATCACGCGAAAGGACCGTAAGAGGAACGAATGGGTTAGGAAGCAGACAAGAGTACGCGATGTAATAGACGTTGCCAAACAGCTGAAATGGAGATAGGCGGGGCACATTGCTCGCCGAAAGGACGCCCGCTGGACAAATGCCGTCATCCAGTGGTACCCAAGGGGTACGAAACGGTCACAGGGTCGCCCTAAAAGCCGCTGGATTGACGAACTGGTAAAGTTCGGCGGAAATACGTGGCAGCGAACGACACAGGACCGAGAGAGTTGGAGAAAGCTTGGGGAGGCCTTCATCCAGCAGTGGATTGACCCCGGCTGATGATGATATATATATAAAACTACTGCCATAATATTATATCCTGTACTGTGAAGAAATTCTAGAAGGATTGTGATGAATAATATACGCGAATATACATATTGTTTTTTCAACGTCTATTTGGAGTCGGAGGACTTAATAGGTTTAGAAAGTAGCTAATATCCTTTTTGCCTATAAACAAAAATCTGTTAATATACATCTTCCGTCTGTGGAGGCCCATATTATGATCTTCTTATAGTCAAACATGAGCAATCTTTGTCGCAGATTGCATAAACAGTGAATACCATCTTGTTTGCTCGTAGTAACTGAAGTTGGCAGATAGCAATTATGATAATATTGTCCACTCAATATGATGATACTTACTGTAATTATGAATTATTGCATCTCATCAACAATTTTTCTGTCTTATGACTAAGATTACGCATACAGAGTCAGAGAAAATGATTATGTTGTCTTTGGCGTATAAAACATTATTTAGATTTGTGGCACGTTTTATATTATATTCTTTAACATTTTAGACGCATTTGTATTGCATTGAGTAAAAGATATATTGTTAAAAAATGTATTTTTTTCTATCCACGTAGTTAACGATGTAGAAAAAAGGATGCTTTATCAACTAAATTACCGTGTGGTTAAATAAATTAAATCGATTATCACCGAACATTCACATTCCTTACAATTATTCAAGTATAGTTAGATGCCAGTTTTCAATCACAATGACTTTGTACATACTCAGTTTAAAGCCCAATCAAGTGACAGAGACAGATGCGATGTGAAGAAGACAGGGGATTAAGCTGAAGAGGGTTGTGAGAGGGGGTGGGCGTTGAAAGGGTGGGGTCAGTTTGTGGGGAATTAGGTAATGATGACACTTAGTTGGGCTAGTGGATCAACACCATTAGTGGGCATGTACCTGTGTGTTTACTAAGTGTACCTGCGTCAATATAATCTATATTTATCCAAGGACATTAGCGCGTCTTAGTTTTAATATAGATTAGTAATGTAATATAATTAGATATTTTGTTTGCGCATTGGGTATTAAGGGAGTATATGAAAATGATACAATGTAACTCCGCCCTGTCATTAAAATTCACTTATTTATTCAATAATGAATGAACACAGAGTTTATTTATGTTAAACTATTTTTTATTGATAAAACATGTCAATTTAGTACTCCTTGGGTACTATTATAATATTGTCATATTATGACAGCATTATTTGTCCAGTATTTGTCCATTCGTCGAGCGACAATCCAGCCCGTTTCCATTTCATCTACTTAGCGATCTCTATCTCACATCGCGTACTCTTGTCCGCTTCCTTATCCATTGGTTAATTTAATGATCTTCATGCGTTATGCCCAACATGCAACTTCCCATGACACTTTGCGCTACTCGTTTTTTTGGTTGTATTTCACATTAAGAGTCCATATTTCACATGCATATTATGTGAGCGTTGGTAGCACACATTGATGTGAGAATGAAAGGTCACTTTTGAAGATGTTTTATATTGTCTGCAGGCCTACACATTTTCGATTCACGTCGTTCTTTGTTTTTAGTACTTTTCTCTGTGGATTCTCTATTTAATTATTATCTATGTCTGCTGTTTACGTCAATTATCTATAGTCGCCTGGTTGGCTTCTGTTCCAAATATGATCTATGGATGCAATGTCGTAAATTATTTAAACACGGTTAAAATTAATTGAAATTAGCATGAATAATGCATAGTAATTCAAAATACTGCTGCATTCGGTTTGGTACTTTCTATCATTGAATTTATAGAGATGGTGATCATTCAAAATATTCTACGGAATGACGAAACCATAGACTAAATTTGTCGCCGTGACTGCACGTGACAGCACATAATGTGATGATAATGTATTTGAACCTTGAGTCAAAAGGTTACTGTATACTTCAACATAACTTCGATAAGCATGCTCAACCAAGTTGCTTCGAGTGTTGTTATATTCCACTTGCGTAAGGTGAGTTTAGCTGGACGCTATTTTATAAATTCTTAAAATAGGGCTTCTTAACAAACTCGGTGTACTTCATTGGACTTCTATAGATGTATAATTTGTATTGTCAATAATACTGTCACTGCTTTTTTATGTTTACATTTAAATTTTTATCGCTTTACTTACTTTTTTTCTTTCCTTATAATAATGTTTCGTGAGGTAGCTTTTAGCCATCTTTAAGTAGAATTGAATTCATTCACAGTTAATTCTGTATCGTATGAACAGTTATTTCGGAAAAAATCCGTAATCCAATCCACTATTATTGGTTGCTAAGGCGGTTGTCCTAGCAACTAAATTATTAATATATACGTGCGTTACTATGGAAATCAAAAGTTAGTTTGTTGCAAAATAGCAAAAAAATGATTTATTGACAATTGCCTTATTTGTCCTAAATTATTAATACATAGAATTGTCGAGTTTATATGATTCAACAGAAAATTTAAAAACGTTGTATATAAAACGCTATTTTTATCTTGTAATTATTATATTTTAATTTTTATCGCTTTTATTATTTTTTTCCTTCTTTATAATAATGTTTGATGTCATGTTGTGAACGTCTTGAACTTATAATTTGTAATGTCCACAATATGCTAAAAATAAATAAATTGAATTAAATTGAATTTGATTAAAATTATTACCTACCACAAAAGTGAGAATTATTTTTCTAACTATCTCTACCATGTAATAATATACAGGTAAAATCCGAGCACTAATCTATTTCTCTCAGATAAGCTATGACGGCATTCCGTTTTGGGACGGAGATAACTAATTATTGTTCAGAAGTAATAATTGTTGAGCATTTGTCATAAAATAAATAATTCCGCCCTGCTGGCAATTTGGTTCTTGAAGACTTAAGGAAATGGGACATTAAATATCGGATAATAATAGACTCTGGAATGTTAGGAAACTTGGTAATGAATAAAACCTAAGTGATGATAATTACCGTTAAAACCAGAACATAGATGGATAAATTATAAAGAGCTTGGACGATCTATATTTAATTTATTTTCAACAGGATACAGAACACAAAACTAGGGATTGCAATACCGAATGAAAATATCAATACCGGTTTTTCGGTATTTCTTATTGAATACCGTTATTAATACCGGTATTAATGGCCCCCAAATCCTGAAGCGGACCCCCAGGCTAGGATCTTTGGCGGGCCCCCCTACCTATCGCTAAGGATAAAGGCAGTGTGACGCTCTACAGTAGCGTTTTCCAAAAATTAATGTGTATATTTAGTGTTTTTTTGTATATACATGTACATCCATTTGAAGTTGTCGAGTAGTGATACACAATTAAAAATTGTATTTTTAATAATAATATTATCGGAAGGAAAATAGCGCCGCAGGCGACTTTTTTTACTATTAAAGCAAATTGGTGATGTGTGTTTATCTCAGTTATCTGGTCGACTCGCTCCCCGGGCCCCTCCTGATCCCGGCCCTCCAAGCTAGAGCCCTGTCAGCCCCCCTTTTGTGGGGGCCATTCCGGTATTCGTTAAAACATAAGTATATCGGTAAATATAGCTATTACAATCTCTTTAAAAACGTCATTTTATAGAAGAAAAAAACCTACCTACCTACATTTATTATGGTGACATTTAAAAATATGTATTATTCACAATATTGTAGAATGATTAGTGATTTTAACAAATAATTTGAATATATTGACAATTTAAACTAAATTCCTAAAAAGGCTAGTTCATTAAGTGTAAATAAGCACGGCTGCAGGAAAAACATCTTCAATTCAATAATGTTATTTCAGAATATTTGAACATTTGTTACGGATGTTTTTTATTTCGAGATAATATCAGTATGGTAATTTATCGAGACAATTTTATAAATTGGTATATTTATTGAATTGTGTTTTATTATTTCACCTATGTTGGATTCAGTATCAATATTTTGCATTTTATCAGCACATAAACTCAATTGAATAGGAAATATAGTAGAAACTAAGGAAGAAATAACATTAAATTCATCATCAAAAACGTTAACGAGTGTAATTTCTTAAAACCGGTATTTCGGTATTGATAAATACTGGAATACCAATTTTGAAATACCGGTATTGCAATCCCTATACAAAACGTATTTGTTCAGAGTGACTTCCATAATGTAATATTTATACGCGTGAGCGCGAAACCCGAGAGATGCAGGTTCGATTCCTGCGGGGTGTCTTTTTTTCAGAAATAAAGAGTTTTTGAAATTATACTTCTTTTGGGACATTTGGTAGATAGTAAAATTAAGAGCTGCGCGCGCACACCGTTACGAAAGAAGTCAACAGTGTAGAGTTAGTTTCGAATCAGTCAGCTGTATACAGACGCAAGTTCGATA
The DNA here is from genome assembly GCF_057557595.1 of Rhyacophila brunnea. Lineage (NCBI taxonomy): Eukaryota > Metazoa > Arthropoda > Insecta > Trichoptera > Rhyacophilidae > Rhyacophila > Rhyacophila brunnea. The sequence continues at coordinate 35,228,277 of NW_028232806.1, read as the reverse complement.
GTACAATTATTCCGTTGCCTAAGTAACGAATTTATTATAGTCGGCCATTTGCAATTCCTTATGTAAACAAACGATTAAACGTCAGGGTGACAGTTGTTACTTTAAAAATAAAAACAACGATACATAATTTAGTAATATAAGTTAAAGTGTATAGAAATAAACCAACGGCGCTCCAATAAGCGGACCTTTTTCTTGAGTGTGTAATTTAACAAGATAATTAAGAGCTAGTCGAAGAATCTAGGCTATCACAAGTTTTGTTTTTGTTTTGTTACGCCAAAGAAGTATAACTACTAACGCGCGTACATAAGTACACACACCGGTTTTTTTTCTATTGGTTATAATATATTTTCTCAGAAATATTTTCAAAAACGTTCTCTTCTTCTTGGTCATTCCTTCATGGCTGAGGATTGTGACCACCTTGGAGTTTTGTCATCTTTTGTTATGGTTCCATCGATGTTATGGTTATGGGTGAATGATTGGGTATGGGATAGGTGGAGAGTAGGATGAGGAATAGGGATAAGGATGTATAGGGATCTAGAGCATGAACTGTTAATAAGGGCCGTGGATTTACAGTTTTCAAAACATATCCATCATCATCATTGAGGTTAAACCGGACTGACTATGTAACGTTATAAAGCTATAAGCGAATGAAGTTATTTAAAATTAAATATCACACGGCTTAGGGCTCATGTAAATATAATTAAAAGGTATAGCAAGGAAATAAAAGATTAATGCAACAGGGAGCATTACGAGATTTCGTTGGACTATTCATAAGAGTAAATGGGACGATACAACTTGCTGATGGGGTTTGGAGTCTCACTCCCCGCTTTCCAGCTTTCGTAGGCCAGGGGCTCAAGCTAAGGCACGCCTGTCTTCTTCCGAGGTCAGGACCAAGAGACTCTCTAAAAAATCTGCTCTTCTCTCGCGCTGGACATTCAAAAATCCTTCTGCTGACCGTGGTGATAATTAATGTAGCCACTTACTGGGTGGTAGAATAAAATTGCTGATGATTCTTTAAATATAATAGCAACTAAGACTTTCCACCCCTCTTGATCCTTTGCTGCTTTCAGGATAGAGTAAAGATTACCCCCAATCAGCTCCTTTACAATAAAACGTTATTATTTCTAGATATTCATTTAAGTACTTATAATATATTATTCTCCTGGTACATAATAACCATATGAAATTATTCTAAATTACCGTTTCCGTATTAATTTGCTATAACCTTTCCTGATAAATTAATCTCCCTTATTGGTCTTTCCCGTGTGCCGATACACTTCTTCTGCTTCGCCTTTCCTGGAGGCTATCCAAAACTACCAGTCTCTCCAAGCTAACCGGTCCGCGCTGAACAATATGCAAAAGAAACTTCAGAATGCGTCTCAGACATATTGTCAAGTGTCGTTGCTTTATATTAAGCATTCGGCGCCAGCACCACATTTCGAAGGCATCAATTGCCTTCCGCTCCCTTGCCTTCATAGTCAATGACTCTGTCTATAATTAATTGTCGTTTGTAATATTTAAACTATTATCCATCCAGGTTCTTATTTATTAGATTCTATTAGATATTTTTAGAATTATTAGGAAAAACGTAGACATCAAATACATTTATATATTTAATGATGGAGACATCCGCTTTCAATGTATTTAACTTCAGATAATGTATTTAGTATACAAAACTAAAACTGAAGTGATTTTTTTTTGTTTTACTCTCAATTCTCAACCACCTAAATTAGAAGTAGGTACCATTCATAGTAAATTGGTGATTTGATGTTATTGCTATTTTTATTCGAAATAATCTACATACTTAATCAAAAGACCAGAATCCAATATCATTTTAATCCCGCATAAACGATATTGACATAAAAAAAAGTTCTTGTTTATAATATGTTAAACAAAATAAAATTTATAAAATTAAAAAATCTATTATATATAGGTATATATATATTTAGAAACAAAATTTTACTCGGACGATGCCCGGAATAGCGCAATCGGCAGCATACGCGCTTCTTAATTTGGTAATATATGGGTTCAACCGGTCAGGTGACGGTTTTGTGTATAGATCAGCGGGATTTACTCTCCCAGATATATTAGGTGAATTAGACCTCTTTACTTTATAATAATAACATAAAATTGGTAATTTTAATGAAATAAGCACCGAATCATGCAGCTTTTTTACGTAGAAAATGAATGTTAAAAGAGACTGAAAAAAAATATTGATTAAAAAAATTTACTGTCAGTTAGACACGTGAATAACAATAAGTTTTCTTTTTCTTAACAGGCAACACGCAGACTCTTGTGAACCAATCATAGTATCTAAATTGAAAATCGGAGATTTACGGATTAAGGCGGCAAAACGAAAACCCCTAAAAAACATCATGGATTAGGTTTCGACGTACGTTTCTGTACCCGAGGGCTTGCGATTTTTTATGATATATTCAATCATGTAGAACATTTATAGCGAAAAGAGGATTTTGTGCGTTTTTATGGCTTCAGGTCTGTCTATATAAAATTTATATACATTTGTCAAATATTAAAACTGCTTCAGGGGTAAGTATGTCGATAAAATATCGACGAGCTGTGTATAAATAACATTATAATTTTATTATTGGCAAGACTGTGAGAAGGAGATAGAGATATAACTATTTAATGAGAGAAAGTGACAGATTATGAAATTTCCTAGAGATTATGAAAAGTAACATCTATAAAAATAATAATAACTAACAATTATTTTTTTAAATATTCAACGAATAATTTACAAGATTTGAGAATGCAACATTCTTTATTGAAAATTAATAATTTGAAAACACCTCAGATATTTTTTGGAACCTGCAACCACCGGATTCGCGGAAATATGATTTATATATTATATTTTACAACGTTTTTCTTAGCTCGTATTCTTCTTTGTCCGGTACAAATCTTGCAATCGATTTTTAACTAACTTCCCGACTAGCTAAATGATTGAAACTTTTAGAATATATCAGAACACGATGCCAATGCATTCTTTGAATACGTTTAGCCATCTTTAAGTAGAATTGATTTCATTTTCAGTTAATTCTGTTTTGTATGAAAAGTTATTTTGGAAGAAATCCGTAAAAAGTAAAACTATTATTCGTTGCTAAGTGGGTCCTAGCAACTAAATTATTAATATTAATATATACGTGCGTTACTATAGAAATCAATATGACATTTCAGTATTATTTCTATCAAGTACAATTTGATCGTTTAAGCTAGTCAAGTCAAGTTTATATGATTCAACAGAAAATTTGAAAACGTTGTATATAAAAAGTTCTTTTTATCTTGTAATTATTTTTAATGATTTTTTGTAGAAGGTAAATATATGAAGTGTTTTAAAAGTCTGCATAATATAATAGAAAGAGTAAGTATTACATTCTCAAATATTGTGAATTATTCGTTTAAAAAAAGAAATAATTTATCAAATATATAAAAAAAATACTGCATAATTGTCGTGAAGTATTAAAATAAAAAAAAAAATAGAAAACACTTGCGTCCTATCTAAGGCCTTATCCACATGGTGTGAGTCTCGCGATTTGACGCGAGTGCTTTGTGGACGGCTCAATGAAGTCACATGCATGAGTCAAAACGCGACTTTTGAGATGTTTCAAAGGTTTGAACTTTGATGAGGTTAAAATACATTTCATTGTTTTACAGCTACTATGAGACTACTACTACAGTCAGTGACGTCTCGTGGGGGTAGGCAGATTGAGCTTCGCTTGGGGGCGGCAGTTACTCGAAGGGCGGCAAACCGAAGAAAATCATTTTATATAGAAAAAGCTACCTTAACTTAGTAATAATGAAAATATCTTTCCATTAAAAAAATCATCTTACTGGTTTTATCGGGTTCGCGATATCTAGTTTCATTCCGCTGCCCTTCGACGACCTTGGTGATCAGAAACGACACGTGCAGATTTGCGAATAATTAGTCTGATATTTTGTTAGTAATGTATCCATACAACACGTTTCTTAGATATTGGACTCATGAAAGGATGATAAAAATACTGTATAAAAAATGAGGTGGCTTTTTGGCGTTGCCTAGGGGCGGCATTTCATCTAGGGACGTCACTGACTACAGTCTACTGTCATTAAGGGCTCATGGCTTGTTGTCGTGTTGACATATTAAAAAACACATCAAAATCTTAAAGAATAACTTCAATGTTTTCTTTTACCAGTAGTTGTTTTTATCAGGTCACATAATTAAAAGAAAAATTTCAAATATTCCACAATCTTGTCTTATTTTACAAAAGTTTTTCGAAACAATTTCTGGAAAAACCTTTAATTCGAAATTTAATTACGCACAAAACGTGAAATTTTATACAAATACGCTGTTCTATTCAAAAAGACAAGTTTAATGAGGTAATTTATTTAAACTAGGCTCTGAAACTCAATAATTGAGTTCTCGTTGACTTTGTAAAAGTTTATTTATGTATTCTTTTTCAATCGGATTTGAGTTCATTCATCGTCCGAACATTCTATTTAAATTCTATTTCTTCAATAAATCTTTTAATTTGTTCAATATAAAAATTTCAATTAAAGTAGCATTATTGGAAAAAATATCCTCCGCTTTATGAGTCAGATTGAACATAACTGTCGATAAAAAGTGATGCTTTATACAAGGGAAGTATTTTTATAATTTTCTTGCACACCCTTCAAAATTAAATTAAGTAAGATGTTAGTAAAATAATTAATCTAGCAAATAATACATTTTACGGTTTACAGAGACACTCGTTGAGTTTAGATCAAGACTTTTCTTAAAAAAAGCTTAAATAAAATAATACAAACCCTTCATCAGGTCCATATTGATACTGAGGACAGATTTCTGGAAATAATCAAATAAAATCAGAAAAAAAGTTGACACATTTGAGACAATTAATATACTGAGAGTGTCCTTCATGGTCGTGTGCGAGGATTATACAACCGCAAAATGTACGCATTGTATTATGTAAGAGAGACCCCGTTAGGGAGGTTATATTTTAAGGATGGAAGACCCAGCCCCAACGAGGCTTCCCTCCAACAGATTTGAAAAGGAAAAAAGTTTCGGAAAATGTAGACTGCGGTAGTTGAACTGTGATGAAAGTGGCACACCATCTATGAGATTAAGGTGGTGGAGGGAGCTTACAACCGATGGAAGGGAGCAGAAGCGTATCTTGGAGAAGGCCAAGACAAGGGTTGTAATGCCGAGGATGATGAATATATTAATTAAGATATTATCATCTATACTCCAATGTCCTTTCAAGCTAAAAATGTGACGCCAAGGAGATTGTGAAACACATGACGTTGAAACATCGTTCGTTCCAACCAGCTATACCATCGGTAATTTGTTTGAAGCTAAGTCAAAGCATGGTTAAGAATAGTCTACGCGCTTTTCTTGAATTGACACAACAGAAGAACGAAAACTATACCCAAAGTGAGTTTCATAAACTTTTTGTATTGTGGTCTTTAAGGACGATTCCTCATTTTTTTTAGTATATTCTAATTGGTATCTATAGCATATAATAATTAACTTAAAATACCTTGAAAATATAACCATTTTTGAACAATATAGGTGTCGATTGAGACTTTAAATTATAGAGTGAGTATTTAAAATCTATTTCACTGAGGTCAGGTCTTTTTACTGTATCTACAGCTTGCGTACTAAACTGCCTTCGTAATTGTAATCCACACATGCAAATAACATCGACTCTATACTGCTGTATCTACAAACTTAAATACTAAGAAACAAGATTTTATTGGTATAAATATTATTTGTAGTTTTCGATTGCAGGGTATCCATGTTTATACCAACATGATAGACAAAAAGATGAGAATGATTACGTCCATAACTCAATTTACCAAAAAGTGGACACCCAACCTTTGATGTAAAGAATTTGAATTAAATTAATGTATTATTACAATATTTATATTTGTCTTGATTTATCTATCTGTATGTTTGTAACGTGAAGACTAGGGAATCCAATCCCGAGCAAAAATCTTGATCCCGGGATTTCGGGATTACGAATTGACGATCCCGGGATCCCTTTACTGGCCCGGGATTTGCATTTTTTTCAATAGTTAATATAATTTTTTTATATATACAAATAACGTTGATAAAATCGGTCAAAAATAAATATAGTATAATTTATAGTTACTATTTAAGACATTTATGATTGAATCTTAGAAATACATAGGTATAATGGAGTAAATAATATCGTCACCGTTCAGGCAAAAGTCACCAACCCTAAAAACATAGTTTTGAGATATCGCAATTTGAAAGTTTGAAAATGCAGGAAAAATCAGATTTTAATGTTTTTAAGGTTTTATTTACATTAAATTATTTTCTCATGTCTTCTTAATAATTTCTTTAAAGTAATTTTACTTTTTGATGCTAATTAAAACATCTGGAAGGTTTTGAAGGAGGCAAGGTAGTTCAAATATGGTTTGGTGACTTTTGCTTGTTAATAATCTGAACAATGTTAGCCAAAAGAAGCATCAGTAAAACTCACCATCCATAGTATAGTGACTTTTGCTTGTATATTTATAACGAAGGATTTTTTTTTTATATGGTCAATAATGTCTATTCACCTATAATGACTTTTGCTTGTTAAGATTTTATCGAAAGTCATTTAGTGAAAAACAAATAATTCGGATTTAAGCAAAATTTTACTAACTAATGTACCGTGGTGAGTTTTGCATCTTAAAGAACATAATTTTACGCTTCTGGTGACATACTCAACTCAAAACTGCCATTTTCAGGGTTGGTGACTTTTGCCTGAACGATGACGATATTGTAATATAAATAATAATAATGTGAAAGTAAAATACTTTTATTTATTTATGAAAAGATGATAAATACAAATACAAGTTCAATTTAAATAAAAAAAATGACAAATGCACTAAAAAACATGGTGGAATCACTTTTTAAAAGTGCGAAGCATTGTTTTTCCAATCTTTCTCATTTTTATTAATTCATGTGAAAAAAATAAATTGAATTCGCAACACATGGGTAATAAATCAAACTTCATTCAAACTCAGTTTATTTCTAATGTAGTTGTATGTTACTAAACGTATTTTTTCTGTTATATTTTTGTTTTTATTTTATTTTCCATAAAAAATCATAAAAAAACTCAATCCCAAAAGTTTCGGGATTATATTTACCAATCCTGGGATTCATAGGTATCGAAAATAGTTCGGGATCCCGGGATTGGAATCCTTAGTGAAGACGTATTAAAATGGGTACATACACGGATTGAAAAATAAATTGATAGCCAAATAAAGTGATCGTTTATTTTAATCGGGTCGTGAAAGACAACATATCATAGGATACTGCCATGATAGTTTGATAGATGTAAACACTGTAGTAGTTTAGTATGTCCGTATAGTTTTAGCTTTATTTATATATATGTTAATTAATCTCCCACGATGGCCACGCGGCTTAAGCGTCGGTCTATGGCGTAGTGGGGTCCCAGGTTCGAATCCTGGGTCTGGCAAGTACACATTTTTTTTTCAATTTGTGTATGAGTCAGAGTATGGACCTAATAGGTTGAGTAAGTGGCTGACATCCATTTCTCGTAAAAATCAAATCTGTTAATACAAATCTCTACTATATGGAGGCCCATATGATCATATTAGGATCGGACATGGTCGAAAGAAAAAAAAAGAAAATTAATTAGAATCGTACTCTTCTTTCCCATGGACACTTTTATTAGAAAGTCTCTTCAAACTCAGTCAAATCACACTAGAGTCGGTCTCGGTCTTGGGCATCTACTCCTGAGACATTACCAGACTTAAACAACTGGTGATGATTCACAACAAACGTAGGGCCTCGTGACACACTCGATTAAGACCGAGTGTGTCATGAGGGCGAGATGGTTTGGAGGGAACTATTAGGTAGTGTAGTACTAGAATAAAGTAATATCTGGTATTTTTTCTAGTTAATAATAAGTATTTTTATTAATACTTAACTGTAGATAAAATTTATCACATAACGACATTTAATAACTACCAAAGTTACTTGTGCTGCCAAAACTGTTTTTATTTTATCCTCTGGACGCAATTTAGTCACAAGTTTATTAAATAAGGTTAAATGAATAAGCAATCAAGTCGTCCACCTTCATATTGATTTGCGCAAATATTTCGCCAAGTTATTATTTTCTTTGCTTTGGGAATTCTTCTCTCATACTTTTGGATTTCCTTATATATATTACAATATTACCAATACTGGAAAAAAATATCTTCTAATCCAGTATCTAAGAGTTCCTTACAATCATAATCATATACGATTGAGGATGTTTATTTTATTTCTGACATTTCTTATTAAATAATACACCTCAACGTTTCTCAGTTAAATTAAGCCATGTTTTTTTTAATACAGGGAATATATATAATTTGAAAACATCTCATGCATATATTATATACACACTAGAAAAAATCATTTTATAGAAAAAAAAATCGACACTCGACGGGACTTGAACCTGTATCTGCTAGATTCGCGCCAATATGCTTTTCTAATTAAGCTACGGGCATCTTATTGAAAATAATTTTTCTAGTAGGTGTATAATATCTGAGGTGTTATCAAATTACGTATGAGTATGTTTCAGTGGCGAGGGGTGGAGATAGGCTGTTAAGATTTGACATAAATTGTACACACTAAACTTTGACAGTTATACTTATTTGTTTTCATTGAACTATGGATACAATTTGCAAATGGTGCTGCTTAGTTTTTAAAATTTGATCTTGCCTAAACCAAACCATAAAACCTCTACAAATAGTTTACGTATGCTATAAATAGGCGAACCGACAAAAATAGTGCACACTTTTTCTGTCAGACTTTTTTGTTTGCCTTGCCTAAGCTAAATCATAATCGATAAAAAATATTCTTTTCTCTATTAAATATCTAAAGTTATGAATTGCTTAATGGCATACTTTTAGATATTATTTTATAGATAAACGAATATTTTTTTACTCTTCTTTACCATGGCGTGGTTTAGACAGAGCTGAACTTAATTTTAAAAACTAACAAACACTATAAATACATTGTAACCTTAGTTCAATGAAAACACATACGTTTGAGTGATAAAGTTTTGTATGCACTATTTATGTTGGATATCAACAGCCTACCTCCACCCTTCGCCACTGGTATGTTTAGTGTACAAATATTATATTCTCAAATTTTGCGAATTATTCGTGTCATAACAAAATAGTTTATTAAATTATTAGCAATTGTTAGTGCTAGCACCTAAGTTATTACTAAAATTTAGAGGGATACGTTAGTAATAGAGATAATTGATAGTTTGATTTAAAACACAAAAGCTGAATGCAGAAAATAAACAAAATTTATTTGAAATTATAAAAACTACTAGTTAATTTCGTTAAAATTAGATAGGACGCAAATGTCTCAACAAAATTGGTAAAGCATGTCGTATTTAAAAAAAAAGTGTTTTTGCAAGTGTTCAGCAAATTATGTATATTCAAAATAACATGATGGTTTTCATAACGTTTGCTATATATATTTAATAGTATAAACCAAGGGCAGTTGTCATACATATGTCAAGTTTATATTAACGTATTTTTGATACGTGCTTAAGTTTATCCCATATTCTTCCACACTCCACACCCGTTAGGTATTTCACGGTGTTCCTGCTTCCAATATACAACAATCAATGTATTGCACATATTTGATTCGAAACCTGAGTAATATTTACGTTTTAATGATTAATTAAATGGTTTATAAATGCTTTTAAAAATTAATAAATATAAAAAATCTTAACACCACTTCACATGGACGTACTGAAATATGACTATATTCTAAAACATAAGAGCGAGAGGTTTAAAAGAATACTATTTTATGTAATAAAAATACTTTATGCAGTCATCAAATGTTTAAAATAAATATAAAGGATAATAAGGCCTAAAAATTATGTAAATAGATTATCTACAAGATTTGAGGAATGTCCAGGATCATGATTTGAAAATAGCATAAAAGCTCCATTTTGACTTACGCTGAGCATGTGGGCCGCTAACATTAATAATTATTGTTCCTTTGTAATAACATAATACGAAAGAGAAAAAATATGGTACTATTTATAAAATCCACTTATTGTTGACTTACGTCGTTACCGTGATTTGAATTTAGCAAAAACAAATTATGTCTGAGTAAACAGTGATAAAGGAAAATATCGTATTCTTGGAAAATGATTAACTAACTATAAATTGTGCGCAGGGATTTAGGAAAAACGTGATATAAATAATTTAACACATCGCAACTCAGAAATGAGATTGTATATAAAAAAAATACTCATAAAAAGTAATGGCTATTTGACAAATTTTCACATAAGAACACGCTTCTCAATAAATTTTTCCATGTACTCGCTTCAAGATAAAATTTTAAATATTTATAAATACTTTCGTACTTCAGCTACACATTTCTGGTGAAAACCTGAAAAGCGATTATAATGTTCAATCAAGTGTCAAGCATTCACATGTTTAACCAATCTGCGAACGTGAATTTTACATTCTAAAAACTAACATTGCAGTTAAAGACCCCACCAGACCACACCTGCTCATCTAGTCTATACTCAAGACTGCTATCGGCAGCTATCGAGGGTAGTTTATTATATTTACGTATTGATGTATTATAATTGTTAAAATAAGTTTACCGTCTAAGCCAGGGGGGCCAAACTTTTTGGATGGAGGGCCAAATTCAAGAATTCAAAATGAGCGGCGGGCCGCAAGTAAAATTAAAAAAAAAAAAGTTTTCAAGTAAAAGTTTTTAGATATACACTATTTATTATCACGAAAAATAAACATTAATGAGACATAAAAAAATAATGAGAAGAATGAAACTGTTTTTTAACATTTTTTTAAATTCAGGTGTTAATTTTGTAGTTGATATTCTCAAAACTGCTTGTAAATGGGCATCGGAGATATTTGATCGCAAAGAATTTTTATTGAGGTTCATGATCGAAAATGTTTGTTCACTATATATGTTGATCCAAAAATAACGAACATTTTACTTGCATAATCTTTAAGTTGGTCGAATTTGTCTGAATTAAGGGCATTGTAAAATTTGGAGATTTCTTCACGACGATGCAATTCTCTTAAATCAGTGTCACACTGCAGATCAATAATTTCAAGTTGTAGCTCTGTTGGTACACTATCAATATCTATTGAAAATTGATCGCGTACTATTGCTAAACTTGTCTCAATTTTTCGGAAGTCACCAAAATCTTTGTGAAAAATCGTCATTCAGAGCTTTAATAATTTTACCATATTCTTCAAATTTATATTCTTATATTATATTCAGCAACTTCAAAGTTGAAAAGCGGTCCACGTTGTTATTCGATATTTGTCAAAGGAATACCTTGAGTTTTAATTGACATCAATTCAAACTTTTTACCATATCATGGGCATATATTTTTTTTTCCTTGCAACGTGGAGTTAAAAGTATTTAAATGTGTCACGATGTTCTACGTAGAAAATAGTGGGTAGGTACATAGTGTGAGACGAGACGCAAGGAAGACGTACTGAGATAATATATTTACGAAACAACAAATTCTTCAAATTTTAATCTATTGTCAATATTTTTTTTTAAAAATTTTAAAAAAGTTATTCGTAATTAAAAGTACAATTAATGATGTCGGGCCGCAAAAAAATACCCGGTGCCCCATCCCACCCTGGTCTAAGCTGTCAAAACCGTATAATATCTCGCTCTACTTACTAATTAACCGCCTCAATACATAATTATGATAAACTACACTCTATAGCAGCTTTGTGTATAGAATAGATGCATTGGTCTTAATCGGGAGTATCACGGAACCCTACGTTTGATGTAAATCATCAGTATTTTTTCTATAACTGGGAATGTCTCAGGAGAAGTTACCCAAGACTTATGTCAACATGCACTTAAGTGTGCTTTGACTGAATTTACATGACTTTTAGTTAAAAGTGCCCATGGGAGATTGGAATACATAGAGGAAAAATTATGGTAAATACAAAAGCTATTACATTATTGGATGTTTATGTTGATAGTATGACGCCAACTTTTTTTAATGTACCAAATTTGGCCTTTGTGGCGACCAGGTCAGACAGTTGGATGGTTCGATAGGTAACTGGTTCAACCAATTTGAACATATATTCACTTTTCCTACAAATTTTGGGACATTCCCAGAGGATGTGGTTTGCATCCTGTATTTTTCCACCACATGGAAAACGGTTAACAAGACCATGTTAAATGAGTCTGCCAGCAAAGCCACCATGTCCAGTCAAGAATTTACTGGTATAATGGTCCGGAGTCAAAGCGGTTATCTCCATTTGATATTTGGAAAAAAAATAATACACGTGTGTCAGTCTTTGGTAGAGGCATTCCATTATCATTCTGCCAGGTTTTTGTCGTGACATCAAGCATCGTTTGACGTATTTCCTGCTTCCTTAGTGACACTTTTTTAGTATCAAAGTTTGGAGACGAAGCACGGTGAAAGTCACCAAAACTGCCTTCTAACCTTTGAGGAGCATCGTAGATGTATCGCATACCTGTATGTGTAGGTCAAGAGGGAGAACCCTAGTCAGAAAAGGGAGGTGGTATCCGTGGAGATTGAATGGTAGGCCTTGGTGAATGAAAATAGCACACTGTTCTGGTCGCTTAAGATAATATATCTAATTTTTACACTTTTGTGGGTATGCATTAACCATACGTTGGCAGCGTAGACAGAGATCAATGGCATCATGGGCTATTCTGAGTGCCATTAAACATAGACACCACCCATCACTAGCCATCTCTCTCTCTAGACTCTAGAGTCTAGACTCTCTAGAAGGCCGCCACGGTCTAGTGATCGAATCTTAACGTAGTATCTATTTGAATGCCGAGATAGGTGACAAACTACTTTCATACTTATCAGTGTGATTTTGGTGTCATTCACAAAACACAATATAATATAATTTAATGTAATACAACACACAGATAGCATCGTAGAATAGCAAAATTTTGCATCGGCGCATGTGTAGATTGTCCCGGCATGGTCCTGCATGTACGCACGGAAAAGAGTTTCAACGTTGTCAATGGCTTTTATTTGTACATTAGTCGAGATGATTATGCATGTGCGACTGGGTTAATAATAATTGCAACAAAAATTACCCATTAGCCGGCTCTCACATCAAAACTCGTCTCGCTTAAAACGTGTCGAATACGTCGATATACCGTCATCGTTATTCAACACAAACAACAAAATACACGTTGCCAAATGGAGCTCCGCAGATTAGTCGAATGCGACTGTTTCGTTTTAATAAAACATCTGCTGTTGAAATCGACAAGTTGCATCCTTCTCGGGCTCCGAGTTGAAGTCACATACTAATACCTACGAATTGGTCATTCCTATACCAGCTCGCCGATCATCGCATTCAAATATCTATACGTTTCGAAGGTTACGCGCGACTGTCGCTAGGTAGATGTGCACAGTCTTCACAAGCAACACTGGATCTCAGTTCTCGAAAGGTTTGTTCGGCACACGGACGAGGTTTGATGTGAGAGCCGGCTTACATACATCTGCAACTTGTAGAATATTTAAAAATGAGCCGAATGGTAATAAAATGGTAGAATAATCCTAAAAATTGTAAAGATTCTTTAAAAATGATTTTTTATTTTAGATTTTACCTTCAAATGGTGATTTTTCAGAATAATAAAATTTGTACTTGATGCCTTATAATAGACAAAATGTGAATGTATGGGAGGTTTTTAAAAAAAATATGGATTCTGCTTTTATTTTAAATAAATAAAATTGAATTAGAATTTAATGTTAAATTTTCTTAGAAGTTTCCAGAAAACACAGACAGACTTTAATTATTATAGAACAATTTATTCGTCAAATGCTAATTTCGTTTCGCAACGGAAAACTTAAAACAACAAAACAATTATTTTATGAAACAGTTAACACGATAAATATATAAGAATATGTTTTGCGATATTCTAATGGCCGTGAACGTGTTTAGAATATACGTTGCCTTGGGACGGGAAGATTGAAAAAGCCGCATTGGTTTGGGGGCGCGTGCCAAAAGAGAATTACCCATACTTGACGTGTTGTATTAGTGGTATAGTTTATTAATCAAAATCCGGGGGGTTGGACGTGAGTGGGTTAGAGTGCCTTTACGAGTGGCCCTACCGATTACGTTATAGATTTTTATCATACGTATTATCTTTTTTCACAATATAATATTTATTACCTCGAATATGTTGAGTCTACATTGTAAGGCACCGCTAACATCGGTTCACGGTAAATTAAACGGCACGGACAATTGACCGCAGATGAAAAAAATAAGTAAGTATTTTATTCCAGATTATTTGAGTTGCCTGGAGTCATAACTCACATATTCCAAAAATCGAGTTTTCAGATAATCGAAAAAAAACCACCAGAGCACTGTTTATCGTAATTCAAAGAAAAGTATTAAACTTACTCGGATATCCTCGAACACTTCTGAGAAAATATATTATAACCAATAGAAAAAATCTTTTTGAAAAAAGTAAGTAAGAATTCAGGAATCGAACCTGCATCTTTTAGGTTTCGCGCTCATGCACATTGACCACAATGCTAAAGTTTAAAGTGACTCTTCATAGCCAACTATTTTTCTCATTTTCATGCTTTTAGAATCACTAACATGGTATATTTAACTAAAAAATGTCAAAATTGCAAAATGTGAGTTATGGCTCTGGGTGACTCATTTATCCAGTATCTATAATCTAATATATAAAAAAAATATTTGTTTGTTTGTTTGTTTGTTCGTATTGAATGCACTGCCATACCGTTCATCCGATTGCGATAAAACTTTGTTAACTTATTGCTTGCACTTCCGTGAAGAGTATAGGCTATATCTTATATATATAAATGACTGTCTGTCTGTCTGTATGACTGTTTGTCTGTCTGTCTTTCTGCCTATCCCGTATGCGTTCTTATACCATTCATCCGATTACGACGAAACTTTCGTCAGTTATTGTACACACACCCGCAAAGGAAAAACCATCTTTTTCTACTTCTTCTTCATTATATCTTATTTTATTCGTATGGTTCCTGTACCATTCATCCGATTGCGATGAAACCTTCGTCAGTTGTTGTGGTAACACCCGCAAAGGTTTCTGGATAAGTACAACTATCTTTTTTTTCTTCTTCATCATTCTATCTTCTGTTATTTGTATGGTCCCTATACCAATCATCCGATTGCGATGAAACTTTCGTTAGTGGTTGTGCCAACACCTGCGAAGGTTTCTGAATCAGTACAACCATCTTTTTCTTCATTATATCTTATGGTTCCTATACTTTATACATTATTCTTTATACTTTATACATTATTCGTATGGTTCCTATACCATTCATCCGATTGCGATGAAACTTTTGTCAGTTGTTGTGCGCACACCTGCGAAGGTTTCTAAATTTGTATTATATAAAATACAACGTTTATTGTTTGTTTGATCCATGCAATTTTGATTTTTTTTTCTACATATTAATAACATTAATAACGTTTGCATATTTTGGATTCGATTTTAATTTAGTGGTCTTTTGTTTGACCTTTACTCCTATTAGAATTATTTTCATATTGCCATATTGTATAACACAGATATTTTAATATTAAAAAAATAATTACCTCTTATTATTTTGTAAATATCTAAGATAAATATAACCACGAACTGACCCTGTGCGAAGCCGGGTACTTCAGCTAGTAACTAATAAAATAATAATTGACTGTAAACTTAGTTTATTTATAAATCTTAATATTATATATATTTTTTTTTCGACCATGTCCGATCCTAATAGGATTATATGGGCCTCCACAGAGTAGAGGTCTGTATTAACAGATTTTGTTTTTACGAGAAACGGATGTCAGCCACTTGCTCAACATATTAGGTCCATACCCTGACTCACACACAAATTGAAAAACAATATATTATGTACTTGCCAGACCCAGAATTCGAACCTAGGACCCACGGCGTGATAGTCCTACGCTTAAGCCGCGCGGCCACCGTGGGCGGTTACTTATGTAATATTATATATGTATTGTTTATATAATCCAAAATTAAATTTTTATTCAACTTTTAAATTTATTTATTTACATAATATGAACTTTCTTTTGATCATGTCCGATCTCAATAAGATTATATGGATCTCCACGGAGTGGAGGTTTATATTAACAGATTTTTGTTTTTACGTGAGATGGATGTTAGCGACTTGCTAAACCTATTAGATCCATATTTTGACTTGGAATGATCATAATTACCTTTATTTATGACGATGGTTACTGCTAATAAAACGACGGTGGCAATATTGTTTTCTTAGAAACCGATTTGAAGGAATATTTTGGCAAATATTTTAGATCGATAGCATCAATAACAAAAAAACTATTTTTTTGGAAGACGCATCTCAGACAAGTAGTTCTTTGTAAAATTTAACTTAATTAGTAGGTATTGTAAATGAATACACTGTATCGCTGCATGGTTTGCCGAAATCTGACGAAAGCAGGTTCGAGTCCTGTTTTTACTAATATGTATATAATATATAGTGTTTTAAATTATGTATATATACGCACTGTAATATTATTACGTTATGTTACATATTATATTAGAATATATTATTTAAAAAAAACATAAAAATTTTGACCGAACTGGTAAATGAGCTCTGGTTATTTTTATCACTAATCCGTTGCTTTACCGACTAGCCACATAGCCAAAAACGTATTCAGGCAGCTGGATGGGATTATCTGCAACAAGGCGTCCCTACGTACAAGAATACCTCGAAAGCTCTGATATATTTAGCCAAGCCGAGCTTAAAGCTCATCCTGGCACACATAAAGTTTTCGTTCATACAATATGTTTTGAAAATATTTTTTTTTATTAACCAAAAAAAAAGAAAATATATAATAAAGGTAAAATAATATTTTGCATTCATTCATTATGTGAAATCTGATACGCATCTTCATGATTCTTCATCTGGTTTAGAGATGGTAATACGGATGTCGTCAGAGAGTACACCAACCTTTTCTACTCTCCATTATCTTATAGTGGTGCTACAAAAGTGATCTACTGACTGTGAGTCTCGAGATGGACCGATAGAAGTGGCACGAATGTGCGCTTGACAAATTGTCATGTCGGAGCATGATAGGGTAAGAAAATAACTTTTATAAGTCAACATGAGATCAAAAAAATATGTATTGTCAGTAAAATCTCTTTAATATATTTAAATATTAAATCGGACATATTATGTCAAATAATATACGATCGAAAATTTGTTATAGTCAACATTATTGAAATATATATACAACATTAATACAATATTGAATATGCAAGCACCTCAAGAAATGCGTTAGAAGATTAGTAGAATAATGTTGTAAAACCTTGGATACAAATTTGTGTAATGCTCCTTACTACAATATACCTTCTTCATTTTCGATGGCACTACAGCTCAAGTCAAGCCCTGGCTTCCTTCACGGCCGTCCTTCAGCCGGAACAGTCCTCCGCACGTCTTTTCCAGTTCATGATTTTTAGCAACTGGTTGGCATCTTTTGTAATATTGTCACCCCATCGTGTGCGTGGCTTTCCCACTGGCCTTTTCTCCCCTGGGTTTCCTTCGAGGATCTTCATCGGTATCCGTGATTCAGGCATGCGCTGGACATGGTCTGCTCAGTTTAGCCTCTGCAGTTTTATGAAGGTAGAGAGTTTTGAATCTTGGTGTGAGCGGTATAATTCCGTGTTGTACCTAATTCTCCACTTCTCACCATCATTCATGGGTCCATATATCCGCCTCAGGATCTTTCTATCAAAGCAATCCACCATTTCAGCTGCTACTACAATATACCTAGTTAGGCTTATTTTATTTGCTTACAAAAAAAAGTAAATTGTATCAGAAGTATGTTTGCGTAATAGATACGTTTACTCGAGTCATTTAATTTTTCATATGCTACGTCTAAAAGTAAATTAATGTCAAAGACACCCATACCAGTAAGAAATATATATTATATTATAATTATTGATTTGTGAAATACTTGATTAAAGGAATGTTTAAAGAAAGTGAAACTTTTTAATACACTCATCAATATTCTCATCGATTCATCGCTTTTTTCAGAAAAATTAAATAAACAATATGACTTTTTGGCCGCCATCTTGGTATCTTATAAACTTCCATTTAAAAAATATCAAGTTTAACATTGATCTGGTATTTAGCACCATACAAACATGTCTACACTGAATCAGCTAATAATAAAATATAGAGAATTGAGATTTTGCAAAATGTCAAGTATAATATCAAATTATTATTTAGCACCATAAAATACATGTTCAAAGTAAAAATCAACCAAATCAGATGGTAAGTACAGTTTCTCTACCATTTAGAGGCTTTCTGGGTATTTTTTTAATATCTTGTGCATTATACAAAAATGCGATTGTATACAATAGTGCACATTATTATAGCTATGTTGTTTTGGTACGATAACATGTTATACATTCTGATTACACATTGTATTTCAATTTACTAAAATCACCGAATTTCATCCCAAGATTGTTGATAAGATTTAAAAATACAAATACCCCGCATATATACAACAAAAGAAGAAGACCCAACATTTACCTTAAAGATAGATGTAAGGTACTAGGCATAATAGTAAAATACCTCGAAAGCTCTGATAAATTTAGTAGTTGGAAGCTTAAAGCTCATACTTTCTCACATAAAGCACCCGTCCACACAACACTGGTGCTTTCGAAATAATGTTTTCGGCGAGCATTCGTTGTGTGCAATCGCAACCACATGTGTCAAGCTGCTCTACTCGCTAAAGTTATGGCCGAAGTATGCATCTACAATTTCACAGCACTGGAATATTCCCAATGGTCAGCGAATGCAAAGATACATTATACTTTCTACTTGGTCGAAACTTGATAAACACTTGATTTTTTCATCTACCACTATTAATTTAGACAAAAAGGGTACACTCAGTTACGTGGTAACTGTCGTTTTTAAATTTCAAAATTAAAAACCACGAAAAAGCAAATATAAATTTATTTTATTAGACACATTATTTAACACAATATTTTCATGAATTCGCATTAGAAAATTTAGTGTTTATTTTGGAATAATCACTAAATTTGTGCAATATAAGAACACATACTTAGTCTATTTAATGGCTCTTGACTCATTGTTAGCCATAGAAAGTAAATGATATTTCCCCTTCATTCTCATAGATACCTATTGTTTAAAAAAAAAAAATTAAATGCAATAGAACACAATGTATGCGTTAATCAATATTTGAACTAAAAGTTTGTTCTATGTATTGCGAACATGACTGCTAAAATTGTGAGGTTCGTGGCATTTGCCACATCCTGCCTCTCTCTGAATTGGTTACATGTAAATTGTACGTAATGCATTTCACCGTAGCACAGTTTGCCATGAGCTTTGTTATCGGAAAGAGATAACCGTATACTATACGGTCTCCAATTTTATTATATTCAATATGATCATTTATTCAATTTCCATAGCTGATTTTGGCAACATTCATGAATTCAAAAATGAAAACCTTATCTAACCTAACAAATAATTCAGTATATTGGCTATTTTAAAAATTTGTTTGGTGCTGGGTTCCTATAAACTGACAAGAACCGTGTTTTATTAGACATGGATTTTATGTCAGTACTATACCCAAAGAGGTTGGACGGTCTTTAATATTAACGGATTGTCAGGTATTCAGAAGTATTGCTTGATCGACGGTCACACTATATCATGCTGATCCAGCAGGGATCCACGAACTACTTCTGAATCAGTCTGTATTTTACGCGGTGTGACAACATATATCCGATCCAATCGTTGAGCTGACTCACGCGCGACGGTGGTCTTGGAGTAACTCCCTGTTGTTTACAATTACGGTCTTATTTGACCCATAATTACTCATCGGCTGGTCTTGTAATAATACTAAATAAGGGGATTTGAGTAAGGGGACTAAGGGTGAATGCGATTACAATTTGGCTCAACCAGTATCTAAGATTCGATTTTACCATCCGGGGCTGCGTAGACGAAAACATTTATTATAAAGAATAGTTTTTAACTGGGACAAGTAACTGGTCATGTAATGGCTTGTGTCATTAGTAAGTCAGTCTAAGATAAACGTAATTGTAAATGTAGGTAAACATAATACATGCAAATTCACGAGGGAATAGTTACATCATATTATTATAATTACACGCTGAGACAAGCTGGAGTGTGGATGTTATATGACAGTATAATGCGACATTAATTCGATATATATGCGTACATATATATTAGGTATATATATCTTAAAATGTAAACCACGGATTAACTCAAGTTTTCCAAGGTTAGATGAAAGATTTTGAAAGCTTTATTATTTGTGTCTCAAGATTAAATTATTGTATCATTAGACTGAAACATATATTGCTACATTATATTATTATTTTTTTTGATTTGATGATTTATTTTGTTTCGATATGAAAATAAAAAATATATGCAAATTTGAAGAACGTAATAATAATATTATGTCGTTTCGTACCTATTTCACGAGTAAAGACGATTCTTTATTATTATTTTACATCATTATAATATGTATATAAGTATATATATAAATTCGCGGAGGCTTTCTATAGAATAAAAATTGTATATCATATTTAAAGGAATAAACATACTCGTTAAAAAATCGTTTCATCAATTCATATTTTCAAACTATTTAAAATAATAGTTCAATAATCAGTATGCGATAGTAGCGTGCATTATTTTTTTATAGTGAGAATTTTGTTTTAAAGAATATTTATGTTTTCTCTTATTACCCACGGTTTAAGCGTTGGCCTATTGAGTTGTGGGTCCCAGGTTCAAATCTTGGGTCTGGCAAGTAAACATATTGTTTTTCAATTGGTGTATGAGTCAGAGTAAGGACCTAATAGGTTGAGCAAGTGGCTGACATCCATTTCTCGTAAAAACAAAATCTGTCAATACAAACCTCCACTTAGTGGAGGTCCATAATATGATCCTATTAGGATCGGACATGGTCGGACACTTAATTAGCTACATAGTATAGCGACAAATACACTCAATACCGGATATAGCACATAACAAAAAGAAAAAGATGAATAGAATTTCCAAATATATTATTTTTTGAAACAATAATAAATGTTTATTTTTATATGCTCTACAATTATTATATGTTAATCTTCTCGCAGATCTTAACGATTTTCACGAGAATTGGTTGATAGCCATAAACTTATCTTGTAGATACCGTGTCCGGAAACTTGTACGTATGCAGTTCAGTGTATCACACTTCACCGTAAAATGATATATCGGAACTATATATCCGTACATTAAAGACCGTCCAACCTCTTTGTGTCGTATAGTACTGATATAAAATTCATGTCTAAATAAAACACGGTTCTTGACGGTTTACACTAGAGGTCAGCAGCAAACACATTTTCAAAATAGCCGATATACTGAATTATTTGTTAGGTTAGGTTAGGTTAGGTTTTCATTCTTGAATTCATTAATTTTGCCAAAATCAGCTATGAGAATTGAATTAATGTTCATACTAAATCTAATAAAGTTGGAGAACGTGTAGTATACGGTCGTCTCTTTTCGATAAGAAAACTCACGGAGAACTGTGTCGCGGTGAAATGTTTTACGTAAAACTTACATATAACCGGTAGATACTGATAACAATTAACTTATGTACCTAATAAATGCCGAAATTATCCATCGAAAATTCTGTAATTGACAGAATTATGGAGATAGATATTAATTAATCTGTAATTATATTTGTAACTTTGAAACAGCTCAATCGCAGATAAAAATATTTATACCTGATAACAAAATAAATACTTCTACAAATTTTGGACGTAACGGAAGAGGTACTTACAACTACTTTACTTACTAATGCCAAAATGCGCGTATACATCAGTATTTTAATGTTAATTCATAACCTAGACGTAAAGCCCTTAAAAATATTAAGTAGTGGCCTACGATGGCCACGCGGCTTAAAGTCGGCCTATAGCGTCGTGGGTCCCAGGTTTGAATCCTGGGTCTTTCAAGTATACATATTGCTTTTCAATTTGTGTATGAGTCAGAGTACGGACCTAATAGGTTGAGCAAGTGGCTGACATACATTTCTCGTAAAAACAAAATCTGTTAATACAAAACTCCACTCTGAGGCCCATACGATATTATTAGGGTCGGACATGGTCTGAATTAAATAAATAAATAGTATTTTTTCCTTAACAATAAAGTGCCCGTGACATTTTGAAAATTATCGTAAAAACCTTCAACCATCTTTTGTTACCTACATTGACGTCTCTGTTCTATATCTTGCGTGAAAATAAAAATAATTTGTGAGGTTACTGCCAAAAGTTTGTAAGTTTCAAAAACATGTTTTGGAGTTATGGCCATTTTAAAGTTTGACGTCTACTGTAAAATCAGTCTTGCCCTAAACATAATTTAATAAAGGTTTTATTTATTATATTGGAGTATATTATATGTCAGTACCTATATTAAATAGTTCATATTATAAATAAGAATTATACAAAAAAGATTATTTATTAAGAAATAGTCATACTTAACAATCTTTGGCTGACAAGATTTTACACACTTTAATAGTTTATTATGCATTCCTATTAAAATCAAGGAAAAAGATCATCGAAAGTCCTCCGTGGTCCCGCTGTCAGTGTAGTTAAATTAAAAAAGTTACAATAATCATTTTATAACGCATTTTTTCTCTAAAATGAAACTATAATAATATATGTCTTTTGGAGATAGAAAAATGCACTGAAAAATAGCATTTATTACATCAAAATACCTTATAAATTTAGTTTGAAACAAAATGCTACATTTTAATACTAAATTGAATATAAGAATACCGTAATAATTGGTCTTACAAACTTTTTGCTGTTATGTTGTAACTTTAAAGATTTGTTGTATTTTGGTTCGGCGGAGGATATGACGTACGTAGATGAAAGACGGTAGTTAAGTAGTTGTTCATGATGATGGAGGGGGTGAGAATTTATTTACTGTTTCAAATAACAACAAGAGTACAATCGATGCAATGTAATAAATATAACGATAATTCAGTGCGATGTATCTTTAACGGAAATTTATAATCGAGTGAGATGTCTTATTGATTCTGACCCGCTATTTATTGACCGGCGCACTATGAAATAATATGTTGAAATTATTATGAAATAAAATTTATTCGTGGTGTTATGAAATTGCAGATCCGCTATCTTATAACATTAGAAAATCATATTATATATAGGTACTTACTGATTATACGTGAAAAATGACTAATTTAATAAAGAATATTATAATAATTGAGATCTGGGTTACAGGGATCCGATGACAGTCACAGGTTTGACAATTAATCATAAAATGTTGGTAAATGTCGACTTACAAAATTTTTTCTGACCACAAATTGAAAAACCGTCAGGTACAAACTTTTACCTGGAAGTATCTTTCCGTAGTCAGATCAGATCGACAAAAAATTTAGCGTAGAAATTTACCTGAATACATACAATACAATTGATCATTAACTCAAAATACATAAAATGTCGACTTGCCAACTTTTAGCACCAACCCCACGAATCTAATATTCAATCGTCCCAAATCCGTGTTTTTAATTAATTAAAGTCATCACAACCACCCCGATATGTCCTCTCCATCCTAGTATACTACAGACTATAATATCGAAAATCACAATGTCAAAAACAACTACACGCAAATTTCAAACGCGGGATCGAACTCACGGTCTATTGTTTAAAAAAGTGACACTTTACTACTCGCCTACCACAGGCGACTCGACAAAAGTTCACTGGACCTTTTTGGTAGTTTTGATGAAACCTACACACTCCTAAATAACTTTCGAACACAGGATGTATTTGTACTTTACAATGCAAACAGAACCAGCTTAAACCACGGGCGGATTCAAGGGAGGTTGACATTCTAAAATCACCTAGTATTAATTATATATTTATGTATTTTTATAAATTTATTTTTTGGAGTGAATACCCCTCCTCCAATAACTATTTTATGAATAACCTAGTGGTCAAGAAAGGGTGTGTATATATTTAAGTACAAATTTAAGTGAAGAGTGTAGTAATGGTCCTATCTCGGTTAAGGTATAAATTTCAATTATATCACCAATTTAAAAAAAAAATTATTTGTAAAATGCTATATTTTATTTTAAAAGAATTAATTTCTATTTGAATTCACATTTTTGAATGTCCTTTAAAAATTCTCTACATCTCTTACAATGGTATTTTTTGTCTGGATAAATTCATATTACGTGTGTACAGACGAATAGAGAAAAGAATGGTTGAAATTTGTTTTTTTCTGACTCTGAAATCATGGGATTGAAAGTAGTCTAATCCCATAATCCTGAGGATTGCAATTCTTAATACCTACATTAAACATATGCATATAACATTGTACATACTTTACTAACAGTATTGGACAATACATTACAAGACCATCATTCAACGTTTTTTATTCGCTCACCCTCAAAACCTTGTTTTCAGCGTTGCCAGATATGCCAGATATGCCAGATATGCCAAATATTTACAAGATAAAAAGAATTTTTTATATACCACATTCTTAAATTTTCTTTTGAATCATATAAACTTGACAAATATATGTATTAATAATTTAGGACAAATACCTAATGCAATAATTGTCAACAAATCATTTTTTTGCTATTTTGCAGCAAACAAACAAAATATAGAATACTGAAATGTCATTTTAATTTCCATAGTAACGCACATATATATTAATAATTTAGTTGATAGGACTTCCCCCTTAGCAACCAATAATAGTGGATTGGATTACGGATTTCTTCCGAAATAACTTTGCATACAAAACAGAATTAACTGAAAATGAATTCAATTCTACTTAAAGATGGCTAAACGTATTCAAAGAATGCATTGGCATCGTGTTATGATATATTATAAAAGTTTCAAATGTCTAGCTAGTCGGGAAGTTAGTTAAAAATCAATTGCAAGATTTGTACTGGATAAACAACCATCGGACAAACAAGAATACGAGCTAAGAAAAACGTGGTAATAATAATAAAATAGACTATCCTGCGTGGTATAAATTCACGATTAGTAAATAAATATAAATATGACATTTAGATTAAGACAAAAGAACGCGATGGATGCATCACGTAATGTCTACAAGTTACGAAAGTATAGAGAATACGGTGTCTATTTGGACTGTCTCAGCTGCACAGAAATGGCATCGGATACTAAAAAAAATTTCAAACTAATTTCATTTATTTTAAATATACCAACGTCTAATCGCTATACCAAACGGATATTATCTATATAGAAGAATTTAAAATGGTCAGATGCAAGAAACATTTATATTCTATCGAGTTGGTAAAATCGGAATTACTTGTTCAATTCAACAATATGATAATATACTCATGTGCTAAATTTGACCTATACATTAAGCAGCAGAAACAAACTCTTCAAGAAGTAAAATCTTCAGCCAAGTACAAATAGGCAAGTTTCGGGAAAAAATATTGTTTAATATCATTGGTTGGGCCATTTATATTCGCATCCCATCCTTATTTCCCACATAGGTACCCCGAATCCAGTATTATTGCCACAAGATTGGTCACTTATCGATGGTAATTGCGAAGGACATTCAGTCAGCTCAAGGATACGATCTAGCGCGTGTTGCCGCGCTACGTTAACTATCGAGTGATTCAAAACATTCTGGAAGACTTTCATTCCACTAAGTCTGTTATACTTGAGTGAACCTCTCATCAACCTCATTATCATCCATAAACTGTGTATCAAGTGCCGCGAGCAGGGTGACCCAAAACAAACTAGCGCGTGAGTGTATGACCCGGGACCAGTGCCAGTGCGCGACAGCCCTCGTCACATCAAAAGGTCAGTGCCTGGTATTATTGTACATCATCATCCCCCTCCCCTATATCCGGAATCCACCTTCAACAATAATTACAGTCCATTTGCAAAATACTATAACAATTATTATTTTGATAGTTAAAAAGTTTTTTTGTTTGTATTGGTGTCATTTATGATTTATGACACTAGAAATAAACATTGAAAATGTTGAACTA
Source organism: Rhyacophila brunnea (assembly GCF_057557595.1). Lineage (NCBI taxonomy): Eukaryota > Metazoa > Arthropoda > Insecta > Trichoptera > Rhyacophilidae > Rhyacophila > Rhyacophila brunnea. Next base: position 35,202,198 of record NW_028232806.1, on the reverse strand, counting down.
TGCGTTTTTTTATGTTGGTTTTTACTTGTTAAAATTCCCGATTTAATAAAATAATTGTCTAGCAACGCTGGTCTAATTACACCTTAAAACTAGCAGATACGACGATCAACGCTAAAATCATCGTGAAAAACTGTTAGTAGCAATTAAACATTCAAATCAAGCAAATTTATAATATACGTTGTGTTGGTATGGCAACACAGCATAATCATGTTACATCTGTTTGCCAGATTGGGGTTACATTGAATAGATTTCCAAAATATTTTTAACTTCAGCTGTCAAAGCAAGTTGGTTGTGCTTCGACGAGTAATTAGTTAATATACTAATTGTACGGTCAAATAATCAATGAAATTTTGTCAAAGCGATATTTAAGTTACTATGAGTGAGTAAGTATATTTTAGATTAATTGTATTGAGTATGTTTATATATTACGTGGATGGTAGGGGTGATAGATCTTTTATCCAAGGCTGACAAATGCATTTGTTTTTTTTTTCAAATATAAAGTGGAGATAACCAGATTGACTTCTCAGTACTTAATCGAATACTGTGGTTGTGATTCAAAATTCTATCAGTTTGGCCTGATCATTGCCAACCGAAGAGAAAGCCAATACATTCACGACTTGTCCTACCTTTCCGCTCCTTCCGTTGTCTATGGATGACCTGGAATTGTCTATAGAGTGCACATACTGACGCGTATGTCGTGTTCTATTTCTATTCTATTTTCAGAAAACATATTCCTACACTATTCATAATAATATATGGATACACTGGTAATAAAAATGAGTTTTAAAATGCTATTACAAATCTATATTTCCAGTTGTCTTGACACAATGAATGGTTTAATTTGGATAGATGCGTTAAATGATAACTAATACACTAGCATTAATACAAATGTAATGCATAGATCAATGCTACATATTTTTTGGAAATCGATATTACCACCAGTTTTTGTGTGAAGGACTTGTCAGACTTGTATGAATAAATGTATATTATTTATAAATAACACTGATAGTTGTTAATAATATATATTTGATTTGAGATTTTTTTATAATTCAATTTGAAACGAGAAAGGGCGAATCAATATGTCCAGCAATCCGGGATCTGATTTTGACAGCTGAAAAGTAGACCACTCGTTGCTTGTGCAAAAAATTATGCTCAGGCTTGATTAATCTAAGATGGCGGTTGCCTAATACAATTTCCGACGAGTGTATAGCAAATTGCACGGTGCCAATTATATTTTCTGAGGATGTCGGTTGAAAGGGAGGAAGTTTTCAAGTCACTGGTCACCATTACGACTTGGTATCTGATAGGAAAAAAAATCTCAGCTTTCAAACAGCATTTTATGGCAAGCATGAAGCCTTTTTCTCATCGAAGATAGACTGTAATATTATACTATATCCAAATGGAAACTACACACACTCTCAGTGAATGCCAACCAAGGTCTTGGTAAGTTCTCTCAGTATAACTTTAAAGGGCATCTAAAATTCCCTAAGTAGGGCTTAATATTTATTATGATTTGATGATTTATCGAATAATGCCGATTGTTCATATGCCATATTGTTTCCTAGCTACAATTGTATTATTCCTTCACTAACAACATGTTATCTTATCACTAACCAGTCCACGAAAACTCCTTTATAAAATTCTTTTATGACATACTATTTTCACTTCCATGACAGCTGAAAATTGAATGAAAATAATTCAGATAATGTCAGAATGCCTTAACACTGCCCACGTGGCGTCAAACGCCCACTTCGGATATTTCCGTCCATTCTCGGTAATCTTCAAGTAAACTGTCATGATATGAAATGTGCTAAAAACACAATTCTGTTCTTTTATCAAATGACCGATATGATTCAAAATGAAATTTCATGATCGCGACAGACGGTCGACGGCCAACCTCAAATTGTCCGGTCTGGTATCTAGAATTCCCCTCGGCGAAATCTACAAAGACATTTTTTATGATTATTAATAATATTCATGTAACGGACTGTAAAGTTAATAAACTGTTTGGGTCAATTATGGCAGCCCTAATCCAATAGAATTTTCTTACCTACCTTCCATAATTATCCTTTGTGCACCAGGCACACTATTAATAATTCAGTCATTGTTCATAATTCGTGACATAAATACTTGTTTACCTGTTACATATAGAGACGTCATTAGTTAATAATAAAAAAATATATTGGTTGGGCCAATTATGCTAGCCCTCATTCCTTTCTTCCGAAAAAGACCAGGTAACGAGCAGCTACGGATCATCAGTCGACCGTGATTGAATAACATTTAGTTAGCTCGAGTGAAATCAAGAAAGCGGATGCGTGCAGGCTTGTTATAGCTTAGCCGTCGCTAACTGGCACTTGTGATTTGCATATCGAGTACCCTTTCGAGGTTACAAGCAGTTACTTCACGACAGCCGATGTGCCTAGGCTTGTTAAAGCTATCGCACTATATCTGATACGATACGAACGTTAACCATAGAGTGACGAACACATATGTTTGACCTTCATTGCACTAAATCTGGTACGGTTTGAGCGAACGCCGCGTCTATCAACCATCCTGAACTTGTCATCATCATTCATCCCAAAACCAAGTGAAACCATGAGAGTGACATTCCGAACCGTCCGTTTACTAGTGCGTGAGTGCGTGAACACCAAACCGGCGCCAGCGCACGCCAGCCCTCTCAACATAAAAGGTCAGTGTCTGGCATCATGTTAACTACCCACTTAGATTCGTTATACACCGACCAGCATCTTCAAATTACAGTCCACTGCTAAAAGCGCGACCATATATTTAATGGATTAAAAGGCACATAAACAACCGGCATTCATATAAATAATGAAGATTTTGATGTACCTGTACGATGACTCCTATCATATATTCGGTTCAACCTTAATCAGTCTAAATTCTTGCGTACCTCAGGTTGAATAACTCTGCATTACACAATGAAAAAGTATCGACCAGGGGCTCTATGTTAGAACTTGCGAGTGCAAGCTTCCCGGTCGAGATGACGTCATATGACATCATTATGACGTACTACCGGAGTGATAATAGCATTCGAGAAAATAGCGAGTGGTCAGACAGCGGCGCTATTCATTGTCACCATACACATATAGGTGTATGATAATAATATTTTCTATGGTTATTCTGTGCGCGGTCGGCATGCCTCGAGCGTGACGACACAATTACGTCATCTCGTCTGGTGCCACACGAGACGAGAGTTAGGAAATCGCGGTGCAGGTACCTACTGAGGAATAAATTGCCCAGCTCTCTGCTGGTTTACCTAATCGAGCAGATGTATACCTAAATACATAGAACGAAGCTAATTCCCGAAATTTGTTCCCAGATTACACTTGTAAGAAAATTATTACACTGTCTGTTTCCTTGGTACAAGTGTAGGTGCATGTACTTTGTCCGACAGACGCTCATGTACATTTTGCCAGGGCCGCATTAGCATTAAACGGGCTTTGTGTTACCAAAGCACAGACGTGCATAGATATTTGTGGAGCAGAGAGGTAATGTGACATTAGTGAAAATAGTTTAATTTCTAATTTAGTCAAAAACTAAATTCTTATAAAATGGTTGTCGTTATTACTTTTACTAGTTTTTTTACCATTCTTTACTCCTCTTTTTTATGCACATTTTAATGAATAATTGTAAATAAAAATTTATTGTGTCATTAAATATTGACTAATCGTTAATATTTGTCGAACATACGTAATTTTGAAAAACACTTCTTAGAAAATATATTATAACCAATAGAAAAAATCTGTTTGAAAAAAGTGAGGAATCGAACCTGCATCTCTTGGGTTTACGCCACGTCCGCGCATTATCCACTATGCTACAAGGTGACATACTAATTACGACAAATTTTAACTATTGACCTTTTAATACCTGCTCATAAGCGCTCCTCTAAATCAAGCTACTATTATTGGCGATCGGTTTTTGTTTATTAAATCAAAGTAGGTACCTTCTACTTCAATTACTAACCGACGTCACGGATTTCTCCAATATTTTTATGATGTAACTTACTTAAACTTGCTAATAATTTTTAATTAACTATTTCTTCTAATGAGCAGGTATTAAAAGGCCAATAGTTAATATTTGTTGTAATTAGTATGTCACCTCGTAGCATAGTGGATAATGCGCGGACGGGACGTTAACTTAAGAGATGCAGGTTAGATGCCTTACTTTTTTCAAAAAGATTTTTTCTATTGGTTATAATATATTTTTTCAGAAGTGTTTTTCAAAATTATGTATGTTCAATAATTAGATTAGTACATTCTTAAATCTTGTGAATTACTCGTTGAATAAAAGAAATATTTAAATAAATATTTGTGATATAATATATTGAAATGTTATTGTAAATGCTTTTTGTTTAATTTTTTGTTTTGTATTATCTTAATAATTTTAGAAAATTTTGTGTAGTTATATTTAATATTAATGATATAGGTACCTAGTAAGAAATATTAATATCAAATCTCATTAATTTCAATTTAATTGTTAGTGACAAAGTACTATTGGACGGATAATGTTATGTATTGGTAGATTATGTTTGTCACCGCTATGATTTTGTTTTGGTAAATACCCGTTTTATGAATATTATTCAGTTGAAAATGTCCCTCTGAGGTGGAGGAAACCGGTCCAAATTTATTAAATAATAAAATTGAAGTAAATACTAAAAAAATTGCGTTTTATTAAATCAATCAATAATACATTTTAAAGAATAATACTAGATATTTTCAAACGCGGATGCCTCACGTCACATATTTGCGCCCCGTGATACGCCCAATTAAGGGTACGGAGTAAGTTGGATCGTGGATTCTTAGTATTCTCTACCTGACCTAACCGGTTTGCGAATGGGTTTTGTTCGTATTTCTAATTTCTGTTCGGATTTTTAAGGGACCAACCAAAAGTTGAGTCCTGACCGAGAACATAATAATATGTAAATGAACAATGTTTTCCATCCGTATTAGAAAACAAAAATACATGGATATATTTTGTATCTGAACATTTATTAACTGTTCGTACGGATACTTAAATGTTTGGAAACAGTTTGTATACAACAATAGGCTCGTGGTCTAGTACGTCAGATACCTACTGGAATCTCACTCGCGTACTCCAGGTTCAATTTCCGGTGAGGTTAAATTTTTTTTTTCAAAGCCTGGGTATTAAATTTATGTGATCGTTTTATTTCTACTGCTGCAATACTTTTTCAATATACTATTATCATTGGGCCTCGTGGCCTGTTGTAACGTTAGAAATAATGCATACTTATATGTAAAAGAAAAAAGTCTTAAAAAAGTAAGTAAGTCTAGAAAAAAATAATAGACTTGTTTTATTTTCAGTATTTTACTGATATTATTTACTGAAAATAAAATGTTATATTTTACTTTTTTATAAAAAAGTATTTAATTTAAAAGGTAACATACACAAAAATATAAATTCTACAAAAGGGTGATTTTATATGGCTTCATTAGTTGGGTTTCTTGTCCGGTAGGCCAGTGCTCCGCAACCTTTTTACACCCACGGCACACCAAAGGTCTTTCCAGAATTCCGCGGCACACCACGCGTAAAACAATTTATACACTAAATCATGGACCCCACATCCTGAAAGGGGGCCCCAGACCAAGATCTTTGGCGGGCCCCCCTACCTGTCGCTAAGGTTAAAGACAGCGTGATACTCTAAAATAGTGTTTTTCAAATATTGTTCCAGGTAAAATTAATGGTATTGATTTTATGTCTAGCGATTTTTCGTATGGTTATATAATATTAATATAATTATGGTTAGTTGTCGCCTGTCGGGCTAGGAATAATTATTAGTCGAGTATTGACACAATAGTAATAAATTGTATCCTACAATGAGATGTTTTAAAATATTAATACTACCATAGTAAAATAGCGCCGCAGGCGACTTTTTTTGACTTGAAAGCTCGAGTTTATTTTTGGATTCTTCTAATTTATCAGAGCACGTCAATATATTTTCATTCTGACCTTGTATTGTTTTATTAGTTCACACAGGTGCTAAAATATATTGCCAGCCATGTACGCAAATTTGGCTATTGCACTGCGGCCAATGACATTAATATGGACGAATCATCTGGAAATGAAAATGACACTCACTTTATTGTCGGGTCTGCCGAATGGCATAATCTGTTCTAACGCCATTACAATAAAGGTGATATTGCTATAAATTCCTGATGCTTTTTGTTGGGTCTGCCGAATGGTTCTGTTCGAACGGATTCGCTCAAATGAACATTGGCATTAGAAACACTCCTCTAATGCCATTACAATAAAGGTCATATTGCTATAAATTCCCGATGCGTGATATCGCATAATGGCAATTGCGTGACATCTACCTATACATGCGAATGCGCGAAATTATTTGATAGCTACTGTATTGAGTGCGTCGTCCATTAATAATGTCATTGACTGCGGCACACCTAGCATCGTCTCACGGCACACCAGTGTGCCGCGGCACACCGGTTGCGGAGCACTGCGGTAGGCTATCAGGAGTTTGTCTACTGTGCGCAAAATAACAATTTGCGCAGAGGTAGCTAAGCGTTGTCATGAAAGCATTAGTCATTTCATTTAACGAACTAGACATTTCTAAGATCTCCAGGACAAACACCATCAATCTTCATACAAAAAAAGTTATTATTTGCATGTGTTAGTAGAACATTCGATATACCTAGATACAGTATATATATCGCACCGCGAGCTTAAATCCAAGGTATCTGCAATATACATATTTTGGATATATTAGGGTTTGAAGTCTTCGTTGTAAGAAATAGAGTTTCTAAAAATAAAAACCATAATATTTGGTTTATTTATCTTAACTATATTGCATGTTCTTTCAGTTACTTCACTTTTACATTATCAAGTTCACGATTTTTGCAGTTGTTTTGCATTCAATCTCGAAATTGAAAAATTTGCAGATGTCTTGGTTTATCCAAAATTCAATGCTGGACAAAAAACCAAGATAAGAAGGTAGCCTTTAAGTTTAAATAATCGCCTAGTACCTATGGCGTCTTCGGCATATGTACATAATGTTAATTTGTTCACAGAACTAATGAAGGAATCTTTGTCTTGACAAGTTATTAAATGTTTATGGATCAACAACAAAATATATTGTTGCATTATAAAAAATCTAGCAATTCTGCAAAAGCAAGAAAATAATAATGCAGAGAAAGGTAAGGAAATTAGATAGTGAAAATGCAAAGGTCTTTATCGATTGCAGCTCTGGTTGCGACCAAACGTTCACTCTGACCGGCATTATCCATACGATCCCAAGTAATGGCCACCCCAACTGCCAAAGTGGCAAAGTAAGGAAGGGTTGACACACCGACGGTAATGCGACCCACAATTATAATTTAAGTAGGGTGTCCCCACGTTCGCGGTGCGAGAGGCGCTCATTAATATTTATGCTGAATGCTGATAGCGAAGATTGAAGGCGGCATCCCCACTTTATGGTTGCGTTCTAGGTTCTAAGATCTACAAATTTCCACATGTGAGAAGGGTTGAGGGCCGTTTAATTCATTTCAATGTTTACTTTGAGGTTTAATGAAAGATAAATGTTAATTTTCTGAAGAGGTGAATTGAAACTGTTTCCTTTTTTGTTTTGCGTTTAATTTAAACTAAAAGGATAATTGTTCGTAAATACTAAATTGTAATTTAGCCACTACTATATACCAACACTATTATACTGTAGAAAATATACCCACACAATCAGTCTCAAATTTAAATATTAAAAAAAAACTAACATGCATAGCAATATCATCAGAAAGTTAATTATTAATAGAAAATTACTTTAAAAAAATCCTGTTCCAATTACGATTCAAATGTATAATTTTCTCTTACGAGTATTTAATCCATTAAACTACCAAAAAAAGTTAAATTAAGTCGTACATGTTAATATCCTCAAACGAATAAAAAAAGGACTGGTGAACTCTGTTTAAAAATAAATAAATACAATTGTTTTTAAAAAACTACAGTACTTTGATCACATTTTGGGGATGGATGATCACATCAGGGTCACCATTGTAGGTATCGTGAGGGAGAAGGTGATAAGGTGATAAATGATAAAGGCAGCAGTAATGGAGATGGGTGTATATGTCTATTGTCTTTGTATTGATGCAGAGTACAGAGAGTTACGTAGGTCGGAGTAAAGATTTACGGTGCAGAGTAATTGCGGTGAGCTCATGCTCAGACCGAACCGTGATCCGGTTGCGATGACTACTGATCTACTGAAAGCAAAGAATGACGGTTAACTGTGTCGAGTGACCGGACTCGAGATGAGTGGTAACGAGTTTGGATCGTCCTCGCTATTTATACAAATGAAGGGCAGACGGAAAGAAAGATCACTTGTCCACAAAAATCGCAAATTGAGTTAATGATGCCATCTCGTAGAGAACTATTAAATGGCATACTTAGGAAAAAAAATAATCATCGTTTAAACACTGACCTCGGAAAAAAAACATCGAAATTCATAAGAAAGATCATTATCACAAACATTTGACAAAGAATATCTATATTTATATATTTTTCCCTTTTTCACAAAATTATGTATTTAACTAGAGTGAATTGTGATTTTAATTAATATTGAACTGACATGTAAGAACTTTTAATTTTGAGTTTATTAAATAGCAAATTAAGGAAGTAATTTAGTTTTTTCAGTTAATTTAAAAACTGAATTAATGTGACAATGATCTTTCTTTTCACGTACTCTTTAAATGAAATTGACACAAAAGTCAATGTCGCAATTAAATAAATCATAATAAACACAAGTTATTTGGTTACGAGAAAGTGCCGACCAAGTGCTTCTGCAATTCTGATTTGTTTTGAAAACTAAACATTATTATGGAAATATGTCACACCTGTAATCCTATGAGTGGTATGATTCCTACAACATTGTAAGAGGATACAATAATTAATTAGGATGGTGAATTTAGTAGAAGATGACAATACATTTCGTGACTTAAGATCTTCCGTGATTTAGAATGAGTGCAGGTCTGATGGACTGTTACGAATAGCAGACGATAGAGCAAAGATCTTCATGGCCAACCTCTGATAGTGGATGGCACGAGATGTAGAATAATAGTAATACATATTATACGATAGTCAGCTCACAGTGAGTGGTCACTTTTGAAGACATTATTCAGGCGGCCAAAACCACTCCAGCCTAGTTTTACTCTGCGGATAATTTCATAAAATATACATCCATCTATAGAAAGTTTTTGTCCCAGATAGATGTAGTTTTTCACCTGTTCGAGCTTAGTGCCATTGATAACGATCTCTTTTTGGCCCGCAAAGATGACTTTTGTCTTTGATACATTTATTTTCAAGCCTACTTTATTGCCTACTTCAGCGAGTTCCTGCTTTCTGCTTTGGAGGTTTTCTGAGCCAGTGTGTGCTTCCCGTAATCACATATGCGTGTGAAACATGGACCCTAAGTAAAAGAGAAATCGAGAAACGTGGTATGGAGATGTGCATTCTGGGCATAACGTGAATGGAGAAAAAGAGGAATGAGTGGATAAGGAGACAGACAAGGGTTTGCGATGTAATAGATTCACAAAAAACCTTGAATAGAAATAGGCTGGACACATAGCTCGAAGAAAGGATAATTGTTGGACAAATTTAGTCATTCAGTGGTATCCAAGAGGTACAAACGTAGACCTAGAGGCCGCTGGATCGATGGTATGGTAAAGTTTTGCGGAAGTACGTGGCAACGCAATACACAGGACCGAGAGAAATGGTAAAAGCTTGAAGAGGCCTTCATCTAGTAGTGGATAGATTCAGGGTGATGATGATGATTATACAACAAATATTTTTAGTAAAATATTTCCGCTTATAGTTTTACGAGATAGTTGATATTATCAAAATGCAAATGTTACTCATAAATTATTTTTTAATTTATATGGAGCTTAAAAGTGAAAACAAAAACAGATTTAGCTAGATGAAAGTTGTGAGTATTAGGGAAATTGACCAATTTGCCGCGTTTTCTACGCCCTAAGATAGCAATTTGTAATAATGTATTCATAACAAAGAGAAAAAAAGCAACAATATTATCTGATAAACCATTAGCTGTAAAATTCATTATTTTTTTCACAAAACAAAAATATTTTAGGCAGTAAAAAGTTAACTATTTTTATTCAATGAATAATTTACAAAATTTAAGAATCTAACATTCTTTATTGTACACACATAATTTAGAAACACACATAAATAGAAAAAAAATCATAGACTCGATCCAGAATCTACTCACTGTGCTTTACCAATTTAACCACCTGCACCTAGAGTCTGTATTTTATAAGCTGGCGTTCACGTCACGTCGTTTGCGGACGGAGAGCGTTCTGTCATCGCGTTCGACTGTTGCAAGTTTACAATGGGAGGGAACGAGAGGGAATGCAGTGCTGAATGCTGAATCGGGGTGGAAACCGCACGCCAGCCTATAAATAGAAGACAGACTCTACGTAATTACGACTAAATAATATATTATTGTAATCGTGAGTAATTTTCCAAAGCAGTCAGTACGATTTTTGTTTAAAATTCGCGCCCTTTTAGCAAAAACGACTACTTATATAGCGCTTTTATATTATTATACCTTAGAAGGGATCAGTAAGTTGCCTTTTGACCATGCAAACGAATATCTGATTCAAAATTGTAGATTACTAGCTAGTTTTTTTTCTGGGGCTGGAGGGTGTATTGTAGTCTCGAACACTTTTCAATAGGTAGGTACCTTAAAAATCAATTTAATCATCATGTATAAGTGTGCTCAATACATGTATTTGGTCAGATCTGACCTTATCTATTGACAATTACATACTAATTTTATTTACTCCCTCGAATCAAATCGTGTTCTGCCACTCCGTTATGTAGCTTACGCCCTACTGTCAAAATAGGTGTGATTATTAAATGATACCTACTATTTTTAGTTAAAAAAACAACTTATGAGTACTTACATATAATTCTAGCTACCTGGAACTACTCCCTATAGGAGCAAATCTTGTGAAGTGTGAGATTTGCTATTCGGTAATGAAAAATAAAATTTGTAAATAGAGTATTATTATCATTGAAGCGCCTAGTTTCAAAAGCCCCTAATACGATTTAAGGTAGTTCTGAGAAAAATGATAAAAACTAATATTTATTAAATCTGTGAACTTTATGTAATGTTAATTCGTTACATTCTAAAGAGTATTTTGGTTTTCTATTTTAGGGGTGTTTGAAAAGCACACTCAACCATTTTAGAGGGTTTTGAAATGTACCCTAATTTTTGATCGTAATTAATATGTATTGACAGTTTTTGGCGTTTTTTAAAGTTCAATCTTTGGACATCATATAGGTAACAAAAATATCCATATAAATACAAATTATATAATTTAAAAATTTTCAAAGACCGTTTTAGGGGGCTTTAAAAGCAGGCACTTGATATAATATTATATCACTATTGATAATTAATTTGTAAATTATTTAATATTCTTTTACATTGCCCACTCCATGCGCAATTATATTAGACAAGCAATAATATGTGGACAGAGAAAATACATTTTAAATGTTCTGAGGGAGAAAAGTTGTTCTGCTGATCCAGTAATACCATCAAATGCCTGCAGGTGGGTCCAATAGGTTTTAAAGTTGATAGCAATCGTAACAAAATACTTTACATACATAAGAGAATAAAATTGTCACATAAAAGTAAATTGTATCCAAGTGACAGTAGATGTAAGGCTCTATTGTTTTTTTTAAAGCTAGCTTAAAATGAGTATCAGATTTTCGGAATAACGAATTTTAAAATTAGAATAACGTAAACGGATGTCGTTACAAAACGTCGCTGTAGGATTGGTTTGTCGAATAGACCAAATGTCAAATGTTCAGGAGATGAAAACAAATTTCATTATCCTATATTTAAATACATGTAGGTATTTAAATTGTTATTTTTACAGCATATGCATGCTGTATTCATTATAAAGTAATTTAAAGAAAAGGATGGTTCTGGTCCATTTAGATACAAAAAATGATTCTGCACTAAAAGGTCGATTTTGACAAAAACGGATATTCGACAAACCAATCCTATAGCGACGATAATATAAATATCGAAAAATACCCCTTATAGATAGGTACGTTTAATATATTATATGTCTAGCTACCCGGAATAACTCCATATGGGAGCAAATGTGGTGTTGTATGAGATTTGACATTTACTAATGAAAAATGTGGACATTTAAAATTTTAGTTTTAATATTCCACATAAGTGAAATGATAATAATTAGGTATCTATTAAAAAAAATCGGTGCGTGTACTTATGTACGCGCGTTAGAAGTGATACTTCTTTTACGTAACAAAACAAAAACAAAACTTGCGATAACCTAGATTCTTCGACTAGCTCTTAATTATCTTATTAAATTACACACTCAAGAAAAGGGGCCGCTTATTGGAGCGCCATTGGTTTATTTCTATACACTTTAACTTACTAAATTATATAATTATTTCTCGTTGTTTTAATTTTTAAAGTAACAAGTGTCACTGTGGCGTTTAATAGTTTGTTTACGTAAGGAACTGCAAATGGCCGAAAATAATAAATTTGTTGCCTAGGTAACGGAACAATTCTACCATCAAACTTGCGTTTGCATACAGCTGATTGATTCGCAGCTAACTTCATACTGTCGCTATTATTCGTACTCAATTTAACTCTCTACCAAACGCCCCAAAAGAAGCATAACTTCAAAAATATTTGTGAATATATGTAAATGTATATATGTAAATGAGTAGATACTAGATTGTATGTAAGTGACAGTATTTGCGACATTCTTTTGTTTCTTTTTTAATCTTGTAAAAAATTGGTAGATATAAAAAATAATGCAATTTGAATTTGGAACGGTTACTTATAAAGGTACGGTCTTATAAATAAACATTTATTATATCGTAAAATATCTGTTACGTGATGATATAAGGTTTGATGTAAAATATTAAAATAAGGTAGGTATATCAGATTGTGTTGTCACTATGGCATTATAATCTACGTTAATAATCCCATGTGTACAATGTACGCCCATAAAGTGATAATCTTCAGACATTCTTGCTATTGCGTTTGAATTTACATAACCTCCTTTACGGTCTTGCCTAGAATTAAGGTGGAATAACGTGAGAGGTACGGAATTTCATCGGAATATTACGTGTATATGTTAATATGTCCCCGTTCCTATACATAGTTTAGATACCTGATTAAAGTGCCACTTCTAAGCAGTCAACATAACGCAGAGAACGAGTTTGAGAGATGATCAGTGCTATGCAACATAGTGGCATGTTTCAGTATTAGTTCAGTACCGCTTTGTTACTTACTACATGATGTATAACTTTTATGAAGAATTCATTCTTCTTCCACCCTGTCACGTCCCAACATTGGGGCATAGGGCAAGCACAAGTCGGCGCTACTTCCTTTGGTCCATCGCCAACTCTTGCGCCTCCCGCCATGTCAGACCTGCAACACGTAGGTCGCTCTCGTAGCACCGCTGTATGGTGAGGGAGGGCCGGTCACGGCGACGGAACCCTTGAGGCTGTGCCACAAGGGTAAAAAAGTGCCGCACTCTTTGACGGCATCCGGAATACGTGAATTCATTACGATAGTATATTTAAAAATTTCTGTCATCTTCAAATAAAGCTACATTAAAACAGGCAAGTACAGTAAATATTTATATTTTCTAAGGGTAAACAAATGCACAAACACGATGGTGGCGTGGATTAAGCGTCGGCCTATAGCGTCGTGGGTCCCAGGTTCGAATCCTGGGTCTGGCAAGTACACATATTGTTTTTCAATTTGTGTATGAGTCAGAGTATTGACTTTATAGGTTGAGCGAGTGGCTGACATCCATTTCCCGTAAAAATAAAATCTGTTAATATAAACCTCTACGCTGTGGAGGTCCATATGATATTATTAGGATCGGACATGGTCGGAAAACTATTATAAACCAAATCCGATTACAAAAATTAAAGCAATTTACGGAATGCTTCAGATGTATGATTTGATGTAATTTCGTCTTAATTAAGTAAGAATCAGGTGGCTCAATTGGTAAAGCAAAAAACGCAACGCAAATCCAATATATGTGAAGTCCCATCCGGTGCCATATTGTTTTCAAAGATTTTATCTGTTGGGCATAATATGACCTGTGGGTCTATTCTGTACTTATCGACCGCTAAAATAATAAAGTGATAAATAGTATCAAAATTAGGGTAGGTTTGTATCAAAGTATTAGCACTTATTGTAACAATTACTATAAGTTGGATTTTATTGTTGCAATAAGTGCTATATTTTAACAGCAGCAAGACAGGTGCTTAGCTAGGTTAATTGTTACAATAAGTGCTAATATTTTGATACAAACCTACCCTAAGTTTGATATTATTTATCACTTTATTACTTCAGCGGTCGATAAGTATAGAATAGACCCACTGGTCGCCACAAAGGTCAATTTTGTTGCTTTTAAGAAATTGCGGCGTTTTATTGCGGACGTGAAGATGTCTTCACTTAGTTTTTGTACGTTCGTATTGTTTTAGGTTTATTTTTGTATACTCCTGTCTTCTTCTCTTCTTCTTTCATCCTGTCACGGCCCAGCATTGAGGCATAGGGCAAGCACAAGTTCGCGGCACTTCCCTCAATCCATCGCCAACTCTTGCGCCTACCACCATTCCAGACTTGCAGCGCGTATATCGCTTTTGTAGCACCGCTGCAGGATGAGTAAGGGCCGGCCACGACGACGGAACTCTTGAGGCTGTGTTTATTAGAAAGTCTTAAAATAAAATCAATCGAAGCATACTTGAGTACGTGGTGACCTCAGTTTTGGGTATCTGGTCCTGAGAAATTTCCAGGCGCAAAAACTGCTGATTTGCTCGATTAATGCGGTATATGGTGTAGGTTTGAGAGGTCTGTGTTTTTGTTGGTAGGTATATAAAATATTATATAATATAGCTTAATTGGAAAAATAATTACAACGTACAGTAAAGTACAACGTTTTTAAATTTTCTGTTGAATTATTATGCTCAATATGCTCAAACTTGTAATTGATATGAAGTAAATAAAAAACAAACAAACAAACAAACAAATAAAGAATACTAGCAACTACTTCAAATGTCTAGCTAGTCGGGAAGTTAGTTAAAAATCGATAGGAAGATTTGTACTGGACAAACAACCACCGGACAAACAAGAATACGAGCTAATAAAAACGTTGTAAAATATAGCTATCGAGTATTGCTGACACAAAGAATATTATATGTTTTATAATTAGTTCCGGAATCAAGTCTTAGTATTGTCAAACAAAGAGTCTGATAAACTGTCTCTGTATTAAATTAAAAAAATCTTTGATAGTATAAGTTTTTTTTTTTATAAAATTTTTGTATCTGTATTTTCCGCAATGTTGAACGCTTTATACATTATTTTTAATATCGCCCAGATTTATGCTTCTCAGAATCGCGTTTAAAAATAAAATTAAAATTATTATTCAAAATGTAAATAGCTTTAAAAAGTGTCTCGGAAACACTGCCTTCAACTCACACACCAACGTCTTCTGACTCCAGGCTAAGAGATTAATGAGCGAATTAATTATTCAGTACAAACAGTCATCGTTTATTTTATTTTTCTTTCGCTTTTCTTCAAACTAAACGCTTAAATTTAAGGATACGTACCTGTGCTATCTTACAAAGACCAGATTTTCCGATTTAACTATTAAGCATATTATATCTAATAATATCTTTAACCTCATGTTTTTATCTATAATATCTATTGTTGGGTAAATTAAAAAAAAAAAAATACGAGTGGCACGGGAAGGTGCATATTGGGCAATGTATAAAGAGGCAGACAAGAGTACGTGATGTGGTGGTGGTGGTTGCTAAGAAGATGGTATAGCTGGACATATCGCTCGGTAAGTGCACAACAAATGCCTTTATACAGTTGCACCCCAGATACAGAGCTCAGTGGAAGAAGCTAATGGAGGCCTTCATCCAGCAGCAGATTGATCTCGGGTGATGATGATGATAAAACTAAAATTGAACTAAAAGAAATGGAATTCTACCAAGTAAATGCTAACTCAATTAATAAAATTAAACTGTCTGTCCATTTTCGTCCAATCCGTTTTAACTAAAAATCTTATAGAATTTGCTTTAGCAATACATCCCTATACTAAAATTGGGACGATACAATACTGTTGGTAAGTAGTAACTTATTGAAGTTTCATCTCTTTCTGGTGAGGAAAGGTGTGGCATTATGCGGGTTCAAAAGTGGAAGAATAATGCATTTGCACCAAGTAGGCAAAGTGGTCAGATAGCTGCGGTGGAGTGGTGAGGTAAGGTGCAGGTAGATAAGCATGCGGATTTATCCAACCGTTGTCGATAGAACGGGATTAATAGAGTATACTGAAATGCTTGTCCAAAGGCACTGACTGGATATTCGACGCGCTTCCACTTAAACCCAAACGTTGTGTATAATATCATTGATTTGAAAATATTAATTTTGTGGATACCTTACATTCAAATCGAATCAATACAAATTTAATAACATTTATATATAATATAAATTCATTTTCAGTCCTGGGTTTCAGTTCAGAGTTATTTGAATACTGTTTACGGGGCTCAACCGATTTCTTAACTTTGTTTTTTAAGTTCATACGAGTGGTAAACCCTTATTTGCAAAGATAATTTGTTGAAAATGGCAGCAGCATTTATATCGTATCAACGTGTTTAATTTAAAAAATCTTTTCAGCTGATATTTTAAAAAAATGACATGTACTTATGCTTTGTTCTGATATTCAATACGTGCTTCATTATTGGAAAACAGTTTAAGAAGTTCCTTTGTAATCCTTCAAGCTCTTCTGGTGTATCAAAAATTTTACATTTTACAATATAACTGACAACATCTAGAAAGTTATTAATAAACCGCTTTTCTATGATTAGTAATATTTTTTTGCAATTTAATTATTTATTTATTTTTAAGAAAAACATACATTGTGGATATAACAAATCTAAATTCAAGACGTGCACAACATGAGATTTACATTATGACAAAACATTACCATCATAAGAGAGAAGGAGAGAATATATAATAATAATAAATAAATAAAAATAAAAACATACTTAAGTACCTACAATTTTATACAGAAAAATAAAATTTCGAATACAAAATACATAGCACGTCACCGAAAATGTCTACGTCTTTGGGAAGCGCATTGACTAGTCTTGCACCTCTCGCTAATGGTGCCTGATAGGCTTGACACGAGGAAACGGTTCCGATCCAGAATACATCATGGCTGCGAACACGTAGGTAATTGACAGACGCATGTAAATCAAATTCATTAGGACTCCAGGATTGGAAACCATCCCTTGCGATAAAAGGCAGAAGTGTTTCAAGAGCAGAAGAGACCTACGAGATTCAAGAGCGTGAAAAGTAAAGCATGCCGTATAGAAAGACAGTCAAAAAAATAATAATTTAACAGCCAAATATCCGAAACTTTCATTCTTACCAATTTCTGTTAATCTATCCCGGTTCCTGAATTCGTGTAAAAAATATATAAAATCACGTATGTATGTATCTATTGATTCTCAGTGACGTAATATCACCAAAATTCGTATCATAATATACAAAATTAGCCCATATATTGTGTGTACATATTGATATTGACTCACAAAACATAATTCAAAGTAGCTTCAGCCATACATATTTGCCAATCCTTTCGCTGAGCTTCGCCAAAGCTTGTTTGCATTGGGCTCGTTAGCGAGTCGAAGCTTTTAGACTGAAAATTAATAGAATCTCTACGAATATTATATACTCCATTTTGCTGAGTGATTCCGTATGAAGTTTAACGTATGATTTCCTACGTAATAGTCATCAAAATAAAATTGTGCACGGTCTCCTTGCACGCCAAAAGTAAACATTAGTAGAACTAAAAACTTTAGTGAAACTAAAAAATCGTAGAATTTAGAGCTACTTTTCACATAGAAAAACATATAAAGAATAAAATTAAATATGAATTTGAAATAATAGATTATATTATATTTTCATGAATAGTAATGAAATGGTTTTTCAATTTTCGTTTAGATTCAGCGCATCTATTCTATACACAATACTGCTATATTATAGGCCGCTATCGGCAGCTATCGATGGTAGTTTTTAATTTTTTTGTATCGAAGTATTAGCTCTTATTGTAACAATTACAATAACTTAGCCGTCTAAATAGTCAAAACTGTTTTATCTCGCTCTGAAATTTAATACAGCCAAGAGAAGTGCTTATTGTCACAATTACAACTAACTTATTGTAATTGTTACAATAAGTGCTAATACTTTGATACATAAAAAAAAACTATCCTCGATAGCTGTCAATAACGGCCTACAGCTGTCTTATAGAATAGATGCGCAGATAGAGTTTTTAAAAATGATATATGTCAAACGAAATATTGAAGATATGTAGTCATATGTTATCATATATTTTGGCACAAAATTTATCACAATAATAATATTTAACTATTTATTTCGATGTATTTTTTTATTCATTTAATTAAATCTCTGAGACATTATTAATTATTTAATAATATGCAATATTTTCTCACTTGCAAAAATTACATATTTCCACGTAATTTTTATCGTCTGTTTTAAAACATTAATAAATGACTCTATGCTTGCACTAAAAATAAAGTATTATAATCAGTAGTAATCGAAGCATGATAGAATTGATAAAAAATACGTTTGAATTAGATTTAATAACTAAAAAATGATTATAAGAATTGAGTCGATTTCTTAAATATTTACATTCATGCAATTATATCTGAGGTCTATTGCTAATCATTTGACGACCAGTGGATAGCCTTAATTGTATTAAAATAAATGTATTTATTTGATGTTCTTTATTTAAAATATGTCATTATTTTTTTAGGTTTGTTTATCTCCTTCATAATAATGTACGCCAGATACGTTTACACTCTTAATGGTGGCATCTGTTGCTAATTATCAAACATAGTAGTAGTAGTCTAGAGATCTATGAATATTCAGTTATATTCCTAGTTATAAATAGGGAAACAACTCAAAATTTCATGATTTTAAGTTAATAATGCCATTCGATGTAGAAAGGTTTTTTCTACAACGGGTCATACAATCGAATAACCCTTTCTGTTATTAATTATTAATTCAATTATAAACGGGAAAATCTGGTTTGATTATTTGTTAAATTGTAAAAAAAATATAGTGCATTGTTAAGTTCATTTTAACTAAATAAAAAATAAACACATTTTGCAAATTTTTCAAACGCTATTCTTTTAGAACAAGGTATTTTCATTTGTTTTATTATAAAACAACTAAGGTATCGATCGATATAGCTGTCAAATAATAACAAATTCTTAAAAGAATGGTTTAAAAAAATAGTGTGTGATAATATTATTATATAAGTAGGTACAATGATGTAGGTTAGTACATCGTGAGAGCCCGATAGACTCTGTGTTAAGATTACTTATAATATTAAAAAATGTCCATTTAAACTTATTCTTTTGCAAGATGCATGCAAACCTGAATAAAAATCCTGACTAACATACGTGTATATGAATCACAGATAAAAACGAATTGTCGGAATGTAAACATAAAACAGACTCTACAGCGCAGTGATAAGGCTTAAAAGCCTGTGGTTTAAATGAAGATGTGACGACTTATTGATTTTGAGAAATATGATTCAAATACACGTAATATTTTCATAAATACAGGATTAATATGCAGATTATACTTATGTATGGAACATTCATAAAAGAACCGCATATTCTATAAGAATGAAAAGATTATTATGTGTGAAAGACGTTGTGGAACACTTTTCAGTATATATTATAAAGACGGAGCTTAAATATGTGAAAATGAAGCGTTGGAAAAAGGATAGGTAATAAAAATAATAATTAAATTAGCTGCAAGTCGCTTTATATTGCAGATTCACTCAAACCAATGATCACACTGTCACTGACTGCAGCTGTCATTTATCACTAGTATTATCATTTTATGTTTACTCAAAATCAATTCCCATGGGCGTGTATTTATCATATCGTGACACTAAATTGCAGTGACGAAGGGTGAAGTAGCCTGTTAAGATCCGACATAAATAGTGTACCGTAAACTTTGCCATTCAATAGTATCTGCTTTCATAGAACTAAGATTACAGATTACAAATAGTGTTGGTTAGTTTTTAAAATTCAATTAAACCTTCCATAAACCAAGCCGTAATAGATAATAGTCAAAAAACTTTCGTCTAGATATCAATAAAATATTTTAAATTATGGCATTAAATTATACACAATTTTAAATACTTTATAGATAGAAGAATATTTTTTTAGGAATATGTTATTGTTTGGTTAGGCAGGTCAACGAAAACAAATACCTATAAATAAAAAAAGTGTGCACTATTTTTTATCAGATCGCCCATAGCATACCTAAAGTATTATAATATGCTATAAACAGGACTTAATTGAATTTTAAAAACTAACCAATACCATCTGCAATTTGTATTAATAGTATTGTGTTAAAACAAATAAGTACAACTGACAAAGTTAATATGCATTATTTATGTTGGATTTTGACATCCTACCTCCACACCTCGTCACCGCTAAATTTCTATTTATGTTACATTTATTTTACCATATTGCATTGGAATTATATGAAATAACTCGCCAAAATGATCAAGCTCACAGTTTCGTGCCACAGCCTGATTATAAAGGGCTAATTCCATAATTTATTAAATTGACAGACATTGCCAAGATTAACCCTAAAATTAATTTGTTTTGAAATAGTGATGGTATTATTATAATGATTACATACACTGATCATTTTACTTAAGTACCTTCTTTTTTATATTATTTTATCACCCGACATTTTTTATATGTTTTCGACCAACTTTTATGTAAATAATTTTAATGTGTTCTATGTCATTTCATCATAATTTTTGCCAATATTTATTTCGAATTATTTACATTTTATAAGAAATATTTTATTATTGCGAACGATCAGTTACATATTATATTACATTGAGAATTATATATAAAATTTAAAAAATGCATAGAAAAAACAATAATAATAATAAAAGAGTAAAACAAAATAAGTGAAAAAAGGTGTAAAATTAAACGATATAAGTGGAATATATCAATATCCGATGGCAGATTAGCTCTGCAACTTGGGAGAACAATCAATAGATGCCCTCTATTCCTAAGATAATTATACAAATATACAGCGACACATACTTTCACGTATTTAAAGTCACCGCTGTTTGAGAATATGTTTCGAGGAAATGCTTTAATTCTCAATAGATGGCGTGTATGTCTATTTAATATTTCGTCACTGTACAGGCCAATAATTTATTTATTTATTTATTTAGAAAACACTATTACGGCATTATAGCGATTGGCCAATGCGCCATAATACATAATAAATACAAAATTATAAAAATATCTTAATTATAAATAACAACTAATATAACAAGAAAGTAGAAAAAGCAGCATGTGTTTATTTAAATATTAAAGAAACATGATAATATATACAATTATAAATTTAACCTATTTAACACGTTCACAAATATTATATAGTTATTAAAAAATAAATCAACATTTATGATGCCATCAAATAAGTTAATCGCACGATACACAGCATCATGAAATATAACATCTGTCCTGCGACGAGGTATCTTGAAGACTATAGACTGTCAGGCGTATGCATATAACAGCAAACTGCATTCAAGCTATTTACTGCAAATTTGCATGCATAAACCTAAATGTATCTGACGAATAGTGACGTCACGTCGCCGACGTAATACGCGTCATGCTATGGGTAATGTTACTTAATTTTAAATTTAAATTTCCCGAAAATTAATTAAAAATTTTGAAATTGTGAATCGGTGTAAAAATGTGCAAACGGTACCATATAAATTTAATAATTATAAATAAATAATTATCATGAACTTTAAATGATTTATTTGTTATAAAATCATATTTATTTTATACTTCATAATGCACGAAATGATCAAAGTATACCCAGTAAATCGCGACCCGAAAACTACAAGGTTCTAAGTGTCGATTTTTGGCCAAACTAAAGTAATAATGAGGCAGTCTTCCAAGTCACATTATCTACATACTATATCAATATGAGGTCGATATTTCTTATATTTTTTCATTAAACCCCAATACTACCAAGTTCTATGTGCACTTTACAAAATATCTGTGGTACTACAGAGTTCTATCATAATCTAAAAAGATCCGTCGTTCTACAAAGTTCTATGTGCTTTGACATTTCGTGGTTGTGAATACATTTAAAGTTGTTAAAATGGTTTAATTGCAATATAAAGAGTAAAATCTTGTTATTTTGTATTTTAAATTTATTATTAGGACTTCATGCAGTATACTTAACTAGAAACCACGACTATTTAAATAAACTACTATAACTTCGAGATACATAACCTCAAAAAAATGTTTCGTGATATTTGATATCAACAGTAAATTGTGAACTCGCTAATAGATGAATTTTAATATTATGAAACGTAAGTAAGGTTTAATTATATTATCGTTATTTTTTTTTCAAATATTGAGAGTATTTTAAGGCTATTTCATTCATTGATTTAATGTTTTAAGGTTAAAAGTCTTCCTGGAAGTGATATAAATGTTTGAGATGTTTCAAATCTCAGTAGATGAGGTGAAAAAATGGTTATGTTGTATTCTAAAATCCCTATTCCTGAGGATTCCCACACTATAGAGATTTAGTATATTAATTATACAATATCATTATGATGTTATGATGGATCTGAAAGATATGCCTCTTGCTGGCTTGAAGTTTATTCTAAAACTGAGACGAATAATTTAATAAAAGAATTTTTACACAACATTCCCTCAGCCATTAGTAATAACAATCTTGTATACACAATTACATTAACTGTATCTGATGTGAAGACAACAAGCCAGTTGAAATTGAACAATAAACATTGGGCTTGTTGCATCAACAATAGTTTTGTATTTTTATTAAATTATATTTTCAACATAATTTTCATTTTAAAATGGTATTAAACAAAAATTACAAAAAAATATTTAAGTTTTTCCGAATTTCCCATTTTACCAACAATTTCCATACATTTTCTCCGAAAAAAATATTATATTAGATAACTTTCAAGAATTTTATTTATTTTAACATGAAAAGTGAAACTATGTGTCCTGAATCACTAGGATTTCCATACAAATTTCAGTTAGAACCTTGTAGTAAAGGCGATTTGTTTGAGTTTCAGGTGGACAAAGTTCTAACTGAATTTATGATATATAAAATTAACCATTAAAAACTAGTTTTAACGTAGTTTTATTGATAGTTACAACATAGCAGTACCATCATTGATATATTCAATCAAAAAAATAATTGAAAACATTCACAATTAACAAAATACAAGTGTTCAAAACTTCAACAGCCCATAACTTTTTTGCTGCAGTTGTTCACTTAGAACTTTGTAGTTCTCGGGTCGCGAAATATTTCCATAATATGGCAATACAGCTTCACGGATCATTGTCAATATTTACAAACACCTCCATTGACCCACGATCTCGATCATTTTTACAAGCTTAGCATCATTTTTATTTTCATTTCTTAGCATCATCATGAATCCTATTGTGGCACAACGACGACGGGCAGTTAACTTCACGCAAGATGAAAAGGAACTATTAGTTAGCTGTGCCGATAAAGAAACATTGATAATAAATTCGCGGATAACAAATGCGTTCAGCAACGCGCGAAAACGTGCCGCCTGGGCTAGGATAACAGTCGAATTCAATAGGCGAAGCCAAGGAATAACAAATGTCCATATCTTTGATGTATCTTTTTTGCAGTCGCAAGCGTCTCCTCCTTTCTGTTTCACACATATTTTTGCAATAATTTATAAAACCTACGAAGGTTTCAAGCCTCCTACTAAACGCTTGTTGTGATGAAGTCATTGTGTATTAAAGTGACACTGACAGCTCGCGCAGATTGCCGCCATTTTAAGTTTGGTGCGCATTCCTGTGCGCATCTCGTGACGTATGCATTTTTTATAGTTTCCTTAATCGGCCGATAAACGGCTTACTACGTTGGATGCGGTTCAAATGTATATGAATACGGCAGGTCTTTAATAATTGTCGTAACCCTCACTTATTGCATACTTACACGAACTGCCCAAGTATCATAAATCCCAAAAAAATATTTCATATCAAAATAATTCATAACTATTTTTTAAGCCATTTGTAACTTGACAAAAAATATTTCAGCCAAATGCTGTAACCCTCTAAACGCAAGCCACTGGTGTGTCAATAAAAGAAAATTCTCCATTTGTAATAAAATGATATATATAAAATAATAAGTAAATTCAATGCCCACAGTTTTTTTTCACTTTCTGGACAATTTGATATTTGAGGGTTGCCCCAATTGGCCTGTACTTACAGTGACAATTTGTCTGTTTAAGATTGTCGAAAATGTAAGTAGGAAGTTACCCACGAAACTAGCAATTAGAAACTTATAATACGAAATGACGAGATTCTAAGTCTGCTTAATGGTGGTACTTTATATAGGGACGTCAATGAACACATTTTACATCAGTTATAAAGGGTGGAGGTAGGCTGTTAAGATTTTCCATAAATAATGCACACTAAACATTGTCTGTCAGTCATACATATTTTTTTCGTTGAAATAAGACTACAATTTACAGATGGTGATGGTTATTTTTTTTTTAAATTCAATTCAATCCTGTAAAAACCAAGCCATAATAGATATAGAATAGTCAAAAAATACTTGTCTGTCTATAAAACATCTAAAATTATGCAAATAAATCATAAATTACTTTCTATATTTTATAAATAGAATAACATGTTTTATCTATTAATGTTTGGTTTAGGCAAGAAAAAATGAACCAATAATATGTGTAATACGTACGTATTCTTAATCCAACGAAAACAAACAAGTACCTACGAATGAAAAACTGTGCATAATATTGTTGTATCGCACAAGGTTCACCAAAACTATTATGGTTTGGATTAGCCAGGGTTTCATTGATTTTTAAAAACTAACCAACACCATCTGTAAATTATTGTAGTGTTAGTATAAGAAAACAAATACGTATGACTAACAAAGTTTAATGTGTACTATTAATAGCGGATCTTAACATCCTACCTCTACCCTTCGCTACTGTCATACGTACATCTACTGACATCACTCGTTGTTGAGAAAAATCATTGAGATAATCAACCAAGTGTAAATCAAGTTAAAATATATGTAAATTCTCACGTTATCCTTTAACCATATACCCGTAAGTTAAACAGGGACAGGTTGCACAGTTTACATTATATCTACATCTATAAATGAGGGTTTAGCACGCATGTAAGCACACGCTCCTCTTTTATAAAAAAATATCAAATTTTTACTTTATTATAATAATATAATACAATAAACTCCTATCTTTATCAATATCAAATTCCGTCTTAACGCCGCCATTTTATGAAAGTAGCGCGTTCCCAAAATGGCGTAATGAATACGATCGAGAACAAGATGGCGTCATTGTTTACATTGTCAGACATATTGCCTGCCGGCATAATGAGGAAGCGCCGCGTGCAACCGACCCGGGAATATCCGTCTAATCGTCCTGCCAACAGATTTTCCATTGACGTTACTTGACGACAATGATACCGTGCCATAATATATGCAAATTTTTTATCGCTTTGTTATTGGTATTTTTTAACGAAATATTTTTACAAGCTAAACAAACAAAATTGATATCAATCATTTTGTTATTTTGAAATGTTATTGGGGCAAGTAAAGTACTGAGTGCTAAATCATTATGACAATGACTGTATCTAGTGTCAAATAATCTAAACGAGTTTTGGTCTTCTGTGAAATAAAGTATTTATAACAGGAAATCTGTATTTTATAGCGACACATTTCAACTGCTTAATCTACAAACCGGCTAACTCCATTTGGGAAGATTGTTAAGAAAGGAGAAAAAAACTTAATAATTTAACTATCGAACGGAATTCAACAATTCTAAAAATACACTTGGTTTTTTTTTTTACAAATAAGCTGCAATATAAATTAATACAGTATTTTAGCTAAATTAAACTAAGAAAAATTCTCCGCCATTCGCCGTATATATGGACCGATAAGGGACGGCACCAATTGGAGGAGACGATATAATGCTGAGCTCTACGGGCTGTACGAAGATTGCAGCGCAGTTAAGATTAGGAGACTACGATGGCTAGGTCATGTGCACCGTATGAATGACAATGAACCGGCAAAGAGAGTGGTGGCCAGCAATCAAATAGGGCGTAGAAGAAGGGGCAGGCCAAAGATTCGCTGGTTGGATGGAGCTGCCAATGACTGCCGTATTCTGGGGGTACCGAATTGGAAAGCAGCGACACTGGATAGGGACAGGTGGAGGAAGCTGTTGGAGGAGGCCAAGACCCACAACGGGTTGTCGTGCCCCTGATGATAATGATGACACTATTTTAGTTTCCCTTTTATATATAAAGATTTTTTTATAAAGAGCGGAGTTGTTCCATTTACGATATTGGAAATATGGCCCTGCAGTTGACTGTTTTGTGTGAAGCTCAATAACGCATTTATTTTTATATGTTAAGGAATTTAAAATTTTGTGTGAGAATAGAAAACATGCTATATAACAAAATGTCATCAAAATCTAAATGTTGGTTAAAAGTTCAGTTAGCTGATTTGTATGTTAAGCATACACCGGTGAGAAAGTTGATAAAATTGACTTTAAAGTTAAATGTGTGATTGTAAATTTTAAATAACCGTTAATTCAGGGCTGGTGAACCTTTTTACGTAGGCATGCCAAAATTTCCCTAATATTATTTTTCGATTGTCTGACGTGCCGAGTATAAATAGTTTTTAAGAATTTTATTAAAAATGATTATATTCTTGATATCACTCAGAGAGCATAGCATACATAATATAAATTTATTTCTTTTTTTCAATTAAGACATACATTCCGGTCTACCAATTATGAAACTGCCAAAATTCATACTACTAGCCCCACGAAGTTTTTATTTCTTATTTGGTCCTGGGGACAGACATTTTCGCGGATATTATTGAAATTGTTTGTTACTGTATTACTTATGTTGGTTCTTTACCCATAATTAATAAACACCAGAATTAGTCTGATCAGATGAGGTATTATCTCGCCACAATAGTCTCAAGAATTGTAGATCGATCAAAATCAGAGATTCGCGGCGCGGTTTCCCTCCGCTTGATGAGGTTAGTGCGATAATATTAAATGTGATGCATGAAACCTAAATTTAGACATATGCAATTAAATATTTACAATAAACGTAATACTTACATATTCTTGAAGAGTATTTGCCTGCTATTTTTATAGAATCCGATGTGTTATTTATTATTATTATATGTATCTTTTTCTTTTCAAAATAAAGCATTCGCGTGCCATAAGTTTGTTACCAATGTGTTAGGTGATTAGGATGTAGGTAAAAGTCTAAAGTTTTTGACATAAGCATTTTAAAATTAATAAACACATGGAGCGTTATGGAATAAAATATATTTTAACTTCATATTAATTAACCGAATGCGAGTGTAACCGAATGGTAAGAAAGAGAGAGCTCGGAATTTAGATATCATGGACCCCAATAGTCTGTAACCCAAGCTTAATTAACTAATCAATTTCTAGCACAAAGATGAAATAATTGCAAAACACTGTTAAAACGGTCTAAATAAGAAAATAGATAATCTTGAAAACCATTCTGGGAAAATAATAATATTATTATAACCAATAGAAAAAATCTTTTCTCATAAGTGTTTTCAAAATGATGTATGTTCAATAATTATAATGTTGCATTCTTAAATCTTGTAAATTATTCTTTGAATAAAAAAAGTAATTAATTAAATATTATTAGCAAGTTCAAGGAAGCTACAACACTAAAATATCTTGGAGCCATATCTGACGTCGGTTAGTAATTAAAGTAATACCTACTTTGATTTAAAATACAAAAGCCAATAGCCAATCGTAACTCAATTTCGAAAACGCTTCAGGGGGTCTATTCTATACACAAACCTGCTTTCGGTCCTCTACGGCAGCTAAATAGGATAGGAAAGTATCGAATATTATTAATACTTATTGTAACAATTACAATAAGTTAACCGTCTGAACTGTCAAAACTGTCTATCTCGGTCTAAAATTTATCGCAGCCAAGAGAGATGCTGTTAAAACATAGTACTTATTGTAACACTTATAACTAAATTATTGTAATTGTTACAATAAGTGTTAATAATTCGATACTTGTATACCCTATTTAGCTGCCGTAGCGGACCGAAAGCAGCCTTGCGTATAGAACAGACCCGCATATTATAAGAGCCATTAGTTAAAATTTGTCGTAATTACGTATGGTATCTTTAGCATAGTGCTATATGTGCGTGGGCGCGAAACCCAATAAATGCAGGTTCAATTCCTGCGGGGTGTCTTACTTTTTCAAAAAGATTTTTTCGGTACAAGTCGGTTATGTGAAATACAGCGGCAAACAAATTTTGAAAATAGCCGATATACTAGATTATCTGTTTGGTTAACCTAACTTAACCTAACCTAACCTTAACTAACCCAAACTAACAAATAATCCAGTATATATGGTATTTTCAAAATGTGTTTGCCGCTGTATTTCACATAACCGACTAGAGCCATTTTTTGTATTGGTTATAATATAATTTTCTCAGAAGTGTTTTCAAAATAATGTATGTTGTATAATTAGAATGTTGCATTCTTCAATCTTTTCAATTATTCGTTGAATAAAAAAAAGTAATTTTGTAAGATAATAAAAATGTAGAGTTCGTTTGGAATTTGATTTCGATATTCATGAAACCGACTTTCTATCAATTTTTAATGCATTAATTTAGTGATGTTGAAAAGGTTAAAAATAAATGTGTGTTGTGCTAATTGGCCAGAACGAGTTAACAAACATGTCAAGATATTCTTTGCGTAGGAAGGAAGTGGAGTAAGAGACGACATCGATGGAAATATTCACGAAATTGGTTTTGATTCTCAAGTGGGAATACGAAATTTAATGGTTGCCGGGGATCGGAGCAAGATTGAATTAACAATTTGAACATCACCAAGAGGTATGCGGTTGAACATTTCGACTCAAGTGAATAGGAATAATATATTATAATTTATCCAGCAAGGATCAATAATATGATTTATTAGCCAATAAATTCTTTGGTGAGGATAGGATATTAGCATTACAATTATTAACCCCATTAAGGGAAAGTATAATTTCATTAGTTCAGTGATGAAATTACTTAACAAATAAATTAAAAAGTGTCTTTAAAATACATATATAATAATAAAATACCAAAAATATTATTGAATTAAAAAAAATGTTGTTTTTTTATTATATTATACTAAATAAAGGTACGCAAGTTTTAAGAATGCTACGAGGGTGGGTCAATAAGTCCTTAGAAAAGCCGACAGGTGGCGCGACTAGTACTGTAAGCGGTTTGTTTTCATGCAGCGGCACTACCGATTCAGTATGCTGCGAAGTTTCAATCAGATTGGTCGGGTTGTTGTGTGTTTCTCGTACATTTAAAAAAAAAATTGCTTGTGGAAAATGGAAAAATGGAAAATGGAGAAAATTGAGTTTAGAGCTGTTATTAAACATTTTCATATAAAAGGGTTAACAGCAAAGGAAATAAAAAATGAGTTGGATTTAGTTCACGGCATATCTGCTCCTTCACTTGCAACTATTTATAACTGGTTAAATGAATTTAAACGTGGTCGTACATCAACAAAGGATGAACCACGCTCAGGACGTCCTGTAGAGGTGACTACACCAGAAATGATCAATAAAATCCACGATATGGTGTTAAGTGACCGAAGATTAAAGTTGAGTGAGATAATTGAGGTTACAGGGATCTCAAAAGGTAGCGTCATTTCTATTTTACATGACAAATTGGGCATGAAAAAAATGTCTGCAAGATGGGTGCCGCGTTTGCTCACAGTCGACAATAAACGCAATAGGTTGGTGGCCTCTAAAGCCCTGTTGTCGCTCATGCAACGCAATCCGGATGAATTTTTTCGTCGCTTTGTGACTGTAGATGAAACATGGATACACCACTATACTCCCGAGACGAAAGAACAGTCAAAGCAGTGGATTGCGAAAGGCAAACCATGTCCAAAGAAGGCGAAAACCGCAAAATCAGCTGGTAAGGTTATGGCTACTGTATTTTGGGATGCACGTGGAATTATTTTCGTTGATTATTTGGAAAAAGGAAAAACAATAACAGGGGATTATTATGCATCTTTATTGGACCAGCTAAAAAACAAAATTGAAGAAAAACGGCCTCATTTAAACAGGAAAAAAATCCTCTTTCATCAGGACAATGCCCGTGTTCACACATGTTTACGATCAATGGCTAAAATTGAAGAATTGAAGTTCGAATTGGTCGACCACCCACCGTATTCGCCAGATTTAGCCCCCAGTGACTTTTTCCTTTTCCCAAACTTAAAAAAATGGCTAAGTGGACAACGTTTTTTTTCAAATGAAGAAGTCATCGATCGGACAAATGCTTATTTTGAGGACCTTCCGAAAACTTATTTTTCTGACGGTTTAAAAAAAATTGAGAAACGTCTAACCAAGTGTATTGAGCTCCAAGGAGATTATGTTGAGAAATAAATAAAAAATACAAAAATAAAAACTGTTTTAATGCTTTTTTCTAAGGAATTATTGACCCACCCTCGTATATTATTATCACATAATTTAAAAAAAATCTAAAAAAATCAAGAACAGATCTACGAGTATCATAAAGTTAAAACTGCTTCACTAGATTAATATTATCATATTATTATGATTTCATATATTATTTCTATTTAAATACACTGTTTAATATTTATATAATATTATATAAGTCCATAAGTTTAATAACATGTAGCTGTAGTATAATAGCGATCAATTATCTATTGTTTAATGTATCAAATTATTCTGCAATAATATATTCCCAGCGAATCATTTTCCAGCAAACAACTCTTAGCTAGATCAGCAAGTTGATTGGCGATATTAGATACGGTATATTATTACATCATATCACAGCACATTATATCATTACGGTGTATTAGCCGAATAATCATTTTTCATGGTATCATATTTTCTTACGACTGTAATAATAAATAATATTTCACAAGCTACTCGATTTAAAACGTTGACTCTATAATTAGTCCAATATGATTATGTACCAGAATTTAATGTTAATGTATTACTTTTTATTGTATAAATAACGAAGAATAATTTATCTAAATGTCACTCGAATCCAAGTACCTAGCTCGTAACTATCTCAGTAGATTATATGTACTATCATTGTATAATATACTATTGTACCGATACGCTGCTAATAAATCTCACCCTGCTACATCGTAGACTTCATTATCATCATCCTCAACCCACACATCGAATACCACAGTAGTGACCCAATAAACAAAAAGCATCTATAGAAAACAATACAATACATTCTAATAGATTTCCGTTTTGTACTATTCCATTTGAATCGTTTTTTATAACCCGGGTTTCGCCTTTCGGCATCTTCAGGCGCTGTGTACACTCACCAAAAGGCAAATGCACACTGACAATGAATACTATCAACTCTAACTTATTTAACAATAATCAATACTAAGGTGTGGGGTTTTTTTTTTACAAATACTTCAACTATTCATAATTTGTTTGTTATATATTTTTATTGTCATCCTTGACTAAATAGGTAGGTGATAGAGTTTTTACCTACTTTATTGTATTGATTTGTTATATAAGTTAGAGTTAATTGTATTCGTTGTCAGTGTGTATTTGCCTTTTGGTGAGTGTACACAGTGCCTGATGATGCCGAAAGGCTAAACCCGGGTAAGGCTAAAACGACTCAAATGGAATAGTATAAAACTTAAATCTATTAGAATTTAAATTCAAATTCCATCAAGTACCTTCGGTCGATAGTATTAATATTACAATACAATAAAGTTAAAATAAAAAAAAATCGGTCTTCTTAAGAATGTAAGCTGTAAACAATGGCTTTGTACTGAGGCCTTGTATAATGAGAAGCATTACTTCTTAAAACTACGGTTTCTAAAGTTATAGTTGTCAGTCTTTAAGACAAACTTCGGCAGCGTTCATCGTAAATTGTGAAGAGAGTTTAAGTCAGGCTTCCTTGTTTCGGGAAAGTCTCACAGACACGCTCATCACAACGTCTCGACGAAAGTGTGAATCAGGCTTAATGATTTCAAACCAATGTAGTTAATATGAGTGGCACAGTTTATGTGTAAACAATTGTGTTTTAGTTTGTATTGATTTCAGAAATTGTGTTACAGATATAATAGCTGATATGAGTATAAACATAAACAATACCCTATAAATTCGTATGATCAGAAATAATAATGTATTGCTTTAACCCGAACACTATTGTTTATTTTAATAATACACCACATTTGTTCCGATATACCACAATATACACACATAGATAATGATTTTCCCAAACAGGTATTGTGTAATTATATATAGGTTAACTTGCTCACTGCCAGAGCTGAGTTAACTCGTTAAAGCATGTATGTCGCGTCAAGCCATGGACGAGTTAACTCGTGCGGTCTTGTAAACGGTATTACTTCTGAATAAACTGTTTGTGTACTTATATTATTTTCTAAACAATATTTATCATTTTAGTGTAAAAATATTCACGATAAACTCGAGAAACATGTTGATTTGTTAAATTTTCACAAATATTCATCATTTTTTTCCTACTTCTTTTTTTAAATGAATTCATTTTATTCCAAAAATAGCTCGCACACAAGTATCCATCTAATAAAAATTGGCTGGCTGTGAAAAGGTTAAAGATCCCACCGCCAGGGCACCTTTTAATCAAAGTATTCGCAATTTGCAGCCGTAATCTGTGTCGTTCATATTAAGGGCATTGTACTGATATATGTACAATGTCCTCCAAAACATCACATTCATTGCAGAGGTGCGAAAAGCTTCTTTTACCCATTGTGTGTCCTGTTCTTAGCCTCAATATCAGCTTAAGCTCATTTTTCTTCAAAGGAGACTCTGCAAACCAGGACACCAAACGTGGGAATGGTATAATGGACTTACTCCATTTCCCCTTTTCTAGGGATGCCTTGTGGTGAAAATCTATGCATATGCTTTGGCACATTTTCTTTATCGCCAATTAAATTATTATATTATTTTATCCATATGATGATGTTTGTCATGAAAGTAAGTGCCTTGAAAACTTTTGAAAATTCATGTATTACTCGCGTACCTACCCTCTTAAAGGCCGGTTCAGATAAGTCGAGTAACTGAAAATTTAGCAACTGAAAAGTGTCCGAACACAATAAATTCGTGAGTGACGTCTCAAAATGAACAGATCACAACGTAACAAAGCAAAAATAAATAATTAACTTCTAAATGAGTTAAGAGTGTTTGTTGTCAGTGTGTGTTTACCTTTGGTGAGCGTACACGGCGCCTGAAGATGCCGAAAGGCAAAACCCGGGTACCAAAAAAGATTTAAATGGAATAGTACAGAGCTTGAATCCATTAGAATTTAAATTGAAATTCCATCAAGAACCTTCAGTCGATAGTATTAATAAAATAATTAACTATTTTTTTTATTCAACGAATAGTTCACAAGATTTTAAAATGTAACATTCTTTTTATTGAACATAGGTACATAATTTAAAAACATTTCTGAGACATAATATTATATAACCAATATATTTTTTATAAGTATATAAAAATACGACACACAGCAGGTTCGTGACACACGTGCGTGATGAACCTGATTTAAAGTTTTAAAATTATGTATGTTCAAAAAATAATAAGTTAATTAAGGAGGAAGAAATTCTACGACAACTAATGAACTTGACTAAAGATAACGTGTTCAGACTTAGCTTGTTTAGTATTTAGTGAGAGGTGTTGGGGGTACTACTCGACCAAAAATTAGATCAAAATGGATTGACTCGACTAAATAATTTTACTAAAATTGTCTGTTCGTACACATATAGTTACTAAATTACTCGCCACTTGACTAAATTACTCGAATAATCCGAACCGGCCTTAAGATTAAGTAAGGCCATGAAAAATCCTAAATTAAGTTCACTTCATTCAACTTTTTCTTTTTGGACATAATGAGGTCTCGCTCACAGGCACATGAATAATAATATATCAATATACAATATTAAATATATTTCATATTCAAACTCAATCCATTATTATTCTTAGATTTATATTATATAGGCACGTTCAATATGTATATACATATTGTTGTATATAGCCTTAAGAAAACCGCAGCCCAATTTAATAACTCATCCGCTAATCCTTTAAAATATGATAAGATAAAGAAAACGGGTAGACGGGGGATGATGAATAAAGGGGCAAGTCTGCGGGAAGCGAAAACGGCCATTGAACACGAACCTGGGGGAAATTGGGGCAATGCAAGCACGAAAATTTAATAAAGTAATAACACAATATGTAGTAACGTTATTATTATTTGCTAGAAGATACGCCTTTATAAATACTCAGTTACCTTATAAATGAATATTTTATAATATACCTACAAACCTGTGTGGGTAAGTTTATTACAATATTGTAGACATCTTTATATTATATGCCTATGAAGAATGCAGTATAAAATTTGATTGTTTTATACAATTATTATTTTATACGTTGTGTTTGGAAAATATTAAATTTATATATTATGAAATATAATATTCATTAAAAGGGTAGAGAGTAACGGAATAATAAAACATGTAATTGAATATAATTTACACAATTTATAACGTTCTCAAAAATATACATATTCAGAAAATCTTTTTTTTTTTAATCGAATAGGATTTGAACACACATCTATCGCAATCTGAGCGAGAGCTTTACCAATAAATTATATATCGATATTCTATGACAAATACGCGTGTGATATATCTTACATTCCAACAATAATGCTTATGTAGAAATGGGGCAAACAACTAACTAAATACAAATTATAATAAACCATTTCTTTTATTCAACGAATAATTCACAAGTTTTGAGAATGTAACACTATAATATATATATATATATATAT
Source organism: Rhyacophila brunnea (assembly GCF_057557595.1). NCBI lineage: Eukaryota > Metazoa > Arthropoda > Insecta > Trichoptera > Rhyacophilidae > Rhyacophila > Rhyacophila brunnea. The sequence goes on along the minus strand of NW_028232806.1, from coordinate 35,167,112 downwards.
ATTGTGCATATAATTTGAAAACAGAAAAAATCCCGTCGGGCGATGTTTTTTTTCCAAATTCGATTTTTTATAGTAGCCAGGTATATATCAGAGTTGTTTCCAAGTTACGTATGGTAATGTATTTATTACACATAGTACCTAATCGGTTCAAGTAGACGTTTTAACTAAATATTTGAGATACTTTACTGGAGGTTCCTTACTGAAAAAACACAAAAACCGATACTCAAAAATAACGCAGTTTGATAAGCATTTCATATAGAACCTACTAGTAAAATTGTCGTAATTAAGTAGGAGGGCCGTTACTTAATTATTATTAGTTAAAGCATATTGGCGCTATATCAGGGTAGGTATATATCTGAGGTTAGGGATTGCAATACCGGTATTTCAAAACCGGTATTCCAGTATTTATCAATACCAAAATACCGGTTTTAAAAATTCAAAATACTGGAATTTTCGGTATTAAGAAAGCACACTCGTTTACGTTTTTGAAATTGGATTATAAGTTATGTGCTGCTTAAATGCAAACATATTGAGATTGACAACAGAGATGAAAAATAATAAAACAAATATCATCAAATATATTTATATAAGTAAGTGTCGCCATGAGTTATCATAATTTTATTTCAAAATAGAAAACATCCGTAACAAAAATGTTCAATTATTTTACAATTATTTATGACTGTACAAGCGTTGAATTTAAGGGCGGACATGCTCAGCGTAGGTTAAGATGGAGGTTTTATTGTATTTTCAAAACATGATCCTGGAAATTCATAAAACGTTGTAGATAATCTATTTATATAATTTTGAAGCCTTACTATCCTTTATATTTATTTTAAACATTTGGCGACTGCATAAAGTATTTTTATTACATAACATAGTATTCTTTTAAACCTCTCGCTCTAATGTTTTAGAATATAGTCATATTTCAGTACATAAATGTGCAGTGGTGTTAAGATTTTTGAGATTTATTAATTTTGAACGCATTTATAAAACCGTCAGTATAATTTATGTTGACATTATTATAGTGAAATATTTACGATAAAAAATTATATTGATAATCTCTGTGATCCCAAATTTGACAAGAATTGGGCATTTTATTATTCACAAAATGGGCAAGATTTACACATTTGAAGATAATTCTAAAAATACTAATTATAAGCTATGTCTTTAACCAATCAAGTGTAATAAACATCCTACGAATAATGATTGCTTTATAATAATTATTGACCTAAGAATAAGGTAGTGTTTTTTTTTAAATACGCCATTTCTTTTGGCATTCCCCGGTGGTTAAGCTACAACATACGGCCGTAGCCATAAATTGACAAACTAAAACTGAAGTAGGGAGTAAGAACATGTTAACGCGCGTGTTTGAACATGTACCCAATCGAAAAAAAATCTTTTTTTTTCAAACTGTTTTTTTTAACGTTTAAAAAATACCGGTAATCAATACCGAAAAACCTGTATTGACATATTCATTCGGTATTGCAATCCCTATCTGAGGTGTTTTAAAATTATGTATGTTACATGTCATAATTATACTTAAAAAAATATTTTTTAATCAAAAAGGATCTCGAGGTTACGTTTTCTTAACAGAATGTTGCTCTTTCAAACTGCAGCTCTGTGCATCTATTCACTTGTAAAGTAATATTGTAACAATTACAATAAGTTATTTGTGATTGTTATAATAAGTGGTGTTTTAACAGCACCTCTCTTGGCTGTGATAAATTTTAGAACGAGGTAGACAGTTTTGACTGTTTTGACGGCTAACTTATTGTAATTGTTACAATAAGTGCTAATACTTCGATACAAAAAATGAAAAACTATCCTTGATAGCTGCTGATAGCGGCCTATAGCAGTATTGTGTATAGAATAGATGCGCTGATCTGAATAAATCCTTTAGTGTGGAGAATTATGATTTCATAGTCTTCAGTCGGCTAGCAACTTCCAGGTTTTCTTAAGTACTCTATACAGAAGTGCTTTATAATGTTAAATTGACCACCAAAATGTTTCCCAAATGTACATTGTTCTTCAAAATTTTTAAGTAGGTACTTTGTTTTCTTAATGTTCACCGTAAAGTTTATTCGCTTCCCATCACTATGAGAGAAAATATCATATAGATACATAATTAAAAAACACCTCAGAGAAAAATATAACCACTAGAAAAAAATGTTTTAAAAAAAATACGTTGCCCAGCGGGATTCAAACTCGCGCACCTAGGATTATGTGCCCGTGCTCTACTAACTAAGCTATTTGCGTTCTATCTAATTGTGACAAAATTAACTAGTAGTTTTTTCAATTCACTCTACTGGACTTTTTGAATTGCATTAATTTTGGCAGCTGGCTTTTGTATTTTAAAGCAAAATATTAATTATCATAATTACTAACCGGTGTCAGCATCTCTCAAAATTTAAATTATAATGTATTTTTTTATTCAACGAATAATTGACAAGATTTAAGAATGTTACATTCTTAAATCTTGTTAATTAAACGTTGAATAAAAAAATATCAATGTATATAAACAGTGGCGAAGAGTGGAGGTAGGATGTAGCAATTCTACATCAATAGTACACGCTATACTTCGTCAGTTATACTTATTTGTTTTCATTGAATTAGGAATTGCAGATTTAATTAAAGTGGTAAAATGAGGTTAGTTTTTAAAAATCAATTAAACCCTGCCTAAAGTAAACCATAATAGATATTATTATTAGGTAAAAAAATATAAAAATTTATAAATTTATGGCATTAAATCATATATAATATTAGATATTTTAAAGATTCAAGAATGTTATGGCCTGGTTTAGGCAAGGTCTAATTAAATTTTAAAAACCATCTGCAATTTGTATTCATAGTTCAATGAAAACAAATACTGTTCGAAAACAAGATCTCGTCGATAACCGGAAGTCGCTGTAGTTACATATAGAAGACTTCTCAGCGACGTAACTGTCATGGCAGCAAAGCATGTTTAAATAATGTATTGGTTCTCTTTTTAGAAGCGACTCCTTTTCTTCTTCGCAATAAACCAAAAGTTTACTATCAATTATTTTAATATCAATCCAGATCGTAATATATATTTTTTATTATAAAAAGTATAAAATTACGTAAATTGGTAAATCCGTAGACAACGGAAGTGTAAAATGAAATGATAAATTTAGGGGCGTTCCTCATTTGAAACGTAAGTACGATTAACTGCATAGGATGGGCTTATTAGTTTACAGTTTTAACACGTAGACAAGAAATTCTTGTTCGACAATAAATATGATTGACAAATCGTGCTGAAATTTTTTTCAGATCTTTACACCCTACTTCCACTATTTAGTCTAGGCATGGTTTAATTTAATAATTTTAAAGTTATTTCAATGAAAACAAATAACTACGACTGACAAAGTTTCGTGTGCACTATTTGTGTTGAATATCCACAACCTACCTCTACAACCATCATTCGGTGCTTACCACCAGATCATACATCAGAAAATACTTTGTGTGATCAGTTTAGCGAGCTTCTCTTATTGTTTTATCTTCTAAATCAAGATTAAAAAATATAGACAGATAGATTACACGCTTATAATATAATATTATTATTAACAGTGGTTTATAAATTATCGGTGTCATAAATATCGGTTATAATATAACTATAAAATACTATCTATTAAATTTAGTGGGTAATAACACTTATAGCACAACGCTAAGTAAACATTGTTGTTCGCTTGAATAAACTCCGCGGTTTATGTTTAATACTATTATACGGAAATGTCTTGTATTATATTAGAAATGTATTATTATTTTATAATAGACTTTAGAAATAGGAGAGTTGCCAAGTGTTTAACTTAATTTATACAACAACGTGCCGGAATAATAAACGCCCGGATCACAATAATAATATTGATCTTTTAAGCTCATTATTCAGGTGTTGCCAGGATACAAACTTACTTAATTATATACATAATAATATTTTTAATATTGTTTGATATGCTATTTGAAAATTGGTATACCGTACTCTTCTGCGAATTACCTTGGAGGTAAGATTGAAGATATTTCATTTTGAAATTAGTTATTATTAATAAATTAATTTAATTAACTGCTTTATTTAATATTATAACTAAGTTTATTTACTATTTTCTATCAATAATACATTCATAAATCGTATCCGGAAATTTTTCACCGTGAAATGTTGTATTGGGGTCGTATATTAAAGACTGTCCAACCTCTTTGGGTCGTATTATAATACTGAGATAAAATTCATGTCTAAATAAAACAGCGTTATTGTCAGTTTACAGGAAGCCACGCTAAACAAATTTTGAAAATACCCGATATTCTGGATGGTAAGTTAAGTTAAGTTAGGTTAGGTTAGGTTAGGTTACGTTTTCATTCTCGAATTGATGAATTTTACCAAAATCAGAGATGAGGAATCCCATAAGTAATCTCAAAATAAAAACTACCGAAATACAAGGGAAAGACAGTAGAGAATAGGTATTTAATTAAATTATAAATACAGAATACTGCGTAATTTTACCACGTTTTTATTAGCTCGTCTTCTTGTTTGTCCACTACAGTTTTTTTTTGTTCTTCCAAGATTTGTATTGGACGATTGAATATTTTTAACTAACTTTCCGACTAGCTAGACATTTGAAACTTTTAGAATATATCAGAACACGATGACAATGCATTCTTTTAATACTTTTAGCCATTTTTAAGCAGAATTGAATTCATTTTCAGTTAATTCTGTTTTTTATGGAAAGTTATTTCGACACCATTATTGATTGCTAGGGTTTTGGGGTCCTAGCAACTAAATTATTAATATATTATACGTGCGTTACTATGGAAATCAATATGAAATGTCAAAATTACATTTCAGTATTCTATATTTATTCAGTATTTCTATCAAGTACAAAAAAAGTACTTATTAATACATAGAATTGTCAAGTTAATATGATTCAACAGAAAATTTTAAAACGTGGTACATAAAAAGTTCTTTTTATCTTGTAATTGTTTAACTTAATTTTAACTAAATAAAAATTAACACATTTAATCAAGATGTTAATATTGAAACAAACATTTGTGCAAAATTTTCAAACGCCATAATTCTAGAACAAGGCATTTTCATTTGTTTTACTATAAAACAACAAGCCAAGTCAAGTTTATATGATTCAACAGTAAATTAAAAAAACGTGGTGTATAAAAAGTTCTTTTTATCTTTAAATTATTTTCATCTCGGTGATATAAAGATGCCCGTATAGTATACTGACATCTCTTCCCGATAAGAAAGCTCACGGCGAACTGTGCTACGGTGAAATGTTATGCGTACAATTTAAATTATTTAAATTTTGAAATCAAGGCGTTCGCAACGCGTCCTAAAAAAGAACTAATAAAATTTGAAAATACCAAGCTAAAAATTGACTTATGGTTCTTATAGTCCTCACTCTAAAGTCACCGACAAAAGGTTTTTTATACTGAATATTGAGATAGGAAGATACGAGCTATTGAGACTGATGGTCGATTGCCAAAAAAAATGGAAATGCAATAATTCTTAGTTATGATTTACTGAAAGTCAGAAGGTACCGTGTTCAGATCACGTCGGGGTCACTATTGTGGGATTGTTTAGGTGACTTGGTGAAACACGTCTGCACATTTGATAATAATAATTTAAAAATATAAACGTTTGCGTTGAAACGCAGGATAACTTGTGACTGTGTTGTTGATAGTATCGAGGCCTGCCACGGACTGATGTGAACCGGGACGCTACATGTGCCATCAGTGTGGTACGTTTATTATTAATATTTTTAGTTAAAGGGCGCGACTCAAGAAAAGATTTATACTAGATACGTTGATAGTTGTAACTTATTGTTTTTATTTTATTTTTTATCTTGAAAGATCTTGGAGTTGTAAGTTCCTAAACCCGCTACTGATCTCTTCCATATGGGGATAAACAACTCAATCCGTGTCGGCATATTGATCGGCGATATTAAGTACCCAGTAGTCCAATTATGGCAAACTCAGTAGATAGCTGATTGCAATGATTGTTTCCACGATGTCCATTTTCCACATAGTTAGCTATATCTGATGACGCAAGCTCCATATGATATACTTGACTCAATTAAAATAACTATTTCCTAAATATTCTTTTCAAAATATCATTTTGATTGTGAGTACGTCAATAAATAGCGGATTATAATTCATTGGGCATATCACTCGAATATAAGTTCCCGGTCTGTTAGTATCTCAGTCTCGGAATCGCTCCGCACAACATCTCATTCTACTGAGACTCGGACCTCGGAACAGTATCATAAGTATTGTAACACAACTACTATTGTACCGACTGTTTACACTGAAAATAAAACTCGCTCCTCCATCCATCGGAGCAACCACAAAATTATCTACTTCATCATCCACAACACCATAACTTCCACAGTGATGACCCCTACTTCTTCTTCTTCTTCCACCCTGTCATGTCCCAACATTGGGGCATAGGGCAAGCACAAGTTGGCGCCACTTCCCTCGGTCCATCGCCAATTCCTGCACCTCCCGCGCCATGTCAGACCTGCAGCACGTAGGTCGCTTTTGTAGCACCGCTGCAGGGTGAGGGAGGGCCGGCTACGACGACGGAACCCTCGAGGCAGTGCCACAAGGGTACGAAGTGCCGCACTTTTTGGCGGGATCCGGAATACGTGTCCCAGCCACGTAAATCGTCTCTTCTTGATAACTTCAATCACCGAAGGCTGTTGTGTGTGCTCATGAACTCGGGTGTTTGTAACACGGTCGTACCAAATGTACCCTTAAGATTCGGTGGAGATATCGATTCTCAAAGCTCAAAAGCCGAGACTCTTGAAGCTTAGTAAGATGCCATGTCTCACAGCCATGCAGGAGCACAGGTAGCACGCACGCGTTAAACAAACGACATTTGGTCCTCACAGAATACAGCCTTGACCTCCATGCGACTCCAAGCTGGTTGAACGCAGAACCCGCCACACCCATGCGGATTCCAAGCTCACCAGAAATACCACCATCATCGGCAACCGTGGCACCCAAGTATTTGAATCTAGACACCAGCTCGACGGGCAGACCGGAAACCCGGAGAGGAGTGTCGGCGTCGATGCATGCAGCACTGCACATGTATTTGGTCTTAGCCGCATTCAGTTCATTCATTCTGAATGCGGATGACCCCTACACCATTATAAAATATTAAAGAAAAGAATATATAAAGCACATACCCTAAGTAAGTAAGAGTACATATAATATACATTATGTCTTTAAATATATATTATGTTACCAGATAATATTATTGGATTGATTTTATTCTGGGAAATATTTAATGGAAAATCTCACTTCACAAAGGGTGGTTCTCTTTACAAGAGCAAATATTGACGGGATTTCACCTGCCCGTGTTTTATCTACAAAATATGAAATGGCGCCTGGGATTAAGTATAATCGTTTTTTTTTGGTTTTCAGTGTAATACAAAGTAAAGAGATTGAAAGTATTTTGCCTATTGATCACGTTTTGGGGTAGGTGGGGATAATGTGTACGTGAAATTATTCTGGGTATGCTTGAAAAAGGATTTATGCCTGATTTTTTATACCGTTTTATAACGTATATTCTGTGTAAATAATTTTTAGTAATGTGCCGATCAAAAACCCGAAATATCGGTTAGGTAAAGTTAAGTTTGGTTAGATCGGTCTAAATCAGCGGTGGCGAACTTATGGCACACGGGGAAATTATATTTTATTATAATTTTGATCATGGGAATATTATTCCTTGTCCCGGATACTGGACCACAAATGGGATACAAAATTAGATAACTAAACAGCAATCTAATGACGATACTTAGCATTAATAAAAGTGTATTTTTTTGATAATTTACGCTTAATTCTTTACTTTTATATTTTAATTAGTAGGTATGTTAATTTAGTACATATTGTAAACATTTTTGGAGACCTGCTATGTATTTTGTATTCTAAATTTTATTTTTCTGTATAAAATTGTACCTACTTAATTATGTCTATTATTATTATTATTATTATTTAAATATATTCTCTTCTCTCTTGTGTGGGTAATATTTTGTTATATTGTAAATCTCATATTGTGCACGTCTTGAATTTAGATATGTTATTTACACATTGTTTTGTTTTATTAAATAAATAATATAAAAAAAGTAACTTTATTCTGTGTCAGTTGTACGTTTGTTATTGATGAGTGTGCATAGTACCGGAAGATGTCAAAAGACGAAACCGGTATTTAAAATTTATTCAAATAAAAAAATACATAATTTTTCTTTCAATATTCATTTTATTGTGATAGTATCGCTTGATATTTACCATATCTAAAATATGTGTGGTGAATACGAAGTATTATAATATGCCTAGATAGAAATTATCATGAGTTCCAGAACCATACTTAGGGGCGTAAGTCGCTAAGATATGCGCTTATCTTTAGGAGGCAAATATCGGAAACTTAGATTGCGTCGCCTAAATAGTAACCATACATAATAATACGTCATAATATTATAATACATTGTATATCTGAGGAAAAAATGGAAGTGGCAACTAATCCATTTTTTTTTTTTTACTAGAAACGGATGTAAGAAATTTTTGCTCATCCTATTAGGTTCATGCTTTGACTCTAAACACACGTTGTAAAACAATATGTATTTGCCTGACTCACGAAATTATAAGCTGATAGTATATTATTATATATTATGTAATATATACATGTATTTATTAAAAAGGTGAAATCAACAAATATGTAGTGCAACATGGCATGGAAAGGTACGTAATGGACATAACGCGGAAAAACTAACAAAATAAACCAATGGATAGGGAAGTAGACAAGGGTTAGTAATACGTTGAAGCAGATGATATGGCAATGCCTCGAGTGGACAACCGCTGGATAAATACCGTTATACAGCGGTACCAAAGGGCACTCACAAAGGGGATCCTAAAATCCGCTGGACAGAATAATAGATAAACTCATAAAATTCGGTGGATGTACGTAGCAGCAAATAACTAAGAACCAAAAGTATGGAGGGAGGTAGGGAGGCCTTCATATACCTCTTGGTAGACCTCGGATGATGATGATTCGCCATTTTATAAAGTATACAATTTTGTATAATAATCAGTTATGTGCAATCGATAATTATATCGAGTTACGCATTAATTCATTGAAAAACGACATCTTGCCAGGCTTTTGTGTAGCTTTATGTAGTCAAAAATAAACATAGATTTGTTAAGGAATATCTATGTCAAACGAATGAGTAATCTGATCCTTTTTATTGTGTCGAAGCTTCAATGACTACCGTGTGTTGCTCCAGATGTTTGAAAAGACAATATCATTTCCTTAGCTTCGAGAATCTCGTTGAAATTGCATTTTAGTGAGCTTGTCTCTATTACATATTATTAAATATAATATGAGCTTATAGGTAATAGACGTTTTATACTTTGCATTTTATCCCAATTATATGAATGGTCATCAAAGAACCAGCGTTTCTCTATTAAGTCTATGTAGAGTATGTCTCTGTCGTAGCTTACCGCCATCACTGTATATTATTATATACTTTATTAAGTTTTTATACCCCAGTCACCTTGTATATTAAATTATATAAAATAAATAACATTTTCCACTTTCTGGATGAGTGTTGTTGCTTTTAAGCTATCGGTCCGTCTATCATCCATCCAAATATTTATACAGTAGTCTCGGATATTTTCCGACTTATATGCGGTGTAAATGAGATTTGATACCCACGATGGCCGAGCGGTTATCGCATCGGCTTATAATATAGTGTGTCTCAGATTCGAATTCCGGACCTAGAAAAATCAAATGTTGTTTTCCAATATATTTTTGGACCGGAGGATGGACCTGATAGGTTAAACAAGTGGCTAACATCAATTTCTCGTACAATCCAAAAATCTGTTAATACAAACTCCACTTCGTGGAAAACTATCTTCTTAGGATCGGATATGATTTAAAAAAATAATGAAAACTCTGCCATTCTTGATAGTATTGATTTGTATGTCTCTGATAATTTTCTCAGACATCGGGTACGTTATTTGTTTGTTCTTATAAGCAGCAGAAATAATCTGCTATTGGTAAAGCACATTGGGAGCACAATAATTTACTGTGATTAACCAAATCGTTTTGGATATAATAAGATAATGATAAGTTTTAGTAAATATAAATACATTTTAATTGAATTTGAGTAGTAACTATGTTTCATCGGCGGCTCTCGTGGTGCAGTGCGTAAGGCGTTGACTTTCCATGCGGAAGCTCTGAGTTCGATCCCGGTAAGAACACAATATTATTTATGTGATTTTATAAAAACCCGGGTATTTGCGATTGTTCAAAAATACTAACAACCACCTTCTAAGAAAAAGCAAGGACATGGTTATTAATAATTAAAAAAAGCTATATTTCATCTGGGGTAGGTACTTTAAATTTCACCAATCGAAAGACGATTATTAATAAAGAATATTACATTATTGAATTAAATAAAAAAAAATATACTTATATATTGTATTTAAGAGTCTGATATTAATATTTGCTCGTAATATAAGAAAACGTGTGAATGGGCCACAAAGAGTTAAAGCATTTATAGACACATCCTTTATAATAATACAAGTACGTACTTCAAAATATTTATTGCTTCGAATATCGCATTCAGAAATAGAAATAAACAAGCATTATAATATCGAAGCGAGATAATCTTAGATAACACCCCCAATAAAGCGCAAAATAGCATTAGAGATATAAAATATCGCCCGCTAACGTTTCCACGTTACGGCAAAATAAACATGCTTACCGTTATTACTAATAGGGAAAGTTTTTCGGCAACGTTTCACATTTTTAGCCGTCCTTACGAGAATTCCTGTAGACATAGACGGGTGAATTTAATCCAGCCGATAAATAATACATTCTGCTACAACGAGGATACAGTATATTATAAAGAAGACGCAGTGGCGTCACAGATATATGCGATATCTTTAAATTTAATTAAATTTAATAATATAATATTTAGCATATGTTTTTTATAGCACCATAAAGGTTGATTTATTTTAGCATGGATACATGATTTTGCCTTGACTCCCGGGCGGATTCGTTACGAAAAATCGCTCAGGTGTAACAACAATTCATGTCACAATTGTAGCGCGGCCATTAGAGATTTCAATCGGCCGTGACCGCATTCGCTGCTGACTAGATAATGACTTTTTAATTATCACATTTAAAATGCACGTTAATTACGTCGATCGGCCGCCTGGTCATTACGCGCCAGGTGCGTCTTCAGCGTCCAAAGTATTAACAAAATCACTGCTAACCTTTTAATTACCACATTTAAATAACACGTTAATTATATCTAATAGCCAACGACTCCAAACGCACCAGTCGCGGTGTTAGCACTAAATGAGTGTATTAACAAATTTCAAGCTGAGAAGTTGCGCGGCCGCTAGAGACTCCATTCGTTCGCGAGCGGTATTAAGTATTAACAATTTCTTTTATTTTGTTAACTGTCAATTCATGGTGGAGCTGCATTGTATTGTTGTTTTTATTTAATAAAACGCAATTTTTTTTTGTAGTACTTATTCCACTTTTAATTAATATATTAGGACCGGTATTAGGTACCGGATCCAGTTGAAAATGTCCCACTGAGGCGAACGAAACCGGTCCTAATATATTAATTAAAAGTGGAATAAGTACTACAAAAAAATTGCGTTTTATTAAATAAAAACAACAAGTATTAACAAATTTCAAGCTCTTCTATAATTTTTCTTTAAATCTTAAGCAGCGACAAGTTGTTTATTTGTGTAGTCTTGATAATGTGCATGAGCAGTTTTTATTAGGTATGTAAGGTAAGTTCCCTTCGTCAAGATGGTTTTCCGATATTCGTTCTGAGAATAATGTACTCTTATAATTAATTAATAAATTTAAAAATATATTATTTCCACCTTAAGCACTGTTCACTTGTTCACCACTTGCTCAACATTTATTAGGTCCATACTCTGACTCCAAACACAAATTTTAGAACAATATGTGTATTTGCCATACCTAGAATTCCAACCTTGGAGCCACGACACTATAAACCGATGCGTCAGGCATCAGCCGCTTGACTATCGTGTTCTATAATCACATAACTTAACTAAAAACAAATATAACTGAAAATGAGAGTGATGGTACACAATAAAATGGCTGACTTATTTTTTGACTTTGGGATTTTGTTATGCTTTGGGTAATATTTTATACTCAATTTGTGAGTAATATGATGAATAGTTTTTTTTTTTTACGAGAAATGGATGTTAGCCACTTTTTCAACCTATTAGGTACTTTGGGTCCAAGGGCACATTGAAAAAAAGTCAATTTGACAGACCTGTGGGTCTATTCTATACTTATGGAACACTAAATTGATAAATAGTATCAAACTTAGGGTAGGTTTGTATCAAAATATTAGCACTTATTGTAACAATTACACGAAGCTGGTTTTTATTGTTGCAATAAGTGCGATATTTTAACAGCAGCAAGATAGGTGCTGTTAAAATATAGCACTTATTGCAACAATAAAAACCAACTTCGTGTAATTGTTACAATAAGTGCTAATATTTTGATACAAACCTACCCTAAGTTTGATAATATTTATCACTTTATCACTTTAGCGGTCGATAAGCATAGAATAGACCCACAGGAAGCTGAAACCGGGATCCACGAAATTATAAGCCGACACTCTACCTCTAAATGAAAATAATATCCATATTTTATATAAAGAAGTCTATTGAGAGTGTATAGAGTCTGTAGTAGTAGTAGAATTTTCTGTCAATTTAAAAAAAACAACATTTTTATAAAATGCGAGGTTACACATTATTTTCTGATTAAATTTATTTTAAATATAGATTTTACCGAGGCTTTGACTGCGACTCGCTGTCATATCACCTCTGCTCTTCTAGAAGGGGATCCGCCGATCAGGTCCTCACTCCTATTCTGTTAAATAACTTTATAATTTTGCCTAGCTCTTCCGTCTGACCCACCGCCAGGACACCTTTCACAGTCATTCGTAGCTGTACTCTGTGAAGTTCATATTTAGGGCATTGTAGTGCTATATGTACAATGTCCTCTAAAAAATGACATTCATCGCAGAGTTGCGATTCGCTTCTTCCCATGAGGACATCAAATCTTTTGCCCATTGTGTGCCCTGTTCTTAGCCTCAGTATTAACTTAGGGTCACTCCTCGTCAAAGGAGACTCTACAAACCAGGGCACCTCCCGTGGTGATAGTAGAATAGACTAACTCCATTTCCTCTTTTCTAATGATGCCCTATGGTGAAAATCTATCCACATACTTTGGCACATTTACTTTATAGCCTCATTTCAGTCCAGGTTTTCTGGTATCCACTGCTTCCTTTGCCAGATCATCTGACCTTTCATTGCCCTCAATACCCATGTGCGATGGGAAAATATAGATTTATGTGTATATTTTTTCTATAAGAAGTCTTGGCTGGTGCTGTGAGTGGGTATTGATTAAATCCACTCTTGTATATTTTGAGGAATAACATACATGAAGATTATTTACAGTTAAATACAAAAAATATGTTAAATATTCCATAGATATGTGTACACCACTGATTCCGAAAGCCTATCCTATCCTTTCGTTCCTCTTTTGGTTTATGCCCTTATGTTCGTGTTTGTATCATTTCTACGAGAAAAATTCTTCAACCCCAAATGGGTAGTATTTTAAGTAAATTCGTAACAACCCTTCACGAGCGAAATATCGCTACACAACATATCCCATAATGATTCAGTACTTATAACACAACTAGATTATAATAACACAGTTATATCTCTAGTTAGTTTTGCCGAAAGTTTACGTTAACTTGTTGTAGTTAGTTTCTTATTGTATTAGTCTCAATATTGATAAAGAAGGCATGACATCTGTGTGGTAACAGTCAAATTACGTCATGCGTTACATTAATATTATCATATTTTTTTCACTGTTTTGATACATATCTCATTTATTAGATAACATTTATTCTTCTTCGTGTGCCATATCAGATAATGTAAAAGTTTATTTTAGCGAAGGCTTCTCTGTACTGCGTGATGTAGAGGAGTTCTTCAACTCTTCTAACTCTAGTCTACTCTCTGATGTTTCTCAACCAGGATGTTTTTAATAAACCATTTTTTTATTCAACGAATAATTGACAAGATTTGCGAATGTGACATTCTTTTAAACATTCATAACTTGAAATCCCGACGGGGATCGTATTTTTTCTAATAGGTATTATGTATATCTGCAGTGTTTTAAGATGATGTATGTTCAAGATGTTTTTGTCTATTTGTCCTTCATTATATTAAATTGGCCGCCTAAATAATATCTTCAAAAGTGACCTACCACTGTACCTAAAGCGCAACATATTCAACCAGTATGGACCCTAAGTACAAGAGAGATATATAAACGTAGAGTAGCACAACGTCCAGAGGTGCATGCTACGCATAACGCGAAAGGACAACAAGAGTAATGAGTGGATAAGGAAACAGACAAGGGTTTGCGATGTAATAGAGTTCACTTAAAACCTCAAATGGAAATAAACTGGACACAGCTCGAAGAAGGGACAATCGTTGGACAAATCTAATCATACAGTGTACCCAAGAGGTACAAAACGTCCGCTGTATCGATGGAAGGATTAAGTTCTGCGGAAGTAAGTGGCAACGCAACGCATATTACAGAGAGAAGTAGAATCAGCTTGGAGAGGCCTTCATCCAGCAGTGGATAGATTCAGGCTGATGATGATATTAAATAATTAAAATCTAATTAATTCCATTCTAATGATATTAAATAAAAAATCAACGTTTGTGTTGGTTCATTGAAAATCCAGATGAAAATTTAATATTCCTCTTGCACAAATACACCATGGAATGATCTGGATTACGACCAATCATGACTACAAGTGGATTGACGTATGCAAGCAGCTTTATAGTTTTGAAACACTTTTTCAGTTTTTTTTTATATTACAATAAAATTGTGCAAACACTCTTACTTTGTTGTAATATTTAATTATAACACTGTTTTAA
This sequence comes from Rhyacophila brunnea, assembly GCF_057557595.1. NCBI lineage: Eukaryota > Metazoa > Arthropoda > Insecta > Trichoptera > Rhyacophilidae > Rhyacophila > Rhyacophila brunnea. Next base: position 35,152,079 of record NW_028232806.1, on the reverse strand, counting down.
AATAACGTTGTTATTTTTTTTTAAATTCTACTGTTGGTGACGCAGGGGACTGTATAATTTGAAGGTGATGCTGGATGGTGGATCTAGGGGGAAGGAGCGATTTAATAGGATACCAGACACTGAACTTTTATGATGATAATGATGATGGCTCCGTGGTTTGGTTGCACTATCACTCGCGCGGCATTCGACGGTACACTGTTGATCGATAAGGTTAATGAATAATGATGATTGGTTATATGAATGATGAGAGCCGGTATCATGGCTTGGCAGGTATTCATAAGTATCGCTTGAACGACGGTCACGCTATATCAAGCTGACCCGGCTGTGGCCCACGAACAACTTCTGAATCAGTATGTATAATAATTAAATTAATCAATAAAATGTGGTTTAGCGGTAACAGGCTAACATGCACAACAGTTGTCTTGAGCTGATTCACGCACGACGGCTGTCTGGTAGTCACTGTCTGTTCTTCGCAATTATGGTCGACCTTATGAGCCGTAATTGCTCGTCGTTTGGTCTTGTGACAATAATAAATAAGGGAATTTGAGTAGGTGGGGAATAAGGATGACTGCAAATATAAATGGCCCAACCAACTGTTATTGAGTAATTTATGTTGATGGCTATTTCGGGTTATAAACCCATCTTCAAAATGATCATATATTAAATTAATTTATGTAAATATGTGGGGTAATGCACTATGCATTACTTTGAATATGGAATGTTACTTAGACGCCATGGATTTATTGCCCAAAACTGCTAAATCTGTCATCGACTTAAAAATAATGTTTTTAAAATTGGAAATTAGTACCTATTTAACGATTACTTTTCTTATAAAATATGAAATTATATATTAATATAATATAGTATTATCTAAGCTAAGGGTTGGATTCGATTGATGTACGTCTCTATTTCTCTAGGAGAGAGAAGTTTAGCGTGTTACTCACGATACAGAGAACATAATAACATTATTTTCCTCATACATTTTCATATATGTATTACAATTTTCTCCGCCTTATCCCAAATTTCCTCGTATCATCAAAGAAATTATGTTTATGTTATTATGTAGACGATCTCTTTATTTTGTTATAATTTAGAGCGCGTCATATGTTAATGGGTACCGATTATCATAATATATGTTAAAAAATACAACGAATAAAGAAAAAACAAAAAAATGTACGCATTTAATTTAAATATTTATGTTATTTATTGGAGTAGGTATGCTTTTTCTCGAAATAAAAAATGTATGAGTGAGTTAATTAAACGTCTTAATGAAAGGAAATACCGTAAGTACCTACTAATTGTTATACCTCAGAGCCAGTGTCACTTAAGCATCAATGACATTAACTACTTTACGAGCTGCTTGTTGGCGAATTTAAAATCTGCCTGTAAAGTCGCCCAGTGTCATCATCGAACAAGCTAACAAGCATATTGTAAACAATCTAGCGAGAAAAGTTGAAAGCCGGTCAACTTACACGCTACACGCCGGCGTGTGGGCCTACTGCGTCTGCGCAGTAGAGCGATGGTGGCGACCTCCCGGTAAAAAAAAACGAACTACTCATTTTGACGTTTTAAAATGGAAACATTATTCGGCAAGCATTTTACGTTCATTTACGTTCCACTTCAAAGCGCTAGAGCCCGATAAAAGTAAACAACAACACAATACTTCAGATTTCAACTCGCTAGCTTGTGTCTATTATCTATGCTTTTTTACGTATATTATCTATTGTTTATGATCTGCAACTATGTTTTGTCAAAATAGTCGCTGGCTTGTGGTTTCTCAGCGAATAGAAAGTTTTGTGTGTCATCATCACAATCGCAGTAGCTAAATTCGCCAACAAACAGCTTGTAAAGTAGCTCAATGTCATTGACGCTTTAAGTCAAAGAATAATACTCTCATTAAGATTTTTGAAGCTTTTAATTTTAATGGGCTGTTTTGGAAATTTTTGGTATGTATTGTAGATATACTTGAAAAATAAATTTAACTACCATTTTTTTTTTAAATCGGACTTGACATATACTGTAACTGAATTAGAAATATGTATTTATATCACAGAATTATTCTTGTTCATTGAATTTATTCTATTCACAGCAGCTTATTGATGAAATAGATCGTTGGCCAAGTGCTCATTGCTCGGACTATCTGGATGCAAAGAATTGTTGTGAGATGAGGTGCGGTAAGTTAATTACCAGGAGATAGTAAGTAATACGGTGATAAGTATTATTGTAAATAATGCTGACAATGATGTAGCCGAAAATTGTAAAATATACCTGACTCATTTCTGATGACAATAATAATGATTTATTATTATGTTACCTAGTGGTAAAGAATGACTGTTAGAAGGATAGGATTGGTAACTGAAAAAAAGATCTAGGATGAAAGTACCTACTTATCGAACACGTATTCAGTATTTCACTGATAAAAATAGGAAAAGATATTACAAAAATCTATTTGAATAGCCATGAGATTGATTCTGCAACCCATGGCTTTATTGATTATCACATATCATTAAAATAAAACCACCGTCTGTAGATTTATATTATTATATCATACGTTTCCTTTCGAACATAAAGTTTTATTATTTAGGTTTGCCGTAAGCTACCTAGTTAAAAATCGCTTAGTTTTCCCATATAATTTTTACTATTTTTTTGACGTCATCGGTGTATTTGTTTCGATTTTGTAGGCGCATCGTAGGCATATATATTATAATCGTAAGGTTTCTGTTATTTTAAGAGTTGTCACTGTCTAATTTAAATAATTAGGCAAGTAATTTATTTAACAACTAATTATAGTTTAGTGGTCAATAAATTCTTATTATTAGAAGATTTCTTTACAAATTAAGGGGGGACATGCTCATCTTTGGTCAAAATGGAGCTTTTATTGCATTTTAAAAGCATGATCCTGGACATTCCTTAAACGTTGTATATAATATATTTATATAATTTTGAAGCCTTATTATCCTTTATATTTATTTTAAACATTTGATGACTGCATAAAGTATTTTTATTACATAAAATAGTATTCTTTTAAACCTCTCGCTCTAATGTTTTAGAATATAGTCATATTTCAGTACATACATGTGCAGTGGTATTAAGATTTCTTACATTTATTAATTTTTAAACGCATTTATAAAACTATCAGTATAATTTATGTCGACATTATTATAGTGAAATATTTACAATAAAAAATTATATTGATAATCGCTGTGATCCCAAATTTGACAAGAATTAGACATTGTATTATTCAAAAAATGGGCAAGATTAACACATTTGAAGATAATTATAAAGATACTAATTATAAGCTACGTCTTTGACCATTCAAGTGTGATTAACATCCTATGAATAGTGATTGATTTATAATAATTATTGACCTAAGAATAAGGTAGTGTTTTTTTGAAATACGCCATTTCTTTTGGCATTCCCCAGTGGTTAAGCTACAACATACGGCCGTAGCCATAGATAAGAAAACTAAAACTGAAGTAGGGAGTAAGATCATGTTAACGCGCGTGTTTGAACATGTACCTAACCGTTTTTTTTAAACGGTACTTTATGCAGTCATCAAAAATGTTTAAAATAAATATAAATATTATCTACAACGTTTAAGGAATGTCTAGGATCATGCTTTGAAAATACAATAAAAGATCCATTTTGGCCAACGCTAAGCATATCCGCCGTTAAGGAAAAAAAATAATATTAAATATCGTGTTTTGACTATTAATTAGTGCGTTAGATACTTAATTAGAAAGAAATTTTTGGCCTCGATTTTGCCTTAATTTTCCTATTTGAAATAGGATTTTGGAGAGAAACCGTTTAGTAGATAATTTTAATATTTATAGTAAATAGTTTATTTATTAATTATAAAGTATTTTAAAATACAGAGTAAATAAACAGGAAATGAAACGAAATCTATTCATTAATTTTGATAAAATACACTATTATTTGCTCTGCCTGTATTTTGCATACGAATATAAACTGTTTACTCAATATAATGAGTTAACGATTAACAACCAACGATTCCTAGAATTATTTCACCAGTTTTGTAATCGGACTAAACACGACAAATAAATAATTAAATATTTTAGTCTGTATATTAAAGTAAAATAATATTTTAGTAGGAAGTACATTAAAGGAATTTCCTTACAAAATATGTATTCAGAAAAGAGTTGAACCATAACTGGAGACAGTTTTATGAACGTTATATATTGCGTCTAAAACTGTAAATAGAATTGGTTCTGAACCTTGCAACTTGAAGATACTTATATTGGAACCAGCATACCTTAATTCTAAATATTGATCACCCCAACGCGGAACCAAAGTCCTTTATCTGGGATAATAATAAATAATCCATTGCTTAGTAGTTATTTTGTTAATTTTAATTTTTGGTTATCGTCCACTCATGCTAATGTTAGTTGTTCCAAAATAATATTTACTCAATTTTTTGATTAACAAATTTCCAAATAAATTTCTACGTAATAATTATTATTATATACATAGTAAACAAATAGTAATACAAATAGTAAGTACACCCACGGTGGCCGCGCGGCTTAAGCGTTGGACTATCACGCCGTGGGTTCCAGGTTCGAACCCTGGGTCTGGCAAGTACACATATTGTTTTTCAATTTGTGTGTAAGTCAGGGTATGGACCTAATAGGTTGAGCAAGCGGCTGACATCAATTTCTCGTAAAAAACAAAATCTGTTAACACAAACCTGTACTCTGTGGAGGCCCATATGATTCTATTAGGATCGGAAATGGTCAAGGAAATAGTAAGGAACATATTTTTTTGAATAAGTATACATTGTGATATCCATATTATGTTAGACTTGAAAACGATATCTTGAAAAAATAGTACCTAGACTATTATACATACATACAACTACTGTATGCATTTTTAAAATGAGTTCAAGGAAAACAGAATAAAATCAGTTTCAAGTCTACAACAGCGCATCTATTCTATACACACTACTGCTATCGGCGGCTATCGAGGGTAGTAATTCAAATTTTTGTACTGAAAAACTCATAATTATTTATACAATTTTGTAATTGTTATAATAAGTGCTATATTAAAACAGTACCTCTTTTGGATGTGCTAACTTTTAGAGCGAGATCGATAGTTTAATGCAGACTTATTGCCACCATTATAATACCTCAATACAACATGATAACCAACGATAGTGGCCGATAGCAGTTCTGTGTATATAATATATGCGCAGGCGATTGTAATGTTAGACGATTTAGGCAATTTTAGTTCTATATATTTCTTGAAGCGAATGAAAAATAGTTTAATCAATACCTGGTATATGCTAGTTAGTTACGAATATAATTATCAATAAATTGAAACATTAAAAATAACTGTAAAGTAACACATCAGAAACGTAACGATTCGTTTTTTTGAAGTTAAACTTCTTTTGGCACGTTTGGGAAATTAGATCAGAGGGAATTTTTGGCGTGTGACATGTAACACATAATTTATTTTTTCACACGAAAAAAATGCACTCTATTGGATTCGAACCACTGATTGTTCGATTATCATCCGAGCGCACTACCTTTACGCCACAGTATGATACTGAAATCGTGACGATTATAAAGTATAATATTATAGTTTAGAATTGTTCCGTTGCCTAAGCAGCGAATTTATTATTGTCGGCCATTTGCAATTCCTTAGGTAAACAAACTATTAAACGTCATAGTGGCAGTTGTTATTTTAAAAATAAAAACAACGATAAAGAATTATATAATTTAGTAATATAATTTAAAATTTATAGAAATAAACCAACGGCGCTTCAATAAGCGGCCCGTTATCTTACGTGTGTAATTTAACAAGATAATTAAGAGCTAGTCGAAGAATCTAGGTGATCACAAGTTTAGTTTTTGTTTTGTTACGCCAAAGAAGTATAACTTCTCACGCGCGTACATAATTACACACAACGTTTTTTTTTAATATTTGCACCAAATGGGTCTTGAACTTACGACCATCGCATTCCTGGCACTGTACTTTACCTTTTAAGTCATCCATGCGCTCACTTATCATGAAGAAATTACCTAACAATTTGATAAAAAGTAGTTGTTTCGAATTCAGTTGAAATTAGCGACCATCTTCTGCTATTTTGTATCCACATATTAACAATATGTACTAACCTTGATTCTTAGGTGACGTGAAGATCTCTTCAAAGTATACTTTTAAAATTATTGTAAGTACTTGTTAATATTTTTTTATTACAATAAATACTAAAAATAAGAATGTAGCATTTTTGATTCAATAAAGAATACATTCCTGCTACATTTATAAATCTTGTGTATTATTTGTTTTAATAAAAAAATAGTTTAACTACACAATAAAATTGAAGTACCAATGGAAATTAGCAGAAATTCTCTTACCTACAACAATATAGAAAAAACATATGATAATTAAAATTATTAATGATATTTACAATTATATTGCAGAGTATTAAAACAAATCACATTCAATAATTATAGTATAGTTTGTTTTATTATAAATTTAATGATCTTCTTTCGATAATACATTAAAAAATTAATGGTTTTGATAACCCAAATTAAATAAAGTTGATAAAATAGTACCCGCCTATATAAATATTGTCGTTATAGGTACCGTCATATATTAGTATATTATGTAATTTGGATGATGAAAAGTTCATTTAGAGAGTATACTCAAAGAAAATGGTGTTTGTTTGATTCTCACGTGGACTATATTTTTTCTGGATTTTTCTAATGTAGGTGTATTTTATAGGAACTTTGTATTCAGCACATAAAATTATCAATAATGTTTCATTATTAGGTAAGTATATTAACTATTTTTTAATTCAACGAATAATTCACAAGATTTAAGAATGTGAATTATTGGTTAAATAAAAAAATAGTTAATTAAAAATTATTAGCAGTGAGTTACAACGAAAAATCGTGGAGTGATCCATGACGTCGGTTAGTAATAAAGTAATACCTACTTTGATTTAAAAATACAAAAACCGATCGCCAATAGTACCTCAATTTGGAAAGCGCTTCAGAGAATGTTAAGAGCCATTAGTTAAAATTTGTCGCAATTAAGTATTGCGCCTTTAGCAGAGTGGTCTATTTGCGTGGGCGTAAAACCCGAGAGATGCAGGTTTGATTCCTGAGGAGTGTCTTACTTGTTTCAAAAGTATGTATGTTCAATATTGTGTATACTTTTATACAAAAGAACAGCAGATTTTTATGATTTTGTGGTAATAGTTTTATGACCTCGAATTTCTCGAATCACATTCGAAAGAAAAATACTGAGAAAGGTCTGTATTGTGAGAGTCGGAAAACTTAGACTGCATTTTTAGCCTATGTAGAAAGAGACGTGGAACTCTTTCAGAAAGGGTATTCTTGAGATAAACAGCAGGGGGTAGAAACGTTTACTAGAGGCGGCTAAGACCCAGATAAGGTTGTTGTGCTGACAATGATAATAACCTAGACAGAAACCACATTTGATGAGGTCTGTTTCTTCTTCTTCCTATATGAAATTAGATGCAGATTGAGCCTTGAAGGGATATTTAGTCCTTGTGAAGTTTTACTTATTATTACTATTTTCTTGAAAGTATTTTTGAAACCGATTGCTAATCTATGATAGGTCTTATTCTAAAATATAAATCTAACATTATTATCGTGTACCGATGCATTGATTTAATACTAATTAAAATTATAAAAACAAGTAGTGATAGCCAAGGGTTTACGTAGGGTGTTGATTTATACATTTCGCTTATCAAAAACACTGATTCAGGGACATTAAGTTACGTAAGTATATTTCGCTTGACAAGTAACAATTAATTATTAACAACTTTTTTTGTAAACGCACGACTTGGCGCGAAAAAGGTAGCAAATCGTATTTAGAGGCGACGTAAGAGGCTCAAGGGTAGGTACTGTAGGTAGCCGACTGACCGTACCCATTTCTCGACCCTCAGTCCGCCCAGAAACAGATAACGGTAACTTTCTTTTTCTTTGTTTCGCTGTGCATTATGGTCTAGCCTTGACTCATTTACAATTACAATAATATCATTATATTTCCAACTCTGTCGATTGGAGGATTTTTGATGGGGGATTTAGGCATAATGATAATATAATAAATATTATAATAATGTACATATATACTGTACATATATCAGCAGAGTTCCAATTTGATGAGTCTTTTTTTGTCGTCTCCATGCGAAAGATACGTCTAAACTTGAACTCTTCCCAACCATGCTTTGGCTGCTAAGTTGCCTACATTATTGGCTTCAAACCACAGAACAGATTAATAAATATAATTCCGATTGGCTATACCTCAATACACTACATTTTGACGCAGGTTTTGTAATATGTGAGTGTCCTACGAAAATGAACCACACACTGTATACGTATAATAGTATGTGTTGCAACCTTCAAATACACCAATATTGAATGAGCGTCAGTGCATATACCAAGATCAGTTGTGAGAACGAAGAACAAGCGTATTTTTGTCACGCGTTTAAGTTTATCTCATATTATTCCACGCTAGATATCGGTTGCCTGTTGCTCCACATCTGTTAAGTATTTCAGTTTCCATTATTACTGAATTCCCAGCTTCAAACATATCATCGATACTGCAGCTGATTGAGCATCACGTGTTTCCAATTCTTCATTATTATTTTCGGTTTCCACTTACTCCGGTTCGTATCAGATTCGTCTTCTAAACTGCCAAGTCCTGAATGCTCCCATGTTACAGTATATCGTCAGGCACGATTTGGAAGGCTGTGTAGTTTTCGCCATTTCGCCATTATTTCCATCGTAAGCGTCTTTAACAATCTTTTTAGATGGACTAAAGACGCTTTCCCATGAACATAGGCGATGTACCTAGTTAGAATTTAATTGATGATGATGATATTTATTTTACAAAAAGGCGTGGGTAACTAACTGTATGATTTTTCTCATAGTTTTCATGGAAAATCTTAGTTTTGGCATAGTGATAGCTCTAAGCTTCTAACCGTCCACAAAACTACGCCTACGAAAATGTCAGAAAATAATAAGGCAGCATGAAAATAATGGCTAAAAATATTTATGACATTGTCACTGTACAAATTTGAGTTGGATACTTGACTGTATATTATCATAATATAAACTAGAATTCTTCAGTTTTTCTCAATCAACAAAACAAAACAATTGTCTTTAGAACAAAGATTTTTTTTTAAATTTCTCATCACTTATATTATAACGATAGACTAAAGCTCCATAACTCATATAACAACTCACTAATATAAACAATTCACAGATCATCGAAAAGACAGTTATTATACATTGTGAGCACACGCGAGTTAACGATAAGCTCTCGCCACGGGCAAAAAATATAAATTAATTAATTTAATAATTATAATATTACATTTGCATTTACATTTACATTTGAATTTGCATTGCATTTGCAGTTGCATTTGCATTTGCATTTGAATTTGCATTTGCATTTGCATTTGCATTTGCATTTGCATTTACATTTACATATATATTTACATTTACATTTACATTTACATTTACATTTACATTTACATTTACATTTACATTTACATTTACATTTACATTTACATTTACATTTACATTTACATTTACATTTACATTTACATTTACATTTACATTTACGTTTACGTTTACATTTACATTTACGTTTACATTTATATCTACATCTGCATTTACATTTACATCTACATTTACATGTATATTCACCTATATTTTTGTTACTTCCATCAACATTTCATGTCAAAAGAAAAATACAACTTAATAAAAAAGGTGGTTTAGTCAAAACAAACCCTTTGACATAAAACCCTTCATTATCAATAATATATGTTATTATTGTAATGATTTAAATAAATGACATTAATCGTACAAATTACCGCTCGATGAAAATGTCATTAGTTCTCAATGCTCTTCCGCCAACTATAATAAGTGTAAATGTTTTTGGGCATTTCTCATCGGCACACTTTTATTGTGAATTACAATACATACGGTTGCTTAGACGTAATATTTTTATTAAGACTACCATCAATCTGGAATCCAATGTGGATCTTGTAAATAGATAAAATATACAATTATCGGCGTAATTAAGTGTAGAGTTTATGAAGATTTTCGAAGGATTACTGAAAGCATTAATGTTATAACCGAAGTAATGACGAATTTACGTATATCTTGAAAAGTAAATTGTCGACATATATTTTTTACATTTCTATCTGAAAATCAACGACGAAAAATTGATTAGCAAAAATATTGAAGCAATAAGACCAATACAAAAAAGGCAAGCGTAAACTGAATGACTCTGCGTATTCTGTTTAACCTGCCTCTTCCAGTGGGTATTGCAGTATTAGAACATAGGTATGGTTACATGTAAGTAGTACATATACTGTTCATCGTGGGACACTTATTCGTGCACCGCAGTACGTCAAACATGAGTTCGTATAACATTTTATCAAATAACGAGTTCTTCGTTGAACATTTCACCGTGGAATATATTTGTACGTATCTTACAAAATGCAGCGATATTTTGCAAATTGTACTGTTCCAATTAGATTAACACTAACCTAACCTAACCTAGTAAAGACATCTCATAAAATTTGCCACATATTTGTAGCATACGTACAAATATACTCCACGGTGAAATGCTCAACGAAGAACTCGTCATTTGATTAAATGTTTCACGAACTCATGTTTCACGTACTGTGGCGCACGAATAAGTGTCCTGCGGTGAACTGTTTACGTACAAATTTCCTGATACGCATATGTATTGTACTTTGGTGGAGTAACCGAGTTGATTTTTAAAAGATGTTGTCCAGGGTGTGACCATTAGCTTATACGCCAAGTTAAATTTTTACAAACATTTCCTAACCCATAAAAAATACAATAATTCCAGATGTAATTTTTAAATTTTGGTCAAATTAACTTTTTAATAACAGTACAAAAATGTGATATTTTCATTCTCCCTAAAATGTTTGTGTTTACTAGCCACGTCGTCCCTTTGGCCACATTCGTAATTTAAGGCATTTAGAAAAATTACGTCTGTCTCTGCAATGACATGATTAGTTGAAATGGATTTGACACCATTTGAAAATAAGCCTTCTGGATTTATCCACTATTGAAAATAAGTCTAATATTTAGAATGCTTTTTAAGATATTTGATGTTGAATTTGGCAAGTTTATAGAGTGAATTAGCATTGCCAGTAGACAAATGTTTGCAGTTGGACTACTTTTGTAAATTTGTACGTATGCAGTTCGTCGTATCACACTTCACCGTGAAATGTTATATCGGAAATGTCTGGTCATATATTAAAGACCGTCCAACGTCTTTGGGTCGTATAGTACAGAAATAAAATTTATGTCTAAACAAAACACGGTTCTTGTCGGTTTACAGGAAGCCAGCGGGCAAACAATTTTTGAAAATAGCCGATATACTGGATTATTTGTTTGGTTATGTTAGGTTAGGTTAAGGTAGGTTATGTTATGTTAGGTTAGGTTAGATTTTTTTCTTGAATTCATGAATTTTGTCAAAATCGGCTATGTATGAAAATTGAATTAATGTTCATATTGAATCTAATACAATTGTATAGTATACATTATACAGTCATCTCTTTCCGATAGAAGCTCACGGTGAACTATGTTAAGGTCTTATTCGTCTTGTCAGGTCTTCAATAGCTAGAATGTGTCGCTCCAGAAGCTGGCGAAGGCAACACCATTTCTCTCGGCTTGCAGGATCTAGTCGAAATTGCAGCTTACTGGGCAAGCCTTGCATGAATAAAGGTGCTCCATGCTTTGCATTTCACCGCACTTGCAGGTTTGTGAAATGTTTTAAGTACAATTTACATGTTACTTTGAAAATTACCTTCTGCATTAACAAATCTACAATGACAAATTATTTATAGCTAATTTTTCATTCATTAGCTGTAGTAGTAATCCTTTCCCAGTTGCAATTACTTCAGAATATTTCTACAGATCAAAGGTTTCTCCAACGTCTTTGGTTAAGGGCAATCTATTTAGAATACTTTGACACAAAGAATAACAAAATTATCCCATAAGATGCTTAGCGAGAAATAACAAATACATAAACCCGGTTGCTCGGATCGCTCGTCTCCCCAGAGCGGGTTCCGTTGACGTCTCGAAGCGTAGGCGTCTTATTAAGCATCTGATATTATACGACCTCACACCTCGGCTGGCGGGCAGAGCACTGATTATGCTGCCCCCACCCTTAACTCCTTCGCGGCCACCCACCCTTAACGGCCCGATCTCTGATTTGTATTCATGAATACCAGGGCGGGGGGTGCCGCAGATAAATATTTATGAGCGAGGAGCGCTTGGCGAGGTCCTGGCAGGTTTAGCTACTGCTTTACGGTGACAATTGTTTTTTGTATCCTTTTGGGAATAGACACCAAAAAAACTTAATACATGAGTATAGTGTATCCTCTATATAGATGATAGAACGTGTAGAGTAGATAAAAAACCTTAAGAGCAGGGGTAGTCAACCTTTTTATACCTACCGCCGACTTTTTCATCTCTGTTATTAGTAAAATTTCCTAACCGCCCACCGGTTCCACAGTAATGATGATTTATAAAGCAGGGAAGTAACTCTAGAAAAGGTACAGCAAGTTAAAGCATATTATAATAATTATCTAGTTACCAAATACTGTATGTCAGACTTTCGCTAGTTTGACAGAATAGATCTTTACAAAACAACTTACTTTAGTTAAATTTATCTTTTTATTTATACTTTGCATGCAAGTATGAAGTCTGATGAAATTACATTTAATTAACTAAATTATTAATGAGATCCCTAAGGGTGATGCTGTGAAACTAAATACTGGATATCTGGCTCAATTTTTGTGAAGGTCTCCTCTTTCGGAAATATTCAGACGGTTTCTTTCTTTGGTCATAATATCATTAATAGCACTAAAGCCTGATTCTACAAGATATGAGATAGGGAAAGGTATCAATAAACTGAATATAATTTTCAACATATTTGGATATAAGACAGGTATTTTTTTTATTTTGCTATAGGTTTTCATAAAACATAATGAAAATGTTTTTAAAACCCCTACCGCCCACCATGAAACACCTGCTAGTGGGCGGTAGGGACCAGGTTGACTACCCCTGACTAAAACAATTAATTTACTTCAAAATCGGTTACAATATTTAATAATATAACATTCAAGAATATTACATAGTTAGTTAGAATAGTGAATAATTTAAATATGGAAGAGTGGGTAAATTTTTAAAATGAATATTTTGGTAAGCAAGACTAATAATATTGTTTATATTTCTAATAAAAATACGTAACTCTATACTATATGAGCAAAACATGTGTCTTAAAACAAATTTTCCAGTTATTTTAAAATTCCTATTTTATGTTGTGAATGTTCTGAATTCTGATTTGTTATGTACACAATTTAATTTTACAATAAATAAATATTTTTGTAATTAACTATTTCTTTTATTCAACGAATAATTCACATGATTTAAGAATGTACTGTTATAATTATTGAGCATACACAATTCTGAAAACACTCATGAGAAAATATAGCCAATAGAAAAAATCTTTTTCGAAAAAAGTAAGACACCCGGCAGGAATCGAACCTCGTCTCTTGGGTTTCACGCCCAGGGCTATATTATTTTTATCATGAGTGTTTTCAGAATTATGTATGTTAAACATTTTTGTGTTCAGTATTATTTTCTTTAGTTTATGTGATCCCATGACCAGCATTGTCTTCTAAATATTTAAGCCAATAAATAACTTGTATTTTATTTCAAATTTGCGTTGGTTTGTTTAACAAGAGGGTTCGAGAGGTTTGTATAGATTGAGGAAAAGTTTTTCCGATTACCCCCATTTCATTTTCTTCACTCGCACTTAGTGATCGACGAATCAAGTCTTGGACAGTTTCTTGTAGATAAGATATGAAGCTAGATAGTCTAATGTACACCCTTGCATAGAGGTGGAAAGCCTGTTTCATTTTGTAGCCACAGGTGTGCCGAATGAAAACTGAAATTCTCCATACTGTAAGCAACAGAAATATTTTCTTAATATTATTATTGACATAAAATAACAATTTTCGTTTATGTAATAATACGAACTTTGGTTAGGAGGCTAGAAAATGCGAGTTTCGTTAATTAATAAATTATTTCGGAAAACGGTGTTTATTTTTGAAAAAAAAAAAACAATTACTAGACCTAGTCCTAGACTATCCCAGTCCAAGTAACTGAGCAGGTTTAACTCACAATGTGTTTTTTATACCTATTATCATATGCCGGTTGTGGTAAGTACCTCCTGCCTTCTCAGAACTGATCAGCCTATGCAGGTAATTTTTATTAAATTTTAATTTGTATGTAAAAAAGCTAGATTTATACTTTGGTACCGAAAAAGGCTCGACGATTACACATCCTATAATAAAGGCAAGGCTGTGGACGTAGTGCCTACATATGTATGAGAAGAAAGCATGTTCTATGGTAAGACAAAGAGACGCATTAGCGAGTAACTCGGCGGTTGTAAATCTTGGAGGAATTTTAGATTCGAAGCAATTCTCTGAGAGCTACAAGACCGCTACGCCTCTACGATGCTATGATCCTACGCTTCTACGGTGCTGCGAAATGACTTGCTTGTCTTCTAACGAGCTGAATTCGTAACTCGATGCCCTCCCCCAAGAAATTATAATCTATATCAGATGGGGTTTATATTATAAAGGTACACGCGTTGTTTGTTCATATTTCATTTTGGTGTTAAGATTTAATTCAATGCTGTCTCGTTAGTACGAGTATAATGAGGATCGACGGTTATAGAAAACTAAAAACAATGAAAATTATTCATTGTTTAATTTGTTTCATTGTGTTGAAAATCTTATATAAGAAGTAAGCAATAAATTATATCTAATTTAAGATAATACCTTTATCTAATAATTATAATGAATTACAATAATAGTTATTCCAACACGAAACATATTATAAGTGTCATAAAAAGTTAAATATTAACAAATAATTTTTATTTTTAGCCATAAATCTGTGCTTTCATTTGATCAAATACAATTTATAATACCAATACATCTACCATAATATAACAGTAGGGAAGGATGGAGGTAGGCTGCACACTAACTTTGTCAGTCATACGTATTTGTTTTAGTTAAACTAAGAATACAATTTGCAGATGTTGCTGATTAGTTGTTTTTCTTCTTCTTCTTTGGCCATATCCGCCCCTTAATTGGGGCATATGAACACCACGCGACGCCTCTAAGAATCCCTGTCGCTCGCCAGTCTTCTTGCTTCATTCCTGGTCAAACCAGCATCCCGTAGCTCCGTCGTATTCACGCTGTAGATAGTATTTAGCGGTCTTCCAGGACGCCGGAATCCGGTCGGTTTGAAGAGCAGGCAAGCCAGGTTGAGGTTCTCTTCTGGCATCCGCAGCACGTAGCCGAGCCAGGCCCAACATCGCCTCTTGACTTTCAGCGTGATGAGAGGCTGCTTGGTGCGTTCTCTTATCTCCTCGTTGCTCCTAAAGTCACACCAAGTATTCGTCGCAAAAATTTGTTTTCGAAGCTCAGTATACGGTTGCTCTGAGCCTTCGTAAGGTGCCATGATTCGCTACCGTAAAGCAGCAATAATAAATAGCAGAATAGGCGGCATTTGGTTTTATAGCGAGCTCTTTCTGCAAAATGCTATCTCCCGTGATGTGTACCCCCAGGTACTTGAAGCTGTCGAAGCTCTCGATGTTTTGTCCGTCGCTAATCAGAGGGAAATCTGGATCAGGACAGGTGCTATTACACAAGACGTTGGTTTTCTTCGCGTTGATTTTCAAACCATCCCGAGAGGAGTTGTTATGCAACCTGTCGATTGTCTCTTGAATGCCCTCGATTGGGTTATCGAATAGGACAGCGTCATCGGCGTCATGCTATGGGCGATCCGACAAAAATAGTGCACACTTTTTCAGTCATACTTATTGGTTATCGTTGAGTTAGTTATGAATATTTAATATTACAAGTGGTGTTGGTTAGCTTTTTTAAAATTCATTAAGCCATGCCAATATGCGTAATCGATAAAAAATATTTTTCTATCTATAAAATATCGAAAAATATGTATCGTTTAATTGTATAATTTTAAACAATTTATAGATAAAAGAATATGTTTTCACTATTATCAATTATGGCTTGGATTTGGTAGGGTTTAATTGAATTTTAAATAATAACAAACAATATCTACACATTGTAGCCTTAGTTCAATGAACACAAATACGCTTGAGTGACAAAGTTTAGTGCGCACTATTTATGTCGGATCTTAACAGCCTACCTCCACCCTTCGCCACTGATATTTTGTGAATAAGGTAGACGCGTAATAATTATAATCATATTTCATGTGGGCGCTAAGGATTAATGCTATGCCGCTAATTTAGTATAATTAAAGTTGACGATTATAGTAAATTAGACACAATGAAAATATAAAAGTATCATTAGTAATTTATATGCAAAATATTTAAGAATGTCAGTCTGAAAGCTTATAAAAGAAGTAAGCATAGAATTTGTATATGTAATTTTGGGTAATGCATACTTTATCTTAATTAAATTATCTTTTCTATTTAATAATAAATGATATTAAAAAATTACCTGCTAATAATTATTTGTCTAATAACTGGCTTTCACAACGTCAACAATTTTTCAACACCATATATCGTGTGCGTACAGGCAGAAGTCACTAGCTCCAGTTTTGACGAAATTGAGATTTTAATGTCATTATATAGAAAAAGTAATGCTGCTTGACTGGCATAAGTCACGATTTAAGATTATTGAACATATAAAAAAATAAAAGTAATGAAGAACTCAGAAAATAAAGATTTTAAAACCATTTTAAGATAAACAAAATACACAAAACATTGATTATCTCAGAACTGTGTATTTGGAGTTAGTGACTTCTGCCTGTATGCCCACGATATGACCATGATGATATACAGGTCATTGTATAACTCACAGAATTCATTATTCTACCCATTATAATATTATGTATACGTATTATTTTTCATTTGTTTAAATTGTGAATTTAATAAAAAAACTATCTCTGCAGTTTTGTTTGCAGGTTGTTTCATTCGTCAATATACATTTTATCTTACTTAACAAAACAAATTATATTTTTCAATTCACGATGGTCGAGCAGTTAACGCATCGGCTTATAATGTCGGGGGTCCTAGGTTCAAATCCTCCGTATACACATATGGTTTTTCAAATGTGTGTTTAGAGTCAGTATAATATGGACCTAATAGATTGGGCAAGTGGTAAACATCAATGCCTCTTAAAAGACTAAAATATCTGTATTTATTTATCTAAGCATATAACATGTCGAAATGAAAATAATTCTAGCAGCAAACAGTCAAACAAAAGAACATAACATTAAAATCGAATCCAGAATATGCAAACTTTACCTTTGTATATCGCGAAATTTCTAAATTGGGATTGACAGGAAAGAGAATTTGAACAAACAAACTTTTTTTGTTTCATATAATATATAGATATCTGTTGAAGCCATTTGTGAAAAGGAAATCAAACAAACATTATGCCTAACGTTCAAATATTACAATGGAATGCCAGAAGTATGAAGCAAAAAAAGGATGATATAGAACTCTACTTAATAAGACAAAAAAATTCAATAGCATTAATCTCAGAGACTTGGCTGAGGTCTGAATTAGACTATCTGAAATTCAATGATTACACGATGTATCGAAAATACAGAAGGGATGGATACGGAGGAGAGCGATTCTGGTGCATAAAACACTGGCGTCTAAAGAAGAAAGAAAGAAAGACGGAAGAGCTAGACAAAACAATTATAAAGCCATTTAACAGAATAGGAGTGAGGACCTGATCGAAGGATCCCCTTCTAGAAGAGAAGAGGCGATATGACAGCGAGTCGCAGTCAAAGCCTCGGTAAAATCACAAAAAAAAAAAAAAAACGTTCAAATATAATTATCACTTTATGTAATGTAACAGAAGGCTGCCATTACGTAAAAAAAGTATGTAATGTCGTTTTTCTTGGTATTTAAAATGTTATCAGACTGATGCTCCCATCCCGTCGTACATTAAACGAACATTGTCATTTAGTCAGTTAAAAAAAATCTGCCGAAATCACCTGAATAACAATGAGGTCAACTCACGCGTACCGCGCTGCATCGACAACCGCATGATTCAATGAACGTTTTTATCATTTTATATATGCCTACAGATTTTGACTCAATATGTCAAAATCTCGTGTTTTTTGTTTTTAATGGCTGGTAGTATATATTTTCTATTTCTATAAGAATGTTTTCCATTATTTATGGTCTGTAGGCTGGGTTCTGTTCAAAATATTATCTTTGGATGCAATATCGCAAGTAATTTTAACGCACGCACACGGAGAAACTTTTGAATTAAATTGAAATTGGCATGAAGAATAATTAAAAAATAATATTTCATTGGAATTGGCACTCTCCATCATTGAATTTATAGAAATAGCAGTAGCGAAGGGCTCTGCTAGGAACATCTTCCACATCAAGAACGAGACTATATTTTAAAAGCGTTTAATCTCTCTTTTGCACCTTCCTAGTCTCGGAGGCAAATATACAAATAAAGGTTACAAGATTTATTGAAAAACGCATATGTGTAGCTTTGAAAATGTTTTTTTTCAATTTCAAATTGGTTGCAATTTTGAAAAACATTTTATTGTGATTGCTATTCTGCTTTTGATATGAATCTCGCATCCACCTTTTTCAGATGTTTGACCCGAGATAAACATATTCGCTGACTATGTCTTCCAGCAACATACTAGGTTGCTGTGTAGTAGGTATTATTACGATATATTATGGTCATCAGTTTCGTTTTGAATATGTTTATCTTTAGGCTCATAAATTTCTTTCTTTTTCGACCATGTCCAATCCTAAAAGGATCATATGGGCCTCCACAGAGTAGAGGTTTTGTATTAATAGATTTTCGTTTTTTTTTACGAGAAATGGATGTCAGTCACTTGCTCAACCTAATAGGTCTTTACCCTGATAGACGCAAATTGAAAAACAATATGTGTACTTGCCAGACCCAAGATTACCTGGGACTCAAGGCATTATAATCCAAACCTTAAGCCACGCGGCCACCGTGGCCACCACAAATTTACTTCTTCCTTTTCCAACCCAGTGAAGTAAAATAGCAACCTCTTCGGAAGAGTTTAAGTTTTGCAATGAGTAATGTGGCGCAGATTTTATGAGTTTAATGCGTAAGGTACTGGGTTTACTTTCAGGGACTCAATCCCAGTAATTTTCACTACCAATTAAGGGGGGACATGCTCAGCGTAGGTCAAAACGGAGCTTTTGTTCTATTTTAAAAGCATGATCCTGGAGATACCTTAAACGTTGTAGATCATCTATTTATATAATTTTGAAGCCTTATTATCCTTTATATTTATTTTAAACATTTGACTACTGCATAAAGTATTTTTATTACATAAGATAGTATTCTTTTAAACCTCTCGCTCTAATGTTTTAGAATATAGTCATATTTCAGTAAATAAATGTGCAGTGGTGTTAAGATTTTTTACATTTATTAATTTTTAAAACGCATTTATAAAACCATCAGTATAATTTATATCGACATTATTATAGTGAAATATTTAATATAAAAAATTATATTGATAATCTCTGTGATCCCAAATTTGACAAGAATTAGGCATTTTATTATTTAAAAAATGGGCAAGATTAACACATTTAGAGATAATTCTAAATATACTTATTATAAGCTATGTCTTTGACCATTCAAGTGTGATAAACATCTTACGAATAATGATTGCTTTATAATAATTATTGACCTAAGAATAAGGTAGTGCTTTTTTGAAATACGCCTTTACATACGGCCATAGCCATAAATTGACAGACTATAATTGAAGTAGGGAGTAAAATAATGTTAACGAGCGTGTTTGAACATGTACCGTTAAAAAAATCGGTTAGGTACATGCATGATATATTTTCAAATTATGTATATTCATAATATTATGTTACTGGATAAAATATATTACATTCCATCGTTACATCGGTATAAAGAAATAAAAAAAGATTCATGTATATTTTTATATTTATGTTTCTTCTCCTTTTGCATATGTCACCCCAGGAGTTACATATTCGTGATATTAATCAAATTTTGAGTGCAGCATTAATCACGCTCGAGTTTAATGGATCGTGTATGCCGGAAGGTGTTGAAGTTTTCAATACTTTAAGCAACCTTCATGACGCGATCGACACAAACAAGTCTGTATGTATATTTATCAGATTCGCATTGGATTATTTTGTTTGTCTCACATTCTAATAACTAATTATTATCCCCAGAGTAAACATTCAGAATTTTACATTTTTACTACGTACCTCGGGTATGTACTATGGTCTAGTGCAGTGCTTCTCAGACTTTTTCATGGCCCAAAAATCAGAAAAAAAATCCAGGGCTTTCCTCCCCAAAAAAATTGTCTTTAATGACCAAAATTACTTTATTTAATTATTATTATAGGTACATTTTCATTAAAAATAATAACATTTCATATACTTGTTTGTAAAGCAAAAATTAAAAAAAACAACCAAAAATTAATTCCAAATTTATTACAGTTACAGCCTATAAAAACAATTTTTTAATGAGAGGGGTGTGATTGCATATTTTTACATAATAAATCAATATCCGGTACAATGTTTGAAATGAAAAGTTGCTCTAAAGTCTCCGTGGAAAGACACTCCTCCTTCTACTTTTAGTTGGAGCATATGGACACCACGAGGCGCCTCCAATAATCCCTGTCGCTTGCCAGTCTTCTTGCATCGTTCAAGGTCAAATCAGCATCCCGTAGCTCCGCCGTATACACTCTATAGATAGTATTTAACGGCTTTCCAGGACGCCGGAATCCGGTTGGCTTGAAGAACAAGCAAGCCAGCTTGAAATTCTCTTCTGGCATCCGCAACAGGTCCAATGTCGCCTCTTCACTCTCAGCGTGATGAATGGCTGCTTGGTGGGTTCTCTTATCTCCTCGTTGCTCCTAAAATCATACCACCGCATACCCAGTATCCGTCACAAACATCTGTTTTCGAAGCTCAGTATACGGTTGCTCTGAGCATTCATAATGTGCCATGATTCACTACCGTAGCGCAGTACCGTCAGAATGCAAGCGTCGAATAGACGGCATTTGGTTTTGACCGAGTACAATCGTAAATCTTAGATACTCGAGTTGAATGTTGCTCCAGCCATTCCCATTCGGATAGCGAGCTCTCTCTGCAAAATGCCATTTATTTATAGTTGTCTTTAAAATTTTCACTACTACGTATTCACAAATAAAAAAATAGATCTCAGCTCGATCTGTTATTGGGACTATCATTCAAATATTTTTTTGCTTGTAATATACATCAGAATAGGGGATATTTTCATATATATATTTATTTATAAGTTAATTTATAACATTCCAAATTCAAAGCGTATTATACTGATATCCACTTATTTTATACAAGCATAAAAAACAAAACAAACGAACGTCTCATCTTCTGTCACTTGCATATTATGATCTACATTTATGTTATACTAGCTGAGACAGCTGGCTCTCGCCAGTCTGTCTCGCTAGGTCTTGCAGACAGCTTTTCGTCATAGTGACTTGGTGTTGGATTTTAATATAATAATTGTAAAGTATGTATAGACGGCGCCATAGTTTTCTCTTCGGGATGGATTTTTATTCACGTCAGACAGTTGAAAATTTAGCTGATTTGTCAGTTTTACGATATGCATGTCGTCACTGCCAATACAAATTTGGAGTCATGTGAATGTTCTATTCTGGAGTCTGGCCTTCTCAATATCGTCTGACACCATTTCAGGCTCCTAGGTTTAGCAGAACAGCTGGCAATCACCGATTGCTACCACTGTTATTTTAATTTTAATACAATATATGTGTAGGTATGTGCATTTAAATATGATAAATATTTATACATCTCAATTGTGATTATCATAAATAGCGATCCAATATAACGCGAATATTATTCTCATACGGGTCCCATGTACATAATAGAAAAAGGTTAGCAGCATAAAAAATAAATTTAAACATTATTTTGTTTCATTGTCTATAAAAAATAAATGCTTGGAGTCATATAATAATATTTTAAAAATCATATTTTGATATAAAAATTAACCTTAAACAATATAGTTTCCCGGTGCGGGACATTCATATCGACACAAATGTTGATAAATAATGAAGCAATACATATTATATCTGATAAGAATAGGAATTTATAAGACCTAAAGATGTGGAATCAGCTTAAAGAGGCTTTCATCCAGCAGTGGATTGATACAGGTTGATGACGATAATGACGATATAAATGGGTAGGTATATAAAATCACAAATTTAAAAAAATATTGCAGTTTCTATGACCAAGAAGAGTAGAATTAGGTTGGAATAACCTTCATCCAGCAGTGGATTAATCTCGGTTGATGATGATAATGACGATATTATGAATGGGTAAATATAATATCAGCAATTTTGATAAATATAGCAATTCATATGACCGACAGAAATTCAAACAACTTAAGAGAGGCCTTCATTGATTGATTGATTCAGGCTCATAATGATAATGGAAATATAAATAGATATAATATAATATCACCGATTTTGATAAATACAGCAATTCAAATGACAGAAAGGAGTAGAATCAGGCATGGGAGGCCTTTATCCAGCAGTAGATGGGTTCAGGTCAATGATGATAAGGAAGATAGAAATAGGTATAATATAGTAGTAGAATCAGGTTGCGGAACCCTCCATCCAGCAGTGGATTGATTCTGGTTGATGATGATGACGATATGAATATGTAGATAAATGTAATATCACCGATTTTGATAAATACAGAAATTCATATCACAGAAAGGAGTAGAATCAGGCTAAGGAGGTCTTTATTAAGCAGTGGATTGGTTCAGGTCGATGATGATGATGATGACGATATGAATATGTAGATAAATATAATATCTCCGATTTTGATAAATACAGCAATTCATATGACAGAAAAGAGTAGAATCAAGCTAGGGAGGTCTTTATTAAGCAGTGGATTGGTTCAGGTCGATGATGATGATAATGATAATGACGATATGAATATGTAGATAAATATAATATCACCGATTTTGATAAATACAGAAATTCATTTGACAGAAAGGAGTAGAATCAGGCTAGGGAGGTCTTTATTAAGCAGTGGATTAATCCTGGTTGATGATGATGATGATGATGATGATATGAATATGCTGATAAATATAATATCACCGATTTTTATAAATACAGGGATTCATATGACAGAACGGAGTAAAATCAGGCTAGGGAGGTCTTTATTAAGCAGTGTATTGGTTCAGGTCAGTGTGATGATGATGATGATGATGACGATATGAATATGTAGATACATATAATATAACCGATTTTGATAAATACAGAAATTCATATGACAAAAAGGAGTAGAATCAGTCTATGGAGGTCTTTATTAAGCATTTTTAAGAATTCAATTTGTAGATAAATATAGTATCACTGATTTTGATAAATACAGCAATTCATATGACAGAAAGGAGTAGATTCGGGCTAGGGAGGCCATTATCCAGCAGTGGATTGGTTCAAGTCGATGATGATAAGATGAATAGAAATATGTATAATATCACAAATTCATTAAACCAATAGTAGTAGAATCAGGTTGCGGAACTCTTCATCCAGCAGTGGATTGATCCTGGTTGATGATGATGATGATTATGATGACGATATGAATATGTAGATAAATAGCATTATAAATTAAATACTGTCAAGAATACAATCAACTTAGAGAGGCCTTCATCCAGCAGTGGATTTATTGAGGCTCGTGATAATAATGGCATTATATATAGATAGGTAAATAATAATAAAATATCACTGATTTTGATAAATATAACAATTCATGTGTAAGTAAGGAGTAGAATAAGGCTGAGGAGGCCTTCATCCAGCAATAGATAGGTCAAGATTGATGATGATAGGGATGATAAAAATAAGTAGATAATATACAATATCACACATTTTGATGACTATAACAATTCGTATTGATTTTTTTTATTGTTTGCAATGGCAACTTTGTTAGTTAAATATGACCTATGGAAATTAGTAGCCTAGGTAATTATTCAATAAAAAAAGATTGAGTGAACAGCCACAAAGTATTTTAAAAAAATCAAATTTGGAATATCACGTTATCTATGAAATGGCCGTCAGTGGCGTACCCCGCTGTCAAAAGATATTATACGTAGTAAATTGTACCAAGATTATGGTTTTTTCACCGGAAAAAAGTGCGCCAATGCCTACATTACGATATTTGAATAAAAATAATCGAATCCCTTTGTCAAATAAAGGATTAGAAGGTCTTAAGCGACGAAGACGTCATTCTGCTGTACGTTAAATGAAATATGGCGAATCGTATACGGTATGTAAGAAAATATCGGATATAAACGTCACGTACCTGTAAAATCATTGAAAATTTCTGAAATGTGGTCAATTCAAACGGTAGATGAATCGGTAGCGCACATTTCGAAGTGAAGATGTAAAAATAACAATAACATGTCGCTTAAATGAGCCGTTAGTGAATTTTCCAAAATCTCTTAGGATAATAATATATAGGAGATTATGATAAGCAAATAAAATCAGTCATACGTGTCGACATTAGAATATTTAGATTTTTTACATGCGACTAAATCGAAGGACTCCGATTTATCTGCAGGCATGTTGTGTTGTTATTGAAACTCAGAAGAACGAATTGGGTGCTATCAATATTTTGAAAATGTATTTTCTCTGTCGACTTAGGTTAAATTTGCATTCTGTTTTTTCCAAGCATGCTCATCTAACAAACACTGATTATCTAGTAGGAAAGTCAAAAGTAATTATAATATTATTACTACTATCGACCGAAGGTACTTGATGGAATTTGAATTTAAATTCTAATGCTTTTAAATTTTGTACCATTCCATTTGAGATTTACACTCACCAAAAGGCACATATACACTGACAATGAATACAATTAACTCAAACTTATATAACAAATAAATACAATAAAGTATAAAACATTAACTTTTAAGTGAAGGATCACAATAAAAAAATATATAACAAACAAATTATGAATAGTATTTGTAAAAAACCTCCTACCATATCAATAATAATACATTCGATAAGCTTATATAGATTGTCAAAACCTAATTATAGATCATTAGTAATTATTATAAACAATAAAAATACTACACTCAAGATATGTAAAATCGTCCATTCTGGGAACAATGGTAACATATTGGAAATTAATGCAGTTAACTGATGAGATATATCTATGATATCAGTCTTTTAAAGTTATTAGTTAAACAATCAATATTCAAAAATCTTACACGATACCTACTTTTTTATAATATATTTTTTTTTAAATAATTATAACAAATTCACAAATAAACTAACCTAATATAATATAACTACTTTATTTAAGGGGGGACATGCTCGTCGAAGGTCAAAATTGAGTTTTTATTGTATATTCAAACCATGATCCTGGACACTCCTTAAACGTTGTAGATGATCTATTTATATAATTTTGAAGCCTTATTATCCTTTATAGTTATTTTAAACATTTGATGACTGCATGAAGTATTTTTGTTACATAAAATAGTATTCTTTTAAACCTCTCGCTCTAATGTTTTAGAATATAGTCATATTTCGGTACATAACTGTGCAGTGGTGTTAAGATTTTTTACGTTTATTAATTTTTAAACGCATTTATAAAACCATTAGCATAATTTATTACGAGATATTTTTTGTAAAATATTCACGATAAAAAATTATATTGATAATCTCTGTGATCCCAAATTTGACAAGAATTAGGCATTTTATTATTCAAAAAATCGGCAAGATTAACACATTTGAAGATAATTTTAAAGATATTTAGTATAAGCTATGTTTTTGACCATTCAAGTGTGATAAACATTTTATGAATAATGATTGCTTTATAATAATTATTGACCTAAGAATAAGGTAGTGTTTTTTTGAAATACGCCATTACTTTTGTCATTCCCTAGTAGTTAAGCTACAACATACGGCCGTGGCCATAAAATGACAAACTATAATTAAAGTAGGGAGTAAAATGATGTTGACGCGCGTGTTTGAACATGTACCGTTTAAAAAAAAAATAAAAAAAAATTCGGTTAGGTACATGTTCAAACACGCGCGTTAACATAATTTTACTCCCTATTTTAATTATAGTTTGTCATTTTATGGCTACGGCCGTATGTTGTAGTTTAACCACTAGGGAATGACAAAAGAAATGGCGTATTTCAAAAAAACACTACCTTCTTCTTAGGTCAATAATTATTATAAAGCAATCATTATTCATAAGATTTTTATCACACTTGAATAGTCAAAGACATAGCTTATACTAAATATCTTTAAAATTATCTTCAAATGTGTTAATCTTGCCGATTTTTTGAATAATAAAATGCCTAATTCTTGTCAAATTTGGGATCACAGAGATTATCAATATAATTTTTATCGTGAATATTTTACAAAAATTATCTCGTAATAAATTATGCTAATGGTTTTATAAATGCGTTTAAAAATTAATAAACGTAAAAAATCTTAACACCACTGCACAGTTATGTACCGAAATATGACTATATTCTAAAACATTAGAGCGAGAGGTTTAAAAGAATACTATTTTATGTAACAAAAATACTTCATGCAGTCATCAAATGTTTAAAATAACTATAAAGGATAATAAGGCTTCAAAATTATATAAATAGATCATCTACAACGTTTTAGGAGTGTCCAGGATCATGGTTTGAATATACAATAAAAACTCAATTTTGACCTTCGACGAGCATGTCCCCCCTTAAAACATATTTTTTAATATATGGGTTTAATATATTATTATTCCACCTTTATGTAATATTAAAATGAAGACTTTTTTATCTTGGATAAGATGGTGGATTATTGAATCTATCTATTTGTGCACTTTTATATTTTGTATGTATTTATCAAATATAATTATAGAGAGACTGAAAATCGAACGTGGAACGGAAATGCATTAGACCTGATAATATCCTCTCAAATAGCCTATTTGAACGTAAATTATTTTTACAATGGAAGAATATAATACAGTCGGGCATTTTGTATATAGTAA
The DNA here is from genome assembly GCF_057557595.1 of Rhyacophila brunnea. Classification (NCBI taxonomy): domain Eukaryota; kingdom Metazoa; phylum Arthropoda; class Insecta; order Trichoptera; family Rhyacophilidae; genus Rhyacophila; species Rhyacophila brunnea. The sequence goes on along the minus strand of NW_028232806.1, from coordinate 35,124,929 downwards.
CACATTTTTGAAAAAGATTTGACATAGAATATCTGAACACTAACCCAGCGACGTGTGCAATCAGCGCAATATAGATTTATTAAAAACTCTTTCAAAAGATTTTTGTTATTTTGTTTCTTTTTTAATACTAAAACAGGATAGGAAGATCAGTTAAATAATGCAGTGTAGAGCTTGTGATTTCTCGACTTTTTTTAATTTTTCTTAATATTTTATTTCTCGAGAATCAATTTAATTATTCTTACCGAAAAAAAATTCACCGGGAAATTTAATGAGATTTTGCGTTCAGAATTAAAATCAATGGCTGTTTCAAGCATTTATGTTTACGCATTATAATACCGATTGCAATCGGTAGCTTTTATCGAAAATCTTATTGGTGATTTCTCGAGATATGAGAATTCTCTAAATTTCGGGAAAATCACTTTTTGAGATATTGACCTGTTCTGTAATTTATAGAAAATTCTCGAGATGATATTTCTCGATCACAACCTCTAATGTAGTGGCAGTTAAACAGTTTAGTCGAATTAGCAGTGAAACAAATACAGAAACATATAGAACATATATAATTTAGAAAAACACTTTCTGAGAGAGTATTTATTATAACCAATAGAAAAAAATCTTTTTTTTTGAAAAAAGTAAGCCACCCCGGCCGGGAATCGAACCCTGCATCTCCATGGGTTTACGCCCCAGCCGTCGCATTTAACCAATATGCTACGGCGTGACATACTAATTGCGACAAATTTTAACTATTGGTCATTTTTAATACCTACTCATCAGCGCTCTTCCAAACCAAGCTACTTTGGCAATCGATTTTTGTTTCTCAAATCAAAGTAGGTAACTATTTACTATTACTTCGATTACTAACCGACGTCGTGGAATTTCTCCAATATTTTTTAGATGTAACTACTTGCACTTGCTAATAATTTATAATTACTTATTTATTTTATTCAACGAATAATTCACAAGATTTCAGAATATATCATTCTGATTATTGAACATATATAATTTAGAAAAACACTTTCTGAGAGAGTATATTATAACCTCTCTCAGAAAGTGTTTTTCTAAATTATATATGTTCAATAATCAGAATGATATATTCTTAAATCTTGTGAATTATTCGTTGAATAAAAGAAATAGTTAATTAGAAACATATAGGCTTAAGAAAATCAGGTGTGTAATGTGACCTCACGTTTAGGTATGATAAGCTGTGTACTATCTTACGCATTAACTGTGAGAGTGGCTCTTATAAGTTTTATAAGGTAGGTATTTAATTTTACATAAAATGTCTGTGTTGTTTAAAAAAACTTTACAGGAGAGTGAACCATACCTTGATTAAGGATTTTTTTGTTGATATCGATGTCAGGATCTTTACAAATGTTTGAATTGAGCGTAGTTATACGCAAAGCGGCCATTCCACACAAACCTCAAACAGAGATAGAACCACTTTTATGTAAAGTGTGTTTCTTTAAATCTACAAAGCCTCGGTATATACTGTTTATACCTTTTGAATGATAGATATTATCTATATATGTATATGATTTTGTGTAATTATAAAGAGATAAAAGCATAAAATCTATGAAATTTTGGTGTTTTAGCAGTCCAGACTGTTTTGTGCAAAACGGGTTTTTTAGAATGTTCATTCTTAAATGCAGCTAACTCTTATTTTTGTAAGAAAAATCGTTATTTTTGCTTCTATTTTCTTAAAAAAAACCTTCTTAGTTATTCAAGTATGATGGGAAATTCAAAGTTCTGAAAATAATTCGAAAAACTTGTAAATTATACATTAATATTTAGCTGCCCGGCACTAATTTTTACATGAAAAATCGATATATTATAATATGTATATATATATTATATATATAATAAAATGAAAAACAAATAATATAATTGAGAAAATAATGTTTATTAATTGAATGTAGAAAAAGACACCTTAAAGTCAGGATTTTAATAATTAGGTAAGTATATAATATTATCATGTGGCTGCATTTTGCAGATCGAATATGGCATATTTTTATAACGCATTTATATGACATTTTTGTATGACAGCAGCTTGGTTGCTTTATGCAAATCGAAAATGTCATATTCGGCGATTTGCAAAATCTTTAAAACCCATTTATATGAGATTTTTGTACGAGTTGTAAAACAAACGTCTGAGATTATGGAAATCACAATAACTCATTTTTTTCAAAATTGTGGCCTGGCTGCTTTGTGTATAACTACGCTCAATTTATTGTACTTGCAATTAAAATATATATTTTTATTCAAATGATATACAAAATTTCATATAGTAGCATTTTTAAAATATAAAATATGTTATTGGAAAAATATTTTTCAATTGTTTTTATTCTAAAAGATATCTAAATCTCTGATACGTTACTAAAATATGTAAATTCAATAAATATTGCTACATTCATACTGCCCTGCTAAGTGAAAAGACAGTGTTATTGGTTTTAGTAAAATGAGAACACAACTTTTAAGCTACGTTTTATTTAATACTATATGAAATTATTGGATTATTTTACATAATCTCTAAACAGACAATGTATATAGACAGATAATGTCAAAATAAATTCAATAATTTTACATAATATAAGAGAAATATTAGTTTAACACTTCTCATTTCACTAAAAACACTGTCTTTGTACTTTGAAGGGTAGCATACGTCTATTATGTACTTATTATTTATTTGAATATTTTTTTTTTATGTAAATCATTTAATTTATTATGCCACAAATCCAATACAGTCATACAAGACGTATGTCTTAATATCATATACTTATTATTTATTTGAATAATATTTGGTTTTTTAATAAAATCATTTTATTTATTATGCCACGATTCCAATACAGTCCTGGTCATATTATGCGTATAAGACGCAACCCCCTTCGTTTGAATGGAGTAAGAAATCATATTCATTCGCCTAACACCTCATCCAACAAAAAAAACTGCTGATTTTTCACATTTTCAAATATCTTCCTTACCAAGTGATGAAGGGATAATATGAGTACCGTATGTCTCAAGTAAGCCCTCAAGAACTCTGGCGTTTTTCCCACAATTTATCAACAAAAAAGGTGATTCGCGGAGACTATGAACTTCCGTTTAATATTTAAGAATATAAAATCTAAAACAGTCTTCATTTATACTACGTCGAACTCGGTTATTACGATCATGGATATAGCGAGATCTCGGATGTTACGAGGAAACATTCGTTGAAATTTTAGTTTATGGTTTTCTCCATACATTTATTCACTTGTGTAACGAGCTCCTTATCGGATATACCGAGCTAAAATATCGTCAAAAATTTTCTTAAATCTCTTAATGTGTCGATCGTTTAAAAACATTTCGACCCTAAGCAATAAAATCCGACCGGAAAGGATGCCGCCGGGTTCTGATTACGTTTATTACACTAGTGTCTAAGTAGCTGATTGGTGTTTTCGCTGACAAGGTTGAAAAAGTATCCACGCATATGATTGAAAAAAATCCTAGGTTTGTGTAAGTAAGTAGGTACCTACCAGCGTTCATACAATAAACAACTTCTTTTATAGTTTATGAATGCCATGCTTGTTTCGGGGGAAAATTCTAATTGTGTATTTTTGTTTGAATTGCGATTTTTTGTGTTATGTGATCGCTCATTTAAAAATACCTATTCTCTGATATAACGAGTAATGCTTATAACGAGCAAATTCAGTCGGTCCCATCTTTCTCGTAATAACCAAGTTCGAATTATTATTTTTCTTACACACTTTATGTATCGACTTCAGAAAGGAAAAAGAGCGTAACCCTCATTTTTTCAAAAATAGGTTTTATTGCATAATAAACGTAGTACACGACAAAATACACGTTGCGTCTAAAATATGTATACTGTAAATGCTGATTTATTATCTGGGTGAACTTGTGAAGTGACTTGGGAAAAAACGACTTAACCATCATTATTGTTGTTTTTTTTTGGAATTAACTCAATAGTTAATACCAGATTAGGTATATAAAAGCCAAGTTATTAATTATCATCCACTTTAATGTCATGTCTATCTTGTATTTAACTTTAACCGAAAGCCATAACAAACACGTTTTCGTGCCTCCTATAAAATTTTATTTGTGTGGATTACGTCCTTTTACCTTTCCACAGTCGATATATATATAATTATATTCATTTTATTATAACGCTTTGCGGAGATCGGTGATTGTTTCTCTATCATCTGCAACCCGGAACGGGTCGGTAAAACTGCACTTGTACTAATCACAAATATTCTTATGTTACAAAATGTGGCATTGTCCTCTAAAATGTTTACATTACATCTCCATGTTTGATCTTAAGAGAATAATATAGACCTCCACAAAGTGGAGGTAGTATTAAAAGATTTTTGTTTTTACGATAAATTATGATTTGGTGGCTCTCGTGGTGCAGTGCGTAAGGCGCTGGCCTTCCTTCCCGGAGTTCTGTGTTCGATTCCCACTGAGGTCAAAATATATTTACATATTATAATATGTAAATTCCTCAAGCATGGGAGTTTTACCACTGTCATTGGGCTTCACGGCCTGTTATGGTGTTTAATAAAGAAACACATAAAAAATAAATACATGTTAGAGACTTCCAGAAAATTTCCAGATCTCGAATTCGAACCCGGAACCCACGACATTATAAGTTAATATGCTACCGCTCAGTAATTGTGGGCAAAAAACATTTGTATTGTATTATTCACTTTGTATAGATAGATATATTTTAATTTTAGCAATACCACATAATTTTATCCAAATCGGGTGGGTATCTGTCTACCAGTTTAGTGTATACGCCCGGTCGCACAGAGCGCCTGCATACGGATTTGTCATTTTTGTATTATACATGCACCCCATATCGAGTGAAATTTGTTGCTTGCGACACCAGCTGTTTTTTTTCCAAACTAAAGTGTCGCATTAGATCGGTGGGCGGAGGTACACTAAGTTACGTAATGCGACTGTAGAAAGGAAAAAAAGACGAGACCCTCAGTTTTTTTTCAAAATAGGTTTTATTGAATAATAATATTATACCTTACTAAATACATATTGTGTCCAAAGAATGTAAGCTGCAAATGGCGATTTATTATCTAAATTTAGCTGGATTTTTTTTTATAAAAAGCAGGAAGTGAAGTGGAAAAAATCATTTAACAATAATCTTTGTTGGTTTATCTTTAAGTAACTCGATAGTTAATATCAGATTAGAAAAATAAATATAAAATTATTATCATGAACTTCAAGGTTATGTATATTTTGTATTTTGACTTTGGCCAAAAACCATAACAAAAATGTTTTTGTGCCTCCTGTAAAATTTTATTGGTGTGGATTACACCCTTTTTCCTTTATACAGTTAATATGTTTTGTGAATATCAACAAAACCTCATTTGACGTGTTGCAGTCGATATGAGTTTAGATGTGTGACCCAGATATAATACACATACGACAATCATTGATATTTATATTAGATAGCGAACGTATAAATTGCATTGTTACTTACGGCTCAACTTTTTCTGACAATGTCACCTATAACTTTTTCTTTTGTGAGGGAAAAGTTTTATACATTTTTTCTAAAGACTACATTATTATGTTAATAAAAAATATAAAACACTAATTAGGTACCGCGAAAAATATGCCAGTCCACGTAACTTTATTTATTACTGAGAACACTTAGTCCAAATTTATTCGTATATTATGGTACAAAAATAAAAAAACGTTACAAAAAAACCCAACAAAATATTTAGAAACATTGTTTCAATTTTTAATACATTTTTTCATGTAACCAATTAAATATTTTTTTATATTCGTATCCGGAAATTTGTACGTAAACAGTTCACCGCAGGACACTTATTCGTGCGCCGCAGTACGTGAAACATGAGTTTGTGTAACATTTAATCAAATGACGAGTTCTTCGTTGAACATTTCACCGTGGAGTATATTTTTACTTATACTACAATATGTGGCAAATTTTATGAGATATCTTTACTAGGTTAGGTAAGGGTTAATTTAATTGGAACAGTACTATTTGCAAACTATCGCCACATTTTGTAAGATACGAACAAATTTATTCCACGGCGAAATGTTCAACGAAGAACTCGTCATTTGATAAAATGTTATACGAACTCATGTTTCACGTACTGCGGCATACGAATAAGTGTCCCACAATGAACTGCATATGTACAACTCACATGTAACCTTTAATATTAAGTTTCTAACACATAAGACTTTTTCAAATGATATTTAAAATATTATATCATGGATGACGTAAATTCCTGAATAAAATCTATGTCCTCTCAGAACATTTTGAAGGTGACACGTTTTTTTAAATTTATTTAGGTCAATCACAGAGTGTAATTAGTATAATTATAATATAGAAAAAATAATATATGATGGTCCAAATAACAGGCGGATACAAAAAGCATAGTAAATCAAATTAAATTAGATCAAAGCAGGTACAGCTGTAAAGAATATAATTGGAGAGTTATTGAACATTTTTAAAAAAGAAAACACATTAGTAGTAATCATAAGAAAAATAGAGAAAAAACAGAAAAACATTATATAAATAAAAGTATATTTATATAAGTATAGATAACACAAGCAATATAAGAAAAGAAAAATACAATTTAAAAAATCGGTATGTGTACTTATGTACGCGCGTTAGAAGTTATACTTCTTTGGCGTAACAAAACAAAAACAAAATTTGTGATTAACTAGATTCTTTGACTAGCTCTTAATTATCTTGTTAAATTACACACTCAAGAAAAAAGACCGCTTATTGGAACGCCGTTGGTTTATTTCTATACACTTTAACTTATATTAATAAATCATATAATGGTTTCTCGTTGTTTTTATTTTTAAAATACCAACTGTCACTCTGACGTGTAATCGTTTATTTACGTAAGGAATTGCAAATGGCCGACAATAATAAATTTGCTGCCTAGGCAATGGAACAATTCTAAACAATAATATTATACTGTATAATCGTCACGATTGCATAAAGCGTAAAGGTAGTGCGTTCGGCTGATAACCGAACAATCGAATGCGTTTTTTTCGTGTGAAAAAAAAATGTGTTACATGCCACACGCCAAAAATACACTCTGATCTGATTTCCCAAACACGCCAAAAGAAGTATAACTTCAAAAAATAGAATAAAAATAAGCGGTCGTCCAGATAAAATTAGTCGTAGATTTTGGAGGCAAAGAGGCAAGAGAAAAAAACATATCTACTAGATCATTGTGAAGATTTAAGGTTTTGCAAAGTCAAACCACTGGACAATTGCAACCTAGATTGGTTTTATATTTATATATGAAAGTATAAAAGGGAGAAAATGTGAGGGCAAATGTTGACTCTTGGTAGATTTAATTTAATGTAAGACAATAGTTGTGGGGAATCTGAAATAGTACGCCGTGTTTCTAAAGATTGGATTTTGAAATGTTCAATTTGGGAAGAATAATTGGGCAAGTTGATATTAAGGTGATTGCTGAAAGATAAATGACTTAATAAAGTTTATTGAGTTTGTTAGAATCATACGGGGAGAATTCTGCAAAGTACATAACAGGATGGCATGACCTGGCCAGCTGCTGATTGCTGAACATTACTTTCTTTGTTAATACGTTGCAAATGACATAATTAAAGTAGCGTACTAATCCTTACATAAACTCTCTGGAATCGTCTTCACATCGTAGAGCAAAGCGTCATATAATTTATTATTTAAAACTCATTACAACACATTGTATTGTACTTATTTCACATAGTTTACTAATACTTACTAATACTTGTACTAAGACCGGTTTCGTATGTTATCAATGGGAAGTTGTCAACTGATACTTTTCATTGTACAGATGGAGTTGATCCAAGATCTTCAGTAACCAATTGCTCGTGATTGGTTTCAGTTAATTTTTTTTAATATGTTTTTACATTTTAAATATTTATTAATAATGATTTTAACTCATTTAAAACACGTATCTATCAATTCAAAGTGAAAAATATCTACTATCATAAAAACTTTACCTTTCTTAGTCCCCATATAAAATATGTTTTTTTTAAACTTCACTTTTAAACACGTTTTTTTTGGCTTATAGTTAGTTGACTGAATGTTCATATTTTGCTAAGCTGATATAGCCAGATTTTTTATTGCGAATAAATAATTTCATCAATAAATTTATCACGAGCTTGTGATTTCTCGACTTTTTCATCTCTAAAGATTTTTCAAAATTGAACATATTTATTTCCACGAGAAGTCCAGAATGTGTTTTTTCTCGAGATTCTGGAGAAATTGTCATTTTATATTTTTTTTTTTAGATATTCCTACAATTTTACAGTTAACCCAGTGACAATTTCTTATCTTTTTTGTGAATCTTATTGATGATTTATCGAAAAATGAGAATTATTGAAATTTCGGAAAATGTATTTCTTGAGATTAAAGATTGACCTTTATTGATTATTTCTCGAGAAATTTAAAAATAAAATTTCTCGATAATAACCTCTAGTTTAATAGTAATCTTTATTTATGCGTCGTAATAATAGTATAACTTCGTACTTTTAATTTAGTTAAATTTCCTGAATATGGAAAACGCGAAAGCTCTATTTCAAAGAGTTTTGGTATCTACCAAGAGTAATGTTTATACTTTCTCCGTGCTTAAATCACGAATATTGAGTAAATATTTACAAATTCAACCGCTCTGAATTGCAAATATTATATACCCTCTGATGCCTGTGAAATACTTTGAAACGCTCCAGGCGATGTCTTTGACTCGTGGCTTCAAACCTTGTTATTTCTCGTAATTTCTCCATCATCAAACCGTATTTACGATACGTGAATAACATTTGCATATTTATATCACGCTCTCAAAACGCAAACACTTAGCAGTCAGTGCAAGCTGCTTGTCGAAACCATTGAAAAGGTTAATGCAAATACTCAGTATGTATTCCGGGATATTATAGTTTTTACTCTAATAAATATTTTAGTTTTAAAACAAGAAACAAAGAGATGATTGAGAACCATTCATTATGTTTATTGGATGGTTCTCAAATTTCATCGAATATTATTTGAGAAATTCAAGAATGCATGTATCAAAATATAATGTCCACTTCAAATATTTTAATTACCGGTAAAACGGGGTAAATAGGAACATTTTAAGATTACATATTCAATTTAATACCAATGCTGGATGACTGTAAAGCTAAAAAAGCTAAATTTACTTGCCAAAAGTTGTATTTATAATTAAGCAGTATGATTTGGTGAATGAGAATGCTAATTATATACTCGTCATCAATATTTTCCCAAAATTATAGTCTGATTTTATTTTCCAACGAAACTGGATCAATAGTAACGGGAAGGGAAAACTGCAAATTTTAATAAAAAAACATGATTAAATAAAGAAACATTTATTTAGAAAATTGAAATTATATTATTTCTTTAATTAGCAAATTAGCTGAAATAAATGTAGGTACATATTTAACGGAGTTGAGTTCATTCTTGGCCTAGACACATTAGGAAAAGTTTTATCATACATGCAGCGTCCCAACGCTTTTTCTTCAGTGTCTTTAGTCATATGTATAGATTTTACCATATTTGATAAAAAAAAATCATATTATTATGGACCCTTCACGGAGTAGAGGTTTTAATAACAGATTTTTGTTATTACGAGAAATGGATGTTGGGTCAAAAATGGGATTCGAACCAAAATCGTAAGCGTAGATATATATTTATTATTAACACGGGAATAACAATTTGTATATAAAGATGGCCTATACATATAAATGTACAATATTTTTTTAAGATTTAAGATTCTGACATCATCTATTAATTGAACATACATAATTTAAAAACATTTCAGAAAAATACATCTTAGAAAAAAATCTTGAAAGAATATAGTGCCGGACAGAACTCGAACATGCAATCACTATATTTCGGCTAAAGTGCTTTTACCAATTTAGCTACATACACCCTACATAATTACGATAGAAAGAACTAATATTCACGCAGCTGAAGCGCTTGATTTTTTTTCTGAAAAATTGGTTGGCTTTTGTGTTTGTTTTTAATAATATATTCATTATTGAAAAAAATAATGTCCATTAGTATTATTTAAAGTACCAACACATTTTTTTTCGACCATGTCCGATCCTAATAAGATCATATTATAGGCCTACACAAAGTGGATTACAACAATTTTTTAGTAGAGGTAAAGGAACTGTTCGGTTATCAGGAATACAGCGGAAAACACATTTTGAAAATACCCGATATACTGGATTATTTGTTAGTTTGGGTTAGTTTAGTTTAGGTTGGGTTGGGTTAGGTTAGGTTACGTTTTGTTAGGTTAACCTAACAAATAATCCAATTTTTCGGCTATTTTCAAAATGTGTTTGCCGCTGTATTCCTGATAACCGAACAGTACCGAGGTAAATGTTGAATAATTAAAAAAAAATAATTGTTAAGCAAGGAAATCTTTGTTACAAGTTTTATGTTTTTTGAAATCTTCAACCACGAGACGCTATTGGATTATAACTCACTAACCACCATGTCATATTATTACATAATTCATATAACAACACGTTGAAAAAACGCTTAATATAGCTTTATGGTAAGCAAAAACATAGTGACAGTTTATCTCCAGTGTCTGACACCTCGCAAAATTATAAATATGCTAATGCCATGATCCAAACGTGCATGGTAATTCGACGCCAGTTCCTTCTGAGACGTAGCGTCTTGTATATTATGTGCATGTTGTACAATGTTTTCCCGGATGGGTTTGTCTGGTGCTATGACATTAAACTGAGTAATATTTAATGTAGTGGTTTCCATGAAAGCCTTATCATGTAACTACGCCATGCATATATATATAAGAGTCGGTGCCATACGATAAAGCCTTCCTTAATCTATATCCGGATAAGTTATTCGAAGGGATAACTGCAGAGGATTATTATCATAACTATTGTGCAGAGTATAATGTGCCACGATTTTCGGGTACATGTTAAAGTCACATTAGCTTTATACTACCAGAAAATTATGTCGCCATGCCCAACTAAATATTCTAATAATCAAATATTGTAATCGAGAATTCTGGAGAATTTAGAAAAAAAACTGTTTCTTTTTTTTCAGATTTTTAATGATATTTCAAGATTCTTATATCTCAAGAAATTGTAAAAATAATATTACCAATAAATCAATCATCTTTATTTAAATTTTAATCGATTTTAGTTTTGTATTATTATATTTGAGACGTCATTTTTTCGAGACCAGGGTTTCGTCTTTTGTCGACATAAATAATGCACACAAAACTTTGTCAGTCTTACTTTTATTTGCTTTCATTGAACTAAGAATACAAATTTCAGATGGTGTTGGTTAGTTTTCAAAATTCAATTAAGCCTTGCCTAACCAAATCATAATAACTTAGGTACGCTATGGCGGATCCGACAATAAAAGAGCACACTTTTTCAGTCATACGTATTTGTTTTTTTTTTAAATTAAGAATACATATTATAGATGGTGTTCATTTATCCCTGCCTAAACCAATCCATAATCGATAAAAAATATTCTCCATCTATAAAATATTTAAAGTTATGTACGGTTTAATGGCATAGTTTTAGATATTTTATAAGTGAATGAATATGTTTTGACTTTTATCTACTATAGCTTAGATTAAACAGGGCTTAATTGAATTTTAAAGACTATAAAAAATACTATAAATAAACATTGTAGTCTTGGTTTAATGAAAACAAATACGATTGACTGAGAAATTTGATCGTGCACGATTTATGCCGGATCATAACTGAAGGCTGGAGCTTCGGCATTGCACTGTTGTAATGTGTTTATTAAAAAAGGGAAGTCCAAAAATTACAAATTATTAAATAGCAAGGAAAGATGCACGGTGGACATAACGTGGAAAGATCATAAAAGAAACCAATTAATAAAGAAGCAGGCAAGATTAAACGATGTGATAGAGGTCGCTAAGTAGATAAAATGGCAATGATTCAGTGAGTGGACAAATGCCGTCATACAGTGCAATTTCCAGTGAAATTACATTATTGTAGTGTTATTTGACATTGGTAGGTGCGCATAGAGCCAAAGATTCCTAAATTTGAAACTAGTTCGTAATGATCTTGTTAAATTACACACTCAAGAAAAAAAACCGTTTATTGGAACGCCGTTGGTTTATTTCTATACACTTTAACTGTTATTACTAACTGACGTTTATTAGTTTGTTACGTAAGGAATTGCAAATGACCGATAATAATAAATTTGCTGCCTAGGCAACGGAACAATTCTAAACTATAATATTATACTCTATAATCGTCACAATTACAGTATCATACTGTGGCGTAAAGGTAGTGCGTTCGGCTGATAACCGAACAATCAGTGGTTCGAATCCAATCGAGTGTGTTTTTTTTCGTGTGAAAAAATAAATTATGTGTTACATGTCACACGCCAAAAATACACTCTGATCTGATTTCCCAAACGCGCCAAAGAAGTATAACTTCAAAAATGAATATAAAATAAAAAAAGAGAACATAAATTAAGTTATTATGTAATATGAAAATAAAATAATTGAAAGAATCATAAATTTAACCATTTTAACGGTTTAAAAATAATAAATTATCAACTTTTATGGTGCCATCAAAAAGTTAGGTTAATCTTATGATACACACCATTACGAAACATGACATCATTCTGTGGCGGGGTAGAATGAAGACTGCAGACTTATGAAATTGATTGGAATATAAAAATTAATATTTACGCGATCAATTTTTGATATAAATACGAAAAAGAAAACAGTCTTTTATTTGAGAATTATGATTTTTTCTGTTAATTTGGAAACCGTACAATATTTTCATAATCTCGCAAGAAACATTAAACATCACATATTCACCAAGAATCACAGTTGATTACACTACCCAGGACAGAATCGAAAAATGTATTCAAATCCTGTTCATAACAAAAACTTCCTTTCCGTATTACCTCAAAAAAATCGGCAGAAATTCTAAAAAATCTCGAGATATTTTGTGTCCTTTTAGCATGAGAAAACCCGTTTGGATAAGTACATTCAATATATTATAATATGTATTAAGAGAAAATAGGTAGGTAGTAAATAATCTAATTTGTCCCATATTAAGTTTTGTACTCTTAGGAAACTTCATTGAAATATGTATGGGAAATATAACTTTATATAAAACTCTACCTACCTATTGAACTTGTCGTATGATAAAATCTTCTCTCGCTCACGTGTTCGTTCAGTTCTTAAATACAAGACAATTTAAAAGGAAAGGAAAAGCTCCTTCGACAGTAATTATGAAAGCTTTTCAACTTTGAAAGTTTATAAGTCTCTCCTTCCAAGTACGCTTTTCCTACTTATGTGGTATGTGTATTGAGATGTTTGGATACTTTTACGGGAAAATATACTTCGGAAGAATTTTGGGATGATTTATTTTGAGTTGAGGGTTAGTATCGTTTAAACTATATATATGTATATATCAACTGATATCTACATTTAACGGAACCTTTAAAAACAAGCAAGGACTGACCTTTAATATAATATTTTAATTATGTCACATATAATAACAGCGTGGTAAGTCTAAGTTCATAAGAAAAAAAAAATTTATACCTCAGAATCATTTAAAATATGTTCATGTATCATTTAACAATTATTTTTGCATATCCGTGTATACTGCCTATTTCTCCTATTCCTTACAAAGTCAAAGTTTTGTTTTTACACTTCCATATCTATCTAAAATCATATTTTTACAAATCCTTGTTTATCTCAAAACTTCAATAACTAGAGTTACACTTCTATTATATACTATTATTCTTAGTGACACATTTCTGTATGTAAAAATTAATTAACTATTGCAACTAATTATTTGCCGAGAGTGAGATGGGTCAAATTCCGAAAAGGCAAGCATATCGTCAATTTAAACTTAATACAAATAAACTTAACCACATTTTTTCAATAACTGTTAAACTTCCATGATCGATAGCCATTTTCATTGCGTATCGATTCATATTCCCTAACAAGGTAAACATGAATATTTAAAAAACAAAATCAGTACCTAGGTAGGCAAACAGACATGCAAATAATACCGCGTGTTCAATATAACATGTATCCCTTTTATGTGATCAGGCTCGTTATTTTTAATCAAAGAGATGCGAAAATGTTTTTCCCACCTGGATGCGAGAAAAATAAACAGAAAACACGCGGCTGAGAGGAAAATTACGTTTGAAATTGTAATAAAATACAGCCTCTTTATAAATACGTCATAGCCGGAGAGAAAGTTTTCCTACTAGATGCTTGAATTATCTGCGAGCCGAATTTAAAGCGACCTCCTTATGTTTCTGTGAGCCTGATACTTTGGATAAGTTTTTTCATTTTATTTTTGTAGTATTTGTATTTTTATATACACTTAGAGGTTTAAATTAAATTTAAAAAACGATATTTTGTCAATAGGAGTAGAGACGTTTCAATAATAGATATTGTAGGAAAAGTGACCTCCCTATGTTTCTGTGAGCCTGGTACTTAGGGTAAGTTTTTTCATTTTATTTTTGTAGTATTTTTATTTTTATATACTTCTTGGATGTTATGAGAGTATAGACGTTTCAATAATAAAGAAATATTGTAAGGAAATAAATAGAATGTATGTCTTAGGAACATTCGTTGCAAAAAAATCACTAAGTTGGAGAAACAATTAATCGCCACGAGAATTAATAGTCTCAATATATATATACTGAAAAAAAGGTACTGAATTTTTAAAAGTGTAAAAAAATAAATAATACACACAGATTTAATATGTATATCGGCCTTTAACAACCTGTGGCATACGAAATACGTCACGCCATTTTTAATGTAACAGACTGAATTATGTAAGTATGACAACTATTTAGGCCAATATACAATAATGCTTCAAAGCCTGATATTAAATATTTAACAAATATTTTTTTAAAAAACATTTCATTTAATTTTTAGGCCCTGGAAATTATACTTAGTATTATTTTTAACTAGGTTGTGAAATTATATTAAATTGCGTTTATTGATTTTATATATTCGCTAATATTATATTATTTAGGCCTGATAGTGCGATTTGACTCGTGCATTTTCCTTTGACTGTGACTTCATTGAGCCATCCACATGTAATCGCAGCGTGTCACTTATCGCGCGTGGTCGAGTTACAAGTGACCTCATTGAGCTGTCCACATACACTCGTGACTTATCGTGGCGACACAGGTGTCATCTGGAAAAACTCTTAGATAAAGACAAGTAATGATAGCTATTCAAATTCTACTATATATTGAATAGATAACCCCCACGGTGGCCGCGCGGCTTAATACTTTGGACGCGGAAGACGCACACGGCGCGTAATGACCAGGCGGCCGATCGATGTAATTAACGTGCATTTTAAAGGGGGCAATTAAAATCGCATTATCTCTTCAGCAGCGAAAGCGTTAAGCGTTGGACTATAACGCCGTGGGTCCCAGGTTCGAATCCTGGGTCTGGCAAGTACACATATTGTTTTCAAATTGTGTGTGAGTCAGGGTGTGGACCTAATAGGTTGAGCAAGTGGCTGACATCCATTTCTCGTAAAAAACAAAATCTGTTAATACTCGTACAAACCTCTACTCTGTGGAGGCCCATATGATCCTATTAGGATCGGACATGGTCGAATAATAAATAATAATAATAATCAAGTTTTTTTTTCTATACCAATTGCGATGAATTAGCAAAGTGGTGAATTTTTGTGACGTGAATTATTGTCAGTAAGATAACAATTAAAAAAACAAACATAATAAACCAAGAGAAAGTTTTTGGGTCGCTGAGGGTACACAATTCTAGTTAACTCAGAGTTCATGCACATAACTGACGTAGTGACATGCCGGGTAGCGTAGTGAAATTCCAGATAAACTCTTAACAATGAAACTGACGAGATGGCTGACAGGTTAGGTTAGAGAAAAAAATATCATACATTAAAGAGATTGAAATACATACTAGACTAGTATTTTGACAACACTCGATGAAGATTCCAGTACAAAAAATGTATATAATAAAAATGTTATGTTTGCATTTGAATAAAAAATAATTTAAATAAAATATTTTTTTTATTTTAAACCATTGC
Organism: Rhyacophila brunnea; assembly: GCF_057557595.1. Lineage (NCBI taxonomy): Eukaryota > Metazoa > Arthropoda > Insecta > Trichoptera > Rhyacophilidae > Rhyacophila > Rhyacophila brunnea. The sequence goes on along the minus strand of NW_028232806.1, from coordinate 35,108,843 downwards.
CACAAATGGATTTAAAATACACACAACATAATCATCTTTAACTAATTTATGTGAGTTTTACCATCAAATAATATGTTCAATAAAATTAATACTAGGTTTTTTAAATTTTGTGTCGGTATGTATATTTAGTAGGTATTGAATAAAAAAGGTTTATTTACAATGCAGATTATTTTTTTCACACGAGTGCCAATTCTGGCACACTATTCTATTCAGGTTGATTATTCATAATATTACATTATAACATTGGAATTCTAATAGATTTAAGTTTTCTATTATTCCATTTAAGTAATTTTTTTGCAACCTGGTTTTCACCTTTTGGCATCTTCAGGCACTAAGCGTACTCACCAATGGTGAAACACACTTACAATGAATATAGTTAATAATGTTAACTTATATATTAATACTTTCGACCGAAGGTACTTGATGGAATTTGAATTTCAATTCTAATGGATTCAAGCTCTGTACTATTCCATTTAAGTCGTTTCTCGCGACCCGGGTTTCGCCTTTCGGTATCTTCAGGCGTCGTGTACAGTCACCAAAGGCAAACACACACTGACAACGAAAACTTTTAACTCTACCTTATATAGTAAATCAATACAATATCTCAAATGGAATAGTATAAAACTTAAATACATTAGAATTTAAATTCAAATTCTATCATGTACCTTCTATTGATAGTATTAATATAATACAGTTATTATATCAGTTAAAACAATATATTATTTACATGCTAAGTTTTTTTTATATACAGACATACCCATACAAATATAGATGTTTTATAGCAATACTATATGCAACATAATAACATATTATAGTCTCGCATGTACACACTCAAATTGGATATAGCAATGGGCTATTAGGAAAGGTAAACTGATCATTCAGGATAGGTTTTCCCTGAAAGTGTGCTCTATTTATCTCTAATATTCGTGAAGACAAAGCGGTCCTCCGTTTTCCTTGTAGTGTCAATCACTAATTATACCGTTTGCAAGCATCTGTATAAGCAGTAGCGGCTGGACAACTTTGTAGGTGGTGGGGTTTAGTCATTAATTATTAAATATACATACCTACCTACTTTCTCATATTATACATTATGTACCAAGCTACATATAATATTATGATTTTATTAATTCGGAAATGAGTAATTTTTCAGAATAAATATTATATGTCGTTACGTAATCACATCTAAATAACAACAACTTTAAAATAATAAATTAATTAACAATAATAATTATTATAGACTTACCATCATCCGTTTTGAACAACGACATATTACAGCGAACGTTTTTACTCACCTAAGGGTTATTTGATTCGCTCCCCAGTATGCATATACTAACGGTAATGCATTCACATCCTTTGTAGAATGAGATTTGTACCGCGGCGACACGATGGAACTGAGTGACTAAATATCTCTATGAAATTGCAACGGGTTTAGATAAATAAAATGAATTAAATAGTTAATTTAATCATGTGATTAGGTAGGTATATTATTAAAATGATAAAAATATTGGGCATCTATTTTTGACATGATAACAATGTGGGGATGGGCCCTACGAACCCTTAAAGTAGAGCCGCCCTTGTGTATAAGTAATCAAACCACCGAAGTTGTGGCCTTCCAAGCACTTTTTTTTCTTCTGGACCATTAAACGTGAGACCCTTTATCTATGTTTTTTCATCCATACCTGTCATGCTGCCGGCCTAGCAGACCTTGAGTTTTAAGTTTTAATATAATTATGTTTATGAAAATTAATTTTAGCAAGATAAAAGTAGATACAATTGACTTGGATACATAAAAAGTTCTCACTTCTTGACCTTAATTACCGTTGAATATTTATGGCTTTATTTTTATTCATGACTCTGCCGTAAAATATTTCGCGTTAAAACCTACGCCGTTTTTTGAGAGTTAACATTAAGCAACGACTACAACTTTCTCCTGAGAAACTTTGCAAAATAAACAAACTTATTAACCGAAATTTGTTTTCTCCTTTTTGATTTGATTAACGGAAGACGCTTTTGAATACTAATCCGTTCTAGAATTAGAATAAATATTCACTGTAAATATTTTTTGCCAGCGGCAAGCTTTGATTCCACTTTTTCTTTTTACCTGGAAATATTGTATCAAAATAGAATATTTTTTATTGTATATAAACTACAAAAAAACCTCTATAAAAATATTTAAAATGTAATCTGTACGTAATATAAAATACAAAGTATATTAAATTTGTTCCTTCCAAGTTTAAATTTTTACCACAGATGATATAGTTCATTTATTTTAGATTCGAGTATAATAATTTGATATTCTTTTGTTTGACTTTTACTGCTGTCAGAATTATTTTCATTTTGACATATCATAAGATACAATAATTTTGATAAAAAAATATAATTATTGTTGTTTTGTTGAGCAAGATAAATGTATTATCAATCAACGAAGCAATCTCGTGCAAAGCCTAAGTACCCGGCTAGTGTTCATGATTTATTATAAATCCAATTATATATTATAAATCCAATTAGTACCTACTTTCATGGTTAACATGGTTTCACAGTTCACTGGAAGATTATCGAAGTCAATTAATACTTACATAGGTACGTCATTATGTAAGTAATATCAAGTTACATAAATTATACGGCTCTCCAAACAGGTATTCAAAAATGGTTATGAAAAATGATATTTTACAACTATCTTTTTAGACCAAACCAAACCTAACCTAACCTAACCTAATCTTACCTACCTCAACCTAATATTACCTCATATAATCTTAGTTTGTGATAATGGTGTATCAAAATGAATGAAAATTTCAAATTTTCAATTAACGATTCTTCTTCTTATTGTGCCATCCCCTAGCGGAGGTCGGCCACCATCAAGGCAATCTTATCTTTGTCGTCTGCTACCCGGAACAGTTAAGTGGAGCTGCACTCGTACCAATCACGGAGGTTCTTAAGCCACGAAACGCGGCGCCGTCCTCTGCTACGCTTCCCATTGATCTTTCCTTGAATGAAAAGTTGGGTAATGCTGTATTTTTGTCTTCTCATAATGTGGCCGAGGTACTGTAGTTTCCTGGTTTTGATACTACGTAGAACTTCTCGGTCCTTCCCCATTCGATTGAGAACTTCAACATTTGTCACCCGGTCAGTCTAAGGAATTTTGAGGATGCGCCTATACAGTCACATCTTGTAAGCTTCAAGTATCCGTGACATCTCTTAACGATTACTGGATCGAAAAGCCGATGCGCCGACAGAAAAAGGTATTTATTATAATTGTCTACATAAAATAAACTGTTTTCGTAAAAAAAAAACTTATAAAAGCTCGTGTCCACCTCTGCGGCACAATAACCAAACTTTTAACGTTATTATTCTAAGTGGACTGGGTTAATTTTAGAACTAAACACCATTATTTGTAGTGATAAGCGACAGTGCGAAAAAACGCCTTTACTTGAGCATACGCATAACGTAGACTATTCAATATTTTGTCACAGTTTACACGTATTTTCGTTAGTTTATCAAGTCAGATAATATCGTCGGTGTTTTGTAAAAAGGGCGAATTAACCAAAATGCTACTTTACAGGAGGAGGATTTTTAACTTTCGACGTTTATTTGTTTTTTACCTGTAGATGATTATAAATATCTAACAAGTTTATAATAAAGCTTAGAAAGAATATTGTCATTACAATAGTTATTATTATATAATATTTTAAAAGGCTTAATATGTCACAGTTGCTTTTTATTTTGTAATTTTAATTAATTTAATTTTAGTCGATTATCGTTTTTAAGTACTTTTCTGTGGAGATAAAAATTCGCCGTTTTTACACAATAAAGCTAGTGGGGTACATATTGTATTTTCATTAAAATCTCGATTTCGCCAAAATGGTTGATTCGCCCTTTTTACAAAACACCGACGATATATACGAGTACCATTATTATTTGATTTATAGTGTAGGTAGATCTTGACCATCTAGTGGCTAAGTTTGTATATTTAACGTAGCATAACGTAGAGTATACGTTTCATAACTTTGCACTCCGACTCTATGATGAAAATGATATAATAAATCGTCACTGTTCTGGCAGAAGACACTAATTCGAAAAAATGACATATTGAGTTAGTTATACCAAAATGTTCCTTATTTCAAACTTTACCGTCTGGAAACCTTTTTAATAAATAAACAGTCTTTATTATAAAGTCATCCTTTTTACGATTACTTAATAAACTCACACGATAGACCATTTCAAACATGTTAACAACTTCAAAGTCAAATTACTCAAAACTAGTATTCTTCAGTTAGTGTGTTCTGCCAGAACAGAGACGAAATATTCTAAACCTATTTTTTTATTTATTATAATTTATATATTTATTTATTTATTACTACAAGTGAATATCATTTGACTTAATTGTATGCGAGGTAATCAGGCAGAGAGGCGTATCAGTGTAGTAAAAAATGCAAACAGTGCAAAGTTATAAAACGTATACTCACCATCTACAATGCAATTGCTAGGAAAAGTGCTAATTGATATATTTTTCCACCCCTAAAATAATTAAATTCTATCAAATGTTTTATAATATATTATATTTTATTTGAGGTAGATAATTAGTTACTATCTTTGCTGCTACTACTAACGAATGTTCAAGCTAATATATATGTATATTTTATTAGGTATAGTTCCAAACTTCTTGACCGATCAATTGGATCATAGCTGCATATAAAAGCCTATTATAAAGACGTGGGATTTGAACCACTCTCTCCACCGTTGGTATTAATTAAATCGCGGTATTATATTAAACTTTAGCTAGTATTCTATATAATACACATTTTTGGTGTAAAAATGGTTTCTAAATAGTGTTATTTTGAGCGACCTTCATTTTTAAAAGCAGCGCTTGAAACCAATTTCAGACCAACTGGGAACAATAACACAGTCATCAACCGTAGAAAGGGTCACAGTTTTTTAAAACATTAAAGTAAGTACCATTCTTTACAAACACCAAACTGAATAACATTTCAGGGTCACACCACAGCCAAGTTAAGTGAACCAACTCAACGAAATTTAATTTATCAATGAGAAGATATTTATTTTAAAAAGCTTATATTAATAAATTACGAAAAATATGAGTAGTTAGTTATATAAAACTAATTTTTGATTTAAAATGAAAATATACTTATACTTTTTACTGTACAAAAGTACTACATAATATATGAAAAACTTTATATTATTTTAAATCATCTTAATGCGGAGTGCAGTGCTACTGAGAATGGGACAATTGGGCGCCAGGACAATTGGAAACCGCACTGTCGAAAGAAATAAATAGACGTTCGTTACGATAGTTTTAATTATTTTTGCTTTTAATATAACATTTTATTATTGCGGATTGAGAATTATCATGCCTTAGGCTTTTATTTTAAAAAAAAATATTAAAATATAAAAGAACTCTCTTCTCGTTGGAACTTAAACATATGAACAATTGAATCATTATTTACGTGTGCATACTTTAATTCTCACCAAGTATTAAATAATGATATAATAATAATATAAATAATAATATAAAATATATATTTTAAAAGTACCTATAATTCACGAACGTCTATTAATTTTTGAATTTCATTTGATTCCGTAGCGCCCTTTTGTCCCGACGCCGAATCGTCCAAGACCCGTGCTACTGTCGTTCTACTAGGAACGGTTAGCAGGAGAGTATCCATATAATTTGCTACCTGAAAGCTACACTGAGATAAAGTGAAAAATTTGATTTTGAGATAAGAAGGTATGCCAATCGATTGCTGAAAGCCTATAACTACAATATAATGAATGTTTGATTTTTTTTCCTTCAAATGTAATACCTAATTTAAAAGAAAAATTGCCATTGTTGTATTAATTAAAATGTCCTGTAACTTCAAAACTAAAATGACCCACTGTTAACAATGGAATACACTAAATCGAACCAATATCATCTATTTTAAACTACAGAATAAATAAAATTAATATGTACTTGACTATGTAAAGATTAATTTTATTATTTTTGACTTATTCCACTGTTGCTTTCAAGTAGCAATATTTGTTTGATAATTTACTCTTTATAGGATTATATTGAGTTAATGTGTATTTTAAAACAGTTTTCAGAAAAGAATCGCACATAAAAATGGAGATAAACTCACCATTAATGGAACAAAGCCAATAACGGAAGTCTGATTAGGACATAAACTGATTTTAGATGCTTGGAAGGCACTGCATGTGTTAAGCGTTGATGCAAAATGAGCCTGAAAAAATAAAGCATCTTCACCAGCGGTGCACAATTTCACATGTTCCTGTACCCTTATAATGGAGGTACAATGAAATTAAAATTACCTGAAGAATACGGATGATCAAAACTCCTAGGTATGTTTTCAAGAGAAATTAAATGATTCTGGGCATAAGTTAGAAAGTATGATACCACCTTCATATTAAAATTCTTTTATTATTTTTTTGCTAGATATTTGTTATTTTATAATATAGAAAACTTCTTTCTTCGCCCATTTTATTCTAATATACCGGCGCCGAGTTGGTAATTATCCAGTTGGAAATTATCTAGTTATTATGGCGCTTAGGTGGCAGCGCCAAATCATTCCATATGATCTGCGGAAACTGGCTTGTTTTATTTGGAAGTTTCGTAATCGATGGGTTTTTTTTAATTAACTAACTCATTGCATCTTAAAACTATGGTGATATTGCCACCTTAAAACCTAAGAACACGCCCTGGATCTTTTTTGGTCTGTTCTCTAATTTTTCTGATTTAGGGGACTCTTCTGGACTACTGAGATCATAGCCTTTAAAGATACTTGAACCACCTTCACCATTACAAAGTGGAGATCCCATCAAAGGCGTTTGGAATCTTGGATTGGGGGAGGACTGCGGAGCAAACACTGGACTGGGGAAGACGGCTTGGAGAAGCTCGGGTCCACCACGGGTTATTTCAAATTCAAATATTATTTATTTTTACATTAGTGAACATTACAAATTATTAATTTAAGATAATATATAATATAATATAATTATATATATAATAAAACAGTATTTATTATATATATAAAAAAATAGGTCAGCATTAAACAGTAGAAAAGTGATACCAGGGAGTACAAACAATTGAGTACAAAAAACAATGAGAAAACATTGTCCACATATACTCATCCTCACGCAGGTGAAATATGTCAATATCCGAAGTGATTTGGTTGAACAGAGTTGTTGCCCCCCCCCCCCCAATTGGCAGGATCTGCACCTTGGGAGAATAAATAACGAATGCTCTCGATTTCTAAGATAATTATATGACTATAAGATAGAGACACAAAAGCCAATTCCATCAAGAATGGCAGAGTTTCCGATGTTGTGCAATGCATAATGATGATGATAATCACGACGGAAACTGGGTTCTAATAATGGACCAAACCAACTGAGGAAGACAAAATTTTAAATATAATTGAGTAGAGAGTGAATATTTAAAATTGAATAGAGGACGAGTGCCATCAAAGCGGTGACACATTTTCGATAATGGCGTCTTTAAAACAGCTTCGTTGCTTTCCTCCAGCATGTTGTCAGCTTAAAATACAACATAGGGGCACCGCCGTAAAAAATAACGCGCGAAACATAAAGCCTTTCACATTTATTTATTATAATACGGCGAGATGTAAAGGGACAAAGTGACACGTGCGACGGCCTAACGGCAAATCGTTACCGGCGCCAAACAAGTTAACGGCGGCGCCCCGCTGCTAACGGCTCTAACCCTTTTAAGTTCATTTGTATCCGTTTGCGACGCTAGGATAAACACTGAGGGCACTTTTTCGGCATCTTTGAATTGAGAAAAATGGTCAGTTTATGGTTTTAAAGGTTGTTTTCCTTTGTTTTGTTACTTGGTACAGTGTGTACATGGCCGAGATTTAGTTCGTGATTGAAAAAGATACTCCATTTCTTACAATACTGGCGATATTTTGAAAGTATTTTATAATAAAATTATGATATATGTGTACATGTATATCAGTACTAAGTTTTACAATATGATACAATCGTTTATACTCAGCTTTGTTTGCAGATATTATTTTGTGTATTTTTACTGCTCTATATTAAAAAAAACGAAAAACAAAATAATGAATGTATTGTTAATTATCTTGTCCAGTGTTATGAATTTATAAGTTATTATTATTGCGTTTGCTTGGTTAAATTATATTTCAAAAATAATCTTTTAATCTTCACACAAACAGTCTTATTTAGAAATTATTTTCATCTGCTTATTCGTTCCTTACATTCCACCATAAAATTGACCATGGGAAAAACATTCATCACGTAAGTTATTTTTTGTCACATTAACCGATTGACCTTTTTATCTGTTGTAATAGCGAAGACAAGGCATATATGAAGCTTTTGATGAATCGCTTGGAAACAAATACATTCTTGAAAAATACCACTAGGTAAGTTACCGTTGATCGGTTTACCCTAAATCCATGCTGTTCATTAAAGTTTTGGAGAAATCAGGCTACGCATGATCATAATATAAAGAACTTTTGCTGGTACACAGATATCATCTACCAAGCTGTAATTCTTCACCAATGACTCTGTAGGTATATATTTGAAGGTCCCTGAGCTAAAATGTATTTATGTTGCCCAAAAATGTAACTGATCAAAACGTATTTAAACATAAAATGGTTGTCAAGGTTTCTTTATTGATTTTTTAAATTTATTAGTAGGGTTCCGGAGGCCTTATCAATTCTTGAGCCCAAAGCTATAGCCATCTTAAGCTCATGGTTAAGGACCTTGCAGGAATCTTTTAGGATTTGAGAGTTTTCTATTCAACCAAACGAAATCGGTCCTGGTTGTAAATTAATTATTTGAAATAAGTTTGACGTATTATTTTCTTTTATTTAAATAAATATTATTTAATACCATAGAATGATTACTAATGAAGGCATACACGTAATTGATGGGGATAAAAGTAAAATTTAAATGATTTCAGAATATACAAATGCCGTTATATACTGGTATCCAAGGCACAGTAATCGACTACAGGAATGCCCCACTGCAGGATGTGTGTGGCAACTAAGAAGAAAATAAGGAGCTGGGAGAGTTCTTTTTCCTGCAGTCAATTGACCGTGGCTGAAGATGACGATAATATTAATTTAAAATGTGAATTATCAAAACAAAATGATTAAAATTGCAAGCGTAACATTTTATAACTAAGTGCCTCCAGTAGGCAGAGCATTCACATTAAGAAAATAATAATTACGTAAATTTTATCTTCTCGAAAATTCTCAAATATAATATTATTCAAATACGAAATTGAACCATGTTATAGGTATAGTATTATTTAAGTATTTAATTAAGTTTATAACCAGCTGTGTACCGGTGTAGCAATAATTATTCCCTTTATAAATAAGCGTTTAAATTGTGACATTATACTACTGCTCGCATAAGCCACGGAATTAATTGTCTGAGTCGAGTCTACCGAAACTTTTAAGACAGTGTTTGAAGTTTAACAATTACAGTTAAACGCTTTTGGTAATATCATTAAAATCAGTATTAATCTGAAAATTTAATTAGCTACTACTTAAATTGGCAGTCATAGTAAGTTGGTCTTCCTTAACCGGCTATTTGTACGTCTATATTATGCCTTTAAAACCCTTTTAATAAGCGTTTTAATTATAAAATATCGTTTTAACATATATATTTGGCAGTGCTCCACATCCTGAAGCGGGCCCCAACGCTAGGATATTTGGCGGCGCCCCCTACCTATCGCTACGGATAAAGGCAGTGTGACGCTCTACAGTAGTGGTTTTCAAATGGTGTACGCGGTAAAGTTAATGTGTATATTTAGTGTTTTTTGTATATTTTAATACATTCATTTCAATTATAGAGTTGTCGAGTATCGATACACAATTAAATTTTATATTATATCGTACAACTACATAATTTCAAATAACAACATTACTTTTTTTTGCTATTAAAAAAAAATTGTGATGTGTGTTTATCTCACCTATCTGGTCGACTCGCTACGCCGGCCCCCTCCTTAGCCCAGGCCCCCAGACTAGAGCCCTGTCAGCCCCCCATTATGGAGGCCATGGATGAAAGTGTTGTAGAGACGAATAAATACACCAACAGTTGTTGAGTATATCAATAAGCAAGAATTTATTGCTGTGTAAATGGTATACAGGTAGTACAGGAATAGATAATGCTGGAGAGATGTTTGCGGTCCGAGGCTCGGTGGAAAGGAATATTTGAGTCCCAAGTTCGGTGACAGAATGCTTCAGGATAAGGCGTGGTAGCGAGAAAGTATGCTGGATAGTGTACTGCTACTGAGATACTGAATCTTATATTCTGAGATAACCCATCAACTATGACTCGCTATTTATATAAATGAATATTTGGTAACTTTCGAGAGTCATTGTTGATGTAGTTCACAATTGGGAAAACTGCTGACCACCGCATCGTTGCAACTTTGAGGCGTTTTGATGAAAACATCTGAGGTAATAGACCGTCATTGAAGTTTGGAATGTGCAAAACTTAAATTAACTAAAATCCCTTAGAATTCACATTATACTTGATTCCAAACGCATCTGATTAAAATCTCCAATAATCATTGAAAAAAATACCATGTGGCATAGCTCGCTTATCATTGTGTTAACGTTAACTTACGGAATTGGCCAAAGTGATATCCGTTTTATTTTGTATAAAGAAAAATAATAGGACAATGTTACTGTGTTTACTTTAACTTATTAATTTTTTACATACATATACCAAAGATAATGAATCCGTAAAATGCAATTGTGGACAACTCTCCGAATTGAAAGGTATCATTATTATTATTTACGTAATTCCACTTGTATATATGATTTCAACGTATTAAACTACCCCCTGACCATAAAACAAATAACACAATGTAGTACCTACTACCCCTCACTAAACTTAAAAGAATAGCGTGCATCCGTCGACCATCAGTGGATACGTGTACCCTCCGTATATATCCTGCGCCAGTGGCATCACTTAGCTACCCGGACCAGTTTGAGGGGGGAGCATGAATTAAATATGAGACCACCTTCTCCTCAAAAGTGGTACATGTGCCCTATCCACAGACCTCAGATGCATAGGCGCACTCAGCTATAATAGCTGAAGGGTCATTTCGGATTCAATGGGGGAGGCTCATCATTGTTTCTTGTAATTGCCTTTTTTATATTAAAGCTTTAATAAGTGCCCAATGAAAACTGTGCATAAAATAATGACAATATTTAAATTCAGCTAAACGATGTATTAATCATTTTTAACAATAAGTAGAGATGAATATAAATCTAGTTTAATAAGCCAAAAAGTAGTTACAATGAAATAACCTTTGCTGATGCAATTTTGTGTCTCTGGAGATAACATTTAGAAAATTCTAACACCATAAGTAAGTTATAATTTTCCCCAACATGTTCATTACATTCTTGCGATATAATTCAGAGGGTTATTATATTAAAATATGATGGACAGTTTCTGAATTCTAATGCAGGGGTCAGCAAATAACGGCTCAAAAACCCACGGATCTTTAGAAATATTAAATAATATGAAAATAAGGCTGTAACAATTATGTATAAACATTTTTCAAATATGCTCAAAATGATTTATTTTTCCCTACTATCTGTAATATGTATATCTAAAGACTTTAAAATCTGTACGAAAAATAAAATTTGGATTGGTTCGGCACTCTAAGCATAGGCTTGCACAATGCTATTAAAAATGGTTATTAAAATAATATGCATGTCATTGATTTACTTTTTGAGATAATGATACTTGAACATGGCTTTATCGTCGTTTATTTTGCGCATATTGCGAACGGATGGTAAATACTCTAAGCACATAAAGTTCGATTGGGCCGCCGTCGCAGAGCGATCTCTCATCAGTATACATATTAAAATATATACTATGTACTATCAAGCTCTGTATATAATAATACTTTTAATATTACATAAAAGACATCAGTTGCAAAGAAACAACTGAAGAAACCATAGAGTATAGAAGAATGTTCCGGTATTTGCTAAATTAGTAAAGATATTATGACAAGTCATAAACGTTGAATGTCTTGCGTCATTAAGACCACGATGAGACCTAATGCACTATTGGTATGAAGGTATCATCTACGTAACTTAAAACGAATTTAAAAAAATACAATATAATTATACCAGACAAAAAAAAAACTTTTCAAGTAAATGCAAGGTTACGTGTCACATTACTTTTAAGAAATGCTTGTGTGTTATCTGTGGTTTTTTTCTTGTGAAATTTAAACATTTACATTTGAAATTTAAAACATTTTTTTTGTGTTGTTACGTTAATTTAAATTAAAAATTCTACTTTAATTAATAAAAAAGTATATAAATTATTAATAATTAACTTGAAATTAAACGAATTATGTTTGGCTGAGGTAAATAAATAATAACAAATGATAGTACTATCGCAAAAACTGCAAAGTTCGTTGTAAATTAATATGTATTTGAAAATTACATATTAATATAGGTACCTCATTCTTTTAATTCACCATTTGTAGGATTTCAGACGAGTACTGGGCAAGGACTAGCTTCAGGAAATAATGTAGGTCTCTCATGTTGAAACGTTAAATTGAACCAAAATATAAGTGTATAATTATTTCACTACGTCTTTTCAAATTGGTATAATTATTGTACTACTGTGCAAAAAGCATACTAAGAGACGGTAAACTAAAACTGTGCGTCAGTTTAAAATGCAGGGATTCACATTTTTTCTTCCTCTCACTCATGCAGTAGGCTTTCTAAATAGTTATTTATAAAACGGCTTTCGCGCACTCTGATTAAAGAAATAAAAAAAATTAAAGCTTCCCCTTTAAAATCTCAATTAAATCAGATTATTCTGTTACAACTAAATGTACCATTTATATGGTTTTTACATTTTATCTACTCGATTCCTATGGTGCGATTGACTAAAACATTCACCATTTGATCCACACGTTGGACATGCTTGATATATGAATCGGTGGCATCCGTTGTTTGTTCTCCCAAGGTGCAGAACTGACCTGCCATTAATAATGCCAATTGGGAGGGCAACAACTATGTTTAATCAAATTGATTCAGGTATTTATATATTCATATTCCATTTACTTGAGGGTGAATTTAGGTGGACGTTGTTTTATAAGTATTTAATATATTGAATATCAACCTAGTTCACTCTGTATTTCCATGTACTTTTACTGAAGTTATATTTCTTTTGGCGCGTTTGTGAAATCAGATCACAGTGTATATTTGGCGTGTGACATTTCAGACATAATTTACTTTTTTACACGAAAAAAAAAACGCACTCGATTGGATTCGAACCACCGATTTTTCGGTTATAAGCAGAGCGCACTACCCTTACGCTACAGTATGATACTGAAATTGTGACGATTATACAGTATAATTTTATAGTTTAGGATTGTTCCGTTGCCTAGGCAGCAAATTTATTATTGTCGGCCATTTGTAATTACTTACGTTAAACAAACGATCAAACGTCAGAGACAGTTGGTACTTTAAAAATAAAAACAACGAGAAACAATTATATAAATTAGTATTATAATTTAAAGTGTATAGAAATAAACCAACGGCGTTCCAATAAGCGGTCCTTTTTCTTGACTGTGTAATTTAACTAGATAATTAAGAGCTAGTCAAAGAATCTAGTTTATCACAAGTTTCGTTTTTGTTTTGTTACACCAAAGAAGTATAACTTCTAACGCGCGTACATAAGTACACACACTGATTTTTATTTACTCATATTACTAAGTATTTTTATGTCGACATTGTTAACACTTGCTTTATGTCATATCGTGAACGCTTTTAATTTATAATTTGACATGTTAATTACATGTAAAATAAATAGATTTGAATTTGAAAAATTATTGTGATACTCATATTTAAGCAATCTTATAAAAGCAATTAAAATTTCCTAAATAATATTAAACGGTCATTTTATAGCTTATAAAAGTAAATTAAATAGGTAGGTAGTGGTAATATCAGGAATTCTAAAGAAATATGGCTTAGTACAAGCTAAGAATCACTTTTCAAACGAAAATGTTTTTGGAAGGATGTTTGAATATTAATTAAATAATTATTTAAAAGCATGACCAACAAAATCGTCACTCAATTTTATTTTATCATCATTGGTGAGGTATTGCAATTAAGTCATTTTCAATAGAGCCAATTTTTATCAACGGTTTTTCAAACACCAATGGTAGCCGAGCGGTAACGCACTGGTTTTCAATGTGTGTTTGGGCCCAGAATACAGACCCAATAGATTAAGCTAGTGGCTATCATCTATTTCTCGTACAAATAAAAATCTGTTAATACAACCTCTATACTGTAGAGGCCTTAGACTTTAGATGCATCTAGACGCCACCCATTGCATTGCTAAATAAAGCTGCGTGCCGTGCGTTTGGTTTGTGGATGAGCGAACGTATTCATATACAAATGTTCGAGACCATAGACCATTTCGCTAGTGCTCGCCCAAAGTGCTCGCACTAGACGCTCAGAATTAAAATATATTTTTCTATTTTACATTATAATATATACATTATATAGTATTTTAAAGCGGTCAATATGCAACCATTAGGTAAAAATATCCACAATTTAAGTTATTTTAAAGAAACACGGTCACTTTATATTAAAATATATAATAATATACAAATAAATTATCACGAACATGTATCAACTTACCTATGAAACGTAATACCATCTTCTTGCTTATCAGTACGGCTACCATATTTTAATACAGCACACAGAACCATCATTTCTACTTAATTAACTAAAAATATTTACCATTGACAGCTATACGCGCTCGCAGGTTATCGACGCTTAGTTAAAGAAAAAACTAAGATTTGACGGCTACGCTGACAACAAAATCTTCTACACATCTTTAAACCTTTTATCTTACTCTAGCGTGTGTCGCAGAGATTATAAGGGTGCCGAATACTTTCTCACTCACACTTATGCATCGTTTTTGTTCAGGCATTGGTGGAGGCCCATAATAATGATCCTTTTAGGATCAAACATGGTGATGTAATAATTTAATGTGTATTTGATACAGTGCAAAGAAAAAAAAAATTCCTTGTAAAAAGTATGTAAATACAACTTACTTCCACGTCGTGGAGACATATTTTTCATTTAGAACCGTACACGGTAGTTTACTTTGTGTGTGAACTATTCTTTCGATTATCAATCTTGTAAATTCCACAAATAAACAGTTATGTTTACTATGTAATAATTTCACATAATACGGTATAATTCATATAACTGGCTTCGATCATAATATATCAGTATTAGATTCCATATAACGTGTTTATGCATAAAATATCTTTCCCATGCCTTATACGTTACTATATTGAACACACATCTAATCTAATAATAACGCTAATCTAAATCTAATAATAACGCATTTTGATAAGCATTACATGTAGGACCTACTAGTTTAAATTGTTGTAATTAATTATGAGGCATGTAGCCTAATTGGTTAAAGCATATTGGCGCGATACCAGTGGATACACAGGTTCAAATCCCGTCAGGCATCGCATTTTTTTAAAATGTGATTTTTTCTAATAAGTATAATATGTCCGATGTGTTTTCAAGTTATGTATGTTAAATATATTATGCAGCTCCAAACCAAACCTTTTGATTGACAGGCAAGTGCGCTACCTAATGCACTATTCAGACCATATTAAATGTTAGCACGCACAATTATTTTTTCCATGGGGTGGATGAAGAAGTTGCTTTGATTTTTAGTCAGCCGGCCAACCGCGTAAATCACTCGGCTTATATAAAATAATAATAATAATAAAAATATAAATTGCAACTTCTTAATACATAATTTTAGTACATCAGATATTCGAATTATTAAAGACAAGCTATAATACTCGTACCTATTACATACTTTGGTTATTTTGTGTTTTACATATTATACAATTACATCACGAAGACTTTGTGAGTATCCGGAGAAAACTAAAAAAAGTGAAATGGGATGGTTTATAGTGACGTGGGCTTACTACCAAAAGTTAGTAAGTCTAAAAATCATCATTGCAATTTGAAGTTTGGCATGCCCTCTAAAATCAGGCATATTGCTAATTTCTTTGTGATTTATGGGCATGTTCTACATATAGTTTGTCACCAATTTTTTTTCTAGCATACATATTTATATATAGACACACAATTCGTTGTTAACTCTGAATACCTAAACATTTTTTTTTACCTAGATTTACCCCACAATATACATATAAATTTAACTTATTTAAAACGTCCAAAAATATATAAAGTTATAAATATATAAACCAACCTTTCTACTGCTATCAAATAGGTTAAATGTTATGTTTTTACATATTTATATATAGACACATAAATCATTGTTAAGCGCCGGCTAGACGGCAGCGACTTGCATTCGCGGTATAGTTTGTGCAGACTACTTTTACAGAGCTTTTTGCTTTGCGCGAGCTACAGTTTTACCGTCCATACACACGGGCGTTCCGATATGAACCGGTTTGCGCAGGTATACTTGTGATAAAGCATGACAATCTACCCGGCGCTTTAACTCTAAATACCTCAATTATCGACTTAACAACTTTTGGCAGCAACCCCACGCCATGACGTGGTGATGATGATCATTGCTGCCAAAAGTTAATGCAACAATGATCATCATCACCACGTTATGGCGTGGGGTTGCTGCCAAAAGTTGGTAAGTCTGATCCGATCTTGTTTTTTTTTTCTAGCATACAAATTGATATATAGACGCATAGTTCGTTGTTAACTCTAAATACATAAATTATCGACTTACCAACTTTTGGCAGCAACCCCACGTTATAAGAATTCCGTGCCCTGTTGCCATACATTAACGACAGCAAGAGTGCAAAATTTGAAGAGAAAAACAAATAGGTTTATTTTGTTGTGTGTTTTCGTTGAACACACTCATTTTTTTTAATATTTCTCATATATCTCAATATAACAAGGGTAAAGGACGCCACTTCAGCAACCCCTGACGGTAATATATACAGCTTGTGGCCTCTCTAAACTGCTTTCTTAGTCGCTAGATTATTCCTTGTCTGTAGAACTGAGTAGGTAAGTAGATATAATAATATATACACTGAGCGGAGAAAACGTATTCTCTGTATAAGTGGATTTCAGAGGTTGGGTGTGTATATATATTCATATAAATTAGTGCTGTGTTGATATAAAAGTTGGAGATATATTTTCCGAGGAATGAATGTAAGGAATCTTTTCGAGAGATTCAGTGTTTACTCGGTGGTGGATAATTCGTGGTAATTTATGAAATTCTGTACCGCGTGAATAAATAAGGCTTAAAATTATGTGTAGAATTTCTATAAATAAATAATATAGATAATACATTAATAATTGTAGACATCAGTGAAATACAAAATAAGGTTTCAAAGCACTTTTTCGCGTAGCAAACATAATGAATTATAGCGCTTTTTGCATGGATTTACTGGTAGCGATAGTGTGTATTTTAAACTATCGTGACAATAACTGTTTAACATACATAATTTTTAAAACACTTCTGAGAAAATATATTATAATGCATAGAAAAAATCTTTTTGATAAAAGTAAGACACCCCAGAGGAATTGAACCTGCATCTCGCGCCCACGCATATAGACCACTATACTAAAGGTACCATACTTAATTACGACACATTTTAACTAATGGCTCTTATAATACCACAAAACAGTCGTCACTGTTCTGGCAGAAGACACTAATTTGAAAAAATTACATATTGAGTTAGTTATACCAAAATGTTCCTTATTGCAAACTTAACCGTCTGGAAACCTTCTTAATAAATAAACAGTCTTTATTTTAAAGTCATCCTTTTTACGATTACTTAATAAACTCACATGATAGACCATTTCAAAACATTTTAACAACTTCAAAGTCAAATTACTCAAAAGTAGTATTCTCCAGTTAGTGTGTTCTGCCAGAACAGAGACGAGATAATAAATAGAATACCGATAGGTTATATTCAATACGCCGCATGTTGATGCCGGGTTTTGAATGTGTGAGTGTCCTACGAAAATGAAGCACGCATTATGCACGTGCAATAGTGTGTGTAATATACCAACATTAAATGAGCGTAAATGCATAAACCGAGAGCAGTTTTCAGTATTTGACGTAAAGCGTATTCTTGACACGTGTGTAAGTTTAACCCGGATTCTTCCTTACTCGAGTCGGTTACCTGCTATCGCCTCACCCGTTATGTATTTCAGTTCCCATTATTTATCTGTATCTCTGTATCTCTCTCTGAAGCACTTACTAAATACTGACATTACTGAAAAATAATATATTTTCTCAGAAGTGTTTTCAAAATTAAGTATGTTCAATAATTAGAATGTTACATTCTAAAATCTTGTAAATTATTCATTAAATTAAAAAAGTGATTAATTATTATCTTTAATCTCATTCTTCAAGAGTAAGTGAGACGCGATGTTGTCATTTTATGGTACTATTTAACAGGTAGTAAAAATCAGTTAACCTCAATATGAGTCTCTCCACGGTGTAGTTTGTTTTTTTGCCGGCAGATTTGCCACTATCGTTCTACTGCACAGGCGCAGATCGAAAAAATCCCAACTGTCGCATGAAAATTCAGAAGCTTCCAAACTTTTTTGATTCATGCATGCTACTTACAACTTGCATACCAATATGTGTTTACACGTGCATTTTATTGTTATGGCCGCGATAATACGTACCTACAGTGAGCAGTAAATCTTTGCACTTGTAAATAGGGTATTAAGTTTAATATAAATATTTTTTTATTAAGTATTCATTCAGTTACTGAATATGTAGAAGTTTTCTAAATGTCATGTCAAATGAATAATCGTATTTTTTATTCTCACTGTTTCGAAATAATATTAAGGTTTATAAAGCTATTTTATTTTTTGATTGCTTTAGAATCGCTGATAATATATTATTATTTAAAATATAACTACATACATAAATGAAAAAAAGATTTATATAATTACATAGTTGGAAGAAGTCCGCACAAAATAGGAGCACGTATTTTTTTGAAAACTATAGTAAATTTGGAAAAAACTACTTAAACACTATGACTCGCCCTTATCCCTATATTTCATTCCTACCTAAAATCCTCAGTATTGTTGCAAGACTAGGCGCAATGCAGTTACGAGTCAGTAGTTTACCGATTATTAATATAAAAACTTCAGTCATTCATCGACTATGGGTTTACGAACACGTACAACATAAATCACCTTTAAATATCAAGTGCCGCGCACAGGGTGACCCAAAAAACAATACCCGGCGAGTGATAGTGCAACCAGATCATGGAGCAAGATCATCATTATCATAAAATGTTAGTACGTGGAATCCTTCAACTACAATCAAACGGATAGTATATTACTTAGTCTTGAAGTGAAAATGGTTTTAGACCTAATTCAACACTTTAACCCGAATATTTAGAACTGTTGACGATTAATAATGTTGTTTTTGTATATTTATCAGTTTATATTTGAATAGAATCGAATATCTATTAACAAAACTACTGCAAACCCACAGAATGTGGACGGTTTAGAGAAAACCAGACATAAATACGCGACTTTACAACGCATTCGTAAAGTTCGCTTGTTCTTGGTACTAAAATAAAATGCAAACTCGTATCTCTCAGCGAATCAACAGCGAAAAACCGCGCGCAGTATCTCGGATTTGAAAACATCCAATTTAGCCTAAACCATTTGCGAAGGAGGGACGAAACGCGGTTCAACTGCCATTTTATATATTTATTTATATAAAATCGTTGCGATGTAAGATAAAAACACTAAGTCAATTGTACTAATTGTACTGTTTCGATTATTTCATAATGAGATAAAGGTATTAATTGATGAGCGTTATAATTATATGTGAATGCAAATTAATATAGTCCTATTAACACGACTGACTGAGGTATGTTCTGTAAATATAAACAACGAATATACACGCTAGATAATTTATGTATCTTGCTACCGTGTCAGCTGAATAATCTTTATTTTGTCAAGAATAAAATAATACAATGAATTCTTAATATTACAGTTAAGTAAGTTTAAGTAAGTACATATCTAAGTCTTATACTATTATTTGAATCATTTTAAACACTCAGAGTTTCGCCTTTTGCCATCTTCAGGCACTATCTAGTAGTTCCATCCAAACCAACCCGCCCCGCATCACACTCGGTCTTAATCAAGTGTATCATGAGGGCCTATATTTGGTGTGAAGCATCACCAGTTGTTTACGCCTGGGAATATCTCAGGAGTGGATGACTGTCCGATTATCACTCTCACGGTTGAGTTGATGACTCCAATGAGTTACTCTGTGATTTTGACGTTGCTTTGCTTGTATTGTAGCCGATATTGAAGCGACGTAGTTATAATGTAACTGTTTTTTTTATCCCATCATGGTCCAATTGACCGATGACACCTTAATTCATTAAAGTGCATGGATGGCAACAATGAGTGTAGTATGTAAGTGGGAAAAATAGGATCGGACTAGGGCCAACATAATTGGTCTAACCATCTATCTTTGGATATTTAAAACATTGTGATATTTATTAATGAAAATAACAGTAACATTCTCCACAAACTATGAAACGTAATAGTATTATCTATATTTTTAACTTGATGCTTTTATATTGTATGCGCAGGATATATTACTTTGGAATTCTTTAATTTATTTATCTTTCAAATAACATAGTAGCGATCATATATATATATATGACTTTATTTATAAACAAGCTTTCATAAAAGTATGTGTTTACAAAGATTTTAAAATTTTTTATTCACAAGCACAAAGATTATGTTGTGTAATATAAATATCACAGTGTTTTTTGTCTTTCACCGCCTATCATTAAATTCGACTTCATTCGGTTTTTTATTATTTTTATTTGATTTAGTATATTGAAGGTAGGTAACATTATAAAAGCGTACTATGTATGCGTATTTAATGGAGACATATCGGGCGGTCAGCAGATGAAAGATTATAAAATCGAATCGATCCAAAATGGGCATTATGTATGCAGATGGGTTAAATAGATTTCAAAAGCATATACAAAAGAAAAACCAAGCAGAATAAAGTACATGCTGTATTATACATGACTCTATTTATATGTAAGTATATAATACACCATAAAAAATCAATATTAAAAATCAAAAAGTCAATTATAATGTTATTAAATAGTTGTACTATATTAATATTGCCTGCAATAATCCTTCCTAAACCGGAAGATTTGATTATCTTCTGTTCCATTGCTGACAACTAGAGATTGCAATACGGAATGAATATATCAATACCAGTATTTCTTATTGAATAACGGTATTAATACCGGTATTCACCAAAAAATATAATAGAAAAAAACAAGTACCTATCAATATATAACTATTAAAAACTATTTAAAACTTACTTTATAGCAACCTACTGTACGACAACATTATTTAGGCGACAACATTACAAATTTTACATTTAGATTTACAGACTAATTTTATTATTGTCTTATTGTCTGAGCGGGGGTTTTTTAATCACATTCACAAAAAAAAAATAGTTTCCTGTCTTTATTAAATGCTATGGTATAAATAGTACATTGGTCCTGTCAAGCCTGCAACGCTGTGTCATGCATCTAATCTAAGTAGTCACCCTTCGAGCATACCAGCCTATTGATACAAATCCCAATTTCGGTGGCGAAAATATACCATATGGCAAGGTTATGAACCTTCAGAGTATTGGAAAATATTGTGCACAGACCAATTTCCATTTAGACTCATATCACAATATTGTTGAGACATGCGAATTATGATGAATTTATGCAGAAGACTGCTTTCAAAAAATTAGCATGATTTGAGTTACCACATTTCCACCCGCCATATATGTGCAGCCATGATTTATGTACGGCCGTCTTCCATGACGCTGTATACGTATCAGAATGAAAAGATTTTGGTTCCACACTCCCTTGACCCGAAACGAAGCTGCACGGGATAGATGTAGCAACAATGCACCTTGGTGCTTAAAGAAAAAGTTTTAGAAAATAAAAAAGAATCTTGACGTACTCTGCTGTCATTTATCTTTAATATCGTGGTGACGACTACCAACCTACTGTTAAGCAGATGAGTGTGTCGTGTGATGGACGCGAGTGAAGTAGTGAGCCAAGTGACGGATTCGAGATAAGTGATAACAAGTTATCAATCGTTCTCACTTTTATACAAATTAACACAATATATTACAAAAGTCATTCTCGCATAAATAAACCATAAAAAGATACTGTTCATCTAGGTAATGATTGAGGAAATTATGAAAATCGGTTCCGCCACTCGAAGTGTGTCACCTTTGTAATGCTGAGTGGTATGATTGCTACATCTCAAAAAAAAATCAGCCGGGCATGCCTGTTCTTTAAGCCAACTGGATTCCGGTGTCTTTAAAAGCCTCCAAATATTATCTATTGAGTATATACAGTGGATCTTCGAGATACTGAGATGACGTGGGAATACAGAAGAAGACGAGGGACATGGTCAAAGAAGAAGACGCTATCCAAATATAATATTCAGTCTGAAATACTAACGGGTGTTTTTTTTTATGTTTGTTTTTCAAATTGGCAACACTTTTCCAGCGACAGCCAATTTGACAGCTGACAGCTGGTTTGTGGTCAATTTGGTTTGCCATTTTACCATGAATAGATGCCAGAACAACGGTTGCAAATTGTGCAAATTTGTTCAGTTCAGTTCATTTTCACCACAGCGATTAGGCTCATATTTACAATGAAGAAAATTTACAAGCCATTATTGTGACGCCGTTACATCTACAAAAAGTTAATGTTTTGTGTGCTTTATGGGCTGGTGGAATCATTGGTCCACATTTATTTAAAAATGATGCCGGCCAGAACGTGACAGTCAATGGAGAATACTATAAATACATGATTACTGACTTTTTCTTTCCCCAATTGAATGACATTAATGTAGAAGAGCTGTGGTTTCAAAAAGACGGCGCAATATGCCACACAGCGCGCGCCACAATCAATTTATTGAAGGAAACATTCGATGAGCACATAATTTCGCGTTATGGACCTGTAAATTGGCCTCCAAGATCATGTGATTTAACACCTTTAGATTATTTTTTGTAAAAATATGTGAAGTAGTTAGTCTACGCCGATAAACCAGAGACGATACACGACTTGGAAGCCAACATTTGCCGCATTATTTCCAATATACAGCCCCAGCTGCTCGAAAAAGTGGTTGACAATTGGACTTGGACCAGATTGGGCTTTCTTCGAGCCACCCGCGGCGCCCATATGCCCGAAATTATATTTTAACACTAATGGTATAAAATTATCTTTCGAATAAAGCCAATAACATGTCCATTACCATAATTTTTATGTGTTTTATATCATTTTAAAGTTCTACGCCTCTAAAAAAATCATCCTTTCTTAGAATTTTATCTTGATAATATAAGGTTTGTTTTGGTTTTTATTTTTTACTAACGTCGGGCACTTTTTATCAAACGTTTATAAATTTTGACCGGAAAATATTGCAGAGAATGAAATGAAAGAGTGACCCAAAAATAAACACACTGAATACGAAGGAATAATATTATGCTAAGGAGGACGAGTTTAAAATAATGTATACAATTACGCAATTTCTAAAGACGCCGTTCTCAGGATGCCTTCAGCTCGCCTTGTGGCCCGTATTGCGTTGATATTTTTCCTTTATCTTGCAGCATTTTCAATTTATTTTCACGATTTATTTTTAATATTTCAATTAAGAGGATTGCCGCGCGTAAAAAAAATGAAAACAATATTCTGAGGATGTCAAAGTCAATTTCACATGGCATTATGTAGGTTTAACATATTTTCCGTGGCATTTCTGAAGGTTTGTTTATTTTTTTATATCACGTGATATTTATATCGAAATATATGAAAAGCGAAGCGTAGGTGGAAAAAGATTATGATAAAGCTTATAGAATTTTGTGCTCATTGAATCAATAAGGATCATAACAAAAACAGCATAAGCCAAATAATATTTAATAATTACAAAATAAAAAGAACTTTTTATATACCACGTTTTTAAATTTTCTGTTGAATCATATAATTTTGATAATTCTATGCATTAATAAATACTTTTTTTGTACTTGATAGAAATACTGAATAAATATAGAATACTGAAATGTCTTTTTGACATTTCATATTGATTTCCATAGTAACGTACGTATATATTAATAATTTAGTTGCCAGGACCCCTTTAGCAACCAATAATAGTGTTTTACTTTTTACGATTTTTTTCCGAAATAACTTTCCATACAAAACAGAATTAACTGAAAATGAATTCAATTCTCCTCTAAGATGGCTAAAAGTATTTAAATAATGCATTGTCGTCGTGTTCTGATATATTATAAAAGTTTCAAATGTCTAGTTAGTCGGGAAGTTAGTTAAAAATTGATTGCAAGATTAGTATTGGACAAAAAAGAATACGATATAATAAAAACGTGATAAAATAGACGTAATAATTAAAATTACAACTTATGAAGATATTATGCAGGCACCCAAATGCGTTCCATGTCAGTTGGACTCTGTGACCAATGTTATCATACATAACCCCCAAGATCGACTATAACCAGGCCGGAGCACTGAATTATTGCAAGTTACGCTGGTAGTGCTAGCTATTTATTTTAGAATGCAAAACAGTAACTTTTACCATTATTTATTTCAACATTGGACTCGAAGTATGAGCGATAATTAGCTCTACGATCGAAATATACATATCCATGTCATAGTATGACTGAAGTGGACTACAATACCCCCCATAAATTGACATAATATTGTCTGAAATAGATGTAATTGTTAACACGATTGCTTTGAGTTTCATTGTTGAGGATTGATTTTGGTACAGGAAAAAGGTTTATACGATGTGTAAGTATATTCGGTTACATGTAAACTGTACGTAAAACATTTCACCGTGCCACAGTTCATCGTGAGCTTTCTTATCGGAAAGATATGACCGTGTACTTTACAGTTTCTGATTTTATTAGATTCAATTTTCATAGCTGATTTTGGCAAAATTCATGAATTCAATAATGAAAACCTAACCTAACCTAACAAATAATCCAGTATAACGACTGTTTTCAAAATTTGTTTGTTGGTGGCGTCCTGTAAAGTACGAGTATAAACCGACAAGAGCCGTGTTTTATTTGGACAAGAATTTTATTTCAGTATTTTACGACGCATGAATGATGGTGGGGAGTGGAGAATTAGGTACAACATGGAACTATACCGCTTATACCAAGATTCAAAACTCTCCGCCTTCATAAAACTCTAGAGGTTGAACTGGGCAGGCCATGTCCAGCGCATGCCTGAGTAACGGATACCGAAGAAGATCCTCGAAGGAAACCCAGGGGGTGACAATATTACGCACTATTACCACGCACACGATGGGGTGACAATATTACAAAAGATGCCAACAAGCTGCTAAAAATCATGAACTGGAAAATACGTGCGGAGGACCGTTCCGGTTGGAGGACGGCGGTGGAGGAGGCCAGGGCTCGACTTGAGCTGTAGCGCCATCGAAGAAGATTATACGACCCAAAGAGGTTCGACGGTCTTTAATATACGGCCATATATTTTCGATACAACATTTCATGGTGAAGTGTGATATGGCGAACTGCATACGTACAAGTTTTCGGACACGAGTATATTGAATATATTCAATAAAAATGTTGTGTATTTTTAATGGAATAGGAAGCTAGTTTAATTAAAAATATATATTATTTGTAACTGTTTTTATAATAAAAATCTGCACAGTGACAGTATTTGTAAACACTTTCCATATTACATAAAAAAATTTCTTCAAAGTTTTGCAAGTAAATTTGTTATGCAAATGAAGCTGCTGTTTCTGTCTTTTGCGTGGTGCTAAACTGCAGGCTGCAAATTTACGAGGCCTGACTGAAGATGGGGTTAAGTCGTAAATACAACAGGTAGATAATTATATATTTATAATTTAAGTTGGTGACAGAGATAACCTCTCGGATGGACGTAAACCGATATAAGTACCTCAACGAAAATGTCTCAAATTAAAATAATGTAAGAAACATTTTACAAGACGGAAATAATTAAATAAATAGATTTCAAAGCATGTCAACATTAGGAATGAATGACGATTATTTACTGCTATAATATATAATACAAAACACGGATATTGATGTAATCTTTAAAAACTTTAAAAAAATCCTCGCGATACCATTTCAGTTTCACAAATTGGGTAGAACCATATTAGAGATGAATAATATAAAACTGCGAAAGCCAGTCGCCATAGATCAAAGAGGGCAAACCATTAAACCCAAAAATACGGAGCCACCTAAATGTACGCGTTTAATTTATATTATGATACAGATGTAAATATTGAAAGTAAAATATTCTATTACACGACGTGTTAAATTTTATACCATATTTATTCACACTCAATAATCATACTTCTTACAACCACACCCAGAAGGTAATGCTCATCCCATTATATTTGAGCTCCCTGGGTAAAACACTTTTATGGGGAGTTTCTTTACAATACTTGTATTTTATAAATTTATTTATTTTACTAATAATGAACATAACAAATTATAAATTCAAAGCATTCATGACATGACATAAAATAAGTGTAAGCATTTTTTCAAATAAAAATACAGGGCAATGTGAGCTAATAATACAATAAGTAATAAAATAAGAAACAAAAATAAAAGTACATGGAAGCACATAGAGTGAACTAGGTTGGTAGAACCTATCTTAAAAACCTATAAAACAGCATCCACCTAAATTCACTCTCACGTAAGTGGAATGTATCAATATCCGACGCGATTTGATTAAACATAGTTATTGCCCTCCCAATTGGCATTACTAATGGCAGGATAGGTCTGCACTTTGGGAGAACAAACAACGGATGCCCTCGATTCCCAAGGTAATTATCAGAGACATACAAGTCAGAAAAAATATGTAGCTAAATAAAAATCCCTTTTTAATTTGAAGCTACGGTATGTAAGCATACCTAAGAGAAAGTCAGTCGGATAGAGCCACAGATAATATCCATACAAGTTAAGAAGGAGAAGAATAAGTGTTTTAATGCTCATTGTCAACATATCTGACCTTTATTTCAGCATTGACATTATCAATATTTTTTGTGTATACGATTTTTGATATTGCGTGACAAGCAAATTTGAAATATTTCTAATAAATTTCTTTCATAAAAACATCTGCTTATTCTTATGATTCAGTATTGGATATCATCTCCTACATTATTGTAGACATTGACCCGATAGCCCACATATTATTAGGTATATAACCTGTCAACCTTCTCTATCTACTATCTCTGCTAATACAGGTTATCTGTGTGAAATATTATTCTGGATGAAAATAATTTATATATAATATTAAAAACTGTTAACTTTATCATTCAGTTAAAAGCTTCTGTTATTAGTTCCAGAGACATCTGTTGGTACGACAATCGGATGAAAGTTCTGTCAGTATAAACATGTAAATTTATTTATAAACCAGACCATGTTCAAATAAAGTTTTATGAGCAGGAAGTTAAAAGCATGTATTGATTTATGTAACTAAATGTCAATAATTGTATTTATTTGTATCAAGTGAAATAGTGAAAATATATAATTTTGAAAACAATTCTGAGAAAATATATTATTGTAACAAGGGATTCCAATCCCGGGATCCCGAGCTATTTTCGATACCTATGAATCCCGAGATTGATAAACATAATCCCGAAACTTTCGGGATTGATTTTTTTATCAATTTGTATGGAAAATAAAATAAAAACAAAAATATAACAGAAAAAATACTTTTAATAAAAAATAACTATTAGAAATAAACTGAGTTTGAATAAAATTTGATTTATACCCATGTGTAAGTTGCTGATTCATTTTATTTTTTCACATAAATTAATAAAAATGAGAAAGATTGGAAAAAAACAATACCTTTAACAAAGTAATTTCACCATGATCTCATACGTTTTACGGCAGTTTCATATTTGGCTGACTAATTAGATATATGAAGCGCAAATTTACTCTTTTAAATCTCGCTAATCAATCCATTAAGTCTTTCCTATCAGAAACAGCAATCTCATATTAAATTCACATTATTATTTATATAACAATATTATTTACTCCATTAAACTTATGTATTTCCAAGATTGAACGTAGATACTATACAATATTAACAATGAATGTCTTGAATAGTATAAATTATACTAGATTTATTTTTGACCAATGTTATCAATGTTATTTGTAAATATAAAATTTTTATATTACCTAACAATGGAAAATAATGCCAATCCCGGGATAAAAATTTTAGCTCGGGATTGGATTCCCTAATTGTAACCAATAGAACAAATCTTTTTTGAAAAAAATAAGACACCCAACAGTATCGAACCCGCATCTCTCGAGTTTCGCGCCCATGCACATAGACCACTATGCTTCGTCATACTTAATTGTGACAAATTTTAACTAAAATGGCTCTTTATACTCTCTGAAACACTTTCCAAATTGAGTTACTATTGGCGATCGGCTTTTGTAATTTAAATCAAAGTAGCTATCACTTTAATTACTAACCGATGCCACTGAGTACTACAAGATTTTTTATTGTAACTTATGTAGACTTCCTAATAATGTTTAATTAATTATTTTTTTGATTCAACGTAATATTATATAAAATTATAATACTGTGTAAACAATTAGGTTCTTACCTTCCTATACATTTTTATGAAAGTATTTTTTAATCAGTAAGCTTTGAATATAGATAAGATTTAAGAATATTAGTACATTATTCACGTGGCTGGGACATCTGTGCCGGATGCCGTCAAATAGTGCAACACTTTATACGCGTGTGGCACAGTATCAAGGATTCCGTCGCCGTGGTCGGCCTTCCCTTAACCTGCAGCGATGCTACAAAAGCGACCTACACACTGCAGGTTGGCGATGGACCGAGGTGGCGTAAACTTGTGTTTGCCCTAAGCCTCAACACTGGGGCGTAACGGGGTTAATGAAGGAAAGAGGAAGTACCTTATTGTTGAATCTTTAGAAATATACATATTAGAAAAAAGTTGGTCAGACGAGATTCGTTTTAAATCATTCTCACTGTCTGAATGACTGCTTTTATTCTTTAAGAGCGTACATAAGTGAAACAGCAAACAATTTTCAACTGTATTTGGAACAAAATTTCGGCCGCATTGCCATTCGGAGAGCGATAGATAACCTGTTTGCTCGTCAATTTGTTTTGTGATGACGACGGAGGAATATATTCTTAAATCGTGTAAAGAAAAAAAAAACGTTCCGCATGTACTTGAAAAAGAAAACATGTCAAAGAATATACTATTATTATTACGAATATAATAATAAACATAACATAAAAAGGACGCATGCTGAATTTTTATGACAAATTATATTTTGTTCGGCTCGCGTCATTTGCACAATCCGCGCATCGCCTAGTCACGATCTTTTTAGACCATGCCTCAGCTGAATTATAGCCTTAAGGTCTCGAGGATATTCACATAATATCGTATGCCTAATATCCATACGCTACGGAATACGCGATATGTAATTTTATGTGAGTGCGAAGAAACCCAAACCACTGAGAATAATGTTGAGACTTTTGTTATGTACACTTTCTTTTTGAAAACGTTCTGCCATTCACAAAACTGATGAAAACGCACCGGCAGAGATTAAGGTTTCAGTTGTTTTGACAGGCTAATTTTGCGTGTCCTAACTGTGTTGCCTATTTAACACCTTGCTGCCATATGAATGAATGAAAGAAACATATAATTATCATTATATTATTCACGAATGAATGAATGAATGCTTAGAATATTTAAGAATGTTAAACGTTTTGCTGTAAAAATAATTTTATAAAATTTTAGAAACCTCATGAGATAGTATCTTCTTCTTATTGTGCCATCCCCTAGCGGAGGTCGGCCACCATCAATGTGATCTTATCTTTGTCGTCTGCTACCCGGAACAGTTCGGTGGAGCTGCACTCGTACCAATCACGGAGGTTCTTAAGCCACGAAATGCGGCGCCGTCCTCTGCTACGCTTCCCATTGATCTTTCCTTGAATGACAAGTTGGGATTGCTGTATTTTTGTCCTCTCATAATGTGGCCGGGGTACTGTAGTTTCCTGGTTTTGATACTACGTAGAACTTTTCGGTCATTCCCCATTCGATTGAGAGCTTCAACATTTGTCACCCGGTCAGTCCAAGGAATTTTGAGGATGCGCCTATACAGTCACATCTCGAAAGCTTCAAGTCTCCGTGACATCTTTGTGAGATAATATAGTTATTTGTAAATATTCGTAATTCTTACAGACGGATTGATAGCGTGATAAATAAAACCACTATTGAGATGATGAAATTATATAGTAATAGATGTCATCTTAAATTCCAATTCATTTATTTTTTCTAGTAGTAACGTATGTTTGATTCAATTTTGATGTTTTTTTACCGTTATTTCTGTTTTGTTTTTCATTCACAACCTACGACCATATTAATAAATCAATAATTCAAATCTATATATATATTATAGCTCTCTAAAAACAAAACATAATAAAATAGCTATATATTATTATGTAACTTTATACCTGTATAATAATATACATTATTAAACATTATATTGGTACGTAAACAGAATAACATGGTGAGCTAAACAACTATTTGCTTTTAAAAAAGGAAATACGCCTAAGTGAAAACTATTGTACGGGTAATATAAATGATTATTTTTTTGTGAAAACCACTTTTAAAGGCTTGCTTTAAATGTCCATAATTGATTATATTATTATTTACTTTGACCTCTATTTTATATAAGCTAGTTTGATATACTTTAAATGTTATTCATAATATAATAAAAATATTGTGTATGAGAAAATACTAATTATTTATTAACCATCACATATAATCAGTGACGTCCGTAGACAAAATACCGCCCTTAGACAGCGCCAAAATACCACCCCATTTTGTATACAGTATTTTTTATCATCCTTTTATGACTCTTATATCTAAGAAATGTGTTTTATGGATACATTACTAACAAAATATATACCACTAAATCTAATTATTTCAATGTCATGTCTACTTTCGTAGACAATATTGCGAGTCCACGGTTTCAGATACATTTAAAAATACACCTGACAACTTTCAAAATTCGCGAGTGACTTGCAAACATATTTGGATAACTTAATTATGTACGTATGTACCTACATATAATTCTAAAATCTGCACGTATCATTGGTGGCCATCAAGGACATGACATCCAAGGACAGCAAAAGTAAACTACATATCGCAAACCCGACAAAAAAATACAGTTCTTTTAAATCTTTTATGTTAATTAATACATTTTGTTTCCAACCAGTGAGCTGAATTTTTTAATGGCAACATATTTCCGTTATTACTGATTTTGTGTACCTATCTATTTCTGTATACGTACTAAAGATTCTTATCGATTTGCCGCCTTTCGAGTAACTGCCGCTCCCAAGCAAAACTCAATCTGCCTACCCCCATGGGTCATCACTGCTTACAATCGCAGACATGGGCAGGTTCACAAGCCTCGACAACATCTATTAACTACATACTGCGTTTTTTTTAATTTTTCTGCAATCTTAAGTCGGTCTTGATCATCTCACGAAAAGGATTCTTAGAAGTCAGCCATAGACTGAAACCGTATGCGGTTTAAAACCGTATGCCGTACTAAAATTATAATTTCTGTTCATTGAAATACATTTTTACAAAGTATATTATAACCATCTGATAGTATCCATTTATGATATACACTTAATACACATGCAAGAAACACGATTTTATATAGCTGAACAATACACACTTAGGGATTGCAGTATCGGTATTTCAAAACCGGTATTCCAGTATTTATCAATACCGAAATACCGGTTTTAAAAATCCAAAATACCAGAATTTCCAGTATCAAGAAAGCACACTCGTTTACGTTTTTGAAAACGAATTATAAGTTATGTGCTGCTAAAATGCAAATATATTGAGTGAATCCAACAGAGGTGAAAAAATAATAAAACAAATTTCACCAAATATATTTATATAAAGAATTGTCGCGATCAATTATCATAATATTATTTTGAAATAGAACACATCCGTGACAAAAGTGTTCAATTTTATTATTATGTACAAGCATTGAATTTAAGAAGCTTTTCCTTCAGCCGTGACTTATTTGCACTTGATGAACGTTTGAGGGCTTTAGTTAAAATTATCAATAAATATACTCAAATTATTCGTAAAAAATCACTAGCTCTACAATTATGATCAATACTTACATATTTTTAAATG
Source organism: Rhyacophila brunnea (assembly GCF_057557595.1). Taxonomy (NCBI): domain Eukaryota; kingdom Metazoa; phylum Arthropoda; class Insecta; order Trichoptera; family Rhyacophilidae; genus Rhyacophila; species Rhyacophila brunnea. The sequence continues at coordinate 35,076,531 of NW_028232806.1, read as the reverse complement.
TCAACATAATAAATGTAGATATGTAGGTTTTTGCTATAAAATAGTATTTTAAAAAGATTTTAATAGCTATATTTATTGATAAGCATCTACTTCTGTTTTTTTAATGTTTAATAAATACCGAAAAACTGGTATTGACATCTTCATTCGGTATTGCAATCCATATAACACACTCTCTTTATATGATTACTCTGAGGTACCTACCATTTTAAATAATAAATTTATCAACCGTGAAATTTAACAATGTTCTGTAATACAATTATTGTAACAACATTTCACTACTACCCCAATTTAGACTTATTTTAGGAAAACCAATAAGTATAAGTTTGAAATTGAAGTGAAATGATAATTGAAATATTTTAAACAAAAGAAATAATTATTTCGTTGCTTATCTCAAAGCCTCTTCAATTAAAAGTTCTATTCTATTATTCGATTCATAAAGAAGACACCTCGAAACACTTGTCGCCGACAGAGGTTGGCTACAGCCTGCTCCCATTTAGTTTTCAAGCCACACACTAGCAAATATTTTTGCAATATCCAAAAAAGAAATAAGTATCTTCAAAATAAATTAATATTTTAACCGCTAACTTTTGAATTATCAAATTAATAGTTTCGTGGTTTCGCGATATTCTAATACACAACATTTACAGACAATTTCAAATGAATATACGAATAACAGTAATATGGCATTATTAATTACAATATAACTTTTTATATACCACGTTTTGAAATTTTCTGTTGAATCGTATTATAAACTTGACATTTCTATGTATTAATAATTTAGGACAAATAAGGCAATTGTCAACAAATCATTTTTTTGCTATTTTGCAACAAAGAAACAAATATAGAATACTGAAATGTCATTTTGATTTTCATAGTAACGCACGTATATATTAATAATTTAGTTGCTAGGACCGCCCCCTTAGCAACCAATAATAGTGGATTGGATTACGGATTTCTTCCGAAATAACTTTAGAATTCTACTTAAAGATGGCTAAAAGTATTAAAAGAATGCACTGGCATCATGTTATGATATATTCTAAAAGTTTAAATGTGTAGCTAGTCGGAAAGTTAGTTAAAAATCGATTGCAAGATTTGTACTGGATAAACAACCACCGGACAAACAAGAATACGAGCTAAGAAACACGTGGTAAAAATGCGCATTTCCACACTAAAAAGAGACGGTCAAGAGGCAAAGATCTCTGTTGGAGGACTAAGGCATAATATACTATATAATAATATATATTTGTAACATTTTTTATCAACGTAAAATGCCAAATTTAGGTATCAATGACCATTTTTGAGCAAACGCCATACCATGCAGTGACTTTGGTAGGATGTAACTGTGTCTCATGAATTATTCTTCTTGCATTTTTCTCTCTGCATTAGTAAAGCATACTATGAATTTGTTTGGATGAAAATTATGATAATTTTTGCATTTTCTTATAGAAGGTACATATTCATAATGAATTTTCTATTAATTTGCTGCACAATAATAAATAAATATATTGAATAAACATAATTTGAAAATACTCCAAACGAGACTCAAAATTACACTTATCGGATTTAGACCAATTTACTTTACCAATTAACTAAATACGTCCTACATATTTACGACAAAATAAGCTCATATTCATACATCTGGTGAGGCGGACTATGTGCACAACTCCCAGGTGGCAAGAGAATAAATGGACGGCTAAAATTGAGATGGCTGGACTGCGGCATGGGAGATTTAAAAATGATCGGTCAAAGCAACTGGAAAGTGTCAGCGCTGGATCATCCAGGATGGAGGAAGTTTTTGAAGGTGGCCAAGGGTTGTAGTGCCATAAATGATAATGATTCATACTATATCTGAGCACTTTCTGAATTGCGTTAATTTTGGAAGTCAGTATTGGTTGAATAAAAAACATCCACGATGGCCCTGCGGCATAAGCGTCGACCTCCCAGGTTCTAATCCGGGGTCCGGCAAGTACATATTATATTGTTTTTCAATTTGTGTATGAGTCAGAGTATGGATCTAATAGGTTGAGCAAGTGGCTGACATGCATTTCTCGTAAATACAAAATCTGTTAATACAAACCTCCACTCTGCGGAGGCCCATATTATGGTCTTAGTAGGATCGGACATTGTGGAAAACAAATACTTTTTCAAATATTATGTTTAAACAGGAAATAATGGTAGATATCTTTCAATCATAATATGGAATATACACCACGACAATATAAATCATTTACAAATGAGTTTAAATCAATTCAAATAACCAAGATTATATGTTTACTAATCACAAAAAATATTCAAAGTAAAAACTACGTAGGTGTTTTTTAATTTCTGTTATAATAGGGATCAAGACGCACTTAGGGTAGAAGTTTTTCGGTCACATTGAAAAGAAAAGCCGCTCAAACTTCTTTCAGCCTATAACAAAAACTCTTTGTTTTCCAGAGTTTTAAACGAAATACGAAAAAAACGAACAAAACTTCCGAGGAAAATCGAAAGAAAAGCTAAACGAATTGTCAGGACAGTCTGCTACAATACAAACAACCTTATACATGTATGTTCAACAACCGATCTGTTTTTTTTCTTTTGAAATAAAAATACAATAATGAATAGTTACATTACCATAACACGTAAATGTAATATTCATTTAACCTATTAATATATATATAAAACCCTGTGATTTTAGAATATACGGAATTTGATCTAAATTTTATGTATTTCCATGATATTTAACGGCCCACATGCTCAGCGTATGTCAAAATGGAGCTTTTATGCTATTTTCAAAGCATGATCCTGGACATTCATTAAACGTTGTAGATACTCTATTTACATTTTATACCTAACCGATTTTTTTAATCGGTACGTGTTCAAACACGCGCGTTAACATGATCTTACTCCCCACTTTATTTATGGCTACGGCCGTATGTTGTAGCTTAGCCACTGGGAAATGCCAATAGAAATGGCGTATTTCAAAAAAATACTACCTTATTCTTAGGTCAATAATTATTATAAAGCAAACATTATTTTGTAGAATCTTTATCACATTTGAATGGTCAAAGACATAGCTTATAATCAGTATCTTTAAAATTATCTTTAAATGTGTAAATCTTTTCATCAAATCTTTTCATACAAAACAGAATTAACTAAAAATGAATTCAATTCTACTTAAAGATGGCTAAAAGTATTTAAAAATGCATTGGCACTATGTTCTGATATATTCTAAAAGTTTCAAATGTCTAGCTAGTCGGGAAATTAGTTAAAAATCGATTGCAAGATTTGTACCGGACAAAAAACCACCGGAAAAACAAGAATACGAGCTAAGAAAAACCTTGTAATAATAAAATAATAAAAAAAAGAAAAACTGATATCTACCTTTAAATTGAAGATTGTTAAAATATTCTCTGCTGTGAAGAGTATGGTCTATGTTTTTTTAAATACACAATACCTTTGATTCCTTTGATAATAAAAATATCGGAACAGCAACTTGTTACAATTGACAAAGAGGAAGCCAATATTCTTACAAAATTGTTTATCTATTGGCAGAAGTTGAATTACTTTTTAAGTTATTTTTTCCACATCTAAAAAGAAGGTATACTTTGAATAAATTAGGCGTTTGAAAAATATAAGGTAGTTCACAGCTGAAGTAATGGCACACTGACAAACTGACGGAGAAATATAGCTAACATTACTGAAGTACGCAAGTATGAAAATCGTATTGTTTTCGCCAATCAGACAAGAAAATTTCCACGCGGGATTCTTCTTGTCAGATCAAAAGATTTTACCTAACGATATCTTTCACAGAGGACAGACGGCATATTGTTATAAATCATCCTCGAGTTATGTTCTGTTTAACGTTGAGATGTATTATACCGTGTAATACGTACCTCGATATTCTTTGTAAAAATTCTGAATCTAATTAGAGCGATATTTTGAAGCGGCGGATACTTTTGAAAAGAGAAATTTTCAAACGGATACTTAAAATAATCGAGTGAATTATTATTTATTTATACAACGAAACTCAGGGTAGGTAATTTTAAATATTAACTTGTTGTTAATGACTTTTATGAACATCTCAGATTATATATAAATATATAGCTGTCAGCAGATTATTGATCGATGAAATTAAGTACTCCACTTCAAATATAAAATCTTTATCCATTTCCGTAGTGTCGAATTATAGTAAAATCAGTAAATTTTATTTTTTTTTTATTTTCGCGATATCTATATGTATACAATAGTCAGATGTTCGGATGTCTATTGATGCAAGTGAAAGTAAGTAGCAGACTCGATTAATAATAGTTATTTCCTAAATTATAATGTTTAGATATTATTTTGAGTGTATAAATAGCAAACAAGAGTTCATCAAAAGCGTCACTCGAATTTAAGTACCTGGCTCGTTTTTATCTCAGTATGTACTGTCAGTTTATTTATATTATTGTACCGATTGTAACCTTGCATTTATGCAACCATAAATAAACTCTCACTTCTCCATCATCACGAAAACCTCGATCGTCTTTCATCTATAAACACCATCGACCCTCACATTAACGACTCCTACACATATAAAACCCACGATGTGACAAGGTTGACATTTTACGGATGATACAAAAATTGCTTTATAAACAATAAAATAAAAATTATAAGATAAAAATAACTTTTTATATACCACGTTTTTAAATTTTCTGTTGAATCATATAAACTTGACAATTCTATGTCTTAATAAAAACCTTTTATTGTACTTGATAGAAATACTGAATACCTAAATATTATAAAATTCAGAAATGTCATTTTGACATTTCATATTGATTTCCATAGTAACGCACGTATATATTAATAATTTAGTTGCTAGGACCCACTTAGCAACCAATAGTAGTGAGTAGTAAATATTACTTTTAACGATTTTTTTCCGAAACATACAAAACAGAATTAACTGAAAATGAATTCAATTCTGCTTGAAGATGGCTAAAAGTATTAAAAGAATGCATTGGCATCGTGTTCTGATATTATTCTAAAAGTTTCAAATGTCTAGCTAGTCAGGAAGTTAGTTAAAAATCTTGGACAAACATGAAAAAATGTGTACCGAACAAACAAGAATACGAGCTAATAAAAACTTGGTAAAGAATAGACTTGATTTGTCTCTGAATAATTTTGATTTATCTAAGTAATCAAATATCCGGTTGATGTAATGGACAGTTGAGGTTTTCGAGATAATATCGTCGGTGTTTCGTAAAAAGGGCAAATCAACCATTTTGGTGAACATGAGATATTAATGAAAAAACAATATGTAGGGACCTCACTAGCTTTGCTGTGTAAAAACAGCGAATTTGTATCTCCTCAGGAAAGTACTTAAAAACGATAATCGTATGGGCAAATATCCACTTAGTATTACGGATAAAAAGCGAATGTGAATGTGGCTTTTTAAAATATTACATTATAAAGGCAGCATTCTTTCTAAGCTTTATTATAAACTTGTTAGATACGTATTTATAATCATCCACAGGTAAATAATAAATAATGTCAATAGGTAAAAAATCTCCTCCTGTAAAATAGCATTTTGGTTACTTAATTCGCTCTTTTTAGAAAACATCGACGATTTATAGATGCATTTGCAAAATGTCTTCGACTGATCGAGTAAAAAATGTTAACGTCTTAAAACAAATGGGAAAGAAAGTTCTGTGTATTATTAAAACCAAAAAACTATAGTTATCAGCATCAGCCTGAATCTATCCACTGCTGGATGAAGGCCTCTCCAAGTTAATTCCACTTTTTTCAATCCTGTGTGTTGCGTTGCTACGTATTTCCGCAGAACTATCGTTTCATAGATCCAGCGGTATCTAGGTTGTCTACCTTGTGGACGTTTTGTACTTCTTGGATACCACTGGATTACTAAATTTGTCCGACGAATATCTCTTCTTCTAGCTATGCTTCCAGCTTATTTCCATTTGAGATTTTTAGTGAACTCTATTCTATTTTATTTATCACTACAATTATAGTAACTATAGTAAACCTTGACCACATTATGAGAGGAAAAAAGAACAGCATTCTATAATTTATCTATGGAAAGATCAATAGTAAAAGTAGCAGAGGACAAATTCGCATTCTGTGACTTAAAAACCTCCATGATTTGTGCCAGTACAGTTCCACCTAATCGATCTCTAGTAAGGGATGGCATGTCAAGAAGAACAGGTATCGGAACGCCTTATCATCTACAATATTTGCAATTGCTCCAATGTGGTGACTACGTATCTTGGCAGTATAACGATCTTATTAAAATGAGATATTTTACATCGGAAATATCTATAATTAATAATATTTTACTTTAGAATTTATTATGCGGTCTAATATAAACAAATAAAAAATATTTACAAAATTATCACATCGGTGGTTTTAAAAGGTGAAAGACGTTGTCATTCATAGAATATTATGATTTTCTTAGCCAAGACGTATTACAGTAAAATTCTTTCATGTCTCCTGTCTATTTTTACTAACCAAAAAGGGTTGAGTGAAATATGTGTCAAAAATATGTAGGTATGTTCAAGATAGATTCTCGTCTAAAGACAATAATTGGATGTTTCCTATATACCTAGTAGAAATTATATTATTTTTTATTGTTAATTTATGTGATCAATGATTTGAGTTTCCCCTTCTCCACCTGCCATGTATATGCAGCCGCAGTTTGTGCACGGCCGCCTTCCATGACGCTATGCACGTGTATGTATCGCTATGAATAGATTTTAGTGCCACACTTCCTTGTCCCGAAGCGATGCTGCACGGGACTGATGAAGTAACCATGCACCTTAGTGCTTAAAGAAAGAGTTTTAGAAAATAAAAACAATCTTGGCTTGCTCTGCCGTCATTTATCTTTAATGAAATGAAGTGTACTCTGTACCCGTGTACTGAAACTCTGCCGAAACAGAGGAGTCAGGAGTAAAAAGTGATGAATCTAAGGAGGGATCGGAATTATTCCGTCCTCCATATGACGCAGCAAATTTTTCGAATGCCTCAAAGTTGGCCTTGGTTGATATCAAGTCGGTGTGGTCAATCGGGCCCGTGTGTGCACGGACCCTGGCAAACAGCTCCACTCGGTCGGATCCCATCAACGAGCAGTCCCAGAGGACGTATTCAGCGTCTTGATGGTCGTACCCGCATGTGCATTCCGGCCCATGTCCTATCATACGAAAACCATGCAGCTTGGTTGCGAAGTTACCATGGCCGGTCAGGAACTGGCTTACCCAGTGTGTTGGTCTTAGTCGTCTCATCTGAAGCCTGCAGGACACATTTGGGAAACACAGATACGTTTATCGTCCCTTGGTGGATGCCCACCACCTCGACTGCCATGCAAACATATGTAATATGGCGAGTCTGCTCGTCTCGTGTGCCGAACAAACCTTCCAAGAACTGAGATCCAGTGTCGCTTGTGAAGACTGCGCATATCTACCTAGCGACAGTTGCGCGTAGCCTTCGAAGCGTATAGATATGTGATTGCGGTGATCGGCGAGCTGGTATAGGAATGCCCGATTCGTAGGTGTTTGTACGTGACTTTGACTCTTCGACTCGGAGCCCGAGAAGAATGCAACTTATCGATTGCAATAGCCAGATGTTTTTTTTCAAACGAAACAGTCGCATTCTGCGGAGCTTCATTTGGCAACGTGTGTTTTGTTGTATGTGTTGAATAACGATGACGTCACATCGACGTATTTGACACGTTTTAGGCGAGACTAGTTTTGATGTGAGGGCTGGCGACCGCTTACTTGTGGTCACGGGTAAGGGTGTCAGATCCGGACTCTCGCCGGAGGCGTTAAACTAACGTTAACAATACCCTTGTAAAATTAATCTAATTATATATTGTAAATTATGCACCATTTGTAATCATCACCTGAAAAATATAAATTATTCTCCATCTAAGTTCTTATATCTAGACTTGGATAGAGTGATGGTATAAATTTATCAGAATCTATGAAATAAGGGAATGGAGGTTCTCGTCATACTCAAGATTCGACATTATATCTGGCTCAGCCATGTGCTGGATACCTCAAACGAGTCTTAACTTAAATGCCATTTTAAGCCAAATTGATTCCAGCATCCCCAAAGTTTATTAAATACAAAAATATCAAAAAGAAAACTTACTTCTATATGGATGGAGCGTAATTGAATGTAAGATGAGTTAAAATTGATAGTTCTTAATGAACAGGAGAATGTTTAAAAATGTAACTTAATTTAACGATGAAGGGATGAAAGATTATGAAGTCTAAAAATCATTTACGAATGACCCTTTTGACAAAATAAAATCTGCCTTAGCAATTTTGATAAAAAAAAACTACAAAAAGCACCAGGTGGAGAGATTTCATCAATATATTTGGTTAAATACCACTCTTGCGCAAATATGATATACACAAGACTGCTATCTGCAGCTATCGAGGGTGGTTTAAATATGTTTGTATCGAAGTATTATAATTGTTTCAATAAGTTAGCCGTCTAAACAGTCAAAACTGTATATCTCGCTCTAAAATTTTGCACACCCAAGAGAGGTGCTATTAAAACATAGCACTTATTGAAAAAATTATAATACTTTGATACAAAAATATGAACAACTACCCTCGACAGCGGCCGATAGCAGTCTTGTGTATAGAATAAATGCACTGGAGTGGGTTTGTGAGATACTGACATGGCTTGGGATTGGAAAATTGAAAGGAGATTGAAAAGAAACAAAAATTCTTGGAGGCCCAGGGTAGTAGTGTCCATAGACTCCACCTAAGAATCGAACATCAACTAAGAAGGAAATAAGAATTATACTTAATTATCAGGTAAAGTAATACTTTTATCTATTTCTTCTTTCAATTAGTAATGAGGTGAGGAAAAATAAGTTCTTATCGCAAGAAAACCGCACGTTTGGCTTAAATAGACTCTGTAGCAAATTATTTATCGATTCTTTTATAAATACCCATGCTTTACTGATGAAAAGAAACTTTCCATCAGATAAAAAGAGCTTTTTTTTCTCCAAGTTTTTAACGACTTTATAACTTTATCTGCTTACAATAAGGAAATAATAATAAAGTTCTTGGATTTTATTATTTTTCACAAACAACATTTGTATTAGATAAATACTATAGGTAAACTTAAGAGCATACTTCAGTGAAACGGCAAATAATTTTCAACTATAGGTGCGACAAAATTTTGGATTCGCTGGAAATCGGAGAGCGAAAGTCGAGCTGTGAACACGTCAATTGTTTCGTGATGGCAACAGGGTTATTAATTATTAAATTGTGTAAAGATGACTAAAAAACGTTACCCATTTACTTGAAAAAGACAACATGTCAACGAATATATTATTATTGTTACTAATATAACAATAAACAGAACATTAAGCCTATAACTCAGCTGAGGCATGGTCTAAAAATATCGTGACTAGACGAAGCGCGGATTGCGGGTCGCGGGTGTAAATGACGCGAGCTGAACAAAATATAATTTGTCATAAAAATTCCACAAGCGTCTTTTCTATGTTATGTTTATTATTATATTCGTAATAATAATAGTATTATCATTCACATGTTTTTTTTTTCAAGTAAATGCGGAACGTTTTTTAGTCATCTTTACACGATTTAAGAATATATTCATGCGACTCCATCACAAAAGAAATTGACGTGCGACTAAGTCGACTATCCCTCTCCGAATGGCAAAGCGGCCGAAATTTCGTTCCACATAGTGTTGAAAATTATTTGCCGTTTCACTTATGTACGCTCTTAAATGGACGCATGTTGGATTTATATGACAAATTATATTTCGTTCGGCACGCGTCATTTGCACAATCCGCGCATCGCCTAGCCACGATCTTTTTAGACCATGCCTCAACTGAGTTATAGCCTTAATAAAAACATAGTAGGCGATTGAGAAGGATTTCTTATAGAACCTGGGTTTAATGTATTAAGAAACAGCATTTTCCATGTGGTTTTTGTTTTTATTATTTAAAACAAGGAAGTTATATTTAGTATATAATCTCAAACATATTTGCATACTATATCACTAAGAAATACCCAACAGTAATTGATTACTTATTATAATTATTAACTATTTCTTTTATTCAACGAATAATTCACAAGATTTAAGAATGTACCATTCTAATTATTAAATATACACAACTTTGAAAAACACTTTATGAGAAAATATATTATAACCAATAGAAAAAATCTTTTGAATTTTTCGTTGAATGAAAGAAATAGTTAATTATAAATTATTAGCAAGTTCAAGTAAGTTACATCATAAAAAATATTGGAGAAATCCACGACGTCGGTTAGTAATTGAAGTAACAGGTATCTACTTTGATTTAATAAACAAAAATCGATTGCCAAAGTAGCTTGATTTAGAAGAGCGCTGATGAGTGGGTAATAAAAGTGGCCAATAGTTAAAGTTTGTCGCAATTAGTATGTCACCGCGTAGCATAGAGGTAATGCGCGGCGTATCCGGAAATTTGTACGTAAACAGTTCAACGTAGAACACTTATTCGTGTGCCGCAGTACGTGAAACATGAGTTCGTGCAACATTTAATCAAATGACGAGTTCTTCGTTGAACATTTCACCGTGGAATACATTTCACCGTGGAATGCGTATTCTACAACATGTGGCGCTGGTTTGCAGTTCCAATTAGATTCAATACGAATTTTATGAGATGTCTTTATTGGTTTTAAATAATTTAATGTTGAAACTACATACATATAATTACAATATGAAACTATTTCTAATTTAGTTACCTACTTATTTTCTTCCGTCTTTCCCATATACTCCGATGGTTTAAGTGTTATAATTTTACATGATTATTATACGTTACCAAAATAGCATTATTTTCTTCAAAATTGTAAGTAAATCTCTATATATATAAAAATCTCGTGTCACGATGTTTGTGGTCGCACTCCTCCGAAATGACTCGACCGATTTTTATGATTTTTTAAATGTATATTTAGTAGATATGAGAATAGGTCAACAAGTATATTTCATACCGCTAGGTGATTAGGGTATCTCTATCCAGAAAAATTTTTCTTTTTATTTTTTTGACATTTTTTTTTTGTATTTTTTCTATTATTTGGCATCAGAAAATACCTATAACCCCAAATTTTCACCCTCCTACCTCCACCCTCCCATTTTTTAAATTGCGATTTTATTATTTTTGTATGAACAAATTTAACCGTCGTTCGTATTTCAAACAGAACGAAATTATTTATGTTGTTGAATGATAGATAGCGCTACGTCCGAGAAGAATTCAAGAAAAGCGTCGCGTCATTTTGACATTTCATTCGGCATATCACAACGCAGTGCGTGCAAAATTTTGTACGATTTATTTTAATTTATCTATTTTTGTGTGCGTGTATTACAGTGTACAATGCCAGCAAGACGCAAAGGGGCCATTTGGGCCGTCGAACGAATAAAGCAACAAACATGCGAAATACGAGGGTGGGTCAATAAGTCCTTAGAAAAGCCGACAGGTGGCGCGACTAGTACTGTAAGCGGTTTGTTTTCATGCAGCGGCACTACCGATTCAGTATGCTGCGAAGTTTCAATCAGATTGGTCGGGTTGTTGTGTGTTTCTCGTACATTTAAAAAAAAAATTTGCTTGTGGAAAATGGAAAAATGGAAAATGGAGAAAATTGAGTTTAGAGCTGTTATTAAACATTTTAATATAAAAGAGAACAGCAAAGAAAATAAAAAATGAGTTGGATTTAGTTCACGGCATATCTGCTCATTCACTTGCAACTATTTATAACTGGTTAAATGAATTTAAACGTGGTCGTACATCAACAAAAGATAAACCACGCTCAGGACGTCCTGTAGAGGTGACTACACCAGAAATGATCAATAAAATCTACGATATGGTGTTGTGACCGAAGATTAAAGTTGAGTGAGATAATTGAGGTTACAGGGATCTCAAAAGGTAGCGTCATTTCTATTTTACATGACAAATTGGGCATGAAAAAAATTTCTGCAAGATGGGTGCCGCGTTTGCTCACAGTCGACAATAAACGCAATAGGGTGGTGGCCTCTAAAGCCCTGTTGTCGCTCATGCAACGCAATCCGGATAAATTTTTTCGTCGCTTTGTGACTGTAGATGAAACATGGATACACCACTATACTCCCGAGACGAAAGAACTGTCAAAGCAGTGGATTGCGAAGGCAAACCATGTCCAAAGAAGGCGAAAACCGTAAAATCAGCTGGTAAGGTTATGGCTACTGTATTTTGGGATGCACGTGAAATTATTTTCGTTGACTATTTGGAAAAAGGAAAAACAATAACAGGGGATTATTACGCATCTTTATTGGACCAGCTAAAAAACAAAATTGAAGAAAAATGGCCTCATTTAAACAGGAAAAAAATCTTCTTTCATCAGGACAACGCCCGTGTTCACACATGTTTACGATCAATGGCTAAAATTAAAGAATTGAAGTTCGAATTGGTCGACCACCCACCGTATTCGCCAGATTTAGCCCCCAGTGACTTTTTCCTTTTCGCAAACTTAAAAAAATGGCTAAGTGGACAACGTTTTTTTTCAAATGAAGAAGTCATCGATCGGACAAATGCTTATTTTGAAGACCTTCCGAAAACTTATTTTTCTGACGGTTTAAAAAAAATTGAGAAACGTCTAACCAAGTGTATTGAGCTCCAAGGAGATTATGTTGAGAAATAAAAAAAAAATACAAAAATAAAAACGGTTTTAATGCTTTTTTCTAAGGAATTATTGACCCACCCTCGTAGTAGAGCACAAGGAACAGACAAACAATTCAACAAGATAACAAAAACGTGCGTGTGATCATGTCGCAATTGCGTGCATCTCAATCACAAGAGGCACGAGCTGAACGAAATCAACAATGACAATTGGAACGGAGCCAAGCGCACCGGTTCGTAGTCAACACACGCAGAGCAAATGATTGACAACGCCAACAAGTACATCGAGCATTTACATCCGCTCCATTTCTTCATCTCGCATTCGAGTACGAGCCAGATATTGAATATTCCGCTCATCCGAAAGTGCTGATTGGTGTTATGAACAAAAAATGTCTCCATTGTCATGCGCTTAAATTCAAACATGAGTCAGCTGGGATGTGTTGCACATCAAGAAAAGTGCAACTACCAGAAATTGAGATACCACCAGAACCATTGAACGGCTTGCTCATCGGCACGGTTCCAGATTCAAACCTGTTCCTGAAGTCCATTCGCACATTCAATTTATGTTTCCAAATGACTTCGTTCGGAGCAACAGAAATAGTTCATAATACTCCGGCAAATAGTCAACAATTCCATTCTACGTTCAAAATCAAAGGCCAGGTATACCACAAAGTAGGCTCATTGCTGCCAGTGCCAAACGAACCACATATTTTTTTACAAATCTACTTCATGGGCGGTGAGGACATCAATCGTGTGGATGCACGTTGCGGCTACAATAACCTCAATTCGCCTAATGCCAGGCGTATCTGGAACTGGACGCCCTATTGAATGAGCAGAAATTCTTTAAAGCACACATGCACGAATTGCAAAGTGACAATCACGATATTGTCATCAATCCTGATAAAACATCAGCTGGAGAGCACGTGCGTCGATTCAATGCACCTGTTTTTTACGACATTGCTGGAATCATGGTTGGCGACCGCACATCGACGCGAGAATTCGTGATTCTAAGAAGAAACAATAATCTGGAGTTCATCGCTGACACACACCGTTCATACGACGCTCTCCAATATCCGCTAATTTTCTGGTAGGGACAAGACGGATATTGCATAAACATTAAACACCAAGATCCAGTCACAGGTAATTCATTCATTATGAACATCATTACCCATTCCTTTTTCTGTCATAGATCCCATCCCCACACACTTACGATACATTCGTTATTTTTTATTTAACAACCAAAATATTCACTATAAATAATTTATATGACAGAACAACGTTTGCCGGGTCAGCTAGTAATATTATATTTCTTTACCTTCGTAAAAGAAGTGGTTATGTCGATATGTCATTTTTTCCAGTACAAACGATTCTTTAATGCCTTTCAAAGTCATTAATTGATAATATAAATAATAATATGCACGATAGATTTTTATGTTGTTTTTAATACAAGTAAATAATTTGGAAAAGACCAAAAAATAAAGCAATTTTTGAACATTTTTAGGATTTTTTCAACACTTAACTTAGTATTGGCAAATTTTGATATTGGCACTTATTTTACCAAGATCCAGATTTATTATTCCTTGTGTAATATAGATATTTTCGTGTAAGTATTAATAATTGATGATTTTTATAAGTACTTAATATTATGAAGTGCACTTAATGGTAACTATAAAAACAGCTATTTATTACTTGGAATTAGGAAAACATTTTATTAGGTAGCTAATTAAAATAAAACACAAAAATAAGTAGTTAGTGTTTATTCCACAATTCCACATGGATATTATAGATTAACCTATAATCTTGAGATATTGGTATCATTTCAGTACCGTTTATTATATATTGTACTTATAAGTAATAAGTCAAACTAATAATACACCCATGGTGGCTGAGTTGGTAAAGTGGTCGTCTATCAAGAAGTGGGATCGATCAATAAAGCGTAAAGACCCAATGTGTCGTGCAGTGGCGCAACCAGGGGGGGGGGGCAAGGGGCCCTGGCACCCCCCAAAAATGAAAATTATCAGAATGATTTTAAACATTTAAATTGAAAGCCAATAAACTATACCTTTGGGCTTAGACAAATAAAGACACAAAAAATGATTTGTAATAATTCTCCAGCACCCTTTTTAGAAAAATTTCGTAGATTTTAATTTTTAGCACAAAAATTTCGAAACACTAATGTCAGGTTTTTTTAGAAACACAATCCCTAATGGAAATGTCAAAAATTCTCGATGTCCACCCGAATTCCGGAGTAGTGTCGGTCATGGCTGGGGAGGGCTGACAGAGCTCTAGCCTGGGGGCCCGGGCTGTGGGGGGGCCGGCGTGTCGGGTTGACCAGATAAGTGAGATAAACACACATCATAAATTAGCTTTAATAGTAAAAAAAGTATACTTCATGGTCATGAACATTTTCAAATACTTATATTATTGTGCAATATAGTTTTTGATTATAATGTGTCGATACTCGACAGCTCCATTATTAAAGTAGATGTATTAGAAATCGCCAATAATTCACTGTATAAGTCCCCTAATTTGAACTAAAACACAATTTGAAGAACGTTCATGTAGTGTTTCACACTGCCTTTAATCTAATATCGTAGCCTGAGGGCCCGTTTCAGGATGTGGGGACCATGGTGTAGGTAGACCGAGCGCAATAGACAAAAGACCGATAAACGAGAAATTAGGCTGTGAAGAAGAAATAGATCCTATGGGACTAATTTACATTTTCCTCCTTGCCCTCCCAATATTAAATCCTGGGTGCGCCACTGGTGTTGTGTCAAGTGATTATTTATAGTGTGTCAATCAATATATAGAATGTTACATTCTCAAATCTAGGGTCTTATTGGTTGAAAAAAAATGGTTTATTATAATTTTTATAATACCTATGTATTTATTTAATAATACATTCAGTTTACTGTGGGAAACATGTCCTAAATATAATTAAAAAACCAAAAACGAAATTAGTAAGTGTTTTGAAATGATGCATTACCTAATTACAAATCCATTTTATTTTGGTGGAATCTAGTAAGTGACACTGACTAAAGTCTAAACTAAACAATACATTCATTCAAGACAAATGTGTCCAGATGGTAGATTTTTTTTCTATTATGGTCAATTTATTGGGTTGGCCCTTTCTCGAGAGTTCCCTTGTTCATTATTGTGTGCACAAAAAAGACCGTTTTAGAAATTAATATTTAAAAAAAAAAACATTATTACGTACGATATGGTTGTAATTATAATATACTTATCTACCTATTTTCTGCTGTGTCCCTTGTATTATAATGGTTTTATTACGTAATTTTAAGTAAGTATTATATTTTTACATGAATATTTAAAATTTCATTATATATTGTAAATAAATAATATTATATTATGTTACTATGTTTATTGGTATTATGTATTGATAATGGGAGCTATTTATAAGTAATAACCATATACATAGTATATTTGTCTATGCTAATACCTACGTAATGCACATTAATGGTATTAACTATCAAGTTTAGTATTGATGAGAAAATATTAAGTATATCATTAATTTAAATACCTATAACACAACAATACTATTTAGGTAAGTACCTAATGTTTATTTCGAAATTTAGACAGGTATATAAATATATATGTACAGATAAGTTAACTGAAATTACAAATATACCTAATGCTAATTTAAATCTATTTCCGTTTTATCTATGGAAATTAAGAAGGCATCAGAAGTGTAGATAGATAAAGATTGTCATGGCTACGGAACCAACGTGTGTTTCAAAACATACATTCTTGAAATTGACTACAATGTTCTTATAGCTATTTACCACGTGATAAAGAATATGTTATTTACATTACGTAAGTATCATAATATGTTTTAATTTGTTAACTGTCAATTCATGGTGGAACTGCATTTTTGTTATATTATTTCTGTCGCTTTGGAATTTGTTTGATAAATATTGTTTTAAAAAAATGTACTCAGTTGAAAATGTCCCTCTGAGGCGGACGAAGCAGGTCCTAATTAAAAGTGGAATAACTACTACAAAAAATGCGTTTTATTAAATTAAAACAACAATATCATTATATGCATTAAAGTTTCTAACATAAATGAAACGCGCATTCAATATTGGCAATATTGGAAGACACTAAACGGGCTTAGTATTTCTTGCGTTGCTGGCTTCAAATTCTGGGTCGATGGTGACTGGCTTTAGCATTTCTATCTTAATAATCAGTTCTGTGGTATGACCTATAGATATTTAAAATGCACTATTATGCAACTGTAACAAATGTAACCTGTAACGTAAGCGTATTAAACATTACATATTATTTATATATCATGTATGTGTGAATACTTAGTAAACAGAATACAGTATGTACCTGGCTAAATAATTAACATTTTTGCTCCAAAGCGCAATACATTGAGCTGCATTGAATATAAATTATACGAGTATTAATAAATAAACGGCACTGTTCGGTTATACGGAATACAGCGGAAAACGCATTTTGAAAATAGCCGATAAACTGGATTATTTGTTAGGTTAACCTAACCAAACCTAACCTAAACTAACCCAAACTAACAAATAATCCAGTTTATCGCCTATTTTCAAAATGCGTTTTCCGCTGTATTCCGTATAACCGAACAGTACCAAATAAACTTTTTACGAAGAATGTTGTCACTTGTTAGCCATTCGCCAAACCCATTGGGTCTTTATGCTGTATTAACACACAATGGTTTCAAATATTTTAATTAGATTATTATAATCTGAGTGGACTAATTGAATTAAAACTTATTGTAAGTAGGTATTATTGAAAATACAAAGATGGCAATACCTAATTTATTTAAAAAATAAATGTTTTTACCTAGGTATATATATTTAATTCATTTAGGATATTATTGATCTTTATAATATATAAAGTAAGTACTTAAGTATCTTAATATATATATGTATTATACAAAAAATATAAAAATAATAATACTTAATTAATATTATATAAACTAGATAATAAGTAGATAATACAATCATAGATATAATCATAGGTTATACATTAGATATAGTCAATTCACTGTCATTTACTTTTTTTGTTTGTAAGAAATAAAAAGGTTTTTATATTTATACATATATGTATAAAGTACGCGTACCTATCAACATATCCTAAATATAATTAAAAAATCTTGAAATAAATCAATTACAAATCCGTTGTATTTTGCAGTTTATTGCGTAGGTAGGTCCTTTAACTTTCACGTGCTTCTAGTGCACAAAAAACATTTGGCCACTGTAACATACCTAATATCCGGAGTTCTGATCAAATCTAAAAATTAATAAGTATTAATAAAAAGTCAACATTATTAAGTACCTACCTTACTATAACAAAAATAACCTATAATGAAACGGAGTGTATTATACGAGTGTAGAATAGGTAATTAATATTTTTTCTGCAATCCGGAACATAAATTGGCTCCATAGAATGGAGATTATATTAACAGACTTTTTACGAATAACGGTTGTTACTTGTTAGCCAATCTTGGTCTCTCGTTGGATTAACACACATTTAAAAAACAACATGTATTTTTTATCAAGTCACAGGATTGAACCCACTTTCTATATGGAACCGCTCTGCCAAGTCGGATACCATGGCTGTATTATCAGGATATGCAAAATTTAAAGTACCTACGTAGTAGTACCTATGTTTAAAGTTGCAAAGATCAATCATATCCAAAATGAATTCAATAAATGCAGTCATCTATATAAGTAGGTATATTTATTTTTAAATTAAAGTATGCAGCTTTTAACACGTTCGTATTTTCAATAATATCCATTTACAAAAAGTTTCAAATCAACATTGTCCATAATATTATTTTAAATAATAATAAGAACACACATTTTCTATAATACTATAATAAATTTTCAACATATTTGGTAGTTAATTAAAATAAAACGCAATAAGCCACAATAGACACATTTAAAAAAACAACGTGTATTTTTGTATATCCGCGGGATCGAACTAACCCACTCTTCATAAACGACCGCTCCCCCAACTCGGGCACATCTATTTAAAAGTAAAGTAGGTACTATGTACTTATCTATAAAAATCAATAATATCCTAAATGAATTAAACAACAGCATTTACATATACCTATGTACCTATATACATTTATTTTTTAAATTAAAAAAGGTAGGTATTGCCATCTTTTTATTTTCAATAATGCATACTTACAAAAGGTTTCAAATCAACTAGTCCATTGTCCACACCAAGACAACAAAATATTGCTATTTCTGTAAGTTGCAATATTAATTTCTAAATAAAACACTTAAAAATACGTAATAAAACCATCGTAATACAAGAAACACACATTAGAAAATAGGTAGGTAAGAAGATTATAAATACAATCACATCGTATAGGTATATTATTTATGTAGTTTCAACATTAAATTATTTAAAACCAATAAAGACATCTCATAAAATTCGTATTGAATCTAATTGGAAGAGCAAACTAGCGCCACATGTTGTAGAATACGTATTCCACGGTGAAATGTATTTTGGTAACGTATAATAATCATGTAAAATTATAACACTTAAACCATCGGAGTATATGGGAAAGACGGAAGAAAATAAGTAGGTAACTAAATTAGAAATAGTTTCATATTGTAATTATATGTATGTAGTTTCAACATTAAATTATTTAAAACCAATAAAGACATCTCATAAAATTCGTATTGAATCTAATTGGAACTGCAAACCAGCGCCACATGTTGTAGAATACGCATTCCACGGTGAAATGTATTCCACGGTGAAATGTTCAACGAAGAACTCGTCATTTGATTAAATGTTGCACGAACTCATGTTTCACGTACTGCGGCACACGAATAAGTGTTCCACGAAGAACTGCATACGTACAAATTTCATGTAACCAATGCGCGAATGGGGCGTAAACCCAGGAGATGCAGGGTTCAATTCCCTGCCGGGGTGGGGTGGCTTACTTTTTTCAAAAAAAAAAAAATTTTCCCGTTATAATATATTTTCTCAGAAAGTTTTTTTCAAAATTATCTATGTTCGATTACTTATTATATTTAAAAATGAATTTACGTTCCGGGAAGATTAGATAAAAGTGGCAAGTGTTTTTTACTCCTGGTCCCTTCTCCATAATATTGATCTTATCAAGATAGGAGATGGTTAAAATATGTTTTTTAGTAATTGAAGTACTTAGTGTAAGTCAAGCCAAAACATTTAAATTAATACAACTCTTATAAAAATAATAACATTTTTCATATACAATATCTAGTATATAATATACTCCAATGTTGGAACAAAAATGCTAATATTTTGTTTATACAAAGCAATGTTTGAATCCTGTTTCACATAATATTATAATATGCAATATGTATCTACCTACTAACTCATTTTAGTAAATGATACATCAGTGGCAAAGGGTGGAGGTAGGCTTTTAAGGTTTTACATAAATAGTGCACAGTAAACTTTTCCAGTCATACTTTCATTGAACTAAGAATACAATTTGCAGATGGTGTTGGTTAATTTTTAAAATTCAATTAAGCCCTGCCTAAGCCAAACCACAATAGTTTATGTATGCAAAAGGCGATTTGACAAAATAGTGCTATTTTATTACAACGTTTTTATTATCTCATATTTTTGTTTGTCCAGTGGTTGTTTGTCCAGTACAAATCTTGCAATCGATTTTTAACTAACTTCCCGACTAGCTAGACATTTGAAACTTTTATAATATATCAGACACAATGCTAATGCATTCTTTTATTACTTTTAGCCATCTTTAAGCAGAATTGAATTCATTTTCAGTTAATTCTGTTTTGTATGGAAAGTTATTTCAGAAAAATCCGTAAAAAGCAAAAGACTATTATTGCTTGCAAAGGGGGTGGTCCTAGCAACTAAATTATTAATATATACGTGCGTTAATATGGAAATCAAAATAAAATGCCAAAATGACATTTCAGTATTCTATATTTGTTTGTTTGTTTTTTATTTACTTCATATCAAGTACAATTTTGAGCATATTGAGTACAATATTTCAATAGAAAATTTAAAAACGTTGTATATAAAAAGTTCTTCTAATCTTGTAATTATTTTGTTTTGATTGAATTAAGAATTCATATTGCAGATGGTATTAGTTAGTTTTTTAAAATTCATTAAACCCTGCCTAGAGCAAACCATAATCGATAAAAATATTCTTATATCTAGGTATCTAAAATTGTGTAAGGTTTAATGGCATAGTTTTAGACATTTTATATGTAAACGAATATGTTTTACTATTATATACAATGGCTTGGATTATGCAGGGTTTAATTGAATTCAAAAAACTATCAAACACTATCTACGCATTGTATGTAGTCTTAGTTCAATGAAAAAAATACGTTTTACTGAAAAAGTTTAGTATATTGTACTGTTTATGTCACATCTTAACAGCCTACTTCTAGCCTTCCCCACTGTGATATATCACGTACGATCGTTTAATACCTACTCAATTAATAGTTTTAATGTATTTTTATTTAATTTATTAATGATTTAATTTTCTATAAAATAATAAAGTGTTAAAATTAAGAAAAATCCAGGTAAGGTTTTTATTTACCTAAAAATAAAGCAAAATTGAGTTCCATCAATTATTTACGTTTGCTTGTTTGTTTGTGCCTGTCCGCTAAAGTTTCTGACTAGCACATTATTCTTTCAATAATATGGTTTATAAACCAGGGATAGGCCAAGATTTGAGTAATAATCACAAGGTCCCTATTTGGTAATACCAGTGAAATAAAATAATACAAAATAATTTCAAGATAAAAAGAACTTTTTAGATACAACGTTTTTAAATTTTCTGTTGAATTATTATGCTCAATATGCTCAAACTTGTACTTGATTTGAAGTAAATAAAAAACAAACAAAAAAATATAGAATACTGAAATGTCATTTTGACATTTTATTTTGATTTCCATAGTAACAGACGTATATATTAATAATTTAGTTGCTAGGACCACCCTCTAGCAACCATAATAGTGGATTGGATTACGGATTTCTTCCGAAATAACTTTTCATACAAAACAGAATTAACTGAAAATGTATTCAATTCTGCTTAAAGATGGCTAAAAGTATTAAAAGAATGCATTGGCATCGTGTTGTGATATATTCTAAAAGTTTCAAATGTCCAGCTAGTAGGGAAGTTAGAAAAAATCGATTGCAAGATTTGTACTGGACAAACAACCACCGGAAAAATAAGAAGACGAGCTAATAAAAACGTTGTAAAATATATGAACATAAATAATTAGTATGATACACATTTATTATAATATTATAACGGCCCACATGCTCGTCGTAGGTCAAAATTGACTTTTTATTGTATTTTCAAACCATGATCCTGGACACTCCTTAAACGTTGTAGATAATCTATTTATATAATTTTGAAGCCTTATTATCATTTATATTTTCATTACATTTATATAGCATGTCCCCCCGTGAATCAAAAACTCCATTATATAAAATTGACTGATAGATATTACAATTTTTGTTACATGCACGTATGCAGTTCATCGTGGGACACTTATTCGTGCGCTGCAGTACGTGAAACATGAGTTCGTATAACATTTTATCAAATGACGAGTTCTTCGTTGAACATTTCACCGTGGAATACATTTGTACGTATCTTACAAAATGCGGCGATAGTTTGCAAATAGTACTATTCCAATTATATTAACCCTAATCTAACTTAACCTAACCTAGTAAAGACATCTCATAACCACAAATATACTCCACGGTGAAATGTTCAACGAAGAACTCGTCATTTGATTAAATGTTACACGAACTCATGTTTCACGTACTGCGGCGCGCGAATAAGTGTCCTGCGTCCTGTGAACTGTTTACGTAAAAATTTCCGGATACGCGATGATAATGCTATAAAATCCACCAGTATAAGTTGTCCGCTGAGTGAAGCGCCACATACTAGTATTTGACATATTATCATTCAACACTCGTGTGATGAGCTTAGTTCTAAATTCGAACACCGGACGATTTATGATGAATCCGGATTTATGAACCCGGGTCGCAAAAAGCGAATCAAATGGAAAAGTACAAAACTTGAATCCATTAGAATTTAAATTCAAATTCCATCAAGTACCTTCGGTCGATAGTATTAATATTTAACACTATATATTGGTTTTATTTAAAAATGAATGTACGTAGTTATAAGAATGTTAAATTCTATATTATAGAAAAAAACATAATTATAAAATACATTATAATAATATTTATACGGAGTAGGACTCGAACTTACGTTTTGAATTTCACCTCTAAGCTATCGATCCATTTATGATTCATGAGAATTATTTATTATAACTAAGTTTTAATTGAGGTAAAGGTCAAATTCCACAAATAGTGAGAACATCTATCTTGATCAATAAATTAAGGTTGGACACATAACTATATAATAGACGCCAGGCGTTAGCCAAGTTTTTTATTGACGGAAAGTTCTCAGAAAGTTCGAGTCCCACTTTCGGTTAAATTTTTTTTCTAATAATTTTTTTTTTTTTAGTTTTTTTTTAAATTATATTTTTTCGATAATGTTTTGGTTTGAGCCAATCATTTTAATATGTAGATAATTCTGTCAAGGATACTGATACTGAATCACTTAAGTCACACCATCAAAATGCACCTGCGAAATATTTTTATTATTTCATCACACTGTAAACTTCCATATTTCCCATCTATTACAAGCCCATCCTTGATAAGCCAGCCATTGTTACGCACACTATAGCCCACTTCATAAATTTTTCAGACAGATCTTATTTTATAAGACGAACGAGTAACACAACTTTGCTTTCTAGTGGAGCTTCTGAAAATTCTAAAAAGCTTCGTCGAGAAAGCTCGCTGTGAAATAATTTGACGCACCGGAAAAATATTTAATATTGTTTTTTTTTACCTACGCCTGCAAGTACATTTATTTTGTGTATGTGTGTGTGGCGTCGGTAGATTGTTTTTTGTACGAGAAATGGATGTCAGCCACTTGCTCAATCTGTTAGGTCCATACCCTGATTCATACACAAATTGCAAAACAATATGTGTACTTGCCAGACCCAGGATTCGAACCTGAGACTCACGGCATTATAGTCCAATGCTTAAGCCGCGCGGCCACCGTGGGTGCTCTGATTTTAATTCTTACTGTGACACAAATATAAATCTCAACTGCGGCTAGGAATGAGTCTTAACGCTGGAAAGGAAGGTGGTATAAAAATAAATATATAATGGATCTTGGGCCTTTGGGGAAACAATGATGGGTTATTTAGGTAAAAAAGATAGTGTGATATATAGTTATGGCGTAGATACCCTTTGTAAATACTGAGACATGTTAACAGCCATAATTTTTAGGTACCTCTGGATATAAATTGTCTAAGGGTAATATACTGGTAACACCATGATATGCATTTTAAATGCTGTATGTATATTGTAAGTAAAACATTTATTACCGGTAAATATAGCTACAGTTCGTTAATAAATTACCGGTAAATTTATTATTAAGGGTCGGTAGCCCTGGGGTAGTACTGGGGAATGCCAAAAGAAATGGCGTATTTCAAAAAAACACTACCTTTTTCTAATGTCAATAATTATTATAAAGCAATCATTATTCGTACGATGTTTATCACACTTGAATGGTCAAAAACATAGCTTATAATAAGTATCTTTAGAATTATCTTCAAATGTGTTAATCTTACCCATTTTTTGAATAATAAAATGCCTAATTCTTGTCAAATTTGGGATCACAGAGATTATCAATATAATTTTTTATCGTAAATATTTCACTATAGTAATGTCGATATAAATTGTACTGATGGTTTTATAAATGCGTTTAAGAATTAATAAATCTAAAAAATTTTAACGCCACTGCACAGTTATGTACTGAAATATGACTATATTCTAAAACATTAGAGCGAGAGATTTAAAAGAATACTATTTTATGTAATAAAAATACTTTATGCAGTCATCAAATGTTTAAAATAAATATAAAGGATAATAAGGCTTCAAAATTATATATTATCTACAACGTTTAAGGTATGTCCAGGATCATGCTTCAAAAATAGAACAAAAGTTCCATTTTGACCTACGCTGAGCATGTCCCCCCTAGGTGGATGAGAAAGTTCTTAACTACTTTATTGTATTGATTTATTATATAAGTGGGAATTCATTGTATTCGCTTTCAGTGTGAAGATACCGAAAGGTTAAACCAGGGTCGCAAAAAACGACTCAAACAGAATAGTACAAAACTTAAGTCCAGTAGAATTCAAATTCAAATTCCATCAAGTACCTTCGGTCGATAGTATAAATTATATTATATAGGTACTTACATATTATTGTAAGAGCAACGTTATTGTGAATATTTGTCTCACTTTCTTATTTGGTAATAATTTAGATATATATCAACATACACGTCTGTAGAGTCATGCCTCTACGTCTCGTAGCAGTGCCTCTACGTGGAATAGCAAGACAGCTACGTTGGTCAACTACTTTATGTATGACGTAGGGGACATGATTTCTGTGCGGTATCTCGTAGAACTTTGTATTAGAGAGCGTTTCTAACCGACTCTTGTCATGGTAATCAGCCCATGCGAACGAGTCAAAGGAACCATTGTGGCTATAATCTATGCCCTTTGTAGCCTTAGACGTATTTATGTGTCCGAATGAATTTGGTGGTACTGATAATTTTCTTCACGGATATTTGAACGACGCTTTCAATTGAGTGCAGACATAAAACTAAGTGATATTTTAATTTCTGTTAAATATTACAAAATCATAGTTTTTTGTATAGTTGTTGGAATACACAAATATGGATATAAAGAAAAATAATTACAAGATAAAAATAACTTTTTATATACAACGCTTTTAAATTCTGTTGAACCATATAAACTTGACTTGACTAGCTTAAACGATCATTGTACTTGACATGTCATATTGATTTCCATAATAACGCACGTATATATTATTTAATAATTTAGTTGCTAGGACCTCCTTCCAACCAATGATGGTGTCTAAATAACTTTTCATACAAAACAGAATTAGCTGAAAATGAATTCAATTCTACTTAAAGTTGGCTAAAAGTATTAAAACATGCATTGGCATCGTGTTCTGAAAGTTTCAAATGTCTAGTTGTTGGAAAGCTAGTTAAAAATCGATTGCGAGATTTGTACCGGACAAAGAACCACCGGACAAATAAGAATACGAGCTAAGAAAAACGTTGTAAAATACTGGTGTATCTTATTCAATTGGTTGTAAGGTAAAATTAGTAATTTTTTTAAATAAATCCAATCTACGTCAATCGTCACAAAAATCAATGTAAATCAATCAATCAATATTGTTTTATAGTATGATGATTTTTCTTCAATCTCGTAGCAGGTAATAGTTTTTGAATATATTTGTGAATCTATTTATCTGCGCAGTAAATTATCTGAGTTTGTATAATTTAAAAAATGTTTATAAATTTATTTTATACACTGAAACTAACCTAAATTAAATTAAGTACTTAATAATTACAAGATAAAGAAAACTTTTTATATAAGACGTTTTTAAATATTCTGTTGAATCATATAAACTTGACTTCATTAGCTTAAACGATCAAAAAAATGTACTTGATAGAAATAATACTGAAATATCATATTGTTTTCCATAGTAACGCACGTATATATTAATGCATGTATTAACGAAAGTAAAAATTTAAAATATAATATGACCTAAATTTCTCGAATCGCTTGTCGATAAACATTGGCGTGCAGGTGTTACTGAACAGGGGCGCTAGTAAGTGAAATAGTGTCTAATATGTAGAAGATGGTTGCTTAATTGGGTGAAAATTGTTATTTTGTCGGAATTGGCAATTATCGGCTGCTATTATTAGTGACGCATGTATCACGCGGCTCTGAAACTTTGGCACTTTAGCTTAAAGAGCTGCTGTTTATTGTTAACGTACACAAGCTACATCACCGATGTTAATTAAATCCAATAGTTTAAGTACTTGACTATTACAATTGACAATGAATTTAAACGATTAAAAAATATAAACGAATAAACAGAACAGTGACAAAACAGAACACCCAGGGGAAAAATGAAACATTAATTTTTGTGGAATGTATTTAGATTAGGTTGGGTTAGGTTAGGTTAGGTCATTATTTCGTTGCACCTAGTCACCCAGTCATTTTGAACATAATATATTGATTAAGATGAGATACTCTAAGCTTGCCGCCAACACCAAGTTAAGTCCCGTTTATTTGATGCTTTCTAGCGATTAGGAATGCAGAATTTAAGTATATAATTTGATTTATTATGGCGTATTGAAAATCTGTGGTATTAAAAATCTATCAACATAATAGAGATAGGACAATTCCAATATTAAATTTATATTTTTCCTGAAAGGTCATAGTTATATTTATCGTTGTTCTGTTTTGTCACTATTCTGTTTTTTCATGTTCTGTTTTGTCATTTTCTGTTTTGTCATGTTCTGTTTTGTCACTGTTCTGCTTTATCATGGAACCATTAATAACATAACACAATTGTAACACAATATAACACTTATGAGAAAATATATTAAGTATAACAAACAGAAAAAATCTTTTTTTTTAAGTAAGACACCCCTGCAGGAATCGAACTTGCATCTCTCGGGTATCGCGCCCACGCACATAGTCGACTATGCTAAAGAAGTCATACTTAATTGCGACAAATTTTTCCTATTTTATAAGTTATAATAAACTTATATATATAGGTTTAATAATGGTATTTTAAAATTCACTTACCCATCATCATGTAGAAGATAGTATAACCGGGAACTCGCATAATGGTTCGTTTATAAGACACCTGAAATAGAAAAAGGTACAAATTAAAAACTAATCTAAAAACTTAGAAATAATAATTACGAGATAAAAAGAACATTTTATATATAACGTTTTTAAATTTTCTGTTGAATCATATAAACTTGACTTGACTAGCTAACGATCAAAAAAATTTGTACTTGATAGAAATAATACTAAAATGTCATTTTGACATTCATATTGATTTCCATAGTAACGCACGTATATATTAATAATTTAGTTGCTAGGACCCCAGACCTATAGCAACCAATAATGGTGTCGAAATAACTTTTCATACAAATCAAATCAAAATCAAATCAAATCAAATGTATTTATTTTACATATAATGAACATAACAAATTATAAATTCAAAGCGTGCACGACATGACATAAAATAAGTGTTAATAAATTTAAAAATACAAATACAGAGAATAAGTAATAAAATAATAAATAAAATAAGTTACAAAATAAAAGTAGATGGAAGCACACAGAGTGAACTTTGATAGACCCTATCTTAAAAACTTATAAAACAACATCCACCTAAATTCACCCTCACGTAAGTGGAATATGTCAATATCCGAAGCGATTTCATTAAACATGGTTACTGCCCCCCAATTGGCATTACTAATGGCAGGTTAGTTCTGCGCCGTGGGAAAACAAACAACGGATGCCCTCGATTACAAAACAGAATTAGCTGAAAATGAATTCAATTCTACTTAAAGATGGCTAAAAGTATTAAAAAAATGCATTGGCATTGGGTTCTGATATATCCTAAAAGTTTCAAATGTCTAGCCAGTCGGGAAGTTAGTTAAAAGTCGATTGCAATATTTGTACTGGACAAAGAATCACCGAACAAACAAGAATACGAGCTAATAAAAACGTTGTAATAAAATTGGAGACCGTATAGTATACGGTCATATTTTTCCGATAAGAAAGCTCACGGCGAACTATGCCACGGTGAAATATTTTACGTACAATTGACATGTAGCAGTGATCACTGCTTTCTGATAGTGGGAATTTTTTCGATATGAATTTAAACATAACATAATATTATAAATAATTGTGCTTTTATAATATCAAAGACTTTCCAAGCTTCTCGTCTGTAAATATTAATAATTAAGTTTTTAACTTCATTACTAACAGAAAAGTTTATGTTGAATATTAAGATAACTAACAAAGACGTCTAGAATTTTAATGGCCATTTTCTCTGTAATAGAAATAAAGATAACTTAAAATATATACACAGAGTACAGCGTCATTTGCATATACCAGTAGCGAAGGGTTAAGATCCGCCATAAATAGTGCACATTACACTTCTTTAGTCATGCGTATTTGTTTTTATTGAACCAATACTACAATTTACAGTTGATGTTGGTTAGTTTTAAAATCAATTAATTCCTGCCTAAAGCAAATCGTAATAGTTTTGTATATTTTGGGCGATACGATAAAATTGTGCACAATTTTTAATTCCTACTTATTTGTTGTCGTTGGATTAAGAAAACATATTACACATATTGTTGGTATATTATTTTAAATTCATTAAACCCTGCCCTAACCAAACTATAATAGAATAACAAATATTATTCTATCTATAAAATATCCAAAGTTGTGTATGGCTTAATTTCATAATTGTAGATTTTTATAGATATGCGAGTATTTTCTGACTATTATCTATAATAATAATTATCGCTTGGTTTTTCGCAGGGTTCAATTGAAATTTAAAAACTAACCAACACCGTCTGTAAATTGCAGTCCTATTTCAATAAAAGTAAATACGTATGATTGACAAACAGTCTACCTCCACCCTTCGCCTCAGGCATAATACATATTTATTGGGTTTAGTAACCTTTCTTCAGTTTTACTTACATGATTGCGCTTCGTCTTTATTTTTACTGTATTTAGGTTTTATGTTATAGCTGGTATATTATGTACTAAAATATATATTTCAGTTTCAATATAACTCGTATTATATACAAATGACAAACTACTAAGTATACCTTAATATTTTTTCACCAGACTATAATACAAGATCTTTTAGTCAAGCCTCAAGGTATGTTTGAAGATTAATGGTTCCAAAACAAAGGTTATGATAAACTGCTTTGTGGACTCAAAAGCAATACATGTTAATGGAACTTAACACAAACAAGTAGAAAACTACGTATATCTTGGACAACAAATGTATGTATATTATTGTATGTAGATTTCTAAAGAATTTATCCGAAGATAAAATATAAGATGGAGTGTATTTGGACTTATGAATAAATTATTCAAGATTGACCTCTCACTATTCCTGAAGTTTTTAACTATTGTGTTGCTTTAACACTAATATATTGAATATACATAATTTGAAAACACGTACTAGAAAAAAAATACAATGCCTGACAGGACTTGAATCTGTAACTACTGGATTTGCGCCATTGTGCTTTATCAATTATTAAGCTACGCGCATAACGACGAATTTAAGTATTCGTTATAACATGAAATGTTTATCAAAATGCATTAGTCAATAAATGTTGGTTATCGGGTTTCATATTTTAAACCAAGTTATCAATTAAGTGCTCTAATTAATAACAGACTCAAATAAACTAAATTTTAGTTATAACGTACTTGTACTTGCTAATATATTCAATAAAATATTTATTTTATTCAAACAAATAATTTACAAGATAGCCAACACGTAATTTGATAAGCATTTCATGTAAGAACTACTACTTTACCACATCTTGCCACAGCAACTCACTCACATAACAGTAAAATCATAGCATACTACATCCTTGACCAGATCGACGCCAAGAAAAATAGAGGAGGAGATCTATGCCTTCAATGGATCCCATCACACATGGGTAATGCTAGGGCGGATGATCTGTCAAAGGAAGCTGGCCATTCAGGGGTACCATATCAGTGGATACCAGAAAACCTGGACTGGAATAAGGCTATAAAGAAAATGGACCAAAATATGTGGATATATTTTCACCATAGGGCATCATTAGAAAAGGGGAAATAGAGTAAGTCTATTCTACCATCACCACGAAAGGTGCCTTGGTTTGTAGAGTCTCCTTTGGCGAGGAATGAGCTTAAGTTAATACTGAGGCTAAGAACAAGGCGCATAATGGGAAAAAGATTTGATGTCCTCATGGGAAGAAGCAAATCGCAACTCTGCGATGAATGTCATGTTTAAGAGGACATTGTACACATAGCACTACAGTGCCCTAAATATGAACTTCACAGAGTACAGTTGCGAATTGCGGATATCTATGAGAATGTCGACGAATTGAAAGGTGTCCTGGCGGTGGGTAAGACGGAAGAGCTAAGCAAAATTGTAAAATTATTTAACAGAATAGGAGTGAGGACCTGATCGATCTTCTAGAAGAGAAGAGGCGATATGACAGCGAGTCGCAGTCAAAGCCTCGGTAAAATCACAAAAAAAGAACTACTACTTAAATTCGTTGTTATTAAGTAAGATGCGCGTAGCTTAATTGGTAAAGCACATTGGCGCGAATCTATTGTATACAGTTTCAAGTCCCATCGGGCGTCATATTTTTTTTAAATCGTGACATACATATAGTTATGTGCACATTTAATTAATGTTTACGGCGTCCACGTGCCATTCGTCCATTTGTCTTTGTGTGCATTCATAGACTCTACATGATAACGAAAGTCTAAGGACCGAAAAGAGTAGAACGAATAGTGAATCGATAGTGATTGGAATAATGATGATGTAATATCACATGACTAAAATTATATTAGGTACAGGAGATCTTTACAATAATTTAATTAAAATGTACGATATATAATTACAAAATATCATTAGTAATATATAATTGAATAGGTACTCCTACGTTTTTGATTCAGGTGAATTTGTAAAGCATATATTATATTATTATTGATATGAATTCGCTCATATTTCTGATTGGAATACAAATTAGATAATATTTTATTGAGAACTCATATAAACCACAAAAGATGATAACAATATAAGAAGATGGATTTAATATTTTTCCTTCGTACTCTTTCTCTTAAGTTAATCAAACTGAAGTAAATACAATAAAAAAAATTACAAACCTAAATTTTATGTATAGGTTGTTTGAGAAGAAATCGGAAAAGTAATAATTTGTTTACTGTAGTAAAGATAAAACCTAAATAAAATATTACGTTAAAAAAATAATGGTTGGGCCAATTATGGCAGCCCTAGCACAATATTTAACATGTATATATAACAATATTCACATAACACAAATGTCTTACCTACCTAATATTATTATCCTTATCAGACCTACTATTAACAAAGAGTGATTCTGCAACCGTTTCAGTGTAAACACCTGTTAAATATTAAGATGTCATTCACGTGCAATGGTTTTGACCGTCAATTGCCAGGGACAGGGTGACCCAATAAACAGTATCGCGCGAGAGTAGTCTCATCATAATTAAAGGTTAGTGCCTGGCATCCTTGGCATAACCCCCCCTCCCTAGATTCCGAGTCAGCCCCGTCCTAATACAGTCCACTGAAAAGCGCAGCCAAATAATCTTATGGTTATACCGACTAAAAGTCTACAAAGGAAAATGTTTTTAACTGCGTCTTACTTTTTTCAAAAAGATTTTTTCTATTGGTTATAATATATTTTCTCGTGTTATAAGTGTTTTCAAAATAATCTATATTCAATAATTAGAATGTTACATTCTTAAATCTTGTGAATTATTTGTTGAATAAAAAAAATAGTTAATGAAATATTATCACAGTATTAAGGGCCGAACTAACCAAAAAAAAAATATTTTTTAAAAACGCTACGTTTTCAAATACGCGCGTTACCATGATCTTACTCCATTCTTCTTTTATCATTTGTCAATGTATGGCTACGGCCGTATGTTGTAGCTTAACCACTGGGAAATGCCAATAGAAATGGCGTATTTCAAAAAAATACTACCTTATTCTTAGGTCAATAATTATTATAAAGCAATCATTATTCATAGGATGTTTATCACATTTGAATGGTCAAAAATATAGCTTATAATCAGTATCTTTAGAATTATCTTCAAATGTGTTAGTCGTGCCTATTTTTTGAATAATAAAATGCCTAATTCTTGTCAAATTTGGGATCACAAAGATTATAAAATATAATTTTTAATCGTAAATATGTAACTATATAATGTTAACATTAATTTTACCAATGGTTTTGTAAATGCGTTTAAAAATTAATAAATCTGAAAAATCTTAACACCACTGCACATGGATGTACTGAAACATGACTACGTTCTAAAACATTAGAGCGAGAGATTTTCTGAAAATACCATAAAAGCTGCACTTTGACCTACGCTGAGCATGTGGGCCATTAACCATGTTTAAAAAATCGTAAAATTAATCCTTAAATCCCAAAGAAAATCAAATAATATAAAAACAAATGCTGCATGAAAAAAATATATTACGCATAACTGCCACAGCTCAAAATGTAAACAAACAAAAATGAGACAAGAGTGAAGTTAACTCGCCCTGTTAAAATCTGACAAAAACACACGACACCCTGTAACCCTGGCCAAAATGCGGACATCTGTTATTTTGTTACTTTATATCTCTTCTTGTTTTTTTCTCTCTCTCCTTTTGTCCTCCTCTTCGCGAGATCTTTACGAGTAGAAGGTTTTCCAGCTCAACCCACGTGGATTCATAATGTATAATATAGGTTCGGATCTGTATTATATTAAGGTATATCAAAAGGCAGTGCTTGACATACTTTTATGAATTTTTTAGAAATCAATTTAAAATTAATGACAAATTACATGAGTGTATTAAAAATATACGTGCTATTTTGGGACGTACTTAAAATGTATTATATTGTTATATAATATCATTTTTTTTGCTTCTCGCTGGATATTTTAATTTTGAAACACAATATGCCGATACCTATTAACGGTATAAAATAAATTATTTTAGCATATTCTGTCATTTCCATTACAAATTAATGTAGAG
This sequence comes from Rhyacophila brunnea, assembly GCF_057557595.1. NCBI lineage: Eukaryota > Metazoa > Arthropoda > Insecta > Trichoptera > Rhyacophilidae > Rhyacophila > Rhyacophila brunnea. The sequence continues at coordinate 35,043,116 of NW_028232806.1, read as the reverse complement.
TAGGCAACGTATATTTTATTAGCTTATTTAGTTACTTCTTGTTATTCTTGTATGATGGCAGGATTCAGAATAAGAATATAGTACAGAAAATCTATGATACAGTAAGTTGTTATCATTAATATTGTCAATTATAATTTTATTAAATAGTTGTACTATATTAATATTGCCTGCAATAATCCTTCCTAAACCGGAAGATTTGATTATCTTCTGTTCCATTGCTGACGACTAGAGATTGCAATACAGAATGAATATATCATCACCGGGATTTCGGTATTTCTTATTGAATACCGGTATTAATACCGGTATTCACCAAAAAATATAATGGAAAAAAAGAAGTACCTGTCAATATATAACTATTAAAAACTATTTAAAACTTACTTTATAGCAACCTTAAGTATCTACCTCCATATATTATGTTGACCTTTATAAATATGTATAGATCATAATACTTAAAAAACTGCTAATTTTCCCATTAAATGCGCGAACAGGAAAATCTCTCTCAAACTCAAAATTAATTGTTGGATGTACTGCCAGCGTTGGATCAATAGTTATAGAATAATTGGAAATATTTGCCACGATTATTTTCGTTTTCGAAATATGTTAATTTATCGCGACATTTCTATTTGTATATTGAGGGATTTTGTTTTAATGTTATTTAACTTTTATTAGTTTAAGTTAATATTTGCATTTTGGCAGCATACTAAATTTCATATACAATTTAATTAGTAGTAACTAATGAAAAAAAAACATTTCATTCATTTGCAAAAAACATAAACGTGTATGCTTTCTTAATACCGAAAATACCGGTATTTTTGATTTTTAAAACCCGTATTTCAGCATCGATAAATAATTGAACACCGGTTTTTAAATAGCGGTATTGCAATCCCTACTAGTGACATCAATAGAGTAATATTAGAAAACCGCAAATCTTTGCGACACACCACCATTATTTATCAATTAATTTATACTATTAATGTATGATAATTGTTTTTCATATTTATCTAATATTAAAAATATCCACTATAGCAATTTAATTTTTCACTACCAGATAGAGAGTCTCACACCACACCCCATCGTCTCCCATAGAGAGCAGTACATGACAACAAGTATAATATTAATATGTGAATTGTATAATTTGATGTAAAATATCACCTTATATTATTTACTCATGATTTAATAACATAATGACAATTCATTTGGGAAATCAACCATGACACTCATCTGTTTTTTTTATCATGCCTGGTCTCCTTGCATTTTTTCACGTTATGTCAGTATCCCATAGCTCCGCCATATATACCATGGCGGATAGTATTTAGTGGTATTCTAAGATGCTAAAATCCAATAAGCTTAAAGAAAAGGCAGGTGACATTATCAGTAAAATCCGTAGCACTTGGGCAAACCAAAATACAATATCGCATCACCTTGGATATAACGAAAAGCAGCATAGTCCACTCCCTTTATTCTCGTTTTGATCAAAATCATAAAATCTCATTATTACCCACATAATATGCATATTCAGCTCAGCATATAGATGCTTTAAATATTATCGTAGCGCCACCATTTTGATATATATAATCGAGTTCAGTTGTGATAGTGTGTATTTTGTTTAAATAATAGAATATTTGATATGAATAATTCCATAAAGCTTTGCAAACACTCCATAATGTCAATTTCCGGTAAATAAACTTTAATTCAATTCAAAATAAAACTATCGTTTGTTAACACAGTTTGAGAAACTCCGCAAATAAGTATTTTAAAACCCCTCACACTAATAAGGACTTATCTGGTCTGTTTTGCGGATATACTTGCTGATACAACATAAGAACTATTGGATGAGATTTTAGTTGGGTATATAATGTATCTATTTTTCATGAAGTTTTATGCCTTTAAATATCTTTTTATTTTATTTTTGCTGTCGCATTTTCTTTTTGAGGATTCTTTTTCCATTTTTAAGGCATCTGTTATTTGATATTGTTATATTGTATGCATGATACATGATACGGTATCATGAATGTTACATAAATAAATAATTTCAAAACGGGCGTATGTAAAATAAAAATAATAAAAAAATATTCTACGTTACATTCGAGATATAATTTATAGCGATCAAGATGGGTTACTTCCAAACTTCTTGGAAAGACATTTTCGAAAATTTAATAATATATTATCACATGCTTCATCATCATCAACTTACAATCTAATGTGAGTCTTGGCCGCTTCCAGGATATGTTTATTTTTCCTCCTGTCGCCGGCAAGCTCCCTCTACAGTCTACACTCTACAGCATGGGTGGCCAACCTGCGGTCCACTGGGTGTCAACTTGTGGCCCGTAGAGCAGTGAGAAAATAAAAATAATAATAAGTCAAATGCTATCGCTAGATGTGCTAATTTCGCAAATTGGGATCAAATATTGGCTCAAGATTTTAAAAAACACCGTGTGTTTTGTGCTGCATTTGCAACGCCATTCTTCGTAGACGTGAATTTATTACCTGGAAATTTACAAATAGAACATTGTGAAATATGTTGCGATGAACAGTTAAAGGAGAAATTCCATCAAGTTGGTTTAGAAGACTTTTACAAAACATATTTGGACAAGGAGAAATATCCTGCATTTTACTAACATGCTATAATGATGACTTTACTATTTGGAAACACTTACACGTGTGAATAGCTTTTTAGTCGGATGAAGCATATCAAATCCTGAGTGAGAACTCGAATCACTGATGTGCATTTGGAAAACTGTTTGCATGTAGGAACAACCTCACTCGATATCGATAGTGATACACTTAGTTCTGCCACACGAAATCAAACTTCTTACTAAAATTTCTTATTTTTATATTGTTTTGTTTATTTTTTATTATTTAAAAAAAAGTCTAATCTAATAAATATGTTTGATTCTCATTTATGTTTTATTTTATTAATATATATTTCTTTTTTTGTTTTGTATAATAAAAAAATCGGTTGTGCGGCCCGGAAGGAAATCTCATTTTTAGAATCTGGCCCGGCTGCTGAAAAGGTTGGCCGCCCATGCTCTACAGGCTTATTCTTTCCACGTGGTCGAATTACCGCATTTATTTTTACAAATTATAGCATGTTAAAGCTATACTTCAGCTGTGGCATGGTCCAAAACGATCGTGACTATGCGACGCTCAGATTGTGCAAACGACGCGTGACGTATAAAACATAATTTGTCATAAAAATTCAACATGCGCCCATTTAATGTTATGTTTATTGTTATTTAAGTAATAATAATAATATATTAATTGACATGTTTTGTTTTTCGAGTAAATACGTAACGTTTTTTAGTCATCTTTATACGATTTAAGAATTAATTCCTCCGACGTCATCACAAAATAAACTGACGTGCTCACAGGTCGACTATCTCTCTCCAAATGGCAACGCGTGCGAAATTACGTCCCACCTATTGCTAAAAATTATTTACCGTTTCACTGAAGTATGCTCTTCATTATTAATTAACTGTTTTTTTATTTTACGAATAATTCACAAGATTTAAGAATATAACATTCTAATTATTATTGAACAAAATATATAATTTTGAAAACACTTCTGAGAAAATAATAAATATTGTACCGATAGAAGTTTAATAATTAGATTAAGCAAGTTCAAGTAAGTTACAACAAAAAATCTTGGAGTGATCCGTGACGTCGGTTAGTAATTAAAGTAGATGCAGGCTCGATTCCTGCGTCTTACTTTTTTCAAAAAGATTTTTTGTTATACTTCTTTTGGCGCGTTTGAGAAATCAAATCAGAGTGTATTTTTGGCGTGTGACATGTAACACTTAATTTATTTTTTCACACGAAAAAAAACACACTAGATTGGATTCGAGCGACCGATTGTTCGGTTATCAGCCGAACGCACTACCTTTACGCTACAGGATGATACTCCAATCGTTACTATTATACAATATAATATTATAGTTTAGAATTGTTCCGTTGTCTAGGCAGCAAATTTATTATTGTCGGCCATTTGCAATTTCTTACGTAAACAAACGATTAAACGTCAGTTATATAAGTAAAAGTTTATAGAAATAAATCAACGGCGTTCCAATAAGCGGTCCTTTTTCTTGAGTATGTAATTTAACAAGATAATTAAGAGCTAGTTAAATAATCTAGTTTATCATAAGTTTTGTTTTTGTTTTGTTACGCCAAAGAAGTGTAACTTCTAACGCGCGTTCATAGGTACACATACCAATTTTTTTCTATCGGTTATAATATATTTTCTCAGAAATGTTTTCAAAATTATGTATACTATATTCTCATTCGTTTATTACATTTTAGCAGCCTATAAAAAAGTTTGTTTTGTTGTAAAGTACATTAATAAACTGATTAGTAAAAAAAACAATATCACCCCCTAATTAAGATAAGGTAAGACAGATACATTCGGCGTAGTTGACATTTTTATTTATGAAATAAACTCACCAGCAGTAATTTCCACCTTGCGAATTTATATTTCTAACCTTTGTCAGGGCGAAAACATTTCTTTGTTGAATTGAATACAGCCAACAACTGTTTCTGTAACAAGGGTTTTAACCCTAGATAAATCTACAAGTTCCGGAAGAAAGGTGTATCTAAGTTTCGTATGCTGGAGTATACTGGTACATTGTTTCAGTAATAATTTATTGCGTATCGCATGTACCTAAATATAATCTGATTTAAATTTAAATATTCATAAGGATTTATGAACAGGATTTCAAAAGGATCTTTTTATCAATAAAGGCAATAACTCAAACAAAAGTAAAATGATAAACTATGTTTTATATTCAACGAATAATTCGCAAGAATGTAAGAATGTAAAATTCTTTGTTGAACACACAAGATAAAAATAACTTTTTATATACTTACCACGTTTTTAAATTTTCTGTTGAATCATATAAACTTGACAATTCTATGTATTAATAATTTATGATAAATAAGGCAATTGTCAACAAACCGTTTTTTGCTATTTTGCAACAAACAAACAAATGTAGAATACTGAAATGTCATTTTGATTTCCATAGTAACGCGCGTACATATTAATAATTTAGTTGCTAGGACCACCCCCTTAGCAACCAATAGTAGTGAATTGGATTACGGATTTCTTCCGAAATAACTTTTCATACAAAACAGAATTAACTGAAAATGAATTCAATTCTACTTAAAGATGGCTAAAAGTTAGTCCTGCACAATTTGTAAAAGTCACTTACGGGATATTAACATTAGACCATCTATAAACTGACTATAATAATGTGAAGACACCTGTAGCTCATTTTTTATGCAAATTAGTAGTCTTTTTTTGCTTGAACTTCATAAATTTAGGCTCTATTTCTATAGAATGATTTAACATCTTTGTATTTTACCACTTTTTTATTAGCTCGTATTCTTGTTTGTCCGGTGGTTGTTTGTCCAGTACAAATCTTGCAATCGATTTTTAACTAACTTCCCGACTAGCTTAACATTTGAAACTTTTAGAATATATCAGAACACAATGCCAATGCATTCTTTTAATACTTTTAGCCATATTTAAGCAGAATTGAATTCATTTTCAGTTAATTCTGTTTTGTATGGAAAATTATTTCAGGAAAGTCCGTAAAAAGTAATATTTACTACTCATTGCTATTGGTTGCTAAGTGGGTCCTAGCAACCAAATTATTAATATTTTACACGTGCGTTACTATGAAAATCAATATGAAATGTCAAAATGACATTTCAGTATTCTATATTTTTTATTAATACATAGAATTGACAAGTTTATATAATTCAACAGAAAATTTAAAAACGTGGTGTATAAAATGTTCTTTTTATCTTGTAATTATTTTTATTATCACAATGTTGTTTACTTTGGTATAAACCCAGTTATTTTCATAAATGCATATGGCTCTTAGTCTTAGGCATGATAGTTATTTTTTAATCCTAAACGACATAAACTATTTATATTCACAAGCTGTCAAAAAAATCCAAACATTCAATTCCTTAATCTTAGCTTTATGGGTATAACAGAACGTTCTGTGGCGTATATATTTTCCAGTTTAGCTCTTAAGTGTTTTAAGACGGTTTTCCTTAAATGTGCAAGGAAAGGAATTTTCACTAGTTTTAAGAAAAACATCTAAAAGGCGTGTCAGGACACTTAGCAACTGAATTTTCTCTCCTATTCAAGAATGCCAACATATTTTCGCTTCTTGAAATAAAACCTGCAAGCCATGTAGGTAGTTTATTTTAAACATATTTTACAAAGTACCGTACTTTACAATTTACAAATTAATTCAACATGTTTTACTTATTTAACAAAAAACATATACAATAAATAGTTCCTGCCTACTTGGCTTAATTAATGATTCATTAGTATAACAAACAAACACATACTGTTAAGTGGATATAGAACGTTTTCAAATACGTAGTTCTTTGTTTTGAGGCCTACGTTCGGAAAATCCACATATAGTTTACACATACGCCATGGACTTCATAGTTGGAGTGATTATCTTAGTAACATTTTTCGTAAAAAAAATTCTTCATGATTATCTTAGAGTTAATGAGTCATTTCTTTGTATGTAGATATGTCCAGTGACGTCCCTAGACAAAATGCCGCCCCTAGGCAGCGCCAAAATGCCGCCCCATTTTATACATTATTTTTTATCATCCTTTTCTGACTCCAATATCTGATGTATATAAGTATGTACCAATCTATAATTATTATTACCTATAATTCACAAATCTGCACATATCATTACTGATCATCAAGGACATGACGTTCAAGAACAACGGAAAAATTACGGTCCTGTTAAGCCTTTTATGTTAATTAGTACATTTTGTTTTCAACCAGTGAGCTGAATTTTTGAATGGAAAGAAATTTCCGTTATTACTAAATTTAGGTACCCATTTCGATATATGTCTAATGATTCTCCTCAATTTGCCGCCCTTCGAGTAACTGCCGCCTCCAAGCGATGCTCAATCTGCTTACCCTCATGGGACTTTACTGGATATGTCGGAATTAAATATCCATCTAGCATAACTTAACCATAACTAAACCATTACTTCTTAAATATAATTTATATCGCTTCACCTTATTGTTTAAAATCGCAATGTCTAATGATTCTCCCCAATTTACCGCCCTTCGAGTAACTGCCACCCCAAGCGATGCTCAATCTGCCTACCCTCACGGGACTTTACTGGATATGTCGGAATTAAACATCCATCTAGCATAACTTAACATAAAACCGTTACTTCTTAAATATAATTTTTGTCGCATCACCTAATTGTTTAAAATCGCAAAACAACATGTAAGGTAAAATAAGCCAGTTATATAGGTCAATTAAATTTAAAAAAAAGCTCTTTTAGCAAAAGTGATATTAATATTTATTTACAATTTACGAAACAAAAACACACACCTGACCAAGCAACTAAGAATTAAACATGAATTTCATTGTCTATTCAAAGTAGTAACACGATGCAGTTTTTCAATTAGTAAATATGCTTTACAAACTGACGCTCAGAGACTCACATCCACTTTGTTACGAGCATTTATATTAACAACATTGCATCACATCTGTTACGTCATTCATCGTCATTATTTCATAGTGAAATAAAATCTGCTTGTTTTACTACGACTATCATATTATTTATGTTATTTATTGTAATTTGATTCGTAGTTTATAGTATATTTCATTTTTGTAATAATATCTATATTTATGAGGTAATAAACTGGGTATTTTTCTCAATCACACGCATCCTATCTGAGTCTTGTCATTTCAATTTCACCTATCCTCGTCCTTATTCTTACCCCATAGATAATAATATGCTCTTTTTTCTACGTCATGACCTCATGTCTGAGTATCATTACTCGGATGATTTGATCGGCTGACAGCCTTCTTCGTAGATTGTCTCTACCCTTCTTAGTATTCGGTACCATGTACGGCTCACGTCAGTGAAAAACTCGTAGCATTATTTACATGACACACTCCTTTAGACAAAACTCTTTCTCGTCACCTCTAACTTTTAACTGGGGACCTTCGTGGCCTTCTTATACTATATATTTATTAATTAGAATTATTTAGTTTTGTTAGTTCACCATACTTATCTTTCCCATGAGCACTTTTATTAGAAAGTCTCTGTTAACTCAGTCAAAACACATTTAAGTGCATGGCAATCGCGACCTCGTAATACGCTAGATTAACACCGAGTTCAGTGTAGGGCGGCTTCGTTTGGAAGGGTCTATATAATCAGTAGACTTTATAGGGATGACATAATATATGTCATTATAATAGCTTTATGAATATTCTAAAGGTTTTATTACCCTGAAACTGACATGTTACTATGACTATGGTCATTTATAGACGTATATAGAAGCGAAGTATAATTTAAACCTTTACACTCAAACTAGAATTAATATAATGCATTTCGTAATACTGTGGTGCCGAACTTTATTACCGTAATATAAAACCAAGAAAATACCAACTCGTATTTCCATTCATCACTGCCCGAACATAATATGTTACACACATATGACGCAACCATTAGGACATACACGTAAAATCGGGGGTAAGAATAACAATTCACTCATCCCATAACACATACATAGTATATTTTTTCACCAAATTTAACATTATATACTTACTAAAGTAAAAAGACTACGAAGCTGCACGTAGTTTCCTGTAACCTGAATGCCTTTTCCAGTGGAATTAAAGCCATACTCCAAGTCAAATTGAATGATGTTGCGCGGATTAATCTTTTGGTGATTACACTGTATTTTGTTTATGTGATTGGTTCTGTGATTTTATTGTGTGCTTTGATTTTAGCATGGATACATGCCTTTGCCTTGACCTCCCGGGCGGATCCATTTTGAAAAATCGTACAGGAGTAACGGTCACAATTGTAGCGCGGCCGCTAGAGACTTCAAACGGCCGCGAGCCGCGCGCCCCGCAATTTATTTTGATGATTCTATAAGTATTAACAAATTTCAAGCTGTTCTATAATTTTTCTTTAATACTTAAGCAGAGACAAGTAGTTTATTTTTGTCGTATTTTTATTAAATATATTACCTATTTATTTATTACTACTTATACCTATTAATGCAAGTGAATATAATTTGATTTAATTTAATGCGAGGTAATCAGTCGAAGAGGCGTATCAGTGCAGTAAAAAAGTGAAAAAAGAAAACCAACATTTCGTCACTTTCATAGAGGAAACATTCGGATTTCTACTGATAACGAATCCACCTATCTCAACTACTCGTGGTGGGTCGTTCATCGATTTGATCTTCGCTCACCACATCGACAAAATTCATTCTAAAAATTACATAACTTATTTCAGCTATCATAAACCCATATTGAACATTACTTCTAACGATTATATGTAGCAAATATTTACGCACCAACATTACTATAATGATTTCACAAATTTTCAGAAAAGCGCAATTGTTTGAATCCTTTGGATTCGGTTCCTTTGACAAATAAATTTTCTTTCGAATTTGGACAACCAGCATTCAGAAAATCAGTAAGCAAAGCATGTATCCATGTTTAATAATTTAAGCCGTCAGGGTTTACATAAAGGGGTAAGGCGCAATAATCTGAGGGGCCCAGAGGGGCGAGTCGCAAAGCGCCGAGTTTTTTTTCTTTTCATTTTACCACTTTCTGTCTTGGCATCGTCATAATATTTCATACTGTCCCGACATTATAATATATAGTTAGTGCCATAAACTTACTAAAAATTTATAGACCGGTCATTAATTAAATAGGTTTAGTGCAAAATTAATTGACTATGCACGGCTCTCGGCGCAAACAAAATAAATTGTGACAGGGTTTCCTTCCCCGTTTGGCAAATAGTCGTTGATTTTAGCCAATCAGGGCCGCGGATAGCGGTCAGCGCCACTCTAGAGCAAGCGGGAAAAATGCAGTTGCATTTCAGTTAACAATTCTAACAATGCAGTTGGAATCTATTCAGGAGCCGGAATTTGCTGCAATGCTACGCTGCTACGGCGTAGAGGCAGATCAAAAGTTCTACGCCAATTTTTCCTGCGATAATATTATTTAACCAATTAAAATATTACTCAATTTATGGACATAGTAACGAATATTATAAAGTAGCTAAGTTTCAAATGTTTACAGGCAATTATGAAAATCTTATTTTTTTCTGTGCCATATAACTATTATAGATATATCCGGTATTGGGCATCAGAGATGATTTTAGCTATCATAAAGAAACAATATTCATTTTCCTTTGCGTTCTAAATGTATATTTATGAATATATTATTATATGACATTAATAAATTATCTTTTATTAGTCAACGAATAATTCACAAGATTTGAAAATGTTGTAACATTGTTGTTAAATATTGAATAATATGTTATATAAATTCTCATATTATATTATATACCTACTAGAAAATTATTTTTTTATAAATAAGACGATGCGGGTTTGATTCCTAAGTAGAAGTAAGCTAGATATATCTAATTTTAATAATTTATAAAACGATGTCAACTTTCATTCGCTCTCACGTAAGTGGAATATATCTGAAGTAATTTGATTTAATGTAGTTATTACCATCTCAATTAGAATTACTGATTTACCAAGTTAATTCTCCGAGGTTTAATAATATTCAGCACGTAAGTAGTTTACATTATGTAAATATTCCTAAGAAAAAAATTATCGATAATAACATTTGGTTATAACTGTAATATAACCGGTCATTTTTGTATATATGGATGAACTTCAAACACATTTATACTGGCTGGGCCAATTATGGTCGTTTTTATCCCAATATTTCCCTTCTACCTCTAATCCATATTATTGTTGGCGTTCAGGCGCTCAGTTAAATTACGAAGTCATCATCCCATTCGCTGCGGACTTTTTATTTACTATATTATTACCACATTTAAATAAAGCGTCAATTATATTGAGCTACTTTACGAGCTGTTTGTTGGCGAATTTAAAAGCAGGCGATTCAGCTACTGCGATTGTGATGATGACACACAAAACATTCCATTCGCTGAGAAGCCACAAGCCAGCGACCATTTTGATAGAACGTAGTTCGTTTTTTTTTTACCGGGAGGTTGCTACTACGCTCTTCTGCGCAGACGTAGTAGGCCCACACGCCGGCGTGTAGCGTGTAAAGATGACCGGCTTTCAACTTTTCTCGGTAGATTGTTTACATTCTGCTTGTTAACTTGTTCGATGAAGACACTGGGCGATTTTACAGGCAGATTGTAAATTCGCCAGCAAGCAGCTCGTAAAGTAGCTAAATATAGTAATTGACGCATAACACGCTAATTATATCTACCTGTTATACCTGTTTTATAAATATTATTCAGTTAAAAATGTTCCTCTGAGGTGGACGAAACCGGTCAAGATTTATTTATTAAAAGTGGAATAAGTACTAAAAAAATTTGCACTTTATTAAATTAATCAATAATATTTGTGATAACCATTAATAATTTAAAATATGAGTTAAATTTAAATAATATCAGTAATATTAACAATACAATTGCATGAGCCATATAATATTATTAAATGATAAATTAATTCACTGATCAAATATCCGATACGTGACTATCGGGTCAACCTGTACGCAAACAAATCCGACAAACTTTCGAGCGCGGTCCGCCTGGCGGTCGGTGGGCGAAATAAAAAAATCGCGCGGGAAATTTCCCTTTTTTGCCGCGCTTTTTATCTCATTATTATTTATGTTGGAAACTTTTGGGACCCGACCGGAACGGCTCGGAACACTTTTAATGAGTGGAACTATACGAAACAGTCGATGGGCTGGCTACCGGAGTTACCCGTTTTGTTTATTCGCCATAGTTTGAGAGTTATTTTCACTTAAGAGGTTTATTTTAATTGGCTGTATTATGGAGGGTCCTTTAATTCGAGACTTTAGTTGGTTTAATTTATGAAGATGTTTAATTATGCTTTTGAATTCAAGTTACTCTTAAAATCTAACTATATTGGAAAAGTAACTTTACTGAATCTTAAAGATTTATGAGTAAATTGTATTATGTAGTGAAGCGTGTTCGGTAATTTGTTCGAAGGTAAATTGGTCAACACAATTAGACCGAATCTCAAAAGACCCAAAAGCATTCAAATCGAACAGAAATTTATTCGATAAAATCTTTGTAGATGAGGTAATTTGTACGAATTAAAACACGTATATGTTTGAACAGTTATGGTAAATATAATATGAATATGTAGGTATAACTATTTTGAATAACTAAAACGCAAGTAAGTAATTATCTAATAAACTATTTCTTTTATTCAACGAATAAGACTCAAGATTTCAGAATGAAACCTTCTATAAACTACATAACTTGATAATATCTCATTATTCTCATTCATCAAACACTAGAAAAAATCAGTTTGTAGAAAAAAAAAAGACACCCGACGAGACTTGACCCTGTATCTCTTGGACCGATAGCCACCCAACTACTAGTTAAAATTGTCGTAAATCAATAAGATTCTCATAGCTTAATTGCAAAAGCATACTGGCGCTAATCCAGCAGATACAGGTTTGCAGTCGGGTGTCATATATTTTTGTACAAAATGATATTTATTAGTGTTTATATGCATGAGATGTTTTCAAATTATGTATATTATGTAATTATCTTCCGTAATCACTGTTAGTAATTATTTATTTCCATTTGATAGGCAACAAAAATAATGTCGCATCGGTCTAAAAACACTTTAAATGTATCATCATCATCATCAGCCTGAATCTATCCACTGATCTCTCTTCTTTGAGCTATGTATCCAGCCCATCTCCATTTAAGGCTTTTAATAAACTCTATTACATCGCAAACCCTTGTCTGCTTTCTTATCCACTCATTTCTCTTTTTGTCATTTCGCGTTATGCCCAGCATGCACCTCTCCATACCACGTTGTGCTACTCTGGATCTATCTTTTACTTAGGGTCCATGTTTCACATGCATATGTGATCACGGGAAGACTTTCGTTTTCGTTTAACTGTATGTTGTACAATAAACTTATAAAACCAATTGTTATGTAAAGCTTGGCAACCTGGTGCATCATGAAAAACATGGAAATAATATTTGATTTGTATGAGTTAAATGTGCTGCGCAGTATTTTTGACCCATCAATGACACACATTTGGGGTAAGGATGATGATACAATAATTAGTTGGAAGCTTTATACCAGACCCAGCACGCCATAAAGATTTTTTTAATTACTAATATATGTACATATAACGGACGTGTCACTCATGATAAAGAAACTGATATTCAGGAAACCGGAAGGCAAATCAAGACGTTGTAGACCTCGTACATGATATAAGGATAATTTAAAATTGGATTTGAATACTTTGAATGACCTAAACTACTTAAATGACGTGGCTTTGAACAAACTTGGATTTAAATGAATCGCATAGAGTTGTAGCACCAGGAAGAGAAAGGAGGACATGTATTTACATTAAAACATTTTTGTTTTTAAATTCCAATGGATTTAAGTTTTGTACTCTATTTGAGTCGTTTTATGGGACCCGGGTTTCACCTTTCGGCATCTTCAGGCACTAAGTGCACTCACAAAAAGGTAAATACACACTGACAACGAATATAGTTAATTCTAACTTATATAATAAATCAATTCAATAAAGTCGGTAAAAACTATATTGCCTACCAATTAAGTCAATTCAGTAGTTGAAGAATTTGTATAAAACTACTAATAATACAACCAATAGGCGAATACATCGTCAAACCCTAATAATAGATCATTAAATAATAATCAATAAATACTACATGCCATCATACAAGAGATCTAAAATCGTCAATACTAGGAATAATTTAATGTAGTTAACTAATGAGATATATCAAATGAGGTATCGGGTCGCAAAAAACGACTCAAATGGAATAGTACAAAACTTAAATCTATAAGAATTTAAATTCAAATTCCACCAAGTACCTTCGGTCGATAGTATTAAGCATACTTCAGTGAAACGGCAAATAATTTTCAGCAATAGGTGGGACATAATTTCGCAAGCGTTGCCAATCGGAGAGCGATAGTCGACCTGTGAGCACGTCAATTTGTTTTTTCATGGCGTCGGAGGAATTAATTCTTAAATCGTGTAAAGATGACTAAAAAACGTTACGTATTTACTCGAAAAACAAAATATGTCAATGAATATATTATTACTTAAATAACAATAAACATAACATTAAATGGACGCATGTTGAATTTTTATGACAAATTATGTTTTGTTCGTCACGCGTCGTTTGCACAATCTGCGCGTCGCGTAGTCACGATCGTTTTAGACCATGCCTCAGCTGAAGTATAAGCCTTAAATTTTACTATTTTTTTATTCGTTGAACTCAAATTGTAGCATTCGTTATTGAGCATATCTAATTTATATCTAATCTTCTTATCTAATATATAAAAATTAATATTTGTGTGTTTGTGTATTTGTGTGTTTGTTTGTTCGTATTTAATGCGCAGCCATACTGTTCATCCGATTGCGATAAAACTTTGTAAACTTATTGCTTGCACTTGCGGGAAGAGTATAGGCTATACTAATATATAAAAATGAATGTCTGTTTGTCTGTATGTCTGTCTGTCTGTGTGTCTGTCCCGTATGCGTTCCTATACCATTCATCCGAATGCAATGAAATTTTGGTAAGTGGTTGTATGCACACCCATGAAGGTTTCTGAATTAGAAAAATTCTCATCTTCTTCTTCTTCTTCATTCTATTTTCTTTTATTCGTATGGTTCCTATACCATTCATCCGATTGCAATGAAATTTTGGTAAGTGGTTGTATGCACATCCATAAAGGTTTTTAAATTAAAAAAATTATCATCTTCTTCTACATTCTATCTTCTTTTATTCGTATGGTTCCTATACCATTCATCCAATTGCGATGAAACCTTCGTCAGTTGTTGTGTTAACACCCGCAAAGGTTTCTGAAATAATACAACTATCTTCTTCTTCTTCTTCTTCTTCATTTTATCTTCTTTTATTCGTATGGTCCCTATACCATTCATCCGATTGCAATAAAACCTTCGTCAGTTATTGTGTTAACACCCGCAAAGGTTTCTAAAATAGTACAGCCATCTTCTTCTTCTTCTTCTTCTTCATTTTATCTTCTTTTATTCGTATGGTCCCTATACCATTCATCCGATTGCAATAAAACTTTCGTCAGTTGTTGTGGTAACACCCGCAATGGTTTTTGAATTAGTACAACCATCTTCTTCTTCTGCTTTTTCTTCTATTCTATATTCTTCTATTCGTATGCGTTCCTATTCCATTCATCCGATTGCAATAAAATTTTCGTCAATAATTGTGCCAACACCCGCAAAGGTTTCTGAATTAGTACAACCATCTTCTTCTTCTTCTTCTTCTTCTTCTTCTTCTTCTTCTTCATTCTATCTTTTTTTATTCGTATGGTCCCTATACCATTCATCCAATTGCGATGAAACCTTCGTCAGTTATTGTGGTAACACCCGCAATGGTTTTTGAATTAGTACAACTATCTTCTTCTTCTTCCCTGGTTCCTATACCATTCATCCGATTGCAATGAAATTTTGGTAAGTGGTTGTATGCACATCCATGAGGTTTCTGAATTAGAAAAATCATCATCTTCTTCCTCTTCTTCATTCTATCTTCTTCTATTCGTATGCGTTCTTATACCATTCATCTAATTGCGACGAAAATTTGACCAGTTGTTGTGCGCAAGCCCGCGAAGGTTTCTGAATTAGTACAACCATCTTCTTCTATTCGTATGCGTTCCTATACCATTCATCCGATTGCAATGAAACTTTGGTGAGTTGTCGTGCGCACGCCTGCAAAGGTTTCTGAATTAGTAAAACCATCATCTTCTTCTTCTATTCGAATGCGTACCTACACCATTCATCCGATTGCAATGAAACTTTGGTGAGTTGTCGTGCGCATGCCCACGAAGATTTCTGAATTAGAAAATCATCTTCTACTTCTATTCTTATGCATTCCTATACCATTCATCCGATTGCAATGACATTTTGATCAAGTGTTGTGCCCTTGCCCGCAAAGGTTTCTGAATTAGTACAATCATCTTTTTCTTCTTCTATTTGTATGCGTTCTTATGCTATTCATCCGATTGTGATGAAATTTTGACCAGTTGTTGTGCGCACGCCCGCGAATGTTTTTGAATTAGTACAACCATCTTCTTCTTCTTCTATTCGTATGCATTCCTATACCATTAATCAGATTGCAATGAAACTTTGGTGAGTTGTCATGCGCATGCCCACGAAGATTTCTGATTTAGAAAATCATCTTCTTCTAATATTCGTATGCGTTCCTATACCATTCATCCGATTGCGATGAAACTTTTGTCAGTTGTTGTGCGCACACTTGCGAAGGTTTCTAAATTATTATTATATAAAATACAAAGTTTTTTGTTTGTTTTTTCCATCCAATTTTGATTTTTTTTTACTACATATTAATAACATTAATAACGTTTTCATATTTTGGATTCGATTTTAATTTAGTGTTCTTATGTTTGACCTTTACTCATATTAGAATTATTTTTGTATTGTCATATTGTATTACGCAGATATTTTAATATTAAAAAAATAATTAACTTTTATTATTTTTCAAATATCTAAGATAAATATAACCACGAAGTGACCCTGTGCGAAGCCGGGTACTTCAGCTAGTCTTATATATAAAATCAATATTTGTTTGTTCGTATTTTATGCGCTGCCATACCGTTCATCCGATTGCGATAAAACTTTGTCAACTTATTGCTTGCACTTGCGCGAAGAGTATAGGCTATATCTTATATATAAAAATGAATGTCTGTCTGTCTATGTGTCTGTCCCGTATGCGTTCCTATACCATTCATCCGATTGTCATAAAACTTTTGTCAGTTGTTGTGCGCACACCTGCGAAGGTTTCTAAATTAGTATTATATAAAATACAAAGTAATTACTATTTATACAAGCTAATTTGTAGTTGATATAATATGGACAAAATAATAAAGTGTAAGTAAACTATTTTTATTCAATTAATTTTTATGTTCTACGATTTAAATAAATACTGATTATTGTTTTTGAAAATAAATTATTTATCATAATAATACATTTAAAAAATATAAATTCGCTATGCCCGTTTGTTGAATTATTAAGCGACTCTTTCTTCGAAAAGTTTGCGTCAATTTTATACAATTATTTAGTATAGATACAAATATCCCGACATCAAAGGTTTTTCGTGAATATTAATAAGGATTGCTTTATTTATTTTCTGGCAATTATTTACTCAGATATAACAAATAATTCTGTTTAACTTAAAATTAAAAAATACAAACAGCTCAATTATAACAAACATTTAAATAATTATTATGGAGTTTCAGAGATTTTGACATTATTAAATAAGTCAAGAGGTAGATATAGGCGAATTTAATCAAATTGGCAATTATATTACGAAAAATAACTATTTAAATTTTAATATTATTTCGTTAAAAACGTAATATATATTATAAGCTAAGAGACGCAACCTTTTCACACTTATGGGCCGCATTCCACTGGGTAATCTTAGTGTTTAAGGCGATGTCTTTACTCACCAGAGGCACCTAGCGGAAAAATACAAAGTTTGAAATCTTAGAATTTTTTTTTGATAATTTACAATTTAAACTGTTTTAATTAATAAATATGTACATGAAAACATTAAAAAGAAATAATTTTATTTTAAGTCAAAGATAAACTTACAATTCTAAAAATATTTTATAAAATGTGAATTTGTTAGGGGATCCCATCTTATTATAACATTATTTTATCGTTCAATTTATTATTAAAATTTAGGTTATTAAGTTTTCTATGTTGTACTAGATTTTTGATTAATTCATAGTTTTAATATTTTTATATTTATTTTAAAAAACATTGATTTTTATAAAAATATAAATGTGTATAACTTGCAATAATTTTTATTCATATCAAATCGAGTTTCAATATTCAGACCATACCTAAAAAGATTTCATATAAATAAATAGCGAGAATGAAAATAAGAGAGAATATAATAGCATAATTGATTAAAAACAAAACACCATTTTCGCATCACTACGTGTCGTCTTGTTAAATGTGACGTATATGACCTTTTTCTCTTAGCCTACATTCGATTTAAAACTTGGGTACAAATTCGAATTCAAGCATGCAGATATTCATATGCTTATAAGTCAGTCGAGAGGGAAATGTATTCTTTTTTAAGGTGAATATTTCACACACCAAAGGGACAGAGGGTAAAAATAGGAAACTTGTAATTGAAAGGTACACGGGCAAAACAAGAAATGTCACAAAACAAAAAGTTGTCGTAATTAACAATTTAATTTTTGAACACATTATTAGTTTTTGTATAGGTAAAACTACTTTTTTACAACGTGTTTATTAGCTCGTATTCTTGTTTATCCGGTGGTTGTTTGTCCAATACAAATCTTGCAATCGATTTTTAACTAACTTCCCGACTAGATAGACATTTGAAACTTTTAGAATATATCAGAACACGATGAAAATGCATTCTTTTATTACTTTTAGCCATCTTTAAGCAGAATTGAATTCATTTTCAGTTAATTCTGTTTTGTATGGAAAGTTATTTCAGACAAATCCGTAAAAAGTAAAATACTACAAATACTACATATCAAGTACAAGTTTGAGCATATTGAGCATAATAATTCAACAGAAAATTTAAAAACGTTGTTATAAAAAGTTCTTTTTATCTTGTAATTATTATATCTTTCACAATACTTGTATTTCCGTTTTCATCTATATATGACATTTTAATGCACGAAAATTAAAAACTCGACACATTTCGAAAATATACAATAAAGGTTGCCATTCCTTGTTACATTCCAATACACATCATGGGACCTTCCCACTTTTGGACCTGTACGGGGTATTGAGAAATCGTTATTATCGGAGGACAATGATTATTTGTTTTATATTTTTTTTAATTTTTTAAAATAATTTTATCTTTTTTTCTTTTTAATTACCATTTTTAAAATGCACATTAATTACATCGATCGGCCGCCTGGTCATTACGCGCCAGGTGCGTCTTCAGCGTCGAAAGTTTTAATGTACATAAAAATACACGTAAATTATTTGTGACATTTCTTGTTTTACCCATGTACCCTTCAATTTGAAACATTTAATTTATATTGATAATTTACATTTTATAGTGTTTTAATTAAAATAATAACAAAACGTGCCATCTAAAAACATTAAACAAAAATATTTTATTTGAAGTCAAAGATAAACTCAATTTTTTTTTTTAAACAAAATATGAATTCGTTAAATAAAATCAAAACGTATTAGGTTTTCTCTAATGTCTTATAAATATTTTTGACTAATTCATAATTTTAGCATTTTTTATATTTCTTTCAAAAAACATAGATTTTTACAAAAAATAAAAATATATAAGTAAAACTTAAAATATTTTTTATTTATATCAAATCGAGCTTCAATTATATGACCATACCAAAATTAGATTTGATATACACAAAGATTACGTCTCAGATAAGATGGTGGTATGCATGACAAAATTGTCGGTCAAATGGGATAATTCAGCCGTACCCGAGGGGTATAAAACGAACGAATTGCCGTCCCAAATTATGTTGGATGGACGAAATATTAAGATTCAGCTGAAATACGTAGTAGAAAATAACCTGGAAGAGGATCTTCATCCAGTCGCGGATTGAATGAAGCCGATGGTGATTATCCAATTTCTTAAATTTCTCTACATACATCTCGACATACGGATTCTTTCCTTGTGATAATAATAACAAAATGAATTTTGCGACTTGTTTTCTTCTGGGTATGCTATTAATGCAACCCCTGTCCACCCGAAGAGTGATTGTTGACAGCGTTGCATTTAATTAGATACTATTTAATTACCATATTTAAATAACATGATAATTATATCGAATGGCCAATTAATGAGGGCACAAACGGGTGTGCAGACCGCGTGGAAAGGATTTTAAAGTATTCCCTTTTAGTTATTCGTGGGTTCATTTAAAATCCGTATATACTGGTACATATTAATTTTCACGTACCTACCAATATCACTCGTAACTCTACGTTCTTCATGATACCCAGTCATAGGACGGATATGATGTTTCATGATGCTGTCTATCGTGCGATTAAGTAATTTTTTGGACGTGTTAAATTTATAATTTGACTTTCATATCTGCATAAGCACATACTTTCTTTCCTACTTTATTGTTATAGGTATTGGTTGTTATTTGTAATTATGTCATTTTTATAATTTGTTTTTATAATGTATTTTGGCGCATTGGCCAATCGCTGTAATGTCATAATACTCATTTTCTAAATAAATAATTATTGTGTAGTTTCCGTACTATAACATAGTTTGTCGATTAAAAAATATTTTTTAAATCTACAAGAAGTCGGTATTTTAAAAATAGAAAAGGTTTCGATCGCCAAAAGCGACTTTGTCATGTTATTTATTGTTTCGGTAAACTGTCAATAAATTCATAGTGGATTTATTTACATTAACTTATTAATTATATAATATTAACGTCGACATCTTTGCGTTTGATCTTTAGATATGAAAAAACACGATAATAATAATATTATATACAATTTTGCGCGATTAAAAAAAAAAATTACAAGATAAAAAGAACTTTTATATACAAGGTTCTTAAATTTTCTGTTGAATTATTATGCTCAATATGTTTAAACTTGTCCTTGATATGAAGTAAATAAAAAACAAACAAATATAGAATACTGAAATGTCATTTTGACATTTCATTTTGATTTCCATAGTAACGCACGTATATATTAATAATTTAGTTGCTAGTACCACCCTTTTAGCAACCAATAATAGTCTTTTACTTTTTACAGATTTTTCTGAAATAATTTTCCATACAAAACAGAATTAACTGAAAATGAATTCAATTCTGCTAAAAGATGACTAAACGTATTAAAAGAATGCATTGGCATCGTGTTCTGATATATTCTAAAAGTTTCAAATGTCTAGCTAGTCGGGAAGTTAGTTAAAAATCGATTGCAAGATTTTTACTGGACAAACAACCACCGGACAAACAAGAATACGAGCTAATAAAAACGTTGTAAAATCACCATCTCTTTCCTGAAAAGTATACAAAATTTAATCACTAAATCACATTACGCCTTTCGTACGGTCAACATGGCCATAACAACATCGCGTGAGAGAAAAATGAAGAATGTAATAAGTATCGGTGAGATTGCGTGAGAGGAGAAAAAAAGGTTCATAAAGAAAAAAAGGGCCCGCGAAGTAGAAACGAGATAGCGTTAGATCTCATAAGCCCGTAATTGAAAAAGACTCTACGGGTGAGGGAAGCGAGATTTATACTTTATTATTATTAAAAATGAACGCAAAACCGCGGACCGTTATGTGTTAGACGTACGGGAAGATTTTGTCAAGAGGGGCCTAATAATGATGTTTAAAGTATTTATTTATTTGTAAAAACATTTCACAATATCACACAATTCACAATATGATATGTACATTGAAAAAAAGCTGTTTCTAATCAAAAAAGTTAAATAATAATTACAAGATAAAAAAAACTTTTTGTATAAGAGAGACCGGGGACAATAGAAACAAGGGACGATAGAAACAGCGGCTATAGCAGCCGATTCACATGTCCGAATCACGTGAGAGTTTACAAAACTAAGTGTCATTGGGAGCTTCTGCCGCTGAGCAGTCGTCCGTCGAGCGCAGTCCAGAGCGGACCTCTATACCTCGCAAAAACGTTATTCCCAACATTAAAGTAATATTTTGAGTTTATCGAAAAAGTGTGACTGAAGATACAAAACTGTTAGTCAAATGATTTCAATTATATTAACATATTTGTTTGTCTATTAACTTTAGGTGGAATAGCTTAAATTATTGCAATTGATCGTTGTTTACAAAATAATTAATGGTTTTAAGAAAAAAATGGTGCGGGGACAATAGAAACACATTTCTACTGTTAGTCTCGTGCATCGATTGTCATGGTTGGTCACACGAGACATGCACTCAACAAAAATTTAACTATACATGGCACAATTGCTTTTCAGAATCAATTTTTACTACTATTTATATTTTACTATTACTTTTTAGTCTCGTTACTATTACTTACCAACTACCTACATACCTTAATATCACTTATTGTGTTGTTAGAATATTTTTTAAATTTTTTCAATGTTTACTTTAATTTACAATAAAATGTAATTAAATAAATCTGTTTTCTTATTATTAGCACTAAAGACGCCATAGAATCTAAGTACTGTTTCAATCGTCCTCAGTATGTGTCTGGTACAATTGAAACACGTTCCCAGTATTCACTGTTTTTGTAATATCTCTGATGCATGGTTGTAGACCATATATAAAAATAAACACAGAATCTAGAATAGATATGACATCAATATCTTACTTAAAATTATTGAAGTTTGAAATATGTAAGGAGAAAAAAAATCTAAAACCGAAAGTGTTTCAATTGTCCCCGGTCTCCCCTACCATTTTTTTAAATTTTCTATTGAATCATATAAACTTGACAATTCTATGTATTAATAATTAAGGATAAATAAGGCAATTGTCAACAAATCATTATTTTGCTATTTTGCAACAAACAAATATAGAATACTGAAATGTCATTTTGATTTCCATAGTAACGCACGTATATATTAATAATTTAGTTGCTAGGACCACCCCCTTAGCAACCAATAATAGTGGACTGGATTATGGATTTCTTCCGAAATAACATTTCAACCAAAACAGAATTAACTGAAAATGAATTCAATTCTACTTGAAGATTGCTAAAAGTAATAAAAAAATGCATAGACATCGTGTTCTGATATATTATAAAAGTTTCAAATGTCTAGCTAGTCGGGAAGTTAGTTAAAAATCGATTGCAACATTTGTACTGGATAAACAACCACTGGACAAACAAGAATACGAGCTAAGAAAAACATGGTAAAAATACGTACGTCTTCTCTAATAATAAGATAACAAATATTACCCTCACATTAACAATATTAAACAGTAAAATAAAATTTGAAAAACAAGACACAAAAACTTACACATAACTGAAAATGTCTTTGTCTTTGGGGAGCGCATTGACTAGTCTTGCACTCCTAATAAAAATAAAATGTCACATATAATGAAATAAAATTATGCGTTGATATTTACTGAAGAATAATAAAAAATACTTAAGTACTACAGTTCAGTTGTAGCTCAAAACTTAATACTATTTACTTACTACATCTACACAACTATCAGGCGTCAATTTTATTAGTGTGGTTTATGAATTTTTTTGTTTTTATTTCATCAAATACTCTGTTAATTATTTTATGATATAGTTAAATGAGAATAGAATCTTTGGATCTGATTTTTCATATTTTACTACAGTCTGGTTTCAGAATGGCGAGTTGAAAGGCCATGAATCAATAGTGTCGAGTCCATTGATTTACCAAATGGGATAGTCTTTGGGTTAAATTCACATAGATTTAATGCATTTATAATTTATTTTTGATAGTTTATAAAACATTTCGAGTTATTTATTGGTTAGCGTATTTGTATTAGAAAGTATTTATCCAAGAAATCGATGAATGATTAGTATTTAAAAGTTTTTAGTAAAAAGGATTTAAGATATATTGCTATGATGCACTTGAGCCCAAATTTAAGCTGAAATATGTACGATTATCATATTATATGTATACACCGTAAGAAAATTACCTTTATTTTGTTTTGCTTTCTTGTAGCGAGCGGATGACTTTACGGAATTAAAATTAATGCGGCATTCATTAATAATGGCCAGATGTAAAATTCAGATTAAAGAAGCCTATATCTAATAGTGGATTGTCCAAGACTAAAAATAATATAGATGAATTGAATAGGTATTTAATATCATTAATTTTGATAAATTAAATAATGCATATTAACGAGACGAATCAAATTTGTTAAGAGAGCCCTTCATTCAGTAGTAGATTGATCCAAGCTGATGATGATAATAATAATATGGCCTCAAAGAAACAAAACATTGAGAGTAGGGATTCCAATCCCAGGATTTCGAGCTATTTTCGATACCTATGAATCCCGGGATTGATAAACATAATCCCGAAACTTTCGGGATGTGTTTTTTTTATCAATTTTTATGGAAAATAAAATAAAACCGAAAATATAACAGAAAAAATACTTTTAATAACAAATAACTACATTAGAAATAAACTGAGTTTGAATGAAGTTTGATTTATACCCATGTGTAAGTTGCCGATTCATTTTATTTTTTCACATAAATTATTAAAAATGAGAAAGATTGGAAAAAACAATACTTCGCACTATTAACAAAGTAATTCCACAATGATCTCATACGTTTTACGGCAGTTTAATATTTGGCTGACTAATTAGATTTATGAAGCGGAAAGGCCATACGTACACCATGATTCGCTTTACTATTTTAAATCTCGCTAACCCATTCATTAAGTCTTTACTATCAGAAACAGCAATCTCATATTAAATTCACATTATTATTTATATTATCGTATTATTTACTCCATTAAACTTATATATTTTCAAGATTGAACGTACATAATATTAACAATAAAAATGTCTTAAATAGTATAAATTATACTAGATTTACTTTTGACCGATTTTATCAATGTTATTTGTAAATATAAAAATTTTATATTAACAATGGAAAAAAATGCCCGATCCCGGGATTGTCAATTTGTAATCCCAAAATCCCGGGATCAGAATTTTAGCTCGGGATTGGATTCCCTAATTGAGAGGTTGGAGAGCTTGGTCGCTCAGGAGATGGTCACGATCTTCAAGAATAATCTATACAATATCGAAATAAAATTACATAAGAAATTAATGGCGTGTAATGAAAAACTTTCAACGATAACAATAATTATGACAGAACAGATTTTTAGTAGGTGTGTGTAAAAAAATATCCTTGGTATTTTTATTAAATGGAAACACCACTGATGAAAGCACATTGCTACATCAAGTCTAGTGTGAATTTTCCCCGCCTTATGCTCAAAATTAGTAGCAGCTCATAACATGTGGTAGGTAAATATATTGAAAATTTATATGAATATTATGCTGCCTTGTTATGTGGTGGAATATTTTAGGAAAAAAATTGTGTTTATAAACGAATAATGATAAACAGATTGCTAAAAGACATAGGGTTGGCAGGCTTGACATTTTGAGCTTAATTTGATATAGTTTTTAAGACTTTTACTGTTATGTATAAAAGAGCTTTACTTGTTTATTTTATGTTTTGAAGAGAACATAAATCTTCAAAGCACTTTAATTATAACAAACTTATGGTACTGTTCGGTTAGCAAGAATACAGCGGAAAACACATTTAAAAAATAGCCGATAAACTGAATTATTTGTTATTATTTGTTAGGTTAACCAAACCTAACCTAACCTAACCTAACCTAACCCAACCTAACCTAACCTAAACTAACCCAAACTATCAAATATTCCAGTATATCGGGTATTTTCAAAATGTGTCTTCCGCTGTATTCCTGATAACCGGACAGTACCAAACTTATACTTCTATATTATTAATATTAATACTATCGACCGAAGGTACTTGATGTAATTTGAATTTAAATTCTAATGGAATTAAGTTTTGTACTATTCCATTTGAGTCGTTATTTGCGACTCGGGTTTCACCTTTCGGTATCTTCAGGCACTATGTACACTCGCCAAAAGGAAAATACACACTGACAACGAATACAATTAACTATAACGCATATAACAAATCAATACAATAAAGTAGATAAAAACTTTATCACCTATCTATTAAGTCAAGGAATACAATAATAATCATAATAAACACTAAGTTAGAGTTAATTATATTCGTTAACAGTGTGTATTTGCCTTTTGGTGAGTGTCAGTGACGTCCCGTGGGGGTAGGCAGATTGAGCGTCGCTTGGGGGTAGCAGTTACTCGAAGGGCGGCAAATCGAAGAGAATTATTTGGTATATATAGAAATAACTAATTTTGTTTACAAGTTGTACAATAAATAGCATAGTAAAAATGGTGTGAGAATAATAAATCTGTGTATTGCTAAAGGACACAAACCAAATTTATCATAAATATCCACCAAATAGAACCTCACACTTGATTTGGGTAAGTGTCTAACATAATTACCTATATTATATGTATTCGCTTTTGATATCTAAAATTAATTTTGTGTATTTTAGTGGTATAAATTTTGTTAGTAAATAATCTATCCATACAACACATTTCTTAAATTAATATTGAAGTCATGAAAGGGTGATAAAAGTAACTAGGTACTGTATAAAAAATGGGGCGGCATTTTGGCGCTGCTTAGGGACGGTATTTTGTCTAGGGACGTCACGGGTGAGTGTACATAGTGCCTGAAGATGCCGAAAGACGAAACCCGGGTCGCAAATAACGACTCAAATGGAATAGTACAAAACTTAAACTCAGAGGACAATAACTGGGTGTATGAAAAACAGTTTCTTTGTCATATTATATTCGTTGAACTGTTTTATTTTTATGTGAATATTTGAATATTGCAACACTTCAGGTGGATTTATTTTGAAAAAATGACACGGCACAGTGTAGGCTCGTCAAAATATTCCTCTTATATTTTCATATTCGTATATTTTTTTTCACCTCTCTCATATGATAATCAAACAGAGGCAAGCTTATTAAACTTTCAAACGTCACTTTTGGGAGAAGTCAGCGACGAAATAAGTGTGCATTTTTTTGAAGCGCGGTATAATAAACACACATAATTTTGACGCGAAACGACGAAAATATTTTCAAGGAGGTTTTTTTTTTTTAAATAACCATTTTTATTCAGCGGTTATTCTGAATTTGAATCACCGCAGTTGTAGTTAATTAGACTGACTCTCTAAAATTTTTCTCGAAAGAGTTTTTCAGTTATTTTTACGACATAGCGAAAAGGGCAAACAATAATTTGGAAAAACGGAAATATCGAGGGTCGTTGCAGAAGAGAGAGGTCGCCTACACGATGTTCTGGCCAAACGAAAGAAATGAATTGACATAATTAAGAATTTTTAAAGGGGTCACAACCAATGTATTCTGTAAGGTGTGCGCGTGTGCGCGCGCACAGCTACCAAAATGTGTCCGCACACAATATGTTTTCATCTCCCGCACAGTCCTCACACAAGAATATTGTAAAAGAAAGTTTCCTTTGCCAGATTTTAGTTTTGCTCGAATGCACGAAACCACCACATGCACAATTCTTCAACTCATTTCTCGGAAGGCCAATGTCAAGTGCGACTAACGCGAGCACGAAAGTGAAATTTTACGTTGAGCGGAATCACTATATCCGTCTCGTTCTATCGTGTGCCAAAGTATACGAAAAGAATTATCCATTTTTTACAACGTTTTTCTTGGCGCGTATTCTTATTTGTCCGGTACAAATCTTGCAATCGATTTTTAACTAACTTCCCGACTGGATAGACATTAGAAACTTTTAAAATATATCAGAACACGATGCCAATGCATATTTTTAATACTTTTAGCCATCTTTAAGTAGAATTGAATTCATTTTCAGTTAATTCTGTTTTGTATGAAAAGTTATTTCGACACCATTATTGGTTGCTAAAGGGTCTGGGGTCCTAGCAACTAAATTATTAATATATACGTGCGTTACTATGGAAATCAATATGAGATGTCAACTACATTTTTTTTTTTTATTTAAGATAGTCAAGTCAAGTTTGTATGATTCAACAGAAAATTTAAAAACGTTGTATATAAAAAGTTATCTTGTAATTATTTTATTTATTTAAAAAAAATATCGTTGTTAGTGTTATTATTATGATATAAAATCACTGAAATTAATAAATACTTACCTTAAAAATATAAGTTTTATTGAAAAATTTCATGTGTGTTTGTTGGTGGGTAAATTTACCGCACCGTGACACCAACCCTAGTTACGCCACTGCTCAGATATGTTGAAGATCCGCACACACAATAGAAAAATTAGAGGGAACGTTGGTCACAACTAGGAAATCCAATCCCGAGCCAAAATTTTGATCCTGAGATTTCGAGATCCCGAGACTGGTTCCGGGATTGGCGTTTATTTCGATAGTTGATTTTTTTTATTTATATAAATAGCATTGATAAAATCGGCCAAAAATGTCTCGTATAAATTATACTATTTAAGACATTATTTATTGTAAATATTGTGTACGTTCAATCTTGGAAATACATGGGTTTAATAGAGTAAATAATATTGTAACATAGATAATAATGTGAAATTAAAACAGTTTTTATTTATTTATTTAAAAAATGTGATTCAATTCAAACCCTTCAGATTGGTATGTGTTAGTGACAATGGATTTATAAAATAGCTTTTCAGTAAATGAAATAGTACGGAAATAGATTATGTAAAACATTCTGAAGAGATTGTTCTTAAAACTATGTTTTTAGTCGTATATTTGCTGAATATTATATAAAAACCGATACTAATAAGTACGTAATAAAATTAAAATGCCTTCTGTGACTTCGAAGTACTGGTCTTTTGGTGTCTTGTAAAGAGTGCTTTGAGTTTGGCGAGATAGTATGCGGGACTTATTCCGATCAGGTACAGGTGTATTAAATACATTACCATACATAACTTGAAGATATAATTTAATCAAGGAACATTGTCGGTACTACAATAATTTTAAAACACCACTCACATTAAAACTGTCGGTTCTACCACTTAACACAAAACAGAATTGTCGATGTACAGTGAAAATAGTCGTTGTACCACTTGTGACATAATTATTACCTACTGAAAAAAATCACATGTGAAAAAAAATACGACGCCCGACGGGATTTTTACTAGTAGGTATTATATATCTGAGGTGTTTTCAAGTTATGTATGTTAAATATAAATAATGTTACATTCTGTAATCTTGTGAATTATTCGTTGAATAAAAGAAATAGTTTATTAAAAATACATTACCAACACACGGTGTTTTATCGCATTGCGATTCGGCACATAAAAAATCGTCTCGACTGGGATAACGACTGGGACTCATAAATCAAAATTGCCCGCAATGTTACAACTCTCTAGACGGTGTAAATCAGTAATGTTATTCAGTGGATGTTATTCTTCAGTGATGTTTATTCGTCATGGTCTCAAAGTACAGTTACATGGTGTAAATAAAAGGGAAAGAACTCAAGGAGTTCGATCCACAGTAAAACAACTCTGCGAGTAGAGCTGAGTTAAGTTTTAAAAAGTTGAATGATCAGAGTTGAATGGTATTAGAATAGTTTACAATGGTATAAATATGAAAGAGTAAGTAAGTAATATTAATGACATTTAGTTCATGTACAAGGTTTTATATGTGAGTAGCAGTGGCGAAGGGTGGAGGTAGGCATTTAAGATTCGCTATAAATAGTGCACACTAAACTTTGTTAGTCATATGTATTTGTTTTTATTGAATTAAGACTACAATTTAGAGATAGTGTTAGTTAGTTTTTAAAAATCAATTAAATCCTGCCTAAACGAAACCATAATAGTTTTGGTCTAATTTGGGCGATACGACAAAATTGTGCACACTTTTTCATTCATAGTTATTTGTTTTCGTTGGATTAAAAATACATATTACACATATTGTTGGTTAATTTTTTTTATTTCATTAAGCCCTGCCTAAACCAAACTATAATAAATAAAAAATATTATTCTGTCTATAAAATATTCAAAGGTATGTATGACTTAATTGCATAATTTTAGATATTTTATAGATAGACATGTATTTTTTGACTATTATCTATTATGGCTTGGTTTCTCAGGGTTTAAATGAATTTTAAAAACTAACAACACTTTCTGTAAATTTTAGTCTTATTTCAATGAAAACAAATATGTATGTCTGAAAAAGTTTAATGTACACTATTTATGGCGGATCTTAACAGCCTACTTCCACCCTTCGCCACTGGTGAGTAGTAACTAGTGGCGAAGGGTGACTTTTGGATAGAGGTAGGCTGTGGAGATCTGAGAAAAAGAGCACACCAGTCAGGTATACTTACGGGAAGTAAGAAGATAATACGATATTTCTACTCTAATGACAACAACACACTAATTAAATGTACATAACTTCAAAAACTCACTGACAACATTATACACATCAAAATTACGTATTTTTCAAAACATTTATACACATCAAAAATAATTACATAAAACTTCTTTTTATTTTTAAAAACAATCTATAGGTATATACATATATTAATATGCGATTAATTCCCATAGAAATTATTTTTTTAAATTATGTAATGATTAACTATTTTAGAAAAAGTGCAGTCATGACAACAATATTATGCGCTAATAATTGCGCTATTAAGTTTTAGGCTCTGATATAGAAGCCTGAAGAATGAAATATTTCATACAATTCGATAGACTGACTGAAGTTACGTAACTTAAAGTCCATACGAAAAAATATAACAATTCCTTCACAAATAATCCGACATTTATTTATGTCAAGACAAATGGCTGTGGTATATTTTTAAGCCCTTACAGATTGTTTTGTAATTTGTATAATTATTATAATACATTCCTCAACATCTCTCGTTGGTAAATTAAATTATTTTTATCGAATATAAAATAATCAAGTGATAAATAAGTATGTCAATATACAATTTAAAAATATTTTTTTTAACGGTGGACGTGCTCAGCGTAGATCAAAATGGAGCTTTTAGTGTATTTTCAAAGCATGATCCTGGACATTCCTTAAACGTAGTAGATACTCTATTTATATAATTTTGAAGCCTTATTATCCTTTATATTTATTTTAAACATTTGATGACTGCATACAGTATGTTTATTACATAAAATAGTATTCTTTTAAACCTCTCGCTCTAATGTTTTAGAATATAGTCATATTTCAGTACATGCATGTGCAATGGTGTTAAGATTTTTTATATTTATTAATTTTTAAACGCATTTATAAAACCATTAGTATTATTTATGTCGACATTATTATAGTGAAATATTTACGATAAAAAATTATATTGATAATCTCTGTGATCCCAAATTTCGTCGGTGAATTAAACAAAAGACAATTTATTGTCATTGGGGAGATAAATAATAGAGAGGTTAGTTATGGATACATAACAATTGTAGTAGGTAGCGGTTTCCCCAAAGTAATGTTTCTCAGTCAACGGAATAAAAAATCCTTTAGTTTCATTCAAATTCCAATTTATTTATTTTACATAATTATATAGAACATAACAAATTATAAATTTAAAGCGTTCATAAGTGTTAACAATTTTTAAAATAAAAATACAGAGAAATGTGAGTTAATAATAAAATAAGAAATAAAATAAGAAAAGAAATAAAATAAAATAACAAA
The DNA here is from genome assembly GCF_057557595.1 of Rhyacophila brunnea. NCBI lineage: Eukaryota > Metazoa > Arthropoda > Insecta > Trichoptera > Rhyacophilidae > Rhyacophila > Rhyacophila brunnea. The sequence goes on along the minus strand of NW_028232806.1, from coordinate 35,011,833 downwards.
AATAAAAGTAGATGGAAGCACACAGAGTGAACTTTGATAGACCCTATCTTAAAAACTTATAAAACAACGTCCACCTAAATTCACCCTCACGTAAGTGGAATATATCAATCTTCGAAGCAATTTCATTAAACATGGTTATCGCCCTCCCAATTGGCATTATTAATGGCAGGTTAGTTCTTCACCTTGGGAGAACAAACAACGGATGCCCTCGATTCCTAAGGTAATTATCAGAGACACACAAGCCAACACCACCAAGAATGGCAGAGTTCACATTTACGCCGCGTAGTAATATGCAGCTAAATAAAGATCCCTTCTAAATTTTAAGCTACGGTATGTTAGCATACCTAAGAGAAATACAGTCGGATAGAGCCACGGATAATATCCATACAGCCGAAAGTAAAGGAGTCTTAAAAATTTCTTTTGGACTCTCTCCACCATAAGGCCGTACTTCAACTGATGCGGGGCCCAAACAATAGACTTACTCTCAAATCTGCTTCTAACTAAGGAATTATAGAGAATTTTTAGTACCGTAACATCCGAAAAGACCCGGGAAGTACGCAAGACAAAGCCCAACATCTTTAGTGCCTTTTTACAAATATATATGACCACTAAACGTCAGTTTACTGTCAAACGTAATGCCAAGATCTCTTACAGATGATATTCGCGAGAAAACTCTGCCATGCATCGAATACTGGAAAAACAATACTCGTGAGGCTTTAGTAAACGATAAAACATTGTATGTAACATTATTGAAGTTTGTTACGCCTGCCCCAATCTAATATATTATCTATATCAAGTTGGAGTTGACGACAATCGTCCAAGGTGACATTGTCATATTATGTTAAATCCACGTCTTTATAATAATATATGGGAAGATTGTTATCTATATCTTTGAGTATAAACTAATATAATAAATTTTACATATTATTATTATTGAATTTTAATTGCTGGATACGACTAAACTAAACTTTTCTTGGTTATAGTTTCAAACTAGAATATATTTCGATACTGATCGCCTAGAAAATTCGTTAAGTGACAGTCATAAAAGTTTATCAACTGAATTTATCATCGAATAATATTGGTTTTATTATACAGTTTGGCCGAGTCGATGTTATCTTATTCGGAAAGTTTGTGAGTTTTATTTGTTTTTCACGCTCTTTAAATAAGTTTCCGATTTATGAATTGGTACTTCTGCGAACTTCAAGCGGGAGATAAAACTTTCACCACATTCTCGGCGAAAGTGATTCATTTTTATGACGGTGACAACTTTTTAAATATTTGAAAGCTTCAGGAAATCATAAAATATATATATTAAAAGACAGATATTGAAGTCGGAAAGTATTACGATATTTTTGTGACTCCTTCTAGTGCCTGCTACGTTTATAATATGACGATATATGAAATATAAACAGTATTAAACGGTTTTTCATTCTTTATAACTACCTATTATACTATTAATACTATCGACTGAAGGTACTTGATGGAATTTGAATTTAAATTCTAAAGGATTCAAGCTCTGTACTATTCCATTTTTTGCGACTCGGGTTTCGCCTATCGGCATCTTCAGGCGCCGTGTACACTCACTAAAGGTAAACACACACTGACAACGAACACTATTTACTCTAGCTTATATAATAAATAGAATACAATAAAGTAGGTAAAAACTCCATTACCTACCTATCAAATCAAAGGTCACAAAAATACAATAAACAACAATTATGAATAATTGAAGTGTCAGTAAAAACCTAATTAGTAAAAACCGTATCTTATTAATAACAATACATTCGATAGCATATTATAATAAATCGTCAAAACCTAATAATAGATCATTATTCTTTATAAACAATAAAAATACTACACTCAAGAGGTGTATATCGTCAATTATAAGAAAAATAATTTATGGGGTTAACTAATGAGATATTAGTCTTTAATAATACTCTTACATGGTACCTACGTTTTTATAACATTATTAAAAAAAATATATATAAACTCGCCTAATACTATGAAATATAATATGATATAAATATACTACTTATACTATGAAACTACTAGATGGATAGAACTAGAACTTTGTTAGTGTCGCTAGATTTCAAAATCAGCCAAGTCCACCTTTAGGTATTTTTGACTTTTTTGTGAATTGCTGTAGGACTACTGCTTTCTAACATTTCCGCATTATCGAAATGTGGAACTTATTATTTTTAAATATTATATACTCGAAATAATATAAACTTTTACCCTTGTGACTGTGTACTTGAGAAAACAAAATGCTGTTTTTCTCCTATTCATCTATTATGGACTTGGCGGATTTTGAAATCTAGCGACGCTGACTGATAGTAATAAAATATATATCTATTATGCTACGTACTTAAATTCTATTTATTATTAAGATGTTAAAACCTCCGATGTGACCAAATTGAAATGTTCCAGGAGAGAGAGAAAACTGTTCTTTAAGCACAAATACTTAGACTTTCATTATACATTATTATAATTCTGTAAATAACTTGATTGTTTATTTAAATAACATATTCTCGTAGTAAATGACTCTTCTTCATCGAGTATTTGTAATAGTTCCAACGTGATTGCAATACAAATCGGAGATATTACGATATTATTGAAATAATGAAATATTTTAAATCAGAGGTTTCAATAGTTACAATTTATATTATTTTATTTTGGTGGTTTAAAAAATATTTAGAATTTTACTAAGCTATGATGTGTGCTATAAATTAACATAAAATAATATTAAAAAAATTATTAAAAAAGAGTTTAGTATTTTTTTTTTTGAATATTAATGACATAATCTTCGTACCATGTAATCAATTGTTAAATATTGTACAATATTAAAAAATGCTCTAAGCTATAATAGCTTTTTGATTTTGCCATTTTATAAACAACTAATTTAGTGAATATCCTTTAAGTGTGCAGTAATTTTTAAATCTTTGTAATATTTTTTATAATACTTACTTATATGATATTTCTAAACTATAAAAAATTATAATAATTATTTTATTACCTATGTTAAATCACCCCACGAATTAAAAAAGATTATCTAACTATTTATATGCCTATTGGACAGGTTTATATGTAAAGTTTTAATACTAATGTAAAATTTACTATTCATTAGGTAGGTGATAATTCCAATCGGCTTTTATGATTTGTGCGTATATTATTTTATTATAAACACATTGTTGCTAATTTTACGTATATTTTTTTTGACTACCCTATTTTTTCATTTTACATACAAAAATATTATTAGTAATAAGGGTAAAAGTCTGTTTACTAGAAGCCAGGTGGGAACAGCGGAAATTTTCATAGCCGATTTTTGCAAAATTCATAAATTAAATAATGATAACATAACCTAACCTAACAAATAATCCAGTAAATCGGCTATTTTCAAAATTTGTTTACCAGCGTCCATTAAATATATAGACAATAACCAAAGTAAGTATTCTAAACAAGATAAAAAAATAAAATAAACTTTTGTTTATTTTATATTTTTAATAAATAAAGTTAATAACACGTTGTGCATGTTATATAATAATGTTAGATAAAAGAATATAGCTACTCACCATTTCAAATTTCCAAACCCACAAGTAAAACAAAACAAAAAACAAATCCAAACGAAAAGCGTCCGCACTTGACGATATGAAAATACGCGCGGAAAACTTTTTTAAACTCGTCGAACAAGCACTTGGAAAAATGTTCCAGGGAAAACAAGCGCACCCCACGGGAGAAAGTGCACGACCAGCCTGCTGGGAGGCTGACGGCCTACTGACGAGCGGAAGGGTGGTTATCTATCGGGATGGTACTGCCCTCTCAAACAGATGGGGGATGAAAATAAGAGGTGTTTCAGATTAAACGCGCCAACATGTCGTAAATAATTAAATACAACCCTTATTTTGCGTGATTTAAGCGTCGACTTGGTAGTCATTTGCATTCTATTACCAGAGTTGATAATCTATAATTAAAATACTCCTCTAATACCCACTGTCAGTACATAAATAACAAATATTAGATAATGGAGCATGCGGAGTGAAGATAAGCCGTGAGAAAGATAACATAGTTCAACAAAAGCCCATTTTAGATTTTATAAGAGTGGGTCAAATATAAATTATTCCTAGGAGCTTTCGTAATCAAACTCGTAAAGCACTGGCTTCCCATCTGAGGTTTCGGGTTCAATGCATGGTGAGGTCACAAAACATCAGTGGCGAAGGATAAAGATAGGCTAGATACACACTAAACTTTGTCAGTCTTACGTATTTATTTCCATTGAACTAAGAATAACAATTGCAAATTAAAAAGTAACAGATTTTTTAAAATCAATTATACTCTGCCAAAACCATATCTTTATAGATAAGAGACACAATTTTAAATGTGTTATAAATAGATGAATATTTTTGAAGTTATACGTATTTTGGGGCGTTTGGTAGAGAGTGAAATTGAGAGCTGCGCGTGCACACCGTTACGAAAGTGCGCGACGGTATGAAGTTAGCTGCGAATCAGTCATTTGTGTACAAACGCAAGTTTGATAGTATAATTCATTGTTCCGTTGCCTAGGCAACGAATTTATTATTGTCAGCCATTTGCAATTCGTTACGTAAACAAACGATTAAACGTCAGAGTTATAGTTGTTACTTTAAAAATAAAAAAAATAGTAATATAAGTTAGTGTATAGAAATAAACCAACGGCGCTCCAATAAACGGCCCTTTTTCTTAAGTGTGTAATTTAACAATATAATTAAGAGCTAGTCGAAGAATCTAGATTATCACAAGTTTTGTTTTTGTTTTGTTACGCCAAAGAAGTATGACTTCCAACGCGTACATAAGTACACACACCGTTTTTTTTTACCTTAACACCATCTGAAATATGTATTCTTAGTTTAATTAAGTCGGATCTTCACAGCCTACCTCCACCCTTCACCACCGCAATATATACCTATGTATGATTTTCTCAAAAGTATGAGTTGTCCTGTGACTGCTACTACTTACTACACTACTGTCATTAGGCTTATGGTTATATTCTAAGCTAAAAAGAAAAGGGAAAAAAGGAATGAAAATTAGCGGAAAATTAACGAAAGATAAGAGATGACACGTCTTGTAAAAGAGGCGAATCATTACTTAGATACTTTTTATGTTTCGCATATTATAATTCACATGTTATATTATATATTATATTACACATATTATAATTCACAATATCATCATCTTAGTTTGATCTACTACTCACTGGAGGTGTATTCTACCTTATTTTACTCTTTTCGGTTCTTGTCGCTTCACTATGACAAATTTCCGAAAAAGTTAATTAATTCGATGACTTAGCAATTTATTTGGTTACATGGAAACTGTACGTAAAACATTTCACCGTGGCACAGTGTGCCATGAGCTTTCTATCAGAAAGAGATGAATTAGATTCAATAATATGAACATTAATTAAATTTTCATAGCTAATTTCGGCAAAATTCATGAATACATGAATGAAAACCTAACCTATCGTAATCTAACCTAAAAAATAAACCAGTATATCGGCTATTTTCAAAATTTGTTTGCAATTGGCTTCCTGTAAAGTGTAAATGAACCGTGTTTTATTAAGACATGAATTTTATGCCAGTAGGTACTATATGACCCAAAGAGGTTGGAAGGTCTTTAATATAACTACGGCCATATTATATTTCCGATACAATATTTCTCGGTGAAGTGTGATATGATGAACTGCATACGTACAAGTTTTCGGACACGATTTATTTTAGGATGGCTTTATTTACTTTTAATATTTAATATTAGGTACCTTTAGGATTCCACTGTATGTCTACTTTTTGTAAGCCTTTTGGATGATATCGATATGAAACTCAATTAAATTGTTATCAACTCTACTTATGCTGCTACCTATGTGAGTTTGGCCAATATTGTTTTGAGTAGTTTTTAAGTGTTAACGAAATAATAACGAACATATGGTACAATCATACCACTCAGCATTAAATGAGTGACCCACTTTAATATGTATGTTTTGTTGTCAAAACAAAACAATAGAGTGATAATAATAGTCAGCATTTCCTCAATCATAATTAGATCAGCGCATCTATTATATCTGCTATTGGCAGCTATCGAAGATATTTTTTCATATGTTTACTTAGCACTTAGTTAGCACAAGTTAGTTGTAATTGTTACAATAAGTGCGATGTTTTAACAGCACCTCTCTTGGCTGTGCTTAATTTTAGAGCGAGATAGAAAGTTTTGATTATTTAGAGGTTTAGACAGCTAACTTATTGTAACAATTATAATGCATTGATAAAAACATATAAAAAACTACCCTCGATAGCTGCCCATTATAGTAGTCTAGTATATAGAATAGATGCACAGCAGGATCTGTTTTGATTTGTTAATTGCGACAATATCTCTTGTAATATATGTACTACATTTGTATAAATTAGAAGGACAATGCACAAATCCTCACTCATTTATTGAGTCCATCACGCGACGCACTACCCTATCATCACAAGTACTTCACTCAATGTAGTAAAAAGTCATTATACTCTAATCAAGTCTCTCTGTTCATTAATATAATCAATCTCTTGATCACATCGATCTCGCCAGTACATCTCATGTCTTCTTTAGTATTGTATTTTTTTTATCGACCAATAAATTTACTCTCCCCTCAACAATCAAGCAACAACGATCGTCATGTCGGGATAACTACTTTGGCGATGATTCGTACCGACCTTCATCATCGCCAAACATATTCTTTAAAAAATGTATAAATTGACAAGAGGTCGTGTGTAGAGTTGGGTTTCGGGAATTCTCGAAAAATTTTCTAGATTTTCCATCCCGAATCTCGAGAATTTAAATTTTTAACATTTTAGGAAATCCTGGATCTCGAGAATCTTTTCTCGGGATTTCTTTATTATCAAATATTAATTGAAAAAAAAACGATTCTATATGAAAAAAGTGGACAGAAAACACAAAACGTTCAAAGACTGATCGGGGGGCATTTAACACAATTAAGCCAACGTCGACTCAAAATGTGCGTATTTTTTACAACATCAGGGAATTTTGTGTCTCAAAAGCGTACGCGATTGTCAGGCGCAGCGATTGACAGCCTGTGTTTTTGAAATTCCATTTTAATAAGTAATGTTTTAAATTATTTTTGTTTTCCTACTTCTATTTTGTTGGCCTTCTTACATAAATAAAAAAAAAACATTTTTTTGGAATTTGTCTGTTTTTACACTGATTTTAGAATTTTTACAGGTTTTTTTAAAAAATTCCCCGATATATCGAGAATTTTCGAGAATTCTTTCGGGAAATCCCGAATCTCGAGATTGAGATTTTCTTGGGAAATACCCAACTCTAGTCGTGTGTGACCGATTGGAGAGAGTGAACTTGAAATAGAGATTTCTGGATGCCGATAGTGTAGTCAGCTCTGGAACTTAATGGTCTATAGGTCCAGCTTAAGTATATAAGTAGTAAGTAGCGACATCCATTATATTGATTCTCCTTCAAGGACTAGGCCGAAACTGACTTCAAATGATTGTATACTGGGAGTTAGCTTAAATTTAATATAGAATAATGATACAATATATTATATAGTTGAAAGTATTTAATGTTTCTGCCCAAGTTAGATTAACTGTCAGATTGTAGCATATATGAATGTCTAACAGTAAGCCATTTCTGAGAAAGGTTATACAGACGTCAGTCAGTGATGGCATTTAATGTAATGAGCAAGTCAATTTTATTAAAGTGAGAGGGTGAGATTACTTTTGTCGTGATGTAATGCTTACCTGATGTCACACATGGGAGAAGTCACTCAGCTGGTGTCCCTTAGAAACACAGCACCTCATTTCGGCTGCAACTATGCATATTCTTAATTATTGCAATACGTTGTCGGTAATTGTCCCTTTTTTAAAATAAATAAACCATAATCATATTAGTGGTGTATTTTTTGTGTATACGTACAGTTTGAGTGATTATATCTGTACCTCAGAGGCAGACGGATGCAACTCCGTTTTTGGGGAAAATGAGTTTTTTTAAGAATCGTCATGCTAAAGGCTTTATCCATTAGTGGCAGAGGGATGAAAGTCCTAGTCCAAGATATGCATAGCATAAAGATGCAAATGCCATACCTACATTAGAAGCAGAAAGATGGAATAAATGGGCCAACCAATGACTTTTGTGATTAAAATATATAAGATCTAGAAAACTATCGTCCAATAAGTCTACTCCCTATTCTCTACAAGACGTTCACAAAAATTCTCTCAAACCGTCTGCAAAGTGTACTAGACGAGAACCAACCGAGAGAACAAGCCGGATTTAGAGGAAGATACAACACTACGGACCATATCGAAGTCCTCAGAGAAATCATAGAGCGGTGCCAGGAATACAAACTGCCACTATGCATGGGTTTTATAGACTATGAGAAAGCGTTCGATTCCATAAAGAAATTTTCAATACTCGATACACTCAGAAATCAAGGAATCCCCGGGCGCTATATAAATATTTTCAATAATATATCAGTAGCGCAACAACATCCCCATAAACCATCGCGCATTTCCTATCAGCAAAGGAGTCCGACAAGGTGATACAATCTCACCTAAACTATTTACAGCTACATTTGAAGACTTATTTAGACAACTTGACTGGAATGACACGTGTCCCCATAAATGGAGAATACGTGAGTCATCTACGCTTTGCCGATAACAATAAATAGTAGTTTGCAAGACTCAGAAGGCCTCTAAAGCAGAATGCAGTAACTCGCTGGAGTAAGCAACAAAGTAGGCTTGAAAATAAATGTATCAAAGAATAAAGTCATGTTAAACTGCTTTGCGGGCCAAAAAGAGATCCTCATCAATGGCATTCAGCTCGAACAGGTGAAAAACTACATCTATCTGGCACAATAAGTGTCTATAGATGGATGTATATTTGATGAATTGTTTGCAGAGTAAAGCTAGGCTGGAGTGCTTTTGGCCGCCTAAATAATTTCTTCGAAAATGCCTAAAGTGCAAAGTGTTCAACCAGTGTGTACTTCCCGTAACCACATGCGTGTGAAACATTGAGCCTAAGTAAAAGAGAGATCCAGAAACTTAGAGTAGCACAACGTGGTATGGAAAGGTGCATGCTGGGCATAACGCAAAAGGACAAAAAAAGAAATGAGTGGATAAGGGAACAGACAAGAATTAATGATGTGATAGAGTTTGCTAAAAACCTCAAATGGAAATGGGCTGGAATATGGCTCGAAGAAAGGACAATCGTTGGACAAATTTAGTCATCCAGTGGTATCCAAGAGGTAAAAAACATCCGCAAGATAGACCTAGAGGCCGCTGGATCGATGAAATGATAAAGTTCTGTGGAAAAACTTGGCAACGCAACGCACAGGAACGAGAGAAGTGGAATCAGCTTGGAGATTAGCGAGGCCTTCATCCAGCAGTGAATAGATTCAAGCTGGTGATGATGATGATGACATAATAAAAATTTAAAAAAAATGCTTTGTTATATTTATACCTATAAATTTTTTTAACTTATAAATTGTTTTATTTTGACTAGGTACGAGTAAATAAGATACAAATCCACATTAACAAAATATCTTTAGAGGCAGAAGGATGCAAATCCACACTACGTTTTTTATTTTATTTTTTTAGATATAAAATTGTATTATATTTATTCCTTTCTGACATATTCCAGAAGTACTTTAATTGAATTAGAATACAAAAAATAATGATCATTCTATGTATATTTTCTTAGAAGTTATGAGTATTCGTTTAAAATAAAAATTGTTTTTTGGCTCTCCTGAACAATTGGGTATTTGGATTTGCATCCGTCTGCCTCTGAGGTACAGATATTATCGTGGGCCTCTTTGGTGGTATTTGCAGGGATTTTTTATGCTTTAGCTAATATTTTAAACAAAATTTGTAAGAAATTTAGGTACAGTTCGGTTATTAGGAATACAGCGGCAAACACATTTTGAAAATACCCGATTAACTGGATTATTTGTTAGGTTAACCTAACCAAACCTAATATAACCTAACCTAACCTAACCCAACCTAACCTTAACTAAACTAACCCAAACTAATAAATAATCCAGTATATCGGGTATTTTCAAAATATGTTTTCCGCTGTATTCCTTATAACCGAACAGTACCGAAATTTGCATTATTTTTAAAAATATTGTATAATTTATTATTTGTTTGACCGATTAGAATAATTGTATCTAGGCCCCTTTTTAAATATTCCGTTGAATCGATTGCGTTATATGACTCAAAGAAAGATGCAGCTGTCACCATCCCCCAGTTGTAACAGTATATTATAGTATATAATAAACCACTTCTATTATTCACTGAATAATTCACAAGATTTGAGAATGTAACATTCTATAACATAATATTGAACATACATATTTTAAAACATCTCATGCATAATATACTCACTAGCAAAAAAAAACCCGACGGGACTTAAACTTGTAACCGCTGGATTTGCATAAGTGAGCCTTTCCAATTAAACTACGGATATCCTACTTAATTACTACGATTTTAACTAGAAATAGTCGTTCTTATATGCAATGCGTTAATAATATTGGCTCTCGGTTTTTGTATATTAAATCAATGTAGTATATATAAATTGTATTTAGGTATCATGGAAATAATTAAAATTATGACCAAAATACAAGTACTTCGAAGTCACAGAAGGCATTTTAATTTTAGTACGTACTTATTAGTATCGGTTTTTATATACATAAACATAATTTTAAGAACAATCTTTTCAGAATGTTTTACATAATCTATTTCCGTACTATTTCATTTACTGAAAAGCCATTTTATAAATCCATTGTCACTAACACATACCAATCTGAAGGGTTTAAATTGAATCACATCTCTCTAGTATAATTTTCCTCTAGCACTATCGTATTAGCGTATGTATTTCACAGTATACCCCAGTACTGTTCTCCGGCAATTTCATTCAAATAATGAATATTTACTTCGGATATGTAAAACAGATCGAATCATAAAGGGTGTCCCCAGTTCACAATCGAACTGGAATACAAAATGGGATCCATGCCTAACCATGTTTGCTACATTGCGTACAGACAAAGAAAATTAACCCACCCTTTAAAGTTACAGATGGAATTACATCGATAGTTACGTATTTTCACTACAAACAATACAATAACCAGTATACTGCTATACGAACAATCTATATATTATACGATTTTTATATGTATTATATTCATAATAAGTGTATACGTAATAATGCTAATTTGGCCTGTTAAGACATTTTAAGTCCCGCATACTATCTCGCTGGACTAAAAGCATTCTTTACAAGACTATTATAAAGCCAGTGCTCAGCTATGCATCGGAAACCTGGACATTAACTCTGCGAAATGAACGAGCCTTGAAAATTTTTGAAAGAAAAATTCCAAAACACCATTTGGAGGAGAAGATATAATGCTGAGCTCTACGGGCTGTACGATTATTGCAGCGCAGTTCAATCAATTTAGATTGGGAGACTGCAATGGTTAAGTCATGTGCACCGTATGAATGATAATGAACCGGCAAAGAGAGTGATGTCCAGCAATCCAATAGGGCGTAGAAGAGGCAAGCCGAAGATTCGCTGGTAGGGTGGAGCTGCCAGTGACTGCCGTATTCTGGGTGTACCGAATTGGAAAGCGGCCACACTGAATATGGACAGGTGGAGGGAGCTGTTGGAGGAAGCCAAGACCCACACCAGGTTGTCGCGCCCCTGATGATGATGATGATGATGATGATTCGTAATAAGTATATTTTCAAAAATCAATAAATCCACATAGGTCAAAAAATAAGTAAATTTTATACATCCACGTTACCTACTATTGACATATAGATATAACATGTATAAAATTAAGACGTCATTTACGTACCCTGGTTTTAACCGTATCCGGAAATTTGTAAGTAAACAGTTCACCGCAGGACACTTATTCGTGCGCCGCCGTACGTGAAACATGAGTTCGCGTAACATTTAATCAAATGACGAGTCCGTCGTTGAACATTTCACCATGCAGTATATTTGTACGTATGCTACAACATGTGGCGAATTTTATGAGATATCTTTACTACGTTAGGTTAGGTTAGGGTTAATCTAATTGGAACAGTACTATTTACAAACTATCGCCGCATTTTGTAAGATGAAATGTTCAACGAAGAACTCGTAATTTGTTAAAATGTTATACGAACTCATGTTTCACGTACTGCGGCGCACAAATAATTGTCCCACGATGAACTGCATACGTACAACTTACATGTTACCGGTTTTAACAGTCAAGAAGTGCCACGCACAAGGTGACTCAATAAACAGTATCGCGCTAGAGTGGTAGTGCGAGTGGGTGACCACCAGTCTACGGAGCCAGCCTTATCAACATAAAAGATCAGTGCCTGGTATCCTTGTTATAGCCCCCTTGCATCTGAATCATTCCTTCTAATACAGTTCAGATTCAGAGTTCAGATCAGTACAGATTATAAGTTATAAGAGAAAATTACAAGATAAAAAGAACTTTTTATATACAAAGTTTTTAAATTTTCTGTTGAATTATTATGCTCAATATGCTCAAACTAAACTTGCACTTGATATAAAGTAAATAAAAAACAAACAAATATAAAATACTGAAATGTCATTTTGATTTCCATAGTAACGCACGTATATAATATTAATAATTTAGTTGCTAGTACCACCCTTTTAGCAACCAATAATAGTCTTTTACTTTTTACGGATTTTTCTTAAATAACTTTCCATAAAAAATAGAATTAAATGAAAATGAATTCAATGTTGCTTAAAAATGGCTAAAAGAATTAAAAGAATGCATTAGCATCGTGTTCTGATTTATATTATAAAAGTTTCAAATCTCTAGCTTGTCGGGAAGTTACTTAAAAATCGATTGCAAGATTCGTACTGGACAAACGACCACCTGAAAAACAAGAATACGAGCTAATAAAAACGTTGTAATAATTAGTTACATTAGAAAGATGTTTATTTGATTAAAACCATCTTGATAACTGAGCATGGTTATTGAAAAATCAAGGACGGTTTTATAATCATTTTATTACATATTTTATTATCTTCGGCTATATTCTACCAGCGAGTAAACCCCTCGAAATAAGCACGCGGAAAATGTCTCAAATAGCGTTATACTTCGCATCCGAACACACGCGCTTTATTGAAAAAATTAACATAATACGAGGAGTCATATGACACAATATATTTGAGAAGCAACATGTCAGTCAAAGGTATAATCTTATACTACTAAAATTATATCTTGCTGAATAAGAAAAGGTGCAATAACTCACGTGAAAATAATATTTGGTCCAGTCGAACCCAAATGTAATTTAGTAATGGATTAGTGTTTAAATAATTACAAGATAAAAAGAACTTTTTATACACAACGTTTTTAAATTATCTGTTGAATCATATAAACTTGACTTGACTAGCTTAAACGATCAAAAAATTTGTACTTGATAGAAATACTGAATAAATATAGAATACTGAAATGTAATTTTGACATTTCATATTGATTTCCACAGTAACGCATATATATATATTAATATTTTAGTTGCTAGGACCCCAGACCCCTAGCAAAGTAGCAACCAATAATAGTGTTTTACTTTTTACGGATTTCTTCCGAAATAACTTTTCATACAAAACAGAATTAACTGAAAATGAATACAATTTTACATAAAGATAACTAAAAGTATTAAAATAATGCATTGGCATCGTGTTCTGATATATTCCAAAAGTTTCAAATGTCTAGCTAGTTGGGAAGTTAGTAAAAAAATGATTGCAAGATTTATACTGGATAAACAACCACCGGACAAACAAGAATACGACATAATAAAAACGTTGTAAAATATTGTAGGTATATTTGATTCATTTATTTTCTTACAAATAGCTAACGCATCTTGGTTACAACTTTAAGTTGTAAACGAAATATAAGTTATAAAATGTCAACATACCTATCATAATTATTAAACTCCTCTCCGAAAGAAGATCGTTATTGTAGTAATGCTAGTTTTCTCTAAATCAGCTCAAATTATGCGCGAGGAATTTCTTTACATACTATTGAAAAATCGGTATCCGTACAAAATAGAACATGAAAAAACAGCCAGGAGAACAATAAAACATTCAGTTTTGTCGTATATATATTTTATTAATTAAATACTTATAAAACTTAAGTTTATAAACGTAGAGCTGAATGCAGAAACATTTGTCATAACTAAAATTTCCTTAGTACTAAACACTATGCAGAAACATCGTCCTTCGTTAAGATCATGATGTCTATGGTTCACCTCGACTTAAAACCATCGTTCGTTTTTTCACCTCGTCTTAAAAGCTTCGTTCGTTTTTTTCTATTGAAAATAAAACCATATTTAAAATTTCTCTTTCCTATATTTTAGGTAAATTATTCTGTTATTGTTAAACGATGACAAAAATATGACAACTGCACTTTATAAATGCTATAACTATAAATACATTATTAATATTTTATTATAATACTCTTATATTTCCGTTATCAGCCATTATACGCGATTTCACAGGCACTGCAAAATATTTTTTTAAGATGGTAACACTAGCGTCAAGTGTCATTCTGCCTGGCATCTTGTATTTCTGCGGACTGGCATATAAAAAGTAAAATAATATTCTGCATGTACATGCCAAACGAATTAACACTATCAATATCCATATTGAGATAAATTGTTAAATGAATTTGAGTGTATGGACTGTTAGAGTGGTAAATGGTAATATAGAAGGGGGCGTGTTCATAATAAAAGTAGTCTATGGTTAAGGATTCCTTAACTCTATAGTCAGTATAGTCTACAGTTCAGTCATCCTTTTCGGAAACTTATCATTAAGATCGAAATATTGGATTCTGTATTCCGCTCGTAATATATATATACATAATTAATATATAATCATTGTATGTTGGCAATTCGGTGTAAAAGCCTTAATTTCTCTGCATGATTTTGATAATCATGCACAACGCCATATAATTAATAAACTCGGAATTTCGTTGTACCTAGTCACCCAAGCAGTTTGAACATATTAGATTGATTAAGACAGGATATACCTAGCTTGCCACCAAAACTGAGTAGTCCCGTGTCATTGAGGCTTTCCAACGATTAGGAATACAGAAATTATATATTTTGATTTTTTATTACGGCGTATTGAAAACCTGTATTATTAAAAATCTGTACAACATAATGTAGAGATACGACAATTATTTCAATATTAAATGTTATATTTTTCCTGAAAGGGCATAGTTCTACTTATCCCCGTTCTGTTTTGTCACTGTTCTGTTTTTTCATGTTCTATTTTGTCATCGTTCTGTTTCTTCATGTTCTGTTTATTCATGCAAACGAAAAATCATTATACGATCTTGACAAGAGAGATGTCACGGAGACTTGAAGCCTTCGAGATGTGGCTGTATAGACGCATCCTCAAAATTCCTTGGACTGACCGGTGACAAATGTTGAAGTTCTTAATCGAATGGGGAAGGACCGAGAAGTTCTACATAGTATCAAAACCAGGAAACTACAGTACCTCGGCCACATTATGAGAGGATAAAAGTACAGCATTCCCCAACTTGTCATTCAAGCAAAGATCAATGGTAAGCGTAGCAGAGGACGGCGCCGCATTTCATGGATTACGAACCTCCGTGATTGGTATGAGTGCAGCTCCACTGAACTGTTCCGGGTAGCAGACGACAAAGATAAGATCGCCTTGATGGTGGTCGACCTCCGTTAGGGGATAGCACAATAAGAAGAAGAAGACAAAAGGGAAGTATTAGAGTATTACAAGGTTTCTAGAGTCCTCTGGATTCAATCATATTATTATATTTGGTTTTCTATACATTAATAGTGAATCCTAGTGTGTTGACGTTTTTCTCAAGGTCCACAATTAATATTTTTTTGATAGCATTTTCGTTCCAGCCTATGATTCCAATGTCGTCCGCATATGCATTATACTTATACCTCATCAACTATTAAACCCAAATCCTCTAGTATGCAAAGCCAGTAGCTTGCGTATTCACAATCATCATCACCATCAACCTGAATCTATCCACTGCTAGATGAAGGCCTCTCCAAGCTGACTCCACTTCTCTCGGTCCTGTGGTTTGGGTTGCCACGTACTTACGCAGAACTTAATAATTTCATCGATAGAGCGGCTTGTAGGTCTACCTTGCGGACGTTTTGTACTTTTTGGGTATCACCTAGATAACTAGATTTGTCCAACGATTCTCCCTTCTTTGAGCTACGTGTCCAGCCCATTTCCATTTGAGACTTTTAACAAACTCTATTACATCGCAAACCCTTGTCTGTTTCCTTATCCACTCATTCCTCTTTTTGTCCATATTACGTTGTGCTAAGTATCTGGATCTCTCTTTTCTTTCGGGTCCATGTTTCACACGCATGTGTGATTAAGGGAAGCACACACTGGTTGAACACTTTTACGCTTTGGACACAGTGGGAGATCACTTTTGAAGACATAATTCAGGCGGCGAAAAGTACCCCAGCCTAACTTTGCGAACAATTTCGTCAAATATACATCCATCTATAGACACTTATTGTCCCAGATAGATGTAGGTTTTCACCCGTTCTAGCTGAGTGCCATTGATGAGGATCTCTTTTTAGCCCGCAAAGCAGTTGAACACGACTTTCGTTTTTGTTACATTTATTTTCAAACCTACTTTGTTGCATACTTCAGCGAGTTCCCGTAAATACGAACCCGAAAATTTGATAATATAAATATACACCGTATATATACCTATTATTCAATTATTTCAACCTTCAATAAATTAATACGGAGTTAGTTATTTTAAATTACCCTTGTGAAAGTATTTATTTTGTGAAATTTAATATTCTTCTAAAACCATAAAATAAATACGCACTTAAACCTATTAATATAATTATTGTTAGGGTCAGTTTCTGTATTATATTTTTCTCATCAATCTTGATAGTCTATCATTAGGACTCTCGATCACTCAAACAGAAACCACATGGAGTTAAGAGATTTTTCGATCGAAGTTATTTCATAATAGCACCTTATTCGCGTTTTCGTTTCTTAGCCTCACATCTCTTATAGACCCTTTGAGAGGGGGATTAAGAATTTCGTAGGGCATGGCCTAATAAAAGCTAATGATTGTGAAAGAGGGTTACCCCAAATACGTTAAACTTCTAAAGAGGCATTTAAAATTTTGATTCGACTGCATTTTGTCGACATAATTATTTGCGCGTGCTTTTTGGCATTAACCTTTTTGTTCGCATTCGAGCGGGCAGTACACTTTTCCTTCTGATTGCTCAGGCTTGAACCATGTGGTATTGTCATATATTTTTTTAATTCGATTACACGATTCACACTTCAAAGTGACATTATTCCTATAGAACACAGTTCACTTTTTAGATTTTGATTTTAATATGATATGGATATATGACAAATTGAAGATATGCGGACCACTATAACCAAAAATATAGAAGAAATTGACGACTGTGGCCGTTGTACTTCTTTCCCCATTCTCAATAACACTCTGGAGGTGTATATGCTCCATTTTCATGTATAAATAACTAGCCCAATAATATGAAACCTATAATGTAATAACCATACCTATAATGACCCTGTTTGGAAAGCAAATTTAGTTTCTAAAGGTTCGAATACATTATGATGCACGTCGCGTACTGTCACATGCTGTCACGGCAACAATAATTTAGTCTATGGTTTAGTCATTCTGCAGAATATTTTGAACGATCACCATACACTCTAATGTGTTAGTATTTTGATTTATTATTCATGTCAATTTAAATTAATTTTAACAGTTTCTACATATGTGTACGTTAAAATTACTTACGATATTGCATCCATAGATAATATTTTGAACAGAATCCAACTTGCAAACAAAAGATAACACATAATAATTTAATAGAAACTCCATAGATAAAACCACTAAAAACAATGAACACGCGATTTTGAAATGAGTCAAAAATGTGTAGGCATGTAGAAAATGATAAAAAAAAAGTTCATTGAGTCATACGGGTGTCGATGAAGCGCGGTACGCGTGAGGTGACTTCATTGTTGTCCGGGTGATTTCGGCAGATTTTGCTAACTGACATTGCTTAAAGGTTCAAAATGTGCTACGGGATGGGAGCATCAGTTTGATAATATTTTATATACCAAGAAAACGACATTACATACCTTTTCCCATAGCAGCAGCTTAATGTGATAGCACATAACGTGATCATAATATATTTGAAAATTAAGAGTCTCGAAAAATGGGTATAACTATCCGTAGGAAACCCCTCTCCCCGGAACTGGAGTCAAGTACCGAACATAGATAGATCTCAATAGACTAACGTTATATCGCACTTGAGACAATAGGGTGAAATGGACGATATCAGACCATCAAGCTTTAAAGCTCGCTGAAATGCAAGGAAGGAAGACATATTTCCATGATTGCTGAAATACAATTGTAACAAAATCCTACAAGCCGTATTAAATTTAATGTCGTAACCAATAACTCTATAAAATATAAAGGTAAATTCTATAACGACCACACCCTAAACCTACAAAAGACCAAAAACGACGATGAATCAAAAGTTTCCTAACCTGGTTCAATTTCTTTCAATCCTGTGCATTACACAGTCAAATTTTCGTAGAACAGAATTATTTAATCTTAACTATTTAGACTAGATCTATCTTTCGGATGATTTCTATCTCTTAGGTACGAGGGTGGGTCAATAATTCCTTAGAAAAAAGCATTAAAACAGTTTTTATTTTTGTATTTTTTTTTTATTTCTCAACATAATCTCCTTGGAGCCTCAATACACTTGGTTACACGTTTCTCAATTTTTTTTAAACCGTCAGAAAAATAAGTTTTCGGAAGGTCCTAAAAATAAGCATTTGTCCGATCGATGACTTCTTCATTTGAAAAAAAACGTTGTCCACTTAGCCATTTTTTTAAGTTTGGGAAAAGGAAAAAGTCACTGGGGGCTAAATCTGGCGAATACGGTGGGTGGTTGACCAATTCGAACTTCAATTCTTCAATTTTAGCCATTGATCGTAAACATGTGTGAACACGGGCATTGTCCTGATGAAAGAGGATTTTTTTCCTGTTTAAATGAGGCCGTTTTTCTTCAATTTTGTTTTTTAGCTGGTCCAATAAAGATGCATAATAATCCCCTGTTATTGTTTTTCCTTTTTCCAAATAGTTAACGAAAATAATTCCACGTGCATCCCAAAATACAGTAGCCATAACCTTACCAGCTGATTTTACGGTTTTCGCCTTCTTTGGACATGGTTCGCCTTTCGCAATCCACTGCTTTGACTGTTCTTTCGTCTCGGGAGTATAGTGGTGTATCCATGTTTCATCTACAGTCACAAAGCGACGAAAAAATTCATCCGGATTGCGTTGCATGAGCGACAACAGGGCTTTAGAGGCCACCACCCTATTGCGTTTATTGTCGACTGTGAGCAAACGCGGCACCCATCTTGCAGAAATTTTTTTCATGCCCAATTTGTCATGTAAAATAGAAATGACGCTACCTTTTGAGATCCCTGTAACCTCAATTATCTCACTCAACTTTAATCTTCGGTCACTTAACACCATATCGTGGATTTTATTGATCATTTCTGGTGTAGTCACCTCTACAGGACGTCCTGAGCGTGGTTCATCCTTTGTTGATGTACGACCACGTTTAAATTCATTTAACCAGTTATAAATAGTTGCAAGTGAAGGAGCAGATGTGCCGTGAACTAAATCCAACTCATTTTTTATTTCCTTTGCTGTTAACCCTTTTATATTAAAATGTTTAATAACAGCTCTAAACTCAATTTTCTCCATTTTCCATTTTTCCATTTTCCTTTGTACGAGAATGTACGAGAAACACACAACAACCCGACCAATCTGATTGAAACTTCGCAGCATACTGAATCGGTAGTGCCGCTGCATGAAAACAAACCGCTTACAGTACTAGTCGCGCCACCTGTCGGCTTTTCTAAGGACTTATTGACCCACCCTCGTACCATTAGATGTGTTCAGTAATTCACTCATTTTCGGATTATGAATCATGCTTACTTTCATTTAAAAATAATACAAACTCCTTTACATCATATATCTATCTATTATTGTCTGTTAAAAAAATTATTATTTAAAAAAAAATGACAATTTAATATAATGTTAACACACATTATTTTTTGCTCGTGGCCAGGGGGTTTACCTTTCGGCATCATCAGGAATTATTAAAAATTGTCACACCCAACAGTCTCACGATGGCCGCGCGGCTTAAGCATCAGTCTGTAACGTCGTGGGTCCCAAGTTCAAATCCTGGGTCTAGCAAGTGCACATATTGTTTTTCAATTTGTGTATAAGTCAGGATATGGACCTAATAGGTGGAGTAAGTGGCTTACATCCATTTCTCGTAAAAACAAAATCTGTTAATACAAACCTCCACTCTGTGGAGGCCCATATGATCCTATAATGATCGGACATGGATCGGACATAGGACACAAAAATGGAAGATTACAACTTTAGACCAACCCGGGTATATATTTAACTGTCAAAAATACTTTAATAGATGTGTCTAATCTAATGTATTATGAATTTATTCGTGACTTTAATTTTGACGTTTTGTCCAAGAAACAGGAGACAAATGTTCTACAAAAAGCTTTTTGAGAGTATAATATTTATTATATATTTCAGAAAAATAATTATCAAAACTATCTCGGAATATTATATGTTTATAGTTGGTATTTAATCTTGATTTTACGTACCGTTTTTTTAATTACATCTTGACAAATAAAATTCATTCGTAGATTACTACCTGAAAGAGTAATTACTTAAATTACTAATCAATTACTTTAAATTCCATGGTATAGAAGCACATACCCTTTAACTTCCACCCTGCATATACGTACTAACCAAACTACCTTCAGCTAAACTGACATCACAAAGGCTAGCCAGGTGGTGTCATGAGCGAGTTGTGTCGGCTCGAGACAATTTATATATTATTATTATCATACTTTTAGCATATAGCGAAATATTAAAAGTACCTACATAAAATTTATTTTAAATACTCAACTTAGTTTAAACAAAACTAACCAGAATGAACTAGGTTCATTTTCCTTGTGAACTACTCAATTAAAGATTACACTCAATGATTCTGAATCATTATGAATATAGGATGTATATCAATAAAATAATGTGAATATGAATAGTTATAATCATTCTTGATTTCAATTCACTTAATAGATACAGTAATATCTATCACAAAGGCGTGTTTCCACCCCAATTATATTATTTTACCTCTAGAGTGCCACTAATAAAATCTAGTAACGTGATATATAAAAAAATATGCAGGTAATGTAGTATCATAATTAATCACGACTCTCGTGGTATAGTACGTGACGCGCTGGCCTTTCATCCGGGAGCTCCGGGTTTGATTCCCGACGAGGACACAATATATTTATGTGATTTTCTCAAAACCTGGGTGATGGTGATTGTTTCACTTGTATTACTAAAATAAATATACTACTAACTGTTAAACTACACCACCTACTGTCATTGGTCCTCTAGGCCTTTTTTAGTAATAAAAATAGTATATAATATGTGTATATATATATAAATTTATTTATAGAAAAAAAATACTCGTATTAGAATACTCATTTCGAGTGAAAATTTAAATTTGAAATTATTGTAATAATAATTAATCCGCAAATGAAATGTTTTTTATTCAAAGCAAAATTTACTATTTAAAATAAATAAGTGTTTGTTGGATGATTATAATATGAATATTACATTTCGCACTTCTAGTAAAACATTGTAGTAAGAGCCGTTTGAAATTTTATATATTTTAAATATTCTCTGTAAACACAGAAAAAAATCTAAATATATAATGAGTTCTTATTTTTATGGAAGAACACATTTTTAACTAAAAATCTTATTTTTTTAACATATAATAAAATGAAGATATTTTAATTATTAAAGCAGTATTTATATACAATAGGACATTTTTTGATGTCTTTTAGAGCGTATCCGGAAATTTATACGTAAACAGTTCACCGCAGGACACTTATTCGTGTGCCGCAGTACGTGAAACATGAGTTCGTTTAATATTTAATCAAATGACGAGTTCTTCGTTGAACATTTCACCGTGGAGTATATTTGTATGTATGCTACAACATGTGGCGAATTTTATAAGATGTCTTTAGTAGGTTAGGTTAGGTTAGGGTTAATCTAATTGGAACAGTACTATTGGCAAATTATCGCCGCATTTTGTAAGATACGTACAGATGTATTTATTCGACGGTGAAATGTCCAACGAAGAACTCGTCATTTGATAAAATCTTATACGAACTGATGTTTCACGTACTGGGGCGCACGAATAAGTGTCCCACGATGAACTGCATACGTACAACTTACATGTAACCCTTTTAGAGAACTTTTGGTGTCGTAACTTAGTTACAAAAATATTTTTCAAGAGTATAGTAATATTCTGTATAAAAATGATCTTTTACTGGGAGTATTTGAATTTTATATACTAATATATATTATTAAAAAATAAAAAAACGAATCAACTACATCGATAGAGCTTACATGATATTCGCAGGTGAAGAAGATTTAATCATCATGCATTTTATTACCACATCGGGTATGTACTAGAGGTGAATTGGAAATACTGTCACCAGTTTGTGTACTCAAGTTTCGGATGAAACTACCCATACTAAGTATATGTGGCCCAATAAACTTATTCCAAAAACTTGTGATGATATCATCGCGAGTCGCTGTTCTGTGCACTCGCCAATTGGTAGACTTTCAACACTATTGACATTAAATGCGCGCGAACGAAATAGCACTTGAATATAGGTATATTTTAATTTATTAGTCTATTGCGTTCGAATGTATGAATAATAGGTCATATATTTTGTGTCGCAACACAGTGGTGAGATGACGCACAGGCTTGTTATATGACCGCTCAAAACATGATAAAAATTTCAAAAAAAATCATTGTTTTCAACTCATACAAAAACAACTCATACATTTAAATGTGTTTAAAATTTTATAATAAATGAGACTATTCGACAAGCGGAGCTCAGCGTATTTTTAGCGATTCCATTGAAGCCGATACACAGTCTGAGTTCCCTGAGCCGATACGTATTTCAAAAAATACTAATATGGAGTTGGTGTTAGTTTCAGTTGAGTATGAAACTTATACGCGCGCCGAACGCTCTATACAGTATTCCAAATATTAGTAAGTATTTTGGAACAAGTTTCTATACTAAGTATTTTTTATACTGATAGTAAGTATACTTCTAGTCTTCAAAATCGACCAGTTTTCCCATCTCTAGTATGTACCTACATAGCGTATGCGGTTTAAGACGAAATTAACGCATGTGTTTGTAATTGTGGTATCATTTTATAAAGACAATTTATAAGACACTGTCAGTTGATATGAAATATTTTCCATATTTAGCAAATTTCAATCAAATCTGACTGTGCAAACTAATTCTCTAAATGCCAATACGTTCTATATTCGAATAACAACATACTCGAACGTCAAAGCAAGTTTAAATTTCGAGCGAGTAATATTAATTGAATTATTAACAGAAACCTGATCACACACTACGCGCCAAGGCGTACAGTGGTCTACGCCATAGCTTGGCGTAGCGCGGCGTAGAGCGGCGTAGAGCGGCGTAGAGCGGCGTAGAGCGGCGTAGAGCGGCGTAGAGCGGCTACGGATCGTAGTCTTATCACATTAGCGTCAGATTCACAAAGTGGTTAGCATACTCTATATTTATATCGACCTTAGCGCAGGCATGGCTTTAGCACAGGAGCTTTTAAGCTTTCTGTTTCAAGAGAAAACTGTCTTACTTATAATTTAAAAGCCTACGTTGCTTCAATTTAGCTGCAATAACTTCTGCAATTTAATACATATTATATATTTATTGAACATACATAATTTTGAGTACACTCATCAGAAAATATAGCCAATAGAAAAAACTTTTTCGAAAACCCCCACAACTTATCAATAATAATAAACTCGACAAGCATATTATAATAAATCGTCAAAATCTCATAATAGATCATTAGTAATAAATATAAACAATGAAAATACTACACTCAAGAGGTGTAAAATCGTCTATTCTGGGAACATTGACAACGTATTCTGAAATCCATTAGAAATTAAATTCAAATTCCATCAAGTACCTTCAGTCGATATAATATATATTTTTAATTACCCATTTCTTTTATTCAACGAATAATTCACAAGATTTAAGAATATACCATTCTAATTATTTAACATACATAATTCTGAAAACTCTCATGAGAAAATATGGCCAATAGAAAAAATCTTTTTCGACAAAAGTAAGACACCCGGCAGGAATCGAACCTGCGTCTCTCGGGTATCGCGCCCACGCACATTGGCCACAATGCTTAAGGAGTCATACTTAATTACGACAAATGTTAACAAATGGCTTTTAATACTCGCTGAAGCGCTTTCTAAATTGAGTTACTTATTGGCGATCGGCTTTTGTATTTTAAATCGAAGTAGGTATTAGTTTAATTACTAACCAACGTCACGGATCCAGTCCAGTCCATATGCAACAACTTCCAGTCGTAGCATAGTGGTAATGCACAGGGCGCGATACCCAAGAGACGCAGGTTCGATTCCTGCCGGGTGTCTTACTTTTTTCGAAAAAGATTTTTTCAATTGGCTATATTTTCTCATGAGTGTTTTCAGAATTATGTATGATAAATAATTAGAATGATACATTCTTAAATCTTGTGAATTATTCGATGAATAAAAGAAATGGTTAATTAAAAATATATATTATGTCGACCGAAGGTACTTCTAATTTTAATGGATTTCAGAATACCTTATCATTGTTCCCAGAATAGACGATTTTGCACCTCTTGAGCTTAGTACTTTTATTGTTTATAATTACTAATGATCTATTATTAGGTTTTGACGATTAATTATACGCTTATCGAGTGTATTTATTACTGATAAGTTATGGGGGTTTTTACAAACACTTTAACTATTCATAATTTGTTTGTTATATTTTTTATTTGATCCTTGTTGGATTGGATTTTTGAAAGTCTCAGAACACTTGAGTAACTAAGACTTAGGTATCTGCTGGGAAATTCTATTTTACAAACTATTAGTTATATTAAACTCTATAGGTTGATTTATTAGTCGATAGCTAGTTTCAGTAATCACACCATTATCAAGGTTAGTCGCTTCCAAATATGCATATTTATTTTAATGTCACGTATTCTACGTACAATATATTATTTATTTATTTATTTGATAAAGACACGTTGAGTACATAACAAATTATTTATTCAGGACGTTCACAACATGACATTTAGAATAAAAATTACAAGTAATCAGTTAGAGAAAAAAACAAGGTAGAGAAAAAATAGACAAAGCAAAAATAGTTTTATACAATAGAAATGAAATAGAAAAAGAAACAATAATTCAAAAAAATACAAATTAAACAATAAAACAGAATATATAATGGATCGCCAAAAAATATCTACATCTCTAGGGAGTGCATTGACCACCTGCACAGCCCTCGCTATTGGTGCCTGGTGAGCCTGACATGGGGAAACAGCTTTCACCCAAAATAGGTCATGGCTGCGACCACGCATGTAATTGACGGGTGCATAAACATTCAATTTTTCTAGAATATCGGGATTGAAAACGATACCACGTGAGAGCAGGGAAAAATGCTTTAAGAGCAGAAGTGACCTACGAACTTCAAGAGAATGAAAGGCGAGCATGCCTTGAAGAAAGTAAGTCGGAAAATACTCGTTTGAGAAGGTGTCAAAAGGAAAATAATTATATACTTTAAAATAAAGATGACGAAGAATTTTTTTCTGAACACGCTCTAAAACAAGCTTCTGGAAACCTCATAAGGACTCATTCTTTATCATACCTAATCCACAGTTTGAATCAATGTGCAGGCTGAATTCACAATCCCTGAGTTTAAGTGTTTATCCACGCATGCAGGGAGTGTGGCATGAGATGGGGGCAGGTGAAAAATTCGTAAACATCGCAAAAACGGGGGAGGATTTTTTTTGCTTCAGCGTAATTTGGCGGCGCGCTCTTTTGAATATCGCCTTGGGAAGCTCTCGATTATTTTTATACGGCAAATATATTTCCGAAAGTATTACATTGTTGGCTATAGTGATATTGATTTCGAAGTTTCATTGGCCGTTCGACGCTGTTTACCCTTTACCCTTTTAAATAATTTACATACATACGCAACGTAATCGTCGATTGTTTTTTTATATGCCTGTAGGGCATGGATTTATCCTCACTCAAAAGGTGAAATGACTTAAATATAAAAAAAACAATTTACTTGATACAGACATTTTGTTTTAAATTGTGATCAAAAATAGTAAATGCCTAATACATATTTCTAAATACGGCATCATACAACCATAGAAGAGACCTCTATATCTAGGCTTGAGTTTACCGGGTTTCAACTGTGAACCTTACATACTTTTTTTTAAATATTTTTTTATATTTGTTTAATTTTTTTTTATATTTGTTTCTTTGTTATAGGCCAGGGGCCGGCAGAAGCGGCTCTTTGCATAGATGTTTGCGGCTCTTCACCTCATCTAACTTATGAGTTTTGATTTCTCAGCACAAGTGTACAGCTATAAAACAACTGCCGAAAATAGAAACAATAATATTTGGTACATGGAATAGTTTGCCTGATACATATGACGCGTTAAAAAAACTAGCTTTTGGTATTCTCACAATCTTTGGCTTTACATAATATATATATGAACAAACATTCTCATCTATGAACCAAATGAAAAATAAACTTAGAAGCAGAATAATGGATGAAAATTTGCAATCATGTATTCAATTAAAAATAAGTAGTTATTTGCCAGCTAGTAAAGCTATCGAAAGCAATGCATGGACGCCGTTCTAATTAATTTTTTTATTAAAAAATCCTGAACTTTTTTGTCCTAAAAATCCATATACATATGTAGGTAATTATATTACATATATGCGTCTCTCTGGTACCTTTGTTATTCTGTTTCCCTGGCAATTTGGCTCTTCTCACTTGACAAACTCCCAACCCCTGTTATAGGCCATCCATAGACTGAAACCGTATGCGGTTTAAAACCGTGTGCCATACAAAACTTATGATTTCTGTTCATGAAAATATATTTTCACTAAATTTGTAAGTGTAAGAGTATGGTATAAATACTATAAACGGATACAATCAGAAGCTTATAATATACTTTGTGAAAATCTTAAGATAAGTATGGCACACGGTTATAAACCGCATTCGGTTTCAGCTAGGGATTCCAATCCCGGGATCCCCAGCTATTTCCAATACCTATGAATCCCGGGATTGGTAAACATAATCCCGAAGAATTTCGGGATTGATTTTTTATCAATTTATATGGAAAATAAAATAAGAACAAAAATATAACAGAAAAAATACTTTTAATAACAAATAACTAAATTAGAAATAAACTGAGTTTGAATAAACTTTGATTTATACCAATATGTAAGTTGCCGATTCATTTTATTTTTTCACATAAATTAATAAAAATGAGTAAGATTGGAAAAAACAATGCTTCGTACTCTTAACAAAGTAATTCCATCGTGATCTCATACGTTTTACGGCAGTTTCATATTTGGCTGACTAATTAGATTTATAAAGCGGAAAGGCCATAAACTACGATTTGCTTTACTATTTTAAATCTTGCTAACCCATTCATTAAGTCTTTACTATCAGAAACAGCAATCTCATATTAAATTCATATTATTATTTATATTACAATATTATTTACTCCATTAATCTTATGTATTTTCAAGATTGAACGTAAACGTCAATATTAACAATAAAAATGTCTTAAATAGTATAAATTATACTAGATTTATTTTTGACCGATTTTATCAATGTTATTTGTAAATATAAAAAAATTATATTAACTATGGAAGAAATGCCAATCCCGGGATTGTCAAATTGTAATCCCGAAATCCTGGGATCAGAATTTTGGCTCGGGATTGGATTCCCTAGTTTCAGCCTATGGATGGCCTCTTAAACACCACAACAGGCCGCGAAGCCCAATTACAGTGGCAAAACTCCCAGGCTTGGGGAATTTACATAATATTAGATAATGTAAATAAATTTTGACCTCACCGGAAATCGAACCCGGAGCTCCCGGATGGAAGGTCAGCGCCTTTCGCACTACACCACGAGAGCCGCTAAAGTGTAGTTTTTTCAGTGTAGTTTATCTCATATCATGGGCTCTATATCCTGAAGCGGACCCCCCTACCTATCGTGAAGGCTAAGGGCAGTGTGATGTTCTCAGGCAGTTGTCACCAAATGGTACGCATGGTTCAATTAAGGGTACCTATTCAATGTATTTTTAGCGATTTTTAGTATTCTAAATAAATTCACTTGTTGTTCGGTTGTCGGCACTCGTCATCAAAATAATATTATGAAGCATTGGTCGTGACCCCCTTAAGTCGCAACCAAGGAACTTACAACCCTTCACCATATTTAATACCATTTTTTATTAGTCAGGAAACACACATAAAAAATAAATTTCTACACATGAATTATCATTTAATTATTTCAATATATTTTTTCATCAATTTTTTTCAATATATTAATTTATATCGAATTGCATCACATAACCATATGATGTAAAATTTTCATCTTTATTAACAAAAATAGTACCGCAGGCGATTTTTATTTACTATTCGAGGAAATTTGTAGTATGTGTTTATCTCACTTAAGGGGAGACATGCTCAGCGTACGTCAAAATGGAGCTTTTGTTCTATTTTCAAAGCATGATCCTGGACATTCCTTAAACGTTGTAGATAATCTATTTATATAATTTTAAAGCCTTATTACCCTTTATATTTATTTTAAACATTTGATGACTGTATAAAGTATTTTTATTACATTAAATAGTATTCTTTTAAACCTCTCGCTCTAATGTTCTAGAATATAGTCATATTTCAGTACGTCCATGTGAAGTGGTGTTAAAATTTTTTATAGTTATTATTTTTTAAAAGCATTTATAAAACTATTAGTTAAATTTATGTCGACATTATTATAGTGAAATATTTACAATAAAAAAATATATTGATAATCTCTGTGATCCCAAATTTGAAAAGAATTAGGCATTTTATTATTCAAAAAATGGGCAAGATTTACACATAGATACTTTTAAAGATACTGATTATAAGCTATGTCTTTGACCATTCAAATCTGATAAAAATTCTACGAATAATGTTTGCTTTATAATAATTATTGACCTAAGAGTAAGGTAGTATTTTTTTGAAATACGCCATCTCTCTCGGCATTTCCCAGTGGCTAAGCTACAACATACGGCCGTAGCCATATATTGACAAACGATAAATGAAGTAGGGAGTAAGATCATAGTAACGCACGTGTTTGAACAAGTCCAGGCCTCCAGGTTAAAACCCTGTCAGCCTCTCCCTCTTGAGGGGGACCATACCTATAATAGTTACTTTCGAACCTCGATTGTTGTTATGAGTTATTTTGGGTACCTAGCAGACGATTGATTGTAGCTGATGTCCGATAAGGGATGCTACAAGAAGAATAATAATAGAGTAATGACAACCAGAAAGCTTATGCACACATCTCTTAAACTAGACGTACTATATAAAATCGTTATTTTAATTATAAACTATTTAAATAACTGAAATATTCAATTTTTTGTTGAATAATATTATGTAAACGTATAAAATATCGTTTGCAATTGTAATTTTGCGATTTTCGAAACTTTAAAGTAAAATGCAAAGCATGGCGGAGAATGCAAAGAGAGCCAAAGTTATGCATATTCTGTGTTGACATTTTATCTCTCTGGCGGAGAGTTGCGGCAAGATTTTTAGCCTGCAGATAGGAGCTAGACTTCGCAGCCAAAAGTGGTAGGTATCTAGTGATGACATTAAGCTTTGTCTAAACTGATACAACATTGCTCACAAATGGTTTGGACTATAACTACTTTGTAATAACTAAATTTATGTCTTCACTTTCACTTCGTATTTTTTTCTAGTTATAAAGTAAGAAAATTTGGTTTTAATTTCTTTTTATGTGTCACTTTTAGTGAGCCAATAAGGTCACCCGCACTCAATAATCAAGGCCGATAATGAAAGACGATTTGCTGTTGGAATTTTGTTTAATTTAATTAATAATGAAAATATCGAATAATAAACCTTATTTTAAACCTACTTATTTTTTAATTCAATAATATTTGTATCAGTGGAGAAGACTCTCAGAGGAATGTATTACACAGTAATTACAAAACAATCTGAAATGGTTTTAAAAAATATACCACAGCCCGCCATCTGTCTTTACGTAAATAAAGGTCGGATTATGTTTCAAATAATTCTCAATTTTTTTCATATGGACTTCACGTCACGTAGCCCCGCCTTGTCTATAGAATTGTATGAAGGTAAGCTCCGATAGCAGAGCCTAAAACTAAATAATCATTAATTAGATAATTTAAAAAAATAATTTCTATGGTGTTTAATCGAATATTAATAAATATAGACTGTTTTTTTTAAATAAAAAGAGCTTTTATCTAATGATTTTTGATGTGTATATTATATGTTTTGAAAAATACGTAATTTAAACAGCTGATCGCTTAATTTTATGTCGTCAGTGAGTTTTTGAAGTTTCATTAAATTAGTGTGTACCTATTCATTAGTAGTAATATCGTATTATATATAATGTATACCCGACAAGTGTGTTATTTTTATCAGATCTCCACAGCTTACCTCTTTCCAAAAGTCACCCTTCGCCATTGATTTGTATACATATATAATACCCATATTTTATATACATAAATAATACAACTTTTTATCCGTAGCGGAGTAGACCCTGGAGCGGAACTGGAGTAAGTATTAGGTCTCGGAGCGGTGTTGGAACGGAGAAACTCAAAAAAAGGTCCTCTCCAAGCCTCTGATAATAACAATTTTATGCATATTATAAAATTTGGCTGTTATTATTTTCAAATATACATGTTCATTTATTCCAGGCGTAAGATAAAGTTTGAATAGATATCATCTTTTCAGATTTACGTAGCAAACTAGTAAATGAAACAAGTTTTCAACAAAATATGGAAATTAGTATCGGGAAATGGGATGTTCGGATTTTTTGCTAGGAAGCATTCATAAACAAACAGAAGTTGTTAATTGCAAAATATGTACATACAAGTTTGTTTGGCCTACAAGTACTATTATATAATATATATATTATATGATTCAAAAGAAAATATTTGTAATAGCAATCGCTGTTTCTATAGGGTAGACCAGCAATAATAAATTGATATTGACGTAGTCTTTTGTATCACTTTTAGCACGAAACATAGCATCACTTAAATAATGTTAAATGTAATAACACTCTTGGTAAAAAGACACTGTATTAAATATAATAGAATACAATATTTATTACGTAATCCATATCATCACCTCAATATTCTTCTTCTTCGATGGGGCTACAGCTCAAGTCGAGTCCTGGCCTCCTCCACTGCCATCCTCCAGCCAGAACGGTCCTCCGCACGTCTTTTCCAGTTCCTGATTTTTAGCAGCTGGTTGGCATCTTTTGTAATGTTATCACCCCATCGTGTGCATGGCTTTCCCACTGGCCTTTTCCCTCTGGGTTTCCTTCGAGGATCTCTTTCGGTATCCGTGACTCAGGCATGCGCTGGACATGGCCTGCACAGTTTAGCCTCTGGAGTTTTATGAAGGTGGAGAGTTTTGAATCTTGGTATAAGCGCCTCAATATTACAACTAGATAACTCTAATTTGGTCATTGTTGGGAAAATAAAATTTAAACCTTTCTTAATAACATAAATCTAGGCTATAATTATTTTTTAAAAAAATGGAAAATTGTGCTTTATCCAATTGGAAACAATTAAATAATGTTCAAATAAATGAAAAAATGTTGTAGATATTCTATTGTATTTATTTAAAAAAATTATGGTTTTAAAGTTATCTAATATTTTCAAATACAAAATTAATACATTTACTATTAACTTCTGACTTACCTAGTTATATCATTTTGTAGAGAAGGAAGAGTTTAATCATCATTCAATAGCTATCTCAAAAACAGTGAAAATCAAGTTATCTAGTTGTAGTATTGAGGTGGCGATATAATTTAATTATGATCGCTAATTATCACGGCGTAAATCTCATTCCATATTTCCACCCTACCTACTATACGAATTGTTGTCATCCAGGCACTTTAATCAATTAACGAGTGACTGTTCAACCGTGTTTGCAAAACGGAGTTACCTGTATGTAGACCACTAGAGCGTCAAGACTTGTACTAGCTTAACCGCCATAGCGTCTGGCTATAATGCGAAAAGACCTGCTAAGTCGACGCAGTCATCAAGTATGTAACTACTAGAGACCAAAATAGTACAACGTGCTAGAAGAGACCTTCATCTAGCAGTAAACCAGGGCTGATGACTGATTAATTATTCTGAGGCTAAACTTTGAGGACGAAACCTGTTTTGGGCTTACGTTAAAGTTCCCACCACCACCCGTCATATATGCACAGCCGTGGATATGCACGGCCCCTTTCTATGACACTTTAAACGTATCTGAAAGAAGTGATTTTAAGTGCTCATTCCGTCCCGAGACGGAGCCGCACGGGACTGATGCTGCAACCATGCACCGTAGTGCTTAAAGAATAAAGTTAAGAAAGATTGTTTTTCTTTTTTTCTTTTTGGACTGGCTCTGCTATCCGCTGACGTTAAGCGCTTTGTGTACCCGCATACTGAGTGTCACGAATTGAAATGAATGAGTCTACAGAAAAGTCGGGACTATCCCGCTCCCAATACGACGCTGCAAATTTCTCGAATGCCGCAAAGTTGGCTTCTTGCTATCAGATCGCCCTGACCAATTGGGCCCGTGTGAGGACGGACCCTGGAAAACAGCTGCGGTCGTTCGAGTTCCATAAGCGGGCAATCCCAGAGGATGTGTTCAACATCTTGGTGGTCATGCCCGCAGGTACAACCCAGCCCATCTACTATCAAGCCAAACTCGTGGAGTCTGGCGGCGAAGTTGCTATGGCCGGTGAGGAACTGGTTAATCCAATGCGAAGGTGTTGGAGTCTTTTAGGCTTATATTAAATTATATTATTGTAAAAGATTCTGGATTTAAACCCGAGACCATCGACTTACCAACTGGATAAGTTACCATTCGGCCATCGCAGGCGCAAACAATTAATAGTCTTTGTTATTACAATTATTATTCTGCTCTATATATGGTATTCGTATATTATGTTAAATTTTCGTAATTAAACAATATTTAACGAGTTTTCGAGGCTGACAAAAAGCAAACGAAATTACTATCTATCCAATTTGTTCATCCAAGCATCACCGCTATCTAATCTAAATTATCAAAGATTAAACACCACACGAGCATTATATTCCCCACAAAGCACGCGTATCTGACAAGTAGACGCCCTTCACGGAGGGAATAAAGAACCGGGATTCGGGAGGGCCCTCAAAAGATCCTCCAAGAGGGCCACTTACCGGAACAATGACCAACACAATGAGCTTTTTCGCAAACTGCCTTTTACCCACGTGCCTTTGAGGTGGGCCTGCCTATTGGCGAGCTTAATCTGGAACCGTGCTTATGTTTTTATTTATATTGCTGTGCTTTTATAGATTGATTTCGATAAAAGTTATCGGATGTTGTAATGTCTATAAATATTCGACAGTATACATTATTATGTAACCTAAGTTATTTTAAACTTATTATAAAAGAGCTTAATGTGATCTGATGCGTCGAATGTTGACGATATGTAAAACTAATGACATACTTTGGGTGAAAGCTGTTTCCTCATGTCAGGCTCACAAGACACCAATATCGAGAGCTGTACGGCTAGTCAATGCACTCCATAGAGATTTAGACATTTTTAGCGATTCATTATATATTTTGTTTTTAAAATTCTATTTTATTGTTTAATTTCTATTTTTCTTGAATTATTATTGTTTTTTTCTATACTATTTTATGTACATAGCACAAAAAGCATTGTACACAGTACAAAAACACTCTTTACAAGACACTTGTAAAGCCAGTGCTCACCTATGCATCGGAAACCTGGACATTACCTCTGCGAAATGAACGAGCCCATAACATCTTTGAAAGAAAAATTCTCCGCCGTATATATAATGGACCAATCAAGGACGGCACCAATTGGATGAGAAGATATAATACTGAGCTCTACGGGCTGTACGAAGATTGCAACGCAGTTCAATCAATTAATATTTGAAGACTGCGATGGCTAGGAATGTCAATGAACTGGCAAAGAGAGTGATGTCCAGCAATCCAATAGGGCGTAGAAGAAAAGGCAGGCAAAAGATTCGCTGGTTGGATGGAGCTGCCAATGACTGCCGTATTTTGGGGGTACCGAATTGGAAAGCGGCCACACTAGATAGGGACAGGTGGAGAGAGCTGTTGGAGGAGGCCAGGACCCACACCGGGTTGTCGCGCCCCTGATGATGATGATGATAATTTATGTACATGTACTTTTTATTCTAAATGTCATGTTGTGAATGTCTTGAATTAATAATTTGTTATCTGTGCAATGTGTTTTTTTTTAAAATAAATAAACAAATAAATTAATTACGAATGCTACGCCACGCGGATGAAAGTGGAATTGTCATTTTTTTTTAATTTTAAATTTTCTGTAAAAGTGAGTACACCACATTAGTGGTAAAGAATGGTATTCAGTACCATATGATGGTACAGCCACGAACTATTCACGTTTTATGATAATATCCTGAGTTAAGAATGTAAACACCATACCACTCTGATGATGAGTTTAAGTGGACGTTGTTTTATGAATTCTTAAAATAACTCTATCGGCATACATCCATGTAGAATGTAAATACTTAGGTACATACTTTATTGTTTTTTGTATAAACTAGTATCAAAAATAGTGACATCAAACACCATCACAAGCTTTGTCATTAACAACGAATCAATTGAACGTGTGACCCATTATAAATATTTAGGTACATGGGTCAATGAGAAATGGGATGAAATGAGACACCTCCTTAGCAATCGATACTTTAACCTAAGTCTGAAGCTGCGTATGGTACGATGTTATGTTCTCTCAATTCTTTTTATGGTATGGAAGTATGGACGCTAAACCAAGAGATGTCACAGAGAGTTGAAGCTTTCGAGATGTGGCTGTATTAACGCACCCTCAAAATTCCTTGGACTGACCGGATGACAAATGTTAAAGTTTTCAATCGAATGGGAAAGGACCGATAAGTTCTGCGTAGTATCAAAACCAGGAAACTACAGTACTACGGCCACATTATGTGACGACAAAAGCACAACATTCCCCAACTTGTCATTCAATAAAATATCAATGTTAAGCATAGCAGAGGGTGACGCCGCATTTCGTGGGTTATTAAGAACCTCGGTGAATGATACGAGTGCAGCTCCACTGAACTGTTCCAGGTAACAGATGACAAACTAATATCGCCTTGATGATGTCCGACCTCCGCTAGGGGATGGCACAATAAGAAGAAGATTTACTTACTATTTTTAATGCTTAGTATTTCTTTGTTGTTATCATGTCGACATGCTGTGAACGTCTTGAATGTATGATTTGTAAAGTTCAATATATTATTTAAATAAATAAATTTTTGAATTTTGAATTTTACTTGGATATGCAGTGGAGATGCCAAAACCCACATTCGGTTATATTGTAAATGATAATTATATAATGTTTCTTCTTCTTTTTCTTCGGCCATATCCACCCCTTAGTTGGAGCATATGGACACCACGTGGTACCTCCAAGAATCCCTGTCACTCGCCAGTCGTTCTTACATCGTTCCAGGTCAAACCAGCATCCCGTAGCATACACTATATAGATAGTATTTAGTGGCCTTCCTGGAAGCCAAAATCCGATTGACTTGAAGAACAAGCAAGCCAGGTATATAATGTTAACTTCTTCAAAAAAATATACGCGATTCAGTTTTGGGCATTATTGCCAAATGGTTGGCGAACTACCTAGCTGAATATTATGTACAAAGATTTTCTTCTACGTCAAAATGATTTTTATTATGTAAATAATATTATTTGTCAACCAATTCGATGGTACACAAAA
This sequence comes from Rhyacophila brunnea, assembly GCF_057557595.1. Lineage (NCBI taxonomy): Eukaryota > Metazoa > Arthropoda > Insecta > Trichoptera > Rhyacophilidae > Rhyacophila > Rhyacophila brunnea. The sequence goes on along the minus strand of NW_028232806.1, from coordinate 34,975,689 downwards.
AATAGCCAAATATTCTGATTTCTTTTGATTTTTACTGATTCACAGAATCTAATCATGGCTTTAATTTTTAAGCTTATCTTATCAGTCCACAAAAAAAGAGAAGTTACCTTACCCGATAAAAATACTTTTAAATACTTACGTAATGCTATTTTTAAATTCTTTGCAAACATTATTGGCAAAGAAAGATTTTATAATAATATTATAACTCCGAGACTTTTTCTCATTTCACAAAAGTGCGTGATTTATGTAGTGTTATTAAAATTTCTTGCCAAAAAAACTTTAATGGGATTTACTTAAATACTATGTGTAATATTAAAATACGAAAAACACCCGGAAGTTGCCAAATCTTTAAATATTTTTATTATTATTACATAATAAGTCGGTAGTAAACTTAATAACATAATATTAATGACTGGTTGAGCTTTTTAAGTGGGCTGTAATTATTTTAAATGATGATGAGGAGGTCGGATATAGGGGTGGGGGCGATGAAACAGAGTGCCAGACACTGATCTTTGTAATGATGTATGATGGCTCCGTGGTCTGGTTTCAACTTTCGCTCACGCGGTATAGTTGTTTTGGGTCACCGGGTTCGTAAGCCCCCGCACTTTGTGACACAGTTTTATGGGTTATATGTGAGGGTGTATGAATGATGATGGTAGTTTATGAATGAGTTTGTATCTATTGAGTCAATCATTTAAGCGACGGAAAGCTATTAGAACCCCGCACACGTCCGCTGTCGAGATACAACTGAATGTCTATTTGCAAGATGGTCTCTCATGACGCATAATTGCTTATACATTCTCTGGTGACAATAACACTGGAGATTGGGAGGGGGTGAGGAGATAAGGAGTGGAATGGGAACATAAATAGGCCAACCAATGACTTTTGTGATTGAAATATATAAGACCTAGCAAACTATCATCCAATAAGTCTACTCCCTATTCTCTACAAGACGTTCACAAAAATTCTCTCAAACCGTCTGCAAAGTGTACTAGACGAGAACCAACCGAGAGAACAAGCCGGATTTAGAGGAGGATGCAGGACTACAGACCATATCCAAGTCCTCAGAGAAATCATAGAGCGTTGCCAGGAATGCAAACTGCCACTATGCATGGGTTTTATAGACTATGAGAAGGCGTTTGATTCGATAAAGAAATGTTCAATACTCGACGCACTCAGAAAACAAGGAATCCCTGGGCGCTATATAAATATTTTCAATAATATATACAGTAGCGTTACAGCATCTGTCAATCTCCATAAACCATCGCGCAGATTTTCTATCAGCAAAGGAGTCCGACAAGGTGATACAATCTGACCTAAACTATTTACAGCTGCCCTTGAAGACTTATTCAGGCAACTTGACTGGAATGACAAAGGGATCCCCATAAATGGAGAATGCTTGAATCATCTGCGCTTTGCCGGTGACATAGTAATTTTCTCGCAAAACTCAGAAGACCTCCAGAGCAGAATGCAGGAACTCCCTGAAATAAGCAACAAAGTTGGTTTGAAAATAAATGTAACAAAGACGAAAGTCATGTTCAACTGCTTTGCGGGCCAAAAAGAGATCCTCATCAATGGCACTCATACAATATATAAGTAGGTATATTAAAATGTACATCAGGGCTTGTAAGTATAACACAGGTTGGTATTATAATGTATAGGCTCACCGAAAATTTAGCAGTAATGATTTTTTTTTAAAATTTGGAATTAATAAAAAAAAAATCATAAGCGCTCAAATTTTATACAAACTTATAATATGCAATGTTCAAAATATGTTAAAAAATAAATTGAAATGAAAATTGAATTGAATCATTTATTGAAACTCAGTTTCAATGCGCGACTGGCTACGATGAAACCTATTTTTAATGAATACTTAGTAGATATTTATTTAATGCTACATAAATATTTGATGTTACTGGTTTATGAGGGTGCCCTGATCGAGCGAACCAGCTGCTGTCTAGATAGTTAGAAACAAAGTTGTAATAATTCAACGCCACCACAGACATATATGTAGAAGTCAACGTTTCAGATGTTTTGAAATTATTATTATGTAATTATCATAAATTTACTCTTTCGAAATTGAGTTTTACTATACAAATATATAGAACTGACCTATTGTTACAAATTTTATATTACCACGTTCTTCTTAGCTCGTATTTTTGTTTGTCCGGTGGTTGTTTATCCAGTACAAATCAATCGATTTTTAACTAACTTCCCAACTAGCTAGACATTTGAAACTTTTAGAATATATCAGAACACGATGCCAATGCATTATTTTAATACTTCTAGCCATCTTAAAGTAGAATTGAATTCATTTTCAGTTAATTCTGTTTTGTATGAAAAGTTATTTCGGAAGATATCCGTAATCCAATCCACTGTTATTGGTTGCTAAGGGGGTGGTCCTAGCAATTAAATTATTAATATATACGTGCGTTACTATGGAAATCAAAATGACATTTCAGTATTCTGTATTTGTTTGTTGCAAAATAGCAAAAAAATGTTGTTGACAATTGCCTTATTTGTCCTAAATTATTAATACATAGAATTTTATATGATTCAACAGAAAATTTAAAAACGTGGTATATAAAAAGTTCTTTTTATCTTGTAATTATTTTTATACAAATTTAATGTTGTGGTCAATCAAAATAATTATAACGAGGGTACTTGAAAAATTCTTAATAAAAAATTTGTAACAAAATACTATATAAATTTTTAATATATCCTGGGGTTACAGCCAAAAGTTGGTAAGTCTCTAAATTATATTATGAAATAATTATTGCAATTTCGAAGTTTGACATGCCCTCTAAAATCAGGCGTAATGCTTATTTCTTTGTGCTTGATGTGCATGTTCTACATATCGTATGACCAGGGACAGTGACGACCCGTGGGGGTAGGCAGATTGAGCGTCGCTTTGGGGCGGCAGTTACTCGAAGGGCGGCAAATCGAGGAATATCATTTGGAATATATATAAATAGCTACATAAACTTAGTAATAACGAAAATATCTTTTCATTAAAAAATTCAGCTCACCGCGATATCTAGTTTACTTCCGTTGCCTTTCAATGTTTTTGGTGACCAGAAACGACACGTGCAGATTTGTGAATAACTAGTCTGATATTATGTTAGTAATGTATCCATACAACATATTTCTTAGACATTGGACTCATGGAGGGTGATAAAAATAATGCACAAAAAGATGAAGCGGCATTTTGGCGCTGCCTAGGGGCGGCATTTTATCTAGAGACGTCACTGACCAGGGAACTCAGACATAATGGGAACTGAAATACCTAACGGGTAAGGAGGAGTAGGTAACCAATCTCTAGTAGTAGTAGGAAGAGTCCGGGATAAACTTAAACACGTGTCAAGAATACGTCACACGTCGAATACTGACAACTGCTCTCGGTATTGACACTCATTTTAATATTGATGTATTACACACATATATCACACACTATTGCACGTGCATAATGCGTGTTTAATTTTCGTAGGACACTCACACATTCAAAACCCTGCATCAAAATGTAGCGTATTGAATACAGCCTATCAAAATTCTATTTATTATCTGTTCTGTGCGGATGACCTTGTATTTTTTTTAGCACACATATTAATATATAGACACATAATCCGTTGTAATAGAGTTCGCTAAAGGCCTCAAGTGGAAATGGGCTGGACACATAGCTCGAAGAAGGGACGATCGTTGGACAAATCTAGTCATCCAGTGATACCCAGAGGCGACCTAGAGGCGTGAAGAAGTGGAATCAGCTTGGAGAGGCTTTCATCAGCAGTGGATAGATTCAGGCTGATTTGTAAGTTTATGGTATAAAAATATATTTCCATGAACAGAAATCATATGTTTAGTACGGCGCACGGCTCTACACCGCATACGGTTTCAGTCCATGGATAAACAGATGTATGCCACAAGCGCATTAAAATGCAAAAATAAAACGTTTTAGGCGTTCTAGTGATGCTAATTATCTACGCTCTAAGTAAAACCAACACTGGCACCATTGCTAATTTTCTCATTTAATGTTATGTTTGTTTTGTTCATTAAGTTATCATTGTATTGATTATAAATAATATTTTTCGTGTCAAAAAAGACGTTAAAATGAAGCGATGTTCATTGCGTAATATAACTTTTGCTTGCTGCATCGTCATCATTAATTTTGAAAATGAAAATGAACTTCCGCGGAAATTAACACGCCGTATAAAAAAGTTTCTAGACTCATTAGCTCCGTAGAAAACGTCGCGTCTTTTCTGTGCGGGAATAAGAAAAACTTTGAATACTTTCGTAATTTGGACCTAGCGGCTAATATGAATGATGGGTCTTTTATTGTAAGTAAGGAAGTTTCACAAAAACCATTTAAGTCGTTTTAATATAGAAAGCTGTTTTTTTTAAATAACTCTTTCCTTATGCCAAGCGTAAGATTTAAAATAAAATAAAGTGACTTCAAGTTTCATTACCTAGCTTTAATTTCAGTTTATTTTTTATTCAATAATTGATAATGTACACGTAATTAATTGAACATAATTATTTAGCGGGGTTAGATGTAAATTGTACGTCAAACATTTTACCGTAGCACAGTTCACCGTGAGCTTTCTTATCGGAAAGAGGATGCCCGTATACTATACGGTCTCTAATTTTATTAGATTCAATATGAAGATTACTTCAATTTTTATGGCTGATTTTGACAAAATTCATGAATTCAATAATGAAAGCCTAACCTAACCTAAAAAATAATCCAGTATAACGGTTATTTCCAAAATTTGTTTGCTGCTGGCTTCCTGTAAAATGTAAACCGACAAGAACCGCGTTTTATTTAGAAATGAATCTTATATCAGTACTATGCGACCCAAAGAGGTTGGACGGTCTTTAATATACGGCCATATATTTCCGATACAACATTTCACGGTGAAGTATGATACGGCGAACTGCATACGTACCGTTTCCGGACATTATTTAACGGTATGATGGTGTGGAAGTTAGATCACGTCGGTACAAGAAATAAATGCAATGGTAGGGATGATGACTTGAGATTATAATCGCGAGGTAATGATGTACCCATGGCCCCCACAAGGAGGGAGCTGACAGGGCTCTAGCTTGGGGGCCTTGGCTTAAGGGGGGCCCGGCCTTGCTAATTGACCAGACAAGTGGGGAAGTCGATATGATTAAGAGATTAACAAACTATAAGAATGCACTGAGAGACTTGATTCGAGTGGAATAATGGATATATTATGTCCAGTGAAGAACTCGTGACAATAACAGCACGTCTCGTGACAGACTCGATGAGTTGAGTGTGATAATTCTTATTAATATTAATGCAGTACATAATATATTACTATAGATATTGTCGTAATTCTCAATCGAAACAAACACTACTGGTCTAGTTACGATTGAGAAAATGCTGACAATTATTATTGCTAATGTTTTATTTTAATAACAAAACCTACATATTAAAGTGTGTCACTATTTTAATGCAGAATAGCATAATCGCTACACATACATTGGTAGGTACATCATTATGGGCAGTGTTGACCTGTATGTCCCTGATAACTATCTTAGAAATAGAGACCATCAGAGTTGTTTATTCTACCAAGGTGCAGAACCAACTTGCCACTGGTAATGCCAATTTGAAGGGCGATAACTATGTTCAACCAAATTGCTTCGGGTATTGATATATTCCACTTGCGCGAGGGTGAGTTTAGGTGGACGCCATTTTATAAATTCTTAAAAAGGGCCTTCTTAAAAAACTCGGTGTACTTCTTTGAACTTCTATATATGTATAATTGTATTGTCTATATATGTATTGTATATTATGTTCTCTTTTTATGTTTTCATTTTTATCGCTTTTTTTTCTTCTTTATAATAATATTTGATGTCATGTTGAGGACGTCTTAAACTTATAATTTGTAATGTCCACAATATGATAAAAATAAATAAATTGAAATAAATAACTTCAGAAAAAAACTTACCTCCTAAGTTAGAAAGGTCTTGAACTAGGATTAGCTAGGACAGTGCTAAGTGTTAAAATATTTATAATATTGGGTGGCATTAGGGATTCCAATCGCGGGATCCCGAGCTATTTTCGATACCTATGAATCCCGGGATCGATAAACATAATCCCGAAACTTTCGGGGTTGATTTTTTTATCAATGTTTATGGAAAATAAAATAAAAACGAAAATATATCAGAAAAAAATACTTTTAATAACAAATAACTACATTAGAAATAAACTGAGTTTGAATGAAGTTTGATTTATACCCATGTGTAAGTTGCCGAAAGACTGGAAAAAAATAATGCTTCGCACTATTAACAAAGTAATTCCACCATGATCTCATACGTTTTACGGCAGTTTCATATTTGGCTGACTAATTAGATTTATGAAGCGGAAAGGCCATACGTACACCATGATTTGCTTTACTATTTTAAATCTCGCTAACCCATTCATTAAGTCTTTACTATCAGAAACAGCAAACTCATATTAAATTCACATTAATATTTATATTACAATATTATTTACTCCATTAAACTTATGTATTTCCAAGATTGAACGTATACAATATTAACAATAAATAGTACAAATTATACTAGATTTATTTTTGACCGATTTTATCAATGTTATTTGTAAATATTTTTTTTTATATTAGTAATAATGGAAAAAAATGCCAATCCCGGGACCAGTCCCGGTAACCCGGGATTGTCAAATTGTAATCCCGAAATCCCGGGATCAGAATTTTGGCTCGGGATTGGATTCCCTAGGTGGCATGGCAATCTTATTAGTTGAAATAATGCTTACTGTGATCCCCTTCACAAAGTCAGTTAGTCAGTCAAGCACGATGTAACATACAAGGAAATACACAACATAAGAAACTGATGAAAATTTAATTAAATGTTCATCACTTCAATATCTGTGGAAAACTAAACAGACCAGTGGAAAATCTTACTTTTTACGAGAAATTTCTTTTATTTTGTTAACTGTCAATTCATGGTGGAACTGCATTGTATTGTTGTTTTAATTTAATAAAACGCAATTTTTTTGTAGTAGTTATTCCACTTTTAATCAATAAATTAGGACCGGTTTCGTCCGCCTCAGAGGGACATTTTCAACTGAATGATCAAGTTGAAAATATCCCTCTGAGGCGGACGAAACCGGTCCTAATTTATTGATTAAAAGTGGAATAAGTACTACAAAAAAATGCATTTTATTAAATTAAAACAACAATTTACGAGAAATGTTGGCCTTCTTTCTTCAAACATATTTGATCCTCACTATGGGTCTAAACACACATTGAAAAAACAATAGGTATATGAAGCTGTTATACCCAGGATTATAAGCCGATATGTTACCGCTCAGCCATCGTGGATGAAATGATACATACTGATGATTTAAATACTTGCGAATATTTCAACTCAAAGCACTTCATCATCATCAGCCTGAATCTATTCAATGCTGGATGAAGGCCTCTTCAAGCTACTTCCACTTCTCTCGGTCCTGTGCGTTGCGTTGCCACGTACTTCCGGAGAACTTTATCATTTCATCGATCCAGCGGCCTCTAGGACCTCTTGGATACCAATAGATGACTAAATTTCTCCAACGATTGTCCCTTGTTCGAGCTATGTGTTCAGCCCATTTCCATTTGGGGCTTTTAATGAACTATATTACATCGCAAACCCTGCTTCTTTATCCACTCAGCCCTCTTTTTGTCCTTTCGCGTTATGCCCAGCAAGTACCTCGCCATACCACGTAGTGCTACTCTAAATTTCTGGATCTCTCTTTCACTTCGGGTCTATGTTTCATGCGCATATGTGATTACGGGAAACACACACTGGTTGAACACTTTGCGCTTTAGCCACAGTGGAAGCTCACTTTTGATGATATTATTCAGGCGGCCAAAAGCACTCCAACCTAGCTTTACTTTGCAAACAATTTCATCAAATATAAATCCATCTATAGACACTTATTGTCCCAGATATATGTAGTTTTTCACCTGTTCGAGCTGAGTGCCATTGATGAGGATCTTATTTTGCCCCGCAAAGCAGTTCAACATGACTTTCAAAGCACTTAAAATGACATAAACTGGTGAAAAAATCATACAAAAAAAAATCAATTTGCTTACACGTATAATAGGATAATCGCGTATTGATATTTTGAAAAATATATAAAAACAAATACTAGGGAAACTTTAAATCATGCGTCAGGTGCTTATTTAAATTCTCGTATTTTGTTCATCTCAAAATACGTAAAATGACACATACTGGTGAAAAACTACGTAAACACCATGTTTGCTTTTGAAACATATGCAAATGTCTCACTCAAAACACTTAAAACGACACATATGACACCCGTGAAAAACTACTTTACTAGACAAATTTAATTTTAACCGGTCATAATATAGCATACATATCATATAATAAAAGTATTATATCATTTAGATTACACCCTCATTGGCCATTTTGTGTTTTCTCTATTTTCAGCCTGTTGTGGTTCCTGTCTTCTAAATGTTTGAGTAGGTATCATATTATAACATGGTGTATGATAAAGTAACATGCTTATTTCATGAAATATACGGCATAATATTACCTTGTTACTCTTTGCCCTCTGGCGTCACCAAACAAAAGTTCGCGAACGAGGACCGGAAACGGATTTACATAGGAAAGCTTGTTTGGTGGCAAATTTAAAATCACCCTTGTTACAACAGTTTTCGCACTTTATGGTTTCAAATTTTTCATATATCTACATATTTATAATCCCACTACCAATATGACACAAAAACCATTTTACCCAATATTCATTTCATATGTGAATAAATTTGTATATTGATTATTATTTATTTACTATTTTATATCATCATCATCAGTGGAGTCGAAACACTACGGTATGAAGGCCCCTACTAGCTCCCTCCACTCTTCTCAGTCCCTAGTTCTTCGCTGCCACGTAAATCTACCGAACTTTATAAGTACCTACGTCTATTCAGCGGGTTTTAAGGATTCCCTGTGGGCGTTAAGTGTATGACGGCATTTATTCAGACATGTCCAGCCCATTGCCATTTCACCTACTCATCGATCTCTATCACATCATGTACTCTTATACGCTTCCTAATCCATTGGTATATTTTGTGATCTTTCCGCGTTATGCCCGACATGCACCTTTCCATGTCACGTTGCGCTATTCTTTTTTATATCACTCACAAATAAACAATATTATATATTTAGTAACCCGTGGTTAAGCATTGGCACAACTTTTGCCTATCAATCCGTGTGTCGTGAGTTCGAATCCTGTATTTGACAAATTCATGTGTTATTTTTTTTGTTATATTTTGATAATGAGCATTGATATAATTAGGTAATAGTACATTGTGTGCACCTTTTTTACTGGATATTTTATTCTCCCAATCATGCCCGATCCTAATAAGATCATATGGGTCACCACAGAGTGGAGGCTTGTATTAACAGATTTTGTTTTTACGAGAAATGGATGTCAGCCACTTGCTCAACCCATTAGGTCCATACACTGACTCATACACAAATTGAAAAACAATATGTGTACTTGCCAGACCCAGGACTCAAACCTGGGAGCCACAAATATATAGGCCGACGCTTAAGCCGCGCGGTATCGTGGGTGTTATTACTTGAGATATATAATATATATATATATATATATATATGCCTACTATAATAAACTAATTAACCCAGTAAAAAACCCAAAAAAGATAATAGTTTATTAATAATATTATGGTACCATTGAAATTTAAGGAACAGGAAATTTCTTAGAATATACGTAACACATAATATTATAATAAAATATTCACTGACTTATAGTAGGACACCCCCTCACACAAAAAATCTAAATATAAAATGGGTACGGTAGCTTAACTCATTTCAGGTCAAAGCTATGAAACGCGGATTTGAAAAAATGACCACTATTGAAATATAGTTAAAGTTCTACATTTAAAATCATTTTACAATAGGTATAACGTGCTGACATATTATACGAAAATGATATAACTATATAATATATATAATAATATAAACGATAATCATCTTTATTGGTATGTAATACACAATTTCACGCATTCGGTGTAACAAATACATGCTCATTTCTGTATGTATATGCTTGCAATATAAGATAGAAAGAAATATGTATGAGCAGGCCCAGATGTATATGAACAGCGTCATTTACGTGGGCCCTTTTTTCTTAAGATATTGCGTGTACCTTAATATGATGTACGTACTTTCCTAATTTTACTGTGCGTTGAGCCTATAAGAGGGCTCGCACATCAGAACTCGCCGCATGCGTCTTACGACAAATTCGTCGATGTGACGTCATCGTTAACCAAGAAACAAACGTTATCAAATGGAGCTTCGCAGATTGGCCGTTGCAACTGCAACGCGAGACGATCCGCAGATGCAACATGTCGAATTTAATACGGCCTGCATGTCGTATCTAAAAAAAGTCGACTACGCGCAAGCGCACAGCCCGCGGCCATCGGCCATTTCTGTCTCTATCTCTGTCTACACTGTCATTGCTCGCTCATCGCTCGCTCATCGCTGGTCACCGCGTTTGATGTTTGTTCATACCAGTGGCGAAGGGTGGAGGTAGGCTGTTAAGATCTGCCATAAACAGTCCACATTAAACTTTTTCAGACATACATATTTGTTTTCATTGAAATAAGACTACAATTTAAAGATAGCGTTGGTTAGTTTTTTAAAATTCAATTAAACCCTGAGAAACCAAGCCATAATAGATAATAGTCAAAAAATACATGTCTATCTATAAAATATCTAAAATTATGCAATTAAATCATACATAACTTTGAATATTTTATAAATAGAATAATATTTTTTATTTATTATAGTTTGGTATACTCAGGGCTTAATGAATTAAAAAAAATTAACCAAAAATATGTGTAATATGTATTTTTAATCCAACAAAAACAAATAACTATGAATGAAAAAGTGTGTACAATTTTGTCGTATTGCCCAAATTAGACCAAAACTATTGTGGTTTCGTTTAGGCATGGTTTAATTGATTTTTAAAAACCAACTAACACCATCTGTAAATTGTAGTCTTAGTTCAATAAAAACAAATACATATGACTAAAAAAGTTTAGTGTGCACTATTTATAGCGAATCTTAACAGCCTACCTCCACCCTTCGCCACTGGTTCATACAATCAACACAATAAAAATGGCAGACGAGACACTCTCCGATGCGGCGAATGTCGATATCGCTAGGCAGATGTGCGAGGTTTTATCAAGGAACACCGCCTGCCCGTTCTCGGAAGCTTTGATTTATGGCGGTTAGGCACACGAGGCGAGTTGTGATGTGCGAGCCGGCTAAGGCAGCTTACCGACATAACCACGAGACGTTGATTTTTGACCACCTCAATGAGCTTGTCCAGATGACGCGTGTCTCGCCGCGATACGACGCGAGTGCATGTGTACAGGTCAATGAGGTCTCCTGTACCTTGAACGCACGCGAGCAGTCACTCGCAGCGATTACGTGTGAACGGCTCAATGAGGTCACATGTACCTGGAATGCGATCCAGTTTTTACGCTCGAGTCAAATCGTGTTATCTGGACAAGACCTATCATACAGACTGTCTCAATTTCAATTTCAATTTATTTTTTAATATATTGTGGAGATTACAAATTATAGGTTTAAGACGTTCACAAGATTAAATGAAATATTATTATAAAGAATAAAAAAGTAATAGAAGCGATAAAAATGAAAATATAAAAAGAGAACATAATATAAACATACAAAAGCACCGAAAATACAATTATACATCTACAGTAGTTCAAAGAAGTACACCGAGTTTGCTAAGGAGACGCCATTTTAAGCGTCCACCTAAAATCACTTTCACGTAAGTGGAATATATCAACACCCGAAGCAATTTGGTTGAACATAGTAAAGTTATCGCCCTCCCAATGTGCATTACCAGTGGCAGTTTGGTTCTGCACCTTGGGAGAATAAACAACTGGTGCTCTCTATTTCTAAGGCAGTTATCAAGGACACACAGGTCAACACTGCCCACACTTCCTGCGCGGTATATCTGTGCGGAGTGTGGTAGGTAAAAAGGCAACAGCCATACGTTACAATGTGCGCACACCGTAAAAGTGGAAAGTAGTATTTCAGCGTGTTTCTTCCTTACCCTTTAATTTTTTGTAACTATAGTATTATCTATTGAGATTCATACCAAAATTTGACTTAGAAAGATCATAGCAAGAGTGGGGGTGACAGGGCTCTAGCCTGGGGGCTCGGGCTTAAGGTAGGCGGCGTGTTAATTTATTAGGTGTATTTTTCGACTTACTAAATGGCTATTTACACAATATGGCAAAGGGTTGCATGTTACTTGGCTGCTACAAAATGAGGTCGCGAATAGTGCTTCATAATATTATGATTATGAGTACCGACAACTCAATAAATCAACTGGATTTATTTAAAAATCGCTGAAAATACACAGAATCACCATAACTCTGGGGTTCCGCGGAAGCCATTTGGTGAACACTATTGTCGAAAATCACACTGCCCTTAACCTTGGCGATAGGTAGGGGGCCTGCCATACATCTTGGCCTTGGGGTTCGCTTCAGGATGTGGGGGCCATGGATCATACCTACTATTACAAAGTTATAAAAATCACAATAATTAATTCTCAGCGCATTTTTCTCCTGGGTCTTTATATGGATTATTTTACGGTTGTTTTATGTACCTATTTTACGTAAGTAAAAAAGATGTGGGAATATACTCAGATGTCTATAACTATGAAAGTTTACGACAAGCTTTTTATTCTCTAGATGCCGTATCCATTATTAATGAATATATCAAATTAGAAACCCTTTATTGCCATTTTATTGCATGTTCTGGTACATAAGTTGAATAAATCAAGTAGTCGCTGACATCAATTTGTGTCGTCCTGATGTAACTTGATAATTTTCTCGGGAAACGAATTAAGACTGTATGGCAACACTGAAGCAGGGCTGCCATCTACTTGCCGAAGTGGAAAACTTTTTAATTTGATTTAAAAACAATTAAATACCGCGTCCTGCATTCTGGAAATAGCATTAAAATATTACTAATTTGATAATTACTGCGACGGTTTTTTAAATTGTATTAATTTTTAATTAAAAATATTTTGTATCACAAAAAACTAGAGTGAGTAAGGATTTTTTATTACAATTCTGGTAGAAATTCCAAAAAATTTTAGTTTGGTTGAATCATTGGCCATTATATTGGTGCATTAAAAATTGACAGCATGTTTGACAGACGTTTTATTAAAACGTCATAATTCACTAATTTTAAAATTGTTTATCTAACTAATATTAATTTGTAATAAATTTAAATGTCAGTGTTTTTCTTGTCAATTCCTTAGTACCTACTTTATAACTATGTATGGAATTGGTTGATTGAGTAAATCTAAAATTAAATGCGAGATGGCTCGCAAATAATTTAATCATTAATTGTATGTGTAAATATTTTATCAACTTCACTTCATGGTTTCTTCAACACCATTGGCTTATTACCTCTGAGTAATAATATATAAAGAGAGTTGCTATTGTTCGGCAACATGAGGCCGTGTTTCTTACGTATGACGTACAAAACCTCAATTGTAGTTAATTAATATGTAGGTATATTTCTTTGACGTTCCAAATTAAGGAGAATACACGCCTGCTAAACATTTTTAGTTTTTTTTTAATTTATGGCACTACAACCCTTAGCATCCTTCATCCTGGACGATCCAGCGCCGACACTCTCCAGTTGCTTTGACTGAACATCCTGTGGCGCATCCCAGACACCGTTCAGGTCTTCTCTTGCCCTCAGGGGTTGCGTATATAGCCCACTCCGGCATTCTGTGCATGTAGCCGATTCAGCGCAGTCTCAGCATTTCCATATACCAAGTGATCTTTTCGCCCCTAGGTGTGTACAGCTCCTCATTATACATTGTCCTCCAAATGCTAATTTCTTGAACAACCCCAAAAATTCTTCTCAAAACTCTCCTCTCAAAGATATCCTTATTTCTTTCATCCTGTTTGCTGGATTCATACGTTAATACTGGGCGCATAGGGTTTTATAACGTTGTTTTGGTTTCCCTCTAGAGTGCCTTGTTCTTTAGAATCTTTTGGAGACCAAAATAACACCTGTTGGCGAGGATTATCCGGCGATTTATTTCGTCGTTTGTGTTATTAGTATCTGTGACAAGGGACGTTAGATGTGTCGCTGAGTTTCAAAACTCGCTGTAACACTTTTTTGAAATAATTAAGATATATATATCGTTGGATTCGTTATTAAAATCTCTACATAAAAATCTTTCAAAATCCTCTACGATTAACTGTCATTTATGAAACAAAATCAATGTGTCTATCAAATCCCGCTATAACACTACTGAAACATTCAAAAACATTTTTAGATCAAAAAGTTTTTGTTGATTTTCTCAAAATAATGAAAAGATGTTATAGCGAGATTTGAAACTCAGCGACACAGATAAACAAATTATTCCACAGTTTCGAAAGCATCGCCGCCAATGATAAAAGTGTTATTATCATTTGTTTCGCTGTGGAGAACTGGCATGTGTTTTGTTTTACTTTAGTTTATTCTCTCATAACATAATTTAATAACAAACAGTAAAATACCTGAAAGAAAGTAAATAATATTATATTAGTTCTGTGGGCTATCATGTTTAAACCAGGGAGAAATAGAAATTGACTTACCGATAGTGAATTTCTTTCCTCTTTATTCTTTGTAGCTTTTTCATGATAATATTATAAGACGGAAGGTTTACTTTTACTTCTATCCATATCTAGTCAACTGTTTTATGATGTTGCTATCTGAAATTATTATTCCGAGGCCTCGACGTAAAAACGGACGCCGCCCGTGGATCGTGATCAGGAAACGAGATTTCCTTCCCAATGAACTCTCGGTTTTTATGACTTTATTATATTGTAAAGAAAAGGAAAAAGAAAATGCCCTAATTGGAATAAACAATACCTACACAATATAAACCAGTGGCGAAGGCTCCGTAGTAGGCGATTATTTGAACCCTACCTTCTAAGAAATAATTACAAGATAAAAAGAACTTTTTATATACAACGTTTTTAAATTTTCTGTTGAATTATTATGCTCAATATGCTCGAACTTGTACTTGATATTATGAAGTAAATAAAAACAAACAAACAAATATAGAATACTGAAATGTCATTTTGACATTTCATTTTGATTTCCATAGTAACGCACGTATATATTAATAATTTTGTTGCTAGGACCACCCCCTTTGCAACCAAAAATAGTCTTTTACTTTTTTTGGATTTTTCTGAAATACCTTTTCATACGAAACAGAATTAACTGAAAATGAATTCAATTCTGCTTAAAGATAGCTAAAAGTGTTAAAAGAATGCATTGGCATCGTTTTCTGATATATTCTAAAAGTTTCAAATGTCTAGCTAGTCGGGAAGTTAGCTAAAAATTGATTGCAAGATTTGTACTGGACAAACTACCACCGGACAAACAAGAATATGAACTAATCAATACGTTGTAAAATAGATAGAATGTATTTAAATTTAAATAAATAAAAAAATGTGCGGGAACCAATCTGTCCTCAGAATAATGAATTAATATTTTAGAAATAAAAATGAGAGCCATCTATCGTCAAAATTTAGAATAATTAAAAAAAATAAGTGTCAAGCAGTGCCACGTATTCTCTAGCTGCTAGCGAGTATTGAAATATCGATTCATACGAAATGATTTTTGCGTCGTTTTTGTATGAACTGCGTGTCACGTGACATCGGGGTAGTCTAGATTTTTACGAATCTATAATCTAAAAAGGTGAAGCCTAAAATCTCCGCACGTATTTAGTTTTAGATATTTATTGTAGTGTTAGATAATTAAAAAAAAATGTTTCTATGGGTTCAATCACGTCATATAAAGGTGGAATATTTTTAAAAATAAATAATAATTTTATCTCGTAATTATTATTTTTCATTTAATTCAGTCATTAACTAACATATGTATTTATATTATTTTTTTGTTTAGTTGTTTGTCATTTTGAGCTGTTGATTCCGTTATATTTACCGATTATATATTTTTGGGCGTATTTTACGTGTAGGTAAAGGAAAATACATAATTTATATTCATCGTTCAATTGTATATCGTCAGTGAGCTATTGAAATTTTATCGATTTAGTGTGACGTTGAAATTTGTGTGTACCAATTAATTAATCAGTAGTAATATCGTATTATCGTCTTATTTCCCGTAAGTACACCTGATAAATGTGCTCTTTTTCTCTGATATACACAGCTTACCTCTTTCCAAAAGTCACCCTTCGCCACTGATATACACTATGTACCTCTATTATATTATATGTTCACAATCTTATTTATTACGCGTACAGTCGCATTTTTAGGTACGTCAAGGCCCGAATATGTAATTGACAGGTTTGGAGGTCCACATAAATGAAAGTTTAACTTATATTAATAACCTGTTTACACTAACATGGATTTACTAGTGGCAGTACGTATTTTCGCGTACTTGCACTTGCTAATAATTTAATTTTTTATTATTAGCAAGTTCAAGTACGTAATTCGTCGATTCTGGATGAAATTTAATTCCTGGGCAAAAGCTTTTGTCCCAAAAAATATGTCGATTCGGGAACATTTATTTGGCACGTTACCCTTCTTATTATTATTATTATTATTATTATTATTATTATTATTATTATTATTAGTAGTAGTAATTAAATATTTTCTTCTTCTTATTGTGCAATCCCCTAGCGGAGGTCGGCCACCATCAAGGCGATCTTAATTTGTCGTCAGCTACCCGGAACAGTTCAATGGAGCTGCACTCGTACCAATCACGGAGGTTCTTAAGCCACGAAATGCGACGCCGTCGTCTGCTACGCTTACCATTGATCTTTTCTTGAATGACAAGTTGGGGAATGCTGCTTTTGTCCTCTCATAATGTGGCCGAGGTACTGTAGTTTCCTGGTTTTGATACTACGTAGAACTTATCGGTCCTTCCCCATTCGATTGAGAACTTCATCATTTGTCACCCAGTCAGTTCAAGGAATTTTGAGGATGCGTCTATACAGCCACATCTCGAAAGCTTCAAGTCTCCGTGACATCTCTTGGTTTAGCGTCCATACTTCCATACCATAGAAAAGAATTGAGAGAACACAACAACGTACCATACGCAGAATATAATATTTACATATCAGAATATGTAAACATATTTTTGACCTCACAGGGAATCGGATCCAGAACTCCGGGATGGAAGGCCAGCGCCTTACGCACTGCCTACGCACGCCTGATTATAAAAAAGTTCTCCACTTCTGTCTAAGCTCGAGGAAAATTGAGAACAATCGAAAAACTAACTAAATGTATTATTTTAGACGCCACCCAAGAATAGGCTTAATGAATAACTACAAAACGTTGCATGTTCCACAATAACAATGCCATAACAATTATACTTAACATTTACGCTCATACTTATACCCAGTAGATATTCAGGGCTTCTTTATAAACCGGTAAAATGCTCATGATCTGGTACTCAACCGGTAATAAAGTTGTAATTAACCATCTCTTAACTTGAGATACCCCAGAAGTTAACTTTGTTTTCCATCACAAGATAGTGGCACCGCGAGTTATTACATTATATGGCAATTTACATGAGACGAAGGCTAAATCTAAGTGTCTGAAAAAGGTGGATGTGAGATGAGTATCAAAAGGAAAATAGCAATGGCAAAATGGCAAAACTGCAACTGACTTGGAATAGCAAACATATTATTATTAATACTAAAATATTTTTAGTAAAGGCTCTTGAAAGGCAAGAGAAAGACGCTTTTGAAATATGGTGCTGAAGGCGAATGCTGAGAATCTCCGAATGATGGCTAAAACTACCAACGACTTTATACTCAGCGAACTCTAGATTCGAAACAGACTCACCTCGGTTTGGCTTTGCCAGACTCCTTTTGTCTCATATGACCAACTCACAGAGACGATGATAACCTGGACATGCTCGTGATTTGAAGTCGAGTGGAATGTCATATAGGGCGAGGAGGAGGGTAGAGACTAAATCAAGAGTGCCACAGGTTTAATATTGATGGATGCCCGGCGTGCCGCTGAATGCCGAGCGAAATGGAGCAAAGCTATCAGACGGCCCACTTATTTTGGTCACCATCCTCAGCCATGAGGTCGTGACGAAAAAGAAGAAAAATGCTAAACTTCTAAAATTTCTTCAAAAAATATTTCTGGATAATGAACTGGGATATACAGTACTTATGTCGTCTTGTAATGCGGCTGACCAACCACAGTTTTAACAATTTTATGTTAAACAGGACTTTCTGGTTCTCTCACATTCGTTTGAGGACGTTGACATTGTTTAGACACTCTAGTAGTCCGTAAACTTCTAAAATTTCTTCAAAATATTTTTTTGGATAATGGACTGGGATATACGGTATAAGTATAAGTAAGTTCTCTTGTAATGTGACTGATCAACCGCAGTTTTCACAATGTTATGGTAAGCAGAACTTTCTGGATCTTTCCCATTTGTTTGACGACATCAACATTATTGTCACTCTAGCAGTCCAGGAATTGCAAGGATTGCAAATCTGGAAGACCTCAATTATCATCCATCGCATACATAGTGGCATGGGTAAAATATAACTGTAGTATTTTTTTGGGTTCCTATTACAGAAAGTCAACTTTATTTTTAACCTCGCATTAGTTTTCAGCACAAATAAAATAGGTATTTTTGACCATATCCGATCCTAATAAGGTCATATTATAAGACTCCACAGAGTGGAGGCTAGTATTAACAGATTTTTGTTTTTACGAGAAATGGATGTTAGCCACTTGCTCTACTTATTAGGTCCATACTTTGACTCATACTTCCTCTTCTTCTTCGGCCATATCCGCCCCTTAGTTGGAGCATATGGACACCACGTGGCGCCTTCAAGAATCTCTGTCGCTCGCCAGTCTTCTTGCTTCGTTCCAGGTCAAACCCGTATCCCGTAGCTCCGCTGTATACACTCTATAGATAGTATTTAGCGGCCTTCCCTGGGACGCTGGAATCCAGTCGGCTTGAAGAACAGGCAAGCCAGGTTGAGGTTCTCTTCTGGCATCCGCAGCACGGGGCCGAGCCAGCTCCAACGTCATCTCTTCACTCTCAGTGTGATGAGAGGTTGCTTGGTGCGTTCTCTTATCTCCTCGTTGCTCCTAAAGTCATACCTCCCCGCACACCCAGTATCCGTCGTAAACATCTGGTTTCGAAGCTCAGTAAACGGTTGCTCTGAGCCTTCGTAAGCTGCCATGATTCGCTACCGTAAAACAGCACCATCATAATGCAAGCGTCGAATATGCGGCATTTGGTTTTGAACCAGTACAATCGTGAGTCCAACATATACAAATTGAAAAACAATATATGTACTTAAAATAACCAGGATTCGATATCGTGATATATGTCTAACTAAAAATTTATTTAACGTAATCAGAAATATGTTGCAGAATACTTACCGAAGATGTATTTTGTTAGTGGATGATAATAAAATTATTCTAATTATTCTCAGGACTAATATTAGTAGTACGATGTTTCAAATCAGTTTGCCGTTTAGACGTCCAAGTGTCTTGAATCGCTTGTGGTTTACATCAAACTGTATTAGATTAATATCTAGCCGTTCATCTCTCACGAAAATTCAAATTTTGTACGTTCGTGGAGTTATTATGGCTTCGTTCCTGCTAGTCATATGGATCTAGTTTAGTATTATGATTGCCATTTCAAAGTTTAACGGCATAATCTTGGAATGCTCAGACCAGATAGGAATCTGTACGGATTGTAGTTTTGACACATTAAAGACCGTTAACGAAAAATGAAGTACAATATTATTAAATTTATTTTTTATTATATTTTATTTTTTTCGACTTATACGGGGTATAAATGAGAACTCTACCATTCTGGGCAGTGTTTAAAGTAATTTTAAAGTAATTTAAATAAAAGGATGGTTCTAGTCCATTTAGATACAAAAAATCATTCTGCATTAAAAAGTCGATTTCGACAAAAATGGATATTCGACAAACCAATCCTGTAGCGATGTCATGTTAAATAACTGTTTATTTTAATGGCTACGTCCATATCATAATATTATGCATTTTTATAAATTATTAATAACCATGTCCTTGCTTTTTTGCACAATGTGGTTGTAAGTAATTTTGAAAAATCACAAACACCCCCAGGCTTTGAGGAAATCAGATAAATATATTGTGTCCTCATCGAGTCGAACCCAGAGCTCCGGGGTGGAAAGCCAGCGCCTTACTCACTATACCACGAGAGCCGCCTCATAATATGCATTGCAGCTTGTCATGCAAACGAACACGTACTCGATACCGATCAACGGAAACTAACCTGATGGTATTTGTAGATTATGTGTCGTCAGCACTAGATAGAGGCCATCAGGTTGACTGTTCCTACAATGACTTCTCAAAAGCGTTTGACAGAGTCTATCACGACATCCCGTTGGAAAAACTCCAACTAATTGGATTGTCCGATCGTTTTCTGAAGCTATTCGGGAGCTATTTTAGGAATCGTCAACAATACGTATCGTATGGCGTCTATCAGTCACAGACGTTCAATACATTTTCTGGTGTCCCTCAGGGCTCAAACTTGGGGCCATTGCTGTTTACGATTTTTATAAATGACATAGCAATGGTCATTAAAAATGCTATGTTTTGTTGTTCGCTGATGACCTGAAACTCTTCATAGAGGTTGTCACCTTGGACGATTGTCGTCAACTCCAACTTGATATAGACAATATATTAGATTGGGGCAGGCGTAACAAACTGGACTTCAATATTGAAAAATGCAATATTTTATCATTTACCAGAGCCTCGCGAGTATTATTTTTCCAATATTCGATGCATGGCAGAGTTCTTTCGTGAATACCATCTGTAAGGGATCTTGGCATTACGTTTGACAGTAAGCTATCATTTAGTGGTCATATAGCTATCATTTGTAAAAAGGCGCTACAAATGTTGGGCTTCGTCTTGCGTGCTTCCCGGTCTTTTCGGATGTTACTGTATTAAAAATTCTTTATAATTCCTTAGTGAGAAGCCGACTTGAGAGTGGGTCGATTGTTTGGGCCCCGCATCAGTTGAAATATGATCTTATGGTAGAGCGAGTTCAAAAGAAATTTTTGAGACTCCTTTATTTGAGGTTATATGGATACTATCCGTGGCTTTATCCAACTGACTTTCTCTTAGGTATGCTTACATACTGTAGTTTAAGTGCTAGAAGATATCAATATTTGGCCACGTATTTTTTTCGACTAATACGTGGTGTGAATGAGAACTCTGCCATTCTTGGTAATATTGACTTGTGTGTCCCTGATAACTATCTTAGAAATCGGGAGCATCAGTTGGTTGTTCTTCCGAGGAGCAGAACTAACCTGCCATTGGTGATGCCAATTGGGAGGGCAATAACTCTGTTCAACCAAATTGCTTCGGATGTTGATATATTCCATCTACGTGAGAATGAGTATAGTTGGATGTTATTTTATAAATTCTTAAAATAGGGTCTGCTTAACTCATCCGGTGTACTTCCTTGTACCTATATACTTCATATTTTTTTTGTATTTACACATTTATACTGTAGAATAACTTAATATTGCATAATTACAGTATTACATAATAGTGTTTTAATAATATTTCTTTGTTTCTAAATGTCATGTTGTGAACGTCTTAAACTTATAATTTGTAATGTCCACAATATGTGAAATAAATTAAAATTGAATTGAATTGAATTGAAATTGGTAACATTCGGGTGGGCTTTGTATTTCTTCCGTTTTTGGCCTGATTATCATTTAGTCGTAAACCGATATTTCCGAGAAGTAACATCAAAACCTTTTGAGATATCAATATAAAGTAAGTATACTAGTTTGGCACCAAAAATAATCTCTTTAAAATAATAAACAAGTTATATTAGTCAAGTACACATACAGACGACATTTAAAAAAAACTATATTTTGTGTGTATTGTGGAAATAGTCAAAACACTGACCAATAAATATATATTTCCAGCGCTCAAAATAGAATATATCACTAACCGGAGTGGTAACCAGGTGCTCGATAACTTTACAAAAATATTAACACGATTATTTAATTAAATGTGTATTTCATAAAAAAGTGTGTTCGTTGTTTTTATTATATGTACTTCATATTATCTAGCTCAGTGGATTAAATTAATATTTCCACGAGACGGAGCGAAAATTTTAAGGATTTTATGAACCGGAACGGCGCTCCGGTGCGCTCCGGTCATTTTGAGCCCTTTATATTTCTAAATCACAAACAGACACAATGTTGTATTTATTATTTGTATAGCTGGAATTTAATAATAACTGGGTTTTAAGAGCTTCAAAGTCATAATAATGAGTCAAGTTCGAATGTGTTTCATATCCGAGAAAGTCGTAGTTCCGGAATAAATAAATCACACCAGTGGGGATGTCACATACATTTTCATTACAAGTTAACTAGGCTTCACTGAAATCATTTCAGACGTCATTGGATAAATTGGCTTCAAGGAAAATCTCCCAAAAGATGTCATATTATTTATAGAAATATACATATATTATTTAGGTAGGTATAATATTAATGACAGCTAAAGATATTGAAGAAAGTAGTCTTCTCTATTAGACGGAGCCTAAATAATTTAGGAAAGTGAAGCCAAAAAGGACTCTTTGACTTAGGTTTAAATTATACACAAGCTATTTTGTCTTGCGGATTCATTTGTAGGAAACTTTATACTATTATCATTAGGGATTGCAATACCGGTATCCAAGTACTTTTCTATACCGAAATACCGGTTTTTTAAATCGGACAATACAGATATTGTCGGTATTAAAAGTGGAAACAAAATACATTAATTATTAACATAAAAGGTTTGGGTGTATTTTTAGATGTATCTCAATTCGCGGTTAAATACTGTTCGTTTGTATGATCGTTAGAAACCTCAGTCCTAGTGGCGAATATTTCATGTGGACTTGCCTGTGCCTATTTTTTTATCTTTATCTACTAAAGAGTGTCTTACACAATAATGGGGAAATATATTTTTTTAAAGAAAACAGTGAGCAGTATTGTGTCTCGATTTACTTTTTACAGGATAAAAGTAAAGACATTGCTAACTTTAAAGTGCAATAAACTAATCAAACATTAGGTGGGATTACCAGTGGGACACTCATAATATAGATTTATTGAAAGATCATTCGAAGAAGAAAGTGCCAATAGCGTTCAACTACATGCTACGTAGGTATTTGTAAATATAAGGATCTCTCTTCTTGGTCGTATACTTATGGCTGCGGATCGTGACCAGGGGCGGCTCGTCCATATTGCACTGCGGAACTGCAGCACCCCCAAGCAAATTGAGAAAAATGTAATATTATAATATACATAAATTTATGTATATTATATGAAAATATCAATATTATTTAAGCGTGTTAAGCTCGCCCGCGCACCGATACATCAAATAATTATTATTATACAGCGCGATACTGATATCAGAACGTGAGGCATCACGTGATTTTATGCTGTACCATTTTCGATGGAATATGCTCGAATGGGTGAAGGGGGGCGCGGGGAGCGAGGCTCGCAGCTAGGAGCTTTGTCTGGCACTGCCATTCTGGTAGTGGCTGTATTTCGTGTCGCGTGCGGGTGCATGGTGTGTAAAATTCCCACCTCCGCTCCCGTTATGTATATGCAGCCACGTCATACGCGGCCGGCTAACATAACCCATACGTGTGCCAGATCAAAGAATTTAAGCCCTCATTTTGTCCCGAGCAGAGCCGCACGGGACTGGTGATGCAACCTTGCACCGAAGTGCGAATGCATGATGTTAATTTATATGGCAACTATCAGAGTGACTTTAATTTGAAGAGTCGCAATTTAGTAAAGGCCGCAAAATTGGCCTCGGTTGCCACCATGTCCGGGTGTCCTATTGGGCCCGAATGGGGTCGGACCCGGGCAAACAACTCCGCTCGTTCGGGGCCCATAAGTGGACAGTCCCACAGGACGTGCTCTGCGTCCTGCTGGTCGTGTCCACATGAGCAACCCGACCCATGTCCTGCCAAACCAAACCCCTGCAGTTTGGCCGCAAAGTTTCTATGGCCAGTCATGAATTGACTAGTCCAGTGGGTCGGCACTAGTCTCCTCGTTATGTGTCTCACCGAGACATCTGGAAAGTATAGAAAAGTCTGGCGACCCTTAGAGGAAGCCACCCATCTCGCCTGCCATGCCGCATATGCGGTCTTGTAGACCAGCTCAGATACAGTCTTTCTGTAGTTTCTCCACTCTCGATGGCGGTGTCAGAGGGACACTGGCGAGAGTTGTATTGATCCTCCTCATAAGGAGAGTGATCGATCCTCTAATTTGAACGTGCAAGTCGAGGGGAAAGACCCCCGCAAGGACCGCCAGGGCATCCGAAGATGTGGTCCTATAGGCCTTAGTAAGGCCAATCAGAGCAGCCCTCTGTCCGCTAAGCAGAGCCCTCTTCACAATTGTTAGCGAGGCTTTGGTGTGCCACACGCTGGAGGCATAGCCAGCGATTCCCATGAATATAGCCTCGTAGGCGATTCTCAGGGCCCGAGGCTTTAGGCCCCAATTGTTGCCCGCCAGGCGAGCAACCTTCTGATAGGCTGAGTTGGCCTTAGCCACAATTACTTTAGCATGCTTCAAAAAGGTCTGCTTCTCGTCCAGAACGACCCCCAAGTAGGTCACCTCTCGAGAAAACCTTATAGCAGAGTCGCCGAAGCGCACTGCGGGTGATCGCTTATTTATGTTTATCCTTGAGCTGCCCTTGAGGAGGATAGCTTCCGTTTTGCCAGGTGCAAATGCAAGCTTATTAAGCTTACCCCAGTCAAGGATTCTCGATAATGCGTCCTTAGCTACGCGCTCGAGTGTCGGACGGCTTGACGAGCCAACTAGTAAAAGAAGGTCGTCAGTGTACGCGACGAGCGCGCAGCCCGGTGGCAGAGGTAACGTCAAAACATCGTCAAAAAGTATATTCCATAGCAAGGAGCCAAGCACGGAACCCTGCGGACCGCGTGCGGGTACACTGATTAATTTTGATAACTCAATAATTTTGATATTAATACCAAAATATAATCCAAATAAACATTTATTTTTATTTTTAATCAACCGCAGCACCCACAGTTATAATATCCGCGGGCCGCCACTGATCGTGACCACTTTTTAATTTTGCCATCCTTTGAGCGACCAAGACTTTCCACCCTTTTCGATCTTCCGCTTCTCTCAGGACAGAATGAATGCCCCCAGTCAGCTCTTTCACTTGGTCGATCCAGCGCGCAGTCGCTCTTTCTCTGCTTTGCCTTCCCTGGAGGCCACCCAAAACCACCAAATACGAATTACATATTTTACGAATACCGGTATTTAATATGAAATACCGAAATATCGGTATTGATATTTTCATTTGGCATTGCAATCCCTAATAATTATTATCATACTATCCAGGACACAGGAAGGACTGACTGATCAGATTTTTTCTAAAAGTCAGCCAAATACACCAAGCTATAATTTTTACGACATAACAATCAGAAAAATCGAATCCTTATGTAACTTAATATCATAGGTCTGTATATCACCAAAATATCAATTGGAAAAGATAAAGATGGCGGTTATAAACAATGCTCCGATGTTTCAATACATAAATTATTATTGATAAATTTTTCATAATTATTGCCAACTCTGGTCCGCAAAAAATGGCCAGGAAGGCAAGAAAAGCAGTCACATGACTTGAAAAATGCTAGATTTCCATCAAAATATGTTATGAATTATGACAATAAGTCATATTTTCTTAAAATTTGTTTCATGCCCAGTCAACAAGTTGCTTGAAAAGCATTTTTGAAGTTATACTTCTTTTGGCGCGTTTGGGAAATAAGATCAGAGTGTATTTTTGGCGTGTGACATAAATAACACATAATTTATTTTTTCACACAAAAAAACGCACTGGATTGGATTCGATCCACTGATTGTTCAGTTATCAGCCGAACGCACTACCTTTACGCCACAGTATGATACTGCAACCGTGACTATTATGGGCTTGCGCAGACAGAGAGCGGTCGGAGTTCTGCGTTCAACCGACCGTTGACCGCTAGCGTTCAGGGACAGCAGACAGGTGGCGGTCAACAATAAGCGTTTCATTTGTTTACAAACGTTGTACTGACACAAGCGCTGCATAATGCGAGACCGCTATATTCCGACTGCGAGTGGAAGTGAGAAAGCACCGCTGTTGCGTACTCACTCCCCCGTGTGGTTTCGCTCTATGTTGTGTGACTGCTCAAATTCCTATGACGGGACTGGACGGGAGGTACGGCGTTCTTTGTAATTCCGGGCATAGAACTCTAGAACTCTAGCGTTCCAATTGACCGGCGCGGTCTGACCGCCGGCTGTGTACCCATACAGTATGAAGTCCATACAGTACAAAGAACGCCGAACTCCGAACGCGGAACGCAGACCGCCTGACCGCGCTCTGTCTGCGCAAGTCCTATACAGTATAATATTATAGTTTTTTGCAATTCCTTACGTAAACAAACGATTAAACGTCAGTGTATAGAAATAAACGAACGGCGTTCCAATAAGCGGTCCTTTTTCTTGAGTGTGTAATTTAACAAGATAATTAAGAGTTAGTCAAAGAATCTAGTTTATCACAAGTTTTGTTTTTGTTTTTTTACGCCAATTAAGTATAACTTCTAACGCGCGTACATAAGTACACACACCGTTTTCTTTTTAATCATTACATATTATGCAGGTACATTTAAAATTTGCTCGTGCAGTAGGTGGTACTACATATTTTTCAGTGTTTAAGTTTTTAATCGGTCAATATGTGATGTGATGTGATGTCCTCATTTCCATATAGCAGGTGAGATGTCGCTTCATCAAAATACAGAAACATCTCATCAATCTGAGTTTAAAAAAATGAGAATAAAACAATCAACGTATAAGTAAAACAACTGTGACGTTTGCTGTATGATATAACATTGAATGGTGATTTATTGCGGGCCTTCTCGTACCTAAAACCGGCGCTGTGTCTAGGATAGCAACACTATCATTAATTTTAAACGCGCGAAAATTTTCCGATCCAAAACGGATGTTCGAATTTCGAATAATGCCCTGTTGTTAGTAAACTTCGAACAGTGTTATTTGAATATTTGTGATGTTCACAAAAGATTCGATGAAAAGGTAGAGATGGGAACTGCCAGATGTTCGTAACCGCAAACAATGGAAGCAAACAACAAAAACGATATGACGAACAAGAGAATAACAATATAAACAAAATCCTGACTGTGGGAGTAACGAAATGTCAGGATTGATTTATGGTACAAATAGATCAATCAATTATTCACACATACGCGAAAATATTAATTAGTTTAGTATCATAGTATTTTTTTAACAGTGATTTTATAAATTAAAATCAAAAGCTACCTTGTGCCCTAGATGCTTTTTCGGATATCGAATCGGGGGGCAATAAAAAATTTAAAAAAATACTTAATGAAACGGCAGAAGAAAACTTGTTAAATATCATGAAATATATTTTGATTGTAAATCAATATTTAAGCCACTTGGTGTTTGTTAGTTGTTGGTTGGTCGTTGGTGGTTAAGGGCCCAAATAACCTGTACAGGTCATAAATTAAGAATTTTGTGTCTCTTGAGGAGCCAAGTCTGAACAATCTCTAGGGAAAATGTAATATGTTCAATATAATTAATTAATACTATTGAATTATATTAATAAGTACCATAAATTTGTAGTACCTACCTGTTGTAAGTATAATCATTTGAAATTGACAATAAACCCATATTTTACCTACTTACGTCAAATTTCCGTGGATATAGTGCCTTTAATTATTCATTTATCAATACGAGCGTTTATTAAAAATAATATTAGGTAGGTAGGTACATAGTAAAATATTGTCGGTAAACTTTATATTATTGTAGTTCGCAATTGACTCGTAATTTTGGAAACATTGCAACATTTGCATAGCGTTTTGTATTTGGCATTTGCTGTTTTACATAAATGTTATCATAAAATGATTATTATAATAGCAAGTGAGGATTCAGTCGAAGATCTCTGATGTGCTTCGAATACACGATGATCTCAGTCGATTCCTTGTCAGGGTTGAATTTACCGTAGGACAAGAGGCCCCCCAAAAATGTAAGATTATAATGAATATTTAAAAAAAAAATGGTTTATGTATTTATTTTTTCTCGTAAATTACTGCAGGCCCAAAATTGAAAAAATTTATGAACTTCTAGAAGATGGGATCCAATTAAAAGTACACTTTCTAACGTTTGAATCTCGTTAGTACGTATACCTGCAAGGCATAATGCCAATTTCTACGTTGACACAAATGTTAAAAATTATTTACGCAATATCTTTGGCCAACATCAATATAGTCTGAAATGTTAAAAATAATAGATTTTGATGAAATGATTATTATTTCCAAAGTTTTAATTTAATATTGGTTTTTTCTGGTCACCCAATACAATAATATAATATAAACCTAGGGCCCGGCCCTTTCGTGTGTAAATCCGACATTGGTTCTAACTTGCCAATTTAGGGCTGGGAAAATACTTTTGGAATACGAGAGATTAGGATTATAGAGGTAGAATTAAGCAGTGCAACTTCTTGGTTACTTACACCGATGATAATGATTATTATTATATACCTACCTGTTATTATTTTTAATGTCCAGCGAGACGGAGTGGTAGAGCCGAGTATTTTACGAACCATAGCTGTATATAGGTATTGTTTTTCCTGTTTAGGTTATAATATAGGCAGTGATGCTGCTATGTAAACTAAGATTTTACACTAGGTACCTACTGATATAGATACAGAGGCCCCCCTCTCAATATTGTGCGAATTAATATTATGGATTGCACAAGGGCTGCCTATTTTAAGGAGCAGCGAAAATATTTTCGATTCTGTTTTCATTTTATGTTAAGTATTTAAATCAGTAGGTACTTAAATAAAATGATTAAAAGTTAGTGACCGTAGCGTCCTTAGCGCTTCACAAAGATATTATTCTCACAGTTGAACAAAAATCATCAAACAACTATTACAAAAAGAAAGGCACTAAACGAAAAACACCTTTTTTCATAATTCCTCATACTTACATTAATTAAAATTAATAAATGATGCGTGGTAGGTATACGACTAAGCTAATAAAATTATTTCCGATTCCCCATCAACCTATTTTATAGTTTTTGTTTATAATACTTCCAGTACCTACCACAATATAATTGTTAATGATTATTCATAATAATAATTTTGGTATTTTTGGATTTTGGTCGTGAAAATTTGTAGGTAGGTATTTTTAGGTATGTGTTTTTTTGATGATAAGAGAGAGGGGGAAGATTTTTTGAATTTCGCAATGGCTGTCCGAGCCAAAAGGAGCGGACCTATAATTTTGTTTTTATTCTATTAATAATTACGTTATAGTATATACTTACTTATTTTATTTATATTTCACAAATACTTGCTACTTGAATTAAATGTATTTTCGCCATAATATTTCATTTATTGTAGTATCACTAAAACTAAGTATCACCAAAACATTATCCTTTTACTGGCAATGATTACTAGTAACATTATTTTGACGGCCATTACCGCGCCAAATAACTAGACGTCATACCTGTTTGTTTTGACAGATAAATAAACAGTGACTTTCTTATTGAAATAAGAAATTCTTAATAACAAATCCATTGAATGTGTATAGGATTACACAAAATAATATATCATTTTTATTTATTACTAAATAAAACCCGCGGGGCTATTACAAGTATGGCGAAAGGGTCAAAAACGAAAGTGTTCAAACCTGGCGATTATGTTTTTGCAAAAGTTAAAGGGTATCCTGCTTGGCCAGCTAAGGTTAGAATTTCTTACATTTTAAAACTTATAAATATTAAATTTAATGTGTTTTCTATCAAATCATACTTATAACCTATGTTGAAACTATTGACGTTACGCAATGTTTCCATCATACTGTAAACAGTGTAAACAAATAATTTTGTACAAAATGTATGAATGTTTACCCAAATTTGGGGTCTTTTTACTGGTTCTCCGCCACCGGCCGCTGTCTTCTGTCAGTGAGCGCAGTGTTGCCAACCGAACTATAATTATAGTACATTTTGGTTCGCGTACTATTCGAAAAGTTACATTTTCGTCCGCGTACTATTAAAAAAATATAGTACGTCAAAAATACCAGTTTTGAAAATTTTTATTAATTGAATTCGCTGGTTTGGTTAGGGGTGTGAAGCGAGGGACGGTGTATAATATAAATAATATGGGATTTCAGTGTGCGATATTAGTCTATGGACGTGGTTTTGCGTTGTATACCTACTATAAAAAACTAACGTGACAGTTAATGACGGCGGCCGGTGTTAGCATTTTTAGGTCGTAAGAGGTGTTATAATTAAGCAGGGCATCGGAATTTCTCGAATTCTCCGTTATATTTATGTGACAAACAAAAAACTTTCATTTTCTACACGTCCTATAATTTTTGCTGAAATACTATAATGGCTTTGATCGCGTACTATAATTCGATGACAAAAAGATAGCTAAAATTCACAATGGCGACTGACAGATTACGATGACGGAGAACCAGTAAAAAGCACCCAAATTTGCATTATCGGTAGATTGATTCAGATGGATGACTAGTCACGATCAAAATGACTAAAAGAAAAGCAACTCTGCTTATGTGATGAATGGCTTCTAGATTGAATATTAGACCAAATGAATGCCTTTTCAATGGGAGGTTACGTGTTTTTGAGAACAAGATATAATTTATTTTGGGTCTTGTGACTGGTTCTCCGCCGTGGCGCGCTGCCATCTGTCAGTGGACGAAGTGTTGCCAACCGAACTATAATTATAGTACATTTTGGTCCGCGTACTATTAAAAAAGTATAGTGTGTCAAAAATACCACAATTTTGAAAAATGAAATTAATGGAATTCGTCGGTTAGGTTGGTTTAGGTCATATGGAAAAATGGAATTAATTGAATTCGCCTGTTAGCATATTTTTACATTTTAAACACGTCCTATAATTTTTGGCGAAATACTATCATTTCTTGGACCACGTTCTATAATTCGATGACAAAAAGATAGCTGAATTCAACAAAGGCGACTGACAGCCAAAGACGGCGGACGACCAGTCACAAGCACCATTATTTTTTTATAATATTTATAACCCGAGCAGGAAGAATGAAGAAGAGGAGCATTGCAGCTTCTCCGTTCTGTATTTCACTAGCGATGTCGAATTGTAATTTTGATTGTTTTGTCTGTAATACATACACCTTACCTAAAGATGAGATCCACATCGTGACCCTCTGCTGTCCATTTGTACGTAACCCGCAGTCCCAGGGGTCCCAGGTTCGAATCCTGGGTCTAGCAAATATACATATTGTTTTTCAATATGTGTTTGGAATAAAGAAAATGGACCTAATAGATTATTAAGTGGCAAACGTCCATTTCTTATAAAAAAAAACAAAAATCTGTTAATAGAAACTTTTACTTTGTGGAGGCCCATAGGTTCTTAGGATCGGATATGGTCAAAAAACTGTAACCTCGCGCCTGTAAAGTAAAGCGCCCCGGTGACAATCAATAAAATTGTCAATGTCAATTGACATTATAAGCCGGTCGCGTATGCCGCTCGGCCATTGTGGGTGCACCTATGTATATTTTAATTTAAAAAATGATTTGTTTCAGATTACGATCCTAGAGGGAAAAAAATATAAAGTACGATTTTATGGCACGGGCGAAATGTAAGTATTTTTTTAAAGAAAAATTTTCAATGTTTTAATATTTTCAAAATTTGAAAACCACTGCCTTACATAAAAAACAAACAATTTTTAAATTTCTCTTTTTATTAATTTTACAGAAGCAGCCTCCTGGCGAAGGATCTTTTCGATTACTCTGATCACAAAAAAGCATTCACCTCCAAAGAAAACAAGCGGCCATTTTTTAATCAAGGTTTGGTCGAAATCGATACAGAAATTTCAAATGTCATGACAAATGATGTAGCTCTGGATAGAGAAACACCGACCGGCGTCGGAAGCAGTCAGGAAAGCATGGATGCATCACCGGCCGTTGCAAACAGTGTAGCTGATTCCATGGAAGAATCAATCGATACTTCAATTGGAAATGATGCAGATGCGAGAAGAACAATATCGGGCAGGGTATACCTATTCTATATAATTTTGTATTGTACTTACTTAAAATTATGCAAAAACCACTTAATTTATTTCAGTGATTGATAGCTCAAATGAATGACTTGGGTCCTAAGATAAGCCAAAATACTAAACATAGACCATCCTAACAAGACTCTAATAATTATATTATATTTTCTGAATTCATCGATTGTGTCTTGAACAAATTTGTATAGTAATTTCTATGTTTCTATGTGAAAACTAATTCAACCCCGTTTCTTCCTTTTTCTTATTTATACATATCGATGGTCTAATGTCAATATCCCGTATCTGACCTACCTATATGACGAAAATGACTTTTTGATGTACTAAAAACAACAAAAATACTGCCCATCGACTGCGAAATTCCTATAACTGTGGTTATTTTAACAAAAATGATACAGTAATTTTAGTAATTTCCCGTATCTGAACATTACAGGAATAAACTTGTAATAGCCCGTATCTTGCATCTAAGCTGTCAAGCGTGTTGCATGACGTGTATTGAATTCAGCTTCAAAATGTCACTTTAGAATTATTTAAAAGGTAAAACAGAAAGTAATATAACAAATTTGGATGTTTATCTTTATATTATATATGTCACATTTTATTGGATGTTATTATTATATTAGGCGTTATGTGCTTTGCTTTACCACTTTTTACGTTACGGGTTATTGGCATGTGAAGATTGTTAAAATATCCTGTTAATGTGATACATGTTTAAATCAAAGTGTTACCGTTTGTAAACAATGTTCTGCACATGATAATCACTTCATACCTCTCGCACTCGAATTCAAGTCATAATGCCGTTCTGCTCGTAGACTGAACGTAGCACTGACGTTTGCAACGCTGGCCACTAATTCACACAGCTGCACAACAATTTAATTTCATTACTCAAAGTGAATGAATACATTTATTACTCCATTCAATAAGTTTACAATGGTTAGTAGTAGATGAAGGTGACCCTGGTTGCATCATGACTAAAAGTGAAATAGCAAAATATGAAGTTATGATCTTGTAAAATGAGGATGGAAGTGAAGATAGCTTAGAAAAAGAAACAACACGCCCAATAACAAAGTTATCAGTGATATAATCGCATCTCGAAGATCTAATAACATTTATTGACTATTCGTTAGATAATGAAATTCAACTATACATATTTTTATAATTTTGTTGATTATAAAATAAATAGCAGACTTCAAAAGTGCAAACAAAACTTGATTCTTTTTTCAAAGTAGTATTACCAAAAACAGGTGCGTCAACATCGAACATAAAAGTCCTTCTAACCGTCAGTTCTGTTGTCCGTTCAGTCGAGGTTTCAGTTGCCGGGTCAGTTCGGAATCGGCGATGTATATTGATAACAAATAATATTTATTATATTATCATAATGCCTAAATCCCCCATCAAAAATCCTCCAATCGACAGAGTTGGGAATATAATGATATTATTGTAACTGTAAATGAGTCAAGGCTAGACCAGGATGCACGCACAGCGAAACAAACAGAAAGTTACCGTTATCTGTTTCTGGGCAGACGAAGGATCGAGAGTAGGTAGTACGCGCATTCGGTAACCTACCCTTGAACCTTAAACGTCGCCTCTAAATACAATAATTTGCCACCTTTCGCGCCAAAGCGTGCATTTATAAAATAATGTTGCTAATAATTAATTGTTACATGTCAAGCGAAATATACTGACATAATACTTAATGTCCCTGAATCAGTGTTTTTAATAAGTGGAAAGTGTAAATCAACACCCTACGTAAACCCATACCCATCAATATGTACGTATTTTTTATCCACTAAAAATGAATATTATTTTTATAATTAATTTCTAAATTAATTAGTTGGTGTAATGCAGTACCTATATTTAAATAAATTATAATATTTCAATCAAAATTAGAAAAGTAGTATGAAAAGTATGGCAACATAGTAATTTACACATCAATTTAACTGGCAACTCTAAAAACAGTTATGAAAACGGATAGAAAATATATCAGTTAAAATATAGCAAATAGACAGCTCGACGGAAACGGAGACTGATTTGATAACATAACTGATCGTTTAAAAACACATTAAATGTAACTTCACAATGGGTGTGTCAATATATATCAACGGATATATTATCCAAAGACGAATAGACAGGATTTTGTATGTATTTTTATCTAATGGATTTTCGGCTTTAATTGGCATCCCTTCAACCGCATTAGTCCGTTATATCGTGGTTCTACTGTATTGGTTTTACATTCGCTTACCTCCATGTTTCCTTATTTTGACAAAAAACTGCCAAGCACATTTAGGATTGCAAATGGAATATTTTGATATCTAAAACATATTAAAATTAATAGGAACCATGTTTAAAGTTTGTTGACAAATATAAAAAATGGCAGCTGATGAATATAGCCAACTTTGTAACGAACATTCAGTTAAATACTACTTCACTAGCAACACTACAATGGTATGCATGTATTTCTCTTCATTTCAGAAAACAAGCCCTAGGTTCTCAGACCAAGGATTGGTCTCTCCCAAATCTGAACCAAGATCTCCAATTGCAGAAGTTGCTGTCAGAATTGAAAGGCTCACTCCTAATAGGTATGTACATACCAGTGGCGAAAGGTGGAGGTAGGCTGTTAAGACCTGACATAAATATTGCATACTAAACTTTGTCAGTCAAATGTATTTGTTTTCTATAAACTAAAACTTTAATGTGCAGATAATGTTTGTTAGTTTTTAAAATTCAATCAAACCAAGCCATATTAGATAATAGTCAAAAAATATTCGTTTATCTATAAAATATCGTCTCTGTTCTGGCAGAACACACTAACTGGAGAATACTAGTTTTGAGTAATTTGACTTTGAAGTTGTTAAAATGTTTGAAATGGTCTATCATGTGAGTTTATTAAGTAATCGTAAAAAGAATGACTTTAAAATAAAGACTGTTTATTTATTAAGAAGGTTTCCAGACGGTAAAGTTTGAAATAAGGAACATTTTGGTATAACTAACTCAATATGTCATTTTTCCGAATTAGTGTCTTCTGCCAGAACAGTGACGATATATAAAATTATGCCATTGAAGCATACATAGTTTTAGATATTTTATAGATGGAAGACTATTTTTTATCCATTATCGCTTGGTTTAGGCAGGGCTTAATGAATTTTAAAAACTAACCAACGCCATCTGTAATTATGTATTCTCGATTCAACGAAAAAAAATAAGTATGACTGAAGAAGTGTGGACTATTTTGTCAGATCGCCCATAGCATACCTAAACTATTATGGTTTGGTTTAGGCAGGGTTTGATTGTATTTTAAAAACTAACCAGCACCGTCTGCATATTGTATTCTTAGGTCAATTAAAACAAATAAGTATAGTGTGCACTATTTATGTCAAATCATAACAGCCTACCTCTACCCCTCGCCACTGGTACATACTAATTGACTGGAAATGCATTACTTACATTAAAAAAAAGATTCACATGTACATATTAATAAATACAAAAATCGTTAAACATACAATCAATACCATCAATTTTACCTCGGAACACCATTTGAAAAACGTTATTTTAGAGTATCACACTGTCTTTAACCTTAGCGATATGTAGGGGGGTCTGCCGAAGATCTTGGCCTGGGATCCCTCTTCAGGATGTGCGGTCCATGTTTTGGTGTATAAATTGTTTTACGTGTGGTGTGCCGCGGAATTCTGAGAAGACCTTTGGTGTGCCGTGGGTGAGAAAAGGTTGCGGAGCACTGGTATTACTGGTTCAAAGAAGACTGACATTTCAGTAGACCCTCAACATATAATTTTGACTGAGGATTTGGATAGCAGAAACTTGGTAGTTGCTTCGTGACTGCATCAGCTCATTTATTATATATGATTCAGACTTTCTTAGCCAAACGAACCAATCCTGCGCTTCGTCAGGATTCGTACTTTTCCAAGATGACTTTTGGGGTGTTCTCCAAGCTGAAAATGTTTATGAAAAGCACCCAATTTGAGTCATAAGAAGGTAATATGCAGAATGCAACGGCCACCACAAAAGAGGCACTCCAAAAATGTCCAACAAGGACCAACTTTATTGTCTGATAACATTTTGTTTATTGATGTTTAACCATTTTTACAACGTTTTTATTAGCTCGTATTATTGTTTTTCCAGTGGTTGTTTGTCCAGCACAAATCTTGCAATCGATTTTTAACTAACTTCCCTACTAGTTAGACATTTGAAACTTTTAGAATATGTCAGAACACGATGCCAATGCATTCTTTTAAAACTTTTAGCCATCTTTAAGCAGAATCGAATTCATTTTCACTTAATTCTGTTTTGTATGGAAAGTTATTTCAGAAAAATCCGTAAAAAGTAAGACTATTATTGTTGCTAAGGTGGTGGTCCTAGCAACAAAATT
This sequence comes from Rhyacophila brunnea, assembly GCF_057557595.1. Lineage (NCBI taxonomy): Eukaryota > Metazoa > Arthropoda > Insecta > Trichoptera > Rhyacophilidae > Rhyacophila > Rhyacophila brunnea. The sequence goes on along the minus strand of NW_028232806.1, from coordinate 34,939,076 downwards.
ATTAATATATACGTGCGTTACTATGGAAATCAAAATGAAATGTCAAAATGACATTTCAGTATTCTATATTTGTTTGTTATTTACTTAATATCAAGTACAAGTTTGAGCATATTGAGCATAATAATTCAACAGAAAATTTAAAAACGTATATAAAAAGTTCTTTTTATCTTGTAATTATTTTTAAATTAATTTTGATTGTTTAATATTATTGTTTCGAACCTATTGAATAAATGACATCTGTATATGGTATCGCAAAGCAATTCACATTGACTTCAGGCCATATTACTTCACTGTTTGGAGATTGCATACAAATAACTCATTAAAAATAAATCTTTCCTTTAGGGAGTCCATACATATAAACAATACTTATGCCTTATCTCAAATGGCTCAAATTTATCCTTCATAAGAATGTGAAATAAGATACATTTGTTTTGTAAAATTTCTGTAAGGCTCAACATTATCAGTTTTCTCACAATGGTTACTCTTAATTTCAATTATTATGAATCAGTCTTTGGAAAACCATTGTCCTGTAAGCACAGTTTTGATATTAATATATTTTTCATAAATCTTTACCATCATCTTCATCATCAGCCAGGGTCGATCCACTGCTTAATGAGATCTTGTTTGTTGTAAGTGATATTTATTTTAATGGTTACATGTAAATCGTACATAAAACATTTCACCTGGGCACGTTCGCCGTGAGCGGAAAGAGATGACCGTATACTATACGGTCTCCAATTTTATTAGGTTCAATATGAACATTAATTTAATTTTCTTAGCTGATTTTGGCAAAATTCATGAATTTAAGAATGAAAACCTAACCTAACCTAACAAATAATATAACAAATAACAGTATATAGGCTATTTTCAAAAATTGTTTGCTGCTAGCTTCCTGTGAAGTGTAAACTGACAAAAACCGTGTTTTATTTAGACATGAATTTTATGTTAGTACTATACGACCCAAAGAGGTTGGATGGTCTTTAATATTCGACCATATATTTCTGATACAACATTTCACGGTAAAGTGTGATACGGCGAACTGCATACGTACAAGTTTCCGGACACGTTAATTAATCGACTTTTGGGTACTACTTTATAACTGCATTTGTCAAGCAGCATGTTTGTCAGCTAGGCAACTTACATTGCATGCATTATGCTTTGTGTTATAGCTCTGCAATTTGAGCTTATCTTTATATTATTCTTATCAAGTGTTAGTAAGCAGTACAATGAATGTCTGGGAATGCTTTTGATAAAGATTTGATTTATTGCTCATTGTTTCAGACTCCCTTCTAAGGGATATTGTCATCTGAGAATGCCATTGTAATATCAATGTTTGTTTTATAATATACTTAATCAAAATAGCTTTAGAATTCAGTTTAAATTAAACCTTAGAGAAAGAAGCATCGACTGCATTCACTGTGTTTAACCATACTGTAACAAGTTATTATCCGAAATATAATATATTATATTTATTAGCTTCTAATAAAATCAGTTTAAATATAAAAGGTGTTCATATTAAAATGATCCCACCGTTCCATAACATTTTACCAGTTGTATGCCTTTAGCGAGTTATCTCGCTCTATGAGGCCGTGATCGACAGGCCGTACATACAAATTTCACGAGTTATCTCGTCCGACATTAAACTCAAATAGTTACTAGCCACTGTCGATTGATTTGCATAATCTAAAAAAATAAACACTCAGTGAGATCTGTTTGAATAATTATGACTCATCTCGTGTGCCTAACAAACCTTCCGAGAACTGAGATCCAGTGTTGCTTGTGAATACCGCGCACATCTACCTAGCGACAGTCGCCCGTAGCTTTCGAAACATATAGATATTTGAACGCGGTAATCGGCGAGCCAGTATAGGAATGACCAATTCGTAGGTGTTTGCATGCGACTTCGACCCTTCGACTCGGAGCCCGAGAAGGATGCAACTTGTCGATTACAACAGCCAGATGTTTTTCTCAAACGAAATAGTCGCATTCGAACAATCTGCAGAGCTCCATTTGGCAACGTGTGTTTTGTTATTTGTGTTGAATAACGATGACGTCACATCGACGTAATCGACACGTTTTACGGCGAGACGAGTTTTGATGTGAGAGCCGGCTAAGAACTTTGCTCTACATTCAACGTGTGTCGTTAAAAATCTGCGGTCTGTCAGATTCTGCCATAGTAATATTGTGAGGCATAGAAAAGGTTATAAGCACAATGAAAGGTCATTTGGTAGAAAAGGATAATATAGTGATTGGGTAATTACGCTAACTAATGTTTTTCATCTTTCAGGTATTATAAGGAAGATACCAGTCGCACTCCAGTATTGACGAAACCGAGGCGAAAGAGATCCAAAATATCGCCAACTGCCGAAGAAAAGGTGTTTCCATTCACTCTGCCATTCGCCTCCAGTCCTCAGATGTCTGCGAGTACTTCTCTGGCGATGCCCGGTCCATCCAGCGTCGAGAGGGTTTCCACTCGAGATGCGAGAACTGTCAGTGCAGAGCAGGTATGACTTCTTATAATTTGATTCTCACTAGACATCACGCTATAATAGTTACGAAAGGAGACAGGGCTAAATGCAAAGATTCAACTAATTAATTAAACATTAATCAATTAAACATACATAATTCTGAAAACACTCATGAGAAAATATAGCCAATAGAAAAAATCTTTTTCGAAAAAAGTAAGACACCCGGCAGGATCGAATCTGCGTCTCTTGGGTATCGCGCCCTGTGCATTACCACTATGCTACGAGACGCAGGCTCAGAATTATGTATGTTCAATAATTAGAATGGTACATTCTTAAATCTTGTGAATTATTCGTTGAATAAAAGAAACAGATTGATTGCATATTTAATGTAACCATAGTATTGGTTACCAGTTTGCTTTTACTTACACTAAAACAAGATTTCAATGTACAGTCATACAAACTCATCTAAAGAACGGTCAAAAATGGAACTACGAACTATCATAGGGACGCCATTTTAAAAACGTCATTCGAATGTTAGATTTTATCCAGTTGCAAGTCTTGATTGGGTAGTTTTCGACAGTGGCTCCCCCATCCATTCTATAAGTTTAAAGTTTTAAGTTAAAGGGATAATTGTATTTAAAATAAGAATAGAAATTACAGTGTGGACAATAAGTATATTATACTTTGCACACGACACACATTTCAGTAATTTGTTGTACGTAATTTCCGTTGTGATATTTTCAGGAAAAGCTGTCCAAAGATCTGTCACACTTAGACGGTAAGTTTTCAAACTATTTTGAATGATTTAAATATTGATACATCAATAATAATAAAATGAGACAAAATCTAATTACTTACTTAAGGGGGGACATGCTCGTCGAAGGTCAAAATTGAGTTTTTATTGTATTTTCAAACCATGATCCTGGACACTCCTTAAACGTTGTAGATAATCTATTTATATAATTTTGAAGCCTTATTATCCTTTATAGTTATTTTAAACATTTGATGACTGTATAAAGTATTTTTGTTACATAAAATAGTATTCTTTTAAACCTCTCGCTCTAATGTTTTAGAATATAGTCATATTTCGGTACATAACTGTGCAGTGGTGTTAAGATTTTTTACATTTATTAATTTTCAAACGCATTTATAAAACCATTAGCATAATTTATTACGAGATAATTTTTGTAAAATATTCACGATAAAAAATTATATTGATAATCTCTGTGATCCCAAATTTGACAAGAATTAGGCATTTTATTATTCAAAAAATCGGCAAGATTAACACATTTGAAGATGATTCTAAAGGTATTTATTATAAGCTATTGTACCGTTTAAAAAAAAATAAAAAAAAATTCGGTTAGGTACATGTTCAAACACGCGCGTCAATATCATTATACTCCCTACTTCAATTATAGTTTTTCAATTTATGGCTACGGCCGTATGTTGTAGCTTAACCACTGGGGAATGATAAAAGAAATGGCGTATTTCAAAAAAACACTACCTTATTCTTAGGTCATTAATTATTATAAAGCAATCATTATTCATAAGATATTTATCACACTTGAATGGTCAAGGACATAGCTTATAATAAATATCTTTAGATTCATCTTCAAATGTGTTAATCTTGCCGATTTTTTGAATAATAAAATGCCTAATTCTTGTCAAATTTGGGATCACAGAGATTATCAATATAATTTTTTATCGTGAATATTTTACAAAAATTATCTCGCAATAAATTATGCTAATGGTTTTATAAATGCGTTTAAAAATTAATAAATGTAAAAAATTTTAACACCACTGCACAGTTATGTACCGAAATATGACTATATTCTAAAACATTAGAGCGAGAGGTTTAAAAGAATACTATTTTATGTAACAAAAATACTTTATGCAGTCATCAAATGTTTAAAATAACTATAAAGGATAATAAGGCTTCAAAATTATATAAATAGATTATCTACAACGTTTAAGGAGTGTCCAGGATCATGGTTTGAAAATACAATAAAAACTCAATTTTGACCTTCGACGAGCATGTCCCCCCTTAAGCTGACGCTACAGACAATTCAGGTCCATGGCTGACTGCACAACCATTCTCCAGAGGCATCTCGATCCCAAGATCTCTCTCTCCAGTTGGTCACACTCGGGGCAGCCTGGTGTCCGAGTGCCTACAGGGGTTCCTTCATAAACTTTATAGAGAGCCTTAGATCCATTGCAGCTATTATATCATAAGACATTTACTATTGAGCTTAAATTGTTCAGAGAACTCAGCATTCGTATGTATGCGCCACCGCCACCTTTGATTTTCTTTAACCGGTATTCTTCAGAGAATTTAGTTTTCATATACTTGGATAACCTTCTCTTGTTTCTTTGTTATAACCACATGAATTATATGTGTAAAGTTGTGATTATATTGAGATGCACGACACGTATTGTCACGGCGACAAATTCAGCCTATGGTTTCGTCATTTTGCAGAATATTTTGAACGATCACCGTCTCTGTAAATTTAATGATGGAGAGTGCCAACTCTAATGTATAAGTATTTTGAATTATAATTCATTATTCATGCCAATTTCAATTAATTTTAAGAGTTTCTGCGTGTGTGTATGTTAAAATTAGTTGCGATATTACATCCATAGATAATATTTTGAACAGAACCCAACCTGCAGACCATAGATAATAGACAACATTCTTATAGAAAATACACAGTGCCAACCGCTAAAAACAAAAAACATGCGATTTCATACAGTCAAAAATGTGCAGGCATATAGAAAATGATAAAAAACGTTCATTGAGTCATGCAGTGCGGTGACCTCATTCTTGTTCTGGTGATTTCGACAGTCTTTGCTAACTGACAATGTTCATTAAAAGGTTCAAAATATGCTATGGGATGGGAGCATCAGTCTGATAACATTTTAAACACCAAAAAAACGACATTACACACTCTTTTCCCGTGCTGCAGCTTACTGTGACGTCATGTAATAGTATGCGACGTGCATCTCAATGTAATCACAACTTTATTGTTATGTCAATTATCCTCAGACAGTACAAAAACGAATGTATTGAAAATTATGGTTTTGTCTTTGATATAATTATCCTTACATAATTGTTTTTTATTTTATTTTGCTCCGGTTTGGGAAAAAATTATTATGGTAAGCCTAGTTATTAGGAATGCAGTGATTGGTAGAGAGATATTATGAGGTCATTTACGAGCCTAAGCAGTTGGGAACATGAAAACGAAGATGCTATTGTCAAAACTGCACTATTAATCCACCATGCTAACATTTGGCATATCATTCAATACTTTTTATACTGTGATGAGCTTAGTTCTAAATTCTAACACCGGACGATTTATGATGGTATATCTATCTATAGGTACTACAATAATGATTTGTTTCTTATTTTAGATACAGAGTTAAACAGACGCGGCTTCTTAGCGATTGAAATACGTTTAATAGAACTGGATTTTGGAATAAAAGAGTCAATATGCGTAAACACTCCGGATCCTGCTTCATGCATCATGCTTTTGACGCAACTAAATAGTAAGATTAATATTGTTATGTACCCATTGCGTAATCACCGCATGCACAGAACATCCAATAGATGGCTTATTTCAGCAAAAACAGTTACATAGACTTAATAAAATGTATTTATCAGTGGCATGCAGTGAATTTTGCTTGTAGGGATAAAATATATCGCGAGTGGAGAACTACAAGGTTCTAAGTGTTTGTCCTTGGAGAAACAAAAGTAACAATGAGGCAGCTTAGAATACTACTTCATTGTTGGGTTTGTTTTTTCAAGGACGAACACTTAGAACTTTGTAGTATTCGGCTCGCGATATACCTACTGTTTGCTACATCGGCAGTTGGAGTAGTGTGATGTGTGGTATTGTGCGGAGTAGTGGGTCGCCGATATTCTAACAGTGGTGCCCAACCTTTAGTCTATCTCGAGCAAATTAAGAATTTTAAAATTTTGGCGAACCACACATAGGACGATGAGCTTTTTTTTTTGAAAAAATCAGCACAATAGGTAAAAGAAAACAATAATATTACACTACTACTCTTGATAATTGAACATCTTCAATAGCTGAAATAATTTAATTTAATACACTGCGCACTTAATACATAAACTGAATGCGCGATCCACATTTAATTGGTACGCGGGCAACGTGTTGTTACGTGAGCTACGGGTTGGGCACCGCTGTTTTAAAGGCAGGGTTTAATTGAATTTTACAAACTAACCAACACAATCTGCAATTTGGATTCTTAGTTCAATAAAAACAAATAAGTATGGCTGACAAAGCTTAGTGTCCACTATTTATGTTGGATCTTAACAACCTACCTCTACCCTTCACCACTGAATTGTACGATAGAGACATAGTATTATAGATTCTTCTTCTTTGTCATCCCCTCATGGCTGAGGATCGTGACCACCTTTGAATTTTGTCATCTTTTGATCGACCAAGACTTTCCACCCCTATTGATTAGTACTTAATTTTTTCTGGAGATGCTCCATATCTGCAGCATCTATGTACTGTACGCCACTGGTATTTATTCTTGGTAGATGACATGGTGTTATGTTGGTGCTGAGCAGATTTGAAATATGCGAAGTTTCGTCAGGCTCATTCGACTTGGAAAGTCGAAGTGTTGATGATGAAGGAGACCATGGACCTTGGGCCTTTGATTTTTAATGCCCAAGCAAAGCTTTATTTAGAAAACTTAAATTGCTTGATTTGCTAATTCATTTTGTATATTACAGATTTAGAAATATACCCTCTGATGCTGTTGAAAAACCCCGGCATTGTCGATACAATCATGAAATGTGTGGACTACGTCGGTATGCCCGTCGATCCGGAGTTGCGCACTAAGGACGACATTATGTTCGTATTGATGGCTGCCAAAATCAGGCTTCTATCTCAGCAGTGCATTGACAAATTCACCGTATGTTGTTTCATTTTACCTTTTCATTGAAATTTATTTATTTTACAGACTTATTTACTCTAAACTTTACAAAGTATAAATTCAAAACATCACTACATGACATGGAAAAATGTCCGATCTTAAGAAGATGAAATGGGCCTGCTACGGAGTGGAGGTTTGTGTTAATCGATTTTTGTTTTTACGAGAATGTATGTTAACCACTTGCTCGACATTAGGTCTATACTCTTGACTCCAAACACATTGAAAAAGAAAATGTGTATTTGCCAGACTATGGATTCAAATCAGTGACCTACGACATTACAAGTCGACACATCGTGAAGAAAAATTTTTGAAGAACCGCGACAGGGTCCATAATTTTATTTTGATAGAACAAAATTCCAAAATGTTTTTCTTTGGAACTGAATCTATAATAATAATTATTACAAGATAAAAAGAACCTTTTATATACTTACGTTTTTAAATTTTCTGTTGAATCATATAAACTTGACTTGACTAGCTTAAACGATCAAAAAAATTTGTACATGACATCTCATATTGATTTCCATAGTAACGCACGTATATATTAATAATTTAGTTGCTAGGACCCCAGAGCCCTAGCAACCAATAATGGTGTCGAAATAACTTTTCATACAAAACAGAATTAACTGAAAATGAATTCAATTCTACTTAAAGATGGCTAAAAGTATAAAAATAATGCATTGGTATCGTGTTCTGATGTATTCTAAAAGTTTAAAATGTCTAGCTAGTCAGGAAGTTAGTTAAAAATGGATTGCAAGATTTGTACTGGGTAAACAACCACCGGCCAAATAAGAATACGACCTAATAAAAACGTTGTAAAAAATACGGGTGTTCGTTCGTCAGCTCTACATGTTATACAATAAATTAATATGAATCTCTTTCTAAAATATCATGTTATGAATGTCTCAAATTAATAATTTCCTTAATTTGAAAGAAATTATATTACTTATTCAGTTTTTCTATTTTTAGATGATGTTTCAAATAGAGGCGGGAGAAACGTTTTGGGTGAAATTCACGAAGCTGTTGGACCGATTCAAAATGTGCACAGCCCTTCTTACCCCTATTGATCTCATGCAGATGGTCCGGGAACCTTTCGGTGAGCACTCTTCAACTAAATTAACTGGACACGTCAATTTCAACAAAAGTCTCGCTCCAACTATGCGGTGATAGCAATGACCGCAACCACAACTTTGTGTTTGCGACCAAGGAAGCGATCGGCCGTATCTCAGTCGCAAGATAGATGTTGATGAGATATCTTATTTATACTATCGTTCACGCATATTGATACATGTACAAGATTCAACAATATCTGAACAGAAAAATAGATACTTTTTCCAGTAAAGGTTATAGATATCTGACAAAGATTTGTAAGAATCACACTAATTTCTGTAGGTACAGTTCAGTTTTAACCCTTACACTGCGTATGGCATGTAAACATGCCATAGACTTTATCTCGTATTTTCTATGGCATGTAAAAATGCCATAGACTTTATCTCGTATTTTCGACCAAACTAGAAGAGACACTTGTGGATAATATGCTTTAAAAATTAGTTCAAACCTTTCGGTAGACACATCAGGCAACAGATCATAAAAATGTCAAGTAAAACACAAGGAAATATATTTTTGAAAAAAACACTCGTTATTCAGTCATTTGAATCGCGCGCCATTGCGAAGACGGGTCTACTCGATGCATCAAAACAAAACATTGGTCATGCATCGAAAAGTGTGCATCGATATTATTTTTATTTACAATTAACTATTACGATTACGTTAGTGTTCTGTATTTTTTTGTGATCTCGATAGAAACATTTTGACGATTTGTTTTTAGTATTTTTTGTCATTATAAATATTTGTAAAATAATTATTTCACCCGCCAAAATGTCACTACCACATAATATTATTGAAGAAATCATGCTGGAAAATATTTTATCGACGCACAGCTCTCCAGTAAATTTGTATGGCTTTGTTCATTGTTCCATATTTGATATTTACATTATTATAATGGGTAATAATTTTAATTTTTTATGTGCCACGAAACTGTGTTATCTCATTTTACATGGTCGTATTTTGCCTGGCGATCTTTCGACAGGCCCTTTGTACAATGAAAAAGCCGACGGCGCCTCATAAATTATATTACAATAGTATTTTAGCAGTGGGGTAATTATTTTTACTGTTTTAATCTCCAAAACATCCTAATGAGTAAGTGACACGATGACGAACATTATTTTATGGCGACGAAAATGAATTGATTTGAAACGGTAATAAAATTTGAGTTTACGACTTATAAGTGCGATAACCCACTGATCATTCCACAAGTGTGATTTTGACTCACTGATTTAGTAATATATCTGTCATAGACCGTAACCAACTCTGGCAGCATGTACTCAGCCCTGTGTATTACAAATACAAACGCAGCGGAGCGCTCGCTCGTATGTGTTAAAAATCATGTATGTGACATTGGACGGCCGCCATATTGACCGCGGGGCCAAAGCTTGGATATTTTTAGCGTCTTCATTTTCTTCGATTTTTTTTAGTGAGAATGTCACGAATATAGTTTATTTCTTGGTGTATTTGGAATAACTGATATATAGTTCATCTAGTAATCTATTTTTTAATTTTAAAATCGATCTGTTTTAGCTAAAGTGACCGTTTTAACAGATCAGTTGACTGAAAATAAATACCCGCGAAAATGGCTCGCGTCGAAAGGGTTAAGTACATGTAGGGCTTTTTTTTTTTGGCCAGAACTCACTTCTTGCCAAACTTCTTACCTACTAAAGAAAATTATGTTCAAATATCATTTAAAGCAACTTTTCCTATGCCACGAAGTGCATAAAAATTATACAAATAAACAACTAAAGTTGTAAAAAATAAAATTGTAAAAACACCATATATTTGAATAAATGTATCACTAAGGTTAAAGGCAGTGTGACGCTCTATAGTAGTGTTTTTCATATGGTGTTCGAGGTAAAATTAAGGGTATTCAGTGTATCAACAAACATTAACCAAAAAATGCAATTAGACAACCACATATTTTAAAATGTTTCTGCGCCTGAAGGAAATTAGAACCGCAATCGAGTTTTTTAAGGATCAGAGCAAATTTTTCATGTGCGTTTATCTCACTTATCTGGTTGATCCCCCGGGCTAGAGTCCTGTCAGCCTCCCCCTTTGCGGGGGCCAAAGTTCAGTCCAATTTTCGTTTGGCAAATCGTCTCGATATCTTTTGTTAGTAGAGTCTATGGCCGAATGTCTTCCACTGAGTAACCACCGATCAACGTATTTTGAAGGATCGAAAAGTATCAAACGTGGTCCGACGAGTTTGATGAACAAAAGTGCATAAACTGTTTTGGTCTTCAACGATGCTCTTATTGGGGTAATAATTAGATTCATTTGCGAAAATTCGTGTTCACGTTCACTTGAAGGAAATAAATGGTTATATAATTCAATGCATAATATGTCAAACACGATAGTTTTTCAGGATGTCTTTTCATATGAGATGATTCTGGAAAATTAACTTGTACTATGTAAGCGCGAACATTGTTTCGTTTAATTGCTTTTGAAACATTAAAAATACTGTGAAAATGATGCTGGAACGCCGTTCCACCGCGTTAAATGACAAAAAAAGCCCTGAGTACATGTAATATGTATTTTTAAGATGAACATCTGGCATTTGGATACAGACCTGAGGAGCAATAAAACTAAAAAGATATTAACAAATCAACACAGTTTGGAAATTGACGCTTATTGCAATTCAGGTAGAGTTCATTTCATTTCATTATTATTTATCTATTTATTTTGAATGAATTAAAATTTTATCGGATGTGTCTGACACAGACTAAAATTTTAATGTCATTTAATATATTTTCTCCCATTTCATTCATTTAATAATTCAGTACTCTCTCAGTAATCCGCCACACCAAAACCAAACAAGTGTCCAATTAGTGAAAGCGGTGGATTATAGTGCATAAATACAAAATATGGTAAAAATTAAAACAGGTATTTCGTAAAAATAGTTTTTTTAGATAGAGCAAATTACGGTTTTATTTATAATCAAAATCAAGTATTTACTAAATTATACATATTTATAAACCAAGTTTATTAACTAAATATTAAACAGTAAATCACTTGAGACAACCAGTTGTTCAGTGAGGCAGATATTCTTGAATGGCTTAGGATTCCTGGCTTTCCCTATGACCAAAAGCTTAATTGTAATGAAGGAGAAGTTTCCAAAATAAACCCGTCTCATCTGCGTTGTATACTTGTACGCGGCGGACTACTGAATTTGACAATCGAATACCGGCGAATTATAGAGCTTAATTTTGTGCTTTCAACTAGTAAAAATAACGGCGGATTATAGTAGTTGTCGGATAATCGAGCGGCGGATTACTGGAGTGTACTTTACACCCGACTCTCTTTTTGCACGGGGATAGTAATAAAAGGCGCACATGTTGTAAAAATGGGAAATAGGTTCTGTTACCTAAAATTTGAAATAAATAGAATGTATGTTTTATTTATATATAAAAATTACATACATAATAAGTATTAAATTGACATGGTTTGCAATTTAAAATAAATTTAACAATTTAAATATCTGTACCTTTGAGCTAAAAGTCTGGAAGTCACATATCGTCGTTGAAACTAGAAAATTGTGTAACTCCAAAAACACTACTTTACAGGAGAGACAAAAAACATTATGGTTTCCTATACAAATGTATGGTTTTGGAGTGAAATCATCCATGATTTAACAGTGATACAATTTTTCTGGAATTACAAAATTTGCAAGACGGATAGATATTATCAACGGCCACTAGATGGCATTCAAAGTCAATTTTCGATTAAAACGGAGTTACACAATTTTCTAGTTTCAACGACGATATTCAATATTTTGCAGAAGAGCAGTTTTAACATTGTTAAGCTAATCTAGTTAAAATACTCACTTGCGTTCGGACTAATCCTCCGTTTGTTGGACTTTCATACTTTTGCAATCTTTTTGCTATAGCTTAAAGCAAAACTGACTTAAACTGGACATCTATTCTTTCATCTCTATGGTTTAATAATTGGGCTACCGTTGTTTTAGAAGTAAGTATTTTGAAAACCATGTGACACTAGACTCTCAAATTTTCAGCATTGAGAGAACGTGAATACACATTTAAATCTGCGTACTTAACTCAAAAATGTGACTTCTGCACTTTCAGCTCTAAGGTAACAGATATATTCATTGAGTGTCGCTACTTGACAGTAAACGCACTACGTTGTAAACAGTTCGTAACATGTCAAGTAAAACAATATTCGAAAGAAATCCGTTTATTAAATTCGGTAAACAGATATTAAAAAATATAAACCAGAACGGGAATAAAATTGAAACAGAAGAGCAATATAATAATATACAGTCGAACTTGGTTATTACGATCACGGAAATAGCGAGATCTCTGATGTAATGAGGAAAACATTCATTGACTGTGTGAAGTATGATTTTATCCATACATTTATTCACTTTTATAACGAGCTACTTCTTGGGTATACTGAGCAAAACGGTTAATGTGTCAATCATAATCCGACCGGGCAGTTAAATAGACCGATGCCGCCGGGATCGGATTACGTTTATGACACTAGTTATGTGTCTAAGTACCTAATTGGTGTTTTCGCTGACAACATTGAAAAAGTATCCACGCACATGGTTGAAATTGCATGTAAAAAATCCAAGCTTTGTGAAGTCAGTAGGTAAATACCAGCGCCGGCGGCTCAGCACTTCATTACAATAAACAACTTCTTTTGTAGTTTATGATTGCCATGCTTATTTCAGGGATTTTTACGATGGTTTTCAGATTTTTTATGTTCTATGCTTAAATAGAACGTGGCGCGAAAAATGTTATATAATGATATAACGAGTAATGCTTGTAACGAGTAAAAGTCAGTCGGTCCCATCTTCCTCGTAATAGCCAAGTTCGACTGTATGTGCCAAAACAATCAAATCAAAACAAATCATGCATGATCATAATGCCTGCTCCTGTAGTGTTTTTAAACATACATATTATTTAATATTACTTTTTTTTTGCGGAATAATACATTGGTGACCATAAAATAAGCAACTTAGGATTTGTGATGATACCACTCTAAAGTGAACTGACAAAACTGCTACACCGGATAGTAAAAGCGAGTTGCAAATATGGCCTCCGTGTTAATAGGAATTAGACCAACTTAATGGTTATAGATTGGGCTAATCTACCAGCAGCAAGTACCAAAACCTAGAAACAGTGGGACCATCAGTGGAAAAAGCGGATGTGAAGCAGAGATAAGAAGGTGCACACAGAGGTTACATGTAAATTGGACGTATTACATTTCACCGTAGCACAGTTCGCCGTGAGCTTTCTTTTCTTTCACCGAGATGAAAAAATTACGCATTGTTTATGGATCATTTCATAGCCGATTTTGGCAAAATTCATGAATTCAAGAAAGAAAACCTAACCTAACAAATAATCCAGTATATCGGTTATTTTCAAAATTTATTTGCCGCTAGCTTCCTGTAAACCGACAACAACCGTGTTTTATTTAGACAGTACTATACAACCCAAAGAGGTTAACGATCTTTAATATATGACCATTATATTTCCGATATTCTGATTCCTGATACACCCACGGTGGCCGTGCGGCTTAAGCATTCGACTATAACGCCGTGGGTCCCAGGTTCGAATCCTGGGTCTGGCAAGTACACATATTGTTTTTCAATTTGTGTGTGAGTCAGGGTATGGACCTAGGTTGAGCAAGTGGCTGACATCCATTTCTCGTAAATACAAAATCTGTTAATGCAAACCTCTACTCTGTGGAGTCCCATATGATCCTATTAGGATCGGCCATGGTCAAAAAAAAAAATTTAAATATATTTCCGATACAACGTTTCACGGTGAAGTATGATACGGTGAACTGCATACATACAAATCTCCAGACATAGCACACAGAATGCGAAAAATGCGATGATGCGTCTTATCACTGTATGGAAGCACCGGGAAATTTTAATTGCCACGAAAATGATGTTAGGTGTATGGTGACATGGCGTATAAAATTTTATTACTATTTTAATAGAAACTGTTTATAATTTGAATGTTTTGAGTTGAGGCGTCTAATTCCAAAAAGCGATAAGTCCACATTTGGTTAAAATCGAGAAAAAAATACGCATGTATTCTTTGTATAATTTTACACAATATGACATATTGTGTAAAATTATACATTGTATTGATCTATAAATTCCAAAACGTGACATAACCGTACGAAAAAAAATATTTTAAGTCTCGATTTATTACAAAAAGCGCCAAGTCCGTGTTTCATAAATTATTTAAAGCTTGGTTGATTTCGCGTGTGTAAGTCAACCAATAAGGGAACGTTCAATATTGGAAATAGTGTCTCCCATGCTGTAACATCTGGTAAACTCATGACGGTGCCACGGAAATATGTGCCTTATGCGGAATAAATTTAAAAGTGAGGTACAAGTAGCACTACGTCCAATTTTATTTTGCCTATATTTATTACATTTAAGAGTTTATCGGCTGAAACAAATTACCATTTGGTTCTAATTTCGACATAGAATACAACAGAAAAAATAATCTCACGTTAAAACAAATAATTGAAGCTTGAAACATAAAAACGTTGTTTCCCGAAAATATTGAATTGTGGACTTTTGTTATTAGACGTCTCAGGTTACTAATTTGCTTTCAAACACTAAAAACATTAATAAACGTACAGAAATATGTAGTTAATAGTTATTCATTTGCGATTGAATTATTTTTC
Source organism: Rhyacophila brunnea (assembly GCF_057557595.1). Lineage (NCBI taxonomy): Eukaryota > Metazoa > Arthropoda > Insecta > Trichoptera > Rhyacophilidae > Rhyacophila > Rhyacophila brunnea. Next base: position 34,923,870 of record NW_028232806.1, on the reverse strand, counting down.
AGAAATACCGCCACCAATCGCTTTCGGGATGAAACTTGACAACTGGGATGCTATCAAAGTTGAAAAGGAAGAAAAACAGAGAGGAAAATCGAGCGAGAAATCTTCTGCTGAAATTGCTTCGACGCCAAAGAGTAAAGCTATTAAAGGAACCGTAAGTAAACACAATCTTAAGTCTCGTTGCTCAAATGTCATCTGATTTGGTAAGCTTATAATGTACTTAATTAAAAAACAATATAACTATTTCTTTTATTCAACGAATAATTCACAAGTTTTAAGAATGTACCATTCTTTTATTCATCATCATCATCAGCCGGGGTCAATCCACTGCTGGATGAAGACCTCCCCAAGCTTCTTCCAACTCTCTCGGTCCTGTGTTGTTCGCTGGCACGTATTTCCGTCGAACTTTATCAGTTCGTCAATCCCGCGGCTTTTAAGGCGACCCTGTGGTCGTTTCGTGCCCCTTAGGTACCATTGGATGATGGCATTTGTCCAGCGGCCGTCCTTTCGGCGAGCAATGTGCCCTGCCCATCTCCATTTCAACTGTTTGGCAACGTCTATTACATTGCGTGCTCCTGTCTGCTTCCTAACCCATTCGTTTCTCTTACGGTCCTTTCGCGTGATGCCCAACATACACCTCTCCATGCCTCGCTGTGCGACTCTTAGCCTTTGGATATTTCTCGTGTTGAGGGTCCACGTCTCGCAGCCATACGTGAGCACAGGCAGCACACAATGGTTGAACACCCTACGCTTAAGACATAATGGTAGGTCATTCTTGAAGATACTATTCAGACGTCCGAAAGCACTCCATCCCAGCTTTGTTCTTCGAGCAATTTCATCGTGCATGCTTCCGTCTATGGACACCTGCTGTCCGAGATAGACGTAGCTGCTGACTTGCTCGAGTTGGGTGCCATTAATACAGATAATCGCAGGGTCCGAAAAGCAGTTCCTCATCACTTTTGTTTTTGAGACATTTATCTTTAGGCCAACCGTTTGACTGATATCTGCGAGTTCTTGCATTCTACCTTAGAGGTCCTTCGGGTCTTGTGAGAATATAACAATATCATCTGCAAAGCGCAGGTGACTGAGGTGCTCCCCATTAATTGGAACACCTTTTTCCTCCCAATCAAGTTTCCTGAATAAGTCCTCATGAGTAGCGGTGAATAGTTTACGTGAAATGGTATCACCTTGCCGGACACCTTTGTTGATGGGGAATTTACACAACCGTTTGTGGAGTTTCACGCATGCTGTGGCATCACTGTATATACTGTTCGATATGTTTATGTAGCGTCTGGAAATTCCTTGGTTACTAAGGGCGTCTATAATTGAGAATTTTTTGATGGCATTAAACGCCTTTTCATAGTCTATAAAACCAAGATATAATGGCAGTTTGTATTCCTGGTAGCGCTCTATGATTTCCCTGACGACCTGTATATGATCCATAGTACTGTAGCTTCTTCTGAATCCGGCTTGCTCTCTTGGTTGGTTCTCGTCTAGAACTGTTTCGAGACAGTTTGAGAGTATTTTCGTGAAAACCTTGTACAGAATTGGCAGTAAACTAATTGGTCGATAGTTTTTCCGATCTTCAGTGTCTCCTTTCTTATGGACAATAATAATGGAGGCATTTTTCCATGACTCTGGGATATTCTCTTCAGGCAGATAAGCTGTGAACAAACGTGCGAGCACTTCGCTCACCGTCCTCCCGGCCCGTTTGAGAACATCGATAGTCAGCCCATCTTCTCCCAGGGCTTTCCCACTCTTCATGCACATTATAGCATATTCCACCTCTGTGGTAGTAACCTCGGGAAGACGATCTCCATATTCTCCGTTCACCCGAAGATCTGAATCGATGTCAGTGTTGTCAGTGTCATCTTTGTATAGAGCGCTGTAAAACTCTACATCAGTGTCCAGTAGATGATCCCAGTTACGCACGATACTTTCATCTTGCGCTTTTAGTGTCGTGATCTGCCGTCTCCCTATTGATAGATGCTGCTTGTTCTTGTGTAAGCTCCTTCCTGATGCAACAATTGATTCTACAAGGTTCATATTGAACTTACGAAGATCTTCTCGTATGTTTTTACGTAGAGTTTTGCACAGCATGGAGTACTCGGGATCATTTGCAACTTGATGCTCACTTTTCGTACTCCTACGCAGCTTCATAAGATCCAACGTTTCCTTTGAGAGTTTTCTTACTCGTTCAACCACACCAGCAGCTGTATCTTCCAAAGATTCTATAATGATTTTTGTTATTGCCTCGGTGTTTTGTAAGGAGATGGGGTCATTTTCAGCCTGGAAGGCTGCTAGCCTGTTCTCCAGCTCTTGTTGGAATTTGATTCTGCTTCTCAAGCCTCTGTGGACTCTGGGCTTCTGCATCAGTTTGGATCTCTCACGTTTGATGTTAAATCGTACTTTACACCTTACCATTCGGTGGTCGCTGCCAGTATTAAATCTGTTAATGACTGTGCAGTCTAGAAAAATATCCTTCTTGTCGATGAGGATGTAGTCGATTTCGCTGGTTTGTTTTGCTGGGCTTCGCCATGTTCATTTTCGGGAAGGCTTCTTTTTGAAGAATGAGTTCATGATGTAGAGATTGTGGTTTTCCGCAAACTCCACTAACATGTCTCCTCGGCCATCCCTGGTGCCATGTCCGAAGTGCCCGACCGCTACATCATCCTGGTGTTGGGATCCGATTCGTGCATTAAAGTCCCCCGTTGTGATAGTGAAGTGACATTTCCGTTTATTTTTCAACGTACTGATTTCTTCATATAGCTCCTCCACTTCTTCATCAGGTGAGTTTTGAGTGGGCGCATAAACTTGCAAAAGCAGAATCTGGTATCTTTTGCTGAACTGAAGTGTTAAACTTGCAACTCCATCTGAGGAGAAATCAAATTCAACTATGCGGGCTTACCAGAGTCTGTGGATTAAAAATCCGACACCGCTTATGCGTCCGGTCTTAGTCCCATTATAACAGAGTAAATGTCCGCTGTGAAGATTGACGATATCGTGTCCTTGTCGTCTTATCTCGCTGAGCCCAACAACATCCCAATGGATTTTTTTAAGTTCTTCTTCGAGCTCTAGAAGTTTGGCATTGCTGGATAATGTTCTCGCGTCATATGTGGCAATGGTCATCGGTAGGCAGCCGTTTCCGTCTTTCCGAGGATTCTTAGCACCCTCTGCCTTCCCTTGCTGATTGCTGCCGTGATGAGTGTCAGGTTGGCCTTCGGAGAATAAATGCCGAGATTTTTGTTTGTGTTCTATGAGGGTATTTGGACATAACACACCACGCTGTCCAAACGGGTTGGTGTGTGGTTTTCTGTTTGGGTTTTCCTTTTCGTAGCCAATTCTGAAAACACTTATAAGAAAATATAGCCAATAAAAAAAAAACTTTTTTGTATGTATGCTTTTATTTATGTATGTATGTATGTTCAATAATTAGAATGGTACATTCTTAAATCTTGTGAATTATTCATTGAATAAAATAAATAGTTATTTAAAATTATTAGTAAGTTCAAGTAAGTTACAACAGAAAATATTGGAGTTATCCGTGACGTCAATTAGTAATTAAAAGTAATAAATATTTTAATTTGTAATACAAAAATCAATTGCCTACTTCGACTGACCAGATTGGTGTTTAAACCAACCTGGTCAGTAATTTAATTGAAATATAATACAGTCGAACTTGGTTATTATGAGGAAGATGGGACCGACTGAATTTGCTCGTTATAAGCATTATAAGTATTACTCGTTATATTGTTATATAACATTTTTCGCGCCACATTCTATTTAAGCATAGAACATAAAAATTCTGGAAACCATCGTAAAAATCCCCGAAACAAGCATGGCATTCATAAACTACAAAAGAAGTTGTTTATTGTAATGAAGTGCTAACCCGCCGGCGCTGGTAGGTACCTACTGACTTCACAAAGCTTGGATTTTTTACATGCAATTTCAACCATATGCGTGGATAATTTTTCAATATTGTCGGCGAAAACACCAATTAGGTACTTAGACACTTAACTAGTGTCATAAACGTAATCCGATCCCGGCGGAATCGGTCTAGTTAACTGCCAGGTCGGATTTTATTGCTTAGGGTCGAAAATGTTGTTTTTAAACAATCGACAGTTTTGCTCGGTATACCCGAGAAGTAGCTCATTATAAAAATGAATAAATGTGTGGAGAAAATCATAAACTAAAATGTCAACGAATGTTTCCTCATTACATCCGAGATCTCGCTATTTCTGTGATCGTAATAACCAAGTTTGACTTTATAATTATTACTACACTCTACATACATATTATTAAATTAAAAGTGTTTTTTTTTTCTATTCACAGAAAAGAAGGAATACACAGGAAAGTCGTGGAACTCCTAAAGGAAAATAATTATGCTTCAGTCGTTATTGAGCACAATATTATATTATGTATATATAATATATATATATTTTCTACATGACATATTTAATTTATGTCACTAACATTTACTGTTCATCTCACAAATTGACATATTGTGGCAATGCTGAAACTCTATTAAGGTGTTTACTCCACCCTGCGGAAAAATGCAAAGCTTGCAATTTAATAATTTTTTTTTGAAAGTTTACATTTTCTTCGGTCATATCCGCCCCTTAGCTGGAACATATGGACACCACGTGGCGCCTCCGAGAATTCCTGTCGCTACCCAGTCTTTTTGCATCGTTCCAAGTCATACCAGAATTCCGTAGCTTCGCCGTATAGGAAAACTCTATAAATAGTATTTAGCGGCCTTCCAGGACGCCGGAATCCGGTTGGCTTGAAGAATTGACGAGCCAGGTTGAGGTTCTCTTCTGGCATTTTTGACACTTTTTAAAATATACGAGTCCGTGATTTAACATTTTCTTTTGTTTTTTTTCTTTAGTCACACAAAATTTTCAAATAGATTTTTTGAAGATTTCTTAAATTCAAATATGCACAGAATCATAATCGAAACAAACAAAGAAACATCCATTTTTTTGCTGTAAATCGAGAACTACTGTCCAACAAGATCTTCTTGGATACGTGTTAAAGCTGTGAACTAACAAGCTCCTCCCATTTTCGATTATAGCGCCTTCCGGTTAGCGACGAGTTATCCACGTGTTAAAACTGTGAAGTAAACAAGCTCCTCCTATTTATCAACAACAGCGACTTCCGGCTTGTGCCTAAATCTTCTTGTTGGACAGTACTTGTCGCATCACAATAGAGGAAGATTGGTCAACCGATCCACTCTTATCCAGCCAAATTTTCCGGAAAGCAATGCCAAGAGACGAGTATATCTTACTTTTGGAATGTCGCACTTCTCGGATCCCAATACACAAATTACATTAGATACGAATTCTGATTGACCATTGCCGAGAAATATTGAAAAAAAACAACGAACCCGCATGATAACTTATAATTTCATAAATATGACCACAAAACAATTATCATTGGCTTAATTGACAGAAAAAAAATATTTTTAATGTTTTTAGATAGTAAGTATGTATGTATTAATTAACACATCGCTGAATAGATGATTACTTTTTAATTTCACATTTAAAATGCATGCTAATTACATCGATCAGCTGCCTGATCGTTACGCGCCAGGTGCGTCTACAGCGTCCAAAACACTCTAAAATATCTAGTTCTCAAAAAAATGTTTCAAATTGCAAGCTTCATATTTCGCCGCTGGTGACTCTGGTAGGTGGAGTATTCGCCTTAAGCAGGTATAAATAAAAGGGCTTAAGTTAACATTTTTTATTTTTTACAAATACAAAAATAATCAAACTGCATTACAATCATATCCTAAGTAATTTTAATGAATTGTCATTTTATTGTAGTTTTTCATTACAATATAATATTTGATTGTATGTTTTGTAATTATGTCACTACAGTAAAACTTCGTTAAGGGGGGACATGCTCGTCGAAGTTCAAAATTGAGTTTTTATTGTATTTTCAAACCATGATCCTGGACACTCCTTAAACGTTGTAGATAATCTATTTATATAATTTTGAAGCCTTATTATCCTTTATAGTTATTTTAAACATTTGATGACTGCATAAAGTATTTTTGTTACATAAAATAGTATTCTTTTAAACCTCTCGCTCTAATGTTTTAGAATATAGTCATATTTCGGTACATAACTGTGCAGTGGTGTTAAGATTTTTTACATTCATCAATTTTTAAACGCATTTATGAAACCATTAGTATAATTTATTACGAGATAATTTTTGTAAAATATTCACGATAAAAAATTATATTGATAATCTCTGTGATCCCAAATTTGACAAGAATTAGGCATTTTATTATTCAAAAAATCGGCAAGATTAACACATTTGAAGATGATTCTAAAGATATTTATTATAAGCTATGTCTTTGACAATTCAAGTGTGATAAACATCTTATGAATAATGATTGCTTTATAATAATTATTGACCTAAGAATAAGGTAGTGTTTTTTTGAAATACGCCATTTCTTTTGTCATTCCCCAGTGGTTAAGCTACAACATACGGCCGTAGCCATAAATATACATTGTTTAGGATCATATTTTTATTCAAAAAAATAATTATTTCTTATAATAACAATATTATAATATATCGAGACATTGTCTTCGATGCGTCTAGGGACATCTACAGTAAAACCTCGTTAGTAAGAACACTGATAATTCGAAATTCGCGGTTATTCGAAATTTTCGCGAAAAAACTGTCCCTTGAACATTATTTTCACATAAAACCATACCTTTTATTTGAAAGAATTACATCGGAAATTTGGTAGACACATCTATGATCAGAAACAAAATTAATAGAAATCAAAAAAAAATTTTTCAAAATTTTAATATTTCCCCCCCATACATTTCATAATTCGTAATTCGAATTTTTTTCGATTTTTGGTCCCATGGAATTCGTATTAACGGCCCACGTGCTCGTCGTAGGTCAAAATTGAGTTTTTATTGTATTTTCAAACCATGATTCTGGACACTCCTTAAACGTTGTAGATAATCTATTTATATAATTTTGAAGCCTTATTATCCTTTATTGTTATTTTAAACATTTGATGACTGCATAAAGTATTTTTGTTACATAAAATAGTATTCTTTTAAACCTCTCGCTCTAATGTTTTAGAATATAGTCATATTTCGGTACATAACTGTGCAGTGGTGTTAAGATTTTTTACATTCATTAATTTTTAAACGCATTTATAAAACCATTAGTATAATTTATTACGAGATAATTTTTGTAAAATATTCACGATTAAAAATTATATTGATAATCTCTGTGATCCCAAATTTGACAAGAATTAGGCATTTTATTATTCAAAAAATCGGCAAGATTAACACATTTGAAGATGATTCTAAAGATATTTATTATAAGCTATGTCTTTTCCACCACGACCATTCAAGTGTGATAAACATCTTATGAATAATGGTTTTATGTGAAAATAATGTTCAAGGGACAGTTTTTTCGCGAAAATTTCAAATAACCGCGAATTTCGAATTATCAGTGTTCTTACTAACGAGGTTTTACTGTAGATGTCCCTAGACGCATCGAAGACAATGTCTCGATATATTATAATATTGTTATTATAAGAAATAATTATTTTTTTGAATAAAAATATGATCCTAAACAATGTATATTTTACAAATTACTTAAAACACAAAAAAGTTACAGAGATTTAGTAAAGTTCATCCAAATCTTTCATATTTATGTTCTTGATTTGAGTGATCCTATTATATCTGCCACCATTAAGTTTAGTGGCGCCAATTTCGGCCGCTTAAGATTAAGCAGCAGTTATGACCACTTATATACATAAATAAGTATGACTATGCATCTGGCCATTAGTACATTAAAAAATTGACATACCTCATAATAATAAATTTTACTTGGAACTATTCTACAACCAACATGTTATGACTGTGACCTCTAAAAGCAGTGTAAAGGAGGGAAACATGGATCGCAGTATAGATAATAAACATGAAAGAACGGGGGATTTGTAGTTCTGTAGATCGCCGCTAAGGCGTCCACTGACATGATATTATAATGATGAGTCTATAATATTAATACTCATAATTTCAAGTCGACATAATATGTACTAATATTATTAAGATATATATATTATAATTATCACCGGCCTTCCGCGTGTGAAGCGGAGATGGCAGGCCGTGATAACGTCAAGGCCAAAGCGGGGGTGGGAGACAGAAACGCACGGGGTATTTTGTCAAGGCTGGTATATTTTAAGTGGGTACAGGTTATTGTCGTGGCGGTGGGTTGGTCATGGCGATGCAGTCTTTTTGGCTGGCTGTCCGGAATGCTTTAGCTTGGTATCTTGCTTGGCGCCGACACGGTCCTTTTGGCTGGAGAATAGGGGATGCTGGCTTGGCTTCGCGTCCGAGGCGAGCAGAGATCCTGGTTGGTCGACGTCTGATACGAGAGAGAGCTTTTGCGGGCGATGCTGTTGGTTCGGCGTCACGGGAAAGAGAGAGCTTTTCGCGCGCGTCCCACTGTCAGATTTCGGCATTAACGCGCTCTCTGTTTTACCGACGAATCGACTAGTGGCGGTGCGAGCGACCGTTTTTGACAGGCCGCGTCTGTGTTTGGCGGGATTCTGAAGAATTTGAATTTACGATTCTTTGAGGCGGGCTTCGCTCGGCAGAGGGTTGCGAGAACCGCGTAGAGTGGACGTAGGCTGTGGTATTTTGGGAAATATGATGGTTCGGTCTGCCCTTTGAGGTGGTCTCCTGTGGGAGACCTTCATCTGGTATCAAACGACCTCTCCGGGAAACGACCGAACCGTCGTCTTTTCCATCAGCCTACCGTCGCTTATCCTTGGGGGCCGATTCACCTCTGTGCGGCTTTGACGCGTCCGATGGTCTTGGCGTGCTTGAGGCTTCTTTGCCTCCTAGCTGCTGAGGTTTCCACTTCCACATGGTGGTTCCCTTGGATCGGCCAGCTCGTCGCATCCTTGGGTCGTCAAAGAGTGAGGTGGGACCTGTTGCGCCTGCTAGTCGCCGTCATTGTGTGACTAGAGACCAGGGCACCAATCTCAGCTTCCTCGTGAAGTTTTCGCGGAGGTGTCAGACATGTCAGTCAGGGACACTCCGTGATAGCGCCGGTTCCAAGAATAGACGTCTGGTGGTGGGGTCCGGTGTTGGAAGTGGGACCTTGAGCTCTTGAGCGTCGTCTTCTCGCACGTCCAAGGCGTCGAAGCGGTTTGGCCATAGGTGTCGTGGTTTTAAGGCGGGCGTGACATCCTCGCTGGTGTCAGATGTTTGTCTTGTTGGTCGATTAATGCTGGGGGTCTTGCTGCGTCACTGGAATCTTGGCTTCCGCTTCAGTCTTCTTGGTCCCTCAGGTTGCAGATCCGATGTAGCCTTGGGCCGTCGGCGATTGAGGCGGTGTCTGATGTATCTGCTGGTCACCGCCGGTTGGGCAACCAGAGACCAGGCGACCAACCTCGGTCTGCCGTAAGGTATATCACGAAGGTGCCGGGCGTCGCGCCGGGGCACTCCGTGATAACGCCGGTGCCAAATGGTAAGCGGCTGGTTATGGGGTTTGGTACTGAAGCATGACCTTGAGTCTTTGCGAGGAGCGTCGTAAGGCTCGCTAGGCTTGATAAGGCTGGTGGTTATGCTAGGCGAGACATCCGCGCCGGTGGCAGATGTTTCGCCTGGGTTTGAGGTACGAGCGCCGTTGGCTGGCACCTCGCTATGCTAGGTGACGTCGGTTACGAAGAGCGTCGGCGTCGGTAGCCGGGGCATCTCCGTGTAGCGTCGCGACGCCGTTGGCCATAATATCTTATGTATTCCTCCGTGGGCCAGGGTCAACGGGTTATACCGCTGGTCGGAGGAACATAACGATGCTGCTGATTCATGGTGCTGTCACGTCTTTTGATGGAGCCGATGTCCATGCTGATTTGCTATCCAGGCTGTTGCTTCTGTCAGGCGCCACTGGTGTGCTGAATTCCAGGTTTCGGGACCACGCGGTTTTTTTTGCGTGGCCCCCCAGCATTGTCTGGCTATACTTTCCACATCGTATGAACTTGCGGGAGTACGTTCCGCTCGATCTCGTGTGTCATTTCCGTTGCGAGGAACGTATCGCCGCGTGTCTCGATGTCGCGATTGCACGCGCGAAACAAGGTCAATTTGACACTGTAAATACCGGCCGTGTGTTTCTCCCCCGGTAGAGTGAGTACTCGCAAATGTCACTGTTTGAGGAAGTTCACAGTTGTACTCACTCTGCTGGCGTATCTCAGGGTCGATGCTGGCTCCGGTGGACACAATTCTGCCCACAAGCCCCACGTTGGGCGCCAACTTATCACCGGCCTTCCGCGTGTGAAGCGGAGATGGCAGGCCGTGATAACGTCAAGGCCAAAGCGGGGGTGGGAGACAGAAACGCACGGGGTATTTTGTCAAGGCTGGTATATTTTAAGTGGGTACAGGTTATTGTCGTGGCGGTGGGTTGGTCATGGCGATGCAGTCTTTTTGGCTGGCTGTCCGGAATGCTTTAGCTTGGTTTCTTGCTTGGCGCCGACACGGTCCTTTTGGCTGGAGAATAGTGGATGCTGGCTTGGCTTCGCGTCCGAGGCGAGCAGAGATCCTGGTTGGTCGACGTCTGATACGAGAGAGAGCTTTTGCGGGCGATGCTGTTGGTTCGGCGTCACAGGAAAGAGAGAGCTTTTCGCGCGCGTCCCACTGTCAGATTCCGGCATTAACGCGCTCTCTGTTTTACCGACGAATCGACTAGTGGCGGTGCGAGCGACCGTTTTTGACAGGCCGCGTCTGTGTTTGGCGGGATTCTGAAGAATTTGAATTTACGATTCTTTGAGGCGGGCTTCGCTCGGCAGAGGGTTGCGAGAACCGCGTAGAGTGGACGTAGGCTGTGGTATTTTGGGAAATATGATGGTTCGGTCTGCCCTTTGAGGTGGTCTCCTGTGGGATACCTTCATCTGGTATCATAATCACATGGTAATAGTAAGAATATAAAAAAATTCATTAAGGACACAGTAATCATTTTTTTACCATGTGCGATCCTAAGATCAATATGGGGCTCTGCAGAGTGGAGATTGTATTAATCTATTGACTACCGACATTCTGAAAACAAAATTGGCAATATTCTCAACATCAACGAAGGTCCGGAATATTTTAAGACCAGTAAAGGTGACCAGATGAGCTGTCGCGGATTTCCAAAGAAGTGTATAGGATATAACTTCCAGAACTTTCATTTTATTGATTAAAATATATACATAATAGGTACTTACCTATTCGCATAATTTAATGATCAGGACCAGTTGCATCTGCTTCAATAGGGCAATTCTCAGCTTTTGACCATTGAATAACTTATGGTGGCTTATTTTAATATGATTTTCATTATTAAAAGTCATTAATTCAGAATGACTATTAACCAAGGAAGTGTAATGAAAAATGAGCATACATGTCACTAACTATTTTCATTTATGAAATCCTAAAATTTGGCACAGTCGGTAAAAACGACGAAGTTACGGTCGCAGACTGCTTTATCCTTTCACACTGAGGGAGACGATTCCTCGGAGGAAGTAGGTAATTTTACTATCCGGCTGCAGACGAGGGAAGTCCAGTCCAGAACTGCTGTCTCCACTACAGGCACTCATTCCAGCAATTTGAAATTATAAGATGTACTTAAACGGCCAGATCAGGTAGGTACCTATTTCAAATTTTCACATAGACCCGTGCACTGAACAGTGATTCCAGATACCTACCCAGTTTTAGCTCATAAACTATAATTTCTTTACTTTTCAGCAGATTAAAAAAATATAATTTATGATCTTTTAAAGTCCTTTATGAAATAAAATAATAAGTATATTTAGGTAGGTAAGTATTATTTTTAAAGAGAATAAAAAAACTAACTAGGAACACATGAAATACGTATGAAATTACAGTTGCTTCTGCCCGACGAGGCTTAACTCAAAAGACTCTACGGCTCTACCTTTAGGGTTAGTAGGGACCATCCCCACTTCATTATCACGTCAGATATTTTTATCATAGTCATAATTTATATCTACTTAATTACATGATTAAATAAGCTATTTAATTTATTTTTTCCATCTAAATCGCAATTAAAGAGATATTTATTATTATTATAAAAATAAATAAAGCAATGATTGTAAATTATGTCACAACATAATAATGATTACGTGGTATTAAAATAAATAATTAAATTAAAATACGCCCTATTTCACGGTGGCACATATTATGTACAAATTAAGAAAGCTATAGCGTTTATTTTTCGTTGACCGGGGTGGGGTCACTCAGCAGTGGCGCACCCCCCAAACATGAAAATTATCAGAATGATTTTAAACATTGAAATTGAAAGCCAATAGGACAAAGAGCCTATGGGACTAATTTACATTCTCCTCCTTGGGCCCCCCCAATATTAAATCCTGGGTGTGCCACTGTCACTCAGTACCAACCCGTTGCCGTGGTACAAATCTCGTTCTACAAAGGATGAGAATGCATTAGCGTTAGTATACGCATACTGGAGAGCGAATCAAATAACCCTTAGTAAATAACTGTACATAATGTATAATATGAGAGAGTAGGTAAATATTTATATTTATTAATGGCTAAACCCCACCATCTAGAAAGTCATCGAGCAGCCACTGTATATATAAATAGCATTGATTAAATCGATCAAACATGCCTAGTATAATCTATAATTAACGGTTCCTAATTAATATCTCCTTTCCGATTATTTCTCGAGATTTTTCGATCACTACCTCTTACCCTCTGACTACATATTATTGTAGTTGACATAATGGTCGACATTCAATTTAATAAAATTAATAGACTGGCCCATGGTCCCCACATCCTAAAGCGGGCCCCCAGTCCACGGTGTTTGGCGCCCCCCCCCCCCCAACCTATCGCTAAGGTTAAGAATAGTCTAATATTCTACATTAGTGTTCTCCAAATGGTATTCCTTGAAGTAAACTTAAGGGTATTCCACTTAAATTATTGAGCTTTTAGCATTCGGCATCGTATTATGAAGCACTGATCGCGACCCTCTTTTGTGATATCCAAGTAAAATACGACCCTTCGCCACATTGGATAGTCATTTTTATTAGTTAGGAAACAATTAGGAGGATAGTAGAAAATACTGCTCGTTAAATTTAAAATTTAAAAAGATTTTTTTTGCTATTAGAGCAAATTTGTGGTGAATGTTTATCTCACGTAACCGGTCAAGCCACCATGCCGGGCCCCAGGCTAGAGCCCTGTCAGCCCCTCCTTGTGGGGGCTATGGACTGGCCCATTTCATCCAGCATAGTTTTGGATTCAAATATTTTTAGCTAATTTTCTTCAATCTTTTTGTCAATATCATATCTTAGAAAACTACCCACCCTCGCGGAATGGAACCCAATCTGGGAAACGATGATGATGCAAACTGAGGAAGTGGAATAAAAATTAAAACGATCGGCAATGAAGCCAAGGAAAACCTAAACATATATTATGTCAAAAATTCTCATTTTCAACTCGAGTTGGTAATACCGCAATAAACAAAAATATATACCTAATTTTTGGTATTTCTCAAAAAAAAACCGCCACTTTTTCATAAAAAATAACCCACGATTAAATCTTTATAATCTTTATCCTTTCATAGCATAATGCCTAACTTAATTATATTATCGCTTCTACTAATAATTAGGACTGTGGTCACTGCGGCTAAAAAATTTAATTTATTCAAGAATCAAAAGTTTACCTGGTCTTCCAAGAAATGACACCGTTATTGTTTACACAAATTTAACTAATATAAATAATAAACACAGAAACTCGTTTCGTATCATTTGACTGTGGCTCTTTGCCCTGTTAACATCAATTATTATTTGTGCTGTGTGTGATAATAATCTAATTAATTAACATGGCAGTATGTGATTTTAGCGTAGTTTCGATATTGGTGGTGTGTTTCTTAGCTGGTGTTCACTGTCAGGAGACAAGTGGAATGTCTTTTATTGGGACAGCTATTGCTGGTTTCAACCCGTGCTCTGATCAATTCGTCGGAATGGTAAGAGAATCAGGAAGACCTCCATCCAAAGATAACTATTGGACTGGGGAATTCGACCTCTTAAAATACAAGGATATTCCAGAGGCTATAATTTCAATGACGCTCGATTCAGAAGCAGTTGTTACTGTGGTGAGTACCCTACTATATTATAGTTGGTTTTATAAGACTCTATAAGAGAGAGCAGTGGTTCTCACGTGAAATTTAACTGTGGCCGTACAATTGACATTGACAGTTCTATGAAAACGTCTGGTGGCCGCACCAAATTTCACTTTTGTTGTGATTGAAAAAATTAAAGCTAAACTTTATTTAATGGATCAATTTATTTATGGACAACTGGGACTGCCCGTTGATGGGATCCGACCGAGCGGGGCTGTTTGCCAGGGTCCGTCCACACACGGGCCCGATTGACCACGCCGACTTGATATCAACCAAAGCCAACTTTGAGGCATTCGAAAAATTTGCTGCGTCATATGGAGGACGGAATAATTCAGATCCCTCCTTAGATTCATCACTATCAACTCCTGACTCCTCTGTTTCGGCAGAGTTTCAGTACACGGGTACAGAGGACACGTCATGTTATTAAAAATAAATGACGGCAGAGCAAGTCAAGATTGTTTTTATTTTCTAAAACTCTTTCTTTAAGCACTAAGGTGCATGGTTGCTTCATCAGTCCCGTACAGCATCGCTTCGGGACAAGGAAGTGTGGCACTAAAATCAGTGACGTCCCGTGGGAGTAGGCAGATTGAGCGTCGCTTTGGGGCGGCAGTTACTCGAAGGGCGGCAAATCGAGGAGAATCATTAGGTGTATATAGAAATAGTTATCTAAACTTAGTAATAACGGAAATATCTTCCCATTAAAAGATTGAGTCACTGGTTGGAAACAAAATGTATTAATTAACATAAACAGACCCGATTTTTTTATGTCGGGTTTGCGATGTCTAGTTTACCTCCGTTGTTCTTGGACGTCACATCCATCATGAATAGCAATGCCACGTGTATATTTGCGAATTCTATTTGAATTATAGGTAGGTACCTACTAACCAAATTAATTTATCCAAATATTTTTGCCAGTCTTTCGCGAGTTTTGAAAGTTGTCAGGTGTATATTTAAATGTATCTAAAACCGTGGACACGCAATATTGTCTATTGAAGTATGGAATTTAAATTAGATTTAGTGGTACCTATATATTTTGTTAGTAATGTACGCATACAACACATTTCTTAGATACTGCAGTCATGAAAGGATGATAAAAAATGGGGTGGCATTTTGGCGCTGCGTAGGGGCGGCATTTTACCTAGGGACGTCACTGACTAAAATCTATTCATAGCGATACATACACGTTCATAGCGTCATGGAAGGCGGCCGTGCACAAACCGCGGCTGCATATACATGGCGGGTGGAGATGGGGAAACTCAAATCAAGTCCATTTAATAAAAGACAAATGCATATTATTTATCAGCTGTCAACACTCTGACTTGGATATTTATTTTTTATGAAGTGCATTACACTAAATGATTTTTCACAGGATACAGACAAATCGACAATATTAATAAAGCAATTGTTGCCAATTCTTTCAATTGACTTGATTCTTGGTCAACGTATAACTTCGACCAAATTTTTTCAACCGCGGTATTATTAAAATGGTTTTTAAGTACTAAGCATTTCCTATAACGCATATTTAACGCTAGCCCAATTAATTACATTCAATACTGATAATGATTTTGTTGGCCGCATTTGAGAACCACTGCTCGAGAGAAAATTACTAAAATCATTTTGTTTCACTTTTTTAGTCGCCTGTCCCATTTTCCTGCTATACGCGTACATATAACGTACTGTTACGTCCCCAAAAAGTGGAATAGTTTAAGTAAGATAGTTAATCACTTTACGAATACGAATTTAAATAGTCTTTATACTTGTAAGGTATTATTTGCTATTTTATTATTATTATACAGAGGACTATGAAATAGGACTCTGTAAAAGTCTCTTTTGTTTTGTCAGGAATAGCGAAAGAGGGCGGATATGTTCACAGGAGATATCAAATCGAAAATAGAAGAACTTTTGATAGATGTTTGATTTATTAAACGGTGATAAATTACAAGTAATACAGATTTATTACAATTGACAGAAAGCCAACTTACATACTATAGGCACAATGGTTGACAAAGAACTAACAAATTAATTACGTGTACAATGGTTCATATATAGATTGAATAATGTTCTAGATGTTTCCAATTATCAAACACAAATAACATGATATTATTGTTTTGTGGTTTTCTAGAATTAATTAGAATAAAATGAATCAATATTTAAATTGACAATATTATTGATATCAGAGGATGCTATTGTTATCA
Organism: Rhyacophila brunnea; assembly: GCF_057557595.1. Taxonomy (NCBI): domain Eukaryota; kingdom Metazoa; phylum Arthropoda; class Insecta; order Trichoptera; family Rhyacophilidae; genus Rhyacophila; species Rhyacophila brunnea. The sequence continues at coordinate 34,907,509 of NW_028232806.1, read as the reverse complement.
GAGGAAGTTGCGGTTTCTCTAATTAGAATCTCTTATCTACGTATCGATCTAATGCATAACAGTACGTTGACACTCACACAATTATTGATATGATAAATCAGGGAGGGGAAAACTTTTTGTATGGAGGGCAAAATTCAAGAATTCAAAATGAGCGGTGGGCCGCAAGTAAAATACCATTTTTAGATATACACTATTTATTATCACGAAAAATAAACGCTACAAAAAAAATAATGAGAAGAATAAAACTGTTGTACATTTTTTAATTTTTTTTAAATTCAGGTGTTAATTTTGTAGTTGATATTCTCAAAAGTGATTGTAAATGGGCATCGGAGATATTTGATCGCAAAGAATTTTTATTGAGGTTCATGATCGAAAATGTTTGTCCACATGTATAGGTTGATCCAAAAATAACGAACATTTTTCTTGCATAATCTTTAAGTTGGTCGAATTTGTCTGAATTAAGGGCATTGTAAAATTTGGAGATTTCTTCACGACGATGCAATTCTCTTAAATCAGTGTCACACTGCAGATCAATAATCTCACGTTGTAGCTCTGTCGCGTCGGTACACTATCAATATCTATTGAAAATGGATCGCGTACTATTGCTAAACAAATTTTAATCTATGTCAATATGTTTTTTAAAAAATTATAAAAAAGTTATTCGTAATCAGTAAATTGTACGTAAAACATTTCACCGTGGCACAGATCGCCATGAGTTTTCTATCGGTAAGAGATGACCGTATACTATACGGTCTCTAATTTTATTAGATCTAATAAATATGAACATTAATTCAAATTTCACAGTTGATTTTCGCGACATTCATGAATTCAAAAATTAAGACTTAACCTAACCTAAGCGAATCTAACCTAACAAATAATCCAGTATTTTCAAAAATTGTTTGCTGCTGGCTTCCTGTAAAATGTAAACCGACAAGAACCGTGTTTTATTTAGACATGAATTTTATGTCAGTACTATACGACCCAAAGAGGTTGGCCGCACTTATATTGCCATATATTTCCGATACAACATTTCACGGTGAAGTGTAATACGACGAACTGCATACGTACAAGTTTCCGGACACGATATTTAATCGACTTTTGGGTACTACTTTATAACTGAATTTGTCAAGCAGCATGTTTGTCAGCTAGGCAACTTATATTGCATGCATTATGCTTTGTGTTATAGCTCTGCAATTTGAGATTTTCTTTATATTATTCTTATCAAGTGTTAGTAAGTAGTACAATGTACACGGATTCCTACAAGGGTGTCATTAATTAATGCAAATTTTTGTTTTGTTTTTTGTTTGTTTTTCTTCATTTTTTCTTCATCTTGATTTATGTTTTTTTTCAGGAGGGTGAAAAAGCCAGTGTTTCCGCTGACGGTAAAACCTTCAGATTCACAACATTCGGCAAAGTGCCACCTTCATTGTCCTTCGAAGTGAACGCACCAGCCAACAAGCCTTTCCCGAATATCGTCTCTGTAACTGTCAATGGTCTGGCGGTATGCAAAAATCCTAAACCGGTAAGAGAGATGATAATATTATTAATAATACGTACGCTTTGTTAGGTCAGTTTTTCCAACATTTTTCATATCCACAACACAGTTCTGCAACTTTTCAAAAAAAAAAAAAAAATCAAACATAATATACTGCATGCACTGTGGACCGGACCATTGCCGACTCAAGTAGAAAGCCGATACATTCACAACGACTGGTCCTACTTTTTCCGCCCCTCCCATTGTTTTATAAGAATGACCTGTCATTGTTCTATATAGTGCTCATACTAACGCGTCTGTCGTGTTCACACAGGGAATGGTTTGATTTGAATAGATAAGTTACATGATAAATAACACACTAGCATTAACACACATTCTACAAATGTAATGCATAAATCAATGCTACATATTTTTTGGAAATCGATATTACCGCCAGTTTTTGTGTAAAGGACTAGTCCGACTTTGACAGCTGATGAATAGGAATGTATGTTATTTATTAATAACACTGATAGTTAATATATTTGATTTGAGAATGTTTTATAATTCAATTTGAAACGAGAAAGGGCGAATCAATATGTCAAGCAATCTGGGATTTGATTTTGACAGCTGAAAAGTGGACCACTCGTTGCTTGTGCAAAAAGTTATGCTCAGGCTTTATTAATCTAAAGATGTCGCAATTGATTTGTCATAATATTTAAAAAGGGGCCAGGAAACATTCATACAATTAAAAAAAGTATAGCATTTTTTTTAAAAGTTACCCAAAGCATAACAAAATCCCTGCAAACATCATCAACGTCCTAAACTTATAATTTTCAATGTCCACAATATGTTAAAAAAAAAAATAATTGAACTTGAAAACCAAAGAGCCCCTTAATAATATAACCGGTCAACGGATTTTTTTTAAAATTAAGTATTAATAACCATCTCCTTGCTTTTTCGTACAAGGTGGTTGTTAGTAATTTTGAACAATCACAAACAACCAGGCTTTGAGAAAATCACATACATAATAAATATTGTGTTCTCACCGGGTCGAACCCAGAGCTCCTGGATGAAAGGACAGCGCCTTACGCACTCTACCACGAGAGCGCCTCAACGGATGCTTACTACTAGGTACATAAACATTAAACCACTAAAATATTATTATGTGTCATAATCAGGGAATTATGTCAGAAATAATGGGAAATAAAATACCTAACGGGTAAGGAGAAGCAGGCAATTGATTTCGAGTAAGGAACAATAAAGACAATTCAAATAAATAATTACAAGAAAAAAATAACTTTTTATACACCACGTTATTAAATTTTCTGTTGAATCATATAAACTTGACAATTCTATGTATTAATAAATATAGAATAGGTACTGAAATGTCATTTTGACATTTCATATTGATTTCCATAGTAACGCACGTAGGTATATATCTATTAATAATTTAGTTGCTAGGACCCCTTAGCAACGAAATTTTTTCCGAAATAACTTTCCATACAAAACAGAATTAACTGAAAATGAATTCAATTCTGTTTAAAGATGGCTAAAAGTTTTAAACGAATGCATTGTTCATATATTTGTACCTACATAATATATTCTAAAAGTTTCGAATGTCTAGCTAGTCGGGAAGTTAGTTAAAAATCGATCGCAAGATTGGACAAACAAGAAAAAATTTATACTGGACACACAAGAAAAAGTCTTTACCGGACAAACAATAATACGAGCTAATAAAAACGTGGTAAATTACGTCATGTTACTGACAACTGCTCTCGGTTTAAGCATCGACACTCATTATTAATATTGGTGTATTACACAATATACTATTGCATGTCTATAATGCGTGGTTCATTTTCGTAGGACACTCACACAATCAAAATCCTGCGTAAAAATTTACTGTATTGGTATATACTATATAGCCTATCGGAATTACATTTATTATCTGTTCTGTGGTCTTAATCATCGTCAATAATAATTATTTTTGGATGGAAGGATGTGCTTTATGTTTTTTTTTAATTTTTTTTTATGGGAGGGGAGTTCAAAATCAGTAGGTGTGCCGAGCCTTCACATCCCTAAACCCGCCACTGGTTATACCCGATGTGCGGGATCAGATAACACTGATGTGTGCGAGCAGAAAAATCTAAATCAGAGTTTATGGAGTTGGAATCCCGATGGGCTAACTGATTTTAATACCCCCACTATACAAATAAAATAAAAACCATAATATTCAACTACCAACATAATATCTAGTAAACATATCAATGTATCTCTTTTATAGAATTACATCATGTAACTAAAAATAATTATTATTGAAGATCATAGGGATGTCATTCAGTGGTGAAGGGTGGAGGTAGGCTGTTAAGATCCTACGTAAATATTGCACAGTAAACATTGTTAGTCAAACGTATTTGTTTTCATTGCACTAAGACTACAAATGTGTAGAATGTAGATAGTGTTTGTAAGTTTAGTTCTTGTCTCTTTAGTGAATGCCAGCGGCAAACAATTTTTGAAAATAGCCGATATACTGGATTATTAATTGTTAGTTTAGGTTAGGTTATCATTCTTGAATTTATGAATTTTGCCTAAATCGTCTATGAAAATTGCCGCTGTTACCGCCTGGCTTTCAATTAACAGACTTGTACCGTTAGTTTTTAAAATTTAAGTAAAACCTGTCTAATCCAAGCCATAGTAGATAATGGTCAAAAAATATTCGTTTATCTATAAAATATTTAAAATTATGCAATTATTAAACCATCAAATTTCGTGTCAACTTTAAAAAATATTAATTTCACTCTGCATAGCAATTCAACTATGTTAAAACCGTTGCTAGCTGATCTCTAGGAACTTGAAAAAAGCAATTTCATCGACGATTATCAAAGCTATAAAATATATTAGTTATGCAATCGATAAAGTAAAAAAAATACTGCAACGACGTGTTTGAAAATGGGTTTATAGCAGTGGCGAGGGGTGGAGGTAGGCTGTTAAGATTCGACATAAATAGTGCACACTAAACTTTGCCAGTCATACCTACTTAATTACTTTCATTGAACTTAGAATACAATTTGCAGACGGTAGATACTGGTTAGTTTTTAAAATTCAATTAAACCCTGCCTAAATCAAACCATAATAATTTAGATATGCTATGGGCGATCCGATAATAATATAGTGTATCTATACTTTTTCGCATTTGTTGTGCTGGCTAGTTTTTTTAAAATTCATTAAGCCCTACCTAAACCAAATTATAATCGATAAAAAATATTCTTCTATTTATAAAATAACTAAGGTTAAGTATGGTTTTAGATATTTTATAGATAAACGAATATTTTTTTAGTATAATCTACTATGCCTTGAATTAGGCAGGATTTGATAGAATTTCAAAAACCAACAAACACTATCTAGTGAATTATAATCTTAGTTTAATGAAAACAAATATGTTTAAAAATATAAATCTATAGTTACAACTTGAAAGCCTTTTTATGTATATCAAATCTTATTTAGGTATGGTCCCAATATTGAAACTTGATTGATATATTATATAAAAAGGAATTCAAGTTACACATTTTTTTTATAAAAATCGATGCTTTTTAAAATAAATTTGAAAAATATTTAAACTATGAATTAGTCAAATCCCTCCTCATGACATTATAGAAAACTTGATAAATTAAATCTAATTAATAAATATAACCATAAAATAATTTGTGTGTAATAATAAGATGGGATCCTTTAAAATTCACATTTATATCATGTTTTTAAAAATTGTTTATCTTTGACTTAAAATAAAAAATATTTTTCTTTTTAATGTTTTCAGATACTTACATATTTTTTATTAATGAATACAGTTTAAATTGTAAATTATCAGAAAAGTGTCTCAAATTGCAAGCTTCGTATTTTTCCGCTAGGTGTCTCTGGTAGGTACAGGATTCGCCTTAAGTACCTGTGCACAGAACGCAAAAATTAAATTTCATAATATAACTTACGGTTGTACTTCATCAAAACTGAATTATCATAGGTATAAATTGATTTTGAAAGTCCACACCATAGAGGTATTAAATAAAAAGAGGGGCAAGAAATCGGCTTTCTCATAATTACAACTGAACGAAGCAGGCCAACAATTATATAGCCGACAACTTACGAGAAATAACGACGCGATAAAAGAAATGCAAGGCATCACAGAGGATTTACTTTGATCATTTATATGTAACCATTTATAATTATTAATAATGTTAATGTTAATTTTGCCGCAAATTGATTACCAGCCTGCCTTACCATACTTGTTTATATAACCTGCCGCCCCTAGGTCCACACTATTACATTTTCTACAAAAAAAAACAATTATTAGTGATTATATTTCAGTGGTATCCATACATTCAAAAAGTGGCAGATACGGCAGTCAGTGCGGTGGCCCCATCTCCGAACGACTCAGCCACTTGGTGTGGAAGGAACAGGATTGAGCACACAGATTTCGTGGTTAAGGGACAGGAGAACAACTGGCCGTGGCACGCGGACATTTACCAATCCACTGACAAGAAGGAAGGCAAGAAATATGCCTGCGCCGGATCCCTTATCTCCAAGAATACAGTAATTGCAGGTATTTTTGAAGTTATACTTCTTTTGGGGCGTTTGGTAGAGAGTGAAATTGAGAGCTGCGCGCGCACACCATTACGAAAGTGCGCGACGGTATGAAGTCAGCTATATACAAACGCAAGTTTGCTAGTAGAATTGTTCCGTTGTCTAGGCAACGAATTTATTATTGTCGGCCATTTGCAATTCTTTACGTAAACAAACGATTAAACGTCAGAGTGACAGTTGTTACTTTAAAAATAAAAACAACGAGAAATAATTGTATAATTTAGTAATATAAGTTAAAGTGTACAGAAATAAACCAACGGCGCTTAATAAGCGGCCGTTTTTCTTGAGTGTGTAATTTAACGAGATAATTAAGAGCTAGTCGAAGAATCAAGGTTATCACAAGTTTTGTTTTTGTTTTATTATGTACGCCAAAGGATTATAACTACTAACGCACGTACATTAGTACATACACTGATTTTTTTCTCTTTCCACCTCCTCTTCGTTTCTATGCTCTTAGAATATTAGGAAGCATCGGATACGAAAGGAAATTACTTAGTAAAAAAAACAAAACAAAAACTTATATAGGTAATGGGAAAATAGTTTATAGTAAGTACAACATTTATAGCGCGATGCCACTGTGCATTATAATAATTATTATAATATATAAATGTTAGGAACATTCGACCCCAACAAGAATATTTTCCACAGTTTTCACAATTATTTAAAATATAGGTAGCTAGTAGGCGTCATGAGATATGCAGTACAAAACCTAAAATTTGTACGTATGCAGTTCGCCGTATCACACTTCACCGTGAATTCCAACCTCTTTGGTCATATAGTACTGAGACAAAATTCATGTCTACATAAAACACGATTCTTTTCGGTTCTCTTTTATAGAAAAAGTAATTATTATTGGAGATGACAGGGATGTCATTCAGTGGTGAAGAGTGGAGGTAGGCTGTTAAGATCCTACATAAATAGTGCATACTAAACTTTGTCAGTCACACGTACTTATATTTTGTTTTCATTTATTTTCATTTTCATTCAATGTGTAGAATGTAGATCAATGGTTTCCAAACTTTATGTTATTACGCCTCCCTTTTAAAAAATCTCTTGGCGCCCCCCCCCCCCCTTTATTTAATGCACACACTTTTACAAAAGTAAGTAATACAAAAAATGAAAAAAAAAACTTATTTAATTGACAAAATAATAACAAGGTTTTACTATATTTTAATTTGATGGACGTGCTTGTTTATTTGCACAAAATTTATCAAATCTTGGTGTCATTGAGGAGAATGCCACTCGTAGCTTTTTTATACTACTAAATGGGTCCGATATTTGGATTTCATTGCAGCTAATGCAGAAAATCCCGTTTCGCATACATAAATGATGTTATGAATGGCAGCAGTAATTTCATTGCTTTGGTTGACAAAGTACAATATTGTTAAATGAATGAAACCAGCAGAGTATTTTGCTGGCATGTAATCATTATATGTGTTAATTATTTGTTACATACAAATGTGGAAAAGATTTTCTTAAAAAAATAAAGGAGAAAGAAAAATTTAATATAATAATTATCTTGATTAGATTAGTAGTTTTAATATAGTTCTTAAAATGTTTTAGTATAATAACAATACGGGCCAAAAAATTCATTTTAAGTAAATGTGTGTCGGTGGGTACCATTCAGCCCCCCTCCCGTTATTTGCACTTCGTACCTAAGGCTCCCCAGGGCTCGAAATGGACTGGAGCGCCGTTCCGGTTCACGAAATCGGCAAAATTATCGTTCCGTGGAAAAATTAATAAGCCATCTGAGGTAGATAGTGTCATCTCTCTCCATTTGCGAAAGTGAAAAGATGCTGTCACTTTTATTTTTTTATGATTTTTCGTCTAGATTCGGGACTTTGTAGGTGAACAAATAACACAACGGAATTGTGGTCAGAAACGACGAGTTTTTTTTACGTTAATATCTACTAATGGTTACATTTTTATAATTTCTTTTATGCGTAACGCGAGTTAATAATGTTTACTGTTTGGTCGTCTGCAGCGTTCTGTTGCGCCAAAAAAAAAACGGCCGCTTTCAAAGCGGTACCAATGCAGCGTTGCCAATATTAAATTTTGGCGCCAAACATGTACAACGTTGCCGGCTTATTATTATTTATTTTCGTAATCAACCCTTACTATTTGTCGGCATGGTACTGATTCAGGCTTCTCCAGATTCACAGAGACATCCCAAAATTGGGACCATTTGGGAGTGTAACAATAGGTCATATGACAAAAAATTTAACACACTTATTTTTATAAAATATAAATACATAAAATCAGATCAAAATTAAAAATAGAGAATAGAATAAAAAAAATCTATGTCAAGCACTACCCCACCCCCTCTACGCTAGGATCAGCCCCGCTAAAAACATACATTTTTAGAGTGTCGTGAAAAGAAAAAGTTTAAAAACAACTGACTTACAATATTTTGACTGTTACCGTAACCTTGAGTATATACAGGTTTCTTCGGGTAATAAGTTTGTTTCTTTGTAAGAATAGCTAAATCCAAGAAAAGTTTACAAAATCGACATTTACCTGTCAATAATTTTATTATTACTGAGAATGTATTAAATTAATGTTGATTGGTTTAATTTTAGCTGGACATTGCGTGACCCTCAATGGTCAAGTGATCGCACATAATTTACTATCGGTTGTTTTGGGAACAAATAACATACTTGGAAGAACGCAAGAGAGAGAGGTGAGAAATTTTAATAACATACGTCCACATTTATGTTTTTTATAAAGGTTAAGTCGATAATTATTGAGTAGAATAAAATAATACTATGAAATCCTTCAATATGCAATGAAAGTATATTTAATTCTCTAAGTATTTCCTTACTTATCAATTTATCATACTCCAATCTAGGAGCATACGACAAACCTTGCCAAATTGCCTTGAACCAAAACCTTGCCTACCTACTCCAAAAGTACCAAATTTGAAATTTAATAACATCGTTTCCAGGGAATACAAAATAAAGGGTCAATTACATTGAGCTTCTTTACGAGCTGTTTTTGGCGAATTTAAAAGCGGGCGATTCACCTACTGCGATTTGACGATTACACACAAAACTTTCCATTCGCTGAGAAGCCACAAGCCAGCGACTATCTTGACAGAACGTAGTTCGTTTTTTACATGGAGGTTGCTACTACGCAGACGCAGTAGGCCCCACACGCCGGTGTGTAGCGTGTAAAATTGACCGGCTTTCAACTTTTCTCGGTAGAGTGTTTACAACCTGCTTGTTAGCTTATTCGATGATTACACTGGGCGACTTTACAGGCAGATTATAAATTCGCCAACAAACAGCTCATAAAGAAGTTTAATGTGATTGACGCTTTAATGGAAACTGTCTTACCTACTGAGTGTGGAAAAATATAGGATAAATTTAAACATGTATTAAATAATTTTGTTATTTTCGTTATTTTTTTTAAACTAATATATCGATACTCTCCAATGAAGCGGACCCAGAGCTCGAAATAGAAAAGTTTACGAACCGAAGCGCTGGACAATTTTCTAAAGATATTAACGTAGTAATTATCAAATGAACGTAGTTATGCAGAATGTAGCCAGTCCACAATAATGTCGAGCTGAGATAATGGCACTTTAGTAACAACATGATTATTAAAAATGTATGTAAAATGTAAAATTGTAAATAGTATTTTATTTCCAGAATATTTTTTTTGCGGTTTCGCTATTTTCAGCAGAATGTTGAAAAAACCTTCTCGCATCTGATCTATATCATATCTCATTTTTTTATTTTTTGTGGACTGGCTACTTTTTGCATAACTATGTCCAAATAATGTTGTATGTATTTTATAAAAATAAGTGGTTAGATTTTTTTGTTATAATATATCTAGCTCAGACAGTCAAATTATTTTTTCCACGAGACAGCGATATTTTATTAATTTCACGAACCGGAACTGCGCTCCGGTCTATTTCAAGCACTGAAGCGACCGCACTCTCTGCTTTATGGAAAACCGTCACTGCTCTCAAAAGTTGTAATATTTATATTTGTTCCTTCATTCGTCGCCCTTTATAATGTGCCGCCTATATGCAACACATGACCTGCCTACCCACCACGAGATGTCACTGAGTATGAAACAAAATTCAACTAAGTCCCGTAAGTATGACATGCAGTCGGCAGAGGGGGTACATCCAACAGTCTCTCCCTGTTAATTGTTTGCATTTTATTGTAATATTATACTATATCTATTGTTTATTTTTTCAGCTATCAAATGTTATCATTAGTCCAGGTGTCGAAAAAACTCCAGTGAAAGGTGACATTGCTATTCTACATTTGGCCAAGGAAGTGGAGGTTAACGATTACGTTCAACCAATTTGTTTGTGGTCAGACGAACTCAGCAAAGACGCTATAATTGGGCAGAAAACCACGGTAACCATGCATATTATTATTTAATATAATTTAAATACGATAACAAACTATTGGGTCACTACTGTGGTATTCGATGTGTGGGTTGAGGATGATGATAATGAAGTCTACGATGTAGCAGGGTGAGATTTATTAGCAGCGTATCGGTACAATAGTATATTATACAATGATAGTACATATAATCTACTGAGATAGTTACGAGCTAGGTACTTGGATTCGAGTGACATTTAGATAAATTATTCTTTGTTATTTATACAATAAAAAGTAATACATTAACATTTAATTCTGGTACATAATCATATTGGACTAGTTCTAGAGTCAGCGTTTTAAATCGAGTAGCGAAATGAAATATTATTTATTATTACAGTCGTAAGAAAATATGATACCATGAAAAATGATTATTCGGCTAATACACCGTAATGATATTGATTAAATTGATTCGCTGGGAATATATTACTGCAGAGTAATTTGATACATTAAACAATAGATATCTGATCGCTATTATTCTGCAGCTACAAAGCAAATGAAAAAAATATCTACCTTATCTGTCTACATAATATTATTATAATGGGTAACTGTTACCTTTTCTTATTTTAGAAAAAAATACTTTAGGACAATAATCCACTGTTTGATACAAAAAACCCCTGAAAATTAACTATCAGTATAAAATAATATAAACCCATTAAATTAATATCATTTTTCATGATGCTACAAACGGTTACATGTAAGTTGTACGTATGCAGTTCATCGTGGGACACTTATTCGCACGCCGCAGTACGTGAAACATGAGTTCGTATAACATTTTATCAAATGACGAGTTCTTTGTTGAACATTTCACCGTGGAATACATTTGTACGTATCTTACAAAATGCGGCGATAGTTTGCAAATAGTACTGTTCCAATTAGATTAACCCTAACCTAACCTTGTAAAGACATCTCCACGTGTTGTAGTATACGTACAAATATACTCCACGGTGAAATGTTCAACGAAGAACTCGTCATTTGATTAAATGTTACACGAACTCATGTTTCATGTACTGTCCTGCGGTAAACTGTGTACGTACAAATTTCCGGATACTGCTACAACATACCTAGGTAGTTTTAACAAAAAAATATTGACAAGCAAAATATGAATACAAATTTAAAAATATATACTAAAATCTAATATGTACATTTTAGAGATAAAGGGCGGTTAAAAATTAATTAATATAATATTATTTAAAATATTGAAATCTCTGACAGAAAATTTAGTTTCATATTTTTATTTACAATTTTTCTCATTTTATTTTATCATAATACCGATATTTCAAATTTGGGTTTTTATACGGGTTGGGTAATTAATATCTGGGAATTAATATGTTCAGAGAGCAATAATTATTATTATCCTCTTACCGTTGTTTTATCAGTTTCAATTGTATACTAAATCTACAATAGATAATGTTGACATATTATAGTGTGTTAATAATTACTTGGGTACATGTTTTACTGTTTTATTGAATTTGACATTAACATTTGTTTTCATATTTCTAATATGTTTTTAATACTTTTTTTCAGCCTGAAATAATCAGCAACGCTACAACTAAGGTGGATAAAAAAGCTAGTCACGCTGTCAAATCAAAATAAATATAAATAATTTACCATAGCCAAAAATTATATGTTAATTAAGTACCTTACTACAATATTTTAATAAAAATAAATGTTGACACCAACATAAAAAGTATATTAATTTTCTTCAAAGATATGGAAAGCGACGACAAAGAAATGTTTACCATAGCAATGGACTACTTATATTTTTCACTAAACAAAATAATCATTGTAAATTGCACCAGCTGTAGAAAGTCTTTATAAAACGATGAAGTGGCAACTTAATATTAGCCGGCTCTCACATCCAACTCGCCTCGTCTGCAGACCACGGCCATAAATCAAACTTTCTTAGAACGTCAATCCGGTGTTGCATATGAAGACCGCGCACATTTACCTAGTGACAGTCGCACGTAACCCCGAAAGGTATAGATATCTGGATGCGGCGATCGGCGAGGCGGTATAGTAATGACCAATTCGTAGGTGTTAGTATGAGACTCTCAGCCCGAGAAGCATGCAACTTGTCGATGGATCAACACTAGATGTTTTGTTCAAACTAAAAAATCGCATTCGACTAATCTGCGGAGCTCCATTTGCAACGTGTGTTTCGTGAATAACGATGACGTCACATCGACTTATTCGACACGTAGCAGACGAGACGAGTTTTGATCTGAGAACCGGCTTAAATGTCAGGCTTATGAGCAAACATGGAGAACAGCAGATTTGAAACGAAAGATTGTAACTATATGTAAATATATAACTAACGAAAAAATGCCAATCCCTGGATCAAAATTTTGGCTAGGGATTCGATTCTCTAATCGCGTGACTAACTGTATGTTATAGCAGTGTTTCTCAACATTTTTGAGTCTAATATTATTATACTAGTTGTCTGTGTCTACACTGTCTACGTGTGTATATATTTCACAATTAGGCGCAGCGTTTACACACCTACTATATGCGCACGAAAGTACGTGTGCTTCTGCGCAGGTCCGTTTCTTAGTTGTTTAGGAGTCCAATCTCTTTGGTTGTTTAGCTATAACTCGCAAATTACCCGGCTCATTGCCGACTCAAGTAGAAAGCCGATACATTCACAACGACTGGTCCTACTTTTCCCGCCCCTCCCGTTGTTGTCGATGGATGACCTGTCATTGTTCTATAGAGTGCTCATACCGACGCGTCTGTCGTGTTCACACTAGGAATGGTTTGATTTGGATGGATGAGTTACATGATAAATAATACACTAGCATTAACACACCTTCTACAAATGTAATGCATAGATCAATGCTACATATTTTTTGGATATCGATATTACCACCGGTTTTTGTGTGAAGGACTCATGGCCCCCACAAAGGGGGGGCTGACAGGGCTCTAGCCTGAGGGCCCGGACTCAGAAAGGGCCCGGCGTGGCGAATCGACCAGATAAGTGTTTTAAACACACATCACAAATTCTCTCGAATAGTAAAAAAAAGTCGCATCTTCAATATTAATATTGTTAAAAATTATGTGGTTGCAACAATTTTTAATTGTGTATCGATACTCGACCACTCCATAATTAAAATAGATGAATTCAAATATACAATAAACACTAAATAAATACATTAATTTTACCGAGTACACCATTTGGAAAACGCTACTGTAGAGCGTCACACTGCCTTTATCTTTAGCCATAGGTAGGGGCCCCGTGAAATATACTAGCCTGAGGGCCCGCTTCAGGATGTGGGGGCCATGGAAGGACTAGTCTGACTTTGACAGCTGATGAATAACAGGAATGTATATTATTTATTAATAACACTGATAGTTCATATATTTGATTTGAGAATTTTTTATAATTCAATTTGAAACGAGAAAAGGCGAATCAATATGTCAAGCAATCTGGGATCTGATTTTGACAGCTGAAAAGTGGACCACTCGTTGCTTGTGCAAAAAGTTATGCTCAGGCTTTATTAATCTAAAGATGGCGGTGCCCGGCTACATTAATTATCCTCAGTAATCACGAATTCATTAAATAATGTTGAAAAAACTTTATTAACTGCACAGTTAGCTATGTACTATTTATTTTGTAAGAATGATTTCCTAATATTTTTGTAGTTGAGGTAGAAAGCATGTGACAGAAATGCATCAGACGATGTTATACTCTAATGTTGAACCAGTTCAAGTAAACCACACCTTTGGCACACGTCTTTATAGAGTGTAGAACAGTGGCGAAGGGTGGAGGTAGGCTGTTAATATCCGCCATAAATAGTGCACACCAAACTTTGTCAGTCATACGCATGTGTTTTCATTTAAATAAGACTACAATTTACAAATGGTCTTGCTTAGTTTTTAAAATTCAATTAAACCCCGCGAAACCAAGCCATAATAGATAATAATCAAAAAATTCTTGTCTATCTATAAAATATCTAAAATTATGCAATTAAATTATACATAAATTTGGATATTTTATATATAGAATAATATTTTTTTATCTATTATAGTTTGGCTTAGGTCATGGGTGGCCAACATGAGGCCCACTGGGTGTCAACTTGTGGCCCGTGGAGCAGTGAGAAAATAAAAATATTATAGTTTTATATAAATATAAAACAAATGCTGCCGCTAGTTGTGGTAATTTCGCAAATTGGGATTCAATATTGGCTCAAGATTTTAAAAAGCACCGTGTGCTTTTTGCTGCATTTGCAACGCCATTCTCCGTAGACGTGAATTTATTACCGGGAAATTTACAAATGGAATATTGTGAAATATGTTGCGATGAACGGAGAAATTCCATCAGGTTGGTTTGGAAGAGTTTTACAAAACATATTTGGGCAAGGAGAAATATCCTGCATTTTACAAATATGCTCTAATGATGACTTCTCTATTTGGAAACACTTACACGTGTGAACAGCTTTTTAGTCGGATAAAGCATATCAAATCCCAAGTGAGAACACGAATCACTGATGTGTATTTGGAAAACTGTTTGCGTGTAGGAACAACCTCATTCGATATCAATATTAACGCAATTAGTTCTGCCACACAAAATCAAACTTTTCATTAAAATTTATTATTTTTATATTATTTTGTTTATTTTTTATTATTTAAAAAAGTCTAATCTAATACTTAAATATGTTTGATTCATATTTTTGTTTTATTTTATAAATATATATACCTACTTAAAATATATTTCTTTTTTGTTTTGTATAATAAAAAAAATCAGTTGTGCGGCCCGGTAGGAAATCTCACTTTTAGAATCTGGCCCGGCTGCTGAAAAGGTTGGCCACCCATGGTTTAGGTAGAGCTGAACTTAAATAATTACAAAATAAAAAGAACTTTTTATATACAACGTTTTTATATTATCTGTTGAATCATATAAACTTGACTTGACTAGCTTATCAAACTTAGCAACCAATAATGGTTCCGAAATAACTTTTCATACAAAACTGAATTAACTGAAAATTAAATCAATTCTACTTAAAGGTGGCTAAAAGTATTAAAAAATGCATTGGCATCGTGTTCTGATATATTCTAAAATTTTCAAATGTCTAGCTAGTCGGGAAGTTAGTTAAAAATCGATTGCAAGATTTGTACTGTACAAATAACCACCGGACAAATAAGAATACGAGCTAAGAAAAACGTTGTAAAATAGATGAACCAACATCGGGTATTTTCAAAATGTGTTTTCCGCTGTATTCCTCATAACCGAACTCTTACCATTTTGTTTAGATTTTTTATAATACTTATGAATACTTTACGATTGTCCCAGCAAAAAAAAGTACCTACATATTATACCAAAGAGGGGCAACGAAATTTGTCCCGGGCATTAATGAGACACGGACCAGTCACGAATACCACTACTAAGCAATATGTAAAAATAGTAAGGTTAATTATTGATGCTAGGTAGAATTCGTTAGATAGGTGCAGTGGTGTACCAATTTTTAACAATGAAACAAATATGTAAATGAAAATTAAAATTTTTAAAATAGCGTTTATTTATTTCTACGATTTATAACGTTCAAATATTGTAATACATATAATTCCATTGGTACGCTTTTGTATAAATAATTTAGCGTATATCCGGGTATGTACATATACAGTGAAACTTCGATTCTACGAAATTTGTACGTAAACAGTTCACCGCAGGACACTAAACTTATTCGTGCGCCGCAGTACGTGAAACATGAGTTCGTGTAACATTTAATCAAATGAAGAGTTCTTCGTTGAATATTTCACCGTGGAATACATTTGTACGTATGCTATAACATGCGGAGATGTCTTTACTAAGTTAGGTTAGGTTAGGTTAGGGTTAATCTAATTGGAACAGTACTATTTGGAAACTATCGCCGCATTTTGTAAGAATACGTACAAATGTATTCCACGGTGAAATATTAATGTTCAACGAAGATCTCGTCATTTGATAAAATGTTATACGAACTCATGTTTCACGTACTGCGGCGCACGAATAAGTGTCCCACGATGAACTGCGTACGTACAACTTACATGTAACCGATTCTACGATTTTCAAGGGACCCTAAAAAACGATAAATGCGGGATATATACCTAAAAAAAATTTGACGTCTCGAATTATTATAAGTTTCTCAACTAGAGTTTTAGTTTTCTTCGTGGGGGGGGGGGCATTTTACTTGCGACTTACAAAAAATCGTGATACGGGATCGGCCTGTGCAAACAAAGCAACGCGACTGAACGGTCAATCGGGATAATATTTGTGACGAGACCTTAATATTTTCACACAAAGCATCATAAAAAGTATCATAAACAATTCTACGAAAGCCAAATGAAAAATATTCAACAAAAACGGTCAATCGGGATAATATTTGAGACGGGACCATGGCCCCCACATCCTGAAGCGATGTGCTATACATTAGCTAACTAATATACATATAACAGTCTGATACAATAAAAAATTAACAAAAACAATGGGTTTTTTTTCAACAAACTAATGCGAAACCTGATGTTGCATCTTTGCTAATATATTGGATATTCTTGGCTGCAGTGGTATCTCTGACAGACGAAGTGCTGCATTCACGTCCAGTCTATTCCTTTGGTTCGATTTTATTGACGATGGCCCGGTACCATTTCATCCACGGACCGGGGGTTGGGGACCACTGGTATAGCAGATTGCCTAAAACCGGCGCTGAAATTGTGATCCTGTCGGTACAAGAATAGCGCGACGCTGCGACCACTTACGTAATTGGCGGACTCATATTAAATCAAAGTATTCCGGAAATTATTATTGGAAACCATCCATTGTCGCAGGACACAAAAATATTTTATGGGCAGAAGTGACCTACGAGCTTCAAGAGAAAGAAAACTGAGCAAGCATGGCAGTCGGAAAATAATCGTTTGACGAATTATCGAAAGGAAAACAGTTATATGTACTTACTTACATAAAATATACCCAATATACATAGTTAGAAAACACCTTAGATATAATATACCTACTAGAAAAAAAATCGGTGTGTGTACTTATGTACGCGCGTTATAAGTTATACTTCTTTGACGTAACAACACAAAAACAAAACTTGTGATAACCGTCCAACAAGAAGATTTAAACACACGCCAAAGGCGCTGTCGTCGACTAAATAGGAGGAGTTAGTTCACAGTATTAACACGTAGTTAAGTTCCTGTTGGACAGTAGATCCTTCGACTAGCTCTTAATTGTCTTGTTAAATTACACACTCAAGAAAAGGGCCGTTTATTGGAGCGCCGTTGGTTGATTTCTTTGTACACTTCAACTTATATTACTAAATTATTCAATTATTTCTCGTTGTTTTCATTTTTAAAGTTACAACTGTCACTCTGACGCTTAATCGTTTGTTTACGTAAGGAATTGCAAATGGCCAACAATTAATAAATTCGTTGCCGAGGCAACGGAATAATTATTCTACTATTAAACTTGCGTTTTGTATACAGCTGACTGATTCGCAGCTAATTTCATACTGTCGCGCACTTTCGTAACTCTCAATTTCACTCACTACCAAACGCCCCAAAAGAAGTATAGCTTCAAAAATCTTTTTTTGAAAAAATGCGACTGCCGACGGGACTAGAACCTGTGATCACTAGATTCGCGACAATGTACTTTACTTATAACGTTAACCTAAATAAGTTGCGGTTATCTTACTTAATTACAACGATGTTAACTAGTATGTTTAAATAAACTATTTATTTTATTCAACGAATATTCAAATTATTTAAGCTATACTTACTTCTTTTGGCGCATTTAGTAGAGGGTAAAATTGAGAGCTGCGCGCGCACACCGTTACGAAAGTGCGACATGATGAAGTTAGTTGTGATCGGGGTATACTCGACACGCATGTGCGAATCATTCAGTCATAGT
The DNA here is from genome assembly GCF_057557595.1 of Rhyacophila brunnea. Lineage (NCBI taxonomy): Eukaryota > Metazoa > Arthropoda > Insecta > Trichoptera > Rhyacophilidae > Rhyacophila > Rhyacophila brunnea. Next base: position 34,889,124 of record NW_028232806.1, on the reverse strand, counting down.
CCCCACAAGGGGGGGGCTGACAGGGCTCTAGCCTAGGGTCCCGGGCTCAGGGGGGGGGCTGGCGTGGCGAGTCAATCGCATATTTAAGATAAACACACATCACAAATTTGCTCTAACAGTAGATAAAAAAAGTCATACATAATTCAAGTAGATGTATTAAAACTACAAAAATCCCGAAAAATAAACCGAAGGCCCTTACTTTTACCTCAAACACAATTTTGAAAACGCTTCTGTTGTGCGTCACACATTAAACTTAGCGATAGGTAGGGGGGCCCGTTTTAGGATGTGGGAGCCATGCATTCAGCTGTATACAAACGCAAGGTACTTGGCATAACACGTGGTTATTATTAACGTCTATAGTAAAGCAGTATATTATATAGATATATTATTAATTATTTTATTTTGTTTAATTGTGTACCAATAATTTAACTGTGTACCTATACATAAATATCATTTTAATTTAATTAAGTATGCTTTTTAATCAAAACTTTAATCATTGCATAAAATATCTTTTTTCAATTATTTTATCGTATTTTCTACTTATTTGTTTTTTCTTATGATTTTATTGTAAGCAATGTGTTCGAATAAATTTATTGTATCCCAACTCTCATTACGTTGTCTGCCGTCACTGCAATGTAGTTTGTATTATGTCAAGAATCATCGCTCACGATTAATAATAGGTACATCATTATTATGTACCTGCAAACAAGGAAAATAATACTAAAACTCGTTCTGAAATCATTTGACCACGTCTCTTGGTGTCGTCAACATTAAAATTTCTGTGTTAGTGCAAAAGAATACAATCAATATGGCGAGACGTGGCTTCGTCGACATTATTCCGTTATTTGTGATATGTTTCTTAGCTGGTTTAAACTGTCAGGAGACGGATGAAGATGATGGTGCGATGTCGGGCCTCGGAACCGCTATAGCGAGTACCAGTCCGTGCTCCAGTGGATTCATCACGATGACAAGAGAATCCGGGAGACCACCGTCTAAGGATAATTACTGGTCAGGGACTTTTAACCTTGATAAGTACAAGGGTATTTCCGAGGCGAGAATTTCATTGACACTCGATTCGGAGGCTGTTGTTACTGTTGTGAGTACCTACCTACATTATTCAATTTGTTTTCTACAATTAAAAGTATATACTGTCTTTGTCCGACGGTATGGTACTGCGGAACTGTGAATAGGGCCACCAAAAAGTACCTCTCGATACTTATCTTCCGATACGATAGCAGTATTGATATTATTCCGTACAATAATTAAATCCTCATTGCCGATTACCATGCGAATATATTTTGTTTTATTGTTCGTGTCGTGAGATGGAGTAGAAAGTTTTTCATATTATTTTTTTTTCGTTGTTTGTCCACGGTACCTATATCGATCAATAAATAATTACAAGATAAAAAGAACTTTTAAATACAAAGTTTTTAAATTTTCTGTTGAATTATTATGCTCAATATGCTCAAACTTGTACTTGATATGAAGTAAATAAAAAACAAACAAACAAACAAACAAATATAGAATACTGAAATGTCATTTTGATTTCCATAGTAACGCACGTATATATTAATAATTTAGTTTCTAGGACCACCCTCTTAGCAACCAATAATAGTCTTTTACTTTTTACGGATTTTTCTGAAATAACTTTCCATACAACACAGAATTAACTGTAAATGAATTCAATTCTGCTTAAAGATGGCTGAAAGTATTAAAAGAATGCATTGTGTTCTTATAATATTCTAAAAGTTTCAAATGTCTAGCTAGTCGGGAAGTTAGTTAAAAATCGATTGCAAGATTTGTACTGAAAAAACAACCACCGGACAAACAAGAATACGAGCTAATAAAAACGTTGTAAAATACATCGTTTGGAGTAAAGTTAATAATTTTACAGTTGTTCTGAGTCAACATGTCAAAAACATTCAACCACCGCTGTGCTATAATATATAAAATAGCTTCTTTTTTAGAGATTTCTAACGCATAACAAAATAAGTATTCAGTGTAAAATGGGGTGAAATATAGAATCCATGACAATTTTGTGACAAACTTGTGTACCTACGTAATTAAAGGTTTAAACCAGGCATGCTCAACCCGATGCCCTAATGAAGACTTTGAGGTCAAAGGCCCAATTGACGGTTCCAGCTTTCTATATTTTGCATTTTGGTATTCATACAATAGAAAAAATCTCGTAATTTTACCACATTTATATTATATTTTGTGAAATTAGATTTTTCTTGTTGTGCTGCGTGCTAAAGTACCTGTTTTTATGCTTATGCCGGCTCCACACTAGTGAACGTAAAGATTTTTTTTAAATATTCTAATGGAGTCACAAAATTAATTAAAGAATTCGATATCAGATTCGCATAGGTATGAGAAAATGTTCAAAAAAATCTTAACTCCATTTAATGTAGAGATGGAATCAGTGCCTTCAAATTTACAAATATAGCTGCAATCAAGCATAGAGTTAAAGTGCACGTTTGAAGGGAGGGAATAAACTTGAGTTTTATCAGAAATACCTATATCCTTGAAGATAAAGTTCCAAAATTAAAGCGTCTGGTAATGCGCAATTACAGCAGCATTTGGGACTACATATCGCTGCAAATCTTTCTTTTGGAAATTAAACGTAATATTTTAACATTTTTAGAAAATTATCGAGCGCTTCGGTTCATAAACTTTAATATTTCGAGCACTGTAAGGGAACATTTTTAAAGTATTTTTTTTATTTTTTAGTGTAATCTCTAGAGCTGTAAATACGCACGTTAACATGATCTTACTCCCTACTTCATTTATCGTTTGTCAATTTATGGCTACGGCCGTATGTTGTAGCTTAGCCACTATGAAATGCCAATAGAAATGGCGTATTTCAAAAAAATACTACCTTATTCTTAGGTCAATAATTATTATAAAGCAAACATTATTCGTAGGATGTTTATTACATTTGAATGGTCAAAGACATAGCTTATAATCGGTATCTTTATAATTATCTTCAAATGTATTAATCGTGCCCATTTTTGACTAATAAAATGCCTAATTCTTGTTAAATTTGACATACTGAAATATAACTATATTCTAAAACATTAGAGCGAGAGGTTTAAAAGAATACTATTTTATGTAAAAAAAAAACTTTATGGAGTCATCAAATTTTTTAAATAAATATAGAGGATAATAAGGTTCAAAATTATGCAAATAGATTGTCTACAACATTTAAGGAATGTCCAGGGTTATGCTCTGAAAATACCATAAAAGCTCCATTTTGACCTGCGCCGAGCATGTGGGCCGTTAATGAATTTTGCGCAAACAGCTGCTTTGTTTGGTTTGCTTTATTCCGAGATTTAATATGTCGAAACGAATGGCCGGTTGTGTGACATTCCTGACTCCAATTTGTATGGTCTTTGAATGGTGTTTTATCTATTTTTCAGGACGGTGAATTGGCCAGTATTTATGCGGATGGTAAAACCTTCAGATTCGCGACGTACGGCATACCCAAAGTGCCAGAGGAACTGAAATTTGAAGTGAACGCACCACCCAACAAGCCTTTTCCAGAAGTCGTCTCAGCAACCCTCAATGGTTTGCGGGTGTGCAAGAATCCTACACCGGTAAAAAAAAATAATGATACCTAATTTTAATTATTTATTTATTTAAGAAAACAAAAAACATTGTGGAGATAACAAATCTAAATTCAAGACGTTTATTTATTTATTTATTTATTTAAAAAAAAAGAGTATTACGGCATTACAGCGATTGGCCAATGCGCCATAATACATAATAAAATAATACAAAATTATAAAAATATCTTAATTACAAATAACAACTAATACAACAAAAAAGTAGAAAAGACAGCATGTGTTTATGTAAATATTAAAGGAACATGATAATATATAAAATTAGAAATTTAACCTATTTAACAGGTCCACAAACATTGTATAGTTAATAAAAAATAAATCAACCTTTATGGTGCCATCAAATAAGTTAATCGCACGATACACAGCATCATGAAATATAACATCTGTCCTGCGACGAGGTATCTTGAAGACCGTAGAGTTACGAGTGATATTGGTGAGAACATGAAAATTAATATTTGCCAGTATATACGGATTGTAAATGAACCGACGAAGAAGTAAAAAGAAATGCTTCAAAAGAGCAATCACTCTTCGGGTGGACAGGGATTGCATTGATTAACAACGTTCACAACGAAAACAAATATTACTCTCGCAAGAGAGAAGAAGAGAATATATATAATATATAAAAAAAATCAAGAGTACAATTTTATACAGAAAAATAAAATTTCGAATACAAAATACATAGCACGTCACTGAAAATGTCTACGTCTTTGGGGAGGGCATTGACTAGTCTTTCACCCCTCGCTAATGGTGCCTGATAGACTTGACACGAGGAAACGGTTCCGAACCAGAATAAATCATGGCTACGACCACGTAGGTAATTGACAGCCGCATGTAAATTCAAATTCATTAGGACACCTGAATTAGAAGCCATTCCTCACAATAACAGGTAAAAATGTTTCAAGAGCAGAAGTGACCTACGAGATTCAAGAATGGAGAGTAAGCATGCCTTGTAGAAAGGGAATCGGAAAATAATCATTTGACGAATTATCGAAAGGAAAATAGTTATATGTTAGTTAAAATAAAGACATCCAAGAAATTTCTTTTGGACGCGTTCTATCGTGTATGCGTGTATAACGCGTATTATTTATGTAATATAAAGCATGTATGTCGCGTCAGGCTACGGACGAGTTAACTCGCGGGTTTTTGTAAACGTCATAATTTCTGAATGAACTGTTTGTGTATATTTTCTAAACAATATTTATCATTTTAGTGTGAAAATATTCACGATAAACTCAAGAAACATGTTGATTTGGTAATTTTCACAAATATTTAGCATTCTGTTCCTATTTCATATTTTTTAAGGGATTTATTTTATTCCAAAAATAGCTGGCCTACAAGTGTCCACCTGGTAAAAATTGGCTGGCAGTGATAAGCCATAATAATCTTTGTGTTGACTCTGAAATGATTTTTTTACCATCGTGTTAACCGTGTTAACGATGTGTTTTCTTGAAATAAATCTGGATTCTTCTATTCTATGACTTATTACCTGTTCTTCTTATATTGGTTTTTAAATTTTAATTCTGAGTGTTACTTTCTTTGCCGTTTGTCCTTATTAATTCAGCGGTATTTTATCGTTTTCCGATAAAAAACCACATTATCCGCAATGACAAATTTCTCCCGTATTATAAAATATACATAAATAATTACGTAAATTTTATTTTGAGAAAAAAAACCATCACAACGCAGTCTGCATACAAAAACCACATTCAAATAAGTTGCGTTAGGCCATCCGCTTACGTGAATACTCAAAAAAGACGAGACTGAGACTGCAGTATATGCATTTTAATGGCGGCTCGTTGACGGCAAGACTAGAATCTCTCAGTTTCAAAACGTCCGCGACCGTAATCGAAGAGACGCGACATGCTAGTCTCCCAGTCTCTCAGTTTCACCCACCCATAAAACAGTGGAAAAAATCATATTTTCTTACCAAAATTGGTAGCACGGAACTGAACAAGCAATAAAAAGCCAAATTGTCAAAAGTTTAAGATGAATCGATTTTTAATTAATACTCCTGACTGTATAATTACAGGCTGCCAGAATATTCCCGTAAAAATATTACGGAAAAAGTTTAAAATGAAGTAGGAAAGACAATGGGTTTGACAGTTTGAGGTTATGAGGTTTCAGTAGAGTCGTATGCGTACCATCAGTCACTGGCCAGTTTATGAGTTCCATCACCAACCAGTTCGTCAGATTTTAGTTTCTGCATGAGCGGGTGACCTTAGAGGTACAGCATAATACGAGTACTATTATGTTCACATAATATTACGCTTCCTGTATTTAAACCTAGGCTGTGACCAACTCGAATACTTACCTATATTTTTATGAATCTTATTAAATAATATGTTTCTTTACGTACGCCTTTTTGTTAACTTACTCATCGTCTCTCTAATTAGTTTTGTTTATAAAATGAATGAATTATTAATTTACAGAGTACAACGTAAACATTCAGATTGATAAGATCTCACGAAACAATGCAAATAAAATGACCGCTGGAAGACAAATATCAAAACCTGTTTCTCTTCACCAGTATCGTCGAACTTAATGATACGATCGATTAAAACCTAATATTATTTACATAGAGTGGTATAATTTTTGTTTCGCTATGTTAATTTCAAAATATCTAGCGTTTCTATATTACAATATAATATTAATGTCATTGGCCTCCACAGAGTGGAGGTTTGTATTAAAATGTTTGTTTTTACGAGAAATAGATGTCAGCCACTTGCTCATCCTATTAGGTAGGTACATACTCTGACTCGTACGCAAATTGAAAAACAAGATATGTACCTACTTGCTAGACCCGGGACCCCACGACGCTATAGACCAGTGGTAGCGAACCTATGGCACGCGAGATGATTTTACATGACACACGTTTAAAGAGAGAAAAAATCTATAATAATAATAAATGGCATATCGCATTGTATAAAAATAAAGGGCAAATACTCTTCAAGAATAAGTATTACGTTTAATTTAAATATATAATTGCATAGGTTGGTCGTTAGGCTTTATGCGTCACATATAATATTATCGCACTAACCTCCTCAGGCGGCGGGGAATGCTCTAATTTTGATTGATTTGCAATGCCACTGCAGCGAGAGAACGCCTTATCTGATTGGAGCAATTCTGATATCAATTTTTTGTGCGTAAAGAACCAAACTAGTTAATACATTAACAAAAAAATTCATTTCTACCCACAAAAAAATGACATAATAAGACCAAAATAAGAAACAAATACTTGGTAAAGCTAGTAGTAGTATGTAATTCTGGCAGATATTTTCAAAATTGATGTAATGTTGAAAGTTGAAGATGAATGTTGTGAGTTGACTGTAATGTATGGCGTAATTGAAAAAAAGTGATAAAACCATATTATGACGTGTGCTATTTTATGTGAGTGGTATCTAGAACATCATCATTTTTTTTAACATAATTTTTAAAAACTATTTTCCCCATGTAAACTGTTCGGCACGTCAGACAGTTGAAAAATAATATTTGGGAAATTTTGGCACGCGTACGTAAAAGGTTCGCCAACCCTGCTATAGGACGATGCTTAATTATTCGTGCAGCCATCGTGTATCTTATTACATTACTTATGATTATATAATAAAGTTCATGTAATTTTCGGCAAAAAATAATTTTTACTGATTTATTACTGATTCACCTTTTAGTGGCACCCGGACATTCAAAAAGTGGCAGACACAGCAGTCGGTACAGTGACTCAATCTCCGAATGACTTCGTGCCTTGGTGTGGAAGACGAAGAATTGAGCACACGGAGCTCGTGGTCAATGGGCAAGCAACTAAGTACGGAGACTGGCCATGGCACGCAGCTCTCTACCAATTTACCGACAACAAGGCCGGCCAGAAGTATGCCTGTGGTGCTTCACTTGTCTCCAGGGATGCAGTGGTTACGGGTATTTTTTCATTGTCTTCTGCTTCGTCTTCTTTTTACCAAAATATTTGGGTATATATAGAATGCCGGATGAGTTACATGCGAGACGGGCTATATACGACATGTACCAGTGACGTCCCTAGACAAAATGCCGCCCCTAGGCAACGCCAAAATGCCGCTTCATTTTTTATACAGTATTTTTTATCATCCTTTCATGACTCCAATATTTAAGAAATGTGTTGTATGGATACATTACCAACAAAGTATAATATATCTACCAATAAAACATAAAAAAATAAATAACATTTTTCCCCAAAAGTGGGGAATTTTTGACGTTGGTAGTACAGTGGGTTCTTATATGCCATTTTTGCAATACATTAATTTGCTCTATCTTGAGGAATTAAGGGCGATCCGTGTCGTTTTTCTTCTTCACAAAAAAGTGCAACATTTGTAATGATATTTTTAGCCTGAGATCGCAAAGGTTTAGGCATTATTAAATCGATAATCGATATAACGACGGCGCGGCGCTTCAATACAGACTAAAATCGTTGACCAGGAGCGGTAGGTGAGACGGTTTGTAGTGTGTGTTTTTGTGAAGTAAAGTAGACATCGCGAACCCGACAAAAAATTGCAGTCTTATTAAACCTTTTATCTTAATTAATAGTTATCTACATTTTCTTTTCAATCAGTGAGCTGATTTTTTTTATTGGAAGGATATTTTCGTCGTTACTATGTTTATGTAGCTATTTCTATACATATGTATCAAATGGTTCACTTTGATTTGCCGCCCTCCGAGTAACTGCCGCCCCCAAACGACGCTCAATCTGCCTACCCCCACGGGATGTCACTGACATGTACGCATTCTTTTGTGGGCCAAAACTAGTGACGAAACTACGCTTTCATCCTACGCTAATGTTGTCAATAAATTCGAGTGACTATCCTATTTATCATTTGAATATGTCTTACATCAACACGATTTTCAAGATCTGTGGACCTTTGTAATATGAGTGGCGAAGAGTACTCACTTAGAATACAAATAATTTTTAAATACCCCTGCTGTCAACCCCCACAAAGTGGGTTACATGTAAATTGTACGTATGCAGTTCATCGTGGGACACTTATTCGTGCGCCGCAGTACGTGAAACATGAGTTCGTATAACATTTAATCAAATGAAGAGTTCTTCGTTGAATATTTCACTGTGGAATACATTTGTACGTATGCTATAACATGCGGAGATGTCTTTACTAAGTTAGGTTAGGGTTAATCTAATTGGAACAGTACTATTTGGAAACTATCGCCGCATTTTGTAAGAATACGTACAAATGTATTCCACGTGACATTTCACCGTGGAATACATATTTTATAACTAAACTAACTTAGTAAAGACATCTCATAAAATTCGCCACATGTTGTAGCATACGTACAAATATACTCCACGGTGAAATGTTCAACGAAGAACTCGTCATTTGATTAAATGTTACACGAACTCATGTTTCACGTACTGCGGCGCATGCATAAGTGTCCTGCGGTGAACTGTTAACGTACAAATTTCCGGATACGCACAAAGTGGGGGTTGACAGGGCTATAGCCTAGGGGCCCAACGTGACGGTTCGAGCAGTTAAGTGAGATACACACATACCACAAATTTGCTCTAATAGTAAAAAAAAATATTTAGTGTGTTTCCTGACTAATAAATATTGCTTTTTATCCGATATGGCAAGGGGTACAAAAGAGGTCGCGATCATTGCTTCATAATATGATGAAGAGTGCCGAAAATTCAACAATTCAAGTGAATTTATTTATAAATACAAAAAATCGCTAAAAATACATGCAATAGGTACCCTTAATTTTACCTTGCGTACCATTTGGTGAGCACTGCCTTAGAACATCACTCTGGCCTTAACATTAGCGATAGGTAGGGGGGCACGACAAACATCCTGTGATCCATGGAGGGCTATGGTACCTACAATATAGCTTTGGCATCAACAGAGGCATCGATACGCATAATAATAATAGTTTTCGCAGTATACAAAAAGATACACTGCGTTATATATTTACAACCAATTAATACTCATGCATTCAAAGACTGAAATAATCATTAGGCCCTCCTCCCACGGCGCAACTGAAATCTGACAGAACTGGTTTGTGAAGGAACTCATAAACTGGCCAATGTGATGCTTCGCACACGGCGCTACTGAAACCACTTGAAATAATAATCACATAACCTCAAACTGTCAAACTGAACCATCAGCTGTTTTGTACAAAAACCGACAACACGCACGCTGCTGCGTTTATTCGAATAGAATTAAAATTATTTCAATTTTGCTTATCTAGTACTTTTTACGTTTTGGGTTGTTAATGATTTTTATAGCATGACACATGTTCGCAGTGCGGCCAATTTTGATAAGAAAATATGATTTTTCACCGAATCTAATGATGTTGGTACCACTGTTTTACGGTGACTGGAAACTTCAGAGACCGCGTGACTAGCATGTCGCGTCTCTTCGCGACCGTTTTGAAGCTGAGAGATTCCAGTCTCGCCGTCAGCGAGCCGCCATTGAAATACATTAGCTAGATACTGGCTGGAATTCTAGTTTCAGTTCCGTCGGACTTCAATTGCGCCGTGGGAGGATGGCCTTATAAGTACGTAAATTCGGAATCAGAATCTGTATAGAATATCATGACATCTATCGGCAATTTGTTGAAGGCTTTTAATTATCATGCTTCAAGCAAATAATTATGCACCAGTTATTCTAGTATTAATTGTCATTTTTACAACGTTTTTATTAAGCTCGTATTCTTGTTTGTCCAGTACAAATTTTGCAATCGATTTTTAACTAACTTCCCGACTATCTAGACATTTGAAACTTTTAGAATATATCAGAACACGGTGCCAATGCATTCTTTTAATACTTTTAGCCATCTTTAAGCAGAATTGAATTCATTTTCAGTTAATTCTGTTTTGTATGGAAACTTATTTCATAAAAATCCGTAAAAAGTAAAAGATTATCCTTTGTTGCTAAGGGGGTGGTCTTAGCAACTAAATTATTAATATATACGTGCGTTACTGTGGAAATCAAAATGATATTTCAGTATTCAGTATTTCTATATTAATATTTTGTTTGTTTTTTATTTACTTCATATCAAGTACAAGTTTGAGCATATTGAGCATAATAATTCAACAGAAAATTTAAAAACGTTGTATATAAAAAGTTATTTTTATTTTGTAATTATTTATTAGTAGATATTATACATTATTAGATTTGTATTAGTGATGTTGTTTTCTTTGAACAGTTACTATAATTGCAAATTTCTTTTAAATTGTAGCTGGACACTGCGTGACACTCTACGGCCAAGTAATCTCAAATGATCTACTTTTAGTTATATTGGGAAAATACAACTTATTGGGAAGAGATCCTGGATCACAGGAGAGAGAAGTAATTATTTTATTTATTTATTTATTTAAGAATACAAAATATTGTGGACATAACAAATCTAAATTCAAGACGTACAAAACATGAGATTTACATTATAAGTCAAACATTACCCTCACAAGAGAGAAGAGAATATAGAAAAAAAATTATATACATAATAACAATAATAATTATTACTAATCTTGCACCCCTCGCTAATGGTGCCTGATAGGCTTGACACGAGGAAACGGTTCCAATCCAGAATAAATCATTGCTGCAACCACTTAGCCTTGCAAACTGCAATTGACAGGCGCATGTAAATTCAAATTCATTAGGACACCAGGATTGGAAACCTTCCCTCCGTGATAACAGGCTAAAGTGTTTCAAGAGCAGAAGAGGCCGACGAGATTCGAGAGAGTGAAAAGTAAGCATTCCTTGTAGTAAGGCAGTCGGAAAATAATCATCTGACGGATTATCGAAAGAAAAATAGTTAAATGTTTTAAAATAAAGACATCGAATAAATTAGAAGAATATTTTAGTGTAGTATTTAGAGAAAATGTTCTGAAACCATATTATTGATTAATAATATAGTGTTGTGGGAATTTAGTTTGTTCTTAAGTTTATACTATAAACCATAACGAAGTATACCTATTCAGTACTTATTCTAAAGGTATCTTTTATGTATTGATATAAAAAAACATTCCTAACAATAATATTAAACAATTTATTATAACATATTACTATGGGAGTTTGGTCAGTTATTGACTTTCATTAAATAATATCATATAATTATATCTATTCACATAGGTACATAATTTTAAAAACACATATAACTATATAAAGATATATTATATAACCGATAGAAAAAACTTTTTGAAAAAAGTAAGACACCCAGCAGGATTGAACCTGCATCTCAGGGTATTGCGCCTATGGTTTGCAGTACCGGTATTTCAAAACCGGTATTCCAGTATTTATCAATACCGAAATACAGGTTTTAAAAATCCAAAATACCGGAGTTTTCGGTATTGAGAAAGCACACTCGTTTACGTTTTTGAAAATGAATTATAAGTTATGTGCAGCTAAAATGCAAATATATTGAGTGAATCCAACAGAGGTGAAAAAATAATAAAACAAATTTCATCAAATATATTTATATAAGTAATTGTCGGGATGAATTATCATAGTATTATTTCGAAATAGAAAACATCCGTGACAAAATTGTTCAATTATTCTATAATTATTGATGACTGTACAAGCGAAGCTTTTCCTGCAGCCGGACTTATTTGCACTTGATGAAATTTTGAAGGCTTTAGTTAAAATTACCAATATATTCAAATTATTTGGAAAAAATCACTAGCTCTACAATTATGATCAATATATATTTTTAAATGTCAACACAATAAATGTAGGTATATAGATTTTTGCTATAAAATAATATTTAAAAAGATTTAAATAGCTATATTTATTCATAAGCACCTACTCCTGTTTTTTAATGTTTAATAAATACCGGTATTCAATAATAAATACCGAAAAACCGGTATTGACATTTTCATTCGGTATTGCAATCCCTAATTGAGCGCACGCACATTTATATGCATATATTTATTCACATCTTATGACCAATAATATTTTATAACAACATTTATATGTATACGTATTTTATTATATAAGAACATCATTTTCAAATTTAAGGTATCAAATATTGTCGTCCACCCAGATTTCAATACAAATCCACTGAGTGGTGACATTGCTATTCTTCGTTTGAAGACTCAAGTGGAGTTTAATGATTACGTCCAACCAATTTGTCTATGGCCAGAGGACGAGATCAGCAAAGACACCATAGTTGGGCAGACAGGCACGGTAATATTAATCTGGTATTCCTAATAGGAAATTGACATTATGTAATTATTGTTGAAAATAATATTTTTTATCATGGATACATACTTTTGTATTGACATCCCGGGCGGATTCGTTATGAAAAATCGGACAGGCGTAATGAAAAATAAAGTCACAAAAGTAGCGCCGCCGCTAGACATAGCTACCTCCAGTCGGCCGCGATGCCCGCAAACGGCGCTTCGGGAATGACGTGTAAACCCGCGCCCCGCAATTTATTTTATTTTCTTTTGAATTTGGACAACCAGCATTCAGAGAATTAGTAGGCAAAGCATGTTCCATGTTTAATAATTTTAGCCGTCAGGGTTGAAGTATTTCTCTTGTTATAAGTTATAAATGGTAAATGAAGTTATTATTTAAATCTATAAGTACTCCAAACTATTTGATGTCACCCAGGCAATCACAAAATTGTATTACTTATTTACTTGATTAGCTTTTGAAGTACTATTTTATGGAGTACTTAATCATTATTAGTATGTGGGGATGTACAGTAAAATTGCTAGGTACACTTAATCTGCGAGATAGGTATACAAATTTACAATTTACATAATGTTAGTTACGATTCTATGGTGGTTTAAAATTGCAGGTTGTCGGATGGGGCTTGAATGAAAACGATGTCCTCTCACAGCAGCTGACAGCAGGCGGAATGCCGGTTGTAACGGATGCTGAATGTCTCTTAAGTTACGCCACGTTCTTTGAACGTTTCGTGTCCGATAAAACTTTCTGCGCTGGCAGAAGCAACGGTAATGTCATACTTATGTTAATTTGACAAGAAAACCAATAGCTATTATTATTATAGCAAAAAAGCTGAGATCTGAAAACACTGCACTTATGTTTGGTGAAAAAATGAGGACCTAGGTATAACAGCATGGCGATGGCGGAAACCTCGAAATGAAAGTGGCGTGGCAAACTCCTCTTCTCTTGATATCGATTTTACTAAACACTAGTTTAAGTCAGATTGGTCTAATGCGTACAATGACACTTTAGTTACTATATTATTACGAGTTTCGAAAGTTTAAATATGTCTACATTTATTTACTTGTATTCTTTTGACACACGTTTCGTTCATCAGCTATTCTGAATATTATGTTTTAAATTACCACTATGCTAAACAACTTAAAACAGGACCTGCGCAGAAGCACACTTACTTTCGCGCGCCTATAGTAGGTGTGTAAATTGAGCGTAGTTATACGCAAAGCAGCCAGTCCACACAAACCTCAAACAGAGATAGAAGCACTTTTATGTAAAGTGTGTTTCTTTAAAATCCACAAAGCCTCTGTATACTGTTGATACCTTTTGAATGATAGATATTATATATATATATATATATATATATATATATGATTTTGTATAACTTATGAAGAGATAAAAGCATAAAATATATGAAATTTTGATGTTTTAGCAGTCTAGGCTGTTTTGTGCAAAACGGGTTTTTTAGAATGTTGATTATTGAATGCAGCTAGCTAACTCTTATTTTTGTAGGAAAAATCGTTATTTTCGCATCTATTTTCTTTAAAAAAACCTTCTAAGTTATTCAAGTATTATGGAAATTTCAAAGTTCTGAAAATAATTCGAAAAACTTGTAAATTATACATTAATAGCTGCCTGGCACTAATTTTTACATGAAAATCTATATATTATATAAATAATGAAATATATACATATAATATAATTGAGAAAATAATGTTTATTAATTTAATGTAGAAAAACACACATTACAGTCAGGATTTTAATAATTAGGTAAATACATAATATTATCATGTGGTTGCTTTTTGCAGATCGAATATGGCATATTTTTAGAACGCATTTATATGACATTTTCGTATGACAGCAGCTTGGTTGCTTTATGCACATCGAAAATGTAATATTCTGCGATTTGCAAAATCTTTAAAACGCATTTATATGAGATTTTTGCGTGACAGCAGCTTGGCTGATTTGTGCAGAATGTAAAACAAACGTATGAAATTATGGAAATCACAATAACTCATTTTTTTTAAATTGTGGCCTGGCTGCTTTGTGTATAACTACGATTAATTACGATTAATTAGTTTTTACGAGAAATAGATGTCAGCCACTTGCTCATCCTATTAGGTAGGTACATACTCTGACTCGTACGCAAATTGAAAAACAAGATATGTACCTACTTGCTAGACCCGGGACCCCACGACGCTATAGACCAGTGGTAGCGAACCTATGGCACGCGAGATGATTTTACATGACACACGTTTAAAGAGAGAAAAAAATCTATAATAATAATAAATGGCATATCGCATTGTATAAAAAAGGGCAAATACTCTTTAAGAATAAGTATTACGTTTAATTTAAATATATAATTGCATAGGTTGGTCGTTAGGCTTTATTCGTCACATATAATATTATCGCACTAACCTCCTCAGGCGGCGGGGAATGCTCTAATTTTGATTGATTTGCAATGCCACTGCAGCGAGAGAACGCCTTATCTGATTGGAGCAATTCTGATATCAATTTGTGCGTAAAGAACCAAACTAGTTAATACATTAACAAAAAAATTCATTTCTACCCACAAAAAAATGACATAATAAGACCAAAATAAGAAACAAATACTTGGTAAAGCTAGTAGTAGTATGTAATTCTGGCAGATATTTTCAAAATTGATGTAATGTTGAAAGTTGAAGATGAATGTTGTGAGTTGACTGTAATGTATGGCGTAATTGAAAAAAAGTGATAAAACCATATTATGACGTGTGCTATTTTATGTGAGTGGTATCTAGAACATCATCACTTTTTTAACATAATTATTAAAAACTATTTTTCCCCATGTAAACTGTTCGGCACGTCAGACAGTTGAAAAATAATATTTGGGAAATTTTGGCACGCGTACGTAAAAGGTTCGCCAACCCTGCTATAGAACGATGCTTAATTATTCGTGCAGCCATCGTGTATCTTATTACATTACTTATGATTATATAATAAAGTTCATGTAATTTTCGGCAAAAAATATTTTTTACTGATTTATTACTGATTCACCTTTTAGTGGCACCCGGACATTCAAAAAGTGGCAGACACAGCAGTCGGTACAGTGACTCAATCTCCGAATGACTTTGTGCCTTGGTGTGGAAGACGAAGAATTGAGCACACGGAGCTCGTGGTCAATGGGCAAGCAACTAAGTACGGAGACTGGCCATGGCACGCAGCTCTCTACCAATTTACCGACAACAAGGCCGGCCAGAAGTATGCCTGTGGTGCTTCACTTGTCTCCAGGGATGCAGTGGTTACGGGTATTTTTTCATTGTCTTCTGCTTCGTCTTCTTTTTACGAAAATATTTGGGTATATATAGAATGCCGGATGAGTTACATGCGAGACGGGCTATATACGACATGTACCAGTGACGTCCCTAGACAAAATGCCGCCCCTAGGCAACGCCAAAATGCCGCTTCATTTTTTATACAGTATTTTTTATCATCCTTTCATGACTCCAATATTTAAGAAATGTGTTGTATGGATACATTACCAACAAAGTATAATATATCTACCAATAAAACATAAAAAATTAAATAACATTTTTCCCCAAAAGTGGGGATTTTTTGACGTTGGTAGTACAGTGGGTTCTTATATGCCATTTTTGCAATACATTAATTTGCTCTATCTTGAGGAATTAAGGGCGATCCGTGTCGTTTTTCTTCTTCACAAAAAAGTGCAACATTTGTAATGATATTTTTAGCCTGAGATCGCAAAGGTTTAGGCATTATTAAATCGATAATCGATATAACGACGGCGCGACGCTTCAATACAGACTAAAATCGTTGACCAGGAGCGGTAGGTGAGACGGTTTGTAGTGTGTGTTTTTGTGAAGTAAAGTAGACATCGCGAACCCGACAAAAAATTGCAGTCTTATTAAACCTTTTATCTTAATTAATAGTTATCTACATTTTCTTTTCAATCAGTGAGCTGATTTTTTTTATTGGAAGGATATTTTCGTCGTTACTAAGTTTATGTAGCTATTTCTATACATATGTATCAAATGGTTCACTTAGATTTGCCGCCCTCCGAGTAACTGCCGCCCCCAAACGACGCTCAATCTGCCTACCCCCAGGCGATGTCACTGACATGTACGCATTCTTTTGTGGGCCAAAACTAGTGACGAAACTACGCTTTCATCCTACGCTAATGTTGTCAATAAATTCGAGCGACTATCCTATTTATCATTTGAATATGTCCTACATCACTACGATTTTCAAGATCTGTGGACCTTTGTAATATGAGTGGCGAAGAGTACTCACTTAGAATACAAATTATTTTTAAATACCCCTGCTGTCAACCCCCACAAAGTGGGTTACATGTAAATTGTACGTATGCAGTTCATCGTGGGACACTTATTCGTGCGCCGCAGTACGTGAAACATGAGTTCGTATAACATTTAATCAAATGAAGAGTTCTTCATTGAATATTTCACTGTGGAATACATTTGTATGTATGCTATAACATGCGGAGATGTCTTTACTAAGTTAGGTTAGGGTTAATCTAATTGGAACAGTACTATTTGGAAACTATCGCCGCATTTTGTAAGAATACGTACAAATGTATTCCACGTGACATTTCACCGTGGAATACATATTTTGTACGTATCTTACAAAATGCGGCGATAGTTTGCAAATAGTACTGTTCCAATTAGATTAACCCTAAACTAAACTAACTTAGTAAAGACATCTCATAAAATTCGCCACATGTTGTAGCATACGTACAAATATACTCCACGGTGAAATGTTCAACGAAGAACTCGTCATTTGATTAAATGTTACACGAACTCATGTTTCACGTACTGCGGCGCATGTATAAGTGTCCTGCGGTGAATTGTTAACGTACAAATTTCCGGATACGCACAAAGTGGGGGTTGACAGGGCTATAGCCTAGGGGCCCGACGTGACGGTTCGAGCAGTTAAGTGAGATACACACATACCACAAATTTGCTCTAATAGTAAAAAAAAAACATTTAGTGTGTTTCCTGACTAATAAATATTGCTTTTTATCCGATATGGCAAGGGGTGCAAAAAGAGGTCGCGATCATTGCTTCATAATATGATGAAGAGTGCCGACAATTCAATAAAACAAGTGAATTTATTTATAAATACAAAAAATCGCTAAAAATACATGGAATAGGTACCCTTAATTTTACCTTGCGTACCATTTGGTGAGCACTGCATTAGAACATCACTCTGGCCTTAACATTAGCGATAGGTAGGGGGGCACGACAAACATCCTGTGATCTATGGAGGGCTATGGTACCTACAATATAGCTTTGGCATCAACAGAGGCATCGATACGCATAATAATAATAGTTTTCGCAGTATACAAAAAGATACACTGCGTTATATATTTACAACCAATTAATACTCATGCATTCAAAGACTGAAATAATCATTAGGCCCTCCTCCCATGGCGCAACTGAAATCTGACAGAACTGGTTTGTGAAGGAACTCATAAACTGGCCAATGTGATGCTTCGCACACGGCGCTACTGAAACCACTTGAAATAATAATCACATAACCTCAAACTGTCAAACTGAACCATCAGCTGTTTTGTACAAAAACCGACAACACGCACGCTGGTGCGTTTATTCGAATAGAATTAAATTATTTCAATTTTGCTTATCTAGTACTTTTTACGTTTTGGGTTGTTAATGATTTTTATAGCATGACACATGTTCGCAGTGCGGCCAATTTTGATAAGAAAATATGATTTTTCACCGAATCTAATGATGTTGGTACCACTGTTTTACGGTGACTGGAAACTTCAGAGACCGCGCGACTAGCATGTCGCGTCTCTTCGCGACCGTTTTGAAGCTGAGAGATTCCAGTCTCGCCGTCAGCGAGCCGCCATTGAAATACATTAGCTAGATACTGGCTGAAATTCTAGTTTCAGTTCCGTCGGACTTCAATTGCGCCGTGGGAGGATGGCCTTATAAGTACGTAAATTCGGAATCAGAATCTGTATAGAATATCATGACATCTATCGGCAATTTGTTGAAGGCTTTTCATTATCATGCTTCAAGCAAATAATTATGTACCAGTTATTCTAGTATTAATTGTCATTTTTACAACGTTTTTATTAAGCTCGTATTCTTGTTTGTCCAGTACAAATTTTGCAATCGATTTTTAACTAACTTCCCGACTATCTAGATATTTGAAACTTTTAGAATATATCAGAACACGGTGCCAATGCATTCGTTTAATACTTTTAGCCATCTTTAAGCAGAATTGAATTCATTTTCAGTTAATTCTGTTTTGTATGGAAACTTATTTCATAAAAATCCGTAAAAAGTAAAAGATTATCATTTGTTGCTAAGAGGGTGGTCTTAGCAACTAAATTATTAATATATACGTGCGTTACTGTGGAAATCAAAATGATATTTCAGTATTCAGTATTTCTATATTAATATTTTGTTTGTTTTTTATTTACTTCATATCAAGTACAAGTTTGAGCATATTGAGCATAATAATTCAACAGAAAATTTAAAAACGTTGTATATAAAAGGTTATTTTTATTTTGTAATTATTTATTAGTAGATATTATACATTATTAGATTTGTATCAGTGATGTTGTTTTCTTTGAACAGTTACTATAATTGCAAATTTCTTTTAAATTGTAGCTGGACACTGCGTGACACTCTACGGCCAAGTAATCTCAAATGATCTACTTTTAGTTATATTGGGAAAATACAACTTATTGGGAAGAGATCCTGGATCACAGGAGAGAGAAGTAATTATTTTATTTATTTATTTATTTAAGAATACAAAATATTGTGGACATAACAACTCTAAATTCAAGACGTACAAAACATGAGATTTACATTATAAGTCAAACATTATCCTCACAAGAGAGAAGAGAATATAGAAAAAAAATTATATATATAATAACAATAATAATTATTACTAATCTTGCACCCCTCGCTAATGGTGCCTGATAGGCTTGACACGAGGAAACGGTTCCAATCCAGAATAAATCATAGCTGCAACCACGTAGCCCTGCAACCTGCAATTGACAGGCTAAAGTGTTTCAAGAGCAGAAGAGGCCGACGAGATTCGAGAGAGTGAAAAGTAAGCATTCCTTGTAGTAAGGCAGTCGGAAAATAATCATCTGACGGATTATCGAAAGGAAAATAGTTAAATGTCTTAAAATAAAGACATCGAAGAAATTAGAAGAATATTTTAGTGTAGTATGACGTAGAGAAAATGTTCTGAAACCATATTATTGATTGATAATATAGTGTTGTGTGAATTTAGTTTGTTCTTAAGTTTACACTATAAACCATAACGACGTATACCTATTCAGTACTTATTGTAAAGGTATATTTTATGTATTGATATAAAAATAACATTCCTAACAATAATATTTAACAATTTATTATAACATATTACTAGTGGAATTTGGTCAGTTATTGACTTTCATTAACTAATATAGTATAATTATATTTATTCACATAGGTACATAATTTTAAAAACACATATAACTATATATCTATAGATATATTATATAACCGATAGAAAATTTTTTTTGAAAAAAGTAAGACACCCAGCAGGATTGAACCTGCATCTCTAGGGTATTGCGCATATGGTTTGCAACACCGGTATTTCAAAACCGGTATTCCAGTATTTATCAATACCGAAATACAGGTTTTAAAAATCCAAAATACCGGAATTTTCGGTATTGAGAAAGCACACTCGTTTACGTTTTTGAAAATGAATTATAAGTTATGTGCTGCTAAAATGCAAATATATTGAGTGAATCCAACGGAGGTGAAAAAATAATAAGACAAATTTCATCAAATATATTTTTATAAGTAATTGTCGGGATGAATATTATCATAATATTATTTCGAAATAGAAAACATCCGTGACAAAATTGTTCAATTATTCTATAATTATTGATGACTGTACAAGCGTTGAATTTAAGAAGCTTTTCCTGCAGCCGGACTTATTTGCACTTGATGAATTTTTGAAGGCTTTAGTTAAAATTACCAATATATTCAAATTATTTGGAAAAAATCACTAGATCTACAATTATGATCCATATATATTTTTAAGTGTCTACACAATAAATGTAGGTATATAGATTTTTGCTATAAAATAATATTTTTAAAAGATTTTAATAGCTATATTTATTCATAAGCACCTTCTTCTGTTTTTTTAATGTTTAAGAAATACCGGTATTAATACCGGTATTCAATAAGAAATACCGAAAAACCAGTATTGACATTTTCATTCGGTATTGCAATCGCTAATTGAGCGCATGCACATTTATATGTATATATTTTTTCACATCTTATGACCAATAATATTTTATAACAACATTTATATGTATACGTATTTTATTATATAAGAACATCATTTTCAAATTTAAGGTATCAAATATTGTCGTCCACCCAGATTTCAATACAAATCCACTGAGTGGTGACATTGCTATTCTTCGTTTGAAGACTCAAGTGGAGTTTAATGATTACGTCCAACCAATTTGTCTATGGCCAGAAGACGAGATCAGCAAAGACACCATAGTCGGGCAGACAGGCACGGTAATATTAATCTGGTATTCCTAATAGGAAATTGGCATTATGTAATTATTGTTGAAATTAATATTTTTTATCATGGATACATACTTTTGTCTTGACATCCCGGGCGGATTCGTTATGAAAAATCGGACAGGCGTAATGAAAAATAAAGTCACAAAAGTAGCGCCGCCGCTAGACATAGCTACCTCCAGTCGGCCGCGATGCCCGCAAACGGCGCTTCGGGAATGACGTGTAAACCCGCGCCCCGCAATTTATTTTATTTTCTTTTGAATTTGGACAACCAGCATTCAGAGAATTAGTAGGCAAAGCATGTTCCATGTTTAATAATTTTAGCCGTCAGGGTTTAAATATTTCTCTTGTTATAAGTTATAAATGGTAAATGAAGTTATTATTTAAATCTATAAGTACTCCAAACTATTTGATGTCACCCAGGCAATCACAAAATTGTATTATTTATTTACTTGATTAGCTTTTGAAGTACTATTTTATGGAGTACTAAATCATTATTATTATGTGGGGATGTACAGTAAAATTGCTAGGTACACTTAATCTGCGAGATAGGTATACAAATTTACAATTTACATAATGTTAGTTACGATTCTATGGTGGTTTAAAATTGCAGGTTGTCGGATGGGGCTTGAATGAAAACGATGTCCTCTCACAGCAGCTGACAGCAGGCGGAATGCCGGTTGTAACGGATGCTGAATGCCTCTTAAGTTACGCCACGTTCTTTGAACGTTTCGTGTCCAAAAAAACTTTCTGCGCTGGCAGAAGCAACGGTAATGTCATACTTATATTAATTTTACAAGAAAACCAATAGCTATTATTATTATAGCAAAAAAGCTTAAATCTGAAAACACTGCACTTATGTTTGGTGAAAAAATGAGGACCTAGATATAACAGCATGGCGATGGCGGAAACCTCGAAATGAAAGTGGCGTGGCAAACTCCTCTTCTCTTGATATCGATTTTACTAAACACTAGTTTGAGTCAGATTGGTCTAATGCGTACAATGACACTTTTGTTACTATATTATTACGAGTTTCGAAAGTTTAAATATGTCTACATTTATTTACTTGTATTCTTTTGACACACGTTTCGTTGATCAGCTATTCTGAATATTATGTTTTAAATTACCACTATGCTAAACAACTTAAAACAGGACCTGCGCAGAAGCACACTTACTTTCGCGCGCCTATAGTAGGTGTGTAAATTGAGCGTAGTTATATGCAAAGCAGCCAGTCCACACAAACCTCAAACAGAGATAGAAGCACTTTTATGTAAAGTGTGTTTCTTTAAAATCCAAAAAGCCTCTGTATACTGTTGATACCTTTTGAATGATAGATATTATATATATGATTTTGTGTAACTTATGAAGAGATAAAAGCATAAAATATATGAAATTTTGATGTTTTAGCAGTCTAGGCTGTTTTGTGCAAAACGGGTTTTTTAGAATGTTGATTATTGAATGCAGCTAGCTAACTCTTATTTTTGTAGGAAAAATCGTTATTTTCGCATCTATTTTCTTTAAAAAAACCTTCTAAGTTATTCAAGTATTATGGAAATTTCAAAGTTCTGAAAATAATTCGAAAAACTTGTAAATTATACATTAATATTTAGCTGCCTGGCACTAATTTTTACATGAAAATCTATATATTATATAAATAATGAAATATATACATATAATATAATTGAGAAAATAATGTTTATTAATTTAATGTAGAAAAACACACATTACAGTCAGGATTTTAATAATTAGGTAAATACATAATATTATCATGTGGTTGCTTTTTGCAGATCGAATATGGCATATTTTTAGAACGCATTTATATGACATTTTCGTATGACAGCAGCTTGGTTGCTTTATGCACATCGAAAATGTAATATTCTGCGATTTGCAAAATCTTTAAAACGCATTTATATGAGATTTTTGCGTGACAGCAGCTTGGCTGATTTGTGCAGAATGTAAAACAAACGTATGAAATTATGGAAATCACAATAACTCATTTTTTTTAAATTGTGGCCTGGCTGCTTTGTGTATAACTACGATTAATTACGCTGCGTCTGTGTGTGAAAAGTCTGTTTTACACGATACAATAATAGTATTACAGTTTTACAATGAATGCCCCATCTCGATCGGGGTATTACAGAGAGCCTTTACAAAGACAAGCACGAGAAATTATTTTTTTAATGTGATCGAATATTTAAAAGTGATAAAAAACAGTACAATTATAATGATAGGTAACTAGATATATATTTTTATAGAAAATGATTTTCACAGTATGCGTTTTATAATAATTTTACTAAAAGATATTATTTGAAAATTATAAAAAAAATGTGATTGGGGCATCGATATATTTAATATATTGTATACATACTGTTCACTTCTATTTATTAAGTCATTATTTGTGTTCTCCTAATTATTTAATTAATACATACCTTTTCACATTATATACATTTTACAATTGTTCATATTGAAAGTAACTTTGACGATTTTCTACGTGTAATATGGGCTGTTTCCTTATTAGACGCTCGTGTATTGGCCTAAAATAGCCGAAGACAACCGAACATCAAAAGGCTCAGTTTTATGTTGTCGGACTATAGTTTGACATACTTGACAATGTTTATATTTGCACGTTCAACGAAACTTTCCTTATGCGCTGACCTAACACAATTACTCTCTTGCTCATCCTTTGCTATGTCAATGATAAGTACCATGGTGTACATCAACATGACGCTATCTATCGTTCGTCGGTGTGCAACAGTTTGATCAGAATTGCCCAAACTGTGATACTAGTAGCTCTGGACCCTGGGGTTACAGAAAACATTATTCGAAGTGATACGTAGTTGAAGTACACTAATTTTCCATAGCGATTTGCATAGTGTTGCCAGCCGGACGATAATTATTATAGTACCTAATTGTACTCGCTAACGAGCACCCGACTTTATATTATTATGTACGATTACTAGGGAATATTACTGCATTTTATTGGACCGTTTCAAAGACGCTTTGAAGGGAAAACGACCACATTTTGTGAGGAAGAAACTTCTTTTCCACCAAGACAATGGACGAGTGCATACGTGTGTTGTATCCATGGCAAAATTTCATGGATTGATCATCCATCATATTCTCCAGATTTAGCCACCAGCGACTGTTTCTTATTTCAGAATTAAATTTGAAGAAATGGCTCGGCGAAAAAGGATTTGGCACTAATGATGAGGTCATCAATAAACACGTATTTGAAGGGTTGGAAAAATTGTATTATTTGGAACAGATCACAAAATTGTAATAATGCTGTACTAAGTGTATCGAGCTAAAAGGTGTCTATGTCAAAAAAATAATTTCTCGTTTCATTTTTATCAGACTTATCATACTGCCCTCGTAGATTTGTCTGATAAACGTGTACATTATGTGGTATATACCTGACTTATTCAATAATTAGATTAATGTAACATTTACAAATTGCAGGTACGAGTGCCTGTAACGGAGACAGCGGCGGTGGTCTGGTTTTCTCTCGCCGTCAGCCAGACAATAAGTTGTCTTACTTCCTCCGAGGACTCGTTTCCGTCAGTGTAGCGCGAAGTGATAAAGCAGTCTGCGATCCTAAGCACTTCATTGTCTTCACGGACTCCGCCAAATATTTGAAATTCATTAAAGACAATATGTAATATAAGTTAGGTACCGACCTACCAGTGGCGTGCGGTCTATAGATAGGTACTGTAAATACCGAGCATCTCCTAAAATAATTAATATACTTAATTTGTATTTGTTGTACAATAATTGTGTGGTAAATTTTACTCAACTATACTTCTTCTGAAGTTTTATATTACCTACATAATCAATTTTTTTTTTTTAAGAATATCGCAGACCTACCAGTCCGCAATACCACCACATTATACTAATTCCCGCGTGTCATATTTGAATTGGTTACTATACTCTAAGCCGATTCGCCGCGAGTGAATTTGGACACCTCAGTGATGTCACCTGTACCTCGACTGCGCGCGACAGTCATCACGGCGCGAGTGCGTGTGGACGGCTAAATGAGGTTACATGTACCTGGAATGCGCGCGAGTCAAAACACGCAATGTAGACAAATATGTAACCAATAGTGAGCATAATATATGTATTTTTAACAGCACCCTTACAAACAAAAGTCACCGCATGCCACTGGGGCCTACCAATATAAAAGAGACTGAATATCGGTACATGATTCATAAGGTTTAACAAGATTTTACAATTAAATACGGGTGAATGCATTTAAAATGACATAATCTCTTTTTTTATATGACTGACAAACTGTACTAGTTAATCTTTTCACTTGATTAGGTACCTCTTGGGTACAAATTAATGACGCGAACAGACGTTCGGACTCAAATACTCACTGTAAAAGTTGTCTAATAAATACTCAAGAATAAAATTAGTCGTCAATGTGCGACGATATAACCTTAAAATAAAATAATGAAATAATATTATTATTAATTATATCTATTAGCAACACCGGGCTGTGAGTTATGATTAGTGATCAGTGATTATATTATTTTATTTCTGTCTTTTTTACAATAACTAATAACTGTGTCTGTATCCATAATAAAAATAAAATAATTATATAAACAAACATTAGTACGTGTTATACCTAACCTCACCTAACATTAAAATAGTGACAAAAATATAAAATTGAAAACAATATGTGATTCGAGTTCCGAGTGTTTTAATTTTAATTCCTTATTTTATTGTTACTAGCTGTGCCAGCTGGCTCTAGCCAGTCTGTTTCGCTAGGTCTTGCAGACAGCTTGGCGTCCTAATGACTTGATGTTGGATTTTAATAAAATTGTGAAGTATGCAGAGATGGCGCCGTTTGACAAGTTGGTGATTTGTCACTTTTACAATTTGCAAGTCGTTACTGTCGATATAAATTTGGCGTCATATGCATAGTCTATTCAGGATTTTGGTCTTCGGGATGTTATCTGATACCATCCCAGGCTGCTAGACCTAGCAGAATAGCTGACAATTTGATTGCGATTCAATATAATGTAAATATTAATCTCGCGCGTATCCCTTTGAGGTAATAGAAGAAGGTTAACCATATAAAAAATAAATTTAAACAATTAAATTATTTTGTTTCATTGTCTAAAAAAATGCTTGCAGCCATAGAATAATATTTAAAAAATCATAATTTGAATTAAAATTTTAGCGATAATATAATGCTTCCCGCTGCGGGACGTTCATATCGAAATAAATGTTTATAAAAGAAGAAACACATAACACACAAACACACACACAACAAACACATCTGAGAGGAAGTAATTAGGTTGGAAAGGACTTCGTCTAGCAGTGTCTTGATCCAAACTGATTATGATAATGGCATTATAAATAGGTAGATTATGTTTATTATATAGCAATTATTCATAGAACCATAAAGGGTGGAATCAGCTTAGAGTGGCCTTCATCCAGCAGTGGATTGATCTGGTCGTATGATGATAACGATGAAATGAATATTTTATATTAAAATATTTGATAAATGCTGCAATGCATATATGAAATAGGAATGGAATTAGATTTGAGAGGCCTTCATCGAGCAGTGGATTGATCCTGGTTCATGATTATAATGACGATATAAATGGGTAGGTACATATATTAATATCACCAATTTTGACAGATATAGCAGTTCATATGACCAAGAGGATTATTGATATAACCTTCATCCAGTAGTGAAATCCTAATAAGCATAGTGACACATGAGTCGTATAGAATCATATGTAGAACTGTGCACTATTCATCGTTTCGAGAAAATTACGAAAAACGCTTTGTTGGATTTTTGAGTTTTATAAAAGCATAAAATATTTTTCTACTTTTAGAAATTAGAAATACACAACAGAATTTACGTATGTCAGAATTCTGATTGTTGTAAATAATTAAATATACATGTTTTAAAAGTGAAGAGTGCTACATTTGATACTCACATAGTATACAGTTCTGTCTTTGTTACCAAGGTTGTGTAACGTTCTGTATTTGTTCCCAATGTGGATGACGTCACTAAGAAGTAGTTCAAATTCGAGGGCTTAGTGTCAAACAACACTATCTACAAAAGTGCAACTTTACAGGAGAGCCAAAAATCGTTATTTTAGATTCTTGTAACTCAACAAGGGAAATGTTTATTTAAAACCTAGTGTTAATATTTTATAGTTTATTGTGTATTGTACATTTATCTTGCTTATAATGATGTTAAAATTTATAGGGATAGTTTTAAAAAAATATGAAAACAAGGGTAACTTATGTAGTTAGCGTTAAACTTTACTGACGATTTAATAAGAAATTAGAAAAGATTGACATAACGTTGTTTGACTATCATGTAGCCGTATATGTAAAATAACGTTATCTCAAAAAAAAAAAAAAACACTTTTTTGTAGATAACGTTGTCTGACTTTAAGCACTCGAATTTACCAGTGCAGTACATCATTATAAGAAAAATATTGTATTTTTTTATTTATTGATTTCAATTTTAATAGGTACCAACATAAAATTTACAATACTTTAATTTTAAATTGATTAAATATTGTGGGTATTAAACAAATAACATGAAACCATAAACATACAGGGAGACAGAGTTATTATTGTATGACATATTTTATAATAAAGAAAATAGGACATATTTTCCAATGTATTAGGTATTAAGAATAATAACAGAATAAAATCAATACTATAAGTTCATTTAGAATGTCATCTTGTATTTCACCTAAGTTCACGTACCCCGAATCTCGTAAATTATTCCGGGAGTTATTTTCATCAAATGTTTTTTTTATAGAATTGGAGAGTACCTAGGTAAAGTTTACCATTGTGGCCCATAATGCTTAGTTAATAATTTATTCAAAAACTTCTTTCACTTGGCAACCTTTTTACAACTGTAAATGGACGAATCGTATCAATGTTATTATCTTTCTTGTATAATATTCTTTAGTTTCCCGTAGTCTGATCGATATAAATTCTCTACCTGGACTAAAACATTCCCCTAACGTTTTGAACGCTTCATATTTCTTTTGCACTTAGAAAACTTAACATGTCATCGATAAGAAAAAAGGAATGAAATAAGCAGTTCACAGAAAATAAATAAAAGAATTAAGAACACAAACAAAAAGTGAACAAAAACAATCCAAATAATTATAGAAACTATTCTTGTTGGTGGAGAGGGGGCACATTGTTTTAATCTAGTTTTAATAACATAAATAAAATTTCATAAAAACAATTGTACTAAAATCCACTTTATTTAATGAATCAGGAGCGGTTTATCCTTATAGGAAAATTTTCAACTGAGGTTTCATTCTTCCGAGGATGAAAAAGAATTAGCACTATGTTTTTGAAATAGTTTAAACTTGGATAAATAAAATAAAATTAAAATATTTAATAAATAATATTTTCAAAACATTTGATGTAGGTACAGGTACGCCTATGGATTTTACACGCACTGACCTGCCAACTTTGTCGATTTTTGCCTGTCATTTTTCAGGATTTCTGCTTCTCTTGCGACCTTTGTTTATTATTACTGGTGTTGGTTGGTACTCCATGAGGGGACTAGCCATCAGTATTTATATGTTTTGGTAAAAAAAAAAACATAAAAAACTCAACTTTAAACACGGCATGTCAACAGCCACAACTGAACGATAATATGTATGAGCGGGCATATTGTGACGTCACTTAGGGCAACTCTGTGATTGGTCGAAACCGAACAGTTCTACTTGTGTTTCCAAAGACGTGAACAGTCCTAACTTTGATACCAAGCCCTATTTTCTTTCACGATTTTATACCACACAGATATGATTTTAATTCGAATATTATATTGCTAGTAATACATTATGATCCGAAGAATAATGTGGCATACTTAGTTCAATTTCGACATATATGCGACAGTTCTACTTTTGATACTATACGACTCACATATAAATTCTTCTATATAACCACGCGAATAGAAATAATGGATAATACGACGTAGCCGACTCATAAGCCCATATTCCATTGGCAGATTGCGTCTGGCCCGATCGTCTGCCACGACTGTCAAACTCTATTCTCTATGGTTTTCAAGGATCGTGAGCGATCGGTCGAAAGTGGAAATTTTCCTATTATCACTCGTGTGATCCATTCATTTAACAAGCGAAGATTGCCGAAAGCGTACGTAAATAGCCGAATACTCGCCCGCTCGCGCAACGGTCGTTCATACTCAGTGTTGCCAACCGTACTATAATTATAGTATTTGTACTATAATTTTGGTCCGCGTACTATGTACGATATAAAATAGGTATAGTACGGCCAAAATACTATAATTTTGAAAATCGTACTATAATTTTATATAAAAGTACTATAATTCTGCATTTGCCATTTCGCAATCGAGTGGTCTTCGAAAATTTGGAAATCTGCGGCCCGCGGCGAAATATTTTTCCTAAAAAAAACAAGCCGACCACGAAAAATCGGGAACCTGCGGCCCGCGACGAAATATTTTTCCTAAAAAAAACAAGCCGACCATGAAAATTTGGGAACCTGCGGCCCGCGAAGAAATATTTTTTCTAAAAAAAACGAGCCGACTATGAAAAATTGGGAAAATTTTCATTTTCAAGAGATGACAACGCGTACTATATTTTATCCCCAAATACTATAATTTTGGAGGCTCTGTACTATAATTCCACTTTCAAAATATGGCAACACTGTTCATACTTCATTTCAATTCTCGATTTCAACAACTCAACAACTTACTGCAAAGTCAAGATGGGCGATGGCGAAAGCTCAAAAAAATATCTGGAGTACCCATGATGATTCACTCCTCGTCGAATTAGTACACGGCAAGGATATCGTGTGGAATATAAAAAAACCAGTTATATTCAAAGAACCATTTGAAGGACCGAATATTCGAAGAGATAGCCGATATAATTGGCAACAAATCAAGTAAGTCCTAGAATGTTATTTTGTGACTAGGTAGTTTCAATTTTGTAAAGTAATAGCATTTTAGTATAGACACGTGCATTTTTATTGATAAACATATAAATCTATATTATGTATCATTTCTCACATCACGAAATATTGTAGATAGGTACTTTTGACTGACAGCTTAACCTCACTATTAATCCACATCCACGTGTCAACATTTGTCATTTGTGTTGCATATTGTTGCTAATGACATTTATAATATGTATACACGCATAAATTTAAGTTATTCTGGAACCTTATGTTTAACATTTTGACAGAAGTGTTACTTGTTATTTTCGCTAGGTACCTAACTGTTTTGTTTAACTTTTCAGTACTGCATGTTTGAAACCGCTGTGCGAATATTAGGACCACTTTCGCCGCAAACCTGAGAAAGGTGAAAGCCTCTCAAAGGAGCGGATCTTGCCCCGATGAACTATACACGCCTACGTGGCATTTGTGGGATGAATGTCAATTTTTAATATCAGCATGCGCTGTTAGGGCAAGCCAATGCAATTTGCCCGTGATGATCGAGACCGAAATGGATGTAGAGTTTGTTGAGGTGAGTAATTTCTTATTTTTCTTCGGCCATGTCCACCCATTAGCTGGAGCATATGGATACCGAACGGCGTCCATATGCTTTAATACATAATATTATTATAGATGGTGTTGGTTAGTTTTTTTTTAAATTCATTAAGTGCTATCTAGACCAGACCATAATATATAAAAAAATATCCCATCTATAAATATCTAAAATTATTTAAGGTTTAATGTCATCATTTTATAGATAAACAAATATTTTTTAACTATTATATACTATGGCTTGGATGTTTCTTTGAGTTTTAAAAACAATAAACACTGACTACACATTGTAGTCTGGGTTCAATGAAAACGTTTGACTGACAAAGCTCAGTGTGCACTATTTATGTCTGATCTTAACAGCCTATCTTCCCTCTGCGCCACTCTAGATAATATTTAGCAGCCTTCCAGGACACCGGAATTCAGTTGACTTGAAGACTTGGCAAGCCGGGTTGAAATGCTCTTTTGGCATACGCAGCACGTGGCTGAGCCATATCCAACATCGCATCTTCACTTCAGTGTGATGAGTGGCTGACTGGCCATGACTGACTTCTAGGAGACGAAAACTCAAATTCTTAAGATTGTTTTATTAATTTTTACAGCTACCTATTACTGCCTCACAGCAGACAGAGGCATCTACAGAGGTCGTCTGTAGTACGCCGCGGCTTTCAACTAAAAGAAGAAGGATCCGTTCTACACCCGACGTGGGTGAAATGTGTGCCTCAGCAATGGCAACCCTCCAAACCGTGAAAGAAGACATTCGTAATGTTCCGTGTCACCCCATCGAAGCATATCCCGACCACAAGGATTTCTGCATAATGGTGGCAAAACAATTAACTGAAAGAATGACACCCTTCAATGCACAAAAGTGTCGCCGTGCAGTTAGCGAATTATTGTTTGTATACGACATAGATAATCCGGAGAAAAAATAAATTAATATACCCTAATCGTGAAGGACAATGTCAGTAAATCTAAATATAATTTACTTATGTATTTAATAAAACATGGTAATTATAATATCGATTGATGTAAATATAATTTTCTGGCATGTTTAAAAATTGTATAAAAAATCAATGAAGGTATAAATATTACCCTATTATAAATATATGACAAAATAGATAAATGCTTACTCATAATAATATGCTCATTGTATTCTAGATCATATTATATTCACACGAATATAATACAGTACACTCTCAGTAATCCACCGCTCGATTATCCGACAACTACTATAATCTACTGGTATGAAATTATCATAATTCACTATTTTATTTGCTTATACGCACGCATGCATTTTACTTATATTATGTAATAAAATATTTACAATATAAAATAATATAAACGTTGTGTAATAATTACCTATAGTAAATGTCATTTTTAATAATTTACCTCCCTAAAAATAATTATGTTTACGTTGTCTTTGAATATAAAAGTATTTTAGTCTATGGTTGTTATTGTGACAGCTGATAAAATAAATGACAGATCAGATAAATGTCGAAAAATGCAATTAATAAGATTTTGCTATTCAAAGCTATTATCATGTCAACATTATCCACATGTTGAAGGAGATTGTCAGAAAATTGTGGAGGAGAAAGAAAAAACGCGCAACACATTCGCGGTATTGCCTTGTAATCTTGTAAATCACATACGCGGTGTTACAAAATGTCTATTAAAACTTCAATTCCAGCATTCTATGAATGCACATACGTGGAGATTTATATTTTGAATCGAATGGCGTCAAGCAGTGATGCCAACCGTACTATAATTATAGTACAATACTATAATTTTGATTTCACGAAAAATGTAAAATACTATAATTTTACGCAAAATATACCAAAATACTATAATTTTAAAGAATTCAAGACGAAAAATAATGTTCCTGTACTATATATTTTTCAGAAATACTATAATTTTTACGCCTTTGTACTATAATCAGCATAGAAAAATATGGCAACACTGCATTGCCTCGACCTGATATGTCAAAAGTCCCAATCGTAAAATACATTCGCACTAATGAGGTAGGTAGATATCTATCGATCATCTGACAGCAGTCATCATTATTATTTAATTTACAACATTCTGCTCTGTGTATGACAATGTTATTTATAATGTAATTTTGCATTGAACTACCTACATACCATCTTTTATATTTGGTTTTTTTTTTATATTTTCAAAATAGTTATTTGAGAACTTTCCTCTCTCATTCAGATGGTTGAAACTTTACAAAGCACTTGATGAATCACTTATAATATTATGTGTATCCTATCAATTTCATTGAGAATAGTTTGTCACAAAATATGTTTTAATATTTGTAAAAATTACTCTTAACCCTTTGGCTGCTACGATGTTGTGCAAAATCCGGTCGAGGATTGCTACCAATAATTGTCGATAAATTAAAGTATTGTATTATTTTTAGAAACCTTACCACTCTAATTGATTTTGCGAAATCGGAATATTATGAAAACACGTTTCGTAATTAGTTTATCATTTTGAATAGATAATGACGCAATTAGATATCGCCCGCTGCATGTGCTTTCAAAAGTAATTGACATATCTCTTTCTCGCTCCATCATACGGGCGATCGCGAGAGCGAGCAAAATGCACGATCCGCGCACGGTGTTTTGATTTTTATCAGTTATTGGAAACAATCGGTTATCCCACACAAGGATAATACAAAGTAGTGGAATTAGGAAACTACTCGGCCGAAAAGATTTTTTTTGCATGGTGCCTCGTTAAAAGATCGCGTACAATATGCGTGATTTGTGAAAAGGGTCTTTATGATGTTTCTTTATTGGAACATTTAAAATATGTATTAGAAATGATTTTATTTCATTATTTTTTATACTTAAATGAAACTGTTTTTATATAGCACAAATCCACTTTACTTTAAACACTGAGTTGAGTAAAAGACTTTCCTATTATTTTAAATGGATAAAATAAAATAAAACATTGTCCTTCCACCAAAAATTTGACTGTAAACAAATTTTTACATAGTAAACTATAATTTGTATTTGGAATTAATGTTTTTATTGTAAAAAGGGTGATGCCATGAAAAAAAATACTAAAATAATATTATAAGTTCAAAACCTACCCAGTAACAAAACATATGAATCGGGTTATATTACACAACAATACAACTAAATAGATGTTAAAACAATGTTTCGTACCACTGGTGCAGTAGTATGTTCCCAAATCAACTTAACATTTCAGCCATGAAAAGCAAAACGACGATCGTTGTTAGCATTTCTGGCCATTATCAAAAACAACGATATATCGTTGAGTAGCATTCTAAGGGTTAAAGTATAAACAGAGATTAGCCGGTGTATCCAGTCAATTTGATTGAGAATAGTTTATCAAAAATGTTTTAATATTAGTGAAAATACGTTTTAAAATATAAACACAGATGAGCCGATCAGTGTGATAGGTAGAAAATTAACTTAAAACAAATTAAATCACTTCTAATATTAATATTATGTTTTTATGTTTACCGTTTGTGAAAACGTAAATACGCGGCGGCTATTTTTTAAAATTTCTTTGTGCAGTGTTGCAAACATGGATAAGAAAAATTTTCCTCAATAATATGTATTGTCAATAAAGTCACGTATCGTGTCGGAAAGCTTTAGAGAAACATCAATATTATATTGCAAGATAACTGATTGAGGAAAAATCCTCTCTTTCATACTGTTAGTCAGCGTTTCAAATGAAGAATGTTTCCTTAGTGCATGTTTTTTTTGAACTCATCGGACATAACGAATAAGGCACACAATCGCTCGCCAAAACGGTAAAAGCTGTAGGATAATAATATATAAGAGATAGGAGATTACTGGGGGTCACCAAAAAGTAGCTATACCCAGGTCTGCAAGGCTATTCTAATTACTTAATAGGTTTCCGTTATCTTTATTACTCCAAAATTACACGGATATCATTCGAAACAATTCCATAAACGAGGCGGTTGTATACAATCATTGTTAACCATCGCACTGCGTCTTACTTGATTGCAAATGCATACGATTAGAATCACGGGGTAATATATTAACTGCCTAAATAAGAAATATCATATTTTTCGCTATTTTTTTTTTATTGATTTTGGAGTTAAGTGATAAATATCCCTGACTTGCTGATTGAAAGATGAATATTTTAAAGTTTTTTTATTTATTTAGAAAAAGAATATTACGGCATTACAGCGATTGGCCAATGCGCCATAATACATAATAAATATAAAATTATAAAAATGTCGTAATTACTAATAACAACTAATATAACAAGAAAGTAGAAAAGACAGAATGTGTTTAAGTAAATATTAAAGAAACATGATATATACAATTATAAATTTTACCTATTTAACACGTCGACAAACATTATATAGTTAATAAAAAATAAATCAACCTTTTTGGTGCCATCAAATAAGTTAATCGCACGATACACAGCATCATGAAACATTACATCTGTTCTGCGACGAGGTATCATGAAGACTGTAGAATTACGAGTGATAATGGTGGGAATATGAAAATAATATTTGCCAGTATATACGGATTGTAAATGAACCCACGAAGAAGTAAAAAGAAATGCTTTAAAAGAGAAATCACTCTTCGGGTGGACAGGGATTGCATTGATAGCATACCCAGAAGAAAACAAGTCGGAAAATTCATTTTATTATCATTGCATGAACCGCACGGTACGTGAATGAATAATAATTATTACTAAAAAGTTTTTTTATTAGCAAATTTAGTTATGTACGATAGTGTATGTAGTACAATATTATGAATAACCCCTTAGACCTTTGATAAAGTTCCATCTTAGGGGGGCGGTCTACAGAATTGGCCTTAAGAATTGAAAATATGATTTTTTAAGATGTGGTCCATAAAGACATAAATCATAAATATTTATAATTTTAAATTTTTATTTATAATATATATTATTTAAGTTTTGAGCATCTAATGCCGGGTCCACACTGGCAACAAGTTAAATTGCTGGCAACCTCGTTAGATTTTACGATAATTATGATGATTATCGTAAAATTTCTTAAGCAATTATGGTAAGTATCGTAAAATTTAATGAGGTTGCCAGCAACTTGTTGCCAGTGTGGAAATGGCTTAATATCCACTGTGGTTCACGTAGTGGGGTTAACTAATTCAGGAAGTCAACACCCATGATAGAATTTTTTCCAGTTTTGGTTGCATTATATTCCAAAACTCTTCTGTAAAAATCGTTTCCGATTTTATAAATGGAAATTTCTCGGTGTACATAGTAAACAAACCTACGAATAAAAAAGACAAGAAGGAACATACTGATTCATCGCAGTAAAATCTGGCAATCAAATTCGCCATTTTGAAAAGCGATGATTTTGCGTAAACAAATATCACGTGGTCTGTACGTGTGCGGCAAACTTCGAATGTGTTTGTAATTTTGTGTATTTTATGTTTGTGTATCACGCATTGTCGGCCATATTTGCGGGCCGATTGCTTGCCGTGATTTGTACACATCTTCCTTCCTGTCTGTTTTTATTCGTAGAAACAAACAGTATTTTTTATTAGTTATATGAAGTTGGCCTTGAATCTGTAATAAAATAATACAGAATTAAAAGATTTTGAAATAGACAAAAACACATTTCCAAGCTTTCAGCCGTGCTCACTCATGAATGTCATTCGTCATTTGGATAAGTATATACAAATTTTGATGTTATCTTGCAAAGTGCGAATGTAATGTTTTCAAATTTGATATGGATTAATTATACCATCGTATTATTTTCTCGAAACCATAAATATACTATAATAGTATTTGAGTATCAACCTATGTTCAATTTGAATTGGGTTATAATAATAATATAACCGTATATATATCAATAGTATGTTTGCTACAAAATCCACCCAAGTTATCAGTACGTACTTGCACAGGTTTGATTAAAAACTATGATGAAATTAACATTTAAAAGAATATGAATTCATAATATTATTTTGACAGCCCTGTTTTCTGATCGGCATACATCTTGCAGGTATTTATAAAATAATAATAATGTTCAGCGGCAGACAATATCAATAATAATAATAATGTTTCTTGAAATAAAATCTCCGATGATTAGTGATGTTTGCGAAAAGATCGATTTAAATTAACGTACTTACGACGCCGAGGTCATTTTTAAACTAAATTATATTTGAATGTCGAGCTCTTCAGCCCCCCCTTAATGCCATATTATATGTGAATATTTGAGCATTGTCACCAAATCAATTGTCTATTCGATATAATATAATGAATAGGATTTTAATTTATTTTCATTTTATATTAAAAATCGATGTTTTTTTTAAATTTTAAAATTACCTTTAATACCCTAAAAGCTTATGAACGAGCGCTCGATAATTTTCAAAATATATAATATAGTGTGGGAGTTTTTTTTGTAGTTATGTATCTACTTAATACTTCAGTTAGACGGAGTAATGCAAAAACAGTCTTTACATCTGATATGTACCTACGCAATAATACTTTTAACGATTTGGACAGGCAGCGGTTTCTGTACCGCAGGCGAATTTTTTTTTTTTACGAAATATGCTGTCAAAAATGCTCTTATTATTTTTAATTTTCATTCCTTTATCTACCGCATATAAGCAGTGCTTTGTTTGTCTTCCCCCGCGAGACGTCACTGCTTGTTACTAATAATGTATTATTTACGATCTTATAAATAGTTCAATTAGTGTTAATATCTACATACATTGAAGACTCCACGACCTAGTAAAGACATTGAAGATGTTGGAAGGTGAATCCTAGACACCAAACCCGAATCCTAATATCCATAACAAATCAACACAAAATCATATTATTGTTTGTAGAAATATGTGTGCACGACATTTCAAGTTTCTCATTTAACTTTATTAAAAAAAAAAAATTGACGTTATGATTTTCATAATATTCCTAAACCGGAGCGTCATTTTTATTTTTTCCACGAGAACAGCGCTCGGAATGGAGCGGAACGCCCCGGAGCGCCGTTCCTGTTCGTGGGATTTCCAAGGATGGCGTTCCTGTTCGTTAAAATCTCGAAAATGGCGTACCGGTTCGTAACATATCCGATGGACAGCGAGTCGTCTAGTAAAATCCTCAAGCGTCATACTTAATATTATAACGTTCCGGGTTAGATTTAAAATTTACGAAAATGAATTGAAAGGTATAAAGGTACAAAAACATAAATATTTTTTTTTATCAAAAAATAATTTTAATGGTTTAGAACCACTGAATTTTCTATGACCCGTACATAATGTACTTAAGTTTTTTTGAAATAGTGATAGAATAAGTGTAAGACAACGTATTTGAGAACTAACCTATTTTCAAGACAATACTGTTTTCAATGAATTTGTCCTTGAATGCACCAATAGACACCCTTTTGCGTCAATGGTGATAAAACAATAAAATTGTATACAAAGAAATGCACAGGGGCATGAGTAAGATTTATTGCATTGTCGCACGTATGAAACAATAATGTATTTTGAAAAAAAAGGTTTTTATGATTGTAAGGAAAGGTTGGAAGCTATTTTTCATTGGAATGTAGATTTACTGTAGTATTAATTTATAAAACGAGACACTTCTTTTTTTGCAAGTTCATACATATTATTTTAATACAGTTAAGGTTAAGGTACATGCCTAAATATATTGAGTTAATAACGTAATAGTTATAATGCACACTGGAACTTTAAAATTTTTAAATGAAACACATTAAATACATATATTATCTTTACTGTATAAATGACTTAATTAATTTGTTAAATATTGCACAAAAATAACACAGTAAAAATAGTAAAATAAAACTACGTGCCCTACCTAACTATCTACCGAGATAGGTATACTATATCTGTCCTACCGAGGGTTGAAATTCTTGAGCACGTTTATGATCAATACGGCAGTGGTAGGCAATTGTTTTTTGTAATGAAACTTTAAATTTTGTATCGAGACAACCATAATTGACCGAATTGTCCATTTATCATATTATTATGTTAGCGAAATTTACATAGGTTTGACGCGTTCATAGTTTTTGTATTTCATAATGCAATCGGGGTCGTTCATTGGTCGTTTATCAATATTAAGTTGTATGCAGCCAATGATAAGCGTTTTCATCAGAGGAAGCGACAAAATTAGACTCCTTATTTTTCCAAATTTAATCATTTTAAGTTGTGTTTTTTTGGTTTCCCATTACCTAACCCCCATGCTTTGCTGCTCTACACTAATTTATTTTTTATATTTCTTACATTATTGATGAATTGATGAAGTTCAGCGGAAATACTTTGCAGTGAAAAACTAAGTAGGTACCGAGAGAGATGGAATAAAATAAGGGAGGCCTTCATCCAGCATTGGATCGACCAAGGTTGATGGGTTGGGTTCTAAATAATTATTATTGCATACATGAAAAAACCTAACTATTGCAGCTGCTTTGCTAAATTTTTAAATTTCCGAAAAACTTGTGCTCTGACATCGCTTAAAAACTCTTTGTAGGTACTTAATAGCTTAAATTGTTGTTTAATAATTTCTAAGGGGGTCAAATATTTCATATTTAATAGTAAATACAGTCATGCTTTTCCCTGTGACCAGAACTTACGTATTCGCCAGATATTAATTATTTATCCTAATCTATTATAATATTTTACATTGAGTGACAAAAATAATAAATATCATTTCCTTTATTGTTTTAATTTTATATGGATATTTTTCGGGTTGAATGAACTGTGTTTTTGATGGTTTAACTTATATAATAATACATTTAATAACTTAAATCAAATAATTCCATAATTTATATAGATACATATTCGTGAACATCGTATGCATGTTAAATTATTTTGTATTGTTTAAGGTAAAATACGAAATAAAAAGATTTAAATAAATCAATCAGAATCCAATGGGATAAATATATGAAAAATTTCCCTGTATATAACAATTTCTATAACATTGGAAACCTATTAGAATAAATTATCCTACATGTCCACATGATGTAAATATTTTTTTCTAATAATATGTACCTAGACTTCTGAGGTTGTTTAAAATGATTCATATTTAATAAAGAATGCTACATTTGTAAATCTTGCGTATAACATACTTTTTAAATTAATTTATTAAAAACCATGCCCTTGCTTTTTCGTATACGATGGATTTTAATTTGATTAAAAAATAGTTTACCATAATCAAAATATTTCAAACTTACGACAAATCAGAGCTATGAAAAAAGCGGCATGTATTTTGTTTAAACCGAAGTATCTTCACTCATATTTCTATTCACTCTTAGTTGCATATTTTTATTAAAACTACTAACGAAACCAATGTCTATTATTGCATGTATTTTAATAATGTTTCCCACTCCAATTAGATTCATATTCATACGTTTAGTGATTTATATTTCGATTTCGTAAACTAAAATGACTCTGTTAACACGTAATATGCACGTTGTATGTTACCACTAATTGTAATAACCGATAGCGTATTGGACGAAGATGATGATGAAAAAAGTACATCATGTAAAACTAAAAGATATTTTTATGTTACAGATATTATTATATCTAATATCACACATTTTTGGAAAATTGTCGAGCGTTCCTGTTCGTGAAATTTTCCATTTCGAGCACTGTCTAAAACGAGCTTATGGGAAACCTCATAAAGACTCCAGATAATGGACCCATACTAAAGAATACTCCATACTAACGACACATAGAGTTATGAGTTATGAGGGGGATGTTAAACAATAAATTAAAATTTCAATACCATATCACTGAAAATGTTTATATCTCTAGGAAGTGCATTGATTAGTTTTATAGCCCTCGCTAATTGTGCCTGATAAGCCTGACACGAGGAAGCAGTTTTGATCCAGAAGAGGTCAAGGCTGCGACCACGTAGGTAATTGATGAGCGCATCCGGACGTCAGTATTGGAAACCATCCTTCGTGAGAGCAACAAAAAACGTTTAAAGTGACCTACTAGATTCAAGTGAGTGAAAAGCGAGCATGCCTTGAAGAAAGGCAGTAGGAAAATAATCGTTTCGACGTAGGAAATTAGTTATACATAATATACGTAATGTGAAAACACAAATAATATATAGGTATTATGTAACTATTAGAAAAAAAATTGAAAAATACGTGGTCCTACGGGACTTGAAACTGTAACCCATGGCCGCCACAGGCGGGGGGGGGGGCTGACAGGGCTCTAGCCTGGGGGCCCGGCGTGGCGGGTCGATCTGATAAGTGAGATATACACACGTCACAAATTTGCCCACTGGCGAAAAAAATCGCCTGCGGTGCTATTTTATTTTTAGAGTCTTGACATTTAAAAATATCTAGTTGTGTGATACAATTTTTGATTACTGTGTGAAGTCACAAGTCAGTGTGTGTCAAGAACTCCATAATTCAAATGGATTTATTCAACAATACAAAAAATCACTAAAAATACATCGAATACCCTTAATACTTTGGACGCGGAAGATGCACACGGCGCGTAATGACCAGGCGGCCGATCGATGTAATTAACGTGCATTTTAAAGGGGGCATTTAAAATCTCATTATCTATTCAGCAGCGAAAGCGTTAATTTTACCTGAAAGAACATTTAGAAAACGATTCTGTAAAAACTATCACTGTCTTTAACCCTAGCGATGGGTAGGGGGGGCTGTTAATTAGTAGTTTTTACATAGGATTCTTATAATCTTATAAAATTGCGTTAATGTTGGTTATCGGGTTTCTTGTTTTAAATCAAGGTATCATTAAGTGCCTTAATTAGTAGTTACTAACCGACGCCCGGATCATTTAAAATTTTAGCTATATAACCAGTGGCGGCTCGTGGATAAGATATCTGGGGGTGCTGCGGTTGATTAAAAATAAAAAAAATGTTTATTTGGATTATATTTTACTATTAACGTCATAATTAAATATAAATTATAAATTATATAAATAAGTAATTAAAATAAACAAGTTTGCATAAATTGCATGAAGAAATGTTAATAATCATAATAAAAGAAAACAACGTTAATAAATCATTAAAGCTATATTTCTTTCCTCTCCTGTCGCGCGCGTGCTCACGTACGAACGCATAAACGGCGAAATACTGTCGGGCCGGCAGTACCGATCAACCTCCCAGCTGCATTCCCGCTCCCCGCACCCCTCCTTCGCCCACTCAAACATTTTCCATTGAAAACGGTACTGCAGTACCTCGGTGTATGATAATTATTGGATGTATCGGTGCGTGGGCGAACTTAATTCACGATTAAATAATATTGATATTTTCATATAATATACATAAATGTATATACGTATATTATATTATTACATTTTTCTCAATTTGCTTGGGGGTGCTGCAGTTCCGCAGTGCATATAAACGAGCCGCCACTGAATGTAACGTACCTGCACTTGCTAATAATTTTAATAAACTATTTTATAAGTGTTTTAAAATTATGTATTATTCAATATAAAGGGTGTTACATTCTCAAATCTTATGAATTATTCGTTGAACAAAAGAAATAGTTTATTAAATTTATACATAATAAATTATTATGTTATTTTTCTTAAATGAAAATGGTTGATTACAACGGAATTTCCAATAGATCAAGAATCATTACTCAGAAATAACAAGTATTATTACTTATGTAAATAAATATCATTTTAATTTAATTATGTTTTTTAATCAAAACTTCATTCATTGCATAAAATATTGTCTTTCTTTAATTATTTTATCGTATTTTCTACTTATTTGTTTTTTCATGTGATTTTATGGTTGATTTTATTGTAAGTAATGTGTTCGAATACATTTATTGTATCTTAACTCTCATTACGTTGTCTGCCGTCACTGCAGCGTAATTTGCATTATGTCAAGAATCATCGCTCACGATTAATAATACATCATTATTATGTACCTGCAAACAAGGAAAATAATTAATAGTAAAACTCGTTCCGAAATCATTTAACTGTGTCTCTTGGCCTCGTCAACATTAAAATTTGTATCTTTGTGAGGAAGAATACAATCAATATGGCGAAACGGTGTTTAATCGAAGTTATTCCTTTATTTGTGGCGTGTTTCTTAGCTGGTTTAAACTGTCAGGAGACTGATGAAGATGACGGTGCAATGTCGGGCATCGGTACCGCTTTATCGATCTATAATCCGTGCTCTAGTGGGTTTATCTGGATGGAAAGAGAATCCGGGAGACCTCCGTCAAAG
The DNA here is from genome assembly GCF_057557595.1 of Rhyacophila brunnea. NCBI lineage: Eukaryota > Metazoa > Arthropoda > Insecta > Trichoptera > Rhyacophilidae > Rhyacophila > Rhyacophila brunnea. Next base: position 34,846,074 of record NW_028232806.1, on the reverse strand, counting down.
GACAATTACTGGAAAGGGACTTTTAACCTTGATAAGTACAAGGGTATTACTGAGGCAAGAATTTCATTGACACTCGATTCAGAAGCGGTTGTTACTGTTGTGAGTATCTAGAATATTAAATTTATCTAATATGCCTTAGTCCAACAGGGCATTGCGGAACTGCAGTTAGGGCTGTCAAAAAAGTACCTGTCGATACTTCTATTCCGATACGATAGCTGTATTGATACTCTTCCGTACAATAATTAAATACTCATTGACGATTACCATACGTTAGAATATTTTTTTGCATTATTTTTTATATTATTTTAAAATATAAATATTTATAATATACTGTACCTACACTGTTTACCACCTGCACTAAAAATCGTTTTTTTTTCGCTTCGGTACATGTTCAAACACGCGCGTTAACATGTTCTTACTCCCTACTTTATTTATCGTTTGTCAATTTATGGCTATGGCCGTATGTTGTAGCTTACCCACTGCCAATAGAAATGGTGGATTTCAAAAAAATACTACCTTGATCTTAAACCATCATTATTCTTAGGATGTTTTATCACACTTGAATGATCAAAGACACAGCTTTTAATCAGTATCTTTAGAATTATCTTCAAATGTGATAATCTTGTCCATTTTTTGAATAGTATAATGCCTAATTCTTGTAAAATTTTGGATCACAGAGATTATAAATATAATTTTTATCGTAAATATTTCACTATACTAAATTTTACTAATGATTTTATAAATGCGTTTAAAAATTAATAAACCTAAAAAATCTTAACACCACTGCACATGTGTCTACTGATATGACTATATTCTAAAACATTAGATCGAGAGGTTTATAAGAATACTATTTTTATATTATAAAAATATATGAAAATAATAATCATAAAATGTTTAAAATAAATATAAAGGATAATTAGGCTTCAACATTATATAAATAAACTATGTACAACGTTAATGGAATGTTCAGGTCAATGCTTTAAAAATACAATAAAAGCTCCATTTTGACCTACGTTGCGCAAAAATATAACATTTAATATTGAAATTGTCGTATCTCTAATATGTTGTCTAGATTTTTAATAACACATGTTTTCAATGCGCCGTAAATATGTAATTATATTAGATATTTATAATATACATTTCGTTTATAATCTTAAGTTTTTTATTAGTATTTAATTTAAAGTAAAGTATTTAATTAATAAATAGTTACGACGCAAATGAATGTTTTATTTCCCCCTGGCTGTTTTGTTTTTTCACGTTCTGTTTTTCTCACTGTTCTGTTTATTCATGTACTGTTTTGTCCGGTTACAGTCAAAAACATCCAACCACAGCAGTGATTTCGAGATTTTAATAAGTACCTACCTAAGTCCAAACGGATTGCCTTCTGTATAATATTCCCAACTCCAGTGGGTAGTCTTTATGAATGTCATTGAATGGTGTTTTATCTTTTTTCAGGACGGCGAAATGGCCAGTATTTATGCAGACGGTAAAACCTTCAGATTTGCCACATACGGCATACCCAAAGTGCCAGAGAAACTGGAGTTTGAAGTGAATGCACCAGCTAACAAGCCTTTTCCAAACGTTGTCTCAGCAAGCCTCAATGGTTTGCGGGTATGCAAGAATCCTACACAGGTAAAAACAACAATAATAATAATTGTATTTATTCATTTAAGAAAACAAAAAACATTGTGGACATAACAAATCTAAATTCAAGACGTTCCCATCATGAGATTTACATTATAACAAATATTACCCTTCCAAGAGACTAGAAGAGAACAATAGGTACAATTTTATACAGAAATATAAAATTTCGAATACAAAATGCATAGCACGTCTCCGAAAATGTCTACGTCTTTGGGGAGCATATTGACTAGTCATGCACCTCTCACTAATGGTGCCTGATAGGCTTGACACGAGGAAAAGGTTCTGATCCAGAATAAATCATGGCTGCGACCATGTAGGTAATTAACAGGTGCATGTAAGATTAAATTCTTTAGGACACCAGGATTGGAAACCATCCCTCGCGATAACAGGCAAAAATGTTTCAAGAGCAGAAGTGACCTACGAGATTCAAGAGTGGAGAGTAAGCATGCCTTGTAGAAAGGGAATCGGAAAATAATCATTTGACGATTTATCGAAAGGAAAATAGTTATAAGTATATAGGTAGGTATGTCTTAAAATAAAGACATCGAAGAAATTTCTTTTGGATGCGTTCTATCGTGTATACGTGTATAACGCGTATAATTTTGTAATATATCACGAGTTTGGATCCAACGTCTGAATGTCCGGAGCAGTGCCACGGACGAATTAACTCGTGGGTTCTTGTAAACGTCATAATTTCTGAATGAATGTTTGTGTATATTTTCTAAGCAATATTTATCATTTTAGTATGAAAATATTCACGATAAACTCGAGAAACATGTTGATTTGGTAAATTTTCACAAATATTTAGCATTCTGTTCCTATTTCATATTTTTAAGGGATTTATTTTATTCCAAAAACAGCTGGCCTACAAGTGTCCACCTAGTAAAAATTGGCTGGCAGTGATAAGCCATAATTATTACCACATATATTACCACATAATATATAAGTACCACGTCGTCGTCGTAAGTATATATATAAGTACCATCGTCGAACTTAATGATACGATCGATTAAAACGTAATATTATTTACATAGAGTGGTGTAATTTTTGTTTCGCTATGTTAATTTCAAAATATCTAGCGTTTCTATATTAGACAATGACATTAATATGGACGAAGCATCTGGAAAAAAAATGACACTCACTTTTTTGCCGAATGGCATAATCTGTTCTACCGCTATTACAATAAAAGTGATATTGCTATAAATTCCCGATGCTTTTTGTCGGGCCTGCCGAACGGTTCGGTTCGAAAGGGTTCGCTCAAATGAACATTGACACTAGAAACACTGTTCTAACGCCATATCACTATAAATTCCCGATGCGTGATATCGCATAATGGAAATTGCGTGACGTCTACCTATGCATGTGCGAATGTATCTATGCGTGAATTTACTTGCTAGCTACTGTATTGAGTGCGTTGTCCATTAATAATATCATTGATATTACAATATCAGTTGGAAACCTACGTTGTTGAATCCAAAGACATTGTTATACGTCATGTTATTATAAAATATACTTCAGCATTTTTGCCCAAAACCGCTATTACCATAATTGAGTCGTATAGTATCAAAAGTAGAACTGTCGCAAATATATCGAAAGTTAACTAAGTATGCCAAATTATTCTTCTGACCATAATGTACGACTAGCAATATAATATTCGAATCAAAATCATATCTGTGTGGTATAAAATTGTGATGGAAAATACGGCTTGGTATCAGAATTAGAACTGTTCAATACTTTGGAAACAAAAGTAGAATTGTTGAATTTGAATTCAACTTCTAATTTATAAATGTAGAAACATATTTCATGCTATTATAACACTAAAAAACCTAACAAAACATTTTTCGTCATTTTCTCGAAATGATGGATAACGCACAGATCTACTTTTGATACTATACGACTCAATTATAAATTAATTTAATTGTATGCCCATAAACCCCGCGGATTCCTTTATAAATCAGTGATGTATTTGTATTTATTTTTTTTAGAATCATTAAAATGTCTGTTAACTTTTGATTGAAATTCGTAAGAACCGAATCAATATTCTTCATCGACATTGGTTGCACAGAAGCAATATCTTATTATTATTTTATTTTTTCGACCATGTCCGATCATAATAAGATCATATGCGCCTCCACTGAGTGGAGGTTTGTATTAACAGATTTTCTTTTTACGAGAAATGGATGTCAGCCACTTGCTTAACCTATAAGGTACATACTCTGACTCATACGCAAATTGAAAAACACGATGTGTACTTTTCCAGACCCGGGATTCGAACCTGGGACCCACGACGCTATAGATCAGTGGTAACGAACCTATGGCACGCGTTTAAAAAGAGAAAAAACCTATAACAATAAATGGCATATCGCATTGTATAAAAAATAGCAGTCAAATACTCTTGAAGAATAAGCATTACGTTTAATTTAAATATATAATTGCATAGGTTGGTCGTTAGGCTTTATGCGTCACATTTAATATTATCGCACTAACCTCATCAGGCGGCGGGGAATGCTCTAATTTTGATCGATTTACAATGCTACTGCAGCGAGAGAACGCCTCATCTAATTGGAGCAATTCTAATATCAATTTGTGCGTAAAGAACCAAACTAATTAATACATTAATACTTTGGACGCGGAAGACGCACACGGCGCGTAATGACCAGGCGGCCGATCGATGTAATTAACGTGCATTTTAAAGGGGGCAATTAAAATCTCATTATCTATTCAGCAGCGAATGCATTAGCAAACAATTTCATTTCTACCCACAACAATATTAATAAGACCAAAATAAGAAACAAATACTTGGTAAAGCCAGTGGTAGTAGGCAATTCTGGCAGACAGTTTCAAAATTGGTGTAATGTTGAAAGTTGAAGATGAATGTTGTTAGTTGACTGTAATGTATGGCGTAATAATACCTAACAGAAAAAAAAATATTTTTTTAAAAACGGTACATGTTCAAACACGCGCGTTACCATGATCTTACTCCCTACTTCATTTATCGTTTGTCAATTTACAGCTACGGCCGTATGTTGTAGCTTAGCCACTGGGAAATGCCAATAGAAATGGCGTATTTCAAAAAAATACTACCTTATTCTCAGGCCAATAATTATTATAAAGCAAACATTATTCGTAGAATCTTTATCACATTTGAATGGTCAAAAACAAAGCTTATAATCAGTATCTTTAGAATTATCTTAAAATGTGTAAATCTTGCCCATTTTTTGAATAATAAAATGCCTAATTCTTGTCAAATTTGGGATCACAGAGATTATCAATATAATTTTTTATCTTAAATATTTCACTATAATAATGTCGACATAAATTTTACTAATGGTTTTATAAATGCTTTTAAAAATGAATAAATATAAAAATAATATAAATAAGATAAAATCCAGGATCATGCTTTGAAAATAGAATAAAATCTCCATTTTGACCTACGCGGCGCACGTCTCCCTTAACATAATTTTTAAAAACTATTTTCCCCATGTAAACTGTTCGGCACGTCAGACAGTTGAAAAATAATATTTGGGAAATTTTGGCACGCGTACGTAAAAGGGTTCGCCTACCCTGCAATAGGACGACGCTTAAGTCGTGCAGCCATCGTGTATCGTATTACTTATAATTATATAATAAAGTTCATGTAATTTTCGCCAAAAAATATTTTTACTGATTTATTATTGATTCATCTTTTAGTGGCACCCGTACATCCAAAAAGTGGCAGACACTGCAGTTGGTACAGTGACTCAATCTCCGAATGACTTCGTGCCTTGGTGTGGAAGACGAAGAGTTGAGCACACGGAGCTCGTGGTGAATGGGCAAGCAACTAAATACGGAGACTGGCCATGGCACGCAGCTCTCTACCAATTTACCGACAACAAGGCCGGCCAGAAGTATGCCTGTGGTGCTTCACTCTTATCCAGGGATGCAGTGGTTACGGGTATTTTACAATGTTTTTATTAGCTCGTATTCATGTTTGTCCGGTGGTTGTTTGTCCAGTACAAATCTTGCAATCGATTTTTAGCTAACTTCCCGACTAGCTAGACATTTGAAACTTGTAGAATATATCAGAACACGGTGCCAATGCATTTTTTTAATACTTTTAGCCATTTTTAAGCAGAATTGAATTCATTTTCAGTTAATTATGTTTTGTATGGAAAGTTATTTCAGAAAAATCCGTAAAAAGTAAAAGAGGGTGGTGGTGCTAAGAGGGTGGTCCTAGAAACTAAATTATTAATATATACGTGCGTTACTATGGAAAGCAAAATGAAATGTCAAAATGACATTTCAGTATTCTATATTTATTTGTTTGTTTGTTTTTTATTTTTCTTCATATCAAGTACAAGTTTGAGCATATTGAGCATAATAATTCAATAGAAAATTTAAAAACGTTGTATATAAAAAGTTCTTTTTATCTTGTAGTTATTTTTATATTAGTATCCACTTACCATGGCCCCCACAAGGTGGGGGTTGACAGGACTCTAGCCTAAGGGCCCGACATGACGATTCGAGCAGTTAAGTGAGATACACACATACCACAAATTTGCTCTAATAGTAAAAAAAAAAATATATATTTAGTGTGTTTCCTGACTAATAAATATTGCTTTTTATCCGATATGGCGAAGGGCGCATGTTACTTGGCTGCCACAAAAGGGGGTCGCGATCAGTGCTTCATAATATGATGACGAGTGCCGAAAATTCAACAATTCAAGTGAATTTATTTAGAAATACAAAAAATCGCTAAAAATACATGGAATAGGTACCCTTAATTTTACTACGCGTTCCATTTGGTGAGCACTGCCTTAGAACACCACTCTGCCTTTAACATTTGCGATAGGTAGGGGGGCCCGAAAAACATCCTGGGATCGATGGAGGCCTATGGTACCTACAATATATCTTTGGCATCAACAGAGACATCGATACGCATAATAATAATAATAATGATAATAGTTTTCGCAGTATACAATATGTAGATACCGACACTGGGTTATATATTTACCATCAATTAATACTCATGTGTTCAAAGACTGAAATAATCATTACGTAAATTCAGAATCAGAATCTGTATAGAATATCATGACATCTATTGGCAATTTGTTGAAGGTTTTTCATTATCATGCTTCAAGCAAATAATTATGTACCAGTTATTATAGTATTATTTGTCATTTTTAGTAGATATCAGTGGCGAAGACTCCATACTAGGCGATTATTTGAAGCCAACCTTCTTAAGAAAAATATTTTTTTAATCGCGTATTGACTTATTTATATAACCACTTGATTATAATAATATATTCTATAAAATAATTTATTTTGCCAACGAGAGATGCCGTATGTGTAGGAATGTATTATACAGATAATTACAAAACAATTTGCAAAGGGTTTAAAAATATACCACAGCGCGCCATCTGGCTTGACGTAAATAAAGGTCGGATTATGTTTCAAATAAATCTCATTTTTTTTTCATATTGACTTTACGTCACGTAGCCCTGCCCAGTCTATCGAATTGTATGAACTAAGGTAAGCTCCGATCGCAGAGCCTAAAACTAAATAATTAATAATTAGATAATTTTTAAAAGTAATTTCTATGTTGTTTAATCGAATGTTAATAAATATAGACTGTTTTTAAAAATTACGAGAACTTTTATCTAATGATTTTTGATGTGTATAAATGCTTCGAAAAAATACAGACTTAATTTAAACTGATCGCTTAATTTTATGTCGTCAGTGAGTTTTTGAAGTTTCATTAAATTAGTGTGTCATTATCATTAGTGTGTTAGTTATTTATTAGTAGTAATATCGTATTATCTTCTTATTTCTCGTAAGTATACCTGACAAATGTATTCTTTTTATCAGATCTCCACAGCCAACCTCTTTCCAAAAGTCACCCTTCGCCACTGGTAGATATACATAGATAGATTTGTATTAGTGATGTTGTTTTCTTTGAACAGTTACAATAATTGCAAATAACTTTTAAATTGCAGCTGGACACTGCGTGACACTCTACGGCCAAGTAATCTCAAATGATCTACTTTTAGTTATATTGGGAAAATACAACTTATTGGGAAGAGATCCTGGATCACAGGAGAGAGAAGTAAGTATATTAGTGTAGTATGTAGAGAAAATGTTCTGAAACCATATTATTGATTGATAATATAGTGCTGTGGGAATTTAGTTTGTTCTTAAGTTTTCACTATAAACCATAACGGAGTATACCTATTCAGTACATATTCTAAAGGTATCTATTATGTATTGATATAAAAAAACATTCCTAAAAATAATATTTAACAATTTATTATAACATATTACTATGGGAATTTAGTCAGTTATTGACTTTCATTAAATAATATTATATTTATTCACATATGTACATAATTATGAAAACAAATATATGTTATAAATATATATATATATATAACCAATCGAAAAAAATCTTTTTGAAAAAAGTAAGACACCCCACACCCCGCAGGAATCGAACCTGCATATCTCGGGTATCACGCCCATGCACATAGATGCATATATTTATTCACATCTTATGGCTAATAATATTTTATAACAACATGTATGCGTATTTTATTATAAAAAAACATTATTTTCAAATTTAAGGTATCAAATATTGTCGTCCACCCAGATTTCAATACAAATCCACTGAGTGGTGACATAGCCATTCTTCGTTTGAAGACTCAAGTGGAGTTTAATGATTACGTCCAACCAATTTGTCTATGGCCAGAGGAGGAGATCAGCAAAGACACCATAGTCGGGCAGACAGGCACGGTAATATTAATCTGGTATTCCTAATAGGAAATTGACATTATGTAATTATTGTTGAAATTAATATATTGTAATGAAAAATAAAGTCACAAAAGTAGCGCAGCCGCTAGAGATAGCTACTTCCAGTCGGCCGCGATGCCCGCGAGCGGGAATTACATAAAATAGTATTCTTTTAAACCTCTCGCTCTAATGTTTTAGAATATAGTAATATTTCAGCACATACTTGTGCAGTGGTGTTAAGATTTTTTACATTTATTAATTTTTAAACGCATTTATAAAACCATCAGTATAATTTATGTCAACATTATTATAGTGAAATATTTACGATAAAAAATTATATTGATAATCTCTGTGATCCTAAATTTGACAATAATTAGGCATTTTTATTCAAAAAATGAGCAAGATTAACATATTTGAAGATAATTCTAAAGATAATAATTATAAGCTATGTCTTTGACCATTCAAGTGTGATAAATATCCTATGAATAATGATTGCTTTATAATAATTATTGACCTTAGAATAAGGTAGTGTTTTTTGAAATACGCCATTTCTTTTGGCATTCCCCAGTGGTTAAGCTACAACATACGGCCGTAGTACGTAAACGTATTATCTACAACGTTTAAGGAATGTCCAGGATCATGCTTTGAAAATAGAAAAAAAGTTCCATTTTGACCCACGTTGAGCACGTCCGCCCTTATGCATTGTAGATAATCTATTTATATAATTTTGAAGCCTTATTATCCTATATATTTATTTTAAACATTTGATGACTGCATAAAGTATTTTTGTTACTTTGGGCATGTGGGCCGTTAAAGAATAGGTTTGTACTATAAAATTGCTAGGTACACTATTAATCTTCGAGATAGTTATACAAATTTACTATTTACATAATGTTAGTTGCGATTCTATGGTCGTTTAAAATTGCAGGTTGTCGGATGGGGCTTGAATGAAAACGATGTCCTCTCACAGCAGCTGACAGCAGGTGGAATGCCAGTGGTAACGGATGCTGAATGTCTCTTGAGTTACGCCACGTTCTTTGAACGTTTCGTGTCCGATAAAACTTTCTGCGCGGGCAGAAGCAATGGTAATATCATACTTATGTTAAATTGCCAAAAAAATCAATAGCTGTTATTAACAGCAAGCAAGCTGAGATCTGAAGACACTGCACTGATCAGTGGCGCACCCAGGGGGGTGGGAGGGCAAGGGGCCCTGGCACCCAAAATAAAATGAAATGAATAAGTACCCTTAATTTGAACTAAAACACAATTTGAAAAACGTTAATGTAGTGTTTCACACTGCCTTTAATCTTAGCGGCAGGTAGGGGGCCCCCAAATATCCTAGCCCGAGGGCACGCTTCAGGATGTGCGGAGTATGGTGTAGGTACCTACACCGAGTGCAATAGACGAGAAATTAGGATGTGAAGAAGAAAAAGAGTCTATAGGACAAATTTACATTCTCCTCCTTGGGCTCCCCCCAATATTAAATCCCAGGTGCGCCACTGGCACTGATGTTTGGTAAAAAAATTAGGACCTTTAACAGCATGGCGATGGCGGAAACCTCGAAAAGGAAATGGCATGGCAAACTCCTCTTCTCTTGATATCGATTTTAGTAAACACTATACAGTCGAACTTGGTTATTACGAGGAAGATGGGGCCCACTGAATTTGCTCGTTACAAGTATTACTCGTTATATCGTTATATAATATTTTTCGCGCCACGTTCTATTTAAGTATGGAACATAAAAAAATCTGAAAACCATCGTAAAAATCCCCGAAACAAGCATGTAAATCATAAACTACAAAATAAGTTGTTTATTGTATTGAAGTGCTGAGCTGCCAGCGCTGGTAGGTACCTACTGACTTCACAAGGCTTGGATTTTTTACATGAAATTTCAACCATATGCGTGGATACTTTTTCAATGTTGTCGTCGAAAATAGCAATTAGGTCCTTAGACAGTTGACTAAAGTGTTATAAACGTAATCCGATCCCGGCGGCATCGGTCTAGTTAACTACCCGGTCGGATTTTATTGCTTAGGGTCGAAAATGTTGTTTTTAACCGATCGACACATTAACAGTTTTGTTCGGTAAACCCAAGAAGTAGTTCGTTATGAAAGTGAATAAATGTACCTACAGAGAAAATCATAAACTAAAATGTCAACGAACGTTTCCTCATTACATCCGAGATCTCGCTATTTCCGTGATCGTAATAACCAAGTTCGACTGTATATCGAGGGTATACTGACAGAAAGCATTAACTTTACTCATTAAAACAAGTTCTGAGATAATCGCAAAAAGGACTTTAATTTTTTTCAAAGCGTTCTCCCACGTAGATTCTTTTATGATTTAAAAACATTTTTTCTACATTATAACGACTAATCTTTGTGGCAAACAATATACGACATGTTACAAGTCCTGTATTTTGTGGGTCTAGGACGATTTGGCACCGGTCAACTGGATGCCACGGAATTTAAAAATAAATAGAGGTTAGGTACATATAGGTAAGTTTAAAAAAAATATTCAATATTATTATTTATACTTCAATGATTATATTATGATTTAATAGTTGGTAAGAATGTAAATATGCAGACGTAAACAATGATTTAATCGTGCATATGTTTAAGTTCCAATGAAAAAAGAGTTTTTTATTTAATATAAAGCCTTAGGCATGGTAATTCTCAATCCGCGATAAAGAATACATTATGTTAAGAGTAAAATGAATTCAAACTACTAAGTAGTAGATAGAAACTGATTAAAATACCTCGTCTACACGTGTCTACGACAGTGCGGCGTCCAATTGTCCGGAGGCCAGTCGTCCCATTCCCGTATTTTGTATACGCAGAACGCATTAGGTCATTATCATACTTTCTATCAGAATAAAAAAATAACAATGTGATTTAATAATGTTTCTATTTTCTCACCATTATACGAGTATCTTATGCCTTTGTGCGTTTTACCAGGACGTAAACCGTAAAATTTTATACATTTTGGCATTTAAAACAGAAAACAACAAAAACTGAAATAATGCGTTCTGTTAGTATACCCTCGATATAATATTATGAGTTTCGAAAGTTTATATGTGCATACATAATTTATTTATCTGTATTTTTTTGAAACACGTTTCGTTGATCAGCTGCTATTCTGAATAATATGTTTTAAATCATCACTAGTTCGACACACTTACAAAAATTGACAATTTTTATTTTTGCACGTTCAACGAAACTTTCCTTCTTCGCTGACCCAACGCAATTACTCTCTGGCTCATCCTTTGCTATGTCACTGATAAGTACTATGATGTACATCAACATGACACTGTCTATCGCGCGTCTGTGTGCAACTCTTTGATCGGAGTTTCCCAAACTGTGGGTAGCTATGGACCCCTGGGGGCATTGGGGGTACAGAAAACATTATTTGAAGTAGTACGTGGTTGAAGTATACTAATTTTACATAGCGATTTGCATAATGTTGCCAGCCGGACGATAATTATAGTAATTGTACTCGCTAACGGGCACCCGACTTTATATCATTATGTACGATTACTAGGGAATATTACATACTGCATTTTATTGGACCGTTTCAAAGACGCTTTGAAGGGAAAACGAACACATTTTGTGAGGAAAAAACTTCTCTTCCTCAAAGACAATGGACGGGTGCATACGTGTGTTCTATCCATGGCAAAATTGCATGTATTGATCATCCATAATCTTCTCCAGATTTAGCCACCAGCGACTGTTTCTTATTTCAGGATTAAATTTGAAGAAACGGCTCGGCGAAAAAGGATTTGGCACTAATGATGAGGTCATCAATAAACGCTTATTTTGAAGGGTTGGAGAAATCGTATTATTTGGAAGGGATCGCAAAATTGTAATAATGCTGGACTAGGGATTGCAATGCCGAATGAAATTTCAATACCGGTTTTTGGGTATTTCTTATTGAATACCGGTATTTCTTAAACATTAAAAAAACAGAAGTAGGTGCTTATCAATAAATATAGCTATTAAAATCTTTTTAAAATATTATTTTATAGCAAAAATTTATATACCTACATTTATTATGTTGACATTTAAAAATATGTATTGATCATAATTGTAGAACTAGTGATTTTTTTTTACAAATAATTTAAATAGGTATATTGATAATTTTAACTAAAGCCCTCAAAAGTTCATCAAGTGCAAATAAGTCCGGCTGCAGGAAAAGCTGCTTAAGTTCAACGCTTGTACAGTCATTAATAATTATAGAATAATTCAACATCTTTGTCACGGATGTTTTCTATTTCGAAATAATATTATGATAATTCATCACGACAATCACTTATATAAATATATTTGATGAAATTTATTTAATTATTTTTTCACCTCTGTTGGATTCACTCAAAATATTTGCATTTTAGCAGCACATAACTTATAATTCATTTTCAAAAATGTAAACGAGTGTGCTTTCTTAATACCGAAAATTCCTGTATTTTGGATTTTTAAAACCGGTATTTCGCTATTGATAAATACTGGAATACCGGTTTTGAAATACCGGTATTGCAATCCCTATGCTGGATTAAGTGTATCGAGCTAAAAGGTGTCTATGTTAAAAAAATAATTCCTCGTTTCATTTTTTTCAGACATCATACTGCCCTCGTAGATTACTCTGATAAACGTGTACATTATGTGGTATATACCTGACTTATTCAATAATTAGATTAATGTAACATTTACAAATTGCAGGTACGAGTGCCTGTAACGGAGACAGCGGCGGTGGTCTGGTCTTCTCTCGCCGTCAGCCAGACAATAAGTTGTCTTACTTCCTCCGAGGACTCGTCTCCGTCAGTGTAGCGAGAAGTGATAAAGCAGTCTGCGATCCTAAACACTTCATTGTCTTCACGGACTCTGCCAAATATTTGAAATTCATTAAAGACAATATGTAATATAAGTTAGGTACCGACCTACCAGTGGCGTGCGGTTCATAGATAGGTACTGTAAATACCGAGCATCTCCTGAAATAATTAATATAATTTGTATTTGTTGTACAATAATTGTGTGGTGAATTTTACTCAACTATACTTCTTCTGAAGTTTTATATTACCTACATTAGTAGAAAATTTACGTCATATTAATGACGTTTTTTTTAAGAATATCGCAGACCTACCACTTCGCAATACACCATATTATACTACTTATCTCCGCTTGTCATGTTTGAATTGGTTACTATACTCCGTGTTTACTATACTCAGTGGCTACTATAGCCGATTCGCCGCGAACGAATTTGGACACCTCAGTGACGTCTCCTGTACCTCGACTGCGCGCGACAGTCATTACGGCGCGAGTGCATGTGGACGGCTCAATGAGGTCACGTATTCAATTCAATTCAATTCAATTCATTTATTTTTTAACATATTGTGGACATTACAAATTATAAGTTTAAGACGTTCACAACATGACATTTAGAAACAAAGATATATAAATATAACAGTATTACATAAAAAAAGAGATATATCAGTAGATGAATTAGATAGGTACAAGGAAGTACACCGGATGAGCTAAGCAGACCCTATTTTAAGATTTTATAAAACAACATCCACCTAAACTCATTCTCACGTAGGTGGAATATATCAACACCCGAAGCAATTTCGTTGAACATAGTTATCACTCTCCCAATTGGCATTACCAGTGGCAGGTTGGTTCTGCACCTTGGGAGAATAAACAACTGGTGGTCTCTATTTCTAAGATAGTTATCAGGGACACACAGGTCAACACTGCCCAGAATGGCAGAGTTCTCATTTATACCTTGTATAAGTCGAAAAAAATACGTAGCTAAATAAAGATTTCTTCTAAATTGCAGACTGCAGTATGTAAGCATGCCTAAGAGAAAGTCAGTTGGATAAACGGATAAACGTATACCTGGTATGCGTGCGAGTCAAAACACGCCATGTAGACAAGGCCAAAGTAGATAATAATATGAATAGTGAGCATAATATATGTATTTTTAACAGTACCCTTACAACCAAAAGTCACCGCTCGCCACTGCGGCCGACCTATATAAAAGAGACTGAATATCGGTACATGATTTATAAGGTTTAACAAGATATTACAATTAAATACAGGTGAATTAATTTCAAATGACATAATCTCTTTTTTTTATATGACTGAAAAACTGTACTAGTTAATCTTTTCACTTGATTAACTCTTGGGTACAAATTAATGACGCGAACAGACGTTCGGACTCAAATACTCACTGTACCTAACAGTTGTCTAATACTCAAGAATAATATTTGACGTCAATGTGCGACGATATAACCTTAAAATACAATAATGAAATAATATTATTATTATTAATTATCTTTATTAGCAACACCGGGCTGTGAGTTATGATTAGTGATCAGTGATTATATAATTTTATTTCTGTCTTTTTTACAATAACAAATAACTGTGACTGTATCCATAATAAAAAATAAAATAATAATAAAAACAAATTTACTATTAATCGTCTTATACCTCGTATCCAGAAATTTGTACGTAAACAGTTCACCGCAGGACACGTCTTATTCGTGCGTCGCAGTACGTGAAACATGAGTTCGTGTAACATTTAATCAAATGACGAGTTCTTCGTTGAACATTTCACCGTGGAGTATATTTGTATGTATGCTACAACATGTTTCATGTACTGCGGCGCACGAATAAGTGCCCCACGATGAACTGCATACGTACAACTTACATGTAACCCTTATACCTAACCAAATCTAACATTAAAATAGTGAATAAAAATGTAAAATTGAAAACAATACAGGGTAAGGGGAGGTAATTTCGTGATAGATTTTAAAGGTATAGAAGTATTGTCAGGGCTTGAAGTGGACCGGAGCGCACCGGATCGCCGTTCCGGTTCATAAAATCCCCAAAATTATCGCTCCGTCAAAGTGGAAAAATTAATTTGACACAAAAATCTAACACACTTTTTTTATAAAATATACATAAAGTTAGATGTACTATGTATTTATGTAACTATGTATTTATATAATGTAAATATTTTCGTAAAATTATCGAGAGCTCCGGTTCGTAAATTTTACCATTTCGAGCGCTGAGTATTGTATATTGTAGCAGTGGACTTACATCATAGGTACCTAGGGACCTAGGGACCCTTGCTCAGGGGGGGGGGGCGTGGTGGATTGACCAGGTAAATGAGATAATCATACATCTTTAATTTGGTCTAATAGTAAAAAAACTCGCATACGGCGCTATTTTATTTCCATACTCAACTCCATAGTTTGATGTGTTAAAAAAGCGCTATAAATACACTGTATTTTTCTTGACCTCCAATACCATTTGGAAAACGCCACTGTAGAGCATCAGACTGCCATTAACCTTAGCGATGGGTAGGGGGGCCGGAAAATATCCTGGTCTGGGGGCCCGCTTCGGGATGTGGTGGCCATGACTTACATAATATTAAAATGGCAATATATGTGAGTTAAATGGCCGAATAATAGTCATTAAATATGATTTGTAAATTTAGCAGCTGTTAAAATAAAAATAAATTTGTTTGAACCCGAGGAGTAAGGTAATATAGTGGTAAAGGAAGTTAAAACACATTCACTGCTGACCAGATAATTACTTAATTAATTACCATATTTAAATATCATGCTAACGCCTAGCGCGTCGTTAGCACTGAAAGACTTAATTTTATTGTGATAGTGGTAAGTTAATATAGTGATAAGATAATAAAATAAAATCAAAGAATATATTATTTATTGGTAAATGAAACAGAAGTTAACATTGATATTGACAAAGTATTGAATTGAATTTATTAAAATTATTAGGTTATTTTTGAGCATCACACATTATAACAGTGGTTTCCAAACTTTATGTTACTACGCCTCCCTTTTAAAAAAATCTAATCTTGGCGCCTCCCCCCTTTATTTCATTAAATAACACAGACACCTTTTAAATAGTCAACAATGTACTAATATAAAAATGAAATTAAAAACAAGGTTTTCCTACCTATATTATTTTCATTTTCATTTTAAAATTAATTTGTTTTTCATACGATGAATGTAGGTACTACACACAACAGCACAATCAATTTCAATAGTAGTCAATTCAAATTCATCATCATTCATTGACAAATGGATTCTATCATGGGCCCCACATCCTGAAGCGGGCCCCCAGGCCAGGATCTTTGGCGGGCCCACCTACCTATCGCTGAGGTTAAGGGCAGTGTGGTGCTCTAAAGTAGTGTTTTCTAAATTATACACGGGAGTTATCATTTAAGTACCTATAGCAATCATCATATAGGTATCAGATCAAATTACAACGCACAACTATATATTTAAATTTATTTTAGTCTTTTTAAAAGGAACAATGTAGCGCCGCAGGCGATTTTTTTAAACTATTATAGTAAATTTGTGATGTCTGTTATGCCCGGGCCCCCAGGCACTTTATAAACTATGTATTTTCAAACTGCAAGCCCGTGGCTACATTTGTGTTAAACTTTTCGCGCCTCCCTTTGCAACACTCGCGCCTCCCAGTTTGGAAATCGCTGCATTATAATATAGAGAACAGTATCGCCTGATGCGATGTTCATACAATCGCTATGATACGAGGTAGTGAGTGCAATATTAATTGTTTTTGGTTATTTTTTTTTCTTTCTTTGTTTTGGGTCCTTATATTTTCGTTATCAATGTGAGTGGAAGTGGAGGCATGATTGATAACTTCTAAATCATTCAGGCATTTCGCTGATTTGTCAGGCTTTCTTTTTGTTGCATTGTTTGGTTTCGCAACAATATTATGAAGAATAAATAATAATTAGAAATAAATTTTCAATGTTTTATTTTTGTTTCTTTTGCACAATAAACCATCTCCGAAAAATACATTTTTTTAGAATAGCCAAATTCGTGATATATAAAACAACGAAAGCCGTATGTACTACTTTCCGTACATACATTAATATAGTGGTAAAAACTTGATATAGCACTTAAACCAGTGCTCAGCAACCGGTGTTTCTTAATAGCCAAATTTGCGTACATGGCTGGTAATATATGTGAGCATCTGCATGAACTTAGGACGGTACTTCAGTGAAACGGAAAATAGTTTTCAACTATAGGTGCGATGAAATTTCGGACAAGCTGGCAATTGGAGAGCGAAAGTAGAGCTGTGAACACGTCAATTTGTTTTGTGATGGCGACGGGGGAATTAATTCTTAAATCGTGTAAAGATGACTAAAAAACGTTACCCATTTACTTGAAAAAGAAAACATGACAATGAATATATTATTATCAGTAGTAATAGAGCAATAAACATAACATTAAATGGACGCATGTTGACTTTTTATGACAAATTATGTTTTGTTCTGCATGCGTCATTTGCACAATCTTCGCGTCGCGTAGTCACGATCGTTTTAGACCGTGCCCCAGCTGAAGTATAGCCTTAATAAAACAATGCAAGATCAGTATGAAAATATATCGACCTGCTTTGATAAATTATAAGGAGTTAAGACAAGGATCTCTACAAATGTACCAAAGGACCTACCAGACCACCATTGAAAACAGGCAATTCATTTTGGATCCGTCTCAAAAATTTCATCATTACTTTCATACAATCAACACGACTGGATTCGAAACCCTTTTGCAACCAATGTCGAAAATTCTATAGAAGGGCTATTTTAGAGTATCACACTGTCTTTAACCTTAGCGATAGGTAAGGGAGCCGCCGAAGATCCTGGCCTGGAGTCTCTCTTCAAGATGTGGGGTCCATGTTTTGGTGTATAAATTGTTTTACATGTGGTGTGCCGCGGAATTCTGGAAAGACCTTGAGTGTGCCATGGGTGAGAAAGGTTGCGGACCACTGACTTAAACAATCACTCCAAAAATCACTTGTCAAAATATTTCATAAATTTGGTCAGTGATTCCATTATAATAATGTGATAAATTGTATTTCTGTTCAATAATAATGACGTTTAAAACAAGAAACCAAAATTATTACATTTCGTATTGCTTTTCCTTATTAGTTTCATGATTTGCAGTCAGTCAAGTATATAAAATCATCGTTTACCTTGTGTCTTAGAAATATAAAATAATTAATATTATGTTATTATAATAATATATACAAGTAAGTACACAATCAACCATACAAACGCGGCAAACTTGTTCTATGATCATTTGACCGTAACAATTCATCTCGTGAACATAGTTTAACATTAACTTTGTATTATCATACAATTAATATGTCGATAAGTTTCTACAGAAAAGTTTTTCCTATAGTTGTGTTATGTTTCCTGGCTAGTTTTCAATGTCAGGAGACAGAGGACGAAGAAAGTAGAATGTCTTCCATCGGGACGGCTTCATACCGTGCCCTGATGGATTCATCTTTATGGATAGGGAAACTGGGAGACCCCCTTCTAAGGATAATTACTGGAGGGGAAATTTCAATCTTGGTAAATACAAGAATATTTGAGAGGCCAGAATTGAAATGACGCTCGTTACGGAAGCAACTATTACTCTGGTAAGTGCCTACTGTGACCATACTGAATATACTAATATTCCGTAATAATTTCGTTAAAAATAATTGAAACCCCGGTTACAGGTTTCGATTTCGGTTATTTTAAAAACCTTTATAATGTACCTACTTAAAATTATCTAGGGCAATGGCGGTGAACCTATGGTACGCGTGCCACTGGTGGCACGGGAGATGATTTTGCATATTGTTTGAAAACAAAAATACCTATAATAATAATTAATGACAGATCGCATTGTATAAAAAAAAGCAGGTAAATAATCTTCAAGAATAAGCATAACGTATAATGTCAATATATAATTGCATAGGTCGGTCCTTAAGGTTTATGCGTCACGTATAATAGTATCGCACTAACCTCATCAGGCGGCGGGGAATGCCGCACCGCGAACCTCTAATTTTGATCGATTTATAATGCTTGAAACCCCTATAGCGAGAAAATGCCTCATCCGATCGGAGCAATTTTGGTGTTAATTTGTGCATAAAGAGTCAAACTACAATAAACATTAAAACAAATAAAAACAAAAATACATTAACAAACAATTTCATTTCTACCCACAAAAAATGACAAAACAAAAACTTGGTGAAGCTAGTAGTAGTAATTGTGGCAGACATTTTAAAAATTGGTGGACCAAAATGTATGGCGTAATAAAAAAGTGACAAAGCTATACACTGTGTGCGATGTCCTGTGAATGATATCTAGAATAGCATAATTTTTTTGATAGAATTTTTAAAAACTTACCCCATGAAAAACCGCTCGGCACGTCACACAGTCGAAAAAAAATATTTAGGAAATTTTGGCACGCGTACGTAAAAAGGTTCGCTAGCCCTGACCTATCTTCCTTGCAATTTGATAGAGCATATGTAATTTATCATTTTTAGGCTTACAGGCAAATTAGTAAAGACTTTTATAAAGCATAACCTATTTAAAATGTATAAACATATATTTTTCCATTAAATCTCTTCAACATGAATGAACTTTATTATTATGACCAAAAATAATCCAAAAGGGAACCTTCTGAAACTAAATTTTTAAGAAGGTTCTCAAGATTCTAAATTAAGGGTTCCGATCCTGGTTTCTGTTCCAAGATTTTTTTGGGGGTTCGGGGTTATGTTACGGTTCCATTTACAGCGCTCCCTATAAGGTTAACTGATTTTTATCAGGACAGGATCTGGGTTCGTGAACAAATGAACCTCAAACCGTTATTTTTTTCGGTTTTCATTCCGGTTTAAGTAAATGTATATTATATATATATCGGTTTGGTTCTGATTTTCGTCCGGTGATTAATTTTTAAATGCTTTTATTTGTAAGTATTAACAATTTATTTTTTACCATAATTTTGAACATTTTATGGAAATTGTATGATAGCCCGGTGCTACATTAAAAAAATAATACTTACGTATGTATGGTAGTGAGCAGTGGCGAAGGGTGGAGGTAGGCTGTTAAGATCCGCCATAAATATTGCATACTAAACTTTATCAGTCAAACGTATATGTTTTTTTTGAGCTAAGACTACAATTTACAGATGGTATTGGTTAGTTTTTAAAAACCAATTAAACCCTGCCTAAACCAAACCATAATAGTTTTGGTATATTTTGGGCGATACGACAAAATTGTGCACACTTTTTCATTCATACCCATTTGTTTTCGTTGTATTAAGAATACATATTACACATATTGTTGGTTCATTTTTTAAATTCATTAAGCCCTGCCTAAGCCAAACTATAATCGATAAAAAATATTACTCTATCTATAAAATATTCAAAGTTATGTATAATTTAATTGCATAATTTTAGATAATTTATAGATATGCGAGTATTTTTTCACTATTATCTATTATGGCTTGGCTTTCACAGGGTTTAATTGTATTTCAAAAACTAACTAACACCCTCTGTAAATTATAGTCTTATTTCAATGAAAACAAATACGGATAACTGACAAAGTTTAGTGTGCACTATTTATGGCGGATCTTAACAGCTTACCTCCACCCTTCGCCACTGGTAGTGAGTGACCCAAGAGTCTACGAGTCCAAGGGTAAAGCCCCAAGACGTAAGACGTATTGCGCGTACTACAACTGAAGTGGGGAGAAATATCATTTTTAACATGTACTAAATCGAAAGAACCGATTATTTTCAGTTTTCGTTCCGACAAAAATAACGGTTTTCCGGTTTTCGGTTCAGTTCCGATTTAAAGCCCTGATCATCTCCTTGCCTTTCGTTTGCATACGTCATATTATAATATTCTATGATGAATGATGATTTATGAAAATATTATTCCGTAATATTCCACTATACGTACCTACCTACATAATAATATGCACTATTTAGGTATTATACAGAGTGGCGCAAATAAATGTCATGCTCAGCAGGGATTCCAATATGTTACGAATAGATCGATCCGACATGATGTTATTTTGTCGAAGGTTGTGAGTCAGTTGGATATTATATAGAATGAAAGATAAATCGTTATTTCCGTGATCACTGTTTTAATACAATTAAGTTATACAATAATTAGATATATAGTATGAATAAATCTTAAGGCGAAGTGAGAGCAGGTGCATAGATAATGGTTAGTTTGCTGACTGGCAGAAATTGAATCACAGACTTCGTAATTGTATTTTTTAAGTGGTTAGTTCCAAAGCAACGTTAGAGTAATAATATAAAGACAGCGGGTATTTTTAGGCAAAATAAAGCCGTATTTCTTGCATATAACGCAGTTATATTTTATTTCAAAATTTTATTATTATTAACTTAAAGTATTAATAAATACTTTTTTGTACTTGATAGAAATACTGAATAAATATAGAATACTGAAATGTCATCTAGACATTTCATATTGATTTCCATAGTAACGCACGTATATATTAATAATTTAGTTGCTAGGACTGGACACACAAGAAAAAATTTATACTGCACAAACAAGAATACGAGCTAATAAAAACGTGGTAATAATTAAGAAGCTAACTTTATATTTAACACAACAACAATAAATTTCAGCAACATGTGGTCGCAATTTTTAAACGAATGTAGTCATTCAAATCAATATTTACCGGCGATGTGTACAAGAAATATTTAATTTAGCCGTGGAAGTTCTATCTTACTCTAACGGATATTTCGGAGATAGATGCGTGCCAAATGCTTTCTCACTTGCATTATTTATGGTTCGTTTTTGTTCAGGCCTCTTTCCAGCATGTTATTTGTGTCCACGTGTTTTGCTACACCCTCCAGAAACGGAAAATATACAAACTATTGAGGGAAATGATATATAACTAAACTTATTCATCTTTGTCATCATGATTGAGCATTGTGACTCAGATGATATTTTGTCTGTCGATGGGGTTGTCCCCACTCCTCTCCACATTCTAAGGCCCGTTTCAGACGGGACACCGGTGTCGCGCTCGTATATAATAAGGAGCCCTTTGTATTCGAATAAAGGGGCCTTTGTATAATGTTTATGAACGCCCCAGAGCTAATGAGTCAACGCTGTCCAGTACACTTTTCTGTCGGCCGCTACATTCTCAAGCCGCCGATACACTTGTTTTTATTACCGCAGCAAGTTTTATGTTCTAATTTATAACGCAAAAATATGCATTGACTCATTAGATCTGGGGCGTTCAAAAAATACAAAGGCCTCTTTATTCGAATACAAAAGCCTCCTATATTATATCGAGCGCGACACCTGTGTCCCGTCTGAAACGGTCCTTAGCCACGCGAAATCGATAACCTATTTGTGAATGCGATAGCTCGCAATAACTCTTAGGTGAGCATTCTTAGTTATACATGCAGGCCAAGTGCTTATAGCTTTACCCAAAATGTGCAGTGTCTAGGTATGTGGAATGTACCTGGAAAGTGTGAAATTTCACGGTTGAAGTGACGGAAAGCTCTAAAGTCTAAAGTCTACCCAATAAGCGGGGTAAATGTGAAATTCAGTGGCACCAACAAAATTTTGTTAACCCTACCCCTCCCGCCGCCTAAAAAATTAATAAAAAAATCTGTGTGCAGGCCTGACTGTATGTAAGATGTAAACCACATCCTCTGGGAATGTCCTAAAATGTGTACGGAAAGGGAAGAGCTGCACAAGTCGGTTCAACTACCAGTTGAGCCCATCAGACCGTCCGACCTGGTCGCCACAATGACCAATTTTGTTGCATTTAGAAAATTTACGGCGTCGTATTGCCAACGTGAATTTTACTTCACTCAGATTGTTCGGCAGTTTTGTATTAGCGACGGCTTAGCTTTAATAAGCCTAGGCGCGTCCGCTGTCTTAAGGTAACTGAATGTAAACTTAATCACTGTCGATTCATGACCCGTGACTGCTGGTTGCCTGGTCTTGGAGAATAACTGGGATTTTTGGTAGGTAGGAAAAAAGGAATGAGGGCCACCATAATTGACTCAACCAATATGAATTTTAATTTACTAATAACATGACGTATCATGGATATCGGCGTTGACAAGGGTTTTGTGATAAGACAAAAATATTAATTCTTCCAGGACGGTGATAAGGCCAGTGTCTATGCTGATGGAAAAACCTTCAAATTCAACACTTATGGCATTCCCAAAGTGCCAGAATCTTTGGCCTTCGAAGTGACTGCGCCACCGAACAAACCTTTCCCGAATATCGTCTCTGTAACTCTCAATGGTGCGCAGGTCTGCAAGAATCCTAGAGAGGTAAGATTAATAATAATGATAGTGTTGAATCCATCCCCGCCTAGGTCGTGCAGCCGTCTTACCAGATATCTTACTGGGTCGCACCTTATACGCAGCAGCCATTTTCAGATGATGCGACCAATTCGTCAGAAGATTTAAATTGGGGCCTCGAAACAGTTCCCAATCAGCAATTCAGCCAATCACACAATTATTAAATTGTATCTAAAGCTAAAACGATGTGTATTTCTCAGAAATTGAGTACCTATTCAATTTTACCCAAAGCATAGTAAAGTTCCTGCAAGTAGGAATTGTAATACCGGTATCCCAGTATTTTTCGATACCGAAATATCGGTTTTAAAAATCAAATAATACCGATATATTCGATAAATTTTTGTCGGGATACACGATGTCTGGTTTACTTACGTGGCTCTTAATCGTACTTGGTGACCAGCAATGATACGTGCTTAATATTTTAAAGATATATTGGTAGATGTTCAATGAAAACAAATAAGTATGACTGACAAAGTTTAGTATGCACTGTTTATGTCGAAACTTAACAGTCTACCTTCACCCCTCGCCACAGTTGGTAGGCATGCTCAACTACGAGTTCCTTTGAGCTATCGCACTATAAGTGGTTATCGTGTGTGTGTGGCTTAAATCGGAATTATCACGAGGCGCAAATAAGTTACAAGACACACCTGCAATTTTTCAAGTTTGGAAACGTCTCGGAAGCAGTCACCTAAATCATCTAAACTCTAAAGCACAGAATTACTTCTAATTTCAGTGGCATCCGTGGGTTCAGCCAGTGGCCGACAAAGCCGTCGGTACAGTGACGCAGTCACCGAAAGACTTTTATGCTTGGTGTGGAAGAAGAAGAGTTGAGCATACAGAACTCGTGATAAAAGGGGAAGCGACTAAGCACGGAGACTGGCCATGGCACACTGCCATATACCAATTTACTGACAATAAATCCAGCCAGAAGTATGTGTGTGGTGGATCCCTCATCTCCGAATCAGCAGTAATTACAGGTATTTTTAGAGACTCTTGGTAACTGTCAGTGGCGAAGGGTGGAGGTAGCCTGTTAAGATCCGTCATAAATAGTGCACACTAAACTTTGTCAATCAAACGTATTTGTTTTCATTGAACTAATACTACAAAAAGTAGATAGTGTTTGTTAGTTTTTAAAGTTCAATTATACCCTGCATAATCCAAGCCATAGGTAGAGTAGATGCAAGTAAAAAAATATTCGCTTTTCTATAAAATATCTAAAGTTCATCAAAATATGCCTAATTTAAGATATTTTATAGATAGAAGAATATTTTTATCGACTATGGTTTGGTTTAGACGGGGTTTAATGAATTAAAAAAAAAACAAACCAACACCATCTGTAATTCAACGAAAACAAATAAGTATTACTGAAAACGTATGCACTATTTATGTCGGATTTTAACAGCCTACCTCCACCCTTCGCCACTGGTAACCGTGATGGAGGAAGGTACGTATAGGTATATAATTATATTATATGTACCTTACTACATATTTTTCATGTTATCGAATTTTTGTTGGTAATAAAAAATATGTTGTATATATCCTTTTTTACAGGGACCCAATTGTTAAAAATATTCTTAGATCGATATGAATAAAATTTTAGTTATTACTAAACATTAATCATCTGTTATTCGGGTAATCAGTGTTAAGTGTTTAATGTAGAATGAATAAACATTAATTTAAACATTAAATGTCTTATCTTAACAAGTAGGAATTGTATAAATTGTTTTAAATACCTACATTTGCAAAAAGGTAAATTATTTTTAATATGTATCAATTATACTCGCAATCGAGCAGTATTAAATACGTAAAATTATATTCATCACACTATTGAAGTCTACTTTGTAAACAGACACCATTGCCAAGTCAATAAAAAATATACGAATGAAGACATTGTAGGTATACATCAGCGCTCGAAATGGAAAAGTTCGCGAACCGGAGCGCTCGACAATTTTCTGAAGATATTTACATAGTTATCAAATTTTATGTGTACTTCATAAAAATAAATGTGTTACATTTTCTATTACATGGCCTATCTAGCTCAAACGGTCAAAATATTTTTTCCACGAGACGGAGCGATAATTTTATCGATGTCACCAACCGGAACGGCGCTCCGGTGCGCTCCGGTCCATTTCGAGCCCTGGGTATACTGTATCCACGATGCGTCAATTTATTCAACTAACCACTAATAAATAATTAAATTGATAGTTTTAGTACTTAGTGTTCATATATTTACTATCATTTTTTTTTTAAATGGCAACAATTTTGATTGTCTGTTTCCTTCCTAATTATTAATGTTTATGCATCTATCATTATATTTTGATAAATGCATTGATTTTGACGTCTATGCATCTCGGCCTGAATAGTTAAATAATCAAAAAAATAATTTCAGCTGGACATTGCGTGCCACTCCGTGGACAAGTGATTTCAAACGATTTACTTTTGGTCGTTTTGGGAAAATATAATTTATTGGGAAGAGATCCCGGATCCCAAGAGAGAGAAGTAAGAATTATTGTGATTTTCATGTAGTGTAGACCAGCGATGACGAAACCCTTAATGCTTACATGTCAACTGCTAATATTGAGGATAATGTACCTATAACTAGTTAGTATTAAGACGATGTCTATACATACCAGAAGCCGTATTCGGAAATTTGTACTTAAACAGTTCACCGCAGGACACTTATTCGTGCGTCGCAGTACATGAAACATGAGTTCGTGTAACATTAATTAATCAAATGACGAGTTCTTCGTTGAACATTTCACCGTGGAGTATGCTACAACATGTGGCGAATTTTATGAGATGTCTTTACTAGGTTAAGTTAGGGTTAATATAATTTGAACAGTACTATTTGCAAACTATCGCCGCATTTTGTAAGATACGTACAAATGTATTCCACGGTGAAATATTCAACGAAGAACTCGTCATTTGATAAAATGTTATAGGAACTCATGTTTCACGTACTGCGGCGCACGAATAAGTGTCTCACGATTAGGAATTCCAATCCCGGGATTCCGAATCCCGAGATCCCGGGATCCCGAGCTATTTTCGATACTTATGAATCTCGGGATTGATAAACATAATCCCGGAATTTCGGGATTGATTTTTTATCAATTTTTATGGAAAATAAAATAAAAGCGAAAATATAATAGAAAAAATACTTTTAATAAAAAATAACTACATTAGAAATAAACTGAGTTTGAATGAAGTTTGATTTATACCCATGTGTAGGTTGCCGATTCATTTTATTTTTTCACATAAATCATTAAAAATGGAAAGATTGGAAAAAACAATGCTTCGCACTTTTAACAAAGTAATTCCACCATGATATCATACGTTTTACGGCAGTTTCATATTTGTCTGACTAATTAGTTTTATGAAGCGGAAAGGCCATAAGTACGCCATGATTATTTGCTTTACTATTTTAAATCTCGCTAATACATTCATTAAGTCTTTACTATCAGAAACAGCAAACTCCTATTAAATTCACATTATTATTTAAATTACAATATTATTTACTCCGTTAAACTTGTGTATTTCCAAGATTGAACGTATACAATATTAACAATAAATGTCTTAAATAGTATAAATTATACTAGATTTATTTTTGACCGATTTTATCAATGTTATTTGTAAATATAAAATTTTTATATTAACAATGGAAAAAATGCCAATCCCGGGACCAGTCCCGGGATCCCGGGATTGTCAAATTGTAATCCCGAAATCCCGGGATTACAATTTTGGCTCGGGATTGGATTCCCTACTCACGATGAACTGCATACGTACAACTTACATGTAACCACCAGAGGCACCTAGCGGAAAAATACGAAGCTTGCAATTTGAGACATTTTATTTTGATAATTTACAATTAATTTAAACTCTTAATGAATAAATGTGTATCTGAAAACATTAAAAAGAAAAATATTTTTTTTAAATAATTTCAGGTATCAAATACTGCCATCAGTCCAGATTTCACTACAAATCCACTGAGAGGTGACATCGCTGTTCTTCGTTTGAAGACACGAGTGGTGTTTAATGACTACGTCCAACCGATTTGTCTATGGCCCGAAAACGAAATCAGCAAAAATACCATAATCGGAAAAACGGGAACGGTAATGACAATATAATATTTTTAATACAATCCATGCATCCCTTTAACCTACATAAAACACAAATTCCAAATACTTAATTACCTATTCTATAGGTACACAAGACTGCTATCGGCCGATAATTACAATTAACTTATTGTAATTGTTACAATAAGTGCTAATAATTCGATAAAAAATGAAAATCTACCCTCGATAGCTGCTGATAGTGGCTGATAGCAGTCTTGTGTATATAATAGATGCGTTGAAGGGATTTGATTGAACATACTTCAGCCTACATACATACATACTATAGCCTACATATTACTATAGCCTCCTAATTAGAGTTACCAATGGTAGGTTAGCTATATACCTTGGAAGAACAAACAACGGATGATCTCGATTCCTTAAGGAAATATGGGTGAATACTATCGACATTGGAAAAGTTTTTATTTACGTCGGAAAGAACATAGTCACTATATTATATATTTTAGGTTGATGTTAAATAAACTGACGCATTCTAACCGCTGCAATGATACACGAAGCGGAGTCGTATTGCGATCTCGCGCGTGCGCAGTCAATAAAACGATCTGTCGACGTAAACAACGTAAATTTATTGTTTAATTATCTACACCGGGGTTTCCCAAACTATGTTCCGCGGAACACCAGTGTTCCGCCGAACCTGAATAGGTGTTCCGCGTTCCATTTGGAAAGATTTTATACACTGCAACACATTTAAAGATCTTCTACTAAGTAGAAGTAAAATAACTAAAACTAAAATAATTAAAGAATCTACTTCATATTGAAAGGCGAGTTATGATCAATCTCCACTGATGTTTATGACGTCGAGTATCTAGATAGGTCATGGCTCCCACAAGGGAGATAGGCTGACAGGCCTCTAGCCTGGGGGCCTGGGCATACGGGGGGCCCGGCGTGAGAGATTGACCAGCCAAGTGAGATAAACACACATCACAAACATGCACTAATAGTAAAAAAAATGTCGCCTATGGCGCGGTTTCACTTTAAGCATAGTAACATTTAATAATATGTAGTTTTGCCATACTTACAATTTTTGATTATTGTCCATATTTGACATTTCCATAATTGTGCAACATAAAATTATATATAAATATTAATAAATAAAAAAAATACGAAAAATTGCTAAAAATACCCTTAATTTTACATCGAACACCATTTGGAATATGCAACTGTAGATCGTCATATTGCCTTTAACCTTAGCGATAAATAGGGGGCCCGCCAAAGATCTGAGCCTGGGGGCCATGATCTAGATACAGACGGAGGACCATCTTTTTTCACACCGTGCGCATGAAAAAGATGGGGTAGGTAGGTATATTGTTTTTAACTGACCGGCTGACAAATCTTGTCTGTTTAACGACAAATGCCAATTTATATTAGCTGCGCTAATAAATAACCTACAAAATAAACTGAGTGTTCCGTTAAAATTTCGGGGTTTGCGAAGTGTTCCATTGCAGAAAAAGTTTGGGAAATCCTGATCTACACTATAGAATATAATATATAAAAAGGTATAGTAGAATAAAAAATAAATCTAAACAGTTCGGACAAGGTGAATACTAACCACCAACCTCTCATTAAAATAAAATCTTTTTACGCAGCAGTTAGGTCTTCAATAATTGCGTACAAAGTGATCTTGATCGTACTATTTAAAGTAAATAATAATTATGTACATTACAATTTAAAGCAATTGAATAATTGTGATCTCTAGACATACTAGTAGAGTTGGGTATTTCCCGAGAAAATCTCAATCTCGAGATTCTGGATTTCCCGAAATGATGAAGTTTAGAATTCTCGAGATTCGGGATTTCCAGAAAATAATTCTCGAGAAACAAACTGTAAAAACCCTAAAATCAGTGTAAAAACAGACAAATTCCAAAAAAATATGTTTTTTTTATTTATGTAAGAAGACAAACAAAATAAAAGTAGGAAAACAAAAATAATTCAAAACATTACTTACGTCTTATTAAAAAAGAATTTTAAAAAACACAGACTGTCAATCGCTGTGTCTGACAATCGCGTACGCTATTGAGACACAAAATTTCCTGATGTTGCACAAATTGCGCTCATTTTGAGTCGACGTTGGCTTAATTGTGTTAAATGCCCCGATCAGTCTTTGCACGTTTTGTGCTTTATGTCCACTTTTTTCATATGGGAAATCGTTTTTTTTTTTCAAATAATATTTGATAATAAAGAAATCCCGAATCCTGATAAAAGATTCTCGAGATCTCTGAGATTTCCCGAAATGTTAAAAATTTCAATTCTCGAGATTCGGGATGGGAAATCTCGAAAATTTCTCGAGAATACCCGAAACCCAACTCTACTTACTAGGCAAGTATCTATTGGCAGTGCAAGTATTGTAAATAATGATTTAATAAAATTTCATGTAGAAAACGAATCTCCGGTAAATAGCACTTATTGTAACAATTACAATAAGTTAGTTGTAATTGTTACAACAAGCGCTATATTTTAACAGCACCTCTCTTCACTGTGCTAAATTTTAGAGAGATAAAGACAGTTTTGACTATTTAGACGGCTAACTTATTGTAATTGTTACAATAAGTGCTAATAATTCGATACTGTCCTACCCTAGATAGCTACCGTAGCAGCCGAAAGCAGTCTTGTGTATAGAATAGATGCGCAGGACCATTGCCGACTTAAGTAGAAAGCCGATACATTCACAACGACTGGTCCTACT
The DNA here is from genome assembly GCF_057557595.1 of Rhyacophila brunnea. Lineage (NCBI taxonomy): Eukaryota > Metazoa > Arthropoda > Insecta > Trichoptera > Rhyacophilidae > Rhyacophila > Rhyacophila brunnea. The sequence goes on along the minus strand of NW_028232806.1, from coordinate 34,815,673 downwards.
TTTTCCGCCCCTTCCGTTGTTGTCTAAGATTGACCTGTCATTGCCTGTCATTGTTCTATAGAGTGCTCATACTGACGCGTCTGTCGTGGTCACACAGGGAATGGTTTAAGTTACATGATAAATAATACACTAGCATTAACATACACTACATCAATGCCACATATTTTTTGTAAATCGATATTACCACCGGTTTTTGTGTGAAGGACTAGTCTGACTTTGACAGCTGATGAATAACAGGAATGTATATTATTTATAATTTGTTAATATATTTGATTTGAGAATTTTTTATAATTCAATTTGAAACGAGAAAGGGTGAATCAATATGTCAAGCAATCTGGGATCTGATTTTGACAGTTGAACAGTGGACCACTCGTTGCTTGTACAAAAAGATATGCTCAGGCTTTATTAATCTAAAGATGGCGCTGGCAGAGCCCATTCAAGTGTGAATTTAACCCTGATGTTTCAAGCAACTCTACTATAATTCATAATGTTACAGGTTGTCGGATGGGGACTGAATGAAAAAGAAGTCCTCTCACAACAATTGACCGCAGGCGCGTTGCCAGTTGTTGACGATTTTACATGCGTCTTGAGCGACGCCACATTCTATCAACGTTTCGTGAGCAATGACACTTTCTGCGCTGGCAATAGTAACGGTAATAGCATAAAATATGTACCTGTAAGCCGGCTCTCACATCAAAACTCGTCTCACCTACAACTTATCGAATACGTCGATCTGACGTCATCGTTATTCACAAAACACATGTTGCCATATGGAGCTCCGTAGATTGGTCGAATGCGACTGTATAGTTTAAAAAAAACATCTGCTGTTGCAATCGACAAGTTGCACGCTTCTCGGGCTGCGAGTCGAAGACGCCAGGACGCATACAAACACCTACGAATGTTTCGCCGATCGCCGCATCCAAATATCTACACGTTTCTAAGGTTACGTGCGACTGTCGCCAGGTAGATCTGCGCGGTCTTCATATGCAACACCGGATTGACGTTCTTGGAAGGTTTGATTTATGGGTGTGCAGCAGACGAGGCGAGTTTAGATGTGAGAGCCGGCTAAGGCTCTTCCAACTAGTTATCCGAGATAACTCCGATAAGTAACTCTCTAGTCAATTCTGTATACAACGAGGCTATCTAAATTATTGCAAGTTTAGTCAACACCTTTGCCACTTTTCTTGCACAAATTTAATATGAAATAAAATAATCATAATTAAATTAGATAAATAACTAGTTATTAAAATTTAAACTAGTTATAAAATATTTGTTAATTAAAAATATGGTTCTTTATAATCTTAGAATATATCCGACCATTTGTTGGAGCATGTGGACACTACACGACGCCTCCATGAATCATTGTCACTCTCGAGTCCTCTTGCATTCTTCCAGGCCATGACAGCATTCCGTTGCTCTGCTGTTATTTTACTGGCTTTCCAGGATCGCTGATTCTGGTTGGCTTGAAGAACTAGCAAGCCAGATTGAAATTTTCTTGAGGCATTAACACCACGTGGCCCAGGGCCAACGTTGCCTATTTCTCATCGTGATGAGAGGCAACTCGGTTCGCTCTCTTATTAATTGGTGGCGCTTTTCGCAAGTGGACTGTAATTTTAAGGAGTGGATGGTGGATTTTGGGGTGGGGGCGATTTAACAGAATGCCAGTCTGACCTTTTGTGATGTTGATGATGGCTCCGTGGTCTGGTTGCACTGTCACTCTCGCGGTATTGTTTTTTTGGGTTACCCGGTGGGCGGCACTTGATGTTACACCGTTTATGGATGATATGTGAGGTTGATGAATGATGATGATTGGTGATATGAATGATGGGAGCCGGTATCACGGCTTGGCATGTATTCAGAAGTATCACTTAAACGACGGTCACACTATATCAAGCTGACTCAGCGGGGATCCACGAACTACTTCTGAATCAATCTATATAATAATAATTGAGTTAATCAATATACTGTGGTTTAGCGTTAACAGGCTTACGCACGAGTTGTCTTGAGCTAACTCTTAAATCACTCTGTATATAACATGACCAAGTTCGTATCGTATCAGATATAGCTCGACAGCTTCAGCAAGCCTACGCGCTCGGCGGTTTTGGAGTAACTAAATGTTATTTGCAGCACGGTCTATCATGGCCCATGATTGCCGGTCACTTGGTTTTGTGACAATAATACTGGATTCGGGGGTAGGTGGGAAAAAAGGAGGACAATCGCTCACAATCAGGGCAACCATTTTTTTCGGTTTGTTACGTGTTCAAACACGCGCGTTAATACGATCTTACCCCCTACTTCAGATATCGATTGTTAATTGAAGGCTACGGCCGTATGTTGTAGCTTAACCACTGGGAAATGCCAATAGAAATGGCGTATTTCAAAAAAATACTACCTTATTCTTAGGTCAATAATTATTTTAAAACAATCATTATTCGTAGGAGGTTTTATCACATTTGAATGATCAAAGACATAGCTTGTAATCAATATCTTTAGAATTATCTTCAAATGTGGTAATCGTGCCCAATTTTTGAATAATACAATGCCTAATTTTGGGATAAAATTTGGGATAACAGAGATTATAAATATATTTTTTTATCGTAAATATTTCACTTTATAATGTTAACATTAATTATAGTAATGCGTTTAAAAATTAATAAATCTAAAAAATATTAACACCACTGCACATGGATGTACCGAAATATGATTAATTAGATAAATATTAGATGGAGATGTTTAAAAGAATACTATTTTATGTAATAAAAATACTTTATGCAGTCATCAAATCTTTAAAATAAATATAAAGGATAATAAGGCTTCAAAATTATATAAAAAGATTATCTACAACGTTCAAGGAATGTCCCGGCTTATGTTCTGGAAATATCAAAAATCTCCATTTTGACCTACGTGGCGCATGTGGGCCCTTAATAATTAGTAATTTTTGTCAAATTCAAATTTAAATGCCCATAATATAGCCATTTGGATTATTGTCACCATTATAAATTGCAGGAGTGAGTCCATGTAATGGAGACAGTGGCGGTGGACTTGTCTTCCCTCGCCTGCAGCCAGATAATAAAATTTCCTACTATCTCCGAGGAATCGTCTCCGTCAGTAAGTCACGACAGAGTAATTCCATCTGTGACCCGAACTTTTTCATCGTCTTCACTGACTCTGCCAACTTTTTGAATTTCATAAATGAAAACAAATAAGATGGACCCATCATATATAAATATAATATAGTATGCAATGTGCCGACAAGGATTTTCAATATCAAATCCCGCGATTCGTCACCATATTCTTGGCATCAATACTAGAGCAAGCAACATGTACCGTTTTCCTATAATGATTTCAAAATCATTTAAATATGGCCAAATGATGAATAGTGGATGTTGGAGAGGGGCATGCGATGGGAAACTAAAAATGGAATAGTGCACACTTGGATAGTCATACTCACGGGATTGACAAGCCATTGCAGGGCTCGAAATGGACCAGAGCCCCGTTCCGGTTCATAAAATTCCCAAAACTATAGCTCCGTGGAAAAAAATATTTGAGCCTTTGAGCTAGATAGGCCATGTAACGATGTAACATAGAATCTGACACACTATTTTTTTTATAAAATACATATAAAATATAAATAATTAATTATATTTATATTTTCGTAAAATGTTCCATTTCGAACCCTGTGATAATATCTACAATGATATTAACATAATGCTTACGGGCCCTTTTAAATAATTTTGTAATTAACGTGTTAATTTGCATTTGAAAAGTAATTAGCAAAAACACAATTATGTGCGGCCCGTAAGCTATGGGTTAAAAGTGATAAAACATCAAAGGCTCACTGACGAAATAAAACTGAATGATGAACATTAGATAATACCTAAATAATCTATTTTTAATATAATAATAGTAAATAATTATTAGGTATATATTTATTCTTAAATATTTTTAAATAATCGAAATTACCTACCTGCTTAATATTTTTATTTTTAACTAATAATTTTATCAAGTTTTGCACGCTCAGTACTTAACTGGGTGTATAGGCAATTCTGCTCGACTAAAAAATTTAAAGTTATATGCGCCTGTCAGTTACCTACATGATCGCAGCAGCCATGACCTTTTCTGTGTCAGCACTGTTTCCTCGAGTCAAGCCAGGCACCATTAGCGAGGAGTGCAAGACTAGTCAATGCACTCCCTAAAGTCATAGAGATTTTCAATGATGTGATGTGTATTTTGTTTTTGAAACTTTATTTTACTGTATAAAATTGTTTATGTTTTTTTTATTTTTTCTTTGCTATAATGTAAATCTCATGTTGCGAACGTCCGCAATTTTGATTTGTTATGTCTAGAATATTTTGTTTTCATAAATAAATAAATAAATAAAATGAAGGCTGTGATATTGAATTTTGTAAACATATTGTGTAGGTACCTGCTTACCAGGGCTCGAAATGGAACGGAACGCACCGGAGTGCCGTTCCGGCTCGTGAAATTTGTAAAATTATCGCTCCGTCCCGTGGAAAAAATATGTTGACCGTCTGAGCTAGATAGGCCATAGAATAGAAAATCTGACACACTTATTTTTATAAAATACACATATTATGATTTGATGACTATGTAAATATCTTCAGAAAATTTGACGAGCGCTCCGGTTCGTAAACTTTTCTATTTCGAGCGCTGCTGCTTACCTATAACGAGCTTTCTAACTGATAATTTTCACAATTTACAGGAGAGCAATTAGAAATAATACTTAAAAATTAGTTAAGCATAACGAGATTGCTAGAATTTTATTGATCTTGCCATATATATTTTTTCACTAACTACTTTACTAATAATATATATATATATTATAATAGATGACATTCTAAACAATCGAACTCATTTTTTCTAAAAATACCCCTAACATTCTTTTGACAGCAATCTCGATATCGTTTTAGCATTCCCCTTTTTGTCTGTGATTAGGTACTTGTTGGTACATACTTACATTATTGTTTGTTGTATTATGGTGTATAGGCCTAAATATTGTAATAACTTGTTATGTTATGAAATAAATAATTAACTAAATAAGATTTTTTCTTACATAATATCCAACATATCCATGTTAGTATAAAACGTGAGCTATGAGCATTGACTGAACGAACGAACGAACTGAATGAACGCAGCATAATATTATGATAAATAATTCTTTTTTTCTTCTTTATAATTATGTTTCATGTCATGTTGTGAACGTCTTAAATCATTCATTATAATCTGTAATGTCCACAATATGTTAAAAATAAATCAATTGAAATTGAAATTGAAATCATATGCTGCGTTCATTAGCAGGTCAATGTTCATAAACCTATTTTATCTATCTATCAATCATACAAAACATTAACAAATACGTAGTTGTACGATGCAATTTATAATAAAATTATTGTTTGTCTATATTTGACAACTCCACAAATCAAGTGGGTGTATTAAAAATACAAAAATTCACATCACTATTTGGAATACACAGCTGTAGATCTTCACACTACCTATATTATAGCGATAGGTAGGAGGCCCTCTTTAGGATGTGGAGCCCATGGTCTGATGTACGAGTATCTTGGCTGGATATGGCATTATAATATCACGTCGACTACAAAATTAATAATTAATAATTCAAAGTGAATACTTTTCTTATACATAATATGATATATGATTTGAAGGTTTTATTAGAAGGCTTAGTGTCAATCATAACTCAATTCTGCGGTAACGTCGTTTAGGCTGTTAATACATACTATAATAATACATAACTATAGTATTGATTAATCGTTAGGCTATTTATTGAGGGTGGGAAAAAGCGCTGTACCTACTTACTAATTAATTAGTATTATTGTTTTCATATTTACCAAATTTTCATTTCAGGAAATGCTTCCGGAAAAATGTAATTTGCTTAATTGGAATAACAAGTTACCTAAGTAAACAAAAATTTTCCTACCTAGTTCAGTAGCGTTATGTGGTATGCTAGGGTATGTTGGCCGAACGAAAATACGTGCGAGATATAATAGATGCAAGACGATTTGCTGGCGGTAATTTTGTTTAATAGAATTAATAATGAAAATGACGATTATTTTATAGTACATTTATAACACATAGGTATTAAAACTTTTTACCCGGAGCGGAGCAGACCCTGGACCGGAACTGGAGCAAATATTAGGTCCCGGAGCGGAGCAACTCAATAAAGGGTCCGCTCTAAGCCTCTGAAAAAAATAGACATACCTACCATACAAAAATGACATATTGGTCAACCCGATAATTTTTATAGGGAAACTATAGAAGGCTCCACCTGGATACAGGTTTGGTATATGGGTTTCTTGAATAGGTGACTAAATGGGCATCACGGCAGGTAGATACCTACAGTTTGAAAAATAATTTGTCAATATTAGAAGTGTTCCAGGTTAATGTGCAATGTATCGACTGAATACTGAAACTGTTAAAGAAGAGTACCTATCGGGAGAAAACAATCATTGTCCACAGGTGTAATTATTGCAATATTTGAATTTTAAAGTTAAAAACTGAATAAAAAATATGGCAATTATTCATTAATACTTTGGACGCTGAAGACGCACATGCGCGTAATGACCAGGCGGCCGATCGATGTAATTAACGTGCATTTTAAAGTTGCTAATTAAAAAATCATTATAGGTATAAATAGTCAGCAGCGAATGAGAATTTTCGGTACTGTTCGGTTATCAGGAATACAGCGGAAAACACATTTTGAAAATAGCCGATAAACTGGATTATTTGATAGGTTAACCTAACCAAATCTAACCTAACCAAACCTAACCTAACCTAACCTAAACTAACCCAAACTAACGAATAATCCAGGATATCGGGTTTTTTCAAAATGTGTTTTCCGCTGTATTCCTGATAACCGAACAGTACCGCATTTTCATGTCATGGTTAGGTTAGGTTTATTAAACAGAATAACGAATACCTACTTATAATTTTTTTTTAAATAGAAAGGGGTAAGACATTTATTGTTTTTTCTCATACTGGTAATTTTTGTATCAACATTAATTTACTTGGAACTCTAATGGTTTTCGACAAGTCTGTTAATGCATAATGAAAATAATTATATATTTGGCTAACACATCACATACTTAACTCAAAACACAAAAAAAGTGAATATCATTTCTCCTGATACCCTTCTCATGAAAGACACGCTAATGCTTCCAGCAGTACTTGGAGCCGCTTGATTATGACTCCTGCAGCAAAACCACAGTTTTTACCTGGCTTTCTTGGATGATTTCTTGTTCAGAGATTTCAAAAAATATCTTCGACAAGCTCACTATTAATGCGACAGGAAGTTAAGGCAGTAGAGAGTACCAACCTGCTTTTTAGAACAATATAATAATTTCTTTTCAGAAGTGAATAAAGTAAATTAAACTATCATTACAGAATTAAAAAAATGAAACGTTTTCCTTGATAGCTAGATAATAATAATATAATGAAAGCCCTTCGTAGTTATTTTAATCTCTTTAATCAAAACCATGGCCGTTATGTTGCCGGCATGTTAGATTTTTTATATGGCCTACTTCATACGGTAAAATTAGTTATTACCTACATGAGACAAAGCGATAATTTCGTGGATTTCACGAACCGCAGTTGAGCTCCGATGAGCCCCGGTCTATTTGGACCCCTGTAGTAAGGATTGCAATACCGAATGAATATAACAATACCGGTATTTCTTATTGAATACCGGTATTAATACCGGTATTCGTCAAAACCTATTTTAGTAAAAAAAAATCTATCTATCAATAAATATAGCAATTAAAATCTATTGAAAACACTATTTTATGGCAACTTAAAGAACCTACCTATATTTATTATGTTGACCTTTATAAATATGTATAGATCATAATATTTTAGAACTGCTAATTTTTACAAAATAAATTCAGTCCAGGTACAGGACAATGTTTCTCAAATTCAGAGTTTGTTGGATCAATAGAATACTTGAAAATATTTTCCACGAATGTTTTCTTTTCGAAATATATTAATACATCGCTACAATTCCGTAAGTACATTTGAGGGATTTTGTTTTATTATTATTATTTAACTTTTGTTGGTTTCAGTCAATATATTTTCGTTTTGGCAGCATTATTCTTATACACTAAATTTAATATACAATATAGTAGTACATAAGTAATGAAAAATAACATTAAATTCATTTAAAAAAAATCACAAACGTGTATGCTTTCTTAATACCGAAAATACCGGTATTTTGGATCTTCGAAACCGGTATTGAAAAATAATTGAATACCGGTTTTTAAATACCGGTATTGCACTCCCTACCCTGTACATATTAATAATATTGTATTGACATTGTCATGTCACTGTTTTATAGATCGATATCATACGCAAGATAATTTTAATAAATTACATATGTCATTCGCTCATAAAATTTAATAACATCACACTAATTGAATTGAGCAAAGAATTCACCTTGGCAGTCGAGAAATACTCTTCAAAGGAGTGAATCTTTAGTGAAATTACGTAATCCACGCGGATATTTTTCATAATAATTGTCAATGTTTTATGTTTTATTATTGAAACGTGATGAGATCAATAATTACTGAAAACAATGGAAGTTATCAAAACACTAGTAAGGTTTATACAGTACTCCCTGCAGTATTCGCAAAATGGTCTGAATCTAAATACAATATGGAAGAAACAGTAATTAAAGATAACGTCTTCAATGTCGTATATGCTTCAGAGCCGCTGTATAGATTGCTGCATGTCTTCGCAATGGGACGATCAGCTCGCACCAAAGACTGGATTAAGAAACTCCGAGGCTCTGCCACCATATTTGTTATCGTGTTAATCTCGATATTTGTGCTACGAGAAAGATCTGTCTACGCGTATCCGAAGCTATCTCCGTCTCTTGTCATGACGGATATTGTCAGCTTGTTAACTCTACTGGGATGTGCCGTTTGTAATATTTTAGTGTGCTCTTTTCGGTCCAAATCGCCTCATGATAAACTGAACAACAACCAAAACATAATAGACGAAATCTTTGGGATCGATAAAGCAGTTCGCTATAAAATGGCAAGGCGATTTGTTTCCTGGGCGATTTATTTGGTCTGTATTCCTTTGATTTGTCTGTTTTGCTTTGAAACTTACAACTTGATCAAATTATTAAATTTAAATTACGCAGGACTCTACTGTGCCAATTATTTGTTTTATTTTATCAATTCTTTAGTTTCCGTGCATTTCTATGTGTCAATGTATCTCGTAAGCAGCTCGTTTTTCATACTGAATACTCAGCTTTTGGCAATACTGGAGGATGCATTATCGGAAAATGTGCCTATGAAAATGAATAAAAATAAAACAATACTTTTACCAAATGTCAAGGAGTTCTCGACCATAAGCAAAGCTGTTTTCTCGTGGAGTGATGTTGCCAAGTTAAGTGAGAACGCGATTCGATCTTCCAAACCATGGAACTTCAACGAGCTGATGAAAACTTATGTCTACATCTGCGATCAGTGCGACATATTTAATTCTCTTTTCAGCATACAGGTATTAATTTTGGTTACATATAGGTTGTACGTATGCAGTTCACCGTGGGACACTTATTCGTGCGCCGCAGTACGTGAAACGTGGGTTCGTATAACATTTTATCAAATGACGAGTTCTTCGTTGAACATTTCACCGTGGCATACATTTTTATGTATCTTACAAAATTCTGCGATAGTTTGCAAATAGTACTGTTCCAATTAGATTAACCATAACCTAACCTAACCTTGTAAAGACATCTCATAAAATTTGCCACATATTGTAGCATACCTACAAATATACTCCACGGTGAAATGGTCAACGAAGAACTCGTCATTTGATTAAGTGTTACACGAACTCATGTTTCACGTACTGCGGCCCACGAATAAGTGTCCTGTGGTGAACTGTTTACGTACAAATTTCCGGATTCGATTAATTTTATTATTTTTTAGGTGGCAAAAACCTTTGATCAACTTCTAATAATAATTGTAATACTGTCGAACTTGGTTATTACGAGGAAGATGGGAATGAGTGAATTTGCTCGTTATAAGCATTAATCGTTATATAACATTTTTCGCTCCACGTTATATTTAAGTGTAGAACATAAAATATCTGAAAACCATCCTAAAAATCTCCGAAACAAGCATGGCATTCATAAACTACAAAATAAGTTGTTTATTGTAATGAAGTTCTGAGCCGCCGGCACTCGTAGGTACCTACTAACTTCACAAAGCTTGGATTTTTTACATGCAATTTCAACCATATTCGTGGATAATTTTTCAATGTTGTCGGCGAAAACACCAATTAGGTACGTAGACACTTAACTAGTGCCATAAACATAATCCGATCCCGGCGACATCGGTCTAGTTAACTTCCCGATCGGATTTTATTGCTTAGGGTCGAAAATGGTGTTTTTAAACGAACGACACATTAACAGTTTTGCTCGGAATACCCGAGAAGTAGCTCATTATTAAAAATAATAAATGTGTGTAGAAAATCATAAATTAAAATGTCAACGAATGTTTCCTCATTACATCCGAGATCTCACTATATCCGTGATCGTAATAACCAAGTTCGACTGTATATGAGTTATTTCTTGTTTTCCTCTTCTAAATAGATATATTAATTTATCGCTAACTGAATACCTGAAATAAATAAAACACTTTTGCCAGAAACTGAATTTGAAATATATGTTTTTAAATTATAAAGAAAACAAAACAAATGATCTTCGTTTGCAAGTGATCTGGGGGCAGCCATTTTCATAAAAAAAATATTAGTGATGTCAGATGTTAGACGTAACGTACCGTATTATCTATTGGCTATTGATTATATTTCATGTAAAAAACGTACCTTGTATTTATTTTGTCTGCTTTTATATTATTTCTCATAACCAGTTGATATTTTTGGAACTTCGAGCTTTGCTTATATTTTCATATTCGTATTATCAGTGACGTCCCGTGGGGGTAGTCAGATCATGCGTTGCATAGAGGCGGCACATTATAAACGGGGGCGAATGAAGGCACAGATATAAATATTACAATTTTTGCGAACAGTGGCGTTTTCCATAAAGCAAACGATGCTGTTATTTCATTAGAAAATATCGACAATTTAGTTTTAAAAATAATTACAAGATAAAAAGAACTTTTTATATAGTTACAACGTTTTTAAATTTTCTGTCGAATTATTATGCTCAATATGCTCAAACTTGTACTTGATATGAAGTAAATAAAAAACAAACAAACAAATATAGAATACTGAAATGTCATTTTGATTTCCATAGTAACGCACGTATATATTAATAATTTAGTTGCTAGGACCACCCCCTTAGCAGCCAATAATAGTGGATTGGATTACGGATTTCTTCCGAAATAACTATTCATACAAAACAGAATTAACTGAAAATGAATTAAATTCTACTTAGAAATGGCTAAAAGTATTAAAAGAATACATTGGCATCGTGTTCTGGTATATTCTAAAGGTTTCAAATGTCTAGCTAGTCGGGAAGTTAGTTAAAAATCGATTGCAAGATTTGTACTGGATAAACAACCACCGGAAAAACAAGAATACGAGTTAATAAAAATGTTGTAATATGGAAGCTTTAATCGCGATTGCGATCGGTCTTGTATAAGGTTGTTGATTTTGGTTGCTATGGTTTTCTACTCTTATATTTTCCGCCTGTCGCTGATGTTGCAATTTCTGCTATCACATACCTACTAAATTCTTTAAATAATTGTTAAATTATTTTGATTACAGAATCTATTGATGGCTCTTAACGGAATTATAGCCATTCTTCACTCTTTCCACATTGTGACACTATTTGGACCAATAATAGAGGTAAGTAAAAACAGATAGAATATAGTGTAACCTAATGACTTACGGTGCTACTATTCGTCATGATTTGGATGGTGACAGAGCTACGAGATGCTGGCATGACCAGGCAAGGGTTTCATGAATAAACAAAACATAAGAATTTATAATTTAACCCGTAAAATTAGACATTTTAAAATACTTCTATATTTAAAACACAGTCTTAGGTAAGTAAAATATCAGATATCTAAGTTGTCTAATGAGTGAAAAAATAAATAAAAATCACGAGATAAATTATTATTTTATATTTTTAACAACAATCAGTACGTAACATATCTATGTGATTGAATCCCATAGAAATTATTTTTTAAATTATATTCTTATTTTTTATTTTGAATAAACGTGCTTTCGCGACGTATGCGCTAACAAAACAGCTTGTACATTTGTATGCGGGACATTTTCACATTTTGAAAAATGAGAAAAAAACTTCATATTAAAAAACCCGTCGATTCACGGGAAAATAATCCTATACAATATGTGAAGCGAAACGCGGTGTGTTCTATTTTTTTAAACTTTTGAGAGATGCCATAGATGGTGTTTATTGAAATATGGGAAAATATCGTTAAATTATGACAATTATACGATAGATATCTTTGGGCATATTGAATATATTATTATTTGTGATTAGGTATATAAATACGTCAACATGAAAATAAAAAATATTTTTCTTAAGAAGATAGGCTTTAAATAATCGCCTAGTATGGAGTCTTCGCCACTGATTGTAATCTATCTAGTAACATCATAATAATATTTATTTATTTAACCAACGGTAGTTTTTTCAGCAATCTTGAATGTTTTTTCCCAGTTCTGAATTTTCATAGTTCTGTTTATCGCTGTTCTGTTTTGCCGCCACACATTGGTTCGATTTGCTTCAACTAAGGAACTTACATGGCACTACATTTACTACACTTATGTTGATATATTCCATCTACGTGAGGATGAGTATAGGTGGACGTTATTTTATAAATTATTAAAATAAGGTCTGCTTAACTCATCCGGTGTAATTCCTTGTACCTACATAATTTTTTTGTATTTACACATTGACACTGTAGAATCTTTCATTATTATTATCCTAAGAGATTTTGGAAAATACACCAACGGCTCATTTAAGCGACATTTTATTGTTATTTTTACATCTTCACTTCGAAATGTGCGCTACCGATTCATCTACCGTTTGAATTGACCACATTTCACAAATTTTCAATGATTTTACAGGTACGTGACGTTTATAACTGATATTTTCTCATACAGCGTATACAATTCGCCATACTTCTTTTAACATACAGCAGAATGACGTCTTCGTCGCTTAAGACCTTTTAATCCTTTATTTGACAAACGGATTCGATTATTTTTATTCAAATATCGTAATGTAGGTATTGGCGCACTTTTTTCCGGTGAAAAAACCATAATTTTGGTACAATTTAATACGTATAATATCTTTTGACAGCGGGGTACGCCACTGACGGCCATTTCATAGATAATGTGATATTCCAAATTTGATTTTTTAAAAATACTTTGTGGCTGTTCACCCACTATTTTTGTTATTGAATAATTACCTAGGCTACTAATTTCCATACTAAAAAAGTTGCCATTGCAAACAATGAAAGAAATTAATACGAATTGTTATAGTTATCAAAATGTGTGATATTGTATAATATCTACCTATTTTTTTCGTCCCTATCATCATCAATCTTGACCTATACACTGCTGGATGAAGGCCTCCTCAGCCTTATTCTACTCCTTACTTACACATGAATTGTTATATTTATCAAAATCAGTGATATAATATTATTATCTACCTATCTTTATATAATGCCATTATTATCACGAGCCTCAATAAATCCACTGCTGGATGAAGGCCTCTCTACGTTGATTGTATTCTTGACAGTATTGAATTTCTAATGTTATTTATCTACATATTCATATCGTCATCATAATCATCATCATCAACTAGGATCAATCCACTACTGGATGAAGGGTTCCGCAACCTGATTCTACTACTATCGGTTTAACGAATTTGTGATATTATACCTATTTCTATCATTCTTATATCATCGACCTGAACCAATCCACTGCTGGATAATGGCCTCCCTAGCCCGGTTCTACTCCTTTCTGTCATATGAATTGCTGTATTTATCAAAATCGGTGATATTATATTTAAAAACATATTCATATCGTCATCATCATCATCAACCAGGATCCATCCACTGCTTAATAAAGACCTCCCTAGCCTGATTCTACTCCTTTTGTCATATGAATGTATGTATTTATCAAAATCTGTGATATTATATGTATCTACACATTCATATCGTCATCATCATCATCATCATTATCATATACCTGATCCAATCCACTGCTTAATAAAGACCCCCTTTGCCTAATTCTCCTCCTTTCTGTCATATGAATTTCTGTATTTATCAAAATCGGTGATATTATATTTATCTACATATTCATATCGTCATTATCATCATCATCATCGACCTGAACCAATCCACTGTTTAATAAAGACCTCCCTAGCCAGATTCTACTCCTTTCTGTCATATGAATTTCTGTATTTATCAAAATCGGTGATATTATATTTATTTAAATATTCATATCGTCATCATCATCATCAACCAGGATCCATCCACTGCTTAATAAAGACCTCCCTAGCTTGATTCTACTCCTTTTGTCATATGAATGTATGTATTTATCAAAATCTGTGATATTATATGTATCTACACATTCATATCGTCATCATCATCATCATCATTATCATATACCTGAACCAATCCACTGCTTAATAAAGACCCCCTTAGCCTAATTCTCCTCCTTTCTGTCATTTGAATTTCTGTATTTATCAAAATCGGTGATATTATATTTATCTACATATTCATATCGTCATCATCATCATCATCATCGACCTGAACCAATCCACTGTTTAATAAAGACCTCCCTAGCCAGATTCTACTCCTTTCTGTCATATGAATTTCTGTATTTATCAAAATCGGTGATATTATATTTATTTACATATTCATATCGTCATCATCATCATCATTGACCTGAACCAATCCACTACTTAAAGACCTCCTTAGCCTGATTCTACTCCTTTCTGTCATATGCATTGCTGTATTTATCAAAATCGGTGATATTATATTTATCTACATATTCATATGGTCATTATCATTATCATCATCATTGACCTGAACCAATCCACTGCTTAATAAAGACCTCCCTAGCCAGATTCTACTCCTTTCTGTCATATGAATTGCTGTATTTATCAAAATTGGTGATATTATATTTATCTACATATTCATATCGTCATCATCATCATCATCGACCTAAACCAATCCACTGCTTAATAAAGACCTCCCTAGCTTGATTCTACTCCTTTCTGTCATATGAATTGCTGTATTTATCAAAATCGGTGATATTATATTTATTTACATATTCATATCGTCATTATCATCATCATCTTCATCGACCTGAAACAATCCACTGCTTAATAAAGACCTCGCTAGCCTGATTCTACTCTTTTCTGTCATATGAATTTCTGTATTTATCAAAATCGGTGATATTACATTTATCTACATATTCATATCATCATTATCATCGACCTAAACCAATCCACTACTTAAAGACCTCCTAAGCCTGATTCTACTCCTTTCTGTGATATGAATTTCTGTATTTATCAAAATCGGTGATATTACATTTATCTACATATTCATATCGTCATCATCATCAACCAGGATCAATTCACTGCTGGATGAAGAGTTCCGCAACCTGATTCTACTACTATATTATACCTATTTCTATCGTCCTTATCATCATTGACCTGAACCCATCTATTGCTGGATAAAGGCCTCCCATGCCTGATTCTACTCTTTTCTGTCATTTGAATTGCTGTATTTATCAAAATCGGTGATAATATATTATATCTATTTCCATTATCATTATGAACCTGAATCAATCCACCGGTGGATGAAGGCCTCTCTAAGTTGTTTGAATTTCTGTCGGTCATATGAATTACTATATTTATCAAAATTGCTGATATTATATTTTCCCATTCATAATATCGTCATTATCATCATCAACCAAGATTAATCCACTGCTGGATGAAGGTTATCCCAACCTAATTCTACTCTTCTTGGTCATATAAACTGCAATATTTTTTAAATTTGTGATTTTATATACCTACCCATTTATATCGTCATTATCGTCATCAACCTGTATCAATCCACTGCTGGATGAAGGCCTTTTTAAGCTGATTCCACATCTTTAGGTCTTATAAATTCCTATTCTTATCAGATATAATATGTATTACTTCATTATTTATCAACATTTGTCTCGATATGAATGTCCCGCACCGGGAAACTATATTGTTTAAGTTTAATTTTTAAAACAAAATATGATTTTTACGATATTATTCTGTGGCTCCAAGCATTTATTTTTTATGCTGCTAACCTTTTTCTATTATGTAAATGGGACCCGAAAGAGATTAATATTCGCGTTATATTGGATCGCTATTTATGATAATCACGATTGAGATGTATAACTATTTATCATATTTAAATGCACATACCTACACATATATTGTATTAAAATTAAAATGACAGTGGTAGCAATCGGCGATTGCCAGCTGTTTTGCTAGGCTTAGCAGCCTGAAATGGTGTCAGATGATATTGAGAAGGCCAGACTCCAGAATAGACTACGCACATGACTCCAAATTTGTATTTGCGGTGACGACATGCATATCGTAAAACTGACAAATCAGATAAATTTTCAATTGTCTGACGTGAATGAAAATCCATCCCGAAGGGACAACTATGGCGCCGTCTATACACACTTTACAATTATTATATTAAAATCCAACACCAAGTCACTATGATGAAAAGCTGTCTGCAAGACCTAGCGAGACAGACTGGCGAGAGCCAGCTGGCTCAGCTAGTAACTTAATACTGATCTATCTCTTTTGTTATGTACCTAATATTGTTTTAATAATATTTCGTTGTATCTAAATTTAATGTCATGTTGTGAACGAATTGAAAAAGAATAAAAAGAAGATTGTCATCCTTAATATGGAATTGCATTCCAACTAAAACCATTTCTTTAGTTACAGGAATCGCCAAATTGGGAGTCATACGTAATGCTGGTGGCTGCTAGCTGCTGCTTTGCGGTTTACAATATCGCCATACTCTTCGGCATCACCATGTCCTGTGACTTGGTCAAACAGGAGGCGTCAAAGACATCATTACTCCTTGATGCATTTCTCTACAATAAATTACTTGGTAAGTTAAGTAGTATAACTATTTCAGCGGCGATGAACATATCCCACGCGAAAGAATTCTGATGGCACGCAAAAGAATTGTAGAATGATGAAAACCTCAAACACTGGCACTAATTTGAAAATATTGTAAAGAGCCATAGAGAAAATGCAGTCCAGATTTTTGAAGGGAAAAGAATTTATTGATCATCACATCACCCATCGTTTAATCGTTATAAATATTTATTTTATTTATTTGGCATTTGGCTATAAAACGGTTCGCCACATCTGGACAATGAGATTGTTGGTAGGTATATAAATTTGGTTACAAATGTAAATTGTACATAAAACATTTCACCGTGAGCTTTCTATCGGAAAAAGATGACCGCATACTATACGGTCTCCAATTTTATTAGATTCAATATGAACATTAATTCAATTTTAATAGCTGATTTTGGCAAAAATTCATGAATTCAATAATGAAAACCTAACCTAACAATAATAATCCAGTATATCGACTACTTGCAAAATTTGTTTGCCGCTGGCTTCCTGTAAACCTACAAGAACCGTGTTTTATTTAGACATGAATTTTATCTCAGTACTATACGACCCAAAGAGGTTGGACGGTCTTATACGACTATATATTTCCGATACCTGCAATATTTCACGGTTAAATGTGATATGGCGAACTGCATACGTAAAACTTTCTGGACACGATATAATTTAAATTCGTTTTGTGCAAACATACACTAGCAAAATATTTTGGACCGCGTAATGCAGTCTGGGTAAATTTTACAGTAGCAGAAGATGGCCGTTATAAAAATGCATACATTATGACTTAAGAACAACTGTAATTATTATGTATCTGTATCATGATAAGCAAATTATAGTGCACGAAAACAAAGGCCTTGGGAAGTTGTTCCTGGGACACTCTCGTAGCATTGAAGTCCGTCTAACGTTCATTAAGCTACGTGGAGACAGTGTCGGATTAAAAATTCGTTTTAAATCCCCAATTTTTAGTTTTACCCATACTTTGAGCCCCAATTACTTTTGATAAGAGATAACCATTAATGTTCTACTATTTATAGTCCGTACGTTATGTTAATTAGATGGTATTATGCAACAAGGAACCAACCATGTTAAAATATGAATGAGTGGTATAATGTGGTTCTCATAAGAGTCAATTTGTTAGGGGAGATCATGAGTAAAGCAAGTACAACGAAAGAAAACTAGACATCCCAACCCCGACAAAAATACAGTCATGTTAAACCTTTTATTTTAATTAATACATTTTGTTTACAACCAGTGAGCTAAACTATTTAATTGAAAGATATAAGTTTCGGTACCTATTTCTATATACTTATACCTAATGATTCTTCTCGATTTGTCGCCCTTCGAGTAACTGCCACCCCCAAGCGACGATCAGTCTGTCTACCCCCACGAGACTGATTTCACGCAGCAATAGTTATGTTGCCAGATTTTTTTTATAAATACCTACTTTGTATGAATTGTTTTACTCTTACTTTACTTTACTCACTTTAAGATTTTGGTTCAGACGAAGCCACCGCCTCATCTGTAACATAGAAAATCGGCACTGAACTGGACAATGTGCTATTGCTTTAGTATTCTTGCTCTGAGCCACCGCCATATTTAGATTAATAAAGTCTGAGCATAACTTTTTGCACAAGCAATGAGTGGTCCACTTTTCAGCTGTCAAAATCAGATCCCAGATTGCTTGACATATTATTTCGCCCTTTCTCGTTTCAAATTGAATTATAAAAAAATCGGTACAGTTCGGTTATGAGGAATACAGCGGCAAACACATTTTGAAAATAGCCGATATACTGGATTATTTGTTAGTTTAACCTAATCAAACCTAACCTAACCTAAACTAACCCGAACTAACAAATAATTTTCAAAATGTGTTTTCCGCTGTATTCCTCATAACCGAACTGTACCAAAAATTCTCACATCAAATATATTAACTATCAGTGTTATTAATAAATAATATACATTCCCGTTATTCATCAGCTGTCAAAGTCGGACTAGTCTTTCACACAAAAAGCGATGGTAATATCGATTTCCAAAAAATATGTAGCATTGATCTATGCATTACATTTTTGTAGAAGGTGTGTTAATGCTAGTGTATTATTTATCATGTAACTCATCTATCCAATTCAAACCATTCCCTGTGTGAACACGACAGACGCGTCAGTATGAGCACTCTATAGAACAATGACAGGTCATCCATCGACAACAGCGGGAGGGGCGGAAAAAGTAGGACCAGTCGTTGTGTATGTATCGGCTTTCTACTTGAGTCGGCAATGTCTGAGCTAATTTTCAAAATGCTTCTTTTCAGAGAAAACTGACCAAGTGGAGATGTGGGCACAATTGGTTGTGAGACGATTTCCAAAATTCACAGCCTGCAGAGTATTCGCAATTGACTTGACCCTAATGTACAGCATGGCTGGAACCATAACAACTTACTTAATTATACTATTGCAACTTCAGTAGGTAAGGCGGTATAACATTGTTTACCTATGTTTTCTTATTTTTTCTTCTATCTTGTGGTAATATTTGTTATACCTAATGTAAATCTCATGTTGTGAACGTTCCGAATTTTCATTTGTTATGTCTAGAATATTTTGTTTTCATAAATAAATAAATAAATAAAATGAAGGCTGTGATTTTGAATTTTATAAACATATTGTGTACCTTCTTATTTATAATGAGCTTTCTAAAAGTCTGATAATTTTCACAATTTACAGGAGAGCAATTAGAAATAATACTTTTATCAGTTAAGCATAACGAGATCGCCAGATTTTTATTGGTCTTGTCATATATTTGCTCACTAACTTACTACTCGACGAAAAAAAATATATAATATATGACATTCGGCGGCTCTCGTGGGGCAGTGCGTAACGCGCTGGCCCTCTACCCGAGAGTTCTGGGTTCGATTCCCAGTGAGGACACAATATTTATGTGTTTTTCTCAAAGTCTGGGTGTTGGTGATTGTTCAAAATTACTAGCAACCACCTTGTTATTAATGATTAAAAAAACTTCAGTAGATAATTAATTTATTGTAAATGCCTTCTTTACCATTAGCGTGCGGCAGCGTAACAAAATAGCGTAATAAGAATTCGAACTTTTTTTTGAAGATCGTCCCCATTCCCCCCAAAGTTCCTATTCACCCCAGACTACGGTACCTCGTTACAGTACTTTATAGACCGCCCACAAGATTCAATTGGTATCTAAATCTTAAGTAGATACTATTGTAGCGAATTAATAGTAGTTAAATAAATATTTTTGAAAAGCATCCCTTTAAATAAAAGTCACCGTACGCCATTGGCGAATAGTGGAGGAAGGCTGTTAAGATCTGATGTAAATATTGCGCACTAAACTTTATTAGTCGTACGTATTTATTCTCATTGAACTAAAACTACAATGTGTAGACAATGCTGGTTAGTTTTTAAAAAATCAATTAAGCCTGCCTAAACCATACCATAATAGTTTCGGTATGCTATGGGTGTTCTGACAAAAATAGGGGGGCTAACAGGGGTTAAGCCTGGAGGTCCGGGCATAGCACTAGTCCGGCGTGGCAGTTCGACCAGCTAAGTGAGATTAACACACATCACAAATTTACTCGAATAGTAGAAAAAAACTACTTTAAATATTTAAAATACGTGGTTGTGTGTTGCAATTTGATGTGATATGGCGATTGATATAATTAAATGATAATGCACGTGTAGAATTTGGGAAACACTACTTTAGAGCATCACACTGCCCTTAACCTTAGCGATAGGTAGGCAGGGCTGCCAAATATCCTGGCCTGTGGGCCCGTTTTAAGGTGTGGGGGCCATGCAGTGTATACTATATTATAATATTATATAGTTTATGGCTCTTTAAATATTGCTGTATAGACCAGTGGTTCTCACGTGAAATTTAACTGTAGTCGCTCAATTATTGATATTGACAGTTCTATGGAAACATCTGGTGGCCGCACCAAATTTCACTTTTGTTGTGTTGAAAAAATTAAAGCTACATTGTATTTACTAAAAAATGGATCAATTTATTTATAGACATTTGATAGAATCAATACTCCGATGCGAGCGGCATGGCTGCTTCTAAGTTTACATCATTCTGTCAACTGGCTTCGATATTTGTTTTTTATGAAGTGCATTACACTGAATGATCTTTCACAGTATACAGTAGTTGGGAAAATCGAAAATATTAATAAAGCAATTGTTGCCAATTCTTTGAATTGACTTGATTCTTGGTCAACGTATAACTTCGACCAAAATTTTTCAACTGTGGTATTATTAAATGGTGTTTTCTTGGTCAGTACTTGGTCATGACTCATCTCCAATAATGCATATTTAACATTAACCCAGTTGATTATATAAAATACTGAAAATTATGTTAATCTCGTTTGTATTCATATGAAATTTTCATTTGTCATCATCTGAAAAGACGAAGTTACGAAAGAAAGAGTTTTACAAAAATTCAATTCTTTGAACCTTTTATCAAGTTCCAGATTTAGAGATTGAAGATAGTTACTCTATATTTTTAAGCTTTAATTTAAATTTAAAAGTTGTATCGTAATTTTGTCTATGAAATCACTAAAAGAAGATAAAATAGAAAAAATGTCATTTTCAACTTCTATCACGAGAAACTGTATTTTTTAATTTGTCTATGATAAATACGGTGAAATACTATGATAACCACTGGTAAAGACCCTTTTCAATGTTTTTCAAAAATGTCTCCTGAAAATGAATGTTTCTCTAACGAAAAATGTCGTATATCACAGGGTGCTTCAATGAAGGGAATCGACCCGAGTCATCCAGCAAATAGTTAAACAGAAAGTAGTGCAACATTCATTTAAATGTAATTAAAATACTTTTCATTTTGATTTGATTTTTGCTCATTTATTGAACTAAATTCATTTTTAGTACTTATTCATTTTAACTTAATAAAAACTGATTTTAATTCAGCTAATAAGCTTACACAAGATTTATTGATTCTGAGGCGGTATGAAGTTCGCCGCGTCAGCTAGTAATAATATATATATATAAATTACAAAACATTTCCTAAAACTTTTTACCCGGAGCGGACAGACCCTGGAGCGGAGCTGGAGCAACTATTAGGTCCCGGAGTGGAGCAACTCAATAAAGAGTCTGCTCCAACCCTCTGAAAAAACGGACATACAAAAATGACACATTGGTCAACCCGATAATGTTTTATAGGGAAACTATAGAAGGCTCCACCTCTGAAAAAAATCAACATTTTTGATCCGAATATAACTGTACAATTTTAGCGTATATACATACGAATGAAGGTTTCTTGAAGAGGCGAATAAATGTGCATCACGGCAGGTAGATATAGTTTGAAAAATAATTTGTCTATATTAGATGTGTTCCGGGTTAGTGTGAAATGTAGCCCAATGAATAAATCCAATGAATTAAAGAAGGATCGGGGAATTTCGATGCCACAAAAATTATGCTTGTGCAAACATTAGTGTTCTCGATATTTCTATACGGAGTCGAGTCGTGGACCCTGAAGGCAAGGGAACGGGAGGCGATTGATGCCTTTGAGATTTGGTGTTGGCGCATGAATGCTTTGTATTTCTTGAACAGAGCACAGGACGAACCAGTAAATCATCCAGAGACTGAAGATAAAGGAACGGCTCTCGACAATATGTCTGAGACGAATTCTGTAGTTTTTTGGACATATTGTCAGGCACCTGAGACCTAGAGAAAGTGGTGGTTTTGGGTAGCCTCAAATTGGTGGCCGGAAATTCAAATGTGGCCACTATCCTCAGCTGTGAGTGTACGACCAAGAAGAGATAGGGAAGAAAACAATCATTATCCACAGATGTAATTATTTTAATAATTGAATTTTAAAGTTTAAAACTGAATAAAAATATGGGAACTATTCAAATAAAACAAATTAATCATTTTCATGTCATGGTTAGGTATATTAAACAGAATAACGAAAATAGATATTTATATACATACTTGTAATTAAAAAAAAAATGGTTAAGACAAGGATAAGACCAGCGGCGGCTCCTCTAATACCATGCAAGTGCTACGCACTGCCTGCATCTTTGAAAACATCGCTCAACTTTTCATTGTTATTCATATGTGTATCACTCACTTCGCGATGTAGAACATGTAGCAGTATTATGAACAATACTCCGTTCATGCGCGCAAAGCGATTACGATCCAAACAGATTTTCAGTTTGCACAGGATTACAATGAGGCTATTATATACTACTTAAACCGTGGTCGAATGTTCCTATAATGGCGTTTTGTGTAGATTTTTTACACATTTTAGATCGGCGTACGAAACGAAGGACTCTAGAAACAAAAACGCCAGTTTCTGGTTTATAACAATGTTGGCGAGTTAATTTTTACAATTTTACAGTTAACATATTTAATGAATCGCCAACATTTTACGAACATACAAACTGCCGCGTTTATTTCTAAACCACTCAAATACATTTAAAATAATAAAAAACACATCAGCGGTTATTTATTTGGCTGAAGCATTGTTTGCTTGGAGCGTAAAGCCATAAACTGTGACATTTATATTTCTTTGTTGATATTAAATCATTCTGTTCAAAAAAACCTTTTTGAGAAATAGTATAAATAAACAAAGACATATTATTTAATTTACCTTCTGAGAAGTCGGTAAGAGAACACGGCAGCCTTCGGTGATTGAGGTAATCATGAAAAGACGCTTTACGACCTTACGTGGCTAGGGCACATGTCCGGGTGCCGCCAAAGAGTGTGACACTTCTTACCCTTATAGCACAGTCGCAAGGGTTCCATCACCATGGCCGGCCTTCCCTCACTCTACAGCGGTGCCACAAAAACTACCTACGTGCTGCAGGTCTGACATAGCTGGAGGCGCAAGAGTTGGCGACGGACCGAGGGAAGTGGCGTGAACTTGTGCTTGCCCTATGCCCCAATGCTGGGTCGTGACAGGGTGAAAGAAGAATATTTTCACTTTATAGAAGGTAAAACCATTGCGCACTACCAAAAAATGCTTTTCTGAAGACCACCGGCCGCCACTGGGTAAGACATGTATTGTTTTCTGATACATACTGATGTTTTGAAATTTTAAATTTTAAAAATTTGAAACTGAATTTTTGTATATACCTACATTTACTTGGAACTTTTATGGTTTTCAATAAGTCTGTTAACGCACAATGAAAACATACATAGTTGGCTAACACATTACATACTTAACTCAAAACACAAAAAAGAGTGACTATCATTGTTTTCTCCCGTTAGGTACCCTTCTTATGAAAGACACGCTAATCCTTCCAGCGAATTTATTCTATGCACAATACTGCTTTCGGTCGCTACGGCAGCTATCTAGGGTAGGTTTGTATCGAAGTATTAGCACTTATTGTAACAATTACAATAAGGTAGTTGTAATTGTTACAATAAGTCCTATGTTTTAACAGCACCTCTTTTGGCTGTGGTAAATTTTATTCCAAGATAGACAGTTTAGACGGGTAACTTATTGTAATTGTTACAATAAGTGCTAATACTTCGATGCAAATCTACCCTAGATAGCTACCCTAGCGGCCGAAATCAGTCTTGTGTATAGAATAGATGCGCTGGAGTACTTGGAGCTGCTTGATTATGACTCCAGCAGCAAAACCACAGTTTTTACCTGTCTCTGTCGAATTATTTCTTATTCTGAGATTTCAAAAAATACTTTTTAAAATACGCACTTATAATGTGATAAGAAATTAATGGAATGATAAGTATCTACCTGTTTTTAAGAACAATATAAAAATATTGCTTTTCAGAAGGATTAACTACATTGTGGGAGTGAATAAAGTGAATTAAACTATCAGTGAACTATATTACAAAATTAAAAGATGAAGCGTTTCCCTGAATAGGTAGATAATATAAAGAAAGCCCTTCGTATAGATCTACCATCGTAAGTTGGCGGCCGGTCGAATTTGAAACTAAAATTGTCTATCGAGGATAAATTTGTTACAAATGCCATTTAATTTTACAACATGTTTAGATTGCATAATATTTGTACAGAAATCTACTACCAATAAAAAATTATAAATTATCATTTTTTTGTTAGTTATGGTAATATTCTCAATGTCATACTAGCGCCCTCCCTGAAACGCCAATTTATGATGGTAGATCTATAGTTGTTTTAATCTCTTTAATCAAAACCATGTAAAACTCACAAGGTAAATTACTTTTAATAACTACTATATTAACAACTACTATATTTAACAACGCTCGAAATGAAAAATTTCACGAACCGGAGCGCTTGAAAATATTAACCTATTTATCTAATTACTACGTTTTTCTTAGCTCGTATTCTTGTTTGTCCGGTAAAAATCTTGCAATCGATTTTTAACTAGCTTCCCGACTAGCTAGACATTTGAAACTTTTAGAATAGTAGCAGAATTGAATTCATTTTCAGTTAATTCTGTTTTGTATGGAAAGTTATTTCAGAAAAATCCGTAAAAGGTAGAAGAATACTATTGGTTGCTAGGGGGGTGGTCCTCGCAACTAAATTAATAATATATACGTGCGTTATTATTAAAATCAAAATGTTATTACAGTATTCAGTATTTCTATATTAATATTTTGTTTGTTTTTTATTTACTTCATACCAAGTACAAGTTTGAGCATATTGAGCATAACAATTCAAAAGAAAATTTAAAAACGTTGTATATAAAAAGTTCTTTGGTACTGTTCGGTTATACGGAATACAGCGGAAAACGCATTTTGAAAATACCCGATATACTGGATTATTTGTTAGTTTGGGTTAGTTGAGGTTAGGTTAGGTTGGGTTAGGTTAGGTTAGGTTAGGTTTGGTTTGGTTAACATAACAAATAATCCAGTTTATCGGCTATTTTCAAAATGTGTTTTCCGCTGTATTCCGTATAACCGAACAGTACCAGTTCTTTTTATTTTGTAATTATTTTATATATATTTTACACCGTTTTTATTAGCTCGTATTCTTATTTGACCGGTACAAATCTTGCAATCGATTTTTAACTAACTTCCCGACTAGCTAGACATTTGAAACTTATAGAATGTATCAGAACACAATGATAATGCATTTTTTCAATACTTTTAGCCATCTTTAAGTAGAATTGAATTAATTTTAAGTTAATTCTGTTTTGTATGAAAAGTTATTTCTACACCATTATTGGTTGCTAAGGGTCTGGGGTCCTAGCAACTAAATTATTAATATATACATGCGTTACTATGGAAATCAATATGACATTTCAGTATTATTTCTATCAAGTACAAATTTTTTTGATCGTTTAAGCTAGTCAAATCAAGTTTATATGATTCAACAGAAAATTTAAAAACGTTGTATATGAAAAGTACTTTTTATCTTGTAATTATTTCTATAAAAATTAGTGTGTTAGATTTTTTTATATGGCCTACTTATCTCATGCGGTAAATTAAATATTTTCTTTAGACATCATGAAACGCAGCTGAGCTCCTGTTCATTTCGACCCCGGTACATATTAATATTGTGTTGACATTTTCATGTCACTGTAATATATATAATAGATCGTCATCATGCGCAAGATAATAATATGAAATTACATTTGTCATTCGCTCATAAAATTTAATAACATTACACTAATTGAATTGAGCAAAGAATTCACCTTGGCAGTCGAGAAATACTCTTCAAAGGAGTGAATCTTTAGTGAAATTACGTAATCCACGCGGATATTTTTCATAATAATTGTCAATGTTTTATGTTTTATTATTGAAACGTGATGAGCTCAATAATTACTGAAAACAATGGAAGTTATCAAAATACTAATGAGGTTTATACAGTACTCCCTGCAGTATTCGCAAAATGGTCTGAATCTAAATACAATATGGAAGAAACAGCAATTAAAGATAACGTCTTCAATGTCGTATATGCTTCAGAGCCGCTGTATAGATTGCTGCATGTCTTCGCAATGGGACGATCAGCTCGCACCAAAGACTGGATTAAGAAACTCCGAGGCTCTGCCACCATATTTGTTCTCGTATTAATCTCGATATTTGTGCTACGAGAAAGATCTGTCTACGCGTATCCGAAGCTATCTCCGTCTCTTGTCATGACGGATATTGTCAGCTTGTTAACTCTACTGGGATGTGCCGTTTGTAATATTTTAGTGTGCTCTTTTCGGTCCAAATCGCCTCATGATAAACTGAACAACAACCAAGACATAATAGACGAAATCTTTGGGATAGATAAAGCAGTTCGCTATAAAATGGCAAGGCGATTTGTTTCCTGGGCGATTTATTTGGTCTGTATTCCTTTGATTTGTCTGTTTTGCTTTGAAACTTACAACTTGATCAAATTATTAAATTTAAATTACGCAAGACTCTACTGTGCCAATTATTTGTTTTATTTTATCAATTCTTTAGTTTCCGTGCATTTCTATGTGTCAATGTATCTCGTAAGCAGCTCGTTTTTCATACTGAATACTCAGCTTTTGGCAATACTGGAGGATGCATTATCGGAAAATGTGCCTATTAAAATGAATAAAAATAAAACAATACTATTACCAAATGTCAAGGAGTTCTCGACCATAAGCAAAGCTGTTTTCTCCTGGAGTGATATTGCCAAGTTAAGTGAGAACGCGATTCGATCTTCCAAACCATGGGACTTCAACGAGCTGATGAAAACTTATGTCTACATCTGCGATCAGTGCGACATATTTAATTCTCTTTTCAGCATACAGGTATTAATTTTGGTTACATGTAAGTTGTACGTATGCAGTTCATCGTGGGACAATTATTCGTGCGCCGCAGTACGTGAAACATGAGTTCGGATAACATTTTATCAAATGACGAGTCCTCCGTTGAACATTTCACCGTGGAATACATTTGTACGTATGTTACAAAATGCGGCGATAGTTTGCAAATAGTACTGTTGCAATTAGATTAACCCAAACCTAACCTAACCATGTAAAGACATCTCATAAAATTCGCCACATATTGTAGCATACCTACAAATATACTCCACGGTGAAATGGTCAACGAAGAACTCGTCATTTGATTAAGTGTTACACGAACTCATGTTTCATGTAGTGCGGCGCACGAATAAATGTCTTGCGGTGAACTGTTTACGTACAAATTTCCAGATTCGATTAATTTTACTATTTTTTAGGTGGCAAAAACCTTTGATCTACTTCTAATAATAATTGTAATACAGTCGATCTTGGTTATTACGAGGAAGATGGAAATGAGTGAATTTGCTCGTTATAAGCATTAATCGTTATGTCGTTATATAACATTTTTCGCGCCACGTTATATTTAAGTGTAGAACATAAAATATCTGAAAACCATCGTAAAAATCTCCGAAACAAGCATGGCATTCATAACTACAAAATAAGTTGTTTATTGTAATGAAGTGCTGAGCCGCCGGCACTCGTACCTACTAACTTCACAAAGCTTGGATTTTTTACATGCAATTTCAACCATATGCGTGGATACTTTTTCAATGTTGTCGGCGAAAACACCAATTAGGTACGTAGACACTTAACTAGTGCCATAAACGTAATCCGATCCCGGCGGCATCGGTCTAGTTAACTTCCCGATCGGATTTTATTGCTTAGGGTCGAAAGTGGTATTTTTAAACGAACGACACATTAACAGTTTTGCTCGGTATACCCGAGAAGTAGCTCGTTATAAAAGTGAATAAATGTATGGAGAAAATCATAAACTAACATGACAACGAATGTTTCCTCATTACACCCGAGATCTCGCTATTACCGTGATCGTAATAACCTTGTTCAACTGTATATGAGTTATTTCTTGTTTTCCTCTTCTAAATAGATATATTAATTTATCACTAACTGAATACCTGAAATACATAAAACACTTTTGCCAGAAACTGAATTTGAAATATATGTTTTTAAATTATAAAGAAAACAAAACAAATCAACTTCTTTTGTGATCTGGGGCGCACCCATTTTCAAAAAAACATTAGCGATGTCAGATGTTAGACGTAACGTACCGAATTATCTATTGGCTATTAATTACATTTCATATAAAAAACGTACCTTGTAGGTATATCTTGTCTGCTTTTATATTATTTTATCTCTTAGCCAGTTGAAAGTGACAGAGCTACGAGATGCTGGCATGACCTGGCAAGGGTTCCATGAATAAACAGAACATAACAATTTATAATTTAACCCGTAAAACTAGACATTTTAAAATACTTCTATATTTAAAACACAGACTTAGGTAGGTACAATATCAGATATCTAAGTTGTCTAATGAGTGAACTAATAAATAAATAAAAATCACGAGATAAATTATTATTTTATATTTTTAACAACAATCAGTACATATATATGTGATTGAATCCCATAGAAATTATTTTTTAAATTATATTCTTATTTTTTATTTTGAATAAACGTGCTCTCGCGACGTATGCGCTAACAAAACAGCTTGTAGATTTGTATGCGGGACGCCAGACATTTTGAAATAATGAGAAATAAACTTCATATTAAAAACCCGTCGATTCACGCGAAAATAATCCGATACAATATGTGAAGCGAAACGCGGTGTGTTCTATTTTTTTAAACTTTCGAGAGATGCCATAGATGGTGCTTATTGAAATATGGGAAAAGATCGTTAAATTATGACAATTATACAATAGATATCTTTGGGTATATTGAATATATTATTTTTATTATTATATTATTAGGTATATAAATACGTCAACATGAAAATAAAAATTATTTTTCTTAAGAAGGTAGGCTTTAAATAATCGCCTAGTATGGAGTCTTCGCCACTGATTGTAATCTATCTAGTAACATCATAATAATATTTATTTATTTAACCAACGGTAGTTTTTTTCAGCAATCTTGAATGTTTATTCCCAGTTCTGAATTTTCATAGTTCTGTTTATCGCTGTTCTGTTTTGTCCACGTTCTGTTTTGTCCGGTTACCTTTTTTTGTATTTACACATTTACACTGTAGAATAACTTAATACTGATCTATCTCTTTTGTTATGTACCTAATATTGTTTTAATAATATTTCGTTGTTTCTAAATTTAATGTCATGTTGTGAACGTCTTAAACTTATAATTTGTAATGTCCACAATATGTAAAATAAATGAATTGATTTGAATTGAAAAAGAAGATTGTCATCCTTAATATGGAATTGCATTCCAACTAAAACCATTTCTTTAGTTACAGGAATCGCCAAATTGGGAGTCATACGTAATGCTGGTGGCTGCTAGCTGCTGCTTTGCGGTTTACAATATCGCCATACTCTTCGGCATCACCATGTCCTGTGACTTGGTCAAACAGGAGGCGTCAAAGACATCATTACTCCTTGATGCATTTCTCTACAATAAATTACTTGGTAAGTTAAGTAGTATAACTATTTCAGCGGCGATGAACATATCCCACGCGAAAGAATTCTGATGGCACGCAAAAGAATTGTAGAATGATGAAAACCTCAAACACTGGTACTAATTTGAAAATTATTGTAAAGAGCCATAGAGAAAATGCAGTCCAGATTTTTGAAGGGAAAATAATTCACCCATCGTTTAATCGTTAAAAATATTTATTTTATTTATTTGGCATTTGGCTATAAAACGGTTCGCCACATCTAGACAATGAGATTGTTGGTAGGTATATAAATTTGGTTGCAAATGTAAATTGTACATAAAACATTTCACCGTGAGCTTTCTATCGGAAAAAGATGACCGCATACTATACGGTCTCCAATTTTATTAGATTCAATATGAACATTAATTCAATTTTAATAGCTGATTTTGGCAAAAATTCATGAATTCAAGAATGAAAACCTAACCTAACAATAATAATCCAGTATATCGACTACTTGCAAAATTTGTTTGCCGCTGGCTTCCTGTAAACCGACAAGAACCGTGTTATTACATGAATTTTATCTCAGTACTATACGACCCAAAGAGGTTGGACGGTCATTGTTAATATACGACTATATATTTCCGATACCTGCAATATTTCACGGTTAAGTGTGATACGGCGAACTGCATCCGTACAACTTTCTGGACACGATATAATTTAAATGCGTTTTGTGCAAACATACACTAGCTAAATATTTTGGACCGCGTAATGCAGTATGGGTGTATTTTACAGTAGCAGAAGATGGCCGTTATAAAAATGCATATATATTATATAATAGTCTTAAGAACAACTGTGATTATTATGTAAGTATCTGTATCATGATAAGCAAATTATAGTGCACGAAAACCAAGGCCTTGGGAAGTTGTTCCTGGGACACTCTCGTAGCATTGAAGTCCGTCTAACGTTCGTTAAGCTACGTGGAGACAGTGTCGGATTAAAAATTCGTTTTAAATCCCCAATTTTTAGTTTTACCCATACTTTGAGCCCCAATTACTTTTGATAAGAGATAACCATTAATGTTCTACTATTTATAGTCCGTACGTTATGTTAATTAGATGGTATTATGCAACAAGGAACCAACCATGTTAAAATATTAATTAGTGGTATAATGTGGTTCCCATAAGAGTCAATTTGTTAGGGGAGATCATGAGTAAAGCAAGTACAACGGAAGTAAACTAGACATCGCAAACCCGACGAAAAAACAGTCCTGTTAAACCTTTTATGTTAATTAATACATTTTGTTTACAACCAGTGAGCTGAACTATTTAATTGAAAGATATAAGTTTCGGTACCTATTTCTATATACTTATACCTAATGATTCTTCTCGATTTGTCGCCCTTCGAGTAACTGCCAACCCAAGCGTCGACCAATCTGTCTACCCCCTTGAGACTTCACTGATTTCACGCAGCAATAGTTATGTTGCCAGATTTTTTTTATACATACCTACTTTGTATGAATTGTTATACTCTTACTTTACTTTACTTACTTTAAGATTTTGGTATATTCAGACGAAGTCACCGCCTCATCTGTAACATGGAAAATCGGCACTGAACTGGACAATGTGCTATTGCTTTAGTATTCTTGCTCTGAGCCACCGCCATATTTAGATTAATAAAGCCTGAGCATAACTTTTTGCACAAGCAATGAGTGGTCCACTTTTCAGCTGTCAAAATCAGATCCCAGATTGCTTGACATATTGATTCGCCCTTTCTCGTTTCAAATTAATTATAAAAAAATTGGTACAGTTCGGTTATGAGGAATACAGCGGCAAACACATTTTTAAAATAGCCGATATACAGAATTATTTGTTAGTTTAACCTAATCAAACCTAAACTAACCTAACATAACTTAACCTAAACTAACCCGAACTAACAAATAATCCAGTATATCGGGTATTTTCAAAATGTGTTTTCCGCTGTATTCCTCATAACCGAACTGTACCAAAAAATCTCACATCAAATATATTAACTATCAGTGTTATTAAAAAATAATATACATTCCTGTTATTCATGAGCTGTCAAAGTCAGACTAGCCCTTCACACAAAAACCGATAGTAATATCGATTTCCAAAAAATATGTAGCATTGATCTATGCATTACATTTGTAGAAGGTGTGTTAATGCTAGTGTATTATTTATCATGTAACTCATCTATCCAATTCAAACCATTCCCTGTGTGAACACGACAGACGCGTCAGTATGAGCACTCTATAGAACAATGACAGGTCATCCATCGACAACAGCGGGAGGGGCGGAAAAAGTATGACCAGTCGTTGTGTATGTATCGGCTTTCTACTTGAGTCGGCAATGTCTGAGCTAATGTTCAAAATGCTTCTTTTCAGAGAAAACTGACCAAGTGGAAATGTGGGCACAATTGGTTGTAAGACGATTTCCAAAATTCACAGCCTGCAGAGTATTCGCAATTGACTTGACCCTAATGTACAGCATGGCTGGAACCATAACAACTTACTTAATTATACTATTGCAACTTCAGTAGGTAAGGCGGTATAACATTGTTTATCTATGTTTTTTATTTTTTCTTCTATCTTGTGGTAATATTTGTTATGTCTCATGTTGTGAACGTTCCGAATTTTCATTTGTTATGTATAGAATATTTTGTTTTCATAAATAAATAAATAAAATGAAGGCTGTGATTTTGAATTTTATAAACATATTGTGTACCTACTTATTTATAATGAGCTTTCGAAAAGTCCGATAATTTTCACAATTTACAGGATAGCAATTAGAAATAATACTTGTATTAGTTAGCATAACGAGATCGCCAGATTTTTATTGGTCTTGTCATATATTTGCTCACTAACTTACTACTCGACGAAAA
This sequence comes from Rhyacophila brunnea, assembly GCF_057557595.1. Taxonomy (NCBI): domain Eukaryota; kingdom Metazoa; phylum Arthropoda; class Insecta; order Trichoptera; family Rhyacophilidae; genus Rhyacophila; species Rhyacophila brunnea. The sequence goes on along the minus strand of NW_028232806.1, from coordinate 34,782,304 downwards.
AAAAAATATTATAATAGATGACATTCGGCGGCTCTCGTAGGGCAGTGCGTAAGGCGTTGGCCCTCCACCCGACATTTCTGGGTTCGATGCCCAGTGAGGACGCAATATTTATGTGTTTTTCTCAAAGCCTAGGTGTTGGTGATTGTTCAAAATTATTAGCAACCACCTTGTACGAAAGAACAAGGACATTTAATTAATACAAGTTATTAATAATTTAAAAAAAAACTTCTGTAGATAATTAATTTATTGTAAATGCCTTCTTTACCATTGGCGTGAAGCACTGGCGAAGGGTGGAGGTAGGCTGTTAAGATCCGACATAATAGTGCGCACTAAGCTTTGTTAGTCATACATATTTGTTTTTATTTAACCAATACCTAAGTTTGAACAATTCTAGTGAAAACAAAAATATGTTTTAAAAAAAAGCATGGATTCATATATAAAATGAAAATGTGTATACATTGAAATCATATTCATTATTTATATCGAATAGAAATTTGATTTGTCAAAATGCTCAAATATTCAAAATATAATATTATAATATGGCATTTATAAGGAACTTTGTCAAAGGTCCAAGTGGTTATGATGGTTATGTCATAATATTCTACAAACACTATCGTAAATAACATAAACGGAACTAACTAAATTTGCTTTTCAATTTGACATTTTTGTCACTATTTTAATGTTAGGTTAGGTTAGGTATAAGACGATGTTTGTTTGTTTATGTTGTTATTTTATTGTTTATTATGGATACAGTCATAATTATATGTTGTCGTTGTAAAATAGACATAAATAAAATAATATAATCATTAATCACTGATCAGTGATCACACTGATCACTGTGATCAGATTACAATCATCTCACAACCCGGTGTTGCCAATAAATATAATTAATAATAATAATATTTTTATATTTTATTTTAAGTAACACATTGACGACACACATTGACGACTAATTTTATTATTGAGTATTAGACAACTCTTGAGTCCGAACGTCTGTTAAAAACAGAGTGTGTCATTTGAAATGGATTCACCTATATTTAATTGTAATATGTACCTTGTTAAGCCTCATAAATCATGCACCGATATTCAGTCTCTTCCATAATATAATAGGTCAGTCGCGGTGGCGTGCGGTGACTTTTAATTGTAAGGGTGTTGTTCAAAACACATATATTATGCTCACTATTGGTTACCATATCTACATTGAAGTTAATCCCTCCAAACCAAAACCCGCCACGCACCACACCCGGTCTTAATCGGGCGTATCACGTGGCCCTACATTGGCGATGTGAAGGATCTAGTTAAGTTTTAGGCCGGGAATGCCCTAGGAGGAGATACCCAGGACTAAGGTTGCTACGCTCAGAGTGAGCTCTGACTGAGTTTAAAGTTACTTTCTAATGCAAGGTGCCGGGGAGAGAAGAGCACAGGGAAATTATGAAAATAAAAATGATTCTAGTGTATATAAAACAAAATAATGAAGCTAATCATACGGACAGCAAAAATTATTTATTATTATGGACATGTCGGACGGCTTACAAGTCCAAGCTCAAAGAGCTTACCAGCGAACCCACCGTATCCAGTCACAAATTGACTGATGTGATGGTCAGGAGTCAGATATTTAGTTATCTCCAATCGCCATTTAATATTTGGAAACAACATATATGTGTGCCGGCCCTTGGTTGATTCATCCCACCGTCGCTGCCAGGTCTTCCACGCCGCGTCAAGCGTCATGAGACGTATTGTCCGCTTTTTCAGCAACAAGCCGAGAAGGCCATATCTACAGTATAAAGTATCTGTCCACATGACTTATTTTGACTCACGCGCATTCCAAGTACATGTGACCTCATTGAGCCGTCCACAAGCATTCGCTCCGTCATAACTGTCGCGCGCAGTAGAGGTATAGATATGACCTCACCGAGGTGTACACATTCACTGGCAGCGAATCGGCTTAGAATGCAATAACTAATTCAAACATGGACACACGGAGATACGTAGGGGAAATATGTACAAAATGGTATAGAGGGACAAAACGAACTATCGCTCTACTGCCAAAATGGTGCAATCGAACATGATTCAACTTGTTCATAAACAATCCATGAAATATTCAACTATATTTAGTTCACTCAAAACAGTCAGACAAGGAGGTCATGCAGTGGAAAGATTTTTGAGCCAATCTAATATTTTTGCAGCTTGTCATCAAAAGGTAATATTACACATATTTTATATAATATTAAATTGGAATATAAAAAGTAGCTAATGTAGCAGTTATTCGTGTTCATGTTCGATATGAATTTATTACAATTATTATTATTACTGAAGTGTAAAGTGTCATGTTTAATGAATTTCTAAAATCCGCTGATTGAGGGTAAAATGGCATACACTATGATAGGGTAAATCGGCATAGTGTGTCATTCACAGAAAAATGTTTCTGAAAAACATAAACAAAGTATCACAAAAAGATTGGTGATCGAATCGGATACTGAAGACATTCTACTATCAGAAGACGATGATTGTGCCTGTATTTATTGTTATGAGATGTACAAAAGATCTAAACCTGGAGAAACTTGGCTAAGATGCATACAATGTGGAAAATGGGCTCATGCTGATTGTGCTGGTTTAGATAAAAAAAAAGCAAAAATATTTTTCAGCGAAGTTTGTTCTATATAAAACATGTGATTTTTATTAGAAATTATACTTATTTTCTATTTTTAATAAATATTTATGTTGTATGCCATTTTGTACACCAGGAGGAGTTTAATAGTTTTAGCTATACATTTTTATTTATTTTTTCTACTATCACTTATGTAACATTTTGTTAATATAAATATGCCAATATATTAAAAAATAGTTTTACTTTACAGTCATGCTCCATTTTTATAAAAAAATACATGTTTTGATATTCTTTTTCTCAATAAACAAAATACCATGCCATTTTGTACACCCTTCCCCTAGTATAGTGTGGTGGTATTGCGGAGTGGTAGGTCTGCGATATTCTTAAAATACTTAAGTAATATTAGTTACATTTGCACTCCCACGGTGGCCGCGCGGATTAAGCGTCAGCCTATAGTGTCGTGGGTCCCAGGTGCTAATCATGGGTCTGACAAGTAAGTAGGTACACATGTTGTTTTTTCAATTTGCGTATGAGTCAGAGTATGGACCTAATAGGTTGAGCAAGTGGCTGACATCCATTTATCGTAAAAACAAGATCTGTTAATACAAACCTCTACTCTGTAGAGGCGCATATTATGATCCTATTCCAATCGGACATGGTCGAAAGGAGAAAAAAAAGAATTAGTAACATAAAACTTCAGTTAATTAAAATTCACCAAACAATAATTATTGTACAACAAATGTAAATTATATTATTTCAGCGGGTCTATACTATACACAAGCCTATAATACAATAAGTTAGCAGTCTGAACTATCAAAACTGTCTATCTCGGTCTAAAATTTATCACAGCCAAGAGAGGTGCTGTTAAAACATAGTACTTATTGTAACAATTGCATCTAAACTATTATATTGTTACAATAAGTGTTAATAATTCGATACTTTCCTACCCTATTTAGCTGCCGTAGCGGACCGAAAGCCGCCTTGTGTATAGAATAGACCCGCAGGAAATGCTCGGCATTTACAGTATCTATGGACCGCACGCTACTGGTAGGTTGGAAACTTATTTTATATATTGTCATTAATGAATTTCAAATATTTGGCTGAGTCGGTGAAAACAATAAAGTATTTAGGATCGCAGACTGCTTTATCACTTCTCGCTACACTGACGGAGACGAGTCCTCGGAGGAAGTAAGACAGCTTATTGTCTGGCTGTCGGCGAGAGAAGACCAGACCACCGCCGCTGTCTCCGTTACAGGCACTCGTACCTGGAATTTGTTAATGTTACATTAATCTAATTATTTTATAAGTCAGGTATATACCAAATAATATATACGTTTAACACACACACAGCAGTATGTGGACAGAGGTCAGTATGTTAAGTCTGGTAAAGATGAAACATGGAATGTTTTTTTTAGACATAGACACCTTTTAGCTCGATACATTTAGTCCAGCATTACTACAATGTTGTGATCCCTTCCTTACAAATAATACGATTTCTTCAACCGTTTAAAATAGGCGTTTATTGATGACCACATTGTTAGTGCCAAATCTTTTTTTCGCCGAGCCATTTTCTTTAAGACGATACATCAGTGAAACGGCAAATAATTTTCAACTATAGGCGCGACGAAATTTTGGACTCGCTAGCATTCGGAGAGCGAACGTCGAGGTGTCAACACGTCAATTTGTGTCGTGATGGTGACGGGGGTATTAATTCTTAAATCGTGTAAAGATAACTAAAAACGTTACCATTTTACTTGAAAAAGAAAACATGTCAATGAATATATTTTTTTTTTTTAGAATTATTAATAACCATGTCCTTGCTTTTTCGTACAAGGTGGTTTTTAGTAATTTTGGACAATCACAAACACCCAGGCTTTGAGGAAAACATATAAATATTGTGTCCTCATCGGGAATCGAACCCAGAACTCTCGGGCGGAAGGCCAGTGCCTTATCCACTGCACCACGAGAGCCGCCAATGAATATATTATTATTGTTACTAAGATAACAATAAACATAATATTAAATGGACGCATGTTGGATTTATATGACAAATTATATTTCGTTCGGCATGCGTCATTTGCAGCCGCGACCCGCAATCCACGCATCGCCTAGCCACGATCTTTTTAGACCATGCCTCAACTGAGGTATCTAGCCTTAAATCCGGAACAAGGCCTGAACAAAAATGAACCATAAGTGCGAGTGAGTAAGCATTCGGCACGCCTATATCTCCGCTGTATGCGTTAGAATAAGATAGAATTCCTTCGGGTGAATATAATAAATGAAAACGTCGCCGGAAAAAAATGATTTGCCTGATTAGCACGTGTTGCTGCAATAATTTATTGTGTTTGTGTGAAATTTAAAGTTAATGTTAATGTGATGGTAATAATAAAATTTAATAGAACGTATGCTTAACTATGCTGTGTTGAAATTTGGTGGTCGTACTGAGAAGCAACACGATGGTATAACGTTTCATAGTTAAGTTGATAATAATAAAATCGTTGTTCTACTATGCGTTACACGCTAGAACGCGGCTTCATTTTGCTTAAAAAATTTCATTACTCTGAGATCCGGAAATAAAAAAATATTCTCTGGTGGTTAAGTCCGGAGAATATGGTGGATGATCAATACATGCAATTTTGCCATGGATACGACACAAGTATGCATCCGTCTATTGTCTTCTTGGAAGATAATTCTTTTCGAACAAAATGTGGTCATTTTCCCTTTCAAAACGTGTTTGAAACGAAAATTGCAGTAATATTCCCTTTTTAAGGTGGTCGATGTGGATTATAGTGCATCCTAAAGAACTGTTAACATATTAACATTTCCAGCCGAATTAACTACTTTGCCTTCTTTGGTGCCAATTCACCATGAGAAACCCACTGTTTTCGCAACTCCTTGATCTTCGTTGACTAACGGATCCATGTTTTGTCCACAGTTATAAATCGATAAGTACAAAATTTCATCTACATTTCGGTTAAATTTAGGTTTACCACGCAAAAAAAATATAAATTTATTTATTTAAAAATCACAAATTATTAATTCAAGACGTTCAAAACATGACATTTAGAATAAAAAGTACAAGTAAATCAACTAGAGAAAAAACAAGGTAGACAAAAAAACAAAGCAAAAAAAACAATTTTATAGAAAAGAAATTAAAAAAATAATAATCCTAAATTCACTGTTTTCCATTGATACAAAAATACGAGAAGTTGCCTGCTTTCAGTTGCTGATTAAATTTAATGAAAAATGTGCTTGAAAATTTGAATGTAGACAGGTACTAGTAATAGATTATGCGATTATGAGATTTGCGATTGTGACTTCATTTATTAGAATTTAACCAGACTTATCATACAGCCCTCGTACTATAATAATATGTTTTTTTATTAATATTCAGTGGAAAATAACAGTTTCAATGTCGAAATATTACAATGTAATTCTCAACTGGTTGCGGTGGCTTCGCTGGCAGTCTCTTTGAGCTTGGCATTGTTACCCATTACCATTCGGCATAACTCTTCGAACCATCCTACCTGGTAGCCACAAAGGTAAATTATTCTGTTGCATTTGGAAAATTTTGTAGGTAGTTGCATCATGCTATATCACAACTGATCAAATATTGCTGTACATTGATCGGTTCCATCAATAAACAAAACATGAAGAAACAGAACGGTGATAAAACAGAACAGCGATAAATACAATTATGACCTTTCAGAAAAAAATATAACATTTAATATTGAAATTTTCGTATCTCTATAATATTATGTTGTATAGATTTTTAATAACACTGGTTTTCAATACGCCGTAAAAAATCAAATTATATTATTTCTGCTTTCCTAATTGCTGGAAAGCTTCAATTAAACGGGACTCAACTCGGTGTTCCCGGTAAGTTAGGTATATTTCGCCTCAATCAATCTAATATGTTCAAAATGATCGGGCGACTAGGTACGACGAAATATTGAGTTTAATAATGCTGTGGAGTTGTGCATAACTACCAAAATCAAGGATATAAATTAAGGGTTTTATACCGAATGGCCAACATGCAGTGATTATATATATTAAATATGTATACCTATATGTATTTCGTTTATAAACTTTATAAAGTTTTATAAGTTTTTCATTTACAAATAGATACGATAAAAATGAACGTTTTATTTTTCCCCTGGCTCTTCTGTTTTGTGGCTGTGTTGTTTTTTTATGTTCTGTTTTATCACCGTTCTGTTTCTTAATCTTCTGTTTGTTCGTGTTCTGTTTTATTCATGCTCTGTTTCGTCCGGTTACCCTGTACATCATTGTACTTATCAGTGATGAAGCAAGGGATGGTCTAGAGCAGGGGAGGGCAAACTGCGGTTCGCCATCATTAATTTGTACTTCTGATTACGAATAACTTTTTTATAATATTAAAAAAAAACATTGACATTAAAATTTGAAGAATTTGTTGCTCGTAAATGTATAATCTCAGTACGTCTTCCTTGCGTCTCGTCTCACACTATGTAACTACGATTTTCTACGTTGAACATCGATTTCAATAGATATTGATATTGTACCGACAGAGCTACAACTTGAGATTATTGATCTGTAGTGTGACATTGATTTAAGAGAATTGCATCGTTGTGAAGAAATCTCCAAATTTTACAATGCCCTTAATTCAGACAAATTCGACCAACTTAAAGATTATGCAAGAAAAATGTTCGTTATTTTTGGATCAACCTATATATGTGAACAAACATTTTCGATCATGAACCTCAATAAAAAAAAATTACGATCAAATATCACCGATGCCCATTTACAAGCAGTTTTGAGAATATCAACTATAAAATTAACACCTGAATTTAAAAAAAAATGTTCAAGAATGTGCAACAGTTTCATACTTCTTGTTAATTTTTTTCTAATGTTTATTTTTTGTGATAATAAATAGTGTATATCTAAAAATGGTATTTCACTTGCGGCCCGCCGCTCATTTTGAATTCATGAATTTGGCCCTCCATCCAAAAAGTTTGCCCCCCCCTGGTTTTGCCCTCCAAAGTAAAGTTTTGCTGAACGTGCAAAAATAACAATTATCAATTTTCGTAAGTATGTCGAACCAGTGGTAATTTAAAACATATTCAAAATATCTGATCAACGAAACGTGTTTCAAAAAAATACAAGTAAATAATAAAATTAATGTATGCATATTTTAACTTTCAAAAACTAACAAAAGCGTCAATGTACGCATTAGCATTAGACCAATCTGAGTACTTTGACTCAAACTACTGTTTAGTAAAATCGATAACAAGAGAAGAGGAGTTTATCAACTTCAATTTAGAGGTTTCCGCAATTACATAATATGTCCTTTTGTTTTAATTTAATAAAACGCAATTTTCTTTGTAGTATTTATTCCACTTTTAATTAAAAATGTCCATCTGAGGCGGACGAAACCGGTCCTAATTTATTAATTAAAAGTGGAATAAGTACTACAAATAAAATTGAGTTTTATTAAATTAAAACAATAATACAATGCAGTTTCCCAATGAATTGACAGTTAACAAAATAAAAGACATTTGTGTCCTAATTTTTTCACTAAACATTAGTGAAGTGATTTCAGATCTCAGCTTGCTTGCGGTTATTAATAACTATTGGTTTTATTCGCAAATGACTTTACCGTTGCTTCTGCCTGCGCAGAAAGTTTTGTCGTAGACGAAACGTTCAAAGAACGAGGCGTAACTCAAGAGACATTCATAATCCGTTACAACCGGCATTGCACCTGCTGTCAGCTGCTGTGAGAGGACATCGTTTTCATCCAAGCCCCATCCGACAACCTGTAATTTAAACCACCATAAAACCACAACTAACATTATGTAAATTGTAAATTCTTATACTTATCTCACAGATTAAGTGTACCTAGAAATTTAGAGTAATGAGAGAGTATGAATTTCGTACTCCATATTCTTTAAACACTAATGAATTAAATAATACAATTTTGTGATTGCCTGGGTGACATCAAATAGTTTGGATTACTTATATATTTAAATTAAATGTTTCTATTAGAACGCTTGATAGCGGATATACGTTTTTAACTTGGTTAAATTGGTAGCCGACGGCAGATATCCTGGATATATAATACAATATTTATAGTTGTATTTTTAATACTCAATTTTTACAGGGGGGTTCCAAACGTGCTTGTATTTGGCCTCCACATACCTAAAACCTTCACTAGTAACCATAAAACATTAATATAGCAAATGTTGGCACATTGAATGATTGTGTAGGGTTCATCTCGGCAATTTCTGCACATTTCATTCATAAAATTTACTGTTTGAGTTCATCTAAAACCGAAACAAAGATTTCTGTATTTGATATAATATAATATATATTATCACTACAACAGGCCGTGGTACCCAATGACTATTGTGTAGTGAAACACTAGTGTATTAAGGTAATAGAATAGAAACAATCGCAAGCATCTAGTCTTAAATCACATAAAAAACCCACCGAATCGAACTCGTGGTCCCCAGATGAAAGACCAGCGCTTTCCGCACTGGACTACGAGGGCCGCTTGTCACTATTGGAATCAGACTCCTTTGTATTTCTTCTATCATATATATAGACTCTGTCTATATGTATATAATTTTTTATTTAATGTACCTACGTACCTACTTGCATAGCACCAGTGACGTCCCGTGGGGGTCGGCAGATTGAGCGTCGCTTGGGGGCGGCAGTTACCCAAAGGGCGGAAAATTGAGGAGAATCATTAGGTATAACTAAAAAGCTACCTAAACTTAGTAATAACGGAAATATCTTTCCATTAAAAAATCAGCTCACTGGTTAGAAACAAAATATTTAGGTTCTCTAAAAGTTTTAACAGGACTTTACTTTTTTGTCGGGTTCGCGATATCTAGCTTACTTCCATTTTCCTTGGACGTCACGTTCTTGGTGAATAGCAATGACACATGCATACCTCATTTAAAATTTATCCAAATATGTTTGCCAGTCACTCGCGAGTTTTGGAAGTTGTCAGTTGCATTTTTAAATGTACCTTTCTGAAACCGTAGACTCACAATATAGTCTATTGAAGCAGAGATGGTATTTAAATTAGATTTAGTGGTATACCCATTTCTTGTTAGTAATGTATCCATACTACACATTTATTAGATATTGGAGTCATAATAGGATAAAAAAAGTACTGTATAAAAAAATGTGGCGGTATTTTGTCTAGGGACGTCACTGCATAACACCAACAATAAATTTGTCTAAGAGCCGCACTACTTGCCGCCGCCGCCCGCCGACCACTACGTTCTTGCACTCAGTGTTGTTTATTGTGAGTTAATTAGTTAATTGTGTGGAATACGCTTTCTGAAAATAGGTTTTTTAAATAACGTTATATCGAATGGACCAAACTGAATTATTTTCGGCTGACCATATCAAATATATTTTTACAAAAATTTTAATTTCAACAATTAATGTCAATCTCGTCTTTCCATATGATATATTAGGAACATGGCCCCCACATCCTGAAGCGGGCCCCCAGGCTAGGATCTTTGGCGCCTCTCCTACCTATCGATAATGATAAAGGCAGTGTGACTTTTTACAGTAGCGTTTTTCAAATGGTGTACGTACGCGGAAAATTAACGTATTAATAGAAATATTAAAATATAAATTAAAGTAAGTATATGTAGTATTTTTTTGTATAGTTTAATACATCCATTTGAATTATGTATGGAATTGTCTATTGGTACACAATTAAAAATTGTATCGACAACCACATAATTTTAAATAATAATAGTATTGTAGAAAAATAGTGCCGCAGGCGACTTTTTTTACTAGTGAAGCAAATTTGTGATGTGTGTTTTTATCTCACTTATCTGATCGACTCGGTTCGCCGGGCCTCCAAGCTAGGGCTCTGTCAGTCTCCCCCCTTGTGAGGGCTATGATTAGGAATGCCAGATTAATATTACCGTGCCTGTCTGCCCGACAATGGTGTCTTTGCTTATCTCGTCCTCTGGCCATAGACAAATTGGTTGGACGTAGTCGTTAAATTCCACTTGAGTCTTCAAACGAAGAATGGCAATGTCACCTCTCAGTGGATTTGTATTGAAATCTGGGTCGACGATAATATTTGATACCTTAAATTTGAAAATGAAGTTATTTTATGATAAAATTTGTATTCATGTCTCACGTAAGAGGAATAATTAATTATAAATGAGGATGCTCGATTCTTGGAAAAAATAACGATCATTAGGATAGATTTGATTCAAGTATTAAATAATTACAAGATAAAAAGAACTTTTTATAAACGACGTTTTTAAATTATCTGTTGAATCATATAAACTTGACAATCATATGTATTAATAATTTAGGACAAATAAGGCAATTCTCAACAAATCATTTTTTTGCTATTTTGCAACAAACAAACAAAATATAGAATACTGAAATGTAATTTTGACATTTCATTTTGATTTCCATAGTAATGCACGTATATATTAATAATTAAGTTGCTAGGACCACCCCCTTAGCAACCAATAATAGTGGATTTTATTACGGATTTCTTCCGAAATATACTTTTCATACAAAATAGAATTAACTAAAAATAAATTCAATTCTACTTAAAGGTGGTTAAAAGTATTAAAAGAATGCATTGGCATCGTGTTCTGATATATTCTAAAAGTTTCAAATGTCTAAAAGTCTCAAATTCTAGTCAGGAAGTTAGTTAAAAATCGATTGTAAGATTTGTACTGGACAAACAACCACCGGACAAACAAGAATACGAGCTAATAAAAACGTTGTAAAATAGAAATTATAAAATATCGATTGTTCTTTTTAATTATAGGCATGTATTTTTTCACTTTTTAAACAAGCTTCTATAACAACATCATTAATGTTTTTAAAAAAATATAAAAAATATGAATTAGTCAAAAATCTGCACGAGGAAAAATTGAAAACTTAATAAACTAAATTTTAATAATAAATATGACCATAAAATATAATGTAATAATAACGAAACTGTGGACATAAACAAGTAAAGAATTCCGATTTTTTTACAATGAAGTTTATCTTTGACTTATTTATATATATAAATATTTTTCTTTTTAATGTTTTCAGATAAGTACATATTATTTATTAATTAATACCTACAGTTGAAATTGTAAATTGTCAAACAAATGTCTCAAATTGCAAGCTTCGTATTTTTCCGCTAGGTGCCTCTGGTAGGTAGAAACCCCCCCCTTGAGATGAAAAAATCGATTTCATAAAGCATCACAAGCTAATCAGTAGCGAAGGGTGGAGGTAGGCTATTAAAATCCGCGACAAATAGTGCACAGTACACCTTGTTAGTCGAACGTATTTGTTTTTATTGAACTAAGACTACAGTGTACAGATGGTATTGGTTAGTTTTAAAAAAATAATTAAACCATGCCTAAGCCAAACCATAATAGTTTTGATATATTTTGGGCAATACGACAAAATTGTGCACACTTTTTCATTCATACTTATTTGTTTTCGTTGGATTAAGAATACATACTTTACATATTGTTGGTTATTTTTTTTTTAATTCATTAAGCCCTGCCTAAACCAAACTATAACAGATTGTTGAGGAGATTGAGAGTTGTATCTGTAAAATATTCAATGTTATGTAATATTTAATTGCAGAATTTCAAATATTTTATAGATAGACAAGCATTTTTTGAATTTAATCTATTACGGCTTGGTTTCGCAGGGTTTAATTGAATTTGAAAAACTAACCAACACCATCTATAAATTGTAGTCTACCGGTATGCACCATTTATGGCTCCACCCTTCACCAATGGAAGCTATTCAATGTAACGTAGGACAGATCCGGAAAGACTTTTTGAAGTGATCAAATAATATTTGACATATTATGAACGTTTTTTTTTCTATTATTATTATAAAATATTTTTATTATCAGCCTTTATTTCAGAAAATAATTAATGTAGATTTTTAAAACAAAACATTTAAATAATATTGCCAGATTCATTGTCAGACATGTATTATTATTTATATGGTACTGGTCCTGTTTTTGGACAGTGTGTCTTTAAGTCAATACATACTATGGTTTCAGAACTATTTCTCTACATACTACGAGTATACTTACTTCTCTCTCCTGTGATCCAGGATCTCTTCCCAATAAGTTGTATTTTCCTAATATAACTAAAAGTAGATCATTCGAGATTACTTGGCCGTAGAGTGTCACGCAATGTCCAGCTACAATTTTAAAAACATTAATTATAATAATGTTAAAAAAAAACAACAGCACAACTTAATTAAGTAAGTCAATCTAAACTACAATACAAAATCTAACTATATCTACTGAAAATGTCAAATACTAAAACAACTGGTACATAATTATTTGCTTGAAGCATTATAATGAAAAGCTTTCAACAAATTGCCGATAGACGTTATGATATTCTATACAGATTCTGATTCCGAATATTATTATGTAATGATTATTTCAGTCTTTGAATGTATGAGTATTAATTGGTGGTAAATAAATAACGCAGTGTATCTATATGTATATTGCGAAAAATATTATATTATTATGCGTTTCGATGCCTTTGTTCGTCTGTTACTGATATATTGAGTTTAGGACGATTTGGCGCCGGGATAACTGGACGCCACGCAATTCGAAAATAAATAGACGTTTGGTACTTATACGTACTTTAAAAAAAATATATATTATTATATTATGATTTAATAGTTGGTGAGAATTTAAATATGCACACGTAAATAATAATTTAATCGTGCATATGTTTAAGTTCCAGCGAAAAAAAGAGTTTTTTATTTTTATATAAAGCCTTATGCATGGTGATTCTCAATCCGCAATGAAAAACGTTATGTTAAGAATAAAATGAATTAAAACTACTAAGTAGTAAATATAGAAACTGATTAAATAGTCTACGTTCTGTTTATGTGTCTACGACAGTGCGGCGTCCAATTGTCTTGGCGTCCAGTTGTCCCATTCCCGATATATTGTAGGTACCATGGCCCACACATCCTGAAACGAGCCCCCAGGGCTGAATATTTGGCGCCCGCTTACCTATTGCTAAGGTTATCGAGAGTGTGGTGTTCAAAAGGCAGTATTCACCAAATGGTATGTGAAGTAAAATACAGAGTATCTATCTATTACTTGAATTATTGAATTGTTGGCACTTGACTTCATATTATGAAGCCCTGATCGTGACCCCTTTTTGTGGCAGCCAAATAACATGCGTGCCTTCGCCATATTCGTAAATAATAGCAATGTTTATTAGTCAGGAAACAATAAAAACAATTATATATTTTTTACTATTCGAGAAAATTTGTGTTATGTGTTTAACTGCCGAACCGCCACGCTGGGCCTACCCTACGTCCGGGCCCCTAGGCTAGAAGCCTGTCAACAGCCATCTACTGGGGGCCATGGTAGGTAGGTACCTACTAATATGAAAATATTTTTTATTCCAAGTGTATTCCATGTAACTTGTAAGCCATATTCATATTATTAATAGGATATAGTCACTGGATTTTATTGACAACATTAGCGTAGGATAAAAGCGCAGTTTCGTCACTAGTGTTGGCCGTCAGAGTAACCTCTTTCCCGAGATGAATGCGTAGACGTCGTACATAGCCCGTATCGCATGTAACTCATCCGACATTCTAATTATATCCAAACATTTTGGTAAAAACAAGAGGAAGCATAAGAAAATGAAAAAATACCCGTAACCACTGCAGTCCTGGAGACAAGAGAAGCACCACATGCATACTTCTGACTGGCCTTCTTGTCAGTAAATTGGTAGATAGCTGCGTGCCATGGCCAGTCTCCGTGCTTAGTTGCTTGCCCATTGACCACGAGCTCCGTGTGCTCAATTCTTCGTCTTCCACACCAAGGCACGAAGTCATTCGGAGATTGCGTTACTGTACCGACTGCCGTGTCTTCCACTTTTTGAATGTACGGGTGCCACTAAAAGGTGAATCGATAAAAAAGAGTAAAATTGATGTTTTGCCTAAATTTATATAAACTTTCGGTACGGTGCGGTTATCAGGAATACAGCGGAAAACACATTTTGAAAATACCCGATATAACACTAAGGATTAAAATTTAAAAATCAATATAAGAAAAACGGTTAATAAGTCATAGACTAGTAGAATTCAGATTTATTTCATGGTAACACGCTCGTTAGAATTCATGATACATAATAAGCTATGTATTCCAAGCGTTCAAAATCTTGGTGTTATTGAAAAGAAAAAATGGACTATTAAAAAGCCTCTGTCGGTTGCGTTGATTACCTGTAGTTAGAGTTGGGTATTTCCTTCCCGAGAAAATCTCAATCTCGAGATTCGGGATTTCCCGAAATGATGAAATGTTGAATTCTCGAGATTCGGGATTTTCAGAAAAGAATTCTTGAGAATTCTCGAAATATCAGGAAATTTTTAAAAAAAACTGTAAACATTCTAAAATCAGTGTAAAAACAGACAAATTCCAAAAAATATGTTTTTATTAATGTTAGAAGACAAACAAAATAGTAGGGAAACAAAAATAATTCAAAACATTATTTATTAAAATAGAATTTCAAAAAACACAGACTGTCAATCGCTGCGTCTGACAATCGCATACGCTTTTGAGACAATACTCTGATGTTGTAAAAATTGCGCTCATTTTGAGTCGACGTTGGCTTAATTGTGTTAAATGCCCCAATCAGTCTTTGAATGTTTTGTGTTTTATGTCCACTTTTTTCATATAGAAAATCGTTTTTCAATTAATATTTGATAATAAAGAATTCTGAATCCCGATAAAAGATTCTCGAGATCCGGGATTTCCCGAAATGTTAAAAATTTCAGTTTTCGAAATTCGGGATGGGAAGTCTCAAAATTTTCTCGAGAATTCCCGTTTGGAAATTCCCGAAACCCAACTCTACCTGTAGTGGACCAATTAATTAATCTTGAACTTGCGCAAATAGCAATTTCTTCTAGTGCGCACGAATTACATAATATGGTGAATTAAATTATTGTTATGTATTGTGTATTACACGAGGCTTATTGCATCGTTTCCTTTCGCTCTGTGTTACTTCAACGACGTCATATTTTTTTCTCCATGAGAGATTATCTCAAAAAATCGAATGGTTCATTAAAGTTACCCTCAATGGATGCTTCAACAAACTGTAATATGATTATGTACCTACCTAGAATTATTTATGTAATTGTATTTTAAAAAGGACCCTATTGGCATCGAGGCCCATCGAACTGCGAGGTCTTGATCAGTATAATTCCGCTACTTTACTTCAATCTTATAAAGCAGGAGTGGCTAAAGCGTCGACCGCGTAACTATTCTTAGTCGCCCGCCTGTCTGATTGTACAACACATCTCTGATGCCCGTCCCACACAGCGTGCGAGACAAGCCATGCGACAGTGACAACGCGCTACAATCTCGAAGTTCGCCATTGAAGTTAAAGTCCCTCCACCAAACCCGCCCCGTACCACCCTCGGTCTTAATCGAGAGTATCACGGGACCCATCAATTGGTGATGTGAAGCATCTAAGAATTGGCCTGGGAGTGTCCTGGGAGAAGATGCCCAAGACTTAGATTGCTACGCTCAAAGTGAGCTGTGACTGAGTTTACTGAGTTTACTCTAATGCAAAGTGCCAGGGAGAGAAAAAGCACATGGAAATTACTAAAAAGAAAATGAACCTACTTGTTTATTAAATTAAAGAACGAAGCTAATCATACAGGCAGCAAAATTTATGTGAAGAGATCTTCACGCCCGTAGTAAGACGCCGCAAATTTTTTGAAAGCAAGATAATTGGCCTTAGTAGCAACCAGGTCGGACGGGCCGATGGGTCCAACAGCTGGTTGGACCGACCTGAGCATTTCCTCCCGTTCGGAGCACATACTCAGACACTCCCATAGGATGTGGTTGGCATCCTGTATTTCCCCTCCGCATGGACATGTCGGACGGCTTACAAGTCCAAGCTCGAAGAGCTTGCCAGCGAAACCACCATGACCAGTCACAAATTGACTGGTGTAATGGTCTGGAGTCAGATATTTGGTTATCTCCATTCGCCACTGTATGTTTGGAAAAAACGTATATGTGTGCCGGCCCTTGGTCGATTCGTCCCACTTTCGCTGCCAGGTCTTAATGGCCGCGTTGAGCGACATGAAGTTCGCCAATTATCGATGACAGTCTCTCTCTAAAACCCGACGGGTAAAACAAGAGTTGACTTGTAGGTAACACATGTAGCGGACGTGTGTATGGCCGTTTCGAGTTTTCGAAGTGACATTCCGCTACAATTGGCTACCTTCGGCTCTGCAGGAAGTGTTAAGTGAATAATAATAAGAACATAATATGTTCTTATTATTTTTTTATTTATGAACTAATTAGTATGTGAGAATAAATCATTATTTTCTCTTATTAACCCATAGCTTACGGGCCGCACAAAATTGTGTTTTTGCTAATTATTTTTCAAATGAAAATTAACACGTTAATTACAAAATTAATTAAAAGGGCCCGTAAGCATTGTGTTAAAATAACTTGATATGTTTGTACTGATACCTAGTTAATATTAAATTTACGATTTGTAAAGCTAATAATAAGTAGGTATATTGCTTGCGATAATAAAAGTAAAATAAAATTTAATATTCTTGTTATATTTGCATACTATTTTTATGTTTGTCTGAAGTCATCATTAATCTCTATTATTAAAATAACTTGATATTGAATTGGTATTGACATTATTTATGTTTATTTTCAATTAAGACTTATTTTTGGCTTTAAATTACCACTTTTAATGTTAGTAGACCACCGCTAATCGTTGATGTTCTAATACAAATATTAAAATTAAAAATGGATTGAGGAGGGAAACCTTTAACATTTTATGCCACGAAAACGACGCTTATATCAGGATCGACTCACCGTACAAGAATTCAATAAATAAATTAGAGCCATCTCAAAGACAAAACATCGCTTGGAAAAATAAAAACAGGAAAGCACGTATATTTTCCATGTTTCCATAATCACCAATAATTACGACAAATGGAATAAAATCTAGAGCAGAAACATCCAAAACTAAAAGTTTATTACGAAAAAAAAAACATTTTTGATTCAACACAAAGAAACATAATAGGTACAAGGACATTTCACAGACGCTGAATTCGAACCCGCGATAGGTATATTACATAATACAATTAATCATTATTTTTTTTTTACCGGTGTAGGATTCTGGCACACCCGCCGACCATTGAGGTATGCAGAAACGACGTTTGGGAAAGGCTTGTTTGCTGGTGCGTTCACTTCAAAATTCAGTCTTTCTGGCCTTTTTGGTATGCGGTATGTGGTGAAGAAGAAGGTTTTGCCATTCGCTAAAATTCTGGCCAATTCACCGTTCTAAAAATAGATAAAACACCATTCAAAGACTGTACAGTGTACACATTGGAGTTAACAACGTAAGAATTAGCAAGTCATGTAACGGCTCGATTACCTCGAGCTTGGTCATCGAATCGCTCGAAGATGCAATAATGCAGAGGTCAGCAGATTTTTAAATTGCAAATTACATCAACAATGAATATTCATGTAAATAAATAGCGAGTCATGGTTGATGGGTTAGTCGTAGTCTCACTCTTAAGCTCAGTCAGTTCAGTAGTCTTAGTATCAATCGGTAATCTTCGTGTCAGTCTCCGTATCACTCCGCAGAGCATCTTTTCCATCAAGCCTCGGACCAGCGCACTTTCTCGTCACATTGAGCCTTAAAGCATTCTCTCACCGTGCCTGGTCCTGGACCAGTAACATAACTCTTGTAGCATAACGCTTGTACCGACTGTATACTGTTATATCAGCAAAAACTCGCTCCTCCATTCATCAGAGCAACCTCCAATTCGATTTCTCCTCTCAACTTCTCGTCACCTCCTAAGGAGATCTCGTCCCTCTACAATGAGACACATTAATATACCTTACATACATACGTACACATACCTTAGGCTTAGACGTAAGACCTTTTACGAAAAATAGTTTTTAGTCATTTTTTTTCAATCTAATTGGATCTTTCTATATTGAATAAGCAATAAGTATTATTTGTACTGCAATAATCTAAATGTACCAAAAATAAATCTATCCTGTCAATTGATTCGCGTCAAATTGAGCAAAAATCCATTCTTATGCAAAAATATGACTCTATCCAAACTACCTACGACCGATGGCGGCTGGCCCTTTAGATCAAATGGTCATTGACCCTCCAAAAGTAAATATCTTACAATCTACATAATAATATGTACAATATCACATATAATAATAATAATAGTGTTTTGTTTTCCCGATGGGCGATGATTCACCGCCCAAACATTAGCGAACGTGAGTGTTCACGCGGTCAATTGGAAATATGACGACAAAGAAAATATTTCTTTCTCTCTCATTTTTCATATGTGAGACGGAGAGAAAACACAACGTTATAACACAATATTTGGCGCAACACTCGCAACATGGCGCTAGATTCGGCCATTGTCCGAGTGTGAAACAGATAGATATAGATATGTGTCAAATGAAACAGATATATAACGTCGACTGACTCGTAGGCAGCGCTCGAAATGGACAGGAACGCACCGGAGCGCCGTTGTGGTTCGTGGAATTCCAAAATATACCGTTCCGGCTCGTGGATTCATTTAAAATTGCGTTGCGGTTCGTTAGATTGAGATATTTATGTGTGAATGTATCTTTTAAAGTTTTTCTCAAAATTAAAAATTAACGAAGTTATGTCATGCCGGGCGTGCAAGGGTTAAAAATAAAATTTATGACATCCCTAAATTTCTTTCAATTTTCTTTTTTGTGTCGATACATCCGTGTCTAAATGCATTGTCTAAACACTCCAAATAATTGCATACTTACATAAAAAAAAAGTAACTACAGCTGCAAGCTACAAAAGAATTGTGCCTTTGCTGACATTGTTTGAAAACCTTTTTTACTTAAATAACTTAAATTCAATAAAAAATAAAGTTGGCACCTACATATTTGTATAATAATTTCTAAAGTATGAAACATCTCAGTACAGTCTCGCTTTTACCTTTGACTGGTATGCATTGCGAATTTACTTACCTACTAATTTATTACTTATATTTTATTGTGAGTGATAAAACTTATTTATTTTCATCGCCATCCAATCGCCGTGTTAATTTTATACCCACGTCTATTTTTGCGGGCAAAATTTTCGGTGGTAAAATTAATATGATAAAGTTTGGTAATTTAAATCGTACAATTCCGCTAAAATCTACTTATTAGTGATAATCGCTTGTTTTTTAAAACATTTTGTATTATTTAAATTTGTTCTCTTAAAATTTGGTTAAACATCTCAGCAGGCGATACCTTTCTATATATTACATATAAGTATATTTTTTGTCGTTGGTATCCAAATTGATTTAACATATAATGCTGTTGACCAGTGGCCACAAGCAGAATTTTTTCGTTTTGAAAATGATAAATATGAGTGGATATTTATAAATTTTATGAAGGTTTAATTAAGTAGTAGGTACTTCGTGTAAATCTGCTAAAACATTAAGAATTCACTCCGATAAGCATTTAAGATCGACAATACAGTTGAAACAGGGTTTTCTGATTCAATGTCATTTCGACAATTGACTCGACGTTTTAAAAAATATTTATGACGTGTCGTAAACCTTTATTTTTACAATGAATAATAAATAAATGCACCATTATGCCATTTTCCTACAAAAATGTTTTTGGTATGAAACTATTGAATAGCCTACCGTAATAAGTTTATTTTTAAGGGACGTTTCTATTGTGTTATAATTACATACGTTGTAACTTGCTACTTTAAAAATAATAGAAATAATAGATACCTACTATGTAGAGAACTTTTAGTTAATTTTTGTTTGTAAATTTGTTTTAAAAACAAAGTAATATCCTCCAATAAAATTGTATTACTATCATAATAATAAATTATTGTTCTGTATTATCATTATTCATCACCGTGGCAATAATAATGACTATAATGAGACTAGGTAAGGACAAACATCACAAATTGAATCGTTTAGTTTAAAATACACTCACAAATTAGGTAGGTACGTGTTCAGTGCGACAACAAATAATTTTAGATGGTAGTCATAGATTAAATAAATACGGTGGTAAGTTCTTTAATATGAGGTGGTAAGTGTACGTATATTACAATAATCAAAGCATCATCATTGTAACATATAGGTCATGGTCTCCACAACGAGGGGCTGAGAGGGCTCTAGCCTGGGAGCCCGTGCTCAGGAGGAGCCCGGCGAGGCGAATCGACCAGATAAGTGAGATAAACACACATCACAAATTTGCTTTAATAGTAAAAAAAAGAATTTTATTACAATACTATTATTTATAGTTATGTGGTTATACGAAACAATTCTTAATTGTTTATCAATACTCGACATCTCCATAATTCGTATGGATGTTTTAAAATATACAATAAAACACTAAATATACAGATTATTGTTACCCCGTACATACTGCCTTTATTCTTAGCGATAAGAAGGGGGCCCCACCAAAGATCCTAGCCTGGGGGCCAGCTTCACGATGTGGGGCCTATGGTATAGGTATATACATACACTACAATATTAGTCCTTATAATGTTGAATATAGGTAGGTACCTACTGATTAATGACAATTTTATATTATTCTATAGGAATCGTGTTTAGCAACTCGAGTTGCACCTTCCGTCATGTTTTATCTTATATAATTAATGATACTTCTTCTTCTACCCTGTCATGTCCTAATATTGGGGCATAGGGCAAGCATTGGCGCCACTTCCCTCGGTCCATCGCCATGCGCCTCCCGCCATGTCAGACCTGCAGCAAATAGGTCGCTTTTGTAGCACCGCTGCAGGGTGAGGGAGAGGCGGCCACGGCGATGGAACCCTTGAGGCTGTGCCACAAGGGTACGAAGTGCCGCACTCTTTGGCGGCATCCGGAATATGTGTCCCAGCCACGTAAATCGTCTCTTCGTGATAACTTCAATCACCGAAGGCTGCTGTGCTCACGAACTCGGGTATTTGTAACGCGGTCGTACCAATGTACCCCTAAGATTCGGCGGAGACATCGATTCTCAAAGCTCAAAAGCCGATAATTAATGATACACCATTGGTAATTTAAAATGCTATAATTACGTAGTTTGGTGATGATGGCTTGAAGCTTTTCTTAGAAGTAGGTACGGCTTAATGGCCCTTATGGTGGAGAAGGTTCAAAATAAATCTTTGAGGATCCTTTGTTTGAAGCTGTGTGGATGCCATCCATGGCTTTATCCGATTGATTTATCTTAAGAACGCTTACACACTGTGTTCAACCAAATTGTTTCGGATATTGGTATATTCCTCCTGCGTGAGAACGAGTTTATGTGAACGATTTATAAATTCTTTGTTTTATAACTTCTTAAATAATTAAATGGCGTAGTTAGCTCTATCGGTGTACAGATATGTACTGTATAAATTTTGTATTTACTCGTCTCTGTATAGGTACTTACTATTTTTTCTAATAGTTGCTGGATCTATTTCTTTATTTTTAAACACTATTTCTTTGATTTTTTTAAAATATTCTGTGCTCGTCTTGAATCTATAATCTGTAAAATTTGTTATATGTAAATTAATTTTTAATTTGAATCTTTATGGTAGGTATGTGGATATGTTGTTTTTTAAGTTTAATTAATTAACAAACTGAACTATCCCAAATGAGACAGTAATATAAGTTATAAGCAGTAACGAGTGGTGGTAGAAGTAACATGCCTGCTGATTATGGGTGGTAGATAAAGTAAGAGTAAAGAATAATACAATTCTTGACGGTATACTTTGTTGAGACGAGGTTCTTTCGCCTGCGGCGCTGACAATCCTTGCCCACTTGCTCAATATACATCCACGTAAGAAGTTCAAAGTTTATTGATGCATTTATACATCCAACGTACGTACATATGTAAAGAAAAAAATTAAGCATACCGTTTTTTCGGAAAATTATAGAGCGTTCCTGTTCGTGAAATTTTTCATTTCGAGCACTGCTCGTAGGTACCAAGCCGACAGTCTGTATGCAGAGTGTTCTGTTAGTTAAAAAGCCCATTAGGTAGCGACGAGTATTAAATTTATATCTTTGATTATTTTAATCTTATTTAAATAGTATTATGTGCAGTTATTATATAAATAGACACACAAAGTTTGGTTTTTGACCTAACTTTCAAAACGTATATTATAACGCACGATGGGTTGGCAATGTGAAAAATGGACAATTTTTTTGAAGGGTAAGTACCTGCCTATAACAATTTCTAGCACTTCTTCTATAATGTATAAAAAGCCAATTTTCAATACGTCTTTTGGGTAGGTATACAACGAAAAGGAAAATTAAAATAATATATTCAAAATTGACCTACCATGTTTTCGAGCCTAAGGCTGCACGTGCCTACGACATAAAGTATTTACCTAGTGTACCAAATCAATGGGTTTCATGGTGATAAGACTTTTTTTATCATTTTATCTAGACTTATTTCTATTAGATTAGGACACCAAGCGACCTGCAGGGTCTAGCGAGGCTATCGCCTTAGCACTTAGTATGTTATTTTATTACTTAGGCACTTAATATGTTATTTTATATGAACAATATGTAAAAACAGGGGGAAAATATTCCAATATTTACCCATTTGTATACATGGACATTGATATTAACTGATTTGTTTTTTTTATAAATTTTTGTATTTTTATTAAAAATACAACCTTTTGCATTATTCTTTTTTACCCTCAATCCTAATAAAGCTTTTATTACGGGAACTTTTAAGAATGAAAATACTCTTTCTCAAAAATAGGTTACAGGCTGAAGTATTGATATAAAAAATACTCAGCGGGGCGTTTTTATATCCTAGTACGGCCCATTTGCGGCACAGTATACCTAATTTCATTATAATAGCATTTGCCTGTCTATCGAAATGTATGCAATACGGTAGGCTCTGACGGCGAAGCCTAAAACCATTGCGAATAATATTACTGTCTATGATTGCAACTTTGTCCAAAATAATCAATCACACATAAATAAATATCGATTGTTTTTAAAAATAAAAATAATTTTATTTAATGATTTTTGATTTGTATAATTTTTTAGGAAAATATGTACTTAATTTAAACTCATCGGTCAATGTTATATCGTCAGTGAGTTGAAATTTCAAATCATTCAATTTCATCGAATCGGTGTGTCGTTTTTTTTATTATATTCTCATTTCCCGTAAGTATAAAGTATACCTACCTGACAAGTGTGCTCTACTGTAATTATTGTACGGCAGTGGTTTCCAAACTTTCCGTTACTAAGCCTCCCTTTAAAAAAAGTCTAATCTTGGCGCCTCCCCCCTTTATTTCATTAATTAATTAATCAGTTGTTTGTTCTCCCGAGGAGCAGAACTAACCTGCCATTGGTGATGCCAATTGGGAGGGCAATAACTCTATTCAACCAAATCGCTTCGGATGTTGATATATTCCATCTACGTGAGGATGAGTATAGGTGGACGCTATTTTATAAATTCATAAAATAGGGTCTGCTTAACTCATCCGGTGTACTTCCTTGTACCTATATATATTTTTTTGTATTTACACATTTATACTGTAGAATAACTTAATACTGGTCTATCTCTTTTGTTATGTACCTAATATTGTTTTAATAATATTTCGTTGTTTCTAAATGTCATGTTGTGAACGTCTTAAACTTATAATTTTGTAATGTCCACAATATGTAAAATAAATGAATTGAATTGAATTGAATTAAATACATTTTTACACACACATTTTTAAATAGTCAAAAATGCAAAAAATTGTAAATATAACTTAGGTATGTAGGTAATTAAAAAAATAAACAAGATTTTACTATATTATATTCATTTTTTAATTTATTTATTTTTCATGCGATGGGTGTGCTTGTTTATTAAAAAGTATTTTTTTTAAACGGGCTCCATCTATATAGATTCCATTGTATCTAATGCAGTAAATTTCGTTTCGCATAAATATGTAGCAGTATTAGCAGTAGATACCTAACTCCTGCATTGCTTTTCCTGACAATGCATTATAATAATATTATTATTCTTTAGTTCGATTCAACCAAAATTGAATTTTTGTTTCCATATACATAGCCACTTTTATTAGTCAATTAGAAATACTGCTAGGATATGGTGTCCCACGGAAACTGGTCGCCGTGATAAGTGCTCTCTACACCAATACAGAGTGTCGCGTGAGAGCAGCCGGAACATCCTCTGACCTCTTTGAAATCACGTCAGGAGTCAAGCAAGGATGTGTACTTGCGCCCTTTCTTTTTATCATCATGATGGATTTCATAATGCGTAAGACGGTTTGCCCCGACAGTGGGATACGCCTACATCATGATGACACAAGCGATCTATGCGAAGAAAGACTGTGCGACTTGGAGTATGCAGACGACGCAGTCGTGTTTGACTCGACGATCGAGAGGTTGGAGGTGACCGTGAACAGGCTAGCTGCGAACTCGATGCGTGTGGGTCTTCATCTGAATGCCGCTAAGACCAAATCCATGTGCAGTGCTGCTTGCATCGACGCCGACACTCCTCTGCGGGTTTCTGGTCTGCCCGTCGAGCTGGTGTCCAGATTCAAGTACTTGGGTGCCACGGTTGCCGATGATGGTGGTATCTCTAATGAGCTTGGAATCCGCATGGGTGTGGCGGGCTCTGCGTTCAACCAACTTGGAGTCGCATGGAGGTCAAGGCTGTATTCTGTGAGGACCAAATGTCGTTTGTTTAACGCGTGCGTGCTACCTGTGCTCCTGTATGGCTGTGAGACATGGCATCTTACTAAGCTTCAAGAGTCACGGCTTTTGAGCTTTGAGAATCGATGTCTCCGCAGAATCTTAGGGGTACATTGGTACGACCGCGTTACAAATATCCGAGTTCGTGAGCAGACACAACAGCCTTCGGTGATTGAAGTTATCACGAAGAGACGATTCACGTGGCTGGGACATGTATTCCGGATGCCGCCAAAGAGTGCGGCACTTCGTACCCTTGTGGCACAGCCTCAAGGGTTCCGTCGCCGTGGCCGGCCCTCCCTCACCCTGCAGCGATGCTACAAAAGCGACCTACGTGCTGCAGGTCTGACATGGCGGGAGGCACAGGAGTTGGCGATGGACCGAGGGAAGTGGCGCCAACTTGTGCTTGCCCTATGCCCCAATGTTGGGACGTGACAGGGTGAAAGAAGAAGAAGAAGAAGAAATACACTACAAATAATTATAAAATAAAATTCTACGTATGAATTATCATCAACCACATACATCAAACCATGGCCCCCATAAGGGGGGGCTGACAGGGCTCTAGCCTGGGGGCCCGGGCTTAGAGGGGGCCCGGCGTGGCAAGCCGACCAGTTAAATGAGAAAAACGCACCACAAATTTGCTCCAATAGTAAAAAAAAGTCGTCTGCGGCGCTATTTTCCTATATAATTATTAACATTTAAAAATATGTGTCTGTGCGATGTAATTTGATGTGATATATTGATTGATATAATTAAATAATAATTCACGCGTAGAATTTTGTTATATAATTATTTTGTGTGTTTTCTGGCGAATATATGGCGAAGGGTTCCATGTTACTTGGGTACCTACCACAAAATGAGGTCGCGATCCGGGCTTCATTATTTATGCTGAGTGCTGACAACTCAATAAATCAACTGGATTTATTTAAAAATCGGTAAAAATACACGGAATACCCTTAACCCTAGGGTTCCGTGGAAACCATTTGAGGAACACTTCTGTAAAAAATCACTGCCCTTAGCCTTAGCTATAGGTAGGGGGGCCCACCATAGATCCTAACCTGGGGGCCCGCTTTTGGATGTGAGGGCCATGCATCACACAATCACATCAAATTGTATCATACAGACAGATATATTATAAAATTACAATATACTGTACTATATTATAAATGACTTTTTTTACTAGTAGAACGAATTTGTGGTGTATGTTTATGTCACTTAACTGGTCGATCCGCAACGCCGAGCCCCCAGACTGAAGCTCTGTCAACCCCCCTCTTGTGGGGGCCATGCACAATAGTATAGAAATGAGGTACCTATAATAAAATTAGTCTCCAGGTATGCAAACAACCTACCTTTTATAGGACTGTTTTTTTTATGTAGTTTATAACTAGCTGCCGTTTTATGAATTGGCAAACTGCAAACCTGTGGCTACATTATTGTGTTAAACTTTTCGCGTCCCCCAGTTTGGAAATCGCTTTTGTACGGAATAGCATCAATACTGCTATCGTATCGGAAGAGAAGTATTAAAGTATAGACACGATTTTGACTGCCCTATTTGCAGTTCCGTAATGCCATACCAGGGAACTCATAGGGAAAATAATGGGAACTGAAATACACAACGGGTAAGGCGATAGCAGGTAACCGACTCGAGTAAGGATGAACCCGGGTTAAACTTACACACGTGTCTAGAATACGTTTAACGTCGAATACTAAAAACTGCTCTCGGTTTATGCATTTACGCTCCTTAAATGTTGGTGTATTACACATACTATTGCACGTGCATAATGCGTGCTGCACACTCACACATTCAAAAGCCTGCTTCACTATGCGGCGTATGAATATAGTCTATTGGTATTCTATTTATTATCTGTTCTGTGTGCCATACCGTCGTACGGAGATAAATATTGTAATAATGTAGATACTCACAACAGTAATAACCGCTTCTGAATCGAGTATCATTGTAATTCTTGCCTCGGCACCAATACCCTTGTACTTATAAATGTTAAAAGTCCCTGACCAGTAATTATCCTTAGACGGAGATCTCCCGGTTTCTCTTGTCATCGTGATGAATCCACTAGAGCATGGATCGTAACTCGATATAGCGGTCCCGATGTCAAGCATCGAAGCGTCATCTTCATCTGTCTCCTGACAGTTTAAACCAGCTAAAAAACACACCACAAATAAAGGAATAATTTCGACGAAGCCTCGCTTCGCCATACTGATTTTATTCTTTCGCACTAAGAGAGAAATTTTAATGTTGACGAGGCCAAGAGACACTAACTTACGTAAATGTTGTAAAGTCAAATGATATTATAATTTTCCTTGTTTGCAGGATTACATCAGTGGCGCACCGAGGGGGGGGGAGGCAAGGGGCCCGGGCAACCCCCAAAGATGAAAATTATCAGAATGACTTTAACCATTGAAATTGAAAGGCAATAAACTATACCTTGCGCATAGACAAATAAAAACACGGCAAAAAATGATTTGTAATTATTCTCCGGCACCCTTTTTAGAAAAATTTCTTAGATTTTAATTTCTAGCACAAAAATTTCGAAACACTAATGTCGGGTTTTTTTAGAAACCCAATGGGGGCCCGGGCTGTGTGGGCCCCGGCATGTCGGGTTGACGAGATAAGTGAGACAAACACACATCAGAAATTAGTTTTAATAGTAAAAAAAAAGTCGCCTGTGGCGCTATTATACTTAATGTCCATGAACATTTTAAATTATATAATTGTGCAATATATTTTCTGATTATTATGTGTAAATACTCGAGAGCCCCATTATTACAATTGATGTATTAACAATCGCCAATAATTCACTGTATAAGTAGATACCCTTAATTTGAACTTGAACACAATTTGAAAAACGTTAATGTAGTGTTTCACATTGCCTTTAATCTTAGCGGTAGGTAGGAGGCCCGCCAAATATCCTAGCCTGAGGGCCCGTTTCAGGATGTAGGGGCTATGGTGTAAGTACACCGAGTGCAATAGAAAAAAGACCGATAAACGAGAAATTAGGCTGTGTAGTGTTGAGCAGGTTTGTGTATAAGTTAAATGCAATAATACTTTTTTTGTCCATTTTCAATTAACATTTTGGAACCTCTATAAAGAAACCTAAAATCGACGATAAACTTTCGGCGAAAAGAACGACTACACACACTAAAGTCGGTGGTGGTGTAAATCAAAAGAACATTTTTTTCATTGGAATTCGACATAAATATTATATATAGCTCTCTAGACCAAGCGGGTAACACAGCTGATATTATTTGAGTAATATTTTAGCATACTAGGCGCACATGTCCAGCATGGTCGCTGTTAGTCACTTCCAATCCGCCAGTCGCTGATGACACGCTCAACGGTTACCGCCACTATGCCTCCAATTAAAAAAAAACTAGGAGAAACTGTAAAAATATACCGCCATGTATTGTGAAAATACAGGGAACTCAGAAATAATGGGAACTGAAATACCCAACTGGTAAGGCTACGCAGGCAACCGATCTCGGGTAAGGATAACATTAAACGCGTGTTAATAAAACGTTATTCTAAACTTGTGCGTTGCCCTGACAACTACTGTCGGTTTTATGTTCATTTAAAATTGAAAATAGCAATCTGCTCAGTAAAAAGTTGTGGTAATGATACAAATATGAAAAATAAAACAAATAGTGCAACTACATTTCACAAGTAAGCATATTTTTATTGTTATTTTGAATATTTATGTCAATATCGTAACATGCATTAAAATTTATTTTCTGCATGGCATTTGACGTTCACCCACAAACAATGTTAAACGTTATTGACGAGTGCGACGCACACCACTGTAATGCATATAATGCGTGTATTTTGTTTGAATAACAGGGCCGCATTTCAGACAGGGAATATTAGACAATATTTATAATAATCAATTAGGGATAACTGTTTTCGTTTATCATAATGATTTATTGTTGCATATGCAATATGCATAGGTAAATGTGCATTTATTTACTGTCAATATTCATTTTAATTATAAAATTAAAAAATAAAATCAAGTCATTAAATGTTTCAGTTATTAATTATTGCTCACCGTTAATGTAGTGTATTTAGATACCGTTTTGTCATCAAGTAAGCAATTATTATGATATTTGATTTATATGTTATATAATGATATTTTCTGTTAATATATAATTATAAATGCGATTAATGTTATGCCTATTTAGAATTACCTTTGTATGTAAATATTTATGTACTTATCTTGTTATTACTTAATCTTATATATTATGTCACGTATAAGTTTGATGAGGTTTTAATAATTATATTTAATATTTTTCATAATTATTCTGTACAATGTACAAACATAGAAATATACTTACTACAAAATACAATTAATATCCTTTTTTCAATTTCTATAAAGTATATTCCTAACTGTGTGTGAAAAGTATGTTAATTTAAAAAACGCGTTAAAACACCAATATTAGTAATATGTATTTATAATATTACATTGTTTCGTATGAAATATTTCTAATAAAAAGTAGACATCAATGATGCGGCTCTGTGTGCGCTGTGAAGGTCATTTTTTGTCCGCCCACCCTATTAACGCACACTTCTAAAATCCTGCTTCAATTTGCAGCGTTTGCAGGACCTTGGATCAGAGTTCTATTTATTTTTCTTTTCTGTGTGAAAATATGTAAAAATAATTATATGAAGGAAAAAAAGCCTATGGGACTAATTTATATTCTCCTTGGGCCCCCCCAATATTAAATCCTTAGTGCGCCACTGGATTACATAATAATATATGCGTAATTAATTAATCTTGAGCGATGATTCTTGACATAATGAAAATTAAGTGACGGCAGAAAACGTAATGACTAATGAGATATAGGATCATGGCCCCCACATGACTGACTGGGCTCTAGCCTGGGGACCCGGCGTGGCAAGTCAACCAGTTAAGCGAGATAAACACACACCACAAATTTGCTTTAAGAGAAAAAAAGACAAAACAATCAACCAATGCCTTGAAGTATCCTATCAAATAATATTATGTCGATAACACTTAGTAATTAAAATTAATAAAATTACACGTTCATATTAAATTTCATAATAGGTAGGTACCTCATGAAAAGGACACTAAAACCAAACATTCTTAATTATTAACATAAAACAAAAATATAAAGCAATAAACACGTACAATGCCACATTTAATATCATTATCATCAGCCTGAATCTATCCACTGCTAACTTTATCATTTAATCGATCCTGCGGCCTCTATGTCTACCTTGCGAATGTTTTGTACCTCTTGGGTACCACTGGATGACTAGATTTGTTTGTGACGATAGTCTTTTCTTCGAGCTCGATCTATTTAATATAATATCACCAAACAAATAATTATTTTGATTACCTAATCAATATTTATTTTATTGATTGATAATTCGTTTATAAAAAAATTAATATCGGTAATAATACATTATTACCACTTGATGGACAATCGAGCAAATAGAAGCAGTATTAATTCTAATAAAATTATGAGTCAAAAGTAAATAAAACATAAATAAATAATAAATAATTCTATGAACTTATATGTTGAATCAATAAGACAATCCTCCGATTATTATATTATAGGATACAACAACGGAGAGGACACAACATTCAAATTAATCATTTAACAATTTAGAATTAGGCAACAATTAAATATATTAATCTCTAGCTGAATCGTTCTGTGTAACTTCTGTTTATTATTGAATCTGGTTGGATCTGCAAGGCTGCCGGTCTAATTCAGCAAGTCCGCTTTTGGGCGAACAGCAGTGTTCCGCCAAAACCTGAATAGGTGTTCCACGACAATTTGGAAAGGTTTTATGCACTGCAACACATCTTCTACAAAGCAGAAGTAAAATAAGTAAAACTAAAATAATTAAAGAATCTACTTCATATTGAAAGGCGAGTGATGATCAATCTCCACTGATGTTTATGACGTCAAGTATCTAGATAGGCCATGGCTCCCACATGGGAGCCTGGGCTTACGGGGGGGCCGGCGTGAGAGATCGACCAGCCAAGTGAGATGAACACGTATCACAAATATGCACTAATAGTAAAAAAAATGTCTCACTTTAAGCATACTAACATTTAATAATATGTAGTTTTGCCATTCTTACAATTTTTGATTATTGTCCATATTTGACATTTCCATAATTGTGCAACATAAAAGTGGATGTATTAAAAATACGAAAAATTGCTAAAAATACCCTTAATTTTACATTGAACACCATTTGGAATATGCAACTGTAGATCGTCATATTACCTTTAACCTTAGCGATAAATAGGGGGCCCGCCAAGGATCTGAGCCCGAGGGACATGTTATAGGTACAGACGGAGGATCATCTTTTCTCACAGCGTGCGCATGAAAAAGATGGGGTAACTATGTATATTGTTTTTAACTGACCGGCTGACAAATCTTGTCAGTTTAACGACAAATGCCAAAAATGGCAGAACGGTTAGCTGCGCTAATAAATAACCTACAAAATAAACTAAGTGTTCCGTAAAAATTTCCGGGTTTGCGAAGTGTTCCATTGTAGAAAAAGTTTGGGAAACCCTGGTCTAAATCACGGGCTATATCACGGCCTATGGGTCCCGACCCTAAGTAGGGTTGCCAAGGGTTTTATGTGGGGTCGGTGGCTGAAACTGTTAACACAAAAAATATTGATTTTGATCCCCTAGTTCTAGTATGACAAGGTCCAACCAACATAATCGACATTTTGAGTTAGAGTTGAGAAAGTACTTCCCTTATCGATAAGTACGTTTTATGGCATATTTTATTGTCTGGATTATCTGCTAGATAAACTAATTTAACAAGGTTCCAGCTGCATTAATTTATTTACACAGCCAATGTACACACAGAACGCAAATTAACACTATCACAGAATATTTATTTTAACTAATATTATTTTAAGATTTTACGGTTTGAATTTTATTTTTTCAAATAAAAGTCTCATTATTGATATTTTGAAGCTGGTTAACTAGTTATAATTTCAACCATCGCATTATATGTCTTAAATTAAAATTGTGTTTTACTGAAAGTCTCTTTTTCATGCGTTTTCTTCACCATTGTTAAAAAGGATTTTTACAATTTATCGGTAGGAATCGCGGATTACTTGGCAACTATAAAATGTGGTCACGACTTGAAAAGGATTGGGAATGTGTGGTCTATACTATATAACGACGAATGACAAAGCCATGGTTTACTTTTACTTAAACCGGTACAACATTAGAGAGTATAACATCGTCGGATGTATTTCTGTCCCAAGCTTTCTACCTCAACTATAAAGTGTCGTATAAACTATTTTCGGACAAATATAACGAAAGCTTTCTAATATAAATAATACACAACTAGGGATTCCAATCCCGGGATTCCGAGATATTTTCGATACCTATGAATCCCGGGATTGATAAACATAATCCCGAAACTTTCGAGATTGATTATTTTACCAATTTTTCTGAAAATAAAATAAAAACGAAAATATAACAGAAAAAATACTTTTATAACTAATAACTACATTAGAAATAAACCAAGTTTGAATAAAGTTTGATTTATACCCATGTGTAAGTTGCCGATTCATTTTATTTTTTCACATAAATTAATAAAAATGAGAAAAATTGGAAAAGACAATGCTTCGCACTATTAACAAAGTAATTCCACCATGATCTCATACGTTTTACGGCAGTTTCATATTTGGCTGACTAATTAGATTTATGAAGCGGAAATGCCATAAGTACACTATGATTTGCTTTACTATTTTAAATCTCGCTAACTCATCCATTAAGTCTTTACTATCAGAAACAGCAATCTCATATTAAATTCACATTATTATATATATTACAATAGTATTTACTCTATTAAACTTATGTATTTCCAAGATTGAACATATACAATATTAACAATAAATGTCTTAAATAGTATAAATTATACTAGATTTATTTTTGACCGATTTTATCAATGTTATTTGTAAATATAAAAATTTTATATTAACAATGGAAAAAAAATGCCAATCCCGGGATTGTCAAATTGTAATCCCGAAATCCCGGGATCAGAATTTTGGCTCGGGATTGGATTCCCTATACACAACTAACCGTGTAATTAAAAATGTTTTTCAGCATTATTTAATGAACTAAATAAATAATTAATGAGGATAAAATGTAGCTGGGTAATTCTTTGAGTTATTCGTATTATTCAGTGTTGCTACTGCTTTTCTAATTATTATCAGTTGAATGGGTTAACCCACTGTTTTCTAGAAACGTCGTGTACAGGTTTGCCAATCGTGTATTTCTCGACCATGTTTCCGGTTATTCTGCGATTGAATCATTCTAACATAATTTATTATCACACTTCTTGCACGTGCTCCCATACTGTTTGGTCACATCGTCTTCTTTGCATATTTTCGCTCCTTGAGTAAAGCCATTGCACACTGAAGAAGGAGGCCGAGACATTACACGACTGGTCCTACTTTTCGCCCCTCCCGTTGTCTATGGATGACTTGTCATTGTCTATACTCTATAGAGTGCTCATACTGACGCGTCTGTCGTGTTCACTTGTCGGAGTATTCTTAGTTTCAGATTATTTTAACGTTTCTTGGAGTCCATCTGATTTAGTGGTTATGTGTTATTAATAATTGGAAGTGACGATCAAAGTAAGTAAACTTCTTGTGTGTATAATAATATCTTAATACACTAGGACGTTTGTCAATGTGACAGTCGATTTTAAACGACAATAACTAATAACTTATTTATAGTCTTCAGTCATTATAGAATACCAAACTGTGCTTGCAAGTAGGTACGTTATCAATAAATAGTATGGCAGTGGACCACTCGTTGCTTGTGCGAAAAGTTATGCTCAGGCTTTATTAATCTAAAGATGGCGGTGGTAAAGCATATTATAGAGCAGGGACGGCGAACCTATGGCACGCGTGTTTTGCATGTTTGACAAATAAATTAACAATATTAAAAAATAATGACGACATAGCCATGCGTATTTTCTTCGGTTTTTCATATTATTATGTTTAGGTAGGTACCAATCGATGCGCAAACGGAAATGACGAAATTCTTGCATAGATAATGACAAATCACATTGTATAAAAAATTGCAGGCAAATCATTTTCAAGAATAATTATTACGTTTAATGTAATTGTACGATTGCATAGGTCGGTCATCAGGATCGGGGAATTAAAAATAAAAATATTCAATCAACAATCATTATGAAATTAATTATCGGCAGTCATTCAAATATAATGACTGCTTGTAATGTTACCTCCAACACAGTCTCTAACAATGGAAAACCGCTCAGTGATGGAGAATATAATATGAAAGAAGAGAGGTTTAAATGCATCCACAATCTCTTTGAGTAATTTGAAAACAAGGAAAAAAATATTCAAAGAATAAAAGATTTGCCTACAGCTAGAAATACGGTGAAAGATATAATATCAAAAACTCAATTGTAATTTTTAAATCTTTTTAATAGAATTCTTAAAAACATTTTTTTGGAAAACTTAAAAAAAACACATTTTTTCGCCATAAAAAAACTGCTTGGCACGTCAGACAGTCGAAAAATATTATTTGAGAAATTTTAGCACGCGTACGTAAAAAGGTTCTCCAACCCTGTCATAGAGTATAGACAATACGTGGCGCGTGCCATTCGTTTTTGGGTAAAACACATGATACAACCTAAATCAGATTTATTGAATATAATAAAAAAATAGGTAGATTGGTATCTATATTGTTTATTGAATATATAAAAAAATTTACACACAAAATGAAAGAAAATACTAAAGACAGTTGTATCGTAATTTTGTCTATGAAATCACTAAAAGAAGATAAAATAGAAAAATTGTCATTTTCAACTTCTAACATGAGACTTTTCACTGTGTTTTTTTAATTAATTTGTCTATGATGAATACGGTTTCTATTATTGTTAGGTTATTTTTTTGCAGTTGTTTATTGATCGAACTAATGGTTACCATGGTAAACACAGGGAATGGTTTGATTTGAATAGATAAGTTACATGATAAATAATACACTAGCATTAACACACATTCTACAAATGCAATGCATAGATCAATGCTACATATTTTTTGTAAATCGATATTACCACCGGTTTTTGTGTGATGGACAAGTCTGATTTTGATAGCTGATGAATAACAGGAATGTATATTATTTATAATTTATTAATATATTTGATTTGAGATTTTTTTATAATTCAATTTGAAACGAGAGACGGCAAATCAATATGTCAAGCAATCTGGGATCTAATTATGACAGCTGAACAGTGTACCACTCGTTGCTTGTGTAAAAAGATATGCTCAGGCTTTATTAATCTAAATTTGGCGCTGTTTACGCCCAAAGAAATTTAAGACAACTCATGTGTATTCAACTAATTTCATAATTTTATAAATACATTTTTGAAATATTATTCTGTAAAGCGCTAAGGCCGCACATGAGAACCACTGGTATAGACCCTTCTCAACGTTTTTCAAAAATGTCTCTTTTATAGTAAAGTTATTAATAAAACTACGTATATTTACAATATTATATTTTATTTGCAATAAAATAATATAGGTAGCATAAGTATTTCATTTATAATATAGTTAAATTGCAATGTATGTATACAATAGAAAAACTATCACAATATATGCTATGAATATTAGTATATTGTTTGTTTTGGAAATAAGTGTTTATAATACTTATCAATATCATATTTATTTACTGAACATGGTATCTTCAATATAAAATTACTATGCCAAAAGAGCGTAAGGATGTGAAAATAAGTAACTTTTGGTGTCAAATTGCTTAGAGTTTCATTTGTTACATCCTAGTTAGCAAGATCTATCTTATACAACAGGGGAAAAAAGTTACGCGGAAGTTATTTCTTATTTTAATGTGTGATTTTGCTATATCTGTTTATTTACTTAATATATGATGGCACATATTTAAAATGAAAGTCTGTTGAAGAAGTATAAAACAATGTTATATTATTTAACCATACAGACATATCAAAATTAATAAGAAGACGATCACCATAGAATACAAAAAAAAATGTGTAACTAACGTCTTAACCAAACAAGCTACAAAAGACAGGTTCAAGGTTCTAAAACAGTGGAAGGTAAGCACCATTTTTCGACCAATCGCCACTTTATCAAGAGAAAATATCTAAAGTGACACTCAATGGTGTTTTTATATTAATAATAATTGTATTAATGTAATAAATAATATAAGAGACACTAATTAGTTTATGTTATAAGGTCCTATTGAATAAAGTTAATTCATTATCACAATAATTTCATTTATAAAAGGATCCATAATCACAAAGGCGCTGTGTGTAGGCTTATTAGAGATTTGACTCATTCGAATCCGTGGCGCCTCCGCTCATTCTGAAACGAAAAGAGTTTAATCAATCAACTGTTTAATAATCCACAGATATACAGGTAATTATTCTACTGCAGGCAACATAATATTACTATAATGGTCAATAAGGACTTTGACTACGGTATGTATTTCCAGAATACCAGTTTTCGAATGTGGAAATCTTGGGATTGAAATTTTTGATTGAAAATAAAATTCTTTACTTCTACAGTTAAAATAATTTAAAGTTACATATTATATACAGTACACTCTCAGTAATCCGCCGCTCGATTATCCGACAACTACTATAATCCGCCGTTAGTTTTACTAGTTGAATGCCCAAAATCAAGCTCTATAATTCGCCGGTATTCGATTGTCAAATTCAGTAGTCCGCCGTGTACAAGTATGCAACGCGGATGAGAAGAGGTTATTTTGGAAACTTCTCCTTCGTAAAACCAGTGACGTCCCGTGGGGGTAGGCAGATTGAGCGCCGCTTGGGGGCGGCAGTTACTCGAAGGGCGGCAAATCGAGATTTGGTATACTTATAGAAATAGCTAAAAATATTTTGTTTACATGTTGTACCTACCTACAATATTAGCTTTGTAAAAATGGTGTGGAAATTACAAATCTGTGTATTGCTAAATGGTACAAACCAAATGTGTCAGAAATATCAACCAAATACGACATCAGACTTTGATGATTTGGGTAAGTAAGTGTCTAACTTAATTATATTTATTTGCTTTTTTCATCTAAATTTAATTTTGTATGCTTTATTGGTGTATATTTTGTTAGTAATATATCAATACAACACATTTTTTAGATACTGGAGTTATGAAAGGGTGATAAAAAATACTGTATAAAAAATGGGGCGGCTTTTTGGTGCTGCTTAGGGGCGGCATTTTGCCTAGGGATGTCACTGCGTAAAATGTATGTTCATCGCGAAGAAGGTAATGCACCAGGGAAGAAAGTGCCCAAGGACCGCATCACAATAAAATTATGCCGTGCTTCAATGCAACCGGGACACACAAGCTGAAGCTTTTGGTCATAGGGAAAGCTAGGAATCCTAAGCCATTCAAAAATATCTGCCTCACTGAACAACTGGTTGTGTCAAGTGATTTACTGTTTAATATTTAGTTAATAAACTTAGTTTATAAATATGTATAATTTAGTAAATACTTGATTTTGATTATAAATAATTACAAGATAGAAGAACTTTTTATATACAACGTTTTTAAATTTTCTGTTGACTCATGACTCATGTTCACTCAACTTGACTAGACTAGCTTAAACGATCAAAAAAATTTGTACTTGATAGAAATACTGAATAATGAAATGTCATTTCATATTGATTTCCATAGTAACGCACGTATATATTATTTATTAATAATTTAGTTGCTAGGACCCCCTAGCAACCAATAATGGTATCGAAATAACTTTTCATACAAAACAGAATTAACTGAAAATTAATTCAGTTCTACTTAAAGATGGCTAAAAGTATTAAAAAAATGCATTGGCATCGTGTTCTGATATATTCTAAAAGTTTCAAATGTCTAGCTAGTCGGGAAGTTAGTTAAAAATCGATTGCAAGATTTGTACCGGACAAATAAGAATACGATATAAGAAAAACGTTGTAATAATAAAACCGTAATTTGCTAGTATAAATTTCTCAAAAAAAAACTATTTTTACGAAATGCCTGTTTTAATAATTTTTACCATATTTTGTACGTATGCACTATAATCCGCCCCTTTCACTAATTGGACACTTTTCTGGTTTTTGGGGTGGCGGATTACTGAGAGAGTATTGTATTATGTTTTTTATAAGTTTCTAGGTTCAAATATAATATAAATGTTACCTTATAGTTGATTGGTCCTTTACATGCGTTTCCGGCAGCGACATAATTATTTCTTCATCCGAGTACAAATCGTAGAGATCTCCGTCCCTGGAAAATCCTAAATTCTGGCGGCCCATTTCTCCAGAATCAACTAAAATGATATACAATACTTAAATCAAAACAAACACTTATACATTCGATGCAAATAAATATTTTTTCCAACTTTCATACCACACTATACATTTGCTAACACTTCAATACTGATAAGTAGGGAATCCAATCCCGAGCCAAAATTCTGATCCCGGGATTTCGGTATTACAATTTGACAATTGGGATTGGGATTTTTTTCCATTGTTAATATAAAATTTTTATATTTACAAATAACATTGATAAAATCGGTCAAAAATAAATCTAGTATAATTTATACTATTTAAGACATTTATTGTTAATATTGTATACGTTAAATCTTGGAAAAACACAAGTTTAATGGAGTAAATAATATTGTAATATAAATAATAATGTGAATTTAATATGAGATTGCTATTTCTGATAGTAAAGACATAATGAATAGATCAGCGAGATTTAAAATAGTATAGCAAATAATCATGGCGTACTTATGGCCTTTCTGCTTCATAAATCTAATTAGTCAGCCAAATATGAAACTGCCGTAAAACGTATGATATCATGGTGGAATTACTTTGTTAAAAGTGCGAAGCATTGTTTTTTTACCAATCTTTCTCATTTTTAATAATCTATGTGAAAAAATAAAATGAATCGGCAACCTACACATCAAACTTCATTCAAACTCAGTTTATTTCTAATGTAGTTATTTTGTATTAAAAGTATTTTTTCTGTTATATTTTCCATAAAAAATGATAAAAAAATCAATCCCGAAATCCCGGGATTATGTTTATCAATCCCGGGATTCATAGGTATCGAAAATAGCCCGGGATTGGATTACCTACTCATAAGTATGTGATAGGTCACATCTAAATATGGTATGTAAGATGAAAGTACTTAATGATGGTTCATTGCACAAACAACTCATTTCATATCGAAGTTCTGCCCATGGAAAATAAATCTAATGTTGACATTTTGTTTACATATTCAATTTTTACGTGATTGTTCATTTAAATATTAATGCTTCACCATCCATTCATAACAAATAATCTTTCATGGATTATCTTGACAAAATTTCCACGTCTAATAGGTAATTAATGTGGACGATGAAACTGTGAAATTTTTTTATAAATGAAACATAAAACAAATTCAATCATTAGTCTTAGTAACCTTTTCCGGCTACACTTTCATATTATATTATAGACTCTGTCTATCAGTGGCGAGGAGTGGAAGTAGGGTGTTAAGATTTAACATAAATAGTGCACACTAAACTTTGTCAGTCATATTTATTTATATTCATTGAACTAAGGATACAATTTGCAGATGGTACTAGTTCGTTTTTTTTTAATTTAAGTAAACCCTGCCTAAACCGAACCATAATAGTTTAGGTATGTTATAGCCTATGGGCGATCCGACAAAAATAGTGCACAATTTTTCAGTCATATTTGTTTGTTTTCGTTGAATTAAGAGGACAT
Source organism: Rhyacophila brunnea (assembly GCF_057557595.1). Lineage (NCBI taxonomy): Eukaryota > Metazoa > Arthropoda > Insecta > Trichoptera > Rhyacophilidae > Rhyacophila > Rhyacophila brunnea. The sequence goes on along the minus strand of NW_028232806.1, from coordinate 34,742,193 downwards.
AATGTGTCGCTAAATTTCAAAACCCGCTAAGTATAACACTTTCATTACCAACATATTTTGAGAAATTCATTAAAAACTTTTTGAACTAAAGAGGTTTTTGAATGTTACACATAGGGAGAATTGATAGACGCATTGATTTTGTTTCATAAATGACAGTCAATCGTAGCGGATTTTGAAAACGAATCCATTGAATTACTTGAAAAAAGTGATATAGCTGATTTTGGAATTTAGCTACACATATACAGATGGTGTTGGTTCTTCTTCTTGGTCGTACACTCATGGCTGAGGATCGTGACCACATTTGAATTTCATCATCCTTTGAGCGACCAAGACTTTCCATCCTTCTCTATCTTCCGCTTCTCTCAGGGCAGAAAGGATGGTGACCCCGGTCAGCTCTTTCACTTGGTCGCTCCAGCGCGCAGACGCTCTTTCTCTGCTTCGCCTTCCCTGGAGGCCACCTAAAACCACCAGTCTCTCCAGGTAGTCCGGTCCGCGTCTGACAATAGTCCAAAAAACAGCAGAATTCGTCTCAGACATATTGTCGAGAGCCGTTCCTTTATCTGCAGTCTCTGTATGATTGACTGGTTTGTCCTGTGCTCCGTTCAAGAAATACGAAGCATTCGGCGCCAACACCACATCCCAAAGGCATCAATTGCCTTCCGTTTCCTTGCCTTCAGGGTCCACGACTCGTGTTGGTTAGTCTGTTTAAAATTCATTAAGCCCTGCCTAACCAAACCATAATAAATAACAAATATTCTGCTATCTTAAGTTATGTACTTATCGTTTAATGGCATATTTTTTTTTTTTAAATATTTTTTTGACTATTATCTACTATGGCTTGAATTAGGCAGGGTTTAATTGAATTTTGAAAACTAACAAACACTATCTAGTATCTACAAATTGTAGTCTTAGTTCAATGAAAACAAATACGTTTTTGACAGTTAAAGTTTAGTGTGCGCTATTTATGTCGGATCTTAACAGCTTACCTCCACCCTTCGCTGCTAGTCTATAATATAGAGCAGAATTTCATAAATATCTTTGTTATGAACTGTGATAATATAGTATAAATAGATATTTATTGTTTTTTTTTTCCAGCAAAGAAAGAAAACCAACACAAATATAAATGAACTCACATTGTGAAGGATTTTCTTGGGAGTATCGTGGAGGTAGGTCTTCATCATACCAATATTTGTCATCAGCATAAGAGTCCATGCCAAAGATGGGAGGCACAGGCTGGTGAGGAGTAGGGAAGAATGAGGCCACGCTGTCTTTTTTGTTAGACACCAAGCTGTCACGCATGCTTGATTTACTGGAATAGAATAACAAGTAAAGTGATTAAATAAATAATAAAACATAAAAATCTGTATGATATCGACGCAAATGTAAAAAACAAATTACGGCAAAATTCGAATTATAGCTTGATTTGAGAAAATGATATCTGATCTACGTTCTGCACCCTAGCCCCAGAAACAACAATAACTCAATGAACATTTGAGTTATTGTTGATATAAATAAAAAGGATTTCAAGTTATACACATTTATATTTTTATAAAACTCGATGTTTTTAAAAATAAATATTAAAAATATTAAAACGATGAATAGTCAAAAATCGAAACGTTAAAAAATTGAAAACTTAATAAACTAAATTTTAATAATACATTTGACCATAAAATATAATGTAATAATAAGATGGGACCCTGCAACAAATTCACATTTTTTACAATTATTGTAAGTATATCTTTGACTTAAAAAAAATCTTTTTAATGTTTTCAGATACATATTTATTAATCAATGCAGCTGAAATTGTAAATTATCAAAAAAATATCTCAAATTGCAAGCTTCGTATTTTTCTGCTGGTACTCCAGTCTACTTTTAATATTTATTTTCTTCAGCAGTTTGTTAAAATGTTAACAAACTAATAATTATCAACAAAATACATTACAAATAGACAAAAATGTGTGATTCCTAAATACGATTAAAAACAAATGAATTACTATTGTCTATAGTAATGTATAATATATTGACATATCATTATTTTATTTTATAAGATTCTAAATTCAAATATCATTTGTATGGAACCATATGGAACTTTTGTTGTTTTCACTAGACATCGAAAAAAACATGAAATTTGCAAACTTCAATATTTGTTGCAAAAAAAAAATCCCACTATTTTTGGGACCCGGGGCTTTTATTCAAGCCATCAACCACCAAAATCAGTTCAGTGGTTTTTCCAGAATTTCGCATAGTGTACATAAATGAAGGCGTCCCTCGGAAAGGAGTTAATCGCAAAGTTGCAAAAACAAAATTGTTCAGGAGAGGATAAAAACGTTTTATTCGATCATACGGACTTTTGGAGTATATCTGTGATAATACTTATGTTCATGAAAACACTCTTTTTCATTGACAATTTTTTGTCAAAAAAGTCATATAAACCCCTCTTCTACGGTAAGCATTTTAGTATTACTAATATCCAATGACATTAATGTCATAAATAATGTCATTGTTAATATCTCAAAAACTGTTGCAGATAAAATAATAAAACTTCCCAATAACGTGAGCAATGCTATATAGACCCGTTTTACACTTTTTGACATGATGTATTATGTAGACCCAATTGTAGACCCCTTTTCGGGGGACGCCTTCAAATATAGAATAAATTAGGTACCTGACATATTCATAGAAAAAGCCATATCTCCAAACCAAGAAGATTATCAACAGGAAGAATAAAATAACTCCAATGGAAATTCCGACCCATACTGTAACAATATGGGCATCGTCTGGAAGTGGATATACCTGAAATAAAACCACATTTACTTATAAAAATCATATTTAGTAAAAAATAATTATGCTGTCCGTAATCAAATAAACATTGTATAAAACCATGCACAAAATATGTACTGACAAACAAGCAAATGTGGTAGGTTTTTCTTTATGGATTGTCCAAACCACATTTAATTAGCTTGCAATGTTTGCAGGTGTGAACTTGTGTCGAGCTTTAAACAAATGATTGTGCACATGTCTTCCTCTGTATCAAACTGATATTTTTATTTAGAAGAGTGACAATTGTTAATAATTTCTCTCTGTAATCCATGAAAAGAAACAACAATGGTAAATTTTATAAAATTTATCATCAAATACTATCATTATTACGGTGGTTTGGATTGACCAAACGAAAAAGCTCAGAAACCTCTACCCATCTCAAAATTAATAATTTTGCACATATAAATGAATTTACCACAAATACCTATTATATTAGATGTTACACCAGTGATCGGCAACCTTTTGAGAGACTGGGTAAAAAAATTCAATTTTCAAAAATTTATTTGGTACTTAAGTGGGTTAATGTTTGAAACCATTTTTTAATATTTTTAAAAACAATTCCATTTTTATAAACTGAAAAATATGTGCATATAATATAATACGTATATTTGCATATGTATGTGGAAATACAAATTTATTTTATATAAACATACATATTACAATTGCCGACCACTGGTTATGAGTATACTTATCTTGTCACCACAGAAAAAAAAATCTGCTTTCCACAAAACCTACTCTCAAAAGTTGTATCATTCACTTTCTTTTTACGCCGTCCCTAAGCAGTGTGTGTCTTGCCTATCTCTACCAGATGTCACTGGCTATAATTATAAGCATTGTAAATAAGTTGATGTTATACTTACTTCTAAATTTAAACTGGAAAGGTTCATGTATTGATGATATCTGAGCCACATATCGGCCAAATGATCACTGGTAAGTTCATATGTGTCAGAGTCATTGTCAAAGTGGACAGGAATGGAGTAAATTATGTGGACACACGTGTCACTGTCAGGCCAATTGTAGAAGCAGCTGCCGATTTGATGGTAGTTCACATTTTCTAGGCTGAAATCAATAATAAAAAACGTGTGGCGACATCTGTATAAAAATATGTAATTGACACGTGTATAATTTGGACTTGCATTGTGAGATGGCAGTATTGAAAATATTTATCAACTTAGCTAATAAAACAGAAACACGCTGAGAAGCAAGAAACTTCATTTATCATGTCAGCTCTGTAACCAAGCGGTTGTCTTGTGCTCCTATACATGGCCCCCACATCCTGAAGCGGGCCCCCATACCCATCGTTTAGGTTAAAGGCAGTCTGTCACACTACAGTGGCGTTTTTCAGATGGTGTTCGAGGTCAAATAAAATTCTGTGTATTTTTAGTGATTTTTAACGAATTAAAATAGCCCTGCAGGTGACTTTTTTTACCATTAAAGCCAATTTAAGATGTGTTTATCTCATTTATCTGGTCGACTCGCCACGCCGGGCCCCACTGAGCCCAGGCCCCTATTAAGAATAGGTACTCACATATTATTACAGATGGTGTTGGTTAGTTTTGTAAAATTCAATAAGCCCTGCCTAAACCAAATCATAATCGATAAAAAATATTCTCCTATCTATAAGATATCTAAAATTATGTAGGTTTAGCGGCATAATTTTAGATATTTTATAGGTTGACGAGTGTTTTTTGACTGTTTATCTACTATGGCTTGGATTAGACAAGGTGTAATTTAATTTTTAAAACTAACCAACACCATCTACATATTGGACAACAAATCAAGTATGACTGACAAAGTTTAGTATGCACTATTTTTGTCGGATCTCCACAGCTTACCTCTACCATTCGCCACTGAGAAAGTAGTCTTTGTTTAATGAAAACAAGTATGACTGACAAAGTTTAGTATGCACTATTTTTGTCGGATCTCCACAGCTTACCTCTACCATTCGCCACTGCGATAGATAAGTACTGGAACCAACAGGTATTACTTAAAAAACTACTAAAACTTTCAATTTCAAAAGAGGATTTATTTCAAATAAACAGAAACATACAACATTAATAACAAATTTAATATATGGCACAATACTAAATGTAAACATTAATAATTAATTAGTAAATATTTAAATAATAACATTCTATAATTAAATTACTTTTTAATCAAGGTTGAATGTACATAAGACTTAATAAAAGTGACATTATTTTGAAAAGCCAAAGAACATATTATTTAAATAATTATTATTGTTATGAAAAAATCTTTGAAATAATCGTTAAAATATCGAATACACATCTTTCACTTATCAAGTAAAAGCTCAAAATTAAACTACTGACCCAAAAATCCTTCTTTAGAATAATTTCAAATAAACTATGCAATCTGACATGTTCAAATTCCTACCTATAAATTAGTTAGTAATATCGTTACAATTAGGGATTCCAATCCCGGGATCCCGAGCTATTTTCGATACCTATGAATCCCGGGATTGATAAACATAATCCCGGGATTTCGGGATTGATTTTTTTATCAATTTTTATGGAAAATAAAATAAAAGCGAAAATATAACAGAAAAAATACTTTAAAATAAAAAATAACTACATTAGAAATAAACTGAGTTTGAATGATGTTTGATTTATACCCATGTGTAGGTTGCCGATTCATTTTATTTTTTCACATAAATTATTAAAAATGGAAAGATTGGAAAAAAACAATGCTTCGCACTTTTAACAAAGTAATTCCACCATGATATCATACGTTTTACGGCAGTTTCATATTTGTCTGACTAATTAGATTTATGAAGCGGAAAGGCCATAAGTACGCCATGATTATTTGCTTTACTATTTTAAATCTCGCTAATCCATTTATTAAGTCTTTACTATCAGAAGCAGCAATCTCCTATTAAATCCACATTATTATTTAAATTACAATATTATTTACTCCGTTAAACTTGTGTATTTCCAAGATTGAACGTATACAATATTAACAATAAATTTCTTAAACAGTATAAATTATACTAGATTTATTTTTGACCGATTTTATCAATGTTATTTGTAAATATAAAAATTTTATATTAACAATGGAAAAAATGCCAATCCCGGGATTGTCAAATTGTAATCCCGAAATCCCGGGATCAGAATTTTGGCTCGGGATTGGATTCCCTAGTTACAATGATTTAAATTGTAAATACTGTAGCTATTTCTTAACACGTTGATCGCCATGGGGGTCACCGGTGACCGGCATTGGATTACATTCAGGGGGCCATGGGGGTCACCGGTGACCGGCAAAGAAGACCTGCCTTAGAGTTGTTCTACAGCGCCGGCGGGCACGCGCGCAGTGCATTTTTCGATACGCGGTGACCGGCATGGCACTTCTGTATATTACTGCCACTTGGCCTGAAAATAAGTCTTCCCAGTCACAAAATATAGGCTCACTAATGTAAAGAATGTACATAATGAAAAAAAAAGTTTTCCTTTTAAATTGTAAATGTGTTTTTATTGATATAAAAATAAAAATTAAATAGATTATAAAAATGTAAGTTATAAAAAATATGTAAATAATAAAAAAAATAGAATAACAAAAATGATTATAAGGTTTGTATACGTATATTTCCAGTTTATGTGTATCCAGGTATTATACTACCCAATTTGAAAACATTATTCCGTATTTGTGCCTTTTCTGTTTATTATACTATCTAAATCTAAATATAATTCGACCGCGAAATGGCACCATGCTCTCGTCAACACATATGGACAGGTGACCGGCGAAATGGCCGGCACGGCCCAATAGAATAAATTAACTTGTTGGCGCCGCGACGGACACATGTGGCCGGCACATCATAAAAACCAATATTTACGTAAAAAAATCATCAAAATGAAAAAAAAACATTATATTCTTTCATAACCTATCAAATAATACCTTAAAAACAAATAATCATTTTTTAACTATTTTATGTAAAACTAGTTGGCGATCAATGTGTTAAAAGAATAATGTAGACAGACATTAGGAATTAATTGCAATGACACTTGGGTCGGTAACTTAATCAATTACATGTACCTACTCGTCCGTGAACGAAAAATATGTGTTCAAGTCCTACTCGAACCAAATTTTTTCTTATCGGCTTTTCAAAATAGATTGTTTCTAAAAACTTAATTGAAAACTTCTTGTAAGTAACAAGCTACATTAGTAATACGAGTTCTACCATGTAAATGCCAATAATTAATACTCTTAATATTTGACGATATCTATCCTAATAAATCACATTGGTAAAATAACTGACTAAATATACTTATTAACGGACCATAAGTTCTTGGCACGTTAGGCAGGATTGTTTTATATATATATATATATATATATGCGATTAGGAGCCAAATATGTATTGTTGAATTATAATACTTATATTTTTATTTAATGTTTGTAAAATTAGTTAAGTGCTTTATGTAATATGACTTAGAACATAATTCGTACTGTTAGAAATGAATAACTGTAAAAACACATAGCCCTATGAGAATTAATGAAACAGAGTTAAGACGCATAGGACTTTACTGTGGATTAATCGATAAAAGGTTCGATTTAGGCATGCTTAAATAAGTCCCATTATTACAAGTTTTTGGAATATTTTATCTTCAGATTTTAGTCATTTCCAATATACTTGATTTGACATCCTTTCAGCACCATGGCCAGTGAAATTTATGAATTTCACTAATCTTTTGTTGCTTTAAAATTATGCTGGATAGGCATTATGCATAGAACGCATGAGAAGATACTATGCATGCATTCCCTGAGGGTAAGAGATCTATCCGGCTGAAACTGATATGGCAGCATTATGACGTGAGGGATTTGAGGATGCTTAACAAGAGCAATTGAAAATACCAATTAATCTCAAAAATTAATATAAAATGACATTTAAAAATTAGCTGATCTAAGTAAGAAACATCCAACATACTCCATATTGATTGAAATATATTTAACTTTTTTAATTAAAAATAATATGTAAATTCAAATTTTATTGCTATTATTAATAATTTTTTATATTGTTTTCAACATATAAGATATGCTTCCTGATTTACTAAGTTTCAAACAACATTTTTCTCTTTGATTTTTAATGAAAGGCTCAAATTCCGCTGGATTAATGGATTTATTGTTCAGCCCCGAAACATACCAATTAGGGGGTTCTGAGCTATATATAACCATTAGTCTTATGGCCAATCTAGTCTTGTACAATACAGATGTATTCTTCTTAACCACAAGAGAAAAAAACATTATTCTTGTCTTCAGATATGTGTTTGATAATGCATAGTCCAAATATGAATGACATTCGAATGATCCTAGTGATGGTGGCAAAATAAACAGACACAACTTGCCATCACAAAAAATATTTTCGTTATAACTAATGCAAAATATTGTATCGACTCTATAATTAGTAAGGTCATCATCACATATTACAATTTATTAGGATAACATCATTTTCAAACTGGTAAGTGAATAGCAAAGAATGACCTTTTGGCTGATTTAAAAAAAAAAAAATCACTATAATGCAGGGGTAGTCAACCTGGTCCCTACCGCTCATTAGTGGGCGTTCCAGCTTTCATGTTGGGCGGTAGGGGTTTTATAAACATTTTCATTATATTTTCATAAAATTCCCCGTGACAATTTAAATATCAGAAAATAAACTATTTGTATCGCTCTATAAAAGAATGCCTGTCTTATAAATCCAAATATGTAGAAAATGATATTCAGTTTATTGATACCTTTTCCTATCTCATACCTTGTGGAATCAGGCTTTAGTGCTGTTCATAATCATAATATTATGACCAAAGAAAGAAACCTCCTGAATATTTCCGAAAGAGGAGACCTTCGTTTGTTCCTCACAAAAATTGAGCCAGATATCCATTATTTAGTTTCACAACATCAGCCTCGGGGATATCATTAATAATTTAATTAATTAAATGTAATTTCATCAGACTTCATGCTTCTATGTAAGTATGCATAGTATAAATAAAAAGATAGATTACTTAACTACAGTAAGTTGTTTTATAAAGATTTATTCTGCCAAACTTGGCGAAAGCCTGACATAAAGTATTTGGTAAGTAATTATTATTATCTGCTTTATAAATTTTATAAAGTAAAGTTACTTCCCTACTTTATAGATCACTATTAGTGTGGAACCGGTGGGCGGTCAGAAAATTTTACTACAAAAGTGGGCGGTAGGTATAAAAAGGTTGACTACCTCTGCTATATAGATGTAAACCGTTGACCAAAATTTTAATTAAACAATATTTTTCGAGAGGGATTTAGAAATTAGATAACCTATTTTGATGTTGAGTATTTCTACAGCTATAACTAATGCAAAATATTGTATTGACTCTCTATAATTAGTAAGGTCATCGTCACATATTACAATTTGTTAGGGTAACATCATTTCCGAACTGGTAAGTGAATAGCAAAGTATGACCTTTTGGCTGATTTTTTTGAGAGATCGAGAGATTGGATAACCTATTTTGATGTTAAGTATTTCTACAGCTATAACTAATGCAAAATATTGTATTGACTCTCTATAATTAGTAAGGTCATCATCACATATTACAATTTATTAGGATATCATCATTTTCGATTTGGTACGTGAATAGCGAAGAATGACCTTTTGGCTAATTTTTTTATAAAACATCGTAAGATGTAAAAACGTTGGCCAAAGTTTTTATTAAACAATATTTTTTTCGAGAGCGATTGAGAGATTAGATAACCTATTTTGATGTTGAGTATTTCTACAGCTAGCATGTATGCAGAAATTTTAGACAAGAGAATGACCTTTCTGCTGTTGCTGTCAAAGTCCGTAAAGTAAATATAATTTGATTACTTGATTAGTCTGTCAAAAACTTTTACTTGGGAGTTTATATATTTCAAATTCTAATGAATTTGACTCCTGTATTACTTTGGATTTGTTTTTATTTAACCTTATCACTACCAGCCAATTTTTACTAGATGGACACTTGTAGGCCAGCTATTTTCAGAATAAAATAAATCCTTTAAAAAATATGAAATAGGAACGGAATGATAAATATTTGTGAAAAAAAAATCGTGAATATTTTCACACTAAAATGATAAATATTGTTTATAAAATATACACATAATGTTTATTCAGAAGTTATGACGTTTACAATAACCCGCGAATATATTCGTGTGTGGCCTGACGCGACATACATGCTTTGGCGAGTTAATTCGTCCGTGGCACTAATTCTAAAAAAAATGTTTTTAAATGAAACAAATCTATCGTTAATTTTCATTAAAATACGCCATTGGTCTCCATCATACCTTTATGCTGTAAAAATATTATACATCAAAATAGGGTATTTGAGAAGAAAATAGGGTATTTGAGAAGATAATATTGTCTCATTCAAATAAAAGATATGTCCATTCGAATTAGATAAGTATCATAAAATGCTTTGTGGATGGTAATACAATTGCATGGATAAAATGGTTGCCTAAAATCTGTCATGCTAATACTAATAGCTCTTAGTGATTTTTGATGATGAACAGAGTGGAGTGTCTATAATAATGAATTCAACAACTATCATAGTGCGAGAAGAAATATATTGTGCGCTAAGTTATTGATTCAGTATCTATTTTATCTTATTATCTATTTAGTAACAATATAATTTTTAAAATCTCATTACATTAATACTGCTTTGCTAAGTAAAAAGACAGTGTCTTTGGTTTTTGTGAAATGAGAACCAAAGTTTTAAACTACCGTTTCTCCTATATTATGTAAAATCATTGGATTGTTTTGCCATAGGGTCGTATGCATGAGATTCCCAAATACTTTACAGGCTAAATACTGCTCATTTGTATGCATGAGTGCAAATGTAATCCGTTGGTTAGCGACGTAACGATCTGGTGTCATAATGTGTCATGGCGTCCATATAATGGCAAACTTATAAAATTTCATTCCCCGATAATTAATTTAAAATTTTGAAATTGTAAATGTGTCTGAAAGTGTGCAAACGGTACCATATAAATTTAATAATTATAAATGAATAATTATTATGAACTTTAAATAATTTATCAGTTATTTTATCACATTTATTTTATAATTCTACCGTACGAAAGGATAAAGTATTCCTAGTGAAAATTTCCATTTGGTGGCAATACATACAGTTATATTGTGACTAACTTCACTTCAATCATTTCTATTATGAGATGACAAAATGGAATAAGAATAAATGAATGAATGAAATGAATAAACAGCATGACTAGGAACTGTTTTTAAAGTTCGCAAATGTTTTACAGAGTCTACAAAATGAATGAGGGCCTCAAGCAAACGTTTGTTGTAATGAATGCATTATTAAAATGACATTTGAAAGTGACATATAAAGCAGCCATTTTGAATGACGTGTGACGTCAGATTGCTTACGTCACAAACAGTGCTATACGCTATATGGTGGAAAATCGGTTAAATAGCTTATAAAGAATTTCGGAATCTCATATATACGGCCGATAATCTCTAAAGATAATGTCAAAACAATCCAATTATTTTACATAATATAAAAGAAAAGGTAGTTGAAAACTTTGGTTCTCATTGCACTAAAAACAAAATACTGTCTTTTTACTTAGCAGGTCAGTATAATATTACATTACATTTTGTTATGTTAAAAAACACAACAACGTACCTATCTATTTAATTATTCAAACTTTTTAGGAAAAATAAAATTATAATAAAATAGATACATACAATAATATATTTGTAGCTGAAATACATTTTTGTATTACATAGAAACATAACCATGAGAAAGATACACTGTTAAAAAAATGTTACTAATGTCTAGTCCGGACCGAGATACATCTGTACGTAAACATTTATATGAACACTTTACTTAACGCTCCCGCCACTGTGGTGTCCTGTTGTAACCAAACAAAGGCGTTGAGTGCACATGTGCAACTTTGCCAAACAAAATTAATTTAATAATATGCGATTTTCCTTTAGAAAATTTATCAACGGATTCTTGAACATGATTAAAATTTAATTGAAATATTGCTATAATTTTGTGATTGAAATTTGCTGATTTTTATCAAACATTGTGGTTGTTCGTGCGTATCTCAGTGGCGACAGGTGGAGGTAGGCTGTTAAGATCCAACATAAATAGTGCACAATAAACTTTGTTAGTCATATGTATTTGTGTTTATTGAACTAACAATGCAATTTACAGATGGCGTTGGTTAGTTTTAAAAAGTCAATTAACCCCTGCCTAAACCAAACCATAATAGTTTTGGTATATTTTGGGCGATCCGACAAAATTATGCACACTTTTTCTTTCGTACTTATTTGTTTTTGTTGAATTAGAAATAGGTACATATTATTACACATGTAGGTTAATTTTTTTTAAATTTATTAAGCCCTGCCTAAACTATAATAGATAAAAAATATTATTCTATCTATAAAATATCCAAAATTACTTCGCAAATTTACTTAAATTAAATTACTTAAAATTTAATAGCATAATTTTATATATTTTAAAGATAGACGAGTATTTTTTTTACTTTTATCTATTATGGTTTGGTTTTGCAGGGTTTAATTGAATTTTAAAAACTAACCAGCACTATCTGCAACTTATAGGTTAGTTCAATGAAAACAAATACGTATGACTGACAAAGTTTAGTGTGCACTATTTATGGCGGATCTTAACAGTCTACCTTCACCCTTCGCCATTAAACTAACTTGATTTGAAACTAACAGCCACAAATGTTCTTTTAACAATGTTTGTATACAGTTTTCATACAATGTCCATGTGTTCACATACAGATGTATCTTGGTTTGAACTAGGCATAAGTTATACATCAAAAATATATTTGTAGACTGAATGATAATACAGCCGAACTTGGTTATTACGAGGAAGATAGGACCTAATGAATTTAAGCGGTACTCATTATATCAGAGAATAGGTATTTTTAAATGAACGGTCACATAACAAAAAAAGTAAAAAATAAAAAATCTGAAAACCATCGTAAAAATCCCTAAAACAAGCATGGCCTACATAAACTACAAAAGAAGTTGTTTATTGTAATGAATGCTGGTAGGTACCTACGGACTTCACAGACCTTGGATTTTTCAACCATATGCGTGGATTCTTTTTCATTATTATTGGCGAAAACAACAATTAGGTAGGTACTTAGACACTTAACTACTGTCATAAACATAATCCGTCCCCGGCGGCATCGTGTCCGATCAGATTTTATTGCTTAGGGTCGAAATGTTTTTAAACGATCGATACATTAACAGTATTTTAGCTCGGTATATCCGATAAGTTGCTCGTTATAACAGTGAATAAATGTACAAGGAAAATCATAAACCAAAATGTCAACGAATGTTTCCTCATTACATCCGAGATCGTAATAACCGAGTTTGACTGTATTACATTTAATAATTCTGACTTAAATAATAAATTATTGCTGGAATAAAATTGAATGTTTTGATAAGACAACAGATTATCAGCTGATTCATTCTTGTATTACCAATGAATGTGAAATACATTTTAGATAATCTCGTTTTCTGTCCAGCATTTTTGAAATAGATCTACATAAGTAATGAATTAAATAAGAAATCCCCTTTTTGTAGTTACGTTTTTGTGTTAGTAACATAGCGAATTAGTAAGTATGTACATATATTATAGTTACAATCAATGTAATGCCCATTTACCCAAATACATATTTTACATATTAATAATATAATAGCTAATTGCTTTGAGTATCTTTGAAGCCTGTTATTAATCTTCATAAGTCTCTTCTACACAGCTTCTACAAATAGTATATATAGTTTTTTGAATGACTAAATAAAACTATATACAGTACACTCTCAGAAATCCGCCGCTCGATTATCCGACAACTACTATAATCCGGCGTTATTTTTACTAGTTGAAAGCACAAAAACAAGCTCTATAATTCGCCGGTATTCGATAGTCAAATTAAGTAGTTCGCCGCGTACAAGTATAAAACACAGATGAGCCAGGTCTATTTTGGAAACTTCTCCTTTGTAAAACGTACGTTCATCGCGAAGAAAGTAATGTACCAGGGAGGAAACTGCCCAAGGACCGCATCACAATTATGCCGTGCTCCAATGCAACCGGGACACGCAAAATGAAGCTTTTGGTCATAGGGAAAGCCAGGAATCCTAAGCCATTCAAGAATATCTGCCTCACTGAACAACTGGTTGTGTCAAGTGATTTACTGTTTAATATTTAGTTAATAAACTTGGTTTATAAATATGTATAATTTAGTTAATACTTGATTTTAATTATAAATAAAACCGTAATTTTCTAGTACTTACAAATTTCTTAAAAAAACTATTTTTACGAAATACCTGTTTTAATTTTCACCATATTTTGTATGCATGCACTATAATCTGCCGCTTTTACTAATTCAACACTTGTCTGGTTTTTGGGGTGGCGGATTACTGAGAGAGTACTGTAATGGAATATTTTAATTCATAATTTTAAAATGTAGTTTAATAAAATTTATACAATAGGTGCTTATACTGTCCACAAATTTCAAATGATAGGTATATAAAATCATTTATACATATAAAGTTTATTACTAGGGGTAGCCAAAAAAGTACCAATAATAAAATCTATATTTAATTTTGCTACTTTTTTGATGACCACTATTTATTACAAAAAATTATATTATAAAAAAAAATATTAAGTACAATGCAATTAATATAATTGCTAAAATAAGTCAAGTTATTTTGGCGTTAAACATTTATTATAAATAAAGTTCACTATTAACAACAAAAAATTAATCTTTGGTTTATCTTATAAAACTATATAAGTATCTAGGTAACATTGATAAAAGAACTGAGGCTATTGGTTTCAAAGTTGATTACCTCCATTTTATTATTTTTGATATTTTCTTGATTCTGGTTCTGCAAGTACTGTTTTATCATAAGTAAATATATATTCATAAACTATCAAATATCTGTTTCTTGGTAAAATAGTATTAAACCAGAAGTTGATTGCAATGTTGGTTATATATTCTATAAGCTGCCATCTTTTTTTTTGTCTACCAATTTTCAAGATGGTTTTCTTTCTTGCTTCAGTATTCGCTTTTTCTAACTACAGACGATTCCGCTTTATTTTGCAACCACTTATTTGGGTCAAATCTCAAGAAAAGGAAACCAAGCCAATGAACCAACAGTATGTAATTTACATCACTAATTGGGACAACATTCTGCTTAATTAAGAGAGAACTTTAAGATTACAATACGGGATATCCGACAACCAAAGTCACCAACTGTCACCAACCAATGTCATTATCTTACAGAGTACATATCTGTATACTGTAGGGATCAACCACTACCATACCTTATTCACTAAACGCTACACCACCTCGCATATGCAAATTTGCTTTCTGTCAATTTTATTATTTTAGTATTATAGGAATAAATCTTTTTTTTATGCGGAATTCGCTTAATTGGGGCAGCCGCTTAATCGGGCCAAAATGCTCTAGCTAGTCTACTATGCAAGTCCCGATGTATCCCAATAAAACAAATCAATTGCATTTACAAATATGTTCGCGAGTAGAAAATATTCTATTTGCAGTCCTAAATACGCTTTTATGAATATCTCAAAATGGCGAAATATGTAGATAACCAACTTTAAAACCAATAGCCTCAATTGTCACTTTCGTAAATCTGACACGGTACCAAATAGGTATCTATTGAATACTTTTAAAAATGGATATTTTCTCCTGAATACTTTTATAATACCTGTTATAGGACAAATAATTTGGCATTGAGACCAGTAGTTTCTTTTTAACAAATAGGTAACTATTACCATAGTCAATATATAATATATATTACATATTATTATAATACTTCAGGACCTAAGTATCTTTTTTATACACTTAAGGTAAATCTTAATTTTTTTTAATTAAGTAGACAAGATTAATAAAGACGTAAGTAGATATATTATATTATCTACAGAGGATTATCTACAATTAAAAAATATGTCATAATTTATTATGATAGAAAATAATTGATATTTTTATAATAGTCATAAATAAAAATGATATGGTTAGAATGATTTTAAAAGAATTGTAAAATAATTCATACAGAAATATTAAGTACTACAATTTATTAGAATAAATATTTTGCTTCTAGGTAAGTATATGTAAATATTAATGAAATTGCCTAATTGAAAGTGTTTGACTATTATAAAACTTGATTTTACTAAAATTAGATTGTGTAAATGTCGTCTGAGCTATCCCACATTTTGTAAATAATTTATTATTCATGATTTAATCATATTTAAAACCCAGCAGGTCTATTCTTAACGGTTACCACTTCAGCACGTTTCCATTATTTTCATTGGTCAAAATTAGCACGGAAGGCATTCTATAAATAAAACACTTATCGGCCGCTATCTCTAATTCATAATACGACAAAAATTTAGATTGGTAGACACGTCGGTCAAATTCGGATATGTTCGTAATGGCAAACCCAAGCAGATAAAGCCGAACGAGCGCCATCTAGTTGGCAATTAGCCGAACACAAGAATTTTGCATTGACACGTCAGACATATCAACATAACCTACAATTTTCTTAGTCATGTCATTGCGATTGCAGAAAAACAGTCAGATCTTGCGTCTTAATTCTCAATATGTAAAATTGACATACTCTGTCTCGTACTCAAAGTTAGCTTTACCTTTTGACAGTTCAGACGGTTAACTTTTTTACATTAGCTGCCAGAATACGTAAAGTGACAAATGTGTTATATTTATCACAATTAGCTCTTTTTTGATGTTAAGTGGTGATATGTTAGAATAGGCCTGCAGGTGAAGTAAGTTTTGGAAAGGTTGATTTATTTGGTTAATACTTTAATTGGTATGGGATCTGGTATTATTTCATCAATCCACCTATAACTGTGTAATGTGTTCAGTTCAGTAGAACTTTATACAACCCAATTAAACGGTCCAGGATAAAACAGGATCAACCCTCAAATTTTTAATTTCAAGAAATATTAAGTACAAAGTGTATCCGAATCTATGAATCAAAACAAATCAAATTTGATTTACCCATTGGAAACAGATTTAAAAGGAAAAAAGATGAGCCAACATCAGAGTTCACTAGAAATGCAACAACTTATTATTATATTTACTTTCAATAGTTCTTTTAAAATTGTGTAGTTATTAATATACCTATTTCAAATGATAAAATCTTTTAAAAATGTGGGCTTTGAAGAAATATTTAAAAATAAAAATTACCAAGAACAAGTGCCACCAAATTGATACCATATGATTAACAGCGGCATCAAATTGGTATTAATTGTCTACAATGGGTTAATTTGATTACAGAATCATAGGAAACCTATGCATTTAAATTAACAAACTTTGGTAGCCTGGGTACACTTTCGTGTATATTGGTCAACATGCAATGAATGCAGGTTCAAGTTTCCGGCTGGCATAATAGTTTTTTCAAAATTTCTTATAATACCTAGGTATGTTACTGAGGTGTTCCGAATCATCTATACTAAATTTATGGTTGATACTATTTTACCTCTAAGATATTTTACTATATTCTTTAGGTAAAAAGATGCCCAAAGCCCACTTTGTTCAGGCCGCGGCACAAAATAGTGAATTTCGATGGTAGTACTACTAGTTATTGCTTATACTTCGAATGCAATATGGTAAACTGTTATCATATTGCATTCAATGTTAAGTAATAACTAGCGCTACCATCGGAAATCGTGATTTAGTGCCACGGCTTGACTATATATTCTTGAAAGATGCCATACTTAGTCCGAAAAGACAGTTTTGATAAAAAGCTTAAGAGGCAATTTTCATAGATGGCAGAGTTCTCAGAGTGAACTCATTTTAACTAAAATGAGGGTTAGTACTATTTTCTCCCAGACTTTACAATTATTAATTGTGACTTTCATTAATGTATAATAGTAATGTAAAAGAAACATTTATAATCATTTTTAAATTTCACATTCATGTAAATGTAGGGAAATCATTAAATTTTCATCTGAATGGGGATGATGAAGTTTATACCAGCTTCTCTTGAACGATTTTGCAATTAGTGAAACTAGTCTGAGCGTATTCCTTCTCGACGGGCTTCCTCTTGCTAGTTTTTGATTGGAAAACAGCCTCCACTTGGACTTTGACCCTCGCCGGAGCCAGGGCAGGAGACGAATGAGCGGGAGTAGCCGGAGAGACGCGAGCCGAGGATACCTGACTCCTGTGCGGAGAGTGCAGCGGGATAAATTGATCGGGGGCTTGCGATCACAAGGCGACGGCGGCGCAGTTGGAAGCCGGAACTTCCTTCTTGCGGTCGCGGCCGCCGGCCGACGGCTAAGTCTGCGACTGGACCATGGAGATGCTGGCCGACTCCGGAACCGAATGCGTCTGGCTCGTCTCGTCTGTTGAATCATACAGAGGAAACTCGCAGCACAGGATGAACTTCAAGGTTTTGGGTACTTCCACGTAAATAGCCGGAGGAATCGGAATCAATGGAGACGTCGAGGATTTATAGTATCGGTAGTCCGCGTTGTCTCGGTGTCTCTCGTCGGAAGACCGTTCCAGAGCAGGCACGCCCGAAAGAAATAGAATTATCATTGTCGTAAAGATCGGTGACAAAATGGCGACCCACTCGAAGCCTTGAATGACGTTCAACGATATGATGAAAATCCCCCACCACAAGACGATCTCTCCAAAGTAGTTGGGATGACGAGATAGTCGCCAGAGCCCATCGTTGCACCATTTCCCACAGTTAGCCGGGTCTTGACGGAACGAGAACTTCTGCAAGTCGGCGTACGTCTCCGCGAGTAATCCGACGAAGAATATTCCGGTGCCGGCCGAATCCAGAGTCGTCATGGTCTTCGGAGACCGAGGATACGAGTGGTGAGGCGAATTCACCACCATCACCGGCAGGCTGACTATGTACACCCACACCGCTTGGAACGTGTAAAAGACTGCGAATCGGAGAACATTGCTCTTTCTGTCTTCAAACTTTTCATCGCGGCCTATCTGAACAATTCTGTAGAGGAGATATCCTGATAGGCGGGCTCCCCATAGGCAAACGAACACAGTGACCATTAGCTGCCGGCTGTCGTAGGATTTGGCCAGACTACCCCCCTGCCCCAGGAAGAAGGTCATCAAAGCTATTATGATGAAATTGGCCCCTCCGGTGAAATCCGTCAGCTTGTCGCATCTGAACGTGGCCGCAATCGTGAAGAACACCACTTGAAGCGCGAACGTGACCATCGCGCTAATGGCCATGTTGTTTTTATCTAAAATCACCGTCATTTTTACGCTTATTTTGGACAAGCTAGCTTTTAACACGCGTGCTAGATGTAAACAACTCTGTCGTTTCCGCTTTAGCGCCAGAACAACGAGCTAGCGCATAATTATTATGTACTTAGCTTATTTATTTTAAAAATAAAATGTTCGTCACATTTTGATAATATCATCGAGGGAAACTAAAAGATTACACTCATATTTCATTATGTTTTTACAAATAGAAATCATTACAAACTAAAACATTGTTCGTACAACACGAGATAGGCATGTTGCACTAAAATCAGCTGTGAACGAAACATCGATCGATATATTTTCCGAGCGCCGCATTGCTGTATTCGGCATACACAAAAATGTGAAATTCTATTAATAAAAATTGCACATGCACAATTTAATTATTCCGTATACGGTTTATTATTGTTTCACTTTTTTAAATTGTAATAGACTAATACTGCATCTCGTTTGGCTTTCACAATAAATTCGGACATAGTTTTAAAAATATTAAAAACGAATACTGAACGTATTATGTATAGATGTCAACTGATTACGTTGGGTAAAACACGTAGAACAACGTCTGCATTATGCGAAAAGTAAGTCATCTGAAGATGCTTGGCTGTATGCCAATTTGTTTCTAGTGCAAATTACGCATTATTTACGATAAATGCATTCAATGCGAAAAAGTCAAAACTTAAATAATATCTCCTGTCAAAATCAGCGCCTGCGTACGCGTAATCCTCTATACACTGTTGCCAATGTTGCCACTTGCACCGTGAAAAAAAATGTAGCCACGCTTAGAATATAAATTAGATATATTGATAATAAAACCTCTATAATTCAAATAATTTTTCGACATTTCATTTTTATTAGATCCCTAATTCAGTCACTTCCATTTTTATTATTGGTTAAATTATAAATAAAGTAAAAATCTTACATTGTGATGTTGTCGACTGTAATATTGTTTTCCGAGCAATATTTCTCCGCAACGAACGCCAAATTCTTTCTGAAATTTTCACTAATGTTGAGGAAGGCAGTTGGAGTAAGTCCTTTCAAGTAAATATTGCTTTCTTCCATTGGTGCTACAGTCACAGGAGCCTCTTCTGTAGTTGGGGGCATAGTTGTTGTTGGTAGTTCGCCTAACATACAAGCATATTTTAGTACATAGGTATTCTTTTAATAATTTTAACCTATCCACAAAAAGTACCGGTAAATGTGCCGCAGAGGTGGCCATGAGATATCGTCGCTATAGGATTGGTTTGTCGAATATCCGTTTTTGTCGAAATCGACCTTTTAATGCAGAATGATTTTTTGTATCTAAATGGACCAGAACCATCTTTTTCTTTAAATTGCTTTGTAATGAAAACAGCATTCATATGCTGTAAAAACAACAATTTAAATACCTTCATGTATTTAAATATACAGCGACGATAATATTACAACTTTCTTTTTAGACTAAACCAAACTTAACCTAACCTACCCCAACCTATTATTACCTCATATTATAATCTTAGTTTGTGATAATGGTGCATCAAAATGTGTGAAAATTTCAAATTTTCAATTAACAATAATTATTGGATCGAAAAGCCGATGCGCCGACAGAAAAAGGTATTTTATTATAATTGTCTACATGGAATAAACTGTTTTCGTAAAAAAAAAAACATAAAAGCTTATGGCCACCTCTGCGGCACAATTACCAAAATACCTTCAAGTCGCCATAATAATAATTAATTTTTTTATGTTTTTTCACCATATTATTATGAGGTACCTACCTATCTATTTTCAACAACCGATATGATAATTTTGTTTTATATAAGTAATGTGGTTTTATGTGTATTATGTTTCAATGATTCGTTTTAATATTAGTTTTTTTACCATTTGAGTCGCTTAGTTGCTAAACCCGCTCTGGAGGTTTTTTTGAGTTTCGAGTAAATCATGAAAAACTGTTTTGTTCATTTACGATGTTGTTGATGCTAGTAGTGGTGACGTTTATATAGCGATTTAAACGTTTGCTAAAAATCATGGTTTGAATCGCGACATTTGATTGGTTGGCTATGTAGAGCGGATTTACAACCTGTTATTTATCCTAGAATGGATATGGCGACTCAAGTCAATTCAATATTTATTGAGATTTTTTGGAACCGGTGTTGCCACTTTTCAGATATTCTGACTGAGGACTTGAATTCTCATGTGATGCAATCCGGCTAACCAGATCGTCGTTTACCCTTAGGATATGTTAACAAAGCCCATTTTGCTGATAGCTCTACCATTATTATATTATATTGTCACTGTTCTGGCAGAAAACACTAATTCGAAAAAATGACTTATTGAGTTAGTACCAAAATGTTCCATATTTCAAACTTTACCGTCTGGAAACCTTCTTAATAAATAAACAGTCTTTATTTTAAAGTCATCCTTTTTACGATTACTTAATAAACTCATATGATAGACCATTATTTCAAACATTTTAATAACTTCAAAGTCAAATTACTCAAAACTAGTATTCTCCAGTTAGTGTGTTCTGCCAGAACAGAGACGATAATATATTATATGGTTGATAATATTACTACCAATGTAATATTTGTCAGTGGCGAGGGGTGGAGATAGGCTGATAAGATTTCGACATAAACAGTGCACACTAAACATTACCAATCAAGCCGCATTTAGACCAAGCAAGCGAATGTTTGTTCTTCCTCCACTCTAGTGAAATTCTCTTAACGTAAACGCTTCTTGTCAAGCGAGCATAAGAATTTCGCTAGAGTAGGGGAACAACAAACGGTTCAAGTCGGTTATGGGGAAGCCAGACGGGAACCACGGTAATTGTCATAGCCGATTTTGGGCAAAATTCATGAATTCAAGAATGAAAACCTTACTTTACCTAACCTAAACTAACCCAACCTAACAAATAATCCAGTATATCAGCTATTTTTAAAATGTATTTGCCGCTGGCTTCCCCATAACTGACTTGTTCCGAACAAATATTTGCTTGCTTGGTCTAAATATGGCTTCATACATCTTATTTGTTTTTATTGAACTAAGAATACAATAATGCAGATGGTGTTGGTTAGTTTTTTAAAATTCATTAACCCCTGCCCAGTGACGTCCCGTGGGGGTAGGCAGATTGAGCGTCGCTTGGGGGCGGCAGATACTCTAAGGGCGGCAAATCGAGGAGAATTATTTGGTATTATATAGAAATTAAGAAATTATATAGTTATATTATTATATATAATATAGTTATATTATAATATTAGTTATATTATAACCAGAGCGTTGGAGATGTTTTTTTCCGGATGTTATTTTTATCCAGTACTTACTACAGTACAGATTTTAGTATGATGTCACCACGCTTCTCGAGGAATTTTTGTTTTATTTTTGACTGCTCTTGTTTCGTATACAATGCCAATAAAAAATATTTTTTACTACTCTTGGCGCGTAGACACATTATGAATATTATGATAAATGTAAAACACCAAAAACCAATAATAAATCAGTCATAATATAATAATATATTGTCATTTACTCAAATTAAAGAGTTCCTTTCATAATAGTGATATTATGTAGGTATGTGCGCAAAAAACAATTATGTCGCGCCATAGGTGGCGCCGAACAAGCGACGAATGTAGGTATTGAAACAAAATAATTACTATATATATTTCAACGTTGGTGACGAAGCAAGGAAAATTATGGTAGAGATTTATAGGTAGGTACATACTTCCGTATTTTTTAATTTATCCAAATATTTTTGCCAGTCACTCCCGAGATTTAAAAGTTGCCGGATGTACCTATTGCAAAATAGATATTGTAATGATTATTAATCCATTGACATTTGACATAATCATATGCATATAATAGGTATTTACGTTAAGTACCAGCTAATTGTAATAAAAATGTACACTAGTAGGTACCTACCTAGATTATATCGTATTTATCGTGCTGTGAATAACAATATCTTCTTTTAAGTCGATTTTTTGTAAACATATTTTGTGCCGATAATAGTGTGGATTTGTGGTTTATTTCAATCATCAACGGTTGGATGTTGAGATTATTAACTAAAAGTGTATTTATGATTAAAAATAGGTTTATACTAAATAAATAATGAGGAAAATTATTTTGTTTACATATTGTAGCGTACAATAATAGCATAGAAAAAAAATGGTGTAAAAATATTACGTCTGCGTAGGTATTACTAAATGATACATACTAAATGTGTCAGATATATCAACCAAATGGAATCTCAGACTCTGGTGATTTGGGTAAGTGTTTAACTAATATTATATTTATTCGCTTATTTATTTATTAATATCTAAATTTAATTTTGTATGATTCAGCTTAGTGGTAGGTATATATTTTGTTAGTAATGTATCCATCCATACCATGCCCCCACAAGGGGGGGCTGACAGGGCTCTAGCCTGGGCCCCGGGCTCGATAAGTGAAATAAACACATATCACAAATTTGCTCGAATAGCGAAAAATTCGCCTGCGGCGCTATTTTCTTCAATAGTGTTATTATTTAAAATTATGTGGTTGTACAATACAATTTATAATTGTGTAGCGATACTCAAAAACTCCATAATTCAAATGGGTGTATTAAAATTTACAAAAAAACACTAAATATACACATCAATTTTAACGCGTACATCATTTGGAAAACATTACCGTAGAGCGTCACACTGCCTTTATCCTTAGCGATAGGTAGGGGGGCTGCCAAAGATCCTAGTCTGGGGGCCCGCTTCAGGATGCGAGGACCATGCTTCATACAATACATTTCTTAGATAGGTATTGGAGTAATGAAAGGATGATAAAAAAATGGGGCGGCATTTTGACGCTGCCTATGGGCGGCATTTTGTCTAGGGACGTCACTGCCCCTGCCTATACAAAACCATAATCGATAAAAATTATTCTTTCATCTCTAAAATATCTAAAATTATGTATGGCTTAATGACATAATTTAAGATATTTTATAGATAAATGATTATTTTTTTATTATTATCTACTATGGCTTGGATTAGGCAGAGCTTAATTGAATTTTAAAAACTAACAAACACTATCTACGCATTGCAGTCTTCAATATACTTCAATGAAAACAAACACATTTGACTGACAAAGTTTAGTGTGCAATATCCATTGTCACTGGTGTTTGCGTTATTATAAGCGACCTTATCACAACATTAGAAAGTAGTAGGACATGGATACTCACCGATTCTTTTGACATCTATTTTGAATCCAGTATTTTTGTTTCCTACTTTTTGGTTAGCAAGAAATTTAATGGTAAGTTTGTCTAAATGAACAAGCCTGTACATCCGTTCCTCCTTCAGAAACCAGGCAAAAACTAATTCATCTTCGGTCAATACATCCATGCCACCTGAAAATATAATAATATATATAGAAAGGTATTGACGAAAACCTTCTTCGAAATATATTGATGACGCCGTGTGTACTAATTTTCATACAAACGTGAAGAGTTTCCTTGTAGTATAGAAAAATTACATTTATAACAAACTGAAAATGGTTCAGCGATTTTGGTAGGTAGAGAAAACGCAAAAGGCTCCATCTGGTAGAAAAAGGGTTTTTTAACACCTTTGGTCGTATATGTAGTAAGTACAATGTTATTATCATCTTCTATATAAAAAAAATTATAATTTTCACGAAAACATCATGACTTGTAGAATAGGATATTATTTTTTTACAAATATTTTAGTATTGAGAGGCTGATAATGTCAATTAAAGCGATGTGAAAATCTTCTGCAAACTTTCTGTAAGAACAGTTTCGAAACCCTACAATCGTGCCAAAAGTAAATTATATTGTTTATAATGTAGATTTTGACAAAAATTTGACACCTATGATTTTTCGAGGTAGGTCCTGCATATAAACATATTCTACGTTAAAAAAGTTCTATATTCTGTAGAACATGGTAGAAGTGAAAAAAATATACAAATCAAATCAGTGCATCTATTCTATACACAAGACTGCTTTTGGCCGCTACCTTAGCTATCTAGGATAGGTTTGTATCGCAGATATCGAAATCCATAGAAACCCTGAAAATATTAATAGTGATGATGGATTATGGTTAAAAACGTCATGGCTTCCGGCACTGTCAGCAAAATCCAATATTCGATACGGTATCTTTGGTCGTAACGATTGACACATTACTCTGAGCAACGTTTATTCTTAGCTCATAGGATTCCTTTTGGCATTCTTAGAGCGACGTTTGCATTCATATTGCATACACTACACTTCATCAGAACACATATCATCTCTTGATAATGGCCTCTGCAACGAGCCCAAAACGTCGAGGAAAGAATACACGGTGGCAATCTGACCGATCCTAATAAGATCATATGGGGCTCCACGGAGTGGAGGTTTGCATTAACAGATTTTATTTTTACGAGAAATGGATGTCGGCCACTTACTCAACCTATTAGGTCCATACTCTGACTCATGCATAAATTAAAAACAATATGTGTACTTGCCAGACCCAGGATTCGAATCTGGGACCCATGATGCTAATTTAGTACCTATAAAATAATTTTTTTTTTTGACCCGATAATAATAAGATCATATAGGCCTCCATAGAGTGAAGGTTGTATTAACGGACCTTTATTACGAGGAATTATTGTTAGACTTTCGCTCAACCCACACGGTCATTACATTAGACACATTGAAAAATTACTTTTAATATAATAACATAATACAGTCGAACTTGATTATTACGAGGAAGATGTGACAGACTGAATATCCTTGTTGTAAGCATTACTCGTTATATCGTAATATAACATTTTTCGCGCCACATTCTATTTAAGCATAGAACATAAAAAATCTGAAAACAGAACATCGAAACAAGCATGGTATTCATAAACTAAAAGAAGTTGTTTATTGTAAAGAAGTGATGAGCCGCCGGCGCTGGTAGGTAACGTACTGACTTCACAAAGCTTGGATTTTTTACATGCAATTTCAACCATATGCGTGGATAATTTTTCAATGTTGTCGGCGAAAACACCAATTAGGTACTTAGACACTGAATTAGTGTCATAAACGTAATCCGATTCAGGCGGCATCGGTCCAGTTAACTGCCCGGTCGGATTTTATTGCTTGAAAATGTTGTTTTTAAACGATTGACACATTAAGGCTATACTTCAGCTGGGGCACGGTCTAAAACGATCGTGACTACGTGACGCGAAGATTGTGCAAATGACGCGTGCAGAACAAAACATAATTATTGTTATAAAAAGTCAACATGCGTCCATTTAATGTTCCATTACTAATAATAAAAATATATTCATTGACATGTTTTCTTTTTCAAGTAAATGGGTAACGTTTTTTAAGTCATCTTTAATTAATTCCCCTGTCACCATCACAAAACAAATTTACTTGTTCACAGCTCGACTTTCGCTCTCTCAGTCTGAAATTTTGTCGCACCTATAGTTGAAAATTATTTGCCGTTTCACTGAAGTACCGTCTTAACAGTTTTGCTCGGTATACCCGAGAAGTAGCTCGTTATAAAAGTGAATAAATGTATGGAGAAAATCATAAACTAAAATGTCAACAAATGTTTCCTCATTACATCCGAGATCTCGCTATTTCCGTGATCGTAATAACCAAGTTCGTCTGTATATCAATTTAGGTGAATATTATTTATTTTGTGTCTTTCAATGTGGTATATTATAGTTGAGTTTAATTATAAGTATTACCTGGATGTATGATCAAATAATCATTGCTAACTCCGTTCAAGTCCAATGCTCTGACTATCATTTCAACTCCATACCCTGGACCAAAACCGATAGTCCACTCCACATCAAACGCCCCATCAGGATAGGGCAACGGGTAATTATCTGACGTGATTGTGGTATACTCGCTACTGTCAATGGGAACATCGATTCGGAGCTTCCTTTGGATGATGGGAGCCGGGGATATATCATAATGTAGTTCGTCTATCACGCTGAGGTTGTAAGATTGCGGCGTATTCGCAGCTAGGCTTATTACCTTTAAGGATTCCTCGGTATTTATGTCTGGAAGGTTGCTTTGTGTTGTTTGCGCCAAAGCTGTAAAAATTGTATTAACATGAAGTGAAATATTGCAATTATCATGTAGGATAAACACAGAATACTACAAATTTAAAATGTAATATTTTGTACATTTTTTCACAACTGAGGAAAATACTATGTAGCCACGGCTTGAACCTGGGAATCAGAACTGTCAATAATTGAGGGAATGTGTGACAAGATTGGTTGTGCAAAAGTGACCTCCTATTAATTGTGTCTTAAGCGTAAAGTTTTCAACCAATGTGTGCTTCCAGTGCTCACATATGCGTGTGGAATATGGACTCATAATGTAAGAGAAATCGAAAAATGTCTAGTAGCGCAATATAGTATTGAAAGGTGCATGTTGTGCATAATGAAGAAACACCATAAAAGAAACCAATGGGTAAGAGGCTATCCATAGACTGAAACCGTATGCAGTTTAGTACCGTGTGCCATACTAAACTTATGATTTCTGTTCATGGAAATATATTTTCATAATATATATTATGAGCATCTGATTGTATCCGTTTATACCATACAATTGCATTTTAAAACTTAGTGAAAATATATTTTCATGAACAGAAATCATAAGTTTAGTATGGTACACGGTTGTAAACCGTATACGGTTTCAGTCTATAGATGGTCTCTAAGTAGGCAGACAAGAATACGCAATTGCCAAGAGATGAAATGGCAACGAGTTGGACATAATGTTCGGAGAGTGGATTTTGGATCAACGAACAGTTTGATGGATGTACATGGTAGTGAAGAACTAATGACCGAGAAAAGTGGAAGGAGCAAGCGGAGGCCTTATTCCAACAATGGATCGACCCCGGCTGATCATGATGAATTTTGAAACTTCTACAATAAAAGAAAAACAATGACGTAAGATTGATGCCTTTAACATGTGGTGTTGTGATTATAATATAAGTGATAAAGTGAAGAATGCCATCATGAATGGATTCAGTAAAGTTATATGGACGACGGAATGCAGGGATTACTTCCACTTCCGACAATGTCCGATCCTAATAAGATTATATGGACCTATGGGTTTTTACGAGAAATGGATGTCAGTCACTCAACCTATTAGGTCCATACTCTGACTCATACACAAATTGATAAACAATATTATGTATACTTGAAAGACCCAGGATTCGAACCTGCTGGGATTGCTACAGAAAAATAACATGGATATTTTCAACTAATCTCAATATGCAATATATAATTCAAACAATTTATAATAGGTAGTTAATAATATTATTTGATTAGTAATGTCCACTTACCTGTGATTCCCACAGTAATTAATATTACAAGCACTAACCACCAATCACGTACGGCCATTTTGCCTTTTTGCTAACCACGGAACAAGCGATAAATCACACCGAATGACCTAATTCAAAAATATTTCTCACTACGTACCTAAATAACTAAACATCTTCCTCAACTAAAATAACTAAATACCCACACAATAAAATTCACTTCAGGAACAAATATTATCAATTTGTTTCTTTCTACACCTGACTCTATAATAATTGGTGTTAACGTTAATTCTTAATAAAAATCACCTAGGTATGTTTTTCACACTTTGTTATCAGTGAATGATAACAGTAATCTCTACTACAATGTTTGATAAGGCCAAAGGTATTCATAACTTAATGACTAATGAGATAGAAAAGTCTTGTTTCAATATTTTAATAATAGATGTCGCCAGTTAGAAATTAAGATTAGGTTGATAAGAAAATAGTTATCTTAATGTTATCCTAATTACAGATAAGACGGCTAATTTAATTGTAAATGTGTACATGGCTACCATAATATAGCTTCCACACGGTACAACTTATCTCAATAAACCAACAAGTACTTTTAGAACTGCAAATCGACTGCTTAATCGACGAGTCTATTACAAAAAGGGTATTTGTCAAAAAATACGATTTTTCAGGAGAGAGAAAAAACTGTCCATCTTGGTTAATAATAAAAAACATAGTATTTAAAAAAATATATTTTATTAGTGAAGTATATGAGATTCTTGCCACCCGATACAAATGTACCGAATTTGACACGTATTTTTGGAATATGGAACTCCATGATGACTTTAAATTTTTTATTTTATTTTTCTCATTACTTTTGAATATATATTTACCGATTAATAAACTTTTCTAGCTATTTTTCGATAACAACTTTACCTAGAGACATCACCTTAAAGAAAAAAATATTTCAAAATAACATCTAGAAGTATGAGAAAAAAAAATACTAAACATAGCAACTCCTTGCACTTGACATTTTTGTAAGAAAACAGCTGAAAAATCAATCATTTTTAATTTAAAAAGGTATGAATAATTAAAAATTAAGCTCTTAGTGGGTAAGTAGAAAATATAGATTTTAAATTTTAAAGACCAAATATTTTTTTTTTATTATTAATACAAATAAAATAGTAGAGAAATATTTAATGAATTTATAAATCAAACTTCATCTCCACTATGAATAATTATCCGACACCTCAATATCATGACCTATGTGGTCTTCAGATCCCATCAAATTATCATAAAAGTTATGATTTTCAACATATTTTTCTCACAAAAAGGTTATTTGTCCGTGACATCTGACGTTTCTGTTAGAAACTCTTGCAACACATGACGTTTTTGTAGAAACAATGATTTTTCACACTTCAATATTATCATCTGACCTATGATGTATTTGTAAAATCGAAAAATAGGTATAGATATATATCGTGAACGGCCGCAAGATGGCATTCAAATGTGGATTTCTATAAAAATTGACAAATATGCCCTTTTTGTTATCAAAATCTGCATATCAGCCAATTGTACTTTTGACCAAAAATGAGATTTTGATGGCATTTTGTTTAAAAGCATGTTTTTATGCTCACACAAAATTTTAAGCTCCTAAACCTATAAACAAATCCGTTATCGTTCTTCACACAAAACACCCAACTGTAGGTGCCAAATTTCCAATATTGTAGATGGAACAACTCCGCTCTTTATATAAATTTTCTTTATATATAAAAGGGAAGCTAAAAGAGTGTATTAATTCATAGTGCAGCTTATTTGTAAAAAAAAAATATTTCCAAGTGTATTTTTTGAATTGTTAAATTCCGTTCGATAATTAAATTATTAGGTTTTATCAGCTTCCTAAACAATTTGCCCAAGTAGAGTTAGTCAGTTTGCAGATTAAGTAGTCGAAATTGAATATTTTCTTTTTGTAAACATAGTAAATAATTAGAAAAAGCGAATGGTAAAATAAAATGTCATTAAAATCATTAAAATTAATAAAACTTCCCAAATTATAAAAAAAAATGGCACCAGCTGTCTCATAAACTACTTTACAATCAACATCTGGGTTAATTATATGGTTACATGTAAGTTGTACGTAAAACATTTCACCGTGGCACAGTTCACCGTGAGCACTCTTATCGGAAAGAGATGACCGTATACTATACGATCTCCAATTTTATTAGATTTATGAACATTAATTCAATTTTCAAAGCCGATTTTGGCAAAATTCATGAATTCAAGAATGAAAACCTAACCTAACCTAACAAATTAATAATCCAGTATATCGGCTATTTTCAAAATTTGTTTACTGCTGGCTTCCTGTAAAGTGTAAACCGACAAAAACTGTGTTTTATTTAGACATGAATTTTATATCAGCACTATACGACTCAAAGAGGTTGGACGGTCTTTAATATACGGCTATATATTTCCGATACAACATTTCACAGTGAAGTGTGATACGGCGAACTGCATACGTACAATTTCCGGACACGTAAATTATACAGGGTTATCAAATAAGAGATATATATACTTACTGAACTTTTCTCTCAATAAGTTGAGTCAAGAGCTGTATGGTATGTTGCACCATCTTGTTGGAACCACATATCATTAAAATCATCTAATTCATGCCAGAAAAAATCAGTAATCATGTTTCCGTAGCGTTCTTAACATTATCTTTTTTATAAAAACACGATCCAATTACACCTCCAGATCATAAACCACACCAAACTGTTCATTTTTGTGGATGTAAAGAATAGTATGTGGTGTTTCATTACTCCAAATGTGATAATTGTGCTTATTTACAAAGCCATTTAACCAAAAATGAGCTTCATCTCTGAATTTTTTCACGAAATAATGGGTCTGTTTCAAATCGCTCTAAAGCCCAATCAGCAAAATTTCGACGTACTAAATGGTCATTCGGTTTAAGTTCTCATGTTAACTGTATTTTACACGCAAATCTTTATGAAGAATATTCCATGTGGTGCCATAAGAAAGTCCAATTCGGAAATAAAACAACATATTATTTGGGTACATGGTATAAATATATTTAATAAATTATAATGGTATTTGAATGGTAGGTACATTATATTTACAAAAACAGCACATATGGTAACTTTTGTTAATAATCTTAAGTAAAATAATAAACAATGTGTACCTATTAATTCTGTACCTATATTATTATAAATAGTAACAGATGATTTTCAAAATTCTGTACCTATTATAAAGGTAGAGATGAAATTCGCATTCTTGTTCTTCAAACTGCTATGAAGTATGGTTGTATATATTTCTTAATGAATTTTAATGATATTTACAAATTATTTAAAAAAAAATCATATTATAATTTAGATAAATTTGAACAATTTTTTGTGTAATAAAATAGTTATGTTATAATAATAATATGCAGCAGTGACGAAGACCACCTTTTGGATTGAGGTCTGATTAAATAAATTAAAAGATTTTTTTTTTTTTTAAGACCATGTCCGATCCTAATAGGATCATATGGGCCTCCACAGGGTAGAGGTTTGTATTAACAGATTTTGTTTTTTACGAGAAATGGATGTCAGCCACTTGCTCAACCTATTAGGTCCATACCCTGACTCACACACAAATTGAAAAACAATATGTGTACTTGCCAGACCCAGGATTCGAACCTGAGACCCACGGCGTGATAGTCCAACGCTTAGTCCGCGCGGCCACCGTGGGTGATTAGAATTAGATTAGATTAGAAAGAATTACAATATTATATTCTTCAGTAGTACAATAGAATATAGAAACACAAAGTAATTCATGTTAATTTGATTTATTATATTTGACTTAAATCAAAGATTTCAGATTTAACTGTATTTTAAATATTATATTTTATTGAAGTTATACTTCTTTAGGCGCGTTAGGAAATCAGATCAGAGTGTATTTTTGACGTGTGACATTTAACAAATAATTTATTTTTTCACACAAAAATAAACCCACTCGATTGGATTCGAACCAGCGATGGTTCAGTTATCAGCCAAACGCACTACCATTATGCCACAGTATGATACTCCAATCGTGACGATTATACAGTATAATATTATAGTTTGGAATAGTTCCGTTGCGTAGGCAGCGAATTTATTATACAGTATAATATTATAGTTTAGAATTGTCCCGTTGCCTAGGCAGTGAATTTATTATTGTCGGCCATTTGCAATTCCTTACGTAAACAAACTATTAAACGTCATAGTGGCAGTTGTTACTTTAAAAATAAAAACAACGATAAATAATTATATAGTTTAGTAATATAAGTTAAAGTGTATAGAAATAAACCAACGGTGTTCCAATAAGCGGTCCTTTTTCTTGAGTGTGTAATTTAATAAGATAATTAAGAGCTAGTCAAAGAAACTAGGTTATCACAAGTTTTGTTTTTGTTTTGTTACACCAAAGAAATATAACTTCTAACGCGTGTACATAAGTAGTCACACCGATTTTTTTATCTTTCTTATTTCTCTAAAGTGCAGTGCTATTTCATACAAATAATAGTTATGATTACAGGCCCAATAATTTCTGAGTATTTAAAGGTGTCGCTTGTATGTCACGTTGTAATTTTATTAGTTACTAATAATAAATCAATTTTTGCTATTCGTGAAAATATTGCATTGTTTGACAAATTCCCTATTTCAATTAATTTTACGAGTCTTCGCCACTGATATGCAACATCAAAAACAAAAAAATTATCAATGCCCAAATCACATAAAAATGGTAACTCAATAGATTATTTAAATACAATGTTATAAAACTTAATTATCTAAAATAAGCTTTCTTATGAACAATATTAAAATAAAACAAAAATATTCTCATATAATATTGTATTTTGTTGTTGGGCTGTTCCTTTATTTTCTTTTTTATTATTTCCTCAACGTTTCAGACTAATTGCAAGGGCCATTCTTTAGACATGTGTTAATGTTGTTGGTTAGTGTACTGTTAACTGTATAATGTGTCAGCAGGGCTCGAAATGGACCGGAACGCACCAGAGCGCCGTTTTTGTTCGTCAAATCGGTAAAATTATCACTCTGTCTCGTGGAAAAAATAATTTGACCGTCTGAGCTAGATAGGCCATATAATAGAAAATCTAACACACTTATTTTTATGAAATACACATAAAATTTGATAACTGTGTAAATATATTCAGAAAACTGTCGAGCGCTGTGTGTCAGACATGTCAGCAAACAAGCCACGGATACAGGGGACTGGCCACTTTGAGACTAAAATACTAGGCCAGAACAAGGAGTACTTTTCGAACATAGAAAAGGACACGATCCAAATATACCTTGAGAATATTAAAATAGACGACGAACTGTGTTTGAAAATGTCATTAATTCCATGTTTTTGTCATAATATCTATTCGATATTAAGAAAGTAAACTTTCACTATTTTTACTATGAGCAGTGTTTGGTATCAGGTAAACCAAACAGTTTTTGATACACTTAGAGATGATACACTTATAAATATTCACATTTATAGACCTAATAGTATACAGGTAATCCCCCCATCTGTTGATCGCTGGGGATGCGTTTTGGACATGGTCACAATAAGCGAAATTTCATAATCAACAGCAGATTCGACAAATTAAATAATTAAAAATATGAATATTCTGATCAGACATGTGTGATTTCATCTATTATGACGATTGGCACATGTCAAAATAAGTGCGGGATAAAAAAATATTCGTGACATGGAAAGCATTTGACAAATAATGACGTAATTGTGATGTATGCTCAATACATGCATCACAATATACCAAATGCGCAAGCCCACCACAGATATTATTTTGCCGATACACTTATTTCTGTATGGGAACAGTTATTAAGACAGTCAGAGTAGTGTTAATTTATTGAAGACTATATGAATACGTGTATTAATTAAGACGCTAAGTACCAAAAAAATAAAAACTGACATTTTTATAGAAAAATGTTCTACATACCAACGCCAATAACTTCAACTATGGTCTAAGTGCCTCAAGCAAGTCAAAAAAATACAGAAAAATATTTAAACCTGTCGACGTTGTAAGTCCGTTGGCGTGTTTTATTTATAATGGTGTAAGTATCACTGCAGTGGTCAACGGCATTCAATATAAAATGGCTGACGATGGTGTGTTGACACTTGCGAATTCTTAATACCTAAAATTATAGAAGCTGCCGTGATTGCTTCACACTGTAAAACCATATTTTTCAGAAGGTCTGCTTCATGAATTTTTACTGCAATGACTCAGTATTTTGTAACTACAGGCAATACTACTTTTTGGTACTTAGAGCCTCAATTAATACACTTATTCATATGACTCACTCCGGTAGGTCGACAAATACGTAAAAATGATGTCATATGACGTCATGTCGTCGAGTGACTTCATGTCACGAGTTACAGCATAGGGCACGAGGGATACCTGTTCTTTATTACGAATTATCTATAGGATGGCCTCTGGAAAGAGTCTGAAACGCTGAGGAAAAAAGGAGAAAGAAAACAGAGTGACAGCTCTGAAACTAAATACAATAACAAGTGAATATGAAAGTCTCAAACGGTATAATACAATCTTACAATAGGTACACAAAAGAGACTGTTCACATACATCCGTCAAAATCCTTCCTCTGTCAATTATTTTTTTTACCTATAATTTTGACAAAAACTATTATTATTTTACATAGTATAAAATATAATAAACATAATATGTTGATTCTATTAAAAGTAAATATTACAATAATCCACAATGTTAGTTTATTTGGCATTATTTTCTCTCAACCAGTTTGTACTGGTGACTAGTCAATATTGCTATAAAGAAATTTAAGTATTCACAGAAAAGTGAGCCATAAATTAATAAGTATTTACCTATGTACATATTTTTAACGTGATAAATATTTAATTAATTATAATAATAAAATTGTGCATATAAATAGGTAACTGGAATGAATAGTATAAAATTTATTTATTTTCAAGGATGTTGAAGCAAAAAATTCTTTTATGCAGATAGAACTTTTGTATAGGTACTTAATAATAATTAGTGGGGTTGCTGCCAAAAGTTGGTAAGTCAATAATTTAGGTACCTATTTAGAGTTAACAACGGATTGTGTCTATATATAAATATGTATGCTATTGTCGAAAAATAAATTCTTGTCCATGTGTTAAAACTGTTAATTAACAATACCCTCCAGTGCAGCTAATCACACTTCCGTTTTCAAATGAGGAACACCCCCAGATTTATCATTTCATTTTACGCTCCCGTTATATATATAATTTACGTAATATGAAGCTTTTTATAATAAAAATATGTCTAGAATGGTCAGAAGTGATTTTAGAATTGTTATTAGTTAACTTTTGTTAGATACGTAGATACGTCACCGAGAAGTTTTCTATATGCGACTACAGTGATTCCCTGTTATCGCCGATTTCTTGTTGTCGAACAGTAGAAAAAAATTCAAAGCACAAAGAAAATTAGCATTATGCTTGATTTTAGAGGGCATGTCAAACTTTCAAATTGCAACTACTCCATAACATGATTTCGAGACTTAACAACTTTTGGCAGTAGGCCCCACAAATATAAATGATGCTAAGAAAATGTAACTATCACTAATGATTAAATTACCTGCAAGTCATTTCGCACTGCATATTATTCATTTGTACCAAATTTATACATTTTGCTCTGAAATTTATTTACAACAGTTTACATTAAGAAAAAAGCGTCTTGTATTAGTGTTTCAATCTTAAAAGAAGTTTTTTTATACAATAAACCTTCATTATTTAGATAAACAATCATGTATAATCATAATAATAATAATAATATGTAAGTATGTAATCAATATTAAAGATGTCAACAGCTTGTCATTATTTTCTTTTTCTCGTTACAAATAATTCATTTTCTTATGGAAAATTTTTCTGGAAGTGCTGTTATATTATGTTGTTATACAAAATGATCATAAATGATTCCCTAGAGAACAACTCTTTGCTTTAATCCTAAAAAAACTGTCATACAAGACATAAAAAAGAGTACATGCTATGCAAGTGAATATAATTCATAAAATATTACAGAAGACTGAATGAAAAAATATTGTTATGTTCATTTAACTAAAACTACAGAAATAAATATACAAAAATATATTATGTTAGATTATAATAACTTAATATCATCCGATGACTAATCGGCTTTCTTATATACTAAAGCTAAATATGCACTAAGTAAACACAGTTGGCAACATGAGGAAAAACTTAACATTGCATGTTCACCAACAATGTTGTCTTAACATTCCATAAACAGTTGACCAACATGTTTTAAATTTATTTTACAATAATAAATTATTATTTTTCATGGCTATATTAGAATTATTGGTGTCTTGAACTTTCATATTATAAAGGGGCTCGTAAACGAGCAGCTTTTTACGGCAATATAATACGGCAATTGTGTTGCTATAGTTAATAATAGTTCCCCAAAACACGAAAATAGTAGTTTAAGTTGCCGAAATATTCCATCTATTGCCCATGCTTTCTGGCAGCATGGTTGGTTGATATATCGAATATCGAATGCAATCGAAAATACAGCAATAATTCCTAGATAAATAAATATCTTCTCACTCTGCCCAATATGTGTATCTCTGTTTGACCTGTCGTCAGCCTACCGCACCCCTAGCAACAACAAAAACATCGTAATGTACACACAAAATACATCAGCCTCACTTGCCCCACAATTATGTTGGGTCATACATTACCCAGCTACTAGGTAATAGTTTCACCATTTTTTTGGCAATTGTATCGGCAATCTACTATTTTTAATGCTCTTTAATGGACCCCATTATGATATACTTAGGTAATTATAAAAAAAAAAATATTATCTTTTCAAATGTTTATGTTGTCTCCGTATATGATAATACATAGTTGATTCTAGAGCAAATAATGCTAAGTAGTATAGTAACGTTGATAACAGTGTTGTCCAACAGCTAGACATTCTATCGTATTGTTAGATGACTGTGTCCCAAAAGTTACTGGATTTTACAAATAGAGTAATATATTTTCTTAGTGTTGGTCAACCGTCCATATGTAGCCTAAAATTTATGTTAGTATGGTCACATGTTCTGACAACAAACTGTTTGAGAAATGTCCGAAAAATTCATTGTATTATTAAGCAATTTTGAAAAACAATAGTTCGTATAACAATCAGTGGTGATGTGCTAGAGAAAAAAGAATGGCGGAGCACTGATTAATTTTAATATTCTTATTAAATAATGCCCACTACTGAAGATTTTCTAATATTCACTGCACACTTTAACAAAAAAAAAATAGCAATTGGAGAAAAAGATTAACAGCACATAATTGATGAAGGTAAACTTAGTGAAATCGATATATTATAGGGGTTGTAAACGGTAAAAATTACTCCATTGTGACTACCAATCTGTGGAAATATAATCATAATATGTAGAATGATTCCTTAGAATTTGTGGGTACATTATATTATGTGCATAAATATTTATAATCGTGAGGTTCCTGCCAAAATTTGGTAAGTCGATTATTCAGGTATTTAGAGTTAACAACAGATTATGTGTCTATATAAATATGTATGCTAGAAATAAAAGCACAAAGAAATTAGCATTATGCCTGATTTTAGAGGACATGTCAAACTTCAAATTGCTATTACTCCATAACATGATTTCGAGACTTACCAACTTTTGGCAGTAATCTCACGAAATGTGTACCTATATCTAGTTATTGAAAAATGTTGTGCAAAGCCGACTACATGTTCCACCCCACTACACAATCAATAACAAGATATCCGAACAACTTTCCTTCAGAACATGCAGCCATTCTAACCTAAAAATAATAGCTTAACTTATTAATATTGACGATAAAACAACAAAATAGTATATTATATCAGAAGGCTTCTTTTCTGAAGCTGAATCCAAACTGGTCGCATTTGATCCTCAGGACTCTGGCGAGTTGAGGGGGTCCACAGTAGAAGACGGTGACTTTGCCCTTCTTCTGGTCTTGAATCTGTTTGAAGACTTTGTCCCAGTTTGGTCGTCCTGCGTTTGTTCTTGTCTTCAGACCGGTGATTAAATCTCGCTTTTCCTAAAAATGTTAAAGAAATAAAAAAAAATATGAGCAAATCGGTTGGTAAAGAATGTTTTGTTGTTTAATATGCAGAATCTGAAATGTATTTTTCTTCATCTGACAATAATTCAATGGAAAATATTAGAGAGCCAAACACAATAATTCAATGTATATTTTTACCCAACTATCCTCTATTTCAGGGGTAGTCAACCATTTTATAGCTTCTTCTTCTTCTTCGATGGCGCTACAGCTCAAGTCAAACCCTAGCCTCCTCCACCGCCGTCCTCCGCACGTCTTTTCCAGTTCATGATTTTTAGCAGCTGGTTGGCATCTTTTGTAATGTTGTCACCCCATCGTGTGCGTGGCTTTTGGGTTTACTTCGAGGATCTTCTTCGGTATCCGTGACTCAGGCATGCGCTGGACATGGCCTGCCCAGTTTAGCCTGTTTAGCCAGTTTAGCCTAGTTTTATGAAGGTGGAGAGTTTTGAATCATGGTATAAGCGGTATAGTTCCGTGTTGTACCTAATTCTCCACTCCCCACCATCATTCATGGGTCCGTATATCCGCCTCAGGATCATTCTCTCAAAGCAATCCACCATTTCAGCTGCTTTCACATTTAGCGTCCATGACTCGCACCCGTATGTAACGACTGTGTGTATTACAATTTTATAGCTACCGCCCACTTATGTATCTATGTTAGTAAACTTTTCTAACCGCCCACCGGTTCCACTGTAATGGTGATTTATAAAGTAGGTTACTTACTTACTTTATAAAATTTATAAAGCAGAGTGCCTAACAGCAAGTTAAAGCATATAATAATAATTACTTACCAAATACTTTATGTCAGACTTTCGCTAAGTTTGGCAGAATAAATCTTTATAAAACAACTTAACTGTAGTGAAATCTATATTTTTATTTATACTTTGCATGTCGTAGAAGCATGAAATCTGATGAAATAACATTTAATCAATTAAATCAATTAAAATATATTAATGAGATCCCTGAGACTGATGCTGCGAAACTAAAACCTGGATACCCTGCTCAATTTTTGAGAGGAACAAACGAAGGTATCCTCTTTCAGAAATATTCAGGTAGTTTTTTTCTTTGGTCATAATATGATTAACAGCACTAAAGCCTGATTCCACAAGATGTGAGGTAGGGAAAGGTATCAATAAACTGAATATCATTTTCATATATTTCGATATAAGACAGGCATTTTTTTATTTTGCCATAGGTAGGTTTTCATATCCACCACTATCGAATTTATATTTACTTTTTTCTTCGCGCTATTCTGGGACGAGGCTCTTTTGTTTGCTGTCGCATTTTAGCGCCCTTTAGTTTCACTAACGTGAACTAAACTTATGCGAGGGCGATACAAATAGTATATTTTCTGAAATTTAAATTTTCATTGGGAATTTTATGGAAACATAATGAAAATGTTTTTAAAACCCCTACCGCCCACCATGAAAGCTGCAACGCCCACTAGTGGGCGGTAGGGACCAGGTTGACTACCCCTGCTTTATTTAAATACATAGTTTAAGCCAATTCTGGGGAAGTACGTGGCAACACAACACAGAGGGGTGGGGAAAATGGAATCAGCTTGGAGACGTCTTCATCCAGCTGTAAATTGGTCCAGGCTGATGATGGTGACAGAAACAAGAATGAAAGTCAGTGCGAAAGTATCAAAAAATGCATACCACAGTTTTGAAAACACTGCTCCACTGGTAAGGTGAATTTCTTTTGCATTTCATAGAATATCTATTGTTACTATTCAACGCGGCAGTGGAGTAGTGGCTGACTGTTTGCATGGTAAGGTAGTGGGTCGCATATTAAATATTGTTTGGCTCAAATTCACATTCACGATTCACAAAAATATCAGCCTGGATCAATTTACAGCTTGATGAAGACGTATACACCATTTATGGCGGATCTCAACAGCCTACTTCTACCCTTCGCCACTGGTAGAAGGCATATTATATGCTTCGCTTTAGAGCAGTGGTCTCCAACCTTTATGTTACTACGCCTCCCTTTAAAAAAAATCTAATCTTGGCGCCTCCCCCCCTTTATTTCATTAAATAATACAGACACTTTTTTAACACACAAGTTTTTACTACTTACTTATATTTAATTCATTTTTTAATTAATTTTTTTTCATGCGACGAATGAGCTTGTTTATTACCACAATCAATTTTAATAGAAGTCAACCAAATTCATCATCGTTCATTGACAAAAATTAATGGATTCTATCATGGGCTCCACATACTGAATAGGGCCCACAGGCCAGGATCTTTCACCCATATATTTAAAATATTTAATAGCTCTGAAACAAAGCAGCGCCGCAGGCGACTTTTTTACTATTAATAAAATAATATGAAAAATGCATTAGCAAACTAACCAAGAACTCAGGAAATAGATTTTTGTTTGCTTCAATATATCTGGCGTAGAAATCATTTAAAAGTGAAGACATGTATTATTGTTATATTATATTAAAGAAATCACGTCAAAAACAATTTAAAAAAACAATATCACACCCTGCCTACACGCTTCAGTTGACACTTTAGCTACGAGTGACATTTAAATTTGAGGTTATTGTTTTCATGCAACCAGCGGTCGTTTTGTGCATTACCGAAACAGAGCGTTTGCAAAAGCGCCATTTTTAAATTTCTCCGCTCCAAATATTTTATTTGTAGATATTATGGTATAAAAATTAATTTATTAAAAAAATTTGGCGCCTCCCCTGGCAATAGATCGCGCCTCCAGGTTGGAAACCGCTGCTTTAGAGGGTAAAAATCGTAATATACTATTAATTTTTCTATAAGCAAGGTTCACCTTTTCATGTAACAGATCCAAGGCAAGTTGTAGCCCAACGGCCTTCATGTCGCAGCGTTGCAGGGCACTGGTGATGTACATGTGCATGTCGAGGAACCTTTCCATGGCGCCGCCCAACTCCGCCTGCTCCATCTCCAGTTGTGACAGCAGGGACACAAACCACTCGAATGAACGCTGCTCGCGGTTTATCCAGAAGAAATCCACCTGAAATATCCCGATTATCTTTATTTAAAATCACCAAATTATGGAAAATTTCAAGTCTGGAAAATGTAAAATGTTTTTATATTAAAAAAATTTGTGTTATAATAATAATTATTGTCACTACAAAATGCAATCTTTTTATCAATGTCATTACGATGCACTGTTCAAATTATGTTTTTTAGTCAACATTTCCGATGTCTCGCCGTGAACAGGCTCAAAATCCAGCAGTTTTACGTGCATACCTTCCAATTGTAAAAAGTACGAGTATATAACAACAGGCGCTAGTTTTACTTCTTTTATATTTGTTGTTAGTAACACTTACAAAATGCGTCTTCTGTTTACGGCCAATTATAATAATGTATTATTGCATTGCCGACTGAAGAGGAAAGCCGATATATTCATGACTGGTCCTACCTTTCCGCCCCTCCCGTTGTCTATGGATGACCTGTCATTGTCTATAGAGTGCTCATACTGGCACGTCTGTCGTGTTCACTTGTGGGAGTATTCTTAGTTTCAGATTTCTTTCAGATTATTTTAACGTATCTTGGAGACCTTGGAGACCTTGGAGTTCATCTGATTTAGTGGTTCTGTGTATTAATAATTGGAAGTGACGATCAAAGTAAGTAAACTTCTTCTGTGTATAATAATATCATAATACACTAGGACGTTTGTCAGTGTGACAGTCGATTCTAAACGACAATAATCACAGAACAATTTTATACTCTTCAGCCATTATAGAATACCAAACTCTGCTTGCAAGTACGTATTCAATAAATAGTATGGCAGTCAAGCGGGTAGCACGGACGATATTATTTGAGTAATGATTTAGCATGCCGGGTGTATATGTCACATATGAGACACAAGTATGGGCAGGACACAGGATAGAACGGGACAGGAAAACGACTGGAAATGTTGCATTTTTTTGTATGGCTGTCTGAGACATGACTGAGTTTTATTAAATCTATGATGGCAGTGGACCACTCGTTGCTTGTGCAAAAAGTTATGCTCAGGCTTTATTAATCTAAAGATGGCAGTGATTATTGGCAATAACCCAAAAAATGCCAATATGCGGAATAACAGCCGGGTCAAAATTCCAAACTGGCCGGGACACCGGGACCAACGTGTGATACCGGGACGTATATGGTAAGCCTACTTATAGGGTGGTAAAGATAATTCTGGTACTAGCAGAAGGCGTATAACCTTAGATTTAGGGTGACACTCTCTTGGCTTACCTTTCTAAGGTGCATAATAGTGGGTGGAATCTCGCTAGCCCAGTTGAACCTGCAACGCGGGCAGCGGTGACGCGCCTTCCAGTAGCGGTGCATAATGGACTGTAAGATGGAGGCGAAGGGAGTCACTCCAATTCCTGTGCCAACCAGCACCGCGTGCTGGGCTCGGAATATGTGGGAAGAAGGAGCTCCATAAGGTCCGTCTAAAAATATCTAAAACACACATTATCAGTATTAGAGCGAATGTATTAAAAGCTTCGCTCTACATTCAACGTGTGTCGTTAAATAGACAGATACTGCCATAGTAATATCGTGAGGCATAGTTTATTACAAATGAATAACAAACTTACTTCAAGTGGTTTCCCGACAGGATAATTGACATATGGTGGTTTTCCAGCTGGTGATTCTACCTCCACTACAGCAGTCTCTGTTTGACCTTCCTCTGGATCCTTGTCAGGGTTCAAAGTCTTGGATAATCTTCGACGAGCTGGAAAATTGCAAGACGATGGATATTAATATTACAAACTGATTTCAATACCTACATGGTTCTAGCTACCTAGATCATTGAAAATTGAAATTATTTGATTTATGTAAAATGCATAAGATTTGGTGATAATAATATAGTCTAATAATGCTGACATCTCGAAGAAGTATCCTCTGCCTATTAATTGTCTTTGGACTGCTAGCCGCTAAGTGTCTAGAATTTATAACAGTCAATTCAACACATTGTTTATAACCATAATTAAATGCACCTTCTGTTATGCTATTATTCACAAAAAGTTGAAGAAATCCTCTAAACCTAGAAGACGAACGCTAAATACATAAAAGTGAAGTTGAAGTTGCTTATACTCAGACAATTAAATCATTTCACATCGCACATTCATTTGTAGCAAGCTTCACACTATTAGCATCTGTCATAAGCTACAAAGCAAATCAACACAATAATTTCAGATTCACTCAAACAGTCAATTACATAGGTACGTAGATTATGCCTGAGCACTCTCTAAAGAAACCCTTAAACTTGAATTCCCAATGGATGAATTTTTTTTTATTAATTACATACATACACCATTTTAATACGAAACACGGTCGACTTGTACCGAAACCAAAATATTCAAATTATAATGCAAAACAATGCATCCTATGAAAGGAAAGATTCTATTAGCCAGCTCTCACATCTAAACTGGCCTCGTCTACTGTACAGCCATAAATCAAACCTTCTAAGAACATCGATCTGATGTTGAATATGAACTACCTAGCGACCGTCGCATGTAGCCTCATGGAACATATATATATCTAGATGTGGTGACCGGCGAGCCGGTATAGGAATGACTAATTCGTAGGTGTTGTATGCCTTGTATTATAAATAATTCTCAATTTTTTTCATAATATGGACTTTACATCACGTAGCCCCGCCCAGTCTATCGAATTGTATGAACCTTAAGGTAAGCTCCGATCGCAGAGCCTAAAACCGAAAAAAAATAATTTCTATGGTGTTTAATCGAATATTAATAAATATAGAATGTTTTTAAAAATAAAAAGAACTTTTATCTAATGATTTTTGATGTGTATAAATGTTTTGAAAAAATACGTAATTTAAACAGCTGATCGCTTAATTTCATGTCGTCAGTGAGTTTTTGAAGTTTCATTAAATTAGTGTGTCGTTGTCATTAGTGTGTACCTATTCATTAGTAGTAAAATCATTC
Organism: Rhyacophila brunnea; assembly: GCF_057557595.1. NCBI lineage: Eukaryota > Metazoa > Arthropoda > Insecta > Trichoptera > Rhyacophilidae > Rhyacophila > Rhyacophila brunnea. The sequence goes on along the minus strand of NW_028232806.1, from coordinate 34,697,778 downwards.
ATTATCTTCTTATTTGTCGTAAGTATACCTGACAAGTGTGTTATTTTTATCAGATCTCCACAGCCTACCTCTTTCCAAAAGTCATCCTTCGCCACTGCGGCTTATGCATCGATAGGCAGTACTGAACTATATATCGTTATGTAGAATATTTAGATGAATAAGTAAATAATTTCATATTGTTTGGTGTGTAACCTTACCCATGGTAATCATGGAGACGGATGAGTCTTTCTGTTCACAGTTCTCCAAGCTAGGTGTTTTAAAAGCGATGATGGTCGGTTTGGTTCTCATGTAACGGAAGCTCTGTGCCAGTGACTTGTTTTGGGGGCTGAGGTATGCCAGTCCCAGGGCTTGCAAGTGAGCTCGTCTCATCTGACATTCGTCAAAGCTCTTCTCTGACTCCGAACGGGTGTACTCTCGCAGACTGTATAATTAATTAAAGGGAAGATTAATGAGAGCTATTTTACTGTGCTGTTACTAAAATGTCTTCATTATTATTGACACAATACACTTACGCCATGAGTCTTTCTCTCTTCTTTGTCTTGGTCTGGATATCCGGCATAGATTTAGATTTCTCCAATGGAGCTTTATTGTGGAGTAAAAGCAGGGTTAACTTCTTCTCGGGGGTCAATTTTCGCTGTGGTGCACTGCCTATAGAAAGAAAATATTAAGTAACGTTTAATCAAATGGAAATGTTCTCGACAACTACAATTAATTTGTTAATTTTTTGATAACCTTAATTCCCATGAAATTATACAAAGCAAAATAAATGCTTTCAAACATTATAGCGCCTATACACGTGTATGGATTTACTGGCAGCAATAGTGCGTATTTTAAACTATCGTGACAATAACTGTTTACATGTAAAAGTGCTGACTGTCTCACCAATCTTATTCTTCAAGAGTAAGCGAGACGTGATGTTGTCATTTTACGGTAATATTTGACATGTAGGTAGTGAAAATTGGTTAACCTCAAAATGAGTATAATTCGTTTTTTGCCGGCAGGTTTATCACTCGCATAGGCGCAGATCGAAAAAATCCCGACTGTCACATGAAAATTCAGAAGCTTCCAAACTTTTTCGATTCATGCATGCAAGCTTGCAACTTTACTGCAGGATAATAGGTACATGTTTATCCCTACATTTTCTTGTTATGGCCGCGATAATACTTACTGTCAACAGTAAATACATGCACGTGTAAGAGCGAAGCCACACGGGCGCTGCGTCGCAAGACCGCTGTATTCCGACTGCGAGTGGGAGTGAGTTCGCAACAGCGGTGTGTCCTTACTTCCGCTCGCAGTCGGAATACAGCGATCTCGCGACGCAGCGCCCGTGTGGCTTCGCTCTAAACAGGGTATTATTTTCTTCTGAAAGTATCGCTGGATTGAAGTACTCACAGCACCAGTAGCTCCTGCCACAACAAAATCTACATCAAGCCATGATCACAATGATCATTTTCCATCTAAACTAGGTTGATGATGCATCTCAATATTACTACAAAAACAATAAATTCTAATGGATCTAATTAAGTTTTGTACAATTTCATTTGAGTAATTTTTTGCGACCTGGGTTTCACCTTTCCGCATCTTCAGGCACTATGCGCACTCAACAATCGCAAATACACACTGACAACGACTACAGTTTATATAAAAATGTTTATGTAGTAATATTTTAACTACTCAAATGGAATAGTACAAAATTTAAATCAATTAAAATTACATTTAGTACCTACTCTCGGTCGAAACTATTATTTTTTTAAAAATAATAATATGAGAACATACTTGTAGAGCTACACGAGGCTCCTCGGGTTAAGGATTCGAGTTTTCTGTTGAGTTCTTTGTTCTCATCGATGGTGAAGGCATCGTTGGCGTAACCGGAGAATGCTGCAAATTCCAAAGACTTCTTCTTCTTTGTCGGAACTCCGTTGCCATTGGCTGGAGGATTTCCGTTTTTGGTTGATATACCATGCTCCAATCTGTGAACGACCATTTTATAATCTTAGAATTAATCAAATTAGTTTATGAATTGGATTTTTTATGACATTACACTCTTAACACATTATTGGCCAAAGATGTAGAAGAAACCCTTCTCCTGCCAGATCGTCGCTATAGGATTGGTTTGCCGAATATCCGTTTTTGTCGAAATCGACCTCTTAATGCAGAATGTTTTTTTGTATATAATTGGACGAGAACCATCCCTTTCTTTAAATTACTTTATAATGGTAATGAATACATCATTCATATGCTGTAAAAATAACAATTTAAATATCTCCATGTATTTAAATATAGGATTATGAAATTTGTTTTTCGTCTCCTGAACATTTGGTCTATTCGGGAAACCAATCCTACAGCGACGAGATGGAGCCTTCTCTGACTTCCCTGTAGCAAGTTACAAGAAACAAACAATGTGTAGGTTCATCACTGTTCAGAATTTATATGCAAATTAGTAGTTACTTAATATGGGGACTTTTCTTGCTCTGTGCATCCTCTCCCAGAGGCAATCTTTACTTAATGTCATGTAAACTCAGTCAAAACCTCAGAGTAATAATATAGAGAGAGTGGGTATTTTTCGGCAAAATGAAGCCGTGTTTCATGCGTATAATGCACAGTGCACCTCAATGTTATTATTATTAACTAATGTAATTAGGTAATTACATACATCATTCGAAAACACTCCTGAGAAATATATTACATCGAATAGAAAAAAACCTCATAGTAATAATATAAAGAGAGTGGGTATTGTTCAGCAAATTTAAGCCGTGTTTCTCGCATATAACAAAAAGTATAACCCTAGGTCTGAACAAAAACGAACCATAAGTACGAGTGAGTAAGCATTCGGCACGCTTATATCTCCGCACTATGAGTTAGAGTAAGATAGAATTTATATGGCTGAATTAAATATTTTTTCAAGACGTCACCGCTAAAAATGGATTAGACTGATTCATTCATTTAAAAACTGCGAGTACGTATTGCTGAGATTTGTTGTTTTTGTGTTAGATAATATAAAGTTAGTGGTAATTAATAAAATCGAAGTTCAACTGTGCGTTATACGCAAGAAACACGGCTTCAGTTTACTGAAAAATAAGCGTTCTCTATATATTATCATTACTCTGAGGTAGAACCTAAATTTTATTATTATTGACATAACTATGAAACGTTATACCATCATGTTGCTTCTCAGTACGGCTACCAAATTTAAACACAACATATTTAAACATATTTTTTACTAAATTAACTAAAAATAATTACCACTAACTTTATATTTAACACAAAAACAATAAATTTCAGCAACAGGTGCTCGCAGTATTTAAATGAATATAGTCATTCAAATAAATATTTACCGGTGATGTTTACAAAAAATATTTTATTCAGCTGTAGAAATTCTATCTTACTCTAACCATTGGCGGCTTAATCCGGAAAAAGCTAGCAGGTCAATTTTGAATATATTATTTTAATTTGCCTTTTCGTTGTATACTGAAAAGACGTATTGCAAATTGACTTTTTATACATTATAGAATAAGTGCTAGAAATTGTTATAGGTAGGTACCTACTTACTCTTCAAAAAATGTCCGTTTTTCATAACGCCAACCCATCGTTAACCGAAATTGCACACAACGCGTTATAATTTTTTGTAAATTAGGTCCACTTTTCTTTCTTTGCTTTTTGAAAAATCATCAATCACACGATTATAAAAATTGTCTATTTTTCCCACATATTTTTTTTCAATACTGAGCATTGCAAGAGCGGTCAGTCTATCTTGGCCCTATTGCGTAGAAAGGTTTTTATTCTTTTGAGAGTGGAAAAACATCTTTCACTTTCAACTGTTGTCATTGGTATGACGCAAATAAATGGAGAACTTTGATCGACTCGGAAAATGTTTCGTTGAAATTATTGCTGAGTAAAAAATGTAGAAGAGAAACTGCACTATTAGCGCCATGCAAATCATCTCGTTGATAAAACACCAATAATTCATTTTTTAACTTGATTATGTTTATTTCTTCTAACAGTTTTATCAAATTTACTTGACGTGTGGGAAAATTATTTTTAAAATCAGTGTAATTTTCTTTATTGAACAAATCAGATATAATGAGATGATCGTTGGATGCGAATCGTGCTTCCATTTCCATTATAATTGTATCACAGACTTCAATTGCTACTGCGTGCGTACTAACTGCTTCACAAAAATGTTATAAATCACTAAAAACCAAACGTTGTGTGTATATGCAATAACTGCACCAAAAACTCCTTACATATGATTAAAATAACCAAAGGCATTCGTCAAAACCTGTCAACGAATCCGAACCGCATACACAGTTGCGTCTTGAGACCAATTATCTAGTCAGTGTTATCATTCTGTTTCATTTAATTAGGTGAAAAAATCTTTTGTCTCACACTCGGGCATTGCCGATATTACAGTAATTCACGCACCGTTACAAGCTTCGATCTCGTATTTTGTGTTATATCGATCTCTGTCTTATATATGAGAAACGAGAGATAAAATTTTATAAAAATATTCAATTTGGGTCAATTTTCAAACTGCCGGCGAACACAATATTTTTGTTCGGGGAATTATCGCCCAAACAAAAAAAAGCCCAATAGACAGGGTCAACACAATGTCGCGCGCCCTATAATTTCAAATCCACCGATTATTATTAATATTATTATATATGACATTGCACATATTATTAATATTATTATGTCGATTGTAAGGTATTTATTTTGGCAGGTCAATGACCGAATGACCTAAGCAGGGAGCCGCCAGTGACTCTAACGCATATTGCGGAGATATAATCGTGCCGAATGCTTTCTCACTCGCACTTATGGTTCGTTTTTGTTCAGACCTTGATCAAAACACATTAGAGTGCTTGGTGATATCAATTTTGGGTTACTACTCCTGAGAATTAAGCAACGGGTTACGCTTTAAATCCATGCATAGGGCCTTGTGATATGTCCGATTTAGACCGGGTACGGTACGTGGTGGATTGATTTGGGGGAGTCTTATGTTTGCAGTTCGATCAAAAAGTTGTCTACTATCTGGATTTGGAACCAGAAACACCATTATCCAAAAACCATATTAGAAAACTACTGAAAGTCTGCATGATACTAAAAGCTTTACAAACTTTTCCTTTTATATTTCCATTTTACATACCCATTCTGTTTTTTTGGTGTGTTTTTGGAAGAAGTAATGGCAGGAACCTCTCCAGCGTGAAGTCGCTCTTGCTCATGTTCGAACCACTCGTAGAGTCGGTTCGTCCACTGGCCAACTCCTCGGATGTGCAGCCACATGTAGTCTATAAACAAATGAAACTTTAGTATTGTAAAAAGGTGTGATTAATAGTACATATGCTTAAAAATAATTTTGGGAAAAAACGTTTACTTAAATAAAAATATAGGTATTAATTTCACGCCATATAAACTGTCCAAACAGTGTTAATTGTGACAAGAAAAAACAAGTAGCCAAACTTTGCTGGGTAGATGGAGATATAATAATTGCCTTATACTTGTAGCAAACTCCCATGGTGATGATAACAATATTATATCTCTATTCACCCCATTTTAAATGTGTTTAGAAAAGAATGCTAATTAAGCAAAATATGCTTTAAACCTCAGATTAACTTAAATAAACACACAAAAATGCTCAAATTCAAATTCTATTTATTTTTACAACGTTTTTATTAGGTCGTATTCTTATTTGTCCGGTACAAATCTTGCAATCGATTTTTAACTAACTTCCCGACTAGCTAGACATTTGAAACTTTTAGAATATATCAGAACACGATGCCAATGCATTTTTTTAATACTTTAAGCCATTTTTAAGAAGAATTAAATTCATTTTCAGTTAATTCTGTTTTGTATAAAAAGTTATTTCGGAAGAAATTCTTAATCCAATCCACTATTATTGGTTGCTAAGGTAATAACAACTAAATTATTAATATATACTTGCGTTACTATGGAAATCAATATGAGTGTCAAAATGACATTTCAGTATTATTTCTATCAAATACAATTTTTTTTGATCTTTTAAGCTAGTCAAGTCAAGTTTATATGATTCAACAGAAAATTTAAAAACGTTGTATATAGAAAGTTCTTTTTATCTTGTAATTATGTTACATATTATAGTGAACATTAAAAATTATTAATTTAATTAGAAACAACGAAATAGTATTAAAACAGTATTATATAAAAAAAAAGAAATAGATCAGTATTAAGTAAAGTTATTAAACAGTAGAAAAGTGTAAATACAAAAATTATCGTAAATTAGATATAAGGAAGTACACCGAATGAGCTGAGCAGACCATCTTTTAACGATTTTTAAAACAATGCCCACCTATACTCATCCTCACGCAGGTGGAATATGTCAATATCCGTAGTGATTTGGTTGAACAGAGTTATTGCCCTCCGAAGGTGATGAGTCTAAGGAGGAATCAAAATTATTCCGTCCTCCATATGACGCAGCAAATTTTTCAAATGCCTCAATGTTAGCCTTGGTTGATATCAAGTCGCCGTGGCCAATCGGGCCCGTGTGTGGACGAACCCTGGCAAACAGCTCTGCTCGGTCGGATCCCATCAGCATATTATGGTGAAAGAATATGCTCCATGGCCCTAGACCAGTGGTTGCAAATTTTAACTTTGAAGTAAAAAAAATAAATATCCGTGGCCTGCTGTTTTTAATACAAAGTTTGAGAAATGGTGAAGGCAGTCATTGTTTGTTAAATACAAAAATGGCACTTCGGTGATTTTGATATATAGAAGCCACAGACGTCTGCATCTGGAGAATGATTCGACATATTTCGTTGTGAAAAAGTACAATTTGCCAATTTGTATTTAAATACAATAGTATAATACACTCGAAAATGTCCCACTGAAGCGGACGAAACCGGTCCTAATATATTAATTAAAAGTGGAATAAGTACTATAAAAAATTGCGTTTTATTAAATAAAAACAACGATACAATGCAGTTCCACCATGAATTGACAGTTAACAAAATAAAGGAAAATAATACACTTTACCTTCTTGTTCTGGAGCACTGCTAATAGTAAACGGATGCCACTCATAATTTGCGATTGCAGGAATATTTACGAAGACATAGTCTCCAGGGTGATAGTCGAAATGGTGTGGCCGCTTGATGACGAGGTGAGTGACCTTAGAAGGCAACAGCAGACCGGAGCTGATGTAAGTCTTGCCCGTATCGCCCGTCATACACGCCAGTCGGGACAGCCTCTCAAACCCGTACACCAGCCCGGGGAAGACGAACCACTTCCAGAAGTTGGGCCCGTGGAAAATCAATATCAGCCAGAACGGTAGATACAGCAAGTGGGTCCAGTAAAACACCTGAAGATAATTCATTGGGATTTCATTTATTTATTCGTGTCCGGAAATTTGTACGTATGCAGTTCTCTGTATCACACTTCACTGTGAAATGTTGTACGGAAATATATGGTTGCATATTAAAGACCATCCAACTTCTTTGGGTCGTATAGTACTGAGATAAAATTCATGCCTAAATAAAACATGGTTCTTGTCGGTTTACACTTTACAGAAAGCCAGCAGCAAACATATTTTGAAAATAGCCGATATACTGGATTATTTGTTAGGTTAGGTTAGGTAAGATTATTGTCCACGAACAACTCGTAGTTTTTTCATGTCGGCGGCGTCGGCGCTATAGAGATGATCGTATAGTATACGGTCATCTCTTTCCGATAAGAAAGCTCACTGCGAACTGTGCTATGGTGAAATGTAATACGTACAATTTACATGTAACCTTATTTATTTAGATCAGTTTTTCTCGAAAACTGCGTGTTGAAATTCTTGAATATAATATTTGAGTACCTATTTCTAATTCTGTAAGGGTATGATTGCAATTATTCTGAAGTGTTATTTTGAGTACATTTAAATTGTTATCTAAAGGAAAAAGTTCCCTTACAGAATAACAAATACTCAAATATTATGTTTGAACCTAGCTTACTCAAAAACAACCAGAATGGACTTGGTTCACTATGATTGTGAAACACTCATTTATTATAATGGTAGGGAATCATAATATGACAAAAGCTGCATCACAAAGCTGTAGTATTTGGTTACATGTAAATTGTACGTAAAACATTTCACCGTGAGCATTCTATCGGAAAGAGATGACCGTATACTATACGGTCTCCAATTTTATTAGATTCAATATGAACATTAATTCAATTTTCATAGCTGATTTTGACAAAATTCATGAATTAAGAATGAAAACCTAACCTAACCTAACAAATAATCCAGTATATCGGCTATTTTTTTTTAAATTGTTTGCTGTTGGCTTGCTGTAAAGTTAGTGTAATCCGACAAGAAACGTGTTTTATTTAGATTTGAAATTTATGTCAACTCAAAAAGGTTGGACAGTCTTTAATATACCGCCGTATACTTCCGATACAACATTTCACGGTGAAGTGTGATACGGCGAACTGCATACATACAGGTTATTCAACAATAATAAACACTAATTGAATCTCTCAACAATGAAGATAATGCAGGTATTTAAAATTAGTGATGCATTTATAGGCAGAGATTTTTTCCATTTAAAAATACAAAATTATTATAATATGATCATAACTACCTCAAAACTGCCTCCCCTTCTGACGAAAGCCTGGGAGCAAATAAACATGACCATCAGAATGACTAAAAGGGCGATTCCAGTCGGGTTGGCACACCCGCCAACAAGGCCAAACACTCCAGGATCCGCAGTCAGCAGCCACTCACTCACCGTGTAATTGTTTGCGTTTATTATTGGGTCATTTACTACGATTGTACCTGGAAAAGAAAGTGGATTCATATGAAATTAATCTTTTATTTCAACATGATATGCAGTGATACTAATGTTCCATTCATTTTAGACCTGTCAGATTTTGTGGGTCATAGATTCAAGCTTCAGAGCTGGGTTTATATTGTTTTTTTCTATTTAGCAACGTGCTTTTATAATGCTGTCAGTTTGACATTTACTTTTATAATGATAGTTGCCTGACTTTAATAATTATTTAAAAAAACAAAACAAAATAACAATAATGGGTACATTAGTAAATACCAATGGCGGTTTCAGATATACAGAGGCACTAGGAGGTTTGGAGGTGCCCTCACGAAAAGTTTATCTATGCAATAAACCTTCATTGAGCTTTCAAAATACAGCAATAGCTATGTTGCCAGGATTTTTTACATTACGATTTTGAAAAATACGCATCTGTTTGCGATTTGAAATTAATGAATTGGTAACTGTTTAACCTTTTCTATGCCTCACAATATTAATATGGCAGTATCCGACATGCCGCAGATTTTTAACGACACATATTGAATGTAGAGCGAAGCTCTTACTAAAATCGCTGTAATATCGATAATTTATGTGTTAGTGTGAGGCCTCAGTGCCAGCGTGCGGCGCAGCGTTGAGCATTATGTGCAACTCAAACGTATAACCGTATAAATGTATAACCAAAAAAAGACATTGTCTACGAACATTTTCACACACGGTTATACGTTTGAGTTGCGCAAAACGCTGCCACTCAGGACGTACACTTAGCATTATTCATAATTATTCAAACAGATGTCGCTATGTGTTTAATTTTTTAGATTATGCAAATCAATTGACAGTGGCTAGTAATTATTTAAGTTTAACACATTCACGGACATGACGTCTATAAACGTCATATTTTGTGAGATGTGATATGACAGGACGTCCATTGACGTCCTGTACTGTAGAACAGAATACGACATGACATTTATAGAAGTCGTATTTTTGATTAAAACGATATGTTCCCTGCTACTTGTGTCATGGTGCGAACATATTTCCATTAGATAGTGTTGTATCTGAAGACTTAACTCATTTCTGTCTAAATCGAAAATGTAATAAATATAAATTTTAATATGTGTCATATTATCGCTAACATCTATTAACTAACATGTGTTCGTGAATGTGTTAAAGTCGGATGAGGTAACGTGTGCCTGTCAATCACGGCCTCGTAGAGCAAGAAAGAAAATTAGCTGGAGGCATAGAACTGATTAAGGAAAGCAAAGTGAGTCATCGAATCAGCTCATGGAATTAGATCATTTAGAAAATATTGTAAAATTGTCCCTTGATCTATAAATGCATTGTGATGTATAATTAGATAATTTGTTGACTTACTGAAGTTGAGAAGATGCATGATGGTGTGGAGGACACTGAGTATGAAGATGAGCATGCCGGTGACTTTGTGCAGGTAGATGTGCTGGTCTAGAGGCAGCACGAGGCCCAGGCCGCGTGTCCGCAGGAACGTGATGCAGCGCCGGAGCATTAGCACCAGCACCCACATGCAGTTCAGGTTCAAGCACTGACCTGATCCAACAATATATCACTTAACTTATCTCAATGGGAAAACTAGGGTCATTCACTAATAGGGACTTTTAACTTAAGCACATACTGTAGCATTAAGACTTCCGGTTTCCTTCCAGTAGACAGGCAGAGTGAAAAGCTTAGATTTCATTTTGAGGGGGCTAGTGGATTTAAATTATTTTTTTAATTACCAAGTCAAAGTTAACTTTAATTATTAATCATTTACTATTGAGGTAACATAGATTTAAATTATAATCATTAATATATTGTAATAAGGGTTCTACCAAGGAAATGTATGACTTGATTAATAATAATAATAAACATTGAAATTCTTACACAGTTCCAATCTCAGAGTAATAATAATATATAGAGAGTGGGTATTGTTCTTCTAAATGAAGCCAAAAGTTTCTTGCATATAACTCTCGGTAGAACCTCAATCTTTATTATTATTAACTCAATTATGAAACGTTATACTATCATGTTACTTCTCAGTATGGCTACCAAATTTAAACACTGTATAGTTAACCATATTTTCTACTAAATTAACTAAAAATAATTACCACTTACTTTATATTTAACACAAAAACAATAAATTTCAGCAACACATGCTCGCAGTTTTTAAATGACTAGTCATTCAAATAAATATTTACTGGTGACGCGTACAAAATATATTTAATTCAACCGTAGAAATTCTATCTTACTCTAAGACATATTGCGGAGATATAAGTGAGCCGAATGCTTTCTCACTCGCACTTCACCGGTTGGTTTTTGTTCAGGGCTAGGTTCCAATAATTTAATACTAATTAAGCGGCTTAAGCATTGGCATGTAACGTTGTGAGTCCTAAGTTCGAATCCTGGGTCTGGCAAGTACACATATGGTTTTTCAATTTGTGTATGAGTCAGAGTATATGGACTTACTAGGTTGAGCAAGTGGCTGACATCCATTTCTCGTAAAGACAAAAATCTGTTAATACAAACCTCTACTCTGTGGAGGCCCATATGATCTTATCAGGATCGGATATGGTCGGAAAATTAAATAATATAATATCCATACAACAATATATTGGGGCAAATAACTTACCGCAAGCCCTAGCCACAATGACATATCCATTTGACTCCCGGTACTCTATGGCTCTGGAGATGAAGAGACCGGCGTTGAGGACCACAAATGCGCCAAGAAAGAGAAGGTAGACATAGTTATTTCGAAGATACGGAGCAGACAGTTGGTAGGGTCTCAAGGCCATCAGTCGGCCAACTTTAGAGGCTGGCGGAGGTTTCGGTTTAGGTGGAACAAGCCATCTGTCAATGCTGGAAGAGAAGGTGCATACATATTTTTGTATTGTCGGAAATGTTAAATAAAACAAAAAAAATTGACTTTAACATAGGTAATAAAAAAGAGATTTTAAAAACACTTGACAGCATGGAATATTTTTAGTGTGGTAGATTTGGTAGCTTGTGCAAAATTAATATATTGTAAGTTGGTGGAATGGAATTGAAACATGACAGCATATTATTTATAGCTGCCATATTTATTTTAATTTTTTGTCATTCAGGCTTCAACATTCTTGTACGGGAAGATAAAATCGGCTGATTATCTAACTTTCGGCTTACTATACATCCCGATTTGACCGAGATTGCCACAGATTGATGATGGGTCCCAAAATTACGGCCGATCTGTCATTTAGTCCCGGTTTATAGTGTTATAATAGTACTTATATATTTTCTGATCGAATTGTGTACATTTTTATTATTGTTTGTTAGTCATCACCACTTATTTTTGTCTTTGACATATTGAAAATCAAATATTTAAATGATATAGACCAGGGGTCGGCAGTTTGTCAACTGAGAAGAACCAAATTGTCAAGGAAACAGGATAACAAAGGTACCAGAGAGCCGCATATTATATGTAATATACCTACATATGTATATAGATATGGATTTTTACGCGGGAAAAAGTTCAAGATTTTTTATTAAAAAAAATAATTAGAACGGCGCCATGCATCGCTTTTGATAGCTTTAAGATATCTGGCAAATAGCTACTTATTTTTAATTGAATACATGATTGTAAATTTTCATTCCTTATTCTGCTTTTAAGTTTATTTTTTATTTGGTTCATAGATGAAAATGTTTGTTCGCATATGTAGAACCAAAGATTCTGAGAACACCAAAAGCTAGTTTTTTTAACGCGTCATATGTTTCAGGCAAACTATTCCATGTATTGAAATTATTATTTCTATTTTAGGCAGTTGTTTTATGGCTGTCCACTTGTGCTGAGAAAGAAGAGCTGCAAACGTCTATGCAAAGAGCCGCTTCTGCCGACTCCTGATATAGACCATTCATAATTATTGTTTCCAATTTAAATTTTAAGATTTTTTTGTTCTATAAATACATTCTTAGATTTTTTATTTTAGTTTGTCCCGGTGTGGAAAAGAATAATTATAGTAAGCCTATTATTATCGATATTAACTAACCTAATGGTAAGGTTTTCAAGAAGTCCACCATGTTTCTCAAGTTGGTTCTTTAGAGCTTCGTAAGTGATAGCACCTCTTCTCGAAGGGTCCGCATCTTCCAGCAGGGCATCGGCCAAGTCCGCCAACTGAGCTTCGCTGAATCGCATCCCATTCTCTTCCATACACGCCCGCAAGACATGACGTAATTCACGCTGCTGGATTAAGCCATCGCCTGGAATTGACCACCAGATTACTCTTATTAGATGTATTCATGGAATGGGGGCTAAACATTGTGTACTTCCAATTCAAGATGGAAATAAAAAAAGGGACTTTTACATAATATTATGACCACATTTTTGCTGTAAACACTTTTCTCTCGTATCAATGCATTTATTTAAAAAATAAATAAAAAAACGTACCGTCAAGATCGTAGACTTTGAATAAAAATCTTATTTTATCATCGGGTGACTGTCCTGCAAATTGGTGCATCGCATCCAAGAATTCTTGCAATGATATGGAGCCAGAATTATCTTTGTCGAATATTTGAAACACTCTCTCCGTAAAAAATGGCTGAAATATAAGATTTTTTTTTATCCATATTCATTTCAAGATCTTAATTATTAGCTATCGTACAGTGGTTTTCAAACTTTTCTGTTTCACAAAATTATCGTTTTGTGTAATGGGTGAGTCTGTTGTTCACCTAAAAGTTTCTTTAAAACGCATGAAAAATGGCAGTGGTTAGTATTTAAAAAGTATTCTTATATTAGTAGTTGGCGTATAAAAGGTGTTGATAGGTGATTAGCCATTCCGCAGACAATGGAACAAAGGGAGAGAAGTGAGCTATCAAAATTTTAGAATATACTATAACACCTCTGAGAGTTAATCGTGGTGCCCCAGGGCATCAAGGTACACACTTTGATAACCTATGATCTAATAAATTAAATAATTATAAAGTAGATAGGTAGGTACAAACATTTTTTGAAATGACAATCTTTTGGAATTCCTCTCTTCTGATTTCTTTTTCATTGCCTACTGTTTGACGGAAGAGTTTTTCGAGCCATTCTAGACTACTTTTGTCGAAACCTCCTCTTGGCCTGTAAAGAAAAGTTGAATAATCAATAATCATTCCTTCACAATAATAATATAATTTTATTGGAGTAAAAAATATAAACATGGTTTGTAATACAGTACCATCTATTAAAATAATATGATACTTAAAATAGTAATTTATTTTTAAAACAGGCAGCTGTATTAAATACTTTTAGCTAAAACCAATAGATGTCACTATAAACACATTAATAATGAAAATAAAAAAAGATATATATTATTTATTATCTTGCCTGCGAAGTTTTTTAGTGATAGGATATTTTATTTTTTGTCGGGAATCAGGATTATAGGAATTTTCCGTGGACGAGGATCTGTAAACAGAATTTCAAAGGAATTAATTTGTTATTTTTTAAATAAATCAAAAACTGTTCTCATGGTGGACTGGGAATAATCTCATGTGAGGGATATTTTAGTTAAAATTCGAAAGTTTTGTTTTTAATTTATTATTTACCTAGTGTTGGTAATTCCTGTGATAAACTCCAGAACTTCATCTGGAGACGCGATTCCATCATTGTCTCCATCTATGAGTCGAAACATTTTATCTACAATCTGAAATAAAATAACATAATGAATGATTTCTGTGGTAGATGGACTGCATAGAACAGATAATAAATAGAATTCCGATAGGCTATAATATATACCAGCCATTTGCAGAAGGCATGCAGCCAACACGATTGACGATCTTCAGAGTGAAAACGGCACATGGAGAAAAATAAACATTAATGGTCATGGTGCAGGGCTCGAAATGGAACGGAACGCACCGGAGCGCCGTTCCGGCTCGTGAAATTTGTAAAATTATCGCTCCGTCTCGTGGAAAAAATATGTTGACCGTCTGAGCTAGATAGGCCATAGAATAGAAAATCTGACACACTTATTTTTATAAAATACACATACCATTTGATGACTATGTAAATATATCTTCTGAAAATTTGTCGAGCGCTCCGGTTCGTAAACTTTTCCATTTCGAGTGCTGTCATGGTGTGATGGAGGATGATTAAGTCGAGATTTGGTGGTTGCTCCGATGGATGGAGGAGCAAGTTTTATTGACAGTGTAAACAGTCGGTACAAGAGTATGTTACAGTAGTTATGTTACAGTAGTTATGTTACAATACTTATGATACTGTTCCGAGGTCCGAATCTCGGTTCAATGAGATGTTATGCGGAGAGATACAGAGATCGGGATACTAACAGACCGGGAACTTATATTCGAGTGACATGTCCAATGAATTATAATCCGCTATTTATTGATGTAGTTACTCGCAATCAAAACAATATCTTGAAAAGAATATTTAGGAAAGAATTATTGTAATTGAGTCAGCTACTATATGGAGTTTGCATCATAGGATATAGTTGACTATGTGGAAAAATGAATATCGCGGAAACAATCTGCAGTAAGCTATTTACTGAGTTTACAATAATTGGACACTCCGGGGAATGGATATTATTAGATAATTTGTAATTTCGGTAATATATTTAATATTGCCGATCAATATGCTGACACGGATTGAGTTGTTAATCACCATATTATACTTAATAAAAAACTTACCCCTTTAGCGTGAAATATTTGGTTGAACCTGTCAAGTGTGATGACATCTTCTCCGCAAAGCACGTAAGAGACGCTCTCCACCTGCTCTGCCAGGTCTATTTGTTTTTCATCTCTGTGAAAAATAATTAATTGAAAGTACCTACTTACATATTTTTGTAAACAATAAATGATTCCATTATAATAAATGTACGTACTTATCCCAAACTACCCATATGTTAGCTCCGACAAAAACTTTCCGAACTTTGAATGAATATTAGCTAATTAATCTTTATCGCAATTGTGTAATAAAATTAAAAAGACGTTCCTTTATCTGGAATCCATGGATGATTATCTTGTTTATCCTGTGCTCTATAACTCGACACCGTAGCACAGTTCGCCGTGACCTTTCTTATCCGAAAGAGATGACCGTAGGTATAGGTACTATACGGCAGTGGCGAAGGGTGGAGGTAGGCTGTTAAGATCCGCCATAAATGATGCACATTAAACTTTGTCAGTTATATGTATTTGTTTTCATTGAAATAAGACTACAATTATTTACAGATGGTGTTGGTTAGTTTTTAAAATACAATTAAACCCTGCGAAATCCTAGCCATAATAGATAATAGTCAAAAAATACGCATCTATCTATAAAATATCTAAAATTATGAAATTAAATCTTGATACAAAATAACTTGGATATATCTATACTTGGTAGTTTGGTTTAGACATGGTTTAATAAATTTAAAAAAAAAACTAACAATTATGTGTAATATGTATTTCTAATTTCATTGATTTTTAAAAACTAACCAACACCAACTGTAAATTGTAGTCTTAGTTCAATAAAAACAAATACGTATGACTAACAAAGTTTAATGTGCACTATTTATAGCGAATCTTAACAGCCTACCTCCACCTTTCGCTACTGCTAATACGGTCATTTCTATAGCACCGAGATGAAAAAATACGCGTTGTTCTGTATTTCTAATTTAATTACATACATATTATTTTCTATTGTCTTTTCCTTGTATTTCGGCAGTTTTTATTACGTATTTTAAGTGTTTTAGGTACAAGTCGGTTTACAGGAAGCCAGGAGGGGACCGCGCCAATTTTCAAGGCCGATTTTGGCAAAAATCATGAATTCAAGAATGAAAACCTAACCTAACCTAACAAATGATCCAGTATATCGGGTATTTTCAAATTTTGTAAACCGACAAGAACCGTGTTTTATTTATACATGAATTTTACCTCAGTACTAGGGAATCCAATCCCGAGCCAAAATCTTGATCCCGGGATTTCGGGATTACAATTTGACAATCCCGGGATCCCGGGACTGGTCCCGGGATTGGCATTTTTTCAATAGTTAATATAAAATTTTTATAAATGTACAAATAACGTTGATAAAATCGGTCAAAAATAAATCTAGTATAATTTATACTATGGCCTTTCCGCTTCATAAATCTAATTTGTCAGCCAAATATGAAACTGTCGTAAAACGTATGATTTCATGGTGGAATCACTTTGGAACCGATTCACTGCAGAGCATTTAATTACTTCTTAATTACCACATTTAACATGCTAAATATATCTAATGGCCCCTAATCAGGACACGACAGCTGTGGCGTTCGCGCTGTAAGGATTAAAAGTGTGAACCATTGTTTTTTCCAATCTTTCTCATTTTTATTAATTTATGTGAATAAATAAAATGAATTTGCAACACATGGGTAATAAATCAATCTTCATTCAAACTCAGTTTATTTCTATTTTAGTTATATGTTATTAAAAGTATTTTTTCTGTTATAATTTCGTTTTTATTTTATTTTCTATAAAAATTGATAAAAAAATCAATCCGGAAAGTTTCGGGATTATGTTTATCAATCCCGGGATTCATAGGTATCGAAAATAGTTCGGGATCCCGGGATTGGAATCCCTACTCAGTACTATACGACTCAAACAGGTTGGACGGTATTTAATATACGACCATTTATATTTCCAATACAATATTTCACGGTGAATTGTGATACGGCGAACTGCCGAATCTTCCATATAGTGGTAAGACGTGTCATTGTATTTTTCGCAATCTGTGTGCGCCTTCTTATTTCTGCTTCACATCCATTGGAATCTCATGTATTGAAATAATGTATAAAATTAAATATCTTACGTGAGCCTTTCTTTGAGAAATTCCACCCAGTCTTCTTGTATTAGGTAATTATTTCTTTCTTGATCAAACAACTGGAACAGTTTTTCTAGGAACTCCTGAAACAATAGAAATTAATATTTTAAATTAATGTATGTATTAAATACTAAATAGGCTGATTTAAAAACAAGAAAAATATGGTTTTACAACAACGGAACACATATTATGTACAGATATATATGTACTAAATTTATATGTACTA
The DNA here is from genome assembly GCF_057557595.1 of Rhyacophila brunnea. Lineage (NCBI taxonomy): Eukaryota > Metazoa > Arthropoda > Insecta > Trichoptera > Rhyacophilidae > Rhyacophila > Rhyacophila brunnea. The sequence goes on along the minus strand of NW_028232806.1, from coordinate 34,679,969 downwards.
AATTTAGGAAGGCATCATTGACGTGCGGTGACCTTTGCTAGTGGGAATGCTGTAAAAAATACTACATATTATCTACTTAGGGTGGAGTAACCAATTTAATCATAGCATGGGATAAATCTATGACATTCTTAAAATATTTACGTATTATTAGACTGCGACAAGTTTAACGTGCAGCGTGGCCGTTTCAAGAACTACAATACTGACAATCCTTTCATAATATATCGTAGCGCCACGACGTCAGCCATGACACTTCAACTTATAATTTTCGCACTCTAGTTATATAGAAACTTTAGAAGTTAAGTAAAATTCACCACACAATTCCACAATGCATATATTAGGTACCAGTGGCGAAGGGTGGAGGTAGGCTCTTAAGATACGACATAAATTGTGCACACTAAACTTTGTCAGTCAAAAATAGGTATTCGTTTTGTTTGTAAAGTTCAATTATTAAACCCTGCCTAAATCAAACCATAATAGTTTAGGTACGCTATGGGCGATCCGTCACAAAGTGGACACTTTTTCAGCCTAGGTACTTATTATTTTGTTTTCGTTGAATTAATAATAAGTACATTATTACAGATGGTGTTGGGTTGTTTTTTAAAATCATTAAACCCTGCCTAACCAAACCATAATTGATAAAAAATATTCTTCAATCTATAAAATTATCTAATATTATGGTTTAATTTTATATATTTTATAGATAAACGAATATTTCTTGACTATTATCTACTATGGTTTGGATCAGGCAGGGTTTAATTTAATTAAAAAAACTAACAAATACTATTTACACGTTGTAGTCTTAGTTCAATAAAACCGAATACTTTTAACTGACAAAGTTTAGTGTACATTATTTATGTTGGAGCCTACGCCCACCCTTTGCCACTGGTAGATATTTTATCAATTACTTCTAGGGATCTTGCTCATTTAGAGTATATAATTGCGAAGATTGCTTGTTGGAGAGAGGTAAACCATGACTAAATGAAGAAAAAAAATCATTTGATTTTTCTTTATAAATTCCGGAATCTTTTGTATTTCGCCAGAGTGCGCTGTTGGTGGTTATCACACAACTTGAACAATGTCGAATATTATCACATAATTAACTAATTATCGATGCAATAAGTGGATAGGTAGGTACTTTTTATTATTATAGACGTTGCTAGTTTTTTTATTCTGTAATTTCAATAGATACCTAGGGACTTAGATTATTTGTCGTAATTACATTATGTTTAACAATATCTTCGTATTTGTTTAAGTTTTATTAAATAGTAATTTATATTATATTTCATACATACCTACGATGTATTTTTGTATAAAATTGCACAATCTTGAAAACCAGCAAAGAACACTATCTACATTGATTGATTTATAAGAACATGTTTGACATTTCATATGACTCATATGAGTTATGACAACAAATAACCATTTTGGGAAAACACAAACGAGAAACAAAATTATTTATTTATGATTACAAAATTTTCATCTTTTGGCTTACACACAGTATTGGCAGATTTTTTTTGTTAATTTTCACAAAGTTTGAAGTTAAAATGGAACGTCTGCATCATTCTTATACTATAATATATTTTTTTCGATTGAATTAATGAATTTGAAAACTACAATCAGCGACGTCCCTAGATAAATTGTCGCCCTTAAACGACTGCCCCTAATAATTTTTTGTTACAGATTTTCTGCAAATTGGTTAGATGTGTTGAATTACAATAAAATAGTTGTAATTGTTACAATAAGTGCTATGTTTTAACAGCGCCTTTCTTGGCTATGCTAAATTTTAGAGCAAGATAGACAGTTAACGTTACAGTATAATAAATTATACAATACAAACAAAAAACAACTGATGGAACATTGATTTATATCAATTATTTGATTTGAGTACCCTAGGTACCGATAGAGTTGGGTATTTCCCGAGAAAATCTCCTGGATTTCCCGAAATGATGAAATTTTGAATTCTCGAGATTCGGGATTTCCAGAAAAGAATTCTCGAGATATCGAGAATTTTCAAAAAAAACATTCTAAAATCAGTGTAAAAAAGACAAATTCAAAAAAATATGATTTTTTTTATTTAAGTAAGAAGACAAACAAAATAGAAGTAGGAAAACAAAAATAATTCAAAACATTACTTATTAAAATAGGGTATCAAAAAACACAGACTGTCAATGGCTGCGTATGATAAATTGAATCTGATGTTGAAAATTGCGCTCGTTTTGAGTCGACATTGGCTTAAATTGTGTTAAATGCCCCGATCAAACTTTGAACGTTTGTATTCTCTGTCCACTTTTTTCATATAGAAAAATCATTTTTTTAATTAATATTTGATAATGAAGAAAACCCGAGAAAATATTCTCGAGATTTCCCGAAGTGTTAAAAAAATTTATATTCTCGAGATTCGGGATGGAGAATCTCGAAAATTTCTCGGGAATTCCCGAAACCCAACTCTAGGTACCGATCGACCCACCCCTCTCCTTTATTCTACAACAGCAGAAGCAACGATGTCTTATAATATTTCAAAGGGAAATAAATTCTGAAAGCAATTAACGTTTTCATACTCGCGCACTAATGACAGGTGAGTGATTTATGTTGCTTGCTGTTGCACAGACCTGTTGCTCGTTGCTCTCAGTTGCCCGCGGGGAGACCTTTCATGGACGAGACGTCAAATTGACCGCTCTAATTAGTTGCATTGTAACACAAAAAAACTTAACTAAACAACGTATTGTAACTTGTGGTTAAATAATCATCTGTTGATGTAAGCAAAAACCGAACTAATGTTAGTATGATTATTGCCGTGATGAGAATTTGGTTTTGTATGAGTGATAATAAACTATCAGTATAATAAACTACATGTAATGAGTGGATAAGGAGACAGACAAGGGTTTGCGATGTAATAGAGTTTGCAAAAAACCTCAAATGGAAATGGGCTTGATCATTGCCCACTGAATAAGAAAGCCGATACATTACACGACTGGTCCTACTTTTCGCCCCTCCCGTTGTCTATGGATGACCTGTCATTGTATATATAGTGCTCATACTAACGCGTCTGTCGTGTTCACTTGTTGGAGTATTCTTTCAGATTGTTTTAACGTATCTTGGAGACCTTGAAGTTTATCTGATTTAGTGGTTCTGTGTTATTAATAATTGGAAGTGACGATCAAAGTAAACTTCTTCTGTGTATAATAATATCATAATATACTATGACGTTTGTCAAGGTGACAGTCGATTCTAAACGACAATAACTAATAACTTATTTATACTCTTCAGTCATTATAGAATACCAAACTCTGCTTGACAGTTTTTTTTATCAATAAATAGTATGGCAGTGGACCACTCGTTGGTTGTACAAAAAGTTATGCTCAGGCTTTATTAATCTAAAGATGGTGGTGGCTGGATACATAGCTCAAAAAAAGGACAATTGTTGAACAAATTTATATCCAAGAGGTAAAAAACGTCCGCAAGGTAGGCCTAGAGGCCGCTGGATAGATGAAATGATAACGTTCTGCGGAAGTACATGACAACGCACCGCACAGGACCGATAGTAGTGGAATCAGCTAGGAGAGGCCTTCATCCAGCAGTGGATAGATTCAGGCTGACGATTATGAAAGTATTATTTACAGTGTAAAGTAATTACGCTACCAAAATAATTTGTTGCCAATCTATTCTATTCAATTTAATTGTCTATTTCATTTAAATTCCTACTAGGATTTTGGCCGGTTAGCCGATTAAAATTATTACTTTGTTAACAGTTATTTCGCGGTTACCCGGTTTCGGTTTAACCTGGCTTGGAAACCCTAGTCATTGTACAGGTTTTAATTGAAAATAAATTTAATGGAGATGTTAGTTAAAAGAAGTAGTTAATGTCATTTTTAAATTAAATTTAATAGTAACGAATATTCTACATTTTGTAATTTTAACCGATAAATCATTGTAGTCAATATAAGGTTTTTGTACAAACAGTGATTAATGAATTAAACTAGCTAATGACACCCACATGGTTATATTAATGTCTTCCAAAAACATCAAATAATTAGCATAAAACTAACATAAAATAAGTAGTTAGCACATTAAAAAAATACATATTATTAGCAAATTAGCATGTTAGATGTGTAGAGTCGTCGGTGTCCTGAGGGGCTGATAGACCTTGCTCCCGATATCTTTTATTCTGGTGACGTCATCCATATATGTGGCCAATCAAGAGTCACTTGTTCAGTGTTTCTCAAAAATAAACTGAGTGGCACCTTCTCATTGGTGATATACCTCATTTTTCTTTGGACATCGATAAACTGCTGACAGATGAATGAATGCAATTATATTAAGCCCTACCCTCGCTTTATATTGTGTTTTAATCATAAAATTTACAAGAAAACACGTATTACATAAACTATTTTACACACTTAAACGGGTGCCATTTTCTGTATGCGAAAAAATGCAATAGTAGGGAAATGTACGAATACTGCACATACGAATTATTATAAAAATAATATGTTTGTATTACAAATGGCGATGATAATACAATATAAATTATTATTTTAATGGATTTAAGTTTTGTACTATTCCATTTGAGTCGTTTTCTGCGACCCAGGTTTCGCCTTTCGGCATCTTCATGCCTGTGTACACTCACCAAAAGGCAAACACACACTGACAACGAACACTATTAACTCTAACTTATATGACAAATTAATGCAATACAGTACGTAAAAAGGTACTGTTCGGTTATCAGGAATACAGCGGAAAACATATTTTGAAAATAGCCGATAAACTGGATTATTTGTTAGGTTAACCTAACCAAACCTAACCTAACCTAACCGAAACTACCAAATAATCCAGTATATCGGGTATTTTCAAAATGTGTTTTCCGCTGTATTTCTGATAACCGAACAGTACCGAAGTGTTTGTAAAAAAAACCCTACCTAATAATACACTCGGAAAGCGTATAAGAATTTAAATTCAAATTCCTTCAAGTACCTTCGGTAGATAGTATTAATATTATAAATTAATTTATTTTGCTGAAAATCTGATATTTCGTTTAGATTTAATGTTTTGTTAGTTTGACAACCAATGAGTTAATTTATTGCAATGAAAAGATGTCAATATTATACCTACACTATTCAATGAACTTTTCACAAGATTGATAGCTTGTAGTAAGAAAAATGCCGAATAGATTTACAAAATAATAATGTTAATCTTAAAAAAACATGTCTTTCTGAAAAAAAAAATGATACAATTTACAACATAGATTTCTAATGGAGCCGTCTAGTAATAATGAAATTTATAAGCTCTTTCAAGAATAAAAACATTTACATATAGAAAAATTAGGCTCGCATGTCTTCGGGCTAATACAAAAACAAAGTGTTTTAAATGTCCATTTGTCATTGGAAAATGGAGAATAAATAACTCAATGTTGATAAGTACAATATAATATTTAACTTATTTAGAAATTATTGTTATAAGGTGCGGACTTTTTGGGCCATACTGCCCGAAGACTTTTCCAAATTTAATGAGGCGACCATGTATTTTTGACTAATTATTAGGAACCAAAATTGGATGGAAAGTCTATCAACATCTAAATTCTTGTTAGTTTATTAGGAAATGTATGTTGATATCCCGAATTAAGGAACATGTCTCATATAAAATAACAGAAATGAATGCCTGAAGTCTTCCTTATAAAGTTGGTACCTAATCCTATCATTAATTTTAATGTTACTGTCAAGGAAAATGTCATGCGTATATTGCAGTGGTAGCCAAACCACGGTGCAATGGATAATTGCAAGTGGCGCATTGCATCTTTGCGAATTTGAAAATGAACTACCTAATGAAAGAACCTTAATATTTGACAACTGGCTGTTTGATTTGGCATTTTTAGTTAATATTACTAGCCATCTCAATGATCAAAATTTAAAACTACATGGTAAGAATAAATTATTTCCTAGCTTAGTAAATAACATCAGTTCTATCATGTGTGAGGCTTTCACGGTTGTTTTTAATCGTAGTAGATTTTTGTGTTTCCACCTTGTGTCATTCTTCCTTCTTTACTCGACGTTTCGGGCTCGTTGCAGAGGCCATTATAAAGAGATGATATGTTTTATGATCGAAATGTAGTGCAGGTATAGGAATGTAAACGTTGCTCTAAGAATGTCAAAAGGAATCCGATTAGCTAAGAACAAACGTTGCTCAGAGTAATTTTTCAATCATTACGACCAGTGCTCGAAATGGAAAAGTTTACGAACCGGAGCGCTCGACTATTTTCTGAAATTATTTACGTAGGTGTCAAATTTTTTGAGTATTTTATAAAAATAAGTGTGTTAGATTTTTTGTTGTATAGCCTATATAGCTCAAACGGTCAAATAATTTTTTCCACGAGACGGAACGATAATTCTACCGAGTTCACGAACCGGAACGGCGCTCCGGTGCGCTCCGGTGCGCTCCAGTTCATTTCGAGCCCTGGTTACGACCAGTTCCCGTTCCGTCTCAGTTAGAAAATCAGGATTTGAGTCAATTTCTACACTTGAAAGAGCAGAATGAATGTGCTACGGATAATAGCAATTTGACCAAATTTATTGAAAAAATCAAGATATTGCAAGGGTCATTTGAAAGTAGTTTTCATGATTTTGCTAAAGAAGAAAACTGCATTCTCGTATTTATAAACCCATTTTCACTTAGTGAACAAAATGGAATGCAGATGCCTAGTAACATACAAATGGAACTGATTGATTTAAAAACAAATTCATTATTGAAAACGAAATTTGATGAGCCTATTACAGATCAAAATGCTTTGGCATAATTAATTTCTGGCATTCATTACTCTGTGAACATTGCCCAGAGCTAAGAAAATTTGCAAGTAGTTATATACTATATTGTATAAGTTTTATTTCCACAATTAATAATTAACGCATACATTCAAATGAGCAGAATGTCTTCATAAAAATCATAAACCTACCGGAAATTTTTACGTAAACAGTTCACCGCAGGACACTAATGTGTCGCTAGATTTCAAAATCAGCCAAGTCCATAATAGATGAATAGGAAAAAAACAGCGTTTTGTTTTCTCAAATACACAGTCACAAGGGTGAAAGTTTATATTATTTCGAGTATAGAATATTTAAAATTAATAAATACCTCATTTTGATAATGTAGAAATGTTAGAAAGCAGTAGCTCTTCAGCAATTCACAAAAAAGTCAAAAATACCTAAATGTGGACTTGGCTGATTTTGAAATGTAGCGACACTTATTCGTGCGCCGCAGTACGTGAAACATGAGTTCGTGTAACATTATTTAATCAAACGACGAGTTCTTCATTGAAAATTTCACCGTGGAGTATATTTGTACGTATGCTACAACATGTGGCAAATTTTAAGAGATGTCTTTACTAGGTTAGGTTAGGTTAGGTTAGGGTTAATCTAATTGGAACAGTACTATTTGCAAACAATCACCACATTTCGTAAGATACGTACAAATGTATTCCACGGTGAAATGTTCAACGAAGAACTCGTCATTTGATAAAATGTAATACGAACTCATGTTTCACGTACTGCGGCGCACGAATAAGTGTCCCACGATGAACTGTATACGTGCAACTTACGTAACCTTCAAAAACACATTATAACAAATCTTACAGCACGATTTATATCAATACATTCAGTCGAATGGCGGCAGAGTGTAGATGACAATATAGAAATATCAAAAGAAACAAAACCTCAGCCACAAACACAAAATTACAGAGCGGAGGCAGGGCTCGCAGCGCTATGATTTGTAGAAAATTACATTGGTAAATAGTTATAACTGTAATGTACTATTATCACTAATTTTAATTTAAAGTTGAGGTTAAATTCTGAACAATAATTGTTATCATTATGGTCACCGCAAAACAAATTGCCCAAAGGTGAATTATACATTACAAAAAAACTGTTGTAATGATGGTCCAGTGGTAAAAACGAACGATAGCGAATCGACACGCCCGAGGATCAGAACAGTCCAGATCTTGGCCAGTTAGCATGTCACAGTTTACACCTTTGCACGCGAGAACAATTTGTCAAATTATTTTGACAAGCCCGCCAGGAAGGAGTGACCCACATTTGTGGAAGCTTTGAAATGTTTTGAATCATTTAGATTTTTTTTCATAGTTGTTTTGTTTTAGAGAATACACGAAGATCGTAGATAAAGGCATCAAGAACTTTCTTACAATGACGTACATTAGGAAATATTATAAGAGTTTAAATGTGATATTATTACAATTATTATTTATTAATGGCATATTATTTCGTCACCCTGGGAAAAAAATACTTCTTTGAATAGCATCAATTATCAAGAAATTGGTTTAGTTTTGGTGTCCCTTAAGTAGGCATTGCCAATGCGTAAAAATTTTGCTACTCGGATTTATCTAATAATTATTATATAATAAATCTTGTTTCTAACAACATAGCATATTTAGATTTGATAATTAAACACACAGAACAGATTAATAAATATAATTTTGATGCAGGGGTTTGAATTTATGAATGTTCTACGAAAATAAGCCATGCATTATGGACGTGCAATAGTGTGTGTTGCAACCTTCAATACGCCAATATTAAATGAGCGTCAATGCATAAACCGAGAGCAGTGGTCAATATTCGACGTATGACGTATTCTTGACACGTGTTTCAGTTTATTTCATATTCTTCCACTGTCGAGATCGGTTGCCTGCTTCTCCACACCCGTTATGTATTTCAGTTCCCTGATTAAACACGATTAACTCCAAGTAGTAAATCACTATACTGCCCCCATAAGCAAAAACACAGCTAATGGGAAAAAATGAGAAATTAAAGTAAGTATGAGGTGACATACTAGATAAAATTCTTAACATAATTGCATAACAAAATAAACTGGAAATCATTTATTTTAATATAGAAATCATCATAATGTGTTCACTACTTTTGCAAAAATGTTAGGCTTTTCGATGCAACAAAACAGTAAATAATGATTCATAAGCAAAAACACATCACATCTATCGATTTGCTGTGTTTTTTGCTTAAAAACGCTGGCTTACTGTTTTTTTTGTTTATGATTCTAGAATTTTTACACAAACGTAATACCGCATGTAACTGGTAATAATGAGATAACCTCAAATTAATCATTCACTAATTTCATATCGCCCTACATTTTTAATGATATTTTAATACTCAAATGTGATTAAGTTCTAAATTGGATTAGGAATTGTGAAAAAAAGATTCTCAACTTTATTTTGGAGAGTATGCAATTGGATAAACTTGATCAAAATGCTGCAAAATCCAATGAAATTATAATGGCAAGTAAAATGCTAATGACCAGTTAATTACATTTTAATTACCACATTTAAATATCATGTTAATTATATCTAATGGACAACTACTGAAAACGCGCCAGCCCATTGTTAGCACTAAATGAGTTATTAATTTTAATCTTAATCTATCATAAAACACATTTCTAACTATCTAGTTTTATTAAATTAATGATATTTGTACTCACGTCTCTGAACATTTGATATTTAAAAATAATGCAAACGGAAATTCCTCAATATTCCCTTTTTCCAATGCGAGCCGCATAACTGCTTCTACGTTTACATCTGTCAACTAGCTTCGATATTTGTTTTTTATGAAGTGCATTACACTGAATAATCTTTCACAGTATACAGTAATAGGAAAAATTGACAATATTAACTCATTTAGTGCTGACACTGCGACTGGCGCGTTTGGCGCGACTGGCCATTAGATATAGTTAACATGATATTTAAATGTGGTAATTAAATATTAATTAACAGGTCAGCAGTTTATGGATTATATATGGAAAAGAAGAAATGCATAATTCAAAAATAAGGAAGAGTAATGCCTACAAATAGGATGACGTTTTGGGAGTCTTCCCACCAAAACTGACGGATTTTTGTATATTTAAAAATATATATTGTCATTCCAATATTATTTAATGAACAAAATACCATTACAAGTATTTAATTTTTCAAAAATATCCATTACAATTTAAATTATAAGCAAAAAAACATATTTACTGTTTTTTTCCTTATGAAACTGACATTATTCCATTCAAAATCATAAATAAAAAGACAATAGTGGAGTTTTATAATCAATATTTTTGTAATTTTGCAATTTTTATGTAATGAAAATATCAATTTTTAAATAATCTATTATAAACCGAAACATTTATTAAAATTGATTAACTTTTAATGAAGCAGCAATGAAAAACATGATAACCTCTCTTTTCTCAAAATTGACTTTTTCCCATTAGCTGTGTTTTTGCTTATGGGGGCAGTATATGTATCGCGGCTTTTATATATATATTTGTCAGCGTGACAGCACGTGACAATACGCGGTGTGATGGTAATGTATTCGGGCCATAAGACACACCACAATAATTTTTGTAGGTACCTACGCATAATCGCAAACCGACTGCAAACGGACTTCAAAATGCGGTAACTATGTGCATTGCGGTCTTTAACAAATTTATTATTAAATGTCTATAACAATGTTAACAGTGCAGTTCATATTAAGACGTATATTTAGGGTTTTGCCATACTTTTTTATAATTATTATGTCCAAACATTAGGCCAGCTTGGAAAATAACTAGATCAGTATTCTGATCAGTGATTTGTTACTTGCGACAATATCTCTTGTAATATATGCACTGCATTTGTATATATTGGAAGGACAATCCATGAATCCCCACTCACTCATCGAGTCCGCCACGCGACGCACTACTATTGTCACGAGTCTTTCACTCGACCAAAATAATGTTCCAAATTCAAAAATATGTTAATATTTTAGGAAAAATATTGAGCGCTCCGGTTTGTAAAATTGTCCAAGCGCTTGTGACTATACCATTGAAATAAGTAGGTATCATATTGTAAATCAGAATTGCATTAGTGCAACGTCTACACCTCCTTGCACTATTGAAAGTAACATAATACATATATTTCAACTAAATGTTAGCCACCTTGTATCATGTAACCTATAATGAATATAAATCTAAATCGAATATAATAGAGGTCGTGACGTGATCCGATCTTTACGAGCGCAAAACAAATATAAATGTTTGTACAAATGACGTTTAAATATTGTGCATGTCTTATCGACCGGTGTCATCTTTCGGACACCTGTGGTTTTCAACAACTGACTTGTTTTGTACTTACGTTGTTACTAACTATTAAGTTGGTAGTTATATTTCCTTACTTTACTTGAATGCATTATATATATTAACTTAAGATCTTTAAGAAACCAATGTTTGGTTAAAAAAGGTATGGAATAAAACGGTTAGTTACATGTAAATAATTGTACGTATGTAGTTTGCCGAATACTAGGGATTGCAATACCGGCATTACAGTATTTATCAATACGGAAATACCGGTTTTAAAAATCCAAAATACCGGAGTTTTCGGTATTAAGAAAGCACACTCGTTTATGTTTTTTGAAAATGAATTTTATCATAAGTGATGTGCTACTAAAATGCAAATATATTGAGTAAATCCAACAGAGGTGAAAAAATAATAAAACAGATTTCATCAAATATATTTTATATAAGTAATTGTCGCGATGAATTATCATAATATTATTTCGAAATATAAAACATCCGTGACAAAAATTTTCAATTATTCCATAATTATTAATGACTGTACAAGCGTTGAACTTAAGCAGCTTTTCCTGCAGCCGGACTTATTTGCACTTGATGAACTTTTGAGAGCTTTAGTTAAAATTATCAATATATTCAAATTATTTGTAGAAAATCACTAGTTCTACAAATATGATCAATACATATTTTTAAATGTAAACATAATAAATGTAGGTATGTAGGCTTTTGCTATAAAATAATATTTTAAAAAGATTTTAATAGCTATATTTATTGATAAGCACGTATTTATGTTTTTTCTATGTTTAAGAAATACCGGTATTCAATAAGAAATATCGAAAAACCGATATTGACATTTTAATTCGTTATTGCAATCCCTACCGAATACATTATCGGCGTGAATTTTTGTACCGGTAAAAAAAGTAGTACCTATAGCATTTGACCTTTTAGCATTAGCAATTTTGTACGCAACTGCGTCTTATTTAATATAAAGTTTATTTTATAGAAAACGGCAAACTACACTTTTTGAAAGGACCGTTAAACTTGCCATACATGTTTCTTTAGACCCATTGTCAAAGTTTAAAAAGAGGAGCCATCTGAAACCTTCCGACAAAATGGCGACTATGTTCCAAATTAGATGGTATAAAATTTACATTACTTACATCACCATCCTAAGAAAATCATACGAGGATTATATTATGGATTACATGTAAGTTGTACGTATGCAGTTCATCGTGGGACACTTATTCGTGCACCGCAGTACGTGAAACATGAGTTCGTATAACATTTTATCAAATGAAGAGTTCTTTGTTGAACATTTCACCGTGGAATACATTTGTACATATCTTACAAAATGCGGCGATAGTTTGCAAATAGTACTGTTCCAATTAGATTAACTCTAACCTAACCTAACCTTGTAAAGACATCTCCACATATTGTAGCATACGTACAAATATACTCCACGGTAAAATGTTCACGAAGAACTCGTCATTTGATTAAATGTTACACGAACTCATGTTTCACGTACTGCGGTGCATGAATAAGTGTCCTGCGGTGAACTGTTTACGTACAAATTTCCGGATACGTATATTATGGGCCTCCAGCAGAGGTTGTATGAATGTAATTTGGTTTTTATCACAAATGGATGTTAGCTCAACCTATTAGGTTCATACTCTGAGTTTAATATGCGAAATTTTACAGATCCGGGATTCGGATTTGGGATCCATGGGGTATTACAACATATTCACGATAATATTTATAAAATTTTAATTACCATAATTATTTTAATATACTTACTTATGTGAGTTTGGTGTCGCGTAAAGTACCTATTTTATAGCATTTTTTTTGGAATTCAACATCCATAGTTATAATTGGACACCAAAGTTACATAAATATTAGAACTAGGACGGACATTTTGGATATCTCGTCCTATAGATTAATAACATAGTTTTTAAGTATTTTTTGAATTAAGTATCCTTAAATATATAAGTAGACAACTACCTCGAATATCTAAATTACAATTACAAAAGAATGACGATAAAAAGTACGTTTATGTTATATTTAGTACACAATATTTTTTAACACTATAACGATTGCCTAAACTCTCACGGTGGGGGTACACATTATGGAATATGGCATTTTGCAGAAAGAGCTCGAATGGGAATGGCTGGAGCAACATTCAACTCGAACCGGAATATCTGGGACTCATGGGAATAATGCCGCCTATTCGACGCTTGCATTCTGACAGTGCTGCTTTACGGTAGCGAATCATGGCACCTTACGAAGGCTCACCGTATACTGAGCTTCGAAAACAGATGTTTGCGACGAATACTGGGTGTGCGGGTGGTATGACTTTAGGAGCAACGAGGAGATAAGAAAACGCACAAAGCAGCCTCTCATCACGCTGAAAGTGAAGAGACGACGTTGGACCTGGCTCAGCCACGTAATGCGGATGCCAGAAGAGAACTTCAACTTGGCTTGCCTGTTCTTCAAGCCGAACGGATTCCGGCTTCCTGGAAGGCTGCTAAATATAATCTACAGAGTGAATACGGCGGAGCTACGGGATGTTGGTTTGACCTGGAATGTAACAAGAAGACTGGCGAGCGATAGGGATTCTTGGAGACTCCGCGTGGTGTCCATATGCTCCAATTAAGGGGCGAATATGGCCAAAGAAGAAACTCTCACATTCGAACATTTTCGTCGGTAACATATTATTAAAGACCATTTAGCGACTCGTGGAGAGTTTTAAATCTAAAGTAAGATGAATTTCCACTCTATTGTTGAACGTTTAGCTGATCTACTTTAGTAGGCAATTCAACCAATTACTAAATTAGTGAACCAAAAGCAAATACATAACCAGTCACGCGCGTATAAAGTTTTATTCGACGTATATAAAAGATTTACAGCGGTCATTTTGTAGAAACGTGATACTACACTACAACATGGCAACAGAAACAGCTGATCGTCGATAAAAGAAATTTGAACGTAAGTTAATTTACGACACCCTTGTATTTATTTTTATTGTATACAATTAAAATAATATGAGTAACAACAATGTATGAAAAAACACTACGGTGAGAATTAGGGTTTGTAAGTCGAAGAGAATTTAAATTCGGAATCCCATTCGATTTTTCGGTCCAGAAACCATGGTATTTCGGACGGCCCACGTGCTCGTCGTAGGTCAAAATTGAGTTTTTATTGTATTTTCAACCCATGATCCTGGACACTTCTTAAACTTTGTAGATAATCTATTTATATAATTTTGAAGCCTTATTATCCTTTATAGTTATTTTAAACATTTGATGACTGCATAAAGTATTTTTGTTACATAAAATAGTATTCTTTTAAACCTCTCGCTCTAATGTTTTAGAATATAGTCATATTTCGGTACATAACTGTGCAGTGGTGTTAAGATTTTTTACATTTATTAATTTTTAAACGCATTTATAAAACCATTAGTATAATTTATTACGCGATAATTTTTGTAAAATATTCACGATAAAAAATTATATTGATAATCTCTGTGATCCCAAATTTGACAAGAATTAGGCATTTTATTATTCAAAAAATCGGCAAGATTAACACATTTGAAGATAATTCTAAAGATATTTAATATAAGCTATGTCTTTGATCATTTAAGTGTGATAAACATCTTATGAATAATGATTGCTTTATAATAATTATTGACCTAAGAATAAGGTAGTGTTTTTTTGAAATACGCCATTTCTTTTGTCATTCCCCAGTGGTTAAGCTACAACATACGGCCGTAGCCATAAATTGACAAATTATAATTAAAGTAGGGAGTAAAATGATATTGACGCGCGTGTTTGAACATGTAGGTACCATTTAAAAAAAAATAAAAAAAAATTCGGTTAGGTATATGTTCAAACACGCGCGTTAACATAATTTTACTTCCTACTTTAATTATAGTTTGTCAATTTATGGGTACGGCCGTATGTTGTAGCTTAACCACTAGGGAATGACAAAAGAAATGGCGTATTTCAAAAAAACACTATCTTATTCTTAGGTCAATAATTATTATAAAGCAATCATTATTCATAAGACGTTTATCACACTTGAATGGTCAAAGATATAGCTTATAATAAGTATCTTTAGAATCATCTTCAAATGTGTTAATCTTGCCGATTTTTTGAATAATAAAATGTCTAATTCTTGTCAAATTTGGGATCACAGAGATTATCAATATAATTTTTTATCGTGAATATTTTACAAAAATTATCTCGTAATAAATTATACTAATGGTTTTATAAATGCGTTTATAAATTAATAAATGTAAAAAATCTTAACACCACTGCACAGTTATGTACCGAAATATGACTATATTCTAAAACATTAGAGCGAGAGGTTTAAAAGAATACTATTTTATGTAACAAAAATACTTTATGCAGTCATCAAATGTTTAAAATAACTATAAAGGATAATAAGGCTTCAAAATTATATAAATAGATTATCTACAACGTTTAAGGAGTGTCCAGGATCATGGTTTGAAAATACAATAAAAACTCAATTTTGACCTTCGACGAGCAGAAACAACACCGCGGAAGTCAATTAATTCAAATTTTCAGGGGAAACAAAAAACGTCTCAAAAAATTGAAAATAAGTTAAAAGGTAACAATTTTCAATTTTTTGAGACGTTTTTTGTTTCCCCTGAAAATTTTTATTAATTGACTTCTGCGGTGTTGTTTCTTAAGCGACGATATGCTTGCTAGAGAGATATGTCAAGTATTCATTTTTTAATAGTATTTGTAGGGGTAGAAAAATGTTGTCGCACTCAACTGAGAAGGTGATCGATCAGTTTTGAAAACCATTTTTTTTACCAAGGTAAAACATAATATACTAAGTACTAATAAAACTTCTTCTTCTTTGCCCATATCCGCCCCTTAACTGGAGCATATGGACACCACGCGGCGCCTCCAAGAATCCCTGTCGCTCGCCAGTCTTCTTGCTTCGTTCCAGGTCAAACCAGCATCCCGTAGCTCCGCTGTATACACTCTGTAGATTGTATTTAGCGGCCTTCCAGGACGCCGGAATCCGGTCGGCTTGAAGAACAGGCAAGCCAGGTTAAAGTTCTCTTCTGGCATCCGCAGCACGTGGCCGAGCCAGGTCCAACGTCGCCTCTTCACTTTCAGCGTGATGAGAGGCTGCTTGGTACGTTCTCTTATCTCCTCGTTGCTCCTAAAGTCATACCACCGCACACCCAGTATTCGTCGCAAACATCTGTTTTCGAAGCTCAGTATACGGTTGCTCTGAGCCTTCGTAAGGTGCCATGATTCGCTACCGTAAAGCAGCACCGTCAGAATGCAAGCGTCGAATAGGCGGCATTTGGTTTTGACCGAGTACAATCGTGAGTCCCAGACATTTCGCATCGAGTTGAATGTTGCTCCAGCCATTCCCATTCGGATAGCGAGCTCTTTCTGCAAAATGCCATCTCCCGTGATGTGTACCCCCAGGTACTTGAAGCTGTCGACGCTCTCGATGCTCTGTCCATCGCTAATCAGAGGGAAATCTGGATCAGGACAGGTGCTATTGCACAAGACGTTGGTTTTCTTCGCGTTGATTTTCAAACCAACGCGAGAGGAGTTGTTATGCAACCTGTCGATTGTCTCTTGAATGCCCTCGATTGAGTTGTCGAATGGGACAGCATCATCGGCGTATTCCAGGTCGCATAGCTTCACCGTGGGGGTAACAGGTATGCCTCGGTCGGGTGGTATTGACTTCCGTAGTATGAAGTCAAAGAGAATGATAAAGAGAAACGGTGCAAGGACACAACCCTGTCTGACTCCGGTCGTGACCCCGAACCATTCCGTGACAGTGTCTCCAATTCTGACACAGCATTCGCTATTCTCGTGCAGGCTTTTGATTATGGCAATGATCTTGGGAGGGATCCCGTATGCTCCCAGTATCATCCAGAGGGAGGGGCGGTGCGGACTGTCGAAAGCCTTCTCATAATCCACAAAACAGCAGGCCATCGGACTGTTCAACTCATGGCTCTGCTGGAGAAGACATCGAAGGTTGTGGATTTGGTCTGCACACGCTCGACCAGGTAGAAACCCGGCTTGGTTTTTCCTGAGGACGTGCATTATTGGGTCCCTTATTCTCATCAAAATGATGTTTGTCAAAATCTTTCCCGGAACACTGAGTAGCGTAATGCCTCGGTAATTGTCGCAGCTTAGAGGGTCACCTTTTTTAAGAAGTGTGATGATTTCACCGTTCACCCAGTCCCTTGGGCAGCGCTCTTCTTCCCACACCTTTGTCATCAGATGAAACATAGGGTGCAGGATTGCGCTCAAGCTAGTGGATTTTATTGTTTTTTCTCTGTGAAACGAAATATAATATGTATTATTTAATAGGTTTTCTGAGTTACCAATTGTAAATAATTTTTATAACAAACCACACTGGCGAAGAGTGGAAGTAGGCTGTTTAGATCCGAAACAAATATTGCATAGAAAACTTTGTCAGTCAAACGTATTTGTTTTCATTTAACTAAGACTACAGTGTAGAGATAGTGTTTGTTAGTTTCTAAAATTAAATTAAACCCTGCCTAATCCAAGCCAAGGTAGATAATACTCAAAAAATATTCGTTTATCTATAAAATATCTTAAATTATGTCATTAAACCTTAAATAATTTTATATATTTTTTAGAGAGGAGAATATTTTTTTTATTTGTTATGGTGTCGTTTGAGCAGGGCTTAATGAGTTTAAAAAAACTAACCAACACAATCTGTAATGTGTATTCTTAATTCAACGAAACAAATAAGTATGAATGAAAAAGTGCGCATAATTTTGTCGTATCGCGCCAAATATACAAAAAAGCGGTCTTTAATTGATTTTTAAAAAACTAACCTATTCCATCTATAAATTGTAGTCTTAGTTCAATGACAACAAATAAGTATGACTGATAAAGTTTCGTGTGCACTATTTATGTCGAATCTTAACAGCCTACCTCCACCCATCGCTACTGCAAAATCATATATTTTCCCTACAGAATCAAGTTTAGATTTGAGAGTTATACCTATGTTGAAGTTAATCTCAGCTGCCAATTTCCTTTAATGCGGATCTTTTGAGTTGCCGATTAAAAGTTTCTCAGTTATTTCTTCATTTCAATTTATTGAATCTATGCATACTATTTTTGATTTTACTTACCCGATTATAAAATTTATAAAAGTATTTACAATACTTAAGAACATATAAATTTCCAAATAACAATATCAACAGTGGGTTTTTGAAAGAACAAAAAATACTATAGAACCTAGAATCATTATCCGAATCTAATAAGACCAAATGGATCTCCACAAAGAAATAACAGATTTTTGATTACTTATACGAAAAATGAATTTTAGCCACTTGCTTAGTAGATTAGGTACATACTCTGACTCCAAATACAAATTAAAAAATAATATGTGTATTTGCCAGACCCCCAAGCCGATGTGTAAGCCACTCGGCCATCACAAAAATATGAGCAAAATATATTTTAAGTAAGTATATAAAATAAAGGAGGAATGGTCACTCTAATTAGACCTAAATATACACACATATATATATAAAATAATATTAGCTTAGGCACCTACGTAATACTCGTATCATAATTATTATTAGGTATATACCCATATATTTAATGCATATATGAAAAATAACATTATTGTCATTTAATTTCGTGACCTTATGCCTAATACAAAAATAATTATAATCACATTATCTGTAATAAAATAATCACAGTAATTATGCCCTTAGTTAAAAACAAGAATTTAATAAAGGGCATAGTTGATTATTGCTAAGGTGAGTATTTAAATAATTATATTTTATGACTTATCATCAGTGACTTTATTAGTTTATTACATGTTATTTGAATTGCATAATAATTGTACTTATGGGTTATAAATGAGGGGGTAGATTATTTAGTAGATTAAGTCCAAAAATATATTTTAAAATAGCAATTGGCGCTTGATTAAGAAACCTCGAATATATATATGACGTTTCAGGAAAAATATAAATTTAATATTGAAATTGTTATATCTCTATTATGTTGATAGATTTTTAATAGCACAGATTTTCAATACGCCATAATAAATCAAATTATATACCTAATTTCTGCGTTCCTAATCGCTAGAAAGCCTCAAATAAACGGGACTTTGCCGGCTTAGGATATCTCATCTTAATCAATATAATATGTTCAAAATGATTGGGTGACTAGGTACAACGAAATAATGACCTAACCTAATCTAAATAGATTCCACAAAAAATAATGTTTCATTTTTCCGCTGACTGTTCTGTTTTGTCACTGTTCTGTTTTGTCATGTTCTATTTTGTCATTTTCTGTTTCGTCATGTTCTGTTTTGTCACTGTTCTGTTTTGTCACTGTTCTGTTTTGTCACTGTTCTGTTTTGTCATGTTCTGTTTTGTCGTGTTCTGTTTTATCCGGTTACCGGAAATGGAAGAAAGATCAATACTACATACATTTGTGATGCCAATTTTAATTCAAAAGTATTCTGTTACAATACGAAATAAATATTCCACTCGGAAGGTAAATCACACAATTTAGTCCGAGTGTTATATTTTATTACAACGTTTTTCTTAGCTCGTATTCTTATTTGTCCGGTACAAATCTTGCAATCGATTTTTAACTAACTTCCCTACTAGCTAGACATTTGAAACTTTTAGAATATATCAGAACACGATGCCAATGCATTCTTTTAATACTTTTAGCCATCATCATTTTCAGTTAATTCTGTTTTGTATGAAAAGTTATTTCGGAAGAAATCCGTAAAAAGTAAAACTATTATTGGTTGCTAAGTGGGTCCTAGCAAATAAATTATTAATATTAATATATACGTGCGTTACTATGGAAATCAATATGAAGTGTCAATATGACATTTCAGTATATTTATTCAGTATTTCTGTCAAGTACATTTTTTTGGTCGTTTAAGCTAGTCAAGTCAAGTTTATATGATTCAACAGAAAATTTAAAAACGTTGTACATAAAATGTTCTTTTTATCTTGTAATTATTTTTATTTTTTTTATTATTAACTATGTCCTCGGTTTTTCGTACAGGGTGGTTGGGGGGGGGGGGGTTAATTATGTTATTCCATTTGTATATTTAATTTTCTTTATGGCCAGAATTAAACATTTTGTGTAGTACTCTTGTGTTGTTTTGTTGTTTAATATTTCGTGAGGTGTTTGAAGGTCAAATTCATGATTGTGTTGTCTACACAGAGTTCTGAGAGCCAGACATTCATTATGCATACTTATTAATACTTGATAAGAATACAAAGATATGCTCAAAGTTACTGTGCTATAACAAGAGACTCCACATCGAGGTTGAATGTTGCTGCAGCAATTCCCATCCGGACAGTGAGCTCACTGTGTAAAATTCCATCTCCCGTGATGTGTACCCATGACCCCTATATCCTGAAGCGGGCCCCCCAACCTATCGCTAAGATTCAGGACAGTGTAATGTTATACATTAGTGCTCCCCAAATGATATTCCCTGTTTTTTTTAGCGATTTTTGGTATTTTTAAATAAATTCAATTAAAATGTCGGCACTCGGCATCATAATATTATGAAGCAGTTATCGCAATGCCTTTTTGTGATGGCCAAGTAACATGCGACCATTTGCCATATTGGATAGTTATTTTTATTAGTCAGGGAACATGCTAAAAATAATTTTAAAATTAAGAGCCATTCGAGAAATAGCGCCTTAACTTTTTTTTTTTACTATAAAAGGAAATTTGTAGTGTGTGTTTATCTCACTTAACTGGTCTATCCGCCACGCCGGGCCTTTAGGCTAAAGCCCTGTCAGCTCTCCCTTGTCGGGGCTATATGTGTACCCTCAAGTATTTAAAAATGTCGACGCTCTCGATGTGTATAATTATTATTTCAAAATTTGCTTTTTTGACTTGGTCCGCTTTATTATTAAGCTATTCATAATCAATTACTAACAAGGTTTAAGCATAATATTAAATAACTCTCTTTCGATTGCATATTTGAACTAAAATATTTTTTATTGGTCATAAATAACAGACTATCAAATTGAGCCTTTGGTATTGAAAAAAAAACTATTTTGATAATAGCACCTATTAAATTATTGATGTCGTGTTTCCGTTTCCAATCGTGTCACGATGCTATCAAGGTTCGATAAAGATAGTATGTAGATAATATAATATGCTGATCAGGTGAGATAATATCATATTAAAACCATTCCAATCCTTTACCATTGATATTAATTAAGATATTAATCACCTGTTGAAATTATGAGTGACTAAATTTAAAATTAACTATTTCTTTTATTCAACGAATAATTCACAAGATTTAAGAATGTACCATTCTAATTATTGAACATACATCATTTTGAAAAACACTTTCTGAGAAAATATATTATAACCAATAGAAAAAATCTTTTTGAAAAAAGTAAGCCACCCCGGCAGGGAATCGAACCCTGCATCTGCCGGGTTTACGTCCCATCCGCGCATTACTTCTATGCTACGCAGTGACATATTAATTGCGACAAATTTTAACTATTGGCCTTTTTAATACCTACTCATCAGCGTTCTTTCAAATCAAACTACTTTGGCAATCGGTTTTTGTTTTATTAAATCAAAGTAGATACCTATTACTTCAATTACTAACCGACGTCGTTAAACGTTTTCTTTTATTCAACGAATAATTCACAAGATTTAAGAATGTACCGTTCTAATTATTAAACATACATAATTTTGAAAAACACTTTCTGAGAAAATATATTGTAACCAATAGAAAAAGTCTTTTTGAAAAAAACGGATGGGATGTAAACCCGGGGTGGCTTACTTTTTTCAAAAAGATTTTTTTCTATTGGTTATAATATATTTTCTCAGAAAGTGTTTTTCAAAATTATGTATGACTAAATTTCACCCATCCTTATACACATGCCTGACTTAGGATGAATTAATGTTTATCACCATTCATCAGTGGCGAAGGGTGGATGTAGGCTGTTAAGATCCGCCATAAATAGTGCACATTAACCTTTTTCAGTCAAATGTAGGTATATGTTTTTATTGAAATAAGACTACAATTTACAAATAGTATTGGTTGGGTTTTAAAAATCAATTAAACCCTGTCTCAACCAAACCATAATAGTATTGGTATATTTTAGGCAATATGACAAAATTGTGCACATTTTTTCATTCTTACTTATTTGTTTTCGTTAGATTAAGAATACGTATTACACACATAGTTGGTTCATTTTTTTAATTCATCAAGGTATGCCTAAACCAAACTATAATAATAATAGATAAAAATTATTATTCTATTTATAAAATATCAAAATTTATATATGATTTAATTGCATAATTTTAGATATTTTATAGATATACGAGTATTTTTTGACTATTATCTATTATGGCTTAGTTTTCGCAGGGTTTAATTGAATTTTAAAAACTAACCAACACCATCTGTAAAATGTAGTCTTATTTCAATGAAAATAATTATGTATGACTGACAAAGTTTAGTGTGCAATATTTATGGCGGATCTTAACAGCCTACCTCCACCCTTTGCCACTGCCATTCATATACCTACCTACAAACTGCCTAATTTATCTCCTGCGCATCTATTATATACACAAGGCTGCTATTGGCAGCTATCGAGTGTAGTTTATATTTATGTATTGAGGAAGTTAATTATTACAATAAGTTAACCGTGTGAACTCTCAAAAAGTGCTGTTTTAACAGCGTCTCTCTTGGCTGTGTTAACTTTCAGAGCGAGATAGACAGTTTTCACATTTTAGACGGTTAACTTATTGTTACAATAATTATTATAATACCTCGATACATAAATTTGATAAACTATCCTCGATAGCCGACGATAGAAGCCTTGTGTGTATAATATAATTATGCGCTGATGTGTTTGAGAGAGTAAAAAACATATAATGGCCCTGCATCTTTAAAATATTTTATAAATAGCTTAAACAACACATAAAAACTCTATTTGACATATTTTATTGTTTCCACTGACACACAAAATATAAAATAAAGAATATAATTGATCAATTATAAATATAGGATTTATTTGAATTAAATGAATATTAACTGAAGAGTGTCAATTTTCCTGGAAAATCTACCTTGTCTCCAATGGTTTAATAAATTATTTAAACCGTTTAAATAATATCTTTAGTTACTAAAGGTTAACTTTTAGTTTGTTAACCATGTCATGATTAGGTTATAAGAAGGTATACAATAAATTCTCAAGAAGTTATGCACATAGCACGGCCGCCGGAATGCAATTATAGCCAGTTGAAGAACATAACCGACTTGTTAATTTATAATATTGTAGAATTTAAAAAAATGTTTAAAACCATCTATGCAGTGTCGCGTTTAGTGACGTAGAGACCCGACGTACTGACTAATTTTGAGGTCCCATAATGATAATCAATTTTAATTTACCCAAAAAATCCATGCATTTAAACTTTTATTATTCATTGTGTTAATTGTGTGTAAATTATACAAACATGGTTAAAATTGAATTAGTCTTCATTTAACAACGTTTTTCTTAGCTCGTATTCTTATTTGTCCGGTGGTTCTTTGTCCAGTACAAATATTGCAATAGATTTTTAACTAACTTCCTGACTAGCTAGACATTTGAAACTTTTAGAATATATCAGAACACGATGCCAATGCATTTTTTAAATACTTTTAGCCATCTTTAAGTAGAATTGAACGCATTTTCAGTTAATTCTGTTTTGTATGACAAGTTATTTCGACACCATTATTGGTTGCTTGGGGTCTGGGGTCCTAGCAACTAAATTATTAATATATACGTGGGTTACTATGGAAATCAATATGACATTTCAGTATTATTTCTATCAAGTACATTTTTTTTGATCGTTTAAGCTAGTCAAGTCTAGTTTATATGATTCAATATTTTTTTTTTTAAATGTTGTATATAAAAAGTTCTTTTTATCTTGTAATTATTTACAAATTACAATACATAAGTACCTGCATGCAGCAGTACACTTATGTATGAATTTATATTAAACACGAATAAAACGGAAGTAGGTGAATTACATTTAATGAAAACCTTTGTCAAAATTTACTTCTCTAATTTCAGGATATAAAGAGGTTTTTATTGCAAATATGCCATGGAACTATATAAATGTGCATATTTTATTTGTTAACAAAATAACAAGACATTTATATATATCATGTAAAAATAGGTAACAAAAGGATATACAACGAAGATGTATCTTAATTAGTTACATATTATGTACTGTTGCTTGTATCAGTAGAGTTGATAATTTATTTACTCTTGTACGGTAGTAAAAGATGTTATCTTAAAAAGATGCTTTGATGTTGATATGATTTTGTACGTGAAATCAATATGCCAGAACTAAAAGTTACGTATTATATTACTACAATTTTATTATTGTATAAAGGCGTATGCAGTGGTCACAGGGCCCCATGGATAGCGGGTTCGACTCCCGATCTAGGCCATGGGCCGAAGAGTTTGAAGCGAATGGCGAACAATTATTTCTCGATAAACATAATACTTGTCGAGATATGGCCAATATTCACATAGGGTTGTAGAACCAATGAAAAAATAGTAAAGCACAAACTGTATTATTCTTTACATTTTTTTCGTGTAAATGAAATTCTATTTAAAAACTTTAAAATGTGCTGACCAAATAGTTATAGTTTTTATTCGCAGGTGTCATTGCTCATTGATAATAATTATATTAAACATTAAATGTGATCGATCAGAAAAAAAATAAGTAACTAAGTATATACATAAAAATATTGCCATCATACATAAAGATTAATTTTCTACATAAGTAGTAGACAAATTATTATATAAATTAAAGATTATAATGTCGTGGGTCTCGGATTCAAATCCTGGGTCTGTCAAAAAATACACGTGTTGTTTTTCAATGTGTGGCTGGAGTCAGATTATGGACATAACTAGTTACAAAAACTGTTAATACAACCTGCATTTTATGGAGGCCCATATATGATCATTTTAGGATAGGATATGGTTTTAAAGATATATCTGTAGATATTTTGGTATGTTATTTAATTTTAGGTTAGGTTAGGTTTTCAAAGATTTCGGTTTAAATTAATTAATTTAGTTGTTAATGTCGTAATGAAGTAAATTTTAATAATTACTAATAAAGTACAAAAGAGTCATTTAACACTGTTAAGATATGTGGAAAATCATTAGGTAGGTACTTAAAGTTAAAATAAGCCTATTTACTTAGAAAAGTTAGTGTTTTTTTTAGGACGATAGGATCATTTAATTATATACTGAAGAAAGATACCTATAGATACATACATAATCGATCTGACAGCAAAATTCGTTTCACTTGTTTCGAATGTTAGATTAAAAAATTTCCTTTATTTTTTACATACCCATACCTATATTTATATTTATCTCAACACCTTATAATATTATGCTGCCTTGATACTTTTTGATATTCCGTGGCGAATTATGGTCTCATATAAATAGGTAGGTAGGTACCTGTATTAATTTTTCGGGTGATTTTACCAAACCGTGGTCAAAAAAAGTCAATACAGTGTCAGGGTAACATTGTTTTAACTCTTGTTTATTATTATAAATTGTGTCAAGAATTCACATTTCGCTAGATTTATATTCAAATTTGTAAATGCATAAATGTGTTATTATTTATTTTATAATCTAGTCACAAGTGGTTGCTATCTCACTGAAACTAACCCTATCATTTTGAAATAAATCCGAATGAAAGCTCACTCTCAAGGTGTTTTAAGTAGTAAAAATAATAAAAGACGTATATTTGTCACGACTCTCCACTGGCCTTACAAGTTATGTTTTATTTGTCAGTGGTACGCTAACTATGGTATGCGAGAAACAAATAAATAAGTGTGGTAATATCCGGCAGGAAAGAACTTGTGTCGTATAAAAGTGGAACGAGCTAGAGAACGCCTTCATCTAGTAGTGGATTGCCCTGACTGGCTGATGACGAAGATACTTAGTTTATTTAAATATTTTTTATCGTAGAGGTAGGTACTCGAAATCAATCTCAAGCGCATCGAAGAGAGTCGCCACTTACATATGTGCGAAATGTACATTTCCTGAGGACGGCCAGAAATCAGTATTTTTCATTTTATAAGTAAGTTTTTTTACAATATTCAGTCCTAATCGGAGCATATCTATGTTGTGAGACATTCGACCAACCCATTGGGTCCTTTTACTTAATTAATTAGACAAAGTGGTCAGATAGCAGTCACTGGACGAGCTGAGTAAATCAGAACATATATTTAAGCCGCGTTGCCAGTACAGGGTGTCTGATCATTCATACAAACGTCATCATGATTCATATTAATCCACGTGTAACAGTGAGAATGACACTCCTAAACTATTTACCTACAAGTGCATGAGTGCATAACCCGGGATCAGTTCCAGCACGCGCTAGCCCTCTCAACATCAAAGGTGAGTGCCTGGAATCCTGTTTAAATCCCCCCCAGATCCGGAATTCACAAGTATCCTTCAAAATTACAGTCCACAAAAGCTCAACCAATTCAAATGTGCCCCTTATCGTTGTACGGGGGGTGCCTTCAATAATTATTAATCTTCCTCTTTTAAAAAATAATTACTTCATGACGTAGCTTTTAGAAAAGTTTCATTACACCTGAAATTGGTAGCTGTTTACTCGCAAGTGATGATTTTATCCTCCGCGTATGTATAAAAGTAAAATTATCGAACTGGTTTCGAAACCATTCGGAATATTTTAATGCTAACGTGACTTACGTAATCTAGTTAAATCCATAATATGATACTAACTTATAATAGCTCGACTGTAATTTACTGGCTCAGTAGTCAACAACGAAACGTGATCAATTACAAGACTACGGAATATTACAATATGTTAACTAAACGGGCGCAGTGTTTTTAATTTAACAGATATGAGTAACCTATGAGCACCCACAATAATTAGAGTTGGGTATTTCTCGAGAAAATCTCAATCTCGATATTCGGAATTTCCCGAAATGATGAAATTTTGAATTCTCGAGATTCGGGATTTCCAGAAAAGAATTCTCGAGAAATCGGGAGATTTCAAAAAAACTTGTAAAAATCCTAAAATCTGTGTAAAAACAGACAAATTCCAAAAAAAATATGTTTTTTTTTATTTATGTAAGACAAAAAAAATAGAAGTACGAAAACAAAAATAATTTAAAACATTACTTATTAAAATAGAATTTCAAAAAACACAGACTGTCAATCGCTGCGTCTGACAATCGCGTACGCTTTTGAGACACAAAATTCCCTGATGTTGTAAAAATTGCGCTCATTTTGATTCGACGTTGGCTTAATTGTGTTAAATGCCCCGACCAGTCCTTTATTCTTGTGTTTTCTGTCCACTTTTTCCATATAGAAAATCGTTTTTCAATTAATATTTGATAATAAAGAAATCCCGAATCCCAAGAAATTTTTATTTTAAAAAAATTTCCCGAAATGTTAAAAATTTCTATTCTCGAGAATTGGGATGGAAAATCCCGAAAATTTCTCGAGAATTCCCGTCGGGAAATTTCCGAAACCCAACTCTACCCACAATGGCCGCACGGCTTAAGCGTTCGCCTATTGCGTAGTCGGTCTCAAGTTGGAATCCTGGGTCTGACAAGTACACTACTGTTTTGCAATTTGTGTATGAGTCAGAGTATGGACCTAACAGGTTGAGCAAGTGGCTGACATCCATTCCTCGTAAAAACAAAATCTATCAATACTAAACTCCACTCTGTGGGGGCCCATATGACCCTATTAGGATCGGACATGGTCGAAAGAAAGAAAAGAAAAAAGAGTACCTATGTCATTCCTGATATACAAAGACTTTTGCTAAATAATCAATAGCATACTAATGCTTCGGTGAAATTTATAATCCATTATTTTGGTGGAAATATTCAATTGTATTCAAGGAAACAGAGAATTTTTACGAGAAACATTGCATATGATAGGCTTTCAATTTAAAACAATCCTTTCTAAAACAAAGGTTATTGTAGAGAGATACGACAGTTGCGTGGCGAGCTAATATCTTAACACTATGCGAAATAATCGACTTTGTGAAAACCGCCCTGCTTTCTATGTAGACAAATAAATATGCACGCCAATGGCGACGGGTGGAGGTAGGCTGTTAAGATCCTATAAAATTGTCTTTTATTGTCTGCCTCTTCTGTCGAAAAAGTGAGGTTGTTTATCACTTGGCGGTGTTGTCGTATTTCAAATAATTTCAGTGTTGCAAAGTATATAATATTTTCATTGGATTTTAGGACGAAAATTTAATAATAAAAAACATCCAGAGCAGTGGAGAACTACAAACTTTTGGTGCTCCGGCTCTGGTTAAAACCCCATTACTCCATTGCTCCGCGCTTTTGCTCCGAGTTCCGCTCCAACGCTCTGAACATTACTAATGAGGAGGTGTTAAGATGAGCCAATCAAAGAAGAGAGCATGTAGCTATTATCAGTCGCAGAAAGGCTGCATATTTCGACAATATTTTCCGCAATAAGAAGTATGGTTTACTCCAACTTCATAATACGGAGGAGATAAATGGCAGCAGAAAATTAGATATTAGTAATAAGATTCTCTTGGCTACGAAACTTTCGTAGGTGGTTCAATGTACAATGCGATAGGGATCTAACACGACACGACTGATCCAGGATAAGGAGGTGCACTGCAAGTTGGTCGCAAACTTTCGATAGTAGATGGCACCAAAAGAATAAGAACAATTTGATAATATGATAATCAATCTTACATATAAAAAATAAACAATTACAATTTAAAAAGCTGTTGTAAAATGTGTGTTCATTGACGAATCTCCTCTTATTATCATTGAATTGTAATTTAATGAGTTAATTCGAAGATCATAGATAAATAATGTGTGAGACCTTCACGGTTGTTTTTTTAATCGTTATTCTTTGGTTTCCACCACGTGTACTTCTTCTTTCTTTCCTCGACATTTCGGGCTTGTTGCAGAAGCCATTATCAAGAGATATAATGTGTTATGTTGAATTAGATCCGGTATCTCTGGTCGTAACGAGTGTCACATTCCTCTGAGCAAAGTTTGCTCTTAGCTAATTCATTTTGGCATTCTTAGAGTGATGTTTGAATTTATACACCTACACTACACTTCATAACACATATCTCTTAACAATTATTGCCTTTGCAACGAGCCCGAAACGTCGAGAGAAGGAAGAAGTACATGGGCTGAAAACCCAAGAATCGGTTCCATGACAAAACATAACAACTATAAATATAACTATGACCTTTCAGAAAAAATATAAATTTAATATTGAAATTATCCTATCTCTATTATGTTTTTAATAGCACAGATTTTCAATACGCCATAATAAATCAAATAATATACCTAATTTCTGCATTCCTAATATCGCTAGAAAGCCTCAAATAAACGGGACTTTGCCGGCAAGCTTAGGATATCTCATCTTAATCAAAATAATATGTTCAAAATGATTGGGTGACTAGATACAACGAAATAATGACCTAACCTAACCTAAATAAATTCCACAAAAATTAATGTTTCATTTTTCCCCTGGCTATTCTGTTTTGTCACTGTTCTGTTTTGTTCGGTTACCATAGTGAAGCTTCTTGAAGCAGTTTTTAAGAATATAATTTTTTGGATGGCAGTATTATAAAACTATATTACTTAAACCAGTTTTTAATCTTATATTTTATGAGGGAAAAATAGGCGGGTACTTTGAATAAATGTTTAATAAAGATATACATAATTGATAGATCTTCAATAAAAATTGCGTAAAGCTGCATAATGAAACAATAATAAAATTTAATATTTTTGACTCACTTTTCTAAGCATAATTATTGATTTTTGTAGAGCAATCTAAATAGTAATAATAGGTAATAAACTAGATAGATACGGACTTCAGTTAAAATCAATATAACCACTGGAGAAAACAATTACCCAACATCCACGTAAGATGGACGATAAAAAATGCTGTATGTAAAAAGATAATTATTATAATAATATGTAGTTTAGATATTTTGTTTTTGAATGCGTCCAAATTATTATTGTAAGTTGTAATAACACGTGACTTATGATTCGTATGAGAAACAAATTACCTTTCGTTATAAACAATAATTTACACTTTTAAAAAAATAGAGCACAGTATACAGTAATTACTTTATTGTATACGATAGAGATAAATTAAAATAACACCTCTAATTTGTTTCAAATTGTTTTGTAAGAAATGTAGTTTATTTTATGTATGTAGTGAATGTGTAATAACAATGTTGAAAATATCTATACTACGAGTATGTGGTTGGGCTTTTTGCAGTCTACTGTAATTGATCGTGGCATAGCTGCCAAAAATTGGTAAGTCGATAATTTAGGTATTTAGAGTAAGTTAACAACGGATTATGTGTCTATATATTATAATGTATGCTAGGAAAAAAATTCAAGACCATCCGATATATAGAACACGCACATAAATCACACAGAAATTAGCATTATGTCTGATCATATATAGGGCGTGTTCAACTTTCAAATTGCAATAATTACTCTATAACATGATTTTTCGAGACTTACCAACTTTTGACAGTAACCCCACAAATTTTGAAGATGCTGGTGAACTACGGATCTAGGGGGAGGGGGGGTTGAATAGGATGCCAGGCACTGACCTTTTATATTCAGAGGGCTAGCACGCTGGAACTGGTTACACCCACGCACTGGTAAACGGACGGTTCGGAACTAGGGGCGGCAGGTTATATGAAAGTATGGTGAAGCAGGCAAGTATGGTGAAAAAGTATGGTGAGGCAGATTGGTAATCAGTTTGCGGTAAAATTTCCATATTAACAATATATTATATGGGTACGTTATAACGACCAAAGTAAATCCTGCATGATGCCCTGCATTTTTTTATCGCGTCGCTATTTCTCGTAAGTTGTCGGCTATTGTTGGTCTGCTTCATTCAGGTGTATGAAAAAGGTGATTCCTTGCCCCTCTTTTTAGATAAGGGGGGATATGCTCAGCGCAGGTCAAAATGGAGCTTTTGTTCTGTTTTCAAATCATGATCCTGGACATACCTTAAACGTTGTGGATAATCTATTTATATAATTTTGAAGCCTTATTATCCTTTATATTTATTTTAAACACTTGATGACTGCATAAAGTATTTTTATTACATAACATAGTATTCTTTTAAACCTATCGCCCTAATGTTTTAGAATATAGTCATATTTCAGTACATAAATGTGCAGTGGTGTTAAAATTTTTTACATTTATTAATTTTTAAACGCATTTATAAAACAATAAGTAAATTTTATGTTAAGATTATTATAATGAAATATTTACGATAAAAAATTATATTGATAATCTCCGTGATCCCAAATTTGACAAGAATTAGGCATTTTATTATTCAAAAAATAGGCAAGATTAACACATTTGAAGATAATTCTAAAGATAATAATTATAAGCTATGTCTTTGACCATTCAAGTGTGATAAACATCCGACGAATAATGATTGTTTTATAATAATTATTAAACTAAGAAGAAGGTAGTATTTTTTTGAAATACGCCATTTCTTTTGGCATTTCCAAGTGGTTAAGCTACTGTACACTGCACATGGATGTATTGAAATATAACTATATTCTTAAACGATCGAGAGGTTTAAGAGAATACTATTTTATGTAATAAAAGTCATCAAATGTTTAAAATAAATATAAAAGATAACAAGGCTTCAAAATTATATAAATAAATTATCTACAACGTTTAAGGAATGTCCAGGATCATACTTTGAAAATACCATAAAAGCTCCATTTTGACTTACGTGGAGCACATGGGCCGTTAAACTATGGTATCGATACTTATTAAGTTATTATTATTCTAACATAATCTTCAGTAGATAAGTTTAAAGAAATAATTTATTGTATATTATGTCCGTCGGCAAAATCGAACACCCTTTAATATTTTCGGAGAATTTTATTATCGAGTGCTCCGGTTCTTAAAAAAAATTCGAGAGCTGTATATATGTATATTTTTTTCATTGTCGAGTTGAGATAATAATAATTATTAATAATATAGTAGTGCATTTCTCTATGGATTTGATTAATTAAACGATAAATAAATTATTGTATTGCCTGACCAATCATTTGAATAAGTTCGAAAAATTTCCACGAATAATGACCGTCCGTTTAGGGACAAATAGCTTTTTAATCTTATTAGCATGATAATAAGAAGAAATGGAAGTAGGCATGAGACACGAGTCGTGATCAATGTTTAATGTTACACCAGCTCAGGCGAGGGCTAATGATAGAATGATTAATTGATTTGAAAAAACGTTTACGTATTTGGGTCACGTTGTCTAACGATAATTAAAATCAATCACGTTGTTTCGGCCGGTTCTTAGAAAATTGCATGGATCTCACCAATTGAATGTCGTCGACGTAATTATGGTATACGTACCTACCGATTTATTTTTTATTAAATGATGAAGACCTTTGCAGGATATGTCTATTATCTGAGAAAAAAATCAATTAGATCTTGAAGGAAATCATCTATTACGGAGCAGGGATGTTCGATTAAAAAAAGATCGACTCGATTTAGGTAAATAATAAACATCTAAAGAAAAATATCGATTTTCTTATAGTTAATCGTGGGTTAATGCTAAAAGTCTTCAAATCATGTTATGTAGTAATTGAAATTTGACGTTTGACATGCTCTCTAAAATCAGGCATAATGCTAATTTTGTGTGCTTTATCTGCATGTTCTATATAAATCCCATGATCTTGATTTTTTTTCAAGCATACGTATACACATAATTCATATATACGTATACACATATACCTAGACACATAATTCGTTATTAACTCTAAATACCTAAATTATCGACTTACCAACTTTTGACATCATGTAAATTACGAGTATTTTTATTATTAAGGCCCACAAGCTCAGCGTAGGTCAAAATGGAGCTTTTATGGTATTTATATGTTCAAACATGCACGTTACCATGATCTTACTCCCTACTTCATTTATCGTTTGTCAATTTATGGCTACGGCCGTATGTTGTAGCTTAGCCACTGGGAAATGCCAATAGAAATGGCGTATTTAAAAAAATACTACCTTATTCTTAGGTATTATAAAGCAAACATTATTCGTAAGATGTTTATCACATTTAAATGGTAAAAGACATAGCTTATAATCAGTATCTTTAAATGTGTAAATCTTGCCCATTTTTTGAATAATAAAATGCCTAATTCTTGTCAAATTTGGGATCACAGAGATTATCAATATATTTTTTTATTGTAAATATTTCACTATAATAATGTCGACATAAATTTTACTAATGGTTTTATAAATGCTTTTAAAAATTAATAAATATAAAAAATCTTAACACCACTTTACATGGATGTACTGAAATATGACTATATTTTAAAACATTAGAGCGAGAGGTTTAAAAGAATACTATTTTATGTCATAAAAATACTTTATGCGGTCATCCAATGTTTAAAATAAATATAAAAGATAATAAGGCTTCAAAATTATGTAAATAGATTATCTACAACGTTTAAGAAATGTCCAGGATAATGCTTTGAAAATAGCGTAAAAGCTCCATTTTGACGTACGCAGAGCATGTCCCCCCTTAAGTACCTAATAAAAATCTAAAGAAAACTATTATAGATAATATTACATAACCATATAACATGTTTTTAATGTTAAATCAGCTATTATGTAAACGAAAAAAATCTTACGCATTAAAAATAAGTACTGATTTCGATTTTTTTTTTGAGTAAAATAAATACATTATTAATTTTTGAATACATGATTTATAAAGTAGGTCAGCTAGAAACCTGTGGCGAAGGGTGGAGGTAGGCTGTTAAGATCCGCTATAAATAGTGCACATTAAACTCTGTTAGTCACACGTATTTGATTTTATTGAACTAAGACTACAATTTACAGCTGATGTTATTTTTTAGTTTTTCAAATTCAAAGCCTGCCTAAACCCAAAATTTTCCACACTTTTTCATTCATACTTATTTGTTTTCGTTGGATTAATAATACATATTACACATATTGTTGGTTATTTTTTTTTAAATTCATTAAACTCTACCTAAACCAAACTATAATAGATAAATAATATTATTCTACTTATAAAATATCCAAAGTTATGTATGATTATATTGCATGTTTTTAGATATTTTATAGATAGACGAGTATTTTTTGACTATTATCTATTATGGCTTGGTTTTCGCAGGATTTAATTGAATTTTAAGAACTAATTAACACCATCAGCTGTAAATTGTAGTCTTAGTTCAATAAAAACAAATACGTATGACTGACAAAGTTTAGTTTGCACTATTTATGCCGGATCTACATAGCCTACTTCCACCTTTTGCCACTGGTTCACCCATACCAAAGTTTCGATACCGCATCTCTCTATTTCAGGCCACTGGTTTCAAAATTGGTATCTTCCATTTATTTTCTCCTTTTTCTTGTTTTTGTTCTCTAAGTACTTTTAAATCGTATGTAGGTAGAATATATTATCAGACTATTAAATCTAGCTCGAATTTTTGTGAAATATTATTTGGTCAGCACCACATCTTTCAACAAACTTTAAACATGATTTTTTCATCAATTGAAGCGCTTAGTTTTAAAAGCCCTTAAAACGGTTTTTGAATTTTTTTGAGTTAGATAGGTATGTATTTAGATGGATATTTTTGTTATCTATATTATGGCCAAAGATTGAACTTTATAAAACGAAAAAAACCGTTAATACGTATGATCATAAATTAGGGTAAATTTCAAAACCCGCTAAAATGGATGGGTGTGCTTTTCAAATACCCCTAAAATGCAAAGCCAAAATACTCTATAGAATGTAACGAATTAAAAAATAAATACATAAAGTTCACAGATTTAATAGATATGATTTTTTCTCATTTTTCTCAAAACTATCTAAAATAGTTTTTCTCATTTTTCTCAGAACTACCTAAAACCGTTTTAGGGGCTTTTGAAACTAGACACTTCAATTTTTGATTATTATCTGTTTGCAAAAAAATACATAATATTATATAGGTACTATTTGCAGTAAAAATGCGTTTGACGATTTAAGCTAACTAAATGGAGCTAAATTAACAACTCTGCATGCTGTTTATTGCCAAGTTAAACCAGATGATTATGCATCGTGCTCTATGACTGATAAATTTATGGTGTTGTGAAAATTTGGCACCCCTGGTTATTATAAAAAAACAGTAATTTTACGCGCGGTATAATTAAGTCGAAAATATGCTTATTATCAATACAGAAATCTATTTCTGACACGAAAACAATAATAGATATCAAATAATTGAGTCTAACTTTAACCATTGAACCTACTTCATCAATCAAATCCTAAACTGGCTGCAGTATAAAGACTATCAATCACGCGTTATGCGATCGTGCAATTACACAAATCATTAAGCCTCTACTATTACAAAGTAATGTGTATCATTCGCGTTTCGCATGGCGATGTGAAATGCTAGCGTTTCGAAATAAACATTGCCCCTGTAAGCTCCCGTGGATACGCTTATGGATTATTATCACAAAGCATGGTGGTCTGTGGATTTTTTTTATAACTAAATGAGGAACTTCGTGATATACCAAGATTTCTTTATTAGGAGTTTTCAACTTGCTATCGACTAACGTAGATATGCGTCACAGCGTGTTCCTTTTTAATGGTTATCTTTTCGAAAATGGGTATTGTTCTAAATACGGCGGCATGTTTTGTGGATTGATAGCGGTTACCAAATCGGTCAAACAAAAAATAAAAAAATAAATGGAGTCCACATAATGAAGTCTGATCGAGACCACAATAGAATTCTTAGATTTCTCTACTTAGCCCGGGCTCACATCTAAAGTAGCCTTGTCTGCCGCATAGTCATAAATCAAATCTTCTAGGAACGTCGTTTCGATGTTGCATATGAAGACCGCACACATCTACCTAGCGACAGTCGCGCGTAACCTTTCGAAAAATATACCTATACATTTGGATGCGGCGACCGGCGAGCCGGTATAGGAATGACCAATTCGTGGGTGTGTGTATGCATTCTGGCGTCTTCATTAATTACAATTCGTCTACACCAGTAAATATTAATTTTCATGTTTCCATCAATATCACTCGTAGCAGTCGTAGCTCTGCGGTCTTCATGATACCCCGTCGCAGGACGGATGTGATGTTTCATGATGCTGTGTATCGTGCGATTAACTTGCCCGATGGCACCATAAAGGTTGTTTTTTTAACTATATAATATTCGTTGATGTGTTAAATAGTTTAAAATTGTAATGTTTTTTATCATTTTACTGTACTATTTACAATTTACTTTCTCTTCCACTTTATTATTATTTGTTAATTTGTAATTAAATCATTTTTTATATTTTGTATATATTATGTATTATGGGAAATCTGTCAATCTCTGTTATGCCACAATACTTTTTTTTAATAAAAAAATAAAGAAATATCGATAAATCCACATACCAGTTTAATAAGATGAAAATGCGACCAAGCTTTTTTACCGGATTTGGCTTATTACTTAAAACTCAAAAAACGCAAAGCTCGCAGAGGATCGTCAAGTAATACAAAAATATTAGATGTGCATTTTGTTCGCATTGAAAATAAGATAAGTATTCTTTAACACCTGTTTTAGTTTATCCCATATTTCTCCACACTCGAGATTTATACCTAGTTACAGCCAGAAGGTAAACTACTTACCTATCATTACGTTTGTGTTCCCTCTTTACTATAAACGAATCAGCAATGCTAAATGAATTTGAGTTAATGTAATATTATTCGTATCCGGAAATTTGTACATAAACAGTTCACCGCATGACACTTATTCGTGCGCCGCAGTATGTGAAACATGACTTCGTATAACATTTAATCAAATGACGAGTTTTTCGTTGAATATTTCACCGTGGAGTATATTTATACGTATGCTACAACATGTGGAGATGTCTTTACAAGGTTAGGTTAGGTTAGGGTTAATCTAATCGGAACAGTACTATTTGCAAACTATCGCCGCATTTTGTAAGATACGTACAAAATGTATTCCACGGTGAAATTTTCACCGAAGAACTCGTCATTTGATTAAATGTTATACGAAGTCATGTTTCACATACTGCGGCGCACGAATAAGTGTCATGCGGTGAACTGTTTATGTACAAATTTCCGGATACGAATAATATTACATTAACTCAAATTCATTTGGCATTGCTGATTCGTTTATAGTAAAGAGGGAACACAAAAGTAATGATAGGTAAGTAGTTTACCTTCTGGCTGTAACTAGGTATAAATCTCGAGTGTGGAGAAATATGGGATAAACTAAAACAGGTGTTAAAGAATACTTATCTTATTTTCAATGCGAACAAATGCAAAAATGCAAACTGCATACGTACAACTTACATGTAACCAATAATATTATGGTTCCATGAATAAATAGAACATGAAGAAACAGAACGGTGACAAAACAGAACATGAAAAACACAACATGAAAAAACAAAACAGTGACAAGACAGAAACAGAAAACAGAATCTTTATATAATGTTGTACGTATACATTTTTAATAATACTTTTCAATACACGTAAAAAATCAAACTATATAATTTCTGTATTCCTCATCGCTGGAAAGCCTCAATTAAACGGGACTCAAATCGGTGTTGCCGGCAAGCTATGTATATTTTGACTTAGGTAATCAATCTAATATGTTCAAAATGCTTAGGTGACTAGGTATAACGAAATAATGAGTTTAATAATTCTGTGGAGTTGTGGATGATTATCCAAATCAAGCAGTTAAAATTGAGGTTCTGATGCCGAAATGGTCAACATGCTGTGATTATATATATATTGAATTTTATATATATTTCGTTGATAAAATTAAGTTTCATAAGTATTTAATTAATAAATAGATACGACAAAAATGGATGCTGTAATTTTCCCCTGGCTGTTTTGTTTTTTCACTGTTCTGTTTTGTTCGGTTACCAATATTATTAGTCTGATTTCAACATAGTTTGAATACATATTTAGGGTCTGTCTTCATAGAGTAGGTTTTTTTCTAACGTCTATGGATTTTTTTATTTTTGACATTTGAATAAAAAAACAACTCCAGAATGATGTAACATTATAACGACGTGATTACTTTGATATTTTACTTTTAAAATATTATAAAGATTTTTAAAGAATTAAAAAAAAACACATCATTAACATAAATGAGTCCTTGATCGGATGAAAACTTAGTAGTAAGTTAATACACCTGTATCGTATAAAAAAAACACTGGAACGTTTTTTAAGCGCCGAATTTCAAATTTAAAATATAGTTTAATAATTGTATATTTCCGTTCATGCGCGTTGAAGTCATTTATTACGATTGATTGACTTTTGAATAATCCAGTCGTCAAATTTTGAAACCGACCATCATATTTTTGCACGAAAATAATTATTATTAAAAAATAGAGACGTCTGAGTGTGTATTTAAAAATTGAGATATTTGCAATGTATTTTAATTATATTTTTTTCATTAGGTAAGTAGATATTATGTCTTAGATAAGTAGTAATGTGTTTATTAGCAGAACTTTGGATCATATTACTATATTATGAAGTAAGTATTTTATAATGAGTTGTTTACACTTAAAAATAATATTCAAATGGACAGATAATTATTATGATCTTTTAAATTAAAATCTGAAATAGATGTTACTCAATAGGATTTATTAATTAATGAGCACATTTAATATAATGTTTTAAATGACTCAATAATCACTGATTATTACTTTCTAAAATAAAGTTTGGCATACCTACCTAGAACAAATCATACAAAACCAATCTCGAGTTCCATTATCCGGTGGCTTAACTATGCAGAATTATGAATCATCATAGTGATCATGTGGGACCGTTTTGTTTCTTTGCCTCTTTCAAGATAAGTTGCTCCATAACTACATTCATAATAATTGTATTGTTTTTTTTTTTAAATATTATTTTTCAATCCCTGGTAAGCAAGATTACTAATACCAACTATTTTTTTCTAGGTACTTAACTTTTATTTTTCCTTACACTGTATGCAATTTTTAATAACTGTAATAATTGGTTATTCTATAATGCTTCTTGTACCCGCCTGCTAGTATAGATTATTGCTTAATAATATTATTTTGTATAATATCATTCTAGTAGATATTTTATACTTATATGATTGATTATGTTCGTTGACGGAAATAAAAAATATATCAAATTAATATAAATAATAAATATATAACAACGAATGTGTGAAATTGCGTATTACATGAAATCGGCAAAATTTTGCCTAATTTATGAAAAATGCAAGCCCATTGTCTTATTCATGAATTAGGCAAATTATCTGCCGAGTGCGTGAATTTGGCAGGGTATGGAATTCTTAAACTGTCAACATAACAGTAGAAAAAGTAAATTTAATACGGATGGTTTTATTAGTTATAATTGGACATAATATAATAGTATTAGGTTATGTTAGGTTTTGTAATTCTGAATTCAACTGAGTGTCTATTTTGAGGTTAACTAACAACTGTCAACAAACTATCAAATCATACTATCACAAACAAACAATAGACCATTGCCTGAGATCCAAGCACGAATCAAATCGCGAAAGTACCTTTTAATAAATTTTTTCCGTTATCATAATATTATTAAAGTTCTATTTTTGGGCATAGTAAATGGATATGAATGTCATTGTAGTTATTGATTGGTATATTTTTATGTAATCAATGACATTTGACACATTTGGTTAGTTTGATTAGTTGCAAAAACACCACCGGAGCGCCACCACCTATTTTGACCAATGCATGAGCATTTGACACATTTGGTTTAGTTGCAAAAATACCACCGGAGCGTAACTATCTAATTTGCCCAATGCATGAACGTGGCAGAAAAATTACTGCCGAATTCACGCACTCGACAGATATTTTGCCTAATTCATGAATAAAGCAACAGGCTTGCATTTTTCATGAAATATGCAAAATTTTACCGATTTCATGTAATACGCAATTTCACACATTCGGCGTAACATAATATATATTATTCTCATTCGTTCTCACTCGATAAATATGTTTAAAAATTGATGACTTATTTTAAGTCGCAGGTTGTCAGATATAATAGTAAGTGTGTTCTACAGAAATAAATTAAATGTCTAATGACAAATGTGACCCTAGATTTCAAAATCAGCCAAGTCCATAATAAATGAATAGGAGGAAAAAAGCTTTTTGTTTTCTCAAATACACAGTCACAAGGGTGAAAATTTATATTATTTCGAGTATAGAATATTTAAAATTAATAATTTCCACATTTTGATAATGCAGAAATGTTAGAAAGCAGTAGTTCTTTAGCAATTCACAGAACAAGTCAAAAATACCTAAAGGTGGACTTGGCTGATTTTGAAATGTAGCGACGCAAATAACAAAAGCCACGAGAATATAAATATTTTAATTGATTCAGGTAGTTATAAAAATATATTCAGTACTAACTTTTAGTTTGACAATT
This sequence comes from Rhyacophila brunnea, assembly GCF_057557595.1. Lineage (NCBI taxonomy): Eukaryota > Metazoa > Arthropoda > Insecta > Trichoptera > Rhyacophilidae > Rhyacophila > Rhyacophila brunnea. Next base: position 34,639,363 of record NW_028232806.1, on the reverse strand, counting down.
AAGTTTTGTAAATTAAGTTAATATCTAAAACAATATAATATACACAATGACTATTCACGGAAGTTCAAAGGGCTTATTTTCAAAAACCGATCCGAAGTCTAAATAATTTAGGTTACATCCTAATAACAAATATGTACACAATATTATTCTATGCAATGATTCGTAACTTCTTAACCTGTTAAAATCACATGAATAATCCTTACTAAAGATGGATCATTATGTCTCTGTTTAGTAGGATTTCAAAAATATGACTAAAAAACTGCATAATTGCACTAAAAAATACTATTGCAATCGCTATAATTACACAAAATTAAGATAAAAAGGTATTGTTCGGTTGTCAGGAATACAGCGGAAAACACATTTTGAAAATACCCGATATACTGGATAATTTGTTAGTTTGGGTTAATTTAGGTTAGGTTGGGTTAGGTTAGGTTAGGTTAGGTTTGGTTAGATTAAACTAACAAATAATTCAGTTTATCGGCTACTTTCAAAATGCGTTTGCCGCTGTATTCCTGATAATCGAACAGTACCGATAAAAACTACGTTTTTCTAAATGCTTACATGTTATATACTATATTTACGTCAGCGGTGTATTACGTCTCATTCCACAATTAGTGATCTTAAGTAAACATCAAGCAATCGGAAAGAATAATGTGGCAATTATCAACAATCACCACAATGGCCTATTATATTAAATGAAAGGTATGCAAGCGCATCCTCTTGATATATGATAGTGGAGTCTTTAGTATTCAGGCAGCGTGTGTCCAGCTGTCACCGTGCACGACAAATATCTAGCCTTCGGTGGCCGCCGAAGCCTTGTAAAAACCGCAGGACAGGAAATTCCTCAGGAGTAGAAAAAATCAACGTGAAACTGCAATGCTTCAATATGGGCAATTAGCTATTTCTAAGTTTGCAATAAATATCAGAACTATGTGCGTATCTGATTGCCAATGGTAGAGAGCGGTGTTTGTAATTGTATTTATAATTCTAATGCATTTCAATTTTGTACCATTCCATTTGAGTCGTTTTTTGCGACTCTGGTTTCATCTTTCGGCATTTTCAGGTACTGTGTACACTAAACCAACACAATTAACTTATATAACACATCAATACAATAAAGTAATCTCAATAAAAAATATAACCATCAAATTATGAATAGTTGAAGTGTTTGTAAAATTATTATTAATTATTAGTTAAAAGTATTATTAGGGACCTTTTGGTGAGTGCACATAGTGCCTGAAGATGCCTAAAGGCGAAACCCAGGTCGCAAAAGACGACTCAAATGGAATAATACAAAACTTACAAACTTAAAAATAATACAAAACTTAAATACAAACTTAAATCCTTCGGTCGATGGTATTAATAGTATTTATAATTATTGATTTATTACGATAAAACAGGTAAAACCAAAGAAAACCTTCATTAATAGACGCAGGCCTGCTTTGTATGCATATAAGTATAAAATGTGCTTTACAAGAAGGTGGCAAAAGTTAGTGGGCGACCAAAAATCAGTTTTTATTTAGTGACTGCCAACCTTTACAGATATGAGTAGGTTACAAGCAAAATGACTACTCTCCAATACCCATATATTAAAATATGTGGATAAAAATAAATACACTGTTATAAGGGGATTTCAGATAGGTGTATTAAAAGTTTTATCAGATTATAGGTAGGTATTAATGGAATATATTGAGAAACTTTGTCCATTGTTGAAATTAAAAATAACGTAAAGTAAGCAATATAGAGAGTGACTAATGTATTTTTATTTCTTTTGGCCATTTGCATATTAACATAATATTATTTTTACAAGAAATGGATGTTAGCCACTTTCTCAACCTATTAGGTCCATACTCTGACTCCGAACACATCTTGAAAAACATAATGCGTATTTACCAGACCCAGAATTTGAACCTGAGACCCACGGCATTATAAGCCGACGCGTAAGTCACACGACCGTCATTGTTGTAAACTTGTTGACTGCGGAGAATTTAATTACCGCATTAAAATAAGATGCTAATTATATCGAATGGCCAATTAATTAGTGTACAACAGGTGTCCCGTCCGCGTGGAAAGGATTAATCTACTCATATATCTCCCTTCCCAAAATAACAACTTCAATGAAACTACAATATAAATCAATGCACCGAAAATTATTTCGTAAGGAACGGTATAATCCTTAAATATTGAGAATGAGTAGTTTCGGTTACGTCCATGGATAATTAAACCATAGAAAATTATTTAAATTAAAACTAATGAAGTTATTTGGTATAATTTAAATATTTTATAAGAGTGAATGTTGAGCATTTCAAAAATTTAGAGAAAATCTAATAATTAAAATATTTTAATATGCAAATTATCAATAGTCTAAAAGTAGAAGCTTCGTATTTTTTCCGTTAGGTGTCTCTTGTAGGCTGAGATGTTGAGATAATCATGGAAGCTTGCTACAGGTACTATTTTATAATAATCTTTTAAATCATTGCAATTTCAACATAATTCTTCTCGCGTCTATAAATACATATAAGGCAACATTCTAATATGGAGAAAGAATTTCAGCAAATGATTAAGAGGAAAGATTTTAATAGAAACATATGTCGGAATTCGTACACTGCTCCATATAATCCGAAACGAAACTGGAGTTACCGCATTTTTCGATATCGACGTTTCCTTTTTGAAAATTGAACGATCGCATAAATCTATCAATACGGCCCGTTACATTTTTATTAAAACAACAATGGTGGTATTTCCTTTTACGTCAAGTAAAAAAAGCTTGTTAAAATAGATAACATAAGATGAATAAAGTAGCTTAATATATATATATCCTTTTAATTTATTATATTATTTCATAGTTGATTTAAATCTATATTATACATTTTTCGAATGTCTTTGAAATTGAAAATATAATTGAGTTAACATTTATAATTTTCCATTTCAGGCATTTTTACGACTCGGGTTTTACCTTTCGCCATCTTCAAGCACTATGAACACTCACTTACGTCATGTCTTATTACCTAATATTTATAAATAATCCAATATAGGTAAGTATACCTATTTATACCTGTGCAGTTTTGTGGCTTATGTGTTTAATGCACTTGTTGAATCATTTCTAAATACTTCATCTTCGCGATATTTTAATGCAGGTATGTATTTATTAGGTACATATATAAACAATTATTATTAACTATATTCTGTGTCATGTTGTGCATTTGCCATTGGTAGAAAAATAAACATTCATAATATAAATTATAGGTTTAAGACCATATAAAGTACTTATTTCTTTGATGACAAAGTGCTACTGTATGTTTACTAAAAGATTCAGAGCTTTTTAAGAATGATGTACAATTAATATATTGTAACAATATTATTCAGCATACGCCTCATCGATGAGCTGTAATAAGCTCCGATTTGAGATTATTTTCAAAATGGGCTTTTTTATGTTTTCTGTTCTTTTATATATTATATTACACGTATAGTGTGTAGTATAGCTTATCTCCTCAATTATCTATAATATATCACTAAAATTAAAATACCATTAGTTAGAGAAACCTCAAATTTTCGCGGTATTCACGGAACTATAACATATACTCTACAATGAGAAGTCCTTTTTCCTCACCATGTCCGATCGTAATAATATCATATTATGGGCTTCCAGAGAGTGGAGGTTTGTATTAATAGATTTTATTTTTACGAGAAATGGATATCAGCCACTTGCTCAACCTATTATGTCCAATGTCCATACTCTGACTCATACACAAATTGAAAAACAATATATTGCGTACTTACCAGACCCAGGATTCGATCCTGGGACCCACGGCGTTATAGGCGTCCTTTACGACCGGTTATTTAGTTAAAATTTAATGAGTTATTCAAAATTAAAAATGCATATCTACCTGTACCTACATGTTTGTATTTTAGGGCAGTTTTTTTTTTACATTTCTTGTGTAATTTCAAATTTCGATTTTACAGCTTAGTGACGGTTTCATTGTAATTGTAATGTTATTGTCTATCTTTCGCGGTACACAGTTTTTCTATTGATACACAATTTTGAGAGGGGTGTAATTAATCGTGGCCGGAAACATGTAAGCATGCAGTTCGCCGAATCACACTTCCACCGTGAATGTTGTATCGGACATATATGGCCGAAATAATTAAAGACCGTCCAACCTGTTTGGGTCGTATTGTACTGACATAAAATTCATGTCTAAATAAAACACGGTTCTTGTCAGTTTACACTTTACAGGAAGTCAACGAATTTTGAAAATAGCCAATATACTGGATTATTTGTTAGGTTACGTTAGGTTAGCTGACGTTTTCGTTCTTGAATTATAGAATTTTACCATAATCAGATATGAAAGTTGAATTAATGTTCATATTGAATCTAATAAAATCGGAGACCGCATAGTATACGATCATCTCTTTACGATAAGAAATCTCATGCCGAACTGTGCCACGGTGAAATGTTTTACTTACAATAAATTTACATGTAACCGTAGTTAAGGCTATACTTCAACTGAGGCACGGTATAAAACTCTAAAACGATCGTGACTACGCAACGTACAGATTGTGCAAACGACGAGTGACGAACAAAACATAATTTGTCATAAAAATTCAACATGCGTCCATTTAATGCTATGTTTATTGTTATTTAAGTAATAATAATATGACAAGTTTTGTTTTTCGAGTAAATACGTAACAGTTTTTAGTCATCTTTATACGATTTAAGAATTAATTCCTCCGACGCCATCACAAAACAAATTGACGTGCAAACAGGTCGACTATCCCTCTCCGACTGGCAACGCATGCAACATTACTTCCCACCTATTGCTGAAAATTATTTGCCGTTTCACTGAAGTATGCTCTTAAGACAAAGGGAAAGTTTTTAATCGGGTGGTAATATCCAGTTATTAGGATTATTTTAATATACCTATTATTTTAATCTTCTCCACAGTAAAATCACCGTCTAGAATATTTTCCAGTCAACCAAAAATAAGCTTAGTGAAATGTGAAAAAAACCTCGCATTATTATTGATTAATGAACCCCCAATAAAATGTCTGCGGCGATAAATAAATTATTATTTTGATGCAACGAAAGTGACGTCGGCGCATTTGATTTTGATGTAGCCGAAACAGAAAAAAGAAAAAAATCAAATTAATAATATTATTATGTAGGAGGCAATCTTGGCTGAGATGTTGATTCGTTAATTATACATGCCACGGGGACAAGTCGTCTAGTTTTTTCGACTCTTGATTGGACGTGGAATCATGTTTAGGGAATATATTAATTGAGACACCTCCACACTGTCGTATTCCATAACAGTTTTCAATATCGGGTGTAATTGTTTTTACCGCGATGAGCTTATGTGCAATGTTATAATAAAAACCATTAAAGCATCAAAATTATCTACTTAAAAAAATGGTGTGTGTACTTATGTACGCGCGTTAGAAGTTATACTTCTTTGGCGTAACAAAACAAAAACAAAACTTGTGATAAACTAGATTCTTTGACGAGCTATTAATTATCTTGTTAAATTACACACTCAAGAAAAAGTACCGCTTATTGGAACGCCATTGGTTTATTTCTATACACTTTAACTTATATTACTAAATTATATAATGGTTTCTCGTTGTTTTTATTTTTAAAGTACCAACTTTCAATCTGACGTTTAATCGTCTGTTTACGTAATGAATTGCAAATGACCGACAATAATAAATTCGCTGACTAGGCAACGGAACAATTCTACACTATAATATTATTATACTGTATAATCGTCACGATTGCAGTATCATACTGTGGCGTAAAGGTAGTGCGTTTGGCTGATAACCGAACAATCGGTGGTTCGAATCGAATCGAGTGCGTTTGTTTTCGTGTGAAAAAATAAATTATGTGTTACATGTCACACGCCAAAAATACACTCTGATCTGATTTCCCAAACGCGCCAAAAGAAGTATACCTTTAAAAAATCTCGATTGGAGATGTTTAAAAATAGAATTCATTGTCCGTGCTAAATATGAATTCTGACGAAAACCTATACTTCCTATTTTTTATGTTATGAATTACCACTTATTTTTTTACTATCAGAATTAATTTCGGGGGCTTTTCGTATCTATTTTTTTATAATTCAGTGGCAAAGGGTGGAGGTAGGCTGTTAAGACCTGACGTAAATAGTGCACGCTAAATTTTGTCACTCCAACGTATTTGTTTTCATTGAACTAAGACTACACTGTGTAGATAGTGTTTGTTCCTTTTTAAAATTCAATTAAGCCCTACCTTATCCAAGTAATAGTAGATAATAGTAAAAAAATATCTAAATCTATAGATAGAAGAATATTTTTTATTGATTATGGTTTGGTTTAGGCACGGATTAATGAATTTTAAAAAAACTAATCGATACTAGGTATCTGTAATATGTATTCTTAATTCAACAAAAACAAATTAGTATGACTGAAAGAGAGAACACTATTTTTGTCGAATCGCCCATTGCATACCTAAGCTATTATTGTTTCGTTAAGACAGTATTAAAACTAACCAGCAACATTTGCAAACTGTATTCTTAATCCAATGAAAACAAATAAATACGACTGAAAAAGTTAACTGTCCATATTATATTTATACATACGCCTACAGAATGAGATACAAATCTCACTGTGGGAAAAATTAATGAAAAATCGATACGATGTAATCTTATAAAATGACAGTGTATAGTGTGACTAAGCCATTAGATTTAAGTAGTCAAGGAACCGTATAAAATGTTAACGGCTTGAATTAAAAGTTAATACAAGTTGACAAGTGATTATGGTCAACTTGAAAGCGCCTCACCGAACAAAGATTACGGCAAAACAATATAAGGTTTATCTTATACCAGAGATATAAATAGAGATACGACGTCTTATTAATATATCAAAGACACGCTTTAGTAGATGATCATAATATGATATAATATTTGCTATATACATTTTCTCTAAACTTTATTATCAATAATTGGTATAGATTTTCTCAAGAGATTCAGAGTTTATTTAATGGTGGATTCATGATAATTAATTCATAAAAGTCACTTAGTATTGTTATGTTCATTTTTAAACATGACCAACTTTAGCCCACTGGCAACTCGAATTATCATCGATGGTCAAGTTGGAAGAGCGTTCGGCGAATAAACAGATGTCGCTGTTGGAATTTCCGGAGACAATGTCAGGTCGCGTGGTGTGACGGCAGAAACAGGGCTTTTTGATTTTGTCTGCCCTTCAGAACAGTCGTGCTCCGGTTGGGTCTACCCAATAGTAATCACGGACGCCACCTAACGGAGCACGATGAAGCCGTCATGTCGAGAGTCTCTGATCGTTCCAATTGAGTATTTTAAAACTATTTAATTAATCCACCATTCTTCCTTTATTTCTTTTTAAATCTTAGCCGCGTGTATTTAAAGTTAGATATTTAAAATTTCAGTATCGAGCTGCCTAATATCCATTTAATGTATTTTAAATTTTTGTCTTTGCGATAATATAGTTTCTGTCAAGTATAACTCGCTCTTTTATTTTATTGTTCCTATATTCCACACATTCATAAGATTGTGTTGCGCCCAGAAATTTATTATGTTATTTCTAACCTTGGATTCCACGAGCCTTCAGCCGTGCGAATCTCTTTTTTTAATCCAAATTCCAGTTATCGGTTGCGAGATTTCTGAAGGAGTAGCGGAGTTCGGCTTGGAAAAGATCAGGTAACTTCACGACCCGGTTTCATGTCTCATGCTCATGTTTGCTTTTACTATTTTATTTATGATTCTTTAATTTGTAATTGTGACATTGAAAATCACAGTTAAAGAATTTTTTATGCATTACAGTATTCACCACAAATTTTTACTGACTAAAGTAAAATACTGAACATACATAAATTGAACACCTCAGATATTGTTACAACCCCGAATGGTCCCCATTTGGGGATGTCTCCTCTGGGGCTCTAAAGAGGCCTGAACCATTCCGAGCTGACGAATAGTAATGGTCGATTACGAGAAAATAAAAATACCTGGCAACGTTGTTTGTCCGAATGTCAAAAAAAGGCAACGCGGCAATTGTACACCGCTTTTGTGGTGAGAGGTCCCTTGCAGCGCTAAAGTACTTTTGCGCTTACAGCGACATCCAAAAGCGCTTTTTTTCACTGAAAGCGGTCGAAAGCGAATACATGATTTTGGCGGGCAGACGCTCCTAGATATCTTAATTTGTAAACATATACATTTCGTCCACCGCAAAAATTATTAAAATAATTACAAGATAAAAAGAACTTTTTATATACCACGTTTTTAAATTTTCTGTTGAATCATATAAACTTGACAATTCTATGTGTTAATAAAAACTTTTTATTGTACATGGTAGAAATCTAATATATAAAAATTAATATTTGTGTGTTTGTGTGTTTGTTTGTTCGTATTTAATGCGCAGCCATACCGTTCATCCGATTGCGATAAAACTTTGTAAACTTATTGCTTGCACTTGCGGAAAGAGTAAAGGCTATACTAATATATAAAAATGAATGTTTGTCTGTCTGTATGTCTGTCTGTCTGTGTGTCTGTCCCGTATGCGTTCCTATACCATTCATCCGATTGCAATGAAATTTTGGTAAGTGGTTGTATGCATACCCATAAAGGTTTCTGAATTAGAAAAATCATCAACTTCTTCTTCTTCTTCATTATATTTTCTTTTATTCGTATGGTTCCTATACCATTCATCCGATTGCAATGAAATTTTGGTAAGTGGTTGTATGCACACCCATAAAGGTTTCTGAATTAGAAAAATCATCATTTTCTTCTTTTTCTTCATTCTATCTTCTTTTATTCGTATGGTTCCTATACCATTCATCCGATTGCAATGAAATTTTGGCAAGTGGTTGTATGCACACCCATGAAGGTTTCTAAATTAGAAAAATTATCATCTTCTTCTTCTTCTTCATTCTATCTTCTTTTATTCGTATGGTCCCTATACCATTCATCCGATTGCGATGAAACCTTCATCAGTTGTTGTGGTAACACCCGCAATGGTTTTTGAATTAGTACAACCATCTTCTTCTTCTTCTTATATTCTATATTCTTCTATTCGTATGCGTTCCTATACCATTCATCTGATTGCAATGAAACTTTGATGAGTTGTTGTGCCCTTGCCCGCAAAGGTTTCTGAATTACTACAATCATATTTTTCTTCTTCTATTTGTATGCGTTCTTATGCCATTCATCCGATTGTGATGAAATTTTGACCAGTTGTTGTGCGCAAGCCCGCGAAGGTTTTTGAATTAGTACAACCATCTTCTTCTTCTTCTATTCGCATGCGTTCCTATACCATTAATCCGATTGCAATGAAACTTTGGTGAGTTGTCATGCGCATGCCCACGAAGGTTTCTGAATTAGAAAATCATCTTCTTCTACTATTCGTATGCGTTCCTATACCATTCATCCGATTGCGATGAAACTTTTGTCAGTTGTGTGCGGTTTCTAAATTATTATTATATAACATACAAAGTTTGTTGTTTGTTTGTTCCATCCAATTTTGATTTTTTTTTTACTACATATTTATAACATTAATAACGTTTTCATATTTTGGATTCGATTTTAATTTAGTGTTCTTATGTTTGACCTTTACTCCTATTATAATTATTTTCATATTGCCATATTGTATTACACAGATATTTTAATATTAAAGAAATAATTACCTCTTATTATTTTTCAAATATCTAAGATAAATATAACCACGAAGCGACCCCGTGCGAAGCCGGGTACTTCAGCTAGTACTGAATAAATATTATAGAATAAAGAAATGTCATTTTGACATTTCATATTGATTTCCATAGTAACGCACGTATATATTCATAATTTAGTTGCTAGGACCCACTTAGCAACCAATAATAGTGAGTAGTAAATATTACTTTTAACGATTTTTTTCCAAAACATACAAAATAGAATTAACTGAAAATGAATTCAATTCTGCTTAAAGATGGCCAAAAGTAATAAAAGAATGCATTGTCGTCGTGTTCTGATATTTATATTCTAAATAAAAATCGCCGTTTTCGACAATTCCGAGGTGATTCACTCCCAAGTCTCACATGACAGCCGATGACCAGCAACCAGCATACTGAGTGAGGAGGGGAATGCATCTTCTCACTCCTGAATTGACGGGATATGACAATATATACCCAAAAAATACGACGCCCGACGGGATTCGAACCCGTATATCTACTGGTATTACGCCAATATGTTTTAACCAATTAAGCTTTGGGCCTACTACTTAACTTAGTCAAAGTACACTTGATTGCGTGACAACCTCAGTCTTGAGCATCTGCTCCTAAGATATTCCCAGGCGTAAACAGCTACTGATGCTTCATATCAAACGTAGGGAGTAATGATACGCTCAATTAAGACCGAGTATGGTGTGGAGTGGGTTGGTTTGGAGGAAACTATTAGCTAGTAGTTTTCTGTAGTATGTTCACTCGTCTTATTGATAATACCACAATTATATATGCGTATTTAAATATATTATTAAAAAAACTGTGTCGGTAGGTTTAATAACATATTATTAATTACTAATACTTCCGGTTCCAACATAATAAAGAGGTTCTCAGGGTTCCGGTTATATTTTTCTAGCTCTGATTTTAACATCCAGTCAATTTGACCAAACATTACATTTAATCGATTTTAATTGTAAACTGGCGATGTTATTATAAGAATTATTAATATTTTTATTTTATTGTCCTAATTACATGGCTATCGATCTATGACAAGCGCTAATTAAAACACCTTTTTAATAATTACGTATCTGCAATTATTATAGAACTTAATAATTATTACATATAATGTATAATATATTTTTTAGAGCCTTGGCGGTATGATAGCTTTTTGAGGGCGTCTAACTTCACGACTTATACGTTATAATATTTAGTATTTATCTTCTGGAAACTGGCACAAACTCTATTAAGACTCAACAATAATTTATTATCAACACATAATAAGATCTAAAATTTATGTGAAAAGCAATAATGTTGTTAAAAATAACAATCTAGAAACTAATAAATAATTTAGAAATTTAGAACTATGCGCTTACATCGCAGAGGCGTAGATGCGTGTTTGTTATTTAAGGTTTACTGGTGTCAGGCTGGTTACTATAATTTAGTTCACCTGATTTAATCAAAAAAAAATAAAAAATGATTAGACCCCCTCTTCCATAAATGACGTCACATAAATTTCTGAAGTTATAATTCTTTTGGGGCTTTTGGTAGAGAGTGAAATTAAGAGCTGCGCGCGCACACCGTTACGAAAGTGCGCGACAGTATGAAGTTAGCTGCGAATCATTCAGCTGTATACAAACGCAAGTTTGATAGTATAATTATTCCGTTGCCTAGGCAACGAATTTATTATTATCGGTCAATTGCAATTCCTTACGTAAAAAAACGATTAAACGCCAGAGTGACTGTTAATTAAAATATAAAAACAACGATAAATAACTATATAATTTAGTAATATAAGATAAATTGTATAGAAATAAACCAACGGCGCTCCAATAAGCAGCCCTTTTTCTTGAGTGTGTAATTTAACAAGATACTTAAGAGCTAGTCGAAGAATCTAGGTTATCACAAGTTTTGTTTTTGATTTTTTACACCAAAGAAGTATAATTTCTAACGTGCATATATAAGTACACACACCGATTTTATGTTTAACCTCTCCCTCTAGTCTTTTTGTTCGATCCCAAGAAGATCATAATAATATTGGCCTCCACAGAGCAGGAGTTGTATTACCAGATATTGGTTTGTACGAGAAATGGATGTTAGTCACTTGCGCAACCTATTAGGTCCATACTCTAGCTCCAAACATACATTGAAAAATAACATGTGAATTTTTTGCCAGACCCTATATTTGAACCCTGGACCCACGATATTACAGGCCTACACGTTGCCTAAATCTGTGACGTCTGTCTAAAGTATATCTTATTTATTAACTTCTTTCGTTAGAAAACAAATCCGTCGGTGATGATTGATTTCAGTTTAATGTTCTCACGAAAAAAAATCTCAAAAAAATGAATTTCTTTTTCTGTTGTTTTTGTGACAATAGATATTTTTCTTTGAGCAACGTTCGCATTCATACACCTAACTAAACTTGTAATATTTTGATTACCTGTGTGTTTTATTTCGTTATATAAAATATCTTTTTAAATTAATGTCATATTACTTAAAATTATTTATACTTTATAGAACACCGAAAAAAAATATTATTTTTAATTAAAAATACTGACGCCGTTTAAGAATGAAGTTGGTAATGTTATTACCTCGATTTAAATTAAAATAATGGTAAATATTAGTGACATGAGTGAAACGACAATTAGCATCTAGTTGTCTAGTGGTAAGTACCCTCGCCCGGAAATTGAACTATTTTTTGAAGGTGTATTTTTAAATTCCACATAGTCTAAGATTTGTCTGTGATTATGTAATATGACGTGAGTCTTCATTGAATGAATCATGTTTGATCATCGATTTATTATTTACAAGACTTTGAACATTTTAATAGTAAACGCAAGGAATCACGTAGCAATTAAACTTATTTAATTACTTATTTATCAATAAATTTAATATGTCTTGGATTAAAGTACCTATATGGAAATGAATGGTGTTAACCTATGAATTATAAAATGCAATTAAAGAATATCTCACGATCTTTTAGTCCCATTGACACTATCATGACTCGCACCGTGAGTGTAAAACCAAGGCATCTGCAATTTTTTCAATTTCGAGATTAAATGCAAAATAACTGCAAAAGTCGTGAACTTGATAATGTAAAAGTGAAGTAACTGATAGAAATGCAATATAATGTAGATATAAACCAAATATTATGGTTTTTTTTTAGAAACTCTATTTGTCCTAACAAAAGGAAGACTTCAAACCGTAATATATCCATAATATGTCTTTTGCACATGCCTTGGTTTTACACACACGGTGCGATGTGTTTGAATGCACAACATACATGTGAAGCGCCTAGTTTCAAAAGCCCCTAAAACGGTTTTGGAACATTTTTGAGTTAGATATGTATTTAAATGGATATTTTTGTTACCTATATGATAGCCAAAGATTGAACTTTAAAAATCGTCAAAACCGTCAATACGTGTGATCAAAAATTACGATAAATTTCGAAACGTTCTAAAATGGTTGGGTGTGCTTTTCAAATACCCCTAAAATGGAAAGCCAAATACTCCTTTGAATGTTACGAATTCAAAAATAAATACATAAAGTTCACTGATTTAATAGATATGGTTTAACTCAATTTTTTCAAAACTACCTAAAATAGTTTTTCTCATTTTTCTCAGAACTATTTAAAATCGTTTTAGGGGCTTTTGAAACTAGGCACTTCATGTATCTACTCAGTTTCATTCAACGTAATCACCAACATCTAAAAACACATCCATAATTACTGGTATTGAGTTGTACAAAATCAAAAGTAGAACTATCCATTATTATTACAATGGATTTTTCACATTTACAAAATAATCCCTAAAAATATTTAGCCTTCCTGTAACATGTAGTACATTTAAAAAATATATTAAATTGTCACATCATTCAATCCTTTATTGAACGGTGAAGCTGTTTAGAAATCAACAAGAGAATTATGTCTGCGAATAAATGCTACTTTGGCCTGTTAAGACATTGTAAGTCCCGCATACTATCTCGCCGAACTAAAAGCACTCTTTACAAGACACTTGTAAAACCAGTGCACACATACGCATCGGAAACCTGGACATTAGCTCTGCGAAATGAACGAGCCCTGAACATTTTTGAAAGAAAAATTCTCCGCCGTATATATGGACCGATCAGGAATGGCAGATATAATGCTGAGCTCTACGGGCTGTACGAAGATTGCAGTGCAGTTCAATCAATTTAAGATTGGGAGACTGCGATGGCTAGGTCATGTGCACCGTATGAATGACAATGAACCGGCAAAGAGATGTCCAGCAATCAAATAGGGCATAGAAGAAGAGGCAGGCCAAAGATTTGCTGGTTGGATGGAGCTGCCAGTGACTGCCGTATTCTGGGGGAACCGAATTGGAAAGCGGCCACACTGGATAGGGATAGGTGGAGGGAGCTGTTGGAGGAAGCCAAGACCCACAACGGGTTGTCACGCCCCTGATGATGATGATGATGAAGCTGTTTAAATTTTATTTCATTTTTAGAGGTAAATATATCATCAGCTGGGGTTAATCCACCGATTGACAAAAGCCTCCCTTCAGTCTTTACGGTCCATAGTTCTTCGCTGCCACGTGACGTCCACCGAACTTTACGAGCTCATCTATCTAGCGGGTTGTAGAAGTGTAGTGCTCCTTGGGTACCACTGTATTATATATTTTACATAATCCATTATTTTCGGCCTAAGCCCGCTACTAACTTTATTTTTATTTTATATAACGGATACAACGGATAATTCACAAGATTTTAGAATGTAACATTCCACATATTGAATATACATAACTTGAAAATACCTCAGATATATATCAACTAGAAAAAATCACATTTGAAAAAAATAACGCAATTTGATAGATATTTCATGTAGGACCTACTAGTTTAAATTATCGCAAATAAGTGGGAGGCAAAAAAACCAGTGGATATACGGGTTCAAATCCCGTCAGGCGTCGTATTTTTTTCAAATGTGATTTCTTTTATTAGGTATATATCTGAGGGGGAATGGGACAACTGAACGCCAGGACAATTGGACGCCGCACTGTCGTAGACACGTATACAGAACGTAGACGAGGAATTTTAATCAGTTTTTATCTACTACTTAGTAGTTTTAATTCATCTTACTCTTAATATAATGTTTTTTTATTGCGGATTGAGAATTACCAAGGCTTTATATACAATAAAAAACTCTTTTTTCGTTGGAACTTAAACATATGCATGATTAAATCATTATTTGCGTATGCATATTTAAATTCTCACCAACTATTATATCATAATATAATAATTTAAATATAAATAATAATATTAAATATATTTTTTTAAAGTACGTATAACTAGCTAACGTCTATTTATTTTAGAAATGCGTGGCGTCCAGTTGTCCCGGCGCCGAATCGTCCTAGACCCATTTGAGGTGTTTCAAGTTATGTAAAACTCTTTATTATTATCACTCTTTTTACAATATTGAAAAACATGAATTTTTGTAGGAAATAAAAAGCGTATAACTCGAAATATATTGTATATATGTATTGTATAAATATGTTGGCATAAATACATGTATTGTATATGTATTTATGCCAAATCAAGCCTCTACAAATTGAAGACTATATTTTTGGAGATATTTAACATAGGTAATCAAATAAAATAATTGAATTAAAATTTATAATTCATTTCTAACCAAAATCATTGGGGACAATAATTCATAAAGCCACACCTTATGGCGTTTCTTTAACAAAAGTAAATTATACTCGTTTTCTTATAAAATAGTTTATAATATGATGTGTCAAATCTAATTTTAAGTAAATCGTATTAATTACTCGTTTCATAATTCCAACACTAGATGTCTCTAATTCTCATATTACATTACACCTCAATTGACTTTTAAAAATTCAAAAAAATATCCCAAGAAGGTTGACCCGTCACTTTTAATTATCAACTACACACGGTTCAGTTGTGTGTATGCGTTTGCTGGAGTAATTATAAAAGATAAACGCATATTAATATGTGAAAAAAAAAACTATTTGATTAATGGCCGCTATATATTACCGGTGAGCCAAGCATGGGGACAGAGCGACATATATTGCCTAAGGTGAACTTGGAAAAAATAACTCAACACTTCTAGATGGCGACAGTTCCAACTGTGTTACGTTATAGACAGTAATTTATAAATAAAATAAAAATATTTTAAAAATGCATACAAAGAAAATGTGTTAATTTGCAACATGTCACCAAAAATATGTTATTGTTTATCGAAGATATGAATTAGAACGAATTTACTCATTAAAACATATAAATATGATAGTCCGATTAGTGCCGATAAAATCTGTGGTTGGGACAATTGTGGTTTCCCTCATCCGTATATTTCCCTCCTACCTATAATCCAAAGGATTATCGC
Organism: Rhyacophila brunnea; assembly: GCF_057557595.1. Taxonomy (NCBI): domain Eukaryota; kingdom Metazoa; phylum Arthropoda; class Insecta; order Trichoptera; family Rhyacophilidae; genus Rhyacophila; species Rhyacophila brunnea. The sequence continues at coordinate 34,623,284 of NW_028232806.1, read as the reverse complement.
AAGCCCAGGCACAACTCAGTAACAAGTCATTAGTCGAATGTTATTAATAAATAAACGGCAGTTAGCAACGAGCGGATATAGGCTTGTTAACTGTAAACTGAAATCAATTAGAATTTAAATTCAAATTGTATTCCTAAGTCAATAGAATTGTTTAAAAAAATCGGTGTGTGTACTTTTGTACGCGCGTTAGAAGTTATAGTTCTTTGGCGTACCAAAACAAAAACAAAACTTGTGATAAACTAGATTCTTTGACTAGCTCTTAATTATCTTGTTAAATTACACACTCAAGAAAAAGGACCGTTTATTGCAACGCCGTTGGTTTATTTCTGCACACTTTAACTTACTTATATTACTAAATTGTATAATGATTTCTCGTTGTTTTTATTTTTAAAGTATCAACTGCCACTCTGAAGTTTAATAGTTTGTTTACGTAAGGAATTGCAAATGGCCGACAATAATAAATTCGCTGCCTAGGCAACGGAACAATTCTAAACTATAATATTACACTGTATAATCGTCACGATTGAAGTATCATACTGTGGCGTAATGGTAGTGCGTTTGGCTGATATCCGAACAATCGTTGGTTCGAATCCAATCAAGTGCGTTTATTTTTGTGTGAAAAAATAAATTATGTGTTACATGTCATACGCCAAAAATACACTCTGATCTGATTTTACAAATGCGCTTAAAGAAGTATAACTTCAAAAATATAATGTTTGCTAATGTTCCATTTTATATAATATGTTATCCCCATTCCAGTTCGATGGCGATAGTTTCCTGTAATAGTCCCTAATTACAATATACAAGATTTTCAAGAACTTTATTTTGTATAAAATTGTAAACCAGTTGCGCATCTATAATTTTACGGTGCAGAGCATTTTATGTTTATTAGCGAACATGATCGCAAAGTGGAATAATTATTAAGTTTTAATTTAATGAACAGTTTGAGAGCAAATATCGCAGAGCGCAATATGAAGCATTATGGCAATATCCGGCCCTTAAACCGGATCTGGTGGGGATAATGTGGACTAAAGGCAATAATTATCTATACATGACTGCAGTACAGTAATTAAGGACAATACTAGATAGCAATAAATGAATGAGCTTATTTATGATGCCCTTTCAACATCAGTTTTATGTATCTGTTATCTTAGAATATCAACACTTAGATCATTACTGCGTTCGAAATGGAAGATTTTATGAACAGAAGTAGGTAATCGATAATTTTGCAATTTTTTTTATTTATTTATATAATAATCATTCTATGTATTATATAGAATTAATATACCCCCAGGCTCCGACGGTTAAGTGGAGTGATTATCATTCTTAACTTGTGGCATGCAATATTAAGACATAATTTAATAAACTATTTCTCTTATTCACGAATAAGACACAATATTTGAGAATGTAACATTCTATATATGGAATATAAGTATATAATTTGAAAACATCTCATGCATATACACACTAGAAAAAAAGACACCCGACGGGACCTGAACCTGTATCTGCTGGATTCGCGCCAGTATGCTTTTCCAATTAAGCTACGGGCATCTTAGTTAATTACGACGATTTTAGCTTGTAGTTTTTACATGAAATGCTTATCGAAGTACTGTATAATGTTGGCTATCGGTATCAATTAATTCCTTAATTACTAACCGGCGTCGCGGATTACTGTAATGTTTAGTTTTTATAACGTACTTAGGTTTGCTAATAATTTAATAAACTATTTTTTTTATTCAACGAATAAGACACAAGGTTTCAGAATGTACATTATATATATTATTATTGAATATACACAATTTTAAAACATCTCTTGCATATACATACACACTAGAAAAAATCATTTTGTAGAAAAAAAAATAAGACACCCGAAATGATGAAAATGAATTGAAATGGTTTTTTCTAGTGTTTATACATAAGATGTTTTCAAATTTTGTATATTAAGACATAATGCTGTGAGCGCGCAGATGAAAATCGAAGTTTACGCCACGTTATAAATATTTTTTTTCACTATGATTCCGACAAGTTTTGTATAAACTTTAAAAATATATATATTTTATTATATTTTAACAATTCTCGAACCGGAATGCAATATTCCAATTATATCCAATATACAATTTCCACAAGGCGGATCGATAATCTCGGGAGTTTCACGAACAAAAGCTGCGCTCCGGTGCGTTCCGTTTCATTTCGAGCTCTGGTTTATTATTTAAATGAAGTACATAATGCATATGTAAATATATATATTATTAATACTTTAACATAATTTTCAGATGGAAGTCAACAATAATAAAGTAGAGGCAGAGTACGTAATATATTTCGAAAAAGCGGGAACGGAACCGGAAGCTTAGCGATATGTGTGGAAAAAGGGGGATTTTTTGTTTGTTTGTTGTTATAGAGATTTTTATATATATACACGACATTAATGTAACTGTTTATTTTATTCAAATAAAATATATGTATTTTTTAAAATAAGCGACCATTAATTGATTAGTCATAGGTTATATTATATGCTTAGTTAAAATATATTTTTTTTTGTTTTTATTTATTTAACCAATAGGTAAAGTATATTAAATGTATGGATTGCATAGAGAATTACACTTGGAATTAATATGTACACAGTACATACATAGTAAATAATAACAATAAAATAATAAAACTAAGTAACAGTGATAAAATGATATAAGTCCTTATATATTATAAACTAAAAACTATAACCAGACAAGAGTACGCGATGTGATAGAGGTCGCTAAATAGGTGAAATCGCAGTGGGCTAGAAATGTTGCTAGTGGACAACCGCTGGACACAAGGGGCATTGAACGCTCACATATACGCCCTAAAGCCCGATGTGTAGACGAACTTATAAAGCTTGGTGAATGTACGTGTCAGGACCGTGAAGAGTGTAGAGAGCTGAGGGAGGCCTTCATCCAGTAACGGATCGACCCCGGCTGATAATGATGATATAAACCAATAATTTCAATTAATAACACTTCATTAAATTTAATATCCTACATTATTACAGAATGCAAAATATATACATTTATATATGTGAAAAAAGCGTATGCAGTTATGTTCATTAGTGAAACTCTAAAGATGAATCAAAATTTAACTACAAGTCTTGTAAGTACGATTTTCCATATATACACTCTTTTCGAGAACTAATTGCTTACCTCCCTTTTGCAGTCACTACTTTATTGACATTGTATATGTTTTGTATTTACATCGTATATAATACTATTTTCCTTTCGATATTCGTCACATGATTATTTTCCAAACGCCTTTCTACAAGGCATGCTTACTTTTCACTCTCTTGAATCTCGTAGGTCTCTTCTGATCTTGAAACACTTTAGCCTGTTATCGCGAGGGATGGTTTCCAATCCTGGTGTCCTAATGAATTTGAACTTACATGCGATTGTCAATTACCTGCGTGGTCGCAGCCATGGTTTATTTTGGATCGGAACCGTTTCCTCGTGTCAAGCCTATCAGGTACCATTAGCGAGGGGTACAAGATTAGCCAATGCGCTCCCCAAAGACGTAGATATTTTTGGTGATGTGCTATGTATTTTGTATTCGAAATACGTAAAAATGTTGTGCACGTCTTGAATGTAGATTTGTTATGTCCACAATATTTTGTTTTCTTAAATAAATAAATAAATTATCTGAAATAACCACTGGCATACGATACACAACTATAATAATATGATCTCAGCTTCTACCTAGTATAAACGAAAAACATTTTTATGTTACGAGTATTATAGTCACATCGTAAAGAATTACAAATTAATACATGCCATATAATATAATAACACAGCAGACATCTTTCCAAAGCTGCGCTCGTTACCTAAGCTTAAAAAGCTGATCTGTCAGGTAAGATTTATGCTCGAGAGCTTTTTGTTAGCTTTTTGTTTACCTCAAGCAAAACCAAAGCACAGAGATATGCTTTTACGCGATCCGACGCCGAGTCTAAGTGCATTTTTATGCAGCAACGATGTGGAAGTCGGATTGTACGCAGAATCGCAACTCTGGGAGGAATTTTAAAAGTACGAGTAATTTAAAACAGTGACACTTCGAAATGTGGTTATATGGCATACGTTGCACTTTATTTCAGTTGCAAACAAATGGTGGTATTTTACTACGTCATAATATTATTAACTTGCAGTATATGAACATACAGATATACCTATACCCACTATAAAAAATCATGTTTGAAAAAAAATACGAAACTCGACGGGATTTGAACCCGTATAATGTGCATTACCATTTCATGTATGACCTCCTAGTTTAAATTGTCGTAATTAGATGAGAGATTCGTGGCATAAATTGTTAATGCACATATTGGCGCGACACCAATGGTTATACAGGTTCAAATCCCGTCGAGTTTCGTGTTTTTCATCAAATATGATTTTTTCTAGTGGGTATATCTGAGGTGTTTTCAAGTTACGTTCAATATAATATGTAAGGTTACATTCTCAAAATCTTGTGAATTATTCATTGAATAAAAGAAATGGTTTATTAAAAATTGCAGTAGATGTTTGTGATTTCAAAATACCTGTCTCCTAATCAACGTCTTTACTCACTGAAACCACTATTGCGCGTCAATATTGTGTGATTCATTTTTGTAGGACACTCAAACATTCAAAACCCTGTTTCAAAATGCAGTGTATTAATATATCAACACAGTAACGAAATAAAGACACCGCCTACATATGCCGTGACAGCGTGAAATAAACGCCTTTTAATCGAGTATATGCATGACTTTGGCTGTTCAGGATTTTGTCACTATTTCCACGCGATCACCCCAAGTAGACATTCACATATTCCATCCCCAAATAATTATGACATTGTTATGGTTTTTACCAAGGTATTTAAGACAAAATGATGAAACAAAGTGTGGTTAGCAAGTATGCAATGTATAATTGGGTGGATATCACAACAAACTCGTCCATAAAATATTACGGTGGAAGAAATCAATCAAATATTCATAATTGGCTACGGTTAATTATATAATTGGACCAATTATATGAACATTTACAAGAATTATGTTCGGAAAAAAACTGACATTTCAGACACCAACGTCAGACTTGGCTGGTAACGGAAATGCTCTGCTATCTGCAATCTTCAATAGAAGATAACATGCGATTAGAAATTCGATGATTTATATGTTGACACCGTTTTTTGTTATAATCTTCGAGTTATAAATATTATGTCATCATTTGACAGGTAAAATTCATTATCTGCATTTTTTGAGATAAACAATTTATTAAATATGCACATAGATAACACAATGTCAATATATTATATCGCACAACGAAATAATCGACATATCCGCTCCGCTGGGATGGCAAGAAAAACATTATTCTTTATTACATCATAATTATTGAACGTATTTGGTATATTATTATCAATTATGGTACTTGGCCTCCTTCAAAAACTTCCTCCATCCTGGACGATCCAGCGCCGACACTCTCCAATTGCTTTGACCTAGCATTTTTAAATCTCCCGTGGCACAGTCCAACTATCTCAGTTTCGGCCGTCCAGTGGGTCTATTCTATACTTATCGAACACTAAATTGATAAATAGTATCAAACTTAGGGTAGGTTTGTATCAAAATATTAGCACTTATCGTAACAATTACACGAAGCTGGTTTTTATTGTTGCAATAAGTGCGATATTTTAACAGCAGCAAGATAGGTGCTGTTAAAATATAGCACTTATTGCAACAATAAAAACCAACTTCGTGTAATTGTTACAATAAGTGCTAATATTTTGATACAAACCTACCCTAAGTTTGATAATATTTATCACTTTATCCCTTTAGCGGTCGATAAGCATAGAATAGACCCACTGGTCTTCTTTTGGGTTGCGTATATAGCTCGCCTCGCCGGTATATCCTCCGGCATTCTATGCACGTGGCCGATCAAGAGTAGACTCTGTATTTTCATATGCCACGTGATCTTTTCGCCACCATAAAGTGTGTATAACTCCTCATTATACCTTGACCTCCAAATGCCACCTTCTTGAACAGTCCCAAAGATTCTTCTCAAAACTCCCCTCTCGAAGATATCCATACTTCTCTCATCCTGTTTGGTGAGTGCCCAGCATTTTGATCTAGGTATATGTTAATAACGGGTGCAGGAGAGTTTTTATAAGTATATTATTATGTATATTATAATAAGTATTCCATGTAGGTAACGGTATAAATGCTTTACCTAGGTTTATTCTTAACGGTTATCATTTTAGCGCGTTTTCATTATTATCATTGTTGCAAATTAACACAGAAGGTATTCTATATAGTAAACGGTTATCGGCGGCTATCTCTAATTCGTAATATGGCGAAAATTTAGGTTTGTAGACATGTCGATCAAATTCGAATATAATCGTGCTGCCAAACCCAAGCAGATAAGACCGAATACAAGCGAGTAATAATAGCGCCATATTGTCGGTAATGAGCCGAACACAAGAATTTTGTATTGACACATCAGACATTTATCAACATAACCTACACTTTTATTAGTCATGACATTGCGATTGCAGCAAAACAGTCGGTCTTGCATCTCAATAACATGTAAAATTGACATACTCTGTCTCGTTCTTAAAGTTAGTAGGGCCAAGAGAGGGGCTGTAAAAGATATCAACTTTTGACAGTTCAGACGGTCAGCTTTTTTACATAATTAATCGCTAGAATACGTAAAGTGATAAATGTAATATATTTATCTCAATTAGCTCTTTTTTGATGTTAAGTGATATGTTAGAATAGACCTGCCGAAGCCTTAGAAACTTGGATATTAAGTACCTAACTCTGCGAAATGAATGCGTCATAGGCTTTAGATAATACCGAGTATATGCCGACTAAGTACTAAAGGATTCAACTTACGTCGTCTCTCAAAAGTGAAGAAAAGTGACTTAAGCCCTTATTACAAAATGGTATAGAAGAAGCAGGAAAAGCTTCATAAATATTGGTTTATTACAACGTTTTTATTAGCTCGTATTCTTGTTTGCCCGGTGGTTGTTTGTCCAGTACAAATCTTGTAATCGATTTTTAATTAACTTCCCGACTAGCTAGACATTTGAAACTTTCAGAATATACCAGAATACGATGCCAATGCATTCTTTTAATACTTTTAGCCATCTTTAAGCAGAATTGAATTCATTTTCAGTTAATTCTGTTTTGTATAGAAAGTTATTTCAGAAAAATCCGTAAAAAGTAAAAGACTAAGTGGGTGGTCGTAGCAACTAAATCATTAATATATACGTGCATTACTATGGAAATCAAAATGAAATTTCAGTATTCTATATAATTTGTTTGTTTGTTTGTTTTTTATTTACTTCATCAAGTACAAATTTGAGCATATTGAGCATAATAATTCAACAGAAAATTTAAAAACGTTGTATATAAAAAGTTCTTTTTATCTTATTATTATTTTATTTATAACAGACAGACAGAAAAGCAATACAAGATTATATTTTTTAAATTAAAATTTTTAGCTGATGAAAATACAAACATTTTGAAACCACTCAAAAAGACTGCAATTTTATTATTAGACAATAAATCATTGTTTTAGAAAGAGATCTATCATTATACACCCCTGTTCAATCAATGAAATTATTCTGCCCATAGTTCTATCTTGATAAAATAAAATAAAACATACAAGCATTGCTCTATGCAATTTACACCCACGCTTGATAATATGTAATTACTGGTGGCGGGACCGCAGGCCTTAGTTGCAGAGGCCTGCAAGCGTGATCTAGAAAGGTGTTTGTCAAGAGAGCCTCAGCCTCAGTCACTTGCCCCAGATATGTGATACTTCGAATACGTCCCTATGTGTCTAACGCACGGCGTTCAATGTTGACCGTTCATTTTACTATTGAATTTAATCATCATTATCTATAATTTTTTCGTATAAAACTCTGGAAAAAACATTTTGTAGAAAAAAATACGACACCCGGCGGAACTTGAACCTGTATTTGCTGGATTCACGCTAGTATGATTTTCCAATTAAGCTACTGCAATAAAGCGTGCTGGTGCGAATCCAGCAGACACAGGTTCAAGTCCCGTCGGGTGTCGTATTTTTTCTAGAAATGATTTTTTCTAGTGTGTATAGGCATGCATGAGATATTTTCAAATTATGTATATTCAATATATATAATGTTACATTCTGGAATCTTATGTCGTATTCGTTGAATAAATGAAATAATTTATTAAATTTTTAGCAGGTATAAATAAAAACTAAATAATGGAGAGATCCGCGACGTAGGTTAGTAATTAAGTAATTAATTGATACCTACATTAATTTAATATACTTACTTAAACCGATAGCCAACATTATAATGCAATTCGAAAATCATTTCATGTCACAACTCATAGTCAAAATTGTCGTGATTCAATAAGATTCCCGTAGTTTAAATGGAAAAGCATACTGGCGCGAATCCAGCAGATACATGTCCAAGTCCCGTAGGGTGTCGTATTTTTTTCTACAAAATGGTTTTTACTAGTGTGTATATGCATGAGACGTTTTCAAATTATGTATATACGAGGGTGGGTCAATAAGTCCTTAGAAAAGCCGACAAGTGGCGCGACTAGTACTGTAAGCGGTTTGTTTTCATGCAGCGGCACTACCGATTCAGTATGCTGCGAAGTTTCAATCAGATTGGTCGGGTTGTTGTGTGTTTTTCGTACATTTAAAAAAAAAAATTGCTTGTGGAAAATGGAAAAATGGAAAATGGAGAAAATTGAGTTTAGAGCTGTTATTAAACATTTTAATATAAAAGGGTTAACAGCAAAGGAAATAAAAAATGAGTTGGATTTAGTTCACGGCATATCTGCTCCTTCACTTGCAACTATTTATAACTGGTTAAATGAATTTAAACGTGGTCGTACATCAACAAAGGATGAACCACGCTCAGGACGTCCTGTAGAGGTGACTACACCAGATATGATCAATAAAATCCACGATATGGTGTTAAGTGACCGAAGATTAAAGTTGAGTGAGATAATTGAGGTTACAGGGATCTCAAAAGTTAGCGTCATTTCTATTTTACATGACAAATTGGGCATGAAAAATATTTCTGCAAGATGGGTGCCGCGTTTGCTCACAGTCGACAATAAACGCAATAGGGTGGTGGCCTTTAAAGCCCTGTTGTCGCTCATGCAACGCAATCCGGATGAATTTTTTCGTCGCTTTGTGACTGTAGATGAAACATGGATACACCACTATACTCCCGAGACGAAAGAACAGTCAAAGCAGTGGATTGCGAAGACAAACCATGTCCAAAGAAGGCGAAAACCGTAAAATCAGCTGGTAAGGTTATGGCTACTGTATTTTGGGATGCACGTGAAATTATTTTCGTTGACTATTTGGAAAAAGAAAAAACAATAACAGGGGATTATTATGCATCTTTATTGGACCAGCTAAAAAACGAAATTGAAGAAAAATGGCCTCATTTAAACAGGAAAAAAATCCTCTTTCATCAGAACAATGCCCGTGTTCACACATGTTTACGATCAATGGCTAAAATTGAAGAATTGAAGTTCGAATTGGTCGACCACCCACCGTATTCGCCAGATTTAGCCCCCAGTGACTATTTCCTTTTCCCAAACTTAAAAAAATGGCTAAGTGGACAAGGTTTTTTTTCAAATGAAGAAGTCATCGATCGGACAAATGCTTATTTTGAGGACCTTCCGAAAACTTATTTTTCTGACGGTTTAAAAAAAATTGAGAAACGTCTAACCAAGTGTATTGAGCTCCAAGGAGATTATGTTGAGAAATAAAAAAAAAATACAAAAATAAAAACTGTTTTAATGCTTTTTTCTAAGGAATTATTGACCCACCCTCGTAGAATGTTACATTCTGAAATCTTGTGTCTTATTCATTGAATAAAATAAATAGTATAAAACGCTACTGAACTATTTTTTATTAAATTGAAAGCTTCTGAAAGCTTCACGAATACTAATCCTCATTATATATAGTACAAACACCGTAACCTAGGTCTTTCAACTTTAATTTTTTGTCTATTGAAGAGGAGTGTCTTGCGCGTCAAACAGGATGAAAAATTCAAGAAGATCTCTAAATAATATAATAGTATAAAATATAGAGTATTTCTATAATATGGAATTCGGCAGTCACTCGTTGCTATGTATGAAAATATTGTTATCCGAGGATTTTGGGATTAGTTTATTAAAATGGATAATTATTTTATAAAAAAATACATCAATATCATTAGGGCCTGCTGGAATTCAAATCAGAAATTTAAACTCGATGGTAGAAGAAATAATATTATTCTTAATAAGGCATTTTCTATGCCAGTACATTTTATTCTATTGGATTAGCATCAATTAGAGTAGTTTGCGTGCCAAAGTCTTTCTATTTTTATGATTTTACCGAGGATTTGACTGCGACTCGCTGTCATATTGCCTCTTCTCTTCTAGAAGGCCAATCAGGTCCTTACTCCAATTCTGTTAAAGAACTTTGCCAAGCTCTCCCATCTTACCCACCGCCACGGCACCTTTCAATTCGTCGACATTCTCAAAGATATCCGCAATAATTCGCAGCTGTACTCTTTGTCGTTCATATTTAGGGGGCGTTGTCTGCTATATGTATAATGTCATCCAAAACATCACATTAATCGCAGAGCTGCGAATTGCTTCTTTCCATGAGGACATCAAATCTTTTACCCATTGTATGCCCTGTTCTTAGTTTCAGTATGAGCTTAAGCTCATTCCTCTTCAATGGAGACTCTACAAACCAGGGCACCAGCTGTGGGGATGGTAGAATGGACTTACTCCATTTCCCCTTTTCTAATGATGCCCTATGGTGAAAATCTATCCACATGCTTTGTCACATTTTCTTTGTGGCCTTATTCCAGTCCAGGCTTTCTGGTATCCACTGATATGGCATACCTGAATGGCCAGCTTCCTTTGCCAGATCATCAATCGAAACGTGCAACAAAATTAGAATTTTCTTGTTTATTTTTATTAACATTAATTCATATTATTATAAGTAACCGACAGACAGTAATAAAATTAACAAAATTTCTCTAAATTCTGTTCTCTAATTTCGGCGTTGAAAAAAAATACAAATCACGGGATATTAATATAATGTAAGTGAAATTTAAATCTCTAAATTTGATTTTCATTCTAGTCTTGCGATTTTTTTTTTTTAAATATTTACATTTTATTTAGCAAGTCAATCTTGAACACTCCCCGTATGTACATATGATTTATTCGAATATGCGTGTACGGGTAAAAAATGTAGGGAGTGGAAACAAGCAGAGGTCACAAGATTGCAACAAACGACATACAATTTATTATTTATTTTATTTATTCACCCAACACCCAATTATTATTGTTTGAGATAAAGATAAAATAGTTGCAATAATAGACATTTTAATCGTAGCCACGGGGCGGACACCAGGGTAATTAAATATATATTTTATTTTCAATTTGAATTATATCATTTTATATAATTTAATATGGCTTTAAAATTAATGAGTTTAGAAGACAGGCACTGATATAACTAGGGGTAGGCAAATCTAACAATCAACAGTATTTTCGAATTGGAGATATATATTTAAATAATTACAAGATAAAAAGAATTTTTTATATACCACGTTTTTAAATTTTCTGTTGAATCATATAAACTTGACAATTCTATGTATTAATAAAAACTTTTTATTGTACTTGATAGAAATACTGATTAAATATAGAATACAGAAATGTCATTGTGACGTGTCATATTGATTTCCATAGTAACGCACGTATATATTAATAATTTAGTTGCTAGGACCCCAGACCCCTAGCAACCAATAATGGTGTCAAAATAACTTTTCATACAAAACAGAATTTACTGAAAATTAATTCAATTCTACTTAAAGATGGCTAAAAGTATTAAAAGAATGCGCTGTCGTCGTGTTCTGATATATTCTAAAAGTTTCAAATGTCTAGCTAGTCGGGAAGTTAGTTAAAAATCGATTGCAAGATTTGTACTGGATAAACAACCACTAGACAAACAAGAATACGAGCTAAGAAAAATGTGCTAAAAAACGTGTTAAAATAGAACGATTGAGTAGTACATTTACAATAATTATTCTATAAATTAGAGGATTTAGCTGGGGTCACTATGCCAGGTAACAAAACACATACGACGATGAAAATGAACAAAAGTAGACATATAGTTGAATTCTTTGATTTTTCTTATTAAATCTACCACTGAATTGAACATAAAATACTTACAACTAAATTATAACTATTATTTTTCAATTTTCAGTTATTAGATCACCCGTAGTTAGTTTCATCTTATCGTAATAGATTCTTGGTTTCCATCGCGTGTACTTCTTCCTTCTTTCCTCGACATTTCGCGGTTGTTGCAGAGACAATTATCAAGAAATATATTGTGTTATGATGAAGTGTAGTGTAGGTGTATGAATGTAAACGTCACTCTAAGAACACCAAAAGGAATGCGTTTAGCTAAGAGCAACCTGTAATGCGTCAATCGTTACGACCAGAGATACCGGATCGAATATTATTTTTTTCTGACAATGCCGGAAGCCATGACGTTTTTAACTGTAACCCATCATCCCTAATAATATGTTTAGGGTGGAACAAAAGAAGAAGTACACGCGGTGGAAACCCGAGAATCTATTACCATGAAAAACAACCGTGAAAGTCTCTAACATTCTAGCTGAAGCTTAACCCCCGAAAGCGAATCAATATAGTAAGTGTCAGTACCTATATAATAATAGTAAGTTTAAAAAAAAAACCATTGTATTTATAATCACATTATCACTCGCGGTGAGATCTAGCCTCCCATAGTATCAGTTGTCATCCCCATGCTGGTATATTCTTCAATCCGAGATGCTGATCGTTTGCGTATCCTGAATTACGCCATTCAACCACCACGCCTTAGGGTTTCCAACACTCCTCCAATCAGAAGGTAACATATAAAATATTTTCAGGGGTCATAGATTCAAGTTCATTCATTGGACATTACTATCCCAACTCAGTCGGAAAACTTGAGTGCTTTCTTAAATTCTCTTAGATGTATATATATTACACTCTATTTTACAACGTTTTTCTTAGCTCGTATTCATATTTGTCCGGTGGTTCTTTGTCCGGTACAAATCTTGCAATCGATTTTTAACTAACTTCCCGACTAGCTAGACATTTGAAACTTTTATAATATATCATAACACGATGCCAATGCATTTTTTAATACTTTTAGCCATCTGTAAGTAGAATTGGATTCATTTTCAGTTAATTCTGTTATGTATGAAAAGTTATTTTGACACCATTATTGGTTGCTAAGGGTCTGGGGTCCTAGCAACTAAATTATTAATATATACGTGCGTTATTATGGAAATCAATATGACATGTCAAAATGACATTTCAGTATTATTTCTATCAAGTACACATTTTTTTAAGCTAGTCAAGTCAAGTCAACAGAAAATTTAAAAACGTTTTATCTTGTAATTATTCATTCTTAATTCAAAATATCGATGTAAGAATTTTTCTTTCATAAATATAACCAGAATATGACACCAACATTCTGATTGTAAGGACTGGCCTCAGTAATGTTTTGTTCGACTGAATTTTCATTTTTCGGCAAAATTTATACTTCTGTTATTTTTTTGTCTGTCTGGATACAGGGTTCGTTTTCTGATTTATGTTTTCACGATTGCTAGCTGTAATGATGAAGATTATAAAATAAATTGTGTTGTTGATTTTCTAAAAAACCCAAATGATTACAAGATATAAAATAGGCGTTTTGATCACTAATATACCCCGCAAAACGAAAAATATTGATGATTTTTAATATCTATTATTATATTGCGGTTAAAAATATTTATGCTTATCGTATTACAACAATTTTTTAGATCTGCAAGAGTGTTAATTACAAAAAAACTTGTGGTTTTATTTAAAACACTTAAATATAAAGTAGGTACATGGATTTTAGTACAGTTAGCATAATAAAAAAAACCATCAATAATTTAACTTATTTAAAAAAGACATTATATTTATTAAAATAATCGTTCTTCTTACTCAAGCAGCTCCAGCGAGTCACCTTTATTCTGTATATCCAGCGGAGCCGTGGTATTTCATGATTTTGCTTGGTATATTGGTGCTTGTTGAGGATTAGTTTTAGATTTCATAAGTGTAACAAATGGTGAACATGACTTGTCCATTCAAACTGTTGATGTTTCGAATATATGGAAAACTTGAATGAAGACATTGCATATATTGTTATTCTCAGGTTTTCCTGTACGTGATTGTGTTCGAAAATCTTCCTAAGAACTTCCATTAAGATAAGAATCCATTCACAGGAATCTAATTGATGAATTACTTTACGAAGCTAGTGTGTGTATATATATATATATATATATATATATATATATAATATGTTATTCGTATTACGTACCTACCGTAAGATTTCAATAATCAATACGTTTCTTATACTCACTCTTTTTAATTGACGTTAGAATTTAAATCAAAAATATTGATATTTTGTATATACGAGTATTATTGCTATGTCCATTTCAGTTACAAAAAAATAAGGCTGAAATTTAATGCCTTATAAACAAGTTTACTTACTATTATAATATGCACGGCTTCACAATGCGAGAGGCTTGGCGGTATTGTTATTAAAGTATTATGAAAGTATTGCAAGGGTTGGAAGAAATTGTTCCCCACTTCCTTGATAAAAACACAATATAAAATACCATGACATACTCAATTTTGTGCCATAAAGTATTTTTAGTTACATGGCAACATTGAAATGTCAAACGATTTGTCCCGTCATTACCGCGATTCTTTCTTTAACATTGTTTATGAGCCGAATAAGCTCTTATTATCGTTTTTATTCTTCGCTTCAATATAAATTATTTACAGCACATACAAGACACACCAAATGCTTTCATGGTGATGGAAATGAATAGGAAAGCGTGAGTGGGGATTCGAAAGTACTGTTCAAATTGAGGTGCATGTTGCCTACTATCACGTGACGTTAAAGTAAGCTGCCGCTACGGGAAAATAGTGTGTAATGTCGTTTTTCTTGGTGTTTCCCATCGCGTAGCACATTTTGAACCTACGAACATTGTCAGTTAGCAAAATCTGCCGAAATCACCAGAACAGCAATGAGGTCACCTCATGTTGAACTGCACTGCATCGACACCTGCTTCCATCTTCTACATGTCTACACTTTTAGACTGTCATGTCAAAATCACGTTTTTCTGTTTTTAGCGGTTGACACTATATATTTTCTATAAGAATGTTGTATTACCTATGGTCTGCAGGCTGAGTTTTGTTCAAAATATTATCTATGGATGTCATGTCGTAAGTAATTTTAATGCACGCACACGTAGAAACTGTTAAAATCAATTGAAATTAACATGAATAATTAATAATAATTCAAATTACTAATACATTATAGTTGGCACTCTTCATCAGTGTCATTCTTCAGTGAATTTACAGCGATGATGACAGTTCAAAATATTCTGCAAAATGAAGAAACCATAGACTAAATTTGTCGCCGCAACAGCGTGTCAGTAGGCGACATGCACCTCAATGTGATTCGCGCTTAATACACCAAACTGTCGCGCATTAAGTTAATCCTTTCGCATTCTAGAAGTACACACTCTGTCATTCGTCGTATATATATCTGTATTATGTAAAAAAGATTGCAATTTTTACAATTTTGAGGTTGCCTTTTACCCCCTAACCCTTTACCCTAACAGAGTTACAAATTGTGTTGTCAAGTTTATCCTTAAGCGCGACACGTGCTTATAATTTTCGGAAGCTTTTATGTATTTAATGTACTTGAAATAATCTGTTTATTCAGACTTTGACGTCATCAAAACAATTAAATATGTTCATCATCATTAAATCAAGACCTTGGCCTCTTTAAGAAGATCTCAGTGCAACGAGGTGGAATCAAAAAATAACTTCCAAGAGCTATGACTAGCCACTGACATGCCTTCTAGTTAATATTATAATTTTGTAATAAATATCATTAGTTGGTTTAATAATTCATCAATTCTGTAACTCAATGTCATTTGATAGTTATTTTTACGACATTTATTATTCCAAGAAAAGGTGTCAGTATTAAATTTAACGATTATAAATGTATCACAAATAGTGTAATAACTGTCAAATTGAGATAGAGAATATGATTGTCGAAATGAGCATTCCTTAATGCCTGATGTCATAAATTTTATAAATGTTATTATTGTATATGTTACACCGAATGTGCGAAATTGACTATTACATAAAATGGGCAAAATTTTGGCTAATTCATGTAATAGTCAAGCCTGTTGCCTTATTCATGAATTAGGTAATTTTTCTGCTGAGTACATGAATTCGCCACGGTATGAAATTCTTGAACTGTCAACATGACAGAAGAAAAAGTAAATTTAATACGGATGGTTTTATTAGTTATAATTGGACATAATATAATATTATTATTATTAGGTTAGGTTAGGTAAGGTTAGGTAAGGTTTTGTAATTCTGAATTAAATTATTCAACTGAATGTCCATTTTGAGGTTAGCTATCAAGTGTCAACAAACTATCACAAACATTCAATCGACCATTGCACAATTGATACCCAAGCACGAATCAAATCGCGAAAATACTTTTCAATAAAATTCTTCCGTTATCATATTATAGTTCTAGATTTTTTTTGCGCATAGTAAATGGATATGAACGTCATTCAAATCAATGACATTTGACACATTTGTTTAGTTGCAAAAAACACCACAAAGCGCGATCATCTATTTTGACCATAGATAATATAAATGTACATTTTGACCAATCCATGAGCATTTGATACATTTAGTTTAGTTGCAAAAAATACCACCGTAGCGCTACTATCTAATTTGTCCAAGACATGAAGTAGGCAGAAAAATTACTGCCAATTTCACGCACTCTCCAGATATTTTGTCTAATTCATGAATAAGGCAACGGGCTTGCATTTTTCATGATTTAGGCAAAATTTTGCCCATTTCATGTAATATTCAATTTCGCACATTCGGCGTAACATATATACCACTTAAAAATACAGAAAAAGTTTTTTTTTTAATATTTTTCAGTACTGGAACGCAGCTCCGGTCCGTGAAATCGCCGACGTTATTGAAAATTAAATATTGCGTCTCGGTTTCTGAATTATTAAAAAGTAATTAAACATACTACTTACTCTATTTTAAATTGAATACAAAACTTCTCTGACTCATGGTAAAAAATAATATTTGTGACGTGTTGTTATCCCCGTTTTTCGTCTGCGGCGCTGACAAATGCATGCCACAAGTTTAAACACTGTTTTTCCATAATATGAATTTCGGAGCCAGGTAGGTATATAATGAAAAAATCTCAACTCTCTTATTTGTACAATATACATAAAATTATATAAAAGAGTAAATAATTTCTGAAAATTGTCGAGCGCTCCGATTCGTATAATTTTCCATTTCGAGCGCTGATTTTTTCGATATATGCGTGATTAAAATAAATATCTACGTAATTCTAGCCAGAGTTGATCCATGTGATATTGATCGAACGAATTGGGATCATGAACTGTGTGTTCTTCGAATGTGTATAGATAATCTGCCGTGGGTAGGGTCGTTTCATGGAAAGAAAAGCTTCTACACCAAAGTATTGTAGTGTCTATGCTCTCAAGTATTGGTATTAAGTGACGCTTGTTAACGAGGTATGTATTTCTAAAAATAGTCGTCAAAGAAAGTGTCAATACATTTTTGATGACCCTAGCCATGGGTGACGCCAATAATTTGGAAAGTTGCGTTGAATATCGATATATTCCGTTTAGTTGAGAATGAGTTTAGTTCGTCATTATTTCAGCAATTATTAAGTGACAATATCACTAGATGTAGGTAGGTAGTACCTGTTACTTATATCAATGGCGAGGGGTGGAGGTAGAGTGTTAAGATTCGGCATAAATAGTGAACACTAAAATTTGTCAGTCACACTCACTTGTTTTCATTGAACTAAGAATACAATTTGCACAATTCGTCGCTATAGGATTGGTTTGTCGAATATCCTTTTTTGACAAAATCGACCTTTGAATGCAGAATGATTTTTTGTATCTAAATGGACCAGAACCATCCTTTTCTTTAAATTGCTTTGTAATGAAAACAACATTCATATGCTGTAAAACAACAATTTAAATACCTTCATGTATTTAAATATAGGATAATCAAATTTGTTTTTCGTCTCCTGAACATTTGACATTTGGTCTATTCGACAAACCAATCCTACAGCGACGAGATGGGGCTGGTTAGTTTTTAATTCAATTAAACCATGTCTAAACCAAACCATAATAGTTTAGGTATGCTATGGGTGATCCGACAAAATAGTACACATTATTCAGTTATATTTATTTGTTTTCGTTGAATTAAGAATACATATTACAGAATGTGTTGGTTATTTTTTTTAATTCATTAAACTCTGTGTAAACTAAAGCATATGTGATAAAATACTCTTTTATCTATAATATATTCTGTATTATGCAAGGTTAAATGGCATATATTTAGAAATTTTATAGATAAACGAATATTATTCGATTATTATCAGGCAGGGTTTAATTAAATTTTAAAAACGAACAAACACTCAATTTGAAAAAAAAATACGTTTGATTGACAGATTGAAGTTATGTAGGTATGCACTATTTATGTCAAATCTTAATAGCCTACCTCCACTCTTCGCCATTGACATAGATAATCGAGTTCAGCGGAAGAACTTGGCATCGAAATACGAAGAGTAGAATGGAAAAAAGCAAGATAAAACCTTCATCTAGAAACGGGTCGATATAGCGATTAGGTAAAATTGTAATTATTTTTAGTAAAAATATATCACAAAACATAAATATGACCACAGGTACAAATATTATATTATTGTTCTACCCGCTTGAAAGAAATTTAGAAAGTGGGAAATGAAGTATCATCTGGCAACCATTGATTTATCTTCGATAAAAGGTAATGCTGTGGTATTATTTTTATATAAAAAGTTTTTTTATTAAAAAAATATTTTATAAAAGATAAGACTGTACCTAAATTGTTTTATAAAATATTCTTCATAAAAGATATTTGTCAAAATTTTTTGATATTCAAATACCCGCCTTAGTGTTTTTGTCATAGCCACATGACACTATGTATTTTCGAATTAATTATAACTTAAACTAAACGGCAGTGTATAGATATTACAGATAGCTCTATTAATAATTGTAGATACTTAATATATTATACATAATATGGCAAATTGACATGTGATCCGTTTGAAAGGGCAACAAGGATAGATAAGGCCTAAGGCTCACTTCGTCACACCTGACCTCCGTGGCTTGGTGTCTGTGACGCGGCTTCCCTCCCTCCATCTTGAAATTTGTGTTACACTTTAAATCTCATAAATAAACATGCAAACATATTATTGACATTACCTACATACGAGCACTTACTTTTTATGGAGGCATGCAACGGAATGGCCAGATATTAAAAGCTCTCCAAACTTGTTATTTAACTTTAGTATAATATAATAATATTACATATTATATATAATTATTATTATTACTTGGATTGCCAACCATCAGAGTTGGTCGGGATTAGGGAATCCAATCCCGAGCCAAAATTCTGATCCCGGGATTTCGGGATAACAATTTGACAATCCCAGGATCCCGGGACTGGTCCCGGGATTGGCATTTTTTCCATTGTTAATATAAAATTTTTATATTTACAAATAACATTGATAAAATCGGTCAAAAATAAATCTAGTATAATTTATACTATTTAAGACATTTATTGTTAATATTGTAGACGTTCAATCTTGGAAATACATAAGTTTAATGGAGTAAATATTATTGTAATATTAATAATAATATGAATTTAATATGATATTGCTGTTTCTGATAGTAAAGACATAATGCATGGGTTAGCGAGATTTAAAATAGTAAAGCAAATCATGGTGTACTTATGGCCTTTCCGCTTAATAAATCTAATTAGTCAGCCAAATATGAAACTGCCGCAAAACGTATGAGATCATGGTGGAATTACTTTGTTAATAGTGCGAAGCATTGTTTTTTCCCCAATCTTTCTCGTTTTTATTAATCTATGTGAAAAAATTAAATGAATCGGCAACTTACACATGGGTATAAATCAAACTTAATTCAAACTCAGTTTATTTCTAATGTAGTTATTTATTATTAAAAGTATTTTTTCAGTTATATTTTCGTTTTTATTTTATTTTCCATAAAAATTGATAAAAAAAATCAATCCCGAAAGTTTCGGGATTATGTTTATCAATCCCGTGATTCATAGGTATCGAAAATAGCTCGGGATCCCGGGATTGGAATCCCTAGTCGGGATCATCCCAGAATAAAAGTCTAGGATCTTGATTAGATCATGACTGTGATACAAAGTGTCGGGGTATTTTTAGAGAAAGCCACCAAGCATAATATAATCTCACTCTACGAGTTCTTCTATAGCACTCAATTCTTTTCGTCGTTCATACTTATTGATAGTTTCACACCACTACCACATAGGGCTTGCAATACCGGTATTTTAAAAACAGGGATACCGGTTTTAAAAATCTAAAATACCGGTATTTTCGGCATTAGGAAAACAGAAAAAATAACATATGTATTTTGGGTGGAATTTTCTCTCGAATTTAATTTTGGATGCAATATTGTTTTTGCCCTCACTCAGCTGACAACTTACACTGGTGGATCTATACTAGCTCTGGCGTCCAAAAATAATTATATATTATTGTAGATAATGTATTTATTGAATAAAAATCATTAATATGTAAAATTTCTTTTATTTCTGTTCATAAAAATGTTTTATTATATATTAATATTATGCAGGTATGTGTGATAGTCGGCTGTTTTTTCAATTTCTGTTTCGGACTATGTAATGCAACGGAATTATCTGAAAAATATTTGGTCTTTTACTATAACCCACTGATGTCAATAGCCACTTCTAGGTAATGTCTTAATTCTCCCCTGGTCACCGAAAGCTCCATTCACTGCCTACGCCGTGTATCTTTCAACATTGTGAAATCACGCCAGTCTAGATGTCCTGGTCACCATTATCCTTTCCGGTCTTTTAATACTCTTGAGTGGTTTGCATCCTTGATCATGACTTGTACAATAAATTTACTCTACGTTGGCGATAGAGGCATACAGTTTTGGATTGTACCTTTATTGATAATAAATTTATTACATGCGGCACGAAAACCCTTAACAATATTTTTCTTTCATATATTTACGGCTTTCTATTAATTTTTATAATACAATTACGATAAAAATACGCATACATACATTTAAAATAATATATGTATCGCTAGATTTCAAAATAAGCCAAGTCCATAATAGATGAATAGGAGAAAAACAGCTTTTTGTTTTCTCAAATACAGTCACAATGGTGAAAGTTTATATTAAGTATTTCGAGTATAGAATATTTAAAATTAATAAATTCCACATTTTGATAATGCAGAAATGTTAGAAAGCAGTAGTTCTTCAGCAATTCATAAAAAAGTCAAAAATACCTGAAGGTGGACTTGGCTGATTTTAAAATGTAGCGACATATATAGGTATCTTATAAACAGATTATTTTTATAGGAATGGTTAGCCATTGGACGACCGCATTGGTTCCAAACAGTCCAAGCACACATTATGAATGAAATATTATCACATGCATTTCACCATTGGAACAACACTCGAATGATCTATACTCGATCTGAATAATTAGGATGACATAAATTTTAGAATATGCATGCCAGTGGCGAGGGGTAGAGGTAGGCTGTTAATATTCGAGATAAATAGTGCACACTACCTAAACTTTGTCAGTCATATTTATTTGTTTTCATTGAAGTAAGAATACAATTTGTAGGTGGTACTGGTTGGTTTTTAAATTCAATTAAACCCTACCTAAACCGAACAATAATAGTTTAGGTATGCTATGGGCGATTCGACAAAAATAGTGCACACTTTTCAGTAATACCTATTTGTTCGTTGAATTGAGAATACATATTATTACAGATGGTGTTTATTAGATTTTTTATAAATTCATTAACCCCTGCCTAAACCAAACCACAATCGTTAAAAAATATTCTTCTAACTATAAAATGTCTAAAATTATGTATGTCTTAATGGCATATAAATGACTATTATCTACTATGGCTTGGATTAGGCAGGATTTAAATGAATTTTAAAAACTAACAAACACAATCTATACATAGAGGAGGAGATCTATGCCTTCAATGGATCCCATCGCACATGGGCATTGAGGGAAATGAAAGGGCAGATGAGCTGGCAAAGGTAGCCGGCCATTCAGGGGTACCATATCAGTGGATACCAGAAAACCTGGACTGGAATGAGGCTATAAAGAAAATGTGCCATAGTATGTGGATAGATTTTCACCATAGGGCATCATTAGAAAAGGGGAAATGGAGTAAGTCGATTCTACCAACACCACGAGAGGTGCCCTGGTTTGTAGAGTCTTCTTTGACGAGGAATGAGCTTAAGTTAATACTGAGGCTAAGAACAGGGCACACCATGGGAAAAAGATTTGATGTCCTCATGGGAAGAAGTGAATCGCAGCTCTGCGATGAATGTCATGTTTTAGAGGACATTGTACATATAGCACTGCAATGCCCCAAATATGAAGTTCACAGAGTACAGCTGCGAATTGCAGATATCTATGAGAATGTCGACGAATTGAAGGGTGTCCTGGCGGTGGGTAAGACGGAAGAGCTAGGCAAAATTGTAAAGTTATTTAACAGAATAGGAGTGAGGACCTGATCGACGGATCCCCTTCTAGAAGAGAAGAGGCGATATGACAGCGAGTCGCAGTCAAAGCCTCGGTAAAATCACAAAAAAAAAAAAAAAAACAATCTATACATCGTAGTCTTAGTTTAATGAAAACAAAAATGTTTGACTGATAAATTTTAGTGTGCACTATTTATATCGGATCTTAACAGCCTACCTCCACCCTTCGCCACTGATACTTACAATTGCTGTCCCACTTTGACATTTCTCTCGCTCATTGGTCAGTTGAATTTAGCGCAGTACCACGTGGTAACTGTTATCAACATTATTTGTCAATACAATGTCACATTCTTGGAGTATGTTCTGATTATTATAAGTAAGTAAGTAAAAAACAAGTTAACGCAACACTACCTGTACATGTTATAAAAGGTAATTTGATTGAGACTCTGTTATAATTATAATATTCATGGTAAAAATAATGCCAACGCTTAGAATTCTTAATGAGTCGAACTTATGAAATGTGTAATCATGAAACTGATCATTGTATCAGATATGTGGAATAAATTAAATATTTTTTTTAGTCATTACGACCTCTTGCAGACTTCGAAGTTGCAAAAAAAGCAGTCGCTCTCGGATTGGGCGTACATAGTCGAAAGGAATTGTGCAATGCCATTAATTATTGGACACGCGGTGCACCAATGGCGATCGAGAGTGTCAGACGCAGCCGTGACAGCGACAGCTACTGTCAAACAGTTGCGTCGGCCGTTTGACAGCGACAGTTGACTCGGCGCGGCTACTCGGCTTACTTTCAGCTATCAGCTCCATGGTATTTTCTGATAACTTCATAAAAATGTCTTGCAATATGCAACATGATCGCGAATCAGATATCGTCAATAGTAAAACATTGCATAAATCAATTTTGCAATTTTTCTGGAGAGACAAAAATATGCTATTGGCGCGACAACTAGGCACTCGCTAATTATGTAAAATAAGTTTAAAATTTAACGTTTTAAAACGATTTTTTTTTTAACTTAATATTGTATCTAATTTTACAATCATTAATTTAATGAATCGAAGGTTTGTTTAGAATAGAATACATTATAAGTATCAGTGGCAAAGGGTGGAGGTAGGCTGTTAAGATCGTACATAAATAGTGCACATTAAACTTTATTAGTTCTAGGTATCTGTTTCTATTGTACTAATACTACAATTTACTGATGGTGTTCGTTAGTTTTTAAAAATCAATTAAACCCTGCCTAAACCAAAGCATAATATTTTTGGTATATTTTGGGTGATCGGACAAATGGTTTGGATTAGGCAGGGTTTAATTAAATTTTAATCTGTAAATTGTAGTCTTAGTTCAATACCAACAAATACGTATGATTGAAAAAGCTTCTTCGACCATGTCCGATCCCAATAGGATCATATGGGCCTCCACAGAGTAGAGGTTTGTATTAACAGATTTTGTTTTTTACGAGAAATGGATGTCAGCCACTTGCTCAACCTATTAGGTCCATACCCTGACTCACACACAAATTGAAAAACAATATGTGTACTTGCCAGACCCAGGATTCGAACCTGGGACCTACGGCGTGATAGTCCAACGCTTAAGCCGCGCGGCCACCGTGGGTGGCTTAGTCTCCACTATTTATGGCGGATCTTAAGAGCTTACCTCCACCCTTCGCCACTGTGTGTAGATTGTGTTTCTTAAGTATTAAGGTCTTAGAGGTCTTCGAACAAGTAAATCTCAATATAGATATTAAGCAGGGCTCAGCCGCATGGCCACCCTTAGTAGTCCAATACCCTGACCTCCAAATAGTGAAGATTTTAAGTCAATAGGATCATTAAAAAATTAGAGACCCACTACGGCACTACGGGTACAGTGGTTATATTATCTGCAGTTCTGCCAGTTCAGGCACCTCATGGTCATGGGGAATGTAGGTACCCGGGAAAATACAGAGGTCTACGATGGAAGTAGCTTTGTGCGGTATTCTTGGGCTTTTAATTTTCCTTATTTCCTCTTAATTTTTATTAATATTTTTAGTGACTGCGTTTCTGACATCCTTATTTAGAGAAGTTTTAATTTATTCGGCTGCGTACCTTTTCCAACTTACACGAAGTTTAAATGCGAACTCTGCTATTCTTGGCAGTGTTAACCTGTACCTGATAACTATCTTAGCGATGCAAATCGGGTGGGCAATAACTTCGGATGTTGATATATTCCACCAATGTGAGTATGAGTATATAGGTGTGTGTTGTTTTATACATTCTTAAAATAGGGTCCAGTTAACTCATTCGGTGTACTTCCAATTATCCATTTTAAAATTTTTGAACCTATTTACTCGTTATGCTGTTTTAATCCTATTTTGTTTTTTTAAATGTAATGTTGTTAAGGTCTTAAATTTATAATAGCGAGACTATGCGTTGCAATACCACTCAAAGAAAGAAAGTGTTGTGAGCAGGCCACATACAGCTGTCCATGTGAGAAGCATGGATTTTCCAAATTTGGTATAGGAACGCATACGAATAGAAGAAGATAGAATAGAAGAAGAAGAAGAAAATAGTTGTACTAATTCAGAAACCTTCGCGGGTATGCACACAACAACTCACCAGAGTTTCATTGCAAACAGACTAATGGTATAGGAACCATACGAATAAAAGAAGATAGAATGAATACGAAGAAGAAAAAGAATATGGTTTTTCTAATTCAGAAACATCCACGGGTGTGCACATAGCAATTCACCAAAGTTGCATCGCAATCGGATGAATGGTATAGGAACTCATACGGGACAGACAGACAAACAAACATCAATTTATATATATATATATATATAAAGATAGTTTTCACTATATTATTGTTATGTAAAAGTAAATAAATTTGAATAATATTTTATACTACTTAATTTGTAATAAACCATTTCTGTTATTCAACAAATAATTCACAAGATTTTGAGAGTGCAACATTCCATATATTGAACATACATAACTTGAAAATACCTCAAATATATATATATATATATATATATATATATACCCACTAGAAAAAATCGTATTTGAAAAAAATAGGCCCATCGAGCATCGTATTTTTTTTAAAATATGACTTTTTCTAGTGGGTATATCTGAGGTGTTTTCAAGTTATGTATGTTCAATACTCAATTTGTGTAAAATACATAAATCTTTTTAAGATTTTGGTGTACTTCTATAAGCGCATGATTAGTTTGCGCTGTTTCGAGACCCCTATTCCATCTTCATCTTTCAAGCGTCATCTATGTATATTGTAAAATATATAATATATATATAATATGTATGTTATTGTAAAGTAAGAAATACGTCATACTTTAGAAGTGTAATTGATGTGATGTGACATCTATGAAAACGAAGTAAAGGAAAATAACATGTTCTTTGGAGTAAATAACGACTTTATTAGTTGCAATTAAATGCACCCGAATGGACAATTTTGAATAATCTTTGATTTCAATCTCCTAGAAAAGGTCCGGGCACCCTTTTTAACAAAATATTATTCAAAGTTCATCAATCACAGAAGAAAAAAATGTTGGATAATAATTATAAGTAGAAAGGGCCCTATCGCACTTTAAGTTTTTATAAACTTGTATTGCATGTTTTTAAAATGGTATAATAATTATTTAAAAAAAACGGCAAAATTTTTAAAGTTTTACAAAAGAGAAAATAATTGCTGCTCATTTTTTTAGTAATAATATCGTCTCATGAAATCATTTTGAAATTAATAGCCTAGGCTGTATTTTATGAAAAAGTAGAGCTAATACAGTTTAGTTAGGGATTGCAATACCGAATAAAAATATTAATACCGGTTTTTCGGATTTTTTTAATAAATACCGGTATTCGTTCACACATAAAAAGTACTTATCAGTAAATATAGCTATTAAAAATTCTTTAAAACATTATTTTATAGCAAAAACCTACCTACCTACATTTTTATTTTATTATGTTGACATTTAAAATGTGTATTGATGATAATATTGTATAATTGGTGATTTTTACAAATAATTTGAATAAATTGATAATTTTAACTGACACCCTCAAAAAGATTAGTTCAGTAAGACGTGCAAATAAGTGCGTTTGCAGGAAATGCTTCTTCAAATGAATGCTTGTACAGTCATCAATAATTTTATTACAGAATAATAAAAGTGGACATTTGTCACGGATGATTTCTATTTCGAAATAATGTTATGTTAATTATTTATCGCGACAATTTTATAAATAGGTATATTTGATGGATTTTGTTTTATTACTATTTCAACTTTGTTGGGTTTAGTAAATATATTTGCATTTTAGCAGCATATAACTTATACACTAAATTTAATAGGCAATACAGTATAAAGTAATGTAGATATAACATTCAATTAATTTTCAAAAACGTAAACGGGTGTGGTTTTTAATAACGGAAATTCCCGTACTTTGGATTTTTAAAACCGGTATTTCGGTATTCAAAAATACTGGAATACCGGTTTTGAAATACCGGTATTGCAATCCTTAAGTTTAGTCCTGGCATCTGGATGATTACAGAAAAATAGATCACTAACTGTTATTTAGTTTATTTATTATTAATAAACGGAGTAAGCATTTGTGAAAGAAAACGTTTAAAATATAACTAATATTAAATAAGCATATTAGCCATTAGTTAAAATTCATTGCAATTAAATGAAATACGTGATTAAATAAATGGTCAGTGCACATGCGAGAGACGCAGAATCAAATCCTACTGGGTGTCGTATTTTTTTCAAAAAGGTTTTTTCCAAGGCCTGAACGAAAGCGAACTGTAAGTGCAAATGAGAAAGCGTTCGGCTCGCTTATATCTCCGCAATATGCGTAAGAGTAAGATAGAAGTTATACGGCTGAATCAACTATTTTTTGTAAACGTCGCCGGAAAATATTGATTTGAATGATTACGTTCATTTAAAAACTGCAAGCACGTGTTGCTGAAATTTATTATTTTTATGTTAAACATAAAGTTAGTGGTAATTATTTTAGTTAATTTAGTAAAAAATATGTTTAAAATATGTTGTATCTAAATTTGGTAGCCGTACTGAGAAGCAACATAATGGTGTAACGTTAAGTTCATAATAATAAGATTGAGGTTCTACTCTGCGTTATAAGCGCGCAATACGGCTTCAATTTGCCGAACAATAGCCACTTTCTTTATATTATTACTCTGAGGTTTTTTCTATTCGTTATATATTTTTCAGCGAATCTATTCTATACACAAGAATGCTTTCGGTCCGCTAAGACAGCTATCTAGAGTAGGAAAGTATCAATTACACTAAGTTAACCGTCTAAGCAGTAAAAACTGACTATCTCGTTCTGAAATTTAGCATAGCCAAGAGAGTTAAAACATAGCACTTATTGTAACTACTACAACTAACATATTACAATAAGTGCTAATACTTTGATAATTTCCTATCCTAGATAGCTGTTGTAGCGGCCGAAAGCAGTCTTATGTATAGAATAGATGCGCAGGAGTATTAGATTTTTGGGTTTCCGCCGTGTGTCCTTCTTCCTTCTTTACTCGACGTTTCTTAGCTAATCGGATTCGTTTTGACATTCTTAGAGCAACGTTTACATTCACATACCTACACTACATTTTCATCATAAAACATATCATCTCTTGATAATGGTCTCTGCAAAGAGCCCGATACGTAGAAACCCAAAAATCTA
This sequence comes from Rhyacophila brunnea, assembly GCF_057557595.1. NCBI lineage: Eukaryota > Metazoa > Arthropoda > Insecta > Trichoptera > Rhyacophilidae > Rhyacophila > Rhyacophila brunnea. Next base: position 34,594,838 of record NW_028232806.1, on the reverse strand, counting down.
CTACGATAAAAAACAACCGTGAAAACCTCAAAAATTATATGCGAAGGAGTGTTTTCGAATGATGAATGTAATTATATTAGTAACTGGGTTCACTAATCTTTTACAGATAAGTCATGTATGCTTTTGTTATGTTTATTAGTATATGGTAGGTACGAAATTTTTTTATAGAATAACAAAACTATAAAAAAATGAATAATTAATGTGTAGTGGTGTCTACTCACTTTTACGCCTATAATATTATGACGTTACATAAATATCTAAACTAATGAGGAACTACTCAAATATGTATCAGTAAGCAATAATGGTTCATGCATTATGTAATAATAAGACACAGTTAGTTGTAGACCACACAACAATGACTCGGTATCAATCATTCGGGTACCACCGATCACCGATCTCTGTCAGCGGATTTCAGAACATCGTTTGTCAAAGCGGTAAATTCTTTAACTCTGTAACGTACTCTTAAAATACTTTGCCATTAAAATATTGTTCGAATATAATTCGTTGGAGTTAGAAGTTAAAGTAAGATTGAATTTCTACAGCTGAATTAAATATTTTTTTGTACACGTAAATATTGATTTGGATGACAACAGTCACTTTATAACTGCGAGCATGTGTTGCTGAAATTTATTGTTTTTGTGTTAAATATAAAATTAGTGGTAGTTAATTAATTTTAATTTAAAGTTAGTTAATTCAGTAGAAAATATGGCTAAGTTGTGTTTAAATTTGGTAGCCATACTGAAACGTTTCACAGTTAAGTTAATAACTCAATTCATTTATTTTACATATTGTGGACATTACAAATTATAAGTTAAAAACGTTCACAACATGACATTTTGAAACAACGAAATATTATTAAAACAATATTAGGTACATAATAAAAGAGATTGATTCTACAGTATAAATGTGTAAATACAAAAAAATATATAGGTACAAAGAAGTAAACCGGATGAGTTAAGCAGAACCTATTTTAAGAATTTATAAAATAACGTCCACCTATACTTCATCTTCACGTAGATGGAATATATCAAAATCCGAATAATAATATCGATGTTCTACTGTGCGTTATACGCATGTAACACGGCTTCATTTTTCTGAACAATACCCACTCTCTTTATATTAATACTCTGAGGTCGCATGTTACTTGACTACTATAAAATGGGTTCACAATCATTACTTCATAATAATATGACGCCAACTACCGACAACTCAATAATGCAATATTTATTTCAAAATTAAAAAAAACCGTTAAAAATACGCGAAATAGGTACCCCTAATTTTACATCGCGAAACCTTTCAGTTCCACGGAATATCTGTATGGGAACACTACTGTAGAACATCACACTGTCCTTAATCTTAGCAATATGTAGGGGGGCCGCTTCAGGATGTGGTAACCATGCTCCTATACCAGTAACGAGTATGATGTAGGACTGATCGAGTGTCTAGCTGTTGAACCCATTGAGCCATCCGACCTGGTCGCCACAAAGGCGAAAAAATTTCTTGCATTTAAAAAAATTGCGGCGTCTTACTGCGGGCGTGAAAATATCTTCATATATTTTTTGCTGTCCGTATGATTAGCTTGGTTTTTATTATATTTATTAAATTCCTTTCTTTTTTGTTAATTTCCTTATGCATTTTTTCTCCACGGCACTTTGAATTAGATTAAATCAGTAAACTCAGTCAAACCTCATGAGAGCGTGGCGACCTTAGTCTCGGGTAACTGCTCTCGGGACATTACCAGGCGTAAACAACTGTACAGATACTTCACATCAAACGTAGTGCCTCGTGATACGCTCGATTAAGACCGAGTGTGGTGCGGGGCGGGTATGGTTTGGAGGGAATGTTTTTGTTGTCCAGAGCTATGTCTCGATTGCAATCTTATACCTTATATTTTTCGGAAAATTTTGATATCGAATAATTTTTCATTATTTTTTTAACAATTCACCGACTGTGAGATATACAGCACACCACTGTAGAAGCCGAATTAAATTGAGCGAGCATTACAATAATATCTGATAGGTATTATGAATACTTGAATAGTGAACATGCTTCAAAACCATCCCACACAACGTCATGTCAATTTTTTTTGTTGCTATTACAAAACTATCTCTACATGCCATCTAACTACTGAGGACTGGCTACTGAATTATTCAGTTTTAACATTTGCCGTCGAATCTGAATGATATAAGAATTTCAATATTGTCTATTCCAGATGATAATCATATTCCTGGAACAGTGACAATGTTTTTCGTAATGCAGAGTTACCCATTTCATGGCCCCCATATCCTGTAGCGACCCCATACTAGAAGTTTTGGCGGGCTTTCCTATCTATTGCTCAGGTTAAAGACAGTGTGACGCGCTACACTCTACAGCACCTATCGTTATTCAAATGGTGCTCGATGTCAAATTAAGGGTAGGGTATTCGGTGTATTTTTGGTGTTTCTTTGTCAACTTGAATTATGTAGTTATTGAGTATCGACCCACTATAATAATAAAAAAATGCACGGTACTACTACATATTTTTAAATGTTAATAGTTTCGTAGTAAAATAGCGGCAGAGGCGACTTTTTTTATTACTATTAGAGCAAATTTTGATTATGTGTTTATTTAACTTATCTGGTCGACCCGCTGCGCCGGCTCCCCTGAGACCGGTCCCCCAGGTTAGAGGCGACAGCGAGTTACTCATTATCTTGAGCTAGTAGGTGGTCGCAGTTGTCGAAAATATTCTGTACCAGATCGTAGCGGATCGTACGGAAAATACCAATTTCATGCATGCGTCCTCAGGAATGAAAAATAGGTACTGTTCGGTTATCAGGAATACAGCGGAAATACCCGATATACTGGATTATTTGTGAGTTTGGGTTAGGTTAGGTTTGGTTAGGTTAACCTAACAAATAATCCAGTTTATCGGCTATTTTCAAAATGTGTTTTCCTCTGTATTCCTGATAACCGAACAGTACCGAAAAAAAATACTAATCATTTATGTGAGTGGAATATTACTCATAAATTTTTGGTTTTAATATCCCCGTGTAACTAGTGCGACACGGATGACACAAACCGATACTAATTATTTATTTGAGGATGTGTGGATGTCACAACTCGTAATTATTCATAGGTAAACATCACACTAGGTGCTCATTACTAGAATGATAGCGCGGACGGTCTAGGGATTGCGAATGTAAGCTTTGTTCCTGTAAGCGTTTTAACCAATTTATATATTTGAATATATTATATAATCAACGCTCCGTGACTTTTTTATTATTATTACACTGCTATTCAAGTAACCGGTGGTTGAATAATTAATATAATAATCCCCCACCGTAAAAAAAGGTGTTAATCAATTATTATACTTACATATTACATTATAGTCTCAACACTAGGGTTATTTTTAACTTCTTGGCATTTATTTTCTGCACGTGTTCAATCGAGATGTTGCATTTCATGTCCAGTGTACATAATATACAATGCATGCATGAATGCATGTAATATAGTAGGTGCACTCCGTCAACTTCGCTGGATTATAGAGATAGAAAAGACATCAATATAATTTAAAAAAAAAACATAGGTCGGTATGCATATAGTGTTGGTACATATTTAAAATTATTTTTTGAATAATAACTATGCCCAAAAGTGGGTTGAAAATCTATCATATTCGACGTTAACCAGTTAAAATAGCTCTGAGCAAAAAATATTATATATCTCAATGCGTTTTTTAAAGTGCACCGAAACTTTTGAAATATTTAAATTATCCAAAAAATGGCGGTAGATACAGTTTTTGAAATATTTCATAATGAGAAAACAAATATTTTTTAATATCTCTCTATTAATAAATTGGACTGTGATATCGATCAATGTAAAATTAAGACAACGATTTAAACTGTTTTACAAATGTCGACTTAATTAAGCATTTTAAAAATATATTCGTTTATTTAAAAATAATATTATATAATATTTAATATTTTACAATTGATTATCTAATGTATTACACATAAAATTATTAATTTCAAATAATAAATAATATAGCACGTATGAAATAAATACAATTATGATATTTTCTCTTCTTAATTGTTCGAATAGACAGTACCACGATAGTCGCGCGGCTTAGTCATCGTCCTATAATGCCGTGGATCCCAGGTTCGAATGCTGAGTCTGGCAAGTACACAAATTGTTTTTTTCAATTTGAAATCTTTTCCAAAGAGTATGGACCTAATAGGTTGGGCAAGTGGCTGACATCAATTTCTCATAAAAACCAGATCTGTTAATACAAACCTCCACTCTTTGGAGGTCCATTTATGATCTTATTAGGATCGGATATAGTCTGAAAAAAATTGTACGTATTTCATTTTGCCGTAGCACAGTCCACCGTGAGCTGTCTTATCGGATAGAAATGGCCGTATAGTATTGATATAAAAATGCGTGTTGTTCGTGGAGCATTGCAGACAGTAATGTTCCAATTTTATTTGATTCAATATTAACAAAGATCTAATATTGATTGATAGCAAATATCTGTTAATAACGCTGTCATTATTACTCGAACGAAACCGCGGTCGACTCGAGACTTGCGAGAATCACTGTTGACGTACTTTGCAATTGACAAATCTGCATGCCTTCGCATTATTGCCACTTCGAGCGTTTTGATGACCAAATCCAAGACAGATGAACCACATAGAAGAATGACATGCGTGAAGAATATGCTGACTGTAGATGGGACGACTATATAATAGTTAAATGAAATTCTCGAAATAATGCTGACGGATCATTTCGGAATATTTGAACAAATTCGAGTTAATGTATATATATTGCCATATCAATTGGAATCACCAATACAAGGTTAGTTATAAACCTTGTATTGTTATGCGCATGATTTGTCAGAAACCTAGTTATCAAGGACCAATGACATTCATTGTCAGGGACACATCCTTCGTAGACGGAATATAATATACAAACATGAAGGGCAGAATACATACGTCGTAAAAGGCACGTTTTACAATGAATTTAAACGTTTTGTTAAAACATAAAGGTATTAATAATACTATAAAATTGTCTATATTAGTCGTTAAATATGGCTAAATAAGTATTCATAGCTCACCCGTTTTGCCCAAATGTAACGTTATAGTTTTTGAAGTCATTGAAAAATTACGGTAATAAAAATGATCGATTACCCTGTTTGTATTTTAATTCGTTAAACGTTTATGCTACTCAGATTATAAGATCAGGTTTTCGCTAATGACTACATTATTTTCAACAATAAAACAATTTAGAACCGATTAATAGCCTGAGGTTTGCGTTTAAATTGTACCAAATTATGGTGAATTGGCCTAAAATACAAAAACACACTTGACAACCCATAGTATACAGGTACTTACCTATATTGTGTTATATTATAACAATCTCTGATAATTGACCAAGTACCCAGTTTTGAGTTTAAAAAAATATGCCTTGTTGGTAGGCACTGTTACTTTTTTCCCGACCATCTCCGATCCTAATAGGATCATAATATATGGGCCTCCACAGAGTAGAGGTTTGTATAGACAGATTTTTGTTTTTTTACGAGAAATGGATGTCAGCTACTTACTCGACCTATTAGGTCCATACCCTGACTCACACTGAACTTGAAAAACAATATGTGTACTTGCCAGACCCAGGATTCAAACCTGAGACCCACGGCGTGATAGTCCAACGCTTAAGCCGCGCGGCCACCGTGGGTGTCACTGTTACTTACGTACTTATAAAAACTAATTTAATATTATAAACACCGGAGATAATACAAATTGGCACCTGTATCTTCAAATTCAAATTTTATTTATTTTTACATATAGCGAACATTACAAATTATTAATTTAACACGTTCACAACATGAAATTTAGAAGTGAATAAAAATATAAATTAGATACAAAGAAGCACTCCGAATGAACTAAGCAGACCCTATTTTATTTACCACGTTTTTCTTAGCTCGTATTCTTGTTTGTCCGGTGGCTGTTTATCTAGTACAAATCTTGCATTCGATTTTTAACTAACTTCCCGACTAGCTAGACATTTGAAACTATATAATATACCAGAACACGATGCCAATGCATTATTTTAATACTTTTAGCCATCTTTAAGCAGAATTGAATTCATTTTCAGTTAATTCTGTTTTGTATAGTTATTTCAGAAAAATCCGTAAAAAGTAAAAGACTATTATTGGTTGCTAAGGGTGGTCTCCTAGCAACTAAATTATTAATATATACGTGCGTTACTATGGAAATCAATATGAAATGTCAAAATGACATTTCAGTATTCTATAATATTTATTCAGTGCCTATTTCTATCAAGTACAAAAAAAAGTATTTAGTAATACATAGAACTGTCAAGTTTATATGATTCAACAGAAAATTTAAAAACGCGGTATATAAAAAGTTCTTTTTATCTTGTAATTATTAAGAATAATTTTGTTGTCCACCTATTTTCATCCTCACGCAGGTGGAATATGTCAATATCCTAAGTGATTTGGTTGAACAGAGTTATTGTCCTCCTAATTGGTATTACCAATCGCAGTATAGTTATGTACCTTGGGAGAACAAACAACGGATGCCCCCGATTCCTAAGATAATTATCAGAGACACACAAGCCAATACCACCGAGGATGGCAGAGTTTCCATTTACGCCATTCCACTTAAATATAGTATAAGTATAAGTCTGAAAAAATATGTAGCTAAATAAAGATCCCTTCTAAATTTTAAGCTACAGGATATAAGTATACCTGAGAGAAAGTCAGTCGGATAGAGCCACGGACAATATCCATACAGCCGAAAGTAAAGGATTACTTCTGGACTAGGGAATCCAATCCCGAGCCAAAATTCTGATCCCGGGATTTCGGGATTACAATTTGACAATCCCGGGATCCCGGGACTGGTCCCGGGATTGGCATTTTTTCCATTGTTTATATAAAATTTTTATATTTACAAATAACATTGATAAAATCGGTCAAAAATAAATCTAGTATAATTTATACTATTTAAGACATTTATTGTTAATATTGTATACGTTCAATCTTGGAAATACACAAGTTTAACGGAGTAAATAATATTGTAATATAAATAATAATGTGAATTTAATAGGAGATTGCTGTTTCTGATAGTAAAGACTTAATGAATGGATTAGCGAGATTTAAAATAGTATAGCAAATAATCATGGCGTACCTACTTATGGCCTTTCCGCTTCATAAATCTAATTAGTCATCCAAATCTGAAACTGCCGTAAAACGTATGATATCATGGTGGAATAACTTTGTTAATAGTGCGAAGCATTATTTTTTTTCAATCTTTCAACTTGAATGAATCAGCAACCTACACATGGGTATAAATCAAACTACATTCATTCAGTTTATTTCTAATGTACCTAGTTATTTTTTATTAAAAATATTTTTTCTGTTATATTTTTGCTTTTATTTTATTTTCCATAAAAATGGATAAAAAAAATCAATCCCGAAATCCCGGGTATCAATCCCGGGATTCATATGTATCGAAAATAGCTCGGGATCCTGGGATCCCGGGATTTGGGATTCCGGGATTGGAATCCCTATTCTGGACCCTCTCCACCATAAGGCTGTACTTCAACTGATGCGGAGCCCAAATAATAGACCCACTCTCAAGTCTGCTTCTAACTAAAGAGTTATAGAGAATTTTTAGTACCGTAACATCCGAAAAGTCCCGGGTAGTACGCAAAACAAAGTCCAACATTTTTAGCGCCTTTTTACAAATGGTATCCATATGACCACTTAATGTCAGTGTAGTGTCAAACGTAATGCCAAGATCCCTTACATATGATATTCGCGAGATCTTTGTACATACTTATCTTTGTACTCCCTTGCAATCTAATAATAAATTGTATTATCTATATTAGGTACGAGTATTATTTAGTAATTAAATATTAATTTTGTATTTTTAGTGCTGTTTTTTTAATAAACCGTGTACATAGAGGTTTTGTTATCAATAACCAACACACTGATATTTGTTTAAATCGATGTTCCCGTACGCAAATACCGTATATTACAGTTGTGTTCAACCTGTATGCCGCAGCACCTTGGGACGACACACTAGGCTATTCGATTGCCTTTTATTAATATTATGACGTATTAATCAATTCTCAATTTGGATTCCGACATGAAAAAAATGGTTACATTTAAGTTGTACGTATGCAGTTGATCGTGTGACACTTATTCGTGCGCCGCAGTACGTGAAACATGAGTTTGTATAACATTTTATCAAATGACAAGTTCTTCGTTGAACATTTCACCGTGGAATACATTTGTACGTATCTTACAAAATGCGCCGATAGGTTGCAAATAGTATTGTTCCAATTAGATTAATCCTAACCTAACCTAACCTCACCTAACCTAATCTAACCTAGTAAAGACATCTCATAAAATTCGCCACATGTTGTAGCATACGTACAAATATACTCCACGGTGAAATATTCAACGAAGAACTCGTAATTTGATTAAATGTTACACGAACTCATGTTTCACGTACTGCGGCGCACGAATAAGTGTCCTGCGGTGAACTGTTTACGTACAAATTTCCGGATACGGAAAAAAATGGTGAGGAAAATTTTACTATAAAAAGGTCTATAAATAAAGAAATCATAAAGGGCTGTGAGAAAAAATTTTTATACATCGAGGGCGTATGAAGTACATATTATATATGTAATTTTCCGTATTGTCTTGATCGCTCACTCTATTCATTCATATGGCGACGGGTTGTAGATAGCTAATATAAAATGGCTTTATGATTAATTAGTTGATTAAAATTTTCAATGTTAACGCTTTCGCTGCTGAAGAGATAATGAGATTTTAATTGGCCCCTTTAAAATGCACGTTAATTACATCGATCGGCCGCCTGGTCATTACGCGCCGTGTGCGTCTTCCGCGTCCAAAGTATTAATACAGAATTCATTTATGTACTTAGGAATTTTGAAAACCATTAGTCTATTAGGAAATATCCACAAGAATCAATAGAAGTAGTCTAACTCGCAAGCGAAAGAAAAGTGTTTAAATCCCACTCTATCCAAGGTTTTGTCTCAATGATTTTTCTTAACAAGTACTTATTTCAAAAGTTTTTTCAAGCATATTATATTTTTTTTTATAAATATATAGATATACACATATCTCATTTTAAATCTGAAGTAACGCCGGAAGTACCTACACCGTGTATCGAAATTAATTTCTTTTGATCTGAGTCTAAGGCATTAATCATGACGTATTAATTCAAAGAATACACCGCTTATTTCTGAATAGTAATATAAGTTTCCTTCCAAGAAAAACGTTTCGAATTAGTCATAAGGCTCTATTATTTTATGAATGAGATAGTAGCCTTCGAGGCAAGGCTGTATCATTTATCCCCGTACAGTTATAAATGTCCGCTACGACTTTGAGTAAAGGAAACAGAGAACTAATCGTCTTTCCCCTCCAACATTATTCATTATAATTTTGTTTTATAACATATTATTGTATCTAACTTAAAACAATGCATTATCAATTTCGCGAAAACTATACAGCTTCAGGGTTAGTCAATTGTGAATTCGCGTGGGTTCAGATTGGTTCAAAAACAATAAAATATAATATCTTTTCAAGAAATTCGGAATTTATTTAATGGATAAGTCATGATAATTTATAAAATCACTTGTATATCAACCTAATTATAAGATGTTCTTAACATTAGTGATTAGTCGAGAAATTGAAAAATTACCTCTTACCTGTATTCATTAAAAAATATCTTCCGTAAATAGGTTTATACATATTTTAACTCTGTTCAATTTATATATTTAATTCAAAATAATATATTTGAGTAAAGACAGTAGAGCGATATAACGATATTATGCACAAAATGATTCACGGAAAATTGATATCGGAAAAATAAAAAATAAATTGTTCAATAATTTTTAGTGATTTATAATTATGTTTACTTCATGGTAAGGTACTGCAATATTTAAGAGTGGATAAAATGAAAAATCCAATAATTGTGTATTTCATTAAATCGACTGTAATTTAAAAATGATAAAAGACATTAATATAATATTGCAATCGATATTATTTGTAGTAAAATAAAGACGTGCATTACCATCTTTCTGTAGTGAATTGATAAGTAATATTTTTGAATATGTTTACGAATTTCCAAATTATACAAACTTATAGTGAACATTACAAATTATTGATTTAAGACGTTCACAACATGACATTTAGAAATAAAGAAATATTATTAAAACAGTGTTACATAAAAGTTATTAAACAGTAGTGAAGTGTGAATTCGTGCAAAAAAAATTATGTACATGCGCTCAATTCTCCGTTAATATAAAGCTTGACACTTTCATGGTTGTTTGTTGTCGTACGCCCACGATGGCCGAGCAGTAACGCGTCGGCTTATAATGTCGTCGGTCCCGGGTTCAAATCCCGGATCTGGCAAATTCATATTCTGTTTTTCAATATGCGTTTAGACTAGTTTGGACCGATTTTTTCTTAAAAACAAAAAAAAATGTTAATACAACTACCATCATATTATGAAGGTCCATAAGATTTTCTTGGGATCAAACATGGTGATGGAATGTCATTGGAATATAATGTAATAGTTTTTTGGGTTGTCACCACGTATTTTTCCTTTTTCTTTCTTCGACGTTTCGGGCTCGGTACAAAAGTAATTCTCGAAAGATAATGTGATCACCTACACGAAATAAAATAAACACTAATACCAAAAACCTGAATCTGAGATATAGGGGTTTTATTGAATAATTCATTTATTATTCATAAAAGCACCGTTTAATTAGCTTCTCAATAGATCGAACATACAATCTTAATATTCTTAGAATACAAAAAATACAATTTTATTTATAATGAAATATTGTAAGAAAAACATATTTGAACGACTGTACGGAAAAGCACTACATCGCAACACAATTTTTTTTAAATATGGACTAAGTGCCACGCTCTATATCGTAAACAGGGAACTATGTCTCAATGCCACATATTAACCAAACAGCACTTAGTGCCTATTTTAAAAATAATCACGCTGACTCTTACGCCCAGAGCTATTTTTGAATATCCATAGAAGCTCTAATATATATTTTTTGGCACTTAGACATATTATATTAAATTTATGATATTGGCGATGGCACATAGAAAATTTTCGGGCACTAAGTGACTTTTTTATTTCATGTATTCATGTATTAAAGTGTACTTATGTGTATGAATGAGAAATGTCCGTGAATGTTTAACGATTAATATAGGTTTGAAAATAAATAATTTTATTGGTTTTAGAGGCCGAAGGTGGGCCGCTAATCGTCGAATGAAAGCATCTGGAAAATAACAAGCCGCAATAAAGAACAATCGTGATGTTTCTGCAGTAGTAATTTAATATTTTTAGGCTATCACAAATCATATGAGGTCGTTTTTGCAAACATATAATATTTATCGGACATGACTAAAAAATGAGGTCAATTGAGAACGAAATACGTAAATGGTTGAAACAATAATTATTATTATATTTTTTGTCAATATCAAATTACGTATTATTTTCTATACACATTTTGATAGACTCAAACCACAAGATGAATAAGTCCACGTTTCTTAGTAATCAGCTTTTTTTCTTTTTGTGTTGTTATGTTTTCTGCAATGGATCCATCCGTCCATTCCATCCGCTTAGCAACCAATAATGGTGTCGAAAAAACTTTTCATACAAAACAGAATTAACTGAAAATGAATTCAATTCTACTTAAAGATGGCTAAAAGTATTAAAAGAATGCATTGGCATCGTGTTCTGATATATTCTAAAAGTTCCAAATGTCTAGCTAGTCGGAAAGTTAGTTAAAAATCGATTGCAAGATTTGTACTGGATAAACAACCACCGGACAAACAAGAATACGAGCTAATAAAAACGTTGTAAAATATGCTCTTACAGTAGATACTACATAATATATTATTAAATATAATTCTGACAGGCTACACCCCAATACATTACATTTTGAATTATGAGTGTCCTACGAAAATGTAACACACATTATACACATGCAATAACGTGTGTTGCAACTTTCAAATACACCAATATTTAATGAACGTCAGTGTATAAACCGAGAGCAGTTTTCAGAATGAAATAGAAGCGTATTCTTGACTTGTGGTTAAGTTTATCCCATATTCTCGACACTCGAGATCGGTTGCCGTGTTATGTTTTCGGCAACAGAAATCCTTACCAACGGGCCCCGATCGTTCACGTGGTCCAGTGGAACGTGTATGTCAGTAATAAGACTTAATAGATGTTAATCTTCAGAGATGTTTATTCGTCAATTCTCAATTTACAACTACATCGTGTATAAATAAAAGGGAAAGAACTCAAGAGAGTTCGATCCACAGTGAAACAACTAGGTGAGCAGAGCTGAGTTAAGTTCGAACAAGTTGAATGGTCCGAGTTGAATGCTATCAGAATCATTTACTATAGTATAAATATGAAATAGTAAGTAACTAATATTAGTGACGCTTAGTTAATGTACGAGGGTTTATACGTGTGTAGTAATACAGCTAGATAGGGTGGATAAATTAGGGTTGATCAATAATATAATATTGAGAAGGTAAATTGTAATAGTCGAAATCACACCGATTGAATATTCTTAACAATAGTACGTAATTAGTAACTTAGGGTGTCGATGAAATAAGCAAAAGACAATTTATTGTCATTGGGGAGATATCATAGAGGGGGGAGTTATAGATCCATAACAGTGTTAGAGGCGTAAGGATTCGATATCTCGATTTTCAAAGAAATAATCGTGAAAATCCGACTTTCTAAAATATATCGCCAGAGAGTTCTGTCAGCACCAATTTTCTTTGACGAAAATGATGTAACTGAATCGTCGAAAGATTTTTAAAAAGGGGGCCTCGAAACGGTTCAAACCAGAGATAAAATTATTAAATTAGATACAAAAATTTTATAATGATCCTGCAACTAACATCAAAGAGGTTTATGTATGTATAACGGGTGCCGGACGAAATCCCGAAGGCCGAAGTCCCGAAGGTCAAAATCCCGAATGCTGAAATCTCCAATGGCTGAAATCCCGAAAGTCTAAATCCCGAAAGCCGAAATCCCGAAGGCCGAAATCCCGAAAAATACAAATACAGTAATAATTGTTACTGTTTGTATTTTTTTTAATTTTTCGGGATTTCGGCCATTCGGGATTTTAGCGTTCGGGATTTCAGTATTTGGGATTTCGGCCTTCGGGATTTCGACTTTCGGGATTTAGGCTTTCGGGATTTCGTCCATTCGGGGTTTCAGCATTCGGGATTTCGACCCAAACCCATGTATAACAACCATTCAAACAGATACGTAGGTACTTGTAAAGTAAAGTAAACTACTACTATTATTATAATATTATGCCAACAATAATAATTAGTTTCAGTTACAGTGTGTGATTTTCGGATAGAGATACCTTTATTGATATTTTTACTTGGTAGTTGGAATGAATGATTTTTATTTTATTTTTTATCAAAGGGGCTTCAAAATCATTCAGTATCCCAGTTCTCCAAATCCCTAAACCATTCACAGAGCTCTGCAAGCCGTATAGCAGAGATTTAAACAATACTAATCTACTTACTTCGGTAAAATATTCATTCATTTTGAATACCGGTTTCATATTGAGATTGTCAATTTGATTTCGACTATTAATTCGCCCACAATGAAGCAGAAACAGTTATGTTTTTTCTAGCGAGTAGAATTTCATACCTGGCTTTAATTTATATAGCGTTACTCCAATCATTGTAACATAAAATTATTAATTTTGAGTTAATTGAGTTTGTACTTATATCTACTTTAAATATATGCGGTACGACTAAGTATATGCGCCTACATGAACCAATAAACGGTACGTTCGACCCCTCTATCACCTGTCGATCCTTCCGTCGTAGAAGTTATAAAAGCCAATCTATGCAGTACGCCTGCGCCGACTATATCATACTTACAGGGACACCGGCTAAATCGACTGAATTAATGTAATTTTAACTATTTTCGTCTTGGAAGAAATATTCATTGGAATCAGGGAAAACAAAATTAATGGGAACTGGTCGGGTGTGGTATAGCAGGCTTCGGATCTTGATTGTGGATAAATATGGGATAAACTGAAGCATGTGCTATTTTCAATAGTTACATAATATATCATTTTTTATCACTGGCGAAAGGTGACTTTTGGAAAGAGGTAGGCTGTGGAGATCAGAGAACACACTTCACACTTAATGATAACGACACACTAATACGATGAAATTTCAAAAACTCACTGACGACATAAAATTGAGCGATGAGTTTAAATTACGTATTTTTTAAACAATTATTATATAAATAAATAATCATTAGATATAATTTATATTTGTCATGACAACAATGTCATGCGCAAAGGTTTTAGGCTCTGCGATCGGAGCCTACCATATTTCATACAATTCGATATACTGACTGAGGTTACGGGACGTAAAGTTCATACGAAAAAATATCACAATACCTTGACAAATAATCCGTCATTTATTTACGTCAAGACAGACGGCGCGCTGTGGTATATATTTTTTAAACAGATTACATATTATTATTTTGTAATCTGTATAATACATTCCTACATATATGACATCTGTCGTTGGCAAATAAAATAATTTTTATAGAATATAAATAATCAAGTGATATTTAAAATATATCTCAATATGCAATTAAAAAATATTTTTCTGAAGAAATTAAGCTTTAAATAATCGCCTAGTATAGAGTCTTCGCCACTGTTAGTTATATATGTAATAAAGTTTGTCACGTAAACAAAACGCGCATTCAATATTTGACGACTGTCTAATCAATCTGTTCTGTGATTGGAATGCCTTTTTCCGAATGCCAGCATATAATTTCTACGTCTTGTTTTCGTATTTGTATTATTATAGTTGCATATAAATGCGTGGACTAAACAAATACAGACCCCTTAAAATCAACCCGCCTCGCACTACACTCGGTCTCAATCAAGCATATCACGAGGTCCTGCGTTTGGATGTAAAGCATCAGGAGTTTTCCGCACTGGTAATGTCCTGAGAGCATATACTACGCACTCAAGTGAGCTTTGACTGACTAATGATTTTACTCTAATACAAAGTGTCATGGTATAAAAAGTCACGGAGAATTAACAATAAAAAAAAGAATTCAATATGAAATGCGTGGACTATAACTATTTTTTGATTAAAAATGATATACTTATACAAAAAAAAGATCTAAGTGCATTAAAACCTAACCAGTGTACATCTTTATCATCACCATTATTGTATCAATAAAATTCCTTTGAGTTGAAGCTATAAAAAGATGCTAGATAAGAAATTATTCCCAGGAGAGCTAGAAACAAGAAATTTAAAACGAATAATTTTGCATCCGAAGTATGTAGTTCGATTTCCGATAGCCAAGTAAGAAAACAGTATGAAACCTCTATGCGGAATAAATTTAAATATTATTCTCGCTGTATTAATGGTAACCGAACAAAACAGAACATGACAAAACAGAATAGCCAGGGGAAAAATATAATCTAAGGGAAAAATGAAACATTATTTTTTGTGGAATCTATTTAGGTTAGGTTAGGTTAGGTCAGGTTATTATTTCGTTGTACCTAGTCACCCAATCATTTTGAACTATTATGTTGATTAAGATGTGATATCCTAAGCTTACCGGCAACACCGAGTTAAGTTTATTTGAGGCTTTCTAGCGATTAGGAATGCAGAAATTAGGTATATAATTTGATTTATTATGGCGTATTGAAAATCTTTGCTATTAACAATTTATCAACATAATAGAGATAGGACAATTTCAATATTAAATTTATATTGTTCCTGAAAGGTCGTAGTTATATTTATCGTTGTTCTATTTTGTCATGAAACCATTAATGGGATACATAAGAAATAGTTATGCTTTTTGACCATACTGAATTTTCAATGGATGTGTGTAATAACTATTTTTAATATAATAACTAATATTAAGGCTATATATGTTATAAAAAAGTCAGGTCTATGGCCGTCTGCACATTTTGTCCTCATGCGAGGCATAATTACGTTGTTTCTGTTTAAAAAAAAATTCACGGCGCCCTTAAGATGAATCCTTTACTCAACCTTTCTAAAAGAGGCATATAGCGGAAAAATACGAAACTTGCAATTTGAGACATTTTTTGGATAATTTACAATTTCAACAGTATTAATTAATAAAAATGTATCTGAAAAATTGAAAAAGAAAAACTTTTTTATTTCAAGTCAAAGATAAACTAACAATTATTGAAAAAAATGTAATAAAATGTGAATTTGTTGAATCGGACCGCATCTTTTTATTACATATATTTTTAAGTCATATTTAATATTAAAATTTAGTTTATTAAGTTTCTAAGTATCTCCTACGAGATTTTTGACAAATTCATAGTTTTATTATTTTTTATATCTATTTTACAAAACATCGATTTTTCTAAAAATATAAATGTGTATAACTTGAAATCCTAATTAAGTATGGAGACTTCTCTACTGATTTGAAATATTATATTACTGTTGAATAAACAATGCCAGGATAGGGCAAGGCAGTCATGTTTAAAAGCGTGCAAAATTACTACTGAATTAATAATTATTTACATATTATTTTATTATTTTAATGACAGCCATATTAATCGATATGATGTTAGTATTAAATACCTATACGGCTTGTTAAATCAATTCAATATTATTCCACTAACGAGCTGATTTCCCATTTTGATAATGGACAGCTACGGAGATGTGTTTATAAGATCTAAAATAAATTATAGAGTACAAGGATTAACAGCATTATCAATTTTGAAGCCATCTTTAAATTCCATTTAATTGTTAATTATTTTTTATTAGCATTGCTGATAATCCCCAGTCAAAGCGATAACTGTATTCACTATTAGCAATGTTATTGTTATTATAGACTGCCGCGCCGGTTGGACTTAAAAAATTATCGCACATGAACAGCGGTGATTTTCTATAATGCAAATGACGCAATTGATTTGAAAGGGGGCGCCGAAGTAATTCAAACCAGTAACCAATACCTAATGGGTGTGGAATAACCGGCTGTTATGTATCAGTAACTCCTCTCTATCTGATATCTCCCCAATGACAATACATTGTCTTTTGTTTAATTCATCGACACCCTAAGTTACTAATTATGTACTATTGTAAAGAATATTCGATCGGTGTGATTTCGACTATTGCATTGTACCTACTTAATATTATACTATTGATCAACCCCTATTATCCACCCTATCTAGCTATGTTAATACACACATATAAAACCTTGTACATTAACTAAGCATCACTAATTATTACTTACTTACTATTTCATATTTATACTATTGTAAATGATTCTGATATCATTTAACTCAGACCATTCAAC
Source organism: Rhyacophila brunnea (assembly GCF_057557595.1). Taxonomy (NCBI): domain Eukaryota; kingdom Metazoa; phylum Arthropoda; class Insecta; order Trichoptera; family Rhyacophilidae; genus Rhyacophila; species Rhyacophila brunnea. Next base: position 34,577,430 of record NW_028232806.1, on the reverse strand, counting down.
TTGTTCAAGCTTAACTCAGCTCTGCTCACCGAGTTGTTTCACTGTGGATCGAACTCTCCTGAGTTCTTTCCCTTTAATTTATACACCATGTAATTGTAAATTGAGAATTGACGAATAAACATCTCTGAATATTAACATCTTTTAAGTCTTATTACTGACATAAACTGGACCACGTGAAGGATCGGGGCCCGTTGGTAAGGATTTCCGTTGCCGAAAACATAACACGGCAACCGATCTCGAGTGTGGAAGAATATGGGATAAACTAAAGCGCGAGTCAAGAATACGCTTGTATTTCGTTCTGACAACTGCTCTCGGTTTATACACTGACGTTCATTCAATATTGGTGTATTTGAAAGTTGCAACACACGCTATTGCACGTGTATAATGTGTGTTACATTTTCGTAGGACACTCACACTTCAAAATCATGCTTCAAAATGTAGTGTATTGGGGTGTAGCCTGTCAGAATCCTATTTATTAATATGTTATGTAGTATCTACTGTACGAGCATATTTTACAACGTTTTTCTTAGCTCGTATTCTTGTTTGTCCGGTGGTTGTTTATCCAGTACAAATCTTGCAATCGTTTTTTAACTAATTACCCGACTAGCTAGACATTTGAAACTTAGAATATATCAAAACACGATGCCAATGCATTCTTTTAATACTTTTAGCCATCTTTAATTAGAATTGAATTCATTTTCAGTTAAGTCTGTTTTGTATGAAAATTTATTCTGGAAGAAATTCGTAATCCAATCCACTATTATTGGTTGCTAAGGGGGTGGTCCTAGCAACCAAATTATTAATATATACGTGCGTTACTATGGAAATCAAAATTACATTTCAGTATTCTATGTTTCTTTGTTGCAAAATAGCAAAACAATGATTTGTTGACAATTGCCTTATTTGTCCTAAATTATTATTACATAGAATTGTCAAGTTTATATATTCAACAGAAAATTAAAAAACGTGGTATATAAAAAGTTATTTTCATCTTGTAATTATGTAATATAAATTTATAATTCCCAGTTCATAATATAACGGATTAAAAAACACGTTTCAAAATAATTGAAAACATTACCAAGTGCGAATAAAAATAATCACAAAACGCCTCACTTTATTGATTGAGGAAGCGCCTCTTAAACTCTTTAATATTCACGGATTAAAAAACACCAACGGTTAGCAATAATAATTATTAGGAGATTACCTGTTTCGGATGGCGTCTTCATAAAAAGCTTCGGTGAGCAGCTTTTTTTAAGAATATAATTGAAAGTTTGTGAGGCTTCGGCGGACATAAAGAGGCAGTATGACAGGTCATTTCCTTTAACAGTGCCGTAATGGTGGTAAAAAAGGGTATTAGGCGGCTTTGGTAACGTGCAACATGTTAAATACCCGGGGGAGTCAAATTTTATTGATGTTACTATGTAATAATACATATTATACAACTACTTTAAGCGTGTTGAAACCAAGGCTGTAGAGCAGAGGTGAGGAAAACAGAACAGTGACAAAACAGAACATGACAAGACAGAACAGTTACAAAACAGAACAACGATAAATATAACTATGACCTTTCAGGAAAAATATAAATTTAATATTGAAATAGTCCTATCTCTATTATGTTGATAGATTTTTAATAGCACAGATTTTCAATACGCCATAATAAATCAAATTATATACAGTGTTGCCGTACAGTATATATTATAGTGTTGCCGGCAAGCTAAGGATATCTCATATTAATCAAATTAATACAATATGTTCAAAATGATTGGGTGACTAGGTACAACGAAATAATGACCTAACCTAACTTAACCTAAATAGATTCCTCAAAAAATAATGTTTCATTTTCCCACTGGCTGTTCTGTTTTGTCACTGTTCTGTTTTGTCCGGTTACCCCCTCTGTTAGCAGTAAAAATTTCTAACGGCCCACCGGTTCCACAGTAATGGTGATCTTTAAAGTAGGGAAGTAACTTTTAAAGTAGTTTTTAAAACCCCTACCGCCCACCATGAATGCTGGAATGCCCACTAGTGGATGGTAGGGACAGGTTGACTACCCCTGCTGTAGAGACCCAATCTTTGGAGGTTGATTATTATAACAGAAAACTGAAATTAATAACTCCACTAAAACACACCCGGTCTTAATCGGGTGTATCGCGGGACTCTACATTTGGTTGTGAAGCATTAGTAATTTTTGTAACTGGAAATATCGCACACAATATAACACTCGCAATTCAAATTTATTTATTTTTACATACGGTGAACATTACAAATTAAAAAATTAAGACTTTCACAACATGAAAACATTAAAAACAAAGACAGTATTAAACAGTGTAAAAAAGAAATAAATATAATACGCAGTATCACAAAAACAGTATGAAAAGTAAAGTAAAATGTTAAATTATAAAGCGTGTAAGCACACCGAATGAGCTAAGTGGACCCTATTTAGAGAATTTATAAAACAACGCCCACCTATACTCATCCGCGCGTAGGTGGAATATATCAACATCCGAAGCGATTTGGTTGAACAGAGTTGTTGCCTTCCCAATTGGCATCACCAATGACAGGTTAGTTCTGCTCCTTGGGAGAACAAACAACTGATGCTCTCGATTTATAAGATAGTTATCAGGCAGACACAGGTCAATACCACCCATAATGGCAGAGTTCTCATTTATACCACGTATAAGTCGAAAAATATACGTGGCCAGATATTGATATCTTCTAGCATTTAAACTACAGTATGTAAGCATACAGACAGATTGGAAAAATATTGTCGTCGGGTATATTGTCTTTCATTGTTGGCAGGTAGAACCCAAAGTAGGGGAAAATAGTCTCCTAATACTGGCAATCCTTTCAAAATATATCGTAGCGCCACGACGGCGGCCATGTCACTTCAAGTTATAATTTTCGCAGTCTAAATTTAATTTCGTTGTAATACGATAGGGCGCAGGTAATCTAATACACATGTTTCTGAAGTGTTTTAAAATGATGTATGTAAATATATTTTCAAAAATAGAATATGTTTACACCATTCTCGATATAGGTGCCTCTTGAGTATGCTCCTTTTATGAGGGTGTTTAACCTGGGTGCCGGACGAAATCCCGAAGGCCGAAATCCCGAATGCTGAAATCCCGAATCCTGAAATCCCGAATGGCCGAAATCCCGAAAGCCTACATCCCGAAAGCCGAAATCCCAAAGGCCGAAATCTCGAATGCTTATATCTCGAATGGACGAAATCCCGAAGGCCGAAATCCCGAAAAATAAATATGCAAACAGTAAAAATTCTCAACAATTGCCAACTCGAAAGCAAAAAATACTATTTTTTATAAAAGAAAATGCAATAAATATGTATATTTATTGAAAATTATTAATATATTAGTTTCCATTTTTCCACAAAAAAATGGTTTTTTGTCTCTCCTGTAAAAAATTGCGTAATCTTAACACTTATCTTGAATTGCGCAAATTTTCCAAGAGAGACAAAAAAACATTTTTTGTGGAAAAATGGAAACTAAGATATAAATAATTGTCAAAGTATACATATATATATATATATATTGCATTTTCTTTTATAAAAGTAGTATTTTTTGCTTTCGAGTTGGTATTTGTTGAGAATTATTACTGTTTGTATTCGGGATTCCGACCATTCGGGATTTTGGCCTTCGGGATTCCGACCATTCGGGATTTTGGCATTCGGGATTTCGGCCTTTTGGCATTCGGGATTCCGGCCTTCGGGATTTCGACACAAACCTTTTTTACCTGCCTCTGCTTACGGGATGCCACTGTACATGCTCGCTTGCTTATATGTATACTGATAAAGTGGGGCGGTCCTGTAGACATCACCTGATGACGGTTTCTTCATGCCACTCGACCAGATCGCGAGACTTTGACGATGACGGGTGTTTTCCAAGCGATTAGCCAAGAAGAGGATTGACTCGTCAAATTCTCAACTGACGCCCACTGCCTGTCGAAAGGACAATGGAATATAGAGTTCGTTAAACGAGGCATATGTAAGCTTGGCACATTTATATGTACCTTCGGACATATTAAATTGAACGATCTACATTAATCGAACGCAATTGGGCGACTCAGAAAAGCAATAGGTAGTTTTGAAATTAATTGATTTTTGATTGTTGAATCTTGCACAAGTATAAAATATACTTATGACCTTTTATGTGAGTATTTAATTGACAAGACAACTGATTTGATAAATTCAATGGTATAAAGGCAATTATATTTCAAAATACAGGTGTGAAATATTATATATTCTCTTTTACGAGAAAATCTTGACACGAATATACGGTAATATTTGCATTTACGTGAGCATGATTCCATAATTATCCTTTTTGTCGTATTCAGTGGCGTCCCTAAATTAATTTCCATCCATTAGTGGGTTCAAAAATTCAACCCTCCGATTACTTAATGGTAGTACTGTTTCTAATTTCGTTACACTTGGACCATTTTATTCATTTGTTTCCCAGTTAAGGGCTTGAAATGGACCGGAACGCACCGGAGCGCCGTTCCGGTTCATAAAATCCACAAAATTATCGCTCCGTCTCGTAGAAATATTAATTTGATCGTCTGAGCTAGATATTTAATACAAATAAAAAAATAACACACTTCTTTTTATAAATCACATTTACAATTAATGTAGTATAGTATAATATAGTTGATATTTTCGTAAAATTATCGAGCGCTCCGGTTCGTAAAATTTTCCATTTCGACCGCTGTCCCAGTTATATATTATATAATTTTATATATCGATTCATGAGAGCTCAATTGAACAAATACCACAATTAAAATAAATATTATAAAATTTTCATAATAATATATTATAATATAACATAATAAACATAGCAATTTTCATAGTTGATTTTGGCAAAATTCATGAATTCAAGAATGATAACCTAACCGAACCTTACCTAATTTAATCTAACGTAACCTAACCTAACAATAATCCAATATATCGTTTTTTTTTCAAAAATTGTTTGCCGCTGGCTTCCACTAAACAGACAAGAACCAAAAAAATATTTCATTAATAATTATTATTGTATTGTGTGAAAAAAGACGTGATACATCCTGCCAAAACGTATTCTACATTAAAATCGTATTGAAATTGAAAATAACATATATGGCGTCTTACCATCTAATACGGTTGGTAATCGTCCATGTCAGTTCAGTGTAGGTTTTCGTAACAAGCATGAGAAAAAAAGTTTTTTTGTGTTTGTTATAATGATGGCGGGCCTGTTTATCAAGAGCCAAACATACCTCACCCACTTGATAAATACTATATTTAGACAAATAACATCGATAGAAGTTTTGAAGCCATGTATAATGAACAGAAAAAAAAATCTATTAGATGACGTAACAAAAAAGGCATGCAAATACCTACTCTGTTTTTTTAGTCAGTTTAAAATTTACTAATCGAACGAGTTAATACTAAAATTTTAAAATGTTTTAAATTTCAAAATAAATTAAGAATTTTCTGAAATATTTTATTTTAATACTTTGACCTATTAATTTATTCATAGCTTTACTTCGTTCAACCTTCTTCCTATCTTCCCGTAGGTCGGATACAAACCAATGGCGAAGGGTGGGGGTAGGCTGTTAAGATTCTACATAAATAGTGCACACTAAACTTTGCCGGTTATATTTATTTGTTTTCTTTGAAATAAGACTACAATTTACAGATGGTATTGGTTAGTTTTTAAAATTAAATTAAACCCTGTCTAAATCAAACCATAATATTTTATGTATACTATGGGCAATTCGACAAAATATTGCACACTTTATCTGTTATACTTATTTGTTTTCGTTGAATTAAGAATATAATATATTACAGGAGGTGTTCATTAGTTTTTTTTCTAAATTCATTAAGACCTGCCTAATCCAAACCATAAACGATAAAAATATTATTCTATATATAAATTATATATATCTAAAATTACGGTTTTTTGGTTTAATGGTATAGTTTTAATATTTTATGGATAAAAGAATATTTTTTGACTATTATCTACTAGTGCATGGATTAGGCAAGGCTTAATTTAATTTTGCACCTGCAACTTGTAGTCTTAGTTCAATGAAAACAAATACGTTTGACTGACAAAACTTAGTATGCACTATTTATGTCGGATCTTAACAGCCTACCTCCACCTTTCGCCACTGCTACAAACAGGATGATCTTCGCTCTATCATCTGCTACCCAGAACAGTTCACTGAAGCTGCATTTTTAACGATTATGGAGGATGTTAAGCTTGCTCGTCTGTTACATTTACCGTTGATCTTTCCTTGGATAACGAGTTGAGGGATGCTTTTGTCCTCTCATAATTTGTCCAAGGTACGAGTACTACAGTTTTCTAGTTTTGATACTACGTGGATCTTCTCAGTTCTTTCCGATTAGTTTGAAATAGTCTACATATATAATTTTGTTGCCCGGTCAGTCCAAGGATGCGTCTGTTCAGGGGGGACATGCTCGTCGTAGGTCAAAATTGAGTTTTTATTGTATTTTCAAACTATGATCCTGGACACTCCTTAAACGTTGTAGATAATTTATTTATATAATTTTGAAGCCTTATTATCTTTTATAGTTATTTTAAACATTTGATGACTGCATAAAGTATTTTTGTTACATAAAATAGTATTCTTTTAAACCTCTCGCTCTAATGTTTTAGAATATAGTCATATTTCGGTACATAACTGTGCAGTGGTGTTAAGATTTTTTACATTTATTAATTTTTAAACGCATTTATAAAACCATTAGTATAATTTATTACGAGATAATTTTTGTAAAATATTCACGATAAAAAATTATATTGATAATCTCTGTGATCCCAAATTTGACAAGAATAAGGCATTTTATTATTCAAAAAATCGGCAAGATTAACACATTTGAAGATGATTCTAAAGATATTTATTATAAGCTATGTTTTTGAACATTAAATTGTGATAAACATCTTATGAATAATGATTGCTTTATAATAATTATTGACCTAAGAATAAAGTAGTGTTTTTTTGAAATACGCCATTTCTTTTGGCATTCCCCAGTGGTTAAGCTACAACATACGGCCGTAGCCATAAATTGACAAACTATAATTAAAGTAGGGAGTAAAATTATGTTAACGCGCGTGTTTGAACATGTACCTAACCGAATTTTTTTTTATTTTTTTTAAATGGTAAATAAATTATACTAATGGTTTTATAAATGCGTTTAAAAATTAATAAATGTAAAAAATCTTAACACCACTGCACAGTTATGTACCGAAATATGACTATATTCTAAAACATTAGAGCGAGAGGTTTAAAAGAATACTATTTTATGTAACAAAAATACTTTATGCAGTCATCAAATGTTTAAAATAACTATAAAGGATAATAAGGCTTCAAAATTATATAAATAGATTATCTACAACGTTTAAGGAGTGTCCAGGATCATGGTTTGAAAATACAATAAAAACTCAATTTTGACCTACGACGAGCACGTGGGCCGTTCAGTCCTCCTTCAATAATTACTTAACCTAAAATTGATACATAAAGAATAAGTATTTACATCCAACATCTCTCGATCCATCTCATCATTCTTTTCACCTCTGATGGCTCCGAAATCTTCTAACATGACTTAAGGAAGGTCCATTTAGAATTTAAGCGTGATTTCGTCGGTTTATTTCTACATAGTGGATACGTTTCATCCAGTGGCGAAGGGTGGAGGTAGGCTGTTAAGATCCGCCATAAATAGTACACACTAAAGTGTGTTAGTCATACGTAATTGTTTTCATTGGAATAAGACTACAATTAACATATTGTATTGGTTAGTTTTTAAAATTAAATTAAATCCTGTAAAAATCAAGCCATAATATTATATAATAGTTAAAAATACTAGTCTACCCACAAAATATATAAAATTATGCAATTCAATCAAAATAATATGTAACTTTGGATATTTTATATATAGACTAATATTTTTATCTTTTATACTTTGGTTTAGGAAGGGCTTGATGAATTAAATAAAATGAACCAACAATATTTGTGTAATAATATGTATTCTTAATTCAACGAAAATGAATAAGTATGAATGAAAAATTTGTCGTATCGCCCAAAATGTACGAAAACTATTCTGGTTTGGTTTAGGCAGGGTTTAATTGATTTTTAAAAACTAACCAATTGTAAATTGTAGTCTTAGTTCAATAAAAACAAATACTTATGAATGACAAAGTTTAATGTGTACTATTTATGTCGGATCTTAACAGCCTAAGTCTTAACCTAACCTCCACCCTTAGTTACTGATTTCATCACACATTTTGGGATGTGCGATGTACTTACCTACATCGGTCGCTACTTTTCTACGGAAATCCGGTGGTGAGATTTCACCAACAATGTGAATTTTTCACATGATATGCTTTCAAGCATCCCATTCGTATGCGGCAGGCATAATAATTCAGGCACGTATGCACCTTTCTCACGTAGTATGAACGGTAATTTTGTTAGAAATATAACGCAACAGCTTTGATTGAGTTAATCAAATAAATTTTTAAAAAAATCACCCAAAAAACTATGATTATCAAATCTGTCGAAATGGTTTTGGCAACAATCATTATTATTTAAGTATTTTGATAAACAGCCTCACAAACGAGACACGCGAAAAACGAATTAAATACTAGCGATAGTCCCCATCAAATTAAGTTATAAATTGGGCAAGAAATCAAACAGCAAAATGTTATTATCTTAAGTTATAGACATTTAAAATGATAATATTGTAAGTAAAACCAGTATGGAGAGATTAATTTCCTTGCCTGTTTGTATTTATTTTGAACAGCGCGTAATCCGGATTTAAAAGTACGATGAGAGAAACTAGTTTTAATATTATAATACGTTGAGTTGAGTTATCAGTGGCGAAGGCTCCATACTAAGCGATTATTTAAAGCTTACCTTCTATTTTCAAGTATTTAATTTATATAAATAAATATCTATATTGTAGGTCGTAGGACATTGTAGGTTATAATAAAAATATTGATTGCCATCTATCGTCGTTATTTATAAGTAGAGCTTTTAATTTAGTCATGTTTCGAATCAAAAATAAATGACGGAACGTCCAACGTGAGTGCTATTTTTAGAATTATTTCAACGATAATCCAAGCCGAATTTTCTACCGAAATTCAGTTGCCAACTTCATGCATGTCTGGGTTTTTGTTCGAGACTCAGAAGCGTTAACAGACAAGCTTATTCGAAATGTTGATTTGTTTATTGTGTTTGCTTATCTTTAAAAGCAAATAATAAATAATAAGGATAATTAAAAAAAATAATAACTATTGTGTTCGATCACATATAATTTATAAATTGTTATTAAAAATAAATATTGTATTAATTCGCGATTATTATTTAGGTTACTTCAGTCATAGACAAACATAACATGCTATTCACAGTTTATGTCATTTTGACATGTCAAAGCGGTGGTAAAGGTTTATTTTATAATACAAAATTCATTGTGTTACTGTGAATGTGTATAAATTATCTCATACTGTACCGAAATCATTCGCCAGTGCTTTAAATATATAAGTATTTATTAAATTGTGTAGTGTCCCGGTAGAAAATGTGCGAACGATTGCATTTAAAAATTATCAAAGCTTGACCTTCCAAGGGTTCATTTAGATTTGAATACAGCAAAAAAACTTATATTAGACATTTTCACAACAATTTATAAATGATAAATATTTGTTTTTAACTGGCAGTTATACATTAAACAAACTTTTTTGTTGGCGATGCGTATTGTTTGGTAAAGAAAGTATGCGTGGAATTCTACTGCCATAAGTGATTTAAATAATTTGACAAATTCAGCGGTGAAACCTATGACCAGTGTGTCGTTGTCATTAGTGTGCACCTATTCATCAGTAGTAATATCGTAAGTATTATCTTCTTATTTCCCGTAAGTTACCTGACAAGTGTGCTCTTTTTCTCTGATCTCCACAGCTTACCTCTTTCCAAAAGTCACCCTTCGCCACTGTGAGTTATATACTTATACAACTAAAAAAGCATTTATTGTAAAACGTTCCAATAAAACCGTTTAGCATACATTGGTTAAATTTAAAATGAAATCAGCGCTCGGAATGGAGCAGAACGCACCGGAGCACAGCTTTGGCTCGTAAAATTCTCGAGGATAGCGTTCCTGTTCGTAAAAATTACGAGAATAGCGTACCAGTTTGCAAAATCCCCGAAGGACAGCGAGCCGTCTCGTAAAATCCTTGAGCCTCGTCAGAATACTTACCTAATATTGCATTATGGTTCAATTTAATTTAAATAAATTTGTTAAGTATAAAAAAATACCTAAACATGATATAATAAATATTTTTCTATTAAAATAATTTTGCTTGTTGAGTATCTCTGGATTTGTATTGACACATACCTATTTTGTACTTTGTGCGAAACAGTGGTTAGCTGGTTAAGGCTATATACCTCAGTTGAGGCGTGGTCTAAAAAGATCGTGGCTAGGCGATACGCGGATTGTGGGTTACGGGTGCAAATGACGCATGCCGAACAAAATATAATTTGTCATATAAATCCAACATGCATTCATTTAATGTTCTGTTTATTGTTCTATTAGTAGGTAACAATAATAATATATTCATTGATATGTTTTCTTTTTCAAGTAAATGGGTAACGTTTTTAGTCATCTTTACACGATTTAAGAATTAATACCCCCGTCGCCATCACGAAACAAATTGACGTATTCACACCTTGACGTTTGCTCTCAGAATGCCAGCGAGTCCAAAATTTCGTCGCGCCCATAGTTAAAAATTATTTTCCGCTTCACTGAAGTATCGCCTTAATAAAAAAAATAATCGAAAACATGTACCTAAGCTTTTAAGACAATTGTATTCAATCAAAATGCCCTTCAAAATGCATCAATCTATAGTCTCTATCTGTATCTATAGTCTAAGGCATCAATAGTTCACAGAACAGATATTTTTTGCGTCAATGCATTTATATACACATGGGTGATAAAATAATTGTATTGAAAAAGGCTTGCACCAGGGATAAGATTTATTGCTTTGATCATAGTACGACAATAGGCGCAATAATAACTATTGAAAACGACGAATAAGTAACACGAAAGACTTCATTACAGAATGTAACATAAAATAGATAGATTTGTTTTTGCACTCCTTTTTTGAAGAGGGTCCATGTTTCCGGGGAGGACCCAAATTTCGATCAAGTTCCGTTCCAATAGTTTGGACGTATCGTATGTCAAGTTTCATACAAAATGTTAGATCACGTGTACTTTACTTTGAACACATTTATTTGCAAAAATCAATAATAATTAATAATTTACATAATTAAAAATAAAAAAATTAGTAAATTAAAAAAAAAAAAATCATTTTTAAATGCCATATGTCGTAAATTGAGTGTCCGTAAGAATATCCATACTTTGTAGTTATTAAATAAAAGTAAATCAATATAAGATAAAAAGAACTTTTTATATACAACGTTTTAAAATTTTCTGTTGAATTATTATGCTCAATATGCTCAAACTTGTACTTGATATGAAGTAAATAAAAAAAAAACAAATATAGAAATACTCAATACTAAATTGTCATTTTGATTTCCATAGTAACGCACGTATATATTAATAATTTAGTTGCTAGGACGACCCAGTTAGCAACCAATAATAGTGGATTGGATTACGGATTTCTTCCGAAATAGCTTTTCATACAAAACAGAATTAACTGAAAATGAATTTAATTCTACTTAAAGATGGCTAAAAGTATTAAAATAATGCATTGGCATCGTGTTCTGATATATTATAAAAGTTTCAAATGTCTAGCTAGTGGGGAAGTTAGTTAAAACTCGATTACAAGATTTGTACTGGATAAACAACCACAGGACAAATAAGAATACGACCTAATAAAAATAGTACAATTTAAAATAATCGTAAAAAACTACATGACGATTTATATTTAAAGTTTTATTTTGAATATAAATTAAATAAGGCCATATTATAATAGTCACTGGAATTGCTAGCATTCCGATAAACGATGTATATCATTTCAACTTTGAGTTGTGACAGTAATACATAGTACCGACGATAGTGTATAATCGCTCTGCAATCATAAAGCTGTCACAGCGAGAAAATCCGACGCAGAACGTTAATTTATTCTGTTGGATGATTTTATCGACTGAATCGGACATAGCTGATTATTCCTGGAATGTAAGTTTATCTGAATCAAAATTTATTATATTTTGATAACTGAGCATAGCTTTATTTGTTCATTAAAATAATTTTGAGCGGGGAACGAAACCAGTTATTCATTATCTGCCTTATTATCGAAGAAAAGAAAAAGCATTCAGTAGTAGGTATATCATATATAATATATGTATTCGAAACTTATTAATTATAGTACTGCCAACCAAAGTATGGTGACATCCGTCAGCAAATATAGCATACTTAGCGAGTATTTTTAATGTTGACATTGTCTCATTCATATTATCATACGTACGTGATAAAATTAAAATTTGACAAATCAGCAAAACCATGAAATTTATTGGGTCTGTAATCCATCTGATATTTTACAACGTTTTTTATTAGCTCGTATTCTTGTTTGTCCAGTACAAATCTTGCAATCGATTTTTAACTAACTTCCCGACTAGCTAGACATTTGAATTTTTAGAATATATCAGAACACGATGCCAATGCATTCTTTAGCCATCTTTAAGCAGAATTGAATTCATTTTCAGTTAATTCTGTTTTGCATGGAAAGTTATTTCAGAAAAATCCGTAAAAAGTAAAAGACTATTATTGGTTGTTAAGGGGGTAGTCCTAGCAACTAAATTATTATTATATACGTGCGTTACTATGAAAATCAAAATGAAATGTCAAAATGACATTTCAATATTCTATATTTGTTTGTTTGATTGTTTTTATTTACTTCATATCAAGTACAAGTTTGAGCATATTGAGCATAATAATTCAACAGAAAATTTAAAAACGTTTTATAGAAAAAGTTCTTTTTATCTTGTAATTATTTGTAATTAACGCAGTATTTTGAGAAACTAAGAAAGACCCAATAAATTATTTTTTATACAATGAATAATTCAGAAGATTTTTTAAGAATATTATAAGACCCAAAAGTTCTTCAGAACAGGATGCGGGTGCTTGCAAATGCAAGCCGCAAAGTAGGTATAAAGATAATTGACTCAAAGACAAAGGTAATAGAAAACTGCTTTTAACTGAAAGAAAAGCGATACTCATCAATGGTACTCAAATCGAGCGGGTCAACAACGATGTATATCTCGAACAACAAATGTCGGTGATACAAATGACGAGATTGCTCCCAGAACTAAATTGGTATGGAGTGCATTTGGGCGCCTGAATAGTATTTTCAAAGGTGACTTCACATTGTGCCTTAAGCGTAAAGTGTTCAACCAATGTGTGCTACCAATTCTCACGGACAAAAATTACGAGTAGCTAAACGTGACATGGAAAGGTGCATGTTGGACATAAAGCGGAAAGATTCGCAAAATAATCAAAGGTGTAAGAAAGCAGACAAGAGTAATGGCGCTGGACAAATGTCGTCATACAATGGTACCCAAATGGCACTAAGCATCCACAGGGGCGCCCACAGAAAAGAAATATTTCTGAGTTTGACGAACACATTAAATTCGATAGAAGGTGGCAGCGAAAATTTTCTTTCTTAACTTTATTCTTTAAGCACTACGGTGCATGGTTGCAGCATCAGTCCCGTGCGGCTACGTCTCGGGACGGAGTGAGCACTTAAAATCACTTCTTTCAGACACATTTAAAGCATCATAGAAAGCGGCCGTGCATGTCCACGGCTGTGCATATATGACGGGTGGTGGTGGGAAATTTAACGTAGTAGGTGGCAGCGAAGAAATAAAAGTTTGTGTGAAGACAAGGGATGCATTCATCATGCGTGGATCGACCTCGGCTGGTGGTGATTGAAAAATATACGTAATAGTATAAGAGATAATTACAAATAAGAAATACATATTTGAATTGCGAGTCGATTCAACTTCATGTTGGAAATGGCGCGTTTAAAGGAAGTAGGTGAGTTATTAAATGAATCGTATGTATGCCTGCTTCATATTATGCGAATTTTTGAAAGATTCATTATTATTGTTTTTGTCAGTGGGTCAGTTAAAAGGAGCAGAAGGCGAACACAGATACGATGGAATGACCAAGCGAAGGAATTAACTGATCGACCCATAGAGAAGGGTGATCCAATATTCAGCAGTATTTTTAAGTGATTGCAATCCTCAGGCATAAGAGTAAGGACATGGAGATACATGAGATAAATTTGTTGGAGTAGATTTTAATCAAACATAAAATTCGTTTATTAAATTACGATTTTAGAACGTATATTTCCAAACCTTATTCAAATCAAAAGACCACATTCAAATAATGAATGCCCAATGCTATTACTTGACATCATTAGTGAGTTCTATGTTGAATACATTAATTTAACAAATTCGTTGAATGTATTATAATGGTTAATAAACCACCTGTCACGTGTTGTTACAGGTGTACGGCGACAATAAACGATTTTTTAAAACACGTGGGAGAGTAATCTTTCACAAGTCACTTTAAATCATTGACGACAATATTTATTTAAATACAGCGAAGCGGTATATATAAGTGCGTGGGAAATCACTTTACCTAAATTAGTCTTTGAGGATAATAAATAATACTATTGACAGCCCTTGCATATTATCACTTAGCATAGATTCTACATATGCAGCTGTTTCGACAGTAGGCCAAATATTTTAGTTAAATTGATCAACTGAAAATTATAAAACAAGATTATAAAGTGGAACAATACCATGATTATCTTAGAAAAGAATATTTTAAATTGGGGTGACTTAGTATTAACAAAAAGAATTTGGCTTTGTTTGGCTGCACAGAACAGATTATTAAATCTAATTCCGATAGGCTATATCCCAATACACTACATTTTAACGCAGGGTTTTGAATGTGTGAGTGTCCTACGAAAATTAACCACACAATATAGACGTACAATAGTGTGTGTTGCAACCTTCAAATACACCAATATTGAATGAGCGTCAGTGCATAAACCAATAGCAGATGACAGAACGAAGGACAAGCTTAGAATGACGTATTCTTGACACGTGTTTAAGTTTATTCTATATTATTCCACACTCGAGACCGCTTGCCTGTTACTCCACATCCGTTAGGTATTTCAGTTCCCATTAATTCTGTGTTCCCTGGTTGTGATATACGCGATTATACATTACACGCGTACGCTAACTACATTTTTAATCAGTCAGCTGCATCAGTGCATAAAATGAGAGCAGTTGTCAGAACAAAATACAAGCGTATTCTTGACACGTGTTTAAGTTTATCCCACATTCTTCCACACTCGAGATCGGTTACCTGTTCTCTATACCCGTTACGTATTTCAGTTACCATTATTTCTGAGTTCCCTGTTTGGTTGCTTTCTGTTAATTGAAAGATGCCCCACAAAGGGGTAGCGGGGTGATATGAATCTAAGTTGGGACCCGGGATCAGGGGGCCCGATGTGTCGGGTCGACTAGATAAGCGAGATAAGCACAAATAACAAATTTACTATAATGATAAAAAAAGACTATTAACAATCTAAAATATGTGATTGTGTAATGCTATGTTTAATTATTGTGTGTCTCGGCAACTGCATAATTAAAATGAACGTATTTAACAATACAAAAAATCACTAAAAATACACTGACCACCCTTAATTTTACCCCAAACACCATTTGGAACACGCTACTTTAGAGAGTCACACTGCCTAGAACCTTAGTAATAGGTAAGGGGGCTGGCCAAAGATCCTACCTTAGGGGCCCGATTCGGGGTGTGGGGGCCACGGACTCATGGCATGTAATATCTCAATTGGGTTTTCGATCAATTGTGTGCATTGGATAGTGGCAACAGAAATAAAGGGTTTGATAAATTGATAATACGCCATTGTTACGTCAGACTTTGAACGTGTGATATATAGTATTTTTCTTTACTGTGTTGTTGACAACCTGCCATCATATTTACTTTAAAATATGGCCCAATAACTGAATATTTGTAATACATTAAAGAACTTTGCATTGTATTGAATATTGGATAAAAAATAATGTAAACAATATAAGATTACATTCATCAATATTAATGCATGTCCCAATCTAATATTTTTATGTATATCAAGTTCGAGTTGACGACAATCGTGCGACAAATGTGACAACTTTCAAGTCATCAGCAAACAACAAAAACAGAACATTTTTAATTATCGTAGATGATACATCGAAAAAACTAGTTATGTCTTATTTATTAAATTCTAATTGATAAATGCTACTAAACTTAAGCTGGCATTGCTTACAATGTCCAAGTTTTTATAGAGATGCAAGTCTGCAATGTATACATACTGTTTAATGGCGGTATTTAATTAATAATCCTTATAGGTAATGTGTTTTGTTTCATTGCGTCTTATAAAATGTTAATATCGGTCCGTTGCTGAAGACATTTAGTTTTTTGTACAGATTAAATTATCATCTCATGTGCAACCAAACCGAATGTTACCAAGAGTGCTTCTGAGAACTTGAAAATTATCGTTTGGTCCCGGCTGAATTAGAAGTCACACTAGAGGTGAACGAATCTAATTTTACTATTGCTAAATTGATATGGTATCAAGAAATTATTTAATGTTATTGTGCACCTACACATTGTATTTGAATCGGACCTTAGATTATAGAAAAATATAGATAGAGCTATTGCAAGTGTTTGTCCCTCAAAACATGACGAACTTTTTCACGCAATTGCCTCGCCCCCTTCACGCTTCCTCCGCGACCCTTTCCTGGGTTATTAGAAAATATGTGTTACTGTGTGCGTGTCGTAGTGTTGCCAGATATCGAATATTTATTCCAATGTTATAATTTTACAAGCGATGTTTTTATAAATTAGATTATGGCAACACTGGCGTGTTGGCTATGCACTTGGTAAAACATTACTCACTAAAATCGGCTCATGCGGAGGGCTTGAATCGGACACAATCTGTTGTGTAGCGTAAGCGAAATAATTCAATAACGTAAATAGGACATCAGTTGATAATTTATTATTTTAAGCTATTGATTCATAAATTCGGCGTTATAGGTCCCTGTGAATGCTAAAGGGATTCAAAAGGGGGGAAATTGTAACCACGCGCCATAGGTGGCTGCTGCCCGGATGTCAGCCCAAAATTGGCGCCCCCCCATGTAAAAAAAATTCTTGACATACAAAAAAAAACAAAAATTGTTAGCAAGTTCAAGTAGACGTTATAACTAAAATATTTGGCGAGAGCCGGGCGTCGGTTAGTAATTAAGGTAATTAATATTCCTTCATTTAATACACAAAAACCGATAGTCAATAATAACGCAATTTGATAAGCATTTCATGTATGCGCGTTAACATGTTCTTACTCCCTACTTCAGTTTTAGTTTGTCAATTTATGGTTATGGCTGTATGTTGTAGCTTAACCACTGGGGAATGCCAAAAGAAATTGCGTATTTCAAAAAAACACTACCTTATTCTTAGGTAAATAATTATTATAAAGCAATCATTATTCGTAGGATGTTTATCACACTTGAATAATCAAAGACATAGCTTATAATGAGTATCTTTAGAATTATCTTTAAATGTGTTAATCTTGCTCATTTTTTGAATAATAAAATGTCTAATTCTTGTCAAATTTGCGATCACAGAGATTATCAATATAATTTTTTATCGTAAATATTTCACTATAATATTATCGACATAAATATAAAGGATAATAAGGCTTCAAAATTATATAAATAAATTATCTACAACAATAAAAGAATGTCCAGGGTTATGCTCTGAAAATACCATAAAAACCCCATTTTGACCTACGCTGAGCATGTGGGCCATTAAGATTATTTGACTTTGAAGTCATTATTAATTATTGGTTGTCAATTATGATTAAAGTGTTAAGGCCGTTTCGAAAACAGTATTTAGTGATCATCTCTCGTGGTTTTTCAGCACGAGCAGGCGATCTGGACAAGATGTCTAGCGAATGATATTTTTTGTTTGATCAAAGTCACCTCGCTTTTGCGAAACAACTTTTGGGTAATTGATCAATTTAAAAGGTCCGTTTGAAACTCAAAATGATTACTAAATTTGGTGATAATTTGCCTGGCCATTTCGACATGCCGTATCGAATTCAGTTATATAATTAAAAGCTACCGACTTTGAATGGTGAGGCATTGAACATTATTGAGGTTTTATGACTCTATGTTTGGTCAATACTTTGAATAAATTTATTCATGACAGCAGTTAGCAGCAATGACTCGAAAACGCTAAGTACTTGTACGAATATAATTTTTTGCTAATATTACCGCCATTAAAAATTATACATGTTTAAAACTTACATAAATTTGACGTGCTCTCTTCAATATTTGCAAAAACACTTCAAGGTGATATTTGCTACTTTTTTTCAGTTAAAGCAAAACTGAAATGTCTGATAAATCATCATCACCAGGAACGTGACAACCTTGATTAAATATGGCAGTCATTGGTAACTCGCTTAACGGTTTTGGAGAAAATGTTTACCTCCCATGCCCTTATGTCCACAATCCGTAATAGTACCTACCAGTGGCGAAGGGTGGAGGTAGGCTGTTAGGATCCGGCATAAGTAGTGCACACTAAACTTTATCAGTCATATGTATTTGTTTTCATTGAAATAAGATTACAATTTACAGATGGTGTTAGTTAGTTTCTAAAATTCAATTAGTAGATAATATTAGTGGTTCATTTTTTTAGTATGAGTAAGTATCTGCTTGAATTGTTATATAAGCCCTTTGATGTTACTTGCAGGGATTTTTTTAAGCATTGGGTAATATTTTATAAGTTATCATTTTGTTGAAAATTCGCCTCTTTTTTTAAAGATTTTGTTATAATTTAATAATTTATTGTTTGATATGTTGAAGTTCTCAATCGAATGGGAAAGGACCGAGAAGTTCTACGTAGTATCAAAACCAGGAAACTACAATACCTCGGTCACATTATGAGAGGACAAAAATACAGCATTCCCCAACTCGTCATTCAAGGAAAGATCAATGGGAAGCGTAGCAGAGGACGGCGCCGCATTTTGTGGCTTAAGAACCTCCGCGATTGGTACGAGTGCAGCTCCACCGAACTGTTCCGGGTAGCAGACGACAAAGATAAGATCGCCTTGATGGTGGCCGACCTCCGCTAGGTGATGGCACAATAAGAAGAAGAATTGTTCGATTTGTTTGAACTATTTCGAGGCTTCTTTTTAAATATTCTGTCGAATCGTTTGCGTCATTTACGTCGCCATCCATTGCGTCATTCATTCTGCCCTGAGATAAACGGAAGATCGAGAAGGATGCAAATTTTTGGTCGCTCAAATGATGGCAAAATTGAGTGTACGACCAAGAAGAGAGAAGTAATGACAAACGTCCTTCAAAAATGCGCTAGAAGGGTCACAGAAAAAAATTCCCAATGCCCTTACCAACTGTAAATGGCGAGCACTGGAATAATTGCAAGATTTTTATACCGTGTGCCATTAACAGTTAACGTAGGTATTGTTTATTAAATAAAATTTCAGTATGTTACTTTACCCAATCAGCATAACTCCATATACCTACTTACGTAGTTATTATATTTACTAATTTTAATATACTAAGATTAAATATATTGTAACGTAAATAATTCCAGATATTGTGACTTGTTCCGTGAGAACAATTTGCAACCATCTTCCCGAGATCATCTCGATCTCAACATTATTTTAAATCAAGTAAATCGACTCAAGTAACATTACTTTGTATGCAAATGTATGCAGACAAGTAAAAGGGGCTATGTACATGCTTCGACTATCGCAAGGTCCATGTACGTAAGTGTATTTCAAGTTGTAGCAGATGACATTTAGTTTATTTATGAACATGGTGCATTTTATGAACAAGATCAGCTTTAAATAATAATATATTATTATTATATTAGTTTTTGCTTTATATGGCTACTCAAACTAGAGATTTTTAGTAATTATTTTCGGCCACTTTAATCACGTTAACTGTCAGTGATAATTAAGTAATTGACATTAAGTAAATTAATTTATTAACACATAGTAAATTCTAAATTTATGATGGTTTTATACAAATCCATAGATATTGATTTTATCCATTTTGGTTTTGTTTTTCGGCATATTGACTGCATAATCTGCAAACTGGCTAACTCAATTTGGTTAAATTCTTCAGGAAGGAGAAAAAACCTTATAATTGAACTATCAAGCGGAATTTAATAAATTTCAAAAATGCACTATGAACTAATTCACTATGTTAGCTTCTCTTTTATATAATATAAAGAAAATTTATATAAAGAGCGGAGTTGTTCCATTTACGATATTGGAAATTTAGCACCTGCAGTTGGCTGTTATTGTTTGAAGAACAATAACGCATTTATTTATAGGTTTAGAAGTTTGAAATTTTGTGAGAGCATAGAAAACATGCATTATAACGAAATGCCACCAAAATCTCATTTTTGGTCAAAAGTGCAGTTGGCTGGTTTGCAGATTAAATATTTGATATTCAGTCTTAGATAAATTAAAGTTGTTTACTACTTCTATACTTACTAAATTAAGATATAACAATAGGTATCATTATAGTTAATGGCCCTACAAAACCTTCCCCGGTCTAATTGGACCTATCATGGGACCCTATGCTTAAACGTGAAGCATAATTTGGCAGAGAAATACAGCATGTAAACCACGTCCTAAAATGTGTATGAAAGGTAAGAGGTGCTCAAGTCGGTTTAACCAACCAAGCCCATCAAACCATCCAACCTGATTGCCAGAGAGACCAATATTGTTGCATTTGGAAAATTTACGGCTTCATACTACCAACGTGAAGATCTCTTTATTTAGATTGTTCGGTAGATTTTTATTAGCTTTTTTTACTTACTACAATATTTTTTTTTGCTCCTATTTCCAATGGGTATTCTTAATTTTCTCAACATTTGAGTGCATGGTGACCTCAGTCTTAGGTAATTGCTACTGAGAAATTCAAAATCATATTAAAAGACCGCAAATGTTATATTATTAATTAAGAAGGTACTTGACCAGCTATATGTAAACTGAACAATTTCGCTAACTGTGTTTTCAAACCCATCTTGGCGAACATAGTTATAAATGTGTAAAAATTAAATTAAAAAGACGGTAGCCATTATTGACGGAATATCCAAATATAGATCAAGGCTATGATTTATTACTTAATGACCGCAAGAAATACTAATATTGAATGTGCATTTTGTTAATTGACAAATTTTAATGCATATTATAAGACAGGCGTAAGTAATGAATATAATATATTATTACTTTAACAATAATGACTAAGTTTATACCATATTGATCCATACTCTAAATTTATACCTCCCTACAGCCTCACCAATAAAGTAACCCATTCCCCTATTATTTTGTTCTCTAAACTAGACAATTCACATTAACTTACTGCTCGGAGAATAATAGAGGTAAATAATTATTATTTAATAAAACTATTTTTTTATTAAACACATAATTCAAAAGATTTAAGAATGTAACATTTTTAATTGAATATAATATGTGCATTGACCACTAAGAAAAATGTGTCCTATGTAATTGCGAAGAAGTTAACTAATAGTTTTTATAATACTCTCTAAGTTGCGTTAATTATCGGTAATCGATTTTTGTATTTTAAATCAAAGTATTGAATTACTCTTCTAAATTTGTATTCTTCTTAAATTTATGTAAAAACTCAAATTGTTCAGAGGCGGCATACTGATATAATATTAGTTATAATATATATTATTCACAAAGGTTTATCTAACACTACTTACATATTTGGATTACATTGAAGCTAATGCGTGAAAACTCTGTTAAAAATTGATTGTATGGATTAGGAACAGTTCGTGCTTAGATTTGCTATAGAGCTGAATAAAATCAATTTATTGAAGTTTGTCAATTTATCGCCCAACAATAAAGGCGAGCAATCTAGACGCTCACAATAACTGGTGCCTTTGACTCGGCTTCATAGAATCAATAAACAACCGGCTCTAGTACATTGTCTGCTCTATAATAGCTTCACAGAGGGATAGTTGATAAGCTATTGCACACATTTATGTTACAAGAATAATTATGAATAGTATTAGGGTAAAACAAAGTTTTTGATGAAACGGGTATTGGATGTATTTACATACCGGAAACTTCATAACACCAATGACATCGATTGTCGATAGACTAAAAATCAAAGCGATATATTTTCCTAGTCTTAAAGAGGAATTGGACTGACTAATCTCTTCCCACGGCTTTTACGACCAGTTGTATTTATTCACGTGACTCAAAACAATCACGGTAACACAATATTGCCGGAAACTGTCTGGAGAAGTAGCAGGAATGATGACTATTTCAAATAAATGACTTTCAGTTAATTTTACGCAATAGCCTTATGCCGGGTCCACACTGGCAACATGTCGCGCGACAACCTCGCTAATTTGCACGATAATTATCATAATTGCTTAAGAATTTTTACGATAATTATTATACTTCTCGTAAAATTTAACGAGGTTGTCGCACGACATGTTGCCAGTGTGGACCCGGCATTAGAAGCGTTATTTTGACTTCAATTTTATGTAATTAGATATCGTTAATGTAGTTTGTTCAACACGTGTGTGCTATCTGTGCTCCTGTATGGCTGTATGGCTGTGAGACATTGCATCTTATTAAGCTTCAAAGGTCTCGGCTTTTGAGCTTTGAGAATCGATGACTCCGTTAGGGGTATATTGGTACGACCGCGTGACAAACACCCGAGTCCATGAGCGGACACAGCAGCCTTCGGTAATTGAAGAAATCACGAAGAGACGCTTTACGTGGCTGGGACATTTGTTCCGGATGCCGCCAAAGAGTGCAACACTTCGTACCCTTGTGGCACAGCCTCGAGGGTTCCATCGTCGCGGCCGGCCCTTCCTCACCCTGCAGTGGTGCTACATAAGCGATCTACGCGCTACAATTCTGGCACGGCAGGAGGTCGATGGACCGAAGGAAGTTGTCATATGCCCTAATGCTGGGTCGTGACAAGGTGAAAGAAGAAGAATATTTACTTTAAAATTTTTGACGTATTTTATTATTTACCATTTAATTATTGGTCCATACTACATGATATTATATAACTTTTACACTATCCATAAAACTTATAATATTAATCAATAAATGAATATCGATGATAGATATACGCCTACAGTATCAAACGCTCCTTGCATGGTTAAAACGCCCAACAGGTACCTAGATAATATAAGATAGAATGTTGGAACGTGTGTAGCTGGAGGCAGATATACGATCTGCCAAACGAAAGCTTGGCTACAAAACATATGGAGTACAAAGAGCGGATTGACTATTACAAAGCTTTCTGCCTCTATATAAGTGCATATTATGCGATATTATAAATTGAAATTTATTCAATAGGTAACTCAATCTACCGGACATAAATTTAGACGGTGTATTTTTTACTAACCGTATATAACCTCACCTAGGCTATGTATCTATGTATACATATTTATGAATTCTATAACCTCTTTAAATTGCCAACGGCTTTTAAAATAGCTATGTCCCTGTACTCAGAGCTTTTAAAATCACTACACAAACGCCAATACACTATCAATGCACTCAGTGACAGTTTTAGATACTGATTTTGAGGCTCTCACGATAAATATAAATAAAAACCATAAATTATAACTTTTTTTTTGATTATTACTTTTTGAAAAACCCATTTAGGTACATAGTTTCCTAGTAAAATATCAATGTATCTTTATCCTTATATCACACCAAGATGCGGCCGCCTTTTCAATGTTTTGACGAATCGTTTGCACTATCCTCGTCGAAGAAAATCACCGCTGAAAATTTGGATGTAAAAAGAATGTCTAAATGTACAATCCCTGCCCCTCTATTCTATACACAAGGCTGCTATCGGCGATTATCGAGGGTAGTTTATCATTTATGTATGTATTGAGGTATTATAATTGTTACAATACATTTCTAGTTTTTGTTTACAAAAAATATATTTGTGCATCATATCTTAATTTACCTATATAAATTTAAGTTATAAATCGTATATTATTATAATTATAATTAATATAAATAAAATGATTCATATTAATATTAAGTTTTAATTGTAAGTTAATATTAATACAGAATGCGCATTACACATAATTGTGTTTTTATTACGCACACACGCTCTTCCAATCGCAATATTCCAACAATTCGTCATATTACCAATATATATTAAATTTATTAGAATAATAACTAAATAATAAAGGAAAATAAATCAAATCATTACTTCTTTCCAAACTTAGATCAAATGGAGCTTTTATTTACTTTTTGGTCATTCTTTCTAAGTATTAGGTCCATATTATTATAAATCCAAACTTTTACCCAAAAAAAATTTTTTTTTTTATAAAAATCGATTTTTTTTCCAAATAAATTTTAAAATTAATTAACAGCCCAAAACAGTAGTCAACGTTCAAAACTTAGCCCAGTCGCACATTGCAAATCTTTTCGACTGGGTTATAATCATAAATCAAAACTGGGCGCAATATCGCATCTTTCTTTCGTGCGCATATGTGATGCCATACCGGGACAATGACGCCACGTAGCTAGCCAAAATGAATGACGAAGTACGACATTGCGATATTATATATGTGCCATGTCAGGTGAAATTTATTACTTGCGGCACCAGCTGTTTTTTTTTTTTTAATTAAAATGCCACTTTTGAGCTGCATGAGGAGGGGTACATTAAAGTATTTTGTGAATACCAACAAAATCACATCGACATATTCGACGTTTTCAGTCGAGTCGAGTTTATATGTACGACCCGGCTTAGTAAATATACTACATCGTAGCAATATAGCCGGTTTATACGTGCATGGATTTACTGCGGGCAGTACGTATTATCGCGGCCATAATAAGAAAATGCACGAGTAAACAAGTATTATTATGCAAGTTGTAAGATTACATGCACGGATCAAAAAATTTCAGTGGTTTCTGATTTTATGACTTGTGCGATATCCTGCGCTGAAGAACGTTAGCGGTGAACCTGCCGGAAAAAATAAAAACTATACCGAGTAGAGGTAAGGTAAGGTAAGGCTCAGAGCAACAATATACTGAGCTTCGAAAACAAATGTTTGCGATAGATACTGGGTGTGCGGTGACTTTAGGAGCAACGAGGAGATAAGAGAACGCATCAAGCAGCCTCTCATCACGAGAGTGAAGAGGCGACGTTGGACTTGGCTCGGCCACGTGCTGTGGATGCCAGAAGAGAATTTCAACCTGGCTTACCAATTCTTCAAGCCAACCGGATTCCGGCGTCCTGGAAGGCTGCTTAATAATATCTTTAGAGTGTATACGGTGGAAATATGAGATTCTGGTTTGATATGGAACGATACAAGAAGACTGGCGAGCGACATGGATTCTTGGAGGCGCCTTGTGCTCCAACTATGCTCCAACTAAAGCAGTTATGGCCGAAGAAGATCAAATAGCACCATACAATGCCGATAACGCGTCTCACTTAGGTACCCTTGAAGAATAGGATTGGCGAGACAGTCAGCACTTTTGCGTTATTATCGTGATAGTTTAAGTTATACACTATTGGTACCAATAAATCCATGCACGTGTAGAGTATTACACGCTTTATAACTTTTTTCTACACTGATACGCCTCTTTGCCTGATTACCTCGCATAATATTAGGTCATATGATATTTACTTATATTAATATATTACTACACTCAATTAAATGAACTGTCAAACGGCTATTAACACCACAAGTCATCCGGTGTTTCCACTTTAACATTTTAAATATTGTGCATAATCACAAAAATCCTAACGAACAAATTATTATTTTTTAAACGTGATAATTGCGTGGATTGTTTGTATACCGCATTCATTTTACATTATTAATATCATATTGCATTTCGCTTTTTGCTAGCGGCTATTAAAATACTCAGAGTGAAATTGTTCGAAAGCATTTAATTTTACAACGAAGACACCGCGGCAATTATAATCGATGCGATCGACTTTTATAATAGACCAATAAAATTATTCAATATGAATTAAAAGCTCAGTCGCAAAGGAAGGCGGTTATTATCCACACATACATCCGCAATAAAAGTTTCTTCTGGATATACTTAGCGAAGCTATGAGTATAATACTAAAAAGCTTAGTTATTGTAAGTAATCGTAGTGATGTAATGATAATATTTTATCAACATACCGTATATTCGTGGGGTAACTGCCAAAAGTTGGAGAGTCTCGAAATCATATTATGGAGTAATTGCCATTTGAAGTTTCACATGCCATTTAAAATCAGGCATAATGCTAATTTATTTGTGCTTTATGTGCATATTCTATATATTGGATGAACATGATTTTTTTTCTAGCAAACTTACATATTTCCACCTCTGGCTGAAGGCCTCCCCTTTGCTTCCTCCACTCTTTTCTATCTCTAATTCTTTGCTATCATGTACATTCACACACATATTATATTTCTTTGTTTTTAGATGTCATAATATAATATATGTCGTAATGTTCACTATATTTAATATAAAATTTGATTTGATTTGATCCACCGAACTTTATAAGTTCGCCTATCCAGCGTGTTTTGGGGTGTCCATGTGGGCGTTTACTACCCTTTGGGTACAACTGTATGACGGCATTTATCCAGCGGTTGTCCACTCGCCAAGCAAGATGTTCAGTCCATTGCTATTTCATCTGCTTAGCGAACTCTATCACGCCATACTTCTAATAGTACTTTTATAACATATCTTATAATATATAAATAGGTATATATTATTGTAAAATAAAAAGTATACATATTTTCAGAATGATTTTTAACTAACTTCCCGACTAGCTAGACCTAGACATTTGAAACTTTTAGAATATATCAGAACACGATGACAATGCATTATTATAATACTTTTAGCCATCTTTAAGCAGAATTGAATTCATTTTCAGTTAATTTTGTTATGTATGAAAAGTTAGTTCGGAAAAAATCCGCAAGGTGGCGCTGCGATCGAATTCAATACTTGCACTTTAGCGTAACAGCATTCGACGATTTTGAAAAAAGAATTAACTCGCTTTCCTGTTTTTTGTTTGTTTGTTTTTTAAGTTTTAAAAATCAAACTAATAAATGTTTGAAAATTTCTTATAATTGTCTCTCTATTGCGCATTTGATCATTTTCTTTCAAGTTGATGGGATCATTTATTAATACATAGAATTGTCAAGTTTATACGATTCAACAGAATTAAAAAATGTGGTATATAAAAAGTTTTTTTTATCTTGTAATTATTTTTGTTCTTAAATGTATTTGTCTTCTGTTCATAAGCGCTCTCCAAATTGAGTTACGGTAGGCGATCGGTTTTTGTATTCTAAATTAAATTAGTTATTACTTTAATTACTAACCGACGTCACGGATCACTCCAATATTTTCTGTTTAGTTTATATATTTTCTCATGTGTGTTTTCAGAATTATGTAATATGTTCAATAATTAGAATGGTACGAGTGCATTATTAAAATTATGTGAATTTTATAATTCGTTGAATAAAATAAATAGTTCTTAATTAAAAGTAGGTATATGTCTTCCACTTACACAGGTATTTTTCTATTTAAAAAAATGTATAAGTAAGCATATCTTTTCTTCAATCAAGAATTTTCTCCACTATTGAGACGTCCGTAGAAATGTGAGCAGAGATGTTCAAGAAGACAGTCGTGATGGAGTGATGTCACTCGGCTGATGAATTTACAGTCAGATGTAAGCTAGTAGCTTCTACTGTTACTAATGGCTAAGTATTCCTCTTATTTATACTCTGTTTAATTTATTAATCCACCACTAGATACTGGCTTATATGAGTGACTCTAACGAGGTGCAATTTAATACGTAGGGCCAATTAAAAGATTTTTCTAAAGACTTATCATTCTTTAGTATTTATATATGGAAAAAACTTGTTTTCTAATAAGCAAAATATATTATATTACTCAAAATAGATAAGGACGCATTATTCATTGTATTAAGTACTTAATTAAAAAAAAAACATGTTCTCTTTTTTAATCTAAATACCTATAAGTAGCGGTAATTTTCTATTACGATGTAATCGAGTCGTCAGAAGATTAAAAAGGGGATTCGAAACAGTACCTATAAACAAGTCATACGATAATTAAATTATTATATTTTAAAAAAGATGCATTTTTATCAGAAATTGAGTATAAAACATTACCCAAAGCATAATAAAATACATGCATTTAACATCACCACTCAAACAGATAGGTAGGAATAGGTAGGATAGGAAAAAATCACTACGTAATATGTATTTATTTATTTTAAAAAGACACATTTATAACATAACAAATTATTAATTCAAGACGTTCACAACATGACATTTAGAATAAAAAGTACAGGTAAATCAACTTAGTAGAAAAAACAAAGCAAAAAATAATTAACAAATAATAGTTGCAGACGGACGAGTTTAGATGTGCGAGCCGTTTTGGCTAGGGCCATCATTGATCTCACTATATGAATTTTAGTCGTTTTGGTAATGTTTTTTTCTCTATTCCAAATTCGTTGCAGTTACGACATAGCTTTTTTTTGCAAATACTTTTCTCGTTTAAATTCCAATTTCGAAATAATACAAAACTTCGAGTGGCGGGACTATAATGTTTCATTGCAGTAAAATGCATCATCATTAGATGAGAAAAAATCTTCAAACAACAAAACAACAAATGATTTCATACTAATGAATGAACCCAGATAATAAAAAGTTCTGACTCAAATCAAAACATGACTTACATTATGTGTGATTCATTGTGATTGTTTGCGCTCATAATAACATCGTGGCGGATCATGGTTCTGAGACGCAGTTTGCATGTGGCGCTCGTGTTGTGACAGAGCAGCGGGCGGCTGTGGGCTTTCGATTACCTCCGACAAAGTACTTATCTCATATGCCGAAACAATGTCCCGCTGGGAACACGAAACGCAAAGCACGTCCACATTTCACATTATGTGTTTATTTTCTACAATTTTAACTAACCTTTAATTAACTTAACTTGGGCTCTATATTTTCAATTTATTTAATTTTTAAAAAATATCTTGGACATTACAAATTATAAGCTTAAGACGTTCACAACATGACATGAAACATTATTATAAAGAAGAAAGAAAAAGAGACGTAATAAAAGGGATAAAAATGAAAATATAAAAATAGAACATAATATTATAAAGAAACAAAAGCAGTGAAAATACAATTATACACCTATAGAAGTTCAAATAAGTACAACGAGTTTGCTAAGGAGACCTTATTTTAAGAATTTATAAAATAGCGTCCACCTAAATTCACTCTCACGCAAGTGGAATATAATATCAACACCTGAAGCAATTTGGTTGAACATAGTTATCGCCCTCCCTTGGCATTACCGGTGGCAGGTTAGTTCTGCACCTTGGGAGAATAAACAACTGATTCTCCCTATTTCTAAGAAAGTTATCAGAGTTAAATTAACTCTATATTATACAATGTGTGCCCCATGCAGGCCTCTAAATGAACCGGAGCGCACCGGAGCACAGTTTCGATTCGTGAAATCGATAAAATTATCGCTGCGTCTCGTGTAAAAATTAATTTGACCGTCTGAGCTAGATAAGCCATTTAACAAAAAATCTAATACACTTATTTTTATAAAATACACACAAAATTTGACTCCGAGCGCTCCGGTTTGTAAACATTTCCATTACAAGTGCTGACCACGTATTGTCTATAATGTGTATTAACCCCATGTCTATAACTCTGCCATTCTTGGTGATATTGACTTGTGTGTCTCTGATAACTATCTTAGAAATTGGGAGCATCAGTTGTTTGTTCTCCCAAGGTGCAGAACTAACCTGCCATTGGTGATGCCATTTAGGAGGGCAATAACAGTGTTAATATAATAACAAAAATACCAATTAAAATGTTGTGCCAACCATTTTTTAATGGTGCCTTGCAGCTAAAATCAAGGCATAGTAATATGTATATTACAGTAACGAAGACTTCATGTTGGATTGAGATGAACGATATGTACCTACCTAGGTACTTTTTTTATTAATTAAAAGGACATTTTTCGGTTCTTCTAATAAAAATATAAGTGAACGAAATCGGTTTTGATAATTATTTATAATGTAAATTAGGCAATATAATTGTGTTTTATTAAAATTGATAGATTAAGTTAAATTGAATACCTTTAACTTATTCAATCGATTTGTTAATACGTTGTTAAAGAGATATGAGAACTCTTTATAACATTAAATTTGTTTGGTTTTTGGAATCGTCTATAATAAAATTATTTGCCAATCGCCTAATGTGAAGAAAAGATTTTATTAAGAGAGCAATATTCTCGAGCTAGTTTGAGGCTTGAACGGGGCTTTAGAGGTGCAGAACAATCGTCAAACACATCCAAAGGCGGACGACGACGACGTGTGTGGTGTATCAGAAATGTATGCAGTTATAAAAAGCAGGCACTTGGAAAAAATTACAGCATGGAATCTGACAGCGGTCCCAACTTATTTGGACACACATAATTTATAATCTTATTGTTTTAAAAAGACCAGACTATTTTTGCATAGAGAAATGGGCGTAGGAATCTTTTA
This sequence comes from Rhyacophila brunnea, assembly GCF_057557595.1. Taxonomy (NCBI): domain Eukaryota; kingdom Metazoa; phylum Arthropoda; class Insecta; order Trichoptera; family Rhyacophilidae; genus Rhyacophila; species Rhyacophila brunnea. The sequence continues at coordinate 34,546,762 of NW_028232806.1, read as the reverse complement.
ATGTTATTCGGAGAGTGTAACCTTCTTCTTATTTTTAAATGGTAATTATAATATTAAATATAATAGTAATTAAAATCAACGCGAAAAAAACCAATGTTTGATGTAACAGCACCTGTCCCGATCCAGATTTCCCTCTGATTAGCGACGGGCAAAACATCGAGAGCGTCGACAGATTCAAATATCTGGGGGTAACACGTCACGGAAGGTAGCATTTTGCAGAGAGAGCTCGCTATCCGAATGGGAATGGCTGGAGCAACATTCAACTCAATGCGGAGTGTCTGGGACTCACGATTGTACTCGGTCAAAACCAAATGCCACCTAATCGACGCTTGCATTCTGACGGTGGTGCTTTACGGTAGCGAATCATGGCACCTTACGAAGGCTCTGAGCAACCGTATACTGAGCTTCGAAAACAGATATTTGTGACACGATACTGGGTGTGCGGTTGGTGGTATAACTTTAGGAGCAACGAAGAAATAAGAGAGTGCACCAAGCAGCATCTCATCATCCTGAGAGTGAAGAGGCGACGTTGGACCTGGCTCGGCCACGTGCTGCGGATGCCAGAAGAGAATTTCAACCTGGCTTGCTTGTTTTTCAAGCCAACCAGATTCTGGCGTCCTGGAAGGCTGCTAAATACTATCTATAGAGTGTATACGGCGGAGCTACGGGATGCTAGTTTGACCTGGAACGATGCAATAAGACTGGCGAGCGACAGGGATTCTTGAAGGCGCCTCGTGGTATCCATATGCTCCAACTAAGGGGCGGATATGGCCGAAGAAGAAGAACATTATAATATGGCTTATAAAATTAGCGGTAGGTTCTGTCAGAGACGTAACCGCAGGTTTAGTACATCGAAGAATACGCATATATCTGTGTCTAAGTCAAGGGTGTCATTTTATTAATAATTAGTACATGATATAAAATATAATATAAAAGGGCTTGCTATTTTTTTAACACAAAGTTAAATCGATACGTTCAACTGCGGTGGCATCTTTTCGGATTCCTTAGTTAGAGTATAGCTGATTATATATTTGTGACTCATATATTCAGACGATGTTTTGGACACCCAACTTTTGGCACTTGTTTGGTATATAATGTTTCAGAATATTAAAAGATATGTCACTGTTTTACATAGACTTTCTTTTTCAGGCAGAGTCAAATATGCGTTCCTCTGCGGCTCAGTTCAGACATATACGTCTCTCCTCCATACGAAACTCCGATTTCAGTCATTATTGGGAAAATGAAATTTAAATTTTACTAATTAAGAGCATACATAATATGTGAAACGGCAAACAATTTTCAAAAGTAGGTGAAACGAAATTTCGCAATCGTCGCCAATCGGAGACTGATAGTCGAGGTGTGAACACGTCATTTTGTTTTGTGATGGCGTCGGAGGAATATATTCTTAAATCGTGTAAAGATGACTAATAAACGTTCCGCGTGTACTTGAAAAAGAAAACATGTCAATGAATATACTATTATTATTACGAATATAATAATAAACATATCATTAAAAGGACGCATGTTGAATTTGTATGACTAATTATATTTTGTTCGGCTCGCGTCATTTGCACAATCCGCGCATCACCTAGTCACGATCTTTTTAGACCATGCCTAAGCGGAAGTATAGCCTTAACATAAATCTAGGCTATAATTATTATTTATAATAAAAATGGAAAATTGTGCTTGTCTAATTATGAGAAAAATTAAATAATGTCCAACTGTAGGAAAAAGAGTCTAGAAGAAAATGTAGTATCATATTCAATAGCCATTTCAAAAACAGTGAAAATAAAGTTTTTTTTGTTATAGTATTGGGGTGACGATATTATTAGACATTTAATTTAATACATCATACATTACGATCGGGGTTTCGTGCTTAACTTACCATTAATGTCTTTTAGTTAGATTGGAATCAGATAACTACTGCAGCATTAATTCGTCGTTTTACGTATGTATTGAATATTAAGATATCATTGATTAGATTAGATTAGATAATGTATTATAGTTGTAAAAGTTTCTGTTGTAATTGTACAATTATTACGTACTTTAATGTGAATTCTTCATTTAAAAGATAATACAATATGTAATAGATAAATGATAAAACTCAAATTAATAAATTGACTACTTTATTCTAACATTAATATTAGTAGGTATAAGGACGGGGGTTGTTAAACTCAGGTGAGGCTGACAGGGCTTTAGACTGGCGGCCCGGCGTGTCGGATTGACCGGGTAAGTGAGATAAACACACATCATAAATAATTAGCTTTAATAGTAGAAAAAGTACTAAAAAAGTTTAATAGTAACAAATCAATACAATAAAGTTATTTGGCTTTTGGTGAGTGTAGGTCATGGCCCCCACATCCTGAAGCGGGCCCCCAGACTATGATGTTTGGCGGGCCCCCTACCTATCGCTAAGGGTAAAGGCAGTGTGATGCGCTACAATAGCGTTTTCCATGGTGTACGCGGTAAAATTAAGGTGTATTTTTAGCAATTTTTTGTATTTTTAATATGTCCTACATCTATTTCAATTATGGAGTTGTCGAGTATCGGCACACAGTTAAAATTGTATCGTACAATTAAATATTTTAATTATTAATAATTATTGAATTAAAATAGCGCAGGCGAGTTTTTTCTACTATTAGAGCAAATTTGTGCTCTGTATTTATCTCACTTATCGGTCGACTCGTCACGCCGCGCCGGGACCTTCCTGAGCCCGGGCCTCTAGACTAGAGCCCTGTCAGCCCCCCCCCCCTTGTGGGGGCCATGGTGTAGGTACTACTGAAATGGAATAGTACAACACTTTCGTCCATTAGAATTGGTAATATTTGATGATATTCCGGAGGCTTTGTATTTTTGCAGCATTTTATGGCTTTATGGTCTATGGAAACAGGCTTCGCAATTCTATATTATTAATCTATTTTGCGAATACGGCGATACATTATGTGAATAACGTTGGTACAGAGTGGTCCAAGCGAGAGAAAAAAAATGAAAAAAAAAACGGTGCAGTGCTGATACGCCATTTTTTGGCTCACGTTTACTAATCATAAATCGTATTAATTTCTTTCATGAAAACAATGGTCAATAAATGTTAGGAATAATAGCGTGCAGATAACAATCTACTAGGGAGTGTGCTATTGGTCGTTTGAATATTATTATAATCTAACGCTAACGGATTGTTAACATAGTATCGGCTGATTAATGGGCGTAAGTATCACACATGCCTTAATCATTTGTAATATAATAAAAATTAATATAAGTATAGGGTGGCGCGTATTTTTTTTGACACTTAAATTCATTAAAGGTTGCCTTTAATTTTTATACAGTCAAACTCCGTTATTACGATCACGGAAATAGCGAGATCTCGGATGTAATGAGTAAATATTCGTTGATATTTTAGTTTATGATTTTTTCCATACATTTATTCATCTTTATTATGAGCTACTTATCGGATATACCGAGCAAAAATACGTCAAAATTTTTCCTAAAACTGTAACTGTAAAAATGTGTCGATTGTTTAAAAACAACATTTAACAATAAAATCTGACCGGGCAGTTAACTGGACCAATGCTGCCGGGATCGGATTACGTTTACGACACTAGTTAAGTGTCTAAGTACCTACCTAATTGGTGTTTTCGCCGACAACATTGAAAAAGTATACACGCATATGGTTGAAATTTCATGTTAAAATAAGTCAGTAAGTACCTACCAGCGTTCATTAATAATAAACAACTTTTTCTAGTTTATGAATGCCATGCTTGTTTCGGGATAAAATTCTAATTGTGTATTTTTATTTGAATTGCGACTTTTTGTATTATGTGACCGCTCATTTAAAAATACCTATTCTCTGATATAACGAGTAATGCTTATAAAGAGCAAATTCAGTCGGTCCCATCTTCCTCGTAATAACCAAGTTTGAATGCATTACTATTATAATCGAAAATGTAATGTGTAATATTATTATAAATTAACAGTAGCACCTGTGAATAAAAGCTATACTTAACTATTTTGTCAACTGTAACGAACTGCTGCAAGTTTTTAATTAAAATTTCATTTACACAAAAAATATACAAATAATAATACAATTTAAAGGCAACACCATACAATTAAGAGTTAAATAATTAAAAGATAAAAAGAACTTTTTATATACAACGTTTTTAAATTTTCTGTTGAATCATATAAACTTGACTTGAACTTAAACGATCAAAAAAAATTGTACTTGATAGAAATACTGAATAATGAAATGTCATTTCATATTGATTTCCATAGTAACGCACGTATATATTATTTAAAAATTTAGTTGCTAGGACCCCCTAGCAACCAATAATGGTATCGAAATAACTTTTCATACAAAGCAGAATTAACTAAAAACGAATTTAATTATACTTAAAGATGGCAAAAAGTATTAAAAAAATGCATCGTGTTCTGATATATTCTAAAAGTTTCAAATGTCCTGCTAGTCGGAAAGTTAGTTAAAAATCGATTGCTAGAGTTGTACCGGACAAATAAGAATACGACCTAAGAAAAATGTTGTGAAAAGACATCTATCTAGGCTAAATTAATATTAAATCCGAGATTGCGTCGTTTACTGTATCCATACATAATGTACGTGATAACGTAGGTAGTACATCTACGGAAAAGGGTATTTTAAATTTCAATTTCAATTCAATTTATTTATTTTTTTACATATTTTTGTGGACATTACAAATTAAAGACTTTCACAACAGTAGTAGTCTAGAAAAGCTTAGCGTGAGTAACCTATAAAGAAACCATTTTATCACGTTTATCTAAGGAGTAGTAACAATGCACAAACATCAAAGAAAATCCCTAAGTAAAGTTGGGTACAAACGCTATTCATTTAATAAATTCCTTTTTTTTATTCAATAACGATTTATTGTGAATTATTTGATGAATAGAAAAACAGTTAAATTTAAATAACTAATTTATATTGTATTTCAGGTAAGCTAAAACAAAAATAATCTACGAATATCTCAAAAATGTAGATAATGACTTTCACTATTATTCTGAGCTTTTTTAACCAGTGCTAATACTGCAAACCGCAAAAAAATCTCATGATAGTATTCCTTACCACAAAATAACTTAACTGTACTAGTGTTCGAAGAATCTTACTACTTTATATATGCATGGACAGGAAATTTTGTATTTGAAACACGAATAAAATATATGATTTGATCAACACAATTTCATGGAGAATAGTATAACACCTTTTGACAAGAAATTTTATACGAGACGTACAGCTGTTGAGTCACCGGATATCGTATATCGTAAAACGAAGTTTATTATTATAAAAAAAACAAGTCATTATAGGTCAGACATTATTGTTGTTTTTCGTATACCAACCACTTAATGTAACAGGTCATTATTAGATTGTTATAATTATTATGAAATCTGTGGCTTTGAAATAAAAATACTCAACAATTATTCAATTTAATATACACTATAACATAGGTAGAAACGTGATTTCTATACAAATAATTACATGATAAAAATAAACTTGTTGTATACCTACCATGTTTTTTAATTTTCTGTTGAATCATATAAACTTGACAATTCTATGTATTAATAAAAACTTTTTATTGTATTATTTGATAGAAATACTGAATAAATATAGAATACTTACTGAAATGTCATTTTGACATTTCATATTGATTTCCATAGTAACGTACGCATATATTAATAATTTGACCCTAGCAACTGACAATAATAACTTTTCATACAAAACAGAATTAACTGAAAATGTATTCAATTCTGCTTAAAAATGACTAAAAGTATTAAAAGAATGCAATGTCTTTATGTTCTGATATATTCTAAAAGTTTCAAATGTCTAGCTAGTCGGGAAGTTAGTTAAAAATCTTCAATCGTCCAATACAAATCTTGGACAAACAAGAAAAAAATGTGCTGGACACACAAGAAAAAATCTGTTCTGGACAAACAAGAATACGAGCTAATAAAAACGTGGTAAAATATTGTAAGTGACAATTTGAAACTTTACACAAGGGCAATTTGAAATAAGACTTTTATTGTTTTCCATAGAATGTCGTTTTGCCTTAAATCAAACTAGTGAACATGACAAGTATAGACCAAATTAAAATGACAACTAGAACTCTCTTAATTAATTTACGTTCCGTCATTAATTGTTGACATTTTTTAAATTTAGATTTTTGGATAGTTATTAAAATATTTTTGAATTTACATACAATGGTAAAAGTAACAACACTGCATCACACATATTGAATTTTTTTTTTTAAACAATAGTTTCTATCGCTGCTGGTTTACTGAATCAATTCAGACCATAAGAACCAATAGACAATATTAACGAAATTTGAGAAACGCTTCAGTTGAAGACTAATTATTGTTAATTTCGGATTACTTTTAATTTAATCCGATTAAAACTTTTCGTCAGAATTAGATACTGTGCAGTCGATGGTGTGATTGAAAAATCTCGTCTCGAGAAATTAATTTTCCAAAATTTCGAAAATTCTCTTTTCTCAAAAAGTCATCAATGATAATATTCTCGTCTCGAGAAACTATAACTAGGCTTAACTGCCCAATAATCTCGGTTATTTTGGCCGAGAGAGCTAAAAAAGGTATCGACTTTCATTGTGAACGGAATTTCTTTTTTTTATAGTATTCTCGAAAACGGTCGAAAGCTCTATTAAATTTGTAGGTGACTAAATTGGTAAAATACATTGACCGGAAACTAATTGATACAGGTTCGAGTACTCTCCGGCACTTATATTTCTTCAAGAATTTTCCCAACAGGCATGATTCTGATAACATATTTCAAAATTATCTTAAATCTTTAATAAAAAAATAAACTACGCGCTTTTCGCCTCACGGGGGTTCTACCCCCCTAGGCTCCTCAGATGGTAGTTACTTATGCCCTGACGGCATGAAACATGCTTTGCCTACTGATTCTCTGAATGCTGGTTGTCCAAATTTTAAAGAAAATTTATTTGTCAAAGTAACCGAATCCAAAGGATTCAAACAATTTTACTTCTCTGAAAATTATGTAATTAGGTACAATAATAAAACTAAAGAAGTAATAATAACAGTCGAACAATACGTCGCACAGAATGTAGGCTACTGAACGTAAAATGAAAATAATCGGCGCGCGTAAGTAATTGGGGCGGGGCTCGGGCGGGCTGCGCGTCTATAGTTATTCGACGTCTATTTTTCGTAACGCTTTTGTGTCGGAGACCACGAGTAAAACATTTTCCATGTTAAAATAATTTATTGTATGTTAATTTTCAAGTTACGTAATTTTACCGGTTTAACAAACATTTTACAATAATACTCGTATTATCATGACAAACATACATTAAATAAATAAATTTACAACACTTTTCGTTCATCAATTGAGTATATTAGTGTATCGTATATATTAAATTTTAATTACTGGGTGACATTAAATGTTATTTGGTTATTACTACTTATATTAGATTTGATTAATCACTAATCAGATGTAGAAAATCCTTAATAAATGTGTGTTTATAAATGTCTATGAACACAGGTTTAAAACCTGTCGTTTATAAATGGATTAACACGTAGCTTGATGGATTAACGAAGACTAAAATAAAATAATATTAATATTGGTATGTATGCATACTTATAATAATGTGACGTGAAAGATTGTCAGACACACAGTGTACTGTCTCTATTACACACATGCCCATTTCGACTTTTATAATTGACTTTTTCCATGCGTCATTTTTTTTTCCAATCCCGACAGCAGTAATTATTTCCCAACGAAATCCGTTCCTTTAATCGCCACCAATAAACCAATTATAACTGAGACAGCGTGATACTTCAAAGTGAATAAATATTTTCGATACGTAAAAAAAATATATTAATAATTCGCGAGCTGATGTCTTTATTCGGCACGGTGTAAGGCTATTATCGGGCACTGTGCGATGCTCGCTAATCGAAAATTAATTTGACAGAAGATGTCTTAAGGCCGGTCTTCACTGTCTTGTTGTATTCAAGTGTATCGTATCATCGTTACATATAACCACATAATAACAGATAGACTAAGATAGCAACATGAAAGCTAGTTGCCATGGACCAAGGTTTTGAATGCAGGCTATCTTTATAAATATGACCCAACTCCGTGGCCCTTACAAGGGTAGGGCTGACAGGACTCTAGCCTGGCGGCCTGGCGTGGTGGGTCGACCAGGTAAGTAAGAAAAACATACCACAAATTTTCTCGAATAGTAAAAAAAAGTAGGGCTTTGCAATGCAATTTGATGTGATAATAATATAATGATTTGATATAATTAAATGATAATTCATATTATTTAGAATTTTATTTTATAATTATTTTATTAAGTATGTTTCCTGACTTACAAAATGGCTTTTTATCCGATATGGCGAAGGGTTGCATGTAATTGGGCTACTACAAAAAGAAATCAACTGGATATATTTATAAATCGATGAAAATACACAGAATCACATTGACTCTGGGGATCCGCGGTAGGTAACCGTTTAAGGAATACTACTGTCGAAAACGATAGTTAGAGGGGCCCGCTTCAGGATGTGGGGGCCATGCCCAACCCAACGAGAAAAAAATAAAATATGTCGGTAAATATAATACTTAATACTTCTTCTTATTTTTCGTCAGGACCCATGACTGAGGATTGTAGCCCAGATGATTCGCCGTCGAAGAGCTTTCTCAACGGACTAGCCCGACTTCTCTCGGTACTTCTCTACAACACTCAAAGTCTGTGACTACTGGAATAACTGTGGCACTCATAAATTGGTATAATTATCTAGGGCATCCAACGTTAAAGTCAAAACAGTGCGGATGACATAAACGGATACCAACGATCCTAATAATTAGGACCATTAAACCACGCGTATTTGATAACCACGTGCAATAACTCGTAGTCGAATAGTAGGTCATTAGCAAGTGCAAGTAGTTACATCTAAAAAAAATATTGGAGAAATTCCACGACGTACCTACTTTGATTTAAGAAACAAAAATCGAATGGCAAAGTAGCTTGATTTGGAAGAACGCTGATGAGTAGGTATTAAAATTGACCAATAGTTAAAATTTGACGCTATTAGTATGTCACGCAGTAGCATAATGGATAAATGCGACGGATGAGGCGTAAACTTGGGAGATACAGGGTTCGATTCCCCGTCGGGGTGACTTACTTTTTTTCAAAAAAGATTTTTTCTATTGGTTATAATATACTCTCTCAGAAAGTGTTTTTCAAAATTATATATGTTCAGTAGGTCAGATGTTTGTCGCTAGACTAAAAGTGCATTAAAAAGTGCGGTATTTACAGTGTAAATATGGAAGTTAATGTCACTTGCTAGATTTTGTTTACCCCGCCACTTCCCGCCAAAATGGGATCCCCCAAATGAAATTTCGGTGTGCGCGTCCGCATATTAAAACACAGACGTATCTATTGAAAATAACATAATTCTTTAATATTAATTTAAAACTATCCCATATGTCTCCACATTCGACATCCGTAGCCTGATATTCCATATCCGGTTGGGTAAACCGGTTCCCATTAATTTTGTGTTCCCTGTGTATAACATAATCTTCTAAGGCAAGCTCAGGCAGGCTTTATCAGGGTAAATGCCACTTGTAATTATTATCTGTAGGTAAGTTTTGAGGTCCAACTCATATCTTATATTTAAATAAAATAATACAAACTAAAAAAAATACTCGAGTACCTATTCTTGCGTGAATAATATAGTGTACATAATTATAAATGTCAAAAAATCGTTGGAACATACATACAGAAAAGTTGAATAAAAGTATAAAACGGTATCAAAAGAGTGTCAATAAAATTAATAATGTAAACAGTCACTGACCTTATCCTGGAAGACTCTGCGTAGTGAATCCCTAGTATACTTCTGCTCCTCTTGTTTGAGAATATGCGCACACTCCTTCAGCAAAGCAGAGTGCAATCTCTCTCGGATACTTTCTTCTTCCATGCAAGACTTCCTGTGACCTTCTCTGGAAGCGACGAGCAGCTTGTTGACGTCACTTCCTCCCTCAGGCCGTTTCCCGTTGGCCCCGTTACAAGATGGCGGCGGCGCGTCCGTTTCCGGCTGGCCGACTGGCTCGTCTATCTTCATTTGAAAATGCATCTTAGACAGGTGATCGGGCATTTCGCACATGTCTGACGCCATGGTGTTGAGGGAATTTTCAAACTTCATCTCAGCGACGTTGGCAGGGTTGCCGCTTACATAGTCACTGTCCTCCATGACATTTTGGCCGGACGTGTCCATTATTTTTGTGTTTTTAACTTCACTAGCCATTTTTTATATTCATTTATAATATTATAAAGATTTATCAATCACCAGCAATCAATCTTTGACACTGTTTTATTATTTACTGAACTGGAAATAATTAATTTCAATATTACACAAGAAATATAGGCGGCATCACCATCGTCAAAGCTAGACGTTTATTAATTAGTATCAAAAATCATATACCTATATTAAACTTGTAAATGGTATTTTCCGATATTTGTTTCTTTATAATAGGTATGGTGTAACCATTCCAAATTCAAAACGCTGTAATCTGATATACCTATACACATTTTAAACAAGATTTAAAAAAAAAAAAAGAAGTTCGTAAATACTGTCACTTGCATACTACCCACTCATTTTATAGAAGATTTAAAAAAAACAAATGAATACCTACTTATACCCCGTTTACATGTGCATGGATTTACTGTTGACAGTAAGAAAATGTATGGGTAAACATGTCTGCAGTTGGCAAGATTGCATGCATGAATCAAAAAAGTTTGGAAGCTTCTGAATTTTTATGAGACAGTAAGATTTTTTCAATCTGCGCCTGCGCAGAAGAACGATGATGGCGAACCTGCCGACAAAAAAACGAATTTACAGGTTGACCGATCTTCACGAGCTGTCAAATAGTACGAAATAGTACAATACAATGACAACATCGTGTCTCGCTCACTCTAAAAGAATGAATTGGAGAGACAGTCAGCACTTTTACGTGTAAATAGTTATTGTAATGATATCATAAGCACTATTGCCGCCAGTAAATCCATGCACGTATTCAGGCGCTATTATTATATCTTCTGTTACTTGCATAGATACTATGTTTTTATGACAATTCATTATTATTTGCAGAAAGTGTCATTTTCAAAACGTATTTTTGTTTATTGATTGTTAAGAATTCAAAAAATGTATTTTCTCTATCTACATAATGATAAATTTTCATTCACCTTCTTTCTGAGCTTAGTTAAATCTAACAATTATTGCGTATCTAACAAAATTGCATGTGGAGTGGGCAAGGTAAAGAAGCTGCTTCAAAGAAATCAAAATGTACTGTAGCAGCATAATATGCAATTTTATCGAAGTGATAGGACCCACTTGCAGGCGTGCAATGGTATTATTAGTTCAGCAGAATAACTTGGGTGCCATCAATTAAAAAAAAAATGTATTTTCTCTACGAATCTGCGAATATATAAAATGCCATCTAACAAAATTTCGTGTGAAGAGGGCAAGCTAAACGGTATTCACTTAAATACAAATTAAATTTTAAGATACCTCTGTATTATTCTACTTAGCAAATCTCATACCACAGTACATTTTCTCCCGTATGGAGTTGATCCGGGCAAATATTAACGATAATTTCTTCTCCAATAACAAAAATATTGACTAACAAAGATTTTTAGCCATACGCTCAGTTCCTTAATGACTATAGAACAAAATTGACTGAAATAAAAATCATACCATAATGATTGATAATACAGTTTGACCCCTTAGCCCATTGATAAACAGTGCATTGAAAGATTTTGGTTTCAGCAGCTAATCTACTACCTTACAATTTTTTCCTGGCTCTATCAGACCACGAAATTCTTTGAAAACAACTTTTTCTATAAATTGAGAAGCCAAGAAGGTGATGCGATTCTGGTTTTTAGAACAGGATAATTATTATTTTCAAAGGGTAAACGTCATTACAGGAGTAGTGGACAAAGTGCATTATTTAACTTTCATGGGAGTATATTATAAAATAAAATAATAAATCGTTTTATAAGCGGGTCAAAGTTACCTGAATTGAATCTAAGTGAGTATAAAACAACACATTGAATATGATTAACGTGTATATATTAAAATAATATCTGTGTTATTGCATAAGGTAACTCTATTGCTTTATTGGGCGATATTTTTTTACTATTAACAATCACTCGTGAGATAATATAAAGATATTTTACAATATTATTAAGTAATAAACAATAGTACGGCATATCCGCTATAAAATTATGATCAGTACATTGAACCGTGCTAAGAAGATATATTTGAATTAACAGGTATTTAAACCGGTCCCAATCTAATTGTATGCATTATATACAGTGCATAGACAATATACTAATTTAAGATAATATAATATAGTGTTTGAGTTTATTAATACTATACAAAGGTATTGGTGACTATTGCACATTGTTTTTCTTTAATTTTTATATTTTACAACGTTTTTCTTAGCTCGTATTCTTATTTGTCCGGTGGTTGTTCGTCCGGTACAAATCTGGCAATCGTTTTTAACTAACTTCCCGACTAGCTAGACATTTGAAACTTTTAGAATATACCAGAACACGATGCCAATGCATTTTTTTAAAATACTTTTAGCCGTCTTTAAGTAGAATTGAATTCATTTTCAGTTAATTCTGTTTTGTATGAAAAGTTATTTTGGAAGAAATCCGTAAAAAGTAAAATACTATTATTGGTTGCTAAGGGGGTGGTCCTAGCAACTAAATTATTAATGTATACGTGCGTTACAATGGAAATCAAAATGACATTTTAGTATTCTATATTTGTTTGTTTTTTATTTACTTCATATCAAGTACAAGTTTGAGCATATTGAGCATAATAATTCAACATAAAAATTAAAAACGTTGTGTATAAAAAGTTCTTTTTATCTTATAATTATTTTAAATACCGTTTTATTGCGACTATACTTGATTTTATGTTAATACTCAATTCGATCATTTTATGGTTTATTAACTGTAATATATAGTACTTAACTGATATATTTAGGTATAAATTACTAGATAATATTCTTAAATCTAGATCGTCTGTATGATGTTTTCATTTCCCTCTACCCAATTTCCATCTCACTGTTTTAAAGAAGGTATGTTGATTTCATAATATAGATAATATAAGATTCTATATATTGAATATACATACATAATTTGAAAACATCTCATGCATATACACACTAGAAAAAATCATTTTGTAGACCTATCTTAATATACTAAAACCGATAGGTAACATTATAACGCAATTCGATAAGCATTTCATGTAACAACTACTCATAAAAATCGTCGTAATTTAAAGCATACTGGTGCGAATCCAGCAGATACAGGTTCAAGTCCCGTATTTTTTCTACAGAATGATTTTTTCTAGTGTGTATAATATATGCATGAGATGTTTTAAAATGATGTATGTTTAATATAGAAAAATTGAACACATACTACATTTTCTGGAAAGTATAGAAATTCTTGATTATAGATATTATTCTTATTATAGATTATCTAATTTTTTAAATAAAATATATGAAATCGTTTATATCGTTCAATAATCTATTTTATCTTCACATCCCTCCTGAAAATCAGTTTAGATGATAAAAGAAGAAGAATGATAGAAGATAAAAAGAACTTTTTATATACAACGTTTTTAAATTTTCTGTTGAATCATATAAACTTGACTTGACTAGTTTAAACGATCAAAAAAATGTACCTGATATAAATAATACTAAAATGTCATATTGATTTCCATAGTAACGCACGTATATATTAATAATTTAGTTGCTAGGACCCACTTAGCAACCAATAATAGTTTTACTTTTTATGGATTTCTTCCGAAATAACTTTTCATACAAAACAGAATTAACTGAAAATGAAATCAATTCTACTTAAAGATGGCTAAAAGTATTAAAAAAAAAGCATTGGCATCGTATTCTGATATATTCTAAAAGTTTCAAATGTCTAGTTAGTCGGGAAGTTAGTTAAAAATCGATTGCAAGATTTATACCGAACAAACCACCACCGGACAAATAAGAATACGAGCTAAGAAAAACGTTGTAATATTTGGTACAAGTCTGTTTACTGGAAGTCAGGCGGGAACAGCGGCAATTTTCATATTCGACTTCGGCAAAATTCATCAATAATTAAAGAATGATAACCTAACTTAACAAATAATCCAGTATATCGGCTATTTTCATTTTCATCTTTTTGCTGCTGGCTTTCACTTAATAGACAGGAACCATAATATATATTAGTAAGCTGTTGATATTCAATTCAACTCACATATCTCATGGTAATTACCCTGCTTCCCATATTATGTATATATTATTATTATTTCCTTTTATAGTTCCATTTTGAAAAAAAAACTATGATTTAATATATTTCATAATGTTAGAAATATATAGGTACACCTACGCAGTTTGTAATCAATGTACAGTCAAAATGAAACAAAAATAAACCTTCGATATAATCACATAAAACCATTTAAACTAAATCATAAATTTAATGTCATATATTTCTTAATAAAGCAACTGTCGAAGATAGTGTACTTAATCATATCGATTCTGTAGACTTAAGACGTGTTAATAATAAACTGATTTAATTCTTATAGCTAGAGCTGATCTCATTTATCAGCGGAAATATATTTCATTTTTAATTGCGGTGTCAAAGCGGAAACACTAAGTGTCACATGTTTCCCGCCTATAATATAATAATTTATTATTATCCATATTAAATACAACACTTTTGCGTGTAAAAAACTCAACAATACCGCTTATTTAGCCTAGTATAGGCCGGCCGACATAATATATAAATTTTCGCAAGCAATTAATAGGGCTCAATAAAAAAAATGAGTTTCCATTTTCAAAAAATGTTGGTAAGTCAATAAAAGGTCTTATATAAGAAGGAAATCGAAAGGGATTTTGACATGGCCGTCATTTTTGCAGTTTTAAGATTTTTTTAAAGCAATGATGACATGCTCTTTATAAGACAGGGTACATTGTGATGGTCACGTCATAAAACCGTAATCAAACAAAGCACGTCGATTGCCTTTATGTGACATACTTTTAGGCGCGTAAAAAAGGGGGATTTGGGTGCAAACCCCCCTCCGGGAATGAAAAAAAATTCAAATTATGTCATAATCATCATCAGCCGGGGTCGATTCACTGTTGGATGAAGGCCTCCTCTAGCTCCTTCCAGTCTTCCCAGTCCCTAATTATTTGCTGCCATGAACACACCAAAATACGTTCGTCTACCCAACGGGTTTTAGGGTATCCCTGTGGGCGTTTAGTGTCCCTTGGGTATTGCTATTTCATCTGATTTGCGACCTCTATCACATATATAACCTTTTAAACGATGTATTTTTTTACTACACAAGTCAAAAAAAGTTTCGGAGTACCTACTATCAGCAGACATAGGTGATATGAAAGGCTGACATCGCGAGGGGCGAGGTTATGTATCTATGTAGGTATAACAAAATATATAACATTTTACGTCAAAAATATTTATAAGTAGGTACACACCATTTGACGGTTGGATAAAAATAATACAAATATGTAAGAGTAGCTGATGATGGCAGCTATAAATGCATTCTAATTTGCACAAAAAATAGAAGCACTAGGCAAAAAATTAAATGCACTCTGCTCTAGTTTCGATCAATAATATTGAAATAATATTCACTGAAGAAGTCAAAGTAATCACGAAGTATATTGCGCTCACCCCAAAAAAGGATCTCGCTTCATACTGTCAGCACAGCTGATCGCTGAACAATTTTAATTGGGAACACGATTCTATGTATGTAATAGGCTAAGCCTTTTATGCCATAGCATAATACAACCAGAGCTGCATTAAGGACATTCAAATGGCAAAAATGATTTTTTGATTATCTTTTTAAATTCCATATTGGTTATTGTAAGCGGACGTTTCATTATTCTTGGTTACAAAGACAATCTCATATATTATACGAAGCCTGTAATTCAAATACAGCTAAAGTATTTTCTAAATAAATGTAACATTTGTATTAAGGGATGACGTAAAGTTGATTTATTGAATGCTTGACCACCAAAGATTCAATCTTAGGTACGAATTGACAGAAGGGACTCGAGTGAATTGCAGTCTAGTGCAGTTCGTACCAATGAGGAGTTTACAAATGATATTTACGAAGATTGTGTTTACAATGAAAATTATTTTACGTCGAAGCGAGAAGCGTGTAATTAGTTTGAATGATTTGAAGGTACTAGCTACTGTTAGGACCACCCCTTAGCAACCAATAATAGTATTTTACTTTTTACGGATTTTTCTGAAATAACTTTCCATAGAAAACAGAATTAACTGAAAGTGGATTAGATTACGGATTTCTTCCGAAATAACTTTTCATACATAACAGAATTAACTGAAAATGAATTCAATTCTGCTTAAAGATGGCTAAAAGTAATAAAATAATGCATTGTCATCGTGTTTTGATATATTCTAAAAGTCGGGAAGTTAGTTATAATGCAACATTTGTATTGGACCAAGAAAAAATTTGTACTGGACAAACAAGAATACGTGCTAATAAAAATGTGGTACAATATTTGTGGTGCAGTGCGCAAGGCGCTGGCCTTCCATCACGGAGTTCTGGGTTCGATTCCCAGTGAGGTCAAAATATATTTATGTAATCTAATATGTAAATTCCTCAAGCCTGGGAGTTTTACCACTATTATTGGGCTTCACGGTCTGTTGTGGTGTTTAATAAAGAAACAAATAATAATAAAAAACGATCAAGAGGTATCATTTCCTTTCATTCAATCAATCTGAAACTTCACAGGAATTATTTTTTCGTCTTTAAGTGGAATCAATGTGGAGGTGCTGTAAAGAAAATTTAATATTTGGAAATAAGACAACTTTAAATTAACGCACTAAATGAATTCAAATGCCTTTGTATTTTAATGTTACCTACGTGACAAAAAATTCTTCTAATAAAATATTGTATACCTTTACTTAGTCCATCTCTGTGCGTATCCAAGCCATTACGGAGCACAGCATGTTGAATGGAAGAGTGTGATAAACATTATTTTAATGTATGCAAAATCCTCGCCCCATTGTTTCAGATCAGAATGACTTTAAGAAAGAGATTGGTATAATAAAAAATAATATAATGTAGCTTACAACGGCATACAGTTGTAAGTGGAGTTAAAGGTTCTGGTACCGAGCAGCGTGGATTCGAGAATGACATCATACCGTAGACTCATTTCGATATGAATGTATACCGTAAGTAGGTATGTGGGAAAGCTTCGAGGGATATTCAAATCACAGATTGTTGAACTTCCGTTATCTAATTCGCCTAATTAAAGTGATCGATTGTTGTTATTTACAAATATTATCGCCAAATGAAGATATATGGGTGACGCGACAGTTCGATTTTAATTGTAGGTAATTTAATATGAACGGCTCTATAAAACCGTCATACGCACAGTCGTTGCATACGGGCGCGAGTCATGGACGCTAAATATGAAAGCAGCTGAAATGGTGGACTTCTTTGAAAGAAATATTCTGAGGCGGATATACGGACCAATGAATGATGGTAGGGAGTGGAGAATTAGGTACAATACGGAACTTATACCAAGATTCAAAACTCTCTACCTTCATAAAACTCCAGAGGCTAAACTAGGCAGGCCATGTCCAGCGCATGCCTGAGTCATGGATACCGAAGAAGATCCTCGAAGGAAACCCAGGGGGGGGGAAGGTCAGTAAGAAAGCCACGCACACGATGGGGTGATAACATTACAAAAGATGCCAACCAGCTGCTAAAAATCAGGAACTGGAAAAGACGTGCGGAGGACCGTTCCGACTGGAGGATGGCGGTGGAGGAGGTTGTAGCACCATCGAAGAAGAAGAATTTAAGATGAATGGTTCACCAATCAACTAACTATTAAGATCGAGCTTGCAATTTGAGACAATTCATTGATAGATTATACAAACTATTTCTTTTATTCAACGAATAATTCACAAGCTTTTGAGAATGTAATATTCCATAAATTGAACATACATAACTTGAAAACACCTCAGATGTACACACTAGAAAAAATCATATTTGTAAAAAAAAAAAAGGAACCTCGACTGGATTTGAACCCGTATAACCATTGGTGTCGCGCCAGTCTGTGCATTAACTGATTATGCTACGAGACTCCTATGTAATTACGATAATTTAAACTAGTATTAATTTAATACACAAAAACCGATAGTCAATAATAACGTGATATAAATGTGTAGGTACAACTTAAAATCATTGTATGTATATCGAATCTATTCGAAATCTTACTAATTATGCCTTCATAGGCTCATTATGTATGCATTATTCAATTTATAACACAACATTAAAATATACCAGGTAGGTACTCCCACAGTCTTACTGGTTCGGGACTATGGGGTCAACAGAGACACTTAATACCTTTGTAGCTGTAAAGTTATTGATACATACAATAATAATAATTAATATGTTAATAATATATTTTTATTTTCAGATTCAGGTTTTAGAATCACTGATCGATAAGAGATGGATAGGTGCCGTGTATACGTTTTGTCAAATCGCGAAAGGTCAAGCGCATTGTTTTATATTATAAACAATTCCAAGAGAGTGTTAATAATATTATATTAAAAAATACAGGTGTTGCCTAACTTTCAATTTAAAAAATAAAATATATATTTTAATTTAATATGAGTTACCTTCAATTTGTATTAAATGGTCAAGATGAAAATCTTCAGGAGCTTTTATAAAACCCGCAGAATTGTTACGCTAACATTTCGAGTGTGTTTGGGAAAAAGGGCGTAACCCTCGATTTTTCGAAAAGTGCTTTTATTAGATATTAACAATGTATACAACTAAATACTCGTTCTGTAAAAAGGAAGTAAGCCACAAATTCCGAATTATTATCTAAATTCAGGTTTTAATTAAGTTTTGATTTAAGGCAAAAAGCATTTACCCTCAATTTTAATGATTTTTCTGTAATAATTTCTTTAATTATTATTAGATCAAAAAGATATTACACCAAATCATCAATCATCTGGCACCCAATGTGTGTGCCTATTTTATTTTTTTTAATATTGAACCAAAATCATTCAAAAAACGTTTTTTGCCTCTCATGTAAAATTGGTTCTGTGAGGGTTACGCCCCTTTTCCTAAACACACTCGAAATGTTAGCGTAACAATTCTGCGGTGACTCTTACTTCAAGAGATATTATTAAAAACTATATATTATCTACTAGTGGCGAAGGGTGGAGGTAGGCTGTTAAGATCCGACATAAATAGTGCGCACTAAGCTTTGTCATACAAACGCATTTGTTTTCAACTAAGACTACAATGTTTAGATAGTGTATGTTTATGTTTGAGGATTTTGTCCAAGTACCTATTGAGTTGAAACCCATTTTAGTTTTGGTACCGAATCCTGTGATATTGAGTTATTTATATTGTAGGGATTAGGCTATAGGTATCGGAATATAAACTCATCCCCAGAACTTACGTCCTGACAGTAACTCTTCGTCTTGACTCTTGATAGTAACTTTGCAATACTACACATAAAAAATATTGTTTCTTAGGTTTTCTCGCTTGACCTACCGTTGAAGTCTTTTAAAAACAATAAAAGAAAATCTTAGAATAATATTTAGATTTTGCAAAAGGTTTAATTATTTATTGAAATAGCCAACTATATAATAATTATTTAGGTCTTCAAATATAATGGAATCTTCTATACTTTATTGGTATTAATATTTAACAGTGGCGAAGGGTGGAGGTAGGCTGTTAAGATCCAACATAAACAGAAGTGCACTATAAACTTTGTCAGTTAAACGTCTATGTTTTCATTTAATTATGCCTACTCATAGACTACTGTAGACATTATTTATTAGTTTTTTAAATTAAATTAAACCCTGCCTAATACAAGCCATTCATAGTAGATAATAGTCAAAAAATATTCGTTTATCTATAAAATATCTAAAATTATGCCATTAAACTATACATAATTTTAGATATTTAGTACATAGAAGAATATTTTTATCGATTAGTTTAGTTAGACAGGGCTTAAAGGATTAAAAAAAACTAACCAACACCATTTTTAATATTTATTCTTATTTTAAATAAAAGAAACAAGTATGACTGAAAAGTGTGCACTATTTTTTGTCGGATCGGCCATAGCATGTAAATTATTATGGTTTACTTTAGGCAGAGTTTAATTGAATTTTAAGAACTAACCAGCACCATCTGCAAAGTGTATTCTTAGTTCGATGAAAACAAATAAGTATGACTGATAAAGTATAGTATGCACTATTTATGTCGAATCTTAACAGCCTACCTCCACCCCTTTCCACTATTATTTACTCACTATATGGTATATATTACGAGTATCTAAGTATTAGCATTGATGGTTATATGTATATAATAGATATTAAAAACTGTACGCTGTCTGTCTAACTCTGTAAAATATAATTGTTTATTAGAAGCCACCCACAACCCTAGCCTTCACAGTAGGTACTTTATTTATATATTTCCATAACGATCAGGACCGGTTACATATATTTAGAATAATAATATTGCTAACAGATATTTATTAAAATATATATTTTTATACATGAAAGGTATAGAGTATAATAATATTCTTATTTTGGTATTTTTTGTGAGTGATAGAATCTTCACCGGTATCGGCAATTCGCTCAGTTGTGTCCAGAGAGTACTGGAGGAGTATAGTGTCCTGAATATGAACTTTTTACAAATACCACGATCCTCAGTAAGTAGGATATGGATGAAAAAACACTAAACTATCGAAAATAAATGACCTCCCAACCAATTTTGCCCAAATATTAAGATGAACTTGATTTGAGTTACCCCATCTCCACTCGCCTTGTATACGCAGCCGCAATTTGTGCACGGGCGCATTCCATGATGCTTTAAACGTGTCAGAATGAAATGATTTTAGTGCCACACTTCCTTGTTCCGAAACGAAGCTGCAAAGTGTAGTGTTTAAATAAAGAGTTTTAGAAAATAAAAAAAAATTGACTTACTCTGCCGTCATGTATCTTTAATAACATTTAACCGTGTACTGAAACTGTGCGAAATTATTCTGTCCTACGAATTTTTCAAACGCCTCAAAATAGTCGATATCAAGTCGGCGTGGCCAATCCCGTGTGTGGACGGACCCTGGCAAACAGCTCTGCTCTGTTGGATCCCATCAGCGAGCAGTTCCAGAGGACGTGTTCAGCGTTCTAATCACAGAACAGATAATAAATAGAATACCGATAGGCTATATTCAATACGCCGCATTTTGATGCAGAGTTTTTGAATGTGTGAGTGTCCTACGAAAATGAACCAGGCATTATGCACGTTCAATAGTGTGTGTAATACACCAACATTCCGAGAGCAGTTTTCAGTATTCGACGTACAAGGTATTCTTGACACGTGTGTAAGTTTAACCCGGATTCTTCTTTACTCGAGTCGGTTACCTGCTATCGCCTTACCCGTTAGGTACCTATTTTAGTTCCCATTATTTCTGTATTCCCTGGTTCTAATGGTCGTGTCTGTATGATGTGAATTCTAGCCCATGTCCTATCAAATGGAAAGCGTGCAGCTTGGCTGTTTATAGCTAAGGGGGACGATAACATATCATAGATAGACTATTATTAAGTATACCAGTGAATAAGGTCACACATGACTTTAATATTACTAGCTATCAATTATTATTAGATAAAAATATCTGAAAATGCCTGAAATTATTAATGATGCAGATGGAAAAATGGTTATGGCAGTTGACAATGTCTGTTGCAAGACGTCACAATCACCATTTTGGGCCGCGAGCAAGGCGAAAGAGGTGACAGACAATACATTATCGACCTATGTTTAATATTTCATTTTTTATTCTCACACTCTTAACATTACGATAATGTCAAAGAAAATTCTTTATTGCTTTGACACCGATTCGTTTTCAAGATCTGAAATAAAGACACGGTTATGATATCTGTAACAATGCGCCTTGAATTAAATTGTGGCTTTCATCTTGCAAATCGACTGATGGAGCAGGTTGTCGTCGGCGAGCTGTTAAAACCTCCGATGTGACAATTTTGTCAAAATGGCTTATTTTAATATTAATATATGTTCATTTATATTACACCCCATAATTTAGTAAAACTCTCAATGTTATATACACTGAAAATATGCCGTTTTTAAATATGTTAACAACCCTATAAATCTAATACCTGTATGTAATGGGTAAAAGATTTGATGTCCTCATGTCCGATTCGCAGTTCTGCAATGAATGTGACGTTTTAGAGGACATTGTACATTATAGCAGTACAATTCCCTAAATATGAACATGGTGTGTAAAACTCCCACCTCCGCACCCGTTATGTATATACAGCCACGTCGATGCGGGGCCGTCAAACATAACCCTTACATGTAACAGATCAAAGAATTTAAGCCCTCATTTTGTCCCGAGCAGAGCCACATGGTACTGGTGATGCAAACTTGCACCGAAGTGCGAATGCTTGATGTTAATTTATATGGCAACTATCAAAGTGGATAAATATTAACAGAATGTACCTACAGCTGCGAATTGCGGATATCTTTGAGAATGTCGACGAAGTATTGAAAGGTGCCCTGGTGGTGGGTAAAACGGAAGACCTGGGTAAAATTGTAAGGTTTTTAACAGAACAGGAGTGAGGACCTGATAAGCGGATCCCCTTTTGGAAGAAAATAGTATGACAACGAGTCACAGTCAAAACTTCGGTAAAATCATAAAAAATCCTGTATGTGTTAGATTTGTATTTTCAATAATAATAATCGGCATTGAATAAAAATTAATAGATACTACCTAAATTGCAATTTACGTAATTATAAAAGTCTCTGATATTAAAACTACCGTAATATGCAGTAATTACATCGTAGTTATTACAAACGCTCGTTTAAGACGAGCTCTTTACTATATTATGTTATTTAGATAAATCAAATTATTTACAGACTAACAAAAAATCAAATCATACATTTTATGTCTGTTACACAGTAGCTTTTGTGTCCCGTAAAATTTAAATTTTGTCACATCGGAGGTTTTAACCGTTCAATGACGGTATACATTTCAGATTTTTTAAAAATGAATCCTTTACTATGATTCTAAAATGAAAATACATTACAAATAAATAAAACTGTAGCCATTTTCAGATATCTAGATTAGAAGATATTGGAAATAAAAAAACATTGGAATATTCAGAAAATCACGTAGGTACATAGACAAGATCAATAATTATTATAACGTATGAGATTGAGACTGAAGTAGATACAGCCAAAATGAAATATTTATAAAATGATAGAAAAGACGACAGTCAAATGCAAAACCCTCAGAAATCATATAAAAATGTATAGATCCAAAAATTTCGACGTTGATAATGTTGTCAATTGGGCAAGAAAGCGAACAAATTTCTAGAATGCACATATGGAAAGATTGAATAAATTAGTATCCCATAGATTGTCTTGCACGGAAGATCTGTTGCACATTAATAATTACTAAACAATAGAATTATAGTTTATAATAAACCATTTCTTTTATTCAAAGAATAATTCACAAGATTTTGAGAATGTAACATTCCATATATTGAACATACATAACTTGAAAACACCTCAGATATACCCACTAGAAAAAATCACATTTGAAAAAAAAAATAGTGGGTATATATCTGATATATATATCTATGTTCAATATATGGAATGTTATAATTCTCAAAATCTTGTGAATTATTCGTTGAATAAAAGAAATGGTTTGTTGAAAATTGTTGGCAAGTTCAAATAGACGTTATAACTAAAAATATTTGGCGAGAGCCGGACGTCGGTTAGTAATTAAGGTAATTAATATTCCTTGATTTAATACACAAAAACCGATAGTCAATAATAACGCAATTTGATAAGCATTTCATATATGACCTACTGGTTTAAAATGTCGCAATTAGATAGGAGGCTCGTAACATAATTGGTTAATGCACAGTTGGCGCGATACCAGTGGTTATACGGGTTCCAATCCCGTCGAGCAGAGTATTTTTTTTCTTTCAAATATGATTTTTTCTAGTGGGTATAATAATATATCTGAGGTGTTTTCAAGTTGTGTACCTATGTTCAATTAGGCATAGTTTATATTTTACACTTGCAAAATTCTTTACCAAAAAAATAATAGCTACATGCTAAATATAAATAGGTACCTATATATTATCTACTTAAGATATATTTATATAAACTATGTTAATTGTTGGGTAACACTTCAGAAGGTAGTAAACTTAGTAATAAAATTGATCTATAATTAATTCTTTTATATTGACTCTGGTATGCAACTAATTACATTCTTATATTAATTAACGAAAATAAAAATCACTGCCAAAGAATTTCATCAATTAGGCAAGTATTTTAAATACTGATTTTTTTAGATCATTGATTAACACTAGGCTAACCATGCATTATACTTTTAATGCTATGTACCCAAGTACACCATTGAAATCTATGTTGTAGAATTTTAGGAAAATATTTTAATGGCATTTGAGGCATCAAAGACTGTGATGGAATGGCCACGTATATAGAGTACATACAATGACGTCCCTAGACAAAATACCGCCCATAGGCAGCATCAAAATACCATCCTATTTTATTTCATGAATTTTTCAATGGAAAGATTTTTTCGTTATTACTAAGTTTAGGTAGCTCTTTCTATACCAAATGATTCTCCTCGATTTTCCACCCTTCAAGTAAATGCTGCCCCAAAGCGACGCTCAATCTGCCTACTCTCACTGGACATCATTGAGTACATAGGTGGAGATAGGCTGAAAGATCCGCCATAAATAGTGCACACTAAACTTTGTTAGTCATACAAATTTGTTTTCATTGAAATAAGACTACAATTTATAGACGGTGTTGGTTAGTTTTTTTTTTAATTCAATTAAACCCAGCAAAACCATGCCATAATAGATAATTCCGACCATGTCCAATCCTAATAGGATCATATGGGCCTCTACAGAGTAGAGGTTTGTATTTACAGATTTTGTTTTTACGAGAAATGAATGTCAGACACTTGCTCAGCCTATTAGGTACATACGCTGACTCACACACAAATTGAAACACAATATTATGTGTACTTGCCAGACTCAGGATTCAAGCCTGGGACCGACGGCGTGATAGTCCAACGCTTAAGCCACGCGGCCACCGTGGGCGTATAGATAATAGTCGAAAAATACTCGTCTATCTACAAAATATCTAATATTATGTAATTAAATCATACATCACTTTGCATATTTTATAGATAGAATAATATTGTATGTATTATAGTTTGATCATACATAACTTGAAAACACCTCCGATACATACCCACTAGAAAAAATATTTATTTGAAAAAAATACGATGTTCGACGGGATTTAAACCCGTATAACCACTGGTATCGCGCCAACTGTGCTACGAGCCTCCTATCTAATTACGACAATTTATAGTAGGTCATACATGGGATGCTTATAAAATTGCGCTATTATTGACTATCGGGTTTTGTGTGTTAAATCAATGAATATTAATTATCTAAATTACTAACCGACGCCCGGCTCTCGCCAAATATTTTAGTTATAACGTGTACTTGAACTTGCTAACATTTATTAATAAACCATTTCTTTTATTCAGAGAATATTCAATTTTTTCAAAGTGGGTATGAGGTATTTTCAAGTAATGTATGTTCAATATTATGGAATGTTACATTCTCAAAATGTTGTGAATTATTCGCTGAATAAAAAAAATGGTTTATTGTTTGGTATAGGCAGGGCTTTATGAATATAAAATAATGAACCAACAATATATCCATAATCCAACGAAAACAAATAAGTATGAATGAAAAAGTGTGCACTATTTTGTCGTATCGCCCAAAATATACCAAAACTATTGTTTTTCGGTTTAGGCAGGGTTTAATTGATTTTAAAAAAACTAACCAACAGCGTCAATTTATATGCATACTGGAGTGTTTTTTATTTACAATTATTCTAACAGATACATTTTTACATACACAAAAGTCGTCTCGTCTGCAATGTGTCGAATACGTCGATGTGCCGCCAGCGTTATTTATAATACACACGTTGCCAAATGGAACTTTGCAGATTGGTCGAATGCGACTTTTTACAAAACATCTAGTGCTGCTATTAACAAATCGCGTATGTCTCGGGCTGCGAGTCGAAGACGCCAGAACGCAGACGAACACCTACGAATTGGTCATTCCTATACCGTCTCGCCGGTCGCCACATCCCAATAATATACGTTTATAGAGGTTACGCGCAACTGTCGCTAGGTAGATGTGCAATATCATATCATACATCATAAACAACATCGGATCGACGTTCCTAGAAGGTTTGATTTATGGCTGTGCGGAAGACGGGTGAGTTCAAATGTGAGAGCCGAATTATAATGTATTATGACAATCCAACGTATCCCAGTATAGTTTGATTCCAGTGAAAATATGGTTACCCCATTTAACAGCGACCGCGATTTGCATCGTAAATATTTTTGACATTTTTATTTTACCGACTTGCAATTTAAAATATTATTATGCGCTGGCCGCAAAATAATAAAGTTCTGATTTACTTCGGAAATCGAAACATATTTAATGTATTCTCACAAGTAGGTTAATGTATCTCGAAAATCGTAAGTATTTTTTTCCCTCCATTTTATACGAAACGCGCGTGTTGTAATCAGCTGTCGATTTGTAAAAAAACTGTGTATTCTGCAATCAAAATTTACGATTTCGAGGCATAATCTGGGATTTTTTCCGAAAAAAATGTCGCGTGTTTCAAAGGAGAGAAATTATTACATCCGGTTGAAGGTTTTTTTTAATGAATGAAAAAAATATCTAATTTTCGGTGACTGTTAGATTTTATAATATAGTGGCAATGAGCTAAATTTCATTCATAGAAATATGATAAATTACACTTAGGTGAGTACGTGACAATATGGAATTGACCTACGTTAATTGGTTATTATTTTTTTTATCTTGTAGCAGAAAATGTAGCCACTGTTAGAATGGACGAATGACGCACGCATAACGTTGTTGAGTTGGTGAATAAACCCTGAAAGATGGGTAGGCTATCATCACGTACCTAAAAAATGTATGTTGTAGGCACCAGTGAACACAGAATTAATGCGAACTGAAAATACCTAACGGGTTTGCAGTAATAGACAACCCATCTCGGGTATGGAAGAATAAGGGATATACTTAAACACATGTCAAGAATACAACATTTGAACCTTGTCCTTCGTTCTGACGACTATTTTCGGATTATGCACTGACGCTCATTCAGTATTGGTGCATTTGAAGGTTGCAACACATACTATTGCACGTATATAAAGTGCGTTTTATTATCGTAGGAAACTCACATGTTCAACAACCTGCTTCAAATGGCGTGTATTGGGATATAGCCTACCGGAACTCTATTTACTAATCTGTTCTGCGTATGGCACCCAGTTTTGTCTAGTTCGTAGAGTGGTGACCCTCTTTCCATAAATTGAAAACCTTGGTTTCACGCGGTTTGTCAAAAAATGCATGTTGCTTTTTAATGTGTATTTGATCCAGTGCAAGGACCCAATGGATTATGAAAATAGCTAGCAAACTATTTCTCTTTTGATAAAAAAAAACTCTGCTAAAACAACCTTCATTCTGTAGTCTAGGTTTTGTAATGCTCCACTAAGATGGAACATGGTAATTAAGTACCAACCCAATATCCTTAAAATCATGTAAGTACATACTTCTGTGGTTACGTACAAACACGTAAAATTAATTGTTATTCTTTTACAAATAAAATAAAATTGTCAACTAAGCAATGATATGTATAAATAATATAATATTACCTATTTATTTTAAAGTAATTTTTCTATTTTCAAAATTATGGTACGGATATAATATACTATTTTTTGCGTACTATATCCACATACTCTGCGCTAATGCATTACTTGTTACATGAAATGGTTATCGAATTGCGTTATAACGTTGGCTATCGGTTTTAGTATATTAAATTAATGTATGTATCAATGAATTCCTTAATTACTAACCGACGTCACGGATCACTCCATTATTTAGCATAAGCATTTCATGTAACAACTACTAGTTAAATATTGTTATGATTCAATAAGATTTCCGTAGCTTAATTGGAAAAGGATACTGGCCGCGAATCCAGCAGATGCAGGTTCAAGTCCCGCCGATTTTTTTCTAGTGTGTATATGCATGAGATGTTTTCAAATTATGTATATTCAGTATTTATAGAATGTTACATTCTGAAATCTTGTGTCTTAAAAAGAAATTACTTTATTAAAATATTATGTAAAACACTATATGTACTGCTGTACGAAAGATGCATTTTTTTGTAAGCTAAGTTTATTAAAAAAGGTAAAAAAATATTAAGTTGGCAAATATGCAGATAATCATCATGCATTTGATTTTATATGCTCACTCAACTCAACTCTACTGTGGTTTGAATCCAGGAATATTTAGGTGATAAATTAGTATTTTACAACCTACAGAAAATGAATCATGGCCGAGTCTTAATAAATTATAGTTTCTTTATCAAACTGCTTGTAATACTCAGTCAAATATAACATCAATATTAAAATATAAGCCAATAAAACAGATCGTTCAAAGATTCAATCAGTCTGAGTCATAACATGTTACTGAAAATGAGTAAATTTCTATATTATTTTTTGTGCTAACTTATCTAAAACACCGTTCTACTTTGAACAAACTCATAAATTTAACGAAAATTAAGTGGTACCTACCTAATCTATTTATCAAATACCAATTTGTTTACGACTAAACTTTTTTTTTCTTTCTCTTGTACGACTATATATTATTATAGTATTATTTTAATATCGGGTAAAATTTACGATATTTTTCCAAGTGCTTCATCAAACAAACAGGTAGGAGTAGTGTATAAATGTTTATGTAGATACCTACTTCAAATAAATCAAAATATTTCAACGAGAAAACATTAAATTATAAGGTCACTCTTATTAATTGACAAGGTTTTTGAGAAATTTCTGCGCTTGACTGATCTTTAAGGCTATCCCATTGACGCATCTCTGATTTTACGTTTAATTTTTACGCATATAAACGATATATAAAATTACTTTTTTTATTCAACGAATAATAAATTTACAATATGTAAGAATGTAACTTTCTAATTATTGAATATACATAATTTTGAAAATACTTCTGAGAAAATATATTATAACTAGGTTTCAGTGGCGGATGGTGGACATATGCTGATAAGATCCCCCATAAATAGTGCACACTAAACTTTGTCAGTCATACGTTTTGTTTTTATTGAAATAACACCACTGATGGTGTTGGTTAGTTTTTCAAATTTAATTAAACCCTACGAAACCCAAGCCATAAAAGATAATAGTTAAAAAATTCTCGTCTATCTATAAAATATCTAAATTATACAATTAAATCATACATAACTTTGGATACTTTACAGATAAAATACTTTTATTTATCTATAATAGTTTAGTTTAGGCAGGCATAATGATTTTTTTAAAATAAACCTAAAATATGTGCTCAATCCAACGAAAACAAATAAGTATGAATGAAAAAGTGCGCACAATTTTGTCGTATTGCACAAAATATACTATAATTATTATGGTTTGGTTTAGGCAGGGTTTCATTCGTTTTTAAAAACTAACCAACAGCATCTGTAAATTATTGTAGTCTTAGTTCAATAAAAACAAAAAAGTATGACTAATAAAGTTTATTGTGCACTATTTATGGCGGATCTCAAAAGCCTACATCTATCCTTTGCTACTGCTATTTAAATATTTTTTTTGAGCGAGCCCCGTAATCAAAAATATCTGTCTGCTTCAGATAATAATTTTGAAACATTTAAGCCCTATTTGTTAGCACCTATTTTTAAATATTTTTGGATAATTACATATTTTTACATATTCTAGGTTTAAGCACATATTTTCACATAAACACAAAATTTCAACTTCAATCACTACGCCTTCAACCCGTGATAACTAGGTGGGGAACTTTGAAAAATTTAGAAAAATTATAAGAAATTATGGAGATGCTTGATGAGGAAGATTCGAACTCTATTTCAATAGCAAAAGAAATAATGGGAAACCGTTCAATAAAAAATGAATTGGCATTCATCACTTCAAATTATGATCATCTGGTAAACACAATTGAAATGTCAGAATCATCCTACGAAGTCAATAGTGGAGCAAATTAATATTTTAAACAATACTGCTGCTAAAATATGAAATGTTCATGGACCAATTGGAATAAAAATACGTACAAAATTAAATAGTGTATTAAATAAAAATACTGGACTTCAAACGCTGCAGAATATTAAAGCTGTTTTGGAAAATCCATCAGATGCCTCAGATGTTTCAATTTTTCTACTTCAGAAATAGTTTCATTTACATATGCAATAATGACATCTGTAGAAGTGTAAAGAAATTTTTCTATGTATAAAAATTTGCTATGATCAAATCGTCAAAGATTCACTTTCGAAAATTTGAAGCATTATTTTATTATTTATTGTAATAATGCGATTTCTGTTCGTGAATAAATAATTAATTAAACTGTTGAAATATATTATATGATTTATTGTCATACGAGTACATAAATATTTAGCACCTATTTTTGTTTTTTAGCACATAATTGTGAAATTTTATTAACATATTTTCCAATTATATCTACATATTTTAGGTACCTCGTATTCATTTTTAGCACCTAAAAATCCTAAGCCTAATTGAACGTAGTTATGCAGAATGTAGCCAGTCCACAATAATGTCGAGCTGAGATAATGGCACTTTAGCAACAACATGATATTAACAATGTATGTAAAATGTAAAATTGTAAATAGTATTTTATTTTAAGAATATTTTTTTGCGGCTTGGCTATTTTCACTAGAACGTAGTGAAAACCTTCTCGCATCTGATCTATATCATATCACATTTTTTGTGGACTGGCTACTTTCTGCATAACCATGTCCAATTATAACCAATAGAAAAAATCTTTTTGAAAAAGTAAGACCACAGGAATCAAACTTGCATCTCTCGAGTTTCTTGCTGATTTTTTAAAATTAATTGATATAAACAGCATTCAAAATCATACAGTGACAGTATTCATACTATTATATGAGAGACACGATGTCTTGAAAATTACCTCTACAACGAATTCAAAAATACCGTATGAAATTAAGCTGGTTTTTTCGTACCATGATCATATGTCGTTTATAAAAAAAATATACTTACTTAAATTTGGTGTCTGATGCGTGGTTCTAGTATACCCTTAATACGTTATGACAATATCAGTTTTGTATGAGTTTATGACTTTCCTATAAAATATTATTTGCTATTTTCTATTTTGATGTAATATATAGATAAAAGATGGGCATGAATTCGTAATATATCATATATATAATTTGTGGTGTCTACAGCAATAGAACAATAGCTTTTTCGTAATAATTCTTCTGATATTTATTTTTTTATGATCTCTTCAAATTTAACATGATTAACAATCATTTATAATAATAAGATAACAATTATCTCATAATATATTAACTAACTGACTTTAATATGTAGAATTTTAATTATATAATTTAGAGTTTAGACGAAAAATAAAATTTATTAGTTAACTACTTATATTTTATTTTGTAACTGTAAAGGATAGATATATTTTCTAGGAATGGATAGAATGAAAGTAAACTGGTGTAATTGATTGATTTGGCTTTATACTAAAAAATTTAAATGTGACACTCCAATCGTAATTCTCTTTATCAATTCAATCATAAAAATAATTTAACCACATAATATTATCTCAATATTATTTTGTTTAGTTATGATTTGGACTAATTTTTTTTAAATGGTGCCATACTTAATGGGTAAATTGTATAGCAGACAACCTCTTCCTATACAAAAGTATTTTAATATGCTTTTTTGTATTGTGGATGGAAAGATGATTTTTTACCATTATAAATTTGATATTACATACATGAAAAAATAAGAGTCTAGCTAAGACGATTCGGCGCCGGGACAACTGGGCGCTACGTAATCGAATGAAATTTTAAGATGAATAAACGTTCGTGAATTATAGGTAGGTACTTTTAAAATCTATATTTAATATTTAATACATGGCAAGAATTTAAATATGTTTAAGTTCTTACGAGAAAAGAGTTCTTTAATTTTTATATAAAGCATAATAATTATAAAACCACAACACAATTATTAATTATGTTAAGAGCAAAATCAATTAAAACTACTAGGTAGTAGATAGAAACTTAATAAACTTTCAAATCGTAACGAACGTTATTTCATTCGACAGTGCGGCGCCCACTTGTCCTGGCGTCCAGCTGTCCAAGTGCCGAAAAATATATGGTAGGTAAACGGAATGCACACATAAAGTCTGCCTCATGACAAAAGAATAAGTCTAAACAGATCGTCCTTAATACATATTTTGAAATTAAATTCGTTGCAGACAACATTTTAAATGGATAAAGTTGTATGTTCGGTATATTATGAGTGCAAACGCTGCTCAAAGAAATATGAGTATTGAAAAATTACCTGAAAGTGAACGTTGACAAAAATTAAAATATTCTAGTTTATATTATTATCTTTAAATTGATACCAGAATTTAAAGAGTCCTGGGTTTTTATAGAAACAGTATGGTATTCTTATTAATATTGTATAGTTCTAATTTAATTATGATATTTACTTATCTATGCAATGAACTCAAAACGAAGAAGTAAGTTTAAGTACTTTGGGAATAATTTAATACCAACAGCGAGTAAAAAATGCTCATTGGTAAGTATTCAAATAATATTTATGAGAAAGTATTTACTAATCACATTTGAAGTAAATATCGTTTATAGTTATTTGTATCGAATATTCATGAATTTGGCATGCAAACATAGACTAATATCATTTACGTGCAAGGATGGTAACCCTAAATTGCTTTGCCTCCCATATAAAGTTGTTTACTTGTCAAACATCCTAATAATAATGAATATATGTTTTATCTACTAAGACACGTGATTTAAATAGTGATTATTTAGTTTTACAACCGATTTTTTCAATAATATTACTTGCTCAAACATTATTTTATATTAAAACTGGCATTAGTATACTGCCCTTCCAAGGAAGAAGGCAGTAACTCGCAAAATTTGTGAAATTGAGTTATGAATGCCATCCGTTAGGTAATTTTGAAAGCTATATATTCTGTTCTCTTTAAAATCAGTATTATCACTAAAATACCGTTAAAATCCTTAGAGAAATGACTATCTGCTAAAATATTACAAATTTCTTAGAAAAAAGCCAGCAGTTGCACCTATTTATTGCAGTTACTGCTTGTTTATTATTACTTTATTTGTATTTTAACATCCTACTAATAAAAATTATCACCGTTTTTTTACAGTACTAAAGTTTGAAAAAAAACACATTATGTCATTTATCTCGAAAGTGTGTGAGAATCAGTTACTATCTTCTTCCTTAGAAGGGCAGTATACTGACGCTTCAAAATAAATACTTGCCAATGAGTAAAAACTCTGACAGTCGAAATTTAATAACTATTCAAAGTTGTCTATTAATACTTACTTCAAAAATACACGCCATAAATTAGTAATGTTTCATTAACAATGTAAATCGATCATTTCTTTCTCGTTTGTATCTTTTGTAGCATCTGCCAGAGTGTATATGACTTACGTCACTTTGCAAATCCGTCGAATCAATTCACGATGTAATGTTAACATCTCTTAACAACGCCGTAACTCAAGTTGTGTGCGCTGTAAGCGTTGGTAAAGGATTAATATAATATTGTAACAGAATGTTCCAATTCGAGATAGTTCACTAATGGATTAACTATGTAAATTGTTTGTTAAATAGTCTTGTGCTTGCGCCGAGCCGCAATACTTTCTAGTGTAAGTAATAAAAACAAGGTCTACGATAGTAATTTATATTATTTGGATATTTAGAATGTTCGACAGACAGCGATTAAACGGACATATTGTAGACATTAACAAGAAAAATAGCAATAAAGTATGAGAATACTTATATAAAATATAAAATTATAGACTTGTATGCGAAAAGAACAAATTTGTCAACATAATGTTACAAAAAAATAGTTTACCATGGCCTCCACAGAGGGAAGGTTATGTATTATTATTAAGGCTATACTTCAGTTGAGTCATAGCCTAAAAAGATCGTGGCTAGGCGAATCGCGGATTGTGCAAATGACGCGTGCCGAATGAAATATAGTTTGTCATAAAAATCCAACATGCGTCCATTTAATGTTATATTTATTGTTATATTACTAATAATAATAGTATATTCATTGACATGATTTCTTTTTTAAGTAAAGTAAAGTTTTTTAGTCATCTTTACACGATTTAAGAATATTTTCATCCAACGCCATGACCCGACGTCGGTCTCCGATTGGCGAGTCCAGGCGACGAGTGAGAGATTTCGTCGCGCCTACTGTTGAAAATTATTTGCCGTTCTTAATGAAATATATGTTAATTTATTTTTATCAGAAACTAATGTTATGTAAGCAACTTTTTAAATTATTTCCACCCTCACAGTATTACAGAGTCTCGACAGCTTCATTTATATTACATTTAAAAAATATATATATTATAATGAGCAAGTTAAGTTTTGTTGCTGATATTTACATGTTGTCAGCAACTGTAATCAGGCCAGTATTATATATAAATTTACGAGATATTATATAACAAATACAAACGGTAGATTGTATTGTTTTTTTTTAGTTAGATATATTAATTAATATACGTTGCTATGTGAATTAAATTAATATCTTACCTAATTTTAATAACACAACAGTTAGTGAAATGTAATGTGATGTTAGGAATAAAACTAATTAATAATATTACACATAATGCAGTAACAGGGTTAATCCCTTTTTCATAAAATAGATAGGTACTTAAGGCTATACTTCAGTTGAGGCATGGTCTAAAAAGATCGTGACTAGGCGATGCGCGGATTGTGCAAATGACGCGTGCCGAACGAAATATAATTTCGACTACCTCATGGAATAATACACTAACTCTAAATTATCAACTTTTCAGGAGAGCAAAAATACCATTCAAAAAAATGTGTAACACAAGCCGTTTATTATGTGCAAATATTATTTAAATTATAATTTATATCTTTAAATAGAGTATCATTTAAGCATACAATCAACTTTTGCAAGACAATAATTTGGGAAATAATACCCTAAATGTGTTTTTCCACGTTAAGTTTGACAACTAAAATATTACATCTAGATTTGGTGTGATTTTTCCCGTTTATATATTTTTAGAGGGTCTATATATCTATACTTGGTGTGTTTTTCCACGTAATTATTTTATTTTTCATAAAAAAAGTACCACGTAACTTGAGATGGTGTTTTTTTTCATGCTAATTCTGAAAGATAATCTTAAATATCTCGACTTGGAGAGATTTTTGTTTTGAATTTTACGGGGAATGACATACTATGTGCTCTTAGTGTTTTCTCTCTCGATGATATTTGATTAAACCAAAAATATGTTTAGATATTCTGATGAAATATGAAGAGATTTTTTAATTAAACAATATTTTATCGCAATAAATTGTATTTTAACCATTCAGTCAGTTTCAGGAAATTGTTTTACAGAACATAATACGAGTATTATAGTAAAATAATTGCAAAGTTACTTAATGAATATTCCACTCAACATAATAATGATTGGTAGTATAAATTAAGAAATGATAGGATAGTTTGTTACCTATATATTTTACGTAAATTACGTTGCAGCATTATAAACGTTATGTAAATTAAACTTTTTAAATTAAGTATAGGAAAACTATCAACAAATATACAACTGTATTCTTAAAATTAGATTTAAAATATGTAAAAATAGTACTTATAAGACTTCTATACTTCTATGCAGCTACTTATTTCTATCGCACCTCACTTAGCTGTTTGTAGATGCCAAAGGTAACAATTAATAGCCATCCTATCATGAACAGTGAGATTATAGATGGCATATTATTTTCTTTTATAATGAAAGACTCATACTTCACTTTGTGACACAGTTAAAACTTTTGTAAATCAAAACATGCTGTAACAGTTTTAATGTGATTTTCTTTTGCACGATTTATATCACCCTGTTTCATCTCTCTCGAACGTTCTGTAAATAATAAATGTTGCTGATAATCACTTTATTTTTTATTAAATATTTAATTTACTCAATTATTGTTTCCGTTCCTGTTCAGACGAAGAAATACGAGAAAAATATGCCTTTATATTGGCGTTCAGTAGCAATTGGAAATTGATATTATTTTGATCCAAATCATATGCTATATTGGGGAAACATTTTCACCATATTCAAATTCTCGTCTTAATATTCTTTTTAGCTATTTTTTCTAACATAGTGGGATTCTTTTCTTATGAAATATATTATTAACATGTTCAATTACACTATTTTTTTGCTTCCTTGAGTGCATGAGAACGGTTGTTGTACCTGCCTTGACTATACAATAGCAATTCTGACTCTTCCTTTTTTTTAAAGCACTCACCACCCACATATTTGAAATTGAAAGTGTTTGTAAAAACATATTTTTACATACTTTTATTATTTCGTTATTGCATGACAAACCATAAATAAGTGCTTTTAAACGTCTTAAAGAAGCTGGTAGTTTTTGGGTTTTCTCAGAAGTGTTTTTCAAAATCATGTAAGTATGTTCAATAATTGGAATGTTTTGTTACATTATTAATTTTTCTGACAAATTTTACCAGAATTGTTTTTAAAAAGACATCTTCAGTAAAAAAAAAACTTACATTATATATGCGTATATTTAAATTTTTTATTTATTATCAAGAATTAATAGAAAAACGAAATTATGAAAATAGTTCACTTTAAAATTGGGCACCCCATAATGTGGCGTAAAGAATTGTGGAAATAAGTCTAAATAACGTGAATTTTAGATATTATACATGATAATAATATTATAATTTGTATTTATAAGGAACGGAGTGATTCGTCAGATTTAGTACATAGTCATTATATATTTTCTTAATACCTATATACTCAGAGAAAAACAATATTGTACCTACTAACTGACATAATATGTTATAATTACTTTCTTAAATAAACTATTTCACATATTCAACGAATAATTCACAAGATTTTGAGAAGAATGTAACATTCCACATATTGAACATATATAACTATACCCACTAGAGAGCCGGGCGGCGGTTAGTAATTAAGGTAATTATATTCCTTGATTTAATACACAAATACCGATAGTCAATAATAACGCAGTAAGCATTTCATGTATGACCTACTCGTTTAAATTGTCGCAATTAGACAACACGCTCGTAGCATAATTATTGGTTAATGCAACAGTTGGCGCGATACCAGTAGTTATACGGGTTCAAATCCTTCGCTTCAAGCTTCGTATTTTTTTTTTCAAATATGATTTTTCAAGTAGGTATAAATATATCTGATATGTTTTCACGTTATGTATGTTCTATAATTACTTTCGTTTAAATTTAGCGTCATAGGGATATATTTCAATGTAATGTTTTTAGCTTGTAATCCTAAATATTGAAATATGGACATTTAGTTTAAATAAAACAAAATAACAGATAATATTATTATATAGCCAAAGGCCGCAAAAACTATTGCATTTTACACGAATACTCACTGCAAATTCCTCAACTCGATGAAATTTTCCTTCTTATGACCACCAATAACTGGTTTTTGGTGAAAATAATTCCTCCGCACCTCTAAATGTCATTAAAAACTCGTTTTAAGCACAAAATAAACATGTTTTGTTTACATTACCAGCAATTTACTAGTACGCTGTTTCAATGTCAAGAAGACGATGCAACTGATTTATTAATACTATTAAAATAT
Organism: Rhyacophila brunnea; assembly: GCF_057557595.1. Taxonomy (NCBI): domain Eukaryota; kingdom Metazoa; phylum Arthropoda; class Insecta; order Trichoptera; family Rhyacophilidae; genus Rhyacophila; species Rhyacophila brunnea. The sequence continues at coordinate 34,508,815 of NW_028232806.1, read as the reverse complement.
TAACGGATACAAAATCGGAAGACAAAACGGCCCCTCATTAAATCAATATAAACGATTACTTTCATATAACAACCTAAATACTGTATTAAAAATAATATATTGACTAATTAATTTATTATTAGTGGTGAGTAGGGAATCCAATCCCGAGGCAAAATTCTGATCCCGGGATTTCGGGATTACAATTTGACAATCCCGGGATCCCGGGACTGGTCCCGGGATAGGCATTTTTCCATTGTTAATATAATTTTTTTATATTTACAAATGACATTGATAAAATCGGTCAAAAATAAATCTAGTATAATTTATACTATTTAAGACATTTATTGTTAATATTGTATACGTTCAATTTTGGAAATACAAAAGTTTTAATGGAGTAAATAATATTGTAATATAAATAATAATGTGAATTTAATATGAGATTGCTGTTTCTGAGAGTAAAGACTTAATGAATGGGTTAGCGAGATTTAAAATAGTAAAGCAAGTCATGGTGTACTTATGGCCTTCCCGCTTCATAAATCTAATTAGTCAACCAAATATGAAACTGCCGTAAAACGTATGAGATCATAGTGGAATTACTTTGTTAATAGTGCGAAGTATTGTTTTTCCAATATTTCTCATTTTTATTAATTTATGTGAAAAAATAAAATGAATCGGCAACTTACACATGGGTATAAATCAAACTTCATTCAAACTCAGTTTATTTCTAATGTAGTTATTTGTTATTAAAAATATTTTTTCTGTTTTCGTTTTTATTTTATTTTCCATAAAAAATGATAAAAAAATCAATCCCGAAAGTTTCGGGATTATGTTTATCAATCCCGGGATTCATATGTATCGAAAATAGGTCGGGATCCCGGGATCCAGGGATTGGAATCCCTAGTCGTGAGGTGCTAAATAAAATGGTGCAGGATTCCTATTTTTTTTTTAAATCCTAGTTACACACACCCACTTCTAAAGCACATAATATACTAATAAACTAATTAAATAAACATTCGTTATTTTCTTTTACATATTCGATCATTTGTGCTATTAACGGGTAATTACCATATTTTTTCACTTTTCTAGGAGTGTCCCAGGAGAATCTTCCCAAGATCTTGGTTGACGTACACTAGAGTATATGTACCTAATGTTCATAATATACTACGTATACGAAAAGGTTTGTGGAACCAATTTTTGTCTCATTTTATCTTACTCATAGAAATATTGCTGTGTCATAGAAGCACAGAACAGATAATAAATAGAATTCCGATAGGCTATATTCAATACACTACATTTTGATGCAGGGTTTTGAATGTATGAGTGTCCTACTAAAATGACACATGCATTATGCACGTGAAATAGTGTGTGTAATACATCAATATTAAATGAGCGTCAATGAATACCGAGAGCAGTAGTCAGTATTCGACGTATGACGTATTCTTGTCACGTGTTTAAGTTTATTCCGGATTCTTCCTTACTCGACATCGGTTACCTGCTACTCCTTACCCGTTAGGTATTTCAGTTCCCATTATATCTGAGTTCCCTGCATAGAAGCATTGGTATACAGAATACACCGTCGTATAGAAAATCTCAATACTAAAGTAGACCAGCAAAATAGGTCAAATATAATATCTGACTGATATAGCCCTTATTGCAATGTTAGTACAGTAAATTTTTGACTACATATACCATATATATATATTATTATAATAAACATCCAACGTTACAGCTTAAGACGTGTAAGCAGAATATAACAATAAAATATCAATAAATTTACGTATATTTGAAAATTGATCATAATTATTGTAATGTGAAGTTTAAAACTATTTTTACTACTTTCTAAAGATATTAATTAAAATGTATATTAGATATAATCTTTTAAACACTGCAACAGGCCTAGAGGCCCAATTAAAGTAGTGTAGTTTAACAATAGCGTATTTAGTAATATTAGTATAGGTAATAGAAGTGAAACAATGACAAACACTCAGGCTGTGAGAAAACCGTATAAATATATTGTGTCCTCACCGGGATCGAACCCGGAGCTCTCGAATAAAAGACCAGCGCCTTACGCACTGCACCACGGAATATTCGTTGATAGAGCGACCGTATCTCAAACTGTGGGTCACGGATGCGATCCCGCAACTGGCAAAAATGCGTTTAATCCAGAGCAAAGATCCGTTGAGTTGGGAGAATGGCTAACAACTACTTATGCCATCATTTATGTTTAATTCTAAAGTTGTCAAAAGATTTAACATATTTTTATTATATTAAATTTAGTCGACGCCGATTCAATGAGCAAAGAAGCGTCCTCATTTAGGGCGATACCGTATTTACAATATGTTTATGATTGTTTTAGATTAAAAATATTTTTTATTTTACATGATTTTTTTGTGCCCATATAAAGTTTGCAAAGTAAAGCTCGGCTGGAGAGCTTTTGGCCGCCTGAATAATGTCTTCTAAACTGACCTCCCACTGTGCCCAAAGGGCAAAGTGTTCAACCCGTGTGTGCTTCCCGTAATCACATAATATACGTGTGAAACGTGGACTCTAAGTAAAAAAGAGATCCAGAAACTTAGAAACAGAGAGGTGCATGCTGGGCATAACGCGAAAGGACAAAAAGATGAACGAGTGGATAAGGACAAGGGTTTGCGATGTAATAGAGTTCGTTAAAGGCCTCAAATAGAAATGGGCTGGACACATAGCTCGAAGAAGAGACAATCGTTGGACATATCGGCTCATCAGGTGATACCCAAGAGGTACAAAACGTTCTTAAGGTAGACCTAGAGGCCGTTAAATCGATGAAATGATAAAGTTCTGCGGAAGTATGTACGTGGCAACGCACAGAACCGAGAGAAGTGAAATCAGCTTAGAGAGGCCTTCATCCAGCAGTGGATACACCTAAAGTGTGTTTTTGAAAACGTTTTTTTATATATTTAACGCTCAATACGAGGCGTAGATTGTCTTCAGAACAACATCTTCAATTAATTAACAGTTTACAAAATACATCATAGGAAAAATTAAATATGATAATGGTGACGATAATGGTGTGTGCACATTATATTTTTTTTAAAAAATGACAGTTTTTGTTTAGCGACCGTGTTGAATGTGTCTTAATATCCGACAAAAAACGGCGACTTGAAATTAAATTTAATGTTTACAAAATAAAAATAATAACAAAAAAATTGCAGTAATTTTCGTTTTTGCTTCGGCACATTTTTTCTGATTTTCTCACGTATGCGCCGATTGGCACGAAACCAATTATAAATTATTATTTTCAAACAAAATTACCGCAAAATGTAAACTGTGAATAATAATTAATAATATTTATTACATCATTTGCAATTTAAACGTGACGATCTAAAAATAAATTATTTCAACTTGAAACTGCAGCTAATTATTAATTAATACCTAATCATTAATAATCTACTACATTTTACTGATTCTGTATTTTCTATCAGGGTCCTCGAGTTCTGGTTTTTTTATCTATATAAAACTTTAATAAAAAAATATTCACTGTTGTAGTCTAGCAATGCTCAATTTTTGCAAAAAGATTTATTCTATCCAAGTTTAAATTACGATTCTAGAAAAAAATCATTATGTAAAATCATAGTCATTTATACTATATTCAACATTTTTTTCAAAAACTTGAATTAACTGAAAAAAATTGGAATAAATCAATTTCATTTTTAGTTAAAAATAATATTAACTGTTAAAATGATGTATACAAAATTATAAATAATATAATATTTTGTACATAAATAATTTGGAACCCCCAGAAACATATCAAGATATTTTCTAATAAATAAATAATACCTACCTTCATATATTTAAGTAGTTTCAAAATTATGTAAGTATGTTTATTAAAGAATGTTACATTCTTAAATCTTGTGATTTTTTGTTGAATAGCTTATTATATTATTGTGTTAAGAATGATAAGTAAAATAATTCAATATTCAGTATATTGTAATATTTTTACTAAACATACAATGTTATTGATTTGCTAGGTATCCCCCAACTGTCAAAATTTCTCCCCTAACCAATGAAAATGTAGGTATGTAAATAATATTATTTAATTGCCAAATAAAATCCTAAAAAGTACAATTTTAAGGCAAGTCGAACAACGATAAGTTCGTCTTAATAAACTTAGTTTTCAAAAAAGTATTAAATTGTTCTAAAAAAAATTGATTTCAATGTGACAAACCCCTAGTTTAGACGTGTTAATATAAATTTAATTATTCACCAGCTGTATATAAAACTAAAATCAACGCTATCCATAAAAAAATATAATGAAGCTGTCAAACGGTTGCATGATATACCTCGTAATTATTGTAATTAAGAAAACTGTTCATATTATTAACAAAATGCTGACAAGTTTTAAAACAGTTAATTCCAGGAAAAAATCCAAAAAGCTGATTAGACGAAAACATTTTTGACGTTACTACACTCGATTCCAACGTGAAATGATTGGTTGGTAGACTAGTATGAGATTATTCTCATAGACAGACAAATTACCAATATACCCTGTAAAGTTCTGTATCGTCTTTCTGTTCCTCAATTTACACACAAATTCCTTCGTATTCCTTAGTATTCCCAGCTACTTTACGTTACGTTATTTGGAAGAGTGTCTTAAAACTTCTACCTACTCGCAATACGGTTTAAACGTCTAATGTGTCAGAATGAATTAAGTAGGGAAGCAAGTGTATTAAAATTTTAAAAATTAAAACTATTATTAAATTTAAAAAAATTGTTACTTACTACTGTTAGTTTCTTTCAAAAGAAAAAAAGCGGGGCAAAATATTCCTGATATTATTTAATTAGCTATGTGTTGTTAGGTTTTTTTTTTTAATCAACGTGTCTATCCCATAAATTGCTAAAAATTCATTAAAACAATCACTGTTGATGCCCATATGGTCCATCCTGAATTAAATGACATATTATGTCCTACTTTCTTTAACGATTTGTATGTAATTATTATGTATATTCCATCGAATTTATCATTACTTTTTAAATTAAAAAATATCCCACTTAACATATTGCTATAAATATGTTTGCTGCAATGAAATGATTTTAGATTTACGTCATGATTATCGTCAGTAAGATTAGTTTTATATACTACATACATATTAATTTATTATATTTAACATGATTTCACAGCTTTTCCGTAAAAAGCTAAGCGTATTACAAATTAATATATTTATACAAAAATATAAATAAAAATCATACTTGAATAATTTTGCATAATTGCAAAGACTTAAATAGATTAATTTGTAAGTAGTTCAATATTATGTAATTTAATTCAATATACTCTTGAGAGTCCTGAGTGTTAGATTCAAAGTTATATCAAAGTCTTCGTATATATTTTAAGATACACAATTATGTAATTATTTTATATAAACTAACTAAGAGTACACATTATTAAAATTCGTTATTTTTATTTTCAATTCTCTATATAATAATGGAAATATTAATAGTGTGTTTATATCGCATACAATCTTTCTATATCAGATGAGATCTGTAACATTATACTTTTGTAATCTCCTATACCTTCAGGGAGATTTTTAATTCAGAATTCAATCGAGATTTATACTGGTTTTTAAATCCCGGATATACTCAAAATTTATTTCAGACGGAACCTTAAAATATAAAACAAAGTACGTCAACTTATTTAAATTACTGTAACCTCAATTAATAATAAACTTTAAACTACGCATACGTAATTATGTACCTATAAATGGGTAACTATGAAGAAATTCATTTATTTATGTACTTAAATCTAATTTTTTTATAGTGTTAACTTTCAATGCATGGTGGAATTGCATTGTATTATTTGATTAATTATTTGTTTAATTAAATAAAACACAATTTTATAGTACTTATTCCACTTAATTAATTAAATTTTGGACCGGTTTCGTCCTCCTCAAAGGGACATTATCAATATAATTAAAAAAGTGGAATAAGTACAATAAAGTTGTGTTTTATTTAATTTAACAACCAATTAATCAAATAATACTTAAATCTAGTTAATATTAAATACGTTAATTTAATTTAATTATAAATGATCTTTAAATTGGGTTAATAATTCAGTTAAATCACTTTTATTTTCAGTACACTATTCTGAGTTACTTATAACACTTTTACTTTTATAGTTATATATTTTTTACAGTAATTATTTGATAAATTATTTAAAATTGTCTTTGAATTTATGGTATACAAATATTATGATAAATGCAATAATTAGTTGATACTATATATATAATTATTTTTATACAGTAACTGTAATCCGTTTAAGAATAAAAAAATATATTATTATTATATTCTAAAAAAGTTGTTTAATTATTAGTTTATTTATTAACATTAATGGATTCACTCAATTTTTGGAAAATATATTTAAATCTTATTTTGTTCTAATACACAAGTATTTTTATGTGGCTTATAATTAATTATGTGTAATTATTATAATCAGCACAATTTAAAATTATTATATTCCATACTTAAAACGTTTCGCAGTTATTTAAAAAAAATATTTTGCAGGCGCCAAAATTTAAACTTTTGAAAATAGAAATTGTTCTTTTTTTGAACGCGAAAATTCGAAGCGGGGGATATAATATAATCACGCGGCAAAGTTACGTGTACACTAAAGTCAGTGGGGCGAACGCCGAGTTACCTGACGCGAAATAACAGCACCAGGCTACCACTGGTGGGGCATTACGCTGCATAAGTAAAGCAAGGGAGCGATTACGGCCTCTGATACGCCATGTTATGTAATGTCTTGTCGCTAGTATGTAGATCAGTGGTTTAATGAGGGGGGCTGACCAGTACAGAAGTGGCATAAACCATATTTTCTATCTTGAGCTAACTATATATTATAATACTTACAGCACAGTACTGCCGAAGAACCAGATTATATCATGAATAACACATGACTATGCACAGACTCAAATATTACAATATTATGATACTGTCCTAAGGAAAATAACGTACCTACTGAAAGCACTATGTGTGCAGAATTCAATTAGATGCAATTCAAATTCAAATTTATTTGAACATACATTATTTTGAAAACACTTCTGAGAAAATATATTATAAACCAAAAGAAAAAATCTTTTTGAAAAAAGTAAGGAATCGAACCTGCATCTCTTGGGTTTCGCGCCCGTGCACATTGACCACAATGCTAAAGGCGCCGTACTTAATTGCGAAAAAATTTAATTAATGGCTCTTATAATACTCCTAAAGCAATTTTCCTAATTGAGCTACTATTGGCGATCGGCTTTTGTATTTGAAATCAAAGTAGGCATCACTTGGATTACTAACCAACGTCAAATTCTTAAATCTTGTGAATTATTCCTCGAATAAAAAAAAACATACTGTGAACATTACAAATTATAAATTTAAGACGTTCACAACATGACGTTTAAAAACAAAATAGTATTAAAACAGTGTACCGAAGAAAGAAATATATGCAGTCTCAAAAGAACAGTATGACAAGTAAATAGGTACAAAATTATAAAAATTATAAAGCATCGAAGCACACCGAATGAGCTAAGTGGACCCTATTTTAAGAATTTATAAAACAACGCCCACCTATACTCATACTCACGTAGGTGGAATATATCAACATCCGAAGCGATTTGGTCAAACAGAGTTAACAGAGTTATTACCCTCCCAATTGGCATCGCCAATGGCAAGTTAGTTCTGTACCTTGTGAGAACAAACAACTACTGATGCTCCCGATTTCTAAAATAGTTGTCAGGGACACACGATGGCGGATTTAGGGACGTGGTTGTCTAACGCACCGAAAAAATTAAACACCCAATAAAATTACATCCTTTACTTATAAATAATTAATATTTAAATTGATAGTGATGACACTATTAATAATATTAGCGGTTTGTTTTTTGTATACAAATACGTATTTGCTAGAGTGGTTATGTTATGGTCCCCTTTGATTTTATTTGCAGGGGGTTTGTTAGTGTATTGTATTGTTGTATTGAATTGTAATTTAGAAATGTAAAAATTTAAATTGACTATCTGACACTTATTTTTTATAAAATATACATAGAAGTATTTATACAACTATGTTAATATTTACGGAAAATTATTTAGCGCTCCGGTTCGTATTTTTTTCCACTTCGAGCACTGCGAATGTGTCTAGATAAAACACAACCAGGGAACACAAAAAATAAAATAAGTGGGTCACCTCCTGGGTGTGGCTGTTGAAACGTATAATTCTTGAATGTAGATAAATTTAGGATGAACATACACACTTGTTAAAGATTTTTTTATTTTCAATAGATACCTACGTTTGTATTCAATAAAGTTTGCCATGTTAACGAAACATGCATTTAATATTGGTAACATTTGACACGTTGTCGGTCCCAGGCTCGAATCCTGGGTCTGTTAAATACATATTGTCCCCCCGTGTATTATATTATATATTTTATTATTTATGAATCAATATAGTATATTATAATGCCGAATTTGTGCGAGTTTTTCTACCCGCATGGTAATTCCACACACTTGTAAAAAGGGTGTTCTTTATCCTCAACTGAATCCTCATCCTGATCTGAAGAAAAGGGTACTTCAAATATATGAATCAATAAATTAGTGCCTAATATAAGTCATCAATATTATCTAAAGTAGAGACTAAAGTAAAGACTTAAACCAACCCTTAATATTCTAGTATCATACCGAAATTAAAGTTGATATAAAGAAAAAGGATTTCAACCAATACGCATTTTATAAAACAAATTTTAAACTATGAATTAATATTAACAATAAATTAAATTTCAATAAAAACTCGATATAAAATAAAATTTAATACTAGGATGGTAAGTATCCTTAATGAATTCACATTTATATTTGACTTTAAATAAAAGATATTTTCCTTTTTAATATTTTTAGATCCCGCATATTATTATCTAATTAAAACAATTTAAAATGTAAATTATCAAAAAAATGTCTCAAATTGCAAGCTTTGTATTTTTCCACTGCGGTACTCTGGTGGACGCAGTATTCACTTTAACGCAATTATATATAATACTGCAATTGACATATCGACCAGAATTTAACTTAGGTATTTGGTTAAGAAAATATTTTATGATATTATATTTTACAACGTTTTTCTTAGCTCGTATTCTTATTTGTCCGGTGGTTCTTTGTCCGGTGCAAATCTTGCAATCGATTTTTAACTAACTTCCCGACTAGCTAGACATTTGAAACTTTTAGAATATATCAGAACACGATGCCAATGCATTTTTTTAATACTTTTAGCCATCTTTAAGTAGAATTGAATTCATTTTCAGTTAATTCTGTTTTGTATGAAAAGTTATTTCGACACCATTATTGGTTGCTAGGGTCTGGGGTCCTAGCAACTTAATTATTAATATATACGTGCGTTACTATGGAAATCAATATGAAATGTCAAAATGTCATTTCAGTAAGTATTCTATATTTATTCAGTATTTTTATCAAATGCAATAAAAAGTTTGTATTAATACATAGAATTGTCAAGTTTATATGATTCAATAGAAAATTAATAATATATACGTGCGTTACTATGGAAATCAATATGACATGTCAAGTACAAATTTTTTTGATCGTTTAAGCTATCAAGTCAAGTTTATATGGTTCAACAGAATTTAAAAACGTTGTATATAAAAAGTTCTTTTTATCTTGTAATTATATAATATGCATGTCTTCAAATTCAGGTTTCAATATATATTTCTCAATTCATTCAATAAATACTATTACATATTTTGTATTGTCCCGATTTGGGGGAAAAAACATAACGTAATTCTACGTATGTATGAGATAAATAATCGTAGACGCTATAAAACCTTTATGTTATTATTAAAATACTGTTAACCACGCCAAGTACATTCCCCAATTAGACGAAGACTCCATAATACGTAGGTAGCAGTATATGTTTTGATGTTAAACTAAAAAAATATATGCCGTCGATCGGCTGTAAAATCAATCATTATTATAAAAGAGATAATCACCAAGCAGCCATTTCTATACTCGCCTATCTAAAAAGGCGGTCTCGACGCCCCAAAGGATAAACGAAAAGCGAGATCACAGCAAACGAGGACGCAGTGGCGTATCAACCATTAATACGGGGTTTAATTTATTTTTTGAGGAAACTTCTTTCGTATCCGGAAATTTGTACGTAAACAGTTCACCGCAGGATACTTATTCGTGCGCCGCAGTACGTGAAACATGAGTTCGTGTAACATTTAATCAAATGACAAGTTCTTCGTTGAACATTTCACCGTGGAGTATATTTGTACGTAATAGTATGCTATAACATATGGAGATGTCTTTACTAGGTTAGGTTAGGATAGGTTAAGGTTAATCAAATTGGAACAGTATTATTTGCAAACTATCGCCGCATTTTGTAAGATACGTCCAAATATATTCCACGGTGAAATGTTCAACGAAGAATTCGTCATTAGATAAAATGTTATACGAACTCATGTTTCACGTACTGCGGCGCACGAATAAGTGTCCCACGATGCATTGTCAACTGCATACGTACAACTTGCATGTAACCAACTTCTTTAGTTAACATGGATAATTTGAAAACACCACAGAAATATCGTGTCCGGAAACGTGTACGTATACAGTTTGCCGTGTCACACTTCACCGTGAAATGTTGTATCGGAAATATATGGCCGTGTACATGGTCCCCACAAGAGCGGGGCTGACAGGGCTCTAGCCTGGGGGCCCGGGCTTAAGAGGGGCCCGGCGTGGCGGTTAAGTGAGATAAAAACAGCAAATTTTTCCTCTAATAATTAAAAAGTCGCCTGCGGCGCTATTGCATAAATAGAAATTTATTTTATAATTATTTATAGTATGTTTGATGACTAATAAAAGCGACCAACGGAACAACGGAATTTATCCAATATGGTGAAGGGCCGCATGTTACTTGGATATCACAAAAGGGGGTCGCAATCAGTGCTTCATAATATGTATGACACCGAGTGCCGAAAATTCATGTTGATTTGTTTGGAAATGTTAAAAATCTCGAAAAAATTAATACACCTTTATTTCACACGGAACCGTTCCGCAGAATACCATTTGAGAATATCGCTATTATAGAACGTTACACGGCTCTTAGACTTAGTGATAGGTTGGGGGGCCCGCCAAACAGCTTCAGGATATGGGGGGCATGGCCGTGTATTAGAGACCGTCCAAAGTCTTTAAGTCGTGCTGACATAAAATTCATGTCTAAATAAAACACGATTGTTGTCGGTTTACACTTTACAGGAAGCCAGCAGCAAACAAATTTTGAAAATAGCCGATATACTGGATTATTTGTTAGGTTAGATTAGGTTAGGTTAGCTTAAGTTTTCATTCTTGAATTCATGAATTTTGCCAAAATCAACTATGAAAATTTACTCTTATAAAATTGGAGACCATATAATACCTATACGTAATGTTTTACATACAATTTACATGTAAACCAGAAATATATGTTTCATAAAATATACGTCGCCGGACAAGATGAACATGCAACCAATCCAATTCCGGCCAATTTGCTTTACTAATTGAGCCACCTGCGTCCCATCTAACGTCTCGAAATTTAAAGTAGTCATACAACTGAAGCGCATTGCAAAAAAATACATTAGGTTTGAATCAAGCTATCAATAATAGGTTACTTACCTTGATAACTAGCAAGCCTATTAAAACTATTTATTTTCACAAGACAGTCTCATCCGGCGTGTTATTACTTTTGAGAATATTCTAATAAGTATATTTCTGAGGTGTTATTACATTCTGTATGTTTAATAAAGAATGTTACATTCTCAAATCTTGTGAATTATTATTATATTAAAAAATAGTTTGATAAACTTATTTAGCGTTAAATTTTACTAAAGAATAAAAATGGTCATAATACCAAAGCTAGTTTCCACATTAATATTGATTTAACCTACCTAAATATAATACTATAAGTACGTACGCACTTTAAATTAATTTAAAAATATAAGTAAAAACTAATAAGTTGTCTGCTGAGTGAGGGCGCCACATGCTAACATTTGACATGCAATTCAATGCTTTTTATACTGTTATGAGTTTAGTTCTAAATTCGAACACCTTCCGATTTATGATGGTATATCTATGGGAATGGCTTTAAAAAGTTTTCATTCCAAGAAGTAGGAAAATGATGGGATAAACTTTATCTCGTAGAATATGATATTTTCAATAGTTATGTCTGTATTCACGTCATGATATGCATTAAAGTTTGTCACGTGACATGACAACGAAACGTGTATTCAATATTGGTAAGTTGTTCCACTACACGCCTCTGGTAGGTAACAAATATTCTCATTTAAGCTAAAATATTCTTTTCCAGCGAATACTACTCTGTTCTTCGATGTGTGGTTTATTATTAAAATGAATTCAGAAAAAAAATAATTAGGTACTTCCTCGGTTGATCTACGAGATACAATAATTTAACAAGCTCATTTAACTGCGGTAAATGTGATTATTGACTAACATATTTTTTTGCATCTTCAGATGATGGTTATGTACTTAAACCCTGACGGCTAAATTTATTTAACATGGAACATGCTTTGCCTACTGATTCTCTGAATGCTGGTTGTCCAAATTCAAAAGAAAATTTATTTGTCAAAGTAACCGAATCCAAAGGATTCAAACAATTTTACTCTTATGGAAATTATGTAATTACAATAATAAAACTAAAGAAGTAATAATAACAGACAAACAATACGTCGCACAGAATGTAGGCTACTGAACGTAAAATGAAAATAATCGGCGCGCGTAAGTAATCGGGGCGGGGCGCGGGCCGCGGGTGGGCTACGCGTCTATAGTTATTCTACGTCTATTTTTCGTATCGCTTTTGCGTCGGAGATCATGAGTAAAACATATTCCATGTTAATATATTATGTATAATTGTGTTGCTAGATAATAGATGAATAGGAGAAAAACAGCTTTTTGTTTTCTCAAATACACAGTCACAAGGGTGAAAGTTTATATTATTTCGAGTATAGAATATTTAAAATTAATAAATTCCACATTTTGATAATGCCTAAATGTTAGAAAGCAGTTGTTCTTCAGCAATTCACAAAAAAGTCAAAAATACCTGAAGGTGAACTTGGCTGATTTTGAAATGTAGCGACACAATTATACTTTTACCCCCCTGCGAAAATACGGAAGAACCCCACTGCGTTGAAGTATTATTATGGTGCACAAATAGTGGTAATGCTAACAGGTTTCTCTACTCTGAAGGATTGCCTTCAGGTGTTTGGAGGTAAGCAATTACAGGTGCGGAGTATCTCGCACTGCTCTATGACAGTCCGTCGCCACTTTTTCCCTCCAATGAACATCTATCATTTCGCTTCTTTTTTTAAAATTCTGCAATAGTACAAACTGACAGCGGCATCCCATAAATTACCTCTAGACCACTGTACAGTAATTAAAATTATGTTTCTGAGTTGATTAACGCTAATATGTAAAAATGTCGTAACATATCGACCAAGCAATAAAACTTTTCTTGAGTTAACATTTATTGTAGGTATAGGACAACGAATATGTAGTACTGGCGGCGCTTTTTGCAGTGGACTGTATAATTTGAAGGTGATGGTGGATGGTGGATTCCGGATCTAAGGGGGAGGAGGGGGGGTTAACAGGATGCCAGACACTGATCTTTCTTGATGTTGAAGATGGCTCCGTGGTCTGGTTGCACTGTCACTCGCACGGTATTATTTGTTGTGTTGCCCGGGGCGCGGGATGGATGATATATGAGGTGGATGAATGATGATAAGTTCTATGGTTGATGAGGATAGGCATGTCTGTAGGATTGAATTAATCAATAAACTGTGGTTTAGCGATAACAGGCCAACACACTTCAGTGTCTTGAACTAACTTTTGAATCACTCGATAGTTAACGAGGCTAGGCTTTTAATAGGCCCGCAACACGACCGTTTTCTGACTGACGTTACTGACGGCTGTCTTGAAGTGACTGAATGTTATTTGCTTCACGGTCTATCATGACCCGTGACTGTCGGTTATTTGGTCTTGTGACAATAATACTGGGATTTGAGGGAGGCGGGAAGAAAGGAATGAATGCGAGTATAAATGGCCCAACCAAGTACAAATATTTTTAATTATATACCTACTTTTTTGCCCATAAATAATTTGGAAACACTTCCCAACATACATATTAGAAATAAAACATGGTGCCGGGCGGGTTCGATTCTGCATCCATCAGATTCTGACCGATGTACTTTACCAATTTAGTTATCGGCACACTACCTAATTACGACGAAATACGTTGATCAAATTTCGATTGTATTAGTGATTGACTTTAATAACTTACATTGATTCCTAACCGAGGTTGATTCCATATTTTAATCTTAACATACGTGCGTTTGTCAATAATAATAAACCATTTGTTTTTATTATTCAACAATTCATTTTTATTATGGATAGTCCGCCCGGCACAAAATTTTTTAAAATAAATGTTTCTGGTGTGTTTCTAAATTTTGTTACATTTTTTCAATCAATTAAACTAAGTTCAATAAAGAATGTTACATTCTTAAATCTTGTGAATAATTCGTTGAATGAAAACTATATCAAAAGTTATTTTAGACTTTTTATAATACGTACGAGCCATCCATCATCGCCACCACAACCCAATGTGAGGTGGTGTCTTCGCCCCATGTAGAAAACATCATCAATCCATGTTACTGCAAATCTTTAAATACTTCCTTGGATGATATCAATGTAAATTTTCCTCGAAGTGAGAATAACGGGTATAAATGACGTATTTTTTCCGATCACGTCCGTACTAATAAGATCATATTATGGGCATCCACAGAGTGGAGGTTTGTATTAACAGATTTTGTTTTTACGACAAATTGATGAAGAGCCACATGCTCAGCCTACTAGATCCATACTCAGACTCATACAGAAATTGAAAAAAAAAATATTTGTACTTGCCAGAACCAGGATTAGAACCTGGGACCCATGACGCTATAGACCGACGCTTAAGCCGCGCGGTCATTGTGGGTGTAAATTAATGTCTTACTAAAAAAATACTTTATATCAATGAAAAAAAAATATATGTGTATTATTTTTTGGTTGGGGCTGCTATTTGGTTATTTTATTTCACTCGGGGGCTGACGATTTTCTTGGAGTGGGCCTGGTTACTATTAGGGAATATGAATAATGGAAATGTTATCACAGCTGTGTGGAGTTTGAGAATCTATATACAAATTCATTAATACATTTTTAACACATTTACTCTCATAATACAATATACAATCAATGTTTACATGCATATAATAATGTACCATGACAATTTTTATGTTCTCATACATTTTCTATGACTTGTTATTTTAGTGAGGAATTAAAACAATGCAAGAACTGCAACGAGGCAGAATTATTTTGCTGTGAACATGCATAACAATAGAACGTGCTGACTTTGGCATAATTCTATTAATGAAAATGACTACTCATAAAATTGTATGCGAATTCCGTTTTATCGTAACATGTCATAAACATTGCTTAGGCTAATTACCATTTCCGCTCTAAGGTGGAGCGAATGCACATTTACCTGGGAACACAAAGTAATGGGAAGTGGATTGCCTTCTGTATGAGACTATAATAAGTTGTAATTCTTGAGTGTGTAAATATGGGATAAACTCTTTCCACAATGACCAAGCGGCTAACGCGTCGGTTTATAATGTCATAGGCATGGCCCCCACATCCTGAAGCGGACTTTAGGCTAGGATCTATGGCGGGTCCCCTTACCTATCGCTTATCGTTAAGGGTTAAGGGTAGTGTGAGATCGCGGAACCCCAGGGTTAAGGATTTTTAAATAAATCCTGTTGATGTATTGATTTGTCGGCACACACAAGTTATACACATTTATATTTTTATAAATTCGATGTTTTTTTTTTAATAAATATAAAAAACGTTAAAACTATGAATTAGTCAAAAATCTTTACGAGGAAAAATTGAAAACTTATTAAACTAAATTTTAATAATATCTAAATATGACCATAAAATATAATGTAATAATAAGATGTGGTCATCTGACAAATTCACATGTTTTAACATTATTTCACAATAATTATCGTAAGTTTATCTTTGACAAAAACAACAATTTTTTTTAATGTTTTCAGCTTACATATTTATTAATTAAAACAGTTGAAATTGTAAATTATAAAAAATAAAGCTTCGTATTGTTCCGCTAGGTGCCTCTGGTAGGTAGAAGCATCACCCTTATACGTAAGTATTTATTATTGGTTTTACTTACTAAAATAAAAATAAAATACAACAAAAAATATCGTTTGGCTCTCTCCAATTAATAGGCACTCTTCACTTTATTTAAATGTTATCTTTAGACCATTACTATATTTATCCTACAATGTCCGCCAGTTGCCAATACGTGACATCGTGACCAAGCCACTCCAACAGAAGTATAAACAAATAGAAGACGTATTTATCTGATCATCATTAACCTGTGCAGCATTCAGTACCACCTTTCATCGAGAAGCTCCTGGTAAATAAAACAAAATACCATCGTATCGAATATAATATATTCCGACCACAACTATTTGGCGTCACGCAGTATGGTATGTAGCAGTGGCGAAGGGTGGATGTAGGCTGTTAATATTCGATATAAATAGTTCACACTTAACTTTGTTAGTCATATTTATTTGTTTTCATTTAACTACTAACAATATAATTTGGAGATAGTGCTGGTTAATTTTTTAAATTCAATTAAACCCTGCCTAAATCAAACCACAATAGTTTATATAATATGATATGGATCATCCGACAAAAGTAGTGCACATTTTTCCAGTCTTACGTATTTGTTTTCGTAGAATAATTAAAAATAGGTACATATTATTACAGATAGTGTTATAATACAATAAGCTCTGTCTCACCAAACTGTAATCGATAAAAAATATTCTTTCATTTATAAAATATCTAAAATTATGTACTGCTTAATTGCAAAATTTAAGATATTTTATAGATAAACGGTTTTTTTACTATTATCTACTATAGCTTTGATAAGGCAGGATTTCATTGAATTTTAAAAACTAACAAACACTATATATGAGGCATATAAAAACAAATGCAGCAAACTCCAGTATATTTCGAAATTATACCAACAATGTCCCATGAATCAAATTATTTGGTATTAAAAATCGCCGTAAACGGTATAAAGTATATACTATATACATTGTTGTCTTAGTTCAATGAAAACGAATACCTCTAACTGGCAAGTTTAGTGTGCACTATTTATGTCGGATCTTAACAGCCTACCTCCACCCTTCGCCACTGGACTATAAAGCGTTACTATTAAAACCACATGCATATAATGTCGATGATCCATGTATAACTATATACAGATAAAATAATAATATATATTATGTAAACATCTTAAAAAGCAAGGCAACGCTGCAGTATTTCACAAAACTGTTGGTATTTTAAAAATTCCGATTGCTATTATTAAAATATTTTTGTGGATGTGGATGTACATTACAATGGTAATAGTGATAGTATTGCATTATAAAAATTGAATAATGAAACGTAATTAAATTATATTAATGCATTATCAATGATACCCGTTACAACAGCATTATGTTATAACTTATAACAGTATTGCCAAGAAGTTATGGTCGCTAACTATAGCTCCCGTTAAAACTATTTAGATCAAATGTCCAGATAAAATGGCAGAAATATATCAATTGACATCCTTAATTCTAATAATACGTTTGCTCCAATAGTTGACCTTCACTTCGCTGTAAAATAGCGCTTCTCAAAGTGAGATCTATGACAATTGTTGCATACTATAGTATATTATGTTCGCTGTAAGTTTGTATAAATATATGAATTTACACGGAGTGAAAATTACAGTAACAGAGGTTTCACTAGAAAACGTTGTTAGCCACTCGCCTAGCCCAGTTGTTTCTTGCTTTAAATAAAACTCAATAATCTAACAATATATTGTGATTTTGGCTAGATGAAGAATCAACCCCGGCACCACAGATTCATTGACTAGGGTGGAAAAACAAATATAATCTTTTTAGTGTATTTTTTTATGTTCTTGTATCATTTCGCCTTTGCTCTATATGTAGCTATTATAATTGTATGTATGATACATACATGTTTCGTTATTTTACTTAATGGGTGAAGAATCATATAACTTACAACTTTTATTATAATATACTTACGGGATTCAAACCTGCATCACCTACCTACATCAACAACGGATGTTCTACCACTACACGGAGATTTTTTGTAGATCTTTATTTTATATGCTGCATTAGAAATATTTGAATAATATTCTCACCCCCTAACAAATTAAATTCACATTTGGAGATGAATAAATCAAATTATTAACTATAAGGGAAGAATAAACGTAACTGGATAACAATTATTATTAAATTGGTTATAAAAATTTATAAAAATAGATTAGAGAGAAGATATTGCAACTAGCAAAGTTTCCATATATAAATTATAATAAAGTAAAGCCTAAAAAGATAGGAAGAAGGGAGAACATAAAATAGAAAGACATTACATAAGAAAGATAAAAAAAAACATATTGGATAATAATTATAGACGAAAAGGTAATGTTTTAATAATATACCTATATTATATGTGTTAAGAATTAATGAAAATTATACATATGAGAAATCTAAGGTAGAACAGACAGAGAGAAAAGACTTACATTTAAAATTCGATTTGTGTCAATTATTATATAAAATTTTAGAGATAGCGCGTTTAAATGATATTATGCATGATTCGTACTCTACTACTGTATCACCATAGTACTGGGTTGGGAACCCCTGGTATAGGATGCTGTATGAAATAAGTTTGAGAAAGACTGCATTTAAACTACCGGTATTCTTATCTGTAAATTCTTTGTTTTAATAAAACATACCAACATACCTACTGGTGGAGATGTTTTAATTATTTGGAGTTTTAGAATGCTCTTATTAAAATGAATGATTAATGACATTTTCGTTATTATGTACATATTAGTTTTTAATAATGTTAGTACATATTGACTGATAAACATTTTTCATATATCTCAGCATAAGTAGATAATTAGTGTTTGTGCCAGGGTCGGTCCTAGAAAGTGCGAGGCCCGACTAGAGAGCGAGTGCGCGAGGTCTATTTCTGATGCTAAATGAACATCATCATTAACTGCTGCTAGATGCAGGCTTTCAATTGCACTCTTTCCACTCGCTTCGGTCCTTCTAGCAGGGTTTAGGCCGAATGTGATTTTTACTAAGGCTAATTGTTTGGGCCAATTATGGTAGCAAAAATCCCATATAAATTCCCTGGTCATGTCAATAATTATTGCCACCATCCAGGCACTGCAGTACCAGACACATTAATAAATAAATGACACTTCAGTTACCTATAGACCATAAACGCATCAAACTCGTGTGACCCTAGCGTCACCACAGAAATAATTCAATTACGAATTATCGGTTCGCCCAATGCCGCGTAACTTAATACCTAACCATAAATTCAACAAACTACAGAGTGACTCAAAAGGTAAAGTGTAACCGAGAGAGTGGTAGTGCTAACGAGTGAGAACTAGACCACGGAGCCAGCCTCATCATCAACAAAGGCCAGTGTCCCGAATCCTTAGTATACCCCCCCGTTATATTATAGTCCACTAAAAGCGCAAGTCATATTGCAAAATAGATTGATCTGTAGCAAATTTCGCATATGTGTTATGTGATTTTTAACCTGGACAGAGTTTAAAGCCACTCGCCATGAATTAATGCTTTGAAGCTTATTTCAGTTTACGACTTAATCACGGTCAGGCGATATTATGTAAAATATACTATACTTACCTAAATGTTCTCAAATATTACCAATCTGACAAACTTTAATCCAAATTATAATATTATATAATGTAGTCAGGGTAATAGGTTGAGCAAGTGGCTGACATCCATTTCTCGTAAAAAACTGATCGGACATGGTCGAAAGAAGAATTATAATAATTATATAGACATAACTATTGAAAATAACATTTTATTCAACGCGAGTTTATTCCCTATTTTTGTCCGTACTCAAGAATTATGCCTTGTTAAAGATTCACCTATAAAACAACCCATTTTCCATTATTTTTCTGTTCATTACTAAGAAAATATTTATTTTATAGTTTCAAAAGCAATCATGTTTATTAAAAACATTCTAAAATCGCTGTGAGATGTTTACACATGTATTCTGCTTTCTCTCTAATAGGGTTTCTATCTCTTTGGTTCAAAATATTATTAATATATCGTGTATAATCGCTTAATAAATTGTAACATATTTATGTGTAAAAAATCGTTCAAATATTATATAAGTATTTATATTATCGGCTTTATCAATGATCTATCATAATATCAACGAGCTTCTGAGGAAACACATCAGCTCCCTTCAAAGCGATTTAGATCCAACATGGAGATTGCGCGGAACATGTATTTCAAAGATCAGATCTTGAAATCATTATTCTCTGATCGGTTTCTAGTTAAACCTTGAACTTGCTTCATATTATTATCTTACTAGATGAATAATTGAGGTGCTGAGAATTTATTTATTTATTAAAAAAAAACATTGTGGATAATATAATAAATAATCATTCGGGAGAATTCACACCATGAGAGTTAAATGAAAAAGAAACTAGGGTACAGTTCAGTTATGAGGAATACAGCGGAAAACACATTTTGAAAATACCCGATATACTGGATTATTTGTTAGTTTGGGTTAGTTTAGGTTAGGTTAGGTTGTGTTAGGTTAGGTTAGGTTTGGTTAGGTTAACCTAACAAATAATCCAGTATATCGGGTATTTTTAAAATATGTTTTCTGCTGTATTCCTCATTACCGAACTGTACCGAAACTAGTTATCTATATTCAAACAAGTTAAATAAAAATACATGGGTAGTTATTTACCTAATATAATTATAGCAAATTAACATTACCCTCATAAGAGAGTTATACAATAAAATTAAATTTCGAAAACAAAATACACATCACGTCACTGAAAATTTAGATATCTTTGGGGAGCGCATTGACTGGTATCGCACCCCTCGCTAATGATGCTTGATAAGCTTTAAACCAGGAAATGGTTCTAACTCAGAATAGGTGATGGCTGCGAATAGGTAGATAATTGACGGGTGCATTTCATATTATTTAGGACACCAGGATGGAAAACTATCCCACGTGAGAACATGCAAAAATGTCCAAGAGCAGAATTAGTGACTTATGAGATTCAAGAGAGTGATCAGTGAGCATTCTTTGTAAAAAGGCAGTCGGAAAATAATAGTTTGACAAATTATCAAATAAAAAATAGTGCATAAAGTTAAGTAAATCGGTTACGAAGTTAAAAATATCTACTATTGCAATAGTGACGATTTTACATAAATCTGATGAGACAGTAGCTTCTTGAAAAGAATGTACAAAAAGTACATATATATGGGTATTTTTGACAACCTGAGAGAAAAAAACAACAATTTAAAGAGAATTTTGGTAATATTTCCGTATTTTACTGCCCAATGGCGGTTTATTATAGAGTCAAAAAAATCACCTGGAGGCCTCTACGTACTTTAATATTTTAATACCTGTTTTGGACATTCTATTATTGGTCATGTGTTGTTCTCATTGGTACGACCGCGTAATAAACACCCGAGTTTGTGAGCAGACACAACAGCCTTCGGTGATTAAAGTCATCACGAAGATACACTTTACGTGACTGGGACACGTATTCCGGATGCCGCCAAAGAGTGCGGCACTTCGTACCCTTGTGGCACAGCCTCAAGGGTTCCGTTGACGTGGCCGGCACTCCCTCACCCTGCAGCGGTCCTACAAGGGCGACCTAAGTGCTGCAGATCTGACATGGCGGGAGGCGCAAGAGTTGGCGATGGACCGAGGGAAGTCGCGCCAACTTGTGTTTGCCATATGCCCCAATGTTGGGACGTGACAGGTGGAAGAATAAGGAGTTGTTCTCGAATTCAAAACCTTTATTACTTTTGCACGAATTCAATAATTATAATATAATACTAGAAAAAATAACAGATGGCAGTACCACCTATCAACACTCATTAACTAACAATAATAATATTATTAGCAAAACTAATTACTAACCGGTGCCATGGTCATTCCAAATTTTTGTCACGTACTACTTGCAGTTGCTAATATATATTTTATTCAACGAATAATTCGCAAGATTTAAGAATGTAAGATTCTTTTATTGAACATACATAATTTGAAAATACTTCTGAGAAATATAATTAAGGTAATAATTGTAATACTTTGATTTAAAATACAAAAGCCGATTGCCAAAACGTAACGCAATTTAGTTATGCAAGACATTATTGTAAACAAACACTAGCTAACTTCATCGCAATTACATAGGACACGTATAGCTTAGTGATCAGCGCACATGAGCACGAATCTAGGGGGGCGTATGTACGAATCCTGCTGGGTTTTTTGCTAGTGGTTATATATTTCTCAGAAATGTTTTCAAATTATACAATATTAGGTAATATGCTGCCCTGCTAAGTAAAGAGACAAGTGTTAATTTAGAGGTCAAAACAATCCAATAATTTTACATAATAATATAAGAGAATGTACTTAAAATCTCCTACAACAATTTTCACTAAAACCAAAAACACTATCTTTTTGCAGGGTAGTGTGTTTACAATAAAAACCAACTAATGAAGAATTGTCATACGTGACGTCATCAAATTTGGATGCCTGTATATTATTATGCTTTTAATATTATACATATTATGAGTATCGTGTTCGCTTCTTCCGTCGAGTTTCTTATGCACAATCCTCAGCCGATGCGCAGTCAGCGGTGAGCAGCGGTGGTGTGCAGTAATAAATAATTCAGTGAGGGCCAAGAACGGCATTCGAGTCCCGAACCGGCCCGCGCACCGTTTCCTATCCCATTGTATGGTTATGCGGCTGCGCGCTATTACAGAAGCCATACATTTGAAACCAGTTGCACAGCTTGTTGCGTTGGATTTATGGCTTTTTGCGCGTTTGAGTGATGGTATGGCAATTACACTTAAAAAGTTGAATATACAATTGAGAGACGTAAGAATTTTCATTACTGATTTAAATGAATTACAAATAAAAGTATATCTGTACTTCAGAGCCAATTTCTCGCACAGGTCCGGTCACAGAACAAATTAATAAATAAAATTCCGATAGGTTGTAACCCAATACACTGCAATAATTATTTAAAAATTTGTACCGTAAAATGGGGTGAATAGGAACGTTTTCAGATTTCAAATTCAATATAAACCTATGCTATGTTTAATTCATTTTTAAACATAACCAACTTTAACCCGCTGGCAACCCCGATTATGATCAATGGTCAAGTTGAAAGAGCGTTCAGCGAATAGACAGATGTCGCTATTTGAATTTCCGGCAGCAACGTCAGGTCGCGTGGTGTGAGAGAAGCAACAGGGCTTTTTGATTTTGTCTGCAGCACAGAACAGTCGTGCTCCGGTTGGGTCTACCCAATATTAATCATGGACGTCACCTAACGGAGCACGATGAAGCCGTCGTGTCAAGAGTCTCTGATCGTTCCAATTGGTATTTTAAAACTATTTAATTATTGATCCACCATTATTGCTTTATTTCTTTTCAAACTAAGCCGCTTGTATTTAAAGTTAGATTCTTCAAATATCTGTATCGAGCTGCCTAATATCCATTTAATATATTTTATATTCTTGCCTTTGCGATAATATAGTTTTTGTCAAGTATAAATCGCTCTTTTATTTAATTTGTTCCCATATTCCATACTGTTAAATATCTATTATTTTTCACGGTTGTAAGATTGTGTGGCGCACAGATATTCATTATGTCATCCTAAACCCTGGATTTTACGAGCCTTCAACGTGAAATCCCCTTTTTTTAATTTAAATTCCAGTTATCAGTTGCGAGATTTCTGAAGGAGTAGCGGAGTTCGGCTTGAAAAAAATCAGGTAACTTCACGACCCGGTTTCATGTCTCATGCTCATGTTTGCTTATTTTACTTTAATTTAGAGATCCATTTATTTTGTAATCGTGACGTCAAAAATCACAATTACAAAATTTTATACATAACAGCTATATAACTGAAAGCGAAATTCGCTTGCCAAAAACTTGTGTCTGTGATTCAGCAGTATGATTTGGTGAATGGATACACTCAATATTCACTCGCCATCGATATTCACCCAAAATTATGGTCTGTTCCTATTCACCAGCGAAACAGGGTCAATAGGAACGGGGAGTGAAAAACAACAAATTTTATTAAAACACATGATTAAATAAAGGAATGTTTATTTAGAAAACAGAAACTGTATTATTTCTTTAATCAGTGGATTAGCTGGAACAAAATTAGGTACCTATTTAATTGTGTTCTGTTCATTCATCGACATAGACACGTTCGATAAAGTTTTTCAGACCTGCAAAACATGCGAATCGCGACAAACTTTTTCACGTCTGATAAATTCTTACCTAACGGAGTTTCCGAAAGTTATAAAAATAAATTATCTGTCAAATAAAAATACATATCGGAATACAGACGATAGCATCTTGGCAATTGCACTCACTACTCTGAATATTTTTACCGGGAACTGTTTCTATTCACCACGTCGTTCCTATTCACCCCGTTTTACGTAACAAATTTATCTTATTAAATTACTTTATTTTATTCAATTATTTAACAATTAATTGTATTAACAGGTTACTTAACACACATATGGTCGGTATAAAATCTGTAACAAAATGTCCCCTAATGGCAGGACGCACCGTATTATATAGTAGGTAAGTTTTACAATTAATCTACATTATTTATTTGCAATACATTCACATGGTCAATGCTTAGGGGAGCATCCCCCTCTAATCAATAGATCTACGTGAGGATGAGTATAGGTGGACGTTGTTTAATAAATTCTTAAAATAGAGTCCACTTAGCTCATTCGGTGTGCTTCCATGCTTTATAATTAATATTTTTTATAATTGCTTTTTATAATATACTGCATATAGTTATTTCTTCTTTACACTGTTTCTTTGTTTTTAAATGTCATGTTGTGAACGTCGTGAATTTGCAATTTGTAATGTCCACGGTATGTAAAAAATTTGAATTTGAAAACCCTACATATCGACCCCGGGATAATAATTTATTATTATTTTCTACAAAAAAATTGTAGAAGCATTCCTATTCTGTAAATCTTAACTTATAATAGGTAGTTTTTTTAATAAGTATCCCTTATTTATCGACTTAAAAACATCCCTTGCAATATTGATAATAACACATAATATTACTGTAGGAATCTGGTCAATTATTGACTTACATACATAATTACATAATATTATATAATCATTATATTAGTTCACATATTATACCTACCTGATAATATTCCTTTTGTCCTCCTAATATTTTGAAGCGTTTTCAATGTATGTGTGTCCTACGAAAAAAAAACACACATTATAGACGTGCAATAGTGTGTGTTGTAACCTTCAAATACACCGATATTGAATGAGCGTCAGTGCATAAACCGATAGCAATTGTCAGAAAAACTTAGACTGACGTATTCTTGACACGTGTTTAAGTTTGTCCCATATTCTTCCACATCCAATATCGGTTGCCTGTTACTCCACATCCGTTAGGTCTTTCAGTTCCCATTAATTCTGTGTTCCCTGGTAATTAAGTGCGAGGCCCCTAGATAATATATTATTTCTCTTGTACAATAAATAAATATATATCTGTCGATATAACATTCTCGTAAGATCGAACATAATTAACACAAATACGTATGTATTACGATTAGTACATAAAATAATTAATTAATGACTAAATATTCATTAATAAATTGAAATAGATATGTATCCTTCGATACACATCTATTGATTTAAGATTTTTTACACTATAATTCAGAATGTTATATATTTTGATGACAATAAAATAATTGTTTCAACATTTCTTTGACTTCTGTCATATTATTCCAATATGTCGGATTGGCGCCCGGACGACAGCCACCGTTGGCGCGTCTCTATATGTGCTGAACAGAACAGAACATGAAAAAAAAGAACAGTGACAAAACAGAACAGCGATAAATTAATATAACTATGACCTTTCAAGAAAAATATAACATTTAATATTGAAATCGTCGTATCTCTATATATTATTGTACGTATAGATTTTTAATAACACAGGTTTACAATACGCCGTAAAAAATCGAAATATATAATTTCTGCATTCCTAATCGCTGGAAAGCCTCAATCAAACGAGACTAAACGGTAGGTTTTGAAAGTAAATAGTACTTATATCATATTACATTAACTTGTATTTAAAGCAGTTACGTACTATTTATTATTTGGTACGTAGTTATTAAAATAGATAACAGTTTGGTATCGAAATTTGAAAAAAAAAGTAAAAATAGTGCTCACATAATGTCGATTTTTACTTTTATAGATTTTGAGTTAATAATGCACTTCGATGTAGAAAGGTCTTATATTTATAATTCAATAAAAACAACTGATCAAAAAATCGAGAACCCTTTCTGGGATTAATTATTAATTCATATAAAAACGAATGTCTGAGTTGATTATTTGTCTGAGTTGAGTTAACTATAAAATTTCATTGTGAATTGCTTAGTTCATTTGAACTAAATAAAAAATAAACAAGCTTACTTAAAAAATCAAGGCCTTCATTGAAATGAGAATTTGTACAAAATTTTAAAATGTCATTATCCTTGAACAAGTGACTTTGGATATACATAATTTTGAAAAACACTTCTGAGAAAATATATTATAACCAATAGAAAAAATCTTTTTGAAAAAAGTAAGACACCCGGCAGGAATCAAACCTGCATCTCTTGGATTAACGCCCCGTGCGCATTGTCTACTATACTACAAGGTAACATACTAATTACGACAAACTTTAACTATTGGCCTTTAATACCTGCTCATCAGCGCTCTTCCAAATCAAGCTACTATTGGCAATCGGTTTTTGTATAAGTTACTTTGAATTGTTTCCATATAGAACTAAGGTATCGATGTCTGAAATTACTTTTGATAGAAATTTAATCAAACTAGGAATCGTGCATACTTGAATCACCTTGGAGGCCTTTGAGGAAGTTCTTCCAGCACACCTTTCATTGTTTGCGCCACAGTGTATGTCCGAAAGGGTGTGGAGATTTGGCGGATGTTAGAAGAAAAACATATTATGGCCATATACGATGGTATGTTCAGCTGAATTAATCACACTTCATGTTGTAGTAATACTAACTTGTAGCCAATAAATTACCATAAGTTCATATTTTTTATTGTTCTACTGTAATATAATATATAACTACTGATGTCAGTTGTTATAAAACTTTTTCATTTCAATGCAACCTATAAAACCAATAATTAGTTAGAAATGCAATTAAATTAGGTACAGTCTCATCTAATTTCAGTACTTCGGTCGTACGAAGTACGGCCGAAGTACTTACGAAGTTGTACTGTTCGGCATTACGGTTCTCGGAATTGGCTTCAATTGTATGTGAAACTATTTTGTACCATTTTTGCATATAAACACTGCTTCTGTTTATTTAACTTAATCTTATCAGCTGTTGCTAAAAATCAATATTTTACAATTTTGTTTTAATATAAGTCACAATTTGGCACTGAATCAGTCTTGAATCTATATGAACTTCTTGAAAGTATTTTCTAAATAAGATAGCAACTGCTTAGTCTGCAAACCGGCTAACTCCATTTGGGAAAATTGTTCAGGAAGAAGAAGAAATATTATAATTTATCTATCGAGCGGAATTTAACAATTCCAAAAATACACTTGTAAGTTATTTTTTTACAAATAAGCTGCACTATAAATAATTATACACTATTTTAGCGTCCCTTTTATATATAAAGAACATTTGGTACTGTTCGGTTATACCGGAGGCAGCGGAAAACGCATTTTGAAAATAGTCGATAAACTGGATTATTTGTTTGTTTGGGTTAGTTTAGGTTCGGTTAGGTTGGGTTAGGTTAGGTTAGGTTAGGTTAGGTTAGGTTTGGTTAGGTTAACCTAACAAATAATCCAGTTTATCGGCTATTTTCAAAATGCGTTTTCCGTTGCCTCCGGTATAACCGAACAGTACCGAACATTTATATATTGAGCGGAGTTCGGTGGTTTTCTGAGTCCAATTACGATATTGGAAATTTGGCATTAACGCATTTATTTATAGGTTTAGGAGTTTGAAATTTTGTGTGAGCATAGAAAACATGCTTTATAACAAAATGCCATCAAAAACTAATTTTTAGTCATAAGTGCAGTTGGCTGGTTTGCAGATTAAACAGTTTGATATTCAGTCTTATATTAATTAACGTTGTTTACTACTTATATACTTAATAAATTAACATATAACAATACCATTGAAGTTAATGGACGCCCAGAACCTCACTCGGTCACAATAATTGAACCTATCACGGCACCCTATTCAAAAGTGCAGTTGGCTGGTTTGCATATCAAGCAGTCAATAGAAAATATCTTTATATTGTAAGAGAAGTTAACTGAGTTAACCTAGTATTTTTTTTAAATAAAATTTACAATTACCAATGGAGAGTTAATACACTTTACAAGATGCGAATGCATCCTTGTGAATTATGTAGTAGATAATTTTTTTAGCACATGAAGAAAACAGTCATCAAAATATTATGATTATTATTATTTTAATCGTGAACCAGGGCATAGAATTAATGTTACCCGGAATTATTAAAAACAATTGGGTACCTTACACTTTACAGGTTTACGGTACCCCTGGACGCTCAGACACACGTTTTGAAAACCTGTGCTATACATGAAATATAACAGCGTGACCCAAAAAAATATGGCCTGCATTCGCTCTGCTTTGGATTCAATTGTGTTTTACGATTTCTGTAACGATTTATGTGAATTTAAGTAAATAAATTATATACAACAAACAGACTGTAAACATTTCTACAGACAAGCCATGATATGCTAACGCCCCGACAGTTATTTATATTGATACGCAATTTTTACAAAAAACAATAACAATAAAATTAATATTTTAAAGCTTTTTAGGCGACATTGTTCGTTTTGATTTTGAAGTTGCGCTTTTTCTGACAGACGTACATACAATTATTATAAATAAATTATTATTTGTATGTAGAAATTGAAAGAATGATTTAATACCCCCAGTCTATCACGACACCTGACTTCTGACCATTGAAACATTTAATTATTATAATCTAGCAGGTAAAAAGCCTAACCTAAGATGTACTAAATAATAACTAAACATGCCTTATTTAAAATAACAGAAAAAATGCCTAAAGTAAAGTTTATACCTACCTGTCAAAACCCGTCATCATTTTTTTTACTACTGCTAAGGAAAAATGTATTCCGTATGTAAAAGTATTATTTCCATAATTAATGCAGTCATTCAAATGACCAAATATCTTTTGATACCTTCATACAAATCTTATTCGTACTTTGCAAAATGTTCCTCATTATTTTCAGAAACCACCACAATATAGATATATTATAATTTAATTAACACATATTTTTCAGTAAGTAGGTTCGTAATGCGAATGACAGCAACGCTATTTTCATTTGGTGTAAACATCATTCTGTGCTGACGTCATTTCATTTAAAAATAAAGTTTCTTTAAAATAGGAGCTCCACATTTTTTTGGAATTGTAAAAATATAATTTATAATTATGATTATTATGATTTTAATCCGTTTAATTCGTAAAAAAATAAAATTTCAATTAGGTACCTATCAAAATTATGACCCTACGATGGCCGAGCGGTTACGCGTCAAGCTTATAATGTCGTAAGTCCTGAATTCGAATCTCACCTGGAAAAAAATACAATATGTTGTTTTTCAATCGTCGTTTGGCCCTAATACGCAGAACAAATGAGTAACATCCATTTGTCGTAAACTAAAAAAATCTTTGTGAGGTGGCCCAGATCCACATAGAAGATTATTTTTTTTTAGAATTATTAATAACCATGTCCTTGCCTTTTTCGTACAAGGTGGTTGTTAGTAATTTTGAACAATCACAAACACTCAGGCTTCGAGAAAAACACACAAATATTGTGTCCTCACCGGGATCGAACCCAGAACTCTCAAGTGGAAGGCCAGCGCCTTACCCACTGCACCACGAGTACCGCCTCCACAAAGAAGATTATAGAGCCAATAAAAAAAAAAGTTGTAAAATTTCCAAGAAAAAAAGCGAAAGTTAGCACTGTAATGTAATACCATTATAATTAAAAGGTTCAATATGCAATTCTCTGTTGATTTCTTCAGTACGAGTTTTTACCCGTCTTTCCTTCAACCGCGGAATTTTTGCAGGGTGCGTGCTTAATTAATTGAAACTATTATTGCCGATTTTTTCCATCCCTCGCAGCGCTCAGTTGCAAAAGGCTTATCGCCATACCGGGAATGCAGTATGTATCCAGAATCTTGGCCGTTCTAAGGGCAAACATTATCATGGACGTATTTGGTTTCCTCTATTTATCACCCGGTTGAGTACTTCATCTTAATGCGTACGTGTTTCTCAACAGAGTAGGATTGGAATCTATCATCACTCTATGAGCAGCAATAAATGACATTAATAATTATATTTTAACTTAAAATTATTGTTATATTCTATTATTATAGAAAAATTTGGATTATCTATATAGAAATAGTCATTAAATATATTCACCAAACGAATGAAGCTTGCTTAAGTTTTGTAAACTGCACAGATATTTAATATCACTAAGTTGGCATTTCCAATTTGTTAACTCACAATCACTTTCATACAATAATATGCATTATTTTTATTATTACAACGTTTTAATTCTTATTTGTCCGGTGGTTCTTTGTCCGGTACAAATCTTGCAATCGATTTTTAACTAACTTCCCAACTAGCTAGACATTTGAAACTTTTAGAATATATCAGAACACGATGGCAATGCATTTTTTAATACTTTTAGCCATCTTTAACCACAATGCAGTGCGTGCAAAATTTTGTACGATTTATTTTATTTATCTATTTTTATGTGCGTGTATTACAGTGCACAATGCCAGCAAGACGCAAAGGGGGCCATTTGGGCCGTCGAACGAATAAAGCAACAAATATGCAAAATGGTAGAGCAGAAAGAACAGATGAACAAATCCAACAAGATAACAAAAATGTGCGTGTAAGCATGTCGCAATTGCGTGTATCTCAATCACAAGAGGCACGAGCTGAACGAAATCAACATCGACAATTGGAACGAAGCCAAGCGCGCCGGTTCGTAGTTAACACATGCAGAGCAAATGACCGACAACGCCAACAAGTACATCGAACATTTACATCCGCTTCGTTCCTTCGTCTCGCATTCGAGTACGAGCCAGATATTTAATATTCCGCTCATTCGAAAGTGCTGATTGGTGCTCTGGACAAAGAATGTCCACATTGTCATGCGCTCAAATTCAAACATGAGTCAGCCGAGATGTGTTGCGCATCAGGAAAAGTGCAACTACCAGAAATTGAGATACCACCAGAACCATTGAACGGCTTGCTCATCGGCACGGTTCCAGATTCAAACCTGTTCCTGAAGTCCATTCGCACATTCAATTCATGCTTCCAAATGACTTCGTCCGGAGCAACAGAAATAGTTCACAATACTGCGGCAAATAGTCAACAATTCCATTCTACGTTCAAAATCAAAGGCTAAGTATACCACGAAGTAGGCTCATTGCTGCTAATGCCAAACGAACCACATACATTTTTACAAATCTACTTCATGGGCGCGGGTGAGGACATCAATCATGTGGATGCACGTTGCGGCTACAATAGCCTCAATTCGCCTAATGCCAGGCGCATCGTCGGCGAACTGGACGCCCTGTTGAATGAGCACAATGAATTATTGAAATTCTTCAAAGCACACATGCACCGATTGCAAAGTGACAATCACGCTATTGTCATCAATCCTGATAAAACACCAGCTGGAGAGCACGTACG
Source organism: Rhyacophila brunnea (assembly GCF_057557595.1). Classification (NCBI taxonomy): domain Eukaryota; kingdom Metazoa; phylum Arthropoda; class Insecta; order Trichoptera; family Rhyacophilidae; genus Rhyacophila; species Rhyacophila brunnea. The sequence goes on along the minus strand of NW_028232806.1, from coordinate 34,476,859 downwards.
TCGATTCAATGCGAGTGTTGTTGACGACATTGCTGGAATCATGGTTGGCGATCATAGATCCCATCCCCACACACTTACGATACATTCGTTATTTTTTATTTAACAACCAAAATATTCACTAGAAATAATTTATATGGCAGAACAACGTTTGCCGGGTCAGCTAGTAATGTTATATTATTGGATGCTTATCTATTCATCATTTCAGATCGTCTTTTTGAACTGGCTACCCAGCCAGTCGCCGTGGTGGACGCAGCAAGTTTCGAACCTGCGGAACTTTTTCAGGAAAGCACGCAAGGTCCATCAACGTGCGCGCCGACTCAAGCAACCACCTGCCTCTATTGATCTTTTTGCATTCATGGCTAAGTCCGCCCGATATGACTACAAGAAAGCAATTACTCAAGCCAAGAAGGACTACTGGAGGAACTTCGTCACCATCGAGGGGGGTTCGGACCCTTGGGGTCCTCCATACCGTGCATTAAAGCTTGGTCTCTTGTGCGGTATCAAGAAATCGGGTGGCGGAAACACCAGTACCGAGTCTGAAATGGCTGCGGTCCTGCTCGAGGCACTCACCCCCCTGGATGACCCAGGGACGATGCCACCATGAGTATGGTCCGCTTTGAGGCTTCTCTTCCTATCGACTCGGACCATTCATCGTTGCCCTCTGAACAGGGGATCAATCGCATCATTAGAACGTTGATTGTTGGCAAGGCCCCAGGCCCAGATTGCATTGACAATATACTTGTCAAACGCACATGGGCCATCGCCGCGCCAGAAATTACCAAACTTTTCAGTGACTGCATCAAGAGCGGCACGTTCCCCGACTGCTGGATGTGGGGCTTACTGAAGGTAATCCCCAAAGCCGGCGGTCGAGAACCCTCAAGCCCCTAAGCCTACCGTCCTCTAACACTCTTGCCGGCTCTCGGTAAGGTGCTGGAGAAACTTCTGTGCTACAGGATTGAAGCCCACCTGGAAGAGCATGCGCCGCTTTCTCAATTTCCCAATTTTGTTCGCGTCGATTCAGAGTTATTTCACGAATAGATCGATTGAGTTTCGTGTTGGTTCTACCACAATAGAGAGGCGCACCAGCATGGGCTGCCCCCAGGGCTCTGTCCTCAGGCCCTTCTTCTGGAACGTGCTCTTCGACGATCTCCTTAGGATCTCGCTTCCAACCGATTGCACTGTCATCGCCTACGCTAACGATGCGCTGCTGTTGGTGGAGGCCGACAGCAGGGCGAAGATTGAGAGTGCCGTCGGCGAAGACTTAAAGTCAATTGAGGCGTGGGGTAAAGTAAGCAGACTATCTTTTGCACCTTCCAAGACAGAAGCCATTGTCTTGAAAGGACCGGGACGACTAAACTGTAAGCGGCCACCCACAGTCCGCTTCGGTGACACGAGAGTGAAAGTGTCAAAGATCGTCACCTACCTGGGCGTCCAAATGGACACTATGTTAAATTTCCATCACCATGCCTTTATCCAAGTCTATAAGGCTGGGAGAGCCTTCCAGACGGTGGGCCGTATGGCTGGTGAAGGATGGGGCTTAAAAGTAAGGGCGCCTAAGATTGCCTATGGCGCCATTTATATGGAGATCGCCGCCTACGCTGCTAGTGCGTGGTGCTTGCGTATCCCGAAAAGTGTCAAACTTAGAAGCACTCTTTTAAGCGGACAGCGCAGCGCGCTGCTTTCCATAACCAAGGCCTACCGAACAACTTCTACGGCCCCACTCCCGATCCTGGTCGGCATTCTCCCACTAGATCTGCACATACAGGTCAGCGGCGGGTCAACGATGCTCTTCAAAGGCGAGGAGGCCGTTGTTGGTGACTTTCACCTAGCCCCGCCTCCTCGGCTTGTTGATGAAAAAGTAACCTCGTTGAAGCGGACGATACGTCTCATGACGCTTGGCGCGGCGTGGAAGACCTGGCAGCGACGGTGGGATGAATCAACCAAGTGCCGGCACACATATATGTTTTTTCCAAATATTAAATGGCGATTGGAGATAACCAAATATCTAACTCCTGACCATCACACCAGTCAATTTGTGACTGAACACGGTGGGTTCGCTGGCAAGCTCTTTGAGCTTGGACTTGTAAGCCGTCCGACATGTCCATGCGGAGGGGAGATTCAGGATGCCCACCACATCCTCTGGGAATGTCTTAGAATGTGCTCCGAACGGGAGGAGATGCTCGGGTCGGTCCAACCAGCTGTTGGGCCCATCGGGCCGTCCGACTTGGTTGCTACTAAGGCCAATTATCTTGCATTTAAAAAAATTGCGGCGTCTTACTGCGGGCGTGAAGATCTCTTCACATGTTTTTTGCTGTCCGTATGATTAGCTTCATTATTTTGTTTTATATAAACTAGAATCATTTTTATTTTCATAATTTCCCTGTGCTCTTCTCTCCCCGGCACTTTGCATTAGAAAGTAACTTTAAACTCAGTCAGAGCTCACTCTGAGCGTAGCAACCTTAGTCCTGGGTATCTCCTCCTAGGCCATTCCCAGCCTAAAACTTAATTAGATGCTTCACATCGCCAATGTAGGGCCACGTGATACACCCGATTAAGACCGGGTGTGGAGCGTGGCGGGTTTTGGTTTTGAAGGGATTAATTTCCATGTCTTTTTGAATGCCTTGCAAATTGGAAAATAAATAACGTAATATTAAAAGTCTGAAGTTCTCTTCGAAAAAAACTTGCAATGCAAAGTCACTTGTAGCTAACCTAATCAGAACGTCATCAGCGGTCCATAAAATCGTAACCAACGTCTATTTATTTCATTCAACAGTGCGGCGTCCAATTATCCTGGCGTCCAGTTGTCCTACTTTTCGCTTTCAAATGAAAAGTTTATATTATTTACTTTCCTCTAGTATAGTACTTCGTACGTGGCTGAGACACGTATTCCGGATGCCGCCAAAGAGTGCAGCACTTCATACCCTTGTGGCACAGCTTCAAGGGTTCCGTCGCCGTGGCCGGCCCTCCCTCACCCTGCAGCGGTGCTACAAGAGCGACCTACGTGCTGCAGGTCTGACATAGCGGGAGGCGCAAGAGTTGGCGATGGACCGAGGGAAGTGGCGCCAACTTGTGCTTACCCTATGCCCCAATGTTGGGATGTGACAGGGTGGAAGAAGAATAAGAAGTATAGTGTCGCATTGTCTTTGGTTATAATAACCTTTTGTTTATATTATACATGATTTAACAATTATGTATGTATATAAAATGTGCGTTTGTATTAGATATAGAGAAAATGGCAAAATGGCAAAATGTACGTAGGTATGGAGATTCTGTGATAATTCTGAGTAGCTTACCACGCCCTACTGCTTTCCTTTCTCTAGCTCCATTGTAGAGTTTTTTAGCACCCTACATTTTGTGGATTCTACACTATATAAAGTTTCTTAATAAAAATACGTGAGAGATACAATTAATTATTATCAATATATAGTCTAACAACAAAACGAAAAACCGTATAGGTACAATACCTTCAACTTGTTCAATTAAATTTCCATTAATTTTAGGCCGAGCCGCATCTACAGCAACGCCATGCTACACAACTTTAATTGCGTGTTTTTTTTCACTCAAAACCGTTTGATCGGTGTTTTATTTCTTCACAGACTGACTTTAACTGGTCGATTTATACTTGTTTGGACTCCGGGGCAGTTAAGAGATTTTGTATGAATTATGATTAGTGATGACAATATTGCATTTTATTTTGTAAATGTCACTTACGAGAAACCTACATGGAACAGTAGATTTATTATCATCAATAAATTACCTCCTGAACGATGGTTTCAACGTAATAATATATTATAGATTCATTTAATCAGCTAACTACAGATAAAGTAAGGAAATGGTCATTCTACGGTTTGTCTTTCAACACAAAAATCTAAGAGCTAACATTCTGCCTTCCTTGTACAGAAAGTGGTATCTCCATTTTTTTCTTCTGGAAATGAGTTAACTGTCACGTGTAACAATTTCATATTGTAGTAAGCATTCGACAAAAAAAACATATACCACTACAAACCAATGTACGCCGCACTTCACCCGGTCTTAATCAAACGTATCATAAGGCATTTTATTTGGACATAAAGTAAGAACAGTTTTTTTTCTGTCAGGAAACAGTTACCAAAGACTGAGGCCACCGAGTTTTAAAGAATGTTTTAATTAAGTTTATAAATTTTAAAATTATAAGTATCCATAGAAGAAAGGCCAAAATACATTGGTAATAATATATTAGGTACAAAACTAAAAGCTTAACGTTTGTAGCGTATCACCGCATTTCTTTTAAAGCAATGGATTTTTGTGGCGACCACGTTGTACGGCCCGATAAACCTTGGTACATGGTTCAACTGACTTGGACAAGTCTTTCCCTTTCATACACATTTTAAGATGTCTCCTGAGGATGTAGCATCGTGTAAATCTCACCCACGTGGGTAAGTAAGTTGGATAATAAGTTCAAGTTCATAGAACTTTCTAGTGAAGCCACCATGACCAGGAATTGACTAGTATAGTGATCAGGAGTCAGTGGGGTTATTTCCATTCACCACTTAATTTCTGGTGAAGGTGACTCAGTATTCGAAAAAAATATATTAACATATCAGTGGTTAACTTCCAAAACTGGACATGTCATTTTCATCATTATTTCATTACAACTTATTTCCACTGCATATATTTTATCTAAGAATTGTTATTAACGTTACTATTGTGCAGATTATGTATATGAAATATGTTTTTATCTTTATCATTGTGGACAAATCTAGTTTAGAAAAAAGTTCATTTATCTATAAGGAGTGAATAGTGGATATGTCCAGTTTTGAAAAATAACCACTGATATGAGTAAGTATAGGATTTGGTATCTATTATGTACATAGTTTACCAACGTATCACCAGCGATTTCGAAGTATGATATGACTGCATACACAGAATTCAAGCGTTTTAATCTACTCAACGTCACGCATTTTGTGTCAAATTTTCAGGTAGCTCTTTCAAGCATTGACTAAGACGAGAAAAAACTTGTGTTTTGGTAAATAAGCAAAAATTATCAGACAGAAATAATAATTCTTTTGGCATATATAATTTAACTTTGCCGTTATTTTTTATTTTTTTCCCCGACCATGTCCGATCCTAATAGGATCATATGGGCCTCCACAGAGTAGAGGTTTGTATTAACAGATTTTGTTTTTTACGAGAAATGGATGTCAGCCGCTTGCTCAACCCATTAGGTCCATACCCTGACTCACACACAAACTGAAAAACAATATGTGTACTTGCCAGACCCAGGATTCGAACCTGAGACCCACGGCGTGATAGTCCAACGCTTAAGCCGCGCGGCCACCGTGTGTGTATTTTTTATAACGTTCCAATAAAAACCATCGCAATTTGATTGAAATTATGTTTTCTACACTTAATAAACTGATTGTAAATTGAAATAGATTTGAAATTAGAATTTGTATATGACTGTAGGTATAGTTTTTGTTTAATATATAATATAATATGTTTATATATCGCATGCATTCTGACGATAGTGCTTTACGGTAGCAAATCATGACACCTTACGAAAGCTCAGAGCAACCATAATTATACTGAGGATCGAATGCAGATGTTTTCAACGGATACAGGGTGCGTGGGGAGGTATGGCTTTACGAGTAACGAGGAGATAAGGGAGCACACCATGCAGCCTCTCATCACGCTGAGAGTAAAAAGGCGACGTCGAACCTGGTTCGACCACATGCTGCGGATGCCAGAAGAGAACTTCAACCTAGCTTGTCGGTTCTTTAAGCCAATCGGATTCCGGCATCTATAGAGTGTGTGCGGCGGAGCTAAGGGATGGAACGATGCAAAAAGACTGGCGAGCGACAAGGATTCTTAGAGGCGCTGCGTGGCATGGGCCCCACATCCTTAAGCGGGCCCCCAGGCTAGGATATTTGGCGGGCCCCCCTACCTATCTCTAAAGATAAAGGCAGTGTGACGCTCTACAGTAGCGTTTTCCAAATCGTGTACGCCGTAAATTTAATGTGTATATTTAGTGATTTTTGTATATTTTAATAAATCTATTTGAAATATGGAGTTGTCGAGTAACAATACATAATTAAAAATTGTATCTTAGAACAGGTGACTTTTTTTTACTATTAGAGAGAATTTTATTTGTGATGTGTGTTTATATCACTTATCTGGTTTACTCGCCACGCCGGGCTTTTCCTGAGCCCGGGCCCCCAGGCTGGAGCCCTGTCAGCCCCCCCCCCTTTGTGGGGGCCATGCTGTGTGGTGTCCATATGCTACAACTAAGAGACGAATATAGCTGAAGAGGAGAAGAAGAGAAGAATGAAAGATCATTATATAACGTTGTTATGAAAAATCTTTATTACTTCTAAATAAATGAATGTGGATTTTTTTTTCATAAAAATATGGCAAATCATTTCAATACAATAAATTATGTCTTTAAAAAAGGTGACCATAGTATTCTTCAGTAAGCCACGAAAATATATTATTATTTAAATATTTTACCATCTCGTTAAAAAGGTTTGGAAGCACTTCTCTATTATACAAAATGATTTTAACACACGCCTTTTGTTGCTGTGTGTCAAAGGGCGTAAATTCGATTGTTTGTAAATATTTTTCTCAAATTTATACCATTGGCGTTACATTTAAAAATATGTGGAATTAAATGTACATGAAAAATGATTGAAATCATGTAGGTTAAATTGGTTTTCACGTTAAGTAAATAATGTAATATTGCACATAAATAAAATTATCTCACATGTAATAGTGATCAATTAGAAATGCATGACAATGGCTGAAATGTCGAGAAATGAAATTACACGCACACACAATATATTAAGTTCATAAAAAGGATACAGTACTACTGGAAAAATAAATGTATCTACATCCACTAGGCACGCACATAGAAAAATTGTATAGGGGGGTACAATTCGAAAAAAATCCTAATACAATAATTTATTATTGATTTTTTACAGATGTGGGAGGAGAGTTGAGAATATCTAGACCAGGCCACTGATTTATGGGTACATTCCTCATATCCATTGATACCAAATACAACCACTCGCGAAGAGACGTCGCCAATCCTGACATAAAACAACGCCTATCGTTCCGTAAAATGACCAGGCCTGCAAATGTTCGCAACCTCAGTAAATACTTAATAATATTATAACAAAAATAACATCTCGCAAACCATCTTGCGAGGGGCGAATTTCGAAGACAGACGGTCACAAATGAAATTACCCGAACCCGAGGGTATTTATTGCCCTTCGGCCCAAGCAAAATATAACCGTTAGATTTCTAAAAAGTTGAAATGTCTACCCCTCTCCCCGCACCTTACGAGGGGGTAGACATGTTGAAAATAATTTCGCCCGCGAAGCCAGGAGATACGTCTTCCGCGCCCTATTTGTCTTCGCGGAGGGGGCCGCCTAAAGAAAAATAAACTCCACCCGTCTCGATTTTTCAAATCAGTATATCTCTTATAGTGTCCCCGTGTTAATAAATAATCATATCCCCTACCTCTCTACACTCTCATTCTCCAATATATCGAAGTACCTACCCGAACAAAGGACTCCACAACACACACGTGAGTTCTTAAAGGAATTAACATACACTCCACAAGTGATACACAGCTGTTTAGTAGTTATAACTTTGTATACTCACCTACGAGCTATTGCGACATTTCGTTATTTCATTATAATGTGTTAATTAACAATAAATAAAATTGCGCCGCAGGCGATATTATGTACAACCAATTAACTCTATAAGAGAATAAAAATACGGCTCTCTACTAGAAGGGAGAGGAAATAATATTATATTTTTATATATTGATAGTTATATCGGCCCTGTGGGTCTATTCTATGCTTATCGACCGCTAAAGTGATAAAGTAAAAAATATTATCAAACTTAGGGTAGGTTTGTATCAAAATATTAGCACTTATTGTAACAATTACACGAAGCCGGTTTTTATTGTTGCAATAAGTGCTATATTTTAACAGCACCTATCTTGCTGCTGTTAAAATATCGCACTTATGGCAACAATAAAAACCGGCTTCGTGTAATTGTTACAATAAGTGCTAATATTTTGATACAAACCTACCCTAAGTTTGATACTATTTATCAATTTAGTGTTCGATAAATATAGAATAGACCCACTGGTTGCAAACACAGTTCAAAAAATATTAGGGACGTAAACTCACTTACTATGCTGCGATGACCCTAATCATCCGGGCCACAATCATCATTCATGACATCCTGATGAAGAATAAGGGCCAATATTCCATTCGTCTGAATATTTTGTATTTTTTTTTTTTTTTGTTTGTTTCTGGGGATGGTCCGGACCCGGGGTTCCCCCTTTGTGTACGCCGCTGACCTCCACGTGTGTTGAGTACGAGCACGCTTTAATGCTATCAGCTGATTGTAGTAACTACTTACCCATTGTTATTAGTGTTATTTTTAATTTTGTTTTTGTTAATTATAATATAAATCTGAGATTGAATAGGATGGTTCATGTGAAGGTTTATATAAAAAGCGAAAGTAGCCCAAGAAGATGGATTTCCTTAACTTAACTCAAAAATAATGTTAACTGGTCGACGTTAACATTGTCCGTACCTACTTTTAATAGTGGCAATTACAATCGAATAATAATCTCATTAAAAGACAATTGAAATCGTAATATAGACGTAGTCAGTTTTCTCGTATTTTGTATAATTTAAATTGGGGAATATGTGAGTCGGCTAGAGTCATAACTCACATGTGATTTGTGAGTATTATATATATAATATGAGTATAGGCTTCGCCCCTCTGGTCCAGATATATATATAGATAATACTTAAACCCTGACGGCTAAAATTATTAACCATGGAACATGCTTTGCCTACTGATTCTCTGAATGCTGGTCGTTCAAATTCAAAATAAAATAAAATAAATAGCGGGGCGTGGGTTTACACGTCATTTCCGAAGCGCCTTTCGCGGCCTACTAAACTGGAAAGTCTCTCGTGGCCCGCGCCGCGTTACTTGTGTGACTTTGTTTTTCGTTACCGCTGCGTCTGTGTGATTTTTCGTAATGAATCCGTCCGGGAGGTCAAGAAAAAAAAGCATGTTCCATGCTAAAAAAAATAATGTAAATCGACTCCCTCGCTCATTAATATTCAATAAGGAGTTGAACACTTTTCTTCTAATTACAAAAAAAAGTTCTCGTGGGGTTTCTCAAAACTCGATTTTTTGAATATGTGAATTATGACTTTTGGCAACTCATGTATTCTATTGAGAGACTTGGAGAGGACCCTTTTTAAGTTGCTCCGCTCCGGGACCTAATAATTGATCCAGCTCCGCTCTGGGAAAAAAAATTATGGAAAAATCAAACATTTTGAAAACACGATAACATAAGCGTTTAACGAATAATGCAAGGAAAGGAAAATGGGAACTGAACGATTACACACTACCGAACGGGTGCTGAATTGATGACTGAGCGCCGGGACAAATAAGCGGTAGGACGATTGGGCGCTGGGACAAGTAAAAAGTGGTCACAGATGGATAATATACAGACAGGAAACCACCCTGCAACGGCTACAGACAAAGCACTTTCGTCAGACCTCAACATTGTATTTTGACCCACCCGACATACGACCTGATATTATTGGATCAAATCGGTCAGAATAACCAACCAATTCAGACCGTTTGTAAGGCATATTAGAATATTTTTATCGTTTCACAATGAAAATATTTTCAAAATAACAAGTCATGTGCCTGATGGCGGACGTGTCAATCAAAAAAAATGTACCGAAAAGACTTAATGAAGTGTACGATTTTTTATCTCTTGTAACACCTACGCAATCTGCTTATAATTCATGTTCATCAACATCCGTTAATAGTAAAAAAAAACCTGTGATAGAATATCAAAATAACATTATCTCAACCTGATTAGATACGATAATATCAAATATCAGAGTGGTATAAATGTCACAGAGAAAATTGAAAAAAAAAAATATATTGTAGGCATTGTTACATTAAACTATTGCATTTACTGTGTACTTTATAAAACTATTTTCATTCTTTAAATTTAATATGACAGCGACCGGCGTTTTTAGCGTATCACTCAATGGTGATGGAAAATAAAACAATATTAATTACAATATAAAAACTAAGAACTAGAATTGAGATTGCAAGGAGTGCCTTTCTCAAAATGAAACTTCTCATTAGCAAACGAGACTTTAACTTAGGTTTGACACTGCATATGGTTCTTTGTAATGTTCTCTCAATTCTTTTCTATGGTACGGAAGTATGTAAGAATGGAGAGTTAAAGCTTTCGAGATGTGGCAATAATAATATATACGTATCCTCAAAATTCTTTTGACTAACCAGGTAACAAATGTTGAAGTTCTCAATCGCATGGGAAATGTCCTTTTACAGTAGAAGAACACACTTTCGGCTGTATGGATATTATCCGTGGCTCTATGCGACTGATTTTGTAGTTTACAATTTAGAAGGGATCTTTATTTAGCTACATATTTTTTCAGACTTATACGCGGCGTGAATGTGAACTCTGCCATTCTTGGTGGTGTTGGCTTATGTGTCTCTGATAATTACCTTAGGAATCGAGGGCATCCGTTATTTGTTCTCCCACGGTGCAGAACTAACCTGCCATTAGTGATGCCAATTGGGAGGGCAATAACCATGTTTAATGAAATCGCTTCGGATCTTGATATATTCCACTTACGTGAGAGTGAATTTAGGTGGACGTTGTTTTATAAGTTTTTAAGACGGGATCTATCAAAATTCACTCTGTGTGCTTCCATCTACTTTTATTTTGTTATTTTATTTTATTTCTTTTCTTATTTTATTACTTATTGTATTATAAACTAACTCACACTTCTGTATTTTTATTATTAAAAATTATTAACACTTATTTTATGTCATGTCGTGAACGTTTTGAATTTATAATTTGTTATGTTCATTATATGTAAAATAAATAAATTTGATTTGATTTGACTTGAACTCACTCCTCGATCACAATATTATGAGAGAACAAATTTTACAGCAAAGATCAACGGTAAGTGTAGCAGAGGACGACGTCGTAGTTCATGGTTTAAGAACCATTTATTCCAGATGAACACCGTGATACATACACCGAATCTAGCGAAAATACCATTAAATACAGAGCGTTTCATGACGAACGTCCATCAGAGAGAGCAAGTCAAATCAGTTCTGCGCAAAATCAGAAAGCTCTAGCACACGTACTACTGAAGTGAGTGTTGACATGCCAGGATTTGACTCAACCAAAAGAACAAAGCTTGATCAAGAAAGAAGAAAACCTTTAACTAAAGATCCTACTTCCACTACAAGGCGCAAGACGTAGACAAAGACGACTACCAGAACTTCGTCCACTAAATCTGCGGTGACAAACAAGAATCATCGGCTTCAATCTGGAAATCGTACTCATTTGAGAACTTTCGATAATCCAAACGGCGCAAAGCAAAGTAACCAAGAATGCTTATCATATCATCGAGCTGTTCTTCGCCAGAATTACCTGATTACCTTTTCATAAAGGATGAGTACGGTCAAAGTACACTCGTCCACTCCAATGCCACAAAGCAGACAAATAGTTTATATATTTTATTTATTTATTTAAAAAAATACACATTGAGCACATAACAAATTGTTAATTCAAAACATGAGATTTTCAATAAAAAGTACAAGTAAATCAACTAGAGAAAAAAACAAAGCAGAAAATAATTTTATAGAAAAGAAATAAAATAAAAAAACAGTAATAATTCAAAAAAAATACAAATTAAACAATAAAATAGAATTTTAAATACAGAATACATAATGCATCGCTAAAAATGTCTACATCTCTAGGGAGTGCATTGACCAGCCGCACAGCCCTCGCTATTGGTGCCTGGTGAGCCTGACACGAGGAAATAGCTTTCATCCAAAATAGGTCATGGCTGCGACCACGCATGTAATTGACGGGTGCATAAAAATTCAAATTTTCCAGAATATCGGGATTGGAAACTATACCACGCAAGAGCAGGGAAAAATGCTTTAAGAGCAGAAGTGACATACGAGCTTTAACTTATTGACTGCGGAGCTTTTAATAACTATTTAATTACCGCATTTAAAAAACATGCTAATTATATCGAATGGCCAATTAATTAGTGTGCAACAAGTGTGCCGTCCGCGTTGAAAGGATTTAGAGAATGAAAGGTGAGCATGCCTTGAAGAAAGTTATTCGGAAAATACTCGTTTGAGAAACCGTCAAAAGGAAAATAATTATATATATATTAAAATAAAGATGTCGAAGAATATTTTGTCCAACGGAAAAATTAAAATATTTGAAACAACTAGTAGCACCCGGAGGTCAACATCAAAAACCTCCTTGGACGCTGTCCATTAACAGAAGCAACCGATCTTTCATGGAGAACACGACAAGTTTAACATAAACTTAAAGTAAGTTATTGAATATAATTCCACATTTCCTTATCTATAATATGATACAGCCAAGTAAGTCAGAAGATAATGAAAACTGTATTAATTTTGTGTTTGAAAATATTAGATAACACTAAAACCATATACGCATTAAATGCATACAATAATATAATATCTGCAATATTTCTTCATACAATTGAACATTATTTAATTATTCCCAATTAGATAGGCACAATTTTACATTTTTTTTTTAATAATAATTATAGCCTAGAATTATGACAATCAAGTAAAGTTTAAAAATTTCATTTTCCCAACAATGACCAAATCAGAGTTATCTAGTTGTAATATTGAGGTGACGACATACAACCAAAACGTCAAAAAGCTATCGAATACAATAAATAAGACGTATATTATTATGTAGTATTTGATATAATATGTGTATTTTTATAATATATCAAATATCAATATTCCCTATGGGTATACCTAAGGCCGCAGTAGCGAAGGGTGGACGTAGGCTGTTAATATCCGCCATAAAAAGTGCACATTGAACTTTGTTAGTCATACGTATTTGTTTTTATTGAACGAAGGTTACAATTTGCATGTGGTATTGGTTAGTTTTTAAAAATCACTTAAACCCTGCCTGAACCAAACCATAATAGTTTTGGTATATTTTGGGCGATACGACAAAATTGTACACCCTTTTTTATTCATACTTATTTGTTTTCGTCGGATTAAGAATACATTATTACACATATTGTTGGTTCATTCTTTTAAATCCATTAAGCCCTGCCTAAACCAAATCATAATATATACAAAATATTATTCTATCATCTATAGAATATCCAAAATTATGTATGATTTAATTGCATAATTTTAGATATTTTATAGAAAGACGAATATTTTTTTGACTATTATCTACTATGGCTTGGTTTTCGCAGGGTTTAATTAAATTTTATAAACAAATCAACACCATTTGTAAATTTTAGCATTATTTTAATGAAAACAAAAACGTATGACTAACAAAGTTTAATTTGCACTATTTATGGCGGATCTTAACAGCCTACCTCCACCCTTCGCGACTGCATAGGGGTGAAGGTAGCATAGATATTCTAATTAGTGTGAAAACTTCCAGATCAGCTTAATAGAGTAGAATTTTATACTCGCTAATATTCCAGATCTAACTCTTTAATCGTTTTATTTATATAAATCCATTGCTTTTAAAACCTAAATTTTGAAAGATATAAAAAATCTAAAATAAAATAATCAATGATCGATGATAATAATATATTTTTTTGGAATTTGGAATTGTTATGTTTGATATCGGATATCTTCAGACATTCTTTGTTTTATAGATCAAAGATTTTTTTATTTATTATAGTGTGCACTAAATTTTCAAACTGATTATTAAAAAATACTATTTAAACTTCAATTTATAAGAAATGATCGCTGCATTATTATTTTTTAATTAATTAAGAGAACTTATTATAAATTATATAATGTTTGAGGCTTTGGCGGTTGTTTTTCATCGTGGTAGATTTTTGGCTTTCCACCGTGTGTCCTTCTTCCTTCTTTTCTCGACGTTTTGGACTCGTTTCAGAGGCTATTATCATCTCTTGATAATAGCCACTGCAACGAGCCCGAAACGTCGATGAAAGAAGGAAGGACACACGGTGGAAACCCAAAAATCTACTACGAATATTATACATTAATTTCGAAATGATTTGTTTTCTTGAATTGTCCAAAGGAACCTGGGGTGGGTCATAGCTTCTTCCAACATCTTCCAATTTGGTACCATAATCATACGATAATCATCAGTAACTATATCTAAACTATATTTTTTTCCTCTCTCAATTTTCAATTGAATTCGCTCCTACCCCCCCCCCCCCCAGTCTTGACAATTCGTTTCTTTTTCTTCTTTTGACCATGTTCGATCCTAATATGATCACATGGGCCTCCAGTTTTGTATTAACAGTTTTTTGTTTTTACCAGAAATTAACGTTAGCCACTTGCTAAAGCTATTAGGTCCATACTCTGACTCCAAACACAAATAGAAAAACAGGATGTGTATTTTTCCAGATCCAGGATTCGAACCTGGGGCTACGACATTATAAGCCGACGCTTAACCCGCTCAGCCATTGTGTGACTTTAAAATACATAATATTATATGGCAGTGACGTCCCGTGGGGGTAGGCAGATTGAGCGTCGCTTGGGGGCGGCAGTTACCCAAAGGGCGGCAAATCGAGGAGAACCAGGTATATATAGAAATAGCAACCTTTAACTTAAGAATAACGGAAATATCTTTCCATTAAAAAAATCAGCTCTCTAGTTGGAAACAAAATGTATTAATTAGGTAGGTACTATAAAAGTTTTAACATGATTTTTTGTCAGGTTTGCGATGTCTAGTTTACTTCCGTGGACGTCGCGTTCTTGGTGAACATCAATGACACACGCATATTCAATTTAAAATTTATTCAAATGTTTGCCTGCCACTCTAGAGTTTTGGAAGTTGTCAAGTGTATTTTTAAATGTATCGATCTGAAACCGTAGACTCGCAATATTGTGTATTGAAGCAAAGATGGGGTTTAAATTCGATTTAGTGGTATATATCTTGTTAGTAATGTATCCATACAACACATCTCTTAGATATTGAAGTCATGAACGGATGATAAAAAGTACTGTATAAAAAATTGTAGCAGCATTTTGGCACTGCCTAGAGGCAGCATTTTGTCTAGAGACGTGACTGTTATATGGTATTACTTTTATAAATAGTTCAGTTAGTTAAGTAGACCTTCATAAAAAGAATAAATCTTCAGTGGCCAAACAGGTGTTATTCTTTACATTCAATTAATACTCATTTTGAATTCAAAAATAATTTTATTACTAGGTTACTACTACCTAGCAATCATATTATGTTTTTTTAGAGTCTTCATAAATCAGCATTGTCTCACTCAAGTATACTAAATCAAACTATGTATGGTTAATGACAGACATTAAAAATAATTGCTCATTAGGCGTTTTATATTTACAACTATGTTTTATATTTAATATGTTTTTTCAATATATATTTTTATTAATTATTTCGCAACTGTTAAAAGTTCAGATCGTTTAAAATTCTGATCACAAAATTAAATCATGGGAACATATTAAAATATGATTTGCGACTTGATTAATATATACTGAGTATGAAATATATAATATTATAATGTAATATGTAACACCACACATTCGAAAATAGTTTTAATATAAAAATAATTAGAAGATAAATATAACTTTTTATATACAACGTTTTTAAATTTTCTGTTGAATCATATAAACTTGACTTGGCTTGAACGATCAAAAAAAATTGTACTTGATAGAAATAATACTGAAATGTCATTTTAACATTTCATATTGATTTCCATAGTAACGCACGTATAGGTATATTAGTAATTTAGTTGCTAGGACCCCAGACCCCTAGCAAACAATAATAGTGAATTGGATTACGGATTTCTTCCGAAATAACTTTTCATACAAAACAGAATTAACTGAAAATGAATTTAATTCTACTTAAAGATGGCTAAAAGTATTAAAAAATGCATTGGCATCATGTTCTGACATATACTAAGAGTTTCAAATGTCTAGCTAGTCGGGAAGTTAGATAAAAATCGATTGCAAGATTTGTACTGGACAAACAACCACCGGACAAATAAGAATACGAGCTAAGAAAGACGCGGTAATAACTAGTTTTACGAGAATAATAATTGTATCTTAGTATTTTTACACATGCGTTTTCTTTCTTTTATAGTGTTAACTGTCAATTCACGGTGGAATTGCATTGTATTATTTGATTAATTATGTGTTTAGTTAAATAAAATACAATTTTATAGTACTTATTCCATTTTTGTAATTAAATTTTGGACCGAGGACAAGGAGGAGGACGAAACCGGTCCAAAATTTAATTAAAAAAATGGAATATATACCTACTATAAAATAGTGTTTTGTTTAACTAAACAAATAATTAATCAAATAATACATACCTTTTTATTGCGTTGAAGAAAACTCTTTTCTATAGAGATAGTGGTTAAACATAATATGAAAATGTGGTAAAACATTATGTCTGAAACCAGTACAATCTTTCATAATATTATGTTTGCATACAAAAATGACCTCTTGTTTTAAGTCGAAAGGTGCTTCAGTGAGTTTTATATTATATGGGAATCTGGAAGAATAGTAAAAATCTTCGATTACGTACAATAAAATAAACGTCATCAGCTTTTTTTCTATATCAATATACATTACCTAGATTAATTTTAATTTGAATTTTTTTCCCATTCCTTGGGGGGGGGTCCAGACCTGAACCTGTCTCCTTGTGCGCATTGTTTGACTTGGGTTTTATGGCCTGGCCATCATAAAGTACCCTGCTTCACAAAACATTGGTCCATGGCAATGGATTTTACTGTTCTATCTTATTAATCGGTTCTGTGGTCTAATATCAAAGTTGACAGCTTTATTTTTATTTTTATTTCATAATATATATTATATATATAAAAAAAATAAAGCTTTCATTTAAAAAATTGCATACTGTCAACGTGAAAATCTTTTTAGTATAAGTTAGAATTAACTGTATTCGTTGTCTGTGTTTATTTACCTTTTGGTGAGTGCCATAGTGCCTGAGAATGCCGAAAGGCGAAACTTGGGTCGCAAAAAACGACTCAAACAGAATAATAGAAAACTTAAATCCGTTAGAATATAAAGGATTCCTTCAATTTTTCAAATTTACAATTTACGTTTATACGTGTACGTTTAAAACATTTCCTGCCTATCTCGCTCTGTTTTGCACATTTTCATATGTTTTCTTAGTAACCAGACAAAACACAACATGGAAAAACCGAACATTGACAAGAAAAAACAGAACAGCCGGGGTAAATATAAAACATTCATTTTTGAAGTTATACTTCTTTAAGCGCGTTTAGAAAATCAGATCTGAGTATATTTTTGGCGTGTGACATGTAACACATAATTTATTTTTTCACACAAAAAAACACACTCGATTGGATTCGAAACAACAATTGTTCGGTTATCAGCCGAACGCACAAACATTACGCCACAGAATGATACTGCAAAATAGTGATGATTATACAGTATAATATTATAGTTTAGAATTGTTCCGTTGCCTAGGCAGCGAATTTATTATTGTCGGCCATTTGCAATTCCTTACGTAAACAAACTATTAAACGTCATAGTGGCAGTTGTTACTTTAAAAATAAAAACAAGGATAAATAATTATGTAATTTAATAATATTAGATAAAGTGTATAGAAATAAACCAACGGCACTTCAATAAGCGGTCCTTTTTCTTGAGTGTGTAACATGATAATTAAGAGCTTGTTGAAGAATCTAGTTTATCACATGTTTTGTTTCTTCTACTTACTACTTTTTTACTTCTAACGCGCGTACATAAGTACACACACCGATTTTTTGTTGTATCTATTTATTATTTAAATATCTACTTATAAAACTTAAGTTTATAAACGAAATATATATAAATATTGAACATATAATAATTCAAAAATGCAGTGATTATAATATTTATAATCACTGCATATTGGCCATTCGGCGTAAATACCTCAATTTATCTGCTTGATTTTGTTAATCATGCACAACTACACAGAATTATTAAACTTATTATTCTCGTACCTAGTCACCTAAGCGTTTTGAAAATATTAGATTGATTAAGACGAGAATACCTAGCTTTCCAGCGATTAGGAATGCAGAAATTATATAATTTGATTTTTTTTTACGGCGTATTGAAAATCTGTGTTATTAAAAATCTGTATAAAATAATAGAGATCCGAATGAATATACCTTTCAAGGAAGCAAAAAAAAATATGTTAAATAATAGCTATGCTGACATATTAAAACAAAAAAAATCGTAGGAAGAGATGAAAGCGAAACAATTCAAAAAACTAAGGAAATCAAAAAGAAAGAAGAAGCGGTGGTAGAAGCTTCAGGCTCAACAATAATAGCTACAGGTAGTAGCGTAAAGCCTACAAAAAATAAGAAAAATTCAAAGGGGAAGACAGAGGTTAACGCGATGGGAGAAATTATGAAAGTCTTGCTGAAAGGGGGAGACTGGCAGCAGATCATTAAACAACTAATAATTAAAGCAGTGGACTGGGTATGCAAACACTTCAAAGAAGGACACTTAGGGGAAATTCTAGGGGAGGTTCTGCAGCAAAATGGATAGTAAAAAACAAATTAGGATTTTACAATGGAATGCCAGAAGTATGAAGCAAAAGAAGGATGATATAGAACTCTACTTCATAAGACAAAAAAATTCAATAGCATTAATCTCAGAGACTTGGCTGAGGTCTGAATTAGACTATCTGAAATTCAATGATTACACGATTTATAGAAAAGACAGAGGGGATGGTTACGGAGGAATAGCGATTCTGGTGCATAAAACACTGGCGTCTAAAGAAAAGACCCTACAAGGCCTTCCAACTGAACTGGAGGCATGTCAAGTCGAAATCAGAGGGACACAAAAACTAAAAACAGTGACAGCAATATATTGTAAACCCAATGTTACCATTCGGAAAAACGCATGGAGCAGGCTCTTCGATCAAACACCACCACCACAATGTGGGATCATATACTTCGAGACGCAAGAGGAGAGGATGTCGCTGACGTATGTCTTGACTCTGACTTAGTAGCGATTAACAATGGACAAAGTACCAGGGTCGCCCCTCCAAATCAGAGAGGAGCGGCACCGGATATAACATTTATCTCCAATGAGCTGGTACTGGAAACCGATTGGAAAATAGACTCCGATACTATGGGCAGTGACCACTTACCCATTATCATCGAGTTTGTGGAAAATCAATGCCAAACAGAAATTATCCCAAGAAGAAATTACCCTAAAGCAAACTGGGAACAATATCGAGAAATTATCTCAAATGACATAGACAGACTTACAGAACCTACCAGAGATGTACAAGTAGAGTATGATAAATTGGAGGCAATATTGAATAATGGGGCAAATTCAAGCATTCCGAGACTCAAAGTATGCAGGCACCCAAACTTTAGACCAAAACCATGGTGGAACTCCGAAGTATCAAAGGCAATCGCTGAGAGAAGGCTTGCCTATACTCGCTTCAAAAAAATCAGTTCAACAGAAAACTACCTAGAACTAAAGAAAAAGCAAGCCACAACTCGAAAAGTAATCCTAAAAGCCAAAAGAGAAAGTTGGAAAGCATTTTGTGACTCCGTCAACTCGGAGACTTCCTACTCAGAAATGTGGAAAAAAATGAGTTGGATGAAGGGCAAATCGGGAAACAAATTCAAAAATCAACTGGATGAAAGCATGGCGTCACTCCTCTTTCAACAACTATCAAGTAAAAGTGACGAAACGAAGGAAGAAATTGCAGAACAGGAAACATATAATCCTAATGATACAATGAATGAAATTCTTACAGTGGCGGAACTAAGATCAGTAACCAAAAATAAAGACACTGCCCCCGGCATGGACGAAGTTTCATATTCCATGATCGCTCAGCTGCCAGAGACCGGAAAAAATAAACTAGTGGAGATATTTAACTTAATCATGGAAACCGGCAAAGTCCCTAGGCAATGGAAGGAAACGATGATTATCCCAATCTTAAAACCAGGGCGAGACCCTACCCTAGTGTCGTCAGTCAGACCAATTGCACTCATATCATGCATGTGCAAAACGTTCAACCAGATGATTGCAAGAAGAATCGAATGGTTTGCAGAGAAAAAACAACTATTTCATCACAATACTACGGGATTCAGAAGGCAAAAGTCGACTCTGGAGAACATAGGCAACCTAGTACTAGACATCAATGCAGCACAAGTCAAAAACGAAGTAACTCTGACAACATTCCTGGACATCCAGGATGCGTATAATAATGTGCATGTGAAAGAAGTGTCAAGGGTGTTGAATGAATGGGGAATCGGTAGGAAGATCACTAAATATCTTAAGCAGTATTTAAATGAAAGAAAAATCACCATGTGCATTAATAATGAAAAGAAGAGTACGGTATGCTCAAGAGGCCTTCCGCAAGGAGACCCCCTATCCCCATTACTATTCAACATTCTTACAACTGACATATTAAAGTTAATAACAAGGGTCAACATTGTACAATATGCAGATGATTTCGCACTTTTTTGTTGGGGAAAAAAAGTAGATGAATGTCAAAGGTCAATGCAGAAGAGTCTTGACGAAATAAAATTATTATTGGAAACGCGAGGCCTCAAAGTAGCTCCCAGCAAAACTAAGGTGGTACTTTTTGCCAGAGGCAAGAGACAAAACCAGCTTAACTTAAAAATCGACGGCACTATAATAGAAAGAGTAGACACTTATAAATTTTTAGGTATGAACCTGGACTATAGACTAACGTGGAAGCATCATATTAGTCATTGCGCGAATAGCCTGACACAACCTCTGAACATACTCAAAGTACTGGCGGGAGGTGGGTGGGGCGTACACCCCATTCATATGAGAAGGTTATACACGGCACTCATTAGAAGCCGATTAGATTACGGGAGCATGTTTTACCACTCCGCTGCCGAAACTAATTCGGTGAGGCTAGATCGCATCCAGTCCAAAGCATTAAGAATATGTGGAGGATTTATCAGGACAACGCCCATTCACGTGCTACAAGCGGAACTCAGCGTACCTCCACTGAATGTCAGGAGATGGGCACTGGCTACCAAGACATGGATGAAGTGGAAATCTATAATAGATAACCCCATATTGGCAAAGGTGAAACTCCTATACGAGCTCGTTGAAAGCAATACATACTATGAGAAAAGAAAGCTCCCACTACTGGTAGGAATCCTTAAAGCCACAGAAAGTTGGGAGGTATTAAATACAAAATGCCTAGGTATGTATTCGCTGAGGAGGCCAGTTGGTACCTACGACCTCAGCTCTGTTATCCAACTAGAGGTCAAAGGAATAGACAAACCAAAACGGAGCATAGTATCCGATAAAGCAAGAGAGCGTGTCGAAAAAATGCTGACAGAGAGGTACGCAGGATGGAGCCACCTTTATACAGATGGATCCAAAGATCAGAATAGAGCAGGAGCAGCTCTTGTGATACCAGAAGTAGGTATAAACAAGAGCTGGAAGTTAAACCCAGCAATACCAATAATGACGGCGGAACTCATCGCGATAAACGAAGCAATTAAATACACTTTAAGCGATGATTTCTCGGCGCAATCCGCTGTCATTTTAACAGACTCCAAAAGCGCTTTACAACATCTTGCCGCAGCAACTCGCTCACATAACAGTAAAACCATAGCATACCACATCCTTGCGACGCCAAGAAAAATAGAGGAGGAGATCTATGCCTTCAATGGATCCCATCGCACATGGGCATTGAGGGAAATGAAAGGGCAGATGATCTGGCAAAGGAAGCCGGCCATTCAGGGGTACCACATCAGTGGATACCAGAAAACCTGGACTGGAATGAGGCTATAAAAAAAATGTGCCATAGTATGTGGATAGATTTTCACCATAGGGCATCATTAGAAAAGGGGAAATGGAGTAAGTCAATTCTACCATCACCACGAGAGGTGCCCTGGTTTGTAGAGTCTTCTTTGACGAGGAATGAGCTTAAGTTAATACTGAGGCTAAGAACAGGGCACACCATGGGCAAAAGATTTGATGTCCTCATGGGAAGAAGCGAATCGCAGCTCTGCGATGAATGTCATGTTTTAGAGGACATTGTACATATAGCACTGCAATGCCCCAAATATGAAATTCACAGAGTACAGCTGCGAATTGCAGATATCTATGAGAATGTCGACGAATTGAAGGGTGTCCTGGCGGTGGGTAAGACGGAAGAGCTAGGCAAAATTGTAAAGTTATTTAACAGAACAGGAGTGAGGACCTGATCGACGGATCCCCTTCTAGAAGAGAAGAGGCGATATGACAGCGAGTCGCAGTCAAAGCCTCGGTAAAATCACAAAAAAAAAAAAAATAGAGATCCGACTATTTTACAACGTTTTCATTAGCTCGTATTCTTATTTTTCCAGTGGTTGTTTATCCAGTACAAATCTTGCAATCGATTTTAAACTAACTTCCCGACTAGCTAGACGTTTGAAACTTTAAGAATATATCAGAACACAATACCAATGCATTCTTTTAATACTTTTAGCCACCTTTAAGTAGAA
This sequence comes from Rhyacophila brunnea, assembly GCF_057557595.1. Classification (NCBI taxonomy): domain Eukaryota; kingdom Metazoa; phylum Arthropoda; class Insecta; order Trichoptera; family Rhyacophilidae; genus Rhyacophila; species Rhyacophila brunnea. Next base: position 34,454,279 of record NW_028232806.1, on the reverse strand, counting down.
TTGAATTAATTTTCAGTTAATTCTGTTTTGTATGAAAAGTTATTTCGGAAGAAATCTGTAATCCAATCCACTATTATTGGTTGCTAAGGGGGTGGTCCTAGAAACTAAATTATTAATATATACATGCGTTACTATGGAAATCAAAATGACATTTCAGTATTCTATATTTGTCTGTTTGTTGCAAAATAGCAAAAAAATGATTTGTTGACAATTGCCTTATTTTTCCTAAATTATTAATACATAGAATTGTCAAGTTTATATGATTCAACCAGGGAACTAAGAAATAATGGGAACTGAAATACACAACGGGTAAGGCGATAGCAGGTAACCGACTCGAGTAAGGAAGAAACCGGGTTAAACTTACACACGTGTCTAGAATACGTTTTACGTCGAATACTGAAAACTCCTCTCGGTTTATGCATTTACGCTGATTTAATGTTGGTGTATTACACACACTATTGCACGTGCATAATGCGTGCTTCATTTTCGTAGGAAACTCACACATTCAAAAGCCTGCTTCACCATACGGCGTATTGAATATAGCCTATCGGTTTTCTATTTATTGTCTGTTCTGTGGATTCAACAGAAAATTTAAAAACGTGATATATAAAAAGTTATTTTTATCTTGTAATTATTTCATGTTCTGTTTTGCCACCGTTCTGTTTCTTCATGTTTTGTTTATTCATGTTCTGTTTTATCATGTTCTGTTTATTCTTGGAACCGTTTCCTCTCATGCGGTACAAATAATTTAATAAATATGTTATATCAGGTAATAATAGTGGGTATTTACAATGACACCGTTATAATATAATAATATAGTAAAGTCAATAGAGCTATTAAATTATTGGGAAGTAAGTAGTAATCATTAAAATACAAATTTGTTACACATATAAGTCACTCAACTAGAATCTAGATGCTAAGCAGAATTATTTTGAAATATTTCAGAATATTGGCAGTAATGATTCTATCCTTGACCTCAATATTATGCGATAACTTACTAATAACTGCATTAATATGGGCAGCGAAATAACTCCCAGTATTTTTTCATTTATTAAAAACGGTTCTCCAAAAATTTATTAAAATAAAAAAAATGTTTTCAAACTGTTTTACAACTCAGTGAATTATTAAATTAAAATAAGTTTTTATTCAGTGATGGTTTTAGATAAACGTTTGTTTGACTTCTAAGGACCTCCTTGCTTACATTTCTTATGATAAACCGCTATTGAACCCGGTCGCATATACAAAAATTGTCTCGACTGGGACACGGTCATAAATCGAAACAGCCGGCATTGTTGCTACCAAGGTCTGAACAAAAACGATGCATAAGTGCGAGTGAGAAAGTATTCGGCACCCTTATAATCTAAGAGTAAGATAAAAGGTTTACAGATATGTGAGATGATTTGCTGTGGTGTCGCCGCCAAATCGTAGTTTGTTGCTTAACTAAGCGTCGATAACCTGCGAGCGCGTGTTGCTAAAATTTATATTTTTGTGTTAAACATAAAGTCAGTGGTAAATATTTTTAGTTAATTAAGTAGAAAAGATTGTTGTGTGTGTTGTATTAAAATGTGGTAGCCGTACTGATGAGCAACAAAATGGTATTACGTTTCATAGGTAAGGTTGATACATGTTCGTGATAATTTATTTGTATATTATTATATATTTTAATATCAATGACCTAGTGTTTCTTTAAAATAACTTAAATTATGGATATCTTTACCTAATGGTTGCATTTTGACCGCTTAAAAATACTATATAACGTAAAAAATATAGAAAATTGTATTTTCGTTTTGAGCGTCTAGTGCGAGCACTTTAGGCGAACACTAGCGAAATGGTCTATGGTCTCAAACATTTGTATACGAATGCGTTCGCTTGCTCACAAACCAAATGCACGGCACGCAGCTTCATTTAGCAATGCAATGGGTGGCGTCTAGATGTATCTATAGTCTAGGTTGCAGCTCTATTTCGCGGACACATGCAGGACCATGCCGGAACAGTGACGTCACGCGACATCTACACATACGCCGATAAAATATTTTGCTGTTCTACTGCAAACCATGCCGAGTCAAATTTGTTACAAAGCAGATATTTTTTTGTGCGGCAATACATTAAGTTGCACGTATTTTGTGAATGACAAAACAAAATTACATCGACAAATTCGACGTGTTGCAGTCAAGACGAGTTTGTATGTGCGACAGGGTTTAGTATTAAAAATACATTAGGTAATAGTTATGTAGGTTGATTTTCTTTACACCCATATTATGAAAAATACTCAAAATTTTCTCGCGAAGCAACCGCCCCACGTGCTTCGTGTAAAACTGTAAATTTCGTCTCACACGTAGTGAATATTATCGCACGATACAAAGGAGCATGAAAATTACTGAACAGTTTACTATGTACGCATTCTATCAAACCTCTCTCATACAATATATCAGTGTATTTATTCCATTGTAACTAACTCTCCTGTACCCTATGCAATAATTGTATATAGATATTCCACACGCGGTGGGTACAATAGAATAAAGGCGCAGACACAGAACGAATTAATAAATAATATAAATGTAAAAACCATCGCCGTCGATAATTATTTTGAAGCAGGGTATTTTATGGCGGTCAAGCCGTAAACCCAAATACATATAACAAAGCATGCCGACGGCACTCAATATTGGATACACGTTAGCCTGCTCTCATATCTATACTCGTCTGTCTGCAACGTGTCGAATACATCGATGTGACCTTATCGTTATTCACAAAACACACGTTATCTTATAGACCTTCGCACACTGCTGGAATAAAACATTGTAGTTTAAAAAAAACATCTGGAGGCACATGCAACTATTTTCACCCGACATGCAGCGCAGGTATAATCCCAAAATGTCGCACTTCATTTTGGCTTGCCAAGTGGCATCACTGTCCTCACACGGCATTGCTATACGCACATAATACAGTTACATATTGCGTTCAGTTTTGATTTATGACTATTATCCCAGTCGAGACGATTTCCAATGTGCGACTGGGCTTACATTTACGGAACAAACTTTAATGCATATTATTATCATACAATTAATGTAACTATTGAAATTAACATAAATTCTAACACGTGTTTTTTTTTCTTTTTTCGACCATGTCCGATCCTAATAAGATCATTTATTATGGGTATCCACAGAGTGGAGGTTTGTATTAACAGATTTTGTTTTTACGAGAAATGGATGTCAGCCATTTGCTCAACCTATTAGGACCATACCCTGACTCAAACACAAATTGAAAAACAATATGTATATTCGCCAGACCCAGAATTCGAACCTGGGACCTACGACGCTATAGGCCGATGCTTAAGCCGCGCGGCCATAATTTTTAACACTTCTGAGATTCATTTCCTATTAAAATACCACACCCAGTTGGGTAAGCCAGTTCCCATTAATTTTGTGTTCCCTGGGCACAGGTGTACGCGTATCACAATTTGGGAAACACTGACTTAAACGTATGTACATTAAATTTATGTTTGTAGTTTTTTTTCATTATTGAAATGCGTTGATTACTTATAAAAAAAACTAATTTCACAGTCCTAATTTTTTATGTATTTTTATTGATCAACAGCCTAATAATTCAATTGTGTTTCCGCTTTTTTACGACTTCAAACAAAATACATACTAATCTCCGATCGACGATTCTTTTTTTTTCTCTACAGCTCTTTCTAATCTCGTATGTCGTATTTTCCGCCCACACTAATGTCTCGAGAAGCAAAAATATTTAATATGCCATAGGTAAGTAATTCCTATATGAGATATTTTACTTTCAGCGATTATATTGTATTCGATGGCAAGTAAAATTAATCGGTAAGTAATATCGGTATTTCAATACCGAAATAACGGTTTTAAAAATCCAAAATACCGGAATTTTCGGAATTAAGAAAGCACACTCGTTTACATATATTAAAATGAATTATAAGTTATGTGCTACTAAAATACAAATATATTGAGTGAATCCAACAGAAGTGAAAAAATAATATATTTATATAAGTAATTGTCGCGATGAATTATCATAATATTATTTTATAATATAAAACATCCGTGACAAAAATCTTAATTATTATTATTAGTATTACACAAAAAAAAATTAATATTATATAAACTAGAAAATAAGTAGATAATACAACCATAGATAGATATATATACATAATAGATATATTCATAGGTTATATATATATTCATTAGATATAGTCAATTAACTGTCATTTACTTTTGTTTGTAAGAAATAAAAAGGCTTTTTTATTTTTATTTATTTATTAAGTAATTGTCGCGATGAATTATCATAATATTATTTCGTAATATAAAACATCCGTGACAAAAATGTTCAATTATTCTATAATATTATTGCGTTGAATTTAAGAAGGTTTTCCTGCAGCCGGACTTAATTTCACTTGATGAAAACTTTTGAGGGCTTTAGTTAAAATTATCAATATATTCAAATTATTTTGTAAAAAATCACTAGTTCTACAATAATTATGATCAATATACATTTTTAAATGTCAACATAATAAATGTACGTATGTAGGTTTTTGATATAAAATAATATTTTTAAAAGATTTTAATAGCTATATTATTGATAAGCAACTACTTCTGTATTTTTTAATGTTTAAGAAATACCGTTATTCAATAAGAAATACCGAAAAACCGGTATTGACATTTTCATTCGGTATTGCAATCCCTATATCAGACAGCTTGACAGCGGTTTTCGGTATGAATTGATCATTTCTCATACTGAAACACAGTAAAATTTCCACATAACACTCGAATCTAAAATAAACAAAAATGCTATCACGCATCTTCTTCTTCTTCATCGTGTCTGGTCTTTAATAGCTATAGCTATAATGTGTTGCTCCAGAAGTTGACGACGACAACACCATTTTCCTTGGCTTGTAGAATCTCGTCGAAATTGCAGCTTACTGGGCTAGCCTTGCATGAAAAGAGGTGCTCCATGCTTTTTATTTCACCGCGCTCGCAGGTGTTGTCATCAGAGAACCCCCCACTTCACCATGTTGTCTCGGGTGCGCCCTACCATGGTTCTCAGTCTGTTTAAGGCTTTCCATGTACGGTACCCGAGACTGGCTCCGGGTGGGAAATGCTCTGCTGGCTTTACCCAATCTTAGAGACCCTTAGGGGCTAGGTTCACTTCCCATGCGGATAGTCTATATTCTTCGGGTGGGATGGTAAGAGGTATAGTTGTTGCATTACAAAAGTTAACTATCTTGACGTATGAACTGTCAAATTATGTACCAACCTCGCTAACTAGGTAGAACGAGATAGAGAGCAAAAATTGTAACTCGAGCTGCGGCGATTTTGAAAAGTAATTAATACACCACCGTGTCATGCTTCAAGTTATAGTTGTCATCTTTTACGCCCACAAACTGTCAAATATTATTTATTAGGGAAAATAATTTAAACAAATTTCGAAGTCAATGTACCATATAGGTAGGTATGTATAATATACAATGTAATACATAATGAATCAAACGTGATATTATATTGAAATTATAATCACATTGTATATTGTTTGTCTTCAGTTAGCTGTCTGTCTGGAACGTATGAGCTGTCTCTCTCTAATTATCAGCATTGTTAAATTTTCATGCAAAAGAGTTAGCGTTTTTATTGTGTGATGGCGGATTTATCGAAATAGATATCTACCGATCTAGATTGCATGGTATCCAAATCGACACGTTCTTTATCTTTGAATATTGTTACCCTATATGCATTTTCTTAATATATAAAAAATAGTATTATTGAGCGCATCGGCAAGAATGTTGACAGGTGGTCTACCACCTGGTATTTTTATAATACCATATAATTAATTAATTAATCATTGATTTTTCAATGCGTTAACATGAAAATTTATCAAATATTAAATGACCAGCGCATCTATTATATAAACAAGACTGCTTTCGGCCGCCATCTAGGGTAGGAATGTATCCAAGTATTAGCACTTATTGTAACAATTACTGTAATTAATATAAGACAGTTTTGACTGTTTAGACGGCTAACTTAATGTAACAATTATAATACCTAAATACAAATATGTAATAAATACTATCACTTTATCACTGTAAGGGTCTGTTATGTCCTTCCGATGAGTACTTTAAGGAAACAGGTGATTTGGGCTGGCAGGTATCTTGTACGGGTTGGTGGTATTAACCTTCTTTAAGTTTCTTACCAGAAATGAAGGACACTCTGTGAACTCCTTGATGTAATACTCACAGTTTGTACGCTTAGAGACTGTAAGTATTTTGTGAAGATAATCTTGTCAGCTTAATTACCTTCGTGGACGAATTTAGCTTTTGCAGTATGATGGCGTGAATACGGGAAACAAATAATATTTTCGTAGAGTAAAATATTACTGTTTATTTTAAAGTAAAGTAGAATACAGATTATATTGACAGATTGAGATGTTTACAGTATGAATGATATAAAATAATGGACAATAGGAACAGCGCGTTCCGTGTTTTTATATAATTAATCTTAATGGGTTTCATGGGTGCCTACGTGCGCGTCCAGGGTGTGCACGTGTACTTATAACAACAACAACAATAATGATAATAATGGTTTATTTACCTTGAGTACAAAGTGTAGGGTAGGTATAGATATTATATTGCTCATATAAAATAATATGTATTTATCTTGATTAGTGCATTGATCTCCGGTTTCGGGGTCCAGAGATAACAGTTGTTTACAAGTTCTTACATTCGGTTAAAATGTTATCTCGAATTAAATTATTGACTTTAAATGAAGTATGTGAGTTTTTGAATGCTTTCATTCCGACATAAGTAGGTATGTAAGTGTTTATATTATATTAAAAGCTTAAGATTTGTAAAGTTCAATAGGTATTGCAAAATTGATTGGTACAATAATATATAGTACCTTTTAGGCATATACAGCAGGTCGATTGTCGCCTTGTATATAGAATAGACCCGGAGATCTGATAAAAGCAAATAATATTCCTATATCCTCGGTATATTTGATTTATAAAGTAATTACGGTGAATATCAAACCGAATGAAATCGATATTGTGTGACACAAAGTGCGAAAAGGAAATTCGATATCCCGACCACAACCTGTCAAGTATCCATGTCCACCGCATCGATCACCAATCGATACCAACTTTTTGTCCAGCGTGACAAAAAATAATTTAATGTGAAAATCTAATAGTGTATCGATCGATATAAATTTTATCTATGGCGGCGAGCCTTTTAGTGAGTGGACCGTCGCCACTTTACCGGGAGCTATATGAATAAATTTACATAGATCATTGGTTTTGCAACGCGAAATTGTCGCGCCGTTTTGGATTTCTTTATTAACCCAAAAGTTGGCGATATTATAAATCGGTAAAGGCTTAAAACTAAAATATATATATTGCTAGGTTATGCAGGGGAGACGCATGCCAGCAGAGAACTTAGCGGAAAAATACAAAGCTTGCAATTTGAGTTTTTTTGTTGATAATTTACAATTTCAACTGTATTAATTAATAAATAGGTATGTATCTGAAAACATTAAAAAGGATTTTTTTTTAAATTCAAAGATAAACTTACAATTGTAAAAAAATATAATAAAATGTGAATTCGTTGCAGGGTCACATCTTATTATTACATTATATTTTATGGTCATATTTATTATTAAAATTTAGTTTATTAAGTTTTCAATTTTTCGTCGTGTAGATTTTTGACTAAATGATACTAAAACTGATATAAAAAAAGGATTTCAAGTTGTACACATTTATATTTTAATAAAATCGATGTTTTTTTTTTTAAATAAATATAAAAAATATTAAAACAATGAATTAGTCAAAAATCTACACGATGAAAATTTGAAAACTTAATAATAAATATGACCATAAAATAAGTCGAATAGTATCAAAAGTAGATCTGTGCGTCGTTATTCATAATTTTGAGAAAATGACGAAAAACGTTTTGTTGAATTTTTTAGTGTTATAATAGCATGAAATATGTTTCTACATTCAGAAATTCAATTCAAATTCAACAGTTCTACTTTTGTTTCCAAAGTATTGAACAGTTCTAATTCTGATACCAAGCCCTATTTTCCATCACAATTTTACACCACACAGATATGATTTTGATTCGAATATTATATTGCTAGTCGTACATTATGGTCAGAAGAATAATTTGGCATACTTAGTTAAATTTAGATATAATTGCGACAGTTCTACTTTTGATACTATACGACTCAAATATAATGTAATAATAAGATGTGACCCTGCAACGAATTCACATTTCTTTACAATTGTTAGTTTATCTTTGAATTAAAAAAAAACTTTTTAATGTTTTCAGATACATATTTATTAATTAATAAAGTTGAAATTGTAAATTATCAAAAAAAAATCCCAAATTGCATGCTTCGTATTTTTCCGCTAGGTTCTCTGCTGGCATGCCTCTCCCCCTTAAGGCGAATCTTTTACCTATCAGAAGCACCTAGCGGAAAAATACGAAGCTTGCAATTTTAGACATATTTTTGATAATGTAATTATGACATTTCGGGAAAAATATAACATTTAATATTGAAATTATTGTATCTCTTTATGTTGTATTGATGTTTAATAACATAGGTTTTCAATACGCCGTAAAAAAATCAAATTATATAATTTGTGCATTCTCTATTACTGGAAAGCATCAAATAAACGGAACTGAACCCGGTGTTGCCGCCAAGTTAAGTATATCTCGTCTTAGTCAATCTAATAATATGTTCAAAATGCTTGGGTGACTAAGTACAACAAAATAATGAGTTTAATACCTCTGTGGAGTTTATTTATTTATTTATTTAAGAAAACATTGTGGACATAACAAATCTAAATTCAAGACGTACACAACATGAGATTTACATTATAAGTCAAATATTACCCTCACAAGAGAGGATAAGAGAATATAGAAAAAATATAAAATAGCAATATTAACAAAAAATAAAATAAAATCAAAACATACTTAAGTACAATGTAATACAGAAAAATAAAATGTTTTGAAAACAAAAAACATACAATTTTATATATAAGTTTCAAAATCAAAATGCAAAGTACATCAATGAAAATGTGTATGTCTTTAGGGAGCGCATTTACTAATCTTGCACCCCTCGCTAATGATGCCTGATAGGCTTGACACGAGGAAACGATTCCGATCCAGAGTAGGTAATTGACAGGCGCATGTAAATTCAAATTCATTAGGACACCAGGATTGGAAACCATCCCTCACGATAACAGGCAAAAGTGTTCCAAGAGCAGAAGAGACCGACGAGATAGAAGAGAGTGAAAAGTAAGCAAGTAGACAAATTGAGGTTTTTACGCCGAATGCCAACATGCAGTGATTATATATAAACTTAGACCCCGTTTACACGTGCATGGGTTTACTGTTGACAGTAAGAAAATGTATGGGTAAACATGTATTATCCTGCAGTTGGCAAGATTGCATGCATGAATCAAAAAAGTTTGGAAGCTTCTGAATTTTCATGTGACAGGAGAAATTTTTCGATCTGCGCCTGCGCAGTAGAAAGTTAGTGGCGAACCTAACGGCAAAAAAACGAACTACGAACGATTTTGTCAGGTTGACCGATTTTCACTACCTGTCAAATAATACGAAATAGTACAATAAAATGACAGCTTCGCGTCTCGCTTAAAGCTCTTAAATAGTGAGATTGGAGAGTCAGTCAGCACTTTTACGTGTAAACAGTAAGTTATTGTCACCCTGCCAGTAAATTCATGCACGTATTTAACTAATAAATATATGCGACAAAATGAACGTTTTATTTTTCCACTGGCTGTTCTGTTTTGTTACTGTTCTGTTTATTCATGTTACGTTATATCATATTTTGTTTTGTTCGGTTACCATATTTGATAATACCTAGTATCTACATCTACAAATAAAATTACAAGATAAAGAGAACTTTTACTACTAACTACAACGTTTTTAATTTTTCTGTTGAATTATTATGCTCAATATGCTCAAACATGTACTTGATATGAAGTAAATAAAAAACATACAAACAAAAAAAATATAGAATACTGAAATGTCATTTTGATTTCCATAGTAACGCACAGATATATTAATAATTTAGTTGCTAGGACCACCCCCTTAGCAACCAATAATAGTCTTTTACTTTTTACGGATTTTTCTGAAATAACTTTCCATACAAACCAGAAATAACTGAAAATGAATTCAATTCTGCTTAAAGATGGCCAAAAGTATTAAAAGAATGCATTGTCATCGTGTTCTGATATATTCTAAAAGTTTCAAATGTCTAGCTAGTCGGAAAGTTAGTTAAAAATCGATTTCTGAATAAGCAACCACTGGACAAACAAGAATATGAGCTAATAAAAACGTTGTAAAATAATAAATCTTTCGATATTTCAATGTTAATATAAGACTAAACAAGATTAATGTAAACATATTATACACTTCCATAACAAGTGTTGAGTCCACACGAATATACTGGCCAAATTATTTTTAATAAATAATTATAGCATTTAAGGAATGTCACAATAATAATAAAAAAAATGCATTTTGCGTATCGCTTAGAATAGTTTTCATAAATATTTATGTTCGTTTATTATTAAGTAGTAGCAAACGTACTGACACTGCTAAAGCGCGTGTGTTAAAGAGATTTTAATTTATTCGTTTTTTTCTATTTTTTTCTAGAAATTATTATAAAAAATATGGTTTAATAATTTATTTGACACGATTTGTAACGGTTAGTTATCGAGATAATTGATTGGAACGAACCGCTAGTATTTTAATTTTAAAGTGTTTATTTATGTGTATGTGCATTGCTACTAAATTGAAAATAAATTAACTCTAAAACAAATTCAAATTTTAAAACTCATTATTTATGTACAACTATAAACTATAATATATATGTACAGCTTAACAATATTATTTTTTTATTTTATTTATTTAGAAAAAGAGTATTACCGAATTACAGCGACTGGCCAATTCGTAATACATAATAAATACAAAATATCCTAATTACAAATAACAACTAATATAACAATAAAGTAGAAAAGACAGCATGTGTATAAGTAAATATTAATGAAACATGATAATATATACAATTATAAATTTAACCTATTTAACACATCCACAAACATATATAGTTAATAAAAATTAAATCGACCTTTATGGTGCCGTCAAATAAGTTAATTGCACGATACACAGCATCATGAAACATAACATCTGTCCTGCGACGAGGTATCTTGAAGACAGTAGAGCTACGAGTGATATTGGTGCCTGGTGGGAACATGAAAATTAATATTTGCCTATATATACGGATTGTAAATGAACCCACGAAGAAGTAAAAAGAAATGCTTTAAAAGAACAATCAGTCTTCGGGTAGACAGGGATTGCATTGATAGCATACCCAGAAGAAAACGTCTTGGTTGAATCGGTGTGAAGAATAAAATAAAATCCTTTGTCAAGAAAACCAATGCAAGTTGTAAGTAAAGTACTGCTCTGCTATCATTCGTAACATCATATCTATGCGAAACGGGATTTTCTGAATTAGATGCAGTGAAATCCAAATATCGAGTCCGTTTAGTAGAAAAAGAGCACTTCGTGCTAATAAACAAGCACATCCATCGCATGAAAAACAAATTAATTTAAAATGAATATTAAAATCTTTTTTTTTGTATTAGTACATTTTTGACTATTTAAAAATGTGTCTGTATTATTTAATGAAATAAAGGGGGGGAGGCGCCAAGATTAGATTTTTTGTAAAGGGAGGCGTAGTAACATAAAGTTTGGAAACCACTGCCGTATAGTATACGGTCATCTCTTTCCGATAAGAAGGCTTACGGCGAACTGTGCCACGGTGAAATGTTTTACGTATAATTTACATGTAACCTGGTAACCTAATGTCACATAACAGTGATGGGAGTGTTAAATAGGTATGTTTTTTTCAAATGTGAAAAATGTTAATGAAAATCAACGATGTCATCGATTTTTTGTAATATACATAAATACTATTATATTGGTTTTTACTCTTTATCAATTATTTAGTATTCTATTTCAGGGTTCAAATTTTAATGGCTAAATAAATTTAATAATCTAATTTAGATATTAGTATATCATAATATTATATGATATAACTTTATAACACGCTAATCTTGGTAGATATGCTTAGCTAAAATGGCGGATAAATAAATTAAACCCGACCTCGTGCCCCAGTATCCCATACTTTCTCGATAGTTTGACAATTAACAAATGAATGTGTTAATTATTATGGTTACACAACTAGAATGTGTTAATAAGTTAATAAGATTGGCTCGCCGGTTACTTTCTTGTCAGTAATGATTCAGTGGCTTACTTTGGGGAGGGTATTTATTGTATCCGGATAATGATTGCGCACAGGGAAAATTGACACAATAGATAAAAATCAATATTGACATGGCAAGAAGTATTTTTGAATAAAAGCATCATTTATTCTATAATAGATACGGCACATTATGCTTGAGTACTGACGGAGGCTGATCAGTGTCGGTCTTGGGCATACTGTTAGCTCTTAAGGGTGATCTCTTTACCTACCAGAAGCACCTAGCGAAAAATGCGAAGCTTGCAATTTGAGACATTTTTTCCTTCCTTTTTATTTATATCAAATCGAGTTTCAATATTGGGACCATACATAAATAAGATTTCATATAAATAAAAAGGGTTTCAAGTTATACACATTTATATTTTTATAAAAATCGATGTTTATTAAAATAAATATAAAAAATATTTAAATTATGAATTAGTCAAAAATCTCTTAAGGTCAGCATAGAAAACTTAATAAACTAAATTTTAATAATAAATATAACCATAATTATATGTAATAATAAGATGGAGTCCTGTGACAAATTCACATTTTATAACATTTTTTACAATAATTGTAAATTTATCTTTGACTTAAAATAAAAGATATTTTTCTTTTCAATATTTTCAGATACACATTAATAATTAATACAGTTGAAATAGTAAATAATCAAAAATAATGTAGGTATCAAATTGCTAGCTTCGTATTTTCCCGCTAGGTACCTCTGGTAGGTAATGCATTGGAGTATGATTAGGATTTCTTGGGCTGATCGCACGCCCGTAATAAGGATTACAATACCGAACAAAACATAATTACCAGTATTTCAGTATTTTCTATTAAATACCGTTATAAACGCCGCTATTTGTTAAAACATTTCCTCATAGTGCCTTTTTTTTCATCCCAAACGTGAAACCGAGAGAGAGAGCATTTGATAACTCTTACAAAATCCCGCCCAAAACCAAGTCGAAAGCTTTTAAGCTCTTCAACGGCCCACATGCTCAGCGTAGGTCAAAATAGAGCTGTTATGGTATTTTTAGAGCATGACCCTGGACATTATTTAAACGTTGTAGATAATCTATTTACATAATTTTGAAGCCTTATTATCCTTTATATTTATTTTAAACAGTTGATGACTGCACAAAGTATTATTATTACATAAAATAGTATTCTTTTAAACCTCTCGCTCTAATGTTTTAGAATATAGCCATATTTCGGTACATCCATGTGCAGTGGTCTTTTAGATTTATTATTTTTTAAACGCATTTCCAAAACCATTGGTAACATTAATGTAAACATTATATAGTGACATATTTACGATAAAATAATATATTTGTGATCCCAAATTTGAAAAGAATTAGGCATTTTTTATTCAAAAAAATGGGCACGATTAACACATTTGAAGATAATTCTAAAGATAATGATTATAAGCTATGTCTTTGACCATTCAAATCTGATAAACATCCTATGAATAATGATTTCTTTATAGTAATTATTGACTGAATATGAATAAGGTAGTATTTTTTTGAAACACGCCATTTCTATTGGCATTTCCCAGTGGTTAAGCTACAACATACGGCCATAATCTTACATTGACAAACGATAAATGAAGTAGGGAGTAAGATCATGGTAACGCGCGTGTTTGAACATGTACCGTTTTTAAAAAAAAAAATATTTTCGGTTAGGTTGGTTAGGTTAAAATACCGGTGTATCTCAGTATCGATTAATACCGGTATCCCGGTTTTCAGAGAACCGGTATTACAATTCTTAGTCCGCAATCAATCATAATATTATGATTTATTATTTACACACATTAGCCTGTATTTTTATTTCAATATTCTTAATAATTATTCTTTACGTCATATCGTGAATGCTTTGAATTTATAATGTGTCATGTTCATTATATGTAAAATAAATAAATTATAATATTTAATTCGTATTGCATCACTCACGGCCTGCGGTAAAAGTGAGAGAAACAAGAGATGTTAATTTCCGCGCTTTTAACTGATGCGTAGTTTCTTCTTACCGTCGTAGAGTACGCTCTATGCAAAAAAGGGCAATAGTTTGACGATGTCGAAAATAATAGTAAAACTCATGACCAATAGGAAGTTGAGTATTCCTTTCTGGTGGGGAAGTGTTGGTGTTTAATTTAAGATATCAGTGGCCTCGGCCAAATAAATGTAGATAAGTGTGTATGTTTAAGTCAAGCATGCATAATCTATATTCTATAAAATCAATATAAGCTATCACTAAAAAACAAGACATGCTTTTTAATATAATATATTTTAAGTATATCCTCTTATCAATAATATTACCACAAGCCACTGGAGTCAGTAGTGACTTGTGACTAGTGAGTTTAATATTAGACTAATCGATCAATGTTAACGAATGCGATTAGTCAAAATGATTTTATTAAAAGGCCTACTAGGAATCATTCATTGCATACATATTTCATTCATTAACAAGTGTAGGTATATACAATACCTACATACAATAAACTAACCGTTGACCATCGTAACAGTTAAACGATTTCTATATTATTATCTAATCTATAGTTTATGGTATATATATATTTTTTAATTATGTGTGTTTTTTTTATTTGTGTGTGGCAGAAGTAAAACTTAATTATGACTATTAATAATTTAATGAGAACTTTTTAATATTTTTTTCTATTCAAGACTAACTTACATATTATTTAAGGATGTAGAGTCGATTTACTCATTGAAAATACATAATAAATGGAAAAGCCTATAGAAATGTAAGTCGGAACCATTGATATACTACTGGATGAATCATATGCTTCTTAAAATGACGCCCGATTTTCAGCGAGTCGGCCTTTGTCAAAACTTACTGAGTAAGCCCGGTCTAGCTTGCATCTTACTCTAACTAATAGTCAGCGCATGACGACTTGCTCTGTCTGTTTTGCGTTGCAGCCACCCTTAGGTTCACTATTCCAAGAACGCAAATTTAGTTTTACAGCCAGGGCAATACGGGTGAAATTCGTGTTAACGGTCTTAACGCATTATACCTACAAGGAAATATTATAAGACGATATTCGTTATATCTTTTGTGGTACATTTTTAAAATTACACTTGTATGGGAACTGCTCATCTAGTAGTATATCAATGGTCGGAACAGATTAGAAAAAGACTTGCATTGAATAGGATTATAACCAGGTAACGCAGAAATAATGGAAACTGAAATACCTAACGAGTGTGGAGTAACAGGCAACCGATCTTGAGAGTGGAAGAATATGGGATAAAATAAAACACGTGTCAAGAATACGCTTGTCCGTCGTTCTGACAACTGCTCTTGGTTCATGCACTGACGCTCATTCATTATTGGTGTATTTGAAGGTTGCAAAACATCCTGCGACAAAATGTAGTGTATTGGGGTATAGCCTATCGGAATTATATTTATTAATTTGTTCTCTGATTCTAACACATTTCAGTTGCTGGTTGAAGATTTTGACAACAAATCTACCGACATATATATATTATACCTACATAATACCTGCACAGCGGATATTTTCTTTGGAGCAGATGACGCAATCGATTCGACAGAAGATTTAAAAGGGGGCCCCAAAACAGTTCAAACCAGTCATACAAATATTAAATTATACTTGCGGAAATCTTAAAAAAAATATATATAAATTACACAATAGTACACCAAGAGATGCATTGATATTTTAACAGATACGTTGCGGGATTAAATTTATGTTTTTATTTATTTTTTAAACTTTATTCAGTGCTTTGAGTACCTATCCGTAAAGCCGCCACTGAAAAATATAATATTATGAAGTTATTAAAATATAATTACAACATAAAAAGAACTTTTTATATACAACGTTTTTAAATTGTCTGTTGAATTGTTATGCTCAATATGCTTAAACTTGTACTTGATATGAAGTAAATAAAATAAAAACAAACAAATATAGAATACTGAAATGTCATTTTGATTTTCATAGTAACGCACGTATATATTAATAATTTAGTTGCTAGGACCACCCCCTTAGCAACCAATAATAGTATTTTACTTTTAACGGATTTTTCTGAAATAACTGAAAATTAATTTAATGCTGCTTAAAGATGGCTAAACGTATTAAAAGAATACATTGGCATCGTGTTCTGATATATTCTAATAGTTTAAATGTCTAGCTAGTCGGGAAGTTAGTTAAAAATCGATTGCAAGATTTGTACTGGACAAACAACCACCGGACAAACAAGAATACGAGCTAATAAAAACGAGATAATCTTACTTCTAAAATTTAAGATCGTTAAAATACGATACTTAATATTATTATAACTACATAATATTGTATACAATAATCCATTATATTGTGTTTGTCTAATTAAGAATGCATTGGCATAATACGACATACTAAACTAGTATTTTTCATATGACCGGTTAAGTGAAATTGATAGATTTTCGTTTCCCATAGTAATCAATCACATCCTACATCCAGTTAGATGAGAAAAATCGAAAAAAACACTTCGTTATTATTAATAATTTGAATAGTAATTATTTTAAGTTATCTGCAGTTATTCGTTTGAATTGTAATAGTATTATGAGATATATATGTACTGCGTAGTGCTTACTCGTTCAAGTAAGTACGTGGTTTGAAATAGTATTTATACGGATTTATCAGACATTGCAAAACGAATAATTCAAGAAAGGATAAGTTACATAGAAGAGGAATGTTGTTGTCTTCTTCCCTGATGTATAAAACATTCCTCCAGCCAGATCTGATGTACGATCCAGAATCTAGTGTTTCTTAAACTTTTTCATACCACGGCCCGACGACATTATTAATGAACGACGCACTCAATACAGTAGCTAGCAAGTAAATTCGCGCATTCGCATGTATAGGTAGACGTCACGCAATTTCCATTATGCGTTATCACGCATCGGGAATTTATAGCAATATGACCATTATTGTAATGGCGTTAGAGCAGTGTTTCTAATGTCAATGTTCATTTGAGCGAACCCGTTCGAACCGAAACATTCGGCAGACCCAACAAAAAGCATCAGGAATTTATAGCAATATCACCTTTATTGTAATGGCATTAGAACAGATTATGCCATTCGGCAGACCCGACAATAAAGTGAGTGTCATTTTCTTTTCCATATGATTCGTCTATATTAATGTCATTGCCACGGCCCCCGAAATTAGAAAAAAAAATCCAAGGCTCTTTTGACCAACAGTACTTTATGTACCATTAATTACTATTATTGATACATTGTTATTAAACATAATAGAACATTTCATTTAGTTACTTGTAAAGCAAAAATTAAAACTTCAAATTTAGTACAGCTACAGCATACAAAAACAATTTAATGAGATGGGTGTAATTGCACATTTTTCAGAATAAATCAATATCCGGTACAATGTTTGAAATGCTAATTCGCAGGGTTTTCTCCAAAGTCTCTTGAAAGACAAGACCTGTGTTTATTTTTTATTACCTGTAATGATGAAAATGTCATTTCGCATAGGTATGCGCAAAAGTGCTTTTGCGATTGTCGGATATTCTTGCTGTCGCCTAATCCAAACTTATTTCATTAAATTCGACTTCAAGGGAATTATCTGATCTAATATCAATCAATTCTTCTTGAGCTGCCTATGTAGTATGATCATATTTTATGGATTTAGCAAATGGTGTTCTTATCCAATTGTACTTGTGGTCTTCATTTAAGTTTGGGAAATATTTTGCGGCTCCCTGGCAGGATCTCCAGGGCCCCCTAGGAGGTCGCGCCCCCAGTTTTGAGAAGTACTAAACTAGAGTATATGCTTCATAGCTTTGCACTCCGGCTCTAGGATGGAAATAATGCAATATGTTCTAAAACATTTTACTTAATTATTATCTATTTATTTTCTTATTACTACATATTATATTAATACATATGAATATCATTTAATCTAATTTTATGCTAGGTAATCAGGCAAATAGGCGTATCAGTGTAGTAAAAATTGCAAAAAATGTGTAACGTTATAAAACGTACACTCTACTAGGGCTTCATTACACCAGCAGGCTCGCAGTCAACGTTCCCTCTAATTTTTCTATTATGTGTGCGGATCATCAAAGCATCTGAGCAGTGGCGTAACTAAGATTGATGTCACCCAGTGCGGTAAATTGACAACCCCCCCCTCACACAAACACATTTACAATATTTTTTCATTAAAATTTATATTTTTAAGGTATTTATTAATTTCAGTGATTTTATATAATAATACCACTAACAACGAAAAAAAATAGTCTTGTAATTTATCCCATATCGATATTTGACGCACAAAATTAGCATTTTTTGCACAGATATATCCGTACTTTCATCAACAATTAATGTATTTGTAATTCGTCAAAAAAATCTTTTTTAATGACTGCATTAATGCATTCGACAAATTCGAATGCATAATTTTTACTTCGCCAGCTTTCGGGAATATCTGTGTATTTATATACATGATTAATTATTATGAATATCTTGTACAGATAGCAAAGGAGCATTGATTTTTATTGCCAATAGTACATTATCAATTAACACTTTGACTAGATCGCTACCAGATTTTTTGCGCTCACGATCTCAATCCCATTCTTTCGTTCTTCGGGTGTTTCCGTCATTATTTTCAAAAGTCCACTTCTTTTCAAATTTTTCTATTTCGTAACAGCATCCCGGTGTACTTTTTGACTTAAATCCCATTTTAAAAGATACAACCTTCATCCAATTCACTTCTTTCCAGACGTGAATTCTCCTTGCATATTTGCCGCGGAGCATGATGCATTCGACACAATCATCTGTTGACGAATAAACAAATATATCACCAATTCTTCTTTTTTGCGAATGCATTGAAGATGACATTTCTGTTTCGACGATTTCAGAGAGCCGTTCCAATTTGAATTTATCCTAGGATTTCTTCTTAATGATCGCATTTGAAATATCACATACACTCCTTTTTGGGGAAAGGAAACTTTCTTTTACACTATTATTGTGTGAGGACTGTGCGGGGGATGAAAACATGTGAGGGAATATTGCTCGCAGTCGCGACGGTTCTGTTCACCATATAATATACCTACCTACATCTACATACATACTTGAGAAAAAGACAATCCATAATATTATTATCTGAGTGGACTTTGCAAGGTTTTATATTTTAACACGTAAAATAATATGTAAATGAAATACTCTAGCTCTATTTAACACTAGCTGTCCGTCAAAATTAATGTTTGAAAACCAAATCAGCTGTGATCTTTCATATTTAGTTCAAGGCGCTGAAATATTTTTTTTTACCAAAAGCAATAAAATTTATATCACCTCTAACCGGCGGGTATTTATTTTAGAAAAGGTATAAGTACCTACATAAAAAATGATGAGTTTTATAATATCATATTATTATTAAAACCATTGAAATTTTTCGTGATATGTCATACTTAACTATGTTCGTTTTAAATTATACGACGAACAGGGACGTATTCAAAACTTGGTATAGCTCCATACTAAGCGTATATAATATTTACGGTAATGCCTTTTAGAACTCTAGAAGTGTGTGTTGTAGAGTCCTTCATTTCGGGTAGGTACTTCGATGTATTGGTGAGTGAGAGACGTTGTAACGGGCACCAATTGATAACACAGATGTTTATTTTATAATTCCGCGCAGAATTATGTGTTATTACACTAAAGCATGGACAAGCATTGATCTTATTACAATTACATTTAAAGAAGTCTTAGAATAGGCACCGCACTGTCGTTATTACAACGTTTTATTAGCTAGTATTTTTATTTGTCCGGTAGTTCTTTATCCGGTACAAATCTTGCAATCGATTTTAACTAACTTCCCGACTAGCTAGACATTTGAAACTTTTAGAATATATCAGAACACGATGCCAATGCATTTTTTTAATACTTGTAGCCATCTTTACGTAGAATTGAATTCATTTTCAGTTAATTCTGTTTTGTATGAAAAGTATGAAAAATTCCTTGATTAACTGTCAAAATATTGAACATGTACTTACCACGTAAGAATTGTATCTAATTATAATAATAGTATGTCAGGAAAGAATGTGATTGTGCCGAATAAAAGAGACGAAAGCCAAAGAAATTTTATATTAAGGAGAATGTAAAAAAAATATGGCAACACTGCTCGATATAAAAAGTCAGTCTAGGGTCGCCATTTAAAGAGGGAACATCGCCCCCACGACTCGGAGAGTAAAACAATTACAAATCGAGCATGGAAGTGAAAAATGGGATACGGAGTGAAAGGCCATAGATTAAGAGTTGTGAACGATAATACTTATTAATAACGAAACTAAAATTAAGAGCATAAAACATTTGGAATTGTAACTAACATGAGTAATCTAAGAATATAAATCGACCAAAATAAAACGAGTTTCATTTAATCCTACCATGAAACAGATTTCAATTTAGTTTAATTTTTGTGAATCCCGGGTTCCACCAACACCGTGAGCTAGCACATGACCCGGGATATCTCAGTAGGTACCTACGCACAAAAATTGTTTATTCCGATTAATTTATAATTCTCTAATTTATTTGAAGTGGAACAAGTCTATTGATGTGATTATATTGTTAAGAAAAAATCTTCATACCTTACTAATACGTACAATCCATTTAATCACATATCATTATTATTATTTTGAGTTTCTTCTAGTACAAAATTACTTATTTCTTTGCGAAGAAGCCGCCACATGGAGATAAATACACGATCCACTCATAACAATTTTCTTATTTCAACTATACATTATGTACTTAACATTTTTTTCATGTTATGCAATATGATTATTTTGAATTATAACCACGTTTTTTTAGTCTGCATAAATTACTTATCTCCATACCTTTTAGTGTTGTTATATTTGGTGAGAAAACACAGTGGGTGGATACTAACAAACTGCCCTTTTGCTCCCGGCGAATTCTCATACTTTTTGCAAGATTGGTTATTATAAAATTGTACCTTTATAATTATTTTCCTTTTGACAGTTTCTCAAACAAGATTTTACGACTAACTTTCTTCAAGGCATGCTCGCCTTTCATTCTATTGAAGCTCGTAGGTCACTTCTGTTTTTTCCCCTGCATTGTATAGTTTCCAACCCCGATATTCTGGAAAATTTGAATTATAATGCACCAGTCAATTACATGCGTGGTCGCAGCCATGACCTATTTTGGGTGAAAGCTGTTTCCACATGTCAGGTTCACCAGACACCAACATCGAGGGCTATGCGGCTGGTCAATACAGTCCCAAGATATGTAGACATTTTTTTTTCGACCATGTCCGATCCTAATAGGATCATATGGGCCTCCACACAGTAGAGGTTTGTATTAACAGATTTTGTTTTTTACGAGAAATGGATGTCAGCCACTTGCTCAACCTATTAGGTCCGTAGACATTTTTAGCGATGTATTATATTGTATTATGTTTCTTAAATTCTATTTTATTGTTTAATTTGTATTTTTTTTTAAATTATTATTGTTTTTTTATTTTATTTATTTTCTATAAAATTATTTATTGCTTTATTTTTTTTCTCTACCTTGTTTTCTCTCTAGTTGATTAACTTGTACTTTTTAAAACGTTTTTATTAGGTCTTATTCTTATTTGTCCGGTGGTTGTTTATCCAGTACAAATATTGGAATAGATTTTTAACTAAACGACTAGCTAAACATTTGAAACTTTTAGAATATATCAGAACACGATGCCAATACATTCTTTCAATACTTTTAGCCATCTTTAAGTAGAATTGAATTCATTTTCAGTTAATTCTGTTTTGGTGCTTTAAGGAGGTGGTCCTAGCAACTAAATTAATAATATATACGTGCGTTACTATGGAAATCAATATGAAATGTCAAAATGACATTTCAGTATTATTTCTATCAAGTACAAATTTTTTTGATCGTTTAAGCTAGTCAAGTCAAGTTTACATGATTCAACAGAAAATTTAAAATCGTTGTATATTAAAAGTTTTTTTATCTTGTAATTATTATTCTAAATGTCATGTTGTAAACGTCTTAAATTAATATTTTTTTATATGCTCAATGTGTCTTTTTTAAATAAATAAATAAAATAAAAAATAAATAAACATACCACATTATAAGCGTGAAGTTCGATATTTTTGACCGAAAATATGACGTTGTTAGAGCGACGCCTAGCGAGAGAAAACGATACAACTGGATTCATGTAAGATCAGTCAGAAATAATAAGGATAACAATAATAAAATTATTAACTTTACCCTATGTAATTCGTGCACAGTATAATAAATCTCAATCTGCGCCATTTCAAGATTAAGTGTCACGAATCATGCAATTTAATTATTTAAATCCAGATAATTACCAAAATGGCACCATTGAGATCTTTCCTTAAAGGCCTACATGCTCAACGAAGGTCAACATGGAGATTTTATGGTATTATTATTATTACGATAAGTGAAGTAAGGAGTAATATCATATTAACGCGCGTGTTTGAACATGTACCTAACGGAAAAAACGATTTTTTTCGAGTTTGGTACATGTTCAAACACTCAGGTAACATGATCTTACTCTCTTCTTCAGTTATAGTTTGTCAATTTATGGCTACGGCCGTATGTTGTAGCCTAACTACTGGGAAGTGCCAATAGAAATAATGTCGTATTTCAAAAAAATATTACCTTCTTCTTACGTCAATAATTATTATAAAGAAATCATCATTCGTAGAATGTCTTATTACATTTGAATGGTCAAAGACATAGCTTATAATCAGTATCTTTAGAATTATCTTCAAATGTGGTAATCTTGCCCATTTTTTGAATAATAAAATGCCTAATTCTTGTCAAATTTGGGATCATAGAGATTATAAATATATTTTTTATCGTAAATATTTCACTATAATAATGTCAATATAAATTTTACTAATAGTCTTATAAATGCGTTTAAAAATTAATAAATCTAAAAAATATTAACACCACTGCACATGGATGTACTGAAATATGATTATATTCTAAAACATTAGATCGAGAGGTTTAAAAGAATACTATTTTATGTAATAAAAATACTTTATGCAGTCATCAAATATTTAAAATACATATAAAGAATAATAAGGCTTCAAAAATTATATAAATAGATTATCTACAACGTTTAAGGAATGTTCAGGCTAATGCTTTGAAAACACCATAAAATCTCAATTTTGACCTACTTTGGGCATGTGGGCCGTTAAGAGGCTCAATCTGTTATGAGGGAAAGATGCAGTGGCGCACCCAGGATTTTATATTGGGGGGGGGCCAAGGAGGATAATGTAAATTAGTCCCATAGGATCTTTTTCTTCACAGCCTAATTTCTCGTTTATCGACCTTTTGTTTATTGCACTCGGTATACCTTCACCATGGTTCCCACATCCTGAAACGCTAGGATATTTGGCGGGCCCTCTACCTACCGCGAAGATTAAAGGCAGTGTGAAACACTACATTAACGTTTTTCAAATTGTGTTTTAGATCAAATTAAGGGTACTCATACCAGTGTATTATTGGCGATTTTTAATACATCTACTTTAATAATGGAGCTGTCGAGTATCGACACATAATAATCAAAAAATATATTGCACAATTATATAATTGAAAATATTCATGGTCATGAAGTATAATAGCGCCGCAGGCGACTTTTTTACTATTAAAGCTAATGTATGATGTGTGTTTATCACACTTATCTGGTCAACCCGACACGCCGGGCCCCCCACAGCCCGGGCCCCCAGGCTAGAGCCCTGTCAGCCCTCCCCAGCCATTACCTAGACCACTCCGGAATTCGGGTGGACACCGAAAATTTTTTGACAGTTCCATTAGGGATTGGGTTTCTAAAAAAACCTGATATTAGTGTTTCGAAATTTTTGTGTTAGAAATTAAAATCTAAGAAATTTTTCTAAAAAGGGTGCTGGAGAATTAAAAATCATTTTTTGCCGTGTTTTTATTTGTCTAAGCCCAAAATTATAGTTTATCGGCTTTCAATTTCAGTGTTTAAAATCATTCTGATAATTTTGGGGGGTGCCAGGGCCCCTTGCCCCCCCCCTGGGTGCGCCACTGGAAAGATGTATATAAATGTGATAGTGTCACTTCATAACAAGACTGTCAAGTTGAAATTATGTACACGGAATATGCGCACAAAAGTCAATCACACTCTAAAGAAAATTAATAAAGAAGCTACTTGCTCTTACGTTACGGAAACAACTCAGCGCAATAAGTAAATCGTCATGCAATTAGCATATAAATATTTGTCGTGTGCGAGCATCAAAAATAACTCATATCTAGATATTATTTTTTAATAAGTGTGTTTTCGTTGTTATAGGCAGACGATTTTAAAAACAGGTTCAAAATAATATACAAACCGATTCTCGAACGCCGACAGTCAATTCAGAAAAAAAACCACCGACATCTGACTGCACAAATTGACATAATATCTCCCAAATTATCTCTCAGGCACAAATTTGCATAAACTATCACTTGCTCATCAAGACGCCATCTTGAAATCGATCAATTTTTTTCCCAACCGTTTGAAACGTCTTTATCGGATCATCGATTTTTTAGACGCTAAGTGATTTAGCTCTTTCGCAACGATTGTTGTTTAGTAATCAATGCCAATCCTATTAAGCTCATCTCACACATATTCTGACAATATATTATTATTAATAATACAATGGATAACATTTTGTTATACAATAAACACTCAGTATTATTTTTTGCAATACTAGTCAAAAGCTTTTCAAATCGATGGTAGCTAGCTACACTGTAGGGCAGTATTTACTCGTAGGTAACACATGTTACTCGAGACTGGTAGCCCACAACAATCAGGCCGTGACGAGTAACTGTAAGCTTCGATGGTTGAGCTATTTATTGCTCATACTTCGAATACAATATAGTAAACTGTTTGTAGAAATTAATAATGAGTGTGCGTATTAAAATAAACGATAATAATTTGATCTAATTCTGCAATTGAAAATCTCCATTTATTACAAAAATTCAAAGATAATCACTACCATCATAATTCACAATTCAGTGCCACTGCCTAAATATAGTCGGACTTTGCGAAGAGTAGGTACTGAAAATCCTGTGAAAAAAACTTTAATTTATCACATTTAAATAGCATGCTAATTACATCGAATGGCCGCCTGATCATTACGCGCTAGGTGCGTCTTTAACGTCCAATGACTTAAGCGGTTGTCCACTCGCCGAACGAAATGTCTAGCCGCTAGCGGGTCTAGCCCATTTCTTTTTCATCTGCTAGCGATTTCTATTATATTGCGTTTCTTTATCTATTGGTTTATTTTTAGCTCATTCCGCGTTATGCCCAATAGTCCATGTGTCACACGCATACGTGAGCACTAGTAAAATACATTTGTTGAACACTTTTCGCTTAAGACACAATGGGAGGTCACGTTTGAAAATACAAACCAGGCGGTCAAATGCACTCCATGCCAGATTGGTTCTACGAGCGATCGCGTTACAGGTAATATTGTTATTAAACATATAGGAAAAAGACCCTTTCGTCTGTATGTTTACCATAAAATTTTTGAAATATTCTTCTATCTGTAAAATATTTAAAATGATGTATGGTTAATAGCATAATTTTATATAGATAAGCGAATAATTTTGACTATTATGTATTTAGGGTTTAATAAGTTTAATTGAATTTTAAAATCTAGCTAGCGCCTTCTGCAAAATGTATTAATGAAAACAAATAAGTGTTAATTAACTATTTCTTTTATTCAACGAATAATTCACAAGATTTAAGAATGTACCATACCAATTATTGAACATACATAATTTTGAAAAACACTTCTGAGAAAATATATTATAACCAATAGAAAAAATCTTTTTGAAAAAAGTAAGCCACCCGGCTGTATTGAATCGAACCAGTATCTCTTGCGTTTACGCCATCTCCGCGTTACATCATAAAAATATTGGAGAAATCCGTGACGTCGGTTAGTAATTGAATTAGTAGGTACCTACTTTGATTTACCGATCGCCAATAGTAGCTTGATTTGGAAGAACGAACGCTAATGAGCAAGTAATAAAAGGCCAATAGTTACAGTTTGTCGTCATTAGTATGTTACCTCGTAGCATAGTGAATAATGCGCGGATCGGGGCGTAAATCCAGGATGTGCAGGCTAGATTCCTGCCGAGTGTCTAACTTTTTTCAAAAAGATTTTTTCTATTGGTTATAATATATTTTCTTAGAAGTGTTTATCAAAATTATGTATGTTCACAAATAAGTATGACTGACAAAGTTTAGTGTAGACTATTTATATCAAATCTTAACAGCCTACCTCCACCACTCATCACTGCAGTCAAGTCGCCTTCATATTATAACTTCCAGAATAACGGTTTACATTATAGGGTGAGATCGTGTCGCAATATAGCTATAACCTATTAACATCTGATATAGTTTGTTTAGTCCTTAAAAAGACGGGCTGTAATCAGATACAAAATAATCAAGAGATCTATACATTTACCAAATTAAAAAAAAATAAGTACCTTCTTACAGAAGCAAATAATAATGATAGAATAATCAGGTACGTTATCTGCTAATATATCAAGCATTCATCTAGCATGATGATATTAACAATATTTAAATATCTAAACGTCTCGGTGGCTGTCCAAGTATTAGAAATATCTTCATTAAGTTCTGTCAATCAACGGCAGGTGTACCAACTCCAGTTTGGATTTGGATTTCGTACTAACTCATCGAGCTATCTTACTATTACATTTTGTTTTTCATTCTATACTAATTACTATGCTCTCGAATGCTGCGGTAAATGCAGTAGCGTTCTAATCATGTCTACATAGTGTACTACAGCGGGTACAAAAAATAAACTATGGAACAGACAAGTCTAACTTGAAGTATGCTATAATTCTTCTTCTTCTACTTCTTCCAGCCGCTATAGTCCTATGTGGGACTAGACCTCCTCCAGAATTTGCATTTTTTTTTTTTTTACATATAGTGAACATTACAAATTATTAATTCAAGACATTCACAACATGACATTTTTAAGCAAAGAAATATTAATAAAACAGTGTATATATAAAAAAAATAGATCAGCATTAAACAGTAGAAAAGTGTAAATACAAAAAAATAATTACAAGATAAAAAGAACTTTTTATATACTTACCACGTTTGAATCATATAAACTTGACAATTCTATGTATTAATAAAAACTTTTTATTGAACTTGATAGAAATACTGAATAAATATTATAGAATACAGAAATGTCATTTTGACATTTCTTATTGATTTCCATAGTAACTCACGTATATATTAATAATTTAGTCACTTGGACCCCAGACCCCTAGCAACCAATAATAGTGTTTTACTTTTTACGGATTTCTTCCGAAATAACTTTTCATTCAAAACAGAATTAACTGAAAATTAATTCAATTCTACTTAAAGATGGCTAAAAGTATTAAAAGAATGCATGGGTATCGTGTTCTGATATATTCTAAAAGTTTTAAATGTCTAGCTAGTCGGTAAGTTAGTTAAAAATCGATTGCAAGACTTGTACTGGATAAACAACCACCGGAAAAACAAGAATACGACGTAATAAAAACGCTGTAAAATAGTAATAAATATAGTTAAGCGTTGGACTATCACGCCGTAGGTCCCAGGTTCGAATCCTGGGTCTGGCAAGTACACATATTGTTTTTCAATTTGTTTGTGAGTCAGGGTATGGACCTAATAGGTTGAGCAAGTGGCTGACATCCATTTCTCGTAAAAAACAAAATCTGTTAATACAAACCTCTACTCTGTGGAGGCCCATATGATGCTATTAGGATCGGACATGGTCTTAATAATAATTACATTATAATTAATTCCCACGCGGCTTGAAATCCGGGTCTGGCAAATTCACATATTGGCTGTAGCTATATCGGCAATAGCTAGTAAATAGTTCACACTAAACTTTGTCAGTCATACTTATTTGTTTAATACAATTTGCAAAGGTTGCTGGTTAGTTTTTTTTTTAATTCAATTAAACTCTGCCTAAACCAAACTATAATAGTTTAGATATGCTATGGGCTATCATACAAATAATTTCAAATAAATTCAGTATTCTATATTTATTCTGTATTTCTATCAAGTACATTTTTTTTGATCGTTTAAGCTAGTCAAGTCAAGTTTGTATGATTCAACAAAAATTTAAAAACGTTGTATATAAAAAGTTCTTTTTATCTTGTAATTATTTACCATAAGCTTAGACAAAAATGTAACATGTATTGTGTTTGAGTTGATTATTAAGCTTTAATAATTATGAAAGCTCTCGTTATTAAAATAAAGTAGCACGTCCATGCTGCGACATAAATGTAGGTAGGTACAAGGTATCAATATCGTAATCGCTAAGCCGAGAGACGTTCACGTATTGCTAATCAAAAATATTTAATAAGCTTTCAAATTAAATACGTGTAATGGCTAATAACTGAATAATATATCTTAGCAACAACCTCGCAAGTAATACAATGACTTGGTCAGCATTTAAATTAAAATGAATTATTGCTAACTAAGAAAAGTTGTTTAATATTTCAACGGGACAAAAAGAGCAAGTACCTAGGCTCTTTGCAACATCAAAATTTAGCTCAATCCCATTGTCATTTTGGATTACCTAACATTAATCTACAACTACATTATGAATATAGATGTTTTTTAATTGTGTAATATTTTAATTTAATAATACTGCCACATTCCATAGAGCACAATATTAATTACAGAAGAAAATAAAACTAAAATATTAATATACTAAATCTCGGTTTCTAAATCTAAGGGTGAGCGCCCACACTATTTCAAGTTTGTAGCAGACTGCGGCAGACAGCGTTGGCTTGCGGTGAATTTGGTGGTTTTCAATCATAACAGTTAGATTTAAAAATATATCATAAAAACATTATTGATGTAGGATTATCAAATTGCACCCACGATGGCCGCGGGGCTTAAGCATCGGCCTATAACGCCGTGGGTCTCAGGCTCGAATCCTGGGTCTGGTAAGTACACGTCATATTGTTTTTCAATTTGTGTATGAGTGAGAGTATGGACCTAATAGGTTTAGCAAGTGGCTGACATCCATTTCTCGTAAAAACAAAATCTGTTAATACAAACAGCCACTCTCTGGAGGACCATATGATCCTATTAGGATCGGACATGGTCGAAAAAAAAACTATAGATTTTTAAAACATCACGGCAGCCATTTTTTCTGATTCCAACGAAAACTGATATTTGTGTTCAGTATTGTTTGGCGAGGACGTGCATTATTGGGTCCCTTATTCTCATCAAAATGATGTTCTGATCTAATTAGCGATGGACAAAACATCGAGAGCGTCGACAGCTTCAAGTGCATGGGGGTACACATCACGGGAGATGGCATTTTGCAGAAAGAGCTCGCTATCCGAATGGGAATGGCTGGAGCAACATTCAACTCGATGCGAAATGTCTGGGACTCACGATTGTACTCGGTCAAAACCAAATGCCGCCTATTCGACGCTTGCATTCCGACGGTGCTGCTTTACGGTAGCGAATCATGGTACCTTACGAAGGCTCAGAGTAACCGTATTCTGAGCTTCGAAAACAGATGTTTGCGACGAATACTGGGTGTGCGGTGGGTATGACTTTAGGAGCAACAAGGAGATAAGAGAACGCACCAAGCAGCCTCTCATCACACTGAAAGTGAAGAGGCGACGTTGGACCTGGCTCGGCCACGTGCTGCGGATGCCAGAAGATAACTTTAACCTGGCTTGCCTGTTCTTCAAGCCGACCGGATTCCTGCGACCTGGAAGGCCACTAAATACAATCTACAGAGTGTATACGGCGCAGCTACGGGATGCTGGTTTGACCTGGAACAAAGCAAGAAGACTGGCGAGCGACAGGGATTCTTGGAGGCGCCGTGTGGTGTCCATATGCTCCAGCTAAGGAGCGGATATGGCCAAAGAAGAAGAAGATTGTTTGGCGAATCATCATGAAAGATACACAGCTGTACAGCGCAGTCAAAATAATCGACCAACAAAGCTTACTATTCGTAATTCAATTTGAAAATTCTAGTCACACGATAATGTTTGTGATGTTAAAAATCCAACCTGTTAATAACGTAAATATCTATATTGTGAATCAAAGTGTGGATGATAATCCAGAACAATCAATTACACCTCGTTCTCAAGAACTTTGACTTTCTTATGGCACTGCATGGAATATTCTTCATAAAGATTTGTATTTAAAGGCGTATAAATACAGTTAACACAAGAACTTAAACCGAATGACCATTTGATGTTTTACTTATTGGGCTTTAGACTTTAGAGCAATTTGAAACAGACCCATTATTTCATGCATCAGTTGTTTATTCTCCCAAGGTGCAGAACCAACATGCCACTGGTAATGCCAATTCTTTTCTTTCTTTCGACCATGTCCGATCCTAATAGGATCATATGGAACTCCACAGAGGTTTGTTTTAACAGATTTTATTTTTACGAGAAATGGATGTCAGCCACTTGCTCAACCTATTAGGTCCATACTCTGACGCATACACACATTGAAAAACAATATGCGTACTTGCCAGACACAGGCTTCGAACCTGGGACCCTCGAGTCTATAGGCCGGCGTTTAAGCCACGCGGCCATCGTGGGTGTCTATTACTATTTTACAACGTTTTTATTAGGTCGTATTCTTGTTTGTCCGGTGGTTGTTTGTCCAGTACAAATCTTGCAATCGATTTTTCCATTGCCAATTGGGAGGGCGATAACTATTTTCAACGAAATTGCTTTGGGTGTTGATATATTCCACCTACGTGAGGACGAGTATAGGTGGACGTTGTTTTATAAATTCTTAAAATAGGGTCTGCTTAACTCATCCGGTGTACTTCCTTGTACCAATCTAATTTATATTTTTTGTATGTACACATATCTAATTTTTAATAACTTACTATATAATAATATGTCTATTCTGATCTATCTCTTATTTATGTAATACTGTTTTATATTTTTTTGTTTATAAATGTCGTGTTGTGAACGTCTTAAACTTATAATTTGTAATGTCCACAATATGTCCAAAAATAAATAAATTGAATTGAAAATTGAATTGAATGAAAAACTCATCTTCAGTAAATAAGTACAATCGGTGAATTTGGAGGAATAAAAAATCCACATGCTATTCTTGAAACACCTTTACATCCACAAAATTAACAGTCTGGTGTGGTTTATAGTCTGAAGTGTATTTGGACCGTATTTTTTTTTAAACGAAAATGGCAATGCATTTAGGGCTTGCGCAGACAGAGCGCGGTCAGGCGGTCTGCGTTCCGCGTTCGGAGTTCGGCGTTCTTTGTACTGTATGGACTTCATACTGTATGGGTACACAGCCGGTGGTCAGACCGCGCCGGTCAATTGGAACGCTACAGTTCTGGAGTTCTATGCCCGGAATTACAAAGAACGCCGTACCTCCGCTGAGCAGTCACACAACATAGAGCGAAACCACACGGGGGAGTGAGTACGCAACAGCGGTGCTTTCTCACTTCCACTCGCAGTCGGAATATAGCGGTCAAGCATTATGCAGCGCTTGTGTCAGTACAACGTTTGTAAACAAATGGAACGCTTATTGTTGACCGCTACCTGTCTGCTGTCCCTGAACGTTAGCGGTCAACGGTCGGTTGAACGCAGAACTCCGACCGCTCTCTGTCTGCGCAAGCCCTTACTGTCAATGGAGAACGCTACAGAAACATGATTACTGATTTTTTTTCTGGCATGAATTAGATGGTATTGATCTGAACATTATGTAGTTCCAACAAGATGATGCAATATGCCACACAGCTCATGTCAAAATCAACTTATTGTGAAAAAAAATCGGAATTTATCTCTTATTTGATAACCTTTATAATATCAGTGAGCCAATGACCAAACATGCAAACTATTCCTATTATAATTTCTCATAATTTAAAATGTGTTATTTTTAGAATGTTGTATTTTATTAGTTTGCTTTATGTAAGTATTAAAAAATTATATCATTTAACTTTTTGTACTAATATATATTTTGTGTAGCTGTTAACAATCACCCTTTACGTGAATGGAACGGGTTCTAGTCGTTATTAAAAGCTTGTGAAATAAGTCATCTGACAACCTAAGCCCGATAAAATTCTACAGAAATTTATGGATGTGGTGGTCCTCCAAGAAAGGGAGCTGAAATTTTGTATTTGATTTTATACTTGATATTTTTTCTAGTGAGTAGGTACTATAATAATTATGTGTGTGGCTGTCAACGGATCCGTGTGAACTGAGACAGACGAATAGTTCTCAACGTAATACCATTTATTTATTTAATGGTTCACAGGCCGTCAGCAGTTTTGAATAATGCTGTCAGCGAGAAAGGCGGAAAATTAGTTTATTATATTAAAATGATTTTCTCACCATAATCTTAGGATATTCCCTGGTTCGCTTGGGTATAATAAATGACCCTGGGTGCCGGTGCGGAAGTGAGACTGAGGATGTTAACCACGTTGTTTGGCAATGTTCTCTATATGATACCCAGAGACAGCGGCTTCTTAAAGATTTACGTAAACAAAAGTACCAATTGCCACTGGATCATGCGATATTTTTGGCTCGGCCGAATATCAAGGCGTTCCAGTGTGTCCAAATGTTTCTGAGTGAGTGTGGCCTACAAGTTTAAACTGTTTTTGTTCTTTTTCTTTTTTTTCCTCTCCTGTAAATTTGTATTGTAATAACTGTATGAGTAATTATTGTAATAGTATGTATTAATAGTGTTAAAAATTAAAGCTAAATAAGACTCAATTGTGACTTCGGAGCTTAATAATAAAAAAAACTTGGGATATTTGTGTGAGCATTTATTTTAATCATGTTGGGTTAAATAAAAAGTCTAGAACAATCAAACAAATAGCCCACTCTAATATTATCACTCGATATTTTCACTTCGTAAACTCACTCCACATTATATCTTGCTAGAGAACTATTACTATATATTACCCCCTTGTTATCTTTTGTCATGTATCACTGTTCTTCTGTAAAACTCGCAAATAAACACGCAATCTACATCATCCTCCATCGCTCACACCTACTGCCAAATTGGTGATTTCAACTACATCCAACGTCTCAAAATGTGTGTTATTATTATAATACTGTAGTGATATACGTACTTAAATATTTAATTACCTATGAACTTATTTTTGTATTATAACTGACAGTGGCGAAGAGTGGAGGTAGGCTGTTAAGATCCACCATAAATAGTGCACACTAAACTTTCAGTCATACGTATTTGTTTTCATTAAAATAATACTACAATTTACAGATGGTGTTGGTTAGTTTATAAAATATTCATCCATTTATAAAATATCCAAAATTATGCTATGAAGTCATATAATATAATTTATGATATTTTATTATAGATAGAATAATATTTTTTATCTATTATTGTTTGGTTTAGGCAGGGGTTAATGAATTCAAACAAATTAACCACAACGTATGTAATTTATGTATTCCTAACTCAACTATAACAAATAAGTCTGAATGAAGAGGTGTGTACAATTTTGTCCGATCGCCCGAAGTATACCAAAACTACTATGGTTTGGTTTAGCCAGGGTTTAATTTATTTTTAAAAACTAACCAACACCATATGCAAGTCGCAGTCTTGGTCCAATGAAAACAAATACGTATGACTAACAAAGTTTAATGTGCACTATCCTTCGCCACTGGTAACTACTACAACGTTTCTCTAAGCGGACGATACCGGTTCTGATATTAATATATGGATTAAGTACCTACTGTAAATTTCGTTATGTTCCAGTTTAAATAATATGAACAGGTTCGTTCGATGACGCGCTGCCCAATGAAGGTTTTTCCAAATCATTCGAGTTCTCAGTAAATGCATCGGTGACGATTGAAATCGTGTTTGTTCGAATGGTTCGTGTATCGTGCAGGTTCAATAAAGCAACGCAAAGTGGAATAGACCAGCGAATGCACAGGTGTGCAGACCCGCCCACTGCAGAGCCCAGCGTTCTACGAGGCTCACTCTATTGGCCCACATTCAAGTGCCGCCGACATCTCATAGTAACGCTACCACTGCGAATGCCGCGCACGACAAACGGGCCGACGGTGAGGATCAATATCGAACACACTAAATAAACAAATATGGTTCAACAGTTAGTACAGTTCCGTTTTGCAAATTTTGTCACTTAAGTTAATACGGTTTCCAAGTAGTATTTTCATCTTGAATACTTGCTCAAGTGGGTGAGACCCTACCTCTATGGTGAGACCCAAAGTACCTACTAACGGATTTTGAGACTCCATACGATAAAAAAATAACAAAAAAACCATTTTGTATTGCTTTAATTTTGTATAAATTATGCAAAGATGGTTTAATTGAAACTGTCTCCGTTGTTTACAAATCACAATACATAAGTACATACAGCAGTTAGTAGGTACACCTCACAATTTAGTATGTATTTGGAAAAAATCCTTTTTTCTTTTGACCATGTCCGATCCTAATAGGATCATAATATGGGCCTCCACAGAGTGAACGTTTGTATTAACAGATTTTTTTACGAGAAATTGATATAAGCCGCTTGTTCAACTTATTATATATTCACAGGTCTGGAAAATTCACACGTTGTTTTCTGATGTGTGTTTGGAGCCAGAGCGTAGACTTGAGCGAGTTGCCAACATCCATTTCTCGTAAAATACATATAAATATGCTAAAAAACCTCTTCACGGGGCGCTCCTGACCCACACTGGATTATAGAGCTAATTTTTTTCGACCATGTCCGGATCCTAATAGGATCATATGGGCCTCCACAGAATAGAGGTTTGTATTAACAGATTTTTTTACGAGAAATTGATGTCAGCCACTTGCTCAAGTGGTGCAGTGCGTAAGGCGCTTGCCTTCCACCCGAGAGTTCCTGGGTTCGATTCCCGGTCAGAACACACGATATTTATGTGTTTTTCTCAAAGCCTGGGTATTTGTGATTGTTCAAAATTACTAACAGCCACCTTGTACGAAAAAGCAAGGACATGGTTATTAATAATTCTAAAAAAAAACCTATTCGTTCCATACTCTGACTCCAACACAAATTGAAAAACAATGTATTATTTGCCAGACCCAAGATTCGAACCCGGGACACACGATAATGTAAGCCGATGCTTAAGCCGCTCGGCCATCGTGGATGTATATTTATCCAAAACGTTTGACCCAATTTCTCTCTCTAAACAACGCATGACCTACCAACTCTCAGATGACGTTACTGGTTTTATATATTATTTTATATATTAATTTACAGAATTGTCAATGAAGAAATTTTGTTATGCTTTGGGTAACACTTTGACACCCAGTTTGTGAGAAATACGCATTTTAACGCTTTTTAAATTTCGATTTAATTTTTTAATAACTGCGTGATGGAGGCTCTTTTTAAAATTTTCTGACGGGTCAGTAGCTACATTTGCGTCAAAGACACGCACCGCTGGATCTACACGAGTTAAACATTTAAGTAGATACCAAGGAACTCAGAAATAATGGGAACTAAAATATCTAACGGGTGTGGAGTAACAGGCAACCGACCTTGAATGTGGAAGAATATGGGATAAACTTAAACACGTGTCAAGAATACGCTTGTCCTACGTTACGTTCTGACAACTGCTCTCGGTTTATGCACTGACGCACATTCAATATTGGTGTATTTTAAGGTTGCAACACTCACTATTGCACGTTTATGATGTGTGATTCATTTCGTATGAAACTCACACATTCCAAGCCCTGCGTCGAAATTTAGTGTATGGGGCATCGCCTATCTAAATTGTATTTATTATACTATTCTGTGGGCAATACTTATAGTAATATACACTAGTGGCGAAGGGTGAAGGTAGGCTGTTAAGATCCGACATAAATAGTGCACATTAAGCTTTGTTAGTCATATATATTTGTTTTTATTTAACTATCACTACAATTTACAGATGGTGTTGGTTAGTTTTAAAAAATCAATGAAACCCTGCCTAAACCGAACCATAATAGTTTTGGTATATTTTGAGCGATCCGACAAAATTGTGCACACTAAGGTTGAAACACACTATTGCACGTCTATAATGTGTGGTTCATTTTCCTACGACACTCACACATTCAAAACCCTACGTCAAAATATTGTGTATTGGGGTATAATAGCCTATCGGAATTATATTTATTATACTGTTCTGTGGGTAATACTTATAGTAATATACACCAGTGGCGAAGGGTGGAAGTAGGCTGTTAAGATCCGACATAAATAGTGCACATTAAGCTTTCATACATATTTGTTTTTATTGAACTAACACTACAATTTACAGGTGGTGCTGGTTAGTTTTAAAAAATCAATGAAACCCTGCCTAAACCGAACCATAATAATTTTGGTATATTTTGGGCGATCCGACAAGGTTGAAACACTCTATTGCACGTCTATAATATGTGGTTCATTTCGTATGACACTCACACATTCAAAACCCTGCGTCACAATATAGTGTATGAGCTATAGGTATAGCATATCGGAATTCTATTTATTAATCTGTTCTGTGGTAGAGACACATCAATTATTTTTATAGACTCGATCATGGCTACCACAATTTACAGATTTAAAATCGATTTATATGCCATCAAGACACCGAAGCCATGGTCTTCTCACATTCCATTTTACTTGAGAGCCATTAAACGTTTTGTCGGTGCTTGTCCATTGTGCGTGTCACGTGGCTGGTCCATTGCAGGCCTTGGATTTCGATGAATCTGTTGACGTCATAGTCGGTTCCTTTTCTTAGTAAAATTATATGCATTGTTAGATTATAATTTTACCTCAGTATATTTTATATATTGCCAACAACAAAAATGACAATTATTGAGGAAAAAAATATTTATAATTTATAATTAATTTACTATAATATTTCATATTAATAAGTCTGATATAATCATATATAAATGATTAAGATTAGCAAAAGAAAAACGTTAATCGCACAAACAAAGTTGACTACAATCAGCAATGACAAGAAAATGACAAAAGAATAATATATTTTATTATCATTTGAAGGTTATGGGCATTGAATTTCTAAGAATCATATTTTAAAAATACAATAATCACACAAATTTATTTTCAAAATTATGTCAGCGACATATTGTTGATTTTTATAATAGATCTTTGTAGCTCCGGGGTATACAATAAAGAATATTTTACTAAATTTAATGTAAACTTGTTTATTGACGTTTGTTTTAGGTACCTAATGAAAAATAATAATTACAAGATAAAAATAACTTTTATGTACAACGTTTTTAAATTTTCTGTTGAATGATATAAACTTGACTTGACTAGCTTAATCAAAAAAAATTGTACTTGATAGAAATAATACTGAAATGTCATTTTGAGATGTCATATTGATTTCCTTATTAACGCATGTATATATTATTAATTAGTTGCTAGGACCCCAGACCCCTAGCAACCAATAATGGTGTCGAAATAACTTTTCATACAACACAGAATTAACTGAAAATGAATTCAATTCTACTTAAAGATGGCTAAAAGTATTAAAAAAATGCATTGGCATCGTGTTTTGATATATTCTAAAAGTTTCAAATGTCTAGCTAGTCGGGACGTTAGTTAAAAGTCGATTGCAAGATTTGTACCGGACAAAGAACCACCGGATAAATAAGAATACGAGCTAAGAAAAACGTTGTAAAATGTGGTCGTGGCACTAAATAGTTTTAACTATAGATCCACAAGTATTAGTTGTCCGTTGAGTGAGGGCGCCACATGCTAACATTTGACATATCATTCAACACTTTTTTATACTGTGAAGTGCTTAGTCCTAAATTCGAACACCGGACGATTTATGATGGTAAATCTATCGAAATGCTCGAAGAACAATGTGTCATCCGGTTTCATTTCTATTCCGTCATAATTATATTAGTTGAAGAAATGTTTACGCCCATACTGTATACGTACTAACAAAGCCAACAGGTGTCATCCCCTAATGATCTATAGAGATATAGAATTGCAAATGAAATATTTATTTTCCATAGTGTCAAATTATTATAACTCGGTAAGGAGCTGACTTCAATAATAAATTCCGCATATCCTTTTTTCACTTAATCAGTCATCCATTGACCCAAACGCCAAATAATAGCTGACTCGATTATTTCAATAAAAGAATATTATTTTGATTGTATAAATAGCGAATAATAATTCATCGGAAATGTTACTCGAATCTAAGTAGTTGTTCCGTTACTATCTCAGTCTATGTACTGTCAGTTTATTTATATTATTGTACCGATTGTACCCTTGTACGCATGTAACCATTAATAAACTCTCACTCCTGCATCCATCCACGACTTCTTCATCATTACCTTCAACACATTCACCTACAACCTACAACACGTCGACGACTTTCACAATGGTAACTCACATCAAACCCCACAGATCTAATTCCATGGAACCCTAAAGAGGCCGGATTCATTATCTGGCAGACTCATAGAAATATGAGCGTCGTTGACTACGATTCAGCAATTTTCAAGTTAAAAATTTAATTATTCGTTGTTTATAATAATATTCAAATTTTGTTTCATACCGCAATGTGTTAAGACAGTTTTATTTTTTTGGCGCGATTGAGTCACATGATCCGATTCGTTGCCGATTAGCTGCAGCGAGATGCTCTATGTCTATTTTAAGATGAGTGCATTTTTAGCGCTCGCACAGAATATGAGCCACGTCAACGCATTTGTTTTAAAATTTCTACAAAAGACAGAGCTTGCGCGGATACGAAACCAGT
This sequence comes from Rhyacophila brunnea, assembly GCF_057557595.1. NCBI lineage: Eukaryota > Metazoa > Arthropoda > Insecta > Trichoptera > Rhyacophilidae > Rhyacophila > Rhyacophila brunnea. Next base: position 34,415,196 of record NW_028232806.1, on the reverse strand, counting down.
ACAGACCTACAAACTTATCTGGAGAATGGGCAAAAATAGAACTACGAACTGCCGTAGGACGCTATATTGAAAAACGTCATTTGAATGTCAGATTTTGCCGGTTACGAGTCGTGATAGGTTAGTTTTCGACAGTGGCTCCCCCAATTCATTCTCCAGATAAGTTTGTAGGTCTGTAAGTAACACGTTTTATTTTTTTCATCCACCCGTTTTTTTGCAGTGCGGCTCAGGTCTTGTAATGTCATGCAAAAGTTATAATGTAAGTCATATACTATTTATTTTCAGCAAATAAATCTCACCGTTTTCTAAGCAACCATACGTATTTTTATCATCCAAAGTACATAAACAACGATAACGGGATAAAACAGAACATGACAAAACAGAACAACCGGAGGGAAAATGAAGCATTAATTTTTGTGGAATCTATTTAGGTTAGGTTAGGTTAGGTCATTATTTCATTGTACCTAATCACCCAGTCATTTTGAACATATTATATTGATTAAGATGAGATATCCTAAGCTTGCCGGTAACACCGAGTTAAGTCCCGTTTATTTGAGTCTTTCTAGCGATTAGTAATGCAGAAATTATGTATATAATTTGATTTATTATGGCGTATTGAAAATCTGTGCTATTAAAAATCTATCAACATAATAAAGATAGGACAATTGCAATATTAAATTATTATTTTTCCCGAAAGGTCATAGTTATATTTATCGTTTTCTGTTTTGTCACTGTTCTCTGTTTTGTCATGTTCTGTTTTGTCACTGTTCTGTTTTGATGTAATGTAAGTATGTACCTATCTACAATTCAAATATAATTTTCTATCTATAATATAAAAATCTACACGTGTCATTGCTGTTCACTAAGGACGTGACTTCCAAGGACAACAGAAGCAAACAAGACATCGCGAACCCGACAAAAAGATAAAGTCCTTTTAAAACTTTTATAGTAAGTAATAATTAATACATTTTTTTGTTTCCAACCAGTGAGCTGATTTTTTTAATGGAAATATATTTCCGTTATTACTAAGTTTAGGTAGGTAGCTATTTCTATATATAAATATTGATTCTCCTCGATTTGCCGCCCTTCGGGTAAGTGCCGCCCCCAAACGACGCTCAATCTGCCTGCCCCCACGGGACGTCACTGCTTCGGGGTGATAGTACAATTAATACGGTAATATTTATTGTTTTTTTTATTTTAAAGGTTGTATTTGAACCACTTTCAATTAATATATAATAACGTTTAAATATGTGACATTGCACATGTAGATCGCGGTGTATTTATTTATATACGTGATATTTTATATATAATTCACCATATACGATTATTATCTCATGTGACGGCAACTAAACGTGCACGATATGAATAATACCTACCGTAATCCATGTGTGATAAATTGATTCTCGGACAGGCGAGCTGGTCAAGTCCAAAAAAAGAAATAAATAAATAATAATTGTATTTTTTTGTCTGTTACTATCTTTATCTCCCATCAATCTTTTTTCATAGCGCGGCGGCCGTTGCGAGACATTTTATTTATATTCAAATGGTATAAATAACATGTCATTGATTTTATGCAACTTAAAAGTGATAACTTAGTAATTTATTATTTACTTATTTGAATTTCATTAGTTGTCAACTAGAGGCGGTTACTTGTACGAAAGTTTGCTAAGTTGTTAACCGTATAATTGTTATTGAAATCCAAAGTATGGTTTTCTTTAACGCTGATGGCTCTATCGATTTGTTAGAAGATTTAAAAAGGAGACACAAAACATTTCATCCCAGTGTCACTACCCCTTCAAATTTGACCAATTTTGTGAGGTTTCTTCTGGATACCTATTGAGGCCGGAACCATTTTCGGGCTGACACATAGTAGTATGGCAGGGTCAGATCAATTTCTAGTACGTAAGAAAATTTTATAGCCACCCTTTCACAACTTAATTAATACTCATTTTTAAATAAGAATCATTCTTACTTAATATTTAAGGCTAATAATAATCAGTTAATGCACATTTTCCCTTCTCAAATTCGACTGGAAGTGATACCAGTCATACGATTATCAAATTATAGCAAAATCTTAAAAATATGCATAGATATTTCTCACGAAGTAGAAAATATTATTTTAACAATAAAATAATCTCTGCAACTAACATCAATCTAGCCTGTAGCGGTACAACATAGCCATTCAAACTTGTACACAAAAAATAAACCACAAATATTATTATAATAATTATATTTGGTTACAAGATGTGATTCTAGGAAAAAGGTACATTGATATTTTTAGTAGTTAAATTGTATGGTTTTTATTTATTTTTCATAGTAGGTATAGCTTTATGAAGATTCGTTAAATATATTAGGTATACATTTAACTCAGTGCGGAATGTATCACGACTATATTCTGTAAACACTAAATACCTACTGCATGCTGCTGATGCTGCAGCCTCCTATCCAAGGCCCCCACATTCTGAAACGGGACCCCAGATCTGGATGTTTGGCGGGTCCCCTTCCTATCGCTGAGGTTAAGGGCTGTATGATTTTTTACACTAGTCTTACCTAAATGGTATTCCACGGAAACCCTGATCAGCATCGGGCATCATATTATAAAGTACAGAATATAGCAACCCCTTTTTGTGGTAACATGCGATCCTTCGAGATTAGCCATTTGTATTAATCAGAACACATACTAAAAATAATTATAAAATAAAATTATGCACGTGAATTATCATTTAATTATATCATTATCTGAAATTTCATCGTGCCAATAGCAACGCAGGCGACTTTTTTTGAAAAATATTAGTGCAAAGTTGTGGTGCGCGCTTATCTCAGTTAACTATTCGACCCACCACGCAGGCCCCAGGCTAGAGTCTTATCAGCCCCTCCTTGTGGAGGCCATGCCCATATCACATCCAACTCGATGATACGATGTTGGACGAAGTTTTGAGACATGCAATGCAACGCAACTGGTTCGTTGCCCATCAGGTGGCTATTCGATATAATTAGCTTGTTATTTAAATGTGGTAATTAAATATTAATTAAAACGTCCGCAGCGAATGGGTTGAGAGTCTTAGTCTAGCTTACCTTTTCTTCACGTCTACTGGGTATATATGCATAACCTGGAAGAATCAGTGGTAGGTTCATGGACCTGAGACAACCTTGAGGCCCTAGACATTGACTGATTTTAAGGCATATATATAAATAAAAAAATCTAAGCTTTTACTACCAACTTACCTAGTAAAAATAGCAATATAATATATATCTCTCTTTCTATCTAGTTATTATTGCAGACGTCAGTAATGGCTAATAATAATATTATTGGTTGACGAGGCCCCATTTAAATAAATCTTCGTACTGTGGAAGATGCAAGAAGTATAGTGGGCAACAAGATTCTTGAAAGTCGTGTCCATAATATTATGCTCTGAATTAGGAGCAGATGTTAAAGAGGAAAAAGAAATCTTATTTATGACAAACTGAAGAAGCTATGGCAAAGAAATCGTAATAAATAATTCATTCAAAGAATTTCCTTTTCGCCATTTTTCTAAGTTAGTGGTTGTATTCTTATATCTATATATTATAATAAAATAACTAAATAATTGCAATTAGTAGTTATATGCAAAAAAGAGTAACAAACGTAGTAAGATTATGTCGACCACAAAATTCACTCGAGACAATAAAATTGTCATAACCAGTTTTGACAGCTAGCTACCCACGAACACAGATTTTAAAAAGAGAAATTTAAAATGAAAAATTAATCTGAAATTAAATTTAAATCACTCTGTAAAATTGGTCATAATTTATAGACTTGCACTCAAATTTCATTGAGATATAACACTTTAAAATATATATAATAATACGACATTGTTAACTTGTGTATTAGTTAAAATAATATTTTGTTCCAGTACCTCTGTATTATTTTTGTGAGTGACAAGTGAGACAATGTTTGGCTACCTCATTTGATTTTTTTTCCAGCGACTAAGAAATATTATACCCACCAATTAAGATTATAATCAAAAATAACCCAGAAATACTTCGCTAAGCGGTTCGACAGTTAATTTATTATTAATCCAAAGCAGAAATATTTTTCATAATAATTACCTACCTACCTAGTTAAATTCAAAATATTTATTATATATTATTAATTATATTATCATACTTGAAAGTAAATTTGACAGTATAGAAAATATTCTGAATTGCTCTTAAGATAGGCATCGTGTTTTATTATAAAGTCAGTCTAAATTCTAAAGAGACAGGAAAACAGCTGGAATTTTGCCCAGGACTTTTCGCTAATGGAGTAAAAATACCATGTTGTTTACCTAGCTAGTTTCTTGCATTACAAGGATTTGAGGTGATTGGGACCATACCTAAATAAGATTTGATATAAATAAAAAGGATGTTAAGTTATACACATTTATATTTTTTATAAAAATCGATATTTTTTAAAATAGATGAATTAGTCATAAATCTTCTCATGGCATTATAGAACACGTAATAAACTAAATTGTAATAATAAATATGACCATAAAATGATATGGAATAATAAGATGGGATCCTTTAAAAAACATCACATTTTTAATCTTTGACTTAAAATAAAAAATATTTATCTTTTTATCAGGTAATGTTTTCAGATACATATTTATTGATAAATCCATTTTAAATTACAAATTAATTATCAAAAAAATGTCTCAAATTGCAATCTTCGTATTTTTCTGCTAGGTAGGTAGAGGATTCGCCTTAAATGGATCATGGCTACCCTTTTTTATAATTGATCACATAATATAATTTTAATATCAATATAATTTAGCACATGTGAATAAAAACTATAACTATTTTATCAATACACTTTGTCCACTGCAGAAAACTGTAAGTTTTTAAATAAAATTTCGTTCAAACAAAAAATATTAAGAATAATAGGTACAGTTTTTTGCTGAAATAACCATGCAACACAATGAAATTATTAAAGGTTATTGCTGGCATGCACAAAACTGTGATCTACTAGCTAGTATCAAAACTGACAGTAATCTATAACACCCTCCCATTTTCATTATTCATCAACGGCTTATATTTTTCTGGGATTATGGTACAAATGATAACATAATGTAGATAGTTGGAAAGCTGTGGAAAACTTATTATATATTATAAATTCGTTATAAATTAATATATAAGTATTTGAAATTATATGCTTCCCTTCGTCGTTGGCCAGTGCCTGCAATTCCTTTACCATCTGTTATTTCTAAAATATATCTCTAGGGACTTTTGCAGTTCTATGGCTACACAGCCAGAAGTAAAAATTTTCGATAGATTTATCGTTAGTGGAAATTTCGAGGGTTCCAATAATCCCTATCTTCCGAATTTGTTAGGTGTTTTGTATGACACGTTGCTCTATAGTGGCATTTAGCAGCACCAGCTGGATATCAGGATACTGGAATCATATTGGATATAGGTACATACTGCTCATTACCTTCCAATGTACGAGATTATATTATTTTCTTCATTTTTTTTAATAAATATTTTAATAAAAAAAAAATCGACTATGTCCGATCCTAATAGGATCATATGGGCCTCCACAGAGAAGAGGTTTGTATCAACAGATTTTTTTTACGAGAAATGTATGTCAGCCACATGCTCAACCTATTAGGTTCATACCCTGAAAAAAATTGAAAAACAATATGTGTACTTGCCAGACCCAGGATTCGAACCTGAGACCCACGGCGTGATAGTCCAGCGCTTAAGCCGCGTGACCACCGTGGGTAATAAAAAAATAAAAAATATATAATAAGTAATAATATTTAACATAGATACATATTATTTTTGTAAAATTACAATACTGCCCTTCTAAGTAAAAAGACATTGTTTTAGGTTTTAGTAAAACAAAAACCCAAGTTTTAAACTACCCTTTCTCTAAAATTATTAGATTGTTTTGACATAATCTCTAAAAAACAGTGTACTGTGTAGCAGGGCAGAATAAACCTTAAGGTCCACTGACAGTATAGTAGTTAAACAGTAGTTTAGTAGATAGTAGAAGCGATCAAACAACAACACTCAAGCTTTGAGAAAACCACATATTATTATGTAAATATTATTATATCGAGCCCAGACTAGGAGAATGAGAACCCAGTGCCTTACGCACAGGACTACGAGGGTAACCGTATTATAATACAGAGTTCATATAAATCCCTTTTGTATAATAGTTGTTCAGCCTTTTGATAAAACAGACTATTTGCAACTATTGGGCGTTGTATCATTATTGCATCCAAAACAGTTTATGCAACATGGGGGGTGGGTTATAAAATAAAAATTATCACAAAATTGTAAAATATAATTTATTTATTATATAGAAACAATAAAACATTATTATTTTTGGACCAAGCCCTTTCATCATATTTTTTTAATAGCTAGTGTAAACAAGACAAAGTAGTTGTACCTGTCAGTAATTAAGTTGTATTTCTATGAATAAAAAATGATTTTAATCGGTCATATTTAATAAAAAATATATAGAATTTTCGTGTCTGCGAGTTGATTACAAAATGTTTTCGTTGATTAGTCCAAAAGATCGCTTATTGCTTGTCGGAATAATTAAAAATACAAGAAAAATCATGTGTGAACAGGCAGTCGATGTAGAGGAATTTGTGATTTATAAGACCTTATCTGCGGTTCTCAATTTGTTAATAATATTATATTATTAGAGGTTATAATATCACTTTAATATTAATAATGCAATACAACTTTACAAATTAATCATGACCTTTAATACTGCTACCATATAGGTGACGTCATTGACATCACGCGGGGGTCGGCAGATTATGCGGTGCTTAGATGCGCAATATTACAATCTTAATGTGGAGAGTAACATTTATGGAAAAACTTGCAATTTAACACATTTTTTGGATAAATTTTAAACTATTGTCTATAATTCATAGTTTTAACGTACCTATGTACATATATTGTTTCTAATTAAAAAAAAACAGATTTTTCTATAAAATATGAATGAATATACTTTAAAATACTTTTTATTTATATCATTTAGAGCTTTGGAAATATGCATTACCGCATCAAAGCTATATTCGATTAAATATTTTAAAAATCAAGTTATATACATTTTTATTTCATCCAATATCGATTTTTTTTAATTAAAAAAGAATACCTACGTTAAACCAACGAAATTTGCCAATGCGACCACACCCGACGGGACTTGAACCTGTATCTGCTGGATTCGCGCCAGTATGCTTTTCCAATTAAGCTACGGACACCTTACTAAATTACGACGATTTAACCTAGTAGTTGTTACATGAAATACTCCATCGAATTGCGTTTTAATGTTGGCTATCGATTTTAGTATATTAAATTAAGGTAGATATCAATCAATTCCTTAATTACTAACCGACGTCGTGGATTATTCCATTATTTAGTTTTTATAACGTACTTAAACATGCTTATATTTATAATAAGCTTTTTTATTCAGCAAATAACACACAAGATTTGGGAATGTAACATTCTATAAGTTATTTTTTGGTAGATAGAAGTCTGTTATGGGGAAGCTAGGGGCAAACACATTTTGAAAATATCCGACATACTGGATTATTTGTTAGGTTGGGTTAGTTTAGGTTAGGTTAGGTTTTCATTCTTGAATTCATGAATTTTGCCAAAATCGGCAATGACAATTAGTGCGGTTCCCGCCTGGCTTCCCCATAACCGACTTATACCGTTTTTTTCTACAAAATGATTTTTTCTAGTGTGTATATGCGTGAGATGTTTTCAAATTACGTATTTTCTTGAATTTTATTCATCCCACAGTTCGTCAAGCGCTGTTCCGCGAGCAGGTAATTATGAAACATTGGAGCCTCGTCTAAAAAAGGGGGCGGCGAACATTCATTTTACATCTCTCCGATTGAGATTCCCGCTCTGCTACTAACACGTGTAATTAATCATTTTGTAAATTATTACATTTCTGCACGCACACATTTTAAAATCTAAGTGCGATGCCAATAAATGTTGCATAAAGGTCTGAAGTAAAATTACTATTTCGTCATTACTAACATCTACGCTTCTACAGTGTTGCAGACATGCACAAATGTTTGTTTAAGGGCATCGTTTATCTTTTGAATCGGGTCTATTTTGAGTACATAATAAAATTGTCAGTCCATCCAGGGCTCGAAATTGATCGAAGCGCCGTTCCGATTCATGAAATCCCCAAAATTATCGTTCCGTCTCGTAAAAAGTTGACCATCTGAGCTAGATTTGCCGTATAACAAAAACCTTACATACTCATTTGTATTAAATATACATAAAATTAGGTGACTATGGTAATATTTTCTGAAATTTATTTAACGTTCCAGTACGTAAAATTTTCCATTTTAAGCGCTGTGTCCATCTCATAATAATATTATGTCAAACCCTCTAAAAATAGCACTGCTTAAGTATCAATGGCGTGCGGTGTCTTTTGAGATTGGGCATGCTCTTAAAAAGCATAATAATTAAGCCTACATATTATATTGAAATTACAAGAGATATCTTGAAATAACGATGACATTTTTTGTCACATCGGATATTACAGTTTTGAAATAAATTATTTCTATTGACTAACCAATTACATATTTTTACAACAAGTGAATTTATTAACGTTTTCACTGAAATTATACGTTAACAGAGCAATAATAAAATACTGTTTGTAGAGCATGAAAAATATAATATCAAATAAAAAGTCCCACATCACAGTAAATGTTCTCTCATAGAGAGCAGTGCCATGCATTTACAATGTTATTGAATTTGTATTGATTTTGTGGATATTAACATCTTGATATATCTAAAGCATGCACCAGATCCACGACATATATGTACCGCACGCCACTGTTAAGTAATTACATCACTATAAATAATTGTATAAATAGTAGGTACATATGTCAACATTGTATGCGCGTTTCGTTTAGATGAGAAACTGTTATGCATATTATAATACCGAAATAAATAATACATAATTTCAAAATACCTCAGAGATAGGTATAATCACAAAAGATCTTCTTGGAACACCTAGCGACTATCGAACTCGCGAATTTTTCGTATTTTTCTCCACACTCAAGAATTACCTACCTACTTACAAGTGCCTACTTACAGCCACGCCAAGAAGGTAATGCACTACGTTATTTTTGTGTTCAATGGGCTCCCTATAATACACGTTTAGGTATTCCCTCGTTTTTAATTTTTTATTATTCATAATTTTTGCTAGAATTCGTATAAAACAAAAGTGTCATCGTTGACGACCATCGTCTTACAATGTAATGTAATAATAAAATAATAACTCTCATTTTTCATCCCTGCACATATACATAATATGACTTAAAAAGGTCCTTGCAAAACTTAACGACAACACAATGCTAATTTCATTGTGATATAAATGTGCATTTTCTATATATCGGAGAACCTATAATTTTTTTCTAGCATACATATTTATAATAATATACTTATAGACACACAATCCATTGTCAACTCTAAATACCCAAATTATCGACTTACCAACATTTGGCAGCAACGTCTTGGGGTTACTGCCAAAAGTTGGTAAGTCTCGAAATCATGTTATGGAGTAACTTCGATTTGAAAGTTTGACATGCCCTCTAAAATCAGGCTTAATGCTAATTTCTTTGTGCTTTATGCATGTTCTATATTAATCTATATTATATCGAATGATCTTTTGATCATTTTCAAGCGTACATATTAATAAGAGACACATAATCCGTTGTTAACTCGAAATACCTAAAGTATCAACTTACCAACTTTATACAATTATATTGTAATGAGATCTGAGTAGGAAAAATAGACAATTTGTGACTCAGAGTGCAAATTATTATAAATTCGCAGAGTTGATTACAATTACAGTCTAGGACAATTATTGGACGATTGTCATCTTACCACCAATAAGGATTAATTCAATAATTGCAATCAAATGTTGTGCAAAAATATCATAGTTTCTTTAATAAATCCTCAATTATATATTATTGTAACTTGCGAAATCAATGATTTCCTAGGCACTATATAAACATCCCGAGTAACATGGGCATAGAAAAATAATTTAATATTCTGCAATATTTATTTAAAAAAAAAATAAACATGTCCATTTCTAAATAAATTAGTATCGATAATTTAAAAAAATAGCGCAGATGTTTAGTCATACTAATAAAATATTAATAAAACGTATTCGAAATGATATTATTTAGATTTTAATATATTCAAAAGGTGGTCCACATTAAGAGTTGAACTTGTTTCAGCCTAATATCCAATTTATGGTACGTTTTCTGTCAAACGGCATATCAACCCATTAGCGGCATTACCGCTAAGTATTAGAAAATAATAATCAATTAAAATTATTTTGTTTTTTTGACAATTGTAGGTGTAAAATGCTCGAGCACAATTTGTCTGATTGCTTACTTGCCATAGTAGTAATTTCAAAATAATTTACGCGGACATAATTGATTAGGTACGCGCAAAAACGTAAATGGCAATGTAAATGACTCATCGCTCGTATGTCAAATAAATAATTTTGTAATAGACAGATATATAAGTATATGTTGTAAAAAAAACTAATTTCGTTTACAGTTAATCCTAATTGGAAGGTCATCAATGCCATCTTGATTAAAATTAATAGGTACAATAATATTTACGTTGTTTTTCCATAACACTGATTTTTTTTATGTTTAAATAATATTTAAGCCCCCACTCCCCGTCTCCCAACCCTCCTTCAAATCATCGTATCTACTGTAGTAGTAATCTCGGAAAAAATTTCATGAATAACCGAAATACAACAAGCCGTTTTTAGATTTCACACTGCAAATAAAATGTTTTATTTTTATAAACATCTTATTTTGTAAATCTAATATATAAAAATCAATATTTGTTTGTCTGTTCGTATTTTATGCGCTGCCATACCGTTTATCCGATTGCGATAAAACTTTGTCAACTTATTGCTTGCACTTGCGTGAAGGTTATAGGCTATATCTTATTATATAAAAATGAATGTCTGTCTGTCTGTCCCGTATGCGTTCCTATACCATTCATCCGATTGCGATGAAAATTTGGTGAGTTGTTGTTTGCATACCCGCAAAGATTTCTAAATTAGAAAAACCATCTTCTTCTTCTTCATTCTATCTTATTTTATTCGTATGGTTCCTATAATATTTATCCGATTGCGATGAAACTTTCATCAGTTGTTGTGCGCACACCCGCGAAGATTTCTAAATTAGTATTATATAAAATACAAAGTTTGTTGTTTGTTTGTTCTATCCAATTTCGATTTTTTAATTATTAAACTATTAATAACGTTTGCATAATTTAGTGTTCTTTTGTTTGACCTTTACTCATATTAGAATTATTTTCATATTGCCATATTGTATTACACATATACCTATTTTAATATTAAAAAGATAATTACTTACTTATTATTATTTTTTAAATATCCAAGATAAATGTATCCACGAAGCGACCCTGTGCGAAGCCGGGTACTTCAGCTTGTAACTAAATAAAACTAATGGTGAAATAAAATGATCCAAAAGTCTTTCATATTTAAATGGACCCCTCATGACATTTTTCTGTGGGCGCGCCTGATGATGATCACAACAATAATTATCTATGGCTTCTTAACAAGAACGTTTAAGCGCGAATCAAATTGAGGTGCATGTCGCGGACTATCACGTGATGTCACAGTAAGCTGCCGCTACGGGAAGAAATGTATAAGGAATGTCGTTATTTTTCGTGTTTAAAATGTTATCAGACTGATGCTCCCATACCGTAGCACATTTTGAGCCTTTAAACGAACATTGTCAGTTAGAAAAATCTGCCGAAATCACTAAAACAATAATGAGGTCACCTCACGTTGAACTGTACTCCATCGACACATGCATGACGTTTTGAACGTTTTTATCATATTCCACATGCCTACACTTTTCGAATGTCATGTCAAAATCACATTTTTTTGTTTTTAGCGGTTGGCACTATGTATTTTCGATAAGAATTTTGTCTATTATCTATGGTCTGCAGGTTGGGTACTATTCAAAATATTATCTATGGATGTCATATCGCAAGTATTTTAACGTTCGCACACGTAGAAACTGTTGAAATTAATTGAAATCAGCATGAATAATTAATAATAATTCAAATTACTAATACATTATAGTAGGCACTTTTCATCGGTGTCATTTTTCAGTGAATTTACAGGGATGGTAATGGTTCAAAATATTCTGCAAAATGACGAAACCATAGACTAAACTTGTCGCCGCGACAGCGTGACAGTAGGCGACATGCACCTCAATTTGGTTCGCGCTTTAAGGTTAAAAACTATTTTATTTTCATATGACAAACACTCAAAATGTATGGAGGAACTCATAAATAAGTAGACCGTTTCAAAAACTCAGCCACCATATTATTATAAAGCTGTTTTATTATACGTGCGTCCGCACTACAAGTTAATCTGACATTAAACGCGTAATTTATTACGTACCGGCAATTTTTTATTTATTTTTTATACCTCTATTAACACTGCTCCGAACGTTTTGGACCGATTGCAAAATAGACCACAGCAAGTACCAATATTGAGCAATGAAAAAAAACATTTATAATTTCTTTTTTTTTTATTTTAGATTATTTATTATTGATTTATTTTCATGTGACGTGATTATTATCTTAATAATGAACACTTATCTATCATAAAAATTATTAATTGCGATCGAGAATAAATTATTCAAGACTTCGTAATTATAATATGTAAGTATAATAAATATTATATCTAGAGTTTTTTGATTTAGATGTTAATCAATGTTTTAAAAAATGCTTAATATCTTGCATAATATTAAACGTTAGACATCGATCAGTAATTAATATGTTTCGTCGCCAGACGTTGACATTATTATTAGCAACTTTTTAAAAAACATAATATTAGATTAATAAATTAGTTTGAAATTGTTTCAATAATACCATTTTTTAAATATTCGCTGCTTTTTTAAATTTGCTACAAATTTTAATTGTAATCTTTCATCTTAATTCTCATTCTAGCCATTCAGTGGTTTACAGTGACGCCCCTAGACAAAATGCCGCCCCTAGGCAGCGCTAAAATGCCGCCCCATTTTTATATAGTATTTTTTTTTCATCCTTACATGACCCCACGTGTGACCCATTATAAATATTTAGGTACATGGGTCAATGAGAAATGGGACAAGTCTCAGGAAATAAAAACTAGAATTGAGATCGCAAGGAGCGCCTTTCTCAAAATGAGACGCCTCCTTAGTAATCGAGATCTTAACCTAGGTCTGAGACTGCGTATGGTACGTTGTTATGTTCTCTCAATTCTTTTCTATGGTATGGAAGTATGGACGTTAAACCAAGAGATGTCACGGAGACTTGAAGCTTTCGAGATGTGGCGGTATGGACGCATCCTCAAAATTCCTTGGACTGACCGGGTGACAAATGTTGAAGTTCTCAATCGAATGGGGAAGGACCATGAAGTTCTATGTAGTATCAAAACCAGGAAACTACAGTACAACGGTCACATTATGAGAGGACAAAAATACGGCATTCCCCAACTTGTCATTCAAGGAAAGATCAATGGGAAGCGTAGCAGAGGACGGCGACGCATTTCTTGGCTTAAGAACCTCCGTGATTGCTACGAGTGCAGCTCCACCGAACTATTCCGGGTAGCAGACGACAAAGATAAGATCGCATTGATGGTGGCCGACCTCCGCTAGGGGATGGCACAATAAGAAGAAGACATGACCCCAATATTTAAGAAATGTGTTGTATGGATACATTACTAACAAAATATATACCACTAAATCCAATTTAAATGCCATCTCTACTTCAATAAACAATATTGCGAGTCCACGGTTTCAGATACATTTAAAAATACACCTGACAACTTTCAAAACACGCGTGTTAGGTAAGTACCTACCGATGTAGGTACATACCTATAATTCAAAATATAATTCGTAAATCTGCACGTCGTGTCATTGCTGGTCATCAAGGACGTGAAGTCCAAGGTTAACAGAAGTAAACTAGATATCGCGAAACCGACAAAAATATTACAGTCCTGTTAAACCTTTTATGTTAATTCTTAATACATTTGTTTCCAAACAGTGAGCTGATTTTTTTAATCGAAGGATATTTTCGTTTTTAAGTACTAAGTTTATGTACCTATTTCTATATAATATACCTAATTATTCTACTCGATTTGCCGCCCTTCAAGTGACTGCCGCCCCCAAGCGACGCTCAATCTGCCTACCTCCACGGGACGTAACTGGTGTTTTAGATGTGAATTGAGAGAGGTAAATCGTAGAAATTTATTCCAGAAATGGAGATGTATTCCAGAAGTGGAGCTGTATTCTAGAATCTAGATTAATGATTAATTTTAAGCAGGGAAAATCAATTTTCCAATGTTAAATTACTACATAAATATGAGTATATGATCTCCATAATATTTTAATTTCTTACTTGAGAAACCCGTAATTATTTGCTTGGCATTTCCAATTAAACGGACGACACATAAAGCAGATACGTTCAAAATAATGACGTTTTATAACAGCGATTTCCAAACTGGAGGCGCGAAAAGTTTAACACAATAATTCATGTAGCTACAGGTTTGCAGTTTGCAAATGCATAGTTTATAAAACGGCCGTTAGTTATAGACTACACAAAAACAGTCCTATAAAAGGTTGTTTGCAAACCTGTCTGAAAATATGGAGACTAATTTTATAATACCATACTTCTTTCTATACTATTGTGAGGCGCGTTGGCTATCTCGTGAAAAATGAAATAAAAGGGTCAAATCATAATGTTGAAATGTGAGGCAAATTTGTTTAAGAACGATAATTTTGTTGTTAAACATGCCTATTTGGTTTAAATTTAAAAAAAAGAGTGATTAAATCAAAGCAAGGACTACTTATGCATTCACGATTTAAAAAGACAAAGTGAAGGCACTCATAAAAAACTGGAGCTTTGGAAATCAAAATTACAAAAACAAATAAGTTTGCCATGTCTCCGCTTTTAAATGATTTCTACGCCAGATAGGTATATTGAAGCAAACAAAAATCTATTTACTGAGTTCTTGGTTAGTTTGATACTGCACTTTTCACATTATGTTATTAATAGTAAAAGAACTATTAAATATTTTTAACATGTGGTTGAAAGATACTGGCCTGGGGGCCCGCTTCAGGATGTGAAGCCCATGATAGAATCCATTTGTCAATGAACGATGATGAATTTCAATTGACTACTACTGAAATTGATTGTCCTAATAAACAAGCACATTCGTCACATGAAAAACAAATTAATTTAAAAATGAATATAATATAAAGTAGTTTGTTTATTTTTATATATTTTTTTCATTTTTGTATTAGTACATTGTTGACTATTTAAAAATATGTCAGTATTATTTAATGAAATCAAGGGGGGGGGGGAGGCGCCAAGCTTAGATTTTTTTTAAAGGGAGGCGTAGTTACATAAAGATTGGAAACCACTGTTTTCTAATATGAAGAGAATATTCTATAAGTAACGTTTGCAATAACGTTACCTGTCTTACCTGTGTGAGCGATATTAATTATTATAATAAATCGTTATTAAAAGTCTCGCGTTGCAATCATGTGGTCAATTAAATTTTTCAATTTATTTATTTGTTTTTTTTTTTACAGATATTACAAACATATCATTTAAAACGTCCACAAAATAACTTCATCAGAACTCATATTTCAACCACGCGTACGAGGGCTGGGTGAAAAATCCGCACCATCAAAAAATATACTATTAATTTAATATACTTATATGATTGTGGAACATTTTAACAATAGATATCCGTGGCGCAGATGTGTACGAATTATACAGGGCAAATTTGATTATATGTAGTAGTTGACCTCAGTGACGTCTCGTGGGGGTAGGCAGATTGAGCGTCGCTTGGAGGCGGCAGTTACTCGAAGGGCGGCAAATCGAGATTTGGTATATCTGCTTATAGAAATAGCTAAAAATATTTTGTTTACATGTTGTACCTACCTACAATAATAGCTTTGTAAAAATGGTGTGTAACTAACAAATCTGTGTATTGCCAGAAATATCAACCAAAAACGACATCAGACTTTGATGATTTGGGTAAGTGTCTAACATAATTATATTTATTCGCTTTTTATATCGAAATTTAATTTTGTATGCTTTATTGGTGTACATTTTATTAGTAATGTATCAATACAACACATTTCTTAGATACTGGAGTCATGAAAGGGTGATAAAATACTGTACAAAAATGGGACGGCTTTTTGGGGCTGCCTAGGGGCGGAATTTTGCCTAGGGACGTCACTGGTTGACATGCATTAAACCAATTGCATAACTTTCTATCGCTCAGCTCTGACTGTGACTTATTATCTTTTTCTATCAAAACTACCAAACTTTGCGCTAATATGAGATATTTACAAATATATATCTTGCATGCGAAAGAAAAAGTGAGTTATATCTAAAAGTACCACTTTTCAGCTGAAAGAGAAGGAGAGGTAGAAGAAAATTGAGCTTGAGATCATTTTACATGTGAAGTTTATTTGGTCAGAGACGTTCATTTGAACCATCGCATTACAGTGACGGATTTAGGGACGTGAAGGCCCGAAACTAATTTTGAGGTCTCTCAAGATAAAAAATAAAATAAAAACGCTAAATTCCAATTACTAGTAAATATAACCACTTACCTAGTAAATATAACCACGTACCTATATCTTTCCTAGAATCACATACTATAATAAAAAATATCTATTATTGAAGATGACAGTTATAACTGATGACACATATTTTTTTTTTGTGTACGTATATATTGGAATGGTTATATTATAGCCCGTTTAGATATTAGTTTTAGGAATTTTATTGTTCTTTGTGTGATATTGCATCGGTGTTCAATTTAGAGAAATACGCATATTTTTAAGATTACAATTGTATCACTGGTGTGAACTGTTTCGAGACCCCTTTAAAACTTCAGATAAATCAATTGCATCATCGGCATCTAAATAATTCCCGCTGTATATATGCATTACGGTTAATTTTATTTCGCACATAGGTATAATAATATGTTATATTATCGTCATCTTATTATTAAAACCTCGTAAGTCTATTTGAGAATAATATTGAGGGGAAGAAAAAAACGTAATAAAAACAATATTTTAAACACTTCTCTAATCACTGGTTGTGAAATACGAGGTTTTAATTCCAAGTTTGAAACCACGAGACCTACGAGTTTTTAAAATTTGTCGATACGGACAGACTCTCTAGTCAGTCAGGACAGTCTAGACTCTAGAGCAGTGATTTCCAAACTGGGAGGCGCGGAGTGTTGCAAAAGGAAGCGCGAAAAGTTTAACATAAATGTAGCCACAGATTTGCAGTTTGCAAATGCATAATTTACAAAACGGTCGCTAGTTATAAACTGCAGAAAAAGTACTATAAAAGGTTGTTTGCAAACCTGTCTGAAGACATGGAGACTAATTGTATAATACCTCAGTTCTATGCTATTGTGAAGCGCGCTGGCTATCTCGTGAAAAATGAAATAAAAGGGTCAAATCAAAATATTGAAATTTGAGGCAAATTTGTTTAGGAACGATAACTTTGTTGTTAAACTTGTCTATCTGGTTGAAATTTGAAAAAAAAGAGTAAATTAATCAATGCAAGGACCACTAATGCATTTACTGATTTAAAAAGACAAAGTGAAGACATTCATAAAAAATGGAGCTTTGGAAATCAAAATTACAAAAAAATAAGTTCGTCATGTTTCCACTTATAAATGATTTCTGCGCCAGATATATTGAAGCAAACAAAAATCTATTTACTGAACGCTTGGATAGTTTGCTAATGCACTTTTCACATTATTTATTTAAATAAAACATGTCGATTTTACAAAGTTCGTATGGATATAGAATCCATGGCCCTCACAAGGGGGTGGGTTGACAGGGCTCAGGCCTGGGGGCCCGGCGAGTGAGATTAACACACATTACAAATTTACTCTAATAGTAAAAAAGTCGCCTGTTGCGCTATCTACTATTAAATATTTTATTTTACACGTTTCATATAAATAGTAAAATCTTGTTTATTTTTATATTTGTTTTTTCATTTTTATATTAGTACATTTTTGACTATTTAAAAAGGTGTCTGTATTATTAGTTTATGAAATAAAGGAGGGGGAGGCGCCAGGATTAGATTTTTTTAAAGGGAGGCGTAGTAACATAAAGTTTGGAAACCACTGCTCTAGAGAACAGGGTTTTGATTTGAATTAAAAAGTTTTTTTATTTAAATTTTGTCGAACAAACATAATTTTTTCCATAATATCGGACTTACGAGGTCTTAATAGTTAGGTGACGTTATACGTCTTTTATAATACGGTTTGACCGATTTGAAAAGGTTACTTTTGTTGACAGTATTGTTTGACTCTTTGAGTCATCGACGATTATTCAATTCAGAAAACACTCACAAAACCAAGTCAATATTTAACCCTTTTCAAACTTCGCAGTAACAATGTGCACAATAAATAATACAGAAGCACGAATTCAACGAGATACGCGGCGGTAAAAAGCGGAAGAGTGGACATCGGGCCAAAGTAGCGATCGGGGAGCCATCAGACATCGAAGGCATCGAACGGGAACCGAAAAGGTAGCCTTACCTTTGTCAAGTCCATCACTGTCAATGCTCAGCTGTCAGAAGGCTGTTTTCAGGACAGAGGCGTGGGAGGGCAGTAATAACAGAGAGGCGTCAAGAAAGATTAATTATTAAATAAAAATAATAAAAAAACATAATTTCATATCAAGATTAATCAAAAAAAGTGGATTGGATTCTCTTATTGAATCTATCAGTAAATTTACGATATTCAACAATAACTTTCTACTTTATATTGTCGACTTTTACGGTTAGGATACACGGCGATGCAAAATTCCACGTTTACGCCGTGTTACACGGGTACTAGGTCGGTTTGGTTGTGCTATATTTGTGTATAAATAATCTAATGCACATCTGGCATAACCAAATCTACCAAAACGAGGAAACTTACAACGCTATAATATCTCTTAAATCTTCTGCAACTTGCAGGACCGTGTGTCCTGTATTAGGATCATATAATGTTGACATATTTAATTAATATAAAATCAATCATTTTACAACGTTTTTTTTAGCTCGTATTCTTATTTGTCCGGTGGTTGTTTGTCCGGTACAAATCTTGCAATCGATTTTTAACTAACTTCCCGACTAGCTAGACATTTGAAACTTTTAGAATATATCAGAACACGATGCCAATGCATTTTTTAATACTTTTAGCCATCTTTAAGTAGAATTGAATTCATTTTCAGTTAATTCTGTTTTGTATGAAAAGTTATTTCGACACCATTATTGGTTGCTAGGGTCTGGGGTCCTAGCAACTTAATTATTAATATATACGTGCGTTACTATGGAAATCAATATGACATGTCAAAACGACATTTCAATATTATTTCTATCAAGTACAATTTTTTTTGATCGTTTAAGCTAGTCAAGTGAAGTTTATATGGTTCAACAGAAAATTTAAAAACGTTATATATAAAAAGTTCTTTTTATCTTGTAATTATTCATAGAGTTTTTTTATTTTATTGTATTTTTATTATTGTCACTCTCCCTGCATGCGACTTAATAATAGGTACATGAATTGAATAAAATATATATTATACCTATATAATGTAATAATTAATTTATAGTAAGACTGGTTTCACCTAGTTATAAGTATCTACCTACATATATATTATATGTGTGCAAACCGATGAAGCGATAAATCTATTGGTGAAAATTTTATATGACATTTATTATTATTATTATTAGTATTAGTGTTTATCAATGTGACCCCAAATGTGGAGCACTGGACTCCCCTCAAAGTATAATACAAATAATTTATATTGCGTTAAGATCTATGTAAAAATAATCCCTGGATATACGGAGAGTGAGTGAAAAACCTTTGACAGTTTAATAGACAGATAAAAAACACCTAGAGTATATTTAAATATAGACCTCCATACATAGTGAAATGATTACGTGATATTTAATTTTATTTACTGTTTAATTACAAACCCTCTCGCCACGTACGCAACTGCATGCACTCTCACGCGGTAAAGGCTATACGAGAAACAAAAAAGTGTATCGGCTGAACCCAAAGAGCTGTCTCCCTTATATGGTGAAACAGAAGATTTAATGTCTTGCTCCCGACTACACATAGCTCAGACCAGAGCTGGACATCATCGAAGGTCCAGTGATATTATCAAGTCCTCATAATTGTATTTATATAATGGTGAGAAATATGCATAATATGTTTATATTAATATGTATTTTAGAGTCAGGAGCTTAGTAAGGTATCAAAGGTCCAAAGCGGGAAGTGTAGATGGTGATTTATTTGTGAGACAAAGCCCAGACATGGCGTATGTTTTTTATCAGAATGCGGTGTAAAGCGTGTCCAAAAATTATTAAGAGTTGACTGTCTATACTCTATACCAGGGCTAGTCAACCTGGTCCCTACCGCCACTAGTGGGCGTTCCAACTTTCATGGTGGGCGGTAGGGGTTTTAAAAACAGTTTTATTATGTTTTCATACAATTCCCCGTGATATTCAGTTTATTGATACCTTTCCCTACCCCATATCTTGTGGAATCAGGCTTTAGTTTGTTCGTTAAATCATTTGTTTCTCACAAAAATTGATCCAGATATCCAGGGAATGGGACAACTGGACGCCAGATGTCGTAGATACGTAAACAGAACGTAGACGAGGAATTTTAATCAGTTTCTATCTACTACTTCGTAGTTTTAATTCATTTTACTCTGAAAATAATGTTTTTTATTACGGATTGAGAATTACCATGTCTAATGCCGAGTCTACACTGGCAACATGTCGCCAGCAACCTCGTTAAATTTTACGATAATTATCATACTTATTGTAAAATTTAACGAGGTTGCCGGCGACATGTTGCCAGTGTGGACCCGGCATAAGGCTTTATATAAAAATAAAAACTCTTTTTTCAACATATGCGCGATTAAATCATTATTTACGTGTGCATATTTAAATTCGCACCGACTATTAAATCATAATATAATAATTTAAATATAAATAATAATATTAAATATTTTATTAAAAGTACCTATAAGTACCTAACGTCTATTTATTTTCGAATTGTGTGGCGTCCAGTTGTCCCGGCGCCAAATCGTCCTAGACCCGATATTCAGTATTTAGTTTTGTAGCATCAGCCTCAGGGATCTCAATTAATAAATTAAATGTAATTTCCATCAGACTTCATGCTTCTGTGTATGCAAAGTATAAGTAAAAAGATAGATCTAACTTTGTACCTACAGTAAGTTGTTTTAAAAAGATTTATTCTACCTGACTTAGCGAAATTCTGACACAAAGTATTTGGTAAGTAATTATTATTATATGCTTTAACTTGCTGTAACTCTGCTTTACAAATTTTATAAAGTAAAGTTACTTCCCTACTTTATAAATCACCATTTCTGTGGAACCGGTAGGCGGTTAGAAAACTTTACTGCTAACAGAGATACAAAAGTGGGCGGTAGGTATAAAAAGGTATACATAATCGATAAAACTATTCTTATCTATATCATTCTGAAATTGTGTTCGATTTTATGCCATTATTCTAGATATTTTATAGATAAACAGATATGTTTTTACTATAATCTACTGTGGCTTGGATAAGGCAGTGTTTAATTGAATTTAAAAAACTAACAAACACTATCTACACATTTTGTAGTCTTAGTTCAATGAAACAAATACTTTTCACTGACATATTTTAGTATTCATTATTTATGTCGAATCTTAACGGCCCACCTCCACCCTTCGCCACTGCTATGTACCTACATATAATAATATATTTACCATAGAGTAAAAAAGTAAAGAATATTTACATAAATCTATTTTCTTTATGAGATTTGTGAAGTCAATTAATGATGGAGTGATGATGTACACACATTTTTATGGTAATAGGTATGTCAATACTTTTGAGTCGATTCAAATTTTCTTGGTAGACATCTAGCTTTTTTCCTATATAATATAATATAATGTTTGATAGCAATATTAACTGCCAACGAGTTCATTGCCTGCCTAGATAGTATCTTCAAATATGACATTCAATTGTATCTTAACACAATGCTTACGGGCCCTTTTAATTAATTTTGTAATTAACGTGTTAATTTGCATTTGAAAAGTAATTAGCAAAAACACACTTTTGTGCGGCCCGTAAGCTATGGGTTAAGTCTAAAGTGTTCAATTAATGTGTGCTACCATCATTCACATATGCATGTAAATCATGGACTCTTAATGTAAGAGAAATCCAAATATTACGACTTCCGTAAAGAAACTAATGGATAAGGAAGCAGACAAGAGAACGCGATGCGATAGAGGTCACTAAGGAGATGCAATGACAATAGGCTGGACATGTTGCTCAGTGAGACTCACCCAACGGGCACTAAATACTCACAGGGATGCCCTAAAACCCGCTGGATAGACAAACTCATAAATTACGTTGCAGCGAAGAACTACGGACCGAGAAGAGTGGAGGGGGCTAGGGGAGGCCTTCATCTAGCAGTGGATCGCCTGCGGCTAATGATGATGATGATGATGATACCTGTATATGTTACAATAAGTATTACCTCATAATCATTGCCCCCATAAGGAGGGAGATAACAGGGATCAAACCTGTGGACCCGGGCTCAGCGGGGGGGGGCAGCGTGGCGTGTCGACCAGAAAAAATTGATAAACATACATCACAAATTTGCTCTAATAGTAAAAAAAAGTCGCCTACTTTCTTTCAAGAGTATTATCATTTTAAAATGTGCGATGCAATGTGTGATAATTATACCTTATATCAATACTCGACAACTCCATATTTTAATTTTATAAAAGAATACCTACCCTTAATTTTACCTCGAACATCATTTGGGAAACGCTACTGTAAGGCATCATACTGCCTTTAACCTTAGCGATAGGTAGGGGGGCCGCCAAAGATTCTAGCCTGCGGGCCTGCTTCAGAATATGGGGGCCATGTTTATAATTATTACACTTCTACATACTATATAATAGATTCACAATAACCAACAATAATATTGTCTTTTGTTATCCTATGGTATTATCCTCAATAAATTAAATTAATAAATGTTTACTACTATATTGCAAGTATGTATATAACATGGCTAGATTTATAGCGCCTTTACACATGCATGGATTTACTGGCAGTAATAGTTTGTACTTTAAACTATCGTCACAATAGATGTTTACACGTAAAAGTGCTGACGGTCTTTCCAATCTCATTCTTCAAAAGTAAGTGACAGGTCGTAAAAATCGATCAACCTCAAAATGAGTCTCTACGCGGTGTAGTTCGTTTTTTTTGTCAGCAGGTTCGTCACTATTGTTCTACTGCGCAGGCGTAGATCGAAAAAATCTCAACTGCCACATGAAAATTCAGAAGTTTCCGAACTTTTTTGATTTATGCATGCAATCTTGCAACTTGCATGACAATGCGTGTTTACACATGTATTTTCTTGTTATGGCCACGATAATACGTAGCTGTAAATTCATGCACGTGTAAACGTGGTATTATACTCCGACCATGTCCGATCCTAATAATATAATAATATGGGCCTCCGCCGTGTGGAGGTTTGTATTAACGGATTTTTGTTTTTACGAGAAATGGATGTCAGCCACTTGTTCAACCTATTAGGTCCATACTCTGACTCATACACAAATTGAAAAAACAATATGTGTATTTGCCAGACCCAGGATTCGAACCTGGGACCCACGACGCTATAAGCCGACGCTTAATCCGCGCGGCCATTGTGGGTGTCACGTCAACGTGGTATTAGAGCGGAATGCAGAAACATTTGTCATAACTAAAATTTCCTTAGCAGAAAACACTATGCAGAAACATTGTCCTTAGTTAAGATCATTTTTATTGAAAATAATACCATGTTTAAAAATCCCCTTTCCTCTAGTTTAGGTAAATTATTTTATAATTGTTAAACGATGACAAAAATATGACAACTGCATTTTATAATTGCAATAACTAGAAATACATATTTATATTTAATTATAATACTCTTATGTTTCCGTTATAAGTCATTATACATGATTCCACAGGCACCGCAAGATATTTTTTTAACATGGTAACACTAGCGTCAAGTGTCATTCTTCACCTGGCATTTTGTATTTCTGCGGGCTGGCGTATAAAAGTAAAATAATATTCTGCAATATATTGAGATACGTTTTTAAATGAATTTGAGTGTATGGACTGTTTTATAGACATGCGAATTTATTTTGACAGCAGCTGTCAGTGGTAAATGGTAATACGGAAGGGGGCGTATTCATAACAAAAGTAGTCTATGTTTAAGGATTCCTTAACTCTATACTCAGGATTGTCTATAGTTAAGTCATGCTTTTCGGCGACTTATCCTTAGGATCGAAATCTTAGATTGTGCATTCCGCTATTAGGCTACACAAATTTATATTTTATAAAATGTTTCATGAAAAAATACTGGGTATGTTTAGAATAATATTAAAAAAATCTTTCTCACACCTGATCGATCCATATAGTCCGAGAGAGAATGATAAAAAAGATGTTAAATTACGTATATTACTTATCGACTACACCTGCTCGATATCATTTAGTAATAAGCAATTTATAATTCTATAAAACTTGCGCAAAAAAAATCAATAAAAACATATTTCATAACACCTGATATCCCCGATATGATGCAGAGCACATGTTCCTCTGAATTATTTTTTTATTATTGTATTGCTTCGCTTTTTTATATTTCGATATTATTATTACAATAATATAAATAAGCGATATAAATTACAACCATACATAACTAGAGGGTACTCTTGTTTTTATTATATTATTTTTTTTACTTAAAAACAATATTTTGTAAGTATAATATTAAAGTACATACATTTATGACGTGTAGATTTTTACAACGTTTTTATTAGGTCGTATTCTTATTTTTCCGGTGATTGTTTGTTCGGTACAAATCTTGCAATCGATTTTTAACTAACTTCCCGACTAGCTAGAGATTTGAAACTTTTAGAATATATCAGAACACGATGCCAATGCATTTTTTAAATACTTTTAGCAATTTTTAAGTAGAATTAAATTCATTTTCAGTTAATTCTGTTTTGTATGAAAAGTTATTTCGGAAGAAATCCGTAATCCAATCCACTATTATTGGTTGCTAGGTCCTAACAACTAAATTATTAATATATACGTGCGGTTACTATGGAAATCAATATGAGTGTCAAAATGACATTACAGTATTATTTCTATCAAATACATTTTTTTTGATCGTTTAAGCTAGTCAAGTCAAGTTTATATGATTCAACAGAAAATTTAAAAACGTTGTATATAAAAAGTTCTTTATATCTTGTAATTATTTTTTATGAATATTACACAGTCCATTTATGGGATAGTAAGTAGGTACCTTACTTAAGATGCCATAAATGGACTATGTATGAATAAAAAAAAAATACGCCTTCATACGTTTCGTTTGATAATTTTACTGTAGTATAAGTGGTTAAAAATTAATATGCACAAAGGGTTACTTTTCAAACTACCTACGTCAGGGTCAAGGACGATTCGGCACCGAGGCAACTGGGCGCCACGCAATCAAATTAAATTCGAAAATAAATAGACGTTCGTGAATTATAATATCTACCCTTAAAATATATATTTAATACTAATATTATTCCCAGGTTTTATTAGGTCCCAGGTTCGAATCCTAGGTCTGGCAAATACACATATTGTTTTTCAATTTTTGTTTGCGTCAGAGTATATATAGGTATAATAGGTTAAGCAAGTGGCTAACATCCATTTCTCGTAAAAACAGAAATTTGTTAAGACAAACCTCCACTCTGCGGAGGTCCAGGATCAGACATGGTTTAAAAGAAATTTATATTTAAATTATTATTTAATACTTGGTGTGAATATAAATATGCAGACATAAATACTGATTTAATTGTGCATATTTTGTTTAAGTTCCAATGAGAAGAGAGTTATTTTATTTTTATATAAAGTCTCAAGCATAATAATTCTCAATCCACAATAAAAAAAAACATGTTTATAGCAAAATTAATTAAAACTACAAAGTAGTAGATAGATACTGATTAAAATTCTTCGTCTACTTTCTGTATAAAATCGTGAACGTCAATTTATTTCATTTCACATTGCGGCACCCAATTTTCCTGACTCTCAGTTGTCCCATTTCCGTATTGTTCTATTCTGCCATAGCATATACGGTTAGATAGCCAGATGTTTTTTGTAAAAATACATAATAATCGTACTACAGTGGCACCATGGGCGATTCTTAGGTGTATTGGTGGTAATTTTCTGTAATATCTATTTCAATGTTAACCTTTTCCGCACCCATGGTATCACTATAGAATAATTTACTTATACCGAATTACTGGAAAATTAGCTGTACCTAGATTGGAATAAGGGTGATTCTTAGGCGCTAATTCCACTAGAAGCAGCGTGGCGTACTGCGAAGAGTGGTGTGATTAACAATGGATAGTACCTAATGTAGTACTAGTGAACCAGTAAGGAGGCAGTGGCAATGAAACAATAACATAAATACCTAGGCATTGATAAAATCACATACTTATATGTGTTTTGACCGTATTGAGAATAGAACAGAAAGCCTCCGGATGAGAAGCCAGTACCGCATTAGCCATCGCTGTGCACGGAGGAAATTACGCCACACAAATATCTTTGATCTGATCAGGAAAACATGTCCAGTAGATATCTTATGGGATGATGTATCCATTAATTAAGCCAATGTTGGCATCACCAAAATGTAGTCCTCACGGTTACATGTAAGTTGTACGTATGCAGTTCATCGTGGGACACTTATTCCACAGTGAAACATGTGTTCGTATAACATTTTATCAAATGACGAGTTCTTCGTTGAACATTTCACCGTGGAATACATTTATACGTATTTTACAAAATGCGGTGATAGTTTGCAAATAGTACTGTTCCAATTAGAATAACTCTAACCTAACCTAACCTAGAGAACCTAACCTAACCTAAAGACATCTCATAAAATTCGCCACATGTTGTAGCATACGTACAAATATACTCCACGGTGAAATTTTCAACGAAGAACTCGTCATTTGATTGAATGTTAGACGAACTCATGTTTCACGTATTGCGGCGCACAGATAAGTGTCCTGCAGTGAACTGTTTACGTACAAATTTCCGGATACGAAGTGTCACAGGTGGCTCGCGGGGTGCCACTTAAGCAATACATATTATTATAAACACTTAAATTGTGAATTTACACTTTAAATCCGATAAAATATTGACATTTATATTGTATTTTTATCCTTGCATTTTACGTATAAAATAAAGTAGCTGTTGAAACCAATCGGTTATTTTTGACCATGTTTCGTAATAATTGCATTTTAAATTGCTATATTCCGCAGCAAATGGAAAACATTGAAAATTTACCGATCACAAAAATATTATTTTGAAATCTGCCATCGACCATCTTAAAAATGTAACTACTTATTAAAAATTGCACTGATTCACTTGACTATCGCGAGGCTACAACTCCACTTTCGTTGATAAGTAAAAAAATGTAAGTTGAAGTATTTTCAAATGCATTTATTAAAAGTAAAAAAATACTAATATGTTATAGTAATCATGTTCAGCCGGGATCAAACTTTTGCTAAATGAAGGTACTGCCATAGCTTTAGTATTGTCACAATATCGAAGATCCATTCGATATAAGTAACAAAGATTTCAATATTTTATATATAAACACATTTTTTTTAATTAAATACAAAATACATTTATTTCTTCCTATTAGCTCTACAACCACGATGGCCGCACGGTTTAAACGTCGGCCTATAATGTTGTGGGATCCAGATTCGTATCCTGGGTTTGGCAAGTACACATATTGTTTTTCAAGCCAGAGTATGGATCTAATAGGTTTTGCAAGTGGCTGACATCCACTATGTGGAGGCTCATATGATCTTATTAAGATCTGAACATGGTCGGAAAAAATAGCTTTATAATCCAGTGTGGGTCTGGACCGCCCCATGAAGAGGTTTCTTAGCATATTTTTTTACGAGAAATGAATGTTGACAACTTGCTCAGGTCTACGCTTTGGCTCCAAACACACCTTGGAAAACAACATGTGAATTTTCCAGATCTGTGATTCGAACCCATTACTCATGACTTTAGAAACGGACACATCTTAAGCATCTCGGGAGCCTACATCAAAGCCTTGAATTATACGAAAGTCTTTATAATAATATAATCTTCGAAAGAAGGATAAAATATTCATGGTGGCCATGCGGCTTAAGCGTTGGACTATAACGCCATGGGTCCCAGGTTCGAATCCTGAGTCTGGCAAGTACACATATTGTTTTTCAATTTGTGTCTGTCAGGGTATGGACCTAATAGGTTGAGCAATTGGCTGACATCCATTTCTCGTAAAAAACAAAATCTGTTAATACAAACCCCTACTCTGTGGAGGCCCATGTGATCCTATTAGGATCGGACATGGTCGAAAGAAGAAGAATATTTTGGTGAAAGGTATGTTTTTATTAAGTCACGTAGGAAAATATAAATTATCAAACAAATGTATGTAACACCAACATAATGCAAGGTAAAAGAAAATTTATCAGGTAGGTACGCTTGAAATATTTAATGTCCAAGTAGTTTTTTCGATAAATTGACATAGGACATTTGGTAACTGTTTTCAAATAGTGATCTTACGAAACTGAGACCAATCGAAATATTAAATTTAATAATAAATGTATAGTCTTGGCTACCGCCTGATATTATCAAGTCGATATTAAACGTACGTTTTTTTATCAAGTCCCCCTCCCCCGTTTAATAATGAGTAATAATCTCGATATATTATCGGCTTAAATAGTTCCATCGCACGTAATTACGGCTCGCCTTTGTAATGTACCAACATGACGGTGTTGCCACTTTCGAAAATAATCGCAAATTAAACGTCCGCCAGCTTATTTGTAAACTTATCACCTTGTTTGTCCATTATAAATTTTCCGCCAGAGGTGGTAGCAAAATCTAAAAAATATTCACATCAAATTAATTTATTATTTCTGTATTGTATTAATTAAAACAAAACAAAATTAAATACGTTAAGCGCGCACTTAAGGGGGGGGGTTGCTGATGTAGCCCTGATGTAATTGATATTTGTCCTGGAAGGTTGCGTTGTATGCGCGTGATATGGTGCTTTGGATAGTGAGGAATGATACACACTGGTTGCATTTCTTGGTTTTGTATATTGTAGATAAGTTTGGACACACACGGCAATATACAGGACTGTCACATTAGTTTTTATGTTGAGTTGATATTATGTTTACATTGTAATTTGGAATTTGATTTTAAGTTGAACGTTATGCGTATACTTTGACTGTACCGTCGAAGAGCCGGAATGCAATTAATTTATTGCGTGTCATTTCCAGTTCCTATTATTGTCTATGCTATATAAATGAACATAGACAATAATGCTTCCCCCTACACCAGGAACGGAAAAAATACAAATAATTTCGTTAAATAAAATATTACATCTCCTTATTCTTCGTCATGATCTCATGACTGATTATGGTGACCCAGATAATTTGGCTCTCGAATAACCATCTGAACAGGTTGGTACCACTCTACTTGAAATTCTACGACATGCAAGGCATGTGGCCACTGGAAGACGCGTGCCACTCATAAATGTATGCAACTATCTGGGCATCCAATGTTTAGATTTTTTTCATTTATTTTCATTTTTTTTTTTTAACATATTGTGGACATTACAAATTATAAGTTTAAGATGTTCACAACATGACATTTAGAAACAAAGATATATAAATATAAGAGTATTACATAAAAAAAAGAGATATATCAGTAGATGAATTAGTTAGGTACAAGGAAGTACACCGGATGAGTTAAGCAGACCCTATTTTAAAATTTTATAAAACAACATCCACCTAAACTCATTCTCACGTAGGTGGAATATATCAACACCCGAAGCAATTTCGTTGAACATAGTTATCACTCTCCCAATTGGCATTACCAGTGGCAGGTTGGTTCTGCACCTTGGGAGAATAAACAACTGGTGGTCTCTATTTCTAAGATAGTTATCAGGGACACACAGGTCAACACTGCCCAGAATGGCAGAGTTCTCATTTATACCTTGTATAAGTCGAAAAAAATACGTAGCTAAATAAAGATTTCTTCTAAATTGCAGACTGCAGTATGTATAAGAGTATATCATGCCTAAGAGAAAGTCAGTTGGATAAAGCCACGGATAGTATCCATACAACCTCAAGTAAAGGAGTCTCAAGAATTTCTTTTGTACCCTCTCCACCATAAGGCCATACTTCAACTGGTGCGGTGCCCAAACAATAGACCCACTCTCAAGTC
Source organism: Rhyacophila brunnea (assembly GCF_057557595.1). Lineage (NCBI taxonomy): Eukaryota > Metazoa > Arthropoda > Insecta > Trichoptera > Rhyacophilidae > Rhyacophila > Rhyacophila brunnea. The sequence continues at coordinate 34,384,763 of NW_028232806.1, read as the reverse complement.
TGCTCACAAGATGTCTCAAGATGCGCCATGTATAAAAGACAATATAGCGCGGACAATACAAACGGACACTAATTATAATACGACAGTTCGCATTTTATTACCGAATTTATTGCTAGAGTGTCAGAGTATGGGGAATGTACCTGAAAAGTGACGAGAAGTTATAATTAAGTGGTAGCGGGGTAATTGCATTAAATTGCATTACACGACGACATATTTTAATATTGTTTAAATAAAATTGCGCCGTAGGTGACTTTTTTTTACTGTTAAAGCGAATTTGTGATATGTTTTACCTCACTTCGCTGGTTGAGGCGCCTTACCGGGCCCTCCTCAAGTCCGGACCCCCAGGCTATAGCCCTGTCAGCCCCCTCTTGTGGGGCCATGATGTTGTTCAAACCTTGGATTAACAATAACTTTAGCAACCAAATCAATGCAGAATTGCTCCAGATAGAAAGAGATTGTTGGCAAACCCTGTAATTTTAGTGAATACCATCCTCAGTAGTAAAGCAAAAATCGTAAAGAGAGATTATGAATGTAACTTTAAAAAAAAATGGCGACCTGAAACTCTAGATTTGTTTATATTATTTTAGCATTCCAGATACGGAAATTATATTTGGACAGTCCGTTAACGCTGTCACGGCGATAAATTTAGTCTATGGTTTCGTCATTTTGCAGATTATTTTGAACGATCACCACCTCTTTAATTTTAATAATGGAGAGTGCCAACTCTAATGTATTAGTATTCTGAATTATTATTCATTATTCATGCTAATTTCAATTAATTTTAACGGTTTCTAAGTGTACGCGTACGTTAAAATTACTAGCAATATTGTATCCATAGATAATATTTTGAACAGAACAGAACAGAACAGAACCTATAGACCATAGATTATAGAAAACATTATTATAGAAAATACATAGTGCCAACCGCTAAAAACAAAAAACACGTGATTTTAACATGAATCGAAAATGTGTAGGCATAGAGAAAATGATAAAAAAACATTCATTGAGTCATGCATGTGTCGATGCAGTGTGGTACAACGTGAGGTGACCTCATTATTGTTCTGGTGATTTCGGCAGATTTTCCTAACTGACTATGTTCGTATAAAGGTTTAAAATTTTCTAGGTGGTGGGAGCATCAGTCTGATAACATTTTCAACACCAAGAAAAACGACATTACAAAATTTTTTCCCGTAGCAGCAGCTTACTGTGACGTCACGTGATGGTACGCGACGTGCATCTCAATATAAGTACAACCTTAGCCTATTAAATCAAGCAGCATGTCATACCAAGATTATCAAAACTGTAAATAGATAAAAAAGAACCCCCAGTTAAAATTACTATAAAAAAACTTATATTAGCTTTTTCTAATATCTACCTACCACTCACTACCTACCTGTAAGACTTTTTATATGGAAGTGCAATTAATCTGCAAAAAACAAAACTAAAGAAGACGGGATTTAGCTTGTTATGATTAGGGATTGCAATACCGAATGAATATATCAATATCGGTATTCATCAAAACATATTATAGTAAGAAAAAGAAGTACTTATCAATGTTACGCGGAATGTACGAAATTAACTATTACATGAAATCGGCAAAATTTTGCCTAAATCATGAAAAATGCAAGCCAGTTGCCTTATTCATGAATTAGGCAAAATATCTGCCAAGTGCGTGAATTCGGCAGTAATTTTTCTCCCTAGTTCATGCATTGGTAAAATTAGATAGTAGCGCTACGGTGGTGTTTTTCGCAACTAAACCAAATGTGTCAAATGCTCATGCATTGGTCAAAATAGATGGTCGCGCTCCGGTGGTGTTTTTTGCAACTAATCAAACTAACCAAATGTGTCAAATGTCATTGATTATATAAAAATATACCAATCAATAAGTACAATGACGTTCATATCCATTTACTATGCCCAAAAAAAATCTAGAACATAATATGATAACGGAAGAATTTTATTAAAAGGTATTTTCGCGATTTGATTCGTGCTTGGGTATCAATCGTGCAATGGTCCATTGTTTGTTTGTGATAGTCTGTTGACACTTGTTAGCTAACCTCAAAATGGACATTCAGTTGAATTCAGAATTACAAAACCTAACCTAAGAATAATAATATTATATTATGTCCAATTATAACTAATAAAATCATCCGTATTAAATTTACTTTTTCTACTGTCATGTTGACAATTTAAGAATTCCATACCCTGGCGAATTCACGCACTCGGCAGATAATTTACCTAATTCATGAATAAGGCAACGGGCTTGACTATTACATGAATTAGTCAAAATTTTGCCCATTTCATGTAATAGTCAATTTCGCACATTCGGCGTAACATCAATAAATATAGCTATTAAAATATATCGAAAACACTATTTTATAGCAACCTAAATAACCTACTTTATCGACCTTTATAAATATGTATGGATCATAATATTTTAGAACTACTATTTTTTACAAATACTATAAGTCCAGATACAGGAAAATCACTCTCAAATTCAACGTTTGTTGGATGCACTATCAATGTTGGATCAATAGTTATAGATTAATAATTGGAAATATTTGCAACGAATGTTTTCTTTTTCGAAATATGTTGATTCATCGGGACAAATCAATAAGTATATTAGAGGGATTTTGTTTTATTGTTATTTAACTTTGGTTGGTTTCAGTCAATATATTTGCAGTTTGGCAGCATCAGTGACATCCCTAGACAAAATGCCGCCCCATTTGTATTTATTAGTATTTTTTATCATTTTTTCATGACTCCAATATCGAAGAATGGATACATTACTAACAAAATATTATACACCAAAAATACAAAATTAAATTTATAAGTACATATTTTTCCCCATTGTTTGACGTCGGTAATACTGTGGCTTCTTAGATGTAATTTTTGCGATACAAATATTTTGGCATATTGAAATCGATTTCTGCTCACCAAGAATGTCGAAGGGCAACAGAAGTAAACTAGACATCGCGAACCCTACAAAAAAGTGCAGTCCTGTTAAACCTTGTATCTTAATTAATACATTTTATCTCCAAGCAGTGAGTTGATTTTTTTTAATGGAAAGATAATATTGTCGTTATTACTAAGTTTAGGTAGCTATTTCTATAACTATACCAAATGATTCTCCTCGATTTGCCGCCCTTCCAGTAACTGCCTTCCCCAAGCGACGCTCAATCTGCCTACCCCCACGGGACGTCACTGGGCATCATTAATCTTTACACAAAATTTAATATAAGTACAGTATAGTAGTCAGTAATGAAAAAAAACTTAATTAATTTTCAGAAAACATTAATGTGTATGCTTTCATAATACCAAAAATACCGGTATTTTGGATTTTTGAGACCGGTATTTCGGTATCAATAAATAATTGAATACCGGTTTTAAAATACCGGTTATGCAATCCCTAGTTATGATATTAGGCCTGAGACAATAATAATTAATTGCATATAAATCAACAATTATTTTAATCCGATTAACTGAATAATAAGATTAATATAATATGTATCCTAAAATATGATGTGTAGACTTGCATAATTAAGCCTTTAATTGTGCCAGGGATTCTCATCTCTAAAACGGTATGTATCAAATGCGCTCAAAAAAACGTTCTCAATGTAGTCGGATGTACTTGAAAAAAAACGTTCCCAAAGTTAAATAATGGTTACATTTTTTCTGCAAATTATTCGCATTGGAGATTCTCACATGCAAATCAACAACCAACCAACCAACCAACAAACCTATCAGTAGTATCGCTCGCATCTGTCAAAAACGGAAAGCATTTCAACACAATTGTAGAATCACTCAATCAAGTTAAGCCTTAAAACTTTTATTTTTTATGAATGGATGGTATTTTTATTACTTACATAGTTACATGTACTGAAACCTATATCCTTCTATAATATATAACTACTATAGCTAATGTGAAAGGACAGGCAACGTAAATGACTGTATTGGTATACACAACTGCATATAAGTAATATCTGAATACAAAAATGGATACCTTTTCTAAAAATTATAATATACATATGACAATAATCTGTAAAAATCACCTTCATTGTAATGTAGGTAGGAACGTACAGTTCATTTTTAAGTACATAACATAATATCGTCACCTCAATACTACGACTAGATAATTTGATTTTCACTGTTTTTGAGTTACCTATTGAATATTATTCTACATTTCCTTCTCTACACTATGATATAACTAGGTAAGTCAGAAGTTAATGGGAACTGTATTAATTTTGTGTTTGAAAATATTAGATAACTTTAAAACCTTAACTATTATGGTTTGGTTTATGCAGGGTTTAAGTGAATTTTAAAAACTAACCAGCACCATCTGCAAATTGTATTCATAGTTCAATGAAAACAAATAAGTACGACTGACAAAGTTTAGTGTGCACAATTTATGTCGGCGCTTAACAGCCTTCCTTTAACCTTCGCCACTGGTGTCATACCATGGATTCCAATTGACAATATTTATGTAATATGCGATTTTCATGTTTCTGCAATCAGTGACGTCCCTAGACAAAATGCCGCGCCTAGGCAGCGCGACAATGCCGCCCAATTTTTTATACAGTATTTTTTTATCATCCTTTTATGACTCCAATATCTAAGAAATGACGTGTTGTATGGATACATTACTAACAAAATATAGATCACTAAAACATACAAATTAAATTTAGATATAAAAAGGGAATACATATAATATAGGTAATTAATTATGTTAGACACTTCATCCAAATTCCTCACCAAATCATCAGAGTCTGAGGATTCGGTTGATGTTTCTGACACATTTGGCTTGTACCAATCAACAATACACGAATTTATTATTTTCACACTATTTCGCAACAAAATAAGTTATCTATTTATATGTAGGTACTTATACCAAATGGTTCTCGATTTGCCGCCCTTCGAGTAACTGCCGCCCCCAAGTGACGCTCAATCTACCTACCCCCAGGGGACGTCACTGTCTGCAATGTATTTCACAACTGTAATCGGTGCCTCCGTGGCCTGTTACAGTGTTTAAAAAAGTCTTTGGCAGCCAAGTTAGGCCAAATGATTCCCCGCTCTAAACGGTTCAATGTGGTACCCACATATTAAATTATTTAATGTGTTCATATATATATGCGTGAGTACTTACATTTTATAAAAAAGTAATTTAACTATAAAATCATTCGTTATGAGAAAGAGATAGCGATAATAGATATGTATTTTTTACATATATTTTTTTGAATCATCGCAATCATTACAACGTGGTTTATACGTGACCGAAACGAATTCAGAGCTTTTTTATACCGTAACTAAATATTAATAATATGATTTTATAAAATGGTTATGCAGAAGTTGTCAAACTGTGGAAGGAGACTGTAATTATGTGTACGGAAACTTGTACGTATGCAGTTCGCCATATCACACTTCACCGTGAAATGTTGTATTGGAAATATAATATGGCCGTCTAACCTCTTTAAGTCGTACAGTACTGACATAAAATTCATATCTAAATTTAATAAAACACGGTTCTTGTTAGTTTACTTTACAGAAAGCCAGCAGCAAACAAATTTTGAAAATAGCCGATATACTGGATTATTTGTCAGGTTAGGTTAGATTAGGTTTTCATTCTTGAATTCTTGAATTTTGCCAAAATCAGCTAATAAAAATTGGAGACCGTATAGTATACGGTCATCTCTTTTCGATAAGAAAGCTCATGGTGAACTGTGCTACGGTGAAATGTTTTACGTACAACTTACATGTAACCCTGTAATTATTCACGAATTAAGTCATTCGAGTATGAAGAAAACATGCATATTCCAAGAGATTCGCTAGTTTTGTTCGTTGTCTTTAAGAAAAACGATTTTTTTATCAAGTTTTATAGTATGCCTAGCATCATTCCTCAGCTATCTATTTTCTAGGTTATTTAGACAAACAGATGCTATGTAAATTTGTAGAAATGCGATATATACCTACACGCATGGCCTCCATCATGAAGCAGGCCCCCAGGCCAGGATGTTTGGCGGGCCTCCTACCTATCGCTAAGGTTAAGGGCAGTGTGATGTTCTACAGTAGTGTTCCCTAAATGGTATCAAACGGAACCCCAGGATTTCACAAGGCAAAATTAAGGACATTCCGTGTATTTTTAGCGATTTTTTGTATTGTTAAATAAATCCAATCGAAACATTCAGTCGTGGGCACTCTGCATCATAAATATTTGAAGCACTAAAAGCAACCCCTTTTTGTGATAGCCAAGTAATGTGCGACCCATTTCACCAATTTTATGATTAGTTGAAGATATTTTTGATTATTTTTTGTTGAATTATAAAGAAAAGACCTTTGTACAATAAATGGCATTATTAACTCAAAAACTTAAAATTTTGAGTTTTCCCTATAGAAATTGGGTATCTATATACTTCATTAGGTAGCTATGTTAATATTTTCGGAAAATTATCGAGCGCCCAGTTCGCAGAATGAGAAAAGCAATTAGGTATCACAAATGAAAATGATATTATTTTCTGGTTGGGCCATTTATATTCCCATTCCATTCCCTATCTCCTCACCTACCTCCTAATCCCCAGTGCTATTGTCACCAAACAATCAATAAGCAATTACGGCTCATGAGAGACGGTGTTACAAAGAACATTCAGTTGCATCTCGATAGCGGGCGTGAGCGGGCTTCTAATAGCTTTCCGTCGCTTAAGTAATTGACTCAATAAATACAGACTCATTCAGAATCTATCATTATCATTCATACACCTTCACATTTAATCCATAAAACTGACACAAAGTGCGTGAGTGTACGAACCGGGTGACCCAAAGCAACAATACTGCACGAGTGAGATTTGAAACCAGACCACGGAGCCATCATACATCATCACAAAGGTCAGTGTCTGGCATTCTTGTTCATCACCCCCTTCCCCTATATCCAAACTCCTCATCATCCCTCAAAAAATTACAGTCCACTTAAAAAGCTCAACCATTTTCTAAAGAGGTTCTACTACATAAACATTAGAGAACCGCCTTCATTCTCCTATTAAAATTATTATACATCTGTGCAATTGCGTCCACGAATAATATTTCAATCCAACCACAATGTGTAGGTACAAGTCCAACATAAATAAATTAATTTATTTCGTCTCGGAACGCATCTGTAGTGATTAATTCTGATATTAAATCGAATTAGATTATTTTTTTCACGTAGGTACACCTGACTCACTGAGTAGACAGATTCTCCATTCAATGGAGGAGAGAAAAAAAACCATTCACACTTATTTAATTTGGTATTAGATTAATTTCATTCAGACCTTTGGAACTACTTCTTTTGTGGTGGTCTATCACATCCGATATATTATTTAAATATTAGGTAGGTAGCTGATACCAAGGACATACAAATACCTACATACTTAGGTACTTATGTATTTTATGTATCATATTCTGTAATATGCCAGTATTATTTGGAATAATCACAGGTCCGTCCACATAATGAAGCTGGATTGAGTCTACAATAGATTTCGTCAAGTTTTCTACTCAGTGACGTCCCGTGGGGGTAGGCAGATTAAGCGTCGCTTGGGGGCGGCAGTTACTCGAAGGGCGGCAAATCGAGATATGGTATACCTACTTATAGAAATAGCTAAATATATTTTGTTTACATGTTTTACGTACCTACAATAATAGCTTTGTAAAAATGGTGTGGAAATAACAAATCTGTGTATTGCTAAATGGCACAAACCAAATGTGTTAGAAATATCAACCAAATACGGCATCAGACTTCAGACATCAGACTCAGATGATTTGGGTAGTGTCTAACTTAACTATATTTATTCGCTTTTTATATCTATATTTAATTTTGTATGCTTTATTGGTGTATAATATTTTGTTAGTAATCTATCGATACAACACATTTCTTAGATACTGGAGTCATGAAAGGGTGATAAAAATACTGTATAAAAAATGGGGCGGCCTTTTGGCGCTACCTAGGGGCGGCATTTTGCCTAGGGACGTCACTGTTTCTACTTAAAAGCATACTTCAGTGAAACGGCAAATAATTTTCAGCAATAGGTGGGACGTAATTTCGCACGCGTTGCCAATCAGAGAGCCATAGTCGACCTGTGAGCACGTCAATTTGTTTTGTGATGGCGTCGGAGGAATTAATTCTTAAATCATGTAAGATATATTATTATTATTACTTAAATAATAATAAACATAACATAAAATGGACGCAGGTTGAATTTTTATGACAAATTATGTTTTGTTCGTCACACGTTGTTTGCACAATCTGCGCGTCGCGTAGTCACGATCATTTTAGACCATGCCTCAGCTGAAGTATAGCCTTAAGGTGAAGCCTTTAAGGTGCCTTTTTTAAAGAGGCACCTAGCGGAAAATACGAAGCTTGCAATTTGAGACATTTTTTTGATAATTTACAATTTAAACTGTATTAATTAATAAATATATATCTGAAAACAATACAGTTTAAAAAAAATGTGATTCTGTTATCATTATTATTAAAATATTATTTTATGGTCAAATCTATTATGAAAATTTAGTTTATTAAATTTTCTATAATGTTTTTGACTAATTCATCGTTTTAATATTTTTTATATTTATATAGAAAACATCGATTTTTATAAAAATATAAATGTGTACCTACTTATAACTTTCCTTTACTTAATCCTTTTTATTTATATCAAATCTTATTGTCCCAATATTGAAGCTCGATTTGATATAAATAAAAATGATGTCAAGTTATACACATTTATATTTTTATAAAAATATATTTATTATGTTATTTTATAAATTTATTTAAATTGTAAATTATCAAAAAAAATGTCTCAAATTGCAGGCTTCGTATTTTTCCGCAAGGTGCCTCTGGTAGGTAGAGGATTCACCTTAAGGGGCCGTGCCGTCCACATATAACGTCACACGATTTTAGCTATTTTTAACACCCCGCCCCTAAATGATGAAAAATGTTTGTTTTTTCCCTTTCAATTTTTTGTTTACTTTGTGACGTCACATTTTCTCTGACCCCCCTCCCCCCATCATGTCATATGTGGACATAGGTTGCGGTTACGTCATTTAAATAAACTGTACGTAGGTAGGTATTACATTTTAGAGCAGAGGTTTGGAGCGGACCCTTTTTTGAGTTGCTCCGCTCCAGCTCCGCTCCGGGACCTAATACTTGCTCCGGCTCCGCTCCAGGGTCTGCTCCGCTCCGGGTAAAAAGTTTTAATAATTATTATATGTATACAAATGTTAAAAAAATAAAAATAAGTATTTTTAAATTAAGCGTAATTTTCATTATTAATTCTATTAAACAAAATTACCGACAGCAAATCGTCTCTCATTATTTGTCTCTTCTGTCAAAAGTAAGGTTATTTATCACTCGGCATTGTTGCCATATTTCAAATAATTCCAGTGTTGCAAAGTGTCAAAATATACTATTTTCATTTGATTTTAGGACGAAAATTTAATAATAAAAAAAACATCCGGAGCAGTGGAGCACTACAAATTTTCGGTGCTCCAGTTCCTCTCCTGCTTCGGGTAAAATCCCATGCTCCTGCTCCGAGCTCCGCTCCAACGCTCTGGTTTAGAGTGAGCTGTCTTACCGAAAATAGACAAAATAATTACAAGATAGAAAGAACTTTTTATATACAACGTTTTTAAATTTTCTGTTGAATCATATAAACTTGACTTGACTAGCTTAAACGATCAAAGAAATTTGTATTTGATAGAAATACTACTGAAATGTAATTTTGACATGTCTATTCTATACAAAAAACTGCTTTCGGCCGCTAAGGCAGCTATCTAGGGTAGGTTTGTATCGAAGTATTAACACTTATTGTAACAATTACAATAAGTTAGCCGTCTAAACAGTCAAAACTGTCTACCTTGCTCTAAAGTTTAGCATACCCAAGAGAGGTGCTGTCAAAACATAGCACTTATTGTAACAATTACAACTAACTTATTGTAATTGTTACAATAAGTGCTAATACTTCGATATAAAAATACCATCGATTGCGGTAGCAGTCTTGTGTATAGAATATAATATGCGCATGTGTAGGTATTAATTAGCATCAAAAAGTAAAAGTAACTTAAGGAATTTATTAGGAAGACATAAGAAAATTGTGTAATGTAGATAAACCATTAAAAACATTAAAATCTGATTTTTCCTTCATCACTAAATTTTCAAATTGCAATATCTCGAAATGATGTTTTTTTGTGTTGGTGACTTTTGCCTGAACGGTGACGAATTATTATGTATTATGTCGTATTGGCCAATTTCTGTAATATAATTATAATCTTTTCTATATAAATAAATATATACTCTTATCGATTTGCATGTTTGCTTTTATGCGATATTTTTATTCTCACAGTAAATGATAATGTAGTACGACATAAATTTATTATTACTCTCAATGAATAAAATGAAATTGCCCATTGAATTATTACTGAATTAGATGCAATCTCCTATTTTGAATACACACACGACTTTTAATAGATAGTTACAACCTAATGCCTAATTGAAATCATTACGTTCGGTGGACGTGATGCTGTATAAACAGGGGTGTAATCGGTTATGTCCCTAGGCAAAGTGCCGCCTTTATTTTAGAAAAAATTACTTTAACAATTAAAAAAATCTCTGCAACTAAATCAATGCAGCCTATAACAGTATAACATAACCATTCAAATTTGTATACAAAAAATAAACCACAAATATTATTATGAATCATCTTCGATAATAATTATATTTGATTACAAGATGCGATTATAGGAAAAATATACATTGATATTTTTAGTAGTTGGATTGTATGGTTTCTATTTATTTTACAACGTTTTTCTTAGCTCGTATTCTTGTTTGTCCGATGGTTGTTTATCCAGTACAAATCTTGCAATCGATTTTTAACTAACTTCTCGACTAGCTAGGCATTTGAAACTTTTAGAATATATCAGAACACGATGCCAATGCATTCTTTTAATACTTTTAGCCACCTTTAAGTAGAATTGAATTCATATGAACCACTCATTTATTAATCTGTTCTGTGGGTGTATTTTAGTCCCTGAACTAGAGATTAGCATCCATAACACTAAACGCATTTCATGCTTGTTTCGTTCTAGATTAATACGAGGGTATACTGACAGAAAGCATTAACTCATTAAAACAAGTTCTGAGATAATCGCAAAAAGGACTTTAATTTTTTTTTTCAATGCGTCCTCCCACGTAGATTTTTTTGTGATTTAAAAACATTTTTTCTGCATTATAAAGACTAACCTTTATGGCAAACACAATATACGACATGTTACAAGTCCTGTATTTTGTATACGCAGTACGCATTAGGTCATTATCATGCTTTCTATCAGAATAAAAAAATAACAATATGATTTAATAATGTTTCTATTTTCTCATCATTATATCCTATACCTTTGTGCGTTTTACCAGGACGTAGAGAGTAAAATTGTATACATTTTGGCATTTAAAACAGAAAAAAAACAGCAAAAACTGAGTTAATGCGTTCTGTCAGTATACCCTCGAATATTATGCGTAAAATACTGTTTGGGCATATTATTCCTGAATACAGCTCTGTCCTCAAGTAACAGGCAAAGTTGTAAAATTTTGCAATTTAGCCAATAATTACAAATTACAATGCATTCAAATCGAAAGTAAATATTATTGAGACGTGTAATTACTGAAGTGGCCTAGCGATACCCGGAGGCAAAATTAACCCATTTTCAATCAAACACACGAAGGTATAGTTAATATTGTTATGTTGTAGCAAATGCGAGAAGGTAAAAAGAAGTAGAGCAAACTCCTCGGATTTGTCATTCATCATTTAAATTGCGTTTAAAATGCCATTAAATTTAAAAATCACTGAAGGACACAGCATTGTTTTATTTAATTTAATAAAGATATTATTTTTATTGCATGTTATAAGAAATATTTGGTTCTGTACAGAACTAGTGGTGTAATGCAGTGTTTCCCAAAGTGTGGTACGCGTACCCCCTGGGGTACGGGAAGAGTTTGTGGGTGTGCGCGCTGCACCGGGCTTTGGCTACGCCTGGTGCAACAAGCATTTTTTTCTAGATGCCTTTATGGATACCTCGCATTTACTGTCGAGGCTTCTTAAGGACTTTGGCACGTAAACTACTCTACTTGATGCTAGTCAAATGAAAATTATGCCGGCTGAGAGAATATGCCTTATTGAAAACTATTATTCTACCCGCATCGGGTTTATTGCTAATTTAAATTCGGCCAGGGCCTATGAAACTGCCTTGCAAAAACCCTGGAAAATTCTTTGTAGCGCAAGGCGGTGATGATTCTGATGAATATTTTGTCGTATTCATTGGGAACTGAGGACTGCGATTTTAGCCGAGTTTTTTCCCGTGGTAAAAGAAATGTCGCATATGACTGATATTCTGAGCATATACTTATCCTATCTTATATGACTGCAGTCACTGGATCTGAAAGGCATGAATCATCATTACATGTCACCATTTATTATTTTTATTATATCAATACAGAAATTAAAAAGTGCATCTCTTCCGGCCTCGTTTGCCATGGTCCCCGGAAGGTGTCGAGTGTCCGCATCTGCCATCTGTAATAAAAAGTTCAGGTTGTGCCGCTCCTTGCTAAAGATTTGACAATCTAGGAGTAAATGTAGGACGTCCTGGTCGCTTCCGTCGTCGCATGGACATTTTCCATCAGATGTTATTTTAAACCGGTGCAGATATGCTCGCATGACTCCGTGACCTATAAGAATCTGAGTCATCTCAAAACACAGTCCCTTATGCACCCTGACATCTCGTGCTGCTGAAATTGAAGGTAAAACTTTCGGGTCAACTCCCCTGTCGATGAGTTTGTGTATAGTGAGTTCCATTCGTTTTTCACCATATCTGAAATTGTAATTTTCGCGTAGCTCAGAGGAAATTTGTCATAAGCTATCGCGGTCTTGGGATCAGAGGCACCATGCCGAGCCAATTTGTCGGCTTTCATTTCCTTCTATCCCGTGTGTCCTGCAATAAACATTAAGGCTATACCTCAGTTCAGGCATGGGTTAAAAAGAACGTGGCTAGGTGATGCGCGGATTGCGGGTCGCGGGTGCAAATGACGCATGCCGAACGAAATATAATTTGTCATATAAATCCAACATGCGTCCATAGATCACGCAACTCCACAAAGAATGCATGAGTAGTGGCATATTCCCCGACTGCTGGAAAAGGGGTCACCTCACGGTGATCCCCAAAGCCGGCAGTCGCCCTCCTTGTGACCCGAAAGCGTATAGACCGATTACGCTCCTTTCCGTCTTCGGGAAAATATTGGAAAGATTGATAAACAGCAGGATTGAGTCCCACCTGTCGGAAAACTGTCCAATCTCGCAAAGACAATTTGTGTTTAGACCCGGAAAGTCCACCGAGGATGCGATTCGCTTTGTGATCGATTCTGTGGAGAGCTCTGGCAAGGACCTCTTGTCGGGATTTTTCTCGACATCGCGGACGCGTTTGATACTGCGTGGTGGCCCTTGGTTCTGGCAAAGCTTCGGCTGAAACAGATCTCCGGGGACCTCTTTGCCTTGGTTCAAAGCTACTTCAGCAATAGGGAGATAACCTACGACTCCAGCCCCAACCTGATTCACAGGAGTACCACCATGGGGTGTCCCCAGGGCTCCGTCCTGGGACCCCTTCTGTGGAACATACTGTTTGATGACGTTCTGTCCCTGCCACTGCCTCCGGGCTGCACGCTCGTTGCGTACGCCGACGACTTGGTCCTGCTTGTTGGGGCGACGAGCCGACCGGCACTTGAGCGTGCAGCCTTGGGCAGAATCCTTAATTGGGGGTTGATGAACAAGCTGACCTTTGCCCCGAGCAAGACGGAAGCTGTCCTCCTCCGGGGTAGTTCTCGGGTCAACATAACTCGACGGCCGCCCACGGTTCGTTTTGTCCAGACCTCAGTGCGTTTCTCCGAAAGGGTTACGTATCTGGGAGTAACTCTTGATGACAAGCTGTCTTTCGTTCACCACGCCAAGACGGCCGTCTCTAAGGCCAATTCGGCCTATCAGAGAATGGCCCGAATGGCGGGCAGCAATTGGGGACTTAAGCCTAGAGCCCTTAAGGTTGCATACGGCGCAATTTTCATGGGAATTGCCGGTTACGCCTCCAGCATTTGGCATTCCCGAGTAAACTCCTTAACTCTCGTGAGACGCGCACTACTAAGCGGGCAGCGACTTGCGCTGATCTCGCTTACCAAAGCCTACCACACAACTTCTACTGACGCGCTTGCCGTACTCGCGGGGGTGCTACCCCTCGATCTGCACGTCCAAGTCAGAGGATCGATCACCCTCCTCTTGAGGGGGATCAGCACAATACTCGCCGGTGTCCATCTGACACCACCGCAGAGATCCGAGGACAATCCTTACAGGAAGACTGTAAGTGACATTGTGTACAAGACCGCATTTGCGGCATGGCAGGCGAGGTGGACCGCCTCCCCCAAGGGGCGGCACACTTACCGTTTTTTTCCAGACGTATTCTGCAGGCACCAAACTAGAAGACTCCAACCTTCGCACTGGATTAGCCAGTTCCTCACCGGCCATGGCAACTTCGCCGCCAGACTCTACGCGCTTGGCTTGATAGTAGATGGGCCGGGTTGTACCTGCGGGCATGACCACCAAGATGTTGAACACATCCTCTGGGATTGCCCGCTTATGGAATTCGAACGAGCGGAGCTGTTTGCCTGGGTCCGTCCTCACACGGGCCCAATTGGTCATGGAGATCTGGTAGCAACCGAGGCCAACTTTGCGGCATTTGAGAAATTTGCAGCGTCGTATGGGGAGCGGGATAGTCCCGACTCTTCTGTAGACTCATCCATTTCAATTCATGACACTCAGTATGCGGGTACAGCGCTTACCGTCAGCGGACAGCAGAACCAGTCCAAAAACAAATATTTTCTTTCATAACTTTCTTCTTTAAGCACTACGGTGCATGGTTGCAGCATCAGTCCCGTGCGGTTCCGTCTCGGGACGGAATGAGCACTTAAAATCACTTCTTTAAGACACGTTTAAAGCGTCATAGAAAGCGGCCGTGCATATCCACGGTTGTGCATATATGACGGGTGGTGGTGGGCACTTTAACGTATGTTCTATTAGTAACAATAATAAAATATTCATTGACATGTTTTCTTTGTCAAGTAAATGGGTAACGTGTTTAGTCATCTTTACACGACTTAAGAATTAATACCCCCGTCGCCATCACGAAACAAATTGACGTATTCACACCTTGACATTCGCTTTCAGACTACCAGCGAGTCCAAAATTTCGTCGCGCCTATAGTTGAAAATTATTTGCCGTTTCACTGAAGTATCGCCTTAATACGACATCAATATACAACATCCATGCTAGAAGGTTTATCGCATGCAGAAGAAGAGCAATTGTTGGAATTAGCTTCATACGGATTCTTGGCTGGACTCCTTTTTCCTAAACGTCTCTCAATGTGCAACAATGGTATTCATAATTCATAACTCGTTTATCACAATTTAATTCATGTAAATTACCAAAAGCATGCACCCATTTAACAGTCATCGAAAACGAGCGGTGTGGTGAGCGCCCTAATATCGATCTTGGTTTGCCATTCATATTACATTGTGTAATAACAGTTCAACCCGACACGTGAAACCCATAAACATGTCATAAATATACAAAATTTTATGGCCTTTTGGGACGCAGCTCAAAATTCGACAAAAAAAAAACAGTATACGCGGAAAAATGTAGTAACTGAGATTTAGCAGGATTGATAAAAAAAAGATTTTTTCAAATTTAAATCTCATATAAATTCATTGAAAATAGGCTGATATTGAATACAAATTGATTATCAACATAAATATTATGTATACGATCCTTAAATCGTTCTATATTTTGCAAATTGTTGAATATAATTTATAAAAAATTAAAATCTTAGTTACCATGTACTTTCTCAAATTAGGTGAATTATTAGAACGATGTCATATTTTTAACAATGCAGGCATTTTGCCGGAGTTTTATTGCTTTTTGTAGACTAAGAAACTGACGCTTTGTCGAGAGTCGAAAAATACGTACCTACCTATTCAAAACAATCGATAGTTACACATATTTTTTTTAAATATTTTCTTCAAATATTATTTACTTACATACAATTCAGTATGGTTTCTGTCGTTGCGATCTATAGTCGGCTTTTTTAGGTGTTTTGTCACGTTATTTCAATAATTTTGTTCATAAAAATAAATTTTGAATAAAAGATTAATAATAATACATATAATTATAGTTTAATCAGTGAAGTGTATGTGTTTTAAAATGATGTCGGTAAACGTAGACTTTATCAATAATAATAAGAATTTCTTCGATTTCTTCGAAAGTGAAAAGTGTTTTTCAACCATTAAAAGAATTAAAACGTCTTTAAGAAATACTTACCATGAATCAGGACAGACTTAACTGTCTACCTGTGTTAGGCATTAAGAAACAACTTTTACAAACAGTTTCAGACTTTAATGAGAAGTGATTGAGGTGTTCGCTAAACAGAAACAACGCTGAATTGATATGCTTTTTAAATAAGGTAAGACAATTTTTAGTGCACCCCCAATGAAAGCAATTTTGGAAACCACCGGCCGCCACTGAACATGTGTATCCAGTTTTAACGGAGAAAGTCCTGACATACATCCTGCCTTTTCCAACTTCATATCTATGTGAAGTTGCTTTTTCAACATTTGTATTTGTAGACATTAAGTCAAAAAAAGGAACAGGCTTTGGGATGTGGAGCCGCATCTCAGATTAAAATTAACTACCAGGGAACAAAATTATGATGATCTGTCTCAACGTAAATATTTTCATTCTTCTCATTGATTATAATGAATGTTATTACAGTATAACTTTAATTTATATTTTATTATGAATGAATTTTATTTTTCGCTTGTTATTATTTTGTTTATGTACTAAAAAAGGAAACAATAAATATATTTTGATTGTCATTATAGTATATGGATTTTTTTTTGACGAGGGGTACTCAATGTTACGAAAATTATAGAAGGGGTACCCAGATGTCGAAAGTTTGGGAAACACTACTGTAATGGAACCGGGGCAAGTCGGTTCTCTGGCACTTCAACCTATATGTTACACGCGATAGTTAAAAAAAATATTTCGGTGTTATTTTTAACTTAAAAACAGTCGAAAACCAATAAACTGGGCGTAAAAAATTGAAGGAAGCGATTAGTCAGTTCAATTTGTAAGCGATTATGGAAAAATATATTGATCTTTAGCATCTGGAAATTTTCGATACGTATCTTTAGAGATATTATTTAAACATGTGATATTGATAAAGTGAGGGTTGGTGAGGGTTATAATGTTTAGTAAATAATGTGACCCGGCACTATGTTATAAAGCCTCGATGACATTGAGTGAGTTTACAAGCTACTAGCTGGCGAATTTACTATCAACTAGTAAACTCGTCCAGTGTAATCCTAACTAGCTAACAATCAACGAGAAAAGTTGAGAGCCGGGCTACTTTACTCGCTACTCGTTGGCGTGTGGGCTTGTTAGCTAGTAAACTAGCCGTGTGTCATCATAGTTGCTAGTGAACTAGCTGCGATTACGAGCAAATTAAACACATGGTTTCAACTCTCTAGCTAGTTGGCTACTGAGCGAGTGTAAAGTTTTATGTGTCATCATCACTATCGCACTAGCTGACTCGCCCGCTTTTAAACTCGCAAGCTAGCAACTAGTAAACTCGCTCAATGTAATTGAGGCTTTAAGCACAACACCGGTACCTATCAAACTGGTATGGAACGCTTGGGGCGGCCCCTCCCTTGACCTAGGTCTTTGCGCAAAGTGTCCAACCAATGCATTCATGTGAAACAAGGACCTTTAATGTAAAAGAAATCCAAACATTAAGATTAGCACAACATCGTATATAAACGTGCATTTTGCCCATAACGAGGAAAGGCCACAAAATAAACTAATGGATAAGAAGGCAGACAATATTACGCGATGTGATAGAGGCAGCACTCGAAATGGAGAATTTTACGAACCGGAGCGCTCGGTAATTTTATAAAAATATTAACATAGTTATCTAATTTTATGTGTTTTATAAAAAAATAAGTGTGTGATTTTTTGTTATATTATGGCCATTCTAGCTCAAATGATAAAATTATTTTTTCCATGAGACGGAACGACAATGTTGCCGATTTTACGACCCGGAACGGCGCTCCGGTGCGTTCCGGTCCATTTTGAGCCCTGGGTAGAGGTCGCCAAACAGATGAAATCGCAATGGGGTGAATATATCGCTTGGCGAGTGAATTACCGCTGGAAAAGTGCAGTCATAGGTATAGTGCTACAGCTAAGAGGCACTAAAAACGACCACAGGGATGATCTCAAACCCGCTGGATATACGAACTGGTACAATTCAGTGGATGTAGATACGTGGTAGCGAAGAACTAGGGACAGAGGAAGAGGGGAAGGAAGGCCTTCATCCAGCAGTGGATCAACTCCGGCTGGTGTTGGTGATGATATTAAGTATTGTAGGTATAACGTTTTCGCTCTTAACGGAGCGTATGAATATATAGGTACAAAGGAGAGGTTCTATTAAGATACTTGTATTTCGAAGGAATGATTGTTAGCCATTCGCCCAATCTAATGGGCATTATTCAACATCAAACATCTATTGAAAACACAATAGGTGAATTTTGCTTGACGCAGTAATCGAATCTGCACGTATGGCTTCACAGACTCTGATATGATAGACAATGATAAAAAAATAACCCTCGTAAACTATCCTATGCATAGACACATGGGTCAGATAATACAAATTTCATATTAATGTAGTTGAAAAATTAACTCTACCTACACTTCAATAAGGGAGCATAATTGAAAATTCACATTCATATATTATTTATATCGACTAGATACATGTGTGCGCTGAGACATTGCCACATACATTTTAATGTAGTTGTGTAATAAACTCTTATTGCACTAATGGTGATTATAGCAAGTTCGCGTTCTAGTCTTTGACCCATTCTGCTAACTTTTACTTCTGGTACATATATATATATTATAATATCCTGAGATAAGTCCATTATGTAATTATAATTGTAATCAATTTAAAATAAACTTTTTGAAGTTATACTACTTTAGGCGCGTTTGATAAATCAGATCAGAGTGTATTTTTTGCGTGTGACATGTAACACATAATTTATTTTTTCACACGGAAAAAAACGCACTCGATTGGATTCGAACCACTGATTGTTCTGTTATCAGCCGAACGCACTACCTTTACGCCACGGTATGGCACTGCAATCGTGACGATCATACAGTATAATATTATAGTTTAGAATTTATTATTATCGGCCGTATGCAATTCCTCACGTAAACAAACGATTAAACGTCAGAGTGACAGTTGGTACTTTAAAAATAAAAACAACGAGAAACCATTATATAATTTAGTAATATAAGTTAAAGTGTATAGAAATAAACCAATGGCGTTCCAATAAGCGGTCCTTTTTCTTGAGTTTGTAATTTAACGAGATAATTAAGACCTAGTCAAAGAATCTAGTTTATCACAAGTTTTGTTTTTGTTTTGTTACGCCAAAGAAGTACAACTTCTAACGCGCGTACATAAGTACACACACCGATTTTTTTCTTTACTCTACGGCCTACGCAAAGAGATTGGACGGTGCCTATCTTCAATCTTTTTGGTTTTACGTCATTTGAACTAGATTGGCCACTACACCACTGCGGGTGCAGATAGATACCCACTCTAGATTATTCATTAGTACGAGGGTGGGTCAATAATTCCTTAGAAAAAAGCATTAAAACAGTTTTTATTTTTGTATTTTTTTTTTTTATTTCTCAACATAATCTCCTTGGAGCTCAATACACTTGGTTAGACGTTTCTCAATTTTTTTTAAACCGTCAGAAAAATAAGTTTTCGGAAGGTCCTCAAAATAAGCATTTGTCCGATCGATGACTTCTTCATTTGAAAAAAAACGTTGTCCACTTAGCCATTTTTTTAAGTTTGGGAAAAGGAAAAAGTCACTGGGGGCTAAATCTGGCGAATACGGTGGGTGGTCGACCAATTCGAACTTCAATTCTTCAATTTTAGCCATTGATCGTAAACATGTGTGAACACGGGCATTGTCCTGATGAAAGAGGATTTTTTTCCTGTTTAAATGAGGCCATTTTTCTTCAATTTCGTTTTTTAGCTGGTCCAATAAAGATGCATAATAATCCCCTGTTATTGTTTTTCCTTTTTCCAAATAGTCAACGAAAATAATTTCACGTGCATCCCAAAATACAGTAGCCATAACCTTTACAGCTGATTTTACGGTTTTCGCCTTCTTTGGACATGGTTTGTCTTCGCAATCCACTGCTTTGACTGTTCTTTCGTCTCGGGAGTATAGTGGTGTATCCATGTTTCATTTACAGTCACAAAGCGACGAAAAAATTCATCCGGATTGCGTTGCATGAGCGACAACAGGGCTTTAGAGGCCACCACCCTATTGCGTTTATTGTCGACTGTGAGCAAACGCGGCACCCATCTTGCAGAAATATTTTTCATGCCCAATTTGTCATGTAAAATAGAAATGACGCTACCTTTTGAGATCCCTGTAACCTCAATTATCTCACTCAACTTTAACCTTCGGTCACTTAACACCATATCGTGGATTTTATTGATCATTTCTGGTGTAGTCACCTCTACAGGACGTCCTGAGCGTGGTTCATCCTTTGTTGATGTACGACCACGTTTAAATTCATTTAACCAGTTATAAATAGTTGCAAGTGAAGGAGCAGATATGCCGTAAACTAAATCCAACTCATTTTTTATTTCCTTTGCTGTTAACCCTTTTATATTAAAATGTTTAATAACAGCTCTAAACTCAATTTTCTCCATTTTCCATTTTTCCATTTTCCACAAGCAATTTTTTTTTAAATGTACGAAAAACACACAACAACCCGACCAATCTGATTGAAACTTCGCAGCATACTGAATCGGTAGTGCCGCTGCATGAAAACAAACCGCTTACAGTACTAGTCGCGCCACTTGTCGGCTTTTCTAAGGACTTATTGACCCACCCTCGTATCTTTTTAATTCAACCAATATAATTATCGTAAGCGATCATAAACGTGATTTTTAAAATCAATTATTAATACGACTCTATCAAGGGTATTGGTTCACAGTAGGTGTAATATCAAAATAAGAAATCTTTAATATGATTTCCTTACAATTATTCTGATTTTGTTACTTTTCGTATTGCATTGTGTGGTAGAAAAACTGTCATAAATTTTTGATGCACACATTGATTTTATCAATAGAAAAATACGATTTCATAACTCGCGTATGAAACTTATCATTTATTCAGGAATGTTCAATAGATATTCATTTGGTTTGAATGACATTCGTGACTGATTGGATTTCAGATAAACATAATATTTAATTAGATACAGAAACGGTTTTCAAACTGTTAAGTAAGGATTTCTTTATCAACTTGGTAAAACGTGTTCAAAAGTAGATCATAGTCCCCTGATAACTGAAGGCTTCAAGAAGAGTGAGTGACCATGTTATATCATTTTAATCTTCTTTTTCTAGGAATACGGAGACTTAAAATGTCATTCTCATCATCTCAACAGGTTATAAAAATATTTTATTCAAGTGTAAAAAAAATAACCTTTTGCCAAGACAAAAGATAAAAATTAATACTTAATATAAATAAATAATTACAAGATAAAAAGAACTTTTTATATACAACCTTTTTAAATTTTCTGTTCAATTATTATGCTCAATATGCTCAAACTTGTACATGATAATATGAAGTAAATAAAAAATAAACAAACAAATATAGAATACTGAAATGTCATTCTGATTTCCATAGTAACGCACGTATATATTAATAATTTAGTTGCTAGGACCACCCACTTAGCAACCAATAATAGTGGATTGAATTACGGATTTCTTCCGAAATAACTTTTCTTACAAAACATAATTAACTGAAAATGAATTCAATTCTACTTTAAGATGGCTAAAAGTATTAAAAGAATGCATTGGCATCGTGTTCTGATATATTCTAAAAGTTTCAAATGTCTAGCTAGTCGGGAAGTTAGTTAAAAATCGATTGAAAGATTTGTACTGGATAAACAACCAAAGGACAAATAAAAATACGAGATAATAAAAACGTTGTAAAATAAAAATAAATCTTTGCTTAAGGGGGGACATGCTCAGCGTAGTCAAAATGGAGCTTTTATGCTATTTTCAAAGCATGATCCTGGACATTCCTCAAACACTGTAGATAATCTATTTACATAATTTTGAAGCCTTATTATCCTTTATATTTATTTTAAACATTTGATGACTGCATATAGTTTTTTTATTACATAAAATAGTATTCTTTTAAACCTCTCGCTCTAATGTTTTAGAATATAGTCATATTTCAGTACGTCCATGTGGAGTGGTGTTAAGATTTTTTATATTTATTAATTTTTAAAAGCATTTATGAAACCATTAGTAAAATTTATGTCGACATTATTATAGTGAAATATTTACAATAAAAAATTATATTGATAATCTCTGTGATCCCAAAATTGACAAGAATTAGGCATTTTATTATTTAAAAAAATGGGCAAGATTTACACATTTAAAGATAATTTTAAAGATACTGGTTATAAGCTATGTCTTTGACCATTCAAATGTGATAAACATTCTACGAATAATGTTTGCTTTATAATAATTATTGACCTAAGAATAAGGTAGTATTTTTTTGAAATACACCATTTCTATTGGCATTTTCCAGTGGCTAAGCTACAACATACGGCCGTAGTCATAAATTGACAAACGATAAATGAAGTAGGGAGTAAGATCATGGTAACGCGCGTGTTTGAACATGTACCGTTTAAAAAAAATCGGTTAAGTCCTAAAATATTACCAATATTGAATACGCGTTTCATTTACGTGGCAAATTTTAATCACGGAGGTATATATATTATGTTACATAGTACTATATTAACTATTGAAAATGACGTATTCTTTAACTCGTGTTAAGATTTAAAACATGTCACTTTCATTTTTCCTGGGTATACATAGGTATGAGTGGCATAAACAAGATAGTGGCATACTTTGACGTTTTGTTACACTGAATGCCAATCGTTATTTGCGTTTTTTGTGATGGTTTATCGAAATATTCTCAATAATGATAGCTCACTATTACATGAAAAAAAAATACGTTTTTAACATAAATGCAATAAATGTTTATATCAATGCCACCCTGACAAATAAAAATAAAGCAATCGATGTGTCAAATGATTTAAAAAGGGGCCTCA
This sequence comes from Rhyacophila brunnea, assembly GCF_057557595.1. Classification (NCBI taxonomy): domain Eukaryota; kingdom Metazoa; phylum Arthropoda; class Insecta; order Trichoptera; family Rhyacophilidae; genus Rhyacophila; species Rhyacophila brunnea. The sequence goes on along the minus strand of NW_028232806.1, from coordinate 34,361,454 downwards.
AAACAGTTCAAACCACTTATACATTTATTTACCTATTACATTTTTTTTTTTTTTTAAAAACCTGGGGCATCAAAATCAGTAAATTCGTCAAACTTCCACGTTGAATCTTCTTCCAGACTGAGTTTTTTGTGATTTCCCTACCGTAATTATTGAAGCAAATTTTCAGTTTCAGTTAAATCCCATTTTTTGATCTCATCCCATAATTAGAGGTCATCCTAGATGTCATATTTGTCTCACTTTCATACAGTTAAACTATTTATTTATGCAAGGTTGTCTTCAAAAAAAAAATAGTAAGTACCTACTGAAGGGTATGGGTTTACGTAGGGTGTTGATTTATACTTTTCCACATATTAAAACCACGGATTCAGGGACATTAAGTATTACGTAAGTATATTTCGCTTGACAAGTAACAATTAATTACTAAGTAACAACATTTGTAAATGCACGCTTTGGCGCGTAGCAAATCGTATTTAGAGGCGACGTTCAAGACTCAAGGGTAGGTTACCGACTGACCGTACCTACTCTCGATCCTTCATCCGCCCAGAAACAGATAACGGTAACTTTCTTTTTGTTTGTTTCGCTGTGAATCCTGGTCTAGCCTCGACTCATTTACAGTTACATAATATTATCATTATATTCCCAACTCTGTCGATTGGAGGATTTTTGATGGGGTATTTAGGCATTATGATATTTGGTATCACTACTTACTTTTTTCCCCCCTTCAAAATGTAACAGTTTTAGAACCAATGTTCCTATTGTGAAACGGTAATAAAATATCTTTATTTTCAATGGCCTTTGCTTGTAAAATAGTCGGCATTATTACTACACTAATATAACAATCACATGTCCAGAGGTTTTCACTTTCCAGGACTATTCAGGACTTTTCAGGATTGAACCAAAGATTCTTGAAAAAATAAAAATTGAATTAACTAGGTAGGTACATTTATATTAGATAGTTTTTAACTCGTTGTTAAGTGTGATTTATTAATTTTGAAATAAGAGAGTTTGAAGATTGAAACCAAGTATTTAATGTTGGTACCTATATTCATTGAACTAGCAGTTTTGTGGTAGAACTTCATTATAATGGTTCCAAAACAAAGTTTTTTTTTTGTTATTCCTAAGAATCTTTGAGTTATTTATCACACGATACATATACTTACAGTGACGTCCTGAGGGGTAAGGCAGATTGAGCGTCGCTTGGGGGTGGCAGTTACTCAAAGGGCGACAAATCGAGGAAAATCATTTCGTATTCATAGAAATAGCTACCTAAACTTAATAATAACGAAAATATCTTTCCGTTAAAAAATTCAGCTCACTGTGTATTACATTATTAAGTAACATAAAAGGTATAACAGGACTGTATTTTTTGTCGAGTTCGCGATGTCTAGTTTACTTCTATCGTCCTTCGAAGTATACAGTGACCAGTAACGACACGTGCACAGGTGATAAAAAATACTGTATAAAAAATGGGGCGGCATTTTGTCTTGGGGTGTCACTGTATACTTATCACGATAGGTTGCAGTCATGGCCACCACATGAGGGGGCGCTGACAAGGCTCTATCTAGCCTGGGGGCCCAAGCTCAAGGGGGCCCGGCGTGACGGGTTGACCAGATAAAAACACACATCACAAATTTGCACTCATAGTTTTAAAACTCGCCTACTTTGACAATAGTGGTTGTTCAATGCATTTTTTGATTATTATGTGTCGATTCTTGACAACTGCATAATTCAAGTGGATGTACCTATTCATAAAAAAAATCGCTAAGATACATTGAATACTTACCCTTAATATTACCTCGAACACCATTTGGAAAACCCTTCTATAGAACGTCACACTGCCTTTAACCTTAGTGATAGGTAGGGGGCCCGCCAATGATCCTAGTCTCGGGACTCCCTTCAGGATGTGGGGGCTATGGTTACAGTAGACCAGGGATGGCGAACCTATGGCACGCGGGATGATTTTGCATGTCACGCGAATGTTTTATTTTGAAGAAAAAATGACCTATTATATATAATACAAAAGAGTTTTACAAATAAATATAATATACATATTATTAAAAAATAATGACTACGAAGCCATGTATATTTTCTTCGGTTTTTAATATTATTTTTACGAATAATATTTACCAATCGATGCGCAAACGGAAACGACGAAATGCATAAAATGACAGATCGCATTGTATAAAAAAGGCAAATACCAAAAAAATCAAGAAAACGCACTACGTTTGTAAAATTAATGTAAATATATAGTTTTATATGTCGGTCCTTAAACTTTATGCATCACACATAACATTACGAAGCCGCGTCGTGAACCTCTGATTTCGGTCGATTTACAATGCTTGAGACTCGTCAGGCAATTTAAATTTAAAATATTCAATCAACAAACTTGATAAAATTTAGCGGCAGTTATTCAAATACAAACAGCTATTTGTTATTTTGCCTCAAACATAATCGCTAAAAATGGAAAAAGAAAAGAAGAATATATGAAGAAAGCGTGGTTAAAATGCTTCCACATTCTCTTTGAATATAGAAAAAAATATTCAAAGAATAAAAGATATAGAAAAGCTAGAAACACGGCGAAAGATAGAAAGAATCTCAAGAACTCAATTGTAATTTTTAATCTTTTTTTTATAGAATTCTTAAAAAAAAAAATTTCCACATGAAAACTGCCCGGCTCGTCAGACAGTCGAAAAATAATATTTGGGAAATTTTGGCACGCGTACGTAAAAAGGTTCGCCAACCCTACAGTAGACCATTCCGGGGATAGGTTTAAAGTCTGTAACAACTTTGACACCCACGGTGGCCGCGCGGCTTAAGCGTTGGACTATCACGCCGTAGGTCTTAGGTTCGAATCCTGGGTCTGGCAAGTACACATATTGTTTTTCAATTTGTGTGAGAGTCAGGGTATGGACCTAATAGGTTGAGCAAGTGGCTGACATCCATTTCTCGTAAAAAACAAAATCTGTTAATACAAACCTCTACCCTGTGGAGGCCCATAATATGATCTTATTAGGATTGGACATGGTCGGAAAAAAAACAGCTGTCAACATAAATAATTCAAATATTGTATAATAAACAAAAACCATAATATTAGGTATCATATACCAAGGTAGAGTAGATCAATTCCGGAGAGTAAAAGAAATATTATGACGATTGATAAAATATAGCATTCATGCCTATTGGAGAGAGACAAGAACACAACGTTGTCATAATATTATGATATGGCCTTCGTAGGCCAGTGTGTAAAGCGCTGTCCTTTCATCCAGTGGCTCCAGGTTAGATTCCCCAATATATAATAAGAATGTTATTTTCTCAAAAGTCTGGGTGTTTGTGATTGTTTCATTTATATTACTGGTTACATTATTATTCCACTACACTTCTTTCATTGGGCCCCATAATCTGTTGTAAGGTTAAAAAGAATATATTAAATTAATATAATGTGTTTTTAATATCCATAACAATTTGATTCATTTTCGCCTTTTGACAAATTAAAAATGGTTGTCACAAATTTACATTTTATAAAACTTCTCTAAAGTAAGGTAGAATATTATATATTTTTTATTGTAAACTTTCAGTCTCAAACAGCTCAACAGTTTATAGTTACACATAGAGTTGGGTTTCGGGAATTCTCGAGAAATTTTCGAGATTTTCCATCCCGAATCTCGAGAATTGAAATTTTTAACATTTCGGGAAATTCCGGATCTCGAGAATCTTTTCTCGGGATTCGGGATTTCTTTATTATCAAATATTAATTGAAAAAACGATTTTCTATATGAAAAAAAGTGGACAGAAAACACAAAATATTCAAAGACTAATCGGGGCATTTAACACAATTAAGCCAACTTCGACTCAAAATGAGCGCAATTTTTGCAACATCAGGGAATTTTATGTCTCAAAGACGTACGCGATTGTCAGACGCAGCGATTGACAGTCTGTGTTTTTTGAAATTCCATTTTAATAAGTAATGTTATGAATTATTTTTGTTTTCCTACTTCTATTTTGTTTGTCTTCTTACATAAATAAAAAAAATTATATTTTTTGGAATTTGTTTTTACGCTGATTTTAGGATTTTACAGTTTTTTTTTTAAATTTCCCGATATCTCGAGAATTCTCGAGAATTCTTTTATGGAAATCCCGAATCTCGAGAATTGAGATTTTCTCGGGAAATAACTCTAGTTGCATACAATATAATTTTAATAGGTTTAAAAAATATATTTTATTATTTCACAGTTGTTACTATTGCGAGTCATCCATTTTCATATTGCCACAAAATGGCGTACAACCTACAGCTGATCAACCAGGACATGCAACAGCAGAAAACCTTAAGGCAGCAGGTTCCCAGAAAGAAAACTCTTCGCGACAGACTGGACGGAAGGGGCAATCGATTCTTCATTCTCTTTCTGGACACCAGCTCTATTCATGGACTCAACCATTTCACCAAGAAGGAGAGGCACCCAGTGGAAATGTCAGTAAACATGTTTTTAAATAGCCAAATAAGTATGTTTTGATTTGATTATAAAAACTTTTTCAAATATTCATGTTGTGTAATTTTTCCACCAGAGTTATTATCTATTTTTTTATTAAAAGCATACAAATTTTATATACATACCTAACTAACATGAGTTCGGTGACAAAATTCGTGTCATAGAATGAGAATAGAATACCGTGTTAGCCCTGCGCTGGCATATACGGAACTGCTGATAGCAGGAAAAACAGGTTGCAGTAACTGATAGGTCAGCATGCGCACCAGTGATAATAGCTATAAGCCAGGTGTTCATCCCTAGAATCAAACCGCAGATTGGAGTACGAGGAAAATGCGAGATAAAGCTGACCGTGGGTGTGATGATGTGTGATAAGGCAATCTGCGAGTATGAGTTTGTAATAGTTGATATGAAATCCGCTAATATCAAATTGACGCCTTGTGCAGCCGGCCCACTGATCAAACCATGGATCACAACGTATTACATACTAATTTACAAATTGAGTCAGCATTTAGTTATAGTAGAATTTTGTAATACTTGTGTGCAAGTTAGAGGTGGGAAAACTGGTCGATTTTAAAGACTAAGTATACTTACTACCAGTATAAAAAAATACTTAGTATCAAAACTTGTTCCAAAATACTTACTAGTATTTGAATACTATATAGAGCGCTTGGCGTGCGTATGCGACATAAGTCTCATACTAAACTGGAACTAAAACTTAACTCCATATTAGTATTTAAAATATCGGCTTCAATAGAATCGCTAAAAATACACTGAGCTGGGCTTTTCGAAATGTCCCATTTATTATAAAATTTTAAACACATTTTAAATTTATGAGTTGTTTTTATGTTATGTTATAATATTCTTGTTAACATAAAATGAATAACAATGATTTTTTTTATGTAAAGTGCGTCACCTCAGTCACCTCACCACATTTCTGAGGGAATAATATGCTGCTACAGAAAATTTATGACCTATTTTCCATACATAAGATGATGTCATTCGCATGCATAGACTAATAAATTAAAATATAATTGTATTCAAGTGCTAAATAGTATTGAAAGTCTACCAACTAGTCAGCGAAACTCGCGATGATATCATCACAAGTTTTTTGGAATAAGTTTATTGTGCCACACGTACTGAGTATGGGTAGTTTCACCCGATACTTGAGTACACAAACTGGTGACAGTATTTCCAACTCACCTCTAGTGTAAGTGACCTGACATAAAAAATGGGATGCCTCCACCAAAGGCAGGCACACATTATATGTTTTTTACAAATATCAAATGGCGAATGGAAATAACCGCTTTGACTCCAGATCATTACACCAGTCAATTCTTCACGCTACATGGTGCCTTCGCTGGCAGGCTCTTTGACCTTGGTCTTGTTACCCGTTCAACATGACCATGTGGCGGAAAAATACAGGATGCAAACCACATCCTCTGGGAATGTCCTAAAATGTGTACGGAATTACATACCAAATGTAGGGTCCCGTGAAGCCCGATTAAGACCGGGTGTGGTGCGGAGCAGGTGTGGTTTGGTGTGGCTATTTACTTCAATGTGTGTAAGTGAATATGAAATTATTTATATCAAATTCTATAGGTTGTTTTTTAAGTCGATAGCTATTTCAGTTAAGTATAACACTATTATCAAGACTACCTAATATTGATAATGGTATTATAACCGAAATAGCTATCGACTTAAAAACCAACCTGTAGAATTTAATATAATTTATATTATCATTTTGTACTAATTTTAAATACCAACCTGTAGAATTTAAAATTTACAATTAAAACAGTTTTTCCACAAGCAATAAGTTTTGAATTTTATATTATGTTTTTGTAAATTAATCAATTAAAATTATAGCTTCCTATGGATAGCTATAGTAGGCTTTGCTCTATGGGGAGCTGTCTATCTGAGCTCCAGTACTTGGAAACGTTATCAGGATTCACCCACCGTTGTCTCAATGGACAGAGACATGTTTGCTTGGAACACGACCTTTCCGTGCGTCACAGTATGCCCTCATAAGAAACTTGATGAAAAGAAACTAAGTAACTACTTAATGTAAGTACATTTTACCTTTGTGTGCGCGTGAGAACTCCAACTCACTGAGTCTATCCTTGAGACCTGCGTCCTGTATCTCTTTCCTGAGACTTTCTGCCTAGGGATTGCAATACCGAAAGAAAATGTCAATACCGGTTTTTCGGTATTTCTTATTGAATACCGGTATTTCTTAAACATTAAAAAAATAGAAGTAGGTGCTTATCAATAAAAATATAGCTATTAAAATCTTTTAAAAATATTATTTTATAGCAAGAATCTCCATACCTACATTTATTATGTTGACATTTAAAAATATGTAGGTATTGATCATAATTGTAGAACTAGTGATTTTTTACAAATAATTTGAATAATATATTGATAATTTTAACAAAAGCCTTCAAAAGTGCAAATAAGTCCGGCTGCAGGAAAAGCTTCTTAAATTCAACGCTTGTACAGTCATCAATAATTATAGAATAATTGAACATTTTTGTCACGGACGTTTTCTATTTCGAAATAATATTATGATAATTCATCGCGACAATTACTTATATAAATATATTTGATGAAATTTGTTTTATTATTTTTTCACCTCTGTTGGATTCGCTCAATATATTTGCATTTTAGCAGCGCATAACTTATAATTCATTTTCAAAAACGTAAACGAGTGTGCTTTCTTAATACCTAAAATTCCGGTATTTTGGATTTTTAAAACTGGTATTTCGGTATTGAAATACTGGTATTGCAATCCTTATTTCTGCCATCTAAGTTGATGATAATAGGCTTGCAAATATTACTCTATTGGTGCCAATGTGGTGACAACTATTACTGATAAAGTGGTTTTGTATTGGTGATTGTGGTTTTGTCTTCTATACCATTTCGCTATACCAGTGATGCACAATCCCCGGCCCAAAATCGATATCTGATGTAACTAATAAATTAAAAATAATCAAAATGTATGTCTGGTGTAGTATAATATAATATTATTATATTCAAATAGGTTTTGCACCACTGCGCTATATGATTCAATTAATTTGAATCTTTTAACTTGAATCCGAACGGAAATTTTATTTCGATGAAAATCTAAAAAATAGGTCGCTAATCCGTATCAGCAGGCCTGATCTAACATATCACTTAACATCAAAAAAGAGCTAGTTGTGATAAATATATCACATTTATTACTTTATGTAAAAAAGTTAACCATCTGAACTGTCAAAAGGTGATATCTTTTAACAGCCCCTCTCTTGGCCATGCTAACTTTGACAACGAGACAGAGTATGTCAATTTTACATATTGAGAATTGAGACACAAGATCCGACTGTTTTGATGCAATGTCGACATGTCTACCAACCTAAATATTCACTATATTACGAATTAGAGATAGACGCCGCTAACCGTTTAGTGTAAAGAATACATTCCGTGCTAATTTGAAAGAATGAAAATAACGGAAACGTGCTGTGCAAAAACATCTTCATGGCTACGTAAGGAAGCGCTGTTGGCGACTAAATGGGAGGAGCTTGTAAGTTTAGAATGGAAGTGTGGTTAAAAATGGGAGGAGCATGTTGGTTCACAGTTTTAACACGTAGCCAAGAAGATGTTTTCGCACTATAGTGATAACCGTTAAGAATAGACCTGCTTATATGAGTAGGTACCTAAGGTATTTTATACTTGTCCCAGAATTATCTCATTAAAGTTAGCAATCCTTGTGTCACAGTGACAATTTATTTATTCTTCACACTTTGGTATTGCATTATTAAATTAAAATTTTGGAGTACTAATATGAGTTGGTAAAATTTGTTTGTTATTATTACAGGAAGTCAAAATTGAAAGACAAAGAACTTCTAGAAAAATTCATAAAGGGTTTGGCTATAGCCAATTATTCAAACTTTGACTCCGTACCTTCGTATCCCCAGCTTGAAAGTAAAGACTATATGCAACTCTTAACAAATCTCTCAATGAACTTTGCCCCAGGTATAAATATATGAACATTATTATCTCAATAATCATCAGATTTGCTGACACTAAATAAAATTTTAGTTTTTATTACAAGTATACCTATTGAATAAAATTGCATACTATACATTATGTATTTATGTTACATTTAGGTTTGACAATAGGGGCGTCTGGTGTTTCGTTGTTTCTCGAACCGACAGTGACTGAGCTCGGATTATGTTATGCAGTCAATTCTAAAATCGCTGTCTACAATTCTCCAGAGTAACGTATATTTACTATTAATTTTATAATTTTATTATTTTTGTTCAATACAGTGGAACCCCGATCTACCGTTCTCGCGTAAATCGTTTTCCCGCACGGATCGTTCATTTTTAAAAGTCCCGCCAAACACCCATAAGAACAATGTTAAATAGTCCCGCATTTACCGTTCCCTGATTTATCGTTTTCCTCGATCTATCGTCTAAATATTATGGTCCCGTCACAAATATTATCCTGATTGACCGTTTTTGTTGAATATTTTTCATTTCGCTTTCGTAGAATTATTTATGATAAATACTATTAGACCTTTCAGTCGCGTCGCTTTGTTTGCGCAGGTCTATCGACGCTCAGGCTTGTCTCGCATATTGTATCATGAATTTTTATAAGTCGCCTCTAAAATGCCCCACATGAAGAAAACTAGAACTCTTGCTGAGAAACTAAAAATAAATCAAGACATCAAAAAAATCCAGGAAAAACATGAGTTTTTTTTTTAAATTTGTATATTTCCCGCATTCATCATTTTTTTCTAGGGTCCCTTGAAAAACGTAGAATCGGGGTTTCACTGTACTTAATATACTTGTAGGCTGTCCATCGAAATAGGCTGTCAAATGCCGTTCATTATATACAAACTATTCGAGTATCCAGTTGTGACTTTTGACTTTTTTGTTAGTTCCGAAAATTATGACATTGTTTTGAAATGCTATCTAAGGAAATCTGGCAACATTTTGTGAATGGTTGGCAGCCCTTATAAATAAACAAGAATTTTAGAATGCCATCTTTGTATTAAAATACATAATTATTTGGAAAGATAGTATTTTAAGAACATCACAGAATTTTTTAAAAGTATCTAATAATCTAGATGCCCTCTATGAATCAATCCTAGTAATAATAATTATTACCTTGATTTAATAATATAATGACCGTAGCCATCTGTTGGTAGAATTTGAAAACATCCACAGGTATCGTAGATATCAGGAAAATATCTGCAAGAAAGATAACTGGGTTAGTAGTTTAAGCGCGAAATATATTATGGTGCATGTCGCCTACTATGACGTGACTTCTTGGTGCTTAAAATGTTATCAGACTGGACGGACAGACGAGATAACTCTGCCTGTCGGCCTGTCGATCACGGCCTCATAGAGCGAGAAAACTCACTAAAGACATAGAACCGATTAAAATTCTTTCTTATGTTTAGGTATAGATATTCACAAAGATGGGATGTAGTAGAAGGAAATGATACATTTTTTGTTCACCCCCTCGATGGAGAAATCTTTGCTCAGATTATCAACCTTTCAACAGGTTACGATGTAAGTATCAAAAGATGTTGGTAAACCTTTATACAGTTTAAACACACTACAATTAGTATCTTATTAACTATTAATCTTTTCTGTGCCGCAATTAGTTAATTGGTGTAATTAACGTACAAATAGGGCTTGCGACAGTTAAATGGTTAACAGCAAAGACTTAAAAGAAAACCTTTATTTGTGTTTCTTCAAGAACTCAACGAGCGACAGACAGCAATCACCATAATACATTACCCAGTGGCGAAGGTTGGAGGTGAACATAAATAGTGCACACTAAACTTTGACAGTCATACGTATTTGTTTTCATTGAGCTAAGACTACAAATTGCAGATGTTGTTCGTTAGTTTTTAAAATTCAATTAAGCCCTACGTAATCTAAGACATAATAGATATGATATATATAGAATATATAAGACATAAAAACATTCGTCTATCTAAACAATATCTAAAATTATGCCATTAACACATTCGCTTGTTAGTGATATGACACATTTTTTAATTTTCGATTTAGATATATAGAAATGACTTATTCTATAAACTTTGTATCGTATTCCGTTCCACAGTACAGGACGTCTATGGACGTCCTATTATATCACATTTCACAAAATACGACGTCTATAGACATTGTGTCCGCGAATGTTTATTAAACCATACACAATTTTAGAAAATTTATAGATAGAAGAATATTTATTAACTATTATGGGTTGGTTTCTTTCGACCATGTCCGATCCTAATAGGATAATATGGGCCTCCACAGAGTAGAGGTTTGTATTAACAGATTTTGTTTTTTACGAGAAATGGATGTCAGCCACTTGCTCAACCTATTAGGTCCATACCCTGACAGACACAAATTGAAAAACAATATGACGTGTACTTGCCAGACCCAGGATTCGAACCTGAGACCCACGGCGTGATAGTCCAACGCTTAAGCCGCGCGGCCACCGTGGGTGTTCGTTTTGGCAGGGCTTAATAAATTTAAAAAAAACTAACCATCACCATATTATGCAATCAGTATTTTTAATTCAACAAAAACTATTAAGTAGGACTGAAAAAGTGTGCACTATTATGAATGCTGTATTTCGAAAACGTTACAAGTCACTATTGTGTTTTAGTCAAAATAGTGAAAACAATCCTATATAAAAGAAAATAGTGAAAAGTTTTTATGTAAAATATATTATTTTATAGTAAGCGTTAACTATTGTCTTCAAAAAGCTACAAAAAAATATCTTACATTTGTGTATTTAGTTAGGTAATATGAAGATTTTTGCAACTTATGTCAGTCTTTTTTAAAATGTGACATGTAACGTTTTCGAAATACAGCATTTATTTATATATGGGACTATTATTCATTGTAAATTAATAAACAGTGTCTCAACTCTAAATTGTGTAGAAATAAGGAAGAACATAATACCTATATTAAATATGAACAGGTTTTCCTCCACGGCCCTCTTGAGACTCCTGACATTGCCAGTCAAAGACAAGTTTCTGACGATGGACTCTACATGAAGTTATATGTCACAGCAATCACCATTTATACAGCACCAGAAGCAGCAAAGTAAATATCATTATTAATTTATAACGTGTTTAACATTGAGCCAATATTTAGTTAACTATTTTATTCATTTCACTGTGAAGAGATAAATGATTTTATAGAAATAAAATATTGATATCTTAACATAGTTGGCATCAGGAGTTCACCAAAATTTTGTGATGAAGTTTATTTCGAGGATTCTTCTAATATATAGTTGATTGGCATTTTAGCTCAATTAAGCGGAATGCCACAAAAAATTATTAATACAGCTAGAACGCTGTAACCTGGCAATAATTTTTTTGCCTCCCCGTTAATCACAGGCACAATATGTGGATCATTAACGTCGTCATGGTCTTATTCATCTCATTTTTGATGTTTCGATATAATGACTTCAACAATTGCATCTTCACAGCCTTCATTTTCATTGTAATATTGTACTTGCTACGAACGAACTTGGCATGGTACTCATAGATAACAGACGTATATATATATATATATATTTAGATTCGTAAGTTCCATACAAGAAGATACCCCCTATAATTAGTACCATCTATTGGCGTGACTAGAAGTTTTGATTATGACAGAACCATAGATCCGAACCCAAAAAAGTATTTATAATTATAAAAACGTAATTGTGACAAAAATGAATAAAAGTCGATATTTCAATTCAGATAGGTACACTCTATTGCAATGATAATAATATTGACAAATTATGAATAACAACATAAATTCATGAGGACATAATTATGTAATAATATTAATAGTAATGCACTCCCACCATGGAAATTATTTGTCAGCACTTCCTGCCAGATTGATGACTTCTTAATTATTTCATATTATGTTTCATTATAAATTTTCATCGCTTGCTGTTATTCTCGCAGTCAAAACCCTAATGATCGACAACTGATGTAGATTCTGAATCAATAATTTTAAAATCTACTTAATGTCAAAATATAAAATGACAATGATCGCCATTTACACTTTTGTAAGAATGCCCAAATATAATATAGACATATTATATAGGTAGGTACGAAATTTACTCAAACATAATCTTCTTTATATACCTACCTATTTTTTTTGTTTGCTTTGGTAGATTTGCAAACGTGAAAATTACAATAGGTAGGTACCTACTATCATTATTTTGATGCCATGACTGCAAAGAAATTTCAAATGGCATACAAGCGTATAATACCTATAAACATAATATAATAAAAGTAGACTTACCCATTAACTTATTTGATAAGCTATCGGATTGCAAAACCTTTTTATCAATATGGTTTAAAAACGCCGAACAGCAATATTATTATTCTGACACTTGACATTATGTCAACTCGAAAAATATTACACGACTGCTATTGTTTTGAAAATATCTGATCGATATCTCGAATGTTGATTGGCTGGACCATGGGTGAGCTCTGATTGGTCATTGAAATGGCCTTGTGTCATGCGACTTCGTGTGTGACCAGTGACGTCCCTAGACAAAATGCCGCCCCTAGGCAGCGTCAAAATGCCGCCCCATTTTTTTTATCATCCTTTCATTACTCCAATATCTAAGAAATGTGTTGTATGAAGCATGGCTCCCGCATCCTGAAACGGGCCCCCAGGCTAGGATCTTTGGCAGCCCCCCTACCTATCACTAAGGATAAAGGCAGTGTGACGGCTATTAGAGCGAATTTGAGATATGTGTTTATTTCACTTATCGAGCCCGGGACCCAGGCTAGAGCCCTGTCAGCCCCCTCTTGTGGGGGGCATGGTATGGATGGATACATTACTAACAAAATATATACCTACCACTAAGCTGAATCATAAAAAATTAAACTTAGATATTAATAAATAAATTATCAAATAAATATAATATTAGTTAAACACTTACCCAAATCACCAGAGTCTGAGATGCCATTTGGTTGATATGTCTGACACATTTGGTCTGTACCATTTAGTAATACCTACGCAGACGTAATATTTTTACACCATTTTTTCTATGCCATTATTGTACCCTACAATATGTAAACACAATAATTTTCCTCGTTATTTTTTTAATATAAACCTATTTTTAATCATAAATATACTATTAATTAATAGTCTCAAGACTCAACCGTTGATGATTGAAATAAAATACCCAAATCCACACTATTATCAGCAAAAAACATGTTTACAAAAAATGACTTAAAAGAAGGTATTGTTATTCACAGCACGATAAATACGATATAATCTAGATAGGTACCTACTAGTGTACATTTTTATTACAATTAGCTGGTACTTAATATAGTATGCACGAATACTAATTGATTATGAATTATGACAAATGTCAATGGATTAATAATCATTATGAATATCTATTTTGCAATAGACATCCAGCAACTTTTAAATCTCGGGAGTGACTAGCAAAAATATTTGGATAAATTAAAAAATACGGAAGTATGTACCTACCTATAAATCTCTACCATAATGTTCCTTGTTTCGTCACCAACGTTGAAATCTATATAGGTAATATTATTTTGTTTCAATACCTACCTACCTACGTCGCTTGTTCGGCGCCAGCTATGGCGCGACGGCTTTTGCGCGTATACCTACATCACTGTTATGAAAGGAACTCTTTAATCTGAGCAAATGACATTATATTATTATATTATGACTGATTTATTATGGTTTTTTGGTGTTTTACATTTATCATTTATAATGTGTCTACGTAGCAAGAGTAGTAAAAATATTTTTTATTGGCATTTGTATACGAAACCGAGCAGTCAAAAATATAACAAAAATTCCTCGCGAAGCGTGGTGACATCATACTAAAATATAGTAAGTACTGGATAAAAAAAACATCCGGAAAAAAACATCTCCAACGCTCTGGTTATAATATAACTAATATAGGTAGCTATTTCTATATAATACCAAATAATTCTACTCGATTTGCCGCCCTTCGAGTATCTGCCGCCCCCAAGCGACGCTCAATCTGCCTACCCCCACGGGACGTCACTGTGTGTGACCGTGCTGCCATCTATTCTGAGAACTGAGTATTAGGTGGTCACGTTCGCTGTATGTATCTTTCACCCCCCTGATGGTACTCCACTGCTAAACCCTCCATTCATAGCCCCTTAAAGCATCATATTATTTTTTTCTTGAAATTATGTGTAATAATATGTATTGTGCTCTTAATTTTACTGTCTCATTTGAGCGAAATGTTATCCCAATTAAGCAACATGAATTATTGTTAGTTCCTTGACATTTGGCCCAAATAACTGGCTGCCCCATTTAACCGGTGGCCCAATTAAGCGTAATCATATTCTGTATAATGTTTACTATGAGTTAGGTAAATAAAATTATGATTCAATTTGTATTTCAGGTTAAGTATTTTACAGAGGAAATGTAGATTTCATACTGAATCAAATCTGAAACATAACCCTGTATACAGCTACAATTTATGCAGAGTTGATTGTAGAATATCTCTCAGTTTACAACTCTGCGGATGTATACCACATTTCTATCAACCTAAAGGTTTGCTTATATTTCAAAAATATCAACATTTCACTCACAACACTACTGTGATGGCAACACCAGTTGCATCGATTGACGTTTAATATAATATAATTCATACTTGTAGGTAAAGAGAAAATATGCGATGTGCCAGGTTTGCACTGCTTGGGCACTCATGAACGTAAGTAAAAAATTTATCTATATTTAATTTTCAGTAAATTCCTCTTTTTCTACATAAAATTAAACAATGAATATTTTTCTTACAAAAATAAAATTATTTATTTCTATGCCAGGAAAATAATAAATTCTAAAACAAAATAATGTTGACATGTATGGCAGGCTTTTAATTTTGTAATCCCTCTATTTACATTTTTTTGTCAGTGCCTTCGGTCAAGTCGGGGTTTCAGTGGTGTATGCTTTGATTTCAGAGTACCTTCTTATGACTATGAAGTAACTGACTGCTTTATTCTTTCAGAATATCTTATGACACTGTACGACCCAAAAACTAAAAGGAAAGCGTGTGAATGTTTGCCGAACTGTAATGATGTCAATTATGTTGTACAATCAATGGTAAATAATGAACACAAACAATTATAAAAAAATAAGAATATTGAACATACATAATTTGAAGACATCTCATGCATAAACATATAGTAAGAAATAGTTTATTAAATTGTTAGCAAGTGCAAATACGTATAACAACTAAATATTTGGAGTGATTCGTGACGTAGGTAAGTAATAATTAAGGTATTTAATTGATAGCTACCTTGATTTAATATACAAAAACCAATGGCCAACATAATTAACGCAATTTGATAAGCATTTTATGTAAGAACTACTACTAGTTAAATTCGTCATAATTAAATATGATGCCGGTAGCTTAATTGGAAAAGCACACTGGCGAAAAACCCAACGGTTACAGGCTCAAGTCCCGCCGGGTGACGTATTTTTTTCTAAAAAAAATTGTTTCTAGTGGGTATATTATTTATGCATGAAATGTTTTCAAATTATGTATGTTCCTAAATTCATTTTATATTCTGTCGATGTATAGTTTAATATTTTTTAGTATTTCTCGGCTTTTCAGCATTTGATTTCATTAAAAAAATCGTCAATTATAGATGCATTGTGCTTCCAAGGAATTTCCAGGTAGGTACTATATAAAACTGTCCTGAATAGCATATACAAAGATGCACCAGCAAGCATAAAACTTCATAAGCAGTATTCTTATATTTGCAAGTGTACTCTGGAAGACCAATTCAGACGACTTGATTGGGAGAACAAAGGACCCCCATTAACAGAAACTAGGGACCGAGAAGAGTGGAGAGAGCTCGAGGAGGCTTTTCTTACGTGGTGGATCGACCCCGCCTATTGATGATTGTGACGTAGTTGTTTTTTCTTTTCTAGTTCAAATATAAATAAAATACTTACCATTGTATTTCAGTCGTTGCAGAGTTGGTTCCTCGGTACAAATCTTCAATGGGGAATGGTCTCGTACCCAAAATTAAGATTTAGAAGAGACATTATATTTGGTTTTACTGATGTACTTGGTAAGTTTTTCTTTCACTATTTATCACAAACGTTTTTATATAGAGATGTTAATATATTCACATTACCAATGGTTAGAGTATATGCTTCATAACTTTGCACTCCGGCTCTAGGATTAAAACATTTTTTTATACATATGTATTATCTGTCTATTTATTTACTATATTAGGCCGGGAATATACGGGCAACTTCGTGTTGCTGCTGCCGGCAGTGGCAACTCGGAGATCCCCAATTTTTCATACAAAACTCATAATGGACGCACACACAGCAACTCACTG
Source organism: Rhyacophila brunnea (assembly GCF_057557595.1). NCBI lineage: Eukaryota > Metazoa > Arthropoda > Insecta > Trichoptera > Rhyacophilidae > Rhyacophila > Rhyacophila brunnea. The sequence goes on along the minus strand of NW_028232806.1, from coordinate 34,344,591 downwards.
CTGCCGACCTCGGCAGCTGCAGTCGACGCGTTGCCCGGAACCGCCGAGTTGCCGCAGTTAATTTGCGCCGCGTCAAACATACACTCGGCAGCGCTGGCTGCCCGGTAGGCAACGGTAGCAACAAAGGTAGCAACTCAGTCCCTCCCATCTCTACGCCTAGTCATGCGCACCGTCATTCCAGTCCGAGTTTTTGTCAAAGATGGACGATAATAATTTTGACACGGACGCTTTTATAAGTGACATAAAAAACTATGAGTGCATTTGGAATCTAAAATGTGATTTGTAAAATGTACCGTAGTTGCATAAATAGAGTATGAAATTCACCATGTCCAGCCCTTTGAGACATGATAGGATGTATCCGAAATCTGAGAGTTTTTCTACGTCTTCTTTTATGTACTAAAAGCACAAGCAACAATACTTTCACAAACAACACAGCTTCTCCTTCAACATTCATTTTGGATATGAGTCGATATTCGTTCGTAAACTCCAGCTCCCGCTGACACATTTGCTGCCAAGCACAGCAGCATGAGTTGCCTTGGTCAGCAGCTCGTTTGCTGCCGACTACGGCAGCACGAGTTGCTGTAGTCGGCTGCTCGTTTGCTGCCGTATTATATTCCCGGCCTTAATACAAGTAAATATCATTAAAATTTGATATAATTTTATGCGAGGTAATCAGGCAAAGAGGCGTATCAGTATTTTAGTAAAGACTGCAAAAAAGTGCACAAAATTATAAAACTTATACTCTACAATCATAAGACTGAAATTTTGAATGCTGGAAATCGACAATATCGGCTACTAAAATCACAAAAAAAATACATCTAGTAACACTTTTCTATAATGATTTGTTAAAAAAGCAGGTTTGCTAATCCCATAATCAAATCTCGTAAGAAAAATAGAAGTATTTATACATTTAAATATTTTTAAGTGCATAAAAATTGCATCACTTTATTAATAAAAGTAGGTACGTAATTGTTGACTTTTAATATATTCTTAAATTTTGAACAATCTAATTAAAAATATACATATTAAATCTGATCTCGAAATCACGGAATTCAAGAATTGTGTCACAGGATTTAGGGATCAGAAAAACCAACAGGATTCCGGGATTTTGAGGTATCTTAAAAGATTATTTTACCTTTCTCCCCTTGTGAATGAGATAGGTATCTATTCTCTTAAAAATGCTATTAGCAAGAAAAGGTGGACATAAACCAAATTTGACAAAGTGAATGGTTTATGGCGACATGGTAAGACTCTTTTTCGACCAGTCATTATTCATTTACATATTATTATTGTCTATCTTGAATAAAAAATAGTTTAAATTATTTCCGGTAACTGATTTAAATACTATTTGTTTCCAGTGTCTGTTGGAGGAATGGCTGGACTCTTCCTGGGCTGCAGTGTCCTCAGTTTTATGGAGATTGTCTATTTCTTTACACTCCGATTGTATTGGTACATGGTCAAGTATGATTCCAAAAATAAAAAGAATCCTTCAGTATTGGCTATCTCAAAATGATGAAAAAATAGTCCCATGGATCAATTGAACATTTACAACATTTTAAAGCCACTGTCCAACCCAACTATGATTCTTACTGAATTAAGTATGTCCACATTTAATTTTAAATATTGTATATGAATATACTTAATTGGATAGGTATTTAATATTACATTGAACAGTAAAAATGATTATTGTAATAACCACAATTTATTAAGTAATAATTAAATAGATATACAGCGACATCTAGTTAAGACTCCTCAAAGTAATCTGTGAGGTGCATTTTATTTATCAGTAAAAGATTATCTCCTAACTCTATTAATAGATGTCACTTTGAAATTGCAACTTTTAGTGTGCTCACCCTCTGGCCTCACAGACATATCCTGACGTGCATCCACAGTAGCGACAGCATTAATAATTTGACTTTGTTTGCTTGTTCGTTGTTTCGGGCACTACTTACCTGATGTGTCAGACAACTTTTATATATCGAATATCTTACCAAATAATCAATTTACATGAAGTTTATTTTATGTAAATGTCAAAAAATAAATCAAAAGATATGAGAGTGAATCAGTAGTGCACAAATGTTGTATGTTACCGAAGTTTAGAAAAAACACAAAACACATGATACACTTGTGCTGTCCAAATAAGGTATTTGAGTATTTCATTCAAATACATGATATCCATTTCATCTTTGATTTTCAATTGATTCGAATCATTTAAATTCGATATTCTTGAAACATAATAGCGCCTATACTCGTGCATGGCTTTACTTACACCAATAGTGTATTTTAAATTATCGCGATAATAACTGTTTACATGTATAAGTGCTAACTGTCTCTCCAATCTCATTCTTCAAGCGTATGTGTTTACACATGCATTTTGTTGTTATGGCCGTGATAATACGTACCGTCAGCAGTAAATCCATGCACGTGTAAATGAGGTATAAAACATTTGACATACAGCATCTGTGCACCAATCCATCTAAAAGTCCTTACTAAATTGGGTACATTTGTATTTATTTGTGTTTAGAAAAGAATAAAACAATCAATTCAATGCAATAAATACTTTTTCATTTTATTAACAATTTTATAAAATATTTGAATGCTGAGACAGGAGTCTTATTTAAATTTATTAAACTAAGAAACATTTTAGGCGAAATAATTTTCAATCACGAGAAATTCCTGTATAAGCAAGCAATTTGCATAATAAAATATCTTTAACAATGTCACATAAATCTTAATAAAATTCTATCATACAAATACTTTTATCTAAAACACTATTTATTATGTACATGGTCATTATAAATCAAAAATTATAATAATAAAATACTCTATTCAAATAAAAACATTGAAAATAAGTCTTCAATTTTATTGAAAGTTAACACTGTTTGCAATATTATAATTGTAGTAAGATACATTGGTAAATTGAACAGACTGACGACTATTATTTCTGAAATTTTTATTTGAATGGGTTGCAATAGACCTTAAATTATCAGAAACAGTATTAATTTTACAGATATACACTATTTTGGAACCAGCTACCAAATTCTGATAAAGGTGGGTGCAAGACGGATTCTTGTAAGCCACTCAAAATCATTGAATATGTTGGGTTGATTAGGCACACCGCCAACAGTATTGAGATCGGATATAATATTATTATCTACGTCTTAGTTAATGTTAAGATTGACACGTCCGGGGCCCAAGTTTGATGATTGAAAAAATTAGATTTCTGAGAAATCCAATTCCGTCAAGGCGAAGAGGGTATTTTTCTTATAAAAGAAATGTCTCACCGTGTCTTAATGGCATTTCAAAATATTAGTCCTCAATCGAGGTACAATATTTCAATCAAAACGAAAGGTTAGCAAAAAAATTGTTGAAGTTCTCAGTTGAGTAACAAACATGACATGCTTAAAAACACCATAAAGTAGGGATGGAGATGAATCTCATTTAAAAGTATTTGAAGACAAAGTGTTATAGCACCGTAATTTTGCACCTTTGTCTTTTGGGATTAGATCCTAACCCACTAAAGATTAATTTTTAAACATGAATTATAACACATAAACACACGCACCCTGTCTGAGGCTATCATAACAACCTCACCTACCCTCGTCCTTACCCTCATCCCCATAGTGGTGACCCCTAGACAAAACCTCATCACCATTGCAACAGTGGTGATCGGAGAATATTCCTTTATTTTTGTAACTTGTTTGCTGTGTTTTGACGAGTATTACGTAGCAAATTGACCGTGCAAAATTCCGTTGTTTCCCACGATAAACAAACCGTTATCCCACAAATTTTAATTTTTCCAAATTTACATTACAATACCCACCGGACCATATTTTACATCACCACTGCCGGAAACGACCCACCAACGCTCGGACAGTATCCAGTGGAATACACCCCCCACCAGATCCGGGAAATCAGCGCACACTCATCAGGCTTTACCGTAGTTCACCTGAGTCGCAGCATCAAAACCATCATTCTGCCCTGAGGACAATTCGGACAGCTCTTCAACATAGTCCAACTTCACTCGGAGCATCATCACCAGGATGGAGCGACCCGTGAACGCACTGCGCCAGGAGACCACCTGACCTCCCGCGTTTTGCGAATGTTACGTAACAAGTCGACTGCATACGTACCTGTGGGTGTATCATGGATCTCCCATCATAGTATATATAAGTTATGATAGTTTGTTTAAGTACCTAATAACCATGCTACTTTGTAAGATTGTCAATAAGAAAGGCTTGTAATATCAGTTACGAAATCTTGTTGACGGCACGTACTGAGGGCAATCAACCCGCCTGAGTTATTTGCCCGACGACAATTTCATAACAACACATAATATTTTCTTGATAATGTAGCTATTTGTAATAATTTGGAATGTGAGCAGAATAATACGAATCATTATTATCGCAAGTAGGAATGCAGTCATAGCAACTTTGTATTAGGAAATGTATTGTTAATTATTTTATAATGCAATGAGGAAATGCTGAAAGTGTCATATTTGCGTGAACCCTGCTTAGGTCATGCAATAAACAATGACATGCCTTTTCAGGTCGTGTGCCCCAAGCCATTGATGGGTTTCCTTTGTTTGAAATCGGTATAAAAGCTCGGGGCACGAGAGATCTGATAACACACGTCATAAAATCATTCTAACATACAGTCGAACCTCTGATCAATGAATAGTAATTTTTCTCATAACGCATCTTCGTAATCTAACTGTCAATCTCATTTTTAACTATCAATGTACTGTCTGTAATTTTTGTATCATTTATTGTTGAGGGAAATAAATCGGGTATTTACTTACATTGCATCCACCTTCTATTCATTGAAGTCAACCTACCTACCACATCCAACACCCTCCTCTTCCCCTCACAATATACCCTTAGGCATGTTTTCCCGCGATAAGTACACCGTTATCCCATGAATCGTTTTCAAAATTATACTTCAAGATGCCCACCGGACAATATTTCGCTGGGTATGGCACCACTGCCGGAGGCAAAACCGCAGCACCAGCGCAGCAGTCTTCACCACAGATCAACTGGGTCGCGGTCCGAATTGTACACCGTGCGACAGTATTCACTCCAGTCAGGACCAATTTTCCAAGCGCAATGTCGCCTGGTGGAATAGGAACCCATCTTGAAGATATTGATATGCACCTCCTTAAAGAACAATTCATCGGTAGTCAGTGCCGATGAGCGGAACGATCTGCGACTCCTATGCCGCAATCTCTGCTGTCCCCTGAAGACACCGATCGATCACAATCGGAGATTACAGCGCAAGATATGGAGATAATTCAATATTATGTTATGATTCGAACTCTAGTAAAATAATCACGTGTCACAGTTCCAAACTGTAAATCAAGTAAAAGCTCGATTTGAATATTCTTTTTTGTTTTGTGGGGATTAGCATGGAACCTCAACTTAAAATACGAATTATTATAATATATTTAAGTATCTAATAATATTTGTTACTATGTAAACTAGTTGATAAGAAAGGCGTGTTTCATGATTCACACGATCTGGCTGACGGCACAACGTCAGGTCAGTCAACTCATTTAGCAATTTGCAAGCCATCAAATTTCATCATAACACATTTGCTTTCTTGATAAAATGTAATTATTCATAAGAATTACTAGCAACATTGTAACGAAGAATGCGTGATTAAGCATTGCATTGCCATATAAAGCAATCCGGAAATGTGCTAAACTATCAGATTTGCTTGTACCTAGGCAACTCACAGTAAACAAGTGACATGTGGTCACCGGTCAACGCTCTTGACCTCAGATGAACCTTCTTTGTTAGAAATTTCTATAAAAGCTCAGAGTGGGGCAAATCTGATAACACACGTCGTAAAATCCTGTTACCCTACAGTCAAATCCCTGCTCGTCGATTCAGTTAATTTTTCTCATAGAAAACACGCCTGCGTAACTTAATATTAATCATAAATATATCGTCTGTAACCATTGTATCAATTAATATTGTTGAGGGGATTAAATTGTATTTACTCAAACACGCATCCACCTTCGATTTATTGAAGTCCACCTACCTACCTCATCATCCTCATCTCCCCTTACCAATAGTGGTGACCCCTTTAAAGTAAAAAATCAATCAATTCAGCTGATGAATCTTTACAGACTTTATTGCGTATTTTATTTTTTATAATTTTTCACTGTGTTTTTTTTTTGAGAGAGTTACTGAATCGTCGATCTCGTATTTCCCGCGAAGTATTTGAACATCCGTTTTCCCGCGTATTTTTTTCTATTAAAATCACTTGCTTTTCAAGATGCAAAATGGACAATATTCCACTGGGTATGGCACCATTGCCGGAGAAAACACCACAGCACCGGCCCAGTAAGCAGCATCACAGATCAGCCGCGTGGCGGTGAGGATTCCACCATTCTGCCCGGAGGACCCTGAAATGTGGTTCTGCATGGCAGAAAGGAGGTTCGAGGCATCTGGGATCAAAACCGACGCAACTAAATTCGGATACATCCTGGGAGCACTGGAGCCACGCTACGCCGCGGAAGTACGAGAGATCATCCTCAATCCACCTGAGGAACGAGCATACCAGCTTTTAAGGACGGAGCTGACGCGAAGACTGAGCTCCACTCAAGAACAAAAGACGAGGCGACTCCTGGAGCACGAAGAAATTGGAGATAGGAAACCATCACAATTCCTGCGTCACTTGCGAACCCTCGCAGGCACAGCCATGTCAGACGAAATCCTGCGCACAAGGTGGATGGGCCGCCTACCAAACACCATGCAAGTGGTCCTGGCCACACAGAAGGACGCCGACTTAAACAAAGTCGCAGACCTAGCAGACGCCATGGCCGATTCATCATCGAAAGCCACCATTGCGGAAACTACCATGGAGAACATGTTTGACAGCCGGATCAAGCAGCTGGTTGTCACTGTACGCCAGGAAATCTCAGCACTCAGCGAAGAACTCTCCAAGGACTTTAACCGGGATTCCCGCCCAGCAAGCAGGCAGTCACGTCAGCCCAGCAGAAATCGAAGCGCATCCCGAACCAGAGAACGAAGCCAATCACGCCACGATATGTGTTGGTACCATCACAAATTCGGTCAGCAGGCGAAGAAGTGCGTAACACCGTGCACTTTCGCCGAGGGAAACGCGCAGGGCGCTCGCTAAATGCGGCAAGCGATTTCAGCCCTACTTCAAGCCGTCTTTTCGTTACCGACCTCGCTACGCAAATTCAATTCCTAATCGACACCGGCGCAGATCTTTGCGTTTTCCCACGCACGAAAGTGCAGGGGCGCCGAACAAAAGCACAATACGAACTTTCGGCCGCAAATGGATCGATAATATCAACATATAGCAGCATCACGATGACCCTGAACTTAGGACTACGGCGAGATTTCACATGGAATTTCGTCGTGGCGGATGTCACAAAACCCATCATTGGCGTTGATTTTTTAATTCATTTTGGATTACTCGTCGACGTCAAAAACCGCAAGTTATTGGACCAAACGACTCATCTTACGACTTCTGGACGCTAAAGCACATCGGAGATCACATCGATCAAGACTGTCGCAGGCAAATCCACATTTCATGGATTACTGCAGCAGTTCCCCGACCTTACTTGTCCGGATGGAGCAGGAAGAGAAGTCATCCACAATACTCAACATCACATCCGTACCACTGCAGGACCATCAGTCGCCATACGCCCCAGACGCCTAGCCCCTGACAAGCTGCGAATCGCCAAGAAGGAATTTGACACCATGACTAGACTCGGAATAGCACGTCCATCCGAAAGCTCATGGGCCTCACCGCTTCACCTGGTTCCCAAGAACGAGGATCAATGGAGACCATGCGGAGATTATCGCGGATTAAACGCACGAACCATACCAGACAGGTATCCCGTGCGGCACATCCAGGACTTCGCGCAATCACTGCGCGACAGGAAGATTTTCTCCACAATTGATCTGGCCTATAACCAGATCCCTGTTGCCAAAGAAAACATCCCCAAGACAGCGATCACAACCCCTTTCGGACTGTTCGAATTTCCGTACATGTCGTACGGTTTGAGGAATGCAGCCCAGACATTCCAGCGCTTCATCGACGAGGTGCTGCAAGGTCTGGACTTCTGCTATGCTTACATCGACGACATATAAGTCGCGTCAACATCTGAGAAAGAACATCTGCAACACCTGGAAGTACTATTCAAACGCCTTCAAGAATACGGCCTGGTAATGAACTCCTCGAAGTGCCACTTCGGAGCAGAGGAATTCAAATTCCTCGGCTACCTAGCTTCCAGCACGGGAACCCGGCCACCTCCAGACAGAGTTAGCGCAATACGTGACTACGCCCGACCCGAAACTCAAAAAGGTTTACGGCGGTTTTTAGGAATATTGAATTTCTACAGAAGATTCATTCCTAAGGCCGCAGAGATGCAAGCTCCGTTTAACACACTCCTACAAGGAAAAACGTCGAAGAAAGAGCCTCTAAACTGGACACCAGAAGCAATCAAGGCCTTCGACGTGAGCAAAGAAAGTTTAGCACAGGCAACGCTGCTACATCATCCCAAGAATGAAGGAACACACTTGGCAATCATCAGCGACGCATCTGACACTTCCGTCGGCGCGGCACTGCAACAACGAGTTGACAACCAATGGGAACCGCTGGCATTTTTCTCTAAGAAACTAAGCCCAGCGGAGCAAAAGTATGGTGCTTACGACCGTGAATTACTAGCTATATACCTAGCTGTGAAACACTTCAGACACATGATTGAAGCTCACACGTTCACGATTTTCACCGACCATAAACCCATTACGTTCGCTTTCCAACAGAAATCCGACAAGTGTTCGCCGAGACAATTCCGCCATTTGGATTTTATCGGCCAATTCACAACGGATATTCGCCACGTCGCTGGAAAAGACAATGTTGTCGCTGACGCCTTGTCAAGGATCGAAGTTAGCAAGCATTTTCATGGCCATATAAAGCAATCCGGAAATGTGCCAACTTATCAGATTTGCTCGTACTTAGTAAACTCACAGTAAACAAGTGACATGTGGTCATCGGGTCAACGTCCTGACCTCAGATAACCTTTCTTTGTTATAATTTCTATAAAAGCTCAAAGCGGGGCGAATCTGATAACACACGTCGTCAAATCTTTGAAACATATAGTCGAATCTCTGCTCGTCGCATTCAGTTCAACTTTTCTCATAGCAAAACGCCTTTATAATTTAACTTTAATTCTAAATATATTGTCTGTAAGAATTGTTCAAGTATTGTTGAGGAGAATAAACTGATATTTACTCAAACACGCATCTACCTTCGATCCATTGAAGTCCATCTACCTACCTCATCATCCTCACACCTCCTCGCAATAGTGGTGACCCCTCAAGAGTAAATCAATCAATTCAGCTGATCAATTTTTACAGACTTTACTTGCATATTTGATTTTATTTTTATAAAGTTACCCTGCGTTTTCTTTGAGAACAGTTGAACTGAATCGTCGATCTCGTTTTGCCGCGAAGTATTTCAACATCCGTTTTCCCGCGTATTTCGTTTCAATTAAAATCACTTGCTTTTCACGATGCCCGCCGGACAATATTTCGCTGGGTATAACAGCATTGCTGGAGACAACACCACAACACCAGTCCAGCAGACCACACCACAGACCAGACCAGTAACCGACAGGATTCCATCACCTTGGCCTGAGAACAACTGTTCACAGACTTCAGAAGACAGTTCAGATTACGGCTCAGACACATCACAGGACACCTCCGACAGCGGCCCCATCAGATTTGGCGCCCCAGACTCCAACATCACAACCTGGTCGTCATCAGGAGCCGGCAACTACAACAAAATGATACTCGCCAGGATGGAACGACTGGTCGCCGGACTGCGACGTGTAGCCGAACAGGATGAATCACACCAACCCACCAAGGATTCGCATCCTTGCAGTCATCAGTCACATTCATCCAACCGCCAGCGCAGCCGAATCACCGGAGCACCATGGACCTCGCAGCAAATCAGGAGGCAGTTCCGGTGCAGCCAGAAGCTGACCAGTGCATCACAGGCGTCACGACAGAAGACACCAAGCAACCCGCTTTGGCCATCGTCACCCGCCAGGTGCACCCAGACTACATGCTAACTCCACTCCGTTCAGGCAAGCTTAAGATTTTCCTACACACACACACACACATTAACGTAGCGTCAACCCACGAAATTAGCATCTCTAGTTACATTTAGAAGCAGCAACCCTCGACTTCATCCCTAAGGCATTTTACTCGAAGGACCTATTCTAAAATAATTAGATAGTTTCCTGACGATGAGTAACTGTTCTAGGCGACTTTGATATTCCAACTTTAGACTTCTCAAAACTCAACCAACCATTTTTCAACCCTTCCTAGTTTCGATAACGCACTTTCAAACTACTCCACTGCACCCTGTTAACGCACATACAAATGATATGTACTAACAGAGCAGCCTCTAAGCTCATCCGAGCAGGCGCGAACGCCCTCGACAGCTTATATCCCTCTTAGCCCTGTGGATCCACTCACAAGCTAAGTTACCCCTTTCCACACTTCTGCACAAATTGCAAGTAGGAAAGGCCAGAAGATTTCATTTTACGAGCAGCCGAATGACAAATTCCCTCGTACTCAATGTTTTCAAATGGCCCGAAAATACCTTGGTTGAACCCACAAGCCTAAACTAAATTGGACACTCTATCAAATAATTCAAGTCACAACCCCAGCTTCTGCATAATAACTTAATGCTATTTTCATTCTACCTATGTTATGTCAATCACCTCTACAACTTGTAATAAAAGTGCACACACCACACATATAACAAGGAAAATCTAAGTGAGCCAGACGAATGACGACATCAAAATTAAGAAACCCAAGCAATTCGTTATTTTCAAGGACCTCAGCAAATCAACACACGTGTTTGTACGTGATGACACAGTTAAGACTCCACTTCAATCCCCGTTCAATGGACCATATGAAGTCATAACACGCAACACACGTACTTATGTCATTTGCAAACATGGAAAAAATATCACGGTTTCAATCGATCGTTTAAAACCGGCATATTTATTTAACGAAAACAATTTGCATACACAAACAACGCCGACAAAGGGAACTGACCTCGGTCAAACACAGTTTGTAACTCGAGCCGGGAGACGGGTCCGTTTTCCAGAGAGACTAGGTCAGCAGCATGCGAAAGAACAATAAACCATAAATATCGCACACGGCACGCGCCGCCGGAACGTCCAAGTGTCGAATTGCAAAATGACGACACGAGTTTCATTGTTATTACAAAACCAGTGCAAGCAAAAAAAAAAAAAAACCATACGAGTGACCGAAATACAGGTCAGTGTGTTTTTCACAACGACAAAACGCTTCGCAAGCAAGAAAATAACAATACATATTGGATCACACAGCTGGACTAACCAGTGTGAAATACGAGAGCAGTAACGAATCAAGTTACTAACGCCAACATCCGATAACATGGGTTCCCAGCAGACAAAAGAGGAAATCGTACTGTCACAAGCCGCCGCGGGTGGCACCATCATAAATGACACATCAGCAGCCAACCAGCTTTCTTGGACAACTTTTGCAATGGTGATCATCATCATCGCAGCAGCAACCAGTTTCCTGTTGTGGATGCTTTGCAAGAAACACCTCACAAAAAGGATCCTCAAGGACATCAGGACAGACGTCCCAGGATCCCGAGCACCACCAAGACAACTATAACGCAAGAGTCACCATGCTACACACCGTCTATCTTCCTGCATCACGACCTGCCACACCAGACCGCTAGGGGGGGGGTCTGTCGGGACTAGCATGGAAACTCATCATGACATATAAATTATCATAATATATTTAAGTATCTAATAATATTTGTTACTATGTAAACTAGTTGATAAGAAAAGCGTGTTGGCATGATTCATAATCTGACTGACGGCACACGCTGTCAGGTCAGTCAACTTTCGTAGCAATTTGCAAGACATCAAATTTCATCATAAACACATTTGCTTTCTTGATAAAATATAATTATTCATAAGAATTATTGAGCAACATTGTAACGAGTATGCGTTAGCAAGCATTTTCATGGCCATATAAAGCAATCCGGAAATGTGCCAACTTATCAGATTTGCTCGTACTTAGTAAACTCACAGTAAACAAGTGACATGTGGTCATCGGGTCAACGTCCTGACCTCAGATAACCTTTCTTTGTTATAATTTCTATAAAAGCTCAAAGCGGGGCGAATCTGATAACACACGTCGTCAAATCTTTGAAACATATAGTCGAATCTCTGCTCGTCGCATTCAGTTCAACTTTTCTCATAGCAACACGCCTTTATAATTTAACTTTATCAATTTAACTTTAATTCTAAATATATTGTCTGTAAGAATTGTTCAAGTATTGTTGAGGAGAATAAACTGATATTTACTCAAACACGCATCTACCTTCGATCCATTGAAGTCCATCTACCTACCTCATCATCCTCACACCTCCTCGCAATAGACATCTCAACATCAAACATAATTTGGCAGGAAATCATTACAATGTAAACACGCAACTTTGAACTGTTGCGATTAGACATCTCAACATCAAACATAATTTGGCAGAAAATCATTACAATGTAAACACGCACCTTCGAACTGTTGGGATTAGACATCTCAACATCAAACATAATTTGGCAGAAAATCATTACAATGTAAACACGCACCTTCGAACTGTTGGGATTAGACATCTCAACATCAAACATAATTTGGCAGAAAATCATTACAATGTAAACACGCACCTTCGAACTGTTGGGATTAGACATCTCAACATCAAACATAATTTGGCAGGAAATCATTACAATGTAAACACGCAACTTTGAACTGTTGGGATTAGACATCTTAACATCAAACATAATTTGGCAGGAAATCATTACAATGTAAACACGCAACTTCGAACTGTTGGGATTAGACATCTCAACATCAAACATAATTTGGCAGAAAATCATTACAATGTAAACACGCACCTTTGAACTGTTGGGATTAGACATCTCAACATCAAACATAATTTGGCAGAAAATCATTACAATGTAAACACGCACCTTTGAACTGTTGGGATTAGACATCTCAACATCAAACATAATTTGGCAGAAAATCATTACAATGTAAACACGCACCTTTGAACTGTTGGGATTAGACATCTCAACATCAAACATAATTTGGCAGAAAATCATTACAATGTAAACACGCACCTTCGAACTGTTGGGATTAGACATCTCAACATCAAACATAATTTGGCAGAAAATCATTACAATGTAAACACGCACCTTTGAACTGTTGGGATTAGACATCTCAACATCAAACATAATTTGGCAGGAAATCATTACAATGTAAACACGCAACTTTGAACTGTTGGGATTAGACATCTCAACATCAAACATAATTTGGCAGGAAATCATTACAATGTAAACACGCAACTTCGAACTGTTGGGATTAGACATCTCAACATCAAACATAATTTGGCAGAAAATCATTACAATGTAAACACGCACCTTTGAACTGTTGGGATTAGACATCTCAACATCAAACATAATTTGGCAGAAAATCATTACAATGTAAACACGCACCTTCGAACTGTTGGGATTAGACATCTCAACATCAAACATAATTTGGCAGAAAATCATTACAATGTAAACACGCACCTTTGAACTGTTGGGATTAGACATCTCAACATCAAACAAAATTTGGCAGAAAATAATTAAATGTAAACGTATATACTTTGTAACCAAACGTCAACCTATTGTCATCTACAATCCATCGAGAGTGTTTTGACCTCACATCATGGAATCGATACTGCAAAATCTAGATTGAAATCAGAAACTACAAACATAGCCAATGGGAATTCTCTCTCAAATATCTGTCTCACCAGGAAGAATCATTTCTCCAAATGAAGAACAAACCAATATTAATGCTACGAAAAGAGTCCCACAGTTCTATAAACGCAGGACCCATTACTTTCCCCATTCTTTACATTGTAAAAAAAAAACTATAGTATATGCCATTGATGGCCAGTGCGTCGGTCGATCGCGAACGTATTTTTGGTCGATCGCGGACATAATAATATATTATACTATTTCTTGTTCAAACGAGTCAAACTTACTCGACGTTCCAGCTCCTAAAATCCGCTAGTTCTTATCTCTTCTCTTACATATCATTATCAAGAAATACAATCATGCGAAAACACAAGTAATGAGAGCTTGGAAGAAATTCTACAGGAAAACTATAATAAATTAAATGTAAATTCCTATCCTTGCAATTTGACGAGTCGGTAGATTACACGAATATTACACAACTATGCGTTTTTATTTGATTGGTTTTTAAAGACATGTTTGCTTCACAAGAATTATCAACAGTTTTACCGATGGAGAAACGATCCAAAAGAGAAGATATATTTAATGCATTTAAGTTGTATATTAATCGTACTCGAATTCCTAATCATAAACTAGTATCGGTAACGACTGATGGAGCTCCTGCTATGGTTGGGAATCATGTTGGATTTATTACTTTATGTAAAAATGAGGAAACAGTACCCACTTTCATCAGTTATCATTGCATTATACACCAGATGGCATGGCTCCCACAAGGAGGGTCTGACATGGCTCTAGCCTGAGAGGAGCCCGGCGTAGCGAGTCGATCAGTTAACCCTTTACTGCATAGTGTCGCAAATTTGCGACATTTCAAACTATTTCGATATAGCCAATGCCATCTGTGTAAATTATCAAATAATATCCTTTTTCGATGCCTAGAAAACTGTTTTACCATAAACATCTTACTTTACCGATTTTGTTTGGAAATTTCAAGAAATAAAGCATTTCTGCATTATAGTCTCTGCATTTCTGCTTTGACAGTTGACGAATTCGTATGTACGCGAAAATCCGCATTTGTAAATAAATAAAAAAAAATACAGAAGATTGAAATTGGTTGAATAAAAATATCTACACATCAAATAAGGTGTGTACATTAGTTTTTTATAATTGTTTTCATTTGGTTTTGTATTTTGTCATACTAAAATGTAAGATTTCCAAATGTCATAAATCTGCGACACCACGCAGTAGCATACAAAATTTAATGAAATTTTCGAAAAATATTTTTTTCATTATTTTTCCTTCATTCACAAGGCATTTTGACACCAAGAAAAAATAAAATTTTTCAAAAAAAAAAAATCATGCAGTAAAGGGTTAAGTAAGAAAAACACAAACCAAAAATTTGCTCAAATAGTAAAAAAAGTTGCTTGCGACTGTCGACTATTTTTCTGAAGGGATATTTACATTTTAAAATACATAGCAGTGCGATGCAATATGATGTGATATGATTATTGATGTAATTATATAATAATTCATATTGTATTGAATTTATTTTAATTATGTTTCCTGGCGAAGGGTTGCATGTTATTTGGCTACTACAAAATTTCAAATATTCGATTCCTTCTACTTGCTGAAAGCATTGCTCCTTCTACTATACGACCCTCTAGCGTATCTGAACCAGGAACCTCAACTACTACAGAGACTGTAGTCAATACCAATAATACTCATACGATTACTGACGGCATTGACGGGTTGCTCTTATTACCCAGTGTTGAAAAGACAGTTCTTACGAATCGAAGATCCAAGCGAGATCCCAAGGCAATATGTTTGACTGATTCTGCTCTAACAATAAATGTAGCACCTAGCACATCAGGTGTGGTTAGCCCATGTACATTGAGAGAAGATTTTTCAAAAGGTGTAAAAATTAAAACGGAGCGCCCCACAAAAAGGTCAAATAGGAAAACGAGCACCATGTGCAATTACTGTGGAGTATTTTACTCACAGGACGCTGCTCTTAGGAATGGCGCTGTTTGGATCGAATGCATGAACTGTGCTAAATGGTATCACCAGACCTGCACTATCTCAAGTTCGCCCCAGTTTATTTGTGATTCCTGTGATGACAACCTAGATGTAAGTTCCGGCAGTGATTGGAATCCAGAATAAAGCACCGCTTATCACTGTATTACCAGTATGATTATTCAACTATCACTATATTAGCTGTAAGATATCACTGTATTACCATATTGTCGTTATATTATCCTATTGTTACCTTATGTTTTATTTTTTAATTTTTGTTACTAAATAATAAGAAAAATTAAAATATGATAATTTCTTCATTTAATTAAGACATCGATACAGCTGTACCATTACATTTGTTAAATAAATTGTAATTGAAAATGTGTGAAAATCTAAATTGTTTTCTTAATATCACTATATTACCTACCTTTACCCTACAGGTAAAATGTGTAACTACGTCGAAATTACAGTTAATGTGTAGGTACCTACTTAATTTTTTGTGTTACATATCTTAATTTAAGTGAAAGAAAACCTTATTATATTATTGTCGTTAATTCGATTTTTCTGTATCGTTATTTTAAGTAGTATAGTTAAAATATCTGTTTTCAAAATACATATTTGAATTATAAAAATGGGTTTTATTGTTCTCGCATGATATTTACAAGTGATATCAGTCGATCGCCATAAATAATTTTTTCAACTAGTCGATCCTAGAAAAAAAAGTGTGGCCACCCCTGGTATGTATATATAATACATAAATTAATAATCAAGTAAAAGATTGATCAGAATAATGCGATAGCATCGTAATAAATAAATTGATTATTTTTGACTAAAATCTTCCATGAAGACTAAAATTTTTAATCGAATTTTAATATAACAATCAAATAATCAAAAATTAATATAACGGTCAAAAAAAGAAGTATTACTCAACATAAAATGATTTTAAATCGGTAACTCGTAACTACATTTCCACATATACTATCTACATTTGTGTAAAAGCAATCATAGTCCCTCAAAAACATTGATACCTAAATAACACCCCGTACAGGTTCAAAATGTTTGTATGGTATCACCATTGCGATTGGCATATCAGTTGGCCAAATAAAATAATATAAAACATCGTTTTAATAAAGAAATGTTATTATATGTTTATGAAGCAGCATCCGACATTGACTCGAGAGCTACTTCATTCAACAGGGTTACCAGATTTAATCACGGTACGTTGATGAAATGAAATTTTCCACTGTGCAGAAAAACTACAAAGTTGGATCAACCGCCAGCGCAATGTCGCCCAGTGGAAAAGAAACCCATCTTGGAGATATAGATATGCACCTCCTTCAAGATGAAGATCAATTCATCGGTATTCATTGTCAACGGGCAGACCGAGCTGTAACTCTTATGCCGCAATCTCTGCCGTCCCCTGGAGAGACTGATCTATCACAATCGGAAATACAACGCTCGACAGTCGTCATTGCGGAGAGCAGAATATGGAGGTAATTCAACATTATGTTATGATTCAAATAAACTGGTAAAATAATCACGACCGATTCGCAGTACAGATTCCACCATTCTGCCCTGAGAACCCAGAGACGTGGTTCTGCATGGCATAAAGGAGCTTCGAAGCGGATGGCGTCTCCATGGACGCAACGAACTTTGGTTACGACTTGGAAGCGCTGGATCGTCACGCTGCGGAGGTGCGAGAAGAGATCATCCTTCGCCCTCCCGAACAAGGAGTGTACAAACTCCTCAAATCAGAACCGAATTGAATAGCATCATAATGACATTGTTTTTTGTTTTATAACTCCAGCAATTACATATTATTTCAAACAAACATCGCCATCAAGCTGCGACTCTTATGCCCCAATCTCTGCTGTCCCCTGAAAAGACCGATCGATCACATTCGGAGATGGACAGTCGGCACTGTGGAGAGCAGAATGGGGGGTAATTCAATATTATGTTATGATTCAAATAAACTGGTAAAATAATCAAGTAAAAGATCGATTTGAATATTCAGATGGCATCATAATGACTTCATTGTTTTTTGTTTTATAACTCCAGCAATCGCATACCAAAAAATCAGATTTAGAATTGAATACCTTGAAAGAAGAACCACTTAAATCACCTTAAGTGGTTTTTCGGTTCTCGTTGTATTTAGCAAGGTTTATAACCTGGCTATTAGCTCTCAAAAAATTATATCTGTATTTGGTCAATAGAGCTCGTTATATTGATTTAAGTTGGGACACCTCACAAGTTGTTCTTCCATCTAAGATTTTGCGGCCATTTAAGTGGTATCATAACCTCACTTTTATCTGTCAGATACATTTGTTGTAATTGTTCTTTTAACATATATTTTCGTTTTTTAACCATAAACAGACATCATATAATATCAAGAAGTAGTAGAAGATAGCAAGACATGTAATTATGATTAATTAATCACATAATGATCATTCAGAGTGACAATTGTACACAAAATGAAACAATCTCGGATGCATCTGATAGTGACAATGTCGTGTCAAAAAATCTTGGAGTGTAACGTAAAAAGTGTAAAGAAAATTGGAAGAAGGAAGTAGCAAAGTAAAAAAGGAATTCTGGTGTAACATTACAGCAAGTACTGGGAAAAAAGTTAATGGAAAATCTTTTGTTTGTGTCCAAAAGTGCTGTCCAAAACAGTGCTCGGATAAAATTGAATGTGTAGTTCAAAAAGAGTTTTTTGATAATCTTTGGAGCATTGGTAATAAAAATGTCCAAGATACTGCTCTTTTGGCACTTATTGATACAATATAACTAATAAAGAAATGTAATGCTACAAAATCAGGGGAAAATAGACAACATTCCTCTGTATACAACTTTTTGTGTTCTCAAAAACGAATAAATACTTTTTAATGTGTAACTTATGTTTTTTAAGTCCGATTAAATATAATTATTCTTTAAAACACTTTTTAGTTAAATTTATTACCATTTCCTATACATAATTTAACATTTTGTTCCACTATCTATTTAAAAAAACACATTTCTATAATTTGTACCCTGCTGTGTGGAATAACAACTTAAGACCTTGGGTCATTTACAAGGCTATATTTTCTTTACTAAGATAATGAAAAAAAAAAAAAAATATTACGTAAGTAGCTGAATAATGTCAAAATATTATATCAAAAGCATACATATGTAAATATATCCTATAATAGAAAGAAAATGTTTCGAAATGTTTAACACTGAATATCTCAGAACAAGCTTTTGAGGGTTAAGAGGTTCTTCTTACAAGGTCCTCAATTGTTTATCAAAACAAGAGAAAAATATAAATCAATACACGGTTGTAGATGCATTTTTATCTCGAATTCAAAATAAAAGTAATGAAGTCGACCCTCAAAATTCAAACTATCATTTTTTATTATTAGCTGTTCCACCAGGAGAAAGAAGTTTTTGACCAGATGGAAAACAAACTAATAATATGAATTCTATAAAAATAATGTTAGTCCCAGAAACACAGGACCAACGACTTAGTGTACGTCCTGAGTGGCAGCGTTCGGCGCAGCGTTGAGCGTTTTGCGCAACTAACCGTGTGTGACAGTGTCTTTTTTTGGTTATACATTTATACGGTTATACGTTTGAGTTGCGCAGACCGCTCAACGCTGCGCCGAACGCTGGCACTGAGGCCTCACACTTACACTATTACTGTGCCATAAATTGCAAAGATAGACAGCACAGTGAGTGTTACATATAAATAAGGAAAATTTGTTTTGAATATCGTGATTGCATTATAATGGATAAATTATATTCAACACGGCAACTCAACATAATTATTATGTATCAAGTTAATTGACATATGGATATGATGTGTGTATAGTTGTTATACGAGTACTTTTCATTACGAGACCAACAATTCCCAGCATCTGTAGATAAACTGGTGAATTTCAATTCGTCAAAATAGGCATAGCTCCTCCCGATATACGAAGAGAAATAGCGGCGAATGTCGAAAGAAGGAAGCAGACGCATGATCCCAGACACCCACTCCATGGACATCAAGCAGAGACCTCAAGGCTCAAGTCCAGAAAAAGCTTCCTTAAAAGAACAACGGAAGTGGATTGCCTCCCAGAAGAGAGTCGTATCCAGAAATGGAAAGAAAGACTCTGCAATCCTTGGATAGAGCTAACAGAGGAACCCTCGCCGGGACACGAACTTCCCTTCGATGTCTGGAAGGCACTGAACAGACTAAGAGTCGGTGTCACAAGGTGCAGGACAAACCTCAAGAAGTGGGGTGTCTTAACCGGCGAGGATGTCTCATGCGAGTGTGGGGAGGTGCAGGATGCGAAGCATATGTTGGTTTGCCCTAGAATTGGGATTGAGTGTGTTGAGGAGGACCTGTTGAAGGCCAAAGACAGGGCGGTCTCCGCTGCAACGTTTTGGAAAGGAGCGGTGTGATCCCGGACACGATAAGTAAGTAAGTAAGTAAGCATATGTATGACAATTGAATGAGCAATCATCTTATTGCAAGCTCATTTTTATTAACATGCTGTAATGCTGTAACTCAGAAGCTACAAGCGTACCCGATGGGAAAACTCCCTAAAATACCGGGAAGAATCATTTGTCGACATGAAGAACATGCCGATATTAATGCTACGAAAAGAATTACACAGTCCTAGAAAAGCAGGACTGATCACTTTCCTCATTCCGTAAATTGTAAAGAGAAAAATTATTGTATGTAAAATAAATAATTAAATATTTAATAGATTAATCAGAATTATGGGATCATATGAATACGTGTATTAATTAAGGCGCTAAGTACCAAAATAATAAAAACTGACATTTTTATAGAAAAATGTTCTACATACCAACCGCCAATCACTTCAACTATAGTCTAAGTGCCTCAAGCAAGTCAAAAAAATACAGCAAAATAATTAAACCTGTCGACGATGTTAATCCGTTGGCGTGTTTTATTTATAATGGTGTAAGTAGCACTGCAGTGGTAAACGGCATTCAATATTAAATACCTGACTATGGTGTGTTGACACTTGCGAGTTCTTAATACCTAAAATTATAGAAGCTGCCGTGATTGCTTCACACTGTAAAACTACATTTTTCAAAAGGTCTGCTTCATAAAATTTTACTGCAATGACTCGGTATTTTGTAACTACAGGCAATACTACTTTTTGGTACTTAGAGCCTTATTTAATACACGTATTCATATCATGAACCCCATTTGTTGTTTAAGCACTTGTTACCAGGGAGTTCTTATGTCATCAGATTGGCACAGATAAGGATTCAAGCAACTTCATTACAATTCATTAATTTATCTAGCCATTGCTGTAACCTGTCTGCAATCATGAATCATTTTATTGTTGGGGGATAAATAAATTGGGTAATTTCTTTTATCACACGCATCCTTTGAGTAACATCATTGAGTTAACCTACCTACCTCTCCACCCACATCATTCCCTTACAATAGTGGTGACCCCTAGAAAAGAAGAACTCCATCACCAATCTCCTTACAATATTGGTGACCTCGTAAAGTAACTTAAATTCAATTCAGCTGATCAATTTCTACAGACTTCATTTCATTTTTATTATTATATTTTCACTGCGTCCTCTGAAAAGTTACAACTCGATTGGATCTCGCATTTCCCGCGTAGTATTTAACACCCGTTTTCCCGCAAATATTTTTGTAAAATCACTTGGAAGTCACAATGGCCATCACCAGGTCAGCCATCACGAAACTCCACACCACGGTCAGGGTCAACTCACAGACACCTGACCAGCATCAAGAGGAGGATCGCACCACACATGAACCCAGGACAGCAAGGTCACAACAAGACTCACGGCAGCACACACCAGCCGCTTCATCATCTCCATCATCATGAACCGAGGACAGCCCATTGAGATTTGGCCCGCCCGACAGTCCACATGAGTCCGAGGACAGCAGGTCTACGCCATGGGAGGATTGTCCAACACCGAAACCTGATTATCACCCAAACCATCCTAGCCAGGATGGAGTGACTGTTCGCCGCACTGCGACGTGTGTCACCAGACGACACTCAGCAAGCCACCATGGGCCAACCCAGCATCCGTCAACCGCATCCGTCTAGCCGCCAGCGCAGTTTAATCACCGGAACCCTGTGGACATCACAACAAGCAAGGAGGAGGCAAGTCCGGTGCAGTGAGCAGTTGGATGGAGCACCGCCAGCATCACGACGCAGATGGCAGAGCAGCCCGTTCTGGCCATCGTCGTCTACCGGTAGGTACGTACTGACACGAACAGAAACGCCGACCTTCAGTTAGTGTTTGTGGCAGAGTATGGTTTAACGACATAACTATACAAATCTAGCCTTGTAGTCAATTCTACTTCTCAATAGCCGTGCGACAACCTCACAACAAGGTACAAACAGGATATATAAGTCCCATGGTTCTAAACTATGGAAGGAGCAGGAAAGAAATGGTCGAAAGAGACCATGAACAGTTAACCAGTAGCGTATTCGTTTAGTAATAGAAAGTAAATGTATACTGTTAACCTTTTCTTTTGTAAATTTAATAAAAATTTTACGTAAAAATTTTCGCCTCAGAAAATCGAGACTGCTCAAGTGTAATTGGAACACTGTGATCACAGGCCTCGAAATGTCACGTCGTGAAATTTCAACGCGATCTATTTTGAATATAAATTTCCGGGTAATCTCCATTAAACTTAGAAAATAAGTTATGGGAAAGATTGTTTACGTAAAATTTGACAAGTACATGCTTGAATAATTTTTATATGAGTAAGGGAAATGTATGAAAATTGGAAAAGAAAATTCAACATTTATAAATTTATGTACTGTGCAATTATGAGCGATGAATTTTAACACTAATTTTATTGAAACAAGATAGAAGCGAACTATCATTATAAAAATACTGTAAACGCGTACCTATATTTATAGACGCGTAATTATAACTATAGATTTTGTTATTACTATAACTCGCTAACTATAATAAATGTTATAAAAGTAACAATTGGAAAAACTTGAGATTCTGGTATAGATGGGTTTCTACCCATAAACAATAATAAATCTTAGTCGCATCCTAGGTAAATAAAGGAATCAAATATCGCAACTAAAAACACAAATTAACACGCAACCTTGAACTTTAAAGAAAATCTATTTCAATCAAATACGCGGCCCAGCTGTGTTGACTTGCGAGATAAAAATAGATTAAAGGTTGCATTCAAATTACTATGTAAAAGTTACCATGAAAGATTAAATAGGTTAGTAACTGCTCATAATTAACGTCTTGTTAAGATCAAACATATATATATATACTTAAGTAGAAATGTTAAGTGTAATATTATAGTATTTTCACGTAATAATATTCGTCCGAAAGGTAAATATCGAATGAGAAAGCTTCTGCGGGACCAAATAGTTTTATTAAAACTTAGTAAAATTCTATTGGCCTAAAAAGGCCAAGAGTGGTGGAAAGGACCAGGACGTGGGTGTCACCCTTTCGTTCTGACGTTTTAAATTTAAAGACTGCCATCCCCTTATCTAGTACACGAATACCTATTCCGATACCTCGTTGGAAAGCTAAAAACTTTCCCCTTCGTTTGAACACGAAAAATTATATAAAATCAACTATTTTGCTTACGTCATCGTAACTACGCATTTGAGAAACTTGTTCTAGAGGGTGTTTAAAACACCCCTATTGAGATTTAATTTTGCGGGAATAAAGTAGAGTAAATTTAACCCGACTAAAGTAGAAGATATCTCTATTAGAAAGTTGTCAGGAACGGGAGATATACGTAAATTTATCTCGTGAGAGAAAGATATAGATCTGCTATCCTTTACGGACTGTTTCTTATTAAAACTTCATCCTGAGGGTATAAAAGGTGACACTTTTTCCCGAATATTCATTAGTTTCTACACTCTTCACCAGCGATCTTCAGCAAGCAGCAGTCCTCACTGCAAGTTTGCGAGACATGGTTCTCAGTACATTCGCGATACATACGTACAAGTAAGACCCCTTCGGCGGGCGAAACGTAACGCGAATACCATGTATCTGTCGGTAGTGACGTATGCCGCTAAACGCAGCGCGAATACCACGTATCTGCCGGTAGTGACGCACGTCGCGGAGTAATTTTATTTTTCATTACGCATCGTACGAGGTGACGTAATCGGGATAAATTACGCGATCGAATTGTTTCATAAGAACAAATTAATAAATTCAGATAATAATAATAAATTTTACAAATTATTTCGGGATTGTAAAATAAATTTTTGAAACTTTATTAAGTAAACAATAATTATAAAATCAAATTTTAGTAAATAAATTTGTCAATATAAATAAACAACTGTGAACAAGTATGTAAACATAAACAAACCTTTTGTTAACAAGTTTGTAAACACAAATAAATATTTGTAAACATGCTGTAAACATAAATAAAATTTGTAAACAACAATAAAATAAATTCTATTCATTTTATAAACCCAATACTATGTGCCTAAAGAATAAATTATAATTTTTCCTACGAGAAAATATTTCGTGAAATAAAAATATTCAAAGAATATCTGCGTATAGATTCTCCGAGTTAGGTGTGACTTTTTGGAAACTTGTGAAAGATTTCACAGAGATCCTATAGTGAACAAATAAATAGTTTACTGACACTTTAATGAGATTTAATTACTGGAACAATGTCAGTTAACTTTATTGTGAAACCGTGAACTCTAGAACCTGAATAAATTCGGTACCACACCAGCTGAGAGTTTTATTTGGGAATTCAAAAGTTGTGATACTACAAAGGAGATCCACCCTCCTAGTTCATCCCTAGTCTCCTCAGTGACGGCCCGGTAGCATTACTGAGCTAGCCGCGAGCCGGGTCATGTCAGTACGTTGGTCGTAAATTCCTTCCAACCAACGGTCGAATCTCTGATCGCCGAATCAGTAACTAGCTTTATAGCTTAAAATTGTTTATTTGTTTTTTATTTAGTGAGTATGTATATTTCGTGATATTTCACATTAGCTGATTCCATTGTTTACGGGAAATGACGATTTAACGGGCTTACCTATTGAATGTATTAATAGTATGTAAGATATTCATTACGGGTTTTCACAAACACTTCAGATAATCAAAATTTGTTTTTTACTTGATCCTTTACTAATAGGTAAGAAGGTTTTCACATTCTTTTATTATATTAAATAACTATATAAATGAAAATTAGCTTTTTTCGATGTCAATGTGCATTTACGAAGAAGGCATACGCCGGGTCGTAAATAATGATTTAAATAGAATACCTAGTACAAAACATAAATCAATTAGAATATATTGATTAATGTTTTTGCCACTCGTACCCGTTAGATATAGGGACCATTATACCACGTTTTCCTCTAGAAGGTATATAAGGTACTTTTAAACACTTTTGAACTGATTTTTTGTCCACAAAATCACTTTATATTGAGACGTCACACAACAATCACAACTTACGAGATAGTGGCAAAAGATACGTCTTGATCACATAACATTACTTTATTTCTTGATCACATAACATTAATTTATTTAAAATGCAGAATACGATTCGTCCAAAACGCGCGCCAATTTGGATTAAAGACTATAGTGATGTGAGTTTTGACGGAACTGTCATACGTTGCAGTGTGTGTAATATAAATATAGCATGTAATAAAACAAAGTTAATTAAGCATGTTTCCTGTAAGACTCATCAGCGTAATCATGGTGTTATTGACCATCAAAGTGACTTTAATTTAGACTTTGCTGAATTTCTAATAAAGTGTAAAATACCGTGGATGTAAGCGCAGAATCCAATAATGCAAGTTTTTTTAAATAATTGTATAACGGGTAAATACGCTAAAGTTACGCTACCTACAGAATCAAATCTACGAAAGCGCTATTTACCAAAGTTATATAATATAGTAGTAAATAACATTAAAATAGATTTAAGTGATTGTTATGTATGGGTAAGTGTCGATGAAACTACGGATCAAAATGGTAGACATATAGTGAACGTGATTTGTGGACGCTTAGCCGAAAATGAGGTGAAGTTATGCCATTTAATTTCAACAAAAGTGATTGAAAGGTGCAATTCAGATACTTTATTTCGTTTAATGAATGATTCTTTGTTGACACTGTGGGGTGAAAATTATAAATCTAGCAGAAATAAACTTTTAATATTAGTGACCGATGCAGCACCTTACATGATTAGATTTGGCAAAAAAATGAAAGAATTGTACCCAAATATGCTACACTGCAGCTGTTTTGCATATGGAATTAATAGAGTTGCAGAAGAAATTAGATCCGTATATCCTAACGTAAATAAATTAATTTCTAATGTTAAAAAGATTTTTTTTAAATCTCCTTCGAGAGTCGCAGCATTTTCGAGCATTCTTCCAAATATACCACTACCTCCAGAGCCAGTAGTTACACGGTGGGGAACGTGGATAAGTGCTGCGTTATATTATGCAAATCATTTTGAAGGGATTAAATCCATAATAAACAGTTTTGATAGTCAGGCTGCATTATCAATTTCAGCTGCTCAGAATGCGCTTCGAGATGGAGATATTGAAAATGATCTAAATTTTATTAAAAATCACTTCTCAGTAGTAAAATCATCTATAGACAAATTAGAAAAACGAGGACTAGAACTTAAAGACTCCTTTCCTTCAACATCATACAAGATCTTCAGTTAGCATTATCAATTGTGCCTGGAAGTAAAGGAGAACTTATCAATGAAAAGTTACGAAATACATTAGTAAAAAATCCTGGGTACCGAACGTTGTGTCAAGTTAATAAATTATTAAAATACGAAGAAATTAACTGTACTGATGACGACAATATAAACACAATAAAACTGTTCGAAAAGTTAAAATACTGCCCGGTCACATCAGTTGAAGTTGAAAGATCATTTTCTCAATTAAAATGAATTTTGGCGGATAATCGACGTCATAATATAACACCAATCCACCTCGAGCAACTCTTCGTCGTTTACTTCGAAAAACAAAACAGTTCATCATCATGAATCATCCGATACATTAACAATTATTGTAAGTACAGACAATTCATATGAAATTTTTCTATTCAATCTCCTACCGTGTTTGTTGATAATATCCACCTTTTACCATATTTAGAATGAATTTCACCATAATGAAATGTATACCTAAAAACATGTTTTTGTAGTGACCACCAAGACACACAATACGGTTATTGTATATTTTGCATTTTTGTTTATTGTTATTAAATCTTAGTTGATATTATTCTTTTGACTTATTAACTTAAAAATAACAATAATGGATGAAATATAATATTCCTAAAAATTATAATATGGCACATACAATATATAATTATCAAGCCTCGATAGCGAAGGCTGCGTGACTATCAAATGCACTATGTAAACCTGCTATTAATATTGTTTCAAAAGCACATTGCATTGTTATTTTTTTAAGATTATCCTTTGCTTTGTAATTTTATTCTTGTAAATCCACGGTAAACATAAATTTATATACAATATTGGTATATACTACAGCTGATGATGATACATACTATCGTATGGAAAATAATTCATTTTTAAGTAGTGGACTTTTTGTATTCATCATGCGATTGAAAACAATAAAACCACATTCAAAATTTGTCATTGGTAGGGAACCTTTTTTAATATCTGAGGTAGGTGAATTTTAAACACAGAAAATTTTTCAGTGATGAATTTACGCTATTTCATAATGTATGTTATAAATCAGTCATTTAATAAATAAGGACAAATATCACCAACAAGTTAGTTCAAGTAAACAACGACTCCCACGTTATCTATACTTGATTAATTGACTTTTTATGCAATAATATGTACCTACCTATATTTTGTAATGTTATTCAATTGAAAATGTCCATTAGGATAAAATCGGTTAAATATCAAAATTATGAAATAAATGTGGAAAAAGTACGAAAGTACATATTAAGTGTTTTAATGAAATATGTATCTAGGTACCAGTCATTTTATGTGATGAATAGTTCTTTACACTTTATAATATGTAAGTATTTAAATCAAATACATAATATAATCATATATCAGATAATTACTTTTTAATTACAACATTCAAATATAAAAATATAATGCTAATTATGTCGAATTAGCGTACAATGTATTAAATGGGACGGCGGGACTTTTTTAACGTTACACACCTACAAACTTACCTGTAGAATGGACAAAAATGGAACTACGAACTACCATAGGACGCCATTTTGAAAATTTCATTCGAATGTCAGATTTTGTCCAGTTACGAGTCTTGATTGGGTAGTTTTCGACAATGGCTCCATTTTTTTTGTAGTACTTATTCCACTTTTAATCAATAAATTAGGACCGGTTTCGTCCGCCTCAGAGGGACATTCTCAACTGAATCTTCCCTTGTTCAGTTGAAAATGTCCCTCTGATGCGAACGAAACCGGTCCTAATTTATTGATTAAAAGTGGAATAAGTACTACAAAAAAATGCGTTTTATTAAATTAAACAACAATAAATATTAACGTAATACAATGACTAAGTGAAAATCTGAAGCAATATTATATTGCAAAATCTTTAGAAGAATGCAATTACGGCCCTCTTAACAGTTTCGCTGCCTAGTATATAATATAGAATTGACCTCATGTGCCAATTCCACGAAAAAAAATTTCACAGTACTTAAGACATTGAAAACATTCAAGTGGTTTTGTGAATGAAGGCCCTTGTAAAATACTCTTATGGATTTTTTATGGCCTGAGATAACGAAATTTATCAGGTCCCTAATTGATTTTATAAGATTTGGTGTTCACCATGTTATGAAAAGTATCAAATTTCAAAGCAACCACTTAAGTAACACTAATATGAAGACCAATTAATATTTTCTTTGAACAGTGGCGTGCTCGACTAAAAAACTTTTTATCTTTATAAAATCATACTGAAAAATATTCTAAATAACCTAATGCTGCCACTGCCGAACATGCGATAAGTGATAATGATAAGTGGTATGTAGGTAGGACCTTATAAAACACAGTGCCGAAAAATGTCTATAAAAAAAACAAATTAAAAACCAACTAGCGAAAAATATCGGTACCGTATTCATCTACGATGCCAGCTAAGAAATAAATCACTCAATGTTAGTGCCAGTGAAATAATGACAATTTCGTGATTACTATACAGGCGGCTGCGATCGGATACGGCGGCACCGACTATGAGTGGTAACGCGGCTCCGACCGGAGCCGGAGGCAGCGATGCTGTTAAGCCCTGTGAAATTCACTCACAGCTAAGACGCTCTTTTCCACGCTTCTGCGGACATCGCAAGTTGGAAAACGCAAAAGCAAAATGTTTTTCGTTGACTTCTCAAGTCTACCCGGATCCATATCAAATTCAAGTCTCAACATTGATTCTACCAGCAATGTACACACCTACATTCATCTGCCCAATTTGTTAAAGTGCCACATACATGTTCATTCAGTATTTACAAAAACGCAAAACAAGGGAAAATCTAAGCGAACCGAGGCAAGTTTTACGCTTCAACCAAAAGTGCCACGATATACATACCCAAGACCACTCTCTTAACCAGTATATTTAATCAATAAATCAACGAAAACAATGGATAAGCAATAAGCAAGCTGAGCTAGAAAAGAATCCTGACATCGTGAGAAATCGTGGTATTCAAGCCGGCAGGCATGTTCATTTCCCAGTCCGACTAGGTCAATGACACATAGGCAGAATAATGACACCATCCACACGCCAATGCCAGCTGTGCCGAGTGTCGTGTTGCAAAACAACAAAGCATGCTGCGTATTCAATTTCAACACAAGGCGACGATTACGAAGTGCATACGGCGACCGAAATGTAGGTCAGTATGCGAATGCAACACAGGAGAAATGCATACATAAACAATTTGAATATAATAAATACTGAGTACCACAGCTTAATAATTCAGTATAGCACGACCCACAACACTCGAGCGCAGTCCTGAGCTAAGACACCAGCATTAAAGAAAAGATGGGCTCACAACAAACCAAAGAAGAAATCGTGGTTTCACAAGCCGCGTCAGGGGGCGCGATTGTGAACGACACGTCAGCCGGCCAACTGTCATGGGCAACCCTCGCCCTAGTCATCATCATCGCCGCAGTGAGCAGCTATTTTCTGTGGACGATGTGCAAAAAGCACATCACGAAGAGGATTCTCAAGGACATCAAAACATACGTCCCGGGACTCTGATCACCACAACATCCACCGAGACAGCTGTAACAAGATCTTCAAGCGACACCAATTCTACCTACTTTCATCGCGATCTGCGTATTGCAGTTCACTGGGAGGGGAGTACTGAAGGGATACAAGGATCTTCAGACCAAGTGTACTGTTTTAGTTAGCATCTTAAGTTTATGATTAATAGCCTAAAACTATGTTACATTGTAAAACTAATATTAAGTGTGTCTTTCAAACCAATTTCAAACCAATAATTGTCAATGATATAATTCTACGGTCAGTGCACCCGATTGAGTAAACTGACTCATAAAACATGTAAATTATATTTCTTCCTAAATCTGTAGGGGTCAATACCCTACCATCCACATGACTCGGCAGGAAATTAATTTATAATTACAATGTACCTTGCAACATAACAATGTTGAAATAGTAGAACAAGCGATTTATGTGAATCAATCAATTTTTAACAGAAAGCTAATTTAGCAAAATAATTATTTTAAATAATTATTTATAATTTACAAAACACATGATATGCACAAAATTGTTTACATGAAAATCAATCTTGCTAATTATTAAAACTGCTTAATTGACAATTTACAAACAAGCCATGCATTGCAAAATAAACCTAGTAAGCAAGATATCACAATATGCAAATAGTGACAACAGCATTTTCTATTGTATCGAATCTGTATAAAACACTCAATTACATGACATCAATATGTCAGTCAGTTATCAAAGACTTAACCGT
Source organism: Rhyacophila brunnea (assembly GCF_057557595.1). Classification (NCBI taxonomy): domain Eukaryota; kingdom Metazoa; phylum Arthropoda; class Insecta; order Trichoptera; family Rhyacophilidae; genus Rhyacophila; species Rhyacophila brunnea. The sequence continues at coordinate 34,313,819 of NW_028232806.1, read as the reverse complement.
AAGGTTATCGTTCACTTCGCCCGATCGACTTAGCAATTTCTCATAACGCACACACGTGCTTTAATTCTGCTAAATTATAATCTGTAAACTTACCTGTAATAATTAAATTAATATTTATTTGGAAGGAGATAATAAAACCAGGGTTCATTTCATTCACGCATCAATCTTCTTATTATTGGAGTCAAACAAACCTACCCTGCCTGTTCCTTATACCATCTCACTTCCGATAAATCCATCATTCGTAAGAGTTTATGGAATGTCAACGCATCAAATTCAAACCGATTGTTATTGCGAATAAATAGCGAGCAAGCATGCAAATATGCGATTGCGAAACTTTGTAACAAGAAATACATTATAAATTAATTGATAACATTTTGTCATAGTGCAAACACAGACAGAATTCTACGAAATGGTCTACAGGGCATGAACCCACAGCGGTCATCCATCCTTAACTGACTTTACGTTTCCTTTGTCTCAATTTACTATAAAAACCGAGGATGCGAAACATCGATAACTCATAAGTCTTAACGCTGTTCAACTCTCTACACGCATCTTCGATACAACGCTAGTAAATTCTCTCGCAACACAATCTCCGTAATCATTAATTGTAAAATTCATTAAATCTCATTGTACGAATCTGTATTAACGATTTAATCTTTTTGATGGTTAAGGGAAAATAAATTGGGACTACTTTATCACGCACAAATCCTTCTACTCATTGGAACCTACCTACCCCATCACAGCTACCTTACTTCAAATCCAATGAAATGGCAATGAATAATTACCCTAATAACACCCATCAGAATTAAATAGTCGAGATTTTTAGTGAGTCAAGCTAGGCAGTCACTGTCATCCCCCGAGAAGTAACCCGTAGACCTCCATCGAGTCCGGCCACATACAAATAAGAACAAAAATTTACATATCACGAGAGATTCCGATGGCAGAGAATATAAATTGGATAAACTGCTACATATGGGGTTCAGAACTAGCTGATGGGACCCCGTCCCTATTCTATAAATGCCTTGAGATACTGGCCGGAACGACACCAACGGTTAATAATGACACGGAAAGAATAGAGTAACGTGAGATCTTATTAAAATAAGAAAACCGTAGCTGAATGAACAGACATTCCTGTTCCATTTGAAAATCACAAGAAATTGCCATTTGACCATCGAGGAGCACTGCTGTACGGATCCAATTTTATCAAGTCCTATTTTCGAACAGACAATGTTGAGAGATCGGTGTGAACCTATTATAACAATATTAAGTAACCGTAACAGCCGAAACTGCCAAAAGTAAATTGGAGATCAGGAGGAAGATGGGTGACATGTCGAAATGTACGTTATCAGAGAAAAACTAAGGTCTTCACCAGATCAACTACTCCAGATCAGATCCAGATCAAGCATTTAACAGTTTCGCTGCCTAGTATATAATATAGAATTGACCCCATGTGCCAATCCACGAAAACATAAAAATTAGGTCAAGGTAGATGAAACCAAGTGATGACTATATTCATAATATTTTTTTAGTGGATAAACATGTCAATACGCACGGTCGGAGCCGGGCGGCACTGCTCTTGAACTTGAACTGTATTTGTTATAAATAAGTTATGTTATAACAAGTCGTAAATTATAAAATTTTTCACAGTACTTACACATTGAAAACATTCAAGTGGGTTTTGTGAATGAAGGCCCTTGTAAAATGCTCCAAAATATTATTATGTTAGGCAATTTATTTTATGGATTTTTCATGGCCTGAGATAAGGAATTTATGAGATCCCTAATTGATTTTATGAGATTTGGTGCTCACCATGTTATGAAAAGTATCAAATTTCAAAGGAATCCACTTGAGTAACACTAATATGAAGACCAATTAACATTTTTTTTGAACAGTGGCGTGCTTGACTAAAAAACTTTTTATCTTTATAAAATCATACTGAAAAATATTCTAAATAACCTAATGCTGCCACTGTTGAACATGTGATAAGTGATAATGATAAGTGGTATGTAGGTAGGACCTTATAAAACACAAGGCCGAAAAATGTCAATAAAAAATCTAATTATAATGCAAAATAAAAACCAACTAGCGAAAAATATCGGTAACGTATTCATCTATGATGCCAGCTAAGAAATAAACCACTCAATGGTAGTGCCAGTGAAATAATGACAATTTCGTGATTACTATACAGGCGGCTCCGATGCTGTTAATGAATGATGTTTGGTTTATCGACTTTATCACCCAAAAAAGGATTATGTACTGTTTTAATTTAATATTAGCTCTCAAGGAATGCTAGATGAATAGGAAGTATTCAAGAATATTTACTCTATGTAGGTCCACCAAATTTTATGTGTGGAAAAGCTGATTAAGCCACATTAATATGTAATTGTAATTTCTAATAAAAAATATACAAAAATTTAATGGAACGCGTAATTTATAAAAAACCCCATACACGTTTGGTTCAAAGCTGTGTGTGCAGAACAACAAATGCCGGGTAGAGCCCTCGCGCTCTCCACGACACGCCACCATATTTCTTCTTCCGGTGAACTCTCTTTCGATTTAAACAACATTTCACTCACTATATAGAAGAGAATTTTTCCAAATTTTAATATTGATTGTTTCCTAAACACATGTAAATAATTTACAGAATAATGCACGCTTGCTGGATAACCCACTTAAATATTTAGTAGCAATTTCAACAAAACAAAGATTTCCAGAATAACGTTACTTTTCCGCAAAGAGGATCAATTTGAATATAAAATCGGTACTCGGATGCCGTTAGACCCTTCACAAGCAGAGTTTTATATTTACGAAAATGCCTTAAATCAGAATTTGGTTACTAGGTTCCATCTGTATATAAGAGATTGAGATAACATAATATATTATTGTAATATATAAATGAAATGAGGCGTCTATTTTAGGCAGGCGATTTTTAAAATCAACCATTTAAGCTTGAAACAAAATAAAACATTTTTTTTTATATTGAGTTGACCTATCAATATAGACGCCTCACAAAAGCAGAAGTCACTCACTGACTAAAAATGTTCAATGATTCAAAACCATTCAGCTGCCTCCAGACAACATGTCGAATTGTACACGCTTTCCGAGGGTAATGAGAGAGGGAAACAAACATTAGTTTAATTCCATACATTTGCAAATGACACTATTGATCTGCAAGAGTTCGAAATGGTAATGGGTGTACTATGCATACATACATATCAACACATTGTCTGGAGTCAATAATGAAATTGGCATTAATTTAATGCTACAACAAAACAAATGTACATACCTAATATATAATAAAACAAATAATTACAGCATTGTTTTGGACTGAGATTGTCAAAAATTATCAGGCTTTTCTCCGACAATAGATAACTCAGTCGATAGAATACTGAATATGTAGTAAGATAAATGCAGTTTTTCCGATAGAGAAAATATTCAAATAACAAAATAACAGACTAGAGTAAATTTTCGCATAAAATCTTTGAAAGCAGATCTTTAAAGTAATGATAGATAATAAATAAACACAGTAGAACCTTGATTATTCGGAAGATTTCAATTTTAAAGAATAGTAAAAACAAAATTTCAATTACGAAATTTTAAAATATTACTAAATTACTTTAATCCCAAAGATATCATATATAAAGACAGATCGTTGACTTGACTTCTAATAGTTTCTAAAGAATAAGGCCATCTCAAAGGAAACAGAACAACCTCCATGTCAGCGGTGCCCAGCCCGTAGCTCGCGTACCGTTTTAATGTGGCTCGAAAAAATGCAAAATTGCTATTCACTGTGGCAACACCTCGTCGGCAATCGCCACTGGCGAAAAGGCGAGAGTAATAGTATATTAGTGTATGGGTGAGATGAAGCGCGTTCTGACACTAGTGTCAGTTTGAAAATTATATTTATCATTATCTTATACCCTAATAATTATGTCTGAATATGAGCCAGAGAAAAATAAAAAACGGACATACACTTACAATTTTTAAGAAGATTGGGATTAGAAATATTTTTTTATTTATTTTAAGAACAAACGTACTGGTTTGATTTGCGGTTCAACAGTTCGCGAGTGGAGAGCTACAAGGTTCTAAGTGTTTGTCCTTGGAGAAACAAAAGTAACAATGAGGCAGCTTAGAATACTACTTCATTGTTGGGTTTGTTTTTTCAAGGACGAACACTTAGAACCTTGTAGTATTCGGCTCGCGAGTTGCCATTGGAAAAAAGTGCAACGTAGAATGACATTTTACAACAATTCATAAAAAATATGGTACTGAATATCCTATTATGTAACAGCAGTTTAAGAAAATCTAAATTTTCGTTTATTATTATTATTGTGTTTTCTTTTACCTATTGTGCTGGTTTTTTCAAAAAAAAGGCCATCGTCCTATGTGTGGCTCGCCTAAAATTTTTAAATTCTTAATTTCCTCGAGATAGACTAAAGGTTGGGCACCACTGTCCTATACCCAAACAGGATGACAGAAAAGTGGATATCTTAGAGGGGGAATTTTGGAGCTGTCAACTGTATTCGATGAGTGAAATAATCACATGACATAAAATTGCAGACTGTCTATACTGGATCGGGCACTTACAAAGAATGTAGTATGGGCTACCGGCAACCCAAAAATTACGAAAAATGAATAAAGGTTCCATTGTGCGTATACAAATAATATTAATTGAATTAGTGGTAATTCCTATCTTTGCGGTGTTCACATGGTCATCCTGGAGTCAAAGATGTAGTCTTCTTCGACGATATTCCAGTCGATGTGCTTAAAGTAGGCGTGGGATTTGATCTCTTCAATCTTGGTCGGTCCGCTGCCAAGCCTTTCACATGGATCGTAGCACAGGAGCTGCAAAAAATGACAACATCGATAAAAAAACTTCGAGGACAGTTTACGACTGTTTGAAAAGGTCAAAACAAAACTAAAAGTAGGTACATAATAATACGTCACGCGAAACAATTTTAGAGCCATGTAAAATTCCACCAGATGGCGTGCAGAACATCATTGTTGATGTAGCATCCCGACCTAACATTTCTAAGTGGGCATCTAGCTTACTGCGATAAATCCAACGATTTTCACACCGAAAACAACATTAGACAACGTATTAATACTATTGACCTAGGGCAGTGATCGGCACAAGCGGCTCTTTGCATAAACATTTGCGGCTCTCAAACATAAACTCCAATTTCACCTAATCTCAAGCAGCCTTATAACTTATCAAAGTAACTAACAGCATCTTGGCCACACCACTATATCATTGCCGATTTAAGGTACTCCTGGACGAAATGGATAGCGAGTACCTAGATTTACTTCTGCACAATAAGGTTTGCTGGCTTTCCAGAGGTACCTAACGTACTGAAAAGCTTTTCTTCATGTTTAGAAGAAATAAAATTGTTCCTTCGCGAAAAAAACATCAAACATCAGGAATTGGCAGACGACACATGGCTACAAGAATTACATTTTATGGTCGACATTACTTCACATCTTAATGCTTGAATATATTGTTGCAACGGAAAGGAAACGTTGCATATACATTATTGGAACAAGTAGAGTGCTTTGAAAATGAATGACAAGTTCTCACCGAAGATATAGAGAGAGGTGAATTACTTCACTTCAAGAATTTAAGATATGTAGTAGGTATCATGACAAAAAAAGCACTTGTTTTGATGCAATTTATTTCAGCAGCGTATTAAGAAAAATGAAGAACAGTTTTGAAGAACTTTGAAGAATGAAGAACTCCAGATGACGTTAATAGATTTAAAAAGCAAATAACTGTGGAGCAACAAATTCACAGATCTGACCAGCCGCTTGGAAGAACTCGAAAGAGAGAAATCCAATTTGATTTCTCAGCACAAGTGGACAGCTATAAAACCATGTCCGATCCTGATAGGATCATATGGGCCTCCACAGAGTGGAGGTTTGTGTTAACAGATTTTGTTTTTTACGAGAAATGGATGTCAGCCACTTGCTCAACCTATTAGGTCCATACCCTGACACACACAAATTGAAAAACAATTTTTTGAAAAACAATTTTTGTACTTGCCAGACCCAGGATTCGAACCTGGGACCCACGGCTTTGTAGTCCAACGCTTATGCCGCGCGGCCACCGTATATATATAATATAATATAGCTATAAAACAACTGCCTAAAATAGAAATAATAATATTTGATACATAGACTAGTTTGCCTGAAACATGACGCGTTAAAAAAACTAGCTTTTGGTATTCTCACAATCTTTGGCTCTACATATATGCGGACAAACATTCTCATCTATGAACCAAATAAAAAATAAACTTAGAAGCAGAATAACGGATGAAAATTTACAATCATGTATTCAATTAAAAATAAGTAGCTATTTTCCAGATCTTGTAGGGCTTTCAAAAGCGATGCATGGACGCCTTCTAATTAATTTTTTTAATAAAAAGTCTTAACTTTTTTCCCGTCACTCTAAAAATTTATATCCATATACATATGTATATATCTATATCCTTTGATATCTGATACCTTTGTTATCCAGTTTCCATGACAATTTGGCTCTTCTCACTTGACAAACTGCCAACTCCTGACCAAGGGTACTTAATGGAATTTGAATTTAAATTCTAATGGATTGTTTTGTACTATTCCATTTGAGTAATTTTTGCGACCTGGATTTCGCCTTTTGGCATCTTCAGGTACATATGCGCACTCGAGTACCATTGGTACATATACATTGACAACGAATACGATTTACCATCGCTGAGTGGACTTGTGCCTGAAGATGCCGAAAGGCGAAACCCGGGTTGCAAAAAACGAATCAAATGGCATACTTAGTACAAAAGAGGTAAGCATAAGAATGCAGCCAGTTTTTCTATACTGTATTTGATGCACTGGTACTGTGGGCCTTCTATTATATATTGACAACTACTACATCATGGCGCTGTATGCGATTACAGTATTACATCACGCGCTTTTTGCATGCAGGCGGTATTGCAACGGTTTTAGTTCCACAAACGACCACAATGACATGTACGTCTTGATATAGAAGCCGCAGTCAATTTGCGGTTTTTTGTGATTGTTTATCTAAATATTCTAAAAAGTAAACATAAAATAACAAAAATAACTAAATAATAAGAAATAATAATAGTTCAATGTATGAAATTAGTGTTTTTATCTCGGTGCAAGTCTGGCAAAAAAATTCAGAGCACAAGAGCAAATGACTTGCATGTAATTTATTCATTAGCTCAGTATGTTACCTATTTCCAACGATACTTTCATAATATATTTACGCTCCATCCATATAGAGAAGGTTTTCTTCAATGTCCTCAAAAGGACCTAATAATATTCTGACCATGTCCTATCATAATCATAGATCATATGGGCCTCCAGGGTAATAATATAAATGCACCAAATCAATTTCCAAGTAAAAATTATCATTTTTCAAATCTTGAATAACTTCTTACAGCGATAACGTTACATACACTAAGGTTAGGTTAGGCTTTCATTTGTAATACGTCACAACTCTATTTCTAATAGGCTTTACATAGATGCAAAATTCTGTATCAAATTCATTCGATAGTACGGCATATTATATTCAACAGTTTCCGCAATGATACAACTGGTGGCTTGTAATGGTGTTACTTCAACTTGTTTGAAAAATACTGGTGTATGGGTATATTAAGAATTATTGACTTACCTGTGTCAATAGGGATTCAGCGTCATGCGGCATGTCCCGTGGAAAATTCAAAATGGTGTGCGAATTGAATCCTGACGGGTGAGTCAAAGACAGAGGCTGGAAATTTATTAAAAATTAATTAAGAATGAGATCTGATGACATAATTTATATAAGTATTAGTAATTTTAAATTACAAACAGTGACATCTACCTATCTCTTTTCAAAATTATTATGAAACGGTGACGTCAAAATAGTCATTAGAGAATTATGCGCTTCTACCAGTGGCGATGCGCCCTAGAGATCGCTAGAGCGCTGAACACCCACACTGTAAAGGTTTACTTTTATGCGAAAAGAAAATATTTTTTTAAATATTTAATTTATTAAAAGTGTTCTAATCTATTACCGTCATCATTAATTCATTTATAGAAAAACAAACTCTAATATGTGTTTTTAAGCGGCTATTTATAATATATACAATGATCATGGGAGCGCATTCTCAGAGCGCTCAAATAATCATGCTTTGTAATGAGAATGAGTGCGACAGCAATAATGTTCGTCTGTAGCGGGTAGAGTTAAATTGGAGCGCCACTCAAACTGACAAATGCAAGCTCGGCTGACTGTAACTTGCGGACGGGAAGAAAAGTGTAAATAGTGTCAAATCTGTGCGAGCAAGATAAATAAATTATTTTTTAATGTCATATTTTTAGTTTTTCAGTTATTGTGTACATTAGTTTTTTTTAAATGGCAAATGCTGTTGTGTGACATATTATTTTAACAGCTTCAATCACGCAATATTGATAATACATATTATTAAGATTCAAAATAGTGTTGGTGATTTCGAATGGGCAATGGTTAATATCCGACAATAATCTGATACCTTAACTGAACCTTCGACGAGTGACAAAACGTCGGCGAGTGAATTAATTTACCCTGTTTAGTGAAATCCAAAGAAGTGTGTGATTTAATAATTATTAATCAAGCAAAAGACCGTTTTCAATTTTGTGATCATTTATTAGCATCCAAATTATTTTATTCTGAACAATTTATTAATTATCATAAATCTTTTCCTACAAATGATTTTAATTTGGTGACCAAAACGTATGGCTTTTTAGATAAAAATAAACTCAAAAATGAATCGTCTGTTATTTACAGCTTGGATACTTTTATAATGCTGATGGTGCCTCAGCATTATTAAACATTTTAATAGAAAAAAATCTTATTGACACATTTGCAGAAACGGTTCTACTATGTATTAATCTTAATTTGCACTATTCCGATGACATCAGTGGAAAGTGTAAGATGTTTTTCCACACTCGAACGGATCAAGTGTTTTAGCAGAAACACCATCACGCAACCAAGATTGAACGCATTATGTGTGCTAAGTATTGAAAAAATAATGAAACAAGAGATTCCTGACTTCAACGTGTGATTGAAAAATTTGTGTCGATGAAAAACAGAAGAATGGATTTCTCATACAAGTGAACAAAAATATACTTTAACACGTTGACCGCCATGGGGGTCACCGGTGACCGGCAAAGAAGACAACCTTAGAGTTGTTCTACAGTGCCGGCGGGCACGCGCGCAGTGAATTTTTCGATACGCGGTGGCCGGCATGGCCCTTCTGTATATTACTGCCACTTGGCCTGAAAATATGTCTTCCCAGTCACAAAATATACTCACTAACGTAAAGAATGTACATAATGAAAAAAAAAGTTCTCCTTTTAAATTGTAAATGTGTTTTTATTGATATAAAAATAAAAATTAAATAGATTATAAAAATGTAAGTTATAAAAATTATGTAAATAATAAAAATATAGAATTATAAAAATGATTATAATGTATGTATACGATAAAAATTATGTAAATAATAAAAATATAGAATTATAAAAATGATTATAATGTATGTATAACGTACATTTCCAGTTTATGTGTAACCAGGTATTATACTACCCAGTTTGAAAACTTTTATTCCGTATTTGTGCCTTTTCTGTTTATTATACTATCTAAATCTAAATATAATTCGACCTCAAAATGGCACCATGCTCTCAACACATATGGACAGGTGACCGGCGAAATGGCCGGCCCGGCGCAATATAATAAATTAACTTGTTGGCGCCGCGACGGACACATGTGACCGGCACATCATAAAAACCAATATTTACGTAAAAAAATCATCAAAACGATAAAAAACATTATATTCTTTCATAACCTATCAAATAATACCTTAGAAACAAATAATCATTTTTTAACTATTTTATGTAAAACTAGTTGGCGATCAATGTATTAAAAAAAATTGAACTACCAGTAAAAAATAACTCACCGGTCGCCACTGGCTTCTACATAGAATAAGATAAGCGGATTGTGACCAGTCAACTGCATTATCAAAAAAAATGTACGAGAATAATAATCCACCGATGACGGCTTTATCTTTCTGCTAGTTTGGTATGTCCACTGCAGAATTGGTGTCTTGCTTAGTTTGAATAATATGTTTCTCCCGTGAAACTTTTTTAACACTCACGGCAGTCATAAAAGAACAGCTGTTTATGATGCCGTGCGTCGCAGGATTAATCCCGCAGCTGGGCAAAAAATTGGATTTTGTTTTTTTTATGTTATCAATTATATACTCCCGGAAGTATAACTCCGCTAGCACTTTTTTATCCGTTACCCATTGACTACATTTCTCTAACAGGCATTCTTCGCCACCGCCCAATATTATACATTTACACTATAAAAATTAGAGTTAATTAATGTAATATAGATAAAGAAGACTGCAGGCTTTCAAATGTGGCTATATCAATGTATGATGAAGATTTCCTAGGTAGATCATGTCATCAATGAGATTTTAAAACAATCCAATGAACCAAGAGACCATAGAGTCACCATCAAACACAGAAAAACAGCATACTTACCGTATTTACCGCAATGAGAAATACAATTCACAAAGTACAGATCAGCAGAAGATTAGTTAGAAAAAGAGGAAGAAAAAAGATAACTTACCACTCCTGTAATAAGCTCGTAGAGGACGGCACCATAACTCCAAAAATCACCCAACCTGTCATCGTAGGTGGCCTCATCTCCCATCAAAAGTGGGAAATTCCTCAGCTCGGGAGCTACGTATCTGGACGTCCACGATGTGTTGTTGTTGGGCGATGAGCAATCTGCGCTGTCGGTTTGCGGCTGGCACTCCGGGTCCAGGAGGCGAATCAAAGACTCGCAACAATCGCGCCCGACCATGTATGTCAGGGAAAGATGGCCGTGTTCACCCAATAGGAGATTGCTCGGATTGAGATCCCTGTAATAATTACATGCACATTTTGCTTAAGGGGGGACATGCTCGGCGTAGGTCAAAATGGAGCTTTTATTGAATTTTCAAACCATGATCCTGGACATTCCTTAAACGTTGTAGATAATCTATTTATATAATTTTGAAGCCTTATTATCCTTTATATTTATGAATTTATGATGAGATAATTTTAGTAAAATATTTACGATAAAAAATTATATCGATAATCTCTGTGATCCCAAATTTGACAAGAATTAGGCATTTTATTATTCAGAAAATCGGCAAGATTAACACATTTGAAGATGATTCTAAAGATACTTATTATAAGCTATGTCTTTGACCATTCAAGTGTGATAAACATCTTACGAATAATGATTGCTTTATAATAATTATTGACCTAAGAATAAGGTAGTGTTTTTTTGAAATACGCCATTTCTTTTGGCATTCCCCAGTGGTTAAGCTACAACATACGGCCATAGCTATAAATTGACAAACTAAATTAAAGTAGGGAGTTTATGAATGCCATGCTTGTTTCGGGGTTTTTACGGTGGCTTTCAGATTTTTTATGTTCTATGCTTAAATAGAACTTGGCGCGAAAAATGTTATACCTATAACGATAATATCGTTAACGAGTAATGCTTAAAACGAGCAAATTCATTCAGTCCCATTTTTCTCGTATTAACCAAGTTCAACTGTATATTAAATAGGTATATTCTACAACAATAATTGCACACTTTGACTTATTTAGCAAACAGATGTTTTAATTAACTTTTTATTTTCTGATGTGAGGTCTTAGTTTTCTTTTTTATTCAGTCAGAAGCAATTTTTATTCAACCAAAAAACATATCCAGATTCAAGTCATTTGTGCCAGCGATGATCCTGCCTGCCAAATCTTTAAAAACACTCTCAGGGTCCAATTGTTAGGCCTAGATAATCACACATAAATGATCACATGGTGAAAAATAATATTCCTTAATGTTTACTCACCGGCATATGACTCCTGACTGATGCAAATGATCGATAGCTACCAAGAGTTCCGCACTCCATTTAGACAAGGCTTTCGGCGGTAAGGCACTTCTATTCGCAGCGATCTGGAAGCATAAGATAAGAAATATTAAATTTCATTAACACTATACGGTCCGCGAATTTTCGCGAAGAACCTACGCCAATATCCGGTATTTTTTAATGAAAATCAACAAATTTCGATCGCGAAGTTAAAAATAATATAACTTTTGAACCTATTGATATATTTCAATAAAATTTTCAGAAAGTACTTAAAATATATCAATGCATCAAATTTTGTCATTTATTCAACACTTGTCAACCTCTGGCCCGCGTTCCATAAAGGTAAAGTATATAATTTGTAAATTTTCGTATATTATTTATTATATGTTATTAGATTAGTTCAATTTGTTAAATATAATGTAAAGGAAACAGCCTATTGATATAAAGCATCACAATATATTATTTTTTAATTAAAAAATATAATAAAATATTCAAATACAAAATGTTTTACACCGCTATAGAATACGTATCAATTCATTTTTAGCGCTAGCTACTCATATCTCTGATTATCAAATATAATAAAATAACAAAGACTTCACACAAACTGTGAAGTGTTTAAAAATAAATGCACATTCATTCCCGAACTAACACTTACTAGTGATTTATTGGTTTTATGATTTTTATGGCCTAGCTGATAAAGGCAGTGCAGTGGCGTGCATATTTTCGAGTAAATTCAAATAAATAAAATGCACGCATATACATTCCCACCGCTTATTACAATTTGGTATTATTGTAGGAATCGAGACAATCCAATAACAGTGCAGAGGCGTGCGTAAAAAATTCATATAACAAAATCTATGAGCAATAGGATTGTAAAACAAACATCTACATTCCACAAAAATATTTGAATCAACACTCAATCTTATGGATAATACCTTTAGATAACTGGCTAGGCACGAAATAATTATTATCACACTAAAGCTGAAATTATTTGAAATAGTTTATAAAACTATGAATGTAAAATGAACTAACAACTAATACACTTTTTTTTAAATTATACGAAGAAAACCAATTACCAATATGTAGATGTAGAGGTACTTTACACTCTTTGGACATGTAAATAGTTTCTTTTCGAAGTTTATGTGAGGAACACACTTTTCACTTTCTTCTTAAACGTTTATTAGTTGCGGAAATCCCCGGAAATATTTGATTGTGATTGAAAATTACACTAAAATCTCCGATATCTTCAGTCACTGGGAATATCTGACATACAATCCGCATAGTTTTCCTCTGTTTAAAAACGAATGGTCCTCCATTTTAAAAAGTTTTTTTGGAGATAAAACTAATAAAAAATATATATCCTAGCTAAAATATACTTAGATTAATTATTTTTTCAATGAAATTAGTACAATATAAATAATAATAGCTATTATTTATGAAGTTACACAAGCAATAATCTCCCGAAAAAAGCGAACGAAAATGACAACGCGATACAAGTTCACATTTATAGCTGTTCTCATTTTCAAGTTAAGATTTCTATCATGGATGATGAAGCATGGTGGATGTTTCATGGGTGGTAAACCATTAAAGACAAATTATCAAATAGGATGCAATTTCATAGCTAAAAATCGCGTTCATTTAAAAAAAAAGAATGCAGGTTCATAAATGGTTGACTACCACTGAAAAGGGTCGACAATTAAATTTCGAAGTTGAAGTGAGGACACTGGAATATAACATTGAGTGTTTATTACCTTTTTTGTTTACGTCTCGTGATTCACCCGTCTAGAAATGGGCTTGTAACTAATAAAAAAAATGGTATAGGTACAAAAAAATACTGAATGGTATTACATCCGCCATCTCTGTAAAAACCCCGAAATATTTTTTTTCCATCATGCTTTTACTTCTTGCACATGTCATTCAACCATCTGTCGATAGATCTTGCAACCAAATATTAAATTTCATATTTATTTTTCACAGTAAAGATATGCCTATGTGAGGACGCCACGTAGGCGTCACCGGATCGTAACGTTCGGCTTGCAAAGGACGCCAATGTGGCGTCACCGGACCGTAAAGTGTTAATACTTTCCACGCGGACGGCACACCCGTTTGTGCCCTCATTATTTGGCCATTCGATATAATTAGTGTGTTATTTAAATGCGGTAATTAAATAGTCATTAAATGCTCCGCGGTCAACAAGTTAACTATTGTAAAGAAGTGACATTGTTAAAATTAACCGAGTGCATCTAAGATTGTATTAAAATACTTGCAGTTTTCCGATAAGTGTGTTGTTTGATATACAGTAAGAAATTTTCACGAAAAAAATGTCCCTTGAACATTATTTTCATAAAAAACCATACCATTAAATCAGATTTCGTAATTCGAAATTATTTCAGTCCTGGAATATAAAAATATTCAATAAATTGTAATAAAGTACACTATTTCATGAGCCAGTCATTGAAAATTGTGACAGACTTTTCGTAAAACATCATAAATTTCTTATTTTAAGGTAATGAAAATAATCCTGACATTTTATGAACCATTAACACTCACAGCACCGGAAATTTGGTAGGCACATCTATGATCGTAAACGATATTGATGAAAATCAAAAAAAAAAACCCATGGAATTCGTATTAACGAGGTTTTACTGTAAATGAATTTTCGTGTCATTTTGCAGTGACAAATGAAATGATAAATTTGGGGGTGTTCCTCATTTAAAAACAGAAGTGTGATTAGCTGCACTGGAGAGGATTGTTAATTCACAGTTTCAACACGTGGACAAGAAGTTCTTGTCCGACAGTACATGCTATGATCACAATCAATATTATCATGAATAATACTCACTTTAAATTGACAAGTGTCATCATCTAAGAACAGGTCCAGCTTCTCTTGGATGCCATCGAATGCCCGCTCCACCCTCGACACCATCAAGCCCAATCGATCCTCTCCGATAGCATCGCAAGGCACCGCTGCCTCCACCCCGTCCCTATCGCCATCGCTCTCAAGAAACCTGCCCGATAAGGCGTCGTCCACGTTCAGCAGCAGCCTCTGAGAGTTTATCACGATGTCCGTCACAGACAGATCTAAATTATTGTCAACATTCTTGTTGATGTTATTATTTCGAGAACCGTTCACTTTGTCCGCTCTGCGGTTTATCACATTATTTGCATGACCGACTAAATCTTTAGACGATTTCTGATACTCCTGTCCCAACTGTTCGACCAATTCTCTGGTCTGCTTCAGGATAACGGTTCCCTCTTCTTTCAGATCAATATACTCCTGAGACAGTTTTTCATCGATACTACTTAAACTAATCTTACTATCATTTGTTTTTCCGATTCCTTCTAATCTTATATTTATATCATTGTCAGTTTTAATGATATCATCAGATCCAATATTTTTCCGATTATATTCTGATGATTTCAAAGGAATATCTCTCACAGATTTTGCAGTCTTATTTTTTGCTCCGAGATCGATAAAAACATTATCTAAATTAACTTCTCTGGCCGGAGTATTCGGCACACTCTTGGCATAGTTTTCAATGTAGTCGAAGAGCTTCCCTCCCGAAGAATACTGCAGGACCAGAAACAGCAGGTTGGGCGTCTCAACGAAGGCCACCAGCTTCACCATGTAAGGAATGTCCGCAGGGAGAATGGGAAGTTTGTTTTCCGTAGGTTTGGTAAAATAATCTTCGTCCGGTATTTGATTGCAAGTCTTTTGAATTACCTGAAAGTCAAAATCAAAATAAAAAAACTTGCAGAATAGAATTCAGTGATTCCCAACTTTACGGAAGTGAAACTTTTTTATGTGCGGTACACGAAATGGAAGAGTGAATCCCACTGACATGTGACAAAAATCTACCATGATTTACTCGACAAAGAAAATAAAAATCGAAGGCAGCGGGAAAGAATTGATCCATAGACTTTTTGATTAGCAAGCGCTGATTGCGCCATTCCGGGCATTGGTTATTTGACCATTTTTTGTCTATATTTATAATAAACTATATAAAATGCATTTCATAATTGCTAGCAATTATATCGCAGAACCATACTTGCAAGTGTAAGTAGAACGATAAACAATTTGAAACAGACATAGCTAATTGATTTCCACTGTGGTGAATTAGTTACCTTCATGGCGTAGCATTGCTGGGAGTCGGTGCACAAAACGAGCATAACGTGTCCACCGATGACACCCAGCACTCGGTACTTGCTGAGTTCCTCATACGGCCTGCGGAGGTCTTCAATGGAGCACTGCTTCGCAATCTCTTTCACCCGGGGGCAGCTCTCGGATGCACCCCCCATGCTCTCTTCAGGCATCTACAAATTTTCAAACAAGTTTAGAAATGAAAACCAAAATTTATAAAACTAATAATACATTATGCGAGTTTTATACTATAGTGCTTTATGCTTTTCAATACCTGGGCAATTCCTTTAATCCAAAGATTATATGCCATGGCAAGTACCTACCATACTTAAGGTGAAAATTAAGAATTTGAGGTATGTTAACAGTCTAAGACTGAACCATCAGTAAACTCTGTACAAAAGATATTCGTGTCATTGTGATGATCTCTTTTCATCATAAGTGCTGATATAATATATTTATTTTTATAGTTATTAATATTACTCGTCTATAGCCAATATATTTATTTTTATAGTTATTAATATTACTCGTCTATAGCCACATAAGTATTTACTGTACTGTCTATGGAGACAGCACAGATTAAAGTAAACCGTCATCCATTCTCATGTGACACATAGACCTGATCACTACAAACAGCATTTACTCTTTCCTACTCATCCGCTTATCCCCACAATAGGAATTAACAATCAATGATCAGATAAAATATTTTTAAATATGATTTTAAACCTCTTTATTATAAAATTTGGAATATGGCAATATTTCACTTCATAAGATATCTGTTATAGAGGTATTACATTTAACATTTCATGTTATTTTTAAATAAATATTGTGTGAACCTCTAATTAAATAAAAATTGTTACGTCAGGAATGTTACATCTTAACAATATTTAGGGAACAGAGGAATTCCCATTAACGGCAAATAACGCATTCACCTGAGGTTTCCAAACGACATTAAGCCTTTATAAAAAACCTGAAAGATTTTCAAGAAAGCAAAAAAAAAATAGGTTTAAACATAAATATCTCAAAAACAAAAGTAAACAATAAATTGCTAAATGAGCGCGTCAACAACTACTGGACAACAGATGTTTTTGCACGATGAGATTGCTTGCAGAACCAAAGTGGCATGGAGCACATTTGGACATTTGAATAGTATCTTTAAAAGTGACACGTCGCTGTGCCTAAATCGTAAAAAGTTTGACCTGTGGGTGTTTCCAACACTCACATATTATTCCTCAAATAATTTACACATTGTGAAACACTGACACTTAATCTAGAAAGACCATAAAAGCAAACGATGCATAAGGAGTCTTTCAAAACTCTTACAAACATCTATATTTTTGGTTACATTCATAACTCATTTTTTGTTATATTATGTTTAACTCAATGTAAAAATACAAATGCATACCTAACCTAACACTTTTCTAACATAATATTACACAACAGAATGATATAATTATCATTAGTATACAATAAATAATTAAGTTATGGGATATCCATTGAGGAAAACTCGCTGTAAAACTCACTGAAAATCAGAACAGAAATAAATACCAATATTAAATTATCTAGATTTATTCACTATGTAAGTAAATAAAACTGATTTATTGAAAAATATCTTCAAACATGCTAAACACTTGGCAATACAAATTTAGACTTTGGAATGACTATTCATTTCTCTAGTTTTTGCAAAGACACAGAAATAGACAAAGATATAAGATATTGCCAACTCATATTTCAGTGTGACAAGCAATAATTATCATCATAATCTATGGTTTTTTTTTCACAAGATAGAAATTAAATATTATTCTTAATAATCATGCTTATTTGCATTTTTAGATATACAGTGTAACATGATCCCAGAGAATGCGAGGCGCAAATATTATATTCCTTTAGCCAACAATTCATTTAATGCCGTACACAAGAGGTACTCTGAAAAATTACAATATTCAAATATCTTTTCTTTACTTGTCACCCCATGGAATGTGCTTCAAGCATCTAACCTGCCTGCAGCACAAGTGTATAAGTTTTTCTCGATACTACTATTTTGAACTCCTCTGTTACTGGTGGTTGATACGGGTAATATAATCAAGAATGACTCTGAAATACTTAGCCGCTGTTATTCACCTACCAATATTATAATATGTTATAGGCTCATTTATAATATGTTTCCCGAGATAGTGGCCTGAATATGTTTAAATACAAAGAGGATTCATTTAATAATGGGGATCAATTACCCCCCCCCCCCATGAATTTTATGCTTCTACTGAACAAGGGCCCCTCACTTTAAACATTTTACAATTAAAAATTTAATTCAAATTAAAAATCTAATTTATAGATTCAATCGTTATTATTTTTTTCTTGCTTTTAGGGCACAACTCCCGAGAGTGCGAGGTTAAATCGGCCCAATAGCCCTAAGATCGGGCTTTTGAACTTCTATGTTGGCCATAAATCCAGATCAGCATGAAGTGAAACACGGGGTTCCACAAAGACGGAGATGCATTTAGCAATTATGTTTTTGCATTTTCATACCAACAAAGTATGTATGAAGTACATAACCATGGTACGGAATTTAACTAAAATGTTGTTATTCACAGTCAGTCACCGTCTCATTCTTTCGCAAACTCTGCGCCCCGGCCCCCACAGTCGTTTTTTCAAATGACACACAGCACTGCATATTGCCAGAGAAATTGTTCAGAATAGAATTGTAAATCAACTCAAAAGTAATTTTAAAACATGAAAAGAAAATTATAATTCATTCGAAACTGAAAAAAGTTAAATCTCATTAATCCGTGACTTCACAGGTCTACCACTTCCAGTAATCCGGCACCATCTGTACTGAGGTGAAGCAGTTTATTGTGTCTCGCAACTCGCGATAATATTTTTAGTAACATTTGAAACTGTAATCGGCGATATCACCCATAAGACTGATTACTAAAATTCAAATGCAGGAAATACATATATACATATTACAGTAAAACTTCGTTAATACGAATTCCATGGGACCGAAAATCGAAAAAAATTCGAGTTACGAATAATGAAATGTATGGGGGGAAAATGTTAAAATTTTGAAAAAAAAATATTTTTGATATTAATTTCGATTACAATCATAGATTATTTCCGATTCCGTGTGTGTTAATGGGTGATAAAATGTCAGGATTATTCATATTAGGTACCTTCTTAAAATAAGTAATTTATGATGTTTTAAGAAAAATCTGTCATAATTAATTTCAATGACTGGCTCATGAAATAGTGTACTTTATTACGATTTATTGAATATTTTTGTATCCCAGGACTCTGAAATCATTTCGAATTATGATATTCGAATTAAAGGTATGGTTTCATATGAAAATAATGTTCAAGGGACTTTTTTTGCGAAAATTTTGAATTACGGCGAATTTCGAATTATCTGTGTTCTTATTAACGAGGTTTTACTCGACTTCAATTTGAATTCTAAAATTTGAATATATTATGCAATTCCACATTTTCATGTTTTTTATTATCCAGTTTTCCATACATCACAGTAACCCACTGATTCCAGTAACCTAGCACTGCCCAATTTTATATTTTGCTGGATTAGTGAGATTTTATTGTATTTCAATTTCTGTAAATGTTAGAACATTAGTCGGTAGACTAATTGGTAAGCCACTCGCCCGGCAAGCACTAGATGTATATTAAATTCCCACTCAAATTCAGATTTTTTTCTAGTATTTTTCAAACAGATATGTTTCTGAGGCTTTTGAAAGTTGATTATAGAGACCCACCTGACTTCCAGGAATGTATAGGTGATCGGTGTAGATTTTCTCTGCGTACGAGAGATATTTAGTCGTCTTATCCTTGACGAATTGCCGACGAAACTCATTTGTATCACCTGGAGATAAAAGAAAATTATATATATTAGTTTAGTTACATAAATATTTATTAATTACATATATTAACTCATGTTTGCTGCTTGATGAAAATTAATAATAGGTAAATATAATGTAGGTATATTGTAGGTTACTTCATAAGAAATATATTATAGGATACCAAATGAACCGAATCATCAATATTTAGAATATTTAGATGAACAATCACATGTCATACATAAATACTAATGAAACATCAAAACAGGCGTAAGGCAGTGGATAAAAACCAAAGTTTGTATACACCATCATTCAATGCGGTAACATACTGGATATTATTTCAATTAATTCTAATTAATTCAACCACACTAAAAAAAAGGTAAAAAATCACCATTGAGTGTAGTAATACAATGTTCCCCCAGTTATAAACCAAACTGTTATTGACACAGTTGTACAAATAAACTTCTACCATACTATACACACAGTACATACCGACACTTGAATGATTAACAATTTGACTATGCATGGTGTTCAATCACCTTGAAAACTATAATGATAAACAAACAAATCAGTGGTTTTTAAACTATCATCACAAATTTCTTGAAATAATAAATATTCTTATCATCATTAGCTGAGGTCAATTCACTGCTGGATGAAGACTATTTCCTATCTTTTTTCTGACATGTATTTCCGACGAACTTAAATCAATTCGTCAATACAGCGGGTTAAGTGTGACGCTGTTAATAATTAGGCTAAAAGTCTATCTATATTGACAAAAGCTTTCATCTTCGACTAAGACCCGTCCAGCTACAAAAATTTTACCTGATGTAAACAAGGATATAAAAGACTATTTATACCCCAGAGTCAGAAAGCCTTGACCCAATTTTGCCAAAAATGAATTAAGTAGAGATTTTGCACGTAGCTGTCAGGCCCAATTCATAATTTGAATCTATTCATAATAAAACTTGAAATTAACAATAAAGCCATACATCAACTGGAAAATTTTTTAAATGTGTTTTCCTGAATGTGTTTTGAGGT
The DNA here is from genome assembly GCF_057557595.1 of Rhyacophila brunnea. NCBI lineage: Eukaryota > Metazoa > Arthropoda > Insecta > Trichoptera > Rhyacophilidae > Rhyacophila > Rhyacophila brunnea. The sequence goes on along the minus strand of NW_028232806.1, from coordinate 34,292,868 downwards.
AGTCCTGCTCCCAAGTACAGATAAAATCATATTGCCGGGTCTATCCTATTTTGATCTTTATTGAATACGCTAATATTGTCGAATATCTACCTCTAAGAGCCCGAGCCCACTAAGTTAATGCTTCACAGTGACTTTTTTTCCGCTATGCAAAATATTCGGCCGGCTGGCGTTGTCTTTGCTTTATGCCCCCTGCACACCTGTCGACCCTTCTGCCGCAATGATTTTAGGAGCCAGCCAGAGGAATATGCCCTGCACTGTGTATAGAGAGAAAAGGTCGCTGTGACGCGTCGACGTAGTGGGCTCTGTCTCTGAGTAAGAATCGTCACCCATGACGCTTATTTAAAAAATCTATCCGCAAATAAAATCGTGTCTATAATACTACTAAATACCATGAATCATTGTCAGTTTGTATAGAATTTGTTCTCAAAATGAAAATTAGCCGGCTTTTACTGTCTCCTGACTAAAAAGTTATTTCGGATTTGTATGGTGTAGAAGATATTAAATACAACTAGAGAGAACAATAATTAACATTATAAGATTAATAATTTATAATTCTGAATGCCTTACTAGGAAGGAATCAGAGGAAACTTTCCAATTATGATGGCAGCATTTTTACGACTCATTGTTTCCCGACTGTTACAAATCAATCAAACTACGCTTAAACGGAGTAATTAGTTTAACAAATTTTACAACCACAGCTTGAGGTGCTCAGTTGAGAAGCGACATGACTCACAAAAATATCTAGCAACAGATTAACATTTTTCAGGTTTGTAAAAGTTGTTTTGGTTCTGATAGTGATGGCAAGTAATTAGGTCATTCTGAAGTTAATGGCATTATTAGTGCGCTCAGTTGCAGTAATTAGTTAATCAAATTTGACTATAAATAATGTGTGCAGTGGAGAAGTTACATAACTCACAAAAATATCTAGCAATAATAATCAGACGCCTTCAACGCATATTTTATGAAATAGCGACAAAATCCTAATACTCATACGAATTGCCAGATCAGATATAGCCGGAACTGGAAAGCGAACAAAAACCAAGCCTACACAATTATTTTTGAAACTCTTCCTGATGAATCCTTGAAAACATAAAAATATCAAAGAAATATCAATGTCGACTGAGAGACATGCTGGAGATTGCAATTCAATTTCAGAATTTAATAAAAAATTCACGCAGCAGATGGTCCTAAGCTCTGGACTTTCTGATTATCAAGCGCGAAAACAACCATTACGCTATCTCATCCAATTGGGAGGGTGAAAAGTTTAATTGTAGACACAAACCAATTGATAATCCAAATTTATTATTGTGGAACAATGGAACAATTTAACCTTTAACATGCACAGATAGTATCCAGTGCACAGCTTTCTCTCGCTCGGCGCCCCTGTGACTATATCTAAAACTATCACACATCACGCTAATGTAGTATAGGTATTTATAATTTGTGTAAGTATGTATTATCAGATATTAATAGAAAATTGCTATTAGGTATTTATTATATGTGTAAAAAGTATTTCAATGAATTAACGAAAAAACTGATTAATAATGCCACGATGGCCGAGTGGTTACGCGTGAGGCTTATAATGTCCCAGGATTAGATCTAGAGTCTGGCAAATTCACGTGTTGTTAAATTGGGGAGTGGTAAAAAAAATGCATTTCAATATTTTTACCATAGTAGGTATGTCCGTTTAAAAATATTTTTTATTAAAACCAAGAAAAACATTATGTTCATCTTGTCACACCTTGTTTTAAAGAAGTTTTACTTCTAACGTGCATGCCACGCATATTTTTTTCAAATATGTATGTTATATAATTATAAAAACACCACCATCTTTGGTAGAGTTTATAACAAAATGCAAATAGTAGCCAATCAAATTTCATATTTTAAATCTGATTACGATAAGGTATTTTTGAACTTCTCAAATGGATGATTGCCCTTTGGCTCTTCAATAAATTATAACCTTGACAAGCACACCAAAAAAGATTCATTATAATACTATGGTAGCCATCAAAAATTGTGTGCTCCTAAAAAGAAATAAAACTGAATATATATGTCAATTAAATATTGAGAGAATAATTCTTTTGAAATACTCACAAGTGCTGGAGCCACGTAGCGGTTTAAAATGATACTGTACATAAATGTCTGTCTGCATTGGACTTGCCAAGTATACTATTGCAATCCTAATGAAAGATTAATGATATAAATATTAGTCACTGACATGTTAATAACTATAAATTGTGATAAGAAACGTTATCTAGGTTAACTGACATAGGAAACACCAATCAGCTAGCTTTACATGGAGGCTTCGATGATAAAAAACACCATTCCTTATCAGGCATATTCGTGGCATTATTGAACAAATATATAAGTTAAATATTTTCCCATTCAAACCTGAATAAACATAGATTTAATAATGTAGCATTCTTTATACTTTGAAAAGCCTCAAAAAAATACATATCGGACATTCAAAAAACATTCGTTTATGCATAAAATATCTAAAATTATGCCATTAAACCATACATAATTTTAAATATTTTATAGATAGAAGAATATTTTTTATTAATTATGGTTTGATGTGTAGGCAGGGCTTAATAAATTTTAAAAACTAACCAGCACCAGCTGCAAATTGTATTCTTAGTTCAATGAAAACAAATAAGTATGGCTGACAAAGTTTAAATTACACTATTTATGTTGGATCTTAACAGCCTACCTCCACCCCTCGCCACTGGTGTGTATATCGACAACTCCTACGTAAAAGGCCGAAACTGCGTTTTTATCTATTTTGACTTAATTGCCTCTAATTAAATAACTTTAAAGATAATAAAACGATGGTATCGAAAAAATTAACAAAAATTCAACCAATATTTTATAGGCATATCTAAAAAATACGATTCCTGCATTTAAATTAACGTTTTGGTGTCATTAAAATTTATTAAAATCGCACTACTGAAAAATTACCATTTTGCAGTTGCCGACCTTATACGTAGGTGTCGATATATATTTATATACTATCACCTTAGTATGTGTATATATATACATATTATACATTATAAATAATTTCAAAAAAAACTAGACATGGTCGAAGGGGCACCGAGCAAAAGCGATGCAATATTCCTGATAAAAATACAGTTCACAATAACAATCATAACTATAATCCCATTTGACTTGAGCATGTTCATGGTTTAATTGTTTCACTATATCTACACATATATTTAAAGACGTTCATAAACAGGCAATCACTTTGACATTGTTTTCACCTTTGACTCGTATGGCATTTACATGAAACTCCTCGTGCATTGAATGTGTACAGACGTATTGGAGCATAACATACTTAAAGAAGAATTATTTCACACAGTCAACTCTTCGTTATCCAGGATGTGGATTATCCGGTTTTCGAATTATACATAAAGCTAAAAAAAATATTTTTCAACAAATTGACAATACTGGATGCCATACATGGAGTAACTCAGCCTTAGTACGAAGTAATGCCAGTAACAAACACTCTTTCAATTATAAAGGAAAATTCTTCCAGATGTAGAAAGAGGTTTATTCTATCAAACCTGAGACTAGTTTTGAAGAGGCTTTGAAAATGACGATAAAGAAATCATCAATCGCATTAATCACAAGACTTCTGTCAACACTTTATCGGAGTACATTGACCAATTTGGATTCGAATATGATAATGATATAATTGTTCTTAATGATATTAGGAAATCATTTTAAGTATTCTCAAAAACAAACAAAAATCACAGGTTTTCTAGATAATACATAATATTTAACATGTAAAATAATAAATAGTCGGCATTAGAAATATTAATTATGCAATAGTATGTATCTTTCGATTATTCATGCCCCTCCCCCCTTACTCTATTTTTAGATTGGATAATCGGGAGTTTACTGTAGCCGTAAATTACTGCAATAATACAGCTTGCCCTGCAACAATGCAGGAGATTTGTAAGCCGTCTCTAATACAAACCAAACCCATTCAAAAATGAGACACAATAGAATGAATTTTGAATTTAAAAATTACCACATGTTTATTTACCTTTTATGTCCCATTTACCAAAATCCCTGATCTGATTACTTTAAAACAAAAAAATCACAAAAAAACAACAAAATGGCATTTCATATTTGCACATTCATACAGTTGGCAATGTTCCAACAGACTAAACTAAAACAACAATTGTTATTCCAATATGAAGTGCTGAGCAAACAAACATAAATTCACCCACTTAGCATATTTCCAGCCTATAATCAGTGTAGGTGTCATGTACAACAGGTAAGAATACTAAGTTCAATGGATAAGAGCAAAATTAAAAGTTTTACATGTTTTGTGGGGGCAATAATCAAAGTCAGCACATTACAAGAAAGGAACATATGAAAACTGCAGGTTTTTGAGATGTGCTTCTATCGGCGTATCATGAAAATTTCTTGGGCTGATTGCATTAACAATGAATAGGTTTTTAAGATGACCCAATAAGCCTAGTGAACTATAGAGCTACTACTACTGATGTCAGAAAATCTGCAAACTTAGGCCATATTTTTTACAATCAGAAGAATGACTTACTCCAACTCATAGTGTAAGTTACGTATTTGACTCAAATATCCAAGACATTGGTGATCTGATACAATAAGAAGTACTACGATTTGGTCGCCGATCTTCGATATAATACAGCACCAAAAGGAGAATTCTGAACATAAAATTTTTTTGAAGAATTTAATTCTAACCCCACAACCGGGGGGTTTAAAATTGTAATTTTATAGAATTGAAGTTTAAAGAATGCTGCCACGAGTTCTGATCGAGTATAAGCAATGATCATTGTAAAGTAACAATACAAAAAAAAAAGGTATAATGGCCAAAACCAATGACGTTTGACGAGAAAATCTAAGGCCTAAAGCGAAGACTATATGAATGTAAAGATGAAAAAAGGTTACTGCATAGCATAGCGCCTGTATACGCTTTATATATAGTACCGTCAAATGGGGCGACATTGAAATCGAGGGGCTACTTTGATACTTTGAAAATGATTTTGAAATTGGCAACACAGTACCCACCGGAACGGATATAATTATAAGTTACCGGTCTATTTTAAAAGATATATCTATGGTCTACCTGTCAAACTACAAATACGGTAATTAAGTGTCCGATTTGTTGTATATCAGAATCCGTAAACATCAAGGTGAACTTGGTGTCTTATTTGAAGAGCTATAAAATGTGAGTACCCTTTTATTATCATCGTAGTAATCCAATGATTATTTAAATACTATAGTGATAACACTATTTCTTTTTCATATTTTAAATTCAAATTTATTGAGGTGAAGTACACTTTTGTGTAACATACTGATTTAGAGTATGGGGCGTCATTGATACGGGGCATCAAAGTCGCCCCCACACCTAATGCCTATACTGAAGATGGTGTAGTTGATAAATTTTAAGAATATTCTTGTGATTTTTTTAATTTCCATGTTTTTAATTTCAGAATAAGATGGTGCGACAGTACAAAAAAAAACTAAGTTCAAATTTTATAATTTTAAGTTTTATTGGTTATTTTGTATTGTAATTTTAGTCTCGTATAAAAATGTTCCTAGATCTTTGTTGTTTACCCTGTACTTTTTTGATAACATGATGAATAAATGCTATAATGCAAATCTGTACATTTTTTTGTTTATTTTTTTGATTGAAAATACGTTTTCATATTTTTATTTTATTTAATGTAGCTTGTAACTCCTGAAAAAAAATTTGAAAAATAAAATTAAATATAGGGATGGGTTTGAAGTCCCACATATAAACTAATGAAAGCATAAAAAAAATAGGTATCAAAGTAGCCCCACCCCATGGTGTGACTTTGATAGGGTACATTTTATTTTTTATTTCAATACGTATTCGTTAAAATTTCAATTTAATATTATTATTCGGTTGGTATTTATAATGCAATATTTACATTATTTTTTCAGTCTATTCCTATAGTCGGTTTTCAAAATATCGTAAATATAAAATCAAAATCGATCAAAGTCACCCCACTTTACGGTATACGATTTACTGGCACTAATAGTGTGAAAATTAAACTATCGTGTTAAAAACTGTTTACACACAAAGCGCTGACTGTCTCGCCAAACTCATGCTTCTAGCGTTAGGGAAAGCGTTTATTGTCGCTGTATGGTGCTATTTGACATGTTCGGACAGGTTGCGAAAATCGAAATGTCGTCAAAATGGTCTACGCGGTACAGGTCATATTTTTTCCGTCAGGTTCGCCACTATATTTCTACTGCACATGCGCAGATATCGAGCAAGTTGCAATCATTGCGTGAAAATTCAGAAGCCGCTGAACTTTTTGATCCATGCATGCAGCCTTGCATCTTGCACGATAATACGTGTTTACACTTGCATTTTGTTATCATGGCCGCGATAATACGTACTGCCAGCAGTAAATCCATGCACGTGTCAACAGGTTATTAATCTGTAGCCAAACTTCACTTTACACCCACAATGGCTGCACGGCTTAAGCGTCGCCCTATAACGTCGTGGGTCCCAGGTTCGAATCCTGGGTCTGGTAAGTACACATATTGTTTTTCAATTTGTGTGTGAGTCAGAGTATGGACCCAATAGGTTGACCAAGTGGCGAACATCCATTTCTCGTAAAAACAAAAACCCCCACTCTGTGGAGGCCCATATCGTCGTTGAATCTAGAAAAATGTGTAACTACGTATTAATAGAAAATTTACATCGAATGCCATCTAGTGGCCGTTGTTAATATCTACCCGTCTAGCAAAAATGATGTAATTCAAAAAAAAATTGTAACATTTTCTAGTTTCAACGACGATATGATCTTATTCTGATCGGACATGGTAAAAAAAAAAACTTCACACTGTTGACCCGCATTTGTGAAAAACCAAAAGCATTTCAACGTAATTCTAGATTCACTCTTGGCTAATTCCATAAATTATTAAATGTTACTAGTCATAGTGAAGATAAACTTGAATTTACGATAATGTATGGAAAATTATGTAAAATTACAAACAGCAGTAACAGTAAGTGTAGGTATATTAGAACAAAACAACAATAAAGGCTGCCATCTTTCAAAGTGCCAGTGTATAAAATACATTCTATGGCAAGCAATATTATTGTCCTAAATTGAATAATGTAACAAGAAGAAATTTGCAAATTCACACCCAACAAACTATACTGAGCTCCAAAACATAGCATGTGGATGTACTTCAAAGACATTTATTATTGAGCAATAATTCTATTTTAATACTATGGCGTCAAAGCAGTTGATAATGATTAGAAATACCAAGCTATAATTTATGATAATATGCGGTTTTTCTGTTACATTTCTTTATATTAATTATGTCCACATTATCAAACGGATATGTGGGTTACTTACAGGTAACTATTATAAGATAATAAAAAAACACCTACTTAAGTGATTTGTATTTTACAAAATATAGGAAGGTAATTAAATACTTAAATAGAGTTTGAATTTGAATTTTTAACACAGGGCGCTTTGGCCTTATTCACATGGTGCGTTTTGACTCGCGCGTAACAAGTTTCGCGTTCTCCAGGTACATTTAACTCCATTGAGCCATCCACATGCACTCGCACCGTGACGACTGTCATGCGAAAATAGATCGCTAGACTTTCTTCGAGATCGCGGCATTTACAGCCCTTCCAAAATGAATTACGACCGCCTAGCACACGAACGCGACGGTTTTTAAAGCTTGTAAAGTGCCGAGAATACATATTGCAAGTTATCCCGAAATACAAAATCTCATAGAAACCGAGCAACATAATTGAGTTGTCATGGTTTTTTCTTGCACTCGCGTTAGTTTTTTATGCTGAGTCAAAAATGAATTACATCACCTAGGTTGTTTACTGCCAAGAGGAACGCATTATCTGGACGGAAGACATTTTAGGTAGGTAGTCAAACATAAATCGCAGTGGGACTCGCGCCATCGGGACAAGGTCTTTGTCGGTCCTTATTCTTTCATATGTGTCATGTTGGGTTTTGATAAATCAGAGTCCATTGTAGGTATATGATCAAATGTTACGACTGAATTGCTTGTAACTTTTACAATAAAGCAGTTACCTACATGCTTGAATCCTGTTTCATGCATAAATAAGTACATAATGTGGTGATGCGAAAATAATCCTAACAATATTTTTAATAATATGTGACTTGTACACATTCAATCTAGAGCCCCTCAATTGAAATAGAACATTATTTTCATTGCCTATAAGTAATAGAATCTGATATACCTACCTCCTGTGCACGTTATCTTAATAGACTTTATTTTTAAAAAGATGGATTGTTAGCCATTCGCTCAGACAGGTTCATCTCCTGTATTCAAATCGAGCCTACTACCTACTCGTATCATAAAAATTGATTCGCTTGGAGCATGCATAGAATCTACAAATTGTTAATACATAGTATAAAACCGGTTTTTTACTGAGTTGTTTTTGTAAAGATGATGCAAAACGTGTTCATTGAACTCATTTGTTTGCCGTGTTATCAACCTGTCGAACAAAATTGTTCCATTAAAATAATCTTTGCGGAACGACAATGTAATTATCTTCGGTTGACAGAATACTTGCTAAGTTGCAAAAAAATATGCGCATTGACTTATATTATTTTTTTTCCGACCATGTCCGATCCTAATAAGATCATATCGTCGGTCCCTATTAAAAAAGTCGGATCTGAAATTTTGTCATTTTCGGACTATTACGTAAAAGTTATTTAAACACTTTAAACATTTATACCACTATCACAGTTTTTTTTGTTCGTTTGAAAATGACGGATCTACCGAGAGTGTCCAAATAACAATGTTGGTTCTTACCAACCAACATCGTTGGCTGTGCGTGGGTGAGCAAGATGCGTCGGATCTGACAGTTGCTGCTATGTTCACCAGACAGACGGATGTTTTTATAAACATTTAGAAAAGTTTCTATAACCCGTATTTTTATTCATTATGGCAAGCAATAGGTCACAAAGGATATTTGATGAAACATCTTTGATTGCTCGTACTGAAAAATAGCATTTTGCAGATCCGACTTTTTTACTAGGGACCAACGATATGGGCCTCCACAGAGTGGAGATTTGTATTAACAGATTCTGTTTTTACAATAAATGGATGTCGGCCACTTGCTCAACCTATTAGGTCCATACTCTGACTCGTACACAAATTGAAAAACAATGTGTGCTTATCAGACCCAGGATTTGAACCTGGGACCCACGACGCTTAAAGCCGCGCGGCCATCGTGAGGTAACTTATATTATAAATGGAACAAAAACCGAACCACAGAATCCTGAGAACACCTTAATTAATAACATGAAATTAACACATTCGCGGACACGACGTCTATAGAAGTGTGATATGACAGAACATCTATAGACGTCCTGTACTGTACAATGTAATACGACACGACGTGTATAGAAGTTATATTTTGGATTAAAACACTATGTTCCCTATCTACTTGTGTCACGGTGCGAACATATTTCCATTAGATAATGTCGTATCTTAAGACATACTCATTTCTATATATCTAAATCGAAAATTTAAAAAACTAAAATTTTAATGTGTCATATCACTAACATGTCGCACCGTGAGTGTAAACCAAGGCATCTGCAAATTTTTCAATATGGAGATTAAATGCAAAACAACTGCAAAAGTCGTGAGTCGTGATAATGTAAAAGTGAAGTAACTGAAAGAACATTCTTGAATCATATTATGTAGTCTTGAATAAAAAATAAGAAACTATTAATACAAGAACGCCTGACCACCCTTACACTGTATACAAAAACTTGTGAATGTACAAATCGCAGGATTCGAACCGGTGACCAGAGGTTTCAGATACGGACAGTGTGCCACCAATAACACCATTAACTTAAATCTATACTTAGGTATATAATAATAAATAACATTTAATTGTGATTTAGAAATATACGCCTTTTCAACAGTGCTTTGACAATTTCCATACCTAAAACACAAAATATATTTTGGGTAATTTTTTTAAAATTTATGCTGTTTTTTATTCCATTATAAAAACTACTGAACCAATATTAATGAAACATGCACAGCTTATAGACTACATTGCTGGCGTGCCAACATCTCAAAAGGATGTGAAGTTACAAAATGAACTTTTCGATAATAATAAACTTGCAGATAGTACTGGTGGAGTGATGAGGTGCGGTGCGGGTAGACGTGCCCACACAACATCAATATCAATTGGGTGAGCTTACATAGAACTGATAATGGAATTGAATCACAAGTAGTAAAATGGTCAGATAGCAGCAGTGGAGTGGAGTTGAGTCTACATTGAACCAATTGTCTATACAGGTGGACAAATTACATTCCAATCAATTAAATCTATTTATTTATTGTATATATTATAGGTTCTGGGTCTGACAAGTACACATACTGTTTTTCAATTTGTGTATGGGTCAGAGTATGGACCTAATAGGTTGAGCAAGTGGCCGACATCCATTTCTCGTAAAAACAAAATCTGTTAATACAAATCTCCACTCTGTGGAGGCCCATGTGATCCTATTAGGATCGGACATGGTCGAAGAAGAAGATATATAGGTATATACAGTAGTACTCTCTCAGTAATCCGCCACCCCAAAAACCAGACAAACGTCCAATTAGTGAAAGCGGCGGATTCTAGTGCGTACATACAAACTATGGTAAAAATTAAATCAGGTATTTCGTAAAAATAGTTTTTTTTTTTGAGAAATTTGTACTAGCAAATTACCTACGGTTTTATTTATAATCAAAATCAAGTAACTACTAAATTATACCTATTTATAAACTAAGTTTATTAACTAAATATTAAACAGTAAATCACTTGAAACAACCAGTTGTTCAGTAAGGCAGATATTCTTGAATGACTTAGGATTCCTGGCTTTTCCTATGACCAAAAGCTTCAGTTTGTGTCCTGGTTGCATTGGAGCACGGCATAATTGTGATGCGGTCCTTGGGCACTTTCCTTCCTATACACGGTACATTACTTTCATCGCGATGAACGTACATTTTACGAAGGAGACATTTTCAAAATAAACCCATCTCATCTGCGTTGTATACTTGTACGCGGCGGACTACTGAATTTGACAATTTAATACCGGCGAATTATGGGGCTTGATCTTGTGCTTTCAACTAGTAAAAATAACGGCAGATTATAGTAGTTGCCGGATAATCGAGCGGCGGATTACTGAGAGTGTACTGTATATCTGTCTATCTACTTTTTATTTCCATATTTCACTAGTAATATATGAATTAGAGACCAAATATCCGTGTCCCATTAATCATTAGTTTAGATTAGAATGAGATAATTTTAAAGTCAATATTTTCTACAAATTAACACATGTCATCCTGATTCTGATTAATAGGATACCACATAGGTTAGTTACAATCATGTCATCAAGCATTCATGGAGTTCTACTAAACCTACCTTTAAAAATGATGTATTTCGGGATCATACACATCAACGTATTCATAATATCACCAATATAACAACCAACATTCACAGAAACCACCACAATACTAAATGTCATACAGATTTAAAGATCTTAAAAATGCTATTTAACAATAATAACATAATTATTGTAATGTTATTAATTTAGTAGTGGTAAATAGTTATTAATAACAAATAATATTACAGCAAATTTAATTTTGTTTATAAAGATGAATTTTAATTAAATTTGGATAGATATTTCTTCGTTTACATGTAGACAGTAACTTGACTGTCTTTATATTATTATATAAGTATTATTTGTAAACAAATTGTCACCTCAATACTACAACTAGATAACTTGATTTTCACTGTTTTTGAGATAGCTATTGAATATTATTTACATTTCCTTCTCTACAAAATGATAAAACCAGGTAAATCTGAAGTTAATGGGAACACTGTATTAATTTTGTGTTTGAAAATATTAATAAAAGCACAATTTTTTTTTTATTATAAATAATGATTATAGCTTTAATCGAGTAATGTTTAAATTTCATTTTCACAACAATGACCAAATTAGAGTTATCTAATTGTAGTATTGAGGTGACGAAATACAGTTGTACAGACAATTCAGGCGCAATTTCGATTTTTATATAAGTACGGCCATAAAAAACATTATACTTTACTTTTTTGGTGACGTGGATGATGATGACTTGAGGAGGAGGAGATGAACTGAAGTATGAAGACCGGTGGTCGTTGGCGGAGATGGCGAGTGTATTTGACTGATAGGTACAACCGTTATACAATGGTACAATATAACAGACAGGTAGGTATTATTGTCCGAGGCACTAAGTTCTCTAGCAAGATACAATGTGGAGTGAGAAGATTCGGAGACTGATTTTTTTGTTCCCTAGTGATAGCTTTTTATTGAACCCGTCACAATGGAAAATGCTTACCTCAGTATCTCATGAATTTAGTGAGAAGATATATTTTGAAATAAATATCACTGACGTAAACAGAGTGCTTACTAAGTAGTAATTCGATAGCGTGAAAAATGTATATTATAAAAAAGTTGCAGTACTAATCAATAATTAAATGAATAACATTATTTTGAAAGAGATTCGTATGTCATGGATTCTGCTGACACTGCTTGGTTCTCATGAAACCATCGACGGCCACACTTTCAACATCGGGACAAATATTTTACTTTTAAAAATATATGTACGTAAGTATATGCATAAAAAAAAATCTGGAAAATAACCAATTGGAAATATTTGGACTGGGTACGGAACAATAGGTACCATCCATGTCAAGAACGCATGCATCATAAAATTCATCAAATAACACGTGATCAGAACTATACGGCCGACAATTGACATCGAAAAAGTTGTCTAAAGCACTTTCTCATTCTGAAGAAAATGAACGTGTGACTTCAAACTGACCCCGATGAAGAACGCATTTATTTTTGTAATAGGAGGAAATAAATAAATTTTTGATGTTGAAACTTAATAAATGTACTTCTTGTTGGCAAAAAAATACATTTTCCATACATTATAATATGTATTTAAGATAGGACAACTTTAAAGTAAATTATCTATCTTGTAATCATGCCGTTTAGTCTAGAACAGCTGTTCTCATATGCGACCAACAGAGGATTTTGCTGCGGCCACAAACATCATTTTCAGTATTCAATTTAATTAACTGGACTAGCGTTAAATATGCGTTATTGGAAATGAGTCATGACCAAGTACTTCAAAACGATTTTAATAATACCAGGGTTGAAAACTTTTGGTCGAAGTTATGTGTTAACCAAGTCAATTCAAAGAATTGGCAACAATTGCTTCATTAATGTTGTCGATTTTTTCCTACTACTGTATACTGTGAAAGATCATTCAGTGTAATGCACTTCATAAAAAACAAATATCGAAGCCAGTTGACAGCTGATATAAACTTAGAAGCAGCCATGCAGCTCGCATTGGGAAAGAGGAGTATTGAGGAATTTCCATTTGCATTATTTTTAAGTAATTAAGTAAATAGATATGTACTAAAATGTTCAAATGTCTTTTATCAAATATAAGTTGATTCATTTTTTTAATAATAAAATTTAGCTTAATTTTTCAATCACAACAACAGTGAACTTTGGTGCGGCCACCAGACGTTTCCATAAAACTGTCACTGTCAATTGTGCGGCCACTGTTAAATTTCACATGAGAACCACTGGTCTAGAAGTGAAGTTCAAATTAAGATAAGAGAATTTAAAAAGTATTTTTTCATGTAAACCATAAATGAAACACTGGTCACACAGGTTCAATTTTAAGAATTTTATAAAACAACGCCCATTTGAATAATTTCACATGACTAAAATATATCTATACCTATCCCATGACCATGTCCGATCCTAATAAGATCATATGGGCCTCCACAGAGTGGAGGTTTTGTATTGACAGATTTTTGTTTTTCGAGAAATGTATGTTAGCCACGTGCTCAACTTAACACGTTGATCGCCATGGGGGTCACCGGTGACCGGCATTGGATTACGTTCAGGGGGCCATGGGGGTCACCGGTGACCGGCAAAGAAGACCTGCCTTAGAGTTGTTCTACAGCGCCGGCGGGCACGCGCGCAGTGCATTTTTCGATACGCGGTGACCGGCATGGCCCTTCTGTATATTACTGCCACTTGGCCTGAAAATATGTCTTCCCAGTCACAAAATATAGGCTCACTAATGTAAAGAATGTACATAATGAAAAAAAAAGTTTTCCTTTTAAATTCTAAATGTGTTTTTATTGATATAAAAATAAAAATTAAATAGATTTTAAAAATGTAAGTTATAAAAAATATGTAAATAATAAAAAAATAGAACAACAAAAATGATTATAAGGTATGTATACGTATATTTCCAGTTTATGTGTATCCAGGTATTATACTACCCAATTTGAAAACTTTTATTCCGTATTTGTGCCTTTTCTGTTTATTTTACTATCTAAATCTAAATATAATTCCACCGCGAAATGGCACCATGCCCTCGTCAACACATATGGACAGGTGACCGGCGAAATGGCCGGCACGGCGCAATAGAATAAATTAACTTGTTGGCGCCGCGACGGACACATGTGGCCGGCACATCATAAAAACCAATATTTACGTAAAAAAATCATCAAAATGAAAAAAAAACATTATATTCTTTCATAACCTATCAAATAATACCTTAAAAACAAATAATCTTTTTTTAACTATTTTATGTAAAACTAGTTGGCGATCAATGTGTTAAGGTCCACACTCTGACTCACAACATAAATTGAAAAATAATGTGTATTTGCCAGACCCAGGATTCAAACCTGGGAGCCACGACGTTATAAGCCGACGCTTAAACTGCTCAGCCGTCTATACCTATTTGAAACAATTCGGTTGAACTGTCATTGCTTCGACAATCACCATTACGAACACTCGAGAGAAGAAACAACTTGATGATCGTTAGAGTATCTGCATTTAGTCATGGCGTTTCTGAGGTCATTTCAACAAGGGGATCTTTTAAGGTACCATGTACCATTCAATTTAGAAAATTTGAAAGGGTAACAATAATTTTTGAAAGTCATGTTATTATAAACATACCACACCACATAAGTGTGAAGTTCGATAGTTTTGATGGAAAATGACATAGTTAGAGCAACATCGAGCGAGAGAAAACGATGCAATAGGCTTCATTCATGTAAGAGCAGTCGGAAATATTAATGGTAACAATAATAAAATTTACCCTATGCAATTACTTATTATTCTAATTCCTAATTCTAATTCCAATTAATTATTTCAATTACTAATTAATTAGTAGAAGAAATCGCAATCTACGCAATTTAAAGGTTAAGTTGTTGCGCTATATCTAGATATCAAAAGGGACCCGTAAACGAACATCAAAAATTGCAGATTGCCGATAAAATTGTCAAAAAAATGATAAAACTGTTGCCCAGTTGCTGGGCAATGTATGACCCGTCATCAGTGTCGGCCAAGTGAGGCTGATGTATTTTGTGCCTACACGTGGCAACAACGGCCGGCAATGAAGTTTCTGCACCATATCTCGTCCTAAATAATCACATAAACAAATCTAAAATAAAATAAGGATTTGGATCGTTTCCTACGTAAGCAAACATGAAACAATAAATTAGTTATTGATAATTATTTATTTAAAAACTTTACAAAAATGACAAAAATTGACTTTTAGTAGGTATTTGTTAAATACAATTAGTGTGAAGAAAAAGAAAGTAGATACAGTTATGAAGAAAGCAACACTGATTACTATTATTATAATACTGCCAGTCACTCTTCGATTTTTGCCAAATGGAGATTCATACAGGCGTTAAATGTATTATTTATGCAGGGTCTTCAAATCTTCGATTGCTCACATTGTTCCAGATCCAGAAGTTTGTGCAGCTTTGATAATTGGCCTTTTCATATTTTGATCACTATATAGTTTGGCTTCCACGTTCCACAGTTCAAGACGTAAATAAACATCGTTAATAAACGTCAATACCCTGTGGTTTGTTCATTTATTCATTATACGTAGTGTGAATTGACGATTAGTAATAACACCATAATAATATTAATAACGACACGGCGATTAAATTATAATAATGTGTTGTCAAATCGGCTGTCACAATAATGTTTTTATTGTTGCTAGGGGTGAGGTCAAACAGAGATGCATACATGGAGCAGAGCGAGAATGAAATAGATTAATCTAGCAATTATTGCTATATTTTCGATTGCGTTCGATATTACATATATTGACCAACCATGTTGCCAGAGAGCATAGCCAATAGATGTAAAGTTTTGGCAATGTAGACTACTATTGTCGTGTTTTGGGGAACTATTAACGGCGACATAATTGCCGTAAAAAGCAGCTCGTTTACGGGCCCCTTTAGGATAAGTAAACATATTTTAAAACACATATTGTATAGCTAGTTTGTAATAACAACTTGATAGTGGTAATGAATTAATGTAGACAATATGTTAATTGCTTTTTAATTTAGTCTTTGTAAAAAATATTTTTTTAAAGATTTTTTCTACCAGTTATAATAAGGTGAAATGTTTTCAAATTACATAATAATATTTGTATGTATGTTCAATATAAGTAGAATGTTATATTCTCAAATCCTGCGAATTATTCGTTGAATAAAAAAAATAATTCATTAAATTATTAGCAAGTGCAAGTACGTTGAAACTGAAATTTGGAGATATTCTGAGGTCAGCAAGCAATTAAGGAAATTACCTATTATTGGTACCTACCTTGATTCAAACCACAAAAACCGATTGCCAAAATTAACGCATTTTGCACAAAATGCTTCAAATTTAGGTATATACTACTAGTTAATTTGGTCATAATTAGATAGGATGCACGTGGCTCAATTGGTAAAGCATATTGGCACGGTGAATACATCCAGTGAATACAGGTTCAAATCCTGCCAGGTGTCATATTTTTTTCAAAGATTTTTATTGTGAGAGGTATCAAATTATGTATATTCGAAAAGGATATCTGTTATTATTTCAAGCATAATTTTTAATTTAACAATATTGGTGTGTACTGAAATCTTAATTAGTTAGTGTGCCGCTAATTCCAATTGCTGCACCCATGATGGCCGCGCAGCTTAAGCGTCGGCCTATAGCGTCGTGGGTCCCAGGTTCGAATCCTGGGTCTGGCAAGTACACATATTGTTTTCCAATTTGTGTATGAGTCAGAGTATAGACCTAATAGGTTGAACATGTGGCTGACATCCATTTCTCGTAAAAACAAAATCGGTTGATACAAACCTCCATTCTGTGGAGGCCCATATGATCCTATTAGGATCGGACATGGTCAAAAGAAAAGAAGAATTCAATAAGGTTAAAAACACTGATCTAAATATTGATAGTTAATTTTACGATACAGTGAAACCCCGATTCTACGGTTTTCAAGGAACCCTAAAAAAAGATAGAATGCGAAATGAAAGAAGATAAAATGCGGGATAGATAAAAGATTTTGGTACTGTTCGGTTATCAGGAATACAGCGGAAAACACATTTTGAAAATACCCGATATACTGGATTATTTGTTAGTTTGGGTTAGTTTAGGTTAGGTTAGGTTGGGTTGGGTTAGGTTAGGTTAGGTTAAGTTAGGTTTGGTTAGGTTAACCTAACAAATAATCCTGTTTATCGGCTATTTTCAAAATATGTTTTCCGCTGTATTCCTGATAACCGAACAGTACCAAAATTTGAAAAAAAAAAACTCTATTTCTCCTGGATTTTTTTCGACGTTTTGAATTATTTTCAGTTTCTCAGCAGAGTTCTAGTTTTCTTGATGGGGGGCATTTTAGTTGCGACTTACAAAAATTCGTGATACGAGATGCAAGGCAAACAAAGTGACGCGACTGAAATGTCTGTACGTATCATAAACAATTCTACTAAAGCGAAATGAAAAATAGTCAACAAAAACGGTGAATCAGGATAATATTTGTGACGGGACCATAATATTTTGACGATAGATCGAGGAAAACGATAAATCGGGGAACGTTTAATGCGGGATTATTTAACATTGTTCTTATGGGTGTTTGGCGGGACTTTCAAAAATGAACGATCCGTGCGGGAAAACGATTCATGCAAGAACGGTAGATCGGGGTTCCACTGTACTTCTTTTAAGCTAGTAATACTACTGTCCGACAAGATCTAGGCAATAACCGGAAGTCGCTGGAGTCGAAGTGCGATTAACTAAATAGGAGGGGCTTGTTAGGTTCACAGTTTTAACACGTGGACAACTCGTCGATAACCGGAAGTCGTTGCAGTCAAGTGCAGTTAAAAACAGGAGGAGCTTATTAGTTCACAGTTTTAACACGTTGACAAGAACATCTTGTTCGACAGTAATGCGAGGTGTTTTAGGTTCAGGCAAATAAGCCCCACCCCATACTCGAGTGTGATTTGTTATAAATAAATCTGCAATATCATGATTGCAGATCACAATTCAATCGTTATCGTTGGTAGGCCTTCCCATAAATATTTGACATATCGACCCTTAATCGGCAGAACAACGTAAGCGACAATTCATAAATTTTACAGGAGAAGGTTTTTTTTAAATTATTTCCGTAATTAGTTCCAAAAATGAATTCTGTTAATGTGGTTAATAATAATTGGTTACTGCCTATACGGAAATTATAAAACAATTGCATTAGTGCTTTTAGTTTTCGAGATAGTGGCGGTAACGCTGTTTTGCTTATGTCTATGACACGATATTTTTTCCAGGCATGTCGCTTACGCTATTTGGCGTAGTCATTTTTATTTATAAATTTCATGCTAATTATCATCAAAGGGCATTACTAATTAAGTATTAAAATAAATAACATAAGCACCCATTTATTTTACGAAAGGGGACGTTGTTAAATAAATTAAAAATACTTTGACTTTTTAAATTAATATTTTTGCTTGTAGATACTTAATCACATATAGGTAAAATAAAAATAAATGATTGGTATTTTTAAGGTTTCGCTTATATTATCAATATTATCAGGTATTGTTATTTTTCAAAATGAAATAGGTACGTATCTACTCGTACATAATTAAATATGGGGACCTACTAATTATGATAAAATAAAATTGTAATCAACTATTCAGTTTTACAAAAAAATTATTGTCCCACATTTTTTAAGCAGTAATCGCTGTATTATCCTCATTCACATCTTCCTGATCGGATTCCGGTAAAGTATCTTCCACTGATAATCCATGTGGCAGTTTTATAAACTCATCCGTCATCTCTGAGGGATATTACATTTAACACAGAGACTTTTATACTGTTACTCGTTATACTGGATTTCCGATATTGGTGATTTAGCACTATACAGCAAGGGTGGCTGCGCTTAAAGCTTCACAGCACTTGATCGGGATCTGATGACATTTTCTAGGTCTAACAGTTTAGTCCTACTGTCACCAGAGTAGGTACAATATTTGGTAAGTTTTTTAAATTATGCCTTTCATAATTCACCAAATTTAATTTTGAACTTTGAAGGAATGCAAGTAGCAGCGAAAGATTTCCAGTCACGGAATTCTGCATATGACATGATGACCTAGCGTTGGAAATGATGGTGGGTCATTTTGATAGTGCCCAAACTACTATATAAATGACTCAATTGTCGCATGAATGGAATCGACCGGCATCGTAGTACGACCAGTGGGTCTATTCTATACTTATCGACCGCTAAAGTGATAGATAGATATTATCAAACTTAGGGTAGGTTTATATAAAAGTGTTAGTACTTATTGCAACAATTATAATCAACGTATTGTAATTGTTACAATAAGTGCTAATTCTATAATACAAACTTTGTATTCTATAATACAAAGTTTGATAATATTTATCACTTTATCACTTTAGCGGTCGATAAATACAGAATAGACCCACTGGTAATAGAAAATGTATTTCTATCAATTCAATGAAAGTTGAATTTTTCATAAAATAAGATAGCATACCCAGTGTTGCCCGGTTCTTATTCTGACCAATCACAGTATAATAATTCTTTGATTTTTTCCCGCATTGTCAGTCCTGTCCAAAGATTTGTGCATGATTGCTGAGATCTCATTACTGCCACGTTTACCATCAGTTTCACCCCATAAAAAGCAGTATCCATTATTTGTTCCACTTTCGTAGATACTTTCATTATAGTATGCGTATTTCGACTAGGGAGTGTTTAGCACCTTCTCGAGGTCAAAACTTGCGCACAAAATGTCATTGTGATTTTTACTTTTGGCCAGATCATTAAAGAACATCTCCTTGCATTTATCCTTTACGGTAAGGGGACATTTGTAAGTATCCGTTTCAATTAGCCGAAGTCTCTCGTCACCAGACATATTTGTTACTTTCTCGCAAAAAGAACACTATTATCTTTTTTGGTAGATGAAAACCCAAGTTGAACTTACTGTCTATTAAATACGTTTCTGAAAACATTCCGAATCACGACATTAGTGGATTCATTCAAAGAATCCAAATTTTCAGTATAAATTTTATACTTATACATTTTTAACATTTCAAAAATCTATAGGAAGATACTATTCTTCGTAGATTATTCCGACAGTAGTGAGATGTAACGGCGGGTAATTATTGTTTAATAAACTCTATTACCAGGTTTATTTTATCTCAGCCAGTTTTACTGGACGGCGCGAGCTTTGCTCCCAAATCGGTTTTCGCACAACTCACTACCAGACGGACCACCGAATAAACCGTATCGTAGCTTACACTATCAAATAACGTCGGTTACGTTGTTTTGCTCTACTTTATAATGCGATACAAGTTAAAACGCTAAAAGGCACAGACCCTAAAAAAATGTCACGCGATTGAGATCGGGCTCTAATATTTTTGTCACTTATGCGCTAGGTGATATTGAACAGTTCTCCATTTAAAACGCAATTTACCAAAAAGTGTCGCTTACGTTGTTCTGCCGATTAAAGGTCGATATGGATCGGATTACGCTTGTTGTCATATTATGATAAAGAAATAAAAACTCCTATAAATAAAATCGACTAGGGTGGGTGAATAACTAAAAAGTATTCCTCATAAAAAAGGTCTGTCATTACAAACTCTATCCTGAGGAGACCCTTATATTCCGCTTAGGAGCTAACGTGGTAATTTTATTTACTTATTTATTATTATAATATGTGCATGCCTATTGATTGGCTTGCCCTACAGTTTTGGACAAATAGGTATACAGTAAAACCTCGTTAATAAGAACACCGATAATTTGAAATTCGCCGTAATTCGAAATTTTCGCAAAAATAAAGTCCCTTGAACATTATTTTCATATAAAACCATACCTTTAATTCGAATTTCGTAATTCGAGAGTCCTGGCACATAAAAATAATCAATAAATCGTAATAAAGTACACTATTTCATGAGCTAGTCATAGACTTTTCGTAAAACATAAATTACTTATTTTAAGAAGGTAATAAAAATAATCCAGATATTTTACGACCCATTAACACACACAGAACCGGAAATTTGGTAGGCACATTTATGATCGTAAATGATATTAACGTAAATCAAAAAAAAAAAAATTCTAAATTTTTATATTTTTCCCCCATACATTTCATAATTCGTAATTCGAATTTTTTTTCGATTTTCAGTCCCTTGGAATTCGTATTTACGAGGTTTTACTGTATGTATTACAATTTCGCGAAATGACAAGCAATGTTGTGGGTACATACTATAAAAATAGTATGAGGCTTCGTATTGACCCTGTTTAAATGCGGTACTTTACTTAGATATGTCACTATACTGTTCAACGCTTATATTTTGCAATTTACCATTCTTGACCTTTACATGTCAGGCACGTAGGGGTTCCTTGAGATTTTATAAAATGTTAAAAGGGTTCCATTATTCAAAAAAGGTTCAGAACCATCCTAAGCACACATGAGTTTTTATTGGAATAATTTATTGTCAATGGGAAAAGTATCTGAGATCATCCAACATGTCATTTTCTTAATATAATTGTTTCAGTGTGCATTGTCTATGTTCCCCTTCATGTTCAGTTGTCTACACTCTTACCAAAAGGTAGAAATTGCTTATGACATAAGACATGCGAGGTATCAGATATGTTGACCAGCTCCATAACCAAGATTAATAAAAGTCAGTAGGTACTTTAAATATCTTACCTTGCACTCCTATCAGCATCTTTTCAATCCCAGCCTTGTAACAATCGAAGGCCTTCTGAAAGTCTCCCTTGGCTTCATTCCTGGCCCCGAGACTCAGCAGGTAGCCTGCCTCAAACACGTAGCTCTCCTGCAGTTCGGAAGACGATCCGAAAATGCTGTCCATGGAACAGGTGTCTAGTCGGCTCGAGCAACGACTAATGCTTCCCTTGCCAGACGTTGAATCCACGCAATCCTTGGAACCATCAGACGAGCTCTTTCCGCGGTGGGTATAATTCGTATTGGAAGACACTTTTGAAGATCCACTCGATACGATGCCGGGTAGTTTCGTCTTTTTTTTATTAGTGGAATTTCTTTCCGATATTGGCATATCTTTCGTGCTGGTGAAGAAACTGGATACGCTCTGCGATGAAGATATTGTCAGATCTGTTTCCGATTGTGATATCGAACCTCCATGGATAGCCGCAGAATCATTATTCTCCTGCCGTTTATCGGTGAATATGGCAGACGCTGAATCCAAGCCGCCCAAACTGTCCACCGACGAGTCGATACTAGTCTGAGACGATTCCATGACGCCCGATATTTTACTGTCGAATGAAATCAAATCGGGTAAATTTAATTTGTTGCTGATCTTTCGAAAGGCGGTGATCTGCGAGGAAGTCGACTGACTGGTGATGCTGTCGAGGTTTGGATTGTTCCTCATGACGGTGCCGGGGTCCTGCATGATGATGACCTCCGCCACGTTTTCAACAGTACCCGATGTAATGTCGCTTTGAGAACTGTTCTGAGATTTGTGACTTCGGTTGTAGGATTGCTTTCCGGTCGCCGATTGGTTGCAGTTGTTTCTGCAGACGACTGACCCGTCGAGGCTCGCAGTGTCCATCGTAGATACTGCAAAGTAAAAAATAAGCGTGGCTTAAGCGATGGACTATCACGCCGTGGGTCCCAGGTTTGAATCCAGGGTCTAGCAAGTACACATATTGTTTTTCAATTTGTGTGTGAATCAGGGTATGGACCTAATAGGTTGACCAAATGGCTGACATCCATTTCTCGTAAAAAAACAAAATCTGTTAATACAAACCTCTACTCTGTGGAGGCCCATATGATCCTATTAGGATCGGACATGGTCGGAAAAAATAATAGAATATAAAATATTGATTCGACACATGCAATATTACGCAACAGAAACATAATATTATTTTCTGTACAATTAGGCTGGCCGCGCACTAGGCAGCCACAATAAGCCAAAGACATTTGGCTGCCTAGTGCGTTCCCTTGAATACATTTTAATACAAATATGAAGATCATGTTGGCTTCCTATTGAGCAGCTAGGCTTAGTGTTCAAATCTTTCAAAATGAATTTTAAAATAAAAAAGTAAGTCACCATGAACCAGCCAGCTGAAGAGGTATTGTTTAACATAACACATTGTCTGACTTGGGGTCAAATTTCAAGGCAGAATCAAATTTTTCATTAGGGCCATACAAACAGAACAAATAATGTACAGCCCTGATTTTTGCCAAATGCTAGATTTGAGCCCGCACCCACGGTTTCCGAGACAGGCGCTCTACCACTACTCCACCATGGGTAACTAACAATGAACAGACAACAACCAACTACTAAATACACAATAGAACTCCAGTATAATATGCTGACAAACGAATTCCTATGTTAATAAAATTATACTTTTGGATGGTAATTCAAAAATAGAGAATTGGAAAAAATAAATTCTCAATATAAATATTTCTCTCTATATCTTTATGAAAATGTAATCTTAATATTTATAATTATTGACAGAAATACATATTTCTATTGTGAAGTGGTTGATATTCATGTCCCCACTATCCTTATCTTCAAACCAGTGTCAATAATACATTGATAGAATTTATCAGTTCTTAATGTCCATAAACTAGTGGTAGGTATTCAAAGTCTATAATTTCCAGAGGCATTGCAGGCTATTCGAACAATTTTATGATTCCAGATAACTAGTTTTGTGACCCACTATGCCACCTTCACCTATATAATTTTTTTTTTTTCCGACCATGTCCGATCCTAATAGGATCATATGGCCTCCACAGAATAGAGGTTTGTATTAACAGATTTTGTTTTTTTACGAGAAATGGATGTCAGCCACATGCTCAACCTATTAGGTCCATACCCTGACTCACACACAAATCGAAAAACAATATGTGAACTTGCCAGACCCAGGATTCGGACCTGGGACCCACAGCGTGATAGTCCAACGCTTAAGCCGGGCGGCCACCGTGGGCTAATATTATCTCAGATTAGCTATCGATTTCAAAAATAAATTCAAAATTTGAGAGAAATGAGGGTGACTGCAATGACGTCCTGTATCACGCTTCCTGCTTGAGAAAAGGCACATTATAAGCGGACGAAAAACTAAGAAATGAATAATAGACAATCTTTATAAGAATTCTGTGGATATTAACCAATTTTTCGACTGCAGTGCTACCGATTTATATACGTGTTTCAATGTGTACATCAGAGATTTAAAAAATTTTATGTATCCGTTTTTAACGGATATGAATGAATGAATTTAGGCTATAGCACCGTGGGTCCCAGGTTCGAATCCTGGGTCTGGCAAGTACACATATTGTTTTTCAATTAGTGTTTGAATCAAGAGTATGGACCTAATAGGTTGAGCAAGTGGCCGACATCCATTTCTCGTAAATACAAAATCTGTTGATACAAACCTCCACTCTGTGGAGGCCCATATGATCGTATTAGGATCGGACATGGTCGAAAGAAAAGATGAAAGAATTTACATAAAATTTGAGACTAAAAACAGCAGATTACGGTATTTTGCCTTGGTATCTGTGACTCCAATATTGCATGAGAAACATGTTGAACATGCTTACCCATCCAACAGAATGGTATTTTTTTATAAGCTAAGGGCTCCATGAAATGAAAAATTGAAAACCACTCCCATAAAATGTTGTGAGTAAAGGAAATAATCATTTTATAAATAGATCCCTACTGAGTAAATTAAAAGTGAAGTTTAAATAAATATCTAATATTACAGAGATAAGACATTGAGTGTTCCAGGAAAATTGTTCAAGTAGAGAAATAATTGTGTAAATATGATACAAGCAGACAAAAGTGCTATTAGCACAAAATAAATATGTAATTCAGTATCAAAAGGTAAATAATGACCATTTTAAGCTTTCGTGACATCTTGATGTGAATCTGTTCTCTGGTTAATCCAAGAGTTTGGACTACAACTAGAAGGAACCTTAGGAACTGTTTATGTTACAACAGTTGATGTGGTTCAAATGGTAGGACTCCTGTTCGGACTACTGTGATTATCGCTTATGTTTAGTGATTCACACTGTGCACTGTGCTTGCAAAATTTTTGTAGATATAAAAAAAATTCACACAAATGATTCATGTAATATAATATGATACATAAACAAAAAAATATTTTTTGCATTTAAATTAATTTTTCTGAGTTATTCACTGAGAAATATCATATTACTATTACATAATTACAACTGACTCATTTAGTCTAGGCACACTTAATCTACAAACATTCAATTACCATATTATGTCAACTGTGTCACTATTGGCAGTAAAATAGAAACATGAATGTTTTGTTTGAATAGTTTGTTGGCTTAGGACAATGGATCATTTACTGTCCTTAGACAGTGCTACACATTCAGAGTAATGATATTATATAGAGCACCTATTTTCGGCAAAATGAAGTCATGTTTCTTGCGTATAACGCACAGTAGAACCTCGATTTTATTATTATCAACTTAACTATGAAACGTTATACCATCGCGTTGCTTCTCAGTACGGCTACCAAATTTAAACATAACATAGTCAACAATATGTTCAACTAAAATAACTAAAAATAATTACCACTAATTTTATATTAATTTCAGCAATACGTGCACGCAGTTTTTAAATGAATGTCATCAGTCATATCCATATTTATTGGTGACGTTTTAAAAAAATATTTAATTCAGCCGTAGAAATTCTATCTTACTCCAACGCATAATGCGGAGCGCATAGTGGTTTTTGTTCAGGCCTTGGCGACACACTTACATGTCTTCTGTTTAATATAACTCATAATTGACTCAATGTGGAATGTCTGAAAATCATGACTGTATTCAGTTGAAATCGAATGCCGCTTATTTGACGCTTGCATTCTGATGGTGGTGCTTTACGGTAACGGTACAAAGACTCAGAGCAACCATAAATTGAGCTTCGATAACATAAATGTGTGCACATGATCTTCTGCGTATTGTCACAAAATTTTATCTAAATATAAATTATCTGTATAGGAATAAAAGCAAGAGTCTCACCGCTTGGCGAATCGACAGTGGAGAGGGAGTCTTCTTCGGAACTCTGGTACTCTAGGGGCCCTGTCACTTCTGTGGGAAGGAGTAGAGAGCTTCTGATGGCTTCGATGTTGCTCGACGCCATGTACTGGCCATCCAGGCCGGGGTCCGGGTAAGAGGACTGGAAAAAATAAAAAAAATGTAATCGTTATACTCCAATGCAAATTGAACACAATAAAC
The DNA here is from genome assembly GCF_057557595.1 of Rhyacophila brunnea. Lineage (NCBI taxonomy): Eukaryota > Metazoa > Arthropoda > Insecta > Trichoptera > Rhyacophilidae > Rhyacophila > Rhyacophila brunnea. Next base: position 34,266,230 of record NW_028232806.1, on the reverse strand, counting down.
AAAAAACAATAATGATGCCAAATGTTTTCAATCAAAAGTATTCAGTTATGCAGTCATGACATTATGGTTGTAGAATACACAGAATTATATTATTTTTTTGCATATGGTGATAATTTTTTATATTTTTAACCTAAACAGCTTTTCCTGAAATATCATTTTATATTATGCAAATTGTAAATGTAAGATTACATTTCCTGCTCCTTGATAAAAAGTATGTACATTGTGTTACTGGTCATTTTGATAAATAATTATTATTGCTCTACAATTTAAGTACATTATGAACAATCAAGTTACACATAAATATCCAAGGATTTTTTATAAAAGGACTGTTACATAATAATATTGCATATACATCAGTGGCGAACGGTGGAGGTAGGCTGTTAAGATCCGACATAAATAGTGCACACTAAACTTTGCCATTCATACTTATTTGTTTTCATTGAACTAATACTACAAATTGCAGATAATGTTGGTTAGTTTTTAAAATTCAATTAAACCCTGCGTAGACCAAGCTATAATAAATAATTATTGTCAAAAAATAGTCATCTACTATCTAAAATTATGCAATTCAATCACACATAACTTTGAATATTTTATAGATAGAATAATATTTTTTATCTATTATAGTTTGGTTCAGACAGGGCTTAATGAATTTAAAAAAAATGAACCAACAACAATAATTCGCACCGTGAGTGTAAAACCAAGGCATCTGCAAATTTTTGAATTTCGAGATTAAATGCAAAACAACTGCAAAAGTCGTGAACTTGATAATGTACAAGTAAGTAACTCAAAGAACATGCAATATAATGTAGATATAAACCAAATATTATGGTTTTTTTTTAAAACTCTATTTCTCCTAACAAAACGAAGACTTCAAACCCTAATACATATATCCAAAATTAGTCTTTTGCAGATACCTTGGTTTTACACTCACGGTGCAATATGCGTAATATGTATTCTTAATCCAGCGAAAACAAATAAGTATAAATGAAAAAGTGAACACAATTTTGTCAACGTGCACTATTGATGGCGGATCTTAACAGCCTACCTCCACCCTTCGCTGCTGATATACATAGTACTAAACTACATAGTACTAAACTTCATAGTACTAAACTTCATAGTACTAAAATCAATTAGAATTCAATGGTGTAGTACAAAACTGAAATCCATCAGAATTTAAATTCAAATTCCATTAAGGCTATATCTCAGTTGAGGCATGGTCTAAAAAGATTGTGGCTAGGCGATGCGCGGATTGCGGGTCACGGGTGCAAATGACGCATGCCGAACGAAATATAATTTGTCATATAAATCCAACATGCGTCCATTTAATGTTCAGTTTATTGTTCTATTAGTAACAATAATAATATATTCATTGACATGTTTTCTTTTTCAAGTAAATGGGTAACGTTTTTAGTCATCTTTACACGATTTAGGAATTAATACCCCCGTCGCCATCACGAAAAAAATTGACATATTCACACCTCGACATTCGCTCTCCGAATGCCAGCGAGTCCAAAATTTCATCGCGCCTATAGTTGAAAATTATTTGCCGTTTCACTGATATATCGTCTTAAGTACCTATTTGTCAGTTGGTTGACGTAGTTGACAATTTTTTAATATATATTTATTGGAGTGTGCGCGGTGAGTACCCGCGACGGAAGTGAAACTTTTTGTTTGGGTAGCACATTTTCATAACCTTCACGGAATTATTCGTCAACATCAAAATAGGCATAATATTATAATTAAGGCTTGTCTTTGATGCTTCAAATGCATGTAGTAATATGTAAATTTAAAACAGTTCAGCATCGATTTCTGTTCTGTTATTGCTGAAGATTCTAGTCGTGTGAGCATCGAGAAATTTACACTGTTGGCCGGTCGAGTCCAAATAAAACTCAAGCGGCAATTGAAATTTACAGTACCTATGTATTTACGGTACCTTGATAAGTAATATTGACTGCAATACAGAGTATCAGTATATGAGTACAACTGACCTGAAAGAACTTGACGAATTCGGTGCTGGTAAATAATGGGGGGTGAGCGGCGATGAAGTCTAGCAGTGCCAAGGCAGACTGCTTTCTATCCTCAATGACGGGGGCGTGGAAGCGCTTGAAGTAGCCCCAAGCGGTGAAGGCAGGGCAGGGGGAGGGGGTGGTGAGGTGCAGATCTTGGTGCATCTTCTTCATGCTCCGCTGCAGGCGCTGCAATTCACTGTAGCGCTTCCATACTGACACAGCCGTCACCGCCTCCGGAGAAGCTCGAGGAAACAGCTGCAAAACAAACGCATACCCCACATAGAGTGATCTGAATTGAGACTCGAATGGCACTCAATGGAGGGCTCTTCCGGATTCGTCTCACTCCGTATCCGGCAAATTAGTTTATTAATTAATAATAAATTATTAGTTTACAAATCCGCCACAAGCGCGTTTACTCACTCTACAACTACATGCGCGCGAGGCCGTCCATGGAAAATGGGTGTGTGTACTGACCCCGGTCAATTGTTTTAAATAATTCAATATGTTATACACACACTGACATCTTCTGTAATCATGGTGACATACTTAACCAAAGTCTTTATGATATACTACTTTTATTATACTATTTATATCATAAGGATTTATTTACCGGGTACCGCCATGTTAATACCTCTTGGCATTTGATAGGTTGAGCCAAAAATGAACTTCAACACTGAATGCAATTCTGCAGTGAAACAATGTTGCGCGAATTGGCGACTGATTTTCAAACTAAATGTGGATAATTTGGTATCGTTGTTCAAGGGTGACTCCATTCATGATGATTCTTTGAACTCCTTATCATTAAAGATTAGACGAGAGTGCAGCGTTTGATTTCCTAGTAATTATACTCGTCGGACCCAATCGGTGCCAATCTGGCGCCGCTGTTACAGTATGCAGGATACAATGACTATATTAATGGACGACGCACTCAATACAGTAGCTAGCAAGTAAATTCGCATGTATAGGTAGACGTCACGCAATTTCCATTATGCGATATCACGCATTGGGAATTTATAGCAATATGACCTTTATTGTAATGGCGTTAGAGCAGTGTTTCTAATGTCAACGTTCATTTGAGCAAACCCGTTCGAACCGAACCATTCGGCAGACCCAACAAAAAGCATCAGGAATTTATAGCAATGTCACCTTTATTGTAATGGCGTTAGAACAGATTATGCCATTCAGCAGACCCGGCAATTAAGTGAGTGTCATTTTCTTTTCCAGATGATTCGTCCATATTAATGTCATTGGCAGGACATGATGAAAATTTAACAGTTTTAATCATATTTTGATTTGACTGACTATTTATATTTTTTGTAGATATTGTGCAAACAATCATGATCAGTGACCCTGGGTAACCTAGAGTAGTACAAATTAAACAATATAAAATTAACATGATTTGTGGGTCAGAGTTTATTATTATCCGTTTGATAGGTGGATATTGGTGTACCTCCCTCCTGAGCTGATCATTTATTGTACCAATTTTAATTGCAGCGTTTTAAACTGACAGCAGTCTGCCAAAGTCTATACCTATATATTAAAAATCTCTTGCAAAGAAGAATAATTACTTGCTTACTGATATGTCCATAACTTGCCATCCTCCATGATATTGCCAGATGACCTTTTGACAGTATAATACTAAGTTTAGTTCTAAGTAAAATAGCCTATAAAAGAAAATCTGCTTGTATGTAATGTAAGCCATCCTTTTTAGACAGTATTGAATCTCCTCTCACCGCATTCATAAGTCAATACTGTGGCGGTTATTCATTTGACATAGTGCCTGTCACTTGCACAACCCCATTACAAGACTACAAATTGCCACCAGCAACAAAATTCTAAGCCACATCACCTGCCTGTGTTTTAGAATCAAGTCATGCTTTTAGTTTAAATTAACATTGTTAATTAAACATTGTCATAGCTCATCTACTGACAGTACCTAGCACTCACAATCAACGTCATTTTCACCTCCCAAAACTGCGAACGAACTATGCAGGTACGCAACTATCGGAAAATTCGCTGTTGGATCACGTTCGACACCGTTAGACTGTTATACTACCCAAATGTAGCCTATTAATGATTGTCGATCAAACTCACGAGCTTGAGCTCACCGGGTAAACTGAACCATTTGGAAAGAGTAAGGAATTTCATATACTTTGGCTCAAGAATCAATGACTCCGGTAGCCACAAAAAGGAAATTAGGAAAAGATTTCCAATGTTCTATGACTAATCTCACGAAAATATGAGCCGCTTAGTTGCCAAACCCGCTCTAGGCGATTTTTCAATAAAATTAGTTTTGAATGTACGTATGTGCTATGCTATATCAATAGGTCTACCAGCCTATCGAGATGGGAATTTTAAATTCCGTCCTGTTTCATCAAAAAATCAAAATGAATATTGACTTGAGTCACTAAATCCAATCCAGCTGTACAGCTTACTAAATCCGCTCTACATAGCCGAGCAATCGGACATCGCGATTCAAGACATGATTCTCAGCATACTTTTAAATCGCTACACAAATGTCACTATTAGCATCAACATCATCGTCAATGCACAAAACAGTTTTCTGTGATTTACTCGAAACTCAAAAAACCCTCCAGAACGCGTTTAGCGACTAAGCGACTCATATAGGAGAACTGCAGCATTACAAAATATACTAAAAAATAAGGTTCATTAAAATGCTAATATTTTCAATCTTTCTATATTCAATTTATTTTTTTATTTATTCAATTCAATTTATTTATTTTTTTAACATATTGTGGACATTACAAATTATAAGTTTAAGACGTTCACAACATGATATTTAGAAACAAAGATATATAAATATAACAGTGTTACATAAAAAAAGAGATATATCAGTAGATAAATTAGATAGGTACAAGGAAGTACACCGGATGAGTTAAGCAGACCCTATTTTAAGAATTTATAAAACAACATCCACCTAAACTCATTCTCACGTAGGTGGAATATATCAACACCCAAAGCAATTTCGTTGAACATAGTTATCGCTCTCCCAATTGGCATTACCAGTGGCAGGTTGGTTCTGCACCTTGGGAGAATAAACAACTGATGGTCTCTATTTCTAAGATAGTTATCAGGTACACACAGGTCAACACTGCCCAGAATGGCAGAGTTATCATTTATACCTCGTATAAATCGAAAAAAATACGTAGCTAAATAAAGATTTCTTCCAATTTGCAGACTGCAGTATGTAAGCATGCCTAAGAGAAAGTCAGTTGGATAAAGCCACGGATAGTATCCATACAACCTCAAGTAAAGGAGTCTCAAGAATTTCTTCTGAACCCTCTCCACCATAAGGCCATACTTCAACTGATGCGGTGCCCAAACAATAGACCCACTCTCAAGTCTGCTTCGAACTAAAGAATTAAATAATAGTTTTAATACCGTAACATCTGAAAAGACCCGGGAAGTACGCATGACGAAGCCCAACATTTTAAGCGCTTTGTTACAAATGGTAACTATATGGCTAATAAATGTCAGTTTACTCTCAAACGTAATGCCAATAACCCTTACAGGTGATATTCGTGACAGAACTCTGCCATGCATCGAGTATTGGAAAAACAACACTTTTGAGGCTCTGGTAAACGATACAAGATTGCATTTATCAATATTGAATTCTAGTTTGTTACGCCTGCCCCAATTTAATATATTATCTATATCAAGTTGGAGCTGACGACAATCGTCCAAGGTGACAACTTCCAAAAAGAGTTTCAAGTCATCAGCGAACAACAAAAATATTTTTTATTACCAATGCTATGTCATTTATTAAAATCGTGAACAGCAACGGCCCTAAGTTTGAGCCCTGGGGGACACCAGAAAATGTGTAAAAGGTCTGTGACTGATAAAGGCCGTACGATACGTATTGTTGACGGTTCCTAAAATAACTCCCGAATAGCTTCAAAAATCGATCCGACAATCCAATAAGTTGGAGTTTTTCCATCAGGATGTCATGACCGACCTTCTCAAATGCTTTCGAGAAGTCATTGTAAGAACAGTCAACCTGGTGGCCTCTATCCAGTGCCGATGACACATAATCGGTAAATACACATCGGGTTAGTTTCCGTTGATCGGCCTGCTCTAAATCCATGCTGTTCATTTATTATAAATGACTCAATTTTTGGAGAAATCATGTTGTGCATGATCATCTCAAGAACTTTTGCTTTTGCTGGTGCAGAGAGAGATATATAGTGTTGTAACCTGGACTCCCAAAGAATCAACGCGTATAAGAGATACGGTGCTGGCGGAAGATGATCAGCATTCTATGAACGGCCAGGAGCACAAATCTCTCAATAACTACCAGAAGAACTTGGCATCAAAGACAGCAAGAGATGCATTCTACAAAGATTCCAGCAGCCCGCAGAGGAAAATGACCGCTGATTGTGTCAAAGAGAGAAATTCACGAGGGTATACGCTTTCCAGATGGAGTGGCACATCAGGAAATTCAAGGAATCCTCAGTAATAAAACAAGGGATACATGAAAATACCCTAATATGCCAACTGTAGTTTTTATCAGAATAGAAAACACCAAATTCTCCTCACAACAAATTTAACCTTGAAGCATAGGTAAGGGTAAGGACCAACAAAGCATCTGTCAAAGAGTCAGTTTCAAGGATTAAACGTGGAAAGTCCTTCATATATTGAGAACCATGGTATGGTGCATTCGTGATGTCCACGCCCGCAAGTGCAGCGAAATGCAAAGCATGCAACACATATTTCCATGTAAGCCATATAGGGTAACTGCATTAGTCCCCGGACAGCTTCAGTATACGGACAGTTTTGTACAAATATAACGAAAATAAGCGAAGTATGAGAGTTTCATATGAAGGATGACTCACATATTGTGCCTGTATTGTTCCTTGACCAATAAAATGATATTTGTCACATACAAAGGAATTCATTATATAGTATTACATTAGTAGTGGTGCACATGCTGACTCGAACAAAAAAAATATTCGATTTCTTAAAAAATAATTAGTGAACGAAGGATACAAAAAGTACGTTAAAACTATGATTATTTCATTTATTCGCTTCAAAGATGTTTCATATTATTCAGTAATATGTTCTTGTATATTATTCAATGATAAAAATAATGAATTTTGTTAAATTTAGTTAAATATTTGGTGTCCGGCAACTAAAGTGCAAAATTTTATCTTTTTTTAGTTGTCGGACGCAGTGTCCGGGCACTGAATTTATAAGAGACATTGAGTATTTGTGTGTGTACAGTATCACATCGAGGCTTGCTTGGTTTCATACAAGTTAGAAAAGGACAAACATAGAATTGTAAATATTTTTAGTTTTCGGACACGATTTTATAATTTTGATCCTGCTGTCCGGCGACTAAAATTCAATATTGAATGACCGGACAAAGCTATTTTCTAATTAATTATTATGTATTTACACAATTATCTCCAATAGCTGGTACGAGTACGTCAAATGCAAGCACCAGTTCATCAAGTGTGAGCAATTTAACATTAAAATCTCATCTTTTTTACCCCAAACCTACTCAATTTGGGAGTAAAAATAGAATAATAAGACACTCTCAAAGCACCAAGCGCCATTTCTTCGGAAGCGTGGAGGAAGATCATAGAAGAAAAAGTGAAGGATGACAAAAGTACAGCAATTCATAAAAGATGAAAGGTCTTCCTTAGAAAAGAGAAGACAAATAAAAAAAGGAAAGCGAAAAAGGCGATTTGCCAAAATTGTTCTGATGAATTAGAAAGTGATGTTGAGGATGGTTTATTAAAGAACATTGGCTGTGATGGATGTGTTCGTTGGTTTCACCGTAAATGCACGACAATGTCTATGTTATCTTATAGTGAAGCATCACTAAAAGATTTTGTATGTAATTTTTGTTTAAACTTAGACCTAAATTAATATCTTTATCACCCGTATAATCACTCAGACACCCGTATTACGTTGAACCCCGGTTCCGGGTTTGTAGGTGTTTAGACATTAAGTCACATATCCAGGCTATTGGGTTGGGGGTATAGCACTGAAGCATTTTTTTCTCTGTAAAACTACTGAAGAGTGCTTGATTCAAGCATGGATTTTTTACACTTAGTTCTCTTTTATATTTATGATTGAAAATAGCACTTGAAAACATTTATTTTTCGTCAGAGAAGGGATTAGGATTAGTATTGAAATTTATTTTAGTGTGTTTGGAAATATAATTATGGTGACTGAAGTGTTGAACCTTTTTTAAATTATCAATGGCAATAATTTAGTTGCCAGCAGTTCTCAAGTATGTTTTTTTTTTGTAAGCCTGCTTTGCATATTATAGAACACAAACAAAAGTTACACAGTTTGAGATTTTTTGGATGTAATAAAAATTAATGTCAAAATTTGGTCAACTCACTTGAGATGTTTATTAGTTTTACCATTTGATTTATGAAGTTCAGTTTTTTATTTCATTTTGCTTTGCTCAATTTGCACTCAAAATTACTTCGATAAAACTATATGAAAGAAACACATTGAATAAATAAAAATATGTTTTTTTTCAAGTTAGCAGTTGCTTGAGTGCTCATTGTGAACTATTTCTGCTTTTATTACATCACTGTATTAACTAAAATTGTTTAAACGTGAAAAAAAAATTTTTTAACACCAAAACTTGTCTTATTTTCTATAAGAAATAATCTGTCCGACCACTAAAAATAGTACGTCCGGAAACTAAGATTGTGTGTCCGGAGACTAAAAAAACCAACCATTTTTCTTAACATGAGAAATATGATAGTAATTTACCTAAATATAGATTTTTAAAATATTTATAAACCAAAAGAATATATATGTAAACATTTATAAATCATAACATATTTTGTTTTCTTCTAAAAATGGAAAAGATAATCGAAAATAAGGTGAGAAAATAGTTAACTGTCCGGATACCAGTGCATTTACCCTACCTACATTATAATTTAATATCAATGTGACTCTATAAGATGAGGAAAATGGTGGCCTTTGCTGACTCTTGGGGTGACACCATGTAGCCATGGAATATCTAACACGTTGAAGAAGAAGACACTATTATGACATTTATCCTATTTTTACATGTGCATACATTCATAGTTTTGAGCAATTTATATTGTAGGTATGCCTTGTGGAAAAAGTAAAATAGCCCTACCCCAAATACCACTGGAAGCAGCCACTACAATATGACCACGGAACTGATTAATAAGATAAAAATGCAAAGTCAGTCACCATAGACCAAGACTTTGAAGCCGAATTTTATTTATGACTTAACGACAGTCAAGCCATAAAATGCTTGAAATAAAAAGCCTCCGGAATATCCTGTTAAATGTTAAATCCATGTTTTCGATATGTGATAAACGTTAATGCATAAAGAAGTAACGGTGCTTTTTACTGGTTCTCCGTCATCGTAATCTGTCAGTCGCCATTTTGAATTTTAGCTATCTTTTTGTCACCGAATTATAGTACGCGGTCCAAGCCATTATAGTATTTCGGCAAAAATTATAGGACGTGTCGAAAATGAAAGTTTTTTGTTTGTCACGGAGAATTGGAGAAATTCCGATGCTCTACTTAATTATAACACCTCTTACGACCGAAAAATGCTAACAACGGCCGCCGTCATTAACTGTCACATTAGTTTTTTAGAGTAGGTATACAACGCAAAATCACGTCCATAGACTAATATCGCACACTGAGATCTTATATTATTTATATAATAATACACCGTCCCTCGCTTCACACCCCTAACCAAACCGGCGAATTCAATTAATAAAAATTTTAAAAATTGTGGTATTTTTGACGTACTATACTTTTTTAATAGTACGCGGACGAAAATGTAACTTTTCGAATAGTACACGAACCAAAATGTACTATAATTATAGTTCGGTTGGCAACACTACGCTCACTGACAGATGACAGCGGCCGGTGGCGGAGAACCAGTAAAAAGACCCGAAGTAACTATTGAAAATAACATATTCTTTAACATGTACAATTTTATCACATATTTCTCCACCCTTTTAGAATTAAACCTTGTTCCTACCGAGCCCACAAGATAATGCATTTCCCATTATTTCTGTATTCCCAAACATAACTCATGAATCTATGCAAGCAATAATGAAAGTATTGATTGCATGTACGAATTATTCCATTTAAAACAGACAGGTAATGATGTACTTCGAAGCTCTTGAGGTGCATTGAATTTAAGTTCAATATTTCTACAAGCCTAACTTGAAAAATCCATGGCCATGCAGAATTGCCAAGGAATATTATGTAGGTATGGAAATCAATAAAGATCAATACACTAGTGACTAGTGCAACAAACCCTTATTTGCATTCTGCAATTATTGATGCTAATATAATATTAAAATCGATCATGTAAAGGTTCAATCAATGACATGGGAGAACCGGCAAATTAGCCGGTAGCAAGATGAAAATAATGGATAAAAAATTCGAACTCAGAATTTAGGTGAAAATATCAGTCATTTTGTAAGTATGATTCTTCTGGGTACAGGGACGGGAAGACATAATGCGCATTTTACAAAATATAACAAATACGCATAGTAAAAGAACTAAAGACACTCACGTATGATGTAATTTTATAAATTGTGAAGCCATTTTTGTGCTTCGATGTCGCGTCCGCTGTGAAATGTCGCACCCACTTGTCGTTTACATCGCCCATTTTAAGCTCGAAATTGGCTCAAATATTACTGCATCGGCATCACGGGACACATTTTACACGGTTGACTTGAACTAGGCATACCCATCACAAGTTAAGACGAAGCCAAACCGTTAAAACAAAAGCCGTCGTTCACTTCCGAGCCGATGACATTGTTTTGTTTTTTCATTTTTCATCTTCTTTTTCTTTTGTTATTGGCCAGTTCCAGTTTAATAATAGGTACTTAAAAAAATCCCATGATTTTTGCCAACAGGCAATATATTTTTGGTGCCTAATCTACTCTAATACAAAACAAAATAATCTAAGTTTCATATTACAGTGACCAAACACTAAAAAGAGTCTTGCAATTGTAAATAAATATAATACAAATGAAAACAAAATAATAAAAAGAGTCTTTAAATAGAATATTAAAATTAAACGTTGTTTTATAAAAATCTACTAATAAAATTCTCTATTTAAATTATTGATCTCAATTCTAAGATTGTAGGACTCTTTTGTCATAAAGATTTGAGAATAATTGTTTATGAGATAATTTAACTTATTTCCAATGAGAAGGCATACAACATAATAATTATTATCATTGTTGCATAATTAGCTGAATTCAAAGAGATTGGGGAGGCAACTCTTTGGCTGAATTAAATTTATTTAGGTATAATCAAAAATCAAAAAACACTAAAATAATATGAAGATTTTATAGTGCAATTTTGTATTATTTATAAGTCAAAATAAAGTTCATTTATTTTGATTTCTATGTTTTTGCTCAAAAATTAAAACATTGAGAAGAAAACTGCTTTCTTTTATTTGATAACTGCTTTAATTTATTACCGCCTAACCGGCTAATTCTGATGAAATAAGGAAAATAATTAGATGAATAGTAGGTAATCTGATATGTTCATACCAGAGTTGAGTTAGAACACACAAATATTAATTGAAAGGTTCGGTTCTAGTTGAAAAATCGACTGGGGTTTGATTCCACTGTTTTAAAACCCACCTTCCTCAAAGACTACATTGATTACTGCTAAGTTCTTCACCCTCTTATCGGTGCACAGGTCAAGCACAAAGTTGCTCCACTTCTATCGGTCCATCACCATATCTCACACCCCCTGCCATGTGAAACCTGCTGCAACAATTCCATCTCCATTGCCAACTCTCCCTCACCAATGATACTAGTTACACTTAAACTTGCCCTTGCGATGGCCAAGTAATAATGTGATGTCTTATAATGTCATGGGTCTTAGATTCGAATAGGTCTGGCATAGTCTGGCAAATTTACACGTTGTTTTTTCAATGTGTGTTTGGACCCAGAGCATGGACCTAATAAGTTAGGTAAGTGGTTAACATCCATTTCTCATTAAAAAAACTGCCAAGATACCTCTTCGTTAGGCGGCAAAATATCACTTATTATTATTAAGGTTATACTTCAGCTGGGGCACGGTCTAAAACGATCGTGACTACGCGACGCAAAGATTGTGCAAATGACGCTTGCAGAGCAAAACATAATTTATCATAAAAATTCAACATGCGTCCATTTAATGTTATGTTTATTGTTCTATTAGTAATAATAATAATATATTCATTGACATGTTTTCTTTTTCAAGTAAATGGGTAACGTTTTTAGTCATCTTTACACGATTTAAGAATTAATACCCCCGACGCCATCACAAAACAAATTGACGTGTTCAGAGCTCGACTATTAATAAACAGTGGTGAAGACTGCTTATTAAAGTGATTGTTTAATGCTAACTTTAACAAAAACCAGTGGTGAAGACACAATATTATTATCAATGATCAGGGGTGGATTTATACTTGAAGGGCCCCTGTGGGTCTATTCCATACTTATCGACCGCTAAAGTGATGACCGCTATATTTTAACAGCACCTCTTTTGGCTGTGATAAAATTTAGAGCGAGATAGACAGTTTTGATTGTTGAGACGGTTAACTTATTATAACAATTATAGGTAATACCTCAATAAAAATATGTAATAAATACTATCACTTTATCACTTCAGCGGTCGATAGTCGCCTTGTGTATAGAATAGACCCGTTGGGCTAATACAGTATAAGGGACATCAAAAAACATCTTATTAAAAATAGTTTTCAATAAATTCAATCCTTACCCTTTTTTGTTGCAAAATCCCTAATTATTTCATCAAAATCTATTATTTATGATACGAGGGTGGGTCAATAATTCCTTAGAAAAAAGCATTAAAACAGGTTTTATTTTTGTATTTTTTTTTTATTTCTCAACATAATTTCCTTGGAGCTCAATACACTTGGTTAGACGTTTCTCAATTTTTTTTAAACCGTCAGAAAAATAAGTTTTCGGAAGGTCCTCAAAATAAGAATTTGTCCGATCGATGACTTCTTCATTTGAAAAAAAACGTTGTCCACTTAGCCATTTTTTTAAGTTTGGGAAAAGGAAAAAGTCACTGGGGGCTAAATCTGGCGAATACGGTGGGTGGTCGACCAATTCGAACTTCAATTCTTCAATTTTAGCCATTGATCGTAAACATGTGTGAACACGGGCATTGTCCTGATGAAAGAGGATTTTTTTCCTGTTTAAATGAGGCCGTTTTTCTTCAATTTTGTTTTTTAGCTGGTCCAATAAAGATGCATAATAATCCCCTGTTATTGTTTTTCCTTTTTCCAAATAGTCAACGAAAATAATTTCACGTGCATCCCAAAATACAGTAGCCATAACCTTACCAGCTGATTTTACGGTTTTCGCCTTCTTTGGACATGGTTTGCCTTCGCAATCTACTGCTTTGACTGTTCTTTCGTCTCGGGAGTATAGTGGTGTATCCATGTTTCATCTACAGTCACAAAGCGACGAAAAAATTTATCCGGATTGCGTTGCATGAGCGACAACAGGGCTTTAGAGGCCACCACCCTACTGCGTTTATTGTCGACTGTGAGCAAACGCGGCACCCATCTTGCAGAAATATTTTTCATGCCCAATTTGTCATGTAAAATAGAAATGACGCTACCTTTTGAGATCCCTGTAACCTCAATTATCTCACTCAACTTTAATCTTCGGTCACTTAACACCATATCGTGGATTTTATTGATCATTTCTGGTGTAGTCACCTCTACAGGACGTCCTGAGCGTGGTTCATCCTTTGTTGATGTACGACCACGTTTAAATTCATTTAACCAGTTATAAATAGTTGCAAGTGAAGGAGCAGATATGCCGTGAACTAAATCCAACTCATTTTTTATTTCCTTTGCTGTTAACCCTTTTATATTAAAATGTTTAATAACAACTCTAAACTCAATTTTCTCCATTTTCCATTTTTCCATTTTCCACAAGCAAATTTTTTTTTTAAATGTACGAGAAACACACAACAACCCGACCAATCTGATTGAAACTTCGCAGCATACTGAATCGGTAGTGCCGCTGCATGAAAACAAACCGCTTGCAGTACTAGTCGCGCCACCTGTCGGCTTTTCTAAGGACTTATTGACCCACCCTCGTATTACAGGATTATAATATATTATTATATAATGTAACATTTATATCTCACTTTTTAACAAGCATTATAGACAAGTTAACTCATTCGACGCGGATCACACGGCTCCAATTAGCATGTTATTTAAATGCGGTAATTAAAAATTAATCAAAAAGGTACGCAGCGATTGTGTTAAACATGTTTGGACAGCGGCTATGGTGATAAAAAATATTCCCGCTGTATGGAAAAACCAGACACCTATCGCAACAGCTTTCAGTATAACCAGAAACATGAAACGTTATTTTTGCAAAGAAATGATTACATACATGAAAATAACAATCTGTGTATTCTGGTGTAAACTTTTCGTTTAAAACTCGGCTATAATTATTTAAAATGAAAAATAAAATATGATATTTAGAAAAAACCTATTAAGTAGATAAAAAATGAAAATAACATGAAAACTAATGAGTATAAATACAGTCGAACTCGGTTATTACGATCTCGGACATAGTGAGATCTCGGATGTAATAAGGAAACATTCGTTGACATTTTGGTTTATGATTTTCTTCATATATTTATTCACTGTTATAATGACCAACTTATCAGATATACCGAGCTAAAATACTATTAATGTGTCAATTGTTTAAATACATTTCGACCCTAAGCAATAAAATCCGATCGGACAGGATGCCGCCAGGGTCAGATTACGTTTATGACACTAGTTAAGTGTCTAAGTATCTACCTAATTGGTGTTTCGCAGACAATAATAAAAAAGTATCCATGCATATGGTTGAAAAATCCAAGGTTTGTGAAGTCCGTAGGTACCTACCAGCGTTCATTACAATAAACAACTTCTTTTGTAGTTTATGAATGCCATGTTTATGTTGAGGATTTTTACGATGGTTTTCAGGCTTTTTATTTTCGACTTTTTGTGTAATGTGACCGCTCATTTAAAAATACCTATTCTCCGATATAACGAGTAACGCTTATAATGAGCAAATTCAGTCAGTCCCATCTTCCTCGTAATAACCAAGTTTGACTGTACGTATAACTATGTTTATTAGTAGAGGTCACGAGGGCTTGTTGGAAGGAGGTAAGCGATTGGTAACATAAAAATGCACAATTTAATCATACTTATGGGATTAGAAGTTAGATTTTGGTTAATCTTGAGTATTTTATTGATTAGTCTGTGATACGTGTCTTTTTATATAGGTACGTGCTCAAAGTCGTACTAGAACATGGACAACCCTATATTTAATGAATAAGAGTACACATCTGGACAGTGAAAGAATTAGTCAGTTTGGATTTCACTCGGTCCAAATTTTTTTCAAGAATATTTTCTAATGCGCCTACTAAACGGCAGCGTCTTGCCTGCGCCGTATAGTACTTTTACAGAAATTTTTAGTTTGCACGAGCTTCAATTTTCCCGTCCATACACACGAGCTTCCCGATATAAACCGGTTTGTGCAGGTAAGCTTGTGATAAAGCATGAGCGTCGCTTATGAGGTTTTTCAAAATTATGTATTTACAGTGAAAAAAAATCTTACATTCTTAAATCTGGTGTATAGCGTCAATTACATTGAGCTTCTTTACGAGCTGTTTGTTGGCGAATTTACAATCTGCCTGTAAAGTCGTCCAGTGTAATCATCGAACAAGCTAATAAGCAGGTTGTAAACACTCTACCGAGAAAAGTTGAAGGCCGGTCAACTTCACACGCTACACGCCGGCGTGTGGGCCTACTTCGTCTGCGCAGTAGAGCGCAGTAGCAACCTCCCGGTAAAAAAACGAACTACGTTCTGTCAAAATAGTCGCTGGCTTGTGGCTTCTCAGCGAATGGAAAGTTTTGTGTGTAATCATCAAATCGCAGTAGCTGAATCGCCCGCTTTTAAATTCGCCAACAAACAGCTCGTAAAGAAGCTCAATGTAATTGACGCTTATATTGTGTAGGTGTATTAAATAAAATAAAATAATTATTTGGTTGGGAATAAAAGATCACAAAACATGGAAACAAATTACTTACGCAACCGTTGTCATAATGTAATGAAGTCAACAGCAAATTCTAAAGAACTAATAACAAATAAAACTACATTTTGATTGTTCACATTTTATTGTGAGTTTTCAGTTTATCTTAAATATTTAAAGAATACACAAATAACACGAGAACATGAGAAATTTCTTCTTATATAAAACAAATTATATTATTACAGAAAATTTAACAATATTATGTCAAGTAATAATGATTTATAAATTTAATACTTGAATGTGTTTTATGAATTTTCATACTGTAATCGATTCAATTTTACATTGCATAGTTCCACAACAAAATATTATATAAGAACCTAGATTTTTCCAAACTTCAATTATTTTAATTTAAGCTGTCTAATAATTTAATTACAAAACTCAATACCCCGTTTACACATGCATAGATTTACAGTACAGCACAGTAAGAAAATGTATGGGAAAACGTGTATTATCCTGCAGTTGGCATGGAATTAGTGTTGGTAATCGTGCTTATTTTAAACCATCATGACACTGTTTACACGTAAGTGCTAATTATCTCTCCAATCTCATTTTTCAAGAGTAAGCGAGACACGATGTTGTCATTTTATACTACTATCTGACAGGTCTTATTGAAAATTGGTTAAGCTCAAAATGAGTAGTTCGTTTTTTACAGGCAGGTTCGCCCCTATCGCTCTACTGCGCAGGCGAAGATCGAAAATAATCTTACTTGCGCGTTGAATTCAGAACCGTCCAAACTTGTTTGATTCATGCACGCAATCTTGCCAATTGCAGGATAATACATGTTTCCCCATACTTTTTCTTACTGTGCACAGTGAATCTATGCATGTGTAAACGGGGTATTATATCGATTGTTTATTCTGTTGTCATTATTTGACAAATATACGAATAACAAAAATGTAATATTGTAATCTCAAAAGCTTAATAATAGTATATTGATCAGTAAAAAACCTAAATAAGCAGCTTTGACTATAAACTCTTTCTTAGTTTGGATATAATAGTACAGCTGGTAGAGGAAGGACAGATTTTTCTGTAATTATGGCCACAACGAAATCATTTCGGGACGGGTAAGTGTCATTTGAAAGTAACGATACCAACACCTAAATGATATGCATGCAGTATCACAAGAATCTAACACCATTCTACTGGCTTATGGATGCTGATGATTGATAGCAATAAGGACACGGATCGACCAACCATAAACTACAGACACACAGACATTCGAGGTGATTCTGACTTGATCTGTGCTCAGAAAAAGAGAGATTTATTCTGTAAAATCGAAACATCAAACACTTAACAGCTAAAGATTGTTCAACGAAAATATGTCTTCAGTTGAAGAAGTGTTAGTGATGTTTGATAAAAATAAGAAATTTTCGGAAATATTTGGTGCACACATCAATTATTAGGAATGATACTTGTCAACTTCTTGTATGATGCAGAAATAGCAATAGCAATCAGCTCGATCGCTATGAATTTGGTGGTTTGTATCGCTACGATTTTTTTAACAAAAATTGTTTTGTTGAGTTTTGCCAAGCCAGCTAAAAGAATTCAAGAATAAAATATAATGGTTGAAAAAAATGGCCCCAATACAAAGAATATGCATTATAAACAATGAGGCTTGATCTTTTCGTTGCACTATTGAGGCGTTCTTACAAACGAAAATCGTATATTGCCCACCTTCAGTTTGGACAAACCCGATATAAAATCTCATTGGCTGAAAATCATTCCATATTAATCAGTCAATTCCTCATTGGCTGCATACCATTTAATTTCAATACACTGACTAATGAATGGCTACGAATGTTGTACGAACAATCAGGTAAAGTGTATGCATCAAATCTATGTGAATTTAACTAAAGGCCTATCCAATATGATAAATCAATGGGTATAAACAGATGAAAGAATCTCATGATTTCTTACGAATTTTATACATTACATCACAGCAGGCTGTCATTTTCATTTTATTCAGAAACAATACTTCCAATAAACAGAATATTAATTTTTCTATAGATACCCATTCAACCATATTAAAAATATTCTTGAATTGCAAGTCCGAACCCCCACAGAAATGAAAAAAAAATCAAAACATTTAGGTGAATAGAGTATTATTTCTTTTTCTCATTCGTCAGAATCTCATGACTGAGGATCGTTACTCGCATGATTTGGTTGTGGAACAGTCTTTTTAATGGATTGGTTTCACTCCTCTCGGCATTCTACAACACGCAACGCCTGTGTCAGTGAAAGACCCATATTTGTACAAGCATCCAGTGCAACCTATGTGTAAAAGAGAAGACGGCAGAGACAATACAAACGGACACCGATAACCCTAATAATTATGACTATTAGGCCACGTGTAATCGATAACCATTTGTGGACGTAACAGGTTGCAACAAATATGGGTAATGTAGCCGGAAAAATTCAGGAGTTCGCGATTGATGCGATGAAAAGCTATAAGTTGCAGACGGGATAAATGCGGAAGTCAGTAGCCCTTGCTAGATTTTCTTAAACTCCTGCTGCATTAAAATATCTATAATACATTATTATGAAAAAAAATTCTAAATGGACTCCTCATACCATTTTTCTGTGTGGACACCAGTCCTAATTGCTGTCAGATGGTGTTATACACAAAATTTGTATTTTATTTCTTTTTTAATGTAAGTGGTACCGATTTAAATGTCCTTCGATTCCAATATATTAATGAAGTAGAATTATGCAAGTAAAATTGATTATTTTAGGTCTACACATATTTTAACACTTCTATTCACAGTTTTAAAAATTACAAATCCTCCTGTCGAGAGTTAAATCACATTGCAAATATATTTTTTTTCCTCATCTACTCTTGCACTAATCTCAAACTCTCTTAGCGAGTTGTCATTATTTTTGTTATTCCACTTTTTATTGCCACACTAATTAACTCACAATAATCAATTTATATACATTTTATACAAAAGTATTTACAAAAAAATGTTCACTTCCAATCACTAACAGGGCAACTCTCCATTTCATTAGTAAATGTCTCATTGTTCATTCAATAATTATTATTGTTACTATTTTCTACATTGATTTAAGTTTGCATTAAATTAGTTTACATTATATTTATATTTTCAAAGATACCTGTGTTCAATTACTATTATTATAATAATACAAAATATTTAAAAATAATCTCGATAATAATTTAAATACCTAGGTACTGAAAAAGTAATAATCTCATTTTTATCAAACAATACATAGATTATTATGTTTTTCTTTCTTCTGAATAAAATAATCATGGAATGAATTCCGTGATGTCTAGAAAAAGGGAAATAATTATAAACATGAAGCTAATGTGGTGTTTATGTTTATGCGATGATCGCATAGCAGTTAGGTTAGGTTAGGTTATTGTATTTGGTTTTGGGCTGTCATCGTGTATCCTTCCTTCTTCCTTTCGAAAAAGGAACATGAAGATTAGTCAAATTCATTAGTAAATTTCTGATTTTCAAATATATGTAAAAAACAAACAATACCACATTGATTTATCCTCTAATTACTTTTCTTAAATGTCATGGGGATACATTTCAATTTCATGTTTTTTTTATATACCTACCTAATCTCCCTTTTTCTTTAAACCACAGAATTATATTGACACCGAAATTCATAATCATTATTAACATGTTTTAAAAAATGTTGAACAAGATTTAGACGATAACAATTTTATCATAATAATTATTGGTATCCATTTTGTGTAATAAAATATTCCACCATTTTGTATCAGTACTTACTTCTCTTATATTACAGTATGAAGTAAGGTGCAGGGTTAGGCATTTTACAAGTTAAAATATAAAGGTTATGTCACACTGTCTTGGTGATGGTGGTATCACAATAGACCATTGATATACTACTGGATGAATCATATGCTTCTTAAAATGACGCCCGATTTTCAGCGACTCGGCCTTTGTTAAAACTTACTGAGTAAGCCCAACTAGCTTGCATCTTACTCTAACTAATAGTCAGCGCATGACGACTTGCTCTGTCTGCTTTGCGTTGCAGCCACCCTTAGGTTCACTATTCCAAGAACGCAAATATAGTTTTACAGCCAGGGCAATACGGGTGAAATTCGGGAATCCATGTTATCGGTCTTAACGCATTATACCTACAAGGAAATATTATAAGACGATATTCGTAATATCTTTTGTGGTACATTTTTAAAATGACACTTGTATGGGAACTGCTCATCTAGTAGTATATCAATACAATAGACACATATTATTTTATTTTATTAAATGCTTATGGTACTTGTTGATTTATTTGAATTATAGTTGGCCATTTTCTGTGTCCAGGAAGGTTGCAAGATAGCATTCACAGGATGTATTCGGTGGATCTACGAGATTCTGGTATGACCGAAGACGAAGCAAGGAGACTAACGAGTGTCGGAGATTCTTGGAGGCATCACATGCTTTACTCTTATTGTGGATACGGCAAAAGACGAGATAATGGATTTGTTATTATACTAATGGGCATCAGCAGTCAAAATAGTCATTCTTTGGGTGTGATAATATATTAGGTGAGGACACAGCTATCACCGATGTTGGCATTAATTTCAGATGATATTGAAAGTTATTTTCTTTCCGGATTGAAGTCAGTTTAGATTACAGGTTGCCATCTTGTTGTACTGCCAAGGAACCACAAGAGGTTAGGGGCTGGCCGGCATGGAGTCGTCGCTCTCGAGGTAAGTGACGTAGCTATCAGCACTGTCGGGGTGAACGAGAGAGTCTTGCATCATCGGAGTATGGTGCTGGGGCTGCGGTTGATGCATTCCAAGATCGTAGCCGTGCATCTGGAAATATAATTAGCCAGATTAATTAATTGATAATCAATACAGAGATTCTTATATTCAATTTTGAAAAAAAAAATTTCACGTGTAATTAAGTTTGAGAGAATGAAATGTGCAAGAATTAAAATTAAAAGAGTTTATGTTAGCTGTGCTTGGTTTTTAACATTTTGACATAACAATGATTTTCCAAACCGATCGGTTCATACATAATTTGGAAACACCTCAGAAACATACCCATTAGAAAAAATCTTGAAAATAAAATGCCACCAGACAGGACTCGAACCTGCATTCATTGGATTCCGGCCAATGTACTTTGGTTGATTAATTCATGTCTATCTATATGTTCAACTAAGCATTTTAAAACCAGGAAAAAATTGAATCCCTGGATTTCGTATTCGTAGGATCCCGCAATTGAAAATTCTAATATCAACACATTTACCACAATAAATAATACATAACGTAATCTAAGCTTTTAACCACAAATATACATAATATAGGTACTGTGTTTACATACTTTTTTGTGTTGGCAAACATGAGTGCTGATTAGTTCAATAAATTTAAATTTGGAATATTGACTTTTTTGACAATACTAAATTTGGAATATAAAACTGGGAGACAATAATAAAATTTAATTTTAACCCTATCCATTGAACATGAAATACTATACTTAATAGCTTTCATTTCATTGTAAACATTTCTTCACTCTTCACTCTTGAAAATTTAATTGTCATTTGCATTATAGTGTACTATGTATCGTGGCTTTTTTTTTCTTTTCGAACATGTCCAATCCTAATAGGATCATATGGACCTCCACAGAGTGGAGGTTTGTATTGACAGATTTTGTTTTTAGGAGAAATGGATGTCAGCCACTTGCTCAACCTATTCGGTCCATACTCTGACTCATACACAAATTATTGAAAAACAATATGTGTAGGTACTTGCCAGACCCAGGATTCGAACCTGGGACCCACGTCTCTATTCCCCTCTGTCAGTTTCCATCTCCTTCCCTTACCTTACTACTGTATCTGCCTTTTTAAATGCACTTAATTTTACATCTTTCCATACCAAGCCTCTTGCATAATTAGGTGTAAGACATAACCTGCTGAACGGAGTGTGGGTCTATTCTAGGCGGCTATCGATGGCTAATCACTTTATCATATTTATGTACCTATTGAGTTATTATAATTGTTTTAATAAGTTAGCCGTCTAAACTGTCAAAACTGTCTATCTAGCTCTAAAAGTTAACACAGCCAAGAGAAGGCTGTTAAAACATAGCACTTTTAGACGGTTAATATATTCTAACAATTAACCTTCTCAATATATAAATATGTATGCGTCTTATCTATAGAATAGCTCCGCAGGTGTGAAGCAATGGACTCGTGAGATATTTGTGAAGTAACAAAGAGTCAGTAAAAATTACCTGATTAACGAGGTGTTGGAAAGCGGGTCCGTGAGGTCCTCCACCTTGCTCAAGGTCTGTGTGGAGTGCAAAATCACTGAGCGCCTTCCACGGGGGTTGGTAAGCGGTGACCTCTAGCGGCGCCAGTCCCAGAGGAGAGTCGTGGCGGACGGGGGAGCCTGCCACCAGTGCTACCCCTTGCATACCGCCGTACCCCAACTTTCGCCCTTCCTGCGCCAGATACTGTTGGTGAGAAAATGGAATAGGGGGTCAAGGAAAATGCCTTTTCTTTGAAGAAGGCATAGTCTGAAATGTTAAGGGTATTATTTTACAGATTACTTTGATGAAGTGCTTTAAAAAAATGCTTGTGTGTATTATAAAAATCAACAGTTTTTTAATTAATTAATGCCAATCTTCAATCAAGCAGCTCTTTTGTCGATATATTATGTCCATTTTCCTTTTCGTTAAAGAAGTATATTGTATTATTAATTGCAATCTTCAATTATACACCATTTATAAATAAATATATAAATAAAAATCTATTATTATAGACAATTGGGTTGTGAAATCAAACTCTTACGCCGCATTTAGACCAAGCGAACGAATGTTTGTTCTTCCCCCACTCCAGCGAAATTCTCTTGACGTAAACGCTTTTTGTTGAGCGAGCATAAGAATTTCGCTGGAGTGGGGGAAGAACAAACATTCGCTCACTTGGTCTAAATGTGGCTTTACTCTAATCTAGATTAGATCACGTTGCTTTAGAGCTTAGATATTATTTTAGTAAGATAGCAAACAAAATAAATCTCCTATGAAAATAAATTTTAAAAATAAATCTCGTTGCCACGAAACCTAGGTGAAGGTGCAATATTAGAATTCCTGCGCTAATTTGACACCCCGTACAATATACCATACTTAGTGGCACATGACATGCCTATCCAGGCATTATCACTGTTAGTGATAAAAAGTATTAACTATTAATAATTAAAAATAAAAATAATAAAAATGTTGTGGTATTACTTACAAAATGACTCACCTTTTCTTGCTGCATCTGCAGCTTCATCTGGATGGTTTTCTTTTTGTCTTTGCAGCGCTTGTTCTGGAACCATACCCGGATCACTCGCGGAGACAGGCTCGTCATTTCTACTAGCTGCTCTTTCATTAGGGCGTCTGGACGAGGGTTTGCTGCGTAGCATGTTCTGGAATGCACAACAACCTATTGTTTACGTCATTGTTCACCTTCATTTACACACCAATATATTACCTTCTTACCTATAATTGATACATTGTAGTAGTCTGGGTTTTCTTAATCTAAAGCTAAGTGGGTGCTTTACAAAATTCAAATTGATTGTAGGTTCATTCATTCTAGGTATTTCAAACATCAGTTTTACGCATTCATTCAATTTTAAATATCAGTTTTACACATTTATTAAATTTTAAATATCAGTTTTACACATTCATTCAACTTTAAATATACGTTTTGCAATCAGTCATTCTATTCCAAATTTGAAAATATGTTTTAAATGAATTCTAAATAATATGACTTTAAATTTGGAACAGAATGATAAAATTGAAATCACATGAAATTTTTGGTTAAATTCATCATAATTTGTTAGTCTGATGCTAATAATGGAATAATAATAATATTATATTCACTTCATTGGAAGTTAAAACCCAACAAATCCAGCTTGACTTTATTCTTTGTTATAATTATCAAACTCTAAACACAAATGTGCTAAAATTTATGTTAGTATCATTTATATAAGTGCATGAGTATGTTACTAGCAACGTGGACTATACTATACCTAAAATTTTAATAAAAAAAAAAAAAAAAACTATACCTAAAATTTCAAATAAGTTCTCTATAAAAACTGGCCAACAAAAGATAAAGAGGCTTTAGTTCCTATGCTGTAAGAGATGGAGTTATCATAATATTTCTTTGGCTGCACATAATAAATAGAGGGGAGGGGCTATATTACTATTATTATCATAAGTCATATAATAAATCATTCAAGTGTTGTGATGTTTGTGATGTTGGCCAACCTGAGCGTGCGGTGTTGTTTCTCGCTGAAAACAGTGCGGCCGCGGGTCGGCTTGTCGCAGGCGCCCCCTTTCGCCCCCTTCGCGCCCTTCGAACCTCCCCGCTCGCGAGAATCGCACCTTCTAGGACAAGCTTCGGAATCACTATTGCCCCCCCGCATTTATATTTATTTATTTATTCAATGCCTGCCTTGCGTCAATGTTACGTTCACCAAAACACATACTACACAGAATACGCAAAAAAAACTTTTAAGTCAGTAAAAAATATCATTTATTCATTGCCTTGATAAGATTACAAATACTGATCAAGTTCAATGGGACATTATAAAAAGGCAAGCATATAATTGAAAAAAATAATATTGTTTTCAAAAACCGTGTCTTTCAACATTGAAAACTTCAACATCCACAAAATAAGGCTTTTTATTAAATGTTACCTTTTCATAGGTACATAAAAATGACAAAAAAACAAATTTCCTAAATATTTGTGAGACCAACTTTGTACAACTAAATGTTGATCAACAGAAATACCTATTAATTGAGAAAACTCTCAAAAATTTGGATTAATGTGAGGTTAGGTTTATTGTTTTGAATTAAAACAGCCTGTGCAACTTTTTTGTGTGATGTCACTATCTATCAAATATTTTAATGAAGCGTACATTATTTTTTCCTCATAATAATGTTTACGGCATACGAATATCCATTTTAGTGAAAAAAAGTATGTAAGTAAATACTACAGTTTGTTTTAGAAAATGACACATCTAATAAAAAAGGATTCTTGGCGAATGACACAATGTGGGCTTAGTTTTTCACCGAAAGGTTGACAACATAACAAACATCTCAACCGAGAACACAACACAATATTATAAATATGTATTTAAAAACAATACTAGTGACATCTATCGGCCAAAGAAATACTAAAATAAGATAACTGTACAATTTTTCCAGTTGAATAATAATATATAATATTATTACGTAGGAATATTGTTTTTGGTCGAATACAATAACTCTAATAAACTAGGTACCTACCTACCTACTTATGATTAAACTCATCTCTAAAAATATCTACTTACACTTTATTTTCACAAATTTATGGATGATAACTAGGTATATGGATGAATTATGAAATGTTAATTAATACACGTCTTTTGAAAGCCAATTGAGGTTAGGTTAGTTCCCGGTAATATTTTCGTATAACTTAAGTCGCGATTGTATAAAGTTATATTAAAGATTGACACCTTTTAATTTTTCTAGAGACATCTCGCGCAGAATGAAGAAACATGCAAATAGAATTGACGAAAAAATTTGCTTAAAAAGCGTTTCTATTAAATATTATGTAGATATCTTTCTAATGACATGTGTAAAAGTGAGGTTACTATTTGCAAACACGTCTCGTTCCCAGAAACACATTTTGCAGCAGAATGCAAAAAACTGTTTTACAGACTAATAAAGGACTAATTTGTATGATTTTTTAATTCATTTCTGGTGTAGTGTGTTTAAAATAGAAAACAAAGGGAAATTTATTCATTTCAATATTAATAAAGAATTTAATAACATTTCGTCGCTATAGGATTGGTTTGTCGAATATCCGTTTTTGTCAAAATCAACCTTTTAATGCAGAATGATTTTTTGTAGCTAAATGGACCAGAACCATCCTTTTCTTTAAATTGATTTGTAATGAATGTAAATACCTCCATGTATTTAAGTATAGGATAATCAAATTTGTTTTTCGTCTCGTGAACATTTGACATTCGGTCTATTCGACAAACCAATCCTACAGCGACGATTCAATGTTTGTATCAGGCCAGGTTTGAAAGCGATTGAGCCGTTTCTGCAACATTAATCCACCTATGTAAGTACACATCCAATCACATGACCCAAAAGCTGAGCTAACGTGGAATGAGCCGTCTTTGAAACTAAATAATTATGGAATAAGCCACATTTGAAAGTTTCGCGTTATTTTAATTTGATATTTTGTATGTAATAAAACCGGGTTTGAGGCTACTGCCTAGTATTCTTCTATACGAAATGTCATTTAAAGTTAATTTTTCAACAATTTTAGAAAGGGCCGTGTTTGCAAATCGTAACCACAAGAAGACTGTAATAAAATACTTACTACAGTTCAGCCGTAGCTCAAAACGTAATACTTTTAATTTGCTACATATACACAACTATCAGATTTCAGTTCTATCAGTGTAGTTTCTGGATTCTTTGTTTTTACTTTACAAAATTATCTCTACCTTACCAAATACTCTACTCATTGTATTATGGCTTGATTTAGTGAAGCTAAAATCCTTGGATTCAATTATTGACAATAGTTTTAAAAAATTTTGAGTTTTGTAATTATTTATATAGCGATTTCAATAATTAAAAGTATCTGGAATAATTATTGACATTCTACTGGCACTACGATGATAAAACATAGATTATAATCGTTGTTTTATATGTTATCTACTTTACTTACATTGTGTGAAAAATAATTTTCTTAATAAAATGTATTTAATATACATAATTTGAAAACATTTCATGCATAAACACACTATAAAAAATCATTTTGTAGAAAAAAATACGACACCCGACGGGACTTGAACCTGTATCGACTGGATTCGCGCCAGTATGCTTTTACAATTAAGCTACCGGCATCGTAGTTAATTACAACGATTTTAAGTTACATGAAATGCTTATCGAATTGCATTATAATGTTGGCTATCGGTTTTAGTATATTAAATTAAGGTAGGTAATTGATTCCTTATTAACTAACCGACGTCGCGGATCACTCCATTATTTAGTTTTTATAACGTACTTAGACTTGCTAATAATTTAATAAACTATTTTTTTTATTCAAAAAATAAGTCACGATTTGAGAATGTTACATTCATTGAATAAAAAAAAAGTTTATTAAAATGTATTTAGTTGCGTATCTCGTAATTTCCTCACCAGTGGGTCTATTCTATGCTTATCGACCGCTAAAGTGATAAAGTGAAAAATATTATCAAACTTAGGGTAGGTTTGTATCAAAATATTAGCACTTATTGTAACAATTACACGAAGCCGGTTTTTATTGTTGCAATAAGTGCTATATTTTAACAGCACCTATCTTGCTGCTGTTAAAATATCGCACTTATTGCAACAATAAAAACCGGCTTCGTGTAATTGTTACAATAAGTGCTAATATTTTGATACAAACCTACCCTAAGTTTGATACTATTTATCAATTTAGTGTTCGATAAATATAGAATAGACCCACAGATGTCTCTAAAATCTATTACACTCCCTAATCTGTAGGATGTAAATCTAAATTTTGATATTCACTATTCAGGTTCGATTTTGATTTTGTAAAATGGCTAGTTCCCAAAATATAACCGGAACCTCAGTGGGCTTTCATAAAAGTTCGATATTATTTAATATCTAAATTTTTTATATAATTATATTCATTCGATTTTTTTAAAAAATATTGTAATGTAAATAGATAATTAATCTCGAATAGGTACATTATTTTAGTAAAATTTATTTTGTCATAGCTAATTATTATCAGAAAGCAACATAAAAAAAATCACAGCCTAGGTGCCTAAGTACATTTTTAAAATTTTCCAGTGACTCACCTCAGGGTGTGTAGTTGTTTCTCGTTCAGCACAGTTCTGACCCGAGTAGGTTTTCCGTCACCCCCTGAGCCGCCACTGGCAGATCCCGCACCCTTCCCTCGCGCGCCGCCCTTGTGTGACCCCGACTCGCTACCCGAATCTGAAATACAAAATAATCTTTAATTATTAAATTGTAACAACGGCGTCAAACAGAAACCTATGGCGATTTTAGATATTTATTATTTATTTATAGATTTATACTGACAATACATAATTACAAGATAAAAAGAACTTTTTATATACGACGTTTTTAAATTTTCTGTTGAATTATTATGCTCAATATGCTCAAACTTGTACTTGATATGAAGTAAATAAAAAACAAACAAACAAACAAATATAGATTACTGAAATGTCATTTTAATTTCCATTGTAACGCACGTATATATTAATAATTTAGTTGCTATGACCACCCACTTAGCAACCAATAATAGTGGATTGGATTACGGATTTCTTCCGAAATAACTTTTCATACAACACAGAATTAACTGAAAATGAAATCAATTCTACTGAAAGATGGCTAAAAGTATTAAAAGAATGCATTGGCATCGTGTTCTGATATATTCTAAAAGTTTCAAATGTCTAGCTAGTCGGGAAGTTAGTTAAAAATCAATTGCAAGATTTGTACTGGACAAACAACCACCGGACAAACAAGAATACGAGCTAATAAAAACGTTGTAATATGTAAGTAGGTACATAACGAATTTGCAAACAATATGTAACTAAAAATGAAAGGGGACTCTCTCATTATAAGTCTGGTTAAGGGTGGCACTTTACCTAGGGATGTCACTGATTATAGGTATTCGGTATTCATATAATAGTAGGTATGTAGATACTATAATAATTTTCCGGGCGTATTCACAAGAAAGCGCAACCACGAGACGGTGTAACGGGCGCTGACGTGTTCGGAAACTTGTACGTATGCAGTTTGCCGTATCATACTTCACCGTGAAATGTTGTATCGGAAATATATGGCCGTATATTAAAGGCCGTCCAACCTCTTTGGGTTGTACAGTACTGACATAAAATTCATGTTTTAAATAAAACATGGTTCTTGTCGGTTTACACTTTACAGGAAGTCAGCAGCAAACAAATTTTGAAAATAGCCGATATACAGGATTATTTGTTAGGTTGAGTTATGTTTTCATTATTGAATTCATGAATTTTGCCAAAATCAGCTATAAAAATTGAATTAATGTTCATATTGAATCAGCTAATATAATTATATACCGTATGGCGTATGGCGTATAGTATACGGACTATACGGTCATATTATTATCTTCCCGATAGAAAGCTCACAGCGAACTGTGCCACGGTGAAATGTTGTACAATTTACATGCAACCGGGCGCTGAGCCTAATAATTTCAAAATTCGGTTAAAATCAGATAAATTATATAAAATGTAAATACCTATTTAAGTTTAAATACCTTGGTGCTTTCAGATGCACTTATGATGTGTCATTCCAACTTCTACCCACGCATATAGGTGTAGCATGGTATTATTGTATAAGCACTATAAAACCGCCATACAGATTGCAATTTGAGAATGTAGTCTGATTCCAAATATTTTAATTCCACTGCATGCGTAGACTATTAATTATTGTTTCCTTTGTGCGAGCCGCGAAAATATTATATTTTATTGCTCTCAAGTTGCAAAAATAACAACTGAAAAGGTATCACTTTTATCAATAATAAAATAACAATAAGATTATTGTATGAGTAAGCATTTGTTTTGGTGCCTGATATAAATATTTGTGCATTGTAAATATTTTTCCTTCTGGTGGCACTTTTTCATTGCAAATAATTCAAATTTGGTTTAATAAAAATATCTACATAAGGCCCGTTTCAGACGGGACACCGGTGTCGCGCTCATATTAATAAAGGAGGCCTTTGTATTCGAATAAATGGGCCCTTGTATTACATTTCTGAACGCCTAGAACTAATGAGTCAACTCGTGTCCTGTACACTTTTCCGTCGGCCGCTACATTCTCAAACCGCCGGTACACTTGTTTTTATTACCGCAGCCAGTTTTATGTTCTAATTTATAACGCGAAATTATGCATTGACTCATTAGCTCTGGGGCGTTCATAAACATAATACAAAGGCCCCTTCATTCGAATACAAAGGACTCCTTATTATATAGGAGTGCGACAGCGGTGTCCCGTCTGAAACGGGCCTAAGAGTCGAGAAGCGGAGATTTTTAATAAATTTATCGGCTCCAAAACCCCTACTAGGTACCAATTTCGTCGCTATGATAAATCCGGCCCTAATGGGCACCTTAATCCGTAGGATTCAACTGCATTAGTAGGTAAAAACAGTGACGTCACTGGTTGGAAACAAAATGTATTAATTAGCATAAAAGCTTTAACAAGACTGTATTTTTGTCGTCGGGTTCGCGATGTCTAGTTTACTTCCGTTGTCTTTGGACATCACTCCTTGATGACCAGCAATGACACGTGCAGATTTGCGAATTATATTATTTGAATTATAGGTAGGTACACACTTAGATATCTAATTAATTTATCCAAATATTTTACCAGTCATTCGCGAGTTTTGAAAGTTGTCAGGCGTATTTTTAAATGTATATGTGGGTCTATTCTATGCTTATCGACCGCTAAAGTGATAAAGTGATAAATATTATCAAACTTAGGGTAGGTTTGTATCAAAATATTAGCACTTATTGTAACAATTACACGAAGCTGGTTTTTATTGTTGCAATAAGTGCTATATTTTAACAGCACCTATCTTGCTGCTGTTAAAATATCGCACTTATTGCAACAATAAAAACCAGCTTCGTGTAATTGTTACAATAAGTGCTAATATTTTAATACAAACCTACCCTAAGTTTGATACTATTTATCAATTTAGTGTTCGATAAGTATAGAATAGACCCACTGAAACCGTGGACTCACAATATTGTCTATTGAAGTAGATATGACATTTAAATTAAATTTTGTGGTAAGTATATATTTTGTTAATAATGTATTTCTTAGATATTGAAGTTATGAAAGGATAATAAAAATATTGTATAATGGGGTGGCATTTTGACGCTGACTAGGGGCGGAATTTTGTCTAGGGACGTCACTGGGTAAAAACCTTCTGTAAAACATTACATCGGTTATTATAACAATAGAATACGATTATTAAGTAGGTATACCAAAAAATATAGAATATAAGGACCTCAGTTTTGTCTACTTAATTGTCAGGGGTTCTTGTCTCGGTTCCTGTTCCAAAATAATTAGGGGGTTCATGGGGTAAATGGTTCGGTTCCGGTTCCGGTTTCATTTCTAGCTCTGGTTTCAACAGCAGCGGTTTATCATTTAGATCAGGGGTAGTCAACCTGGTCCCTACCGCCCACTAGTGGGCGTTCCAGCTTTCATGATGGGCGGTAGGGGTTTTAAAAATATTTTCATTATGTTTTCATAAAATTCCACATGAATTTAAATTTTAGAAAATATACTATTTGTATCGCTCTCGCATAAGTTTAGTTTCCCTACCTCATATCTTGTGGAATCAAGCTTTAGTGCTGTTAATCATATTATGACCAAAGAAAGAAACCGCCTGAATATTTCCGAAAGCGGAGATCTTCGTTTGTTCCTCACATACATTGAGCCAGATATCCAGTATTTAGTTTCGCAACATCAGCCTCAAGAATCTCATTAATAACTTAATTAATTAAATGTAATTTCATCAGACTTCATGCTTATCTATATGTATGCAAAGTATAAATAAAAAGATAGATTTAACTGCAGTAAGTTGTTTTATAAAGATTTATTTGCTAAACTTAGGGACAGTCTGGCATAAGTTATTTGGTAAGTAATTATTATGATATGTTTTAATTTGCTGTAACTCTGCTTTATAAATTTTATGAAGTAAAGTAATTTCCCTACTTTTTAAATCACCATTACTGTGGAACCGGTGGGCGGTTAGAAAATGTTACTAAATACAAAAGTGAGCGGTAGGTATAAAAAGGTTGACTACCCCTGATTTAGATTAAAGTTTGCAGGGGCTGCCGTCTAAAACTGACATTAAATCTAAATAAGGGGTAAATACTTAAACACAAAAGCAATTTACTTGGAATATAGGTAACAATATAAAGTCACACTCTATAATTACGAATATTTTAGTAGAGTTACCACTTCATAACTTTGCAATCCAACTCAACGATGACTATAATGTATTATAGCCCCGCAATACTTTGAGCATAATTTATTATTCTTATCAAGTTTAGTACCTATGCAGTACAATGAATGTCTTGGAAATGCGTTTGATAAAGGTTTGATTTATCGCTTATTGTTTCAAACTTTCTTCTAACGGATATTGTCATATGAGAATATATTTGTAATATATTATAATATAGCTAATTAAAATAGCTTTACAATTATTGAGTTTATATTCAATCTAATGCCGGGTCCACACCGAAAACAAGTCGCGCGACATGTTGCCAGTGTGGTCCCGGCATTAGAGAAAGATGCATCGATTGCATTCACTGTATCAAACTATACTGTAAGAAGTTATTGACTAAAATATAATCTACATTCTCTAACCTGAGGTACTAGGTATAGGATATAATATTACGTATTAAATTAATAATTAGCTTCTAATAAAATCAGTTTAAATATAAAAGGTGTTTAGGTATATTAAAATAATCCATAACAGATGTACTTAGGTAGGTACTCAATATATATTCTAAAATATTATATTTTTATCATATTATATTAAGTATCTATTTATTTATTACTATATTATTATATTAATTCAAGTGAATACCACTTTGATTTAATTTTATGCGAGGTAATCAGGCAAAGAGGCGTATCAACTATCTTAGAAATAGAAAGCATTAGTTGTTTATTCTCCCAAGGTGCAGAACGTGCTGGTAATGCCAATTGGGAGGGCGATAACTATGTTCAACGAAATTGCTTCGGGTGTTGATATATTCCACCTACGTGAGGATGAGTATAATAGGTGGACGTTGTTTTATAAATTATTAAAATAGGGTCTGTTTAACTCATCCTGTGTACTTCCTTGTACCTATCTAATTTATATTTTTTGTATTTACACTTTTCTACTGTTTAATAACTATAATTAATACTGAACTATCTCTTTTTTATGTAATACTGTTTTATATTTCTTTGTTTCTAAATGAGTATTCTAAACTTATACTTTGTAATGTCCACAATATGTTAAAAATAAATAAATTGAAAATCAGTAAGTACACTAAACAATGCAAAAAAGTACAAAGATATGAGCTTATAAAGTATAGGTAGGTAAATAAGTACCTACTATACATATGTCACTTTAAA
This sequence comes from Rhyacophila brunnea, assembly GCF_057557595.1. Lineage (NCBI taxonomy): Eukaryota > Metazoa > Arthropoda > Insecta > Trichoptera > Rhyacophilidae > Rhyacophila > Rhyacophila brunnea. The sequence goes on along the minus strand of NW_028232806.1, from coordinate 34,232,914 downwards.
AAATCTTAGTTTTGTTGAGTATTTTTATGTAAACACGATAGAAACAATGTATACAGGTGGGTATCTAGATACCTAATATTAATGTATGTGTAAACGTTTCAGTCATGCTTCTTCGCTAATTGTTTGAATTGATACATCAAAAACAAAAAGAAAGAAAACAGAAAAAAATTAACGCTTTGCCGGGAAAACATGACGCCATTTTGTAAACGAAACGAAGGCCGTGACTAGTATATAATTATGTTATAAAATAACTTTAGACTGACGTGTCCTGTTTTGTCAGGAAGTCAATATTGTATAGTCTTAATTATTAACTATTATTCTTACGCTAGAATAAAATTGTGAGTCTCGTCACAGTAAATTAACCCCTAGCCTCCTCTCTAAATAGCTTGACTGTATGCACTGGTCACAATAATCAACCCCTAAAATGCACAAAGGCTCAATCGGGCGAGTGGTTTTTTAATCCTCGAAGCTTTCGCGAGCCGGACAGTGTACGGATTAAAAAGCTTAAACTAAAGTGATCAAACAATAAACAAATCCGTTTGTCAGTGACCGTTGCCAATTTTCGCGCCTTCATAAGCCATCCTCATACAAAATTCACAGAGTTATTACGTTATTAGGTAGGTACTATAGCGCAGAACACATGTTGGGGGTACAGCCATGTTCACAATGACTTATCCATAATAATATGGCATAGGTATATCAGTGGCGAAAGGTGACTTTTGGAAAGAGGTAGGCTGTGGAGATCTGATAAAAAGAGCACACTTGTCAGGTATACTTACGAGAATAGTACGATATTTACTACTAATGAATAGGTACACACTAGTAAATGACAACGACACACTAATTCAATGAAACTTCAAAAACTCATTGACGACATAAAAATGAGCGATGTGTTTAAATTACGTATTTTTCAAAACATGTACCTATACCCATCAAAAATCATTAGATAAAATTAATTTTTATTTATAAAAACAATCTATACTTATCTACTTATTTATTAATATTCGATTAAAAGCCGTTGAAATTATTTTTTTTAATTACTTATCTAATTATTAATGATTTTGGACAAAGTGCTCAGCCGTGACAACATTATTATGCGCGAATGTTTTAGGCTCTGCGATAGGAGCTTACCTTATTTCGTACAAATCAGCAGACTTGCTGAGGTTACGAGACGTAAAGTCCATACGAAAAAAATTCAGAATTATTTCACACATAATCGGAGATTTATTTACGTCGAGACGTCACGGCGTTTATTATTTATTTACGGCTGTGGTATATTTTTTAATACCTTTGCAGTTGTTTTGTAAACTGTGTAATACTGTAATACATTCCTACATATACGACATCTCTCGTTGGCAAAATAAATTATTTTTATATAACATAAAATAATGAAGTGATTAAGTATATAAATATGTCAATATGCAATTAAAAAATATTTTTCTTAAGAAGGTAGGCTTTAGATAATCGCCTAGTATGGAGTCTTTGCCACTGAGGTATATATACCTACCTATTTATAATTTCATCTCGATTTTTAATGTTGATAATTATTAATTAAAACTTATTGGAATCGGATAACGTTCTTGTTTGTCTACCTACTTAAAAATGTTTTTATTAAATACCTACACCTTATTTATAAAAATGTATAACTCATCGAGAAAAATATTTTCCTCTATAAAGGTAGCTCTCATTATCCCTAGCATTGGGAAATCAGAGACCGCAGTTTTTAACGCATGGCAATTAAAACCAATAATCATAAACATACTTTGATATATTGATTTAAGTTTTGTGCTATTCTATTTGGTTACATGTAAGTTATACATAATATGCAGTTCATCGTTGGACACTTATTCGTGCGCCGCAGTACGTGAAACATGAGTTCGTATTTTTATCAAATGACGTGTTCTTCGTTGAACATTTCACCGTGGAATACATTTTGTACGTATCTTACAAAATGCGGCGATAGTTTGCAAATAGTACCTAGTGTTCCAATTAGATTAACCCTAACCTAACCTAACCTAGTAAAGACATCTCCACATGTTGTAGCATACGTACAAATATACTCAACGGTGAAATGTTTAACGAAGAACTCGTCATTTGATTAAATGTTACACGTACTCATGTTTCACTTACTGTGGCGCACGAATAAGTGTCCTGCGGTGAACTGTTTACCTACAAATTACCGGATACGATTCCATTTTGTCAGTTTTTGAAACCCGGGTTTCGCCTCTTCCTGATGGTGGCAGACCACAGCTAGGGGATGCCACGATAATAAGTTATGAGGAAATATCAATTAATTGACATCAACACCAGTTACCTACCTACTCATTGAAATTTTATAATCCATATCTAAATAATAATATATCAGATATTATTTATGTATAGGCCCGAATGACAATCGATTGTATCGGCTTTATTATCATGAATATCTTTTTGTAGATACCCGATTAAGCTGTATCGACGACACTTGAAGCGTAATCTGTAATATCTCCAATCGAAAACACAACAACGTCGGCGTCTTGAAAAAATATAATATTTCACAGAACACAATCGACATTCACAAAATCAGAGCGCGGCAAAAGAACAAAACTTTTTGCGGCGGCGCAACATCAAAGAAAGTTTGAGAAGCCGGGGCTTTAAATCATCGGTTGTAAACTATTCATCACCTAAAATAGTGGAATCTAATTGATTACTTATAATTATAAAGTTAGTAAATCATGTTGTATTCCAACGTTAATAATCATTAATTCATTATTGCAGTAGTAAATGCAGTGTCCAAAATAAATAGAGCTGCAATTATTAATACCTACATTAATCCTGTCCACGCGGACGGAACGCCTGTTGTACACTAATTAATTGGCCATTCGATATAATTAGCATGTTATTTAAATGTCGTAATTATTAAAAAGTAATTAAATGCTCAGCGGTCAACAAAACATGTCGTCAGCGATGAGTGCGATGATGACACATAATAAGTTTATTATCGTGTCTACAAGTACGTACATATCTGTCTGACTAGTTACTATATAGGCCCCTTTGGAGTTTTTATGCTTTGGATAATATTTTATACTCAATTTGTGATGTAATAGTTGTTTGGTTTGAACTGTTCCAAGGTCCCCTTTTAAATCTTATGATGAATCGATTGCGTCACTTGTATAAAATAAAACCATCGCTGGTAGGTCGCTGCTAGGTAGGTACAGTTTTGTGGAACGAAGTGGTATTTTTTTTTTAATGTTGCAAAAACCTTATGAAATGAAAAGTGTGCACATAGCTTGTTTTGAAGGCGAAACGAGGAATATTATTTTTTTCTTCCATACGTACATAGGTATTTCTTAGTTTAAGAAAATTGTACCTAATGTAATATTTTATATTTTTCTAATTCATATAACCGGGGCTGCTAGATTCATGTGGGAAAGGCCGGCGAGGCCTAAATCAATTTTTTTTTAATAAATAGGTATTTTTATTATAGCTAGGTAATGTAAGTCACATAACATTATTAATTATTACAAGCATAATACCCCGTTTACACGTGCATGGATTTACTGTTGACAGTAAGTATTACCGCGGCCATAACAAGAAAATATATAGGTAAACATGTATTATCCTGCAGTTGCAAGGTTACATGCATGAATCTTGAAAGCTTCTGAATTTTCATGCGACAGTAGGGATTATTTCGATCTGCGCCTGCGCAGTAGAACGATAGTGGCGTACCTGCTGGCAAAAAAACAAACTATACTCATTTTGCGGTTAACCGATTTTCACTAGAGTACCTATACGCTTTATAACTTTGCACTTTTTGCACTTTTGACTACACTGATTTTTAATCTCGTTGCCTGATTTTTATGCCTCACATAAAATTAGGTCAAACGATATGCACTTGTATGCATTCATATAATATATAGTAATAAGAAAATAAATAGATAAGTATGTAAAAAATATATTTTTAGAATATAATATTACATCGGAGTGCAATGTTATGGAGTGGCAACTCTACCTGTCAAATATTACCGTAAAATGACAACATCGCGTCTCGCTTACTCTTGAAGAATGATATTGGAAAGACAGTCAGTACTTTTACGTGTAAACTATAAACAGTTGGGCCCGTTTCAGACGGGACACCGGTGTCGCGCTCGTATTAATAAAGGAGGCCTTTGTATTATGTTTATGAACGCCCCAGAGCTAATGAGTCAATACGTGTCCGGTGCACTTTTCCGTCGGCCACTACATTCTCAAGCCACAGATACACTTGTTTTTATTACCACAGCCACTTTTATGTTTTAATTTATAACGCGAAATTATGCGTTGACTCATTAGCTCTGGGGCGTTCATAAACATAATACAACGGCCCCTTTATTCGAATGCAAAGGCCTCATGTATTATATACGAGCGCGACACCGGCGTCCCGTCTGAAACGGGCCTTATTTTCACGACAGTCTAAAATACGCACTATTGCTGCCAGTAAATCCATGCACGTATACAGGCGCTATAATTAATTTGATTACAACAAGTAGTGTAATTATAAATAATTTTCAGATATGCCCGTTGTTGGAAACGACTGTTGTATTGTCAACAATATTCTTCAATGACCTTACTTGAAGTGGGGGATTGATAAAAGAATTGATTTGAAATAATTCGATTTTTTGTTATCATTTAAAAGAAAGATGCCGCTGATTTTATCAGTGACAAACGCGCGCCAAAAAAAATCTAAATAATTAAAAACAGCTAATCAATATCTATAACTACTTATTGAAAAAAATCGAAACTTAGAAATCCCGGATAGAATCTGGAATAATTCCTGATTACGAGAATGCGCCGTGATACGAAACTAAATTTCGAGGATAGTACACAATGACATTAATCATTGATAGTACATATTAATATCTAATAGTTAAATATAATGCCCATACTTCGAATGCAGGGAACTGAAATAGGTACCTAACGGGTAAGGAGAAGCAGGCAACCGATCTCGAGTAAGGTAGAATACGGGATAAATTTAAATTCGTGTCACGAATACGTCATACGTCGAATACTGACAATTCGAATAATAATACTGACGTCGAATTCCGATAGGCAATATTCAATACACTACATTTTGATGCAGGGTTTTGAACGTGTGAGTGTCCTGCAAAAATGAAACACGTATTATGCACGTGCAATAGCGTGTGTAATACACCAATATTAAATGAGCGTCGATGCATAAACCGAGAGCAGTTGTCAGTATTCAACGTATAACGTATTTTTGAGACGTGTTTTAGTTTATCCCGGATTATTTACTTACTCGAGTTCGGTTACCTGTTACTCCTTACCCGTTTGGTATTTCAATTCCCATTTACGTAGAGTGTACGTTTTATAACTTTGCAGTTTTTTTTCCACTTTTTACTACACTGATACACCTCTTTGCCTGATTACCTCTCATAAAATTAGATCAAATGATATAATATTGTATTAATATAAATGTAGACAATATGTGTAAAAAAAAACATAGTTTTAGAATATATTACCTACATCATTTACATCCTAGAGCCTGGGTGCAAAGTTATGAAGTATATTATACATCTTCCTGCCTACTAAAAGAATGATTATCAGTTCGTATTTGGGTAACGCAGGTGTGTGTATACGACTAGTTTCTCAATCTTCCCTAATTTTAAAAGAAAGCTTTCGCTCTAGATCAGAGTTTTTTAAAGTGTTTGTTTTCTTTGGGGCAACCGCGATTCGTGCTTTTAGTCGATCGTGGAGTGTACAATCTATAAATATGTATACGTGGCCACAACATCTCTTCAAGTGGTCGGCGTTTTGGAACTCCGGTCAGTAGGTACCCAGGCAGTTATAGGGTTAACACTTAGAACTTAGACGGAAGAATTTAGGCAATCGTTATGATGTTTCAAATAACCATTTTTATCTTACTATAAATCGAAACTAAATGTTATTTTACAACGTTTTATTAGGTCGTATTCTTATTTGTCCAGTGGTTGTTTATCCGGTACAAATCTTGCAATCGATTTTTAACTAACTTCCCGACTAGCTAGACATTTGAAACTTCTAGAATATATCAGAACACGATGCCAATGCATTTTTAAATACTTTTAGCCATCTTTAAGTAGAATTGAATTCATTTTCAGTTAATTCTGTTTTTGTTTTTGTATGAAAAGTTATTTCGACACCATTATTGGTTGCTAAGCGGATTGTCCTAGCAATAAATTAATAATATATACGTGCGTTACTATGGAAATCAATATGATATGTCAAAATGACATTTCAGTATTATTTCTATCAAGTAAAAATTTTTTTGATCGTTTAAGCTACTCAAGTCAAGTTTATATCAATGGATTCAACAGAAAATTTAAAAACGTTGTGTATAAAAAGTTCTTTTTGTCTTGTAATTATTTATCGTCACTTTTTTACTGCGAAAGGTATTGATTGTAATAATTTCTTTTTCGAGTGCACGCATAAGTTTACAGACAAAACAGAACTGCAATAAATAGAACTACGACCTTTCAGGAAAAATAGATATAGCATTTAATATTGAAATTGTCATATTACTCTATAAATGTTTTATAGATTTTTAACACAGGTTTTCAATACGCCGTAAAAAATCAAATTATAATAATTTTTGCATTCCTAATCGCTATTCGTTGGAAAGCCTCAATAAGTATGAATATCTCGTTTTAATCAATCTAATGTGTTTAAAATGCTTGGGTGACTAGTTACCTACAACGAAATAATGAGTTTAATAATACTTCCGTGGAGTTGTGCATGATTATCAAAATCAAGCAGATACATTAAGGTTTTTACGCCGAATAGCGAACATGCAGTGAGTATATATTATAGTAAATAATATTTATATAATATATTTCGTTTATAAACTTAAGTTTTATAAATATTTAATTAACACATAGATATGACATAAATGAATGTTTTAGATTTCCCCTGGCTGTTCTGTTTCCGCATGTTCTGTTTTATCATGCTCTGTTTATTCATGCTCGGTTATGGTTACATCATGTTCTGTTTTGTCCAGTTACTCATACGATCATACGATCTAAAAAAAATAGCACAGAAAGTCGTGTTGCACTTTCATACTTGAAATTATAATAATATCTTAACAGGCTAGGTAGGTACCTATATAATTATTCAAATATAATTATGAAAAAGTAAGTATAAATAAACATACCAACAGAGCTTTTATTTCTTTAATATTTTGACGAAAAAAAATGATAATATTTTGTTTAACATGACTTATAAAAAACTTCTGAATATTTAGTAACTAAACTTGTACCTACCCCATTGCCCCCACATCTTGAAGTGGGCCCCCAGGCTTGGATGTATGATGGACCCCCTACCTATCGCTAAGATAAGTGCACTGTAATTTTCGACAGTAGTGTTCCTCAAATGGTTTCCGCGGAACCCCAGGGTTGAGGTTATTCTGTCTATTTTTAGTGATTTTTAAATAAATCCAGTTCATTTATTGAGTTGTCGGCACTCGTCGTCAAGTTAGAAAATACACTTAAAATAATTTAAAAATAAAATTCTACACGTGAATTATCAGTTTAATCCTATATCAATCATCATATTACATCAAATTGCATCGAACAGCCACATATTTTTTTAATGTTTATAGTCTTTAAGGGAAATAGCGCCGCAGGCGACTTTTTCACTATTGAATGTGATGTGTCTGTTGTTCTCACTTAACTAGTCAACTCATCGCGCCAGGCCCCCAGGCTTGAGCTTTGTCAGCCCCCCCTTGTGGGGGCCATAATCTATCCATAAAATATTCATATTTTGCTATATTTATTTGATGTTTGTCTAGAGAGAGTCTAGACTCTTGAGATTCCCTGAATTTTTTTGAGTTTTATAAAAACCATCCGATAACCCTAAAATAATTTTCCGTTTAAGTATAGTTGAAAACAAACCTACAAAAAGCGGGTTAACCTTTTCAGATCGGTTTGCCAGTACAGCAACCAGTTAATGTTTACAAACCCGAGTACCGCTTAGTTCACCTGTTCACTGTCGGCTTTTTTGACAATCTACACACAAGTTTTTTTTCGAGCGTTTTCAGCCACTTCTACGCCCAACAACATTATAAAAAGTCAAATTTTAAAATACTTATTATTTTAACCTTCTTCTGGCATTTGGAAATCTCATCATACTGTGTCATGATGCAGTCAGATCTAGATGCTATTTCGCGATGGTCTTATTTGAATAAACTTAAATTTTCCAACTCCAAATGTAATATTATTTCATTCAGTCGTTAATGCAGTGACATTCCTAGACAAAATGCCGCCCCATTTTATATACATTATTTTTTATCATCTTTTCATGACTCAGATGCAATGACATTCTCAGATGTCTAAGAAATGTGCTGTATGGATACATTAGGCACTAACTAAAACATACTAAATTTAATTTATAAATATTTTTTCTCCAAAAGTGGGATTTTTTTGATAATACATTTGCTTTAGTACCTAATACAGTGGCTTCCTACATGTTATTTTTGCGATACATTAATTTGTTCTGTCTTGACCGCGTCGCTTTTCTTCTTCATGAAACTTGACCACATCTGTAATGATATTTTTTTAGTCTGAGATCGCAAAGGTTTAGAGCGTTTAGGCATTATTTTTAATCAATAATGGTTATAATGACGGCGCGACGCTTCGATACAGGGTACTGTTATTTTTAGTAAATCTGCAAGTGTCGTTTCTGGTCACAAAGGAAGCCTAAGGGCAACGGTTGTAATAGTACTTAATATTATTAAGTTGTAAATTTGCATTCGTTCCTTCATTTGCCGCCCTTTATAATGTGCCACCCCTATGCACCGCATCGGTTGCTTAACCTTTACCCAACGGAACGTCACCGCTTGTCAGTAGCGAAGGATGGAGGTAGGCTGTTAAGATCCGCCATAAATAGTGCACATTAAACTTTATTAGTCATAAGCATTTGTTTTTATTGAACTAAGACTACAATAATTTACAGATTGTATTGGTAAGTTTTTAAAAATCAATTAAGCCCTGCCTAAACAAACCAAGTTTTGGTATATTTTGGTGATACGACAAAATTTTGCACACTTTTTCATTCATACTTATTTGTTTTCGTTGGATTAAGAATACATATTACACATAGGTATTGTTGGTTAATTTTTTTTTAAATTCATTAAGCCCTGCCTAAACCAAACTATAATAGATTAAAAATATTATTCCATCTATAAAATATTCATAGTTATGTATGATTTAATTGCATAATTATAGATAATTTATAGACAGACAAGAATTTTTTTACTTTTATCTGGTATGGCTTGGTTTCGCAGGGCTTAGTTGAATATTAAAAACTAATCAGTATCATCAGCTGTGAATAATTTGTAGTTTTATTTAAATGTAAACAAAAACGTATGACCGACAAAGTTCAGTGTACACTATACAATATTTATGGTGTATCTTAACAGCCTACCTCCACCCTTCGCCACTGCTGCTTGTTACCTCTCCACAAAATAATTTACAGTTATTCTATTAAATATTATATTTGTGATACTAAAAAGAGGACGATCTATTATAGATAACGAAAGATAATTAATACACAAAAATATTATATTAATAATTTTACGTTAGCGTATCCAGTATGAGTTTTGGCTCCATAAATTCACTAGACCATGTTGCTTGTTCATAATATGTATATGTTTCTATTGTAGAATTCATATTAATTTATAATAATTAAATATTATGACAGTTGCTTTATTTATTACGCATGAGAAAAAATTGTACATATTCATTAAATTACAAAACATGCAAAAACTAGATATTAGTAATAATTGTAAGTAACTCTGATTTGAATTTAGAACATCGCAGTTTAATTTTAATCGAATCAACTGATTTTGAGATGAGTAAATTAATAGTTTTGTTGGTAGGAGAATGAAATTAATTTTAAATGAATCAGGTCAAAGATAAGACGTTAGTCTGACGAATTACTACCAGTTTTGCAAAATGCACGGATAAAAATAATTCTCAAAATAAAAGTTGCATCACCATTGAAGTAACTACTTGATTGAAAGATTAAATAAAAACTTGATAAAAAAATAAACTAATAATACTTATAGTTGCTATTTTTGCTGATTGTATCTGCCTTGTAATATACATCTACTCATAGTACGAATCTACCTATACAATATCAATATTATAAAAAAATATATTTTATTTATAAAAAAAATGATTTAATCATTTTCTCCTGCTCTGAGTAGGTACTCATCAGTAGCGTGCGGTAAATTTTAAGTTGAGAGATGCTCTGCAACATAAATAATTTAAAATATGTAACTTAAACTTCCTATTTATTTATTTAAAAACAAAACATTGTGTACACAACAACGTTCACAGCGTGATAGTTAAATTGAAAAATAGCTGGTTCTGAGCAAACTAGGCGGTCCTAGCAACTAAATTATTAATATATACGTGCGTTACTGTGGAAATCAATATGACATGTCAAAATGACATTTCAGTATTCTATATTATTTTATTAATACATAGAATTGTCAAGTTAATATGTTTCAACAGAAAATTTAAAAACGTGGTATATAAAAAGTTCTTTTTATCTTGTAATTATTTGTTAGATTAGGTTGGGATCCAATAAAATTGGAACAATATTGTCTGCAATGTTCCATGAACATTTTTCATATCGCTGCTATATAGATGACCGTATAGTATACGAGTACGGTAATCTCTTTCTGATAAGAAAGCTCACGGCTAACTGTGCTACGGTGACATGTAAAACGTACAATTTACGTGTAACCACCATAATAACTTAACTGAAAACTTAACTTAAGAATAATTAAAAGATAAAAAGAACTTTTTATATACAACGTTTTTAAATTTTCTGTTGAATCATATAAACTTGACTTGACTAGCTTAAACGATCAAAAAAAATTGTACTTGATAGAAATAATACTGAAATGTCATTTTGACATTCATATTGATTTCCATAGTCACGCACGTATATATTAATAATTTAGTTGCTAGGACCCCAGACCCCTAGCAACAAATAATAGTGGATTGGATTACGGATTTCTTCCGAAATAACTATTCATACAAAACAGAATTAACTGAAAATGAATTCAATTCTACTTAAGGATGGATGGTGGATAGTATTAAAAAAATGCATTGGCATCGTGTTCTAATATATTCTAAAAGTTTCAAATGTCTAGCTAGTCGGGAAGTTGGTTAAAAATCGATTGCAAGATTTGTACCGGATAAACAACCACCGGACAAATAAGAATACGACCTAATAAAAACGTTGTAAAATAGTAGATATTATTTAGAATTTTTGTCAGTTCATAAGTATTTTTTTATAACTATGGCTTCAATATATTGTTGTACACTCCTTGGAATTTTCGAAACATCTTTTTTGCCGGATATACTTCAAAGAAACGACTTTGTTAAATGTTCTGTTTTCTTATCTCCCCGACTTGAAACTCTAAATAAATATTATAGAATAAGTACTTGTAACTCATCGAATCACTCTCACTATGTGTGAATCACAGAGACCGATACTTCAAACAGCGTTTAACCAAATATTGTTATCTTTTTGATAATACTATAAATAAATCACACATGCGCAATGTACCCACTGACCTAACTACCTGCCTTGATATGATCATTACGTCATAAGATAAGACTTGCGAAATAGACAGATAGATGGACTAACTATAAACTAAACATCATGCTTTGATTTATATTTTTTTTAATTACGATGTTCTTCGTGCTTTTCGAGTAATGCTTATCATTGCACAATATTGCTTATTATTAAAGCTATACTTCAGCTGAGGCATGGTCTAAAAATATCGTGACTAGGCGATGCACGGATTGCGCAAATGACGCGAGCCGAACGAAATATAATTTGTCATACAAATTCAACATGCGTCCTTTTAATGTTATGTTTATTATTATATTCGTAATAATAATAGTATATTCATTGACATGTTTTCTTTTTCAAGTGCTCGTGAAAAAAGCTCGTGCAAGCGACGTGCTCACACCTCGACTGTCAGTCTTCGATTGGCGACGACTGCGAAATTTCGTTCCACCTACTGTTGAAAATTATTTTCCGTTTCACTTATGTATGCTCTTAAGGTAAGATTTGATTCGTACATAATTTCATAAAAAAATCACTCATTGGTCTGGTAATGGGTACATAATCTGTACATACCATTGGCGAAGGGTGGATGTAAGCTGTAAGATTCGACATAAATAGTGCACACTAAATATTGTTAGTCTCTCTCTCTCGCTCTCTATGTCTGTCTCATAATATTATGCATTAAAGTTTATATCAGTCTAATCACAGACTATCTGTATATCCATTAATGGCTACAGCTGATATACCATCATAAATCGTCGGGTGTTCGAATTTAGAACTAAGCTCATCATAGTATAAAAAGTATTGAATGTTATATCAAATGTTAGCATGTGGCGCCCTTCCTCAGCTGACAACTTATACTGATGGATCTTATGTTTTTGTCGAGCTTTATGCAAGAGGCAGCTACTGACTTCGCCTTATGATTCTTCATACTCCGGGGCCCCTACCAATTAGATTGCCCTGTTCTATAGCCCCTTTCGCCCTATAATAAATCCAGGCCTGGCTCTCGATCTCTACTAAAGCTAGTCGACACTCAATATGAGTAGTATTGTGAAGTTTGAACACTAAATTAAGTGGTGGTGTTAGTAGATACCTAATTATTAATTAAAATCAATAAAGTAAGGGTGCTCACCGGACATTGACGCTAGTTCTTGTCCCGTCCCACTAGAGTGATTATTATTACTAAGGCTTGTATTGTTATTAGATTCCCTCCCTCCTGATCCTCCTCCCGTCCCTCCCCCTCCACCCGCTGACACCCTGTCCACTCCCCCCGCTTCGTGGTCTTCTTTGCAGTATAACATCCCACCGTCCCGTAACGCGAATTCGTCTCCTGAAAATTGCAAAGGACAGTAGTAAGTTATAGGCATAGTTTCCTCAAAGCTTCATGACTGGAAAGCTCATTAAACATTTTCGCGAATAAAACATACTGCACCGCGCATCATTTTGATAAAAAAATATGCATTAAAGCTTCTCCTCAAATTCAACCGAAAATATATGACACTTTAAAATAAACAACGTATAAACATAAAATAAAGAAATTCCTTCTACTGTGCGAAAACGGGAATGGGACGACTGGACTCCAGACAATTGGACGCCGCACTGTCGTAGACACGTATACAGAACGTAGACGAGGTATTTTAATCAGTTTCTATCTACTACTTAGTAGTTTTAATTCATTTTACTCTTAACATAATGTATTCTTTATTGCGAATTGAGAATCACCATGCCTAAGGCTTTATATAAAATAAAAAAAACTCTTTTTTCGTTGGAACTTAAACATATGCACGATTAAATCATTATTTACGTCTGCATATTTACATTTTCACCAACTATTAAATCATAATATAATCATTTAAATATAAATAATAATATTACATATATTTTTTTAAAGTACCTATAAGTACCTAACGTCTATTTATTTTCGAATTCCGTGGCGTCCAGTTGTCCGGTGCTAAATCGTCCTAGACCCTGCGAAAACATCTTCTTAGCTACGCTTCTAGGCGCTGTTGGCTAACTAAATGGTAGGAGCTTGTTAGTTTATAATAGAAGTGCCGTTAAAAATAGGCGGAGCATGTTAGTTCACAGTTTTAACACGTAGCCAAGAAGATGTTTTCGCACTATAGTAGGTACCTATCTTTATTCTTCTCTAAGAAACATAAAAATGAATACATAGCACTTTGCATGAATGTGTTTTGGACTTAATTTTAATTAAACCATTGTGGTTTGGTTCGTAATAAAGTAGGTAGGTACTTATATTGCCTACTGTACGAAAACATCTTCTTGGCTACATGTTAAAACTGTGAACTAACATGCTCCGCCCATTTTTAACCGCCCTTCCATTATAAACTAATAAGCTCCTCCCATTTAGTATACAACAGCGCCTGGATGCGTAGCCAAGAAGATGATTTCGTACAGTATATTAAGACAGTTATTTTTACTATTTACTTCACCCTGTCACGCCCAGCATTGGGATATAAGGCAAGCATAAGGTCGCGACACTTCCCTGAGTCCATCTCCACGTTTTCCGCCATGTGAGACCTGCAGCGCATAGATCGCATTTGCAGCAACGCTGCAAAGTGAGTGAGGGTCGGCGATAGCGATGGAACCCTCGAGGTTGTGCCACAAGGGTACAGTGTCGCACTTACCCACAGCCGCGTGAAGCGTCATGTCCACTTCAATCACCGAGGGCTATCGTGGCCTCCATGTATTTCCAAGATTCGGTAGAGACATCAATAATTTGATTCTCAAAGCTGAGACCTTTGAAACTTGGAAAAATGCCATGCCTCACAGCCATATAGGAGCACAGGTAGCACGCACGTGTTGAACAAACGATATTTGGTTATCATAGAATACGGTTTTGACCTTCATGTGACTCCAAGTTGGCTAAATGCAGGCTACTTATTTGTACTACGACAAAATATATAAAAATTCTATAAGGAATTATGTTCAATATCATATGAAAGGTTTCCGTGAATAAATTGGGTATAAGTGATATTATATTGACATAATAATGCTGTCTTACCAGGTATTAGTTGTTTGGCGCAGGCACAGCATCTGAAGCAGTCTATGTGGTAGATCTTCGTCTTCGCTCTCATGACAAAGTCGTTTTTGCTGAAGGACGCGCCACATTTGTCGCATTTTGTACCAAATAATCTGAAAACAATTGGAAATCATGAATAAGAAACAACGTTCATCACTAGAGTTGCCACCTACAAAGGCTTAGTGGCCGAAGTGCGCCGGGTCGATGCTTATCTTCTTCTTCAAACGGTTGTTCTAATCAATAATATTATTATGTTAAACACATTAATGTTGAATCACGTGAATACCTATATAGAATTGTGGTATTCTTATTTTAAATGTAACAAAAAAATCGAGAACGTAAATATGTACTTATATAGATACCTATTATCTTATATATAAAAAAAGCGACTAAAAATTCCAACCCGAAATGAAAATGGAAAAAATTAGTCTTTATTCTTTTTATTATTATAATTGTAACTATTTATCATTTTACTTTAATATCTACGTACATAAGCACTTTCTTTCTTTTCTACTTTCTTGTTATACCTATTGGTTGTTCTTTGTAATTATGTCATTTTTATAATTTGTATTATGCATTGGCTAAACGCTGTAATGCCATAATGCTCTTTTTCTAAATAAATAAAAATCTTACATTTTTTCACAGACCGCGTAACTATAACCGAATGAATTCGTTCTAAAATTCGTAGGTAAATATATAAAATGTACAAATGAGTTCGTGGGTAGGTACATGCAAAAGTGCATATGGGTACAAGGTGAGGACTCGAAATGCTCGAAGCGCGGTTTCTCTCAATTCCCAAGATTATCACTACGTCTTCTGGAAAAATTAAGTTGACCATCTGAGGTAGGTTGGTCATATAACAAAAAGTCTAACACACTTGTTTTTATAAAATATAAATATACAATAATTAGAAAAATATGTAAATATTTTCGAAAAATTATCGAGCGCTCCAGTTCATAAAATATTCAATTTCAAGCGCTGCACAGAGTTGGGAGATGTCCGGAAATTTTTACGTTTGCAGTTTGCCGTATCACACTTCACCGTGAAATGTTGTATCGGAAATATATTAAGGTCGTATATTAAAGACCGTCCAACATCTTTGGGTCGTATTGTACAGAGCAGGTTAAAATAAAACACGGTTCTTGTCGGTTTACAGGAAGCCAGCAGCAAACAAATTCTGAAAATAGCCGATATACTTACTGGATTATTTGTTAGGTTAGGTTAGGTTTTCATTCTTGAATTCATGAATTTTGCCAAAATCGGCCATGAAAATTGAATTAATGTTCACATTGAATATAATTAAATCGTAGACCGTATAGCAGCGATTTCCAAACCAGGGGGCGCGCCTCCCTGGGGATGCGCGGAGTGTTGCAAAGGGAGGCGCGAAGAGTTTAACACAATTAATGTAGCCACAGGTTTGCAGATTGCAAATGCATAGTTTATAAAACGGCCGCTAGTTATAAACTACATAGAAAAACAATCCTATAAAAGGTTGTTTGTAAACCTGTTTGAAGACTAATTTTATAATAGTAAAAAAGTCGCCTGCGGTGCTAATTTATTTCAGGGCTATTAAATAGTTTAAATATATGGTTGTGCGTTACAATTTGATATGTTACCTATATGATTGATATACATAAATGATAACTCCCGTGTATAATTTAGGAAACACTACTTTAGAGTACCACACTGCCCTTAACCTCAGCGATAGGTAGGTGGGCCCGCTAAAGATCCTGGCCTGGGGACCCGCTTCAGGATGTGAGCCCATAATAGAATCCATTTGTCAATGAACGATGATGAATTTGGATTGACTACTATTGATGGGATGTTTTGCATTAGCTACTATAGTATATATAGGTACTAGTTCTGCATCCCTACTACGGGATGTTCTGCATTAGCTGCAATGAAATCCAAATATCGATCCCGTTTAGCAGAAAAAGAGCACTTTGTACTAACAAGCACATTCATCGCACGAAAAACAAATTAATTTAAATTATAACAACCTTGTTTATTTTTATAATTATTTTTTTCATTTTTGTATTAGTACATTTTTAACTATTTAAAAAGGTGTCTATTATTTATTGAAACAAAGGGGGGGGAGGCGCAAAGATAAGATTATTTTTTAAATGGAGGCGTAGTAACATAAAGTTTGGAAACCACTGATGTATAGTATACGGTCATCTCTTTCCGATATAAAGCTCACGGCGAACTGTGCTACGGTGAAATGTTTTACGTACAATTTACATGTAACCTAGGCAAGGCACTCACAGAAGCAAAGTTTAGAAGACTTGTAGCTTTTTTAATGTGGTGTACAAACGCAAGCTCCGTATCAACTAGAAAGGACAAATAATTTATGAATTTCGAGGATAAAAAGGAAATAATTGGTGAAGTAAAAACTAGAATATTGACGTACTTTGACCACAACATACGGCATCGCGATATAATATCAAGTGCTAGGTATATCTTTTCGTTCAAGAACCTCAGAAACTGAATTAATATCAGTACCTACTCAATTCCCGTTTATAGCAGCGACAGCAGTAACGGGCTTAGAGATTTGGAGTCCTAAGGCACTGATAAATTTTTGGAGCCCCCGACGATAAAAAATAAAATAAAATCCATAATTATTGATTAATTTAATAAAACGCATTTTTTTAAAGTACTTATTCCACTTTTAATAAATAAATCTGGACCGGTTTCGTCCGCCTTAAAGGGACATTTTCAATTGAATAATATTTATAAAACAGGTATTTACCAAAACAAATTCAAAAGGCGGCGCAAATACAATTTGAAATCCTACATTTGAATGAGAAATCTAAAAAATTGGATAAACTGGAAATCTTAGAGATTAACAGGTAAGTATAAATGTTTGCCAAATTCTAATTTGTTAAATGATCAATTGAATATTGTGTCACCTCCGTTATTGTATCTATCCTATATAATGTTTGGGAATTTATTTTTGATTTAACATAACTTTATTGATTGTACATTATGTATTATTTTATTTTATTTGTTTTTCATCTGATCTTTCAGTGAACCCTATTTGGTCATTGACCCTTTTACCTAAAATAAAGAATTATCTAAGTAAGATGAAAAACTACTTAGATAAATCTTATAAAATAAATTCCATAAAATGCATACATAAATTCATCAAAATTATAAAAACACTATGACATTTATATTTGGTAATTTTCCAGAATATATGCGAATACAATAATTTTCTATCCTGCTCGTTCTATTAGTAAAAAATCTATTTTTGTTCCTTTCTAGCACACGCGACGTTGAACTGTTTGTTAGAGGTAGAAAATTATGGGGTCGCAAAGACAGATTTAAAATATTTTTTTGATTGGTGAAAAATATTGATATGAAACTATTTTAGATACTTACTTATAAAATATAAAAATATATAAATGGAGATTTTACCTACCTACGTGAGTAGTGGGTAAAAATAAATATCAGTATTAATTTATTATTTAGGTATACCTACCTATTCCAAAAATATACCACAGAGTTTATCTACAAGGTATTTATATTAAGTACAAGATTTGATGGTGATTTCCGAAGGTTTTTTAGACTTATTCATTATTATGTGTTAACAAACATGATGGCTGATTGTTTTGTCGTTTTCGTTTGGTTACAATGTATGTCATACTTTCAATCAAGTTAATACATTGTAACGATTAAGGTGGCCATTCGATATAATTAGCATGCTATTTAAATGTGATAATTAAAAACTAATTATCTAGTCAGCTGTCAATGTGTTGATAATGGAAAAACAACCAAAATATTATATCAACATAAATATAAAACATTTATTATAAGTGTGGCGTGGCAAGGGGAAGTACCTACCTACTTATAGGATTTTTATTTTAAATTAGGGACAGCATTTTAAGCTTTGGCCGTAAGCTTTTCCCGTAAGACACTCGATGGTTTTTTACAATTTCATGGTTGGTTGTAGGTATAGATCTTTCGCGAACCGGTAGAATTTTCTTTGAATTTCACCACCACTAGTCGAAAATCAAAAAGTTTGCAATAGATACCTACATAAGTGTCAAATATGTAAAGCGATTCATATAAATCTTTTCAGCAACGAATCAATTATTGTTTGTAATTTAAATCCATTCTTTAACTGAGTTAGCGGAGGCTGTATGTGTTTTGATTTGATTATTTATTTAAATATTGTTATTGACAGAGTAGATAAAATTCAAAATGACTAATTAATTAATCATTCGCCGTTGTAACCCTTTTTCAGTTTTATCATCATCATAATACGTCTTATAAAAGGCGCATTTATCTTGTCAGTGAGTGTAGTGAGATTTACAAATTTCCCCGTCTACTAAAAATGATTTTCCAAGTCAGGCAACACAAAAATTATGGGAAGTGGCTTGCCTTCTACGATAAATATGGAGTGAACTTAAAGAATATGTTATTTTCAATAGTTACGTCTATATTAAAATATGTATTAAACGAAACGTGCATTCAATATTGGTAATATTAACGAAGATTTGTATTTCTTGTGTTTTATGGCCTAGCTGTCATTAAGACATTAACAAAATCTCACTTAAAATTCTTGGTCTATGGCGCATGGCTTTTACACTTTTATCTTATTAAGACAATACGTCAGTGAAACGGCAAATAATTTTCAACTATAGGCGCGACGAAATTTTGGACTCGCTGGCATTCGGAGAGAGAACGGCGAGCTGGGAACACGTCAGTTTGTTTCGTGATGGCTACGGGGGTATTAATTCGTAAATCGTGTAAAGATGACTAAAAACGATACCCATTTACTTGAAAAAGAAAACATGTCAATGAATATATTATTATTGTTGATAATAAAACAATAAACAGAACATTAAATGGACGCATGTTGGATTTATATGACAAATTATATTTCGTTCGGCATGCGTCATTTTTTTGTACCCGCGACCCGCAATCCGCACATCGTCTAGCCACGATCTTTTTAGACCATGCCTTAACTGAAGTACAGCCTTAATCTGTTTCTATGGTCCAAGTACACACTATTTTTTTCGGATACCTACTCATAATTAAAACTCACTCTTCGCTACCCTACCTACATACCCAATTTATTATTATTATTAATATTTTATCAAATCACGATTGCCATTTAATTATCTGATAGTAATTACCTAACTAACAACCCCTGTCTAAATCTAGCTTCACTCTCATGAAATATACTAACCTCTTCTCTTTCCCTCTTGCTGTATCATTATACCAACTATCCCTCTATACATGTTGTCTCATTCTAACTCACGTGGATCCATGTGTTGCGTTTCAGTCTCACCCCGTTAGGGGAGAGTGACGTAATGTGTAATCAAGGTAAAAGGTTTTTTCACTTTGCTCGTAGCACGCAATGTCTGGCAGACGGAGCGAACTGTTGATATTGCACCGTAGTCAAATAAAAACAAAGCATGAATGTTTTCCGAAATGGCTGTTTGTTTCTTTATATTATTGTCAAATTATATAATTTACATCACGTGTTATAAATACACATATATGTATAAGTAACTAGCAAAAAAAGAAAACACAAAAAAGATAAATGCAGTTAGCGCTTGAAATTAAATATATTACGAACCGGAGCGCTCGATAATTTATAAAAATAGTGTGGTAGCGATAGTGCCCATAGAACGCGTCGAGCGGGCGAAGTCCGCGTATGAAGCGTTTATGCATAACCATAATCACACGTCTCGTGCCGCGCATTACCCTTCACCTATGTAATAAGCGGCCCAAGCAGCACAAAATAATTATTATTACAGCGCCTCTCATAACAAAGCAATAAAAATATTATATTATTTCGGAGCTTGTAATTAATATTTACGACGACATTATTCAACCAGCGATAAACTGGACACGCAATAAAATTAAACAATGACTTCTCTGTAATTAAATAATTGCTTTTCGCCCGTCGATCGACGACGCTTCGCGCAGCGTGACTTTGGTAGCCGTGTTCAATGAATGGACTTCTTTGTATTTTCATTAAATTGTATCGCCGAGAAGCGAAAAACGGTGACTCATGCGGCAGGCGGGACACAAGGCATCGTCAAGTCCAGTGTGCGCTGGCGTATTTGATTACGTTGTATTTTCGATGATTTACGCGCCACTTGTAGAAATTTTGCGCAAGCGCCGCACTCGCTGCGTCAATGGGCTTTATGCCTAAATTTTTTGTTACGCCAATCTAGCTCAGATGGTCAAATTAAGTTTTCCACGAGACAGCGATAATCTCGGGGATTTCATGAACGGGAACTGCGCTCCAGTGCACTTCGGTCCATTTCGAGGCCTGAATGTGCGTAAAATTTGCAATTTTTTATTTCTGATTTCTTCTTTGCTTCGTGGTAAATTGGGGAACCGAATATTAAAATTATTCAAATGCACAATTATGTAAATCAATTTGAAAGTTTAATATCAATATGTGATTGTGAAATCTACATTAGAACGTAAATGGGGTTTAGTCTTCTTAAAATATTCATTTTTCTTTAACGGTGCTATTTCTCGATGCACAGACTTTTTAGCTATTAATTAAAATGAGACAACATCGAGTACTCTATGATAACATCTTCTTGGCTACGTGTTAAAACTGTGAACTAACATGCTCCTTCCATTTTTAAACGACTTCCATTATAAACTGACAAGCTCCTCCCATTTAGTCGACAACAGCGCCTTCCTTCATGTAGCCAAGAAGATGTTGTCGTACAATAGTTATTCCACTTAGTATAATAATAACCAGAATTGGTTTCATCCGCTTCAATGGGATATAACGTCAGCAGATTCAAAATGATATAGGTACAATATGACAGATATTTTAAAATCAAAATAATTTATTGAAGTTATGAAAAGTAATTAAATTAAATTCTCTATTGAAAAATAAATGGAATTTGCTTTAGTTTTTAGAGAATAGTAAACTTTGTAAGTTATTAGTAATTCAATAAGTTATTATGAATTAGAAAGCAATCAATGGTCACCGTAAATTTACAATTAGTATATATTGTAATATTTATAGAAATATAATTAACTATATTAAATCAGAGGCATTGCTTTTAGTTTTCTCACTATTCTTAATCACCATTATAAACATTAGCTTAAGTCAATTCACTGCTGGATAAAAGACTTCTTCATCCCTTCCACCCTCAGTCTCCAGTTGTTATTTTTGCCACAACGAACGTCCACTTTGATAAATTCGTCGATTCAATGGATTTTAGGCCAGTTAGACTAAACGTGAAGAGAGTTTTGTAACCCTTTTGTGTACCTACCACTGTATAATTACATTTTTTTAAAGGTCACCTATCGACATTTCACCTCATTACCATATCAAAGATTAGCGACCTCGATCACATCGTGTCCTATAATCCGCCATATATGCAGTGACGTCCCGTGGAGGTAGGGAGATTGAGCGTCGCTTGAGGGCGGCAGTTACTCGAAGGGCGGCAAATCGAGGAGAATCATTTGGTACACTTATATAAAAATAACTACATAGACTTAGTAATATAGAAAATATCCTTCCATTAAAAAAATCAGCTCACTGGTGGGAAACAAAATGTATTAATTAACATAAAAGGTATATCGGGACTGTAATTTTTTATCGGGTTCGCGATGTCTAGTTTACTTCCGTAGCCCTTTGACGTCCTTCCGATGACGTGCAGTATTACCGTCTGACTTATTAAGCAATTCGCACGGAATTCCAAACTAAAGATGCACCCCATATCGCCTCTGGTCCGCGATTTTAGTCTGTATCGAAGATTATCGATTTAATAATGCCTAAATCTTTGCGATCTCATGCTAAAAAAAGTTTGGTGAAGAAGAAAAGCGACATGGGTCGCCCATGATTCATCAAAACACAGCAAAGGCAGGGAGAAAATATTTATGAACATAATTTTGTATGTTTTAGTAGATATTGTATACCTATATTTTGTTAGCAATGTATCCATACAACACATTTCTTAGATATGGGAGTCATGAAATTATGATGAAAAATACTATATAAAATAATGGGGCGACATTTTGGCACTGCCTAGGGGCGGCATTTTGTCTAGGGACGTCACTGCATATATGTACCTAATCCATTTATTTCTTTTGTCGTCTATATCTAACTATTGGCAAATAAATAATACTACTACTGCACTGTGTTTAAACAATATTCTCTCTAAAAAAATCATTCACACACCAAATGTTGTCAATATCTGTCCTCTTGCAAAGCGCAAATAATGACGTAATCAATAAGCAGTGATGCGAAACCGTCGGCGGTGGTTTACTTGTAATTTATTACAGACATTGCAACTTGCAGTAACCCTTCGTTCATCGTTATTTGTATTTATTCGCTTGCGCTCAACCAAGAATGCACTTATCCAACAACCAATGATAATATAGATATTTCTTTGCTCTCTCGGGATAAAAATATAGCATTTTGATCTTATTTACATTTATACTTTTTAAGTAGATACCTATCATAGACTTTTTTATATTATGATTGGTCATATTATAGTGCGCAGGGAAAAGACAATCTGGAAAAATTCATGATATTTGATCAGGTCATAGGTCGGAGAGGACGAAGAATAGTTACATCCAAATGGATGGACCAAAGAAAGAGTGCCATAGGTTAAGCTACCTACACTTTTAGACTATAGCGATAATGCTTGTAATTATTTATAAAATAGATCGGTTTATGCATTGACGCTCATTTAATATTGGGGTATTACACACACTATTTCACATGCATAATGCGTGTTTCATTTTCGTAGGACACTCACACATTCAAAACCCTACATCAAAATATATATATACTATCTGTTCTGTGAGTCTCAGTATATATTTATATTTATATTCTGATTTATACCGTAGGTATGTAGATAGGTAATTTCTTTACAATTTTATTAATTACATCTTTATCGGTTTTCAGAATTATGAGAGGAAATGGATATTTTGAGTGCTTAAAGTCAGACAACGTTATCCACAAAAAAGTGTTTTTTTTTTTTTTTTTGAGATAACGTTATTTTACATTTACGGCTACATGATAGTCAAACAACGTTATGTCAATCTTTTTTAATTTCTTATTAAATCGTCAGTAAAGTTTAACGCTAACTACATAAGTTACCCTTGTTTTCATATTTTTTTAAGCTATCCCTATAAATTTTAACATCATCATAAGCAAGATAAATGTACAATACATAATAAATTATAAAATATTAACATTAGGTTTTAAATAAACATTTCCCTTGTTGAGTTACAAGAATCTAAAATAACGATTTTTTGCTCTCCTGTAAAGTTGCACTTTTGTAGATAGTGTTGTTTGACACTAAGCCCTCGATTTAAACACCTAATTTTACATTCCCATTAGGTACAAAACCCAAAACAATGAAAATAAATCAACTCTTTTATAAACAAAATGTTCCTACCGACTCCCAAAAACTGATCCTCGGCTCCCCTAACCAAATATTTACTTTTCTTAGATCAGCTTCCGCCGTCTAGATGTCTGTGCTTGTTCCGCGTTTAAGGGTAAATGACGTCACAACGTTCCCGGATATTTTGCAACTGTGCTCACAATGTAATTCGAAACGGGGAGCAAATCTAGGGTTAGGGGTTGCACAGCTATTAGGTATAAACCCGGATAGACCCACTCAGAATTCAACGTCATTACAATAAAGACTAAAGAGTTAAAACCTATGGTTTTCTAGTTTGTTATTCAGAGTCCATCAAAATATTAAGTAGGTATGTATATATATATTTAGGGCCATACCAGTGCATCTATTCTATACACAAGACTTTCGGCCGCTATCGGCGGTAAATGAGGGTAGTTTATCATATTATGTTTGTATTGAAGTATTATAATTATTACAATAAGTAAGCCGTCTAAACAGTCAAAACTATCTATCTCACTATCACTATCTACAAAGGCCAATTATCTTGCTTTCAAAAAATTTGCGGCGTCTTACTACGGGCGTGAAGATCTCTTCACATAAATATTGCTGCCTGTATGATTAGCTTCGTTCTTTGATTTAATAAACAGACAGCTTCACTTTCTTTTTAGTAATTTCCATGTGCTTTTTCTCTCCCTGGCACTTTGCATTAGAGTAAACTCAGTCAGAGCTCACTTTGAGCGTAGCAACCTAAGTCTTGGGAACTTTCTCCCAGGACACTTCCAGGCCAATTTTTAGATGCTTCACATCACCAATTGACGGGTCCCGTGATACTCTCAAGTCTCGATTAAGACCGAGGGTGGTACGAGGCGGGTTTGGTGGAGGGAATTTAACTTCAATGTCTATCTCATTTTAAAATTTAGCACAGGCAAGAGAGGTGATGTTAAAACTATTGTAACCTACAACTAACTTAGGTATTGTAATTGTTATATTAAGTGCTAATTCTTCGATAAAAAAATATGAAAAATTACCCTCAATCGCTGCCGATACCAGTCTTGTGTATAGAATAGATGCGCAAGGGTGTTAACTTTAACCCCCCCCCCCCCATCTCTCAAGCTCCATACTAATAATTATATTTATATTTTGAATACCTAAGTATATTTATTATTAAATATTTTATTAATTTATAAAAATAAAAACAGCGTAAAGTTACGCTTTGCCATACTTCCGTATCATGACTATCATGTAATTGTAGCTAAATTAGGTTTTTAAATTGAAAGAGTCCCCGCATTTAATGATTTTCTTGATCCGCCAATGACTTTAATAATGTAGTACAGTGGTTCCCAAAGTTGACTGGACTCCGACCCATCTAACAAAAATTTCCAATCTTGGGACCCACCTCTTAGCTGTCTTAGAGAAAAGAGGGCATAAATATTGGTAATGCTCAGATTCCCTAGTGGCGAGTCGTGGAACTACTTAATACTGTTTTATTTGTTCTAATTGAAATAAAAAATATATTTTTATAAGTGTTACCAATATGAATGAAAGACTGTTGAAATAAGAAACACAACTTAAATAAAAAAAAATATTACTTAAATACCTACACCTGCAAGGTTTTTTTACAAAGTTATTTCAATGGGAAGGATGTATTTGTTTCTAATTTTTCTTCATTACAGTTTTAGCATCAACAAATTAGTTTTAATGTTAACCATAGCCGAAAAGCCGACCTCACATAGATATGAGGTAGTAAAGAGGAGGAGGATTTTCATAGCTTCATCAAACAGGCAAGGATAATTATCAGCAACTGAGAGCCAGAATAACGGTAACTGTTTACGATTGAAACTATTTTTCAGTGACGCATCTTCTGATAAATCAATGAATTCTTCACTTGCTTTTGTTGACATACTAGTTGGTAAGTCGTCTTGAAATGGGTTACAAATCCAACGCAACGAATCAAACTTTTTCATCTCTTCCCCAAAAGTGGCGAGGGCCCACTCAATATTTGCTCGCGACCCATAGTTTGGGAAACCATGATGTAGTACATATGCAGTAGATACCTAACTGTTTTTTTATTATATAAACTAGTAAATCTGTCCGCGTGTGTTATTGTCCGTTGCGCTACTCGGCTACTAGAATAGGTGTTTTTTAAATGCTACAATTACCTTTTGCGGAACGAAATAATAATTATTTACCCCGTAATTAAAAAAAGATGCCTATCTAGTTTTATCACGGAATTCAATCATCAAGTTTCGCACGCACACATTTATGCCTAGGTACTTAAATTAATAGGTATATAAATATCTACCTACCCAGCGGCGCGTTTCCTTGACGCAAATAACGTAGTCGAATCATTGGAGAATTTAAAACAGAGTTTTCTAAGAGTTAAAAGCAGTCAATAATTCATTAAATTAATGATAAAAAAAAATATTTCTATTTCTCACAAACCGAGTGTAAATATTTATTACGCAAATTATTTAAAATTTCTAGATTTGGAAAGTTATAATAACAAGATAAAAAGAACTTTTTATATATTACGTTTTTAAATTTTCTGTTGAATCATATAAACTTGACTTGACTGGCTTAAACGATCATAGAATACTGAAATGTCATATTGACACTTCATTTTGATTTCCATAGTAACGCACGTATATATAAATAATTTATTGCTAGGACAATCCGCTTAGCAACCAGGAATGGTGTCGAAATAACTTTTCATACAAAACAGAATTAACTGAAAATGAATTCAATTCTACTTAAAGATGGCTAAAAGTATTAAAAAATGCATTGGCACCGTGTTCTGATATATTCTAAAAGTTTCAAATGTCTAGCAAGTCCGGCTAGTCGGGAAGTTAGTTAAAAATCGATTGCAAGATTTGTACCGGACAAACAACTACCGGACAAATAAGAATACGACCTAAGAAAAGCGTTGTAATATCGCGTTTTATCACATTGGCAAAAAGTGGATTTGACAAAATTTCAAAACTTCCCCCTGAAATAGTGAGATATATTATTATAACTAAATCAAATGACCTCTTTGAATACGATCTTTTCTAGACCAGTTTGTTATTTTCAATATTCATGAGAACCTGACACGCAAGAATAGTGACGGTTGCATTTTAAATAATATTTATTACGTTACGACGACATGCACCCAACAAACCAGATAGAAAAAAGAAAATGCTTCACGTTGACAACTTTTCGAGTGGCTACTTTTAAATTTATAAATATGAGTCAGACAATATGTTTAAAGACAAATCATCACGGTGGTGACACTAGTACCAGTACTTACCTATCTATAAAATACTGATAAAGTTCCACGTAAAACTTAAATTGAAATAGGTCATTGCCGACTCAAGTAGAAAGCCGATTCATTCACAACGACTGGTCCTACCTTTTCCGCCCCTCCCGTTGTTGTCTATTATGGATGACCTGTCATTGTTCTATAGAGTGCTCATACTGACGCAGTGACGTCCCTAGACAAAATGCCGCCCCTAGGCAGTGCCAAAATGCCGCCACATTTTTTATAAAGTACTTTTTATCATCCTTTCATGACTCCAATATCTATGAAATGCGTTGTATGTATACATTACTAACAAGATATATACCACTAAATATAATTTAAATGCCATCTCTGGTTCAATAGACTATATTGTGAGTCTACAGTTTCAGATAGGTACATTTAAAAATACACTTGACAACTTCCAAAACTCACGAGTAACTGGTAAATATATTTGGATAAATTTTGAATTAGGTATGCACGTGTCATTGTTGTTCAGCAAGAACGTGACATCCAAAGACAACGGAAGTAAACTAGACATCGTAAACCCTACAAAAAAATCCTGTTAAAACTTTTATAGTACCTAATTAATAGGTACAGTTTGTTTCCAACCAGTGAGCTGATTTTTTTAATGGAAAGATATTTCCGTTGTTACTAAGTTTAGGTACCGATTTCTATATTATATGCCTAATGATTCTCCTCGATTTGCCGCCCTTTGGGTAACTGCCGCCCCCAAGCGACGATCAATCTGCTTTCCCCCACGGGACGTCACTGTACTGACGCGTCTGTCGTGTTCACACGGGGAATGGTTTGATTTGTATAAATATGAGTTACATGATAAATAATACACTAGCATTAACACACCTTCTACAATAATATAATGCATAGATCAATGGCCACATATTTTTTGGAAATCGATATTACCACTGGTTTTTGTGTGAAAGACTAGCCTGACTTTGACAGCAGATGAATAACAGAAATATATAGTATTTATAAATAACACTTCTAGTTAATAATATATTTAATTTGAGATTTTTTTATAATTCAATTTTAAACGAGAAAGGGCGAATCAATATGTCAAGCAATTTGGGATCTGATTTTGACAGCTGAACAGTGGACCACTCGTTGCATGTGCAAAAAGATATGCTCAGGCTTTATTTATCTAAAGATGGTGCTGAATTGGTACATAGGAAGAAAAAACAGGTCTTAGGGCGTGTTCTGAATGAATAAAAATAATTAATAAATCTTACCTAGTGTAGTCTCTTTTGCAATAGGTCTTTCCGTCCCTGACGAAGCAGGTACAGGATTCATCGAGGAACTGTCTGCACTCCTGGCACTTGAGGCATGCGGCATGCCACTCTAGGTCAGGAGCCACTCTCAGGATGTACTGGTCGTGGATCTGGCCCCCGCAGCCGACGCACAGCGACAGCCGCAGTTTTTCTGGAATCAAAAAAGTTATTGTTAAGCCGATATTTATAAAGTAGCTAGTTCAATCCTATATACAGTGACGTTCCATGGGTGTCGGTTGCTTAGGGGTGGCAAATGAAAGAATGGATACTAATATTTTGTTTTTTACGAGAAATGGATGTCAGCCACTTGCTCGCGGCCACCATGGTAAGGTATGGTTTGTTTGAGGCAGGGTTTAATTGAATTTTAATAATTACAAGATAAAAAAACATTTTATATAGAACGTTTTTAAATTTTCTGTTGAATTATTATGCTCAATATGCTCAAACTCGTACTTGATATGAAGTAAATAAAAAACAAACAAACAAACAAAATAATAGAATACTGAAATGTCATTTTGACATTTCATTTTGATTTCCATAGTAACGCACGTATATATTAATAATTTAGTTGATAGGACCACCAATAACACAATACATAGCAACCAATAATAGTATTTTACTTTTTACGGATTTTTCTGAAATAACTTTCCATACAAAACAGAATTAACTGAAAATTAATGGCAATCGTTTCGTGATGGCGACGGGGGTATTAATTCTTAAATCGTGTAAAGATGACTAAAAAACGTTACCCATTTACTTGAAAAAGAAAACATGTCAATGAATATATTATTATTGTTACTAATAGAACAATAAACAGAACATTAAATGTTGGATTTATATGACAAATTATATTTCGTTCGACACGCGTCATTTGCACAATCCACGCATCGCCTAGCCACAATCTTTTTAGACCATGCCTCAACTGAGGTATAGCCTTAGAATGTAGCACTGCGGTATAGGTACTTACTACAAATATTA
Source organism: Rhyacophila brunnea (assembly GCF_057557595.1). Classification (NCBI taxonomy): domain Eukaryota; kingdom Metazoa; phylum Arthropoda; class Insecta; order Trichoptera; family Rhyacophilidae; genus Rhyacophila; species Rhyacophila brunnea. The sequence goes on along the minus strand of NW_028232806.1, from coordinate 34,203,370 downwards.
ATAATACTTACCTATAGATATTTTAGAAAACTAAACAAATCAACAACAAATAGGTATCTACCTACTGTATGCTGTATGGATTGTTTCTGGGGATGCTCCCCAGTCCCCATCTACATAATCTATGGACCGCACGCCACTGCTGGGTATAGATAAGTAGGTATATTAATACATATATGTTGTTTAATATAATTATGCATTAATGTTAGTTGTACCTACCCAGTTTGCAGTCAATTTAAGACACTCAAAATAAGTATGTAGGTATCTACCTAAGTTTGTATCTATGTTGTAGGTACCCAAGTGAAAATTACTAACTATTTATATTTAATTCTATGTAGGTAGGTACCATAGCATGTAGGTAGGTGACCACTTAATTAATTGTTTAATTAGTGTAAAAACTCAACTGTTCGTAGATTCCTACCTAATTAAAAATTAAAAAAAAAGCACGGATACCAACTCAAATACCTCGTAGGTACCTACCTACTTATCTAATTTTAATTTTAAAATTTATAATTCTCATAAAATTCTAATAATAATAACACAAAGCATTATGTATAATTAATATTTTCATATATTATGTAACGTTTCCCATATAAGTCCACACCCATATTGCATTTAGTATGGGCGGATCGAATGTTGGACTCGCCCGCTCGGTTTTGTGACCGAACGCATATCTTGTAATACAGCCGTCCTTGTTGCACGTATTGTAAAATTTTAATCGATATAAATGGGGGAGAGGGACGCAAAATGCGCGGGAAATTTTGACAGGAAAATATTATTGAAGGTGATGTAATATTATTGTTTTCTTGTCTGTGGTGTTGTGTTCCATATTCAAATTTTCAACAAAGGGTTGAATTTCATTTCTATAATAAAATATAATTGAAACCTACTCAATATTAACGGTAACGATAGAATATTTACGTAAATATGGTAACATTAAGTAGGTAGGCATAACACGAATGAAAGGTATCTCAGTACGTCCCTGGTAATTAATTCTTATAGCTGAAGTTTGCTACAAATGGATCAATCAACACTGCAAAATTACATGTACCTACCTAAGTACCTAGATATTTTAATCATTAGCCTAATTACACAGTTAATAACATTTTACATAGGTACCCGTTTATGCTACATATTCGTATTTGAAAGGTTTCTCCAACATTTTTATTTGCTGATTTTCAAATAAAGTTATTTTGGTTAATTCTATTTTAATTGACTAATTTCGTTGACAGATGTTTCGGACTTTGGAACGGTGGACTATAACTAAAGTTGAAGATTCGGATACCTAACCTGTTTCCAAGTAAATACTAAATTAAGTTTGTTAAGATGTTTAACTAATTACCTAGGTACCAGTGGCAAAGGGTGGAGGTAGGCTGGATTCGACATAAATAGTTCACACTAAACTTTATCAGTCATAGGTACTTATTTGTTTTCATTGAACTAAAAATACAATTTGCAGATGGTGCTGGCTAGTTTTAAAATTAAATTAAACCCTGTTTAAACCAAACCATAATAGTTAAGCTATGCCATGTGCGATCCGACAAAAATAATGCACACTTTTTCAGTCATATTAATTTGTTTTCGTTGGATTAAGAATACATACATAGGTACCTATTACAGATGGTGTTGGTAATTTTTTTTAATATTCATTAAGCCCTGCCTAAATTAAACCATAGTCGATTAAAAACATTCTTCTATCTATAAAATATCTCAAATTATGTAAGTTTGGTTTAATTAAAGGCATAATTTTAGATTTATTATAGATAAACGAATATTTTTTGACTATTATCTACAATGGTTCGGATTAGGCAGAGTTTAAAAACTAGCAAACACTATCAACACATTATAGTAGTGCAGTGAAAACAAATACCTATGTTTGACTGGCAAAGTTTAGACTGCACTATTTATGTCGGATCTTAGAAGCCTACCTCCACCCTTTGCCACTGCTAGGTACCTCCATACCTATCTACTTTGTAGTTAACCAACTAGCATACCTACCTAAACACTATTTTACCACGTTTTTCTTAGCTCGTATTCTTGTTTGTCCGGTGGTTGTTTATCCAGTACAAATCTTGCAATCGATTTTCAACCAACTTCCCGACTAGCTAGATATTTGAAACCTTTAGAATATATCAGAACACGATGCCAATGCATTTTTTTAATACTTTTAGCTTTTAGCCATCTTTAAGTAGAATTGAATTAATTTTCAGTTAATTCTGTTTTGTATGAAAAGTTATTTCGGAAGAAATCCGTAATCCAATCCACTATTATTGGTTGCTAGGGGTCTGGGGTCCTAGCAACTAAATTATTAATATATAAGTGCGTTACCATGGAAACCAAAATTTCAGTATTATATATTAAATTTGTTTGTTTGTTGCGAAATAGCAAAAAAATGATTTGTTGACAATTATTGGCTTAATTGTCCTAAATTATTAATACATAAACTTGTCAAGTTTATATGATTCAACAGAAAATTTAAAAATGTGGTAAATAAAAAGGTCTTTTTATCTTGTAATTATTTTTATTTTTAGTCTTATTTAGACTGCACTATTTATGTCGGATCTTAGAAGCCTACCTCCACCCTTTGCCACTGCTAGGTACTTCCATACCTATCTACTTTGTAGTTAACCAACTAGCATACCTACCTAAACACTATCTTTAATTGTTATCATTATAATAATCAATGGGAAAATATTGCATATAGAATTGAATCTGACACACACCGGATGTAGTAGTTTCTTCTAATTCTATGAAAACAAAACATGTTTACCCTGCCGAAATATTCTCAAAATCTAATTATACCTATTTACATACCGACAATTTAATTACCTAACATAGCTAAATATGCTTAGTAATTAATTAATTACAACTCTGCATAATTTTAAACTGATTTACTTATTAAAAAGATTTCAGATAATTTTTAGAGTTCCATACGTAGGAGATAAGAATTGTGTGAGTATAATGTTTGATTGTTTAGCATTAAAACTATTTTAACATTTATTATTTTAACCAACTTTCTACTTTTATTCGGTATCATCATCGGTAACATGCATTTGCGAAGGATGGAGGTAGCCTGTTGAAATCCGACATACATAGAGTACACAACACTTTGTCAACTCAAACATAGACCCCTCCAAACCAATCCGGGGGTATCACGAGGCCCTACGTTTGGTTGTGAGGCATCAGTAGTTTTTTACGCCTGGGAATGTCTCAGGAGCAGATGCTCTCAAGTGAGCTTTGACTGACTAAACTTTGTCAATCAAACGTGTTTGTTTTCATTGAACAATACTACAAAGTGTAGATATTGTTTTTTTTAAACCCTGCCTAATTCAAGCCATAGTAGATAATAGTCAAAAAATATTCATTCATCCATAAAATATCTAAAATTATTCCATTAAATTAAACATAATTTTAGATATTTTATAGATATAAGAATATTTTTTATCGATTATGGTTTGGTCTAGCTAGGCAGACGTTAATGAATTTTAAAGAACACAAGCACCATCTGCAATTTGTATTTTTAGTTTAATGGAAACAAATAAGTCTGAGCGACAAAATTTCGTGTGCACTGTTTATGCGGAATTTAAACAGCCTACCTCCACCCCTCTGCACTGATAACGTGTCAACCAAGGGTGGATCCTGGCTTCTTCCAACATTTTTCGCCTGTTCCGATTTAAAGTATTTGGTTTCCTATTCGGTAACGTCAAGTCATCAATATGCCCACTTTTTTTAAATTAGGTAGGTATAGGATGGAATATTAATCAATAAAACCTTATGTCCATAATATATGCATTCTATAAGATTCCCTTCTACCGATTCTAACGTCCAAGAATATGATGTATGGAGCTACCGTCCTAGAAAATAATCATCTACATAATATTATACTACGGAGGTATATCCTCCTTTCGGTGGCGGCTAGTGATGTTCTTCGTGTCCCACACATCTTGAAGAGGACCCCCTGGTCAGGATCTTTGGCGTCCCCCCCCCCGCCATCCATTGTTTTGGTTAAAGGCAGCGGGACGCTCTACAGAGACGTTTCCTAAATATTGTTTTAGGTCAAATTAAGCGATTTATTTTGTGTTGTTGAATAAATCCACTTGATTTATGATGTTGTCGAATATCGAATCAAATCAAAAATTGCATTACAAAATTAGATATTTTAAAATATTAATACTCTCTAAGTAAAATAGCACCGCAGGCGACTTTTTCACTTTAGAGCAAATTTGTGATGTGTGTTTATTTCACTTATCAGGTAGACCAGCCGCGCCAGGCGCATCCAGTGACTGGACCCACAGGCAAAAGCCCTATCAGCCTCCCTTGTGGGGGCCATGGAGCTATTGATTAAGTTCTAAAAACCCAAAGAAAGATTTGGACCAGTAAATAACGGAACAATATGGAAGACTCGATGCAATGGCGCAATGACGGACTGTATGATCTAAGGATCTACGCACTGAATGTGTGAATGAAATAGATTTATTCAACAATACAAAAAATCACTAAAAACACACCGAAACCCTTAATTTCACCCCAGATACAAAATTTAGAGAACGATTCTGTAAAAAGTAGCACTGCCTTTAACCCTAGCGATGGGTAGGGGGGCGAGCTAAAGATCCTAGCCTGGGGGCCCGCTTCAAGATGTGGGGACCATGTACCTAGGTACCTACATATGTGGCTGAATAATTTGAAGAATATTAAGTACCTATATATTTTATAGCTACCCAAGTTATTTATAACCATCATCAAAACTCTAATATAAAATTGAATAAATAATTATTAAAAATAATAAAAAGGATGGGAATGCTGACTTATTTCACCTGTCCTTTCTTGACATGTCGATAATCTATATTTCCAACAGCTGTTTGAGAAGGATGCAAAACAAAATAAAGAAAATGCATTCATTAATAGAAATTAGTATTCATTAGTTTTCCAACAATCAAAATTTGAATACTACTTTATAGTATTAAAAAATACTACACATTTCGGTAGGTACCTACCTACATAATTATAAATAATACCTGCATATTTATGTACCTATCTAAAGAATCCTTCAGGTAGGTATAGCTGCTTTCGAATTCTCTTCGAATGCCAAAAAGCCTGAAATTATACTTTTTCCATCATAATAAGATATGAGCGGTTACATGTAAGTTGTACGTATGCAGTTCATCGTGGGACATTAATGCTTGCGCCGCAGTACGTGAAACATGAGTTCGTATAACATTTTATCAAATGACGAGTTCTTCGTTGACATCCATTTTTCGTAAAAACAAAATCTGTTAGTACAAACCTCCACTCTGTGGAGTCCCATATGACCTTATTAGGATCGGACATGGTCGAACAAAAAATATTCAATTAAGAATGCTACATTTTAAAATCTTACCTTATAAGCATGTAAGTATTATTTGCTGAATAAAAAAAAACATTGTAGGTATTGTTTAAATAATTACAAGATAAAAAGAACTTTTTATATACCTACCAGGTTTTTAAATTTTCTGTTGAATCATATAAACTTGACAATCCTATGTTTAATAAATACTTTTTTTGTACTTGACAGAAATACTGAATAGATATTATATAGAATACTGAAATGTCATTTTGACATTTCATATTGATTTCCATAGTAACGCACGTATATATTAATAATTTAGTTTCTAGAACCACTTACAATAGTGAGTAGTAAATATTATTTTTAACGAATTTTTTCCGAAACATACAGAACAGAATTAACTGAAAATGAATTCAATTCTGCTTAAAGATGGCCAAAGGTATTAAAAGAATGCATTGTCGTCGTGTTCTGGTATATTCTAAAAGTTTCAAATGTCTAACTAGTCGGGAAGTTAGTTAAAAATCTTGGACAAACAAGAAAAAAATTGTACTACACAAGAAAAAATCTGTAAATGAATTCAATTATGCTTAAAGATGGCCAAAAGTATTAAAAGAATGCATTGTTGTCGTGTTCTGGTATATTATAAAAGTTTCAAATGTTTAGCTAGTCGGGAAGTTAGTTAACAATACCGGACAAACAAGAATACGAGGTACTAAAAACGTGGTAAAATAAATCGTTTTCCTTACAAGACTGTTTCGTCATAGGAAAAGTAAGTAAATATTATACTAAATAACTAATTTATATTCACGTCAGCCGATTTTGGATAAATATGGCTGGTCGAAACGATGGATCTGTATTATTTGGTCCAGTGCAAGAGTTGGACGAATTCTTCGTGAAAAGTATATTATTTCAATTTTTAATCTGTGGAAGCCCAGGATAATCGTATCCAGTTATACTTTAAATGTAAATAATTATTTTAGTGTGTCATGTACGGCCACATGAACCACGTATTATGCAATGTATCGTGCAATAGTGTGTGTAATACACCAATATTAATTGAGCGTCAATGCATAAGCCGAGAGCAGTTGTCAGTATTCGACGTATGACGTATTCTTGACACGTGTTTAAATTTATCCCGTATTCTTCCTTACTCAAGATCGGTTGCCTGCGTCTCCTTACCCGTTAGGTTATTCAGTTCCTATTATTTCTGAGTTCCCTGATATTAAGCCTGTTAAAAATAATAAAAATAATAAATAATGCGACGAGATATTTCGACCACCCTGTGGATGCAACGTCTCATCAAAGCTACTGTGAGAAAATATTTCTGAGGAGGACTTACAGCAGACGCGTCTCGTGAATTAATAAATAATCCATGTAAAGGATCGGACATAAGTCTCTTGTAATGCGATTATGACTGGAATAAGAACGTCTGATATTTTCTGATAACATATATATGTATAATAGATACGTAAATGTCTACAAGATGAATATTTAAATTAGCTCAATGTGCAGCTGCTTGTAGACACTTTTAATAACATCAAGAAAATCTTTATCTTAGTAATATTTATTTTGTACAGTATTAATTCTTATTAAATATAAGTATAATTAGTTGTTTTCAATGTTATTTATTGTTGAAAAATAAATGCATTATTTTATTAGTTATTGAACGGTTGATTTTGACGGTAACATGTAAATTGTACGTATTATATTTTACCGTAGCACAGTTCGCCGTGATGTTTCTTATAGGAAAGAGATGACCGCCATACACCTGTGGTTTCCAAACTTTATTTTACTACGCCTCCCTTTTAAAAAAATCTAATCTTGGCGCCCCCCCCCTTTTATTTCATTAAATAATACAGACACATTTTTATATATAAATTTTATATAAAAATGTACTAATACAAAAATGAAAAAAAACAAGGTTTTACTAATATTATATTGATTTTTAAATTAATTTGTTTTTCATGCGATGAATGAGCTTGTTTATTAGCGCAGTCAATTTCAATAGTAGTCAATCCAAATTCATCATCGTTCATTGACAAATGGATTCTATCCTGAAGCCCGTACCCAGATCTTTGGCGGGCCGACCATCGCTGTGGTTAAGGGCAGTGTGGTGCTCTAAAGTAGTGTTTTCTAAATTATACACGGGAGTTATCATTTAAGTATATCAACTGTACTGAGTAGTACTGAGTAAATAGATTTGTGTTTGCTTCAATATATCTGGCACAGAAATCATTTAAAAGTGGGAACTGGTAATTTTGATTTCCAAAGCTCTAATTTTTTTATGAATGCCTTCAGTTTGTCTTTTTATATAAGAGAATACATTAGCGGTCATTGCATTGATTTATTCACTCATTTTTTTTTTAATTTCAATCAAATAGACAAGTTTAACAACAGAATTATCGTTCCTAAACAAATTTCAACATTATGATTTGACCCTTTTATTTTATTTTTTCGCGAGATAGTTTGCGCGCTCCACAACAGTATAGAAGTGAGGTACCTATTTTAAAATTAGACTCCATATTTTCAGACAGGTTTGCATTAACTTGGTTCTATCTTTCTATTCTATGCTAAACTATGCATTAGCAAACTGCAAATCTGTGGCTATATTAATTGTGTTAAACTTTTCGCGCCTCCCTTTGCAACACTCCGCGCCTCCCAGTTTGGAAATCACTGCTATACACTATAGAGTCATCGATTGCGTTTTGACTGTGTTAATTATTATGAATTTTAAAGATAGGTGAATGTGTACGTACCTACTTAGTAACAACAAATTAGTATAATTATTATATAATATAATTATATAGAGGTATAGAGTATTGTATAGAGGTAATTATTATATTTTTTTAAATTTATTTAAGTATTTATAATATTATATAAAGGTACCTATTATAAGAAAATTCTTTTACAATACGGTGATCTTTATCAAGTATGACAAGGTATCAAAATTCACGTTTGAGTTTATTTATGCAATGTTGAAATTATTGTTACTAATATGCAAAGGGAGGAGCGTAGAAAAAGAGCTATACGATTTGGGAAGAGACAGTTGTAGGTAAAATTCTATGTTAGGTATAATTTAGTAACTTGTGAGTAACTTTGACTGTCGTAAACTTGTAAAATACCTATGCAAAACAAACTTCGATATTTACTTGTTATTTTACTAATAAATGAATCAATGAACATTTTTTACAGAATAATAAATGGTCTTTAGCAGATGAGTCTATATAAATGTGTATTTTTTTGGTATCTACGCTTCTACGCCAAAACCTGTACGTCTACGATAAAGCGTAGCGCTCTACTTTCAATCGTTAATATAATAAACATAGTTATTAGGAATATAAATATCTTAATATAGCTTAAAGACACACCCGGAAAATGATGAGGGTGAGTTTGATTCGCACAAGGTATAGATTTTTACTCATATGTTTGTTTCTGAAGTTTTTCAAAATGATTTTCTTCAACCATGACAATTTGATACAGATGACAGATCAATGCAGTTTTTGTATCGTAGGTAATTATCGCATACTGTTGTCTGTATCCAGTGGCGATTATATTTGAGGCAGGTGATGGAATCGATTTTACAGAAGATTTAAAAGGAGTCCTCGAAATAGTTCAAACCAGTCATTTGACTACTAAATCACAAAATGAGTATAAATTATTATCCAAAGCATAACAAAACCCTTATAACTAATATCAAAAGGGCTACAACCAAACAAACCCACCATTTAGCTACACAAAAAATCACTAATATTGTTAGATATGTATCATCATTGATAATAATTGTTTATAAAAATATACATTTTTTTTTTAAATAAATACTTAATCTTAATTTAAATAAATATTTATAGTTTTTATTTTATTTTTAAGTAAACATAAACAGTATCTATAAACCCATCACTCTTTAGGTATATGCATATATACCAGTGGCGAGTGGTGGAGGTAGGGTGTTAAGATCCAACATACATAATGTACACTACACGTCTTTGTCTGTCATATTTATTTGTTTTTATTGAACTAACAATACGAATATTTGCAGATGGAGCTTGTTGGTTTTTAAAATTTAATTAAACCTTGCCCAAACCAAACTAAAAAATACTCTTTTTATAGATAGACTAATATTTTTTGACTATTTTATTAAGTACCTATACCATTATGGATTTGAAAACAAATACATACTGCCAAAATTTCATGTTAACTATTTATGACAGATCATAACAACCTACCTCCACTCTCTACTCTACGCCACTGGCATATTTGATTTGTAATGCCTCTTTTATGAATATTTTCCATATTTATAGTGAACGAACTATAGATGGTGGTATAGGTTAAGATGGAAAAGAAAAGAGCTGGTAGTCAAGATGGTTAGTATGTATTGAGCGTGTTGGCCGCTTGAGAGCAGTCGCTCTGTCTGGCTAAGAGATAAGAGTGGAGCCGAGACTCAGACGGTAGACACCAGACGACTGGACACTGTGGAAAATGCAGAGGGCATCAACTGAATCCTCGCGGGCTCCTTGTAATTCATAAAAATTTTAAGATCACCACAAACTGAATTACAAAGGTTGCAATGAAGTGCAACATACAATTTGACAATATTAAATAAGGGAAATTGATTTTTGCATATACCTAATACCTACGCTCCAAGTAGCCTCCTATAGAGAGCGCCTATTTTTCGGCAAAATGAAGCCGTGTTTCTTGCATATAATGCACAGTAGAACCACGATTTTGTTACTACCAACTTAACTATGACCAAATTAACCAAATTTAAACACAATAATATGTTCTACGAAAATAACTAAAAATAATTACTATTAACTTTATATTTAACACAAAAACAATAAATTTCAGCAACACGTGCTCGCAGTTTTTAAATGAATGTAATTAGTCTAATCCATTTTACCGGCGACGTTTTGAAAAAAATATTTTATTCAGCCGTAGAAATTCTATCTTACTCTAACGCATAATACGGAGATGCGTGCCACATATAAATAAACTGAAGGTCCTTGTTAAGCGAGATCCTGTAGAAGAAGAATGTGCTGACTGAAGAATTTTAGAGATCGGTTGAAGTTTAGAACTTTATGCGGCTTCAGAGCAGTGACAGATTATTATGCTCAAATTACATTGGCCGATTGCGTCTGGCCCGATCTTCGGCCATGATTGCCAAAATCTATTATCTATAGTTTTCCTGGATCGTGAGCGACCGTGAGCAAATTGGAACAAATTCTATTGCTGTCTGTCACGATCCATTTAAGTGAAGATAGCCGAGAACGTACGAAAATATCCGAACATGTGCCCGCTTGGTTTGACAGCTGAGTTTTGACGTAAAATTGCGCGGGAAAACTGATCAGTGTAGTTTTCGGTCAACCTATATTTTTAATGATAGCAACACTATGTTTATTTTAAGCCAATCAAAAGCAAGGACGAACGCGATCGAATCGTTGCGTGTAATTGCTTATAGTGTAAAGACGTTAGTACCGTCGGTCGGCGTGGATCGTTGGTTCTGCGCGTCTGCTAATGTAATTAAGCCTTTATGGTTCCTTGATCCCCAACGCCTTAATAATTTAGCCGCTTACGGAGGATCCGTAGTCAAGAAACTATCCTTTTACCCACGTTTCTGTTGCCCTCGACATTTATCTGCGTTTATTAATATAAATTCGACAATTATCCATGATTAAAAAAAAACAACCCAGATATTAACTCTGTAAAAAACCATCCGTAGAATCTTAAAAAAACAAACTTTGAAAAAACGCGCAAGGATCGATTAACACAAAAGTTGGTATGGAGAGGAATAAATGTGGGACATAATACAAAATGGAAAGATTTCGAAATGAAGATAGCCACACATTGCTCAAAGAACAGCTTATTGCTGGACAAATTAATAGCTGTTAGTTACAAACCCTAAGTAGGTACATTATAATATCGTATGTATTAATATGTATATTTTTTTCAACAACATACCCACTAAAAAAAGTCACCGCATGCCAGTGCTACCTACATATTCTCATATAGGTAGGTACCTAAAAGTATATTATAATGATGATAATTCCGTAAAGAATATTGCTATGTACGCGTACGTAAATTTTTATATGATATATTATGGTTACATTTTTACATCGTGTTATGTCGTCATCGTGTGTAATAATTTGTTTTCCAATATAAATAAATATTTAATAAATAGACTGCGGTACGGCTATATAAATCCTCTGCAGAAATGCGTAAAATGTGGTAAAACAAAACGAGAAGGCTAGGCTGAAGATAGCGGAGTAAAGTTCTGTTGTGAATTGTGATTATACTCAGACTTATGGCGTTACTCCGCCACCAATGATCTAACGGATCTCAAACAATTCGTTTTAAAATATGTTTTTATTAAATTTTAATCAAAACGTAGTCTTGTCATTGAATCAACGTTTATATGAAGACGTGTTATGGTCAATTTATCGCAATATTAATGAATATACGTATACATTTTATTTCACTAAGAATGGCAGCAGACAACACTTTGTACGAATGAAAATTTGCTGAAAACTGATATTTTCATGAAACAACACCCAATTTGTATTAATTCATAAAAGGTGTGATATTTATATGAATACAAAGATGTTCTACATTATTTTAATTAGAGAATACAGACAGTAAAAATATTACGTTATATTACTATCAGTGGCGAAGAGTTACTTTTGGAAACAGGTAGGCTGTGGAGAAAGCACACTTGTTAGATGTATTTACGGGAAATAATAAGATAATCTGACATAACTACTGATGAATAGGTAGGTACACAAAAACCGATGAAATTTCAAAAGCTCACTGATGGTATAAAATTAAGCAATTAATTTGAATTATGTATTTTCTTAAAGATACGCTCAAAATATATTGAAAATATCCGTTGTTGTGAATTTGTTCCATAACAATTTATAATTTAACCCGTAAACTAGACATTTTAAAATACTTCTATATTTAAAACACAGACTTAGACACAATATCAGATTTCAACTTACATAATTGGCTGAATAAATTGTCTTAGTCTATGAACAAACTAACAGACAAATAAAAATCATGAGATAAATTATTTATTATTTTTAACAACATCAATATAATATATTATATATGTGATTGAATCCCTAGAAATATTTTTTTTAAATTATCTTATAAACTATTTTGAATAAATGTGCACTTACGTAAAATGTAAGTGCTCCTTAAATAGCTTACCAATTTATATGGGTCGCCGCAGACGACTTGAAATTATGAGAAACAAACTTCATATAAAAAAAGTTTTCGATTCACGCGAACGTAATCCATACAATGTGTGAAGCGAAACGAGATGTCGCTTATTTTTTGAAGCCTTCGAGACATGCCATAAATGGTGCTTATTGAAATAGTGGAAAAGATCGTAAAAATATTATGACAATTATACGATAGATGTCGTTGGGCATAATGAATATATTATTATGTGATTATATTATTTAATATGTCAATATAAAATTAAAAAATATTTTTCTTAAGAAGGTAGGCTTTAAATAATCGCCTAGTATGGAGTCTTCGCCACTGATTACTATCAACCTTTGAATGGATTAAAATTTAGTGAATTTTATCTATGAAAATCTTTTAAATATAAGAATGTAGGTACCAGGATCATTAAAAGTAACTATCCACCTCAGTGATTATCACAAATTCAGTTATTTTGAATTTAACGTAACGTAAATAAAAGTTATTAGTCCTAAAAACTATCCCTATGGCAAAGTACCTTCTTTTCACTATTGGATGAAAATTCAATTTAATTAGAATATTCTTCTTCCATTAGTAAATCGGTCTAATAATCTCAGTGACATTCCTTCGTACAATTTATTGTTTCTGTAAATTTTGCACATAACCATAAACATGTACCATTACTTACTTATTGCATTTTGTGTAAATATCCGACTATATTTTAGATTATTGATGACACCAATCACCAATTCACAACAATTAGGTTTGGGCCTCTAGCTCTAAAAATTAAAGTTGTATCTACTTACCTAGCTGGAAGTAACTAGTCTACCTATGTTTTAATATATGATGATCTCTATTCTCACATATTGTAAAATATGTATATCATTTTTTTTTATAAACTTCTATATTACTTTGGGTATCAGTGGCGAAGACTCCATATAGGCGATTATTTAAAGCCTACCTTCTTAAGAAAAATATTTTTTAATTGCATATTGACACAATTATATACTTAATCACTTCATTATTTTATGTTATATAAAAATAATTTATTTTGCCAACGAGAGATGTCGTATATTATGTAGGAATGTATTACAGTATTACACAGTTTACAAAACAACTGCAAAGGTAAAAAAAAATATACCACAGCGCGCGCCGTAAATAAATAATAAACGCCGCGACGTCTTGACGTAAATAAATCTCCGATTATGTTGAAATAATTCTGATTTTTTTTCGTATGGACGTATCGTATCGTACGTCTCGTAACCGCAGCAAGTCTGCTGATTTGTACGAAATAAGGTAAGCTCCTATCGCAGAGCCTAAAACATTTGCGCATAATAATGTTGTGTATTAGTACGAATAGTATGATTACTACATTACTTATATGGTGCTACGCTTATTCCACATCATGTAATTTATGTTCGAAGATATGCTATAGATATAACACGAGATTTAAAAATATCTTCGAATACTATTAAGTACCTCCATACCAGTATAATTAATAAATTAAGTATTGATATTAAAGACCTACTGATCCCGAATCGTTTGCGTGTTAATAGTTACATGTAGATGAATACCTAACTTTTATAGAAATAGAATATACGCTCACCGACTGCTCTCTTCTATTTGACCACTACGCGCTGAGACATACTGAGGTATGATTTTGTATTACAGAATCATTTTATAACAGAGGTGGCACGTAAAATAATTGATCAAAATTCGAATGCATTCACAATAGATTACTATTTGTATAATCAAACGAAATGACAGAAGGAAAACTTGAACATGTTAAATACTTTTTACCACTTAAAACGATCGCAGGAATAAATCAATGTATGTTAGACTTTAGAATAAGTAAAATAATCACAACAATACCCAGTATTGAGAAAAATATAAATAAATTTTGTGATCAAACCAGGGATGGAATGAGTATTTTGCACATTTGACTACAAAAGTTATATACAGGTATCTGATGGAACGATGACAATAATTATATCTCTAGATACATCTAGACGCCACCCATTGCATTGCTAAATAAAGCTGCGTGCCGTGCATTTGGTTTGTGGGCGAGCGAACGCATTCGTATACAAATGTTTGAGACCATAGACCATTTCGCTAGTGCTCGGCACTAGACGCTCAGAATTAAAATATAATTTTCTATTTTTTTTACGTTATATAGTATTTTTAAGCAGTCAAAATGCAACCATTAGGTAAAGTTATCCATACTTTAAGTTATTTTAAAGAAACACTAGGTTACTTGATAATAAAATATATAATAATATACAAATAAATTATCACGAACATGTATCAACTTACCTATGAAACGCAATACCATCTTTTTGCTTATCAGTACGGCTACCACATTTTAATACAACACACGGAACCATCTTTTCTACTTAATTAAATAAAAATATTTACCACTGACTTTATGGTTAACACAAAAAATATAAATTTTAGCAACACGCGCTCGTAGGTTATCGACACTTAGCTATGCAAAAAACTAAGATTTGGCGGCGACACCATAGCAAACCATCTCACACATCTGTAAACCTTTTATCTTACTCTAGAGCGTGTCGCAGAGATTATAAGGGTGCCGAATACTTTCTTACTCGTACTTATGCATCGTTTTTGTTCAGGCCTTGATCTAAATATAGGTATCATAAGAAACAGCTAGCTGGAAATGAAATACGGACAACATGGCTTAAATTTAAATCAAGCCAGTGAAAAGCATTTTGAAGGAGCCCTAGAATTGAATTATCAATAATTATGACAAAGAATAATGTCAATATTAAGTGGCACGTGAAAAATAGAAAGCATTAAGATTAAACAACAAACACGCAAATCAGAAATTTATCGGGTGAATATGTTAATTTTGCTTGTGAAACATATTATAATGAGCAGTTATAAATGAATTTAATTTTGATTTTTTTTCCGTATTATAGAATATTATTAACACGAACCGCCTTTGGTTCGCGGAAAAGAGATAGCATGCGTTTATCATGAGTAATAATTCATTGGTTTAAGAGTGATAAGGACAATATAACTCGAAAATGAGACAAACAACGTGTTTGTTTCTATAAATTCTCAAGTATAAACGAGATAAATACAGTTTTTTGTGAGACGTGAGTTAAAATTAATAATCTATGATCAATTGATACGGGACTGCCAAGTTCCAAGAGATTTTATGGCCAATATCTGGGCATATTCAAAGACGACGGTGGATCCCTTCTATAAGTATATAATAATATAAGGAGTCCAAATACCTATATGAAAATTATGGATTGCAATACCGAATGAAAATGTTAATACCGGTTTTTCGGTATTTATTATTGAATACTGGTATTAATACCGGTATTTCTTAAACATTAAAAAAACAAGAGTAGGAGCTTATCAATAAATATAGCTATAAAAATCTTTTCAAAATATTATTTTATAGCAAAAACCTACATATCTACATTTATTATATTGACATTTCAAAATATGTATTGATCATAATTGTAGAACTAGTGATTTTTTACAAATAATTTGAATATATTGATAATTTTAACTAAAGCCCTCAAAAGTGCAAATAAGTTCGGGTGCAGGAAAAGATTCTTAAATTCAACCCTAGTACAGTCATCAATAATTATTATAGAATAATTGAACATTTTTGTCACGGATGTTTTCTATTTCGAAATAATATTATGATAATTCATCGCGACAAATACCTATATATTATATATAGGTACTTGATGAAATTTGTTTTATTATTTTTTCACCTCTGTTGGATTCACTCAATATATTTGCATTTTAGCAGCACATAACTTATAATTCATTTTTAAAAACGTAAACGAGTGTGCTTTCTTAAGGGGGATGCTTATACTATCAGAGGCGAAAAGAGGCACCTAACGGAAAAATACGAAGCTTGCAATTTGAGATTTTTTTTGATAATTTACAATTTCAACTGTATTAGTTAATTAATATGTATATGAAAACATTCAAAAGATTTTTTATTTTTTTTTTAATTTAAAAATAAACTTAAAATTGTAAAAAAATGTTATAAAATGTAAATTTGTCAAAGGACCACAATATCTCATTATTACATATATTTTATGATCATTTTTATTATTAAAATTTAGTTTATTAAGTTTCCTATATTGTAACATATCCTCCGCGTAACTTTGAAATTTAAATTGAAAGAAGTTATTAACAATAATTTAACATTAATATTAAAGAATGATTCTGATGCGTTGAGTGTTTGTAGACCTATATAAACTAGGTCACGCGTATTTCACTGACCGAGTTATAATATTATAAATAACAATATGGATGTCGGCAATTCTCCCCTTAAAGGAAAATTAATTATACATTAATTAATTGATTCAGATAATTATAATTGCTTATCAGCAATGAATCTATTTCTCCATTTTCGATCAATCAGCTTAATTATCGGATGTAATAGTAGGTTTGGCATTTAATATGCAAAAAACCGCCGCGTTGCGTGTTTGTTCAGGAATAAAATAATTATCGGCGCTTCTGAAAAACGTTTTTTTATGAATTTATTTTTCCAGATTAAAATTTACTGAGTTGATCGCGGCTGCTTAAAACTTAAGGTATTGGACACGCATTATTTGAATACTGAAATGGCAGGAGAAAAATCAGGGGTATGAAATCGTGGATTGTGTATATAATGTTAATAATATAGACGTTGGATGCGGTGTTAAAGACCTGGCAAAAATGGGATGCCTCCACTACACATAATATGTTTTTTTTTAAATATCAGACCGTCAATGGAGATATGATAACCGTTTTGATTCCAGATCATTACACCAGTCAATTTTTGACCGTACGTCGCTATAGGATTGGTTTGTCGAATATCCGTTTTTGTCGAAATCGACCCTTTGAATGCAGAATGATTTTTTGTATCTAAATGGACCAGAACCAACCTTTTCTTTAAATTGCTTTGTAATGAAAACAGCATTCATATGCTGTACCTAAAAGAAACAATTTAGATACCTTCATGTATTTAAATATAGGATAATCAAATTTGTTTTCGTCTCCTGAACATTTGACATTTGGTCTATTCGACAAACTAATCTTACAGCGACGCGTAGGTACATGGTGGTTTCATTGGCAGCAGGAAACACAGAATTAATGAGACTGAAATACCTAACCGGTGTGGAGTAACAGGCAACCGACACCGACCGAGTGTGGAAGAATATGGGATAAACTTAAACCCGTGTCAAGAATACGTCTAATATAGCTTGTCATTTGTTCTGACAACTGTCCTCGGCTTATGATGCGCTGACGCTCATTAAATATAGGTGTATTTTAAGGTTGCAGCACACACTATTGCACGTCTATAACCCTGCTTCAAATGGTAATGTATTGAGGCACCTATAGCATATCGAAGTTCTATTTATTAATCTGTGGCAGGCTCTGTGAGCTTGGTCTTGTTACCCGTTCAATATGTCCATGTGGTGAAGAAATACATAATTCAAACCATATTCCCTGGAAATGTCCTAAAATGTGTACGGAAAGGGAAGATTTCCGAGACAGCTGCTTTACCAACTAGGCGACATGTGATTTTTCTCCAATACGGAGATCGCACCCACGGCTGCTGTTTTCAGGGAAGGATATTCTAGCATTATTCTTACTTACCTACTATTGCTGTTAATAATTCACTGTAGCGTACATTTCTATTCATTAAATCAAAGTTTAAACTGTCAATGCCATGATGCACCCACAATAAGTCTGAATTTATCATTTTAATGTTTATTATTTTAATTTTCTATATACTTACTATCTTTATAATTCTAAGTATTACTTAGTACCTAGTCATTTTTTATAAAATTTAAATTTGGAATATAATTCGAATTCGGAAGGCTATTTGAATTTGTTTCGCGCGCCTGCTCTTCCAATACGCAAATTGATGAGGAATGCAATAAAGAATGTCTACCGATTGATTTATTTGAATTCAATCGTTCTCCGTGGCTATACCTACCTACTCACTTACTAAGCTAAAAATTCCAATGATAATAATATATACCTAGCAATAAGACTAAAACACAAAATCAAAATGAACCCAATTATAAAAAATATTTGCGGTTTTAATTTGCACCTATATTCAAGAAAAGCAATATCAGTGGTGTACTGGATATTAATTTTATTAAAAATATTTATTTTGTAATTAATTGTAGGTCGTGTTTTTAAGAATTGAAGTTATTAATCTTAAATTGTAGATAGTATATGATTGTAATAATTAACAAAATACCTAGGCATTCTATTTATCAGTTGAAAATGTTTTCACCGACAAAATCGGTTTTCATTTTCAACCAAAAGCTGTGAATAAGAAACACTAAAATTGTTTGTTTTTCAACTATTATAATAAATAACCTTCTAATATTAATGAAATTTACGAAATATATTGGTTTATAATATTAGCTTAATCGATCCATTACTAGATGAAGACATCTCTAATCTGTTACATATCATCTCGGTCTTAAGCATTAGGTACCACGTATTTCTACAGAGCTTAACTATTTATTGGATCCAACGGCATTTGTAAAGTTTTCTACCTTTTGAGTAGGTATGTAGCTACTAGGTAGTGGATGAGTAGATTTGTACAGAAATGGTGACTTCTTCGAGCAGCGTTCCTGTTTATAAGTAGGTACCTACCACTGTGAGATTATGGACTATTATATTATGTTATATGTTTTATAACTTTACACTTTTTTGCACTCTTTACTATACTGATACGCCTCTTTGCATGGTTACCTCACATAGAATAATTACAAGCTGCCAGACCCCTAGCAGCCAATAATGGTGTCGAAATAACTTTTCCTACAAAACAAAATTAGCTGAAAATGAATTCAATTCTACTTAAATATGGCTAAAAGTATTAAAAAAATGCATTGGCATCGTGCTCTGATATATTCCAAAAGTTTCAAATATCTAGCTAGTCGGGAAGTTAGTTAAAAATCGATTGCAAGATTTGTACCGGACAAAGAACCACAGGACAAATAAGAATACGAGTTAAGGAAAACGTTGTAATTAGATCAAATGATATTTACTTGTATTAAATATTGATATATTATATAGTAATAAATAGAAAGATAATATATTATAAAAAAATATTTATAGAATATATTATATCATTTTCATCCTACAGTCGGATGATGAAGCATATCTCTACAGTCTACATAATTTAAGAGCATACTTCAGGGAAACGGCAAATAATTTTCAAATATAGGTGCGACGTAATTTTGGACTCGCTGACAATCGGAGAGCAGTGGACACGTCAATTTGTTTCGTGATGGCGACGGGTGTATTAATTCTTAAATCGTGTAAAGATAACTAAAAAAAGTTACCCATTTACTTGAAAAAGAAAACGTGTCAATGAATATTATTATTATTGTTACTAATTGAACAATAAACAGAACATTAAATGGACGCATGTTTACTTTTTATGACAAATTATATTTCGTTCGGCACGCGTCATTTATACAATCCGCGCATCGCTGGTCACGATCTTTTTAGATCGTGCCCCAGCTGAGGTATAGCCAGGGAACTCAGAAATAATGGGAACTGAAATACCCAACTGGTAAGGCTACGCAGGCAACCGATCTCGGGTAAGGATAACATTAAACGCGTGTTAATAAAACGTTATTCTAAACTTGTGCGTTGCCCTGACAACTACTGTCGGTTTTATCTTCATTTAAAATTGAAAATAGCAATCTGCTCAGTAAAAAGTTGTGGTAATGATACAAATATGAAAAATAAAACAAATAGTGCAACTACATTTCACAAGTAAGCATATTTTTATTGTTATTTTGAATATTTATGTCAATATCGTAACATGCATTAAAATTTATTTTCTGCATGGCATTTGACGTTCACGCACAAACAATGTTAAACGTTATTGACGAGTGCGACGCACACCACTGTAATGCATATAATGCGTGTATTTTGTTTGAATAACAGGGCCGCATTTCAGACAGGGAATATTAGACAATATTTATAATAATCAATTAGGGATAACTGTTTTCGTTTATCATAATGATTTATTGTTGCATATGCAATATGCATAGGTAAATGTGCATTTATTTACTGTCAATATTCATTTTAATTATAAAATAAAAAAAATAAAATCAAGTCATTAAATGTTTCAGTTATTAATTATTGCTCACCGTTAATGTAGTGTATTTAGATACCGTTTTGTCATCAAGTAAGCAATTATTTAAAATTTCTTTTTGTACCTACCCATATTTATTCGGAAGGGAAGTGATGATGCCATGTTTAGAGAGATCTTCCATTATACATGCGACAGAATAGTCAAAAAACTTGATATTTGATTTATATGTTATATAATGATATTTTCTGTTAATATATAATTATAAATGCGATTAATGTTATGCCTATTTAGAATTACCTTTGTATGTAAATATTTATGTACTTATCTTGTTATTACTTAATCTTATATACTCGTATTATGTCACGTATAAGTTTGATGAGGTTTTAATAATTATATTTAATATTTTTCATAATTATTCTGTACAATGTACAAACATAGAAATATACTTACTACAAAATACAATTAATATCCTTTTTTCAATTTCTATAAAGTATATTCATAACTGTGTGTGAAAAGTATGTTAATTTAAAAAACGCGTTAAAACACCAATATTAGTAATATGTATTTATAATATTATATTGTTTCGTATGAAATATTTCTAATAAAAAGTAGACATCAATGATGCGGCTCTGTGTGCGCTGTGAAGGTCATTTTTTGTCCGTCCACCCTATTAACGCACACTTCTAAAATCCTGCTTCAATTTGCAGCGTTTGCAGGACCTTGGATCAGAGTTCTATTTATTTTTCTTTTCTGTGGGTATAGCCTTAAGGTGAAAGAGTTGTTGAGAAAATATTATTGTACCTACTCCATTATATAGAATATAGACCTTATTGGAAATACATAAATATTATCAATAATGATAATAGACTATAGAATTAATAAAATAATGAATTCGCATTGAAAGTTAAAAACAAAATAAATAGGTATTTATATTCACTTAATAAATACTTAATACAAATAATATTAATAGTGAAGAGAAGGTTAAATAAAGAACGTCACTGAAAACAGGTACTTACCTGCGTAGATCGACAGAGGACTAATTAAGAATATTCAAGTTATAAAGTTAGTAAAAGCAAACCGAGCTGCGAATTAGGTGTTGAGTTTAAATAAAAGAAATAATTAATGATAGGTCCTTACTAATTAGCGCTAACGAGGTAGCAAAAAGATGCCTAGCGATAATTTATTTTTTCACCTTTTTACCAGGTGAATTAAGTAAAGGTCGGCAACCTTTGTCCAACAATAATAAGTACCTAAGTAAGTACATATTTCACATAGTATTAATACCTTATGATATTTTACCACGTTTTTATTAGCTCGTATTCTTGTTTGTCCGGTACAGATTTTTGTTGTGTGTCCAGTGCAATTTTTTTCTTGTTTGTCCAAGATATGTATTGGACGATTGAAGATTTTTAACTAACTTTTGGTTGACTTTTGGTAACATTTTTCCATGAATAATGTGATTTTTGTCACCAAGACCTTTCTAACTAATCAGGGAGCTCTATTTTACCGCGTTTTTGTTAGCTCGTAATCTTGTTTTTCCAGTACAGATTTTTTCTTGTGCAGTACAATTTTTTTCGTATTTGTCCAAGATTGTTAACTAACTTCCCGACTAGCTAGACATTTGAAACTTTTAGAATATATCAGAACATGACGACAATGCATTCTTTTAATACTTTTGGCCATCTTTAAGCAGAATTGAATTTATTTTCAGTTAATTTCTTTTGTATATATCGGAAAAAAATCGTTAAAGGTAAAACACTATTATTGGTTGCTAAGGGGGTCCTAGGAACTAAATTATTAATATATACGTGCGTTACTATGGAAATCAATACGAAATGTCAAAATGACATTTCAGTATTCTATATTAATTTAGTATTTCTATCAAGTACAAAAATAAAGTATTTATTAATACATAGAATTGTCATGTTTATATGATTCAACAGAAAATTTTAAAACGTGGTATGTAAAAAGTTCTTTTTATCTTGTAATTATTTTGTTTTTGTTTTATGATTGTATTTTTTCAAATATTATGATAGGTTCCATGTCCCGATATAATTTAATATTTTAGTGGTCGTATGTGAGTTAAAAAAATGTTAAATTTGTCTGCCAAATTTTTGGAGGGTGCCTTCTGCGGCTATATGTATAAGATAAACCGCTATTAGTCACACAATGCAACAGCGCTTACCAAGAAAAGTTTGGTTTAAGAACGAGTAGGTTCCTTAAAATACAGGTTCTACGGCCAACGACGTTCTACAAGGAACACAACAATAATGAGAAGTGCGTTACCTTCCGGGTGTGGTTGTAGGAAGGTACGATTCTCGAGTATGAAGAAATAAGGGATATATTTTAATATTAATGTCTTTATCGTATCATAATGAGTGTCATCGCTGTCATCTTCAAAAATAATTATTTATAAATGGGTACAGGATGTGATTATAGGAAAGAGATAGGTAGGCACATTTATATTAGGTATACCTGTTACCGGTGGCGAAGGGTAAACAGAGTACAGTAGTCACGTATACGATAAATAAGAAGACAATACAATATTACTACTAATGAATAGGTACACACTAATGACGATACACTAACTCAACGAAACTTCATAAGCTCACTGACGACATAAAATTGGGTAATGAGTTTAAATTAAGTAGGTACTTTCGTATTTTTCAAAAAACATTTATACACATCAAAAATTATTAGAAAAAATTTCTTTTTATTTTTAAAAAGGCTTAAGACTTTTTTGCTTAAGGCTTAATGCTTTTAAAAAGGATTGAAAGGTTTAAGGCTCTGCCATGGGAGCCTACCATATATAATACAATTTGATAGACTGACTGGGGTTACGTGACATAAAGTTCATACGAAAAAAAAATCACAATTCCTTCACACATAATCCGACCTTTATTTACGTCAAGACAGGTGACGCGCTGTAGTATATTTATTTTGAACCTTTGCAAATCGTTTTGTAATCTGTATAATACATTCCTACATAAACGAAATCTGTCGTTGGCAAATTCAATTATTTTTATAGAATATGAAATAATCGAGTGATTATTCAATATGCAACTTAAAATATTTTTCTTAAGAAAGTAGGCTTTGAATAAATGCCTATTTTGGAGTCTTCGCTACTGCCTGTTACATTTGTAGTTGGAATTATGGTTTTTATTTTATTTGTAAACGTGGGGGACCTCAACCAGTCAGTGCCTCGAGCTTCCAACTCCCCTAATCCGCCACTGCTTATTTGGACCTCCCCCCCCCATATACCTATATGTATGTGTGTGAGTATCTGATGACTACTCGTTACCAAGAATCGTTAAAGAATACCACCATATTCATGCAAGTTTTAAGAAACAAGGAATCTCTGTTCAAACAATGGCAGAGTCCGCGTCTGCGGCACCACTGTTTTGCTATGATATTAACACCTTACGGACGGTGGGTTCAAATAAATTTATTATGACAACAAAATGCCCCTGCCGAGTTACGCGCTAACAGGTTAAAAATCAAACATGCTAGATCTCGTCTCGTATGCCGGCGACTTTTCTCAATTCCGTGATAAATAGACAATAAATACATACAGATAGAAAAATTGTAACACCGGGTATATAACTATTAACATGTTTCAATATTATTAAAATGCTATAATATTTTACTGTCATATTACGCACTTTGTAATAACGCGTTTCCGGTAAATAATTGTATGTATGCATTTCGCCGAATATATTATCACCATGAGGTTTTTTGCTGGTAACATTTAGCAGTACAGCAATGAAACTAAATGACGCGTTTTTCGTGGAAAATACTAATTCAGATACATAGCAGCTCAGAGTAATAATACTAATAATATAAAGAGAGTGGTTATTATTCGGCAAAATGAAGCCATATTTCTTCCGTATAACGCACAGTAAAACAACAATTTTATTATTACTAACTTAACTATGAAACGTTGTACAATCATGTTGCTTCTTAGTACGGCTACCGAATTTAAGCAGTTAACCATATGTTCTACTAATTCAACTAAGAATAATAACCACTAACTTTTTATTAAACACAAAAACAAGTCATTCAAATTAATATTTACTGGCGACGCGTGCAAAAATTATTTAATTCAGCCGTAAAAATTCTATCTTACTGTAACGCATATTGCGGAGATATAAGCGTGCCAAATACTTTTTCACTCGCACTAATGGTTCGTTTTTGTTCAGGCCTTGCACAGGAGGCTTTTAGACGAGCCAATGAGCAGAGCTACGCAAAGCTAAAGTACTCAGCTTTCTGGCTGATTACTCCAACTCTTTGAATGATTTTATTGGCTAGGCAACGTTGGGCCAGGATCATGGCCCCCACATCCTTAAGCGGGCCCCCAGGTTAGGATCTTTGGCGGACCCCTACCTATCGCTAAGTATAAAGGTAGCGTGATGCTCTACCGTAGCGTTTTCCAAATCGTGTACGCGGTAAAATGAATGTGTATATTTATTTAGTGTTTTTTTTTTTGTATAGTTATAGTTTCATACATCGATTTGAATTATGTAGTTATCGAGTAACGATACATAATTAAAAATTATATCGTACAACCACATAATTTTAAATAATAACATTATTGAAGGAAAACAGCGCCTGTTCTTCTTTTTACTTCAATTCGGTCACCTTCGGTAGGAAATGGCACCAAAAGAAGAAGAAGATTTATTCATATAGTAAATATTATTGTGCTAAAATAGTTTTTGGATGATCAGTGGTGCTTCGGAATCAGATGAGGCGTTCGTTTCGTCACGAATTACGAACATATTCAAAAGTTGTGTATTGTTCACAATATGAGTAGAAAAAATCAACTTAGGCATGAAATAAACACGTAAAATTTTATTTTATAATTATTTTTAGTGTCTTTCCTGACTAATAAAAATAGCCATTTATCCAATGTGGCGAAAGTTTGCATGTTACTTTGCTTGACTACCACAAAAGAGGGTCGTGATCAGTTCTTTATAAAAATGATGCCGGCAACTCAATAATTCGAGCGGATTTATTTAAAAATACAAAAATACACGGAATAGATACACTTTATATTACTTCGCGTTACCCCAAAATTCTCGACAATACCATTTGAGGAACACTACTGTAGAACATCACATTGTCATTAACCTTAGCAATATGTTGAGGGCCCTGCCAAAGATCTTGGCCTGAAAGCCCGCATCAGGATGTGGGGACCATGATTATGATACTCCTAGCCCACCACCCTGCAGCATTGCTACAAAATAATATGATCTACTTTTTTTGGTCGGACCTGGCAAAGAGAGCGGGACGTGGCAATGCACGGAGAGATTTAACAAGACCATGTGATTACTTCCATGAAGTAAAAGAAATACTTATAGTGTTTTACTTAAAAGGTACAAAACCGTTGTTTTCATTGACAACTAATCCATTGATCACAGAACCGATGGACTATTTGCAAAATACTTCAATTGATAAAGTTGTATAAACAATACCTCTGTAGTTTCGCCTTCGGATATCATCTTACAGTATTTATCTTAGTGTCCTTCGGCGTTCATCAAACGACGAGCGACATATTCTCTCCAACAAAAGAGGAAAAAAATAAATTGTTTGCATTTGGGCTGGGCTCGATGTTCGACGAAAACAAATACAGATTTCGTTTCACGGATATTAAAAAAATATGTTGGATAAATAAACCCGAAAGAATCGATGGGAATGTAAAGTAAAGAGTTTCAAATAGGTACTCCGACAATAATATGCATGGGAAGGTTAAGGCCTGACTCACACTTACCGAATTTTACAATCGATCCTGGCCGCAAAATGTAGCCGCGTAATGTAATAAATTTATAACAAGCCGTAAACCTCTATTTTTGGAAGCAATGACGAGCTTTTTAGTTATTTTGCTAGAAATATTTTTTGGTATTTACGGTGACCCGTGGGGTAAGTAGACTATTTAGACACTCCGTATGAGTGAAGACGGTAGGTAGATAAAATACTAAAAGAAAATAATTCAATTTTTCATTTCAAAATATTTACTATATACCTACCTATTTGATTGTTTCGCCTGCTACGCTGACAAATTTTGCTAGGTCAAAAATAAAGTAGATAAGTACCTACTCGATTTGTATTGCAAAAGTTTAAAGATTATAAATTGTATTATTTTTTTTTATCTAAGACGGGTATCAGCGGCGAAGGGTGGATGTAGGCTGTTAAGATCCGCCATAAATAGTGTACACTAAACTTGTCAGTCATACGTATTTGTTTTCATTGAAATAAGACTACAATTTACAGACGGTGTTGGTTAGTTTTAAAAAAAATGAATTAAACCCTGCGAAAGCTAAGCCATAACAGATAATAAAAAATACTCGTCTATCTATAATAAAATATCTAAAACTATGCAATTAAATCATACATCACTTTGAATATTTTATAGATATAATACTATTTTATAATCTATTATAGTTTGGTTTAGGGAGGGTTTAATAAATTTAAGAAAATGAATCAGCAATACCTATGGTTATCAAATATTATGTATTCTTAATCCAAAGAAAACAAATAAGTACCTATCTATGAATGAAAAAGTGTGCACAATTTTCTCATATCGCCCAAAATATACCAAAACTATTATGGTTTGGTTTAGGCAGGGTTTAATTGATTTTTAAAAACTAATCAATACTATATTCTGTAAATTGTTGTCATAGTTCAATAAACATAAATACGTATATAAGTAACAAAGTTGTGCACTATTTATGGCGGATCATAATAGCCTAACTCCACCCTTCGCTACTGGTACATACCTACACCTATTTGTAAGTATTAAAATCTAACGTATGCAGAAACTGATGACCGTATAGCATTCAAATCGAATTCATTACTAAAGAAAACACATTAAAATACGTAATAAAAACCACTGTAATACAATGGAAAGACAGAAGAAAATATTATGTAGGTAAGTAAATTAGAAATACAATCATTTCGTATTTATTTATATATATTCTGAATGTTACAAAAGTGAGTGCTCGTAGGTACCTATCAAAATCAAATTATTGTTATTATTGAATCGAATAAAATTGAAACATCACTGTTAACAATGCTCTATGAACAACACTTAACCATTTTTTAGCCATCTATTCCCGGTACGATAGCTCACGGTGAAATGTACCAGTATGTACAATTTACATGTAACCAAATTAAAGACCCTTATTAATATTAGAGACAATTAGAACCGACACACTACTGACTACTAGTACATCCTCTGAGACTGCCCGCTGTTGGGATCCAACTGTGCGGAGCTGTTTGCCACGGTCCGTCCATACACGACCCAATTGGCCACGCCGATTTGATATCAACCAAGGCCAACTTTAAGGCATTTAAAAGGGTTACTGGAGGACAGAAGTATTCAGATCCCTCCTTAGATTCATCACTTTCAACTCCTGACTCCTCTGTTTCGGCAATAATTCAGTACATGGATACAGAGAGCACTTAATGTCACTAAAGATAAATGACGGCAGAGCTTAGTCAAGAATCTTTTTTTTTAATTTCTAAACACTTTTTTAAAGTACCAAGGTGAATGGTTGCTACATCAATCCCCTGCAGATTCGTTTCGGGACAAGGAAGTGTGGCACTGAAATCTTTTCATTCGAACAATTTAATTTTAATAGGTCATGTCACAGCCGTGCACAAATCGCGGCTACATATGCATGCTGGGGTACATGCCCCACACATGTTGATGCAGGCCCTCAGGCTAGGATCTTTGGTGAGTCTCCTACCTATGGCTACAGTAGCAAATGGGAAGATAACGGATATTCAATGTATTATTAGTGATTTTTTATATTTTCTAATACATCCACTTGAATTAGGGAGTTGTTGAGTATCGACACACAATAATCAGAAATTGAATCGCACAATCACATAATTATTCTAAAATGTTAATTGCCATTAAATAAAATAGCGCCGCAGTCGTGTTTTTTTACTATTAGAGCAAATTTGTGATGTGTGTTTATCTCACTTATGTGGTTGACCCGTCACGCCAGGCCCCCCAGGATAGAGCCCTGTCCATAGCCCCTATAACCTGAAGCAGGCACTCAGGTTAAATCTTTGGCGGGCCCCCCTACCTATCGCTAAAGTCAAAAGCAGTGCGACTTTTTACAGTTGTGTATTCCAAACAGTGTTCGTGGTCAAAATTAGGGTATTTTTTAGCGATTTTTTTTTTGTATTTTGTTCAATAATCAAAAATTGCATCGCACAACCACATAATTTAAATTTTTAATTATTTTTTAAGTGATTTTTTTACTGTTAGTGCAATTTTGTGATTTGTGTTTATCTCGCTTGGCTGGTCAATTCGTCAGGTCGGTCCCCTCTTAAGCCATGCCCCCCAGGCTAGAGCCCTGTCAGCCCCCCCATGTGGGGACCATGGCCTTGTCAGCCCACCCCTTGTGGGGGTCATGATGGAGTACCTCAAATCAGGCTCCGGTTCGTAAACTCTTATATTTCAAGAGCTGCCTAATTTTGCAAACTGTTTATTCGTATCGAAACGGTATCTAATGTAATAACAAATAATGTAATATCTAATCATGATGATTGAAAACACCTGCAATGAATTATTGATATTAGTATGATAAAATTATTAATCAATGATTCAAATCCTGAATTAACAAATACTTAATGATGTGTTTAAATTTATTTACGACTACTTTCTATACTATTTATACACCTGACTGATAAGAGAGGGTTATTAGCCATTGCCAAACGTGAAGACGCGTTATGCAAATGTGATTACAGTTTGAACGGTTTTTTTTTCTTGTTAATTTGTATGCAGAGTCAAAATAACAATATGTTGTTGACATTAATTGAAACACATGCATGGCTAAATCACATTATAGAAGCTAGTCGCGTGGGTCAATAAATGATACTATTTATCAATAAATTAATAAAAAAAAATATCCAAATTCTCAAAAAGATACACAAAAATCTGCATATATAAAATATTGTTGAGACAATTTAGACGAGTATTATGCAATGATTCAGATAGGGAGTATACAGCTACTAGTGTCTCAGTGTAGAATCTTATAAAAAATCTTTGTCTCAATATGCAAGGATTACATCTGACGATATCACTGTAATCATGTGTTTTATGAGATAATCAATAAGCTTGACGTCGTCAGATTCATGAAAATCCAACATCTACGATGGGCTGGTTACTTATTAACTTGACGTATAAATGAGTACTGACAAAACGACAAAACGCAGAGCGGGGAGATTGCGAATTCGATGGCTTGATGGTCTGGACTGGAGTACTGAGTGATTGACTGGACAATGGGAGAAGGACTGGGTAGAGAGGAGAAGTTTTCCTGACGCGGCCAAGACCCACCTGGAATATTATAATGCCGAAGAAGAAAATGGAGATTTAAAAACATTATACATTTCATGAAATAAAAAAATACTCAAAAATATTTCATTAATCTGTATATTCTTCTGCTTGTGCAAACATTAGTGTTCTCCATAATTTTATACATTGTCAAGTCATGGACCCTGGAGGCGAAGAAACGGAAGGCAATGATGCCTTTGAGGAGTGGTGTTGGCGACGAATGCTTCTTTACTTGGACAGAGTACACAGTATACCATTCCCGAATGAAGCACTATGACCTAGTTTTAATATACTTCAACGAAGTATATTAAAACTCAACCGGTAGTGTCGACTGCAGTATGGAATTGAAGTACACATGCTTTGGCGGTAGAGGCGCTAGCAACTCTCCGTTTGACATATTATTAAACGTCAGAAATTCGTACGTAGTATTGAAGAGGGCTGTTCTTCTATTTTTTTTCTATCTTTTACATAACTATTACCGCTGAAAGTATTATTTTGTGTTTAAATTCTCATTTAAATATTTATTGTGATTTTGTAATACAGAAACACACATGTTTGTTTGCAAAATACAACGGAAATTCCGTGTTGTAATATTGTTATATTGCAGACGTAACTAGCTTGTTTAAAGATTAATTGACTACGTACTTTAACAATGAATGGTTTAATAATGCAACATTAACGATAAGTACTGATTAAATATGAAGTCATTACCAAAATGGATGAAACTGTTATTTAATTTCCATGAAATTGACAAGAGTTCCGTCATGACATGTTTACTGTCTATCTTACTCTAACGCATAGACATGAGGTATAAGCATGCTGAATGCTTTCTTACTCGCACTTATATTTCGCGTATCCATTCCATTCGAAGCTCTATACACACAATATCTCCTGTAAAAACTAAAAATTTTACGTGCTTCAGTTGAAGCGGTTCGGTGACGTGTTTTGCAGTGCTTCATTCGGGGATTGGCCTCCAGGACAAACCAGTGAATGATCCAGAGACTGCAGATAAAGGAACGGCTCTCGCAGTATGTCTGAGTTGCATTCTGCTATTTTTTGACATATTGTTCGGTGCGGACCGGACAACCTGGAGAGGTGTGTAGTAGCGTGTAGGCTACAATAGTCACGTGTAGCTTTGTTTCGGAACAAGAAAGTGTGACACTAAAATCTTTTCATTTTGGCGTGTTTATAGCTGAATGGAAGGCGGCTGTGTACAAATCGCGGCTGCATGGCGGGTGGAGATGGGGTAACTCAAATCATTGCCTTTCTACAAGGAGCATGCTCACTTTTCACTCTATTGAATCTACTTATATTATACAAATATATATTTTTATTTAACTTGTTTGATTAGAATCAGCTTTTTTTCAATGTAAATCCCATGTTGTAAACGTTCTGAATTTTGATTTGTTATGTCCACAATGTTTTTTTTTTTAATAAATTTACGAGCTAATTTAAAGTCAAGTCTATTTTAAAATTTTTGCATAATTAATTACGTCGTGTGATCAATATAGGTATGATCATCAGCCGGGGTCAATCCACTGCTGGATGAAGCACACATTGGTTGAACACCCTACGCTTAAGACATAATGGTAGGTCACTCTTGAAGATACTATTCAGACGTCCTTTTTGCAGATGATATTGTTATACTCTCACAAGATCCGAAAGACCTCCAAGGTAGAATTCAAGAACTCGCGGATGTCAGTCAAACGGTCGGCCTAAAGATAAATGTCTCAAAGACAAAAGTGATTAGGAACTGTTTTTCGGACCCTGCGATTATCTGTAAATGGCACCCAACTCGAGCAGGTTAGCACCTAAGTCTATCTCGGACAGCAGGTACCCATAGACGGAAGCATGCACGATGAAATTGCTCAAAGAACAAAGCTGGATAACCTATTCTAAACATAATTAATGAAGAAAAACTTTACCTAATTACAGTCTAAACTTTGTTTTCTAACGTATCCTCCTCCTGCGCCTTAAAATAAAGGAATTGAAACTTCTAACTAACTAAATAACCATCCAATGAGTATTTACATTTTGATATATTCGAATGCTATAATTATCTTTCTCTTGATACAGTTATTTTGAAATTATAGTAAGCAGGTTAAAACATAACAGTAGTAACGCTGCGCAAGTATAGGTAATGTCCATGAATTAATTAGGTTTGTTGTTAAACTGGAATTACCTGTGGTCGAAATTTCCAATATTGTCTATAAAAAGGGGTTTATTTAAATATCGGCATATAAATATGCGGTCCAAATTAAATATTTTTTACGACATTCTCTTGTGATATTTTATACTTTTATGGCTGTATTGTGTTCGGCGGAGCTTATTCTGGACGTGTTAAATATAAAGCTAGCGCAGTTTTATTGGTGGGCAATAAATACCTGGACCCGCTACTGTAGAAATTTATCCACATGAAGTTATTAAATTTAATAGTTACAGTGCCGAGAGCACAGTGGATGCAAGTGCACACAAAACCAATATGACTATTATAATCGG
Source organism: Rhyacophila brunnea (assembly GCF_057557595.1). NCBI lineage: Eukaryota > Metazoa > Arthropoda > Insecta > Trichoptera > Rhyacophilidae > Rhyacophila > Rhyacophila brunnea. The sequence goes on along the minus strand of NW_028232806.1, from coordinate 34,170,898 downwards.
AGTTACCTTTCAGGATTCTTCATCACATACAAAATTTGGTACGGTTCGGTTATGAGGAATTCAGCGGAAAACATATTTTGAAAATAGCCGATATACTGGATTATTTGTTAATTTGGGTTACTTGAGGTTAGGTTAGGTTAGGTTAACCTAACAAATAATTCAGTATATCGGCTATTTTCAAAATGTGTTTGCCGCTGTATTCCTCATAACCGAACTGTACCCAAAATTTCAATATTAAAGTGCAAAGCGTTGGCACCAGTAGCGAAGGGTGTAGGTAGACTGTTAAGATCCACCACAAATAGTGCACACTAAATTTTGTTAGTCATACGTATTTGTTAATTGAACTAAGACTACAATTATTTACAGGTGGTATTGGTTAGTTTTTAAATATCAATAATTAAACCCAGCCCAAACCAACACATATTAGTTTTGGTATATTTTGGGCGATACGACAAAATTGTACACACTTGGTCATTCATACTTTATTTGTTTTTGTTGGATTAAGAATACATATTACATATTATACTGTCCATTCATTTGATTTTTTTTAAATTCATTAAGCTCTGCCTATCCAAACTATAACTAATAAAAAATATTATTCTATCTATAAAATATTCACAGTCAAGTATGATTTAATTGCATAAATTTAGGTATTTTATGGATAGACGAGTATTTTTTTTTACTGTTATCTATTATGACTTTGTCTTCGTAGGGTTTAAACTAAATCTAGCCAACACCATCTGTAAATAAAATTGTAGTCTTAGTTCAATAAAAAACAAATACGTTTGACTGACAAAGCTTAGTGTGCACTATGTATGGCGGATCTTAACAGCCTACCTCCACCATTCGCCACTGGTTAACACAATAGCCAGTTGCAAGATAAAAAAATAAAAATAAAAATCATGCCTATCTAAATTCTAACACCCATTAAAAAAAAATCTTTCTCAGTGACAGGTTGTAGGTTATAATCACAGAACAGAAAATAAATAGAATACCAATTAGGCTATATTCAATACGCCGCTTGGTGAAGCAGGCTTGAATGTGTGAGTGTCCTACGAAAATGAAGCACGCATTATGCACGTGCAATAGTGTGTGTAATACACCAACATTAAATGAGCGTAAATGCATAAACCGAGAGCAGTTTTCAGTATTCGACGTTAAACGTATTCTAGACCGACCAAGTGAAAGAGATGACTGGGGGGTACCATCCATTCTGCCCTGAGAGAAGCGAAAGATCGAGATGGATGGAAAGTCTTGGTCGCTCAAAGGATGGCGAAATTTAAATGTAGTCAGAATCCTCAGCCATGAGTGCACGACCAAGAAGAAGATCTAGTCTTTAAATAATCATCTAGTTTGGAGTCTTCGCCACTGCTACATGGAACTATTTTTTTACTTGATTGTCACTTGTACTCATTGGGTTCTCAGCCAGTCTATTTCTGTTATGATGATCGTTAAATAAGAACTTGTCTCTATCCGTGCACCAGTTGTTACAATATTGAGCTCGTATCTTTAAATTAAATTTCTATTTCGGGCTATAAGTATACAGAACATAGGTAATACCAAATATTCAATTGATTTAGATCTAAGCTAGAGGACACTCGAGAAATGTATAGTGAAATGGGAGTTTTTTGATAATCAAGGCTGCAACTGCAACGAAATGCGAATCATGAAATAATTAAATAATATTTTGTACGATTGTTAACCTTGTAGCGATGCGTCGTTGAATTTTGGAAAAATTACAATACTTATTATACTTATATGCAATCTTATATTATATAGTGAATACAAGACGAAATAGTTTCATAATATGAGGAGCAAACATTCAAAAAGTGATTTGTCACACATTTTGAAAAATGCCGTTTATTGTCAATTCTGATAGTCCATATTTAAATCTATGAAAGGAAACCAGAATCAGTGTTCAAAGAATCTTTTATCCTATAAAAAAATATAATGCCTTGATTTTCATTCAAATAGTGTTTTGCCCACAAGTTTCATGCAAATCGTAATTTGTCCAAATTTCAAATCAAAAAATGAACCACTTCCGCGAATTTTGGATTATACAAAATACCAGGTTTAAAACTCTTTCCTTAAACAGTTTTATAATAAAAAAACCCATTTTGTGTACAATATGTTTTTCTTGATTATCTCAGCTCAACATCTGTGTGACAAATCACGTTTTGAATGTCTGCTCCTCATATATGTTTTAATAATAATATGACAATATAGTAAATCTATCATAATCCTATAAACGATAATTAAACAAAAACAGTGAATTTATTAAAAATGGAAATATATTCCAAAATAGCATAAGTACCTACATATTTTTATTTATTCATTAAATATTTGGGGGTTTTATTTCGATTTTTTGAGTCAATAAACTTCAAAGTCAAATACCTACTTTCTAAAAAATATATTATAAATTGTTACCTATATTATTAGATATTAGTACACAAACAACATTTAAAAATACTTTTTTAGAAATTATACATATTATGAGAAAGATATATATTATAAGGTATTTTTAATGACTCGTTCAGATTTTACGAAAATGGAAAACTTGCCTTTATGTTTCTAATTTTGGACACCAACCACTATGTAATTATGTTCAAGAAAGTAAGAAATTTGAAGAAATAAACATAGTGAAGCTATATAGCTATCAGTCTGTAGGTAGATAAAGGAGTCCTTGATGAAAATGTCAGGTTTAAACCGGTCGAACCCTCAAAGCTATCGAGACTGGTGGGGAAAACATGAGGTTTAACACTAGTACTATGAAAACCTTTCATTCAATCATTCCAGCGCTCGAAATGGAATAGTTTACGAACCGGAGCGCTATAAAATTTTCTGAGGATATAAACAAGGTTATCAAATTTGATATGTATATTATAAACATAAGTGTGCTAGATTTTTTGTTATATCTATGGAATATCTAGCTTAGACGGTCAAATTATTTTGTCAGTGAGACGGAGCGATAACTTTAAATGTTCCACGAACCGGAACAGCGCTCCGGTGCGTTCCGGTCCATTTCGAGCCCTGAATCATTCAATGAATTAAATAAATTCCCCATTTCATTATAAAGTATATAAGTATTATCGATTGTTTTTATTAATGATACACACATAATGAAAGTAAATATGTACTTGACTTTAGACCTTTAAAGTTGGGTTTGCCAAACTATGTTCCGCGTAAATTTATCATTGAATAAAGCTATTATTGTTTTACCTTTATTTACTACGACATATTTATGTGAAGCAGAATTTTCTTATTATGCTGCAATTAAGTCAAAGTCCAGGAATAAACTCGATGTCACATCAGATAATATAAGAATTCAACATTCTGATATTGTGCGTGATATCAAGAAGATTTGCAATTAAGGAACCGAAAATAATCGAAGATAATCAGAACTTTATTAAGTACTTACAATACTTATATTTTTTAAATAATTATTGTTTTTCTTATTTTTTTTAATATATCTTCTTATTGATTATGTATTATTTACCTACTGTGACACCCCCGTATGGTCCCCATTTGGGGATGTCTTGTGTATCTGGAGAGGCCCGAATCGGTATCAAATTCAACAAATAGTAACGGCTGATTGCGAAAATAATTAAATAATGTTAAATATCTGCCGGCAACATTGTCTGAATAGCGTTAAAAAAATACGAATGGCAACGCCGCATTTTGTACGGCTCTCAAGTGACCGTTGGTTTTAGCGGGAGTAGCGTTTCTGACAGCAACGCTGTAAGCAGTGTTAACCTCGCTATCAGTCAAAATTAAATCGAAAAGAATTTGTATAAAAATGTAACCGTTTACAATATATTAACGTAAATATACCTTGCCGTTTCCAAAACAATTCCGGAGTGTTATTGTTCACCTCCACATCCCGAATCCAGACGAAAAACCAGACAACAAAATAAAAGTGACAGTTTGCTATTCACCTACCAAAATGGAGGGAAATGATTCTACATAGAGTCTGCAAAATAAACAAGATGTTCCGCTAAAATTTTAGCATTTGCAGAGTTCCATCTCAGGAAAAGTTTGGGAAACCCTCGAGTAGAGCATGAATTACCGGTTTAATGGTAAATAAAGCAAACTTTCATAATCGAATTACTAGTAGGTAACATTTATTTCTTACTATCGGTATTTTTCGGTAAATTATATAAAATGTACTTTTTAAAATCTTTTTATTGCAGTTATATAAGTATTTAGGTATTGACAGTGAGTTTGGATCCTACTTGATTTTACTTTTTTCTAATAAAATTTTTCTAAATTCAGTGATTACTTACTTTTACTTTTATTACTTTAATGCCAAACAATTATCTATCACTAAACTATTACCGATAAACCGGTATTCGCTTCATAATTTTACCGACTTACCGGAAACGTATTCTATCGGTTATTTTTGTTAAACCCTAATTTATCAATAAATATGACCAGATATCCACATAGTCGGGGTGCGCTGATTCACGCCACCGCAGGCACATTACTGCCTCAATGCCCAATAATAATAAAGTATAAATTTTATGAAAATATTGTGGTCGTCTCAGATTTATTGCCCAAACGCGGCATTTAGGCCCCCAATTAGGGAAGGATTAACGGCTCCATGCCCCAATGAGTAGATGCGACTATATATCTCTTACCCTTTTTTATCTTACTTATTTTATTTTATCCTGGCTACCGTCTTTATTATTATAATATTAACCTGTTTTTATTTTACTATTTTTGTTGATAATGAAGCAAGGGTTTTTGTCTATTATAGCGTCGAACCAAAAATGCGGCTACTATCAGCGACGTGATATGACAACGGGAGCATTCGATATTAATATCTAATGATTTCAATTTTCAATTATTTTATTTTTAGCATATTGTGGACATTACAAATTATAATTTTGAGATTTTCACAACGTGACAAAAAGTAATAAAAACGATAAAAGCGATAAAATGAGCGATGACAAAAAAAACCTTAGGTATGTGGCGATCAACGAGTCCTTTGAGAACAAGCATTGTCAGCAAAATCCGTGACTTATTATTATACTATATTATCTAATTATTATTATATCGTCTCTGTTCTGGCAGAACACACTAAATGGAGAATACTAGTTTTGAGTAATTTGAATTTGAAGTTGTTAAAATGTTTGAAATGGTCTATCATGTGAGTTTAATAAGTAATCGTAAAAAGGACGACTTTAAAATAAAGACTGTTTATTTATAAAGAAGGTTTCCAGACGGTAAAGTTTGAAATAAGGAACATTTTGGTATAACTAACTCAATATGTCATTTTTTTCGAGTTAGTATCTTCTGCCAGAACAGTGACGATATACATTTTTCACAGGCCGTCAGCGTATCGATTAGGTCAGGTTAGTGCTTACTCAGTTGACGGCAAAAAAAAAACTGTTTCTTTCATACAAATTTCACACGAATCTAAAATTACCAACTGTAAATAAGACCTTTTACCTCAGTACTACGCACAAAAACATCATATGGAAATGGGTTGGAAACATAGCTCGAAAAAGGACAATCGTTGGACAAACTTAGTCATCCAGTGTTATCCAAGAGGTACAAAACGTCCGCAAGGTAGACCTAGAGGTCGCTGGATCGATGATATGATAAAGTTTTGCGGAAGTACGTGGCAACGCAACGCACAGAACCGAGAAGTGAAATTAGCTTAGAGAGGCCTTCATCCAGGAGTGGATAGATTCTGGCTGATGATGATAATTAAGACTATGTAGGTATTTTGATAAATGCATTTCTAACTGAAGGTATGGGATACTCAGTGTTAGCATTATTCAATCGTAATGGGTTTCATAAATAGACTATCACGATCGAATGAATATCTTACTCCGCTTTTATGTTGATCGTGTAATAGTCACTCGGTATCGCCAAGCCTTGGGCTACAAATTTGACTAGTTTTTATATCTTACTAGCTGAAGTACCCGGCTTCGCACAGGGTCGCTTCGTGGTCATATTTATCTTAGATATTTAAAAAATAATAAGAGGTAATTATTTTTTTAATATTAAAATATCTGTGTTATACAATATGGCAATATGAAAATAATTCTAATAGGAGTAAAGGTCAAACAAAAGACCACTAAATTAAAATCGAATCCAAAATATGCAAACGTTATTAATGTTATTAATATGTAGTAAAAAAAAAATCAAAATTGCATGGAACAAACAAACAATAAACGTTGTATTTTATATAATACTAATTAAGAAACCTTCGCAGGTGTGCGCACAATAACTGATAAAAGATTTATCGTAATCGGATGAATGTTATAGGAACGCATACGAATAGAAGAAGAAGATGATTTTCTAATCACTCACCAAAGTTTCATTGCGAATAGAAGAAGATAAAATAGAAGAATAAGGAGATGGTTATTCTAATCCAAAAACCTTTGCAGGTGTTGGCACAACCACTAACGAAAGTTTCATTGCAATCGGATGAATGGAATAGGAACCATACGAATAATGTATAAAGTATATAGAATAATGTATAAAGTATAGGAACCATAAGATATAATGAAGAAGAAGAAGAAGATGGTTGTTCTAATTTAGAAACCTTTGCAGGTGTTGGCACAACCACTAACGAAGGTTTCATCGCAATCGGATGAATGGTACAGGAACCATACGAATAAAAGAAGATATAATGAAGAAGAAGTATAAAAAGATGGTTTTTCTAATTTAGAAACCTTTACGAGTGTGTGTACAATAACTAACGAAAGTTTCGTCGCAATCGGATAAATGGTATAGGAACCATACGAATAAAAGAAAATAGAATGATGAAGAAGAAGAAGATGATTCATAAATCTTTGCGGGTGTGCATAAAACCACTTACCAAAATTTCATCGCAATCGTTACCACAACAACTGACGAAGGTTTCATCGCAATCGGATGAATAGTGTAGGAACCATAGGAATAAAAGAAAATATAATGAAGAAGAAGATGGTTGTACTAATTCAGAAACCTTCGCAGGTGTTGGCACAACCACTTTCGAAAGTTTCATCGCAATCGGATGAATGGTATAGGGACCATACAAATAAAAGAAGATAGAATGATGAAGAAGAAGAAGAAGAAGATGGTTGTACTTATTCAACAACCTTTTCGGGTGTTACCACAACAACTAACGAAGGTTTCATCGCAATCGGATGAATGGTATAGGAACCATACGAATAATGTATAAAGTATATAGAATAATGTATAAAGTATAGGAACCATAAGATATAATGAAGAAGAAGAAGAAGATGGTTGTTCTAATTCAGAAACCTTTGCAGGTGTTGGCACAACCACTAACGAAAGTTTCATCGCAATCGGATGAATGGAATAGGGACCATACAAATAAAAGAAGATATAATGATAAAGAAGAAGAAGAAGATGGTTGTACTTATTCAGAAACATTTGCGGGTGTTACCACAACAACTGACGAAGGTTTCATTGCAATTGGATGAATGGTATAGGAACCATACGAATAATGTATAAAGTATAGGAACCATAAGATATAATGAAGAAGAATAAGAAAATGGTTGTACTAATTCAGAAACCTTTGCAGGTGTTGGCACAACCACTAACGAAAGTTTCATCGCAATCGGATGAATGGAATAGGAACCATACGAATAATGTATAAAGTATATAGAATAATGTATAAAGTATAGGAACCATAAGATATAATGAAGAAGAAGAAGAAAAAGATGGTTGTTCTAATTCAGAAACCTTTGCAGGTGTTGGCACAACCACTAACGAAAGTTTCATTGCAATCGGATGAATGGAATAGGAACCATACGAATAATGTATAAAGTATATAGAATAATGTATAAAGTATAGGAACCATAAGATATAATGAAGAAGAAGAAGAAGATGGTTGTTCTAATTTAGAAACCTTCGCAGGTGTTGGCACAACCACTAACGAAGGTTTCATCGCAATCGGATGAATGGTACAGGAACCATACGAATAAAAGAAGATATAATGAAGAAGAAGTATAAAAAGATGGTTTTTCTAATTTAGAAACCTTTACGAGTGTGTGTACAATAACTAACGAAAGTTTCGTCGCAATCGGATAAATGGTATAGGAACCATACGAATAAAAGAAAATAGAATGATGAAGAAGAAGAAGATGATTCATAAATCTTTGCGGGTGTGCATAAAACTACTTACCTAAATTTCATCGCAATCGGATGAATGGTATAGGAACGCATACGGGACAGACAGAAAGACAGACAGACAAACAGGCATACAGACATTCATTTTTATATATAAGATATAGCCTATACTCTTCACGGAAGTGCAAACAATAAGTTAACAAAGTTTTATCGCAATCGGATGAACGGTATGGCAGTGCATACAATACGAACAAACAAACAAACAAATATAAATTTTTATATATTAGATATTATTGACTTTATTGTAACTGTGTAAGCTGTCCTTGTCAATCCGCAATTATCCATCTCCACCAGCAACTAGGTACCAGTCTTTATTCGTCGCTCTTCTAACCATCCTCCAACATCATTTCCTCTACACTCATGTGACCCTCAAACTTATAGGTATACATTTATTAATTTTAATAAAAATGCAAATTTTATCGTACTGATTCCACTTTTATTATAACCGGACCGTTTTCGTTCGCCTCAGAGGGACATTTTTAACTAAGATAATATAAAATAAAACAGACATTTGTAATAAACAAATTTAAAAAGAGACAAAATAATTCATAAATACATTAAGTACCCTATCAAAATATATTATGATTTATGACACTCACATTTAGTAGGTAATTAAAATGAATAAATCGAATATTAATAATTAATCATAATGCATTATTAATAGGAGACTTAAACCAAATTTCTAATTGTGTATTAATAAAAAACAAAATTACAAGAACATCATAAAGCAATAACCACATACTTGTGTTAGTATATCATAAGACAAATACTTTTGATAAATCAATAATTAATAACATGATATAATTACTATCTAATAATTAATTTATAAATTTACAATATAATGTATTAATACCACATCGTGGATATTAAATTTGAGCAAATAATGAAACAGTATTAACTCTAACAAAAAATTATGAATCAAAAATAAATAAAAAATAAAATAAATACTTAATGTAGGTATGCATAATCTATGAAATAATTATGTTTAATCAATTAGGCATTATCACGATCATTATATCGAATATTATAACAAATAAAGGAGAAGACACATAATTCAACTGATCGTTCAACAATACTTTGAATTAGACATAAGTAGGTACATTTATATACTCGTAGGAACCTACATATTTGTCTTGTAACGCATGAAAAAAATATAAAAATGTGTATGAGAGAGCGAGACAGGGAGAATACTTATTAAATGTAATGTAGGTAGGACACGCATATATTTAAAAAAAATCGAAGGAATTGTTTATTTTAATCGGATCGTGAAAGAAAACAAATGTTACCCTCATAGTGGTCTGATAGATGCTTACTGTACGATAATAGCATAACGCGTGATAACAGTATCAATAAATAAAGTGTACTATCAGAAATTTAAGGGAAGTTATAATAAGGATAGGGTGCCTAGCATATTATAACCCTAGACAGCACACATAATCAATAAAAAAAAAATTAGAAGCATTATGTCTGATGAAGGATGATCACTGATCAGCTAAGCGTCGCCGTTTGACATATGAAAAAGTTCATTGATGGAGTGCTCGGCAAAGTCAGGAGATTCTACAAAGGCTCTGCCAGGTCGATGCAGCAGCTCATGGACAATTTATTGAATCTAAAACACTGGAACATAGACAGTAAGACAAAATATACACGTAAACGTATGACAGAGCGTACAGAGGTACTGCCACCTGTTATTATTTGCTAGTTTTAATATAATATATATATTTCTATATTTTAGACGTTTACTACCCTTGGATAGGTATCATTGAATTACTGATTTGTCCAGATCGAATGACCATTGGTTATTTATATGAATTGTTTATTAGGTAATGGAGTGACGTGGGGTATATATAAGTACATAAAGAGTTTTCCTAAACTATCTTTATATTAAAAATTATAAATAGTATTTAAAAACCATGATAGATTCTTTTTAAATTGAATTTATATGTTGAAGAATGTATAGACACCTAATACATATATACCTACTTATAGGTATACAACCAAGGTTACAATAATTTAGAAAAATTGAAAAGTTTTTATGAAAATAAAAATTTAACTTACAAATCAACCGGAAATATACAAATTATTAACTATCGCAGAATTGTAGAACCATCAGTTTGTGAGCCCAAAGCGGCCCATTCAAACATTCAATAAAAATAATTTACAAGGTATAATGAAGTGCACGACATGCCATGATATCTGTCTGGCTATCTCTAAAATCTATCCGGACATATTATTGGCTAATAGAATTACTTATGAATGAATCAGATTGGTAGGTAAATTACCAATAAAAAATGTTTTTATTGGCCATATCTAGTCGCTATCTTTAGCAATTCAATAAAACTTCTATGAATAAAACGGTCGATCACATCCTGTTTAAAATTCGAACATTTTTTTAAACAAATTAAGCTGTTGGAGTAACCTAGGAAACATAGACATCGCCACATTGATAAAAAGTTTAAAAGGCGTATTTACGTATATACAGATACTAATTAATAAAGTAGTACATATTATCACGCATGATCAATAGTCGCCATACATTTGAGAAACTCGACGAAACCATATATTCGAGATTCTCAAAATATCACCAGTGAAGAAGTCAGATGAATGACATTTCAAAGATCTGACTCCTATCAAAAAATATTTCTACCAATTCTGCCAATGATATTGATAAGACTTATCAGGCATAAGCATTACTATTTTAGTAATAATTAGTAAAACCTCAAACACCCTACATCCGAACTACGTTTGTAGGAGATGCCAGATAAAACCATGAAAATGTAGATAGATGTCTGTACTTACCTACACTATAAGATTCAATATGAAAGATAATGTCAATAGGTACCTAATAGCCATCGACAACCATTTGCCCAACCTATCAGGTTCTTGTTTTCAATCAAACACATATTGAAAAAATAGCATGTAAATTTATGCGAGCCACATGATTCGGGCTGACCCACAACTTTTGGAGGGGGACGTTATACAATGCTATCCGAATGCAGGCACATATTACAATGAAATAATTAAATATTTTAAATTACGTAAAGGTGTGTACATAGTTAAATTATAATATGTTCAAGAGATCCCAACAGGGAACTGAAATACCTAACGGGTGTGGAGAAACAGGCAACCAATCTTGAATGTGAAAGAATACAGAATAAGCTTACGGGTGTTATACGTGTTAAGAATAAGCTTGTATTTCGTTCTGACTACTCTCGTTTTATGCACCGACGTTCATTCAATATTGGTATATTTGAAATTACAACACACACTTTTGCACGTCTATAATATGTGGTTCATTTTCGTAGGACACCCACACATCTAAAACCCTGCGTGAAAATGTAGTGTATTGGGTTATATCCTATCGAAATTCTATTTATTAATCTGTTCTGTGGATTCCAAGTAGGTATGTTTTAATATAAGTTCCTATTTAAACTTTCCGTACCACTCTTAGGTATAGAATTAGCTCTCTTTCTCTTATACCTACGTCTATGCCTTGTTTATACTTATAGGAGTTAAAATAGAATATTTTTATTTGAATAGATAAGAACAGATAAAATAGATTTTGCTATGTTTGATCGACCAAACCCTTTTCCCTAAATCCACAGAACATATTAATTATGCAGTGGCGTGCGAGATTATATTGTCTGATCGTGAATAAAAAAAAAAAGTTTTATTGGTTGCGGTCGCCATTGAATGCGGCATCTTTTTATGGAATCATCGTAAATGATCGCACCGCTATGCGATCTGATGACGGCATCACAATGCCGAAACAGCGCGCGATTTAGTTTGAACAATTTTACGATACGCCCTCTATCAATGGTAAACACCGCTTTGGTTTTATTGTTAGTGTATCATATTTGAATAGAAACGGGTATATAATTATTATATGTAGGTATAGCTTAAAGTACTATAACTTTATTTTTTACTTACTTATGTCTCAATGCACAATTTTACAATGGTCTGAAATTATTGGTATTATTTTTTTACGTCAGGCAACTCAACGTAGCACCTATCGAAAATGGTATAAATTTCTTTTTTTTTTAATTTAAAAACTTCGTAATTAATAATATCAGTATTTACCTTATTCAAAGTTTTAGTCCAGCGATGGCAAATACGTGGCACGCTAAAAGTTTTCGAAGTCATGCTAAAAAAGTAATTTTTTTTTTTTTTTTTTAATAATATTCAAAACATTTATAGCGGAAAATATAAAATCAAAGCGAAATCATGTTTATGTATCTATATGTAGGTACTTATACTTCTATTCAGTGATGCCATCCGTACTATATAATTATAGTACAATACTATAATTTAAATTCCGCGAAAAATCTAAAATACTATACATTTACGCCAAATATACCAAAATACTATAATTTTAAAGGATTCAAGACGAAAAATGTTCCTGTACTATATATTTTTTCGAAATACTATAATTTTTACCCCTTTGTACCTACTATAATAACCATAGAAAAAGATGGCAACACTGCTTCAATTGTTCTTGCAATCGACGACATATCAGCCTGATACGAGTATAAATAGTCGCGCAAATAACATGAAACAGAAAACCTCAAACAAAAATTAGTGTGTTAAGTATTAAATGTTTTTATACTTATTTTCTTTCATTTTTTATAAGTACATATATTTAATAAGCATTATAGTTATCTACCAATACATATAATTATGTGTTACTCCTAAAAAGGAACTGTACGCGCTACGAATTTAAAAAAATCGGCTTATTTTGGCAAGCCGATCGAAACCTACTTCCCATCCATGTTTTAGTCTCTAGTTTGTATTTGCTCTAGTGCATGAACTAAAGAACTAGGAAAACTCCATTTTTCGATAGGTAATAAAAACAACTCTGTTCGAGTTATAAGTGAATATTACAATTTTATTGAACTCCGTGAACTCGAATGTAATCTTATGTATTAACTAAAATAAAACGGAATAGATATGCACAGATGTAAATAGAGGTAGGTACCTACTTAGGTATAATAGGTGGTCGACTAATTTATAAATGTATCTGTAAGTATATAAGTATTTCTAGAATAAGAGCAAATCAAGCAGAAATCAGGTAAATCTAATAAAAATGATATCGTATTTGTTAATTGAAATGGCGTTTACATGACAGAACTCTAATAAGCGATAATTTTACTCTATTTCGTTAGTTACTACGTTATAGTAGATCGTTGCAAGCATGGGCTCCACATCTTGAAGCGGGCCCCCAGGCTAGGATCTTTGGTGGGCCCCCCCACCGATCGCAAAGGATAAAGGCAGTGTGACGCTCTACAGTCCATAATACAGACAAAACGATGATGAGCATAATATGATGTACGCGGTAAAATTAATGTGTATATTTTATGTTTTTTTTGTATATTTTAATACATATACGTATCCAATTGAATTATGGAGTTGTCGAGAATCGATACACAATTAAAAATTGTATCGTACAACCACATTTCAAAATTGATTATACCACTCAAATCATATTTATAGGTTAATAAACAAGAAACTATGCATACTTTGGTCACATCGTGGATCCTCCGGAGAGATATCAACTTCTGCATCCTTATCATTCATGGGAATATTTCCAGTAAGTAAGGTCCTGGTAAAAGGTGAATGTTCTGGCTCAATATCTTCAGAGACTGGTTTGAGCTCAGCACTCCCTATTTAGAGGGAGGAATGGTCAAACTCGTCGCCAACGTCTCATAAAGAATTAGGAACGAAAAGATGAAGAATGAACGGTGGAAGATTTGGATGTTAATGTTTCAGACAAATGTCACGATGAACCATTGTGTTACGTAAACACCTAAGATAATAATTTTAATCAACGGTGTATCGAACATGTGTCCATAGATGGTAGTATCTAGTATCTACTATCTATATAGAGTATATAGGTGCATATGCGTATGACGAAATATTATTAACCGAAAAAAAGAAGGAAAAAGTATAAACAATAATAAAACGTAAAAAAGGTAAGTAAGTAGGTATCTATTATTAAAAATTCAAAAATAAACCTAATTAAAATTTCATTATGGTTTATGTAGATACCTACGACACCCACGGTGGCCGCGTGGCTTAAGCGTTGGACTATCATGCCGTGGGTCTCAGGTTCGAATCCTGTGTCTGGCAAGTACACATATTGTTTTTCAATTTGTGTGAGTCAGGGTATGGACCTATTAGGTTGAGCAAGTGGCTGACATCCATTTCTCGTAAAAAAAAAATCTGTTAATACAAACCTCTACTCTGTGGAGGCCCATATGATCCTATTAAGATCGGACATGGTCGGGAAAAAAAGATACCTAATTGAAAAAAAAATATTGTGTACCTACATGTACAATTTTCAATTTCAATTAATTTTTTTAACATATTGTGGGAATTACAAATTATAAGTTTAAGACGTTCACAACATGATATTATGAAACATTATTATAAAGAAGAATAGTAATAAAAACGATAAAAATGAAAATATAGAAAGAGAACACAATTAATTACAACGTTTTTATTAGGTCGCATTCATATTTGTCCGGTGGTCGTTTGTCCGGAACAAAGCTTGCAATCGATTTTTAATTAACTTCCCGACTAGCTAAACCTTTGAAACTTTTAGAATATATCAGAACACGATGCCAATGCATTTTTTTAGCCATCTTTAAGTAGAATTAAATTAACTTTCAGTTAATTCTGTTTTGTATGAAAAGTTATTTCGGAAGAAATACGTAATCCAATCCACTATTATTAGTTGCTAGGAAATTATTAATATATACGTGCGTTACTATGTAAATCAATATGAGTGTCAAAATGACATTTCAGTATTATTTCTATCAAAAACAATTTTTTTTGATCGTTTAAGCTAGTCAAGTCAAGTTTATATGATTCAACAGAAAATTTAAAAACGTTGTATATAAAAAGTTATTTGTAATTATTTTATTATAAACATACAAAAGCATTGAAAATACAATTATAAATCTATAGAAGTTTAAAGAAGTACACCAAGTTTACTAAGGAGACCCTTTTTTAAGAATTTATAAAATAGCATCCACCAACAAAATTCACCTATATCGCAACTATATTGTTTTATTCCACATTTTGACACTAACATCTTGTGAACATCAGGGTACGATAATCCTGTACTAATCTTTTCCTTATCACAGATAAATAATATTCATCCAGGTATGTTTGCATTGTCAAGATATATAAAATGCAAGAATATTAAAAAAAAAATACAATTCATGTTTAACGGCACATTTTTCAGGTTAACATTATATTTTCCGGAATGATAAATCGGCAATATAAATTTTCTGCGATGCCCATTTTCCTTAATGACGTAAGCACGTAAATATTTACCTTTATAACCTGTATTAGTTGCAAAGTCTGTTAACTCTACTCAATGTACATACCCAGTGACGTTCCGTAGGGGTAGGCAGATTGAGCGTCGCTTGGGGGTGGCAAATCGAGGAAAATCATTTGGAATATATAGAAATAGCTAACTAAACTTAGTAATAACGAAAATATCTTTCCATTAAAAAATTCAACTCACTTGCTTTGTCGGGTTTGCGATATCTAGTTTACTTCCGTTGCCCTTCGACGTCCTTGGTAACCAGAAACGACACGTGCATATTTGCGAATGATTCGTCTGATATTTTGTTAGTAATGTATCCATAAAACACATTTCGTAGATATTTGACTCATGAAAGGATGATAAAGATAAAGTGTAAAAAGGTGAGGCGGCATTTTATCTAGGGACGTCACTGTACATACCTGCATCAATTTAAGATTGTTTACTACATTGCTACGTTTTATATATTCTAGAGATAAATATCATAGTTACTTTATTACGAATATCTTATAATGCCTACATTATTGGTAGTTAAGTTTCTTATTACCTAAGTATTTACCTGCATACCTATGTGTAAATTAATATTACATACCGAAGGTTATAACATCAATATTTTTTATTGTTACTATGTGTCTTAACACAGAAGTAGGCGATTAGGTACTTTTAATGATTTGTACTTACAGCAGTTCAAGAATATTTTATTATAGGTAAAATTAATAAAAAGTTAGTAGGGGAAGGTCGCGATCATTGGACCAGTGCTTTCATTGGACCACGTAGGTATATCAGAAATAAAAGATGTTAGAAACCATCAGTGACCTCACAAAGCAAGCTTTCCATGCCTCTTTCGCGCCTCTTTTTTTTCAGTCTCATCTTGGACGTGGTAAATGAGTCACATTCGTTGGTGTGTTCATCGTGCTTAAAATATAACAATCAGGTAAAACTAAAACGAATGTAAGTATGATTCCATTAACTATATTTGGTTGAACTTACATCAATTATATAAGGTAATTTATTACTATTTGCAACTATGATAATAGTTGTTACGTTATTACTTTGGTTTTTTTGTGAAACTTGTTTTTGTGACAGCACCCGTAGTTGCTATCATTGGACCATGGGTAACATTTACCATTGGACCGGTCCAATCATAGGAACGATTTTATAACATTTTTCACATTATATTCTTTTTGCATTCCTGAATGGCGAAGAGAGGGAATTACTATACCTGGAATGAGCCCAGCATGTAATTGGCATTACAGGCATTAAGGAAAAAAGGAGTAGGTTTGAACGAGGCAAGTCGAATTCTTGGAGTTCCTAAAGCGACACTGAAACGAAGACTAGATGGAAGCAATTAAAAAGCCAAAGAAGAAATTCAGATAGTTGGTTCCGAAGGTGATCTACCATTAGAATTAGAGACAGAGCTTTGCGAACACATTTTCGAGCTTGAAAGTTGTTTGTATGGTATCACTCCAGTAGATGTCAGGCGATTTGCATTTCAATTAGCTGAGCAAAATAATATAAAGAATAGATTTAATAAAGAAAAGCGAATTGCGGGAAAGAAATGGTATTACGGGTTTATGAACCGGTGTCCGAACTTGAGCCTACGACAACCGAGAGCTACTTCATTCAACAGAGCTACCGGATTTAATCAATCTACAGTTAAAGATTTTTTTGATAAACTTCAGACATCTATGGATATGCATGACATTAACGATGGTCGGCGTGTATTCAACATTGATGAAACGGGTCTCTCCAACGTGCAGAGAAAACCTAGAAAATTTTTGGCATTGAAGGGTAAGCACCAAGTTGGAGCAATCACTAGTGGAGAACGTGGCAACGACCACAGCTGTATGCTGTGCCAATGCTGCTGGCTTATTCGTTCCTCCGCTTATCATATTTAAACGGAAGAGAGCAAAGGATGAATTGAAAGATGGAGCACCACCTGGTTCAATATTTGCTTTCAACCCAGACGGAATTGACATCGAATTGACAAGTGTCAAGACGCCGAAACAAAAGGAGAAAAAGTCAAAAAAGACTCAAATCAAAAATCAAAAATGCAATAAAGATATTGAGAAATGGTTTTGCAAAATCAGCCTCCAGTGTTCCGTAGAGGATATGATACAATGCCTAATGTGTCAAGCCTGGATCCACGAAGTCTGCGCTTGCGTTAGTAAAGGTATACAAAATATATTTGTCCTATATGCAAAACATAAATAATAATTATCTACATGTATTATTATTACTATTATAATATACGATACCTACTATTATTAAATGTACTTTTGTTTCATTGTTATAAAATATTATTATAAATCACCTTGATTGGACCACGTGTGTAAATTATTATTATTTTTTCAAAGTCCAATGATGGAAACCTAGTGGTCCAATCAAGGAGTATGAGGTCCAAAGACGGCAACAAACAAAAATTTGGTTTTCTTGTTAAATCTCGAAAATGGTTAATTTTATTGGACTGATGCTAAGTGTATACATAATAAAGTAAATAATACATTGAAATCAACAATTTGTTTTATTTTATCAATAATATTTGATGAGTTACACCATCACAAAGTTAAGTGGTCCAATCATAGCAACCTTACCCTACCTAGATACCTATCGTTATATCGTGGGTTTCTATTTACCTACTTATTGCTACTAAAGGTTTAGTATAATCTCGCAACTAAAATTAAATAGACATTTTACGCTCACTGATAGGCACGTAGGTATGCCTATCTATTATAATAATATATTATATTGCAGTGGCAAAGGGTGAAGTTAGGGTGTGAAAATCTGTCATAAAAAGTAGCTTTGTAAGTCAAACGTAGGTAGGTATGTGATTTCAAGACAACAATGTATGTATAATGTTCAATGAAATCAAATTTCGGACACTTACACATTACGCCCAGAAAGACCAACATAATAATAAGATAAATTATATGGCCGGGGTGTAAAGCACATTAGTCATGAAATTGCATTTTTCGTTTTATTGACGATTCAAAAAGTCAATAGCATTCTATATAATAATATGTGTGTGTTTAAGCAAATATTATTATGTATGTCGTCAGACTCGGGATTCGAACCCGAAACCAATGAATTTAGTTACGTTATCGCTTCCTCATCCACTCAGCAGGGGGCATAGTTTTTATTTATGTTTGATTATTTCGATATAGTATTGAGTTGAAATCCATTTTAGTGTTGGTACCAAATCCTATGATATTGAGTTATTAATTATGTTGTATGCTGTATTGGAATATATACTTATTTCCAGAACTAACTACGATAATGTAGTAGAGAACTACGGTGTCTACAGTCTACATAATTATTATCATAGTTCATTCTGATGGGCGTACTACAGCTAAAAATGATTCAAATATTCATTATAATAGAGTTCTACCACAAAACAATCAGTTCAATTAATCAAATAAAGTATAATATATCGGGCTATTTTTACATTAATTTCAGATATTTTCGACATGATAGAAATAAAATTTTACAATACAATAAAATTATTATTTCTTAGGTTTTCTCGTTTGACCTACCGTTGAAGTCTTTTAAAAACAATAAGAGAAAGTCGTGGAATAATATTGAGATTTTACATAAGATTTATTGAAATAGCCAACAATATATTTATGTAGGTCTGGAAATATGATGGAATCTTCCATACTTTATTGGTGGGGAGGTAAATATGTTTACAGTTGGTATTAATGTCTAACAGTGGCGAAGGGTGGAGGTAGGCTGTTAAGTTAACGGCAGTGCAAATGCCATTAAATCAAACTTAAATTAATTTAGATATTTTATAGATAGAATATTTTTTTTACCGATTATGGTTTGGTTAGGCATGGCTTAATGAATTTTAAAAAAATAACCAATGTCATCTGTATTATGTAGGTAGGTTAATTCAACGAAAACAAATAAGTACATATGACTGAAAAATGTGCACTATTTTTGTCCAACCGCCCATAGCGTACCTAAACTATTATGGTTTGGTTTAGGCAAAGTTTAAGTGAATTTTAAAAACTAACCACACTATCTATCAGCACTAAATTGTATTCTTAGTTCAATGAAAACAAATACCTACCTACTTATGTTTGACTAACAAAATTTAGTGCGGACTATTTATTTCGAATCTTAACAGCCTACCTCCACCCGCCACCCTTCGCCACTGATATCTTATACGTTGACATTGTTAGTTAGAATTTTAACATCTTTGAAATATGCAGTAGGAATTTCTAATTAAAATTATTGCTGTATCTCTGTTGACGTCATAGCAGAGATATTTGTTTGTGCTCTGGCCTCATTATACATTGTCTCATTAGACTTTGGCTACTTTTGCTTATGCGTATTGCCGTTAGTATGCTTACAACTTACTGATATCTTCTACCTTAGGGAATGTATTCTTATAAATGTATACCTACCAACCTCTCGTACTTATGCTCTGACCGGAGCGGATAGATAAATATGGGAAAAAATAAGCATCGTGGCATAGAGGTATAAATCGTGGTATAAAAAGTAAATAGTTCGCGCATCCTCAAAGGGGAACGTAAGGCAGGTGAGAGAAGAGTGAAGAGAGATGAGGCAGGAAGGTAAAGTGAAGAGAGATGAGGCAGGAAGGTAAAGTGAAGTACCTAACTTAAAATAAAGTAAAGTAAAGAAGTGAAGAAGCAGTCGGTATTTAGGGCCCGAAACTTCGCGGGGATATGTTAATTCCGCCTTTCAGGTTGCCGCGCAACTAATAACAATATGTTCTCAAACTGTGGCTAGTTAGAAGAGACCCATTCATACATTAAAATCATCTAATCAGCGCTTAATTTAGATATATTATGTTATAAGGGGTAATTCATAAATGTCGTCACGCGATTTTTAGTGATTTACCACCCCTCTTCCTATCGTCACAGTTAAGAGCATACATAAGTGAAACGGCAAATAATTGTCAACAATAGGTGGAACGAAATTTCGCAGTCGTCGACAATCGGAGACTGAAAGTCGACGTGTGAGCACGTCAATTTGTTTTGTGATGGCGTCGGAGGAATATATTGTTAAGTCGTGTAAAGATGACTAAAAAACGTTCCGCATGTACCTACCTACTTGAAAAAGAAAACATGCCAATGATTAATGAATATACTATTATTATTACGAATATAATAATAAACATGACATTAAAAGGACGCATGTTGAATTTTTATGACAGATTATATTTCGTTCGGCTCGCGTCATTTGCACAATCCGCGCATCGCATAATCACGATCTTTTTAGACCATGCCTCGGCTGAAGTAGTCTTAATCATGAAATTTTCCACACATTTGACTAAATAAATACACATTTTAACACCCCACGACTCATTAAACACTTAGGATTCTCTGAAATTAATGAATTTTTTATGCTTTGTTGGTTTTGTAACCAAACCTAACACAACCTAACCTATTCCCGTTTACCTCATTCATAACAAATTGGCACATTATATCAGACATCCTTCTCAGTGGTTACCTAGCAGTGGCGAAGGGTGGAGGTAGACTTTTAAGATCAGCCAAAAATAGTGCACACAAAACTTGGTCAGTTATATGTATTGGTTTTCATTGAAGTAAGACTACAATCTACAGTCGGTGTTTTGACAGAATTAAGCCATACAAAACTAAGCCATAATAAATAATAGTCAAAAAATACTCATCTCTCTATAAAATATCTAAAAGTATGCAATTAAATACAATGACATTGTTATCTATTATAGTTTGGTTTAATTAATTAAAAAAAAAATGAACCAATAATATGTGTAGGTAGAGTCTGTATTCTTTAAACTGACGTACACGTCACACGGAAAGCATTGTGCCATCGCGTTCAACTGTTCATGTTTTCAATGGGAGGGAACGAGATGGATGGTGAAGCGGGGGGAAACCGGCACGCCAGCTTATAGAAGACAGATTCTAATATGTATTCTCAATCCAACGAAAACAAATAGAAATACGTATGAATGAAAAATTGTGCACAATTTTGTCGTATCGCCGAAAATTTACCAAAACCATCATGGTTTGGTTTGAGCGAGGCTTAATTGATTTTAAAAAACTAACCAATACCTACCATCTATAAAATTGTAGTATTAGTTCAATAAAAACAAATACGTATGACTAACAAAGTGTATTGTGCACTATTTTGGGCGTATTATAACAGCCAACCTCCACCCTTCGCCACTGTTAGGTACCTATATATCTTCTTTAATTTTAATTACTAGAAATATTTCCTAAGTAATAGTAACAAAAATAAAGCTTGAAAACGCTTTGCAAAGCTCTGCGCCACACGGAGGTCCGCAGGCGGACGATACCCGACATAACCTCACTTTCGGTGACCCGTACTTAAATCTCTGCGCACACTCTGCGATGCCAAAAAATGTTTATACCCAAAAAACCAACACAGACCCAATAAAATGAAAATTCCAACACTGTTAATAATACTTATGAGACTGCAAATATTTCGGCAGGCCGCAAAAGAATATTAGGGTGCCTAACTATAAATCTATATGGAGAAAATTATTTATTCATGCATGCACTGATTGATTTTTTCGATTAATTCCAACTACCAACGTACGAATCGATCTAGTATCTAATAATTACAAGATAAAAATAACTTTTTATATACCACGTTTTTAAATTTTCTGTTGAATCATATAAACTTGACAATTTTATGTAAGTATTATTAATTTAGGACAAATAAAACCATTGTCAACAAATCATTTTCTGCAACAAACAAATATAGAATACTGAAATGTAATTTTGATTTCCATAGTAACGCACGTATATATTAATAATTTAGTTGCTAGGACCACTCCCTTAGCAACCAAGATTAGTGGATTGGATTACGGATTTCTTCCGAAATAACTTTTCATACAAAATAGAATTAACTGAAAATGAATTCAATTCTACTAAAATTCGGCCAAAAGTATTAAAAGAATGCATTGGTATCGTGTTCTGATATATTCTAAAAGTTTCAAATGTCTAGCTAGTCGGGGAGTTAGTTAAACATCGATTGCAAGATTTGTACTGGATAAACAACCACCGGACAAACAAGAATACGAGCTAAGAAAAACGTGGTAAAAATATCAAAGTAGGTATATCTTTTCTAGATTTACAACATCATGTAATTAAAACAAATTAGGTATAAATATTATTGGAGATAATAATGACATACACTACAAGTTCGTGCCTATCTGCTTGATTGGTTATGTTATGGGCTCAATTAATATTAGCTGCAGGGATTTTGTTTAATAAATGTTTGACAAGTTTAAGATTTTAGTCAAATTTATTTTATTCAACGAATAATTCACAAGATTTTAAGAATGTACCATTCTAATTATTAAACATACATAATTTTTGAAAACACTCATAAGAAAATAATATAACCAATAGAAAAAATCTTTTTTGAAAAAAGTAAGAGACCTGGCAGGATCGAACCTGCGTCTCGTGGGTATCGCGCCCTGTGTATTACCACTTCAGTTCGATTCCCGGTTCGGCATCACTTTTTTGTTGTCGTAGGTACCTACCTAAAAGATCTATTTTGTGCATGTTTTCTTTTTTAGTAAATTTTATCAAAGTAGAATACTGAAGATGAAATAAATTTTAAATTCAAATCCCATAAATATGACTGTCCAAAACGTTTTTTCACTATACAGATCCACCAATATAACTTGTACACTTAGTGAGGGCGCCACATACCAACATTTGACAATTATCATTTCATGCACGGCTGCATATTATACATACCTAAATGGCGGGTGGAGATGGGGTAACTCAAATCATATCATTTCATACTTTTTACAACGTTTTTATTAGCTCGTATTCTTATTTGTCCGGTGGTTGTTTATGCAGTACAAATCTTGCAATCGATATTTAACTAACTTCCCAACTAGCTAGACATTTGAAACTTTTAGAATATGAATATATCACGCGATATCAAACACGATGCCAATGCATTCTTTTAACACTTTTAGCCATCGTTAAGTAGAATTGAATTCATTTTCAGTTAATTTTGTTTTGTATGAAAAGTTATTTCGGAAGAAATCCGTAATCCAATCCACTATTATTGGTTGCTAGGGGTCTGAGGTCCTAGCAACTGAATTATTGATATATACTTGCGTTACTATGGAAATCAAAATGAAATTTCAGTACAATTTTTTGATCGTTTAAGCTAGTCAAGTCAAGTTTATATGATTCAACAGAAAATTTAAAAACGTTGTTTTTAAAATTTCTTTTTATCTTGTAATTATTTATACTGAGATGAGCTTAGTTCTAAATTCGAACTCCTGACGACTTATGGCGGTATATCTAGCCATACTTTACCATAGCCCACCTTTCTTCAAAAGGCACCCTTCGCCATTAATTCCTACTTATTTAGGTAAGTACTTTGTATTTTATAAAATTATCATACTACCTAATTTAATAATTGTGCTATGTATTGGTATACTTAACTACCTACTAGTTTAAGTTAATATTATTACTTTATGTTATATATTTTATGTATGTACCTACTTTAAGTAGGTATATAAAACGTTAAAAGTAATAAACTACATAGGTACAATATTATATATAGATACAAAAGCTGCATAAGTTTCATATCAAATTACTTAACATATTATTTCAAAATAGGTCCAAAGCTTCCGTGATATTGTTAATCCTAGAGGGCCGTGGTATGGCGGGATTAGGCCCCGGACACTTCACGCGACAGTCGACAGGTAATCCACACAACCTGTCAACCTAATTCCAGGTGTCGCCCCGGTACAAAACGCGGCAGAAAAAAAACAGAAAAATCCAAAAACAAAACATTAAACCCGAAAATGTATGGCGCCAACCTTTACGAAGATCTTTTATCGGACTTGTTCTGGCAGGGTTGGAGTAATAGTCTGATTTAGTTGATTAGATTTTTTTGGCGAAAACTGGCTACAGTTTTCCCGACAAATGTTAATTTTCAAGTTACACTATGCAAAATAGATCTACCTACATAGAACAAAATACCTACATTCCACATGTTTTTTTTCATTTTGTATAAAATTCCAACCCGTAGTGGTCGAATAAATTTGTGTTTATTTGAAACTAGAGCATGGATCTAACATTTTAACAGATTGATCAAGTGGCTAACAACACCCAGTTCTCGGGAGAAAATATCTTTAGGATTGTATAGAAAATGAAAAAAAATATGGCTGTAGTCAATGGTTGTAGTACAAGATTTCCATTTATTACACTTAAATAACTTGCCTCATGCACTTGACAATGACTTGAATTGACTTGAACATGACAAAACATGCCATGCAATCCCGTGTCATGCAAAATTTTATACCTATACTATTTTCAAAATAACGGTTTTATATTTCACTTAAAAATTATAGTATTTAATTAATAAAGAGATTCTACAAAAATGAATGTTTTATTTTTCCCCTGGCTGTTCTGTTCGTCTTTCGGCATCTTCCGGCACTGTGAGCAATCACCAAAAGGTAAATACACACTGAGAACGAATAGGTACAGTTAATTCTAACTTACATATATATAAAAAAAAATACAATAAAATAGGTAAAAAATTTATCACCTACCTATTTAAGCCAAGGATCACAATAAAGATATAACAAACATTAATATGAATAATTGAAGTGTTTGTACAAAATCGCTATCACTAATAATACAATCAATCAATAGGCGTATACATCGTCAAAACCCTAAAATAGATCATTAGATTTAGATAATAATCAATAATTATAGGTAGGTACCTACTACATTCAAGCCCGGGTCGCAAAAAACGACTACGGAATAGTACAAAACTTAAATCCATTATTATTTAAAATCAAATTCCATCAAGTATCTACCTACTTACCCTCTGTTGATATTGTTAATAAAACATCTATGCATGTTAATTATTTTCTAAAAAATATGTACTTATGTACCTAGGTATATTTATATTTAGTTGTACCGACAGATCGACATTTTAATGAAATTAAAAAAGAAAACATAGCTGGGTGTTTTGCAGTACCTACTGATTACGAACACATCGTCCAAATTATAATAATATAAAGGGATTTCATCAGAATGCTCTGATAATTCGTTTATGCTTAGGTATAGTCTAAAACATTTCAGATACCTATTATATGTAAAACAAACAAGTTAATTCTCATTATAGGTACCTACGTTTTGTCAGATTAATATACTTAAATGTAATATGGCTCCACCCCATTGCTTAGTAACTTAGTTCATGGTCTTTAGAGGGTGTAAATGAATTCCTCGTTCTTCGGGTCTCATTGATCTCTTTTTGTTGATCCTCCGCGGGGACATTATTTAGAACGGCGCCTTATGATCCGGGAACAAGGATACCGTCTACAACTCTACAGCGAGAAAACCGGCACGCCTGTGTTCAAATCCCGCTCATGTAGGTAAATATAAAACATAGTCTAGGTGCATAGCGAAGGATAATGATGGGTTATATGAAATAAACACACTGGTAATTTACCTACTATTCTATCATTCAATATAATATCTTCCATCATTCAATCAATAATACTTACACAATAATTCTAACATTCAATCAACAGTAAAATTCCTTTTTATGTGACATTTATAACAAATTCGGATGACAACGGAGATTTTCAATATATTTTGAGCATATCTTGCGTTTATATTTAAGAAAATACATAATTCAAATTAATTGCTTAATTTTATACCATCAGTGAGCTTTTGAAATTTCATCGGTTTTTGTGTATGTACAACCTATTCATCAGTAGTTATGTCGGATTATCTTCTTATTTCCCGTAAATACCTAACAAGGTGTGCTTTCTCCACAGCCTACCTGTTTCCAAAAGTCACCCTTCGCCACTGGTTCACAGACGTGGACAACTCGTCGATAACCGGAAGTCGTTGCAGTCGGAGTGCGGTTAAAAAGATGAGGGGCTTATTAGTTCACAGTAATAACACGTTGACAAGAAGATCTTGTTCGACAGTAGGTAGGTACCTATTAGCCATTAATATAGAGGAATCATTATTAAATTCAAGACATTTCCATGAAGTGGGGGGAAGGGCGAATGGGTGGACAAACAGATATGTAACAGGGAGGGAACTCAGAAATAATGGAACTGAAATACTTAACGAGTGTGGAGAAGCAGGCAACCAATCTCGAGTGTGGAAGAATACGGGATAAACTTAAACACGTATCAAGAATACTTCATACGTCGAATATTGACAAATGCTTTTCGGTTTATGAACTGACGCTCATTTAATATTGATTTATTAAAGGTTGTAACACACACAATTGCACGTTTATAATGCGTGGTTCATTTTCGTATGACACTCACACATTCAAAACCCTGCGTCAAAATATACTGTATTGGGATATTTATAGCCTATTGGAATTCTATTTATTAATATGTTAAGTGTTAACAGGATATCGACTTTAGAAGTGAAAAAGGGATAAACCCTCAGTTTTTTTCAAAATAGATTTTTTGCATAATTATGTTGTATTTACACGACTAAATACACGTTGTGTCCAAAAGATGTAAGTTGAAAATGCTGATTTATTTTCTAAATTTAGCTAGCAACTTAACAAAGTGACTTGGGAAAATCGACTTAATCATCATTTATTACATTTGTGTGGATTACGCTCTTTTTCCTTTCCAAAATCCATATATGGGTGAATCGGTATGATGGTTTTGTCTAATTTCTCTCTAATTCAATTTCGTACACGTGTTTTCAGTTTTCGTATAAATCATCGGACACAATTTGCAACAATATTATCGTAAGAACGTATTCAGCTTTTATCATTTTAATATAAAAACATAGGTAAGAAGTTAGGTGGTTAGGCAGGTATACCTACATTACCTACCGCGAATATTCAAACAAATCAGGTGAAAACCGGCGCAACCGGGCCTCGAGCCAGTGATATCGAGCACATCAGTTCAAATGCCGCCACATTAGTACCTACCTATCTATATCAGGACTGACCGGATGACCCAAGAATCGGGATAATGAGTAAAATAATACAGAATAAACTCGAACATGAAGCAGTCGAATACGTTTTGGACACTGTGTAGTTAGTTTGTTATATTGACACTTTTTAGAGTTATAAATCAGTTTAGTATCAGTTTGTTTATTAAATTAATGTCGGTATAAGTGGGTTTACCAGCCAGGCGGGAACCACGCTAATTTTCATAGACTATTTTGGGAAAATTCAAGAATGAAAACCTAACCTAACCTAAACTAACAAATAATCCAGTGTATAAGCTATTTTAAAAAATTGTTTGACGCTTGCTTCCTGTAAACCGGCAAGAACCGTAATTTCTTGTACCTGATTAGGAGTGTGTACCTATCACTTAAATAATATATACCTACCTAATAGGAATTAGTAGCGAAGGGAGCCTATTCAAGACAATATGTAGGCTGTGGTAGGTAACTGAAAAAAAGCCATATTTACAGGACTTTTAAATTTTCTATTTTATTTAAAAAAAAGTTTACCTTTTTATAATCTAAGTAATAGATATTACACGAAAAAAAGACAACATATTGCAATAAAAAAGTAAAACTCAACCGTAAAACATTGAGTCAAACACGCTTAAATTATTGTATTAAACCAATATTTACAAAAATTGCTCGGATATAAGCACGTTAGGCTAAAATACCTACAGCATTGGGACACATGATAGTATGACACTGATTTTCGCATTGTACGTGTGTGTTTTTTACAATGCACGTTTTTTTATTATTTAGTGCCATAGCTTGTTACGTACCTACGTATTAATGCCATTTGTCGGTCTAGTTAGGCAAGCGGGCATTCAATTTATTATATCTACAGACAGATGTCGTTGGTAAATTATAATATTTTTGCAGAATATAAAATAATGTAGTGACCTTAATAATTTTATTTAAATATGGTCCCAATATTGAAAGTCGATTTGATATAAATAAAAAGGATTTCAAGTTATACACATTTATATTTTTATAAAAATCGATGTTTTTTAAAATAGTTATAAAAATATTATTGAATAGTCAAAAATCTCTTGGACGATGCTTATAAAACTTAATAAACTAAATGTGATTGATAAATATGACCATAAAATATATGTAATAATAAGATGGGGTCCTGCACCAAATGCACATTTTATTACATTTTTTTACAAGTTTATCTTTGACTTAAAATAAAAAATATTTTTCTTTTTAATGTTTTCACCTACATTTTAATTTATTAGTTAACACAGTTGAAATAGTAAATACCTAATCAAAAAAAATGTCTCAAATTGCAAGCGTATTTTTTTGCTAGGTGCCTTTGGTAGGTAAAGACATCGCCTTAAAACGTCTCATCCAGCAAAAACAATCAAAATGTTGATATTGATAAAATATTATGGTGCAGATTGTCGCAGTGTAAAGGCAGATAAAAATACAAAATTACAAAACTGCTTTCGGCCTGTTACGGCCGTCAATTAGTAGAATGGCGTTGCCAACACGAGCTATCATTTACGAGCGATCGCAGTCGCCGATCGGTTTTTAGTAAAGCCTCGTAAAACTTTTGTAACTTTCCTACCTATCGCCATATTAAGTATTATACTTGCGCTGCGAGATGAAACAAAAAAATATGTGAACGATAATAAAAGACGGGCGCGACCGCGATGTGTTAACATAAAGATCGGCGATCGATAACGCCGGTAGATAAAGAGTTAAGAGCTTTTAAACATTTACAATCTGAGCACAGTTTGAGAAAAGTTTATTCTGATATTACGAGTCTAGTGGCGGATATCTCACAAACTTCGGGTTAAGATGAGATTAAAATTCCTCCAAAAACAATGCCTCTTAAGTTTAAGACCCTAACTTTATTTTTCACTACATTTAAAAAAATCATAAAATGAGAAATTTCGCTTTCTATACTTACATGGGCCCTTATCGCATGAGAGACCGACAGAGACCGTTTCCGGAAATGTGTACGTATGCTGTTCGCCGTATCACACTTCACCGTGAAATGTAGTAAGTATCGGAAATACCTATATGGTCGTATGACGTACCTATAATATTATAGACCATCCAACCACTCCAACCTCTTTCGGTCGTATAGTACCTAGGTACTGAGATGAAATTCATGTCTAAATAAAAAACGGTTCTCGTCGGTTTACATTACAGGAAGCCAGCGGCAAACCAATTTTGAAGATAGCCGAAATACCCACTGGATTTTTTGCTGTGTTAGGTTAGGTTTTCATTCTTGAATTTTACCTAAAACACTGACAAAATACGTAATAAAAACTACCGAAATACAAGAGAAAAACGCTATAGAGATGACGATCATCTCTTTCATATTAGAAAGCTCACTCCGACCTGTGTGTGCTACGGTGAAATGTAATATGTACAATTTAAATGTAACCGAGAGACAGTGTAGTTATTATCACTATTGCGGATGTCTCGCAACAGTTAATAAAATCCACTAGACAATTACGAATATAAATCGAAGGTAAATTTGTAATAGTTACCCTACAGAAAATATTTGATGAAAAATATGCTTTCGCTGAAGGTTTACCATTACAAATCAAGTTATCAGATGGATTTATTAACAATTCAGAGTTTTGATTTATTACCTATCAATAAGTAGGTACTAACAGGGGCGGCTAGGTTCTTGGGGACCATCCCCACATCATTATAATGTCAAAAATACATGTCAAATATTTTTATTATTGTCATAATATAGGTAGATACCTACTTAATCACATGATTAAATGAAATATTTAATTTATTTTAGCCATCTAAACCCATCGCAATTTTATAGGGATATTTGTTATTATACAAATAGATAAAGCAATTATTGTAAATTATGTGATAACATAATGATTATTACGCGGTATTAAAATAATTAGTTAAATTAAAACGCCCGACTTCACGGTGACACCTATGTACAAATTAAGAAAGCTATGGCATGTATTTTCTCTTCCTACAAAGGATGCGAATGCGCTAGCGTTAGTATACGCATACTGGGGAGCGAATCAAATGACCCTAGGTGAATAAAAACGCTCGCTGCATGTGGATGTTGAAAACTTATAATGGTAAGTTTATAATAATCATTATTATTATTTAAGTAATTTTTTTTAAGCACGCTCTTTAGAAGTGATTAAGTAACGACTTAGATAATCAT
The DNA here is from genome assembly GCF_057557595.1 of Rhyacophila brunnea. Taxonomy (NCBI): domain Eukaryota; kingdom Metazoa; phylum Arthropoda; class Insecta; order Trichoptera; family Rhyacophilidae; genus Rhyacophila; species Rhyacophila brunnea. The sequence goes on along the minus strand of NW_028232806.1, from coordinate 34,140,300 downwards.
ATTATTTATTCTGAAAAATTACTCATTTCCTCATTAATAAAATCATATTATTATAAGTAGATTGATACATAATGTATATGGTAGGTATGTATATTTAATAGTGAATGGCTAAACCCCACCACCTATAAAGTCGTCGAGCCGCCACTGAGTACTAAGGTTAGATTATTTTGTTCTTTTTCATTATAAAGCTTCCAAGAATATAATGTGCTAGATTTAGTGGAAATACTATAAGTAGATAATGTATGCGCCTGTGATGGACGAATGATAGCGTGTCCGCGTATGAAGTCACGGGTCTCAGGTTCGAATCCCTTGTCAGGTAAATTCAAACAGCGTATAGGTAGGTAGATTGAATATAATTTTCATATATTAATATTGAATAATCTAGATAAGTATAATTTAATGTCGTGTTTTATTTTAATTAATGAGTAGGTATATTTAAAAATAATTACAAGATAAAAAGAACTTTTTATATAGTACCTACGTAGGTACTACGTTTTTAAATTTTCTGTTGAATTATTATGCTCAATATGCTCAAACTTGTACTTGATATGAAGTAAATAAAAAACAAACAAACATAGAATACTGAAATGTCATTTTGATTTCCATAGTAACGCATGTATAAATATATTAATAATTTAGTTGCTAGGACCACCCACTTAGCAACCAATAATAGTGGATTGGATTACGGATTTCTTCCGAAACAACTTTTCATACAAAACAGAATTAACTGAAAGTGAATTCAATTCTACTTAAAGATGGCTAAAAGTAGTAAAAGAATGCATTGACATCGTGTTTTGATATTATATTCTAAAAGTTTGAAATGTCTAGCTAGTCGGGAAGTTAGTTAAAAATCGATTGCAAGTTTTGTACTGGATAAACAACCACCGGACAAATAAGAATACGAGCTAATAAAAACGTTGTGATAAATAAATACCTAGGTACCTACACACCAAGGACAGATTCTTCTGGCATATCATTAATTGAAAGTAACGATACGTAGTCGATACCAACTATTAAATGAGTCGCATGAACTGCTAATAGAATCTGACCGATTCTACCGACCTCGTCTAAACAACTTATGTATTTTGATATAGGACATATTATGTCCTATATTATTGGACTATAGGTAGGTAGTGTTTACTTTTATGTGAACAATATTCAAGATTCCTACCTTGGTGGTAGGTTAAACTAATAAATATTATAGATATTTACTTTGATTATCTATTTCTTATTTATTTATTAAAAAAATGAACATACCTACAATTAATTTAAATCGTGGAAACCATCCGAAAAAGAAAGCCGATAAAAATAATTATCATTTTAATTAGAACTTCTTTTTAATTGAATGTATTTTGGTCACTAATGATTATTAGAAGTGCTTAAATGAAATTGTTTTTATCTGAAAAGGGTTGATTGGAAAAAGTTATCTATAAATACATTCCGTCGAGGTAATTTTTAATTGATAATTTACCTGAATTATAAAAAATATATCAGACACAGGTGATTTAAGAATATTTATTTAATAACTTTTGTGTAAACTTAATTGTCGACGCAGGTCATTATGAGTCGGGGCCTATTTTAATGTTCTATTCTATTCTATTCTATTATACTTTAGTCGTTGTTAATTCGAACGAATTTCTATGAGTAGGTAGCAGTGCAAAAATGTCGATGAAGGGCGTTAAGATCCGACATAAATAGTGCACACTAAACTTTGTCATTTATATGTAGGTATTTGTTTTTATTGAATTAAGACTACAATTTGCAGATAGTGTTGATTACTTTTTAAAATTCAATTAAACCAATCCATAATAAATCATCATCATCATCAGGGGCGCGACAACCCGGTGTGGGTCTCGGCCTCCTCCAACAGCTTAAATTCGGTACCCCCAGAACATGGCAGTCACTGGCAGCTCCATCCAACCAGCGAATCTTTGGCCTGCCTTTTCTTCTACGCCCTATTGGATTGCTGGACATCACTCTCTTTGCCGGTTCATTATCAGTTATACGATGCACATGACCTAGCCATCGCAGTCTCCCAATCTTAATTGAATGAACTGCACTGCAATCTTCGTATAGCCCGTAGAGCGCAGCATTATATCTTCTCCTCCAATTGGTGCCGTCCCTGATCGGTCCATATATACGGCGGAGAAATTTTCTTTCGAAAATGTTATGGGCTCGTTCATTTCGCAGAGTTAATGTCCAGGTTTCCGATGCGCAGGTGAGCACTAGCTTTACAAGTCGTCGCTATAGGATTTGTTTCCCGAATATCCATTTTTGTCGAAATCGACATTTTAATGCAGTTCATTTTCTTTTATCGAACTTTACCGAAATAATTTATAAAAACAATATATTTTTATCTAGGAACAGAGATATTTTTTAAAAAAATATCCACAGTGAGTACTTGTAAATAAAACGCATTTTCTGTGCATTTAATGATTTATACCAGTATATCATTCTTGGAATATATTCTGAGATAATGTTGCAATCATACAGTGTAGAAAGAATGATTGATACATCTACTGATATTTAAATATACGACAATGAAATTTGTTTTTCGTGTCCTGTAAAATTGACATTTGGTCTATTCGGGAAACAAATCTTATACCGACGAAGTATTAGTAAAGAGTGCTTTTAGTTCGGCAAGCCATAGTAAAAAATATTTGTCTATCTATAAAATATCTAATATTATTTGCCATTAAATTAAATCAAATAAGTAAATATAATTTTGGTTATTTTATAAATAAAAATAATATTTTTTATTTATATTGATCTAGGGCTTAATGAATTTAAAAAAAACTATCCAACACTATCTGTAATTGGTAATATCCTATATATGAGTACCTTGGTATCAAAGTGGGACAAACGCCACCTCCCACTAAATTCATGTTTTAATTGATTATGGTAGTGCAAGTGATGCTCTTTTCAAAAAATCCACCAAAAGTATCAAAAACGGTAGTTTTCATAGAGATTTTTGAGTTTAAAGTTGGTATGTTATATGAAAAACGGTCACTTTTCACACATGTTTGTGAGTCTCCTGTAAAATTTTGTAAATGGCTTATGTCCTACTTTGATACCAAGGTACTCATATATTCTTAATTCTACAAAAAATACGTATTATGACTGAAAAAGTGTGCACTATTTTTACCACAACTTTTATGATTCGGTTAGGCAGGGTTTGATTGAATTTTAAAAACTAACAAGCACTATCTGCAAATCGTGGTATTAGTTAAATGAAAACAAATACGTATGACTGACAAAGTTGAGTACCTACCTACCTATGCACTAATTTTATTTTGGATCTTAACAACCTCTCTCCACCCTTCGCCACCGGTAGGCAGGGAGTTTATTTTTTACAAACCTGGACAAAATGGCATTATTTACATGCAAAATAAACACATATTATAGAAAATCAAATTTCTACCTTGAAATATAGGTATTAAGCATAAGTACCTAGGTAGGTACTTAACAAAATTTGCATACAAGTTTATTACTAAAAATGAAAGAAGGCAATATTTATTCTGAGTGTCTATGGGCAGCATTTTGCCTAGGGATGTCTCAGTTGAATGCCAATCTACATTCTTCAATATAGCGATACCAGATGGAGCATACAACCCCCGTATATAATAGTACCTCTACCTATAAGTATCATCTGTTTCACAATTATTTTATCACAAGTAATTTGAAAATTTCAGTGCGTTTATACTCACTTGGCAGCAGGTCGCATTCCATGTGGTGCCTCGAGTTGACCAGGAGGGTCGGCTGAACGAGAGCCGCGCGGTGTAGGCTATTTGCCTCCGCGATAGCTATGTTTGTCATCACCATTCACAGGAGGCAGTCACAGTCACCGATAATATTCGAGTCCCACCAACTTTGACAGGGGATTGGCAACCGATTATGATATTTTTTTAAATAATTTATTTTTAATCACTGTGTTTATTTTATGTCGATTGGCTAAAAAATAATTCATTGTTATAATAAAATAATGTGGGATTATTAATTATTATTACAATGATTTAATACCTATTGATGGTGCGATATGCCTTGCAGATGTGAATACATCATAGATTCGAATTATGCAATAATTTAAAAAAATTGCATAGATAGCAGGTACGTAATTAAAATTACATACACTTACACATGTACTACTTAAGTATATTAAAAGCTACATAGTATATAAGTACGTATGTAGGTACCTACCTAGGTATCTGTGGCTATCTAACAACATCTGAAATTTGTACCTATTCCTAGCTTAAAGAAAACAAATAAGTAGGTACTCATGACTGAAAAAGTTTGCACTAGGTATGTTTGTCGGATCTCCACAGCCTACCTTAACTCATATCTTTGGTTGAGGTAGCGTTTAGTTAAATTTTAAAAACTGATTAACCGTCTGCAATTTGTATCTACCTATTCATATTTCAATGAAAACAAATAAGACGTATGACCGACAAAGTTTAGTGTGTATTATTTATGTTGAATCTACACAGCCTACCTCGACTCTTCGCCACTGGTAGGTATGTACCAACTAATTTATTTATCATACATGGCAGAGTAGCGGAGTTGGGATGGAGCGTGTAGTTTATCAATATGGCTCCAATAGTTAAAACAAAGCATGCAAAAAAACTAACCATAAGTACGAGTGAGAAAGCATTTCTTACACGTATGATCTCCACAATGTGCGTTACAGTAAGATAGAAGACATATTAATAAATTAAAATTAAACAGTAAAGTTTTAGAATGAGACACCATTAAATACTAGTTTGATGAATGCACTTAGAGCAAACACTACGAGACGTGTTGCTGGAATATATAGATAGTTTTTATGTGAAATATAAGGTTAGGGTACCTACATATATTTTTAGTTAATTTAGTAAAGACTATGGTTGAGATAACATAATGATAAACATGATGATAGTAAGTATGACATGGTAAGTTAATAATATAAAAAAAATCATCCTAACCAAAGAAAACTGTTGTATATATGCGGACAATACACTCTCTCTTTAGTATTACTGCTCCGAGGTTAGCATGAATTTAAACCCCATGGTCGACGATATTCATTAGTTTCAGCTTATCTAGTTAAAAATAAATCATGCCACAATCATTATTATTCCTATTTCACATTTTATATCTACGATGATCGGTTTCATTTAACCGCATTATCAATTAGGTATTTTTTATAAGAATATAATGACACAACTATGAATTAAACTAATTAGATATGATATCGTTTCTTTATATACCTACCTAATTAATTATTTTGGCTTTCCAACAAGATTGGCATCCTAATAAAAAATCAATAACCATTGAATAATATAACCTTTACTTATACTTAATTAACCCATTACAAGAGTGTAATGACAAATGTGTGGATGCGTGACACTGTAGGTAGGTATCTAATGCTAATTCTAGAATACCTATAGGTACCAGTGGCGAAGGGTGGAAGTAGACTCTTAAGATTCAACATAAATAATGCACACTAAACGTTGCCAGTCAAACGTATTTGTTTTAATTGAACCAAGACTAGGTAGTTTTTTTAAATCAAACCCTGCTTAGCCCAGGCCATGGTAGATAATAGTCACAACATATTCGTTTAGACATCAATACAATAATATCTAAAATTATGCTATTAAAGTAACCATGCATAATTTTAAATATTTTATAGACAGAAGAATATTTTTTATCGATTATGGTTTGATACATCATCTGTTATATTGGTTCCATGGCAAAACAGAACAGTGACAAAACAGAACATGACAAAACAGAACAACGATAAATTTAATATAACTACCTATGACCTTTCAGGAAAAATATAAATTTAATATTGAAATTGTCCTATCTCTAATATGTTGATAGATTTTCAATACGCCATAATAAATCAAAGTCACTGTTCTGTTTTGTCATGGTATTTTTTGTCCGGTTACCGTAATAATATGTATTCTTAATTCAACGAAAACAAACAATAGTATGACTGAAAAAGACAAGTAGTGTGCACTATTTTTGTTGGAACACCCATAGCATCCCTAAATTATTATAGTTTTGTTTGGGCAGAGTTTAATTGAATTTTATAAACTAACCGGCACCATCTGCAAATTGTATTGTTAGTTCAATGAAAACAAATAAGGACGACTGACAAAGTTTAGTGTGCACGATTCATCATTGTATTGCCACTGGATTATACCATATAGGTAAGTACCTATTATAAACCCTTATGATCTGTTAAGATTTCACACTAATTGAACATACCTACTTAAATGAAGAATATCTACCTGTCTTATTGTGATGTTCTTCAATTGAACCTAATCATAGATACCTATCCAAACTCTACCAATGCACCAAAATTAGGAGATATGTAATCCCAAATACATACCTATTAGGTACTTGATTTGCAGATATCCAGATCGAAGAAATTTACTAGGTATCTAGGTAGAGGTGAATTTAATATTTAAGACGGTCAATAACACCAACATAATATTTGTTATCCGATAGAATTTGCGTTATATGGCTATCCATTGGCCGATATAAATAGTCAGTATTATCAGTCATTTTAATTAAATTTTATTGTATATAATCTTTTAGTTTAAACTATTATTTTGATCACAAAAAGCTACACAAAACCTAACTAGAGTTTAAGTAGGTGCCTATTATAACACCTAGTTATATACCACTATAATACTTAGGTATGTACTTATATGTAAGTAGGTAGGTGTACAACCTTACTATACTAATATCTAATTAAATAAAAACAGTTAGGCATTCACTCAGATAGATCCATAGTTTATTATAAATATGTTCTAACTTTACTGTGGATATAATTTACGAATACAATATTAGGTAACCAGTTAAGGGACCTATTCAAAATGTCACACTGTGAAAATGACAAGATGATCAAGAATAAAATGATATTTTTTTAATGAAACGTAGGTAGGAAAATACCTACCTACGTAACATACTCTAAATATGTATTAAATTTTAAGGAGATCAGCCGGTTAGTATCTAATGTTATAATGAATAGTTTAATAATAAATATAGGTAATGTTTACCAATGGAGTTTTAATAGAATTAAACTAGTTTTTTTTTTTGTAAAGCACTTTTGTTTTGTATGTGAGTATTTTAATTATTCACTGTTAACTTTATTGATCAGGAAATTTGTAGTTATTAATAATTTTATATCAAAAGTTAAACATATTGATTCACACACATACACTGCCGCGATCTGAATACACACGAACACGACACATCGATATTGCAAAAAGAAAAATAGCGATACACACACCCAACATCGGCGGCGGTCGAAACCAGACTAACCATAAATGTATAGAATTCAGTTCTGCCTTCCGATTATGAAAAATGGACCCGCCTATTCGGCGCGATCTCATTGGTCGGATTTGAAATTGGCCACGCCTCTTTATGGAATTTTCGTCAGCTGTGAACGACAAAATGGTTGCTTGGGCTTTCGAGGGAGCTTTGCCCATGCGCAGTCGTGACTGGGGTATAGATTATTATGACGTACTTGGAATCAAAAGCTGCATTTTTTACACTAAGCATCTTACGTTTTCAGTAGACGTTGTTTCGATATGACTGTTTTTCGGTCTTGTGTATTTTGTTCTTAGTTTGAATTATCGACGTTCAGGATTCGAATTTCGAAGATTATTTAAATTTAATTATTTGGATATTCTTAGATGCATCCTAATATTATACAATATAGATACTTAGATGATAATAATAATATCATTCTAACTTCTTATCCACGCAGGCTTTATAGAAATATTTATTTGATCCCTATGCAATAATCATGCTATTCTTTCCTACCCTTGGCGTGTTTATAGGTAGGTTGTTAGTTTTCCACAAATATTTAGGTAGGTAGCTACCTAACTATTCACATCAGACAAGACAAGCTACTATTTTGATTAACTCGAAGGCTTTTTTTGACTAAGAAAGCAAATTTTCAGCCTAGTGACAATTCATCGAGAAGATCGAGAATTTCGGAGAAATAATTTTTCGAGATTCGAGATTAACCTTTTCTGAATACGACAATTAAATAAATATGTAGGTGGTGAAAATATCACCCACAGTGTCGCCCAAAATGGCCGCGCGGCTTAAGCGTCGGCCTAAAGCGTCGTGAGTCCCAGGTTCGAATCCTGGGTCTAGCAAGTACATACATATACATATTGTTTTTCAATTTGTGTTCATGAGTCAGAGTATGGACGTAACCTAATAGGTTGAGCAAGTGGCTGACATCAATTTCGCGTAAAAACAAAATCTGTTAATGCAAACCTCCACTCTATGGAGGTCCAAATCAATAAAAATTATATATGATCGGCATGGGCCCCACATCCTGAAGCGGACCCCAGGCTAGGATCTTTGGCGGGCCCCCCTACCTATCACTAAAGATAAAGGCAGTTTGACGCTCTGCAGTAGCGTTTTCCAAATCGTGTACCTACGCGGTAAAGTTAACGTGATTTAGTGTTTTTTGTATATTTTAATAAATCTATTTGAATTATGGAGTTATCGAGTAATGATACGTACCTACCTAATTAAATATTGTATCGTAGAACCACGTAATTTTAAATAATAACATTATTGAAGAAAAATAGCCCCGCAGGCCTCTTTTTTTTAATATTAGAGAGAATTTTATTTGTGATGTGTGTTTATATCACTTATCTGGTTGACTCGCCACGCCGGTCCCTTCCTGAGCCAGGCCCCCTAAGCTAGAGCCCTGTCAGCCCTCCACTTTGTGGGGACCATGATGATCGGACATGGTCGACAAAAAAAATGTCAACGCACTTCTTTCCTGTAATCACATTCTGTACCTAAGTACCTACCTAACTAACAAAAAGTTATATAGTACGTAGATACCTAGTCAAGGTATGTAGTACCTAATAGAAGTGAAACAATCACAAACGCGCATGATTTGAGAAAATCACACACCTATCTACCTACCTACTTACCAACCTAAATAGTAAATATATTGTGACCTCACCGGGTCGAACCTGGAGCCCCCGGATGAAAGGCCAGTGCATTGCGCACCGCCGTACTCAATAATTTGTGTAGGTATGTTGTTTATGCATTAACAAGTGTTTTTTGTGTAGGTACCAACAAATAGGCGAAATGCAATAATAAGATTTGACCCTGCAACGAATTTACATTTTATTACATTTTTTTACAATTGTAAGTTTATCTTTAAGAGTAAAAAAAAATAAAAAATCTTTTTAATGTTTTCGGATACATATTTATTAAATAATACAGTTGAAATTGTAAATTATCAAAAAAAAATCTCAAATTGCAAGCTTCGTATATTTCCGCTAGGTTCTCTACTGGCATGCGTCTCCCCCTTAAGATGGTAGGCTTCAAATAATCGCCTAGTATGGAGTCTTCGCCACTGTAGCATACCTAGAAATGGTCAGTAGGTATTGTACACACCTACCAATATATTATATTCTATACTCTATACCAGTGGTGCACAACCTATTTTAAATGGTTAGTAGGTAGGTACCTACCTACCTACATATTATCAGCTTCCAGCTAGCAAAGGGTGGAGGTAGGCTGTTAAGGTCCGACGTAAATAGTGCACAATAAACTTTGTCAGTCAAACGAATTTGTTTTCATTAAATTGACTACAATTTACTGAACTTAGGATTGTATTTTACTTTTTCATAATAACAATTTCACTAAAAAAAGACAACGTGATATTTTATAAATAGATAGATATTTTACTAAAAAAGGTGATGCTTATCCGAAAATCGAACTTGCGCTAATCTACGCAAAGGCGTAGTCGTTAGAAGCACGACTCGTTTCATATTATAAGTACCTACCTACCTAGTGAACCAGACAAAAAATCAAAGACAAATCGTGTCCAAATCATCCAAAAATCTATAAATTAACCCAAGCTTTTTGCGTGTGTTAGTAGAAAAATCTATAGACTTTGAGACCTACAGTCTATACCTATATGTGTAGGTGAATCCTAAATTCAGTACATTAAGTTATTGTAGCCAGATGGCTATAAGTGGTAGGTAGATATTAGATACCTAAATTAAAATTAAGAGCATGCATAAGTTAAACGGCAAATAATTTTCAATAGTAGGTGGAACGAAATTTCGCAGTCGTCGCCAATCGGAGACTGACATTCGTTAAAGTGCCCACCACCACCCGTCATATATGCACAGCCGTGGATATGCACGGCCGTTTTCTATGACGCTTTAAACGTGTCTGAAAGAAGTGATTTTAAGTGCTCATTCCGTCCCGAAACGGAGCCGCACGGGACTGATACTGCAACCATGCACCGTAGTGCTTAAAGAAGAAAGTTAAGAAAGATTTTTTTTTGTTTTCTGGACTGGCCTGCTGTCCGCTGACGTTAAGCGCTTTGTGTACCCGCATACTGAGTGTCACGAATTGAAATGGATGAGTCTACAGAAGAGTCGGGACTATCCCGCTCCCCATACAACGCTGCAAATTTCTCGAATGCCGCAAAGTTGGCCTCGGTTGCTATCAGATCTCCATGACCAATTGGGCCCGTGTGAGGACGGACCCTGGCAGACAGCTCCGCTCGTTCGAGTTCCATAAGTGGGTAATCCCAGAGGATGTGTTCAACATCTTAGTGGTCATGCCCGCAGGTACAACCCGGCCCATCTACTATCAAGCCAAACTCGTGGAGTCTGGCGGCGAAGTTGAGTCTGTCGAGGTGTGAGCACGTCAATTTGTTTTGTGATGGCGTCGGAGGAATATTCTTAAATCGTGTAATCTGTAATCGTGCGATTTCTGAAAATAAATAACTAGACAAGCAGATTATCGATACCTAACCTATGCTGTTTAATAAAACCTTCTACTCACCTACTCATCAGCAACATCTTCCTGGCTACGTGTTAAAACTGTCAACTAACATGCTCCGCCCATTTTTAACCGCACTTCCATTATTAACTAACAAGCTCCTCCCATTTAGTAGGCAACAGCGCCTGTAAGCGTAGCCAAGAAGATGTTACAGGAGAGTAAGTACCTAATAGTTCATGTTTTAGCCCAATATATCACATCGTGTGGACGGTGCACATTTTATTGCTATGCTACGACAAACTGCTACGCTTCTACGTTATAAGATTATGATTAATGGCTCTACGAACCTGAGCATCATTTTCTACACTATACCTACACAAATACTTAGTTATATCCCTCCTTTATTTATTTATTTATTTTCTAAGCGGCTTAACAATTTTATTAGTTGTAGGTACTACCTAAACCTCTCTGCTTAAATGTATCAGTACGTAGGTACCTAGGTAGGTAGTTAGGCATTTAATTAAGTGGGTAGGTTTTTACAGTTTCTAACTTTTTATAATCCATGTTTTTTTCTAAACTTTAGGCAATCCATCTATATTAATTATACCTACATGATTTTTATTTTATTTAAAAAAAAAATCAGAAAAAAATATCGGTGTGTGTACCTACTTAGTAAGTACGCGTTAGAAGTTATACTTCTTTGGCGTAAGAAAACAAAAACAAAACTTGTGATAACCCAGATTCTTCGACTAGCTCTTAATTATATTGTTAAATTACACACTTAAGAAAAAGGACCGCTTATTGGAACGCCGTTGGTTTATCTATAAACTATAAATTATATGACGAAATTATATAATGGTTCTCGTTGTTTCTATTTTTAAAGTACCAAATGTCAATCTGAAGTTTAATCGCTTGTTTACGTAAGGCATTGTAAATGGCCGACAATAATAAATTCGTTTCCTAGGCAACGGAACAATTCTTCGTACATATAATAATAAATTCGCTGCTTAGGCAACGGAATAAACTATAATATTATACTGTATAATCGTCACGATTGCATTATCATACTGTGGAGTAAAAGCTGTGCATTCGGCTGATAACCGAACAATCGTGGTTCGAATCCAATCGAGTGCGATTTTTTTCGTGTGAAAAAATAAATTATGTGTCACATGCCAAAAATACACTTTGATCTGATTTTCCAAACGCGTCTAAAGAAGTAGGTATAACTTCAAAAATATGTCGAATAAATCTTTTATCAATCTATGATTTTTAGAAATAGTCAGTAACAGTAAAAAAAGTCCCGGGTCAGCAATGAATAATGCACCCTTTACTTAATACAAAACTTGTAGATACCTATGCACCATGGCCCCCACATCGTGAACCTACTACTATCTATCTCACAACTGCTCGACCTTCCACGTGGACTCTCCTAATCCTGGGCCCCCAGGCTAGACCACTGCCGGCCCACTTTTTAGGCGCCATGCTATACACATTTAGATACTAGGTACCTAGGGGAATAGGACAACTGGACGCCAGGACAATTGGACGCCGCACTGTCGTAGACACGTATACAGAACGTAGACGAGGAATTTTAATCAGTTTCCATCTACTACTTTTAGGTAGTTTTAATTCATTTTACACTTAACTTTTTATTGCGGATTGCGAATTACCATGCCTAAGGCTTTATATAAAATAAAAAAACTTTTTTTTTCGTTGGAACTTAAACATAATATGCACGATTAAATCATTATTTATTTACGTGTGCATATTTAAATTCTCACCAACTATTAAATCATAATATTTTAAATATAAAAAATAATGATAACTATTTTTTTTAATAGTAGACCTATAAGTAGGTACCTAACGTCTATTTATTTCAAATTGCGTAGCGTCCAGTTGTCCCGGCACCAAATCGTCCTAGACCCGTACCTAGGTACCTAAGTACCAATCTATAACCACCAAGTTCGATGGTGTCCGGTTATCAACATAAAAACGTTGGGCGTCCAAACTGGATGGAAGTGGCTTTAGCATTATACAGACCTGGATTAAGACCTAGGTACATAGGGATGTAGCACATGAAGTAGAAATAACATGTGAGTGCATGTTATTTAAGTATGTACCTACATACCTACAGGTAAACAGAGAAAGCAATAATGCTTTAGCGTCCGGTAAATCATTTTGACAAAACAAAACGTCCGCTTTTAAAGATTCATCAATATGTTCAACCACACAACATACGGCATCATGAAATCAGTTAGGTAACTCTGAAATTGAGTATCTATATGTAATTCTTGAATAACATATTCCCGAACTCCGAAATCAAACGCCCAACTATCCCTGAGATAAAATCTCATTACGAAAATGGTATTCTATTTTTAAAAGAATGTTCGAATTTTAAATTCTTTATTTTTGATAATATCTAACCGCTCAATACAGAATATGTACCTACATAATAAAGTGGAACGTCATTTTGACATTCCGTGACGTTTGGGATGACTGACGAAACATGACGCAGTAAAAATATGGTTTTATTTTTGAAGTTACTACATTTCCATCCCACGCAATATTTTAATTTAAAATGTTGCGCTTCATTAAATCAAGACAAAAAAAATCACAAATTTTAAAGATTCTAAGCTAAAACAAATACCTATTTATTGTTTGAATCAATACCTAGGTACCTACCTACTTATTGGTCAGTAGTAGAAGAAGAGCTAATAATTTCTCCAGATTTGAGAATTCAAGAATTCAAATTCTATATTTTTATTCTCGAGAATTCTGGATTGGCTTGTTGGTTTCTCGGGTACCTATATCTATACTTACCTATTTATTTTTTAATTGTCGGCCGATTGAATTCGAAAATCTTTTTTAAGGGTTTTCATAATGCCAAATTACACTATCAGATTTTCGAATGATCGTCTGCCATGATCTCTCGAAAGTCCCGATCATGGAATGTGACGTGTGTGTGAAAAGGATCGTTCATTAACGTGGTTCAAAATAGAATAATTATTCATATTTTTTACTCACGACTCAATAAAAGAACGGTGACAGTTTAATCGACAAACACGTATGTTCTCGACTGGCTTATAGGTAGGTCATGGCTTGCACATCCTGAAGCGGGCCCTCAGACCAGGATCTTAGGCGGCCCCCCCTACCTATCACTAAGGTTATAAAAATTCAGTGTAGTTGTCGACTATCAACATACATTAAACAAAAATTACATCGCACAACTATATATTTTAAAATGGTAATAATTATAAAAGAAAATAGCGCCGCAGGCGACTTTTTTTACTATTAGAGCATATTTAAGATGTCTGTTTATCTCAATTATGTGGTCGACCCGCCACGCCGGGGCCCCTAGGCTAGAGCCCTGTCAGCCCCTCCCCCTTGTGGGGGCCATGAGGTAGGTACGCGGAAAATATGAGAGTTATGTATTGTATTTTAACCACAACCCGAATCCGAACGATCCGACGATCCAAAATGACATTTCTCGATTGGATAGAATCGGCACAGACGATCGGTAGGGCGATCGGGGCAGACGATAGGTTTGAGAGTCTGCCGGTCAAATTGGAGCTTTACAAAAATGTATGAGATGAGCCATGAAAATGACACGCAAGCGAGAGAGAGAAATAATTAGACTCTTTGATGATTCAACTCTTTCATATAATATTATAATTACTAGCTGATCCGGCAAACGTTGTTCTGCCATATAAATTATTTCTAGTGAATATTTTGGTTGTTAAATAAAAAAATAACGAATGTATCGTAAGTGTGTGGGGATGGGATCTATGACAGAAAGAGAAATAGAGCGCTGTAGACGATGACCGCCGATAAAAACAAAAAAACATCAACCATTCATTTTCTCAATTCAAAATGAGTAATGATGTTCATAATGAATGAATTACCTGTGACAGGATCTCGTTGTTTAATGTTTATGCAATATCCGTCTTGTCCCTTCCAGAAAATTAGCGGATATTGGAGAGCGTCGTATGAACGGTGTGTGTCAGCGATGAACTCCAGATTATTGTTTCTTCTTTGAATTACGATTTCTCGCGTCGATGTGCGGTCGCCAACCATGATTCCAGCAATGTCGTCAACAACATGCGCATTGAATCGACGCACGTGCTCTCCAGCTGGTGTTTTATCAGGATTGATGACAATAGCGTGAATGTCACTTTGCAATTCGTGCATGTGTGCTTTGAAGAATTTCAATAATTCATTGTGCTCATTCAACAGGGCGTGTAGTTTGCCAACGATGCGCCTGGCATTAGGCAAATTGAGGCTATTGTAGCCACAACGTGCATCCACATGATTGATGTCCTCACCGCCCATGAAGTAGATTTGTAAAAATTTATGTGGTTCGTTTGGCATTGGCAGCAATGAGCCTACTTTGTGGTATACTTGGCCGTTGATTTTGAACGTAGAATGGAATTGTTGACCATTTGCCGCAATATTGTGAACTATTTCTGTTGCTCCGAACGAAGTCATTTAGAAGCATGGATTGAAAGTGCGAATGGACTTCAGGAACAGGTTTGAATCTGGAACCGTGCCGATGAGCAAGCCGTTCAATGGTTCTGGTGGTATCTCAATTTCTGGTAGTTGCACTTTTCCTGATGCGCAACACATCCCGGCTGACTCATGTTTGAATTTGAGCGCATGACAATGGGGACATTATTTGTCCATAGCACCAATCAGCACTTTCGGATGAGCGGAATATTCAATATCTGGCTCGTACTTGAATGCGTAACGAAGGAACGAAGCGGATGTAAATGTTCGATGTACTTGTTGGCGTTGTCGCTCATTTGCTCTGCGTGTCGTCGCTATAGGATTTGTTTCCCAAATATCCATTTTTGTCGAAATCGACATTTTAATGCAGTTCAATTTCTTTTATTGAACTCTACCGAAATCATTTATTAAAAAATAATATTTTTTTATCTAGGAACAGAGATATTTTTTTGAAAAACTCGAATACGCCATGTTAAGTTACAATTACTCCGTGTTGTTCTCCCGAATGTCCAACTATTCGTACCTGAATATCCAAGTTAATTTTGGTCGAAATAAATCTCTGGCTGAGTTTTTATTTCCCGAATATGACTTTTAGCCAATCAAACCGCGCTGACGCCGTGCATCTCGCTCCCACATTCACGCTGTCTAGCTCTAAAACAATCACGCCCACTTTCATATTTTTCGGCCGTCTGGAATCCTCTTTCAAATTTCGTCTTATTGATATTGTTTTTAAAGTTACTATTGTTTTAATAGTGAATTCATCTAATTTGAAGAGATCGTTTATAGCTGATACATCACCAGTTTGCCCATAACTTATAGTAAAGTTATGGAAGTGAGTATTTTAACCTAAATAACTGCATTTTGTTTTGATAAATGACACAAAATCCCAACGGTTATATGAATTCTACAGTATGACCCGGCAACTACTATGACGTAAAAAATTATTATTATTTCAAATTATTATTAATCAAACATTGTTTGTCTTTATTTTACTTTTAATCTAGGTATTTCTATGAAAATAAAGGCGATGCTATGATTTATTTTTGAATGCGCTGATAGTTAATTAAATTTAATATGTATGTTAGTAACTATTTATTTGGTGAATATTATATACTTAGGATATTGGTACCTACCTAATATTAGCAGCCAATGGTAATTAATTTATAGATGCTATTATTTTGTGTTGTCATTCCAATAGTAAATATATAATATTTATTTGGTGGTTTGTAATAAGTTTAATTGTTAATTATAGAAATATATAGGTATAATAATATACAGATATAAATACATAGTTTTTTTTTTTTTTTTTTGAAAAAGAATTAATATAAAATTGTTAGCAAGTACGAGTAAGTACCATCATAAAATATTGGAGAAATCCGTGACGTCGGTTAGTAATTGAAGTAGTAGATACCTACTTTTATTTAATAAACAAAAACCGATCGCCAATAGTCGCATGATTTTGAAGAATACTGATGAGCAGGTATTAACAGGCCAATAATTAAAGTTTGTCGTCATAAGTATGTCACCTCGTAGCATAGTGGATAATTCGTGGACTTGGTCGTAAACCCAGGAGATGCAGGGACGATTCCTGCCGGGTGTCTTACTTTTTTCAAAAAGATTTTTTATATTGGTTTTAATATATTTTCTCAGAAGTGATTTTCAAAATTATGTATGTTCAATAATTAGAATGGTACATTCTTAAATCTTGTGAATTATTGGTTAAAAAAAAAAGATTATTAAAAACTGTTTTATTACTTATTACGAAAAAAACCGAAAAAAGCGAATGCCGCATGTTATTATTACCTACGAACTTGGGTTATTACGATCATTAGGTATTTAAATAGTAAAAGTAATCAATACCAATTATCGTGTAAATAAATATAACATTTGAGGTGCGTACTTTTTAACCACTCAGTAATCCGTGGGCCGTGCAGCAATACGCTACGGTCTTAAGTCCCGAACGTCCATGTTTTGTCCCGAATATCCATTATTCTGAGAGAGCGCTAAAAATTTCCCGAATATCCACAACGAGTACTTGTAAATAAAACGTATTTTCTGTGCATTTACTGATTTATACCAGTATATTATTCTTGGAATCTATTCTTAGATAATGTTGCAATCATACAGTGTAGAAAGAATGATTGATACATCTACCGATATTTCAATATACGACAATGAAATTTGTTTTTCGTCTCCTGAAAAATTGACATTTGGTCTATTCGGGAAACAAATCCTATAGCAACGGTGTGTTAACTACGAACCGGCGCGCTTGGCTCCGTTCCAATTGTCGTTGTTGATTTCGTTCTGCTCATGCCTCTTGTAATTGGGGTGCACGCAATTGCGACATGCTTACTCGCACGTTTTTGTTATCTTGTTGGATTTGTTCGTCTGTTCTTTCTGCTCTACTATTTTGCATGTTTATTGCTTTACACTTTTTGTTTGTTTGTTTGTAATACACGCACATAAAAATAGATAAATTAAAATAAATCGTACAAAATTTTGCACGCACTGCGTTGTAATATGCAGAATGAAATGTCAAAATGACGCGACGCTTCTCTTGAATTCTTCTCGGACGTAGTACCATCTGTCATTCAACAACATAAATAATTTCGTTCTGTTTGAAATACGAACGACGATTAAATTTGTTCATACAAAAATAATAAAATCGCGATTAAAAAATGGGAGGGTGGGGGTAGGAAGGTGAAAATTTGGTGTTATAGGTATTTTTTTATGCCAAATAATTAAAAAAATTTGAAAAAAAAATTGTCAAAAAAATAAAAGAAAATTTTTCTGGATAGAGATACCCTAATCACCTAGCGGTATGAAATATACTTGTTGACCTATTCTCATACCTAACAAATATATATAAAAAAAATCATAAAAATCGGTCGAGCCATTTCGGAGGAGTTCGACCACAAACATCGTGACACGAGATTTTTATATATATAGAGATTAATTTAGGTTTACCTACTCTACGAATTTCGGTCAAATAGAACATAGTTTGGATAGTAAGTAGGTATTTTAGTATAGGTAGGTACCAGTGGCGAAGGGTGGACGTAGACTGGATCCGACATAAATAGTGCACACTTAACTTTGTCAGTAATACCCACGTATTTGTTTTCATTGAAATAAGACTATAATTTACAGATGGTGTTGGTTAGTTTTTAAAATTCAATTAAACCCTGCAACAACCAAGCCATAATAGATATCTAATAGTACAAAAATAGTCGTCTATCTATAAAATATCTAAAGTTATGCAATTAAATCATTCCTACATAACTTTAGATATTTTTTGTCTATTAGGTATAGTTTGGTTAGACAGGGCTTAATGAATTTAAAAAATGAATCAATAATAGGTAGGTACATTCCCGTGTACTACTTATTCTTAAGACTATATATAGGATATACGTCAGTTGAGTTGAGGCATGGTCTAAAAAGATCGTGGCTAGGCGATGCGCGGATTGTGCAAATGACGCGTGCCGAGCGAAATATAATTTGTCATATAAATCCAACATGCATCCATTTAATGTTCTGTTTATTGTTCTATTAGTAACAATAATAATATATTCGTAGAAAGTAAATAGGTAACGTTTTTTAGTCATCTTTACACGATTTAAGAATTAATACCCCCGTCGCCATCACGAAACAAATTGACGTGTTCACAGCTCGACGTTTACTCTCCGATTGCAAACGAGTCCAAAATTTCGTCGCACCTATAGTTGAAAATTATTCGCCGTTTCACTGAAGTATGCTCTTAATCCAACGAAAGCAAATAAGTATATTGTATGAATAAAAAAATGTGCACAATTTTGTCGTAATAGAAGTAGGCATATTGCCCAAAATATACCAGAACTATTATGGTTTGGTATAGGCAGGGTTTAATTGATTTTTAAAAACTAACCAACAGGTACCATATTATGTTTATTGTACCGAGTCTTAGTTCAATAAAAACAAATACATTTACTATTTATGGCGAATCTTAACAGCCTACCTCCACCCTTCGTTACAGTATATACCTAGTTACTATACACTACCGATTAAAACAACGTTTTATATAGTGTCAAAGTATCTACAAAGTCTACCTACCTAGTAGGTGCGTAGTCCAATTATTTACATGACAATGCAAAATATTACCGTTGATAATATCGTAGGTTGTACCTAAGTACCTACTTATGGGAAATAGGTAGTTATTAATTTAGATATAGCTAAGATATATGTAATATTATGTTTTGGTTCAAAGCAACCGCCCGCTAATATTCCGGGGTTGGGAGTCCAATCGTCGTGCCGCGATATGTGTCTGAATCTTAGTAAAACATTCACTCGTTATCTTGTCCCATCTCCGAAGCTCCCTCGCGCAGCTAAAAGCTTTTTGGGACTCTTTTTTGAAAGTGTGATTTGATTGGCCGATTGCGGATGATGATGATGATAATTTATTGACCCGTTAACTGCGGGAGGAATAAGTTGTTGTCGATTTGATAAATATTAAGTAATTCTTGGTGGGAAAATATTGTATGTCAATCATGGCCCCCACATCCTAAAGCGGGCCCCCTGCTTATCACTAAGGATAAAGGCATTGTCACGCTCTACAGTAGCGTTTTCCACAATATGGTGTACACGGTAAAATTAATGTGTAGGTATATTTAGTATTTTGTAGTATATTTTAATACATCCATTTGAATTATGGAGATGTCGAGTATCGATACACAATTAAAAATTGTGTCATACAACCACATAATTTTAAATAATATCACTGAAGGAAAATAGCGCGTTATTATTATTACTATTGTGATGTGTGTTCATCTCACTTACCTGGTCGAGCCTCGCCACGCCGGGCCCTTCCTGAGCGCGGGCCCTCAGGCTAGAGCCCTGTCAGCCCCCCCCCCTGTGGGGACCATGATGTCGATACTTGGTAGGTAGGTACTTACCTAGTTGTTAAATTAAATAAAATATACATTAGTTACATAATTTACCTAGGTACAGGTAAATACCTATCTATACACCTACATTCAATCGCGATCATGACCGGTTTCTTTCATTTACCTATAGAATACCCAACATGTGAATAAACTTTTCAGTGCAAACAATGCTGCATTCTCGCTTCTCGGTTGCTGGTTGTTAATTACCTTTAAGTTGACCCCGTACTTTTCAGAGAGGTCAGTCAGATAAACTTAAGAATACACCAACTTAAGTTACTCGTATTTTGAATTTAGAGTTGGCGACCAAAATGTTCGAAGTTAGGAAAACCCATATTTATGATGTAGTGTAGACGTTCACTATACTGCGTAAAATAATACAATAAGTACGTTATGTCGCAGTGAAAGTGTTGATATCGTTCAAATCGTAACAACTTTATGATAATTTTGCAAAGTCACATGCATCAGAAGGCATTTAGTAAAAACTACTTGAGAAAATGCCGAAGATAATCTCTTCCGATAGTAAAACTAATTCTCTCTTTTTTTATTTGACGCCTTTTGAGTATTTTGACACAACTTCGAATTTTTGAATTTTGTTTTTCTTTGTTGAGTCTGCCGACATTATTTGGGAAAGATAAGATCATTTTATAATATTATAAATACCTAGGTACCTACCTATAGGTACCCTACATTATTTGTATGTCTTAACACCCCTAACTATACTTATAGCAGTGGTGAATATTATTTTTTGAAAATATACCTATTATTATAATCAATAGAAAACTGAGCGCGAAACCCGAGAGATGCAGGTTCTGCTGGATGTCTTACTTGTTCTATTAGTTCCTTATAAGTTAGTAGGTACTTAATATATTTTCTCAAGTGTTTTCAAAATTATGTCATCATCATCATCAGGGGCGCGACAACCCGGTGTGGGTCTTAGCCTCCTCCAACAGCTCCCTCCACCTGTCCCTATCCAGTGTGGCCGCTTTCCAATTTGGTACCCCCAGAATACGTCACTTACTATAGTCACTGGCAGCTCCATCCAACCAGCAAATCTTTGGCCTGCCTCTTCTTCTGCGCCCTATTGGATTGCTGGACATCACTCTCTTTGCCGGTTCATTGTCATTCATACGGTGCACATGACCTAGCCATCGCAGTCTCCCAATCTTAATTGATTGAACTGCGCTGCAATCTTCGTACAGCCCGTAGAGCTCAGCATTATATCTTATCCTCCAATTGGTGCCGTCCCTGATCGGTCTAAATAACGGCGGAGAATTTTTCTTTCAAAAATGTTCAGGGCTTGTTCATTTCACAGAGTTAATGTCCAGGTTTCCGATGCGTTGATGAGCTCTGGCTTTACAAGTGTCTTCTTTCAAAATTATGTATGTTCAATAATTAGAATGTTAAGTAGGTATATTCTTAAATCTTGTGAATTATACGTTGAATAAAAAAAAGTTACTTAATTAAATATAAGTACTTAAGTAGGTTAATTATTTGTATTTAGAATATGAATATTCTAGATTATTTGAGAAACGATATGTACGTAGGTATGTCAAAATATTAATTTTTAAGTTTTTGATGTATTAACCCCCATACTTATAGGTACTTAAGTAGGAAACTTTTTTAAAAACTTGATTTTTTAATCAATTAGGAGCAAGACGTATTGAGAGATGTAGGTGCTGCGTGCAGATATGACCTTCTAATCACAGCCACAGTTTCCCATACAGATGTATAGGACGTCCGCACACTCCGCGTAGTGTGCAGTGACCGAATACAACTCGCTACCTACCTACAGAGTTCAGAAAATTTGCTGCGACTGAAGATTGCACGTACACCTCATATTATTACATTACCGCGCTTCGTCCCTTTCCCAGCAAATCTACAATATACTTGCTCGCGTACATTAAATTAACAGTAATTTCTCAACGATTCTCCGCATTTTGATTCTAGAAATAACCACTTGATCCAAAGTCCACTATTATAGTCAGACCACGACACTCAATTGCAAACTCCAACAGTAGTGTTAGTTAGCCGGCTCGCACATCACAACTCGCCTTGTGTGCCTGACGGCCATAAATCAAAACTTCCGAGACCGCCGCCGAATGTTGCATGCTACAACCTCGCACATCTGCCTAGCGGCAAACGTCAAACGCGAAAAAGGAGAAGTCTCTCGTCTGCCATTTTTATTGTGTTGATTGTATGAACAAACGTCAAACGCGGTGACCAGCGATGAGCGAGCAATGACAATGTAGACAGAGACAGAGACAGAAATGGCCGATTGTGCGGCTGTGCGCATGCGCGTAGTCGACATTTTTTGAAATCGACAAGCAGGCTCTAGCAAACGCAATTCGTCGCATGCAGGAGCATCGCAGTTGCATCGGCCAATCTGCGAAGCTCCATTTGATAACGTTTGTTTCTTGGTTTACGATGACGTCACATCGACGAATTCGTCGTAAGACGCATGCGGCGAGTTCTGATGTGCGAGCCCTCTTATACCTATATTATCTTCGAATGTAAATGGTAATCTCTTCGTAGTAAACGAAGATTTTCAATTAAGGGCGGACATGCTCAGCGTAGGTAAAAACGGAGCTTTTATTGTATTTTCAAAGCATGATCCTGGACATTCCTAAAACGTTGTAGATAATCTATTAATATAATTTTGAAGCCTTATTATCCTTTATATTTATTTTAAACATTTGATGACTGCATAAAGTATTTTTATTACATAAAATAATATTCTTTTAAACCTCTCGCTCTAATGTTTTAGAATATACCTAGTCATACTTCAGTAAGGTCAGGTGTTAAGATTTTTTACATTTATTAATTTTTAAACGCATTTATAAAACCATCAGTATAATTTATATCGACATTATTATAGTGAAATATTTACGATAAAAAATTATATTGATAATCTCTATGATCACAAATTTGACAATAGTTAGGCATTTTATTATTCAAAATACACTATACATTATAGAAGAAGTACTATAAATTTTTATATGTAGGTTACTTACCCTTAAAAAAATTCCATTTTTCACGTTGTCAACTCATCGTTAACCGAAATTGCACCCAACACGTTATAATTTTTTGTAAATTAGGTCAAAAAATAAACTTTGTGTGTCTATTTATACACCTAATAACTGTTGTACTTAATACTATTTAAGAACATAAGATTAAAACAATCAAACACATTTAATAAAAACTCCGTTATAATACCTAGTGTTATGGAATGGCGGGATCATTTATATATAAACACTTTTTATATTTCCACTGATCTCATTAGAAGGTAACTTTATGATTAATATAGCAGATTACATTTTAATCGGTAACTTGTACACAATGGTTTAATACAGAAAATGCAGTCGATGGGTTTTACTCAAAGGTTGGATTTAAACTGAACTACAAATTAATAACATAATAATATGAAACTTTCAGAGAACAATGGTCAGTTTGAAATAATAAGCGACAACAAATAAGAATAAAAAGGTTTGCCGCACAAATGAGACCTTGAAACCACAGAACAAAACTCTTGAAACATTTAAGGAAAAATTTATATCATTCTGTTTCATTTTACATATTGAAAATAGTATAGCTGTCTCGTTTTCGGCAATGACCAAAATTAAGTGTATGCAAGCGATAAAACAATATGAAAAAAAGGCGTGTTTTGTGCTTTCTTTCCGTCTCACATATGGGAAATGAGAGAGAAAGAAATATTATTAAGAAATATGAATCTTGGCGTTCATGAAATTGACCGAGAAACGCTTGTGAGAGTTGAGATACGTGTGTGTGTATGGTGGTTAGATACACGTACATACAAATTAGCGTGCGTCACGTTACGATCGCTCGCCAAAACGGAAAAAGGCGTAGGATAATAATATATAGGAGATAATTGACATTGTATAATGTATAAAGATTGTAAGATATTTATTTTTGGGAGGTCATTGACTATTTGACCCTAGGAGCCAGCCGCCCATGATCTTTAGGATTATCTTCAAATGTGTTAATCTTGGCCATTTTTTGAATAATAAAATGCCTAACTATTGTTAAATTTGTGATCATAGAGATTATCAATATAATTTTTTATCGTAAATATTTCACTATAATAATGTCGATATAAATTATACTGATGGTTTTATAAATGCGTTTAAAAATAAAAAATCTTAACACCTGACCTTACTGAAGTATGACTAGGTATATTCTAAAACATTAGAGCGAGAGGTTTAAAAGAATATTATTTTATGTAATAAAAATACTTTATGCAGTCATCAAATGTTTAAAATAAATATAAAGGATAATTAGGCTTCAAAATTATATAAATAGATTATCTACAACGTTTAAGGAATGTCCAGGATTATGCTTTGAAAATGCAATAAAAGTTCCATTTTGACATACGCTGAGCATGTCCCCCCTTAAGTAAATATAATTATAATTAATATACTCGTACAATTACCTTTTCTTCAATGTAAAACAATCATAATTTTCTACAAACAGTTTACTATATTGCGTTTGGAGTTTGAGCAATAACTAGCGTTACCATCGGAATTTGCAATTGGTTGCCTGCAGTTATCAATGTTCCCTGTAAGGTGTGCGCGTGCACACGCGCACACCTACCAAAATGTCTCCGCACACATGTTTCCATCCCCCACACAGTCCTCACACAAAAATATTGTAAGAAAAGTTTCCTTTGCCAGATTTTAGTTTTTCTCTAATACACGAAAACATCACATACACAATTCTTCGAGTCATTTCTCCGAAGGCGAGGGTCAAGTGCGACTAACACGAGCACGAAAGTGAAATTTTACGTCGAGCGGGATCACTATATCCGCCCCGATTTATCGCATGCCAAAGTATACGAAAAGAAGATACGTATTTTAGTGTTTATCAATGACCACCTGATTATATCCTATACACCTCGGAGAGGAGAGATGTAAAAAAAATATTATCATTGAATAGCAGCGAAATAAATTTATCCACGATTTTACCGTTTAGTATTTAACATATTTTATCAATACTATTATAAACTTTTATATACTTTTAACAATACTTTTTTCTTTATTTCCTTTTTTTTATTTAAGTACTTAGAAAATTATCGCTTTTAGTGTTTAAATCACTGAAATTAATAAATACCTTAAAAATGTAAGTTTTAATGAAAAAATGTATGTGTGTGTTTGTGGGGGGGGGGGGGGTGTAAATTTACCCACCGGGTCACTTCGCCACTGATCAGATACGTTGATGATCCGCACACACAATATAAAATTTAGAGGGAAGGTTGGCAGTTATAACCCCTGGTGCGAGGCTTAACTACAAGTAGTTGCGAATTGTCGCATAATGGTTATCGTATGCGCGTGCGGCGTGGCCTTTTTCATTACATTACCATTGTATGCCACACTTTGAAGAAGACATCTAACTATCTATATAATCCTAAACTGTCTCACCGGACACCATTGATTGATTGTACCCACCTATTGTGTACGTAACATATTTGTCGCAAACAAACAGAAAAATAAAAGAATTGTTAGTAGCAAAAGATAAAAAGATTACATTCTTCTTCTGATTCAAACAGTATTATTGTCAACAAAGTGGCAATTTATTCAACCGCACCAGGGAATATAAATACATAAGTATTAAGTAGGTAGGTATCTACTAGGTACGTATAATATAAGAATTTTAGGATTAAAGAAATTCGATATCTTCAAGGAGCTTAAAGCTCTGTTTAAAGAAAAAGGTAACCCAGAGTAGGCAGTGTAGATCAGTACGTAGGTAGGTACGTAGAATACCTATACGTTTTATAACTTTGTATAGGTAAATCGTTTTATACTGGCACCATGGGTACGGCAAATGCGGCTTGCAGTTGTAGTGGTATTGTTTGCTAGCATTGAAACAGGCATTGCCGCAAGCAATTCAATACACGCGTGAATCGCCTATGGTGCCACTGTAGAATGATTTACCTATACTTTACACTACACTGATACTCCTCTTTGTCTGATAATCTCGTATAAAATTAGATCAAAATGATATTCACTTGTATTAATAGGTAGGTACCTAATATGTAGTCATAAATAAATAAATAAGTACTTACTTACATAATAGATGTTAAAAAAATATTTTTAGAATATTAAGTAGATACGTAGGTAGGTACATCATTATCATCATAGAGCCGGAGTGCAAAGCTATGCAGTGTACACTTAGTAAGATTACAGATCAATAAGGTAAACATTTAATAGCCAGTAAGTTGCCATGGACCAAGGTTTTAAAGTCGATTAAAGACTTCGTAGTATTTTTTTGGTGCCGATGTTAAAAAAATCTGGCAGGTACCACTGACTTCCACATTTATCTCGCCCACTAGCCTAATGCTACACTTTTCAGGTAGCTACATTCTTTATATCCTGACACTCCACACTTTGATTAATTTCTAGCGATAAACATCTAGGTAGCTGGTCTTCAGGTATGACTAACACTTACGTGTTGTTACGAGCTGTCGCATCCACAAGTGGGTATAGAATGGCATGGTCTATTTGTATCATCCACGTTGTCTTGTCTTTTAGTCATGCCGCCGTATTGAAATATTAAAGCAAACGTTGGATGCCCTAGATGTTACATCAATGTATGAGTGCCACGGTTCTTCAAGTGACCACAGCCCTTGCACGTCGTAGAATAGTCAAATTATCCGCGTCACGATCCTTAGTCATGAGGTCTTGATGACGAATAAAATGCGGTTTCGTTTAAGTACATGAAAAACTTTAATGCATATTATTATTATTATGATAAGATTCAATGTTGCCTTCGAAAGCTTGGTGGGAGTGTGACTTCCGAGCTCTTTTTACGCCTGTTTTTTCTGCACATTGTAGAATGGTATTCGTTATATCCTCCGCGTTGTTTCTGAACAGTTTCGTTCTCATCTAAGAATCTTCTTCATCTTGGAATTCAGTATTGTTCTGCAAGTGTATGCGAGCATTTGACTTCTTCTGCAGTTTGGATCTTTCTGATTTGACGTTCAATCTCGATCGCTGCCGGTGTTAAACCGATTGATCACCTTACAGTTTAAACATGTACCTATATTATTTTCTGTCAGTGAGGATGTAGTCGATTTCGCTGGTCCTTCCTGACGGGCTTTTCCACGTCCATTTACGTGTAGGTTTATGTTGAAAAAAGGAATTCATTATATTGTGAAGATTGTTGGTTTCAGCAAACTCCAAAAGCATGTCCCCTCTACCATCCCTTGAGCCAATGAAATATCCGACCGCTACGTCATCTCTTTGGTATGATCCAATACGTGCATTGAAATCTCCCATTATGATATTGAAGTGGCATTTACTTTTATTTTTCAAAAATGTTATTTCCTCGTAAAACTCTTCCACTTTTTCATCAGGATAGCTCTATGTCGGAGCATATGCTTGCAAAATCTGAATCTGGTACCTAGCATTGATTTTGATTATCACGCTTGCGACCCTGTCAGAAATGCAGTTGAATTCGACTATGCGGTCTTTCCAGGTTTTCTTAACAATAAATCCAACACCGCTCGTTCGTCAATGGCACTCAGCTCGAACGTGTTAAAAGCTACATCTATCTGGGACAACAAGTGTCTATAGATGGATGTATATTTGATGATCGCAGAGTAAAGCTAGGCTGGAGTGCTTTTGGCTGCCTGAATAATGTCTTCAAAAGTGACCTTCCACTGTGCCTAAAGCGCAAAGTGTTCAACCAGTGTGTGCTTCCCGTGATCACATATGCGTGTGAAACATGGACCCTAAGTAAAAGAGAGATCCAAAAACTTAGAGTAGCACAACGTAGTATGGAGAGGTGTGTGCTGGGCATAACGCGAAAGGAAAAAAAAGAAATGAGTGGATGAAGAAGCAGACAACGGTTTGAAATGTAATAGAGTTTATTAAAAGCCTTAAATGGAGATGGGCTGGAACATGGCTCGAAGAAAGGACAATCGTTGGACAAATTTAGTCATCCAGGGGTATCCAAGAGGTAAAAAACATCCGCAAGGTAGACCTAGAGGCCGCTGGATCGATGAAATGATAAAGTTCTGCGGAAAAACTTGGCAACGCAACGCACAGGAATGAAAGAAGTGGAATCAGCTTGAAGATTAGCGAGGCCTTCATCCAGCAGTGAATAGATTCAGGCTGGTGATGATGATGATGACATAATAAAAATTTAAAAAAAAATGTGTTTTGCTTTGTTATATTTATACCTATAAATTTTTTTAACTTATAAATTGTTTTATTTTGGCTAGGTAAATAAGATACAAATCCACATTAACAAAATATCTTTAGAGGCAGAAGGATGCAAATCCACACTACGTTTTTTATTTTATTTTTTTTAGATATAAAATTGTATTATATTCATTCCTTTCTTACATATTCCAGAAGTACTTTAATTGAATTAGAATAAAAAAAATAATGATCATTCTATGTATATTTTCTTAGAAGTTATGAGTATTCGTTTAAAATAAAAATTGTTTTTTGGCTCTCCTGAACAATTGGGTATTTGGATTTGCATCCGTCTGCCTCTGAGGTACAGATATTATTATGTAACTAGGTATGTATGTATTGAAAACAATATAATATTCTTTAACACTCCACACTCAAGATTTTAAACTTGTTACTATCAAAATCAAAACTTTACGCAGAACTCCCACTATTTTTGTGATTCCTAAGTATACTTTTACTAGTAAGTATATAGATACTCGTATATTATGTCCTATTTCTCATTGAATGAATATGCCAATAAACTGTGAAACAATGGAAATTATTTTAGTAGGTCGGTACCACGCACTACGTTACCAAACATAACATCGATTCTTGCGTAGGCGCCTAAATTTTTACCACAAAAAAACATAGGTAGTTACCAACATTAAAAAAAAAAACAACGATAGCAGTATTATTCTAAGCTAAGGTATGATAATAAACAGATTAAATTTGGGAAAAGTCAGGAAGTATCACCGTTTTCTATGAATGAAAGGGTCTCCTGTTTTTTTTTTACCTAGTTACCTACAAGCAGTCTTGCAAATATTTTCGAGACACATAAAAAATCCGCAGACAGGCGCTTGGTAAATATTTTTTTTAGATAAAGGACAGTTTACACTGGACAGGAAGTTGTGACTGTTAAATAATATACTTTATTGCCACTTCGACAGCTCTCCTGTCAACTGATAATCGCACATTCTACTCTTGTCAAACTTTGGGTCGCGTTAGTCATGTAAACATTGTAAACTGTGATAAATTGCACACAAATGCAGATTATATTAGGTAGGTATATAATACTTAATAACAAAAGTTTTATTATAAGTATTTATTAATGATACAAGTTTATTTTTTTTTATTTTTACGTTAATTTTTACCTTTGTCACGAGAAATTAATGTACCTACGAATTAGATACTTCTTACACTATTTTTCATAACTAGGGAGCGGATTTATATGCAAAAAAAACATGATTTTATGCATGCACATATTATGCACTAAAACCAAAAAAATATGCAGTTAAAAATTTACATTTTTATGGAAAAATATTGTAAATACCCACTTCACCCAATATTACCGATAAAAAATCGAATAACAAATTAATAATCTTAAGCAATATACCTAATACAATAACAAAAAAACACAAATATTCTTTTAAAGTTAATCAATTACAATTTTCAAATTAGTTTGTTTACAAGTAGGTACAAATAATTGAACAAGAAATGCAAAATGTAAATGTACACTGTGGAAACTAAACACAATTTAAAAAAACAAAAACGACACACTTAACTATTCCTAAATACCATCTGCTGTTTTTTGTCCGAAAAAATAAGTTACAATATTTTTTTCTGCGTCTTTCGAAACGGATTTCTGTGCAACTCCCATAGCTGTGCATACACCCTAACAAAACATGCACTAGCATATAAATCCGGGCCCTATTCATGACACACGTCTAATGAATAGAATAAAATAAAATATTATGATTTCGATAAACGGATATTTCCGTGAATTACTTAAGTATATTTTTTTGAAATTCTGTTTCCAGCTCAATTTTCAGAGATTTTTATAAAAGCTATGTCAAACAAAACATCAAAAGTTTGCCACAAGAATATGAATAAATAAAAAAACGGGAATTACTTATGTACTTATCTGTTTCTTGGTACTTACCTATTATATCGTAACAATCATTAATTAAATAATTATATCAAAGTATCTATTTAATTTTAGATTCATCAAAAAATTGGTTCCCTAAAATCATTGAAATTGGTCGCATACAATTGGTACCTACGCTACGTTCAACTAATAGGTTTCAGATAACGTTGACTCTGTATCACATTTTTCATACATATTATGTTTGTTGTAATTCATAATACTAAAATTACATAAATATCTCTGAAAAACTATAGGTTGCCATCGAAAACTAAGTATTCCAATAAATATTTGTCCCAGATAAAAACATAAATAATTATAAAAAACAGCGAGTAGTTCGAATTTAGTAGACGAAATATTAAGTGAATTAAAATATGGCCCTTGTATACCAACATGTCACCCTGTCCATATACACTTGGATCTATTAAGGCTATACTTTAGCTGAGGCATGGTCTAAAAAGATCGTAACTAGGCGATGAAAATTCAACAAGCGTCCTTTTAATGTTATGTTCATTATTATATTCGTAATAATAATAGTATATTCATTGACATGTTTTCTTTTTCAAGTACTATATGCGGAACGTTTTTTAGTCATCTTTACAAGATTTAAGAATATATTCCTCCGACGCCATCACAAAATAAATTGACATGCTCACACCTCGACTGTCAGTCTCCGACTGGCGACGACTGTGAAATTTCGTTACACCTACTGTTGAAAATTATTTGCCGTTTCACTTATGTATGCTCTTAATACATACACAATCTTTTGTTTATCATATGCATAAGTATAATATATTAATGTACTTAGTTGGAAAGTAAACTCTGGCTACATTGCAATGTTTGTTTATATTGCGAAATGAACTTCATATTTTAACAGAATATTTATAGTTAAAAATATTAGGCTGACGTATTCGCTGAAATATTACCATGTTTACATTACAATTCATTT
The DNA here is from genome assembly GCF_057557595.1 of Rhyacophila brunnea. Lineage (NCBI taxonomy): Eukaryota > Metazoa > Arthropoda > Insecta > Trichoptera > Rhyacophilidae > Rhyacophila > Rhyacophila brunnea. The sequence goes on along the minus strand of NW_028232806.1, from coordinate 34,109,055 downwards.
GTTTGAAAAAAGAATTCTACTTACACTGCAATTAAGAAGGACGCATGTTACGTAGTTTCAAATTTCAAATTCACTTCAATATTACTTACGATTTTGTATCCAATAGTGTCAATGATTTCAAACAAGCTGCATTTTTATTTTTTACCTTTCGAATATTTATTGTGGTTTGACAATCACAAAACTCGCCCAGAAGTTAACGTCCGTACAAAATCTGTAGGTAAACGGATTGTATAGTAAACAAGGGATGGTTTTTAGATAATAATAATATCACATTCTTCAGTAAAGTTGTTCAAGTTATCCGGTGCCATATAAATCTGTTTTCCGTACTGTCGTGTCTCAGCTCTGTCGTCTCCGAACCGAATTCGACGGAGGTGTCTACGCGTAGACAGGCGCCAACAAAGTATTGTCCACAGAACAGATAATAATATTTATTTCTGAGTTCCCTTGTGTTGTCTTTCTATTGACTACCTATTCACTATTAATTGGCACGTTTCTTGTAAAATGTAAACGTAATAGTTGGTACCTATTTTATTCTTCAGATGATAAGTACCTAGATATGGGGATAGTCGCACCTCAGAGAAAACATTTAATAAACAAAACACAAAATCAATAAAGTAAAATTTTGAAATGGTTTTTAATAAAAAAAATATAATATGCAGTGACGTCACGTGGGGGTAGGCAGATTGAGAGTCGCTTGGGAGCGGCAGTTACTCTAAGGGTGGCAAATCGAGGAAAAGCATTTGGAATATATAGAAATAGCTACCTAAACTTAGTTATAACGAAAATATCTTTCCATTAAAAAAAGCGATATCTAGTTTACTTCCGTTGCCTTTCGACGTCCTTGATGACAAGACACAGTACGTGCAGATTTGCGAATAATTAGTCCGATATTTTTTTAGTAATGTATCGATACAACACATTTCTTAGATTTGGACTCATGAAAGGATGATAAAAATAACGTCAACTACCAAACTAACAAATAATCCAGTTTATCGGCTATCTTCAAAATACGTTTTCCGCTGTATCCGCTTTAACCGAACAGTACCATAATATGTATAGTAGGCATGGCTCTCACAATGGGGGGCTGATAGCGTTCTAGCCTGGGGGCCCGGCGAGGCGAGTCAAACCAGATAAGTGAGATAAACACACATCACAACTTTGCTTTAGGTATGTACCTACCTATTAGTAAAATAAAAGTCGCTTGCGGCGCTATTTTCCTTCATTCATATTATTAATATTTTAACTTATGTGGTTGTACGGTACAATTTTTAATTGTGTATCAATACTCGATAACTTTATAATTCAACTGGATGTATTAAAATATACAGAAAAAAACATTAAATATACCTACAAATATATTACCGCGTACCTAAACCATGTGGAAAACGCTACTGTAGATCGTCACACTGCCTTTATCCTTAGCGATAGGTAGGTGGGGGTGCCAAAGATCCTAACCTGGGGGCCCGCTTCAGGATATGGGGGCCATAATAGTAGGTAGGTACCTAGATATTAATCCACATTAATTTATTATCTTTACTACTAAGATCGGTTTTGTCAGGTCGGAACAACGCAATCATGGAGCCTCCAAACCAGTTACCCCACACCACATTCGGTCTTAAACGAGCATATCACGAGGCCTTACGCTTGGTGTGAAGCATCAGCAGTTGTTTACGCCTGGGAATGTCTAATGAGCAGATACGAAAAACTGAGGTCACCACGCACTTAGTTTGCTTTTATTGAGTTTACAGTGACATAATTTAATAAAAAAAATAGGTACCCATGAGAGAAAGTAGCATGGAGAACTTAGATTATAGAAACTTATTATATACTTCATATTCAAAACTAAGCTAAAATAATACGGACATTCAAAACTCCATGACGAGATCATCAGATCCGAAAAAAGACGCCGCAAACGTAATAAAGTTGGTCTTTGTGGCGACCAGGTCGGACGACCCGATGGGTCCAACAGCTAGTTGGACCGACTTCTCATACGTTCCAAGAGGATATGGTTTACATCCTGTAGTTCTCCACCACATGGACATTTTGGTCGGGTAATAAGTCCAAGCCCAAAGAACTCGTGTAGTGATCAGGAGTCAGATTTAATCAAAAAAATAGATTAATATTATAGAAATGCAAAAACCAGTCGCCATAGATAAAATTCTACGGGATTTTGGTTTATGACTTAATGACAACCTAGTAAATAAATATAAAACATACAGAGTCTACGGAATGTTCTCAAGTAATACCGATATTGAATGCGGGTTGCGTTTATGTAATTAACTTTAATGTATATTATATTTCTATCACACACAGTGGCGAATTAAGGCTATACCTCAGTAGAGGCATGGTCTAAAAAGATCGTGGCTAGGCGATGCGCGGATTGCGGGTCGCGGGTACAAATGACGCATGCCGAACGAAATATAATTTGTCATATAAATCCAACATTCGTCCATTTAATGTTCTGTTTATTGTTATATTAGTAACAATAATAATATATTCATTGACATGTTTTCTTTTTCAAGTAAATGGGTAACGTTTTTAGTCATCTTTACACGATTTAAGAATTAATACCCCCGTCGCCATCACGAAACAAACTGACGTATTCACACCTCGACGTTCGCTCTCAGATTGCCAGCGAGTCCAAAATTTCGTCGCGCCTATAGTTGAAAATTATTTACCGTTTCACTGAACTAGGCAAGTTCTATGCAAGCAAAAATCCTATCAGTATAACAGAAAATTAATTCCAAAATATTATTAAGCTACAGTCTATAATCTAAGGCTACAGTGTAGTAGGTACCAGCTGATAAGCAAAAAAATGTGCTGGGACTGCAAGTCAAGGTACGTACCTACCCACATTAGCAGGTATCTGTCTACCTAGGCACTTACCAATACCATACAATTTCTGTAGAATTGTGACGTCTTTCGCGATACTAAGAATTTGTATCTCAAACCCTGGAAGTCGACAATAAAAATATATCTACGCAGGATCTGTGGGTCTTTCTTGGTATCAATGACATCATATTATCCACGTGAAAAATATTTATTTAAACATACCGCATAATCAATAGAGTATTATTATATACCTACTTTACAATCATAGTCAGATATAGATAATATGTATTTAATAACCTTATATTTACATATCAACGGATCATCACAATACTTATATGCCAATTGATGTGTATTCTTTCGTCTACTAATTGAAAGTAATCGAAGTTTTTTATACTTAGTTAATTTTGAGGTTATATGTAAGTTGTACGTATGCAGTTCATCGTGGGATACTTATTCGTGCGCCGCAGTACGTGAAATATGAGTTCGTATAACATTTTATCAAATGACGAGTTCTTCGTTGAATATTTCACAGTGGAATACATTTGTACGTATCTTACAAAATGCGGCGATAGTTTGCAAATAGTAGGTACTATTAGATTAACCCTAACCTAACCTAACCTAGTAAAGACATCTCATAAAATTCGCCACATGTTGTACCATATTATGTACAAATATACTCCACGGTGAAATGTTCAATGAAGAACTCGTCATTTGATTAAATGTTACACAAACTCATGTTTCACGTACTGCGGCGCACGAATAAGTGTCCTGCGGTGAACTGTTTACGTACAAATTTCCGGATACGTAATTTTGATCTGTCGCAATATCCATTGGATTTTTTTCTATTCTAATTAAAAGCAAGCATAGGTAGATGGGTATCTTGGGGAGTTCTTAAATTAACTTAATAATAATTACAATCAAACGGGAGAATTGCAAACACAGAGTGGGTCATAGGCCCAATGCCACGGCTGGACAAAAAACATGATTATTTATCCAATGTGTGTTTGATCCAGTACAATTATCCAATTCACTCTGTGGTGGCCTATATGTTGTGTGTGGTGTGAGCAAACATTGTAAAAAAGTAAGTACGTATATTTTTTATACCTATAGTATCTCTGCCAAATATGCTATTTACAGGTAAGACCTAAGCCTTCGGACGAATAGCAGGTCCTACTAAAGACGGATTAAGACCCATTTCAACTCAAATATAATTTTAATTATTAAAGTAAGACGGTAGTTTATTTATGTCTAAGTAGTAATTCCTTTTTGTATATTTATTACGGATTTACTTGCGTACATGAATGTGGTTGTAATTATGAAAAGTGAACGATAAATTTATTATTAATCAATACATTTTTGAGGCACATTGTTTTGCATAGACTGGCAAGAACTGGGAAGAATGTCAGTAGAATGATTTTTGTATAAGAAGTGTGAAATATGGGCATATCCAAATAACTGGAGCCCGTAAACTGAGAGTGTGGCCACCACAATTATATAAAAAATTAAGTAAATAAAACATTAATCAATCCATGCCATCCAAAGACAAAAATCAATGATGCTTAAAAGTGAATACAACTCCAAATATATTAAATTAAAGATAAATTTTGTTGGAAAAACATTTCTGATAAACATATTAAGCAAAGTGTCACAAAAAGGTTGGTGATCGATTCGGACACTGAAAACATTCTACTGTGCGAAGAAGAAGATGAATGCGCCTGTATTTATTGCAATGCAATGTAGGTACCCACATAACATCTAAACCTGGAGAATCTTAGCAAAGGTGCATGCAATGTGGAAAATACTCGTAGAAAGTGAAAATATTTTTTGCGATGTTAGTTTTTCATATAACGTGACAGTTTTATTTAAAAATATACCTTTTTTCTATTTTTATTAAGTACATTAATTATGTGGTATGTTATTTTGTTCACCCGGTGGAGTAAAATAGTTTTTGCTACCTACACTTTTTTTTTAATATCACTTAAGTAATATTTTGTAATTAAAATGTGACGACATAATATGAAATAATTACAAGATAAAAAGAACTTTTTATATACTTACCACGTTTTTAATTTTTCTGTTGAATCATATAAACTTGACAATTCTATGTATTAATAATTCAGGACAAATAAGGCAATTGTCAACAAATCATTTTTAAACAAACAAACACATATAGAATACCTACTGAAATGTCATTTTGATTTCCATAGTAACGCACGTATATATTAATAATTTAGTTGCTAGGACCACCCACTTAGCAACCAATAATAGTGGATTGGATTACGGATTTCTTCTGAAATAACTTTTCATACAAAACCGAATTAACTGAAAATGAATTCAATTCTACTTAAAGATGGCTAAAAGTATTAAAAAAATGCATTGGTATCGTGTTCTGATATATACTAAAAGTTTCAAACGTCTAGCTAGACGGGAAGCTAGTTAAAAATAGGTTGTAAGATTTGTACTGGATAAACAACCACCGGACAAACAAGAATACGAGGTAAGAAAAACGTGGTAAAAATAGTTTTATTTTACAGTAATTTCCTATTTTAATAATACATTAAGTAGGTACATGTTTTACTATTCTTTTTTACAATAAACTAACCACTATGTCATTTTGTACACCTGTCCCCTGCACCAATTAGTATCACTGAGTCAATTTTTAGGTGATAGTGAAAATTAAAAAAAAAATGTGTCTTTTTGAATATTTAGCACGGTGCCTACTAACAACATTTTTATCGTACTATGTCAACCGGTTCTAGTCGGTTATGTGGAACACAGCGGAAAACACATTTTGAAAATACCCTATATACTGGATTATTTGTTAATTTGGGTAAGCTTAGATTAGGTTAGGTTAGGTTTGGTTAGGTTAACCTAATAAATAATCCAGTATATTGGCTATTTTCAAAATGTGTTTGCCGCTGTATTCCAAATAACCGACTTGTACCAGCTGTCAACCCAATCCGATGATAATAATTATTATCTGTGATTACCTACAGTCGTTACCATAATTATTACTGGTTATGGCTACCACAGAATAGCATGTTAAATCCGAATACCCACAAAGAAACGTCTAGTAAAGTTATAATGACATCTTTCTTTAAAAATCAACACTCCCGTGGTCGACATAAATTATATATTATCTCCAGTAGTCATAGTTCACCCATCGCGTGTCAGACATTGTTTACCTGTATTTATGCAAAGTTCAATAGATCTACCTACCTGTGCACTGTCAGTGACGCGATAAAAAAGATTTAGTTGGGTTTAACGACTTATTGATGACGGATTATTTTAAGAATTCAATTAAAATTTTGTTTGTTCACATTTTTGGAGCATGTTCAACTTTCTAATCCCTTCAAATATTTTGCAATTAAACCTTTTGTTGGAAAAGAGGATAAGTGCGTATTAAAAAAGGTTAAAATACCATTTCGATACCTACTGGTAATGACATTAAACAGTAAAATTAACGTAGGTATCACTTCAGGCTAAAAAAAACCTGCTGAACCTACACTATGGTGGAATTGTGTCAAAGTGCACGCATTCTAAGCCGTGGTATAGGTTTAGATATTGTTACATCTTAATCGCACGTCGGTATTACATTTCGCCGTATCACAGTTCACCGTGAGGTGTCTTACCGGAAATAGATGGCTGTAGAGCATTGAAATGCAAACAGTCATGTTCAAATTTTATTAGAAACACTAACACTAATTTTATATTGATTGGTATCAAATATCTGATAATAACGCTGTCATTATTATCAGTATTATCACTTATCAGATATTTGAAAGTTACCTACAACTTGATACTTACGAGCACTTACTTTTGAATCATTTAAGATTTTATATAAATATTGGTAGGTACCTATACCTACCTACAATAAGTAGATATGATTGTAATTCTAATTTACCTACCTACGTACCTATTTTCCTCTGTCGTTGCTTGTATTCCTGTGGATTTTGTTAAGTATTTTAAGTGTTTTATTTGGATATGAATTTTATCTAAATACTATACGACCATATATTATTATGTACTATTATGTACATATATATTGTACTCCCACGATGGCCGCGTGGCTTAAACGTCGGCCTATAGCGTCGTGGGTCCCAGGTTCGAATCCTGGGTCTGGCAAGTACACATATTGTTTTTCAATTTGTGTATGAGTCAGAGTATGGACCTAATAGGTTGAGCAAGTAGCTGACATCCATTTCTCGTAAAAACAAAATCTGTTAATACAAACCTCCACTCTGTGGAGGCCCATATGATCCTATTAGGATCGGACATGGTCGAAAGAAGAAAAAGAAGAATATATTTTCGATACAATAGCTTAGGGTGAACTGTGCTACGGCTAAGTGCCGAACAGGAGGTTTAGAATCCCGCATCTAGCAAAGATACACGTTGTACTGAAGAAAGTGTGTACCTACCTAGTAGGTAGGACCTACTATATGTTTCAACCAAAATGAAAACCCAATAAGTTAGGTGAGTGGCTAATAACTTTTTTTCTTAGTTAGTACCTAAGTTAGTTATGCAATATTATCTACATTCTACACAATCAAGGAAAAACGAAATTGGTAATTTGGCATTCAATTTGTTCTGTCCAATCTTATGAATAAGTACCTAAAATTTAAATTTCTATCGATACCACCTAGTTAATTAAATATTCTCTCTCATTCTCATGACTGATGATCGTAACCCAGATGTGTGATGATGTGGCTATGTGACATCCTTCTCCACGGCTTTGCGCCATCTTTCTCGGTATCCGGTGACACGCAGGGGCATTGTCAATAGAAAATCTGTGGCGCTCTTGATTCGGCCTATCCATCTGGTGGGAAATCTTCCTCACTCTCTCCGACCTTTGACTTGATCAAATAATACAAGTTTTTTCCCAGGTCGTCTTCTTAGGTATTCACCCAAGAATGCAATAGGTGCCTAGTACCAGGGATTACAGACTCTATATGAACTGAAATACCTAACGGGTGTGGAGAATATGGGATAAACTTAAACACGTATCAAAAATACGTCATTCTAAACATGTCCTTCGTTCTGACAACTGCCCTTGGTTTATGACGCTCATTCAATATTGGTGTATTTGAAGGTTACAACACACTACTGCACGTCTATAATGTTTGTTTCATTTTCGTAGGCACTCACACATTCAAAACTCTGCTTCAAGATGATGTGTATTAATTGGGGTGGGAGCTAACGTGACCATACGTACCGTTTTTAGGTAGTCTATCCCGTTGTCCCGTTTTCAGGAAGAAAGCAATCCACTGAAACAATTTTGAAAAAAGCGTGAAAAATCAAAAATCAATAGAACAATACCGGGAGAAAGGGTCTTTTCTCTTACGAATAAGATGTAGACGAAAAAAAAACACAGTTGCAAGTTACACAGTAAGTTCTTAAAGCAATGTTAATTATTAGGAAGTCCTGCTAAGAATGTCATTCTTATTTGAAATGAAAACGAAAATATATACTTACGTTGTTCTTCATAAAAATATAAGACCAAACAATTTATTTATTTTCATGTGTTCATTCCTGTTCTTTTCATTAATAAATAAAAATTATGAAGAAATATGCGTTTTCATATATCTTTTGATATATCTACTATTACCTAAAAATTAGTAAATTTGTCTCGTTTTGAGGAAAAAAGCAAATGGTCACGTTAGGTTTAGCCTATCTGAATTATATTTATTAATCTGTTCTGTGGTTCTCGCAATGCCTTCATCAATGTACCTATGTGGTCGAAAGATTCCATGTTTCTCTGGAGAGATAATAATATTATGTATTACCTATAGGTACCTACCTGTCGTACCTACATACACCAAGGATATATTTTGAAAGGGTGATGATTCTCAACTCTGAGGAATACGAAAATAAAGATATAAATCTTCTGATTTATTCACATTGAAAATCAAAACTATGTAAAGAGGTATTTTAATTTATTACATTCCTAGTTGGTAAAAAGATCCATTTGTTAATTCTGTGACGATAATAGCCTTATCTGCGGCCAATAGAAAGATTATTATAGTAATGTTATCCTCGGGAATAATCGGTAGAGGTCGTAAACATTCGGCAGCTGTCGCCACGTCTCGGTCTGTGTGAGGTGGCGCCTTATGGTTTCACAGGTCGACACTTTTTTTCTGTTCATTTTTTTAACATAAGCGCCAGACAGCGCATACTATCTGAATGTCTTCCCAATCAAGGTTGACACAAAGATTCTATATACTTAGAGCGGAATGCAGAAACATTTGTCATAACTAAAATTTCCTTAGCAGAAAACACTATGCAGAAACATTGTCCTTAGTTAAGATCATTTCTATTGAAAATAATACCATATTTAAAAATTCTCTTTCCTATAGTTTAGGTAAATTATTTTATAATTGTTAAACGATGACAAAAATATGACAAGTGCATTTTATAAATGCAATAACTATAAATACATATATATATTTAATTAAAATACTCTTATGTTTCCGTTATAAGTCATTATACGTGATTCCACAGGCAACGCAAGATATTTTTTTAACATGGTAACACTAGCGTCAAGTGTCATTTTATCATCTGGCATCTTGTATTTCTGCGGGCTGGCGTATAAAAGTAAAATAATATTCTGCAAGTACATACCAAACGAATTAACACTATCAATATCCATATTGAGATACATTGTTAAATGAATTTGAGTGTATGGACTGTTTTATAGACATGCGAATTTATTTTGACAGCAGCTGTCAGTGGTAAATGGCAATACATAAGGAGGCGTGTTCATAACAAAAGTAGTCTATGGTTAAGGATTCCTTAACTCTATACTCGGGATTGTCTATAGTTAAGTCATACTTTTCGGTGACTTATCCTTAGGATCGAAATATTATATTGTGCATGCTGCTCTTACTTAATATCATATTCGATGGTAGATTTATTTTTCATTTATATTTAGGTAAGATGTTTGTTATCATTGTTTATACACTCTGATGTGGATCTTGTCGATCATCAGTATCTATGTCTCACCATACCTTTCTGTTATGTGCTGAGATGTTCTTTTAATTTGAAAACCCAATGTGATTGCCTACCTATCACTAAGATTAAAGGCAGTATAGCGCTCTACAGTAACGTTTTCCAAACAGTGTTCGAGGTAAAATAAAGAGTAATATTGTGTAATATAGAGTAATACTGTTTTAAAACCATAATCAACATTACAATTTGAAGTAAATTAGTGCTGCAGGCGACTTTTTTACTTATAGGGTACATTTTTATGTGTGTTTATCTCAATTATCTGGTTGACACACGACACCGGACCCCCAGGCTAGAGCCCTGTCAGCCCACCCTTGTGGGGGCCATGGTGACGGTGTCTCTATTCTCACACTCAAGTCATCTCAATTATTGCAGTTTTCCATATTTTGTCCTTCTGGATTTATCGTAAATTGTTGGCGGCTGCTTTTTCTCCATTCTTACGTAGTCTGCCCATCAAAAGCGTTGTGACTTTACAAAATGAGCTGTTTTTGATTCCACAAACAGGTGATAGAATGCTGAGTTGTACCTTAATTGACATAGGATATTATCATTTACGGGTCTAAAAATTCGAAGTTGTTCACAAAAAGGGGTATAATAAAAATAGTACCTAGTTGCCTGCTTAATAAGGCAGTTAATGTATATCTGTAAGTATATCAGAAGTAAAATGTCAGGTGTCACATATTAGGGAAATAGTATAAGAAAGAGCAGTGGTTAGTTTGTGATTTTGTTATAATTCCGAATTTTATACTTTTTTAGGTTTTTAATGTATATTTTAAATATACCAATTCTTTTTAATACTACAAAAGACCATGCAGCTCAATGACAGTAGTGAAGTTTGTAATAGACGTGAATTAATCACAAACACCCAGACTTCATGAAGAGAAAATCACAAAAATATCTATTTTGGGCCTCAAAATCACGTCGCTGTAGGATTGGTTTCCCGAATAGACCAAATGTTCAGGAGACGAAAAACAAATTTCATAATCCTATATTTAAATACATGGAGATATTTAAATTGTTATTTTTACAGCATATGCATGATGCCTTCATTACCATTACAAAGTAATCTAAAGGAAGGGATGGTTCTCGTCCAATTAGATACAAAAAAACATTTTGCATTAAGAGGTCGATTTCGACAAAAACGGATATTCGGGAAACCAATCCTATAGCGACGATTAGTCGGTGCGTCGGGTTTCTACTCCAATAAATACGCTACTGGCAGGAGGAGTCCACAGCCATGCTACATAATGGTAAGGATGTTCCTAATTAATTTACGTAATAATCGATACAAAAAACGGAATAGAGGCATTTTTAGGGTGTTTGAAAAGGATAAAACTTTTTGGGGACTTTTAGGCGGCTCTCGTGGTGCAGTGGGTAAGGCGCTCGCCTTCCACCCGAGAGTTCCTGGGTTCGATTCCCGGTCATGACAAAAACATTTATGTGTTTTTCTCAAAGCCTGGGTGTTTGTGATTGTTCAAAATTACTAACAACCACCTTGTACGAAAAAGCAAGGACATGGTTATTAATAATTCTAAAAAAAAAAAAAAAATACAAGTAGATAAATTCTATATTTTTTTTCAAGAAAAAAAAACATTGTGGACATAAGAAATCAAAATCCAGAATGTTCACGATATGAGATTTAGGTTCTTGTCTGTTTAGTTAGTGGAAGCCAACGGCAAACACATTTTGAAAATAGCCGATATACTGGATTATTTATTAGATTATGTTAGGTTAGGTTATCATTATTGAATTCACGAATTTTGCCAAAATCCGCAATGAAAATTGCCTCTGTTACCGCTTGGCTTCCTGTAAACAGACTTGTACCAAGATTTATAACAACCATTACTCTCATAATAGAGAAGAACAAAAAAAACAAACAATTTTATACTTACAGTAAAATAAAGTTTCAAAAACAAAATGCACGGCACATCATTGTAAATGTCTATGTCTTTTAGAAGCGCTTTGACTAATCTAAATATGTATCTACCTATCAATATAGAATAAGTAGTAGTACACAACTTTCGTCAATACGTACCTATTAGAATTTAAAGAAATATATTTTTTGGTTGGCAGCCCTAGCTTGAAGTAGCCACAGGTCACGTAGAAACCGGATTATTTATGAGGTCCAGACAAGTCCGGTGTCATGTTATGACAGTAAGCCCAATACAAATATCAGCGACATTTTTTCACGATACTTTTTTGTTTTAATATTTCAGACATTGTCTTTCCCTTTTTCTTATCATACAATTATTATTTATCTTTAAAATCGACATAGGTACATATAACTAACCTTATCAAGTTAGTAAATACGAGGTAATAACATAACTACTGCCTTCAGCATCCATTGCAGTGGCGAAGTGAGTGGAGGTAGGCTATTGCAAATAGTGCACACAAAACTTTGTCAGTCATACTTATTTGTTTTCATTGAACTAATAATACAAATTGCAGATACCTAAGTATTAGTCAGTTTGTAAAGTTTAATTAAACCCTGCCTAAAGCAAGCCATAATAGATATTAAAAACAAATTAATGTAAGTACCTAGTTTATATTTATAAAATGTCTCAAATTATGCCATTATATCACACGTAGGTACCTACTTACATAATTTTAATATGCACTATTTATGGCGGATATTAACAGCCTACCTTCACCCTACGCCACTGGTACCTACTCTACAAAGTAGTACAAAATAAAAAAAAGTGTTTTTTTTCAGAGTTTGCGAAGTATTCCGTCGCGGGAAAAGTTTGGGAAATCCTCATAGGTATGAGTTTAAAAGTGATGTCTATGCAATTGAAAAAGTCCTTGTGTTACTAAATTAATATAATATGTATGAGTATCTTACAAGCTACAAGTTCAAAGTTTCTTGAAAAGTGATGTCATGAGTTTTAAAAACAGACAACGTTAAATTTAATAAAGCCTATAAGGGACACTTGAAATCGAGAGTTCCTAATTTATGTTGTGGCTGTGACATTTTTCTGAATGGTCATTTTTTTCTGACCGAACACAAAACAGCAAACAACTCAACGCTAATAATGACATTTCAACAAATTTCCCCATCAATTAGGGGACGAATTCTGACATTTTCTAATCGTAAACAAAGATTTATTTTACTCGAAACACATAATTTTACGGGAATTCTAGAAAAAGTCGTAAAAACTGACGCATTTTTATTTTATATTTTGTAGTGAAATTTTCATAGGTCCATTGACATCCTAATATGACATAGATATCTACCTATTCCATCTTGCATCCCTCATATTATCAGCATTAAATCAATAATTAATAGGTACCTACCTATTATTACTAAAATATGTTGAATTTAGAAGTTTAAATTTATTTATTTTTTAGGGTTGGTATAACGGATACCTAATACGTTCAAAGAGATTCAAATACTTACATATTTTTTTATAGTAAAAATATATAAGTACCTACTTACTTAATATATTATACTAAGTAGGTACCTAATATAAAAATACAACAACGAAAAACGTTCTCTTTTTCTGTACCTAGGTAGGTGCTTACTGCGCGAAATAAAATATACCTATCGGCAATTTTTCAACCCTTTTTGGCCCTACTTATTTTGGTGCCATTTTATATCAAAACTTGGCGACCAAATGCAGTAGGTACGAGTACATCTCTTTATTTTGGATCTTCTCCTTTAAGTCTTATAAAGATATCAGATCCCCAACGTATTATACCTACATAGAGCTACTTACGGAGGTTGCAAGCCAAGAAAATCTCACTTCTATTAACGATTCTGCTACCCTATCTCTACCTTTCACTGCATTATGAGCTTGGAGTAAATCATATTTCTCATTTCAATGATAAATGAATAAAATATTTTCTCACAGAAAATATGGGAGATATGTGTGTATATATGCAGTGGCAGCTCGACGACTTTCTAGGTGGTGGGGTTTAGCCATTAATTATTATCAAATATACATACCTACCTACATTCTCATAATATTATACATGAACTTATAATGATATGATTTTATTAATGAGGAAATGAGTAATTTTTCAGAATAAATAATATTATTATGTGAGTCGTTACTTAATCACATCTAAAAAGTCGTGCTTAAAAATAATAACTTATTTATAAAAAAAATTATTATAGATTTACCATTATCAGTTTTGAACAACAACATACAACGAGCGTTATTACTAACCTATGGGGTCATTTGATTCGGTCCCTAGTATGCGTATAGTGACGCTAATGCATTCACATACTTTATAGAAAGAGATTTGTACTACAGCGACGGGATGGGACTGAGTGACCCAATCAGCGAAAAATAGACGCCATAGCTTTCTTAATTTGTACCATATGTGTCACCGTGAAATAGGGTGTATTTAATTTAATAAGTTATTTTAATACCGCGTAATCACATAATTTACAAGTATTGCTTTATTTATTTGTATAATAATAATAAATATCTCTCTAAAATTGCGACGGGTTTGGATAAATGAAATAAATTAAATAATTCATTTAATAAAGTAGGTATATTATGCCAATAATAAAAATATCGGGCGTTTTTCACGCATTTTCGACATGATAAACGATGTGGGGATGGTCCCTATGAACCCTTAAGGTAGAGCCGCTCCTGTATATATGTATGCAGCTCTACTCTGTGCTTGCTCTTATATAAAAAAAAATTACATAATTTAACGCAATTTGACATAACACCTCTGACACATAGTCGTTACGATTTTTTTTACACAGGTTGCTTAAATCAAATAAGCCAAAAAATAGTAAGATAAAAACCAAGAATTTGAAACGAGATTTGGTTTATGTCCAACGTCTCCAGAATGTCTTCAAATATTACCGATATTAAATGTGTGACTTGGTTACTGCGGGACCTAGGGACCTAGGGACGTTGCTGTAAAGAACATTGACCGGAATCTGATCGACGCAGGCAGCCCCGCTCTATTCAAATATGTATCAAAAATATGTTTTCCATCATCATCAGCCGGGGTTAATCCACTACTGGATGAAGGCTTCCGTATAGCTCCTTCTCGTCTCTAGTCCTTTGCTGCCACGTAAATCCATCGATTTTTTTTTTCTATATTACTTAAATGTTGGTAGGGTTTCTAAGATTTTCAAAATTATGCATGTTTAATATAACCGTAGGTACTTATATTACATAGGTACATAATTAGTTATTATATTGTATATTGTTATATTATGGCTACTGAATTCATTGAATAGAAATACTATCTGAATGTGTTTAAATAAGCATGGTTTTTATCAAAGTGACAACCAGTGGTTAACAAATTAGCCCACGGTTAAACGCTTGCTCTCAGTGATTCTTAACATGCAGCAGAATACTTAATTTTATAATGCATATGCCGTTTATAAAATAAACAAATACATAATGGAAAAGTAAAAGCTTAATTACATTATTCTTTCCGAATAAGACGTTTATTCGACCAATATTCGTCGCCCCAAAAGCAAAAGGGCACTTGTACAAAAATAGAGTTGTGAGAAAAACGCATTTCAAGTGAAAAAAAATCGTGTGCAGGTTATTTCTTAATATTTTGAAATGAAATTCAGAGCAAATGTGACTTATTATTCAAAAATTAAAACGCAATTTATATTTTTTTTGTGCAAAAGCCTTTACGCATTTAAAAATATTTACACATAGTACGAGTATCTACCTATCTACCTTTTTATTATATTATTATTTTTGTAACCACTGTTAGTACATACCTATACTGGCAACGTTATGTTGTTACGTTTTTGTTATAAAATTATTAATTGAAGATTAGTTTACAAAAACACAAGTGATTATTATTTTCTTTCATATATTATGTATTGTGATTTCATGGATTTAGTTTCACAAATGCCATGTTACTTATAATGTAAACTAAAAAATTATCAACAAAACTACATTCATAACTTAAAACCATCAAAATTCCACAAGTGCCCTTTTGCTTTTGGAGCAACGTATTCATATAGGTACGGGTCGAAGTGTTGTATTTTCATTAGGGCCCCAGAACAGATTAATAAGATATAAATGTGAAAGCTAGTTGCCATGGTTCAAGGTAACAAGACTTAATAAAAAAGTTATTAAGTACATATCTACTACAAAGCGCACCATTTTGTCAAATATTATCAATATTGAATGTGTATTTTGTTTATGTGACAAACTTTCAAGAATATTAGGTAGGTATGATAGATACATACGTAATTATTGAAAATAGTATAGTCTTCAAGACATAGTGTTTCAATTTATCTCACATTTCTCCACTTTCGAAATTCAAACCTTGTTACCTATAGCCTTAGCCAGAAGGCAACCCATTTCCCATCACTTTTTGGCTCTCTGGTATTGAATGTAAGCCGAGTTAAGTAGATATATTTTTAACGTATCTACCAATAACTTATGGAAATTATGTATCAGGTCTCGATTAGGAATTAAAACGGAAAATTTTTTACAAGTAGGAAAGCTAAAATAAAAAAAAAACTTTTGACTTTGAATCTGGACACTGAATCTAATATTAATTGTTCGTACACATAATATAAGTACCTATGTATTTTCGTCAGCTGAATGCAGACCTATTTTAAATCGCATTAAAAATATTTTTCAGAAGAGTGTTTTGAAACAGCCTACTTCAGTTATTTATTATTTATATAAACAAGTGTAGGTATGCACAATTTTTTTCATCAATAATCCTACTAAAATATGATGCGTACATTTATTCATAAAAATAATAAATAATTTTATTAAGTTTTGATATTTTAGCAGTGTAGAGTTAAATAGCACTGGAACATACCAGTAACTTCCCAATGCCAAAATCCTGGTTGTGAATGGTTCTCATTTGAATTTACAGTTTTCTTAATTCGACTATAGGTACTCTTTAACCTATGTACCTGTGTAACTCCTGGACTTCGGTCGCAAGTTAAATTATTTGCTTTATATACAAAATAATCATTTTTTTTTTATACTATTTTCACATGCAAACTATTGTTTTTACGGTAGGGTCTAAATAAGAAACAAAACCACCTCTCTTACCGTGAAATGGTGTGAAAATGGAAAAGTAGATTGGCACCTAATAATAATATTCCTAAACTATATACATAATAGGTATTAACGGCCCACAGTTTGGCAATCCCCGAATAAATCACCAAAACAAGGATTATACCGCGCGAAAAGTTAACTACAATGCAATTGACAGATTAACAGAGATTTAAACTTTTACACTACGCTCGACTATCGCATTGATGGTAAAGGTAGCCACTTAGCGAACACTGTTAAAATATAGATTCATTGAGGTAAACTGAGTGATAACATATGCATGTAGTTTATTTGACTACCTGCATAAAATATTTCAAATTAGGTAGGTAGGTACCTACCTACGAAAATTCTATCTATCTATATATTATGCATTTTTTCTTAAAATTATAAGTAACTGATATTGATTTCACTCAGGCAACACAACAATAATGAATATGGGTTACCTTCTGGGTATGGTTGTAAGAATATAAGTATAATTCTTGAGTGTGGATGAATATGAGATAAACTTAAACATTTTTCAACATAAGGCTTTGCCTCGTTATACGCATTAAAGTTGGTCGTAAACGAAACAAGCATTCAATATTGGTGATATTTGAGGACACTTGGCGGGCTTTGAATCTATACCTATCTTGCGTTTTAAGCCATGAACGTCATTAATTAGTAATAAACCCAAAGTTGGTTTAAAAGTTTTGGATCTTGGTCTATGGCGACTGGCTTTCATATTTCTATCCTATCAATCTAAAAAAGTATTTTTATTACCAGTAAATTGTAGGTATAAGCAGTGGCGGCTCGTCCATATGCGGAACTGCAGCACTACAAGCAAATTGAGAAAAATGTAATATTATAATATACATAAATTTATGTATATTATATGAAAATGTCAATATTATTTAAGCGTGAAGTAAGCTCGACCACGCACCGATATATCCAATAATTATCATACACCATGGTACAGCAGTATCGTTTTCAAAAGCTTGACCGGTACTGCAGGCCCGACAGTGTATCGCCGTATCTGCGTTCGTACGTGAGCCCGCGCGCGAGCGGAGGAAAGAAATATAGCTTTAATGATTTATTAAGATTGTTGAAATTTATTTCTGTAAGCAATTTATGCAAAGTTCTTATTGATGTAATTAATCATTTATATTTAATTTTGATGTTAACAGTAAAATATACTCCAACATTTTTTCATTTTTAATCAACCGTAGCACCCCCAGATAACTTCTCCACGAGCCGCCACTGGGTATATGTGATATACCCACTGATGATTAAAAAGTTTGTACGTATGACTGTACTAATACCTCCCCCAATAGTCACTCTTTGGCACTGTTATAATATAGTATTGCTTGTAAATATTTCAACAGTAGGCAAGAATTGTTTGGTTACTGAACGTCCGGAGCAAGAATTAATTGAAAATGAGGTAATTTTCAGTATAAGTACGTATCACAGATTTTATTGTTTGTTATAAAAAAATATACTAATTATAGGTAGAGCCATGTAGCTCAAACGTCTTGCTGTGAGAATTTTTGGAAATGGTTACAATAATCGGCAAACTTTCGGTTCTTGTCTGTTTAGTGGAAGCCAGGCGGGAACAGTGGTAATTTTCACTCATTGATATACTACTGGATGAATCATGCCGCCCGATTTTCAGCGACTCGGCCAGTGTTAAAACTTACTGTTTTAATATCAGCGGACTTAACTCGATATAAGCTCACTAAATATTTGTCTCGAAAATGACCTGACAATAATTATGAGTAAGCCCGATCTAGCTTGCATCTTACTCTAACTAATAGTCAGCGCATGACGACTTGCTCTGTCCGCTCAGACATGAATTTTTGGTAGCTTGCAAGCTTTGGGTTGCGGACACCCTTAGGGTCACTATTCCAAGAACACAAATTTAGTCTTACAGCCAGGGTAATACGGGTGAAATTCGGGAATCCATGTTAACGGTCTTAACGCATTATACCTACAAGGAAATATTATAAGACGATATTCGTAATATCTTCTTTTGTGGTACATTTTTAAAATGACACTTGTATGGGAACTTCTCATCTAGTAGTATATCAATGTTTTCACTACATCAGTTTATTGAAGTCTGAATGTTACAGTTAACGTCGATGATTATCACTCACCTTCAATAAATTAGGTTTTATTACACAATGTATTATGACAGTATTGCATCACTGCATCATAATACATATAAGTATACAACTTTGTGATTTTATACAAACGGGTACCTACCTATTGTATTTAATGTTAAGTAAAGCTAGGGATGATATTATTATCAGTAGTGAATATCTCTCAAAAAGAGCAATAGAATATTGTTATAACACCATTGAATTTATAGGAAGGTATCGATGCACACACTCAATATAGATAGGTACTATTACAAAATATGAATGTGAAATAACAATATAAAGCTGCGTATCCACTACATTCGCGAACCAGTTACGTTCGGTGCGTTCGTGTACGTCAGTGAAATACGACGTGCAGTGTGTACCTACAACGTGTCCATGTGTAACATACTGTACCAAATCATAATGGAGTGAATAGTAAAAAAACGCTATTTCACATCAATCATACTAACGTTTAAAAATATGTTCTTGTGCGATGGAATTTTTGATTATTAATTTTCATAATTCAAATGAAATTCAATACAAAAAATCGCTATAAAATACCCAAAATTTTACCTTGAACACTAGTTGCAATACACAACTTCGTCACATTGCCTTTAACCTTAGCGATAGGTAGCGGGCCCGTCGGAATATTTAATATTAACCTATTTTGAATAATATAGAGCTCGTAGAAAAAGCAAATTTCCCACTCAATTGCACAATGCGTATCTAGGTAGATACATAATAATTATGATTAGGTACCTACACAGTATATGTAGGTACATAGGTACCTTATTACTGTTTTATCGATTATTTATGGGGATGCTCAGCGTCCACAGCATCTCTGGATTACACGCCACTGGTAGATAGGTACATTATGTCATAATTTCAAAACAATATTGCATTGATCAATATTAAATAAAATTACTTCTTGTTAGATTTATGAAATTAATTTATACCTATAATATTTGACACTAAAATGAAACGGAGTGGCCTACATCTATTTATATTTTATAATGATTAAGATTGACTTTTCAAATCATTGAAAACGTTGCTAAATATTTTCATATCCCTAGAGAAGTCACCCTTCGACATGGCGCAACCTCGTGTCACATGTCTTCGCGTTAAGTAGCCATAAATTATGTGAGGGGAAGACACGAAACATAAAAACACAGAAGCACTTTTCAATGAGCCCTGATGGCTCATATGGCGCCAAATGGTAATTCCAGAAGAGTGGTCCGACCAATGACTTATTTATACCGTGTCCGGAAACTTGTACGTATGCAGTTCGCCGTAGTACACTTCAGATTGAAATGTTGTACCTATCGCAAATATATGACCGTATATTAAAAACCGTCCAACCTCTTTGGTTAGTAATAGTACCTACCTACTGACATGAAATTCATGTCTAAAAATAGGGTTTTTGTCGGGTTACACTTTACAGAAAACCAGCAGCAAACAAATTTTAAAAATTGCCTATATACTGGATTATTTGTTAGGTTAGGTTTTCATGCTTGAATTCATGAATTTTGTCAAAATCAGCTATGAAAATTGAATTAATGTTCAAATTGAATCTAATAAAATTGGAGACCGTATAGTACACGGTCATCTCTTTCCGATAGAAAACTCACGGCGAACTGTGCGACGGTGAAATGTTTTACGTACAATTTACATGTAAACGACTTACACAGGACCAGTGTTGCCAACTGTACTATAATTATAGTGCAATACTATAATTTTGATTCTGTAAAAAATGTAAAATACTATAATTTTACGCCAAATATGCGAAATACTATAATTTTAAAGGATTTAAGCAGAAAAATGTTCCTGTACTATATTTTTCACAGAAATACTATAATTTTTACGTCTTTGTACTATAATCAGCATAGAAAAAAATGGCAACACTGCACAGGACGCTATCTTACATAAAAAATCTCAATATGAAAGTGGAAAAGTAGCTGAATATGCCAAACAATAGTTATATCTATATTGAAATATTGTGATGAAGAAAGAACCAGGCCTTCCTGTTCTCCAATCTAACTGAGCTTCGGCGCTGACAGAGTATATAGGTATAAGGCGGAGCTGCAGGATGCTTGAATACATGCGAGATGGCTGATGCTCCACCTGAGGATCGGACATGGGCTATGAATAAGAAGATTGAAATATTGGTGAATTACATTTTAAACTACAGCAGCGGTATGTTTAAGTTACTATGTTGTGTTATGAGGCGCTGACAGGTTTGGAGATCCTCGCATGAAATTTTGACTATGTGATAAGCCGCCATTGAGTATTTTTTTTTACACTTATTGCTTTACACAGAGAACTCACGATTAAGGTACCTACGATTCTCGAGTTTGGAGAAATATGGGATAAACACGTGTTTCTACAGAGGGAGAGAGAGAGAGGTGTCTACAGAGAACACAATTATTAATTTATTCTGTGGTATCATAAAATAATGCATTAGAATTACCTATTCAATATTGGTAGTAGGTATTTGAGGATATTTAGGGGGCTGTGGATTGCTTGCTTTAATGGCATGACCGTCATTAAGTCATAAACCAAAACTGATTTCAAAGTCGGTCTATGGCGACTGGCTTTTGCATTTCTGTCTTATTAACGTTTTCTTGGCAATCTAGGGGTCGTATGCATGAGATTCCCAAATACTTTATAGGCTAAATACTGCTCATTTGTATGCATGAGTGCAAATGTAATCCGTTGGTTAGCGACGTCATAATGTGTCATGGCGTCCATATAATGAAAAACTTATAAAATTTCATTCCCCGATCGTTAATTTAAAATTTTGAAATTGTAAACGTTTCTGAAAGTGTGCGAACGGTACCATATAAATTTAATAATTATAAATGAATAATTATTATCACATTTATTTTATAATTCTACTGTACGAAAGGATGGAGTATTCCCAGTAAACATTTCCATTTGGTGGTAATACATACAGTTAGGTATATTATGACTAACTTCACTTCAATCACTTCTATTATGAGATGTCAAAACGGAATAAGAATAAATGAATGAATGAAATGAATAAACAGCACGACTAGGAACTGTTATTAAAGTTCGCAAATGTTTTACAGAGTCTAAAAAATGAACGAGGGCCTCAAGCAAACGTTTGTTGTAATGAATGCATTATTAAAATTACATTACAATAGTGACATATAAAGCAGCCATTTTGACGTGTGACGTCAGATTGCTTACGTCACAAACAGTGCTATACGCTATTTGGTGGAAAATCGGTTAAATAGCTTTTAAAGAATTTCAGAATCTCATACATACGGCCCTATTATCATGAACTAATAATTATTATAATACCTGTTGATAATACTGTAGGCGTACTGTGTCAGTGGCGAAGGGTGACTTTTGGAACGAGCTAGGCTGTCGAGATCAAAAAAAAAAGAACACACTTGTCAGGTATACTTACAAGAAATAAGAAAATAATACGATACGACTACCGATGAATATGTAGGTAGGTAGGTACACACTAATGACAACGACACGCTAATTTGGTAACATTTCAGGTTTTTGATTTTAGGCTAGCAGTTTGGCGCCTATCGTTTTGTATAAATTGTCCGAGACATCCTGAGGTGACATAAGTAGATACAGAGAAAATATCACCGGAAATAATTAGAGAAATTTGTTAAATATATTCCTACTTTCCTACATATACGACAGATGTCGTTGGCAAATTAAATAATTCAATTATTTTTATTCGATAAAGTGATTTTATTTCTATAATTCGATAGATATAGGTACCTACGTCAATATGGTAAAAAAATATTTTTCTTAAGAAGGTAGGCTTATATAATTTAATTAATTAAATAATCGCCTAGTATAAAGTCTTCGCCACTGGTATACTATAATAATTAACATCGATTATTGAGAAAATATTACCAATGAGAACGGAATTTACATTCATTTTTAAAATGAATCAAACCTGATTCATATAGGTAACACGTAGGTGACAATAAATCATATAAGATACTGATTAGAATAACTGATAACAATTAGGAATTATTTTGTACTATTTACTAATGGATGTAAAAATTATAAATCGGCACTAAATATGCTTTGTAAAAAAACGAACCCGCAAAATTAAATATAAATAGTACTTACGGGAAAAAACCTAAAAGCAGTTTTCCATTTAGTTTTAATGTCAAAGCAATGTCGGAGAGATAATGACCAAAAGTCGTGACTCGTCGACATTTTGGCCATGATACATTTCTTGATATAGTGATGACTTTGTATGGACAGAGGCACAGTTTTGTGAACTTTTTCAACGAAGGCTGCTCCAAGGAAATGTGTGTGACTTCCACGCCGGCGAGAGAAAACGTTAAATGATCATTGAAATGCAAATGAACTAGTTGAAACATGTTAAAGATCAAAGTATTAGATAGGTGTAGGGTGGAAGTAGGTTCTTAAGATCCGACTTTGTCAGTCAAACGTACCTATTTGTTTTCATTGAAATAATACTACAATGTGTAGATAGTTTTTAAAATTCAATTAAAACCTGCCTAATCCAAGCCATAGCAGATAATAGTGATAAAAATATTTGTTTATTTATAAAATATCTAGAATCATTCCATTAAATCATATGTTAAAGATCAAATATACCTACAGATATAAGTATCTATACCCCAGTGGTGTAGGGTAGAAGTAGGTTGTTAAGATCCGACTTTGTCAGTCAAACGTACCTATTTGTTTTCATTGAAATGATACTACAATGTGTAGATAGTTTTTAAAAATCAATAAAACCCTGACTGAACCAAACCATAATAGTTTAAGTATGCTATGGGCAACTAAAAAGCACCATATGCAAATTGTATTCTTAGTTTAACACAATCACTACTGAACTTTTAATTACCACATTTAAATAACACGTTAATTATATCTAATGGCCAAGTACTCCAAACGCACCAGTCGCGGTGTTAGCTCTAAATGAGTTAATGTAAGTATGACTGATAACGTTTAGTGTGCATTATTTATCTCGAATTTTGAGAGCCTACTACTGCCCCTGTCCACTGGGACTGTCGACTTATGGGCCCCAAACGAGCGGAGCTGTTTGCCCGGATCCGACCCCATTCGGGCCCAATAGGACACGCGGACATGGTGGCAACCGAGGCCAATTTTGCGGCCTTTACTTAATTCGCCAGAGCGTACGGGGAGCGGGACACTCTCGACTCCCCTTGCGTCTCTTCAAATTAAAGTCACTCTGATAGTTGCCATATAAATTAACATCATGCATTCGCACTTCGGTGCAAGGTTGCATCACCAATCCCGTGCGGCTCTGCTCGGGACAAAATGAGGGCTTAAATTCTTTGATCTGGTACACGTAAGTGCCCATACGCACTTGCGGCAGGCCGCCTCGCGACTAGCCGCGGCGGCCTGCCGCCTATCGTTTTTTGTATGCAAAGTGAGATATGCGGCACGCCGCTGCGGTTAGCCGGCATACAAAAAACGATAGGCGGCAGGCCACCGCGGCTAGCCGCGAGGCGGCCTGCCGCAAGTGCGTATGGCCGCTAAGGGTTATGTTAGCCGGCCGCGTATGACGTGGCTGCATATACATAACGGGAGCGGAGGTGGGAGTTTTACACACCATGTATCCCTGTCCACTGATATACACTATAAGTACCTATATCTATTTATTAAATAAAATTATTATCGTATAAATAAAAGATGGCACTCATATGACAAAGGAAATCAAAGACCTAGGTACTTACATACTTCTGTTAATAAGAAGAACGGAGAAGCAGGAACGTGAGGCCGGAGCGCTCTAGGAAAAATATGGCATTGTTACATTGGAAAGTGTATCGCGTTTTTAACTTAAACGAAATCAATGAATAGCCAAGCGCTTGAAGAAGGCATAAGATGGATAACACAGATTCTTTGGTCATGTTGCTTGCAGGAGAGATGACAATTTGGGAGTTACAAAAAAAAAGTAAAAAGATGAACGAGTAAGGTTTACTCTAAAAACAGCTTTCAGAGCTGCAGACTGCAGAAAGGAAATACCAAATGACCGTCGGGTGTAATGGAGCTGTTCCGCCAATACCTATAAGTAATGAATAGACTAGAATAAGAAAATAAGTTTCATGTCGAAGACAATAATGTGTCGCTAGATTTCAAAATCAGCCAAGTCTATAATGGATGAATAGGAGAAAAAGAGTTTTTTGTTTTCTCAAGTACACAGTCACAAGGGTGAAAGTTTATATTATTTCGATTATAGAATATTTAAAATTAATAAGTTCCTCATTTCAATAATGCAGAAATGTTAGAGAGCATTATTTCTTCAACAATTCACAAAAAAGTCAAAAATACCTAAAGGTGGACTTGGCTGATTTTGAAATCCAGCGACACAAATAGTAGATACATATTTTTTTTTTGGTCATTTACGCTAATAAGTTAGACCAGATAAACACCACACGGTGCCTCCAAAAACCCAGTCTTCTTGCATCTTCTCAAATCATGCCAGCATTCCTTAGCTCAAAGATAATCTACCTGGCTATTTAGTGGCGTTTAGTGTTGCTAGGTTAAATTTCACGTATTCAAAATACCTAATATTTAATCACACGTCCGTACCTACCTCCATCTAAGAGTCCGAGTATCTGAACTCTGAAGAGCAGTGTAAGCATTTAGCTCCAATCTGTTTAGGTACTTAAAATGCGGGGTTGTAAGTAGAGTACGTAAGTACCTTGGTATTTTTCAGATTTTTCAAACGGTGAACTGATTAATTGATTATAATATAATAATATCATGTAAAACTAACTGTAAAATTAACAGGAATTAAATAATTAATGATTTAGAAGCTCTGGAAAAGCTTACCAAAGTTTAAATGGATTCACTTTTCCAAAGCTTTTATATCGAAATTAGTCTGGCACGCGTCTCTTTTTTTCCTTAATAGGTACATAATACTTAATATCTAAAAGCAAAGCGTTTATCATTAGCTTACCTATCTCGCGTATTATCTGGGGACCATTTAAATATCGGGTAAATTTACTGACTTGATTTTATATCCTTTTTTTCGTATGATAATAATAGCCGCGTTTGATTCGTTTACGTTTACATTATGATATTTAAAAAAATATATATCAGATCGATCGATAATTTATATTTGTAGATAGGTAGGTACATATTTAATATAATGAACATACGAATATTAAAATGCCTACAATGTAAAATCGAGTGTAGATTTTAGTTGCCTCCTGAAGAAGTTTCATAAAGGATTTTTTACAAAAATAATAGATAGGTAGGTACCTACTGCACTGAATGCACCTATTTAAAAAAAGAATAACATGTCATTTTGTCAGACGTCAGGCCACATTTTAATGCCAGCGCTTCATTGGCGAGCCAAAAGTCCGAGGGCAATAAATCGTCCGATTTGTCTATGCTCTGGTTCTGATCAACGAACGAATAAAAAAGTCGAGCTGTCAAAAGTCAAAAGTTGCGATTATCGTAATGTCTTCCGATAATCCTATAATTTTGTGTTATTTATATTTAGAGTTGCATAAAATAATATAGCAATGAAAACAACACAAGTTTTACGTTTTATTTTATGAATTTCATAAATACAAATAAAAAAATAATTGGTAAATCTCTCATTTTTTAATGTGTAAATTAACAAATTAATCAATGAAAATGTTTAACACAATTACAGATTTTTTTTCCGGTCCGAATGATCGCGTATTAATGTCAAATCGAATTTGTATAGTGATCAACGGACGAAGTCTGGCAACTCGGAGAGTAAAATATCATGTTTGAAATCCAGCGAGCCTGGTCTGCGGATTAAAAAGTCCGCAGATCTGGGGTGCTCCACGCGAAGAAAAAGTCCGAAGACTGTAAATCGTCTGACTTGCGTGCCAATGGAGCGCCGGCATTAGAGTCAGACATTTTGCCGGTCATCCACGTAGCACACCAAATAATAATTAAAAAAAAAACTACGTATGTTATCATGCATAGTTAAAAGACGTGCGTTCATGTTCGACTGATTAAAACTATACGAGTCAGAGCTTGTCCGTTCATGAGTCACGCACCACCTTTTACGCGAATGCGTCTCACTAACTCAATATCACGGCATTGATAAAAAGCTACGTTTCTATAGTGAGAGTCAGATGCTGCCTATGAAATAGTCACCAGCTTTTATGCATATGCCACATAAATTTTCATGATTCATGACTTTATGACATGGTTGTTACATCAAGAAAAGTGAGACATCATGAATGTAAGATTAAAAAACATACTCACGTGTAAAAATGCCATTGCACAATATCAGTGACGTCCCTATACAAAATGCCGCCCCATTTTTTATATAGTATTTTTTTTATCATTTTTTCATGACTTCAATATCGAAGAAATGTGTTGTATGGATACAGTACTAACAAAATATTACATACCAAACATACAAAATTAAATCTATACATATTTTTCCTCATTTTTTGACGTCGGAAATACTGTGACTTCTTACATGTCATTTTTGCGATACAAAGATTTTGGCATAATCAAATCGATTTCTGGTCACCAAGAACGTCGAAAGGCAACGGAAGTAAACTAGACATCGCGAACCCGACGAAAAAATGCAGTCCTGTTAATCCTTGTATGTTAATTAATACATTTTATTTCCAACCAGTGAGCTGATTTTTTTAATGGAAAGATATTTTCGTTATTACTAAGTTTAGGTAGCTATTTCTATAGCTATACCAAATGATTCTCCTCGATTTTCCGCCCTTGCAGTAACTGCCGCCCCCAAGCGACGCTCAATCTGCCTACCCCCACGGGACGTCACTGCACAATATGTACGTTCATATTTCTAACGGACTCAAATATACTCAAACGAACTTATTAGTCAGAACGGATCATTATCTCTAATAAGAGAGTCTCCTAGTCACTACTGAGTGACTCAATTGCGGTGGCTAATTCGTATTATGAATATGAACTTCCAGGGAGTGGATGTTATATTAACAGCTTCTTTTTACGAAAAATGCTTATTAGCCGTTTTCCCAATCCATTGTGATCTTGTTCCAGATCTAGATCCAGCAAATATTGAAAACGAAATGTGAATTTGGAAGACGCGGTATTTGAACGAACAACCCACGGGTACCTACTAGGTATAGGAAGGACAGATTCTTCTAGCATTGCGACCATGACGAAATCACTTAGGAGCACTCTTGGTGTCATTTGACTCATATGATAGTAACGATGGTTACATGTAAGTTGTACGTATGCAGTTCATCGTGAGACACTTATTCGTGCGCCGCAGTACGTGAAACATGAGTTCGTATAACATTTTATCAAATGACGAGTTCTTCGTTGAACATTTCACCGTGGAATATATTTGTACGTATCTTACAAAATGCAGCGATAGTTTGCAAATTGTACTGTTCCAATTAGATTAAACCTAACCTAACCTAACCTAGTAAAGACATCTCTACATGTTGTAGCATACGTAAAAATATACTCGAAGGTGAAATGTTCAACGAAGAACTCGTCATTATTTGATTAAATGTTACTCGAACTCATGTTTCACGTACTACGGCGCACGAATAAGTGTCCTGCGGTGAACTGTTTACGTACAAATTTCCGGATACGAGTAACGATACCAACACCTAAATGGGAAGTTTGCACTGTTAGAAGAGAAGGCGCTAGCCTTCCACCCGAGAGTCCTGGTTTCGATTCCCGGCGAGGACACAATATTTATGTGTTTTTCTCAATGCCGGAGTGTTTGTGATTGTTAAAAATTACTAACAACCACGTTGCACGAAAAAGCAAGGACATGGTTATTAAAAATTAAAAAAAAAGTGTTTGAGTAAATTCTTATATTCGAAAAGTTAGCCAATACGATTAATATACACTTTTTGTAACCATGTTTCTAGTTCGAGTTCAATCGACTTATTAAATATATCACATTTAATATTAACTTACTTACATATTATGCTTGCATTATTTTATACATCGATACAATACTTTTACTAGGAACTCATTTGATTTTTATCATCAATTAAAACTATCTAGTATTATAAAAAAAATGCAAATCTTATTTGCAAGATCTACGTTGACCCATTAAAAACCGGACGTACTAATCTTTGAATCAGTCTTCGCGGTTTAAATCCAGTGTTTTTTTTAAATTGTGGTTAATTATCAGAGTTATCAATGGGCACTTAAAAACTGAGTCAGTTGACAAAACCGCACAACATTCTTGTCACGCGTCATCTGAAAAAATACCAATAAATTTACATATTGATTTTATTTTGTCATACAATATTGATCTTACTTATTGGTCCGCAGTAGGTAGAGCTATTCAAAAAAAGAATACAGGATTAAATAGGTGGGCAGATATTACTGCTATCGACTGATGCTTGATATCAATTTTTACATATTTTCATTTAAATTGTCAAGTAGGTATAGCACGCGTATCAACACTGGCATTTAAATAGGATCATTATTTGTGCCATGCCCCCACTACAACGCTTCACAAATCTCTATGCCTCTCCTATAAAAATTTTATAGTTCTTACCTAAAGAAATCTGAAAAAAATGAATTGCTTCAAATAAAAAGTGCACATAGTCAATACTATTTTACAAGGTTTTTTTTAGCCCGTATTCTTATTTGTCCGGTACAAATCTTGCAATCGATTTTTAACTAACTTCCCGACTAGCTAGACATTTGAAACTTTTAGAATATATCAGAACACGATGCCAATGCATTCTTTTAATACTTTTAGCTATCTTTAAGCAGAATTCAGTTAATTCTGTTTTGTATGGAAAATTATTTCAGAAAAATCCGTAAAAAGTAAAAGACTATTATTGGTTGCCAAGGGGGTGGTCCTAGTAACTAAATTATTAATATATAGTGCGTTACTATGGAAATCAAAATGAAATGTCAAAATGACATTTCAGTTTTCTATATTTGTTTGTTTGTTTGTTTTTTATTTACTTCATAATATCAAGTACAAGTTTGAGAATAGTAAGCATAATAATTCAACAGACAATTTAAAAACGTTGTATATAAAAAGTTCTTTTTATCTTGTAATTATTTAATTTAACGTTCGTAAGTAAATATGTATCATATCACATGTAGGTACTTACACCCAGAAGAAGGTTAGTGCAATCCTTGTGCTTTTATGTGAGCTGCAAAGAGTTTTATTTTAGGTAGGTACTAATTTGGTCAATTTTAACTTTAAATCTGCACACGGCTTGTGATATCAAAACGATTTCTTTTTTTTTTAATAACAAATCATGTACAGTGCTAAAGCCGAATTAAACTAAAAATATGATGATGGGAATGACAACAGTATTTTTTTTTTGTTAAATTTGTCATAATTGGAAATAATTGTTTTGTTTCGGTGTAAAGCCATGCCATTGTATTTTTTATGTATTATAATGTTTTAAAAAATTCATAATTTTGGAATTCTAATAGTTTTTCTAGATACTGGATGGCTACACCAGTGTATCGAAGCGTATCCGGAAATTTGTACGTAAACGGTTCACCGCAGGATACAATAAGTCTTATTCGTGCGCCGCAGTACGTGAAACATGAGTTCGTGTAACATTTAATCAAATGACGAGTTCTTCGTTGAACATTTCACCGTGGAGTATATTTGTACGTATGCTACAATATGTGGAGATGTCTTTACTAGGTTAGGTTAGGTTATGTTAGGGTTAATCTAATTGGAACAGTACTATTTGCAAACTATCGCCGCATTTACGTACAAATGTATTCCACGGTGAAATGTTCAACGAAAAACTCGTCATTTGATAAAATGTTATACAAACTCATGTTTCACGTACTGCGGCGCACGAATAAGTGTCCCACGATTAACTGCATACGTACAACTTACATGTAACCGTATCGAAGATGGGAAAGCAATTTCTAACAAATATTTATAATTTTCGCGTTGGGAAACACATATTTTATCATAGCATTTAAAATACAGAATCCATAATATAATGTTCCGTCGAAAAGCGGATATGGTAAACAACATTTTTTTTAAATCCAATCTGTTGTCATGGGTCAGCAGATTCCTCATTGTATAAATAGCACGACAAAAAGCATTAATAAATAAAATTGACGTGTTCATTAAGTTGGTAGTTAAGAATTTGTGT
Source organism: Rhyacophila brunnea (assembly GCF_057557595.1). Taxonomy (NCBI): domain Eukaryota; kingdom Metazoa; phylum Arthropoda; class Insecta; order Trichoptera; family Rhyacophilidae; genus Rhyacophila; species Rhyacophila brunnea. The sequence continues at coordinate 34,077,993 of NW_028232806.1, read as the reverse complement.
AAACTTCTTCATTCACTCGCCATGTCTTGTACTAACTTTTAAAGTGCCTACTTCCTGTGACTTACAGCAAAAACCTTTTTGAGAACGTCAACGTGAACTGTTTATATGCACACCATAGTCATTAGCTGACCATAATAATTCAATTCAATTAACCACCTATTGTGCTTAAAGACAACGTTGTTTAAAGTAGCTAACTGTATTTAACAAGCAAACATTTAAAATTTATACAAATAGCTGGATGAATGGTTTATTTATACTAGATACAGTTATGGTCATGGAGTTAATATAATAGTAGGAGGTACTTATTCTCGTAAATAGGTAAATAATTAAATATTATCTAAATAAAGGAAATAAAATATAAATTAAAATACATATGTGGTGGGTACCAGTAGCAAACGGTGGAGTAGGCTGTGAAAATCCGCCATAAATAGTGCACATTAAGGAGGGACATGCTCAGCGTAGGTCAAAATGGAGCTTTTATTCTATTTTCAAATGAAAGCATGATCTTAGAATTCCTTAAACATTGTAGATAATCTATTTATACAATTTTGAAGCCTTATTATCTTTTATATTTATTTTAAACATTTTATGACTGCATAAAGTATTTTTATTACATAAAATAGTATTCTTTTAAACCTCTCATATTTCAGTACATAAATGTGCAGTGGTGTTAAAATTTTTTACATTTATTAATTTTTAAACGCATTAACAAAACCATCAGTATAATTTATGTTGACATTATTATAGTGAAATATTTACGATACAAAATTATATTGATAATCTCTGTGATCCCAAATTTGACAAGAACTAGGTATTTTATTATTCAAAAAATGGGCAAGATTAACACATTTCAAGATAATTCTAAAGATACTAATTATAAGCTATGTCTTTGACCATTCAAGTGTGATAAAGATCCTACGAATGATGATTGCTTTATAATAATTATTGACATAAGAATAAGGCAGTGTTTTTTTGAAATACGCCATTTCTTTTGGCATTCCCCAGTGGTTAAGCTACAAAATACGGCCGTAGCCATAAATTGACAAACTAAAACTAAAGTAGGGAGTAAGATCATGATAACGCGCGTATTTGAACATGTACCGTTTAAAAAAAAAGATTTTTTTTCGGTTAGGTGTAAGTAAATAATTTTGCAGTGGTCTGAAAAAATGTTTACAGAAAACTTACTAAGAAACTACGCGCAGAAATATTTTATTCAGCGCGGCAAGTAAAAAAAAATGAAGAGTAAAAACGAATCTGACCATTTATATTAAGAGATTCATTGAACCCTGCAAAAGTATCGAGATTATATAAAGTGTACTAGCTGACCCGGCAAACGTTGTTCTGCCATATAAATTATTTCTAGTGAATATTAAAGTTGTTAAATAAAAAATAACGAATGTATCGTAAGTGTGTGGGGATGGGATCTATGACAGAAAGAGGAATAGAGCGCTGTAGACGATGACCGCCGATAAAAACAAAAAAAACATCAACCATTCATTTTCTCAATTCAAAATGAGTAATGATGTTCATAATGAATGAATTACCTGTGACAGGATCTCGTTGTTTAATGTTTATGCAATATCCGTCTTGTCCCTTCCAGAAAATTAGCGGATATTGGAGAGCATCGTATTAACGGTGTGTGTCAGCGATGAACTCCAGATTATTGTTTCTTCTTCGAATCACGATTTTTCACGTCGATGTGCGGTCGCCAACCATGAGTCCAGCAATGTCGTCAACAACAGGCGCATTGAATCGACGCACGTGCTTTCCAGCTGGTGTTTTATCAGGATTGATGACAATAGCGTGATTGTCACTTTGCAATTCGTGCATGTGTGCTTTGAAGAATTTCAATAATTCATTGTGCTCATTCAACAGGGCGTCCAGTTCGCCGACGATGCGAATTGAGAATTGAGGTTATTGTAGCCGCAACGTGCATCCACATGATTGATGTCCTCACCGCCCATGAAGTAGATTTGTAAAAATGTATGTGGTTCGTTTGGCATTGGCAGCAATGAGCCTACTTTGTGGTATACTTGGCCTTTGATTTTGAACGTAGAATGGAATTGTTGACCATTTGCCGCAGTATTGTGAACTATTTCTATTGCTCCGAACGAAGTCATTTGGAAGCATGAATTGAATGTGCGAATGGACTTCAGGAACAGGTTTGAATCTGGAACCGTGCCGATGAGCAAGCCGTTCAATGGTTCTGGTAGTTGCACTTTTCCTGATGCGCAACACATCCCGGCTGACTCTTGTTTGAATTTGAGCGCATGACAATGGGGCCATTCTTTGTCCATACAATCAGCACTTTCGGATGAGCGGAATATTCAATATCTGACTCGTACTCGAATGCGAGACGAAGGAACGATGCGGATGTAAATGTTCGATGTACTTGTTGGCGTTGTCGGTCATTTGCTCTGCGTGTGTTAACTACGAACCGGCGCGCTTGGCTCCGTTCCAATTGTCGCTGTTGATTTCGTTCAGCTCGTGCCTCTTGTGATTAGGATGCACGCAATTGCGACATGCTTACACGCACGTTTTTGTTATCTTGCTGGATTTGTTCGTCTGTTCTTTCTGCTCTACTATTTTGCATGTTTGTTGCTTTATTCGTTCGACGGCCCAAATGGCCCCCCTTGCGTCTTGCTGACATTGTGCACTGTAATACACGCACATAAAAATAGATAAATTAAAATAAATCGTACAAAATTTTGCACGCACTGCGTTGTGATATGCCGAATGAAATGTCAAAATGACGCGACTCTTGAATTCTTCTCGGACGTAGCGCTATCTGTCATTCAACAACATAAATAATTTCGTTCTGTTTGAAATATGAACGACGGTTAAATTTGTTCATACAAAAATTAAAAAATCGCGTATAAAAAAGGGGGGGTGGGAGTAGGAGGGTGAAAATTTGGGGTTATACGTATTTTTTATGCCAAATAATAAAAAAAATACAAAAAAAAAATTGTCAAAAAAATAAAAGAAAATTTTTCTGGATAGAGATACCCTAATCACCTAGCGGTATGAAATATACTTGTTGACCTATTCTCATACCTAACAAATATATATAAAAAAATTCATAAAAATCGGTGTAGCCATTTCGGAGAAGTTCGACCACAAACATCGTGACACGAGATTTTTATATATATAGAGATTATCTGACCCTTGATATTTATCGGTGGTGACTCCGAACAATTATAATGTCCTCTTCCTTCCTCCTCTAAGTTACGAGTTACGACTTTTCCCTATGTCTAGCGAGGAGGGTGAAAATGTACAAACGTATGATCAACGAGAGCCTATACTTCTTGCCGCCGATCCTATTTGAGTACGCCCGCAGAAAAATGTTGATAAACGAAAATAAATGAAATTTTTTTTTACATAAATTAATTAATCTTCGTAGTCAAAGCTGTATTCTGTGAAGACCAAATGTCGTTTTTTCAACGCATGCGTGCTACTTGTACTTCTGTATGGCTGTGAGACATGGCATCCTAAGCTTCAAAGGTCTCGGCTTTTGAGCTTTGAGAATCGATGTCTCCGCCGAATCTTGGGGGGGTACATTGGTACGACTGCGTTACAAACACCCGAGTTCGTGAGCAGACACAGCAGCCTTCGGTGGTTGACGTAAACCAGAAGAGACGATTTACGTGGCTGGGACATGTTCCGGATACCACCAAAGAGTGGCACAGCCTCAAGGGTTCCGTCGTCGTAGTCGGCCCTCCCTTACCCTGCAGCGATGCTACAAAAGCGATCTACGCGCTGCAGGTCTGGAAAGGCGGGAGGCGCAAGAGTTGGCGATGGATCGAGGGAAGTGGCGCGAAGTTATGCTTGCCCTATGCTCCAATGCTGGGTCGTGACAGGGTGAAAGAAGAAGAAGAATAATTTGAAAACATCTCATGCATATCCCACTAGAAAAAAAACTATTTTTAGAAAAAAAATACGACATCCAATGGAACTTGAACCTGTAATCGCTGGATTCGCGCCAGCGTGCTTTTTCAATTAAGCTACGGGCATCATACTAATATATTACTACTGCACTGTAAGCATCTGTCAAATTATTATAAGAGTATCATTTGTTTTCTTTCGCGCTGTAACGTCGCTAATTAAAAGTTTTAGCAACTGCCATTGTATTGATAATTAAACTGTTCACACTATATTGACAAGGGGCCTTATGTTGTAACTTGCGAGTTGAAGTCGCCCGGTCGACATGACGTCATATGACATCATTGTGACGTACTACCGGAGTGAGTCAATAGCATTCGAGAAATTAACGCTACTCCAATACTGGCGTTATTCATTGTCCCCATACACAAATAGGTGTTTCAGCATAATAATATCTTTGGTGAGCCGTGTGCGTTGGGCGGCTTGCCTCGAGCGTGTATTGAGCTTACGTAAAAATCGTTGGGTGCATAGACTATAGATACATCTAGACGCCACCCGTTGCATTGCTAAATGAAGCTGCGTGCCATGCGTTTGGTTTGTGAGCGAGTGAACGCATTCGTCTACAAATGTTAGAGACCATAGACCATTTCGGTAGTGCTCGCCCAAAGTGCTCGCACTAGACGCTCAGAATTAAAATATAATTTCCTATTTTTTTACGTTATATAGTATTTTTAGCGGTCAAAATGCAACCATTAGGTAAAGATATTCATAATTTAAGTTATTTTAAAGAAACACTAGGTCACTGATATTAAAATATATAATAATATACAAATAAATTATCACGAACATGTATCAACTTACCTATGAAATGTAATACCATCTTCTTGCTTATCAGTACGGCTACCATATTTTAATACAACACACAAAACCATATTTCCTACTTAATTAATTAAAAAATATTTACCACTGCTTTATGTTTAACACAAAAAATAGCAATTTAGCAACACGAGCTACGACGCTACGTAAAGCGATTCACCGCGATTTGTCAGCGATACTTTTGGAAACTACCTAAAACATATGTAGACCTTTTATCTTACTCTAGCGCGTGTCGCAGAGATTATAAGGGTGCCGAATACTTTCTCACTCGCACTCATGCATCGTTTTTGTTCAGGCCTTGGTTGGGTGACTTCATGTCACAAGTTATAACATAGGGCTGAAGGGCTTAGACTGAGACCCTCAGTATGTGTTTGGTCGTCAACCAAAGTCATACAAGTACATTGATACATTGATAGCCGTATTATCTTCGTACTTACATTCACTAAATGAAAATCCAAACTCTCACTGGTCATATTATAGTTGCCATAGATATTTTTACTTTGCAGGGAGAATATTGCATTCATTCACCAAGTAGACATCCTGCAGAAAGTCTGCATTTCCGGCATCGTGAAGAGTAATAGTACAATGCTAGTATTGCTGACGGATGAAAATGCAGCAATACATAATTAATATCTATAAGTAGTCACTCTCTTCCTGTTTGTATCAATATGTTTATATTATTATATACCCACAGATGTTGCATTTGAGTCGCTTAGAATCATAACTCACATATTGCAATTTTGTCGTTTTTTAGTTAAATATGCCAAGTGATTCTAAATAAATTAATCTATATACCGAAAAATAGTTGAGTATTAAAAGTCAATTTAAACCATGTGAAAATCGTTGACAAAGTTCATTGTTGGTGTAATATGTCGTATATTTCAAAGAATAGAGTTTTGTCACCAACGCCTTCCTAACCAATCGGGGAGCTCTATTTCTCATAGTATGCTGTATGTCTGCAACGTTAGGAGTATTAGATATATATATTTAAAAAAAAAAGTTATTCGACTCTCTCACTCATTATTATTCTAGGGAGTTCAATACTGTTCTTCTAATTACAAAAAAATAGTGCTCTGTTGGTTTTTAGCGATTATCTCAAAACTTGATTTTTGGAATATGTGAGTTATGATTCTAAGCGACTCATTTGTCATTATTAAAATAACGATAGGTATAACTTCTTTAATCTGTGTTGTGGGGTAGGTATATATATATATATATATACACGTACGTACTGGCAATCAATTATATTATAACAATACCACTCAGTGATGGCGTAGTAAGAGGTGGTTGAGCGGGATAGCATTTAAAAAACTAGTAATAATTTAATTAGTACGTATATTATTTAGTAAATGAATATACTTACGCGGTAACCGGACAAAACATAACATGACAAAACAGAACAGCCAGAGGAAAAATGAAACATTACTTATTGTGGAATCTATTTAGGTTAGGTTAGGTTAGGTCAGTGGTCGGCAAACTGCGGCTCGCATGTGGCTCTTTGGCCCCTTGAGTGTGGTTCTACCACAAATGACCACGTATGGACTAAAATAGTGAAAGATAGAACAGTCAATATGTCTTCGAATATAACCAACCAGCAAGTCGAAGATCTTAAATTGGTTTCAGTTTTATCAATAGCAGTTGACGAGTGTAACAAGATAAGTAAGTGTAACAAGATTAAGCTCTCAAAAAAAATCTCAATCGTCGTACTGTTGATATTTGGCCCTTTGACTAATGAGTTTGCTGACCACTGGGTTAGGTCATTATTTCGTTGTAGGTACCTAGTCACCCAATCATTTTGAACATGTTATATTGATTAAGATGAGATATCCTAAGCTTGCCGGCAAAGTCCCGTTTATTTGAGGCTTTCTAGCGATTAGGAATACAGAAATTAGGTATATCATTTGATTTATTATGGCATATTGAAAATCTGTGCTAAAATCTATCAACATAATAGAGATTCAATATTAAATTTATATTTTTCCTGAAAGGTCATAGTTATATTTATCGTTGTTCTGTTTTGTCATGGAACCACGTCTTACGCACATTTTAAATTTCGAAAATACGAAAGAAAATGCGATAGTAATAACAAAAATCGTATTACATGCATTAGATAAATGCTTCTCAAACTGATGGGCGCAGATCACTACCTACGTGTACATAATATCTTACCTCGATTATAGTTATGTCGCTATTAAAAAAACGCTAGGCATGGCTTAGTGTTTAGTGAAATCGATACTAAAACTCTCCATGCTTTTGTATCCTAAATTGTTTACCAAACATCAGTGTAGTCTTCCAAGATCGCGGGAGATTTTAATAATAGAAAACGGAACCGATGAAAGCTAAATTTTATCTTGAAATCACTATATTATGGGGAGAACGATCCTTTTTATGATTACGATTAAAATAGCCTTAATGTTATCAGTGTATCCATAAAAATAGTTTTAGGTTTATGTTTTAAATTTTTGTCTGGCTATGATTAAAAATTCACTGTATCCTTCAATCAGAATATTCTCCTAAATATTTTTTTCAGTTTAATATGGTCGTATAGGATTTAAAAAAAAATAAAACAATTGACATTTTGAAAGCATTAACCGATTGCCGTCCAATTACAAGATGGATGGCTGGAGGAAGATAACTAAATAGAACCTGCTTAGAACAAAGATTCATGGAGGTAGATTCTAGAAGAGGTTAATATTTTTGTGGAAGAAAATGGAAAAAAAGCATTTTAATAGGTATATAATATTTCCGGTTTTAATAATATTACTCTGCCATTCGAAAGCTTCCCCAGGAAATGGGCGCTTTTTATCGGTCACGTGACACGGTCTCGCAAAACTTGACGTAAAAAATGGCGGGAAAACAGACCGCGATGTGTTTGGAGAGTGTCATATCAGTTTCCTCTTGCTTTTAGCCTCGCCCTCCCCTCTTAGCTTCCCCCTACCGGCGAATGGCGGAAGTTCACAGGAAGCTTTTAATATTAATATACCAAAGTCATTTATCATATTGTTTTTTCGCCATAACATTGACATTTTGGTTTTTGTAGTAGTATAGGCCAAAAAGAGAGACGCATGTGCAACATTTCAATGACCATATAGCCACAGAAAAGATAATAAATGAGTTCTGATATCTCCTTTTTATTAGTTTACGGCAGGGGTTGTGAATCTTCAGGTACATGGTTAGGTGCCAACAAAAATCTGAAAAATATTAGTACGATTGTACCTATACTTCGAAACTAAAATTTACTGATTTAAATTTAAAAAAAAATACAATACAAAAAGAACTTTTTATATACCTACCGCGTTTTTAAATTTTCTGTTGAATCATATAAACTTGACAATTCTATGTAATTAATAATTTAGGACAAATAAGGCAATCATTTCTTTGTTATTTTGCAACAAACAAATATAGAATACTGAAATGTCATTTTGATTTCCATAGTAACGCATGTATATATTAATAATTTAGTTGTTAGGACCACCCCCTTAGCAACCAATAATAGTGGATTGGATTACGGATTTCTTCCAAAATAACTTTTCATACAAAACAGAATTAACTGAAAATGAAGTCAATTCTACTTAAAGATGGCTAAAAGTATTAAAAGAATGCATTGGCATCGTGTTCTGATATATTCTAAAGCTTAAAATGTCTAGCTAGTCGGGAAGTTTGTTAAAAATCGATTTCAAGATTTGTACTGGATAAACAACCACCGGACAAACAAGAATACGAGCTAAGAAAAACGTGGTAATAAAATAGCTTGGCTGACGGCGTTTGTTGACTCTTTTTAGATCTACTGGTTGGAAGTTTTCACCCGCTAATTAAGTCTACTATGGCCAAGAGGCTTACACATTGGCTTATGATGTCGTGGGTCCTAGGCTCGAATCCTGCGTCGGGCAAATACACATAGTGTTTTTTAATTTTTGGAGTCAAAAAAGTATGGATATAATAGATTCAGCAAGTGGTCAACATCCATTTCTCGTATAACCAAAAATCAAAAATGGGAGGCCCATATAATTTTGTTCGACAGTCGACATTAAAAAAAAATAAGATATCACACGCATTCTTTTTAATTAACAAAAATTGTTCGTGGAGCTATTTACTATGAAGTAAGTAATGTTATCTATAGCAATACTTGCAGATACTTGATAGTTAAGGCTTTATACTTAGGTGCACCTACTTGCTAACATACCCTTAAATCATTCAGAATTTTATATAACATACTAGCTGACCCGGCGAACTTCGTACCGCCTCAGAATCAATAATCTTGTGTTAACCTATTTGCTGAATTAAAATACTCAAAATGAATTAAGTTCAATAAATGTGCAAAAATCAAATCAAAATAAAATAGATTACATAGTTTTGGTTGGTTCAGATTTCGAAGCATGATAACTACCAAGTCAATCTTCAGTTGTAAATTGTGCGGTGGCAAGCCAGGCAGATTCAATAAGTTTAAAAATTCAGTTGGATAGTTGGTTGCTTCTTCTTCGTTTATTATACAGTCGATAGATTTGAAGGAATGCATTGGACCAACGATTTGATTTTGAATTGTGGAGTTTAAGTGACCCACATCTTTGTTCTTTGCCGCGAAAATTGCTCTTTTACTCAACCAATTGTGATTTTTGTGGTTAGCAATGACGTTTGGGAACACTTTGTTGATGAGGGCGTCCTTCGCTGAGACGAAATTTCAAAAATTCGGCGGAAACGAAATCAATCCGTTCGATTCGTCGACAGGATACCGATAGTCAGCAATTGCTTAGAGAAATCGTCGGCAGATGGATCGTTTAGCAATGCAACTCGCATGTTCGTCGTCAGCCGAAGTTTCTTCACATAGCGCCACAGAGTCTATGATTTGAGGCAAGCGTTCATTTCATCGGCAGCGGTCGATCTTGGAATGACTGGTAGTGTTTGGCAGAAATTGCCTGGAAGGCGATTCACGAATGAAGCAGTATTACCGGTTGCGCAACCTAAGCGCAAACCTGCTACAGCGCAGTATATTAAATGTCAACCGGCGGTGTCGGGTACCGTGTGCATTTTAACTATACACGCTTTGCCGATAGAGGCGCTAGTAACTCTCCATTTGACTTTGACATATTATTAAACGTCAAAAATTTGTACGTAGTGAGCAGGCTGTCATTCTATTGTTTCTATCTTTTACACAACTATTACCGCTAGTTTGTGTTTAAATTGTCATTTAAGTAGGTACTTTTGTGATTTTATTCTATTTTTTCTATCTTTTACACAACTATTACCGCTAGTTTGTGTTTAAATTGTCATTTAAGTAGGTACTTTTGTGATTTTATTCTATTTTTTCTATCTTTTACACAACTATTACCGCTAGTTTGTGTTTAAATTGTCATTTAAGTAGGTACTTTTGTGATTTTATTCTATTTTTTCTATCTTTTACACAACTATTACCGCTAGTTTGTGTTTAAATTGTCATTTAAGTAGGTACTTTTGTGATTTTATTCTATTTTTTCTATCTTTTACACAACTATTACCGCTAGTTTGTGTTTAAATTGTCATTTAAGTAGGTACTTTTGTGATTTTATTCTATTTTTTCTATCTTTTACACAACTTATACCGCTAGTTTGTGTTTAAATTGTCATTTAAGTAGGTACTTTTGTGATTTTGTAATAGTTAGTTTGTAAAATATTGTTGTATCTTGTATTGAATATTCTAATAATGGACACGTTTCTCGCTACGTACGTTTTGTAACGCAATGTTAACAGGTAGGAAATACTGATTAAATATGATGTTATTACGATATTTTAGGTTATTTTACATCTCCAAAATGGAAGTCTCGCAGTCAGAATTCGGTAATCGGACGAATGCGTTCAAAATGACTGACAACTCGTTTGTGAAACGTTTTCGGTTATCGAAAAGATTAGCAGATACGTTAATTACCAGGTTGGAAGAATCAATGGCATCTCCATCCAGATCATCGGCTTTAAGCGTCGAAACTAAGGTGAGTTGTGAACTTTGATGTCTATGTATATATGCAATGAAAAATATATTAAATGTTTGTCCCTTATCATTGTTTTTTATGTGTAGGTTTTAGCGACACTCCGATTCTTGGCCACTGGTAATTACCAAACAGGTGTCGGCGATGAGCACACGGTTATGGTCAGCCAAGCATCTGTCAGCAGAGCCGTCCAAGAAGTGACAACGGCCATTAATGATCATTTGTTAAACGAATGGGTTGTATTTCCTACTGACAATTTGGAACCTATAAAACAAGAGTGAGTATATACTTAAATTTATTAATATTCCACACATGAATTATCATTTGTGCCAAATTAAAATAAAAAAATAATGTTTACTTGTTTTCAGATTTTACAATAAATACGGGTTCCCGGGTGTATGTGGGACTGTCGACTGCACACATGTGGCTATCGTAGCTCCACCTGCTAATGATCCTCTTCGCCCGGAGTATATATACATAAACCGAAAACAATATCATTCAATCAATGTGCAATTGGTAAGTTAACTATTCAAATTAATAAAAATATTATATAAATCAAAATATTGCATAAATTTGTCTAATCCTATTTAATCTCCTTTCTCGTTAGGTATGTGATGCGAAGTTGCGCATTCTAAATGTGAATGCACAGTTTCCGGGGAGCACCAACGACGCTCACATCTGGAAAATGTCTCATATTGGGAGTGTCATGGAAGTCGTCCATAGGCAACATGCAACGACATGGCTACTCGGTTAGTGAAATACCCATCTATTTGATCACCGGTTTCCACAAAACACTTCCTCTAACGTTACCCGCCACATTAAGGAAGTTCATATGCTATGTTTGCACCGGAAAGTGATTATCTCTATATCTTCCTATTAATTATTTCAGGGGACAGCGGCTATCCCCATTTGCCGTGGCTTATGACCCCGATACATAATCCTGCTACCCAAATCGAACGACACTACAATACAGTGCAAAGTTCAGCCAGATCTTGCGTGGAAAGGTGCAATGGAGTTCTCAAAGCAAGATGGAGGTGCTTGCTTAAACACCGAGTGCTTCATTACACCCCTCAAAAGGCTATCAGGATAATAAATAGTTGTGTTGTCTTGCATAATATGTGCATACATCATTCAGTCGCTATGCCAGCACACACTATCTACGCAGACGACCATGAGGAGTCTCTGGGAATCCTGCCTGAGGAGATTCAAGGCGCATCAAGGAACCGTCTGCTGAATGAAGCGAGGGCTATCAGAGGCGGGATAATGCAACACCTCATGCGCTGAGAATTGTACGTAAAATAATATTGTTTTTAATAACCTAGCATGATTGAATTCAAATGTTTCTGGGGAAATTTTCAATTTGTTTCTAATGAATCATTATACCTAACTTAATATCATTCAAAGTTTCAATCAATATTACTTGCCAGGAATAATTCAACTTAACTGATACGTCATAACTAGGCTGTATTATTTTACCAATCATTATAAACTTACAGTTTACAGAGCTCGCTGACATTCCAAGGCGTTCATAACTCACGTGATGCCGCAAGAAGATTGACAAAATACGGGGAGGAGGTGCCGTGTGGTGTTCATATGATGAAGCTACGGAGTGTAAATGGTTAATGCATTTATGGTTTTAAAGTTATGTCATATTTTCAAACACCAAATTCATGGATACCGATGTAATTTTATTTTTTCTTCGTGATTGATATATATTTGGGCAAAGGCTCAGGGGGGGCAAAGGCTGACTATGGCCTCAATGATGTATACTGATGCCAATAGGTATACTTCTGAAAAATGTTGAGACGCCAATGTCCAAGAAAGTCAGCAAATCCTATCTCTAGCCTCCGCGCGGCGTCCCCCGGGCAATGCAGATAATGTGCTGTATAACGCAGCATATCTGTAGCTAATAGAGAAGGGTGCAAGACGAAACTCTGGTGCCTTAAAACAAGAGACCTTGGCTACGGGAAGGATCACCCAGACAGAAAAACCACACACCAACCCGTCTGGACAGCGAAGGAAGGCAGAGGGTGCTAACAATCCCCGGAGACCCGGGAAAAGCTGCCAACAGATGACCATTGCTACGTATAACGCGAGAACATTTCCAGCGATGCCAAACTTGTAGAGTTACAAGAAGGGCTCACGAATATCCACTGGGATGTTGTTGGACTCAGCCAAGTAGGACGTAAAGGTGAGGGTATTATCACTAATTAGTCACAATTAATGGTAGGTGTGTTAATGAAAATATTAAAAACAGTTTGTCGGGTATTTCAACAATTATGAAAAAAGATGTTTGTATTTTGGATAAAACCATTTATTTATCAAAAAAATTATTTATGAAAACCAAAATAGGTACATAAATGGTTAAATATAACAATTACAGTCAGGAATGTTCACATTATTTAAATCATGGTGATTTAATATCAATGTACTTTATTAATTCAAATAAAACATATTTTTTTAGTACTAGTTTCACGACGCACAAAAACTAAACTGATACCGATAATACATTTAAAGCCGCGTTGACACGGTCCAAGTAAAGTACGATCCTAGTACACTCGAACCGAGTGCCATCCAAGCGCACTCGTATGAGACAGCTTCATACAAATTATTCCAAGGATTGTTAGGAGTAATTTGTATGAAGCTGTCTCATACGAGTGCGCTTGGATGGCACTCGGTCCGAGTGTACTTGGACCGTGTCAACGCGGCTTATACCGACGATATATTATATATAATAATATAATTCCAGCACCATAATTAAAGAGTATAATGATAAGTGGTGAGCTTTGGTTTAAAATAAAGAGATTTTTAAATATCTCAGTAACTATAAATAAATACCACATATGAGTTAGACGCCGTAATAGCTCATCAAAATTGCTATAAAATAAGTAAAAAACTCAATACTGTAAAATTTTAAGTTACCAGGTTTTCAACGACGATATGCATCGGACACATACTTCAAAATCAAAACTACGATTCTCATACTCATGTTAATATTAGAATATTTTTAAATTATTTGAATATTCTTGTGAAATATGAAAGCAATAAAAAAATGATTGTTTCAATATACTGTGGAATTTTATTTCATCCTGTCTCTCAAAAAATGTTTTATATACACCGATTATACACACAAAATCATTAAATTTAATATAGGTTTGCATAAGATTTGCACATTTTCATAAAAAACTAGAGACACCATGGAAAAATCACAGATGCAGACACATAAATACTCATTAAACAATTCCATTTTAATAAAACATTGCATTGAAACAGAACTAAACAAATAATTATTGGTTTAAGCCGCAGGTTGACACGATCCAAGTTGACTTGGACCGAGCGCACTAGTACAAGACATCTTCATACTAATTACTCCCATCCGAGATACCTCGGATGAGTATGACGCGGTCCGAGTAGCTTAGATAGGAATAATTAGTATGAAGATGTCTCGTACGAGTAAGTTCAGATGGCGCTCGGTCCAAGTCAACTTGGATCGTGTCAACGCGGCTTTAAGGCATTCAAAAGTTATGGAAGTGGAATTCTTTCGAGTATTTAAGCACATGAAAAAACTGTTTTGAGACGAATATAAAATAATGTTTCACAGTTGATTATAAACAGGTGTATTCATGCATGGTGAACAAGCATAATATCGCCATATACATTAAACATAAGTTCACGATGCTGTAAAATCTTATTTTATATTCGGCTCAACATGGTAATTATGATTCAGTGAAACCCCCGAAATAGCGCCAACCACCCCAAAGAAGTGATTACGGTGCATTGCCGAGATTGTCTATTTTTGCACCGAGTAGTAATATTAGTGCGCTCAACTCTGACTTGGTTGCAATGTTGAGAGCTACCATGTCAGACCTGAGCGCAGCAACATTGATGGTCAGCAACTCTAGAGTGGTATTTAACACGGGCACCGGACCCATTGTCTGCGTTGCCACAGAAGTTTGGGACAACGAGAGCCTGCGGGTTCTCACTGTTGCTGGGAAGACAGCACTGCCTTCACGTGTAGCAGCATGGGCTCTCGTGAAGGCAGCACTGTCTTCCTGTGCAACAGTTCCAGCCGTGACCCGTGGTGTCGCAGAGATTGCACATTCGGGGGTTTCCATGTCTGCATCTGATGACTCTGAATATGTCACTCGACATGGTGACATATTCCGAGCCCCGACTCTCTGCATGGTGTTGCCGGCAACTTCTGTAGAAGGAGGAGTTGCAGGGTGCACGCTCCACATGCTATTGCCGGACTACTCCGCGGCACCAACTTCTGCAGAAGGAGGAGAAGCAGCGGCACCAATACGCGACAGGACATCATGACGTATCTGTAAATTAAATGTAATCATCATAAGTAAACATGCGACGGATGAATCATTTTATACTGTTAATCAATATAGAATTTTATGAATGACCTACCTACCCCAGAGAAGCTCCCCTGTCCAATGTGCTCCTCACCAGTAAACGTTATTGGCTGTATGAGAGCCAAAATTCGGTTCTGGAGAGCAGACAGCTGGATTCTACAGGGCGGGCCGCCTCCCGTCTTCCTCTGGGAAATGATGATTTTGGCCATTTTGGCCCGCGTGTTGCGCCGTGTGTGTTGCCATACCTGTTAAAACAATAATAATTTTAATTTTTCAATTTCAACAATATTACTACCTACCTAACAATCTAAAGTCTGTCTTCTATAAGCTGCGTGCCGGTTTCCCCCCGCATCCATCTCGTTCCGTCCCATTGAAAGCTTGCAACAGTTCAACGCGATGGCACAATGCTTTCCGTGTGACGTGTACGCCAGTTTATAGAATACAGACTGTAGTACTGTGTACACGGCAGTGACATTTGGGATACTTTCAAAAGACCTGGTTTAATTTATGAATACAGCTGATAATCGAAGAAATAATAATTATTAAACATATTATATAGTAATAGTACATCACCTTTTTCCAATCTCGCCATGTTTTCGTGGCACCCCCACAAGCATTGAGTCGCACTGCAATCTCCCGCCACTGCCTCTCGATTTCAATGCAGGTGAGGTCGTTGGATATCCTTCCTGCGACGAGTTCAAGATGCACTAAGGAAAATAGGGTAATTTTATAGTATTTCACATCGTCATTGCGGTTAAGGCAGTTTGAGTTACAGTAGCTGAAGGGTACAATAATAGCATAGAAAAAATGGTGTGAAAATAATACATCTGCGTAGAGATATTACTAAATGGTACAAACCAAATGTGTCAGACATATTATCAACCAAATAGCATCTCAGACTCTGGTGTTTGGGTAAGTGTCTAACTAATATTATATTTATTCGCTTATTTATTTGTTAATATCTAAATTTAATTTTGTATGTTTGTACTACCACATGTTAGCATTATTTTAGTAGGGTACATTTCTTACGAGTATACGAGATACGTTTACAATGAAATGAATAAAAATTTTGTGTAAGTACTTACAGTCCATTAACTGTACCAGCATTTCCATCTGCACACTATTCGCAATTGCCATTTTTCGTTTCTGTCTGTAAAGGAATAAATAAATACACTTTTAGTATGATTTCTAGATACTATTCTATAAAAGATATATCCGAAATAAATGTTCAAATGATGTTCACTTACCGACATATTTGTTGATATAAAACTACTCTGCGCGCCAAATTTTGCTGTCAGTGAGGGCATAGACAATAATTTAATGCAAACTCCTAGGCGATCATAAATGTACACCCGATTTTTGGCAAATATTACGTTGCATTATTGGACACAGGGCGAAGCGGTATACTTCCGCGGAAGCGTCGGAGGACACACTATCGCGTCATGAAGCAGGCTGGAACTTGCTGGTAGCAGGTTTGATACTCATTTCTAGCATACTTCGGTAGTGCTTCATTCCAGAATTGGTATCCAGATAGTAGAATCATTGCGCCACCAAAACATCTTGAGTAATTGCGCAGATCTTTCATAGTTCAATTAAGTGCTGCCAATGCGCATTTGTGCGCCATTGTGCATTCATCCCAGGTGATGATTTTACTTGCTACCAAAACTTTGGCCATTGCTGAGTGTTTCGAAATACTGCTTGTCGGTCATTCATTCCACGATCAGGCATTGGCATTCCTAACTTGACTAACAAACTGCCGCACATGAGATAATACATGTCTTCGATCAAATGCAAAGCCTGGTTATGTATTTCCTCATTCACTTCGAGATCGGGATTCTCTGAACTGACACGAATTCGATGTAAAATGTCTTCTGACATGTAATCCTTGTACTTGTTCCACAGCTCAGGTGGATTTGATGGGAAGCATGTCGAAATAATGATAGCAAATAATGTGCGTATCTGACTTGGAGATGCAGAAACAAATGTTTTAGCGATTGTCATGTCCCAATGAGTATCGTTTTCAAGCAAATTGAGCTTTTGACATGCAGCACAAAATGTTGGGCACACTACACCATTGGCAGTTTGAAGTGATTCAAAAGATGTCGGCCCACGAACATTTACCAGCAACAACCGCAAGTAGATTCATTCGCCATTCTTCGGATGAACTGTGCAAATGCGACCAAGAGCATCAGTAGAATGTACATCCGGGTGATCAGGAATCGCATCGCCTTGCTTCCGACGTTAAAATTTCTTCGATGAAGCGTTCCAAGTGTAATAACGTGGCATCTTAGAGTAGAACAACGTTCGTGCAAACGGATCGCTTTGGCAAATCGATAAGAAACTGGTCAATGTTGGCGCTGGAGATATTTCAGCACGTAGAGCAACATTCGATGCGTTGAAATAAACTTGTTGACCATTCTCCAGATGCACCGCCAAATGTACAGCAGTGGGATGACGTTCATGAATGGGGAATGAGAGAATACGCCAAATTGCTTCATTGCAGCTCACATATCGACCAACTTGATAGTGCGTGATTTCATCGTTGGTATTGGGAGTTTGAACGCCAAAAACTACAATATCGCTGCCTTTGGTGACATATTTACAGATGTATTTGATGGACTTCACTGAATTGCAAAACTCCACGTTGCAATGCGCCTTGAATGTTTTGGAAAAAAGTGGCGAATACGGAACAATCCAAGTGTTGTCGACCACGATATCGTTTCACTTCATTTTCGTTGTGGTAGTTTTACCGTTATCATTGGGTGATCGACGCCGATACAGTGGATAACCATCATTGACAGTGATAGTCTCCACCGTTAAACTTCATGGATAACGCTTGGAACATTTGCCGTCGACCATGCACGGTGATTGGGGGTTGATGGCGCCACACTGTCCAACGAATCGTGTAAGTAATTACAACATCATGCAGGTCTGGATCGGTTTAGGGATCAGGAATCTCGGCACATATAATGTCATCTTTTTGGTCTGGTCGAATTCTTTCGACTCACCAAATAAGAATGTGTGCATGCGGCAAGCTTCGTTTTTGTCATTCAATCGAATACATCCAGTATCGAGTATCCCCAAAGACGTGATGATTAACAATGTAGTTCATCAGTGACAGGATTTTTTGTTTAAACACACGTGCGGTGATGTCGTGCCGATCACATGATGTTTGTCCAGGGAGTAGCAGTTGAACAATTTCTATTCATTTCGGATTTCATGTAAAGGTGATGAATAGATCTGGACGACCGAAATGACGAACATATGTCATTGCATCTTGCGCATATTCATGCATATGACGTGGGCTGCAAATGTACATCGCCGATAGAATAGTCAATCGACCAACATTAGCTGCATCTCCTACGGTGCTGATTGAATCGCGTAAATGAATATACTCCTCCGATCGCAGTTTGGCTTGGTTCAACCGAATGAAAGTGAGGCGCTCCGTCTCGATTTTAAGCAATCGACAAAATCGCAGCAAATAGTAAAGTTGTCAGCATTTTGACGAATCATCAAATGATAAACACTGGAAAATTAATCACATAATTCAAAATTACATAATGAAGCAGTTATCGATGCACACACAATTACAAATTTGATAACCTCACAAAGTGAACATCTTCGAAGGCAACTTACCGTTTGAAAATCACGATCGAAATAGCTATTTGCGCACCAAGCTGGTAATCGGCTCGATTATTCACGTAGATCGATTGTCGAATGAAGTTCGAATGATGGTTTTTGAAATTGGTAGGTAAATAATGAGCAATACCAGCAATGAGATCATGTTATTTTATCCTTGGCTTTATTTTTGGACGCTGTCGACGAAGTAAAAAAGATTCAGGCAGGACAACTTCCTCCAAAATTCGCCGGAGTATACAACAAAGTCTTTTGGGATTATCTGTAGATGACAGTGGCGAAGGGTGGAGGTAGGCTGTTAAGATCCGCCGTAAACGGTGCACATTAAACTTTTTCAGACATACATATTTGTTTTCATTGAAATAAGACTACAATTTACAGATAGTGTTGGTTAGTTTTTAAAATTCAATTAAGCCCTGAGAAACCAAGCCATAATAGATAATAGTCAAAAAATACATGTCTATCTATAAAATTATCTAAAATTATGCAATTAAATCATACATAACTTTGAATATTTTATAAAAGAATAAATTTTTTTATGTATTATAGTTTGGTTTAGTCAGGGCTTAATGGATTAAAAAAATTAACCAACAATATGTATAATATGTATTTTTAATCCAACGAAAATCCGCAATTTGGTCGTATTGCCCAAATTAGACCAAAACTATTATGGTTTCGTTTAGGCATGGTTTAATTGATTTTTAAAAACCAACTAACACCATCTGTAAATTGTAGTCTTAGTTCAATAAAAACAAATACATATTACTAAAAAAGTTTAGTGTGCACTATTTATAGCGAATCTTTACAGCCTACCTCCACCCTTCGCCACTGGTAGATGAACTGAATCAACTGTCAAAGGATAGATAATGCACACAACGCCTTTCATTTGTTTGTTTGTTTCTTGTTTATTCTTTCTGTCATGTATCGTTGTATATGGATTTAAATTTTTTGTGATTTTCTTTTATTTTCGATTGCGCGTTCGTTGTTCAAAATGTCAAAATGTATGAGAAAATTAATTTTCTTCATAATTTTTTTCCCGTGAATTTTTCAAAGTTTTAATAGTTATTCTGCTATTCGGGGCTGAGACAAATCCAACAATGCAAAGATCGTAAAAATCGGTCCAGCCGTTCTCGAGTTATAAATGGTGTAACTAACCCGACTTTCTTTTATATATATAGATGTACGTACCTACTGATTATTTTCCTAAATTACTTACCTACCTTATTATTTCCTTCCGTATTTCCCTTGTATTCAGGTGATTTGCTTTATTAGTATTTTATAAGTAATTTATTTAGACATGAATTTGATGTCAATGCTCTACGCCCATATGCATGGCCCCCACAAAGGGGGGGGGGCTGACAGGGCTCTAGCCTGGGGGCCCGGGCTCATAGAGGCCCGGCGTGGCGAGCAAATAAGTGAGATAAACACACATCACACAATTTGCTCTAATAGTAAAAGTCGCCTGCGGTGCTATTTTCCTTTAGTAAGGGTTATATTTTAAAATATGTTGTTGTGCGATGTAATTTTTAATTACGTCATTACTGATAACTCCATAATTCAAGTGAATGTAAGTTTTAAACATACACTAAATACCTATCTTAATACCGTAAACGCCATTTGGAAAACGCTACTGTAGAGCGTCACACTGCCTTTAACCTTGGCGATAGGTAGGGGGGGCAGACAAAGATCCTAGCCTTGGGGCCCGCTTCAGGATGTGGGGGCAATGGCCATATGTTTACAATATAGTCGCTCAAGCGGAACTGTGATATGGCGAAATGCGTATGTACAACTTTACGGACATCGCTGGATTGCAATACTTATTTAAGATATTGAGTATATAATATAGCCATACATAATAATTAATCGGTGACTAAATGTGGTTAAGTCCTCGTCATTCTCAAGAGAATTGTTTCCACGGAATAGGCTCACTTGTCCGCTTGACTACCGTACCTCAAAAGTCTCCACTCTCCAGTGACATCCACACCAGAGTATTCCCATAGCTCACCCCATACGTCACCGACACGTGTCTGCGGAGACACACACGTGCGAGTGCCGCGGTCTGCCAACAGGCCAGCGCTGGGAAAGGAACTGAAGACACGTGGAAGTTTTTCTTAGCTATAGAAGTAATACTGCCGTGACGAATGGACGTTTCGACTAAAAATTCATTATTAGTCTATTCATATAAATGTGCCTAAGCATAGTACATACTCTACATAGTAATACTCCAGGCCGCACATTAGGTACCTACATATCCTATATCAAATACCAGTGGCGAAGGGTGGAGGTAGGCTGTTAAGATGCGATATAAATAGTGCATTACAAACTTTGTCAGTTATACGTATTTGTTGTCATTGAACTAAGACTACAATTTACAGATGGTGTTGGTTAGTTTTAATAATTCAATTGAACCACTCGAAAACCAAGCCATACTAGATAATAGTCAAAAATACTCGTCTATCTATAAAATATCTATAATTATGACATTGAATCACTATGGATCACTATGGATGATGGACATCCACGGTGGCCGCGCGGCATAAGCGTTGGACTATCACGCCGTGGGTCTCAGGTTCGAATCCTGGGTCTGGCGAGTACACATATTGTTTTTCAATTTGTGTGTGAGTCAGGGTATGGACCTAATAGGTTGAGCAAGTGGCTGACATCCATTTCTCGTAAAAAACAAAAATCTGTTAATACAAACCTCTACTCTGTGGAGGCCCATATGGTCCTATTAGGATCGGACATGGTCGGGGAAAATCACTATGGATACTTTATAGATATACTTAATAATATTTTTATAGGGCAGGGCAGGTAGTGAATTTAAAAAAAAACCAGCAACAAGTGTAATATATTGAATCTATTCTTAATTCAATGAAAACGAATAAGTATGAATGAAAAAGTGTGCATAATTTGGTCGGATCGCCTAAAGCATACCAAAACCTTTATGTTTTGGTTTAGGCAGGGCTTAATTGATTTTTTAAAATTAATTGACTCCATCTGTAAATCGTAGTCTTAGTTCAATAAAAACAAATACGTATGACTGACAAAGTTTAATGTGCCCTATTTATGTCGGATCTTGACAGCCTACCTCCACCCTTCGCCACTGTTAAATACGGTAACTTTACCATTCAGCACTCAATATACCTATATGTACAATTTTGCATTTGGGAATATACTGTGGTTGCCATAAATTTTATTGTCACCGCATGTTGAATATCGCAACCGCATCTACGATTATGAAAAGTCTAAATAATAAATACTGAATGTAGTTATTAAGTGAATTAGCGGGACACGTGTCCGCGGGCGCTTCCGCGAAAGTCGCGTGCCATCTGAATGCAGGCGTAATTGCAGCGGCGCTTTTGGGCGTACTTTATTGCACTTGTAATCGTTGTTGTTATTGCAACAATACTATTTATTTTAACGGATGCCAAAAAACCTCCGGTTTATGACGCGACGCCCGCCAATGACTGATTGTTTTTTTTATGTTTTGTTTAATTATTTTAGGCGTTTACTAAATTATAGGCTTCTCTATAATAATTTTTAATACGTAAACGTCACATGAAATATTTACCTACTTACCTAGATATCGCTAAAAAGCAACAGTGAAATAATTAAAAAATACTCCTTTTAATGTTTGTGTCATACAAATAAAAAATAGTCAACTATTAGTTTATTTTGTTTTTTTTGCGGTTTATAATAAATGATAATAGTAAGAGTTTTTGTATACAATTATTAACAGTGAGTTATCTCAATTATTCCACTGGAAATTGTAAATTACAGAAAAAATTGTAACTTCAAAATTTGAAAAAAGATGAACACGCAACAATGGCATTTTTTCTTTTAAATGGGGTATTACCAAAGAGATTGAAAGACTGGAGAGGGAACACGCTATCATTTATGTACTAAAAAATACGAATCGGAGAAAGACAGTTGGTAATGTTGGTATTCTGGAGCTTCTTCAAGTTCGTGTGGTAAAACAACATGGCGGATATGATATTGTTATTCTCTCGATTTATACGTATTATACGTTATTATTCGGTAAAAAAAAATTTATTAATGGAAGAATACAAATTAGTAACAGCATTTCGGAACAATATGCATACTATTAATTATTTATACATTGATAGTTTTTCCTAAAAGATCTTTTACAATAACAATTCAAAACTTTTACATCAAACGTCAAATGGTTGTTTATTGCGAAAAATCCAGGGCCGTATGCATAATATTATTTTGAACCCAAAATATACGATGTCTTTTTCAAAGTAAAAACTGTTAGTGCTAGTTAATTACATTCATTATTTACATAGATTTTATATTTCATTTCAGAGTTAAATATATTTTTAAGAATACCAAACAAAAAATTGTATTTATATGAAGTATGTAATGGAGTATATGTAGCAATTTTATAATGTTATAGGTATAAATTAAATTATTTCAGATTTCCGAAAAATGAAGTTCTTCGGAAATTGTGGATTGATGCAGTCGGGCGGGAGAGCTGGGTGCCATCTAAATATTCATTACTGTGTGGGAAGCATTTCTCGGAAAGTGACGTTAAATGAGTGTTAAAGTTAAATGAGAGTTAAAAAAGTGAGTTAAATAGATAAAATATTGTAATTAACTATATAATCAAATTTTCAACATACCTACCTGTATTTTGTCTCTAATAGGTTTGTATAAACAAGTAATTTTATACACATTATGTCAAAAAAGAGCCCATGTTATATTTTTATTTCATAAAATATTTTCAAAATACACATGTGTAAATAGGTAGGTAATATAATAATTTTTCTTTTGTTTGTAATTAACTGTAATTATTTGTATTTTTTATTTAACCGTTTTATCTAAACAATAATGCTATGTTATTTTATATAGAACAATATGTAAAAACAAGACCATATTTCTTATTCCAATATTTAACCATTTGCTATTAACTGATTTGTGTATAATTTTTCGTTGCGGGAACTTTTTATAATGAAAAAACGTTTATCATAAATTGGTTGTAAGCTTGTGTTGATAAAAAAAAAATACTCAGTGGGGCGTTTTTATGTCCAAGTATGGCCCATTTGCAGCAAAGTGTACCTAATTTCAGAGAAGTAGTAACACTTTCTCTCACAAAACGAGTACACACTGACATTTGTGTGCTACCTCTGGGGGAGGAGTCCAATCTCTTTGGGTATTACATTTTTTTTAATCTCACTCATTCGTTATGTTGGTATAGCTTCAGCAATCGATTGAAATATTTTAAACTCGCTGTAGATCAGTGTCAGCCAAACTGTGTGCCGCAGCATACTAATGTGCCACAAGAATTCTTAAGCCGCGATGGAAAATCCTCAAAACTGTCCATTTTAAATAACGCCCATTAATTTAGATTTTCTTCAAAATTTAAAATTGTGCCAGAAGTGCAGAGAACATTAGAACTCCACTCTGCATCATTTCCTAAGTACTTTACATTACTTGATTATCAAATATACCAGTTGGTCATTAATCCATTCGCAAGATTCGACGGTAGGTACCATGGCCCCCACACCCTGAAGAGGGCCCCCCTACCTATTTTTAAGGATAAAGGCAGTGTGACGCTCTACAGTACCTAGCGTTTTCCAAATGGTGTACGCAGTAAAATGAATGTGTATATTTAGTGTTTTTTTGTATATTTTAATACTTACATCCACATTAATTATTATGGAGTTGTCGAGTATCCATACACAATTAAACATTGTACAGAAACTGTGTAAAAATATGATTGAATATACTATTAGAGCAAATTTATGATATGTGTTTTTCTCACTTATCTGGTTAATTCGCCACGCCGGGCAGCCCTGTCAGCCCCCCCCCCCCTTGTGGAGGCCATGGTAGGTATACACCTGACACTAACAGAGGATGATAATTTAATAAATCTAAAAACCACCCAGTGCTCATAGCCTCATTTTATGAACTGGAGTTGTCAGCATTTTGGCTATCGCTTTAAAGTCAATGTCCTCAATTGGCTACAACCTAGGGGCGGCAGGTTATATGAAAGTATGGTGAAGCAGGCTAGTATGGCGAAAAAGTATGGTGGGGTGGGCTGGTAATCAATTTGTGGCAAAATTTGGACGTTAACATTATATTATATGGGTACGTTATAATGACCAAAGTAAATCCTCTGTGATGCCCTGAATTTTTTTCATCGCGTCGCTATTTCTCGTAAGTTATCGGCTATTGTTGGCCTGCTTCATTCAGCTGTATGAGAAAGCCGATTCCTTGCCCCTCTTTTAATATAATACCTCTATGGCTACAACAGCAATTAAATCTCTGCCGCCATTTGGATCGTCGTATTTTTGCGAATTTGGTTTTTCAGCGCTCGTGGAAATGAAAAAATCAAAAAATCGAGAGCGGTTACAGATGACAATCATTATTATTTTTGTGAAACTACGTCTATGTTTAGAAAATGCGACAAGTAGGTAATAAAAAAAATATTTGAATAATACCCCCCCCACAGAATATTGAAATAAATTCGTAAACGTCAAGTATAAATGTAGCTACTCTACCTGTCAGCTGTATCCACGCAGATTCTAATCAGTCTACCGGACACCCTCTTTTCAAAAACGTCCTTTTCATCCAATAATTACGATTCGTTGACATCCTGTGAGAAAATAATAATCAAAACATCCCTCCGCAGTTTATTAATTTTGGGGTAAATATAATAAAAAAATCAACCGTTTCGTCGCCATGAATATGTGACTTTTGTTTGATTCACAGAATAAACAGAAAAATAATATCCTCCCTCATTGTTAACTTTTTATTAAGCACGTGACCAATCAAGTCACCCTCCTGGTGAATACATTCGAAGTTTTTCTCTCAGAAAATTTACTGGGAGCGGCAGAGGAGCGATCGATAGGTAGACATGCACCGGGAAAGTTAATTACTTATTGACGCATTGTTAAAAATATGCAATATAAAACAAATATTCCGTTTATTTTGTCAGTAATATTCACAGAACAAGTTGATAAGAGAAAAGCCTAATAGCCAATCGCCATGGATCATTTTTTTTTTAAGATAGGCTCGGTTAATTACTTAGGCCATAAGTCACAAGAAACTGTCTTAAAATATTATCAATATTGAATGCTCGCTTCGTTTATGTAACCAACTTTATTCCATATTATGAGACAGATGTACCTAACTATTGAAAACAATTTATTCTTTAACACGTGTTTCGATTTCTCCCATATTTCTCCAGATTCAAGATTAAAAATTTGTTACCACCACACTTTGAAGGTAACGCACTTTCCATTATTTCTGTGTTCCCTGGTAGGTAATATCAATACCTGAGTGCAATGTTGTTTATATTGTAGATTTAGATGGAGATCGGGCCTGTCAACTCCTGCAGTATAATAATAGGTGCTAGGTAGGCACCTACTACAGAACAGATAATAAAATAGAATACCGATAGGCTATATTCAATACGCAGCATCTTGATGCAGGATTTTGAATGTATGAGTGTCCTACGAAAATGAAGCACGCATTATGCACGTGCAATAGTGTGTGTAATACACCAACATTAAATGAGCGTAAATGCATAAACCGAGAGCAGTTTTCAGTATTCGACGTAAAATGTATTCTTGACACGTGTGTAAGCTTAACCCGGATTCTTCCTTACTCGAGCCGGTTACCTGCTATCGCCTTACCCGTTATGTATTTCAGTTCCCGTTATTTCTGAGTTCCCTGCCACCTACCTATAGACTGTATTCTTTATGCTGGCGTGCGGTTTCCCCCCGCTTCAGCATCATAGCACTGCATTCCTTCGCGTTCCCTCCCATTGAAAACTTGCAACAATCGAACGCGATGACACAATGCTTTCCGTCCGCGAGCGACGTGACGTGAACGCCAGCTTAAGGAATACGGACTTTAAGTGATAGGTAGGTAACTATCTAAATAATAGGTACTTAGAGTTATTTAAATATATTACAATGTTATTACGTTTATACCCATTGATTAACTCATTTTGTGATAACACCGCGACTGCCGCGTTTGAAGTAGTTAGCCATTTGATATAATTAACATGATATTTAAATGTGGTAGGTAATTACAAAGCAATTAACTGGTCAGCAATGAATGTATTAAAGTTGTACCTCAATAACCTAAATCACATCATAACTCGTCACCAACTTGTTCTATTAGGTCTGGGACGGAGCCTTGAGCAAATTAGGAATTATCTGGATGCGATGATCGGTGGATCCAAGAACCATACAACGTCAACCAAAGAGCCACACTCTATGGAGGTAGATAATTGGTGATACCTATGGGATACTTTAATCTAATATTTAATATTTAGATACAACTTTGATACTTATTTTAGTTATTCGCAACTAACTTTGTTTATTTGGCTGCCAAATGCTGACTCTAGCTTTTTCGGAATGCGCTCAAAATGTAGGTATTAGTAGTTGCCTAGTAGGTAATTCCATTGAGTCGTGAATCGCAAGACATTTTCGTTATTTAGATAGGTACATTAATAGATATATTTTAATTATATATGTATCACGCATCGGGAATCTATAGCAATATCACTTTATTGTAATGGCGTTAGAACAGTGTTTTTAGTGTCAATGTTCATTTTAGCGAACAATATTGATATTAAAATATGAATTATGCCATTCGGCAGACCCGACAAAAAGCATCGGGAATTTATAGCAATATCACCTTTTATAGAACAGATTATGCCATTCGGCAGACCCGACAAAAAGTGAGTGTCATTTTTTTTCCAGATGCTTCGTCCATATTAATGTCATTGTCAAGACTCAAGAGCATACTTATTATATAATATCTACCTAGGTACTTACCTATAGATCGTAAAATAATAAAAAAAAACTATAATATTTTGTAAAAACAAAGCTTTATAACATATTCCCAAATAAACGGCAGTGGTGCCCATACACGTTGTAGTATGCACACCTACCTATTATTTTTGTAGGTCATGCAGGGTTAGTATAGCCATGGGGGTAATACAAAAGCTCGGATAAATTCTACAAACAGATTTGTGCGTGTTCATATGACTTGTGTATCCCTGATAGTTTCGACAATGTGAAATTTAACATACTTACTTATGTCAATATACCTATTGCTTTGGTGTAAAAGAAATATATGCAATAGCAGGTGGAAAAATTATGATGTTTTCAAGTCATATATACCTATTTACGTTATTTTGAATAATTTAAGTGTACAGCCTATTAAAGAATTACACTAGGTAGTGAGTTTTACTTTTTATATAATTTAAGGAAATCATGGTAAAAATATTCTACAATTGAAACTTAGTATTTTTTCCGTCTGCGATGAATTTGTTGTTGTTTGCGGAAATAATCTGAGTGAGTTCAATTTAGGCCGTAGTTGATTTATAGTGTTTTACCATGTTATCTGAATTATTCAAATTGACAGGTATTGCGAATGATTAATAATGTACTAACATTTTAATAATTGGCCTGATAAAGATTTAGAGCGGAATGCAGAATCCAATTATTTCGATCTTAAGGATAAGTTTCCGAAAAGGATTACATAACTATAGACTATACTGACTATTGAGTTAAGGAATCCTTAACCATAGACTACTTTTGTTATGAACAAACCCCCTTCTGTATTACCATTTACCACTGACAGCTGCTGTCAAAATAAATTCGCGTGTCTATAAAACAGTCCATACACTCAAATTAATTTAACAATTTATCTCAATATGGATATTGATAGTGTTAATTCGTTTGGCATGTACATGCAGAATATTATTTTACTTTTTATACGCCAGTCTGCAGAAATACAAGATGCCAGACAGAATGACACTTGACGCTAGTGTTACCATGTTAAAAAAAATATCTTGCGGTGCCTATGAAATCACGTATAATGATATATATAATGATTGATAACGGAAACATAAGAGTATTATAATTAAATAGTAATTATGTATTTATAGTTATAGCATTTATAAAGTGCAGTTGTCATATTTTTGTCATCTTTTAACAATTAAAAAATAATTTACCTAAAATATAAAAAAGAGAAATTTTAAATATGGTATTATTTTCAATAGAAAAAACGAACGAAGCTTTTAAAACGAGGTGAAAAAACGAACGATGCTTCTAAGACGAGGTGAACCATAGATGTTTCTGCATAGTGTTTTGTACTACGGAAATTTTAGTTATGACAAAATGTTTCTGCATTCCGCTCTTACTCTACCTACTGGCATTGTTTTTATATAAGGTTATCGATAGCCTACGATTTCATCCGCGTGAAATATGGAAATATAAAGTAAGATATATATAGATACCTATACACAATGAAGAATTGTATTTGAATGTAATTTATCCACATATATAGACAATGGAATTATTTATGAGCACGCTCTTCTACCCAAATCTCACCACTCCAACACTGCAATATTACCTGCTCGCAATTCAATTATATTATTAGCTCGGACTAAGCCCGCTCGATTGAAAACTGTTGGATGTTGGCGCGCGCCTTTCTACCCGCACTTCAGTTCATCGATTCACCTCTGTTGTCTAATCACTTTACTTTCTCGTGATGAATTGTTGCAAGCGCGATATTTTTTTTATCTTGTAACCACCGAACCTATTAAAATATCGTGATAAAACGCTACAAAATTGGCCCACGATATTGGCCCAGTATTTGAATTACGTTGATATAACGGGCTAAATTTGTATTAAGTATGAAAATGACAAAACGTTCATCAAAAAGACATATAATTTTATTTATTAGTATAGTACCTATACCTTTCAATTACTTATTAAATTGCATAAAAAAACTCCAGCGTCAATCGATATTTATGATGACATTAATTTTTTTCTGGTTGACTTATTTTATTACTAAGTAGGTGCCTAAATTGAACAATGATTCCAATACTATGATAAAACAAAAAAACATGTAGCTACCAGTGGCGTGCGGTCCATAGATGCTGTAGATGCTGAGCACCCCTAAAAATATTCGATAAATTACTACGATGTAATAATATTATGTAGATACCTACTTTTGCGATTGTTGGTTGTTGATAACGTTCAATATTATCTAGGTACTTATATTACGTAGGGAAATATGTTTACATAAAACATACCACATATATTTATCAACCTCTCGCCAAGTTAGTTACAAAACCTTAAATAGGTAGGTGGAGATAATATTTATATCCTTCATAGCAAATGATAGGTAGGTATACTTTTTTAGCATCTCTACAAGTAGAGTCGGGTATTTCCCGATAGAATCTCGAGATTCGGAATTTCCCGAAATGATGTAATTTTGAATTCTCAAGATTCGGGATTTCCAGAAAAGAATTTTGAGAATTCCCGGGATATCGGGAAGTTTAAAAAAACCTGTAAAAATCAGTGCAAAAACAGACAAATTCCAAAAAAATATGTTTTTTTTTGCATTTATGTAAGAAGACAAACGAATAGAAGTAGGAAAACAAAAATAATTCAAAACATCACTCATTAAAATAGAAATTCAAAAAACACAGACTGTATTGATGCGTCTGACAATCGCGCATGCTTTTGAGGAGACAAAAAATTGCCTGATGTTGAAAAATTGCGCTCACTTTGTGTCGACGTTGACATAATTGTGTTAAATACCCCGATAAGTCTTTGAACGTTTTGTATTTTCTGTCAACTTTTTTAATATAGAAAAATTGTTTTTTCAATTAATATTTGATAATAAAGAGATCCCGAATCCCGAAAAAAGATTCTCGAGATCCGAGATTTCCCGAAATGTTAAAAATTTCAATTCTCGAGATTCGGGATCGAAAATCTCGAAAATTTCTCGAGAATTCCCGTCGGGAAATTCCCGAAACCCAACTCTAGCTACAAGTAAAAGTTACCGCCTGTTACCGGTAGGAACTTAACATGTACTACATATTATTTAGTATCTGCATTCTGTATTCTAATAAATTAACTGTTTTGCTGTTTATCAAAATACAGTAGCTAGGTACGTACTTACCTAGCAGTTAATAGTTTGTTCCATCATATCGCCCATCAAAATACCCAAACTCATCATCACTTCCCCCTTTACCCATTTTCCCCGACTCCTGCAACACGCGACTTACAGGAAATATTTCCAGCAAACAGTACATTCAGTGCTTTCACAATAATTCCGTCATCCACATGATGCAAGTTTTTTAGATACCGTTGAATAGAATGCTATTAAATATATACAGACGAGTTATAACGTCTTTGTAATAGTGGAAATATATAAAATTTCAAATTTATTTAAGACGAAGTTGCACAAAGAAGCTAATAACTAGAAATATACTTATGAATAATTGCCTATAATTCACTTCACATGATAAAATCAAAGCATATTAAAGCCTTTCGTCTATATTTAAAAATAAAAAGAAAATATAGCAACTTACAGTCGCAACTAATTTGGTAAGTGATATTAAAAATGTGTTTACTTTAGAAGTTTAAAAGTTTAGTCTTACATAGTACGGAATAGCGCTTTTTTGTGCAGAAATATTTTATTCCAGCAATCCAAAAAAATACAGTTAACGCAGAACCCTACATATTTTTCAAATTGGTTAAGAAGACGCTGAAGCTCAGAGTAATGATATAGAGAGAGCGCCTATTTTTCGGCAAAATGAAGCCGTGTTTTTTTGCGTATAACGCACAGTAGAACATCGATTTTATTATTATCAACTTAACTATGAAAAGTTATACCATCGTGTTGCTTCTCAGTACGGCTTCCAAATTTAAACACAGCACAGTTAACCATAGTATGTTGTACTAAAAATAATTACCACTAACTTTATATTTCCCTAACACAAAAATAATGAATTTCAGCAACACGTGCTTGCAGGCGGCTCTCGTGGTGTAGTGAGTAAGGCGCTTGCCTTCCACCCGAGAGTTGCTGGGTTCGATTCTCTATCAGGACACACAATATTTATGTGTTTTTCTCAAAGCCTGGGTGTTGTGATTGTTCAAAATTACTAACAACCACCTTGTACGAAAAAGCAAGGACATGGTTATTAATAATTCTAAAAAAAAACACGTGCTCGCAGTTTTTAAATAAATTTAATTAGTCAAATCCATATTTACCGGCGACGTTTTCAATAAATATGTAATTCAGCCGTAGAAATTATATCTTACTCTAACGCATAGAGTCAAGATATAAACGTGCCGAATGCTTACTCACTCGCTCGTTATTGTTCTGGCCTTGTGCTGAAGGTGTTTTAGATCTTCATGGCATTGTTTTATACGTATGCATATTATAAATATAATTATATGAGAAACCAGTAAATATATTTTAAAAAGAACAAAAATTTAAATGATGGATTAATTAATTAATTAATATTGGTTTTTGATGACGGAATAAGTTTACCCGGGATTTTGTAGGTGACAGGCACTTCCCTTGCTCTGAGCATTGGCTTTTCCTTTTGGGCGTCGTTTACGACTCACAAGATTACCACTGGCATTATTAACAAGTTAGACTTATTTTTCTATAAAAAATAATATATTATAGCGGCGTGACTTCGAAAAGAGTCCCATAGATGGCGCGGCTCATTGACTGGACGCCACAAGCGCTATGTAGACAGATTAGGATTGAACTCTATGTGTGGTGGTGTGACTTCGAAAAGAGATATCCATAGATGGCGCTGCCCATCGAGTGGACGCCGCAAGCACTATATAGACGGATTAGGATTTAACTCTATGTTGACTCCGTAATTAATGTCTCTCACAGTCTTGCGGCCAGTCAGCTTAGTCTGATTAGCGCTGACCCTTTTGATCATACAGGTCCTATATTTTTAGACTAAGTACCTTACACTATCGAGATTCGTTTCTAGTGATAAGTGTAGTTTCTAGTTGTCAAATGTGCTACTTAACTGAACTGAACTAATCCTTTGGCAAGTTTATCTGGCTATTTGGTCGAGCGAGTCATTTTATCTTATTAATCTGTTTTCGTGTACTTATATTATATTCTATGTTATTAACATTTATTAAACTCTGTGAACTCTGAATAAATACTAAACCGGAATCTATTTTATAAATATGTATAAAATACCTACTGGCGACCAACGTGGGCCCAAAGTGTTTATATGTTATATATAAATAAAACCATCTATATTGTGGATACCACGCGGTACAAACAAATTTAAACTATAAATTTTTCATATAGGTAACGGAGTTTTTTTCCATCATATACCCCTATGCAACAATGCACCGATGCATTTTTGGACTGTACAATCAACATAGTCTCGGAAAGACGACGCCGACGACGTCCACATGCAGCCCAAAATTACGACGTCGCTTGTCGCATGGCGTCCGCCGCACGCACAAACCACGTGGCAGCACGTGCCACACTTATCAAAACAATATTCTTCGATTAACTCGGTTTCATAGTGATGCTCTCATATATTATTATAAAATGTCCACTGCTCGCCTGGAGATGGTTTATAGCTTTATTTCCGTATACTATGAATAGGTACCTATAATAAGGCAAGTTTGGCACTAATTTTGCAATTGAAAACAGAAATAGTAGGTACATTTTGAACAACATGTTTCCCCTTAGAGAAGATGGGTTTATGAATAGTCTGAAGTTTAAAGCAACTAAAATAGTGGCAAAGATATGATTCTGGAAAATGTAGCAAGGATATGTAGCAGTGCCGAGGGTGAAGGTATGCTGTACCAGTCAAATGTATTTGTTTTCATTGACCTAAGACTACAATGTGTAGATCAGTGGTTTCCAAACTTTACGTTACTACGCCTCCCTTTAAAAAAAATCTCATCTTGGCGCCTCCCCCCCTTTATTTCATCAAATACATTTTACAAAAAGTGATTTTTTCTAATAAACGGGCTCGATATATGGATTTCATTGTATCTAATGCAGAAAATTCCTTTTCGCATAAATATGATGTTACTAATGGTACTAGTACCTACTCGCATTGGTTTTCTTGACAAATTATTATATCATTCTTCAGTTCGATTCAACGACAATTGAATAAAGGTTTTTGTTTCCATATAGCCATATTTATTAGTCAGGAAATACACTACAAATAATTATAAAATAAAATTCTACATGTGAATTATCATCAATCACACACATCACACAATCACATCAAATTGTATCACACAGACAAATATATTAGAAAATGTTAATATTCTGTAACTGAAACAGCGCCGCAGTCGACTTTTTTTACTAATAGAATGAATTTATGGTGTGTGTTTATCTTACTTAACTGGTCGTTCCGCAACGCCAGGCCTTCTCTTGGGGCTATGCACAATAGTATAGAAATGATGTATAATACAATTATTAGCCTCCATTGTGGTTAAGGGCTGTTACGAACATATATCCTTTCCGCTTAAACATATATTTAATTTAATCATAGCATCCAGCACTTTTCCTGATGCATGGAAAATAACCCGCCTAAGGCCGCTTCATAAAAAGGGATCTAGATCAGAGATCTCTAACTATAGGCCAATAGCAGTTCTTTCGGCTCCATGTAAATTATTTGAATCGATATTACATATAAACATCAACCGTCAAATAGACTCTCGCCTCTCCGATTCGCAGCATGGTTTTCGACTTAGGCGGTCCACAGTAACAAATCTTATAGTGTATAATAATTTTATTTCAAATTCTATGGATAAGTCAATTCAAGTTGATTCTGTGTACACAGATATTTCCAAGGCATTTGATCGTGTTGATCACGATATTTTATTACAAAAGCTTTGTACATTTGGCGCGTCATATAGTATAATATGTTTTTTTGCTTCTTATTTGAAAAATCGCCGTCAATTTGTTGATTACCATGGGAATGAATCGCGGATTTTTAGAACAAACTCTGGTGTTCCTCAAGGTTCAAATCTTGGCCCAATTTTGTTTTTAATATTTTTTGATGATATTGTCAAAGTTATAACCAATTCTTCTTGTTTGCTATTCGCAGATGATCTTAAACTTTTTCGAACTATTGAAACCCCATTATGCTGTGCGATGTTGCAGTCTGACCTAGATGCTATCTCGCAATGGTCTATCTTAAATAAACTTGAATTCGCTACCTCCAAATGTAATATTATTTCATTCAATCGTTCAAGGCACACCTTATTGTTCCCATACACATTGTCTGGTATAATATTGAGTAGGGTAACGGAGATAAAAGATTTGGGAGTATTGTATGATACAAAGTTCACTTTCAATCAGCATATTCTTAACATCAGTACTAGATCTAGCAAAATGCTTGGTTTTGTTATGAGGGTTTCAAAATCATTCGAAAACGTCCGAGTGCTACGTACATTATACGTATCATTTGTGTTGAGTATTCTTGAATATGCCAGCATTATTTGGAGTCCTAATAGGTTCATGCACACAATTAAGCTGGATCGAGTCCACAATAGATTTCTTAGATTTCTCTACTTAAGAACATACGGGTTCTTTCCTTATGATAATGACAATAAAATGAATTTCCCGACTCGTTTTCTTCTGGGTATGCTATCAATGCAATCCCTGTCTACCCGAAGAGTGATTGTTCTTTTAAAGCATTTCTTTTTACTTCTTCGTGGGTTCATTTACAATCCGCATATACTGGCAAATATTAATTTTCATGTTCCCACCAATATCACTCGCAGCTCCACGGTCTTCAAGATACCTCGTCGCAGGACAGATGTTATGTTTCATGATGCTGTGTATCGTGCAATTAGCTTATTTGATGGCACCATAAAGGTTGATTTGTTTTTTATTAATTATATAATGTTTGTAGACGTTTTAAATAGGATAAATTTATAATTGTATATATTATCATATTTCTTTAATATTTACACATTCATATTTCTTTAATATTTACACATGCTGTCTTTTCCACTTTCTTGTCATATTAGTTGTTATTTGTAATTAAGATATTTTTATATATTTGTATGTATTATGTATTATGGCGCATTGGCCAAAAGCTGTAATGCCGTAATACTCTTTTTTATAAATAAATAAAATAAATAAATAAATAAATATCTTCATACAGGTTGGCAAACAACCTAACTTTTACAGGACTGTTTTTTTATGTAGTTTATAACTAGCTGCCGTTTTATGAACTATGCACTTGCAAACTGCAAACCTGTGGCTACATTATTGTGTTAAACTTATCGCGCCCCCCAGTTTGGAAATCACTGGTGTAGATAGTGCTTGTTTGTTTTAAAATGTATTATTATTTATAATTATTCTATCTATATAAAAAGGCATATTTTATGAAATTATGTATTATGTTATTACCTACTTATATGACTTTTTATTAAATTAAATAATCGTTATCAAGCATTAATTATTAATACCAGCAGTGAGAAAAAATAACTGATGATGACGACGATGACGGCGAAAACTAAATGATTCTCTGTTTACCAAGAAAATTTACTATTACACGTACGTAATATCTGTAGAGTGTAGATATTCTATATTTTTAGTCACTAGACAGTTGCTCACGTTTACCCCAAAATCAGATAATTTATTTAGGGCTAGAAGATAACCTACTTTCCCCCTTCTAAATAAATTCAAAATGCAATGCAGAGGCGGTGTGCGGCAATGTGGCATATGGGAAAAGTACATGCGGCACTGCGTCTTTCAGGGGTCGCTAATATGTACAATTTTGATTTAATTTACATAAAATTAAGGTATATGTAGTAACTACTTATATATATATTAATTTAATCCTAATATAATAGACACAGCCTTCTTTTTGATTATTAACGTACTTAACCTGGTGCTACACTTCACGGTAATTCCTTTTTAAATTATTTACATAGAACTCTTACAAACTGTCGTTTTTAGAA
Organism: Rhyacophila brunnea; assembly: GCF_057557595.1. Lineage (NCBI taxonomy): Eukaryota > Metazoa > Arthropoda > Insecta > Trichoptera > Rhyacophilidae > Rhyacophila > Rhyacophila brunnea. The sequence goes on along the minus strand of NW_028232806.1, from coordinate 34,041,520 downwards.
GCGCCACACGATGGCGCTGCTTTGCGTTTTAAGCTATCTGTACCTACCCGTTTTAAAAATTGGTATTTACCATAATGAAAAAAGGCCCCGTACTTAGGTACATTCTATATTATTATCATCATCATTTATGACACTACAACCCTTTGCTGGTCTTCGTTCGTTCTGGACAATCTAGCGCCGACACTCTCCAGTTACTTTGACCGAGCATTTTTAAATCTCCTGTGGCGTAGTTAAGCCATCTCAATTTCAGCCGTCAAGGTCTTATCTTGCCCTCGGAGGTTGCATACATAGCCCGCCTTGCTGGTATATCCTCCGACATTATATGCACGTGGCCAATTTAGTACAGTCTCTGCATTTCCATATGTTATGTGATCATTTCGCCCCCGTTGGACATGGCTCGGCCACGTCCTGCGGATGCCAGAAGAGAACCTCAACCTGTCTTGCCTGTTTTTTAAGCCGACCGGATTCTGGCGTCCTGGAAAGCCGCTAAATATTATCTATATAGTGTATACGGCGAAGCTAAGGGATGCTGGTTTGACCTGGAATGAAGCAAGAAGACTGGCGTGGGACAGGGATTCTTGGAGGCGCCGCTTGGTGTCCATATGCTCCGACTAAGGAGCGGATATGGCCGAAGAAGAAGAAGAAGAAAGTGTGCACAGCTACTCATTATACATTGGCCTACAAATGCCACTTTATTGAACAGCCCCACTTCACAAAACTCTCCCCTCAAAGATATCCATATTTATCTCATCCTGTTTGCTGAGTGCCCAGCATTCTGATCTATACATTAATACTAGGCACAGGAGAATTTTATACAAGGATGTTTTGGTTTTCCTTGAGAGACAATCTATATAAAATATAACCTACTTGGACGATAATATAATAATACCTAGTTAAATTTTGTTTATATAGGTACCTATACTGCGATGAAATTTCAACGGCAATGATTATAATCGTTGACAACGATAAAGGTTTTCGATACCTGGCGTAAGGGATGATATCGCTAGGTCGTAAGCAGTAATAATGATATGGCAAATTTAACCACCCTACAGCAACAGCGATCAAGGGATAAAAAACACACCTAATAACAATAAATTATTATTTATTACTTGAGCGAAAATTACTCTAACTCAAACGGATTTCCAATATTATGCAATATGTGTGTCTACTTTTAGAAAGTTTATATTATCAGCAAATCTACATGATTGTTTATAGTAATAGGTAGGTACCTACCAAAATAAAAAGTAAACTAAATTACCACATTTGCTCCTAAGTGGAGGTAGGAAATATTAACAATATTGACATATGTTTTTACGAGGAATGATTGAAGTCATTTACCCAGTCCACTACAGATCAAACGCACATTGAAAAAAAACAACATGCAATTTTATGCCCAGCCGCGTGATCTAACCACATACCAACAGCTTTAGAGATTGCCACTCTACCCACCAGGATACCGTGGGTTTAATCTAAAGACGTCGAATAAAACTTTCTCATATAAACGTTTCATATAGGTAGAACTACAAAGGGTTAATAGTAGAACTAATAATGATTAAAGTAACTGAAAGTTATAACACATGGTATATTAATTTGTAGCTAACGTCATGCTGTTATCACCAGTATCTGTCAATACCTGTAAGTGTTTATCAATTAATTTCATAAATTCTTATATGCAGGCATGTGCACACCTACATATTGCCAAGATAAGTTCTTCAAATTGAATTTTTTTTGCTAGTAATTATGTATCACACTAATAAAATTGATGATTTTGATCACGAAACGTATTTGACTTGTACCAGATCCAAAGCATTCACAATATAAAACAAATTAAGCTATAACTGCCTTAAAAATGACACACATCTTCAACTACATAGTATATCTATACTTATAGATAGGCATTCTAATGTAAATTGTGAACGTCTTGAATTCTGTTTTGTTATTGTAGGTAGGCAATTTTAAATAAATAAATTCAAAAAATATTCTGAACCAAAAGTACTCATTTAGATGAACGATAACAAAAAATCGCGTATGTCCGCCCATAACCTCAGTTAAAAATGATAGGTAGGTACTTATAAAATAAATTTTATTAAAAAAAACATTTAAATGAGAGTTTCGCTTCTATACAACAAAACGTATCTATAACTACTTACCACGTCATAAAAAAAGCTGTTGTAATGCGATGTTTGTTCATATACAAGCGGAACGTATCAACACTTAATATGCTGGTGATTTTTGTTTTGAAATGTGATATTTATTCTTCTTGGTCGTTCCCTCATGGTTTATATTCGTGACACATTGAAATTTAGTCTTTTTCGGAGGGACCAATACTCCCCTCTCCTCTTGGTTCTCGAACGCTACTCTCAGTGAGCTTCTTCATTTGGTCGCTTCAGCGCACCGATGCTATTCTTCTGCCCAAATGTGCTCTTTGAATTTCTACGCCTCATAAAGAAAGCTGTGAGACCATAGAAGAAGCTAAGACACACGCGCTGAAATTTGCGGATACTAGGTCGGTCTTTGCATGCAATGCATATCTAAAAAACTAAACCGACCTAGTATCAGCGTCAACGCGGCACCTTAGCCCTAAGGCCCCGTCCAGCGTAGGCGCGTTCGGCGAAGCGTTGAGCGGCGCGCGCAACTCAAACGTACAACCGTATAAACGTATAACCAAAAGACATTGTCTACAAAAATTTTCACACACGGTTATACGTTTGAGTTGCGCGCGCTGCTCAACGCTCCGCCGAACGCGCGTACGCTGGACGAGCGCTAAGATATATTTGACCTAGCACGTGGTTCGAACATGAGCTGATATGCAGGCGAGTGTACCTAAGTTCTATTCACCAGGTACTTCATTTTAAGCGCATAATTGAAATGAAAAATTTAGTTATTGATAGGATTATTTAAATACAGCCATCAATGAGAATATTCATGAGACTTACGTTGATTGATATAAGGTGGTACACAAAATATGTAAATTTCATTACTGTGTGAATCCCCTTTTTTCATTATCAAATTACTTGAACATGTGTTCAGTAAACAAGGGAATTTACTGTTTTACATACCAAGTAGTTTACAATACATGAGCGGTAAAATATGATATTCATATTTATTAATAAGTAAAAATCTTATTAGCTAGCGATAGACCGCCAATGTGTCCACCTTAAATACGGAAATACAAAGTAGGTACCTAAACATATATACAGAATGAAGAAATGGACTGATTCAACTTGATTTTGTTAAAAATCATAAGATAGTTGGATCTAGGCGCGTTTCCCTAAACCAGAACCCCACCTCGCCTCTCCGCTTTTATCTGAGTACTTTACTTACTCGTGTTTTAATTCTATATTATCTCCGTCTATGCCCACCTGGTCGTCAACGGTTAAGTGTAGACGTGCATGTTTCTACCCGCAACTAAACTCACCAATCCTTGTTATTACAACATTTTTCTTAGCTCGTGTTCTTGTTTGTCCGGTGGTTGTTTGTCCAGTACAAATCTTGCAATCGATTTTCAACTAACTTCCCGACTAGCTAGACATTTGAAACTTTTTGAATATATCAGAACACGATGCCATGCATTCTTTTAATACTTTTAGCACTCTTTAAGCAGAATTGAATTCATTTTTAGTTAATTCTGTTTTGTATGGAAAGTTATTTCAGAAAAATCCGTAAAAAGTAAAAGACTATTATTGGTTGCTAAGGGGTGGTCCTAGCAACTAAATTATTAATATATACGTGCGTTACTATGGAAATCAAAATGAAATGTCAAAATGACATTTCAGTATTCTATATTTGTTTGTTTGTTTGTTTTTTATTTACTTCATATCAAGTACAAGTTTGAGCATATTGAGTATAATAATTCAACAGAAAATTTAGAAACGTTGTATATTTTTATCTTTTAATTATTTTAAGATGATAACTTTGACAAATTACATTATTTTTTCACAATACAAAATATACAAGTTATTATTTTAAATAATCGCCGCGCATCGCGTATGGCATACGAAATAATTATTATTGAAGGGTACCGATTTGGTACTGACGAAAAGTAACCCGGGAAAATCAACTCTGATTGTAATTGTCTTTCAACAAATTTAAATACCTAACATATGTTTCGTTTGGGTGACTTGTAAATTGTACGTATTACCAACATTTAACCGTATCTATGTTCACAGTGAGCCGTTTTACCAGTGATCGTATAGCAATAAGATAAAAAATGCTTTGTTCGACATTGATTGGTATCAAATATCTGATAATACGCTGTCATTTAACAGATAATCATTGATAGTTAGGATTGTTACTTACGAGCGCCCACTCGCTAACATAATTTTTAGTTATCACTATATAATTATATTAAGAATTTACTTACCTTCCATAACCATTGTTTTCCAGCTTTTCCTAGTATTTTCGATTGTTGGCGTATTTTTAAATGTTTTATTTAGGCTTGGATTTGATCTCAATAAATGGCCATCTACGTCCGATACCTACTTACATAATTTCATGGCAAAGTGTAATAGGGCCAACTGCATAGTCAAATTTTCTGGACACGTTTAGTAGGTATAAATGTCAACTAAATTCATAATAATTACAAAATAAAAAGAACTTTTTATATACAACGTTTTTGAATTTCCTGTTAAATCATACAAACTTGACTTGGCTAGCTTAAACGATCAAAAAAATTTGCACTTGATAGAAATAATACTGAAATGTCATTTTGACAGGTCATATTGATTTCCATAGTAACGCACGTATATATTAATAATTTAGTTGCTAGGACCCTAGTAGCAACCAATAATGGTGTCGAAATAACTTTTCATACAAAACAGAATTAACTGAAAATGAAATCAATTCTACTTAAAGATTGCTAAAAGTATTAAAAAAAATGCATTGGCATCGTGTTCTGATATATTCTAAAAGTTTCAAATGTCTATCTAGTCGGAAAGTTAGTTAAAAATCGATTGCAAGATTTGTACCGGACAAATAAGAATATGAACTAAGAAAAACGTTGTAAAAAAAAGAGCTGCGATCGCCTTTATTATAATATGTAGATAGATACGACGCCGCTAAGATTGTTTATTACAAGTATGCAGAGTTCAACAGTCGTGGAGCAGACTATAATCTGTTATCCTGATAAAAATGCATGTATAATGGTGAAAAATACTGATAGCATGCATGTAGGTACACTATTATTGTAAGTAATAATGTCTGACCATAAAAAAATGCATTACTTAAAATTAAATATGCATGCATAATGAAGGGTGTCGAACCAGAAATTGCACAAAAACTTTGCGTCTATCTGTACCAAATGCCGTACATATTTAAAAAAGGGTAGTTATACTCTTGCATACTCATAATTTGTATTATTAGGCAGTGCTGTAAATGTAAATAGGTACGCATATGACTATAAAATAGATTAGCATTTATTCAATTTTTTAGTATAATGTATCCAGCTACCTATGTATTAAGTTAGCCATTAATTTGTTTTATCTACTTTTAATATATAATATATGAATATCTTCGTCGTTTCGGATATGAATATAAACTTTACCAATAATTATGTATTCTCCATTAGGTATGCCACCAATACTATGAATAAGTTGTTCGTGTTTCGTTAACATTGTATTTTTAAACATAAAAAAATATATTTTTTAGGGACCGCCAGGGAGAAGGGTGATGAGGTGATGAAGGCAGCAGTGGTGTAGATGGATGTAGATGTTTATTGTCTTGATGCATAGTACAGAGTATTACAATGGTCGGAGTTAGTGTTGCCATTTTTTCGTCACCGAATTATAGTACGCGGACCAAGAAATTATAGTATTTCGGCCAAAAATATAGTACACTTTGTAATTTTTGTTGAGAATGTATAGTTTTTTGATTCTCACAAAAAAAATAACGGAAAATACGAGAAATTCTGAGACCCCTTTTTATTTAGGTACCTGTCCGACCAAAAATTCTTACCGGCGAATTCAATAAATTTCATTTTAATGTAAAGTCAAGGGCTTTTTTTTAACGTTTTTCGTACAATATTTTCCAGGTTTTCCAAAATTTTATTTTATATCGTGGAATTATAGTACTTTGCTCCAATTTATAGCACGGAAATATCCAAATTTCAGCACTTTTTTGGTATTTTTTCCGATTTACAAAATTATAGTAGTTTGGGCGTACTATACCTGTTTTATATCGTACATAGTACGCAGACGAAAATTATAGTACAAATACTATAATTATAGTACGGTTGGCAACACTGGTCGGAGTAAGGTTATTGATATAGAGTGATTGCGGTGAGCTCGTGTTCAGACCGAGCCGCGATCTGATAGTGACGACCAACGATCTACTGTTAAGCAGGTCACTGTCGAGTGACGGACTCGAGAGGAGTAGTGAGTTGAGTGACGGATTCAAGATGAATGGTGAGTTATGGATCATCTTTGCAATTTATAAAAATGCAATCCATACATTACAAGAGACATTGTCGCAATATTTTTTTTTTTTAAATTTCGATTAATTTTTTTCGACCATGTCCGATCCTAATAGGATCATATGGGCCTCCACAGGGTAGAGGTTTGTATTAACAGATTTTGTTTTTTACGAGAAATGGATGTCAGCCACTTGCTCAACCTATTAGGTCCATAACCTGACTCACATTCAAATTGAAAAACAATATGTGTACTTGCCAGACCCAGGATTCGAACCTGAGACCCATGGCGTGATAGTCCAACGCCTAAGCCACGCGGCCACCGTAGGTGTCGATTAATTATTAATTTCAATTAATTGGATTATGTTGTAGCATACATCGTTTAGAGTTCATTTACATAATATTATAAGTAGATACCTACCTATTACTTATTATGATTTATGACAAAAATTAGGAAACCATGGCCTTAAATATTTTAATTTTATTAACTTAATTAAACAGATACGTCATTAGTTATGGTAGAAGATAGAAGTATCTAGTTAAATATTTATAGTTTCCTGCTAAAATGTTTTCGACGAAAAAATAATTGTAAAATGTTATTAAAACTAGTTTAAATAATTACAAGATAAAAAGAACTTTTTATACCTATACCACGTTTTTAAATCTTCTGATGAATCATATAAACTTGACAATTATATGTATCTATTAATAAATACTTTTTTTTGTACTCGATAGAAATACTGTATATATTAATAATTTAGTTGCTAAGACCCCCTTAGCAACCAATAATAGTGTTTTACTTTTTACGATTTTTTCCGAAATAACTTTCCATACAAAACAGAATTAACTGAAAATGAATTCGATTCTGCTTAAAGATTGCTAAAAGAATTAAAAGAATGCATTGTCATCGTGTTCTGATATATTCTAAAAGTTTCAAATGTCTAGCTAGTCGGGAAGTAAGTTAAAAATTTTCAATCGTCCAATACAAATCTTGGGCAAACAAGAAAAAATTTGTACCGGACAAACAAGAATACGAGCTAATAAAAACGTGGTAAAATAGAACTTGTGACAAAATATATCTACTCATTCATTCATAAATTCAATTCATTAGTAATTTATGTTCTCCAGAAATATAATATAGGTAGGTATAAGGTTATAGGTACGTGTAGTACTTTCAAAGCTTGCGTCACCACTGACCTCTATAATTAATGATGAAATAAAAAATAGGCTGAAAATTTTGAGTACCTACCTATCACTTTTCCCCTATGATACCACTGCCATTTCAGGCACTGGTTTCAACATTAACCCTTTATCTATTAATTTATTATGGATACATCATAATTTCGTAGAAAAATATTTCGAAGCAACTGAGATATAAAAATAAAAAAAAATTCACCCTTTGCGCAATGAACAGTAGGCTAGATCTTTGTGACCATTAATAATACCTAATTATAAGTTATATTTTTATTTTATTATTTATCAACATTATCAGTCGGGGTCTGTTGCTGGACGAAAGCCTCCCCTAGCATGTTCCACTTTTGGTCTCCAGTTATTTGCTGGCACGTAGGTACCTACCTACCTACGTCCATCGAATTTAATAAGCTCGTCGAAATCGTACCTATCTACGTATTTCGCCGTATAATAGTTCATCATAAGCTGTCGTACAGGAAAGAGATAAAAAAAAATGACGCGTTCGTGGAGCATTGCAGACTGTAAAGTTGTGATTATATTAAAATGTACGTCGCGTAGCATTTTTCAGAATATTTTATACGATCACCACCTCTGTAAATTCAATGATCGAGAGCGCCAACTCTAATGTTATTAGTATTTTGAACTATTATTCATCTTAATTTCAATCAATTTTAACAGTTTCTACGTGTGCGTTCGTTAAAATTACTTGCAATATTAGATTCATAAATAATATTTTGAACAGAACCCAACCTGCAGATCATAGATAATAGACAACATTCTTATAGAAAATACAAAGTGCCAACCGCTAAAAACAACATTTTTTGACATAAATCTAACATGTGTAGGCATGTAGAAATGACAAAAATCGTTCATTGAGTCATGCAGGTGTCAATGCAGTGCGGTACAACATGAGGTGACCATTGTTGTTCTGGTGATTTTGGCAGATTTTGCCAACTGCCAATGTTCGCTTAAAGGTTCTAAATGTGTTACGGGATGGGAGCACCAGTCTTATAACACTTTTAATACCAAGAAAAACGACATTACACACTTTTTTCCCGTAGTGGTAGTTTACTGCGACGTCACGTGATAGTACGCGACGTGCATCTCAATATAATCACAACTTAATGCTCCAGTTTTATTACAGTCGATAAGAACAGTAATTTAATATTTGATATGAACGACTTAAGGCTATACTTCAGTTGAGGCATGGTCTAAAAAGGTCGTGGCTAGACGATGCGCGGATTGTGCAAATGACGCGAGCCGAACGAAATATAATTTGTCATAAAAATCCAACATTCGTCCATTTAATGTTATGTTTATTGTTATATTACTAATAATAATAGTACATTTATTGACATGTTTTCATTTTTAAGTAAGTACATACGTAAAGTTTTTTAGTCATCTTTACACGATTTAAGAATATTTGTGTCGCTAGATTTCAAAATCAGCCAAGTCCATAATAGATGAATAGGAGAAAAAAAGCTTTTTGTTTTCTCAAAAACACAGTCACAAGGGTGAAAGTTTATATTGTTTCGAGTACCTATAGAATATTTAAAAAATTAATAAATTCCACATAATGCGATAATGCAGAAATGTTAGAAAGCAGTAGTTCTTCAGCAATTCACAATAAAGTCAAAAATACCTAAAAGTGGACTTGGCTGATTTTGAAATGTAGCGACACTAATTCATCCGACGTCATGACAGAACAAATCGACGTGCGGACACCTCGACTGTCGGTCTCCGATTGGCGACTAGTGAGAAATTTCGTCGCACCTACTGTTGAAAATTATTTGCCGTTTCACTGAAGTACGCTCTTAATACTTTTGAAGCGTACAATGATAATAATTAACTTAGTTATAAAAATCGTCTACCTACATTTTTTGAATCACATTTATATAAAGTACCTAATAATAAAAATGCGTATCATGTTCCAAAAATCTGCTTCAAAAACACAAAAATAACAACAGATGAGCAGAAATATTAATCGACATGCAAACATGCTGCACAAGCACTAAAACGATTGGTGCGACCTTAATATAAAAAGGGGAGAATGAAAGTAGGTAGGTACTCGCCTAAAAAGTTTGCATAATGCGCAACTCACCTAATTTAATATTGACTGAGGCCTATCAATATCAATAAAAAAGCACACGCACTTTCATCACACCCTGTACACACAATAACATCAGGATTAAGGGGAGTAGGTATGTACTTTATTCATAGATAATATAAAAAAAACTTTATAGTATTAATAACACATTTAAAATTTTGAAATTAAGGGTTGAAAGATGCTAATGTTTATCGTATGCCATAATACTGCGACATCATTGAGCTCCATAAATCTGGTTAAGGTTTTAGATTTAAAAATATATACATATATATTCTGCTTTTTAATGGTTATCGATCGGACAACCTTCTAGGTACCTGTACTCAGCAAATACCTATACTCCAAAAGGCAGTGGCAAAGGGTGGAGGCAGGCTGTTAAGATCCGCAATAAATAGTGCATGTTAAATTTTTTAGTCATAGTATTTGTTTTTATTGAACCAAGACTACTATTTACAGATGGTGTTGGTCAGTTTTTAAAATCAATTAAACCCTGCTGACGCCAAACCATAATAGGTTTGGTATAATTTGGGCGATAAGATAAAATTGTGCACAGTTTTTCATTCAAATTTATTTGTTTTCCTTGAAGTAAAAATACATATTACACATAATGTTGTTGGTTATTTTTTTAAATTCATTAAGCCCTGCCTAAACCAAACTATACCTAATAGATAAAAAAAATATTATTCTATCTATAAAATATCAACAGTTTTGTATGATTTAATTGCAAAAATAATTTTTTGATAAGTACTTTTTTGACTATTATATTGGCATGGTTTTCGCCGGGTTTAATTGAATTTTAAGAACTAACCAACACCATCTGTAAAGTGTAGTCTTATTTCAATGAAAACAAATACGTATGACTTACAAAATTTAGTGTGCACTATTTATGGCGGATCTTAACAGTCTACCTCCACCTCTCGCGACTGCCAAAAGATGGATGTGAAGCGATTGTGAAAACTGAAATGCACGTATAATAGGAACTGTAATATGGAAGGATCGCAGAATTTCGATTGCCACGAAAATGAAGCTTGTGTAAACATTAGTGTCACAGAACAAATTAATAAACAGAATTCCGATAGGCTATTCCCCAATACACTACATTTTGACGCAGGATTTTGAATGTGTGAGTGTCATACAAAAATTAACCACACAGGGAACTCAGAAATAATGGGAACTGAAATACCTAACGAGTAAGCAGAAGCAGGTAACCGATCTCGAGTAAGGAGTAATCCGGGATAAACTTAAACACGTGTCAAGAATACGTCATACTGACAACTGCTCTCGGTTTATGCATTGACGCTCATTTAATATTGGTGTATTACACACACTATTGTTTGGGCATAATGCCTGCTTCATTTTCGTAGGACACTCACACATTCAAAACCCTGCATTAAAATGTAGTGTATTGAATATTGCCTATCGGAATTCTATTTATTATCTGTCCCATCCTACCTATAATGCCATATTTAATAATACCCAGATTAATTTATGGAATTAACCGTTTGAATGAATTCAAAATTGTGTAGAAAAATTAGAAGTTTGCTGTACGTAGGTAAAAGAATAGATCAATCTATAATTAAAAATAAATTGCAGAATATTTAATCATTAGTCTTAGAGTAGTCTGTATAAAGTTTTTTGTTCCAATTTTAAAATTATCCCATTCAAAGCAACTGATTTTATTATTATTATTACAACGTTTTTCTTAGGTCGTATTCTTATTTGTCCGGTGGTTGTTTGTTCGGTACAAATCTTGCAATCGATTTTTAACTAACTAACTTCCCGACTAGCTAGTCATTTGAAACTTTTAGAATATATCAGAACACGATGCCAATGCATTTTTTAATACTTTTAGCCATCGTTTAATAGAAATGAATTCATTTTCAGTTAATTCTGTTTTGTATGAAAAGTTATTTCGATACCATTATTGGTTGCTAGGGGGTCCTAGCAACTAAATTATGAAATAATATATGCGTGCGTTACTATGGAAATCAATATGAAATGACAATTCATTATTCAGTATTTCTATCAAGGACAATTTTTTTTGATCGTTTAAGCTAGTCAAGTCAAGTTTATATGATTCAACAGAAAATTTAAAAACGTTGTATATAAAAAGTTCTTTTTATCTTGTTATTATTTATTAAGTACATAAAACTTAATATAATGGAAGTAGGTACACACCGTCCTATTAAGTATTATTAAACATTATTAAAATTCAAAGTAGGTACTTGAAGTATGTAAATTCTTTATACAATGATTTTATATTGTCAAAAATTAACAATGTAAATATTGTATGATAAGTGACAAGCAAAAGAGGATGGTGCACATACCCATATCAATCATCCTATTATTAAAATATGACGTGAATTTTGAATAATTACTTTGGAAATGATTTAAAATTATTAATGTTGTTAACTATAATAGGTACATAATATTATTATGATATATTGTAAATATCTACCTAGGAACTAAACGAAATAAAAAAAAATCATCACAGCTGGAACCGATCCACTGTTTAAAGGTCTCCTTGATGCCTTTCACTCTTCTAGGTTCTTCCACTGTATTAGGTAGGTGCCTATCTACATCTCGATAATTGCAAATCCGTTCTAAAATTGTGATCACAGAATTATTGTCTTATTTTTCTAACATGTTCGCACGTGGTCGCTTAACTCTCGCCATTCAATTCAATATGGTTAAAAATGAATTTTAACTACATTTCAAATTTGTTTTCATGCCTTCGATTTAATTTATTAACGTGCCAATTTAATATTAAGTTTTTTTTTATGTAAGGGTGTGTTCTGTAAAAACCAGTGCCTATGTATTTTATTGTTTTATAATTTAAATAATTAATAAATACATTCAATAAGATCTTGCGTCCACTACAACAGCCAGCCGTTGCAACATGCCGCAGCGGCTGGTGAGCCCTTTTTACTCCCGTACGACCTCATGGGTACTTTGCCATACCTTATTAGGTACCTACTTCCACAACGTTGCCCTTGATTTATCCCGTTTCTCTTTATACCCAATCAGTGTAAGTTCTACCCGAAATGCGTGTGGTTATGCCCACCCACCAGCCGTTGCGGCGTATTACAGCGGCTTGCTTATCTTTTTTTAATACCGTTCGTAAGGTATTCTAATGTGTAAAATATTTAGATAATAGATAATAATATCTCCACACCCATTGACAATTGGATATACCTACCCAGGAAACAGAAAATTAATGGGAACTGGCTTACCCTACTGGGTGTGGTTTAACAGTCTAGAAAGCACGAATGTGGAAAATATGCGATAAACGTAAACATGTGTTGAAGACTATGCTGTTTCGATAGTTACATCTGCTCGTAATATGAATTTTAGTTTGTGACGTGTAACGTGCTTTCAATCTTTGGGAACAGTCGACGCGGTTTTTTTTCCTTGTGACATAAACTACCCTGCTTCAGAACTTTGGTCCATGGCAATGGTTTTTACATTTCTATAAATTGTATTAATCTGTTCTGTGTCTACATATGTTTATATGAACTTTTAACTTAACATAGTTCATACTACCACCCCCTAAATTGTTTATTATTCCTTCTGAAAACACTTTGTACAAAGTATCAAAACTAAAAACTAGTGGGCTATAATATATTTTCACCCAGCAGTACATTGACCCTGGTTGACTATTAATTAGAAAAAAATGCGTCATAAATTGTTTTGTTTATAGTGAATATTACATCTATACTTAGATACTTAGTATATTAACAAACTTATAATTTTATGTCGATACCATCCCAGTCTAGATAAAATTTAAATTGTTCGCTTTATTACATAGATATTAATTTATTGAAATAAGACATTTAGAAGTCTTTTCGAATTCTAAAAAGGACATCGTGGATTACCAGGATCCTGAGAACATTAATAATTACCATCATAGTCTCCGCGAGAGCCATAAAATAGATATAAGTAGGTATATAAATTATGGAAGGACCACACTCGCGATATATATTTATGTATTTTGATGGGGAGACAACAATAAAATAATTAACGAGACCTTGAGCGCTTATCTGCTGTTGACATTCACCAGGCTACGTTTTTCAAAAGGATTGAATATTTTAAGACGTACCAGGACAGCTCAACTCTGAACGCAGAACTATTCTAACTCACATTTGAAATATTTTAAAGAAGTGTTCTTTGAATCATTCTATTTAAGTTATTTATTATTTATATATACACAATTATGCGTCACTATTTTCATCAATTTTCGCCAAAGCTCTTTGTTAATTTTAAGCAGGCATATGACAGCATCGATCGGGAAAAACTATTCACTGTCCTTCTGGACTTTTAAATTCCACCGAAACTAGTCAGGCTTGTTAGAATCACACTGCAGAATACACACTCCCAGGTGAAGGTTAATGGCCAACTGACGGAGGGCTTTGAAGTATCTCGTGGTCTAAAGCAAGGATACAGATTGCCTCCCATGCTGTACAACTTATCCCTCGAATCCGCTATCAGAAAGTCAAAAGTGAACAGGAGCGGCACTATATTAAGCAGATCGAGCCAACTGGTTGGCTACGCAGACGACCTCAACATGATGGGCAGATCCATACAGATTGTGAAGAAAGAATTTGACCACCTCCAAAGGGCTGCACTAGAGATTGGCTTAAGAGTAAATGAAAACAAAACTAAAATCATGGTACAAAGCCGACAAAATCAGAGTAGGCTGGGCCAAAGTTCCAGTTTTGGAAAACATTAATTTGAGGTTGTCAACCGGTTCACATACCTGGGTTCCAATATTACAAAAGAGAACGAGGAACTGGAAGAAATAAAAACCCGAATAACCGCTGCAAATAAATCGCACTTCTCATTGCTGCTTATATTCAAATCCAGAAATATCCACAGAAAAACTAAGACCCGGCTCTATAAAACTGTCATACGCACAGTCGTTGCATACGGGTGCGAGTCATGGACGCTAAATATGAAAGCAGCTGAAATGGAGGACTGCTGTGAGAGAAAGATCCTGAGGCGTATTATATACGGACCAATGAATGATGGTGGGGAGTTGAGAATTAGGTACAAAACGGAACTATACCGCTTATGCCAAGATTCTCCACCTTCATAAAACTCCAGAGGCTAAACTGGGCAGGCCATGTCCAGCGCATGCCTGAGTCACGGATACCGAAGAAGATCCTCAAAGGAAACCCGTAGGGGAAAAGGCCAGTGGGAAAGCCACACACACGATGGGGTGATAACATTACAAAAGATGCCAACCAGCTGCTAAAAATCAGGAGCTGGAAAAGACGTGCGGATGACCGTTCCGGCTGGAGGACGGCGGTGGAGGAGGCCAGGGCTCTACTTGAGCTGTAGCGCCATCGAAGAAGAAGATTTTCATCAATAGTCCTTCTAAAATAAGATGTACCTATATTTTTATATATATGGGGTACAAATATGAAGTAGGTTGTTTGAAAGAACTCCCTTCTGAAATATTTCACATGTGAGTTAGAATAATAGTAGTTCTGCATTCAGCAGTTACTGTAAACTGAATACGATATTATTTTCCTTATTTCCGGATGTTGACGACACTCTGACAATCTTTTTCTCGTCTCCCATTAATGGGCCGCACATCCTGAGGTAGCCCCCAGACCACGATCTTTTTCGGGCTTCCATACCGATCGCCCAGCGGCAAAGAGTGGAAGTAGGTTGTTAAGATCCAACATAAATAGTACATTGTCAGTCAAACGTATTTGTTTTCATCGAGCTTAGATTAAAATATGTAGATAATATTTTGTTAGTTTAGAAAATTCAATTATACCCTGCCTAATGTATGGCATGACAGATAATAGTCAGAAATACTTATTTATTATTTTTTACATTTTAAATTATCTCATTAAACCATACTAAGGTGTTAGTTATTAAAATTCATTAAACCCTGCCTAAGCCAAACCATAAAAGATAAAAAATATTCTTTTATCTATAAAATATGTACCCACTTATGATTTAATGGCATAAATTTAGATATTTTATAGGTAGAAGAATCTTTTTTATTAATTATGGTTTGGTTTAGCTACCGCTTAAATAATTAAAAAAAACTAATTAAGACCTTCTGTTATAATGTTCTACCAATTCGTAATTCAACCAAAACAAATAAGTACCTACCTATGACTGAAAAAGTGTACACCATTTTTGTCGGATCTCCCATAGCACCCCTAAACTATAATGGTTTGGTTTAGGCAGGGTTTAATTGAATTTTAAAAACTAACCAGCACTATCTGCAAATTGTATTCTTGGCTCAATGAAAACATTTTAGCGTGCACTCTTTATGTCAGATATTAACAGCCTACCTCCACTCTTCGCCTCTAGGTAATATCTAAGTATGGAAGCCCGACAAAGATCGTGGCCTGGGGCCCCACTTCAGGATGTGGGGGGCATTAATGGAAGACAAATAAAAGATTGTCAGAATCTATATACTATATAGATTCTGACAATCTTTTATATAGTATATAGGTAGGTACCTATGGAACGAAATTAATAGGCCATCCATGGACTGAAATCGTATGCTGTTTCGAACCGTGTGCTATACTAAGCTTATCTTTTCAGATCATGGAAATATTATTCCACAAAGTATATTATAAGCATCTGATCGTATCCGTTTATACCATACACTTACACTTACAAATTTAGTGAAAATATATTTTCATGAACAAAAATCATAAGTTTAGTATGGCACACGGATCTAAACCGCATACGGTTTCAGTCCATGGATGGCCTCTTATTTAGTTTATAATTTGTAATTTTGTTTAGTGTGTGTTAGTGGTGGAAAGGTACCTATACATTTTGTTAGTATTGTATCCGTACAACAGATTGCTTAAATATTGGAGTCATGAAAGGATAATAAAAATACTGTGTAAAAAGGGCGGTATTTTGGTGCTGCCTAGGGGCACTGTTGATATCTACTAAATTAATTAAAGTTAAAACTATTTTTATTGAAGCCCTTTATATATGAACCCCTGGCACAACTAATGATAACCTCACGATATTAGCTCGGGCCGGATTTTTTATGTGCATTGTCTTCATTTTGTACCCAAACCAATTTTAGATAAGACATTTTCACGAGGTGCATAAATTAAAATCTAAAAGTATTAAATATATAGGTACCTACTATGTCCTGTCATTTTATCATGATAATATGACTACGAAAACTTGACCCGTTTGTAAAGCTAATAGGTATGTACCTACCTATCTACCTACATACATATTATGTAGTCATGTAGGTACTCGAAAGTGCTAGAGTCATGGGCCCCACAAGGGAGAACTGACAGGGCTTCAGCCTGGCGGCCCGGGCTCAGGAGGAGCCCGGCGTGGCAAATCGACCAAATAAGTGAGATAAACACACATTATTGGTGCTATTTTCCTTCAATAATCCTACTTAAAATTACATGGTTGTACGATAATTTTTTAATTGTGTATCGACACTCGAAATGGATGTAGGTATTAAAATATACAACAAAAAATACTAAATATACACATTAATTTTACCGCGTACACCATTTGGAAAACGCTACTGTAGACGCCACTGCCTTTATTCTTAGATATAGCTAAGGGGGGCCGCCAAAGATCCTAGCATGGGGGCCTGGTTCAGGATGTGGGGGCCATGTTGCAATTCACTAGATAGGTAGGTAATATGTACATAATGATATGATGTTGATTGGACACAGTTGAACCAGTTCAATATACCTACACCTAATATTGTCGTGTACTTAAAGGTAGGCACATAATTAACATACAATGAACAACACAAACATAGACCCCTCCAAACCAACCCGCTCCTCTACTCAACTACACTCGGTCTTAATCGAGCGTATCACGAGGCCCTACGCTTGCATGTGAATCATCAGCAGATTTTTACGACTGGGAATGTCTCAGGAGCAGATGCCCAAGGCTGAGATCGCCATGCTCTCAAGTGAGCTTTGATTGAGTTTACTGAAAGACGTAATTTAATAAAAAGTGACATGGGAGAAAAAGGCACGGAGACTATGAATTTAATGATATATAAGATACAAAAAATAAAGCTAAAACAATACGGACAAACAAAATTACAAAAAGACGTCGATTTTTTTTAATGCAATATAATTGGCCTCTGTGGCGACCAGGTCGGACGGCCCGATGGGCCCAACAGCTGGTTGGACCGACTTAAAACATTTCTTATCTCTCGGAGCACATTCTCGGACATTCCCAGAGGATGTGGTTTGCATCCTTTAGTAATTAGTGTTGGCCGGGTAACAAGTCCAAGCTCTGGCTTAAGGCTTGTTGATCCTTATATGATTGCGAAGCCACCGCCATGATAAAATCACAGAACAGATTAATAAATAGAATTCCGATTGGCTATATTATGTATTAATTCAATATATTACATTTTGATGCAAGGTTTCGAGAGTGTGAGTGTCATACAAAAATAAAACATGCATTATGCACGTGCAATAGTTTGTGTAATACACCAATATTAAATGAATTTCAATCCATAAACCGATAGCCGTTATCAGTATTTGACGTAGGTACCTATGACGTATTCTTGACACGTATTTAAGTTTATCCCGGTTCTACCTTACTCGAGATCGGTTCTTACTCTTTACCCATTAGGTATTTCAGTTCCCATTATTTCGGAGTTTTCTAGTTAAACTATAATAAATTAACGTAGGTAGTTGTAGGTAGGTACTACTGCAATGAAATTTTTATATCTATGTACTTGAAAACTAGAGATTTGGAACAATATAATATATTATATACATTTGCTTACGCTTTTGGAAAACCACAAATGTATAAACTTGAATTAACTTAATAGCTATTGGTAATTATAATAAGTAGGTACTTCTGTAGCTGCAGAATAATAAGCAATCAAATATATATTATATCAAATTACTCTGCAGTAATATATTCCCAGCGAATCCATTTCCAGCAAACAATCGTATCTAAATCAGCAAGTTGTTTGGCGACATTAAATAGTGTATATTATTACATATCACAGCACATTATAAATCATTACGGTGTATTAGCTTAATAATCATTTTTATAGTATCATATTTTCGTACAACTGTAATAACAAATAATATTTCATTTCGCTACTCAATTTAAAACGCTGATTCTATATTTAGTTCAATATGATTATGTAACAGAATTTAATGTTAATGTATTACTTTTTAGTGTATAAATAACGAAGAATAATTTATCTAGATGTCACTCGAATCCAAGTACTTAGCTCGTAACTATCATGTATAATATACTATTGCTACATCGCAGACTTCATCATCCTCAATCTACACATCGAACACCACACTAGTGACCCAACACTTCTATTAGCACACAACACAACACGTAGGTTGTAGGTAGATACATTGAGAGTAGTGTAGGGTTGGTTTGGTGGAAATGACAGAAACAAAAATACGTAAGTAAATATGCCATAGTATTATGTATGTAGGTACCTACACTTATTATCCATCAGTGAACGAAAAACATGCTGACTGTTGATGATGATGATGATATGTACGTAGGTATGATACGTAGGGACTATATAAGTTGCATAAAAGCAATAGCTTTTGAGTAGATATTGGTGGTCAGTAGTTAGATACCTACCTATCTACCTACTCAGGGTGGAAACAATCTAATTCCCAAATTCAGAAATATAATAAAACCAACCCTATGACGTCACATCCGTTGAATTGAAATCGACGCCAATCCACAATCCGTTTCCGGTCACTCCAGCGGCCAGTCTGTCCTATTTCCGCTTCCTGTTTTCGACTTTCATCCCCGGTTAGTGGGAAAATGCTCCCGTTGGATGAATTCAATGATTGGAGAAGAGGGTATGGAGGCATTTATTACTCAGATATATTATAGATGGCGAAGGGTGGAGGTAGGCTGTTAAGATTCGATATAAATACTGCACACTAAACTTTCTCAGTCATAGTATTGACTACAATGTGCAGACACTGCTGGTTAGTTAAAATTCATTAAGCCCTGGATAAACCAAACCATAATAAATAAAAATTATTCTTATATCTATAAAATATACAAAATTATGTAATTAGGTACCTAGGTATGATTTAATGGCGATTAATTTTTTTTGACAAGGTACATATTATTCATTATTGCTTGGTTTACGCAGGATTTAATTGAATTTAAAAACTAACCAACACTATCTCAGACCTAGGTACACATTGTAGTTTTATCTTTATGGTTTGGTTAAGCAGGGCTTAATTAATTAAAAAAAACTAACCAACACCATCTGTAAGTGGTAAAGTATGTATTCTTGATTCAACAAAAACAAATAAATATGACTGAAAAAGAGTGCATTATTATTGCCGGATCGCCCATAGCACACCTAAACTAATATAGTTTGGTTAGGGCAGGGTTTAATTGATTTTTTAAATAACCAATACTATCTGCAAGTCGTAGTCTTAGTTCAATGAAAATTGATAGATACGTATGATTGACAAAGTTTAGTACCTACTTACCTATTCACTATTTATGTCGGATCTTATGTTATACACTAATATGTTAGTTTAGTGCTCTGACATGGTTGAGACGTTACCTGCTTCTGCTGGGATATAATTTTTTTTTAATCTGCATGTAGGTATTGACCTCCATATAGATTAATTATTAGGTATCTATGTAGGTTCAAGGTCCTTTAGGTACCTACCTACCTATAATATGATACCTACTTTCATAATATCTAGTTTGAGCTATGTTTACCCTACTCAAGTTTTATACGGTGTCTTATCTGTAATTTGTTAAAATTCCTTTTGTTTAAGTTCTTTTGTTCTATTTTTGAATTAGGGGTTTCGTGGAGTCACGATTTGAATTCTATTGCATTCCGAATGATAAAAAAAGCAATTTGATCGTTTCAAATTACCGTCCCGCGATTGGCCGACTCGATTTATCCGCGGACGTTGATTGGCCGGCGTAAAAAAACTCGGACGATATTCTTAGAAGCACGCCTCTCATCGTAAAAAGACGCTGGCCTTTGTTTTGGTTAAAATTTTATTTTCTTTTATTTTATATTTTCAGGTGCTTTATTAAAACATGTCAGCGGATTTAGACGCTATTTAAAAAGTAAATTTATGTAGTGTTCTTATTTTTTAAACAACGAAGTTCAATGTAATATTTTTAGAGGGCAAAAATGTTAAAGAACTTCTATGAAGCTGGAGTAAATGTATGAAATTGAAGATAGAAAAAGGATAAGGTAAGTAGGTAGGGACTATAGCTAATAATTTAAACTTAGTTATTTCACACTTTCATTTAATTTTCACATTCCCTCGAAACTTTTAGTAAAATCAAAAAAGACACCTTGCGATGCAGTACAAAATAAAAATAATGCATTCAATGGATTTTTTCCACCCCTAAGTAAATTCAAACCGTAATCCCGTTACTAACTGATTGATAGGGTGATAATCTATCTGTAGCAGTTGTGGAGAATATTTTAAATCTCTTTTTTCTTGAATTATTTTAAATATTACCTATGTACCTATATTATAATTAATTATAAGGTATGATGTTTTGATTCCTAGTAACTTCGTTGGGCGAATCGAAAGCACACGAAAGTCACGACAAAAATAACTCTAAATCTCTAAATATATATCTAATATCTCTCTATTAAGTGGGTATCAATTAGGGATTGCAATACCGGTATTTAAAAACCGGTATTAAATTATTCATCGATACCGAAATACCGGTTTCAAAAATCTAAAAATACCCGTATTTTCGGTATTATACTATTAAATTTTGAGGTTTATGCTGCCAAAATGCAAATATCTTGACTGGAAAGCAACAAAAATTAAATAACATTAAAACAAAATCCCTCAAATATACGTATAGAATTGTCGCGATGAATTAACATATTTCGAAAAAGAAAACACTCGTGGCAAATATTTTCAATTATTCTATAACTATTTTTCACAGAGATTTTTCTGTGCCCGGTACTAATAGTATTTGTAAAAATTACCAGTTCTAAAATATTACTCGTATGATCTATTCATATTTACAAAAGTAAACATAATAAATATACGTAGGTACTTTATTAGGTTGCTATACAATAGTGTTTTAAATAGATTTTGATAGGTATATTTATTCATAGGTACTTCTTTTTTCAATAATATATTTTGACGAATACCGGTATTAGGTAGGTAATACCGGTATTCAGTACGAAATACCGAAATACCGGTATTGATGTATTCATTTGTTATTGCAATCCCTAGTATCAAAACTTATTGTTGAAACTTTTGATATTCATGTATTTTGATTTCAGTGCTGGTTTTACTTTGTTACCTACTCCAAGTAAATTTAATGTTTCTTTTTAATGTTTTTCTTAATTAAATGACAATTCTATTAGGTATATTTACATACTCGTATTTACTTATCTGCACAAGGGAGGGTTGTGTGATTGTGTAAATAAAGACAGAGTAACAAGTCTTCAGGAACACCAGCATGGTCTCCTTCATCTACCTTCGTTTGACCAGCAATATTCCAAATCTAGTGCAAGTTGCAAGTTTGTAGTTAAAATTAGCAATGCAGGTGAAAAAATCAATACAACAATATTATCTACCTTAATATTAATCTATACCTACCTATATCAAAATTAAAATATTAATTAATTGACACTCAAGCAAATTACAATTCGGGAAGAGGTTTTTTAACATTTTTTTGGAATATAGGTAGGTAGGTAACGAATCAAAAGGGAATTAAAAATAATAGGGTGGGCACGTACCTACCTACTTCAAGTACCACCTTCTCCCTCTTATTATGGTTGTAGACCAGAGTAGATAATAATAAGTAATAACATATCATTACATATAAGGGTCTTATGCATGGACCCCATATCCTGAAGCGGGCCCCCAGGCTAGGATGTTTGTCCCCCCCCTTACCTATCGCTAAGGGTAAAGGCAGTGTGACGCACTGCAGTAGCTTTTTCCAAATGGCGTAGGCGGTAAAATTAAAGTGTAATTTTAGCGATTTTTTGTAGTTTTAATATGTACCTACCTACATCCATTTGAATTATGGAGTTGTCCAAATTTTTTTAAATTATTAATATTATTGAAGCAAAATAGCGCCGCGGCGACTTTTTTACTTTAAGAGCTAGGGTAAGGTTGCTATGATTGGACCACTTAACTTTGTGATGGTGTAACTCATCAAATATTATTGATAAAATAAAACAAATTGTTCATTTCAATGTATTATTTACTTTATTATGTATACACTTAGCATCAGTCCAATAGAATTAACCATTTTCGAGATTTAACAGAAAAACTAAATTTTTGTTTGTTGCCGTCTTTGGACCACATGCTCCTTGATTGAACCACTAAGTTTCCATCATTGGACTTTGAAAAAATAATAATAATTTACACACTTGGTCCAATCAATGTGCTTTATAATAAGATTTTATAAAATGAAACAAAAGCATTCTCCGATTCTTCATGGGCTATCACAAATTCATAGTCAGAAAATACATCTTTATCCAGAGGAAAAATGGCTGTCTTCAGAAAGCCATTTGCAGCCGTACCGACAGAAGCAGCCCTGGAATAGGCTTTTCCAAAGAGCATAGATATTTGAAATGTCATCACACATCTCCTAGGGTATTGACGAAGCCATTTTTCGGTTTCATCTCTGTAATAACTACTCAACGGCTTAAAAAATGACAAAAAATGAAAAAACTTTGTGGAATGTATGTGCAGGAAGTGAAAACATTACTACACCATGTCTCTTTGCATATCTCTTGCATCCAAGTTTTTGGTGTGGCTTGTGTGACCGTCCAGTATAAGCAAAACTTTTTTTTCTGGAGATGGTTTTACACTCTCCACAAAATTTTGCATCCATAGAAAAAATATTTCTTTATTAATATAGCCACTCTCTGGGTTGAAAGCAAATATTGAACCAAGTGGTGCTCCATTTTTCAATTCATCTTTTGCTCTCTTCCGTTTAAATATGATAAGCGGGGGAACGAATAGGCCAGCAGCATTGGCACAACATACAGCTGTGGTCGTTGTGCCACGTTCTCCACTAGTGATTGCTCCAACTTGGTGCTTACCCTTCAATGCCAAAATTTTTCTAGATTTTCTCTGCAAGTTGGAGAGACTCGTTTCATCAATATTGAATACACGCCGAGCATCGTTAATGTCATGCATATCCATAGATGTCTGAAGTTATCAAAAAAATCTTTAATTGTAGCTTGATTAAATCCGGTAGCTCTGTTGAATGAAGTAGCTCTCGGTTGTCGTAGGCTCAAGTTCGGACTCCGCTACATAAACTCGTAATACCATTTCTTTCCTGCAATTTGCTTTTCTTTATTAAATCTATTCTTTATATTATTTTGCTCACCAAATTGAAATGCCAATCGCCTGACATCTACTGAAGTGATACCATACAAACAACTTTCAAGCTCGAGAATGTGTTCGTAAAGTTCTGTCTCTAATAATTCTAATGATAGATCACCTTCGGAACCAACTATCTGAATTTCTTCTTTGACTTTTTGATTGCTTCCATCTAGTCTTCGTTTCAGTGTCGCTTTTGGAACTCCAAACATTCGACCTGCCTTGTTCAAACCTACTTCTTTTTTTCTTTAATACCTGTAATGCCAATGACATGCTGGGCTCATTCCAGGTATTATTACCTCTCTTCGCCATTATGGAATGCAAAAAGAATATAATGTGAAAAAAGTTATAAAATCGTTTCCATGATTGGACCGGTCCAATGGTAGAGGTTATCCATGGTCCAATGATAGCAACTACGGGTGCTGTCACAAAAACAAGTTTCACAAAAAAACCAAAGTATAAGCGTAACAACTACTATCATAGTTGCAAATAGTAATAAATTACCTAACATAATTGATGTAAGTACAACCAAATATAGTTAATAGACTCATACTTACATTCGTTTTAGTTTTACTTGATTGTTATATTTTATGCACGATGAATACACCAACGAACGTAACTCATTTACCACATCCAAGACGAGACTGAAACAAGAGAGGCGCGGAAGAGGCATGGAAAGCTTGCTTTGTGAGGTCACTGATGGTTTCTAACGTCTTTTATTTCTGAAATACCTACGTGGTCCAATGAAAGCACTGGTCCAATGATCGCAACCTTCCCCTAATTTGTGATCTGTGTTTATTTCACTTATCTGGTCGACTCGTCACGCCGGGCCCTTTCTGAGCCCGGGCCCCCTGGCTAAAGCCCTGTCAGCCCCCCCTTTGTGGGGGCCATGGTCTTATGATGTCCTTAGATAGGTATCTAAATCAGTATGTAATTAGGTACCTACGTAAGTAGAAAGTAAAAACGATTTAATTAAAGTGCACACATCAAAGGTTGACAACAGCTTATAAAATAACAAGGGTGTGTATCAAACACCCTTCCCAATACATTTTTATAAAATTCGTTAATGCTTAGAATAAACATCAGCAAATCTACTCCCACATATTGGATATTGGACATTAGGCGGTCGAAATATGCGGTTTCTGGGATAATTTCATGGATTTAGATAATTTCCATGTTTACTAAACATTATTGGGAATAGGATTACATGCGTTAAGTAGCCGCCATTTCTGTTAATGACTCCAGTGGGGAATGTATTAATATTTTTGTCATGAATTATGTATCACGTTTTCATATTAAGCTGATGACAGGATTAGAGACACCTAAGTGCATTGTTGCTTTAGTTTAGAGTTTAGTTTATACAATAAAAATTATGTAAGTATAGAATCGACACATGATGTCATTGTGAATTGCAGGATGCAGGATCTTGATTCAAATTCATTTTTTTTTTTTTTTTATATATACGGTGAACATTACAAATTACAAATTCAAGACGTTCACAACATGACATTTAAATACTTACAAAGAAATAGTATTAAACAGTGTAAAGAAGAAATAAATAAATATATAGGTAGGTACCTACCTACCTACCTATATTTATTATGTAATTGTAAATAAATAAATTTAGATTACTGCAATAGATGGAAAATATTATCAGACTGTTCGCGATAATAGCCTACCTAACTATAAATAATTACAATATAAAAAGAACTTTTTATATACCACGTTTTTAAATTTTCTGTTGAATCATATAAACTTGACAATACTATGTATTACTAATAAATACTTTTTTTTGAACTTGATAGAAATTCTGAATAAATATTATAGAATACTGAAATGTAATTTTGACATTTCATATTGATTTCCATAGTAACGCACGTATATAATAATAATTTAGTTGCTAGGACCCGTTACGATTTTTTTCCGAAATAACTTTCCATACAAAACAGAATTAACTGAAAATAAATTCAATTCAGCTTAAAGATGGCTAAAAGAATGCATTGTCATCGTGTTCTGATATACTTATTCTAAAAGTTTCAAGTGTCTATCTAGTCGGGAAGTTAGTTAAAAATCGATTGCAAGATTTGGACAAACAAGAAAAAAATTGTACTGGACAAACAAGAATACCAGCTAAAACGTGGTAATATAATAATCCTTGTGCAAGTTATACCCACCTACATCAACCCACACTCAACACATGTGCATCTTCCGATTCTCCACACATCTACACGTGTCCACGTGTGAAATTATTCAATGGCATGTTTGAAGTAATCCCGCTAATGTACGAATTACAGATTCTTTTGGGGTAGGGTAGATAATGCAGAAGTAGAAAAGTAGGAACTAGGTAGCCACCAACATATTTATGCACACTGTAGTGAAATTTATAGTTTTCATGATTGCACTAGAAAATGATTGTTTTCTTGAACTTAGACTTAGGGAAAACGTATAATATGTCATTATGTTCTTCTTCTTCTTCTTCTTCCACGGCGCTACATTTCGGGGTAGGATTTGGCCTCCTCCACAACCGCTGTCCACTCACTCAGGTCTCTCGCCACACTTCTCCAGTTACCGGGTCTTCCTATACGAAGCCAGTCCTCTTCTACGGCGTCAGTCCATCTCCTTCTTGGTCGGCCTCTGGGTCTTTTTCGTCGGGGTAGCCACTTCATCATGATCCTTAGCGCTCTAACTTCAGACATTCTCTCCACATGTCTCGCCCATCGTAGTCTTTGGGACTTACAGTATCTTATTATTGTTTCTTGTTCAATCAGCTCCTCCAACTCGTGGTTCATTTTTATTCTGTAGTTCCTATTTTCCAACGTGGGTTCAATGATTTTTTTTAGTAGAATACTCGTATTTTGCGCTCGAAGACAGCTAATTTATTTTCTTCGTTTTGAGTTAAGCACCGAGTCTCACAGCCATAAGTGACCACTGGCCTTATAATTGTTTTATATATTAGAAGTTTACTTGATATCATAATGACATTATCATAATATGTCATTATGATACCTTGTTTTTTTTCTTATTCTAGAAATCAACATAATATAATGGATACAGAAAATTATTATAATACCATAAAAGAGTATTATTAATTGTACCTACCTAAACGTCGTCGTATTAAAATTGAGAATATTTTGTCAACACGTCCATTATGGTATTAAATAATTTCATATAATAGGTACAGAATGCAATATGTTCGCCGATTCAACTAATGAAAAGAATTCCGAATATATTGTACTATATTAGATGAAAATTAAAGATATGATATCTACGCGTGTTGACAAAATAATAATTAGAAAAAATACCGTCACCACGTATATCATTCTAATGTACCTACCGACCCACATACTTACCAAATAATATGGTTCTTTTTTCAATTTTAACAAAACAATGTTTACAATAAATTGAACACCTACATGGAATAAAATAGGCACTAAGTACCAAAAAGCTGAATCTGAGATAGGTAGAGGGGTTTTAATGAATAATCCATTTATCTTTCATAAAAGCATTATCGTATTAGCTTCTCAATATATTTAACATACCTAGGTACAATCCTAATGTCCTTAAGCGTCAATTACATTGAGCTACTTTACGAGCTGTTTGTTGGCGAATTTATAAGCGGGCGATTCAGCTACTGCGATTGTGATGATGACACACAAACTTTCCATTCGCTGAGAAGCCACAAGTCAGCTACTATTTTGACAGAACGTAGTTCGTTTTTTTTACCGTAAGGTCTCTATTGCGCAGACGCAGTAGGCCCACACGCTGGCGTGTAGCGTGTAAAGTTGACCGGCTTACAACTTTTCTCGGTAGAGTGTTTACAATCTGCTTGTAAGCTTGTTCGATGATGACACTGGGCGAGTTTACAGGCAGATTGTAAATTCGCCAATAAGCAGCTCGTAAAGAAGCTTAATGTAATTGACGATTTAGAAGAGAAAAAAATACAATGTATAATTAAACATTGTAAGAGAAACATGTTTGAACAACGACATTTTAGAAAAGCAGTACGTCGCAACACTCATGTCTTTAAAAAAGGATTAAGTGCCACGCTTTATATAGAAAATGAAGATCTAAGTCTCATGACATGATATTAACTAAACGGCACTTAGGTAGGTAGTGCCTATTTTAAAAATAATCACGCTGCCTCTAACACTCAAAACCATCTTTGAATATCCATAGGGCATAGAAGCTCTAATATATTTTTTGGCACCTATTTAGAAAATTGGCGATGGCACATAGACAATTTCTGCATACTCAATTTTCCCCGATTTTCGGGCATTTTTATTTCGTGTATTCAATTAAGTACCCATACAGACATTCTACAGATTATGTAGGCAAAGCTTGCAAAGACACTTTATAGTTTATATTCTACATTTTCAACACGAATACAGCACTTTGAACCTTAAAACATGTTAGGTAGGTATATACCTACATTAGGTACATATTCCTTTATTTATATCCATAGCAACGGCGATGTTGTGACACCTACATTGTGTACCTAGTAGAACTTCTCCCTTAAGAATAGACATGGCTAATAATTCAAGTATAAACAAAAGACTTGCGGTAGTTATAAAAAAGAACAAAGAATTCTGATACAAAGTAATGCTCATCCCCGAGCCATAAAAATGCCAAATCACCCTATTAAGTCAGGGATGGAAAACAAATGGCAAATTGTATATTATAGGCGTTTATAGGTAGGTACATAATACCTATAATACAAAGCGTTGGGGCGGACCCTTTTTTGAGTTGCTCCGCTCCGGGACCTAATACATGCTCCAGCTCCGCTCCAGGATCTGCTCCGCTCCAGGTAAAAAGTTTTAATAAGTATTATATGTATACAAATGTTAAAAAAATAGTAGTATTAAAATAATCGTCATTTTGATTATTAAAATCAAAACGACAGCAAATCGTCTCTCATTATTTGCCTCTTCTGTCAAAAAAGTGAGGTTATTTATCACTCGGCAGTGTGTCAAATAATTCCAGTGTTGCAAAGTGTCAAAATATACTATTTTAGGACGAAAATTTAATAATAAAAAAAGACATCCGGACAGTGGAGCACTAGAAATTTTCGGTGCTCCGGGTAAAATCCGATTGCTCCAGTGCTCCGTGCTCCTGCTCCGAGCTCCGCTCCAACGCTCTGCTATAATTCCAAATTTATTAATTTAGATATCATTTATATAATATTAGGTACGTAGATATGTACGGAAATACTTAGTCGATTTTAATTTCACATTAATAACTCCACAGGAACAAGAATATTACAAATTATTTTGGTCAATGAAATATTATTCCCCGTCGTCGTCAGGAACTCGTTACATGATACGGATGATTTATCTGACGAACAGACTTCTCAGCAGGTTAGCTCCTCTCACTCCAGGATTATACAGGGTCTGTGTCAAGGGAACTCATGACTTCTGCAATTCAATCATCTGGGGCAGGTATCCAATGTTTGCTTTATTAGTATTCTAATATAGCTGCGTGCCAGGTGTTCATTGCTAGGCTCACAGTGCAGTGTCTGTGTATGGGGTATGTACCCGGAAAAGTGCGAGGGTTTGCGGGATAAATGCGGGAGTCAGTGGTACCTAGGTACCTATTGATTTTGTTAACCCCGCCCGTTCAAGCAAAAAGCAATAATTAATTATTATCGACACTTTATTTAAATGGACCCCTCTACCATTACTTTCTGGATGCGCACCTCATATTATGTGAGTAGGTGCTTAAGAGCATACTTCAGTGAAAATACCACAGTTGAGGCATGTTCTAAAAAGATCGTGGCTAGGCGATGCGCGGATTGTGCAGATGCCGTGTGCCGAACGAAATATAATTTGTCATGTAAATCCAACATGCGTCCATTTAATGTTCTGTTTATTGTTCTATTAGTAACAATAATAATGTATACATTGACATGTTTTCTTTTTCAAGTAAATGGGTAACGTTTATTTGTCATCTTTACACGATTTAAGAATAAATACCCCCGTCGCCATCACAAAACAAATTGTCGTGTTCACAGCTCAACGTTCGCTCTTCAATTGCCAGCGAGTCCAAAATTTCGTCGCACCTATATAAAAATTATTTGCCGTTTCACTGAAGTACCGTCTTAAGACATGTACCTACATACCAGTGGCGAAGGGTAGAGGTAGGCTGTTAAGATTGATTCGATATAAATAATGCACATTAAACGTTGTTAGTTATACTTATTTATTTTTATATATTGAATACAATTTCCAGATTAATTTTTAAAATTCAATTGCACCCTACCTAATAGAACCAGAATAGTTTAGGTATGCTATGGGCGATCCACCAAAATAGTACATATTTTTTCAGTCATATTTATTTATTTTCATTGAGAGAATACTACATAGGTCAGTGGTTTCCAAACTTTATGTTACTACGCCTCCCTTTTAAAAAAATCTTATCTTGGCGCCTCCGCCCCTTTATTTCATTAAATAATACAGACACTTTTTTAAATAGTCAACAGTGTACTAATACAAAAATGAAAACAACCTTTTATAGGACTAGATTTTTTATGTAGTTTATAACTAGTGGCCGTTTTATAAACTATGCATTTGCAAACTGCAAACCTGTGGCTACATTAATTATTGTGTTTTGTGTACTTTTCGCGCCTCCCTTTGCAACCATCCGCGGCTCCCCAGGGAGGCGCGCCTCCCAGTTTAAAAATCGCTGACATAGGTATAGATGGTTTTTTTTTTAAATTTTGTTAAGCCTTGCCTAAACCAAACCATAATCGATAAAAAATATTCTTCTATCTATAAAATATCTAAAATTACTAATTACGAGAAATGGATGCCAGTCACTTGCTTAACTTATTAGGTTCATACACATTGAAAAACGATATATGAATCTGGAATTCAAACCTGAGACCCTAATCAAAACATATTTTTTTTATTGAAACATAAACTCACTTTTTTAAAACTTTATATTTATTTTAAATAAAATAAGTAATGAAAAAATCTGTTGAACAAATTCGTATTACGTATTAGAATGTTCATAATAATATAATTTTATTGTGCCTACATATTGGTATTATTTATCATTTTTAATTAATTTACTCTTTTAATAAGTTATATCAAAATGTGTTTGATTTAAAAAAATAAAATCGTAGTTTTAATGTACAGGTACCTACTAAGTTTTAAATTTAATGAACATCAATTTTCCTATAAAACAGAAATGTATAATTAAACATTGCAATCATTTTCATTTATATTATAGAACACAGCTTCAGCATTATGACAATACTAAAGTTTCCACAAATCACATACAAACCTAGTATGCAAAAGCATGGCGAATGTGATGTCAAAATGTTCATTTGAGTGAATGCAATCTGTCTCGATTTTCACAAGTAAATTAGGTAGGATAAATTTACAAAATATGGAGTATTCAAATATGGTGAAATAAAATATCTACATATAAATAAATAAACAGTTGGTTGGCGACCGCCTCTCTTTGTCCCAGATCTTATTATTAGGTTACTTCTGTTTTGAGTGCACCAATTTGCCAGCCCTGTCATTTCGAGTCGGCTGCACTTTTCCACTTTTCTCTCGACTGGAACCTTGAATTAACTTCAAAGTGCACTTAGCCAATAGTGACTAGATAGTTTCTTTGTAGTGACTAGCGAGTGACGAAGGCATATATTTAATTTAATTATGAATTCGTACTCTGTGATGTGTTGGTTACCTTGTCAATAATGAGGCTATATATATGTTATATATTTACTATCAGTGGCGAAGGGTGACTTTTGAAACAAGGTAGGCTGTGGAGATCAGAGAAAAAGAACACACTTGTCATGTGAGTCGCCTAGAGTCATAACTCACATTATGAGATTTTGTCATTGTTTTGAATTAAATATACTTAAGTGATTCTAAAGGCATTAATCGATGTAACGAAACATAGTTGGGTATCAAAAGTAATTTTAAACCATGTGAAAATCATTGATAAATTTGACTGTAGAAGTCATAACTCACATTTTTCAATGAATAATACGAGTTCTGTTACTAAGGCCTTGCTAACCAATCATGGAGCTCTATTTATCATCGTATGCTGTGTGTCTTAGCCTTAGGAGTTAGTATTAGGATATACCTACGTATTTTTAAAAAATGTAATGTAAATTGACTCACTTACTCAAAAATTTTGAAGGGAGTTCTAATTACAAAAAACCGTGCTCTGGTGGTTTTCTGCGACTATTTCAAAACTAGATTTTTGGAATATGTGAGTTAAGACTCTAAGCAACTCATGGACCTATATTTACGGGAAATACGATATCACTACTGATGAATAGGTATACACTATTGATAACGACACACTAATTCGATGAAATTTCAATAACTCAGTGACGACATAAAATTGAGCAATGAGATTAAATTATATATTTCCTAAACATTTAGGTTACACATAAAAAATCACTAGATAAAATTATTAATTATTTTAATAATATAGGTACCTATCATACGCAAAGATTTAGGCTTATGCATTAGTGTCTATCGTTTTGTATGCAATGCTCCAGACATCCCGAGGTCACGTGAAATAAATTCCATATAGAAAAAAAATACTTTTCCCGGCAATTAATTGGATAAATTTATTAATGACAGTTGTCGCGCCGTGGCATATAGTTTTAAATTTTTAACCGACGTGCTGTAATCTGTATTTATTTATAATTCATTACTACTTTCTTACATATACGATAGATGCCGTTGACAAAGTAAATTATTTTTATTTAAAATGTAAGTCCATCAATATGCAATTACAAAATATTTTTATTAAAAAGGTTGGCTTTAAGTAATCGCATAATCGCAATAATTAAATAATCAAATAATCAAATAAATGATTGAAAGCAACATTTCCCCCCCATTTTTTATTTATGACTATGTCGACGTCGAGTTAAATGTTAGTGTGCATTGCACCTTATAACGTTACACAACGTCAGAACATGACCTTTACATCATCCTCAAACAGGTCACGGATGAAGTCAATAGATCAAGACCCTCGCATAATTCACGTGTTATAAAACCATGGATATTCTACTTTATTAGGTACGGTACACCAGCTACAGTTTAGCGCTAACCTGCAATTAAACTATTAAAGTTGATAAATTAAACACATTATAGATAGAAGGACCGAAATAAGTTGTTTGTTGACCAAAATTAGAACTAATATCGACATTATTCAGAAACTAGAAAAATGTCGCCAAGCTTTTGCTAGCCAATATTTTTTAAATGAAGGTGTAAATGTAATACTATTAGATACATCTAACGACACAATACGACGGATGCCATTTAATACATTTTAAGAAGGTACTAATATTTTACACTAACTTTAACATGTTTTTTACGAAGCTAATCAAGTCCATCAGTTCCGGTGATGGCACCTTGGGTTACCATACGAGGTTGACAATATTATTACAGTAGGTAAAAGGGAAATGCATATTTTGGCAACATACCTAAATAAGTTTAATGAAATTTCATCATTATTTACTAAGTATTTGTTTTACCTATAAAATTATCAAAAATGTATAAAATCTTAATTAAAATCATACGAGGATTTCTATAGATTCTTACAGCCTACAAGTCATAATTCTATCTTGATATCACCCCTTACTTTTATATCTCTTTTTTACAATTGAGTAGGTACATTATGTCTCCATTTGTCGCATCATAGGTATACTTTTAGTTAGGTGTACCTAGGGATTGCAATACCGAATGAATATATCAATACCGGTATTTATGTATTTCTTATTGAATATCGGTATTCGTCAAAAAAAATACAGAATAAAAGAAGTAGGTACCTATCAATAAATATAACTATTAAAATCTATTTAAAACACTATTTTATAGCAACCTAAAGTAACTATCTATATTTATTATCTTAACCTTTATAAATATGTTGATATAGGTCATAATATTTTAGAACTGCTAATTTTTACAACGAACGGGTATATAAACATTTCTCTCAAATTCAACGTTTGTTAGATCAATAGTTATAGAACAATTGGAAATATTTACAACGATTTTTTCTTTTCCAAAATATGTTAATTATTCAATATGACAAGTCTGTAAGTATATTTAAGAGATTTTGTTTTAATATTACTTAACTTTTGTTGGTTTCAGTCAATATATTTGTATTTTGGCTGAATAAAACTTATACACTAAATTTAATATGCAATACAGTAGTGAGTGATGAAAAAATAACATTAAATTAATTTTCAAAAAACATAAAGACGTTTATGCTTTCTTAATATCGGTATTTTGGATTTTTGAAACCGGTATTTCGGTATCGATAAAAAAATTAATACCGGTATCGCAATTCCTAGGTGTACCTATGTCTTTTGTTCGTTATGGAATGCGACGATATCATGAATTTTACGACAAGTTAATGAAATCTGAGGGATATCTATGTACTAATTACTATATATTATAATACTTTACTAGATAACGTCATCGATTTTGAAATTAATAATATTTTAATTAGCTGATGTACTAATATTGATGATTATAGGAATTGCCAACATATTATGTAGAATGTAGATGACGAAGTGCATATTAACTGAAACATTAGCTACCTAAGTAGTTTAATGGGGTGGGTAACCTAAGGTGAAAATACAGTGACCGGAGTGTTAAAGTATGTAGTGTTTATAATCAATACATAGTGATAGGTATGGGTTTACGGAGGGTGTTGATTTACACTTTTCCACTTATTAAAAACACCGATTCATGGACATTAAGTATATTTCGCTTGGCAAGTAACAATTAATTACTAACAACATTCGTAAACGCGCGCTTTGGCGCGAAAAAGGTAGCGAATTGTATCTAGAGGCGACGTAAGGGCTCAACAAGGGTAGGTAGCCGACTGCCCGTACCTACCCTCGATCCCTCGTTTGCCTAGAAACAGATAACGGTAACGTACTTTTTGTTTGTCTCGCTGTGCATCATCGTTTAGCCTTGACTCATTTACAGTTACAATAATATTATCATTATATTCTCAACTCTGTCGATTGGAAGATTGTTGATGGGGGATTTAGGCATTATGATATTTGGTAACAAGCCACCCCATTTCCTTTTGCCTTTAATCCACCATCAAGAATCAGACAGAGTTGGGGGTAAAAACACACACAAACAAACTTATTGACTATTCATGGGATCTAACTGTTATAACTGATTTGGGTCACTGATAGTTCTCAGCGTGATTGGCTGCTTCAGCCATGGGAGTGCCGAGGCTGCCAAGTTTCGTCGTGCGATGAGTTACCTCGGCCGGTGCCGGTAGCACTGCGGTTGGAGCTGTTAGCTAATGAAGGTGTAGATATCTCGACAGATTCTGCCTGCTGCTGGACTGGATTCCACGGCTGATGTTCGTCGCCCTGGATTTTTAGGGTATCTTTTTCGTCTGCGGGGTGGGGTCGGCGGTACTGTATAGAGTCGTTCTGGCGGTAGAAGAATCGGGTGTTTCGGTTTTTTGTGGGAGACGCTGGTTCGTCTTCGGCGGTTTGCGCAATCTTGCGCACCTTGGCTCTGGTTTCATATTTGTGGTGAAGATTGTAATGATTTGCTTGTGAAGCTTGCATTGGCCTGGTGTACGAAGTCGGGTACAAGTCGGTTGTATTCATTTTTGTTCTGGTGCTTGGGGGTACCTTCATCATCTCGACGTTTGCTGTGGTATGTGCCAACTCGCGAGCGGGTATTTTTCCGTTGTCGGAGGTTCGTCGTATGTCGACGGGTTCTTTGGGGAGCGGTGATTTCGGTTCGTCGTAAAGTTCATAAGGACGGCGTCTCCAGTTATCGGCGTCTACAGAATGGCAGCCAGAGGGTATAGCGTATTGATTTGTTTCCATGAACCGGTCCTGATTACAACACGATATATTATTTCGGCTCCATCTTCTACAATAATTTCGTTCGCCGGTTATTGTGTAGCGTTGAATTCCGCAGCACTGGTTCACTTTACCCGTAGTGGTATTTTTATTAGTTCTGCAGCACTTGGCGTTTGGGGATTCGTACCTGGACTGCCAGTGGTGTCCCTTTTTATAATTTCGGTAGGTCGGATAAAAGTCGTATTTTGTTGGTAGTAATTGTGAAGGATATTTGTTAGCTTCCTGGTCGGAGTCTTCGTCTGGAATCCATTGTTCTATATTACGTGCCACTTCAATGAGTTCTTGCAGTGTCTTCCATGGTTTTCGGTCGACCCGCGTTCTATCTCGTTCACATAACAGGTTATAGAAGCGTTTTGATAATTCTTCCGGCTCAATTTGCTGCATAATCACGAGAGCTACGTCTCTTTTCTCGATTAGGAATGGGAATGCTTCTTGAGATGGTCTCTGCCGGATTGATTTAAGCTCGTATTCCAATCGGTCGATCCGCTGCTGTGAGCGAAATTCTCGTACGAGTTCCCATCGGAAAATCTCCCATGAAGACGGTCGGGATGGAAGAGCTTCCCACCAGGTTAGAGCATGGTTTCGGAGACCAGATGCAGCTTCGTTTGTAACCGCTTCGTTGTAACAACGTCTTTTTTGCGCTCTCAGCATTTTTAAAGAATACGTATTATCATTTGTTGGTATTAACAGTCAGTCAACAATGCCAACTAATGACAAATATGTTCAGTGTGAGGATGTGTCGGTTCCTGAGAGAACATTGCTTTTGGTGGAATTATTAATGAAAAAAGTGGAACAGCTGGAAGAAAAAATTAATAATTATTCGTGTATGTGTCAGTGCGTACGTCTTCCCCCGCTACCGCCTGCCACTCCGCAGTTAAAACCGAAGCCACTAATTGCACCGACGCTAATCGGCGTAATCGACGTTAATGCAGCTGTTAATGAGCCCAAACCACTGACAGCTCAAAAACACTCAATGACCCGTGCAACAACTATAATAACAAGATCACAAAAAATTGCCGGAGATTTGAAGGACACAACTCGTGCAAAGGAGACTTCAGCGGGAAAGCGAGATGTCACTCCCAAGGCCTCGACGTCTCAGAAATCTGATGGGACACCGGTATCAGCAAATGATGTGTCTCTTGGAAACTCCACTACCGGTGAAGAATGGTCAACGGTAGTGAAGAGGAAGAGGGCAGCCATTGCGATTCGTGGTAGCTTTGGTGGGGCGGTGAGGGGGGCGGAGGTGGTTAAAAATTACCACTTCTACCCCTTTCATCGCGACACCACAGTTGCGAACTTGAACGACTATATTAAAAAAATTACTAATTGTACTGCTGATTTCACAGTAGTTAAACTGAAGTCAAAAGGTGATTACGCTTCATTTAAGGTAGGGATCCCTACTAAGCTAAGTACGTTGGTTTTGAAGGCGGAAAATTGGCCCCGCCATTCATTTATTAAAGAATGGGTTGCCAGGATGGAAACACCACGGCTACCGAGTAGCTGACTTAATAATAACAATAAAAATAAGAATTGCCCTAAGCAATTATTATTCTACTACCAGAATGTTCGGGGCTTGAAAACAAAATCTGTCGATTTTTTGAGCAATGTTTTGGCTGATGACTATGACATCATAGGGTTAACTGAAACATGGCTCAATGATAGTGTTTTTAGTCGTGAATATTTTGGAAGTGAGTACTCAGTCTTTAGGAGGGATCGAGACTCCGGCGCAGGCCACAGGCAGGGTGGGGGTTGTCTTTTGGGGGTTAGAAGTATGGAAGGGTTACAGGCCGAACGTTTCCGTGCTTTGGAGACTCAAAATGAGGACCTTTGGGTGAAACTGACCTACGACGGAGACACTATTTACGTTTGCGTCATTTATTTTCCACCAGCAAGTGACTTGGAGGTGTATAAGTGTTTTATTGAGAGTATGCTATCTAATATCAACTTAATTGGAGATAGAAAGATTATTGTAATGGGAGATTTTAATCTAAACTCAGCACGTAGTGGTAAAAGAGTCAGCGATGACCTTGAATTTCTATCTTCTGTTTTTGGATTTTCTCAGCACAATGATGTCTCTAACTCTAGCAATGGACTTTTGGATAGGGTATTTAGCAATATCGACTTATCGCTTTCACGATGCATATCTCCTCTTGTACGCGAAGATGTGTATCATCCAACTTTAGTTTTTCTGCTCAGGTTTCGGTCGACTCGTCCGCTTCAGACTCCAATTCCCTCTTACAAAACCAACCAATTCGGCGGGTGGAGGTTTGAAGGCGGAAACTTCAAGCTACTTTACTCATTGATGAGTGAAGTGGACTGGAGTGAGTTGCTCGAAATTTGTGATGTGAATGAGGCGGTACAATGTTTTTACAATATTGTGTATAATATTTTTGATCAATGTTTTTCGAGGAAGTCGCCATGTCGTGGTGGAAGGCGATACCCGAGGTGGTTTTCTCGGGAGATTATTGGGGACATTAAGGTCAAGCATAAATATCATACAGTATGGAAGGCTGGGCATGATCAGACTGACTATATCATGTTTAGCATCTATCGTTCGAAAGTGAGACAAGCTGTTCGACGGGCCTATCGAACATATATGGAAACGGTAGGAGATTCCATTCGCGAAAATCCTAAATTGTTTTGGAATTACGTAAAATCGTTAAGAAGAGATGGTGGGTTTACTGATAGGATGAGTTGGAAAGGCGAAGAGGTGACCGGACATGGAGTGGCAGAAGCATTTGCTGGTCATTTCAAGTCTGTCTACGCAAGTAGTATTCCAAATCTGGATGTTGCCTCAACGTCAGGAAAACCGTCATGTGGTGCCCAATCCGTCGATATTTTTTCAATTAATGAGGGCTATGTACTTCAGTTTATTAAAAAACTGAAGAATACTCGCTCTTTGGGACCTGATTATGTTCCTACATTTTTTTTAAAGGGTTGTATTGACTTCGTTAAAGGCCCGCTTTCATATATATTTAATCTCGCAATGGAGACAGGTATCTTCCCGGAAACGTGGAAGATGTCGAAGGTTACTCCAATCCATAAGAGTGGTACAGAGTCATCAGTGGAGAATTACAGGCCGGTAGCTGTTCTCTCTGCACCAGCAAAAGTTCTTGAGATGATTATGCACAACATGATTTATCCAAAAATTGAGTCATTCATAATAAATGAACAGCATGGATTTAGAGCAGGCCGATCAACGGAAACTAACCTGATGGTATTTACCGATTATGTGTCATCGGCTCTGGATAGAGGCCACCAGGTTGACTGTTCTTACAATGACTTCTCGAAAGCATTTGACAAGGTCGATCATGACATCCTGATGGAAAAACTCCAACTTATTGGATTGTCGGATCGATTTTTGAAACTATTCGGGAGTTATTTTAGGAACCGTCAACAATACGTATCGTACGGCCTTTATCAGTCACAGACCTTTTACACATTTTCTGGTGTCCCCCAGGGCTCAAACTTAGGGCCGTTGCTGTTCACGATTTTTATAAATGACATAGCATTGGTAATAAAAAATGCTATGTTTTTGTTGTTCGCTGATGACTTGAAACTCTTTTTGGAAGTTGTCACCTTGGACGATTGTCGTCAGCTCCAACTTGATATAGATAATGTATTAAATTGGGGCAGGCGTAACAAACTAGAATTCAATATTGATAAATGCAATCTTTTATCGTTTACCAGAGCCTCAAAAGTGTTGTTTTTCCAATACTCGATGCATGGCAGAGTTCTGTCACGAATATCATCTGTAAGGGATCTTGGCATTACGTTTGAGAGTAAACTGACATTTATTAGCCATATAGTTACCATTTGTAACAAAGCGCTTAAAATGTTGGGCTTCGTCATGCGTACTTCCCGGGTCTTTTCAGATGTTACGGTATTAAAACTTTTATTTAATTCTTTAGTTCGAAGCAGACTTGAGAGTGGGTCTATTGTTTGGGCACCGCACCAGTTGAAGTATGGCCTTATGGTGGAGAGGGTACAGAAGAAATTCTTGAGACTCCTTTACTTGAGGTTGTATGGATACTATCCGTGGCTTTATCCAACTGACTTTCTCTTAGGCATGCTTACATACTGCAGTCTGCAATTTAGAAGAAATCTTTATTTAGCTACGTATTTTTTTCGACTTATACAAGGTATAAATGAGAACTCTGCCATTCTGGGCAGTGTTGACCTGTGTGTCCCTGATAACTATCTTAGAAATAGAGACCACCAGTTGTTTATTCTCCCAAGGTGCAGAACCAACCTGCCACTGGTAATGCCAATTGGGAGAGTGATAACTATGTTCAACGAAATTGCTTCGGGTGTTGATATATTCCACCTACGTGAGAATGAGTTTAGGTGGATGTTGTTTTATAAAATCTTAAAATAGGGTCTGCTTAGCTCATCCGGTGTACTTCCTTGTACCTATCTAATTCATCTACTGATATATCTCTTTTTTTATGTAATACTGTTATATTTATATATCTTTGTTTCTAAATGTCATGTTGTGAACGTCTTAAACTTATAATTTGTAATGTCCACAATATGTTAAAAAATAAATGAATTGAATTGAATTGAATTGAACCTTGACCTGTGGTAGTCGTGGGTTTTGGCGGATGTAAAATATTGTTCGCACTGTTCGATAAATACTCGGACGTCACTGAATGCCCTACCGTCAAATTCTATATCGAAGACGGGCGGGAAACAACACATTGTTAATTCGTATTATTTTTTTCACATCAACACAGATTATAGTTCGGTTAACTTTGCGGGCGCCATCAAATTTATTAAAATTTGAAAAATCTCGTCGTGGGTTTTTTCAGGGCCGTGGTTTCTGAAGTCGCATTGACTTCGTTGCCCCACGTTGGGCGCCAAAATGATACCGAGAAGGATGGGGTGGAGAACTCACATTTATGCTGGCGGTGTTCTTCACGAGTATCACCTTGATTGAGGGTTGTGTGGACATCAGGACAAAATTATAACACAGAAACTTCGATTCAAAACCTCCGCGCAGAGGATATATTTAATTACACTAAATTATACAAGCGTGGGTTGTAATAACATTAGGGTGGACATCGATTAGTTAACATTATTAATTACACTTAAAGGAGTCTTAGATTTAGCTACCACACAGTCATTATATGGGAACACGTGTTTGAACACATTAGCCAAACTGGCGCGAACGTTTTATCGAGGACGCGACGCGTGGTTTTGAGGTGGTTGTAGGAATTATTATCGGGCCGCTTACACGAAAGGAATTCACTGATTTATAATAATGAAACGAGCGCGACTTTACAGTTTACATCGTAAAAACTCCGGGCCACACCGAAGTGCAACCCCGGATGTCAGCTTCCACTTTGGCGGGAGAATGAGTACTGCCTGCAACTATCTACGACGGATCTATGGGTGATGAGACAGGAGGGAGGGGCAAAGGGATGAAACAAAATTACGGTAAATTTTTGTTTGTCTCTCGGCAAGTTACCATTTCCTGGTAGCTGGGCTTAGGTACTCGCCTTTTTTGCCGCTGTTGAAATGTCCCGTGGCGAGGTTATTTCGTAAATCAGGGGTGGTGAACCCTAATTCGAAGGCGTTTGATTAGGTTGTGGATGTGTGATTTGAAGCTGCGGACCAGGGGTTTTTTCGTCTGGTGACAAAACCACCCTGCCGTCTTTTGTTTCAAATCTCATATCGGCAACCACGTTATGTGAACGGAGCGTGTATTGATAAAACAAAGAAAATTTCACTAATAAATGGCGGGGGTTTTGAATGGTTCACGTTGGTAACACATTGATATGTTTTCATGGGGCACGTTTTGTGGTTATGGGGTGATGTCGTCGAGGTTTCTAGTTCGTCTTGCGAGATACCCTCAGCAAGTGCCAACGGTTCTGGAGGGGTAGCCGGTTTCGGTAGGGTGTCGTCACATGATCGGCTTCTTCGGACTGCTGCAGTGGTCGGGGCTGGGTTGCCTATTCAGGGGTAGGCGGAGGGTTGCGGAGATCAGGTGTCGTTCGGCGGGAGGTGCAATTTGGACGTGTGCTCGAGTCCGGCGACGCCGTCGCAAGATTGACGCGGGGATGCGAAGACAGGGCTGAGTTCTCGTGCTAGGGGTTGTCGGGCAGAGGGGGGCGACCTTGACAGGCAGGTTATACCCTGGACTTTTCCAGGACCTCCGGTGTCGGTGGTCCCCGGCAGCTGCCAGTAGACGGGGTGGCTGCAGCATCGTAGGAACGTCCGTTCTGTGAGAACCCACGTTCATGGCATTCTCGGGTTTCGTTGCACTAGATTTCTTTTCACGGACTATAACATCGTTTTAATTTTTGAAGGCTCGCATTTATTTTTATAAACACTGTTTATGAGGTTGAACACCC
This sequence comes from Rhyacophila brunnea, assembly GCF_057557595.1. Classification (NCBI taxonomy): domain Eukaryota; kingdom Metazoa; phylum Arthropoda; class Insecta; order Trichoptera; family Rhyacophilidae; genus Rhyacophila; species Rhyacophila brunnea. The sequence goes on along the minus strand of NW_028232806.1, from coordinate 33,999,264 downwards.
CTGGTTTTGATTTTTATTTCGTTGGTTTACGCGCGGATTTATTCTTGTCGGATTTCTTTGTCTCTTCATTTTCACTATGTTTTATCGGTATGTAGCGTGGGCGAGTTTATATTTTTATGTTTGTTTAGGGTTTTTAATAATAGGGCGCCAGAGAATTTATTTTTATTTATAAAATTCCCAAAACTATGGGTTTGATGTCACACACTTGGGTATCTCAGGGTCGTGGTTCCCGAAGTCGCATTGACTTCGTTCGCCCCACGTTGGGCGCCACTTGATAGGTATGGGTTTACGGAGGGTGTTGATTTACACTTTTCCACTTATTAAAAACACCGATTCATGGACATTAAGTATATTTCGCTTGGCAAGTAACAATTAATTACTAACAACATTCGTAAACGCGCGCTTTGGCGCGAAAAAGGTAGCAAATCGTATCTAGAGGCGACGTAAGGGCTCAACAAGGGTAGGTAGCCGACTGCCCGTACCTACCCTCGATCCCTCGTTTGCCTAGAAACAGATAACGGTAACGTACTTTTTGTTTGTTTCGCTGTGCATCATCGACCATCGTTTAGCCTTGACTCATTTACAGTTACAATAATATTATCATTATATTCTCAACGCTGTCGATTGGAGGATTGTTGATGGGGGATTTAGGCATTATGATATTTGGTAACAATAGGTACCTACATACATCATCATTCATCACGTTCAATCCTACGAGGATCATATGTACCTCCTCGGAGTGGAAGTTATATTAACAGGTTTTCGTTTTTAAGAGAAATGGATGCCAGTCACTTGGTTAACTTATTAGGTTCATACACATTGAAAAACGATATATGAATCTGGAATTCAAACATGCGACCCACGACATTTTCAGACGACACGTTACCACTCGGCCATCGAGGGCATAATCAAAGCATATTTTTTTTATTGAAACATAAACTTACTTTTTTATAACTTTATATTTATTTTAAATAAAATAGGTAATGAAAAACTCTGTTGAACAAATTCGTATTACATATTAGAATGTTCATAATAATATAATTTTATTGTACATATTGGTATTATTTATCATTTTTAATTAATTTATATCAAAGTATATCAAGTTATATCAAAATGCGTTTGATTTAAAAAAATAAAATCGCAGTTTTAATGTAGATTATTATATTATATTTTTTAAATTTAATAAACATTAATTTTTCTATAAAACAGAAATGTGTAAGTATACATTGCAATCATTTTCATTTATAGCTTCAGCAATATGGGCCGTATGTATGAGATTCCCAAATTCTTTATAAGCTATTTAACCGATTTTCCACCATATTAATTTTATGCCATTTTAATAATGCATTCATTACAACAAACATTTGTAAAGTATTTGGGAATGTCATGCATACGACCCTATGACAATACCTACTAAGTTTCCATAAATCACATACAAACCTAGTATGCAAAAGCATGGCGAATGTGATATCAAAATGTTCATTTGAGTGAATGATCTGTCTTGATTTTCACAACTAAATTAAGTAGGATAAATTTATAAAAAATATATTATTTTAATTAATACAATGAATAAATAGACGAAAATTCGCGAAGAATAGGTACCTACACCGTTGTGAAAAACAAAATACAAAATGTCAAAATGCCATGGTTTTATTAAATTTTAGTTGCGGTATGCTAACTACTAAATATGTAGGTACTATAGCTAAGTATGTATAAAAACTGTAATAAGAGAACCAACATACTTTCAAGACGACAATATTGCAAATTTAGATACAAGATAATTCAATAAAATTCTGTCTTGTATGAAAATATTTCTAGGAATTCCTACCGAATACAGTGGCATATCATTCGCATTCTGAGATATCTCACTATTGCTTCAGAACAAGACGAGTACAAGTGTATAAATAAGCAAGTAATAAAATCGGTAGGTGAGTACTAAAGAATGTGGCGGTAAATCTTTGATTGGATCCACACAAAGGGTGTTAGTGTCATACGTCGGACGGTATCAATAATCTATAGATTTATTAAATAGGCTCTCAAAAAGAGGATGCAACACGAACACAACCTGCTCTTAACGTACCTACCTATTATAATAAATAACTCACTAAATATTTTTGTAAATCACCCTTTTTGAAATAATTTAATGATAAATACTTGACATTGAGATGATATGTACCTAACATCGTGGTAAAACATATGTTATCGTCCGATAACCGTATTCGTAACCGAAATGTAAGAAAATTTTAAAGGGGGCCTCCAAAGAGTTAATCATTAAATTAAATTTGAATTAAAAAAAAAGATATTTCTGAATGTAAAATACACAGAACAGATAATAAATAGAATTCCGATAGGCTATATACCAATACAGTAAATTTTGAAGCAGGGTTTTGAATGTGCGGGTGTCCTACGAAAATGAACCACGCATTATAGACGTGCAATAGTGTGTGTAATACACCAATATTAAATGAGGGTCAATGTATAAAACTAGAGCAGTTGTAGCAGGTAATTCAGTTCTCATTATTTCTGAGTTCCCTGGTGTTATAGTTAGCGGTGCGTTTCTATGTCGCAAATGATTTACCTAACCAATTTATCAGAAACATTTAATGTAGGCTTCCGAAGAGTTAAATTCAATCATTAAATTATATTTAATTTTTTTTAAAATGCGCATTTATCACAAACTGAGTGTTAAATATTACCCAAAGCATATGTTTTCAATCTCTGCCCAAATCATAACAACATTCCAGCATTTATTATTTGAAAGATTTATAAGACGTTGTTATTTTTATATCAGTCAGGTAGTCAGTACGTCACGCGCCACTGTTTATCGTAGAAAAATGTTCTAGTTGTTATCACGTGTTCTTCCTCCGTCTTTCCTCGACGTTCTTTCTTCCTTTCTTCTTTAGACGATTAGTAAAGGAGGCCATCGTACCCTGAAAATATTTGACGGGCTACGTTTAAAACGTCACGGCAACTGCCATTTTGTTATCAATCAGAAGAGTTTGTATGAAAATTAATGGACCAGAGCTCAGAGGTTCATTTCTTACCCTTTAAATTGTTTAGTTTCCACCTCTAATAAGTATTTGCTATCCCTATTCTTAATTTTCTAACAAAATCGGGTAAAATAATATTATCGAATATACGGAATACCTAAGTTTATTTTATTTGGATAACAATTAGGGAAATAGCGACGGCTTCAGGGCATGATCCAAAATGACATTTCAAGATCGGGGGCAATGATTTGAGTTTCCCCATCTCCACCAGCCATGTATAATATGTAGCCGCGGTTTGTGCACGGCCGCCTTCCATGACGCTATAAACGTGTCAGAATGAAAAGATTATAGTGACTCAATTCCTTGTCCCGAAGCGATGCTGCACGGGACTGATGTAGCAACCACGCACCTTAGTGCTTAAAGAAAGAGTTTTATAATATAAAAAGAATCTTGACTTGCTCTGCCGTTATTTATTTTTAATGACATGAAGTGTCCTTTGTACCCGTGTACTGAAACTCTGCCGAAACTGAAGCGTCACGAGTTGAAAGTGATGAATCTAAGGAGGGATCGGAATTATTCCGTTCTCCATATGATGCAGCAAATTTTTCAAAGCCTCAAAGTTGGCCATGGTTGATATCAAGGTGGCGTGGCCAATCGGGCCCGTGTGTGGACGGACCCTGGCAAACAGCTCCGCTCGGTCGGGTCCCATCCCAGGAGCAATCGGCGCCGGCCGCAAACGACCGAGACCTAGGGTGAGCCATTTCCCATCCATGTTGTGTTCCCTGATCGAGACAGACAATCAACTTGAGAGTAGGGCAGTATATGAGCTTTACAACTGAAAGATTGCTGTAACGTGTGGTTAATACTGAAAACTGCCTACTGTAGTTTGTCGTAGGGTGCTAAAGCCGCTACGTAAGCTCGTGTTATAGTTCTGTTATAACTATACAATTTTCGAATTTAATATATCAATTACATATTATCATAATTATATAAATTTAACAAAAAAATGATTGTTTCCAATCGCTTTCAATTTAGAACAATAATTCAATCCATCACCTGAGCGCCGTAAAATATCTTTATTAGCCTCCGAGACATGACATCCATTGTCCAAATGACGTCCGTCCTCCGTTTTGAAGTTCTGGCCTCGCACTGTGTACCCGCAAACTTATACAGGATCAAATTTAGGAATTTACGGCCAATTCTTGGTGGAAGGCTTTTATAAATAAATCACATCATAATTTTAATCTACTTTTCTATTTAATTCTCCCACAGTTTCACACTTTTTAAATATTCGCCATAAAGCACGAATATGTAACACACATATTGTTTTATATCCGACCATATCCGATCCAAATAGGATCATATGGACCTCCACAAAGGTTTGTATTGACAGATTTTGTTTTTACGAGAAATGGATGTCAGCCACTTATTCAACCTATTAAGTCCATACTCTGACTTATACACAAATTGAAAAACAATATGTGTACTTGCCAGACCCTGGATTCAAACCTAGCACCCACGACGAAATATGCCAACGCTTAAGCCACGCAGCCATCGTGTAAAACCACACTGTAAATTTTTGTTGGCTAATTAATAATTTTTAAAAATCATTGAAAATACATAACATAGAAAACTCAAATAACAATTGCTATGAAAATGATGCTTGTTAAAACATTTTAGTATTATCCATAATTTTGTACGGTGTCAAGTTATCGACCCCGAGGGCAAAGGAGCGGACGGAAATTGATGCCTTCGAAATGTGGTGTGATCGCTAAATGCTTCGTATTTCTTAGATAGAGCACAAAACGAACCAGTCATATGAAGTTAACGGTCACACCTAACCACACCGCCTTGTACCACACCCGGTCTTGATCGTACGTATCACGGGACACTACTGTTGGTGTGAAGCATATTTTTTTTATGACTGAAAATATCTCAGGAGCACTTACCCAAGACTGAGATCGCCATGCACACAAATGTGCTATGACTGAATTTACATAAATTTAAGTTAAGAGTACCTATAAGGGAGAGAGGAGAATGTAGAGGCAAAATTAAGAATTGTAGTAGGTTAACCATTCAATCATCGATAGGTCTGAGATGCATTTAATAAAAATGGACATATTACTTGGTGCGGACCGAATAACCTGAAGAGACTGGGAATTTTCGGTAACCTTCAGGGAAGGCAAAGCAGAGAAGCAGAGTGTCGGCGCGATGGAGTGACCGAGTGAATAAGTTTACTTGGAGCAGCCTTCACTCTGCCCTGAGAGAAACAGAGGACCAAGTATTGGTCGCTCATAACTCGACTTAATTTCAAGGTGGTCTTAATCCTCAGTTATGCGGGAATGACCAAAAAGATCCACACTAAAATTATTAAAAAAAATATAAGTAATAAGTCTATAAACAAAATAAATAATAATTATTATCACCCTAAAGACGGAACTGGTCAACAGACGTCAAAGCTCAGACCGCAGGGGTCCCGTTATCAGGGGTCCTGATCTCCCGCAAAGCCTTCCCTCGTGAGATATCTCAGCTTGCGCTTATCTCACACTTCGGCATCGTGTATTGATGTCGATCAATGTATTTTTTTTTCAATTTGTATCTGATGCGGTATCGTCAAATGTATTGACTACCGATTGAATTCTTAAGCACTAGTATCTTCACTTCGAACACCGCCCGAGAGTGCGACATTCGGCGCCCTTGTGGTACAGCAGCACGGATTCCTGCCTCACTGTGTAGGGTTGCTACATACAAAATTACAAAAGCAACATTACAAACAACGGTACCTGTAAACTGTAAATGATTAATCTGTATAACAGCCCTCCACTTGGATCAGTGTACATATAGGCTAACTCACCTCCTCCCGTAAAAGCACACAATTAACTGCAGGACCCCAAAACTTACAGAATAAAACTACGAAACAATTGCAGTTATTGCAATAATAATAATTCATTGTGTGAGTTGGTTGCGTGGGAAATAGTAGCGGTGGACTGGTGAGGTGAGTCACGGGTAGAAGGGTATTTGTTTTCCTAGATGCTTTTATGGATAACTCGCATTTAGGTACGATCGAGGTTTATTTAAGAGCATACTTCAGTGAAACGGCAAATAATTTTCAGCTATAGGTGGGACGTAATTTTTCCATGCGTTGCCAGTCGGAGAGCGGTAGTCGACTTGTTCGCACGTCAATTTGTTTTGTGATGGCGTCGGAGGAATTAATTCTTAAATCGTGTAAAGATGACTAAAAAATGTTACGTAGGTATTTACTCGAAAAACAAAACATGTCAATGAATATATTATTATTATTACGTAAATAACAATAAACATAACATTAAATGGACGCATGTTGAATTTTTATGACAAATTATGTTTTGTTCGTCACGGGTCGTTTGCACAATCTGTGCGTTGCGTAGTCACGATCGTTTTAGACCGTGCCTCAGCTGAAGTATAGCCTTGACGACTTTGACACGCAAATTACTGTACTTGATTCTAAGTCAAAGGAAAATTGCTACTTTGAATTCGGCATATGAAACCACCTTGAAAAAACCCATGGAAAATTCTCTGTAGCGCAAGGCGGTGGTGATTCAGATGAACATTTCGTTGTATTCATTGGGAACTGACAACTGCAATTTATAACCGCGATTTTCCCGTGGAAAAAGAATTGTCATATAATACATGCATCAGTGGCAAAGGGTGACTTTTGGAAAGAGGTAAGCTGTGGAGATCAGAGAAAAAGAGCACACTTGTCAGGTAACTTACGGGAAATAAGAAGATAATACTTAAGATATTACTACTGATGAATAGGTGCACACTAATGACAACGACACACTGGTCATAGGTTTCACCGCTGAATTTGTCAAATTATTTAAATCACTTATGGCAGTAGAATTCCACGCATACTTTCTTTACCAAACAATACGCATCGCCAACAAAAAAGTTTGTTTAATATATAACTGCCAGTTAAAAACAAATATTTATCATATAAATTGTTGTGAAAATGTCTAATATAAGTTTTTTTGCTGTATTCAAATCTAAATGAACCCTTGGAAGGTCAAGCTTTGATAATTTTTAAATGCAATCGTTCGCACATTTTCTATCGGGACACTACACAATTTCGGTACAATATGAGATAATTTATCCACATTCAAAACACAGTAACACATTGAATTTTGTATTATAAAATAAACCTTTATCACCGCTTTGAAATGTCAAAATGACATGAACTGTGAATAGCATGTTATGTTTGTCTATGTCTGAAGTAACCTAAATAATAATCGCGAATTAATACACTATTTATTTCTAATAACAATTTATAAATTATATGTGATCGAACACAATAGTTATTATTTTGTTAATCATCCTTATTATTTATTATTTGCTTTTAAAGATAAGCATAGACAATAAGTCAGGAACAAAAACGCAGACGTGCATGAAGTTGGCAACTGAATTGCGGTAGAAAATTCGGCTTGGATTATCGTTGAAATAATTCTGAAAATAGCACTCACGTTGTGACGTTCCGTCATTTATTTTTGATTCGAAACTTGACTAAATTAAACGCTCTACTTATAAATAACGACGATAGATGGCAATCAATATTTTTATTATAACCTACAATGTCCTACAATATAGATATTTATTTATTTAAAGTAAATACTTGAAAATAGAAGGTAAACTTTAAATAATCGCTTAGTATGGACCCTTCGCCACTGAGATGCATACTTATCTACAGTACGTTACATACCTACATAAATCGTTTCGAAGCGGTACAAAAGCGATTTCGTAAGCACGTCAATTTTAAAACTTACTGTTATGATTTATCTAATTCTATTTCGACCACTGCAACTTTTATGGTACCATCTTTGGAAAGTCGACGTTCTTTATCTGATCAATATTTTTCTTTTTAAAATTCTCAATGGTTTTGTTGACTCGCCAAACCTACTCGAAAGGGTGGGTTTCCATTGTCCATCAAGATTTACGCGAAACCAAACTTTGTACCATATCAGTCGTAGCGGTTCTAATTATGCACAAAACTCTTTTATTCGGCGCTCTTATTTAAATTATAATATGTATTTTTCCACCGTTGATCCTTTTAATAATTCACCTGTTTCATTTAAACGCGCTATCTCCAAATTTTTGTATAAATAGATATATCTATTTTTTTGTTACTTTTTTTTGTACTCATATAAATATAATAATAATTTAATTATTCATTATTCTTCCTCATTTTTCTTATGTAATTTCTTTATTATTCTCACTCTCTATCTTGTTAGGCTTAACTATATTATAATGTATACAAGGAAACTTTGCTGGTTGCAATAACTTTTCATTATTATATTTAAAAATTTTGTAATCAATAAGCAACTGTTTATTTTCTTAATAAATAAAAAAAAGCCTATAACTTATATTCTGACTTCTGACCTACTTATTCTAACTTATATGACTGCAATCACTGTATCTGAAAGGCATGAATCAAGCATTGTCGATCACGCAGACAAAATCGGAGATAAGAATATAAATGAAAGTACCTAATATTGTAGAAACGGTAGAGTGGTGAAGTGATGTGCGGACGGATGGACGCGCCCTTAAATCCAACCGTTGTTTATATGATTGATTTAAAAAAAAAATCTTCAGTTTGTACTTATATTATCTATCACTTATTTTATATACCAAGTGATTATAAATCGTGTTGTAGTTTCTATTGATTTAAATTAATTATATTAAATATAGGCTATAACCTACCCAAACATAATATACTCGTATTATTAAATATATATTTTAATAAAATCCCCTCACTCTCAAAGTAACTTCAGTGCCCCCTAATGAATGTATCGCGAGTTGATTTTTAGTTGTTTTTTGTTTTAGGTTTCTACCCTCATAGCCATCGGCCGCCACTGATTGCACTCATTATGTTAAAAGCTTTTTCGTACACAGATATTCAAAGTCATCCTTCAAAAATCGATTTTTTTATTCGTCAAATTAAAGAAGCGGCCTGTGGATATGGGTGAGGAAGGATTTTGACTAAAAGGGCATTTTAACTTTTTAAACAATATTGTGTTCTTAATATCCATAAATCACACAATTATTAGGTACCTACTTATGTAACAAAATTAATAATATCCAATGCATGTAGTTGGTGGAATTGTATGTAAATTCTAATTAATTTTACATGGTGTGGTTGAAGTATTTGCCAACACTCTAGTTTTTACTTCTCAAATATTTCATTGACCATTTTCATCTAACCCCCACATCTTTTCGACATTTGTAACTTTGTCTTTCCAGTTGATACAAAGCACGCGACTATCTATACACGCACATTTCTAAGCCAGCTCGCACATCAAAACTCGACATCGATGTGACATCATCGTTATTCACAAAAAACACGTTGCCAAATGGAGTTCCGCACATTTAGTTTCAAAAAAATCTAGTGCTGCTAGCAAAAATTGCATGGTATTTCAGGTTGCGAGTCGAATACGCTAGAGTGCATATGCACACGTACGATACTACATTCTTGTACCGGCACATCAGTCGCTGCATCTTAATAATATCGTTTCGAGAGGTTACGCGCGACTGTCGCTAGGTGCCTATGTGCGCGGTCTTCATATGCAACATCGGAACGACGTTCGTAGATGGTTTGATTCATTCCTGTGCGGGAGACGAGGCGAGTTTAGATGTGAGGTCAAACTAAAGTTTCTAAGCGTTTCATACCCATTCTGGCATTCCGCAATTTGAGTATACACGATAAACACCTGGCCTGCATCTACTACAACGGTTGCTACGAGTTATTGCGATCTGTCGTATCCAGAAATGGTTATCGAATGGGCGTGGCCTAACGGTTGTATTTTTTAGAATCGATAGTGTCCTTTTGTGTCGTCAGCGCTGCCTTGTATTTTAGAAATGCCGTGTCAGAATATTTAAGCAACCATTGGATGCCCTCGGTGATTGCACTAATTCATGAGTGCCTCGTGCCGTATAATGCCGAGAGGAGTGAGACCTACCCTTTGATAAGGCTGATCGACAGACAAATCATTCGGGTCACGATCCTCAGTCATGAGGTCGTGACAAAGAAGAAGAAGAAGAATAAGTACCTATTGATATACGATTCACCTTAATATTTTGTATAATTTTCCTGAAAATCCCGCTACCAAGAAACTCAGAAATAATGGGAACTGAAATACCTAACGGGTAAGGAGTAGCAGGTAACCGATCTAGAGTAAGGAAGAACCCGGGATAAACTTAAACACGTGTTAAGAATACGTTATATTACGTCAAATAGTGACAACTGCTCTCTTGACGCTCATTTAATATTGGTGTATTACACACACTATTGCACGTGCATAATACGTGTTTTCAAAGGACACTCACACGTTCAAAACCCTGGTTTGATTCAAAATTGTAATAAACATTTTTTTGTGTTTTTTTTTATCTTTCATGCAGGCTTCTGACTCTGGACACATGTATCACCAACGCAACGCGCTACCCCAGTACCACACTAAGCAGACAAATTTATATTTACCGGAAAACAATTCATACACAAAATGATAGCATAGATTAATGTATGTTATTAATATTTTATTGAATATCTATCCCCATAAAAACGGTCAAATGCAGTAATAAATATCATTAAATTTATGACAACTAATGAATGACTAACTGACTATGCATTTGACTGACACGCTTCTTATCCGGTTAACCACTGAATCGCGTGACCGAGTCAATAGGGAGAGTCGATTGAACATAGGTAGGGAGGGAGGTACATATTATTATGAGAGGTGACTTCTATTTTAGTTATTAGATTTTCAACCATTTTCACCTCACAGTACACTTTCAAATTTAAAATGACACCTAGAAAAGGTACCTAGTACCTACCTACTCGGTAACCGGACAAAACAGAACATGACAAAACAGGCCAGACAGGGAAAAATGAAACATTAATTTGTGTGAAATCTATTTAGGTTAGGTTAGGTCATTATTTCGTTGTACCTAGTCACCCAATCATTATGAACATATTATATTGATTAAGATGAGATATCCTAAGCTTGCCGGCAACACCGAGTAAGTCCCGTTTACTTGAGGCTTTCTAGCGATTAAGAATGCAGAAATTAAGTATATAATTTGATTAATTATGGCGTATTGAAAATCTGTGCTATTAAAAATCTATCAACATAATAGAGATAGGACAATTTCAATATTAAATTTATATTTTTCCTGAAAGGTCATAGTTATGTTTATCGTTGTTCTGTTTTGTCACTGTTCTGTTTTGTCATTTTCTGTTTTGTCATGTTCTGTTTTGTCATGTTCTGTTGTGTCATTGTTCTGTTATGTTATGGAACCACCTACTCATAGATAAGTATATCTATTAAATTTTTCAGATCTTCAAATCTTCATATTTTTCGCATTGTAACTGAAAAATTACTAGAAAAAAACTGTGTTCTAGCACTTGGGCTCTCCGCACATTGCGACAGCTGGATATTGCAACAGAATAGAAGGAAGTCGCAAGTTTGATGTACACTGCAAAAACGACTTGGGCATGATAGTATTAGGCGGGATAATATTATCAGGAAAATTAGGAATTTATTAGTCAAACAATTCTTATGACTAAATTAGGTAGGCAAGTACATAAGCAAATTCAACAATTTGGCCCGATTGAGAAATATCAGTTAGAATTTATTCATCAAGTCGCGAGTGAAACAGAATTTTTATTTTTGGTCGGTTTACAAGAAGACAGCTGGTAACTGCGCCAATTTTCATGGCCAATTTTGGTAAACTTTATGAATTCAAGAATGAAAACCTAACCCAACAAATAATCCAGTATATCGGCTATTTTCAAAATAATTTGTTTACCGCTTGCTTCCTGTAAGTAAACCGACAAGAACCTTATTTTTATGTTACTGGGCTAATAAATCACATGTTCACAATTTCCCTTATTTTACCACGTTTTTTTTAGCTCGTATTCTTGTTTGTCCGGTGGTTGTTTATCCAGTACACACCTTGCAATCGATTTTAACTAACTTCTCGACTAGCTAGACATTTGAAACTTTTAAAACATATCAGAACACGATGCCAATGCATTCACTGTTATCACAAAGTATTACTTTTAGCCATCTTTAAGTAGAATTGAATTCATTTTCAGTTAATTCTGTTTTGTATGAAAAGTTATTTCGGAAGAAATCCGTAATCCAATCCACTATTATTGGTTGCTAAAGGGGTGGTCTTAGCAACTAAATTATTAATATATACGTGCGTTACTATGGAAATCAAAATGACATTTCTGTATTATGTATTTGTTTGTTTGTTTGTTGAAAAATAGCAAAAAAATGATTTGCTGACAATTGCCTTATATGCCCTAAATTATTAATACATAGAATTGTCAAGTTTATATGATTCGACAGAAAATTTAAAAACGTGGTAAGTATATAAAAAGTTCTTTTTATCTTGTAAGTATTTTAAGATTACCTACCTACTCACAGTGTACCTACAAGCATGTGATATTTTTCTCCCACACTATTTTTGTTGTGTGTTCAACGTGTAAATATATAAATCATATTTTCAACACACAATATTCGAACAATAGACAGCAATTTAAAAAAAATCACGTGGCCGGACATATAGTTTTTTTTTTCATACAAAAGCCATCGCCCCCTTTTCATTTCCGCTACTGACTTTTGAGGAAGAGCAAAAACTATTAGGAAGCTTTTTAAAGTAGAATTTTCAATAGATGAGCTATTTTGTGACAATAAAATACTCACGAAATATCTTAGGTAGGTAGGTAACTACTTTATAAAAAAACAACATAAGAATCAGTGATCATTTTTTACAATGTAACAGTAAAAATTTTGAAGTTATACCTACTTCTTTAGACGCGTTTGGCAAATCAGATCAGAGTGTATTTTTGGCGTGTGACATGTAACACATAATTTATTTTTTCACACAAAAATACACGCACTCGATTGGATTCAAACCACCGATTGTTCGGTTATCAGCCGAACGCACTACCATTATGCCACAGTATGATACTGCAATCGTGACGATTATACAGTATAATATTATAGCTTGGAATTGTTCCGTTGCCTAGGCAGCGAATTTATTATTGTCGGCCATTTGCAATTCCTTACGTAAACAAACTATTAAACGTTATAGTGGCAGTTGTTACTTTAAAAATAAAAACAACGATAAATATTATATAATTTAGTAAGTGTATAGAAATAAACCGACGGCGTTCCAATAAGCGGTCCTTTTTCTTGAGCGTGTAATTTAACAAGACAATTAAGAGCTAGTCGAAGAATCTAGGTTATCATAAGTTTTGTTTTTGTTTTGTTACGCCAAAGAACTATAACTTCTAACGCGCGTACATAAGTACCTACACACATCGATTTTTTAAACCTATTTGATGGATAACAATGAAATAATTTATAAAAAAATACCAATATCAATGGTAGTAACAGATAGATCAACCGCACGATTTACAGTATTATAAAATGTAAAATCCATCCTGGAATGGGACTATACTTTTTCGAGTATAAAAGTATTTTTCTAAAACCTGGATAGAACAATAAGAGTATTGGGTTTGAATCAGGGAACTCGGAAATAATGGGAACTGAAATATATAACGGGTAAGGCGATAGCAGGAAGAATCCGGGTTCACACGTGTCAAGAATACGTTTTACGTTGAATACTAAAAACTGCTTTCGGTTAATGCATTTACGCTCATTTAATATTGGTGTATTACACACACTATTGCACGTGCATAATGCGTGCTTCATTTTCGTAGGACACTCACTCACACTGACACATTCAAAAGCCTGCTTCACCATGCGGCGTATTGAGTATTGCCTATCGGTATTCTATTTATTATCTGTTCTGTGGTTTGAATGCTAACAAAAATATAGAGATATCACGCTGTCAGAGTTAAGGGCCAAGATACAGGGCACTGCAAGTTGCTTCTTTTCAAAAATCACCCTTGGCCACTGCCACAGAACAGATTAATTTCTGAGTTCCCTGGCCACTACTATATAATATATCTATACATATATTATATACTAATATGATATAAGAAGAAGACATGTCCAGATGCATCTAGTGTGAATCACATGAAAATATAATTTTATTGTCACACGTCAGTTGTGATGATATTTCCTACAATACGTAGGTAATAAAATGACGAAACGCAGTGACGGCGTCAATCGCGCATTAAAACTAATCAACGGGGGTGTGTAATTAGCAAGGGCGGCGCGTGACTTACTGGCGTCAGGTGTGCAATATAAACAGGGGGATTGCTTTGTGTGATATCTCGTCATCATGGGCATCATTCATTAGTGCTATAAATCAAGTAAGTAGTCATATGTATGATTAAAGATAAATATAACTACTCGTCTCCTGTTCAATATTCAAATGTACCTTACATACCTTAGCTATTAATATTATGACTGACTGAAAGTTCACAAAAAATAATGGCGCGAGAACAATAATTATTATTGACACAATCATTATTACAGATAATACCTAAAATATAATATTCTACCATATTTCTAAGATATTTTAACGTAGAATATAAATGTATATGTTTATTAGCATGACATTCCTACATCTAAAAATCGTAACGTGGTGGGATCACATTTTGATTACCCACATGTAATGTAAAAAAAAAATGGGCGTCTAACATTTGTAAGTATTAGAGACATTTGTTTTTATAACAAACATAATATCAATAAACCAATATATTATGATTCATCCATTTTCAGAAGATTTTTTGTAGATAAACACAAAAAAACATCAACAGATTGTATCAAAATATTGATGAAATAAATGCCGTAGTCACCTGGTTTTATTATAGGTACCTACTAATTTGTAATAATAGTTTAATATTGATAAGTAATTTTGGTTTCTGGCTTAGGTACCTACCTACTGTAAAATTTGATCGCTAAAACATAAATAAAACTATTGCATGTGCCGGGACTATTTCCAATTAAAATATTATTCCGCAAGATGTCTGTCCAATCGTGTGGTAGAATCTTCGGACGTTGCATGTGGCATGACATTATGACCTAAAAATTCTATTCTATTAATCCCAGCACGAAATTTGCAATAGAAAACCAAAATAAAAAATTATTCAATCGACGAAAAATCAAGATGAAGAAATCACATAATATAGTGTAATTTTACATCTAGTAAATACCGACGGCGAAGGGTGACTTTTGGAACGAGGTAGGCTGCGGAGATCGAAGAAAAAGAACAGACATATTTTCGGGAAATAAGAAGATAGGTAATACGATATTACTACTGATGAATAGGTACACAGTAAGGAATCCAATCCCGAGCCAAAATTCTGATCCCGGGATTTCGGGATTACAATTTAACAATCCCAGGATCCCGGGACTGGTTTTGGGATTGGCATTTTTTTCAATTGTTAATATAAATTTTTTATATTTACAAATAACATCGATAAAATCGGTCAAAAATAAATCTAGTATAATTTATACTATTTAAGACATTTATTGTTAATACTGTTTACGTTCATATTCAATAATGGAGTAAATAATATTGTAATATAAATAATAATGTGAATTTAATATGAGATTGCTGTTTCTGATAGTAAAGACTTAATGAATGGGCTAGCGGGATTTAAAAATAGTAAAGCAAATCATGGTGTAGGCACCTATGGCCTTTCTGCTTCATAAATCTAATAAGTCAGCCAAATATGAAACTTCTGTAATACGTATGAGATCATGGTGGAATTACTTTGTTAATAGTGCGAAGCATTGTTTTTTTACCAATCTTTCTCATTTTTATTAATTTATGTGAAAAAATAAAATAAATCGGTAACTTACACATGGGGATAAATCAAACTTCAATCAAACTCAGTTTATTTCTAATGGAGTTATTTGTTATTAAAAGTATTTTTTTTTGTTATTTTTTTGTTTTTATTTTATTTTCCATAAAAATTAATAAAAAATCAATCCCGAAAGTTTTGGGATTATGTTTATCAATCCCGTGATTCATAGGTATCGAAAATAGCTCGGGATCCCGGGATTGGAATCCCTAGTACACACTAATCCAATGAAATTTCAATAACTCACTGACGACATAAAATTTAGCAATGAGTTTAAATTAACTGTGTTTTTTTACTTATTTATTTAAATGTGATTGAAAGATTTTTTTTAAATTATCTAATTGTTGTTAATTTATTTTAATAATAAATTATACGAAAAGATTATAAGCTTATGCATTATAGACATCCTGAGGTCAAGTGACATAAAAGTTCATAAAAACAGCACTATTCACGGCAAATAAATAGAAAAAAATGTTAAAGACAGATGTCGTTGGCAAATTAAATTATTATTATAAAATAAAGTGATATTACTATGATACTCGTAGTACCTACGTCAATATGGAATTATTTATTTTTTCTTTTTTTCTTATGAAGGTAGGCTTTAAAATGTTAAATAATTGTCTAGTATAGAGTCTTCGCTACTGGTAGGTACGTTTGCATCGCCACCGGATCAATTTGTGTGTGAATATAAATTATAGCCTTAATACGACTGCATATTAATTTATTATTCTATACTAATTCTTGAAATTTCAAAGTAATAAATAAGTCAGCGATATCTTCAAAATAATTTGTAAAAGTATTTGTTTGTGGTAATTAATAAACAATAATTACAAGATAAAAAGAACTTTTTATATACCACGTTTTAAAATTTTCTGTTGAATCATAAAAACTTGACAATTTTATGTATTAATAAATACTTTTTTTTGTACTCGATAGAAATTCTTTATAAACATAGAATACTGAAATGTCATTTTGACATTACATATTGAATTCCATAGTAACGCACGTATATATATTATTTTTTTGGTTTCTAGGACCCCCTTAGCAACCAATAATATTTTTTTACTTTTTATGAATTTTTTCCGAAATAACTTACCATACAAAACAGAATTAACTGAAAATGAATTCAGTTTTGCTTAAAGATGGCTAAAAGTATTAAAAGAATGCATTGTCATCGTGTTCTGATATATTCTAAAAGTTTCAAATGTCTAGGTAGTCGAGAAGTTAGTTAAAAATCTTCAATCGTCCAATACAAATCTTGGGCAAACAAGAAAAAAATTGTACTGGACAAATAAGAATACGAGCTAATAAAAACGTGATAATAAAATTGTCGTTACACTTACTTATGGCTATACTTCAGCTGAGGCATGGTCTAAAAAGATCGTGACTAGGCGATGCGCGGATTGTGAAAATGACGCGAGCCGAACAAAATATAATTTGTCATAAAAATTCAACATGCGTCCATTTAATGTTATGTTTATTGTTATATTAGTAATAATAATAGTATATTCATTGACATATTTTCTTTTTTAAGTACATGTGTAACGTTTTTTAGTCATCTTTACACGATTTAAGAATCCGAAGAATTCCTCCGATGCCATCACAAAACAAATTGAAGTGCTCACACCTCGACTATCGGTCTCCGATTGGCGAGTGCAAAATCTCGTCCCACCTACTGTTCAAAATTATTTCCCGTTTCACTTATGTATGCTCTTAACGGCCCACGTGCTCGTCGTAGGTCAAAATTGAGTTTTTATTGTATTTTCAAACCATGATCCTGGACACTCCTTAAACGTTGTAGATAATCTATTTATATAATTTTGAAGCCTTATTATCCTTTATAGTTATTATAAACATTTGACGACTGCATAAAGTATTTTTGTTACATAAAATAGTATTCTTTTAAACCTCTCGCTCTAATTTTTTAGAATATAGTCATATTTTGGTACATAACTGTGCAGTGGTGTTAAGATTTTTTACGTTTATTAATTTTTAAACGCATTTATAAAACCATTGGTATAATTTATAACGAGATAATTTTTGTAAAATATTCACGATAAAAAATTATATTGATAATCTCTGTGATCCCAAATTTGACAAGAATTAGGCATTTTATTATTCAAAAAATCGTCAAAATTAACACATTTGAAGATGATTTTAAAGATAGTTATTATAAGATATGTCTTTGACCATTCAAGTGTGATAAACATCTTTTGAATAATGATTGCTTTATAATAAGTATTGACCTAAGAATAAGGTAGTGTTTTTTTGAAATACGCCATTTCTTTTGTCATTCCCCAGTAGTTAAGCTACAACATACGGCCGTAGCCATAAATTGACAAACTATAATTGAAGTAGGGAGTAAAATTATATTGACGCGCGTGTTTGAACATGTACCGTTTAAAAAAAATAAAAAAAAATTCGGTTAGGTACATGTTCAAACACGCGCGTTAACATAATTTTACTCCTTACTTTAATTTTAGTTTGTCAATTTATGGCTACGGCCGTATGTTGTAGCTTAACTACTAGGGAATGACAAAAGAAATGGCGTATTTCAAAAAAACACTACCTTATTCTTAGGTCAATAATTATTATAAAGCAATCATTATTCATTAGATGTTTATCACACTTGAATGGTCAAAAACATAGCTTATAATAAGTATCTTTAAAATCATCTTCAAATGTGTTAATATTGCCGATTTTTTTAATAATAAAATGCCTAATTCTTGTCAAATTTGGGACCACAGAGATTATCAATATAATTTTTTATCGTGAATATTTTACAAAAATTATCTCGTAATAAATTATACCAATGGTTTTATAAATGCGTTTAAAAATTAATAAACGTAAAAAATCTTAACACCACTGCACAGTTATGTACCAAAATATGACTTTATTCTAAAACATTAGAGCGAGAGGTTTAAAAGAATACTATTTTATGTAACAAAAATACTTTATGCAGTCATCAAATGTTTAAAATAACTATAAAAGACAATAAGGCTTCAAAATTATATAAATAGATTATCTACAACGTTTAAGGAGTGTCCAGGATCATGGTTTGAAAATACAATAAAAACTCAATTTTGACCTTCGACGAGCATGTCCCCCCTTAAGTAAAAAATATTTTTTTATATAATTTAGTTAGTAATTTTCAGTTTATTTTGAAAATTTCGACTCAAGCCGAATATACCAGAACTAATTTCCACGTTGACTAGACTCGAATGTACATTTATAACCATTGACCAATACTGTAAAATGTAAATAAATATTGCGCGAAGGGGAGAGTCGGCTATCACAAAACATCATCCTCATTAGCGTTTCGCTCAGCCACCTGGCGCAGGTATTAACTGATCAGTGACGTCACATCTACCATAATAATTAGTACTGTAACACGCTCATATCTCTCCCCTTGGTGCAATTGTTAATAGTAGTCAGCAGCGAAGGGTGCCTGTTGAAGGTAGGCTGTGCTAAGAAACTGAAAAAACTTCTAAGTCAACCATATTTACGAAATTAGAATTAGAATTTTCATTCATCTTACACAGTACAGTACAGAACAGTATTTTACTGATATATATGTTACGCCGAATGTGCAAAATTGACTATTACATGAAATGGGCAAAATTTTGCCTAAATCATGAAAAATGCAAGCCCGTTGCCTTATTCATGAATTAGGCAAATTATCAGCCAAGTGCATGAATTCGTCAGTAATTTTTCTGACTAGTTCATGCATTGGGCAAATTAGATAGTAGCACTCCGGTGGTGTTTTTTGCAATTAAGCCAAATGTGTCAAATGCTCATGCATTGGCCAAAATAGATAGTGGTGGCTCCGGTGGTGTTTTTTGCAACTAATCAAACTAACCAAATGTGTCAAATGTCATTGATTATATAAAAATATACCAATCAATAACTACAACGACGTTCATTTCTATTTATTATGCCCAAAAAAATCTAGAACTATAAATATGGTAACGGAAGAATTTTATTAAAAGGTATTTTCGCGATTTGATTCGTGCTTGGGTATCAGGAAATGGTCGATTGTTTGTTTGTGATAGTATGATTTGACAGTTGTTAGCTAACCTCAAAATGGACATTCAGTTGAATTCAGAATTACAAAACCTAACCTAACCTAATGTAACCTCAAAATTGTATATCACAATAATTAGTGCATATTTACTTAAATGTAACAACATGCAGAAAATTTACTAAAACTGTTACATTTCCAATTAATAATTATATTATTAATAATAATACATAACAATACATAACATGACAAAAGAGAACCCGACAAAACAGAACATGACAAAACAGAACAAAGATAAATATAACTATGACGTTTCAGGAAAAATATAAATTTAATATTGAAATTGTCCTATCTCTATTATGTTGATAGATTTTTAATGGCACAGAATTTCAATACGCCATAATAAATCAAATTATATACCTAATTTCTGCATTCCTAATCGCTAGAAAGCCTCAAATAGACGGGACTTTGCCGGGAAGCTTAGGATATCTCATCTTAATCAATATAATATGCTGAAAATGATTGGGTGACTAGGTACAACAAAATAATGACCTAACCTAACCGAACCTAAATAGATTCCACAAAAATTAATGTTTCATTTTTCCCCTGGCTGTTCTGTTTTGTCCGGTTACCGGGCTCGATTCAGGTGAGGTTACAATATATTTATGTGATTTTTTCAAAGTCTGGGTATTTATGATTGTTTCACTTCTACTAATAACTACACTACACTACTGTAAATGGGTTACATGGTTTGTTGTAAAGTTAGTTAAAATGAAGACAAAATATTATACGTTCATATACTCTTATACGGCGAACTGCACAAGTACAAGTTTCCGGACACGAATCTTAAATATATACAATATCTAATAATAATAATGATGATTATTTATATCAACCATTCATTTATACTGGATTCTGTAGGTAAAGTATATAAGAATCGTAACAATTTCTCCCTTGCAATTTTTGATAGAGAATACTTACCTTCACTTATAGTTTTATAGTTCCTATATTACAAGGATCATGGGGGAGCTAAAAGCATATCTGTGTAGTTGACTAAGTGAATTTGCCAACACCCTGCGAATGGCTATATTATATTACCTACTTACACACAGAGAAAAGCTCCGATATAGTCTCGCACTAGGGTGCTAAATTGACCCCAATACTTCAGGAAAGGAACTCGATATGAATTTTTACTATCGCGCGGTATGTTTTATTTGAATTTTACTATAGAACCTATCTATCTCAATATCCAAAGGAATTTAAATGCACATTCAAATGAATCAATCCAAAATACTAATATATAAATTAATTGAATAATTATTATTGAATATGATTGAACGAATATATGAATTACGTGTAGGTAGGTACCTACTTCGACTTTCTTATTATTTATTTTTCAGATAATAATTATTTATCACACATAGTTATTTCAGGACGATTCTTCCTTGCCTTACAGCGGTACTACAAAAGCATTCAACGCGCTGCAGGTCCACATGGTGGAAGGTGAGAGACATGGCGGTGGACCGAAGGAAGTGGCGAGACTTTATGCTAGCCCTATGCCCCAACACTGGGGCGTAACAGGATGCAGTAGTAGTGACTAGAGATTCCAATCCCGGACTATTTTCGATACCTATGAATCCCGGGATTGGTAAACATAGTCCCGAAATTTTCGGGATTGATTTATTTTATCAATTTTTATGGACAATAAAATAAAAACTAAACAATAACACAAAAAATACCTTTAATAACATATAACGACATTATAAATAAACTGAGTTTGAATGAAGTTTGATTTATTACACATGTGTTGCCAATTCATTTTATTTTTTCACATAAATTAATAAAAATGAGAAAGATTCATAAATAAATAAAACTGTTTTACTCTCACATTATTATTTATTACTGCATTAAACCTATGTATTTCCAAGATTGAACGTGCGCAATATTAACAATAAATAATGTCTTAAATAGTATAAATTTAATTATACTAGATTTATTTTATCAATGTTTTTTTGGTATATATAAAAATTTTATACTAACTATCGAAAAAATGCCAATCCCGAAATCCCGGGATCAAAAATTTGGCTCGGGATTGGATCCCCTAGTAGTGACCAAACCTGCGAATGCGGTGAAATGCAAAGCATGGAGCACATATTTTCATGCAAGGCTTGCCACGTAAGCTGAAATTTCGACGAGATCCTACAAGCCGAGGAAAATGGTGTTGCCTTTGCCAACTTCTGGAGTGCCACATTGTAGCTATTGAAGACCCAACACGGCGTAGAAGAAGCAGGAAACTATACACAAATTAAGTTAAAGTAATTGTTACCGTTCCAAGTAGACTTTAAATTTTAAATTATAACACATATCTATAGTCCAGTAACCGGGGCCGAAAAAGACGGCTTACCTACTATGCAAAACGTACGGTTGATATAATTTATAGTCTATAGGATATTTTTTATAGTCTGTGGTCTTAATAAAAAATCCACGTTTTCGATCTTAGCGCACGTCGGAAGATGCCGCCATCTTGGAAAATGGCGCATAAATCCGTGTTTTTTCACAATATTTCTTTCCCGGTAGGTACCAGTGACATCCCGTGGGGGTAGGCAGATTGAGGGTCGTTTGGGGCGACAAATCGAGGAGACTCATTTGGTATACACAGAAATTGCTACCTAAACTTAATAATAACGAAAATATCTTTTCATTAAAAAATCAGCTCAATGGTTGGAAACAAATTGTATTAAATTAACATAAAAGTTTTAACAGGACTGTAATTTTTGTCAGGTTCGCGATGTCTACTTTACTTCCGTTGCTCTTCAGCGTCCTTGGTGACCAGAAACGACACATGCGCGGATGATAAAAAATACTGTATAAAAAAATGGGGCGGCATTTTAGCTCTGTCCAAGGGCGGCATTTTATCTACGGACGTCACTAGTAGGTACAGTGATAAAAATAGCTATAAATTTATTTGATAAGTAGGTAGGTAAATTAAATGTCAATGTTCATGGTACTGTTTCAAATGATTATTTTGCCACCATATGTTTAAATTAATTATTATTTAACATTATATAGTAGTAAAATAAATATATTCTGTAATTTTTTTATTGGGGTTTGCAATTGAACCGTGATTTTTATGTTTATCATCGTCGTGTTTATCGCATTAACATGATGCGTTTGCAGTAATAATATTTATGTATTTTACGATGACTGCATTTTTATATCAATGTCCATTCTTTCCCATTCAATAAAGCTAATCTGAAGAGACTGAACGATTTGAATGTTTAAAATAGGATTTTCAGCATAAGTTCTCAGTAGGTATATAATATGGCCGAATAGTAATTACTGAAAATAACAATTTATAATAATACCACGTCAATGAGAGGTAGTTAAATAAAAAACAATCAAGTCACAAATAATTACGGATGATATTTAATACTTTCAATTCGTTCATTGGGAAATGATTATCATAGGTACCTAAGTTTATTTAAAAAAAATAATGAAGTGCTTCTAATTAACCGAGGACGCTAATTAATACGGTCTGCAAAAATTACTCCCTTATATTAGACAGCGAAAGGGTTAAACGAGGAATATGCTAAGTTTATAGCTCAACTTATAATACATGAACAATAAACATATTATTATTATTGAAATTTAATTTAATTTTTAAAAACTCTGAAAATCTGTCGTACAATAACTACTGAGTGTGGTAATCACTAAAATTGCAGGCATTATCAACAATCTTCATCCGTTTGGTGCGATTATGTTGGGTGCTTCAGTAATAATATTATTAGTTAAATCACTTCTTGGACCATATCCAAGTCATCAGAGAAATCATAGAGCGGTGCCAGGAATACAAACTGCCACTATGCATCGGTTTTATAGACTATGAGAAGGCGTTTGATTCGATAAAGAAATGTTCAATACTCGACGCACTCAGAAAACAAGGAATTCCTGGGCGCTATATAAATATTTTCAATAATATATACAGTAGCACAACAGCGTCTGTCAATCTCCATAAACCATCGCGCAGATTTCCTATCAGCAAAGGAGTCCGACAAGGTGATACAATCTCACCTAAACTATTTACAGCTACCCTTGAAGAGTTATTCAGGCAACTTGACTGGAATGACAAAGAGATCCCCATAAATGGAGAATACCTGAGTCATCTGCGCTTTGTCGATGACATAGTAATTTTCTCGCAAGACTCAGAAGACCTCCAAAGCAGAATGCAGGAACTCGCTGAAGTAAGCAACAAAGTAGGTTTGAAAATAAATGTAAAAACAAAGACGAAAGTCATGTTCAACTGCTTTGCAGGCCAAAAAGAGATCCTCATCAATGGCACTCAGCTCGAACAGGTGAAAAGCTACATCTATCTGTGACAAAAAGTTTATATAGATGGATGTATATTTGATGAAATTGTTCGCAGAGTAAAGCTAGGCTGGAGTGCTTTT
Source organism: Rhyacophila brunnea (assembly GCF_057557595.1). Taxonomy (NCBI): domain Eukaryota; kingdom Metazoa; phylum Arthropoda; class Insecta; order Trichoptera; family Rhyacophilidae; genus Rhyacophila; species Rhyacophila brunnea. Next base: position 33,974,985 of record NW_028232806.1, on the reverse strand, counting down.
GGCCACCTGCGGCCTGAATAATATCTTCAAAAGTGACCTTCCACTCGCACTAAAGCGCAAAGTGTTCAACCCGTGTGTGCTTCCCGTGATCACATATGCGTGTGAAACATGGACCCTAAGTAAAAGAGAGATCCAGAAACTCAGAGTAGAACAACGTAGTATGGAGAGGTGCATGCTGGGCATAACGCGAAAGGACAAAAAGAGGGATGAGTGGATAAGGAAGCAGACAAGGGTTTGCGATGTAATAGAGTTTATTAAAAGCCTTAAATGGAGATGGGCTGGACACAGCTCGAAGAAGAGACAATCGTTGGACAAATCTAGTCATCCAGTGGTATCCAAGAAGTACAAAACGTCCGCAAGGTAGACCTAGAGGCCGCTGGATTGATGAAATGATAAAATTCTGCGGAAGTACGTGGCAACGCAATGCACAGGACCGAGATAAGTGGAAGCAGCTTGAAGAGGCCTTCATCCAGCAGCGGATAGATTCAGGCTGATGATGATGATGATATCTACCTATCAAATGGGTTTGATTTAAAAAATTAAATCGTAGTTTTAATGTATATTTTTTTAATTTAATAAACATCAATTTTCCACAGAAATGTGTTCTACATTGAAATCTTTTTCATTTATACTTATTATGGAATAGAGATTCAGCAGTATGATCATACTAAAGTTTTCATAAATCACATATAAACCTTGTATTCAAAAGCACGGCGAATGCGATACCAAAAATGTTCATTTCAGTGAATGAAACCCGTCTTGATTTTCACTAGTAAATTAAATAGGATACATTTATTAAAGAATATATTATTTTAATTAATACAATGAAAAAATATACGAAAATATAAAAAAAAGAGTAATAATTCCAGTTAACACCACTGTAAACCAGCGCTCGAAATGGAAAAGTTTACGAACCGGAGCGCTTGAAAATTTTCTGAGAATATGAACATGGTTATCAAATTTTATGGGTATTTTATAATGGTATCCGAGAAGTACAAAACGTCCGCAAGGTAAACCTAGAGGCCGCTGGATCGATGAAATGATAAAGTTCTGCGGAAGTACGTGGCAACGCAATGCACATGACCGAGAGAAGTGGAAGCAGCTTGAAGAGGCCTTCATCCAGCAGTGGATAGATTCAGGCTGATGATGATGATGAATGAAGTCACTTCTTGGTGATGTTTTTCCACCCGGATGGCGCACGCCCTACAAACCTTCTTTATTTTTATATCATCAGCGTACGACCTTCTCCTCTGGCTCTATGGATCTCTTATAGCGATGTGACCAAACATTAAAGAACACGTATCCTTCATTTATATGTGAGACGTCCTTTGATCGAATAATTTAGATAGCAGTGGCGTGTGGTTCATAGATGCTGTAGATGCTGAGCATCCCAGGGAACAATAGTTGACCAACAATTATTGTGAAATAATATGTTGTAGTTATTTATTGTGCAATTCTATGATAAGTTTTACTTCTATATCTAATATTTAATTTCTATGATAATTTAGCTCATGTATTATTAATATAAAATAACTAGGTACTTAAGTATTTTTTAATATGTCAGAGCTACTAACACTTCAATACCACACACATATTATATTTTTTTTTATTTATTTATTAAGGAAACAAACAGTTACCTACATTTTGAATACAAAATATGTTAAAAAGAGAATAGTGAAATTAATTGCAACCAAAAAAGTTTCCATGTATAAATTATAATATATTTAAGCCTAACAAGAATAAAAAGTGAGAAAGTAAGAAACGCATAATTATATTATTACATACATATATATATATTACATATGAAAAATGAGGAATAATTATAGACAAAATAAGTTATATTAAATATTATTATATACATACATTTTAAATTTGGTTAATATCCATTATACAAAATTTTGGAGATAGCGCGTTTAAACGAAACAGATGTATTATTGAAAGGATCGACGGTGGAGAAAGACATATTGTAATTTAAAGAAGAGCGCCGAATAAAGGAGTTTTTTGCATAATTTGAATCACTACGACTAACATGGTACAAGCTTGGTTTCGCGTAAATTGAATTAACTACATAACCTATGTAGCAAAATACTAGGTAACTATACTCGTACTAATATATATTTTTCAACAGTGTCCTAACAAGTAAAACTCACCGCACGTTAATAGTAGATAGATACATTTATTTATGTTTTGAAATAAAAAGTGTTATTGTACCGATAAAATGATCAAATGAGAAAAATTTTAACGGATTTAAAAAAAATAATGTAACATAACTATGAAGCTAAAACGGTGAAATAGCTATCAATAAAAGTTAAAACTTACAATGCCTATGTAAGTAGGTTGATACTTAGTGAAATCAATCTGACCTTTGTCATAAATCATAGTTTAGGTGTCGTGAATTGCACTAAATGTACAGCCAGAGGGATGATTTATGTTTGCAAGTAACTTTTATATAAAACTACCCTAAAATCAAACCCGTTATGCCCGGGGTCATAATTACGCTGATGGAAATTACGCCTAATTCAGAGATTGAGACATTTCGGTCAGCGAGCGATGTTTTTAAGGCTATACTTCAGCTGGGGCACGGTCTAATACGATCGTGATTATGCACGCGAAGATTTTGCAAACGACGCGTGCAGAACAAAAGAATTTGTCATAAAAATTCAACACACGTCCATTAAATGTTATGTTTATTGTTCTTTTAATAATAATATATTCTTTAACATGTTTTCTTTTTCAAGTAAATGGGAAACGTTTTTTAGTCATCTTTACACGATTTAAGAATTAATTCCCCCGACGCCATCACAAAACAAATTGACGTGTTCACAGCTCGACTTTCGCTCTCCGATTGCCAGCGAGTCCGAAATTTCGTCGCACATATAGTTGAAAATTATTTGCCGTTTCACTGAAGTATGCTCTTAACTACATGTCTCTCTTGGCGGCTCTCGTGGTGCAGTGGGTAAGGCGCTCGCCTTCCACCCGAGAGTTCCTGGGTTCGATTCCCGGTCATGACAAAAACATTTATGTGTTTTTCTCAAAGCCTGGGTGTTTGTGATTGTTCAAAATTACTAACAACCACCTTGTACGAAAAAGCAAGGACATGGTTATTAATAATTCTAAAAAAAAAAAAAAAACTTAATGTCTCTTAAAAAATGAAGAGCGAATAGGTACCACATAACAGATTAATAATATACGAAGTCAGTCGCCATAGATCAAGTTTTTGAAGCCGAATTTAAAATGCTTGAAATATAAAGCCTCCGGAATTTTTATGAATCTTACCAGTATTGAATACCTACATACTTATTCATATCTAAATTGATTTCACATTTCAACTAAATATATTTAGTTATGTTACATACCTGCAATTACTATCCCCTAAATTAATGTGTACCCATATTTAGTGTTTTTTTGTATATTTTAATAGATCCTTTTTATTTTTTTACTATCACTGCAAATTTGTGATGTGTGTTTATTTGGTCGACTCGCCTCGCCGGGCCCCCAGGCTAGAACGATGATAATGCATCAGTGAGGAATGAAAAACTAATGCATCATTTTGGTGAATAATTAATATATTGTGACATCACACACGATTAGGTAAAAAATAACGATACTTTAAACACTGAGAGAAATTCAAAATTTTCTTATCCAAGGATTAAATAGATTGTGTGATTCTTCTCTGGCATTAATCCAATCGTAACTCGTAATTGAATTACTGCTAGGACGGTCAAACTAGTGCAAGTCTTGAGGTTTTGATGGTCTGAAGATAACTGGCTTGTTTATAATATACCTAGATGCACAATAATGATTGTGGGAGGTAGATTAGGAATTTTTATTATATTAGCGCTACCATAATTGGCCCAAAAACACATTATTTGACAATAAATAAAGTAAAATAATAAATTGTAATAGAAAAGAAATGTGGAAAGAGAATATCCAATAAATCTTATTATAGAACAAGGTTATTGACTCCTTATGTAATACGTAACTCTGTTGGTTGCTATTCAGGATCGGATTTAACCCTTTGTTGCCGGCGGCGTGTTGTGCTTTATTTGATGCAGCACATCACTGTAATAATGATTGAATATCACCTGTCAGGCTAGATACGTTACGATGCGCACTTTGTTTATGTACCTACCGACACCGAGAGGGTTAAATCTAAAAACAATATATATATATATATATATAGGTACTGCCTAAGACAAACAGTAATCATAATTTCATTGTATTCTTTGTCTATTACAAGCTAAAATAAGTCTCCCTATGTTTCCTACATTCAACCCGATCTTGCGTTACTACGAGGGTGGGTCAATAAGTCCTTAGAAAAGCCGACAGGTGGCGCGACTAGTACTGTAAGCGGTTTGTTTTCATGCAGCGGCACTACCGATTCAGTATGCTGCGAAGTTTCAATCAGATTGGTCGGGTTGTTGTGTGTTTGTCGTACATTTAAAAAAAAAATTTGCTTGTGGAAAATGGAAAAATGGAAAATGGAGAAAATTGAGTTTAGAGCTGTTATTAAACATTTTAATATAAAAGGGTTAACAGCAAAGGAAATAAAAAATGAGTTGGATTTAGTTCACGGCATATCTGCTCCTTCACTTGCAACTATTTATAACTGGTTAAATGAATTTAAACGTGGTCGTACATCAACAAAGGATGAACCACGCTCAGGACGTCCTGTAGAGGTGACTACACCAGAAATGATCAATAAAATCCACGATATGGTGTTAAGTGACCGAAGATTAAAGTTGAGTGAGATAATTGAGGTTACAGGGATCTCAAAAGGTAGCGTCATTTCTATTTTACATGACAAATTGGGCATGAAAAATATTTCTGCAAGATGGGTGCCGCGTTTGCTCACAGTCGACAATAAACGCAATAGGGTGGTGGCCTCTAAAGCCCTGTTGTCGCTCATGCAACGCAATCCGGATGACTTTTTTCGTCGCTTTGTGACTGTAGATGAAACATGGATACACCACTATACTCCCGAGACGAAAGAACAGTCAAAGCAGTGGATTGCGAAGGCAAACCATGTCCAAAGAAGGCGAAAACCGTAAAATCAGCTGGTAAGGTTATGGCTACTGTATTTTGGGATGCACGTGAAATTATTTTCGTTGACTATTTGGAAAAAGGAAAAACAATAACAGGGGATTATTATGCATCTTTACTGGAACAGCTAAAAAACAAAATTGAAGAAAAACGGCCTCATTTAAACAGGAAAAAAATCCTCTTTCATCAGGACAATGCCCGTGTTCACACATGTTTACGATCAATGGCTAAAATTGAAGAATTGAAGTTCGAATTGGTCGACCACCCACCGTATTCGCCAGATTTAGCCCCCAGTGACTTTTTCCTTTTCCCAAACTTAAAAAAATGGCTAAGTGGACAACGTTTTTTTTCAAATGAAGAAGTCATCGATCGGACAAATGCTTATTTTGAAGACCTTCCGAAAACTTATTTTTCTGACGGTTTAAAAAAATTTGAGAAACGTCTAACCAAGTGTATTGAGCTCCAAGGAGATTATGTTGAGAAATAAAAAAAAAAACAAAAAAAAAAACTGTTTTAATGCTTTTTTCTAAGGAATTATTGACCCACCCTCGTATCATTAATTAATTCCTTTATGTCGTAATATGCTATCATCCCCTCACCTTGTTTGATGACACCTAGGGACACTTAATTATTACTAAACTTATACGGTATTCTCCACTCTACGATATATTTGGTTCATATGCTACCTGGGATCCATGCGATGTGTTCTTTTCTTCCACTTTTACACCTCTGGCAACCTGATGTTTTTACAAAATTACTTGGGTCTTATACCAAAAGTGATGCAGAGCATGTGAAAATTCATTCAGAGAAAATTGATTGGAAGTTGGAATGCCGGTAAACATGGCCCCCACATCCTGAAGCGGGCCCACAGGTTAGGATCTTTGCAGCCCCCCTACCTATCGTTAAGAATAAAGGCACTGTGATGCTCTACAGTAGCGTTTTTCAAATGGTGTAGGTACGTGGTAAAATTAATGTGTATATTTAGTGTTTTTTTGTATAATACTCGTACATCCATTTGAATTATAGAGTTGTTACACAAATAAAAATTGTATCGTTCAAGCACATACTTTTAAATATTAACCTTATTGAAGGAAAATAGCACCGCAGGTGACTTTTTTTTACTGTTTTTACCTAAAGAATCCGGGCCCCCAGGCTAGAGCCCTGTCAGCCCCCCCTTTGTGGGGGCCATGCCGGTAAATGAATATCTTCCGGGATGGACAATTTTATCGTGTCCGGAAACTTGTACGTATGCAGTTCGCCGTATCACACTTCACCGTAAAATGTTGTACCTATCGGAAATATATGGCCGTTTATTAAAGATCGTCCAACCTCGTTGCGTCGTATAGATAGTACTGGCATAAAATTCATGTCTAATTAAAACACGGTTTTTGTCGGTTTACACATTACAGGAAGCCAGCAGCAAACAAATTTTGAAAACAGCCGATATACTGGATTATTTATTAGGTTTTCATTGTTGAATTCATGAATTTTGCCGAAATCAGCTATGAAAATTGAATTAATGTTCGTATTGAATCTAATAAAATTGGAGACCGTATAGTATAAACTCATGGTGAAACGTTTTAGCACAATTTATATGTAACCCAATTTTATAGTAGGTAGGTACAGTTAATTACTATCCCATGGAAAGAATAACAAGCGATGATGACTAATTTCTGATAGCATTTTGGAACTAGAAAGAAAATAGATTACTGAAGATAACATTAGGCATGCGACCTACTTAATACAGTTTTTACCTAAGAGACTATAGATAGATAATTCGTGAATCTCAAGGATTCCCGAGATTATTTTTGACGGTCTTACAAGAGGGTAATAAAATATGATTTCCTCTCATAAATCTCGAAAACTACCCAATCAAGACTCGTAATTGGACAAAATCAACATTCGAATGAAATTTTCAAAATGGCGTCCGATGGTAGTTCGAAGTTCCATTTTTGGCCATTCTACAGATAAGTTTGTAGGTCTGTACATTACACGAACCCTATACTGTGCCACACGGTTCTTTAAGATGCTTTCATTTAGTAGTAGAAGTTTAATGCATTAATAATACAATGAAAGCAATTTGAACATTAAATGTTGGTTTAATTTTTTGGTATATTTTTATACACAGATTCTGAATTTTTCTTTTTAATATGTTACTGTTTGACTTGACGGCCCATCATTGGTGATCAGAATATATTTACTGTTTGATATATTTACGGTTGTTTTTATCGTAATAGATTATTGGGTTTCCACCGCGTGTACTTCTTCCATCTTTTCTTGACGTTTCGGGCTCTTTGCAGAGGCCATTATCAAAAGTGTTATGATGAAGTGTAGTGTAGGTGTATGAATGCAAACGTCGATCTAAGAATGCCAAAAGGAATCCGATTAGCTAAGAGCACATGTTGCTCAGAGTAATGTCTCACTCGTTACATACACCTACACTACATTTCATCATAACACATATCACTTGATAATGGCCTCTACAACGAGCCCAAAACATCGAGAAAAGAAGGAAGAGGTACATGCGGTGGAAACTCAAGAATCTATTACAGAATATATTCATCTTAAATTCTTCGATAAAGCCACAAATTGACAGTCTCCAATCTTATGATGGCTATTTCATTCAGTGTCAAACCTTTTAATACTACATGTAAATGCAGAGTAAATCGTTTACCAGACTTCGATTACCATTTCAAGTGAGAATTTTACGACCATTAAAATGGTTTAATATAATCTCTCATCATCCAATCAGAATGGGTAAAATGGCTGACCTGGCGCCAGCTGGAGAGCACTGCATTCAATAAAGTTTTTTTTACAATACAGTGTTGGTATTTTCCTATCTTTTTTCTTACACTTTTAAAAATACATTCTCGTAAAACGTAATTAACCCAGCGCATATATTGTATACTCGTATGTACAGTGGCTTGCAAAAAACTCTCGAAATGGGTAAGCATTTTTAAAAATTATACAAGAAAAACAAAATATATAAAAACAAACAAATTTCTTCTAAATTAATACAAAATGGGTTGATATTTTTAACGTTTTGTTTCACTGAAATGATAATAATTAATTTATACTTAGGTACCTACTTACGTAAGTCAGAAAACTCTTGTAGTTTACAAGTCCTACAAACTTGAAGCTGAACAAACAACATGATAACCAAAAAATACGACACCTACCTAGCAGTGGCGCACCCAAGATTTAGTATTGGGGGGGGCCCAAGGAGGAGAATGTAAATTAGTCCCATAGGCTTTTTTCTTTTTCACAGCTTAATTTCTCGTTTATCGGTCTTTTGTCTATTGCACTCTGTGTACCTACACCATGGTCCCCACATCCTGAAACGGGCCCTCAGGCTAGGATATTTGGCGGCCCCCCTACCTACCGCTAATATTAAAGGCAGTATGAAACACTAAATTAACGTTTTCCAAATTGTGTTTTAGTTAAAATTAAGGGTACTTATACAGTGAATTATTGGCGATTTTTAATACATCTACTTTAATAATAGAGCTGTCGAGTATCGACACATAGTAATCAAAAATATTTATTGCACAATTATATTATAAGGAATTGCAAATGTTCATGGCCATAAAGTATAATAGCGCCGCAGGCGACTTTTTTTAATATTAAAGCTAATTTATGAGTTTATCTCACTTATCTGGTCAACCCGACACGCCGGGCCCCCTATAACCCGGGCCCCCCGGCTAGAGCTCTGTCAGCCCTCCCAAGCTATGACCTACACCACTCCGGGATTCGGGTGGACACGGAGAATTTTTTGACAGTTCCATTAGGGATTGGGTTTCTAAAAAAACTCGACATTAGTATTTCGAAATTTTTGTATTAGAAATTAAAATCTAAGAATTTTTTCTAGAAAGGTGCTGGTGAATTACATTCTGATAATTTTTATTTTGGGGAGTGCCAGGGCCCCCTGGTCCCCCCCTTGGGTGCGCCACTGCTACCTAGTATCTTAACATAGTTATAGGTACTTACTAATGAGATAAGATGAGAATAAGGCCATCCGCTCACGCAGAAACTAAAATCTGACGAACTGGTTGGTGATGGAACTCATAAACTGGCCAGTGACTGATGCTTTGCACACAGCGCTAATGAAACCTAATAATTTCATAACCTCAAACTGTCAAACCCATTGTCTTTCCTACTTCATTTTAAGCTTTTTCCGTAATATCTTTACGGGAATATTCTGGCAGCCTGTAATTATACAGGCAAGAGTATTTCTCAACATTTGCCACATATTTTAAATTAAAAATCGGTTCGCCCATCTTTAAATTTTGACGTCTTGATCTGTTATTGCTTGTTTAGTTCAGTTCAGTGCTATCAATTTTGGTAAGAAAATATGATTTTTCATCGAATCTACTGATATTGGTATTACTGTTTTATGGGTGACTGGAAACCGAGAGACTGGGAGACTAGCATGTCACGTCTTTTCGGTTTCGGTCGCGGACGTTTTTAAATTGAGAGATTCCAGTCTTGCCGTCAGCGAGCCGCCATTGAAATACATTAGCTAGATACTGGAGTTTCAGTCTCGTCTTTTTTGAGTATTCACATGAGCGGATGGTCTAAGAAAAGGGTATCATTGAAAGACAGATATTGACAATGGTCTTCGAAGCAGTACCTATTAAACAATGGTTCAACGAGGGCGACTCCATTGGAAATGATAGTCATATAAGTAGGCTTACCATACTTCTCGGTTTCACACATTGGTCCCGGCGTCCGGTTTGGCATGTTGTCACGACTGCTGTTCCGCATGTGAATGATTGTCAATAATAAATTGTCATGATTGGCCGTAGTAGCGTACCTATATGTGATGAGACAGCGACAAGGGTGCAAAAATAGTTCATTCCAGCAAGAAGTACGAAATGACTGATACAATAAATAAATAAAATAATTTAAATTTCTGCTGCAGCAGAGTTTCTGCATTCTTCTTTGTACATAGGTACTTGTTTTAGGCAATAAAACAAATTTTGGTAGTTAAATTTATTTCTCTACCCTATATCTACCCCGTTCCTGTCTTGGATTAGAGTTTCATAATTATAGTAAGCCTAGTCATAAGGCATGTCTATAAGACTACCAATCATGCAAGAGGCTATTTTTTAATGGTTACATGTAAATTGGAAGTAAAATTTTCCCTGTGGCACAATTCGCCGTGAGCTTTCTTATCGGAAAGAGATGACCGTATACTATACTGTCTCCAATTTTATTAGATTCAATATGAACATTAATTAAATTTTCATAACTGATGTTGGCAAAATTCATGAATTCAAGAATGAAAACCTAACCTAACAAATAATCCAATATATCGACCATATTTAAAATTTGTTTGCCGGTGGCTTACTGTAAACCGACAAGAACCGTGTTTTTTTTGACATGAGTTTTATGTCAGTAATATACGACCCAAAAAAGTCGGACGGTCTTTAATATACGGCCATATATTTCCGATACAACATTTCACGGCAAAGTCTTATAATAAGTACTCACGCACGTTCTTGCTCGATGGTTTTACGCTCATTCCAACATGTCTCAACGCGTGTACCTTCTGGCTCGATGGTTTTTTGTTCGACATCGAACAAATTGCGCTATCCGAAAAAGATTGAAGGTCCGTAATTTGTGCTCGATGCAGTTTGAGTGAGGGAGTGAGAACGCACCGACAAGGCTCGTGTGGCCTCGCTCTCACTCGTGGTCGAAGTCGTGGTGGTGCGACAGTGGCCTCACAGCGTCTTGTGTCGAGTTGCTCAACTGTATGGACACAACGACGAGCATGGTTCCAAGTCAACATGCTCGATCGAGCAAGAACGTGGGTACTAGGCTTTATACGCCGAACTGCATACGTACAAGTTTCCGAACACGCGTTTCAATATACTGTATGGGAAAGGTAGGATCAGGAGATTTAGAATGAGGTTATTTGGTCATGTAGTTTGGTACGCAGTACCTAACTCTGAGACTTAAAACTAGTGGCAGACAAAGACGAGTAAGATGGCCAAAGCCCAAGACCCACATTGGGTTGTAGTGTCGATGATGGTTACTTAGCAAACATAAAGGATGAACAAGAAACTTATTTATTTTAACCTTTTACAATCTATTCTCTAGACGTCACTGGGTTTAGTATGAAGGTAGCTACTGGCTTTTAGTCGAGTATAAAATAATTGCAGGTCTACGTTGTGCCATAATTTGATTTGCCGAGCGAACCCGAGGCACAGTGGTAAAAAAACTGATGCGTGAAGGTTTTCTTCCATTAAAATAATTATGTTTACTGCTACCTTATTAAATTTTTGATTACTTATGAATGTAAATCAATTATATTATTATTGAAATGTCGAATAGTGAATGATTTGCTGTAAAAAAATGATAAATGTAATGAATGGAAAATGCTTGAGTAATTATTTATTAAGTGACCAATTAAAAACAGTAATAAATACTATCCTGTTAAATCAATTTAAAGAAAAAAAGATTAATTGAAATAAAATCTATTCAATGAATTACGAATTCATTTTATTTGTAAAGGTTAAAGTAAAATGTATTGATATTAATGAATGAATGACTACACACTATTTTTGTTATTAACAATATAAAAAAAATATCATTCATACCTAATACATTGGTAATAATAATTATCAATAGCACTTATTTCATTCACAATATTGATTTTTTACTTAAAGACATAGCAAATCTACTAATAAAGCACGCTTGATTAAAAAATAAAGTGATTTAAATGTTTGGTATTATTTTTGATATTGGCGATGTAAATCTATAGGAACATTTCTTATTATCTGGTTACGTTAAGGGGGGACATGCTCGTCGAAGGTCAAAATTGAGTTTTTATTGTATTTTCAAACCATGATCCTTTATCGTGAATATTTTACAAAAATTATCTCGTAATAAATTATACCAATGGTTTCATAAATGCGTTTAAAAATTAATAAATGTAAAAAATCTTAACACCACTGCACAGTTATGTACCGAAATATGACTATATTCTAAAACATTAGAGCGAGAGGTTTAAAAGAATACTATTTTATGTAACATAAATACTTTATGCAGTCATCAAATGTTTAAAATAACTATAAAAGATAATAAGGCTTCAAAATTATATAAATAGATTATCTACAACGTTTAAGGAGTGTCCAGGATCATTGTTTGAAAATACAATAAAAACTCAATTTTGACCTACGATGAGCACGTGGGCCGTTAACGGTTTCCAGATAAATTAATTCCACGACAATACGTTTTAAATAATTGCATGAGTTAGTCGATGATGAAAGACGTGTCCGGAAACTTGCACGTATGTAGTTCGCCGTATCTCACTTCACCGTGAAATGTTGTATCGGAAATATATGGCCGTATATTAAAGACCTTTTAACCTCTTTGGGCCGTATAGTACTGACATAAAATGCATGTCTAAATAAAGCACGGTCCTTGTCGGTTTACACTTAACAACAGCAACATTTTGAAAATAGCCGATATACTGGATTATTTGTTAGGTTAGGTTAGGTTTTCATTATTGAATTCATGAATTTTGCCAAAATCTGCTATGAAAATTGAATTAATGTTCATATTGAATCTAATAAACTTGGAGACTAAAGTATTACGGCAAATCCAGAAAGGTCCACAGAAAAACTAAGACCCGGCTCTATAAAACCGTCATACGCACAGTCGTTGCATATAGGTGCGAGTCATGGACACTAAATATGAAAGCAGCTGAAATGGTGGACTGCTTTGAGAGAAAAATCCTGAGGCGGATATACGGACCCATGAATGATGGTGGGGAATGGAGAATTAGGTACAACACGGAACTATACCGCTTATACCAAGATTCAAAACTCTCCACCTTCATAAAACTCCAGAGGCTAAACTGGGCAGGCCATATCCAGCGCATGCCTGAGTCACGGATATCCTCGAAGGAAACCCAGGGGGGGAAAGGAAAAGGAACTGGAAAAGACTTGCGGAGGACCGTTCCGGCTGGAGGACGGCGGTGGAGGAGGCCAGGGCTCGACTTGAGCTGTAGCGCCATCGAAGAAGAAGAAAGTATTACGGTCATTTCTTTCCGATAAGCAACTCACAGTGAAATGTGCCACGGTGAAACGTTTTACGTACAATTTACATGTAACCATAAGAAAATCAATGCTTTAGACACTTTAGAGTCTGAGGATATCTTATTTAATGCGTCTAGTCTGTTTGTTTATATACCATATACCTTTTTGACAGTTGAGTCCAGCGTTGTCAACATTTTTCTTGCCAGATCTAACATTTTTGGATAGGCATGTACTGTACGACAACATTATTTAGGCGACAACAGGAAGTCGCCTTTGTCACGCCTAGAATATTTCTAAGTGTTGTCATTTTTTGAGAAAACAAATCCCGCGAAATTAGGTTTTTAATTTATATCAATCAGTAAGTTCTCAGATAGTAATTAATTTAGGAGTCCAATTATTGTTCGATAAGTATCAATAGAAAACTTATTTTAAATAATTTCACCTCTTAATTATTACTATTATATAAGGATAATTAAAACAGCGTAATTATTGAATTTGGAAGGAACTATATCATTAAACCCACATTAACTGATAATATTGCTGCAGGTATTTATTAATTAAATAATTAGGATAACACAAATTATGACTAAATAAGTAGAAGTGAAAGATATAACATATTCAATATTATTTTGATGACCCAATCACATTTTTTTATAATTTACAATTGATGTCTTTTATATCGTATTTTTAGTAAAATTGTTGTCGAAACACATACCTACTACCTACTAACCTAACCTAACCTAACATTATAAATTTAAAAAAATATGTACCTACTTATCGGTTTAAAAATACAAGGACAATTAATTAACTAACCGTAAATACAAATAAGATTAAAATAATTGATAACGTCATAAGGTCATCAACACAATTTTTAAAAGTACATTTCCAAGGACACGACATTAAAAATTGATTAAACCAATAATCATGTGAGGTATTCTACACCAGACATATTGGTTTCATCATCACTCGATACTAATTCACTTTCACTACTGCTGTCAAAATCGACACTAAAAACTAAACTTTGGTCACTCATAGTCTGACAACATCTATCTTTTACCATATAATCCTCTTCCAAATGTATTGTGTGTTCACATTGTTTTTTCCAATCGTCCGGTGTTATCGTTACAAAAGCATCTTCTGTTAGCCTCTGCGTGTCAGTTGTTCGGCAATCAACATTATTACTTGCAATTCTTCTTTTCACAAGTGACCAGATAAATTCTATTGGGTTAAGATCACAGGGGTATGGTGGTAGACGAACTACTGTTGAGCCTTTTCCTTTAATCAGCTCGTCGAATAAATACTTTGGTGGTAGTTTATTTCTATCAAATATTTCTTTTAATTTTTTTAAGTAATTGTGGGAATGTTCTCCACGCAACTATGCCGTGTCTCTCTATGATAACATTTCTTTTAGAAAGGCTTTTTTTTTAAATTAAAACCCTAGCTTATGTAACCTTCGCCGTAAAAATTCTTTGCTTCCTTGAAAATCCATGCACTCTCCTAAAAAAACCAGTAAGTTTTGCAGCGTCGGAACTTGTTTGTGGACAGGATAAAGCTCCTGCACTTTTTGACGTATGGTACATAAGTCCATACTGTCCAATGCAATCTTATTTTTTCCAGGCGTTACGATTTTTGAAGAGGAGGCACTCGCTGCAGTCATTTCTTTCATGATTCTAGAAACTGTCCTTGGGATATTCTTGTAAATTAATGATACACTACGTATAAGTATCTAGATAATTTTAAGCATTTTTGTAAATTTTACATCTCCGTAATAATTGATTTAATGCCAATAATGTTTATTCTTGAAAATATTCTTCTTGCCAATTTATTATTACACTGCCAGTGTACTTAGATGATCATTTATACTTAATTATTATACCTCACAAATATTAATAAAATAGATTACAATACACACAACTATATAATATACAAACATTATTCCCAGTTTTTGGGGAAATATTTCTAGTATTACAACACTGAATTTTGACATACCTGACAATGACAGCAACCCGTGATATGGTATTGTATAGGCTCGCCTTTTAAATACGACTCTTTTTCTTCTTCACAATAAATCAAAAGTTTACTAATAATAATTCGAACATGACTTCGTATTGTTTTAGACATCTTTTGAATATAAAAAGCTTCAAATTACGTAAATTGATAGATGCGTCCAATACGACTGTCAAAAATGTAATGAATAATTTGGGGGCGTTCCTTTTTTGAAACCGGAAGTTCGATTAGCTGATTGTAGTTCACAGTTTTGCCACGTAGCCAAGATGAAGTTGCCGGACAATAGCTTGCAACATTTCCATCTGGCGTATGGTATTACCTAAATCTAGCGTTTTCCACATTGTAGACAGCTTCAAACTTCTCATAATAAAGCTAGGATTATTACTCCAAATTTGCTCTAAAATCAACATACATACTAGTATTACGTACAAACCTTACCAAGAAAAATACCAGGTGGCAGCTTCACCTGTCAACAAATATAGATAATGTATGTGCATTTGTGTGTGCCTTGCGCTGGGTTGTAGACAGATAAATCACGACAAAGAATTAATATACCTACCTATACACATAATTATTAATGCACTAGTAAATGTTACATTCACAATTATGACTAAATTTCTTACATGTATTAATTTTAAATTTTATGACCTATTAGTTGTAAAATACTTAATTATTTTTTGACCTTTCTTCTTGTATAAACGATGTTTATAATAATTGTGACACTATTTTTTTGAATTGATAGTATGTAGACAGTTTTACAATTTTGAAAACGTCTAGCATTTTATTATGTCATCTGGCTTATTTTTTTACCCCTACCTGTGGGTCTATTCTATACTTATCGACCGCTAAAGTGATAAAGTGATAAATAATATCAAACTTAGGGTAGGTTTGTATCAACATATTAGCACTTATTGTAACAATTACACGAAGTTGGTTTTTATTGTTGCAATACGTGCTATATTTTAACAGCACCTATCTTGCTGCTGTTAAAATATCGCACTTATTGCAACAATAAAAACCAACTTCATGTAATTGTTACAATAAGTGCTAATATTTTGATACAAACCTACCCTAAGTTTGATACTATTTATCACTTTAGTGTTCGATAAGTATAGAATAGACCCACTGGTATATTTTTGTAAATGGCAGTAAGTAACACTGGTTAAGTCGTTCTGACTTTATAGAGAAAATCGCGTTTAAGTGTGAAATTTAAAAAAAAAAACTTAACTTTTAAAGATTTAGATTCAATCGCGTTGGAACTCTATATGCGGACCACCTTAAAATAATTACAAGTGTGTTGAATTGTTCATAATAAATCATATTATTATGGTAAGTATTAGGTTTTAGTTTTACCAATAAAATTATAATTATTTATATACTTACCTATATATTATTATGTCTTAAGTAAATAGGTACCTACTGTAACTGTGGGGTGTTTTCCTCAAACTCCCCTTACCCTGCAACGATAAGAATGACTGCAATAAGTATGACCTATATGTACGATGCAAAGTTGACGTGAAGAGGCGCCACCCCACGGCACAAGCATTTCTTTTCATATAGTGATTTACTTATATACATACATACCACCGCGATTTTCCATAACATAACAAAGCAATGTTTATCTTACGGGAGAAAACGCTCAAGCCAGAAATGAAAATTGAAAATTTAGGTACACTTTAAACTCGCATATTGAAAAAATTGTCAACAAATTTGTCGTTTGGTAGATGCATTTATATGTAGGTAGATTGGAGAGCAATAAAAATAATTACCAATTCGGTCCACTCGCTTGAGTTTGAGTGCATTAAAAAATTGATCGCAACATGTGGTGTTCGCGCGCGGTTCACTGGGCATAAATGCGCGATTGGCGCCCTCTCGCAATTGCGTCCCGTGGCGCTGAGGGGGCGGCCGTAAACCTCATTACGTCACTGGGGTGGTTTCGTTAGTGGATGGATCATTGGATACTTCAAGTGAGAGGGCTTTATTGCGACGCGATTCTCAAACTAATATTATATTTTATCGAATATATATTTAGGATTAAAATAAGAATTAATAGGTAGGTACTCACCAGATATATTTTTTTCTTTTTAATATTGTGTATTGTTCTTATGGCTAATTATATACAAATTACATTAATAGTTATCGTTTCAAAACTAATTTGTATAATTAAGGTCGGTGTATGTATCTTAATTAGTAAGAAAACTACGTGGTATTGACCAGATCAATAGACGGAGAGTACCTACCTAGAGGACAAGCAAGAGTTCTCTTCAGATAGACGGACCAGATAAAATATGCTACAGGTTTTCTACTGATATAATTTCTCCATGCCGCAGAATACCTAGAGGGCTGAGCTAAGCTGAGGGTAGGGCAGGCGAGCACACGGAAAACGATTAGGAGGGGTTTCCATTTTGACAACATATCCATAATATTTTTTTATAGATTTTAGAGGAAATGGGGGGGGGGGGCATGGGTTAAGGAAATATAGCAGATATCACTGACTTCCACATTTACCCCGCCTACTACCTTGCACTTTTTAAAGTATATTCCCCATACCCAGATACTCCGCACTTTGAGTCTTGCTATAAACACCTGACCTGCTGCTATAGCCACAAGTCACCTAATCACCTAAGTTATTGGGGCCGGTCGCAACCATGAATGCGCGTGGCCAAACGGTCATAATTATTACCATCCCTAGTGTCCGTTTGTGTCGTCCGCGCTATAATGTATTTTAAACATGCCACATAAGAATACATATCAGACCAAATATTGGATGCCAGTTGCCAGATGCCAGATTGAGGGATCAATCCTTTGAGAAAGCTGTACGATAGCCAAATCACCCAGTTTACGATCTTCGGGCATGATGAAGAAGAAGAAGTTTAGTAATATTCCATTCATCTCAATAATTTGTATTTTTTTTTTGTCATTATTCGTTCAATTATATTATTATGTCATCGTGAAACCAACAGTGAAATTTTTATCTGATAAATCAAATATTAAGTATTAGTTTTAGAATATAGGTACATAGTAAATTGGAGTTACGGGATGCTAGCATAGTGTGGGAAGACGCGAGAATATTAGTATGCTCTAACGGAGTAGCGGACATGTGTGTAAGCAAAAAATATACTTACCTAAATAATAATTATTGTTTGTACAATAATAAATTATTTTCCCATTTTCGTGAAGTTTTAGAGGCGCTGTAAATTCAAGCACTTGCTATAGGTCCTTTTAATCACAGTGATGATTGATTTTGATTGAATTTATTTTGTTTGAGGAAAGTTGACTTTGTTCAAAGCTATTTTATTATTTGATTTTCTTTGCTTTACAGAAGATAATAAGTATTATAGGTCACAGAAATTAGAATTCACAGAGTATGTAGGCCTTTTATTATTGAATAGAAAATGCAAGTACCTACTACCGATTAGAGTTTGCAATTCCTAAAACCATTATCCCGGGGTCCCACTCATTTTTTTTGATCGAAAATCCCGGTATTACGAGATTAGTTTTTACATTATTTTCATCTCAAACAACGTAGGTACTGTGTGCACTAAAAGACAGTATAACTTGAAGAATAATGATTTTTTATTACTAAATCGTTGTCAAAATTTCGATTGTATACCTATTGAAGAAGTGCTCATGGCCGTTGTATCGAGTCTGAAGGCAAAAAAATAAGAGAAAATAATTAAAATAGGGGTTTTCTAGATTTGATTTAACGGTTTATATATAACTACTTATATCTATGAGAGTATTAATTTTTATTATAATGTTGATTCATCATAGATTTTAAATAAGAAAATGAATAAATTAGATTGCTTCAAAGACAATGTAAAGCAACTAAATGTCCGTCTGTCTTTCATTCATATTATATATTACTTCCACTCTTCCACACCAGTGTCCAGCCGTACTTTATATATTGTAGTACAATATAGGTATACTGTGTTTTATTCATTAAAATTTTAATTGAAAACAAATAAAGTCGAAATACTATAATTTGTATACCTTCGTAGGTACTATAATCTAATCAGCATAGAAAATAATCACAACACAACACTGTAAATTCCACATCGATGAAGCAATGAAATATTGCCTTCAAATGACAGAATTTATCGAACAATAGCTAAACGGTGTTGTTTTTATTTATAGTCTCCTCCACATTTATCACCGAATCGACAGCAGATTGCATTATGTTGTGTGCGATATGTTTTATCGAATTTATCACCTCTATAAAAATGAATTACTTCACGAATGAGTTAGCAACGACAAAATACTAGTAGCACATGTTCCAGGATTATTTTTCACTTGAATTGCCAAACATACTTTGAAATATTTCCTATATATTATCAATAAAACTATTAACTATTATTTTTATTCAACGAATTATTTACAAGATTTAAGAATGTAGCATTATTTTTATTAAACATAGGTACATAATTTTTAAAACACTTCTGAAAAAATATAATCCCAATAGAAAAAATCTTTTTTGAGAAAAATACGACACCCAGCAGGATCGAACCTGCGTCTCTCGGGAGTCACGCCCGCGCACATCGACCACAATGCTATAGGTATTACATCTAAATGCGACAAAAATGTAGCTAATGGCTCTTACAATACTCTTCTGAAGCGCTTTCAAATTTAGTTACTATTGGCAATCGGCTTTTGTATTTTTAAATCAAAGTATTATTAATTTAATTACTAACCGACATCCCTGATCGGTTCAGATCAAAAAACATTTTTTTATTGATTATATATTTTCTCAGAAGTGTTTTCAAAATTATGTATGTTTAATAAAACTATTTTTGGCAATAATTATTGACGATTTTATAGTACTTTTTCTTCGGCCATATATACCCCTTAGTTGGAGCATATGGACACCACGCGACGCCTCCAAGAATCCTTGTCACTCGCCAGTCTTGTTGCTTCGCTCCAGGTCAAACCAGCATCCCGTAGCTCCCCCGTATACACTCTCTCTATGGATGGTATTTAGCGGCCTTCCAGGATGCTGGTCGGCTTGAAGAACAAGCAAGACAGGTTGAAATTCTCTTTTGGCATCCGCAGCACGCGGCCGAGCCAGGTCCAATGTCTCTAGCGTGAAAGCCTAAAATGAGTTAAAGATTATTAACTTTATTACTTTATTGTAAAACATTAATTTTATTTAACAAAAATAATTTGGAAACTCGTCAGAAACATACCTATTAAAAAAATATGAAGCCGGACAAGACTCAAACCTGCATCCATCAGATTTTAGCCAATGTGCTTTACTATTTTAGCCACCTGCGTCTTACTTAATTAGGACAAATTTAACTAATAATCATGAACTGAAGCACTTTACAAATTTCACTAATATTTGCGACAGGATTTTGTGATTTGAATCAGGTACCAAAAATAATGTAGAATAGTGTCAGATTCTTGTGGCAGTGTAGGCGACTCATTTAGGTGTTCGTACCTATCGTTACTTTCAAATGACACTAACACTGTTCTAAAGTGATTTCGTCATAACCGTAATGCCAGAAGAATCTGTCCTTTCTTTACTTATTTGGATTACCAGCCAGCATCAAGATCTCTCCAAATTTTAGTCGATGGCTAAGGATTTTTTTTCCGACCATGTCCGATCTTTATAAAAACATATGGGCCTCCACAGCGTGGAGGTTTGTATTAACAGATTTTGTTTTTACGAGAAATGGATGTCAGCCACTTGCTCAACCTATTAGGTCCATACTCTGACTCACACACAAATTGAAAAACAATATGTCGTGTAGATACTTGTTAGACCCAGGATTCGAACCTGGGACCCAGGACGCTATAGTCCGACGCTTAAGCCGCGTGGCCATCGTGCATCTGAGGATTTAATAATTTTTTTTTATTCAACGAATAATCCACAAGGTTTGAGAATGTAACATTCTTTATTGAACAAAGATAATTTGGAAACACATCAGAAACTTACGTAATTAGAAAAATCGATAGCACAGAAAAACCTTAAAAATAGCTGCCCTTAGAATTGGTGTTTTTAGACTTATCAACATATTCACGCCGTACACGGAATATTTAAAAAGCGATGAAGTGGGATATAAATCAACGATTTTCAACATAACGATAAGCTACGGAATCCGTGATTGCCCATAATTTTTGCTTAAAAATCGAATTTAACTCGCAATATAATATAGTTTTGTTTTTACAGAGGATGAACTTACCATACTTGTTTTTATCTCTAGAACAAATTTAAGGGATGGGTTGAAGTAAGCAGTATAGATAGGGTATAGTGGGGAGGAGATGAGAGGGGAGGTAATGACCCGTGAACCATTATGTAATAGGTGATCAGATGTCACGTGACCTCTGTTCTACTGCACGGACTGCACCCCTTTGAACTCAAATCAATTTTCGATGTTGAATTACCTATCTGAAAGTGAACTTAATTTTATTAAAAAATGTGTAGGTAATAATTTCATTATTGATGACTATGTTGTTGTTACGGATCGAAAGTATTAATTTAACTGTACATAATACAACATCTATAATAATATTATGATCGTATTTAATACCTTCTTGACTGTTGGGACCACATAACTAAATATCATCATCATAATCATCGTCAGCCTGAATCTATCCACTACTGGATGAAGGCCTCTCCAAGCTGAGACCACTCCTCATTGTCCTGTGCGTTGCGTTGCTACGTACTTCCGCAGAAATATATCATTTCGATCCAGCGGCCTCTAGGTCTACCTTGCGGACGTTTTGCACCTCTTAGATACCACTGGATGACTAAATTTGTCCAACGATTGTCGTTTCTTCGAGCTATGTGTCTAGCCAATTTCCATTTGAGGTTTTTAGCAAACTCTATTTACATCGCAAACCCTTAACTGTTCCCTTATCCACTCATTCCTCTTCTTGTCTTTTCGAGTTATGCTCGGCATGCACCTCGCCATACCACGTTGTGCTACTCTAAGTTTCTGGGTCTCTCTTTTACTTAGGATCAATTTTTCACACGCATATGTGATTACGGGAAGCACACACAGGTTAAACACAGTGGGACTGATTACTAATCCATATTATGATTCAGCTGTCAGCTTCAATGGCATTCAGCGATATGAAAAACTTGTGTTAGTGGAATTATTATCTCAGGAGTTGGGAAATTATAGTGGTGCATATAAATATAATATTTGCGACAAAAAAGCTCAAACAAAACAAATAATGAAATGGGTATACATACTATGTATTATACAAAATAACGTCAAAGATACAGCTATATTATTTTACAATAACCAACATTATTGTGAACAAGAATATTCCACAGAAATCGTTTAGAACCATCACACTGCAGCGGTGCTCCAAAAGCGATCTACGCACATGGCGAGAAGCACGAGGCGAGGCGATGGACCGAGGGAAGTCGCGCGACCTTGTGCTTTCCCAATGTCCTAACGCTGGGGCGTGACAGGGTGAAGTAAGTTATCTTGAGAGAAATCGATTCGAAATTACAGTGACTTTCTGGGGACATCTATCGGCTGAAATGTGAAAGGTTCAATTTAGTAAATTTGTACTGGTAATTTGCTTACCATAAGTCATATAATATATCAGAACATAATAGTACAACGACATTATAATTTATGTGCCAGTGCGTGCGGTTTCTTCTTCTTGTAGGGATGCTGTTGAAAAATACGCATATATATATATGTAGGTACCTACTATTTGCTACATATTACACTTAGGGCTTTGTACCTTTGTAATTATTTGAATCTTGGCTACTAGGACTTGGCTACTGGAACTAATTGAATCTTGAATATTAATAATATGGATTCTGTGTTAAAGTGAAGTAAAATTCACCATACGATTGCATGCATACATTAATTATTACACACTATGAAGATTATTTCTGGGGGTTCAGAGCGGGTACACGTAAATTGTACGTATTACATTTCACCGTATCACAGTTCGCCGTAAGCTTTCATACAGGAAAGAGATGTCCGTATACTATACGGTCATCTCTATTATAGCACCGAGATGAAGAAATTACGCGTTGTTCGTGGAGCATTTCAGACAATAATGTTCCAATTTTATAAGATCCTAACCTGTAATGATGATTGATGCCTTTCAGATCCAGTGATTGTAGTCATATAAGATAGGATAAGTAAATGCTCAGAATATCAGTCCTATACGACATTTGTTTTACCACGGGAAAAACTTAGCTATAAATAATTGCAGTTCTCAGTTACCAACGAATACGACAAAATATTCATCAGAATCACCACCGCCTTGCGCTACAAAGAATTTTCCAGAGTTTTTGCAAGGCCGTTTCATATGCCTTGGCCTCGAATTCAAATTAGCAATACGCGATGCGGGTAGACGAATGGTTTTCAATAAGTCATCTTTCTCAGCCGCCACAATTTTCATTTGACTAGCATCAAATAGAGTAGTTTGCATGCCAAAGTACTTAAAGAAACATCGATAGTAAATGCGAGGTATCCATAAAGACATCTAGAGAAAGGAAAACAACCCCAACCTAACCAAACTTAACCTAACCTAACAAATAATCCAGGAATTATATTGGCTATTTTCATAATTTGCTAGCTTCCTATAAACCGACAAGAACCGTGTTTTATTTAGATATGATTTTTTTCTCTTTATAACGGTCTTTAATATACGAGCATAAATTTCCGATGCAACATTACATGGTGAAGTATGATACGGTGAACTGCATACGTACAAATTTCTGGACACGGTGCAGAGCATCTAC
This sequence comes from Rhyacophila brunnea, assembly GCF_057557595.1. Classification (NCBI taxonomy): domain Eukaryota; kingdom Metazoa; phylum Arthropoda; class Insecta; order Trichoptera; family Rhyacophilidae; genus Rhyacophila; species Rhyacophila brunnea. The sequence goes on along the minus strand of NW_028232806.1, from coordinate 33,951,171 downwards.
AGATTCTACAGCATCTATTTACAATACACCACTGACAGTTACCTACTAGAGACATCGTTTGTCAAACACTACCGCCTGTTCCGAAATAATGAATTTAGTATGAGCAGAACTAGGTGTCAATAAACGAGGGCCTGTTTATACCTCAGATACTGCATCAATCAAGAAAGAAAATTCATGAAATATTATTTTTCACCATGTTGAACTATTTGAAACAGACAAAAATACCACTGCAATGTATATTCTGTAATAGTGTAATACCTACCTGGTGATTTGAACTGGTGCTTAATGAAAGGGGAGAATTAGAGATGTGAACCACTGGACCGTGGGTCGCACGCGCGTGTCACTCCGCAGACCATCAGCCACGCGACTCCCTCAAGTACCATCTGCCGTTGGTAATAAATACCATGGCTTGGGTAAAAATAAGCCACCGCAAAGATCAAATGGATTCTATAAAATGTACTTATCGTCTCTTATCACGCGATCCGTTTTAGCTGACATGCTTAGATACTTAATTTCTGTATGAAAGGTTTTATAAAAGTACTTACCTACATTTCCATGCAAGAACAACTTAAAAAATATCTGATATTTAAAAATAAAACTTTAAAAACATAATTATTTAGGTTTTATAACTGATAAATGGTTTTATTTGAGCTGAAATTTTTCAAGATTACATTTTTTGAATACGTGTGCATCAAAGTGACAGATGAAGAAAAACAAATGATAAACGAAAACAAAAAAAAAACAGATTTGAAAACAGAACAAAAGTGTCGTATTCTTTTGACCAGTGTTGCCAACTGTATAAGCAGGTAAGTCTCATAGACTATGCAATATTTTTTCACCGATGCTTCAAATAGACTCTATGACGATCGGTCATATATATGTCGAAAAACCCGTTTCTTATGTTGGCGTCCTGTGTCACAGGGTGTCACAGAGTGTAAATACGATGTCATAGCTGTCATACAATATGTATGTATAAATGTCGGAATGGCATAGATTTGATCATAGACACTAAAACGCTCTTAGCATATATGTGCCCGATCGTCATATAGTCTATTTGAACCTTAACAATGCATACATATTAAAATGGAAATAATTACAAGATAAAAAGAACTTTTTATATACAACGTTTTTAAAATTTCTGTTGAATCATATAAACTTGACTTGACTAGCTTAAACGATCGAAAAAAATTGTAGGTACTTGTTAGAAATAATACTAAAATGTCATATTGACATGTCATATTGATTTCCATAGTAACGCAAGTAGGTATATATTAATAATTTAGTTGCTAGGACCCCAGACTCCTAGCAACCAATAATGGTGTCGAAATAACTTTTCATACAAAACAGAATTAACTGAAAATGAATTCAATTCTACTTAAAGATGGCTAAAAGTATTAAAAAATGCATTGGCATCGTGTTCTGATAATATATTCTAACAGTTTCAAATGTCTAGCTAGTCGGGAAGTTAGTTAAAAATCGATCGCAAGATTTGTACCGGACAAAGAACCACCGGACAAATAAGAATACGAGCTAAGAAAAAAGTTGTAAAATTAACGAACCGAAGCGGTCGATAATTTTCTGAAGATATTGACATATTTATCAAATTTTATATGTATTTTCGTAGCTCTGATGGTCAAATTATTTTTTTCGCGAGACGGAGCGATGATTTTACCGATTTTACGAACCGGAACGGAACTCCGGTGCGCTCCGGTGCATTTCAAGTCTTGCATAATATTGTATATCATAAAAATGTTGGACTGGATGGGATTCAAACATCTTTCCAGTGGCGGTTTACCAAGACGCAGATGATGCGATCACTTCGTCAGAAAATATCATAATATACCTACAGTGTAAAAAAATCAATTAAAGCATTAAGTATAACAATGAAACGGAGGGTAAAAAAATGTAAAAATAATTATTATTAGGCATTTGTAACACTCAACGATGGTTTATTGCATGGCCATTTTTTTGCAAGAGGGCCACCAAAACAGTCAGTGCATCAGGTCTCCGCGCACATAAACTGCCACTGAATATACACACCATTTGCAAGATTATATGGTTAATTAATTTGAAATAAATCATTGGGGATAGCCTCGCGTATTAGAAAAAGTCTTGACAAAACCTTGAACGTGTGGTTTGAACACGCTTCTTTCGATAGCTGGTGGCCCGAAGAAGCTTTAAAAATATATTTATTAAATCCTGGCAATACCTACAACAATACAAGGGGGGCCTCCAGCCATGTCAGTGCCTCGGGCCTCGACGTACATTTGTAAAACCATCGCTACATCCTTCACTTGCCAAGGTGTTTTGGTTACGAATCAGAGCTCCCGAGATTCGGAATCAAGAGTTTCGAGTTCAAAAATATTTATCTATATAAATATATTATCAGGGGTTAGGGGTTTTCTTCCGGTTCTATGTCCAGCTCTGGCATTTAATTAGAACCTATGCATGATATTTATAATGTCATAATAACAGATTTGCAATTTATAAAAAGTCAGACGCCATTTTAGGCGCATACTGACTGACGAACAGCCTCAGGCAGCTCATATCACCGTCAACGTCATGCGAAACAGCCGCGCGCAGCACCCTTGAGCATTGATAAACCGATAACGATTGGATCGGTCGTGTTCAACGCCCGGGCGAGCCGCGTAGTGACTGACTGAGCATTTTGCCTTGCGAGGCTTTTACGTATATTATCCATGGCGAAGCTGCCTCGCTACCACGCGAGGCTGCTCGCTTAGTCAATACGCTCCTAATGGCTTTTTGTACAATGGATATCTGGCAATTTATCTTCAAAAATACTATAAATAATATGACTGTTTGTTATACCTAGTATGTGGAAACGAACTCAAAACACGTATTTTTAAACTTACGACCATACAAATATAAACTTGGAAATATTGAATAACTTGGGCACCAGAATTATGTTTTATTATGCAAAAGTACCTACTCGTAAATCAAACTGCATATTTAAATGGCCAATGTGTTGTCATTTAAAATGCATCCCTCGCGAAATATTAATTAATCGTACAAAATGTATTCATTGCGCTGAAAATAAAATAAATAATAATATAAACCCTTATTTAGCGAAAATGACAAAGCAGCGTTCAACAAACTACGCCCCGTCACATTTTTTTCATTCGACTTATTATTGTCAAATCAGTTTCCGCATCAAGTCTTACTAGGTTGGGGGACACTGGTGGCAACATTCAGTGGCGTAGGTAAAATCCTTTCCGGTATACATGTTATATTCTCGTGTTAAACAATAATAATGGTGTGTCTATAATCCGTGGAAGGTCATGGCTTCATCCAAAGACTTTTTCCATCCCAGATGTTGCTGCGGACGATACTCTTCATCACATGAACATAGAACAAAGAACAAACACAAGGTTGCGTTATTTACCAGACCTGCAGCGCATATAATATATCGCATTTGTAGTGGAAAGTAAGATTAGTTTTACCACGATTACAAAATATAAAATAGAATAAATTGTGATGAAAGACGTATAATACTTATATAATTTAACGGTTCGTGTCTTTTTCGTGGAAGCCAGCGGCAAATAAATTTTGAAAATAGCCGATATACGGGATTATTTATTAGATTAGGTTAGGTTAGGTTAAAATTCTTGAATTCATGAATTCTTGCTGAAGTCAGCTATGAAAATTGCCGCTGTTCCCGCTTGGCTTCCAATAAAGTTTACTAGTAAACATACTTGTACCAAATAAACGAATCAAGTCGTTAGATAGTAACCCCAGATTGCATTCAAGCGGAGCTTTCCATAAAGAATTGTTGCGAAATATAGTGTAATATAAGTAGAAAATGTGAAAAATTCTGTTAAGGTTCTATAGTTTTATCTCTATTTGACAAAAATCTTCGAACATTATTAATCGAAGGGTGATTTATGCGCTATTCACGTCCTCAAAAACGAGGGATAAGTAATGACATTTTTCTTCGAATGATAAATGAAAATCAAAATTATACCTACATACAATTTGAAAACTCGCCATAATAGAGTGGTTCACAAGCATAATGAAACAAGTCCATTCTGGTTATTTTTGAGTAAGCTAGATTCAAACATAATATTTGAGTATTTTTTATTCTGTGGGTACCTATGACTTCCCTTACATAATAACATAAATGTACTCAAAATAACACTTTAGAATTACAATCCCTTACAAAATTATAAATACTCAAATATCATGTTTGAATCTAGCTTACCCAAAAATAACCAGAATGGACTTGGTTCATTATGCTTGTGAACCTCTAATATATAAACAAAATTTTCTACGCCACTGCAATACCGAATGTCAAACTGTGATTTGTATTGATTCGAAGCTATGGTGCGAAATCAATTGGCAAAACAATCACCACTCAGGCGTGTTTTATTTATGTTTAACTTTTTCGCTTTGTTGACATAACAGTTTTAGAAATAAATTTTATTATCTACATATAAGTATTTAATGTTTTTCATTTTGTAGTAGGTAGGTAGTAAATCGTTTTTTTAATACGTTTATAGAAACCTGTTTCAGACACATTCGCCTATTATTAAGACTAAAAACATAATAATTTACGCAGGCACTTAGAAACTTAAGTTCGGCTTAATCTAAATATTTGTCATATTGTACCTACATACATGGCTGTATTGCATTTTTACAATCACAGGTTAATTAACAGATATATGTATTGTACTTAATTTATGGAAGAACTTGTTTTGATCATTTTGACATAGGTACAATACAGGTACCTATATAAACTAAACAGATTATGGAACCCATGGAAAATTTCAATGCGTAAATATGTCAGCATTGCAATGTATATTTTAATAAGATTCTTCTTAAATAATTAATAAAATTCAATAATTGCATTTTGACTTGGAAGTAAAAAAAATGTTACAACGATTGACATAAGTAGGTACTTAAGCCTTAAGCGTATTGCAGTCAATCTACGCCTATTTTCGAAGCTTGACCTAAATTAATAGAACTTCTACTCCATTATTTTATTTTTCTCTGTGATAAGATAGGTAGGTACGTCAGAAAAATAATTTAAAAGTCATGGTTGAATTAAAAATGTAACACAAATATAATTAGATATTTTTTTTTAAATATTGCTTAGACCTTTTCCATCCAAACACTGGTGTACTAGGATACCATTACATATATTAGATACCTATTCTAAGAAGCAATAATCACTGGAAAAATCTAGTCATCCAGTGTTACCGAAAATATAGAAAACATCCGAAGGGTAGACCTAGAGGCCACTGAATCAACAAAGTAGTTAAGTTTGTAAGTGGCTACGTAATTCATAGAACCGACAAGAATGGAATGAGATTCGGGAGGCTTTCATCCAATGATGGCTTAATCAGAGTTGATTATTTTGGTATAATTATGGGGATAAACAACTCAATCCGTATCAGCATATTGATCGGCGATATTAAATAACTGACCGCAAGTATAAATTACTTAATATCCATTTCCTGTACTGTCCAATTATGGCGAACTCAGTAAATAGCTTACTGCAATTATAATTTCCGCAATTTTCTATTTTTCCACATAGCCAGATATATCCAAAGACGTAAACTCCATATAGAGTAGCTGACTCAATTATAATAATTTCCTAAATACTCTTTTCAAGATATTATTTTGATTGTGAGTAGGTACGTCAATAAATAGCGGATCATAGTTCATTGAAGATGTCACTCGAATATTAGTTCCCGGTCTGTTAGTATCTCAGTCTCTGTATCGCTCCACACAACATCTAATTCTCGGACTCGGACCTCGGAACAGTATCATAAGTATTGTAACATAACTAGTGTAACATACTATTGTACCGACTGTTTACGCTGCAAATGAAACCCGCTCCTCAATTCATCAGAGCAACCACCAACTCTCGATCTCTTCACCCACCATACCTGAAACCCACATAATTTATTTTACATAATTGTAAGGCGATCCACACACAGAGAATCGACGCGAATTAAATAAAATCTGAACCCATAAAATCTAAACTAAATCAATTAAGTATTTATTTGAAGTCGCACACAAACGCGATGTATTACGTTATATAATTAAAAGGTGAATATCGACTCAATAGTGAAATACTGAAACCATCTAAACTCATTGAATAAAAATGTCAACTAGCAGTGATTTTGAAGTAAAAATATTGGATTGGAAAATATTTGAAGTAAAAATATTCAAAGATGATGATGATTATATTTGAAGACAATATCCACAACAATTGAAAGAACGCAGACTATGAATGAAGAGGAAAAAAACAATCATTTTGATTTGGGGCCAGCGAAGGTTGAATGAACGAATATACGGGGTGTTCCGTAATAACAGTTGACGTTAGATTAAAAAGCGAATTGCAGTTGTCGCGCCCTGTTACGCGACATTCGCATTGTGTACCGTCGCTGATGATGATGGTGATTCTGATTGTCAACCGGAGCAAGTGCACCCTATTGTTTCGTACCCTCCCCGAAAACGCGCGGGGTGGACGGGCGTGTGCCACTGTGTTTTTTAATCGTTAAAAAATGAGACCGATTTTTATTACTTATATTTTGATTATTAATTGACTATTTAAAATAAAAATAGTACATACATAAATATATTAAAACATGATAAAAGGAATTGTTCGTAATTTTTAATGGTAGGCTGTAAACTGTATTTATATATTATGTTACACCGAATGTGCGAAATTGACTATTACATGAAATGGGCAAAATTTTGGCTAATTCATGTAATAGTCAAGCCTGTTGCCTTATTCATGAATTAGGTAATTTTTCTGCTGAGTACATGAATTCGCCACGGTATGGAATTCTCGAACTGTCAACATGACAGAAGAAAAAGTAAATTTAATACGGATGGTTTTATTAGTTATAATTGGACATAATATAATATTATTATTATTAGGTTAGGTTAGGTTAGGTTTTGTAATTCTGAATTAAATTATTCAACTGAATGTCCATTTTGAGGTTAGCTATCAAGTGTCAACAAACTATCACAAACATTCAATCGACCATTGCACAATTGATACCCAAGCACGAATCAAATCGCGAAAATACTTTTCAATAAAATTCTTCCGTTATCATATTATAGTTCTAGAATTTTTTTGCGCATAGTAAATGGATATGAACGTCATTGTAGTTATTGGTTGGTATATTTTTATATTATAATCAATGACATTTGACACATTTGTTTAGTTACAAAAAACACCACGGAGCGCGATCATCTATTTTGACCATAGATAATATAAATGTACAAATGTACACAAGACATGAAGTAGGCAGAAAAATTACTGCCGATTTCACGCACTCTCTAGATATTTTGTCTAATTTTGCCCATTTCATGTAATATTCAATTTCGCACATTCGGCGTAACATATATAAGAGTCCCATTAATATTTTCTCCAAATCGGAACAAAATAAAATAAAAAAATAAGAATTATTACATATTGAATAAAAAACACTCACTATTGTACCTAATTGAAGGCAATTAGGAATGGTCTAAATCTGATATTAATCATTTAGTTTTGACCGTTCATATAGTCTAAAAAGTTAAGTACTTACTTATCATTTTAGAATCACAATCAGACGTTTTGAAGCTTATATTACATAAAGAAATAATACCTATGCCAAAGACAAACACATTTTTCAATGTTTTTACGTGTTATTATAAACACAGACCTACAGTATGACCACGCCTGTACAGACTGTGCGCTCCAAAACCACGAGTGACGTTGTGACATAACTGTGATAGTGTGTGCGCGAGTGACTTGGCAGTCAAAAGTGCGGGACTTTCCGTTCCGTTATTGCCCGGAGTTCTAAAATCCTACCCATCCGAACAAAGACTTTTCATTACAGTCCACTTAAATTATTGCTAAATAATATTATTTATAATACAACTAATATAACTCATGGCAATGTACTGCGTTAGACCGGTTACTATATATTTTATCAAGTATTTTTTCTGCAATGATTTTAATCCATAAACTTTTCAAGAAAGGAGATGAAAAACTTGATTTTCCCAGACAAATAATAATATAGTACAAATTTGAACCATCCCTACATAACCTAGCATTTTTTTTTTTAATTTTAATGGCTACAAAAATCAGTCTCACTTTTTCCGTTGCACCGCTCAGAACTAATAAGTCCCACTGCGATATTAAAATGTATTGTCGTGTGTCGCACCATTATCGGGACTGACTTTTATTATTAGAGGCTCGCGCTCCGCCAAATTATAGATTACAAGCGGGAAGATAAATATTTTGACATGTTCATCGCACTGAGAAATTGTCGACTCTCAGCCATTGTCTGTGACATTTGCAATCATAACTAGACATCTCGAATGTCGACATCCAAATAGTCACCCAATGACATTTCTTACATACCAGGTTTATTACGTATTATTTAAAGTTGATTCTTAGAAAATTAGTGGGGAAAAACGGCAGGAAGCTTTTAAAATGTGGTACAGGAGAAAGAATGCTACGATTTCCATAGACAGCATAGTGCATGAACAGTTATATTCATAGGAAATTATGGTTACATGTAAATTGTACGTAAAACATTTCACCGTGGCAGTGACGTCCCTAGATAAAATGCCGCCCCATGGCTCATTTTTTATCACCCTTTCATGAGTCCAATATCTAAGAAATTTGTTGTCAGGATGCATTACAGACAAAATATCAGATTAATTATTCGCAAATCTGCACGTGTCGTTTCTGGTCACCAAGGACGTTGAAGGGCAACGAAAGTAAACTAGATATCGCGAACCCAACAAAACCAGTGAGCTATTTTTTTAATGAAAAGATATTTTCGTTATTAATAAGTTTAGGTAGCTATTTCTATATATATTCCAAATGATTTTCTTCGATTTGCCGCCCTTCGAGTAACTGCCGCCCACAAGCGATGCTCAATCTGCCTACCCCCACGGGACGTCGCTGCACCGTGACACAGTTTGCCGTGAGCTTTTTTATCGCAATGAGATGAACTATACGGTTTCCAATTTTATTAGATTCAATATGAACATTTATTCAATTCTCATATCTGGTTTTGGCAAAATTTATGAATTCAAGAATGAAAATCTAACCTAACCTAACCTGATAAATAATATCGGCTATTTTCAAAAATTGTTTGCTGCTAAAATGTAAACTGACAGAACCGTGTTTTATTTAGACATGAATTTTATGTCATTACTATACGACCCAAAGAGGTTGGACGGTCTTTAATATACGACCATATATTTCCGATACTAAATTTCACGGTGAAGTGTCATACGGCGAACTGCATACGTACAAGTTTCCGGACACGGTTCACCACTGAGTCAGATAGATTGCTTAATTGGGAAAACACGCTTGAATTCAATGGATTCAGATTCGCGTCCCCTCGGGATAAGTACCTACATATTTTTAATTCTGAGTTTCCAAATTATGTATTTTTAATATTGGTTTAATCAAATAAATAATTTATATGTAATATTAATTAATAATGTCATTTTCTTAAAATACACAAACTTGTCTGTCCGTTGTCGTAAAAATAATTTTCTCTCAGAAGGAATACAAATATTTGCATTTATATGAAGTATAATATTATGCTTACATACATTCAAAACAAACTGCGTTTACACGTAGGTAACTGGGGATATTCTGTCCTACCTATTTCACAATATTACGTAGGTATACACAATGTCTACGGTCGGTAGATATTAAGTTCGTATACACTATACAGAGTGTAGGAGAAGTCAAGAAAGTAGATATATTTCATTTTATTATATTTATTTAGTTTAATATTTTTGTATCATGTCTGTACTACCTGTAACGGTGTAAAAAACTTTAATATATTCAAATTCTGAATTCAATAATAAATATAGTTATGTAGGTACCTACTGATTGTAATATTTTAAATATAAAAGAATTATTAAAAAATCGGTGTGTGTACATATGTACGCGCGTTAGAAGTTATACTTCTTTGGCGTAACAAAACAAAAACAAAACTTGTGATAAGATTCTTCGATTCTTCGATTAGCTCTTAATTATGTTGTTAAATTAAACACTCAAGAAAAAGGACCACTTATTGGAACGCCGTTGGTTTATTTCTATACACTTTAATTTATATTACTAAATTATATATTGTTTTCTCGTTGTTTTTATTTTTAAAGTGCCAAATGTCACTGACGTTTAATCTTTTGTTTACGTAAGGAATTGAAAATGGCTGACAATAATAAATTCACTGCCTAGGCAACGAAACAATTTTTAGCTATAATATTATACTGTATAATTGTCACGATTGCAGTATCACACTGTGGCGTAAAGGTAGTGCGTTCGGCTGATAACCGAACAATCGAATGCAACAGTTCGAATCCAATCGAGTGAGTTTTTTTTTTGTGTGAAAAAATAAATTATGTGTTACATGTCACGCCAAAAATACACTCTAATCTGATTTTCCAAACGCGCCAAAAGAAGTATAACTTCATTCTCCTAGGCTAGATACTAGATCTAATGGCTAAGTACACGAGTAGTCTCGTTGACTGTCCGTCCCTTAGTGACTAGAGAATGAAATATATATTATTGCCCAAACCAACTCAATGACTGGAGCCAAAATGGTTACCAAGAATGACTAAAGCGTCAATTACATTGAGCTTCTTTACGAGCTGTTTGTTGGCAAATTTATAATCTGCCTGTAAAGTCGCATAGTGTAATCATCGAACAAGCTAAAATGTTCGATGATTACACTGGGCGACTTTACAGGCAGATTATAAATTCGCCAACAAACAGTTCGTAAAGAAGCTCAATGTAATTGAAGCTTAAATGATTTAATCTATGATTTAAACAGAAACATACAATAATAACACGAAACAAAAATTTGATCATAATAAATACAATTACTAATTAGCAACTTATACCTACTATGTCCGATCCTAATAATATGATTATATGGGACTCCACGGAGTGGAGTTTTGTAGATGTAGTTTGTAGATTGAGAAATGGATGTTAGTCACTTGCTCAACCTATTATTATTTAAAATATTTAAAATTATTTATTTATTTAGAAATCAAAAAAAATTGAGTAGCGCAACGTGGCATGGAAAGGTGCGTGTTGGGATTATCAAGTAAAGTTCACAAAAAAACCAATCGATAAGGAAACAGATAAGAGTACGCGATATGATAGAGGTCACTAAATGGATAAAATGGCAATGAGCTCGACATGTCGTTCAGAGAGTAGACAACTGCTGGACAAATGCCGTCATCCAGTGGTAGCGTGTAGTGCCCACAAGGTCGCCCTAAAACCCGTTGGATAGACGAACTTATAAAGTACTTACGGTGGATGTACATGGCAGCAAATAACTATGGACCGAGAAGAGTGGAGGGAACTAGGGGAAGCCTAGTGGATCGACCCCGGCTTATGATGATTTATTTTATTAGAAAAGAAGATTATGGCATTATAGCTACCTATTGGCCAATACATAATAAAATACAATACAAAATTATAAACAATATGAAATTATAAATAGTCATGAAAAGAATATAATATAGACTTAATTCGTAATAATTAGGGATTCCAATTCCGGGATCCCGAGCTATTTTCGGTACCTATGAATCCCGGGATTGATAAACATAATCCCGACACTTTCGGGATTGATTTTTTTATAATTTTTTATGGAAAATAAAATAAAAACTAAAATATAACAGAAAAAATACTAAAATTGTAATCCCGAAATCCCGGGATCAGAATTTTGGCTCGGGATTGGATTCCCTAGTAATAATAACCAATATAAATCATGAAAGAAGAAGAGAAAGTAAGTTCTTTAGTAACCCGCTCTTTCCTGTGTGCACACCTTCGTCAGCTGAATGCAGAACTATTCTAACTCACATTTGAAATACTTTACAAAAGTGTTTCTTGAAACTACATAGTCAAGTTATTTATAAATAATTTATACCCCTTTTTTCATAAATAGTTCTAGTAAATTATGAAGACATTTTTTTATATATATAATTGAAGTAGGTTGTTCCAAAGAACTCCCTTCCAAAAAAAAAATTGAATGTGAGTTAGAATAGTTCTACATTCAGTGTATATAACTAATTTAGTCTCAGATATATAAGTGAGACAATGGCAGGTTAAATGTCTCAAAAATGGAAGACACCTAATTACTTAAGAGGCACGTTGTCACTAAAAGAGGATCAGAAAACATCAACTAAGGTTGTTTGAACTTGCAGCACTATGAAACTGTGAAAGTAAGACAGCAAAGAAAATGTATAATAATTATTACTGATAATGGTGAGTGTATAAGATTTTTTTTCTATTATTTCCCAAGTCTATCCATTATTGTTTCAAAATTTAATAGAAACGTGGACTATGTCCGTAAATATAGCACCCCGTATAAACCACCACATTCATAGGTAGTGGCTTCGGTCCATTAGTGGAATTAAACCACCCACTCCCCCTTAAAAGCCTTTCTCCCCTCTCCTTACCTCATGGCTCGCCGTGGCAAGGGTTGCGGTACTCGCTTCATTCTCCACACACTGCCGGATTTATATGAATTCTATTTCCAGCTGCATTATAATTTTGTTGAAAATTCAAATTTTATTCAAATTTAAAATTCAAATGTATTTTTATTTTTTTTTACATACGGTAAACATTACAAATTATAAATTTAAGACGTTCATAACATGACATTTAAAAACAACGAAATATTATTAAAACAGTGTAACGAAGAAAAGAATATAACATACAGTATCACAAAAACAGTCAAACATGTCCACCTCTAATTTAAATGCGACTTCTGAATGTCAAACAACACTATTTACAAAAGTGCATCTTTACAGGAGAGCCAAAAAACGTTTTTTTAGTTTCTTGTACGAGTAACTCAACAAAGGATATGTTTATTTAAAACCAAATGGTCATATGTTATGATTTATTGTGTATTGTAGGTACCTACATTTATATTGATTTATAGTGATGTTAAAATTTATGGGTAGTACCTATGGTTTTAAAAAATATATGAAAACATGGGTAACTTTATGTAGTGAACGTTAAACTTTACTGATGACTTAAAAAGAAACTAGAATCATCTAAAAAAAACTTTTTTGTAGATAACGTTGTTTGATTTTAAGCACTCGAATGCATAGCTACCTACTCATTGTATGGATAAAAAAATGTATATTCTTGATATACGGGTTTAATTTAACAATTTAACGAAAGAGATTTCGATAATTGAGCCAAAATAAAGACCCAAATATTGTTTTGCTGACATGATCTGTTATATTTAAAAGCTACACTTTTGTGGACTGTATGGAGTTGGGTTGAGGATTTGGATGTTAATGAGGGGCAGCGGAAGCAGGATTATGTCCACGCACTGACCTTTGATGTTAAGCTGGACTAGACTGCTGACTCTTGGGGCGCTCTTCTGACTCCCGGGTCCTGCACCACACACTTGTTACTGCTTAGCACTCTCACTTTCACATGAATCAACCGGAACTTTCTTTATATGGAAGTTGACACTTAGGGGGTATTGAATTTATTATTGGGCGAATCACGGTAATTGACGCAGCGGTCTAGCCTTTACTAGTGACTGAATGTTTGCTATGGTGACGTGTGGCGGTTTTCATGCAACACAGTTGAACTGTCACTTTTGAGTCGCCTTGTATGGAGTTTGTAATGACAAAATCTTGACTCGCTCATTGTCTTGATGTAACTAACTGCTTATTAATCACGGTCAACTGATGACCCGTAATTGCGTTTAATGCCTGGACTTGCGACAATAATATGGATTAGAGGTAGAAGGGAAATAGTGGGATTAGGGTGACCATACTTGGCTCAACCATTGCGTTTATACTGTATTCATATGACGTTTTTTTCAAAATGTATACTTATCTATATTATTATAAATATAGCTACTTCTATATAGGTATTTTCAACTATCAATGAATATACAAGAGAATCTGCTTGAATTAGTAATTGTATGTAGGTAGGTACTAGAGGTGGGAAAACTGGTCGATTTTGAAGACTAAGTATACTTACTACCAGTATAAAAAAAATACTTGGTATCTAAACTTGTTCCAAAATACTTACTAGTATTTGAAATATCAGCTTTAATAGAATCGTTAAAAATACATCGGCTTTTTGAAATGTCCCATTTTCGAGACAGGTACAGCTAGAACTGTGGCGCTAGTCACTCATGTTTCAGTAGTTATCCATTTATACAATCACGCATATAATTTGAATTCAGTTTATGTTTACAAATTACAATTATAACACTAAAAAATCGAGAAACTTGACGTGACGAAACCAGATAAACGCGTAGTCAGTTAACGTTATCAGAACTCCGTTATTCTGGCTTGCGACTGACGTCAATTCGATGTAAATGTCTTACTCAACTAAAACTAAAATTAAAACCCGTCGCATACTAAGCATACGCGAGTCGCGACGCCGAAGCGATGATTTCATACGTGGCAAAACTACGAACTAGCTAGCGGTCGGCGAGATCTCATACCATGTGTCGAACTCCTGGACTCGATAAAGTTTCATACTCAACTAAAACCAAAAACCAAAAACTCTTTTAAACCTAAAACCCTAAGGCGAACTCAAAAGTATCCTATAAAAAGAACACGTGACCATTTCTGTCCTTCACTATGCCAACTTTACAACAGAGGAGAAAGGGAGAACAATGACAGTTGAGTATAATATCACGGCTAGACATACGTGTATCATGATATCTCGCTCGCGCGCATTTAATATCAATAGCGCTGAATAGCGAGTCACGGCGCATATATTAGCGAATGCGTTCGAATTCGAACATCTAATACGTTTCAAGTTTCTTGAAACAAGTTTATTGGGCAACAAATACTTAGTATGGGTATTTTCATCCGAAACTTAAGTACACAAACTTGTGACAGTATTTCCAACTCACCTCTAGCTAGGTACCTACTTATATAAATATATAAATCTAATATCGCATACTTATTTGAAATTATTTAAGAATAGGTAATGCTGTAAAAAAATCAAATTTTAAATATGTGCAATCATACGATTTGGCTAATTATTGAGTAATATTATTCAGTTCCTACGAAAAATCTTCGCGTTCGTAGCGATTAACCATTAGGGATGATGATTGATGGAACACCCTGTAGGGGAAAATAACAGTTTTTCTGTTTGCGGGTCTCGGTGTACTGAGGTCGATGAAATTTATGGGGAGATACTTTAATTTAATATACCTATTTATCTACATGCCTCCATAATACATAAGGCCATATAATACAAACGACTCTAAAGACTACACGTACCTACTTACCTATTATTTTTGGTTATATAGATATTTGGTTATATAGATATAGATGAGGAACTGCTTTTCGGACCCTGCGATTATTTGTATTAATGGCACCCAACTCAAGCAAGTCAGCAGCTACGTTTATCTCGGATAGCAAGTGCCCATAGATGGAAGCATGCACGATGAAATTGCTCAAGAACAAAGCTGGGATGGAGTGCTTTCGGACATCTGAATAGTATATTCAAGAATGACCTACCATTATGTCTTAAGCGTAGGGTGTTCAACCAATGTGTGCTGCCCCTGCTCACGTATGGCTGCGAGACGTGGACCCTCAACACGAGAGGTGTCCAAAGGCTAAGAGTCGCACAGCGAGGCATGGAGAGGTGTATGTTGGGTATCACGCGAAAGGACCGTAAGAGAAACGAATGGTTTAGGAAGCAGACAGGAGTACGCGATGTAATAGACGTTGCCAAACAGCTGAAATGGAGATGGGCGGGGCACATTGCTCGCCGAAACGACGGCCGCTGGACAAATCCCGTCATCCAATGGTACCCAAGGGGCACGAAACGGCCACAGGGTCGCCCTAAAATCCGCTGGATTGACGAACTGATAACGTTCGGCGGAAATGCGTGGCAGCAAACGACACATGACTAGAGTTGGGTATTTCCCGAGAAAATCTCAAACTCGAGATTCGGGATTTGCAGAAAAGAATTCTCGGGAATTCTCGAGATATCGGGAATTTAAAAAAAAAACTGTGAACATCCTAAAATCAGTGTAAAAACAGACAAATTCCAAAAAAAATACAAACAAAATAAGTGTAGGAAAACAAAAATAATTAATAACATTACTTATTGAAATGGAATTTCAAAAAACACAGACTCTCAATCACTGCATCTGACAATCACGTACGCTTTTGAGACACAAAATTCCCTGATGTTGCACAAATTGCGCTCATTTTGAGTCGACGTTGGCTTAATTGTGTTAAATGCCCCGATCAGTCTTTGAAAGTTTTGTGTTTTCTGTCCACTTTTTTAATATAGAAAATCGTTTTTTCAATTAATATTTGAGAAAAGATTTTCGAGGTCCGGGATTTCCCGAAATGTTAAAAATTTCAATACTCGAGATTCGGGATGGAAAATTCCCGAAACCCAACTCTACACAGGACCAAGAGAGTTTGAAGAAGCTTGGGGAGGCCTTCATCCAGCAGTGGATTGACTCCGGCTGATGATGATGATATAGATATATGATACTTAATAAAAAGACACTACAGTAACCAATTGTCGACGTAAAAGTTCGGCATACATACGAGGAAACATAGATATCATTTTAAGTAGATAAGCATCTAATCTACGGGTTCCAAATCCATCCGACCCTTAGGGTAGTTGCAACATATTTTCTAGGGGTCAACTAGGTACTAAATAATAACATAAAAACAATATTAACTCTATTGGTGTTTGATGGCGATGAAATTTCAAATTTCATTTATCGGTGTCTCTTTGAAAAGCAGGCTGCTTCAGATGGAATTTTATATTATGTACATACTACTGTTATTTTGTGTAAAAGTTATTTACTCTTGATAACCCTGTCGACCAAAAATTAATGAAGTCGGCTGAAAGCAAGAACAAACATTTTTAGTGTAAAAATAATAAAAGTACCTACCTACAATGAATAATATAAGAACACTCATACATAATTTTTAAAAACACTTCTGAGAAAATATAGAAGTATTATAACTAATAGAAAACATCTTTTTGAAAAACGTGAGACACCCGGCAGGAATCGAACCTGCATCTCTTGGGTTTACGCCCCGTCCGCGCATTGCCCACTATGCTACTAAGTGACATACTAATTACGATACATTTGAACTATTGGCCTTTTAATACCTGCTCATCAATGCTCTTCCAAATCAAGCTACTATTGGCAATCGGTTTTTGTTTATTTAGGTACCTACTACTTCAATTACTAACCGACGTCACGGATCTCTCCAATATTTTATGATGTACTTAACTTATTCGAACTTGCTAATAATTTTTAATTAACTATTTCTTATTTTCTCAGAAGTGTTTTTCAAAATTATGTATGTTTAATAATTAGAATGGTACATTCTTAAATCTTGTGAATTATTCGTTGAATAAAAAACTAGTTAATTAAAAACACTCAGTTATCGGCAGAGACGATACAAATTAGTCTCCAGGAAACTAGAAAAAAATGTAATGCCGGCACTCTATTGGCACGCAAGTCAGACGATTTACAGTCTTCGGACTTTTTTTTCGCGTGGAGCACCCCAGATCTGCGGACTTTTTAATCCGCAGACCAGGCTCGTTAGATTTCAAACATGTTTGATATTTTACTCTCTGAGTTGCCAGACTTCGTCCGTCGATCACTATGCAAATTCGATTTGACATTAATACGCGATCATTCGGACCGAAAAAATCTGTAATTGTTTTAAACATTTTCATTGATTAATTTGTTAATTTACACTTTAGAAAATGAGAGATTTATCGATTATTTTTTTATTTGTATTTATGAAATTCATAAAAGAAAACATAAAACTTGTGTTGTTTTCACTGCTATATTATTTTATGCAAGTCTACATATAAATAACACAAAATTATAGGATTATCGGAAGAAATTACGATAATCGCAACATTTGACTTTTGACAGCTCGACTTTTTTGTTCGTTCGTTAATCAGTAGCAGAGCATCGACAAATCGGATGATTTAATTGTCCTCGGACTTTTGGCTCGCCAATGGAGCGCCGGCATAATGTTTGACAGTGAACGGAAAAGAGTAAAGCAAACCCAAATGCGATGTTTCCTCGTTTAAAAGTAGAAGCACATTCAGTGTGAAACAGTGTAATAATTGTCAATAAGCAGAAATACATAAATTAGTAAACAAAAGCGTGTTTATTGATAATCTAAGTGAAACTTGCCGTGACATTACCTATATGAATAAGCAAAAGGTAATACCTACAGTAATTCTGAGCCCACATGTAAACACAAAGTGAAAGAAAATTCGATGATGTACCTAATTCTAATGTCAAATTTCGTTTTATGATTGTGTTTAATGTGTTTTATTCGCCGTATTAAAAGGGGTCACGACGCATAAAAAGTTGGTAGCCCGTGATATAATCCATTGCTTTTGAAATTTTCTAAAAGTACGTACCTACCCATAATGTTTTAAATATTTAAATACAAAAATTTGGCGATTCACCCAGGAGTGCAAGCGTTATTATTATTATTATACATCAGAGCCAGTGTGTCATATGTACGATTTTGCAGAAAATGAGTTAATACAGAGTTTGGTATACCCAAAATAACAGCTAAATTCCATTTTGAGTTCCAAAACCAAAAATATAAAAAATATAAATTACCAATACGAAGCGGCTAAAAAACCATGTATTTTTTGACTGAGTCAGCAATAATTTTAATAAGTAAACATATTGATTAATATTGTTTATGGTTAACAGAAAGCCCATGATAGTCGAGCGACTTACGCGTCGGCTTATAATGTCGTGGAGTCGTGGACCCCAGGTTCGAATCTAGGGTCTGGAAAATATACATTTCAATTTGTGTTTGGAGCAGAGCGTTGGACCGGAGCTTGGAGCAGGAGCACGGATCACTGGAGCAATAGAATTTTGCCTGGAGTAGGAGCGGAGCCAGAACACCGAAAATTTATAGTGCTCCAATGCTCCGGATGTTTTTTTTAATATTAAATTTTCGTCCTAAAATCCAATGAAAATAGTATATTTTGACACTTTGCAACACTGGAATTATTTGAAATATGGCGACACTGCCGAGTGATAAGTAACCTCACTTTTTTGACAGAAGAGGCAACCTAAGGAGGATACCTACCCCAGATGATTGAATTGCAGAAGTCATGAGTTCCCTTGACACAGACCTTGTGTAGAATCGTGGAGAATCGTCAGATAAATCATCCGTATCATGTAACGAGTTCCTGACGAAGAAGAGGAATAATATTTCATTCACCAAAATAATTTGTAATATTCTTGTTCCTGTGGAGTTTAAAATCGACTAAGCATTTACGTACCTATCTACGTACCTAATATTATGTAAATTATATCTAAATTAATAAATTTGGTGTTATAGTAGAGCGTTGGAGCGGAGCTCGGAGCAGGAGCGGAGCTAGAGCACCGAAAATTTGTACTGCTCCACTGCTCCGGATGTTTTTTTTATTATTAAATTTTCGTTCTAAAATCCATTGAAAATAGTATATTTTGACACTTTGCAACACTGGAATTATTTGAAATATGGCGACACTGCCGAGTGATAAGTAACCTCACTTTTTTGACAGAAGAGGCAAATAATGAGAGACGATTTGCTGTCGGGTTTTGTTTAATAGAATTAATAATGAAAATGACGATTATTTTAAAACTACTTATTTTTTTAACATCTGTATACATATAATACTTATTAAAACAAGTGGCTAACATCCATTTCTTGTAAAAACAAAAATCTGTTAATACAAACCTCCATTTTGCGGAGGCCCATTATGATCATATTAGAATCAGACATGGTCAAAAGAAGAAAGAAAGAAGGTTAACAGTCTGTGTACATGTCAGACAAAATAATTAGTTATGTTCTTACCACATAAATTTACAATTTCAATAGCTATTCCTATATGTATACTTAATTGGAACACATAAAAATATACCTGTTAGAAAATACTTTTTGGAAAAATGATGATACGGAGTGGGTCTCTAATCTGCAACCATCGGATTCCAAATTCCCAATTAATACATCCATGCCATACCTAAACACGACTTTGTAAGTAACAACTATGCAACTGTGTTATCAAATTTCGTTAATAAGGGCGACCTTCTTTTATGATTTTAAATGAAGTTATTATCAATAAGTCCCTAGTTGATATCAAGTAGGCTTAAGTTTCTCTCCAAATTATAACGTAGATACTTGAACTCAGAGATATAGGTACCTATTATTAAATATAGAATTGAGTATCTCTAATACCAAAGTTTTGGTAAAATAACAGCGATGGAAAGCTTAAAATGCATCATGCACCAGAGAATAACTATATTGACTGATAGCTTGAATATGCAATGTTGTGCAAGTTTGTTTTAGATAGAATATTGCAACGGCAGCTAAAATAAATCTATCGGCCGATCGTGTGTGCCCAGCTGAGTGGATGGAACGCATTAAAAGTTTTATTTTGTTTTGTTGCAGACAGGGAAATTGTCGGGAAATGTACTTTGTATATGGATCGAAAACAGTTAAAATCCACACCAGTCAATTAACAATGCGGATATTAAAATATACAATAAGAATTAACTATTTTTTTATTCAACGAATAATTCACAGGATTTAAGAATGTAACATTCTACTTATTGAACATAAATAATTAATAATTAGAATGTTACATTATGAAATGAATGTGAAATTATTCGTTGAGTAAAATAAAATAGTTATAAAAATTATAAGCAAGTTCAAGTAAATTACAACGAAAAATCTTGGAGTGATCCGTGACGTCGGTAAGTAATAAGTACCTACTTCGATTTAAAATACAAAAGCCGATCGCCAATGGTAGCTCTATTTAGAAAGCGCTTCAATGAACATTAAAACCCATTAGTTAAAATTTGTCGCAATTAAATATGACTCCTTTAGCATAGTCGTATATGTGCGTGGGCACGATACCCGAGAGATGCAGGTTCGATTCCTGCGGGGTGTTTTACTTTTTTCAAAAAGTTTTTTTCTATTGGCTATAATATATTTTTTCAGAAAAAATATGTAAGTTCAATATATAATACTACTTCAGCCTGTCACACTGCAGCGTCAAAGGACAAAGCTCGCGCACAAGGTCGCATCATTTCCCTGTCTAGATACACGTTTTACCCATCTTGGTCTATCAGAAGTGCAGTACAAAGATTGCATCGCAAAGTGCATCGCTGCATAATAAGGGAAGATTGACCACAAAAGCGAAATCGGCACAAAACATGGAATAACGATAGGTAAAAAATAATACTCTTGCAAATATTAGAGTTCTCCACATTTCTGTACAGCGTCGAGTCATGAACCCCGAGTGCAAGGAAACGGAAGGCAATTGATGCCTTTGAAATGCGGTGTTGGCGCCAAATTCTTCGTATTTCTTGGAAAGGGTACAGGGCGAGTCAGATAATTAAAAAGAGACTATATATAAAGGAACGTTTCTCGACAATGTGTTTGAGACGAAATCTGGAGTTTTTTGGACATATTGTTCGGCACTGACCGAATAACCTGGATAGACTGGTAGTTTTTGGTGGTCTCCAGGGATGGCGAAGCAAAGGTAGAGCGTCTGCGCGCTTTAAGTGACGGAGGTAACTAGAGGCAGCATTCACTCTGCCCTGAGAGAAGCAGAGGATCGAGAGGGATGGGAAGTTTTCGTCGCTCAAAAAAAGATGACAAAATTAAAAGATGGTTACGACTCACGATCCTAAACCATGAGGGAACGACCAAAAAGAATATTGCAATGTAAGCAGAGCACATTTTTAAGTAGACTTCAAACTAAAACTTTCAAACTAAAAACTAAAACTAAAAACTAAAACTAAAAACTAAAACTAAAAACTAAAACCTAAAACTAAAAACGAAAACTAAAAACTAAAACTAAAAACTAAAACTAAAACTTTCAAACTAAAAAGTCGCATTCGACCAATCTGCGGTGCTTCATTTGGCAACGAGTGTTTTGTGAATAACAATGATGTCACACCGACGTATTCGACACGTTGCAGACGGACGAGTTTTGATGTGACACCCGGTTAATAAGTATTTCTATAATACAACAGGTACATTGGCAGAATAGGACAAAAATTATGTGCAGACGTTAACCCAACTTTGCAAAAATGACAATTGCTGCAATATACATATACATTTTTCAATCGTATGTACCTACCTATCTGTGTTTGATCTTGTTGTTAAATAATAAAATTTGTATAGGCTATGAGCAAGGTCATTCGTGAGAACTTTTATTATTTATCACATACTATGGGTATTAGGGGTTACATGTAAACTTAACGTAAAACATTTCACCGTGGCACAGTTCGCCGTGAGCATACTTATCGGAAAGAGGTGACCGTATACTACACTGTCTCCAATTTTATTAGATTCAATATGAACATTAATTAAATTTTCATATCTGATTTTGGCAAAATTCATGAATTCAAGAAAGAAAACTTAACAGAACCTAACCTAACAAATAATCCAGTATATCGGCTATTTTCAAAATTTGTTTGCTGCTGGCTTCCTGTAAAATGTAAACCGACAAGAACCGTGTTTTATTTAGATATGAATTTTATATCAGTACTATACGACCCAAATAGGTCGGACGGTCTTTAGGTAATATACGACTATATATTTCCGATACAACATTTCACGGTGAAGTGTGATACGGCGAACTGCATAAGTACAAGTTTCCGAACACGGGGTAGTAGAATGTCAATGGTTGCCGCCGAAAGAGCTTTCATTTCTTATCTCGAATAAATTAAAACTAATAAAAAATATATACATACCTACACATTTATTTATTGGTAAGAAATCATTCAACGGGTGATAGTAATGTTAGTAGTAGAAGGAGAATATTAAAAAAGTATTGCCAGCTAGTAGTAAGTTGAAGCGACGTGTTTTACATCTGCTTTCAAGTAGTTTTGATAAGCTCTTGTGATACATACTCCGCATTATTTGTACAGAATCGAATTAGGATAAGATTATTTAAAATTAATTACAAGATAAAAATAACTTTTTATATACCACGTTTTTAAATTTTCTGTTGAATCATATAAACTTGACAATTCTATGTATTAATAATTTAGGACAAATAAGGCATTTGTCAACAAATCATTTTTTTGCTATTTCGCAACAAACAAGCAAATATAGAATACTGAAATGTCATTTTGATTTCCATAGTAACGTACGTATATATTAATAATTTAGTTGCTAGAACCACCTCTTAGCAACCAATAATAGTGGATTGGATTACGGATTTCTTCCGAAATAACTTACAAAACAGAATTAACTGAAAATGAATTCAATTATACTTAAAGATGGCTAAAAGTATTAAGAGAATGTATTGGCATCGTGTTCTGATATATTCTAAAAGTTTCAAATGTCTAGCTAGTCGGGAAGTTACTTAAAAATCGATTGCAAGATTTGTACTGGATAAACAAGAATACGAGCCAAGAAAAACGTGGTAAAAATAGTGAAGAGGTGTGCCTGTTAGACAGAGATACAACAACTACTTAAACTAAAATAATATATGAAAATCACTTTATGACCAAAAGATGAGTAGACTGTTTATTTAGAACAGCGGCAATTTTCATAGTCGATTTTGGCAAAATTAATGAATTCAAGAATGAGAACCCATCCTAACCTAACAAATAATCCAGTACCTATACCTATTGGCTATTTTCAAAACGTGTTTTTAGTGTCCACTAAATACACGAGAACCTTAACCTTACTCAAGACGGAACACAAGATTTTAAAATGCAATAATAATGAAATACCTATACAACATTTGGAATGGCCTCATAAGCTTCAGAATGAATTGCAATGTATGTGAGTGCAAATTAGGTTCGAGTTTTTCTGAAGGAAATTTTCGAATATAATAATTGAATTCATTACTTTTTTTATTCAACGAATAATTCATAAGATTTAAGAATGCAACATTCTAATTATTGAACATACATAATTTTAATTAAATTTAATAACCAATAGAAAAAATCTTTTTGGAAGAAGTAAGAGGAATCGAATCTGCATCTCTCGGGTTCCGCGCCCAAGCACATAGATCACTATGCTAAATATGGCCGCGATAGCGATAGCCAAGAATAATGTTTTCAAAGTTATGTGTGTCTAATAATTAGAATGTTGCGTTCTTAAATCTTGTGAATTATTCATTGAATAAACAACGTAGTTAATTATTAGCAAGGTCAAGGAAGCTACAACACTAAAATATCTTGGAGTGATCCATGACGTCGGTTAGTAATTAAAGTAATACCTTTTTTAATTTACCATACAATAGCCGATAGCCAACAGTATCTCAATTTAGAAAACGCTTCAGAGAGTAGATATTATAAGAGCCATTAGTTAAAATTTCTCGTAATTAAGTATGGTACCTTTCATTGGGTGGAGGTACGCTGTTAAGATCTGATATAAATTGTGCATACTAAACATTGTCAGTTATACGTATTTGTTTTCATTGAACTGAGACTACAATTTACAGATGGTGTTGGTCAGTTATTAAAATTCAACTAAACCTTACGAAAACCAAGCCATAATAGATAATAGTCAAAAAATACTCGTCTAACCATAAAACATCTATAATTATGACATTGAATCATGAATAATTTTGGATATTTTATAGATAGAATAATATTTTTATATATTATGGTATGGTTTAAGCAGGGCTTAAGAAATTTAAAAAAAACTTAGCAAGAACATGTGCAATATGTATTCTTAATTTAACGAAAGCAAATAAGTATGAATGAAAAAGTATGCACGATTTGATTTTTTTAAATTAACCAACTCCACCTGTAAATTGTGGTCTTAGTTCAATAAAATAATGCGTATGACTTACAAATTTTAATGTGCACTATTTATGTCAGATCTGAACAGCCCACCTCCACCCTTCGCCACTTGTACCTTTAGCATAGTGGTATATGTGCGTGGGCGCGAAACCCGAGAGATGCAGGGTCGATTCCTGCGAGATGTCTTACTTAAAAAATAAGGTTCTATTTGTAATAATATATTTTCTCAGAGGTGTTTTCATAATTATGTATGTGTAATAATTAAATTTTATGTTAAATTCGTCACTGCATTAAATGATGTATGTAAAAAAGACATAGCACATTGCTCACTGCACCCTTGTGCTTTAAAGATTTCTTATCCGTTTAATATTAGGCGCATGGCGCTTGTGTTTCTCGTTTGATGTTTCCGCTCTCAAGTAATTTTCCCATACCTCCTCCAGCGGGCCGATTGACTTCACACACTATGCACAAGGGATAATATTTTACTCTTATCGTGTATAGTTTTTAGCTTCTAACATGCTTCAGTTGCATGCTATAAATTATATTCTAATGTCACGTTTTTGAAGTGGGTGCTAAAGCTGTAAGTATTGTGCAGCGAGAACCGCAGTCGAATGATAAAAAACAAAGTAAAAATATTACATAAAACAGTCTATTTTACCACGTTTTTCTTAGTAACAAGAATACGTGTTTATCCGGTGGTTGTTTATCCAGTACAAATCTTGCAATCGATTTTTAACTAACTTCCCGACTAGCTAGACATTTGAAACTTTTAAAATATATCAGAACACGATGCAAATGCATTCTTTTAATACTTTTAGCCATCTTTAAGTAGAATTGAATTCATTTTCAGTTAATTCTGTTTTGTATGAAAAGCTATTTTGGAAGAAATCCGTAATCCAATCCACTATTATTGGTTTCTAAGGGGGTGGTCCTAGCAACTAAATTATTAATATATACTTACGTGCGTTACTATGGAAATGAATGACATTTCAATATTCTATTTTGTTTGTTTGTTTGTTGCAAAATAGCAAAAAAATGATTTGTTGTCAATTGCCTTATTTGTCCTAAATTATTAATACATAGAATTGTCAAGTTTATATGATTCAACAGAAAATTGAAAAACGTGGTATATAAAAAGTTCTTTTTATCTTGTAATTTTTTTTTTTAACTTTTCATGTGACAATTTTAATATTCTCAAAATTGCTTTATTGCACTTTTCTTCAAGGTGCTGGAAATAGCGAAACTACCTTGCGTGGGGAAGGTTGGTATAGGCAGCGGTCGAAATGGATAATTTTACGAACCGGAGCGCTAAATGTTTTTTCGAAAATATGAACATACTCGTACTTAGATACTTATTTAATTTTATAAAAATAAGTGTGTTAGATTGTTTGTAAATGTCCTATTTAGCTCAGATGGTCAAATTAAACTTTTCACTCGACTGAGCGATAATTTCGGGTAGTTCATGAATCGGAACGGCCGCGGCGCTCCTGTGCGCTCCGGTCATTTCGAGCCCTGATAGCACCCTACTTTTAAAATACCCTACAAAATACAGAACACATATCACAGTTTGTTAAAAAATTGAAGGAGAACATTGATGTAGGTACTTATAGGTATATGAATGGACGAATTGTGTGAAAAATAAAATGATATCAAAATTTTTATTTACCCTGTACCTACTTAGCTTAATCTAGATACTAAGATCAACTCATATTTTTTATTTTTCATAATAACCGGATACGGTTCTAGTCGGTTATGTGGAATACAGCGGCCAACACATTTTGAAAATACCCTATGCCTATATACTGGATTATTTGTTAGTTTGGGTTAGCTTAGGTTAGGTTTGGTTAGGTTAACCTAACAAATAATACAGTATATCGGCTATTTTCAAAATGTGTTTGCCACTGTATTCCACATAACCGACTTGTACCATACGTTTTATAGCTTTTTTCCCTCGCCAATGAGTCCGATTCCTAACGCAAAGCGTTCATTTTATAAAATATACACAGGTATTGTATGTATTTAAAACTATAATAATATGATTTGTACAGATTTTTGTCAGATGTCAGAGTTTGAAGCTATTTTTTTACTCCTTTCAACCACTGGGATAATCGTCTTTCTGCTTCGTAAATGCGAGGCGATTCGCCGATCAGTATAAATTATAAAGTAAATCCCTAATTATTTTTAGCTTAAATACCCTGCATTAAAAAAACCAATTAAATCACTTTTAAACGGAGTTGCCACAGAAATATGCACCACTATATTTAAATTAATGTTTTCGTAAGTGGTAATAGAGAATTTAACACCAAAGATGTTAGAAGACATAAAAAAAACACTTTTGAAAGTGCTTTTAAAAGGGAGGAAGTTAAATAGCTCTATCCGCTTTTTAAAGTGTTGCTTTATGAGGAATTCTGTTTGAAAAAATAACTCTAACTGTCAAAGGAAATTACCACTTTATTTAATAAACCAAAATCAGACAGAAATATGCTGTTTAATGTGTCTTAACATTATACATTACCCAAAGCATTTCTATTTTTATAAAACTTCATCATCGTCTCATCCACTGCTGAATGAAGACCTCTCCTTGCTGTGTTATTAGTGTTTCATCGGAACGTACTTCCGCTGAACTGATTTTCTTATCGATCCAGCAGGCTCCTGGCTGCCCTTTATGATTTTTTAAATATCATTTGGATACATCTGTTACCGCGGTTGCAACATTAATTACTATAGGGTTTATTTAAGGTTTGCCAAATGCATCTACAATAAAATATCACTAGGTATAAATTGATAGCTCCCACGATGACTGACTCGTATTGTATCCTTAAAGGCTTAAAGTATATAAATAGAGGGTATCGGGCTCAAATCCCGGGTCAGGAAAAATGCACGTGTGGTTCAACCCAGAGTATGGACCAAATTGATTGCGCAAGTGTTTAACATCCATTTATCGTAAAAAATGTGTAGAGCAATTTTTTTATGGCACAAGTCGAAACATTTAAGAAAAGTATTTTTTAAATAGTTAGGATGCGATAAAGAAATTTTTAGTCGAAGAAATTATGGGATGAAAAAATAATCGGCTGAAGGCGCGTACACAATAGGGGGGGGGGGGGTTCTGGTCGAGATCTTCTGATTTTTTACGTGACAATTGGACTGAGCGATATCTAGATATATCGCCTGCGCGGTAGAACGATAATAGCGAACCTGTCGGTAAAAAAACGAACTACACCGTGCAGAGACTCATTTTGAGGTTAAGCGAATTTCACGACCTATCAAATAGTACCATACAATGACGACACGCTTACTCTTGAAGGATGAGAT
This sequence comes from Rhyacophila brunnea, assembly GCF_057557595.1. Lineage (NCBI taxonomy): Eukaryota > Metazoa > Arthropoda > Insecta > Trichoptera > Rhyacophilidae > Rhyacophila > Rhyacophila brunnea. Next base: position 33,923,077 of record NW_028232806.1, on the reverse strand, counting down.
TGGCAAGACAGTTAACACTTTTACGTGTAAACAGTTATTATCGCGATAGTTCAAAAATTACACTATTGGTGCAAGTAAATCGGCGATATTATATGAATACAATTTATATGCAAAATGTTTGTTTACTAAAAAACCACGTGTTCAATTAATCACTGAAAACAAAGAGCATATAAAAGCGCCGCTTTCAAATATGTATAAATCCTCGAGCCGTATGATTCCAATTATGAACGGCGTTCAGGTTAAAAAGCTCCATTTAGTAATTAAGACATTTGTGAACATGTGTCGTGAATAGATTTTGTGAACATACTTATATTTTTAGGGGGGACTGGGTAGAAAGCGAACAAGGGAGATGTCTCCTTTGTTTATGTTGTACGACTGACGATTTTGTCCCTTTTTATCAAGCTGATTGAATTTTTTATTATTGTTAATCATTAAAATGATTATCGTATAGGTAGGTACTTGTATGCGATAAAAGAAAAAAATAATGGGGTTTTTATATTAAAAAATAGTTTAACATATAATATCAGTGTTTAATTACTAATACCTACCTGATTAACGGAAGCTCAACTAATAAATGGATATGTGTATATTTATGAATATAAAAAAAAATATTAATAGGGGTCATCTCAACATACAGACATGTCCACTAAAGAGGTTTATAGCAAATTTTATGAGGGTACCTTATACATACTTTAAATTGAAACCAGGGAATACAAAAATAATGTAATAAGTTGCCTACCTTCTGGGTGTGGTAGAAACATGTTTTAAATCTACAGTGTAGAGAAATGTGAGATAAACTTAAACACGTATTAATGAATATGTTATTTTTAATAATTATTTCATAAACAGTCCACAGTTTGGCACGTATACGAAACGCGCATTCAATATTGGTGATATTTCAGGATATCCAGCGCTTTTTTTTCTTGTCATTTATGATAGGAAAACAAACCGAACTCGATTTCAAAAACTTCGTGATGATTGGCTATTAAATTTCTGTTTTATTAATCTGTTCTTTGATTGAAACAAAAAATCTACTGAATAAATAAAATATCACCACAAACTCATATTAACATCGTTTGGTATACTAACATATTAATTAATTGCTTCAAGCAGTGACTACATATTTATAATAGCAATATACTTATCCCATTCGATTCCACATATTATATTCTCCTGATAGTACTTAGTCTCTGTAATAATTCTGAAATGTAAATAATATAATTTAAAGAAGATGCGAATGGGGGATATCCATACGTTCATTCTTACGGTAATAGATATAACAAATTTTATTAATCACTACTTTATATTCTAATATCATAATTCATATAATATGCCAGTTTGGTAATACAGCAGAGTAGAATTCCAGATTACAAATAAACCGATTGACACAATATGGCTAACCCTACTGAAAAGAGACATAGATTTCTGAAAATTTAGGTTAGTTAAAAGTAGTTTTCTTTTTAGAATAGGCGAGTAATAATATATTTAAAATACGTAGCGATATATAATTATACATCTTAAAACTGTTCAATAGTTTAATAACCGTACCCAACTCAAAATGCTATTCTATTATTTTCTTATTCTTTGGTACAAACCATAAATACTTAATTACCAGAAAATACAAGAAAAAATCGCGAAAGTCTCGGGCACTATCAAATTACAATATTCTTTCTCAAATTTACACTGCATGCGACTTTCATGGCAGGCGTCAAAGCTTTTAACTTTGCCCATTAGCTGTCGCGAGTCAGCATAGAGATCATGTCTCACACTGAATTAAAAGCTGAATGCTTTTTTATTTTATACGTCTTGTGAGGCACACAGCAAGTCAAACAAAAACCTAATTATGGTTTTGACTCAATTTACCTCTGTTTCCTCAATCATCATCATCTTTATCAGTCGGGGTCGATCCACTGCTGGAGTAAGGCCTCCTCTAGCTCCCTATGCTCTTCTTGGTCCCGAATTCTTTGCTGCCACGTATATCCACCGAACTTTATGAGTTAGTCCATCCAGCAGGTTGTTAATGTTTAGGTTTAATATTCAAGTATGCAAGACTCATTTTGGTTTGTGCAACTTATATAATATATTGTTTTAAATATCTATTGACTTACTAATCCGCCAGCATAAAATAAATTATCACTAATACACATTTTTGATAAATGAAGGAAAGGTCGGGAACTTGTTTGCCAAAAATATTGATATTAGGCACATTTTCACATTTTTCACAGTGGCCATGAGAAGGAATTCACTTAAAATTAATCACATCTGCCACAAGTTTTGCACAGCTGATTCATTATTTTGCTTGAGTCCAGAGTAATCATGATATTCACTCATGGGGTGACGATGAAGAAGAAACTTTCGCCTGAAACACAATTTCTAGAATTAAACATATAAGCATTGTAACATTGAATTATTCTACCATGAAAATGCCAACTCATTTATATGTATCATACCACCCACCGATCATCATTATTAGCCTGAATCTACCCACTGCTGGATGAAGGCCTCTTCAAGCTGCTTCCACTTCTCTCGGCCCTCTGCATTGCGTTGCCACGTACTTCCGCGGAACTTTATCATTTCATCGATCCAGCGGCCTCTAGGTCTACCTTGCGGACGTTTTGTACTTCTTGGATGCCACTAGATAACTAGATTTGTCCAACGATTGTCTCTTCTTCGAGCTATGTGTCCAGCCCATCTCCATTTAAGGCTCTTAATAAACTCTATTAGGTACATCGGATACCCTTGTCTGCTTCCTTATCCACTCATTCCTCTTTTTGTCCTTTCGCGTTATCCCCAGGATGCACCTCTCCATACCACGTTGTGCTATTTTAAGTTTCTGGATCTCTTTTTTACTTAGGGTCCATGTTCCACACGCATATGTGATCACGGGAAGCACACACGGGTTGAACACTTTACGCTTTAGGTACAGTGGAAGGTCACTTTTGAAGACATTATTCAGGCGGCCAAAAGCACTCCAGCCTAGCTTTGCTCTGCGAACAATTTCATCAAATTTTATATACATCCATATATACTTGATTTGATGTACTTGTTGTCCCAGATAGATGTAGTTTTTCACCTGTTCGAGCTGAGTGCCATTGATGAGGATCTCTTTTTGGCCCGCAAAGCAGTTGAACATGACTCTCGTCTAAACCAATACTTATTATAAAATATTTTTAACGCTAACGAAAACAAATGGGACAGTGATATAAACACAATCTTCTGGTTGACTAAAATAAAATAAATTCTAGTCCAAAATATTTAAAAAAATCAGCAAATATGGAAAACATATTTTTAAAGTTTTGGATGATTTTAGATAAAGAATAAGGGCTCCCTCAGAGACGAGGTTATAGTAAGATACTTTTTACAAGAAGTAGTTGTTAACTATTCGCTCTACCAATTGAATTCTTGCTCTGGATCAAACACACGTTGAAAAAATAATAGTATTTTTTTCCAGAGACGAGCGTTTTATCAGCTACGCCACCGTGGGGCTAACCAATTGTAATAATATTACATATGATTTTATTAAACCATTGACATCTTAGGCAATTGTGTAAGTACATACAGCATTGTATTCATACCACAATGGCTTTGAATGACGTTTCGGTTTATGAATTAATCAGGCCATTAAAGGCCTCCAGAATGTAATCAAACAGTACCAACATTGAACGCGCGTTTACTTTACGTGACAAACTTTAATGCATATTAAGTTGTGATTATAATTGAGAAGCACGTCGAGTACTTTCCCGTCGATAAATTCAGTCTATGGTTTCGTCATTTTGCAGAATATTTTGAACGATTACCATCTCTAAATCTAAGTAAATTCTATGATGGAGAATGCCAATTTTGATGTAGGTATTAGTATGTTAAATTATTATTCATTATTCATGCTAATTTAAATTAATTTTAACACTTTCTACGTACGTACGTTAAAATTACTTTATTTTTACATCCATAGATAATATTTGAACAGAACCCAACCTGCAGACCATAGATTTACATTATTATGGAAAATACATAGTGCCAACCGCTAAAAACAAAAAACACGCGATTTAGATATGAGTCGAAAATGTGTAAACATGTAGAAAATTATAAAAAACGTTAATTGAGTCATGCAAGTGTCAATGAAGTGCGGTACAACGTGATGTGACCTCATTCTTGTTCTGGTGATTTCGGCAGATTTTGATAACCGACCTTCGTTTAAAGGTTCAAAATGTGCAACGGGATGGAAGCACCAGTCTGATTTGAGATGACCAGTATGATCATTTAAAACATCAAGAAAAACGACATTACACACTTCTTTCCCATAGTGGCAGCTTAATGTGACGTCACGTGATAGTACGCTATATGCATCATAATATAATCTCAACTTTACATACATGACCATTGAAAATAACATAATATTATTTAACACCTGTTTACCTTCTAATTTTACCTTCTAACAGACACAGCTGGAAGATTTACTTATTTTACGTTTTTCTTAGCTCGTATTCTTATTTGTCCAGTGGTTCTTTGTCCGGTACAAATATTTCAAACGATTTTTAACTAACTTCCCGACTAGCTAGACATTTGAAACTTTTAGAAAATATCAGAACACGATGCCAATGCATTCTTTAAATACTTTTAGCCATCGTTAAGTAGAATTGAATTCATTTTCAGTTAATTCTGTTTTATATGAAAAGTTATTTCGACACCATTATTGGTTGCTAGGGGTCTGGAGTCCCAGCATCTAAATTATTAATATATACGTGCGTTACTATGGAAATCGATATGACATGTCAAAATGACATTTCAGTATTATTTCTATCAAGTACATTTTTTTTTGATCGTTTAGTTTAGTCAAGTCAAGTTTATATGATTCAACAGAAAATTTAAAAACGTTGTATATAAAAAGTTCTTTTTATCTTGTAATTATTATTGTTATGTTCTCTGATGTAAATATATTAATATAAATCCTGAATTATATAGGTATGGCAAAAGAAAAACTTTTGAAAAACCATATTTAAAATTTAATTTTCATTTAACTACCTTCAGTCGATAGTATGTACCTACATTATTATACCTATAAGTAAGTACCTACCTACTTCCTGTCAGCCTATGCACTATCTCCATAATTACGTGAAGTATGATGATGTGAGTCTGATGACACCCACGGTGGTCGCGCGGCTTAAGGCTATATATACCTACCTCAGTTGAGGCATGGTCTAAAAAGATAGTGGCTACGCGATGCGCGGATTGCAGGTCGAGGAGGCAAATGACGTATGCCGAATGAAATGTAATTTGTCATATAAATCCAACATGCGTCCACTTAATGTTCTGTTTAGACGTATTCTGCAGGCACCAAACTAGAAGACTCCAACCTTCGCACTGGATTAGCCAGTTCCTCACCGGCCATGGCAACTTCGCCGCCAGACTCCACGAGTTTTGCTTGATAGTAGATGGGCCGGGTTGTACCTGCGGGCATGACCACCAAGATGTTGAACACATCCTCTGGGATTGCCCGCTTATGGAACTCGAACGAACGGAGCTGTTTGCCAGGGTCCGTCCTCACACGGGCCCAATTGGTCATGGAGATCTGAAAGTAACCGAGGCCAACTTTGCGGCATTCGAGAAATTAGCAGCGTCGTATGGAGAGCGGGATAGTCCCGATTCTTCTGTAGACTCATCCATTTCAATTCGTGGCACTCAGTATGCGGGTACACAAAGCGCTTAACGTCAGCGGACAGCAGAGCCAGTCCAAAAAACAAAAACAAAAAATTCTTTCTTAACTTTCTTCTTTAAGTACTACGGTGCATGGTTGCAGCATCAGTCCCGTGCGGCTCCGTCTGTACGGAATGAGCACTTAAAATTACTTCTTTCAGACACGTTTAAAGCGTCATAGAAAGCGGCCGTGCATATCCGCGGCCGTGCATATCCACGGCTGTGCATATATGACGGGTGGTGGTGGGCACTTATATGTTCTATTTGTAACAATAATAATATATACATTGACATGTTTTCTTTTTAAAGTAAATGGGTAACGTTTTTAGTCATCTTTACACGATTTAAGAATTAATACCCCCGTCGCCATCACGAAACAAATTGACGTGTTAACAGCTCGACGTTCGCTCTCCGATTGCTAGCGACTCCAAAATTTCGTCGCACCTATAGTTGAAAATTAATTGCCGTTTCACTAAAGTACCGTCTCAAGCTTTGGATTATAACGCCGTGAGTCCCAGGTTCGAATCCTGGGTCTGGCAAGTATACATATTGTTTTTCAATTTGTGTATGAGTCAGGGTATGGACCCAATAGGTTGAACAAGTGGCTGACATCCATTTCTCGTAAAAAAAAAAACAAAATCTGTTAATACAAACCTCTACTCTGTGGAGGCCCATATTATGATCCTATTAGCAGTGCTCCGAAACCGGTGTGCCGCGGCACACTGATGTGCCGTGAGACGATGCTACGTGTGCCACGGTGCAATAGCCAAATTTGCGTACATGGCTGGTAATATATTTGAGCACCTGCATGAACTTAATAAAACAATGCAAGGTCAGAATGAAAATATATTGACGTGGTCTGATAAATTAGCAGAATTAAAAAATAAACTCGAACTTAAGCAGAAGGATCTCTACAAATGTTCCAAAGGAACTACCAGACCACCATTGAAAACAAGTAATCAATTTTGGATCCGTCTCAAAAACATTTAACTTTGCTGCAAAAGAAATTTCATCAGTACTTTCATATGTTGGTTGTTGGTCGCCACTGTTGAGGTCACTCCAGTGTGGTGTCGATGCGTAGGTAGAGGATGATAGTAATGACGAAGTCTTCGATGTCGTATGGTGAGATTTATTTAGCAGCGTATTTATACAATGATAGTTACTTGCTAATTACTCTGAGTCGAGTGACTTGATTTGAGTGACATTGTGTTGAATTGTTTTCCCTTATTTATACAATACCAAAGTAACACGTCAACACAAAATTTACACAATATAAAATATAATAGGTATACAATTACATTAGACTAAGTATAAGCATCAGCGTTTTAAATCGAATAGTGAAATGAAATATTATTTGTTATAAAATATGACACTACGAGAAAACTGATTATTCAGATAATATAGTAATAGTATAATGCGCTATGATATTATGTTATTATAGTTGTAAGCAAATACTATGGGAAACGTTTACTTAGCTCAATATGCCGTAATACTAATTAAGTATTGTTATATGTAATACTACACCGTCTCTAATTTCGCTGACGATCTGTATGTTGTTTACTAGAAAATACATTCAGTGGGAATGTATCGCTGCAAAGTAACTTGATATTTTTATAAACAATAGATGAATTTGATAGTTATTATTCGGCCACTACACATACAATCAATGCGACTGGATACGAAACCTTTCTGCAACCAATGCCGAAAATTCTATAGAAGCGCTTTTCCTATAAATTCGAGAGGAATTTGTTGAATTGATAAATGACGGGACGCTAAAACTGAATTTCGCCGATGTTCCATTGGTTATTTTATGAATTTCAGTTAATAAAAACCTCGGATTTCCGACAAAACTATCGCAGTTCAGCTCCCATTTTCGAGTCAAAAAAAGTTGCCTGCGGCGCTATTTTACTACGCTGGTATTAATATTTTAAGACATCTTATTGTAGAATACAATTTATTATTATTGTGTCAATACTTAACAAATAATTATTCCTAACCTGACAACTAACCATAATTATATTAATATAATATAACCATACGAAAAATTGCTAAACATAAAATCAATACCATTAATTTTACCTCGAACACTATTTTAAAAATGCTATTTTAGAGTATCACGCTGCCTTCAACCTTAGCTATAGGTAGGGGGACCCGCCAAAGATCTTGGCCTGGGGTCCCCCTTCAGGATGTGGGGTCCATGTTTTGGTGTATAAATTGTTTTACGTGTGGTGTGCCACGGAATTCTGAGAAGACCTTTGGTGTGCCGTGGGTGGGAAAAGGTTGCGGAACACTGCTATTAGGATCGGACATGGTCGGAAATATGATGCATACCTACATCAAAATTTGTTGGTTAATGTTAATCATTGTAATTAATATTCTATGCAAATAATCCCTCTTGGAAATATTTAATTGAAATTAATTCAAAGCTAACACAATACTATATTGCATGTGTGCAAATAAATTCATTACGTTCGGTTCCGTAAGTGGGAAGATGTTTGCGCTCGACTTGAAAATGCGAGAAGCTAAACAAATTTTAAGCCCGACCCAATATTGTACGGACCCAAGGAAAGGGGACTCTCAGGCAGAAATATCGAACTTTTTATTGGTAAAATAAATACTATTAATTTTTTAATTTTTTTTACACTGATTTGGTGACATCAGCATGTGAACGATCGGCGATCAGAGATGTGGCACCATTTAAGGCTATATTTCAGCTGGGGAAGATTGTGCAAATGACGCGTACAGAACAAAACATAATTTGTCATAAAAAGTCAACACGCGTCCATTTAATGTTATGTTTATTGTTTTATTACTAATAATAATAATATATTCACTAACATGTTTTCTTTTTCAAGTAAATGGGTAACGTTTTTTAGTCATCTTTACACGATTTAAGAATTAATTCCCCCCGCGCCATCACAAAACAAATTGACGTGTTCATAGCTCGACATTCGCTCTCCGATTGCCAGCCAGTCCGAAATTTCGTCGCACCTATAGTTGAAAATTATTTTCCGTTTTACTGAAGAACCGTTAGATTAATAAGTTAGAAACGTGAACGCCAGTCGGCATGGCAGCATCTTGGCAAGACTTTGGTGGTAGTTTTTGTGGATTATTTAATCAGAGGTAAGCCAATAAATACAATAAATATAAAGGTCCCTGAATGTCCTCAAAAATTACCAATTTAATGCGCGTTACGTGTAGGTACGTGACAAAGTTTTACACATTGTTTGAGCCAATATTGTTGGAAAACTCCCACCAAACCTTCTCATCCTATACCTTTCAAATCATTTATGTCTCCCAGGCACATAATAAATTATTCAGTTACAATTTGATCGCCGCCATGACTATAGTTTAACTCAATCATAAACACATTAACAGAACCACAGGGTGACCCGTCGCGAGAGTGATAAACATAACAATAATCGACCCGGAATCCAGCTGGAGCGCTCCGGAAAACCAGCAATTTGACCATCAAAAAGGTTAGTGCCTGGACCACATCCCTGTATCCACTAGTTTCAAAAAAAATCTAACTTCCTCAAATACAGTCCACTCAAAATTATCACCACACATAAAATACCTCATTCTATAACACGTGTTTAAGTTTACCCCATATATATCCACACTTAAGAACTGTACCTTATTACAGCCACACCCAGAAGGTAACGCACTTCTCATTACTAATGTGTTCCTGTGTGGCACATTTAGATTTACAAAAGTTCAACTAAAACTGTCAAATAAAAATATAGATAACATACAAGATAGAATAACTTGATTCAGTAGAATCTAGATTATCAACTAGTTTTATGTATCATAATGTATCCTAATATGTACTGAGAAAATAGATTAATATACTTTAAAAGGGTAAATTACCCTTTAATGCAGACGAGTTTGAAAAGACAGTCGCGTCTGACTACTTCGTATTTATAGAAAGACGGTCGCTCTACCAGCTAGGCCAACATGGGTACATAGATGATGCGCCAAAAAATTACATATATTTTTCAATGTGTATTTGGTCCAGTGCAAGGACCTATTGGCTTGGACGAATGACTAACAACGGTCCCTCGTAATACATACAATTTATTAAAATATAATAAAATACGGCGTTTTATTTTTATGTCAGTATTCAAAATTCGAGTTCCGGCAGTTGTGCTCTGCATTTCATATATAAAACAATTTGTAAGCAAATGAAAACACTTGAAAATTTCATTTCCTTTTGTTTGAAGTGAGACCTTTGCAAAGGGTATATTCTGAGCGATCGCAGTTCAGTTTTCCTCAGCAGAATATATATTTTTTGTTATATGAAACCATAATAAAACCTACCTATAGATAGGTACTTACATTAAATTTAATGAAAAAAAATGTCATTGAGTGACCAAGATTGATTACCTAAAAGTGACAAAATTTGGATTTCATCAAATCAAACAAATATTTTTTAAATAAGTTCGTTTGAGATATAAATTAGTTTTTAAAGCAATTGTCAACATATTTTTAATTAAATGAAAGTCAAGTGTCGATTGTATCATGATCTCATAATCGCGACAAAACAGAACATGACAAAACAGAAAATGACAAAACAGAACATGGTAAAACAGAACAGCCAGGGGAAAAATGAAACATTAATTTTTGTGGAATCAATTTAGGTTAGGTTAGGTTAGGTTAAGTCATTATTTCGTTGTACCTAGTGACCCAATCATTTTGAAAATATTATATTGATTAAGATGAGATATCCTAAGCTTGCCGCAACACCGAGTTAAGTCCCGTTGATTTGAGGCTTTTTAGCGATCAGGAATTCAGAAATTAGCTACATAATTTGATTTATTATGGCGTATTGAAAATCTGTGCTATTAAAAATCTATCAACATAATAGAGATAGGACAATTTCAATATTAAATTTATATTTTTCCTGAAAGGTCATAGTTATATTTGTCGTTGTTCTGTTTTGTCACTCTTCTGTTTTGCCATGTTCTGTTTTGTCATTTTCTGTTTTGTCATGTTCTGTTTTGTCACTGTTATGTTTTGTCATGGAACTAATAAAAGACGTGTTATTGATATATTGTGGAGTTACATATTAATTTTATCCTTTTTATATACATGAAACATGAACGTAATCGTCCGCAAATGAGTTCAGAAAGTCCAAAATTAACCTATGCCCACTAACTTCTGCTATCACCCACTGTACTACTTGCAGCGCATCGTTGATTCCACAGTGGATCTCTGCATTTGTGTATTCCCCATGCTCAGAAACTCCGTGCTTTGATTCTAGCCTCTACTTATATATACTGAAGGGATTCTGAAACCCACACGCGTGGTCTAGCGGTACGAATGATGCTGACAGTTAGCCGGCTCTCACATCTAAAATCGCCCATTTGCCGCATAGCCATAATTCAATCCTTCCTAGAACGTCGATCCGGTGTTGCATATGAAGACCGCGCACACCTAGCGACAGTCGCACGTAACATTCGAAACGTATAGATATTTGGATGCATCGATCGGCGAGCCGGTATAGGAATGACTAATTCGTAGGTATTCGTATGCATCCTGTCATCTTCGACACGCAGCCCGAGAAGCGTGCAACTTGTCGATTGCAACAGTGGATGCTTTTTTCAAGCTAAAAATTCGCATTCGACCAATCTGCGGAGCTCTAGCCAGCTAGCTCTAGAGCTGCCAGCTTAGTGTCCGTTTTTGTCATGCGCGTAGTGCTGTCCCATCGTTTATATGTCTCGCATGGCAGCCATCAATTTATTTTAATATCATTATTGTAAAAACTAACCTATATAAATTTGTGATTTTAATTTTTTACAGAGGGTGGGTAATTCCGAACATGATAACTCAACCCTTGTGTGTGCTCCTGTGCCTACGGTTTAAATGGAAAAGTTTTGTAAACTTTCAAGCAAAAACAACATAATATAAATAATCATGTCTCTTATATTATTATTTCCTCTTGTAACAATTTAAAGTTTCCCCATGTCGATTTTACTCAAATGCGCAAACTACTGAAAAATAATATTCCTCTTTCAAAGATTTGTTGAACACTGTCAAAAAGTTTTCTCGTCTTGATGTGAACAGCGCTTAACATCTGAGAAGAAAACATATTATTCCAGTTTGGGCCAAGTTCTCCAAAAGTAGTAGAAAGTGAATTATTGTAACAGATTGAAATTTACGGTTTATAATACTATTTATGAAAGCAGTGTTTAATGATTTTGAAACAAAGTTTTTATTTGTAAATTCTACTTTGTCTGAGTTATTTATGTTGACAGCTTTCTGAGGCTATAAACCGATCCTCAGAACAGTCAACTAGAACCATTATAATAGAGTTTTCCACGTAAACGCCAGTTAAATTAATTAGCAATGCTTAATTATTAAAATAGTTTAATTTAATTATTAGCCATTGCTGCATGTTGTAGGAAATTTATTCACTTATTACTATTTTTTTCAAATCAATGCAATTTAATTTTGGTAGGTAAAGTGTCTAATCTTGAAATTAAAATGAAAACATTTTTTTTTTTAAATTACCTAACTATATTTTTAGACACGTACATCAGTATCACACTCGACTATGCCTGCGAGATGGACAACGCTAATCTGAATAGCCTTTCCAGGTCATTCATTTGCTCGTATAGTGTAGGTAGACAATGGTAGATATACCTACATATTCAAAGATAACCACAGCATAGTCACAAAAACAAAATCATTTTCTTAAGGAAATATCACTAGAGAGTCACGAGTGTCACCATGTCAGTGCATTTTTATCAGCACAATGGATTGCACAGTGTCCCTCAGGGAAGGTATACATGTCAGGTCTCAGCCGCTTGGATTTATTCACTATCACATAAAGTAGAAGCAACAATTGCGGAGGAGTTTCTTTAAGCTCTAACATTGGATTTTCTTATCACCGATGTCTGCCATTTATTGAGCCAGACCTCTCTTTGCGTAGCTCTTTTCCTAACATCCAGAAAGACTTTCTTGAGTTTATGACGGTACATGAGGTGAAAAGATCAAATCGATGTAAAGGCTGAATAAGGGGGGTATTCACAGTAAGATAATTCAAAGGCCGCTCAATATATCTACATTGGTTAGTAATTAGGTTTTACTAAATGCTTTAGTCAAGGTGAAATAATTAAAAGGTGTCATGATGCGTTCACCCGTGTTTTGTAGATATTTTTAAAAATATAAATGGATAACATTGTCTTATGAATGTTAACTTTCTTTTTTCGAATAAATAATATTAGAATAGATCGAAAGCTTTCATTCCAATGTTAAACACATATCGGGAAGGGTATACCGATATATTCTATTTTTGACTTACGCCGAAATATTTCATATAAAGTTAAATAAAAAATGCATAAAAAAACTTGGAATTCTATTTATGCGATGACAGATGTGGTCGTGAATATTTATTTATATTCCATAAATCAGTTTTCGGCTTTCAATCAACATTACTATCTGTATATTGCGGTAGGTACCTACTCCTGTGTATTGAATAGTAGTCAGTCGGCTTTAGTGAGTAAAAGGGAGACATGTTTAATTTTGCGGCTGGCAGGAAAGCGGTTGAGAACCATTTTCATTTATTCATTTTCTTTGTATTTATACTATTCTTTAACTTAACATCGGTGCTAAATAACATATAATATACCTAAATACATATTTCTTGTTCTCATCGACACCTTGTGTCAGATTTGACGTCGATTTTAATACACCAAACTTTCAACAAAATCTATTGACGTCTTATACTTATACATCCGTTCAAGGAAGTGCTACCCATTGGATGCTAGAACAAATGGGTGCCTAGATAAATTTATGGGCGAAGAAGTTCATTATAATTGAACCGGCAAGTAGATAAACAAGTATACATGTAAAAAAGTAAAAAATATGATGGTGTGCCTTCACATTCCAATACTTTACTAAACCACGGCGGTAATGGTTATGTAAACTAGGTACCTACTTACATGTACGAAATAATTTTAAATCAATAATTTATAAATAATAACATAATTGAGGCCCGTCGAAGGATTAAAATATGAAGCTACCTACAGGTGATGCAGAGTACTGTTTTATCGACAGTTAGTAGTATCTGCGACATCTATTAATTGTTCTCATATTTAATTTATTCCTTGATGTCATTGATATACTACTAGATGAGCAGTTCCCATACAAGTGTCATTTTAAAAATGTACCACAAAAGATATTACGAATATCGTCTTATAATATTTCCTTGTAGGTATAATGCGTTAAGACCGTTAACATGGATTCCCGAATTTCACCCGTATTGCCCTGGCTGTAAAACTAAATTTGCGTTCTTGGAATAGTGAACCTAAGGGTGGCTTCAACGCAAAACAGACAGAGCAAGTCGTCATGCGCTGACTATTAGTTAGAGTAAGATGCAAGCTAGATCGGGCTTACTCAGTAAGTTTTAAGAAAGGCCGAGTCGCTGAAAATCGGGCGTCATTTTAAGAAGCATATGATTCATCCAGTAGTATATCAATGCTTGATGTATAATAAAATTGTGTTCATAAATATTTCTGACGTTTATAATGATTTACTATAAACAGAACATACTACTTTAAGTTTAGTTCCAATGGTTCTCTATCTGTGCAGTCGCCCGCGAGTGAAAACGAGAGTGCGTCGACGTGTTTACTGTTTGTTTATTTATGCCTGAGTAATTCTATAGTGAGTCGGTTCGACGCTACTGGGCGCCAGGCTTAAAAGCATTCCGATTTAGCAGACGGCGCACATACATTTTCGATGAACTCCACGATGATCGCGAGGCGCCGCCCGTTGCGCGTCTTCACACGTGCGATTTTGGAGATGTTTACACCTATAAGTATTTATCTATCTGTGAAAAATCTACACAGTTTTAGAACCAAGAATTTAAACAAAAATTGAATTATAAGTCGAAGCGTACACAATAACCCACTAGAATCCCAGTAGTGGTCTAAACTATAACTCAAGTCCAAAGTCGTCGCAGAGGAATCATCATCAGTGACCCGTGTAAACGTACAATCGTCAACGAATCATCAAAAGTGATCATCCGGAATCAAAAGTGAATGAAGTTCAACTGGTACTACTTTTTGATCACTGCGGATGATTCCAAACCTGGCGCCCCTGAATATCTACTGTCATAATATTTACATAGGTACGCAAACTGTCATTCCGAATTGAAAACAAACCAGTTATATAGATGCTCCCATGATATTACGTCGCATTACCCATGGTTTTATCCACCACCACCTCTTTTTCCTATTCCTATTTCTCTCGATGAAATATCTGCGTTCATATAACAAATAATCACAAATTGCTTGAATTCCAACCTATACCGCAATTTCACTTGACGCCATTTTAAAATTAATTGAGTATTTCACTTTCGGTGACACGTCGTGTAAACAAAAAGTGAATGCCTGGATTCAATTCCCTGCGGATGATCATCCGCAGTGCCTCGTCTAAATGAGCTTATAGTTCCAGGTTGAAAGTAAACCCGAGTAATTTTGGAGACAATCATGGTTTTATATCTAATATTATCATTTGGTTTGTGCAGGGTTTAATTGAATTTTAAAAACTAGCTAATACGACCTGTAATTTGCAGTATTTGTTCAATAAAAAAAAATAAGTATGACAAACCAATTTATGCACTAAATCTCCACAGCCTGCCTCCACCCTTCGCCACTATTATATTATTGATTAAGTGTCAATTGTATTATTATGATTTAATTTAATTAATATATGTCTTTATAACTATGTCTTTCCACTAATAATTGACAGCCATGACGATACATTGTTAATGTAAAATTGTTTCGCAATATCTACAACAAAACAATTATTTATATGTCAGCAGTAAACTTTTAAAATCCGAAAATATCAATAAAATTGTAGCACAGTTGGTTTCCGGGGTAAAAAATTGTACAAATGTAATAAAAATTCTTTTTTAAAGAGACATAAATTATAAGTAACATCGGACAGGGATAATTTAATTATTTTATTGAGTGTGCCAAAAACAATGCGCTATTTTGATGAGTCGAGCACGGTGGTCCAAAAAGCTGTCATCGGAAATAAATTAAATAAAATTTCATTCTTCGGTCGCGCATCACGAATGAATGCTAAATTTAAGCAAAAAAATGTAACCTGTTGGAGCCACATTACATAACATACTTTTTTATTTTTAAATAAATAAATAAAATAAAAAAACTAACGTTGTATAGGAACATAATATTAAAAGTTTCTAAGCTTGAATATTTTTCTCTCGGAATCAGTTAAGTCAAGATTAAGATATTATATTTAAAATGTAAAACAATTATAGGTATATCGTAAAAAAAATCATCGTATATAATATATTATATTATTAAATTTAGCCAATTTATTTAATTTTGAATTTATCACCTGGAATATCTAGCCATGCTTAAGTTTTAATACAATGCATTATCTTAGTTATTGGGTATAAGCATCTGGGATAATACAAGTCGAGGAAAAACCGTTGGCAATTTAATGTAAAGTTTTTTTTATTGAAATAAATTTATTAGGTACGTATACATAATTGAATGTGAATCATGTCCGAGTTTCATCTGTTTCAATAGAAAATTTTCAACCGATGTCCTGAAAGCAGACAAAATCTGTCATTATTATGAGGAATAAGTAATCAATGTGCGAAGGGTGGAGGTGAGCTGTTAAAATCCGACAGAGTTTAGAGTGCACAATTTATGTCGAAACTTAACAGCCTACTTTCACTCCTCACCATGACCCCCACATCCTGAAGCGGGCCCCCTACTTATCCATAAGGATAAAGACACACGCTCTACAGTAGCGTTTTCCAAATAGTGTAGCGGTAAAATTAATGTGTATATTTAGTGTTTTTTGTACCTATATTTTAAGACATCCATTTGAATTATGGAGATGTGGAGTATCGATACACAATTAATAATTGTATCGTATAACCACATCATTTGAAATAATAACATTATTGAAGGAAAATAGCGCCTTCAGAAAATAGAGACTTTTTTTTGATATTAAAGCAAATTTGTGATGTGTGTTTATCTGACTTATCTGATCGACTCGCCTCGCCGGGCCCCTCCCGAGCCCGGGCCCCCAGGCTAGAGCCCTGTCAGCCCCCCCCCTTGTGGGGGTCATGCTCCTCATCACGGAGTAATATAATATATTATATAAATTGTGGTTTATTTTAGTTGTCACAATGTCTACCTTCCCGCATCACACTCGATCTTAATCGAGCGTATCACGAGGCTCTACAATTGATGTGAGACATCTGCAGTTTTGTACGCCTTGGAATGTCGCAACAGAAAATACCCAAGTCTGAGGTCACCACGCTATCAAGTGTGCTTTGACTGAGTTTACAGAGGCTTTCTAATAAAAGCGCCCATAGGAGAGAGGGTCACGATGAGCTTACAAAAATAAATGATTCTAATTAATAAATATATAGTACAAAAAAACACAGGTAAAATAAAATATACGAAACTATGTGAAGAGAATTTCACGTCTGTAATAGGTGTCCCGTATTTTTTAACACAAAATTGACCTTTGTGGCGACCAGGTTTTCCCAACAACTGGTTGGTCCATTTAGTTACAGTAATATTTGCACGTCGATATTTGCTATAATGAAAACCGATTTCTTTAAACAATTTCAGTATAAATGAAATAAATGATTTTATCAGTCAGAAAATATATGATAATTCAAAATCACACGTTAAATGATGATATTTATTATGCTATAACATAATCACTTGTCTGGATTATGCAATTCGCCGTATGCAATTCGCCGTATCACACTTCACCGTGAAATGTTGTATCGGAAATATATGGCCGTGTATTAAAGACCGTCCAACCTCTTTGGGTCGCATTTAGAATATGTCTAAATCATGGGTGGCCAACCTTTTCAGCAGCCGGGCCAGATTCTAAAAGTCATCATGTGTAAGTGTCATCATTAGAGCATGTTTGTAAAATGCAGGAAATTTCTCCTTATCCAAATATGTTTTATACAACTCTTCCAAACCAACCTGATGGAATTTCTCCTTTAACTGTTCATCGCAACATATTTCACAATGCTCAATTTGTATATTTCCCGGTAATAAATTCACGTCTACGGAGAATGGCGTTGCAAATGCAGAAAAAGCACATGGTGCTTTTTAAAATCTTGAACTAATATCGAATCTCAATTTGCGAAATTAGCACATCTAGCGGCAGCATTTGATATTATTGCTATTTTCTCACTGCTCTACGGGCCACAAGTTGACACCCAGTAGGCCGCATGCGGCCCGCGGGCCGCGGTTTGGCCATCCATGGTCTAAATGAAACACGGTTCTTGTCGGTTTACACTTTACAGGAAGCCAGCGGTAAACACATTTTTAAAATAGCCGATATATTGGATTATTTGTTAGGTTTTCATTCTTAAATTCATGAATTTTACCAAAATCAGCTATGAAAATTGAATTAATGTTCATATTGAATGTAATAAAATTGGAGACCGTATATTATACGGTCATCTCTTTTCGATAAGAAACCTCACGGCGAACTGTGCTACGGTGAAATGTAATACGTACAATTTACATGTGACCCAGAATCACACGTTAAATGATGATATTTATTATGCTATATTATAATCAATCAACCATGCTGATGGGAAAATAATATTTAAATATGTAGTAAATTTAATAATAATTTTGTAAAGAAAGTAATTTATTCGTGGTTTATAGGTTAAACGAGGTCGAGAGATTTGAAATAGTCCTGCTAAGTGAATCAGGATTGATGTCAGCTATTTACTCAACACACGTGTTTCGTAGCTGTAACTGTACCACACTTATCTAATGATAGATGAGCCCAACTATATGTTATTGTAACGTAAAATGAAGACAATAAACTTTACTATTCTTTTATTCAAATAATAATTTATTCACAAGATGAGTGTAAGATTATATTATTGAACATGACATGTATACTATGAATATAATATAACCACTAGAAAAAAATCTTTAAAAAAAATACGACACTAAGTGTGAGGTCTCAGTGCCAGCGTTCGGCGCAGCGTTGAGCGTTCTGCGCAACTCAAACGTATAACTGTATAAATGTATAACCAAAAAAAGATATTGTCTACGAAAATTTTCACACACGGTTATACGTTTGAGTTGCGCAAAACGCTCAACCCTGCGCCGAACGCTGCCACTCAGGACGTACACTAAGGATTATAGCCTGCGCCTCCTGGGATTCGCGTCGGAGTGCCCTGGTAACTACGCTTTACGTGTCCTATCTAATTGCGACAAAGTTAATTAGTGGTTTTATTCTGACGCGCTTTTTAAATTGCGTTACTTTTTGGCAATCGGTATTTGTATTTTAAATCAAAGTCTATGCAACTCAAATCTAATTTCTATCTTATTTACCTGTTATGTACCCTGCTTCGAACCGTTATTTATTATCGTTTCAGATTTCGTTCCGGTTCCGGTTTAAAAAAAAAACGGTTTTTCCAAGGCCTGAACAAAAACGATGCATAAGTGCGAGTGAGAAAGTATTCGGTACCCTTATAATCTCTGCGAAACGCGCTAAAGTAAGATAAAAGGTTTACAGATCTGGGAGATGTTTTGCTACGGTGTAGCCGGCAAATCTTCGCTTATTGCATAACTAAGCGTCGATAACCGGGTTGCTAAAATTGCTATTTATTTGTTAAACATAAAGTCAGTGGTAAATATTTTTAGTTAATTAAGTAGAAAAGATGGTTCTGTGTGTTGTATTAAAATATGGTAGCCGTATTAATAAGCAAGAAGATGGTATTACGTTTCATAGGTAAGTTGATACATGTTCGTGATAATTTATTTGTATATTATTATAGGTATATTTTAATATCAGTGACTAGTGTTTCTTTAAAATAACTTAAATTATGAATATCTTTACCTAATGGTTGCATTTTGACCACTTAAAAATACTATATGACGTAAAAAAAATAGAAAATTATATTATAATTCTGAGCGTCTAGTGCGAGCACTAGCGAAATGGTCTATGGTCTCGAACATTTGTAGACGAATGCGCTCGCTCGCCCACAAACCAAATGCACGGCACGCAGCTTCATTTAGCAATGCAACGGGTGGCGTCTAGATGTATCTATAGCAGGGGAGGGCAAACTGCGGCCCGCGGGCCGCATGTGGCCCGCCGGGTATTTTTTTGTGGCCCGCCATCATTAATTGTACTTCTGATTACGAATATTTTTTTTATAATTTAAAAAAAATATTGACAATAGACTAAAATTTGAAGAATTTGTTGTTTCGTAAATGTATTATCTCAGTACGTCTTCCTTGCGTCTCGTCTCACACTATGTAACCACTATTTTCTACGTTGAACATCGTGACACATTTAAATAATTTTAACTTCGCGTTGCAAGGAAAAAAAATATTATGCCTAATGATATGGTAAAAAGCTTGAATGGATTTCAATTAAAACTCAAGTTATTCCTTCGACAAATATCGAATAACAACGTGGACCACTATCCAACTTTGAAGTTGCTGAATATACCAGAATATAAATTTGAAGAATATGGTTAAATTATCAAAGCTCTTTATGACGATTTTTCACAAAGATTTGGTGACTGACCGAAAAATTGAGACAAGTTTAGCAGTACGCGATCCATTTTCAATAGATATTGATAGTGTACCGACAGAGCTACAACTTGAGATTATTGATCTGCAGTGTGACACTGATTTAAGAGAATTGCTTCATCGTGAAGAAATCTCCAAATTTTACAATGCCCTTAATTCAGACAAATTCGACCAACTTAAAGATTATGCAAGAAAAATGTTCGTTATTTTTGGATCAACCTATATATTATGTGAACAAAAATTTTCGATCATGAACCTGAATAAAAATTCTTTACGATCAAATATCTCCGATGCCCATTTACAAGCAGTTTTGAGAATATCAAATATAAAATTAACATCTGAATTGAAAAAAATGTATAACAGTTTCATTCTTCTCATTAATTTTTTTGTAAGGTTTTTTTTCGTGATAATAAATAGTGTATATCTAAAAATGGTATTTCACTTGCGGCCCGCCGCTCATTTTGAATTCTTGAATTTGGCCCTCCATCCAAAAAGTTTGCCCCCCCCTGATCTATAGTCTATGGGTTTATCTGATTTTCGGTTTTCAGTTCAGCTCCGAGTGATTAATTTTTAAATGTTTCGAAGACTTCAGACGTATGTCATATTGCGCCTACGACAACTGAACGACAACTGAAGTAGGGAGTAAGAAGTTCATGTTAACGGGCGTGTTTAATTATGTACCGAACCGAAAAACCGATTTTTCTCCGATTCGATTCCACTTCTCGTTCCGAAAATTAATTCCGGTTTTGAGGTAATGATTAATTTCTAACTGAGATAGGTAGAACACCTATACCACTCTCATATTTCAAAGAAGAAATTTGATGGATTCCCAGGAGGGAGGGGATCTGTTAGAGTTGTTAGACGAAATTTCACTGGGGAGAAAATATGCAGACCCAGATAGCGGTTGCTTTTCAATGACCAGATGAAAAGAGAAACGAGAATTTATTGTTAATGTCAGTATTTGATTTGGATTATAGCGTCATCGAAGAAGAATAGTTATGGTATACAGTGACGTCCCGTGGGGGTAGGCAGGCCATACGTTGTATATGGGCGAACGGAGGAGAAATGGAGGAACGAATAGGAATATTACATCTTTTGAGAACAGTGGCGATGTTCCGTGAACCAGACGATGCAGTTGCTTCGTTAGAAAGTACTTATATTATATTTTTAAAACATCTCAAGGGAGCATCCATACTTGTCAGCACCTCAGTCCTCCACGTACCTAAAACCATCGCTGTTTGAGATTAGGTTTCGTGGAAATGCTCCTAATTTTCAGTAGATTGTTTGGGTACAAGTCGGTTATGGGGAAGCCAGGCGGGAACCACGCTAATTTTCAGAGCCGATTTAGACAAAATTCATGAATTCAAGAACGAAAGCCTAGCTTAACCTAACAAATAATCCAGTATATCGGCTATTTTCAAAAAAATATTTGTCGTCGGCTACCCCATAACCGACTTGTACCATTATTTGTTTATGTCATTTTTTCAAGATTTTTGTTGCGTTTGTCTGTTTAGCTGTTTAGCATGATAAAATAATATGTAGATATACACTGTACAATTTTGCATTAAATTTGAGACAAAACATGAAAGGGGGTGGTATTATATATCCGCTTTACTTAACGACGTCACTGATGGTATATTTTTTACAACGTTTTTTTTAGCTCGTATTCTTATTTGTCCGGTGGTTCTTTGTCCGGTACAACTCTTGCAATCGATTTTTTACTAACTTCTCGACTAGCTAGACATTTGAAACTTTTAGAATATATCAGAACATGATACCAATGCATTTTTTTAATACTTTTAGCCATCTTTCAGTAGAATTGAATACATTTTCAGTTAATTCTGGTTTGTATGAAAAGTTATTTGACACCATTATTGGTTGCAAGGGGTCTGGAGTTCTAGCAACTAAATTATATACGTGCGTTACTATGGAAATCAATATGACATGTCAAAATGACATTTCAGTATTATTTCAATCAAGTAATTTTTTTTTGATCGTTTAAGCTAGTCAAGTCAAGTTTATATGATTCAACCACAGAACAGATAATAAATAGAATACCGATAGGCAATATTCAATACGCCGCATGGTGAAGCAGGCTTTTGAATGTGTGAGTGTTCTACGAAAATGAAGCACGCATTATGCACGTGCAATAGTGTGTGTAATACACCAACATTAAATGAGCGTAACTGCATAAACCGAGAGCAGTCTTTAGTATTCGACGTAAAACGTATTCTTAACACGCGTGTAAGTTTAACCCGGATTCTTCCTTACTCGAGTCGGTTACCTGCTATCGCCTTACCCGTTGTGTATTTCAGTTCCTATTATTTCTGAGTTCCCTGGATTCAACAGAAAATTTAAAAACTTGGTATATAAAAAGTTCTTTTTATCTTGAAAATGTAGCTTCATATTCATAGTATGTGGCATGATATCTTTGGTTTTATACGTAACGGTTCAAGCAAAAATAAAACTGACAGATTGAAGAAATACACCGCTCACTAGATAATAAAAAAAGTCTTTAAAGAAAACAAAGAATCATAGTGAAATAGTGAGACTCGTAAAGGTCGCCAGGTTCGCAGTACATTATACGGGGACATATTTCAATTTTAAAAAAATTTAAAATACACACCTACAACAAAATTATGACATGTGCAATTTTAATTAGTTTGACATAAGAACATAACTTGGAACAACCTTCGAAACATAATATAGAAAAAGCCATAAAAAATGAATTCGGTATATTTTTTACAACTTTTTCTAATATGTACCTATATTCATTTCTGGTGTTCAAAATTATGTATCGTCTCTGTTCTGGCAGAACACACTAACTGGAAAATACTAGTTTTGAGTAATTTGACTTTGAAGTTGTTAAAATGTTTGAAATGGTCTATCATGTGAGGTTTATTAAGTAATCGTAAAAAGGATGACTTTAAAAAAAAGACTGTTTATTTATTAAGAAGGTTTCCAGACGGTAAAGTTTGAAATAAGGAACATTTTGGTATAACAAACTCAATATGTCATTTTTTCGAATTAGTGTCTTCTGCCAGTGATTAGTGATAGTGATTAAATACAATGAAATAATCAGTTATTTTATTTGTATACTTATTGTCGGACAAGAATTTGTTGTCCACCTGTTAAAATATGTACTAACAATCCCTTCCAGTGCAGTAAATCGAACTTCTGTTTTCAAATGTGGAACGCTACCAAATTTATCATTTAATTTTACGCTCCTGTGGTGCTGATCTATAAATTTACGTTATTTGAAGCTTTTTCTAATAAAAATATGTCTAAAACGATCAGTAGTGATGTAAGAATTATTATTAGTAAACTTTTGGTAAATTGCAAAGAAGAAAAGAAGTCGCATCTAAAAAGAGAGCTGATACACTATTTAAACACGCCGTGCACGTTTGCCGCCATGACAGGTATGTCACTGAGAAGTCTCCTATATACGACTACAGCGACTTCCTGGTATCGCCGATTTATTGCGTGTCCGGAAACTTGTACGTATGCACTTCGCCTTATCACACTTCACCGTGAAATGTTGTATCGGAAATATATGACCGTATATTAAAGACCGTCCAACCACTTTGGGTCGTATAGTACTGACATAAAATTCATGTCTAAATAAAACACGGTTCTTGTCGGTTTATAATATACAGGAAGCCAGCAGCAAACAAATTTTGAAAATAGCCGATATATTGGATTATTTGTTAGGTTAGGTTAGGTTTTCATTCTTTAATTCATGAATTTTGCCAAAATCAGCTATGAAAATTTAATAAAATAATGTTCATATTGAATCTAATAAAATTGGAGACCACATAGTATACGGTCATCTCTTTCCGATAAGAAAGCTCACGGCGAACTGTGCCACGGTGAATTTTTTTATGTACAATTTACATGTAACCGACTTATTGTTGTCGGACATTATGTGAGGTTAGCTACTTACTCAGTCTATGGGGTTCATGTTCTCATATAGAAACAAATATAGAAAAACAACGCGACTTTAGCAATCCCGAGATTTATATTAAAAACGGATGTGTTCAAAATTAATATTACAATTTTCACTGATTATAAACGATTACTATATTACAACATTAAAATAGATTATTTTACATTGCATACATCTTCAAAGTAGTCGTGAAGTTAATTAAATGTCAAATAATAATAATATGTATGTATATTAAAATAGCTGACGTATTTAAAAAAAACCAAGTCACGTGATAACCTGTCATGAGGTGTTTATTAAATAAGTACATGTGCGTAAGGATTATGTCCGCAGCTCAAGTTTATAATCCTCTAAATCCTTTGCGATATTACGGCCTCGCTGTGAGGTCCGCACCTCATGATGTCAGAGGATTTAAGTCAAATTGGTGATTACAGTATTACCAACAGGGTCATTATAATTCTACATAATATTATAACAAGCAGTTCACTGTGCAATGTAGAAAGTACCTAATTCAAATTTAGCCCCTTTTTTGGTTAAAATCGCATTGTCTCTTTCGCATCATTTCGTCTAGCTATTGGTTTTAAGCTGTTCCAAAAAGCGAATGAAACTTCGGCCATGCTTCTTTCTAGCCAAGTACGAAATATTATTTCTTGAGAGTAAGGGTGCCACGCGCTATCATTATTTGGTATATCATTCGATATTTTTTATACTGTGATGAGCTTAGTTCTAAATCTAAATTCTAACACGTGACGATTTATAATGGTACCTATATCTATACAACACAATCAAGAGTGCGTACTTCATATTAAGAGCATACATAAGTGAAACGGAAAATAATTTTCAACAGTAGGTGGAACGAAATTTCGAAGTCGTCGCCAATCGGAGACTGACAGTCGAGGTGTGAGCACATCAATTTGTTTTGTGATGGCGTCGGAGGAATGTATTCCTCAATCGTGTAAAGATGACTAAAAAACGTTCCGCATGTACTTGAAAAAGAAAATATGTCAATGAATATACTATTATTATTACGAATATAATGATAAACATAACAATAAAAGGACGCATGTGTTTGTCATTTGCACAATCCGCGCATCGCCTAGTCACGATATTTTTTGACCATGCCTCAGCTGAAGTACAGCCTTAATAGCCGAGCTTTCTTTATCCCTATTAATATATGTATGACAATAGATCGGTTTGAAAGTATTAAAAACTAACTAAGCCTAAGACGTTGCCAAATGGAACATCGCACATTGGACGAATGCGACTTTTTAGTTTGAAAAAAAACATCTAGTGCTGCTAGTAACAAATCGCATGTGTCTCGGGCTGTGAGTCGAAGACGCTGGAATGCATACGCACACCTAAGAATTGGTCATTTCTATACCGGGTGGCCAGTCTATGCATCCAAAAATATATACGCTTCAAAAGGTTACATGGTAGATGTGCGTGGTCTTCATATGCAACATCGGAGCGACGTTCCTAGAAGGTATGATCTATGGCTGCGCGGCAGATGAGCGAGTTTAGATGTGTGAGCCGGCTAACAGAGATTTGTTTGAAATTCTATCGGTTCACAAAAGTAAAAATAATATATTGCGCTGGCTACATCATTTATTTTTATCTTCATAATATATAAACCCAACTATCCTAGGGAACACGAATCTCTTCTGTTGGGGCTTAAAAGTGGGGCGTCTCCGTTATGCAGGCCATGTCACAAGGATGAAAGATACCCAACAATATGAAATGGAGGAGTTGGGATGTGTAGAAAAAGACAGAGCATCCCCGACGCTACAGTACTAAAGGAAACTTGCGGTTGACATCGTATGGTGCTGAATTGCAGACTCACATTAAGTTGTAGTGTTGATGAGGAATGAATGAATTGTAATACTGTTAGGTTCCATCATTGGTGTATAAGCTTCAGACAAGCATAGCGTAACGGCACTTCCCTCAACCCATTGCCATATCTCGAACCACCTTCCTTGTGAGGTCTGCTGCGAGTAGGTCGCTTTGTAGCAGGGAGAAGAAAGATTGGTTACGGCGATGGAATCCTTGTAGCTGTGCCATAAGGGTACGAAGTGTCGCACTCTCTGGAGGCATCCGTAGCACATTTCCAAACTGCGTGAACCGTCTCTTAGTGACTTCTTTACTCGTGCACCAATATCACCCGAGAACTAACGTGTCCATTCATACGTATATAATATATACTTACTAATATGTAGGTACATCGTATATTTTTAAAATACAAAAACAATGTAAAAACACTGAGTTTAAAAAGTAGGAAAGTAATAATTATTATAATATTATGACAAAAATATTCTGATAATCGCATTAACGAGATTATCGTGGATTATTCATGAATATGTTTTACATAATATCAAATCGATCAAAATAATGATGTAAACTTATATACGACGAAGTCATTAGTGTAGACAACCAAGTACTTCCATTGGCATTTATTCAAATATTCGTATGATATCAGTATAATATATTGTATAATATATTAATGAGATTAAAAAGAAAAAAAATACTACAAGGTACATAATCATATTATGTAGTTTTTACTCGTTCAAAGCGGTTTATTAGTAAATATATTTATTTAAATTTTAATAAGACGGAAATTTTTATCGTACTTATTCCACTTTTAATTTAATATCATGACCGGTTTTGACCACCTCAGAGGAACATTTTCAACCTACAAAAATGCGTTTTATTAAATTAAGAAAAAATAATTGAGTATCGCTTGGGGGCGGCAGCATTTCCACCATGAATTGACAGTTAACACAATAAAATAAATTATTAGTAGATACGTACAGTTCCGGTCATAATTTAATAGGTATGTACCAATGAATTATTGATAAGGTTATTTTGTTCGCTATATAGACAACACTTTTATAACTGTTAGTTTTTGTAGTTCAGGGCCCAGGGGTCTACATCTGTGGTTTTAAAACTTCTCCGTCTCAAGGCTCCATTAGTGTAAAAATATTCTTTCACGGTGCTCTAATAGCTATTCGGAACGGATGCATGATTTTTTTCAAAACCATTCAAGCTTCTTATTGAAAAACTTATATTAAGGCCCTCCTCCCACGGAGCAACTGAAATCCGACGGAACTGAAACTAAAATTCCAACCAGTATCTAGCTAATGTATTTCAATGGCGGCTCGCTGACGGCGAGACTGGAATCTCAAAGTTTCAAAACGGTCGCGAAGCGACGCGACATGCTAGTCGCGCGGTCTCTCAAGTTTTCAGTCACCGTAAAACAGTGGTACCAATATCAATCAATAGATTCGGTGGAAAATCGTATTTTCTTACCAAAATTGGTAGCACTGCGTAACAAGCGTCATGCTATAAAAACCATAACAACCCAAGACGTCAAAGGTACAAGATAAGCAAAATTGAAATAACCTAATTATTGTATTCGAGTAAACGCAGCAGCGTGCGTGTTGTCGATTTTTGTACAAAACAGCTGATGGTCCAGTTTGACAGTTTGGGGTTATGTGATTATTATTTCAAGTGGGTTTCAGTAGCGCCGTGTGCGAAGCATCACATTGGTCAGTTTATGAGTTCCATCATCAACCAGTTCCGTCAGATTTCAGTTGCGCCGTGGGAGGAGGGCCTTAGAGTTAAATTGACCAGGACTTTAGGAAGTTCTGCTGAGTTGCTACTAGCAAAATTTTAAAACGCGATGATCGTTCTTTACGCCATATCATACGACTGAAAGGATGTGTAGACATGTTAGGTGTGGGGAAAACATGTTTTTACTTAGAATAATAATAGAACAGCATCTGAAGTTGGGCTCGAAATGGAGCGTAGCGGACCGGAACACAACTACTATCGGGACTATCGCTTCGTCTCATGGAAAAAATGAAACTTACGTACGGGGCCGTAAATTAGTAAGAAAATCATTAGATTCATTTACAACTAAATAAACTGATTAAACAACCGTTTTATAAATACGAAACAATGAAATCCTGTGATTTTTACAGTATATATGTTGTAGAAATAATGTTAAATCATTTGTGGCCTTGACAAAATCTGCCTAACCAATCGTTAGTAGATATACTTACCTACCTGTCAAAGGCTTAAAGACTATAACAATTCTATTTGACAGTCCAAGGTACCTATACTTTTAATATATTTAATTTATCCAGCACTCCGGTTGATACATTTTTCAATTTCGAGCGCTGAATTTTGAAAGAGAAAGAAATGTTATCTTTTAGTAGACATCGGTGACGAAATAATACATGTAATTTAAACCATCTATCTACGACTATAATCATTATAATAGTCTACAGTATAATATAATATAATTTTGAGTGTTTCTCCCTCTTAAATTGAAGCTTTTGGCGTGTAGGTAGTAGTTATCAATAAGCACCATAATAAACACGACAGTCGCATAAACTAGAGCCAAATCACGAGCTTTTATATTCTCGTAAGGCTTTTAAGATAATATGAAAGCTCTTTTGAGTCGTGAATGGATAAGTCCGATCCGTCAAGTCACGAGGCCTCCATAATGACATTAGTCAATGTCGTAGAGGTCAGAGCTTTTCACGATTGACGCTTGGGCACACAAAAAGCTCTCTCCCATTGAAAAGCAATCATGTGGAAATTTATTGGATTGATAAAAGGCATATGAGGATTATTTGATTTAAGTATTTACTTATTATGTAGCTAAGCAAAGTGAGTAAAGCTCTCGCGGTTCTTTTAGTTGTTACAATAATGATCAATTTTACAATTAGAATTTATTAATTCAAGAAATATATAACATGATATTTAGATTTTCTTTGACGTTATAGAAGTAGAGACTTGTTGATTCAACGTTTGACCAGTTGGAGATCCCGATAATTGAATAGGTTCACAACCAACCCGGCTCATTACAACGTGAGTCTTCAATTGATTGCGACGATGTGCAGTAGGTAGGTACTGCATGCATTGACGTCAATAATCCACTTCGCATTTTACCCCTTGGCAGTATAAATAGTTCCTAAAAATAATTCCTGCATATCTGACTGTCTGTTTTTTCCAAATGTCAAATGGCAAATGGAGATAACCGCTTTGACTCTAGATAATTACACCTGCCAATTCTTGACTGGACATGGTGACTTCACTTGTAGGCTCTATGAGCTTGGTCTTATTACCCGTTCAACATGTCCACGTGGCGGCGAAATACAGGATGTAAACCAAATCCTCTGGGAATATCCTAAAATGTGTACGGAAAAGGAAGAGCTACTAATTAGTAAAAGTCAAAAATATATTCAAACTATAAAAATACCACGAGGCAGTAGAAACAGTGAAAATGGCTAGTAGTCTACTGAGTGTAATTTTATCTCACGTAAGTGGAATATATCAATACCCGAAACAAACAAAAAACAACAACAAAGTTGAAATTGGCTCTACCCTCCAAATTATTATTATCATCAAAGGCAGGTTAGTTTCATGACGTTAGAATTTTTCATTATTATATCTAGGTGACTATACCTAGGTGATTAAAATTTATGAATATGTATATAATCTGATGATAGACGGTACGATTATTATAGCCATTAGCCAATAATTTACGAAATATATTAACACAATATAGAAATAATTACAAGACAAAAAGAACTTTTTATATAAAACGTTTTAAAAGTTTCTGTTGAATCATATAAACTTGACTTCACTAGCTTCCCCCCCCCGACCATGTTCGATCCTAATAGGATCATATGGGCCTCCACAAAGTAGAGGTTTGTATTAACAGATTTTGTTTTTACGAGAAATGGATGTCAGCCACTTGCTCAACCTATTAGGTCCATACCCTGACTCACACACAAATTGAAAAACAATATGTGTACTTGCCAGACCCAGAAATCGAACCTGGGACCCACGGCGTGATAGTCCAACGCTTAAGCCGCGCGGCCACCGTGGATATAACGCTCTATCACTAGCTTAACGGCCCACATGCTCGTCGTAGGTCAAAATTGACTTTTTATTGTATTTTAAAACCATGATCCTGGACACTCCTTAAACGTTGTAGATAATCTATTTATATAATTTTGAAGCCTTATTATCCTTTATAGTTATTTTAAACATTTGATGACTGCATAAAGTATTTTTGTTACATAAAATAGTATTCTTTTAAACCTCTCGCTCTAATGTTTTAGAATTAGTCATATTTCGGTACATAACTGTGCAGTGGTGTTAAGATTTTTTACATTTATAAATTTTTAAACGCATTTATAAAACCAGATTAACACATTTGAAGATGGTTAGAATTATCTTCAAATGTGTTAATCTTGCCGATTTTTTGAATAATAAAATGCCTAATTCTTGTCAAATTTGGGATCACAGAGATTATCAATATAATTTTTTATCGTGAATATTTTACAAAAATTATCTCGTAATAAATTATACTAATGGTTTTATAAATGCGTTTAAAAATTAATATATTTAAAAAATCTCAACACCACTGCACAGTTATGTACCGAAATATGACTATATTCTAAAACATTAGAGCGAGAGGTTTAAAAGAATACTATTTTATGTAAAAAAAATACTTTATGCAGTCATCAAATGTTTAAAATATATACGAGGGATAATAAGGCTTCAAAATTATATAAATAGATTATCTACAACGTTTAAGGTGTGTCCAGGATCATGGTTTGAAAATACAATAAAAACTCAATTTTGACCTACGACGAGCATGTCCCCCCTTAATTGTACTTGATAGAAATACTGAATAATGAAATGTCATTTCATATTGATTTCCATAGTAACGCACGTATATATTATTTAATAATTTAGTTGCTAGGACCCCCTAGCAACCAATAATGGTATCGAAATAACTTTTCATACGAAACAAAATTAACGAAAAATGAATTCAATTATACTTAAAGATGGCTAAACGTATTAAAAGAATGCATTGACATCGTGTTCTGATATATTCTAAAAGTTTCAAATGTCTAGCTAGTCGGAAAGTTAGTTAAAAACGATTGCAAGACTTATACCGGACAAACAACCACCGGACAAATAAGAATACGACCTAAGAAAAACGTTGTAAGAAAAACGTTGTAAAAAATATATTGTGATATAATATTCAGTATGTGAAAAATCTAGAAAAATCGGCCTCGCTCTGAATCTGGTTGAATTTGGGGTAGTTTTATTGTCGAAGGGTAGCAATGCGAGAGAGATTCACGAAAACAAGTAAGGGAGGGGATGAAGGAAAAATAAGAGAGGGGTG
This sequence comes from Rhyacophila brunnea, assembly GCF_057557595.1. NCBI lineage: Eukaryota > Metazoa > Arthropoda > Insecta > Trichoptera > Rhyacophilidae > Rhyacophila > Rhyacophila brunnea. The sequence continues at coordinate 33,891,654 of NW_028232806.1, read as the reverse complement.
TTATTCTGTAAGAGGGGTGGAAATCTTAGAGCCGCATTATTTTTGCCTTCGATACAAAGCGGTATCGTGGTTAATTTAGATAATAATTATAATTTTAGAATATACTTACCTATTTTTTTCTATATTGAAAAAAGATACGAAATTACATGAACTGCATAATATACTAAAAATGACGGATAAAATATAATGTTAAAAAAACCGTCTTACATGAAAATGAAAGCTTTAAGCTTAAATTATGTCAGTCGGCTTTTCTCATTGGTTTCAAGTATTTTATGCCACTAGCACCACTTAAGATTAATCATCGATTGGTCAAGAGAAAAGGTAAGTGCCGTTTAGGTTATTACATAATATTGATACATAATAAACATTACAAATTGACACTGTGAGCACATGTTAATTGCCTAATTTAGTGGTACGTTATGCTTTAATGATATGTACATAAAGAAAGCCAAAATAAAGTAAAGATCCTAGGCACCGACCTTGAATGATGATGAGGCTCCGTGGTCTGGTTCTCAGTCACTCGCACTACCACTCTCGCACGTTGCTGTTTATTGAGTCACCCTGTGCGCGGCAATGGACGGTCAAAACTAGTGCATGTAAATGACGTCTTAATGTTTTACATGTTATAGGTATTCACAGGCGCACGGTTGCAGAATGACTCCATGTTAATAGTATGCCTGGCAAGGTGGATAGGATATTTATATTGATATATATTTGGCCCAACCAATATGAAGTAAAGTCTATCTCATGGCCCCCATATCTGAAGTGGGCTCCCAGGCTAGGATTTTAGGCGGCCCCCCTACCTATCGCTAAGGATAAAGGCACCGCAGGCGAATTTTTTTTTTACTATGAGAGAAAATTTGTAATGTGTGTTTATCTCACTTATCTGGTCGAGTCACCACGAGCCCCCAGTCTAGAGCCCTGTCAGCCCCCCCCCCCCCTTTATGGGGGCTATGGTCTATCTAAATACTGACCACAAAACAATCATATGGTAGGTAGGTATATTATAGAATAATTACATACCTATTAATAATAGTATTATGTTATGTAGTTGAAAATTTTGAGATAAATTCTTGATTTTATATAATACTTATTTTATTTTCAGTAGATACGATATAATAAAAAATCTCTATATCTTACCCACCTCCCCTGTGGCTAGCATGCATTCTGTGTAAGTATATAAGGGTAGTTATATGAGAGCGTCCCGACGCTGGATTAACAGCACCACTTAGCGCTAAGAGCCTCCGTCTCCACCCTCTCTCCCTTCGCCCCCTTCCGATACCCTTCATTCTTCGCCGTCCACCCTCGCCAGACACCCCGCGGAAGACCGACAAGTAAGTGTTTACTTACAGAAAAAAATAAAATGAAAAAAAAAACATGATTAATGAATTTATAATATTCACCTACGTTCCTTAAAAAATACCGATGTGGTGAAAGAAAAATATATTTTTTAAGAACAATGCTTTAAAAAATAAAGTGTAAATTTTAAAATAAGTTATATCTATCAGTCTTGCTACATTATTATAAAATAGCTATGGTCAAATACATATAGATAATTTTCTTAATTTTTTAAAAATATTCACTGTTCGTTTACTTCTATAATATAGACTGAATATTTTAGTGAAACTCTCCATGTTTCATGAAAATTCTTTCTTTTATAAGTCACACTATTTTAACCTAAATATGATATTGTTATACTTATTTTAATATTTAAATTGTTGTATTATGGCTGTCAATTATTACCGTGATATATTATTCACTTTAAGAGCATACAAAAGTGAAACGGCAAATAATTTTTAACAGTAGGTGGGACGAAATTTTTCACTCGTCGCCAATCGGAGACCGACAGTCGAGGTGTAAGCAAGTCAATTTATTTTGTGATGGCGTCGGAGGAATATATTCTTAAATCGTGTAAAGATGACTAAAAAACGTTACCCATTTGCTTGAAAAAGAAAACATGTCAATGAATATACTATTATTATTACTAATATAACAATAACATAACATTAAATGGACGCATGTTGAATTTTTATGACAAATTATATTTCGCTCGGCTCGCGTCATTTGCACCATCCGCATAGCACCTAGTCACGATCTTTTTAGACCATGCCTCAACTGAAGTATAGCCTTAACAAAAAATATCTGTAATAATATTGTATTGAAAAATAAATTATGTTTCGAATTGTTTCGTTTTATTTTTGGAAGATGATATTGAATGATGAATTATTATCAGTACCTACACAGCGATATTTATTATAAATGAATTAGTTTTTTAGAATAGGTACGTGGCTTTTAAATTGTTTTGTTTACTCACAAGAATGAGATATTCGTGAATATTTCCTATGGGATTAGAATGTTTTGATGTCTTATTCGTATTAGCTACATTGTTGTACACGATTGCAATGAAAAGGAAAATTCAGATTGAAAAGAAAATTTGAAAGCTATCAAACAATACTAAAATACCTTTTCAATTGGAATAAGAAGATATCGAAATGAATACTGTAGTAATACCAACCTTCGGTTAGATAATAATTTAAATTATTTTATTATAATTAAAAAAATCGATGTTTATTTATTTAAACAAATTTATAACAAATTTTTAATTCAAGACGTTCACAACATGACACTTAAAATAAAAAGTACAAGTAAATCAACTGACACACACGGTGGCCGCACGGCTTAAGCGTTGGACTATCACGCCGTGGGTCCCAGGTTCGAATCCTGGGTCTGGCAAGTACACATATTGTTTTTCAATTTGTGTCTGTCAGGGTATGGACCTAATAGGTTGAGCAAATGGCTGACATCCATTTCTCGTAAAAAACAAAATCTTTTAATACAAACCTCTACTCTGTGGAGGCCCATATGATCCTATTAGGATCGGACATGTTCGAAAGAAAAGAAAATCAAATTACATAGTAGAAAAAAAACAAACAAAAAAATTTTATAGCAAGAGAAATAAAAACAATAATTCAAGAAAAATACGAATTAAACAATAAAACAGAATTTTAAAAACAAAATACAAGCCGAAGCCGTACCACTAAAAATGTCTTCATCTCGAGGGAGTGCATTGACCAGTCGGAAAGACCTCGCTATTGGTACCTGTGGGTCTATTCTATACTTATCGAACACTAAATTGATAAATAGTATCAAACTTAGGGTAGGTTTGTATCAAAATATTAGCACTTATTGTAACAATTACACGAAGCCGGTTTTTATTGTTGCAATAAGTGCGATATTTTAACAGCAGCAAGATAGGTGCTGTTAAAATATAGCACTTATTGCAACAATAAAAACCGGCTTCGTGTAATTGTTACAATAAGTGCTAATATTTTGATACAAACCTACCCTAAGTTTGAAACTATTTATCAATTTATCACTTTAGCGGTCGATAAGCATAGAATAGACCCACTGGTGAGCCTGACATAAGGAAGTTTTCACCCAAAATAGGTTACGCATGTAATTAACGGATGCATAGAAATTCAAATTTTCTGGAATATCAGAATTAGAAACTATACCACGTGAGAGCAGGGATAAATGCTTTAAGTGACCTACGAGCTGTAAGAGAATGAAAGGCGAGAATGCCTTGAAGAAAGCTAGTGGGAAAATACTCGTTTGAGGAACTGTCAAAAGGGAAATATTTATATACTTACATTAAAATAAAGATGTCGAAGAGATTTCTTCTGTATATGCTCTATAAGTCTAAAACAAGCTTATGGGAAACCCTATAATGACTCCAGATAATGGACCCATATTCAGAATACTCCATACTAACGACTCAATATAGAATGTACGTAAAACATTTGGATTCTTGAATGTCCTTTCAAATAACATAAAACAATACATTAAAAGCTTTGAAATTATTCAAAAATATTTTCTATACATTCGACAGAACTGAAGAATCATTAGCCGCATATTATTTTTACCTTTTGAGGTATATAATTTAAAACCTGCGTAGTAACGTGGCATATATACGTGAAACAAGTAACTTTTTAGTAGAGCGGAAAAGGAAAATTATCTAATTTAAAATGCATAGTCTATTTATTAAAATGAGTAAGTACGAATTATACCTTAACTAAGAATCATTAGATGAATGAAAAAAAAACGTAAAAAAATGACAAGACTCCATTGTTGCATCTCACTGGTCAACGAGTTATCTACAGCTCTTCTTCTGTCCACAATCAGTGAGGTTACGAGGAACCCAAAAAGTCTTTAGATTTCGTGGGTTATATTTTCAGCTATATACCGAAATGCTACATAATATTATATGCAGACACTAGATTTTATAAGAGAAAGTACTTAGTTTGCATTCCCATTATGGACGGTTTAAAGAAATCAAAAAACCGGATTCCGGTTTTTGACAAATGACCGAACATCCGATGAACCGTGAAAACCATTTCCGATTTTCTGAGAAATTCAAAAGAATGAAAAAATAAACGCAAATTTTCCCTCAGACGTAATAGCTCAATTTTATTTTGAATAAAGTAAATTATTATCGAGGGGTTTTTTAAAGCATTGTGTCGACTCATTCGAATTTAGGGCGGACGAGAAAATCAAGATTTATGAATACAGAATGTAGATAATATTGTAAATCTAACATAGGTACACGTGGTAAAGACCTATGACTTCCTTTTTATTCGAAAAAAATATTTGGGTAGGTAGTAAGAGCTACTATTATGGGCCAGCTTCAATTATTGGCCACTTGCAGATAAAATCTAGTTTTTTAAGATATTAAATCAACATTGCCATCTGTTAAGTTATTAAAAAATCTCGTCAATTATTCCTCCGTTGGTAAAACAGATAATTGTTACTTTTAGCATTATAAAACAACCTCAAAACCGCATTTGTATCTGACAGTTCGAGCGAAACCGTGAAATAAGTGCGATTTGTTGTAAATTGTACAAGGATATGACTTCTGTTAAAAGGTATGTTAAACATTTAATATCATACAAAATGCTAATCCAATTGACAAGTATCTATGTATTTGATTTATGTATACATCATTAGACATATATTTTGGAAAAAATATGTGGGTAGGTATATTATGATGGTGGCCAATAACTGATTCCAAAATACGTCGATTTTCCTTTATCGGCCGGCCTTGCTAATAATAGAATATGTGACTAATTAGTAAAGTATTACATTTATTTTTATTAGGTAAATAGTGTTTTAAGAGTATTATTAATCATCTTTGTTTTTATTATATTTCTCCGACATTCGTAGATAAATATTGGCCACCTGGCCCATAATTGTAGCTTTGATGGCCGATAATAGAAACTTTTTTCTTGATTGTTCCAGAATAAAAATGCATCAAAATAAACGAATGAAATATAGTCAAGAACTGAAGAATTAAAGAAGCAATAGAGTATATGAAAGACCATAGTGAAGAGTCTTTGCGTTCAGTAACAAGAAGATTTGAAATACCAAGAAGCACACTAAAATTCAAAACTAAAATTCCTTCCGCAAAAATCCTCAACTGAAACTTGAATGATTCTCATTTATCCTTTATGCTACGTCAAGATGTTTGTTATTTCTATTAGCTAGGTATTAGATTTCTTTTGAATTTTTGAAATCAATTTTCAACAAGCTCTGCGTATTTAATTAAATATGCCTATCTCACTGTAACTCAATGTGAACGTGTTCTTTGTATTTTTAAGTAATATGTTACGTATGTCTAATAAAATGACGATAAAGTTGCATTAGGTACTTGATTGAACACTTAATAATGATGTGTGATCATAATATTACATAAACTATTTTTTAATTTTTGTTTAAATAATGTTATTACAGCAATTTCGGGGTGGCCAATAATTGAATCTTTTGGTGGCCAATAATTGAAAAAAGTGGCCAATAATTGTAGATTTCTGCCTTTTTTTTTGATTATTTTTTTTAAGATGTAAAATATATTTTTTTAAATGTTCTGATAATTGATTATTATAAATAAATAAACAATTTAACGCACAATATTTTTTTATTTCACCTTCCTAATGATATCTGTCCACAAAAAATTAACAAAGTTGAAAAAATCCTTAACTGGCCAATAATTGTAGCTCTTCCCCTATCAAAATTTAGTTTATTATTGACAATTAGTGGTGAAGATTCGAATTTAAGTGGTTACATTGATGACGTTCACACTCAGGTGAGGTTTTGAAAGCTCCGTGCACTTCTTTGGAAAGCATTTAGTGACGCGGTATACGCTAAAAATGGTGGTTACACGTAAATTGTACGTATTACATTTCACCGTAGCACAGTTCTCCGTGAGCTTTCATATCGGAAAGAAAAGTATATGTGAATGTATACTATACGGTACGGTCATCTCTATAGCACCGAGATGAAGAAAATACGCGTTGTTCGTTGAGCATTGCAGGCAATAATGTTCCAGTTTTATAAGATTCAATATGAACATTAATCCAATTTTCATAGCCAATTTTAGCAAAATTCATGAATTCAAGGATAAAAACTTAACCTAACCTAAAAAATAATCCAGTATATCGGCTATTTTCAAGATTCGTTTGCCGCTGGCTTCCTGTAAACCGACAAGAACCGTGTTTTATTTATACATGAATTTAATCTCAGACTGTACGACCCAAAGAGGTTGGACGGTCTTTAATATACGACCATATTATATTTCCGATACAACATTTCATGGTGATACGGCGAAATGCATGCGTACTAATTTCCGGACACGAAAAATGGCATGGAAACATTGTGGGTAGTGGAAGCAAAACAGACTAAGAAACACAGAAACCCGAATCTGTCTTTAGGTAGGTACATAGTACCTACAGAGAAAACTCAATATTTAGAAATAATAAATAGTTAAGTGTAAAGTTTATATTGGCACGTGAAAGTAATCAAATTTTCAAATCAAATTTAAAAATCGAATCAAATCAAATTTTACATATAACGAACATAACAAATTATAAATTCAAAGCGTTCATGACATGACATAAAATAAGTGTTAATAATTCTTAAAAATAAAAATACAGAGAATAAGTTATAAAATAAGAAATAAAATAAGGAAATAAATAAAATAAGTAACAAAATAAAAGTAGATGGAAGCACACAGAGTGAACGTTGATAGACCCTATCTTAAAAACTTATAAAACAACGTCCACCTAAATTCACCCTCACGTAAGTGGAATATATCAATATCCGAAGCGATTTCAATGTAAATATTAGAATGTAAAAATGTAATGTAAATATTTATTTAAATTTTCAAAAAATAATAATATAACCACAAAATGATTTTCTATTTTATACGGTATAAAATACAAAACCAAATTTAAGTTGGCTGACATTACAATCAATACCTTTGACGGTTTATCCGAAATTGGTTCCGCTATTCAGCGGTTCGAAAAAACTTAGTGACTTCCATTCAAATCCGATTTGGACATACAAGTAATTATTGATACATCAGAAAAATCTCTTGAAAATGATATATTAACTCTGAAAAAAATCATTTTCCATACGCCTATTAGTTGGTAGGGGCCCGGAACCAGAAATATTAATTAAAATAATGTTGTAAATGTGTATATTATAGGTATATGCCGCAATGACACAGTCAAACACATACAATTTGTGGATACATCAAATAAAAAATAATATTTATAAGAAGTATTGATGGAAGTTTTAGTGTTGCATATCAGTTGTCGTTATGTCGTTACGTCAACACACGTAATAATAATTACAAGATAAAAGGAATTTTTTATATACCACGTTTTTAAATTTTCTGTTGAATCATATAAATTTGACAATTCTATGTATTAATAATTTAGGACAGATAAGGCAAATTATCAACAAATCATTTTTTTGCTATTTTGCAACAAACAAACAAAATATGTAGAATACTGAAATGTCATTTTGATTTCCATAGTAACGCACGTATGTATTAATAATTTAGTTGCTAGGATGACCTCCTTAGCAACCAATAATAGTGGATTGGATTACGGATTTCTTCCGAAATAGCTTTTCATACAAAACAGAATTACCTGAAAATGAATTCAATTCTACTAAAAGATGGCTAAAAGTATTTAAAAAATGCATTGACATCGTGTTCTGATAATATATATTATACATGTTTCAAATGTCTAGTCGGGAAGTTAGTTAAAAATCGATTGCAAGATTTGTACTGGAAAAACAACCACCGGACAAACAAGAATACGAGCTAATAAAAACTTTGTAATGTAAAAATATGATTACCTAAGCAAACATAAAAACAATAGGTATAAGTATAATTAAAAAATAAACTTTTTGTAAATTGCATTTTAATAATCCCCAATAATTAACAGTTGGCCTTCAAGTACAAATTTGTTTCTGCCGGCGCAGGAAAAGAATTAAGTTGAAAGAAGTTCTTACCGAGACAAAATTTCACAATTTGAGTGATTGATCAATGCCAGTTTTGATATTAAACCTGGAAAATACAATACGCAGGTTGCTGTATAATATAATGATTATGTCAGTAATTCAAAGTGGCGAATCTGTGATATTAATCAACAAAAATGAATTTAATATAAGTAATATTTATTTATAGATATCTATATTCTCCGCGTTTCCGATGTTTTTTTTCAGTCAAACTCTTTCCCGGGTCCCCCACGAAGCAACAACAAACTGCCTCGGTTGAAACTCGAGCCCGGGTTTCCCGCTTGGCAAGTCTACGCTACAGTGGTGTACTTACTTATCTATATTATTAATGTGCAAAAACAGGCGTTGATATTTTACTTTATTGATTTTAATTAGATTTTATTTATATAGACGCAGCGAGCAACAAGTGTCAGCCATGATCGAGTAACAGAATGTCCACATCTGAAGTTGCGGGTCGCGGTTTGATTCTTGCGCTATTTCAATATTATATATTTTCATAATATTAAAAAAAATGCAACATATTGACCATAATTTATGCCAGATCAATTCTATGATGATCTGCATTGGAAGTACACGTGGTAAAAGTGATACATACGCGGTTAAATATCCGTTTAGCGTTCACACCAAACAGTATAACTCAAATATTCTATATCTATGACAAAGTGTCAAAATCAGAGTTCAGAATAATAATAGAAAAGCAACGTTGTTGTCATCACAACATCATGTTGTGCTCTTCTGAAAAGTAAGCTTGTTAGATTAATTTATACTTCAAGACATAATCCTATAAGTTTTTTGCAAGATTTTAGAATATCATGAAAAAAATACTTAGGAATGATTGAAAGTCCAAAAAAATTGTTAGAGTTTATCTAAGCTAGCTTTATCTAGCTAAGTGTTTATCTTAAATGTATATCTTATAAATTGGGAGTATCAGTATTTATATCTCTCCACCACTCACCTGTCATTGGTAATGCTAATTGGGAGGGCTATAAATATGGTAACTCTACAATTAAAGCTCTTCAAATGTTGATATATTCAACTGGAGGATAAGTTTATGTTTTTGTTTTATGTAGGTATTCTCAAAATAGGGTATGTACACCACCTATCACACGCAGTGTTCTTCCATATTACGTTATTTTTGTTTGAATATTTTTATTACTATTACTTCTTTGTTTTTTCATATCGTGGTGTGAAGGTTTTGAATGTAGGTACGTATAATTTGTAATGTTCACTATGGCCGCGCGGCTTAAGTGTCGACCTATAGCGTGGGTTCCAGGTTCGAATCCTTGGTCTGGCAAGTACACATATTGTTTTTCAATTTGTAGAGTATGGATCTAATAGGTTGAACAAGTGGCTGACTTCCATTTCTAGTAAAAACAAACCACCACTCTGTGGAGGCCCACATGTTCTTATTAGAATCGGACATGGTCGGAAGATAAATAAAATACTTAAACGAATTTTACTAAAAATATACTAGCAGTGAACTTCCTAGAAAAATCATCATCAGCCGAGGTTATCCACTGCTGGGTGAAGGTCTTCCCTACTCCCTTCACTATTCTCGGTCTTTAGTTCTTCTCTACCACGTACATCCACCGAACTTCACAAAAATAAACGAATGTAATGTTCGAACGGGTATAGATATAACATTTCGTACCCTATTTTCAGAAAATATTGGCGCGTCACTGGCTAGCGTATTATTTTCTCCCAACATCTGCCGCGTAAACAAACAGAAAATATAAAAATAATATAATGTAGTAATGTATGGACGAAATGTGAAACTCGCAAACAGATTCAATGACAGCACTGTCCAAAAATGACATGACGATGTCAGAATGACTGGTGACGTCACATCACTTGATGTCAAAACGAAAATATTATTTATCGGGGTGCAAGGTTTGTTTGCTTGTGCGGTTTTGATTTCGGACCACCGATGAAGAGGAATGAAAGAAATTATTAATAGAATTTATAATTTCATTAGGTCTTTTTATATATTTATATCCACTACTTACTGAATTCGATTCACATACTTCTTATAGGGTGTCATCATCATCATCAGCCTGAATCTATCCACTGCTGGATGAAGGCCTCTTCAAGCTGCTTACAATTCTCTCGGCCCGGTGCATTGCGTTGCCAAGTACTTCCGCAGAAATTTATCATTTCATCGGTCCAGCAGCCTCTAGGTCTATCTTGCGGACGTTTTGTACTTCTTGGATACCACTAGATGACTAGATTTGTCCAACGATTGTCTCTTCTTCGAGCTATGTGTCCTGCCCATATCCATTTAAGGCTTTTAATAAACTCTATTACATCGCAAACCCTTGTCTGCTTCCTTATCCACTCATTCGTCTTGTTGTCCTTTCGTGTTATGCCCAGCATGCACCTCTCCGTACCACGTTGTGCTACTCTAAGTTTCTGGATCTCTCTTTTACTTATGATCCATGTTTCACACGCATATGTGATCACGGGAAGCACACACTGGTTGAACACTTTGCGCTTTAGGCACACTGTAAGGTCACTTTTGAAGACATTATTCAGGCGGCCTAAAGCACTCCAGCCTATAGCCCAGCCAGGTGTACCTACCTATAATAAATAGCACTTCGATAAATAAGCTCAAATTACACTGGCATACTCTCAAGCCGATCGTCTGCTCTGATCGTGAAATCGGGGCATACGATCAACGTGAGAATATTTCAGTTTAATTTGATTATAAGTACATATATGTTACTGATGGTAGGTATTCACTTGCGAAGGCCCAAAGGTTTGTAATTTACAGAATCGATGTCTCCCCTAGATCTTAGGATTGCTCTGTATTGTACGATCGCAACACGCTAGAGTTTATGAGCTAACTTGTCAGTCCTTGATATCTAATCACGAATCACGTCGCCAGGGAGTAGGATACTATGCACCCTTCTAGTTCAATCATACGAATTCCATCACCGTGACTGACTTTTGGTGTTCTCACTAACAGCACTCGTAACCCTGTGATCTTCATGATACCCCATCCCAAGATGGATATGAAGGTTTTGTTTTTCCATATGTTGGCATGTAGATATTTAGGCGCTTTCCTGATTGGTATAGGTGTCATTATGTGTTTTCTACCCTTATGATTATTCAAGGCGTATCCGGTAATTTGTACGAATTAGTCGTTATTTTCAAATACATATACGCCTGTCAAATAAATTTCACCTGTGTAGAGGTTCTTATTTTTAAAATTCGTACACATTACCGATTTGACAAAGAGCAAGTCGATGAAAAGTCTATTCAGCTTGAGTGCTTTTCAATTTGTAAATCGGTTTAATGCTTTTGGACAATTTTGCTAATAAAGACCTACTTAATGTTATTTTAGAACTCTCATTAAAACAGATCATATTATTTTATGTATACTACCCATGGCCCCCATCAAGGGGTGGCTTACAGGGCTCTAGCCTGGGGGCCCGAGCTTAGGAAGGGCCCGGCGTGTCGAGTCGACCAGATACACGTATCACAAATTCTCTCTAATAGTTAAAAAAAGTCGCCTGCGGTGCTATTTTCTTTCTTTAATGTTATTATTTAAAATTATGTGGTTGTACAATACAATTTTTAATTGTGTATCGATACTCGACAACTCCACTAAAATATACACAATAATTTTACCGCGTACACTATTTGGAAAACGCTACTGCAGAGCGTCACACTGCCATTATCTTTAGCGATAGGTAGGGGGCCCGCCAAAGATTCTAGCCTGGGGGCCCGCTTCAGGATGCGGGGGCCATGATACTACCTATTCTTACCTATACTACCTTCTTTGAATATCGATATTGCATAGATTGTACTTTTATTGTGTATTGTGGTGCATTGGGCAATCACATAATAAGGTTTTTTTATAAATAAATAAATATTAAAGAACAGTAGCGAAGGGTGGAGGTAGACTGTTACGATCCGATATAAATAGTGCACACTAAACTTTGTTAGTTAAACGTATTCGCTTTCATTTAACCAAAACTAGTGTCCAGGTCAATAGTAGATAATAGTAAAACAATATTCGTTGATATATAAAATATCTAAAATAATGCCATTGATTAAACCATACATAGTTTTAGATATTGTATAGATATAATAATAATTTTATTGATTATAGTTTGATTAGACAGGGCTTAATGAATTAAAAAAAAACGAATTAACACCTTGTGTAGTATGTATTCTTAATTCAACGAGAACAAATTAGTATGACTGTAAAAGTGTGCACTATTTTTGTCGGATCGCCCATAGCATGCCTAAACTATTATGGTTTGGTTGGGCAGGGTTTAATTGAATTTTAAAAACTAACCAACACCATCTGCAAATAATTGTATTCTTAGTTGAATTTAGTATGGCCGACAAAGTTTAGTGTGCACTTTTTATGTCAAATCTTAACAGCCCACCTCCACCCCTCGCCCCTGTGAAAAAGTAAATGAGCATAAAAATAAAAATCGTACGTAAGTTAAAAATAAAAGACACAAATTCGAATATCACAATATGTATTTATTTTCAATCGTTCATACAATTGAAGTATTATTTTATTACACGGTGCCAATTTCTCAGGTGAAAATTAATTACATAAAACGTTAGAATATATTATCGAATACAATATGTCATCATCACTGTTTGGTTTATTTAAATAATCATTCTAAGCTATGTGAAAAATACCTAACTAATAAGTAGGTATATAGTCAAAACGCAAAATGTGTAAGTATACAATATAGTGAATAATTTAGTAGGTATATAGGTACATTTTTGGATGGTGATAAATGGTAACCCTCAATTTTAATTACATTAGGATGTCATAGTATTATTAATGTAGTTTTTGAATAATAATTCATTGCACAAAGTAAAAGCTCATACAGAGGTGAGGTTAAGTTAATTATTTACAATTGGATGGGAATAAAATTTACACTTTGTTTTTTTTTTTTGATCAAACTGATTGCCAACAACCAATCATTTTTGAAAAAAAAATGATTATCCACATTATATACTGAGCAGAATGGTAATTTACCTATATACCAAAAAAGTTTATTCGCATGGTGCATTTCGTTATCGCATATTGGGGACTTTTGAAAAATTCTGTATGTATATAAATAAAGCTGCCAAATTAAAATGGTCAACAACATGCATAATGATAATATCGTCACCTCAATACTACAACTAGATAAGTCTGATTTGGTCATTATTTGGAAATTTAAACTTTACTTCATTAACTTAAATTTAAGTTAAAAATATAATTTAAAATAAAAATGGAAAATTGTGCGCGTCTAATTGGGAAAAATTAAATAATCTTCAATTCTATGTTGCATGTATGGTTTTAAAGTAATCTAATATTTTCAAACACAAAATTAATAAAGTTCCCATTAACTTCCGACATACATAGTATTATCATTTTGTAGAGAAAGAAATGTAGAATAATATTCAATAGCTAACTCAAAAACAGTGAAAATCAGGTTATCTATTTGCTGTATTGGGGTGACGATATATTATACATATTTCATACGCGAAGATGGATTCTCAAGCCTAATTAATAAGAAGAAAACCATTACAAGACAATAATCGTGTATTGTGCAATTTTTTTTATCTTAAATGGCGATAGTTAGTGTATTTTATTTAAAATCTTCAATACTTTCGAGTTCACAGTTCAATTAAACCAGTTACACAAATTGATAATTCTTATTAGGCATTCCTTAAAAGTGCAGCAACCATAAAGTAAACAAAGCAGTGATAAAATAAAACTGGATATAATAGTATATTTTTCGCCTGCGGTAAATTTTCAAACAAATTTAAGTATATAATATTCGATACCCCATTTCAATATGGAAGTAACTCAAAATTTCAAGGTTTTGAGTTAAAAATGCCATTCGATGTAGAAAGGTCTTCTCTTTACAATATTCAAATTATGGTATTTATTATGTATTTATGAAGTCGAGTGTTTTTTTTTATTATTTATTATAATATAATATTATATAATATATTAAGACTTTGTCAAAAACCTAATAGTGGCCGTTAATAATTTTATATAATAAGCAATGTTAATACTTAGTAAAAATGCGACTAGTTTTGATTATCAAATACTATTAAGAAATATTATATTATTTTATAATAGGAATGCTAATTCATAAAACTATTAAATAATGCAAAATAATAAAGAAATATACTATAGTATATTAGTGTTTTAAATAAATGTTTTATTTATATATACCTAGTGAATGCTTATTTGTTTTAAGGTGAAGCTAAGAAAGTTATTTCAGATTAATTTTAACACACATGACGATATAGCCCAATTATCAAGAGCCAAATATTATAATAGATACATACAATTCATGAAATGATTTTCAAGCTATTTAAAAAGTCTCGGTTTACAATATGTTTATAAATGTCTCTCAAAGATACATCAGTTATGATTTGGACAGATTTTTACAAAAAAATATTGGTCCTGGTCCGTGGTAAATACCGAAAAAAGAGTCATACGATTGAAAAACCCTTTCTGAGAATAATCATTAATTCAGTTATATAGTGAAATTTCTGTGTTAATTCGTTATTGAATTGTAAAATTTCATTGTGCATTGCTGAAGTCCACTAAACTAAATATAAAAAAACACACATTTTTCTCAAAATAAAGACTACAATTAAAATGAGAATTTTTGCAAAAAATTCAAACGTTAAACAAGGTTTTTTGAGTTGTTTCCCTATTGAAATATGGTATCGAATGTAAAACTACAACATCAATTTTACGTGAATTACATTGATAAATTTGAAAATTAATGTTATATAATGAAACAAAAAAACGAATGTTCTACTGCTACAAACCAAATATTATATCGGCACCTCGTTTCTAACTTGTTGTAAGGTAAGGTTTTTTTAATTTGTCAGTCATTAATCCCACTTCCTAATTGGCACCCACGTGGCCACGCGGCACAAGCGTCGGCCTATAGCGTTGAGGGTCCCAGGTTCGAATCCTGGGTCTGACAGGTACACATATTGCTTTTCAATTTGTGTATGAGTCAGAGTATGGGGACCTAATAGGCTGCGTAAGTGGCTGAGATCCGTTTCTCGTAAAAACAAAATCTGTTAACACAAACCTCCACCCTGTGGAGGCCCATATGATCTTATTAGGATCAGACATGGTCGGGAATCATTAAAAATGTGTATACTTTTACAAACCTCCATCCTGTGGAGGCCCATATGATCTTATTAGGATCAGACATGGTCGGGAATCATTAAAAATGTGTATACTTTTACAAACCTCCATCCTGTGGAGGCCCATACGATCTTATTAGGATCAGACATGGTCGGGAATCATTAAAAATGTGTATACCTACTTTTGGTCTCTCTTCAGTAAGCATTATTATTATTTTACCAACTTACTTAAGATTTTGAAACTCGGAATTCTAGTCAGCCGTGTTATAGGTATATTTTGAAACTTGATTAACTCAAAACTAATACATCGCACTCACAACGAGTTAAAACAGGGTGACGTTATCAAACATTCATACATTATTTTTACGTGATTTTCTTTATTTTTTTTGTTTCACGTATAAATTGACTGAATATAATGTTTTTTTCTATATTGTAAAATAACTAAGTATTTACTTACAAAGAACAAGAATAAATATTGTTGGTCTGGTTAAATGGTTGAACATCACTTAAATTCCTAAGCGTTAGTTCATAAGATTATTCTTATAATATGTAATATTCAAATTATGGTATTTATTATGTATTTATGAAGTCGAGTGTTTTTTTTATTATTTATTATAATATAATATTATATAATATATTAAGACTTTGTCAAAAACCTAATAGTGGCCGTTAATAATTTTATATAATAAGCAATGTTAATACTTAGTAAAAATGCGACTAGTTTTGATTATCAAATACTATTAAGAAATATTATATTATTTTATAATAGGAATGCTAATTCATAAAACTATTAAATAATGCAAAATAATAAAGAATATACTATAGTATATTAGTGTTTTAAATAAATGTTTTATTTATATATACCTAGTGAATGCTTATTTGTTTTAAGGTGAAGCTAAGAAAGTTATTTCAGATTAATTTTAACACACATGACGATATAGCCCAATTATCAAGAGCCAAATATTATAATAGATACATACAATTCATGAAATGATTTTCAAGCTATTTAAAAAGTCTCGGTTTACAATATGTTTATAAATGTCTCTCAAAGATACATCAGTTATGATTTGGACAGATTTTTACAAAAAAATATTGGTCCTGGTCCGTATTCAAACACACTTAGGACAAGACGGATCCACGGTTTATAATATAAGAAAAAGGGTACTGTTCGGTTATCAGGAATACAGCGGAAAATACATTTCGAAAATACCCGATATACTGGATTATTTGTTAGTTTGGGTTAGTTTAGGTTAGGTTAACCTAATAAATAATCCAGTTTATCGGCTACTTTCAAAATGTGTTTTCCGCTGTATTCCTGATAACCGAAAATACCAAAAATGTAGATGCAAAAAAGTCCACTGTTATAGGCTTTTATTTCATATAAAAAGAGCTTCGCGAATTGCATATTATTCGTTGTCATTAACACTTCCTTTTGAAAACAGCTAAAAATAGAAAAATAATACTTGGCTCATTTTAATGTGAGAATCACAGAACAGATTAATAATAATAGAATTCAGATAGGCTATAATACACTATATTTTGAAGCAAGGTTTTGAATGTGTGTGTGTCCTACGAAAGTGAAACACATTATAGACGTGCAATAGTGTGTTGCAACCATCAAATGTAGCAATATTGAATGAGCGTCAGTGCAGTAACTGTTGTTGTCAGAACGAAAGACAAGCTTAGAATGACGTATTCTTGACACGTGTTTAAGTTTATCCAATATTCTTAAACACTCGAGATAGGTTGCCTGTTACTCCACACTCGTTAGGTATTTCAGTTCCCATTAATTTTGTGTTCTCTGATGGGAATATTTAAGTAGGTACCCATAATTGGTTAAGCATGTTTTTTGTACTTTACGAGTGCGACGATTCATTCTAGCTTCGCCCTAATCAAATAATCGATATTGTGTGAAAATTGACTTTCTAATGAACACTGCATTACGTGAAAAATCACAATGTTAGATTGAAAAATTCGCAAAATAAGCCAAATACATGAATGCGAATTTGCAATATGTACCTCAGTGGCGAGGGGCAGAGGTAGGCCGACATAAATATTGTACACTAAACTTTGCCAGTCATACCTATTTGTTTTCGATGAATTAAAAATAGGTACATATTACAGATGTAGATACCACACCATAATTGACAAAAAATATTCTTCTATCTATAAACTTTCTAAAATTATGTATGGTTTAATGTCATAATTTTAGATATTTTATAAATATGTAAACGATTATTTTTTACTATGATCTACTATGGCTTGGATTAGGTAGACTTTAATTGGATTTAAAAAAATCTAATTAACACTATCTACACATTGAAGTTTTAGTTCAATGACAAATACCTACGTTTGAATGAAAAGGTTGAGTGTTCCTACACTGTTTATGTCGGATCTTAACAGCCTACCTACACCCTTCGCTACTGATACACCTCTATTGCGATATAGGTAGAATTCATTTTTCAATTATAATACATACCTATGCACTTTATTTTTATATGAAATTTAAGCGGATACCAGCGAACACGATAGCAGAATATGACAACAATGCCGTTAGAACATCATTAAATTTTATGCACCCTCTTTTAATCACATTCATTTGTATTCATAACATGTTTACGAGAGTTGTTTTATTCTTCAGGGGCAGGTTCCATTAGTAAGTCAATACTTGTGATAATATACCTATATTTTTTATTAAATAAATCACACAATGTAAAGCTGCCAAAAGTTGGTCAAAAAGTTATAGTAATAATGCCAACAGCAAATTCAATTAAACCACCAGAGTATTTGAAAATATGAAACAAGAATATTATAATAAATATGTATACATTATATTTTTATTAAATTAGTGACATAATATGTCAGATTTTCACGACCAAATATATACAAGTTCAGAACAATCAATAGTCTATTACAATAAATACATTACGGTTATACATATTTGTCTTAAGATTATTAATATGAATATTTTCACTACAGTACAGGGTTACTAATAAGTGTTATTAGTATTCTAAAGGTAAACCCATTAAATGGTCGAGTATGAAAAATATTAAATATAATATTCGCTAATTATTATTTATCACAATCCAATCGTAAGAAGGTGTCATTAAAGTGACAACTATACTCTTTTTTTTAAGTATTTCAGTTCTGCACAAAACTTAGTCTAGACACTGAATTCATTTCATAAATAAATAATACATATTATATGATCTTTTCAAAACGATCAGAATTTTATTAGTTATAATTTGGAGGGCTGAAAATACAAGTGGACCAAGTCCACTTAGGTACGAAATTGAGATAATTATACCAAGAGGTCTGTATTAATGAGAAGTACCTATTTAAAAAAAAAATCGACCATGTCCAAAAAAAATTTTACTCAAGGTATCATGAGAATACAATTAGACCGCGTACATTTTTTATTATTTATTGAGAATACAAGTAGACTATGAGCATTTTTGGCTTTTTTTTAAAACTATAGTTTTCAAATATCCCTTTAAAATTTTTGAAATGATTGGGTAAATCGTAATGTACAATGCACCTACTATTTTTTTTTTGATATATTTAAATAAAGTAGTACGACAATGAGCCGCAAACACATTTGTCTTTTATTTTATACTTTTAAGTTATTAATTTCTCTTGAAATAAAATTTTTCAATGAGTAGATCTTATAAAAAGATTTTTCAAAATAATATAATATGTGACTTGGTCTACTTGTAGGTACACATAAAACATGTTTTTTTAAAACTTCATTATCTTGAAAATCATAATATATTTTGGAAAACCCAATAATACATTGATTAGTACTTATTTTATTAAACTTATATGTCAGAAACTTTTCAAGAAAATGTAAATTAATGGTAGACAAAAACGTTCAAAGCTTAATTCTTTAGAAGTAGGTGTATGTCACTTGGTCTACTTGTATTTTCAACCATTCATTTAAAAAAAACTTACTCCATAAAGTTTAATATGTGAACGAAACCTGTGTCGCTTTATCATTATTTCAACTTGTGGTGGAAAATAAAACAATTTTAAGATACAAATATTCCATACCTGATTGGTAGCTTTTGTACCTTCCTGTTCTGGCTGCATATCCGATTACGATTGATTTATTCATAGTGTGCGGGAGTGAGTAGGAGATTTTTAGTTTCACAAATCACCACTGTGACATAAGCGAGCACAAAAAGGTTGATCCTACGGTTCGGATATAACACATACATAATAATATATTTATCGGGAACTCGACATGTTAAAATCGTTTATTATCATTTACCACTCCTTTCTCCTTGAAATGAAATCATGACGCATAGCTTTCTGTCGTCCTAGAAGAAAGCTTACACTATGTGCAAGTACGATTTATTTCTTCGTTTTTATACAGTGCTTTATGAAGATGGTTAACATGCCACTATATTTCGCACAAAAATGGTAAATAGGCATAGGTCTTATTTTTTGATTACGTAGGTATGTGGCATATGGAAATTTTTCCGTAGTGCTTTACCGAGCACTATATGGTGGTACTACAGGAAGGATTAAGATGCCAGGTGACATTTTTCATACTTTATTAACACTGAAATCTTCTAACACCTGCTACTACCAAAGTGCTAGACATTGGAATTGTTTCAGATTTTTACTTTCTTATAGAACCCAACGCATCGGTTTATTCGCAGGCCTAGGCAAACTACGGCCCGCCAAGTATTTCTGGGAGGCCCACGAGCTTTAATAGTTTTTTTTTTATAAATAAGTTTACTTTTTCTACATTTCAACGCCTTATAAAAAATAAAATTTGAATTTGACATGAATTGCAGTCGAGAAGAAACCTGCAAATTTTACAACACTCTTAATTCGGAAAAATCTGCTGGAAAAATGTCGGTTATTTTTGGATCAAAATATTGTGTTATATGTGAAGAAATATTTTCAATTATGAATATCAATAAAAACTCTTTAAGATCAAACATTTACAAGCAGTTTTAAGAATCTCAACTACAAAGTGAACACCTGAAATTAAAAAAAAATGTAAAACAGTTTCATTCTTCTCATTAGATTGCTGGCTATTAGAAAATCATTTATTATTTTTTTTATGTTGAAGTTCCTTTATCATGATAATAAATAATGTAGGTACCTATGTCTAAAAATAGTAATTTACTTGCGGCCGCTGTACATTTTATATTCCTAATGTGGCCCGTCATCAAATAAGTTTGCCAAGATCTAGTTTACTGTAATACGATAAGATTTTGTTGTATCGTGCAAATAACAGTTTCAAGTAAAATATACTGTTGCTTAAGTATATAGAATATTGTATATATTTATGAATTATCCACCTATATATTTGTTATTATAGATAGTGTAAAGTGACATTAGATTTGATTGCACTGTTAGTTAATTTCAATGAACTAAGTTATTTAAAATAAAATATTGTAAAAGTCAGATAGATTACTATAATATTTAAACATAAAGCAAGTCCTTTACCTCGTAATATAAAAGAGTGCATTTATTCATTAAAAAAAACACAACCAGTTTCTACACTGCTACAACCACATGTGCAAGAAAAATAAATATTTTGCAATGATATGATATAATATGTAGTACCCAATCCATATCGTCACCTTAATACTACAACTAGATAACTTGATTTTCACTGTTTTTGAGATAGTTATTGAATATGATTCTACATTCCCTTCTTTACAAAATGATACAACTATGTAAGTCAGAAGTTAATGGAAACTGTAGATATTAATTTTGTGTTTTGTGAAAATATTAGATAACTTTAAAACCATAAATGCATTAAATAAATAAAATAATATATCTACAATATTTTTTCATACAATTTCCAATTATACCAGCACAATTTTCCATTTTTATTTTAAATAATAATTATAGTCTAGATTTATGTTAAACAAGTAAAGTTTAAATTTCATTTTCCCAACAATAACCAAATCAGAGTTATCTAGTTGTAGTATTGAGGTGACGATATATATGTATTAATTATACATTATTATTAACTGTCAATTTGGATGGCAAGTTGAAGATAGTCGCCTCCGTGGTGAATTGACATGTTCTAGATTCGTCAAAGTCAGAGATATAAAAGTGACGTGAAATTAAACATCACGTAACCAAAAAATGTTATCATGTATGGATAAAATTAAACACCGTATTTTCCAATAAAAACATGGTAGGTTTAAGGTTAAAATTAAAATTAAATTAAAATGCGTAAAAAATTCGACGATGTTCCAAGATTTTCATGGAAGGAAAATCTTAATGTAAATTATAATTTGGAAGTATTACCAAACTAAGATATTGTAGGTTTGTGCTTTTATCATAAATTTCAATTAGGTATACATTCAATTTTATATTTTCATATATGCGTAATACAATGTTTGGATAGTTTTGGGTAATTAATTAATACGAGAGAGATTCACAGGTATGTTTGATTTGGTGAAAAAATAATACGTTCTATTAGTAATAAATTATTTAAGATTCGGTTGAGACTTCAGGTTTCTCCTGCACCATCAGGCCAATCAGCTTGGATTTCTTGCCGACTTCTGAATTCTTGAAGTCATCCAGTAACTGAAAAAAAAGAAGCATAATATTCTTAAAATACTCCACTGGATGAAATTACTTAGCTACAACGAAATGGATTAATAAACCATTTCTTTTATTCAACGAATAATTCACAAGATTTTGAGAATGTAACATACCATATATTGAACATACATGACTTGAAGACGAGATTTGAACCCGTATAACCCACTGGTATCGCGCCAAATGTGCATTAACCAATTATGCTACGAGCCCCCTATCTAATTACGACAATTTAAACTAGTAGGTCATACATGAAATGCTTATAAAATAGCAATTTTGCGTTCAAATCCCGTCGAGCATCGTATTTTTGTCAAATATGATTTTTTCTAGTTAGTATCTGAGGTGTTTTCAAGAAATGGGTTAAACGTAGACAATCATCCACATCCACGATTGTTCATTGGTTAACTACAAACACGAGCAGTATGAGCATGTGTCATTTCCACCGGTTTTCTCGAACAAATAGTTAAATATTCACAGGCTAAGAAGTGGTTGTTAACGCAGTATGAAAAAAATACTAATGTATGACACCTTAGGACTAAGACACACGGCCCTGCAAGTTACTACGTTAGCACCGCGACGACGCGGATACTAGGTCGGTTTGGTTGTGTCAAATATGCAAAGACAATGCAATGTAACATACTATTGTATTCTTTAATACCACAGATGCCGACGATGGTGGTATATCCAGTGAACTTGGAATCCGCATGGGTATGGCATGGAGGTCAAGGCTGTATTCCGTGAGAACCAAAATGTCGATTGTTCAACGCGTGCGTACTACTTGCGTTACTGTATGGCTGTGTGACGTTATTTTACAAATTGCGTTAACTGTCAATACATGGTGGAACCGCATTGTATTATTGATTAATTTAATAAAACGCATTTTTTTGTAGATACTTAAGTATTCCTCTTTTTTATTTGATAAATTTGGACCGGTTTCGTTTGTCTCAACAGTTGAAAATGTCCCTTTGAGATGGACGAAACCGGTCAAAATTTATCAAATAAAAAAGTGGAATAAGTATAAAAAAAAAAATTGCGTTTTATTAAATTAATCAATAATGCATCTTACAAAAGCTTTAAAAGTCTCGGCTTATGAGCTTTGAGAATCCATGTGTCCGCCGATTCTTAGGAGTACACTAGTACGACCGCGATACAAACACTCGAGTTAGTGTGTTCCAGATGCCGCCAGAGTGCGACGCTTATGGCCTCAGGAGTTCCATCGCTGTGGCCGGCCCTCACTCACCCTGTGTAGCGATGCTACAAAAGTGACCTACGCAGGCAGGTCTGGCATTGCGGGAGGCACGAGAGTTGGCGTTGGACCAAGGGAAGTGACGTGTACTTGTGCTAGCCTTATATGCCCCAATATTGGGGCGTGACAGGGTGAAAGAAGAAGAAGAATAAGTTTATCCCATACTTCTTACAACCACACCCAAAAGGAAAAGTACTTATAGTTATTTTTGTGTTCTTTGATTGCAACAATATCTTGTATATATCATTTTTGTCTCAAAATTGTGTAAGACACGTCTACCTATTTTATAACACGTACATGTCATTCATGTCAAAAATCAATCCACAACAATCTCGTTAATTGTTGTAATGTAGATGTTGAGAAATACTCCTGCCATAATATTTCCGTAAAGATATTACGGAAAAAGCTTGAAAATGAAGTAGGAAAGACAATGGGTTTAATAGTTTGAGTTTATGAGATTATTAGGTTTCGGTGTGTGCGAAGCATCAGCACTGGCCAGTTTATGCGTTCCATCAGCAACCAGTTTGTCGGATTTTAGTTTCTGCGT
Organism: Rhyacophila brunnea; assembly: GCF_057557595.1. Lineage (NCBI taxonomy): Eukaryota > Metazoa > Arthropoda > Insecta > Trichoptera > Rhyacophilidae > Rhyacophila > Rhyacophila brunnea. The sequence goes on along the minus strand of NW_028232806.1, from coordinate 33,867,787 downwards.
GAGCGGGTGGCCTTATCTGGTAAACAAAAGCTCACGAGCAGAAAAGCTTCATAAAGTAAGTCCAATTAGGCGATCACTTCTGGCAGTGAGTGCGGCAAAGAGTCCCAAAGCTCTCAGGCAGTGCCCAAAATCGGCATCCCTGATATCGTTACGTACGGCGGTGATTCTCCTACATAATTGATAAACTGCGAACGAATAAACAAAGGGATGCAGGGGAGATAGAGGAAGACACGTGGAGTAGACTGCTGTACTGGAAGGACAATCGCTTTTTTAATGCCAATTTGCGGGACAGACCACCTGGCTCATAGATAATAGACACCCACATATAGAGACATCTTAATCATTGTCATGGCTAATTTATAATATATGCGTAGGCCAAAAGCAAAAGTGCTTCTTTCCAATTTTGAAATACACAACGGTCACTTTTTGAAATATTAAAATTAGACCGAATAACTTAATTATTTCTAATTTAGACAATGGTCGCTCAGCGGGTCTATTCTATACACAAGGCAGTTGTACGTATGCAGTTCACCGTATCACATTTCACCGTGAAAAGTTGTATAGGAAATATATGGCCGTATATTAAAGCGTATCCGGAAATTTGTACGTAAACAGTTCACCGCAGGACACTTATTCGTGCGCCGCAGAACGTGAAACATGAATTCGTGTAACATTTAATCAAATGACGAGTTGTTCGTTGAATATTTCACCGTGGAGTATATTTGTACGTATGCTACAACATGTGGAGATGTCTTTAATAGGTTAGGTTAGGGTTAATCTAATTGGAACAGTACTATTTGCAAACTATCGCCGCATTTTGTAAAATGGTGAAATGTTCAACGAAGAACTCGTCATTTGATACAATGTTATACGAACTCATGTTTCACGTACTGCGGCGCACGAATAAGTGTCCCACGATGAACTGCATACGTGCAACTTATATGTAACCATATTAAAGAATGTCAACCTCTTTGGGTCGTATAGTACTGACATAAAATTTATGTCTAAACAAACACGGTTCTTGTCGGTTTACACTTTGCAGGAAGCCAGCAGCAAACAAATTTTGAAAATAGCCGATATACTGAATTATTTGTTAGGTTAGGTTTTCATTCTTGAATTCATAAATTTTGCCAAAATCAACTATGAAAATTGAATTAATGTTCACATTGAATCTAATAAAATTGGAGACCGTATAGCGTACGGTCATCTCTTTAAGATAAGAAAGCTCACGGCGCACTATGCCACCGTGAAATGTTTTACGTACAATTTATATGTAGCCAATGCTGTCGGCGGCTATCGAGGGTAGTTTATCATAAGTATGTATTGAGGTATTATAATTGTTACAAAAATGTCTTCAATTATCTGAACTAAAAAAGATAGTAGGTACGTGCCACTTAAAAGTAGTTTAAATTTGTTATGTACACTTTCCAAAATAACTATAAATATTGGATAAATTTTCCTAAATTAGAAATGATTTTTTGTGATAGGTCCCACATATTCTCCAAGTAGTGTAAGTGAAAACCTTTCAGCATGTGGTAATACCGATTAACCGACAACACACGGTGATTAAATATTATACGAAACCCAAAGAGAGTGCACGTTGGCATCATCAAAAAGTTTTCGTGTAAGGAAACAACTCACATGACACGGTAAACAGACTTCCTAAGTAGACATTTCCCAGGATAGTTAGCAGGAAAATTACTTGGAGTAAAGTACAGGACGCACTGCACGGGAAGCGGATAAGTTATTGTAATGAGTTTGCGCTTTCTGGCGCGCAGAGATGTCACTAAAAGGGGTCGCGCATAAAAACACCACGAGGATAAAATAAATGTATAAATAAATAATTTCGGCGAGGGTTACGCCGCCACTGTTGCCGAGAACAAGCTGTCCAGAAAACCAGAGCAGGGAACCGAATCAAAACCGAACCCCGGAATCGTATTAGCATAGATTTGAGAACCCGGAACCCGAACAAACGTTTAAAGGTTGTAAATGATCTTGAAAATGTTACCAACATGTTGCGGCCCACAAAATAATGCGTACTTTTTGCGTGATATAAGCCAGTAAAAAAGTTTGTGGTGACGGTATTAATAATTGAGATTGTACTGTGTTGACACCAAGGCCTGCACAAATACGATGCATAAGTGCGAGTGAGAAAGTATTCGGCACCCTTATAATCTCTGCGACACGCGCTAGAGTATGATAAAAGGTTTACAGATGTGTGAGATGATTTGCTATGGTGTCGCCGCCAAATCTTAGTTTGTTGCTTAACTAAGGGTCGATAACTTGTGAGCGCGTGTTGCTAAAATTGATATTTTTTGTGTTAAACATACAGTCAGTGGTATATATTTTTATTTAATTAAGTAGAAAAGATGGTTCTGTGTGTTGTATTAAAATGTGGTAGCCGTACTGATAAGCGAGAAGATGGTATTACGTTTCATAGGTAAGTTAATACATGTTCGTGATAATTTATTTGTATATTATTATATATTTTAATATCAAGTGACCTAGTGTTTCTTTAAAATAACTTAAATTATGGATATCTTTACCTAATCGTTGCATTTTAACCGTTTAAAAATACTTTATAACGTAAAAAAATAAAAAATTATATTTTAATTCTGAGCGTCTAGTGCGAGCACTAGCGAAATGGTCTATTGTTTCAAACATTTGTATACGAATGCGTTCGCTCGCCCACAAACCAAACGCACTGCACGCGGCTTCATTTATCAATGCAATGGGTGGCGTCTAGATGTATCTATAGTCTAAAGTTGACACTATCTGGGTGCGCTTGTATGGTTGAGATATCATAGTATAAAATGGCCGCCGGAACACACTAACCGAATCCCGTTTTTTCCATCCATCTCGGCGACCTTGATGATCTGACCGATTTAAATCTGATATTTAGCATCAGTGGGTATTTTTTGTTTTGCTATGTGTATCTATAATTTATTTTATGGTACCCTGAACACGGCAAAGGCCCTTGTCTATAAGCTCTCCCCGGTCATGGTTTTTGACAACGTGTGTCAGAATTGTAACATGTAAATTATTGAACCCTGCTATTATTTTCGGGGGCAATGATAACAATTCGTGCTCTTTGCTCCCGTTTTCCGCATTTTATAGTGATGTATTTAACTGTGTAATTTCGTGTTTAGGGTTTTTATTAATACCTGCCTTGGATGACAAAGATTTAACTTAGTTTGCTTACCTGTTGTGAAACCTCTTGTTTGAGGAGTCTAACGGCTGCATCACAGTTGGTGGAACAAGCTATCAACACGGGGAGTAGCATCTGAGAGTGTTCGCTGCCACTGAAGTACCGGAACGGTAAGGTGCTTAGCTGCTGGACCACGCATGGAGACGAACCGGCTGTCAGAAGACTCTGGTAGGACAAAGGAAAATATCATGATATAGGCGGTTTCCATTTCGATGCCCTAGGGCCTAGTTCTATAGGGAAACAACTCAAAATTTCAAGGTTTTGAAGTTAATAATGCCATTTGACGGGAATGGGACGGCTGGACTCTGGACAATTGGACGCCGCACTGTCTTAGACACGTATACAGAACATAGGCGAGGTATTTTAATCAGTTCCTATCTACTACTCAGTAGTTTTAATTCATTTTACTCTTAACAAAATGTATTCTTTATTGCGGATTGAGAATTACCATGCCTAAGGCTTTATATAACTCATGTTTCAAAAACACATATGCACGATTAAATCATTATTTACGCATATTTACATTCTCACCAACTATTAAATCATAATATAATCATTTAAATATGAACAATAATATTAAATATTTTTTTTAAAGTAGGGCAGAGCGGGGTCACTTGATCATGATTTTGCTCAAAGCAGTATAGCTCCTAATTAACGAAGAAATAATAAATGATATCTTTTAAAACAGTTAAGTTGTTTATTTGGTCATGTAACTCCATCAAAAAACTGTAACAAAGACGATGTTTACAAGACTAAATTTACATTAATGTCACAAATGCCAGATGGCTCAGTTGACCCCACTAGGTGGGGTCAACTGAGCCACCCAATGGGGTTAGTTGAGCCAGTGGGCATAGAAAGGTTTTTTTTCATCAGAGCAATATAAAATACAAACAAAATCTTTCTTAAATCTTTAATCCAAGTTATTAGAAAACAATAGGAACATATAGTTATACTTGTCTGTACTTTTTTCTTCTTTCGGAGATTTTTAGTTTTCTTAACAGGTCGTGTCTCTTCATCAGATTCAGAGGACTCTTCAAAATAGCTTTCTTCACTGTCAGTTTCTTCGACTTTACTATCTTCTCGCTACCCTCACTTTTCCGATTACTCTGTTCTGCAGCAAGCTGGTCCTTCTCAGGTGTAACTGTTACTCTCATGTGTACGTTCGTTATGGCTCAAATGACCCCTTCCCCAAATTACTACTAATTGGATTGAGCCCCCCAAAGACTATTGAAAATAGATTATTTTTGATACTGTCATCGCATAAACACACTATTTTTAAATCAAAATACATTTGCTTGATTGCCGTAACACCACAGACATGTGCTTGAGAGTCTTGAGACCAAAAAGTATGAGGAACTGCTTTCTTTACTTTTGGTGTGAAAATAGTAACATCGCACGTTCACAGTCACATCGAACACCGGACGGTGACAGATGCATTTGCGGATTGGCTGCCTACCCCTCCCGCTTTGTTCGGAATCTACCGCTTGCATCTATAATGCAGCGTAAGAGTGATACTAAGGGTGGCGCAAGTGACCCCGTGGCTCAAATGACCCCGCTCTGCCCTACCTATAAGTACCTATTTATTTTCGAATTCCATGGCGTCCAGTTGTCCCGGTGCCAAATCGTTCTAGACCCCATTTGACGTAGAATTGTCTGATGTTTATAATTCAATAATAAAAAAAAAACATTTCTTCAACGGGTCATAAAATCCAATAACCCCTTGTTGGATTAATCATTAATTCAATTATAAACGGGAATGTCTAGGTTGATCATTTGCTAAACTGTAAAATTTAATTTTAAAAAATCAAGGCTTTTTAAACATTGAAATGAAAATTTGTGGAAAATTTTCAAACGCCATTATCTTAGAAAAAGGTATTTTGATTTCTTTCTCTATCTGTATCAATTTGATGATCACACAATATTATCTATAAGTAGAAATTGCTTGAAAAATATGCAGTCATGCTCACCATACTAAGGTTATTGCCGGGAGTTCATCCTACCTACTATCTGAATAACCATACATTACAGTCCACTTAAATTATCGCCAATACCATAATTTTTGTCAGGCTAATAGTGACGTAAAGAATACATAAAAAATACTATGGCGTCTTGTGGTTGAAATGTAACATGATGTTGAGTAACGTAAGTCGAATGAGTGAAAAAAGGCGTAGTCGATGAGAGATATTATTGAAATGGTCGGTACACAAATTATTATTACAATTCTAGAAATTAAATTCACACGGGCGGTCATACCGAAATGTCAATCACGGTTGTTTTAATCGGATCACACGGCTACCGGTTTCTTGGACACGGCCGTATTAAGCGGCGCGACATTCCGGTGACCACACGGTAATTTTCATAAATGTTTCATTTAGTCGTCTTAGTATCGAAGGCAAAACTATCACATAATACAGATACAAGACACCGGAATTGAAACGAAATGTCCGGAGATACACTAGAGGTGAGTTGGAAATACTGTCACCAGTTTGTGTATTCAAGTTTCGGATGAAACTACCCATACTCAGTATGTGTGGCCCAGTAAACTTATTCCAAAAAACTTGTGATGATATCATCGCGAGTCGCTGTTCTGTGCACTCGTGCTATCGTGCTGTGCATTCGTGCTATCGAAGTATTAGCACTTATTGTAATTGTTACAATAAGTGCTAATACTTCGATAAAAAAAATTAAAAACTACCCTCGATAGCTCCCGATAGCGGCCTATAGCAGTCTTGTGTATAGAATAGATGCACTGGAATGTATCAGGAGCAGTTAAATCAAGAACGAGGTCGTTACGCACTCTAATGTTCTATGACTGAGTTAAAATGAATTCTTTAATACAATGTGTCCATTGAGAGAGGAGCACGGATAATAAACAACACTGAATATCATAAAAGATTTTTGGGTTTTCACCGCGTATTTTCGATAAACGTCGAAGAAAGAAAGCAGAACGCGTGATGAAAACTCAAAATCTATTACGATAAATCAATCAACCGTGAAAGTCTTTTCTTGAAGACTTATTTAATGAGTTATAACAATAAATAATATAAAAAATAAATACTATAAATAAGTTCCTTTAAGGTGTTCACGGAATATAATATACAACGGAATCTTAGGGTTGACAAGATGGGTGGGGGAAAATTAGCGTCGATAAGTGCGTTCCGGCGGCCATTTTATGTGCAGAGCTCTCTGCGATCTCACTGGATCTGGAAGTTTACATTGTACTTTGTAATCCGTTCATTCATGTAATAAACAAAACAAATTAAAAAAATATATTTCTTTCACTAATTTCGTTCCGAACCGCTATTGTCGACAAATTCTATATTCGTAAATTCTCCGGCTTACTTCGCTAGAGACCGACAAGTTCAACGTGAGGCTCCGCTGCACACAGCTGACGTGTTGCCTGTGAGCCTCACGTTAAGGCTATACTTCAGCTGAGGCATGGTCTAAAAAGATGGTGACTAGGCGATGCGTGGATTGTGAAAGTGACGCGAGCCGAACGAAATATAATTTGTCATAAAATTTCAACATATGTCCTTTTAATGTTATGTTTATTATTATATTCGTAATAATAATAGTTTATTCATTGACATGTTTTCTTTTTCAAGTAGGTACATGCGGAACGTTTTTTAGTCATCTTGACACGATTTAAGAATATATTCCTCCGACGCCATCACAAGACAAATTGACGTGCTCACACCTCGACTATCAGTCTCCGATTGGCAACGACTGCGAAATTTCGTTCCACCTACTGTTGAAAATTATTTGCCGTTTCACTTATGTATGTTCTTAAACTTGTCGGTCTCTAGTGAACGAGTGATTTTTTTGAAAATTAATTTGGTATTCATGAGCCGTGTGGCCACCCCATCGAATAACACGAACCACGCGACGTCACACATTTTAGAAATGTCGAGATAAGATCTCAATCACCAATCAGGAGCAAACACGACAATGAAATGTCGCGACGGTCGCACGGGGTTTATTCAATTCAATCCCATTTATTAGTTACTCACCGGCCGCCGTTGATAAGACGAATTATTAATCACAAGAGGAATCGAATCATTAGAAAGACTTGAATCATTTCTTAATTCGGAACAAGGCTTACTCACATGAATGACACTGATTCATTTTTTATCACATTGCAATGTTCATACACTAAGAATGCTTGCTGTAAAAGAAAATACAGGAATCAACTTTTTTGCGAACGTGTTTAGTCGAATCTTTTGAAGAGATTTATCGTTTTATCGTAGGCTGTTAAGATCCGCCATAAATAGTCCACACTAAACTTTGTCAGTCATACGTATTTGTTCTCATTGTATAGGACTACAATTTTTACAGATGGTGTAAACCCTGCGTAAACCAAACTATAATACATAATAGTCAAAAAATATCTAAAATTATACAATAAAATTATACATAACTAATTATAGATGGAATAATATTTTTATTTATTATAGTTTGCTTTAGGCAGGGCTTAATGAATTTAAAAAAATGATCCGACAATATGTGTAATAAATATCCAACGAAAACAGATAAGTATGAATGAAAAAGTGTGCACAATTTTGTCGTATCGCCCAAAATATACCAAAATTATTATGGTTTGGCTTAGGCAGGGTTTAATTGATTATTAAAAACTAACCAATAACATCTGTAAATTGTAGTCTTAGTCCAATATAAACAAATTAGTATGACTAACAAAGTTTAACGTGCACTATTTATGGTGGAGCCTACCTCCACCCTTCGCTACTGTTATTAATTAATGATTAATAAAACACATTTTTTTGTACTGAATCCATCTTTTTATATTAATTAATTTGTTGAAAATGTCCCTCTGAGGTGGACGAAACCTGTACAACTATAATAAAAAAAGTGGATTCAGTACAAAAAATGTGTTTTATTATAATTATTAATACAATGCATTTCCAACATGAAACGATTTAAGTTATTTAAGGTATAAAATGCTGAATCTGTGCTGACATGCCAAGGAGAGTGGGCTGACAGGGCTTTAGCCTGGGGGTCCAGTCTTAGGGGGCCCTGGCGTGGCGGGTCGAGCAATTAAATGAGATAAACACACACTACAAATTGCTCTAATAGTAAACATAGGTCGCTGTTTCGTGAGTAGAATTTTATTTTATAATAATTTTAGTGTGTTTCTAAGGCCTTATAAGGACTAATAAATATGACTACTTATCCAATATGGTGAAGGGCCGCCTGTTACTTGGCTATTACAAAAGGGGGTTGTGATCAGTGCTTCATAATAAATGATGCCGAGGGCCAACAGTTCAAGTGGATTTATTTAAAAATACCAAAAATCGCTAAAAATACAAGGAATACCATTTGGGGAAGACTACTGTAGAACACCACACTGTCCTTAACCTTAGCGATATGTTGGGGGGCGCTTCATACATCATGGCCTGGGAGCCCGCTTCAGGATGTGGGGGCCATGTCATGGCCGGCCACCCTTCATATCGCTGAGGTTAAAGGCAGTGTGACGAACAACACTAGCGTTATCCAATCGGTGATCGAACTAAAATTAAAGGTATTCAGTGTACCTATTTTTAGCGATTCTTTGTATTTTTACAACGTTTTTATTAGCTCGTATTCTTGTTTGTCCGGTGGTTGTTTGTCCAGTACAAATCTTGCAATCAATTTTTAACTAACTTCCCGACTAGCTAGACATTTCAAACTTTTAGAATATATCAGAACACGATACCAATGCATTCTTTTAATACTTTTAGCCATCTTTAAGCAGAATTGAATTTATTTTCAGTTAATTCTGTTTTGTATGGAAAGTTATTTCAGAAACATCCGTAAAAAGTAAAAGACTATTATTGGTTGCTATTGTATTGTGTATTGGTGGTCCTAGCAACTAAATTATTAATATATACTGCGTTACTATGGAAATCAAAATGAAATGTCAAAATGACATTTCAGTATTCTATATTTGTTTGTTTGTTTGTTTGTTTTTTTATTTACTTCATATCAAGTACACGTTTGAGCACAAAATATAAAAAGTTCTTTTTATCTTGTAATTATTAATACATCTACTCGAATTATAGAGTAAAGTTGTTGAGTATCAACACAAAACAATCAAAAATAGCATCGCACAACCTCATATTTAAAAATGAAGGAAAATAGCGCGGCAGGCGACATTAAAAAAAATATAGCTATAGGTACAGAACTCTCACCCAGTTAGCATTCATCGATGGATCGAAAGCTCGTCTTCTTTCAAAGGAAGACTTTGAGAAAAGTCTTCGGCAAGGCTCCAAATGAACATTCACTTGATGAAGAGATTGCTATATAATATAATTATTAGTCACTGACAAATGTATAAATTACAATATGAGTCGCTTAGAGTCATAACTCACATATTCCAAAAATCAAGTTTTGAGATTATCGCAAAAAACTACCAGAGTATTTTTTTTTGTAATTAGAAGAAAAGTATTGAACTCCCTTGAATATTAATGAGTGATTCGATTTACATTATTTTTTTAAAATATATATACTACTCCTAACGCTGCAGACATACAGCATACTATGAGAAATAAAGCTCCCTGATTGGTTAGAAAGGCCTTGGTGACAAAACTGTTGATACCAATAAATACCATAAAAAGTTATGATACCAACAGTGAACTTTGTCAACGATTTTCACATGGTTTGAAGTAACTTTTGATACCCAACTATTTTTCTGTATATAGATTAATGCATTTAGAATCACTTGGCATATTTAACTCAAAAATGTAAAAATTGCAATATGTGAGTTATGACTCCAAGCGACTCATATAGTCTATCCCCCATATTCGACTGCTGTCTTTTACTGACTACACAGAACTGACAAAGAAAATATTATGTACTTCTAGGTCATTCTAGGATGTACATTTGCGTTTAATTCACTTTTGGTTTTAGTATATATTAACAACCGAACTTTTGGTGACACCAACACACCAACCTGAAAATCAAGCCTGACATCTCCATTGTGCATGCAGATTGCAGTCAGCGCCGCTCGCGCTGTGGGAAATTATTGAACTTTCACCGAGGCCACTAATTTGATTAAAGGCAAACAGCGGACGGAAAAGTATGCCCGGCTTTCACAGTTGTGATAGACTCGATCAGATTGTAATCAGTAATCATATTAGAGTTGATTGTCTCGGCCCCATGTTCCCCTATTGTTTGCACCGAGACGTTAAACGCTGTGCCTATCGATTCTAATCGAAGCTGGCGATAGAGGGAGTTTCTAAAACAGTCACTGCGATCGCAGAGCCCCTATTTTATTATTCCCGGCCTTCACGACCACATTTTGCAGTCGATATGGGCCGCAATATGTGGTCGCAATACGACGAACTGTGGTTGATATATTTTCTCTGAGCACATTATTACAGTACATGAATGGCCGTTTGTAGACCACAGCAGATGTGCAATGGAGGTGAGTTACTACAGCATATAATTACATAAACATCACAACTAGCTACGAAGCAGTCTAGATGTAGGTACATTACAGGGACGGTTTAGAGACGGAGATATTACGCGACGGGGTGCAGAAGTGTTGCACGCCCATAAATCTGGGTGCGATCAAAATTCCGGCGCGGCCGCGAGGAATTTATTAGCGTTTACCTTCGCAATCCTAATTCTGGCTCGTATTCAGAAAATTGTAGGTACTATGAAGTTGGTCGTATCACAGTTAACCGTGAACCGTTGTATTGAAAACTGATGGCCGTATAGCAGGGGTGGCCACAGTTTTTTTTTCTAGGATCGACTAGTCGCTTGTAATGCGAGAACAATAAAAATCCAATTTTTATAATTCAATACTAGTTTATGAACAGGAAATCGAGTATGATTAATATGCGACTTAAATGCATTAAATATATTATCTTCTCCTCTGGTTCGTTCCTACAGTGGTAAAACTGTTAATAATTATTCAGAAGCAGACATATCTTCAAAAACCAATCGAATAAAAACGCATAGTTTTGCAATATCCGTCTAATCTGCAGACTCGTCAAATTGCAAGGATAGGAATTTACATTTATTAATGTTTTCCTGTAGAATTTCTTCCAAGTTTAAGCTCATCACCTGTGTTCTTTGCATGACTATATTTCAACGTCGAGTAGTTTTGACTCGTTCGAACAAGAAATAGTATGTACAATATATTATTATGTCCGCGATACCTTCGCGATCGACGCACTGGCCATCCCTGCCGTATAGGATTGATATCAAATACATATCTAAATAAAACACTTAATAAAAACCACAGGAATACAAGAGAGAGGCAGAAGAAATTACCTAGGTAAGTAAATTAGAAATAGGTACAATCATATCGTATGTTATATAAAACATATTTATAGAAAATTTTGAATAATTAAAAAGTAAGTTAGCAAGTAGGTGCTCGTGAGTATCAAGCCGTACCTACATACCTCAAATTAATGTTCTTATTGAATGTTATAAAATTGAAACATTACTACCTGAAAATGCTCCACGAACGCGTGGTCTCAATGTCATACGGCCATCTCTCACTGGTAAGACGGCTCACGATGAACTTTGCTACGGCAAAATGTAATATAATTGAAGTTAATAAACCAAAATCCGCCACGCACCACACCCGGTGTCTTAATCGAGCGTATCACGTTGCCCTACATTGGCGATGTGTAGCATCTAGCTCAGTTTTAGGCCGGGAATGCCCTAGGAGAAGATACCCAGGACTAAGGTTGCTACGCTCAAAGTGAGCTCTGACTGAGTTTAAATGAGTTACTTTCTAATGCACCGGAGAAGAGCACAAGGAAATTATAAAAATAAAAATGATTCTAGTGTATATATAACAAGAATAATGAAGCTAATCATACGGACAGCAAAAAATATGCGAAGAGATCTTCACGCCCACAGTAAGACGCCGCAAATTTTTAAAATGCAAGATAACTGGCCTTAGTAGCAACCAAGTCGGACGGCCCGATGGGCACACTTGTCAGGTATATCCACTATAATAAGACTATAGAGAAATAAGAAGATAATACGATATTTACTACTAATGAATACACTAATAAATGACGACGACACACTAATTCAATGAAACTTCAAAAACTCACTGACGACATAAAAATGAGCGATGTGTTCAAATTACGTATTTTTCAACAAATTTATACCCATCAAAAATCATTAGATAAAATTTCTTTTTATTTTTAGAAACAATCTATACGTATTTATTAATATTCGATTAAATGCCGTAGATATTATTTTTTTAAATTATCTAATTATCTATTAATGATTTTGGACAAAGTGCGCAGTCATGACAACAATATTATGCGCGAATGTTTTAGGCTCTGCGATAGGAGCTTATCTTCTTTCGTACAAAACAGCAGACTTGCTGAGGTTACGAGACGTAAAGTCCATACGAAAAAAATTCAGAATTATTTCACACATAATCGGAGATTTATTTACGTCGAGACGTAGCGGCGTTTATTATTTATTTACGGTGCGCTGTGGTATATTTTTTAATACCTTTGCAGTTGTTTTGTAAACTGTGTAATACTGTAATACATTCCTACATATACGACATCTCTCGTTGGCAAAATAAATTATTTTTATATAACATAAAATAATGAAGTGATTAAGTATATAAATATGTCAATATGCAGTTAAAAAATATTTTTCTTAAGAAGGTAGGCTTTAAATAATTGCCTAGTATGGAGTCTTCGCCACTGCCGTGTCCAGTCACAAATTGACTGGTGTGATGGTCAGGAGTCAGATATGTAATAGGTAAAATTCACATGTAACCACCTTTCTGGACAAATTAAATGTGACTGAACTCTTTGGTCTTTAGAAAATATTATAAAACACCAAGCTATTCTGCAATGTACATGAGGGCTGGTAAAAATAATAAAAAAAATACAACGGTATTATATTATAAACCCACTATTGTGATCCAACACGACTTTGACAAGAAATACCGTGTACACATATTCATTATAAACTTATTTTTTAATATTTAACGAGCAAAGGTAATTTTAAAGACATGCGGGCGGTCAGTTCTTATGGTGTATAAATAATATTATTCTGTTATTATCCGGCAGATGATTTGTATGAGGTTGATAATATTATGGAATATTGTTAAGAATCTTTGACATATTGGCAGGAATATTAATATGCAACGTGTGAGTAAGTAAACATTTATTTGTAATTCTCCATTTTTTTATAATTTTATAAATATTTATTTTTTTGAAAACTAGTGAAACAATCACATAAACCATTATTCTTTTATTCAACGAATAATTTACAAGATTTGAGAATGTAAAATTCTATATTATATTGGACATACATAACTTGAAAACACCTCAGATATTATATACCTACTAGAAAAAATCAAATTTGAAAAAATACGACGCCCGACGGGATTTTAATGCGTAGATATCTATATCCACTGGTATCACGCCAATATGCTTTAACCAATTAAGCTACGGGCCTCCTATTTTTTAGGTTAGGATTAGTAGGTCGTACATGAAATGCTTATAAAATTGCGTTATTTTTGAGTATCGATTTTTGTGTTTTTTTAAAATTAAGGAATCATTAATTGCCTTAATTACTAACCAACGTCCGGCTCTCGCCAAATATTTAGTTATAACGTATACTTGGATTTGCTAATATTTTTTAATAACCATTTTACTCGTTATAAATATCGTAATTAAGTAGGAGGCCTGTAGTTTTATTAGTCATATCTACGAATTTATTTTTATTGAACTAAGACTACAATAATTTACAAATGGTGTTCGTTAGTTTTTAAAAATCAATTCAACCCTGCATAAACCGAACCATAATAGTTTTGGTATATTTTGGGCGATCCGACAAAATTGTACACAATTTTTCATTCATACTTATTTGTTTTCGTTGAATTAGAAAAACATATTACACAAATGTTGTTAGTTATTTTTTTTACAAAGTAATATAATAGATAAAAAAATATTATTCTATCTATAAAGTATCCAAAATTATGTATGATTTAATGGTATAATTTTAGATATTTTATAGATAGACAAGTGTTTTTGACTATTATTTATTATGGTTTCGTTTCGCAGAGTTTAATTGAATTTTAAAAACTAACCAACACGATCCGTAAATTGGGTACTGTTCGGTCATCAGGAATACAGCGGAAAACACATTTTGAAAATACACGATTTACTGGATTATTTGTTAGTTTGGGTTAGGTTAGGTTAGGTTAACCTAACAAATAATCCAGTTTATCGGCTATTTTCAAAATGTGTTTTCCGCTGTATTCCTGATAAACGAACAGTACCGTAAATTGTATTCTTAGTTCAATGAAAACAAATACCTATTGACTGACACAGTTTAAACTGCACTATTTATGGTGGATCTTAACAGTCTACCTCCACCCGTCGCCACTGTATTATACCTAGTTATATTGTGAAACGCTGACTTTCTATTTATATTGCAAAGAAAACGAGAAAGTCATAAAACGACAAAAGTGTTAACATTCAAAATATCGTACCTAAGGGAAATTAAATTTCTCACACTAAATCGATCCCTAAGAATTAGTAATCATCCCGGTCATTATGACGGTTATCATGATAGATTTAACATCATTTTATTGAGGAAAAGGTAACATAATAAATACGATATAATATTATAATCTAGTCATTAATAATAAAAAGCATTATGCTAATGAATGAAACCCGCACACGTGTGCAAGTTGCAACTGGTCAAGATGGCAAACTTAACATACCATGGGAACTCAATAATAATTTATTACATGTGTTGTTTTGGATAATTATGAAGGTAGATAGATACAACTGGTAAGAAATACTGGTTGGTGAGATTGTGAATCATGAAGAATTTTATGCGCTTATTTATTTTTTTGGAGCACAACGGTTTTTTTTTCTATGTAAGTATAGCATTATTATACTATTGTAAGAGATGATGATGATTATACTATTGTAAGAGCATACATAAGTGAAACGGAAACAAATTTTCAACAGTAGGTGAAACGAAATTTCGCAGTCGTCGCCAATCGGAGGCCGACAGTCGAGGTGCGAGCACGTCAATTTGTTTTGTGATGGCGTCGGAGGAATATATTCTTAAATTGTGTAAAGATGACTAAAAAACGTTCCGCATGTACTTGAAAAAGAAAACATGGCAATGAATATACTATTATGATTATGAATATAATAATAAACATAACATTAAAAGGATGCATGTTGAATTTTTATGACAAATTATATTTCGTTCGGCTCGCGCATTTGCACAATCCGCGCATCGCCTAGTCACGATCTTTTTAGACCATGCCTCAGCTTTCCAGCATTGGAACACAGGACAAGAACAAGGTCGGACCATTAACATCGGGTATCGCTACGTCATCCCATGTGAAACCTGCAGCGCGTAGATCGCTTTTAGGTATATACCACGGCGCTCTCTGGCGACATCCAGGACCTGTGTCCAATCCACGTGAAGTGTCTCTATGTTACTACATTCGATATCAAAGACTGACGTGTCAGCTTACTAACTCGAATGTTTGTACAGCGGTCGCACCAGTGTCGAAGACATCGATTGTCAAAGCTCAAAAGCCACGACTCATAGCCGCGGAGAGACTTAAAGCTTTCGAGATGTGTCTGTATAGACGCATCCTCAAACTTCCTTGGACCGACCGGGTGACAAATGTTGAAGTTCTCAATCGAATGGGGAAGGACCGAGAAGTTCTACGTAGTATCAAAACCAGGAAACTACAGTACCTCGGCCACATTATGAGAGGACAAAAATACAGCATTCCCCAACTTGTCATTCAATGAAAGATCAATGGGAAACGTAGCAGAGGACGGCGCCGCATTTCGTGGCTTAAGAACCTCCGTGATTGGTACGAGTGCAACTCCACTGAACTGTTCCGGGTAGCAGACGACAAAGATAAGATCGCCTTGATGGTAGCCGACCTCCGCTAGGGGATGGCACAATGAGAAGAAGATAGCTGTATAGGAGCACAGGTAGCACGCACGCACTATTGAAAAGCAGCAGTTGACCTCCACGAGACTGTGGAAACCCTGATAGGTATATATAGGATACAGTTCAAATCTCACATTGTAGCATTTAAATATTTTTGAAATTACTAATTGAATTGGCGTTTACGCGGTATAACTCTATTGAAATAGTTTAAAAACACCATTTTTGTTAACTATTCTACGATAATTGAGTTATGTGTGTTGACAGCTGTTTCGGGCTATGAAGCAATCTTTTGAACGACACTAAGATAACCAGAGAGTGAGTTTGGTGGATGCTATTTTATAAATTCTTAAAATAGGATCTTTTAGTAAAGTCGGTGTACTTCTTTGAACTTCTATAATATGTATAATTGTATTTTATCTGCTTTTGTATGTTTATATTATGTTCTCTTTTTATATTTTCATTTTTATCGCTTTTATTACTTTTTATTCTTCTTTATAATAATGTTTCATGTCATGTTGTGAACGTCTTAAATTATCCACAATACCTCAATAAAAATAAATAAATTGAATTGAACATATTTTTAAGCTGTGAAAATGTTCGCCGATGCAGAGGACGGCAGTATTGAAAGCGTTGTTCAGTTTAAAAGGTTTGGGAACCACCGTACTAATATAATCATACAAATAATAATATACATTGCGAAAATGCACAAACCAGATAGGGTTAGTAAAATATCAAAGTATGTATCGTAATATTACATGAATGTTTCCAATGTAGGTAGGTAGGTAGGTACCTTGCATTACTAAATAGACAGGTGATCGGCGATCGACATTTTTTATTAGGTGCGGAAGACAAAAAACTGCAGGTAGCAATAACACAGACGCGACATTTTATAAGGGCGTGGGAATATCTTCATATCAATTCATACACTATGTTGGTCAAGTTTGACGCGATGGGAATCGTCTAGTTATATGACGTTTGGATTAATTATATTGATGGAGATAGCAATTGGAAATTTAGCGGTACATTTTGCCATCAATCAAAACTAACAAAAACTGCATCGTGTCTTTTAACTGGTGCTTACTATACGGGTGACTCTACCATGTATGTAGGCACTTGGAGACGTTTCCAGAGGAAAAAATGACAACAAGCGGAATGCACATTGTAAGAAGGGTGTAAGACAGTAAGCCGTTGCGGACATGTGGCAGGTATAGGTAAATCATTCTACAGTGGCACCATAGGCGTTTCGCGTATGTATTGGAATTGTTTGCTGCAGTGCTTGATTTAATGCTAACAAACAACACCACTACAACTGCAAGTCCCCCATGGTGCCACTGTAGAGTGATTTACCTATACATCGTACATTTAGGATTTGAAATAATGGTAGCTTCTCAGAGTTCACGTGTCATATTTAATTGAGAAAAGTTCCAGCCGATCGCTTTAGAGGTTATAAGCAACGGATCCACGGTTCGAACCTGGATGACAATGAAATGCACGTTTTATTTTTCTGGACTGAAATAATATTAGGTATATAGGTACTGTCACTAGATGAAGATAGTGGTTTGAGTTTTATCCAGTTTCAAAGTACTATAAGTACTTATATAAAATATTTTTTGACTATTATCTACTATGGCTTGGATTAGTCAGGGTTTAATTGAATTTTAAAAACTAACACACTATCTACACACTTGTAGTCTTTTCCGACCATGTCCGATCCTAATAAGATCATATGGGTTTCCACAGACTGGAGGTTTGTATTGACAGATCTTTTTTACGAGAAATGGACGTCAGCCACTTGCTCAACCTTTTAGGTCCATACTCTGACTCATACACAAATTGAAAAACAATTTGTGTACTTACCAGACCCAGGATTCGAGCCTGGGACCCACGACGCTATAGTCCGACGCTTATGCCGCGCGGCTATCGTGGGGCGAAGTCTTAGTCTTAGTTCAATGAAAACAAATACGTTTGTCTGACAAAGTTTAGTTTGCACTATTTTTGTCAGATTTTAACGGCCTACATCCACCCTTCGCCACGGGGACCGAGTATAAATGCAAGACTTACCCCCGTTTCAGACGGGACACCGGTGTCGCGCTCGTATATAATAAGGATGCCTTTGTATTCGAATAAAGGGGCCTTTGTATTATGTTTATGAACGCCCAGAGCTAATGAGTCAACGCATAATTTTGCAATATAAATTAGAACATAAAACTGGCTGCGGTCATAAAAACATGTGTATCGGCGGCTTGAGAATGTAGCGGCCGACGGAAAGTGTACCGGACACGCTTTGACTCATTAGCTCTGGGCGTTCATAAACATAATACAAAGGCCTCCTTATTATATACGAGTGCGACACCGGTGTCCCGTCTGAAACGGGGCTTAGTCGTAATAAAAAATAAAATAAATAATAATTCGTCTGTAAGCAATAATAAAATAACGCAATATGTCCAGCAATAATTCTTTCCTTATCCACCCGTATTTGTTAAAGCAATTTGCAGCTTACAAGGCTATCATCTTGTTATGAATTTTTATCGGATTGATCAATATGACGACACGGAGGTCATTTCCCATTGTCGACCTTTCGGATAACTTTCGCATGAAGGCACCTATCTACTTAAAAACAAGTCACACCTGTGTCCTTTGTGTCGCCAACACCTGACCCGTGAGAACAGACCATACGGGATGCCCACCGCACTCTGTTCATATTATGCAACAGAACATCAACAAACGAAAGTGGACATTTATGTATTGTATAATAAATTTGAGTTTCATTAAAATTGGACCTTCGCCGATTTTTAAAGTATTGTTTATATTAAAGAGATTTCATTCATCATCATTCATTATTCATATAGATTTGTTTTTGTATTTGGACTAGTTTAACATTCACCTACTGCATAGTCCAAAAATCATACCTATAATATTTAAAAAAGAATTACACCTATAGCATGACGTAACAAATTCTAAAGCCAGATTCGCCTGCATAATGTGATATACCTACTTGGTTTATTTTGACATTATTTGTCTTCCCGAGACGAGAGTATAATATGGCAATATGCGAATAATCATGCTGTCAGCACCAGAAGTGGTCGGAATCCAAGTACCAAGTTATGGAGGTGAGGAGTGGGAGCCACGACAACTTCCTGGCATGGCTTTTCGTACCATGAGGTTACTGCCAAAAGTTGGTAAGTCGATAATTTGGGTATTTAGAGTTAAGAATGGATAATGTGTATATAGGTAAAAAAAATCTATTGATAAAAACCTCTACTCTGTGGAGGCCCATATGATCCTATTAGGATCGGACATGGTCGGAAAAAAGGTATATAAGTAGGTATCTATGGAGGTAGGTATGCTAGAAAAAAAATTCAAGGTCTTCCGATATACAGAACATGCACATAAAGCACAAAGAAATTAGCATTGTGCCTGATTTTCGAGGGCATGTCATGTATATTAGATATATTATATATTTTTTATAAATTGCTTTACTCTTTACTTTATTAGTTGCAGTCACAACCAAAAGTTAGTTAAATAAATCACAAAATAAATTACGTACATTATAATTATGTATACGAATTTGAGGCACGAAACCGGTGCCCATCAAGTACCATCAAGTGACGGAGGTGAGGAATGGGAGCCACGACCACTTCCCGGCCTGGCACTACAATTTTTCGTGTATAGGTACTATCGTCTCAGGTAGATGAATCAAAAACGCAAATGCCTCTCCTTAATTATGTATACGAATTCGATTCCAGCACCTGGGCTACATAACATACAACGTAAGAAACAAATACCTATTTAATAATATATGCTAGTTATTTTGATCTAGGTATATTTTGCTTCTTGGATAAAAAAAAATATTGTAAATTTTAACGGAGAGCTACCGGTATTGAAAAAATTCCAGTCAGCAAGAACTACATAATATAATATGACCCACTAAGATAATAATGTCATATCTAAAATATAATCATCAATCTCATCTTATTAATATGAAATAAAAACGAAACCGGGAGAACTTCTCATTTACGAAGAGTCCGAAGCAAGTTGATCAATCACTCTTGATATTATCTCGAATTTGAATATGTCTCGGCAGCAATTTATTTATTTAAACTACGTACAACGGTAGCTGAATATTTCAATGTCGCATGTCGATATATTTATAAAATGAACGATGGAGAAACTAATATACACGGTTTTAGGGAGTAGTTATGAATAATAATATGTAATTTGAGAAAAGAACCTGTTAGTTTGGTACCTACTTAAATTAGCATGTTTTCTTTAAAGCTTGTCTAATAGAGGTGTTATTTTCAATAGTGAAATAATTACTTTGAATTATATTAAGGCACCTGGTTACATGTAAATTGCACGTAAAACATTTCACCGTGGCACAATTCGCCGTGAGCTTAATTTAATTTTCATAGCTGATTTTGGCAAAATTCATGAATTCAAGAATGAAAACCTAACCTAACCAAATCTTCTTCTTCGTCGTACACTCATGGCTGAAGATCGTGATCACTTTTTTTTAATTTTGCCATCCTTTGAGCGACCAAGACTTTCCATCCTTCTCGATCTTCCGCTTCTCTCAGGGCAGAATGAATGGTGCTATCTGTCAGCTCTTTCACTTGGTCGCTCCAGCGCGCAGACGCTCTTCTTTTGATTCGCCTTCCCTGGAAGCCACCCAAAACCACCAGTCTCTCCAGGTTGTCCTATGTCCAAAAAACTGCAGAATTCGTCTCAGACAAAATGTCGAGAGCCGTTCCTTTATCTGCAGTCTCTGGATGATTGATTGGTTCGTCCTGTGCTCCGTCCAAGAAATACGAAGCATTCGGCGCCAACACCACATCTCAAAGGCATCAATTGCCTTCCGCTCCCTTGCATCCAGGGTCCATGACTCGACTCCGTATAAAAATATAGAGAACACTAATGTTTGCACAAGCATCGTTTTTGTGGCAATCGAAATTCCCCGATCTTTCCATATAGTGGTACGACGTGTTATCGCATATTTTGCAATCTGTGACACAGATTGCAAAACCTAATATAACCTAACAAATAATCCAGAATATCGGCTATTTTTAAAATTTGTTTGCTGCTGGCTTCCTGTAAAGTGTAAACCAACAAGAACCGTGTTTTATTTAGAAATGATTTTATGTCAGTAGGTACTATACGGGTAATACAACCCAAATAGGTTGGACGGTCTTCAATATACGGCCATATATTTCCGATACAACATTTCACGATGAAGTGTGATACGGCGAACTGCATACGTACAAGTTTGCGGACACGAAGGCACCTATGCAATTTGGTTTAGGTTCAGCCGATACATACATTACCGCATAGTGCATACCGATTTTACGGCATTGTTAAGACTAAAGATTAACAGTTAGGTTTTATGAAAGGTACAGTAACGGAATTGATAGTACATACCACAATAAATATTATTATTATGGTGATAGAAAGAAAAAATGGTTAAAAATACATTAAAAAAAACAAAATAACAAATCTACAGATCTAGTTACATAAAGACACAGTAAAACTGGCCTCTGGTTCGGCCTGGCGTATGGCTGAAACTCCTCCAACGAAGGCATCGGATGAATCTCAGCATACTTGCAAAGTGGGAACTCTTTCAAGGCCTATTTACGGCACCATATAAGCATATTTTCTAAAATGCCTAAATAGATACTAAACAAGACTTTTTGTTATTAATTGAGTGCATGATCGATTTCAATGAAAAATGTGATTTCAACCTTCATCCTAGAACGTAGATCAAAGATTAGGTTCCTATAGTTCGCTGTGTTATCCACTCGTTTATATATCATGGAAGTATGGACACTGAATCAGGAAATAAAAGAGATGTGATGCCTTCGCAGTGTGGCTCTATATAGTCAATATAAAAATCTAGAAGAAATTTCTTCTACGTCTTTATTTTAAGACATAAGGGTACCTACTTAACTTTCCAACTGCTTTTCTACAAGGCATGGTTACTTTTCACTCTCTTGAATCTTGTAGGTCTCTTCTGTTCTTGAAACACTTTTGCCTATTATCGTGAGGGATGGTTTCCAAACCTGGTGTCCTAATGAATTTGAACATACATGCGCATGACAATTAATTACCTACGTGGTCGCAGTCATGATTTATTCTGGATCGGCACCGTCTCCTCGTGACAAGCCTATCGGACTAGTCAATGCGCTTTCCAAAGACGTATATATTTTCGGTGACGTGCTATGTATTTTGTTTTCGAAATTCAATTTTTCTGTATAAAATTGTACTTATGTTTTTTTTTTACTATACATATTATTATTATATATTCTCTTCTTCTCTCTTGTGAGGGTAATATTTGTTATAATATAAATATCATGTTGTGAACGTCTCGAATTTAGATTTGTTATGTTTACAATGTTTTGTTTTCTTAAATAAATAAATAAATAGAAAATATAAACGTCCCCAAACAAATCAGAAAGAATAGACATTTTGCTTATTATTCAAACTAGAAAACTACAGTAAGTACCTCGGCCATAAGTCAAGCTAAGCTAAAAGCAGGATTTTTCTATAGAAGTACGTAATTAGTGTTTATCTTCGTAAGAACTCTGCGATTAGTCTTTTTGAAATCTCCCAGAGAAAGTACCTAGTAGAGCATTTTTCCAAAGTTAATAAAAACGTTAAGTTGGTTACGCTGCTCGGCCGTATTATGAGAGAACAAAAGTACAGACGACCTCGTCAGCTCATTATTTAATAATGAATGAAACATGTCATCTATTTTCTTACCTATGTCAGAGTATAAATAGTTGCCTATAAAATGACGAAGGTATAAAACTAAATAGTTCATTCGTCAGGTTTAACCAGAGAATTTTGACAGTAGATAAACAGAGTATTATACGTATTCCGTATAAGGAATTATGAAAGCAGTTAGTTAATTATTTTTATATTGGCAGCTCCGAAAAAAAAATGGCCGCTCGCAGTATGATGATTAATTGTTTAACTAAGCCTTTAATTCTAAGTTAAACCCGCATACACATTCCTCGGTGTTTTACGTGATTATTCATCTTAAAAATAATGGTCAATGTATCTATCGCTCAAATGTCTGTTTTGATACGGCAATATGTGAGTTGTGGGAAATGTTAAATAAAAGTCGAATTTAATTATATCTACACCTTTCAATCATATGAATATAAGACGTATTGAAGGCATATTTTGGTAATATCTGTATATATTATTATTTTGTATGTAGGTAAATAATCAATAGGGTGAATTTTAAATTACAGTGGAATGTTATATGTACCCGATCCAATTTCATACATTTAGGCACTGTCTCGATAGATAAAGGCTTTTTTCAATATCTTTGGGTTTACCTGTGTGTAATAATAGTAGGTACCCACTGAAGCCACATCGTACTATATACATGTAGATACAGGTGCACCACATTTTTCTGTACGAGTATCATTTCCGGAAACATGGAAACTATCGAAAGAAACATAAAAAGGGGGATGTGTGTAGAATTAAGACAAATGTGCACACGTGTGTTTTTTATTTTCTCACGAATAAAACGGACAACCAAATACATTAGTAGGTACCTACCTAAGTCTTCAAATTAGGAATAGGTACCTACATAATACAAAGTGCAGGACTACAAATAAAAACCATTGGGGTAAGGAAGAAGCAAACGTAGTCAATGAAATTGTTCACACTTAAAATGCGGTGTGGTAACTTCACAAGGGCATTTCTACAAAATATAAAATATTCATATTAGATAGAGGACATTGAACGTATGCAGGTTTAAAATATTGATTCATAAAAATAAAACAGCCCTTTAAATGTGTGTATTTTTTGCACAAACCGCACAGGCAAGTCGCTGTCGTCTAGCCGGCGCATTAGATATGCTTATGTTACGCCGAATGTGCGAAATTGACTATTACATGAAATGGGCAAAATTTTGCCTAATTCATGTAATAGTCAAGCCCGTTGCCTTATTCATGAATTAGGTAAATTATCTGCCGAGTGCGTGAATTCGCCAGGGTATGGAATTCTTAAACTGTCAACATGACAGTAGAAAAAGTAAATTTAATACGGATGGTTTTATTAGTTATAATTGGGCATAATATAATATTATTATTATTAGGTTAGGTTAGGATTTGTAATTCTGAATTCAACTGAATGTCCATTTTGAGGTTAGTTAGGTCAACAAACTATCAAATCATACTATCACAAACAAACAATCGACTATTGCACGATTGATACCCAAGCACGAATCAAATCGCGAAAATACCTTTTAATAAAATTCTTCCGTTATCATATTATAGTTCTAGATTTTTTTGGGCATAGTAAATGGATATGAACGTCATTGTAGTTATTGATTGGTATATTTTTTATATAATCAATGACATTTGACACATTAGGTTAGTTTGATTAGTTGCAAAAAACACCACCGGAGTGCGACCATCTATTTTGACCAATGCATGAGCATTTGACACATTTGGTTTAGTTGCAAAAAACACCACCGTAGCGCTACTGTCTAATTTGTCCAATGCATGAACTAGGCAGAAAAATTACTGCCGAAATCACGCACTTGGCAGATATTTTGCCTAATTAATGAATAAGGCAAGGAGTTTGCATTTTTCATGATTTAGACAAAATTTTGCCCATTTCATGTAATAGTCAATTTCGCACATTCGACGTAACACTTACATAAGTATAAACGCCAGAAGATATCTATATACTATTTGACCACGTATTTTTTCCGACATATACCTACGTGGTGTAAATGAGAACTCTGCTATTCTTGGTAGTTCTGACCGGTGTGTCCCTGTTAACTATCTTAGAAATCGGGAGCATGAGCCGTTTGTTCCTCCAAGGTACAGACATAGGCTGCCATTGGTGCATACCTAATGCCAATTGGAAGGGCAATAACTGTGTTTAATAAGATCACTTCGGATGTTGATATATTCTACCTACGTGAGAATGAGTTTAGGTGGACGTTATTTTATAGATTTTTTAAAAATAGGGTCTACTTACCTACTCTTACTTAGGTGATGCGTTGCAGGTACTTCCATGTAGACGCTTTTTAATTGTGTTTCTATTGACACATCCAATCAGTCTTTTTTTGTATATACTATAATACTGTTACACATTTATTTTCCCCACTCCTCCATGTCATGTTGTGAACGTTTTGAATTTGTAGCTGTCAGTATATTAGTGATCAAATATCTATTTTTTAACGTATCAAATTATTCGACCGCAATAACAATTTCTCAGCGACTCATAATATAACGGTAAACAAGTTTACTGTTTATCTGGATCAGCAGATTGATTGGCGATATGAAATACGATATCGCAATGGAAAATTAGTCGAATAATCCTTTCCCATAGTATCATATTATATTATGACTGTAATAAATAATAATAAATAAAATTCACAAGCTACTCGTATTTAAACCGCTGACTCGTTCAATATAATTATGTACTAGAATGTAATGTTTAGGTATTACTTTGGACTGTATAAATTACGAATACTGATTTATCAAAATGTCACTCGAATCTAAGTACCTGGCTCGTAACTATCTCAGTACGTAATATGTACTGTCATTGTAAACATACTATTGTACCGATCGTTACGCTGCAAATAAAACTCGCTCCTGCATACATCTTCGACTTCTTCATCATCATCCTCAACACCATAACCCACATATCGAACACCACAGTGGTGACACCATCAAATTTATAATATGTAAACTATAAGTATGTAAAAAATAAAAAATCTGAATTTATGAAGTATTCCCACCTGATTGTGCTCGTTGTTAACAACGAAGTATCCAATGGCCGGGAGTAGATTCTTGAGGATTCCGTCCTGCAAAGCAGTGTCGCTGGTCTCCGATGACGTGTGCCGTAATAGTCTCGATGCCATGTGACGAAACTGGAGAGCCGCACCCCCGGATAAGCCATCCTGTGTAAAAAAATAAACTGGAGTTTAAATCTATGACTGTTGTCGCGGCTCTTGAGTTAGAAATATCGCATCTCTTTTTGAAACTGCTATTTAGAATATTCTATAGAGCAGTGGTGAAGGGTGACTTTTGGAAAGAGGTAGGCTATGGAGATCTGAGAAAAAGAGTAGGTACACCTGTCAGGTATACTTACGAGAAATAAGACGATAATACGATATTACTACTAATGAATAGGTAAACACGAATGACAACGACACACCAATTCAATAAAACTTTAAAAAATCACCGACGAAATATAATTGAGCGATGAGTTTAGATTACGTATTTTTCAAAACATTTATAAACATTGGATATTTTTATTTTATTTTTAAAAACAATCTATATTTATTAACATGCGATTAAACGCGATAGACATTATTTTTTATTTAAATTAAGTATATGTTAATTATTTTGAACAAAGTGCAGTCATGGCAACAATATTAAGGCTCTGCGATAGGAGCCTACCATATTATTTCATATCATTCGATAGACTGACTGGGGTTACGTAAAGTAAAGTTCTTACGAACATAATTATAAGATAAAAAGAACTTTTTATATACCACGTTTTTAAATTTTCTGTTGAATAATATAAACTTGACAATTCTATGTATTAATAATTTAGGACAAATAAGGCAATTGTCAACAAATCATTTTTTTACTATTTTGCAACAAACAAACAAATATATAATACTGAAATGTCATTTAGATTTCCATAGTAACGCACGTATATATTAATATTTTAGTTGCTAGGACCACCCCCTTAGCAACCGATAACAGTGGATTGGATTACGTATTTCTTCCGAAATATTTTTTCATACAAAAGAGAATTAACTGAAAATGAATTCAATTGTGCTTAAAGATGGCTAAAAGTATTAAAAGAATGCATTGGCATCGTGTTCTGATATATTCTAAAAGATTCAAATGTCTAGCTAGTCGGGAAGTTAGTTAAGAATCGATTGCAAGATTTGTGCTGGATAAACAACCACCGGACAAATAAGAATACGAGCTAATAAAAACGTTGTAAAAATCTCGACAAAATATACACGAATTCGGTCGAAATCCGATTTTTTCTAATAAATATTCTTCTGATGTGATCCCAAATTATGTACCTACAATAATTTCAATAAAGAATGTTAAAATGCCAATGTTTTATTTATAATATGTAAGTTGTCTGAAAGTCTTATATTTTCACTAAAGTATTATATCAGAACACGATTTCTGATATATTTTAAAAGTTTCAAATGTCTAGCTAGTCGGGAAGTTAGTTAAAAATCGATTGAAAGATTAGTACTGGATAAACCACCACCGGACAAACAAGAATACGAGTTAAGAAAAACGTGGTAAAGTATCACAGTTCCTTGACAAATAATCGGACATTTATTTACGTCAAGACAGATGGCGAGCTGTGGTATATATTTTTTAAACCTTTGCAGATTGTTTTGTAATCTGTATAATATATTCCCACATATACGACATCTGTCGTTGGCAAATTAAATTATTTTTATCGAATATAAAAAATAATCAAGTGATTGTATAAATATGTCAATATGCAATCAAAAAAATATTTTTCTTACGGAGCTAGGCTCTCAATAAACTACCAATATGGAGTATTCGCCACTGCTATAGAGATAGTTACGATGATCTACTAAGTAGAATTTAAAAAGGGCATCATTGAAAGTAATCATTAATCGAACTAATTTTCTAAGTATATCTACAATAATATAGTAACATTATAAGGTGCAGGATTACTAAAAAATAGATTTGGGAGGGCCTTAATACAACACTGGATAAATAGTGTCGCCATTTCCCGTAGCAGTAACGTAACATAACTCAATTTTAAAGAGCAACAAAACAGTCTAGTTTTTCTTCGAAGCTTAAAAATTACGAAGTTTCCTTTTGTCATGATATCCGGAAAAGGCGAACTTCCGCAGGCATTAAGGATGGCCATTCTAACATTCGATTCTAACAGGAAAAGCTGAGGGTCAACTCCTGGCCATATTTGATTAAGACGACATCATTTCTCAAACGGTTTAAAATGGATGTCATTTTAGTAATACATATTTTTTATTAATACCCATATAAATTATTGTATACGTGCACCATTTAACTTTATGCGTTTAGATATTATAGGTAGTTATATTTCTACAAAACGACATTAAAAGTAAGTAAGATATTGCCTTTAAATACCCCAGTTTCATAATTGCTTGTTGAATTAATCAAAATGAAAGTACACACTCCAATCCGTATTATTTGTGGTAAAACATAGTGATATATACATTATACATAGGTACACAATAACAATTTTGTAATGTAATATCGCCTGTACACATGCATGGATTTCGTCTACTTCGTAATTTTCACTCACAATTTCTCAGCCTTGGCTTAGTCTGAATAGCTCTGACCACTTTGATCATGAAGGTCCTTTATTTTGAGACTAAGCACCACAGAGCAGATAATAAATATAATACCGATAGGCTATATTCAATACGCCGCATCTTGATGCAGGGTTTTGAATGTGTGAGTGTTCTATGAAAATGAAGCACGCATTATGCACGTGGAATAGTGTGTGTAATACACCAACATTAAATGAGCGCAAATGCATAAACCGAGAGCAGTTTTCAGTATTCGACGTAAAACGTATTCTTGACACGTGTGTAAGCTTAACCCGATTCTTCCTTACTCGAGTCGGTTACCTGCTATCGCCTTACCCGTTATGTATTTCAGTTCCCATTATCTCTGAGTTCCCTGCTAAGCACCTTACACTATCGAGATCCGTTTCTAATGTTAAGTGTGGTTATCTAGTTGTCAAATGCGATAAATACTTGAATTGAACTAATAGACACTGTACACGTGCATGGATTTATTTGCACAAATACTGCGTATTTTAAACTATCGCGATAATAAGTGTTTACACGTCAAAGTGCTGACTGTCTCGCCAATCATATTCTTCAAGAGGAAGCGAGACATGATGTTGTGTTTTATGATACTATTTGACAGGTCGTAAAAATCGGTTAACCTCAAAATGAGTCGCGGTGTAGTTAGTTTTTTATCGACAGCTTCGCTACTATCGTTTTACTGCGCAGGCGTAGATGATTCTAAACTTTTTTGATTCATGCATGCAATCTTGAAATTTTCACGTTAATACGTATTTACACGTGCATATAACTGCGATACTACGTATTGTCAACAGTAAATTCATGCACATGTAAATGGGGTATCGCGGTAATTATTGTGTTCATTATCAGTGTTTATTTACTGTACCTAAAGGTATTTATGTACTTAATTTTTTTTTTTAAATTTCGGTTTACGAATCTACGCCATATCAAGATATTGCATGGCACTATAGTTTGACAATATCTGGTAAACTTGGAAAGCGGTCGTGCGAATATTTTTCACGGAAAGGGGCATCGCCAAATTGAGTTGAAACAGTACCTAAACAAAAAGGTTTATATGAAAACAAGAGATAAAAGACTAACTTAGTCTTTAAGGCTTTAAGCTAAGGGTACACAGATCGAATCCGCAAAATGTTAATACCAAACTTGGCACAATATAGTAGATACGTATCTACCTACCTAATATAAAAAAAAATTGCCATTATT
This sequence comes from Rhyacophila brunnea, assembly GCF_057557595.1. NCBI lineage: Eukaryota > Metazoa > Arthropoda > Insecta > Trichoptera > Rhyacophilidae > Rhyacophila > Rhyacophila brunnea. Next base: position 33,838,091 of record NW_028232806.1, on the reverse strand, counting down.
ATAAAATTATCATAAAATAAAATTTCGATAAGAAAAAAGTAATAAATAAAAAAAACTACAAGGAAAAACCTCAGGAACAAACTTATTAGAAAAAAAAACATTGAAGATGGTTCTGTGATATTCAATAAGATTATATCAATACTTTGTGGTTTATTTAATGATGTTAAGGTGATGTCTCTAGGTAAAGTTGTTATCGAAAAATAGCTAGAAAAGTTTATTAATCGGTAAATATATATTCAAAAGTAATGAGAAAAATAAAATAAAAAATTAAGAAGTATCATGGAGTTCTATATACCAAAAATAAGTGTCAAATTCGGTACATTTCTATCGGGTGGTAAGAATGAATGACATAAGATTTATTATCAAAATTACGATAAAAATGTACGTAAATCTATTACCCAGGGAAACGCTAAGCGAAAATTGGAATTTATTATATCCTTATATCTCTTTTTTCAAATTTAAAAAACATCGATTTAGAGGTTAGAAAGCACGCAATTAAAATCGAAAAATCTCGGCTTACACGCAATTTATCGCGAATAACGCTTAGCGTTTCTATTAAAAATATTATTTATTAATTTTTACGGCAGTTATTTAAATTTAATCTTGTATTTTTGTATATTAACGAATCGATAGAAATCGAAACCATAATAATTGCTCAAATTGGCAACATGTTTGTCTGTATGGTGCTGCCGTTGTGGAATTATTTGGAAACAAAATATCTCCATACAAAACACACATACCATAACATGACGTTGAAAATGAAACTCACACATAGACAAGACAAAATAACATTTCTCTGCATTTTGACAAAAATCAGTTTATCAGTTTGAGGCGAAATTGCCATATGAATAAAAATAACTTAATAATTGAAATTACAATATTAACTTAATTTACGTATAAACCTGCCTATATTCAAAATTTGAAACTGCGAATTATTTGCAATTAGTATTTGCTTAAATTACAACTGTTTTTTTATCATTATTTATGATAAAAATAATCAACAAAATAAACAAATCTCGCATTTTAACATATGGTAGCATTAGTCTATGGTAGCATTCGTGCTCTCGATCTAATATCGGATTTATGACAATTCTTTTTTATTTGGCCATTATTAGGTATATTGTTTGAAAACAGGAAGGAATCGACTCATCAGTAACATTTTTGTCAAGTAAGTAAACTTTTCAGTGTATAATAAATAATATTATTATCGTACATCAAAATGACAAACTATGTCACGCAGTTTTGATTGTCAAACAAACATTCAAAAATTATTGAAAAGAGTTACATATACTGTATTTTCAATCACCATCATGCATTTATCATCAATATATATTATTTTAGGCGTAGACTCATCGTTTTCGTAAAATTATAAATACTTTACGTTAGTTTGAGGTTATGTTTATGACAAATGTCATCGAGCCCATCTTGTACGTTTTGTAAATTATCTAATAGATAGTGAATTTCTTTCATTCGCATATTATGATTGTAGAACCGAATTTAATAAAATAAAATTTTAATTTCATTCAAAATTACTGAAACTTGTCTCGAAAATGTATCTCATAATCATCATTATAATTATTCACAATGCTACAGTGATAAGTTTGACACGAGTATATGAATGTAATTAGGTTATGTTTTTTTGTTTACATATAGATAAATCTTTTAATACTGATGAACTCGACGAAATATTGGACGACAGACTGCGAAGTCGGCGACGGTTACGAGTCCGACAACAGCGACGACATTTACATTCGACATTTACAACCTTCGACATCACAATCCAGGGTGCTTCCCTGGCTCACAAAATGGTAGGTTTACAATTTTCTTAATAATATATTTATTGGTTTTATATACCATCCGGTCATACACTAGATTCATTTTCATTACATGCTTTGGCATAAAAACAAGAATTCATTACATCTTGTACACATGATGTAGCGATTGTCTCGAATGAGGAGTTGATGGTTTGAATAGTAAACTTCAATCAAAACATATTATTACCCATCATTATTTGTATTTTTACTGCTAAATACTTGAATTAATGAGGAAATATGGATTATGTAATAATATTTTTTTCCTATTGTTTCAGTATGCCGAATGCTGGTCCGGAATTGGAGGAAGATTTGTTGGCGAGAGGGCATGTCGGCGATCGGATAATTGCTTATTACAGGACTGCGATGAAGACATGCAAATGGCCTGTGAGGGTTTTTAACCACTTTGTGGACTTGGCGGTAGTAAACTGTTGGCTAATGTATATGCGGAATTGTAAACTAGAAAATGTACCCCGAAAGGATATTATGAGACTGTTGTCGTACTGAATCAGATTAGCGAAAGCTATGATTCGGTATGAAGATCGGGTAGCCAACATTTTAACACTGCCAGCACGAGGTCGGCCAAGAAACATGTCGACATCGCAGGTAGACACAGAGCCACCAGCTCGCAGGAGAACGGTTTTCCCCCAACCGATCGCTGAGGTACGTTTGGACAGCGTTGGCCACCATTCAGCATCCGTGTGCAGATACCCTGGATGCAAGTCCCGCACCAGGTATATTTGCATAAAATGCAATATATACGTGTGCACAAAATTTTGCTTTGAGCTGTATCACACAGTATAGGATGCAGCTCAAAGCAATTTTAAAGTACATATTTAGGGTTTTATTTCATAATTTTAACTAATTTTAAGTGTAAATATATTTAATTATCCTATTTATAATGTTTTTGTATTGTTTTTATTGTGTAATGTTCTATTAAAATTGACCATTCCTATGACAAGTTGTTTTCTTTACCTTCCCTAAGTTTATAGAGTAGGTAATATTCATCTGCAGTGTTACCTGGTATGTGCATATAGTATATTTTACTTTACAAAATAAAAAAAACGTAAAAAATTTTTTTTTGTCAATAGACTAATACTTCTCTTCCATAAAATCAAAGAAATATTTTTTTTGATGGCTGGTTCTCCCTCGGGTCTCAAGTGGTTATATTAGAATATATTATTATATTCTTAAATAATAATATGTAAATGAATTTTTGTCTAGCAATTTTATTCATCTAGAATTCCATTCCATTGGCAACTTTAATTTACTTTTAAAATTAGTTATGGTAACTCACTGCCATCTGATTGAAACTGACCAAAGTTTTTAGTAACAGATTTTTAGAAATTCATGGTAGATGCCTTTAAATATAAATAGATGGCGTAAAAGTCACATTATATGTGTTATTTAGGCCGAAGACATCGCCTTAACATATTATGAATTCTTTGTGAAAGAATACAGAAACACAAGCAGAAAAAAAAACTTACAATGTTTGCCAGTCTTGGGGTCGAATCCGCGACACATGGCTTCAGAGATGTTCGGTGTACTAACTAGGCCACAATATTATAGACAATATCATTATTTTTAAATACTTCAGTGAAAATATAATAGCTTTCGAACAACATACATATTATAACTAAAACATTGGCATTTCAACACATTCTAACATATTGGAGATAAAAATGTTAACATTCTTTATTGACATTATTGTATATAATTTGGGATCATATCAGAAAAATATTTATTAAAAAAAATCGGATTTCGGGCGATTCTGTTATATTTTTTCGAGATTTTTACCACGTTTTTCTTAGCTCGTATTCTTATTTATCCGGTGATTGTTTATCCAGTACAAATCTTGCAATCGATTCTTAACTAACTTCCCGAGTAGCTAGATATTTGAAACTTTTAGAATATATCAGAAGACGATGCCAATGCATTCTTTTAATACTTTTAGCCATCTTTAAGTAGAATGTAATTCATTTTCAGTTAATTCTGTTTTGTATGAAAAGTTATTTCGGAAGAAATCCGTAATCCAATCTACTATTATTGGTTGCTAAGTGCGTGGTCCTAGCAACTAAATTATTAATATATACGTGCGTTACTATGGAAATCAAAATGAAATTTCAGTATTATATATTTGTTTGTTTGTTGCAAAATAGCAAAAAAAAAATGATTTGTTGACAATTGCCTTATTTGTCCTAAATTATTAATACATAGAATTGTCAAGTTTATATGATTCAACAGAAAATTTAAAAACGTGGTATATAAAAAGGTCTTCTTTATCTTGTAATTATTTCTGATATGAATGTTTCTGACGTTTTCCAAATTATGTAGTTATATCATAGAAAACCTATTACACTACATTGTATAATATGATACAAATAACCACAAAATAATATGTAAGTAATATAAAGATGAATGTGTTCAACTAACGCATATTTTTAAACAGTTTTTTTTGAATTGTAAGTTAATCTCTTTATTTTATTTCTTTTTAATGTTTTAAAAAACCGACTACCCACCTACATTTTGAATATTTCAAACACGTTACATTGCAAATTATCAGTAACATGTTTTAAATAGTATATTTCGCATTGCAATAGACTGGCTGGGATGTTGCGGTCCCTGTGTTCAAGTACAGATATTGCGAAACCGCCCCTATTAGAATTCTACCCACCCACATACGTCATCAGTGCCAGCCAGACTGCCAATTAATCGCATCGAAGTAAACGTCAGTAGGTATATTGTATCAGTATAAATTCACCGCAAAACGTTCGCTACATCTCCTGAATCTATTTATCGCTATACGGTTAATTCCACGATCAGACACTGACGTCAGTGATGGAAAACATTTGACGCCAGTCGCGAATACTGAGAAATGAGAATCATAAACATATTCGGTACTGTTCGGTTATACGGAATACAGCGGAAAACGCATTTTGAAAATAGCCGATAAACTGGATTATTTGTTAGGTTAACCTAACCAAACCTAACCTAACCCAACCTAACCCAAACTAACAAATAATCCAATTTATCGGCTATTTTCAAAATGCGTTTTCCGCTGTAGGTATTCCGTATGACCGAACAGTACCAGATATTCATCTTTCTTTCGCATCACTACATTTATGCATGAAATATGATTCAAACTTCGGAATAAAAGTATTTTATTCCGAAAATTACATTTTATCTCATGGTTATGCTGCATCAAACGTCATTATTATTATAGTAACGGGTATAATAATTGGTCTGACTTGTCCTCCTTCAAGCCAGGGCTTCGGACTGGAACTGAACCAAAAACCGTTATTATTGTTGGAACGAAAACCGGAACCGAATCGGTTGGGCACATCTGCAAACACGCGCGTTAACATGGCCTTATTCCCCATTTCAGTTGTCGTTCAGTCGTCGTAGGCGTAAAAATTAATCACTCGGAGCTAAACCGAAAACCGGAAAAACCGTTATTTTTCTCGCAACGAAAACCGAAACGAAAAAAAAATAACGGTTCGAAGCCCTGCTTCAAAAATTAAAAACATAAACAAAAAACAAATATCTATGTTTTTACTTAGAAAGTAGTAATGCATCATTTAAGGACAATACTTACCTCATTTCCAGAACGTCGAAAACAGTCATGCAAAATTTACAATCGTTTATTGAACTTATGAGTCGATTTAGTCAATGCTCAGCGCTCACAGAATTTCAAATGTTACATTTTAATACTCGCGCAAAGTTTACTGTGTGACTGAAGCACATATCCAGATTTTTTTTTAAATTATATAATTGATATTGACAGAATACTATGGATTATTAGAGGTTTTATTGCGATCCAATAAAATAGGAAATTGTGGAGATGTATTCATCCGGAAAACTCCTTATTATCACAATAATATAACTAATTGGCATCGCTTATAAAGTTCGTAAGCTGCCAATTTTTTCAGATTTGATTACAATCAGTACCGCCTGTCACCGGTTCAGCATCACCCCCACTGAGTACACATTTGCTTAGGACGCCCCTCTTACTCGCACGATCACTGGCATCCACGAGTCAACTGGAGCGAGTGGCAAGCAAGCAAGTAAATACGTCATCAGGCGGATCCAGTCCAAACATTATTACCTTTATTAATTTGTTTGGTCAAGTCTGGTGGGGCGAGTGGCTTTGTGGCGGCATAACGAAGGGAGATTGGCATCGGTTTGATTGGGAATCTATTTAAAGAAGAAGCGAGATTGATATTTAAAGGCAATTGAATATGTGGATACAGATTAGGCATGGTAAATGTCGTAATAGGTATAAGGGTAGATTCAGGTGTTTTCTCTCTATATGCTTTTATGGATAAGCCTTTAAATAAAGAAAACTACTCTATAAGCTTATTTTAGAACGCGTCCAGAAGAAATTTCTTCGATGTCTTTATTTTAAGACATATAACTATTTTCCTTTCGATAATTCGTCAAATGATTATTTTCCAACTGCCTTTCTACGAGGCATGCTTACTTTTCACTCTCTTGAATCTCGCAGGTCTCTTCTGCTCTTGAAACACTTTTGCCTGTTATCGCGAGGGATGGTTTCCAATCCTGGTGTCCTAAAGAATATGAATTTACATGCGCATGTCAATTTACCTACGTGGTCGCAGCCATGATTTATTCTGGATCGGACCCTATCCTCGTGTCTAGCCTATCAGGCACCATTAGCGAGGGGTGCAAGACTAATAAATGCGCTCCCCAAAGACGTAGATATTTTCGGTGACGTGCTATGTATATTGTGTTCGAAATTGTACTTAAGGGGAAGTTCTACAGAATTGGCCATGAGAATTGAAAATATGATTTTTTTACATGTGGTCCATAATATCTGGTCTACTAGTTAATATAAAAAGGTCGCGTCAAAGTTGTTTGTGTCAATAAACTTACTCCACGACTCGATCGACTCGTATTTCATATTTATTTCATCAGGACTGTCGAAAGACATAAATCATAAATATTTATAATTTTAAATTTTTATTTATAACTAGCTGAAGTACCCGGCTTCGCACAGGGTCACTTCGTGGTTATATTTATCTTAGATATTTGAAAAATAATAAGAGTTAATTATTTTTTTAATATTAAAATATCTGTGTAATACAATATGGCAATATGAAAATAATTCTAATAGGAGTAAAGGTCAAACATAAGAACACTAAATAAAATCGAATCCAAAATATGAAAACGTTATTAATGTTATTAATATGTAGTAAAAAAAATCAAAATTGGATGGAACAAACAAACAAACTTTGTATTTAATATAATAATAATTTAGAAACCTTCGCAAGTGTGCGCACAACAACTGACAAAAGTTTCATCGCAATCGGATGAATGGTATAGGAACGCATACGAATATTAGAAGAAGATGATTTTCTAAATCAGAAATCTTCGTGGGCATGCGCATGACAACTCACCAAAGTTTCATTGCAATCGGATTAATGGTATAGGAACGCATACGAATAGAAGAAGAAGAAGATGGTTGTACTAATTCAAAAACCTTCGCGGGCATGCGCACAACAACTGGTCAAAATTTCATCACAATCGGATGAATGGTATAGGAACGCATACAAATAGAAGAAGAAAAAGATGATTGTACTAATTCAGAAACCTTTGCGGGCAAGGGCACAACACTTGATCAAAATGTCATTGCAATCGGATGAATGGTATAGGAACGCATAATAATAGAAGTAGAAGATGATTTTCTAATTCAGAAATCTTCGTGGGCATGCGCACGACAACTCACCAAAGTTTCATTGCAATCGGATGAATGGTGTAGGTACGCATTCGAATAGAAGAAGAAGATGATGGTTTTACTAATTCAGAAACCTTTGCAGGCGTACGCACGACAACTCACCAAAGTTTCATTGCAATCGGATGAATGGTATAGGAACGCATACGAATAGAAGAAGATGGTTGTACTAATTCAGAAACCTTCGCGGGCTTGCGCACAACAACTGGTCAAATTTTCATCGCAATTGGATGAATGGTATAAGAACGCATACGAATAGAAGAAGATAGAATGAAGAAAAGGAAGAAGATGATGATTTTTCTAATTCAGACACCTCATGGATGTGCATACAACCACTTACCAAAATTTAATTGCAATCGGATGAATGGTATAGGAACCAAGGAAGAAGAAGAAGATAGTTGTACTAATTCAAAAACCATTGCGGGTGTTACCACAATAACTGACGAAGGTTTCATCGCAATTGGATGAATGGTATAGGGACCATACGAATAAAAGAAGATAGAATGAAGAAGAAGAAGAAGAAGAAGATGGTTGTACTAATTCAGAAACCTTCGCGGGTGTTGGCACAATTATTGACGAAAATTTTATTGCAATCGGATGAATGGAATAGGAACGCATACGAATAGAAGAATATAGAATAGAAGAAAAAGAAGAAGAAGAAGATGGTTGTACTAATTAAAAAACCATTGCGGGTGTTACCACAACAACTGACGAAAGTTTTATTGCAATCGGATGAATGGTATAGGGACCATACGAATAAAAGAAGATAAAATGAAGAAGAAGAAGAAGATGGTTGTACTATTTCAGAAACCTTTGCGGGTGTTAACACAACAACTGACGAAGGTTTTATTGCAATCGGATGAATGGTATAGGGACCATACGAATAAAAGAAGATAAAATGAAGAAGAAGAAGAAGATAGTTGTACTATTTCAGAAACCTTTGCGGGTGTTAACACAACAACTGACGAAGGTTTCATCGCAATCGGATGAATGGTATAGGAACCATACGAATAAAAGAAGATAGAATGAAGAAGAAGAAGATGATGATAATTTTTCTAATTCAAAAACCTTTATGGATGTGCATACAACCACTTACCAAAATTTCATTGCAATCGGATGAATGGTATAGGAACCATACGAATAAAAGAAAATAGAATGAAGAAGAAGAAGAAGATGAGGATTTTTCTAATTTAGAAACCTTCATGGGTGTGCATACAACCACTTACCAAAATTTCTTTGCAATCGGATGAATGATATAGGAACGCATACGGGACAGACACACAGACAGACAGACATACAGACAGACAGACATTCATTTTTATATATTAGTACAGCCTATACTCTTCCCGCAAGTGCAAGCAATAAGTATACAAAGTTTTATCGCAATCGGATGAACAGTATGGCTGCGCATTAAATACGAACAAACAAACACACAAATACACAAACACACAAATATTAATTTTTATATATTAGATATATATTATTTAAGTTTTGTGCATCTAATGCCGGGTCCACACTGGCAACAAGTTGCTGGCAACCTCGTTAGATTTTACGATAATTATGATAATTACCGTAAAATTTCTTAAGCAATTATGGTAAGTATCGTAAAATTTAATGAGGTTGCCAGCAACTTGTTGCCAGTGTGGAAATGGCGTAATATCCACTGTGGTTCACGTAGTGGCATGGACCTGGGGTTAACTAATTCAGGAAGTCAACACCCCATGATAGAATTTTTTCCAGTTTTGGTTGCATTATATTCCAAAACTCTTCTGTAAAAATCGTTTCCGATTTTATAAATGGAAATTTCTTGGTGTACATAGTAAACAAAACTACGAATAAAAAAAGATAAGAAGGAAAATACTGATTCATCGCAGTAAAATCTGGCAATCAAATTCGCCATTTTGAAAAGCGACGATTTTGCGTAAGCAAATATCACGGGTCTGTACGTGTGCGGCAAAATTCGAATGTGTTTGTAATTTTGTGTATTTTATGTTTGTGTATCACGCATTGCCGGCCATATTTTCCGGCCTTTCTGATTGCCGTGATTTGTACACATCTTCCTTCCTGTCTTTTTTTATTCGTAGAAACAAACAGTATTTTTTATTAGTTATATGAAGTTGGCCTTGAATCTGTAATAAAATAATACACAATTAAAAGATTTTGAAATAGAAAAAAAACACATTTCCAAACTTTCAGCCGTGCTCACTCATGAATGTCATTCGTCATTTAGATAAGTATATACACATTTTGAAGTTATCTTGCAAAGTAAACAGTTATCTGATCTTTACACTATATATGTGTATGCGAATGTAATGTTTTCAAAGAATTGATATGGATTATATACCATCGTATTATTTTCTCGAAATCATAAACATACTATAATAGTATTTGAGTATCAACCTATGTTCAATTTGAATTGGGTTATAATAATAATATACCCGTATATATATCAATAGTATGTTTGCTACGAAATTTACCCAAGTTATCAGTATGTACATGCACAGGTTTGATTAAAAACTATGATGAAATTAACATTTTAAAAATATTATTTCATATATTATTTTGACAGCCCTGTTTTCTGATCGGCGGACAACGGCAGGTGTTTATAAAATAATAATGTACAGAGGCCGACAATATCAATAATAATAATAATGTGTCTTGAAATAAAATCTCCGATGATTAGTGATTTTTGCGAAAAGATCGATTTAAATTAACGTGCCTATGACGCCGAGGTCCTTTTTATACTAAATTATAATATAATTGAATATCGAGCTCTTCAGCCTCCCCTTAAATATGTTTTTATTTGTTTTTTTTTTACAATAATTATTATATTGTATATTCTCATCTTCTCTCTTGTGGAGGGTATCTAATATCTGTTATAATGTAAATCTCATTTTGTGTACGTCTTGAATTTATATTAGTTATGTCCACAATGTTTCGTTTTCTTAAATAAATAAATATTTATTAGCTAGGGCCTATAAAACCGCCTTGCAAAAACCCCGATTCTTTGTAACGCAAGTCGCCGGTGATTCTGATGAATACTTTGTCGCTTTCATTGGGAAATGAACTGTTTTCTCCAAACTTCGATTTATAGCCATTTTCTAGTTTAACTGTGGAAGAAATGTCGCATATGACTAAACTTCTGAGCATACGCTGCTGCAGAGGAGTGTATTCACGTAAGGACAAGAGGTATCTCTTGGCGTGTTATTCCTTTATATCGCCTATAACTTCTGCCATATATGAATAATATTCCTAGTTGATTCAAATACGTAAAATACGGTATCTACGTAAAAACATTTCGAAAAGCAGAAGTACTTTAGATAAAGAGCGGTTGGAACTACCAATTTTTCAATGGTTCGGTTTCATCGAGTCAAGAATCGGAAACCCGATTCTAGGGTCCGGTATCGGTTCTTTATAAATATCTGTATACTAACCTACATATATACCAATCTATCTAGCGATAGGTATATTATAGATATTACAATTTGAAAACACAAAAACTATTTTTTAAATATATCTTTACCATTCAGCCAGATAAAAAAAAACTTTTGTAAAACATTACATCAATTAGGAAGGTATCAACATATTTTTTTTTTGAATAACTGACCACAGCACGAGTCTATGGTGGCGAAACATAATATAACAATGTAACCTTGCCATTTTTAAGATGTTTTTATTCTAGTTCGCGGTTCTCATGAATAGGAATTAAGGATATAGAATAGAAGGAATAGGAAAAATAGTTCAATCGAAGAGCATAGGTAATATGGCTACAGGGGTCGGGTCCATTCCAGTTCTGGTAAGAAACGATATACACTTTGAAGGATTCTCACCTGATACGCTGCGAGATCAGCCTCCGCTGTAGCCCGAAGCAATCTGAGGGCAGCGTTGGCGAGGGCCAGGGCTGGCTCACTGGGCGGGCCACAGCTGGACAGGGCGCAGCACACGCCTCTCACGCATCCGCCCACCTCAGTGGTTCGCAAGGCTACGCTTAGGCGGGAACAGGCTTCACCCTACATTAAAACATTCCCAAATAGGTGATAATATGTAGAATCAGAAGGTATCCCTAGTTACCAGTGGCGAGGGATGGAGGTAGGCTGTTAAGATTCGACATAAATAGTGTATACTAAACTCTGTTAGTTATATGTGCATATTTGTTTTCATTTGAACTAAACATACAATTCGAAGATAGTGATGGTTAGTTTTTTAAATTTAATTAACCCCTGTCTAAAACAAACCATAGTAGTATAGGTATGCTATGGGTGACCCGACAAAAATAGTGCACACATTTTCAAAGAAATTTATTTGTTTTTGTTGAATTAGGAATATATTATACCTATTACAGATGGTGTTGGTTAGTTTTTTAAAATACATTAATCCCTGCCTAACTAAACTATAAACGATCGAAAAATATTCTTATATCTATAATTATGTATGGTTTAATGGTAACAATAGTTTTAGATTGTTTATAGATAAACGATTATTTTTTTTACTATTAGCTACTATGGTTTGGATAAGGCAGGTGTTAATTGAATTTTACTAACAACGCTATCTTCACATCGTAGTCTTAGTTCAATGAAAACAAATATGTTTGACTGACAATGATTAATAATATGCAGTATTTATGTGGGATTTTAACAGCCTACCTCCACCATTCGCCACTACTAACTACGTATGTCTTCCACGTAAATGAGAACCGTCTTATGTCTTCGATATGTATGTTCCTAATATATATCAATTGAATCAGGATTATCAGTTGTTCGTTCCACTGAGGCATATAACTAACCTTCATAAAAAGAAAGGACGGATTGAACATGGGGGGAAGTTGAGTTGGATATGGGGAGAAAGAGCGGAACGAACTGCAAGAAATATATTATATTTCCTGATACTGTTGCCCAAACTATTCCTGAAATATAAACCTGACCTGCTACTTCCTGCAACTAGAGGTTATAACGTGCGGACAGTCTTAAACGATATGTAGGTACATACCGAGGGTATACTGACAGAACGCATTATTTCAGTTTTTGCTGTTTTTCTGTTTTAAATGCCAAAATGTATACAATTTTACGCTCTACGTTCTGGTAAAACGCACAAAGGCATAGGATATAATGGTGAGAAAATAGAAACATTATTAAATCATATTGTTATTTTTTTATTCTGATAGAAAGCATGATAATGACCTAATGCGTTCTGCGTATACAAAATACAGGACTTGTAACATGTCGTATATTGTGTTTGCCATAAAGGTTAGTCTTTATAATGTAGAAAAAATGTTTTCAAATCATAAAAAAATCTACGTGGGAGAAAGCTTTGAAAAAAAAAATTAAAGTTCTTTTTGCGATTATCTCAAAACTTGTTTTAATGAGTTAATGCTTTCTGCCAGTATACCCTCGATACATTAAATGAAAAATACACATTGCACTAAAATGAGCGTTAGTAAGTCGTATGTTGAGTAATAGTTTGTTTGATAAGTGGGAAAATACCTGAGCATCTTTGGCACACCGTTCCGTAAGCGCGGCGAGGAGTTGGAAGGACGAGTCGATGAGTTCGCAGGCACCGGCCGCAGCAGGATCCTCGGCGTAGCTGCAGAATTGAGAGACAAGCTCCACTAAGCCGCCTCCGATTACGTAACTGGAAACAAGAGAGAAAGGTACTTAGGTATTATTACAAAAAATACGTTAAATGTCACAACGACAAATTGAATGTTGGGGTTCTTTTTTGCTGGGAATGAAAATGTTTTAGCTTCTTGAGGAATCGCCAAAATAAAGGACGAAAGAAGTTTACTGTGGTAGAGATTTTGTTTTGGCCTCTTTGATCTACTCTGTCTCCTTCCGTTTTCAGTTTTCTCACATTTTTTGATAACATGTTGAGTGGTTTACGAGTCCAACTGATTTTACAGGTCTATTATACATATTACTTTACTAAAAATATATTTTTATTCCTGTGGCTAAAAAATAAAACAATACTTATAGGTAGATAAGTAGAAATAGAAACTATTATCTTTCATACATGATTTAAAAAACACTTCTGAGAAAATATATTATAACCAATAGAAAAAATCTTTTTCTGAAAACAAAATTGTCTTCAAAACCGGGTGTCTTTCTTTTTTCAAAAAAAAAAATTTTTTTATTGGTTATAATATTTTCTCAGAAGTGTTTACAAAATTATGTTTGTTCAATAATTAGAATGGTACATTCTAAAAATCTTGTGAATTATTCGTTGAATAAAAGAAATAGTTAAGTAATTAAAATTATTACCCATTTCAAGTTACAACACAACATATTGGAGTGATCCGTGACGTCGGTTAGTAATTGAAGTAATAAATAGTTTAAGAGGGGGCTCAAGAGAAGGAGATTGAAATATAATCTAGTATCAAAAGGACATCGGCGTCGTTAGGACGTTAATTTAAATCGATATTTTCGCAAAAGTCACTAATCATCGGAGATTTTATTTAAAAAAAAAAAAAATATTATTGGCTTTGTCGGCCGTGTTACACATTATTATTTGATAAACAACTGCACGTGTCCGCCGATCAGACAACAGGGCTGTCAAAATATTATATGCATTAATATTTTTAAAATGTTAATTTCGTCATAGTTTTTAACCAAACCTGTATGTACATACTGATAACTTGGGTGGATATCGTAGTAAACATACTATTGATATATCTACGGGTATATTATTATTATTACCTAATTCAAATTGAGCTTAGGTTGATACTCAAATACCATTATAGTATGTTTATGATTTCGAGAAAATAATACGATGGTATATAATCCATATCAATTATTTGAAAACAATACATTTGCATGTAGGTACATGTATAATATAGTGAAAAGGTCAGATACCTATTTAATTTGCAAGATAACACCAAAATTTGTATATACTTACCTAAATGAAGAATGACATTCATGAGTGAGCACGGCTCAAAGCTAGGAAAATGTGTTTTTTTCAATTTGAAAATATTTTAATTGTGTATTATTTTATTACAGATTCATAATACATTATATAACTAATAGAACATACTGTTTTTTTCTATGAATAAAAAAGACTGGAAGGAACATATTGTGTCACGGCAATCAAGAAAGACCGGAAAATATGGCCAACAATGCATGATACACAAACATAAAATACACAAAATTACCTATTTAAGTTTACCGCACACGTGCAGACCACACGATATTTGTTTTCGCAAAGTCGTCGCTTTCCAAAATGGCGAATTTGGTTGCCAGTTTTTATGGCGATGAATCAGTATGTCCCTTCCTGTCTTTTTTTATTCGTAGGTTTGTTTACTATGTACACCAAGAAATTTCCATTTATAAAATCGGAAATGAGTTTTGGAATATAATGCAACTAAAACTAGAAAAATTCTATCATGGGTGTTTACTTCTTGAATTAGTTGACCCCAGAAACAACATGTCCATGCCACTACGTGAACCACAGTGGATATTATGCAGGGTCCACATTGGCAACATGTCGCCGGCAATCTCGTTAAATTTTACGATAAGTATGATAATTATCGTAAAATTTATCGAGGTTGTCGAGCGACATGTTGCCAGTGTGGACCCGGCATTAGATGCACAAAACTTGAATAAAATATATTATAAATAAAATTTTAAAAGTACAATACAATTAATTGCGTCGACAGCCCTGGCGTCGCCCGCCAGTCGGATGGATTAATAAAAAAATAATGTGTCTAGTGACTGTATGTTAATAATTATTTTTAGGCACTCATGATATAAATTATTTCGCCCATTGCCTTTACATGCAATAATGGTTCTACCTACCACTTGTTTCACTAGTATAAAAGTGAAGTTGCGCAGTCAATAAAAAGTCACTTTCTTTTTATAATAGGCAGACACTAAATTCTACGTTTTAAAAAATATGCATTAGAATTAAACAATACCTATTATTCTTAATACGTAGGTCCTAAACATTACAAACAAACACTATTCATTAGTAATGTTTTTTGGATAGCACATGAAATAAAAATGTAGGTAGATATGTATGTCAACATCCTTCGTATATTTAGTTCTCGGACAATTTCAGGTTAAAAAGTTATTAATATATTATTAAGTTTATATCGTGGCTAACACATAATCAAAAAAGTTATCATATCCATCATATCAGTTGCAATACTTCACACCAAAGGACTGTAAACATATTGAATTTAGTAACATTTATTAGAAAGTACTATTTTTTGGTCACCCCATAGCTTCACTTGGAGGGAGTTTATTGAGACAACAAACATTGGCGGCAATCTCTTTATATTAACTAGTAGACCAGTTATTATGGACCACATGTAAAAAAATCATATTTTCAATTCTCAAGGCCGATTCTGTAGGAAGAGCCCGCCGTTCAAATATAATTTAGTATAAAAAGGACCTCGGCGTCGTAACTACGTCAATTTAAATCGATCTTTTCGCAAAAATCACTAATCATCGGAGATTTTATTTCAAGAAATATTATTATTATTACTGATAATTTCTGCCGCGCGGAGAATTATTATTATTTTATGAACACCTGCGACATGAAGCCGATCAGAAAACAGGGCTGTCAAAATAATATTAAGCATTCATATTTTTTAAATGTTAATTTCATCATGGTTTTTAATCAAACCTGTGCAAGTACGTACTGATAACTTGGGTGGATTTTGTAGCAAACATACTATTGATATATATACGGGTATATTATTATTATAACCCAATTCAAATTGAACATAGGTTGATACTCAAATACTATTATAGTATGTTTATGATTTCGAGAAAATAATACGATGGTATAATTAATCCATATCAATTATTTGAAAACATTACATTCGCACTTTGCACAAAATTACAAACACATTCGAAGTTTGCCGCACACGTACAGACCACGTGATATTTGTTTACGCAAAATCGTCGCTTTTCAAAATGGCGAATTTGATTACCAGATTTTACTGCGATGAATCAGTATGTTCCTTTTTGTCTTTTTTTATTCGTAGGTTTGTTTACTATGTACACCGAGAAATTTCCATTTATAAACTCGGAAACGATTTTTACAGAAGAGTTTTGGAATATAATGCAACCAAAACTGGAAAAAATTCTATCATGGGTGTTGACTTCCTGAATTAGCTAACCCCAGGTCCATGCCACTACGTGAACCACAGTGGATATTAAGCCATTTCCACACTGGCAACAAGTTGCTGGCAACCTCATTAAATTTTACGATACTTACCATAATTGCTTAAGAAATTTTACAATAATTATCGTAAAATCTAACGAGGTTGCCAGCAAATTAACTTGTTGCCAGTGTGGACCCGGCATTAGATGGACAAAACTTAAATAATATATATTATAAATAAAAATTTAAAATTATAAATATATATTATGATTTATGTCTTCGACAGCCCTGATGAAATAAATGTGAAATATGAGTCAGATCAGTCACAGAGCAAATTTATTAACACAAACAACTTTGACACGACCTTTTTATATTAACTAGTAGACCAGATATTATGGACCACATGTTAAAAAATCATATTTTCAATTCTCAAGGCCATTTCTGTAGAACGTCCTCTTAATTTAGAACACAAAAACCGATCGCCTACCGTAACTAACTACCTACTTTGGAGAGCGCTTGTGAGCGGGGCAATCAAGCATGAAGGTCATAGCATAGTGGTAATGCACAGGGCGCGAAACCTAAGAGACGCAGGTTCGATCCTGTCGGGTCTTACTTTTTTCAAAAAAAAAAGATTTCTATTAGTTATAATATTTTCTCAGAAGCATTTTCAAAATTATGTACTAATGTTCAATAATTAGAATGATACATTCTTAAAATCTTGTGAATTATTCGTTGAATAAAAGAAATAGTTAATTAATATTATTTTTCATATGAATACTTCCAATTTGCAAGAAAATATATTAAATGTAGTGATAGGCCAAGCTCCGGTTGATAATGTACCTACTATCCAATTTGCAGGGAGTATTACTTCTAGCATAATTTCAATCAAATTTAAAGTACTATATTTACTTTGATTTAAGAAGGTAGGTAACAAAATAAAACGAAAAAATATGAGTTTACAAAATGTATTACAAAACGAAATCGGCAAAATCTCGATAAAATTACAAAACAATCTCCTCGCGCCCCAGTGAAATTTAATTCAGTCGTCGCGTAGACGACGAGCTTTCAAGATAAGGAAGGGTCTTATTAAATTTTCCCACAGCGTACCTGCACAATACAGCGATGTACGTACAATAATTGGATTCGCGACGATACGGTAAATATATTAAGCAAAGTGATTTTACGTGGGTAGGTTAGGTACCTTAGTACTAAAATCGACTTCTATAAATGGAACTAATTATATCAAGAGGGAGTATACTACTCTGCTACAAATGACATCTAGTGATGGCATACTAAACATATAATTTACAAGATTTCCACTTACAAGTGTTTTATTTAATCAAACATAATAAAAATAAACTTACAACTAAAAAAGCTGTTGTACAATACAGTGGCGAAGGGTGGAGGTAGGCTGTTAAGATCCCGACATAAATAGTGCACACTAAACTTTGTCAGTATTTTCTAGTGGATTTAAGTTTTGTACTATTCTATTTGAGTCGTTTTTGGCGACCCAGGTGTCGCCTTTCGGATATACAAGGCAGTCAGTGTTTATTTGCCTTTTGGTGAGTGTACACAGTGCCTGAAGATGCCGAAAGGCGAAACCCGGGTCGCCAAAAACGACTCAAATGGAATAGTACAAAACTTAAATCCATTAGAATTTAAATTCAGATTCCATCAAGTACCATCGGTCGATAGTATTTGTAGTATTTACTTAAGCCATAGTAGATAATTGTCAAAAAAATATTCGTTTAGGTATATAAAAAATATCTAAAATTGTGCCATTAATTAAACCATACATAATTTCAGATATTTTATAGCTAATAGAAGAATATCTTTTATATAAAAAAACTTTTAATTAAAAAGTTTTCCAACGTCATTTGTAATAATTTTCTCAATTCAACGAAAACAAGTTAGTATGACTCAAAAAGTGTGCATTATTTTTTTTCGGATCGCCCAGAGCATACCTAAACTATTATGTTTGGTAAAGACAGGGTTTGATTGAATTTTAAAAATTAACCAGCACCTAACCACTGGTACAATATGCGTTCACTAATATTAATGCTATACTTCAGTTGAGGCATGGTCTAAAAAGATTGTGGCTATTGAGCAAATGACGCGTGCCAAAAGAAATATAATTTGTCATAAAAATCCAACATGCGCCCATTTAATGTTATGTTTATTGTTATATTACTAATAATAATAGTATATTCATTGACATGTTTTCTTTTTTAAGTACCTACATACGTAGTATTTAGTCATCTTTAAACGATTTAAGAATATTTTCATCCGACGCCATGAGAAAACAAATCGGAGTGCGGACACCTCGACTGTCGGTCTCCGATTGGCGACTAGTGAGAAATTTCGTCGCACCTATTGTTGAAAATTATTTGCCGTTTCACTGAAGTACGCTCTTAATACTATTCAAAGAATTTGGGCTCTATAAAATAAAAGAGTCTTATAAGTTATTTCTGTAATGGCATTTGAAATAATTTTGAAACCTGATTCAGTTTAATACTTTAAAACGGTCAGCCCTTAAAACGTAAGAAACACAAATCGTGCCGATTGTTTTCAAATATTATCAACATTGAATGCGCGTTTCGTTCACATCACAAACTTTAATGCACATCAAAACACAGACCTAACTGTTGAATTTAACACATAGTTAACCACCGGACAAACAAGAATGCGAGCTAATAAAAACGTTGTAAAATAAAGTTAAAAATGAAAACAAATGGTTTGCCTTTTTAACAAGGTGTAAATTTTGAGTACAAATCTTGCAATCGATTTTTAACTAACTTCCCGACTAGCTAGACATTTGAAACTTTAAAAATATATCAGAACACGATGCCAATGCATTTTTTAATACTTTTAGCCATCTTTAAGTAGAATTGAATTCATTTTCAGTTAATTCTGTTTTGTATTAATTTCGACACCATTATTGGTTGGTAGGGGGTCTGGGGTCCTAGCAACTAAATTATTAATATATACGTGCGTTACTATTGAAATCAATATGACATGTCAAGTACAAAATTTTTTGATCGTTTAAGCTAGTCAAGTCAAGTTTATATGGTTCAACAGAATTTAAAAACGTTGTATATAAAAAGTTCTTTTTATCTTGTAATTATTTTATGGTAAATACCTATTACGTTTATACTATGTAAGTAATTGTCTAAATTTATCGGATCACGGGGGCGGTTCGGACCCCCCGATCGTTCCCACACGTGAGATTCATGCATTAAAACCCAATACAAGAATAATAGGTAGACACGCATCCAATTGCTCCGTTTTGTATCCAATTTGAAAGAACAACAAACGAAGCCAAAGAAAAACGCCCACACGGCGCCGCTGCAACGAGACGAATCTCATTTTGCAATTTGCATTTAGACGAGTTGATTTTGGACTGTTTGTATTTAATTTTTGCCACGAGTTGACATAGCGGAGAATATGATTATATATCCGCTCTGTGTTATCTCCCATTCCGCCTTCTTTTCTCTCGATCGAAATCGCAAGCCTTTTTACGAGCGGCGGACGATTTTTTCCACATTCCTAGTCAAACAAATTATGCAATATATCTTAATAATGCAAGGGGTGAATAGAACGACTTGGGGCCGCCAACTGAACTGGACGCCGTCAACTGGACCACGCCAACTCTTAGACGGTGATACCAAATATCACAATGCCTAAATCTCAGCGCTCGAAATGGAAAAGTTTACGAACCGGAGCGCTCGACAGTTTTCTGAATATATTTACACAGTTATCAAATTTTATGTGTATTTCATAAAAATAATTATGTTAGATTTTCTATTATATGGCCTATCTAGCTCAGACGGTCAACTTATTTTTTTCACGAGACGGAGCGATAATTTTACCGATTTGACGAACAGGAACGGCGCTCCGGTGCGTTCCGGTCCATTTCGAGCCCTGCTAAATCTCCCACGTAAACGAGAGTTGGGATGATAATAATATTATATTTTGTAACTGTAAATGAGTCGAGGCCAGGCCAGGCCAGCAACAAAAAAAAATATCGTTAATTGTTTCTGGGCGGACGAAGGACCGAGAGTAGGTAAGTTTAGTCGGTAACCTACCCCCGAGCCTTGAACGTCGCGTCTGAATACAATTTGCCACCTTTTCGCGCCAAAGCGTGCGTTTACAAATGTTGCTAATAATTAATAAATTATTACTTGTCTTAAAAGCGAAATATACTTAAGTGATACTAAGTGTCCCTGAATCCGTATTTTTAATAAGTGTAAAAGTCAACACCCTACATAAACCCATACCTATCAACGGCTATCACATCTAAAATCGTCTCGTCTGCCGCACAGAATAGATATAAGATAATAGATATATAGATAGAATAAATCAAACCATCTAGGAACGTCGATCCGATGTTGCATATGAAGACCATCCACATCTACTTACGTGCGACAGTCGCACGTAACCTCTCGAAACGTATAGAAATTAAATTTGGATGCGCATCCGCGCGAGCTGGTATAAGAATTACCAATTCGTAGGTGTTCGTATGCGTTCTGGCGTCTTCGACTCGCAGCCCGAGGGACATGCGATTTGTTGATAGCACCACTAGATGTTTTTTTTTCAAACTAAAAAGTCGCATATGTGGCAGCCATGACTTCGAAAAGAGACCCACAGTTGGCGCCGCCCATTGCCTGGATTTCGCAAGCGTTATGCAGACGGATTAGGATTAACCCTATGTCCACTTCGTAATTTTCACTCACATCTCCAGCAACAGCTTAGTCTGATTAGCTCTGACCATTTTGATCATTCAGGTCCTCTATTTTGAGACCAAGCACCTTACACTATCGTGATACGTTTCTAGTGTTAATTGTGGTTATCTAGTTATCAAATGCGATACAAACCTGAATTGAAGTAATAGCACCTGTACATGTGCATGGATTTAATTGCAGCAATAGTGTGTATTTTAAACTATCGCGATAATAACTATTTACACGTAAAAGTGCTGACCATCTAATCGCCAATCACATTCTTCAAGAGCAAGCGAGACGCGATGTTGTCATTCTATAGTAGTACCTACTATTTGACAGGTACCTAGTGAAAATCGTTAACCTCAAAATGAGTCACTGCGCGGTGTAGTTCGTTTTTTTACCGGCAGGTTCGCCACTATCGTTCTACTGCGCGGGCGCAGATATCGAACAAACCAAATTTAGCGTGAAAATTCAGAAGCTTCCGAACTTTTTTGATTCATGCCTGCAATCTTGCAACTTGTATGATAATGCATGTTTACACGTGCATTTTCTTGTTATGACCGCGATAATACGTATCAGTAAATCCATGCACGTGTAAACGGGGTATAATTCTTTGGCAAATTTCATCTGCACATTGGATCGAGCCAATCCTATCTTATTAATCTACTTTCATGTACCTACCGTTTGAAGTAATCTCTGTGAACTCTAAATACATACTAAAAACCGAGATTGTTTCTATTTTATAATAAACACTCAGACATAATTATTGATTGCATTCGACAGATACCAATTCACCGTAGAGATTTGAAAAATGGTATAATGATCTATCTATATAATGGTGACAAGCTTTAGTTTTACTTTGATAGCATGGTGTATTTCCGTTTCTTATAAAAGCTAAACGGGACTTTTAAGCTTACAAGGGTGTCAGATAGACGTGTCGGACTAACATCTTGCTCTGTCATTGGATTCATAAATGACGTAGACTGAGTGAATTGAGCAATGGGCCGATAACCTATAAATTTCGTAAAAGTATGCCAAGAGAACCTGCACTCTGCCGGGTCCAATATTTCAGTATAAAATAGGTATATAAGTATTTTACTAACTACAAAATTCATTATAAAATGCTTGATATCTAACATTGATCTATACGCATAGGCAAGTACCCATTTCAAAATATACGCAAGCTTCCCAAAACAAACAGTCCAGGCAACCCATTATTTACAGATTCACAAAACAAACAAATTTATACTACTCAGTAATCACAATACCAAAGCTTTAATGTTATAAGTTTACTTTTGGTAAACCACAGACGTATTCTATGCTTGAAGTAAACAGGAGCGCACTAGGGCGTAGGTAAACCGAGCACATATTTTTTTCTGTATTACGGTGATTTTGTCCCACAATATTTAAAGGTATCTTGTTAAAAAATATTTTTTTGGGGATTATCTATCAACAGATCACAAAATCGACTGTTTTCACAAATGATCGACCACTATTATATGGTAGATTTTCACTACGGAAGGAAATAGTTATAACTTGTCAATAGATTATTGTATCACTCAAAAATTAATAGGTGTATATCGACCATGGCCCCCACAAGGAGGGGGCTGACAGGGCTCTAGCCTAGGGGCCCGGGTTCTGGGGGGTCCCGCGTGGCGCGTCTACATTATAAGTGATATAAACACACATCACAAATTTGCTCTAATGGTAAAAAAGTCGCCTGCGGCGCTATTTCACTTTAAGAATATTACCAATTTAAAATATGTGATTGCGTGATATTCAAAAACTTCATACCATAAATGAATTTATTGAAGAATACAAAAAATCGTTAAAGATACACTGAATATCCGTAATTTTACACGGAATACCATTTGGGAAACGTTTCTGTAGAGCCTAGCGATAGGTAGGGGGGCCCGACAATGATCCTGGCCTAAGGGCCCGCTCCTCGACGGTAAATACATGTTGCTCTTTTTGCAGTTAAATTAATCAAAAGAATATTTATATATATACATTCAGATTAATAGTATTTTTATATTATTTTTCTGATTTAAAAAAACATGAACCAACGATGTGTGTAATAGGTATGTATTCTTAATCCAATGATAACAAATAAGTATGAATGAAAAAGTATGCACAATTTTGTCGTACCGCCCAAAATATACCAAAACTATTATGGTTTTGGTTCCGGCAAAGGTTTATTGATTTTAAAAAACTAACTATTTACCATCTGTAAATTGTAGTCTTAGTTCAATAAAAATAAATACGTGTGACTTTAAATGTGCACTGTTTATGATGGATCTTAAAAGCCTACCTGCACCTTTCGCCGCTGCTACCTACTGTACGACATAAATAGATCACGAACTATCACGCAATATATATTAAAATTAAATAATATAATATATAGCTACCTATCAGTTTTTCACATAGGTAAATATCAAAGATCACAGATTTTAATACAATTTGCTTACTTTATGGTTATTATTGAATAATAGCTACAATACATAATTGCCTGTAAACTTGATGAAACATTAGCAATACCTACGCAATTTTTTTTCTTGTTTTGTGATGTTAAAAGTGATTATTAATAATATCGTTAAATATCACCGTGGATAACGCATAGTTTTTAATGAAGTCTGTGAATTATCCGCTGCGATTAGTTGGCCGGTAGGTATTACTTGCAGGCATTGTAGCTTTAACAGGGCCCCGCATGTCCTTGATACAGTACTGACAATTTTCCGCGGATATGAGCGCATGGCAGACATCAAAGGCGAAGGGCCCCTGCCCAATTCCCAGCGGGTCCCGCCAGAACGAGGGCCCGGCGAAAGATTCCCATGTTTTGTATCCCCACGGGCCCGTGGAACGAGCCGAGAGTGTAAGTAATTCAGAATGGCACATCCCTAACTAACGAACATCATAATAAAAACATATCCATAAAGCCACTTATCGAGGAAGAATGAGCTTTTCTCCCTACCCCGTTCCGGGAGCTTTTAATGGTGGTTCGGTAATATTACATTTCAACTGTCATTGATTGAATTAACAATTAGGTAGGTATATAGTATTATATTACGAATGACAATTCTAAATGTATTTAGGTATGTTTAGAATGTTTATTTGATGTAGTTGTAGATACGTGAATACATTAAAAGACAACACAGATATTTAATCTATAGATACTAATATTAAAATCTATTGCCGGCCTAATTACCTGAGTTGAGGCACGGTCTAAAAAGATCGTGGCTAGGCGATGCGCGGATTGCGGGTCGCGGGTACAAATGACGCATGCCAAACGAAATATAATTTGTCATATAAAATCCAACATGCGTCCATTTAATGTTCTGTTTATTGTTCTATTAGTAACAATAATAATATATTCATTGACATGTTTTCTTTTTCAAGTAAATGGGTAACGTTTTTAGTCATCTTTACACGATTTAAGAATTAAAACCCCCGTCGCCATCACGAAACTAATTTACGTGTTCCCAGCACGACGTTCTCACTCCGAATGCCAGCGAGTCCAAAATTTCATCGCGCCTATAGTTGAAAATTATTTGCCGTTTCACTGATGTATCGTCTTAACTAAAAAACTGCTCGACCAATATTGATGATTTTTGCAGAGTTACAAACTCTGATTTCGATTCCTGAATTCCCCATTAAAATTTCGTGAAAATAATGCAGTTGCAATACTATGAGATTATGCCGCAGATAGAGAAGCGCGCACCTAGAAATCGAACAATTAATAATACGAATTAGTCTATTTCGTCATTGAATATACCTACCTAGCTACACCTTCATTATTACATGCGAACGAAGATTTGGTTGATCACTAGTTTACAATAATATGACGTATTTTAAAATATCAAGTTGGTATGAATACTGCCTCACAGAACAGATTAATAAATATAATTCCGATAGGCTATCCCCCAATACACTACATTTTGACACAGGATTTTGAATGTGTGACTGTCCTACGAAAATGAACCGAACATTGTAGACGTACAATAGTGGGTAGTAGTGTCGCAACATTCACAAACACCAATATTGATTGAGCGTCAGTGCATAAGCCGTAGGCGGTTGTCGAAACCAAGTACAAGCGTATTCTTGACACATGTTTAAGTTTATGCCATATTCTTCCACACACCCGTTAGGTATTTCAGTTCCCAGGTGATACTCCTTGAATCCGTTGTCGTGGTAAACTGTTTTTTCTTAATTAAAAAAACACTTAGGGTAGAGGTAGGCTGTTAAGATCCGCCATAAAAAGTAGACATTAAACTTTGTTAGTCATACGTATTTGTTTTTATTGAACTAAGACTACAATTTGTAGGGTTAGTTTTGAAAAATCATTGAAACCCTGCCTCACCAAACCATACTTGTTTTGGTATACTTTGGGCGATACGACAAAATTGGCCACACTTTTCATTCATACTTATTAATTTGTTTTCCTTGGGCTAATTCATATTACACATATTGTTGGTTCATTTTTTAAATTCATTAATAAACCCTGCGAAAGCAAACTATAATTGATACAAATATTATTCTATCTACAAATAATAATAACGAAAATTATGTATAATTTCATTGCATAATTTTAGATGTTTTATAGATAAACGAGTATTTTTGGACTATTATCCATTATGGCCTGGCTTTTGCAGGGTCTAATTGAATTTTAAAAACTAACCAACGCTACCTGTAAATTGTAGTATTATTTCAATGAAAACAAATACGTATGACTGACAAAGTTTAGTGTGCACTATTTATCTCCGATCTTAACAGCCTACCTCCACCCTTCGCCACTGTTTGTACAGCAATTTACTCAAGCACCTACTCAATTTCATTTCCATATCAACAGTAGACGCCAGGCGGTTACCAAATGGTGACGTTGTAAAATTCATCACAATAAATTATTATTACCAGTAGCTCTTACAAGCATCGACGAAAAACTAAATCATGTTGAAGTTTCAAAACGCCTAACACGTTGGGAAGCACTGTATCTTGTCTTACGCAAAAGCGTATCATGCCTTTGATTAAAATACAATTTCTTATATCTACCTATTATAGCCGACGTCTACAATACCACTTAAGAGCGCGATTGCAAATATTATTATCGCCATGCTTACAATAATAATTGATAAATCAATTATTATCATAATTTCCGATCCCCCTTATCGAGATGCTAGACGAGAAATTGATTACAGAAACTCCCCCGCTAAATTATGGCACTCTCAGATTGTTGCTTGCGAAAACCCGTTAGGTATCTACAATCAATCAATGGAGTGTAAATGTTGCTTTGCGTCTGGAAAATTAAACTACTGTGCCGTAAGGGGTCGGGGATTTCATATAACGTGAGCAAACAAATAAAATAACACCACAGAACAGATAATAAATAGAATTCCGATAGGCTATAGGTCCAAAGTAGTCCAGATTTTAAATTCAAATTCAAAAAAATTCAAATTTTATTTATTTTTACACCTATACCAAGGGTCGGCAGTTTGTCAAATGAGAAGAGCTAAATTGTCAAGAAAACAGGACTGCAAAGGTACCAGAGAGCCGGATATATGTAATATACATATGTACAACTATGGTTATGGATTTTTAGGGGAAAAAAGAACGGCGTCTATGCATCGCTTTTGATAGCTTTACTATAACTGGCAAATGGCTACTAATTTTTAATTGAATGTATGATTGTAAATTATCATTCATTATTCTGCTTCTAAGTTTAGTTTTTATTTTGTTCAAAGATGAGAATGTTTGTTATGTAGAGGCAAAGATTGTGAGAATACCAAAAGCTAGTTTTTTTAACGCTTCGTATGTTTCAGGTAAACTATTCCTTTGTATAAGATATTATTGTTTCTATTTTAAGCAGTTGTTTTATAGCTGTCCAACTGTCCTGATAAATCAAAACTCATAAGTTATATGGCTGCTTGGAATGAGGTGAAATTGGAGTTAATATCTGAAAAGCCGAAAAAGTATATGCAAAGAGCCGCTTATGCCGACCCCTGACCTATACCAATACAGTAAATTTTAAAGCAGGGTTTTGAATGTGCGAGTGTCCTACGGAAATGAACCACGCATTATATACGTGCAATAGTGTGTGTAATACACCAATGTTAAATGAGCGTCAATGCATAAACCGAGAGCAGTGTTGTCAGAATTCGACGTAGGTATGCCGTATTCTTGATACGTGTTTAAATTTATCCCGTATTCTTCTTTACTCGAGATCGGTTGCCTGCTTCTCCTTACCCGTTAGGTATTTCAGTTCCCATTATTTATGAGTTACCTAAATAACAGTACAGGTACAAACAATTTAGCGCCATATGCAGAGATGTCGCCGTTAAATTAACCCAGCTGCGGGTCAGATATTATTAAATTTAGTCATACATTATTATTTACATAAGTGGCGCCGCCATTAAATAGTGGCAGAATTGGGAAACACAAGTGACACCCGACAACAATGTCAAGTATGTTGTATACCTACACGATTTAAAGCATAAAGTAGTGTGTTTCGTTTATTCACATGCAAGATAAAATAAACCATAATTTAGATTTAAATTAAAACTAAATAAATATAAGTATTATTGTGGTTTTTTGAATTCTAAGTGTTCTCAATTAGGTCACTATTTAGCAGTGGCGAGGGGTGCAGGGTGCAGGTAATCTGGATTCGACATAAATAGTGCATCATATAATTTGCAGATGGTACCCACTGGTTAGTTTTCTTAAAGTTTAATTAAGCCCTGTCTAAACCAAACCAAAACAGTACACATATTTTCAGTCATATTTATTTGTTTTCGTTGAATTAAGAATACATATTACAGATGGTGTGCGTTAGTTTTTTAAAATTCATTAAGCTCCATAATCGATAAAAAATATTCTTCTATTTGTAAAATAACAAACACTATATATGGTATAATGGCATAATTTTAAATACGAGGGTGGGTCAATAATTCCTTAGAAAAAAACATTAAAACAGTTTTTATTTTTGTATTTTTTTTTTATTTCTCAACATTATCTCCTTGGAGCTCAATACACTTGGTTAGACGTTTCTCAATTTTTTTTAAACCGTCAGAAAAATAAGTTTTCGGAAGGTCCTCAAAATAAGCATTTGTCCGATCGATGACTTCTTCATTTGAAAAAAAAACGTTGTCCACTTAGCCATTTTTTTAAGTTTGGGAAAAGGAAAAAGTCACTGGGGGCTAAATCTGGCGAATACGGTGGGTGGTCGACCAATTCGAACTTCAATTCTTCAATTTTAGCCATTGATCGTAAACATGTGTGAACACGGGCATTGTCCTGATGAAAGAGGATTTTTTTCCTGTTTAAATGAGGCCATTTTTCTTCAATTTCGTTTTTTAGCTGGTCCAATAAAGATGCATAATAATCCCCTGTTATTGTTTTTCCTTTTTCCAAATAGTCAACGAAAATAATTTCACGTGCATCCCAAACTACAGTAGCCATAACCTTACCAGCTGATTTTACGGTTTTCGCCTTCTTTGGACATGGTTTGTCTTCGCAATCCACTGCTTTGACTGTTCTTTCGTCTCGGGAGTATAGTGGTGTATCCATGTTTCATCTACAGTCACAAAGCGACGAAAAAATTCATCCGGATTGCGTTGCATGAGCGACAACAGGGCTTTAGAGGCCACCACCCTATTGCGTTTATTGTCGACTGTGAGCAAACGCGGCACCCATCTTGCAGAAATATTTTTCATGCCCAATTTGTCATGTAAAATAGAAATGACGCTACCTTTTGAGATCCCTGTAACCTCAATTATCTCACTCAACTTTAATCTTCGGTCACTTAACACCATATCGTGGATTTTATTGATCATTTCTGGTGTAGTCACCTCTACAGGACGTCCTGAGCGTGGTTCATCCTTTGTTGATGTACGACCACGTTTAAATTCATTTAACCAGTTATAAATAGTTGCAAGTGAAGGAGCAGATATGCCGTGAACTAAATCCAACTCATTTTTTTATTTCCTTTGCTGTTAACCCTTTTATATTAAAATGTTTAATAACAGCTCTAAACTCAATTTTCTCCATTTTCCATTTTTCCATTTTCCACAAGCAAATTTTTTTTTGAAATGTACGAAAAACACACAACAACCCGACCAATCTGATTGAAACTTCGCAGCATACTGAATCGGTAGTGCCGCTGCATGAAAACAAACCGCTTACAGTACTAGTCGCGCCACTTGTCGGCTTTTCTAAGGACTTATTGACCCACCCTCGTATTTTATAGATAAACGAATATTCTTTGACTATTATCTACTGTGGCTTGGATTAAGCAGAGTAGGTATAATTGAATTTCAAAAACTAACAAACATTATCTACACATTGTAGTTCAATGAAAATAAATACCAACGTTTGACTGACAAAGTTTAGTGTGCACTATTTATGTCGGATCTTAACAGCCTACCTCTACCCTCCGCCACTGCTATTAAGCATCATTGATAGTCACTAAAGGGCTGATTTCGGCCATGTAACATTGTGGTAGTTAAAATTACTATGTACGTAATTATGAATAAGAATGTGGTCCACATTTTGATCAGTGAGCAAAAATTCTAAGCTAAGATATTTTTTAGCTTATTGAATCAGTGGGTCTGGAAACCATATTAGGATACTCTAAATAAGAATATTTAAACAATATTAATGTTTGATTAGAATACCTACCGTAAATATTTCGTCGCATGGATGAGGATCTTAGTTTTAGTTAGTTATAGTACCTACTGCCAAAATTGCGTTTTGACAGAGTACCTATTCCGAGTATCTATTATATATAAACAATCATGATACCCACTTAAGGGCCCACATGCTCAGCGTAGGTCAAAATGGAGCTTTAATGGTATTTTCAGAGCATAACCCTGGACATTCCTTAAACGTTGTACATAATCTATTTATATAATTGGAAGCCTTATTATCCTTTATATTTATTTTAAACATTTTTATTACATAAAATAGTATTCTTTTAAACCTCTCGCTCTAATGTTATAGAATATAGTCATATTTCAGTACATCCATGTGCAGTGGTGTTAACATTTTTTATATTTATTATTTTTAAACGCATTTACAAAACCATTAGTAAAATTAATGTTAACATTATATAGTGACATATTTACGATAAAAAATATATTTTATAATCTTTGTGATCCCAAATTTGACAAGAATTAGACATTTTATTATTCAGAAAATGCGTACGATTAACATAGTTCAAGATCATTTTAAAGATACTGATTATAAGCTATGTTTTTGACCATTCAAATGTGATAAACATCCTATGAATAATGATTGCTTTATAATAATTATTGACCTAAGAATAAGGTAGTATTTTTTTAAAATACGCCATTTCTATTGGCATTTCCCAGTGGTTAAGCTACAACATACGGCTGTAGCCATAAATTGACAAACGATAAATGAAGTAGGGAGTAAGATCATGGTAACGCGCGTGTTTGAACATGAACACCA
The DNA here is from genome assembly GCF_057557595.1 of Rhyacophila brunnea. Classification (NCBI taxonomy): domain Eukaryota; kingdom Metazoa; phylum Arthropoda; class Insecta; order Trichoptera; family Rhyacophilidae; genus Rhyacophila; species Rhyacophila brunnea. The sequence goes on along the minus strand of NW_028232806.1, from coordinate 33,807,249 downwards.
CTTCACATGGACGTACTGAAATATGACTATATTCTAAAACATTAGAGCGAGAGGTTTAAAAGAATACTATTTTATGTAATAATAATACTTTATGCAGTCATTAAATATTTAAAATAAATATAAAGGATAATAAGGCTTCAAAATTATATAAAAATATTATCTACAATGTTTAAGGAATGTCCAGTGTTATGCTCTGAAAATTCCATAAAAGCTCCAATTTGACCTACGCTGAGCATGTGGGCCGTTAACCTGTATAAAATTAAAGTGAACGAATGCCCACCACATGACAGAATTACTCGGTATTTTGACAGGTAAATGATATAAACAATCTGCGTCTGTTTTAGAAACTTTGCTTGATTTTTAAAGGTGTTATAATTAACTCTAAGGTAAATAAAACTGATGTATGCACGTATTTTAAATTTGACAAGGCCTGGTGTGATGAATGATAGGTATCTATCTACAAGACAACATAAGCAAAGCAGTGAGGCATCTCCACAAAGGCGGTTTTGTTGGCGAAGTGTCGGCGAAATTTCATTATTAGTACAAATAGAGAGCAATGGCGTACCTGTATAGATGTAAATTGTACGTAAAACATTTCACCGTGGCACAGATCGCCGCGAGCTTTCTTATCAGAAAGATATGGCCGTATATCTACTATACGGTCTCCAATTTTATTAGATTCAATATGAACAATAATTCAATTTTCATAGCTGACTTGACTGAGCTGGCAAAATTCACGCATTCAAGAATGAAAACCTAACGTAACAAAATATAATCCAGTATATCGGCTATTTTCAAAATTTGTTTGCTGCTATAATAGATAATATTACAGATGGTGTTAGTTAGTTTTTAAAATTCTTTAAGCCCTGTGAACACCAAAGCATAATTGATAAAAATACTCTTCTATATATAAAGTAGGTATCTAAAATTATGTATGGTTTGATGTCATAATTTTTATAAACAACTATTTTTTAATTATTATCTACTATGGCTTAGATTAGGTAGGGTTTAATTGAATTTTATTAAAAACTAACAAACATTATGTATACATTGTAGTACAAGTTCAATGAAAACAAATACGTGTGACTGACAGAGTTTAGTGTGCATTATTTATGTCGGATATTAACAGCCTACCTCTACCCTTCTGTTGTCTGTCATCTTTTTCAAATCATACCTAATTCATCTGAAATTAGCACCACTTGCATCGACGTTAACCCTCCTCTATATATTTAGGTATATAATATTTCGTGACGAAAGTTTTGGTGTCACAATACCTTTAACTTAAAAAGTAAACGTTTTTCGAAGTAGTATTATACTTTAGAAACGCCACTGGCTCAGTACAGGGGCGTACTAAGAGCCAATGAGTGGGCGTTGTCTGTTCGCAGAAGGGTTACATCATAATACGTAGATACAGTGGGCGGCAAGTGGCGAATTTGATAGCCAACTCGGCGATAATTTTGTTTGCTGACGCGGTTCACCGGCGATCGGGGAGAATTTGGAAAATAAGAAAAGGCTTTCACGGTATTGCCACCAGCTAACTTTCAGATTTGTTTGCCTCATCGCCGATTGCAATTATTACAAGATGGAAAGACTGACAATGGTATCAATTCGCGAAAATCGTAAGAGAAAAATTAATAATAGACACTGTCGATACAACGGAGAATTATCAAGGTGGTAGTCGCATACGTTGAATTAACAAACTATGGACATCCACATTATATAAAAGATTCGATAGTTTGGCAGGAAATAACAAAGAATGGAAGGGGGCGCGTCTAGCGAGACAATATGATACAAAAACTTCGATAACAATACAGTTAGAAGTAATAAAGTCTGTACCTAATTAGTATGAAAATGAAAATTTACTAACGACTATGAAACTCAAATTAAGTGCTCTTTTGGTAAATAAAATTATTTTCCATACGATTAAAAACTTTTATTTCTACTTATTCGTGAGTTCATTTACAATAATTCAATACTAGAAAGTGTGATATTTCGTGGTGATGTCTATCGTGCGGTTAATCTATTTGAAAGCACGGTCAAATTTATGTATTTTTTCGGACTATTTAATTTTGTGGGTGTATTGAATATCGTCAATATTGACAATCGCTGGACAAATCTAGTCATCCAGTGGGACCCAAGAGGTACAAAACGTCCGCAAGGTAGACGACCTAGAGGCCGTTGGATCGATGAAATGGTTAAGTTCAGCGGAAGTAGGTACGTGCCAACGCAACGCAGAGGATCGAAAGAAGTTGAATCAGCTTGGAGAGGCCTTCATCCAGCAATGGATAGATTCAGGCTGATGATGATGTTTGAATATGTTAGTGTTATTGTTATATTTGTTGATAATTTGTATATCTACACATTGTACATATACTTATTATTTAAGCATGATTATTTCCCTCTATTTACAATAATAATTAAATACTAGAAAGTGTGATGTTTCATAATGATGTCTATCGTGCGGTTAATGCATTCGAAAGCACGATTAAATTGATGTATTTCGAATTATTTAATTTTATGGGTAGGTATATTGAATATGTTAATAGTTGTTGATATATTGTATATCTACATAGGTACTTAAATTTTTCATACATTTACTGTTTTATTAAATACGTTGTTCATACTGTTATAATCTGAATCAAAAAGTATGAATTCGTCATACAGTAAAAATAAAAAAAAATGTTTTTTTTTTCTTTTAGGAAATCTAGCACATTTCTTTTGCCTAATAGTTGGCTTATTTTTGTCGACAGTAATTGGCAAAATTACATTAATTATAAGTACTCACTTATAATATCCGATCATTTTTATAAGCAGGTATGTACGTTTTTAATTATTTAACAACATGTATGCGTAATTGCCAATTGGATATATGATGTATATAAGGCACCCCCAAGTAGGTAATCAGACATACAAAAATCGACTACAGATTTTATTGACTAAATAAAACACGAGTAAATCAGCAGGATATCAATTCAGCAAGCACAGTATGACGTATTTTAAAATAAACTTTACAATAATAAAAAAAATCTTTGATTGGGTATGTATGCACATTGGGTACTAATACTATTACTATTGCTACTGATACTAACGCATACCAATCGTAGTAGATACGACGTGAGTTTAAATAAAACAGTTTATTCTTCTTCTTCTTGTGTCGTGTCTGTGCGAGGATGAGCCTAGACCACAGAAAAGAAAATAATAATAATAAGAATTATTTCTGAGTTCCCTGGCCTAGACTCATCTAACTAAACTAAGCCATGCCTTGGCCGTGATGGGCGCGTCATTGGCTTAAAACATGACACACAAAATTAATGGGAACTATACCTAATTCTTCCCTCCAATCCTAACCTCCCAGAACCACACTAGCGTATCACGAGGGGTTACATGTAAATTGTACGTAAAACATTTCACTGTGGCACAGTTCGCCGTGAGCTTTTTTATCGGAAAGAGATGATTTCCAATTGTACCTATTACTAGATTCAATATGAACATTTATTCAATTTTCGTAGCTGATTTTGGCAAAATTCATGAATTCAAGAATGAAAATCTAACCTAACCTAACAAACAATCCAGTATATCGGCTATTTTCAAAATTTGTTTGCTGCTGGCTTCCTGTAAAGTGTAAACCGACAAGAACCGTGTTTCATTTAGACATGAATTTTACGTCAGTACTATACGACCCAAAGAGGTTTTACGGTCTTTAATATACGGCCATATTATATTTCCGATGGCGAACTGCATGCGTACAAGTTTCCGGACACGATCACAAGGACCTACTTTGCATGTGAAGTAATTGTTTACACCTGGGAATATCTCACGAACAGATGTCAAAGACTGATGTCACCACGCATTCAAATGTAATTTGAGTGAGATTACTGTGACATACCTCAGTTGAGGCACGGTCTAAAAATATCGTGGCTAAGCGATGCGCGGATTGCGGGTAGCGGGTGCAAATGACGCATGTCAAACGAAATATAATTTGTCATATAAATATAACATGACGTGTCCATTTAATGTTCTGTTTATTGTTCTATCAGTAACAATAATAATATATTCACTGATTTGTTTTCTTTTTCAAGTAAATGGGTAACGTTTTTAGCCATCTTTACACGATTTAAGTATTAATATGCCCGTCGCCATCACGAAACAAATTTACGTGTTTCCAGCTCGACATTCTCTCTCCGAATGGCAGCGAGTCCAAAATTTCGTTGAAAGTTGAAAATTATTTGCCGTTTCACTGATGTATCACCTTTATATAAAAAGTGCATATGGGAGAGAACAGTATAAGAGCACCCCTTCTTGTGTGCGCGCCTGGTAAAATAGGTTTGATATTATAATTTAAGCACATATATGGACCTGAGAGGAAAGGTAACGTAAGTGCCTACGACTAATCACACCATAACAATGACCATGCAAAAAAAAACGATGTGAATCTTTCCCTGTGTGTAATGAATAATGATAAATTGTACCAACTTTGCGGTAAAAAGCGCGACCGTTAATAATTCAATTGTTCGATTTAACCATTATTATTCTAAAAAAACAGCCCCCCGCGGAGCGCGAGAGCCCCCATATAAAAGGGGGCCCTCTCATAAGAGTACACACTCACACAGGGGGCGCATTGTTATCTCAATTACGTTGGCGGACGCCCTCCCGTGGGACGCAGGAGCGCCAGAGTTGCCGCTGAGACTTCTGCCTCAAGTACACCACAAGAATTATTAATGGTATTGAAAAAGTTCTAACTGCCTTCTATAGAACTTATTATTTAGACTGACAAACTGTACACTATTTTTATCCGATTACCACACCCTACCTCCACTATGATGGTTCGCTTTAGGCAGGGTTTAATTGAATTAAAAAAAAAATATTAGCACCATCTGCAATTTATATTCTTAGTTCAATGAAAACAAATAAATATGACTGACAAAGTTTAGTGTGCACTATTTATGTTAGATCTCCACGACCTACATCAACCCTTCGCCATTGATAGTAGTTAACTTCACAAAACAACAGTGATCATCGACAATTTACTTGGTAGAATTTTATTTTAAATAATTACTATTTAGGCCATTATTACTCATTCGCTGCTGACTAGATAATGATTTTTTAATTACCACCTTTAAAATGCACGTTAATTACATCGATCGGCCGCCTGGTCATTACGCGCCAGATGCGTTGTCAGCGCCCAAAGTATTAAGTCAGCATAATGTAATTACAGCCGATATAACTATCGACTAATAAAAAATAAATACTTATAATTAAAAAAAATATTGTTTAATTCAAGTCTGAATATTAACATATAAGATTTTATACATAAAGCAGTATTTTTTATTTAAAAAAAAACACAACTTGAAAAGGCATCGGAAACATACTTATACAATAACAAAAATCAACGAAGAAAACTAATGAGACTCAAATACAGTCATTTCGTTTGCAGGGATGAATGCTTGAATCAATTATTAAGTAATCAATACACGTATTTACTTTTCTTGCAGATATTTTACAATATTACAAATATTTTTTAATTCCGTCAATAAATTGTTAACTTAAATTAAGATTTTTAATCACATTTTTAGATAATGATGTCATAACGTAAATAGCTATAGTTTAAAAAAAGAATTTATAAAATTTTATATATTATTATTATTATTAACCGAGTAGAAGAATTTCTTTCCAAACATAATATAAATCTTTTTTTATAAATTTACTAATTCAATTTTCCGATTTACGATTCGCGTCGTATGAGTCTAGCTTTACAACTCAAAGAGAGATGTAATAGCGATTAAAATTTTATTATTTATTTATCGTTAGGCTTCCACGATCATATTATTATCTTTTGTGTTTACTTATTTGCGGTTCATAGTTACATAGGTATGCATACACTTACAGTATAAATATACTAGGTACTATATACAATTCGACAGTCTGCCCGTCTATCCGTTTCCGTTTGTTCGGTTATAACTTATAAACTACTAAATCAATACTGACAGAGACTTCATTGGTGGTATGAATTTAGTAGAGTTTCAACTTCTTCTACAGTTACTACCTACTCCAAATATGAGGTCCCCATAAAACTTGATGAGCCAGCCACGTGACGCATATGGATAATCGAGCAATCACCCATGAAGCGCAACACGTTTAGTGGATAATACGATAAAGTAGCTAAGTGCGAAAACACTTTGGTAACTTGGTGGTATACAGAAAGACAACTCTGGGAATCATCAATTGGAGAAGGAGATCGGGCAATGTTTACCCCGGATCATAGCTCCACAAAAGAAGAAGACAATTAATTAGAAGCCTTTCTAACCATCAACATTTATTTTATATTATACTTTCACACTAGGGTATATACCTACATTACTTGCCGTCTATACATATATATATATATATAAATATAGGAGAATAAAATCTCATAGCTACGAGGGTGGGTCAATAAGTCCTTAGAAAAGCCGACAGGTGGCGCGACTAGTACTGTAAGCGGTTTGTTTTCATGCAGCGGCACTACCGATTCAGTATGCTGCGAAGTTTCAATCAGATTGGTCGGGTTGTTGTGTGTTTCTCGTACATTTAAAAAAAAATTGCTTGTTTACAAAAAATGGAGAAAATTGAGTTTAGAGCTGTTATTAAACATTTTAATATAAAAGGGTTAACAGCAAAGGAAATAAAAAATTAGTTGGATTTAGTTCACGGCATATCTGCTCCTTCACTTGCAACTATTTATAACTGGTTAAATGAATTTAAACGTGGTCGTACATCAACAAAGGATGAACCACGCTCAGGACGTCCTGTAGAGGTGACTACACCAGAAATGATCAATAAAATCCACGATATGGTGTTAAGTGACCGAAGATTAAAGTTGAGTGAGATAATAGAGGTTACAGGGATCTCAAAAGGTAGCGTCATTTCTATTTTACATGACAAATTGGGCATGAAAAAAATTTCTGCAAGATGGGTGCCGCGTTTGCTCACAGTCGACAATAAACGCAATAGGGTGGTGGCCTCTAAAGCCCTGTTGTCGCTCATGCAACGCAATCGGGATGAATTTTTTCGTCGCTTTGTGACTGTAGATGAAACATGGATACACCACTATACTCCCGAGACGAAAGAACAGTCAAAGCAGTGGATTGCGAAAGGCGAACCATGTCCAAAGAAGGCGAAAACCGTAAAATCAGCTGGTAAGGTTATGGCTACTGTATTTTGGGATGCACGTGGAATTATTTTCGTTGACTATTTGGAAAAAGGAAAAACAATAACAGGGGATTATTATGCATCTTTATTGGACCAGCTAAAAAACAAAATTGAAGAAAAACGGCCTCATTTAAACAGGAAAAAAATCCTCTTTCATCAGGACAATGCCCGTGTTCACACATGTTTACGATCAATGGCTAAAATTGAAGAATTGAAGTTCGAATTGGTCGACCACCCACCGTATTCGCCAGATTTAGCCCCCAGTGACTTTTTCCTTTTCCCAAACTTAAAAAAATGGCTAAGTGGACAACGTTTTTTTTCAAATGAAGAAGTCATCGATCGGACAAATGCTTATTTTGAGGACCTTCCGAAAACTTATTTTTCTGACGGTTTAAAAAAAATTGAGAAACGTCTAACCAAGTGTATTGAGCTCCAAGGAGATTATATTGAGAAATTAAAAAAAAATACAAAAATAAAAACTGTTTTAATGCTTTTTTCTAAGGAATTATTGACCCACCCTCGTACCTATTCGTACAAAGCTCATAGAATGAGCTTTTTGAAATTTTACTGCGTAATAAATAATCATAGGGCACCCCCGTCATGAAAAGTTTACGAATATGAAAGCAACAGGAATGGAATAATAAAAACAAAATAAAAACACGACAATTTACTTAGGCGTATTGGGAATGCTCCTGGTAGACTGATAGAGCACTTCCCAACCTTTACCATGCAGCAGAACACTGTTCTAAACAGGGATGCGGTGCTGAGCTCAAACCAACCTAGGAGATTCTTCTGTCAGAGGATAGCTTACCGAAAATCTTCTTTTGAATAATGGTATGCCAACTTTCTAGTGTTTACTTCTCTGATTTTTGATAAATACACTTATCAGCTGATACGGATTATGCGTCCGTATAGCCACACTTCGAAAGCTTTAAGTTTCTTTTGGCACCTGTGAATGTCACCCTTCCAATCTATATAGGTAGTAGGACCAACAACAAAACATATGTGGTTGCTAGTCGTCCAAAAACCTCTCTGACCTTCTCAATCAGACATTTCAATTCAACACTATGGTCTCAGTTGTCATCCAGGATAAATGATAGTTATTTTTTCTATGACACACTTGTGCTTGTTTATGAGAAGATAACCGTTTGAAAGAGCTAATACAAATAATGATATGAAAATGAAATCTAAAAATATATTAATGTCAATATTATCGCGTTAATGTAATGATTTGCACGATTTGGTGTTTTTCATAACAAGTACCTATGGGCCGACACCAGAGACGAAGATTAATAGCGCCTGTACACGTGCATGGATTTACTTGCACCAATAGTGTGTATTTTAAACTATCGCGATAATAAAATGTTTACACGTAAAAGTGCGGACTGTTTTGCCAATCTCATTCTTCAAGAGTTAGCGAGACGCGATGTTTTTATGGTACTATTTGACAGGTCGTGAAAATCGGTTAAATTCAAAATGAGTCTGCGCGGTGTAGTTCGTTTTTTTTACCGGCAGGTTCACCACTATAGTTATACTGCGCAGGCGCCGATATCGCATTGCCCAATTGTCGCGTGAAGATTCAGAAGCTTATGAACTTTTTCAATCCATGCATGCAATCTTGAAATTTGCACGATAATACGTTAAACGATAAACGTTTTTATTAGCTAGTATTCTTGTTTGTCCAGTACAAATCTTGCAATCGATTTTTAACCAACTTCCCGACTAGCTAGACATTTGATTGCAATTGCTAATATAAGCTGAATTGAATTCATTTTCAGTTAATTCTGTTTTGTATGGAAAGTTATTTCAGAAAAATCCGTAAAAACTTAAAGACCATTATTGGTTGCTAAGGAGGTGGTCCTAGCAACTAAATTATTAATATATACATGCGTTATGTCAAAGTGACATTTCAGTATTCTATGTTTGTTGGTTTGTTTTTTATTTACTTCATATCAAGTACAAGTTTGAGCATATTGAGCATAATAATTCAACAGAAAATTTAAAAACGTTGTATATAAAAAGTTCTTTTTATCTTGTAATTATTTTTGTTATGGCCGCGATAATACAATATACTGTCAGCGAGTCAAGAAACACGGTGCGACACACTTACAATAAGCTCCCGGCTCTCTGGTTGGGAAGCTTTCGACTAGTGCGTTAGGGTGATTACACCGCGCGGGGTAGGTTCCTCGCAACATTAGCTGTAGTGTGAGAGACTGCGCGAAATCTTTAATACGTATGCCTCGTCACGGCTGCCAAAGTATCCCACCTAGGCAATATTGTTCCGTGACACCCCGCCACTATCCAAGTACGATGTGAAATCTCGATGAGATTTATCTGTAACACTATAATGGCCGGCAGACATCTTGTGATTTATGAAAACAGAATATTGTAGTCTCTGAAAAAATGGACTTTTAGATAATAACATTAAACTGTCAAAAAATAAAGTAAATATCATGACAAATTGTTTGGGCCAATAATGGTAGCGCTAATTCTATACAAATTCCTAACCTATCTCTCACAATCATTGTTCTGCGTCCAGGCATGTTATAAACAATTCAGTTACATGTAGACCACGAGAGCTTCAAGACTTGCACTAGTATGACCGCCATAGCGTCGTTAAAGCAGTGATTCATAAACAATCATAAACCCACCCATCCGTCACAAGTACAGTGCAACCGTGAGAGTGATTGTACTAGTTGTGTGAGTACGGGGACACAGAACCAGCCCAAAGCGACCACCATTTCAACATCAAAGTTTAGTGCTTGGATTGATCCCTGTGTAGCCGCCCTCAAAATCATTCCCTTCCTACAGTCCTCTAAAAAGCGCCGCGTTACGAATCAAATCGAGACTCAATTGAAAAAAAAATTCCGAATATATTTTCCTATAAGTACAATATTTAATTAAAATGAAAATTGAAGATATAATGCACGTGTGCTATAACCACGGATATCACTGATGTACTAAATATGGCTTTGTTCTCAATTTTAACATGGCACCGTTTACAACAATACGATGTTAATTTATATGTTGACAAACCACAAGGTACCATAACGTCATACAGCACGTATTTCCTACAGAGTCTACATAATATTATTTAAGCTAAGTTCGCAAAGATACCCTAAATGCTTCATTTACGATCATTACACAGCATCTTCGCCCTTAAACGCGTTTTACTCAAAACAATAACATTTACGCCCCACATCTACCGAGCTCTTAAATTATTGTGACACAAGTAATTAATTGAGTCCACGATACCCGATTGTCATCCGTATTTACGAGGATGTTATTTACAAAATTATTTTATAATTGATACTATATTATGTTAATGTGGAACTGAATGTGTTGAACAAAATAATAAGTCGGCGCTAGTATTCTACTGTGATCCTGCGGCACACGTGGCGACATCACACGACACTTAAACTCAACTAAATACAGTCAGATTACAATCAAAAGGATTCACGTACGATTCAGATATTACAATTGATTAATTGACGAGTTATCGGCCATATATAAATTGTAAAAACTCCATAAAGTAGACAATCTTTGAGTTAGCACCTAACGAGAACGTAAAAGAAATCGTGAAGCGAAGATAAAAGGAAGAGATAATATTTGACGTAATAGTAAAACAAAGTCGCCTGCGGCGCTTGTTCACGAGGGGGTTGTTAACATTCAAAATATGAGGTTGTACCTAAGATTCAATATTTAATTGTATCAATATTCGACATCTCCGTAATTCAAATTATTAAAATATACTTTTACCGCGTATACCATTTGGTAGAGCGTCACACTGCCTTTATCCTTTAGCGATAGGTAGGGGGGGGCAAAGATCCTAGCCTGGGGGCCCGCTTCACGATGTGGGGCCCATGATCGTTATATTCAGTGTAATGGTCGGATTTGGTTGACGCTTATTCCAGATTCACAGAGTTCATTCACCCTAATTTGAACTTTTTATAGTGTTTTTGAATTCAGTTCCGACCTCACTGTCGAACCGAGAAAACGCGTTTCTAACTAAATACTTTTCATCGCACACGCGTTGTGTAATCAAACATAATATACAATACTTATTTTGTAATTTTTACCGTGTCAATAAATCTGTTTGCATAATCAATATTCATTCAGAAGCAACCCCTTTCCACCAAAAACATTCCAATTTTCCCCCGTATTCGTCTGGAGCCAAAGGGCGGTTTGTTAGTAGGTACCTAAAAATAACTAGTATGGTACAGGGTCAAAATGAATCTCGTACCTAATTTTAATAATATAAAAAAAAATCGTCTATTTTATGTATAGCAAAAACAACTGGCGAGAAGTAATAAAGTTTATTTATTTGGTCAGAATGATGCACGGAGAATTTTTGTTGTGCGTGGAAATATTATTTTCATGAGCTACGCGGTCATACTGGTTGAAAAATAAACAATCTCATTATAATATTATGACAATGGTGTTTTTCTTCTCTTCTTCGACCATGTCCGATCCTAGTAGGATCATATGAGCCTCCACAGAGTAGAGGTTTGTATTAACAGATTTTGTTTTTTTTTTTACGAGAAATGGATGTTAGCCACTTGCTCAACCTATTAAGTCCATACCCCGACTCACACACAAATTGAAAAACAATATGTGTAGTTGCCAGACCCAGGATTCGAACCTGGGACCCACGGCGTGATAGTCCAACGCTTAAGCCGCGCGGCCACCGTGGGCGTTTTTACTATAGTATAATCATTATTATGGATTTCCGTTTAAAATTAATCACATTGTTATTCAAATTGCAAAAAATAATTATCTGCAACACCTGCGTTTCTTTCTTTTTGTTATATGGTTTTACAAAATACATCAATTATTAAACATTAATTAAATGTATACAATTTTGCAGAAAATTTTATTTTTCTATCTTGGTGGGCTGTTTATTTTGTTGGTTCTACTGATTATAAAAAATAAAACCAAAGTATAGTACGATTTCATTTTGGGTCGACTGGACAGAGTAGGGATCTGATTGAAATTAATGATTTGAAAACAACTTCTCAGATTATAAATTGTACAGGGTGAAATTCAAAGAAGGCTTGAATGGAAAGTATGTAGCTAAATTGTACAAAACACGCCAAGAGTAAGCTTGTTGCAATAATTCATCAAAAGAATTACTCACTGAACACTGAAATTATAAAATTTTGCCAATAACATTAGTATAATTTTACGGAAAAATATATTTTTTTAATGAAGAGTAGGTACTCACTTCTACTAGAACGAAAATTTTCCATACCAAAGAATTAATTGAAAGAGCATTTAGGTGAGTAGAACTATATAACAATGAAATGAGAACATTGAAACTGACGAAAGGTTTTGAGCAAACACTGTGTAAAAAAAACTTTAAAAAAAACACTCATTACGTACAATTCTCGAGTGTGGATAAACTTAAAATTTAAACACGTGTTATAGAATGTTATTTTAAATAATTAGGTCTGCTCATAATATGCAATAAATTTTGACACAAAGAAACGCGAATTTAATATTGGTAATATTTGAGAACACTCAGTAGGCTTTGTATTTCTTGAATTTTATGCCCAGACTTGTTAGTGATACACCAAATCTGGCTTCAAAGTTTTGGTCTTTGGCGACCAGAGTCGGTAGTTATAAGTTATATGGACTAGTGAACTCGTCTCAAAACCACCTCTACGTCAATAGAGCCACAGCTTGAAAGCATGCAAATATCTATTGGTCTGTATTTTCTAAAAAAAATATCTTAAATATTTTTAAATATTGATAATATTGTGTACGAAATTTCAACATTAAATTTTAGTTCAACCACGGATACAAACAAGAAAAATTTGCATATAAAACAATACTTCAAAAGCTTTCACTCACAGTTTGAAATGACCATTTTGAGTGCGAGAGAAAAAAGTTTATATTAATCCGGAATGGGCAGGGTTGGGGCGAGGGGCCCGGAAGGGCGCACGCGACTCCAAGTGGCCCACATTTGAATTGCAAATCGCCAATAAACCAACACGTAACAATAATAATCCATCGAACAGCGGCCCGGCCTCGGAGTTATGCAAATGAGCTTTTCATTTTATTATTGCAAAGCTCGAGTATTTAAGCTCGCCGTGTTTGCTGCAGTGGCGATCGTTTCCGACTTGAAAATGAAATGATTTTAATATGTAGATTCTTTTATTTGGATCAAAGTTTGTTTAGTAGATTAATTAAATGTGCGGGACATTGTCAAAACTTGTGTAGCGTATTAACATGGTAGATGCTTACTATACCTAATATCTGTAGGTATTACCTAATGTAGGACAGTAGTTCGACGAATATTTGACTTAAACGATCAATACTGAATTCCGCAAGAATAGTGAATAATTCCACAATGTTAACACCGTATTTCGTACATTAAGAATATCCGATCTTGATACGAGAGCAGCTCCGCCGTGAAGATACCCCTAAAGAAGCGGCCGACTTTCAATGGAGAAGATTTAAACCATTTGAAACAATATCTCTATTCCATTAATGATAATTTCCCCAATCGATATCTATACGGAAAAGTGCGATTATAAAAAACGGTCCACTTAGCTCATTCGGTGTGCTTCCATGCTTTATATATTTTTTAAATGATTTTTCTACTTTTTACTTTACTTAGTTTTCATACTGTTTTTGTGATACTGCATATATTTATTTCTTCTTTACACTGTTTCTTTGTTTTAAAATGTCATTTTGCGAACGTCTTAAATTTATAATTTGTAATGTTTACGGTATGTAAAAATAAATAAATTTGTTTTGAATTGAATTTCCTGTAGAAACCTACATATTTCTTTATCCCGAAGATACATTATTTAACAAATAATCCTTCTATTGACATATTCAATAGCCATCTTCTAGCTATAAATGTTGTTTTTTTATAAACTTCCCGAATCAGATACATAATAAACTTGTTATTCTAGTTAAAAAATATATACTTACATATAGTGAATAATTTATAATATTATACCAATACTTTTGACCGAGGGTTCTTGATGTAATTTGAATTTAAATTATGTATAATGAATTTAAGTTGTGTATAATTCCATTTGAGTCGTTTTTGCGATTCGATTTTAGCACGATCATTGTGTATTTACCATTAGTGAGTGCGCATTGTTCATAAAGATACCGAAGGCAAAACCCGAAATAGTACAAAGCTTAAATTCATTAGTACATTCTTGTTTACCTTTTATTCGGTAGAATAGACTTAAGCGGTCGATAAGTATAGAATATACCGACAAGTATTACAAATTAAAATTGTTGTAATTGAAACATTAAGTATCGAATATCGACCCCAGTACAAATAATATACGTAGCACTGCAACTGTCACCACTTGGCCCCATGCGAAAAGCGCTGTCCAAAACACTTGTATAAATGTTAACACAGCCATATTATAGCGAATCTCTGAAGCCGTTGCAACTTTAACAGAGAGGTGTGGATGTGACGGTAAGTACACTTTGGATCTCCCAAAATGTATCGGCTGCACGGAAAAATGTCGGAACTACTGACTGAGAGATATGGCAATATATTTACATAATATATACTTTCTGTTGGTAACGTAGGTAAATCAAAAACTTTTGAAAAAAAGAATAATATTTAATACCTACCTGATTAAATTATAATTTTATTACCTATTAAATAACAATATTCAATACCTACTCAAGATTTATAAATGTTAGATTCTTATTAATGAAAATACTTACATAAATTTGTAAAACCATAAAAACATAGGTACATACTTATTAGAAAAAATCCTATAGTAGAATACGAACTCACACATTATTTATGGATACTATCAGTTGCTTTATCCAACTGGCTTTCTCTTAGGTATTTTTACTTAGTAATTTTGGCTCGGGATTGGATTCCCTACACGTACTGTTGGCCATGGCCCCACAAGGGGGGGTGACAGGGCTCTGGCCTGAGGGGGCCCGGCGTGGCGCGTCGACCTGATAAGTGAGATAAACACACATCACAAATTTCCCTTAATGGGGAAAAAGTCGCCTGCGCCGATATTTTATTTGTGTAGTCTGGTATGTCTGGTTGTGTGATGCAATATTTGATTCCTGTGTGTCGATATTCGACAACTCCATAATTCAAATGGATTTATTCAACAATACAAAAAAATCGCTAAAAATATACCGAATACCCGTAATTTTACCAGTAACAACATATAAAAAACGATTCTGTAAAAAGTACCACTGCCTTTAATGGGTAGGGGGGGCCGCCAAAGATCCTGGCCTGGGGGCCCGCTTCAAGATGTGGGGGCCATGCTGTTGGCTGCCTTGAAAACGATTTCAAAATGACATCTCGTGATAAATCCCATGTTTCATAATATTGCTTCCACTTACTTTTACAATGTAATAAATACAAACAGCATACAATAGGAATGTCGGTGTGACGAAAGGAAATTCCAATTTTACGACCTTCTAATTCCGAAGCGACCAAAATGACCGGAATATGTCAAAGCTTCGCCGGAGCGCATAAGACACCCAAAGATAACAATTAAACAAACAATTCGTAATACTATTATTTTAGAAGTGTGGTGAATTAGCATACGGCCGCAAGAGATTGGTCGCCGATTGGAATAAATCAGAGAGACAAAGAAGGAGACGTAATAAAAAAATCGGAGCCGAGTCGACATTTAACAACTGATAACGGATGAATCGAGACGGGGGAGAATGGGTGGTCGACAACTTGATAATTGTATGAAGCTATTAATTTCCTTATTATTTCGCCACCCACCGTGGCCTGGTTGGTAATATTGCGCCATATCCGTCTGAATCCTGTCGAACGCTTTCTTCACACGTAGAGCGGAATGCAGTAAACATTTGTCATAACTAAAATTTCCTTAGCAGAAAACACTATGCAGAAACATTGTCCTTAGTTAAGATCATTTCTATTGAAAATAATACCATATTTAAAAATTCTCTTTCCTATAGTTTAGGTAAATTATTTTATAATTGTTAAACAATGACAAAAATATGACAACTGCATTTTATAAATGTAATAACTATAAATACATATTAATATTTAATTGTAATACTCTTATGTTTCCGTGATAAGTCATTATACGTGATTCCACAGGCACCGCAAGATATTTTTTTAACATGGTAACATTAGCGTCAAGTGTCATTCTATCATCTGGCATCTTGTATTGCTGCGGGCTGGCGTATAAAAGTAAAATAATATTCTGCAAGTACATGCCAAACGAATTAACACTAACAATATCCATATTGAGATAGATTGTTAAATGAATTTGAGTGTATGGACTGTTTTATAGACATGCGAATTTATTTTGACAGCAGCTGTCAGTGGTAAATGGTAATACAGAGGGGGCGTGTTCATAACAAAAGTAGTCTATAGTTAAGGATTCCTTAACTTTATACTCAGTATAGTCAATAGTTAAGTCATGCTTTTCGGCAACTTATCCTTAGGATCGAAATCTTGGATTCTGCATAGGGCTCGTAGTTTTTAAAAATAATACAATATGTAGAAACCAGTGGCGAAGGGTGGAGGTAGGCTGTTAAGATGAGACACAAAAAATTGTGCACACTAAACTTCGTCAGTAATACGTATTTGTTTTTATAGAATTCTAAGACTACAATTTACAAAAATTAAAAAAAAATCAATTAAACCCTGCCTAACCAAACCATAATAGTTTTGGTAGGTATACCTACTTTGGGCGATCCGACAAAATTATGCGCACTTTTTCATTCATACTTATTTGTTTTCGTTAATTAAGAATAGGTACATATTACACAATATGTCATGTCATAGGTCAGTTTTTTAAAATTCATTAAGCCTGCTTAAGCCAAGCCATATATAAAAATATTATTATATCTATAAAGTATCTAAAATTATGCATGATTTAATGTCATAATTACAGATATTTTATAGATAGACGAGTATTTTTTGACTATTATCGATGATGACTAGGTTTCGCAGGGTTTAATTGAATTTACAAATTTACAAATTGTAGTAACATAATTACTGGATTTGGTAATAGCGGGAATTATGGGAAAATCTAAATGATTATTAACGGTTAAAAATAATCGGTAGGTACCTACAAGCATTCATGATTGAACGAAATCGCACTATATAAAAAAGAATTAGAGTAATAAGTATAATATAAACATGAAAACAAAGGTCGCCCACCGCTGGTTCTAAATCCCAGCGTCCTGGCCACGATCAGTTCCGTCAACCGAGAAATAATAACTAATGAGCAGGAGAAAACCTTCCGATATCAAAATGGGCAGAGAATTGTATTATCACCTCGCGTTGACCGCAGGAATTCAACGGACAAGACAAACCGCACACTACATCTACCAAAATATTTGGTTAAGGCGACTCGCACAGCGGATAATTTCTTAGGTATAGGTCAGGTCCCATTTATTTATTATTAATTATCCATAATATTTGAGGGGTATGGGTAAATCTATTGCTAAAATATTGCTACTGTTTTATGAACAACCAAATGATATTTCTTTTAATCTAGTGCAGTGGTCTTCAAACTGTGTCAAAAAATCAACAAATAGACCTAGACTTCGACAAATTGTGTAAAAAATGTAATTATTTTAAGATATATTTTCTAAGGATGGGATGGGGTTCCCCGAAAAAAAACTTGTAATTCTAAGGGTTCCGTGAGTCGACAAAGTTTGAAGATCACTGCACTAGATTAAAAGAAATATCATTTTATTGTTTATAGAGCAGTAGCAATATTAATACA
The DNA here is from genome assembly GCF_057557595.1 of Rhyacophila brunnea. Lineage (NCBI taxonomy): Eukaryota > Metazoa > Arthropoda > Insecta > Trichoptera > Rhyacophilidae > Rhyacophila > Rhyacophila brunnea. Next base: position 33,789,337 of record NW_028232806.1, on the reverse strand, counting down.
GTATGCTGAAGAGGTTTTGTACAAAACTCTACAACCGTCATGTTGTTGTCTATGGCCATTGATAGACCAGAGATAGAGAATAACGTAAACGGATATGCAAAACAGTTGTGTTTCCGGTTTCGGCCTTCCTACAATGTAGTCGATACGCCTCACTGTTCTGTGTCTCGTACCGTATCTAAATTTCAACTTAATATAAAACAAGAAAATACCAACTCCGTATATTATTTATCACTGCCCGAACATACCATGTCACACAGGCATCAAGCAACCTTCTGAATTCAAACATAACATCGGGGGTAAGAACAACACTACGCCCCCCGCTATGTCCCCCGACAATGCTAACCGCACAAAAAAATTTAATCCCGATATAATAAAGATTTATAGTATTAACTAATTTAAAAAAAATGTTGAAGCAACCTCTGTGTGCGAGCAGGCTAACGGCTAGATAGGACACAATAATAAGCGCCGTGTCGGGCGCCGAAGACGACCTACCGTAGACGCCACCCTAGATAAGAGGATCAAGTCACCGGTGTCGTATGGACAAGGTGAGGTCATGCGAAGAGGTCTTTTACAGTCTCTGTTATAATGACAAATGAACTGGTAATTATTTATCTGTTTTACGAGTTGTGTATTTGTATTTTGTAGATAATTATAAGGAAGAAACGGTTTTCTATTGACGTGGTCATAAGTTAGTACCTAGGTAGGTAGTGACTGTACATGGATCGTTCCATGTAATACTGTACCTAGCGATTCATGTATTTCATTCGATATCTATCAATTGTTTTCCGTCTATAAACTATGCTGTAAATCTATATACGATAAAATACAGATATCTAGAAAACTTTACAATGTACTTACATAGAAATTCATGGCCTTGCACACCAGCGCATCTATTCGATACACAAAACTGCTAACGGCAGCTATCGAGGGTAGTTTTTCATTTTTTGTATTTTTATATTATAGTAAGCCGCCGTCTAAACAGTCAAAACTTTCTATCTCGCTCGAAAATTTAACATGGCCAAGAAAGGTGCTGTCAAAACATAGCACTTATTGTAACAATTACAACTAACTTATTGCAATTGTTACAATGAGTGCTAATACTTCGATACAAAAAAATGAAAAACTAACCTCGATAGCTGCCGATTGCAGTCATATGTACAGAATAGATGCGCAGCATATAATAACGAATGGAATTGCATGTAACCCTGGCATATTGAAAATATTGGGGACAAGCAAAAAAATACGTTTATTAGAAGCAACGTGGCACGGAGGTGTGCATGTTGGGAATAACGTGGAAATACCACAAAATAATTCAATCGAAAATTAGGCAAATAAAAGAAGTACATAGGCAATGTTATAAAAGTTGCAAAGCTGTTGAAATGGCAATAAGCTGAATGTCGCATGGATGGTAAATAACCGCTCAATGATTTTTTTTTGAATTGTTTTATCTATTGAATAACTGAATGATTTACAAAGTATATTGCAAAAAATCGTGTGTATAAAATGGCCACTGGAACGCAGTTATCGAGTCCTACCTTTTCTCTGACATTGAGGTTTAGACCAGTTTTTGATTTGGCTCTGATTTTTACTGTCAGATGACACATTTGGTATAATTTTTGTTTCGCCACATTTATTATTTACTCAATAGACTATTCAAACGTAGTATTTTTGGGTACAAGTCCGTTATGGGGAGCGGCAAACACATTTTGAAAATAGCCGATATACTGAATTATTTGTTGGATTGGGTTAGTTTAGTTTAGGTTAAGTTAAGTTAGGTTCGGTTTTCATTCTTGAATTCATGAATTTTGCCAAAATCGGCTAAGACAATTAACGCGGTTCCCGCCTGGCTTCCCCATGACTAGGGAATCCAATCCCGAGCCAAAATTCTGATCCCGGGATTTCGGGATTACAATTTGACAATCCCAGGATCCCGGGACTAGTCCCGGGATTGACATTTTTTCCATTGTTAATATAAAAAAATATATTTACAAATAACATTGATAAAATCGGTCAAAAATAAATCTAGTATAATTTACACTATTTAAGACATTTATTGTTAATATTGTATACGTTCAATCATGGAAATACATAAGTTTAATAGAGTAAATAATATTGTAATATAAATAATAATGTGAATTTAATATGAGATTGCTGATTCTAAAGGTAAAGACTTAATGAATGGGTTAGCGAAATTTAAAATAGTAAAGAAAATCATGGTGTAGGTACGTATGGCCTTTCCGCTTCATAAATCTAATTAGTCAGCCAAATATGAAACTGCCGTAAAACGTATGAGATCATGGTGGAATTACTTTGTTTATAGTGCAAAGCATTGTTTTTTTTCCAATCTTTCTCATTTTTATTAATTTATGTGAAAAAATAAAATGAATCGCCAACTTACACATGGGTATAAATCAAACTTCATTCAAACTCAGTTTATTTCTAATGTAGTTATTTGTTATTAAAAGTATTTGTTCTGTTATATTTTCGTTTTTATTTTATTTTCCATAAAAATTGATAAAAAAATCAATCCCGAAAGTTTCGGGATTATGTTTATCAATCCCGGGATTTATAGGTATCGAAAATTGCTCGGGATCCCGGGATTGGAATCCCTACCCATAACCGACTTGTACCTTTTTTTGGACATTAATAGCGAGCGGTTGGTGACTAAAAAACTACAAACTATGTTTTCCGAAAATATACCCAAGTATTAAATACTTTTATATAGATAATGATAAAAAATAACAATATCGACTGACAGCCATGACACGACTCATCCGAGTAGTCCAACCCGAGGGAGACATCACGCGACAATTCGTCGCCGGCTGATAGCCGAACCATAAACCATCGGCGTCCAAGTCTCGAAGGAGTAGAGATAACGCGACCCGACCTCGACCGCCGCGTTGTTATCACTCGGCCGCGCACGTTAAACCACTAATAGGGTTCGCCGTGCGGGGATTCTTGGAATTTTTGGAAAATTAGTCATTCCGTTCGGTTATTAATGATGATGATGTAGGCACGCGGAGACGAAGCCTTCGTGCGAGTATTTTACGACGATGATAAGGGAGTTTGTATTGTTTACGATTCTTAGGATGACACCGATCATTGGTGTAATGAGGCGGACACACCGGGAAAAATATTGTCACTTCGGTTGCAACACAATATTATGTAAAAACAAAGTAATAAAGAAATACTTAAATTATATAAAATAAAAATATACATATTATATTGGGTGTCTATTTTTTTATGAATATGCGCGCTGCATCTTATGTAAATTTAATCGCCCCTTTACAATTTCATTAGATCAATATGAATTTATCATTGCCCCTTTTAATGGTAAAATAACATGTGCCTTATTTTATTAGAATGCAGTGTGTCAATTAAATTTAATATATTATGGTCGGTACATAATTTTAATCAGGCTGCCATATTTTAGAATGTTTCCAGTTGGGCAAGTCAATAACCATGAGTATAATAATTATACTCTACAGTCTACAGTCTGCCTAGTGATTTTGATCGGTGCATACGTCATGTACAATTAATACAGTAACTATAGGTTGAAATCCACGTCGAATCAAGAACTTCGTTCGCATGTATCGAATAACTTACACCTATGTCAATGAGTGAAGTAGGGGAGCAAGGGGGAATTAGAGCCTACTAAGGAAATTGTTGAAAAAAAGTAACAAAATGATCTAATCGTTTATTAGTAAGACTTGAAATGAGTCCTTTGGTTACATAGTAATAATATTACTGCAATTTGCACTCAAAAATTCTATATCTAAGGTACAAAAAAAAACGTTTTCCCAAAAAACACATTTGGCTCCAATTACCCCACATGTAGGGTAATGAGAGCCAAAAATTTACCAAATATGTAATGGGAGCTTCATATTTTAATATGCTTACAAACACTTATACACATTATAACAAACATAGGTACAATAAAATGTTAAATATTTACTAACATAATATAACATAATTCAACAAATATATGCTCTAGTTTTAAAAATATCAAAAGAATCAACACGTCATGTTATGGAACTAAGCAAAAAACACAAATATAATCTTTCTGGTTTCGGAGGGCATTTTCCAACGAAGTCACCGTCCAACCAGCCTTGAAAGTCGTCAGCTTTCTATTTCTGGGCATCTGGAACAATTAAAATCTTGTCTACTAGTAAAAGAGGTGTGAAATTTATATAGGGGTAATAGGAGCCACCTAGGCTCCAATTACCCGAATGTCAACCACTTTGAAGGTTGATAAATAACGTAACCAAACCATTTTAAACCTTGATTCTGAAACTACTAAACAAAAATACATGTATCTGGCTATACAATGGACACAAAATATGATAAAATAAGTAAAATTTTAAGTACTTACGTTGATGTTTATGTATTGTAAATTTATATAAGCACCTAGCCCAAAACACACTTCCGCTCGCCACGCGCGTGCACGTGACACTAAACAGCCGACACCGATCGACGGGCTTAGCCAACGATTGACGAAGATGTTTTGGTTATTTTCGAGTCATTTTAGTGTTAGATGGTACCTGTTTTGCAGTCGCTCCCATTACCCGCCGGCTCCCATTACCCACGCTCCCCTACGTGTTTGGATTTTTTAATGGTATTATTTGGTTCTTCATTAATATGTATCGTGGAAGGAGTCAGTTTATGGGGGAATAGATAATAATAATCTCATACAATGGTTGGCGCCGCAGGCGAAAATTTAGTAAACTCCAAAGAATTTACTCAACGAAGTGTTATTATTCGCACATTATGTTCTTTAAAATCCCGTCCCTTAAAATGTGCCACCAAATGTGAAATGTGATTTCCAATAAGTTAGTAAATAATATTTTTGAAAATCTTACTAAAAACACAGAAGGCATTGCCTAGACTTCGTGGACAGAAAATTGATTTCAAGTCGTACCTTTGCAATCTTTGAAAAATTTCACAGAACCTCTGACACGGCTCGTGGAATCCCGTTTTTGAATTACTGGAGTATCGTGTAGATATGTGTGTGTACACTGTACAGTGCACAGAATAGGACTGTTCATGAATACCTCAGTCTTTAGTAATGTCTAATGATGCAACGACAAAGCAAAAATTAATAAGAATGCATTGCCCCTGAAATCGATTGCTAATTAATATTCAGGTAATTTAATTGCCGATCAAACCGATGAAAAAGCTTAAATTGCGTTTTCCACAAGCGTTATTTTTGAACAAACGATACACTGGCTTTCAGGTAGAGAATTGTTTATTAAATTTTAAACTACTAAGAGTCACTGATAAATTCATTGACCCATGCAAGGCTGATTAGGTACTTAGCCCAACTGCATAAATAAAAGAGCAAATAAATCCAGTGCATTACTATCGCATGATTATTAACAGTTGTTTCATTTGGTCCCCATGGCTGGCAGAAGGCCTGCGGGGACACGGATAGTGTTTTCATTTCAGAGAGCGGGTATGCAGTATCGATGTCACACTTCAAACAATACGAGAGACATGTGACAAGTGATTCTTGAGCCCCTGAATTTATCATAACATTATAATCAGAACGGTACAGGGTGGTTTTAAAATACATGTCTAATCATAATTCTAATCATTCTATCATTCTAATCATAAGAATTAATAATTAATTAAAATAATTAGTAAACAGATTGGGTAAATGTATGATTTTTTTCTCGGGACTGAGGATCGTAGCCCGAATGATTCAGCCGTAGGCAGCCTTTTCCACGGCTTGTTTACACTCATTTGGCATTCAGCAAAAAAACCCGTGACATTCTCGATTTGGTCCATACATCTGAAGGGATCTCTGTCCCATTATCTCCGACCTTAGTTTTCCAGATTATCATCCTTTCTGCACACTACATGAACCTAAAATTGGAGAGTACGGCGCAGTCAAACGTGGTGGTGAGTCTATCACATTTGATTAAACGTGGAGCAGGCGCGCACACAGAAAGATGATTGGGGGGGGGGTCCATTTTGTAAAAATATCGATAATATTTTATTGACTTTTGAAGCGGGTGGGAAAGCAGGTGTCTTTGACCTCCACATTCACCCCGCCTACTACTTATAGCTTCTCGTCTTTTCAACCGCGACATAACGAAATTAACCGTGTACATTCTCCATACCTAGACACTCCAAACGCTGAGTCTATCGATGGACATTTGGCCTGCAGGTATAACTACGGATGTTTACATACGAGTTATTGCATCTCCTATTTTTTAAATGTGATTGATACAGAACAAGGAGCCAATGCGTTGGCTGAATGGCTATCAACCGTTGCTCACAACAATCAGTTTTAACTCTGTGGAAGCCCATGTACACTCGCTTCAATTAGAATTTGTTTTTATGTTTCTTACTTTACACGTTCAATTAATTCACCTTTTACTTTAGAACGTGTACATCAAAAGAGATGTGATACTTAACGTACAGATGAAACTGTAATACTAATTGAAAATATAAAACTTTGATAACTACATGTTGTATTATCAGTTAGATACAGCTACAAGGATGAATTTGTTTGTATTCACCGTGTAGATCATAAGGGCGCTTTTGTATAAACAATTAAACGGGATCATCCCCACCGAATCGGGCGACATCAGCAGGGGGCGCAACCAAAACATGCCCCCCCAACCGATCTTGTATTACTACATTAAATAATATTATTAGATGCCCATATTTGATGTCATGTTTGGCCGCATGTCGCGATTTTGCAGTATTTAAAATCACATCATTCAGGTCGGACCAGAAAATGATTGATCCACAACTGTCAGTATGATTTACATTGTACTGGCTGAATTATTGAGCACAATTTCCAAGGAGGTGTTAATACAATGACTTCATATAATTTGAAATAATATTTTGTCAGGAATAAATTATTCGAGCAACTAATTATATGTAAATAGATAAGTACCTAAAAATTAATTGAAAGAAAGATTTTGAGAACCAAAAATAACTATGAAGCATATGAGACAACCACGATATCGACGAAGAAATGTATGAAGTCAACCATGGCTCCCACAAAGGGGGGGCTGACAGGGCTCTCGCCTAGGGGCCCGGGCTGAAGAAGGGCCCGGCGTGGCGAATCGACCAGATAAGTGATTTAAACACACATCACAAATTCTCTCGAATAGTAAAAAAAAAGTCGCCTGTGACACTATTTATCTTCAATATTATTATTATTTAAAATTATGTGGTTGTACGATATAATTTTTAATTGTGTATCGATACTCGACAACTCCATAATTCAAATAGATGAATTCAAATATACAAAAAACACTAAATATAGGGACACATTAATTTTACCGCGTACACTATTTGGAAAACGCTACTGTAGAGTGTCGCACCGCCTTTATCTTTAGCGATAGGTAGGGGGCCCGTCAAAGATCCTAGCCTGGGGGCCCGCTTCAGGATGTGGGGGCCATGAAGTCAACACACTCCTCCAAAATATCACAAAGGTTGGCTGGTCGTGTCTATCCCAGCGATGGCAAATACGTAGCATGTGTGCCCAACTTGGCACGCTAAAAGGTGTCGATGGCACACCAAAAAAATTAATTCCTTTTATTTTGTTATTATTCAAAATCTCGGAAAATGCGGAAAAATATAAAATCAAAGATATGCGATCTAATCCTAATTGGACTGAAAATTTTGTAAACATGTGAAAACGTATTGAAGAATTGGAATGTCATTGGCTTTCTCAAATTGATGAATCGGAATGCCGAATTGAAAACATATAAATTAAAAAGCATGCCTGATACTTTTATATCTGTTAAAAACTAGCAATCTCGTTGTTGACCATTTTTTCTTGCGCGTACCTACTCATGTGAAAGTATTTTTTTTCTATATTGAATCATGTATATTCAAAGACTAGAAATGGATTGACAAAGGAAGATTCAGCAGCATGTACTGATTTGCAATCAACGATATTGAAACAAAAAACCTCAAACAAAATGTAGTGTTTTTAATAAACCATTTCTTTTATTCAAATAAATAATTCACAAGATTTTGAGAATGCAATACTCCATATATTGAAAACACCTCAGATATATACCCACTAGAAAAAAATATATTTGAAAAAAATACGAAACTCGACAGGATTTGAGCCCGTATAACCATTGGTGTCGCGCCAAACCGTGCATTAACAAATTATGCTACGAGCCTCCCATCTAATGACGACAATTTAAACTAGTATGCCATACATGAAATGCTTATCAAATTGCGTTATTATAGACTATCGATTTTTGTGTATTAAATCAAGGAATATTAATTACCTTAATTACTAACCGACGCCCGGCTCTCGCCAAATATTTTTAGTTATAACGTCTACTTGAACTTGCTAACAATTTTTAATAGACCATTTCTTTTATTTTCAAAGTTTTATGATACGCGGCTAAAAAAATACTACAATAATCATTTCGATCAGTCAATCTAATCCTTATGTAATGCAGTGAGATACACACATGAAGGGGGAATGGGACAACTGGACGCCAGGACAATTGGACGCCGCACTGTCGGAGACACGTATACAGAACGTAGACGAGGAATTTTAATCAGTTTCTATCTACTACTTAGTAGTTTAGATTCATTTTACTCTTAACATAATGTTTTTTATTGCGGATTGAGAATTACCATGCTTTAGGCTTTATATAAAATAAAAAACTCTTTTTTCGTTGGAATTTAAACATAATATGCACGATTAAATCATTATTTACGTGTGCATATTTAAATTCTCACCAACTATTAAATCATAATATAATAATTTAAATATAAATAATAATATTAAATATATATTTTTAAAGTAGCTATAAGTACCTACCTAACGTCTATTTAATTTCGAATTGCGTGGCGTCCAGTTGTCCCGGCGTCAAATCGTCCTAGACCCCATGAAGGCGACCAAACAAGTGAGCAGTAGCTTAGTTTAGTTAAAAGTAATCCGATTCTGTAAGTAACAAAAGTACGGATTTGCAACATGCAACAGAATGTAGCAATCACTTATAATACAATAAAACACTCCATACGGTTCGAATGCCGGGCATAACAAATGCAGGGCAGTCCACCTACCCACTGTTCAAATAAGTAATCCGAAGGAGAGATTTGCAAATCCGAGAGGGGTGACACATTATTCCATCAAGTTTCAATGCAAACGAACACAGTAAATGCCCATTCACATCGGTTTAATTTAAATAATATAGAAGTTTCATTTTATATTAAAATTAAATGTTACTAGCATAAGTATCACCTTCTTCTGCAAACTAGACTACGTAGGTACATACTTAAATACCAAAAATTATACAATTATGAGTGTTGCTAAGTTTCAAAAGAAAAACATAACACACTTAAAGCATAGCACACGGTTTGTCAGAATATGAATTCCATACCGAATTGAAATTCTTGTAACTATATTTATGATCTTATTCTTTAATCATTGATTAGACGGCTTATTTTTTACAATGTAAGGAAGGTGTTTTCCAAGCAAATATAATACAAAATATAGAAAAAGAATAATAAAAGTGAACTTACAGAAACATATTACGGCGCAGACATGGGTAATGATGTAAAATAATCCGCCGTACGTACTGGAACCCGACTGTTGTATCTCGAAAAATGCAGTTTTAAGTTAACTATAGGTACAACTTTTATCAGTGGGTATTCAATTCCATATCTGACAGTGAAATCGTTGGATCTGAATTTTATTTTATTCTGAAGTTACTCACAAAAATTTAGTTTTATTTCTATTAGAATTATGCGTACGCACTGGAGAAGTAAAATATTTACTACGGTTTAGCCATGCCTTGAAACTTTCACCTTTACCAAGCTACATAATAGTATATTATATACAAATGTCGTATGTCAGTTCTATCAGTGTAGTTCCTGGGCTCTTTGTTTTTTTTTTTTTTTTTAATTATCCATACCTTTACCAAGTACTCTATTCATTATTTTATGGCTTGGTTTAGTAAGGTTAAAATCTTTAAGTTCAATTATCTCAAATCTATGATTGTTCACATACAATAGTCTCAGACGGTGAATTGTATAGCTATAGCATCAATCTATCCGTGACAGAACGTCTGTTGTGAGTTCGATTCCCGCGTCTGGAAAATTCAATATATGATTGGACCCAGAGCATGAATCTAATAGCTAGAGCGCACAAACGGTTTGTGTTGCCTGGTTGAGTGAGTTGAAAATAACCATCCTCCTCGACAGATTGACAGATATGATGTACATACCCAATTGGTGCGGTTACCAGCTTACCAGCTGTGAACCCTGACCAAGTCAGATACCCCCTCCAGTTCAATCGATTATTCGTAATCTGTTGTACCTAACCCGCCCAACTAACATTGCTTTGGTCTACTGACCCTTCTTCAGCCTGCAAGCCTCCAAAATGGTACATAGTATCTTCATAGTTAAAATATGAACGCTACACCATTTTTTTCTTAATGGCATCTGCGCATCTATTCTATACACAAGACTGCTTTCGGTCCGCTACGGCAGTTAAATAAGGTAGGAAAGTATCGAATTATTAACACTTATTGTAACAATTACAATAATTTAGTTATAATTGTTACAATAAGTGCTATATTTTAACAGCACCTCTCTTGGCTGTGATAAATTTTAGACTGAGATAGACAGTTTTGATAGTTCAGACGGCTAACGTATTGTAATTGTTAATAATTTGATGCTTTCCTACACTATTTAGCTGCCGTAAAGGCCAAAAGCAGTCTTGTGTATAGAATAGATGCGCTAGTGTTTAATAAATTTTATGAAACTACAAAAGAAAATGTACCTATACCTTCCTGCACAATATAGGTATATTACAGTAACTATTGGTCACTTTGATGTTTCATTCCATTTCCACGTTTGAAGTACATATAAAAATATGCATATAAATAAATTATAGTGTTGATTTTTTGTTGTTGTGTGAATGAGCTTTTTGCGCGCCCTTTGAGTGAATGTTTAAATACAATCGAATGAACTTTTGGAGCGCATAATAAATTAACGACAATGGAAAAGCACATTCGAATAAAAAGCACTGCACCCGATTGGACGATTGACGGAAGAAGAGTTACGAAGTAATAATCATTAAATTCATAATTTATTAACTTACCTACATTGTGAATAATATTGTCCATCGAAATTTTGTCTATTTTTTGATTGACTTGCATAATTATTATATCAACTGGTTTTTGTTTGTATTTTTTTGAAATTAATTAATTTGGCATATCGTTCGCAATCGGGATATATCGACAAATATAGTGTCATATTTTAATGCTAATAATATTATTATCATAGATTCCTCGCAGAACCAGACTGGCTTGGCACAGTTAAATGGTTATAATTATATTTCTAACAGGTGTATTCAAATTATTTAAATAAAACAATTTTGATTGCATGTATGGGTAGGTATGCCATGCACATTTGACAGTAGGTAGAGTATAAGTTTTATAACTTTGCACCTTTTTTGCAGTGTTTACTACACTGATACGCCTTTCTGCCTGATTACCTCACATACAATTAAATCAAATGATATTCACGTGTATTAATATGTGTAGTAATAAGAAAATAAATACATAATAAATACCTATGTAAAAAAAATATTTTTGTAATATTATATTGCGCGATGCGAGATACCAAGATGACATCATAAAGACAGCGGGCCCAAATTGGCTACAAATATCCAAAAACAAGTCCAGTAGGACTCTTTGGAGGAGGCCTTCACCCGAAGAGGGGTTCTTACAAACCAATCAAGCTAATTACTTATCATTGTTTAATTTATAAACATTATCTAATAGTATTATATACAAAATAAAAAATATAAAAAATAATAATAATTCATATTATATAAACTAGAAAATAAGTAGATAATACAATCATAGATAGATATATATATATATATAATAGATATATTCATGGGTTATATATATATATTCATTAGATATAGTCAATTAACTGTCATTTACTTTTGTTTGTAAGAAATAAAAAGGCTTTTTTATTTTTTTTATTTATTATATTACATCATTTTCATCCTAGAGTCGGAGTGCAAAGTTATGAAACGGCAACTCTATCTGTTGCCAACTTGGCTACTCTATCTGTGAATCTGTGTCAAATAATATAAGGCGGCGACGTGTAATAACTGGATCCAGAAATGGTAACCCATAGTTAGATCAAAGGGCTTGAACATAGTCGACATGACAGCCATAAAAATCCAAAGAAATACAATACTATTACTACATCAGTGAATTAACAACACATGAATATACAAAATGGATAGACAAATTGAATCATTAATTAGAATTACACGCAATTGAATAAATATGCAATATTATATTCTATCTATACTCTATCTAATTTCAAATTTAGAATAATGGTAAAAAAAAAATTGATTTATGAACATGAATAATACCTATATAGATATGAAAGAGTTTGACTAACACAAGAGGCTCTCCTTATGAAATATTAGTAGGTACGTACATATTAAAATAACTTAACTTAAATTGTGTGCCATCTCCGTTACTGTATCCTATAATATAATGTTCGGGACTGTCTTATTGATTTAACATAACTTCATAGAATGTGCATTATTTATAATTTTATTTATATTTTTATTAATTTTATTTGCTGATTTCTTTTTTCTTGATTGTCCGTCAAGTGGTAATAATGTAAATTGCAAATTTTTTAACGAATTATCAATCAAATTTAATGTATCATGTTATTAAATATTGATTAATCTTAATTAGTTGTTTTGTGATAGGTATATTATTAAAATGTGTTTATTGCTTTATATTTTTGTTTTATGTTAAGGCTATACTTCAGCTGGGGCACGGTCTAAAACGATCGTGACTACGCGCCGCGAAGATTGTGTAAATGACGCGTGCAGACCAAAACATAATTTGTCATAAAAAGTCAACATGCCTCCATTTAATGTTATGTTTATTGTTCTATTACTAACAATAATAATATATTCATTGACATTTTTTCTTTTTCAAGTAAATGGGTAACGTTTTTAGTCAATTAATTCCCTCGTCGTTATCACAAAACAAATTGACGTGTTCACAGCTCGACTTTCGCTCTCCGATTGCCAGCGAGGCCGAAATTTCGTCGCACCTATAGTTGAGAAATATTATTTGCCGTTTCACTGAAGTATCATCTTAATAATTAAGAATGTTTGGTTTTAGTGTCACTTTAATTATTATGAAATATTAATATGCAACTTGATTCATTTTAATTAATAAGTGTTATTGACATAATATTATTTGAAAAATACTTAAGTACTTACTTAAATGTATTGGTTGATTGTTGTTGTTACGTTTAGAATTTGTTATTAATTATTATAAATAAAAAACTAAACTAAATTATTATAAAAAAAAGCTAAAACCGCAACAATTCGGTTACATAATGAATACTTTGTTAAATTTAATATAACCACTGATTTTAAATCTAAAATTGTGTCAAAACAGTAAAGTTTTCTACGGATCCTATACAAAAACAATTAGGTAGAGCTAATTTAAACAGTAGTTTTTGAGTTTTTTTTCTCGGCTTCACCTGCACAGGCTCCGTCTAGTAGAGGGTTTTCCATCATTGCATAATTTAATTACCTATTTTCCGAAACTGTTAAAATATTTTCTCCACACATTCAGATAAATGTACCTGCATATACGTAGCGATAGCTGATAAGTAGCAGTTCTACAATTGAATAGAATAAAACCTATGGGGAAACATTTCAATCAATGCCACTTTGCATCAAGGAGGATTAACCCTTTTATAGCTACATGGGGTGTTTTGTTACAGTTTGAATTAATAAGTAAACTGCTTTCGAACAGTCATAATACTATATGCAGGTATACAAAATGCACTCATTGTATGGTAATATTTTGTTGTTGTTGTTAATGAAAGTGTTTCACGATTAAAACAGCGCGTCGTCGCAGGTCTTACTTGATTCCAAATGCATCCGAGTAGAATCTCCAGTTGGATAGAAATAATCAAAATTGAGATTTAAATGTGATACATTTGGAATCAAGTCGTCGACGCGCTACAGCTGCAGTGCTGTGTGTATGAGCACTAAGGTAGCGCTCCTGCGAAATGACTGTGCAACGTAGGCGGGCGATAGCTAGGTACTGCTCATAACACAAGGTTATGTTATTTTATTATCTATGGAAATATATATTTAAAGGTCCCTCCTTCCATGTAAACTCGAGTTGAGCGTAGATCTCTCTTGTAGCATTGCTGGAGACTTTCTGTCTAAGTATCTACCTAATATATTGTAGACAATGTATTTTACCGTTAAAAGTTTATAACATTATATGGAAACGGAACTTAATTAATAAATGAAAGTGAACAATGCCGAAAAAGATAACTAGGGCTGATGATCAAAACAGTCATTTTAAATTGCAGATTCATTTGTGACTACTTTATACAGCCAAGGCCATCTACATAAAACACAAACAATTATTGCAAATAATGGTGGGTACGAACCACAGAACAGATAATAAATATAATTCCGATAGGCTATATAAATACAGTAAATTTTGACGCAGGGTTCCTACGAAAATAAACCACGCATTATAGACGTGCAATAGTGTGTGTAACACACCGATATTAAATTAGCGTCAATGCATAAACCGAGAGCACTTGTCAGTATTTGACGTATGACGTATTCTTGACACATGTAGTCTCCCTTACTCGGTTGCCTGCTTCTTCTTGCCCGTTAGGTATTTCAGTTCCCATTATTTCTGAGTTCCCTGGTATGCACCTACGCTATACATATCTACATAATAACAAAACGTCAAAGCAGGCTGCCATCTTGTTTATTGTCGTTATTTTGCAATGCCGATACGTACATAAATTGCTTATTAATTTTTGTGTGGCAACAGATTCAACCACACTAAAGCGTTCTGACATCACCATATCGTTATTTGAACAAAAATATTTAATAGCAATCCTTCCAGGAATAGCCCAAATTCTCGAAAGACATCGGTTAATCAAACAATATACTATAATATTATATGAATTATAAATTTTCAGGCATTTCAGTATAGAGCTATTTGGCATGTGACGTGTTCGCCTCCCTTCCCCCTTCGCAGTGACAGTTTTAAAAGGGGCCACGCTCATGATTATCGAATTATATTACGAGAGGGTGGCCGGGGGAGGGGGTGGAGATGGCTGGAGGCGACCATGCTGGCAAGGGTAATTGAAATGTATACACGAAAACAAGGACATATATTTCAATCTGTCCCCATCTTTTGGCGGCGTAGCGAAGGAAATATTTACGATCGAGAAGAAAAATAACGGGACGCCACTGTTCGGCCACTTAAAATAAAGTTAATCAAAAAATTAACTGAGAAATCTCAAAAAAAATAAATGCTCAGCCGTTTGTTATTCTTCTATATCGATTCAATAGCTACATGGTGTCGTTTCAGTTAGCAAAGGCAACGTAATTTTATTCAGTTTCTAGGAAAGAACAAACATAGATTAATTAATACAAAGCACCAGGTCCCAGCGAAGAAGCAGTATTTTTAAGACAACTATGGGGAACTATCACTAATTCAAACTCAAAGATTTCAAATTGAGGCGAATTTTATACTACTCATTTTCATCAAGTACTGTCATAGGCAACGGTCACTATAATAGTCAGGCCGTGATTTGAAACTATGGTAGTGCTGGTTATTGCTCATACTTTCAATGTAATAGTAAACTCTGTGGAAAATGATGATTGTTACAATATGTGGAAATAAATGGTAATAATTTGAACGAAACAAACGGTTAGAATCAGAGCGTTGGAACGGAACTCGGAGCAGGAGCACGGAGCAGTGGAGCAATGGGGTTTTACCCGGAGCACCTAACATTTGTGGTGCTCCACTGCTCTGGATGTTTTTTTTTATTATTGTAAAATTTTCATCCTAAAATCCAATGAAAATATTAGGTATATTCGACAATTTGCAACACTGAAATTATTTGAAATACGGCAACACTGCCGAGTGATAAATATCCTTATTTTTTTGACAGAAGAGGCAAATAATGAAAGACGATTTGCTGTGGGTATTTTTTTTAAAGTAGAATTTTAATATTTGTATACATATAATACATATTAAAACTTTTTACCCGGAGCGAAGCAGACCATGAAGCGGAGGTGGAGCAAGTATTAGGTCACCGGAGCGGAGCAACTCAAAAAAGGGTACGCTCTATTAGAGTAGATATCTCGAATAGATCTATTTTATTCGGATTTTGCGAGGTTCAGTCTTAGTTATCTTTTCAACTTTTAAGAGGTTAACTAGGAAGATAGCGGCCAGTGGCCTCCGTGCATCAAGATATGACACAACCTCAACTTTTCAAATCTCTCGGATTTGTTAATTTTTTTATGTACCTCCTAATCTCTAAGGGTTTTGCCTACGATGGATTTGACTGTCCTAAGTTATAGGCTTTGTAACATATATTAATTGTTTTTTTCTTGTGTCATCTTCATATATTATGTCATAATTATTAGTTGTATACATAATATATACCTATACAAAATAATCCCACTTGCATTGCATTTCAAATGAAAACTATAATAGTCTTATTCTGTGTTTGCCAGCTACGTTTGGTAGATATAAAATATATTCATTTATTGCGAACAGGTGACTGCATTGCATTCGAAGATAATCCTAGCACTACCATACCAGTAATTCGCAATTCAGTGCCACTGCCTGAATACAGTCAGCTCAGACCCAAAATTAATAAGGCACTCTTTGGCCTGAATTTAAAAATACTTCTGGAGGCAGAGGCAGGCAAAAAATTGATATTGTATTCATACAAAATAGTAACACAAAAAAGCGATAAAATTGTATTGTCAAGTGGCAAATTGAAGTGACAGTGCAGCGCTTGTACATGACAGTTGTTGTCTCCCCCACTCGAGCGAGTAACTCACTTACACCAGTGGAGCAGTGCGATGCGGGGTTGCGGGGTATTTAGGGCAGGCCGAATCGCGGAATCGAGAAGCGTCCATATGTCGCGAAATACACCCTATGGTTATGCACGAATATTCAATAAAAAGCAGCCTCACAAAGATACGTTTACACTAATTTTAAAAGAGTCCAAATAAATAGTAGGTACCTACCTAATAATAAATCAACCCGAGAGGAGAGCGTGACATTCTGCTCGTTTATCGCTAGCCACTGACTTGTTACTCAGGAGTCAGTTTTATACACAAAATCACGTGAATTTTTGATATGCACCTTTCGTGCAATATCCATAGGGTTTATATTTCGACCACATATGTACCGTTTATGTTTATGAAGAAACCCAGTGAGCACTCGGTCTCTGGGGTGCCTCTGGAGGAAACACGTGTACCAAAAACTTCACGTAGAGTTTAACCCACTAAAGAGAGAACGAGCTCGGGATAGAGATCCTGCAATCGGTTATTGAACCGAATAGTCTGTTCAGCAATCTTAAGAAAGTAAGTAGGGTCCGTGTAAGTTGTATGTGACATTATTTAAGTAGAAGTGTTCTCATGTTAGCAGAATAGGACAACACTACTGTAAAAATATGAACGCGTGTCACCTAATTGCAATGTATGTTTAGTTAATTTTACAACCATAATAAACCGAAATAATAATAACCGAAATAATGTTTTTTTTATGAGCATACCCATATGTTTTATATAAACAATAATAATAGAATAGATGAAGACCATGTCACTGATGTGAACGAGAAGTAAAGCAGACATTAACATAGTACCTACACCCCCTTGTTCTATCATGACTATCTGGGCGTGAAGGGAATTGTCTGAATCTTTACGACTATTCTGTGTATGGGTTTATAGCCCGTAACAGCAATCAACATACATAATTCATATTTCTTATACCACCAAAAATATAATAATAGAGTTCTACCAAGGAAACGCCAGTTAAATTAATTAATTAACAAAGAAAATACACATGTAGCCATTATTGAAGAGTGTATTTTCAAAGTGAACTTATTCCACTACTTGACGAAAATGAGTTATGAATGCCAGATGTAAAGGATAAAATTTTTAACAAGTACCTACTTATTTTTTGTATACAAGAACCTAATAGCATTCAATCCAGTAGAAAAATCAACTTCAAAATTGGTGTTAGTAACAAAAGTAACTCTGTACCTTAGAGCTAAAAGTGCGGAAGTCACATTTTTATCATTTTTGAGTTATGCATGCAGAATTTAAATGTGTATTCACGTTCTCTTAAGGGGGGACATGCTCAGCATACGTCAAAATGGAGCTTTAATGCTATTTTCAAAGTATGATCCTGGACATTCCTTATAAGTTGTAGATAATCTATTTACATAATTTTGAAGCCTTATTATCCTTTATATTTATTTTAAACATTTGATGACTGCATAAAGTATTTTTATTACATAAAATAGTATTCTTTTAAACCTCCCGCTCTAATGTTTTAGAATATAGTCATATTTCAGTACGGCCATGTGAAGAAGTGGTGATTTTTTTATATTTATTAATTTTTAAAAGCATTTATAAAACCATTAGTTAAATTTATGTCGACATTATTATAGTGAAATATTTACAATAAAAAATTATATTGATAATCTCTGTGATCCCAAATGTGACACGAATTATGCATTTTATTATTCAAAGAATGGGCAAGATTTACACTAGATAGCCCAATTATTATTATACTTCAGAGCTGAAAGAGCAATTTAAGTCATTTTTGCTTTACGTTGCTTAACATACGGAGTTTGAGACCAAACGGGAGTAGGTATTTTAACTAGATTAGATTAACTATGTTAAAACTGCTCTCCTGCAAAATATTGAATATGTGACTTCCAGGCTTCAATACAAAAAGCATGTATAACATAAACACCGTAAACAGTTTTTTGGCTTTAGTGGAATAAGTTCACTTTGAAAATACACGCCATTATTGACTTTTGCCGTTTTACAGTTTTACTATTTTGTAAATCATTTTATATGGGTCAAGTGTGAACGTGCCATAATGGTCAACCCTTCCGCCAGTGCAGCAGTATGCCACGGTTGACTTATCAATCCTCCGATTCCGCATGTAAACACTTAAATAACATCAAAGCAAATATCGAGTACGCCATGCACTCGATAATATATTAATATAACTTGATTAACGAGGGATAGATAAACCATAAAAAAATATATGCTCATGCCTCACATATGGCGGAGAGGTCGTTTATGGGTCAAACAAGGACACCCGTTAATGATTATAGCTAGAACGCCGAATTTGAGGTAAATGTGGGAAACTCTACATGCGAGTAAAGCGCGAACCAAAATGAGGTGCATGTCGCGAACTAGCACGTGACGTCACAGTAAGCTGCCGCTACGGGAAAACGTGTGTAATGTCGATGTTCTAAGTGTTTAAAATGTTATCAGACTGATGCCCATCCCGTAGCACATTTTGAACCTTTAAACGAACATTGTCAGTTGGCAAAATCTGCCGACATCACTAAAACAACAATGAGGTCACCTCACGCTAAACTGCACTGCATTGGCACCTGCATGACGTTTTGAACGTTTTTCACGTACAAATATACTCCACGGTGAAATGTTCAACGAAGAACTCGTCTTTTGATTAAATGGTACACGAACTCATGTTTCACGTACTGCGCCGCACGAATAAGTGTCCTGCGGTGAACTGATACGTACAAATTTCCGAATACGACCTATCTACGGTTTACATGTATAATATTAGGAAGTCATATTCAATGGAGTTAACGTTATTCAGTTGGTACTTGATAAGACATGGACGAACCTCTACGAATTTGTCCTTCCACCCTTGCGTAGCAAAAATGCAACATTTTCCACCCCCCGATTGGATTGTCGCATTGTTGTCGGTCTGAGCACTTCGCCGGCCGTCATCTAATTCGCATCAAAGTGCCGGAGCGAGTAGGTACTTGCTTCGGCCACCCCTAACAACCGGGGGATGAAGTTTCCATCGTATACAATTATTTCAATGTATCACGGTACAGCGACAGCTAAAATTACATTAAATTAATTTATAATACGAGATTTTTATTAGGTACTCGTATATAATAGCATCAGTAATAAACAAAAATGACAAAACAACTGGGTTTGCTTTGACTTTACATTACTAACCTGTCGCCATACGATAAAATAAATCAATACCTACTTAAGGCTATACCTAATCTGAGGCATGGTCTAAAAAGATCGTAACTATGCGACGCGCGGTTTTAGCTAATGAGGCGTGCCGCACGGAACATAATTTGTCATAAACATTCAACATGCGTCCATTTAGTGTTATGTTTATTGTTATATTAGTAATAATAATAATATATTCATTGACATGTTTTCTTTTTCGAGTACAGGCATAACGTTTTTTAGTCATCTTTACACGATATAAGAATACTGTATACCAGAGGTAAACTACGGTAAATCCAAAATAACAACTTCACAGGAGAGACGAATTTGTGATTTTTGGAACTTTCAACTTGTGGCATTCGTGAATGGAAAAAGATAAAATTTATCAAAACCTTTTTGTTTGTTTACCGCTGTAGTTCGATTATAAGTTTCATCAAAAGAATTGTATGTTTTCTTACTGTTGTTTACCTCTAATAGTTATGGAGTTAAAATGACATTTTTTATTTTTAACTTTTATAATAAGAGTGCTGAGAGCTGTTTACCACGCATGCAGGATAAGTAATGAAGTAACAATATAACAATAACTCCATTTCACGATTTTTGGAGTTACAATAGTTTACATTTGGTATACAGAATATATTCTTACGGCGCCATCACAAAAAAAACGACGTGCTACCACCTCGAATGCCGCTCGGCGATTGGCGACGTATGCGAAATTTCGTTTCACCTATTCTTGAAAATACTCACCCGCGCGCGGATTGTAGGTAATATTTTGATGTTAAAGATCTGATTCCAAAAAAAAAAATAGCTCATGGAATACTATATGAAAAGTATAAGGAAATAGTAGGAATAAAAAATATATGATAACCGTTTTCATATCTTTACAACAAGAGGATTTAAAATATGCCGTTTGTTGTTATTTAGTGTAAACAGGCATTTTGAAAAACGCTGAAGATTTGATGATTAAATCAAAATTTAAAAAAAATAATATTGTTATTTTTCAAGAACATAGTTCAATCTTTCCAAATGATCATAGTTTATTGCATTTATTAGAGTAGTGTGTTCTTTTGGTGCATGTGTATTTGTGATATGAATTGCGATTATATGCCATTTCACTTATACAGTTCCGACCTAGGTACATTTTAGGCATATTTTTTTCGACATCTGAAGCAGCACTCAGGTTTATTTGTGAGTTGAAATTACTTGTATATGGTTCGACCTATAACATATATATGACAAAACAGAACAGTGACAAAACAGAACATGACAAAACAGAAAATGACAAAACAGAACACGACAAAACAGAACAACGATAAATATAACTATGACATTTAAGGAAAAATATAAATGTAATATTGAAATTGTCCTATCTCTATTATGTTGATAAATTTTTAATAACACAGATTTTCAATACGTCATAATAAATCATTTCTGCATTACTAATCGCTAGAAAGCCTCAAATAAACGGGACTTTGCCGGCAAGCTTAGGATATCTCATCTTAATCAATATAATATGTTCAAAATGATTGGGTGACTAGGTACAACGAAATAATGACCTAACCTAACCTAAATAGATTCCACAAACATTAATGTTTCATTTTTCCCCTGGCTGTTCTGTTTTGTCACTGTTCTGTTTTGTCATGTTCTGTTTTGTCCGGTTACCGAAAATGTATATAGGTACATTGATACGATATAAGTTATTGTGTAGTATATTTCTGTGTACCTGTAACAAAACTGAGAGTTAAAATATATTTCCTGAATTGTCAAATAATAATTTAGTCTAATAAATTCTTTTTATTATCCCACGAGAACGTAAATACAAGCAAGCAGATTATTTCGATGGGTGATCATTTTAAAATTCAATTAAATACTTTGACACAATTTGTCCAGAAAGTGTACGTACACCACCCCGCCCTGTTAATGATACGTCCCATTATCGTCCTCTTGTGATGCTCCTGGTCAGTAATATCCTCAATAAGGAGCGCACGAGGGTCGCGGCAGTCACATTATCAATCTGGCATTTGCAACACTCGCTGGATTTGCGACCGAGGCTTGGTTAACGGGGAGAATGCATGAAATCGGTGTTCTGGTCTGTGGAAGTCCGCATACAAATGACACGACGCGATAGCTGATATGTTGCTACAGTTATTTGCGGCATATTGCAAGCATATCTATCAATAATATAGCCGGAAAATTACACGCGCGAGTAAATTCAAACTTATTAAAAAAAGTTTACCTCTCTACTTCTTGTGAAAAGAAGAAAATTAATTATCGCTATACGAAATAACAAACACTATTATTTAAATATGTTAGTTATATTTATTTTGCTTTAGTATGTAAATACTTCTTCCATATTTTATAAAAATCAAAGAACCAGTTTCGTCTTACGATATGACCAGTGTTCTTGGGATTACAGTGGAAAAAATACTAGGTATAATAAAATAACCAATATAGTTAAATTTAAAAAGTTTACAAAACGTACTATGTAGAAACCTATTATTAATTCGTCAAAATTTTATAATAATCAAGACTGGTTTCATAATGGATTTCATTAATGGATCATCGTCAACTGATAGAAAATATAGAATATTACAGCTACATATTACCTATAATAATAATAATAATTAATAAAATAAATTACAAGATAAAAAGAACTTTTTATATGTTTTTAAATTTTCTGTTGAAACATATAAACTTGACTTGACTAGCTTCAACGATCAAAAAAATTTGTACTTGATAGAAATAATATCATCTTGACATGTCATATCGATTTCCATAGTAACGCACGTATATATTAATAATTTAGTTGCTAGGACCCCAGACCACTAGCAACCAATAATGGTGTCGAAATAACTTTTCATACAAAACAGAATTAACTGAAAATGAATTCAATTCTACTTAAAGATGGCTAAAAGTATTAAAAAAATGCATTGGCATCGTGTTCTGATATATTAATCTAAAAGTTTCAAATGTCTAGCTAGTTGGGAAGTTAGTTCGATTAGGATATATAAATAAAAAGGATTTCAAGTTATACACATTTATATTGATATAAAAATCGATGTTTTTTAAAATTAATATAAAAAATATTAAAACTATGAATAATTAGTCAAAAATCTAAGTAAGTAAGGAAGTTAGTTAAAAATCGATTGCAAGATTTGTACCGGACAAAGAACCACCGGACAAATAAGAATACGAGCTAAGAAAAACGTTGTAAAAACAGCTATTTATTGAAGATATCGACAATAATTAAATAAAAGTTATTATCGGTTTAAAAATAATACAATTAAATTTACCGAGCTATCAGAAAATAATTTTATTAAAATTTTTTTTTTGCTATAAATAGCTTCAATATTTTATACTTTGTATCAGTTGATTATGTTCCATTGAAGCGGACGAAATCGGTCCTGATTAATATTAAATTATGTGGACTAAGTACTACATAATCACTATCATGTCATTCAACATTAATTTGTGTGTTGATCACTTTGAGCTTGTCCAAATGACGAGTGTCTCGTCGCGATACGACGCGAGTGCATGTGGACGGCTCAATGAGGTCACATGTACGTGAAATGCGCGCGAGTCAAATCGCGCCATCTTGACAAGGGTTTTGCTTCACATGAAATAGCGTCTGATCATACGGATTGGTGTGTCTTACACACTCTAAGGCCAATCAAATGAGTTACACAAGTGAACTTTAATTTTATCCAAATTTGATTTTGATGATTTGAGTAAAGATAGGATAGCCCTAAAACGAGATACCTACCTATAAAATTACACTAAC
Organism: Rhyacophila brunnea; assembly: GCF_057557595.1. Taxonomy (NCBI): domain Eukaryota; kingdom Metazoa; phylum Arthropoda; class Insecta; order Trichoptera; family Rhyacophilidae; genus Rhyacophila; species Rhyacophila brunnea. The sequence goes on along the minus strand of NW_028232806.1, from coordinate 33,765,479 downwards.
TGTAGGTATATCTAGCTAGACATATCACATCCATCATAATCTATTGGTACCTACCCATCAAGCTAAATATGCGTATCATCATAATATGACAGGCCCGCTACGCTATTTCGGCGGGAGAATTTGGCGCCAAAAGTCTGTGCAAGTACTTATTTTGCGACAGATGCGCAGGAGCACGCGCACAAATAGTGGGTACATAAAACGCAAAAGGGCCCGAGGAGTAGATCGACAATAAATAATTCCACTAACTGCTATAAAGAGAATTATGTACATACCTACTTACAGAGTGCTCTAAAACCAATATTACTATAAAGTATTAATTATCAAAACTAGATATACGGTACCTACTCGATTGTTTTACAGAGGTACACGTAGGTAACTATACGATTTTTCTACAATAAATAGGTGACTCATTCCTTCCTATAAAGGTATAAAGCATGTGAAACACTAAACTGTGGATAATATAAAATAATTACAAGATAAAAAGAACTTTTTACATACCACGTTTTTCAATTTTCTTTTGAATCATATAAACATGACAATTTTACGTATTAATAAAAACTTTTTATTGTACTTGATAGAAATACTGAATAAATATTATAGAATAAGTACAGAAATGTCATTTTGACATTTAATATTGATTTCCATAGTAACGCACGTATATATTAATAATTTAGTTGCTAGGACCCACTTAGCAACCAATAATAGTAAGTAGTAAATTAACGATTTAACGATTTTTTTTTCCGAAACATACAAAAGAGAATTAACTGAAAATGAATTCAATTCTGCTTAAAGATGGCAAAAGAATGCATTGTCGTCGTGTTCTGATATATTCTAAAAGTTTCAAATGTCTAGCAAGTCGGGAAGTTAGTTAAAAATCTTGGACAAACAAGAAAAAATTTGTACTGCACAAGAAAAAACCTGTACCGGACAAACAAGAAAAATAATAAAATTAATTAATTAACCTAATAAAAACGTGGTAAAATACGGTGACTAATTGTTGGTAAATTAATCTAAGCTCGTGATCAAGAAATGGACAAAAAGTATTAAAGGCACTATACATGAGAGAACACAAATAGATTTTGTCATTAATTAAATTTACATGACATTCTGTGCATAGGACCCCTAACCTAAACCACAAACTCATAAACTCATATTCTTTCTATTCGTTGTTCACGACTAAAGATTAGCTTTTCTCAACCTCTGCAAGCCGCGTGGTGGATGCTATCGGTTTCCCAGTTAATATCTTTACTTGGTCACTCCATCTCATCGGTGTTTGCCTTCAATTTCTTTTACCAGGCATATTGCACAAAACAAATAATCTTTATAAACTTTTTGGGCCACGGCGAACAGTTTGTCAGAAGAATCTCACAATGTGATGCAGGCACACAGGACGAGCTCTCGCTGATACGCAGCTCGTGAAGTATCGAAGAATTTGCTTTATGTTCCGTCTAGGACACCCTCAACAGTCATCGCCAACACTACATTATGAATACGCCAAGCATTTTCTATTCCTTGGCTCAAAATGTCCAATATTAATGACAATGGAAAAACTCACGTCCGCACCAGACATATCTTGAAATATTACAATTTTCACATTGGTCATAGCAGATTTGGCCATAGTCATTCTACGTTTCATAGGCTATATCATAGAGGTATGAAATAAAAAGAGGGGCAAGAAATCGGCTTTCTCATACAACTGAATGAAGCAAGCCAACAATAGCCGACAACCTACGAGAAATAGCGACGCGATAAAAAATTCAGGGCATCACGGAGGATTTACTTTGGTCATTATAACGTCCCAATATAATATAATGTTAACGCGGAAATTTTGCCACGAATTGATTAGCAGCCCGCCTCACCATACTTTTTCACCATACTAGCCTGCTTCACCATACTTTCATATAACCTGCCGCCCCTAGGGCTATATGGTTCTAAAAATATGTTAATTTTACTTATAAAATAATACGTATTTTATGAACCCTACTCAGTATTTTTGGCTCACACTGCATTTATAATACTAAAATCGAATGCTGGGGACATAATTAAATACAAACACGAATAATCTCCCCTTAATGTTTGTCCATTTTTTTATTTAGATATATTTATTTAATTCGAATTGAAGGGGGCTCGGTGTGTTTAACGAGCTTCAGATGAAGACATAAACAACAAAAATTGAATTAATCGAAATTATATGATTTAATAAAAACAAAATAGGAAGGCATGCACATAACTGTACCCATTGCGATATGATACCAATGACAAATGAGGTAGCCAATATCGACGGATTTAAAATAACTCACATAGCGTAGTTATTAGATAATCTCTCCAAATTCAGTACTTGGGTCGATAAGTTGCTGGAAAAGCTTCGGCTGATGGCGTTCGAATGACACTCAAGCTTTTGGGTAGAAATTTTCTAATAGGTGTGCATGTATCTGAGACTTTTACATGTTACGTATTTTAAAATGACATTCAATAACGTTGAAATAACATTTCGTACGTATGATCTTATTCTTTCCATTTCTTTGCCTACATTTAGTGCATTGGATTGAATTGTATTACTGAGAGCCGAAGAGTTTAGACCATAACTATATGAACATTTTGTATTAATATCTACAATTTATGTCTATTCCACAAAGTTTTTTAATCAAATTGGTAGCGATGGAAATATAATATTCTGCCTGTTGGCGCATTGAAACGATAGTTTATACCCACCATCATCAGTCAGGCAGATAAAAACAATACAAGAAAATAGTAATCCCGGTAAATGAATAATTTCTTTACAAGTACCTATGTAATATGTAAATACAAAATGTTAAATAGTTGATTGATATTGACTCTTCGGCATGGCTCCCACATCCTAAAGCGGCCCCCCCGGTCAGGATATTTGGCGGGCCCTCCTACCTATCGCTATATTTGATGGCATGTGTCACGCACAACAGAAGTATTTTCAAATTTGTGTTAGAAGTAGAAGTAAGGGCCTTAAGTTTATTTTTTAGCGATTTCTACTAATTGAATTATGGAGTTGTCGAGTATCAACACAAAACAATCAAAAATTGCATCTTACAACTATTTTGAATGTTAATAACCTCCTTGTGAACAAGCGCCGCAGGCGACTTTGTTTTACTATTAGAGCAAATTAATAGTAGCACTCAAAAATCAATGACTAATTTCAGAGCAATACCCATGCCAATTCACATTTTAAATACAACTGATAATATTACATACCTAGAGCCTGTAACGAGTGATATTTCAGCAGGGAAAAAATATTTAAATCCATGTGTCTCTTTTCAAAACACAAAATTTGCTACTTGTTGGCTAAAAGAGCATGCCATACATCTCTCTCGAAAAGGCGACAGACCGTAAGTGCAATATGCACTAACCCTCCTGCTCGATGATATTCAACATCACTTCAAGTTCAATACCATACCAATACTCAACACTTCAATGGAAACAATAGAATATTGCCGCTTTTAAAAATAGCATGAAACACTTTTAATTCTTTTGTGGTGGTACAGTCTTGAGTGGACATTAACCGGCGCAGACTCTACATTCTTAAATTGGGTGGATCACGTAAAATTTTCATAAAATTCGATTTATTTGTTTCAGTGATTAGATAAAACAGATTTCTATATTGTGTGTTAATATCACAATCGTAGCTCTACAATTTTTCGCATAAATGGCGATATTAGTATTAATAAGACATAAAATCGAATGTAAATCATGTCCTTTTTGACAGGTTCCTTCAGCCTGAATATAGGTACTTTATGTTTCGACTATTTATTGAAATTGATCCATAAAAAATGGTAAGTATTATATAAGTAGTGAAAACATTCGTGAATTTTACAAAAGGAGTTTTAACTTTAGGTCCAAATATCTCGGGATCTATTTTGAAGGACTTGATCCATAATTATTGTGAGCCATCCAATTATCAGGTTACATGTAAATTGTACGTAAAACATTTCACTGTGGCACAGTTCACCGTGAGCTTTCTTATCGGAAAGAGATAACCGTATACTATACGGTCTCCAATTTTATTAGATTCAATATAAACATTAATTCAATTTTCATAGCTGATTTTGGCAAAATTCATGAATTCAACCTAACCTAACTAACCTAACAAATAATCCAGTATATCCGCTATTTTCAAAAATTGTTTGCTACTGGCTTCCTGTAAAGTGTAAACCGACAAGAACCGTGTTTTATTTGGACATGAATTTTATGTCAGTAGGTACTATATGACCCAAAGAGGTTGGACGGTCTTTAATACACGGCCATTTATATTTCCGATACAACATTTCACGATGAAGCGTAATACGGCGAACTGCATAACTACCTACAAGTTTTCGGACATGCAATTATCGACCCCTAACTACTCCATTCTCGACTTTCTTCGTAATTCGTATTGAAAATATATTTGCTACGAGTACCATAATTCAGAACATTTTATGGTATCTACTTGTATGATAGCCCGACGCCACGCTCCGAAACCAATGGTTATGCTGCACCGCACGGCCGTAGTCATATAAATGTATATATATTTTTTTAATAATATGAGAATTATGTCGAGAATGATTTCTTTGTGCCTTGAATTTGAGGACTTACCTACGACTACTGAAGTGGGGAGTAAGCTCATGTTAACGCACGCGTTTGAACATGTACCGAACCGGTTCCGGTTTTCGGTTCAGTTCCGGTTTGAATCCCTGATTACAATACACAATGTGGGGTCAGAGAGCGGAGCGAAACGAAAACACGCCCGCACTCAATGAAGTCTAACGCCGTACCTAAACTTTTTTCAACAGAATTCCTACAAACAAAAGTCACCGCACGCCACAGACAAGTTTTATTTATGTTCTTCAAAACAAAGGCAAAAATACTACGTTTCTAAAAGCTATTCCGATGTGAAGTGGACAACGTGTCATATAAACGACAATCGAAATATGAAAGAGCCTTTTCAACGTCAATTAATCGAACTCCAATACAAATGTAACAAAGAAATGCTTTGTTTCAAATGCACTTCAATGGGCATTGTGAGACATTTTTAGCGGTAGGAATCAATTTGTATTCTTATAGAACAGGGTTTGCGAACCTTTTTACGTATACGCGTGCCAAAATTTCCCAAATATTATTTTTCAACTGTCGCGCCGAGCAGTTTTTCACGGGGGGGAAAGTCACTTTTTTCAATTATGCCATACATGTCCACCAATTTTAAAACTGTGCCATAATTATTACTACTAGGTCCACCAAGTTTTTGTTTCTTATTTGGTGCAGTCATTTTTTTGTGGGTAGAATGAGATTGTTTGTTAATGTATTAATTAGTTTGGTTCTTTACGCACAAATTGACACCAGAGTTGCTCCGATCAGATGAGACATTCTCTCGCTACAGTGGTCTCAAACATTGTAAATCGATCAAAATTATAAGTTTGCGGTGCGGGATCCCCCGTCGCCTGATGAGGTTAGTGCGATAATATTATATGTGACGCATAATGCCTTAGGACCGACCTATGTAATAATATATTTAGATTAAACGTAATGCTTATTCTTCAAGAGTATTTGCTTGATATTTTTTGTACAATGCAATCTGTCATTTATTATTATTAGGTATTTTTCTATATTCAAACGCGTGCCATATGTTCGCCACGACTGCTATAGAATATAGACATTAAAATGCAAATTAGTCGACTAAAGTCTATTCAGCCTAGACAAGTAAGTTCTTAATACTTTAAGATTATACTTACTCACTTTTCTTAAACTTTCTTTTAGGTCATGGACAACATTATTATCACGAACGATACCACATGTCAAATATATAATACCTACACCTATACAGGAATATAAAACATAATATGTTAAATGTTTTTAAAAGAACTCACCTGACGAGATCTTGTATCCTGGGTGCGACAGCTGCGGTGGCGTGCCTCAAGGCTGAGCACAGGACCTGCTGCAGGGAAGTTGCCAGCGGACACGGAACTCCTGAAGTTACCGATATCTAAAGAAAATAAACGAATAAGACGAACATTATTAAACAATGATTTAAAGATGAACGGTTTCTAGAGTCAATAATTTGGTATTCACTAGGGATGGCAATTAGGATTTGATCGACGTGCCAAAATAAGCCGATTTTTTTTTTTAATTCGTGGCACGTGCCATTCTTTTTTAAGTATATCTACACAATATGATATAATCTAAATCACATTTATTGAATATAAAGAAAAAACAATTAGGTAGGTAGGTACATTGGTAAGTATTATTGTTTACTGAATATATAAAAAAATGATACACATAAATGAAAGAAAATAAGGAAATATAAAAACATTTAACAACACACTAATTTTTGTTTGACGTTTTTTGTTTCATGTTATTTGCGAGACTTTTTATACCAGGCTGATAATATGTCGTTGATTGCAAATTAATACATTCTGCTGAACCTTCCTTTGTCAACCTATTTCTAGACTTTGAATGTGCATGAATCAATATAGAAAAAATACTTTCACATGAGTACGTGGAAGAAAAAATGTTCAACATCGAGATTGCTAGTTTTACAACAAATATAAAAGCATCAGGCATGCTTTTCCATGTTTTTAATATTATGTTTTCAATTCGGTATTTCGATTCATCAATATGAGAAAGCCGTTGACATTCCAATTCTTCAATACATTTTCGCATGTATTATAAGTATTTTTAGTCCAAATAGGATTAGATTGCAAATCAATAATTTCCATTTCAAAATTTTCTAGATGCATCCAATCAAGAGGGTAAGAAAAGACATTTTCCATATTGAATATGTCTGGATAGTTTATGCAGTGTAGGTGTTGGCTGCGAAACAAACATTGGAAACCAACCTACGTGAGAGCAAGTAAAATTCTTTTAATAACAGAAGTAATCTTCTGGCTAGTGATAATGAAAAGAAATTAGGTATGTTTTGTAGAAAGATGGTCGGAAAATACCCGTTTGAATAATTATCGAAAGAAAAATAGTTGTATTTTATTAATATGTTTAAAAAAGACATCGAAGAAATTTCTTCTGTAGGTATACAAGGTTGTAGGAAACTTAGGTAGGATGAATATTGTGTTCTTTAAAGTTTTGTTACCAATTGAAAATATTTGTCATGATGAAACCGGATATTGTGTTAAAATAATTAATTAAATCCGGAAAAGATACGTAACTTGAACATCGCAGTGTTTGTTTTTTTATATGTACTTAGTACCTATATAGCTTTGTAGGTATAGACTTGTATTGGATGTATATCTCAAAAACATCAATGCCAATCCAGTCAGAAATGAGTTGTTATCCAAAAAGAGAGAAGAAAGAATAAAACGAGGGCAGGCAGTCAGGCAGGTAGATACGGAGCGGCTTAAAAAAGTTCGGCCGATAATGCGCCGAGCTTTAATATCGTTTTCCCTCAAGGCTTCGCGGAGACCTCCCCAAAAGCTTTCAAGCTTAATGCACTCCCCCGCCCCCTATCTGCCTACCGCCTTCCCTGTCACTCGTGCTTCTCTTTCTACCATTACAACCCCCAGGAGCGTATGATGCAGCGTCCGCGGTCTAATTGAAAGAAGTAATAAAAGGTTTTTATAATATTCATACCCTTCTATCGTCTCACACGTAAAAATTGAGCTCCTTCGGTCATGCCTTACTTACCTATCTCACGGTTAGCTACAACGTAATCACACAGGAGGATCGACCACTGGCTAAAGAAAGACATTCGTAAGATATTGCCTTGCAACACTTTTACGTTTTAACAATCTTAACAACGAATTAATTTCATAAATTTCAGTTTCTAAATCAAGTACGTGTAGCAAAAGTTCGGCAATAATTTATCTAATTATTGAACAGGTCCATTTTGGGGAGGAGTGATCATTAATAGCGTCGAAGGAAGGAGGTCGCGAGCCGACTAAATTAACAATACCTGTTAGCGATCAGCGCAGGATCACTCAGATTGTAGGAGTTTGATGGTAATGATGGTAATCTTCAGTAATGAGGTAAAGGGTATGAAGAATAATAGCCACTTGCAATATTGAACACATTGATACGCAGAATGGACATTAGACACATATACGTACTTTGCTTACTCTATGATTAGAAAATTATGTAGGTATAAACATAAACGTTTAAAAAAACCGAACAATTAAATATAATATCTGTGCATCAATTTATGATTAGTACCTACTAAAGTTCATCAGAAGAGTTAGAACCTTTGTGTTGTCCTTGTAAACCGAAAAAAATCTCCATGCCCCCTTATCAAAATTTTATAGTTAGGTACCTAATAAATTCTGGAAAAAAATAAATTGCTTCAAATAAAAAATGCAAACAGGCAATACTATTTTTAATTTAACTTTCGTAAGTAAATAATATATAATAATAATAAATGCTACTTTGGCCTGTTAAGACATTTTAAGTCCCGCATACTATCTCGCCGAACTAAAAGCACTCTTTACAAGACACTTGTAAAGCCAGTGCTCACATACGAATCGGCAACCTGGACACTAACTCTGCGAAATGAACGAGCCCTGAACATCTTTGAAAAAAAAAATTTCCGCCGTATATATGTACCGATCAGGGATGGCACCAATTGGAGGAGAAGATATAATGCTGAGCTCTACGGGCTGTACGAAGAATGCAGCGCAGTTCAATCGACTAAGATTGGGAGACTGCGATGGCTAGGTCATGTGCACCGTTTGAATGACAATGAACCGGCAAAGAGAGTGATGTCCAGCAATCCAATAGGACGTAGAAGAAGAGGGAGGTCAAAGATTCGCTGGTTGGATGGAGCTGCCAGTGAATGCCGTATTCTGGGGGTACCAAATTGGAAAGCGGCCACACTAGATAGGGACAGGTGGAGGGAGCGGTTGGAGGAGGCCACGACCCACACCGGGTTGTCGCGCCCCTGATCATGATGATGATGATGAAGTAAATAATATATAGGTAAATTATGTTACAAGTAGGTACAATTCAGAAGAAAGTTAGTGCGATCCTTGTGCTATGCTTCGTCTTCAAACAAGTTTCAAGACAACCTTTTTGTCCCCCAAAACATTCAAATTACCCCCGGGGCGTACGCCCCTCGTTGGGAAACACTGCACTATACCTAAGATTATTGATAGTATAATTAATATAGCCCCATGTTAGAGTTATTGCTAAATCACCAGTTTAAATTAAATTAAAAGCTTTGGATGTGGATTTGAATTACACATAAACGCAAAAATCACTTTCAATATGTAATTGATCCAGAGCAAGGACATAATGAGTAGAACGAACGACTAAAACCATCCCTCGTCAAAGGGTGAAACCGTAGTGAATTTATTAAGCTTAGTCTAACCACGTATATTTAATTAAGTACATACATAGATTAGAATCATATTATGTTTTACTTGGAAAGGCCTGCCTACAGTATAGACTTATAGAGATACCTTCCCGTAGAGGCCCACGCCCTACACCAGTCAGGCTGATACCCATTGATCCGGCCCGTAGGCACTCTAGCCGGCGTAGACGCGGCGTAGAGGGCGGAAAGACCGCAACGTGGATTATCGTATTTCAGCAGGTAGCTACGATGCCCGTGTACACCATTCGCTGCTTACTACCTGACGTAGATGGCTAGCTATCTACGTGCCTGATGCTATATAAGAGTTCGCAGTGCGCTTTTATGTAACGATGCGAAACAACAAGATTTTCTTTTGCTTAATATGTATTTTTAAAACAACGAAACGTGTTCCGTAAACATATTAAATACATATATAATTTTGAAAACACTTCTGAGAAAATATAATTATAACCAATAGAAAAAATCTTTTTGAAAAAAGTAAGACACCCCGCAGGAATCGAACCTGCATCTCTCGGGTATCGCACATAGTCCACTATGCTAAAGGAGTCATACTTAATTACGACAAATTTTATTTATCGGCTTTTGTATTTTAAACCAAAGTAGGTAGTACTTTGATTACTAACCGACGTCACGGATCACTCGGAACGTGCTCACAGGGCTCTAGTCTGGAGGTCGCCTAAAAAAGTCGCCTGCGGCGCTATTTTATAAGCGCCGTATTCTAATCCTATACATATTATATTCGAACGTACATATATTTTTTTAAATTTTCACAATATAAAAACACAAGAGGCAATAAATATACTATGAATGCCTTCGCTCTAAATAACCTAATGACTAGATAGTTATTTTATTATTTAAAGGGGTAAAAAATATTGACAAAACTGAACTAAATTAAAATAAAATTAGAAGATAAAAAGAATTTTTTATACCTATACAACGTTTTTAAATTCTGTTGAACCATATAAACTTGACTTGACTAGCTTAAACGATCAAAAAAATTTGTACTTGACATGTCATGTTGATTTCCATAGTAACGCACGTATATATTAATAATTTAGTTGCTAGGCCCAGACCCCTAGCAACCAATAATGGTGTCGAAATAACTTTTCAAACAAAAAAGAATTAACTGAAAATGAATTCAATTCTACTTAAAGATGGCTAAAAGTATTTAAAAAATGCATTGGCATCGTGTTCTGATATATTCTAAAAGTTTAAAATGTTTAGCTAGTCGGGAAGTTAGTTCGATTATTCGATATAAATAAAAAGGATTTCAAGTTATACACATTTATATTGTTATAAAAATCGATGTTTTTTAAAATTGATATAAAAAATATTAAAACTATGAATAATTAGTCAAAAATCTGTAGGTACGTCAAAAAATAGAAAACAATAAATATGACTATAAGCTAATATGTAATAATAACGTGGGACCCTGCACCAAATTCACATTTTATAACATTTTTCTTAAATTGTAGGTTTATCTTTGACTTAAAATAAAAAATATTTTTCTTTTTAAAGTTTTCAGATACATATTTATTAATTAATAAGTTGAAATCGTAAATTATCAAAAAAATCTCAAATTGCAAGCTTCGTATTTTCCCGCTAGGTGCCTCTTTAAAAAAGGCTCAGTAAAGGCATCACCTTAATTCAAATGGATGTTTTAAAAAAATATACAACAAAATACACTAAATATACACATTAATTAATTTTACCGCGTACACCATTTGGAAAACGCTACTGTAGAGCATCACACTGCCTTTATCCTTAAAGATAGGTAGAGGGGGCCGCCAAAGATCCTAGCATGGGGGCCCGGTTCAGGATGTGGGGGCCATGCGTACAAGTTTCCGGACACGGATTATTCGGGAGATCCATAAATTGTCCGTGAATTTCTATTTGGTTCGTCATAAAATAAGGCGCTACTTAAACATCTTTGCTTCTATAATAAACGTGACAGGTTGTATCTGACGTGTGATAATAATTGATAGTAATATTGTTATTACCTAATTGTGATTTCCGATAGGGCAAGATAATGAACCCTCGAAGGAGTTGGACTATCGATGTCGTCAAACAAAACTGTTTATTTTCCATTATTGGTAATCGCGAGCAGATACCATGTTATTTGCGGAGCACTCATGAGCTCATCTGTTGGATAATATTCCTGGAACAGGTTGGAGGAGAAAAATGCTTTCATTAACCTATTCGTAAACGGAAAACAGTCATATTATGAATTTAATCATATACTTAAACAAATTTTAGCTTATCATGTCTTAATTTGAGTTTGAGTTCTAGAATGACGATTCATTTAGATCAGGGGTTCACAAAGTGTGTCCCGCGAGATTTGTGTTAAATCGGTTTCATTTTTTTTACAACGTTTTTATTAGCTCGTATTCTTGTTTGTCCGGTGGTTGTTTGTCCAGTACAAATCTTGCAATCGATTTTTAACTAACTTCCCGACTAGCTAGACATTTGAAACTTTTAGAATGTATCAGACACGATGCCAATGCATTCTTTTAATACTTTTAGCTATCTTTAAGTAGAATTGAATTCATTTTCAGTTAATTCTGTTTTGTATAGAAAGTTATTTCAGAAAAATCCGTAAAAAGTAAAAGATTATTATTGGTTGCTAAGGGGGTGGTCCTAGCAACTAAATTATTAATATATACGTGCGTTACTATGGAAATCAAAATGAAATGTCAAAATGATATTTCAGTATTCTATATTTGTTTGTTTTTTATTTATTTCATATTATCAAGTGCAAGTTAGAGCATATTGAGCATAATAATTCAACAGAAAATTTAAAAACGTAGTATATAAAAAGTTTTTTTTATCTTGTAATTATTTATTCTTCATATCGAATATTAAAAATTGCATTTAAAATTAAATATCCTCTGGCAAGAATGAACGGTCAGACACTTCGATATTTGTGTATGCATATGTGCGAAGTGCTGTTCCCGTAAAAATGCAGTTTAAATGAATAGATTTGCAAGTGAACGTGGAAGCAAAAGCATCTTATCGTGAATTTAATTGAATAATTCTACAAAGGACTTTCACTTGAGGTATATCCAAATATAGTTAAACATGCTCATCAAATGGCTTCTTTATTTGGCAGTGCCTATATTTGTGAAAAAACATTTTCTACAATGAGCATTAATAAATTAAACTTAAGATCAAAATTAACAGACAACCATATCGCATCTGTTTTGCGTATTCACACCACAAAATTTGAGCCTAGATTGCAGGATTTAGTTTCAAACAAACAATTGCATTAATCACATGGTGACAAAATTTAAATATTATTTTTTTATATTAATAAGAGGAATAATAATGTAGGCACTTAATTTTAGTTTTAGTAAGAGATATATAACAGGATGAAATATTTTTTTATTTTTTTGCCTTGTGTTTTCTTAAAAACTGAAAATATTTACAAAAGAAAGGGCAGCCCGCCAAATATTTTTGATTTCAAAATTGTCCCTTTGACGAAAACGTTTGCGAACCCCTGAAGATCGTGTGATTAATAGAGCTTTTCGATTCTCAGGAATCGACATTTGAGGAATATTTGATTCATAAAAAGGGTTAGGTTGGTTTTCTCGCGCGGGATCAACGGTCAATCAAATAAAAATAATTGTTAAAGTCACTGGCACCTAAAATACTTACCTATAGTACGTTCTTTTTTTCGTATGTATATTTTATAGATCTCATGAATGTGGTGAAGAGTTCTCGAATTTTCTAGAATTCTCGATTGCAATCACTAGATTAGTTATCAGTAGCGATTTTCTGTGAAGAATACGATGAGATTGATTTAGTAGAGTTCGAAAATTAAACATTACGCATGCACATCACCTTAATCGATGTTCAAACTGAATGCACCTACGGCCGTAGTCGTCGTCCGACGCAGGGAGCTGAAATTTGGGAGTGCCTTTATGGGGCAGTACCTACAGCTACTTACTTATCACGATGTTTACGAAATGTCGCCTGAGTTAGCTTGTAACTATTGTAGACTAACATTTTACATATCGAACAATTCATTGTATACCATGTCCGATCCTAATAAGATCATATCGTTACTGTTTTGGCAGAAGACACTAAATCGAAAAAATGTCATATTGAGTTAGTTATACCAAAATGTTCACATAAACAGTCTTTATTTTAAAGTCATCCTTTTTACGATTACTTAATAAACTCACATGATAGACCATTTCAAGCATTTTAACAACTTCAAAGTCAAATTACTCAAAACTAGTATTCTCCAGTTAGTGTGTACCTACCTACTGCCAGAACAGAGACGATATGGGCCTAAGTTTGTATTAACAGATTTTGTTTTTATGAGAAATGGATGTCAGCCGCTTCCTCAACATGTTAGGTCCATATTCTGACTCATACACAAATTGAAAAACAATATGTGTATTTGCCATACTCAAGGATTCGAACCTGGGACCCACGACGCTATAGAGACAGACCGACGCTTAAGCCGCGCGGCCATCGTGGGTTATAATTACCATAACAATTCATTTAGATTATTTTTATTTTTTTTATTATATTTAATTACAATAAATCGCCACGTAGTATTGAAAATACAGTGGGCAATTTAAGAGTAGGTATAATAATATTATATACCTATATATTTATACCTACTTCAAGGATTATTTTAGACTTAAAAACTGCAACTGTATTGTATAAATTTGATAATATAAAAATTGATAAGTATAGTAAATAAACAGATTGAGTGTTTATATACAGAATTGCAACGAAATAGTTGGCCATGCAGACGCGCAGACCCAACCCGATCCAACGATCAACGCCAACCGTCGTGGCGAACGTTTTTATGCAATTATGTGCAATTGCAGGCAACGATTCAATCGCGTTGGTCCTTGTTTTTGTGTTATTTTTTAGTGTTGCTATTATTAAAAATATAGGTTGACCGAAAACTATTTTCTACGTTAGATTGGTGGCAACACTGAACAGTATCCCCGCACAAATTTACGTCAAAGCTGAGCTGTCAAACCTAGTGGGCGGTGTTCAGATATTTTCGTACGTTCTCGGCAATCTTCGCTTGGATCGGGGCGACGGAAAATAGAATTTATCCCACTTTAATCACGACCGCTCCCGATCCTTGAAAACCATAGAGAATAGATTTTGACAGTCGTGGCAGATGATCGGGCCAGACGCAATCTGCCAATGTAATTTGAGCTTTATAACCGCGTGCCATACTAAACCTATGATTTCTGTTCATGGAAATATATTTTCACAAAATATATTATAAATTATAAGTTATAAGCATCTGATCGTATCCGTTTATATAGGCATACACTTATACTTACAAACTTAGTAAAAAATATATTTTCATGAACAGAAATCATAAGTTTAGTATGGCACACGGTTCTAAACCGCATATGGTTTCGATCTATGAATGGCCTCTTAAGCTAATCAGAGAGTGTTATATTTTAGATTTTTTTCATAACGATCGATTCGTCGCACTACCATTCCTATGATCTTGACGTGCTTGAATACAAAAAAAAACAATTAGAGATATCAATCAAAATATATGAAAGTACCGAACGTGTTAAAACCTATCTTTCCCAACAAAACAGAAACATTGTCAATGTTACAAAAAATCTGTCGTAATTTTTGTGTAGATAAAAAAATACACTGTTTATGATAATAAATCGGTACCTACATATTTGAGTACACGTTACCTTAAGCCCTTTTTATCACTGTTATCAGCTGGTTATCTATAAAACAGGTAGGTACCAACAAAATAATAATGTAAAGGTAAACTAGACCAATGAAACATAATCCCATAATGGAAAAGATTCATCGTTATGATTTATTAGCACTCAAAACACATAATCCACGTTATTGACTTTATAAATGGTTACACTAATCTACTCTCGTAAGTAGAAAACTGATTAACATAATATATTAACGTGTAGGCAGGTGACTAGCATCATCAGTGACATGTAAGCCCGTCATGGATCCTGGACTGATCAAGATGTTTTTGTCAAAGTTATTTCCCAATATTCGCAGTATCTACAATCTATATACAGTTCACTCTCGATTAGGGAATCCAATCCTAAGCCAAAATCTTGATCCCGGGATTACAATTTGACAATCCCGGGATTGGCATTTTTTCAATAGTTAATATTATTTTTTTATAAATGTACAAATAACGTTGATAAAATTGGTTAAAAATAAATCTAGTATAATTTATACTATGGCCTTTCCGCTTCATAAATCTTATTAGTCAGCCAAATATGAAACTGTCGTAAAACGTATGATATCAATAATATTATGGTGGAATCATTTTATTCCGATTTACTGTGGAGCATTTAATTACTTCTTAATTACCACATTTAAACAACATGCTAATTATATCTAATGCCCCCCTAATCAGGACATAACAGCTGTGGCGTTCGCGCTGTAAGGATTAAAAGTGTGAAGCATTTTTTTCCAATCTTTCTCATTTTTATTAATTTACTAGCTGAAGTACCCGGCTTCGCACAGGGTCGCTTCGTGGTTATATTTATCTTAGATATTTGAAAAATAATAAGAGGTAATTATTTTTTTTATTATTAAAATATCTGTGTAATACAATATGGCGATATGAAAATAATTCTAATAGGAGTAAAGGTCAAACATAAGAACACTAAATTAAAATCGAATCCAAAATATGAAAACGTTATTAATGTTATTAATATGTAGTAAAAAAAAATCAAAATTGGATGGGACAAACAAACTACAAACTTTGTATGTTATATAATAATAATTTAGAAACCTTCGTAGGTGTGCGCACACAACTGACAAAAGTTTCATCGCAATCGGATGAATGGTATAGGAACGCATACGAATAGTAGAAGAAGATGATTTTCTAATTCAGAAATCTTCGTGGGCATGCGCATGACAACTCACCAAAGTTTCATTGCAATCGGATTAATGGTATAGGAACGCATACGAATAGAAAAAGAAGAAGATGGTTGTACTAATTCAAAAACCTTCGCGGGCGTGCGCACAACAACTGGTCAAAATTTCATCACAATCGGATGAATGGCATAAGAACGCATACAAATAGAAGAAGAAAAAGATGGTTGTACTAATTCAGAAACCTTTGCGGGCGTGTGCACAACAACTGGTCAAAATTTCATCACAATCGGATGAATGGCATAAGAATGCATACAAATAGAAGAAGAAAAAGATGATTGTACTAATTCAGAAACCTTTGCAGGCAAGGGCACAACACTTGATCAAAATGTCATTGCAATCGGATGAATGGTATAGGAACGCATACGAATAGAAGTAGAAGATGATTTTCTAATTCAGAAATCTTCGTGGGCATACGCACGACAACTCACCAAAGTTTAATTGCAACCGGATGAATGGTGTAGGTAGGCATTCGAATAGAAGAAGAAGATGATGGTTGTACTAATTCAGAAACCTTCGCAGGCGTGCGCACGACAACTCACCAAAGTTTCATTGCAATCGGATCAATGGTATAGAAACGCATACGAATAGAAGAAGAAGAAGACGGTTGTACTAATTCAGAAACCTTTGCGGGCTTGCGCACAACAACTGGTCAAAATTTCATCGCAATTGGATGAATGGTATAAGAACGCATACGAATAGAAGAAGATAGAATAGAAGAAAAAGAAGATGAAAATGGTTGTATCAATTCAGAAACCTTTGCGGGCGTGAACACAACACATAATCAAATTTTCATTGCAATCGGATGAATGGTATAGGAACGCATACGAATAGAAGAAGAAGAAGATGGTTGTACTAATTCAGAACTCTTCACGGGCGTGCTCACAACAACTGTTCAAAATTTCATCGCATCGGATGAATGGTATAAGAACGCATACAAACAGAAGAAAAAGAAAATAGTTGTAACAATTCAGAAACCTTTGCGGCGTGAGCACAACACTTCATCAAAATTTCATTGCAATCGGATGAATGGTATAGGAACGCATACGAATAGAAGATAGAATAGAAGAAGAAGATGGTTGTACTAATTCAGAAACCTTCGCGGGTGTTGGCACAATTACTGACGAAAATTTTATTGCAATCGGATGAATGGAATAGGAACGCATACGAATAGAAGAATATAGAATAGAAGAAGAAGAAGAAGAAGATACGAATAGAAGATAGAATAGAAGAAGAAGATGGTTGTACTAATTCAGAAACCTTCGCGGGTGTTGGCACAATTACTGACGAAAATTTTATTGCAATCGGATGAATGGAATAGGAACGCATACGAATAGAAGAATATAGAATAGAAGAAGAAGAAGAAGAAGGTGGTTGTACTAATTCAAAAACCATTGCGGGTGTTACCACAACAACTGACGAAAGTTTCATTGCAATCGGATGAATGGTATAGGAACCATATGAATAAAAGAAGATAGAATGAAGAAGAAGAAGAAGATGATACTTTTTCTAATTCAGAAACCTTCATGGGTGTGCATACAACCACTTACCAAAATTTCATTGCAATCGGATGAATGGTATAGGAACCATACGAATAAAAGAAAATATAATAAAGAAGAAGAAGAAGATGATGATTTTTCTAATTCAGAAACCTTCATGGGTGTGCATGCAACCACTTACCAAAATTTCATTGCAATCGGATGAATGGTATAGGAACGCATGCGGGACAGATACACAGACAGACAGACATACAGACATTCATTTTTATATATTAGTATAGCCTATACTCTTCCCGCAAGTGCAAGCAATAAGTTTACAAAGTTTTATCGCAATCGGATGAACGGTATGGCTGCGCATTAAATACGAACAAACAAACACACAAATATTAATTTTTATATATTAGATAGATGTGAAAAAATAAAATGAATTTGCAACACATGGGTAATAAATCAAACTTCATTCAAACTCAGTTTATTTATAATATAGTTATATGTTATTAAAAGTACTTTTTCTGTTATATTTTCGTTTTTATTTTATTTTCTATAAGAATTGATAAAAAAAATCAATCCCGAAAGTTTCGGGATTATGTTTACCAATCCCGGGATTCATAGGAATCGAAAATAGTTCGGGATCCCGGGATTGGAATCCCTACTCTCGATTTATCTGACGGCGCGTCGAAATAACCGTGATTGTTTTCACTATTGAATTCGTAGTAGGTAAGTTTATAGTAAGTAGAATAAAACTTTTGCAACATTCAACTCGATGCGGAGCGTCTGGGACTGTACTCGGCCAAAACCAAATGCCGCCTATTCGACGCTTGCAGTCTGCAAGGATTTTTACAACGGATACCGGGTGTGCGGTGATGATATGACTTTAGGAGCAACGAGGAGAGAACAGAACGCACCAAGCAGCCTCTCATCGCGCTGAGAGTGAAGAGGCGACGTTGGACCTGGCTCGGCCACGTGTTGCGGATGCCAGAAGAGAGCTTCAACCTGGCTTGCCTGTTCTTCAGGCCACTAAATACTATCTATAGAACTACTTTTTTTACTTTTGTATACATATAAAACTTTATACCCAAAGCGGAGCAAACCCTGGAGCGGAGCCGGAGCAAGTATTAAGTCCCGAAGCGGAGCAACTCAAAGAAGGGTCCGCTCCAACGCTATTAAGTGTGTCAAAATCCAAACATTCTGAGTTTGCGAATCTGCTTGTGTAATTATGTCATTAGGCTAATAATTGTCCAGTGTTTTCTTATACAGACATACCGTCCATATATATATATATATATATATATATACCTAAATATTGTTGTAGTAATCAATCGTCACTGTTCTGGGGCCTTATGTTGTAACTTGCGAGTTGAAGTCGCCCGGTCGACATAACGTCATATGACATCATTGTGACGTACTACCGGAGTGATAATAGCATTCGAGAAATTAACGCTACTCAAATACTGGCGTTATTCATTGTCCCCATACACAAATAGGTGTTTCAGCATAATAATATCTATGGTGAGCCGTGTGCTTGGGCGGCTCGCCTCGATGCGTGTATTGAGGTTACGTCACAAATACGTCATGTCGTCGGGTGACTTCATGTCACAAGTTATAACATAAGGCCCCTGGCAGAAGACACTAATTCGAAAAAATGACATATTGAGTTAGTTATACCAAAATGTTCCTTATTTCAAACTTTACCGTCTGGAAACCTTCTTAATAAATAAACAGTCTTTATTTTAAAGTCATCCTTTTTACGATTACTTAATAAACTCACATGATAGACCATTTCAAACATTTTAACAACTTCAAAGTCAAATTACTCAAAACTAGTATTCTCCAGTTAGTGTGTTCTGCCAGAACAGAGACGCAATGTTACCATAACTTTTTAAAATTAGTCACGATAAAATTGAGAAGAAAAAAATCAATTCCCAAAATAACAAATTCGCTTTTACGACGACACATTTGTACGCTCTGTAATTCGCCAAATCGTCCAACTTTGCATGCGAAATACCGCGGTTCGAGTCGGAAATTCACCCGGCCGAGATGACAATATCATGGTCGTTAATTTTTACAACCCGCTACGGCAGCGGACTCAAAACTTTCGATTGGCAGCAAGCAATCACAATCGCTCGTCCAACCAAGCATAATGTAACCTTACTAACGGATTTGCATAGATTTGTTTGTTTTTAATAAAAAAAAACCTTTCTAACTGGTTAACCTGAATATTGTAAGATACGCACCCATATGCCTATGTCAAGATTAATTCTTTAATTAGATGTGTCTTACAGCCAAAACGACAAAACATAATTTGCTTTGTGCATTAAAACAGCTGATGTGAGTAACGATAATTACAAAATAAAAAGAATTTTTTTATACAACGTTTTTAAATTTTCTATTGAACCATATAAACTTGACTTGACTAGCTTAAACGATCAAAAAAATTTGTACTTGACATGTCATAATGATATCCATAGTAACGCACGCATATATTAATAATTTAATTGCTAGGACTCCAGACCCTAGCAATAATGGTGTCGAAATAACTTTTCAGACAAAACAGAATTAACTGAAAATGAATTCAATTCTATTGGCATCGTGTTTTGATATATTCTAAAAGTTTCAAATGCCTAGCTAGTCGGGAAGTTAGTTAAAAATCGATTGCAAGATTTGTACCGGACAAAGAACCACCGGACAAATAAGAATACGAGCTAAGAAAAACGTTGTAATAAACGGAAGAGCTTGTCTGTCGGGTAGAGGTAAACGATTTGGTATAACATACAGAGGCGATTTTATTTGACGCAAATGCCACAATCGATTCGTCAGGAGATTTAAAGGGGGCCTCGAAACTGTTCAAACCAGTCATACAGATTATTTAATTATAGGTACCAAAGTCTTAAAAAATTATGCGTATTTATACAAATATGGTAGGTATCTATATTATATCTACTAAATATTACCCACAATATAAAAATCACTACAACTAACATCAGTGACACACATACGTACATACTAAACTAATAATTATGGTTTTACCATAATTTTATTTTTTTCTTGTTTGTGTCAAAATAATTCAAAACTCAAAATCAGTCAGTTGGTACGTCGGGCCTCCACGTCGCTAAACCCGCCACAGATAACAAACGAATATAATAAAATATACACATTGACAGTGCCCTAATGGGATATTATATACATCTCTGCTATAATTTCTAAAATTGTGGTAAAAGTGCTTAATTAGCTTACCAAAAATATGTGGTAGTTACCTACCTATGTGTAGAATTTAACTTAACGATGTTTATTCCATCTTAGAATAATAGAAAAAAGATGGGAATACGGCCTCTTTATTAATAATATGAATAAAACCAAGTTAATGGTTATCGATCGGGCTAACCAGCAACATGTAGGTACATATACTCCAAAACTTAGAAACAGTAGATGGGTTTGTATATCTGGGATCGACCATTAGTGGGAAATGCGGATGTGGAGCATAAAAAAGAACGTGCACACAGATTGCAAAAATACGTTGACACGTCTTACTAATGGAAGGATCGCGAAATTTCAATTACTACGAAAATGATACTTGCGCAAACATCAGTGATCTCAATAATTTTGTATGGTGTCGAGTCATGGACCCTGAGGGCACGGGAGCGGAAGGCAATTGATGCCTTCGAAATATGGTGATGGCGCCGAATGCTACGTATTTTTTGGACACAGCACAGGGCGAACCAGTCAATCATCCAGATACTACAGATAGAGAAACTGCTTTCGACAATTTGACCGAGACGCATTCTGCAGTTTTTTTGGACATGCTATGTATTGTCCGGCGCGGACTGGATAACCTGGAGAGACTGGTGGTTTTGGGTAACCTCCAAGGCGAAGCAGAGGAACACCGTACCTTTACTATGCCCTGAGAGAAGCAGATGACCGAAATGGGTGGGTAGCTTCGTGTCCGGAAACTTGTACGTATGCAGTTCGCCGTATCACACTTCACCGTGAAATTATCGGAAATAGGTCTATCCGATCTATCTATCTATCTAATAGGAATATGACCATATATTAAAGATCGCCCAACCTCTTTGAGTCGTTACTATAGTACTTACTGAGATAAAATTCATGTCTAAATAAAACACGGTTCTTGTCGGTGTACACTTTACAGGAAGCCAGCAGCAAACAAATATTGAAAATAGCCGATATGATTATTTGTTAGGATAGGTTATGTTAGGGTTTCATTCTTAAATTCATGAATTTTGCCAAAATCAGCTAATAATCTAATAAAATTATTGTAGACCGTATAGTGGGTACCTATACGGCCATCTCTTTCCGATAAGAAATCTCACGGCAAACTGTGCCAAGGTGAAATATTTTATGTACAATTTACATGTAGGTAACTGGGTAGCTTGGTAGCTCAAAACATGAAGGAATTTCAAGGTGGACACGATCCTCAGCCACAAGGGAACGATTAAGGCTATACTTCAGTTGAGGCATGGTCTAAAAAGATCGTTGTTAGGCGAATTGTGCAAATGACGCGTGCCGAACGAAATATAATTTGTCATAAAAATCCAACATGCGTCCATTTAATGTTATGTTTATTGTTATATTACTAATAATAATAGTAGGTATATTCATTGAAATGTTTTCTTTTTTAAGTACATACGTAAAGGTTTTTAGTCATCTTTACACGATTTAAGAATATTTTCATCCGACGCCATAACAAAACAAATCGACGTGGAACATCTCGACTGTCGGTCTCCGATTGGCGACTAGTGAGAAATTTCGTCGCACCTACTGTTGAAAATTATTCGCCGTTTCACTGAAGTACGCTCTTAATGGAACTGTATCGCCATTTTACCAATATGGCGTCGTTTGCCCAAGGATGCCAGAGTGGCACTTTCATAACCAGCGAAACTGTGTCAAAATCAATCAAAAAAACTTTTGTTCTACAAGTTTCTACCTCTGGCGACCAGACGAAATATTTGTTGCATATGAAACGGAAGTAAGTAATGTATTTTCACTTGCTTTTAACCCTTTCGGTTCAGCGTGTATGTTTTCGTAAGTCACGCGTCGCGGCAATGCAGTGTTGATGTTGGCGCGTAGTATGTTGTTTTTCTTCGCCGCTAATGCGCTGTCGGCACCACGCTACCGTATCCCGTTACATTGTAAACGTCATCATAATTCATCATTATTTTAGTTTTTTCGTGTACCTACACTTTTCTACGTTGCTAAAATAATTAGATACTGAGAAATTGCAGTGATATAAAAGTATTATAAATTATCCCTTTTATATACGTACCTATCTACCTAATTTACTATAGGCATGTCCAACGGTTACATGTAAATTGTACATATTACATTTCACCATAGCACAGTTCGCCGTGAGCTTTCTTATCGGAAAGAGATGACCGTATACTATACGGTCAAAAATTACGCGTTGTTCGTGGAGCATTTTCGTAGCCGATTTTAGCAAAATTCATGAATTCAAGAATGAAAACCTAACCTAAGCTAACAAAATAAATTATATTCGACCATGTCCGATCCTAATAGGATCATATGGGCCTCCACAGGGTAGAGGTTTGTATTGACAGATTTTTTGTTTTTACGAGAAATGGATGTCAGCCACTTGCTCAACCTAGTAGGTCCATACTCTGACTCATACACAAATTGAAAAACAATATGTGTACTTGCCAGACCCAGGATTCGAACCTGGGACCTAACCTAATGTTACACTCCCAAATGGTCCCCATTTGGGGAGGTCTCTGTGGATCTGGAGAAGCCCGAATCGGTATCAAACCAACAAACAGTAAGGAATGATTGCGAAAATAAATAATAAAACTGACAATATTTTAAAATGTAATTTAACAACAATAGCAACACACCATTTTGCGCCGGATCTTGGCGCGCATGCACAGAAGAGGGTAGAAGGATTTTGACAGAAAAATTATAAACACGTTTATTTCGAGCTCCGCAAAAGATTGAAATTATATAAAATGTAGCCCCAAATATTCACGTAATAAACCTCGTCGTTTCCGACCACAATTCCGGTGTGTTATTTGTTCATCTCCAAGTCCCGAATCCAGACGAAAAACATAAGAAAAATAAAAGTGATAGCGTCTTTTCACTTTCGAAAATGTAGGAAGATGACACTAACCTAATATCCATTATGTATATAAGCTATTTTCAAAATTTGTTTGAAATTTGTTTGAAATTATATAAAATGTAGCCCCCAATATTCACGTAATAAACCTCGTCGTTTCCGACCACAATTCCGGTGTGTTATTTGTTCATCTCCAAATCCCAAATCCAGACGAAAAACATAAGAAAAATAAAAGTGATAGCGTCTTTTCACTTTCGAAAATGTAGGGAGATGACACTAACCTAATATCCATTATGTATATAAGCTATTTTCAAAATTTGTTTGCTGTTGGCTTCCTGTAAGCCGACAAGAACCGTGTTTTATTTAGACATGAATTTTATCTCAGTTGGTACTATGCGACCCAAAGAGGTTGGAAGGTCTTTAATATACGGCCATATATTTCCGATACAACATTTCACGGTGAAGTGTGATACGGCGAACTACATATGTACAAATTTCCGGACACAATGTCCAAATCAAGTAGGCTGTGAACTTTCCACTTTAAAAACAGGCGGTGATCTTCCACTCTCTACGATTGTCAATGTTTAACTTAAACAAACATCATAAGTATTATATTTGGCTGAAGACACTAAGGCGTTGAAAACTAAACAAAAACACCCGTCTTTCCACTGTCACAAAGAAATACCCACTGCATTTAGGTACCGTCAAACTATTATATTACAGCGCAATGGTAAGGGAAACTACGCCTCAGTTTAAAGCGCGCAAATTCACTTCTTCTCTTTCTCTCACTCCTGCGATAGGCCTGATTTAATTTTAATATCTTCCAAATAGGGATTATTAATCCAGAGGTTAGGGTCCGCCTTTACGTTGATCTTAATTTTCAGAGAAATATAAATATGTTGAATATGACTTTCTGGTTAATATCAGCAGCATTCAAAAATTCTCCCAGTATTTCATCTAGTGCAAATTCTCCGAATTGTGTAGCGATATAGTCGGTTGATAGCATGGTGAAAGCTTTCGCGGACCGGTAATAAATTCTTGCAGACCGGCGCCAGTCCGCGGACTACCGCTTGAAGAACACTGGTTTAAAACATAATATTATTTAAATCTGTCAATGGTAACCGAACACAAGTGAATTTAATACTTATAGGTTGTATAGGTATAAGGGGTGAATATTTTGTTACTACCACTGGGCACTAAAACACATTGATACCCCCCTGCGCATGCATGTACTTAGTACTACATGAATAATACTATTTCTTTGGCAACAATATAAATTGTATAAAAATAGGTCTTCATATTATTATTCTACAATATATTATGAGAATTCACATGACAGATAAATATCTCCTGACATAAGTATTCCATAATGCCATAAATAAAGGATAATCCCGAAGTATAGTCAATATTGACAAAAAAAACCACAACACAAAATCAGACATGCAGTGACACCTTGTGATAAATATTGGGATTAATGTAGATTTCTGTATAATTTTGGTTTGAATCTGAAATAAGATAAGCTAGTGGAAGACAATTTCGATAGATGTGTCTAATGAAAAAAAAAAAAAATTAATATTCCTACCTGCAATCTCTGCAGCATCAAATCAATGGGGTGTAAGATCTTGTTGGATAGAATGACATAATCGCAGTTTTGATGACAGTTCTGGCAGGCCATTTTGTAGAGGTTACTTGCAGTTATCAGCGTTCTATAAAGCAACAAAAGAAATTCAATAAATAAATGAATTGTGTCGATTTGTGGTTCTACTTGAAAGAATTTTCTCTTCTTTAATACAATAAGAGTTGTATGAAATTAGCAGTAAACTTACTTTGATGACACATCTGAAAAGTTTTCTTTTTCATTTATCCCCGAAGAAAGGATATCGTTGAGAATCGAGAAGCCATTAAGTTTTTGCCATGCCAATTTTTCTTGCGGGTTTATCTACAACAAAGAAATAGAAAGATAGTATTACATCCATGAGTTTGGATTTATAACCAGGAGGTATCTGATTAGTATTACATGTCAAGATGTTGATTTTGTAACAATTTTAGTGTGGTTGAATAGGTGCCTAGAAAAGTTTTAAATGTTCTGTAAGTTAGCTCGGTGAAACGTGGTGGCTAAAATTATGTTTATAGCCAGCATCTTTGCCATTTGTTTAATGTTTCGATAATCTGTTAATACAAAACCTCCACTCTGTGTAGGCCCATATGATCTTATTAGGATCGGATATGGAAAAAAAAAACTACTACAGTGGCGAAGGGTGGAGATAGGCTGTTAAAATCTGACATAAATAGTCCACACTAAACTTTGTCATACAAACATATTATTTGTTTTCATTGAACTAAGACTACAATCTGTAGGTGTTTTAAATTCAATTAAACCCTGCCTAATCCAAGCCACAGAAGATATTAGTCAAAAAATTTTAGTTCATCTATAAAATATCTAAAACTATGCCATTAAACCATACATATTTTATAGATAGAAGAATATTTTTTATCGATTTAAAACAAACTAAATTTGTAGTTCCAACTAAAACCATCTGTAATATAATATATCCTTAATTCAACGAAAACAAATAAATATGACTGAAAAAGAGCACTCATGCCATACCTAAACTATTATGGTTTGGTTTAGGCAGGGTTTAATGTTTAATTGAATATTAAAAACTAACCAGCACCAACTACAAATTATTGTATTTTTCGTTCAATGAAAATAAATAAGTAAGACTGACAAAGTTTAGTGTGCACTATTTATGTCAAATCATAACAACCTATCTCAACCCCTCGCCACTGATGTACCGTATGACACATGAGATTTTTATAACCATTCATCGAAATATTCTAAAGAATGTCAGTCTATTCTTTCAAAGGCAGTTAAAGTTAAATTTGAGTTATAATTGGGAATATTTTGGTTGCAGTACAAGTCGACCATGTTTCATATTCGAAATGGTCTATGTATGTAGTAATTAAAAAAACATCAGCACATCGATTCGAAACAATTTCATGTTTTAGAGGGTGGGTATTTCAGTGCCTGTAATTACATTTTTAATAATAATTTAAGAAATTGTTTCATTAAGTTAATTTGTGCTAAAGTACTCTAGTAGCTAATTTAATCTTTAGTTTTAGTAACCTTCTTCAATGTTCCTTTCATATCGGTGTCGTTTTCCAGAAAAGATTTTCTTCAATCGGTAGGTATTGTTACGTATTGAAGATGTTTATTTTTAAAAAGGGCCGTACAATCGACGACTGTTCTCAGTTATCGATTGGGCGACTTATTTTCTTTATTCGTAATTAATTATCAATTTAGAATATAATATTATAACAAAATAGAATAAAATAATTAATTAAATTCGAACACAGGAGGACACTGAACTGACAAACTGAAAACCGACGCGCACGTGATGTATAAGGATTCGCAACTGAACTCGCTCTGATAATATGTATAATCAAGGGGCTTTATATATTACGATAATAAGTCAATTAAGTTGACGATAGTCATACTTCGTTAGCACGTAACCCATTACTTTTGTTTGTGCAAGAAAGTGTTTAGCTTTCGATTTGTTATTGATATGTAAACCACACGTGTTTATCTACGTGATTCAGTAAGTAATAGATTGAGGTCACAGGTACACAACAGTATGTATTGTGATTCTATTCTAACGACTTACATCAACTATAAAAATGCTCACCTGTTTCTCCATGATCCTTGATAACTCTCCAAGAAACCTATCGAGCTGGTTTAGATTCCCTCCGCTGCTAATCGCGAACCCTTCACCTTTGGAGCTGCTGTTCTTACTGAGGTCACTCAATGAAGAGTGTACGGAGCTTCCTTTCTTGGAGTCTAGCCCATTCTTCATTATGATGTTCTGGTTCTTTGGCGGGCCATTAGCGGTGGAGTTGAGGCTTTGTCTTTGGACTATGCTGGCGATCTGATTGATGGATCGGGACATTTTGCTCTTCGCAGAGAATGCGTCGCAAGCGGGGAATTGGTATGTTGATTCATATTCTTGACCCCTGGTAATTAACACGAAATTTATTAACATGAGCATTCAGGAAGGTAAATATTCACTGTACATATTATTATATAAAAAAATGTGCATTACCATTTTCCTTCCTACGGGGTACAGACTTTTAGTGATGAATATTATTTAGCCATCCACCTAACACAATTAGGCTCTGAATCAAACACAGTATAATTTCTGCCAGATGCGATATTCAAACCCATAACCGATGGTTTCAAATTACTCCATTCGACTATTGACAATAAGAAATGATGCAATGTATTAAACTTACTTCGTAATCATTCGCTGCTTTATCTTCTTCAGCTTTTTCTTTTGCGCTTTGTGACGCTCTCTTGAAGCCGACACTCTGTTTTCATCTTTACCTAAAACAAAAATAAACAAAATAAATATCACTATGGTTCCATCTTGTTTTAACTTGATCTATTCCAACTACATAAATAGCATAACACTGCTTTGTGGGATGGGTCTAACAGTGGCGAAGACTCCATACTAAGCGATTATTTAAAGTCTACCTATTTAAAAAAAAAATTCATATATTAAGTATATTATTATATAAAAATAATAAATTTAATTTTCCAATGACATCTATATCGTATAATTATGTAGGAATATATTATACATTATAATAAGCACCATCTGACAAAAGTTTAAAAAAACATGCCACATCACGTCTTCTCTCTTCAACATTGCATTGTATGGATTATTTGCTGGGCGTTTTATAATATGGAGTTTATATCACGTGACCTCAGCGTGTCTGTTCCAGTCCATACAAAACGATACGCTGCTAGAGCTACACTTAACACATTTGCCCATAATTTGCACATAAGTATTTTAATATGTCTAGTTTCACAATTGTAAATTGTTATGGAACAGATAGGTACATAATAATGGATTTTTTCAAAGATGACAATATATTTTGAACGTAGGTTACGTTTAGGAAAATACATAATTCAAACTCATCGCTCAATTTTATATCATCAGTGAGCTTTTAAAATTTCATCGATTTAGTATGTCGTTGTCATTAGTGCAGTGGTTTCCAAACTTTATGTTACTTCTAATTATGTAGAAAATATTATTATCTTTGGCGGGCCCACCCACCTATCGCTGAGGTGAAGGGCAGAGTGGTGCTCTACTAATGTAGTATTATTTCCTAAATTATACACGGGAGTTGTATCACATGAAATTGCAACGCACAACCACATATTTAAAATATTTAATAGCTTTGAAACAAAGCAGCGCCTTTTACTATTAATAAAATAATGTGAAAAGTGCATTAGCAAACTAACCAAGAACTCAGTAAATAGATTTTTATTTGCTTCAATATATCTGGCGGAGAAATCATTTAAAAATAGAAACATGGCGAACTTATTTTTTTTGTAATTTTGATTTTCAAAGCTCCAATTTTTTATGAATGCCTTCACATTATTTTTAAATCTGTGAATGCATTAGTGGTCCTTGCATTGATTTATTCACACAATTTTTTTTTTCAATTTCAACCAAATAGACAAGTTTAACAACAAAATTATCATTCCTAAACAAATTTGCCTCAAATTTCAACATTATGATTTGTTCCTTTTATTTCATTTTTTCACGAGATAGCCAGCGCGCTTCAGAATATTATAGAATTATTGATTAATTAATGAATTATACACAGTATTATAAAATTAGTCTCCATATTTTCAGACAGGTTTGCAAACAACATTTTATAGGACTGTTTTTGTGGCCGTTTTATAAACTATGCATTTGCGAACTGCAAACTTGTGGCTACAATAATAGTGTTAAACTTTTCGCGCCTCCCTTTGCAACACTCTGCGCCTCCCAGTTTGGAAATCGCTGCATTAGTGTGTACCTATTCATCAGTAGTAATATCGAATTATCTTCTTATTTCCCGTAAGTATACCTGACAAGTGTGCTCTTTTTCTCAGATATCCACAGCCTACTTCTTTGCAAAAGTCACCCGTCGCCACTGATATCTAGATAGTATAGTAATAGTAAGGATCGCCATTTTGAGTCTGTGTAATATGGTCGAGTCTCTGCTTAGGTATGCCAATGCCTAAGAAGACTAAAATGAACCTCAACACAATGGACTGATAATATCGATAAGATGACTGGTACAAATAGGATGCCGGCAGCACTGAACAAGGTGAAATGGGGATAAAGGAAGAACACCTCTATCTATGTGCAGTAGTGGATAGAGTACAGTAAAACCTCATTAATACGAATTCCATGGGACCGAAAATCGAAAAAAAATTCGAATTACGAATTATCAAAATGTATGGGGGGAAAATACAAAAATTAAAAATTTTTTTTTTGATTTTCATTAATTTCGTTTCCGATCATAGATGTGCCTACCAAATTGGGTCATAAAATGTCAGGATTATTTTTATTACCTTCATAAAATAAGCAATTTATGATGTTTTAAAAAAAGTCTGTCACAATTTTCAGTGACTGGCTCATGAAACAGTGTACATTACAGTGGCGAAGGGTGGAGGTAGGCTGTTAAGATTCGCTGTAAATAGTGCACACTAAACTTTGTTAGTCATATGTATTTGTTTTTATTGAACTAAGACTACAATTTACAGATGGTGTTAGTTATTTTTTAAAAATCAATTAAACCCTGCCTAAACGAAACCATAATAGTTTTGGTCTAATTTGGGCGATACGACAAAATTGTGCACACTTTTCCATTCATAGTTATTTGTTTTCGTTGGATTAAAAATACATATTACACATATTATGGGCTCATTTTTTTATTTCATTAAGCCCTGCCCAAACCAAACTATAATAAATAAAAAATATTATTCTATCTATAAAATATTCAAAGTTATGTATGATTTAACTGCATAATTTTAGATATTTTATAGATATACATGTATTTTTTGACTTATTATCTATTATGGCTTGGTTTCTCAGGGTTTAATTGAATTTTAAAAACTAACCAACACTTTCTGTAAATTGTAGTCTTATTTCAATGAAAATAAATATGTATGTCTGAAAAAGTTTAATGTGCACTATTTATGGCGGATCTTAACAGCCTACCTCCACCCTTCGCCACTGGTACATTATTACGATTTATTGAATATTTTTATATGCCAGGACACTGAAATAATTTCGAATTACGAAATTCGAATTAAAGGTATGGTTTTATATGAAAATAATGTTCAAGGGACTTTTTTTTCGCCAAAATTTCGAATTATCAGTGTTTTTACTAACGAGGTTTTACTGTAGTTTTAAATACCTTCAGTAATGCACTTATCGCCATCTTCGTGTAGTGGCATCAGTGAATTGTATCCAACAGCTGATCCATTCATGCCATTATGTCGTCGGCTTGACTCATTGCTCGGTTTCAACCGACTTAGGACATCATTGTTAGACTGTCAAACAAAAACATCATTTGAAAAAAATATAGGTACATACCCAGTGTTGCCAACTTTTTCTATGCTGATTATAGTACAAAAGCGTAAAAATTATAGTATTTCTGGAAAATATATAGTACAGGAACATTTTTCGTCTTGAATCCTTTAAAATTATAGTATTTTGGTATATTTGGCGTAAAATTATAGTATTTTACATTTTTCGCAGAATTAAAATTATAGTATTTTACTATAATTATAGTACGGTTGGCATCACTGAACATACCCAACAATTTTCCATATAATTTTATATTAAATAGATTCAGGTAGAGATGAAAAAAGCCAAAATTACGAAGACATAGCCCGGTCACACATACAAACTCATCTTGACTGCAAAATTTAAAATTTGTCGATACAATTTTGTTGGCATTCACAATACACATGTAACTTAAAATGTACACCCGTCAATAAATAAAAAAAGAAAGGAAGGAACATACTGATTCATTGCAGAAAAAAAAACCAGAAACCAAATTCGCCATTTTGGAAAGCGACGATTTTGCGTGAACAAATATCTCGTGGTCTGTATGTGTGCGGTATATACTTCGTATGTGTTAGTAATTTTGTGTATTTTATGTTTGTGTAACACGCAATGTTGGCCATATTTGCTGGCCTTTCTAATTGCCGTGATTTGTACATCTGCTCATTCCTTCTTTTTTTTATTTGTAGACCCCCGTAGAAAGCGTAGATGCAACATTTTTGGTAGGAAAAAACAACAAGTGAACCGGCTTGATGACGCAGTCAACCATTCAAACACTTTTAGTATTATACTTAACCAAGGCCTGAACAAAAATGAACCATAAGTGCAAAGGAAAAAGCATTTGGCACGCTTATATTCTCCGCAATAAGCGTTGAGTAAGATAGAATTTCTACAGCTGAATTAAATATTTTTTGTACACATCGCCGGTAAATATTGGTTTGAGTTTGAATGATTCCATTCATTCAAAAACCGCGGGCACGTATTGCTGAAATTTACTGGTCATATTGTGTTAAATATAAAGTTAGTGGTAATTGTTTTTAGTTAATTTAGTAGAAAATATGGTTAACTATGTTGTGTTTAAATTTGGTAGCGGTACTGAGAAGCGACATGATGGTATAACGTTTCATAGTTACGTTAATAATAATAAAATTAAGGTTCTCCTATGCGTTATACGCAAGAAACGCAGCTTGATATAGCTGAACGATATACACTCTCTTTATATTATTACTCCAAGTACTTAACTGTATTTTAATTCAAGATAAGTCTCTATTAATATTTTTAATCACAGATAAGTGTTCATAGATAATACTTTACAGTCATACCGAAGGTATTAAAAAACACGCTTATTAAAAGAAATAAAAACGCGAAATTTATCCCTTCGCCTTAATGAGGGTTACGTAAGGTTATGTTAGATAGATGGTACGGCAGGTAAAAAGCTCTACAGTGACGCATGCACAGTTGCTGCTCTTTCGCTTTGGCTATTCATGTGACATCACAGTGCTGATTGCGTGCGCGGAAGACAGTTGCAATATTCTTGGCAGCTTTGATTTATGGCCATGTTGCAGTCGAGACGATTTTTTATGTGCGACTAGGCATAAAGTGGCTAGATGCTTGAACTAATATTACAAATAGGGTTTCATACTGGAAAAATGAGTTGAAATTAAAAAGTTTATAATATGAACCTTAATCTTAGTGCCTGAATCCCATTCATGGACATTAATATTAGCGGCGTTAGCATTCAGATGCTCAGGTCTCAGCGAAGACAGCTCCAACGCCCTTTGCCGAATAAGAGAGATGGTCTGCTGATGCCGACGCGCTGTCTCCCTCTGTTTCAAGCAGATTCGTCTACGAAGAGCTTGAGCGGTGGCCGCCTGTGCAGCAAGCAGAGCCGATAGTCTCTCTGATCTTCCGCGAGCCTGAAAGATGAAACAAACACAGCCAAATATATCTCTTTACCCCACAAAAGTAAACAATATTGCATATAATAAGAAAAATAATGACAAGGATGTTCACAAACGCAAATCACAAATAAGCAGACTCGCAGACTCCGCAACTATAACCTGGCCTGATCGAGAAATGTC
Source organism: Rhyacophila brunnea (assembly GCF_057557595.1). Lineage (NCBI taxonomy): Eukaryota > Metazoa > Arthropoda > Insecta > Trichoptera > Rhyacophilidae > Rhyacophila > Rhyacophila brunnea. The sequence goes on along the minus strand of NW_028232806.1, from coordinate 33,732,177 downwards.
ATTTTGAATCTAGGTATGAGCTTCCGCTTCAATGCTGTCAGTTTGATGTTTGCTTTTATAATGAGTATCGCCTGACTTCATTTCGTTACTTTAATAGACAATAACTATACCAAACAAAAATAATATCCGGAATAGTTTGCGGTTTAATACCCCGTTTACACGTGCATGGATTTACTGCTGACATTACGTATTACCGCGGCCATAACAAGAAAATGCTTGTGTAAACATTTATTATCATGCAAGTTGCATGATTACATGCATGAATCAAAAAAATTCGGAAGTTTGTTCGAAGAACTTGTTGGAAGAAGGATTGTTCGATATCTGCACCTGCGCAGTAGAACGATAGTGGCGAACTTGCCGGTAAAAAAACGAACTACATCGCTCATTTTGAGGTTAACCGATTTTCACAATCTGTCAAATAGTACTATACAATGACAACATCGCTAAACATTTTTGGATTACCTACTCATAATTTTCAACACTACACATTATGAACCAATTAAAACGAGCATCGAGATGATCGAATTGGTATCTGAATCGTGGAGTGTAATTATTGCTATTTAGGGTTGATGATTAGGGATGATGACGATCGGCGTAAGTTGTCAACTCTGCTCGTCGAATTAGATTATTTTAAGCAAATAATTTGATGATGCTGTACCTTTTCTTCTGCGAGCTGAGCCCTTTCTTTTTCCCTCTGCATCTGCTGCCTTCCCACTCGTTCCTCTCTTTGCCTTCTGCTCTCTCTCATTTTGTCCAGTCTTATTTTCCTCTCTGTCTCGAGAGCTCTCCGTCTCTCTTCCACAGCTGCCTCTTTAGCCGCTTTCTCTTCCTACACGGAAACAAACAACTTATTTAGCAACGGTACAATCATTACACATTCTAACACCTAATGTGAAAAATTAATATTGTTTTACATTATAATTACATTTAACTGACTGATAAGGTTGACACTTGTGAATAGCCAGCGTCAATCTGTTATACTAACCTAAAATAAAAAATAAGTAATATAGTAATAGTAAGTAAGTAATAATAATCTCCATTTAATATTGTGAAAACTTTACGGTTTGCCAATATTAAAGTATTTTTCTCTATACATAATACAGTATACTCTCAGTAATCCGCCGCTCGATTATCCTACAACTACTATAATCAGCCGTTATTTTTACTAGTTGAAAGCACAAAATCAAGCTCCATAATTCGACGGTATTCGATTGTCAATTTCAGTAGTCCGCCGCGTACAAGTATAATACAACGCAGATGAGACGGGTTTATTTTGGAAACTTCCCCTTTGTAAAATGTACGTTTATCGCGAAAAAAGTAATGACCAAGGAGGAAAGTGCCCAAGGACCATATCACAATTTTATTATTATGCCCTGCTCCAATGCAACCGGGACACACAAAATGAAGCTTTTGGGCATAGGGAAAGCCAGGAATCTTAAGCCATTCAAGAATATCTGCTTAGTTGTGTATCAACTAGTTGTGTCAAGTGATTTACTGTTTAATATTCAGTTAATAAACTCAGTTTATAAATATGTAAATTATAAATAAAACCGTAATTTGCTAGTAAAAATTTTTCAAAAAAACTATTTTTACTACGAGGGTGGGTCAATAAGTCCTTAGAAAAGCCGACAGGTGGCGCGACTAGTACTGCAAGCGGTTTGTTTTCATGCAGCGGCACTACCGATTCAGTATGCTGCGAAGTTTCAATCAGATTGGTCGGGTTGTTGTGTGTTTCTCGTACATTTAAAAAAAAATTTGCTTGTGGAAAATGGAAAAATGGAAAATGGAGAAAATTGAGTTTAGAGTTGTTATTAAACATTTTAATATAAAAGGGTTAACAGCAAAGGAAATAAAAAATGAGTTGGATTTAGTTCACGGCATATCTGCTCTTTCACTTGCAACTATTTATAACTGGTTAAATGAATTTAAACGTGGTCGTACATCAACAAAGGATGAACCACGCTCAGGACGTCCTGTAGAGGTGACTACACCAGAAATGATCAATAAAATCCACGATATGGTGTTAAGTGACCGAAGATTAAAGTTGAGTGAGATAATTGAGGTTACAGGGATCTCAAAAGGTAGCGTCATTTCTATTTTACATGACAAATTGGGCATGAAAAATATTTCTGCAAGATGGGTGCCGCGTTTGCTCACAGTCGACAATAAACGCAGTAGGGTGGTGGCCTCTAAAGCCCTGTTGTCGCTCATGCAACGCAATCCGGATGAATTTTTTCGTCGCTTTGTGACTGTAGATGAAACATGGATACACCACTATACTCCCGAGACGAAAGAACAGTCAAAGCAGTGGATTGCGAAGGCAAACCATGTCCAAAGAAGGCGAAAACCGTAAAATCAGCTGGTAAGGTTATGGCTACTGTATTTTGGGATGCACGTGAAATTATTTTCGTTGACTATTTGGAAAAAGGAAAAACAATAACAGGGGATTATTATGTATCTTTATTGGACCAGCTAAAAAACAAAATTGAAGAAAAACGGCCTCATTTAAACAGGAAAAAAATCCTCTTTCATCAGGACAATGCCCGTGTTCACACATGTTTACGATCAATGGCTAAAATTGAAGAATTGAAGTTCGAATTGGTCGACCACCCACCGTATTCGCCAGATTTAGCCCCCAGTGACTTTTTCCTTTTCCCAAACTTAAAAAAATGGCTAAGTGGACAACGTTTTTTTTCAAATGAAGAAGTCATCGATCGGACAAATGCTTATTTTGAGGACCTTCCGAAAACTTATTTTTCTGACGGTTTAAAAAAAATTGAGAAACGTCTAACCAAGTGTATTGAGCTCCAAGGAAATTATGTTGAGAAATAAAAAAAAAATACAAAAATAAAACCTGTTTTAATGCTTTTTTCTAAGGAATTATTGACCCACCCTCGTAAATACCTGTTTTAATTTTTACCATATTTTGTATGCATGCACTATAATCCGCTGCTTTCACTAATTGGACACTTGTCTGGTTTTTGGGGTGGCGTATTACTGAGAGAGTACTGTACTGTCATATTTTAATAGTAAAAAAATGCCCTCCTTACCAATCTCCTCATTCTATCCGCCCGGACCTCTCTCAATCTGGAAGTCTGCTCTCGACACTGCGCCAGAAAGTCATGCCGTTTATTTTCAGCCTCCAACTGCTTTATGAAAGCTATCTCGCGGAGCTTTTCGTCTTCGTCGTGAGCTTTGCGAACAATATCCTGAAATTAATCAGATCAATAGATATACTAACATAAATTGACCGGTGTTTGAATTTGGAACTAAACTCATCACAATATAAAAAATACTGAATGATATGCCAAATGTTAGCTTGTAGCACCCTCACTCAGTGATCAACCAATAGTGCAGGGTTTCCCAAACTATGTTCCGTAGAACCTGAGTAGGTGTTCCGCGATAATTTGGAAAGGTTTTATACACTGCAATACATTTACTAAGAAGTAAAATAAGTAAAACTAAAATAAGTAATGAAACTAGTAAGGATGATTCCTGGGTTCGGAATCCATTTTCCGTGACAGCTAAACCAGTAGGCTTAAGTGCAATTGACTACCCCATTTTTTCAAAACAGGCTATTGTTGTTTTACTTCTGTTTTCTACAACCTATTTATGCTTAGCGGGATTTTCTTTTTATGCTACAACGAAGTCAAAGTGCAGGAACAGGCTCGACGCCACACCAGATATTAGAATGCAACTTACCAATATTGTGCCTGATATCAAGAAGATATGCAATTCAAGGACTCAAAATCATCAAAGTCATTAAGTGCTTTATTTATTCATATTTTAATGTTTATATTATATTAGTTTTATTTTTAAAAATAATTACTATCTAAATAAATAATGTGTTTTAATAACATTTTTTTTTTAATTTTCACTAGTAGGAATAACCAACCTAAAAAATAAGCCAAGTGTTCCGTTAAAATTTCCGGGTTTACGAAGTGTTCCATTGCAGAAAAAGTTTGGGAAACCCTGCAATACTGGATGATCTAGTTAGTTAATTACAAATTGCTAATAAAAAATGACCCTCGCAATGCGTACCTATCTTACCATCACACTTTATTATCAATTTTATTTTTCCAAATTACAAAAATATGCCTATTGGAAGAATTCTGTAAAATATCTTTGACCGAGTGAGATTCAAATACACATTCATCACTTTCTAGACGAGGGGCTCCTGCAACCGATCCAAGTGGCTTTCTTGTGGAAAATTCCTAATAACTGAGAATGTTCTCAAAGTAGGTCGACAAATGGCTGCCATCACTGTAACTTGAATCTAGGTAATAAATAATATTACCAAATTCGACTCATAGATGGCGTCAGGATTGCTTGTCTATGTACTTGCTAATAATTAAGATTTAATATACGTCATGTTGAATTATATTCCTGATAGATAATTCTGTGGTTTTCATATAAAAATCGCTGAAGCAAGTTATAGTTTGACATAAATGATATTTTTGTATGCAAAAAAGATGTAAAAGAGAAAATATCTAATTTTTGTTTTTTACAAGAAATGGATATCAGCCACATGCTCAACCTATTAGGTCCATACCCTGACAGACACAAATTGAAAAACAATATGTGTATTTGCCAGACCCAGGATTCGAAACAGGGACCCACGGCATTATAGTCCAACGCTTAGGCCGCGCGGCCACAGTGGGTGTCTCTGTATTTGTGGATACTTATGGTTTTCCATATATTTCACGAATACCGGTATTCAATTGGAAATGCCGAAATACCGGTATTAGTATTTTCATTTCGTATTGCTAATAACTGATAATTAATCACTTTCATATGTTTAGGGCCCATCATTATAGAAGCAGATTTTCTCGAACACGTTTGAGATTGAACAATATGTTCAAATATTGTTATATATGTTAATACCTTCAGTCTTTGGTCCCGATTCTCGGCAGCTCTTTGTAGTCTTTGCTCCATTCGTAGTCGCTTTTCTTCAATCAATTGAACCTTGGCAGCCTATAAATACAACTCATATTTAGGTCTACTGATATTCATAAATTGAAATACAATCATATTTCCTACCAATTTCATAGATAAAATTGGTTTGACTAATTCACTTGTAGAATCATAGATAAATTTAAAAGCTCACTGCATTATGAAAACTAATTAAGACTAAAGACTGGTATTATTTTGAAGGATGATTCTTTCCTTTCAAAGACAAACTTCCTATATAAATTCCGATTTCTATGTAGCTCTTGTTAATACGAAATTCAAGTAACCAAAATTTCGAATTGTGAATTACAAAATGTATGCACTTTAATTACTTAACAAATTAAAGACAGACAGAAAAAGATTAAAGCCAAGTTAAATTTTGAAGTAAATTTAACAATAATTTACTAAAACTACTACAACTTTTTTATTATATGGTTAATTCAAATATTTTTTAAAACTTGTACATAAGTATAGTTATTGAATATGTAGGTAAATTTGTTAATACATATCCAAAAATAAAAAATAAATCATTTATAGTACGGACAAATGGCGCCAAATTGACGCCGATCGTCCAGAATCCCTTGGTCAACAGCAGCGTCAAATTGGCACTGATTGTCTCCAATAAGTTAAATGTCTAAAAGTTTAAACCTATTACAATAATGAATATCATTGGAAACTTGTAATGAAATTCGTATGAATTAAAAATTAAGACCATTGCGTGAAAAAAAGTTTGTGAGGTGAAAAATTCGAATTACATATTACGAGTGATTAATTTATCTTAGGTTTTACTGTGGAAAGAAATAATACATGGGATTGATTTGAAAATGTGTAAAATCGTGAGGTGAAATAATTTATACCGTGACATCTTGTACTCTTGCCAAGAGCTGATGCAATTTACTGCTTCTTTCCTTCTGCAGAGCAGTCCGATGATGCTCGGCTCTCGCTTGTTTAGCTTGGTATCTTTGAAAATAAGAATACTTTATTAAAACATCTTTAATTCATAATTTGAATGGTATGAACATCATTTTATTAACCGATAGTACTTGCCTTCTCAAAGTTTCCTGCAAACTTCCTCTTCTTCGCATGCTGTTTGAAAGTTTAGCGTGCAACTGCTGAGCTCGTCCTGCAAAAAAATATTCAATAACACTGAATAAAACGCATTATTCTTTAGCTTCCGAATACTCAACAAGTTAAAGCATCAATTGTCAAATCCTTGAAGTTGGGTAATCCATGGTGATTATTTATTTATTGAATCCCCTTCCTTCAAAATGTAAATACAGTAAAACCTCGTTAATACGAATTCCATGGGACCGAAAATCGAAAAATAATTCAAATTATGAAATGTATATAATATCGTTTACGATCATAGATGTGCCTACCAAATTTCTGGTGCCGTGTGTGTTAATGGGTCATAAAATGTCAGGATTATTTTTATCACCTTCTTAAAATAAGCAATTTTTGATGTTTTAACCTTTCTAACGCGGCAACTGACTTTAGTCAGCCTATACGCGCGAGTCATCCGCGCGTCAGCTGACTAAAGTCATTTCGATTTTCGTTTGCCTAGTACTGCTTTCCGCCAGGCGCGAATAATTCGAATATTGATTTAATTTATTCAAAAATCATCCTTCTCTTGACATCTGTCAATGGATAGCCTAAACTTTTGTTCTATCTAATTTAAATAAATATTTTTCGGGAGCGTGTCTTGAATAAAAATATATCAGTCATCGGGCCAATTCAAATTTGCCGCGTATATAGTGTCTTATCGCTTCTTAGTGCATGTGCGCCGAAGACATTTGACTGACGTGTTTGTAACGATACGAGTTTGCGATATAATAAGTTATATTGTTTTTTAGTGATTGAAAAACTATTTGGTGCGTAAACTGTTAAATAGAATATTCGAAAGTTACATTGATCAAAGTGAATTTACAAAATATTTTTACAAAAGGAATGCTTTTGGAGATTGCATTCATTCGCCTATCTGCCAGTATATTATCCGCGAGTTTATAGTTTCGGAAAATAATTTGAACCAGGTGTCATTTAAATATACCTAAAAGTCCGCGATTTAATATGTCTCTTTGTTTATCATTGATTAACATTTTTAAATACTATTTTCTGGTTATAGTATTAGGTGAAACAGACAAAAATTATTTATTTACCCTAGTTATCAGCCATTTATAAAGAAAAGACACGAACACTCAGACGCCCGTTCCCGCATAAATGCGGAAATTGTCGTATTACGCAAACACCAGGTCCCGCGCTACTGAATTTTTATACACTGCGCGGCAAATCATCGTCTGCTGGTGTGAGACAGACACTTGAGAATTATTTTTTTCGTAATACTATTCAAAAGGGTTTGATTCATGACTACTATTTTTTTTATGTAGAATTCTTCTTATATTTATAGTCGAAAATAACCCGAGTTACTTACTATCACGTCATTATAATAAAATAAGAGATTACCTATTCTAGTACCAGGTTATTGAAGTAATATAATAAAAAAAAAAAAAATGAACTTGAAAATAAAATTGTGGTGACTATAAAGCATTTAGAAGTGCAAAAAGTGTTTGAAATTTAATATTTTACGAATTGTAATAGGTATTCGAAAAATAAACCATTTTGTTATATAAACTATGTGTCATTCGATTCCATTCAGTTCGGGGTCAATGGTAGGTACAAACCAGGCACTGGTGGTAAGTACATCACTCTCAAATAGCCAGTAGTTCTCAAGGATGATTTATTTATACTCGGCCTGCAGTGCTGCAATGTGTATGCGAGTTCAAACAAAAGTTACACAGTTTGAGATGTCCTGGATGCTATAAAAATGAGTTATTTATGACTGATATTTTTTCAACACACTCAACAAAAATGCTCATAAAAGTCATAAACCATATTATTATTCATTATGTGTATGGCATATTTGTCGAAATGGTAGCCGGTAGACTATAAGAATACTGAACTGTTCTTACACTTGTTAATCTGTCATCGACGCATTAGTCCAGCACCATTTCGTAAGTGTCATGGCGCCGCTCGAGTAAGCTGGCATTTTTTCAATGAAGAAGTCTTGTTCGTGATTTCTTATCAGATTTAGGCGACGAATGTTTATTTTTAGAGTCACATAAAATATTAGGTTCTGTCATAATCATTTTTGAACTTGACTCCGATTTTTTACTACTCTATTTGTGTATGTTTGACTGACATTTATTACGATTTATTGATGCTTGAAATCACAACGCGCACTGTTGTACTAAGTCGGGATTCGTAACGCTTAGAAAGGGTTAAGAAAAGTTCTGTCACAATTTTCAATGACTGGCTCATGAAATAGTGTACTTTATTACGATTTATTGAATATTTTTGTATGCCAGGGACTTCGAATTACGAAATTTGAATTAAAGGTATGGTTTTATATGAAAATAATGTTCAAGGGACTTTTTTTTCGGGAAAATTTCGAATTACGGCGAATTTTGAATTATCAGTGTTCTTACTAACGAGATTTACTGTATATAATTTAAACGATTGCGATGTCACTGGATTAATTGAATAAAGGTATTACACCGCAAGATGGTAACCCTTGCATTTGAGCATAACAATTTCAATGACAACACTATGTCAAACATTGACATTCATATTTATAAACATTATCCATCGACAAGTGACATTTAGAAATGGATATAATGCGTTTGCCTCAATAATTGGTGCAAATACAATTTTTCTTCGTTGCAAACAAGAAAAAAGAAATATTTACTCTTTTTATATTGATGATATACACAATTACTTGAGATTCTCTATACCAGGGATTCGCAACCCCGAGCCCACGCACGCCATGGCGCCCGCCCACAGGCCGATTTGTATGCGGCCGCCACTATTCAACTGGGACAGAATTTTTTAAATTTGAATTTAAATACTTATTTAATAAATATGCAATTCCAACTCATTTGTCTGCATAAGTCAACATGTTTATGTTGCCTGGTTACTCTGCTAGAGCACAGAATGAGGGGAGCGATATAGCAATTATTTTATTCTCATTTTTACCTATCTTCTCTTTCTTTTGCCGTTGTGATTGCGATTGCCGCACCGATCGAATCGGATCGGAACCGTAATAATTTGTCTGCTTTCTTTAGTCTCTATCAACATCATTACTTCACCGATGAGCATCTTTATGAATGTTTACTAACAGGAATATCATCATACTCTCTTAATAATTATGAGGTACTAGCCAATGAATTGTAATGTAAAAGATCACAGTGACTTTAAGATTAATATTATAAATTTTATATAACGTTTACTTTGTATGTATGAGACAACCATGACGTGTATTCATTATACAGAATATGTATAAACAATATTTTTAATTTTTTTAAATTATTTTTCTGTTTATTATTTATTACCTATGCCCAACTATAAATTTGCTTTGAAAAAATAGGTGGTGCCCACCGCCCTACTGATATTTTAAAACATGCTATAGGGTACAAAAAGGTTGGTACCCCTGACTGACATTATTGTCATAATGCTGTCACTAATTTTACACAACATAAATACCCAGTCTTCAGTTTGTATCATAATATTATATCAAAGCAGCTAATAAGTAATAAAATCAATCCATACGAACCTGGATGTCTTGAAACTAATGATTCAAGCGTAGCCAACACATCCATCCTCTCGCCCCAACTCATACTGGATAAAATCGGTTCATATCGATCTTCCAGTGACATGTCATCGTCACCTGTGGAAACTTTATTGGTGTGCTGGTTTGAGTCTTTGCCGATATTTCCTGCATCGCGCTCAATTAGTTGATATCGAGATTGTTTTAAGCGGGATGTTTCTCTTTGGAAATCGATTGAGGTTTCTTCAGTAGTGTCTTCATCTTCCTCGCAAAGGACTTCACCGTCGGTCTGAGACAATAAAGATATTATGTAATTTTTTTACCTACTTAATAAGCCAGAATAATACTATAATATGTTTAATCGACTATGTATTGAAAATGATAGCATTAGGTACTTAAAAAGATCACATATTGTCCCAATTTTGCAATTGCAGTCAATCATACACATACGTAAAACACAGTTACGTATATATTAATGCGAATATACATTTATAGTCATAGTGGACTGCATGGGACTTAATGGGCTCTGTTGTATGTATGTTTACATACATGCCATGCGTTACCTTCCAAACACAATACCAACCAAAGTTCTGACATACAATGTTGTATAAACTGGCGTTCCACACCTTTCATGATTTTTCCAAAATCCAACATTAAATTTAATAGCGTTCATTGTCAATTTTGATGGAGACATACTAATTAATATAAAACAAAATACATAAATTTATTAGCAAGAACAATATCTGTGTTTATTTATTTCAGTGCATCTACTCTATACACAAGGCAGCTATCGAGGGTAGTTTATCATATTTATGTAACGAGGCAGTTAACACAATAACACAATAAATTTACTAAATTATACATATTTATAAACTAGGTTTATTATCATTAAAGATTTGATGTCCTCATGGGAAGAAGCGAATCGCAGCTCTGCGATGAATGTCATGTTTTAGAGAACATTGTACATATAGCACTCTACAATGCCCTAAATATGAACTTCACAGAGTACAGCTGCGAATTGCGGATATCTATGAGAATGTCGATGAATTGAAGGGTGTCCTGGCGGCTGGTAAGACGGAAGAGCTAGGCAAAATTGTAAAATTATTTAACAGAATAGGAGTGAGGACCTGATCGACGGATCCTCTTCTAGAAGAGAAGAGGCGATATGACAGCGAGTCGCAGTCAAAACCTCGGTAAAACCACAAAAAAAAAAAAAACTAAATCACTTGACACAACTAGTTAGTGAGGCAGATATTCTTGAATGGCTTAGGATTCCTGGCTGTCCCTATGACCGAGAGACCCTAGAAAAGTTTCATTTTGTGTGTCGCGGTTGCATTGAAGCACTGCATAATTGATTACTTTCTTCGCGATGAACGTACGTTTTACGAATGAGAAGTTTTCAAAATAAACCAGACTCATCTGCATTGTATACTTGTACACGGCGGACTATTGAATTTGACAATCAAATACCGGCGAATTATAGAGCTTGATTTTGTGCTTTAAACTAGTAAAAATAATGGCGGATTATATTAATACTCGGATAACCGAGAGGCGAATTACTGAGAATGTACTGTACTCAATACATAAATATGATAAGCTACCCTCGATAGCCGCTGATAGCAGCCTTGTGTATACGATAGATGCGCAGGAGAAGTAAATTTATCCAAATTACATTAAAATTTAACACCAAAGATGTTTAATGTACTTCCAGATGAAACCTTCCATTGTTTCCCTATAAAAAACACTGAAGGAAGTTCCAGTTTGACACAAGTGTCATTTTATAATCCTGAGAGTTTGTATGAAAATCAGTGCAGTATTCCCGATGCTCCATTTTTTACCTAACTTTTATATGTTGAGGGTCCATCTCTATACAATAAGGTTTTCTTGAATAATATTCATTATTTCGGCACTTTATTGTTGATTATTAAACATACCTCAGTATCATCAGTTTCAGTGTCAATATCCAGATCTGAACCCTGCTGCAACTCTTGAATCTGCTGATTGAGCAATTCCTCTTCTTCGGACAGCTTCCGCTGGTCCTCTTCTGACTGCCAATCCAGCGCCAGATCCATCTTCCTCTCGTTCTCCTCAATCTGATTGGTCATCATTTCAATTTCGTTGGCCTCCGTATCGAGGTTATCTTTATTCTCTTCATCATTGTCTCCGTCGTAAACGTCGGAGCTCTTATTCAGAGAGTTTTGCTTCAGAGAATCCCGATCGATCGATATCTCGCTAGCTGTCAATTTTTCATTCACCGACATAATATGCTCCAATGAATTCGAAGTGTAACTGTCGCTGTTCAAACTCTCCAACGAAAGATGCAAGGTGACCTTAGATTTCTCGTTGATATTAGAACTGTCAAAATTCTTCGACGGCAAAAAAGCTTTAGATTTTAAATCGCTGATACTCTCGCAATCGTGAGCTGCTTTGCAATCGCTCAGATCCTCGGAAGAAAAATGCATTTTTGTAAATTTATTTTTGAATTTTTTAGACTTTGATTCGTAATCTGTCGTATCTTGACCTTGCTTTTTCGCATACTCTAAATATTTATTATCGATAAAGTCTAATTTAAAATTCTGAAACGACCTTTTTACATCCAACCTCGTCTGTTTGAATCTGTCTTTGACATTTTTAGTTTTTAATCCTGTAACATCTGACTTTTGCCTAATCATATCCAGATTGGGCTTATTGGTACAATTTTTCTTTCCGTCGATCTTCTTCTCTTTCTTCTGCCTTTGTTCTGGTTTCTTTTTATCGACAACCTTCGATTGAACTTTCGTTTCGATTACATTATCGTTCTTAACAAAATCGCTTATCTTTGAGACACCTTCTTTGGGAGATTCGATCATGTTTAGAGTAGGCAAACTGGCTGTGGCTGACGGTTGGTTGTATCTGTTCGACCAGTGAGAGCTCGATTTTTTACTTTGACCATTCTTCGCAAGTCGTCTACTTTTCACCGTCAACCAGCCATCATTACCGCCATTATCCAAACTTCCACTGTCGTCGATAATATTAAGAACCTCAACAGAACCAGCGAAAGAAGTGTTGTAGATATTCAACTCATTCTCTGGACAAAGAGTTCTAATACTCTCATTAGACTCAACGTGTGATAATTCTACTTTAGAATTAACAATAGTTTCCGATGAACTGTACATCGAATCCAAGCTTTGAAATCCTGACGGCTGCAATAGGCGTGCTGAAGGTATAAAATCATGTTTAGTCACATCATTGCCGTCAAGATTTTTATCATTAAGATCTGTAATAACATTCGACTTGGTATTTGGCACATCTTTTTTTAAAACAAGCGTATTCGGTCTATGATTAACAACGGAAGATACCAACTTCGGTTTTATTAAATCGGGTCTATTGACTTGGGTAACTTTTGAAGAAGGGTTTCCATCAAATATTTTTCCCCTACCGACGGTCAAATTAAAAGGGTAACTCCCCGCGTTTCTGTTGGTGCTCTGTTTGACATTATTACGGTTAAGATTTTTCAGTTCTGCTTTCCTGCAAGGGCCCTGTTTAATATCGGCGATTGTTTTGCTTCTCGTCATCAATACATCAACGCTGCCGCTTTTCGCCAAAATTCTATTACTCTGCAACGGTGCATTCCTTGCCGGAACACTACTGGCAGAGACAGAGTTTTTAAGACCCGCTTTAGAATCACCAGGAGTTACTTTCGCTTGAAGAGATGTTGTTGTATTGCTTTTAGGCTTTGAAGCAGCTTGCGAGTAGGCCGGTTTTGTTAAATTGACACTCTTATCTGTGTCGGATTTCTCAGTTTTTTCAGAATCAGTTTTGATATCAACACTAGCTTCGTCAGTCTTATTTTTATTGATCACATGTATATGGGCACTTGTGGATTCGGTATCTTTTATATTATAAACTTTACTAGTATCTATTATTCTCTTTTCAATATCTTCGACTGTGACCATATCTGCCGTGTTGACATTACCCAAGTCCAAATACTTTGCAATGATCATCTGCATATTTTCAATCACAGAACCATTATTCGATACCACTATCTGCTCATTATCATTGTTCTTCTTTTCGTTCATAGCCTTCAAATGCTCATTCTCCAAAGCGTCCAAGATATCTGTCGTATGCTTAATGTGACCCGGTAAAACTTTTCTCTTAACGTCTATGCTTCTTTTTATCACAGTGTTAGGCTTATCGTTAATTTTACCAGCACTCTCGTCACCCTGGGTAAGATTTTTATTTGAATTCTTCCTCATGACTATTGCTTTACGCGGCGTGGGCAAAGATGGAAATTCTGTAGCCGTACCGATCTCAACTTTGGGTAAGTTTTCGACTCCTTCGTAAGCATCTTTCTCTTTTGCCGCTGTAAGTGTAAAAACCTCTCTGACCTTACAATCAGCTGTAGCATTTCTAACAGAACTAGAGGCCACGGCATCTCCGAGTGCTTTGATTTCTTCAGCTACAAAAACAACCTTTTCCTCTTTCTTCACGCTGTTATTTTTCTTCTCCGAATCTTCCGATTCATTTTCACCATTACTCATGACAACTCCTTCGTCAATCTTTTCCACTTTTGCATTAAAAAAAGCATTGGTGTCTCCTTTTTGTTTTGGACTCAGACATGCAGATGGAGTTCTGGGGCTGGTTTTACCATTGCTCGAACTGAGGCTGATCTTATGACAAGAGACGGGGCTAATCTTACCAGGGCACGGGCTATTCTTCCCCGATACGCATGGACTGCTTTTTCCAGATATCGATGGAGAACTCTTGCTGGACCTCGTTTTTCTGGGTTCCGGTTTGGCAGGACTAGTTTTACGGACTTCCCAGGCTAAACTGAGAGGCCTCTGCGGAGGGGGGGTGTTATCGTATTCCCATTTCAATCGGAACCACTCGCACAGAGACTTGAAGTCCCTGGTGTAGTTCTCCAAGACTAGAATCACTTCTTGGCACTCGGAAAGGTTTTCGTGAGCTTCTACCGTGCTGTATATCTCACCGACCTGAAACAGTATAAAACTCAAATTGTAACCAACCTATAGCAAACATGTTCGCAAAAAAATTTGGATGTGCAGTGTAAAAATTCTTAATCGGTGATATAGACATAAAAAAAAAACCAGTTGAGAAAGTATAGCGTTGCTAGACATTCGTAAACTTTCAAGAGGAGGTTCTTTAGACCTATAATTTTACAAATACCATTGCTCTATCTTGTAAATCTCACAAATCTAAGGAATTTAGGAGGTATTTATGGATTGATTTTTGAGGTGATTAAACATGTCATGGACAGTGTTGCGAACTTAGCATTTTTCTTGCCAGGTCTAGCATCCTTCGATAGGCATCTATCTAGCTTGCAAAAAATTGATCTATCATAATATGGCGTTTTTGCTAGGATTTGTTGATGCCTTCAACAGCTTTAGTGCTGAATTTTTTAGCAGATTAAGTTTCTGACCATCTGATAGGTATTTAATGAAGGTAGGTCGGTGATATTGTTTTTTAATTTGTGTGTGAGTCAGGGTATGGACCTAATAGGTTGAGCATGTTGCTGGCATCCATTTTTCGTAAAAAAACAAAGTCTGTTAATACAAACTTCTACCCTGTGGACGCCCATATGATCCTATTAGGATCGGACATGGTCGGAAAAAAAAAAGGTCGGTACTTGAGAAATAAAACAACAACAGGAGCATTCTTGGCCTTATAGTGATATAAGGGTATCAGATATTATAATTTAATGTGTGCTTAGGCATGTGGCATCGGTTTGACAATTATCGGGGATTCCAATCTCTGATATTACCTACGTAATTATTACTTATCGTAGGATGTTGGGTAAATATTTTTTTTTTGTCAAATTTAAAATGAGTTTCTGGGAAAATGTGGTGTGGTTTTTACCCGTATACCCACTTTTTTTTCGATAGGCAAACAAAGGTAAGTATTCAAATTTTATTTTCACAAAATCTAGCGTTTTTTCTGCCAAATAGCTTGTTTTCGTACCCTGTCTGGAATGTTTTTGCAACGACAGTTGGCAACACTGGTTATGGGTGTCTTACCGAAATGGGATTTAGTTTTACATTGTCAGAAAAATAACATGTGCGTACTTACAAACCCACAGATTTACCTTTGAATTCGGAAATATTATTTAGCGGTTAACTCGATCGAGCAATCAATTTCTAAAGGGTGCTCCCATAAAACCAGAGTTTAGTTAGAGGGAACACTGCATATAAAAAAACGTTTTTTTTATTTAATTTTGAATGCATTAAATTTAATATGAGTATAATACAACTGTCGGCCTTAACGCATCATTTGTAGCCAACTAAAGAATTCTTTGAAATGTACTTACAGCTCTTTGCAGGTTCCCGAAGAGCAGTCCCCAGTACCTGGCCTGCAGCTCCGAGCGCTTGTCTCGGCCGGTAGAGGCAGAGCGGACGCGGGCACCCGAAGACGCCTTCCCATTCTGGGGCTCCACGGGACATGAGCCACGGACTGCCTTGCGAGTTGAAGCCTTGGCTCCTGTCAAAACAGTAAAGTATTAATTTATAGGTACCTAAGCTTTAATTTAAAATATTTTTTTATTCAATGAATTATACACAAGATTTAAGAATGTAACATTCTTTATTAAACATACATAATTTGAATTTCTGAAACATACTCAGGTATATAATATATTAATCACTAATCTGTTATTACTAATTGTATCAGTAATTTAATCAATAAAAATCACCACCCGGAATGAGTTTTCTTTAAGGATTTTTTTCTAATATGTAGGTATGTTATAGATATATTTTGTACAAAAACCTGACATATTTTTAAAGAAGGACTATTATCTCAAGATGAATCCTAAAGCTTACTTGCATATAAAGCTGTAGAAGTGACAGAGTGAGAAGATAACGTTAAGTCAAACATTATGCCAAGATCCTTTACCTAAGATTGACAGTTCGACAAACTATGAATCATCATATTATATTTAATCAGAAGTCTTGAACGTGAAAAGATATTGCACATATTGTTGGTAGCGTCGCTTATAATGTTGTGGGTCCCACATTCGAATCCTGGGTCTGGCAAGTACACATATTGTTTTTCAATTTGTGTATGAGTCAGAGTATGAATGGAGCTAATAGATTAAACGAGTGGCTAACATCAATTTCTCGTAAAAAACAAAAAATGTTAATACAAATCATCACTCTGTTGCGGCCCTTATTATGATCTTCTTAAGATCGGACATGGTCAAAAAAAATTGTATTTTATCAGATAGCTTACTAATGAATTCTGCATGTGAAGGATAAAAGTAGGTACCCTCATATATGACCCTGGTTGAAAAATGAATTCTAACTACATTGTGATAAGAGTGCATATAGGAAATTCGCGATCTTGTTTGACCTATTCTACTAACGTGTCCACTATAATATTGAAATTTTCTATGTAACGGTGTCTTCTGAATGCAACAGTGATTCCATTGTAAAGACATCATCTTGAAGGAAGAAAGATCATGGGTAGAGCTCGCTTTTAACGGCTTGATGGTGTCCAGAAAGACTTGCTAGTCTGTTGGGGTCAATAACAGGAAAAGTAAAGTGGAAGATCAAGCAAAATGGAGGAGTTTGTCCGAGGTTGTAGTACCACAAAAGAAGAAAGAAGAACGACATCACCATTATAGATGTGGGTTTTTTTGCACATTGCATCTGTATAAATTATGTAATGCCAAATCTATCAATTTGTGTCAACGATGTTGAATATTTTTATAGATTGAGCATTCTATAGCTTCCCTATAAAAATTGCTAAAGCAAGTTCTAGTTTGCCATAAGTGTCATTTTTGTATGCAAAAATATACATGCTCTCTCTCATTTCAGAGTTTGAATAAAAATGAGAGGTCTCCCTTTTCTGCCTCACTTTTAAATATTTCGACTCCTTTATGGTTTTCTTCAACATCTTTGATTTGTTTATATCATTTAAAGTCTTTGGATACACAGACTCTGCCCACGATGACCGAGCAGTTTACGCGTCGGCTTATAATGTCGTGGGTCCCAGGTTCGAATCCTGGGTCTGGCAAATATGCATATTGTTTTTCTTTGTGTTTGAAAGCAGAGTATGGACCTAATAGATTAAGCAAGTGGCTAACATCAATTTCTCGTAAAAACAAAAATCTGTTAATACAGACCTCCACGCTTTGGAGGCCCTTATGATCCTATTAGGATCGGACATCGTCAAAAGAAAAAAATAGATACACAGAGCGAGTGAAAGAACTATTGTCAGTTCAGTGGAATATTAGTGCCACAAAGAAAATAAAGAAGAACGGCGTCATCATCATAGATGAGGATTGTTTATTCGTACAATATATAAGTATCGACATAACATAATAGTGATTGTCGCATTTTAGTTTAATGGTGAACTTAATAATTTTTGTACAAAATTTATAGTCTTAGAGAACGGGTGAAAAAGCCCTATACTTATATAATTAATTAACTATTTCTTTTATTCAACGAATAATTCACAAGATTTAAGAATGTACCATTCTAATTATTGAACATACATAATTCTGAAAACACTCATGAGAAAATATAGCCAATAGAAAAAATCTTTTTCGAAAAAAGTAAGACACCCGGCAGGAATCGAATCGGCGTCTCTTGGGTACGCGCCCTGTGCATTACCACTATGCCACGACTGCCATGCTTAATTGCGACAAATTTGAACTATTGGCCTTTTTAATACCTGCTCATAAGCGCTCTCTCAGTTGAGTTACGGTAGGCGATCGGTTTTTGTGTTCGATCCTGCCGGGTGTCTTTCTTTTTTCGAAAAAGACTTTTTCTATAGGTTATATTTTCTCATGAGCGTTTTCAGAATTATGTATGTTCTATTATACTTAAGTATATCTAAATTAAAAATTATTATTAGCAAAATTAAATCAAAACTAACAAATGTCATGGGCAATTTTAATTGATTGTGTTTAGTATTACAAAAAAAAACATTACAATATAATAAGTGAGTCTGCGTATTAGTTAGGTAAACAAAGCGATGATTACTGTATTACAGCACGGATAACGCAATGTTGAGATTCTCACCGAAATATATTGGATTGTATTCTTCAAACATGAAAACTAATCTATGAGACATACTGCCTCACAATGGCACGAAATAAAAATACAATCATAATAGGATGCCACCCACACAGAGGCATGTCCACATAGGAACACCGCAATATATACTCCAAACTGACTACTCAATACACCCACACAATACACTTACTCTGAGAGAATGATTCTTTATTGGTGTATAATCATAGTATTATGTGCATGTATTTGTGTACCTACTATAACCATATTTTAACATTTCTCAACTGCCCAGCCTATTATTGATCTATTTGTAGGGTTACCACAATATACATTACATATACAGTCGAACTTGGTTATTACGAGGAAGATGGGACCGACTGAATTTGCTCTTTATAAGCGTTACTCGTTATATCAGAGAATAGATAGTACAGAGTAATACACAACTAGAATTTTTCCCCGAAACAAGCATGGCATTCATAAACTAAAAAGAAGTTGTTTATTGTAATGAACGCTGGTAGGTACCTAATGACTTCACAAACCTTGGATTTTTTACATATTTCAACCATATGCGTGGATAATTTTTCAATTTTGTCAGCGAAAACACCAATTAGGTACTTAGACAGTTAGCTAGTTGTCATAAACGTAATCCGATCCCAGCGGCATCGGTCTACGGTCGGATTTTATTACTTAGGGTCGAAAATGTTTTTAAACGATCGACACATTAATAGTTTTAAGAAAATTTTTGACGATATTTTAGCTCGGTATATTCGATAAGTTGCTCGTTATAACAGTAAATGTATGGAGAAAATCATAAAATAAAATATCAACGAATGTTTCCTCATTACATCCGAGATCTCACTATATCTGTGATCGTAATAACCGAGTTCGACTGTATATTATAATTTTATATTAAAAATTCCAATTTTAAAAACATTATTTTGAAGTCGATGACAGATAAATAAAACTAATGAAAATGGCATTTCTGTCATTTGCATTATGCACTGAAAAAATAATTATTAATTACGCATGCACAGTGACGTCCTATGGGGGTAGGCAAATGAGAAGAGACCGCTATCTAAATCTGCCTAAGGGAGGCACTTTGGCTAGAGACGTCAATGGGTGCATTTATACTTATATTGTGGTGGTTCCTTAAAATAGTGGGGAACCGTTTGCAAAACACGAAAAACATTTATTGTACAGTTATAAAAGACATTTTGGCCATTTGGATGACTCCGTTAATTATTAATTGTGGAAATCATACTTCTATGTACTTACGCACAACATTTGCAGTGGTAGAGGTAAATCATTCTACAGTGGCACCATAGGCGATTCGCAGGTGTATTGGCATTGCTTGCTACAATTTCAGTTTCAATGTTAGCAAACAATACCACTACAACTGCAAATTACTTATGCCGTATCCATGATACCACTGTAGAATAATTTACCAATAAAATAAATGATGATGTGATTTAGAACCTACTTTATAGGGGGACTTTAGGCAATCTTTTCTATTATTTTACATGAGACACATACTTAAATTATAGATGTCATTATACAGTTCCTAATAATAAACAAATATTTAGATATAATTTCTTACATCATTTGATGGATTTTCTACCTAGTTCTTAATAATTTAGAATAATTTTATATTGAAATTAATGTTTTACAACGGCCGTACTTAGGCTACACGGACAGCAGACACAGCCACTAACGACAATCTGTTTTTCAATCTTGTGTATATTCAGTACTTATTAAATAAAAAAATGTTATAGTGTTTTAAAAATTGTTATAGAAATAAAAACATTTTTGTGACAACCCTGCCTTCAGTACAAGTCAGGTTTATAATTTCGATTTGATTCAAATGTGAACTGCTCTTTTGATGAATATAACAGAAAAATGAATGCACAAAAAAGCCTACCAAAATCATTGTTTTCCAATGTTCACTGCGTACTGGATAATTTAAATAAAGTAAGGGTGTTTTTAAAGAATCATCAACTATTCGTAGCCATTCATTCTACCACTACTCAGCAGGTGGCAAGAGGAAGGAGATGGGGAAGGACATCACAGATTCCCACACTCTGGATCCAAATCTAACCTTACTATTTAATAGAATTGGACTGTTTATTTGTTTGTTTGTAAAAACTACTGGACCAATATTAATGAAACTTGCATGGCTTATAGACTACATTTTTGGTACAAAGTTATTAGATTTTTATCTTCTTCTAGTGTTTTAAACATGTAACCTTCTTCTAATGCTTCAAACATTTAATCTTCAAAAAAAAATTAATGTTACCACCAATCTGAAACCTTTACTAATAAATTCCACACGGCCAGTTTCCAGATAGGCATGCGAATAAACATGGGCATTGTCGATAAGCTTTTCGAGATAATTGACTTTGAACATTTTATTATTCGATATACCTTCAACTCTTGATATCTAAAAAGAATCAAAATAAATTAAAAAAAAAAAAACAAAGAAACTAAAGCACGTCTCGACACCTCCCCCGTATAAGGTCGAAACTGCAAAATGTAACTTTTCATTACTTACTTAGTATGATTTTAATAAATTTTAATGACACCACAACGTTAATTTAAATGGTGGAATTGTAATTTTTTAGTTAAGTATGCCTATAAAGTATTCATTAAATTTTTGTTTTTTTTTCGATATCATCGTTTTATTATCTTTAAAAATATTTAATAAAAGGCAATTAAGTCAAAATAGTCATAAACACAGTTCCGATCTTTTAAGTAGAAGTTGTCGATCTGTCAAATATTCAATACCATAAATTACACTCGAGCAAAAGCGGATACAAACTCAATAAAATTTCCTAATCAAATAAATTGATCCTTATTTTAATGAAAAATAAAGCTCAGAAAAAGCAGCTGTCCAATCACGTGTATATTTACCCTATCGCAGTTTATTATGATGAAAATAAGTAAACATAATATAAAACTACAAACAACTAACAAAAGATTACAAGAACTATATTATAAAAATAAATGACTATGTTCTTATTTGATATGTCTTAATGATTACTTGTCTTTTGTTACCTAATACTAAGCTATTTTTTTAATCTATTCAACTCAATGTCAAACGCAAGTCGCTCCCACACTAAAATGTCAAGATTGTTAACACTTCAATTTAATTCACTATCATTCAGTTTAATGAAACAACGATTGGCGGTGACTACTTACAACAAAATAATTGGTAGAATTCACAACACCGCCCACTAAATAGGTGAACGCAGTGCGCTTCTGATCCATGTGTCACGGGTGCGAGTCCCGTTGGCCAGGTAAAATTCATATTCTTAACACACTAAGAAAACATGCATATACCCACTAGAAAAAATCTTTTTTTTTTTTTAAAAAATACTTCACCCAACGGGACTTGAACCTGTAATCACTGCTCACGCCAGTGTGCTTTGTATGTTATGCTATATTCTCAAATCTTGTGAATTGTTCGTTGTGAATCTTGTGAACATTCCAAATTCAAAAAAACTAGAATTAAAAAAAGTATTTGTCTTATAATCAATGCAATAGGCCAATACGGTAATATACTTTTAACGATATTGTCCAGAGGTCAAAAATGATCTAGATGTATAATAAGGACAACTAAATAAAACGGTAATTGTGCCGCAGATGCCGACATGAGCTTTTTATATTATTTTTTTTACGTAAACAGTTTATTTCATGTAGACAATTAGGTATAACAAATACCTTTTTCTGTCAGAGCATAGGTTTTTCGATCCAATAATTATTGTTAATTTTAAATTTTAAATTTTCATACATTTTGGTGCATAATTATCACAAACTAATATAATATTAAGTTAGGGTAGGTTAGGTTAGGTTTGGTTTGGTCTAAAAAAAAAGTTATAAAATCTCATGACGGCATCTGCGGCACATTTACCAATAAAATATTCAAGAGTGACCCGTCAATTTCACCCTAACATACTTTTTGGTTCAAAACATGGACCATACATTCAGGAGGTTCAAAAAATTTTAGGTAACAAAACACAGCATGGAAAAATGCATGTTGGCCATAACGAACAGGAATCAAAAAATAAATAAATGTGGAAAAGAACAAACAAAAGTGACAGACATAATACTTGAAGTGAAGATGGGCTGGCCATCATCAAAAGAAAAAAGATCATCTTTGAACAAATCACATCAGCCAGTGGTAGGTACATAATTGGTGAGATAATCAAGTTATTGTTCATCTAAATATTCTAAATATTTGACTGTCTACATAATTAACTCGACAAGTTACCTACTGCACTATAGGTAGGTAATTTTTACCTACTATTTTCCTACCTATGTACCTTATTCTTTTCTGTTTCAAAATTAGAAGTGCATTGATATTTTAATTCTCTCACCAAACAATAACATTTCACCAAAAATCTAGGATTTAATAATACCTATGGATTTTGTTGTTTTTTTTAATGTTCTCAAACACATGTAATATGTGACAAAACCATAAAAGATTGTGAAACAAAATGAAGATTAATGAAGTGTCAAACTACGTTTGACAGCTAGACATAATAATTTTATTGTTCCTTCAAAAAAAAAAGAATTGTCAATGAGCTCATGAAATTTTGTTGAATAATGTCACATTTTACCTGGAGAATCAACGGAAACGTGAAAAGCGACGATATTTCTTGCTTCTCTGCCCTCCTCCTGAACCAATTGCCTCATTTCTTCCATATTCGCTAACTATTATTGCACATAAAGCTCATCCTAAACTAAAAACAAACACAAAGGATGACATCACTCCAGACGGTTGCCTTCGTATAATTTATTTAGAAAAGCTGCGAACAATACACGAAAGCAAAAATAAACTTCATTAACTCAAGCACTTGTTACATGTTGAAGATAAATATTGAAAGATTTCAAAATCGCGACAAAATTGTTTACATGAGACATTTACTATGAAAACACGCAGCTGATAACGCATCTGTCAAAATTTATTCAATCTTTACCACATGAAAAAAATCCGTTTGCATTTTCGTTAGTCTGGTTTCGAACCAACTTGTCGGTAAAGCAGTTTACTGTTAGCAAATAGTTAGCTAATGATAACATTATATTTTAAATACCTAGATGTCTATAATAGTAAATATATATTATAATAATTTACTGATTACTTAGGACTTTTCTTATAAAATTTAACTCTTCTAACTGCCTAATAGTCTAGAAAAGATTTTGTTATATACCTAACATATTAATCATCGTTGTTTGGCAGATATCCAAATTTCATATAAGCCAGTTTCACTATTTTTAGAAAATAAAACCAACATGAAAAATTTGAAGAATGTTTTCAAGTGATTAAAATTGGATCCTGGCCAGTTAATTATGAATCACATTTTTAAGCTTTCACCATAAAATTTGAAAATACAAAATGAATTTATAAAAATACCTAATCTGTTATGAGCAAGTCACTATATAGATAGCTTATATACCATCATAAATGGTCAGGTGTTAGAATTTATAGCTTAGCACATCTCAGTATAAGCAATATGAAATTATAATGTCAAAATGATAGTATGTGGCGCCCTCACTCAGCAGACAACTTATACTGGTGGATCTATAGTAATAACTAGATAATATTATATGATTGGTAATTTATTGTATCAGAGGTAAAGGATGAAGTGACAATATTATTATGGAAACTCAAAGTCATAACCATACAATATGAATAAATTACTTATTATTCCATTTAGGTGTGTAGCACTCAACGACCTCGGGTCTTGTCAGCATTATTTCGACAACATAACAGCAAGTCGTTTGTACTTAATTAGGGTGAAGCGTAGAGCTATGCTGGCCTTACAAGGAAAAGGCAATTACTCACAAAATTTGTGAAATTAAGTTATGAATGCCATCCGTTAGATAATTTGGAAAGCTATATATTCTGTTCGTTTTAAAATCAGTATTATCAATAAAATACCGTTAAAATCCTTAGTGAAAAAATGAATATCTGCTAAAATAATACACATTTCTTAGCAAAAAGGCAGTAATTGCTCCAATTTGTTGCAGTTACAGCTTGTTTATTATTTTTTTGTTTGTATTTTAACATCCTACTAATAAAAAATATCACCATTTTTTTAATAATTCACAGTACTAAAATTTGAAAACAAACACAATATGTCATTTATCTCAAAAGTGTGTGAGAGTCAGTTACTGCCTTCTTCCTTGGAATGGCAGTATGGTAGTTCTACGAGGTACATCCTGCGGTATAACATGATTTAATGTATGCACAGTGCTCGAATTGGAATATTTTACGAACCGGAGCACTTGATAATTTTACAAAAATATTAACATAGTAATATAATTGCATGTGTATTTTATAAAAATAAATGTTTTAGATTTTTTCGTTATATGACAAATCTAGCTTGGACGGTCAAATTAATATGTCTACGAGATGGAGCGATAATTTTGGGAATTCTATGAACCAGAACGGCGCTACGGTGCGCTCCGGTCATTTCAAGCCCCGTATGCAATTTAATATAATATTTAGAGACAATAATTATTATTATCTAGTACAAAAAAGGACTATGAAAAAGTGAAACAAAAACATTGTTTAAAGCATTTTATTATATTTGCACATTTTATTATAATAATATAAATTAAATAAATAATAATAATTAATGTTAGTACAAGACTTAAATGTCAACATTCCCAGCCTTATCCAACCAAACCACAGTATTATGTTATTTTACCCAAAAATACAATAGCTTAAAATTATTTTCCTAACAATAAAATAATTTTTCTTAAATTTATTCGATAATACAATCTAAACAGTAATTTTTTATTTATCTTTTAGTATATTTACAATGATTTATAATATGTTTTTTTGGAAACAGTTCCCTACGTTATACAATATCAATTCAGTATGGAGAAATAGCCACTACTTACCTAACAACAGGCCTATTCTAACATACCACTTAACATAAAAAAAGAGCTAATTGTGATTAATATTTCACATTTATCACTTTACGTATTCTGGTGGTTAATTATGTAAAAAAGTAAACCGTCTGATGTGTCAAAAGGTGATATCTTTTAACAGCCTCTCACTTGACCGTGATAAGTTTGAAAACGAGATTGATTATGTAAATTTTACATTTTGAGAATTGAGATACAAGATCCGACTGTTATGCTGCAATCGCAATGACATGACTAAGAAAATTGTAGGTTATGTTGATATGTCTGACATGTCAATACAAAATTCTTATGTTCGGTCTTATCTGCTTGGGTTCGACAGTATTCGAATTTGACCGACATGTCTACCAACCTAAATTCTTGCTGTATTATGAATTAGATATAGCCGCCGGTAACGGTTTAATAGTTTAGTGTTAAGAATACCTTCCATGCTAATTTGGAAGAATGTAAATAACGGAAACGTGCTACAGTGATAACGTTAAGAATAGACCTGCAAGACCCACTATATTCGTATATTATATACATACAATATAGTCGGCATTGTTATGTACCTACATATTAATTATTATTAACTAGACACTGTACTTAAAACTAATTGAAAATACAAATTAAATATAAAATTAATGCTCCTAAAATATACGTCAATACTTAATTAGTTATGAAATCATTACCTACTTGTACATAAATAAAAGGCCATTATTTTTTTTCAACATACATAATTGCAATGCCCCATAAAATCATTGTAGATATTAATTTATATTTTTTGGCTATTAATAAAATTTCTGTGTTCTTTTCTATGTCAAAAATATATAATTATTAATGATTTCATTAAAACGTTTATAGAATTTGTCCTAAAGAAACATATAAAATGAGTTATACTAAACTCAAAATGTTATATTGCCAGACATATTTATAATTCTGTAGATAATTAATTTTATTGTAAAGCTAGTTCTTCATCCACTTTTATGTGAGGATCTATTAGGAAATCAGTCGTTATTTTCAACATCGTTTTGTCTTCAAAGATCTGGGCTGGTGGACTTCCTCCGAACATATCTCGCAAAATAGTCTGGTCTCCAGCACTTGCACGAACCGGGTACTAAGAACCAGTCGTAATAGAGGCGAACCTAAAAAGAATTATATAGATAAAGTAAAAGAGTAGTCATGATGATTTAGTCTCAAAATTATCATTTTTTATTGATAATACATAATTTTGGAACAGCCTCAGAAACACACAAAAACCTTAGCGATGGTGCCCACAGACGCGTCGGGCGCGCGAAGTCGGCGAATGCAGTGTTTATTCATAACCATAATCACACGTCTCTTCCCGCGCATTACCCTTCACCTATGTTATAAGCGGCCCAAGCAGCACAAAATAAATATTATTACAGCGCCTCTCATAACAAAGCAATAAAAATATTATATTATTTCGGGGCTTGTAATTAAAATTTACGACGACATTCTTCAACCAGCGATAAACTGAACACGCAATAAAATAAAACAATGACTTCTCTGTAATTAAATAATTGCTTTCCGCCCGTCGATCGACAATGCCTCGCGCAGCGTGTTTTTGCTCACTGTGGTCAATGAATGGACTCCATTGTATTTTCTTTCATTCGTATCGCCGAGAAGCGGTGATTCGCGAAAAAACGATGATTCATGCGGCGCGCGCGTATAATGCGTCGCCATATCCAGTGGGCGCTGGCGTATTTGATTACGTTGTATTTTCAATGATTTATGCGCCACTTGTAGAAATTTTGCGCGAGTGCGGCGCCTGACGCGTTCTGTGGGCACCATCGCTTAGACCAAGCAGGGTTTGAACACAAAACATTAACTTATGCTTGAATTCCAATCAGTTTTAAAAAAATTCAGGATTTTTCTAATAGGTAGATATATTTTAGAGACTGCTCCAAATAATGTGTTTTCGATTACCTCAGTAGTAAATAAAAAAATATAATATTTAATTTATTTTAACCATGCTCCTATAAGCTGAGCTTATGGATCTCCTATAAGTCGTCGCTGTAGGATTGGTTTGTCGAATAGACCAAATGTCAAATGTTCAGGAGACGAAAAACAAATTTGATTATCCTATATTTAAATATATGAAGGTATTTAAATTGTTGTTTTTACAGCATATGAATGCTGTTTTCATTACAAAGCAATTTAAAGAAAAGGATGGTTCTGGTTCATTTAGATACAAAAAATCATTCTGCATTCAAAGGTTGATTTCGACAAAAACGGATATTCGACAAACCAATCCTATAGCGACGAAGTGGTAGTTATATTAACAAACACGTTTTTTCGAGGAATGGATGTTAGCCATTGAAAACACACAATCCACATATTTTTTGACAACCGACTACCCACGGCTTCAGAAATGGCCACTGCACCAACTCAGCCAAAATGCGTAATTACAAAACATTTTTGTTAATTCCTGACAATATTAATTGTCATAAAATTTTGGTTTACAAATCTTAACTAAAGCAATATTAGGTCGTTTTATAAATTTTTATGTAGCAGTCATGAAAAATGGTTAACATAATATTTTTTTAAGATTGAAACCAACATAAAATTTTTGAAGTGATTATTTAACTATTTTTAATGATCTTTTACATTGTTTGAATTCAAAGGAAAGATATTGGCCAAGAAGCAGTAAACATGTATTATTGTTTGATTTAAAAAAAAATATACCTGGAAGCATCCTAATTCATCGTGCCCATCACAGTGTGGAGGTTTATCGGTGGTGATCAGAGTATCATCGGGAGACGCTTGAAGGCCAGCTCTCTTCTGCAGGTATTGTTGGTATGCCTTGGAAACAGAAAGTTATAACTTCAGTGAAATTATCAATATATTGGAAATTTTTTCAGGGCTGTTTGCATATTAACCCCAACTCTGACTATAAACTGAAATCAAATATTTAACTATTTCTTTTATTCAACGAATAATTCACAAGATTTTCAGAATGTACCATTCTGATTATTGAACATACATAATTTTGAAAAACACTTTCTGAGAAAATATAATATTATAACCAATAGAAAAAATCTTTTTGAAAAAAGTAAGGGAATCGAAACCTGCATCTTTGATTTAGAAGAACGCTGATGAATAGGTATTAAAAAGGCCAATAGTTAAAATTTGTCGCAATTAGTATGTCACTGCATAACATATAGGTAAATGCGACGGACGGGGCGTAAACCCAGGAGATGCAGGGTACGATTCCCTGCCGGGGTAGCTTACTTTTTTCAAAAAGATTTTTCCTATTGGTTATAATATATTTTCTCAGAAAGTGTTTTTCAAAATTATGTATGTTGATATCAATTAAATGTCAATATTCGATTTGAATGTAATACTACCAGCGGGTCTAATCTATATAAAAGGCGACTATTGACCGCTAACGTGCTAACTTGTGTATTTATTACATACATTTTGTATTGAAATATTATAACTGTAACAATCATTTAGCCGTTTAATCAGTTGACACTGTCTCTCTCTCACTCTCTCTCTATTGCTCATGCTCTAAATTTTAGTACAGCCAAGGGGCATGCCGTTAAAATACAGCATTTATTGCAACAATTAATACCAACTAATTGTAATTGTTACAATTAGTGCTAAGAATTCGATACAAACATACTCTAGTTAGCGGTTTTAGCGGACAGCCTTTTGTATAGAATAGACCCGCTGAGCAATCTTTACAGCAAATTTAGAGAAATTTTACATTTTTAAATACCTACTGTTAATTTAAAATAGTTATATTAAAAAGAAAATTTTTTTTTAAATTTAAAGATAAAGGTACCTACTTATTAGCAGGGGGCTACATGTATTGCAGGCTGTATAAATAGACATTTTCATGAGAAATGGTTGTTAGCCTTTCGCCCAACTCATTTGATCCCTGCACTGGATCAAATACATATTTTTGATAAACAACATTTTATTAGACTAGCCACGGCCCAATCCTATGACCAACAATTTCATACCTATCTATACAAAAATGGCTATTTTACCAACTAGTCCAACACAGGTTCAAAAATAATTGTTATAAAATGTGCATTACTTGAAACACTGTTATAACATTGCATGTTCTATAATGATAACCTTTTTTTTTGCTTTTCGGCAAGATTTTTGAATAATATTCATAATACACTATTTTTAAAATTTTAGAAATGTCATTTATTTTAGAAAATAAAAATGGGTTTGATTCTAAATATACTCAATTTTATAAATAAATTCTATTTACATAATATTTATATCGAAATGACCTTTGGTATGGTCACAATAACGACAAGTTATTTTTAATTAATTTAAATTCCTTTTTTCATTTAGTTCTATCTTGGACTTACGGAAGTTATTTATATAGACTATTTACGAAGATTCTTTGTTAACCAATACCTAACTCAAACCACTAAGCATGCTCTGGATGCAAACATGCATTGAAAAAACATAGAACTTGAGACCCTTAGATTTAAAAACAGGTTAAGTAGGTACTATATCAGTGCTGGAGCTAGGGAAATAGACTAGATATTCCAATAGTATATTTTATAAAAATGTTAGAGAATAATATTATTCAATTGATATGCAATAATATATACCTGGAAATCATGCACTGGAGGAGGTGTACTAGCTGATGATGAAAGTGGGGGTCTTGGTCTGGATCCTCCGGCGGCGGGAGCAGCAAGAACAGCTCGAGGATAATGGAGTTCAGCCACCAGAAGAGAAGCCCATCGAGGAGACGACAAACAACCTCCTTCTAAATAATGGCACCGGGACTGCATACATCTGAAAATATCACAAAGATAAAATAATGATATTCATATTCTTCGATTCTTTCTTTTTCTTTCGACCATGTCCGATCCTAATAGGATCATATGGGCCTCCACAGAGCAGAGGTTTGTATTAACAGATTTTGTTTTTAACGAGAAACGGATGGCAGCCACTTACTCAACCTATTAGGTCCATACCCTGACAGACAAAAATTGAAAAACAATATGTGTACTTGCCAGACCCAAGTATAGTCGTTACACGGTGTTATAGTCCAACACTTAAGCCGTGCGGCCACCGATCAGTTGGCAATAATAATATAATAATAATTGTATGAATTATTTTAAGCTAATTACCTTGTGACTTCGATGGTTTGTGTGAAGTAGCCTTCATATGGAATTTGAACAACGTATCTCCATACACCTTGATAATTTTTAGCAAATACTGGGGTTGCGTATTCCACCTATGAGAGAGAAATATATTATGTAAATTATTAGTATGTAGGTGCTATGCCAACCAAATATCAAAATTCATACATAATTATAATATATTGGGTACTGTTACACCCCCGAATGGTCCCCATTTGGGGATGTCTCCTCTGTGGATCAAAGAGGCCCGAACCATTATCAAGCCGACGCATAGTAAGGGTTGATTGCGAGAATAAATAGAATGAATATTTCTCTGAGCATGAAAGTATTAATAAAACATGATACTTCATATTATTATGTTTGTTTCGCTAGATCGTTTCACGACTAGTGTACAGCATTAATAAAATGCTAAAGACAGCTTTCCGCTGACAATCTTGCTTGTGTTATTTGCAATTTAACACAATTTTTTCCCTAACAATGATGGTTCATTGTATTAACAAACATCTTTTAGGTCTGTAACACTGATTTACAGCGTTTTTATTTCAGTCCGATCCTGGCAAATAAATCTCAGAGCACAACCGTTAAGCTTGTTACTTAATGATACTACAAAGTAAAATAAAATTAAGGTTTTTCCTTAGATTCATCTAAGCTGATATTCTTGGGATCATATTATTTTTATCTATTGGCTTGTTAGACAAAATACTACGACAGAAAAAGAAGGTAGTTTTTTAATTGATTTTAATTAATTATTGTTTGCGTACCTTTGCAGGACAAGGAGTCGGAGGTCCATCATACCGTGGAGGTGGTGCTCCTCCCTGCGGTCCGGGTGGTGCTTGTCCATTCTGAGGAGGCTCGTCTCTTCTTTCTGCCGCAATAGGATTAGGTTCTCTTGTAGAACTGCTTTCTCCGTTTATCGCTCGATACAGCATACAAAACCTGTGAAATATATTGTAATAGCTTTGATAAATTATTGGTATATGGATTTGCATAATTTGATTACCATTAGTACATATCTCTGTTGACATAACATATTTTGCAAAAAAATGTCCCATGGTTTACCTAAACAATCTAAAAAAATATTTATGCTTACACGCCGCCTCCATCACAGAACTTTCTGGCCTCTCTCTTTGAGTCGATGTCTCTGTGTTCTGGACCATCTTCAAGAGGAGCTTCTCGCTTTTCTCTCTCTCCATCATAGGGATTAATTCTAAAAATCAATAATAAAAACATAATATGTGCCATCTATGAACAAACAATAGAATAATATTTTAACATGATTACCAAAGAGAGATAATGAAACATTGACATTATTTATTAAAATTTTGTTACTTGTAATGTTGATGGATCAAATTTAATGACTGATTCAAAATGGCGATCTGCAAAAAACTGTTTATTGTCATACTGAAATTGTATTATATCACTGACAAGATAATTTAAATTAGCACTAGGATCACAAAGGTAGCAGAACAAGTGACATTTATGTTTCTATCTTAACAATAATAGGGTATTAAACGTTAGCATTGATTCATTGCAATAATTGAATTGACAATTTTAACATTCAGTTGATCATTCGCATTGAACGACTCATTTTTCGTATTATATAATATGTTCTTACTCATTATGACCGAATGAATCCAAAGATTCTTCGGCTGCCGTCTGAAGCTGTGCTACTCGTGGTAAAGTGTCGTCAGCTCTCAACACTGGCAATGTCCGAGACAAAAACTTCAATGTCTGGTTTCGAATAAGATCACTGGAAGTAGAAAAGATCGATGTTACACCATATTACAATTTCATATTGTTATATTTTTATTGTTTTATTATACACAACAGCAAATTTAATATTAAAAAGGTTTTTAGATTCATTTCAATAAAATTCAAATACATATTACTGCCATCTATTAATCTGTGCCAATATCTTTAAATCGTATAATCAATCAAAGAGGGATGAAGGTGTCATTTTTATTATTAAACTAGATAAGATAAATTATTGTCTATTAAATTTGAAACATTACTACTTACAATGGATAAGGTTCTCCTGTGCTCCCTTGTCCCATAGGATTTCTTGGAATGAGACCTCGGTTTAAATCGCCACACAGGTTATGAGGAGAAGCCCCTAATTTCTCCAATAGTCCAGGACAGTCCGCCTGGATGTGGCGGTAAGGTGGAGGTCTGACCCTGAAATAAGGAAGGATATTTTACTCAGATTATAATAGTAATTAGCACCGATGGAAACACGGTCACACATTCTAGCTGTTTGGTTGTTAGCAATACATTAAATAGTCTGATAGTACCTACCGTTAATAATTATTACTATTATATCACCGATTTCCCTTTATTGAAACACTAAGTCATGTCTCAGTAAATGTCGGAACAAAATAATTAGATCTCAGTGGCGAAGGGTGGAGGTAGGCTGTTAAGATTCGCTATAAATAGTGCACACTAAACTTTGTTAGGCATTTGTATTTATTTTTATTGAACTAAGACTACAATTTACAGATGGTGTTAGTTAGTTTTTAAAAATCAATTAAACCCTGCCTAAACGAAACCATAATAGATTTGGTCTAATTTGGGCGATACGACAAAATTGTGCACACTTTTTCATTCATAGTTATTTGTTTTCGTTGGATTAAAACTACATATTAGACATATTGTTGGTTAATTTTTTTAATTCATTAAGCCCTGCGTAAACCAAACTAGAATAAATAAAAAATATTATTCTATCTATAAAATACTCAAAGTTATGTATGATTTAATTGCATAATTTTAGATATTTTATAGATAGACATGTATTTTTTGACTATTATCTATTATGGCTTGGTTTCTCAGGGTTTAATTGAATTTTAAAATCTAACCAACACTATCTGTAAATTGTAGTCTTATTTCAATGAAAACAAATATGTATGTCTGAAAAAGTTTAATGTACACTATTTATGGCGGATCTTAACAGCCTACCTCCACCCTTCGCCACTGTGATCTATACAATACGATCTTGATAGAAATCATAATATTATAATATTGAGATTAAGTTTAGTAAAAGAACAATCCATGAAGAGAATTATTACTATGCCATCTGTTGGTTATTCTCAGTGGCAGCTCGTGGATAAGATATCTGGGGGTGCTGCGTTGATTAAAAATTTAAAAAATCTTTATTTGGATTACATTAATTTACTATTCACATCAAAATTAAATATACATTATTAATTATATTAATAAGTAATTAAAATAAAGAACTTTTAACAATGTTAATAAATCATTAAAGCTATATACACCGTCGGGCCTGCAGTACCGATCAAGCTCCCAGCTGCGTGCCTCGCTTCCCGCACCCCTCCAGCACCCATTCCAGCATATTAGTTTGAAAACGGTACTGCAGTACCGCGGTATATGATAATTATTGGATATATCGACGCGCGGGCGAGCTTAATTCACGCATTTCATTTTTCTCAATTTGCTTGGGGGTGCTGCAGTTCCGCAGTGCACATGGACAAGCCGACACTGGTTATTGTTAAAAATAATTTGACAATTAAATGATTGTACAAACCTTGGGGGTACGGCACTAGGTGACTCTACAAACGCATAATATCCTTCTGGAGGACTCTCAGACGTTACTTCGCTTTCTTCTGCTAAGCAAAGCATAACTGTTCCTAAGATCTGAAAAAAAATATATAAGTACATAAATTATTATTGATGAAACAGATAATAACTTTAAAGCATTGTAATGTGAATTAAAAGAAAAGTGATTAATAGCTTTTTTCAATATCACAGTGAGTATGTAGGTAATATTTTTCTGAATTAGCATAAGAATTTTTGTCTACATTTCTATAAGGCAGGGATGGCCAGTGCGTCGACCGCGAAGGTATTTTTGGTCGATCGCGGACATAATAATATATTGTACTAGGTATTTCTTGTTGAAACAAGTCAAAAACAGAAAAAATAAATCAATTGAATCTACAACTTCAAGGGGGGAAAACGTCAATAATTTATTATTTGATTAGTGCAGTGAATATATTTAAAACCAAACTTTCATAAATTTAATAAGGTTGCCAGCAACTTGTTGCCAATGTGAACACCGCTTTACATATCGATTCTATACATCTTGCCACACTTGAGGGAGAAATATTGACACTAAAATGCGATGTGGTCCTGAAAGCCAGAGCTTTAAGTCTTGATAATTTTTGGAGCCTAATTTGTGAAAACAAATATCCACATCTTTGAAAAGTTGCAGCATTTTCAACTTGCTTTTTTGGTTCTACATATCTATGCGAATCGGCTTTCTCTTCAATGAATGCGATCAAAACGAAGCATCGCTCACGATTGACTAATAATAATGTGACTACGTGCTTATGTCCAGCGGTAACTTCATAACCACGTGCAATACGACAAAATTGCTGAAAACATGCAATGCAAAGTTTCAAATGCAAATAAAAAATAAATTTTAAGATTTCTAATATTCGATATATAGGTAAATTGTGTAACTATGTCGAAATTACCGTTAATGTGTAGGTACTTAATTTTTTTAGAAGTGAAATACATAATAATTATATTATTGTCGCTAATTTGATTTTTTCACATCGTTATTTTTTATATATTGTATAAAATATCTGTTTTCATAATACATAAATACCTACGTATTTGAATTATAAAAACTGGGTTTTTATTGTTCTCGCATGATATAATTACAAGTGATATTAGTCGATCGCCATAAATAATTTTATCAACTAGTCGATCCTAGACAAAAAAAAGTGTGGCCATTCCTGCTATAGGGCATGCATACTTTTCACTCTTTTGAACCTCGTAGCTAACTTTTGTACTTGAGACATTTTTGGCTGCTATCACGAGGGATGGTTTCCAATCCTGGTGTCCTAAAGAATTTATATTTATATGCGCCTGTCAATTCCTACAGCACTGCTTCCTCGAGTCAAGCCTAAGACTAGTCAATATGCTCCCTAAAGACAGACATTTTCAATGATGTACTGTGCATTTTGTTTTGTGAGCAATATTGTGTTTGGGTTTACTTCTTACGGGATAAAGGTAAAGAAATTGCTGAGTGTAAAAAGTGCGACAAACTAAAAAAGCATATTGTGGAATTACCAGTGACACGCGCATCTAAGAACACATCATACCTAATATAAATTTATTGAAAAATCATTCGAAGAAAGTGCCAATGGTTCAACTACTGGGTATTTGTAAACATTGTATTATGTAAGTACATATTTTTGTTATAGAGATTTTTATATCTAAGTATATTTTATTTGTGGATACATATTTTGTACATGTATATTTTAGTGGGGATTCCAATCTCAGGATCCCGAACTATTTTCGATACCTATGAATCCCGGGATTGGTAAACATAATCCCGAAACTTTCGTGATTGATTTTTTTTTATCAATTTTCATGGAAAATAAAATAAAAACGAAAATATAACAAAAAAAAAATACTTTTAATAACATTTAAATACTTACGTTAGAAATAATCTTATTATATTATCTTTTCATAAATAAATAAAACTGTTTTACTTTCACATTATTATTTATATAACAATATTATTTACTCCATTAAACCTACGTATTTCCAAGATTGAACTTCTTCTCTTCTTTCAACCATGTCCGATCCTAATAGGATCATTTATGGGCCTCTACATAGTAGAGGTTTGTATTGACAGATTTTGTTTTTTACGAGAAATGGATGTCAGCCACCCTGACTATAACGCCGTTGGTTCCAGGTCCTAATCCTGGGTCTGGCAAGTACACATAGATTGAACTTACACAATTTTAACAATAAATGTCTTAAATAGTATAAATTATAGTAGATTTATTTTTAACCGATTTTATCAAGGTTATTTGTGTATTTAAAATTTTATATTAACTATTGAAAAAAAGCCAATCCCGAGATCGTCAAATTGTAATCCCGAAATCCCGGGATCAAGATTTTGGCTCGAGATTGGATTCCCTACTCCAGATTGATGCCCTTTAGACGTAAAAAATATAGATTTTGTCGTTACTATAATAAAATTGAAAATTATTATTGTATGGTTTCTAATAGGTACAGATAGGTATCATAAAGATGACATACCTTCAATTTATTATCACACAAAATCATATTTTATTAGACCTCAAACGGTGTCAATGATTTCTGAAGAGAAATTCTGTAAAAATTTCTATTTTAAATTCCATTCACTAATATGTTACTGATAAATTTAATAATGCCTTATTATATAAATAACCTTTTCGATTCTCAGTAGCTAAGTTATTTTAATTAAATTACTGTGAATAGGCAAACAAATAAACAAGAGTCACCTTCCGGAACTATCAAAACTATAAACCTACATTCTTCGTTCTGACTAGAGTGACCTATTTATTTTTTCATTATTTTATTGTTATTTTATTTCGATCTCAACCGGTTTGAAAGCGTGTTATAAAAAGTGAATAATAATAAAACGCCGATGGCGAATGAAGTGATCATAACTTAAAAAGAGATTAAAGAAAAAATAATGAAAAGAAAATTAAAATTGATCTTTTGATACGCAAATATATTATTAATTGAAATAAAAATATTAACAACTATAAAAATAATGGAACAACTTAACTTTGAAATTGCGCAGATTGCGATTTCTTCTACTGCGCACGAATTACGTAGGCGAAATTTAATAATTTATTGTTGGGTACCGTTCTTATTTCCAATTGCTCTTACATTAAACATATTGTATCGTTTTCTCTCGCTCGGCATCGCACGCCAAAAGTTGGAAAGTCTAGAAATCATGTTATGGAGTAATTGAAATTTGAAGTTCTACATGTCCTCTAAAATCAAGCATAATGCTAATTTCTTTGTGCTTTATGTGCATGTTCTATAATATATCGGATGACCTTGATTTTTTTCTAGCATACATATTATTATTATTTATATATAGACAGACAATCCGTTGTTAACTCTAAATACCTAAATTATCGACTTACCAACATTTGGCAGCAACCCCACTTATTATATTCTGTCAAAACTATCGAACTTCACGCTTATGTGGTACCTATGTTTATAATGATAGTTTGTGACTTCATCCGCATGAAATACGAAAATAAAAAGAAGAAATATACAAATTCGACAATTGATTTCTTTTCAAACCAATGAGATAACCAACGGTTGGATATAGGCACGCGTCTCTCTAATCAACCGTTTCATTTTTATAAATAAATAGTAAATTTAAGCCAACGACAATTGGCTTGAATTGAGAATGAAATCTGATGAGATATTACGTATAAAATGGTCGCTGGAACAAAGTTATCGATATCTATTTCCCCCCACCCGTCTCACCGATCTTCAGGATGCAACCGATTTATACTGATATTTGACGTCAGAAGATGCCTTTATCCCATTGATATACTACTGGATGAATCATATGCTTCTTAAAATGACGCCCGATTTTCAGCGACTCGGCCAGTGTTAAAACTTACTGTTTTAATATCAGCGGACTTAACTTGATATAATCTCACTTAATATTTGTCTCGAAAACGACCTGGCAATAATTATGAGTAAGCCCGATCTAGCTTGCATCTCACTCTAACTAATAGTCAGCGCATGACGACTTGCTCTGACCGCTCAGACATGAATTTTGGTAGCTTGCAAGCTTTGGGTTGCAGACCCTTAGGGTCACTATTCCAAGAACGCAAATTTAGTTTTACAGCCAGGGCAATACGGGTGAAATTCGGGAATCCATGTTAACGGTCTTAACGCATTATACCTACAAGGAAATATTATAAGACGGTTTCGTAATATCTTCTTTTGTGGTACATTCATTTTTAAAATGACACTTGTATGGGAACTCCTCATCTAGTAGTATATCAATGCTTTATCCACAGTTTTCACCTACCACCTATCATAATTATTTATTATTTTTTTCAAACGGGACAAACTGTCCCACGACCATGCCAATGGCATGGTAAAAGGTTATTGATTTTTCACAACGTAATTTAGCATAATATTAAGCATTAATATATGATATTATTAAGGTACCATTGCGACTAATGCGTAATACCAAAATAAATGATAGTACTACTAAGTACAGTAAAGTTGTTCCAACAGAAAAAGGTTATCTTTGTATGGCAATAATGAAAATAGTATATTAAATTATTCTTATAGTTCATGCCTGTATCCATAATTGATTGTCAATATAATATATTACGTTAATATATGTATGTGACAGTGATTGCCAACTCGAAGCAGGTAAAAGAAATAAGGAACAGAATCAAATAAGAATCAAGACATGTTTATGCAGTGACGTCCCTAGGCAAAATGCCGCCCCTAGGCAGCGCCAAAATGCCGACCTATTTTTTATACAGCATTTTTCATTATCCTTTCATGACTAAAATATCGAAGAAATGTGTTGTATATATACATTACCGACAAAATAATTAGGTACTTACTAAATCAAATTTAAATGCCATCTCTGCTCCAATAGAAATATTGTGAGTCTACGGTTTCAAATACATTAAAAAATACACCTGACAACTTCAAAAATTCGCGAGTGACTGGCAAAAATATTTGGATAAAATTAGGCAAGTGTGTACCTACCTATAATTCAAAAATCTCCACGTGTCATTACTAGTCATCAAGGACGTGACTTCCAAGGACAACGGAAGTAAACTAGACATCGCGAACCCAACAAAAAAATACAGTCCTGTTAAATCATGTATGCTAATTAATACATTTTGTCTCCAACCAGTGAGCTGATTTTTTAATTAAAGGATATTTCCGTTATTACTAAGTTTAATTAGCTATTTCTATATTATATACCTATCGATTGTC
This sequence comes from Rhyacophila brunnea, assembly GCF_057557595.1. NCBI lineage: Eukaryota > Metazoa > Arthropoda > Insecta > Trichoptera > Rhyacophilidae > Rhyacophila > Rhyacophila brunnea. Next base: position 33,692,776 of record NW_028232806.1, on the reverse strand, counting down.
CTCGATTTGCCGCCCTTCGAGTAACTGCCGCCCCCAAGCGACGCTCAATCTGCCTACCCCCACGGGACGTCACTGTGTTTATGATACCAGGATAATAGAGAATGCGGTTCAATTTACATATTATCAAGTATAGAGTGTGTATCCAGAATACATAAAATTATCATGACGATACAGGTTACCAAGAAGTTACATATTGTATATTAGATGCGACAGTAATCAATTAAATTATTATCATCCGCTGGACCTCACAATGTGGTGATAGTATTGATGAACGTAGTTATACGCAAAGCAACCAGTCCACACAAACCTCAAACAGAGATAGAAGCACTTTTATGTAAAGTATGTTTCTTTAGATCCACAAAGCCTCTGTATACTGTTTATACCATTTGAATGATAGATATTAAATATATATATATGATTTTGTGTAACTTATAAAGAGATAAAAGCATACAATCTATGAGATTTTGGTGTTTTAGCAGTACAGGGTGTTTTGTGCAAAACGGGTTTTTTAGAATCTTTATTCTTGAATGCAGCTAACTCTTATTTTTGTAAGAAAAACGTTATTTTTGCATCTATTTTCTTAAAAAAAAACCTTCGAAGTTATTCAAGTATTATGGGAATTTCAAAGTTCTGAAAATAATTCGAAAAACTTGTAAATTATACATTAATATTTAGCTGCCTGGCACTAATTTTTACATAAAAAATCTATATATTATATTGTATATATTATTTATAATAAAATGAAAAACATAATATAATGTAATTGAGAAAATAATGTTTATTAATTGAATGTAGAAAAACACACCTTACAGTCAGGATTTTAATAATTAGGTAAGTACATAATATTATCATGTGGCTGCTTTTTGCAGATCGAATACGGAATATTTTTAGAACGCATTTATATGACATTTTTGTACGACAGCAGCTTGTTTGCTTTATGCAGATCGAAAATGTCATATTCTCCAATTTGCAAAATCTTTAAAACGCATTTATATGAGATTTTTGTATGACAGCAGCTTGGCTGATTTGTGCAGAATGTAAAACAAACGTGTGACATTATTGAAATCATAATAACGCATTTTTTTCAAAATTGTGGCCTGGCTGCTTTGTGTATAACTACGCTCGATTTTTAATCCTATTAGCCATGGATTCAGTGCTTGTAAGGATACCGAATTCCGTTGCAGGCCCATAATTTGTAATCATTACCTATGTATTAAATTTTAACTCCTTGTGTCGCGTTTAGTAACGTAGAGGCCCGACGCACTGTTTAATTTTGAATTGGCCTTTATGGCAATCAGGACGAATGACCCCAACACTGATTGGATCTACTCAGTGATGCCCCGTGGGAGTAGGCAGGTTGAGCGTCGCTTGGGGGCGGCAGTTACTCGAAGGGCGGCACATCGAGAAGAATCATTAGGTATAAATGGAAATAGCTACCTATACTTAGTAATCACGGAAATATATCTCCATTACAAAAATCAGCTCACTGGTTAGAAACAAAATGTAACTATAATAAAAAACTGTAAATGTAAACAGAATGTTTAACAGGACTGTATTACTATTGTCGGGTTTGCGATGTCTAGCTTACTTCCGTTGTCCTTGGACGTCACATCCTTGATGACCAGCAATAACACGTGCAGATTTGAGAATTATATTTGAATTATAGGTAGGTACACACTTACCTAATCAATTTATCCAAATATTTTTGGCAATCACTCGCGAGTTTTGAAAGGTGTATATTTAAATGTATCTGAAAACTGTGGACTCGCAATATTGTCTATTAAAGTAGAGATGTCATTTAAATTTTTTTAGTGGTATATATTTTGTTATATACCACTAACGAACACATTTCTTAGATATTGCAGTCATGGAAGGATGATAAAAAATACTGTAAGTATAAAAAAATTGGGGGCATTTTAGTGCTGTCTAGGGGCGGCATTTTGTCTAGGGTCGTCACTGGATCTACTTGAGTAGCTTTTCGATTTCCATATACATTGTAGGCAGGAAACTCATAAATAATGCGAACTGAAATATCTAACGGGTAAGGAGTAGCAGGTAACCGACCTCGAGTAAAGAATAATCCGGGATAAACTTAAACACGTGTCAAGAATACGTTATAAGTCGAATACTGACAACTGCTTTCGGTTTATGCCTTGACGCTCATTTAATATTGGTGTATTACACATGCATAATGCGTATTTCATTTTCGTAGGACACTCACACATTCAAAACCCTGCATCAAAATGTAGTGTATTGAATATTGCCTATCAGAATTCTATTTGTTATCTGTTCTGTGGTTGTAGGACATTCCCAGTGCAATATAGATACACTGTAGGCTCTCGATCGATTTTATCCAGTAGCATTCATATTGTTACGTTTAACAAATTTGAGGAATGTGCATAATTTACACGCAAATACAACTTTTTGTTTCACATTTTTACTTCAGTTTATCCATGGGAGCTTTCGTTATTTTTACAACGTTTTTATTAGGTCGTATTCTTGTTTGTCCGGTGGTTGTTTATCCAGTACAAATCTTGCTATCGATTTTTAACTAACTTCCCGACTAGCTAGACATTTGAAACTTTTATAATATATCAGAACACGATGCCAATGCATTTTTTAATACTTTTAGCCATCTTTAAGTAGAATTGAATTCATTTTCAGTTAATTCTGTTTTGTATGAAAAGTTATTTCGACACCATTATTGGTTGCTAGGGGTCTGGGGACCTAGCAACTAAATTATTAATATATACGTGCATTACTATGGAAATCAATATGACACGTCAAAATGACATTTCAGTATTATTTCTATCAAGTACAATTTTTTTTGATCGTCTAAGCTAGTCAAGTCAAGTTTATATGATTCAACAGAAAATTTAAAAACGTTGTATATAAAAAGTTCTTTTTATCTTGTAATTATTTTTAAAGAAATACACAAAGCCAATGATATCGCATGTTATAAATTTTCTATACAACTCAATAATTTCCACAACTTGTACCAACACATTTAATATAAAGATTTAAATTTTCCAAAAATTTAAGCCTGAAATGCGCATGAGATTTTTTCGCAATTCAAATATTAACAATAAAAAAATTATTTTGAAGACGATGACAGATGAAAAAAACAATAGCGTTGCCGTCATTCGCATTTCTCATTGTATTATTTGACCATTTCCCATCTTAATAAGATCATATATATGGGCCTCCACATAATGGAGGTTTGTATTAACAGATTTTGTTTTTACGAGAAATTGATGTCAGCCACTTGCTAAACATATTATGAGGTCCATACCCTGACTCAAACATACATTGAAAAACAAAATGTATATTTTTCAGACCCAGGATTTGAACCCGGGACCCACGACATCTTAGGTGTAATTTTAATTGACGAAATAGTCATTATTTGTTCAATTATACGTGTATAATATTATCTATATATTGCGGTAGTTTCTTCAAATATTGTGGAACATTATACAGACCATAAAAACATTAGAAGGTTTTAGAAGAAATTCCATTTGTCCATTTCCACTTAATTAGTTATTGATTAATAATTGACCAATTGACGCTACAAACAATATTCTGTTAATACAAAACCTCCACTCTGCGGAGGCCCATATGATCTTATTAGGATCGGACATGGTCAAAAAAAATTGACGCTACTAATAACCGAGCGCTACTGTATCAACTTACAATGTCGTGGGTCCTCGGCTCGAATCCTGGGTCTAATTTACATACCGTTTTGTCAATGCCTATTTTTTGTGCCAATGTAAAAGTTGGGTAAATGGCGATGAGATTGTATCTAATATGACTTTATACTTTCCTTGGTAGTGATAGAAAATAATAAAAGGATTAGGTATCAAATTTAAAAGGAGAATTAAGTAATCTTTTTCTGCTATTTTCACGTTCATAAATAAATGACAGCATATTTTATTTCAATTCAATTAAATATTTTTTGTACACCCTTGAATGGGTTTTCCACTTCGTCTGTCAAGTAATGTCGAAGGGCTAGAAGCAGGGATTATAAACTGTTATGTCGCTTGAAGAATAACGGCATGATGGTAATTGATTCACCATTGAAATCTTACGTCAATAAATTTCAGGTTCGTTTCTTGCTAAATGCTAATATCGCTAATATGGAATGAGACAAAACTTGTATCCACCTGCCGGAAGACACAGCAAGTTCACGTCCTTAGGAGGAATGAAACCAGTTCTCGACATGTCTTTTTGTTTTGGAATAGGTACTATTTTTGTTTTAATTGTATCATCAATATTACGTAAAAAACATGTAAACACTCCGTTATCTTGAATAATATAAGGAACTAAGATTTTTTCCAATAACCTCCAATAGGATCTGGAGAGTAAAGTGATGGCTACATTTGAATAATGAGTAGCCATAAAAGCAGTGACGTCCCGTGGGGGTATGCAGAACATGCGTTGCACAGGGGTGAAGTAACGAATACAAATATTTTATTTATCGAGACCAGGCAGGGGGGCTGGAGAATTTTTAACTGAAGAGAGTTTCAGTTTTACAAAGATATGCCATTGTATATATTATTACAACGACTCCCTACTGAGTTTGTATGAAAATTAGTAGACATATCGTATGTTACTGCCAAAAGTTGGTAAGTATCAAAATCATCTTATGGAGTAATCGCAATTTGAAAGTTTGACGTGCCCTCTACAATTAAGCATAATGCTAATTTCTTTGTGCTTTATTTGCATTTTCTATTATATCGGATGACCTTGAATTTTTTTTTCAGCATACATATTTATACATAATCCATTGTCAACTCTATATACCTAAATTATCGACTTACCAACTTTTGGCAGTAATACCATGTGACGCGGGGCTACTGCCAAAAGTTAGTAAGTCTGAAAATCGTTTTATGGAGTAATTGCAATTTGAAGTTTGACATGGCCTCTAAAATCAGGCATACTGTTAATTTTTTTGTGCTTTATGTGCATGTTCTATATTTATCAGATGACCTTGATTTTTTTTCTAGCATACGTACATAATTCTAAATACCTAAATTATCGACTTTAGGCAGCAACCTCACGTCTATGCTCTTTGTTTGCTTCACTTCTAAATTATTATGTTAGGAATGTTAGGATACACGACTGTAGAGTATAGACTAAGGCATTCTTCGTCGTCTATGCAAAGATCCAAATAAAGGGCAAAAGTTTGATTTTTAAATAAAAATAAATCCCAAAGACAACGCCTTAAAATAAAAGAGGGTTAAATACTATGTCAAAATGTGTTGCTAATAATAATTAAATTATATTGAATACGATTGTTAGTGTGCCATGTATGTTGCATAGACAATTATTTCAGCCAAGCCTACTTTGAAAAGGTTACAAGTTGTTTGTAAAATGGGCACGGCGGTCAACCAAACGGTATCGACATATTTTTGACACTTCCTATCCGATGTAAAAATTGCGATTTTCCGTTACATCACGATTAGCACTTGCCCAATGCAAAACTTGTAACACATACCAAGTATGCACATATTCTTCCATTATCGAAATAAAGTTACCAATATCATGAGCCACCCACATTCTTACTAACCTTATTGGCTTAGGTCACCTTGACCTACCTACGTGCGAATGAGGTTAATATTTCGACTGTAGAAAGGAAAAAAGACGTAACCCTCATCAACATAGGTTTTATTGGACAACAACGTTATACACGACTAAGCGGACTAAGTACACAATATTATGTCCAAAGAATGTAAGCTGCAAATGTCGATTTATTATCTACCTAAATTTAGTTGTCAGTTAAAAAAAAAATGAAGGAAGCTACGTATGAAAAACTATTCAACCATACCTAATATTTACTGGCTTTTCTTTAATTAACTTAATAATTAATATCAGATTAGGAACATGGGCCCCACAAAAGGGGGGCTGACAGGGCTCTAGCCTGGGGCCCCGGTGTCTGGGGAACCTATCGTGGCGGTTCGACCTAACGAGTTAGATAAACACATAATATCACAATTTTTCTCTAACGGAAAAGTCGCCTGCGGCGTTGTTTTGCTTTAAGAATATTAACATTTAAAAATATGTAGTTATGTGGTGCAAATTTTAATTATTGTGTGTCGATATTCGAAAACTTCATAATTCAAGTGGATTTATTCAACAATACAAACAATCGCTAAAAATATACTGAATGTCCTTAATTTTACCTGGGACACCGTTTGGAAAAAACGCTTCAGTAGAGCGTCACACTGCGCTTAACCCTGGCGATAGGTAGGGGGGCCCGTCAAAGATCCTGGCCTGGGGGCCCGTTTCAGGATGTGGGTGTCATGATTAGGAATATAATATAATAAATTATTAATTATCATACACTTCAAAGTTATGTCTATTTTGTATTTTAACTTTGACCGAAAACCATAACAAAAACGTTTTTTTCCTTTCTACTGTCTTATAAAGGTCGTTTAGGCACCCCTACTTTTATTTATTTTGTCCATAATATATTAGGAATTTTAGTATTTATCTAAATATGTAGAATGGTATCAGATTCCTCTGGCAGTGCAGGCAACTCATGTTGGTGTCGTTACATTAAAATGACCCTAACACTGTTGCGCTGTTAACTGTAACTCGACATAATGATATTACAGAAGAAATCAACAAGAGAATCATGTCTGCGAATAAATGCTACTTTGGCCTGTTATAGACATTTTAAGTCCCGCATACTATCTCACTGAACTAAAAGCACTCTTTACAAGACACTTGTAAAGAGACCGAGAGACCGATCAGAGACTGCACCAATTGGAGGAGAAGATATAATGCTGAGCTCTACGGGCTATACAAAGATTGCAGCGCAGTTCAATCAATTAAGATTAGGAGACTGCGATGGCTAGGTCATGTGCACCGAATGATTCGCTGGTTCGATGGAGCTGTCAGTGACTGCCGTGTTCTAGGGGTACCGAATTGAAAAGCGGCCATACTGGATAGGGACAGGTGGAGGGAGCTGTCGGAGGAGGCCAAGACCTACACCGGGTTGTCGCGCCCCTGATGATGATGAACACTGTTGCGAAGTGATTTCGTCGTGGTTATAATGCCAGAAGAATCTGTCGTTCCTCTACTATTATACCTTGTATTAGTTCATTAAAACAATCAAATTCATCTCATTACACAAACTAAATTTTATTGAAATTAATCCATAAACTAATATTGATTACCTACGCATAGAAAAAAATGTTTCATTTTCTTCTAATTTCACCATAATATAATAATATGCAGTGGGGATTTCCTTTGTCAGAACTACACTACTGCTAAATTATACTACTGTTATTGGGAATCTAGGCCTGTTGTAGTGTTAAACATAATATATTAGGTATACTTATATATATATATATATATATATATTATTATATTCAAACTGGTTCGATTCAGTTACATCGTCAAACAAATGTCGTTGGTCAAGTTATTTTACGACACACTTGATAGATAGGTATACAAACATTGAATACCTGGTGGAGAAAGAATTTTCATAATATTTGATTAAATAGATCATAATCTCATGTGCAGTTAATAACATGGCATACTTATAGTAAATATTGGTCTCATATATAGCGACAAGCGGCAGGGTGAAAAAGCGCCTTTACTCGGGTCTACGCATTTTCGGGATTATGCCACTGTTCACACGCGATCACGTCGCAGAGAAACTCCCTTACAACAGTGAACATTGTGTTAATATGTATGTGAGGGGAGGCGACGGGCTAGCTGTAGCGATTTTTAGAATTGGAAATTTTTCTATGGCAGTGAGTTTGTATTAGTTTTTTTGAATAAGCTTGCGAATGCAACAGCGGATGCAATTATACGGTTACTATTAATTTTGTAGCTGTAGAATAATAGCGATCAAATATCTATTGTTTAAAGGTATCAAATTATTCTGCAATACTATATTCCCAGCAAATCAATTTCCAGTAAACAACTTAGCTAGGTCAGCAAGTTGACTGGCGAAATTAGATACGGTGTATTATTACATCATATCACAGCAGATTATACCATTACGGTGTATTAGCCGAATAATCATTTTTCATAGTATCATATTTTCTTACGACTGTAATAACAAATAATATTTCACAAACTAGTCGATTTAAAACGCTGACCCTATAATTAGTCCAATATGATTATGTACCAGAATTTAATGTTAATGTGTTACTTTTTATTGTATAAATAACGAAGAATAATTTATCTAAATGTCACTCGAATCCAAGTAACTGGCTCGTATCTATCTCAGTAGATTATATGTACTGTCATTGTATATAAATACTATTGTATCGATACGCTGCTAATAAAACTCACCCCTGCTACATCTTAGACTTCATTATCATCATCCTCAACCCACACATCGAACACCACAGTAGTGACCCAACAATTTTGATCAGTTTATTATTCACAATGTGATATAAATCTATTTCATTTTCTAAGAAATATTTTTTGTAGGTGAGTGAAAATATTATTTACTAAAAACTTTTTCCTCTAGTGTTTTTAACTGCGTTTTTGGTCGGATATAGCACAGTGCTTCAAATGAAAAAAAAAACTTTTTTAATCGGTGTCATCAAGCAAGTCGCTTTCCGTGTTTTTTTGTCTTGTTATTCAGAGCCTAACCAATCACGAGGCACGAAGTGCTTTACAGAGGTGAATCAAGTAATTTATTTAGCTCGTGTTACTGCTCCGTATTCATAAGCAATAAATAACATTTTAAAATTAATGATTGATTTAAATGAGTTATTTTATTGTAAAAAAAATGTAAACTTATTCTCATGTATGAAAAGTTTTCTAAAAAAAACGGATTTATTGCAAAATAATAATAATTAGTAAATATACCTAATTATGAATAGGTACGTTTTTTATTACTTTTAAAAATCCACCATAAGAATATAATTATTATTACCATTCATTCAAATATATTATTATATACAGTATTTACCAGCGGTAGTTTTCCTTGACGCAGATGACGTAATTGATTCGTTAGAAAATTTAAAAGGGGCCCTCAAAACTGTTCAAACCAGTCATACAATTATTAATTTTTACTGTAATCTGAAAAAGTACGAATTTATCATAAATGGATGTCATAACATAACCAATCAACCAGATACTTGTAAAAAAATTAAACACTAAAACACAGTGGTGCCAATAATAATTATTTTTAGTGGGAGGATATGAATTAAAGAAAGGGATACATTGATATTTTTTATGAGGTAGGTTGGCAATTGGAATTGATTTACTCTTTTAGGGCACTCTGAATCAGTCAGTGCATTGGGTTTTCAAATCCCTAAACCCGCCACTAGTAGGCTCTCAACTTGGGACAACAACCACGGGACCAATCTCGACTGGCATACTGGGTAATATTTATAATGATTTCCATTTCCTTACATTTCCTCTCCATTATGAATCCCTATTTACATATAAATATAAAGCATTCGCAAGAGAATAAAATAGGTCACATGCAGAGTCGCGTAACCGGACTATACTGTCGTTCCAAGGAAGAAGGCAGTCTCTCGCGAAATTTGTGAAATCGCGTTATGAATGCCATCCGTTAAGTAATTTTGAAAGTTATATATTCTGTTCACTTTAAAATCAGAATTATCACTAAAATACCGTTAAAATCCTTAGTGATAAAATGGACATAATATGCTAAAATAATACAAATTTCTTAGCACTTAAAAGCCACTAATTGCACCTATTTATTGCAGTTACTGCTTATTTATTATTACTTTGTTTGTATTTTAACATCCTACTAATACAAATTATCACCGTTTTTTATTAATTCACAGTACTTAAGTTGGAAAAAAACCACATTATGTCATTTATCTCGAAAGTGTGTGAGAATGAGTTACTGCCTACTTCCTTAAAAGGGCAGTATATTATTATAGTACCTACCTAAGATTAATTTGGTATGTATGAATGTGGTAGAATAAAAATGTGAGACTTCATGTTTATTTTAGACATGTTACAATTAATTTTGGATAAGTATTAATTGTGGGAAAATTAATAACTAAGTATTTAAATAATTACAAGATAAATAGAACTTTTTATATACTACGTTTTTAAATTTTCTGTTGAATTATTATGCTTAATATGCTCAAACTTATACTTGATATGAAATAAATAAAAACAAACAATAAAACAAATATAGAATACTGAAATGTCATTTTGCCATTGCATTTTGATTTCCATAGTAACGCACGTATGTATTAATAATTTAGTTGCTAGGACCATCCCCATAGCAACCAATAATAGTCTTTTACTTTTTACGGATTTTTCTAAAATAACTTTCCATACAAAACAGAACTAACTGAAAATGAATGCAATTCTACTTAAAGATGGCTAAAAGTATTAAAAGAATGCATTGGAAGCATGTTCTGATATATTCTAAAAGTTTCAAATGTCTAGCTAGTCGGGAAGTTAGTTAAAAATCAATTGCAAGATTTGTACTGGACAAACAACCACCGGACAAACAAGAATACGAGCTAATAAAAACGTTGTAAAATAGTCAGACGCCAGCTTGCTAATGAAATTTCCATAATACTACTAGGTTTAAATACATCTTATAAAATATAAATAAATCTATATCCTGAATTCACTCTGACTTCTGTAATGCTAAATAAAATATGTACATCACGTTATTTATGTTCACATCATAATAATATTATCTTTAAATAATGCAATATATTTTAAATTCTATGAAAGTGTGAATTCGTTTGACATCTTTGCTCGGGATTTATGACAAGACAATGCGTAATAATTTACAACAACTCTCATTTTCATATTATCATATCAGTCAATTGGTCATAGTAAATATTTTAAATAGTACTATACATGATGATCGGTACTACTGGCCAGCACTCGACATTTTACGTACCGGAGCGCTTGATAATATTACCAAAATATTAATATATAAGTGTGTTAGATTTTTTTGTTGTATGGTCTATCTGCTCAGAAGATCAGATTAATTTTTTCACGAGTTGGAGCGATGGTTTTGAAGATTTTATGAACCGGAACGGCGCTCCGGTGCGCTCCGGTCCATTTCAAGCCCTGCGATTACATTAGTACATTGGACCACAAAACCACAAAAATCTGGGCAGATCAGAGTGGTCAAAAAATTTTATGTACATTGATATCAATCTGTTATTCTACGAATATCGCCATTCTTATAACAAAAACGATAAAATAATATATACTGTTAAATACCTGAACACTGTGTCAACCATAATAATATAATGTAGCTAATACACCTATTATAAAAAAAAACAATATTTGCAAAAAAAATACGATGAAAAAAAAAGTAAGATCACTTTACCTCTCTGCCTTGTTTAAAATATTAATTGATAGTTTTCCAGGGCTCGAAATCGACCAGAGCGCACCAGTTCGTCAACGTCTCGTGGAAAAAAACAGTTTACCGTTTGGGCTAGATAGGCCACATTAACACACTTATTTTTATTAGACACACATAAAATTAGATAACTATCAGAAAATTAACCAACGCTCTAGTTCGCTAAATTTTTCGAGCGCTGTAGTTAGGTACCTAATTTTCAGTGGCTTAAATTTGGTGTAAATATATTTTTAATCTACTGAAATCACACTAACTATCAATCTTGCGGTACAAGGATAGCTTTTTTTTTGAAAATTGTATATTATAGATGCCTACACTGCCTATCAGGGAATGAGTATAAATAAAAAGTGCGTGCATGCGTTTCATAAAATTATTATTTTTTACATTATTTTAACTTTAACAAAACTTTAAATTGTTATGTAAATATTGTAAGCGAAGCCGGCTCTGTATATATCTTTAATTAAACATAGTCGCGTCGTACACCGGTGTATAAATAAATTATTATGGTTTCCAGTTTGGGATTGTCGGAGGTTTTAATAGTTCGGGTCAACAACCGACCGACAGGCCCACTTACGTTATATGCCGTATTCTCTATACACCAGACCTGTGCAACCTTTGAATTATATCGCAAGGGTGCCAAAGTTGCCTTTCGATTATAATATAATATTAATAAATTAACAAGCTCAGAGATTAACAACGCTCATTATTTGCAACCCATACTTGCAGCTGTTTTGCAGTAATCTGTTACAAATCATTACAAACTCATTTATCTAATAATATTATATAATATCGTCACTGTATATACCAATTGGCGTAACCCTCAAATATAAAATTGTTCAGGAAGTGAAAAAAACTGTGGGTATTGGATTTATGTATTATTTTATTTAATATTTATTTATTATTTTATAAATATATAAATGGTACCTTGGCCAGTTCGTGTAAGAGTATGCAATAAGTTCATTGTCATCAAAATGTCACTTCGGTGAAAAGTTAGGGTTACGCCATTAATTTGGCCTGTACAGTGACCATATAGTATATATTTATAATAATTCCGTATGCTACACTAAATTATGCAAAATTCACTGAATTTATTGCTATGAAATGTATGCATGTTGATGTGGGTTGAATAAAATTTCCGGGCTCCAAGAAGGGTGCAAAAATAAAAATAAAATACATGTTACAAAAAATGGCTAAACTTATGAGCAAGGCCAAGAATGTACCTCTAAATTGGAAATATTGTCCCAAAAACAAATAGTGACAATATAAAAAAATGCGATTTACCATAATCCTTCTAAAGAATTATTTAGGAGCCGAAAAGAGTGGAAGGAACTAGGAAAGGTTTTCAAGTAGTAGTGGATCGACCCTAAATGGTATTAACGATATTATTTTGGGTGATTTTTCCCAAAAGTTATATACTTATATAATTCGATATTTATTCTGTCGACCATAATATGCATATTATGTACCTACATCATAATCAATGGCGTGCGGTTAATAGATGCTGTTAGTGCGCAGCACCCCCGGAAATAATCGATAATGTACTGAGTATAATATATTATTATGTAATAATATTGTGACTATATTTATTGTACAATTGTATGGTAAATTATACTTAACTTCAATTCTACTAAAGACTTTCTATATTGTTGATATTAGGCATGTAATTAAATATTTAATTTACTGATTGAAGTGGTTGCAAAAACTATATTGATAATAAATAGCAAATAGTAAGAACATCTTTATAAGCCAACATCACTGCACGCTTGCAGAAGAAATTCTTGAGACTCCTTTACTTGAGGTTGTATGGATACTATCCGTGGCTTTACTGACTTTCTCTTAGGAATGCTTACATACTGCAGTCTGCAATTTAGAAGAAATCTTTATTTAGCTACGTATTTTTTTCGACTTATACGAGGTATAAATGAGAACTCTGCCGTTCTGGGCAGTGTTGACCTGTGTGTCCCTGATAACTAGCTTAGAAATAGAGACCATCAGTTGTTTATTCTCCCAAGGTGCAGAACCAACCTGCCACTGGTAATGCCAATTGGGAGGGCGATAACTATGTTCAACGGCTTCGGGTGTTGATATATTCCACCTACGTGAGAGTGAGTTTAGGTGGACGTTGTTTTATAAATTCTTAAAATAGGGTCTGCTTAACTACTTCATTGTACCTGTCTAATTTATCTACTCATCTATCTCTTTGTTATGTAATATTGTTATATTTATATATTTTTGTTTCTAAATGTCATGTTGTGAACGTCTTAAACTTATAATTTATAATGTCCACAATATGTTTAAAAAAAAAATTGAAAATTGAAAAAAACTTAGTCAGACTTTTTGATGAACATGAATTAAATGTAAATTTTGTAGATATCTAAAGGTTATCATATTTTTCAGGTTAACATATTTAGAGTCTATTTCATAAGTGGTTACTATAAAGCTGAAATTCCATTCAGAAGAAATTTTTTACCTATTATTTTTTTTTTAACTTAAGATACACTGGCTCTCAGATACAGAATTAATCGCATGATTCATGATTTTATCGTTCAGTTCATAAATATTCATCAATTTATTAATATTTACAGTGACACAGCTTTTGATACCCAGGACAAACTGTATTTTATTAATAATATGGCGAGTAAAAACACAACGGTGAAATAAATTGATGACCTGATGTTCCGGATGAAGACAAGCGATAAAACCCGCTGGCCGACCTTCACCCAATTTCACCAATGGGCCACCAACGCTTGATAAATAAAAAAAATGTATACGTAGGTAAAGGGAAAAAGCAAATTTAAATAGCCTGGCCTAGAATCATTATGTTATTACAGTTTTTAAACATATTTTATAACCTAAATCTGTTATTAATTATATTTTTCAAATAATAATACTAATATTATTGACTGCTTAATCTGCAAACCGGCTAACTCCAGTTGGACAAATTGTTCAGGAAGGAGAATAACTTAATAATTTAATTATCTATACTAACTATAACAATTCCAAAAATACACTTGGATTTTTTTTTACAAATAAGCTGCATTACATTTATTTTTAGGTTTAGGAATTTGAAATTGTATCGTATCCAGAAATTTGCAAGTAAACAGTTCACCGCAGGACACTTATTCGTGTGCCGCACGCAGTAAGTGAAACATGAGTTCGTGTAACATTTAATCAAATGACGAGTTCTTCGTTGAACATTTCACCGTGGAGTATATTTGTATGTATGCTACAACATGTGGAGATGTCTTTACTAGGTTATGTTAGGTTAGGGTTAATCTAATTGGAACAGTACTATTTGCAAACTATCTCCGCATTTTGTAAGATACGTACAAATGTATTCCACGGTGAAATGTTCAACGAAGAACTCGTCATTTGATAAAATGTTATACAAACTAATGTTTCACGTACTGCGGCACACGAATAAGTGTCCCATGATGAACTGCATACGTACAACTTACATGTAACCAAATTTTGTTGGGGCATAGAAAGCATGGTTTATAACAAAATGCCATCAAAATATTATTTTTGGTCAAAAGTGCAGATTTCAGAAAAGATCAAGAGTGCATTGATTGTTTATGATGTTTTTCAAATTATGTACCTATATTTTAAAGAAGCATATTGTTGAACATGGATTGATTGAATATGTTTACAGAAATTTTAACGGGCACGCGATATATTTTAATTATTTCAAGATTTACTAAAAAAATTGTTTGCTTTAATATTTAAGTCGAATTATTTTCTTCTTTCTTCTTTCGACCATGTCCGATCCTAATAGGATCATATGGGCCTCCACTGGGTGGAGGTTTGTATTAACAGATTTTTGTTTTTACGAGAAATGGATATCAGTCACTTGCTCAACCTATTAGGTCCATACTCTGACTCATACACAAATTGAAAAACAATATGTGTACTTGCCAGACCTAGGATTCGAACCTGGGACCCACAACGCTATAGGCCGACGCTTAATCCTTGCGGCCATCGTGGGAGTTATAGGTATTCAAAATTATTATAAACGAACTACACTAATAAGTCATATAAATTATTTGTGTTCAAAACAGTTAGTAGTCAAAGCACCATTAAGGCTTTGTGATATTATGGTCATTATTATTCTTTTTAATATTCTAGGCCAACGAATTATTATACAATAACTCCAGGTTTGATTACCGGTCAGGCCACAGTACATTTACGTGTTCAAATTCAGGGTGTTTCTGTGATTATTTCACTGATGATACTACTGTATTAACTATTACACATACTTATATAAATCATTGAGCCTTCTGGCTTGTTGTGGTAAATATTTAAAATAGTCTTTTTTTTTCTTTTCAAAAAACAAGTTAGTAAATCCATCCACGGTGTTCGAAATGAATAATTCATAGTAAATATATATATATATATTATATATACTATGATCCAGTTTAGTGTTCCCAATAGACAGACGAAAAATTATGACCATTTTTACATTGATTTTTTTTTAAATCCATCTTCTCAATTTTCACGTTTCCTCAATATTGCACTTAAGGAAAATTATATAAAATATGAACAAATAAATCAATTTACCTATATGCAAAAATATAACTTCTTTCTAAAACACAATAGTACATCAAGATGTTATTCATATATTACAGTATTATTTATTTAACCTGTGTTCGATGCAATTAATGATTGTATATAATATTATAAGGGTGTGTGAGGTACCTAAGCCTCTAAACTTTTTGAAGTTTCGGATATTATTATTTGAAAAATAAGATCTGCGTGGTCCTAACAATAATTTGATAAATTTGTGAACTTCTTATCGCAATATGCAAAACTAACTTATTGTCATAGTAATATCAATTGGGAGGATAATCTAAATGTTTAACCAAATTGTTTCAGATACCACAATATATTTCACGTATAGGTAGATGTTGTATTATACTTCTTCTTTTATATGTCACATATTTTTACCACGATTTTATTAGCTCGTATTCTTGTTTGTCCAGTATTTTTTTTTCTTGTTTGTCAAAGATTTGTATTGGACGATTGAAGATTTTTAACTAAATTCCCGACTAGCTAGACATTTAAAACATTTAGAATATATCAGAACACGACGACAATGCATTCTTTTAATACTTTTGCAGCATTGAATTCATTTTCAGTTAATTTTGTTTTGTATGGAAAGTTATTTCGGAAAAAAATCGTAAAAAGTAAAACACTATTATTGGTTGCTAAGGGGGTCCTAGAAACTAAATTATTAATATATACGTGCATTACTATGGAAATCAATATGAAATGTCAAAATGACATTTCAGTATTCTATAATATATATTCAGTATTTCTATCAAGTACAAAAAAAGAATTGTCAAGTTTATATGATTCAACAGAAAATTTAAAAACGTGGTATATAAAAAGTACTTTTTATCTTGTAATTATTATAATATGTATCATGATGTTTAAAATATAAATGTATTTGTTATTATTGGCAAACGTTGAAAAGTACAGATTCGAGACGTTGGTAATGAAATGAAATAGATATACATAATATCGAAAATTATAACTAAAGTCGCGTCCAGCGCGTAACGATTAGGTGGCCATTCGATATAATTAGCATGCTATTTAAATGTGGTAATTAAAAAGTAATTATCTAGTCAGCAGTCAATGTGTAACGCTCACCTATACTATTATTCTCGTGAAAATCGACATTTGAAGCAATTACGTTAAATATTGTTCACTCATTTGATATCACCAACTATAAGGCAAATTGTATCGCTAAATTTCAAAATCAGCGAAGTCCACCTTTAGGTATTTTTGACTTTTTTGTGAATTGCTGAAGAACTACTGCTTTCTAACATTTTTTCATTATCGAAATGTGGAACTTTCACCCTTGTGACTGTGTACTTGAGAAAACAAAAAGCTGTTTTTCTCCTATTTTTCTATTATGGACTTGGCTGATTTTGAAATCTAGCGACACAATTCTACTTCTTGGATAAACACACGAACAATTTTCCAAATTTATTATACTTATCAGAGACTCACAATTAAATACAAGTATCCAATCGATTAGACAGATTTCTCAGTGTTAATAATTAATATCTATATTTGATTTTAAACACAGCATATTAAAATTTTTTTTTTTACCATGTCCGATCCTCATAGAATCATATGAGCCTCCACAGAGTAGAGGATTGTATTAACAGATTTTGTTTTTTACGAGAAATGGATGTCCACTAATAAGGTCCGTACCCTGAGTCACACACAAATTGAAAAACAATATGTGTACTTGCCAGACCCAGGATTGCCACGCGGCCACCGTGGGCGTATATTATATATAATTATATTACATATTAAGTCTATTACATATTTCAACTGTATCTATTTGTTACATTCTGTTTCTTTGAGCAGAGTATTTCAACCTACATTATATTTATTCATTCGAATACTATCCCGTTACTTATTATCGAGTTTGTATGCATATTAGCAAGTGGCCGTTAACGTACGATTTCAATAAGTTACTCACTTTTGTTTGTAAAATAACACGGTAAACAATGGCCAACAATACCTTGCTAAATTTTGCAAAGACGCTTCGTGTCATTAAATAGGCACAGTCGATTCGTCAGAAAAATAATTAAATTACCCAAAGTACCTATAACAAAATCCCTGCAATAACACCAAAGGTCCCGTAACATAACCACTTAACAAATACGTATTTTTACAGAAAAAATAAACCAATGATAAAGAAAATTATTATATTTTAACAGTCATACTTTTTTATTTTTAATAAAAGGATATGATTTGTGGTTTTCATTTTTTATTGTGAAGTGCGTGTCAAAATCAATCGTTGCGTTGAATATGCACCTTCCTAAGCTCACCACTGTTTATAAGTACGACAAAAATAAGATGCGTCCTATTTGTCTGTTCCCTGGATATAACACTCTCTTAAATTTTTATGAACTCTAAATCAAACAATTGCATCGCTTGATATTCCAAACTTTTTACTTCACCACTCTTGGATACGTCTTGATCATCAGAGATACCTCATTTCACCATACTGACTCAGATACACACTGTATGTTTCTTAGTCTGTTAAGAGCTTTCCTAAATTGGCATTTGAGATTGACACTATGTTGCCCTTACCCGAGACAATCCGCGATATTCAAGGTCAAAGATATTGTTGCAATTAAGCTACTCCTGTTTTTAACTTTGTTTTAGACTTATATGTATAGCCTTATATGGATCCTTTCTTTGTCAGTCGTTATAATACAACATCGAATTAAATTTAAATTTAATGCTGCATCTTATTTTAACCACTTTATGTTATACCTACCTATATTATAATGGATACTCGGTATCAAATTCTCCACTTACCTACAAAAAGTCGTGTGCCAAAATATTAATATTAAAATATTAGTATTCAAAATTCATAAATAATGCATTTTTTATGTAAGTAGGTCACCGTTACTAGGCGGCTTTAATATTTTGCAAATAATATTGGCAAGAAAGTCTAGAACGTGAAAAATTTATGCGACATGTGCCAAAAAAATTATTTTACCCGAAACACTACAATATTGACTTTTAAGCTGTGATGAGATATTTTTCTCTTTTGAGACAGAATTTGAAAAAGCTAACGACAATTGGTACAAATAATGTCTAACTGTATTTATAATATATTAAGTAGGTAGGTCATAGTAATTATGTAGACAGGTTCAATGTACCTACTTGTCAATATTACACAATATCTCACGTTTGCAACTTGCAACTTAAATGACATAAATAGTTATTTTATAATAATTTTAGGAAAACAATATAAATACAGTTAAACGTTAAATCGTTCAAATTTTATTTTTGAAAATGGAATTTTTTTTATAATAAGTATGCCATTTTGGTGTTAGTTTATATATTTTTTCATTGGCTCTATAATTTGACGTAGATCTTAGGTGCCTCAAAAATAAGTTTCTAAGCAGATTTTTAACGAAAAATTGATGGTATCCACTTGTTCAATATATTAAGTATAACGTCTGGGTCTAAAACACACATTGAAACAAAGCATGTGAATTTTCCAGACTCGGGAATCAAACCTGTGACACATGAATTAACAAGCTAACATGTTACCATGGCCATGGCTCATACATATTGCTTTATTTAAATGTTTATATTATAAATACTAAGTACATAATAAAGTAAAAATAATCAAGACTATAGGTACAGAAAGCTCGTATCGAATGATTCTTCATCACAATTAAGTTTGTCTTATCTATTAGATATTATAATATAATGATGAACGGTACGCCGTATTCGATGAGCTTTTATCCAATTATAATAATATTAATCCATACGGGACACAGATTTCGTTAATTAACTTTCAAAGCTCGATTACATCAACGCATGGACAAGACACAAACCTCTCTCATTGTCTCTCGCGTACACACAATTTTAAGAATGTAAGATCATTGAAAATTAAATACACATTTGGAGCAGCCCAAGAGACATATATATATACGTACTAAAATAATCGAATCCATATATATATATGTATCTATTACTTACTACTCGATAACTTAATTATTAAAGCAATAGCCCAGGATATGATAGACGTGGGTTCGTATCCTACTCGATCCAAAACTATTTTAAGGACTTTTCAAATAAGTATGTTTATATTATAATTGTAAGAACTGTTGATTAAATATATAACAGTATTTTATAACGTTATTTTGATTCATAAATATGTGGTAGTAGTAGGTAAGTAGGTTAACAATACATTTTATTGAAATATGCAAATTTAATAAAACTTACAAATATTAATTTGACGTCCATCGTGATGTGGTTTTAAAAAACACCAGCCACTATTTGAACTATATTAAGTCAATCACACTTTTTATTTAGTTTATTTCACTCATTTTTTAATTAAATAAAAAGTCACCATTTATTTTATACATAAGTACAAATATTTTTCCAATTCAACCACTGATTTTTTATAAATAACTTTTTTTATGTGTTATTTTTATTTAAAACTATTTTCTGGTATCGTAATGTGGAAATGTGTTTGAATAGGTTTTGATCCGCGCTTTAAGAGGTCTTGTGTATGACTGGCGGTCAATGTCGAGGTGTTTTGCTTTACAAGCGCGCATTACACCTGTTGTCAGAGATCGGCAACAACAAAGTATCACATAATTAATTATAAGCAGTTTTTTGAACAGGAACTTACAAACTTAACTATATCTGTATGAATATATCGAGCTTTATCAGTTCACATAGCTTTCGGTTTCTGTCAAAGATTTTTTTACCAATTATAACACTCGTTAAATAAATTTCTATAAAGAGATTATTTGAATTAAAAATTCAATTTCAATTAATTTATTTACACGATTGTAAATTACTAAAATGTTTACATGACAATATTTACAATATATTCAATATCTGAGTTATGAGATGATTTTTTGAAATGGTCTCTAAATTATTGCTTGATTAAATACGTCTCATTTTCCAGAAATTTTTTGAAATATTCCATCCTGAACATCATCTCGACTTTCGTTCGTAAAATTTCCAGTGGCTGTTTATATAAAATAAGTGAGACAGTTGTTTTGGTAAAAGTACAATCTGAGTGAAGAAATAATCAATCAATCCTGCATCCATAAATTAATTTGATTATCTCAATTTCTTTTATTTTCTTAACTGTCAATTCATGGTGGAACTGCATTGTATTGTTGTTTTTATTTAATAAAACGCAATTTTTTTTTGTGGTACTTATTCTACTTTTATACAATAGATTAGGACCGGTTTCGTCCACCTCAGAGGGACATTTTCAACTGAATACATTTTTTTTTAAACAATATTTATCAAACAAAATCCAAAGCGATAGAAATATTATAACAATAGGTACACAAATAATTATCCGTCCAATAATACCTTCCAAATAACAGATTTATTTAAAATTATTGAGGTTGGACATTAATAAAAATTGCGTTTTATTAAATAAAAACAACAATTGATTATCTCACTTAGTATTCTTCTACAGTATTAAACAAAAATTGAGTTTTGAGATAATCGCAAAAAACCACTAGAGCACTGTTTTTTGTAATTAGAAGAAAAGTATTGAACTGCCTTGAATATTAATGAATCGATTTATATTATTTTTCTAAATATATATAATACGCCTAAATCTGCAGACACACAGTACACCAGCGATTTCCAAGCTGGGAGGCGCGGGCTGTTGCAAAGGGAGGCGCGAAAAGTTTAACAGAAATGTAGCCACAGGTTTGCAGTTTGCAAATGCATAGTTTATAAAGAGCCTGAGGGCCTGGGCTAACATAACGTTTGGAAACCACTGCAGTACACTATAAAAATAGAGCTCCCTGATTGGTTAGAAAGGCCTTGGTGACAAAAGTCACATTATTCATTGAAAAATGTGAGTTAAGACACCAACAGTCAACTTTGTCAACGATTTTTACAAGGTTTAACGTGACGTTTGATACCCAACTATTTTTCTTTAGATTAATGCCTATAGAATCACTAGGTATAATTAAATTAAAAATAACAAAATTGCAAAATATAAATTATGACTCTAGGCGACTCATTTAGACATCCAACGACAGTTTGTTCCACGGACAATATTTTTCTAAAGGGTCTTTCAAACCTGTCGGTTCATCAGATCACCCAATAACACTATTGAATTTTATTATAAACACTTTTCGAAAACTATTATGAAAAATGTAAAGAAAATTAAGTACCTACTTAATACAATGGAAACAGAAAAAAATACCTAAATTTATTTTTTAAAAAATCAAGCGAATTAAATAGAAATAATAATATGCTCTTTTAATACCAACACTAGCCTGGTTGACAAGAGTGATCATTTTTCGTTCGAGTTCGCGGCTGATAAAAAATGCAGATTTCTTGATCCAGTGCAAAGCCCCGCCCCATTGGGTTGGGCGATTGACTATTTTTTGTAAAAAAAATCTCTTAAAAATATTGTATTACCACCAATATGTAGAGGCCCATATGATATGCTTAGGTGTGAAGTTGGTTATTTACTTTTTTTACCTGCTTGTAATAAAATAATGAAACTATATCCATTTAAACTCACCCTCACGAAAGTTCATATAAAATTACTGCAACTTCTTTAGTTAAATGATAATGATATTAAGTAGAGTGTAACGTTATGATTCTATTGAATAAATCGCGTCCATTTTTGCATACTGAAAGCAAGTTTGTGGACGATATTCAAACTTCAGATTAAGTTATAGTCGCGTCAAATATCAGTTAGTCCATAGTAAGGTTACAGTTGCCAATCACTGTGTTCCAGTACCTACATGATTATTGCAGGCGAGTACTCGACCGAGTTGCAACTGGCAGAGCTGGCTGACTAGTCACTGCTGCTCCTAAAGGAGAGAGAACGAAAGATGTTCCGCATTTTCGAGAACGCACTGGAACATACAGGCGGAGAAAATAAATTAAATTGATTAATTTAATAGACATAAGTATTGAAGTTGATGACAAACATAATTTAACGAAAATGAATCAAACATTATAGACGTGCAATAGTGTATGTTGTAACCCTCAAATACACCAATATTGAATAAGCGTCAGTGAATAAACCGAGAGCAGTTGTCACAACCAAGGGCAAGCGTATTCTCGATACGTTTATCTAATATTCTTTCACACTCAAGATTGGTTCCTGCTACTCCACAACCGTTAGGTATTTTAGTTCCCTCCGATGAATTTTGTGGTATAATTCCCTCGGAGTTTTTACCATAGACAGTGTATTCAAAAATAAAAACATATGCAAAGTAGATTTGTGCAGATTTATTGCTTCACATTAATGAAAAATTATATATATTGTGGGATTCGATGTGTGTTACCACTGGGGGAGTCGTCGGCGTGTCGTAGGTCATGGTGTTGAGGATGATGATGAAGAAGTCGAAGATGGATGCAGGAACGAGTTTTATTTGCGGCGTAAACAGTCGGTACAATGTACAATAGTATATTACAGTAGTTATGTTACAATATTTATGATACGGGTCCGAAGTCCGCATCTTGGTACAATGAGATGTTGTGCGGGACTATACGGAGATTGAGATTCTAACAGCCCGGAAACTTTTCAATGAGATATTATTCGCTATTTATACATCAAAATAATATCTACCCATTATAATTTAGGAAATAACTAGGTATATTAATCGAGTCAGCTACTTACTGTCATTTGCGTCAATGGACATCTGAGTAGCTGACTATTATATAAAATATAGATATCGCGGAAATTGTACTATTGCTATTGTACTATAATTTGATACTGCGGAAATTCATATCACAGAATTTGTGATTCTGATAATATATTTAATATCGCTGATCAATATGCAGACACAAATTGAGTTGGTATCACCATTATATTATACAAAGTAAGATAATATGTGATGTTTCTATTAGCATGGCCAGCAGGTTACAAGGCATTATCGATCGCCGGTACACCGCTTTTTACAACTGTAGATGAACCGGTGGTGGATGGCTGCGGGAGAACCATAACAACAGACGTCTTCCACTCAAGAAGAGACGCGTCACGCCACGCTACTTGGCATTTGCCATTCACCACTTGCTACATGCCATGACCCTGTCAATACAAAAGCTTTATGCTTCATTGAAAAGTAACTAATTCTACTGTGACCATTAACTTCCATTCCATTGATTACATGTATTTGTCGTACCTATAGAGGCAGCTTCTAAAGAATAAATATGCCCTTATATGAACGGTTTATAGATATATATTCTTTTGTTAACAGATGAATACAATTGAATATGATGGAAAAATAAACTCTACCTAAATAATTGCAATCAGAAATAATACAATTAAACGACTACTAGAAACACATTCCTAATAAAATCATTATGCATGTCTTACCATGTGTTTTGCTTATTACCATTTTCTTCTTTTCATCTGCTTAGCGAACTCTATCACATCGCGTACTCTCATCTGCTTCCTTATCCATTGGTTTATTTTGCGATCTTTACGCGTTATGCCCAACATGCACCTTTCCATGCCACGTTGTGCTATGTAAACTTATATATAGTTAGGTATATATCTATTACTATATATATATATATATACATATATATATTTATTATTTTTTTTCTATTTAATTCAGTTTACAGATTACATCTTGAAAACGTCTGAATTAAAAATTCACTGGCTCAATTATTGTAACAATCGTTCACCTTAATGTACATTTCATGTTAGTGGCAACTTAATCGTAAATGTTTCTGAATTGTAAATACTTATTCACATAAATTCCGCTCCATTTTCTATGTAACTGTACACTGAAACAGGTTAAGGTCGTGACAGAATCACATTTAGATATTTTACTGCCATCTTGTTGATTTGAATGCAATCAAATTGACATTAATTTACATACTGAAACAGTGATATTACTTCACTAATGACAAGCATTTATTACGCGAAAGAAACATAGAAATCTTTATAGGTAGGTAACCTAGTCTAATAATAATTATAACTTGAACAATAAGAAAAGAAGGTGAAAAAAACTAATTGATTTTACACGCATAATATAATAATATGATACAGAGCTGGTGTTGAAAGTAGTAAAGTATATTTTTAAATAGTTTTAATGAATAAAACATAATATGCGTATTCAAAATAGGTACATAACTTGAAAACACCTCATTTATATTATTATACCCACTAGAAAAATCATATTTGAAAAAAATACGATGCCTGATTGGATTTTAAACCGCATATCCACTGGTATCGCGCCAATATGCTTTTAGCTACAGGCCTCCTACGTAATTAAGAAAATTACTACTAGTAGGTCCTACATGAATTGGTTTTAAGCATATTGGCGCAACACCAGTATATACGAGATATACGGATTTAAATCCGTCGGGTATCGTATATTTTCAAATGTATTTTTTTCTGGTAGGTAGGTATTTATCTGAGGTGTTTTCAAGTTATGTTTGTTCAATATACGGAATGTTACATTCTCGAATCTTGTGAATTTATTTTTTGAATAAAATAAATGGTTAATGTGCATTCATTCATTAATCCCTCCGGCGACGTCATGCATGCATGTTGATATTTGCCCTGTCGACTAGGTTCGACTCTGATGGAAATCTGCTTTAAAGCGAGGGCTGACTTAGTATCACCGAATGAGAAGAAGCCATTTCATTCTTAAATGGAAATGATTGTTTAGAATACATGATCCTGATGACCATGATCATGGCAGATATTCTATTAAAATTTGGAGGTGGTCCAAATATAATAGATGGTTTCCATACTATATTTACGAAAATAACCAACTTTTTCGCTGATGCTATTTGTCAAAAATCTTCATTAATTGATTTTTCATACTCTGTTTCCAGATGTAAGCGTAAAAAGACAATGTTGCAGATAATTGAATTTAGATACCTATTCGCTTACCCGTCTTCGTTCTTGCGATAGTGACCGGCTAGGCTTATATCCGTTTCATTGCGTATTGATTGCATCAATGTAGTGTGAGGTTTTGTTTAGCTCAAAGAATTTAGATTCTATATTGAAGGAGTCGTATATACGTTCCATATTAGAAATTTTGAAGGCAGTTCGATTTTCGAATCGGTTGTGTTGGTAGCAAATACATTATTTTTTCTTCTATTGGCAGCTCTAAAAACTAAATGGCGGCTTGCATTCTTGTTTGAATTTTTTTACTTTATTAACATGAACTAAGTACAAATTTCTCGGTATTCTACGTAATTACGTGGTAGTTGAGTTTTTTTAAGTGGACTGTATTTTTTAAGGGATGATGAGGAGGTCGGATCTAGAGGTGGGGGCGATGGAACAGAATGCCTGACACTAACCTTTGTGATGATGTTTGATGGCTCCGTGGTCTGGTTTCAACTGGCACTCGGGCGGTATCGTTGTTTTGGGTCACCCGGTTCGTACACTCCCGCACTTTGTAACACAGTTTTATAGATTATATGTGAGGGTGTATGAATGATGATGATAGATTCTGAATGAGTCTGTATCTATCGAGTCAATCACAGCGACGGAAAGCTATTAGAAGCCCGCACGCGTCCGCTATCGAGATGCAACTGTATGTTCTTTGTAACACCGTCTCTCATCACCTGTAATTGCTTATTGATTGTCTGGTGACAACAACACTGGGGATTAGGAGGTGGGTGAGGAGATAAGGAGTGGAATGGGAACATAAATGGCCAAACCACGTGGTTTTACGTCAATGTCTTGCTAATTAAAATATACATATAATTGGCGAGAGAGTATCTTTTTACAGGTCTTTCAACTAAATTTACATTGAAATATCTGCTTTGATATGGCAATATGTGATATGCATTAAAATAATGTTACATTGAAGACAAATTTCATTATTCAACAAAAATACACTATCCAATTCTATGAGTTTAGGTATTAATGACTTATTTTGACAATATCTGCACATATAATCATGTATGTAATTATCTAATTAGGTGAATCTGATATGATAGTGAAATGTCATAGTAAAAGTATAAATTTTTCTTTAAATTAACAAGCAAAGTCACTTGCATCAAATTTAATTAGTCAACCAGAGGTCTTTTTTTAATTTAAATTTCATACATTTACGTTACATCTCTATATAAAAATGTTTTTTTTAAAGATCTTTGTCACAACCTCATAATAATATTTTAGTTAAATCGGCACTAGTGTAACGCGCAAAGAAAAGTCCTCACCAATGCGGTGACGTATTTACTAAGGGGTTACATTGAAAAACTTAATTCTTAATTTTTATTTTTAATACGATGTTTGATCCTAACAAGATCATAATTATGGACCTCCACAGAGTAAGGGTTGTATTAATAGGTGCTCTTTCTTTATTCCACATAATTTTTCATACAAATTCTACAATCAATAGTTAATGTCAGTCAAACTTCTACCCATTCCCGTTGTTATGAGTGTTTTTGAAACTTGTTTTAATTAAAAAAAAATACTTACTGTAATTAGTTTTGTAATATTGTAATGTGTGACTGAAGTAAACTTTTGAACCGGACTCCTATCAAAACCGGATATGCTTAATGCAAAATTCTAATTAAAAAAATGAGATATCCGGCTGATCATGTAAAGATTTTAATTATAATTTTTACTCGCGGATGTGAAAAATACAAAAATACCAAATGTCTAAGAACTTTTGCAATACCTATTTGATAGATTATTAATTTAAAAATAGGTTTTACTTATTCAGTATATCAATTCTTTTATAATAATGTGTCTGTGATTTCAAAATTTTCGTTTTTGGTTTATTTCTAAGATACTTACCCAAACATAAAATATTGCTTATTAAATTTTTGTCTATCTGCATGTGTTGTTTCGTTATAAATAAAAAGCTTTATGAAAAAAAGTAATATTGCTTAAACTTGCACTTTTTATAGTATATATTAAATATCATCATCATCATCAGCCTGGATCTATCCACTGCTGGATGAAGGCCTCTTCAAGCTGCTTCCACTTCTCTCGGTCCTGTGCGTCAATCACAATCAATTCCAATGAATGGTAAGGCTAGATCCAACAGTCGTCATTAATCTCAGTAATTTAAAAAGAAATCAAAACGACTCAGTATTTTTGATCATTCTGTATAATATATATTGTTATCTATAATTCACGTGGATTAAGTCGCAAGCTATCGTTAGTAACAATTATTATACTTAAATCGCTTTGGAAAAAGACATTTTGCCACTATTCCACTGCGGAGAAAAATGAAAATGTCAAATCATCCCAATTGATTAAATATACATCTACCAAAAGTGTCTGCATTGATGCTTTAAATTTTCTAATTAATGATGGTACTTTTTACACTTTAATAAATAGAATTATGTTATTTATCGATACACGATTAGCTACTCCAGTGCATCTATTCTATACACAAGTCTGCTATTGGCGGTTATCGAGGATAGTTTATCAAATTTATGTATTGAGGTATTACAATTGTTACAATAAGTTAGCCGTCTAAACTGTCAAAACTGTCTATCTCACTCAAAATTATTAACACAGCCAAGGTGTTGTTAAAACATAGCACTTTTTGCCAGTTCGGACGGTTAACTTATTGTAATAATTAACCGTCTGAATACAATATAAGTATGATAAAATACCCTCGATAGCTGCCAATAGAAGCCTTGTGAATAGATGTGCAGAAGTGTTTACGAAATCTAATAATTTCAGACTAAATTTACTTAATGCGTTGATGTACGAGCACAATTATAGATGTTTAACCCAAAATATTAATACAGCATACTGTGCTTCCTTTATTCAACGTAATTAATGCTATTGCCTCGCCACAGTTGCATTTTAATTATTTTTTGACAGCCATCATACAATAATTTTATAAACAGTTATTTTTTATGGTCGGGAAACGAAAATTTTGAAAACCACTGATTTATTTAATAATATTATTAGACTGCCATGCTTGGTACGACGGCTTTGTTCACTTCTATTGATTGCATTAACAGGTAAACAACAGAGTCGTGATCGATTTACTATAAATTGAATTCTTACTAAACTATTTTCATTTCTCCTAAATAATTTAAATTGAATTATTTATAATGAGACCAATTTATATAAACGAAGTCTCGACATAAAGGATTGAAACTGAAAAAGGAAAACATCGAAGCGTGGCATTGAACGTGCAACATATTTTATGCTCTACAAAACTCCATTTGTTTTTGCTGGCCACCAAGCGAAGAAATATTTGATTTGACATCGTTCTAACTACCGGGAATAAAACACGCAAAATAAAGTTATTGAATAAATTGAAAGAATAAATTTTATGTTGAATCATATAAACTTGACAATTATATGTATTAATAAATATTTTTTTTGTACTTCATAGAAATACTGAATAAATATTATACAATACTGAAATGTCATATTGACATTTCATATTGATTTCCATAGTAACGCACGTAGGTATATATTAATAATTTAGTTGCTAGGACCCACTTAGCAACCAATAATAGTGAGTAGTAAATATTACTTTTAACGATTTTTTTCCGAAACATACAAAACAGAATTAACTGAAAATGAATTCAATTATGCTTAAAGATGGCCAACAATATTAAAAGAATGCATTGTCGTCGTGTTCTGATATATTGTAAAAGTTTAAAATGTCCAGCTAGTCGGGAAGTTAGTTAAAACTCTTGAACCGTCCAATAAAATCTTGAACAAACAAAAAAAAAATGTACTGTACACACAAGAATATATCTGTACCGGAAAAACAAGAATACGAGCTAATAAAATCGTGGTAAAATGTCAAAATTGCAAAATGTGAGTTCTGACTCTACGAGACTCATTTTGCATTTCTGTTTTTATTCTAATGTATATTTTTTATTTCTGATTATATTTTATTAAATATATATTTAAATTAAAAATGCGATGGTTTATAATAATTTTATTTATTATAATTACCTACTATCCCGCTATGGTCACACCTCCATCATCCGGCTGCACGAAAGTTACCCAACGCGTATGTAAATAGTATTACTTGGTGCTGGTTCAATGATCCAGGGCTGGAGGGAGAATATCTCCATCCAAAACATGTTATTACAGAGACTTTGTATATTCAAATTATATCATTGAGGAAATAGGTGATCGAAAGAGGTTACTCTAATATACTGCTATATTTGTGTTGGGTTAAATAGAAAAACTAGAACGATCAAACAAATGTCTCACTCCAAATAGCTCAATCGATCTTTTTACTTCGTTAACTCATTCTACATTGTATCTTGCTAGAAAACATAGTGCCTCGAACAATAATACCTACCTTTCTTTTATATTATTTTATTTTATTTTATTTATTTATTTATTTGAAAAAGACACGTTGAGTACATAACAAATTATTAATTCAGGAAGTTTACAACATGACATTTAGAATAAAAATTACAAGTAATCAGAGATAAAACAAGGTAGAGAAAAAAAACAACAGTAATTCAAAAAATACAAATTAAACAATAAAATAGAATTAAAAAAACAGAATATATAATGGATCGCCAAAAATATCTACATCTCTAGGGAGTGCATTGACCAACCGCACAGCCCTCGCTATTGGTGCCCATTGAGCCTGACATGAGGAAATAGCTTTCACCCAAAATAGGTCATGTAATTGACGAGTGCTTAAAAATTCAAATTTTCTAGAATATCGGGATTGAAAACGATACCACGTCAGAGCAGGAAAAATGCTTTAAGATCAGAAGTGACCTACGAGCTTTAAGATAATGAAAGGCGAGCATGCTTTGAAGAAAGTTAGTCAGAAAATACTTGTTTGAGAAGGTGTCGAAAGGAAAATAATTATAAACTTTAAAATAAAGATGACGAAGAACTTTTTTCTGAACACGCTCTAAAACAAGCTTATAGGAAACCTCATAAGGACTCCAGATAATGGAGCCATAGTCAAGAATACTCCATACTAACGACACATAGAGTGTACGTAAAACAGTTGGATTCTTGAATGACTTGGCTTGTCTCATGACAAATCCTAGAAGCTTGCTCGCAAGCAATGCCGTAGAAATGATGTGTGTGTATGTGATGTATTATACCATTGTATCACTGTATCACTGCACTTCCGCATAAACACGCAAACTACATTATCCTTAGTCTTCAGTTCTTCAATCCTCAATCGCTCATCCATCTCACCTACTGCCAAAAATCAAAGTGTAAATATAATATGTAAATATAGATCGCCAATAGTAGCTCAATTTGGAAAGCGCTTCAGTGAGTATTAAGAGCCATCGGTTAAAATTTGTCGCAATTAAGTATAGCGCCTTTAGCATAGTGATATATGTGCATGGGCGCAAAACCCGAGAGATGCAGGTTAGATTCTTTTTCTATTGGTTATAATATACAGTCGAACTTGGTTATTACGAGGAAGATGGGAGCGACTGAATTTACTAGTTATAAGCATTACTCGTTATATCGTTATATAACATTTTTCGCGCCACGTTATATTTAAGCATAGCACATAAAACATCCGAAAACCATCTTAAAAATCGTCAAAACAAGTATGGCATTCATAAACTACAAACGAAGTTGTTTATTGTAATGAAGTGCTGAGCCGCCGTCGCAGGTAGGTACCTACTGACTTCACAAATCTCGGATTTTTTACATGCAATTTTAATCATTTGCGTAGATACTTTTTCAATGTTGTCGGCGAAAACACCAATTAGGTACTTAGAAACTTAACTATTGTCATAAACGTAATCCGATCCCGGCCACATTGGTCTAGTTAACTGCCCGGTCGGATTGTATTGTTTAGGCTGGAAAATGTTGTTTTTAAACGATCGACACATTAACAGTTTTGCTCGGTATACCCGAGAAGCAGCTTGTTATAAAAGTGAATAAATGTATGGAGAAAATCATAAACTAAAATGTAAACGAATGTTTCCGCATATATGAGATTATATCCATTA
Source organism: Rhyacophila brunnea (assembly GCF_057557595.1). NCBI lineage: Eukaryota > Metazoa > Arthropoda > Insecta > Trichoptera > Rhyacophilidae > Rhyacophila > Rhyacophila brunnea. The sequence continues at coordinate 33,661,035 of NW_028232806.1, read as the reverse complement.
TACACGCTATTTCCGTGATCGTAATAACCAAGTTCGACTGTATTTTCTTAGAAGTGTTTTCAAAATTATGTTTGTAAATATATAAAATTTAGAACCATGCCACACTAAGTCTTATACAATGTCAATTGAAGAAAATAGGGATAGGAGGTCGCAAGCTTTACAAAACCAAGTTCCGCTCAACTAAATAAAGAATATGGGCTTGTCTACGATAGTGAAATTTTATTGTATAACATCAAAACCTGCAAACTCCACACAGGCGTAATACTCATTTGTCAATCTAGAAATTTTCTTCAATAACATCAAAACCGGCAAACTCTACACGAGCCTACTATCAACGTGGTAGATTTGAAGAAATTGTTTTGATGACTGACTATTAGAGGTATGTGTAGATATATTTATTTGTAAAGTAGGCGTGTTTTTTGCTTGCACACACTATCCTACTGATCTTAATTGAAAGGTAACGTTTGTTTAGCAAAACGTAACTCTATTTGATGAGAATTACTGTTGATTAATGTTCAGTCATTATTTACATGAATTAGAAAATTTTCAATCATCTCATACAGCGATTTTCTTCCGTGCCCAATGTTTTATGACTTGAAATTTTTGTGTTACTTTCATTACTGATTAGGTACCTAATGTGTTCATTAACTAAACTTGCCCTGAACCACACACAGTTTTAAGGCGATGTCTTTACCTACCAGAGGCACCTAGCGGAAAAATACAAATCTTGCAATTTGAGATTTTTTTTTGATAATTTACAATTTTAACATGAGGAACCGAACTATCCATCTAATGACGATGGCAGTTAAATGCGGCATTAAAAACCTGGCAGAAAAGATGGGATGCCTCCACCAAAGGCAAGCACACATATGTTTTTTTCTAAATATCAAATGGCGAATGCAGATAACCGATTTGACTCCAGATTATTACGTCAGTCAATTCTTGACTGGACATGGTGGCTTCGCTAGCAGGCTCTTTGAGCTTGGTCATGTTACCCGTCAACATGTCCATGTGGCGGAGAAATACAGGATGCAAACCACATTCTCTGGGAATATCCTAAAATATGTACGGAAAGGGAAGAGCTGCACATGTCGGTTTAACCATCTGTTGGGCCCATCGGACCATCCGACCTGGTCGCCACAAAGGCCAATTTTATTGCATTTAGAAAATTTGTGGCATCATACTGTCAACGTGAAGATCTCTTCACTTAGAATATTCGGCAGTTTTGTATTTGCTTTAATTTGTTACTTACCACATTTTTTTAATATTGCCTCTACATCATAGGTATAGAGGTGCATAGTATATAAGTCATGTAAATTCAGTCAATGCACATTTGAGTGCATGGCGACCTTAGTCTTGGGTAACTGCTCCTGAGACATTCCCAGTCATACATCTAAATGTAGGATTCCGTGATATGCCCGATTAACCCATCGCGCCCTATCGGCGCCAATTTGGCGCCGGTGTTACAGGGTGCAGGACATGATGAAAATAATTTTTTTTAATCATATTTTGATTTTTTTAAAAGTTGAAATTACTTAATAATATATGTAGCTATCATTTTATGATGTTAGTTATATACGGTCCAATATATTTTTTAAGAAATATTTGATTTATAAAATCTATTTTTATTTAAATTTGTCAAAATAATGATCAGTTCGCTAGGTATGAGGTGTTAGAGACAGTAATAAACATAAAATGGCCCTCCATCTTCTAAATATCTTGAAGAGTATTATATTTAGCTCCAGTTTTAGTATATCTTCCTTTTATTATTTACTTCTATCATAGACTTTTTATCTCTGTCATTTTGTATAAAAAAAGGCTAAAAAAAACCAAAAAACTATATTTGACATGTTTTTTTCATTCCACTTATACACAAAGTTTACTTAAAATGTAAATACTTAATAAAAAAATTCAAAACCTAAAAATATTTAAAAGATTTATTTGAATTGAATGAATAATACATGAGTTATATCAATTTTAGTAAACAGTGTGCCTTTTTAAATGATCCTGAAAAATTTAATCTGTCTGCAATGGGTTAAGACCGGGTGTGGTGCGGTCAGGTGTTGTTTGGTGGGGCCATTAACTTCAATGTCATAATTAATAAATATGTATCTGAAAAGATTAAAAAGAAAAATATTTTTTATTTTAAGTCAAAGATAGGGTGCTCCGGATGTCATGCCCGGTGAGATCACAATAATATATATTTGTTTGATTTTCTCAAAGTCTGGGTGTTTGTGAGTGTTTCACTCCTATTACTAAATATACTACTGTTTCACTATAGTACTGTCATTTGGCCTCATGGCCTGTTGTAGTGTTAATAAGATTCTATATGTGTATATTTTAAACAATATATTAAACTGTCAAAAAACATTATAAAATATATATCAATATCATGGCAACTACGCTACACAAAATATTGCGATTTCTCCAAAATTACGAGTCAATTACAAACTCCGTTAAAAATTACCGAATATATTTAACTATGTAATGTTAAACTAGATAACAATTGAAGACAAAATAATACTTTGAAAAAGTGCTGTAACATCAGTATTCTGATGTATCAAAATAAATATTGATTTATCATCAATTTTAACACGACAATGTTTATAAGGAACTACAAGCATTATGGTTATGAAATAATAAATTCTAAGATGAGAAAAGGCAAGGTATTATAATGAAGTTCGCATTTCCTTTAAAATCTACAGATTATTTAGGTTATGCTCGCAAAATACCCTAAATTATTTATTTATCTTCACACATCATCTGGGCCCTTAACACGTAAGCAAAGAGTACCTATACACCACTTGTCAACTAGAGAATGAGTTTGGATAAACACAACGATTGTACGTGAGTTTATGTATAAGTAAATACAAAAATATACGAAATCAACTCGTAAATTACAAGGTAAGACGTAGTTATTTGGTTTGGAGTAGAGTGAAATGTTGTGCGTCGCAAGCGAGATGTAATATTACGGTAATTGGCATTCACTTAGCGAAAATATCTCAGAGCAATACCCGTTATAATTGTATACGTCCACAACATCTACATACATAGGTAGGTACTCAATATTCACCATAGAGGTACTCATTCTATATTACAGGCATATCCAATGCGTCGAAAAGCGGGTAAGTTCAGTTGTGATATAATATGATTTCATTGAGATTCGCACGAGGAATCATTTCTGGAGTGTAGGAGCGGCTGCTTCAGACTGAGAGCGACCAGGAGGATGCCTGGCAACATGACTGAATAGTAGTAGATTTTTGGGTTTCCACCGTGTGCCCTCCTTCCTTCTTTACTCGTCGTTTCGGGCTCGTTGTTCGTGGGTCTTCTCACCATCACCCTGCTCAAAAAATGGGTTTGATTTCGACATTGATGACAAGAGCTAGGCGAATCTGCGAATCATCGTATTTAAAATCCGAGATATATATAACAGGAAATTGGATATTTTACAACGTTTTTCTTAGGTTGTATTCTTATTTGTCCGGTATAAATCTTGCAATCGATTTTAACTAACTTCCCGACTAGCTAGACATTTGAAACTGTTAGAATATATCAGAACGCAATGTCAATGCATTTTTTTAATACTTTTAGCCATCTTTAAGTAGAATTGAATTCATTCTTAGTTAATTCTGTTTTATATGAAAAGTTATTTCGATACCATTATTGGTTGCTAGGGGGTCCTAGCAACTAAATTATTAAATAATATATACGTGCGTTACTATGGAAATCAATATGAAATGACATTTCATTATTCAGTATTTCTATCAAGTACAATTTATTTTGATCGTTTAAGCTAGTCAAGACAAGTTTATATGATTTTATGGTCCAATATACTAATGCAATAGCAGGGCTCGAAATGGGCCGTAGCGCACCGGAGCGTCGTTCCGGTTCGTAAAATCTTCAAAAACATCGCTCCTACTCGTGGAAAAATTAATTTGACCTTCTGAGCTAGATAGGACATGCAACAGAAAATCTAACACACTTATATATTAATATTTTCGTTCCGGTTCGTAAAATCTCGAGCGCTGTCCAATAGTACCTACCGATCATCAAATAGTATTATTCAAAATATTTACCATGACCAATTGACTGATATGGGAATACGAAAATGAGAGTTGTTTTAACTTATTACGCCGTGTCTTGTCATAAATCCCGAACAAAGATGTCAAAGTAACTCACACTTTCATAGAATTTAAAATATATTCCATTTTTATGTGAACATGAATAACATTATATTGTACATATTTTATTTCACATTACAAAAGTCAGACTGAATTCAGAATATAGTGATTTATTTATATTTTATAAGACTTTATAAGATTTATAAGATTTTATAAGACTTTCTGAAGATTTTTATAATAATTTAAACCTAGTAGTATTATAAAAATTTCAGTAGCACACTGGCGTCTGACTCTTTTACCACGTTTTTCTTAGCTCGTATTCTTGTTTGTCCGGTGGTTGTTTGTCCAGTACAAATCTTGCAATCGATTTTTAACTAACTTCCCGACTAGATAGACATTTGAAACTTTTAGAATATATCATAACACGATGCCAATGCATTCTTTTAATACATTTTTAATTTTAATTCATTTTTAGTTAATTCTGTTTTGTATGAAAAGTTATTTCGATACCATTATTGGTTGCTAAGTCCTAGCAACTAAATTATTAAATAATATATACGTGCGTTACTATGGAAATCAATAGGAAATAACATTTCATTATTCAGTATTTCTATCAAGTACAATTTTTTTTGATCGTTTAAGCTAGTCAAGTCAAGTTTATATGATTCAACAGAAAATTTAGAAACGTTGTGTATAAAAGGTTCTTTTTATCTTGTAATTATTATTTGTAATTTTGAAAGAAAAATGTTGTTCTTTATTTGTCCTCAGTCAAATAGAATACGTTTGTTCGAATTGAGGAGTATAATGGATCACCTCCATTTTTTATACGGGATAGTAGATCACAGCGTACCTAAAGTTGGACATACCTGCCATATTTTATAAATACAGCTACGTCAAAAGTCTTCGGTAAATATGTGTGCAAAAGAGCAAAGGAAAATTTGCCGAAACTATAGTATCGAAAATATAATAATTTTAAAATTCGCTTAAAATTCCTACAAATAGATAAAAGTATTAACCATAGTGACACATTAATTATTGACAAGATTTGAGACCTTAATTACCTATCGTTTCCCATACCTTACAACTTTATCATTGAAATTTTCCACTCCTACTACTCAATTGTAGGGGAAGGGAGGGAGACATGATCCCCTGGGAGACTTGTTCACCCACCAAGAACTCGTTAATGTGTAAAAAAAATCTTTCAATATCGGTAACACTGGCTGCCCGCCATATACCATAGACGTCAGAGTATATTCAGAGCTGTCTAAATCAATGGAGTAAAGAACGCGTCTGACCGAACTCTTTTTGACAATTTAGACAAGTTTTTTTCTAAATCTTTAGACTTCAATATCTGCTTTTTACATAATGGTGAGTGATTGCTGTATTTATTCAGTCTATATATATATATATATATATATATATTCAAGATTTATTTGCTGTTAGTAGTTGTTTTAATTTTGTTTGTAGTTACCGTTTTAAATAAATAATTTTGATTTTACTAGTATTGGGGACACTTGATCACGTTTACTATGGGACACTAGATCCCTAGGGATCACATCTCCCATAGTTCGTTTCTATAGGCTAGTGAGGCAGAATATATGGCCAGGGAACATAAAGGGGACAAAGAAAATAGAATGGAAATCAGAAAAGCAAAAATAAGTTTAAAAACTAAGAAAAATTTGAAAAAAATTCAAAATTCTTCGAGTTCATCGGAAGATGATGTTCCCGTTTCTCCATCGCCTGATTCTCTTTACAACCTAAGTGACGAGTCCTCGAAGCTGATTTTTTAACAGAGTGCAAATCAGACGGCGATGATGACTTTGAGCTTACGGGAGATGATAGGATAAATAATTGTCAACTTTATTTCACACAAAAAGAAGCTACATCGTTACGTTGGGCAGATTCAGCAATAAACAGCAAACAGATTTAAAGTGAAATTTGCCAGGAAACGTGACCACAAGATATTTAAATGGCCTGTAGTCGAAGAAATATGTGATGTAGCAAGATATCAGATTGCAAAGAATCTACTTAAACCAATTTTTAAGTCATGAGCAAGCGAATTCATTTTTCCGCAAGTCTCTTCACAATTTTAGTGTTGAATGATGTGCCTTGATTTAATTATTAAAAGCAAAAATTATTATGTAGGGTTTAAGGTCAATAAAATATTTTCTTTTAATAACTAGAGGTATTATTTATGATAATGACTATCATACATATGTGGGATCCCCCCTAATCAAGTCTCCCATATGTAGTGATCAAGTCACCCTCATTGGGGGAGACTTGATCACTTTTACCTTACTTGAAAATTTGTTAAATATATGTTTTTTGAATCAGTTATCCACATTTTGTGAATTATCAACGAATACCTAGATAAATTTTGCAACTAATTGGTTATAAAGAATTACTACAATCACAGTAGGAGAAAAGTTATAACAACAAATATAAAACGGGGATCAAGTCTCCCTCCCTTCCCCTAATGGCTGCCACATTATCAATAAATTATATAGGTATCTTATTAAATTGTCCAGTTACAAGGGGGGGCATGCTCAGCGTACGTCAAAATGGAGCTTCTATGCTATTTTCAAAGCATGATCCTGGACATTCATTAAACGTCGTAGATAATCTATTTATATAATTTTGAAGTCTTATTATCCTATATATTTATTTTAAACATTTGATGACTGCATAAAATATTTGTATTACATAAAATAGTATTCTTTTAAACCTCTCGCTCTAATGTTTTAGAATATAGTCATATTTCAGTACGTCCATGTGAAGTGGTGTTAAGATTTTTTATATTTAATAATTTTTAAAAGCATTTAGGTATAAAACCATTAGTAAAATTTATGTCGATATTATTATAGTGAAATATTTACAATAAAAAATTATATTTATAATATCTCTGTGATCCCAAATTTGACAAGACAGAATTAGGCATTTTATTATTCAAAAAATGGGCAAGATTAACACATTTGAAGATAGATCTAAAGATACTAATTATAAGCTATGTTTTTGACCATTCAAGTGTGATCAACATCCTACGAATAATGATTGCTTCATAATAATTATTGACCTAAGAATAAGGTAGTATTTTTTTGAAATACGCCATTTCTTTTGGCATTCCCCAGTGGTTAAGCTACAACATACGGCCATCGCCATAAATTGACAAACTACAATTGAAGTAGGGAGTAAAATGATGTTAACGCGCGTGTTTGAACATCTACCTGACCGATTTTTTTTAAACGGTATTTTATTGTATTACTCTACTATTGTTTCATGTTTATGTATTCTTCTTTCCAATGCATTGCATTGCGTAAAAAAATTAACAAAATTCGTAACAAATATTAGCATACCTACATAATTACAGTTATATTATCTTAATTTATTTTATATGGTAGGGAATGCCCCAAATCTAACTTTACATAAGTAAACTCTTCGGAAAAATCTGGGAATTTCATTATATTCGCGACGTTTTCTTTTGTACACATAAATTAATGAACAATAGTCAGATAATGTAAACATACTTACGTGAAAAGCGAGTCAGTTCAACAATAACAAATAACAAAATAACCCATGTTGTATTTAAGAGCGTACATAGTGAAACGGCAAATAATTTTCAACACTACGTGGGACGTAATTTAGGCCGCGTTGCCATTCGGAGAGCAACAGTCAACTTGTGAGCACGTCAATTTGTTTTTTGTTGGCGTCGGAGGAATATATTCTTAAATCGTGTAAAAATGACTAAAAAACGTTCCGCATGTACTTGAAAAAGAATACATGTCAATGAATACACTATTATTATTAGTAATATAACAATAAGCATAACATTAAATGGACGTATGTTGGATTTTTATGACAAATTATATTTCGTTCGGCTCGCGTCATTTGTACAATCCGCGCATCGCCTAGTCATGATCTTTTTAGACCATGCCTCAGCTGAGGTATAGCCTTAATAAATTCAATGTCGATTACATAAAAGGAACACAGGAATGTGTATTTTTTTGTGCCTCATAATATTTTTATGGTTCTTGTTGGTTTACACTTTGTAGGAATCCAGCGGCAAACAAATTCGAGAATAGCCGATATACTGGATTATGTGTTAGGTTACGCTAGGTTAAGTCAAGTTAGGTAAGGTTAAGTTTTCATTCTTGAATTCACGAATATTGCCAAAATCGGCCATGAAAATTGGCGCGGTTGGAGCCTGACTTCGGTAAACCAATTTGTACCACTTTTATTTCTAAACAAATAAATAATGCTAAATACTATACATTGATCGTGATATAAGTAAATAAATATAGAAAAAAATATTTTGATACACTCTGTATCTATATTACAATATATGAATAATTTTGATTTCTTGTGGTTATCTACATAACATAATTACTTACTGTTCTACACTTGACTCAAATCAAGTGATGAAATGAATATTTTATATAAGTAAGACAACTAACCTGTTATTTTTATATTACATATTATTTGATTTCATAACTGGAAGACAGTGTCTATTAGTCTTCGTCTCAGTTAGTGATCGGTGGGTCCGTATTTGAATCCGGTTGGCTGGGTAAAATCTTAGTGTTGTTATTTTTAATCAATACATCGTCGCCGAACTGTTAAAATATGCAATAATATGACAATAATTATATCAAAATGAGTTTTGCGTGGTTGGCCGGCCAAATAAGGCAATAAATCAAAGAAATCCAACTTATAAAGTAGTTGTGTGTAATTGTCATTTTTGGTAGTATTGACTTGTGTCCGCCTGATAACTTTACTGTCTTAGAAATCGGTGGCATCAGTTGTTTATTCTCACAAGGTGCAGAACTAACCTGCCATTGGTAATGCCAATTCGGAGGGCAATAATAACTCTGTTCAACCAAATCACTTCGGATATTTATATATTCCACCTGCGTGAGGAAGAGTATAATATGTGGACATTGTTTTATAAATTCTCTCTATAATAAGGTCTGCTTAGCTCATTCGGTGTATTTCCTTGTATCTAATTTATATTTTATTTTGTAGGTATTTACACTTTTCTACTGTTTAATAACTTTTATATATTACGTCGCGAGCAGTCGCCTTTCCGTGCGCTCCGACTCCCGCTGAGATATTCAACCGAATCAAGACCTTCAATCTACCTGCAGAACCAGCCAACATAGCAAATACCTACTTTGCTACATCCTGCCAAACAGCAACAAAGTTACCTACTTTTTGCCGCTACCTGCCGACCCGCAAAGAATTACTTACTTTTTGCCGCCGCCTGCCGACCAGCAAAGTATTACCTACTTTTCTGCCGCTACCTGCCGACCGAGCAAACTACCCATTTTTGCTTACCACCGCAAGTGATTCCGATCATCCGCCTACGACAAGATGGAGCATATCCAAATCGAAATATCCAGACTCGCCGCATTCCGGCCGACCAAACTGAGGGATCTCATGACGCTGCACTTCCTGCTCTTGACGGCATATCAGGAGCAGGCCGAGTCGGCGTCACCCGCAGTCCCACCTACCCGCCAAACTCCTACCTGGAGGAAAAGCATCAACCCGCCAAGACGACCATCACCGCATACTTGGACAAAGACCACTCTACACCATCACACATCATCACATCTCAACAGCGCGCCGATCAAGGAGGCACACCCAGCCACTCATCCAGAACACGATACCGACCATCTATCGGTCGTTATCAGGGGCTTCCGCATCGGCACGCACACGGAGGACATCACTAACGATCTTCTTCGGAGAGGCCTCCCGATCATCAGCGTCCGGAGAATGACGCGGGGCAGGACCCGGCATCCAATGCCCCTTGTCCTGGTCACACTCCTGGACAATGACAGAGGGAGGCAAATTCACACACTGAAACACGCACTTCACCGAAGCCTCAAAATCGAAACACCGAGGAAGATCACCACCAACGCCATACCTCACCGCAACACAAACCAAGGCATTGCAACGACGTCTACCCAGACACAAGCATTAATCCCAGACGTTCGACTTCACAAGGAGACCTCGACGGAAGTGGATGTCTCCTTCGCTGAGGCCGAACCCGGATCCCCGGATACACAACCGGCCGCAACCACAACACCTAAGATTCTGCCCGACTCTGCCAACAACTCATATACAGAGACGACAGAGTCCCCGGAAGCAGAAAGTCCCGAGACCCCGACTCCCGATGAGCTCGTAGAAAAGACATCGGACGACCCCGAAACCGACTCCGTATCAGAAAACGAAAACGACCAACTGTCCGATCAGAGTGACAACGACCACTCACAAGATGACTTGCCTGATGAACCTCAGCAGACCAACAGCCGGAAGTCCCCGGAAGCAACACGACCCATGTCCCGCGCTTCCCGGATGATTTATTATGATGAAAGGAACAGGCTGCTCAACAGTCTTCCAAGCACAAATCTCGATTCCGAACAGAAACGCCTGCTTCACGAAGGAGTCAGAGACCTCCTAAATCGCACCGAATTCCCTGAAAACCTCAAAAGAACCGACCTCAGAGAAACTGAAGGACTCAAAAAACACCAGGACTGCAAGAATGATCCGAGAATATACTTCTTTTTGGACGTATACTCAGAGGCACTTAAATGCCACTTAAATGATTCAAACAAGACCTCAAATATAACTCCAAAACCTGACGAACCACAGGAGACCAACAACCCTGCGTCACCAATTCCCGACCAAGACTCCGAAAATGAATACCAGCCGACGGACTATAACGAGATAGTGTATAAGCTCGACGTAGCAGAACACACTGCCCTCTCGTTAAAAAGCGCCACACCGCAACACGATGCAACCAACAACCTTCCAGACCCTGCATCACCAATAACCGACCAAAAACCGAAGAAAAAGAGGAAAAATAAGAAGACAAATACGCCCAAAACTGATAAAGTCTACTGCAGCGAGACCAACCAACGCGCCTACTTCTTGAAAAAGAAGTAAGCCTCCAGACCACACGCAAGAATCAGGACCCAGCCCAACCCTACCAACCGCCAAGAAGCAGAGCTCCGAGCGGCGATACTCGGAGCTCTTCCAGGCTATGGCAACGACCGGAAATGAAGAAAACGAGCTAAAGCACCAAGAGGTGTGCGAAGAATTCGACGGACGCCTGCGTGAAGTTTGGTTTACTTTTTAATCATCATCCAGATCATCTCACGAGATCTCCAACCCGGCCTCGCTCGGTCGCGAAGCCACCGAGGCCGGGTCCTCTCAACTAACAACAATCAAGCGCCCACACAGATAGGCACTAGATATTGCGGGAGTAGACGCTAAAAACCGTCCTGGCATCCCTCATGAATACGCTTATATCCTAAGTAAGTAGTGATAAAATAATATTTATTTGTTATAAATGTCACGTTGTGAACGTCTTCAATTAATAATTTGTATATACATACATTGAAAACATCTCATGCATATACACACAATAAAAATCGTTTTTGTAGAAAAAAATAATGTTCACTATATGTAAAAATAAATATATGTTGAATTTGAATTTGAATTTTGTCCTAAAACTGATACTCTTGCTTCCATGGTGGCAGTATTTACAAAAGATTGGTGGGTCATAGTCACCCGGGAGTATTTTATCATTTCCATATCTCTGAATTCTAGAATTTTCAATCCCAGGAATTTGGGATCGACGAATCGACGGTGGAACATTCCAATAGCTATACCCACTGGCATAAATATGAGTAAGTATCTAGGTTAATTTACTAAATACTATTCCAAAACTTAACAAAATAAGCAATACGTCTTAATTTTTGAACGGCGATGTCACCAAACACTTAAAAAAATTGCTAGAATATTACAAATTCATTTTGTATACCGCGAATTTTCTGTGGGCTTTTGGCTGCATTGTTCAATCATTAAAATGAGCACTAACCTTGTTTCCGGCCAACTTTACAGTTAGCTTTTGAAATTTTTGTAGGTCACATAAGGATAATAATAAAATTCAAGTTATTTTTCCCGCGTCGCCGTATGTTATATCAGTTGACATAAACACCGTTTGACCCTATTTTTTGGATTATTGTATTTTCATTTATTTAAATAATATTATTAAGTTTTATTTAATATCATTCCATAGTAAATCTATAGGTGTTTCTTGCTGTAATTTTTATATTGAATTTATAATACTTAATAATAAAATTGGGGTGGTAATTGCCAATTTGATATCTGTTCGATTATCTGAAATATGTTAGAAAATTATAACAAACGTTTTTCTTTCTGTTACTGTTGTTACAAATGTCAATTCCGATCATGCATATTAAAATTCTGTCATAGTGTTAACTACTAACTGTCTATTCATGATGGAATTGCATTGTATTATATTTAATTAATTATTTGTAATTAAATGAAACACGATTTTTATCATACTTATTTCACTTTTTAATTAAATTCTGTACTCTTCAAGGGGACATTATGTATCAACTTAATAATAAAATTTAAAACTCATAAAAAGCGACAAAATACCTATAAATACATAGGGTGCGCAGGCTTACCCAACCGGTTGACTCATACATTCCCTGTGCGTGGTTTGTATCGGAGGACAGCTTTACCATGACGCCCTTATAGGGTCTAGGACGATTCGGCGCCGGGACAACCGGGCGCCACGCAATCGAATGAAATTCGAAAATAAATAGACGTTCATGAATTAAAAGTACTTTTAAAATATATATTTAAATTATTATATTATTACTTAATACTGAAAATTTTTAATATAACTAGTAAATAATTATTTTATTGTGCCTATGTTTAAGTTCCAACGAGAATAGAGTTCTTTTATTTTTATATAAAGCGTCAAATATGATAATTCTCAATCCGCAATAAAAAAAACATTATGTTAAGAGCAAACTTAATTAAAACTACTTAGTAGTAGACAGAAATCGAATAAAATCCCTCGTCTACTTTCTGTATAAAATCGTAACGAACGTCTATTTATTCCATTCAACAGTGCGGCGCCCAATTGTCCTGGCGTCCAGTTTTCCCATTCCCTCCTTACATTTGGTAATAATTATTGTTTTATTTTTATTGTAGACATTTACCTAATAAAGTTGTAAGAAAATAACATTTTTTAATTGTCTGTTATTATGTTATTAGAAAGTATATAAGTACATAGTTATGTAGTTGTATTTAAAAAATAAATATTATTTTAAAATTTAGGCATGCTTTAAATATATTAATTGCTAAGTACCAAAGAAATTCGAGCAACATCGTAAACGAATTAATAAACAACTTGATTAGAATAGGAGGTATAATTCACAATAATAAATGGCGGTTAACATCCAAACTTGTACAGTTACTTATTACATAGAGGCCAGCTTCTTTTTAATACGTAATTTTTCCTTGACCTTAGTTATATATTATTGTACTATCAGTGATTCTATATCTTTATGAAAAAAATATTTAGTAGCATTTATTTTGTAGGTCTGTATATTATACATAAATAGTATAAATATCGGTGGCTTAACACGCCAGGATGGCAGGTTCTAGTATAACTTCATGTATATTTGACTATTCTGGTCCAGCTTTGAAGTTTGGACCTGCAATGTGATCTGTGACCATCTCCTACTATCCAGGATGCCCTTTGACAGTTTTCATTCTTGCAAAACGATGTTCTCACTCAATATTATTTATATTTCTATGAATGCGTAGGAATTATTTTTGATGAAACTGCTATCTATATGCACATCAATGTCGAACGGTAGAATATAAATAGAGCACTAAACTTTGTCAATCATACGTTTTCTTGACTAAGACTACAATTAATTGCAGATGGTATTGAATAGTTTTTAAAATTCAACTAAACCATGCGTAAACCAAGCCGTAATAGATAATAGTCAAAAAAATATTCGTCTATCCATAAACTATCTAAAATTATGCTATTAAGTCATAAATAATTTTAGATACTATATAGATAGAAGAATATTTTTTGTCGGTTATGGTATGGTTCGGCTGGACTTTTGGAATTTTAAAAATCTAACCAGCACCATATTCTGTAATAATATTATGTATTCGTAATTGAACGAAAACAAATAAGTATGACTGAAAAGGTGTGCAGTGTGCACTATTTTGCAAGATCGCCCATAGAATACCTAAACTCTTATGGTATGGTTTAGGCAGGATATAATTGAAATTTTAAAACTGCACTTGCAATATTCTCATGATAACAAATAAGTATGACTGATAAAGTTTAGTGAGCACTATTTATGTCGTATCTTAACAGCCTACCTCCACCCTCGCCATCGATGTACATATTATATGTATGCACCTAATCTTTAAAAAAATATCCGAAGGATATGAAAGTAATTAGGTAGATATATGTATTATATTTTCAGCAGTGGCGGTTTGTGGCGGTTACTTTGTCAGAAAATGTCAAAATCTATTGCTATACTCAATGGTGTTTTATCGCACAGCAGGGTTCGAAATGGACCGAAGCGCCATTCTGGGTCATGAAATCGGCAGCATTGTAGTTCTGTCTCGTGGAAAAAATAATTTTACTGTTTGAGCTAGAATGGCCATACAACAGATCAAACACATTTATTTTTATAAAACACATACAATCAGATATTTAACTATGTTAATATTTTCATAAAATTAACGACCTCACCGGTTTGTAAAATTTTCCATTTTGAGTGCTGTCGCAAATGAAACATTTTCGCGAGGGGGCCTCCAAACCTGTCAGCGCCTCTGACCTCCACGTATTTATATAAAACCGCCACTGAATCTTAGTCATTTGAAGAAAATAATAAATTCGTATGAAATACTTCTTCTGTAGTATAATAATTTCAATTTGTGTAGGCAGGCAATCTTTGTAGGAAGGAATTGGTATAGTTTGAATATCTCGGTCAATGAAACAGTTACGTTACACTATGGCGCGTGCTCTCTGCTGAGCGGCGTATGTACACGGTGACCGTAAACTACTACACCTATGCAAATATCTTGGAAAACATTTTACATTTCCGAACGGTACGTAGGTAGGTACTAAATATTATCATCACATATAGTTATTTTCCTATGATTTTGTCATTCTCATAGGGCAGATAAATCATCCTGGACTATTGGATACCAATAACGCCTGTACACGTGCATGGATTTAATGGCTGCAATAGTGTGTGTTTTAAACTATTGTGACAATAATTGTTCACACGTAAAAGTCCTGACTGTAATTGCAAATTGAAATTTGACAAGCCCTCTAAAATCAGGCATAAAGCTATTTTTTGTACTCCATGTGTATGTTCTATAATTAAGTGGGATGATCTTTATTTTACACATAATCTGTTGTTAACTCAAAATACTTTATGAGTTACCTAGAGTCATAACTCACATATTCCAAAAATTTTGTTTTCGGATAATCGCAAAAAACCACCAGCGCACTGTTTTTTTGTAATTACAAGAAAAGTATTGAAATCCCTTGAATATTAATGAGTGAGTGAGACGTTTTATATATATATATATTTTATTAAATATAATATATAATACTCATAAGGCTGCAGACACATTGCATGGGAGTATGAGAAATAGAGCTCCCTGATTGGTTAGAAAGAAGGCCTTGGTGACAGAACTCGGATTATTCATTGAAAAATGTGTTATGACACCAACAGTCAACTTTGTCAACGATTTTCACATGGTTAAAAGTGACTTTTGATATCCAACTATTTTTCTTTATATAGATCACAGGTTCTCAAACTTATTACGACCACCGCCCACTTTGAGATTTAAAAAAAATCTAGTGCCCCCCCATACCTTTTAACTTACCTTTTTACAATACCATCTGTTGTGTATCTTAAAAAACTGTTATTGCAAATATAATTTTTAAATATGCATTATTATATGGATAGGTTAGATAGGATGTGACCCATATCCTATTTCTGATATCAAAGAATGTTTAAATGAGAGGAAATAAAACTGAAAAGTTAATCATATTATTTAGAAGTATTTCTATTAACATTAAAAGAAGGCTTTGAATTATTAAAACATATCTAATGTGAAGGATGAATCTTCGGATAGGGATGAGATCACCGTGATCGACCGAAAATTTTTGTATGAAAAACCATGGATTAATAATGGAAATATAAAGCTGCATACAAATTATTATTACATACATAAGCGACTAATTTAACCGTCTATATGGGACTCCAAGCATTCGAGTAGTAAATCGCATCTTAAGTGGTGTCGTGTCTAGATTCCGTCGGATTTTTATACATAGACTTTGTCTGCCGTCGCCCCTCTAGATTTCCTTAACGTCCCCTATTTTTTTGAGCCTTCTACTGCCCCACTGAAAGCCTCCAGCGCCCACAAGGGGGCGTTATCGCGCACTTTGAGAAAGACTGATATAGATTAATGCCTTTAGAATCACTTGGTATATTTAACTCAAAAATGACAAAGTTTCAAATTGTGAGTTATGACTCTAGAGTCTAGACGACTCAATTATCGACTTATCAACTTTTGGTAGCAACCCCACGATATTATCTGGTGTCATATAAGAAAGGATGCAACGTCTAGGACGCGGTGTACATGAATGGTATGGTGGCGTCGGGAACCATCGAAGACCGCCGATTTCCTGACGCAATTCGACCTTGTTTATCACAATTCACGGTACCACATAATAATAATAATTTTATAGCTACGATAATCCAGAGTGAGTTACATCCATAATGGAAATAACAAAATCTACTATATTCTCTCTCTAATGTCGATATATTTTTTTGATGACACCAATATGAATTAATAAGACTGCTAATATACGATTTGACATTTATTTTTATTTAAAACCAGTTGCTAGCTAAACTGGGTTTGAACTCAGTTCGCTAATTCAAAAAAAAAACAATTTTTATATCGTGATAGAAAACAGATAGATGTCACAAATTTCAAAGTATTTTAAAAATACAACAAGTTTTTAAAAGCCTATTTTTCGGAAAAATTAGAACTTTTAAGACACATTCCAAGTACATGACCTATTAATCAGCGCTCGAAATGGAAAATGTTATCAACCGGAGCGCACAATATTTTTTACGAAATATTAACATAGTTATCAATTTTATGTATTTATTATGTCAAAAATAAGTGTTGATTTTTTTTGTTATTAGCTCAGAAGGTCAACTTATTTTTTCCACGAGACGGAGCGATAATTTTGGGAATTTCATGAACCGGAACGGCGCTTCGGTGTTTCATTTAGAGCCCTGCTATTACTTATATAATGACAATTTAATTTCATGGTTTGATACAAGAAAAATATATAACGGAAAATGAAAGCCTTTTGTAGGAAACAATTTGAATAATTTCATAATACAATACAAACAAAATCATAATAATTGAAGTTAATTTCTGCGAAAATTGGATTCATTCAAAAGACTTTAGATTCTCCACTCATAGGTTAGATAATAAATGATGTGTTTGTTTCCCTGTGATTGTTGAAAATGTGACATTTTATCTAAATACACCATTGAGTCGTTGAACAATTTATCCATCGACAAGGAATAACTCAAATTTCGTGGATTGAAGCAGGTATTTGTCTTATATACCTACATACAGGTAACTTCTTGGCGACTGTACTATCCGAATGTGAGGCGAGTGGCAGTGATCAGTGAAGAATCGAGCTGGAGCTCTCGCTGGCATTCCGATCTGGTCCAAACTGGGACACGAATTCCAACCCACTCACGTGGATTGCTATCCGACGACAGCAATGCCACACCATTAACACGCGGACCATCGTAGTGTCAGACCAAAAAATATTTAAATTAATTACTTTCATACTATAATTTTTTTTCTCTTTAGCACCCTCCAAATACCCACACAGGATACAACGAGTTGACACGAGATACTTAAAAAAATATAACTGTTATCGTTAGACTATTATTTTTGTACAATCATTTTTTTTTTACAAAGATACAGTTGTATTTTTCTGGTTGGTATCAACGTTATTTTATGGTTCTTGTCTGAGAAAGCCACAGGGTGCGGCCATTGCTTTCCACATTGCACATGGAGTAGCGATATAGCAAAATGTTTGCCTTTTATTATCTCAGAAAGTAGATCGATGGAATATTTTTTTACATTACTTAGGTATATCTAAAAATCTATAGACGTCAAATTTAGACAAAATTAAAAAAAAATGTTGGTTTGCGGTGCATAGGCCATCGCCGCTTAGGCACGCAACGGTGTAAATACACTTAGTGAACTCTGCGGTATTTGATTATGTTGTATTTGGGTTGAGTCAGTGCCTCGCTGCCTCTTGTGGGATTTGCACGTTAGGTGAGCGTATACCGTGAAGCAACAAACGTTAGGCGACCTTAAAAGCGTGCCAGGAGCTACCTCCCTTGGCTAAAACCCTCTAACAATAATTGATGTTGGTAGTTTCCAGGGTCTAGTATATTTACACGAAGCCTTCGCAAGTTTTCACCAAAATAAATATTTTTGCGAAATTTAAATTTAAATTATTCAGCATTTAGAGCAACTTAATATCAACAGAACAATCAATGCATGCATTTGGCAATTTCTTAGATAATAATATTTAATCAATGGTGATTTAAATTCCAAATTATGCCGGCAGATACACAATATAGTCTGTCAGAAAAAAGAAAACATGCTCTATATGGCACTGAGTGACTCGATGGATAGAATAGAGCTAAGCTGATATTTTTAGAATGATAAATATTGAAAGAGTTAGCCAAAACCATTGAAAACCATTAATATTTTTCGACAAACCTGTGTCTTTTCTCAGCAGTTTCAAAAGAGCCGCTAGGTTGAGTTAAATACCAGTAGCGACGGGTGAAGGCATGCTGGACCCGTCATAAATAGTGCACATTAAACTGTGTTAATCATACGTATTTGTTTTTATTAAACTAAGACAATTTACAGATGGTATTGGTTATTTTTTAAAAATCAAGTAAACCCTGCCCAAACCATAATAGTTTTGGCATATTTTGGGCGATATGACAAAATTGTGCACACTTTTTCATTCATACTTATTTTTTTAGTTTGATTATGAATACATATTCCACATATTGTTAGTTCAATTTTTTAAATTCATTAAGCCCTGCCTAAGCCAAACTATAATGAATAAAAATATTATTCTATCCACAAAATCCAAAGTTTTGTATGATTTAATTGCATAATTGTAGATATTTTATAGATAGATGAGTATTTTTTGCCAATTATCTATTATGGCTTAGTTTTCGCAGGGTTTAATTGAATTTTAAAAACTAACCAACACCGTCTGTAAATTGTAGTCTTATTTCAGTGAAAGCAAATACATATCTATGACTGACAAAGTTTAGTGTGCACTATTTATGGCGGTTCTTAAGGGCGGACGTGCTCAGCGTGGGTCAAAATGGAGCTTTTTTTCTATTTTCAAAGCATGATCTGAACATACCTTAAACGCTGTAGATAATCTATTTATATAATGTTGAAGCCTTATTATCCTTTATATCTATTTTAAACATTTGATGACTGCATAAAGTATTTTTATTACATAAACTAGTATTCTTTTAAACCTCTCGCTCTAATGTTTTCGAATATAGTCATATTTTAGTACATAACTGTGCAGTGGTGCTAAGATTTTTTACATTTATTAATTTTTAAACGCATTTATAAAACCATCAGTATAATTTGTATTGACATTATTATAGTGAAATATTTAGAATAAAAAATTATATTGATAATCTCTGTGATCCCAAATTAGACAAAAAGTAGGCATTTTATTATTCAAAAAATGGGCAAGATTAACACATTTGAAGATAATTCTAAAGATACTCTTTATAAGCTATGTCTTTGACCATTGAAGTGTGATAAACATCCTACGAATAATGATTGATTTATAATAATTATTGACCTAATAATAAGGTAGTGTTTTTTTGAAATACGCTATTTCTTTTGGCATTCCCCAGTGGTAAAGCTACAACATACGGCCGTAGCCATAAATTGACAAACTATCAATGAAGTAGGGAGTAAAATGATGTTAACGCGCGTGTTGGAACATGTACCGTTTAAAAAAAATCGGTTAGGTATAAGAGAGGTTTAAAAGAATACTATTGTATGTAATAAAAATACTTTATGCAGTCATCAAATGTTTAAAACAAATATAAAGAATAATAAGGCTTCAAAATTATATAAATAGATTATCTACAACATTTAAGGTATGTCCAGGATCATGCTCTGAAAATAGAACAAAAGCTCCATTTTTACCTACGCTGAGCATGTCCCCCCTTAACAGCCTACCTCCACCCTTCACCACTGCTGCCATACTTACACACTAGAAGGAAATATTTATATGAAAAGAGTATGTTTAGCAGTGAACGTAGGTATACAGACTAAAAAAGGGGAAAATTGGTAATATGCTATGAAACGTCATGGATGTGTTTAGTTGTTGACCGTCACTGAATAATAGTATTTTCATTATGACGATTGATGAACTCATACGAACCTTTCTTGGTAAGTAGGAGTACAGTTTTAATATTTTTTTTATTAGCAGGTATGTCATAATAACATGATAATTTTTTATCGATGAGTAATAGCTTGCTGGAGTATTTACAACTAACATTGAATTTAATGTATTATTATATTTAGTGTTATGTATAAGAATATATCGTCTCTGTTCTGGCAGAACACACTAACTGGAGAATACTAGTTTTGAGTAATTTAACTTTGAAGTTGTTAAAGTGTTTGAAATGGTCTATCATGTGAGTTTATTAAGTAATCGTAAAAAGGATGACTTTAAAATAAAGAGTTTATTTATTAAGAAGGTTTCCAGACAATAAAGTTTGAAATAAGGAACATTTTGGTATAAATAACTCAATATGTCATTTTTTCGAATTAGTGTCTTCTGCCAGAACAGTGACGATATTTTATATACTTGCATAGTCGCATTCTGGGCATGAACCTATGGATGTGTATAGCAGTGGCGAAGGTTGGAGGTAGGCTGTTAAGATCCACCATTTACAGTAGGTACAAATTAAACTTTGTCAGTCATAGGTATTTGTTTTCATTGAATTGAGACTACAATTTACAGATGGTGCTGGTTAGTTTTTAAATTCAATTAAACCCTGCCTAAACCAAACCATAATAGTTTAAGTATGTTTGGGCGATCTGACAAAATAGTGCACATTTTTTCAGTCATACTTATTTGTTTTCGTTGAATTAAGAATATATATCACAGATTGTAACTGTTTCAATTCATTAAGCTCTGCCTAAGCCAAACTTTAATCGATAAAAATATGGTTTTATTTATAAAATATCTAAAACTATGTATGGTTTAATGGCATCATTTTAGATATTTTATAGACAAACAAATATTTTTTGACGATATCTACTATGGCTTGGAGTAGGCAGGGTGTAATTGGATTTAAAAAAAACACTAACAAACACTATCTACACATTACACATTGTAGTCTTCGTTCAATGAAAACAAATACCTACGTTTTACTGACAAAGTTTCTAAGCAGCCTACCTCCACCCTTCGCCACTGGATTGACAGACTGATAAATTTTGACATCCTCAAACAAAAAATGAGAAAGGTCTGAGAAGTAAGTTAAAACCATAAGGCCCGTTTCAGACGGGACACCGGTGTCGCGCTCGTATATAATCGTATATATTCGAATAAAGGGGCCTTTGTATTGTTTATGATCGCCCCAGAGCTAATGAGTCAACGCGTGCCCGGTACATTTTTCCATCGGCCACTACATTCTCAAGCCGCCGATACACTTGTTTTTATTACCGCAGCCAGTTTTATGTTCTAATTTATAACGCAAAATTATGCATTGACTCATTAGCTCTGGGGCGTTCATAAACATAAAACAAAGGCACCTTTATTCGAATACAAAGGCCTCTTATATTATATCGAGCGCGACACCGGTGTCCCGTCTGAAACTGGCCTAAAACTACAGTATCTGGGCCGCAATTGACAGGATAAAAGTACATGTTATTTAATCCAAATAAAGTAAAAAAGGAGATAAGAGAAACCATTATCTAAGACATTTAGTACGATTTTATTTACAAGCAAAATAATTACAATATAATAATATGGTAAATTATTGTATAAAACAACTAATAGAGATAAATGTTTACTTTATAATAATATAATATGTAGATAATTGGTATTGAAATTCTCTCAAAGTTTACATGTAAGTTCATACGATAAGAATAATATTTTAAACATTAATATCACATAATAAATTACATCTTTTGGTTTCACAAAACGAATAAGTATGATCTAATTATACTTCCAATAAATTCACCTAAAATACTTACATATAATATATATTATTATATATGCAGACAATAATAATATATTATATTAATATTCTAAATCATTAATTTAATTATTATATGCCTAATAATTAATAGTAACATACGACAATATAAATAAATTAAAGTAACCATGGTACATATTGACATGTTTTAATATTAACTATAAACTATTTACAATAATATTCATTATAATTTAAGTTTATTTTTTATATACAAACGGCTTAATATTTTTATTTAGAAAAGTGACATGAAATTTAATTATTTTCATCGAATTTATAAAATAGTTAGAATAGTAAAAATACACAATGAAATACTATGCTACACAACTAAAGAATAATAAAAAAATGTAGAATAGTTGTATGTGTATTTCATTTGACTTCTAAAACCAGCTAGGTAGTAACAATGCTAGGAGATCTGCAGCAGTGGTATTGTAAGGTTACATGTAAATTGTACGTAAAACATTTCACCGTGGCACAGTTCGCCGTGAGCTTTTTTTAGATTTTACAATTTTATTAGATTAAATATTCAAAATTCATGAATTCAAGAATGAAAACGTAACCTAACCTAAAGTATATCGGCTATTTTCAAAATTTCTTTGCTGCTGGCTTCCTGTAAATTGTAAACCGATAAGAACCGTGTTTTATTTAGACATGAATTGTATGTCAGTACTATACGACCCAAAGAGGTTGGACGGTCTTTAATATACGGCCATAATATATTTCCGATACAACATTATTTCACGGTGAAGTGTGATACGGCGAACTGCATACGTACATGTTTCCGGCTACGATATTGTACACATATTCGTATGCCTATCATGACAAAAGTTTTCAGGTTGTATGATAGATGTTTGATGGAAATACAATATAATATTATGTATGTATGTCGTCATGTCGTTTATATTTACTGTATGGTTAAAATGATTATTAAAATGTCATCAGTTATCATTACTGTGTGTAGTTTATGACTATATTCAGTGGGTGTTGCCATATTTTATCAATCTTGATTAAGTCTCTTTTACCCAGAATTCCACTCTGCATTTTTTATACCAAAATTGCATACTTATATAATTAGGTACATATTTGACTTCAACAAAAGTCGATTAACTTGAACATACTCGAAAGTACCTCACCGAGTACTGAAAAATACCATAATAAACCACACCAAAAAATATTGCCATTCTACCATTTTGTTATTCAATGATTATTTCCAGCGCATCTATTCTATACACAAGGTTGCGGCCTAAAAACATAAATATGATAAACTACCCTCGATGCAATTGATAGCCGCCGATAACAGCCTTGTGTATTGAATCGATCCTCAATGTTGAAAAAAAGATGATGAAAATAATTCTCTTAAGTATTTTCGCTTATGTAGGTACCTACATATTTTTTATATTGAAGACAGAAACCTTCATTACAATAATAATATTATATATTTTGTACAAAAGGTATTATAATTATGAAAAACCAGTCATTATTCATATCGGTCGACTACAAAAAAAGAGTGTTTGATAGATATTTTTTTCTATCCCATCACGATGAAAAAATGGTTGATAATATTTGGTACACTGAAGTTAAATATATATATTTTTAAATATATTATATATTATTTATTAATAAGTATTTATATAAAATTATTAAAATTAATCACCGATAAAATAAAAATAAAACATTTTTGACATCTCTGCGTGCTATACAGAAGCACAAAATTTACAAAGCTTTTAATATTTGGCGACAGATGACTATATTATTATCTTTATTAATTTAATAATATTATTATTAATTTACAATTACAACACGACTTGTTTATTAATTTATTATAGTACATTTTTACATTTATTATATTTTGAAATGAAAGTGATTGTATAAAATTTAAAATACTTTTTAATTCATTAGATGTAAAAATAAAGGAAAGCATTAGTGTAAATAGGCCAAATAATTAGGATTTATTTTTATGAACATTTTTTTAATCGATGATTGTGATTTCATTCAGTTAGGTCCATATAAGTGTCAAAACATTGTTTCATAATAATATCGAGATTGTTAAACATAAGAGACAAAATATTTATACGATAAAAACTTTTATAAGAAATCGAAATGAAATTCTTAGTAATTTTATTGGTTTCGTCGATAGTATTTATTTATGTTTCATTATCGCATTCGACCAATTTGCGGAGCTCCATTTGGCAACGTGTGTTTTGTGAATAACGGTGACGTCACATCGACGTATTCTTCACGTTGTAGACGGGAGAGCTTATATGTGAGAGCCGGCTAATATGTCTGCATCAACTTAATATATTTTGAATTTGAGGCTATTTATTTTAAGAATGCATAGTATGTATGAATCTGATAATTTGTCTATTTGAAACCTTGTAAATTTATTTGTGAGTAGGTAGGTAGTAGGTACCTATTTATTACACAATAATGTACAAATAAAAACACTTTGACAAATTGAATACTTTACAGTTACCTACGTACCTACCCTATGAATAATAAATTATTATTTTTATGGTTCACAAAAATTTATTCACCCAACTCGCAGACACTTTCAATCAAATTACATTTGAAAGTACTTTGGATTGAACGTGTAGAATTGAAAAATATTCCAAACATTTCTCAATCAGATGCAAATGGTAGCTATGAAAATACAATATTCAGACTATTGATTTAGTCACACTTTGTCTATAGACAGAGGCGGATTAGTAACATGAGACTGGTCCGGGGATTTTTCTAGTTAGTGGGCCCATAGATAATTAAATATACCTAAACGTAGTATTGACATAAAACTTTGTGGTATATGAAAAGTTAACTGTGTCATATGGATTTCGGAATAATTCCAATCCCTCCTTAGATTCATCCCTGTCAAATCCTGGCTTCTTTGTTTCGGAAAGTAAGTACTAAAAATGTTAAATATTACTAAAGATAAATGAGAGCAAAGCGAGTCAAGATTATTTTTTATTTTCTAAACTATTTCTGGTGCATGGATGCTACAGCAGTCCCGTTACGTACACGTTTATAACGTCATGGAAAGAGTCCGTACACTAATCACGTCTGAATATACACGACGGGTGGAGATGGGGTGGAGGCGCCGCGTGGTGTCCATATGCTCCAATTAAGGGGCGGATATGGCCAAAGAAAAAGAAGAAGGAGATGGGGTAACTCGATATTATTGTTGAATTTTGAGAATTTTTGAGAAAATTTCAGAAAGCGGTAAAATATAATAATCACAATACGACGTAGGTAGTAGATATTATCTCATCTGTCAGTTTCAAATTTATCTTATATCATATTATATTCGAACAATAATTATTGACCGTAGACGAAAAGCAATCATATTATAATTCCAATTAAAAAAAAAAACTTGGTTATTATAATTATGGTTGATTCAAGAATAGTTAAACTGAATTCATTTAATTGGCTGTAAATTCAAACTGTATAATATTCCCGTTACAAAATTGAAGTTATTTAAGAAAAATGATAAAATAGTGATTATTAATAAATTGTCTTCAACATCACAGTGAGTAGTATGTACCTAATAAATATTGATTTCGATACTATTGTGAATCTTTTCGAACGTACAATTTGTACGTACAGCTTCTATAGCGCCATGGAAGACGGCCGTTCATAATCCGCGGTGTGTGAAAACTGGAAAATATGAACCTTTAATTAGTACGTGTACTATCTAATATTTCCGTGCTTAGGGCCACCGCCCATGGCGACGGCTGGCCGCAGGATGCGACGCAATAAGCCATAAACGGCCGGTCGGTAAATTAACCACAGACGTTGCGACGCATAGTTTTTAGCCATTAGAAAAAATCATCATATATTAGATGGTTTTTTTTTATTACAAATAATTAAGCTCTATTTACAGGCCTGGTTGCTGATGACTAATTGTCATCAATATATTAGTAAGTCCAGTATAGACCAACATATTATTATATACAATATATTTACAAATATTTGGATAAAACCATTAATTCTTGTTTTTTATACAATGCCCATGATGTTATTGTATTTCATCGCCGATCTAAAAATGTGCAGTAACAGACATGCAAATATGGGGTGTATCACTGGAACTCATTGCGTGGTATCGCGGAATGTTATATTTAATTCAAGCAGACTGTCCAAACTACATTTAATTTGATTGTAGTGTTTACGAGCATTGACACAAATTTCGAATAAACGTTTATGCATGTACATTTTGTGTATTCGCAAAATTTTACAAACAATAATAATTATTATAGTTTGTTCGCCGGAATGTGTTTCTAGGTCCATACCATCACATTTATTCTATACACAATGCTGTTATCGGCGGCTTGCGGCGGCTATCGATGGTAATTATGTATCATATTATGTATGTATTGAAGTATAATAATTGCTACAATAAGTTAGACGTCTAAACTGTCCTGGGTATCTTCTCCTAGGGCATTCCCGGCCTAAAACTGAACTAGATGCTTCACATCGCCAACGCAGGGCCACGTGATACGCTCGATTAAGACCGAGTGTGGTGCGTGGCGGGTTTTGGTTTGGAGGGATTAACTTTAATGTCAAAACTGTCTATTTCGTTCTAAAAGTTAACACAACCAAGAGAGGTGTTGTTAAGACAGCACTTTTTGACAGATCAGACGGTTAACTTATTGTAACAATTAACCGCCTCAATACATAAATATGATAAATTATCATTGATAGCCGTCGATAGCAGCCTTGTGTATAGAATAGGTACGCATGTATGCCTATAAAATGTAATATTAAACCACAATAATTAGGAAGTAATTATTTAGTAGGTAAGTAAGAATTAATAACAGTCGCATTTCTAAACAACTTGTCTTTTAGTTCGTAATGTAGTTTACACATTTATTATATAATATCACACCAATTTATTGAATATATATATATATATATATTCTGAGTGTTCATTCTTTCATAGTTTTTTCACAATTTACCTTATTATAATATTTATAGTTGTCTGCTTTTAAATAGTTTTAATTTTTATACATATCACACAAAACTTTCTCCATGGGAGTGGCTCCAATTGTCCTGGCAAAGAACAGTCTTTCGAGACGTTGAGGGGGAACAGCCCTTAGGAGTGGAAGTAAGAGAAGTAGCCTTCCAAATCTCGCTGGACGAGCTGGTGCCAAGGCGCGCGCGTGCTGGAGTAACATTACTTGAGCCTGGTCCTGCAGATGCTCTATCTGGAGTGGTTCTTTTAACCCTCGCGTTTCTGTAAATCAATTAATTTTATATTTATGAATGTTTTTATATTTGTATACAAATCGTTATACAATTTATTATACACGATGATGGTAAATTTATTAATGACGTATTTATACTAATTATGAACAGTAAGTATTGCATTATTATGTTTTATTCAATATACAAGATTTAAAAATACATAAGTATACAATTATTGAATAAAAAATTATATTTTTTTAAGTTAGCCTATATCATATACCTACCTGCTGTCGGTTCTCTGAGAGGACAATAGTTGGGCAAAAAATATAGGCGATAGGCATATTATTATGATGCATGGCAATTAATTGGACAAGTATCAACTATTGACATGGAGTGTAAGAAAGCTGAATATAGATAGGCCGGGGTACTGAATTGCGAGTTACGATGATAGTGCTAGTTATTGAATTGATTATTTTCGAATGCAAAACGGTAACCTTTCCGCAGTACGTGAGGATTTTTGATTGTATATGTCGTTAAAATCAATAATAAAAAAATATTTCAATATGAATCGGTCATCATTTACCATTTTGCACGCGAAGCATGAGCGATAATTAGTACCATGGCCCCCACATTCTGAAGCGGGCTCCCAGGTTAGGATATTTGACGCGCCCTCTACCTATCGTTAAAGATAAAGGCAGTGTGACGCTCTACAGTAGCGTTTTCTAAATGGTGTACGCGGTAAAATTAATGTGTACCTATATTTAGCGTTTTTTATATATTTGAATTATGGAGTTGTCGAGAATCGATACACATTTAAAAATTGTATCGTACAACCACATAATTTTAAAAAACACTAATATTGAAGATAAATAGCGCAGCAGAAGACTTTTTTTTACTATTAGAGAGAATTTGTGATTTGTGTTTAAATCACTTACCTATCTGGTCGATTTACCACACCGGGTCCTTCCTGAGCCCGGGCCCCCAGGCTAGAGCCCTGTCAGCCCTCCCTTTGTGGGGGCCATGATTAGTACCTATTATGCAGATCGAAATTTACAATTTCGCGTTACGGCCTGGCTGTACCGGGCCTGTAACGACATTACGGTTGTAAAACTTCGTTGCGAAATGCAAAATAAAGCCACCGTAAAAAAAATAATACCTTGTTATAATTTTATTCTACAAAGATTTTATATAAATTTTGTACATTTTATAGTGAACGAATAAATGGGTTTCATTATATTGTTTCTTTTTCTGTTATACATTTTATTATTAATTACTTACATAACAATATTCAATTTTATTGTAGTACTAGTAATTATGTATACCCTGTAACATCATTTGAATCTAAAAAATCTGGGTATCATTTTATTAGGTTCCGGAGAATTACCTACGGAAAGTTATTTGGTGACAAGAAAAAATGTTCAACACAAACATAGACGGGAATGGGACGACTGGACTCCGGACAATTGGACGCCGCACTGTCGCAGACACGTATACAGAACGTAGAAGAGGTATTTTAATCAGTTTCTATCTACTACTTAGTAGTTTTAATTCATTTTACTCTTAACATAATGTATTCTTTATTGCGGATTGAGAATTACCATGCCTAAGGTTTTATATAAAATAAAACACTCTTTTTTCGTTGGAACTTAAACATATGCACGATTAAATCATTATTTACGTCTGCATATTTACATTCTCACCAACTATTAAATCATAAATCATTTAAATATAAATAATAATATTATATATTTTACGACTACTTAACGACTATTTTGTTTTCGAATTCCATGGCGTCCAGTTGTCCGGTGCCAAATCGTCCTAGACCCAACATAGACCCCTTATCTTATTATCTTAATCGAGCATATCATGAGGCCCTACATTTCGATGTGAAGCATCAGCAGTTTTTTATGCCTAGGAATGTCTCAGGAGCAGATACTTAAGACTGAGATTGCCACGCACTTAAGTGTGCTTTGACTGAGTTTACAGAGACTTTCTGACAAAAAGTGCTGATGGAAGAGAGAAGCACGCTAAGCTAACAAAAATAAATTATTCTAATAATTAATAAATATATAGTATGTACAATACAAAAAACAAAGCTAAAACTTCATGTTCGTAATAAGACGCCACAAACTTGGCATTTGTGGTCAGACGGTCCGACGAGCCCAACAGCTGATTGGAACGACTAAAAATGTTAAAGAAAATATCTTACCAGATCTAAACAACACAATCGCCTTCATGCAGGCAAACTCTGCAGGGTCCACCAGCACCGCTTTGTACCTCGCAAGAGTGTCTTGAAGAAGTCTCAAGTCTCTCGCACCAGGACCTCCTGCGGCGCCTTCCTGGCAGCTGAAGAGTGGCGCTCCACCGGCTTCCAGTGGCATGCACCATTGGATGGCGTTTAGCAGGAACAGCTCGGCCCATGCTTCTTCGAGTAATATAACCTGAGTAAGTATAAAGAAAGTCCATCAGTATATTATAATATAATCAGTTATTACTTAACAAGACCATATATAATCAGTTATTACTTAACAAGACCATATATCACAGTATGGTTTGTAATAGATATTATCTATGGAAGATTACTGTTCCAAATCCAGTGGTTTAGCTTCAGTTTCAACAGTGGTTACATGTAAGTTGTACGTATGCAGTTCATCGTGGGACACTTATCCGTGATACTCCACGGTGAAATGTTCAACAAAGAACTCGTCATTTGATTAAATGTTACACGAACTCATGTTTCACGTACTGCGGCGCACGAATAAGTGTCCTGCGGTGAACTGTTTACGTACAAATTTCCGGATACGTTCAACAGTAACTACCAACATTGTAAAGTTATTTAACAGGATAGGAGTGAGGACCTGATCGACGGATCCCCTTCTAGAAGAGAAGAGGTGATATGACAGCGAGTCGCAGTCAAAGCCTCGGTAAATCACAAAAAAAAAAAAAATGAGCATTCAGTATACTTATAATAAATACAATTAAATAATGGGAACGAATATTAATAAGTCCTCTGACTTTGGTAGTGTAACGGTTACGTAACGTGGTTCCCAACCTTTTTACAAAAAGTATTTTGTTTATTACTTATTAAAAAATCTTATAATATATGTAACAGATAGCTATAACTAGGAAATGCAATAGCAAATAAAAATACTAATGCCGAAAAAACAGAAATATCTACCAAAAAGTATATAGGTATTATAATAAAAGTCTGTTAAAAATATTAATATTTTAAAGCACGTGCCATTGCTGGTCTCCAAGGCCGTTGGAAGACAACGGAAGTAAACCAGACATCGCGTAACTCGACAAAAATACAGTGATGTTAAACCTATTATGACAATTAATACATTTTGTTTCCACTCTTTATACCGAATACGTCATTATTATCTGATTTTTAAAACTGGTATTTCGGTATCGAAAAATACTCGGATACCGGTTTTGAAATACTGGTTTTGCAATCTCTAGCTATAACAGATATGATATAACATGGAAATTCTATTATTAATTGGCATAATCATAAACAGTAAATAAATTGTTAACAATAGAACTTCTGAAATTTAAGAAATAAATATTAAGTTATATTATATTGAGTCCTAACAGGTCCGTCCACACAATGAAGTCGGATCGAGTCCACAATAGATTTCTTAGATTTCCTTACTTAAAGACATACGGATTTTTTTCCTTATGACAGAGATAATAAAATAAATTTTCCGACTCGTTTTCTTGTGGGTATGCTATCAATGCAATCACTGTCCACACGAAGCTTTTTTGCTCTTTTAAAGCATTTCTTTTTACTTCTTCGAATTATTCATATATACTGGCAAATATTATTTTTTATGTTCCCACCAATATCACTCGTAACACTAAGGTCTTCATGATACCTCGTCGCAGAACAGATGTGATGTTGTGTATTATGCGATTAACTTATTTGATGGCACCATTAAAGTTGATTTGTTTTTTTTTTATTAATTATGTCATGTTTGTGGACGTGTTAAATAGGTTAAATTTATAATTGTATTTATCATTTTACTCTAATATCTACATATTAAGCATATACTGTCTTTTCTACTTTCTTGTTATACTGGTTGTTATTTTGTAATTAAGTCATTTTTTATAATTTTGTATTATTTATGTATTATGGCGCATTGGCCAATTGCTGTAATGCCGTAATACTCTTTTCTAAATAAATAAATATTATTTGCGGACCAGCGGTTGGGAAACACTGGTGTAAATAATAAACAGTGACAATAAGCCACATTGTAAATTTTATATTCTGACCTGATCTCTGAAAGCCAAACTCGCAAAAGACGGTAAATTCTTCGCCCATTTAACAGCCATGAAAAGAAGTCTGGCCGAAGTTTCGTGAGCCGCCTCATGTGTGGCTGGTGCAAGGGCGTGAGCGGAAGCCAGGCCCCCAGGAGCAGTCTCTCGCCAGCTGCCTCCACCGCCACCGTCTTCATTATTTGTCACGTCTACGTCGATACTGTCATCTGAATTAGAATATTATAATGAAATGCATTAATAAACTTGGCAATGTTTTTTGTTAATTATATTGTCACCTACTTCTTATCAGTTCTAGTCAGTAGCGAGGGGTTGAGGTAGGCTGTTAAGATTCGACATAAATAATGCACACTAACCTTTGTCAGTCATACTTTTATTTGTTATCATTGAAATAAGAATACAATTTTAATAAGGTGCCGCCTAGTTTTTAAAATTCAATTAAAGCCTGCTTAACCAAACCATAATAGTTTAGATATGTTATGGGCGATCCGACAAAAATACCGCACATTTTTTCAGTTATACTTATTTGTATTCATTGAACTAAGAATGAATTAAGCCCTGCTTAAACTGGAATAGAAACTCGGCCATTCTTGGTGGTATTAGCTTGTGTGTCTCTGATATTTATCTTAGGAATCGAGGGCATCTGTGGTTTGTTCTCCCAAGCTGCAGAACTAACCTGCCATTAGCGATGTCAATTGGGAGGGAAATAACCATGTTTAATGAAATCGCTTCGGAAATTGATATATTCCACTTACGTGAGGGTGAATTTAGGTGAGCGTTGTTTTATAAATTTTTGAGATAGGGTCTATCAATAGTTCACTCTGTGTGCTTCCATCTACTTTTATTTATCTTATTTTATTACTTATTGTATTATTAACTCACAATGCTCTGTATTTATATGTCATGTTGTGAACGGTTCAAATTTATAATTCGTTATGTTCATTATATGTAAAATAACTAATAGATAAAAAATATCCTTCTATCTATAAAATATCTAAAATTATGTATGGTTTAATTGCATAACTCTATATATTTTATAGATAAAATGAATATTTTTTTACTGTTATCTACTATAGCTTCGATTAGGCAGGGTTTAATTGAATTTTAAAAACTAACAAACTGAAGGCCTCCGACTTCCTGACTAGCTCAGGCACTTGGAAGTGGAGGTTCATTAATGTGGAGGAACAGGCAGGAACCTCATGGACGTGGAGTAACCAAGAAGTCACGGGGCACAAAGTCAATTAAACACCAGATGAAATCTTCAGAACTCGTATTTTATTGTTATTAGAATATGTTTGGGCCTTATGGCATTCCTTCATCAAGGATTATAGTCCAAAAGTATCATTCACATTGGTATCGAAAGTCCCAAAGTTTATAATAATTAAAAGAAACTCGATTTATTGTTATTATCCATACACCACAATTAGTAAGAAACAAGAAAAGTCAAATCAATTAATATTCGAAGTTCACAGTTCGAAGTCTCAATAAACAAGAGTCAACTAATATCCGAAGTCACAAAAATAACCGCATTTATTAGTGATTAATTAAAAATTAATTCGAATATTATTATTTAATTATTTTTTAAATTAACTTGATTATTATTAACTAATTATTTAACGTTAACTTAATTATTTCTAATTAGTTATGCAGACGAGATCGTGAGGGTCCCGGGGATACAAGCCGTCGCAGAAGCGACTCCCGGAACCCACAAGTGACAAAACAGACTGCTTTTGGATTTAATAATCTTGCCTTTTTATCCGTTAGGGGTTATTTCTTACAAATTCACACCGATCACCGATACCGCCATATGCTACACATTTATATAAGGTTGACGGATGTCAGACTATCAACCAAACATATAGCGATATCGATGTACATAATATGATTAATATTAATATTACTTTAATTACATTAATTCCTTAATTATCTTAATTATTTTAACTACTATATATTACTAACGCCAGTCCATACGTCCTACTTTATTATTTCTCTAACCCATTGCATATTACATTAAATTTACCTATTATATTACAATTTACATTACATATTATCTTACATCCAAATCATATTTTATATCTAATTTAATTTAATTACCCTTTACCTAAGCATATTATATTTGATCAAAATTTTAACCCTATTACCTTATTACCTATATGTACATGGTCTGCGACCGACTTATCTCCTCCACAGTTCACCTTGCGGAGTGCTAACACTCGACAAGGCAAACCGTGGGACTTCTACATATGTTATTTTTTGTTCAGCTTTGTCGAGGGTCGTGATTATTCCACCGGTGGCACATTGACTACCAGGGTCAGACCGAGCGGCTGGGAGGCACTACTCCTTATGAGAGCGCCCCCCACAGGGGCAGAAAATTCAGTGTGCGACAAAACACTATTTACACATTTTAGTCTTAGTACAATGAAATAAAATGGTGTAGATATAATATTGATGATTAATAAGATGACGAAGTGCATATTAACTGAAATGTATGCAGTGTAATGGAGTTGGTAACCTAAGGTGACAATATTACAGTAACCTACATACAGACTCCCTACAATCAAAAGTCACCGCACGCCACTGTCACAAAGCTATTTACGCAATATAACTAAAACTTACACTTTTTATTTGAACCAGTGATAATACCATATTATATCGTTGATACAAAATACAATATGGTAGCAAAATCTCAAATTACTCATGCTAAAATCGCGATATAATACCGACCACAGTGGCAAACATTATGGTAATCCCTGTGATATTTCGGTATTTGCGCGGTCTCCCGAGGGAGTAATTAGGGCCCTTTCGAATCCCGGTATCTAATCCCGGGACTCAGGTGCCCTGGGATTAACCCGTCGCTTGCGGAGCTCGGTTTTGGATCTCTCTT
The DNA here is from genome assembly GCF_057557595.1 of Rhyacophila brunnea. NCBI lineage: Eukaryota > Metazoa > Arthropoda > Insecta > Trichoptera > Rhyacophilidae > Rhyacophila > Rhyacophila brunnea. The sequence continues at coordinate 33,626,344 of NW_028232806.1, read as the reverse complement.
ATAGTACCAGGATGGAGAATTAACAAGCGCTTGGGGTTATTTTAAACAGGTTGTTGTAATTTCATTCGGTATAGAAAAATTATTTAAAAACAACCTACTTTAAAAAGTGTTAGCTTCATAGTTTTTTTGCTCACTAATTTTCTATTTTTTCCCCTATATAATATGTACATATAATATTTATATCCAAGACGTTGTGTCTTATTAGTATCTTATTCCCTACTACATTTATCGTTTATAAATGTATGGCTATGGCCGTATGTTGTAATTTAACCACTGGGAAATGCTAATAGAAATGGCGTATTTCAAAAAAATACTACCTTATTCTCAGGTTAATAATTATTATAAAAAAATCATTATTCGTAGAATGTTTTATCACATTTTAATGGTCAAAGACATAGCTTATAATCAGTATCTTTAGAATTATCTTCAAATGTGTAAATCGTGCCCATTTTTTGAATAATAAAATACCTAATTCTTGTCAAATTTGGAATCACAAAGATTATAAATATATTTTTTTATCGTAAATATTTCACTATAATAATGTCAATTAATAATGGTTTTATAAATGCGTTTAAAAATTAATAAATATAAAAAATCCTAACACCACCGCACATGGATGTACTGAAATATGACTATATACTAAAACATTAGATCGAGAGGTTTAAAAGAATACTATTTTATGTAATAAAAATACTCTATGTAGTCATCAAATGTTTAAAATAAATATAAAGGATAATAAGGCTTGAAAATTATATGAATAGATTATCTACAATGTTTAGGGAATGCCCAGGCTTATGCTCTGAAAATACCATACAATCTCCATTTTGACATACGTGGGGCATGTGGGCCCTTTTGAGCTACTAATGGTGATTATTTTAAATCAAAGAAGGTATTACTTTAATTACTAACCGACGTCATGGATCACTCCAAGATTTTTTTTTGTAACTTACTTGAATCCTGGGTCTGGCAAGTACACATATTGTTTTTCAATATGTGTGTGGGTCAGGGTATGGACCTAATAGGTTGAGCAAGTGGCTGACATCCATTTCTCGTAAAAACAAAATCTGTTAATACAAACCTCTACTCTGTGGAGGCCCATATGATCCTATTAGGATCGGATATGGTCGAAGAATTTTTTTATTGAACGAATAATTTACAAGATTTAAGAATGTAACATTCTAATTATTGAATGCTTACCATCATCACCGGTGTCCGCCTTACTCGGCGATCTACTCCGACTGCTCCTTCTGCTGGACAGCGGACTGGCAGAGTCAGCGACTTGCTGATGTAATCCGCCAATCTGCTGCGGGTGGTGATGATTGTGCAACTGTTGACCGGGTGTGAGTAGAGAGGGTGATCCTGCCACCGGTGCTTGCGGCTGGGCCGAACGGCTGTGCTGGTGCTGGTGAACGTGCGAGTGAGACAGGTCTGACGCAGCCGAGTTGAGGAGTGGGGCGTAACGCTCCGGCGACAGAAGGGCCAAGGATACTGGAGGACTGTATACAAATAAAAATACAGCAATTAGGCACCATTCTATAAGGTAACGAGAAATCGTTTCGATTAATACTTTCCAAGAAATTACCGTGTCAATAATATGTTGAACTTTTGCAGAAATAACCAGTAATATCAGCCACTTTTGGCTACAACGTCATGCACCTTACAAATATGGAACAAGCTGTGAAGCGTGTGACGTAAGCGCTCATATTTCCACAGACAGCATGTATGACTGGACATCGATATTCACCCATCTACTACCTGTCATGTATAGTCACTTCCACTGTAGACCTTCGCACTTTGAACACCTGGCTCTCAGTCATAACCATTGCTAGTATACGTGTAGCTGCGACATGTTACACTCACAAGTAGTTATCGTGTGGGCTTGAAATATATTGGAATTAGGAAGGTGGAGGAACTGTTCCAAATTGCGCGGGACAGAGACGTATTTGAACTTGTCCTGATGACGTGTGTCTCGCCGCGATACGTCGCGAGTGCACGAGGACGGTTCAATGAGGTCACATAATGTTCGCGAGTCAAATCGCGCTATCTGGACAAGGTCTTTGCCATAATAATCGCCACAACGTTAGGGGGACTTGAAATGCCACGTAAGGATTAAAAGCCTGGAGAGTTCACCTGTCCTTACTATGGATTTGAATCTCTCGGCTGGGTGAAATAATCTGGACGTGTGCTATAAGGTAGGTGAGTTAAAAACACAAATTATCTTGGCAAAGCCTCAGAAACATACATATTAGAAAAACCCTAGAAAAAATATCGGCGTAGCTACCGACCCCCAAGTAGGTATTAATCATGCAGATATTGCTTTACAACTAAATTACATATTATCTTATAGTGTTTTAAAATAGTGTCAAATAACGACAATCACCTTCTATAAATACTACTTACCTATTATTAAATTGATTCGTGGTTATCGTCAGAATCACTTTAAATTTAATATAACGTTCTTGTATATCGTCGCCCCAAAAACAAAGGGGCACTTGTGCATAAATTGAGTTTTGAGAAAAACGCATTTTATGTGTTTTTGGAGTGAAAAAAAATCGTGGAGAGGTTATTACTTAATATTTTGAAATGAAATTTGGAAAACATGTGACCTAATTACTCAAAATTGAAATGCAATTTTTTTTTATAATTTGTCAATTTTTGATTTTTAAGAGGTTTTAATTCACAAGCAAATTTTTTTCTATATGCATTTATGAATAGCTTTGTCTTCATCTTTTCATTTGCGAGCGTCCACTTTACGCTTATTGTGATCTTCCAAAATATTTATTTGGGCCTCTTTATCCGCTGCCAACATGTTATTAAATTTTTCACAAATTTCACAAGTGCCCTTTTTCTGCAACGAATTCTTTTTTTTTGTTCAAAGGCCATTACTCACTTTTAAATAATTACACTTGTTACCTTTTTCCTATATTATTTTTGTAAACATTGCACATAGTTCCTAAAATCGTGTACATGTTACCTTTTTCATGTACATTAAATGAAGATCGGTTTACAAATACACAAATAACCTTTATTTTCTTTGCTCAATTGTGAATTCATGGATTTCGCTTCACAAATGCCGTTTTGCCCATAATGTAGAGAAAAAAAATACGAAGAAAACTGCATTCATAACTCAAAACCGTCAAAATTGCACATGTGCCCTTTTGCTTTTGGGGCGACGATATTATACTAACTCGTTAAGAAATTAATATTCAAAGTATTTGAGACTTTCATTCAGGAAACTCAGAAATAATGGGAACTGAAATACCTAACGGGTAAGGAGTAGCAGGTAACCGATCTCGAGTAAGGAAGAATACGTAATACGTCGAATACTGGCAACTACTCTCGGTTTCTGCAATGACGCTCATTTAATATTGGTGTATTACATACATTATTGCACGCCCATATAGCGTGTTTCGTTTTCGTAGGACACTCATACGTCATTCAAAACCCTGCATCAAAATGTAGCGTACCTATTGAATATAGCTTATCGGAATTCTATGTATATATTCTGTTCTGTGCTTTTACTGCTGTTTGTTGTCATAATCTATATTATCTGCGTTGTCATTGCGTGTCTTTCATTGACTTTTCGTACTCGTTGTAGAATTGTAAAAGTTTTATTAAATATTATTCACAGGAAAATTATCTGGACTAAACAAAACACAAAACTCCATGTAGGAACTTGAGCTTTTTCCAAATACGAATATTTACCTAGTTACCAGAAACATTTTCGGAAAAGCTCTCAACGGAATAATAATTACCTACTTCGAATAGGTGTTGCATGTATTGATCTATAAAGCTTCCTTTGACAATTCTAAACTTCCGCATGACTACCTTATTATACAATAGCAAAGGTGCTTTATCTTCCATATGACTTATCAAACTAGTACATATAACCTTCCCTATCATTATCCGCACTGAAATTGTTCGCTTTGTATGAATGTCGTAAGCTTAAATTAAACGAAGGTTTTATTTATTGAACATACACAATTTGGAATAAAAAATATTATCATAAAAATAATATGTAATAATAAAAAAATCACATTTCATACCTAACGTTTAAGTTTATAAGTTCTTTGACTTTAAATAAAATATACCTCTCTCTTTAATAATTTAGATATAGGTATACGTTCCTACCTATTCATTAATTAAAACACTTCAAAATATAAACGTTCAAAAAATGTTTCAAATTGTAAGTTTTGTATTTTTCCGCTAGGTGCTTCGGGTATGCGACAGTCGCATCTACTTACATGATTTTGTAACATACGGACAACTTACTTCATGGTAAAATACTCCATGAATAACGCGTAATTGAATGTTATACGGCCATCTCACGGTGAACTGCATACGTATAATTTAGATGTAACCATCCAAATCTTTAGGTTTCGGCAGGATTATTTCAAGCAATATTTCGTTACCATAGAAACGAAATTTACAATGCTAATAATTTAATAACAACCGTTAAAAATACTTTGAGCATGTATAGTTTTTTTCTGTGCGCATTGTATTCTATACTCTTCCGACATTGGAGAAAAACGGAGAATAATACTATAAGTATTCCATAAATTCTCATATCATTCATCATTTTATCGATGTACCTATAGTTTATAATAGCCAAACTATCACAAGTATAATGTTTGTTGATTAGAATTAATAATAATATACCTATATAAAATGCCAAATGTTATTAAAAATGACAATATTTAAAGTTTTATGTAGTCATAAGACAATTTGTTTACCTACTGATTTTTGTATTACTATTTGAAAATATTACTAAAGTCAGCTCAATACCTACCTATCTGTAGACCAAGGCCCTATAAAATCTTAATTCAGCTCTGGCTAACCGATAACTTCGAATATAATCCTGCCCTATGAGTCTTTTGACGCTTTATTTAAAGATTAATTCTAAAATCGTAAAATTATTCAACTGGAAAATGCGGCGATGAAACAAAAGGTCATAAACGAATATAAAGGAAAAACATTACATATTATATCAAGTATATTCCATAGGATGTTTAAAAAGGAGTTTTCATTTAAGAAAGTATGCTTTACAATACATCAAAGAAAATTTGATTTTATAAACAAGTCAGTGGGTACGTAACCCATGCTTCGAGTTTACCCTGTAATGTCTTTTTTCGAATTCAAGAATACGTTTTCTCTCTGAATTCTAAATGATAGATTTCGAGAATTCTCGATATTTTTAAAGCTTTACATGCCCTAAAATGTTTAACCAACAACTTTAAGATATTCCGTCTGCTTCAATTTTTCGTTCCAACACAATTTTTAAAAATTTTTTAGAGAGTTTCATTGGTGAAAATCTCAAAATTTCTGAAGATTTATTGCTCGAGATTCGACAATCATCTTTTCTCATTATTTCTCAAGATAATAAATCTCTATCTTTATGATCATATTTATCTATAAAAGCCATAGAGCCATATTATCACAAAGAGTAAAATACTATTTAAAGTGCATTATAATTTGCAATACATTACACATATTAAGCAGGTTGATTGATGATGATGGTTTGAATGTGGCATCTTTATTGGTTGATTTAAATTGATTTCTTCTTCTTCTGTTTCTATCTCTTATCGGATGTTATTTATCTTTTCTTTAGACTTGTGGACAAAGTTATGTAATTTTCTAGTTTTAGTACCTTCTACACATAACTTCTTGCACATTTCCATGCATTTGAGAATATAATATGTTATCCTGTCAGTCCAAATACTTTTGAGGATTAGTATCTATATACAACTATATCTTGCAAGCCTGAACTCCCCTGGTTAAACATCCATACCTCTATGGCATATAAAATAATTGGGGGACTTAACAACAAACCATAATATTATAGTCTCAGCTGTAGGTTAAAATCTCGATTGCTAAGCAGGCGTCTCATTTTAAGAAAGGGGGTCCCTGCTTTTTAAAATAAAAAACCAGGCAATATATTTATTTTGAGGTTTTCCAATTTATGTATACCTATTCAATATATTATAATGTTGCATTTTTAAATCTTGTAAATTATTCATTGAATAAAAAAGTAATTTATTAATCACTTTTTAAGCAACCTGTTAATCTCGACTGACGATTTTAAGCATAACCCTTTCACATCGCGTCCTCATTATCCACCGCCGCATTATGCAGATCCGGCAAAGTGTTAGAGACTGTTACCACCTTTGATCACTCAGTTGAAACATCAAACAAACCATCGAAGCCTCCCCGATTTCCACCGGCAGAACCTTGAATCCTGTTTTCTATCCACATGGTATGGCACATTGTCAATCCGCTAAAGGTTGGATGATCAAACGTGGTTAACCGGTTAACCACTTTGCGCCCCGCATCGTTAGGCATTAGTGTTGTATCAAAAGGTATTATTTTACTTGTGATGTGGTAATGAAGTGTATAATAAATTACATATATATGCGTGCATATATAATATTCCATAAATGAAAGCAACATTTAAAAAAAGTGTTGCCACGGCGAGCGGTTTATGTAAATTTTAATAATAACGGACATTCAATATAGATAATTTGAAAACACGTACAAAAACATAACTCGCGCAGTGGGTTTCAAACCCGCATCCACTGAATTCATGCTAATATGCTTTACCAATTTAGCCATGTACGTTTTATCTTGAACGATAAAATTAACTAGTAGTCTACTTATACCTTAAAGCAATCAACAAATTCCGATAATTTTTAATTGAATAAAAAAATAGTTTATTATATTACAATTTTTTATCATATTATTATTATGTTTCGCGCTTATGTGCTTTATCAATAATTGTTGCTACGTGTGTCCTATTTAATTGCGATAAAATTAGCTAGTTGTATGTATACACTGAAGAGCTCAACAAAACTTTTATGACTTTAATTACTAACCGAATTTTGTTAAAAAAATGAACAGTGTGATGAATAATAACATGAAAATTGATCATTTGAATCGTGTTAAAATAAAAATAAACAGATTTAAAACTTAGTTTTAATCTTTAGATAGGTACCAAAAAAACTCAATAGTTTAAAAAAACGATATTTTGTGTATTTTTCACGACTAGGAAATTACTCTTATTCACCTTTTCCTTTACAGTGAATTTCTTTACTTTGCCTCAACAGTATTAATTGCTCTTTGTTTCTATTACCAAGTACATTACTCAAAATAATTAGGCTTTATTCTGGGCACAGCTCTTCACAGCAAAGAGTATGTCGAAAGAATCGTGACACATGCATATATAAAGCTTTGCATTATCAATGAATAATTGGTTCCGTCTTCCATCCTGGACACTCTCAGTAAAAATAAAATTGTCGTCATCGCCACATCTCAAAGATGTTTAGTTTACTTAGTAAATAATATGAATATTGTATCGTGGCTGTTCTCGAAAATCTGCCGCAATACTTTAAGACATTTTGTGATGAGCTTTCGTTTTAGAATTTATTTCTTTCAGGAAATTTTAAGTTACCGTTGTTAGAAAAGTTTGATTTTCGATGATTTTATGTATCTGGTCTGGGAGGTGTAAGCAGATGATAAGGATGTAAAATTATCTGTTGAATTATTATGCTCAATATGCTCAAACTCTTGATATGAAGTAAATAAAAAACAAACAAAAATATAGAATAATAAAATGTCATTTTGATATTTCATTTTGATTTCCATAGTAACGCACGTATATATTAATAATTTAGTTGCTAAGACCACCCCCTTAGCAACCAATAATAGTCTTTTACTTTTTACGGATTTTTCTGAAATAACTCTCCATACAAAACAGAATTAACTGAAAATAAATTCAATTCTGCTTGAAGATGGGTAAAAGTATGAAAAGAACACATTGGCATAGTGTTCTGATATATTCTAAAAGTTTCAAAGGTCTAGCTAGTCGGAAAGTTAGTTAAAAATCGATTGCAAGATTTGTACTGACCAAACAAGAATACGAGCTAATAAAAACGTTGTAAAAATCGGAGGTCACTGTAATAAATTTACTAATAACTCAAACCGTGGGAGTCATCATCAGAATGCGACGAAGATCATAACATTAACATCGAACTAGTGACCAAAAATGATAGACTTTCTAGTGAACTTGCTATTCGCATAGGCATAGTCATGACGAGTCTGAATTAGACCAACTCAGAGTTGTATTAAAGTTAATACTGTATTGTCTAAGGTCCAATTGTGAATAGTTTAACGTGTGAATGCTACCTGTACCTACTCCAGATAAGATTTGCAATCATCGCAGTTTGACCGAAATTGTCCCAGAAAAGAAAACTCTACCCCGGACAAAAATATACCAGACGGGGTACGAAAACAAGCTATTTGGCAGGAAAAACGCTAGATTTTGTGAAAATAAAATTTAAGGTAAATTTACTAATTTATTCTACCAAGAACGAAGTCAATACGAAGTATATATTCGCATAAATCGCATATCGAACAAAAGTGCAAAAATTGAAATAATGTCTATAGGCAGGTAGGCACATGTAAAAAACACACATTTTAACAGAAATATAATATTTCAAAATTGACAACAAATGCCTATAGTGTGTCACCAGCGTTATCCCCGTTGCAGACGGGACACCGGTCTCGCGCTCGTATTATAATAAGGAAGCCTTTGTATTCGAATAAAGGGGCCTTTGTATTATGTTAATGAACGCCCAGAGCTAATGAGTCAACCCATAATTTCGCGATATAAATTAGAACATAAAACTGGCTCCGGTCATAAAACATGTGTATCGGCGGCTTGAGAATGTAGCGGCCGATGGAAAAGTGTACTAGACACGCTTTGACTCGTTAGCTCGGGGCGTTCATAAACATAATACAATGGCCCATTATTTATTCGAATACAAAAGCCTCCTTATTATATACGAGCGCGACACTGGTGTCCCGTCTGAAACCGGCCTTAAAGCTTCGTTTCATGTCATGCCGATAATCGTCAAACAGATGTCACAAAAATAGACACTAATTAAATTATAATATGATACCATTTCACTATAAGGCCATGAATGCTCTTATTGTTTCAAGTGTTTAAAATATGTTGTTTTATTTATGATGATACTAAAATAGTTACCGACCTACCTAGGTGTCTGATAGTCAGAAGTTTGATGCGCATGAAAATAAATAAATTAAATATCTAGCGCATTTTCAGTACATTTAAAGCTATTGAAGGCATCAAAAAACGGTAGTAAAAACGCCACAAGCCAGATACATGTTTTGAAAGCGAGATGACTATCAAAAAATGCTAGACATGGCAAGAAAAACTCTAAATTGGCAACGCTGGTAAACATCAACCGGGACGTACAATGTCTCAGAATTTTAGAAGTTTTACGGAATTATTCTAGGATGTAGCTGCTGACCTGGAGTGTGAACGGATTCTTTAAATTAATAAAAACAGAATTCATTTAGACAGGGGTAAAGATGTTGGAGAGAGGACGATTGGGGTAAAAATACCGATAACTGGATGACCTGTTAGCATACTAAGATCCAGCCACTAAAAAACGTGATAAGTACAGTGATACACAACATTGGTAATTATAATATTATTGATGAGATAAATAATGTCCACATACGTCAAACTCGCAGTGAAGGGAGAGTCTGTGGTGGAGATGAGGTAAGCGGGAATGTTGGTGTCAGTCATGCATCGTCTGCACAGCATCATTGACAATCAGCACCAAGAGAAGTTCACATAGAACACACAAACACACCAGTTCACGTGAAACACACACAACCACCGAATGATTTTTTGTTATCGTGAACATGCTTCATTGCTTATTGGGAACTACTATCACATTAACAAAGCTAACCGTGAGAAGATTATTTAAAATAAGCACCTAATTGAATAAAATAAATAAACACATGACTTAAGTAATTAAAAATCTCTGAGGTAAGACTAAGGTTATAAAACTCAGTGGCGAAGGGTGGAGGTAGGCTGTTAAGATCGGCCATAAATAGTGCACATTAAACTTTGTCAGTCACATTTTTTTTTTATTGAACTAAGACTACAATTTATAGGTGGTATTGGTTAGTTTTTAAAAATCAATTAAACTCTGCCTAAACCAAACCATAATAGTTTTGGTATATTTTGGGCGATAAAATTTTACACACTTTTTCATTCATACTTATTTACTTTCGTTGGATTTAGAATACATATTACACATATTGTTAGTTAATTTTTAATAATTCATTAAGCCCTACCTAAACCAAACTATAATAGATACAAAATATTATTATATCTATAAAATATTCAAAGTTATGTAGGATTTAATTGATTAATTTTAAATATTTTATAGATAGACGAGTATTTTTGTCTATTATCTATTATGGCTTGGTTTTCACAGGGTTTAATTTTATTTTAAGAAGTATCCAACACCATCTGTAAATAATTGTAGTCTCATTTCAATGAAAATAAATATGTATTACTGACAAAGTTTGTTGTGCACTATTTATGGCTGATATTAACAGGCTACCTTCCACCCTTCGCCACCGAATTAAAGCACTTGATTGACACTTTATTATATTATTAATTATCAGAATTATTGATGGGAATGCGTAGTACGAGTACCATTAAAAGATTAATAAATGAAAATCAGATTGCGTAGAATCATTATAATTAAGCTGTTTGGTATTTTGCGTGAAAGTAAGTTTAGGAGAACCTTGTTTTATAAATAAATACTTCTATAAAATAAAGTTAATCTATATCTAGCACGGTTGGTATAGGTACTTCCTTATATATATTATTATATATCATTATTAATTTTAATAAAATGCAATTTTATTGTAATATTACCACTATTAGCCTCCATAGTCACGTCATTTTGAGATTATCGCAAAAAAACCGTCAAGCATATTATGTACGACTGCAAATAGATTATGTCCTTAGCGTCATTAAAATGAATAAAAAATCAAATTAAAAATAAGAAATGGCGGCTGATTATATTTCGCGTCAATTGTATTTAACTAACAAACGGAACTGAATTTTATATTTTATGAATAAATTATATATCTATTATGGAAAGGTAACTTATAGAATATAACTTATAGATATATAAAAAGTAGAAACGGACGTTACCGACTTTGAAATTTATATCCTCATACCTATTATTGTTTGTTAAAGACATATTTTTATGTTGCCTATATTAAGGGCTCACTCATGCTTAGCGTAGGTCAAAATCGAGCTTTTATGGTATTTTCAGAGAATAACCCTGGACATTCCTTAAACGTTGTAGATAATCTATTTATATAATTGTGAAGCCTTATTATCATTTATATTTATTTTAAACATTTGATTACTGCATAAAGTATTTTAATTACATAAAATAGTATTCTTTTAAACCTCTCGCTCTAATGATTTAGAATAAGTCATATTTAAGTACGTCCATGTGAAGTGGTGTTAAGGTTTTTTACATTTATTAATTTTTAAACGCATTAACAAAACCATTAATAAAATTAATGATAACATTATATTGTGACATATTTACGATAAAAAGTGATATTTTATAATCATTGTGATCCCAAATTAGACAAGAATTAGGCATTTTATTGTTCCAAAAATGGGCACGATTAACACATTTGAAGATAATTCTAAAGATACAGATTATAAGCTATGTATTTGACAATTCAAATGTGATCCATCATCCTACGAATAATGATTGTAACATTCTTTTTTTTTAAAGCGGTACATGTTCAAACACGCGTGTTGCCATGATCTTTCTCCTTACTTCATTTATCGTTTGTTAATTTAAGGCTACGGCCGTATGTTGTAGCTTAGCCACTGGAAAATGCCAATAGAAATGGCGTATTTCAAAAAAATACTGCTTTATTCTTAGGTCAATAATTATTATAAAGCAATCATTATTCGTTGAATGTTTATCACATTTGAATGGTCAAAAACATAGCTTATGTTCAGTATCTTAAGAATTATCTTCAAATGTGTTAATCGTGCCCATTTTTGAATAATAAAATGCCTAATTTTTGTCAAATTTGGGATCAAAAAGATTATAAAATATATTTTTTTATCGTAAAATAATGTTAACATTAATTTTACTAATGGTTTCGTAAATACGTTTAAAAATTAATAAATCTAAAAAACCTTAACACCACTTCACATGGATGTACTGAAATATGACTATATTCTAAAACATTAGAGCGAGAGGTTTAAAATAATACTATTTTATGTAATAAGAATACTTTATGCAGTCATCAAAAATAAATATAAAGGATAATAAAGCATCAAAATTATATAAATAGATTATCCACAACGTTTAAGGAATGTCCAGGGTTATGCTCTGAAAATACCATAAAAGCTCCATTTTGACCTACGCTGAGCATGTGGACCGTTAAAGTAGGAAGTAAATATGTTTCATCTCATGTTGTGAACGTTTAAAATGATTATTTATCATATTCGTCTCTCGTAGTCAAATAAATTAATTTGAATTTAATATAGTTTATAAACAATTATTTCATGAACACGGTGCTTTCGGAATATTATATCTCTTATTACGAAACAATAATAATATTTTTCTCATTGTCATTCGTGGTAATAATATCATACCAGCAGCACTTACCCGAATACTCCAACAGCAACGGCCGCCTCCCTCAAGGCTCGTTCTTGCCCCATATCTCTGAGAGCTTCCGGTCGGATTGTAGCCGTGTTTCTCGGCTGCCTTTCATTTTGGACAGCTGAAACAACAGGAGAGAAACATCTTAATTCTTGAAATTACATATGCATATAAATATATGGAAATTAGATACTATTACTATAAAGAAGAATTCTGATGTACAATGAATCTCACCTCATAGGACTTGCCGCATGGTATTTGTAGGGGTTTTATACAACTCTACAACTCACATATTGTTATTGTCTATGCTCATTTATAGAGGATATACAATAACGTAACAAAACGACACAGTTGTCAATTAGGCCATCCGCTCACGTGAATACTCAAAAAAGACGAGATTGAAACTCCAGTATCTAGCTAATGTATTTCAATGACGGCTCGCTGACGGCAAGACTAGAATCTCTCAGTTTCAAAACGTTCGCGACCGAAACCGTAGAGACGCGATATCAGGGCTCGAAATAGACCGGAGCGCACTGGAGCGCCATTCCAGTTCGTGGAATCTATAAAGTTATCGCTCCGTCTCGTGGTTAAAATATTTTGACCGTCTGAGCTAGATATGCCATATAACAAAAAATCTAGCACATTTATGTTACTAAAATACCCATAAAATTTGATAACCGTGTTAATATTCTCAGAAAATTTTCGAGCGCTCCTGTTCTTAAACTTTTCTATTTCGAGCGCTGCGCGATATGCTAGTCTCCCAGTCACCCATAAAACAGTGATACTAATATCAGTAGATCCGATGAAAAAATCATATTTCTTACCAAAATTGGTATCACTGAACTGAACTGAAGAAGAAATAACAAGCCAAAATGTCAAAAAATAAAGATGGGCGAACGATTTTTAATTTAAAATATGTGGCAGGTGTTGAGAAATACTCATGCCTGTATAATTACAGGCTGCCAGAATATTCCCGTAAAGATATAACTGAAAAAACTTAGAATGCAGTAAGAAAGACAATGGGTTTGACAGTTTGAGGTTATGAGATTATTAGGTTTCAGTAGAGCCGTGTGCGAAGCATCAGTCACTGGCCAGTTTACGAGTTCCATCACCAATCAGTTCGTCAGATTTTAGTTTCTGTGTGAGCGGATGTCCTTAGAGTTTCCAAAATGTGGACGTTCCGAGCAGCTCGTCCGTTCCATTAAATTATCTAAATTCAAAAGTATTATTATAAACCTTTATACGTAAAACATAGTGTAATATACTGTCATTTTTTTATCATACCATGTAATACGCAATTGTGGGTAACGGCGATAAGATTACTTCGTCATCCATCCCCCGATATATCTATCTGTTTATAGTGATGTATATAATATATAATCAACGGTGATAGTTACAAAAGAACGGTGATTCTTAAAAAAGAGTTTTAAAAATATATCAGAAAATAAAATCACAAAACCAGTCACATAACAAGTATCCGGTAAAACATCAATTTACCCAACAGTCTCCGAATTTAGTGTATGGCTAAAATCCCGGGAAATATACAGGTTGCCCACTCTAGTTGGATGCAAATTATACGTATTACATTTTACTGTAGCACAGTTTACCGTTAGCTGTCTTGCTGCAAACAGCTCATACTGAGGCTAAGAACAGGTCACACAATGGATAAAAGATTTTATGTCCTCATGGGAAGAAACGATTTGCGGCTCGATGAATGTGATGTTTTGGAGTACATATTACAGCTGTAAATATGAACGACACAGAGTACAGCTGCGAATTGCGGATATCTTTGAGAATATCGACGAATGAATTGAAAGGTGCCCTGGAGGTGGGTAAGACGAAAGAGCTTGGCTGATCTGATCGGCAGATCCCCTTCTGGAAGAGAAGAGGTGATATGATAGCGAGTCGCAGTCAAAGCCTCAGTAAAATCATAAAAAACTGTGATACGGTAAAATCTCCGGACACGGCGACTTCGTGTTTGCCTTGTGCCCCGAACCTGAAGCCACAGCAGCGTGATAACGAGTTGTAGCAGTCGTATATCATTATGGTGGTAGGGATTTCTAAATTAATATTTATATTAATAATACTTAGGGGCGGTCCGGGCCCCCAACCGCCATCTGTGTGGCTGCTTGATAATAGATATTAATGTGTTGCGATGGGTCAATATGATTACGAGAGCTGCGATATAGTAATCTCAGACTTTGTATGTTTTTGACGTTTCCTGTCATAATATTACGTAATATTTTCGCTCCAAAATATGATCGTTTTGACATACGCCGAACCCTGTGGCGTACGGTGAGATTTCTCTATAAAGGGGGCGTAGGTGTTCAATAAAAAGGTAGATACTATTTCCGATATTCCGATATTCCGATTCCTGATATGCTGTAAAACTTGTTATATTAATACTGTGTAGGTACGATTTCCAAAAAGTGTAGTAAGTATATGATATTATGTTATGAATATGATTATTAATTACTATTAGAATCACAGAACAAATTATTAAATAGAAATGGGAAACTAGTCGTCATAGGACATAGAGACCAAGATTTTGAACCCGATTTTTATCGGTCACCTCATAAAATGCTTGAAATATAAAGCCTCTTGAATGTCCTTAAATATGTCCGATGTTGAATATGCTTTTCGGTTTCGTGACAAACTTTAATGCATACCGACGTATATAATACTGAAAATAAAATATTCTTTAGCACGTGTACATAACACTCGATAATTAAAAATTGTTGCTACCCCGAGAAGGTAACACATTTCTGTGTTACTTATATACACTCATATGTGTTCAGAGACATCATAGATAACCCCGTTATTTGATTGCAAGAAGTAAAATTTTCTTCTAGCCAGAAAAATATCTTTTATATGAGAGCAAAACTAAAAAGACATCGGTGGCTAATAATTAAATTAGATTTTTCTTCTTCGACTGAGTCCTTGCGAGAAATGCGTCTATAAAAATTTCAATCATTTATAGACGCATATTATGGCTGTGTCATTGGCTTCAAACGTTTCATTGATGGTGTAGCTGGTTCCTCGTCGCCACATTCGCAGTTTGAACGATCATCTGAGCATCCCATCATATTGTTTTTGTTTCTAGTTACTCCAATTCGTATCCGATTCATCTTCTATAAAACTGCGAAGTCCTGCGTGCCTCCTGGCTGATCACTTTTTAAACACATTAAATGTGAAACACATAAAATTTTAATCTGAATTTAATTTTCCAGGGCTTCAAAAACTTGTTTTTATCTTAATTTATTAATTAATTAAAAAAACAATCATGAAATTGTAGATACGTAAAAATGAGTAAGTACTATAAGTATTGTATACCTATTGTGAGTTTTGATTAAAAATTAATTGACGTATTCGGTTGATAAACGAACTACAGCAGTATAAATCATAATATTATTTTATGTTTTACCCCGCTATTTATAGTGTCGTGGGTACTTCACTGACTTTCGGGCAGGAGAGACACACGTCACGCGTCATATTAAGCCCGGTGTTCATGCAAGCGGCAACGCAGTATGCAGTATACTTCACGCAGTATGACTCCATTCTCGCGGGTAAACAATAATAATTCTGCGTCGGTCCACAACTGTGGGGAGTTCCCTGATAGTGACATGATAGATTATTAAAATTTATATCTAATAATTTTATTATTTATTGATAAAATATTCTTGGACAATAGAATGTTTATATTATGGCTAAAATGTCAACAAAAAAAATTTTGATGCAATTACTACTTAGTGATAACAAAACGATTATGTGTGAGGTTTAAATATAACTGGCTAACCATTGAACACACGTTTTGAATCAGGCTTATCCTTATTACTAAAAAAACCAAGAGACACAAGCTTGCCGATTCTCCTCAAATATCGAATTCGCGTTATGTTTACGTGACAAAATTTAATGCATAGGGTAAGGGGATGTATTATCGTGATATAGGTAATATCGTGATACATTTTCAATTCGATATTACGATATGACCTAGCCTGGTGACGAATATGAAACAACGCATACGATGAGTCAAAGGAGTGAAAAGGACAATGGTATTTTCACATTGATCGCTAAGACGATGTCGAGCGAGTACAAAAACTTTTAATTCGCGAACCTGTTCAGACGTGTTCAACTGATTTTTGCAACATATACGCTCAGTTTTTCGTAAAATTATCGAACTGGAAACCGGTAAGTTATTTTTTTTCTACACTACATCGATAGTTAATAGATCAACCTTACTATATTTGTTGGTATTTGTTCAAAATTTAATAAAATATTGAACAAAATTCCTTAAGTTAGCCGATGAATTTGTTAGGTTGTTTTCAAAAAATTACATGTTATTTTGACGACCTATTTTTGAATGAACTGTTTTAATGTTTTAACACATTTTTACTGCTATATTAATATATGTACGTACAGCTTATACGGTCGGCATTATTACTTGATATTTATTTATCCGGTTTTCGTTAATTTTTTTTATCACGATATTGCCTATATTAGTATAATTTCTTTGATTCAGATATGGCTGCAACAGCGAAAGAATCCAAAAAAGGAGATAATACGCAGCTTCAGATATAGATTGTGCTTACGATTAGTGCAAGAAGGTGGAATGACAATTTATGCAGCTTCAAAATCATCATTCACGCTATCCCAGGGGACCGTCTTGTAGTTCTGCTTCTTGATTCCCACTTATCTCACATAACTCCAGAGTCCAGACGTGATTAATCTGGCGAAGGATAATTCAGTTTATTTGTTCACTTTTCCGGCACACAACACTCACATCCTACAGCCATTGGACGTTGGTGTCTATAAGTCCCTTAAGCACCATTGCAATGATAGCGTGAAGGATCATATGAAAAATCATCCGATAGAAAAACCAGACAGAACCAATTTTCACTCCATGTTAAATCCGGCTTATTTCAAATCATTCATATCCAGTAATATACAAAATTCTTTCAAAAAATGTGGGATTTTCCCTTTTTGTAAGGATGCTGTAAGCCCAGACGCTATGGCACCTTCTCGTTTAACAGAAACAAAATTACAAGTGCTGATGAAAATGTAATGACTGATCAAAACATTCAAGATGTGTTGCCTATTCCGAAGCCTATTGAAAAAACGAAAACCACAACAAAAAGAAAGTCCGACTCGTCAGCAAAATGTTTGAATGATATAGTGATCATCAGTCATGCATCTACTTCAACAGAGGCTATTAAAAAAGAAAAGAACAGCCAAAACAAAGAAAAATCAAACAGAAACGCCAGAAAACTAAAAAATACCGATGAAGATTGGATCTATGGTGCATGTGGATTAACATATTCTCATGATGCAAAAAAAAAGAATGGGAAAAAATTGGTACAGTGTTCTTATTGCATTCGTCCATATCATAACGATTGCTTGAACATTGCACCAGACGATGATGAACTTTACATCTTGTGTGACGAGTGTTCAAATATAATTTATTAATTTAACCATTCAATTAATTAATCAATCTGTAGATAAAAATACCAATGTCAGTATCTTTTTCATCTATAAATAAATATTTTCGCTGATTTCCTTTTTATTCTAGTTGTCACGATATTACCTTACCAGTATCACGGTATTAACTGTACTTGTCACGATATTACCAAACTTTTTCGTTTCAAATAAAATTGTAAAAAAAAAGAATAGTTATTATGTTTATAAAGTCCATTTAATGTTCATCATTAAGGTGAAGCATGGCCATTTACATTACATATTTCACATTTTTAATATTATGCAAGTTTACAGTTATATATAGTACTCTGTAAAATCTATCACGATAATACATCCCCTTACCCTATTATGTGACAGACACAACTATTGAAAATAATATATTCATATACACACATGTTTAAGTTTATTATTTAAATATATTTTTTAACACTCGAGATCCATACCACGTTAAACTACACCACATAGGGTAAGCCAATTCCCATCCATGTTCCCTATGGGTAACACTGCAAACGTACAGATAATGCCTTGCTTGTATTTGAGCTTAAGATCCTGGAAAGGATATTATATGGTGCCATTTGAAACGAAATGACGTGGTGAATACTTTTTCAACTATGAATCGTAACCTTAAATAATTGACCTCGCCAAGAAATTGTGAGGCTATTATGGGGTGGTACCTGTAGAAGAAAACAGGATCCAATATACATTAATAATATTTAAGTAGAGACGTTGGCAGAATAAGTTAAAGACATTAACATAATTATTGTGTAATAATCAACATTATTGTAATAGAGGTAAATTAAAATTTTCAACTAAAGTCAAATGATATTTAAATATGTGTATAGGTATGCGGTGATGGGAAAGCGGTTACGTGTCGACTTATAATGTCGTGGATATCGGGTTCGAATCCTAGGTAAGGTAAATACACATGTTGTTTTTTTAATGTGTGTTCATATCCAGAGTATGAAATTAATAGGTTGAGTGGTTAACATCTATTTCTAGTGAAAATGTTAATACAGCCTCCGCTCTCTTTCCCCTATTATAATCAACTTATGATGAAACGAGGTAAAAAAAATGAAGCAAAAATTTTAAGCATTTACCTTCAACTGAATGAATGCAGACATATAGAGATGTTCATTATGCACATGGTAAAACAATATTAGAGGCGCAAACCTTGCATTCTTTCATACAAAAATCACTGTAAAAATTCACATTAGAAGCAAAGGCTGCATTTTCCTATATTCAATATTATTCCCATACAAAAAAGTCACGTTATAAAATGGCCGCTCGGTACAATTTGGGAGCAAACACAGCAATCTTATTTATGTGGAAGCAAATGTAGCAATATTGACTATATAATTAAAACTATAATTAAAATATCTTAATAAGTGTAGCAAAATTACTGATTTTTAATATGCAGATTATCTTTTTAACTTTATTTCTACATTGAAAAAAAAAACGAAAAATTCTGCATTAAGCTAATCTGCCTTAAATAAGTTTTTTAGCTTTTTCTCCAAAACACTGTTTTGGTAGAAAGCCGCATTTGCTTCTATACCCCTCATATGTAGATGTCTACATGCTACGTTAATAATTGTGCTGACTCATGGCTACTCAGTAGCGGTGCTACAAGAGCTTTAGCACTTTGCGCATTATTTATGCTCTGGTTCTACAATGTAAGTACCTAATTGCCTGTAGTTTATATAATTTAGGTACAACAAAATGTTCCCTCTATTTTTAAACACATTCATCTATCTATGTAAGTACTTACATAATTTGAAAACATCTCATGCATTATACACACTAGAGGTGAGTTGGAAATACTGTCACCAGTTTGTGTACTTGAGTATTGGATGAAACTACCCATACTCAGTAGATACGTGTGGCCCAATAAACTTGTTCCAAAAACTTGTGATGATATCATTGCGAGTCGCTTGCTAGATGGTAGACTTTCAATACCATTACAATAAATGCGTGTGAGCGAGATAGCACTTGAATACAATTATATTTTAATTTATTAGTCTATGAATACGAATGACATCATTTTATGTATGAACAATAGGTCATACATTGTGAGGTGACGACAGTTTAAAATAAAAAAAATATTGTTATTCATTTTATGTTAACAAGAATATTATAACATAACATAAAAACAACTCATAAATTTAAAATACCTATGTTTAAATTTTATAATAAATAGCACATTTCGAAAAACCCTGCTCAATCTATTTTTAGAGATTCTATTGAAGCCAATATTTCAAATACTAATATGCAGTTAAGTTTTAGTTCCAGTTGAGTATGTGAGTTATGTCGCATACGTACGCCAAACGCTTTATATAGTATTCCAAATACTAGTAAGTATTTTGGAACAAGTTTTGATACTAAGTATTTTTTTATACTGGCACTAAGTATACTTAGTCTTCAAAATCGACCAGTTTTCCAACCTCTATACCTACACACTAGAAAAAAACCATTTTGTAGAAAAAAATACGACACCCGACGGGACTTGAACCTGTGTGTTATAATATGTATGTTCAATATATTATAGAATGTGATATTATCAAATCTTGTGTCTTAGTCATTGAATTAAAAAATAGTTTATTACATTCATCAATATTTTTCTGTTATTAAAAGATCCAGGTGTCTAAGAACAGGCCCTTTTTATTTTAAAACACTGCATGCGTTACTAAGTCAACGCTACAACTGTGAAACCCAATATATTAATGTTATTTTCCACATGAAATAACCGTCGATAAAAACAACTAATCTCAATACATCTCAAACAATGGTTGCTGCGGGTGATGTAAATTTGATTCCGGCGCGTTAGATTAATTTACATTGCGCAACTTTCCGAGCCACCCTCGTCTGAATCAAAAAGAAGTGCGTTTGACAGCGGGCAGAACCCCCTTTATTATCGCGCGGGGATGTACCGTTTACCTTTTCGCAAATTGAAGACACGCACTCTGTCTGTTCCATCCCGTAGGTGGGATGGTCTTGCTAAATGATTTGTATTTGGGTGTAATAATTGTTTTATTCTTTAATTAGATAATTGAAAGCCCGAAATGCATAAAATGTCAACGTTATATTAATGATTAAATCGTTTTTGAAATTATACTTCTATTGGCGTTTGTTTTACTCCCACGATGGCCGCTTAAGCGTCGGACTATAGCGTCGTGGGTCCCAGGTTTGAATCCTGGGTCTGCAAGTACACATATAGTTTTTCAATTTGTGTGTGAGTCAGAGTATGGATCTAATAGATTTAGCAAGTGGCTGACATTCATTTCTCGTAAAAACAAAATTTGTTAATACCAACCTCCACTCTGTGGAGGCCCATATTATGATCCTATTAGGATCGGACATGGTCGAAAGAAAAAAAGAAAAGAAGATAATTGAAAGTCCGAAATGCATAAAATGTCAACGTTATATTAATAAGTAGTTGTAAAGGTATAATAATAAAAAAACAGTTGAATGCCTACATGTCTATTTTAATATTTTACTGGTTGAAACTTACATATATATAATATATATTAAACTAACATAATTCCGGTGGTTACATGTAAATTGTACGTCAAACATTTCACCGTGACATAGTTCGCCGTGAGCTTTACTTATCGGATAGAGATGACCGTATAATATACGGTCTCCAATTTTATTAAATTCAATAGGAACATTAATTCAATTATTTTCATAGCTGATTTTCGCAAAATTCATGAATTCAAGAAAATGCCAAATTCATGAATTCAAACCTAACCCAACTTTACAAATAATCCAGTATGTCGGTTATTTTCAAAATTCGTTTGCTGCTGACTTCCTGTAAAGAGTAAGCCGACCAGAACCGTGTTTTATTTAGACATGAATTTTATGTCAGTACCAAAGAGGTTGGACGGTGTTTAAGGCTATACTTCAGTGAAACTTTTCAACTATAGGCGCGACGAAATTTTGGACCCGCTGGCACTCGGAGACCGAACGTCGAGGTGTGAATACATCAATTTGTTTCGTGATGGCGACGGGGGTATTAATTCTTAAATCGTGTAAAGATGACTAAAAACGTTACCCATTTACTTTAAAAAGAAAACATGTCAATGAATATATTATTATTGTTACTAATAAAACAGTTATCAGCCGAACGCACTACCATTACGCCACAGTACGATTTACTAATAGAATATACGTTAAAGTGCCCACCACCACCCGTCATATATGCACAACCGTGGATATGCACGGCCGCTTTCTATGACGCTTTAAACGTGTCTGAAAGAAGTGATTTTAAGTGCTCATTCCGTCCCGAGACGGAGCCGCACGGGACTGATGCTGCAACCATGCACCGTAGTGCTGAAAGAAGAAAGTTAAGAAAGAAAATGTTTGTTTTTGGACTGGCTCTGCTGTCCGCTGACGTTAAGCGCTTTGTGTACCCGCATACTGAGTGTCACGAATTGAAATGGATGAGTCTACAGAAGAGTCGGGACTATCCCGCTCCCCATACGACGCTGCAAATTTCTCAAATGCCGCAAAGTTGGCCTCGGTTGCTACCAGATCTCCATGACCAATTGGGCCCGTGTGAGGACGGACCCTGGCAAACAGCTCCGCTCGTTCGAATTCCATAAGCGGGCAATCCCAGAGGATGTGTTCAACATCTTGGTGGTCATGCCCGCAGGTACAACCCGGCCCATCTACTATCAAGCCAAACTCGTGGAGTCTGGCGGCGAAGTTGCCATGGCCGGTGAGGAACTGGCTAATCCAGTGCGAAGGTTGGAGTCTTCTAGTTTGGTGCCTGCAGAATACGTCTGGAAAAAAACGGTAAGTGTGCCGCCCCTTGGGGGAGGCGGTCCACCTCGCCTGCCATGACGCAAATGCGGTCTTGTACACAATGTCACTTACAGTCTTCCTGTAAGGAACGTCCTCGGATCTTTGCGGTGGTGTCAGATGGACACCGGCGAGTATTGTGCTGATCCCCCTCAAGAGGAGGGTGATCGATCCTCTGACTTGGACGTGCAGATCGAGGGGTAGCACCCCCGCGAGTACGGCAAGCGCGTCAGTAGAAGTTGTGCGGTAGGCTTTGGTAAGCGAGATCAGCGCAAGTCGCTGCCCGCTTAATAGTGCGCGTCTCACGAGAGTTAAGGAGTTTACTCGAGAATGCCAAATGCTGGAGGCGTAACCGGCAATTCCCATGAAAATTGCGCCGTATGCAACCTTAAGGGCTCTAGGCTTAAGTCCCCAATTGCTGCCCGCCATTCGGGCCATTCTCTGATAGGCCGAATTGGCCTTAGAGACGGCCGTCTTGGCGTGGTGAACGAAAGACAGCTTGTCATCAAGAATTACTCCCAGATACGTAACCCTTTCGGAGAAACGCACTGAGGTCTGGCCAAAACGAACCGTGGGCGGCCGTCGAGTTATGTTGACCCGAGAACTACCCCTGAGGAGGACAGCTTCCGTTTTGCTCGGGGCAAAGGTCAGCTTGTTCAGCAACCCCCAATTAAGGATTCTGCCCAAGGCGTCCGTGGCTGCACGCTCAAGTGCCGGTCGGCTGGTCGCCCCAACAAGCAGGAGCAAGTCGTCGGCGTACGCAACGAGCGTGCAGCCCGGAGGCAGTGGCAGGGACAGAACGTCGTCAAACAGAATGTTCCACAGAAGGGGTCCCAGGACGGAGCCCTGAGGACACCCCATGGTGGTCCTCCTGTGAATCAGGCTGGGGCCGGAGTCGTAGGTTATCTCCCTATTGCTGAAGTAGCTTTGAACTAAGGCAAAGAGGTCCCCGGGGATCTGTTTCAGCCTAAGCTTTGCCAGAACCAAGGGCCACCACGCAGTATCAAACGCGCCCGCTATGTCGAGAAAAATCCCGGCAACGAGGTCCTTGCCAGAGCTCTCCACAGAATCGATCACAAAGCGAATCGCATCCTCGGTGGACTTTCCGGGTCTAAACCCAAATTGTCTTTGCGAGATTGGACAGTTTTCCGACAGGTGGGACTCAATCCTGCTGTTTATCAATCTTTCCAATATCTTCCCGAAGACGGGAAGGAGCGTAATCGGTCTATACGCTTTCGGGTCACAAGGAGGGCGACTGCCGGCTTTGGGGATCACCGTGAGATGACCCTTTTTCCAGCAGTCGGGGAATATGCCACTACTCATGCATTCTTTGTAGAGTTGCGTGATCTCGTGTGAGGCAAGAGACCACGCCCTTCTCGCTAGCGCGTTATCTATGCAGTCAAGCCCCGGGGCTTTGCCAATCGGGAGGCTGGCAAACAGGATCCCTAGCTCGGACATGGTAGTGGCTGCGGATCGCGGAGTGTTTAAGGGGAGCAGCGCATAGACGCGAAGCTGCTGAAATCGGTCGTTGTCAATGTCGAGCGACTCGTTGTCCTGCGGGATAAGAGCATCCAACAGGACTGTGGCGGACTCTTCAGAGCTATTGGTGAACGATCCGTCGGGGCGCCGTACCGCCGACATGACTTTTCCGGGCCGTAGGCCAAGCTTCATCACGCGGAAGGGGGGGCCCCACGGATCATTGCCACCCATTTCAGTGACGAACTCTCTCCAGTGCACCTTCTTAGCCTTACTGATTGCCTTTTTGAACTTGAGTCTAGTGGTCCTGTAGGTGACCGCAAGCGGATGGTCCGCGTGCAGCGGCCCCTCCAGCGATCTTCGCGCTGCTTGTAAGGCCCTTCTGGCCCTCCTCATCGTGTCTCTCAGTCTTGTCAGTCTCGGCTTCCACCAGGGTGCGAGGTTCGGCGGTCTCGGGGTCGTCCTTCCGATAGTGCCCTCCGCTTTTTCAATAATGAGATTCGTGAGGTCCTCAGCCGCAGCGTGCATGTCCTTTGGCGGAGGGCGCGAGGCCATCCTGTCCAGACCCTCAGCAAACTCGCGGTCAAAACGTACCCAGTCGGTTCCCTTGGTCCTGAAACGCCTCGGCAGTGACTCGCTCACAAGTGGAGCGAGAGACGCGTGGCCCCTCTCGGTCCTGTAGGCGAACGTGATCAGACGGTGGTCGCTTGCTGACGCTTCCAAATGGACAGTCCAGTTCACGACGCGTCCGGCAGAACCATTGGATATCAAAGTGACATCAATGTGAGATTCCCCATTGTTGGTAGAGAATGTGGCTGGACCATTAGAGTTATTCAGCACCGTCAGGTCGTGAGTTGCCACGAGTTCCTCGAGGGGCGCCGGATTGTCCCGGCCAGACCGCGGCCCCCGGGGGGCCCACAGCCATGATTGAACGTTGACGTCCGCTCCCACTATAATCTGTTTGCCGCGGCATGCAACCAGAATTTTATCGAGCTGCTCGACGCATTTCAGGATGTTTACGCTGAATTTAAAGTAAGAAGAGACCACCACAATGGAGTTCCCCGATCGGTCGGAGACCTCCGCTACGGCAAAGAGTTCGCTCGACAAGTGGGCAAGGTGTAGCACCACTAGGGTAGGATTCGCAACGAAGATGCAGGCCATGGACCCCAGGCCGTGGTGCATTACCCGACCCCCACTGAAACCCAGGTTGGGGCCGTAGGAGTAAGGTTCCTGCACCAGGACCAAATCGATGTCCATTTCCCGAACCGTCTTGATCAGCTCCGCCGTTATAGCCTTCCCTTTGCCCGCATTTAACTGACCGAACCGAATCATTGAATCGAATAATCCGTTCGGTTCCGCTCCTGTGCCATTGCGTACTTGCGCGCTGGGCAATCAGGGTCAATCGCTGCATGTTGATGCGGCTTCTTGTGCCTGGCGCAGGCCGGGCACTTTCCGGGGGCCTTAATATTAGGGCATTCAGCCCTATCGTGTCCTTCCTCGGTGCAATGGCCGCATGTGGCGCTTCTCGCCGAACAATTCTTTGCCATGTGGCCGTATAAGTGACACCTTGTGCACTTGACGACGCCACAAAAGTCTTTGGTTGGGAAGGATTCCCATCCCATATATATGCGCCCGTCATTGATGAGCGCTTCCCTCACCTTTGCCGGGACCGATATCACCATGTGACATTTTCCGATTCTGGGGCCTGCCCTGTGGCTCAGTTTAACATGGCGGTATGCCTCCGAGGGGAGACCTGTGACCTCTTGAGTGTTGGCCTTAATGGCTTCCTTAAGGTCGTCCTCCGTCGTCTTGACCGGCACGTTGAATACAATTATCCGCGGGAGCCTTTTTCCTGCGATTTCAGCCCGGAGACCGGCCTCCTTTAGACCAGGAGCGGCGGCCAGTCGTTTGGCCTCTTCCTCGGTTCTGGGGTGAATGATTACTCCACCTCCACGTACCATTCTCAAGCCCGTTATTTGGACTTTTAGTTCCGCGGGCACGATGGCTTTCTTGACGACTTCTTTAGTGGCCGGAGACTCCATTCCTTCTTGTGTAGGAAAAAAGAACACGCCGGGCCTTGCGGCGGTTGTTGGTGGCACAATTGGCCATTCCGGAGAAGTCTGTCTGACCGGCTTGGCGCCTTTTCGAGTGACGTCGCTCCAAGAATACTTGGTTCCTTCACTGACTGCGTCACCAGTGGCAGCGGCAACCGCGTTTATGTAGGAGGCACGATCTTCCAGAATGGCTTTGCTGGATTCAAGCTTGATTGCGAGAGACCAAGTCTCCGCGACGACTGCTTCCAGTTCCATTGTTATCGCCTTAATTGTCGATGCGGGGATATTTCCGTCGCCGGTGAGTAATTCTTTCACTCTTTGGATTGCTTGAGCAACCTTAGTAGCCCCGTTTTGTGAGTCCGTAACATCCGAGTCGGCTATCCTATCCCCGGGAGGGGCAACGCTCTTTGGATTCTTGGCGTTTGGCCTCGGGGTTTCCTCGGAGTCCTGTGGTATTTCCTCAGCCAGGGAACGTCTTTCCTTCCTGACCTTTTTGACCTTCTTGTTAGCCTTGGTGGCTGCCGCCTCTTCCTTCTCTTTTCTTTCTGTGGCCGCTTGGCGTTCGGATGCTTTGGCTTTCACGGCAGCTTCCGCTAGGATTTTTTCCGCTTTCAGATCCGCAGCCTTTCGAGCAAGGATTTTCGCCTTTGTGGCAGCCTCCGCCCTAGTTCTCACCGTTTCCTTTTCGGATTTGGTGGTGTCAAGCACTGCATCTGTGTCAGAGTCCTCGGAGGAGGGGTCGGATTGCGTATTGTACCAGTCCTCGGGAACTATTGGCTTATCCCCTCCCGGGGGCGGATCGACTGCAGGTTTTCCCATGCCGTTGCTTTTCTTGTGGAGTTGCTGTGGAGAAGCTTATTATATAATATATATATATAAGATTAGTGGCATAAGTAAATGACTAAAGTAAAAGAAAAAGTAAAAAAAAAAAAAAAAATTTTAAAATTAAAAAAAAAATTATATATTTTTTCAAATTATTGAAAAAAATATTTAAAGAAAAAAAAAAATGTTATTTAAAAAAAATATTAAAAAACCATTTAAAAAATCCTTTTTTAGAATTATAAAAAAAAATTAAAAAATATTTCTAAAAAATATATATAAAATATATATTCTTTATTAAAGAAACTAGGTAAATGATAATATTCAATTCAATAAAATAATCTAAATTAAATTTAAACTTAAAACTTAAAATATATATGCAAGTAATATTATTAATAAAAAAAGTCCCTCGAAGTTTTCGATTTGCTCCAGTAGTTTCGAGAAACTTCTAGAAGGATTTGCAGTTAAGTGTAATTGCTATGCGGATTTCGAAATTCGATTCTTCCAGATCATTCGAGAAAGTTCTGGAAATCGTTCAAATCAAAACATGAATAATTTGCACGTGTTCGGGGAATGGTACAATACAAATTATGGTTTTTTGGAGCTAGAATCGGTTGGTCTGAACCGAATTTCTTCGGACAAACACCAAAACGTTGAGGGCACATACGCCTGTATTCCACAAACAATTTATCACTATAGCCCAAAGGGGGCCTTCACAATGTCACAAATAGCACAAAAAAGACAAAAAAAAATGGTTTTTCACTCGATTCACGAAGAACCTTGAGATTTTCCCAAAACTTTCCGACGACTTCGAATGCAAGGGGGCTCCCGTCGACGCCTGGGAGCAAAAACCGACTTTTCTGAAACACTTTCTCGCGACACTTTATCAAAAAACTAACATTCAAAAAGATTTTCCGGCTTTACGGCTTTCCGGAGGAATCTCTCGGAAAAGTTTTGTATCACCAGGTTGACATTCATGAGCCTAAACAGAGAAACCTTTTTTTTTTCAAAATCGGATGACTTTTCGATTTTTAAAGCACAAAAGACCCGGGAGCTACACGATGTACGTCTTACTCGAGAGTTTGTGGCAAAGCCAGTCCTACTAATAGAATAATAAACAGAACATCAAATGAACGCATGTTGGATTTATATGACAAATTATATTTCGTTCGGCATGCGTCATTTGCACCCGCGACCCGCAATCCGCGCATCACCTAGCCACGATCTTTTTAGACCATGCCTCAACTGAGATATAGCCTTAATATACGGCCATATATTTCCGATACAACATTTCATGGTGCAGTTTGATACGACAAAATGCCAACGTACAAGTTTCCGGACACGAATTCCGGCACCTACGATTTGTTTTATATTATGTTATAAATTATAGGCATAAAGCCCACCAAAAAAGCGCTCGATGCGCTCACTACTGAGTAGGCCCCCTCCCACCCGCGCATTACCCTTCACCTATGTAATAAGGGGCCCAAGAAGCACAAAATATTTATTATTATCAGCGTCTCATAACAAAGCAATAAAAATATTATATTATTTCGGGGCTTGTAATTAATATTCACGATGACATTATTCTACCAGCGAAATATCGAACACGCAATAAAATTAAACAATGAGTTCTCTGTTATTAAATAATGGCTTCTCGCCCGTCGATCGACGACGCTTCCAGAGCGTGACTTTGCTCGCCGCGTTCAATGAATGGACTCCTTTGTATTTTCGTTCATTCGTATCGCCGAGAAGCCAAAAAACGATGACTCATAGGGCGGGCGCGCATAATGCGTCGTCAAATCCAGTGTGCGCTGGCGTATTTGATTACGTTGTATTTTCGATGATTTACGCGCCACTTGTGAAATTTTGCGCGAGAGCCCCACTTGCTGCGTTAAGTGGGTTTTACGCCATAATCTCAATTTCAAAGTTCCATAGCAACAATTAATAAAAGATAGTTTATATTTTGAGAACGCTACGTGTGAGCTTGGAGGATAGAACCGCCATCAAATTGTAATACAATGTAATTAACAACTTACATCGCGTCCCTATCTACCAAATTTAAGCTATTTTTATTGTATATACCTTTCATGATTTTTGTACATATGTACCTACACGTTATATTACATAAATAATTACAAGATACAAAGAACTTTTTACATACCACGTTTTTAAATTTTCTGTTGAATCATATAAACTTGACAATACTTTGAATTAATAATTTAGGACAAATAAGGCAACTTTTTTTGAAATTGTCAAAAAATCATTATTTTGCTATTTTGCAACAAACAAACAAATTTAATATAGAATACTGAAATGTCATTTTGATTTCCATAGTAACGCACGTATATACTAATAATTTAGTTGCTAGAACCACCCCTTAGCAACCAATAATAGTGGATTGGATTACGGATTTCTTCCGAAATAACTTTTCATACAAAACAGAATTAACTGAAAATAAATTCAATTCTACTTAAAGATGGCTAAAAGTATTAAAAGAATGCATTGGCATCGTGTTCTGATATATTCTAAAAGTTTAAAATGTCTAGCTAATCGGGAAGTTAGCTAAAAATCGATTGAAAGATTTGTGCTGGATAAACAACCACCGGACAAATAAGAATACGAGCTAATA
The DNA here is from genome assembly GCF_057557595.1 of Rhyacophila brunnea. NCBI lineage: Eukaryota > Metazoa > Arthropoda > Insecta > Trichoptera > Rhyacophilidae > Rhyacophila > Rhyacophila brunnea. The sequence goes on along the minus strand of NW_028232806.1, from coordinate 33,596,570 downwards.
AAAACGTTGGTTATTTTATGTAAGTTCAGTAAAAACGCAAAGGTAAAAACTTTTATTTAAAAAAATATTTACCTGAATTACGGATGATCGCTAATGCCAGACATAAGGAAAGAAAAATCACGGATTATATCAAATATTTACACGAATTTCCGTAATACAATTATTCATTATCAATATTAAGCAGAATCATGAGTAGGAACCTGATTATAAAACTGGCATAGCGTATTATTTTACAACTTTTGTAAATATGTAGATAAAATTACGTTTTTTATTATTTAGGTACCCATCTACATCATCTGATCAAACTATAGGGCTGTAAGCATGGCTTCCCTTATCTATTGCTAGGAAGGTAGTGTGACGGTATGCAGTAGCATTTTACAAATGATGTTCCAGGTAAAATTAAGGGTATTCAATGTATTTTTAGCGATTTTCTGTATTGTTTTAATAAATATATTTGAATTGTAGAGTAAGCTGTCGAGTCGAATACTAATATCTAATAAAAAATCGCATTGCTTAACGGCCCACATGCCCAGCGTATGTAAAAATGGAGCTTTTATGCTATTTTCACAGCATGATCGTGGACATTCCTTAAACGTTGTAGATAATCTATTTATATAATTTTGAAGCCTTATTATCCTTTATTTTTATTTTAAACATTTTTTGACTGCAAAAAGTATTTTTATTACATAAAATAGTATTCTTTTAAACCTCTCGCTCTATTGTTTTAGAATATAGTCATATTTCAGTATGTCCATGTGTAGCGGTGTTAAGATTTTTTATATTTATTAATTTTTAAAAGCATTTATAAAACCATAAGTAAAATTTATATCGACATTATTATACTTAGTGAAATATTTACAATAAAAAGTTATATTGATAATCTCTGTGATCCCAAATTTGACAAGAATTAGGCATTTTATTATTCAAAAAATGGGCAAGATTTACACATTTAAAGATAATTTTAAAGATACTGATTATAAGCTATGTCTTTGACCATTAAAATGTGATAAACATTCTACGTATAATGTTTGCTTTATAATAATTATTGCCAGGCCGGGTCCCTTTTTAGCCCGGACCTCCAGACTAGAGCCCTGTCAGCCCTCCCCCTTGTGGGAGGCATGGCTGTAGTAAGTATAGCACCTATCTCTGAAATCGTGGATGCGGGTTTGATCCCGCTATTGACATTAAATTTCAAGTTAAATTCTAATCGATCGAATCGTTTTTTGCGACTCGGGTTTCGCCTTTCGGCATCTTCAGGCACTTTTAGCACTCACCAACAGGCAAATACACAATGACAAAGAATATAATTAATTCACACTTATATAATAAAGTACTACAGTAATAAGTTAGGTAAAAACTTTATCATCTACCTATTACGTCAAGAATCAAAACAAAAATACATATAACAAACAAATTATAAAAATAGTGTTTGTAAAAAACCCCATCACTAATAACACAATCAATAGGCGTATACATTGCCAATCCCTAATAATAGTACATTAAATAATAATCAATAAATACTACATTCAAGAGGTGTAAAATCGTCAATACTGGGAAATAATGTCAACGAACTGGGAATCAAATACCTTTAGTCGATAGTATTAAAATTACAAGTTGTTTCTTCAACGTGTATTTCATCCTGAACAAACGTTCAATGGGTTTAAGTGGATAGCTATCACAAATTTCTCATAAAAAAACTGTTAAAATAACCTTAATTTTATAGAGGCCAACATATTGTTCCAATCAGGAACAAATGTTGTAAATGACCTACTATGTTATAAACACACAAACACAACATCAAGAGGTAGTAATTGATCTCTTATTAAAAAATCTATAATATTTTATAATAATGTCAGTAGACTATTTGGGATGTAAATATAGTTAGAATTTAAAAAAAATGTATTCTATAGAAAAGAGTAAATTATAATGGTGCCACTCACTGCTGCAGGGCGTTTTAGATTTTTTTACATTGTAGTCCATCAAATTCAGTCGCTTTAAATAGCTGGGCCATGTACAGATGATGGACGAGTCATCCATGACAAAGACACTAACATTAAGAAAATCGGAAGGTTAATGAAATCTGGTCGACCTCGTATAATATTCAGGGAATCGGATGCTGGAGGAGGCCAAGTTCCACACGAGGTTGTAGCGCCAGGAAGAGGATATTTGCAAATTTTCTTAAAATCTTGCGGTGTTTGATTAGGTGTAACCGTTTAATATATCAAATTGACTGCAATATGATGCACACATATTTAATTGTATATTTTATAAAATATAATATTATTTATATACCTACTTATGAAACTTATGAATGTGTGTTTTTGATACCTTTCTAGAGCGCCATTACTGAACTTTCTGAGAGAATGTCTTTGGTAAGCGATACATCACGATTGTAGCAATAAGCCCCTTCTTAACCCCCCAGCCCCCTCCTCATTCGTTTTATGTGATAAGGGGATGGGGGGAGGTTGACAAAGAAAAGTGGAGGGGTAGCAATAAAATCAAACGAAACGGTAGGGGAAACTTCTTACAGCGATTGGACGAAAATACGATTCTCAAGAGGTTGTCAACCAAGGAACTGAAAGAATTAAAGTCACTCTCAAATTGTTATTAAGTAGTTATATTATAAGTATAGATTATATCGACAGTCAAAGACTAGTTTTCTTCTGGGTATGTTATCAATGCAATCCCTGTCCACCCAAAGTGTGATTGCTATTTTAAGGCAGAGGACAGTCTTTTTCACTAATTTGTTCATTTACAATCCGTATATACTGGCAAGTATTAATTGTAATGTTCCCGCTAATTCACTCGTAACTTTGCGGTGATATTGTATGATGCTGTGTATCGAGCAATTAACCTATTTGATGACAACAAATAACGATTGATTTTTTTCAATCTATATAATGTTTTTGAACGTCTTAAATATGTTAATTTATGATTGTTTTTATTATTTTACTTTAATTACGAGTATGTAATTCAATAATACTTTTCTCTACTTATATGCCAAAAAGAGATCCTCATCAATGGCACTCAGCTCGAACAGGTGAAAAGCTACATCTGTCTGGGACGACAAGTTTAGTGTTTATAGATTAATGTATATTCGATGAAATTGTTCGCAGAGTAAAGCTAGGCTGGAGTGCTTTTGGCCGCCTGAATAATGTCTTCAAAAGTGACCTTCCACTGTGCATAAAGCGCGAAGTATTCAACCAGTGTGTGCTTCCCGTGATCACATATGCGTGTGAAACATGGACCCAAAGTAAAAGAGAGATCCAGAAACTTAGAGTAGCACAATGTGGTATGGAGAGGTGCATGCTGGGCATAACGCGTAAGGACAAAAAGAGGAATGAGTGGATAAGGAAGCAGACAAGGGTTTGCGATGTAATAGAGTTTATTAAAAGCCTTAAATGGAGATGGGCTGGACACATAGCTCGAAAAAGAGATAATCGTTGGACAAATCTAGTCATCCAGTGGTATCCAAGAAGTACAAAACGTCCGCAAGGTAGACCTAGAGGCCGCTGGATCGATGAAATGATAAAGTTCTGCGGAAGTACGTGGCAACGCAATGCACAGGACCGAGAGAAGAGGAAGCAGCTTGAAGAGGCCTTCATCCAGCAGTGGAGAGATTCAGGCTGATGATGATGATGAAATATAATATGTATCTAACAAGAAAAGGAAGATGGTCTTATTTTTTGTAAATGAGACAAATTTGAGAATAAAAATAATAAATTTAATCATCATGTTGAATTCTGATCGTGTTAACAGTTTTTGTTTTAGGAGAAATGGATGCTATCCATTTATTCATCCTATTAGATCCATCCTCTGGCTCCATACATACATTTATAAACAACATTACAGACGTCCGTACCGTAACCTAGTAAAGACATCTCATAAAATTTGCCACATGTTGTAGCATACGTACAAATATACTCCACGTGAAATGTTCAACGAAGAACTCGTCATTTGATTAAATGTTACACAAACTCATGTTTCACGTACTGCGGCGCACGGATAAGTGTCCTGCAGTGAACTGCTTATATAAAAATTTTCGGATACGATAGCCTACATAGCTCAGTCAGTCAAATTATTGTTTCTATGAGACGGAACGATAACCTCGGGTATTTTATGAAGCGCTGCGCTCCGGTGTGTTCCGTTCCATTTTGAGCGCTGTAATCTATGTATATAATATATTATATCGTAGTATAAATTATTTAACAAGATTAAAGTACTTTTTATAGAAAGAAACTATGAATTTATTGTTCTTAATACAAAACGTGATAGCGATTTCCGTTTTCTGTAATTATTGTCAAATTCTAAATTTAAAAAATGTTAGTTTTATTCAGTGCATTGGCGAGTATTTTCAATGCACTTTTGAAAATGCAAAATAATTTTTTCGAAAAAACAGCATAATACATCCCAGACACATTATCGCCAGCCGTTACTTTATCTTTAGTCTTTGAATAATTGACTGGTTCATCATATCCGTTGCCACCAACACATTTTGAAGGTATCAATTAATTGCTTTCCGCTCTTTTGTTCTTAGAATCTATAACTTAACATTTTACAAATACTTCAAAACACTAATGTTTGTAGTACAGTACGAAAGTATAATTTTCGTGTCATTTGAGATTCCTAGATTCTTCCATATTATCAGCGCTCGAAATGTATCGGAATGCACCGGAGTGCAGCTCCGGTTCGTAAAATCCTCGAGACTTCCGCTCCGTCTCGTGGAATAGTTAAAAATAGCGCTATTGTTTGGGTAAAAATATAAAAATCATTACTTGGATTAATTTATATTTTAAAATAAATTTTAATATGACACCAAAACTTGACATGTCATATACACATAAGTATATGAAATTTTATTTCTATAAACAATAATATGATTTCGTGTTGTTTTGTTACAAAGTTTTTAGGCGATTTTAATATAACATACATTCTGATTAATGAGAATTTTGTACCATTCCATAGGATTTAGATTTAGTGTTCCAGTATTCGCCATACTACATCTTCAATGTCTGTGGATATTGTGGGATATTACCTATTGAATGATCGTAAATAATAATTTATTTATAAGTAGATAGCAATGACATCTCGCGGGGGCAGGCAAACCATGCACTGTTTATATGCAGCAGATAAAGGGAGTAAATATGATAATACTATTTTTGCCAACATAATTCGAAAAACTATTTCATTTCGCCTGCAGCGCTAAAAACGTTTCCTGATCAAATATTTAGTAGTAGTGCATGTCAAATGTTTAAATACTGTCATTTCATTTGTTTGTTTAATGCAAATATGAATGCGAATATAAAATTATCGAGCGCTCCTGTTCATATTTTTTTCTATTTCGAGCGCTGCATAATATAGTGAAAAGTGAAGGTAATTTTACATATTTGTCCGTTTTAATAACAATCAGTCTAAAGTATATTATGTACATACTATATGTCACTAAATTATAATAAGAAATATACTACCTATCTCAGGACAATAAGAAACACTTTTATACATACAGAAGTACGTTGAATATCATAATGATATAAGTATCTTGTATGGTAAGTAATATATATCTCTCGTAAAACAGGGCTTTCTTCTTAACGTAAAAGAAAAATAAAATAATTATGACGTCAGAGATATCAATCCGAATTGGCAGTGCGGGTGAAAGTGGGAGAGGGTGAGGGGGTTTGGGGTCGTAATATATTTTCTCCCCTAAGTTATTATTTTTCACGTATTAGACTTTGGAAAAATGTCACATAAACGGCGGAAGATAAAACAGCACTCGCAGCAAATGTGTATAGGTATTATAGCCATAGATGGAAACTCTCAGATGTCAGTGGCGTGCTGGAAAATAGGTTTTTTTTTATTATTTAGTAGTACTTTGATTTTATAACTGATAATTTAGTAGTGCTTTAATTTTTCTACAGTTCAGTATTTTACAATAGAACAATGGTTTATAAAAATAACAACTCTAGTAGACAAACCACTTTCAGTTGAATAACCCTCTAGAGTGATTCTAAAATAAACGAGGTAGGTAGTCTGGATACTGAAAGATTGAGCACATTTCAAAAGCGATCAGCATTTTTTTTCTCTACAATGCCATAAAATGTTATTTAAGCCTCGAGCATATGTTGAAGAAGAAGGTGTCTTCTGTCTTAAGCTAATCTTACATGCCTAGGTAATATGCCTAGCTATTATACTTAGTTGCCTAGGTACTCAAACTAGTGAAGTTTTTTTTAAAAATCAATTAAACCTTGCGTTACCAAAATAATAGATTATAGAAAAACATATTCGTCTATCTATAAGATATCTCAAACTATGCCATTAAATCATACATATTGTTAGATATTTTATAGATAGAAGAATATTTGCATCTATTATATTTTGGTTAGGCAGGTGTAACATGAATTTAAAAAAATTAACCATCTGCAATTTGTACTGTCACTATCAGCAAACAGCAAACTATCACTCTCTGCTTAGTTAAATGAAAACAAATAAGTTTGACTGAGAATGTTTATTATGCACTATTTAATATTATGTCGGATCCCACAGCTTACCGCCCCCCTTTGTCACTGGTATGTGGCGACTTTAGTCTTGGGTAACTGCTTCTGAAACATTTCCAGTCATACAAAATTGCTGATACTTTACAACCAAACGTATATTCCCGTGATACGCTTGATTAAGAACGGGTGTGGTTTGGTAGAGCCATTATATTCAATGTTTAACAAAAGTTATGATATTAGTCACGTATATTATTGTAATACTAACTATTTTTCTTCTGTTTGTCCATATCAGTGGGTCTATTCTATACGCAATGCGCCTATCGGTGGCTATCGACAGTAGTTTATCATATTTATGTATTGAGGTATTATAATTGTTACAATACGTTAGCCTTCTAAGCTGTCAAAACTGTCTATCTCACTCTAAAAGTTAACTCAGCCGAGGGAAGGGCAGTTAAAACATAGCAATTTTTGACAGTTTAGACGGTTGGTTAACTTATTGTAACAATTAACCGCCTAAATACATAAATATGGTAAACTACCGCAGCGCTCAATAATTTTTCGAAAATCTGAACATAGTTATCTAATTTCATGTAAATTTTATAAAAATAAGAGTATTAGATCTTTTGTTATATGAAATATCTAGCTCAGACGTCAAATTAAATTTTCTACGAGACAGATCAATAATTTTGCCGATTTCATGACCCGGAACGGTGCTCCGGTCCATTTAAAGTCCTGAACTACCGCCGATAGCCGTTGATAACTGCCTTGTGTATAGAATAGTCCCCATGTATCCATATTTGTTAGTAATTTAATTACATTATTTTTTAAATATCCATTGTAAGGTTGTTTTGTTCTAATATTGTTAAGGCTATACTTCAGCTGAGGCGTGGTCTAAAAAGATCGTGACTAGGCGATGCGCGGATTGTGCAAATGACGCGAGCCGAACGAAATATAATTTGTCATAAAAATTCAACATGCGTCGTTATAATGTTATGTTTATTAGTATATTCGTAATAACAATAGTATATTCATTGACATGTTTTCTTTTTCAAGTACATGCGGAACGTTTTTTAGTCATCTTTACACGATTTAAGAATAAATTCCTCCGACGCCATCACAAAACAAACTGACTGCGAAATTTCGTTCCACCTACTGTTGAAAATTATTTTCCGTTTCACTTATGTATGCTCTTAAGCTTCCTTATTGCTTTTTTATTCTTAAATAAGTAAATAATTAATTATTAAACCTGTACTTTTATGTGACGCTCCTGTGCTTTACGATCGGGCGGAAAAACAAAAGGCGGATACAGAAGAGACGTTGAACATCGTAATGTTGCCCGCCGAAGCCATTTTCTTTTGTTCCCAATTTATTTCCAACCATTCGCCCGCCATCTATTGCCCCGCCGTAAAATATTGGTTCATCCGGCGCGCCATCTATGTTTTTATCTACGATTTTATTATTTTATATCCATCCCGTATTATTTTTCTCTTCCTCCTTGTTTATGTGATGTTATTATTATTGTCATAGACAAAAATATCAGCGCGGTTGTGTCGTATTTATTTGCTTCAATAAACAAAATGGCAGAAAAATACATAATCGTGTATTATACGTCATTATGCCTATATAGGAAGAAGGATTTAATTAGTTAAGCGACTTAGATATTTGATTACAATGACATATTGGAAATCAATATAAAAAATGTCTTTAAAAAAATATTTTATTTTCTTTCTAGCACTACGGGAGTCCAGTGTATTAGTTGTGAAAATACGTGTCCGGAAATTTGTATGTACACAGTTCGCCGTATCTAACTATAATATGGTCGTATATTAAATTCCGTCCAACCTCTTTGGGTTGTATAGCACAGGGATAAAATTCATGCCTAAATTAAACACGGTTTTGAAAATAGCCAGTATTATAGTGGATTATTTGTTAGGTTAGGTTGGGTAAAATATCAAATCAAACATATCAGATTTAACATCTGATAACAATACTTTAACGATAGTGTTATTATTAGATATTTAAAACCAATCAATATCATATTATTAATGCTCATAATGAATCTAATAAAATTGGAACATTATTGTCTGCAATGCTCCACGATAATATGCAACAATCTCTGGGCTATAGAGATGATCGTATAGTACCTATGGCTAACTGTGCTACGGTAAAATGTAATACCTACATACAATTTACATAACGTAACCGTGAAAATAGTAATGTAGTATTAGACAGGTCGCTCAAAAGATGACAGAATTTCACGATGGTTACGAACCTCAGCCATGGGGAACGACCAAGAAGAATTATAATATAGGTACATATTATTCAAAGATAAAAAAAAAAAACTATAATTTTTAAATATTTTTTCAAATTAATTAAGTATATACATAATATGCACCATTGTTGTTCCATTCATAGTTATAAAGATACACTTAATATAATTCTCTTTCTCAAGTATTCTTTGCACTTTTTTGATATTATATCATATTATAAACTATAATAATAACGAATATTTGTTACATATAAAACTTCAGCAAATTGTCTATTAATCCATTTATATTTTTACTATATGTAATCGCATTTTCACAATCTTTCAAACGAAAATGTATATTTTGTCCAATAGTGCTCTGTTGTAATTTTGTTAGGTTTTGTTTAGCATAGCAACAGCAAAATAGGAGGTATACATAGGTAATCGTGTGATATTTTTTTTTGATTTTACTATCATCTATTTTCTATGTACCAACTTAAGTATTATATATACTTTAAGTGAATTATGTTTTCAAATTTACCATTTTGATCACTTTAACATTTTTTTGAATAAAATTTGTTAGTGCTTTTACATAATGCAATGTATTCAGAAAAATATATTAAGTACTATTAAGAATGAATTCTATCGTTGCAGGTAAAACTTATGAAGTTTTTATGAAATTAAGATTTTAATGATAATGTGTGTAAAGATTCGTGTTCTTTTTGTGTATCATAGATTTTGTCACATGTAAGAAAAATAAATAGATATTTTAATTTGTAGAAATAGATTAAATAGAGAAAATCAAGTAAATTTTTTTATTCAAAACATTGAATATAACCACCTCCATCTTTAGATTAATAAAGCCTGGGCATAACTTTTTACACACGCAATGAGTGGTCCACTTTTCAGCTGTCAAAATCAGATTCCTGATTGCTTGACATATTGATTCGCGCTTTCTCATTTCAAATTGAATTATAAAAATTTCTCAAATCAAAAATATTAATAAATTATGAATAATATATATCTATTCCTGTTATTCATCAGCTGTCAAAATCAGACTAGTCCTAATCGACATAATATCGATTTCCAAAAAATATGTAACATTTATCTATGCATTACATTTGTAGAAGGTGTGTTAATGCTAGTGTATTATTTATCATGTAACTTATCTATTCAAATCAAACTATTCCCTGTGTAAACATGACAGACACGTCAGTATGAGCACTCTATAGAACAATGACAGGCAATGACCGTTCATACATAGACAACAACGGAGGGGCGGAAAAAGTAGGACCAGTCGTTGTGAATGTATCGGCTTTCTACTTAAGTCGGCAATGCTATAACACAATATTAAAAACTTAATTATACATAAATAGTATTTGGAAAACTGTGATTTATTTCAAAACTAATTATTTCAGCTGCAATCAAACTGACTTAAGCACTTTTACCATGAAACCACAGAATTAAGGAATACCTTAATTCAACAGTGCACTTATTATGAATATCTTAATTAACTATATAAGTAAGACGGAACATCTTTACAACATGTAGTTAAAAATACTGACTCTAGTGTCTTAAAAATGCTTGAAGTAATGTAATCCAATTTAAGAGGGGAGTCATAATAATTTCGTTTTACGTTTCTGTTTTATTCCTTTGAGCATAAAAAAAGTATTCAGAATTACATTTCTGGTATTCAGTTTTAAAATCATAACTCCCGTAGCATGAACTAGCCTCGATTACCCACACTAAAACGATTCTGTATAAAAAATATTAATTTTAGCTAGGGTCGGATTAGGCAAGAAAGACATAAATAAAATTATTTTTTATGGTGAAATTATTTCATCGGAAATATCAATAAATTGAAATTGGACATAGTTATGCAGAAAGTAGCCAGTCCACAAAAAATAAAAAAAATGATATATGATATAGATCAAATGCGAGAAGGTTTTCTCTACCTTCTGCTGAAATACCCAAGCCGCAAACAAATTATTGTTGAAATAAAATACTATTTATAATTTTACATTTTCCATTTTACATACATATTTAATATCATGTTGTTGCTAAAGTGCCATTATCTCAGCTCGACATTATTGTGGACTGGCTACATTCTGCATAACTACGTTCAATTTAAGATCGTGTATGTCAGTAAAAAATCGCTTGTAATGGTAATGAAACAAATTTATTTTTATTTAAAAACCATTATACTGGAGTTCTACCATGTAAATGTTAGTTCATTTATAAAAATACTTTTTTAAAGTATGTAAGTTAATAAAATTCAAATTATAGTAAATGTTAGATAAGTCTTAATAAATATGTTAAATATTAATTATGCATTTAATTTGTAGCTCAGTCGAGATTTTTGTAAAAAAATGAGATAATAATATTAGATTTATTAATTTAAATAAAACGTAATTTTAATAGTACTAATAATTCTACTTCTATAAGTTATTTATTAACAAGTTTTCACGATGAATAATTGACAGTTAACACCGTAAAAGAAATATTAAGTAAATCAAAAGTTTTTTCAGATAAAAAAATAAACTCAACTCAACCCAAGTATACAATTTGCGCAATGGCATATAATTTGAAATTTTTCACTGCCGAAAGAATTATTATTTAACATAATTAGAATAAAATATATAATAAATAATTCTTAATCTAAGCAGACAAAATCGGCCTCGATCTTTATTAAATTTGTGAAAAAAGACAAAGTTTGTTAAAAGCATAAGGGAATAAGAGTATTATGACACAATTTTGAGGGGGTTTTAGGTAAATTATAAGTTTTATTATGTTGTCTTAAAAGAGTGTACTGAGCTACTTTGGCCGTTGTTTAAATTAATAATAATTAAGTGATTTGGTCTAATTTGAACCTTTAAAAGAGTGACTGTTGTGCATTTCAAAATTAGAGAGAAGCCCCTTTGCTTTTAACCTACACATTATTTGTATTATTGATGAACTTGTATACACTCACCAGGAAAGTGAAAGACTTGATTCCGAATCCAACTCGGTCCTTTTTAATTTTTTTTCTAATATGTATGTATGTTTCTGAGGTTTTTCCAAAATTATATTTTTTCTATGTCGTGAATACCATCTGATTTTATATTTATTATATTGTCTGTTTTCCCGGATTTTGAGACATTCGGACCCTGGGGACCATCTGATTTGAAAAAGGTGGCTGAGATTGGTCATCGCTTGACTGATAAAACATGTGAGTGCCGTTCAATAATTGTGTAACCGAGACAGCGAATAAGCATATAAATCCAAAAAGCTATTTTATATACTTAGGGAAGTCTAATATATCATTGGTCAAATCAACATAAAACTCCACAGGCTAAACTGGGCAGGCCATGTCCAGCGCATGCCTGAGTCCCGGATACCGAAGAAGATCCTCGAAGGAAACCCAGGGGGAAAAAGGCCAGTGGGAAAGCCACGCACACAATGGGGTGACAACATTACAAAAGATGCTAACCAGCTGCTAAAAATCATGAACTGGAAAAGACGTGCGGAGGACCGTTCCGGCTGGAGGACGGCGGTGGAGGAGGCCAGGGCTCGACTTGAGCTGTAGCGCCATCGAAGAAGAAGAAGAATATATCAATGGTTTTATAACTATTATTTAATTGGTTTATATAATGATATATGTACTTTTTACACATTTTGTCACTCATTTTGTTAACTCTTTTAATATTATTGTTGTTTTTCTATATAATTTTATTATCAATGTGATAAAATATGTAAATTTGTTAGCAATAATAAAATCAGCATATCTTGAAAAAAAATAAATATACAAATCAAAGCTACCTATTTTAAAGTTATTATGAATATGTTGACTAGTCCGGAACTGTGCACAAAACAATCACCAACCAAAAAATATCAGCTGTAAAAATACACATTTTGATTCAAATTGGATTGTTGGAGAATGGAGAGACGGTAAGAAAAACCCCATTGAATGTAACTCATAAAAGCGAATAAAATAATGGGAAAAACTCAAACTCAGAGATAGAAGGGCAACTTTAGGGGAGGGTGGAGAGAACGAGAAGATTATGGGACAAGAAAATAAAAAGATGTCCGCTCCGAACCTACTTCCCCCTCTTTTCATATAATATTATGAGTTTATCATTTAAAAGGCTGTAAGATATTTTTTATCACTTTTGTTCAAAGGTTTTAAAATATTATGTTAAATTTCAATACGATTTTCAACATTGTCATGGATAAAGAATGCCTAAATTTGTACGATTTTATTCGGGTATGTACTATAGTAGCTAGTTATTTATATAGTTATATAATAATAAGAAAATTAATTGTATCAACTGATAAGTAGTTGATGGAATTTGAATTTAAATTCGCATTTATCTATTTTTGTACTATTCCATTTCGACTCCTTTAAACACTACCCAAACTCACCTACGATATATATACATTTAACTAGTAAGTTGTACCCCGCAGTATCCCAGTACTCCCGTATACTATCTCACCGAAATAAAAGCACTCTTTACAAGACACTTGTAAAGCCAGTGCTCACCTACATATCGGAAACCTGGACATTAACTCTGCGAAATGAACGAGCCCTGAACATTTTTGAAAGAAAAATTCTCCGCTGTATACAAGGACCGATCAGGGACGGCACCAATTGGAGGAGAAGATATAATGCTGAGCTCTACGGGCTGTACAAAGATTGCAGCGCAGTTCAATCAATTAAGATTGGGACACTGCGATGGCTAGGTCATGTGCACCGTATGAATGGCAATAAACCGGCAAAGAGGGTGATGTCCAGCAATTCAATAGGGCGTAGAAGAAGAGGCAGGCCAAAGATTCGCTGGTTGGATGGAGCCAGTGACTGCCGTATTCTGGGGGTACCGAATTGGAAAGCGGCCACACTGGATAGGGACAGGTGGAGGGAGCTGTTGGAGGAGGCCAAGACCCACACCGGGTTGTCGCGCCCCTGATGATGATGATGATGAACTAGTTGTACTTCGTTCACGTGAAATACGGAAATAAATAGTAAATAGTTACACACAAGCAGAAATATTATATTGATACGATTTGAATGTAATTTTCAAAACATTGAGATGAATAACGTTTTGATATAGGCACCAGTGGCAAGGGGTAGAGGTAGGCTGTTAAGATTCCACATAAATAGTGCACACTAAACTTTGTCAGTAATACTTATTTGTTTTCAATGAACTAGTAATACGATTTGCAGATAGTGCTAGTTAATTTTTAAAATTCAATTAAACCCTGCCTAGACCAAACCATAATAGTTTAGCTATGCGATGGGTGATCTTACATTTTTTCAGTCATACTTATGTTTTCGTTGAAATATGAATACATTTTATTAAAGATGGTATTGGTTAGATTTTTTTTGTTCATTAATCCCTGCCTAAACCAACCCAAAATTGATTAAAAAATTCTTCTATCTATAAAATATCTAAAATTATGTATGGTTAATGGCATAATTTTAAATATTTAATAAATAAACGAATATTTTTTGACTATTATCTATTATGGCTGGAATAAGGCAGGATTTAATCAAATTTTGAAAACTAAAAAACACTATCTACATATTGTAGTCTTAGTTCAATGAAAACAAATAAGTTTGACTAACAAAGTTTAGCATTTACTATTTATTTCGGATCTTAACAGCCTACCTCCACCCCATGCCACTGATAGGCACCCACTCTTCTACCAGCTTATCACTTCACCACTCCGCCACTACTATCTGATTATTTTACCCAAACACTCGTGATGAATTATTGCAGTGCTATTTTATCTTTAAAGCCTTTTGAGGAACCAATATAGAACTCGGTGTACTAAATTGGTACCTACTGTATAAGTTGCGAAAGAATTCATGAATTTTGAAGGATCCACTCGTTTTTGAGTTATTTCTTTTTTTATTATTAAACTATGAACATTTTTTTATTCAACGAATAAATCACAGAATTTAAAAATGTAGCATTCTTTTATTAAACATACATAATTTGAAAACACTTTTGAGAAGTATATAATAGCCAGAATGTATGGCCAATAAAATAATGTTACAATCATAAATCTTGTGAATCAATCGTCTAATAAAAAATGGTTTATTACATTATTAGCAAGTGCAAGTACAATATAATTAATATTTGGAGAGATCCTGATACAGTCTCACTTAAGTTGTACAATATATTATATTATACACTGTTTTTTTTTAGAATTATTAATAAGCATGTTCTTGCTTTTTCGTACAAGGTGGTTGTAAGTAATTTTGAACAATCACAAACACCCAGGCTTTGAGAAAAACACATAAGTGTTTTTGTCATGACTGGGAATCGAACCCAGAACTCGCAGGTGGAAGGCCAGTGCCTTACCCACTGCACCACGAGAGCCGCATATTATACACTGTTGTTACTTTGCATTTATATCAAGTAGATTAATTACTTATTAAATTAAACAAAAATATTATTCATAATGGGTAGGTACATAATATTACAAGTTAGCTTCAGCCATGTAGTATTATAATTTATACTTGCAGTTTACATTCTCACAGAAATATTTTGATACACAAAAACGCTTTGATGTTAGGCTGAGCTATAAACATTTCAAGATTAACTTCCTATAAATCGATAATTTTGACTTATTTTATTTTTATGTGATTTATTTATATCTTAATTGTCGCCTCCGTATTGACATTTAGGATTATTTGTTATACCTAAGTGAGCTAGGGATGCGGAAAGATTATAGTGATCAACACTCATGAAACATGAAACGCAAGCATTTTGTTAGCGTACCACTACAATCCTCACTTTTTTTTATTTAAAATTTTGTGCAAAACAATATTTTTGACGCTAAAAATATGAATTAAAATTAAATTACTGACATTCGAAATCAGTGTTCATAGTCGCCACAGTAATGCGACAGTACACGTCATAATCTTTGGTAGATACCTACATACACAGGATAAACATATAATAAGGCTACGTTGCTACCCCCTATATACTATATATATAGTAGAATACTGTAATGTGATTGAAAATACTTTTTGCTTTTTGTTATATCCTGTTCTTTTAATGTATTTTCTGTTTTAGTTTAGGCTGTTTCCTTAAGTAATTCAAAAAGTCTGTAGGTGTAAGGTATGGGGAATTTATCTATGTTCCTCTTAACAGTAAGTTGCTGTTTTCTCTACGCTTTCTGTTTCCTCATTTTCCTGGATTCCAATGTGTAAAAGAATCCAGTAGAATTTGTGCTATTATAATATGAAGTTGTTTATATAAATTTGTTAAACTATTTTTAATCCCAAATATAATATATAACTTAAATAATGTTTTTAAGTTATAGGTACCAATGAAACATATGGACAATATTTTTCAAAAACTGTATTTTGTATTTAGGTATCGTGCAAATAGTTATAAACGCTGATTGAAAGGTAAATACTTCAATATCACATACCGACTTTTTAATTGCATTATATGTACACATAGATGAATAAAACTCTTTAAAGACTAAATATGTTATATCTTTCAGAACCATAAACCCAATGCACCTATATGCAAATATAAATAACAATTTGGAATGACTCATTCTAAAAAACCGACAACTTGACATAAATATCAGGGTTTCATCGTCACCGCTAACTACTAATTGTGTAAATATAAATTTAAAAAGTTTAAATAAATACAATATTTTTCAATCTTTAGACCAGAGTATGGACGCATATTATACATACATTTAATCAGCACTCGAAATGGAAAATTTCAGGAATCGGAGCGCCCGATAATTCTTAGAAAATATTAACACATTTACGTAATTTTATTATAATATTTATAAGTGTATAAGATTTTTTGTTTTTCATGAACCTAAATGTGTTTCTTAACCTTTTTACATCCGCGGACCACAAAAAAATCCTAAGTAACTATTTCTGAACTGCAGAAAATTTTTGCGGCCCACCCAAAAATTTTCGCGGATGACCGGTTAAGGAACTATGTTCTAGACTAGAGTATTACAACGTTATTAATATGTCGTATTCTTATTTTTCCGGCGGTTGTTTATCCGGTACAAATCTTGCAATCGATTTTTAACTAACTTCATGACTAGCTAGACATTTGAAACTTATAGAATATATTAGAACACGATGCCAATGTATTTTTTAATACTTTTAGCCATCTTTAAGTCGAATTGAATTCATTTACTTTTTCAGTTAATTCTGTTTTGTATGAAAAGTTATTTCGGAAGAAGTCCGTAATCCAATTCACTATTATTGGTTGCCTAGGTTGCTTGGTGGTCCTAGCAACTAAATTATTAATATATAAATGCGTTACTATGGAAATTAATATGAATGTCAAAATGACATTTCAGTATTATTTCTATCATGTACAAAATTTTTTGGTCGTTTAAGCTAGTCAAATCAAGTTTATATGATTCAACAGAAAATTTAAAAACGTTGTATATAAAAAGTTCTTTTTATCTTGTAATTATTACTTACCTGATACCACATACAGTAAAAGTGTATTTGAAGCGAATTGATTTTAATGTATTTATTCTTAGAAAAAAATCGTGAATAAGTAAATAAAATACTATTATGTGTAAGTGAAAATTTACCAAGATTATTATTACTAGATATTATATTCCCCCATTCAAAACGCGCTCAGCGTACAAATTTAAGGATCACATGCGATATGAATATGCATTCATCTCCAAAACCTCCACCTCCTTGTTTCGGCTAGAATTTGTAAATAAACTATGTGTGATCCCCGTGTCTTTTCCTTTGGGGCTTAGACCGTGAGCCTCTTCGGGGATTTGCCGTATGTAAATGTATTCAAATTTGGGGATGGCGGGGTGCGGTCTAAGCGCGGGCTGATGCTTCTTCGCTCTTGTTTTATAAGGATCAGGTGAATTTTTAAGGGGAGAATTTTGTTTTATTTATTTTATTTTGAATTTATAAAAATCTTAAATTTAATTATAAAAGAATCATTTTAATAATGAATACATAATTCGATTTGTTATACATATTTAGTATTCGTCCAGAATGGAACCTAATACAATTAACGAAAATAGTAAAAATACTATAATACCTAATTGTGACAACTATTAATAATTTTTGGCGGAAATAAATTACATCAATTAAAAAAATGCCTGTCAATGGAGAAGACTAGGGATTGCAATACCGAATGAATATATATATCAATACCGGTTTTTCGGTATTTCTTATTGAATACCGGTATCAATACCGGTATTCATCAAAACATATAGAAAATAGAAGTACCTATCAATAAATATAACTATTAAAATCTATTTGAAACAATATTTCATGACAACCTAGAGTAGGTACTTACCTACATTTATTATGTTAACCTTTATAAATATGTATTGATCATAATATTTTCGAACTGATCATTTTTAGATTAATTATGATAATTGTCCTGGTACACAAAAATCTCTCAAATTCAACGTTTGTTGGATGTATTACCAACGTTGGATCAATAGCAAGTTATAGATTAATTGGAAATGTTTGTCTGGAATATCGCGACAATTCCATAAGTATATTTGAGGGATTTTGTTTTAATTTTATTTAACTTTCGTTGTTTTAAGTCAATATATTTGCGTTTCGGTAGCATAAAAATTATACACTAAATTTAATATACAACATAGCAGGAAGTAACGAAAAATAACATTAAATTAATTTTCAAAAAACATAAACGTATATGGTTTTTTAATACCGAAAAAACCGGTATTTTGGATTTTTGAAATCGGTATTTCGGTATCGATAAATAATTGCATACCGGTTGTGAAATACCGGTATTGCAACCCCTAGCGAAAATCTCTTAATAAACAATAATTTAGTTCTAGTGGGAATTGATGATGGTTAGGTATATAGAGAGTTTTTGTATTATAATTATGTACTAATATTTTATATTATCACCGCTGTAACGAGCGATACATAACATTATTCTGTTTGTAATTGTCACTAATACCACCCCCGATGGCCGAGCGGCATATGCGTCGACTTGTAATGTCGTGAGTCCCAGGTTTCAAATCCTGGGTCAGGCAAATACATGTATTGTTTTTCAATTTGTGTTTGGAGTCGGAGTATGGACCCAATAGGTCGTGCAAGTGGCTAACATCAATTTCTCGCAAAAACAAAATCTTTTACGAAACCTCTTCGTGGGGCGACCAGATGGTAGAAGTTATTAAAAATGAAATATGTGAAAAATAAAATGACTACAAAATTTTAGCCTGCCAAAATCATTCCAGTTAATAAACAGATATAATGACAAGATAAAAAGAACTTTTCATGTACCACGTTTTCAATTTTCAGTTGAATCATATAAACTTGACAATTCTATGTATTAATAATTTAGGACAAATAAGGCAATTGTCAACAAATGATTTTTTTGCTATTTTGCAACAAACAAACAAAATATAGAATACTGAAATGTCATTTTGATTTTCATAGCAACGCACGTATATATTAATAATTTAGTTGCTAGGACCACCCAATACCAACCAATAATAGTGAATTGGATTACGGATTTCTTCCGAAATAACTTTTCATAAAAAACAGAATTAACTGAAAATGAATTCAATTCTAATTAAAGATGGCTAAAAGTATTAAACGAATGTGTTCTGATATATTATAAAAGTTTCAAATGTCTAGCTAGTCGGGAAGTTAGTTAAAAATCGATTGCAAAATTTGTACTGGATAAACAACCACCAGACAAACAAGAATACGAGCTAAGAAAAACGTGGTAAAATACAGGTGTATTTTTTAGAAAAATTAACCCAACCTGCATTGGAATAAAGGTCAATTTCCAAACTAAGTCGGTGGCACCTGCTAGATTTTGTTAACTGCACCTCCTCTTGCCGTCTAAATAATAAATTATTATGGATATTCGAAATGGACCCCCCCCCCCCAAACCATGTTGTTTATTCTCCCAAGGTGCAGAACCAACCTGCCACTGGTAATACCAATTGGGAGGGCGATAACTATGTTCAACCAAATTGCTTCGTGTGTTAATATATTCCACTTAATATATTAATGTTTCAAGTCATGTTGTGAAACAACTTAAACTTATGATTTATAATGTCCACAATATGTTAAAAAAATAAATTGAAATTGAAAAATTTTCCGTGTGCACACCTGACGCGATCGAAGAAAAGAATGGAGTTACATCGGAGAGGCCTATATCCAGAAGTAAACGTAAGACTGTTGAAGAAGAAGTGAGTAATTTCGCAAAATGGTCGATCTAGAAAATAATCACAAATCCATCACGGAGTCGGTAAAATTTCCTAAATTTCCATTACATCCTCGCATGTTGTGCAAATTCTGGCATAAGTCCGTGAAGTGTTCGCTTAGAGCCACAGGGATTAAGTCCGGATTTAGAAGACATTAATCATTGTCGGTTGGCAAGGGATGGAGAAGAGCGGGGCAGACCGGGGTGCGGGTAGGTTTGGCTTGTAGTTTCAGCTTTAACCCGACTGCTTTGGATGCTTTACTTTTGTGCCATGCTGTGTTGCGATTGCTACTGTATGGCTAAAAATTGTGCATAATATATAATATTTTTTTTGATAAAGATACGGCTATTATAACAAGCTACACTTTACATCGAGTATGAATTTTATAATTCTCTAAAAAAATATATAAAAGTGATAACCACAAAATTTTCTTCATTCACATGATTTAAATTTATTGTAATTAAATAATAATTCTAATAATATCTAGTATATTTATGAGATCTGTTTAAAAAGGTGTTGGATCGCGCTCTGGTAAACAAGTTCTTGGCGCTCTCCAGTTCCACTACACCACTTCATGGCTCCTGCATTATATTCAGGAAGTCTTTCGAATAATTTCCAAGGGCAGCAATGTATTTTGTAAAATGCAGGTGACTGTAGTAAGTTTAGTATCATTACAACTGGGGGCAGTGACGTCCCTAGACAAAATGCCCCCCCCCCATTTTTTATACATTATATTTTATCATCCTTTCATGACTCCAATAACTAAGAAATGTGTTGTATGTTGTATGGATACATTACTAACTAAATATATACCACTACATCTAATTGAAATGCCATCGCTACTTAAATAGACAATATTGAGAGTTTCCACGGTTTCAGGTAATTATGTACCTATCTATAATTTGCAAATCTGCACGTGTCATTGTTTGTCATCAAGAACGTGGCATCCAAGGACAATGAAAGTAAGCTAGACATCGCGAACAGCCATGATAAACCTTCTATGTTAATTAATAAATTTTGTTCCAACCGTGTACCAATTTCTAAAATATATGCTTAACGATTCTCCTCGATTTGCGACCCTTTGGGTATCTGCCGCCCCCAAGCGACGCTCAGTCTGCCTACCCCCACGGGACGTCACTGACTAGGTGAACGAATCTAATCATTGATAACTACTATAACTCTATATAAGTATAAAATAAATTTACTCGTGGATTTCAAACCCTGCCGGCGTGATATAATGACATTGAAGACATCGGTCTTAATCAAGTCGATACCTCATTTTAATAAGGAAACAATTGAAAATTTCAGGGCTTTCATTTAATAATGCCATTAGATTTAGCAAAGCCTTCTCTTTATAATTCAGCAAAAAAAAAAAGAGTCAAAAATTTCTTCAATATGTCATAAAATCCAATCCCTTTCTGAGATTAATCATTAATCCAATTATAAACTGAAATATCTGAACTACCTATCTAAACTAAATTAAAAAAAAAAACATTAATTTTCTTCAAAATCAAGGCTTTAAAATTAAAAATTAAAATGAGATTTTATGAAAAGATTTCAAACGCTATTACCTTGGAACAAGGCTTTTTTGAGTTGTTTCCCTATTGAAATATGGTATCCTAGTCAGTGACGTCCCTAGACAAAATGCCGCCCCTTGGCAGCGCCAAAATGCCATTCAATTTTTATACAGTTTTTTTTATCATCTTTCCATGACATATATACCACTAAACCTAATTTAAATACCATCTCTACTTCAATAAACAATATTGCGGGTCCACGGTTTTCAGATACATTTAAATATACACCTGACAAAAATATTTGGATAAATTAATTATCTAACTATGTACCTACATATATAATTCAAATATAATTCTCAAATCTGCACGTCAAGGATGTGACGTCCAAGGACGGAGATAAACTAGACATCGCAAACCCGACAAAAAAATACAATCCTGTTAAACATTCTATGTTAATTAATATATACATTTTGTTTCCAACCAGTGAGCAGATTTTTTTCTTCTTCTTCTTCTTCTTCTTCTTTCTTCTTTGGCCATATCCACCCCTTAACTCGAGCATATGGACACCACTTGGCGCCTCCAAGAATCCCTGTCGCTCGCCAGTCTTCTTGCTTCGTTCCAGGTCAAACCAGCATCCCGTAGCTCCGCCGTATACACTCTGTAGATTGTATTTAGCGGCCTTCTAGGTTGCCGGAATCCGGTCGGCTTGAAGAACAGGCAAGCCAGGTTAAAGTTCTCTTCTGGCATCCGCAGCACGTGGCCGAGCCAGGTCCAACGTCGCCTCTTCACTTTCAGCGTGATGAGAGGCTGCTTGGTGCGTTCTCTTATCTCCTCGTTGCTCCTAAAGTCATACCCCACCGCACACCCAGTATTCGTCGCAAACATCTGTTTTCGAAGCTCAGTATACGGTTGCTCTGAGCCTTCGTAAGGTGCCATGATTAATGAAGAGATATTTTTGTGATTACTAAGTTTAGGTACCTATTTATTTATATACCTAATGATTCTTCTCGATTTGCCGTCCCTAAGTGACGCTCAATCTGCCTACCTCCACGGGACGTCACTGAGTCTAGTAATTTCTCAAGTGTGCTTCAACTGAATTTAAGTTAAGAGTGCTTATACTAGGACAAAGTCGAGTGACCAGGTAAGCATCAAGTGACAATAATGTAATCATCACCCCCCTCTCACACTTTTTTTTTCTCTTCACCTGAATGTTGTCATTTTGTTGCGGTGGCGACCAGCGTGCTTTTTAGAATTTTAGATATGGTAACTTTCGATTGGGTAGTCATTTGCTTAAAATATACAATTATTGAACACATCCTCTGGGATTGCCCGCTTATGGAACTCGAACGAGCGGAGCTGTTTGCCAGGGTCCGTCCTCACACTGGCCCAATTGATCATGGAGATCTGATAGCAACCGAGGCCAACTTTGCGGCATTCGAGAAATTTGCAGTATCTTATGGGGAGCGGGATAGTCCCGACTCCTCTGTAGACTCATCCATTTCAATTGGTGGCACTCAGTATGCGTGTACACAGGGCGCTTAACGTCAGCGGACAGCAGAGCCAGTCCAAAAAACAAAAAAAAATCTGCCTTAACTTTCTTCCTTAAGCACTACGGTGCATGGTTGCAGCATCAATCCCGTGCGGCTCCGTCTCGGGACGGAATGAGCACTTAAAATCACTTCTTTCAGACACGTTTAAAGCGTCATGGAAAGCGGCTGTGCATATCCACGGCTGTGCATATATGACGGGTGGTGGTGTAGACGCATAATAATTAATGAAATACAATTATTGAACATTAATCTTAGATAATGTTTAGCTAACTTCCAGTTATTAGATTACCCGAAGTCGGTTCCGGTCTAATCTTATAGTAGTATCAGTATTTATAATATCGTAATCCTTTGGTGCATTTATAAAAAAATATGGTTCTTGTCGGTTTACAGGAAGCCAGCGGCAAACAAATTTTGAAAATAGACGATAAATACTGGATTATTTGTTAGGTTAGGTTAAGTTGGGTTAGGTTAGGTTAGGTTAGGTTTTTATTCTTGAATTCATGACTTTGCCGAAATCGGCTAATAGGCTTAATTACATTGGCAGACACGCAGATCCAACCAGATCCAACGATCCACGCCGACCGTCGTGACCAAAGTCTTTACACTATTTGCAATTACACGCAACGATTCGATCGCGTTGGTCCTTGCTATCGGTTGGTTTAAAATAAACATTGTTAATATTATTAAAAAAAAAATATAGGTTGATCGAAAACTATTTCTTCGTTAGATTGGTGGCTACACTGAACAGTTTTCCCGCGCAATTTTACGTCAAAACTCAGTTGTCAAACCTAGAAGGCGCGTGTTTGGATATTTTCGTACGTTCTCGGCAATCTTCGCTTGCTAATGAATGGATCGTGACAAACGGAAATAGAATTTGTTCCAATTTGCTCACGATCTCGGAAAATCATAGATTATAGATTTTGGCAATCGTGGTAGGCGATAGGGCCAGACGCAATCTGCCAATGTAATTTGAGCATATGAAAATTGGCGTGGTTCCCGCCTGGCTTCTACCAAAAATATTTCGCCTAATCTTGAATTTTTATTTTTACAAACACGCTGTGGTTCACTCTCCCAGATAGCAGGTGTGGCAGATTGATCCGCAAAATCCTCAGTCTCCCTCTCCCTCTAGCACACCCTCCCCCAATCCCCCCAATCCCCTCAAAAACCTTTATAGTCTATATAAACGCGCAGATTCACTTTGGTCGTTTAATTCCCGTTTAGCGGGAGGGGTGTGGGAAGCGGTGGTTTCAACGGGGAGGGGGGGTGATTTTCCCGCGCAAACTCTGTGCGCGCCGGAAATCGCGGCAGCCATGTTTTTCGCTTTTAACACTCCGGGCTACGGGAAAGATTTAAAAATGTATGTCAACCGTAATAAAATATCAAGTACCTACTAACATCGTTCACTACTACCTACGTCTTCATGGTATACGAAAAGAAAATGTGTATACATATACAATATTATTCCCTACCGAATCGTATAATTATTTATTCAACTTCTTTTTTTTTTTTCTTCTTTTTCTTCATTCACATGATTTAAATTTATTGTAATTAAATAATAATTCTAATAATATCTAGTATATTTATGAGATCTGTTTAAAAAGGTGTTGGATCGCGCTCTGGTAAACAAGTTCTTGGCGCTCTCCAGTTCCACTACACCACTTCATGGCTCCTGCATTATATTCAGGAAGTCTTTCGAATAATTTCCAAGGGCAGCAATGTATTTTGTAAAATGCAGGTGACTGTAGTAAGTTTAGTATCATTACAACTGGGGGCAGTGACGTCCCTAGACAAAATGCCCCCCCCCCATTTTTTATACATTATATTTTATCATCCTTTCATGACTCCAATAACTAAGAAATGTGTTGTATGTTGTATGGATACATTACTAACTAAATATATACCACTACATCTAATTGAAATGCCATCGCTACTTAAATAGACAATATTGAGAGTTTCCACGGTTTCAGGTAATTATGTACCTATCTATAATTTGCAAATCTGCACGTGTCATTGTTTGTCATCAAGAACGTGGCATCCAAGGACAATGAAAGTAAGCTAGACATCGCGAACAGCCATGATAAACCTTCTATGTTAATTAATAAATTTTGTTCCAACCGTGTACCAATTTCTAAAATATATGCTTAACGATTCTCCTCGATTTGCGACCCTTTGGGTATCTGCCGCCCCCAAGCGACGCTCAGTCTGCCTACCCCCACGGGACGTCACTGACTAGGTGAACGAATCTAATCATTGATAACTACTATAACTCTATATAAGTATAAAATAAATTTACTCGTGGATTTCAAACCCTGCCGGCGTGATATAATGACATTGAAGACATCGGTCTTAATCAAGTCGATACCTCATTTTAATAAGGAAACAATTGAAAATTTCAGGGCTTTCATTTAATAATGCCATTAGATTTAGCAAAGCCTTCTCTTTATAATTCAGCAAAAAAAAAAAGAGTCAAAAATTTCTTCAATATGTCATAAAATCCAATCCCTTTCTGAGATTAATCATTAATCCAATTATAAACTGAAATATCTGAACTACCTATCTAAACTAAATTAAAAAAAAAAACATTAATTTTCTTCAAAATCAAGGCTTTAAAATTAAAAATTAAAATGAGATTTTATGAAAAGATTTCAAACGCTATTACCTTGGAACAAGGCTTTTTTGAGTTGTTTCCCTATTGAAATATGGTATCCTAGTCAGTGACGTCCCTAGACAAAATGCCGCCCCTTGGCAGCGCCAAAATGCCATTCAATTTTTATACAGTTTTTTTTATCATCTTTCCATGACATATATACCACTAAACCTAATTTAAATACCATCTCTACTTCAATAAACAATATTGCGGGTCCACGGTTTTCAGATACATTTAAATATACACCTGACAAAAATATTTGGATAAATTAATTATCTAACTATGTACCTACATATATAATTCAAATATAATTCTCAAATCTGCACGTCAAGGATGTGACGTCCAAGGACGGAGATAAACTAGACATCGCAAACCCGACAAAAAAATACAATCCTGTTAAACATTCTATGTTAATTAATATATACATTTTGTTTCCAACCAGTGAGCAGATTTTTTTCTTCTTCTTCTTCTTCTTCTTCTTTCTTCTTTGGCCATATCCACCCCTTAACTCGAGCATATGGACACCACTTGGCGCCTCCAAGAATCCCTGTCGCTCGCCAGTCTTCTTGCTTCGTTCCAGGTCAAACCAGCATCCCGTAGCTCCGCCGTATACACTCTGTAGATTGTATTTAGCGGCCTTCTAGGTTGCCGGAATCCGGTCGGCTTGAAGAACAGGCAAGCCAGGTTAAAGTTCTCTTCTGGCATCCGCAGCACGTGGCCGAGCCAGGTCCAACGTCGCCTCTTCACTTTCAGCGTGATGAGAGGCTGCTTGGTGCGTTCTCTTATCTCCTCGTTGCTCCTAAAGTCATACCCCACCGCACACCCAGTATTCGTCGCAAACATCTGTTTTCGAAGCTCAGTATACGGTTGCTCTGAGCCTTCGTAAGGTGCCATGATTAATGAAGAGATATTTTTGTGATTACTAAGTTTAGGTACCTATTTATTTATATACCTAATGATTCTTCTCGATTTGCCGTCCCTAAGTGACGCTCAATCTGCCTACCTCCACGGGACGTCACTGAGTCTAGTAATTTCTCAAGTGTGCTTCAACTGAATTTAAGTTAAGAGTGCTTATACTAGGACAAAGTCGAGTGACCAGGTAAGCATCAAGTGACAATAATGTAATCATCACCCCCCTCTCACACTTTTTTTTTCTCTTCACCTGAATGTTGTCATTTTGTTGCGGTGGCGACCAGCGTGCTTTTTAGAATTTTAGATATGGTAACTTTCGATTGGGTAGTCATTTGCTTAAAATATACAATTATTGAACACATCCTCTGGGATTGCCCGCTTATGGAACTCGAACGAGCGGAGCTGTTTGCCAGGGTCCGTCCTCACACTGGCCCAATTGATCATGGAGATCTGATAGCAACCGAGGCCAACTTTGCGGCATTCGAGAAATTTGCAGTATCTTATGGGGAGCGGGATAGTCCCGACTCCTCTGTAGACTCATCCATTTCAATTGGTGGCACTCAGTATGCGTGTACACAGGGCGCTTAACGTCAGCGGACAGCAGAGCCAGTCCAAAAAACAAAAAAAAATCTGCCTTAACTTTCTTCCTTAAGCACTACGGTGCATGGTTGCAGCATCAATCCCGTGCGGCTCCGTCTCGGGACGGAATGAGCACTTAAAATCACTTCTTTCAGACACGTTTAAAGCGTCATGGAAAGCGGCTGTGCATATCCACGGCTGTGCATATATGACGGGTGGTGGTGTAGACGCATAATAATTAATGAAATACAATTATTGAACATTAATCTTAGATAATGTTTAGCTAACTTCCAGTTATTAGATTACCCGAAGTCGGTTCCGGTCTAATCTTATAGTAGTATCAGTATTTATAATATCGTAATCCTTTGGTGCATTTATAAAAAAATATGGTTCTTGTCGGTTTACAGGAAGCCAGCGGCAAACAAATTTTGAAAATAGACGATAAATACTGGATTATTTGTTAGGTTAGGTTAAGTTGGGTTAGGTTAGGTTAGGTTAGGTTTTTATTCTTGAATTCATGACTTTGCCGAAATCGGCTAATAGGCTTAATTACATTGGCAGACACGCAGATCCAACCAGATCCAACGATCCACGCCGACCGTCGTGACCAAAGTCTTTACACTATTTGCAATTACACGCAACGATTCGATCGCGTTGGTCCTTGCTATCGGTTGGTTTAAAATAAACATTGTTAATATTATTAAAAAAAAAATATAGGTTGATCGAAAACTATTTCTTCGTTAGATTGGTGGCTACACTGAACAGTTTTCCCGCGCAATTTTACGTCAAAACTCAGTTGTCAAACCTAGAAGGCGCGTGTTTGGATATTTTCGTACGTTCTCGGCAATCTTCGCTTGCTAATGAATGGATCGTGACAAACGGAAATAGAATTTGTTCCAATTTGCTCACGATCTCGGAAAATCATAGATTATAGATTTTGGCAATCGTGGTAGGCGATAGGGCCAGACGCAATCTGCCAATGTAATTTGAGCATATGAAAATTGGCGTGGTTCCCGCCTGGCTTCTACCAAAAATATTTCGCCTAATCTTGAATTTTTATTTTTACAAACACGCTGTGGTTCACTCTCCCAGATAGCAGGTGTGGCAGATTGATCCGCAAAATCCTCAGTCTCCCTCTCCCTCTAGCACACCCTCCCCCAATCCCCCCAATCCCCTCAAAAACCTTTATAGTCTATATAAACGCGCAGATTCACTTTGGTCGTTTAATTCCCGTTTAGCGGGAGGGGTGTGGGAAGCGGTGGTTTCAACGGGGAGGGGGGGTGATTTTCCCGCGCAAACTCTGTGCGCGCCGGAAATCGCGGCAGCCATGTTTTTCGCTTTTAACACTCCGGGCTACGGGAAAGATTTAAAAATGTATGTCAACCGTAATAAAATATCAAGTACCTACTAACATCGTTCACTACTACCTACGTCTTCATGGTATACGAAAAGAAAATGTGTATACATATACAATATTATTCCCTACCGAATCGTATAATTATTTATTCAACTTCTTTGTGAAATTTTCCACTGGTTTCTCATCGGATAGCGTTGCAGAAATCACAATATATAAATTGTTCGATTTCTAGATACGCGCATTGTAATTTGCACTACATTATAATATATTCTAATATTATTCTAATATAGCAATCGAGATCTTAACCTAGGTCTGAGACTGCGTATGGTACGTTGTTATGTTCTCTCAATTCTTATGGTATGGAAGTATGGACGCTAAACCAAAAGATGTCATGGAGACTTGAAGCTTTCGAGATGTGGTTGTATAGACGCATCCTCAAAATTCCTTAGACTGACTGGGTGACAAAAAATGTTGAAGTTCTCAATCGAATGGAGAAGGACCGAGAAGTTCTACGTAGTATCAAAGCCAGGAAACTACAATACCTCGGCCACCTTATGAGAGGACAGAAGTACAGCATTCCCCAACTTGTCATTCAAGGAAAGATCAATGGGAAGCGTAGCAGAGGCCGCATTTTGTGGCTTAAGAACCTCCGTGATTGGTACGAGTGCAGCTCCACTGAACTGTTTCGGGTAGCAGACGACAACGATAAGATCGCCTTGATGGTGGCCGACCTCGTTGTATCGATATCGTTGACGAGTATATTTTGATACATCAAGAATCTAGATGACAAATTACAAAAAAAATTCCAACAATAAAGGTAGTATAATAAGCTGCGAAAGTTTAATCAATATTGGTCTAGTGTTTTTTTAGTTATAACCAAACAAACGGACAGATACAGAGACGCTCCAATTTTTTGTGGGTTTTTTTAACAAGAAATTCGTTCTTTGCCAATAATTTACGAATCCATAGGATTATTTGTCTGAGGAAAACAAACACAAATTAAAAAACAATAGCATTTTTTCAGCCGCGATATCAAATCTGTCGTCACCTGAGAACTGGAGTGGGATATCTAAAAAAACGTTTTTTCTTATCTGCTTATAAAATTCATTATTTTTCATAGTGTTAAGTGCTGTACTGAGATATTTAGTCTTACTAGTAAAATTTCTTTGTATGAGAAATATACCACTATAACATTGAATAAAAAATCCCACTATGTTAAATGTTAAACTGGGATAACATACATGTCTTACTATAGCACTCAAACAATTTAATAAAAATATGTTACTGACGAAATATGTTGTCGTATGCCTTTGGATTTTCTTTAAATATTTCATTTATAAATATATGAGATGATTAACAAGTTTTAATTTTAATAGGAATATAAAATAATGAATTTCTTTAAACCTCAATATCTCAATACTATGTTTTATAGACTTCCCACTACAGTTATCAGGCGACGATATTGTGATCAACGATGTTTACACGGTATAGGTACAACGTTGTGATTTAACATTTATGTCGAATATTTATCTAAAGGTAATCAAGAATGTATTTTTTATAAACATCGAAAATACCATCTAGCGGACAATTATTAAAGTAGTTTTCTATTGCGTATCTATTATTATATAAACGATCACTAGATGGTTTATTCTGTGAAATCGAATACTTAATTCGGAGCAAAGTATCGCGTGGAATCTAATATCAACATATTTGTCAATACGATGTAAAATTTCACAAGAGTTAGTGACTTTTTTTAACGGTACTTCAAAAATACGCAAATACAATGTTATAAAATTATGCTAAAAAACAGGGACATATCCGATTTAGCTATCTGACTTTTTACTACTTCGTAGAGATAGACCATGGCCCCACAAGGGGGGGCTGACAGGGCTCTAGCCTGGGGGCCCGGCATGGCGAGTCGACCAAATAAGTAAGATAAACACACACACGACAAACTTGCTCTAATAGTAAATAAAGTCGCCTGCCGCGCTATTTTCCTTTCATAATGGTTATATTTTAGATGATGTGATTGTGTGATGTAATTTTTAATTGTGTCAAAATTGTATTAAAAATACACTAAACACCCTTAATTTTACCGTGAACGACATTTGGAAACCGCTACTATAGAGCGTCACATTGCCTTTAACATTTGCGATAGGTAGGGGGGCTGACAAAGATCCTAGCCTTGGGGCCCGCTTCAGGATGTGGGGGCCATGAGATAGACTATAAGTAAGAACATGCCATTTTAATTAATTGATTATTTTTATTAAAGCATTAAAAATATTAATATATACGTCCGCGTACCGACTTACTCGCCGCTACCTAAAGTGAAAAGTTTTTCCATGGTGGAGGGGGGGAATACCCGGGAAATTTATCGCCGCGTCTTTCGCCCTTTGTACTCGACGTCTCGCGTCTGCCTTCACCGAATGGAGAGGGTAACCCGCTGGCAGGGGCAGTGGGGGTAGACGTGTACAACGGGCAATGCGGTTGCGTCGTGTATTTGAGATAATATACTTTTGCACACCACATTGTTATTATTACGGTGACTACTTCAGTAGAAATGTAATACATGTATAGTAAATAAACAAATTAAGTGTTTCCATACAGAAATACTACTAAATAGTTTCCAAGAATCAATAATACTGAACCCATTAAACTACCTACGATTTTCATTTTTTTATAAAGACACGAAACGTTTTACAACCGTGCCGATGGCATGTTAAAATGGCATGACAAAACAGAACAGTAACAAAACAAAACAACGATAAATATAACTATGACCTTTCAGGAAAAATATAAATTTAAGATTGAAATTGTCCTATCTCTAGTATGTTGATAGATTTTTAATAGCACAGATTTTCAATACAATAAATCAAATTATATACCTAATTTCTGCATTCCTAATCACTAGGAAGCCTCAAATCAACGGGACTTTGCCGGCAAGCTTAGGATATCTCATCTTAATCAATATAATATGTTCAAAATGATTGGGTGACTAGGTACAACGAAATAATAACCTAACCTAACCTAAACTAACCTAAATAGATTCCACAAAAATTAATGTTTCATTTTTCCTCTGACTGTTCTGTTTTGTCATTTTCTGTTTTGTCATGTTCTGTTGTGTCCGGTTACCGTTAAAATTTACCAACGTTTTTTATCAATCTACGCTCAGCGCATCTATTCATAGACAAAGCTGCTATCGGTGGCTTTCAAGGGTAGTTTATCATATTTATGTATTGAAGTATTATAATTGTTACAATAAATTAGCCGTTTAATCTTTCAAATCTGTCTATCTCGCTCTAAAAGTTAACACAGCTAAGAGAGATGCTATTAAAACAGAGCACTTTATGACAGTTCAGATGGTTAACTTATTGTAACAATTACCACCTCAATACATAAATATGATAAACTACTCTTGACAGCCATCGATAGCAGCCATGTGTATATAATAGATGCGCAGGACTGTATAATAACAAATTATCTTATTTCTATTATTCATTTGATATTCAATGGCTACCAAATATTGCTCTAAAAGTTAGTAAAGACATTATTTTTGTCGATTTTGAACCTAACCTAACCTAACCTAACCTAACCGAAAAATATATATTTTTTTAAAATGGTACATGTTCAAATACGCGCGTTACCATGATCTTACTCTCTACTTCATTTATCGTTGTCAATTTATGGCTACGGCAGTATGTTGTAGCTTAACCACTGGGAAATGCCGATAGAAATGGCTTATTTCAAAAAAATACTACCTTATTCTTAGGTCAATAATTATTATAAAGCAATCATTATTCGTAGGATATTTATCACATTTGAATGGTCAAAGACATAGCTTATAATCTGTATCTTTAGAATTATCTTCAAATGTATTGATCGTGCCCATTTTTCGAATAATAAAATGCCTATTTCTTGACAAATTTGGGATCACAAAGATTATAAAATATAATTTTCTATCGTAAATATGTCACTATATAATCTTAACATTAACTTTACTAATGGTTTTGTTAATGCGTTTAAAAATTAATGAATCTAAAAAATCTTAACACTACTGCACATGGATGCACTGAAATAAGACTATATTCTAAAACATTAGAGCAAGAGGTTTAAAAGAATACTATTTTATGCAATAAAAATACTTTATGCAGTCATCAAATTTTTTAAATAAATATATAGGATAATAAGGATAATTAATAATAATAATAATGATAATAATAATATAGGATAATTTAAAATTATATAAATAGATTATCTACAACGTTGAAGGAATGTTCGGGGCTATGCTCTGAAAATACCGTAAAAGCTCCATTTTGACCTACGCTGAGAATGTGGGCCCTTAACAAATAATTAATACACATATATATTGCAGAATACTATCTACTTAATAATGTCAATATTATATAAAAGTACGCATACAGATTAAATTATAATACCTATGTAAGTAACCACGTTTACAGCACACCTTCGAAATAAATATTTTCCTACAAAACCTCCGCGAAGAATACGGAGATAAAACAACGCGACAAAGTGGAAACAATAAAAAATTACATTAAGCGGGGTTACTGTCACGCCAACCCCGCCCTCCCCCATCCCACTTGTACAAGCTACTCGCGCGAGTTCACTGGCGCGTGACAGTAAATTGGATTAACTGTCGAGAAATTGCGATGCCAGTTGAATGCGAAATGAGCTCAATGCTTTTGTCAAAAAGAAAAACACGACTCTATCTAAGGGCACGTAAGAAATGAGATTAAAACGTATGGATTAATGTAAACATATTATTTTTTACAAGTATTAGTTAAAATTGATAGAGTACATAGTTAAACAATGACTGAGCTATAGACTTACTTAACTGGTCGGATAACATTTGAAAAGAAGCTTTCACTATCATTGTGGAGTTACTGCCAAAAGTTAGTAAGTGTCAATTTGAAGTTTGACTTGCCCTCTAAAATCACGAACAATGTTAATTTCTTTGGGGACCCGGGAATGGGACAACTGGACGCCAGCACAATTTGACGCCGCACTGTCGTAGACACGTATACAGAACATAGACGAGGAATTTTAATCAGTTTCTATCTACTACTTAATAGTTTTAATTCATTTTACTGTTTTTTTTATTGCGGATTGAGAATTACCATGCTTAAGGCTTTTATATAAAATGAAAACTCTTTTTTTGTTGGAAGTTAAACATATGCACGATTGATTCATTATTTACGTGTGCATATTTAAATTCTCACCAACTATTAAATCATAATATAATTATTTAAACATAAATAATAATATTATATATTTTTTTAAGTACCTATAAGTACCTAACGTCTATTTAATTTCGAATTGCGTGGCGTCCAGTTGTCCCGGCGCCAAATTGTCCTAGACCCTTTCTTTGTGCTTTATGTGAATGTTACATAATTATATCGGATGACCTCGATTTTCTCTAACATAGGTACATATTTATATGTAGTAATCCGTTGTTAACTCTAAATATCTAAATTATCGACTTAACCACTTTTGACAAGCTAATATTATAAGGTACTTATGTAGGTACCTACCTATCATATGAGGGGTGCAAGACTGTCGTATTTTTAAAAAATACATACTTATGATGTACCTGTTTACTGAAATAAAGTACTACAAAGTATCGACAAGCGTTTATTATTAACACTATTTTAAAGAATATAAGTTTCGTCGCACACACTAGCTCGTCTCAACAGCAACACGCCGTTTTTTTACATATTATGTACAGTGTTTGATGCCATTAATAAAAATGTGGCTACAGCAGCGTTCGTAATGGAACATTCTACGAAAGTACTATCAACATAGCTATCTAATTTTATATGTATAGTGTGTTATATTTGTTTTTGTTATATGGCCTATCTAGCTCAGACGGTCAATTTTTTTTTTCACGAGACGGAGCGAATTGTTTGGGGTTGTTATGAACCGGAACGGCGCTCCGGTCCATTCCGAGCCCTGGGCTACAGTATATTATTTCTTATATAATATGATAAAATCTAATAATCACCAAGAGTCAAGAATTGGGTTGGGTTAGGTGTTATGTATAATAAACAAATAAAAATAAAAAACAATCTGGCATTGAAATACAAAAACGCTGAGAAGAAAAAAAAACATAATGACGTATCTGCAAACATCATCGCAGTTTGGGAATTGACCCTTATTACAATGCAAGTAGAATTCATTTTTCCGTCACTTCCGTCACTGACATCTGTTTTAATCTTTTTATTATGAACATAGAATTTATACGAGACTACTTTGGCAGACAAAAATGTAAGCAGCTTGGCGTCAGGTTAATAAGAGAGAAATGTGAAAGCCAGTCGCCATGGAGTAAGGTTTCAAAGCCGGGTTCGGTTTATTACTTTATAATGGTCAGACCATAAAACAAAATAACTATAAAGTGCGTCAAATGTCCTCAAATATTACCAATATTAAATAGTCGTTTCGTTTACATGACAAACTTTGAGGCATACTTATTATAAATTAATATATGCGTAACTATTAGAAATAACATATTTTGAATAGGTCTATAATTAGTATTCAGTCCCACGATGGCCGCGCGGCTTAAGCGTCGGCTGATAGCATCGTGGATCCCAGGTTTGAATCCTGGGGTCTCTGGGTCTGGCAAGTACACATATTGTGTTTCAATTTGTGTATGAGTCTGAGTATGGGCCTAATAGGCTGAGCAAGTGGCTGACATCCATTTCTCGTAAAAACAAAATCTGTCAATATAAACCATCAATTTTTGGAGGCCCATATATGATCCTATTAGAATCGGACATGGTCGGAAATAAGATTATCTCATATGTGTCCATGTGTCCATATCATTGCCGACTCAAGTGGAAAGCCGATACATTCACAACGATTGGTCCTACTTTTTTCGCCCCTCCCGTTGTTGTCTATGGATGACCTGTCAGTGTTCTATAGAGTGCTCATACTGACGCGTCTATCGTGTTCACACAGGCAATGATTTGATTTGGATAGATGAGTTACATCATAAATAATACACTAGCATTAACACACCTTCTACAAATGTAATGCATAGATCAATGCTACATATTTTTTGGAAATCGATTTTACCGCCGGTTTTCGTGTGAAGGAGTACTCTGACTTTGACAGCTGATGAATAACAGGAATGTATATTATTTATAAATAACACTGATAGTTAATATATTTGATTTGATTTTTTTTTATAATTCATTTTGAAACGAAAAGGGCGAATCAATATATCAAGCAATCTGGGATATGAATTTGACAGCTGAAAACTGGACGACTCGTTGCTTGTGCAAAAAGTTGTGCTCTGGCTTTATTAATCTAAAGATATGCGGTGGTCCATATTCGAGATTTAAACCATGTTTACAGTCTCACCCAGAAGACAACCCACTTTATAATATTGCTGTGTTCCCTGCGTAGAGCTTATGAAAGTTTGATAAAGAAACTAAAACAAATCAGTTGGTACGTACACTGATAGATTCACAACGTTCCAAAACTCAGTTGTATTTAAACTTTTAAACTCATAAAAGAAACAATTTAAATATTTGAGTTGATTTTAACACTTTCAACTCGCCTGTAGTATAAAACTTGTGAATACAATAAGTTTAGTGTATTCAAAAGAAAAAAAGAATAATCCCTATTGTGTTTGAAGGTACACCCGTTTAGTTGTATGGTATATACATACATTGTTACACCAATACAAGTAGCGCGACAGCATTTTTTGCATAATTAACCAATTACGAACAATTTTTTAACTAACGATGTGACACCGTTGCCTCGGGCAGGTTAACACAATATCTATCGGCACAATTTGCAAGAATATATTTATTTATCAAAATTTTAATCTAGCATAAATCAAGAACGATCAGTGCCTACACTGTCTACTACTTAGGCCCATTTCAGACGGGACACCGGTGTCGCGCTCGATATAATATAGGAGGCCTTTATATTATGTTTATGAACGCCCCAGAGCCAATGAGTTAACGCGTGTCCGGTACACTTTTCCGTCGGCCGCAACATTCTCAAGCCGCCGATATACTTGTTTTTATTACCGCAGCCAGTTTTATGTTCTAATTTTTTTTTCTAATTTCCAATTATGCGTTGACTCATTAGCTCTGGGGCGTTCATAAACATAATACAACGGCCCCTTTATTCGAATACAAAAGCCTTCTATATTATATCGAGCGCGACACCGGTGTCCCGTCTGAAACGGGCCATATTCAACATAAATCTATAATGCAGTAGTAGCGAAGGGTGGAGGTAGGCTGTTAAGATCAGATATAAATAGTACACACTAAAATTTATCAGTCATACTTATTTTTTGCTTTCATTCAACTAATAACATAAATTGCAGAATATGCTGGTTAGTTTTTTTTAAATTGAATTAAACTCTGCTTAAACCAGACCATAATAGTTTAGGTATGCTAAGGGTGGTCTGAAAAAAATAGTGAACACTTTTTCAGTCATAATTATTTATTTTCGTAGAATTAAGAATACGTATTACAGATGGTGTTGGTTAGTTTTTTAAAATTCATTAAGCCCTGCCGAAACCAAACTTTAATAATTGATAAATATATTCTTCCATCTATAAAATATTTAAAATGATGTATGATTTGATGGAATAATTTTTGATATTTTATAGATAGAGCGAACATTTTTTAAATATTATCTATTATGGCTTGGTTTACTCAGGGTTTAATTGAGTTTTAAAAACTAACCAATACCTGATATTTGCAATTATTTTTTGTAGTCTTAGTTCAATGGAAAAAAATATGTTTGACTGACAAAGTTTAGTGTGCACTATTTACGTCGGACCTTAACAGTCTTCCTCTACCCTCCACATATAACACCAATATCTGGCTCATAGTTAACGTGCCATTAATGAAAATGGTGGTTATTTCGATTTTCGACACATTTTTAAATAATATTCCTTTCGCCATAATTCTTCGCCAGAAAATTCGCAGCATATATTGATTTATAGTGATTTGGGTAATTAAATTTATATTGTCATTGACACGAAGTAAATTTAAAGTTTGGGGGAACCCTTGAAACATCTTTTTAAATATCGCGGAACCCCTACTTAAGTCCAGGGTGGTATATCGCAAAATGGCCGTGCTAAGCGTAGATAGTAAGTAACATAATAATGGTCAATAATATTCTCTAAGCAGAGAGTTGACCACAAGTAGACTCAGAATACCGATTATTACTAATTTTTGTCTCAAATGTTATCTGAATGCATTACTTACTGCAATTTCTTTGTTGATATTTTAAACAGATATGTGCATAGAACATCTTAATTATGATTAATACTATACAATTATTATACTCCAACAATCATTTGCAGGATACTTTGTATCTTTTACGTAATTTTACTCATTATTCCTGAAGCAAGTGTGTACTGCCTGAACAAAACCTCGAATTAAAAATAGTTCAAAAACTAAGAGTAACATAACGCGGTATGTAGATATTATGGAATCCAATCTCGAGCCAAAATTCTGATCCCGGAATTTCGGGATTACAATTTGACAATCTCGGGATCCCGGGAATGGTCCCGGGATTGGCATTTTTTTCCATTGTTAATTTAAAAATTTAATATTTTTACAAACAACATTGATAAAATCGGTCAAAAATAAATTTAGTATAATTTATACTATTTATAAGACATTTATTTTTAATATTGTATATCTACGTTCAATCTTGGAAATACATAATTTTAATAGAGTAAATAATATTGCAATATAAATAATAATGTGAATTTAATATGAGATTGCTGTTTATGATAGTAAAGACTTAATGAATGGGTTAGCGAGATTTAAAATAGTAAAGCAAATAATCATGGTGTACTTATAGCCTTTCCGCTTCATAAATCTAATTAGTCAGCCAAATATGAAACTGCCGTATAACGTATGAGATCATGGTGGAATTACTTTGTTAAAAGTGCGAAGCATTGTTTTTTCCAATCTTTCTCATTTTTATTAATTTATGTGAAAAAATAAAATGAACCGGCAACTTACATATGGGTATAAATCAAACTTTATTCAAACTCAGTTTATTTCTAATATATTTATTTGTAATTAAAAGTATTTTTCTGTTATATTTAAGTTTTTTTTTTATTTTCCATAAAAATTGATAAAAAAATCAATCCCGAAAGTTTCGGGATTATGTTTATCAATCCCGGGATTCATAGGTATCGAAAATAGCTCGGAATCCCGGGATTGGAATGCCTAGTAGAGATGCATATTGCGTGTAATACGCAGGGATAGAAGAAAAATTAAATGGGTAATATAAAAAGTAAAAATTTCAAAGCGTATTATTTTTAATTAAACCTACATCAAACGTCCGGATGACAATGTGTAAAATATGAATTCATTCACCCGTTCATCCCACAGAGGGCAGAGCGAATAAAAAATAATAAGATAAAAGGTTTGTACGCAAAATGTCGCCGCAAATTGGGCTCATTATCTTGTCGCTGGTGCGAAGCGCGAGGTATCGCGTGCGGACCAACGTCGCCGAAGGGGTTAATCACGTTATTCGGGAACGCCCTGTACCACACGAAATTTTATGTGATCTTTGTATAGAGTGTAGACGTTAGTATGTACCTAGCTATGAAGTAACATTTAAAATTAATTATTATGTACTTACCTAAAGAAGTACTGTAATTTATTTGAGTATATTTTGAGAAAATCTTTATATTGTTGTTTAACTGTTTTAATTATTGGTCAAAGTAGTAATTTCAAAACTTTGTCATAAAAATTCCGGTTATCGGGATGAGTTAATTATTTGCCAAACAGTAATACAAATCTTCGAATGGAAATATTTTAAAACAGCTAAATATCTCGGTTACATGTAAATTGTACGTAAAACATATTTTCACTGTGGCACAGTTCGCCGTGAGCTTTCTTATCGGAAAGAAATGACTGCATACTATATGGTCTCCAATTTTATTAGATTCAATATGAACATTAATTCAATTTACTTAGCTGATTTTGGCAAAATTCATGAATTCAAGAATGAAAACCTAACCTAACCTAACAAATAATCCAATATATCGGCTATTTTCAAAATTTGTTTGCAGCTGGCTTCCTGTATAGTGTAGATAAACAAGAACCGTGTTTTATTTAGACATGAATTATATGTCGGTACTATACGACCCAGAGGTTAGACGGTTTTAAAATACGGCCATATATTTCCGATAAAACATTTCTCGGTGATGTGATACGGCGACTTGCATACGTATAAGTTTACGGACACGAAATATCTCTCCATATTACATTTCGGAGAATATTTTTTGCTTTATTGGTTGCTTTAAAAAATACATGTCATCAAAGAAAACAATTTATAGGTCACAAAATGGGTTCTATCATTGTGCACCTGCGCATTGAATAAAGATTGTATGCAACGAGTCAAATTGTTCGTAGGTACAAACCGCGCTACCCTTTGAAGTTACCTTATGGAACCCACGTTGAAAATCAATAGTATACATTAAAAAATAACCAAAGTGTACCTTTAATTTTAACTAGTACTATTTAATGAATTGCTTCTCGATAGAATAAAAAAAGTATTATTAAAAATAAAATAAAATAAAATAGAATATTAAATAATTTAATGTGATTGTACGAACATACTATGAACGGACTATAAATGAAACTAACATCAATAATTCCAGTCATATAAATTTGCCATTAGCAAATTACATAAACGTAATTCAGAACGAGAATGCATGACCCAACCTGCAGCCAGCAACCCCAACCCTACTATGAATGCATTAAATAATGGGAATTGCAAAGCCACAGTTTGCACTGATTTAACCCTGCAGCAACACTAGTAACTGATTTTATTTCTCTATAATATTGTTTAACCCTCTTTACGAAACAGCTAAAACGATATTAGAATAAGGGTTTTACATTGAAATATAATATGTAGGTATTATATTATGATAATTATCCTTTTTACATATAAGTGCTATTTTATTTAGCCTTTTTTATTACTTCTCGTTTAAACAAGCAAGTGACACAATATACTCGTATTATAACTTACGGTTTATATTATATACTTAATCAATATACTAAAAATATTGCGAATGGATATTACTAAAAAAAATACCAAGGCATTGAAAAAAATCTTGGAAATTTCGTACATTAAACTACATTACTCATAAGTATCGTAAGTTCTTCTCTTGTAGAGTTTTGTAAACCATATGTTAGGTTAGACGACGATCGCACATTTATTTGATATCTAAAAAGATACAAAATCCTACAGCATACAAATGGAAAAAATATTATTTTTAATTTTATCTAAATATTTTAATATCTTATATATTATTTTAATCTAAATAATATGTGTATAAATTTGAATGGTTTAATTTTTAAATAAAATTTAATCAATTTCTTAGGATAGTGCAATAGAAATTCCAATAGTGTATAAATAAATATAAGGGTAACAGAGCTTAAAGCTTTCCTTCCTCCTGAATAAAACCACGATGAATTTAATACGCATACACTTTTATTATTTAATAGTAAAATTTGCGTAATGGAGGCCTTTCATTATATTTAGGGGATGATAAATTTATGATATAGATTGTTGTTGAAATAATATTACTTTAAATCAGATTATTATATAATATTAGATACCTACTATTAAGTAATTTGGATACTGGATCGAGTACGGAATGTCATCAATATATTTTTAGAATGTTTTTTTTTTTCATGTAATATGAATATTCCGAATTATGTATATTCATTTATTATTGCTTCATTTTTAACACAAACAGATTAATTACATTTATTCATATTTTTTACGCTTTACGCTGTGACATATGTTCCGGATGCCGCCAAAAAGTGCGGCACTTCATACCCTTGTGGCACAGTCTCAAGCGTTCCGTCGCCGTGGCTGGACCTCCAGCACCCTGCAGCGGTGCTACAAAAGCGATCAATGCGTTGCAGGTTTGGCATGGAAGAAGGCGCAAGAGTTGGCGATGGACCGAGGGAAGGGTCACAAACTTGTGCTTGCCATATGCCCCAATGCTGGGTCGTGACAGGGTGAAAGAAGAAGTAAAGATATTTAAAAGTTATAATTCTAATGGATTTAAGTTTTGTACTATTCCAGTCGTTTTTTGCGACCCGGGTTTCGCCTTTCGGCATTTTGATCAGTTTAAATTCAAATTCCATCAAGTATCTTCGGTCGATTTTATTAATATTTAAAATTTTACTTGACTTGCCATACATACTAAAATGTACACGCAAGTCTATTCAAATAAAATAAATGTACTTACGAAATATTTTTCTAAACTAATCGTAAAAGAGAATTAAAATATTTAAATAAGTAGGTACCTATGGAGCATATGCAAAAAATCTGCAAAGTAAAGAGTTGTTAGGAGTGTGGTAAAACTTGCGTTAAAACAGGCGACACGTTTTGCAAACAAATTCATGACATTCTCAAACTTTCAATTAATTTCAATATTAAAATTGTTAAAATAAAACTGCAGATTTACATCAAAATAATATATTATGTAATATAATTGCATGTATTCCAGATAACAAAGACTGCGTACTATGTTTTTTATTATATAATATATAAATAATCCTATTTAACATGATATAGGACACAATAATTGCGATAACTGATATAAATGTAAAAATGAAATATTTTCCCTTACAATAAGATATTAATGGAATGTCGATATTCCTCTTGATTTTAATTATCATATAATAATATATAGATACTAGGATGAGATTTAATATTCGCTATCTACTAGGTTACATACGTGTTATTATTGTTAACATTTTAAAATTAAATTGTTTTTTAAACAGCAGTTTGGTTTTTTTATTAATGAAAATATTATGAATAAAACGCATTTGTTTGATAACTTTCGTAATAATATTATAGTAACAATATATTGTAGTTTAATTTAAGGCCAGTCAAGCTCTAATCATTGGGTTTCTACAAAAGGATCACTTTTTGAAGTTATAGTTTTTTGGGGCGTTTGGTAGAGAGTGAAATTTAGAGCTGCTCGCGGACACCGTTACGAAAGTGCGCAACTGTATGAAGTTAGCTGCGAATCAGTCAGCTGTATACAACCGCAAGTTTGATAGTAGAATTGTTCCGTTGCCTATGCAACAATTTTATTATTGTCGGCCATTTTCAATTCCGTACGTAAACAAACGATTAAACGTCATAGTGACAATTGTTACTCTAAAAATAAAAACAACGAGAAATAATTATATAATTTAGTAATATAAGTTAAGGTATATAGAAATAAACCAACGACGCTCCAATAAGCGGACCTTTTTCTTGAGTGTGTAATTTAACAAGACAGTTAAGAGCTAGTCAAAGAATCTAGGTAATCACAAGTTTTGTTACGCCAAAGAATATTTATTTTAACGGGCGTACATAAGTACACACACCGATTTTTTTTATATTTGAAATATTTACCAATGGATTTATTATCACTGATATTATTTTCCGAGTATTTTTGATCCTAATAAGATCATATGGGCCTCAAAGTGGAAGTTTGTATTAATTAATAGATTTTGTTTTTACGAGAAATGGATATCAGCCACTTACTCAACCTATTAGGTCCGTACTCCGACTCATACACAAATCGAAAAAGAATATGTATACTTGCCAGACCCAGGATTCGAATCTGGGACCCACGACGCTATAGGCTGACGCTTAAGCCGGGCGGCCATTGTGGGTGTATACTTATAGACCTATTCAAAATATGTTATTTCTAATAGTTACGCATATATCATAATTATTCATATTATGCCTTATGTCACAATTATTTTGTATCCATTTTTAGTCGACATTCGTACAGTGAGCAAATAAAATTAATAATAAAAATATCTTTGACGATATGTTTATATTGTTATAGATTAAAAAAATATTTTAATCTTGTTGTAATTGTGTCAATTAATGCAGCGTGGAAACATACCTATTATCACGAGCATATAAATTCTTAAATTTCTAATTTCTTTTATTGATTTTTCATAAAAAATAAAGTGTATCATTTGCAATGCATTACAGTTTAATATTCCTAGCAAAGTGTTATTATGGCGTCCCGTAGCGCGAGCGTCGGTGTAATTGGGCGTCGGTACACGCGCGTCTTTCCTCCGAGCGTCGTTCGCGTCCCGCCGGGAACTAACGCCGAAAACACACTGCATGCTAAGTGAGCAGAATTTTTAAATTCTTTTTTTGTCATTTGCTTTAATCTACGCAAATCACATGAACGGTCAGAAAGGGTAATCTTGCGTTAAGTGACGTGCTTTATGCAAAGGTGGTCATAGCTAAAAGTTTACCCCTTAATAACGTTTAAAACCTACATATTGTAACGCTTGAAAAATTATAAGCCAATGCTCTAAATTGTTTTAATTGTCCTATCTCA
The DNA here is from genome assembly GCF_057557595.1 of Rhyacophila brunnea. Classification (NCBI taxonomy): domain Eukaryota; kingdom Metazoa; phylum Arthropoda; class Insecta; order Trichoptera; family Rhyacophilidae; genus Rhyacophila; species Rhyacophila brunnea. The sequence goes on along the minus strand of NW_028232806.1, from coordinate 33,552,682 downwards.
ATATATTTTATGGGCAAAATTTAGAATTTGTATAAAATATATCGTCACCTTAAAACTACAACTAGATAACTCTGATTTGGTCATGGTTGGGAAAATAAAATTTAAACTTTACTTTATTAACATAAATCTAGGCTATAATTATTAATTAAAATAATAATGGTAAATTGTGCTTGTCTAATTGGGAACAATTAAATAATGTTGTAAATATATTATTTAATGCATTTTTGGTTTTAAAGTTATCTAATATTTTCTAACACAAAATTAATACAGTTCCCATTAACTTCTGACTTACATGGTTTTATAATTTTGTAGAGAATGAAATGTAGAATCATATTCAATTGCTATTTCAAAAACAGTGAAAATCAAAGTTATCTAGTTGTAGTATTGAAAACGACACTAGTTTTATTATAGTTGCTTCGCTCGTATATAAATAAGTATTTAAAGGCTATCAAGAATGATGTTGTACGGCAATTAACAATACCATCTAACGGAAAATTATAAAAGATATTCACTCTTGTATATAGACAAACGATCATTCGCCATCTATGTATAGAAATTCGAATAATTCAGAATAATTATCCTATTTATAGAAAACATATTCTCGTATTCGATAAATATTTTAAGACGGTACTTCAGTGAAATGGCAAATAATTTTCAACTATAGGCGCGACGAAATTTCTGACTCGCTGACAATTGAAGAGCGAAAGTCGGGCTGTGAACACGTCAATTTATTTTGTGATGGCGACGGGGGAATTAATTCTTAAATCGTGTAAAGATGAATAAAAAACGTTACCCATTTACTTGAAAAAGAAAACATGTCAATGAAAATATTATTATTATTAGTAATAGAACAATAAACATAACATTAAATGAACGCATGTTGATTTTTTATGACAAATTATGTTTTGTTCTGCATGCGTCATTTGCACAATCTTCGCGTCGCGTAGTCACGATCGTTTTAGACCATGCCCCACCCCAGCTGAAGTATAATAGCCTTAAGTAATTAAAAGCACCTATATATTACATTTTTTTTTTAAGAAATACATAATTTTAACTTATTTCCTACTTAATTTTATATTTCGTTTCTAATGTCGTTATCATTATTTTTACCTATTCATCAATATCATATTATTATAATATATACATATATTTCACATATTGTATGACTGTCCAAGTATGTACTATTATTTCGTATACCTATTATTTACCTACTTCTAACGGATATTCTTTACTGTTGGTATGTAATGTTAGGAAAAACTTATTACATATTATATATATATAACAGTATTATCCAACAGTTAAGAAGTTTTCGACATAATGTTATGTTATATGCACAGTTATTGTAAGTCCAAATATGTAGGTAATTAAAAAAAAATCGTCTCATTAAAATATATGTAGGTACAACCTCTTACAGTTGAACCTTAGATTTGAATGTCTGGAAGTCACATATTCAATATTTTGCAGGAGAGCAGTTATAACATAGTTAATCTAATCTAGTTAAAATACTCACTGACGTTCGGACTAAAACTCCGTATTTTGGACTTCCGCACTTTTGCAAAAAATCTTTTTGCTATAGCTTAAAGAAAAAAATTAAATTGGACATCCACTCTTTCAGTTCTAACGTATAATAATTGGACTACCGTCGTTTTAGAAGTAAGTATTTTGAAAACCATGTGACATTGGACTCCCAAATTTTCAACATTAAGATAATGTGAATACACAATATGTGAATCTGCATACTTAGCTAAAAATGATAAAAATGCGACTTCTGCACTTTCAGCGCTAAGGTACCTGTCTTAACGGCCCACGTGCTCGTCGTAGGTCAAAATTGAGTTTTTATTGTATTTTCAAACCATGATCCTGGACACTCCTTAAACGTTGTAGATAATCTATTTATATAATTTTGAAGCCTTATTATCGTTTATAGTTATTTTAAACATTTGATGACTGTATAAAGTATTTTTGTTACATAAAATAGTATTCTTTTAAACCTCTCGCTCTAATGTTTTAGAATATAGTCATATTTTGGTACATAACTGTGCAGTGGTGTTAAGATTTTTTAGATTTATTAATTTTTAAACGCATTTATAAAACCATTAGTATAATTCATTACGAGATAATTTTTGAAAAATATTCACGATAAAAAATTATATTGATAATCTGTCAATTTATGGCTACGGCCGTATGTTGTAGCTTATCCACTAGGGAATGACAAAAGAAATGGCGTATTTCAAAAAAACACTACCTTATTCTTAGGTCAATAATTATTATAAAGCAATCATTATTCATAAGATGTTTATCACACTTGAATGGTCAAAGACATAGCTTATAATAAGTATCCTTAGAATCATCTTCAAATGTGTTAATCTTGCCGATTTTTTGAATAATAAAATGCCTAATTCTTGTCAAATTTGGGATCACAGAGATTATCAATATAATTTTTTATCGTGAATATTTTACAAAAATTATCTCGTTATAAATTATACTAATGGTTTTATAAATGCGTTTAAAAATTAATAAATGTAAAAAATCTTAACACCACTACACAGTTATGTACCGAAATATGACTATGTTCTAAAACATTAGCGCGAGAGGTTTAAAAGAATACTATTTTATGTAACAAAAATACTTTATGCAGTCATCAAATGTTTAAAATAACTATAAAGGATAATGAGGCTTCAAAATTATATAAATAGATTATCTACAACGTTTAAGGAGTGTCCAGGATCATGGTTTGAAAATACAATAAAAACTCAATTTTGACCTATGACGAGCATGTCCCCCCTTAAATCGATACGAATGTTTCAAATTCGTTCAAAATTGGAATACAATATCTATGTAGTAATAACATACCTACAACACTTTATAGAACTTACAAAAAATTAGAATGGTTTTATTGTAAAATAAATTCGTTCATTAATCGTTTTCTATTGTACTAATAATTTAGCATAAACCCCTAAAATCAGCTACAAAGTATTCGTCAAGCCAAACCCCATCAGTACAGTACGCCTAAGGCTATGTAACCAGCAGGTTACAAAATCCATTTTGGCACGTGACGTTGAGCCCGTTTGCTTAACGACGATTGAAAGTAACTAAGTACATTTAATATTTCTGTGTATCTGCATCTACGCTGTAGCAAGTCGCCGTAGTAAAATCGTAGCTCTTTCGCGGCGCTAATTGGAAGACGTAGCCTCCAGGCTTACTGCTTGGAAAGCGATTTGAACCTCTGAATTAAACCGTTTCAAATCTGTAAGTAGACGCCTCTTGTAAGACTTCAAAGCGTCTATGTCTTAAGTCAGGTGAGATTTGTTATTTTTAAACTTGTATCAGATAAAACCGTAGCAAATTAAAACAATACAGTTATAATAAGCTTTTATATAATATTTTGTTTAATTTTTAGAAATATAAGTTTGAAGTAACGTCAAATGATTATATTCCGATTGCCTTTCTAAAAGACAGGCTTACTTTTCACTCTCTTGGATCTCGTAGGTCTCTTCTGCTCTTAAAACACTTTTGCCTGTTATCGCGAGGGATGGTTTCCAATCCTGTGAGTCTATTCTATACATAAGGCGACTATCGACCACTAAAGTGATAAAGTGATAGTATTTATTACATATATGTATTGAGTTATTATAATTGTTACAATAAGTTAGCCATCTAAACAGTCAAAACTGTCTATCTCGCTCTAAATTTTATCACAGCACAGAGAGGTGCTGTTAAAATATAGCACTTATTGCAACAATTACAAACAACTTATTGTAATTGTTATAATAAGTGCTAATACTTTGATACAAATCTACCCTAGTTGGCCGTCGTATTTATAACTTTAGCGGTCGATAAGTATAGAATAGACCCACTGTTGTCCTAATGAAATTGAATTTACATGCGCCTGTCAATTATCTACGTGGCCGCAGCCATGATTTATTCTGGATCGGAAACATTTACACGTGTCAAGCCTATCAGGCACCATTAGCGATGGGTGCAAAACTACTCAATGCGCTCGCCAAATACTTTTTCGGTGACTTACTATGTACTTATTTTGTATTCGAAATTTTATATTTCTGTATAAAATTGTACGTAAGTATGTTTTTATTTTTATTTTTTAATATTATTATTTTATAATATATTCTCTTTTTCTCTCTTGCCAATTAATATTCTATGGTTTTATTTATTAAGGACATAATTTTGGTAATTTTTATTGTTAGTAGAAAACAATAGTATGACCCTGGTAACATATTAATCTTGTAAAGATTCATTATTGTAATTTAAAAAGTAATTAAGTGTATATTAAAACATAAAAGAACTCATTTAAAGCTAAAAAGATAGCATACGTTGAAAATGTACCTAAGTTTTCTGAATAAAATATGTTCTATTATTTAAATATAATATATAACATATATATATATATTATAATCAGTTATTAATTGTTCAGCACAATATCTACTTGCATTATGTTTTATTCTGTTGTAAGTATATAAATTTAAAAATCCGTTAGACTATTTAACTTTTATTCATAAAAGTCTTTTATAATATAATTATTTTTGGTATAAAGCTAATAAAAAATATTTAACCATTAAAAACCACTCACCATCTTTGTTCATTCCCATGGAAAGGCATTTTTTGAGTCGGCAAGCTTGGCACTGGTTTCTATGAGCTTTGTCCACAACGCACCTTCCTGTTCCTGCTTGACATCTATAACAAAGTCAAAAAGAAAGTAGCATTAAATAATACATTGGGCTAATATATATGCACTGATCAAAGTGAAGACTCCATATTAGGCAATTATTTAAAGCATACCTTCTTAATAAAAATATTTTTTAATTGCCTTAATAACTATATAAATCGCACCCGGGGAATAATAGTGGCACAAGTCCAAATTTGTTATTTTTGAGTTAAGTATGCAGAAATGTTCCAATATATCATTTCTATCCGCACAAATAACGGCATAATTCTTAAAAATATAATGGTGGCCTTAAAAGCATTTTTATCATTATCATATTATAACATTCTACTTGAATTCAAGCAGAAATAGTTGCACAATGATCATTGTGCCATTGTGGATAACATTCAAAATGAGATGACTCAAGTGTGCCAACTTCATGCTATTATAAAGTAAATTAAAAAAAACTGATTTAACACACCAAAATAAAATATTTAAACTGCTCTCCTGCAAAAACAAGTTTTCCGAGTTGTGTCATTATTATTCCCCGGGTGCGAAATATTAACTTAATTATTTTATAATCTAAAAATATATGTTATAAATATTGATTGTAAACTTGGTCAACCAGACGGCACGTAGAAATTTCACTAATACATAACATAATTTAATAAAGGATTAAACTAATTTGGTATATTTCACGCATACAACACATACAAACGATTAAACACGTATTGTAAAAAAAACACACACAATGTCAAACCCTGATATAGCTAGTACAGACATACTAACAATATATACTTATTCATTTTTTTTGCGGTGAATGCGATACGACAAAGCGCTGAACTATCGAGACAGTACAATTTTCTAGCTTGAGTTCGAATCCCCAGTTGGACGTTACATACCTCATACTATTATTTGCTAATATAAGCGATACAAATAATAATATTTTGATAAAACCAAACAAATTTATTAGAATAATTTTATGCTCCCTTGTTTTCTAATATCTACCCTCTGAATAAACAAGAAACCACTTAAATACATATAAATATTATGGTTTCAAAGTTGGTACTAAATGGATAGAAGCTTTGCAGTGTTTGTTACTACAAAATTAGTATAATACGTTTTTATCATAACACAGGAATCAAAAAACAGAAGCGTTGTTCTTTATTTGATTTAAAATTACTTAGAATCAAAATCTGCTATATATGTATTAGCGTCGTATAAAGATTGCAAAAATGGTATGAATATTAATTGATTCTGTATTTTTTGCAACAGGTTGCTGGGATTAAAAAATCTTCAATCAAAAAAGGATTTGTGGGTAAAAAATAACGGGTAATAGTGTGATACTCGTAGTCCAATGCACAAGGTACTGGGTTCTCATAGAAGAGGTTCCGGTTTCGATCTCGGTGAGGTAACAATACACTGCAATTTCTTAAGCCTGTGTATTTCACTTCAATCTTCAAATAATGGATTTAAAATCACCTCCATTCCTTGTTTTGTTTTAATTAATAACTACGTGTATTTAGATTCGTGAGTTCATTAATTTAATTTATATTTTTAATTTAACTTAATTTAATATGCTAAAGCACGGTTGGTACACCATAACAGCATTTCAATGCAGCATACTGCTTTTTCCATATCATAGACATCACATGTGTAGTTAAAATAAGTTCAATTTTACTTCGGTTCTTCCTTTAGGCTAAGATATGCTCATTTATCCCATTAACTGGAGAAAGTTTGAAAGCCACTGAATTAGGGTACAACATATTATAAGCACGTCTGAGTGCTGGCTGCTACTGTCGAACAAGATCTTCTTGTCAACGTGAACCAATAAGCCCCTCCTGTTTTTAACCGAACTTCGACTCCAGCGACTTTCGGTTATTGTCTAGATCTTCTTGTCAGACAGTAGATGAAAAATCTTTTGACTTGATATTCAAAGAAAACTGTTTAATAATTGAAAGATAAGTTCAGGATAAGGGATGTACATCCGCTAAGAAAGAAATCAAAAGAGAATGAAAATATGAATGCTAGTCATAAGTAGATAAGTTAAATTATGAAATTAATATGTTAAATATTTACTAATAAATTAAATTATAAAACTATTTTTTTTATAAATATTTTTTCAATGTTTTAATTCGCTGATGTATCAAGCTCACAGATGTGCGACATTGTAATATTTCTTAGCGAAAAGCTTTAAGTTCCCTATTCAAAACGAAAAGTTATTGTTGGGACGCCGTGCACTTGTATTGTTATGCTAAAACGGGATTTAGTGATATTGAGAGAGGGATCAGATACCCGTCTATTATAGCCAAATTTATGTGCGCCTAATACATGGAACCAAAAACGCATTACATTAATTTTAACACTTGATATTAGTTATTTAACAATACTGCCAGTAGATATCACTCGATCGGTAAAGCATCCAATTAGCGTTTAAAAGGACTCATGCTCAACTCTCAGTTGGGTCATAATTAATAAATAATATGTTTTTTTAAACAAAATTTTATATATTCCATTTTTGACTATGGAAAACGAAAGCACCATAAAATCGCACATCGATCTGCCTGTATCGCAAAATAAGCTACCAAGTAAAATAGGTTAACGTTGGAAATATAATACATCCTATTTATGGCAGGGCTTGAAATGGACCGGAGCGTACCGGAGCGCCGTTCCTGTTCGTAAAATTGGCAAAATTATCGCTCCGTCTCGTGGAAGAAATAACTTTACCGTTTGAGATAGATAGGCCATATAAAAAAATCTAGCACACTTATAAAACGCACATAAAATTAGATAACTTTTTTAATATTTTCAGAAAATTAACGAGCGCTCAGTTTCGTCAAATTTTCCATTTCGAGCGCTGATTTATGGTACCTAAGTATTTTACCACGTTTTTCTTAGCTCGTATTCTTGTTTGTCCGGTGGTTGTTTATCCAGTACAAATCTTCCAATAGATTTGTAACTAACTTTCCGACTAGCTAGACATTTGAAACTTTTAGAATAAATAAAAACACGATGCCGATGCATTCTTTTAATACTTTTAGCCATCTTTAAGTAGAATTGAATTAATTTTCAGTTAATTCTTTTTTGTATGAAAAGTTATTTCGGAAGAAATCCGTAATATAATCCACTATTATTGATTACAAGGGGTCTGGGGTCCTAGCAACTAAATTATTAATATATACGTGCGTTACTATGGAAATCAAAATGACATTTCAGTATTCTATATTATTTGTTTGTTTGTTGCAAAATAGCAAAAAAAGTGATTTGTTGACAATTGCCTTATTTGTCCTAAATTATTAATACATAGAATTGTCAAGTTTATATGATTCAACAGAACACTTAAAAATGTGGTATATAAAAAGTTCTTTTTATCTTGTAATTATTATATATTAATTGACAATACTGTTACTTCCAGGACTAAAAATATTACAATACCAAAGTGACTGTATACGTTATTATTGCAATAAATCTTAATTTTACAAATTATTATATCGTCACTGTTCTGGCAGAAAACACTAATTCGAAAAAATGACACATTGAGTTAGTTATACCAAAATGTTCCTTATTTCAAACTTTACCGTCTGGAAAAAATAAACAGTCTTTATTTTAAAGTCATCCTTTTTACGATTACTTAATAAACTCACATGATAGACCATTTCAAACATTTTAACAACTTCAAAGTCAAATTACTCAAAACTAGTATTCTCCAGTTAGTGTGTTCTGCCAGAACAGAGACGATATATACCTAGCGAGAATAAACTATTTTTTACTTTTAACTAGTGCAAACATTACTTGTATTCATCGAAATAATTTGAATCATCTGTTACATAAGCCTACTATCAATTTAGATTTATATTATATTAAGTCAAATTTTTGTTTATTTTTTATGGATATAAATAAAAATTTCACCTGCGGCGCAATTTTTTAGATTGTAATTTAACATAAAAACAGACAATAATTATTATACTTGGGGATGAGCGACTTGTAATGAAGGGGTATCTGGGCTTTAGATGATCAAAGTACCTATTATTTCTAACATTGTCAGATATCATTGCTATAAATTTTACCTACTGTTATTAATTGTATAAGTATATTATGTACCTGTAATAATATATGGTCGCCTCCTTGGTCATCTTCTGAATCGGGTTTTGAATTACAAAGATCGTATTAGTGATGTAACCAAAAGATAATTTGGAATCGAATTCCTCAACAACGAGGATTGATATTATGAAATACATAATATTAAAATTATAAAACCAAAAACTAAGTATTTCCGGTAAAATTTCCATAATATTACAAATTTATTAAAATCATCAAGTAATAACCTAGTTAGATAGGATGGAATGGATAGGATCAATAACAAATGCCGTGTCGCCATATAAAAATCTTACATTACGAAAGTATGACATGTGTGACTTCTATTTTATAGTACTTAGCGATAATCCATGCCTCCCTTGCTTGAAAATCTTTCCCTTTGGGTATTGCACTAAGCATTCAGTCGAATTAATTGAAACATTTTTTTATAATTATTTCGAATAAATTCATGCAGATTTGATTGATGCAGGGTTAGGAGTCAAATATGAAAAGATTTTTTATGTAAGTTAGCCCTGAACTAAAATATTATAGAAGAAAATATACATACTTACTGAATTCATATGAAATTTATATCGAATATCATGTACGGTTTTCCCTGATAAATTTAGATGGTAGAGAAATAAATAGGTATTTTTTTATTATGGACATTATACATCAATAATTATTTTATCTACCAATTGAAAATTAACTAACACATAAAAATATCTATAGATACCATGAATTTATATTCATTCTGATATTAATATATTGCATTAAATAAGTTTTTTTAATATTATTGTAGGTATTCTGGATTCGCATATTAATATTATGTATATGTACAAAGAATAAAAATATGTTTCTATGGAAAAAAAATATATTTGTAATATATTTACAATATATTTCTACAGGCTTTTTTGACGTAGGTATCCTTTATCTTAAAGGATTCATTCTATATCAAGAAGATTTTGTTCGCAAATCTCTAAACTTTGGGTCACTTTAGGAAAGGATTCAGCCAAAAGATTTACTTTAAAGTGCTATCTGACTGTGTACGACATACGTATAATAATAATATTAAACGGTAAAAAATATATTCGCATACATAATATTTATAATATCAGTACATATTATATTATTAATTACAACATATAACATTTAAATATGATAATATGATTTATTTTTATAATTCAATCAAACCTACTACCAGAAACAAAGGCCTTCCGCCTACGAGAATACTAAAAAAAGACGAGACTGAAATTAAAATTCCAGCCAGTATCTAGCTAATGTATTTCAATGGTGGCTCACTCGCGGCAAGACTGGAATCTCTCAGTTTCAAAACTTCGCAACTAAACTGAAGAGACGCGACTTACTAGTCTCCCAGTCTCTCAGTATCCAGTCCCTCATAAAACAGTGGTGCCAATATAAGTAGATTTTTACCAAAATTGGTAGCACTAAACTGAACAAGCTATAACAAGTCAAGACGTCAAAAGTTAAAAATGAGCGAAACGATTTTTAATTTAAAATTTTTGGCAGAAGTTGAGAAATACCATTGACTGTATTACAAGCTGCCAGAATATTCCTCGAGTAAAGAAGGAAGAAGGAGACACGGTGAAAACCCAAGAATATACTACGATAGAATATTCCTGTTTATATTTTGTATATATTATAATATTTTATATATGTACTTATATTATTTCAAGTGGGTTTCAGTAGCGCCGTGTGCGAAGTGTCAGTCATTGGCCAGTTTATGAGTTTCAACCAGTTCGTTGGATTTTAGTTTCTCCATTAGCAAGTGGCCTAAGGCTACCTGCTAAATACGACAGTTAGTAGTTACTCAGTACAATTATATACATCGCAAAGGCTGGAAAGTGAGTAAGCGGGTTAAAGCAATGGTACCGCTGAGGAAGTAATAAGGTGATGTAAGGTTTTAACAGGGGATAAAGTAGTTCAGTCCGGCAAGTGGAATCTAGAAAAATTATGCACGTGAGACGTACACGGGGATATGTGGTGATCATTATGCGTCGAAAACATGTGGTGAGTATGGTAATCCGCCAGTCGTGTAGGCGAGAGGTCTAAGGTCATAAATAAAAATTGGTATACTTTAAAAGTCGATAGTTTCCAAATTATAATTGATTGTAGGTACTTGTCGCTCGGCAAGTGGACAATCGTAGGACAAATACCGTAATATAGTGTTACTCAAGGGGTACTAAACGCTTACATGGTCTCCCTAAAATACGCTGGATAGACGAAATCATAAAGTTTGATGGATGTACGTGGCAGCGAAGAATTAGGGACCGAAAAGAACGAAAGGAGCTAGTGTAAGCCTTGATCATGTAGTGGATCAACCATAGCTGATGATAATCATAATGATACATTGAGTGTACACGATATAAACTATCAACTGACAAGATTGGATATATTATGTAATAATTAATTGATAGTCTGTAGAATTTTGAATGAAAAAAATAATGTTTACTTGGAATAACTACATTCATTATATACGTAACAATCATGTCTTACGAGGTGTTTTGTTTCAAGTTGTGGCAAATGGCATTTGTGTGATGCCTTAAATACGAGATAGCGGTTGCTTTCAACATTTATATCATAAGAAAAAGCAATCCTAACTCCTTTCACATTTGAGTAGATCGAAAGCAAAGGGGCTTCTCTCCGTCACTTACACATTGATATATTATGGAGATAAAAGTAATGACACAGTTTTGGGGAAGTTTTAGATATATTATAATTATTTTTTATTATATTAATATAGTTAACTGAACTACTTGAACAATTATTGTTAAACTTAAAAATAATCGTAATAATTACAAGATAAAAAGAACTTTTTATATACAACGTTTTTAAATTTTCTGTTGAATCATATAAACTTGACTTCACTAGCTTAAACGATCAAAAAAATTGTACTTGATAGAAATATTGAATAATGAAATGTCATTCCATATTGATTTCCATAGTAACGCACGTATATATTATTAATAATTTAGTTGCTGGGACCCCCTAGCAAACAATAATGGTATCGAAATAACTTTTCATACAAAACAGAATTAAATAAAAATGAATTCAATTCTACTTAAAGATGGCTAAAAGTATTAAAAAATGCATTTGCATCGTGTTCTGATATATTCTAAAAGTTTCAAATGTCTAGATAGTCGGAAAGTTAGTTAAACATCGATTGCAAGATTTGTACTGGATAAACAACCACCGGACAAACAAGAATACGACCTAATAAAAACGTTGTAAAATTGGAAAGAAACCCTGTTTCATCTCACCTACTCAATTGTCCTGCTTCATTCATTTTATACTGTTCGTTCATAAAAATAATAAATAATAATTATAATTGTCTGTGTTGCTTCCAACTCCTTTTTATAAGATCGTCAGATGGTTCATTACATCATTTAAATTGACTATAAGATAATGCATACAATGGAATTCGAGAAAAAATCGTATCATCGTAATAATTTTAATGTGCAATATAATAAAACCAACATTGTGAATATTTTGAGCACATAACAAAAATTGATAGCATTACATCAAGTGCCCTTGTATATTCAGAACAAAAATGCCCTATATTGCTGGGTCACGTTCTGGCAACACTTGAAAGTGTATATTTTTAATATGATGTTTAGATATTGATAAATAAATCGCTGCCCCATGTTTTGCCATACTGACGGCTTATGTCGACTCCACTGGGATTTTAAGGGTGACCCTAAACGTTTGAGTATTCTTCCCTTCAACCACTGGCCCATTGGTAAAATATGATACAAGCAAAAAACAATATTTTGTCTACCGTTTGCAAAGATAATAAACTTTTACCAAATAATGTTACTTGGGCATTTTTTGCCAGCATACATAATATAACAATTAATTTAACTAGGTTTTGCGTGGTAGAACTCCATTATAATGGCATAACTTTGTTTCAAAACCATTATATGTAAAAACTCAAAAACTTTTGCAAACAATAGCTTGGGGGAGTCTTTTTTCATTTAATTTAATTAATTTTCTGTATTACACAAAATTAATAATGGTTCTTTAACGTTTTTAGTAGGTTACATGTAAGTTGCACGTATGCAGTTCATCGTTGAACACTTATTCGTGCGCCGCAGTACGTGAAACATGAGCTCGTCTAACATTTTATCAAATGACGAGTTCTTCGTTGAACATTTCAGCGTGGAATACATTTGTACGTATCTTACAAAACTAATCTAACCGAACCTAACCTAACCTAACCTAGTAAAGACATCTCATAAAATTGGCAAACTAGCGCCACATGTTGTAACATACGTACAAATATACTCCACGGTGAAATGTTCAACGAAAAACTCGTCATTTTATTAATAATGTTAGACGAACTCATGTTTCACGTACTTCGGCGCACGAATAAGTGTCCTGCGGTGAACTATTTACGTACAAATTTCCGGATACGTTTTTAGTATGATTGAATTAATGGTCATAGAAAAATTAATATTCTGTACGTTAACACAATATGTAAACATAGCCGCTATAATGCCCACGGTGGCCGTGCGGTTTACGCGTCGGCTTATAATATCGTGAGTCTCACGTTCGAATCCTGGGTCTAGCAAATACACATATTACGAGTATTTTTTAATTTGTGTTTGCCTATTGGAGTCAGATTATAGACTTAATAGGTTGAGTAAGTGGCTAACGCCCATTTCTCGTAAAAACAAAAATTTGTTAATACAAACCTCCACTCTGTGGTGACTCATATAATCTTATTTGAATCGGACATGGTGAAAAAAAACACATAATAATGAGTCTTTAACGTTTTTAGTGTAGTTAAATTAGTAACCGTAGAACAATTAATATTCTGTACGTTGACACATATAATAATATAGCGGCTATAAATCTATATTATATAGGTACTTAAACACTTATACATAAACTATTCTTATTTAACGAAAAAAATTAACGCAATTAAGAAATTAAGAGGGTATTGTTAAAACTACTAGTTAATTTCGTCCCAATTAGATAAAACACATACAACTTAGTTGGTAGAGTATATGAGCCTAAATTCTATGGGCGCGGGTTCGAATCCCGCTGCGCGTCGTTTTTTTCAAACAGATTTTTCCAAGTTATGAAATAAATATTTCAAGTAATAGCCACATCTTTATAGATGAAATCTATGAAAACCCAAGTAGAAACGACATATATTCAGACTGCAAAATAGATAGATTGACTGTGTAAAGGAGGACTGGACCAGAATAGAAAGCCTTAATATTGGAGAAAAATAAGAACAGGAGTCGGTGTAGGAGATTAATGGAGAATGCCAAAAAGAAGTAGAATGTGGTTTATTTAATCATTTGTTTATGTATTTTTAATTATAAAAGATTGATTTTTATGCATTCATCTTAGCTACTAATAGCTGTACAGTGAAAGTTAATACCATCTCAAGAATGGATCTATATTTTATCTGAGTCAGGATTTTTTACCGTAAGTATTATATATAATTTAAATATTTAGTTATAATCTAATGCACAGCTGAGGTACTCATCCAAAATAGAATATCCTATAGCCATATTTATTATAATTCAATTCATTTTTCGTTTAAGTTCATATTATGCTCGGCGGGCAAGGACCAGAAGTGTCCAAATGGGAATTGATCCCTTGTGGGGTGCGTTTAATAAATCCCCCAGTGTGAAATTGAAAGCTCACTTCAACAATTAATTTTTATCCTTCAGATTTAATATATATTATTAGATACATATCATGTTTTTACCAGTACAACTATTGCAGACAAGTTCCTGTCACTTATTTACATCAACAAAATGACGAAAACAAATGTGGTTTTTTACCGTAATATTGATAACTTTATAATTTTTGTCGTATAAAAAAACATCTAAATATAATTTTCACAGCAGTGGCAAGAGGTAGAGGTAGACTGTTAAGATCCGAGATAAATAGTGCACACTAAACTTTGTCAGTCAAACGTATTTGTTTTCGTTGATGTAATAATATGAACTAATACTACAATTAATTGGAGATGGTGCTGGTTAGTTTAAAAAAAATTAAACCCTACCTAAACCAAGACATAGTAGTTTAGATACGCTATGGGCGATCCGACAAAAATAGTGCACACTTTTTTGATAATACCTATTTGTTTTCGTTGAATTAAGAATACATAAAATATTACAGATGGTGTTAGTTAATATTTTAAAATTCATTAAGCCCAGCCTAACCAAAGCATACTTGATAAAATATTCATCCATCCATAAATTATCTTAAATTGTGTGTGATTTAATGGCATAATTTTAGATATTTTATAGATATACTAATATTTTTGAATTATCATTAATTATGACATGGTTTAATTGAATTTAAAAACTAATCGAAGCTATCTGAAATTTGTAGTCTTTCTCCAATGACAAAAAATCGTTTGACTGACTAAGTTAGGTGTGCACTATTTATGTCGGATCTAAATATCCTACCTTTACTATTCGTCACTGGTTAACAGCATGATGTTGTAAACATACTATACAAAAATATTCATTTGTAATGCCTACAATAAACATGAGAATTTATTAAAATAAAATGAATTTTAAGGAATCCGATTCTGTGACCCACCGATCAGAATCTTAATATAATCCTTCTAATCTTTGCTTCATGTTGGGTAACATTTTTGTTAGAAATTATAAATGACCATTTTCGTTCCGTAGCCTGAGCACATGGGCCTCAATAGAGTAGAGATTAAAGTAAACAACATTTATCAGACATGACTCTTGTACTTTTAAGTCGATAATATTTTGCCACTCATTGACTGCATGTAGTATATTTAAACACTCCAATAGTCTGGATTAGGGAATCCAATCTCGAGCCAAAATTCTAATCCCGGGATTACAATTTATCAATCCCAGGATTGGCATTTTTTCCATTGTTAATATAAAATTTTTATATTTACAAATAACATTGATAAAATCGGTCATAAATAAATCTAGTATAATTTATACTATTTAAGACATTTATTGTTAATATTGTATACGTTCAATCTTGGAAATACATAAGTTTAATGGAGTAAATAATATTGTAATATAAATAATAATGTAAATTTAACATGAAATTGCTGTTTCTGATAGTAAAGACTTAATGAATGGGTTAGCAAGATTTAAAATAGTAAAGCAAATCATGGTGTACTTATGGCCTTTCAGCTTCATAAATCTAATTAGTCAGCCAAATATGAAACTGCCCTAAAACGTATGAGATCATGGTGAAATTACTTTGTTAATAGTACGAAGCATTGTTTTTTTCCAATCTTTCTCATTTTTATTAATTTATGTAAAAAAATAAAATAAATCGGCAACTTACACATGGGAATAAATCAAACTTCATTCAAACTCAATTTATTTCTAATGTACCTAGTTATTTGTTATCAAAAGTATTTTTTCTGTTATATTTTCGTTTTTATTTTATTTTCCATAAAAATTGATAAAAAAATCAATCCCGAAAGTTTCAGGATTATGTTTATCAATCCCGGGATTCATATGTATTGAAAATAGCTCGGGATCCCGGGATTGGAATCCGTAGTCTGGATGAATGTGTCCAAATGTTTGAATTGATTTATTGGAATTCTACTTTTACACTAAATCAAATGCTACAATATTATGCTCCGTAGGTATACCTTAAAACAAAATTGGTCGATATTATTTTTTTGAATTTTTAGTTTTTATTTTAAATATATTATAAATGATCGTTCCAATTCATGCATTGAATAATATGTAAGTAAAAGATTTAAATTCCAGTATCTGTAATATTTACGCAGTTTCAATATTATTTACACATTTCAAGGTCTTTTTTACTTTGATACATTTTCAAATGAAACTATTTTTTGATTGTAAGAATTAAAAATGTCGCTGATGTAGATAACTGTTTGTACAATTGTTTTTTTTGTTTTGATCACACTTGGATCAAGTTTGCAGTACAGCTTTAGGTTTTTTTTCATTTATTTGTTTCATTATTTGATGTATGAAGTATTATATATTAAGGCATACAGCAAAACTCGTCAAATTTACATTTTATCAGGGTTGACACTAACCAGTTGTTAATAAACAATAATATATCAGAGTTATACAATTATTAATGATTTAAGGCTATACTTCAGCTGAGGCATGGTCTGAAAAGATTGTGACTAGGCGATGCGCGTATTATACAAATGACACGAGCCGAACGAAATATAATTTGTCATAAAAATTCAGCATGCGTCTATTTAATGTTATCTTTATTGTTATATTCGTAACAATAAAAGTATAATCATTGACATGTTTTTCTTTTTCAAGTACATGCGGAACGTTTTTTAGTCATCTTTACACGATTTAAGAATATATTCCTCCGACGCCATTACAAAACAAATTGACGTGCTCACACCTCGACTGTCGGTCTCCGATTGGCGATGACTTCAAAATTTCGTTCTACCTATTGTTGAAAATTATTTGCCGTTTCACTTATGTATGCTCTTAAGAGCACATGTAAATTATTTTTTTATATGACACCATTCCAATCAGAAAAGCTTTTCCAGAAATATTTTTAATTGTTTACTAAGTAAATTAGATAGGTACGTACCAAAGTTTTAAATAGAAAAATAATTACTTTAAAATGGGCTTGATAAAATAAATAGAAATAATTACAAGATAAAAAGAACTTTTTATATACCACTTTTTTAAATTTCCTGTTGAATCGTATAAACTTCACAATTTCATGTATTAATAATTAAGGACAACTAAGGAAATTGTCAACAAATCATTTTTCTGCTATTTTGCAACAAACAAACAAATTTAGAATACTGAAATGTCATTTTAATTTCCATAGTAACTCACGTATATATTAATAATTTAGTAGCTAGGACAACCCCCTTAGCAACCAATAATAGTAAATTGGATTACGGATTTCTTCCGAAATAACTTTTCATACAAAACAGAATTAACTGAAAATGAATTCAATTCTACTTAAAAATGGCTAAAAGTATTAATAGAATGCATTGGCATTGTGTTCTGATATATTCAAAAAGTTTCAAATGTCTAGCTAGTCGGGAAGTTAGAAAAAATTGATTGCAAGATTTGTACTGGACAAACAAGAATACAAGGTAATAAAAACGTTGTAAAATCATAGAATTTGAATATATTGAAAAATGTTGCAATTTTTAAAAATTACATATTGATTCTCTTCTATAGACTATGTCCAATTCTAATAAGATCATGATATTACGGACCTCTACCTACAGAATGGAAGGTTGAGTTAACATATTTTTGTTTTCGCGAGAAAAGGATGTCAGTCACTTGCTCAACATATTAGGTCCATACTCTGACTTCAAACACAAATATAAAGACAATATGTGTGTTTGCCCGATCCAGGATATGAGCCTGCGACCCACGACATTATAAACCAACGCGTCAGCCTCTCGGTCATCAATTAAAAAGTTCAATACTTATAAAGAATGTATTTTACTGCATAATATAAAGAAAACATTAAATGACATTTATATATTATAATAAACATGTAACTAGATAAAAAATATTATAAAGTGAAATAACGATCGTGGACATTAATTATTCATACACCAAATTATGACTTTATGGTATTAATCTACTTTTATAATATGTGTATAACAGTCCCACGGTGGCCGCGCAGCATGGACCTAATAGGTTGAGCAAGTGGCTAACATCCCTTTCTCCTTTCGTAGGAAACAAATTTTAATACTTGCTTAAATTTTGCTCTGTTTTTAATACCATTTATTAGTTTTTTCATATCATGTTATAAAAGTCTTGAATTTTTAATTTGTAAAGTTTACTATATGTAATAAATACATGCCCACGATGGCCGCGCGGCTTAAGCGTCGGTCTATAGCGTCGTGGGTCCCAGGTTCAAATCCTGCGTCTGGCATGTACACATATTGTTTTTCAATTTGTGTATGAGTCAAAGTATTGACCTAATAGGTTGAGCAAGTGGCTGACATCGATTTCTCGTAAAAATAAAATCTGTTAATACAAAGCTCCACTCTTTGGAGGCCCATATTATGATCTTATTAGGATCGGACATGGTCAGAAAAAAATATTATTATAAATGGAGTCCCTGATGTAGGTAAAAATACAATACTTAAAAAAAATGATTCGACAAAGCACATTATGTGTTATACAAAGAAGGCATTTGCTTTTTATTCTGTAACATTTTCTATTACTCATTCTTTCCTTTTAACTCCATTTTGTATTAAAACACCTGAACAAACATAAATGCCGAGGTTGGTCGTTGTTCCTGAGACATTTTTTTTATGTTTGCATTATAAATAATATCCATTCCTACACTTATTTACAAAAATCTATGATTATAGTTTTAATAGTAATAAAATACATATATATTGTAATCAAATGTAACCGGTAATAATAAATAATGGATGTAAAGGTAATTAAAAGCTTTACATAATTACCTAAGTAAAGCTTTCGTTTTATTTTACTAGTATGTAACAACCTATGTATCTATTATGTTGAACAATATAGTATTATACTATTGATTTACAATTCAATTTATTTCAAATATCAAGACATAATGAACGAATTAAAAATTGTTTTATTAATAACTTAAAATTTAAATTTAGTTAAAATGAAACAACGATAAAATACAAAATTACATAGGTATAATATAATTTAATAACGGTTAGAAAGGAAAAACTTTATTGAAATTTGAGTTTGGTGATTCTTTGTCCGGTACAAATCTTGCAATCGATTTTTAACTAGCTTCCCGACTAGCTAGATATTTGAAACTTTTAGAATATATCAGAACACGATGGCAATGCATTTTTTAATACTTTTAGCCAACTTGAAGTAGAATTGAATTCATTTTTAGTTAATTCTGTTTTGTATGAAAAGTTATTTCGATACCATTATTGTTTTGTTAGGGGGTCCTAGCAACTAAATTATTAATAATATATACGTGCGTTACTATGGAAATCAATATGGAACGATATTTCATTATTCAGTATTTCTATCAAGTACAATTTTTTTGATCGTTTAAGCTAGCTCGTTTAAGTTTCAAATGTCTAGCTAGTCGGGGATTTAGTTAAAAATCGATTGCAAGATTTGTGTCGGACAAACAACCACCGGACAAATAATAATACGACATAAGAAAAACGTTGTAAAAAATAGATGACTAATAGACCTTAGACCAGTTGCAACATAAAAATTGATGCATTATATATGTGTAATAAGGCATTTAATTCATAAATTAAAAGGGGAATTTTATATTGAGATTATCTGCACTCTTGAGTTGATAACATTACCTACTACAATTCCTATTAAGGTCACTCATTATCACGGTGAATAAGCCTTGTATCATTTTTGTGGTGGCAGTACTGCATGATGGGATTTCGCGCGGGATTTTCCACGGCGTGTTGGCCATCCACAATGAAAAGCAATCGACGAAATCTCAGTGTGACCAACTGTCAAAATATCAACACATATGTCGCGCGGCCACCGAGATTATACGCATACAACATTATAATGTTGTGACCTCATTTTAAATTTACTTAATGAGAAGTAAAAATAAAAAAAATGTCAATATATTCAATATTTATATACCTACCTAATATCACTATCGCTTACTTTGACTTACTAATGGATATGGATGTCAGAATAATAAAATGGTCCTCATAAATAACCCTGCTCACAAATATCTGGTTCTGATCGCACACATTTTATTCTTTCAACATATATCAATATCGATTGAAAACGAACACATATTGCAATAAGGGTGATTTTTTAATATGATATTGATGGCTTTACAGCTTTGTTGTCATGACCTATCAACATATTATTATCTGTATATTGAAATATTATATAATGTGTATTATACATAGTTGTGAAATGAACTCTACATGCATTACAATCAGGGTAATTAGTGTAATTCCGCGTTAATGTCTTTGACCAATTATGCTAACGTGTATTCTTTATTATTAAGGTTTTATATAATTACGAGTGTGAGGGAGTGTCCTAGTATACATAACAAGCATACTATATTCGTCACAATACCTGAGACGTGACATTAAAGTCTTTTTGTATACTAGGACTGGCTGTTAGCCTGTATAGATGTATTTAGGTATAAGAAAAATTTCATATAACATGACTTTTTAAGCTGGATTGACAAGTTCTGTTGAAATACCTACGTGGTACCTAATACATTGCTCAGAACCGAGACGATTGGAATTAGCTTGATGAGGCCTTCATCCAGCAGTAGTAGATTCATCCAGTTTGATAATGATGATATGGAGCATCTTATAATTACATTATATAATATTTGTATTGATTTATCTATCTGTAACGCAGCGTAGCGCACACATACTATCTCTTTCTGCACAAAAGCAGTCCCACTGCACTGCATAGTAATAATGATAGTGTGATCTGACCCACGTGGTAGCTCTCTCATGCGACTGTCACTCTTGATTAAATTCACGTAGAATATACCGGCTTTATCGAAATAGATACTTACCAATCTATTTTGGTATTCAGATCGATGCGTCCTTTAGCTATTAATATTATAACCCTATATTGCTTTGTGTATTATATTGTTGTTGGCTAAATAGTACAAACATTTTTTGACATGGCTGTGGTAATTTATTATGAAATAGAAATCGCCACAGTTTCTTTAACATTGCCTTATTCCATTTTGTTCTAAGTGCATTATTTTCGTTATTATTTTTTTGATATACGAAGAATCGATATTATAAAAGTCTTCTAAAAAGTTACTAGGTGATAATGTATTATATTATAAGCTGTGATAATCTGAGCTATAATAAATTTTATTATTTATTTGTATATGGTATATTGACAAATTGTTTTAAATAAAACTATATGGATTAAAAATATAGTGATGCAATTCCTTTTTAAGTAATGGATAAAATATTAAATGATACTTTTGCAACATACCTACATATCAATATAATTCAATAAACTAATAAAATGATATGATTTCTATCATTTAAAAATATATAAATGCAGTAAAAGTATGTTTGCCAAAAACAGCGTAGAAAAAACATTGTCGAAAAATTTAATTTACGCAGGTACTATGGATTGCAATACCGGTACATACTTCAAAGCCGGTATCCCAGTATTTTTCGATACCGTAATACCGGTTTTAAAAATCGGACAATACTGATATATTCGGTATTCAAGGTTGAAACAAAATGTATTAATTAACATAAAAGGTTTAATATGACTATTTTGTCTGGTTACGCGATGTCTAGTTTACTTCCGTTGCCCTTCGATGCCTTTGGAAATCAGCAATGGTAGGTGCTTTAAAATATTAATATTTTAAAAACCTTTATATAATATATACATATGCATAAATAGTTCTGTATTTTCCCCCATATATTTTAAAAATGTCAATAGTATTTTCATTCAGTATTGCAATTCCTAGCAAGTACTTATGCTTTTACTTTTTGTACAAGAAGGAAAAAACAATTTCTTTAGATGTTGCAATAATGTAACGACCAAACAGAAGGCGTATTAGAACTCTACCATACGTGTCCTATAATAATATAATCCAATGAAATCAATTCCCATTCTATCAAAGAGAACATCATGCATAGCGTTTCGGTTTAAGGGTTAAGGAGGGGGTGATCTGGACAGGCAAGGGATGGAATTTTGACAGGAGTGCACAACGCCGGATGATGGGGTCGCGAATTTTAAAATAAATTCATGCGGAAAAAAGCACAAGGGGAATATTCCAAATGTTTCAATTATTGTTGGTACGGTCACAATATAGTATGTCAATTTGTTCATTATTTCCAATGTAACTCGATTAAAAAAAACAATTCATAACTCTATCTTAAATAAAACACCCGGTAAGTCATGATTGTAGAGTACATGCGGAATGCATTTCAGGTAACCATTTAATTTTATTTCTTAATTCAAAATGCCACGAACTATTATATTTAACTGCATAATATATATTATTATTTTTGTACATATTTGAAACATAATAAGATAGGTCGTTATTAAACAGTATTTCTTATTAAAAAAAGGAATATAAAACTGATTGAAATTGACAATGTTCTTCTAATCGGATAACTTTGTTAATATTTTTATTGCAGATAATTACGGAAACATTGCAATAGGCCAGGGCGCGCCAAGCAGCGAGGGTGTTAAGGGTGCGAATCACCCGGGTGGCAAGATTCAGCGGGCGGCCAAGGTCCGAAAAAATATTTTAATGATAATAATCAAAAAAAAGGTAATTCATTTATATAAAATGAACTTTAAGGTGAAATAACTTGAACTGAGATTTAAAAAAAAAAAACGTAATGCATTTAAAAGAAAAATATTGATATTTCATTTATGAAAAAATGTCCTGTAACTTCAAAGCAACAATGGAATAACTGAAAATATCCACTGTTGATAATTGACATAAAATCTTACCATTAATATCCGCAAACCACAAGCAAATTACAGTTATACAGAAATGTAATATATAGTTAACGATTTTATTTGTATGAAACAAACATTAAAGTTCAATTATCTTGAAACTAGAATTTAAGATATGTAGCGAATATAGATTTAAAACGATTTATAATATTATAACTCCGAATGTTAAAATATGTCATATTTTTTTGTTTTATGGCAATAAAATAATTATTGTTTCAAAGTTACTACTTGGATTTTTTTATTTGCGCGTCCCTGGCATTATGTATATATTTTTGCGGTTGATATTATTTGATTGAATGAGTTCACACCAGGGAACTCAAAAATAATGGGAACTGAAATACATCAATACAAGGCAGGTAACCGACTCGAGTAAGGAAGAATCCGGGTTAAACTTACACACGTGTCAATAATACGTTTTAGGTCGAATACTGAAAACTGCTCTCGGTTTATGCATTTACGCTCATTTAATGTTGGTGTATTACACACACCATTGCACGTGCATAATGCGTGCTTCATTTTCTTAGGACACTAACACAATCAAAATCCTGCTTCACTACGCGGCGTATTGAATATGGCCTATCGGTATTCTATTTATTATCTGTTCTGTGGTTCACACATACAATCGTGTTGGAATGGTATATTTTTTTTAAAGTTATATTTCTTTTGGCGCGTTTAGTAGAGGGTAAAATTCAGAGCTGCGCGCGCACACCGTTACAAAAGTGCGACATGATGAAGTTAGCCTTAGTTGGATATACCCAACGCGCATGTGCGAATCAGTCAACTGTATACAAACTCAAGATACTCAGTATATTTTATTTTGTTTAATTGTGTAAAAATAATATAATAAATATCATTTTAATTTGATTATGCTTTTTAATCGAAACTTTATTCATTGCAATAAATATCTTTCTTTTATTATTTTATCGTATTTTCTACTTATTTATTTTGTTACACCAAATAACTATAACTTCTAACGCACGTACATAATTTAATTTACATTATTATAGGTATTATATAATAAAAATAATATAAGTTTTCTCTCAGATACTTTATCCCTGGAACTAAGTCCAACGTACTCGTAGATACTGTAGGCATCTGAACTAAATCAATTTGTCGAAACTGTTCGCATCGACCCCATCAAAAGCGACCCGAACGGTGAAGAGGGTTTGCTAAATTGAGTTATGACATTAGCAACAAATTAAATGATTGTTGCGAACCTGACACAAAGGGGGTATTTCCCTGATAAGATGTGTAAATGGCATCGTAGCTTCGTGGTAGTGCGCTTCTATGTTATTTATATTACATGGTAAGAATAAGCGTGCGAATAGGTCACGTGACTGTTTATCTGACAACCGATACATTGCCATACGTGTAATTTTATAGTGTTATAAATATACTTAGTGTAAATGACGGAAGCAGGGGTTAGGGTTTAGATATGTACATGAAATAGCTCAAGGATCTCAGAGCAATAATACAAAATAAAGAGTGTATTATCCGGCTATATGAAGCCGTTTTCTAATTTTACCACGTTTTTATTAGCCCGTACTCTTGTTTGTCTTGGTAGTACAAAATTTTTCTTGTTTGTCCAAGATTTTTAACTAACTTCCCGACTAGCTAGACATTTGAAACTTTTAGAATATATCAGAACACGATGGCAATGCATTCTTTTAATACTTTTGGCCATCTTTAAGCAGAATTGAATTCATTTTCAGTTAATTCTGTTTTGTATGTTTCGGAAAACATTTTGTTAAAAGTAATATTTACTACTCACTATTATTGGTTGCTAAGTGGGTCCTAGCAACTAAATTATTAATATATACGTGCGTTACTATGGAAATCAATATGAAATGTCAAAATGACATTTCTGTATTCTATAATATTTATTCAGTATTTCTATCAAGTACATTGAATTGTCAAGTTTATATGATTCAAAACAAAAACGTGGTATATAAAAAGTTCTTTTTATCTTGTAATTTATTTATTATTAACTTATCTGTGAAACGTTATACCAATAGGTTCCTTCTCAGTACGACTACCAAATTTAAACACATCACAGTTAACCATGTTTTCTACTAAATTAACTAAGCATATTGACCAGTAACTTTATATTTCGCATGAAGATAATACGTGCCTACTACCGTTTTTGCCCAAAGCACATAAGTTAAGCCAATATTTACCGGCTTCACTTCTAGGTTAACCAAGTCCATTCAAATGTCTTCTATCTTACTCTTACAAGTATTGCGAAGACTATACGCGTGCTTTTCTTACTCGCACATACGGTTATTTTTGTCCTCAGTGAAAAGCCTTTTTAGGACGGACAAAAAAACGTTGCAGATTTTTAGCTTAGATCAAATTGACTTTATTATAATTTATGAAAATGATGATTATGATGTAAAAAAAGACGATCGTTAGCAGTGGCAGCTCGACGACTTTCTAGGTGGTGGGGTTTAGTCAATAATTATCAAATATATGTACAAGTATGTACTTACCTACATTCTCATATTATTATAGATACATTATGTACGAAGCTACTTATAATAATATGATTTTATTAATGAGGAAATGTGTAATTTTTCAGAAAAAATAATATTATAGAATAAAATTATTATAGATTTATTGAGTTTTGAACAACAACATACAACGAGCGTTTTTAATCACCTATGGGGTCATTCTATTCGGTTCGGTCCCTAGTATGCGTATAATAACGCTGATGCATTCACATACTTTGTAGAAAGATACCATTATTGAAAGATACTTTGTACCATAGCAACGGGATGGAACTGAGAGACCTCGATCAGCGAAAAATAGACGACATAGCTATCTTAATTTGTACGTAGGTGTCAACGTGCAATAGGGCGTTTAATAAGTTATTTTAATACCGCGTAATCATTATTATGTTATTACATAATTTACAATTATTGCTTTATTTATTTGTTTAATAATAATAAATATTTCTCTAAAATTAAGACCGATAGACTAATTAAATAATTTATTTAATCATTTAATTAGGTAGGTATTTTATGACAATGATAAAAATATCAGACGTTTTTTACGCATTCTCCACATGATAACGATGTGGGGATGGTCCCTATGAACCCTTAAGGTAGAGCCGCCCGTGATTGTTAGCCTTTTTCTCCGAATATTATCTACATTCATGCACATCAGGGAACTCAGAAATAATGGGAGCTGAAATACGTAACGCGTGCGGAGTAACAGGCAACCAATCTCGAGTGTGGAAGAATACGCTCGTCCTTAGTTCTGACAACTGCTCTCGGTTTATGTACTGATGCTCATTCAATATTGATGTATTTAAAAGTTTCAACACATACTATTACACGTCTATAATGTGTGGTTTACTTTTGTACGACACTCACACATTCAAATATCTGCGTCATAATGTAGTGTATTGGGGTATAGCCTGTCGAAATTCTATTTATTAAACTGTTCTGTGATGCACATATTATTTCAGTTGCAAGACTTAAACTCGTAACCACTGGCTATATAAGCGTATATTATTATCTTCACATTCTCAGTTATCACAGTGTCGTAACAACAGTGATGTCCCTAGATAAAATGCCGCCCCTAGGCAGCGCCAAAATGCCGCCTCATTTTTATATACAGTTTTTTTTATCATCCTTTCATGAGTTCAATATCAAAGAAATGTATTTTATGGAAACAATACTAACAAAATATCAGACTAATTATTCGCAAATCTGCACGTGTCGTTTCTGGTCACCAAGGACGTCGAATGGTAACGGAAGTAAACTAGATATCGCAAAACCCGACAAAACCAGTGAGCTGATTTTTTTAATGGAAAGATATTTTCGTTATTACTAAGTTTAGGTAGCTATTTCTATATATTCCAAATGATTTTCCTCAATTTTCCGCCATTTGAGTAACTGCCGCCCCCAAGCGACGCTCAATCTGCCTACCCCCACGGGACGTCACTGCGTAACAACGATTTCAAAACATACATTATTTAATTTATTATATTATTTCTTTTCCTATGAATAACGACAGTCTGGAATCGGTTGTTATAACATGGATAAATTGACCAAAACATAACCGAACAAAAATCCAGAAATTAATTGGAAAACCTTTCCCCATTCCTACGTATCGCGCTTATTTCCACAATCTCTTACTTTGCGATTTCCACTGATTGATTTTGTGGAAGCATAATACTGTGTGTATGGAGTATGTAAGTCAGTACTGGAATAGACGCTTGACCCGTCCGTAATAGGATTAGTTCCACAAAGAGAGGATTATTAGCGGGAGTCCAAAGATTCGGTACTTAGTAAAAGTATTTATTATTGAATTCATTATCACTTTCATGTTTGTTTTAAATCAATCTGATGCCACCAATAACAACAGTATGTACCTAAAACTGTATTTAAAAAAAAATCGTTGTGTGTACTTTTGTACGCGCGTTAGAAGTTATACTTCTTTGGCGTAACAAAACAAAAACAAAACTTGTGATAAACTAGATGCTTTGACTAGCTCTTAATTATCTTGTTAAATTACACACTCAAAAAAAAGTACCGCTTATTGGAGCGCCGTTAGTTTATTTCTATACACTTTAAATTTACTAAATTATATAATGGTTTCTCGTTGTTTTTATTTTTAAAGTACCAACTGTCTGTCTAACGTTTAATCGTTTGTTTACGTAAGGAATTGCAAATGGCCGACAATAATAAATTCGCTGCCTAGGCAACGGAACAACTCTAAGCTATAATACTATACTGTATAATCGTCACGATGCGTAAGGTGGTGCGCTCGGCTGATAACCAAATAATCGGTGGTTCGAATCCAATCGAGTGCATTTTTTTTCGTGTGAAAATATAAATTATGTGTTACATGTCACACGACAAAAATACACACTGATCTGATTTCCAAACACGCCAAAAGAAGTATTACTTCAATAAGTAAATTTTATTTTATTCTTTAGGGTACGAATATGATGACAATTGATAAAATAAGTAAAACTAAGATAATGATATATTTTAAATTTTATACCAAATATATACCCAGGTGAATATAGGTGCCAGGTTTGAATTCTGGGTTTCTAAAATACATAATATATTGTTTTTCGATGTGTGTTTTGTCAGAGTATGGATCTAATAGGTTTAGCAAGTAACCAACATCTATTTCTCGTAAAAACGAAAATCTGTTAATACAAACCTCCACTCTGTAGTGACTCATATGATGTTCTTAGGATCGAAAATGGTTAAAAAATATATAAATTATTTCGATACTCTAGTTATATAGGGAAACAACTCAAAATTTCATGGTTTTGAGTTGATAAAGTCGATGTAGAAAGGTTTTTTTTGTTATAAATAGTTTTTTAATTTTTATATAATACTGTTTAATAATATTTCTTTGTTTCTAAATATCATGTTGTGAACGTCTTGACTTAATAATTTGTTATGTTCACTATTTATGTAATAAAAAAAATTGTAATTGCGCATGGGGATTCATATTTTCGCTTATCCTCACTCTTGCGGCAGGCCGTAACGTAATGCTTTGTCGTCAAAATCGAAATGAAATATAATGATAATTTCTTACCTGTATATAAGCTTTCTACGGACTGATCTCTTGAAGAAGCCGCTACATCCATTGCAGGCGAGGATTCCATAGTGCTTTCCTGAACTCGTGTCGCCGCATACAACGCACACCAACCCTAGAATACAGGAGTATATGATATTCGGTCATATTGTCAGAATTTTGAAAAAAAAAGTTATTTTTAATGAACTTCATAATAGACAAAATTTAAGAATGTAACATTCTTTTATCGAGCATATCGTCGCTGTAGGATTGGTTTGTCGAATAGATCAAATGTCAAATGTTCAGGAGACGAAAAACAAATTTCATTATCCTATATTTAAATATATGGAGGTATTTAAATTGTTGTTTTTACAGCATATGAATGCTGTTTTCATTACAAAGCAATTTAAAGAAAATGATGTTCTGGTCCATTTAGCTACAAAAAATCATTTTGCATTGAAAGATCGATTTCGACAAAAATGGATATTCGACAAACCAATCCTATAGCGACGATATATAATTTGAAAACATCTCATAGAAATATATAAACTAAAAAAGATATTTAAAAAAAAATACGATGCCCAGCGGGACTCGAAACCGCGCCCATGTGCTCCATCAATTATGTTTATAAATAAGTTTTCTAGTGGTTATATATTATCTCTCTGACGTGTTTTTATAATATTATGTTAGTTAATAAAACAATGTTACATTCCTTCAATATTGAGAATTATATGAAAATAATTTATTAAAATATTAGCAAGTGTAAGTATGTTACATTTAAAAATTGGAAAGATCCTGAAATCGGTTAGTAATTAAAATAATATTAATACTTTGGCTTAAAATACAAAAACCGACTGTCAAAATTAAATGCAATACTTTAGAAAGCGTTTCAGAGAGTATTTGTATTGTAAAAACACTAGTTAATTTCGTTGCAATGAGATAGGGTACCTATAGCTAAGTTGGTAGGGCACATTGACGCGAGTTGTTATATATTTATCTGAGGTGTTTTTAAATTACGTAACTTCATAGTACCTATATAAATATACACATGACAAAATCACACGTTAGGTATAAGTTGAACTAAAATAAACAATATTTTGTTTTGAAAAAAATCAATATTTCAAATATTGTTGAAACAGGTGTAAATTAAATCAAGAATATCATAATTTGTGAATTGCAAATTATCTCATGGCCTACAAATGCTACATTTATTTCAACATATTTTCTCCAAACAGAGCTTAGGAAAATATCAAGTAAATATCTTCCGTGTAAAGTTATATTAAAAGACTAAACAGATAATTGTTCATCTTACTATGTTTGTTATAATTTATTATCAACAACATGTAAATTATGAATCCAACTGAGAAAATTAATATCTTTATCCAATAAGTACAGTGGTGCTGAAGATTAAACTGGTATATGTGACATATATTTAAAAAATGATTTAAGATCACCATATTGTATTAAAAAAAAAAAACATGTAGCTGATTATATTTATAACCAATTTATAATACGCATTTTACTTACTAATATTGTACCAAGTATATTATCTGCACATGGTTCAAAATATGTTTTTTTTTATTATTTTATAACAACCATATTATATAATATGTTTCTAATTTTAATATTTTGTTATGATTTGTCGTTTTTAAAACACTGAAAACAATTATTTAATACCACTGGCTGAAGATAATTAATGGATTTTGAAATTAAATTCTATTTCAATTAAAATTTGGACTATTCCATTTGACTCATTTTTGCGTTTTGAGTTTCGGAATCTTAAGCCACTATTACACACTCACCAATGTCAGTGTGCATTTACCATTGGTGATTGTGCATGGTGACTGAACATGCCGAAAGGCGAAACCCGGATCACAAATTAAAATTGTAAAATATTCAGAAACATATAAATATACAATAATTACAGATTGATTCGTTATATTCTTTAAAGTGGTGTATTTTATATAAGTACCAAATAAAAGTTATGTTTCTATTAAAACTGTGATAATGAATTATTTTAAAATATCAGCTCACTTACAGAATAGAAAATTGCTACTACATAATATAGAATTTATGATCGTATCTTCAACTTTTAAGTCATTATGCCAACTTGGTCAACTATGGCATTCGTTTGATCCTCAACAACTCAATTATCAGCTATTTTAATGACGTTTTATCAAACATTTTTAGTTGATAATTCTTGGTGTAAAGACAAATAATAACTGTTTATATTAAATTAAATATAAAAGAAAAATATTATTCAACTCACGTATGTCACAACATTCATATATTATGATCGGTTCAGATTTAACTTTCCATTAAGAAAAAGCCTATCGAGAAATATTATATTCACATCAGTGGTATGCTAGGATACTTAACAAGAGTTAAATAAATACTGATTAATAATGAAGTTCTACTTGACGTAATTAACAACAAAATCAGTGAATAGATAAATAATATATTTTATTTCAATATTAAAAAAATGGCTGCCGTAAATCAAAAAAAAAAGAATCATCAAAATTACAGTGAAACAAACCGAGAGCGCTGTTCTTCTTGCTGGCTGAGTCATGATGCACTCTCCAGTGGGCTGGTGGTGACCTGACTGCTCTCACCAGCTGCCCGCCAATCCCGCCAAGTCCGCCAACATTTCCCATGTTTCCCAGGCTGCCAACATTGCCCATGGACCCCAATGAACCCATTCCGCATAGGCCTAGCGATGGCGGAGAGCCACCAGCTGAATAACAGTCATCTCTTGGGGAACTGTGACCGTCTGAAAAAGAAGAGATAATTTTCATATATGATGTAGTATCATAATATGACCATGATTGAGATGATTGAGAATAATCCCAGGAATTTTCTGGAAAATTTATTTTGTGATAAAAATAATTAAGTGATATTCGGGTTTCGCCTTTCGGCATCTTCAGGCACTTACACTCACCAAAAGGCACATTTACACTGGCAACGAATACAATTAACTCTAACTTATGAAACAAATCAATACAATAAAGTAGGTAAAAACTTATTCACCTACCTATTAAATTAATAAAATACGGATAACAAACAAATTATGAATTGTTGTAGTGTTTTTAAAAAACCCCTTTCCTTATCAATAATAATACACTCAATATAAATAAATAAAATAAAAAAGCCTTTTTATTTCTTACAAACAAAAGTAAGTGACAGTTAATTAACTATATCTAATGAATATATAACCTATGAATATATATATTATGTAAATATATCTATCTATGATTGTATTATCTACTTATTTTCTAGTTTATATAAAATTAATTATTATTATTTTTGTATAATACATATATACCTATAGTAAGATTTTTTATTTTGTATATAATACTATTAGATAATGTTTATAAATTAGCCAAGACGACATCATAAAAACAGCGAGCCCAAATTGGCTACAAATAGCCAAAAACAGAGTCCAGTGGGACTCTTTGGAGGAGGCCTTCACCCGAGGAGGGGTTCTTACAAACCAAACAAACTAATTACATACTTCTGCCTAAATTAATACACTCAATAAGCATATATAAATCGTCAAAACCTAATAATTGATAATACTAAACTCAAGAGGTGTAAAATCGTCTATTCTGGGAATTGGGAATTAATAGAGTTAACTAATGAGATATATCTATGGAAACGACTCAAATGTCGATAGTATTAATATTATAACGTACCTACCTATTATTTTTATTTATCTAACGCTGATGATGAAGACAATACCATTTTGATCATATTATTATGATTACATTCTAATAATATAATAATATTCTCAATGGTTACTGGTTGATATTTACGCATTAGGTATATTGATACTTAACAGGGGTGACAGGGGTTCCCACTTGATCCAAATTGAAAATTAATTCGTCCTCTTTCAAAGAACACTTGCGCCCCTTCTCGTGAGATTAGAGGGTCGCGTACGTGTCGCATAGATCGATTGTTTGCGGCCAATGATGTCTAGATGCCGTTCTGAAAAAATCTAAGTTTACTATGTTCTGTACATAAACGTTGTCAAATACTGTAGAATTATCATTTGTTTGGGATAATATTGCAGTATATTGCCTCCAAATTAGCGTGTCATTTATTCAATTTATATATTATACTTCATATAGAATCCTGAAACTTTTATAAGTAACAAAAAACGCAGAAGTCAATAAGTATCAAGCGATTGAAAAATTTCAAATTGCGTGTGTCTGAAAGTATTCTACATACATAATTTTGAATTATTATAACCGATAGGAAAAATGTTTTTGAAGAAAGTAAGACACCCAGCAGGAATCGAACCTGAATCTCTCGGGTTTTGCACCCATGCACCACTATGCTATAGGCGTCATCCAAATTGAGTTAATATTGGCGATCGGCTTTT
Source organism: Rhyacophila brunnea (assembly GCF_057557595.1). NCBI lineage: Eukaryota > Metazoa > Arthropoda > Insecta > Trichoptera > Rhyacophilidae > Rhyacophila > Rhyacophila brunnea. The sequence goes on along the minus strand of NW_028232806.1, from coordinate 33,519,603 downwards.
GTATTTTAAATTAAAGTGGGTGTTACTTTAATTACTAACCGACGTCACAGATCACTACAAGATTTTTTTTGTTGTAACCTACTTTGATCTTGCTAATAATTTTTAATTAACATTTTCTTTTATTCAACGAATAATTCACAATTTTTCTATTGGTTTTAATATATTTTCTTAGAAGTGTTTTCAAAATTATGTATCTTCAATAATTATTGGAATGTATTCTTATATCTTGTGAATTATTCGTTGAATAAAAAAATAGTTAATGAAAGTATTCTGTTTGGACATAAGATAAACTTACTATTAAGCAGTGGCGAAGGGTTGATGTAGGCTGTTAAGATCCACCTTATACCCTAAGCTTTTACAGCCATTTGAATTTGTTTTCATTAAAATAAGATAACAATTATTTACAGTTGGAGTTGGTTAGTTTTTAAAATTTAATTGAACCAAACTAAGCCATAATAGACAATTAATAGTCAAAAATACTCGTCTATCTATAAAATATCTAAGATTTTGCAATTAAATCACACATAACTTTGGGTATTTATAGATAAACTAATATATTTGTATCTATTATAGTTTGGCTAAGGCAAGGCTTAAGGAATTAAAAAATCCCCCCGATCATGACCGATTCTAATAGGATCATAGGGGCCTCCACAGAGTAGAGGTTTGTAAAAAATATGAACCAACAATAATGTGTAATACGTATTCTTAATAACAAAGTCTTAAGTATGAATGAAAAAGTGTGCACAATTTTGTCGTTTCACCCAAAGTATACCAAAACTATTATGGTTTAGCTTAGGCAGGGGTTAATTTATGTTATAAATTTAACCAACGCCGTCTGTAAATTGTAATCTTAGTTCAATAAAAACAAATACGTATGACTTACAAAGTTAAATGTGCACTATTTATATATGGTGGATCTTAACAGCCCACCTCCACCCTTCGCTACTGCTCTTAAGTAAGTATATATGAATTCATAAAATGTAGATATATTTATTTTTAATATTAGTAAAAAAAAAATACTAAATCTACAGTATGATAAAAAAAAATTCGCTTCGTTACTGGGCAGGTAATGCGTATAGTACACTAATTCAATACGACAGCGCTAATACAATAAAGCCAAAATTGCGACAATCGAAGTGAAAATCAGAGTTAGAGAGAGGCACGTAAAAATATAAATAAAAAGAACACTTTACAAATTTTGAAGAGCGACGCTTTTCCCGCGCAAAATTGTCGCCGCGGCGCCAATTAGATAAATCGAATCATCGGATTGCGCCGATTCACTTTGCCAGTATTGCCGTCTCGCTCTTTCTGAGTGGGATCCAAATAGGCAGAGGAGTTTTGAAATATTCAACGCGAGGGTAAATTTTTAATCTATTGACTAGCCATTACTATTATTAATACAAATACATAATAATATAAACGGTTACATGTAAATTGTACGTAAAACATTTCACCGTGGCACAGTTCGCCATGAGATTTTTTATCGAAAAGAGATGACCATATACTATACGGTCATCTCTATAGCACCGAGATAGATTCAATATGAACATAATTCAGTTTTCATAGCTGATTTTGGCAAAATTCATGAATTCATAAATGCAAACCTATCCTAACCTAAAAAATAATCCAGTAAATCTTGTAAAGTTGTTGTTAAATTTAATAAAACGCAAGTTTTTTTTGTAGTACTTATTCCACTTTTAATCAATAAATTAGGACCGGTTTCGTCCTGTTATCTTGTAAAGTGTAAACTGGCAAGAACCGTGTTTTATTTAGATACGATTTTTATGTCAGTACTATTATGTACTACTAGTATATATTAAGCGTACGGTGTTCAACCAATATGTGCTACCCATGCTCACGTATGGCTGCGAGACGTGGACCATAAACACGAGAGATGTCCAAAGGCTAAGAGACGCACAGCGAGGCATGGAGAGGTGTATGTTGGGCATCACGCGAAAGGACCGTAAAAGAAACGAATGGATTAGGAAGCAGACAGGAGTACGCGATGTAATAAACGTTGCCAAATAGCTGAAATGGAGATGGGCTAGGCACATTGCTCGCCGAAAGGACGGCCGCTGGACAAATGCGGACATCCAGTGGTAGCCAAGGGGCACGAAACGCTCACAGAGTCGCCCTAAAATCCGCTGGATTGACGAACTGGTAAAGTTCGGCGGAAATAGGTGGCAGCGAACGACACAGGACCAAGATAGTTGGAAGAAGCTTGGGAAGGCCTTCATCCAGTAGTGGATTGTCCCCAGCTGATGATGATGATGACTATTGTACGACCCAAAGATGTTGAACGATCTTTAATATACGGCCATATAATATTTCCCACACACCAACCCGTCTGGACAGCGTGGTGTGTTATGTCCAAAACCTTCATATGAAAACAAAAACTTCTAGAACCCGGCCCTCATTCTCCGGAGGCCAACCTGATACTGATCACGGCAGCGATCAGCGAAGGAAGGCAGAGGGTGCTAAAAATCCCCGGAGACCCGGAAAAGGCTGCCAACAGATGACCATTGCTACATATAACGCAAGAACATTGTCCAGCGATGCCAAACTTGTAGAGTTTCAAGAAGAGCTCCGGAATATCCACTGGGATGTTGTCGGACTCAGCGAAGTAAGGCGTAAAGGTGAGAGTATTATTACTTTACAAAGCGGACATGTGCTGTACTCCAAAGGAACCGATGAAGGACGCACGAGCGGTGTTGGATTTGTTGTCAACAAAGCCTGGAGGGACCGCATAGTCGAGTTCAACTGCATTTCTGACAGGGTCGCAAGCGTGATACTTAAAATCAATGCTAGGTACCGCATTCAGATTTTGCAAGTATATGCTCCGACACAGAGCTATCCTGATGAAAAAGTGGAAGAGTTTTACGAGGAAATAACATCCTTGAAAAATAAAAGTAAATGCCACTTCAACATCATAATGGGAGATTTCAATGCACGTATTGGATCATACCAAAGAGATGACGTAGCGGTCGGACATTTCGGACATGGCTCAAGGGATGGTAGAGGGGACATGCTTGTGGAGTTTGCTGAAACCAACAATCTTCACATCATGAATTCCTTTTTTCAACATAAACCTACACGTAAATGGACGTGGAGAAGCCCGACAGGAAGGACCAGCGAAATCGATTACATCCTCACTGACAGAAAATATACATTTTTAAACTGTAAGGTGATCAATCAGTTTAACACCGGCAGTGATCACCGGATGGTGAGATGTAAGATAAGATTGAACGTCAAATCAGAAAGATCCAAACTGCAGAAGAAGTCAAATGCTCGCGTATACCTGCAGAACAATACTGAATTCCAAAATGAACTCAAAAATGCACTATCGGCTTTCTTAGATGAGAACGAAACCGTTTCCCTATCCAACGCGGAGGATATAACGAATATTATTCTACAATGTGCAGAAAAAACAGGCGTAAAAAGCTCAGAAGTTACACCTTCCACCAAGCTTTCGAAGGCAACATTGAATCTTATGGAGCAGAGAAGGAAAACCAAGAGCGATAGACAGGCGCAAAACGATATGGAGTTTTCATCACTTTGCAAAACCCTCCGAAGGAAGATTAGAGAAGACCTTCGTAAATTCAATGTAAACCTCATACAAGCAATTGTGAAAGCAGGCAGAAGTTTAAACAAAAACAAGCAATGCTTGTCGATAGGAAAACGTCAAATCACAGCACTAAAAGCAAAAGATGGTTCTATCGTCAGAAATTGGGAACACTTGTTAAGCCGAGTTGAAGAGTTCTACAGCGATCTCTACAGTGATGACACTGACAATACGACTATAGACTTAGATCTTCAGAGAAATGGAAATTCGGAAGACCATACTCCCGAAATTACATCCTGGGAAGTAACCCATGCTTTAAATTACATGAAAAGTGGGAAAGCCCCCGGGGAAGACGGTTTAACGATAGATATCCTCAAAAAAGCAGGAAAGGATGCAAATGAAGTACTTGCACAATTGTTCACAGCCTGCATATGCAAAGAGGATGTCCCAGAGGTATGGAAAAATGCCAGCATTGTCATTCTTCACAAAAAAGGTGACAGAGAAGACCTAGCAAATTATCGTCCAATAAGTCTACTCCCTATTCTCTACAAGACGTTCACAAAAATTCTCTCAAACCGTCTGCAAAATGTACTAGACGAGAACCAACCGAGAGAACAAGCCGGATTTAGAGGAGGATACAGCACTATGGACCATATCCAAGTCGTCAGAGAAATCATAGAGCGGTACCAGGAATACAAACTGCCACTATGCATGGGTTTTATAGACTATGAGAAGGCGTTTGATTCGATAAAGAAATGTTCAATACTCGACGCACTCAGAAAACAAGGAATCCCTGGACGCTATATAAATATTTTCAATAATATATACAGTAGCGCAACAGCATCTGTAAATCTCCATAAACCATCGCGCAGATTTCCTATCAGCAAAGGAGTCCGACAAGGTGATACAATCTCACCTAAACTATTTACAGCTACCCTTGAAGACTTATTCAGGCAACTTGACTGGAATGACAAAGGGATCCCCATAAATGGAGAATACCTGAGTCATCTGCGCTTTGCCGATGACATAGTAATTTTCTCGCAAGACTCAGAAGACCTCCAAAGCAGAATGCAGGAACTCGCTGAAGTAAGCAACAAAGTAGGTTTGAAAATAAATGTAACAAAGACGAAAGTCATGTTCAACTGCTTTGCAGGCCAAAAAGAGATCCTCATCAATGGCACTCAGCTCGAACAGGTGAAAAGCTACATCTATCTGGGACAACAAGTATCTATAGATGGATGTATATTTGATGAAATTGTTCGCAGAGTAAAGCTAGGCTGGAGTGCTTTTGGCCGCCTGAATAATGTCTTCAAAAGTGACCTTCCACTGTGCCTAAAGCGCAAAGTGTTCAACCAGTGTGTGCTTCCCGTGATGACATATGCGTGTGAAACATGGACCCTAAGTAAAAGAGAGATCCAGAAACTTAGAGTAGCACAACGTGGTATGGAGAGGTGCATGCTGGGCATAACGCGAAAGGACAAAAAGAGGAATGAGTGGATAAGGAAGCAGACAAGGGTTTGCGATGTAATAGAGTTTATTAAAAGCCTTAAATGGAGATGGGCTGGACACATAGCTCGAAGAAGAGACAATCGTTGGACAAATCTAGTCATCCAGTGGTATCCAAGAAGTACAAAACGTCCACAAGGTAGACCTAGAGGCCGCTGGATCGATGAAATGATAAAGTTCTGCGGAAGTACGTGGCAACGCAATGCACAGGACCGAGAGAAGTGGAAGCAACTTGAAGAGGCCTTCATCCAGCAGTGGATAGATTCAGGCTGATGATGATGATGATGATGATAATATTTCCGATACAACATTTCACGGTGAGGTACATGTAGGTAACTAGCGTTCCGCAATGGACGAGTAGTAACTTATACGTTTGTCAGGACATGAGTGTCCCATTATACAACCAACACAAATTTACGAGAATAAAAATGTAGGAGGTTGATAAATATTATGTTTCAAATAACCATTCTTCTTTCGTTCGTAAACATCTTCTTATCATTGCTTTCGTGATGTGACAACAATTAATTATAACGATTTCTTTCTCAAGTGCAAGTATATATTTTTGAGGTTATACTTCTTTTGGAGCGTTTGGGAAAACAGATCAGAGTGTATTTTTGGCGTGTGACGGAAGTTGCGCGCGCTGATGCAACACAATTTATTATTATGATTATTCATTAAGATTTGAGGCTATATTTATGTAGTACTATTTATGAGTAAAATTATATATCAATAAATAAATAAATTTTGTGAATATTGAGTTGGTAAATAATTCAAACACTGGTATGTTGTAAATTTACAATATTTAGACACTTCATACATAAAAATACATATTTTTACAGTTTAGGACACTATTTGTCGTATATCCCATGTCAATTTATTTATTAGCGGTTTATAATAATTGAAAACAATTATAATTATTATGTTTCATCACAAAAGCCAATATCACGTTTCAGTTAAACCATTAAATTGGCTACATTTTATTTTTGATTTGTAATGAATTATTATTGTTAATGAAAATAGTTGTACAGTCATCTGTTTAAGCAAAAATGGTCGAAATAGCGGTTTGCTAAATTTTTCAAACACAGGTTTTGAGATTTTTTTTTCCAAAGTAGGTACATTCAGCAATAATATTTTGGTTTTTTATTTTTTGTTTTATAAGAGTGATATGTATTAAGGGTACGTAAATAGGATCATAATCCTGCCGGCTATTCTTTTTATATATTTCATCAACGGAACTTGTCAGCGACATCTCTTTCTGTTTTGACATTTTTGGGCCCGCCCTCTTCTTTCTTTTCTGCCGGCCAGTGTGATATGGTGTGGCCACACCAATAGACGGGTTCGGTGTTAGAAATACAATATGATGGTGATGTTTTATTTAAACATAATAAGAGAAAGAAGTATAACTTCTAACGCGTGTACATAAGTACACACACCGATTTTTTAATGTATTGGCTTAGAAATTTACCATAGAGTTTTTGAACAAACAAACAAAAAAAATGGCATGGAAATACCTTTTGTCATTTGGTGGCAGACTTGCTTCGACTGCATAATTAGTCCATTTTACAGAGGTAATTATAGCGGACATATTTAAATTAATAATGGCATCAGTAATTTATTTTATAAGCGCGTAGTCATGTCGAAAGAATAAAAGAAAATTTGAATATTTTAATATATTACAAAATTTCTATGAATAGAAGATAAATATTGTTTAGTTATCGAATATTCCAAAGTTTTTGAAAATGTCAAACAAAACATAATTTGACATCAAAATCCTGATAAAAAATAAATGATAAATAATAATAAATTATATTTAACTACTTTTGTTATAAATATTTTTTTGAACGCTACTGAAATAGAATCATGTTCTCTCTTTCACGCATTCGACACTGTGCGTCCTAATTCTGTGATGTGATTGCGTGCACCCCGCTACGGCTCTTCGGTGCTACGAGCTACCCTCTACGGTTGGCGTAGACCCGCTTGACGTAGACGTGACTGACGAGCGAATGACGCCTTTACGATATAATGGATACTCAGGGGTGTATTCAAAAGATATTTAATCAATCACAAATTTTTTATCGTATAATTATTGAGGATATCCATACATACTCACGATGGCTACAAACATTGTAGAGTGCCTACCTCTGAAGCCGTAGGTCGTGAGTTTGATTCGGTGGTTGAGAGAAACGCAAATTACTATCTTTTTGAATATTGTACTGAGTGTCATGGCACCCACAAGGGGGGGGGCTGACAGGGCTCTAGCCTGGGGGCCCGGGCTCATGGAGGGCCTGGCGTGGCGAATTAGTCAAATAAGTGAGATAAACACAAATGACAAATTTTCTCTAATATTAAAAAAAAGTCGCCTGCGGCGCTATTTTCCTTTATTATTGTTTATATTTTAAAATATGTGGTTGTGCAATGTAATTTTTAATTGTGTCATTACGTGATAACTCCATTATTCAAGTGGATTTAAGTATTAAAAAGACCCTTAATTTTACCATGAACACCATTTGGAAAACGCTAATGTAAAGCATCACACTGCCTTTAACCTTGGCGATAGGTAGGGAGCCCGACAAAGATCTTAGCCTTGGGTCCCGCTTCAGGATGTGGGGGCCATGCTGAGGATTGATAAATTTATTATTAACTTGAGCAGTAATGCGATCATACTGAAGCTCGATTCGATATAAATAAAATAAAATCAAGTTATCTACGTTTTTGTTTTATAGAATAATCGATGTTTATTAAAGTCAATAAAAAGTAAATATTATCAAAAAAATACTACATCACATACTCCGTATTCTACTGATACATACCGCTAGTAACACTACGATCCCCTTAATAAGATGAATGAGATGATTGGGCAATGTACACAGGATGGACGAGTCACGCATGACAAAGAAATCGACATTCAGTATGAAGCGAAGATTAGAGGTGATTTCGAGAATTATCGAGTCTAGCCAGACCCCCATGGGTTGTAGCAGTAAGTAAATGAAGTTTGCACAGTAAATTACACTACTCATTTTTAACCAGAGCATGTTAATCCAACACAAAGTGGAGGTTATATTACAGACTTCTTATATGAGTAATCATTCGCCCAATACATGGTATATTTGCGTTGAACAATACACCGTGCATTTTTTTCTAAGTGCGGAATGAAACCCGCAACCCACTGCTTCATAAACGACTTATCTGTAACTTGACCACCATAGGTGTAATATAATATGCAATATAAAAGTTGCATAGAGTCATAACTAACATATTCAAAAAATCAAGTTTTGAGATAATCGCAAAAAACTACCAGAGCACTGTTTTTTGTAATTAGAAGAAAAGTCTTCAACTTCCTTGAATATTAATAAGTGAGTCAGTCGATTTACATTATTTTTAATATCTATAATACTCCAAAGGCTGCAGATACACATCACACTATGAGAAATAGAAGCTCTCTGGTTGGTTAGAAAGGCCTTGATGACAGAACTCACGTTATTATTCATTGAAAAATGTGAGTTACACCAACAATCAACTTTGTCAAGCAATTTCACATGGCTTAGGTTTAAAGTGACTTTTGATAGCCAATTATTTTTCTTTATAGGTATAGGATAATGCCTTTAGAATCATTTACCTACTAAACTAAAAAATTATAAAATTGCAAAATGTGAGTTATGATACTAGGCGACTCATAATATGATTCGGCACTAACATAAAACGAAAGTCGGTTTATAAGTTAGTTTCTGATGAAAGATAGGTAACTTCTTGTATAAAATTATTTAGGTAGGTGCTTTGTAAGAATAATTAGGCCCCTGTTTAATTTAAGTCTTAATACATTTTTTCAAAATTATACACCCCTGTATACTTCAATAAAAATAATCTGGCAGAATTTACTTTATAATATTATTTTTTTTATAATTCACAAAGCGCGCAAACAATTTATTTTTCTGCGAATCCATCCTCGCAATCAAATAATAATAATTGAATGGCCACGTTCCAATCGAAGCGCCCTCCATCGACCAACTGCCGAAATTCCTATGCTGAGGTGCCCGACTCGCTCTGAATACTAATCTAAGGATAACAGATAAAGGTCCTCAGATTCACTCCAAGTCAAACAGGCATCATCAACCAACACCTACGTTTTATATGTCAATGCAATGCATACAAAACGATAGAAAAACATGTTTTCTTGTCACTCATTACAGGGTTACAAGCGAGATAAAATAATACATGTTTAATAATTATTATTAATGTCGTGTCCGGAAACTTGTACGTATGCAGTTCGCCGTATTATACTTTACTGTAAAATGTTGTATCGGAAATATTTATTTATTTATTTAAGAAAACAAAATATTGTGGACATAACAATTCAATACGTACACAACATGAGATTTACTTTATAACAAATATTAACCTCACAAGAGAGACGAGAATATAGAAAATAATAATAATAATAACAAAAACAACATACAGTACAATTTAATACAGAAAAAGGAAATTTTGAAAACAAAAATCATACAATTTTATACAGAAATATTTACAAGATAGAAAGAACTTTTTATATACTTACAACGTTTTTAAATTTTCTGTTGAATCATATAAACTTGACTTGACTAGCTTAAACGATCAAAAAAATTTGTACTTGATAGAAATACTGAATAATGAAATGTCATTTCATATTGATTTCCATAGTAACGCACGTATATATTATTAATAATTTAGTTGCTAGGACCCTCTAGCAACCAATAATGGTATCGAAATAACTTTTCATACAAAACAGAATTAACTAAAAATGAATTCAATTATACTTAAAGATGGCTAAAAGTATTAAAAAATGCATTGGCGTCGTGTTCTGATATATTCTAAAAGTTTCAAATGTTTATCTACTCGGGAAGTTAGTTAAAAATCGATTGCAAGATTTGTACCGGACAAATAAGATTACGACCTAAGAGAAACGTTGTAAAAAATAAAGTTTTACAAAAAAATGCAAAGTACCTACATCATTGAAAATGTCCATGTCTTTAGAGAGCGCATTCACTAATCTTGCACGTAGGTATATTAAAAACTGTCCAACCTCTTTGGGTCGTATAGCACTTACTGACATAAAATTAATGGTTAAATAAAACACGGTTTTTGTTTGTTTCCACTTAACAGAAAGCCACCAGCAAACAAAGGTTAGGTTAGGTTAAGTTTTCATTCTTGAATTCATAAATTTTGCCATAATCAGTTATGAAAATTGAATTAATGTTCATTTTGAATCTAATAAAATTGGATACCGTATAGTACACGGTCATCTCTTTCCGATAGAAAGCTCACGGCGAACTGTGCCACGGTGAAATGTTTTACATACAATTTACATGTAACCAATTACTTTTTTAATAAAATTGATCGGATATCAAAACTGAGATGGGATGCTTGTAAATATTCATTCACGTCGCCCTAATTAAAAATGTATTAATTTGTAAGAGTTTTGAATTTTTTTTAGCTTTTCCGATCTGTTAATCGAATCTTTTTATTTTATCTTTCTATCATAGTCAGACATGCAAACTTTTTTCTACCCGTCAATGTGCAGAACTAGTACTATTTTTCCACTTATCAACAGTTCCAACAAAATATGGTACCTATATACAAATTTCAAAATAAAGTAGAAATATAAATGATCGAAAGAATAATATTGTGAAAGGATCAACGCGAAAAGAAAAGGCTGTATTTTGAAGCGAATTAAAAATATATATTAAATTATTAATTTAATGATAAAACAAAACACCGAACCACACAAAGTTATCATTCTGGTTATGCATTAACGGATTAAATTAGTATTGCATTTTTTGAGCAAACTGTATGACTGCGATGCACATTTTCAATACCACTAATGTATTTAGTGGGTAACCGGACAAAACAGAACAGCCAGAAGAAAAATGATACATAAATTTTTGTGGAATTTATTTAGGTTAGGTTAGGTTAGGTCATTATTTTGTTGTACCTAGTCACCCAATCATTTTAAACATATTATATTGATTAAGATGAGATATCCTAAGCTTGCCGGCAAAGTCCCGTTTATTTGAGGCTTTCTAGCGATGGGAATGCAAACATTTGATTTGTATGGTGTATTGAAAATCTGTGCTATCAAAAATCTATCAACATAATAGAGATAGGACAATTTTAATATTAAATTTATATTTTTCCTGAAAGGTCATAGTTATATTTATCGTAACGCAGAGAAAGGTAAAGGGCAGCCGAGGCGCAGCAAAAAAAGATTCTTTTGTTTATGCAACTTCTGTAAGTTACTAATTAATGCTCTGATATGACTGACTAAGGATAAGGAGATGTACTGAAAATCGCTTGCCTACCTTTGATAGAAGATGGCACCATACAAAAAGCAGGATCGAATTGATTTCCGATTATTATACATATTAATTCGCACCATCGCAACTAAACTGCCACAATCCAAAAAACGTCAAACAGAGAAAATCAGCTTTGAAGTTTTTACTTTTCGCATTTTTGTAATGTGTTTTTGAAATATGTTTAGATATTGAATGAAGTTTTGACTTGAATTTGATGACTTAGAGATATGAAATTTTCAGTACATATACTATGAACGATAGACAATTAAACGTAGTAATTAACTCAAAACACGTAAATTTGGACTTGTGGCGGTTCAGTTGCGAGGGTGCGATATATACAACAAATAAAAAATATGTATCTAGTATACAAATGCCTTATTGATGATAAATCGACCCAATATTATCTTTTCTGTATTTCAAAAATCAATATTATATTACAATAAAATTATATGGCGTATTGGTCAAAGTGCTTTAATGAAAAAATAATGTAGAAAATAATATTCCAGCCAGTCTGTACGTATTCAAAAAATATTATGAAAGTAAAAAAAATTGACCCCTCGTAGCATTACGGATCTCTAATACTTTTTCTTTTGACTCTCCGCCGTGAGATCCCTTAATCCGGGCCTGATTAATTTCCTGTCCCCGAACGGTGCGCAGGGCCACTGGGGAATATAAATAAGAAAAATAAAAATCCTTCCTGGCATTTAGACCGGGACATTATTTTTCTGCGAAATATAGACCGTCTATTGTAATGATTCCGGACACTAGAACATTCACATCCATTTGTGAACAGCTAAAAACATTCTCCCTATAGCCTATTTTTTCCGTGGGTTTTCTTCATTATATAACTGCAAATACGGTCCAATTTACAACTCCAAACTTATTTTCCATGCCTTCTCGGGCGTTTTGTGAGTTTTCAGTTTTAGATCACATAGCCGCCCTCGCAGTCCATTGCGAAGACGATGTCCTATCATTCGGGCGCTCCGTGTTCGATCCGGTGAGGTTAATATATTTATGTTTTTTTTTTCAAAATTTGGGTGTTTTTAATAATTGCAATATGAGCTAACCAAAATTATGTATTTTAAACTTTAAAAAATATTATGTAATGATGTTTTTTGTAGATTAGATAATTTTATTGTCTTTGATCTGTTAAACACTTAATTCATTTTACAGATGAGAGAAAAACTGCTTATAATTACAAAAATTAAGGTAGGCCGTTTCTGAACTTGATTTGTCTAAGCTAAAGAATAGGTATAAGGGGGTCCGTTATCATCGAGTGTTTTTTTTCTAGATTTCCTTTCAAGGAGGTATCAGCGCTCGAAATAGAAAATTACACAAACCGGAGCGCTCAATAATTTTACGAAAATATTAAAATATACATTTTTTCCCACGAGACGGAGCAATACTTTTGGGGATTTCATAAACTGGAACGGCGTTCCGGTGCGCTCCGGTCTATTTTGAGTCCTGCGTAGTATATAGAATATGCTCTACCAAACTATTGTCACATTCTTTCAAAAAAATAATAGCCCATCAACACTACACATGATGAATTATTTTGCATGTACATGGTAATTATTAAGTTATCGTCTTTTATGAGTTAATGACATTATTTAATGTGAAAATGTTTTTCACATTTGATAATATATAACTAATATTATTAAATAGCGAGTTATTTGTGATATTTGTAAGTATGAATAAAATTCAGATGTGGTATAACAGTGCGTTTGTAAATCCAATAGACTTTATTATATTATTTCTATACCTTTTTTAGATTGTTTTTGAACCCGGAAACACTAGATGAAACAGAGTCTATAAATGGACTTAAATAGAAAAGAAAAACATTGTTTCCGATTGTATGAAAGAAGTTTTTAATTCTTTATATTATTTCATTCATTGTTTTGTTGTATTGAAAGCAAAAGGGAGTTTTAATCAATTCTTTGGAGCTTTGTCTAAAATTGAATTAAATAAAATCTGTCACAATGCGAATAAAATAATGTCACCGAATTTGGGAAGCCTTTAACATGCGGTGATTTTAAAAACAAATATTGTATCCTAATTGACCGAATTTCTAACGTGTTACAGGTTTGTATTAACACTCTTTCCAATAGAGGTGGAAAACGATGTATATACCTGTTTGAAGAATCAGTTAAGGACATTATGACCCAATCAGAAATTAATAAAATAATCCTTTCACTAGGTGAATCCCTTATCGAAATTTTAAAATCGATAATCACTTAGTAGAAGTAGAGGGTCCTTTTAAATGTAACGCAAAAAATAGTATTTTGAAACAGTTTCATAAACATACCTACCTATCGACTGTTGAAAGGAAAAAAGACGTAACCCACGTCAAGTTTTACAGGAGGCACAAAATCGTTTTTGATATTATGGTTTTCGATCAAAGTTAAAATATACATACAATAGACAAAAATCCTATGTGCATAACGTTCTATGTTCCCAATCTGATATTTTTTATTATGGTAAGAGAAAAATCAATATGAATGATCCCACTTCACTTCATTCTTATTTTTTTCTCTTTCTTTATTCTTATTTTGCAGGGTTTAATTGAATTTTAAAAATTATCCAGTACCATCTGTAAATTGTAGTTTTAGTTCAATAAAAACAAATAGGTACGTATGACTAACAAAGTTTAATGTGCACTATTTATGGCGGTTCTTAACAGCCTACCTCCACCCTTCGCTACTGATGTACAGTGACATCCTGTGAGGGTAGGTAGGTCATGCTTCGCATAGAGGTGGCACACAATAAAGAACGGAAAATGAAGGAACGAATACAAATATTACAACGGATATGAGCTGTTGCGGTCAAGTATCGATATCTTTGTTTAAAAAATAATCGAAGCATCAAAAATCTTGAAAACATAACTATTGTTGTATTGTTATACCCATTGTAATAGGTACATATTGTTATATCACCTTATTGCACAGGATTTTTTTAAACAGAGGTGCCTCCAAATCTGTTAGCATCACAAACCTTTAAAAACCTAAAATCACACGCACATAAGAATTTTTCTACTGAGCAGAAATACAATACTTACTCTCTCAGTAATCCGCCACCCCACAAACCAGATAAGTGTCCAATAAGTGAAAGCGGCGGATTATTCCGACCATGTCCGATCCTAATAGGATCATATGGGCCTTCACAGAGTAGAGGTTTGTATTAACAGATTTTTGTTTTTTTTACGAGAAATGGATGTCAGCCACTTGCTCAACCTATTAGGTCCATACCCTGACTCACACACACAAATTGAAAAACAATATGTGTACTTGCTAGACCCAGGATTCGAACCTGAGACCCACGGCGTGATAGTCCAACGCTTAAGCCGCGTGATTACAGTGCATTTTTCTCCCAGGTACATTACTTTTTTCGCGATTGACGTACCTTTTACGAAAGAGATTTTGTGCTTTCAACTCGTGCGAATTATAGTAGTTGTCGAATAATCGAGCGGCAAATTACTGAGAGTATGCTGCAGTGTGATTATCTTATTTCAATGAAAACAAATACGTATGTCTGACAAAGTTTATTGTGCACTATTTATGGCGAATCTTAACAGCCTACCTCCACCCTTCGCCACTGCTGTACATACATAAACTACTATAAGGCATTTGCGTAGATCATAGAGTATTGTTATTATAAAATCATTTATGAAAAGTAATATTTTTTGACCGAAGTGTATATTTAAGCAACGGTATAGCGTCGGTTGGAAAATCGCCGTCGCTGTCACCGTCGCCGTCGGTACAAACGACGCTGCAATGTTGCGATAGAACACATTTTCATAAATAATGTTATATTACGTTTTATAGAAACTATAACCTTTCTTACTTGACAAGTAATACACTTAGGTGGGTACACAATCACTGAGTTATAGAAAAAATAAAAATATTTCTTATATCCTACATAGTACAATGATATTTTACCTCGTTTTTCTTAGCTCGTAATCTTGTTTGTCCGGTGGTTATTTATCCAGTAAAAATATTGCAATCAATTTTTAACTAACTTCCTGACTAGCTAGACATTTGAAACTTTTAGAATATAACAGAACACGATGCCATTGCATCATTTTAATACTTTTAGCCATCTTTAAGTAGAATTGAATTCATTTTATGTTAATTCTGTTTTGTATGAAAAAATATTTCAGAAGAAATCCGTAATCTAATCCACTATTATTGGTTGCTAAGGAGGTGGTCCTAGCAACTAAATTATTAACATATACGTGCGTTACTATGGAAATCAAAATGACATTTCAGTATTCTATATTTGTTTGTTGCAAAATAGCAAAAATAATGAAATGTTGACAATTTCCTTATTTTTTCTAAATTATTAATACATAGATTTGTCAAGTTTATATGATTCAACAGAAAATTTAAAAACGTGGTATATAAAAAGTTCTTTTTATCTTGTAATTATTTTCTACTTGGTTAACAAGTAAGAAGGTAGTTTAAAAAAGGCAAAATCTTTAGTTTGCACTATTTATAGTGAATCTTAACAACCTACATCCACCCTTCGCCATTGATATAAATATATATTATGCATTTCAATAAAACAAAAATATTGCTAAAGAATGTTAAAAAAACACGCATCCGCACAATTTCACATTGGATCAAATGCAGTGGGCATGATGCATACAAAATATCCCTGTACAGTAAATAACATTACTCTCCCAAAACAAAAATATTTTCTCCTTACGAAAATATTATAAACTGCAATTTCTGTTTAAATATTCGGGGCGCGTCGGTGGAAAGATTTGTCAGTATGTTGTGCTTAGACTGTCGGTCAAATACAAAACCCCTATCTCTCATCTACTATTAGGTATATATTATATGTAGGGATTGCAATACCGGTATTTCCAGTATTCATCAATACCAAAATACCGGTTTTAAAAATACAAAATACCGGAATTTTCGGTATTAAAAAGCACACCATGTTTTTGAAAATGATTTTTTAGTTATGTGCTGCTAAAATGCAAATATATTGAGTGAATCCAATAGAGGTGAAAAAATAAGTAATTGTCACGATGAATTATCATAATATTTTTTCTAAATAGAAAACATCCGTGACGAAAATGTTCAATTATTCTACATTGATGACTGTACTGTACAAGTGTTGAATTTAAGAAGCTTTTCCTGCAGCCGGACTTATTTGCACTTGATGAACTTTTGAGGGCTTTAATTAAAATTATCAATATTTTCAAATTATTTGTAAAAAATCTCTAGTTCTACAATAATTTTGATCAATACATATTTTTTAATGTCAACATAATAAATGTAGGTATGTAGGTTTTTGCATATTTATTGATAAGCACCTACTTCTGTTTTTCGATGTTTAAAAAATACCGGTATTCAATAAGAAATACCGAAAAACTAGTATTGACGTTTTATTTGGTATTGCAATCCCTAATTATATGGGCAATGTTTTTCTTTTCTTAATACTATGTGATTTTCATGTCCCGCTGTGAACGTCTTGAGTTAGCAACTTGTAAGATTCATTTGGTACTTATATGTTAATAAATATATTTTTTATTCAACAAATAATTCACAAGATTTGAGAATGTACATATTTTTATTGAGCACACGTCGACTTAATTTGTGAAGCTCCCCAAGATCTAAAAACTATTAAGTAGCGTATAAAACGCACGTGGCTCAGTTGGTTAACTTTATTGGCATGAATTCAGTCCGAATTCAACCTAATAGTCAAAAATATTCGTTTATCTATAAAATATTTAAAATTATGCCATGCAACCATACATCATTTTTTGTATTTTTAATTGATAGAAGAATTTTATTTAATATATCGAATGTTGACCCATTAGGTATGGAATGATTTCTTTGAAGGGAAAAAACTTTACCGAATTATGTAAAAATAAAATTCTGGGTTCAGTACCTACATAGAATTTATGTATTTATAGCTTCAAGCTTGGCAATGACAAAATAAACATTACACTATGATTATATTTTGGTATAGGCAGGGTTTAATACAATCACTGCTGACCTGTTAATTAATTAATTAATTTATAATTACCACATTTAAATATCATGTTAATTATATCTAATGGCCAGGTAACCTAAACGCGCCAGTCGCAGTGTCGGCACTTAATGAGTTAATGGATTAAAAAAAACTAACTAACACAATCTGTAATAACATGTATTATTTTTGTCAGATCGCCAATAGCATACCTAAACTATTATTGTTTGCTTTAGACAGAGTTTAATTGAATTTTAAAAACTAACCAGCACCATGCGAAAATTGTATTCTTTGTTCCATAAAAACAAATACGTATGACTAGAAAAGTTTAGTATGCACTATTTATGTCAAATCTTAACAGCCAACCTCCACCACTCGCCACTGCTATAAACTAGTTGACCAGTTGACTGGTTAACTCATTGACTTGATACCGGTTAAAAAGACGATCCTGACTAATATTAAAATAAGTAGAACAAGTACTATATTTTAATTAGTATAACTTCGACTGCTTAATCTACAAACCGGCTAACTCCATTTGGGCAAATTTTTCAAGAAGGAGAAAACTTAATAATTTAACTATCGAGCGGAATTTAACTATTCCAAATTTGAATTATGAATAATTAATACACTATTTTAGCTTCTATTTTATATATAAAGGAAATTTATATAAAGAGCATAGTTGTTCTTAGTTTATAAAGAAATTCCACCAAGATCATTTTGGTTAAAAGTGAAGTTAGCTGGTTTGCAGATTAAACAGTCGATTTGCACCAAAAATTGACAGACAACGAACGCTATGAAAGAAACAAAATGAATAAAAATAATTGAAAATCTTAATTACCTTGACACCGATCTTGATTATCTTGAGTAAGCTGCATAGGAGCTTGAACCACCTCCATTTTCATCAATGATTCTTGATCAACCTCTTGATAATCACTTTAACATACACATTACTTGAACTATAATACTTTGTTTCAACTCTGTCCACAGTTCATTGACGAATCGAAGCATTCATGTTTTCTTTTTATATAACAACTGTCTTCGCCGATAATCCGTTATTGACTTAAGCGATTTCTGCTGTAGAATTTACTACGCAACATATGCATTTGTATTGTCAATAATAATCAATTAAGTGTTATTAAAAATTCTCGTTGGATTTATTTACGTAATAATGAGTTCATTGGTGACTATAAAAGATATATTGTACACGGTAGAGAAGTTTATCGAACTTTTGATCAAACAATTATTGCAGTTTCGTTGTCGCGTATTCTTCTTTTGCGTTCACAATACTAACAATAATTATTATTCTGATTTGTTTACACTTTGTATTTATTACTGTCTTCTAAGTTTACACTTCAGCGAAGATTCATACATAGTCTATTGTCTTTTTGCCGTCTAAAAACATATTCATTTCATGAGTTTTGTTGGCACTGTAATATTATGTAAATAATTATTTCATTATGACAAGATTTTGTTTTGAAAATATCCACGTAATAAACAGAGGAAAACATGTTGTGATTATGATTCTAACGCAAACAAAGATTACATATATTATATTATATATACAGGTTATTGACAGTTCAATAGTTATAAATGCAGTCATTATTAATATTCCGCGGTTTTGAAACAAAGTTAGTTTTTGATCAATTCTAAAACACAGTTTTAAATAATTAATAATCCGATTACACACGAATAAGCGCAACTAATAAACGTATGAAGTATTCTGACTTGTTAAGTAAAAAGACAGTGTTCTGGTTTTAGTGAAGTCAGAGAACTTAAGTTTTAAACTACTTTTTCTTTTATATTATGTAAAATTATTGAATTGTTTGGAGATAAAGTTAATCTAAGAGAAGAAGTATTTTAAATCTTGGGTTTTCTGACTTCACTAAAACAAAACCAGGGAACTAATAGAAATAATAGAACCGAAATACCTGACGGGTAATGAGTAGCAAGCAACCAATCTCGAGTGCAGAAGAATGCGGGATAAACTTAAGCACGTGTCAAGAATACGTCTACGTCGAATACTGACAATACTGCTCTCGGTTTGTACATTAACACTCATTTAATATTGGTGTATTACACGTCCATATTGCGTGGTTCATTGTCATAGGGCACTCACACATTCAAAACCATGCGTCAAAATGTAGTGTTTTGAATATAACCTATCGGAATTATATTTATTAACCTGTTCTGTGACAAAAACACCGTCTTTTTACTTTAGGGCAGTATTAGACATTAATGATAGATATAAAAAATATCTGATACACATTGGCACTAATACAATAAAAAGTGTTGAAACGTAGGTACCTACTTAATGTTAAATTAAAAGTATGCTTCTAGGGTTTTATTATAAATACTGAATGACCGGTATCTATTTATTCACATGGAACGAAATGTGGTCGGTGCCTGACCTGTTATTTGGTAGTGAAAAATTAAAATATTCTATAATTAATAGGTATATCTACTTATGGGAAAATTTAAATTTTGCCTTTGATTTTAAATCTAAAATTATAGGTATCTTATGATTTTAATTAATTCACATGATGGTAATGATATTCTCATTAGAAACGTGAATAAAATCGATGGTAACGAATTGGTATCGCGTATTTATAGGCTTTGGACACCTGCATATTAAGAGTGAAGCCTTGGCATATAGCTCTGTTTCAAACCCTGGCCTGATAATTCTAAAACTATGATAGAATTCAATGCATGAGCTGAAGTGTTAATTTGTAGTATGTACCTAATAATAATATGCACAGTGGATGAAAGTTGAAATAGAGGTTCCATATTGGAATGTAGATATTATGAAATTCCCAAAGTTTTCAGTAACTTTGCCAAACAGAATTAACACGAAGTACCTGTTAATAATATTGATGATGTAACCTTTCGTAACCATTATACGTAGGTTTAAGATAGGTACATTGCAGTGAAATACATAGGTTTTAGTTAGGTACTTTGTGCATTAATAACACCTACATTTTAAAACTTTACTGAAGAAATTTAAAAGGTCAACTGGGAAGTTAAGAGAAATATGTTTCAATTATTATTTCTCTTGCTCGTATCTATCAAATGAA
The DNA here is from genome assembly GCF_057557595.1 of Rhyacophila brunnea. NCBI lineage: Eukaryota > Metazoa > Arthropoda > Insecta > Trichoptera > Rhyacophilidae > Rhyacophila > Rhyacophila brunnea. Next base: position 33,499,159 of record NW_028232806.1, on the reverse strand, counting down.
ATGCGTAATTTGCCTAATGATGTGAATTATTTTAAATTATAGGCAAGAAAAATATAACTCGTGACAGTCTGTCAGGGCCCGTATTGTAAAAGTGTTAACCGGTTTAAAAAGTATCTACCGATTTGTAAAATTAAAAAAGTAGGTAGCTAATTATATTATTGTCATTGCTATCTACATATATATAAGCATAGTATGCAAATATGTATGATCATTGTAGGTAAATATCTAGTTACAGGTTATTTATTACGATTATTAAGTTGTTAACTATTTTCACAACCTATCGGATGCATGATCTGAATTAAGGCAATTATTGTTAAAACATGGGTAAGTTGATACGTATTTATTGAAAAGGAAATATCATGTTAATTTGAGTCAGTCACGGAATTCAAACACACGAACTACTAATGACAAACCGAACGTCGTCTCTGTTCTGGCAGAACACATTAACTGGAGAATACTAGTTTTGAGTAATTTGACTTTGAAGTTGTTAAAATGTTTGAAATGGTCTATCATGTGCGTTTATTAAGTAATCGTAAAAAGGATTACTTTAAAATAAAGACTGTTTATTTATTAAGAAGGTTTCCAGACGGTAAAGTTTGAAATAAGGAACAATTTGGTATAACTAACTCAATATATCATTTTTTAGAATTAGTGTCTTCTGCGAGAATAGTGACGATGTGCTAACTTCTGCTTCACAGAGGTTGAACCTAATAAAATTTTAAATATATTAGGTAGGTACCATGATGTTCTAAATGCGTTTAAAGGCTGAGGAATATGTACGTTATATTATAATGCGTGTACGTCATTAGAACTATTCATAAAACTAGGCGATAGGTATAACTTAGACCCCACATGAACCGCAAAAAATACACAAAAACAAGGGTAACTGAGGTTTTCTGCGGTCAAGTGTACGCACCGAGTCACAAGCGAGTCGCATTTGACCGCAAGCAGCCGCATCTACATAGAGGCAATTTTTGTGGCACATAACGACGTATGACATAAAATAATAGTGAAATATGTAATACAATTACTTATAAATAAGAAAACACAATACTTCTAAACACATCTACATTTTAAATAAAAAACAAAATACACGAATGTATTGAATGTTATAAATGCAGAATTTTCTCAAAGTGTTTAGATAATAATATTAACCTCTACAATTTTTATGTTCTTGAGTACCTACGTATTCTTTTTACAGAATAACGGCAATTTTTAATTTCTGACAAGTACATAGCATTAATAACTTATCGGTATACCTATCTAGCTATGAGCGACGCAGGCAAAAAATATTTTTATTTCAACAAACATAATATTTATAAAATGTTTATTCGCATAATTTTCTTAATTTAACACTCCGAAATGCTGTGTAACCTACCTACCCTTATGAGACGTCACTGTATATAACGAAATATAATATGTATCTGCCTATAATTCATAGCTGATCTGTATTAGATCATTAAAAATATGTCAACCCTAATATTGATTACCTATGTAATAAATTAATTATCGATTAGGTACCTACCTACCAAATTAACACAATAACAACTCGACAAATCTAAAGTAAAATTAATTTATAAAAATATACTTATTATAATACCTAATCGACCCACGTAAAAGTTCGCGTGTTTAATTTAACGTTATTGCTAGCAAATTTAATTCACCGACGACATGCGTTCGCACCCGTTCCAAATCAGACACTGAAATTCATTTCGCCATAAAGGCCCCACGAAGTCAAGCCACGCCCCCCGGGAAAGAGACGAACTGAGACCACGCCTTTTAAGACAAACACGCCTTTACAGTGTACTACGTCAGAGGAATTTAAGGCTGAAAACCGCTTGTGCGTTTCGTAGCGATTTCTGCTTCCCGAGCGAAAATCGCGTCGCTTGCAGGATTAAGTGGGATTCCTGTGAGTGTAATGATTTTTTGCGAGCTGCGGGGTGAACGGGGGTAAATGGGGTTTTTGGGACGTAGGGGGGAAGATTACGGGGGTTGTTTTTTGTAAGTGATTTTTTGATTTTTTGTAGATAGATAGTATACAAAATGTCAATTCTTCATTATTCTCATTACAGTATTCTGGACAGCATATAAATGAATAAAGTGATTTAAATGAAGCAAATTTTAGGTGAGATTCCATTGTTTGGACAAAAAATGTAAACGAGACTATCTCCATATTATAACAGGCGCAATTTAAGCACTCATTATATAAAATAAGCAGTATAAGCACAATAGCCTAACCTAATTCATTTGAATGTGAAGAAATCTAATCGGTTAAGTACATGTAAATTGTACATAATATTATGCAGTTTGCCGTATTATAGTTCAGTTTGAGCTGTCGTACCGGAAACAGATAACTGTATAGCATTGATGGGCAATTTTGTCTAGGGACGTCGCTGCATACGATATTATTGTATTATTTCTAATTTAAGTACTTAGGTACCTATCTATTTATTTTGTTCTGTTTTTACCGAGTATGGCAGTGGTAGTGACAAAACAGAACATGACAAAACATAACATGACAAAACAGAAAATGACAAAACAGAACAGTGACAAAACAGAACAGCGATAAATATAACTATGACCTTTCAGGAAAAATATAAATTTAATATTGAAATTGTTCTATCTCTATTATGTTGATAGATTTTTAATAGCACAGATTTTCAATACGCCATAATAAATCAAATCATATATTTAATTTCTGCATTCCTAATCGCTAGAAAGCCTCAAATAAATGGGACTTTGCTGGCAAGCTTAGGATATCTCATCTTAATCAATATAATATGTTCAAAATGATTGGGTGACTAGGTACAGCGAAATAATGACCTAGCCTAACGTAACCTAACCTAAATAGATTCCACAAAAAATAATGTTTCATTTTTCCCCTGGCTGTTCTGTTTTGTCACTGTTCTGTTTTGTCATGTTCTGTTTTGTCCGGTTACCGTTGGAAGAAATCTTAGCAATCTTACTTCTATGTGCTGATTCTTGACCACAGCAATGGATTCCTATGATACTATGGATCTTCAGGCGATAGAACAAATAACTTAACATACTGCTCATCTTTTATCGAAGTTATGATCTCATTATGAGGTACATCTCTTGGAATGGCTATTCACAATTACCAATCGACGTTTTTTGTAATGCCCTTCCGAAAACAGTGATCTTTTTAAAGTTATTCCAGACCAAGACACCTATCAATTCTGTGTGTGAACAAATATAAGTGGGTAAGTAAGTACCTATTTACTTATAATCAAATACAAAACAGTAAGTATTTTTTTTAGATAAGTACTTCAATTATTAATTAAAAAGTAAAATAAAGATTGGTAATTTAAAAAATATATTATTTAACTATAACGAATATTTTTAATAATTATTAACGGAAATCCAATGGATACAAGTTCGAGTCTTGTCCGGCGTCATATTTTTTCAAGATTCATTTTTCAAGAAACCTCGTAACTACCAAATCATGTCATCAGCGCTCGAAATGGAAAATTTTACGAACCGGAGCGCTCGATAATTTTACGAAAATATCTACTACATTAATTGTAAATGTGATTTAGAAAAATAAGTGTGTAATTTTTTTTATTATATGAAATATCTAGTTCAGACGGTCAAATTAATATTTCCACGAGACGGAGCGATAATTGTATGGATTTTATGAACCGGAACGGCGCTCCGGTGCGTTCCGGTCCATTTCGAGCCCTGCATGTCATAATGAATTGAGAGCGAAGGTTGGAGGTGGACTGTGGAGATCCGACATAAATAGTTAACACTAAACTTTGTCAATCATACTTAGATATTTGTTTTCATTAAACAAAATAAGTAATACAAATTGCAGATGGTGCTAGTTAGTTTTTAAATTTTAATTGAATCCTGCCTAACTGAACCAGTATAGTGGAGTAGGCTGTGGAGATCCAACAAAAATATTTTAAGTACACTATGTCATTCATACTTCTTTTTTGCTTTCATTAAATTAAGAGTAGGTCGGCACCTACCTAATTATTTACAAATCGCATTTGATATTGTTTAGTTTTTCAAGTGTTTTTTTTTCTGATCTCCACGGCCTACCTGTTTCCAAAAGTCACCATTTGCCAATGAAACCATACATAATTTCAGATATTTTATAGATATGTACTTGTACCTATCTAGCATGGTTTGGTTTAGGCATCGTTGCATCGAATTTAAAAAATGTTATTAACGAAAACGAACACTATCTACAATTTATATTCTTAGTTTAATGAAAACAAATAAGTACCTACTTACTAACTGGTAAAGTTTGGTGTGTTACTATTTATGTAGAATCTCAACAGCTTACCTCCACCCTTCGCCACTGATAGAGAGTCTCTATCATGGCTCCCACGAGGGGGGGCTGACAGGCCTCCAGCCTGGGGGCCCGGCGTGGTGAGTCGACCAGATAAGTGAGATAAACACAGATCACAAATTTGCTCAAATGGTAAAAAAAGTCGCCTGCGGTGCTATTTTACTTCATTGATGTTAATAATTAAAAATATTTAGTACCTACTAGGCACGATACCATTTTTAACTTTGCCAATACTCGACAACTCCATAGGTAATTCAACTGTATGTACCTACATATTAAAAATACAAAAAAACTACAAATACACCTTAATTTTACCGCGTACACCCTTAACGATAGGTAGGGGGGCCCGCCAAACATCATAGCCTAGGGGCCTGCTTTAGGATGTGGGGGCCATGGTCTCTATAGTCTATACCTACATAGTTTTTCATTTTTTAAATTTCGAAATTTAATTTGAAGCAATAACTAGGTAATTTATAGGAATTTATCTACTCCTTCTTAAAAAAATGTTGCTTTGGTTTTACGAGGCTCACAAGATAGACTGATGTAATATGTCAGTTATGCTTAATATTTTATACAAATATGTATTTATTTGGTGTAGGAAGTCATTATATCTCAAACATTCCCCTCTGATCTTATATCGCGGGGGCGGAGTTTTGTTGCGCAAACTGCAAATCAAAAGTCGTGACTCCTCCTTCCAATTTCTTTGTCCCTTGATCTCCCAGTCTCCCCTCGACGGACTAATATCATTCGACATTATTCCACTCTGACCTGCGCACGCCCTGTGCCTACGTAAACACATGATACAAAAATACCTAAACCATATTCTAAATGAGTATCTGTAAGGAAAATACATAGGAACCACTACCCAGTAACTTACCTCTTAATACTATTAAATGCATTTAAATGGGTAAGAGTTCTAAATAGGTGAAAAAAATAAGAATTTAGTGTAGATAAAGACGTCATGTAGATACTTACATAAGAAAAAATGCATAGCCTCCACTTGTGCAATAGTTAACCATTAAAAATGGGCATTTGATGAAATATGATGAAAATCATAAATTAAGGGTATTTTTTTATATGGCACCGGAGTCTGCGTCAAATAAAATCGCCACAGGCCTAGATGCAAATAAGGTCCAAAAGCTCGGCCAAAATAGATAAAAAAAAGTATCAGTGGCGAAGGGTGGAGGTAGGCTGTTTAGATCCCCCAGTCACAAACCTAATCATAATAGATAATAGTCAAAAAATACTCGAATATCTATAAACTATCTAAAATATAGTATATATAAGTATAGATAGAATAATATTTTTTATCTACATAATTATTATAGTTTGGTTTCGGCAGGGCTTAATGATGTTTAAAAATATAATCAACAAAATGTGTTGGTAATATGTATTTCTAATTCAATGAAACCAAATAAGGATGAATGTACACAATTTTGTCGGATCGCCGAAAATATACCCAAACTATTATCGTTTGGTTTAGGCAGGGCTTAGTTGATTTTTAAAAACTAAGATGTCAAAGGCTTCATGTAAGAGCAGTCGTAAATAATAAAGGTAACAATAATTAAATTTGACCTATGTAATTTGTGCGCAAGAGAAGAAATTGCAATCTGTGCAACTTAAAGGTTAAAAATTGTTCCACTATAGATTTTCAGTGATGTTATTTATCGAATAGAAAACTTTTCTATGTCGAACTGGTAGGTTACATACGATTACGAAATAAAATAAATAAAGATTAAGAAATAACTTAAACTTAAAACAAAGATCTCAAAAACATAACGTAAATAAAGGATTGTGACAAGTAAGAGTGATTGTATTGGTGATTACTTGCATTAATATCGACTGCATATTATTATGTCATTAGGTTATTATGTACAAATAGTAACATCTTTGTCGCATGTAATTTCTCAGTCATATGAATAACTTACGCCTTACGATTAAGAATATCGTCTGATATTTGCTTCAATTTATTGACCCGCAGAATTTCCACCGTAGATGATTTTGTGACGTAGGCATTGACTCGGGAGAGGGAAGCGTAGACCAGTCGTAGAGCGCATGATCGTAGGGTTACGTTAAGCTTAGAAATGCAGTGCTACGTTAAAAGTTCAAAAATCGAAGCACTTAGAAATAATTCAGTTTAAACATTAACCAAGTACCTATAATTAAAATGGTAATATTTTTATTGCTACACTACGAAAAAAATGGTTTATATTTATTGGCAGCCCTCGTAGTCCAATGCGGAAGGTAACTAGGTACCAGTTTCTCAGACCGGCGGTTCAGGATTCAATTGCCTGCAAAATCACATACAATACTTACGTCTCTAAAATGTATTGCTATGTGCTGTAAATCAGGATCAATACAATAAAAACTTAAGTGTAGTTTATTCATAGAGATATTAACCTGCCTTTTTTTAACTTTTCTGTATATATATTTATAATAGATTACCTACTATATATAGGTACGACAGTTCTCGTTAGCAAATTATTTTATTTTTGTAGCGCTTTTTTCAGTGGACTGTAATTTTGAAGATGCTAATGGATTACGGATCTAGAGGGTAGGTTTAAATAAGATGCCAGACATTGACCTTTTATGTTGGGAGGGCTAGCGCGCTGGACCTGGTTCGGTATTCACGCACACACGAAGTGGTAAGCAGATGATTTGGAATGTCACTCTTACGGTTTCACTGTGGTTTTGGGATAAATGATGATAACACGTTCAGGATGGATGATAGACGCGAGTTCTCTCAAACCCTATCCGATTTAGCGCAACAGAAGCCGAACAGATGCGTTTTGGATGAGTCACTCTGTGGTTAACGCGGCTTTGGTCGTATCAGGTCACGGCGCGATAGAGTCTTGGCTTTAACAAGCCTAGGCGCGTCCGCTGTCTTAAAGTACCTAACTTAATGTAACTTTATTCACGGTTGAATGATGACCCGTGCCTGCTGGTTGTCTGGTCTTGCAATAAAAACCAGGGATTTAAAGTAGGTGGGAAGAAAGGATACCATACGTCAATATGCCATTAAATATTATTTGTCTTAAGAATGTAGCCTTTAAATATTCAACTAGTATGGAGTCGTTGCCATTGCATCATAGTGGAATCCCAAACCATAAGTACTGTTGTACTGTACCTACTGTTATGATTTATCTAATTCTATTTCGACCACTGCAACTTTTATGGTACCATCTTTGGAAAGTCGACGTTCTATATCTGATCAATATTTTCTTTTTAAAATTATCAATGGCTTTGTTGACTCGCCAAACCTACTCGAAAGGGTGGGTTTTCATTGTCCATCAAGATTTACGCGAAACCAAACTTTGTACCATGTCAGTCGTAGCGATTCTAATTATGCACAAAACCCTTTTATTCGGCGTTCTTGTTTACATTATAATATGTATTTCTCCACCGTTGATCCTTTTAATAATTTACCTATTTCATTTAAACGCGCTATCTCCAAAATGTTGTATAAATAGATATATATGCTTATAAATAATTTTTTTTATGTTCCCTTTTTTGTATATAATTTAATTATTCATTATTATTCCTCATTTTTCTCATGTAATTTTCTTATGTAATTTCTTTATATTTATGCTATTCTTACTCTCTATCTTGTTAGGCTTAACTATATTATAATGTATACATGGAAACTTTGCTGGTTGCAATAACTTTTCATTATTATATTTTAAAAAGTTGTAATCAATATGTAACTGTTTGTTTCGTAATATATAATAAAAAAAAATAATACAATTACCTATGTACCCTAAATGATATAATATAGGTATACAAAATTGTATAATATTAATTGAATTTTATTTACAATGCGATTTTCAATTTTGTACTAGGCACTATTTATTATAAATATTTAATTCAATGTTTTTCAATCACTAAAATTTCAATCATTTGCAAAGCCCAGCTATCAGAATAATATTCAGTTTGATGTATTTTTGGATGCACATCTATCAAATGCACTCGCCGGAATTATTTCGATTGATTGATTCTATTTTAACCGCTAGCATTTTAATTAATGACTGACGGTTTGAATGAAGTAGTGATGGCCATCAGAATATTTAGAACCGGTACTATTATGTAAAACGATACATTAGTGATTAGATAATATTTGAATATATTATGTGTCGCTAAACTTCAAAACCCCATAAAACACTTTTTTGAAATAATTAAGATATATATATCGTTGGATTCGTTATTAAAATCTCTACATGACAATTTTATCGCCTCTTTCAAAAGCCGCTTCGGTTAACTGTCATTTATGAAATAAAATCAATGTGTCTATCAAATCCCGTTATAACACTACTGAAACATTCAAAAACCTTTGTAGTTCAAAAAAAATTTATTGATTTTCTCAACATGATAAAAAAGTGTTATAGCGGATTTTATAACTCAGTGACACATATAGGATTAGAATGGATAGAAAAGGGGCCAAACTAAAATTAGAGCTTTCAGCAGTGACAATATTTTTATAACTATTGTCGATTTTTTATTTGTCATGTTAATAAGTACCATTAATAGAGACAGGCGCGTATACAAGGGAAACGGGTCAGGTCCGGTTTTCTACTACTTCATTTGAGCCGTTTTTTGCGACCCGGGTTTCGCCTTTCGGCATCTTCACTCACAAAAAGGTAATTACACACTGACAACGATTACAATTAATTAACTTATAGATATAAAAAATAATACAATAAAGCAGGTAAAAACTTTATCACCTACCTATTAAGTCATGGATCACAATACAAATATACTTAACAAACAAATTATGAAGTACCTACTTGTAAAAAATCCCTATCATTACTAAATAATACAATCAATAGGCGTATACATCGTCAAGACCCTAATAATAGATCGTTAAATAATAATCAATAAATACTACATTCAAGGGGTGTAAAATCATCAATACTGGGAATTTCACGTAGTTATCTAATGAGTGCATATAGTGCTTGAAGATGTCGAAAGGCGAAACCCGGTTCGTAAAAAACGAGTCAATTGGAACAGTATAAAACTTAAATAAATTAGAATTTAAATTCAAATTCCATCAAGTAGGTACTTACCTTCGGTCGATAGAATTAAAACTATTATTTTATCAATTTTATAACGTGTTTAGTCTTTTAACTGGTTCTCCTAACAACCAGTTCGTGTAAAACATTTGAAGGACACCACTAATGGGGGAAATATATATATAAAGTATAACGTGAAATAAATAATTGAACGTCGAAATATCGTAGGTACCTATCTACCAATCGACTCTCATACCTACATAGGTATTATCAAAAACGCCAAAGGCACACAAACTATGTGCTTTGACTATGTCCATTGATGAATAGGTAGGCACATTTTCACAATGTAACGAATTTCAGTATTTTATACAGGTACCTACACACATGGCGAACACGTAAAAGACTTTTTGTTTTTATATAAACATGAAATATAAATAAATTATAATCTAGCATACTTACATAATTTGTAAATACCTCAGAAACATATTTATTTGAAAAAATCTTTGAATAACACAACACCGGGTAGGACTCGAACTTGCATCCTTTGGATTTCGGCCAATGTACTTTGCCAATTGATCCATCAGCGTCCTACCTAATTACGACAAAATTTACTAGTAGATAGTATACACACCAATATTGCAAAATCTTTAATATTAAAATTATAATTATTATCAAGTAACTATATTTTATTTTAATTAGGTATATATTAAGTAAATAAACGTATTATTTTTATGGTAACAATATTGGAGCTATCTATATTCTATATTATACTAAGCTTCGAAAACAGATGTTTGCGACGAATACTGGGTGTGCAGGTGGTATGACTTGGTTGAGCAACGAGGAGATAAGAGAACGCACCAAGCAGCCTCTCATCACGCTGAGAGTAAAGAGGCGATGTTGGACCTGGCTCGGCTACGTGCTGCGGATGCCGGAAGAGAATTTCAACCTGGTTTGCATGTTCTTCAAGCCAACCGGATTCCGACGTCCTGGAAGGCCGCTAAATACTATTTCTAGAGTGTATACGGCGGAGCTACGGGATGATGGTGTCACCTGGAACGCTGCAAGAAGGATTCATGGAGGCGCCTCGTGGTGTCCATATGCTCCAACCAAGGGGCTGACATGGCTGATGATATTATAATATAATAAGTCAAAGTATTATCTTTGTTTGATTTCCTTTTCCTACTTGGTCTCAACTGACATAATATGCATATAAAAAAAAATATTAAGTTTGTTCAAATTATGTTTCCTGTCGATTCCAATTTCGAATTTTTACAACTACTGATAAAATTTGAATATTTTTGATTCGATTTTAATTCATTTGTTTGACTTGGCTGTCAAAATTATTTACATTTTGACATGCTCTATGCTTAGATACTTACATATATTATTTTAATATTGAAAAATGTAATTAGTAATGTTTTGTTTTGTTATGTAAGATAGATGTATATCGATCAATGAAACGACCTATTGCCTCCGGAAAATCTACAGTGGCACTGGACTTCGTTATATGCACAGCGTAATAATTCTTGTTTTCTAATATCATGGTGATTTAGCTTATTTTAATATAACATCGAAATATTGCTTAGGTACATCCCCATAATTACTTACAAGTAAGACAGTATCGTTAGCAGATTAAATGTGTTTATTTTTACTGTCTCTCAGGGCTCGAAATGGACCGAAGCGCACCGGAGCGCCGTTTCGGTTCATAAAATCCTCAAAATTATCGCTCCTTCTTGTGGAAAAAAATAATTTGACCGTAGATAGACCATAATATCAAAACGCATATAAAATTAGATTATTATAAAGAAGGAAAAGTAATAAAAGCGATAAAAAATAAAATATAAAAATAAAACATAATATAAACATACAAAAGCAGTGAAAATACAATTATACATCTATAGAAGTTCAAAGAAGTACACCGAGTTTGCTAATGAGACCCTATTTTAAGAATTTATAAAATAACAATCACCTAAACTCACCTCATGCAAGTGGAATATATCACACTCGAAGCAATTTGGTTGAACATAGTTATCGCCCTCCCAATTGCATTACCAGTGACAGGTTGGTTCTGCACCTTAGGAGAATAAACAACTGATGCTCTCTATTTCTAAGATAGTTATCAGGGAAACACAGGTCATCACTGTCCAAAATGGCAGTGTTCTCATTTATACCTCGTATACCTAAGTCGAAAAAAATACGTGGATAAATAAAGATCTCGTCTAAAGTGCAGACTGCAGTATGTAAGCATACTTTGTATGAAAGGGTGAAACAATTAAGTGAATATTGAAGTATTCTCAAGGATTTTTAAGCCACATCAAGGTGTGATATATATATATATATATATATCATTGTTTTATTTTTTTTAATATATGGGAAATGTTTTATGAAACACCTTTTACTTTATTCATCTCCTCGATGTTCATAAATTTAATTTACAGTTCGGTCGCATGCCGTCTTGCTCTTACTCGCTGCATGCATCGCAGACTCGATAGTGCCGTCCCTCTCCCACGTACCCTCTGATTGTATGCTGGAGGATTTGTATTGATATGGTCCAGACCCAAATCAACAAAACAGAAGCGATATTTTTTATTTATTAAATTATTTAGTGGACGCATAATAGATATTTATGAACGCTGTCTGAGACGCTTAATAAAATAAACCGCAACAAAATTCTTGCGTCTCATATAAGCTTAAAGGTAAGAGTGCCGGACCTTATCGAAAATGATTTGGGGAAGCTGGTTTTTTTTAATTAAAAAATATTGAAAGGGGTCTTTAGACTTTTGAAAATATTTCATGAAAGTATTTTCATCATAAAATTCATTTTATGTAATTGAATAACATAATTTAATTTTAAATTACTTATAGATATCATTAGAATTGTTTTTTTAGAGCTTATTGAATCCTGACGTCCCTAGTAGGTATCTCCACTTGCCGCATCTCTGAATCAAAATTGCATGAAATTAATATAAATATAATATCCCGCTGCACCCCTAGGAATAGTTAATCTTTGGGTACCTAACCAATAATTAATCTTGGTAGATCAATTCATAATATTTTTTATAATATTACATGCATCGCATAAGCATCAAAAATTAGTTCAGCCGAGCATTGAATGAAACTGTTACCAGGTATTCCCAGAAGTACCCGACCTGACGTATACATAGCAGTTGTTGTTTAAAAATAATGAACATGATAATAATATAAAGTACCAACCTTATAAAACCTAAGTTTGAAGTTTGACGACGCTACGTTGTTCAGTAATTAATTGTCAGCCATCAACAGTGAACGCTCTAAGTGAATTTGTAAACAAGGGAAAAATTGGTCATAGTTATGTGATACTATACTTTCATTTGAAAGGCTTCAGTCCAACCAATATCAACGGGGCGCTAGATTCTACTCTGGGAGTGTTTGCTCCTTTGTTTACAACAGTAACATATTGGGTGGCTGAGTTTATATTTAAATATTATGTTGTATTCATATAATATGGAATCAGTCTACTTATATGCATTATTAATTTATTATAAAGCTTTTCTTCGAAACAAATTCTGTGACGTCACTATCGACAGGAGGGCAGGGCGTCTGCATTGGTTGAGCCGGCGTCGTGGCGCCATACAACCTACACAAGTACAACCTATCCAAATGGAGAAGGTTGCCATCATTTTTATTTAGTCGTCAAATAAAAATATTGACATTCACGCGGGGCTAATCTCGGCGACAAGTAATTGTGGATTATTATAGTAGAACAACTTAACCTTGAAATTAATTATTGTTAACATTATTATTTCGAATTGCTCTTACATGAATACTTTTTCGCTCGGCGCTGCTCTAACTACGTCATATTTTCTGTCAAAACTATCGAAATTCACGCTTACGTGGTATGTTTATAGTTTCAAACAATGATTTCGAGAAATAAAAAGTACCCAAAGAATATACACTAATTGATGGGTTAAAAACAAACTAATATATTATATTGAGTATATTATAGTGATCAATATATTATATGGAGAGATTATGTAAAGGTCTCTATACAACATACGTGAACATAAGAACGTATTAAAAATAAATAAATAAAAATAAAAAAGCCTTTTTATTTCTTACACACAAAAGTAAATGACAGTTAATTGACTATATGTAATGAATATATATATTATAACCTATGAATATATCTATTATGTATATATATCTATGATTGTATTATCTACTTATTTTCTAGTTTATATAATATTAATTATTATTAATTTTTTATATTTTTGTGTAATACATATAATATATATTAAGATTTTTTATTTTGTACTTATATAATACTATTAGATAATGTTTATAAATTAAACAGTGATATGTAATTAGTTTGTTTGGTTTGTAAGAACCCCTCTTCGAGTGAAAGCCTTCTCCAAAGAATCCCACTGGACTGTTTTTGGCTATTTGTAGCCAATTTGGGCCCGCTGTCTTTATGATATCGTCTTGCCATCTCGCATGGGGTCTTCCTCTATAGCGTTTCCCTTTTGGGCCGTTCCATGAAGTAATCTCATCTTGTAGTCGTGCTACATGACCCGCCAATTTCCATTTAAGTCTTTGAGCATGGATTAGAGCGTCTGTGGCTTTTAAAATATTTCTTATTTTTGTGTGTCTTATTTTCTGTCTTTTGTTGATATTTAGCATACTACGTTCCATACCGCGTTGGCAGCTGGTGATTTTGTTCTTTACTATGCCATAGTATCTCCGATAAGAACGTATTATATTGTTATAAAATATTTGTTTAGTTGAATACTATTAAGGAATAACCAAACACATTAGGTACAATAAGTATAATTGCATGGAGTAGGTACTCTCCGATTATAATATTATTAACAGTCGATTTTACTTGATAGAAATTAAGTAATTTTGTTTTTTTTATGTGTGTTTGATACGGTCTATGTACCTATGGACCCAATAGGTTGAGCGAATAGGTAAAAAATATTCCTCTTAAAAATATAATATAATCTTAGAGCGGAATGCAGAAACATTTGTCATAACTAAAATTTCCTTAGCAGAAAATACTATGCAGAAACATTGTCCTTAGTTAAGATCATTTCTATTGAAAATAATACCGTATTTAAAAATTCTCTTTCCTATAGTTTAGGTAAATTATTTTATAATTGTTAAATGATGACAAAAATATGACAACTGCAGTTTATAAATGCAATAACCATAAGTACATATTAATATTTAATTATAATACTCTTATGTTTTCGTTATAAGTCATTATACGTGGTAACACTAGCGTCAAGTGTCATTCTTCACCTGGCATTTTGTATTTCCGTGGGCTGGCGTATAAAAGTAAAATAATATTCTGCAAGTACATGCCAAACGAATTATCACTATCAATATCCATATTGAGATACATTGTTAAATGAATTTGAGTGTATGGACTGTTTTATAGACATGCGAATTTATTTTGACAGCATCTGTCAGTGGTAAATGGTAATGGTAATACAGAAGGGGGCGTGTTCATAACAAAAGTAGTCTATGGTTAAGGATTCCTTAACTCTATACTCACGATTGTCTATATTTAAGTTATGCTTTTCGGCGACTTATCCTTAGGATCGAAATCTTAGATTGTGCATTCCGCTCTTAACTCTGTCGAGCCCCATATGATTCACTTAGCAGCCAATAAGACGATTTCCTTCTGTTTAAAATAAATTCTAATAACTTTCCAAACCAGTTACATGATTGAATCCAGTCTCACACCAAAATAATATTATGGTGATGTGAAAACTATACCTAAGTATTTTTTTACTTAAATAATACTTGTCCCCTGTTAATACTCAGCACTTAAAGAATTGTGCATTGAAACTTTTTAAGTATTTACTTCATCAACTTATTGTTACTAACAGTGCATACGTTCACTATGGTATTAAAGTTTACATGAATAATTTTAAACACTTGCCCGTCAGTCGATTTAAAAGCTTATGACATCGCGTCAAGTGTATTAGTCACTAAACACCCCGGCCTCAAGCCACTCTTGATAATTAATCGAGCGGGAACATTAACGTAGCACAGCGCCGTAGTGCCGTAGAGGCGTAGAAGTGGATTATCTCCGTAGAGCATTTGCCGGCACACTCTACGACTCTGGGGGATGGCCGCTGTAACAACATGGTATGATACTGTCGGACTGAATTGTAGACCAGGAGCTTTCAAAGTATATACTTACTAGCATAACACCTGTCTAAGAAATGTATACGTAGGTATTATCCTAATAATATAAAAGGAAAAAAATTGATTGTAATATTTGTGAAATTATAATTTTAATAGTATAAATGTGTTAGTTTATTGATAAGATAGTATGAAGTAATATAAAATAAGGGTTTTAAAATGCAGAAATCATGTCCATTTGATTCAATTTTATTGCGTAATATCAGTAGGTAATAGGTGTAATAATAAAATTGGAGTATCTGTTATTTAAAAGCAATTGCATATTTATTAAATCGATCTATGCACAAAATTTAGTTTTTTTATGTTACTTTTATTCTGCCTGTCTGTTTAATCCGTTATCAATAAAAAAATCTAGTGAATTGACACCAATGGCAATTTTCTTTGACACGAATGACGCGTTCAGTTCATCTGAAGATTTAAAAAAGGGGCCTCGAAACAGTTAAAACTATTATTAAATTATTAATAAATCATACCAAAATCTTTAAAATATGCGCATTTCTCACAAGTCGAGTATAATTAATATTACTTAAAGCTTAACAAAACGCCTGCAAATGAGCTTTTAACATAACTTTACTATACAAACAGATACTTACGCGTACACAAAACAATATACCACTAATTTTATTCACCATTATCATATTATTCAATAATAATTGTATATTGAATAGATACATTGCTATTTTTACTAGATACGTTGGTAGATGGAATGTGTGGGGGGGGAGTTGTTGCGTAAATTGTTAAAATATTTTATGATTAGATCCAGTTTGTGTTATTGAATTTATCAATTCTTTTAATCATAATATTTAAATATTGTTTTTCGGGTAATTGGCAGCCTTCTAAATTCTTTTTTTTTGACCATGTCCGATCCTAATAGGATCATATGGGCCTCCGCAGAGTAGAGGTTTGTATTAACAGATTTTTGTTTTTTACGAGAAATGGATGTCAGCCACTTGCTCAACCTATTAGGTCCATACCCTGACTCACACACAAATTGAAAAACCACCTAAATTCTACCGACTGGGTTATAACGTACCTCCGTTTAGCGTGCAACCTTGCGAGGCACGGACAAGTTTAGAGGCTCCCTGCAAATATATGCGATAAACCACCGTCGAGTGTTACAATAATTAATACTGTAATAATTTTGTTGCCAGGATTTTTTTATTCAATGCTTTTTTACGATAATATTTTTTAGATCTTCATTATCTCTGCTACTTGGAAAACAACAAATGTGTAGATATATTCAATTTTAAATAAAATATAATTAAATGTTTTTAAGTTTAGTATCCCTGTCCAAAGGAATAATGTAGACTTGCAAGTTTCCAGTTAACGCGTGCCAAAGTATATTCAGGAGCTACGGCTCTGGAATATTTTACGAGGATTACAAAGGAACAAGATTCAAATGAGCCCAATTTAATTCTTAGCGGAGAGTGACATGTTAACAGGGGTGAGAACTTACTTGAATCGACTGCGAGACTTCCTTATACCAAACAAGTGATGTTTCAATATATTATTAGGTTAATTTTAATACCTATTTGATGCAAGTTTTTGCATTGTTAAAATATTGCATGACGTCAGACTTACCATACTTACTATTGTACCAATAGTAAGATAATTTGTTTCTGTAACGGATTCTTTAAATATAAATATTGTAACTTCCTTCGTTATGCTTTTATAGTAAAAATTCTAACTATCACAGTGTAAGGAACTATTACGGAGAAAGCTCAGTTTGCAAAACTCTGATGGTGTACCTGCGGACGTTTAGCCATACTAGTGGTACTAATTACTTGCAGCGGCAGAAAATATGTGTCTTAATCAGTGCTTGATGCCTCCAAAATTTGGATTAGCTGGGTGAATGGTAAGAAATACATAACTACATGGTTAAGGTATCAACAAAATGCTTAAGACTGCTGGCACACGATAACAATTATGTCAAAAAGTACCTACATTAAAGCGTCAATCTGAGGCAAAAGATCTTGGGATAATTTTTGATTTTTCATTATCATTTCACTCGCATATAATTTCTACAGCTCTAGGTACGAGTAAAATTCTAGGATTCATCATGCGACAATCCAGACCATTCAAGAATCCAAATGTCTTAGTAAACTCTACGTCTCATTAGTACGTAGCATTCTTGAATATGGGTCGATTATCTAGTGTCCTTCTTATTAGGTCTCCTATAAACTTATTTTAGAACGCGTCCAGAAGAAATTTCTTCGATATCTTTATTTTAAGACATATACCTAACTATTTGCCTTTCGATAATTCGTCAAATTATTATTTTTCGACTGCCTTTCTACAAGGCATGCCTACTTTTTACTCTCTCGAATCTCGTAGGTCTCTTCTGCTCTTGAAACACTTTTGCCTGTTATCGTGAGGGATGGTTTCCAACCCTGGTGTCCTAATGAATTTTAATTTACATGTGCCTGTCAATTACCTACGTGGTTACAGTCATCGCAACCGTTTCCTCGTGTCAAGCCTATCAGGCATCATTAGCGAGGCGTGCAAGACTTGTAAATGCGCTTCCCAAAGACGTAGACATTTTCGGTGACATGCCATGTATTGTGTATTCGGAATTAATTTTTTTGTATAAAATTATTGTAGATAATTAATTATCTAAGTAAGCTTTTATTTTTGTTTATTATTATTATTATTTTATATATTCTCTTCTTCTCTCTTGTGAAGGTAATATTTGTTATAATATAAATCGTGTATGTCTTGGATTTAGATTTGTTATGTCCTCAATGTTTTGTTTTCGTAATTAAATAAATAAACAATTACTTGTAGCTGTGAATAAATATGGGAGTCCTGTTATGAAAGCAGCGAGGCACGGTAAGGTAATTGGTAAGCAACGTTATGTAAAAAAGGTGCTATGCGCGGCTTTGGATATAGTAATGGATCAAACCCGACCGTTATTTACGTTGATGATAGTCCTTTTTGATTTCATTTCAATTTAAAGAAAATCTAAAAATGTAGCAAGCACTCTATTCGAAAGGGGAGAAGAAATAAATAAAGTTACTCGCAGCTTCCGATGCCTAGCAAAATTTATATCGAGAATGTCACTGCTGTGCTTTCATAGGGTGGTAAGAAAACTGCTGATTTTTAGCCAATATTTTTGTGTGCGAAAGAAAAATTGAGATAATATGTTAATTTATAAAATCATCATCATCATGATAAATCTATCCACTGCTGGATGAAGGCCTCTTCAAACTGCTTCCACTTCTCACGGTCCTGTGCATTGCGCTGCCACGTTCTTCCGCATAACTTTATCATTTCATCGATCTAGCGGCATGTACCTTGCGGACGTTTTGTACCTCTTGGATACCATTGGATGACTTGATTTGTCCAACGATTGTCTCTTCTTCGAGCTATGCTATGCCATTTTTTACCACGTTTTTATTAGCTCCTTTTCTTGTTTGTCCGGTACAGATTTTTTCTTGTGCAGTACAATTTTTTTCTTGTTTGTTCAAGATTTTTAACTAATTTCCCGACTAGCTAGACATTTGAAACTTTTAGAATATATCAGAACACGAAGCCAGTGCAATCTTTTAATACTTTTAGCCATCTTTAAGCAGAATTGAATTCATTTTCAAATAATTCTGATTTGTATGGAAAGTTATTTCAGAAAAATTCGTAAAAAGTAAAAGACTATTATTGGTTGCCGCCAAGGGGGTGTTCCTAGCAACTAAATTATTAATATATACGTGCGTCACAATGGAAATCAAAATGAAATGTCAAAATGACATTTCAGTATTCTATATTTGTTTGTTTGTTTTTTATTTTCTTCATATCAAGTACAAGTTTGAGCATATTAAGCATAATAATTCAACAGAAAATTTAAAAACGTTGTATAAAAAAAGTTTTTTATCTTGTAATTATTTTATATTAATAACATTGTAAACGATTCTAGTACCATTCAACTCGGACCGTTCACTATTTAAAAGGACACTGCTGTAAAATATTTCAAATGTGAGTTTTTAGAGAATATTTCTGCATTCAGCTGACAATAATTAATGTAGGTTCGTGAATTGGTATTTGTTACTTTGTAATTGTCCTGTAGTAGATATAAGATGGCACAGCTTTTGTGCCTTGGTTGATGGTAATGGGGGCAAACGGAACTCGGCGACTGCGATGTAACGCAATTTAATGGAATCGAGTTTCGATCGAACCTCCGCACTCCTGCTTTTTCAGGACATCTTGCTTCAAGACGGGGGTGACAGTTAGGCTGAGAGCCGTATCAACACATTTTTCCAAACTTAACTTAGACTCTCATACTGTGTATATGCACTAGAAAATTTATTATATAATATGTATATTAATTCTGTCTTTTAAAACTTTAAGAGATTTTATGCACTTTTAAAATACATTTTTTACCACGTTTTTCTTAGCTCGTATTCTTGTTTGTCCGGTGGTTGTTTATCCGGTACAAATCTTGCAATCGATTTTTAACTAACTTCCCGACTAGCTAAACATTTGAAACTTTTAGAATATATCAGAACACGATGCCAATGCATTCTTTTAATACTTTTAGCCATCTTTAAGTAGAATTGAATTCATTTTCAGTTAATTCTGTTTTGTATAAAAAGTTATTAAGGAAGAAATCCGTAATTCAATATACTATTATTGGTTGCTAAGGGGGTGGTCCTATCAATTAAATTATTAATATATACGTGCGTTACTATGGAAATCAACATGACATTTCAGTATTCTATATTCGTTGGTTGCAAAATAGCAAAAAAATGATTTGTTGACAATTGCCGTATTTGTCCTAAATTAATAATACACAGAATTGTCAAGTTTATATGATTCAACAAAACATTTAAAAACGTGGTAAGTATATGAAAAGTTCTTTTTATCTTGTAATTATTTAAGTATTGCTGTCAGCAGAGTTACGACAACGGTGGCTGCCATCCGGTTAATATCTAGAATTTTCTACTCTCTCCCCCGTTTTATTTAAAATGGAAATAATTTATGGCGATAAACAACTCATTACCTGTGTCAGCAGATTGATCGGCGATTTTAAATACTGTACTGCAATTACAAATTCTTTAATATGCATTTCCGCAGTGTCAAATTATATCACAATAAGCAATTTCCGCGATATCTATATTTTATACAATAGTCAGCTACTATTAGCTAATATTAACGCCAATGACAATTAATAGCTGACTCGATTAATATAGTTATTTTCTAAATTATAATGGGTAGATATTATTTTGATTGTATAAATAGCGAATAATAATTCATCAGAGATGACAATCGAATTTAAGTACCTGGTCCGTTACTATCGCTGTCTATGTAGGTACTGTCAGTTTATTTATATTATTGTACCGATTGTACCCTTGTACTTATGTAACCATAAATAAACTCTCACTCCTCCATCATCACGAATAACCACGATCGTCGTTCATCTACACCATCGACCCTCACATCGACAACTCCTAAAAAATATTGTATGCTTCGCAAGAGGCCGTTCTATGAATGACTGAAAATTCTTTGAATAATCTTACTTTCGAATATTATATTCGTCTTAATCCATCGTTTTTTCCCGAGTCTGAATAGATTTCATCAATCCAATGGACTTAAATTTTTCTTTGAATATTATAGCATACTTACGTAGTATATTGAATATCTGGATATTTGATTTTCTCTTCACCAATGCCTGAACAAAAACGATGCATAAGTGCGAGTGAGAAAGTATTCGGCACCCTTATAATATCTGCGACACGTGCTAGAGTAAGATAAAGGGTTTACAGATGTATGAGATGGTTTGCTATGGTGTCGCCGCCAAATCTTAGTTTGTTGCACAACTGTTGATAACTTGCGAGCGCGTGTTGCTAAAATTGATATTTTTTTTGTTAAACATAAAGTCAGTGGTAAATATTTTTAGTTAATTAAGTAGAGAAGATGGTTTTGTGTGTTTTATTAAAATATGGTAAGCTGATAAGCAAGAATATGGTATTACGTTTCATAGGTAAGTTGATACATGTTAGTGATAATTTATTTGTATATTATTATTATATATTTTAATATCAATTGATCTAGTGTTTCTTTAAAATAACTTAAATTATGGATATCTTAACCTAATGGCTGCATTTTGACCGCTTAAAAATACTATATAACGTAAAAAAATAGATAATTATATTTTAATTCTGAGCATCTAGTGCTAACACTTTGGGTGAGCACTAGCGAAATGGTCTATGGTCTCAAACATTTGTATACGAATGCGTTCGCTCGCCCACAAACCAAACGCATGGCACGCAGCTTCATTTAGCAATGCAATGGGTGGCGTCTAGATGTATCTATAGTCTAAACTCTACACCTGTCACCACACATCCACATTCATTATACGGACAAATACCGTGACATTCTCAAAGTTATGTGTCCTTCAACACTTTGCTGTAAAAGTCCTACGAGCTACAATTCCTTTTCTATATTTTCTTTTTTAGTCAAGATTTGAGGACACATTGTTGTTCGTTGTAAAATGTTATAAACTTTTTGAAGGCAAAATTTTTTCCTTTAAGAAGCCAAGTCGCCATGACCCATTGGTCTAAACTACGGTTGAGACTGATTTGAGAAGCGTATACTAATAATATTTAAATACTCGGTGTAAATTCATATTATGTAAGTAATATTTATTTTGTTTTATTACTAAAATATTTATTTTATGCAACCCATATACTTAATACACCTCTGTTCAAAACGTTTCGCTTGGAGACCAAACTTTCTTCAGGACATCTCATTTGAAGAGTGGAAAGATACACGAAATTGTAAAAAGTAGAAAAACTGAATTTAACTTCGTGCTAGAGAGGGACGGATGCAATTTTGATAGTTACAATAAAATAGGTTGATTTTTTGTGAAAAGTTGGGGTGTTTCTTTTTATTAGATATATTTTTATTTACTAATGATGTTATTTAATATTTTATAAGTATGAAACTAGTTAATTTAACAATTATTTTAAATATTAATTTATTCTTTTTCCATAAAAAATCTTTAAATTAATTTAGTTCCATTAATTATTGAAGCTTCGTGTATTTTTTTTATCACAAAACAGATAGGCCAACTCAGGTCATTTGAGTGCGATGTATTAGGTCCACTCATAAATTATATACACTCAGGGCTCGAAATTAACCGGAGCGCACCGGAGCGCTGTTCCGATTCATAAAATCCCCACTATCGCTCCGTCTCTTGTAACAAATTATATGATCGTCTAAGCTAGATAGGTGATTTAAAAAAGATCTAGCTCACTTATTTTCATAAAATAGATATAAAAGTAAATTATTATTTTAATATTTTCGTAAAATTATCGAGCGCTCCAGTTTGTAAAATTTTCCATTTCGAGGTCTGATATCATAATAATACATGATGCAATATTGAGGGAATTACATGCCAAATCTTGATTTAATGACTTCAGTGAGCGGGACACACGCAATTTCTCTAATTAACTTTTATAAATAAATATCTAACTGTCATGTTGTGTAGGCACATCTTGGGTATTGCACCTAAAAAGATTCCAAGGTAATTATTATTGTAATGGTTTTTAATTAAATATTAAAAACCATTATGTACAATAATTATGTATTAATCAACGAACTTCAGCAATTATTTCATTAATTATTTGTAATTAAATAAAACACAATTTTTTAGTACTTATTCCACTTTTTATTTAATTTTTAATTCTCCTCAGTCCGTTGATTATTATGGACGTTCGTTTCAATGCATTGATAGGTATTTTATCGTTTTTATGATTTGTTTGATAAATGCCTGTTTAAATTTTATTGTTTAATTGATAATGTCCCCTCGAAGAGGACGAAACCGGTACAAAAATTTAATTAAAAATTGGAATATGTACTAAAAAATTGTGTTTCATTTAATTACAAATAATTAATCAAATAATACATTGCAGTTCCACTATGAGTTGACAGTTAACACTATAAAAGAAACTTCAGTAAATTAATTGAGAGTATTGACTACATTTTTAACTATACAATATTATAAAATATAAATGATATATAAAATATGTTTGTTTGATTTCCTTTTCCTACTTGGCCCCAACTGACATCTACAAAATGTTTGTTCAAATTATCTTTCCTGAAAATTCGAATTTTGAATTAGGTACTATGACAGAAAAAGTTTGCATATTTTGCATTCGATTTTATTTTCCATTATTTGATATGCCTGTCATAATTGTTTTCATTTTGACATATTGTATGCCTTAATACACATATTTTAATATTGAAAAATGTAATAATTATTATTGTTTTGTTGACTAAGATAAATGTATAACGGTCAAGTAGGTACCATAAAACAACTGCCATAGCAAAGTGAAAGTGATCAACAAACTCAAGTTTTGTATCAGTTTTCTTAAGAGCGTACATCAGTGAAACGGCAAATAATTTTCAACAGTAGGCGCGACAAAATTTTTCACTAGTCGCCAATCGGAGACAGACAGTCGAGGTGTCCGCACGTCGATTTGTTTTGTCATGGCGTCGGATGAAAATATTCTTAAATCGTGTAAAGATGACTAAAAAAATTTACGTATGTACTTAAAAAAGAAAACAAGTCAATGAATATACTATTATTATTAGTAATATAATAATAAACATAACATTAAATGGAGGCATGTTGGATTTTTATGACAAATTATATTTCGTTCGGCACGCACAATCCGCGCATCGTCTAGCCACGATAATTTTAGACCATGCCTCAACTGAAGTATAGCCGTTTTATTTTCTTTTTAATGTTTTATAGATATTGTAGAAAATTGAGGGATAGTGTCGAGTTTGATTAAAAACCTTGAGCATCCTAAACTGGAAGGAAGGGGTTGGATAGACGTGTATAAATGCAGATTCTGGAGAAGGACGTAGAATATTATGATATGGGGGCTTTAGAAACAAAAACACCAGTTTTCATTTTTTACCACGTTTTTCTTAGCTCGTATTCTTGTTTGTCCGGTGGTTGTTTATCCAGTACAAATCTTACATTCGATTTTTAACTAACTTACCGACTAGCTAGACACTTGAAACTTTAGAATATATCAAAACACGATGCCAATGCATTCTTTTAATACTTTTAGCGATCTTTAAGTAGAATTGAATTCATTTTCAGTTAATTCTGTTTTGTATGAAAAGTTATTTCAAAAAAATCCGTAATCCAATCCACTATTATTGGTTGCTAAGGAGGTGGTCCTAGCAACTAAATTATTAATATATACGTGCGTTACTATGGAAATCAAAATGACATTTCATTATTCTATATTTTTGTTTGATTGTTGCAAAATAGCAAAAAAATGATTTGTCCTAAATTATTAATACATAGAATTGTCAAGTTTATATGATTCAACAGAAAATTTAAAAACGTGGTATATAAAAAGTTCTTTTTATCTTGTAATTTTAAATGTGAATTGAATACAAGTCAATAAAAATGTATTATCTCTCTTTTATATGTACCTACATTATAATACTCGTAATATTACTTTTATTCAGAAATTATACCTACGTATATGAAAAATAGATATAAAACATTGGAAACTATCTTTTTTGTTTCAAATCATCATATATCAATTATTTAAGACAACATGTAATAAAGATTATCAGCAAAATATATTCAATTGCATATTTTGTATTTTGTCGCTAGATGGCTTCAGGAAATTCAGAGTAACACAGAACATCGCCTCAATCAAAAAATAACTTGTAAATCTTATAGTACAAAAAATATATTTTTTTAACAGTAGATTGGCTTGATTTCTATCGTAAGTTGGCTCAAAATAAGCAAAATTTATGATGATGGCGATATTCCTTATCAAACTAGCTGTTTAATATTATTCTGGACTGGATTGATAATTCCGACTTGATTTCCCCACGGTCTCAAAAACCAACATCAACACTAATTTAAATTTGGAACAATTCCCATCTCCAGAGTTTCACACAAGAGGGAGGGGAGTGTTGTGTCGACTCCGAACCCCTCCGGAAACGGAAAATATACATTTTTTTTTACTGTAAATGGAATATTATAGGATAGTGACTGGGATGATTTAGCTGTCGTACCGCATATGAACGGCTTGGGCTCACTCCTCTCGGCATTCCACGACACCCAATACCTGGCCACTGGAAGATCCATGGCACTTATAAATTGGTGCTACTATATTTGGCATCCAATGTTTGCTTCAATATTCCGACACGGCATGTCTAAAATACAAGACGGCGCTGATGACACAAGCGGACAGTAACAATCCTAATAATTATGACCCTATCTCACTCTTTCTTATAAATCGGGAGCATCAATTGTTTGTTCTCCCGAGGAGCAGAACTAACCTTCCATTGGTGATGCCGATTGGGAGGGCAATAACTCTGTTAAGCCAAATCGTTTCGGATATTGATATATTCCACCTACGTGGGGATAAGTATAGGTGGACGTTGTTTTATAAATTCTTAAAATAGTGTCTACTGACCTCATTCGGTGTGCTTCCATGCTTTATAGTTTATATTTTTTTATATAGGTATATATTTTTTTTCATAATTATTGTACATTTTACTTTAGGTACTTTTCATACTATTGTTGAAACAAAGAGTTGAAAATGTCCCTCTGAGGCGGACGAAACCGGTCCTAATTTATTGAATAAAAGTGGAATAAGTACTACAAAAAAAAAAATTGCGTTTTATTAAATTAAAACAACAATACAATGCAGTTCCACCATGAATTGACAGTTAACAAAATAAAAGAAACTTTTCATACTGTTTTTGTGATACTGCATATATTTATTTGTTCTTCACACTGTTTCTTTGTTTTTCAATGTCATGTTGTGAACGTCTTAAATTTATAATTTATTATGTTAACGATAGGTAGGTATGTTAAAAAAAATATTTGAATCTCTTTTGACAGCTCACAATATTTCAAAAGGTACCTACCTATACCCTTAGTGAGTGTCTGGGTATAGAGAATGTATTTGAAGAAGCAACGAGACGCCATAAGTAGTCAGCGGAGTAAATATGGAAGTCGATGGCACCTGCAAGATTTTCTTAACCACCCCTCCTGTTGCCTCAAAAATCAATTAAAAAATATTACGAATTTTTTCAAAGTGTACCCCTTAAACTTTTTTCTGTGTGCGCGACTGCCACTTTCATAAAAAGGATGATGGATTTATTATTATCAATCTGCAGGCAATATACGACATGTCGCTTTGCAGTAAACTGTTTGATCGGCCAGACACCGCTGCCCTCTGTGTCCGTGTAATGAAATGACAAATAAACTTTCCCCCCCTGCGGCGCGTACCGAACAAACGCGAACAATGACAAACCCCGCCCCACCCCGCATTAGTTCAGCGTTTACTTTTTTATTTTGTTTTTGGCTGTACCTATATAAAGAATATGTCAAAGGGTTGTCAAATAGTGCTTATTTATTTAAAAAAAGCACTTTTTAATTTCTGTATTGATGTAATAAAAAAGTATAAAAATAATAAATGGTGACATGTAATGATGATTCATGCCTTTCAGATCCAGTGACTGCAATTATATAAGATAGGATGAGTATATGCTCAGAATATCAGACCTATGCGACATTTCTTTTACCACGGGAAAAAACTCGACTACAAATCGCAGTCCTCAGTTCCCAATGAATACGACAAATTATTCATCAGAATCACCACCGCCTTGCGCTACAAAGAATTTTCCTGGGTTTTTGCAAGGCGGTTTCATAGGCCCTGGCCGAATTCAAATTAGCAATACCCGATGCGGGTAGAAGAATAGTTTTCAATAAGGCATATTCTCTCAGCCTGCACAATTTTCATTTGACTAGCATCAAGTAGAGTAGTTTGCGTGCCAAAGTCCTTAAGAAACCTCGATAGTAAATGCGAGGTATCCATAAAATCATCTAGAAAGAACTCTTACAGCGTTCAATATATCAACAACTTGTGTATAATTCAAGACAGGCGCGTACATAAGAGGGGTGTAGATTTCCTTAGGAGCGAAAAAATACAAATAATAATTTAGGTGACTGGAATCATGGCTCCCACATCTTGAAGCGGGCCATCAGGCCAGGATCTTTGGCGGCCCCCTACCCATCTCTAGGGTTAAAGGCAGTGGGACTTTTCACAGAATCGTTTTCTAAATGTTGTTTTAGGTGAAATTAAGGGTAGGCATTCGGTGTATTTTTAGCGATTTTTTTGTATTGTTGAATAAATCCACATGAGTTGTCGAATGCCGACACACAGTAATGAAAAATTGCATCATACAACTAGACATTTTAAAATGTTAAATATAATAGCGCCGCGGGCGACTTTTTCCCCATTCGGGAAAATTTTTGATATGTGGTTATTTCACTTTTCAGGTCGACCCGCCACGCCGGGCCCCCCAGGCTAAAACGCTGTCAGCCCCCCCATGTGGGGATTAGAATAATACGTCTTCTTCTTCTTCGCCAGAACCTCATGACAAAACATCGTGACCCGGATGACTTGACTGTCAAACAGCCTTTTCAAAAGTTTGGCCTCACTCTTCTCGCCATTCTACGGCATGCAAAACCCGTGTAAGTGAAAGACCAATGACACTCGTCTTAGTAATTGGTGCAATAATCAAGGACATCCAATGTTTACTTTAATGTTCTAAGGTAGCGCGGACGACATAAATGGACACTATGACGACAAGTTGCAATAACTCGTAGGTGAGCACCTGTAGTCATAACTGCAGGGGATGGAGGTATACATTGCTATTTATACTCAAAGTACGAAGTATCTGGGTATGATATATGTACCCGGAAAAGTGCAAGAGTCTGTAAATACAATTTATTAATTACTGTAGCTTAAATGCTAGAAGATATCAATATTTGGCCACGTATTTTTTCGACTTACACGTTGTATAAATGAGAACTCTGCCATTCTTGGTAGTATTGACTTATGTATCCCTAATAACTATTTTAGAAATCGGGAGTAAGTATCAGTTATTTGCTCTTCCAAGGTGCAGAACTAACCTGCCATTGGTGATGCCAATTGGGATGGCAAGAAGTCTGTTCAACAAAAATCGCTTCGGATGTCGATATATTCCACCTATGTAAGATGAGTATAAGTGGGCGTTGTTTTAAAAATTAATAAAGTAGGATCCACTTAGCTCATTCGATGTGCTTCCATGCTCTATAATTTTTGTACCTAGGTAGGTATTTACTTTTTATACTGTTTTGTGATACTGCATATCGTCTCTGTTCTGGCAGAACATACTAACTAGAGAATACTAGTTTTGAGTAATTTGACTTTGAGTTGTTAAAACGTTTTAAATGGTCTATTATGTGAGTTTATTAAGTAATCGTAAAAAGAATGACTTTAAAATTAAGACTGTTTATTTATTAAGAAGGTTTCCAGACAGTAAAGTTTGAAATAAGGAACATTTTGGTATAACTAAATCAATAATATGTAATTTTTTCGAATTAGTGTCTTCTGCCAGAACAGTGATGATATCATATTTATTTCTTATTTACACCATTTTAATACTAGACTGCAGCAAGTTTAACGTGAAGCGTGGCCGTTTCGAGAACTGCAATACTGACAAGCCTTTCATAATATATCGCAGCGCCATGACGGCGGCCATGACACTTCAGCTTATAATTTTCGCACTCTATTTACATACTTACTTGTTTTTTAATGTCATGCTGTGAACGTATTAAATTTATAATTTGTAACACTTATTCACTGTGTTTTTAATGTTAATTATTAATGTTCACGACATGGCGCGCTAGAGTGACCAAATGACGTAGCTGACTGGGGGCAGCCTTCACTTTGCCCTGAGAGAAGCAGAGGATCAAGAGGGGTGGAAAGTTTTGGCAGAATTTCAAAGTGATTATGATCTTCAGTCATGAAAAGAGAGAGAAAAAAATTTATAATAAAAAAAAAACATCCGGGGCAGTGGAGCACTACAGATTTTCGGTGCTCCGGGTAAACCCCCATTGCTCCACTGCTCCGTGTTCCTGCTACGAACTCCGCTCCAACGCTCTGGTTTATGTCATATCACATGCTACTGCTGAGTAGAGATTTTTGTAGATTTTTGTCATATACATAGTTTGAAAATATGAAGAATTAAACGTTTGACTATAAAGTTGTAGAAAATTGCCAAGTTAGAAACAAAAGTTCATTTTGAAAATGCGATATCGTTTGATGTTAAAAATTGCTCTTTTTTTGACGCGTATTATTATGACGAAATCGATTTGCCATACAATTTTAAAGGGGGCCTCGAAACATTTCAAACCAGTCATAAAGTTATTAAATAATACAAATCTTAAAAAAATGAATGCGCATTTCTCACAATTTAAGTAATACAAAACTACCCAAAGCACTACAAATCCCTGCAACTAACACCACTAATTATTATTAGATTCGTACTAAAAAAATCACTAATTTTATGTATCACTTCTGTCATTTTCAATAATAATATTATTTTATTACCACATTTTTTCTTAGCTCGTACTCTTGTTTGTCCGGTGGTTGTTTATCCAGTACAAATCTTGCAATTGATTTTTAACTAACTTACCAACTAGCTAGACATTTGAAAATTATAGAATATATCAGAACACGATGCCAATGCATTCTTTTAACACGTTTAGCCATATTTAAGTAGAATTGAATTCATTTTCAATTAATTCTGTTTTGTATGAAAAGTTATTTCGGAAGAAATCCGTAAAAAGTAAAACACTATTAATGGTTGCTAGGGGTCTGGGGTCCTAGCAACTAACATATTAATATATACGTGCGTTACTATGGAAATCAATATGAAATGTCAAAATGACATTTCAGTATTCTATATGTATTTAGTATTTCTATCAAGTACAATTTTTTTTGATCGTTTAAGGGGGGACATGCTCAGCGTAGGTCAACATGGAGCTTTTGTTCTATTTTTAAAGCATGATCCTGGACATACCTTAAACGTTGTAGATAATCTATTTATATAATTTTGAAGCCTTATATTTATTTTAAACATTTTATGACTGCATAAAGTATTTTTATTACATAAAATAGTATTCTTTTAAACCTCTCGCTCTTATCTTTTAGAATATAGTCATATTTCAGTACATAAATGTGCAGTGGTGCTAAGATTTTCTACATTTATTAATTTTTATAAGCATTTATAAAACCATCAGTATAATTTTAATTTTAATTTTAATTGTAAGAATAAGGTAGTGTTTTTTTGAAATACGCCATTTCTTTTGGCATTCCCCAGTGGTTAAGCTACAACATACGGCCGTAGCCATAAATTGACAAACTATAATTGAAATAGGGAGTAAAATTATGTAAACGCGCGTGTTTCAACTAAAGTAAACTAAGTCAACTAAAAACTTACCTACCTAGTAAAATTATCAATGTACATATTTCCTAGAAATACCTACATCCTGTAACTAAATAATTACAAGATTAAAAGAACTTTTTATATACCACGTTTTTAAATTTTCTGTTGAATCATTTATAAACTTGACAATTCTATGTATTAATAAATACTTTTTTTAGTACTTGCGTAACTTACAGTAACGCACGTAACGTTAGTAACGTTAGTTCCATAGTAACGCAAGTAACCAACAATTTAGTTGCTAGGACCATCCACTTAGCAACCAATAATAGTGTTTTACTTTTAACGGATTTCTTCCGAAATAACTTTTCATACAAAACAGAATTAACTGAAAATTAATACATATCTACTTAAATATGGCTAAAAGTATTAAAAGAATGCATTGGCATCGTGTTCTGACATATTCTAAAAGTTTGAAATGTCTAGCTAGTCGGATAATTAGTGAAAAATCGATTGCAAGATTTTTACTGGATAAACAACTACCGGACAAACAAGAATACGACCTAATGAAAAACGTTGTAAAATAACTATTCTCTAATATAACGAGTAACGCTAATAACGAGCTAATACAGCCGGTCCCATTTTCCTCGTAATAACGAATTTCCGATTTTTCCGATAACCGATTTCAACTAATATATATTTTCGATCTAGTGGTAGAGATTTATAGAAACCAAGAGATTATGGGAATCAGCGCTCGAAATGGAAATGCTTACGAACCGGAGCGCTCGACAGTTTTCTGAAGAAATTTACATAGTTATCAAATTTTATCTGTATTTCATAAAAATAAGTGTGTTTGATTTTCTATTATATGGCCTATCTAATTCAGACGGTCAAATTATTTTTTCCACGAGACGGAGCGATAATTCTACCGATTTCACGAACAGGAACGGCGCTCCGGTTCATTTCAAGCCCTGATGGGAATGGGACAACTGGTCGCCAGGACAATTGGCTGCCGCACTGTCGTACGTTCACGTCTACGTTCTGTATACGTATACAGAACGTAGACGAGGAATTTTAACCAGTTTCTATCTACTACTTAGTAGTTTTAATTCATTTTACGCTTAACATAATGTTTTTTTTATTGCGGATTGAGAATTACCACGCCTATGTAAGGTTTTATATAAAAAACAAAACTATTTTTTCGTTGGAACTTAAACATATGCAATACAATTAAATCATTATTTACGTGTGCATATTTAAATTCTCACCTACGATTAAATCAAAATGTAATAAGTTCAATGTAAGTAAATAATAATATTAAATTTTTTTTTTAAAAGTACCTTTAAGTACCTAACGTCTATTTATTTTCAAATTGCGTGGCGTCCAGTTGTCCAGGCGCCAAATTGTCCTAGACCCGAAATTATCTTATAAACTGGAAAATAAGTAAAAATCAAGATTTAAATATTTTACCAAATTGACAATGGTACTGTTAGATTACGTAATATGATCGGCTGCCTTCTATACTATAATATCGTCGGAGTTGTGTGTTACCCTGAAATGACCTGTCAGTTAAGCCACGGGAGGTCCTCGCATTGTTTTGACATACTGTTAGCCGCACTAACTTCAACCTGTGGCCAGTTGTTGTCTGATAAACTTCTGTCCACATAATATGTATAGCTGACTCAATTGTATACAGATATAATATACTCGTATATTGGAAAAACCTATAGACAATCATATTGTATGTATATTTCGCCAACTATAATAGTACCAGTCAAAGTGTTATGACACCCCGTAACTGAAATTTATATTATTTATATTCTACATTACCATTTCATAAACAATAATAATATTGTGAATTGAAAAATGACGATGGAATATTAATTGAGGGATGCTGCCGTAGATTAACTAGCAATACTCTGCATCAGTTGCAAGCAGTGCCTGTTGGAGGGAGGCAAACGATGGGTAATCATAAAAAAGTGTACATTTGGACAGTCATACTCATAGAATAATTCAGTTCAATTTTATTTCATCTTCAGCAATCCACTGATTAACATATTAATTAACTAACTAGGTACGAACGACTTTTTGTTTGTAGATATATTTTTATTCGTGATTAGGTATATAATTTTATTGAACAGCCTAGACTCAAACCAAACTTTTCTAACGGAAAAATAATACCGCCGTCTAACTCGTTTTCACACATTTCACAAACGTACAGTTTCATTTTTAATTAGATTTTGAAGGTTCCGAGTAGGCTTGAATAATAATCATTTATTGTGAGATGTCAATGCAGTTATGCAGATGTCATCGCCTTACGTACATAAGTATATCGTCACTGTTCTGGCAGAAGGCACAAATTCGAAAAAATGACAATATATTGAGTTAGTACCAAAATGTTCCTTATTTCAAACTTTACCGTCTAGTAACCTTCTTAATAAATAAACAGTCTTTATTTTAAATTCATCCTTTTTACGATTACTTAATAAACTCACATGATAGACCATTATTTCAAACTTTTTAACAACTTCAAAGTCAAACTACTCAAAACTTGTATTCTCTAGTTAGTGTGTTCTGCCAGAACAGAGACGATATGTTGTTTTTTTATTATTGTAAATTTTATGGCTAATAAACAATTCTTGTAATTGGATAATTTTATTATTTCTGTATTTACAAATCACGGAAAAGGTTCAATAATGTTAACTAATCGTTTGTTATCGAGTCGTCACTAACTCGCAATTCATTGCTCCGGCCTATATATTGTTGGCCCTGAATAATTAGGCAGGGAAAATGAGAATATGGTTACCGTTAGTATTATTGATTGTATTTAAATCAACATTTTTCATCGCTGTCTCTCGATCTGCGCTACACCGATTATGTCTAATTTTCTGTCAAGACTATCGAACCTCATGCTAATGTGGTATGTTTATAGTTCCGCGAATAAGGGGGCTGACATGGCTCTAGTCCGGGGGCCCAGCGTGGCTAATGATAAACACAAATTTTCTCTGATAGTAAGAAAGTCGCCTGCGGCGCTATTTAACTTAAAAAATTATCCATTTGCAACTGTGCGATGCAATTTGATGTAATTGATATATTTAGATGATAATTCACACGTACCTACTTATTAGTAATTTATTTTACAATTATTTTTAGAGTGTTTTTTGACTAATAGAAATGGCTATTTACCCAATATGGCGAAGTCTAGCATGTTACTTGGTTACTACAAAAGGGTGTCGCGATCAGTGCTTCATAATATTATGATGACGAGTGCAGACAATTTAATAATTCAAGTTGATTTATTTGAAAATATAAAAATAACGTTAAAAATACATACATGGAATATCAATAATTTTACCTCGCAGAACCATGGGGCCCAGGACATTTGGGGCACACTACCTTTAACCTTAGCGATAGGTACCTAGGCCAAATATCCTGGTTTGGGGGCCCACTCCAGGGTGTGGGGGTCATGCTAATACGTACACTTGGTTTGCATGTAGATATTATTAAACTTGTCACTGTCTTTATCTTGATGTGTTTTAGGTACGTAGATGAGTGTTGCGTTAAATTTTCTACGAAAAAGAAATAACGCCATCTCATGCATACAATGGCACTAATTTAAATCGCTCCAATATTTCAGACGACTGCTTCATACACATGGGTGTTAAATAATATTGTAGCATTCTCTATTAAATGTAGTATCTCTGCCTGTACTGTAATTAAACAAACGGTCAGTCAGTCCATCTAAAACCAGTGAATTATCACAAACAATATTCGCGATGATGCACTTACCCATTACGGCCCTGTTTTCAAATTAAGTTTAATTAAACAATATAAGAATATAATAAAACATTTCTTTTATTCAACGAATAATTCACAAGAATTGAGAATATAACATTCCAATTGACTTTCTCTTAGGTATGCTTACA
Source organism: Rhyacophila brunnea (assembly GCF_057557595.1). NCBI lineage: Eukaryota > Metazoa > Arthropoda > Insecta > Trichoptera > Rhyacophilidae > Rhyacophila > Rhyacophila brunnea. The sequence goes on along the minus strand of NW_028232806.1, from coordinate 33,464,462 downwards.
TACTGCAGTCTGCAATTTAGAAGAGATCTTTATTTAGCTACGTATTTTTTTTCGACTTATACGAGATATATATGAGAAAAACTGTGTGTCCCTGATAACTATCTTAAAAATAGGAAGCATCAGTTGTTTATTCTCTCAAGGTGCAGAACCAACCTACCACTGGTAATGTCAATTGGGAGGGCGATAACTGTGTTTAACCAAATTGCTTCGGGTGTTGATATATTCCACTTGCGTGAGGTGAGTTTAGGTGGACGCTATTTTATAATTTCTTAAAAAAGGGTGTCCTTAGCAAACTCAGTGTATTTCTTTGAACGTCTATAGATGTATAATTGTATTTTCACTGCTTAGTATATTTATATTATGTTCTCTTTTTATATTTTTATTTTCATCCCTTTTATTACTTTTCTTTTTCTTTCTTCTTTATAATAACGTTTCATGCCATGTTGTGAACGTCTTAAACTTATATTTTGTAATGTCCACAATATGTTAAAAAATTTAAAAATTAATTGAAATTGAATTATATTTAGTGGTCAGAGTCACGTTGTGAAGGGACAAGAACCACTTTGTGGTGACAAGTGTAGGGATGAAAAGAAACGGGTTAGGTATGAGGCTGTTCAGATGTATGTAGGAGCGATAGTTCATTGCTGTGTAACGGTATACAGTTGGTGTGAGAGTAAATGATACAGAAGAGATGTTAGCGGTCCGAGGCTCGGTGGAAGTGATGCTTGAGTTACAGGCATCTCACCCGGAACTCTCCAAATTTTAATTAAACGTACTTTATTTTAACCATCTCTTTCTCTCTTCTTGGTCATTCCCTCATGGCTGAGGATTGTGATCATCTTGAAACTCTGAGCGATTGAAACTTTCCATCCCTCTCGAGCCTTTGCTTCTTTCAGGGCATAGTGAAGGCTATCCCCAGTAAGCTTCTTTACGTGGTCGTTCCAGTGCGCCGACGCTCTTCTCCTGATTTGCCCTAATTGTAGGCTACACAGTATATTCAGGTTATCCGGTCCACTACGAACAATATGTAAATAAACACTACAGAATGCGTCGATATTCTTTCATTTATATTCAGTCAGTGACGTCCCTAGATAAAATGCCGCCCCTAGGCAGCGCTGAAATGCCGCCCAATTTTTATATTATTTTTAGAGTATTTTTATCATCCTTTCATGAGTCCAATATCTAAGAAATGTATCGTATGGATACATTACTAACAAAATATCAGATTGTAATTATTTGCAAATCTGCACGTGGCATTTCTGGTCGCCAAGGACGTCAAAGGGCAACGGAAATAAACTAGATATCGCGAACCCGACAAAATCAGTGAGCTGATTTTTTTAATGGAAAGATATTTTCGTTATTACTAAGTTTAGGTACCTAGCTATTTCTATATATTCCAAATGATTCTCCTCGATTTTCCGCTCTTTGAGTAACTGCCGTCCCCAAGCGACGCTCAATCTGCCTACCCCCACGGGACGTTACTGTTTTCAGTCTCTGTATAATTGACTGGTTTGTCCTGTGCTCTGTCCAAGAAATACAAATCATTTGGCAACAATACACAATTTAGAAGGCGTCAATTGCCTTTCGCTCCCTTGCCCCCAGGGTCCATGACTCCATATATATGGAGTACACTCATTTTCGTGGCACTTGAAATTCCACGATCCATTATTCGATGCATTATGGTACATGTAACATATTCGTAATACGTGTAATGTAATGGTTTTTAAGTAAAGTTTTTGTTAATTTTATGATATTCGAATTATTTTGAGTTTAAAAAAAATGTAATAGAGTTCATCATGTAGGTAAATGTTAAATTTAATTAATACTATATATTATGATAACGGACCTTGAATTTAAGTAATTTTATTTGTGAAAATGGCCCCATGAACACTGCCCCACGCACTGCAGGGTCAGTGACGTCCCGTGGGGGTAGGCAGTTTGAGCGTCGCTTGGGGGCGGCAGTTACACGAAGGGCGGCAAATTGAGGAGAATCATTGGTTATATAGAAACATCTGTGCCTAAGCTTAGTAATAACGGAAAATTTCTATTAAAATATTCAACTCACTGGTTGGACAATTAGGTACTATAAAAGTTTTAATATGACTATAATTTTTGTTGAGAGTTCGCGATGTCTAGTTTACTTCCGTTGTCCTTGGACGTCACGTCATTAGTGAACAGCAATGGCACGTGCAGACTTGAGAATTATATTTGAATTAGGTGTAGATAGGTAAGTAGTAAGTGAGTACATACCTACTTAATTTTGTGTAAACTGTTTGCCAGTCACTCGCGAGTTTTGGAAGTTGTCAGGTGTATTTTTAAATGTATCTGAAACCGTGGAATCGCAATATTGTCTATTGAAGCAGAGATTGCATTTAAATTAAATTCAGTGGTATATATCTTGTTAGTAATGTATCCATACAACACATTTCTTAGATATTGGAGTCATGAAAGGATGATAAAAACACTCTGTAAAAAAATGTGACGGCATTTTGGCGCTGCCTAGGGGCGGCATTTTGTCTAAGGACGTCACTGTGCACGGTCAATGCAATGAACTTCCGCCACTATCAAAAATTTCTGCAAGGGGTTGCAAGAAAAAATATACAAAAACAATCTACATCTAAAGTTCGATTATCAAAATATATAAACGCTATTAGAAAACAAATTGAACAATAAATGAATGACAATAATTATTAATAAATACAAGGTTTCAATGGGTTGAAAGCAACCTCACTCCGCAATCGCCCACCCATGCGTTCACGAGACACACTTTGACAATCCGTGCGGCAGGTCCGTTCCATCTATTCCACGTGACGATTCTGGTATGGGACTCTTTCTTTTGGGGACACTGCGATTGTGTCCCCTCTTGTTTCAATATACAGAGTTCTATCCACATACTATATATTATTCATATATTTATTTCCTTGTTTTTCACAATAGGTATATTACCATATTAATTATGTAGATGCCTACCAATAAATGAATTTTCCCCACGGTGTTACCTATTGTTTTTCAAAGTGTTTGGTTCACAGCAAGGACACAGTGGTTTGACAGAATGACACAACTTATCTATCACCTATTTTAAAAATCAGTTAATGCTGTATAATAGTCGCGAAATGATCCGTAAGCCCACAAACGCCAAGAAAAATGCATGGTACCTACCTATTTTTTTATTAGCTCGTATTCTTGTTTGTCCGGTGGTTGTTTATCCAGTACAAATCTTGCAATCGATTTTAACTAACTTCCCGACTAGATAGACATTTGAAACATTTAAAATATATCAGAACACGATGCCAATGCATTCTTTTAATACTTTTAGCCATCTTTAAGTAGAATTGAATTCATTTTCAGTTAATTCTGTTTTGTATGAAAACTTATTTCGGAAGAAATCCGTAATCCAATCCACTATTATTGGTTGCTAAGGGGGTGGTCCTAGCAACAAAATTATTAATATATACATGCGTTACTATGGAAATCAAAATGACATTTCAGTATTCTATATTTTTTTGTTTGTTTTTTATTTACTTCATATCAAGTACAAGTTTGAACATATTGAGCATAATAATTCAACAGAAAATTTAAAAACGTTGTATATAAAAAGTTCTTTTTATCTTGTAATTACTTGTAATTATTAATAACCATGTCCTTGTTTTTTCGTATAAGGTGGTTGTTAGTAATATTGAACAACACAAACAAAGACCCCTCCAAACCAACTCGCCCCGCACCACACTCGGTCTTAATCAAGCATATCACGAGGCCCTATGTCCGGATGTCAAGCATCAACAGTTTTTTACGCCTGCGAATGTCTCAGTAGCAGATGCTCATGGCCGAGATCGCCACGCTCTCAAGACGTGAGCTTTGACTGAGTTAAGACGTAATTTAATAAAAAAAGTGCCATGGGAGAGAAAGGCACTGAGACTTAACAGAAATAAATGAATTTAATGATATATGAGATACAAAAAACAAAGCTAAAACAATACGGACAAACAAAATTATGTGAAGAGATCTTCACATCCGCAATAAGGCACTGCAATTTTTTTTAATGAAATATAATTGGCCTTCCACTCAATGGAATCATCCGACTCAGTGGCAATCCACCATGGCCTGGCAAAAACTGACTGGTAGGTATTAGTGGTCAGGAGTCAATTTGGTTATCTCCAATCGCCATTGTGTATTCGGAAAGAACAATATGTATGCCATAAGACGTATTGTCTTTTTCCTCAAGGATATTTTTTCAGCATCAAGGATTGGAGGCGGGGCAAGCCGAAAGTCATCAACAACGGCCTTCTCACCTTTGAGGAGCATCGCAGATGCACCACGTACCTATAGATATGTGTAATTTTGAACAATCACAAACATCCGGGGTTTGAGAAAATCACATAAATATATTGTGTCCTCGCCAGGAATCGAGCCCAGAGCTCATGGATGGAAGGCCAACAACTTATGCACTGCACCACGAGAGCCGCCGCATGATGCCTATTATAAGATTTCTTAAATCTTGATTTTTCGTAAGACGGTACTTCAGTGAAACGGCAAATAATTTTCAACTATAGGTGCGACGAAATTTCGGACTGGCTGGCAATCGGAGAGTGATAGTAGAGCTGTGAACACGTCAATTTATTTTGTGATGGCGACGGGGGAATTAATTCTTAAATCGTGTAAAGATGACTAAAAAAGTTACCCATTTACTTGAAAAAGAAAACATGTCAATGAATATGTTATTATTAGTAATAGAACAATAAAGAACATAACATTAAATGGACGCATGTTGACTTTTTTATGACAAATTATGTTTTGTTCTGCACGCTTCATTTGCACAAACTTCGCGTCGCATAGTCACGATCGTTTTAGACCGTGCCCCAGCTGAAGTATAGCCTTAACTATGTTGTATCTAATTGTGGTTATCTTATCATTGATATTTTTCTTCTTCAAGTACCTACAAGCACAGAGATTTTAAGTTATGTTTTAATGGTTTAAGTTATTATAATTGCAAACAGGCGGGTGAAAATGTGTGATACGGAGTTCTAGTTAGAACTTTGTGAGTATGATGTAGGAAAATTCACGGTTGGCATAAGTCTGAATGCGGGCCACACTAGAATTGAAGCAATGCGTTTGCTTGCACAGACATGTGGGCATTTCGCAGGGGCACATATGTCAGAGGCGAATTAGTAATTTAAAATGTTGAGAGATTTCGACAAACAAAATAATACTACGAGTATTAACAAAAAATTAAGTTTGAACTAAAAAAATAAATAATTACAAGACAAAAATAACTTTTTATATACAACGTTTTTAAATTTTCTGTTGAATTAATATGCTCAATATGCTCAAACTTGTACTTGATATGAAGTAAATAAAAAACAAACAAACAAATAAAGAAATACTGAATACTGAAATGTCATTTTGATTTCTACCGCACGTATATATTATTAATATAGTTGCTAGGACGACCAAGTTAGCAACCAATAATAGTGGATTGGATTACGGATTTCTTCCGAAATAACTTTTCATACAAAACAGAATTAACTGAAAATGAATTCAATTCTACTTAAAGATGGCTAAAAGTATTAAAAAAATGCATTGGCATCATGTTCTGATATATTCTAAAAGTTTCAAATGTCTAGCTAGTCGGGAACTTAGTTAAAAATCGATTGCAAGATTTGTACCGGACAAACAACCACCGGACAAATAAGAATACGAGCTAATAAAAACGTTGTAAAATGATTCCTAAACAGTACTTAATTTTGATTCGAGAATATTTTTTTACTTTGCGGTTGTTGCATCATTGAAGAATAGATAAAAAGAAAATAATGATGAACACTCAAATTACTTATAGGTATCAAATCATAAAGGTGTAATCCTTTAATTATATTATTATGTGTGATGAATCTGATGAATGAAACAGGGTGGTCAATTTACAATAATTAATTACTAATAATATGCTTTTGTGATGTCATACGATCGACACTACGTCTTCTTCCTTTATATCCCGTATACACGTGCATTGATTTACTGTTGACAGTAAGAAAATGTATGGGTAAACATGTCATTGTATTATCCTGCAGTTGGCAAGATTGAATGCATGAATAAAAAATGTTTGGAGGGTTCTGAATTTTCATGCGGTAGCAGGATTTCGATCTGCGCCTGCGCAATAGAACGATAGTGGCGAACCTGCCGGCAAAAAAACGAACTACGAACGAATTCTCAGGTTTACCGATTTCCACTGCCTGTCAAATAGTACCATAAAATGAAACATCGCGTCTCGCTTAGTCTTAAAGAATGGAACTGGAGAGACAGTCAGCACTTTTACGTGTAAACAGTCACGATAGTTTAAAATATGCACTATTGCTGCCAGTAAATCCATGCACATGTACAGGCGCTGTCACTATTTAATGCAGTCATGTGCACCGGTGTCCCGAGGTATTTTTCAGTGGCACACATTGAACATGTTTTGACATATTATTATTGTGTTACAGTTTTTCATGTATTCATTGTAGAAGATGATATTGTTATATTTCCAAAAGTGAGTCGTGTTAAATTTAGCGGTCTGTATTTCGAAACACTACGGCAAGTCGTCCGCGTCTTAATTTTCAGTCATCCAGATCTGCGGATCTATTCTATACACAAGGCGACTATCGACTGCTAAAGTGATAGTATTTATTACATATTTGTATTGAGGTATTATAATTTAATATAATGTGATATAGTAGGTAGGTACACAAGCCAAACATTTGTAAATTTTCCACAAGAATTCGGCTCTGAATTGTTCACATATACAAATTCACGTCACTTGTATGTCCATGAAATAATTTCGGCAATGGTGATAGAAATTGTTTGAAGGGAACTAGTGAGCAAAATTATTGAGAGTTTTGAGATAGGCACAGTTTGAATTATTTGTGTCTATTGATTTATTGTTACAACTTAATTTTACATATTAATTTTATTATTCGGTTAGGTAGGTATTCATATTTTCAATTTTGAGTCAATTTGTTAGGTACCCATATACCGAAATAAATGAATACATAATATATAGGTAGGTATATAGGAAGTTCAGTCTGTCAGGGAAATAAAGGGAACTGAAATACCTAACGGGTGTGTAGTAACAGGCAACCGATCTCGAGTGTGGAAGAATATGGGATACACTTAAACACGTGTCAAGAATACGTCATTCTAAGCTTTTCTTTCGTTCTGACAACTGCCCTCGGTTTATTCACTGATGCTCATTCAATATTGGTGTATTTGAAGGTAAATATTAATAATCATGCCCTTGTTTTTTCGTACAATGTGGTTGGGTGGGTTAGTTGCATTGATGTGGGGCTAATTAGGTTCCACCATTTATATCTTTAATTTTCTTTATGGCCAGGATTAAATTTTTTGTGTAGTGTTCTTGTGTTGTTCTATTGCTTAGTACTTCGTGAGGCTTTTGGAGGTCAGTTTCATGATTATGCTGTCTACATCGAGTCCTGAGAGTCCATCGCTTCCTTTCTAGTATAGGTTGCCGTCACATGGACAACAGTCATCATCCCTCAATTTAAATCTTTTTAGATAAGCTTGCACCGCTCAGTGGCCTGTTAGCAGTGACGTCCCGTGGGGGTAGGCAGATTGACCGTCGCTTGGGGGCGGCAGTTAATCGAAGGGCGGCAAATCGAGGAGAACCATTAGGTGTATATAAAAATAGGTACTTATCTAAACTAAGTAATAACGGAAATATCTTTCCATTAAAAGAACGAGTCACTGGTTGGAAAGAAAATGTATTGATTAACATAAAAGGTTTAACAGATCTGAATTTTTTTGTCGGATTCGCGATGTCTAGTTTACTTCCGTTGTTATTGGACGTCACATCTTTGATGATTAGCAATGCCACGTTCATATTTGCGAATTATATTTGAATTATAGGTACATGTACTGACCAAATTAATTTATCCAAATATTTTCGCCAGTTTTGAAAGTTGTCAGGTGTATATCTAAATGTATCTAAAACCGTGGACACGCAATATTGTCTATTGAAGTATATCATTTAAATTAGATTTAGTGGTACCTATATACTCGTACTTTGTTAGTAATGTAGTAATAGATATTGCAGTCATGAAAGGATGAAGAATGATAAAAAATACTGTATAAAAAATGGGGCGGCATTTTGCCGCTGCTTAGGGGCGGTATTTTGCCTAGGGACGTCACTGCCTGTTAGTATCTGTGTGAGTTCGTGTGATATTTTTATGTTCCTGGCAAGAGTGGTGGCAGAGTTTATGTTTGGAATAAATTTCTGCGTTAATGATCCTGTGGCGGATGTTGTGTATCTGTGGTTCCGTAGCTCTGTTGTGTCTTCGTTTAGTTTTTGTTTTGCGTAACTTAGAGGGAAGTGTGTGTAGGTTGAAGGTCTTTTATCTGTTGTTGCTTGTTTAGTGTATTTATCAGCTTCCTCGTTTCCGGATATCCCTGTGTGACTTCTTATCCAGAAGAATCTGGGGCTTGTTCCTATCATTCAAAGCTGTGTTGATAGTGTTAAAATGTCCCTTACTAGTGGGTGCTATTACAAGTCTATAATGTGTGGTTCATTTTCGTATGCACTCACACAATATTCAAAACCCTGTAGAAATTCTATTTATTAATCTGTTCTATGGTTTATTATGTGATATTAGTGTTCTCGATATTTCTATACGGAGTCGATCGTGGACCCTGAAGGCAAGATAACGGAAGGCAATTGATGCCTTTGAGATGTAGTGTTGGCGCCGAATGCTTCGCATTTCTTGGACGGAGCACAGGACGAACCAGTCAATCATCCAGAGACTGAAGATAAAGGAACGGCTCTCGACGATATGTCTGAGAAGAATTCTGCAGTTTTTTGGACATATTGTCAGGCGCGGACCGGACAACCTGGAGAGACTGGTAGTTTTGGGTAGCCTCCAGGGAAGGCGAAGCAGAGGAAGAGCGTCTGCGCGATGGAGCGACCAAGTGAAAGAGCTGACTGGGGGCACCATCCATTCTGCCCTGAGAGAAGCGGAAGATCGATAAGGATGGAAAGTCTTGGTCGCTCAAAGGATGGAAAGGAAGGAATGTGGTCATGATCCTCAGCCATGAGTGCACGACCAAGAAGAAGAGATTTAAAAATATATCTGTGTGAGAAGGAAGATGGTAGATAAGTCTAAAATCACTACATTTTTGAAAGCCAAGTTAAATGATGTTCGAGTTTTGGACAATTTCATACATATGAATTTATATAATTCTGTGTGAAATCATTAATAATTCACCGGTTTTAATTCGATCCGTCCCCTTTCTCCTTAGAATCATTATGGATTTGGTATACCAACCAAATTCAAATCTTGCATTTATTTTAGGATACGGGTAATATATGTAGTTATACCAATATTTTCGATGTTCAATAATTTTGAATTTGATAAAGTGTTTGCCATGTTCTTCCCCCTATATCACAATCTGAAAAATACGTAATGGTTTTAAGTTTTGTAAACACTTACTTTGAGGAACACCAACAAAGTTATACAAACCTGTAACACTGTAAGTAGGTATATCATAATATTGACCACAAAGTGTATATCTGTGTGCGAAAGGAAAAGGGAGATAAGTCTAAAATCACTAGGAACTAATAAAATTCAAATTGATACAACTCAAACCTTTTTTCACGTATTATGGTTAATTTGGTGCAAGTATTTATCAGGCTTATGAGCTTTGAGCATCGATGACTCCGCCGAATCTTAGGGGTACATTGGTACGACCGCGTTACAAACACTCGAGTACGTGAGCGGAGACAGCAGCCCTCGGTGATTGAGGTAATCACAAAGAGACGCGTTACGTGGCTGTGACATGTGTTCCGGATACCGCCAGAGAGTGCGACACTTTGTACCCTTGTGGCATGGCCCAAGGGTTCCGTCGCCGGCCCTCCCTTAGGCCCGTTTCAGACGGGTCACCGGTGTCGCGCTCGATATAATATAGGGGGCCTTTGTATTATGTTTATGAACGCCCCAGAGCTAATGAGTCAATGCATAATTTCGTGTTATAAATTAGAACATCAAACTGGCTGCGGTAATAAAAACAAGTGTATCGGCGGCTTGAGAATGTAGCGGCTGACGCAAAAGTTTACCGGACACGCGTTGCTTCATAAACATAATAGAAAGACCCCTTTATTCGAATACAAAGGCCTCCTTATTATATACGAGCGCGACACCGGTGTCCTGTCTGAAACAGGCCTTAGCCTGCAGCGGTACTTCAAAAGTGATCTACACGCCGCAGGTCTGGCATGGCGAGCGGCGCGAGAGTTGGCGATGGACCGAGGGAAGTGGCGCGAACTTGTGCTTACCCTATGCTCCAATGCTAGGGCGTGACAGGGTGAAAGAAGAAGAATTATCAGACATATTTTCTTTTGCCATTTGGATAAATATAATATGTCAAATTAAAATGGGCAAAGTTAGAAATTCAAACAGTAAGTAATAAAATACCATTTTTTATGAAACACATTTATTTTTAAAAAGCATTAACATTTTCATATCAAATTGAACCAAAAATACAATGAAACATTATTATTTTATATCAAATTTTGCGTGAAGGCAAATTGGACTAGATTTGCCTTAACAACTTGTGCATTCATTTTTTTTGTTTGTTTGTATATCTTAATTAATCAACAGTTAATAAGCAATATTAGTAACCAAAGCAATAATTAATTATTAACTTGTCTGTAATACACCGCAACATTCTATTAACTAAACTTTTTAATACTTTTAGTATTGTTTTATAAATGTTGAAATTGGACATATTATAATACCTCCTGTACCCCAAGATATGTCAAGTTTTTTTTTTTTGAAAAATAATTTTTCAAAAAATATTTCAGAAAAAAAATATTAAAGCAAATTGGGCATACTGCAGCGCGGAACGCTTTGGAATTTAATATTGTTTAGATATTATTATCATAAAATAATGTGTAAAAAATGTTCTTATGGTTGCTAAATCGCTATGAAAACACATTGTACTTCAGTGCATTTGTTGTAAACTAGGCTATCTACAGTGAAAAGAATATGCCAATGTTACATAAAAACGTGGCCTCGGTTATGGACTGACCTATTCACATTATTTGTAAATTGCAGAGATATTGTTGTTAAAATTTTATGCCTCATAAGTGGTACTTACATGTTATTACAGAAAAACTGCAAAACAAATAAATTAATGTGCAAAATGAAAAAGGAGATAAGTCAAAATCACTACTTTTTAGAAGAGCCAAAAGAAGGTTGAGTTTTGAATAACTTTGTATGAAAACTTCTATGGCTATGTGTGGATTTAGTGAGTAAAAAGCGTTGATTCGACCAAACTTTGTATCATTTATGTATTATCATTAATTTGGATATTTAAAGACTTATATCCCTTTTCCTTTCAAATACATAAATACTGTCAAAACAACACTGAAACTTAGATAAATAATAAAATGTGAAGTAGGTCAGTCTACCGCCAAGGCAGCAAAAATATAATACACCAATCTGCGAAAGATCAAATCGATAGTCCCAAGAGCTTTATCAAAAGATTACTGTTCAAGAGAAGACGGCAATCAGAATATACATTAAATATTCATACAATTTGTATGTATAATGAGTATTTTCCTGTTGATTTTAATATTAATTTGGGTATTATTGAATGACTATTTTGTTTTTACATCATTCACTAATCAGAAGAATCAAATTTCGGCAGTAAAACGTTAAATAAATTATAATACAAAAATAAAAACATAAAAAAATTATAATAGTAGGTAAGATTCATATTGATTGCACATTTTCAATGTTTAATTAATTGTGTCCAATGTTATGAGTATTTTTCAAGGCATATTTGGTTGCCCTTAATACTGAAGTAAAGTTGTTATACATGTTTTGATCTAGTAATTAAAAGAATATTTATACTTGTGTCATATTGAATAATTAATATTGGTAATTCGGTTATTTATATTATTTGTAATTTGGTTATTAATGTTTGTTATTTATGACTTCTTCTGTTAATATCTGTATTACAATATGATATTAACTATTATAGCCTTACCACTATATCATGGCTGCGGACATGTTAACGGCGACCTGCGGAATTACGTTTTCCCCCACACTTTTAGGTGTATTAGGTGCGATAAAGTCTTGACAACTGCATAGACTCATAGAGCATCATAAAATCGTAGCCAAGATATAATGGTTCTACTATATTATAGTTTATGTAAAAATCAATTTAGTTACAGATTTGTAACCAACACAATGAAAGAAATAATCATATGACAAGTTTAGATCATAACAACATAAAGGAAAGAAAAAAATATACTATAATTAATACTGAAGCAGGCTGCAAAAGTTTTCAACATAAACATCTATTTTTTAAAAATTCAAAATACTTTAATAGGCTCCGAAAGTCCAATAATAATTTTAAATACCAATGTAAAATTTAATACAGAGATTTCATTAATAAATTCTTATTGATTACAATGAGATTATTTTAACAATATGTATTTATTATAGGCCCATTTCAGTCGTCATGTTGTTCATCGATTCAAAAGAAAGGGTATCTACCATTATAGATTGACAGGTGGCCGTAATCTGAACTAGATATTTTAAGCCGTACACTTTGATAGACCTCAAAGAAAGTGGCGCCCTCACATGAAAGTATGATTGTAAAAAACAGCGTATTATATAATTAGAAAACTTAAGAAATCTTATAGAAGGACGGCTGACATGGAATGCATTTATTTATATAAATTTCAAGAAATTTCGTAATATTTAGGCAAATTTGACACTTTCATTATTAATTTAATTACAATTTTATTAAGATTTATAAATGATGAAATTTCATAAAAGCTATTTTTAATAGCATTAATCTGTCTTTGACAAAATTCAACATGCTTACCTATACCATATTGACCCAAATATAAGGTACCTATTACAAGACCGAACTACGATTCTACTTCCAGATGGAGCATAATATTATTATTTCTTATCACCCATGATATGGTGGATCCAAAACATACATACACACTTCTTGGCTGAAATTGACTAATAAAATGGACAAAAATTGAATTCTTGGCATTACTATGTGCCTATCTGCAAGAAAGAGCAAAGCAGAGGAGTGGGGGAATTTGTTTGAGAAAATCGGGGAGCAAAACAGATTATGTAGATTTTACGAATTTTTGAATTGTTGAAATGTATAGTTTCAATTTTGATTGTTACAACTATCAGACTAAAATATTTTTCTGTTTTTTCTTTAAAATTGGTACAATCTTTATATTTGGGTCTATACGGTAAATCATAGAAGTTTTTTTTTAACTATACATAGATATTTAATAGTCATTTTGATGACCTGAAATTTTATTATAAAGACTAAAAAAATTAACAAAAAACATTTTTTTAACAGTAAAGTTATACTTAGAAAACGGACTTTTAAATGTAATTTTTTTTATTACCTACTAAATAATGGGTAATAACCTTTTGAATTGTTATATTTCCTGTATTGCTTTTATGTTGGATGTTTTTGAGATTATTGGATAAGGTTTTTATTTACCAACACGTTTATTGGTAAGATTTACCAATTGTTAAATTAATAATGTTGTACTTCACGGTTAAGGTCTCATTTTGTTTTATATTGTTGTAAAAGTTTATCTTTTGCTCTCCTCATTCGTTAGAAGAGAGAGTGAGGCAGAAATGAAACATTAGCAATAAAAGCTAACTAAAATTGGTGAGATGTGTTATACTCGCTAGAGACACCCAATGATACAATAACGAGACATGTAATTAAATACAATTAATTACATACTAGAGTTTAAGCTTTTTAATACAAATCTAAAAACAATTAAATAAGGGTATTTTTCAGATACTTATAATATTTTATAACTAGCCGAATATTTCAATTTTGAAATACATTATTTCTACAGAATACTCAAAGACAGATTTTTAAAACAAATGAATGAATTAAAGTGTTGACGACGTTTTTAAAATAATGGGGAACAATGGCAAAGTCCTACACCACATTTGTTCCCATAAGAAGCAGTATCGGAGAACTAGTATGACAATAAATTTATTTATTGGTTTTATGCATAATTAAGATGTGTTCCACGTTCACAGCATTTATGTGCCGCACACCACTGATTTCAACATAATTATGAAAAATAAAAATAAGCTACAATGTATTCAAAGTGTTAAGTAGGTATTTCGGCGTTATGAAACATAAAAAATAACATTTGTCAACAGAGCCTCTGTTGCGTTAATTAGATAAGTCCGCAAGCCAAACTGTTTAGTAATTTGTATTTAATTGTATGTCTTTTAATTCCATTACTAGATGTCTCTAACACTATATTACACTGCACGTTAATAAACAATAATAAAAATTTAACAGAATTTTGCTATGCAGCATAGAATATGACAATTATCAATAAATTCATAAAAGTTGACAACTTTTATTTATTAACAACAAACGAGAAAGAGTTGAAGTCGGCAACCAACACAGAGAGATAATCAAGCAGTGTGTTTTACAATATATTGTGAACACCGAAAGAAAAAGCATTCTGTGATTATGGCAGCTAACATAACCGCACTTTTACGCTAATATCGTTACTTCCTTAATAATATAACATTATTGTAAATCATTACGTACAAACAATTTCAATCAATACATAAAGCAGTGATAGCAGATCAGTGGTTTATGGTGGCGTTCCACACAGTGTACTTTCACTGAAATTCAGTGGCTTATGATAGTGATTATTTAATGACAATACCATCGAAATCAGACACACATTTATAATAGATTAATTAAAATTTTTCTTGTCTTCCGGTGGAGGTAAAAGGGGTTAACTCAAAATAACTCAAAATAAATATTTTTGAATTATCTCCTTTTTCCGCCACCGAAAAATTATTTTAAAAATAGAGATTTGCGTTATTACACATTAATATTTAATCAGAAGCCAAATCTTACAAATGGCCCATCAAAAATCTAAGTACAGTAGGCGCTTGGTAATCAGGCATCACCAATCCGGCACGTCCAATAATCCGGCATTTTGCAACTCAGCTCTCCTGCTCTATAATCCGGCTGGTTTCACATTAAAACGCCGGATTACAGAGCGGAGAGCCATTCGCTCGGCAGTTCGGTGCCCGATCTTGACAGAATATTTATTATTTCCTATAGAAATCCAATAATCCGGCATAGGTGAAAAAATATGGGTGCCGGATTACCGAACACCTACTTGTAGTAAATTTTGACTTATCCCCCTTTTCACCCCACCGTAAATTACCTTTTTAAATAAATTATATGACATTCTTGTATAAAAGAGATAAATTATTCAAATACTTTTAGGCCGCATTTGCATGGAGCGGAAACTAAAAGTTAATTATCTTTTGTTTAGATGAATGACAAAAACGCTATCACTGCATTTACGACAACAAAATTGGTTCTAGTGACAAATTATTTAATAAAACTAATACATTACAAAGCGTATAAATATATATAAATGCATCTTTCTCTCTATATAACAAACAGCGAGACTGATTCTCTTGTAAATGCTAGAGGCTAGCACCTAATTTCTAATTAGCACTTATATGATTAGAGCACATTCAATACTGCTTTACTCGATTGATATTACAGACTAAAGGTTGACACTAATTGGTATGATCCTAGCAGACTAAACTCTAATCGGGAATTGGTATAATAGCTATATAATCATATTATTATTATTATTAATTAACTATATTATTATTAAATATGCAAACACAGGTCTATGTTTAAATTATTAATCGATTACCTATACACTATTAAATCAATAAGTTGTAGTTACAATACAATGTCCATCATAAATTATGTTGTTTACAGAAAAAGAGATGTTACATATTAAAAACTCTTCATAAGTTAATATTGGCGTAAGTTAATAAATTATAATATTACATAACTGTCAATAGGCATGTTTACACTTTTCAGTTAAAAATAAAAAGATCATTAAATTCACAATATTGCAGCTAAAGCGGGGTACTCATTAGCGAGCTGTAACTGTGACCGTTGCAGATACAGTAACCAGTATGGACACCAAATTAGCTTGCGAATAGCTCGATGCGCGCTCGCAGCGATCGATTGTCAGTTTTTGCTGCGAGTGGGCGTTGAAAGTGATACCTGTTGCTCGCCGCTAACAGTGAAAATACTTCGAAAGTGTTGTTGTACATCTTTTAACGTGAACATAACTGCTAACTGGAGGGCAATTCACGAATGAAGCAGTGAAAAACTCGTCACTGAACCGCTTTAACTAAAGCACGTAAAATTTTTAGTTTTACAGGAAATATTGTGTGTATAGAGCTTCGAACGAAATGGATACGTGCGAGTGAGAAAGCATTCAGCATGTCCATGCGTTAGAGTAAGATAGAAAGTAAACATGCCAGGACGGAACGCTTGTGAATTTCATGGAAATTAAATAACATTTTTATCCATTTTGGTAATGACTTCATATTTAATCAGTACTTACCGTCAACGTTGCATGATTAAACCATTCATTGTTGAAGTACGTAGCCAATTAATCTTAAAACAAGCTAGTTACATCTCCAATATTACAACACGGAATTTTCGTTTTATTTTGCAAACAAACATGTGTGTTTCTGTTTTACAAAATCACAATAAATATTTAAGTGAGAATTTAAACACAAAATAATACTTTCAGCGGTAATAGTTATGTAAAAGATAGAAAAAAAATAGAATAACAGCCTGTTCACTACGCACGAATTTCTGACGTTTAATAATATGTCAAAGTCAAACGGAGAGTTGCTAGCGCCTCTACCGCCAAAGCATGTATACTTCAATTGCATACTGTACTCGACACTACCGGTTGACTTTTAATATACTTCGTTGAAGCAGGCTTGCGTTTACGTTGCGCAACCGGTCATACTGCTTCATTCGTGAATCGCCCTCCTGGGATGAGGAGAAATGCCTACTTTTAATTATTGATGTTTCGGAAGAGCTAGGCAAAATTGTAAAGTTATTTAACAGAATAGGAGTGAGGACCTGATCGACGGATCCCCTTCTAGAAGAATAGAGGCGATATGACAGAGAGTCACAGTCAAAGCCTCGGTAAAATCAAAAAAAAAAAAAATATTTATGTTTACAAAGTAATAGAGTGCTATGGGACTCAAAAGACAAAAATTACTCTGACATGATTCAGCTCAGAACTAACACTGCGGATACGGCGACTCGCCATCGGTTACATGGAAGTCATTGATGTCGCATCCACATATAGAGTTGGTTACAGTATCTGCAACGGTCACAGTTACGGCTCGCTAATGTGTACCCGGCTTAATATTGCTAAGGTGTAGATATGTCAAAACTGAAAATATGCTCTGTTTCCATCAGCACATTAAAAAAATATGAAACATTGAAACCAATAAAGGTACAAGTAGAAATTTTTAAATATTCAGAAAAAAATATTGACACATCTGTGGATATAAAATATTATAATTCGGTATACGAAAGGAAAAGGGAGACAAGTTCAGAATCACAACTTTCAGGAGCCAAGCGAAGATTGCCTTTTGGACCACATTTGAACCCCCTATGTTTGTGTGCTATATTTAATTATGCAAAAGCGTAAATTCAATGATGTTTCGCATTTATTATTATGGTTAATTCGGTATATTCAATCAAATTTTCAATATCTCACGACATATTCCCCTTTTCCTTTTGACAACAAAACTACACTGACAATTCAATATGCATGAGTACATTATATAAATTAAATGTGTCAGTGACAGATGTTTCGGACAATTACTGTTTAGTAAACCATCTCTTTCAGTAAGCTAAATAATCTATGGTAAATATTATTATTTATATATCAAATACCTGCAAAAAAGTTGCACTGATAGGTTAATATATTTTTAACATTACGGTAACATATTATGGACTTAAAAAATTAATCCAGTATTATTTTATCCTTAGTGTCTAAATTCTAAGTCAATATTCTATGTACCTAATAAAGCGTAACTCAGTTTTACGGATAACACATTCTTATTTTGCGAAAACAATTTCATTGTTGACCCTAACTACAAAAACGATCAATAATAATTATTCCTTGTTCAAAATAATACTATAATCCTTATAAAATAATCATTTTGTAAAAGTTTCCATTATTCATTTATCTTTGTAAAGTGCTAGGGGGAGGATAAAATAAGATAATGAATGACTGCAAAAATATCGTCACAAAAATAACAATAAAATATAATATGTACAAAACGAAAAGGGAGATAAGTATAAAATACCTGCCATGAGAGAATGAGAGCCAAAAGAGATTACTTCTTGATTCTTTGTGAAATTTACTAATTCGACTTGTGCATTTTCTCCATTAAGCATATCGCACCATGAGTGTAAAACCAAGGTATCTGCAAAAGACATATTTTGGATATATTAGGGTTTGAAGTCTTCGTTTTGTTAGGACAAATAGAGTTTCTAAAAAAAAACCATAATATTTGCTTTATATCTACATTATACTGCATGTTCTTCCAGTTACTTCACTTTTACATTATCAAGTTCACGACTTTTGCAGTTGTTTTGCATTTAATCTCGAAATTGAAAAATTTGCAGATGCCTTGGTTTTACACTCACGGTGTGATATATTATGCATTATGATTAATTTGGTATATTCTACTCATTATTAAATTTATACTTATCTCCCTTTTCCTTGTGCATACAGGAATATAAAAATAATATAAGTTCAGCAACAAACTTAACTGCACACTTTATACTTGGGCATACTTGGGTATACTTGGGCATTTTTTTGTTGCTCAAGTGTTCATAGTGTGTATGATAATATCGCACAAGTCTTTTGACTGTACAAGCGACATTACAATTTTTGAATTTCTTCTTGTGCAGATATATAACTGAATTCATGTAGCAGAGATTTGCAAAAGTCTCTGAAACTGTTGAGTATTTCGAAGACATGATTCATGAATACTTGTGCTAAGTGGAGGCTATATCGCACCCTCGCAACTAAACCGCCACAAGTCCAAATTTACGTGTTTTGAGTTAATTACTACGTTTTCATTGTCTATCGTTCATAGTATATTTACCGAAAATTTCATATCTCTAAGTCATCAAATTCAATATATTTCAAAAACACAGAACAAAAATGCGAAAGGTAAAAACTTCAAAGCTGATTTTCTCTGTTTGACGTTTTTTGGATTGTGGCAGTTTAGTTGCGAGGGTGCGATATAATGTTATGTAGTGTCCTTACCTGTATCAAAAAAATTCGCAAGTATGTCGTTCAAGTACGCAATTATGTCTGTTGCCAAGATTCTATGATTTAAATAAAAAATTATTTAGATTATTTAAAAAATTAAGTAGCACATAAAATAAACAATTAATAACAGTTATTATGTATTTTAAAAAGCGTATAATTAACAAAATGTAGGCCCTATTTGTCATTGTTGTATGTTTTATAATTAGTACAGATAAATGAAAGTAAAGTTAGAGAGATAAGACAGCATAAAATATTGAAATTATAATATGAAAACAAAACTAAGTATGTTATAACTTAGTTTTTAAATCAATTAAAAGTATTTGAAGAAATGGGTATAGTTAGGTTAGATTAGGGAATGTAATTATTTCTAATATCTTACTTATAGGCCAGGAATGAACACTACGAAATGCTGCCAATAAAAAAAAACTTAGTTATAGAAATCTTACATAGGTAGGTATACTGGTTATGATATAGGGAAGCTTCGACCTGTCGTTAGGTTTTGGAATTATTTTTTAGACTCATAGATTTACGACTATTGATAAAAATGAATTGTAGGTGTAGCTATTTACGATGTCACTTGAACGATATGAATACAAATGAACTGCCATTTTAAAACGGTATTCGATCAGTGGACTATATTATGATTTATACTAGATGTTATCTGTGGTCTTTGATCAATTTATGTTATATGCAAAATATGTAATTATGAGATTCTTCTTTGATTCTTCTAATTTTGAGAGACTTCTCTGTAAGCTTAATGTCCAAGGCATTGATGATATGATACAATTGGCCCAGGACAGTGAGATGTATGTACTGCAATTTGATAACCAATCTTCAATAGAAGACGGAATTAAGCAAAAAAGATATATGTAAGTACAGGTAACCTCCCGTTCATCGCGACCCTGGCGAGTGCGGATTTATTATATCGCGTTCTTTTTTTAAAACTGGAAATTGTTGAAAAGGAAAATTATCCACCAAATTTAATTTTTAATGTCGATGAGACGGGACTCTTATTGGAAACGAATGCCAACACGTACGTTTATTTCCACAGAGGAGAAGACTGCTTCTGGATTTAAAGCATCCGAGGTTCGTCTAACTCTTCTTCTCTCAACTCATTGAAGAAACTGATGGAGGTTACCTGTATACAGTTTTGTGAGCTCTTTTATTTGGTTAATCTATATCATTATCGAAATAATTCACAGTATTTGATGGTTAGTTTTATAAAATATGCCATTTCAGTTTCATTTCTCAGTTTACAGAGTGAAATTATTTCAGCTCTAAATATTTATAATGAAGAATTTTAGTTTTGAATTAATCATAAATTGACACAAAGCCACATAAATAAATCAGGAACCAGGAGGTACGGCGTCTTCAGCAAAATACAAACATTTTTAGTAGAGGAAACTAAATTATGACATTTTCTTCTTTTTCTCTAATTCAAAAAAGTTATATTTTTCACTTAACATCACCGTATCTCACGTGTTCAAAAATGTACAAAGTGAATTATTAAAACAGTAGTATTTTTTCTATATCCTCTACTCTACTTACAAGTATGAGGAAAAAAATATAATTTCTCATTCTGTGGCAGACAATTGAAACAATCTTCATTGCTATCTTTGGCAATCTTAATTATATAATATAAAATCCTGATTTAATTATCAAGGCATAACAGTACATCAGTAAAATGCAAAAAAATATATTCACCTTGTTTTAATAACACACTTTATACATACGATAATCACTCAACAAACTTAGCTTTCCTAACTGTCAGAAATTGGCACCTCTTTTTAAATTGATTTTCTATCAAATCGACACTATGCCGAATACCGTTCATTACATCTAGCAGGAATGCTAGTCTGTGAGGTCCTAATACGAAGAAAGAAATGGTCTTGATGTGTGGGGATAGACATGTTTTGTGAAGATTTCATAATATTATTGTCACAATTTTCTGTAATGATTGTATTATTTTTTAGCAGTTTAATTCACTGACATGATTTTTTTTAATTAACAGGATTGTACAATAAGTGCTATTGAATGGAGATGTACATAAAGTTTTGAATACAAAAAGGAGATAAGTCAGGAGAGAAAAAAGAAGATATTTTGTATGGACACTTCTATGTGAAATTTACTGAGTCAGCCGCATCGATTCAGCTCGTTCTTTTTCTCCTTTACGCATATACATATTATGCATTATGATTAATTTGGCATGCGTAACTAATTTTACAAATTTCCAGACTTATCTCCTTTTTTCTATCGCTACGAAATTAAAAAAAAAACTTTAAGCCGGCTCTCACATCAAAACTCATCTCGCCTACGTGTCAAATATGTCGATGTGACGTCATCCAAATGGAGCTCCGCAGATTGGTCGATTGCGACTGTTTCGTTTGAAAAAACATCTGCTGTTGCAATCGACAAGTTGCATGCTTCTCGGGTTCCGAGTCGAAGACGCCAAGTTTCACACAAACACCTACGAATTGGTCAGTCCTATACCGGCTGACCGATCGTCGCATTCAAATATCTATTCGTTTCGAAGGCTACACGCGACTGTCGCTAGGTAGATGTGCGCGGTCTTCACAGCAACACTGGATCGCCATTCTCGGAAAGTTTGATTTATGGTTGTGCGGCAACAAGACGAGTTTAGATGTGAGAGCCGACTAAGTTGTACGGTAAATCAGCATTTCCATTCCAAGACTGAGCATATATGCCTCCACAAAGTGGAAGTTATCTTGACTTTTCTTAGGAGGAATGGTCATTAGTCATTAACTCAACACATTGGGCCCATGCTTTGGATCCAAATACACATGGAAATAAGTCAACAAATGAATTTAATTTAACTGCATGGTTTAAAACCCCGACCTATAGATTTAGACAGAATAAGGAGACATTCTCTCCATTATTCTACAGTGGACAATTAAGTCGAAAAATGCCAACACTGAACATTACTTAGGATAAAAAAGATGCCAGATCAGATATTGGATATTCCTGATTACCCGGATGCTTTATCGCTTTTAAAAGTAGCCCATCATCAGTAATAATATTGTGTAGTGTAGTGGAATACACATTGACACGCCAAAAACAATATACAATATCTATCGAAGTCTCAAGCGATATATGACATTATTATCTTCAGTGATGTCACCATAGTTGTTAATTTTAGTCAAATTAACTATTAAAATCAATAAACAACCATCACTGTATGACAATGGCAAAACATAATAAGAAATCCTAAATTCGAAAGTCTACGTCCAGAAAGAGACGATGTGTTGAAGTGAGGAATCTGCGAGGTATTTACGAGGCATTATTCAGAGCACACGCTTCCGCACTGCCCATGTTATTAGCCAATTACTAAAATGTTTGCCATCCATTATCTAAGAAAGTACATTTCTATCTGGAAACTGAATACCAAAAATCAATTGGACCAAGCCTCTAGAGATGTAAACTGAGTGATTTGCGTGCACGTTCTGTCCCACTTAGTGGGGTGGTCTTCAGTATTAAATTGCATTTTGATTTGAGTGGTGGCATTGCTCGAAAATTTACATGTGCACCATTTTTTTAAATGTTTAATATTGATAGAATCTTCACAAAATTTGTCTCAATGTCTCAAATAAAATGGATAAGAAATTATTGAAAATGTAAATGGAAAAATACTATAGATGGCTACGTTAATAATATGTATTGTATATAAGAGTAGGTATATCGTTATATAAAAAGGGTGAAAACACGACATATAGAGTGAAAATACGTTATCTAAAAAATGACAAGGTAAAATATGTAGTGTTTCACTATTAGGTAAGGGTGTTTTTTCTTTATCTAAACAGGTTTTCTATAACATACAATTAGTGTACTAATCAAACCGGTGTAGTAATTTTGAACAACGCAACAGTTCATCCAAAAAGATTATGACATTAGAATTAAAAAGATAATAAATTTCACGTGAAACAATAATGTAATTTTGTTGATTATAGTTAATGGTGTTAGGATACTGATATTGTTTTGTTTTCCGGATGTTGAATTCAAGAGTTGGAGCGAGGCCTGACGTCATCCACCTGGATCAATTTCTCTATGGGGATCAACGACAGCTCGCCGCCGTACATCGTAGGAGGCAGGGGCTGAAGAAAAATAGTAATATGATGATTGCATCGCGCCATAAGTGTAAAAGCATAGTACATAACTGCAAATTACATATTTTGGAGATATGTATTAGGATTTAAAAAATTAGTTTAGACAATAAAATGACAATATTTAATTTACACCAGAGGGGGGCAAACTTTTTGGATGGAGGGCCAAATTCAAGAATTCAAAATGAGCGGTGGGCCGCAAGTAAAATACCATTTTTTTTTTACACTATTTATTATCACAAAAAATAAACACTACAAAAAAATTAATGAGAACAATGAAACATTTAAAAAAAAAAATTAAATTCAGGTGTTAATTTTGTCGTTGATATTCTCAAAACTGCTTGTAAATGGGCATCGAAGATATTTGGTCGAATTTGTCTGAATTAAGGGCATTGTAAAATTTGGAGATTTCTTCACGACGATGCAATTCTCATCAGTGTCACACTGGAGATCAATAATCTCAGGTTGTAGCTTTGTCGGTACACTATCAATATCTATTGAAAATGGATCGAGTACTATTGCTAAACAAATTTTAATCTATGTCAATGTTTTTTAAAAAATTTTCGTAATCAGAAGTACAATTAATGATGGCGGGCCGCAAAAAAACACCCAGCGGGCCGCAGTTTGCCACCCTCTGATTTACACAAACATTGTGCCATATTGGTTCATTAATTTCCATATTTTTGTATGTAATCAATCAAAATTACAAGTTTACAATTACATTTAAATATCAATTTTTTTTCATTTACTATGGATTTACCCATTTATGGGTCCCAGCGCATCAATTCTACATACAAGGCTGCTATCGGCGGCTATCGAGGGTAGTTTATCATATTTATGTATTGAGGTGGTTAATTGTTACAATAAAATCGTCTAAAACTAAACTGTCAGAAGTGCTATGTTTTAACAGACCCTCTCTTGGCTGTGTTAACCTTGAGAGAGAGATACACAGTTTTGATAGTTTAGACAGCTAACTTATTGTAAGAATTTTAATACTTCAATACAGAAATTTGATAAACTACCCTCGATAGCCGCCAATAGCCACCGATAGCTGCTGATAGCTGCCGATAGCAGCCTTGTGTATAGAATAGATGCACAGATTCAAATCCAGGGTCTGGCAAATACATGTAATATTTTTCAATTTGTATTTGGAGTGAGAGTATGAAACTAATAGGTTGAGCAAGTGGCCAACATCCATTTCTCGTAAAAACAAAAATCTGTTAATACAAACTCCCACTCTGTGGAGGCCCATATGATCTTATCAGGATTAGACATGGTCAAAAGAATGGTTTTACATTTTGTATTTGAAAGTGTCACCCATACTATTAACCCTTTCACCGTGGAGCACTTAATTACCACATTTAAATAACATGCTAATTATATTGAACGGCCAACTAATGAGGGCACAACAGCTGTGCCGTCAGCGGTGAAAAGGTTAAAAAAAATACTGAAAATTATATTTTCTGTTTAAACAATTTCAGCAAAGTTTCAAACCAAAGACTCCCAGAGCAGAAGAATGAGACAGCGGTCAGACTCCGTATTTATTTTTATACAATTCAATTTTTACAAATTTGCAGTTTTGTTTTTCTGGTATGCGGTAAGTGACTTGCTAAGCGTATAGTTTTACCTATACAGCGTGAATATTTTAAGGCTTGAATAATCCAGAGAGTTTATTGACATTGGATAGAAGTCACTAAGTCAAATTAAATGTTAAATAATTGTTTGTAATTGATTTTTTGCCTTTAAGTTAAGCACCTGGTAAGGAGTATTTGTCACTGATTCTAATATTTACTCATATGGCGGCAGAGTGTAGACGGTAATAAACTTGTGATATGGATGATAATTACCTTAGGAGGGGTGGTTTCATGCTTGGCAGCGTCTTTGGCCGCAGCGGCCTCTCTGGCCTTGCGGAGACGTAACGAGAAAACGGCTACAGACCGAGCCCGTTTCACCAGTGCTGCCGTTGCCGGACTCCTTTGCTTAGCTGTTAAGATTAAATAAATAAAATATATAATAAATAAAATATATAAATAATCAAAGTGTTTAGGACTATAACTAAAATAAGTCTTCTTGAAATAGAATAATCATGGTAATAATACTACATAATTTAAATTTTTCAAAATTTAACAAAATTTGAGGTTTAAAACGTTAATTTGGTACTTTCAAAAAAATTTGAAATACAGTACGTCTATTCTCTCAGTAATCCGCCACCCCAAAAACCAGACAAGTGTCCAATTAGTGAAAGGGGCGGATTATAGTGCATAAGTACATACAAAATATGGTAAAAATTAAAACAGGTATTTCGTAAAAATAGTTTTTTTTGATAAATTTGTACTAGCAAATTACGGTTTTATTTATAATCAAAATCAAGTAGGTATTTACTAAATTATACATATTTATAAACTAAGTTTATTAATATAATGTTTGAGGCTTTCGCAGTTGTTTTTTATCATAGTAGATTTTTGGGTTTCCACCGTGTGTCCTTCTTCCTTATTTACTCAACGTTTCGGGCTCGTTGCAGAGGCCATTATCAAGAGATGATATGTTTTATGATGAAAATGTAGTGTAGATATGTGAACATAAACATTGCTCTAAGAATGTCAAAAGGAATCCGATTAGCTAAGAGCAAACATTGCTCAGAGTTATCTGTCAATCGCTACGACCAGGGATACCGGCTCGAATATTGGATTTTGCTGATAGTGCCGGAAGCCATGACGTTTTTAACCGTAATCCATCATCCCTATTAATATATTAATATAACGGATTCCTTTCGACATTCTTAGAGCAATGTTTATATTCACATACCTACACTACATTTTCATCATAAAACATATCATCTCTTGATAATGGCCTCTGCAACGAGCCCGAAACGTTGAGTAAAGAAGGAAGAAGGACTCACGGTGGAAACCCAAAAATCTACTACGATAAGTTTATTAACTAAATATTAAACAGTAAATCACTTGACACAACCAGTTGTTCAGTGAGGCAGATATTGTTGAATGGCTTAGGATTCCTGACTTTCCTTATGACCAAAAGCTTTATTTTGTGTGTCCCGGTTGCATTGGAGCACGGCATAATTCGCGATGAACGTACGTTTTATGAAGGGAAAGCTTCCAAAATAAACCCGTCTCATCTGCATTGTATACTTGTACGCGGCAGACTATTGAATTTGACAATCGAATACCGGCGAATTATAGAGCTTGATTCTGTGCTTTCAACTAGTAAAAATAACGGCGGATTATAGTAGTTATCGGATTATTGAGCGGCGGATTACTGATAGTATACTGTAGCATTGAAATAGCATTGGTCTAATCTCATTCCATTTCATGGTAGGTACATATTTATTAGATCTATCAATTTACGTAATTTGAAGCTGTTTATAATAAAAATATGTCTAAAACGAACAGAAGCGATGTTGGAATTATTATTAATAAACTTTTGGTTTGTTCCGAAGAAGAAAAAAAGCCGCATCTAGAAGGAGATCCAATACATTATTTAAATACGCCTCTAGCACACGTTGCCGCCATCACAGGTACATTACTGAGAAATCTTCTATATGCGACGACAGCGACTTCCTGTTATCGCTAATTTCTTGTTGTCGGACAGTATTGATCGATATTATATTTATTGGCGAACAGCGAACAAACAATATTAAAACAAAATACTATTTTACATGTGTATGCTCGATCTGGAGCAAAAATCTCGAAAAAACTACACTGAAAATAATGGCTAAATTTAATATTGTATTGTATTGTAATCAGTATCACCAATCAGAATTTAAATATTCCAACTAGAGAAAGGTAACCATACCCAATATCCAGTAGCAAAGGATGGAGGTAGGATTTTAAAATCCGACATAAATAGTGCACACTAAATGTATTTGTTTTCAAGACTACAATGCGTAGATAGTGTTTGTTAGTTTTTAAAATTCAATTAAACCCTGCCTAATCCAAGCCATAGTAGATAATAATAGTGATAAAATATAAACCATATATAATTTTAGATATTTTATAGATAGAAGAATATTTTTTATCAAGTATGGTTTTGTTTAGGCAGGATTTAATGAATTTTAAAAAACTAACCAACACCATTTTGTAATATGTATTCTTAATTCAACGAAAACTCATCGATTATGATTTGGTTTAGGCAGGGTTTAATTGAAAATTAAAAACTAACAAGCACCATTTGCAAAATGTATTCTTAGTTCAATGAAAACAAATAAGTATGAGTGACAAAGTTGAGTGTGCACTATTTACATCAAATCTTAACAGCCTACTTCTACCCCTCGCCACTGCCGGTATTGCATCCAAAGAAGAGCATCTATGCCAATGATACTGAACCTTTTTTTCTTCAGGCCAAATACATATATTTGTAAAGTAACGCGGGCCACATCACTACTGGTGTGACGAAAAAAATCATGAAACCCCCCCTTTTTTTACAAAACGTTTTTGAGATTTTAAAAATTATGCGTGTTTTTTAAATTAATCGTGTGCAATAGCAACACTCTTATACCAGATCTGATGTGGACCATAATGACAATCCTCTTCGGGTGTCACTATCTGTGCGTCAAAGTCGAAACGAATCTCAAAATATACGAAAATCCTGATAATAAATGTGTTTCGGGTTGCACATAAAAGCTTAAAGGGCCGCAGATTGAGTATCGCTGATCTATGCCAATATATCATAGTATCAGTCAAAAAGCTTTTCGCCATATCACCGAGGCCAATATCAAAGGTGACAGTACAGTGGGCAATAACTAGGTGCAAGTCTTACTTTTAGGTTTTTCCTCCTCTGGCGCAGCGGCAGTGACTGCGGTGCCATTGTTTTCTGCAGTGGGTGTGGGAGGGGCCAGCGTCGGTTGAGAGGAACCGACCACCTGCGATACGCTTATATTCGTAGGAGTCACACTCCTGGCTCCCAACAGCTCAGGGTCTGAACCGCTATTTGCCGCTGATATCTCCTGCAACATATTACGACAGATTAAATTATTAATATGTAGTTATTGTGTAATTTTTTTGGATTGACACTAGAAAATGGGGCTTAGATGAACCGTGAATAACTTAAGTGAACATCAAAGTAATGGGAGATCCTGTCATAAAAACTGCGATGGAAGAGGGGCCATATGGAATGTCTGCTAGACAGTAACACACCAATGATCCTGACCAGTGGGTACCCCAGCGGAAGCAATCTTGTCATAACACCGTGTTAACACGCATGAAGATGTCGCAATATGAGTCCAAGGATATTAGTGATATAAGCATTAAAATGGATGACCTTTCTCTCAAGCTTGAGTGTAGGCACGACGGGCGGAATGCAGTGAGTGGATCGATGCAGAGGCTCCCGGGCGGCTAGAACAGCGGCTCTCAAAGGTCTCGGAGCCCACTCTGCGCCCCCTGGACCCACCGTCAGGTGAACCCCCGGATGCTCCGCTTCCTGGTTACACACAGTTAATTGAATATATTCCGCCACCAGCGTGTTCACAATGATAACTAACTTAAGTAACCGAAGCCTTGGGTGCTTCCTAACCTTCAACCCCAAGCAATGATAATCAAAAGCAACAACTTTTAATTCTTTCAGTTGCAAGCGTGATATGTTGTAAGTTGAGGGGTAGGTACTTGTACCAGTGGCGAAGGGTGAAGGTAGGCTATTAAAATCTGCCATAAATAGTGAATACTAAACTTTGTCAGTTATAAGTATTTGTTTTCATAGAAATAAGACTACAATTTACAGATGGTGTTGGTTAGTTTTTAAAATTCAATTAAACCCTGCAAAAACCAACCATAATAGATAATAGTCAAAAACACTCATTTATCCATAAAATATCTAAAATTATGCAATTAAATCATAGATAACTTTGGATATTTTATAGATAGAATAATATTTTTTACATATGATGTGGTTTAGGTAGAGCTTAATAAATTTAAAAAAAATGAACCAACAATATGTGCAATATGTATTCTTAATCCAACGAAAACAAATGAATGAAAAAGTGTGCACAATTTTGTCGCACCACCCAAAATATACCAAAACTATTATAGTTTAGTTTAGGCAGGATTTAATTGATTTTTAAAAACTGACCCATCTGTAAATTGTAGTCTTGGTTCAATAAAAACAAATATGTATGACTAACAAAGTTCAATGTGCACTATTTATGGCGGATCTTAACAGCCTACCTCCACCCTTCACTACTGCACTACTACATACATACCTATCACTTTTACAGACAATGAAATTAATAAATTTTGCATATCTTGATGCTTACTCCAAACTCTTCAAAATTAAATTTAAAAAAAGGCCTTTTCAAATTTTCAATAGTCACCACCAACAAAAACGACATGTGGTTGCAAATGGTAGTAGAAAATTTTTTGTAGTTTCTACAATAAACGGAAATTATTCTTTTACAGTTAAAATAAATCTAGACAACTGAATTTCTTTGAAGTAAATTTCGAAATATCAATCATTCTCTAGAGTTCTAAATATTTTGCAATATCGATGGAAAAAGATTTCGAATTAATCTAATAGAATTGTTGAGTATCTGTTTTGCCAAAATAATAATAGACCTTAGATCAGTTGCGAAGGGTGGAAGTAGGCTGTAGAGATTCGACATAGTGTACACTAAACTTTATCAGTCAAGCATATTTGTTTTCATTGAACTAAGACTACAATGTTATGTAGATAGTGTATGTTTTTAAAATTCAATTAAACCCTGCCTAATCTAAGCCATAGTAGATAATAGTGAAAAAATATTTGTTTACATATCCATAAACTATCTAAAATTATGCCATTAAATCATACATAATTTAGATATTTTATAGATAGAAGAATATTTTTTATCGATTATGGTTTGGTCTAGGCAGGGTTTATTGCATTTTAAAAAACTAACCAAAACAATCTGTAATATTATGTGTTCTTAATTCAACAAAAACCAATTTTATGTACGACTGAAAAGGTGTGCACTATTTTTGTCGGATCGCCCACAGCATACCTCAAATATTATGTTTTGGTTTAGGTAGGGTTTAATTGGATTTTAAAAACTAACCAGCACCCTGCAATTTGTTTTCTTAGTCTAATGAAAATAAATAAGTAGGTATGACTGATAAAGTTTAGTGTGCACTATTATTTATGTTGATTCTTAACAGCCTATCTCTACCCTTCACCACAGCCATAAATGTTATCAAGCTAGTGTTAAAATTTATTTGTTAGGTTGGAATTGAAATACCAACAACACATTGATTTCGAAATAATATGCAAAGATTAAATCAATAGATTAGCATATTTTCTATTGATGCAAAAAATCGCAATGAAAATGCAACAATTTCTTGCGGTACACCGGATGTAAAGCTCTAACGTAAGCGACTGGGCTTTTTGGATGAATGAATATGTTTGCACGATGTCACTCCGTCATGATAACTATGATGATAAATGAACACTAATTTAGGTAAATTCCATGTTTATTTATCCGATTAAGCACTCACCATTTTACCACTTCACTAGTTTCTACCGTAAATACATGAATTATGAATATCATTCTATTCGCATGTTATAATTTACTCGTTCAATAAACAATACTTGAATGGGGTTACGAAATCAGAAATAAAATGATGCTTTCGACAACCATTAATCGCTAGCTTTTACCTGAATAATGCAGCAACCGTACAGTAAACAAAGAAAGGATAAAAATACATTTGAAAATAATATATATCGTCTGCCGTTTTCCATGAATTAATGCGCTGAAAACCAATCATCCATCTTTTACGATACGAATACTGTGCGCCATCTTGGATCAGAAGTAGTAATTTATTATTTTCATATACATCTGGAGAAACTATACGAATACTGTACTTGAAGAGTGTAAAATCTATATTATATAAGTCAAAATATGTTTGATTGATTTCCTTTTCGAACTTGACGTCAACTAACATCTACATATAAAAAATTCAAAGTTTATTTGTTCAAATTATCTTTCCTGCCAATTCCAATTTCGAATTTTTAAAACAGATAAAGTTTGCATATTTTGGAATCGATTTTAATTTCTTTTGTTTGACTTATGGTCAGAATTATTTAAATTTTTATGTCATGTTGTATCCTAGATACAGATTGAATAATGTAATTTTGTTAAGATAAATGTATATCAAATCAATGAAGCGACCTCGGGGGACTTCACATAGTTTAATATAATAATAAAATAGTACATTGTTATTCAAAGACAATTTCACAACTCATGCTACACCAAAATATGTCAATAATACAAAGAGATGTATTTAGTTCTAGTTACATGTGCAGACTCAACAACTCATGACAATCATTGTGACAACTCTTCAATCTTAAACAGCAATTATACATAACGATTCAGGTAACAATTCGATCGTCTCGACGGTTGTTTTCAACGGTTCACAACATACACCGGAAACTTGTACGTATGCAGTTTGCCGTATCATAATTCACCGTGAAATGTTGTATCGGAAATATGTGGCCATATATTAAAGACCGTCCAAACTCTATGGGTCGTACCTATAGTACTTACTAACATAAAATTCATGTCTAAATAAAACACGGTTCTTGTCGGTTTACACTTTACAGGAAGCCAGTAGCAAATAAATTTTGAAAATAGCTGATATAGTGGATTATTTGTTAGGTTTTCATTCTTGACTTCATGAATTTTGCCAAAATCAGTTACGAAAATTGAATTAATTTTCATATTGAATCAAATAAAATTGGAAACCGTATAGTATAGTATACAGTCGTCTCTTTCCGATAAGTAAGCTCACGGCGAATTGTGCTACAGAGAAATGTTTTACATACAATTTACATATTTATGTAACCAAAAATCATAAAAATATCAATTGTTCAGCTTGGTGGCTACACCAAACAATCTTACGTGATATTATCTTACTTCAAATGTTTAAATGTCACGGCAACCTATTGCTTTTTGAATTTAGTGGCATATTATTTGAATTGCGTACTATTATTATCTGTGTCAATAATGAATAAAGTTTGGCAAAGAAAAACATCAATCTGACAGCATTGTAGTGATAAAAACTAATTCATTCATCATTTCCCGATTGGGCAAGATAGGTCGATAAGAGTCGTTGAGATGACGAATCTGCTCATGTAATTTGAGTTTTACAAGGAGTCATAATATTAAAAATTGACAAGTTACAAAGGTATAATATTAAAAGCATGCGTTAAGTGTTAAGTAATGGCTGAGAAGCAAGGCGTGGACTTACGTGAGGCCAGTGTCGGGTGGGCGACGGCGACTTTTTGGGCCTGAAAGGCGGAATCTCCGGCAGCATGGGGCTGCGTGCCGGCAGTGTCGTCTCACTGGCTTGGCTTGAGATTCCCAACAGCTATTTGTGTGCGTGATTGAAAGCGTGGTATCATAAATACAATATGGCGTATTCTACTATAATCTTATATTTATAAATTTACACCATAAAATTAAATATCAAGAATCAAAACCTGCGAGGTAGATAAATTAATGAACGCTCCTCGTAACAAACAAAATCCTGAATGTATAAAACTTTGTCGATTACAAATGTTGGCAATCATTAATCAGAACGATTTAGAACTAAAATTTGCACTGCAAAAGCGTTTGAGTCTATACTACGTCCAATCAGTTTTGCCTAAAATGCAGAAATCATTGATAAGAGTTGACGACACTACGCTCACTCAATGGCAGTTTAAAATGGTTGATTGACAGACCCATACTAACTTAAGAATGGGAAATGGGGAATTTTTGAAAGGAAAATCTTGAAAAGGATCATATACTCTAAGATCTTGAAAAGATCTGAGCATGTGAAGTTGGCATGTGGTAGGAAAGTCACTGCGATGAACTGTATGCTTCAGATATTGATCTCTTTACAACAGGGATCGGAGAATAGGGGTAAATTAACCCAGCAGACCTATTCCAATTGCGTAACACCATAACACTTTTCCATTAGAATCGGAGATAACAATATTGTGTTATGGATGCATTCTATGTACAAGACAGTTATCAATAACTGACAGCACGGTGTTAGGAAATCTTGGAGTTGGTACCCATGTGTCACCCTTCGTGTGAAGTTGAATAAAAATATTTTGCCTAATAATGAGAATTAACGAGCTTATGTTATCAACAAGGCCGGCAAAGACGCTGTTCACAAAAGTCATTTTTGACATTTCATAACCTCAAGATACTTAACGCTTGGAATACGTTATTGCATATTTATTACTATTTTCATAATTTCGGAGTTAAGGGTTGGTAGATGGGTAAACGTGAAAAGTTTGGGAACACTTACAGCCCAAAAAACACAGAATAATCGAAAGGCTTTTTAAAATCGTGCACGGAAAAGTGTCAAAGATGCTGTTGCCTTTTGCAAAAGACTATTTTTGCAAACAAAGATTTTCTACCCGTATGAACTTCAAAGTATAGTACAGAGATTGCTTGGGCCCCGAAGAAGGAATCTGAGTTGTTCTGACATAAAAAAGCCGAAAAAATGTTTTTGTCAAATATGAAACAAAATCATTGTTCCAAGACCTGAACTGGAAAAGTTTTTAAATGCTTCAGTTATTTAATCTTTTTCAATTGATTTTGAATGTGTAATTTTAAGGAAAAATAGCTTTCATAGATAGAAAACCAATCCCTGGCTCCTGCTCCACCGTCTCACATATGAAGTTGGGACGACTTCACAAAGCAGGCCATGTCTCAAGGATGGAGATCCACAACCAGATAAAAGAATCTCCCTCAATAGACGTGATGGAATAGGAATGATTAAGAGGCCTAAACTGAGATGAAGGAATACACCGAGGGCTTAGTGTCAAACAACACTATCTACAAAAGTGCAACTTTACAGGAGAGCCAAAAATCGTTATTTTAGATTCTTGTAACTCAACAAGGGAAATATTTATTTAAAACCTAATATTAATATTTTATAATTTATTGTGTATTGTACATTTATCTTGCTTATGATGATGTTAAAATTTATAGGGATAGTTTTTAAAAAATATGAAAACAAGGGTAACTAATGTAGTTAGCGTTAAACTTTATTGACGATTTAATAAGAAATTAGAAAAGATTGACATAACGTTGTGTGACTATCATCTAGCCGTAAATGTAAGATAACGTTATCTCAAAAAAAAAAAAAACACTTTTTTTAAGCACTCGACACTATCTTTGACATCAAAATAATGGAGGGAGGTTATAGACAGTAAGTTGTTGGGGGTAGAAAAAACCAACACTGGGTTGCAGCCCTAATGATAGTGACGATAGTCGATCAATAGAGAACTACATAATATTTTATGTAACTTACAGAATGCATTATTATTATAATTTCCCTTGCCTTTTAATTAATAAAAATCTGCTCTTTTGTTATACCTAATACATACCATATTGATTACGCCATTTTGAGGATATCCAAAAATAATTCTTATAAACATGGATAGAAAATATTTTATACTTAATCATATGCCAAAAATACTTAAGGGGGGACATGCTCGTCGAAGGTCAAAATTGAGTTTTTATTGTATTTTCAAACCATGACTCTGGACACTCCTTAAACGTTGTAGATAATCTATTTATATAATTTTGAAGCCATATTATCCTTTATAGTTATTTTGAACATTTGATGACTGCATAAAGTATTTTTGTTACATAAAATAGTATTCTTTTTAACCTCTCGCTCTAATGTTTTAGAATATAGTCATATTTCGGTACATAACTATGCAGCGGTGTTAAAATTTTTTACATTTATTAATTTTTAAACGCATTTATAAAACCATTAGTATAATTTATTACGAGATAATTTTTGTAAAATATTCACAATAAAAAATTATATTGATAATCTCTGTGATCCCAAATTTGACAAGAATTAGGCATTTTATTATTCAAAAAATCGGCAAGATTAACACATTTGAAGATAATTTTAAAGATACTTATTATAAGCTATGTCTTTGACCATTCAAGTGTAATAAACATCTTATGAATAATGATTGCTTTATAATAATTATTGACCTAAGAATAAGGTAGTGTTTTTTTGAAATACGCCATTTCTTTTGTCATTCCCCAGTGGTTAAGCTACAACATACGGCCGTAGCCATAAATTGACAAACTATAATTGAAGTAGGGAGTAGAATGATATTGACGCGCGTGTTTGAACATGTACCGTTTAAAAAAAAATAAAAAAAAAATTCAGTTAGGTACATGTTCAAACACGCGCGTTAACATAATTTTACTCTTTACTTTAATTATAGTTTGTCAATTTATGGCTACGGCCGTATGTTGTAGCTTAACCACTGGGGAATGACAAAAGAAATGGCGTATTTCAAAAAAACACTACCTTATTCTTAGGTCAATAATTATTATAAAGCAATCATTATTCATAAGATGTTTATCACACTTGAATGATCAAAGACATAGCTTATAATAAATATCTTTAAAATCATCTTCAAATGTGTTAATCTTGCCCATTTTTTGAATAATAAAATGCCTAATTCTTGTCAAATTTGGGATCACAGAGATTATCAATATAATTTTTTATCGTGAATATTTTACAAAAATTATCTCGTAATAAATTATACTAATGGTTTCATAAATGCGTTTAAAAATTAATAAACGTAAAAAATCTTAACACCGCTGCACAGATATGTACCGAAATATGACTATATTCTAAAACATTAGAGCGAGAGGTTTAAAAGAATACTATTTTATGTAACAAAAATACTTTATGCAGTCATCAAATGTTCAAAATAACTACAAAGGATAATAAGGCTTCAAAATTATATAAATAAATTATCTACAACGTTTAAGGAGTGTCCAGAATCATGGTTTGAAAATACAATAAAAACTCAATTTTCACCTTCGACGAGCATGTCCCCCCTTAACAATAAAATATATAAAAAAGATTTCTTCAACAAATTTATTGAAATATTGCATTGCGATATAAAAGGATACACAAAACATAGTCTCAAAAATACTACAGATCTTTTTAGCATAGCTGTTGAGTAGAATATTAAATTCTTAGGAATAGATTAGAAATAATTTTCAATATGAAAATTTAAAAGAATAATTAATACCTACCGTATTACATAACCTAAAATAGATTCATGTAATTGTTTTAAAGCAACATGTGTGACAGCAAATTTTGATAGTGTAATATTGTGTTGTAAGTAATTATCAATTTATATGATATTTACAATATAAATGTTACGCAATGAATAATCCTGTAATAAACTGTATTACTTAATGGATTCTGAACTATTTAAAAAGATCAACCTAGATAGTATTGTATATCTGGTAACGATTTATTCACATATACATAAAGGGTCAAGGTCATAATCCTGTCAATTAAAATCCCAACAGTTAAAATCACGACAGTAAAAATACTGACAATTAAAATTCCTAAAATTAAAAATCCTTGAAAGATGCGGAGTCATCTGGTTGGTACCGCCATAACATAATGCAAGTGCTCCGTTGGCGAGCCAAAAATTGACGGACAATAAAT
This sequence comes from Rhyacophila brunnea, assembly GCF_057557595.1. Lineage (NCBI taxonomy): Eukaryota > Metazoa > Arthropoda > Insecta > Trichoptera > Rhyacophilidae > Rhyacophila > Rhyacophila brunnea. The sequence continues at coordinate 33,427,650 of NW_028232806.1, read as the reverse complement.
TGTTCGAATTGTATAGGTTCTGCTACTGCCCAACGGACGATCAACGAATGAGTAACTACGTAGCTGTCAAAAGTTGTGATTATCAAAAAGTCTTCTGATAATCTTAAGATTTTGTGTCATTTACATGTAAATTTGCATAAAATAATATAGCACTGATAACAACAAAATTTTTAAGTTTTCTTTTAAAAATTCATAAATTTTATATTTAAAAAAAAATATTGATAATAAAAGATGATTAATAAAAGTGTTTAGAAAAATTACTGGTTTTTTTGGTCCGAATGATTGCATATTATCTATTAATGTCAAATCGTATTTACGTAGTGATTAACGGACGAACACTGGCAGCTCGGAGAGTAAAATATCAAACATGTTTGAAATCCAACGAATCTGGTCTGCAGGCTTAAAGTAGACAGATTAGGAGTGCTTCACAGGAAAAAGAAGTCCGAAGACTATAAATCGTCTGACTTGCGTGCCAATGGAGCACAGGCATAAGATTTCATATTAATGTATGCACTTCATGTAGCACACATGCATACATGAAATGACGGACGCTTTGGGTGGTTGAATGTAAACCTAATCAAAATGATACTTTGAGATTTTGACATGTAGGAATTTTAACTGGCACCCATACATATGTATAGGTATAATTTTTTGTAAGACATTTTTATGATATAGATTAACAATGAAATGCATGTGTTGTTGACTCTATGTATAATGAATTGTTTACGTAACACAAGAAGTAATCTGTCATGTTGAAAATATTACTGCGTAAAATTTGCGTTAGAATCGAAAAATTCATTAGTCGACTATATTTCCAAATAACAAGAGGATGTTAAATTCTTATTATGTCCATACAAAAGTTTTTGCACAGTTTAACGCCGTTAATTCAAAATAAAGGAACCATAATTTGTGGGAATAAAATCAAATTCAAATTAAAATCAAATTGTGGGAATGAAAATTCAAAATTTGGATAAAAATATTTGCACTTTTGTGATTGATTTTGAGTAATACGAAAATATTTAGTAATCGTAAATGAAGAGTTATAAAATAATGAATATTGGAAAAACTATCTATACAGTCGAACTTGGTTACTACGATCACGGAAATAGCGAGAGGATGTAATGAGGAAACATTCGTTGACATATTAGTTTATGATTTTCTCCATACATTTGTTCACTTTTATAACGAGCTACTTCTCGGGTATACTGAGCAAAACTTGTAATGTGTCGATCGTTTAAAAACAACATTTTCGATCCTAAGCGATAAAATCCAAATGGACAGTTAAGTAGACCGATGCCGCCGGCATCAGATTACGTTTATGACACTAGTTAAGTGTCTAAGTACCTAATTGGTGTTTTCGCCGACAACATTGAAAAAGTATCCACGCATATGGTTGAAAGTGCATGCAAAAAATCCAAGCTTTGTGAAGTCAGTAGGTACCTACCAGAGCCGGCGGCTCAGCACTTTATTACAATAAACAACTTCTTTTGTAGTTTATGAATACCATGCTTATTTGGGGGATTTTCACAATGGTTTTCTGATTTCTTTATGTTCTATGCTTAAATAGAATGTGGCGCGAAAAATGTTATATAATGATGTAATGAGTAATGCTATAACGAGCAAATTCAGTCGGTCCCATCTTCCTCGTAATAACCAAGTTCCACTGTATTTGGTTTTATTCAAATTATCAATGATAAAAATCATTTCGAATTATGACTTTCGAATTATATAATTATTTACTCTTTTGTGATTAGTATCAGATTTTTTAGACATAAAGTTGGTATCTGGATGGTATTTGAAAATATTGACGACAACAACGATATTATTATTAAAAATAATCAAATATTACATATAGAACTATTCTTTACGAAGTATGGCATGTAGCAGTTTTAATAAGATTCATTCGCATAATCAAAAAAATATAAAGTACTAACTAAAATAAATTGGAATGGCCAATTTGTACGTTTTACTTGGTAAATTTGGTGCAATGCATGTAGTTATGTAACAAATACCTGCGCAAGGTGGTGTGTTGGTGATGGGGTGTTCTTCTGCCTGAATGGCGGAATCTCAGGGATGAGGGGACGGCGGGGTGAGCTGGCAGGGGGGGTGGAGCCACTTCCCTGACGGGAGCGATCACCTAGAAAATTATGATGCAACATAAAATAATGAATCTTTTATATTCCACGCTGGAACTTATCATTAGAAATTCCAGCCAGAAAACCAGCCAACTAAAGATTGATTTCACTCGTTTATGTATGTATTAAGGTTCATTTGCAATATCATTTTTTAAGTTTTAACACACATATAATACATTCAATTTAATGGCCACTTAACATTATACTAAAGTAAAATAATATATTCGGTAATACTTTACATTAGAGTTTGCAATTGACTCGAAATTTTGGAAAAATTGCAAGAATTTGCGATCTGTATTTTTTATGACGATTTAATGTATTATTATTTCAAAATCCACTCTTTCCCATTCAATTAATGGCCCAAATTTCAACCTTTATTTTCCATTTCCAACTTGTCTCTTGAAATATGTATGCAATCGGCACAATGGTGTGTATTTACTCACCATTGAAAATGATTGTTAAAATTTTAGCCTGTTTAATAATGAGGCGTAGGCGGAGTGAAGGCAAGACATAAGTGGCAGTAGAGGTTTCAAAATTATGCACCTTGATTCAAGTAATCCATATTCACTACTCACTCTCTCTTTCCGATACCCTCCTGCTCCCAGACCTGGACGAAACGGCTTCGAGTGAAGAGTTCACCGATGGAGGTTCAAAAACATCATTAATATCGGAGGAGACCGGAGTATCCGTTGGTCGAACGGTAAACCGACCAATAAGAAGCCTTTCCTCAGGAGTGATAGTGACATCATCCGACACCGTTTGCCCATTGTTGGCTTGCTGATCAGAGCACAGGAGGTCTTCTTGGCTGGTACCGCTTGAATTTCCGCCACTTTCCGTCTAAAATAAAAAAATATTAATAAGGGCCCAGTGTATAGTCATACTTTCTTATAAGCGTGTTTATACATTATGTTACCGATTTTCAGGCTCAAAATCATGTAACACATAATAAATGACACACGTCAAATAATTTGTAGACAGCCAATTAGCATCGAGCATTTGCTAAAATCAACATGGCCGTTGTAGCAGTTCACGTTATCAAAGGTGTCTCAAGTTTTTAGTAGAAATACAACGAAATAAGATCGTACCCAGAATGTTGCTAAAGTGGAAGGAAATACATCAAGGAAACGATTCATCAATTAGGAATTATGGAAAAAGAACGTGGATCATCGGGAAAGGTATTTAAAATACGACTATTTTGCATTAAATGTTGGCAAATACTGGGTGATTGAGAATTTATCTCGAATTAAACAATTGTTTTTTATTTTAGTTATTTCCGTACTTTTTTGTAATTGTTCTACCTGCACAAAATAAAAACTGTATGAATGTAAACTTCCCTGGTTTCAAATAATGGTTTTTTAATAAGATTTTTTTATAACATTTTTTCTGTTAAAAATTACTCGGAATACGTTTATTTAAAAAAAAAATATTGTGATTACATTATTGATAGTAAAAAAGTGTCAAAATTATACATAATAGGTACATTTGTGTAAAAGTGTATGTTGTTTTTTCAATGTATGCTTGATCCAGTGCAAGGGCCCAATGGGTTGGGCGAATGGCTAACAACCATTCCTCGAAAAAAAGGTTCTGTTAATATAACCTTCACTCTGTGGAGGTTCATATGCTCAACTTAGGAGCGAAGACGGTAATTACATTTGTGTATCTTTTTCTACTATCACTTACCTAAAAAATCTAACTAACCTAACCATGTTATATTTTTTTGATTTTATTTTACTAATCATTTGTCTATTAGATGAAGAGAAGACAAAACTTATGTTCGATTCGTTCTAATGTATTAGGTTTTATGATAATAAATAAATTTAAAAAAATACGATTTTTATTTTACTGACGAAAATTCTCATATCACCAATGAATGAAATCATTCTAACAAATTATTTTTGTATTTTTATTGAAATAATAATTGTTTTTTATTTACCCTATACTTGTCAACCACTTATCGTTAGCGTTGAGAAACAAAGACCGATAAGTCACACCTACTGGGTTCCTAAATACGATAAATTTGACAGTTAGTTCCAAATGCCGATAAGTACATCACTGTTTTGTCAATTTCTCCTTTACTGCTACGAAAATGATTAATTTTATTGTGAATATTTGTATAAAAACAACACACCACCATAGTATAAATTCAATCATAGGTTTTCATAAGAAGAAGTAGTTTTAAATGAAAATATTTAGTTTGCCAACATTTTATCAAAGTGGACTTATCGTATATAGGAACTATACGACTCATATATCGTCACCGTACAGGCCAAGTAGCGTAATCCTCAAATATCAAATTATTCAGGAAGTGAAAAAAACTGTGGACATTGGATTTACTTATTATTTTATATATATTATTTTATTACAAATTGTGTGGCTTACTCTGTACGTACCCTGAGGCTTACGTTTCGAGAGGGTTTCAGCATTTGGCTGGAATATTTTTGTCAAGTTACAAATGGCTCAAAAAATAATTTTTGAATTATTTTGATATGAAATAATTTTTCGGGATTTATGATACTTAGCCAGTTCGAGTAAGAGTATGCAATAAGTCCATTACCATTAAAATGTCATTTTGGTGAAAAGTGAGGGTTACGCTACTTGGCCTGTTGGCGTGACGATATAATATATTTAATTAGCTCGATTTAATTACGAAGCCAGTCACTCCACCTTGGCGAAAATTGTAATACCTCAGAGCACGTATATATTGAATTTAATTCGCATGAATCATAGACTATGTAGCAGTCACCCTGACAGTGAAAAGATGTGAAGTTTGAGTCGCGTATATTAATATTGAAATCTATTTACCCAACTTGGTGACCAATGCATTTGGATCCCTTTAATCATCAGTCATCATCACTCAAACATCTAAAAGTATGTAATGAAGTAGTAGGAAAAAATCAAAAGTATATTTACTTGTAACGGAGTGTGGGTATTTCTAGACGCCTCCCTTCTTTGAAACTCAACTTTGGCCATCTCTGCAGCCAACCAAGAAGGAAGTTCAGGGACGGCCAACTTTACCATGACTACCATCACTAGCATGACATGCTGAAAGTAAACAATATCTTTTTAAAGCTTCCTCTGACGTACATGTTTCAAGGTAAAAGTGATATTGTATAATAATAGTAATATTTTATGTAAAAGTATCTGGTAATTATAAATGGTCATAAGAAAAGTGTTATACATACCTCCAAGGCCACGATAACTAAAATAGTCTGGGTAGGAGTGGCTTCCGGAAACATTCTGTGAACTTGCCCGGATAAACCAATTAGAGCACAGTTTACCAGCACGGCTATGCCCACCATTATTTCCATGGCATTCTGGAATAGATACAAAAATACAGTTAAAAAACATGAGACATATTTCCTTAAAAATAAAATAGAAACTAGAAACTATCTTGCCGTAAACTAGTGGTGCATATATATGGTGTTGGCTATATGCTGCCAACCAACTAAATGAAATATGCAAAAAAATCCCAACAAACTTAAAAAAGTTAAGGGGGAGAGGCACGCCAGCAGAGAACCTAGCGGAAAAATACGAAGCTTGCAATTTGAGATTTTTTTTTGATAATTTACAATATCAATTAATAATTTTTTTTTTTTTAATTCAAAGATAACATTGTAAAAAAAATTTAATAAAATGTGAATTCATTGCAGGGTTATATCTTATTATTACAATATATAATATTTTGGTCATATTTGTTATTAAAATTTAGTTAAAGTTTTCAATTTTTGACCATTTCGATTTTTGACTAATTCATCGTTTCAATATTTTTTATATCTATTTTAAAAAACATCAATTTTTATAGAAATATAAATGTGTATAACTTGAAATCCTTTTTATTTATATCAAAATTTATTTTAGGTATGGTCCCAATATTGAAACTCGAATTGATATAAATAATTGCTATAATAAAAAACTTGCTAATAATTAAATAAACTATTTTTTCATGTTTTGTTTGTTAAATTTTTGGTTGTTTTGTATTTTCTTTTGTTTGCATGATAGGTAAACTTTTCTTCAACAGGTGCAAACTTTTAGATAGTTTTATCTAAGATATAGCTAAGAACGATTATCTAACCTGCCATGACCCGATACTGTTGACTCTCTTTCCAAAAGGCCTCTGCGTAACAAAGCACAGCTTGAAGGCATCCCCTCGCACTTCGACTAGGTTATTGGCGAGGGCGCACAGACCAGCCAGTGGAAAGGCCGACGAGAATAGAACCACGTATCCCAGCTGCATCACCATCTCCAGATGCTCTGCAAACGTACCTTCGTACTGCAAAAAGGCATGAGAAAAATCAGTGAATAACTGTGGGGAAGTGGGGAAAAAGAAGAAAAAAGAAGACAATACACATGAAAGAAAATAAAAACGTTAATCACATTAACCTTGAAGAGTTGCGACTCTAACTCAGCCTGGCTGATATTCCTCTGCTTTCCCTCTGGAATGTCTTTCTGACCATCGGCAAGGTCCTTCTGACTTCCTAGGAGAAGTTCTTCTTGAGGTAGGTCCATGGATGTCGGTGTGCCTTTCGAAGGCGTCCCTTCTTTACTGCCCGTGCGAGAGAATGAGTTTGGTGCTTTTTCTGAAACAATACAAGATTAAAAACCATGACATTTTGTAAATTGATACGAACAAAAAGCTTAGTCGATTCATCTCACTTTGTTATAAGGCATGGACTTAGGACCGAAATCCTTATCTTTCGATAGTGTTGTTCTAGTCGTCTATTTCGATAGATTTCATAAAGTAAAAACATACCTTGATTTGGACTTAGCGCCCCCCACAAAGCCAGACTCAGCCGAGCCAACCGCAAATGCTCCAAGAGATAGGGCCAAGCTGACTCCCTCAGGTTACCCAACACTTGGCGAGCTATCAACAGTGCTGCCAATTGCTGAAAAAAAATATTACCGATTATTTCATACAATTTATTTAGAGTTTTTGATTAATTGCATTTAGGTCTGTGCATTAAAAATGGATATTGACTTTCTATCAGTCGCCTTAAAATCGAGTCAATACGGTAGTTTTAAGAATGATTGCGATTAAATAGACAGAATATCACTTTGCCCAGGGCCCCAATTTGTCCAGTCGCAGTGAGCAGAAATGAGTCAGAGATGAAGAGGGGATATGACAACTGACTATATGCTATATAAGTGGGGCTTGAAAGAGTCCCTATTTTGTGAATGTGTTGAGATTCAGACTATGGAGCACATTTTGGAGTCATGTATAGGTAAATCATTCTACAGTGGCACCATAGGCGATTCGCGCGTGTATTGAATTGCTTGCGACAGTGCCTTTTTCAATGCTAGCAAACAATACCACTATAACTGCACGCCGCATTTGTCGTACCCATGGTGCCACTGTAAAACGATTTACCTATAACTAACATGTATGCCTTCTCCAGCGGAGTTTCAGGCATACACCAGCCCAAAACGAAAGCTATTGCATGCATTGATGTCTTGCCGGTTCCACTGTGACCGATTATATGATTAGTTCTGTCAATTTGTTTTATAATAACTTTTTCTTATCTTTTTGAACAAAATACTTTTTACAATCACCATAAAGATTATATAATAATATATATGTATTAACATTTTTTTTTATGATTATACCAAGGCTTTGACTGCGACTCGCTGTCATATCGCCTCTTCTCATCTGGGAGAGGATCCGCCAATCAGGTCCTCACTCCAATTCTGTTAAAGAACTTTACAATTTTGCCAAACTCTTCCGTCTTACCCACCGCCAGGGCACCTTTCAATTAGTCAACATTCTCAAAGATATCCGCAATTCGCAGCTGTACTCTGTGTTGTTCATAATTAGGGCATTGTACTGCTATATCTACAATGTCCTCGAAAACATCAGATTCATCACAGAGCTGCGAATCGCTTTTTCCCATGAGGACATCAAATCTTTTACCCATCATGTGTCTTGTTCTTAGCCTATGCTATGTATTAGCTTATGCTATGTATTAGCATTCTGGATCGAGATAACAACAATGTGTTATGAAAGTATTATACTGGAATAGATTTGCAGTAGTCTGTTATTCTTAGCAATCCTTGATTGGCATTAGCCAAACCGGTTTTTCACCAATCGCACACTGCATTTTATATTGTTTCAACACAAATGGCATTGAATTATAATTAAAAAAGCAAATTACCTCTTTAAGCTTCTCCTGATCTTGCAAGTAAAACGCGATGTAGAACAAACTGAGAAACGAGTTCACAAATTGAAACTGAAATAAGAAAATACAAATCGATTATTCACCAATAGAAGAGACGATGTGTGTAGTTTTTAATGGATTAGACAGCGTGGCGTTCAGTGCTTAAAACTTTAAGCGAGAGTGCAAAAAGCTTGATTGCTAAATTCAGCCAATTCGACATCTGTTATTAACTTTGTTAAGTTTTCTTAGTATATATGTAGTAGGAGTAATGAGATGCATGTGAGATAATGACTATGAATAGGTATATATATATTAAAATATATCCTTATTACCACATACAAAATATAACTAAAATTTATGCATTTCCTTCCTTGTACCTTGGCCAAGTAGATCACACAATCTTCCACCCCTGATTTATTTAAATCATAATGAATACCTACTTCTGAAGAATCAAATACAATTCAGACACTAAACGCTACTATACTCTAGGAGTATCTTGTAATAAGTTTTGACTATCCAAACAAAATATTCTAAATAAAAATATTATATAATCTATTTTATTTTGTATGCACTAAAAACATCAATATTATTATATTAATATTCTTACAAGCACTATAATAATTAAAATGATATAGTAACAGTTTTTAGAAGGACGTGTTCAGATTCATATCCCAGAGAATATTATAAATGTTACAAAATGGTGGTTCGACAAATAAATGAATCTGGGCCATATTCCTATTCCATGAAAGAATAGCTAACAACTGACTCTTGTGAATGAGAAGATCGTACCATCATATTTAGGGTCTATGTTGCACAAAATCAAAAACGAACAATATATATTTCCAAGATGTCTATTGGTCTTTTTAAGACTCACAGTATGAGTGTACTGATATAATTGCCATAAACTGTAAACTCATGTACTTACAATTAAAAAATCGGTTACACACAGGGGCGAATTGGTGGCCCGACACCGACCCGTTAGTTAAATTTATAGTCAAATATTGAACGGCTCGGAGGGCGATAGAAATGTAATAACACAACATGCGCATGATCTCTTTTAACAGTTGACATATTCTGCGATATCAATATCGGTTTTGGAATCTATACATGCGTTAATCACAATTTAAAAAAAAAAAATATTTTGTATTTGTGTTCGGTCTAAGGGGATTTCTTGCCAGACCAATCCGCCCATTGTTACATATCTAAATATAACAACTCAAAAGGTTAAAATTGTTAAACATGTGTATGTCCAGTGGGAAATGTATTATGTTGTTCTAAATTCGAATTAAACAAAAAAATAATGTGTCATTAAAATTACTTCATATCGTGGGCGTACAGGCAGAAGTCACTAACTCCAGTTTTGACGAAATTGAGATTTTAATGTCATTTTATAGAAAAAGTAATGCTGCTTGACTGGCATAAGTCGCGATTTAAGATTATTGAACATATAAAAAAATAAAAGTAAGGAAGAACTCAAAAAATCAACTCAAAGATTTTACAACCATTTTAAGAAAAACAAAAACACAAAACATTGATTATCTCAGAACTGTGTATTTGGAGTTAGTGACTTCTGCCTGTAAGCCCATGATATTCAACATTGTTCATTACTGACATCTCTGTTTACACAATATAATAGAATTTCCACTGTATATGGAAGAAGAATAAAGTGCGTAAGAAACATTTGTTGTTGAATGAAAATAAACGATACCGTAAAGCTACAAGGCAAGCGTTACAAATTCATCATACAAACCAATGAGACTTTCACAATCAGATGGTTCTCATATTTGGTGTCGAGACGGTAATTTTCTTCAAGGCCAATCCACATCATCAAACGAATGCAATGAAACGAGAAAATATACTCTAATTTCTATTGCCACAATGAAGATTAATGTACAGAATCGGATATAGTTATTATTTACATACAGCGCCTTTTAGAAGTAAGCTAATTGTCAAAAGTCTTAATTTGAATCGTAACACAAATTGACAATCAAAATTATATATAACAATGCGATATTACACATATTGACATACACCAGTGGCGAAGGGTGTAGGTAAGCTGTTAAGATTGGGCATAAATAGTGCACACTAAACTTTAAACATACAGTAAAACCTCGTTAATAAGAACATGGATAATTCGAATTTTTAGCGAAAAAAAAGTCCCTTGAACATTATTTTCACATAAAACAATACCTTTAATTCGAATTTCTGGCATATAAAAATATTTAATAAATCGTAAAAAAGTACACTATTTCATGAGCCAGTCATTGAAAATTATGACAGACTTTTCTTATAACATCATAAATTACTTATTTTAAGAAGGTAATAAAAATAATCCTGACGTTTTATGACCCATTAACACACATAAAACCGGAAATTTGGTAGGCACATCTAGGATCGTAAACGATATTAATGAAAATCAAAAAAAATTTTGTTTTCAAAATTTTAATATTTTTCCCCTATACACGTATAATTCATAATTCGATTTTTTTTTTGATTTTCGGTCCCATGGAATTCATATTAACGAGGTTTTATTGTATTTGTTTTCATTGAAATAAGACTACAATGTGTAGATAATGTTTGTCAGTTTATAAATTCAATTAAACCCTGTCTAATCCAAGCCGTAGTAGATAATACTCAAAAAATATTTTATCGATGGAAGAATATTTGATTTTTATAATGATTTTTAAAAACTAACCAACACCATCTGTAATATGTATTCCTAATTCAACGAAAACAAATCAGTATGATTGAAAGTGTGCACTATTTTTGACAGATCATCCATAGTATACCTACCTAAACTATTATGGTTTCGGCAGGGTTTAATTAAATTTTAAAACCAACCAGCACCATCTGTAAATTGTATTTTTAGTTCAAAGAAAACAAATAAGTAAGATTGACAAAGTTTAGTGTGCTCTATTTATGTTGAATCTTAACAGAATACTTCCACCCTTTGCCACTGGCATACAATAATAATAATTGAGACGATGACGTTCAAAACCATATATATCCACGAAACGAATTTTTGAATAATTAAAAAAAAACAACCGATTTAGAGTAAGTAGGTATATTAATGGAGGAAAATAAAAAAAGATTTTTGCACGAGTACCCAACATTATATTATAAGAGTAATTTGGATTTAAAAAAATGGATTTAATGAGTTTTGAGTGTAAGGTATGAATTTAACCATATTTTGAAACTTAACATGAACAAAGTAACATAGATTAACGTAAATTTGCTTTCATTTTGAAAATAAGCAGATCAAATTTCACCGGTTTACCGTGTGACGATTTAAAATAAACGAAGGCAGAATGTGAAATCTTGTGCCTACAATTGTTTGCAATTACAAATTGTTTTTACATATTGGCAGTACGGATTTAACTATATTTTGAAAGTTAAGACTGATATTATATGCTATATGTTTGGATTTAGCAATTTTTTTACATAATCAGAAATTATATAGGTTCACATATAGGTTCCATTGGAGACAGACAGAAGAGCAGAAAAAAGTGGACCAACAGCCAGATTAAATTATGTATTAAATTCAACAAGAGTTTACTAAAACTGCTACAACTTTTATATTGTATTATTAATTTAAATATGTTTTCAAAACTTGTGTAGGTATTGAAACTCATCTCTTTAAATATGTAGATAAATTTGTAGGGTTATAAAAAATATCTAAAAATAAAAAATATACTATAATAAGGACAAGCGGCTTGTCTCCAATGGATTAATATCTCGAAAAATTAAAAAATGTCATTTAGATAGGTTTCGATTTTCATAGTCTCAATTTCTGTTTAAATCGATTGTTTCGAATTCGTTTTGCAATCGTACGATCTAGAATGAATATTATACGCATCGTCTAAAAGGCATTGTAATGTGAAATATAAATTTAACGTCTACAACCAAAATAATATACATACATTGAATTAGATATAAATAATTACATGTTACAACAAAGCCAACATGTTTATGGCGTCTAATTGACATGAATAAATTAATATCTATCCCCATTTCAAAAAAATACTTGCAAAAGGTTAACACAGAATAATAACGTATTAGAGAAATCTAATTTCCAAACCAATTACTATACAGTTAGCTGTAATAAAATGCAAACGTTGGACACGCTTCAAAAATATATTAACAAGTTCGCACCAAAAATATCTCAACATCAATTTCAAAAATATATTTACACACTGGCAGATATTAAATAATAAATGTAGGTAAACTTTCTTGACATAATTTGCTTAAAAAAAACAATTGCTGATACATTTTTGAAGCCTTACGGATGGTCACATCTTATTGCAGCTAAGTATTATACTTAAAAATTTTCCTAACATGAAACATTTACTGTATTATATCGATACAATGCATTATAAAAATCTATTACTATAATAGATAATTTCAAGTAACAAAGCTAACCAAAACAGTGAATAATATGAATTTGATGTAAAACTAATTAATCAATTAATTGATTATACAGTAGAACCTCGATATAACGGACCAATGCGGGTGTCCGTTAAAGCCGAAAGTCCAATATATAAAAACAAACAAAATCCTGTTTATTCGTCCAGACACACCTGTTGTGGAGCGACGTTAATGTTCAATGTCGACGGGCTTACTTTCGGTAATCCTCCTTTGAAAAAAGAATTAAGCTTCATTGGCACTTTTGAAGTCTGCTGTTTTTTTATAATTAACTCTCTAAAATTACAAAAATGCGTGTCAAATTTCGTTATCTGGCGAATAGTCCATAAAATTTATTAGATCGTCGAGATGCGATCTTATCACTGATAACTTTGTTTTTGGGCGTGTTGTTTTTTCTTCTTCGCTATCTTCACTTCCATCCTCATTTTCCAAAATCATAACTTCATCTGATATTTCACTTTCAGTCATGATGTGATAGTAAGGGTCACCTTCAACCATTGTAGACTTATTGAATGGAGTAATAAATGCATCCATTCACTTTGAATAAACAAATGAAACTGCTGTGCAGCTGTGTGAATTAGCAGCCAGCGGTGAAATTTGGATTTAAACATGTATAACATTAACAGGATGTTTTTAACAATTCCCACATCTGACCGTATATTTTGTCTGTTATACCCGAACTCCGTTCTATTGAGATCCGTTATATCGAGGTTCTACTGTATATTAAACAAGGTATATGTTTTTATAATAAGTAAGCATATAACACGAATAATAAAAATGATTCAATCTATGGTAGATATGAAAACATAAATATTGAACTGAATCTTTATTTATAAAGGGTCCTGATTTTATTATAAAGTATTTATTTGTAAAATATATATTATAAGTAAAAAGTTATTGAAAACAAATAAGTAAGCTCACAAAACACTCTTAATGTCACATTATATTAAAAACAAAATACGAATCACTAATGAAGCAAAGCAAATTGAACACAAAATCAGCTTTTATATAATTATTTTGTATTGAATAGATAATATCCTAAGATGAAACAGGTCTTCGTTTACAATAATAAAAATATCATAAATAATAATATTATAATGTGTTGTGATTTCTTTTATCTATTACGTCTTTCCAACAAATAATTAAAAGTATTAAATTCCACAAAATTAGATTTTAGACGATAGCTATTTCAGTAGTAAATAAGGGTGTTTTCTTATAAATAGAGCTTACGAAAGTGTTAACTGTCAAACCGAGCTGATACTTGTCACTTTTTGACATTTATAAATATGACGGAAACGGGGTGCACTATTTTTGTCAGATCGCCCATAGCATACCTAAACTATTGTGGTTTGGTTAGGCAGGAGGGTTATGATCAATATTGTCTGGCTAATCATCATGAACAGAGTCACGCTTGAACGACACTACCGGATTATCGAAATTTACTTTTATAATAAGTCATCGATTTGTGCAACTTATAGATGTTGTTTTACTGCAAAATTACGTTCAGCGATGAGGCTCATTTTTGGCTTAATGGGTTTGTTAATAAGCAAAATTGCTACATATGCAATGAGACCAATCCAGAGGAGACCCTACAGCTTCTATTAGATCCACAAAAATACACTATTTGGTGTGGTTTCAGACATGCATTATCGGACTTTATTTTTTCAAAAACGAGGCTGGAACTCGAGTTACGATCAATTGTGATCGTTACCGGATCACGATCAATGATTATTTTTTAATGTGGATGACGTAGATTGGTTGTGCATACGGTGACCGCAACCAACGACTTATTGAAATCAAAATTTGGCGATAAGTTTTTGTTTAATAAATACCTCTGGATTATTTCTTGTTGTGATGCGAAAAGTCACTGGTTTATGCTGATAAACCAGCAACAATTGACGCCTTAGAAGCCGACATTGTTCGTATTATTCCTGATATACGGCCAACAGTGCCGTCCAGAAAGTGATCGTCCAGAATCCGCTTCGTCAAAAACAGCCACGGTTGGCCATATGCCCAAAATCATGTATTGATCTTTCGAATAAAAAAATTTGATTGAAAGTAAATTTTTTGTGGTATTTTTTACAATTTCAAATTCTATCGGACTTAAAAAAACACCTTGTGGCATGACTGAGACAACTTTAATTATAAAGCCAGTGGTTTGGAGAACTAGCAGTAATTTCATTGCGATACTAACGCACTTCTTGATGAAGTTGTCGCAGCCTGTAAGATGTTGCATGGAATAGCTATCAACTACAAAACAAATTTTGTAGAATTTAATGTTATTAATTATATACTGCTGCAATTGAAATAATTGAAATTGTAACTGCTATATGAGCATTAATTGGGTGCTCACTGTATATTTATTCACTCTACATAGGAGTTTGTAATGAAGAGTAAATAAATACTTACAAGAAAATAAAGTTTAAATCCAGGACTTGACCCGTCGCTCAGTAGATATAAACAAACACAAACATAAAATAAAAGAAACTAACAATGAGATGTGGTGAGGAGTGGGCGTACAATAAGCTCAGGCATACCTTTATCGTTGAGCCACGTAGCGATGCGGAAGTAGCAGTGGTCCATAGCAGCAATCATGACAGCAAGAATAAGTCGGGGTGCGCACGACAGCCACGAAACAAAGGCACGGGATTTGACACGGTCCTCCCACCAGTCCTAGAATCCAAAACTAACTTGAATAACCACTCGTCAACACGTTAACTTCTTCAATAGTGTTATCATTGGGATAATGTAGTTTTTTTATCCCATGTGCTTATCATTATCCAACGAAAATTGTTTGGATATTCTATCATTAGGAGTCAGGATCACTCCTAATACTTTAAATAAATTAAAGTATCAGATTCCCAGTAATATGTGAGAGAATTTTTTGTAATTTTACGACGAACAGCCAATAAACACAATGAGAAATCTGATAATTTTAACGTTTATCGACTGATATGGTGATTTTCTTGAGGACGAACTCCACAAATTGGTGGTCATTTGATGAAGAAAGCTTGTGGTGCCTTTGATTTTTTCGAGTTAAGGAGAACTGTCCAATACATCACACTATTTATGTAATGATCTATTACTTTTAAAACGTGTCAAAATCATTTTTAAAATATGTTTAAAAACCCAACGATTTACAGAAACTGATTATTTCTTTTTCTTCCTGGCACTTCAACCCTATATGGGTTTTGGCCTCCTGCAGGGTATCTAAAGCTGCTTTCCTCTAGCTTAAAATTCCCATAGTCTTTAAATCCAATCGACACTATAACTCCATCTTGTACGAGATCGACCCGGTCCTACAAATGTCCAATTTTGATTTTCATTTATTATTGCAAAAATGGCAGCTAATTATTATAAAACTTCGCATATTGTTTGAAAATAAAGTACGACAGAAAAAAGAAACTTAACACACAAAAAGTCATTTACATACTAAAGATTTAGTGAATCCTCCCATATTTTGTGATTATGGAAAAAGAGAATTATTCATATTTCTTCTTCAGTCATTTCTGACCCTTAGTCGGAGCATATGGACACCACACGGCACCTCCAAGAATCCCATTTCATTCAAGATTCTCTTATTACAGTTTCAAGTCCTTTAGTAGGTATACAGGAAGTAGGTGAAAATTGACAAATCTCAAAGCCTGACACAAAATTCTGGCACAAATCCCATCAGAAAAAAGTTGCACTTTTTAGCTTAAGGCTATACTTCAGCTGAGGCATGGTCGAAAAAGATCGTGGCTAGGCGATGTGCGGATTGTGCAAATGACGTGTGCCGAACGAAATATAATTTGTCATAAAAATCCAACATGCGTCCATTTAATGTTATGTTTATTGTTATATTACTAATAATAATAGTATATTCATTGACAATTTTTTTTTTTTAAGTATATACGTAAAGTTTTTTAGTCCTCTTTACACGATTTAGGAATATTTTGATCCGATGCCATGACAAAACAAATCGACGTGCGGGCACCTCGACTGTTGGTTTTCGATTGGCGACTAGTGAGAAATTTCATCGCACCTACTGTTGAAAATTATTTGCCGTTTCACTGAAGTACGCTCTTAACCTTTTACATATTATTATTGTATGGTATATAATCAATCATGCGTACCTGTATAATTAACATGATGTATGAAGTGAGCGCTACGCCCACTAAGCAAAGGCAGATTATGGGAACGCTGACCAGGTGTCGCCACAGTCGACGTCTCCATCCGGGGTATATAGGTTCAGGCCTCCCTGTCACTGGACTCACCACTATTTCACCCTGAAAAATAATAACATAAACATCCAAATAAGTACAACCAAAAAAGATCATTTTTTCCAGATACATTGCTATCTTAATGCAAAACTAGACTAAGTAAGACGGAAGAGCTTGGCAAAATTGTAAAGTTCTTCAACAGAATAGGAGTGACGACCTGATCGGCGGATCCCCTTTTAAAAGAGAAGAGGCGATATGACAGCGAGTCGCAGTCAAAGCCTCGGTAAAATCACAAAAAAAAAACAAATTGTTAATTCTTCAAGAATCTTTGAAGTTTGACTTTTTAATTGTCACAATGAGAATAACTGTTTTCTTGCAATGCTTTTTTACACATCAATTATTGTCATATCTTGACAATTTTTATAAATAATAATACAATATGTTTTCATTTAAATATTTTTGTAACATAGGCTACATCAAGAGACATGCAAGTCAAGCCAAACATACATACAAACATCTACAGCAAAACTTCGGTAATTCGAAATCGACGAGACAGAAAATAAAAAAAAAATCAAATTACAAAATGTATATGTATTAATCAACGATATTATTATTGGACAATGCACTCAGTACAGTTGCTAGCAAGTAAATTCACGCATGGCGACATTCGCACATGTATAGGTAGACGTCACGCAATTTCCATTATGCGATATCACGCATCGGGAATTTATAGCCATATTACCTTTATTGTAATGGCGTTAGAACAGTGTTTCTAGTGTCAATGTTAATTTGAGCGAACCCGTTCGAACAAAACCATTCGGCAGTCCCGACAAAAAGCATCGGGAATTTATAGCAATATCACCTTTATTGTAATGGCATTAAAACAGATTATACCATTCGGCAGACCCGTCAAAAAAGGGATTTTTTCCAGATGGTTCGTCCATATTAATGACATTGGTATTAATATATCAATACTATTGACTGAGGGTAGGTACTTCATGGAATTCGAATTTAAATTCTAATGGATTTAAGTTTTGTACTATCCCATTTGAATCGTCTCACCTTCACCATCTTCGGACATTATGCGCACTCACCAACAATCAATGCGCTTTTTATAATTGCTTTATGCAATTTATTATAAAAGCGACAATGAACATTGTCAGTGCGCATTTACCACTGGTAAGTGAGCATAGTGACTGAAGATGCCAAAAAGCGAAACCCGGGTCGCAAAAAATTACTCAAATGTAGTAATACAAAGCTTAAATCCATTAGAAACAAAATCTATTGCGAAAAACAGTAAATTCTAATCCAATTTTGCCTGGTGCCCAAAATCGATATAATTATGTAATATAATATTATATACCTAGGGAGATTTTTTAAATTTTCGCGAAAATTTTGATTCAAGGCGAATTTCGAATTAACCGTTTTCTTATTAACATGGTTTTACTGTACCGTCAAATGGGGCGTCATTGAAATCGAGGGGCTACTTTGATACTTTGAAAATGTTTTTGAAATTGGCAACACAGTACTCACCGGAACGGTATAATTATAATTTACTGGTTTATTTTAAAAGATATATCTATGGTCTACCTGTCAAACTACAAATACGGTAATTAAGTGTCCGATTTGTTGTATATCGGAATCCGTAAACATCAAGGTGAATTTGGTGTCTTATTTGAAAAGCTATAAAATGTGAGTACCCTTTTATTATCATCGTAGTAATTCAATGATTATTTAAACACTATAGTGACATCACTATTTCTTTTTCATATTTTAAATTCAAATTTATTGAGGTGAAGTACACTTTTGTGTAACATGCTGATTTAGAGTATGGGGCGTCATTGATACGGGGTATCAAAGTCGCCCCCACACCTAATACCCATACTGAAGATGGTGTAGTTGCTAAATTTTAAGAATATTCTTGTGATTTTTTTTAATTTACATGTTTTTAATTTCAGAATAAGATGGTGCGACAGTACAAAAGAAAACTAGGTTCAAATTATTTTATTTTAAGTTTTATCGGTTATTTTGTATTGTAATTTTGGTCTCATATAAAAATGTTCCTAGATCTTTGTTGTTTACCCTGTACATGATGAATAAATGCTATAATGCAAATCTGTACATTTTTTTGTTTATTTTTTTGATTGAGAATACGTTTATTTTATTTAATGTAGCTTGTATCTCCTGAAAAAAAAATTTAAAAAAAAATGAAATATAGGGATGGGTTTGAAGTCCCACATATAAACTAACGAAAGCATAAAAAAAATAGGCATCAAAGTAGCCCCCACCCCATGGTTTTGATAGGGTACATTTTATTTTTTATTTCAATACGTATTCGTTATATTTTCCCCCCATACATTTCATATTATTCGTAATTCGATTTTTTTTTTGATTTTCGGTCCCATGGAATTCGTATTAACAAGGTTTAACTGTAATGGCCAACATCTGTAAACGGAAAAAAAATCTAGGAACAATGTAATATTTATAATAATATAGGAATATGAAAATATACCTGATATAATGGTCTCGGCTCTATGAGAAGGTCATCTCGTTGATCCAACGTTCCCCACCTGTATGCTAACTCATTCGAATATCTGAAAAATCAATATAGAGGCTTTCAAACGATAAACATATAAAACATGAATTAATGAGGCAACTACATGACGACGCATGTTAAAAAGGGTTCCATGACAAAACAGAACAATGATAAATATAACTATGACCTTTCAGGAAAAATATAAATTTAATATTCAAATTGTCCTATCTCTATTATATTGATAGATTTTTAATAGCACAGATTTTCAATACGTCATAATAAATCAAATTATATACCTAATTTCTGCATTCCTAATCGCTAGAAAGCCTCAAATAAATGGGACTTAACTCGGTGTTGCCAGCAAGCTTAGGATATCTAATCTTAATCAATATAATATGTTCAAAATGATTGGGTGACTAGGTACAACGAAATAATGACCAAACCTAACCTAACCTAAATAGATTCCACAAAAATTAATATTTCATTTTTCCCCTGGCTGTTCTGTTTTGACACTGTTCTGTTTTGACACTGTTCTGTTTTGTCATGTTCTGTTTTGTCATTTTCTGTTTTGTCATGTTCTGTTTTGTCACTGTTCTGTTTTGTCATGTTCTGTTTTGTCCTATTACCGTTAAAAAGTAATGCTATTTAAAAAGACACTTGTTTTCTGAGTTGTAATGATGAAAGGTGTAGATCGGTGATTGACCGTTCAGGAAACAGAGGGATGGATGTGAACTCATATCACATTTAAACTAGGTGCGTAGTTTTTGCGATGAGGGAAGAGCAGTATTAACCATTAAAACTGTGCAATCATCTTCGTGTTCCTTTACCTTTTCCAAGACTGCAAATAAATACAGGCCCAGAGAATGTTGAAGATTGAGAAGAGAACAAAGGCCATATCACGCCAACTATCACGAACACTGCTCATAAATATCTGCAACAGAAAAAGTCTGGTTTAACCTAAAATATTTCTAATGCTAGAAACACATTACCAACACGTCACGTGAGCTAATCTGCTATAGCCATCAGAACATTCAATAATAAAAACTGACAAATTCCAAAAACAAGATGTCAACCACCTGTTATACATTTTGAAAACACTTCTGAGAAATATAATATTATAACGAACAGAAAAAAATATGACACCCAGCAGGATTCGCAAAAATGTGCAAAGACCACTAAGATATAGATATCCTATCTAATTGTGACGAAGTTTAACTAGACATACTTTTTACAATATTGTCTGAAGCACTTCCTAAATTGAGTTGTTATTAAATTTGGTAATCGGCTTTTAGTCAGAGCACATGGACGCCAACCCCGGGGACGCAAGTACAAACCTGCTGGATGTCGTATTTTTTTTCTAGTGGTTATAAATTACTTAGAAGTGTTTCCAAACTATGTATGTTCAATAAAATGTTATATTCTTAAATCTTATGAATTATTTGGTGAATAAAAATAGATAGTTTATTTAATCACCTGTTATTTGTGTCAAACCACTAAAATGAAAAATATGTGACATGTGACTCGTGTAAACTTGTAGAAAATAAGCAATGTTCTATTACGCATGAGGTGACCTTAGTGTAGTTCTGATACATTTTGGCAAATTTTTCTAACTGACACTATTCGCTTTCGGCTAAAAATCTGTTACGTGATGGGAGCATCTAAATACTATGATATTGCAGATTTTTTGTCTGTGATGCGAGCTTATCATGTGCTTATGTGACGTGATGGCATGGCCCTCACATGCCAAAGCGGGCCCTCGGACCAGGACCTCTAGGATGGTCCCCCCTATTTATTACCAAGGTTAAGGACAGTGTGATGTGACAGTGTCTGTATCGTTTCTCAAATTTTATACGTGAATTGTCATTTAATTACCTATAGCACATCAAATTGCATCGTACAATCACATATTTTAAAATTGTAATGACCTCAAAGTAAAATAGTGCAATTTTTTGACTATTAGAGTGAATTTGTGATGTGTTTTTATCTCACTTGACCCCTCTATGCCCAGGCTCCAAGGTTAGAGCCCTGTCAACTCCCCACGGCTATGAGTGATGGTAATGTGTTTCTAGCATAACTTGTAATAGTGGTCAACATTATTGTTAGCGGAATATAAAGTTAATTGGACTATATAGAATTATTTCACACATTGTATTTGGATTCAGAGCAATGACTCAATACGAAGAGTGAATAGCTTCATTCCTCATAAATAAATCTGTTAAAATAACCTTCACTCTGTGAAAACCTGTATGTTTAATTTTGGAGCTTTACTTCTGCTCGATTCTGGATATTATAAAATATGTCTGTGTTAAGTATAAATGTCATTATTATTTACTTACCCAGAAGAAGAATCCTAAAAAGGCAGGCAAAGTCAAAGCACACGTGTAGTGTCCCAACCAGGCAAAATACATGGCCACTTTCACTCCAAAGTAAGTGCGAATCTCCTCTGAAAATACAATCAAATAATGACTACTATCATAGTGTAACTATATCATAATACATAATATAACTTGTGATTACGAAGAACGATCCATCAGAGACTGGAAACTTTCCAGGATTCCCTGCGATGATCACGTTACCTATCAGACTTTAAGACAAGCAAATAATATAGATATATTAAAAATCGAATAAATACCTAATGGCTGAGGAGAGCATATTGCACGGACCCACTTCTCTCGGAGTTCCTGAAGTTTTTCAGTTTCGTGAAGTGGAAATACTCGTTCTATCAGTCCAGCACTTACACATACAGGCACTGCAAAGAAAATGTAAATAAAAAAGTCATTGCAATAGTTTTTTTGTTCAAAATTCAAATTTATTCATTTTACATAACGAGGGCTTAGTGTCAAACAACACTATCTACAAAAGTGCAACTTTACAGGAGAGCCAAAAATCGTTATTTTAGATTCTCGTAACTTAACAAGGGAAATGTTTATTTAAAACCTAATGTTATTATTTTATAATTTATTGTGTATTGTACATTTATCTTGCTTATGATGATGTTAAAATTTATAGGGATAGTTTTAAAAAAATATGAAAACAAGGGTAACTTATGTAGTTAGCGTTAAACTTTACTGACGATTTAATAAGAAATTAGAAGAGATTGACATAACGTTGTTTGACTATCATGTAGCCGTAAATGTAAAATAACGTTATCTCAAAAAAAAAAAAAAAAAACACTTTTATGTAGATAACGTTGTCTGACTTTAAGCACTCGATAATATAATGAACATAACAAATTATAAATTCAAAGTGTTAACGACATGACATAAAATAAGTGTGCACAATTTTCCCCAAAAACTCCCACTTTGCATTACTAATGGCAGGTTAGTTCTGCACATTGGGAGAACAAACAAATTACATCCAAATGGTGTTTTATGAATCAAAAATTTCATCATTTTTAATTACCAGCACACCAATGGCTGAATATCATTCATTATTTGTGACACATGACATACCGAAATGAAACAAAGATTAAGTGAATTGAAAATGACAAAAAATATATGAACAATTTCTTGCAGACTCACGCCAATCACCAATCAATCATCATAAGAAAACGGCAGGCATCCATACTGATGTACTCGGCATATTCATAGGTTTCTCTTGAAGCAAACTAAATAAATTGTACAAACCGACACTCTGTCCTGGCCTCAAGCGAAGAGGTGGCGGGGCCGGCTCGCCTGGTGAGGCTCTCACTGCCTCCAGCAAGTGAAGGACTAGTTCCTGTCTCTCCAGAGATGTCAAGAAGTCTTCAGGCGTGTCACTCTGAAACCAGACAAAGATCTTTTATAAACATGATTTCAGTTAAACCAATTTTGCTCTTTCCTTCTCAAGCAATTAGGTATCTAAGTGTCGCATTGCGTACTACATTGATCACTAATATTACGAATACTACAAGGTTCTAAGTGTTCGTCCTTGAAAAAACAAACCCAACAATGAAGTAGTATTCTAAGCTGCCTCATTGTTACTTTTGTTTCTCCAAGGACAAACACTTAGAACCTTGTAGTTCTCCACTCGCGATAAGTATGTACATGGAAATATGTAATTAAAATGATAACGCAATAAGTTACCTCTAGTGTACAAGCAATTAAGTATCTTGTGTTTATCAAATTACCTTATGGAAACAGTGTAAGTCCCTAAGAGTGAATTCCTTTAATCCCCCGCCAAACTCAGCTCTCAATATCTTCGGCATGTGTATTTCTTCAGCAGCTCGCATTAGACTAGAATGAAAAAAGATTTTTCATTCATCACTTACTTATCCGACGAGACATGCTAAGAAATTTGACATTAAATAGAACATGAATAAAAATATTTTATGTGATCATTAAATGTTTATTCTTATGATGAGAAAAGGTAATACATCATAATGTCACAAATATCTTTCATACAAAGTTCTAAGATTGTTCAGAGACTTCCATCATACACCCAAATTCTTCGTTGAGTAAGCTAGTATTCACAACTAAAGCAAATGATTAAAATTGAAAGAGTGTTACTTATTACATATTGGTATTCACCATAATAAATCATGGTACAGACCTACAAACTTATCTGTAGAAAGGCCAAAAATGGAACTATGAACTATCATAGGACGCCATTTTAAAAATTTCATTCGAATGTCAGATTTTGTCCAGTTACGAGTATTTACTGGGTAGTTTTCGACAGTGGCTCCCCCATCCCATTCTTCAGATAAATTTGTAAATCTGTAAGTATGTTTGTATTTATTTCCATACAATTAATTCTCATAGAATCAGTTCCAATTTTAAATTTTAAAAAAAGAAAGCTTTTATTTGAAATTGTATTTCATTTATTTCAAAATGGCATTTCCATCATAAAAATAAATGCATTCACAATGGGCAAATGGGGTTCAATTCGAAGTAGGATGTTCATTCCTTGTTCAAATTGAAAAAGCTATTTTGACAAATTCTTTGGAGTTAACTGTCGACCAGGGGGGTGTATCAGGCATACACCTAAGAGGCATTAAATGATTTGTATTCAGTCCAGACTGTAGAAATCTGTTGGATCGACTGCTTAACAAAATGGCGGTATGTCATGTGACTGGATATTGTAGAAATCTACTAGAACTACTGTTACAAAATGGCGGTGAAAAATGTGACCAGCTATCATAGATGTTATCCAGCTATATTGTACATTTATATTTGCCATGTGTAATAAATATTTTTTTTTATTCAACGAATAATTACAAGATTTAGAATTGTCATACTTACGTTATTTTAAAACACTTCTTAAAAATATATAACTACTAGAAAAAATCTTTTTGAAACAAATACGACACCCAGCAGGATCGTGAAGGATTAAATAATTATAATTTATGTTTATTATCTCTTCATTCTTTATTAATGTTTCTTTATAAAATAAATATATTCTTTGAACCTTGTGGTTATCAAGTGGAGAAATCCTATTTCAATTATTTCCAGTTATTTAATTATCTTCTAGATAATTTATTAATAATATTTCATATTACCGAGTTTTTATTGTGCAGCATGTTTATTAGGTATATTGTTATAATTTATAATAAATTGTGACATATTACTTAATTTGTGATATATGGATGTTAGTATTGTTGCAAAAAAATACAATACCTACTATAAGTAATATTATATTTATATACATATTCATATCGTTATCATCATCATCATCAACTAGGATCAATCCACTGCTGGATGAAGGGTTCCGCAAGCTGATTCTACTACTAGCGGTTAAACGAATTTGTGATAGTATACCTATTTCTATCATCCTTATCGACATCGACCTGAACCAATCCACTGTTGGATAAAGGCCTCCCTACCCTGATTCTACTCCTTTCTGTTATTTGAATTGCTATATTCGGTTGTATAATTGATATATCGGTTGAGTGGATTTTGCGTTAAAATCAGACAAACGGATAGACAGAATGATAGAGATTACAAGTTTATATCATGGGCCAAACATAAATATACGTCAGTAAATTTGCACCTTAATCTCGATTCAATTTACTCTGTGACCATATCGTGCTTATTGATTTAATAAGTGTTTGTCGTACTGTATATTTTTATCTTTTAACATGCGCCATTTTTTTTTGATCTAGCCTTTCTATTTTAAATAATAATGTGTAAATTATCATTTTCGTTGTGTCATCTTAACTGAATTACAAATAAATAATTATTCATCATTCGCTTAACTCCAGATCATATCCAAAATGAAAACACTCATGAATCCATGAGGTATTACAAAAAAAAAAAACAATGTGACTTTCAACAGATGGCACACCGATCAGGAATCAAACGTACTAACCATACGTACTCTGCTCTGAGACATTCGCAGCAGAGAGGTTAAAATGGAATATAATACATCATAATATTTATCCTATGAAAATAAGTTTATTAGGTCGAGAGTTCTTATTTTGAATATTTATATTTTACTGGATTTTTCAAATGTCAAATGAATATGAAACAAAACACGACCGGATTGGTGAAAAACACATTGAAATCTACTAAAACGTTTGTGAAATTAAATACTTTTCGTAATAATTGACTAGTAATAATTAATATTAGATAAAATTTATTAAATGTCAAAGGATAGGTGTGCAGTAAAAGGGTGTGATAATTTACCAACCACGAGTAAGAAGAGTTAATAAAACATGAAACGGTGGTGAAATTCTGTCGATCCCAAAGACTAAGGTGGGTTGGACACGTTGAGAGAATGCCTGAGCACAGGACGCCAAAAATCATGACCAAGTGGATCCCACAGCGGAAACGGTCTAGGGGCAGACCAAATAAGAGGTAGGCTGACTGTATCGAAGAGGACTCGAGAAAGATGGGGAGGGCTGGAGACTGGAGAGGAGCAGCCAGGGAAAGGAGCGTGTGGAGGACAATTGTAGAGTAGGCCAAATCCCGCCCCGGGATGTAGTGCCGAGAAAGAAGAAGAAGGTACCTACCTATTTGTAAATAAGGATAAAAATTCTCATGATTTTTGATAAATTTGATATTTTAAGGGGTACTTTAAATAAACTAATGTGTTCCTCAAAAATCGATTCTCTAGCGAGAATCATAATATAATACTCTTTAAGAGTAAATGACATTTTATCATTTTGAACCTTGAATATATAAAATAAAACTACATGAATTAATTTGTGTAAGTATTTAAATTAACATGCCGTTAATCGTCTATAATGAAAATGTACCTATTTATTTTTGCAATGTTTTCCGCTCATTTATCAGTGTACATAGTTTCAATATTGCATTGCAAATGGAATTCTTCCAATTAAATGCTATCTCATTTAATATAAATTATATAAGCCTTCAGTAAAATTTCTTGTGATAAATTGAAAAATGTTATACCTTACTTTGATTTAAGATTTTATTGAATTTGTCATATTACATTCTGTTTTCGATAATTTGATGATATTTTGTTGTAATATTATGTATTTATATTTTTATTGTATATGCTGTTCTGTGTATTTCAAAAAATAAAATGTCAAACATATAATATTTTTTTGTTTTTAATTCCCGCCTAAGTCCCAGTCCAAGATTCAAGCCACTTTTTAAAACAAAGACCTCCAGTTCAAGATTCGAGCCATTTTTTAAAACGAAGACCTCCAGTCCAAATTCGAGAGAGATATATAGAGAATGATTTTGAACCACTTCTACACATTGATGTGGCTTATCTATAGTATATAGTATATTAGTCTATGCTGTCGACCGAGTAGTTCTATCACCTGTCATTTGTCGAATTTTATGATGCAGGTGTTCATGACTTATTATTGTTCTGCATCCAGTCCAAATATTTCCATCTCTAATAGTTTATTTGCCCGAATTATCTTACGCATTTACATACATATATTTTTACAAACACGATATATTTCCGAATATTGACAAAAATTGACCCATAAATAGAAATTGTATTGTAATCTAATAAATCTATTATAGTGAAAAGCCGTAAAATGAATGGTCATAAATGTGTAGAACCACTTACACTTGGAAGTTAGCTGTGAGGTAGAAAGCAGTGGACTGCGTTGACGGATGATGGCGCACGCAGACAGTTAGCCGTGGTGTCGTTGAACGAAGCTTTCTCAGGAGCCATAGCAGAGTGGAATCCGATGCACCTTCAAATGAAGCAACAGAAATAAGAAGAGAAAAGAGTTAAGACTATACCTAATATCCTAATCAATGTTTCTTTATTACAATACTTGACGATGATTCCTCAACACTTTTATGACGAGATGCATAGAATCACTAAACACCAATTGGCTCTGTTTGATGGGTGATTAGTGGTTAGCGTTGGAGTAAACATGCAGTGACTGATAATCTGCAAATCTGACACCTCGCGAGTGGAGAACTACAAGGTTCTAAGTGTTTGTCCTTGGAGAAACAAAAGTAACAATGAGGCAACTTAGAATACTACTTCTTTGTTGGGTTTGTTTTTTCAAGGACGAACACTTAGAACCTTGTAGTATTAGGCTCACGACCTGTCAAATATTAAACAGTTAAAATTGAATAATTTTTAATGTTTAATAAACTATTTCTTTCATTCAACGAATAATACACAAGATTTCAGAATGTAACATTCTATATACTGAATATACATAATTTTGAAAACATTCATGCATATACAAACTAGAAAAAATCATTTCGTAGAAAAAAAAGCACTCGACGGGACTTGAACCTGTATCTGCTGGATTCGCGCCAGTATGCTTTTCCAATTAAGCTACGGTCATCTTAGTTAATTATGACGATTTTAACTAGTAGTTGCTACATGAAATGCTTATCGAATTGCGTTATAATGTTGGTTATCGGTTTTAGTATACTTAATTAAGGTAGTAATTAAGGAATTAACCCATTGGTGACTGACTTTATTTTTCTACACAGAATACAAAATTGACTTCCAACAATCAAATATTAATGACTCAAAAATTATTTGTTTATACCATTTGATTATATAATAATAGTGCATGACTGAATATTCTAAAAGTGTTTGTTGTTTATAATTGACAATACTTCTTAACAAGGTATAGTTCAGGGTTGGCAAACCTTTTTATGTACGCGTGCCAAGATTTCCCAAATAATACTTTTCGACTGTGTGACGTGCCAAGCAGTTTTTCATGACGAAAAAAAAGTTTTTTTGAAAAATGGTTTTTAAGAATCCTATTAAAAAAGTTTTAAAATTTCAATTGAGTTGTTGATATTGTATCTTTCATCATATTTCTAGCCGAAGGCATATCTTTTATTCATTGAATATTTTTTCCCTTGTATTCAAAATTCTGATATAGTGGAATCATTTAAACAACTCTTCTTTCATATTATATTCTCCATCACTGAACAGTTTTCCATTTTTAGAGATTATGTTTGAGGCAAAATAACGAGCAATTATTATATTTGAATGACTGCCGATAATTAATTTTATAAGGTTTGTTGATTGAATATTTTTATTTTTAATTCAACGTAATGATTATTTTTGAAAAGGATTTAAGTACCTGCTATTTTTTATACAATGTGATTTGTCATTTATGCATGAATTTCTTCGTTTCCGTTTGCGTATCGATTGGTAAACATAATATGAAAAACCGAAGAAAATACGCCTGGCTATGTCGTCATTACTTTTTAAGTTTACTTATATATTTATATGTAAAACTTTTTTTATCAAAAAAACATTTTTTAAATAAGTTTATATACAATAGTAATTTCTTTTCTCTTCAAAATGAAACATTCGCGTACCATGCAAAATCATCTCGCGTGCAACTAGTGGCACGCTTGCCATAGGTTCACCATCCCTGGTATAGTTATTAACCCGGCACCTGCCTCAAAAATCGTATGACGCACCATAACTACGCATGAATTTCATTATCGTCTTTGTTCTATACTAAAAAAAGCAATAAAAAATATGTCACAGCTCCAGTCGAGAACCCAAAACCATTAAAATAATTTCGACACACTAAAAAACCGTAATAAATCAGTTATAATATCAGAAACACTCGAACAAACGAATGCTATCCAAATTTGAAAGAACTCACCGTAAGACGCCATTTTGTAGCCAATAGTTAGAGCTCTGCGCGGTGTGTACTATTTCGACACTTGTGCATTACGTTCCCACGAATTGAAGTGTTACTAATTTTCAAGTGCATATCGATAAATCACATATTAATGTCTTCGGGTTGAGTCGTAAACAAATATAAAGGGGACCCTTTTAATATATTTAAACTACACAAACACTTAACTTATTGAATATTATTGATAAATTAACACGAACTCACATATTAAAAAAAAAACAAATACAATAATAAACCTATTTTAAAATTCTTTTGACATGTGATATATTTTAAAGCAAGGTGACAGACATAACGCAACATCACACGTTGGGCACATATAGCGAGAGAGTTTTGTTTTTTTCGGATTTTTTTTAGAATTCCCGCATACGAAACATCTCCTTCTAGGCTTATCGGTATTTTGTGTCGGTAAAATGTATTCTGGCAAATGTCCCGTTGCACTTTTGGGCAATAATCGTACGGGATTATCGCTAGTTGACGCTGTCGGCTTGGGCAGGGGTGCATTTGAAATTCTCACACAATATTTGTTCACTAATTGTTTTATTACACAGAGTTGAAAATCGCCCAATGTTTTTTTGTCACATTTAATAAATTTATATAAATAAAAAGCATTTAATAAATATAAGTCGATCATGTGGAATGCGACCTTTTTATACCACTTGATCGACTTTCTCATACACGACAAGTTGCTAAGCATCATGTCGGACTTATCTACCGTACCCATATTTTTGTTATAATCTATAACACATTTTGGTTTTTCGATGTTTTCGCCAGTTCTATAGTTCACTTTTCCCGTTGGTCCAAATGATGCATCGTGGAGGGTGGATAGCATGTGAACATCCCTCCTATCGTGCCATTTCAGAGCCAAAAGTGGACTATTGTACTTAGACTCGGTATCTCCCTTTTTCAGTTTGCTGAACTCTGGCATATCTTTACGATTTTTTCTCACTGTACCGCAAGCATTCGTTTTGTGAGAGTGAAGGTATTTAAAAAGCGCCGGACTCGAATACCAGTTATCACACCATAAGGTGTGACCTTTCCCGATGTAGTCTTTCATTAGCGTTGTCACTACCGCACCGGAAATACCGAGATTTTCATTGTCTTGTATGTCAGTCCCTTCCCCACAATAAATTATAAAGTCAATAATATATCCTGTCATTACGTCACACATCACAAACATTTTTATTCCAAATCGATGTCTTTTGGAAGGAATGAATTGTTTAAAAATTAATCTACCCTTAAACACGATTATGCTCTCATCTATGCAAAGATTCTGATACGGTATCATCGTTTCCCTAAAAATTGTTCTTGTGTGTTCTAACAGTAATCTAATTTTAGCTAGTCTATCATTTGAGGCGGTCACACTAGGATCAGAAAAATGAAGCATTTGTAAAATAAGTTGGTATCGATTTCTAGCCATTATTTTCCCAAAAATGTCTGCATGCAGGTAAGGATCGGTACTCCAATGTTCCTCTATCGACGTGTGCTTATTTCGAGTCATCAGCATTGATACGGCAAAAAATGTATACAACTCCGGCACTGACGTGTCTGTCCAATTGTGTGATCGCGATTTCGGTCCAAGGTCTCCCGCACTGTACGAATGGTTAAAAAATGTATTCGTTTGGTTCACTATTTCCGACATTATATTTTTATTCAAAAAATGTTCAAAGAAAAGACATTCGGGAGAGGATTCGTTCAAGTCGTTCGATGTCACGCCAGATCGACAATCATTGAATTCGTGAACTATTGGAATATACGGGCCAGTTCTCCACGACCGCAAAAATTCAATTGGCTCGTCAGAGTCCGTATCGTCGACGTCATGATCAGTCTCATGCTGTTCCAATTCCTCTTCCGACATATCATAATCTGAGTCCAATTCCTCATTAGTACGCACATTTTCTTCCTCCATATTTACGCACTATAAAACTATGAAATGTTTTTAAAATGTTTAACT
Organism: Rhyacophila brunnea; assembly: GCF_057557595.1. Classification (NCBI taxonomy): domain Eukaryota; kingdom Metazoa; phylum Arthropoda; class Insecta; order Trichoptera; family Rhyacophilidae; genus Rhyacophila; species Rhyacophila brunnea. Next base: position 33,396,219 of record NW_028232806.1, on the reverse strand, counting down.
ACAGTATTAGGGAACGCCAAATCACAGAAACCATTAAACTCACACACAATAGTTATTGATATCAGTATTAATTTTCACATTCACTAAAATGGGACACGGTAGACAGTACAAAAAGTATTTTAAAAATCGCGGTAAAATAAAATCATACGTTCAATAGTTAATCATGCCAGTTTTAATGTGATAAGTACACCAGACAGCAAAAAAAGTATTTATCAACGATTGCGGTAAATATTCAACTTGTATGCGATAAATACAATCCCGCGCAATGGCCCGCTCGGTTGAAAGTCTGTCGTATACTGCGCAGTCGCGGCGCGCAGTTCAAACTGATTTCTGTCGACCGGCAAAACTTGGCCGTACGAATTGGTTCGAAACTTTGGTGATTATTTTATATTTAGAACCAATGCTTTTAAAATATGTCATAGGTGGCAGGAGAAGGACAAATCAGGCCAAATTTACGTGAAAAAATCAGTCCCGTATGATAAATATGGACGCGGTGACATCGATTTATACACATGCGCATTGCGAATTTGGCCGATTTGTACAAGGTGTGTGACATCGGCGCCGGCCGGGTTAACCATTCGCTGAACTCATTGGGTACTTGTTCTGACTCCAAATATATCATCTTCTGCGATCTGCAAGCAAATACAATTATGTTTCTTACCTTTAGGAAAAGTGATGACGACGTCACACTGTCTGGTAGCCACTGATTGTAGCCAAAGACGGCGTGGTGTCAGCAAGTGTCCTCCAATTGGAAGCTTTCTCCTCAGTAAACGGCCAGCTGAAACATTTTTCAAATTGAACATGAAAAAGTCACTTTTACGGGAAATACCAAAACAAAATGCAATAAAAACTTAACATAGGTATCATCTCTACATATTATTAAATTAACAAGTACCCACAAAGTAACTAAACTAAGATGTAAAATGAATTAAGTGAACAAATCTGTCTAATCAATCATCTTGATCAATGGGAGTAGTTGAAGCATAGGAATCTAGAAGCTTTAGCAGTAAAGAGAGAGACAGCTGCACAACAGAGTGCGCTGTACAGTGAAACCCCAATTTTACGTTTTTTAATGGACTGACCAAAAAAACCGTCAATAAAGGGAGAATTATTTTTTTTAGCATTTCTTTTAGTGTCTCAACTTTCTCAATAATTCTCGAGAAACTTGAGAAACCAAAAAACCATCCTGATTTCTAGAAGATATTTGAAACAAATATTTCTTAATTCTTGAAATTTGAAATTGAAAAAGTTGAGAAATCACAACCTCTGCACAGCTATTCGATACCACTCTTCATAAATGTTCAATATCACAAATTTAAAAACCATTTTATTCAGTTAGATACCTACAGTAAACTCCTGATTATCTGTGCACGATACGGTGTATACAACGATATAATAGGTCTTAGGAAAAATTTTAAAAAATCATCAAAATATTCGGTAAGTAATTATGCCGCAGATGCCCACGTGAGCTTTTATAATTTTTTTATACGAAAACAGTTTATTCCATGTAGACAATAATTATATTAAATACCTTTTTCTATTGACGCAGGTGTTTTTCGATCCAATAAATGTTAATTTAAAATTTGAAATTTTTATACATTTCGATGTATCATTATCACACACTAAGATATTAGGTTGGGGTAGTTTAGGTTAGGTTAGGTTGGGTTTGGTCTAAAAAGAAAGTTATAAAAAATTCGTCCGCCTCAGAGGGACATTTTCAACTGAAACCGGTCCTAATCTATTGATTTAAAGTGGAATAAGTACTAAAAAAAAAATGCGTTTTATTAAATTAAAACAACAATACAATGCAGTTCCACCATGAATTGAAAGTTGATAAAATAAAAGAAATTAAAGTATTTGTTTAGTAATTACATCCCATAGTATTTATTTTATCTTCATTAGTACTTACTAGTAATGAAAACAATACCTACGTAAATAATAAAATTGCTTTTAGCTTGACAGAAACTAATCAAGCCTATGCACGATTTTGAAGTTTTAAAGGACGATGTCATATAATTACACCTTCAACTCTTCAATTAAAGGCACGGGTACCGGTTTAAAATTAATAATTTCAATCAGTAAACAATTTGCAGATTTTTGTTTGGAGAAAAATAGAGATACTAACCACTGTCAATGGTGTCTTTGGCGACGCTCGCTATCATCTTACGCCGCCGCAGCCCCATGTCCATGTGCTGATCGACCACATCTTGGTGCGAATCCACCGGAGAATCTCCAGAACTTGACCCATCCATCTTTAGTTGTTTTTTATTATTACTATTTTGGCAATGGCCTCACACCGATGAAAGAAGAGCACAAACAAAACGATATATTCAAAAGAAAGCACGAGAAGGGGACTTCACGGAAATATTATCCAAGTCGCAGTTCGAGGCAGAATGTATTTTGTTTGAAAACATGACATCACCGTCAATGTCGGCGTTACATCTCAAACAACACAAACCTTGAAAACCATAATATTGATGAAATTATAAGAATATCTACTCTGGCGAGTAGCTTACACCCGAGATTAAGTCTTTCCTGTCATTTCTCTTTGTTATTATGGATAGTTTTTCTCAGAACATCATGAAATGTATAGAAAATAATTACTGCCTTACACCAAACGTCAAAAAAAATTGATTTTTACGCTGTTATAAAAAATCTGACATTTCGCCAATTCTTGTGTTGCCACAGTCAAGTGTTGTTTTTGTTTATTTATGTCAGGGTCAAAAAACATTGTAGAGTTATAATAAAAATTAAAAATCACGATTTTCGTAAACAATTTTACGCGATTACAATTTATATTTTATCTATAGAAATATTTTAGCTCTTCAATAGAAATATTTAAATATTTTTCAATTAAAGCCCTAGTAACTTAAAATTGTTGCATCTTCCGTGTCATTATAAAAAAAACATTTTACATGCTGTAGTTGCGAATGGATTATAAAATAGTGTCGGAATCATCAAAAATCGATTGACACCGACAGATTTTGTTAAATAATAGGTACCTACCTAAGAATATGTATATTCTTAGTTATTCGGTACCTAGGTATCTAATGAAATCTACCATCACTTTTATTACCTACCTAGGTAGAGTCGGTTCCAATTTATAAGAGGACCTGGTGCAGAACGGCTCAAAAATAATAGTTTATACAATAAATTTTTTTTTACTAATACTTTTACTACTAACTACTACTTTTTGCGATCCGCCTGACCATGCCTTGGAACTACTATGGGTGGAATGTATAAATATAATTCGTTTGTATAAACTATTGACCTGTAATCTGCTCGTAACTTTGAAATTAAATTTAAATATTTGATTCTTTGGAATCGAATATCTTGAGTTTCCATTAAAGCTATTCACTTGTCAGTATTTTTCCATTTAAACCCTAGTATCTGAACAACATTTCTCATTTTTGACACTCAACTGAGCCTCTAAAATTTATGTCTTTTACTAATATTGTAAGTACATGTATTTTTTTTATTGTCGGCAACTGGTGGGCTTCTTTATGGAAGTTATATATTTTTCTATGAATGACGCAATTGTCAAAATCTTCGACAGCTATTTTTACTAAGCTAAGTATACTTTTCCATCTTTTCTTCGGCATTGATATTCCCTTGATGATCCCTTCTTTCTTTTTTCTGCATCAATTCTTTCCACAGACGTTAGTGACACTCCTGTAACTTTTTCTATCTACACAACAATATGCCTACATCTTTCGCTTTTGTGTGAAAATTCTTAAAAAATTCTATTGCATTAATAATAATTTCCACTCATTCCAAGCTGCTAGTGGGCGAGTTTAAAAGCGGGTGAGTCAGGTAGTGCAATTGTGATGATGACACACAAAACTTTCCACTCGCTCAGAAGCCAACAAGCCAGCGAGTTGAAACAGTCATTTTTGTTACTATTTGTCAGGCATATTGAGTAGTTAGTTTTTTTACTGGCAGGTTCACCACTATCGCTCTACTGCGCAGTTACGCAGATCAACCCACATGCCAGCGAGTAGCGAGTAAAGTAGCCCGGCTTTCAACTTTTCTCGGTAGATTGTTTACAATCTGCTTGTTAGCTAGTTCGATGATGACACTGGGCGAGTTTACAAACAGATTGTAAATTCGCCGGCATGTAGCTTGAAAAGTGGCTCAATGTCATCGACGCTTTAAGTAGGTATATATTTATTTGTAAAACTCTTTTATAAAAAAAACATTTTTTAAATATGTATAAAATAGTAATTTCTTTTCACTTCAAAATGAAACATTCCCGTGCCATGTGATACACCCCTGTTACAGGCGGGCTTCTCCCGGTGTAAAATAATCATTTAGTAGCTCAAGTCGAAACGTAACCCTGACCTCTAGAAACGGCTTCATAAAACATCTAATCTGATTCCTTGCTCAACCACGTAAGTATTTTTTTTAATTTAAAAAGTATAAATGATGATGGATGAAAGCGATAATTTTAAGACTAAATATAAGTATTTAAATATAATAAATTTTGCCGCGCTTGTCGGCAACGTCCAAATTTCGACGCGCCTGCGCCAGGGTCAGGCTCGTGATTCGCCGAATCAAAGATCACGCGATAAAATTTGGCCAATCACGAGAGTCCTTTTTGCTGGAATGGCGTGGGTACGCGAAGTTTGAAAAAGAAAAAAAGTAATTAGTAAGCGTCCCCTTTCCGATAGGATAGGACCTGCGAAACTTATTGTTAAAACAAAATATGTAAACGTTTAAAAGAAAATGTAAAATATAAGAAGACCACGTTACGAGCACGAAAGACCGTGTTTTATTTACACTCCAACCGTTTGAATTTCTTTTTTTGTGAATCCGGGGTTCGATGGACACCTGAGCTAGCCGCTGGAACCCCGGGGATCTCACATGCAAAATCATTTCTTCGCCTAAATTATACATATTTATGAACTAAGTTTATTAACTAAATGTTAAACAGTAAATCACTTGACACAACCAGTTGTTAAGTGAGGTAGATATTCTTGAATGGCTTAGGATTCCTGGCTTTCCCCATGACCAAAAGCTTCAGTTTGTGTGTCTTGGTTGCATTGGAGCATGGGATAATTGTGATGCGGTCCTTGGGCACTTTCCTTCTTGGGACATTACTTTCTTTGCGATGAACGTATGTTTTACGAAGGAGAAGTTTCTAAAATAAACCCGTCTCATCTGCGTTGTACACTTGTACGTGGCGGATTACTAAATTTGACAATCGAATACCGGCGAATAGAGCTTGATTTTGTTCTTTCAACTAGTAAAAATTACGGGTGATTATAGTAATAGTGTACCTACTGTATTGTATAAAATGATAATATGTGAAGTTTAATAAAGAATAATTATTTATTGTCAACAGATTCATACACACGATAATATTGGAACAGTGAGTTGAGCTACCTGGATACCAATCCCCGAATGAAGCACTATGACCGGTTGCGCAACGGAAGCGCAAGCCTACTTCAACAAAGTATTTTAAAAGTGAACCGGTAGTGTCGACTGCAGTATGGAATTGAAGTATACATGCTTTGGCGGTAGAGGCGCTAGCAACTCTCCGTTTGACATATTATTAAACGACAGACATTTGTACGTAGTATTGAAGAGGCTGTTAATCTATTTTTTTCTATCTTTTACATAACTATTACCGCTGAAAGTATTATTTTGTGTTTAAATTTTCATTTAAATATTTATTGTGATTTTGTTATACAGAAACATACATGTTTGTTTGCAAAATACAACGGAAATTCCGTGTTGTAATATTGTTATATTGGAGATGTAACTAGCTTGTTTAAAGATTAATTGGCTACGTACTTCAACAATGAATGGTTTAATCATGCAACGTTAACGGTAAGTTTTGATTAAATATGAAGTCATTACCAAAATGGATAAAAATGTTTTTTAATTTCCATGAAATTCACAAGAGTTCCGTCATGACATGTTTACTTTCTATCTTACTCTAACGCATGGACATGAGGTATAAGCATGCTGAATGCTTTCTCACTTGCACTTGTATTTCTTGTATTCATTTCGTTCGAAGCTCTATACACACAATTTCTCCTGTAAAACTAAAAATTTTACGTGCTTCAGTTAAAGCGGTTCGGTGTCGTGTTTTGCAGTGCTTCATTCGAGGATTGGCCTCCTGGTGTTGACAGTAGCAATGTCATAATATCATCATCCTATCATGTTACGCCTCATAGGTTACAGTAAAAACTGTCTAATTTTCATTATGAGATTTCAAATTATTCCGTTGTATAATAATTGTCACGTTTTAGGAAGATTTGTGGGCTGATTTTTATAATATGTATAGATGTAATGATTGCAAAAATCTTACTCAAAGGTAGATATTTGATAAAACTAATATTTCTTCAATAAAAACCTAATTTTTGACCATAATAGGACTCATTATAATATTATTATGTAATATCATTGTTGTATTTGTATTGCTAATGACTTCATAGCTATTTTAATTGGTTGTAGAAGGAGGTAGTAGGTACTTACATTATTATAATAGCGGTCTTAGTGAATGGCTTAGGTTTAGTTAAGTTTGGTTTATTTTGTTGTAAAACACATCATAATATAAAAGCATTGCACTGTTCTTTATTTTTGAAACAATTAGGAATTTACATTTTTACATCACGGATGCATCTAGTAAATATGTCTTCTTATGATGTCTTACTTAAATGAAAACTGAATAGTTTTAAGTCATCAAACAATAATAGTTTTATGTCATTTCACTTGCCACTACAGATTTAAAGCTTTCTCAAAATAACTATCTTTGTTTGTTGAACATATTATATATCACATATTTGATCTGTTTTTGTCCAAATTGATGCCTTCTACAAAAAAAACATGTTACGGTGATAATGCTAGTTTTCAGTAAATCAATTGGAATTACGCACCATACAATGATTGTGTTTACATATCAACCAAAAATCATTATTTAATTTTGATAACAGATGGCAATAGAAGTCATAGAGTTATGATGCACAGCATGATATTATGACATGTGGGTTTTGAACGGGCACATCGTATTATATCGCTGTTGTCTCGAAAACAATGAATTATTCAGAATAATGCTACATTTACAGATTTTCAGTTGCAATTAGGATATATCGTTGGTGTTTTGTAAAAAAGGCGAATCAACCAAAATGCTACTTTACAGGAGGAGGATTTTTAACTTTTGACATTTATTTGTTTTTTACCTGTAGATGATTATAAATATCTAACAAGTTTATAATAAAGCTTAGAAAGAATACCGTCATTATAATAGGTATTATTATATAATATTTTAAAAGGCCTAATATGTCACATTTGCTTTTTATTTCGTAATTTTAATTAATTTAATTTTAGTCGATTATCCTTTTTAAGTACTTTCCTGTGGAGATAAAAATTCGCCGTTTTTACACAACAAAGCTAGTGGGGTACATATTGTATTTTCATTAAAATCTCGATTTAAATATCTACAAATTATATCAGTCTTCTACTTTAGATAGTAATATTCTTTTATTCATTGGTTTTCTGATACACCGTCTTCAGCAAAGTAAAATATGACCATGCTGCACTCAGTATCTGAAACAAAAATATAAAACTATGTAATATTAATTAATATATATATCTAGGTACTTAATTATATAATATAAAATTGCTTTATTAACATTATTATTTGTGAAAAATGTACAAGAAATACAGTGGCTTCGCTTTACTAACCCTCAAATGTATGATGTTGAATACCTGTAGTACGCTATATTCTTCATTATATTATATTTTGCGTGAATTAAATTTTTTTTAAAAACTTGCAGTTGTCTGCGGTGTAAAAAGTGTTTACTAAATAGTTATAGTTTTTATTCATAGGTGCCACTATAAATTATTATTAAAAATAATATAAAATAGGAAATTTGGTTGATTTGAATAGGTAGTAAAATAGTAGTAGTAGAGAAGGTGGGCTCCAGTGCACTCTGCTCTATTTCGAACACTACTCTTACAGGCAGTTATAAACTATATTATTTGAATTATATTGTTAAAAAAATCAAGCTTCAGGTCTTCTTGGCATAAAATAATACTGTACATTAGAATTGTCAAAAATTACTTTTCAACAGATGCAGGCGATAAAAGGGTGCAGTTTGCCACAGATGCATGTCATCGTTTAAACTAGAAAATTGTGTAACTCCAAAAATGCTACTTTTCAGGAGACACAAAAAGCATTATGGTTTCGTATACAAATATATAGTTATGGAGTTAAATCATCCGTGATTTAACAATCATACAATTTTTTTGAATTATATCATTTGCAAAACAGGTTGATTTTAACAACGGCCACTAGATGGCATTCAGAGTCAATTTTCAGTTAGAGTTATACATTTTTCTAGTTTCAACGACGATATGCAATACGAAATAACTACTTGTAGCTAAATATTAGTAGGTACTATATAGTAGTTTCGTTTTCAGCGTGAATTTCATATTTATCTAGAGATGGTTTCTTTAAATATTTTTGTTGGAGAAAGATTTTGCATTTACTGATGAAAACGTAGTTAGAGAAATGTTGGAGAAACCCATAGCTGAGATGGCCAGTTGACGGGAGGCGCGCGACTGCAGCATCATAACTCCACGGCTGAGAGTCCGGCGAGACTCCGCATTGCACTCTGAGCCTACCCAGTCGCAGTTGTATGCGGCTGCCCCAACATGGTCACTCTAAAATATCAATTATTGGTTATTGGTAATACCTACACTACTATGCAGTATGCATTTAGATCAGCGGTGCACAACCTATTTGACTGAAGAGCCAATTTATCCATTTTCTAATAATTGTTCACAGGCGGCAGCGGGTAAAAGTGTTGAAAAATAATATTATATTATACTAGACTAGACATACCTACATTTTATTATTTAAAATTCAATTTAATAGTTACGTAATATCAGAATGATACTCCAATCACTCTCCACTCTGCATTACTCCAATCACTCTCCACTCTGCATTACTCCAATCACTCTCCACTCTGCATTACGTGCATATTTGCATTATTGAACATAGTATCAACCCTATCAAATCAATCATATTCAATTGAACACTAATTGGTAATAAAGTATTTTTGTCATTTTGTGCCGCATGCGGCCCACAGACATTTACAATAAATACATGGATTGTAGAAGAATATGTTGATTACCTTCTAATTTAACTTTTTGCAATTAAAAACAAAATTAGAATTAAAATACCTAATAGCAAGACTTAGGACTTTAAGTTGGTTTAGTGGTTATTATATTGACTGAGAAAGGAAAAAGAACATAGCACTCAATTTTCTTAAAATAGGTTTTATTGGACAACAATGATGTATACGACTAAATACACGCTGTGTCCAAGAGATAAAAGCTGCAAATGGCGATTTATTATCTAAAGTTAGACAATTATTTTTAAAATAAGTAGGAAGTGAACTGGGAAAAACAACATAACCATCATTTTTGTTGGTGAAACTTCAATTAACTCAATATATAATTAATATCAGATTAGGATATATCAATATTAGATAAAAACAAAATTTATTATTGCATATCATGCGCTCCACGGCTGTCTATTGTGTATTTTAACTTTGACCGAAAACCATACAAAAACGTTTTAGTGCCTCCTGTAAAGTTTGATTTGTGTGGATTACATCCTTTTCTTCTACAGTTGATATATAAACAACCCCTAAATCGACAGTTGATATGACATCATACCATAAGAGGAAGGAGGGGTCTGTTATTATAATATGAATATTTTGTGACAAAGTGGTTAGGGGGGTTGTTTAAAAATGTGACATGATAAAACCTATAATAACAATACAAACTCATGTTCTGTGAGAACATTTAACTGAAATCGGTTTTTTCAACGAATTTATTTTTTAACAAAAATAGGGGTGGTTTTCAAAAATATGACATAATTAGATCTCTATTTTACCTCTCCGTGTAAAATAGTTTATTACGAAATGTGACAATAAGGGAAGGGGGGGTCAAAAACCTAAAATCATGTCATATCATTTATATTATCTACAGTCTACATACTGAAATTTAAAAAAATAATCGCTTACCTCCTCAATGAGCTTATTTCCATACCATGATGTCAATAGGATTTGCGTTATAGATGAAGATAGAAATAGTAGATACTTAACCATTCGATCAGGGGGTGACACCTAGAAATATTTCTCAAAATTAAAGTAAGTAATTCCTGATAAAAAAAAAATGTGGTTGCATTGATATAAAAGTGCTGAAGTCCATTCTCCTACTGGCAAAGTTATTACACAAACGTTTTTAATAAATAAATTAAATAAAAAAGGGGTTAAAGTTTTACACAATTTATATTTTTAGTAAAAAGGATGTTTTTTAAAATTAATTAAAAAAAAATAACAAAAAAGTGTTGATTAAAAGGAAGATAGATAATATGTTCTACCTACTTATTTTTATACATTTATAGCCCGTTTGCACGTGCATGGATTTACTGCTGATGGTATGATATATAGCGGCCATAACAAGAAAATGCAAGCGTAAACAAGTACCGTATTTTCCAAAAACAATAGACCGAGGTACTTGTCATACATTTAGGTACAAAAAAGAGTTGGATCATGTATGAATATGCTCAAATGATACATTATAATATAGCATGCATAAATGTCAATATATTAAGGGCGGACATGCTCAGCGTAGGTCAAAAAGGAGCTTTTATTGCATTTTCAAAGCATGATCCTGGAGATTCCTTAAACGTTGTAGATAATCAAAATAGTTCAAACACGCGCGTTAACATAATTTTACTCCCTACTTCAATTATAGTTTGTCAATTTATGGCTACGGCGGTATGTTGTAGCTTAGCCACTGGGAAATGCCAGTAGAAATGGCGTATTTCAAAAAAATACTACCTTATTCTTAGGTCAATAATTATTATAAACCAAACATTATTCGTAGAATGTTTATCACATTTGAATGGTCAAAGAGTATCTTAAAAATTATCTTTAAATCTGTAAATCTTGCCCATTTTTTGAATAATAAAATGCCTAATTCTTGTCAAATTTGGGATCACAGAGATTATCAATATAATTTTTTATTGTAAATATTTCACTATAATAATGTCGACATAAATTTTACTAATAGTTTTATAAATGCTTTTAAAAATTAATAAATATACAAAATCTTAACACCACTTCACATGGACGTACTGAAATATGACTATATTCTAAAAAAATAGAGCGAGAGGTTTAAAAGAATACTATTTTATGTAATAAAAAAAATACTTTATGCAGTCATTAATGTTTAAAATAAATATAAAGAATAATAAGGCTTCAAAATTATGTAAATAGATTATCTACAATATTTAAGGAATGTCCAGGATCATGCTTTTAAAATGCAATAAAAGCTCCATTTTGACGTATGCTGAGCATGTCCCCCCCTTAATGTAAATTATTTAGCAAGACCCAACACCTCGGCAGGAATTGTTATGACTTGATAAATGAAATACAGTTTTTGTGTTGGGACTTGTCGTCTGGATTGTTGATACTGGTTAATCTTACTTACTGTAAAATAAATATTCAAAAACAATTTATATATATTTGATAAGTTTAAACTCGATTAGGATTATAGTAAAAGATTTTCTCACCCCTAAATCAAAAAGCATGTACCAAACATGGAAAATATGGTTGGTCCATAGTTCCGCAACTTGCAATATAATTACCTACCTATGTATCAGCATTTTTTATTTTTTATATTATATTAGCTATCAATCTTTTAAAATTATATTATTCCTGTTAGATAATTGAAGATAGAGCATGTCAAAATCAAAATATGTTTCAATTATCTCGCGATAGTGCAACTTGCATGACGTACGCGCATGCGGAGTAGAACAATAATGGCAAACCTGGTCGAAAAAATACGAACTACACCGCGCAGAGCATTAATTTGATGTTGACCAATTTACACAACTTCTCAACCATACAACGAAAACAACGCGTCTCGCTTAGACTTGAAAGTTTAATTTACACGCTATTGGTGCAAGTAAATCAATGCATGTGTAGAGGCACTATCAGTCTCTTATGAATTTATTGATAATTGTTTATATTATTTTACCGATATCGAAAATATTAGCATGCATATCATCAATGAGCTGGATACTAGAGTAAGTAGTAACAAGAAACTAAAGATGGCTTCCACTTGTCTGCACAACCTGGAAAAAACAATGCACCGGGTAATGGGTTAATACAATACCTATAGTTTAATTGTTACGATAACATTAAAACTAAAATCATATTGAATGAAGGATAAATTCGACTGGTATGTAGCTAGTATTAAAAAATGGGGCTGTGCAACAATGCACCGGGTAATGGGTTAATACAATACCTATAGTTTAATTGTTACGATTACATTAAAACTAAAATCATATTGAATGAAGGATAAATTCGACTGGTATGTAGCTAGTATTAAAAAATGGGGCTGTACAGCGCCATCTTTAGATTAATAAAGCCTAAGCATATCTTTTTACGCAAGCAACGAGTGGTCCAATGTTTAGTTGTCAAAATCAGATCCCAGATTGCTTGACATATTGATTCGCCCTTTCTCGCTTCAATTTGAACTATAATAAATTCTCAAATCAAATATATTAACAATCAGTGTTATTTATAAATAATATATACGTTCCTGTTATTCATCAGCTGTCAATGTCAGACTAATCCTTCACACAAATAAAAATCGTGGTAATATCGATTTCCAAAAAATATGTAGCATTGATCTATGCATTACATTTGTAGAAGGTGTGTTAATGCTAGTGTATTATTTATCATGTAACTCATCTATCCAAATCAAACCATTCCCTGTGTGAACACGATAGACGCGTCAGTATGAGCACTCTATAGAACAATGACAGGTCATCCATAGACAACAACGGGAGGGGTGGAAAAGGTAGGACCAGTCATTGTGAATGTATCGGCTTTCTATTTGAGTCGGCAATGGGCTGTAACAACGGTACGGCTGCGAAATTATGAATCATTACAGTTTTTTATCAATTGCTACAACACAAACATCTAAATATTACATAGCCAGCCTCTATTAAAAGTTCTTCGAATTACAATAATATTTAATTAAGAATGATAGCCTAATCTGGCTGCCATGTTGCCTTTGAAAGTATTTAATTTAAATCGGTAATGCTCTAAAGTCGTCTAACTTGGGTGGCAATGACAGCAATATAAACACGAAAACTAATAAAAATATTACCCAATGAGTTTGTTATGGTAAATAACAACCATTTTTAGTCGGTGGTGGATGATATATCTTTCATAATATGTATTTCCGTCATAATCGATGTTAGGAATGTTTTCAATATCTCTGCATAAGAGTTGAAAATGCATACATAGATGAGCAACCATTAAACAGAAAAAACAATCCACACTGGATACCGCAGTGGTTGTAAAGACTCCTGAAAAAAACAGAATGGTTTATTTATTTTAATTTATGATCACCATTACATTTGGCTGACAACCCGGGAGGTAGATTGACCAAGTCAAGTAGAGATCGACATTACTGTTCGGCTTCTATATAATATTGACATCTACGTCATGGTGCTGGACGCCATTACAGTCTGTACCTTACGTGCATCTTGCGCTTTTTCATGCGCTCATTGTGCGCTTTTTGCATGCTGGCAGTATTGCAACGGTTTTAGTTCCAGAAACGGCCACTGTGACGTATAGGTACGTCTCGATCAAGGCCTGAACAAAAACGATGCATGAGTGCGAGTGAGAAAGTATTCGGCACCCTTACAATCTCTGCGACACGCGCTAGAGGATGATAAAAGGTCTACATAATTGTGAGCTAGTTTCCAAAAGTATCGCCGGCAAATCGGGGCGAAACGCTTCTCATAGCGTCGATTACCCGAGAGCTCGTGTTGCTAAAATTGCTATTTTTTGTGTTCAACATAAAGTCAGTGGTAAATATTTTTAGTTTAATTAAGTAGAAAAGATGGTTCTGTGTGTTGTTATAAAATGTGGTAGCCGTACTGATAAGCAAGAAGATGGTATTACGTTTCATAGGTAAGTTGATACATGTTCGTGATAATTTATTTGTATATTATTATATATTTTAATATTAGTGACCTAGTGTTTCTTTAAAATAACTTAAATTATGGATATCTTTATCTCATGGTTGCATTTTGACCCCTTAAAATACTATATAACGTAAAAAACTAGAAAATTATATTTTAATTCTGAGCGTCTAGTGCGAGCACTTTGGGCGAGCACTAGCAAAATGGTCTATGGTCTCGAACATTTGTGGACGAATGCGTTCGCTCACCCACAAACCAAACGCACGGCACGCGGCTTCATTTAGCAATGCAACGGGTGGCGTCTAGATGTATCTATAGTCTATGTGTCGAAGTCTAGTATTTCTACAATCATCCAATAATTGTGTATGCTCAGTATATCGTCACTGTTCTGGCAGAAGACACTAATTCGAAAAAATTACATATTGAGTTAGTTATACCAAAATACAAACTTTACCGTCTGGAAACTTTCTTAATAAATAAACAGTCTTTATTTTAAAGTCATCCTTTTTACGATTACTTAATAAAGTCACATGATAGACCATTTCAAACATTTTAACAACTTCAAAGTCAAATTACTCAAAACTAGTATTCTCCAGTTAGTTTGTTCTGCCAGAACAGAGACGATATAGAGTCTACAGTTATTTTTTACAAGATTGTTTAGTCAAAGCAAATAGTGTAATAGCGCGGCAGGCGAACGTAGGTATCAATGGGATAGTTATTTTAACAAAGATTTTTGCTAAAGTTTTTAAGCAGGTCAATAAATAATATATTATAGTATAATAATAAGTCATTTCTGTGCTGTAACTACCTATAACTATTACTATAAAGCGTGAAGTTCGATAGTTTTTACAGAAATATGACGTAGTTAGAGCGATACCGAGCGAGAGAAACCGATGCAATAGGTTTCATGTAAAAGCATTCTGAAATAATAATGGTAATAGTAATTAAATTGACCCTAAATGATTCGTTCGCAGTAGAAGAAATCGTTCCAACTGTTCCTCCTAGTACCAAGGTAAGTTGAAACATCAAGTAAGGTGGGTTGAAACATTTTATTTTATATAGATTTACATCATAATACAAGTTTTTTTAACCGGAAAACTTAACTGTTTTAATTACTTATCTGTACTTCAGTGTAACCTCGCTAAAACCAATTTAAAATAGAATAGATATTTTTTAAAATAGGATCCCCTTCCAAACCATTTTTCTCTGTGCGCGCCTGTTCTTCTCAAGCGCAAGGCTCGATTAGGCCCAAACGGTCCATTCGCTGTAAGACTGGGCCTGAGTATTCTAGGAATAATAATACTAGTTATAATAATAGCATAATAAAACTGACCTGCATAAAACTGTGATATATAAGTAACAGCATAGATCCCAGGAGAATTCGCCCAGTCGAAAGGATAATAAATATAATAAGGTAAAAGCATTGGAGTATTCCCCTGTTTTATGTATGTAAATATCATTACGATTAAAGGGAAAACGTTATAAACCAAAGACAAAACATTAGTTACTACAGTATAAACCCAACAGAACTGCTTAGTCGGAACCATCGATTTAGAGATGATATTATTTATTTCCGGGTCTTTGGTAATCGGGAACATAACTCTGAAATTTTCAACGAGATCTCTGATGATCTCTCTCTTCCACACCATGGTGAACGATTTCGCGACGCTGAAAAAGCTGACGATAAAGCACGGCATAACTTCTGTTATGGTTAAGAATTTATCCTCGTGTATGCTTTCGTCTAAGATCAGCCTGACGACGTATAAAACCTCGCCGGCCATTAAAGGCAGCATGTGAATGAAACCGAACGCAAAGAAAACGTACTGGATCACGTTAAATCTTCGAGAATGGGGACTTTCCTTCAGGTATATTCCACTTAAACCTACAAGGCGAAGAGTCTTGTTTATAACAATAAACATTTCCTCAAATGAAACCATTTTGATAACAGAAAGTAGTAATAATTAATTAATTGCACAAAAATTGATAATCAATATTTTAAATGACCCCTTTAATATCCTGTAGCTATTCTTTCAATTTTATTGATATATTATATTATGGCTGTTTAATTGTCAAAATTTTACTAATTAAGTCACTAGATACCTAAATTGAATTAAATATATGTTAAACTTAATATGTTACTATATTCGATTATTGATTATTTATATGTCACTAAGATATTCAAATAAAGCAGCTAATATTTATACTAAACACAATTCATTGAAAACTTTACAAGACTATCTGGCCTGACTGGTACTATAAATAATGGGAGAAATTTGTCAAGTGTAATGGATTGATAACGACATACAGAACAACTCATAATGCATTATAAATTGGCCCGTTTTTTTCTTTGATCTTTATTTCGATAACAGTGATAACCCACATAGATCATCTAGGAATATCGAAGATAAAAGATATGAGAAAATAGTTAAATTTAACTTTTCAACGAGTACTAATTGAAAGTGCTAGAATATAAAGTATGCTTAATAGTCGGGAGGCAAACGTAGCTCGGAAAAAACATAAACTTTGGCATACTGAAAGAGCATATTATTCTAAAATCTAAGAGTCAACTGTAAAACAATCAAATCAGACTGTAATTATTATTGTAGACAATTTTAAATTTGTACACCATCTTGTACCACAAGTTTATACATTTTTACCACGTTTTTCTTAGCTCGTATTCTTGTTTGTCTGGTGGTTGTTTATCCAGTACAAATCTTGCAATCGTTTTTTAACTAACTTCCCGACTAGCTCGACATTAATTTGAAACTTTTAGAATATATCAGAACACGATGCCAATGCATTATTTTAATACTTTTAGCCATCTTTAAGTAGAATTGAATTCATTTTCAGTTAATTCTGTTTTGTATGAAAAATTATTTCTGAAGAAATCCGTAATCCAATCCACTATTATTGGTTGTTAAGGGAATGGTCCTAGCAACTAAATTGTTAATATATACGTGCGTTACTATGAAAATCAAAATGACATTTCAGTATTGTATATATTTTGTTTGTTTGTTTGTAGCAAAAAAATGATTTGTTGACAATTGCCTTATTTGTCCTAAATTATTAATACATAGAATTGTCAAGTTTATATGATTCAACAGAAAATTGAAAAACGTGGTACATAAAAAGTTCTTTTTATCTTGTAATTATTATTATCTATTGTTAATTTTAGGACATTTTCATTGTAATAATAGTGTGTTTTTAACAATAGATAGAACTTTAATTAATTTATTATTTTTAAAATATCAATACATGGGATTAATATCTGAAACTGATTTCGGGCATATGATAACCGCGGCTGTTTTTGACAAAGTGCATTCTGGACGTCCAATTTTGGGTAAAGGTATACAATAACTAGTTAAAATAATAACCGTGCTGGTAGTTTTAGTTTTTTTTCGGTGTATGGACTTGATTTAAGAGGTATTTATTGGTGAATTGATTTTTGAGATGATTAAAAGTGAAAAAATATATAATATCGATCGAGTAATGATATTGTATCCCGAATCTAAACATATGTACAATAATTTTTAATCAAATTAGTATATTATATTTATAAAAAAAATAAAACTCAGTGTCATTGCTGGTGTGATCGCTCAAACTAGGTAGCTGCTGGTTAGACTATATTATTATATTTCTTAAATTTATAAAATTTATAATGTACAATCATCGTTGTACTCTACCAAACTTTCCATGTGGCGGAGAACTATATGATGCAAACCACATCCTCTGGGAATGTCCGAGAATGTGATCCGAGAGGGAAGAGATGCTCAAGTTGCTTCAACCAGCTGTAGGGTCCATCGGGCTGTCTAACCCGGTCGCCACAAAGGCCAATAATTATAATACATTTAAAAAATGCGGCGTCTTATTGCGGACGTCAAGAACTCTTCACATAGTTTTGTTTGTCCGTATTGTTTTAGCTTGGTTTTTTTGTATCTTATGTAATATCATTAAATTCATTTATTTTTGTTAAATCTCCATGCCTTTCTCTCCCTAGACACTTTTTATAAAATTACGTCATTCATTAAACTCAGCCAAAGCTCACTTGACTGACTTGGGTATCTATTGCTTTACATCAAACGTAGGGCCCCAAGATACGCTCGATTAAAACCGAGTGTGGTGCGCTTGGATTCAATTTTTATATGATCGGTTCCGATTGAATGAACTATCAGTTACCTACTCGTTGCATTTTGTAGAAGATTGATGGTGTATAATTTTTAGTAGGTACTATTAAAAAAAAACATTATAAATCTAGAAGTATTATATATTATAGAAGTATTACATAAATCTAGAAGTATAATCTATAAGAAGGGAAGACGAAGAAGTCATAGAAGTATATAAATTTTCAAAATGTCCAATTTTTTATTACTTAAAATTCAGAAGCTATGCTAGGATACAATGATGATTTTTGTACGTCATGACTACTATTTAAGTAACATCACGAGTTGGAAGAAAATTATGGGTCTAGGGCCTAGGCCAGTAGTCGGCAAACTCAAACGGAACGGAAAGGGAAAGAACAGCAAACGCTAGTTTTTTGAACTGATCAAATGAGTCAGGAATACTATTCCAGATATTAAAAATCATCATGTTTTCCTTCTCCAGGTCTTTCAATGTAGACTATTGTGCTGTGAAACATTTTCACATTTGTTTTTCTCCAACATGTCCATATCAGCACAGAGATGTTCAAATTTAGAGCTCCATAATTCTTTATCCATAAGCTTTATCTATAATAGAGTTGATAATCTTAATCACCAATTTCATAACTTTGCAAATGTCTGCGCACAAAGCTCTTTTTGACGAATGGTACAATGGTAAGCAAGTATCACGTGATTTTTTTTCCTTTCAAATAATTCAAAACAAAATCTTACGCCGGTCATAAATTGAGACAATTTTATCAAGTGGAATAATATGATGTTTTTCCATACGCTCAATTACAGCATTTGCAATATCCTCTCCACGTGTTTGATATTTGAGTGGCAATAATCCTACAAGTTCTACTTCAGGACCTGTAGATGAAATAAAACTTGAAACTTGTGCAGTATCATTTATGTCACAAGACTCGTTAACTGCTATTGATAAAGCTGAAACCAATTTAAGATCTTCGACTTGCTGGTTGGTTGTATTCGAAGACATTTTGACTATTATATCGTCGTTTCTGTTGCAAAATTGTATATCTGCAAAATATGAGTTTTTTACATTTTTGTATAATTAAAACAGCAAAAATCGCCTTTACACACATGCCAAATAACACAATTTACAAAAATTGCATTTTCGTTGAAATTATGAAAACCTTTTTTGAATTGATTCAAGTGCCATACATTTTTTAAACTGTTTTTATGCTCTCCTGAAAACTTGAGATTTTGCAGATATACAATTTTGCAATGGAAACGACGATATCTTTTACTGTTTTAGCCCGTACGTGGTTATTTGTGGCAGAGCCACACCCAAGGGGCCAAAGAGCCACATGTGGCTCGCGAGCCGTGGTTTGCCGACCACTAACCTAGGCGAACCATTGTACGTCCGCGTTTCAAAATTTCCCAAATATTATTTTTCAACTCTCTGACATGATGACAAAATAAGAAAAAAGTGCAAATGAGTTGTTGAGTTTCTATCTTTCACAGTGTTTCTAGCTGACGGCATATATTTTATTATTTGAATAATTTTTTCCTTATTCAAAAAAAATAAATAAAAGAGATTGTTGGAGCATTTTAACCACGCTTCTTTCATATTATTATATTCCCCATCACTGAACATTTTTCCATTCTTATCGATTATGTTTGAGGAAAAATAACAACCCACTGTTATATTTGAATGACTGCTACTGAAAGAAGAAATATTAATGAAGAGTCCGGAAATACTATGCATAAAAAAACGACATTGTAAATCGTTCACATGCCAACTATATTTTCGTACGTGCCACTTATGGTACGCATGACATAGGTTCGCCAACCCTGGTCTAGGTAAAACAAAGGTAAGTGATGATACTTAAAATAAATAAATTATGTTCATAATGGTATGCGGAGATTTGTGGTCTTGTAGTGCTGTAGAATTGATTTATGAACGCCGTGTATAGATATTATATTATATTATAAAGAATTTACGTACTAGCGATCGGATTTTACTCAAGTTAATATACTTTAAGCAATTCTATTGTGCAAAACAAGTAACGTTTTAAAGTTTTAATTATTAAATTTCACTATAATGTAAATAAATAAATTTGAATTTGAATTTGAATTTACTGATACCTATATGTGCCCATATTTATGGTGCCCTTCAAATTAATGTCAAAATTAGCTGTAAGGTTTGTAATTAACATTTTACCTAGTGGAGATACAGGTTAAAAGCCATGCATAGAACGCACCGTTTTGTTGTCAACACAAATAAATTCGCACCAAACCAATCCGACCACCGAACCCACACGAGACCCAATGTTTGACGTAAAGCATCAGCAGTTTGTTAGGCCTGCGAATGGTTCAGAAGCTGTTACCCATGACTAAGATTGCCACGTACTCGAGTGCTTTGACTGAGTTTAAATTGACTTCTTCAATAAAAAGTACACATTGAAGAGGAAAAAGTAATAGTACAAAACATTAGTTATTGTCAGTCGACTACCTCTCGGATTGCTAAATATTAATTTTCAAAAATGTATGTGGTGTTCGATTTGAGTTACCACTGTGGGAGTCGTCGATTTCTCGTAGGTCATGGTGTTGAGGATGATGATGAAGAAGTCGAAGATGGATGCAGGAGCGAGTTTTATTTGAGGCGTAACGGTCGGTACAATAGTATGTTACAATACTAAACTTATGATATGGATCCAAGGTACGCATCTCGGTACAATGAGATGTTGTGCGAGACGATACGGATATTGAGATAGTAACAGACCAGAATCGTATATTCGAGTGACATTTCCGATGAATTATTATTCGCTATTTATATAATCAAAATAATATTCTTTTTATTGAAATAATCGAGTCAGATATCTGGCGTTTGTATCAATGGATGACTGACTAAGTGAAAAACGGATATGCGGAATTTATTATTGCGGTCAACTCCTTATCGAGTTTGCTATAATTTGACACTACGGAAAATAGATATTTAATTTGTTATTCTATAAATCTATATTTACATTCTTTAAATGATAATTGTTGTGTTACGTTGTAATTGTCTTTTTAAATAAAAACCATTTCACCATAAGTCAATTATTGGAATCCTCTCCAGCTATAATGCTTCATAATCATCAGCTATTAGGGCAAGCGAAATGTCGTGCCTTTTACCTCAGACAATCGGCACGTTCCTTATATTTTTTCCATGTCAGACTTGCAGCTTTTTGTATCAACTCAACGGGGTGAAGCAGGGTGAACCACGACGCCGTAATCCATGCGGATGTGCCACAACTCACAAGGGCGCGAAGTGTCGTAATCTTGGACGGGATCCGAAGTACCTACGTGTCCCGGCAACGTGAGGTGACTCTCCGAACACTGCTCATTGGTTACCAAGTTTACGTGACTGACACAATGAAGAATGTTGAATATCTCGAAAGTTTAAATATAAAAAATACAAGCATTGCGGGGGTTTTTTTAAAATGAAATTTTGAAAAAAATGTACCTTGCTATGTTTTAAATGTTGACAGCCTTCCTACCTTGCTTAGGGATGGATTATTATTATTTTTAAATAATTAAACGTATGAAATTAACCTTCATATACACGTGTAGAAAGAGGAAAAACATGTCGTCGTCAGCTAAATACAGATTTATTCTAACTCACATTTGAAATATTTTACAGAAGTGTTCTTAGAAACATGCTATTTAAGTTATTTATTATTTATAAAGACACATTTTATGGATAATTTTTTTCATCAAGAGTTCTTTTAAATGTGTTAGATATATAAATTTATCTGTACAAATAATAAATAATTTAAATAGATTGGTTTAAAGAACTCCATTCTAAAATATTTCAAATGTGAGTTAAAATAGTTCAACATTTAGTGCAAATACACAAATACATAACTAATAAGCAAGTGTAGAAATGTTTGCGGAGTTTTTTGTACTATATCATCGGAAGTAGCGACGCGTGGTTTCGTGTGGTGTTGTTTTGATAACTGGATTTAAATAAAAATGTTATAATATAACTTATACATAATTATACTAGTTGGTTTATTAAAGTATATATATTTCGGTCGTCACTCCATTATCAAAACTAAAATTAAATTTATTTTGTAAAATGGAATTATGCTAAATAATCGGGAGCATCAATTTTTTATCACAAGGTGCAGAACTAACCTGCCATTGATTGATAATAACTGTAACTGTGTCAATACAATCACTTCGGATATTGATATATTTCACTTGCGTGAGAATGAGTGGACGTAGTTTAATATAAATAGATTATTCAGTGTAGGTACTCCCATGTATCATTCATATAACAGTTATAATCATGTCTTCTGTTTAAATATTGTTCGTTAACACCTACTTTCTTTAATAATTATTGTATGCTATAAGTTATAATATTGTGAACGCCTTTTAATTAATTAATTGTCATGTTCACCGTATTAACGCATTCGCTGCTGAATAGATAATGAGATTTTAATTGCCCCCTTTAAAATGTACGTTAATTACATCGATCGGCCGCCTGGTCATTACGCGCCGTGTGCGTCTTCCGCGTCCAAAGTATTAAAAAAAATAGAATTTGAGTTCAGCGCCTTTGTCTGGTTAAGGTTTAGGTCTCATTGACGAAACATGGTGATGTCTATGAAAAAAACATCAAAATTGTGATAGCTGATGGCAAATCCTTATAACAATTTACGATCAGGGTGACGACATAGGTAATAATATACTGTATACAATTTATTATGAAGAATTTTTTGTTGTGTAAAATCATTTTATTACAGATTTCCATATCCATAATATCATTATTTGATTTACAATGTTTAAATCTCTGTTTATTTGATGGCAGGTAATAGAATAATAAATGACATTAGGTACAATTAAATTAATTACCATCTAAATAATGTAATACATTCAACAATCACTAAATAATTCTGGTAACAATTCGATATAATATTACTAAGTACGAACCAAACCATGATCGATAAGAAAATATTCTTTTATCTATAAAATATTTTAAATGGTGTACCTATGGTTTAATGGCATATTCTATTATATTGCTAGAATTAGGCTATATACATAGTGTACTCTTAGTTCAATGGAAACAAATACGTTTGACTGATAAAGTTTAGTGTGCACTACTTATGTCGGATCTTAACAGCCTTCCTCCACCCTTCGCCACCGTGGTCTGCGGCAGTGACGTCCCTAGACAAAATGCCACTACATTTTTAATACGTACAGTACTTTTTATCATCTATGACTTAAAATGTAAGAAATGTGTTGTATGGATATATTACTAACAAAATATATACCACTAAATCTAATTTAAATGCCATATCTGCTTCAATAGACAATATTGCGAGTCTACGATTTCAGATAGGTACATTTAAAAATACGCCTGACAACTTTCAAAACGAGTAACTAGCAAACATATTTGCTTCATTTGTGTCATTGCTGTTCACCAAGGACGGACAACACGGAAGTAAACAAGACATCGCGAACCCAACAAAAAAATAAAGTCTTGTTAAAACTTTTATAGTAAATAATACATTTTGTTTCCAACCAGTGAGCTGAATTTGTTAATGGAAATATATTTCCGTTATTACTAAGTTTAGGTAGCTATTTCTATATATATAATGATTCTCCTTGATTTGCCGCCTTTCGGGTAACTGCCGCCCCCGAGCGATGCTCAATCTGCCTACCCCCACGGGACGTCACTGGTCTGCGGACATAAAAGTCCGCAGATTTGGGGTGGTCCACGCGAAAAAAATGTCCGAAGACTGTAAATCGTATGACTCGCGTGACAATACAGCACCAGCAGATTTTCAATTGCAATTTGAATCTATTGTCTACAAATTATATTAGTCTTCTACTTTATATAGTAATATTGTTTTATTCATTCGTTTTCTGATACACTGTCCTCAGCAAAGTAAAATATGACCATGCTGCACTCAGTATCTGAAACAAAAATATGCATTATGAGTATAAAGATTTCTTTACAAATAATTAAAATAGATTTATAACACAATATTATTTGTGACAAATATACAAGACATACAGCGAGCTTTGCTTTATTAACCCAATGTATGGGTGTTGACTATTTGTATCAAACTGTTTTCTTCATTATATTATTATATATGCAGTTGCCTGCAGTGGAAAAAGTGTTTACTGAATAGTTAAAGCAGTAATTCATAGATGCCACTGTTAATTAAAAAATAATATATAGGTAGCATTAAATTTGATTGATTAGAATAGGTAGTAAAATAGTAGTAGTAGAGCAGGTGTGCTCCAGTGCACTTTTCTCTATTTCAAACACTGTTGAGAACGTCTGTTACATGCAGTTATAGGCTACATTATTTGAATTATTATTATATTGTCAATTTCGAATTATTATGTAGTAGTTATTAATAAAACAATGTCAACAACTATTCATAATAAATCAAGCTTTAGGTTTATTTGACAAAAACATTATTTTGTGATTGACGGATTGAGGCAATCTAAAATTATGTTTTGAAGTAGAAACAGTTTGCTACAAATGCATCAGCAATGTGACATAAATAAATTTCATATAATTATCTAGAGATAGTTTTCTTAAACATAGTTGGAGAATGATTTTGCATTTACTGATGAAAACGTAGATAGAGAAATGTTGGAGAAGCCCATGGCTGAGATGGCTAGTTGACGGGAGGCACGCGTCTGCAGCATCAGAACTCCTCGGCCGAGAGTCCGGCGAGACTCCGCATCGCACTCTGACCCCGCCCAGTCGCAGTTGTACGCGGCTGACCCTACGTGGTTACTCTGAAATGTCAATTACATATTGTTTATTGGTAATACTTACACTAATGTGCATTTAGATCAGCGGTGCACAACCTATTTGTTTGTCCAATTTATCCATTTCCTAATTGTTCACAGACGGTAGTGGGTATAAATGTTATATAAATTAAATTATTATATTATATAAAAAAATATTATATAGTGTCATTTCCCTCCATTTTCGAAAGTGACAAGCACGCTGTCACTTTTCTTCGTTGTGGTTTTTTTCGTCTGGATTCTGGATTTGGAGATGGACAAATAACACACCGGAATTGGGATCAGAAACGGCAGGGTTTATTTAAGTTAATTATATACTAAATGGTTACATTTTTAATAATTTATTTTATGCGGAGGACGAAACGTGTGTGTTTACTTTCTGGCCGTCTGGGACATATTATCCGCCATCTTGTATTTCGCTTTCAAAGAGAGCGTTGTCGAAAAATGGCGACGTTGTAAATATTTTTCAACGGTCGTAATCTACGGCATTGCCGGCGCTATTATTATTTATTTTCGTAATCAGCCATTACTATTTGTTGGATTTGATACCGATTCGGGCCTCTCCAGATACACAAAGACATCCCCAAATGGGGACCATTCGGGGGTGTAACAATAGGTAATAATATATCGACTGTAGAAAGGAAAAAGGGCGTAACCCTCACAAATAAAATTTCACAGGAGGCACAAAAACGTTTTTGTTATGGTTTTCGTTCAAAGTTAAAATGCAAAATAGACAACCGTGAAGTGCACGATAATAATTGTTCATTTAGCTTTTATATTCCTAGCCTGATATTATTTATTGAGTTAATTAAAGAAAAACTAACAATTAAGTCGTTTTCCCACTTCACTTCGCTTCCTCCTTTTTTTTTGTTTTTTTTTTTTTTTAATTTCCAGCTAAATTTTAGATTATAAATCGGTTGCAGCTTACATCCACAAAACAAAATGTGTACTTAGTCGTATGTATAAAACTCTTATTATCCAATAAAACTTATTTTGAAGAAACTGAGGGTTATGTCGTTTTTCCTTTCTACAGTCGATATTATACTAGACTAGACATATATTTTATTATTTCTAATTAAATTTAATAGCAAAGTTACATAATATCAGAATGATACTCCAATCACTTTCCACCCTGCATTACTTGTATATCTGCACTATTAATTGAACATAGTATAAACCCTATCAAATCAATCATATTCAATGAAAAACTTGGTGATAAAGTATTTTTGTTATTTTGTGCAGCATGCAGCCCACGGGCCGTGGGTTGTGCATCACTGACTTAGACATTTAAGTACAATACAAGGAGTGTAGACAAGGAGTATAGACGAAGGAGTGTAGACGAAC
The DNA here is from genome assembly GCF_057557595.1 of Rhyacophila brunnea. Lineage (NCBI taxonomy): Eukaryota > Metazoa > Arthropoda > Insecta > Trichoptera > Rhyacophilidae > Rhyacophila > Rhyacophila brunnea. Next base: position 33,369,933 of record NW_028232806.1, on the reverse strand, counting down.
TAATTAATTAATAACTTATTCACATTACAGAAGAAATCAACAAGAGAATCATGTCTGCGAATAAATGTTACTTTGGCCTGTTAAGGGGGGACATGCTCGTCGAAGGTCAAAATTGAGTTTTTATTGTATTTTCAAACCATGATCCTGGACACTCCTTAAACGTTGTAGATGATCTATTTATATAATTTTGAAGCCTTATTATCCTTTATAGTTATTTTAAACATTTGATGACTGCATGAAGTATTTTTGTTACATAAAATAGTATTCTTTTAAACCTCTCCCTCTAATGTTTTAGAATATAGTCATATTTCGGTACATAACTGTGCAGTGGTGTTAAGATTTTTTACATTTACTAATTTTTAAATGCATTTATAAAACGATTAGCATAATTTATTACGAGATAATTTTTGTAAAATATTCACGATAAAAAATTATATTGATAATCTCTGTGATCCCAAATTTGACAAGAATTAGGCATTTTATTAGTCAAAAAATCGGCAAGATTAACACATTTGAAGATAATTCTAAAGATACTTATTATAAGCTATGTCCTTGACCATTTAAGTGTGATAAAAATCTTATGAATAATGATTGCTTTATAATAGTTATTGACCTAAGAATAAGGTAGTGTTTTTTTGAAATACGCCATTTCTTTTGTCATTCCCTAGTAGTTAAGCTACAACATACGGCCGTAGCCATAAATTGACAAACTATAATTAAAGTAGGGAGTAAAATTATGTTAACGCGCGTGTTTGAACATGTACCTAACCGATTTTTTTTTAATTTTTTTTTAAACGGTACATATTCAAACACGCGCGTCAATATCATTTTACTCCCTATTTCAATTATAGTTTGTCAATTTATGGCTACGGCCGTATGGTGTAGCTTAATTACTGGGGAATGACAAAAGAAATGGCGTATTTCAAAAAAACACTACCTTATTCTTAGGTCAATAATTATTATAAAGCAATCATTATTCATAAGATGTTTATCACACTTAAATGGTCAAAAACATAGCTTATAATAAATATCTTTAGAATCATCTTCAAATGTGTTAATCTTGCCGATTTTTTGAATAATAAAATGCCTAATTCTTGTCAAATTTGGGATCACAGAGATTATCAATATAATTTTTTATCGTGAATATTTTACAAAAATTATCTCGTAATAAATTATGCTAATGGTTTTATAAATGCATTTAAAAATTAATAAATGTAAAAAATTTTAACACCGCTGCACAGTTATGTACCGAAATATGACTATATTCTAAAACATTAGAGCGAGAGGTTTAAAAGAATACTATTTTATGTAACAAAAATACTTCATGCAGTCATCAAATGTTTAAAATATCTATAAAAGATAATAAGGCTTCAAAATTATATAAATAGATCATCTACAACGTTTAAGGAGTGTCCAGGATCATGGTTTGAAAATACAATAAAAACTCAATTTTGACCTTCGACGAGCATGTCCCCCCTTAAGACATTTTAAGTCCCGCATAATATCTCGCTGAACTAAAAGCACTCTTTACAAGACATTTGTAGAGCCAGTGCTCACCTACGCATCGGAAACCTGGACATTAACTCTGCGAAATGGACGAGCCCTGAACATCTTTGAAAGAAAAATTCTCCGCCGTATATATGGACCGATCACGGACGGCACCAATTGGAGGAGAAGATATAATGCTGAGCTCTACGGGCTGTACGAATATTGCAGCGCAGTTCAATCAATTAAGATTGGGAGACTGCGATGGCTAGGTCATGTGCATTGTATGAATGACAATGAACCGGCAAAGAGAGTGATGTCCAGCGATCCAATATGACGTAGAAGAAGAGGCAGGCCAAAGATTCGCTGGTTGGATGGAGCTGCTAGTGACTGCCGTATTCTGGGGGTACCGTATTGGAAAGCGGCCACACTGGATAGGGACAGGTGGTGGGAGCTGTTGGAGGAGGCCAGGACCCACACCGGGTTGTCGCGCCCCTGATGATGATGACCATATGAAGAAGAAGGGGTTTGATATTATAACGTGAATATTTTATGACAAAGGGATTATGGGTGGTTTTTAAAATGTGACAAAACCTATAATAACAATTCAAACTCATGTCCTGTAAGAACATTTTTAACTGAAATTGTCTTTTCAATGAATTCATTTTTTTAACAAATGGGGGTTGTTTTTAAAAATATTACTTAGATCTGTACTTTACATCTTTGGGTAAAATATGTTTTGGAGAAATAAGGGAAGAATGGGTCAAAATATCCAAAATAATAAATATTATTATCTATACATTGAAATTTATAAAAAATAATCGCTTACCTCTTCAATAAGTTTATTTCCATACCATGATGTCATTAGGATTTGCGTCATAGATGAAGATAGAAATAGTAAATACTTAACTATTCGAGCAGGGGGTGATACCTAAAAAATATTTCTCAAAATTAAGGTAATCCCCGATAAAAAACAATTATGGTTGCATTGGTATAAAAGTGGTGAAGTCCATTTTATTACCCAAACAATTTTAATAACAAAATTAAGTTATAAGCAGTGGCTGCTCGTCCATATGCACTGCGGCACCCCTAAGCAAATTGAGACAAATGTAATATTATAATATACATAAATTTATGTATATTATATGAAAATATTAATATTATTAAGCGTGTAATCAGCTCGCCCGCGCATCGATACACCCAATGTCCAATAATATTATCATAGAGCGCGGTAGGCATTTGATTTTGTACAGTACCGATTTCAATAGAATATTCTCTAGTGGGCGACGTAGGGGTGCGGGCAGCGGTGCTCGCAGCTTCGTACTGCCGGTCAGACAGTCCGTTTTCAGTATTTATTCGTTTCTGCGTCGCGCGTGAGCACGCGCGCCACACCGAGGAAAGAATTATAGTTATAATGATTTATTATCATTGTTAAAATTTATTTCTGCAAGCAAATTATGGTAACTTCTTAATTTTAATTATCATTTTAATTAAATATTTATATTTAATTTTGATGTTAATAGTAAAATATAATCCAAATGAACATTTATTTTTATTTTAATCAGCCGCAGCACCCCCAAATATCTAATCCACGAGCCGCCACTGGTTATAAGTAAACTATTATGTTTTTTAAAATAAATATAAAACCTACTAATATATATACCTACTTATTTTTATACATTTGTAGCCAGTCTACACGTGCATGGCTTTACTGCTGGAAATACGTATTATCGTGCAAGTTGTAAGGATCAAAAAAGTTAAGTGGTTTCTTTATTTTCACGCGATAGTTGCAACTTGCATAGTATAACGATGGTGGCGAGCCTTCTGAAAACTGGAACTACACCGCGAAGAATATTTTGACGTTTACTAATTTTTACAACAATAATATATCAAGCACCATATAATGACAACAGCGCGTCTCGCTTACGTTTGAAGAATTAGATTGGTGAGACAGTGAGACTTATTGCGTGTAAACAGTAATTATCGCGATAGTTTAATTGGCGCACTATTGGTGCCAGTAAATGAATGCACGTGTAAAACAGGCGGTATTCGTCTCCTATCAATTTAATGCTTTTATTATTTTACCGTTATTGAAAATGTTAACATGCATATCATCAATGAACTGGATACTAGAGTAAGTAGTAACAAGAAACTAAAGATGGCTTCCACTTGTCTGCACAACCTGGAAAAAATGCATTGGGCAATGGGTTAACATTATAATTATGTTTTGATTGTCACGATTACATTAAAACTAAAATCATATTAAGTGAATGAGAAAGAGACATGTAATTATTTGTCTAGAAGGTATGTACCTAGCATTCAACAGCTTTATTATCATATCCTACAATACTCCCACAATAATGATGATAGCTAGCAGTGGCGAAGGTGACTTTTGAAAAGAGGTAGGCTGTGGAGTAACCACGCTTGTCAGATATATTTACGGGAAATTGGAAGATAACCCAATAGGTACACTAAATCGATGAATTTTTAAAAGCTCAATTAGTTTGATATAATAAGTTTATAAATAAGCAATTAGTTTGAATTATGTATTTTCCTAAACTTTTATAAACGTAACATACGCTCAAAATATATTACCTGCCATCTTTGAAAATATCCGTTGTTGTGTATAACAATGTTCCATAACAATTTATAATTTAACCCGTAAAACTCATTTTAAAATACTTCTTTATTTAAAACACAGACTTAGGTATAAATAACTGATAAATAAAAATTGCGAGATAAATTATTTTATATTTTTAACAACAATCAATATTTATATGTGATTGAATCCCATATAAATTATTTTTTACATTATCTTTTTATTAATAATTATTTTGAATAAATGTGCTCTAGCGGATGTAGGAGCTAACTAAAAAACCTTTGATTTCGGAATAAAAGCCAGACAATGAACGGCGCCACGAGACTGAAGTCATACAAAACAGATCTGAAAAAAGGATCGAATTAATTCATAATATAGTTGAATCCAGACGGCATTAGTTATGGTTATAAACCTAACTAAATAAAATAAAACTTCTGAATTCGAACGATTGATAACTCTCAATTGTCTTGGATTTTTCAGTGTATTTATTTATTTTAAATTAAATTATTAACATGAAGATCTATTTTTATTAGAAGGTAGGCTTTAAATAATCGCCTACTATGGAGCCTTCGCCACTGATAGCTAGTCTCTACTAAAAGAAGACCATGATGGCATAGTCTGGCTGTCATCTTGCATTTGACGGTATTTCATTTAAATTGGTATTGAATAATAAATATACATAATTAATTGACATGAACGTGTAATCACTGGATTCGTGCCAATATGCTTTACAAATTAAGCTATGGGTATATTATGACGAATTTAAGTAGTAGTTCGTACATGAGATGCTCATCAAATTGCGTTAATGTTAGTTATCGGTTTTTGTGTTTTAAATCAAGGTTAATAAATTGTATTAAGTGATCTAATTAGTAAAGAATGCCCGGATCATTCCAAATTTTAATTATAACGTACTTGAACTTGGTAATAATTTATTAACCATTTCTTTTATTCCACGAATAATAATTATTCACAAGATTTGAGAATGAACATGAATTGAATACACAAAATTAAAGAGGCACCAAGTGCCCGAAAATCGACAAAAAATATATTGTGCCATCGCCAATATCCTAAATACATATTGTCTAACTGCCAAACATAATGATAACAGCTTCTTTAGATATTCAAAGATGGCTTTGGGTGTAAGAGGCAGCGTGATTATTTAAAAAATAAACACTAAGTGCCGTAACATATTGTGTCATGAGACTGTTCTTCATTTTCGTTATAAAACGTGGCATTTAGTCCCTTTTTAAAGAAATTAGTGTTACGTCGTAGTGCTTTCATAAAATATCGTTGTTAAAACGTGTTTTTCTTACAAAGTTTAATTACAAATTGTATTTTTTCTTCTTCTAATGACATTAAGATTGTGTGTAAAATTTATTGAGAAGCAAATAAAATAGTGCTTTTATGAAAAATAAACGAATTATTCATTAAAACCCCTAGATCTCAGATTCAGCTATTTGGTACTTAGTGCTTATTTGTTTTTCGACCATGTTCGATCTTAATAAGATCATATTATGAGCCTCCACAGGGTGGAGGTTTGTATTAACAGATTTTGTTTTTACGAGAAATGGATGTCAGCCATTTGCTCAACCTAATAAGTCCATACACTGACTCAAACATAAATTGAAAAACAATATGTGTACTTGTCAGACCCATGATTCCAACCTGGGACCCATGACACTATAAACCAATGCTTGAGCCGCGCGGCCATCGTGGCCATCAGCCTATTTTATTTCGTGTATTTCATTATTCGTTTAATAAAAGAAATGTAGAACTAGCGTGACAATGATGGCAATAAAGACATACGGCTATAAAGTTATGAACCATTGCAGTTTTTTTTAAATTCCTACAATACAAACGTCTTAAGATAAAGCTGACCTCTATTAGAAGTCATTCGAATTAAATTAATAATATTTAACATTATATAATTTAGAAAAACACTAACTGAGAGAGTATATCACAACCAATAGAAAAAACTTTTTTTGAAAAAAGTAAGCCAACCGGTCGGGAATCGAAACCGGCATCTCCAACGGGTAAACGTCCCAAACTCGTCGCATTCAGCCATTATGCTACGGAAGACATACTAATGACGACAAATATTTAAGCTATTGGCTATTAAATACCTACCACTCAGCGCTCTTCGAAATATTTGTCGTCATTAGTATGTCTTCCGTAGCATAATGGCTGAATGCGACGAGTTTGGGGCGTTTACCCGTTGGAGATGCCGGGTTCGATTCCCAACCGGTTGGCTTACTTTTTTCAAAAAACGTTTTTTCTATTGGTTGTGATATACTCTCTCAGTTAGTGTTTTTCTAAATTATATAATGTTCAATAATCAGAATGATATATTCTTAAATCTTGTGAATTATTCGTTTGAATAAAAGAAATAGTTAATTAATAATATTTAATTAACTGGCTACCATGTTGCCTATGAAAGTATTTTATTTAAATTGGTAATGTCTGACTTGCGTGGCAATGAATGCAATATAAACACATCTGTGAAAACAAATAAAAAATATTACCTAATGAGTTTATTATGGTAAATAACAACCATTTTTAGTCGGTGGTGGATGATGTATCTTTCATATTTACTTCCGTCATAATCGATGTTAGGAATGTTTCCAATATCTCTGCATAAGAGTTGAAAATGCATACAGAGATGAGCAACCATTAAACAGAAAAAACAATCCACACTGGATACTGCAGTGGTTGTAAAAACTCCTGAAAAAAACAGAAATATTTATATATTTTAATCTATTATCGTCATTGCATTTGGCTTGCCAACTCGAGAGGAAGATTGACCTACTCAAGCAGAAATCAGTAAGTATACTTACTGTCATGCAATTTTATATGTTAAGTACATACAGTCGTATCCTTGCATCTAGATCAGTGATTCCTTACATTATTTGGTTTACGGAACCTTTGGGACATTTTATAGAAACTTGGAGAACCAGCGTTCGAAATGGAAAAATTTACAAACTGGAGTGCTCGATAATTTTCAGAAAATATTAACATAGTAGAAAGAAGATTAAATATAACCTAGTTTACTCAAAACTAACCAGAATGGAATTGGTTCACTTGGCTTGTGAACCACTCATATTTACCTAATTTTATGTATAATATTTGTTATACAAATAAGTGAGCTAGATTTTTTGTTCACAACCTCTCACCTACCTCAGACGGTCAAATGGAATAGCAGTCTTTAAACTTATATTCGCATATATCGCATTTTCATGTTGTCAGCACTGTAGGATTAAACGGGGCTTACGACACGTAGTAAATATTATTTTTTTTATCATACAACCAACAAGTTTCGTATTAAACTTTAAATATCATTATAGTAAATGAATTAAGTTTAATATTTATATTTAATCCCACCGTATTAAAAATCAATCAATATTAACGATTTTTTTAACATGGAACATGTTTTACTCTTGACCTCCGACGCAAAAGCGTTACGAAAAATCCGAATATTTTCATTTTACGTTCAGTAGCCTACATTCTGTGCGACGCATTGTTCGTCTGTTATTATTACTTCTTTTGTTTTATTATTGTACTTAATTACATAATTTTCAGAAAAGTAAAATTATTTGAATCCTCTGGATTCGGTTACTTTGACAAATAAATTTTCTTTAGAATTTGGACAACCAGCATTCAGAGAATTATCAGCCAAAGCATGTTCCATGTTTAATAATTTTATCTGTCAGGGCTTAAATAAACATCATATGAGGGCTTCAGTGGGGTAGCCCCCCCCCCGCGAGGCGCAAAGTGCCGAGTTTTTTCAAAAAGGGTCCCTCTCCAAACCATTTTTCTGAGTCCGCGCCTGCTAAACGGAAGGGCCAGTTGGGCCCAATCGGTCTAAACGCTCTAAGAGTAAGCCTGAGTATTCCAGGAATGATAATTCATACTGGATAATATACCTACTAAGTTATCATATTTGCACAACGAAACTTACCTGCATAGAACTGTGATATATAAGTAAAAGCATAGATCCCAGGAGAACTCGCCCAGTCAAAGGGATAAGAAATATAATATGGTAACAACATCGGAGCATTTCCGTGTTTTTTGTAGGTAAACAACATTACAATTAAAGGGAAAACGTTATAAACCAAAGACAAAACATTAGTCACTACAGTATAAATCCAACAAAACTGCTTAGTTGGAACCATTGATTGAGAGATGATATTATTTATCTCCGGGTTTTTAGTATCCGGCCACATAACTCTGAAATCTTCAACGAGATTTCTGATTATCTTCCTCTTCCACACCATGGTGAACGATTTCGCGACGCTGAAAAAGCTGACGATAAAGCACGGCATCAGCTCAGTTATCGTTAAGAATCTCTCTTCGTTTCCGCTTTCATCTATCAGCAGCCTGATAACATATACAACTTCGCCGGTCATTAAAGGCAGCATGTGAATGAAACCGAACGCAAAGAAAATGTACTGGACCACATTAAATCTTGGAGAATGGGGACTTTTCTTCAAGTATATTCCACTTAAACCAACAAGGCGAAGCGTTTTGTCTATTACAACAAACATTTCCTCAAATGAAACCATTTTAATAACAAAACGTAGCAATAATTAATTGCACAAAAATTGATAATCAATATTTTAATTTAATATCTTGTATCTATTCTTTCAATTTTATCATATATTTTATGACTGTTTAATTATAAAACCTTTATTAATTAAGTCACGAGATATCTAAATTAAATTAAATATAATATGTTTTTCAACATATATTCGATTATTGATTATTTCTATGTCACTGACGAATTGTAATAATGCTGTGAAATTTACCAATAAAACAGGGAATATTTATACTAAACAGTATTCATTGTGTCTTGTAAATTTAATAAATTACTATTCTCGTCTTCTATTGAAATCGTGGCGAATAAATAATATTAATTAACAAAGTCTCATAAGGGGTGTTAATATTTGATTGGATTTCGGCCGTGATTTTGTGTATGTCACGAAGTACCTAAGTCATTTAATTATTTACATAAGTGATGGACAACATTTTTTAAAGTAGTATCGTCGTAGATAATGACATATCGTCATTATATCTATAGCAAACCTCGCAGATACAAAATAACTTTTTTCAAGAGACAGTAAAAACCGCCTTAATTTTATTTGTAATATAAGTTTGAAATTTTAAAAAATATCGGTGTGTGTACTTATGTACGCGTGTTAGAAGTGATATTTCTTTGGCGTAACGAAACAAAAAGAAAACTTGTGATAAACTAGATTCTTTGACTAGCTCTTAATTATCTTGTTTAATTACACACTCAAGAAAAAGGACCGCTTATCGGAACGCCGTTGGTTTATTTCTATACACTTTAACTTACATTACTAAATTATATAATGGTTTCTCGTTGTTTTTATTTTTAAAGTACCAACTGTCAATCTGACGTTTAATCGTTTGTTTACGTAAGTAATTGCAAATGGCCGACAATAATGAATTTGCTGCCTAGGCAACGAAACAATTCTAAACTATAACATTATACTGTATAATCGTCACGATTGCAGTATCATACTGTGGCGTAAAGGTAGTGCGTTCGGCTGATAACCGAACAATCGGTGGTTCGAATCCAGTCGAGTGCGTTTTTTTTCGTGTGAAAAAATAAATTATGTGTTGCATGTCACACGCCAAAAATACACTCTGATTTGATTCCCAAAACGCGCCAAAAGAAGTATAACTTCAAAAATAAAAACGAAGAACAAATATGAATACAAAATGTAAACGAATCCTGTAGGGCTATTCTAACATATCACGTGATAAATATTATGCTGTATCGTATTCAGATAAGTAGTTAATTATCACGGGATGTAAACTACTAGGCGTAATGTTTTTTTTTAACTCGGCCACTCACGCTAGTGTTAACATTTTTACAAGGGGAATACCTACGACAATTAAATATTGAGAATTATTGAGTTGCAGCGATTTTTAAAATTGACCGTGAGCTGTCAAGTGTCGTTGAGTATCCCGCAACATATTTTTTAATACGTCATACTTGATTCTAAATGCATCCGAATATAATCCCTGATTGGATAAAAAATATTTTAATCAGATGTATTTGTAAGACGCATTGCCGTGTGTCTGCCTGCTTATCACTGTGTTACATATTTATTCAGATTCAAATGAGGGAAAAGCATGTCAATACTACAAAGAATAGCAGAAATATGTAGCGACATAAATTTGAAACTACAGTATGTAGATGTTATTGTAGATAACCACCTCGTTAGTGGCCCTAGTGATATCCGTGTTATTTTGGATCAACAAACATAACGGCAACGTGTTATCAAAGTTACAATTAATAGCTCTAATGGTAGTCAGAAGGCATATATTTTTTTCATTGTATGAATATTACACGTATTTTTGTATTGATTTTTAAGATATTTAAACGTGAACAACTATAAATTATAATATTATAGATTGACAATAATATGACCTCTTTCTAAACATAAATATATTTTTAAATTAAATTAGTACCTGCACACAAGAACACATGTCAGTCTCCACCAGTGGTCGAAATGGTAAATTTTACGAACCGGAGCACTCGAAAGTCTCAAAAAATATTACTTACATAGTTTTATTATTTTGTGTATATTGTATATACAAATATAAGTTTTTTGTTATTTACGGCCTATCTAGCTCAGATGGTCAAATTATTTTTTTCACGAGACTGAGCGTTAATTTTGTGGATTTCATGAGCTTTGCTGAGCTCCGGTCCATTTCGAGCCCTGATTTCTACTTCATCATCATAATCAGGGGTGCGACAACCCGGTGTGGGTCTTGGCCTTCTCCAACAGCCCCCTCCACCTGTCCCTATCCAGTGTGGCCGCTTTCCAATTCGGTATCCCCAAAATACGGCAGTCACTGGCAGCTCCATCCAACCAGCGAATCTTTGGCCTGCCACTTCTTCTACATTGGATTGCTGGACATCACTTTCTTTGCCGGTCCATTGTCATTCATACGGTGCACATGAGCTAGCCATCGCAGTCCCCCAATCTTAATTGATTGAACTGCGCTGCAATCTTCGTACAGTCCGTAGAGCTCAGCATTATATCTTCTTCTCCAATTGGTGCCATCCCTGATCGGTCCATATATACGGCGGAGAATTTTTCTTTCAAAGATGTTCAGGGCTCGTCCATTTCGCAGAGTTAATGTCCAGGTTTCCGATGCGTAGGTGAGCACTGGCTTAACAAGTGTCTTGTAAAGAGTGCTTTTAGTTCGGCGAGATAGTATGCGGGACATAAAATGTCTTAACAGGCCAAAGTAGCATTTATTCGCAGACATGATTTTCTTGTTGATTTCTTCTGTAATATCATTATGTCGAGTTACAAGTGAACCAAGGTATATGAAACTCTCGACCGTATCAAACTATGTACCAATATCTAACTTTGGTGCGCCTTTTCGTGGTGTGACATAGACAGGCATCTTTTTAGTTTTTGCCTCATTTCCACTTGCCATTGTGTATATATTTATAAAATGAAATTCAATGTCAGCGCTAGTGTGATCTCTGAAACTAATGTGACATGGCCACACATTTCTTAAATTTATAAAGTGATATACAATCATCGTCATATGGACCACGCACTAAACTGTTTCAAACACAATAGGTATTATAATACATTTTAATTTTCTTCCATCTTCTTCCACGGCGCTACATCCCGGGGTGGGATTTGGCGTCCTCCACAACCGCTCTCCACTCACTCCGGTCTCTCGCCACACTTCTCCAGTTACCGCGTCTTCCTATATGAAGCCAGTCCACTTCTACGGCGTCAGCCCATCTCCTTCTTGGACGGCCTTTGGGTCTCTTCCGTTGGGGTAGCCACTTCGTCATGATCCTTGGCGCTCTAACTTCAGGCATTCTCTCCACATGTCCCGCCCATCGTAGTCTTTGGGACTTACAGTATCTTATGATTGTTTGCTGTTCAATTAGCTCTTCCAACTCGTGGTTCATTTTTATTCTGTAGTTCCCATTTTCCAACGTGGGTCCAAAGGTTTTGCGGAGTATTTTGCGCTCGAAGACAGCTAATTTGTTTTCCTAGTTTTGAGTTAATTATATTAAATTAAAATTTATGTTATAGTACAGTACAAATTTCTCATTGAAAAATTAGTCTAAGTAATATGTAATTATTAGGATATGCTAAGATTTTTTCAAATCTATCATGATAATGGAGGTCGTGAGTCACTGGTTGAAATATTTGCCACCGCAATTTCTATAACTAGATAGGGTGGATTTTGACATTAATGGAAAATTCTTTTTGAAGCTAAGTATGTATAAATCATATGACTATTATTTGGTAGTTATACCTAGGGATTGCAATACCGAATGAAAATATAAATACTGGTTTATCGGTATTTATTATTGAATACCGGTATTAATACCGGTATTTCTTAAACATTAAAAAAACAGAAGTAGGTGCCAATTAATAAAATATAGCTATTAAAATCTTTTTAAAATATTATTTTATAGCAAAAACCTACATACCTACATTTATCATATTGACATTTAAAAATATGTATTGATCATAAAATTGTAGAACTAGTGATTTTTTACAAATAATTTGAATATAGTAATAATTTTAACTAAAGCCCTCCAAAGTTCATCAAGTGCAAATAAGTCCGACTGCAGGAAAGGCTTCTTAAATTCTACGCTTATAGAATAATTGAACATTTTTGTCATGGATGTTTTCTATTTCGAAATAATATTATGATGATTCATTACGACAATTAGTTATATAAATATATTTGATGAAATTTGTTTTATTATGTTTTCACCTCTGTTGAAAAGTAATTTTCCCCTTATAATAATTTTACCTAGTAGTATGACGACATGGATCTATTATCTACTTTACTCTTTACATTTTATATTGTTTTGTGTTGTCCAATACAAATTTTCATATCCATAATATCAATATTTGATTTACATTGCTTAAATCTTTGTTTGTTTGATGACAGGTAATAATTAATAATGAATGACATTACAATTAAATTAATTACTCTCTAAATAATGTAATACTTGACATCAATAATTTATTCAACAATGACTACATTATTCCGTTAACAATTCGATATAATATTACTACGAATGAATAGCGAAATGTTTGAATAATTAAAATCTAGAGCAAAACAATTCGATTTAATAAGGGTGTATGATTTCATTATTATTTAATGTTGTACCCCGTAATTACAATTCTGTAATATTCCGTAGGTACATAAATATTTTCAGTTATTGTTTTGTTTATTAATTAGTTAATTCACATAGTCCATCTACATTTTATTTTGTGATATTATAATTATTATATTATTAATACTATCGACTGAAGGTACTTGATGGAATGTGAATTTAAATTCTTATATATGTATGTATGAGAATGTATGAATGAGGATTTAGGTATGTATAAGTGTATATTAGGTAAGTTTATATATATTATATTAGGAGAGTTTATATGTATTTTTTTTTTAAATAATGTTATAAAAAAGTAGGTACCATGTAGGAGTATTATAAAAGACAAATATCTCATTAGTTATTTTTCTTAGAATTGACGATTTACACCTCTTGAGTGTAGTATTTGTATTTTTAATAACTAATAATGATCTATTATTAGGTTTTGACGACGAATATGCTATCGAGTGTATTGTTATTTATAAGATAGGGGTTTTTACTAGTTAGGTTGTTTACTGACACTTCAACTATTCATATTTTGTTTATTGTATTTTTGTGACCTTTGACTTGATAGGTAGGTAATGGAGTTTTTACCTACTTTATTGTACTGATTTATTGTATTAGCTAGAGTAAAGAGTGTTCGTTGTCAGTGTGTGTTTACCTTTGGTGAGTGTACACGGCGCCTGAAGATGCCGAAAGGCGAAACCCGGGTCGCAAAAAACGACTTAAATGGAATAGTATAGAGCTTGAATCCATTAGATTTTATAATTATTAATTGGTATGATTAATTACTCGCTGAGAGTGAAGAGGTGACTTTAGACCTGGCTCGGTCTGCGAATGCCAGAAGAGAACCTTAACCTGGCTCACCTGTTCTCCAAGCCAACCGGATTGCGACGTTTTGGAAAATACCTACTATTTAATATCTATAGAGTGTATACGGCGGAGATAGGGATTGCAATACCGGTGTGCAAGTGTTTATCAATACCGAAATACCGGTTTTAAAAATTCAAAATACCAGAATTTTCGGTATTAACACAATGCTTACGGGCCCTTTTAATTAATTTTGTAATTAACGTGTTAATTTGCATTTGAAAAGTAATTAGCAAAAACACAATTTTGTGCGGCCCGTAAGCATTGGGTTTTCGTTTACGTTTTTGAAAATGAATTATAAGTTATGTGCTGCTAAAATGCAAATATAGTGAATCCAACAGAGGTGAAAAAATAATTAAACACATTTCATCAAATATATTTATATAAGTGATTGTGGCGATGAATTATCATAATATTATTTCGAAGTAGAATCCATACGTGACAAAAATGTTCCATTATTCTATAATTATTGATGACTGTACAAGGGCTGAATATAAGAAGCTTTTCCTGCAGTTCGACTTATTTGCACTTGATGAAATTTTGAGAGCTTTAGTTAAACTTATCAATATATTAAAATTGTAAAAAATCATTAGTTCTACAATTATGATCAATACATATTTTTAAATGTCAACATAATAAATGTAGGTATGTAGATTTTTGCTATAAAATAATATTTTATAAAGATTTTAACAGCTATATTTATTGATAATCACATACTTTTTTTTTAATGTTTAAGAAATATCGGTATTCAATAAGAAATACCGGAAAACCGGTATTGAAATTTTCATTCGGTATTGCAATCCCTAGGCGAAGATACGGGGTGTTAGTATGATCTGCAACGATGCAAGAAGACTGGCTAACGACAGAGATTCTTGGAGGCGCCGCGTGGTGTCATAATATGCTCCAACTAAGGGGCGGGTATGGCCGAAGAAGAAAATTTATTAAAAATAATATGTAATGCTTTCTTGATTGAATTGTTCATTACAGATAAGCACAGGCTCTAGTATATTATTATTGCAGCGGCTGTTTCCCGAATAGCAGATGAGGTGGTCGCATCGCCAGATTAGTGGCAGGCGCCCAAACTGAAAAATGATTTGTGGGGATCCATTTTGAAAAAAATATCTTTTATTGATTTTAAGGCTGCAGAAGGGGGTGGGATTAAAAAAATATAATAAGTACCTAATATTAGCGGTTTTTTTATGCACAAGTACTATCTGTTTGAGTAGTTATGTTAATGACCTTTTTGTTGAACGTTGCTGGGATTTTGTAATGTTTTGGACAATATATACCTACTCGATATGTCAAGAATACGTATCTTTTTAGGATTCTGATATAATTTATTAATTGTAAGACTGGTTTAAACTGTTTAGAGGTTCCTTTTTAAATCTTTAGACGAATCGATCGCGTTATCTCTGTGAAAGAGTATGTCCGGATATGTACCTAAGTATGTTAAAAAACACTTTCGGGAAAATGCAGTTTAAGATTTTTAACAGTATTGTTGTTATTGAGTGGATCGAGAAGCGAGGGTTTATTGCTGCGTAACGGTATATAGTTGGTACAAGAGTAGATGATATAAAAGAGATGTTAGCGGTCCAAGGCTCGGTGGAAGTGATGTTTGAGTCCCAGGCACGGTGAGAGAATGCTTCAGGGTGGACTTGGCGAGAGAGTGCGCTGGTCCGAGGCTCGATAGAAATGAGTACTGTGCGGTGTGATACCTTGACTGAATTTATCCTGAGGTACTGGACGGACTGAAATAACCGATCAACTATGACTCACTATTTATATAAATGAATGTTCGGTTAATTGCGAGAGTCATTTTTGACGTAGTTTACAATTAGGAAATGTGCTGACCGCTGCATTGTTGCAACTTCGAAGCATTTCGATGACAAAGCTCGAGGTAGTTAAACCCCATCGAAGTATGTTACACCTGTATAATATACGGACTGTAGATGCGACGATTATGCATTCAATGACTCGCCGATTCTTGTTGTAATAATGCTGACAAGGCCCGAGGTTGTTGCCTGCTACAGATGTTTAGAAACGCTTGATTGAATCAGTTCTAAAAATTATGACACTAAATGAATTGACAGGTGTTTTTTGGTGGGATAGTCATATTATATTGCGAAGAATCAAATAAATTTTAGTTTAAAATTATCCTGTAAATTTTTAAATTGTTACAAATGTCACATTGGCTTAGTACCTATGCCGTATTCATAATCACATACTTAAGTGAATGATGTAACTCGATTGGCTGGCATTATATAATATTTATGATTTTAATACTGAATTGCATGTATCGCCCGGTTCATTCTGTATGCACTGATCGTAACAAATGACAATGAAAATGAAATATTAATATTTTGAAAATGCAGAGTCGTGTTCCACCCTCTTTATAAAATATTCCGTCGATCAAAAGACCGGTAGCAGAGCGCGATGATTAATTCCAATAAAATGAATGCAATTTTGTTCCATAGATTTGCCATTATACCTACATGTAATAACACGTTTACATTCACCTAATGTCGCATGATTTCAAACAATAAATAATATATTATAATCACAATATTTTTTGAGGATGCGTTAAATCGATTATATGCTAGTGGCTAAGGGTTGTATGCATGAAATTCCCAAATACTTTATAGGCTAAATACTACTCATTTGTATGCATGAGTGCAAATGTAATTCGTTGTTTAGTGACGTCATAGTGTGTCATGGCGTCCATATAATGGCAAACTTATAAATTTTCATTCCCCGAAAATTTTGAAATTGTAAATGTGTCTGAAAGTGTGCGAACGGTTCCATATAAATTTTGGAGATGGCATTTTGTAGAAAGTGTACGCTATCCGAATGGGAATGGTTGGAGCAACATTCAACTCAATGTGGAATGTCTGGGACTCACGATTGTACTCGGTCAAAACCAAATGCCGCCTATTTGACGCTTGCATTCTGATGGTGCTGCTTTACGGTAGCGTATCATGGAACTTTGGGAAGGCTCAGAGCAATCGTATACTGAGATTCGAAAATAGATGTTTGCAACAAATACTGGGTGTGTGGTGGTATGACTTTAGAAGCAACGAGGAGATAAGAGAACGCACCAAGCAGCCTCTCATCACGCTGAAAGTGAAGAGGCGGCGTTGGATCTGGCTCGGCCATGTGCTGCGGACGTCAGAAGAGAACCTGGCTTGCCCGTTCTTCAAGCCGACCGGATTCCGGCGTCCTGGAAGGCCGCTAAATACTATCTACAGAGTGTATACGGCGGAGCTACGGGATGCTGGTTTGACCTGGAACGAAGCAAGAAGACTGACGAGCAACAGGGATTCTTGAAGGTGCCGCGTGGTGTCCATATGCTCTAATTAAGAGGCGGATATAGCCAAAGAAGAAGAAGAATTAGTAGGTATTCAACAACGCAGCAACATCGATGGTTGAGCTTATCATAGTGGACTGTAATTTTGTGATGGAATGATTGTATAATAATGCTGGGGGAGGTTATGTTAAGATACCAGGCACCAGGCAGAATAACCTCACTGGGACTATAAAATAAGGTCGATGATAGAGGCGCTGCAATGACAGTTAGATATTATTATTTGATATTTCAGTATTAATATACAACTAAAAATATCCCGACAGATTGAAAAAATGTTGTCGTCTGGTATTGTCTTTGATTGTCATTTCTTTCATCTTTCTCCTAATATTTGCAATCCTTTCATAATAACTATCGCAGCGCCACGATGGTGGTTATGACACTTCAAGTTATAATTTTCGCACTCTATCTTCTCAAGTAAACGATATGCCTCACAGAAATATTCCGTATTGAAATATTCTCGATTATCGATTTTATTTTTGCCGTAAACAAAATAATGTAGGGTTAAAAAAGATAAATCCAGTGCACACCGGTAATGTATGATTACGTAATTTGACCGTTCCCAGTAATAAATTCCGCTAAATCGGTTTTCTAAGGTGGCCATTGATCAGGGCAGGAAATCATTTGACAGATTGCCCATAATAGATTAAACATAAATGGAGTTATAAAAAAGACTCTCTTTTTCATATCGGATTATTTATTACGCACAGTGCAGCTTTTCAACCGGAACGCACTGGTATATCGATTCGGAATGCTTTTGTAAAAATGTGCTATCCGGAATGAATTTTCTTGAATTATTTTATTTCTTCATCTTATACCGATTGAATTATCACGATTAACTCACGCTACGGACTTTTCCAGATATGGTTTTAGGTATAGGAATTCCCGAGACGCTGACAGGTTTGGAGTCTCCCTCACGAAATTTGCGAGTATAATAAATTTCCATTAAGTAATAGTTATGTCGCTAGGTTTTTTTAATATAAAATATAATTAGTATACCTATACTTAGGTATATATAATATTTTTATAAAATTTCAGTACTTCCTAACAAAGTATCTCGTAATTACTACATGGAGAACCATTACTGGTCTCCTATTCCGTTTTTATGCAATCTGAGAGGTTAGTATATAAAGGCCACACTGGGAATTTTACAAATTCTGATATCAGAGGTTTTAAAAGTTCAACCATGATATTATTTGATCATAATTTATTAGTGGAGACAATTTGTCAACAACGTAGAAAAATCTGTGATGTATCTTCAATTATTATATCATAACGTCTGTAATTTTCTACAAACACGTATCTCAAAAATCACAACTTTTCAGGACAGGCAAATAACAACTTTATTCTCTCAGTTTTTAATTTAGAAATAATTTTTTTTTTATGATATATCCATTTAGTATAGTTACACATATTTTCATGAAAATAATGTTATGTTTTTTCAATTTATCGCACTATACTTTCGACCGATCAGTCATATTATTGTCGGAGATACGAGAATGCGTTGCAACTTTACTGTGAATATTACTGCAGCAAACACGTATCTTGACTTACCTTCAGTACAATTATCTGTAGGAGTTCAGTAATCTGTATACTTACAAACACGTAACTGAAGATACGAGTTTATAATAATTAATAAGTCTTTTATTGTGATACGAGTTTTTGTTATTGCTTAAATCTATTATGTTGTAAAGTATGTTTTGGGATACGTGTTAGTGGAATATCTGCGAATTCAAATTCTGAATTCATTACATCAAAGAACTCAAAACTGACATAAATTAAGATACGTGTTTGTAGAAAATTAGCGACGATAAGGTATCCGAAATAAGATGGTCAAAATGATTATCGAACAATAGTGCATTTACGTATACGTGGTTCATGACAGTACCAATATCCTGCAAAAAATGTTTTTTTTTTTAACTGTAAACTATTCATTGTCCTACTCTTTCGACAGGAATTCCTGGAGGCGCCTCGTGGTGTCCATATGCTCCAACTAAATTGGCTCTCACATCAAAACTCGTCTCGCCTGCAACGTGTCAAATACGTCTTTATAACGTCATCGTTATTCACAAAACACACGTTGCCAAATGGAGCTCCGCAGATTGGTCGAATGCGACTTTTTAGTTTGAAAAAAAAATCTACTATTGCAATCGACAAGTTGCATGTTTCTTGGGCTACGAGTCGAAGACGTCAGGATGCAAACGACCACCAATGAATTGGTCATTCCTATACAAGCTCGTTGCATCCAAATATCTATTTGTTTTGGAGGGTACGTGCGACTGTCGTTAGGTAGATGTGCAGGGTATTTATATGCAACACCGGATCGACGTTCTTGGAAGGTTTGATTTATGGCTATGCGGCAGTCGAGGCGAGTTTAGATGTGAGAGCCGGCTAAGGGGCGGATATGGCCGAAGAAGACACTTTCAACAGTATTATGATAATATGACTTTTAAACAAGCGTTCCGGCTATTTTTTTTTTGAAAATACAGCTCTGTTTATTACAGTAGTAGAAAGTTCGTGTTTGTGAGATAAATACGTAATATTAACAGTACATTTGGGCAATTTTCGCAGCTTTTATCGTCATACAGTGAGGTCGTTTATTTTCGTAGATGACTTTATAGGGGGCGTGGTCGACGTAACGGCATAAAGATAAATCGAGTGTTAAACGGGTGAAAGCGTATGTTACGGTGACCAATTGTTATTAATAATATTACAAAATAAATGACAAAAATGTTAGATTACTCATCCTGTCAGACATAATATCGTCTCTGTTCTGGCAGAACACACTAACTGGATAATACTAGTTTTGAGTAATTTGACTTTGAAGTTATTAAAATGTTTGAAATAATGGTCTATCATGTGAGTTTATTAAGTAATCGTAAAAAGGATTACTTTAAAATAAAGACTGTTTATTTATTAAGAAGGTTTCCAGACGGTAAAATTTGAAATAAGGAATATTTTGGTACTAACTCAATATGTCATTTTTTCGAATTAGTGTTTTCTGCCAGAACAGTGACGATATTATCTGCTACAGAATTCTGTTTATATTAATATAAACAAGCGATCACTGTCAACTTTTTGCTATAGCTTAAAGCAAAAATGACTTAAATTAAATATCCACTCTTTTAGCTCTAAAGTAGTATAATGATTGGACTACCGTCGCTTTAGAAGTATTTTGAAAACCATGTGACATTGGACTCCCAAATTCTTAGCATTACGAGAACGTGAATACACATTTAAATGTGCATAATTAACTTAAAAATGATAAAAATATCAGTTCCGCACTTTAAGCTCTAAGGTACAGAAAAATAGACTGATATAAATGAGATATAATATATTATAATTAAGGTTTAATTTTCGAAGTTGAGATACCGGTAGCCGAGCGGTCATGTGTCAGCTTATAATGTCGTGGGTCTCGAACTCAATTAATCCCGAGTTTGGTAAATTCATATTCTGTTTTTAACGAGTGATGATTAGAGCCTGCTTTTCTCTCCACCACCCGCCACGTCTCCAAATCTATTATGCAGGGATATACCGTAGCATAACGAACGTTAGGCGCTGTTCAAATTTGTGCCGAACGTGTCCCAGGAGCAGCTTCTCAAGACCTTGGATGGCGTGCACTAGAGTGTGCGTGTTTAGAGCCAATGTATTGATCTAATCTAGTAATCGACTTATATCCATTTATCGTAAAACAAAAATCTGTTGAAAACTCTCCTTCAGATGACCCAAATCCACATAGGAACACAATTATCTTGACATAATAACCAAAACGTGGAATGAACTCCCAGACAGATTTCATCGTATGACAAAAGTCGCATTCGCTCTTTTAAGTGTTTTCAGTACAACGTAGGTATTACTACTGTGAGTAAACGTTCTCAATTATGAAATATATTATAAATCCGTATCGAAATCGTTCTACTGAAGAAAATTCAGAAATGTGCATAAAATTAATAACTTCAAACTATGAAACTGAGGTGATAGCTTCTAAAATTGAGCCTCAAGGGAGTTACTAATGTTTAAATATTGTAATGTTTATGATGTTTTTATGCAGCGTGTATTATTATAGTCAAATAAAATTGTCTTACAATAGATTAATTTTACTAGTTTTATTTCAGTGGCACGCCGAGTATCCAATACTTTGAATTACCTGTTTTGTGGCACGCCAATGCATTTGTATTGCCGACTGCTGACCTAGGACATCTGGTATATCAGATATGCGTTAATCATTCTTTTACGGTAGGTATTAATATATTTCATGAAATCATGAAATGTTATTCTAAGAGAGGAAATTGTAATGATATAAAGACCTTTACTACAAAACTTACAGATTATTCAAGCAAAGATTGAATAGATACCCCGAATTATAAATTTTAGATATACACACAGCTCCCGCGCCCTTAAAAGCATTAAATCAGTTGACATTAGTGAGTAGAAGACAGTTTATTAATATAATGTAATCATAAATAATATTTTAAAATATCAATGATTGGTCTCCTCAGTTTCTAGCCCTTGCATAGTCCGGTTCGCCGTGTTAATTGCCGTAGCGGGCCGTTATAACGGCGGACGTCTGTAACGGCGAGTCGTTAGCCGGCGCCTATAACGACGCGCTGACTGGACCGGCTTCCTCGAAAGCTTTCAATTAACGCATCGCCATATCATATAATAGAGGACAGTTAAACGAATTTCATTATACGTGTTTTAGAATGTGCTTATAATATGCACGACAGCTATTATTTGAGACGTTGGGTTAATGTTATATTGAAAATAACTGTGCCAAAACTAAGTGTATGTATTACAATTTATAAGATAAATAATGTAACTTGCAACTAATCAATGAGGCAAACTATATCTTTATTGATGTATGTGATTATATGATGTCTTTAGTTTAAGACATTTAACTATTTTCCTTTCGATAATTCGTTAAATGATTATCGTCAAATGACTACCTTTCTACAAGGCATACTTACCTTTCACTCTCTTGAATCTCGTGGGTCTCTTCTGCTCTTGAAACACTTTTGCTTGTTAGCGCGAGGGATGGTTTCCAATCATGGTGTCCTAATGAATTTGAATTTACATGCGCCTGTCAATTACCTGCGTGGTCGCAGTCATGATTTATTCTAGATCGGAACCGTTTCCTCGTGTCAAGCCTATCAGGCACCATTAGCGAGGTGTGCTAGATTAGTAAATGCACTCCCTAAAGACATAGAAATTTTCAATGATGTACTTTGCATTTTGTTTTTGAAACTTTATTCAACTGTATAAAATGGTATGTTTTTTGTTTTCAAAATTTTATTTTTCTGTATTAAATTATTGTACTTAATAAGTAGGGGAGAGCAGGTAGGATTCGTACACTTTTTACTCTAAGCCGTATAAAAACAAAACTGTAAGATATTTTTAAATAACTTCAATGCTGTTATATATCCAATATATTTAACTTTAATAATAGTGAAGTATAGTTTAGATACAAATCAGCATGGCGAAGCTACGGTAACTTTTCTGAAAAATGGAAAACGTACGAAACTACCCCACACGTAGGGTAGCTTCGTACATAGTGTGGGGCACATTCGTACATAATGGGGAACCTTCGTACAGTCAAAGAAAATGCTATTTATTCAATGTAATATAATCATGTATTGAGATCAAAGCTAACACAGAATCAGCCTTTATGTAATAATAATTAACAGTTATTGTTTTTAAAGTGCTTATAACTACGTAGTCATAAAAACATAACACTTTTATTTATTTTTTTGTTAATAAAGGAACGAATAAACCAACATTATAAAATTAACCATTAGAGTAATAGGTCTTAATCGTATTTAATAGTTGTACTATCCAACATTATATATAGATAGGTCTTTTTCGAAGCTAAATATTATCCGGGCTGTTCTTGCTGTAAAAGCAGATTTTAATAGCGGGAAAACACATACCACATCTGATATGTAAACTGTTCCTTCATCTTTGGTATTGGGAAAGACA
Source organism: Rhyacophila brunnea (assembly GCF_057557595.1). Classification (NCBI taxonomy): domain Eukaryota; kingdom Metazoa; phylum Arthropoda; class Insecta; order Trichoptera; family Rhyacophilidae; genus Rhyacophila; species Rhyacophila brunnea. Next base: position 33,346,464 of record NW_028232806.1, on the reverse strand, counting down.
AATTTCCAGGTATGAGGCTTCTTCCTCAAAAATGAAACTTTGTATTCAACGGGACTATATTTTTTAAGCACCTGCCCAAGATAATTTAAACGGTCTTTGTTTTCTTGAACTCTATTATCACAAAGCGTTCTTCTTTGATGTTCTCTGACGTAACTGGAGTTTCATTGTCAGTATCCAATCCTACAGACGTCTCTTCGATGAGAGAACAAGAACTTTCTCTTAAACTCATATTAGCCTCATCCTCACAATCAGTTTCATCCTGACTATCAGTCTTTACAGTTTTATTTTGCCTCTTTGGTTTAGTTGTCCCTGAAGTTTTCTTCTATCTCTTTGTTTTGGTTCTTGTATCTGACAGTAAATGTAATGCTCGCTTCATTTCCTTAGCCCTTTGCTTCCTCTCTTGCTCTTGCTTCTTCAACTGTTTTGCTTTTTCTATTTCTTCCAGTCTATTTTTTTCAGGGGTATCTGTATATATTCTCGATTTTCCTGGTAGTTTTTCTTTCTTCGACTTTTTTAACGCATTTCTGTCCACTCTGGGATAGGGCCGGATAATTTCTGGAGTTATTAATCCTACAGTTGATGAAGATGCAGGTGCAGTTGTAGGTGATAGCACGGATGGTGATACTGGCGCTGAGCTCCATGGAAGATCTTGTTGAGTAATCTCTGTTTCTGCAGTTAGAGTTTCTGGCACATTGGCATCTTGGCCCGCTGTAGAAGTTGATTGTCCACCTTACGTGGATTCTAACGGCTGCATCTTGCATCATTGCATCTTCATCAACGTCTCCTGTTCCGGTCCCCTTTTTCACATATATTCGCGGCATGGTTCTGTAACAATAATATTTTTGGTGAACAATCTTTCTACTGCCACGCAGTTAGGAATGGGGAGCATTTGTACAGTACGAATCTACCCCACTCATAACTGCACGAAGGTACCCCAAACCGAGAAATCAACAAATTAATTGAAAATAAAAATAACCGCTATAGTTAGCCTAAAATGACTATTTACATATTAAACAAAGTTATCACTTCATAAACTATACTAAGTCACTTATAACATTCGTGCAAAACTTATAACAGTTAAGCGTCTTCAAAAGTGAATACAAAAAATACTTACGTAGAGCGAAAACACCTATCGGCGTGCTCCGTCGAAGCTGTTAGCCGCACTGATGCCCTGCCCCGCGGTTCCACTATGCGTATGAGCGGGAGTCTTACACACAAACGTGAGCACGCCAATGAATTGGATAGTGAAGATATCGCCACTGTACGAATGCTCCCTGTGTACGAATCCTACCTGCTCTCCCTGTTTTGTTTTTTCTATTATTATTATTCTTATTATATTCTATATTCTCTTCTTATCTCTTGGGAGGGTAATATTTGTTATAATGTAAATCTCATGTTGTGTACGTCTTGAATTTAGATTTGTCATGTCCACAATGTTTTGTATTCTTAAATAAATAAATATCAGTCTAGAATAAAAACTAACGATAAACTCATCCTCATTACTAGCACTCAAATCGAGCGAGTCAACAACTATGTTTATCTTAGACAACAATAATGTAAATTGACAGTAGTATGTATGACGTAATTGCTCGAAAAATCAAACTGACATGGAGTGAATTTTGGTGCCTGAATAGTATCTTCAAAAGTGACCTCCAGTTATTTTTTAAGCGAAAAGTCTTCAACTAATGTGTGCCACTAGTGCTTACGTATGCGGGTGGAACATAACTTTTAAAGTTAGAGAAATAAAAAAAATACGAGTAACGTAATGTACATTGCAAGTGTATGTTGGGAATAATGCGGAAAGATCATAAAAGAAATCATTGAATAACAAAGCAGACAAGAGTGCATGATGTAACAGAGGTCCCTAAGTAGATAATATGACAATGAGTAGAACATGTCGTTCAACAAGTGGACAAATGCTGTCAAATAGTGGTACCAAACTGTCACTAAACGACCACAGGGACGAAGTAAAACTAATAAAGTTCGGTAGATCTATGTAGAAGCGAAGAATTAGGAACCGAGGAGGGTATATAGTGATAGAGGAGGTTTTCATCTAGCAATAAATCTAGAACCTCAGCTGATGATGGTCCTCCCGGATACTCAGTATTGACTTGAATGTTGCTTCTGAAAATCCCATTTTGATTGGAAGCTCTTTTTGCGAAGTGACATCTCGCTTGATATACAACCCCAGTCCCTACTTCCTAGGTATTATAGCTGTCGGCAGTCTCGATGTTTTGCCCGTCGCTATCAGGGAAAAATCCGGATTGGAATATGTACTATCGTATTCAGTTGATGGTTAAATTACTTATAATTAATAAAACAATATAATAATTAAATATGTGAGTTGTATAATAGGTATAAATAATATTTATTTTAAAATAAGTTACAATTTTTACAAAATTGCTATTTTTTTTAAAATAAACCCATAAACGACAAATATCATTTTAAAGGATCCCTTTCAGGTGAAGATCAAAATCATTAGAATAAAGATAATTAATTTCCATAAGTTTTTTCAAATTAATTATGTGGTTAAAATATATTAAAAAATTACATATTAAAATAGTTCTATGACAATGTGACATAGTTTTTTTTTATTAGAAACGTTTTGAGAACAGAAAAAATATTGTACATGCCAGAACATCACAAATTAGACAGAAAAACATCAATTGTCATTCAGAAACTAATAATATCGGCTCATATTTCATTCGGAATCTCCTGGTTTGATTCCGGCGAAGTTACAATATGTTATTTATATGATTTTTCCCAAAGCCTGGGTGTTTGTGATTGTTTCATTTTTATTACTAAATACACTACAGTTTCACTACACTACTGTGATTGAGCCTCTTGGCCTATTGTCGTATTATAAAGAATATGTTTTAATATAAGTAATCCAATTTTAAAACATCCAATATTTTTAGATTAGTATGTATTTATTATTTTAACATTTTTAAATGTAAATTATCACCAAAGTAATGCCTCTTATTACAATCTACGTACTTTACCATTATGTGTCTCAGTAAGGTGGCGCATTCATATTAAAATGTATTCCCAGGCACCTGAAGTCTGCAGTTAAAAGTCGAGCCGTCTTAATCTCAAAAAACAAGAGTGAGGTTAACGGTGTTTATTCAAAAATCGAGATACAGATTCAGTGGCAGATAACGTATCAGTTGTGCAAAAGAGAGAGTCAGAGTGTCCGAGTATACTATTTATATAGTCCTGAGTTACTTGCATTAAGAGTGTTCCTGATATTTGTTCACATGTTAGAAGCATAGTAAAACTACAACTACTTATGTACTACTTGGGATATCTAGGCTTAAACCTTTATTCCCTTCATATTTAGTTAATCTCTAGTGTCGGTTGAGTTCTTTAACAACTCCGCAATATCGACTAAAAGCGCTGTACTTAGAGATACATTCAAACAATTATTTTACGATTCTTAAAACTAATTTACACAATATACAATACTAAAAATACATTAAGTTATACCAGTGACGAAGGGTGAAGGTAGACTGTTAAGATCTGAAATAAATAGTGCATACTAAAATTTGTCAGTCAAACGTATTTATTATTACAACGTTTTTCTTAGGTTGTATTCTTATTTGTCTGGTACAAATTTTGCAATCGATTTTTAACTAACTTCCCGACTGGCTAGACATTCGAAACTTTTAGAATATATCAGAACACGATGCCAATGCATTTTTTTTATTACTTTTAAGTTTTAGCCATCTTTAAGTATAATTGAATTCATTTTCAGTTAATTCTGTTTTGTATGAAAAGTTATTTCGATACCATTATTGGTTGCTAGGGGGTCATAGCAATTAAATTATTAAATAATATATACGTGCGTTACTATGGAAATCAATATGAAATGACATTTCATTATTCAGTATTTCTATCAAGTACAATTTTTTTTTGATCGTTTAAGCTAGTCAAGTCAAGTTTATATGATTCAACAGAAAATTTAAAAACGCTGTATAAAAAAGTTCTTTTTATCTTGTAATTATTTTCATTGTACCAAAACTACAATGTGTAGATAGTGCTTGTTAGTAGTTTTTAAAATTCAATTAAAAAAATAGTCAAATATATTCGTTTATCTTTAAAACATCTAAAATTATGCCATTAAACCATATATAAATTTAGATATTTTATAGAGTGAATATATTTTTTATCTATTATAGTTTGGCAAAGGAAAGGCTTATATAAATTAAAAAAAAAACTAACCAACACCATCGGTAATAATAATATGTATTCTCAATTCAACGAAAACAAATAAGTATCACTGAAAAAGTGCACTATTTTTGTTGGATCGCCCATAGCATACCTCAACTATTGTCGTTTTATTTATTCAAGGGTTAATTATTGATCTTTAAAAACTTACCAACACTATCTGCAAATTGTATTCTTAGTTAAATGAAAATAAATACTAATGGCCGACAAAGTTTAGTACGCACTATTTATCTTGGGTCTTAATTTGAATCCACCCTTCGCCACTGAATTATACTATTCTTAACTTGCAGTTAACTGTTTGATATAGGACTATAAGACAGCCAGGAGCTGGTTCCGGATTAATCAACATTTTTGTTGGTGACAGTGCTATAGTAAAAAGATGTGAGGATATCATTAATTATACTTAAATATTATGTTTTCTAGTTTATGTTTTACTCTTGAACAGCTCCTTCGTAAACATTATGAAGCAGTGTGAAGTACGACCACGAAGCACTCATTATCTAAAAAAAGTAAAAAATACATTGGGTTGGAGAAGTGTTTTTTTGGAAATCACAAAGGTTTAAAAAGTAAAATTCGTAGTGGAAGATCTCAAATCCTTATCACAAGTAAGTCCATTTGAAATTGTCGTTTTTTTTAAATAATTAATCACAAAAAATATTCACATAATATTATTTTCATAATATTAAATTCTTTAGTCAACGTTAATAAAATATTCATGAAACAAATAAAAATGTTAAAAATAAACATAATTTATAATTAACTATTTTTTTATTTAACGAATAATTCACACAAGATAAATCTTGAATCTAGCATTCTAATTATTGAACATACATAATTTTAAATATACATACTTTGATTTAAAATATAAATGCCGATCGGAAATAGTAGCTCAATTTGGAAAGCGCTTTAGCGAGTATTAAAAGCCATTACTTAAAATTTGTCGCAATTAAGTATGACTCTAACATAGTGGTATATGTGCGTGGGCGCGACACCCGAGAGATGCAGGTTCGATTCCTTACTTTTTTCAAAAAGATATCTTCTTTTGGTTATAATGTATTTTCTCAGAAGTGTTTCAAAATTATGTATGTTCAAAACACATTTAGTTAGTACCAGACGTCCTGTTACGATTAAGAGCGTGATGCAGAACCATACTTAATAAAAATAATAATTAAAAAAGAAACATGAATTTGAGTCCCAACTAGTCCAACTTTTTTTATAGATTTTTCTCCCCAATATGTATGTTTCTTAAGTTATAAAAAATAGCTATTAGATATTATGTCAAAAGAAAATAATCAATGAGGTGGGCGATTCACCAGTCATGGATTGGCAACTGTTGGTTTAGGGTCGTATGCATGAGGTTCCCAAAAACCTTATAGGCTATATACTGCACGTTTGTATGCATGAGTACAAAGTAACGTAATTCGTTGTTTAGTGACGTCACGAACGTGACGTCATCATGTGTCATGGTGTCCGTATAATGGCAATCTTATAAAATTTCATTCCCCGATAAATAATTCAAAATTTTGAAATTGTAAATGTGTCTGAAAGTGTGCAAACGGTACCATATAAATTTATTAATTAAAAATGAATAATTATTATGAACTTTAAATAATTTATCAGTTATTTTATCACATTTATTTTATAATTCTACTCTACGAAAGGATAAAGTATTGCCAGTAAATATTTCTATTTGGTGGCAATACTGAATACATACATATTATTATTATGACTAACTACATATGAATTATGAGTTGTCAAAACAGAATAAGAATAAATGAGAGAAATGCGAATAGATTTAGATAATAATATATAATGATCTCTGTATAATATTATCATTTATACCAATCACCGTATGACACTAATGATGTATCTAGTGTATTTGAGAGTTGTGCCTTGTTTATTACAGTTATCTTACAATAATTAACTAGGTAGTTATTATAATATTTTGAAGAATGCTTCCAATTGCATATTTTAATGCCAGATACAGCAGTAGATACCTATTTTTGCGGTCGCTTAGCGGAGAGATTTTATCGTAATCTTACGTAAATCCATCTTATCTCTCCATGAGAAATATTGCGCTTTGTAAGCGAAATAGGTACGAGGCTTTGTATCAGTTACCTATAAAATGGCATTTGAAAGTGACAAATGAAGCAGCCATTTTGAATGGCGTGTGACGTCAGATTGCTTATGTTACAAACAGTGCTATACGCTATATGATGGAAAATCGGTTAAAAAGCTTATAAATAATTTGGGAATCTCATACACACGGCCCCAAGTTTGTAGTTTGTAGGTAGTGATACCCCACTCTTCTATAAAGAGTAATCACAAGAATACGAGAGAGACGAAACGAAGGTACACATTATGTTTGAATTGATAGCCCGGATTAATGATATAAAGTGATTGCGTAACCCGCGTTAATTGAGTATTTATTATCTGTTCATCGGGCCCCAAGTGTTTTCAATGCTGTGTTAACTTTATGAGCTAAATATTTAAAAATGACAAATTGTTCATGTTGTTTAAATAACGTGATTCTATAAAATGTATGGTAAAAATACCGATGAGAAGGTGGCCAAAGAAGCTGTTGTGAATCCCATTAAAGAGATGACAGCTGGTTTCCTTGCTCTGGTCATCAGCATGAGAACACCGTGGCGCAGAGAGGCATCGTTAGAATCTGTCCATTTGCTGTTATAGGCGGCATCACTTACTTTCGCACTCTAAAAATAAGATAAACACAATTTGTAGAGACACCTAAATAGATCCTAGGTGGAAAAAAATTATAGTAATATTGCTGCAGTACTTTTACTGAAGTACTTTATTTAAATTTGAATTTAAATTTTAACTGTAAAAATACAATACACCAATCGATGGTCAATACACATTGACATTGAACACAGTCAAATTTTGTTTATATAACAAATTAATCCAATAAAAGAATGTGTTAGTAAGTAAAAGAGCAAGTATAAAAACTAATGTTAAAAAATTAAAATGTTTGTAAAAATTCGTAGTAAGTAAGTATATTAGATTGGTAGTCATTATTAAGTTATACATTAAACATATTAAAATGTCATTAATTATTTTGGCGGTCTCGTTGTAGAGGGACAAGCCTGCTGTAAGTGGTAACCAGGATACATGAGAAGTCAGATTTGGTGGATGTTTCGATGGATGGAGAAGTTTATTGCAGCGTAAACAGTCGGTACAAGAGAATGTTACAAGAGATACGATACTGTTCCGACGTCCGAGGGTCAGTAGATAACATGTTGTGCGGAGCGATATATTTTAGACTGAGATACTGATAGTCTGAGAAGTTATGATAGAGTGCCACTCCCAATTAATTGTGATCCGCTATTTAGCAGCGTGCTCGCAATCAAAATAATATCTTGAAAATAATACTTAGGAAATAACAATTATTATAATTGAGTCAGTTATTTTATATCGAGTTTACGATAATTGGATATTGGCTGACTATATGGGAAAACGGATATATAGGAAATATTGCGGTCAGCTATTCAATATCGCCATCCGCTGACACGGCTTGGGTTGTTAATCTCCATACTTACAGTCATTGTAACTAGGTTGTGTTGGGAGTTTAATAACATACCTAATAAGAATGTCCAAATGGGAATCATTAACTAATAGTACCTCTTCAATAAGTTTATCTCCGTAGATACACATCAGCAAAATTTGTCCAACTGATGATCCAAAGAACAGTGCGTATTTGAAAGCGAGAGCCATTGGAGAAATCTGAATGGAAATAGATATTTATTAAAATTCACTTAATATAATATGTGTATTATATATATATATATATATAATATAATATATTATAAAGTGTGTAGTAGTTTATCACAATACAAATATTTCTAGTAGAGAGACAAAAGCCTACAGTTTCAATAAAGGCCAAAAACGAGATAGTGTTGTTTTGTTATTCACTCATGTAAAGAAAATTTCTGTATTTTTAGTTCAGTTTGCTTACTAGGAATATTAATTGATGCTATTGGTTTCAAAGTCGGTAACCTCCATATCCCACCATTTTAAGATAATCTTAAAAAACTATCAAACTTATTATTATTAGGACTACAAACAAAATATCTTATTTTCGCAGACATAATTCGACTGTTTCTTGGAATAGCACACTAAGTCCAGATAATATGTTATTTACTTTTGAGCTATTGTTTTATAGAAAAAATAATACCCCTGTCAATTTTTTTTCTCGAAAAATACTTGAAATATACTTTTATTTAGTACTTATTAGTAGACATTATGTCGAGTTGGTGTGTTATTCGTTGTAAAAAAATATACATAGGTACTCGGTACAAAAATTATTAGAAAACGGAACTAATGGTTCAAATAGACAATATGACGATCGAGCACATGCTAAGAGCGTTTTAGCAGTGGCGAAGACTCCATACTAGGCGATTATTTAAAGCCTACCTTCTTAAGAAAAATATTTTTTAATTGCATATTGACATATTTATATACTTAATCACTTCATTATTTTATGTTATATAAAAATAATTTATTTTGCCAACGAGATCGCATAATATGTAGGAATGTATTACAGTATTACACAGTTTACAAAACAACTGCAAAGGTATTAAAAAACCACAGCGCGCCGCGCCGTAAATTAAATAATAAACGCCGCGACTTCTCGACGTAAATAAATTTCCGATTATGTTTGGAATAATTCTGATTTTTTTTGTATGGACTTTACGTCTCGTAACCTCAGCAAGTCTGCTGATTTGTACGAAATGAGGCAAGCTCCATCCGCAGAGCCTAAAACATTCGCGCATAATATTGTTGTCACGACTGCGCACTTTGTCCAAAATCATTAATAATTAGATAATTAAAAAAATAATTTCAACGGCGTTTAATCGAATATTAATAAATAAGTAAGTATAGATTGTTTTTAAAAATAAAAATAAATTTTATCTAATGATTTTTGATGGGTGTTTTGAAAAATACGTAATTTAAACACATCGCTCATTTTTATGTCGTCAATGAGTTTTTGAAGTTTCATTGAATTAGTGTGTCGTTATCATTTATTAGTGTGTGCCTATTCATTAGTAGTAAATATCGTACTATTCTCGTAAGTATACCTGACAAGTGTGCTCTTTTTATCATATCTCCACAGCCTACCTCTTTCCAAAAGTCATCATTCGCCACTGCGTTTTAGTGTCTATGATCAAATCTATGCCATTCTGACATTTATACATACATATTGTATGACAGCTATGACTTTGTATTTACACTCTGTGACACCCTGTGACACAGGACGCCAACATAAGAAACTGTTTTTTCGACATATGTATGACCGATCGTCATAGAGTGTATTTGAAGCATTAAATTAGAAAAACCGAACAACGTGATATAAAGTCCTTAAAGTCATTAAAAGTTATGAAAAATATTTAAAAAAAATCAAAGTTATACGATACAGATGATATATTTTAATTATAGAAAATTGCAAAGAAATGAAAGTTATAAAGCTTACTGTAATACAAAATATCTCCATGCAGATAAGCAATGAACTTGAAGCAAAGTTGAAAAACAATGGTATTGAATATACTCCTTCGATTCTATCACTCCATCTGAAATGAAAATCAATGATCGTGCATTATAGCTAAGTCCACGTCTAATCACTTCATCATCCACTTTCACTTCAACTTTTAGATTCTGTTTTTACACCAAGTAGTTTTGTGCATGCGTCAAGTAGAGGCATTTGTCTCGCTGTTCACATTGTTAAGCAAAGTTTTCACTTCATCAAGTATAGTCTATGGTCAAATAATATTTATAATATACGTCTTTGCATGATTTTCATTACATTACACGAATTTATAATTCTGTCAATATAAGTACCCAATGATTGTATCAACTTAAGTTAAAGCGATTTTAATTTGATAAAATATTACTGACTACTGTCAAATTGAAATGGACGTAACGGATGCTGATATTATATTTCTTTAAACTTTTGATATTATTTGGAAAAATTGACCGCAAACTTTTAATTTTGTTTTTTACCTACTGTCATGTCAAACTTTTTGGTCAAACATATGTATGCATCATTCCCTTTTAATTTATTTGTATAATCCTAAGGGTTATTTGGAAAATCTCACTACGCAATTCATAAATCCAACTATTACTGTAGACTTACAGTATAGAGTCAAATTAATATTGTAAATACCATACTAGACTAGCAACTCCACGAATAACCTGAACCATTCAGAAAATATACAAAGTTGCCGGAGTGTTCAACAGAAATCCAAGGGTGTCGGAATTGCATGCGCTAGTAAATTTCATCACAAATAACGGCCATTTTTAAACCGGTTTGAGGCATGCAATGCGCAGATGACGCAACAAAGGTGAACGTTTTATTGGTTTTAATCACAGAACCGATTAATAAATATAATTCCGTTAGGCTATATTTCAATATGTACTTTACAATTGGATGAAAGGTTTTGAATTTATGAGTGTCCTACGAAAATGAACAACGCATAGTATGTGTTGCGACCTTCAATACACCAGTCTTTAATGAGCGTTAATGCATAAAACGAGAGCAGTTGTCAGTATTCACGTATTACGTATTCTTGACACGTGTTTTAGTTTATCCCGTATTCTTCCACACTCGAGATCGGTTGTCTGCTTCTCCACATCCGTTAGGTATTTCAGTTCTCAATATTTCTGAGTTCCCTGGTTTACATTTTCACCAGGTTTTATTATACTATTTACACTATTTATTATATTTATTTACCTATTAATAATGGTAATGTAGTGTTAAGGTAAAACTTTATCTTACTCATATATACGATTATGGTAGTCCACAATTTTCTGTAATTGTTCATTACTGCTTCTTCTATCTTGACCATCATAATTTGTGTTCAAGTTGCTGATGTCCATATGTAAAAGTTGATAATGCATGCATACTTGGGCGACAAGAACGCAAAAGAAACAGTCAACGCAACAAACACAGCTTGTTACAAAAAGACCTGCAAGAAATATTGCTTTTAAATGAAGTTTTTTTTATATAAAGCTTCTGACTGATACACGCGCACAAACACATATATAATATAAAAATTTAGATACCAAATCTGCATCCGTACAATAATATACATACTTTGAAAATACCTCAGATATATATGCACTGGGACAACTGTATACCAGGACAAGTGGGCGCCTCACTATCGAATGAAATAAATATTCGTCCATCGCCGAAGTAAATTATAATATATTTGAGTTGAATTTACTATATACGGTGTATAAGAAAATACACAATAAGTATGATAATTAGTACTGTGACACATGATTTTAGTGATTGCAAGTGCCGAACAGATAGAAACATGGAACCTCCGTACCAATTTCTCAATTTTTTTATCCAAATTTTATTAATAGTTTAATCATAATGTTTTTGAGTAAATAAAAATATATTTAACTCTGTGAAGAGAAGTAGTAAATTTCATGCCCTTTAGTCTTTTTTTTTTACTGAAACATAACCGTGTGGTCCAAGTATCCACAAAACCTCCCTTTGCTCAAATCCTCCAAAGGTGGACTTCTGGGCATCCTCACACTGAATCTATCCAGGAGACAGTGTTAATATATGTTATAGATAGATTGACAATGAATTCTTCTTTTATAATGATCCATCAATTTCTATTTTTAGAATAATGCAAATTTAATTTTGTATACTATTTATAATATTTAATAGTAGGTATTAATAATATTTGAAATGTTATACTATCCTGTAATTAAGCTTGGAAAAATATGCCCTAAGTAAATTGATTGCGATGAAACCGATTTTCTTTTATCTCAAGTAAGAGTGTTGTCTATTTTGCTATCGAAATATATGCTTTTGAATGGAATTTATCTTTTGATTTAGATACGGGTATATTATTTTATTTGTGTCATCATAAGGCAATTTGTAGAATTTATAAATCTTAAAGAACCACCATAGTTATTGTTACCCTAGATCAGGGATCGGCAAACCGCGGCTCGCGAGCCACATATGGCTCTTTGGGTATTGGGGTGCGGCTCTTTGCCAAATTCCCAATTTTTACAAAAACTTTTGCTAAATTCACAATTTTTATTTTTGTCATTGATTTGTACACTTATTATATTATATAATGACATTATCGCGAGCCTAATTTTTCCTCCGTGATGGTTGATGCAAAAATGTATGATTGTTGTTGTTTTAAATCCGCCCATTGCAAAAGTCGACAAATCAAATTTTTATCAATTTTCCACATGAAACATATAATATATAGCATTTAGAGAAACCAAATAACCGATGAGAATTTTTTGGAGTCGCGCCTGAAATTAAAAACTACAAGTTACATACCAAACATACACACTCTCCATATATATGCAAGGCAGGTCATTGTTCACATTAGTTTAAAGGAATGCGTAAAAAAATTGTATGTAATTCATATTCTGTAAAAATTATATTTATAATGTCAACAATAAAAACATATAATATTTAGTATTTACGTTAGTTTTATTCGGGAAATATTCTTCACTTAATAAATAAACAATTATGAAATGTAATTAATTCATTTAAATAAATCATATTTATAAAAATATACGTATGGCTCTCGAATTTTTTTTTAACCGTTGTGCCACTCATATTTGGCTCTTTCGGTTCAAGAGTTTGCCGACACCTGCCCTAGATCGTCTCAATAACTTGTATAGGTCATAAACTCTGGTAACAGTAAGTAGCCCAATTCTATCTAACACCTGACAACGTAGAAGGTTGCAAAAAATCTCTCACAAGAGACTGAACGCATTTAATCAAGGTATTAAAATTCAATTATAATTATTTTTAATAAAGTGAACTTTACAAATTATAGATTCAAAGCATAAGACATAAAAACTAAAGAAATATAAACAATATTAGTAAAAGGCTAAAGACAAAAAATATAAACTACGAGTACATGGAAGTACGCCGAATGAGCTAAGTTGACACTATTTTAGGAATTTATAAAACAACAACTACATGTACTTATCCTCACGTAAGTGGAATATATAAACATCCAAAGCGATTTGGTTGAAAAGAGTTATTACCCTTCCAATTAGCATTGCCAATGGCAGGTTAGTTCTGCATCTTGGGACAACCTGATACTCTCGATTTCTAAGAGAGTTATTAGGGACACACGTGACAATACTACCAAAAATGGAGGAGTTCTCATTTATATCGCGTCATAGTTGGAAAAATACGTAGTATAATATACATATCGTATAGCGTTTAGATTAAAGTGTACCTATAAGCATACCTAAGAGAAAGTCAGTAAGATAAAGCCACGGATAGTATCCATACAACTTCAAGTAAACGAGTCTAAAAAATTCTCTTGAGCACGCTTCACTACAAGGTCGTACTCGTATTTCAACTGGTGTGGAATAATTATAAAGGAATAACTATAAAGATTTTTTCATACAGTAACATCCGAAAAGACCCAGGAAGTACGGAAGACAAAGCCCAAAATTTGTAGCGCCTTTTAATAAATGATAGCCACATGACCACTAAACGATAGCTTCCTATTAAACGTAATGCCAAGATCCCTTACAGATAGTATCCGGTAAACATATTATTACATACAATTTTTTAAAATTAAAATTATAATATAACTTACATACAAAATAAGTATTAACGGCCCGCGTGCTCCGCGTAGGTCAAAATGGAGCTTTTATGGTATTTTCAAACCATGATCCTGGAAATTCCTTAAACGTTGTAGATAACCTATTTATATAATTTTGAAGCCTTATTATCGTTTATATTTATTTTAAACATATGATGACTGCATAAAGTATTTATATTACATAAAATAGTATTCTTTTACACCTCTCGATCTAATGTTTTAGAATATAGTCATATTTCAGTACATTCATGTGCAGCGGTGTTAAGATTTTTTACGTTTATTTATTTTTAAACGCATTTGTAAAACCATTAGTAAAAATTATGTTGACATTATTATAGTGAAATATTTACGATAAAAAAATATATTAATAATCTCTGTGATCTCAAATTTGACAAGAATTACTTAATTAAATAAATAAATACTTAATTTGCTTTGAAAATACCATAATAGCTCCATTTTGAACTACGCGGCGCATGACCCCCTTAATTTCATAATTATGAAAAGTATATAATTACCTCCACAAACTTGTGATAGATATGTCGGAATATAAGCAGCCAGGGGTGTCCATTCATAGGGGTACCAAATAACGTATGGCAACGATAAATTATCATCCCACCTACTGCCATCATTGTAAATATATTCTATTATACAGTTGTACACGATTACCCCTAGTGGCAAAAGAGGGTACGCGCACGAGACTGTGCTGGTTAAGTTCATGTAAACGCTGGTGAAGTTTTTTGTCAACGACATAGCATCTAGGATGATTTTATTTACTCTCTCATCTTCAGATTTTGGCCAACGGCTTTCCAGGTCTATCACTAGCGATCTTACTTCTTTTCTATGGAAAATTATGTTCAGTGACTTGGCGATCGAGAAGAAGCTAAGGATCATGCATGGAAACATATCTGCTATCTCCAAGAACCTGTTCTCATCGACCATGAGCGATTCTATCAGAAACGCCCACTCACCTATTATAAGCGGAGTTAGGTTCGCAACACCACATGTGTATAAAATCCTGAAAAAAGAATGTATAATCAATAATAATCATCAATATTATAATACGCCAAAATCAATTGGATAACAAACTACTTTTTCATTTAAACGCCACTTTCTTGATTTTTATTATTATTACAAAGTTTTTATTAGCTCGTATTCTTATTTGTCCGGTGGTTGTTTGTCCAGTACAAATCTTGCAATCGATTTGTGACTAACTTCTCGACTGGCTAGTCATTTTAAACTTTTAGAATATATCAGAATACGATGCCAATGCATTATTTTAATACTTTTAGCCATCTTTAAGCAGATTTGAATTCATTTTCAGTTAATTCTGTTTTGTATGGAAAATTATTTCAGAAAAATCTGTAAAAAGTAAAATACTATTATTGCTTGCTAAGGGGGTGGTCCTAGCAACGAAATTATTAATATACACGTGCATTACTATGGAAATCAATATGAAATGTCAAAATGACATTTCAGTATTCTATATTGTTTGTTTGTTTGTTTTTTTATTTACTTCATATCAAATACAAGTTTGGGCATATTGAGACAGAAAATTTAAAAACGTTGTAATTATTTATACATTTTTATATTGATTTGTGCACTTCCTAAATTTCTTCAATTTGACTCAAGCATATTCTTGAAGAAATCTACTTTCAAATTCAAAATCATATTTTCTATACATTGTCTCTGTACAATTTATATTTAACTCAATTTGTGAATGCCATTGATGTAGAGCTTTTATTTTATATATAACTGATACGAAAAATCAATTATTGCAAACAACGTTTCTACTTGATAACATGTTAACAATTTATAGGCCATCCATGGACTGAAACCGTACGCAGTTTAGAACCGTGTGCCATACTGAGTTTATTTTTTCTTTTCATGGAAATATATTTTTACACAAGTATATTATAAGCGTCTGATCGTATCCATTTATACCATACACTTACACTTACAAATTTATATTTGTAAAAAAAACATATAATATTTTCATGATCAAAAATCATAAGTTTAGTATGGCACACGGATCTAAGCCGCATACGGTTTCAGTCCATGGATTACTTATTAGTTTTAGGTTAATCTCCTTCATTATGAAGTAGGATATTTTTTGTCTTAAATTGGCGACTTATGCATTCAGATTAAAGATAGAAGTGACAGACTGCATGAGAATTTGTCCTGTGTTGGTTTTAAAACCAACGTTTTTTGCAGAAGCACCTGTCCTGATTTAGGTGTCTCTCTGATTACCGACGAGAAACTCATTGTCAGTATCGAAAGCTTTAAATACTTGAGGGCATGCTCCTCAGAAAGGAAGGGGGGGCTGACAGGGCTCTAGCCTGGGGGCTCGGGCTTAGGATGGGCCCGGCGTGCCAGGTCAACCAATTAAGTGAGATAAACACACACCACAAATTTTGTTGTAATAGTTATTAGCTTATTACACAAGTAGAATTTACACAAGTAGAATTTTATTTTATAATTATTTATACTATGTTTCCTGACAAATAAAAAATATTTACCCAGCATGGTAAAGGGTGACATGTTACTTGGCTTTCACAAAAGGGTGTCGCGATCAGTGCTTCATAATATGACGCTGTGTGCCAAAAATTCAAGCAAATACAGTCGGTACAAGAGTATGTCACAAGAGCGTTATGTTATATTAAAATTTATGTTATGATATTGTCCTGAGGTCCGAGCTCGTGGGAAAGAAGCGACTTATACGAAGCTTAATGATCAGACGGAGATTATGATTGATATTTAGACTGACTAACTCATCAACTATGACCTGCTAATTATATGCATGCATATTCGGTAAATTGCGAGTCATTGTTGATGAAGTTTGTAATTTAGAAATCTGCTCTGACCTCTGAATTATTGCTCTTCGATGTCACGTATGTAGAATATGCTGACTGTAGATGCGACTATTGTGCGATAGTTTAAATGATTTGTTAAATAATATAATGTTGTAATAAGGATGACAATGCCTGAGGTCATTGACCATTACAAACTCATTATAAAATAAACATGATGATTTGTGTTCTTGTGGCGATTCGATTGGATGAATAACAATAGGGGGAGGAAATGAAATAGCAACATGAAATAATAAAATTTTCCGTATATTATGTAACTCAAATAAATTTGAAAATATACTATGGTTTACGGTAAGATGGTATTTTAAAGACGTAAAACTGAAGATTTCCATGACATAAATACCTACATTTGAAATAGCTGATATTTTTTGCTTCTGGTAGACTTTGGTTTGTAGATATCACACAGACCAGCAAAATTAAAAAACTTATTGACCCCATCAAAAGCGTCATGGAATTTCAATTCTGCCACCTTTTCATCAGTTTCCCCGCCAACGGAAACTCCATTTTCGTCAGCAATTGACATATTGTAATCAGGAAAAGAATAAACCAAATTGTTAGTTTCGTCGAACACAGCAGTGTTGCTTGAAAATTTCGCACCAAATGCGGAGTTAAAATTAGGATGTTGATTTTTATTTGAAATTTTATGTAGGTCAGAGCTTTCTAACTAATGTTTCATGGCAAACTGAAGTGCCGCGAGCGATTTGAAAGTGTGCAGCAAGATATAATATATTATTATGATTAGTAATATAAAATATGTTCGTGTATTGGAGATACTTACTATATTAGACAATAAACACTCTGCTACTATCTTTCTTGTCGATTGTTAATAAGAAAATAAAAATAAATCTTTACGAATAATAGTATTAAAAAGAAGCTCTTTCAAGCATCGATTGCAATGTATTTTTAAAAAGTTATGTTTTCTCAACTTTGTAAATATTTCGTGCAAATAAAAAAAACTGCGTCTTTCAAAGTATCTTTGTGAGCTGAGTCTTAACAATCTGTCGATGTTATAGGAAAGATTTACGCATGTTATTGTAATGCTTTATCTTTTTTCACCATATAAATATAAATCAACTTAATTATTAACTATTTCATTTTATTCAACGAATAAGACACAAGATATTTTGAGAATGTAATATATTGAACATTATTTATGTACATAATTTGCAAACATCTCATGCATATAAACACTAGTAAAAGGGACTTGATCTTGTATCCTCTGGATTCATGTGAGCTATGGACATCCTACTAAATTACGATGATTTTAACCAGTAGTTCTAGTTATAAAAGCTGAATAATGGAGTGATCTACGAAATCGGTTAGTAATTAAGGAATTAATTGACGCCTACGTTAATTTTATATACTAAAACCGATAGCCAACATTAAAACTCAATTTGATAAGCATTTCACTAGTTAAAGTCATCGTAATTAAGTAGGATGCCCGTAGCTTATTTGGAAAACACACTGGCGTGAATCCAGCAAATACGGGTATGTTTTAAATGAAGAAGAATGGACAGTGCCCAGCCGCCGAGGGGCATTTCGGTTAGCAGGGCAGACGTTTGATGATGTCAATAAGAATGCTAAAATGGCCCGTGCAGACAGATAAAAGTAGTCAGTGGCGAGGGGTAGGCTGTTAAAGATTCGACATAAATAGTACACATTAAACTTTACCAGTCATACTTATTTGTTTTTATTTAACTAAGAATGCAATTTGCAGATGGTGCTGGCTAGTTTTTACATCGTTTTTATTAGCTCGTATTCTTATTTGCCCGGTGGTTCTTTGTCCGGTACAAATCTTGCAATCGAGTTTTAAGTAACTTCCCAACTAGCTAGACATTTGAATTAGAATATATTAGAACATGATGCCAATGTATTCTTTTAATACTTTTAGCCATCTTTAAGTAGAATTGAATTCATTTTCAGTTAATTCTGTTTTGTATGAAAAGTTATTTCGACCCCATTGTTGGATGCTAGGGGTCTGGGGTCGTAGAAACTAAATTAATAATATATACGTGCGTTACTATGGAAATCAATAAGATATGTCAAAATGACATTTCAGTATATTTTTTTTTGATTGTTTAAGCTAGTCAAGTCAAGTTTATATGATTCAACAGAAAATTTAAAAACGTTGTCTATAAAAAGTTCTTTTTATTTTGTAATTATTAAAATCTAATTAATCACTGCCTAAACCAAACCACAATAGTTTAGGTATGCTATAAGCCATCCGATAAAAATAGTGCACACTTTTTCAGTCATACTTATTTGTTTTCGTTGAATTAAGAATACATAATACACATTGTGTATTCATTAAAGTATTTATAAGTATCTATTAAAAATATTCTTCTTTCTATAGAAAATCCAAAAGTTTGTATGGCTTAATGACATACTTTTAAATATTTTATAGATAATTGAATATTTTTCGACTATTATCTAGTATGGCTTGGATTCAAAAGGTTTACTTGAATTTTAAAAACTAATAAAAACTATCTACACATTGCAGTCTTGGTTCAATAAAAACAAATACGTTTGACTGACAAAGTGTAGTATGCATTATTTATGTCGGATCTTAACAACGTACCTCCACCCTTCGCCGCTGAAGGAAGTAGAGGACGTTCTTGGAGGAAACTCGCACCTCGGACCTAACAATTTGAATAGTAATTTACCATGATAAGTAAAAGGTTGGGAAGCACAGTAGATCAGTTGTTTTATAACGCTGTTTTACATGAATAATTTAGAGTAGTGTGACTGTCATATAATTTTTCCTACATCTTATGATATTATTTAGCATTTTTATGTGCCTATTCTTCGGTAGAAGTCAGCGTTTTGAACTTAGGGTCAAGACTATTCGCGATAAATGGTAAATTATATTATCCGCTATATTATTCTAACGATGCACGATTTCAATAAGAAAACAACTCAAAATTTCAAGGTTTTGAGTGCCAATAATGCCATTCGATATAGAAAGGTTATCTTTTCTTTACAATTCAGCAAAAAAAAAAAATCTTTAATGTATCATAAAATCAATAAAGCCTTTCTGAGATTAATTATTAATTCAGTTGTATACTGAAATTTCTGGGTTAATTTCATATTAAATTGTAAATTTTCATTGTGCCTTGCTGAATTCCACTAAACTGAATATAAGAAAAACATACATTTTCCTCAAAATCAAGGTTGTAAAATTAAAATGAGAATTTCTGCAAAAAAAATCAAGCGCCATTTCATTGGAACAAGGTTTTTTAAGTGGTTTCCCTAATGAAATAATATTGTATCGATATAAATGTCATACGATATATGTATTATAATCACGCTTATTACAGAGGGTAGTAAAATTTCTAATAAAATCAAACTATAACGTAAGAACGTTTTGCATGAGATGGACGTGAATCTATGATACGAGTACATCCAGCATCGGAGCATAGCTTAAGGTCGCAGTACAAAACAGATGTACCTATGCAAAAAACAGTCGTTATAGATAAAGGCTTCGAAGCTAGATTTAGTTTATTATTTAATGGCGGTCAAACCATAAACCAAAGAAATACAAAGCAAACCAAATATTACCAATATTGAATGTGGACTTTATTAATATTATACGTCAATGGGTAGAGCCACAGAACGGAAGACTAAGATAGAATTGTGAAAGTCAGTCGCCATGGTCTAAGGTTTTAAAGGCGGGTTCGGCTTATTATGTTTTATAATGGTCAGACCATATCACACAAGAAACACAAAGTAATTAAAGTACTACCCACTTTGATTTAAAATACAAAAGCCGATCGCCAATAGTAACTCAATTTGGAAAGCGCTTAGAGAGTATTAATGGCCATTAGTTAAAATTTGTCGCAATTAAGTATGACGCCTATAGCATAGTGGTATATGTACATGGGCGCGAAACCCGAAAGATGCAGGTTTGATTGCTGCTGGGTGTCATATATTTTTTCAAAAAAGATTTTTTCTATTGGTTATAATATATTTTCTCAGAAGTGTTTTCAAAATTATGTATGTTCAATAATTAGAATGTTATATTCTTTTAAATCTTGTGAATTATTCGTTGAATAAAAAAAGTTAATTATTATCTATACATTGTGACTTTACCGAGAATCTAACCCCTGGTATAAAAAACCAGTAGCTTGTAGATTGAACTACGAGGACTACAAAAATTATATGTTAAATTAAAATTATTATAAAGGTCAAAACTGTGGCATTATTTACCCTATCGCAGTAAACCGCGAATGGAATTATGACATAAAAGGAATAGAACGAGAAGATCCCATGTGTTTTGGCAAGCAACCCCAATGAGAATTGCGCGAAAGTCTTCGGAAACAACCCTTAACGCCAACCACTTTTGTTACACCCCTTCTTATTTTGGAGGGTGGGTAATAAGATATCTTTTAAATAACATATTATTATATTTTCAAATAACTAATTTAATATAATCATACCTAGGGAATCCAATCCCTAGCCAAAATTCTGATCCCGGGATTTTGGGATTACAATTTGACAATCCCGGGATTCGCATTTTTTCCATTGTTGATATAAAATTTTTATATTTACAAATAACATTGATACAATCAGTCAAAAATAAATGAAGTATAATTTATACTATCTAAGACATTTTTATTGTTAATATTGTATACGTTCAATCTTGGAAGTACATAAGTTTAATGGAGTAAATAATATTGTAATATAAATAATAATGTGCATTTAATATGAGATTGCTGTTTCTGATAGTAAAGACTTAATGAAATGAATGGGTTTGCGAGATTTAAAATAGTAAAGCAAATCCTGGTGTACTTATGGTCTTTCCGCTTCATAAATCTAATTAGTCAGCCAAATATGAATCTGCCGTAAAACGTATGAGATCATGGTGGAATTACTTTGTTAGTAGCGCAAAGTATTGTTTTTTCCAATGTTTCTCATCTTTATTAACTTTTGTGAAAAAATAAAATGAATCGGTAACTTACACATGGGTATAAATCAAATTTCATTCAAACTCAGTTTATTTCTAATGTAGTTATTTGTTATTAAAAGTATTTTTTCTGTTATATTTACGTTTTTATTTTATTTTCCATAAAAATTGATAAAAAAATCAATCCCGAAAGTTTCGGGATTATGTATACCAATCCCGGGTTCCCGGGATTGAAATCCCTAACCCGGAGTGTTATTCCCCAGATAAATATTAATTGAACTGCGCATAAGTTTAAATTTTTCATTTGCGCAAATCTAATAAAACGATTACGTGAAATTATGTGAGGTATAAAATAATAATGGTGAATGAACCATTATAATGAAATGATATTATTAGGTACGTAATCGTCGATTAAATTAATAATGTATTTTTTAACCTTCATTGCCATATTTAATATGTTATGTCAGTAATTAATGTATGTTATATAGTTAAGTATTGATTGAAACCATGCGAAATCGACAAGACACTGAACACGTCTTTTGAGACTGCTCGTGCTAATGGAATCCGACCGACTGAGCAGAGCTGTTTGCCAGGGTTCGTCCTTACACAGGCCTGATTGGCTACGCCAGGTTGATATAAACCAAGGTCAACTTTGAGGAATTTGAAATATTTACAGCGTCATATCGAGGACGGAATAATTCCGATCCCTTCTTAGATTCATCACTTTCAAATCCTGACTCCTTTGTTTCGACAGAGTTTTAGTACACGGGTATAAAGAACTTTTCATGATAAATGACGGCGGACCCTCTTTTATTTTCTAAATCTCTTTCGTTAAGCACCAAGGTGCATCAGTCCTGTCCAGCTTTGTTTCTGGGGATGCAGGTGTGGCATTAAAATCTCACACGTTTATAGTATCATGGAAGGCGGCCGTGCAAAGAACGCGGCAATATCATAATATGCAGTATAATAAATATGACCATAAAATAATATGTAATAATAAGAAAAGAAATATGTAAGTAGTAAGGGACCCTTTAACAAATTCACATTTTATAACATTATTTTTAATTTTAAGTTTATCTTTGATTTAAAATAAAAAAAAATATTAAATGTGTTTTCAGATACATATTTGTATAAATTAATACAGTTGAAATTATAAATTATCAAAAAAAAATGTCTCAAATTGCAAGCTTCGTATTTTTCCGCTAGATGCTTCTGGTAGGTAAAGCATTTAAACAAAATAAATGTACCTACCGCCAGTGGCGGACTCAGGATTTAATATTGGGGAGAGCCCAAGGAGGAGAATGTACATTAGTCCCATAGGCTCCTTTTCTTCTTCATATAATTATTTTTACATATTTTCATAATACACGGCGGCATATTTGTACAGTTTCTCCTAGTTTTTATTAAATTTGAGGCATAGTGGCGGTAACCGTTGAACCGTACAGCGACCATGTTGGACATGTGCGCCTAGTACCTATGCTAAAACATTACTCAAATAGTCTACTCACTTGGTCTAGACGAGAGCTACAATATTTATGCCGAATTCCACTGAAAAAAAAAGTTCTTTTGATTTACACTACCACCCGACTGTAGTGGGTGTAGTCGTTCTTGTCGTCGAATGTTTATCGTCGATTTTTGGTTTTTTAATATTGAGGTTGCAAAATATTAATTAAAAATAGACAACAAAAAATATTATTGTATCTTATACACAAACCTACACCGAGAATTTTTTGACAGTTCTATTAGGGATTGGGTTTCTAAAAAAACCCGACATTAGTGTTTCGAACTTTTTGTGTTAGAAATTAAAATCTAAGAAATTTGTCTAAAAAGGGTGCTGGAGAATTAATTACAAATCATTTTTTATAGTTTATTGGCTTTCAATTTCAATGTTTAAAATCATTCTGTAATTTTTATGTTTAGGGGGTGCCAGGGCCCCTTGGCCCCACTGCTTACTGCAGTTTTTTTGTAAGTATTGAAAATATTTTCAACATGTAAATAAGTCCTTTTTAAAAATGACTCCTCAGATATAATAATTATAAATTCTATACGAAATTTAAAACTAATATGTTTACGTTGTCCAACTTGAACAGCCTAAATGGCTAGACCCCGAACTACGAGAATATTCTTTTCGAATATTTCCCCTCTCGAGCCGGAGGCAGCATGCCCTGCGGCTATTGGCTCTATCTACGTGCGGAAGTTTCCGCATTAATCTAACTTAAAGTTTTATATCGCGGACAAATAATGGCGGACCCATTTGTCTTGCTTTACCAAGCGGTTTCCGGGCGCTGCCATATTAGAGCGGATGTACAATAAGCGCTTAAACGCAACCTGTGTGGGATCAGATGTCGTTACGTAGCGACAAAATACCAAATAATCAAAAACGTAGGTAAATAAATACATTATCACTGTCATCTACCTATTAGCTAGGGATTGCAATACCGAATGAAAATGTCAATACCGGTTTTACGGTATTTTTTATTGAATACCGGTATTAATACCAGTATTTCTTAAACATTAAAAAAACAAAAGTAGGTAGGTGCATATCAATAAATATAGCTATTAAAATCTTTTAAAAATATTATTTTATAGCAAAAACATACATAGGTACCTACATTTATTATGTTGACACCTAAAAATATGTATTGATCATAATTGTAGAACGAGTGATTTTTTACAAATAATTTGAATATATTGATAATTTAACGCCTGCAAAAGTTCATCAAGTACAAATAAATCCGGCTGCGGGGAAAAGCTTTTTAAATTCAACGCTTGTAGTCACCAATAATTATAGAATAATTGAACATATTTGTCACGGATGTTTTCTATTTCGAAATATTATTATGATAATTCATTGCGACAATCACTTATATAAATATATTTGATGAATTTTGTTGTATTATTTTTTCAGTTCTGTCGGATTCACTCAGTATATTTGCATTTTAGCAGCACATAACTTATAATGCATTTTCAAAAACATAAACGAGTGTGCATTCTTAATACCGAAAATTCCGGTATTTTGGATTTTTAAACCCGGTATTTTGGTATTGAGAAATACTGGAATACCGGTATTGCAATCCCTACCATTAGCATATGATACTCCTGTGGGTTTATTGTATACACAAGGCTGATTATCGACAGCTAAAGTGATAAATATTATCACTTTATCATATTTATGTATTGAGGTATTATAATAATTGTTACAATAAGTGCTAATAATATTATACAAACCTATCCTAGATAGCTGCCGTAGAGGCCATAAAGCAGTCTTGGGTAAAGAATAGATGCGCTGAATCAGATAGCTAATTAAAAATGTTTACTGTAGTACGAGATGCCTGAAATGATCATTCGGTCTGCAAGATTTTTTCTGACTTAGGGTGGCACTATGGCTGGCAGTAGCGAGGGGTGCACACTAAACTTTGACAATCATACTTTTTTTTTTTTTTTTGACCATGTCCGATCCTGATAGGATCATATGGGCCTCCACACAGTAGAGGTTTGTATTGACAGATTTTGTTTTTTACGAGAAATGGATGTCAGCCACTTGCTCAACCTATTAGGTCCATACCCTGACACACACAAATTGAAAAACAATATGTGTACTTTCCAGACCCAGGATTCAAACCTAGGACCCACGGCTTATAGTCCAACGCTTATGCCGCGCGGCCACCGTGGGCCAATCATAATAATTAGTTTTTATTGAACTAAAAATACAAATTGCAGATGGTAATGGTTATTTTTTAAAATTAAATTAAACCTGCCTAAACCAAACCGTAAGAGTTTAGGTATACTATGAGCGATCCGACAAAAATAGTGCACACTTTTTCAGTGATATATATTTATTTTCGTCATATTATGGTGTTGGTAATAATAATAAAGACCTGCCTAAGTCAAACCATAATCGATAAAAAATATTCTTCTATCTATATATTATCTAAAAATATGTATGGTTTAGTATTTAATTGCATAATTTTAAATATTTTATAGATGAACGAATATTTTTTGACTATTCGCAACCCGAGAACTACAAGGTTCTAAGTGTCGATTTTTGGCCAAACTAAAGTAATAATGAGGCAGTCTTCCAAGTCACATTATCTACATATTCTCCTATATATTAATATCCTACAGCTTTGCCCGTTTTTGCGCGCGATTGTGTGCCTTATTCGTTATGTCCGATGGGCTAAAACGTCAAACACACTAATTAAATGTTCTTAATTCAAAACGGTCGAATAGAGTGTGAAAGAAAGGGTTTTCCGAATTTAAGTTATCTTGCGATATAATATTGATGTTTCTCTAAAGCTTTCCGGCACGAACGTCACTTTATTGACAATATGGGAATTTATTTTTTCACAATGTTTCAACACTCAAACCAACTAAACAAAGATGGCCGCTTTAAATTTAAAATGCGTTTTAACCGATATATACAATCAATTTTCACAAACTTATCACAATAAGATTAACCGATAAACATATTAGAACTGATTTATTTAAATTTTTATGAATTAAGTTCTTTGTTTAAGTTAAGTTTCTACACCTCTGACGGAAAGGAAGTCTTTTGACACTGCGCGTATTTATCACGCTATGTATACTAAACTACGGTATTTCAATTGACTCACCACATATTTACTTATCAAATGCATTCAAGTAACTATAATTTGAAGTGAGCACAATTTTATAAAACTTAACACAGTCACAAAAAATCACCTTTAAAAACTAGGTACCATCCGTCATTTGTTGTTTATGTAAAAAACGACAGGTGATATTATTTACGTCTCATAATGATTTAAAAATGCTCAGCACTATATAATAACTCACATTTATAACAAGTACCCATAGATAACTATAATTATTCAAATAAATAATAACATTTATACGAATTCTGATTAAAACTGATCATTTCATTGAAACGCGGGCGCACGAAATATCGGCGTTTTAACATTACCAAGGAATAATATTTCAAAATGTAATGTCACTTTTTTTTTGTACGGCTGTTGAATGAATTTTTTTTTGAACCAATGAAACTTATATACATTTAATTAACTCATTATATAACCCAAAAATATCTGTACCTCAGAGGCAGACGGATGCAACTCCGTTTTTGGGGAAAATGAGTTTTTTAAAGAATCGTAATGCTAAAGGCTTTATCTATTAGTGGCAGAGAGATGAAAGTCCTAGTCCAAGATATGCATAGAATAAAGATGCAAGTGCCATACCTTCCTAAGAGGCAGAAGGATGCAAATCCAATAATCCACTAAGATAAAATTCTCTCAAACCGTCTGCAATATGTACTAGACGAGAACCAGCCAGGAGAACGAGCTTTAGAGGAGGATACAGCACTATGGACCATATCGAAGTCATCAGAGAAATCAGAGCGGTAACAGGAATACAAGCTGCCGCTATCCATGGGTTTTATAGACTATGAGAAAGCGTTCGATTCCATAAAGAAATTTTCAATACTCGATGCACTCAGAAATCGA
Organism: Rhyacophila brunnea; assembly: GCF_057557595.1. NCBI lineage: Eukaryota > Metazoa > Arthropoda > Insecta > Trichoptera > Rhyacophilidae > Rhyacophila > Rhyacophila brunnea. The sequence goes on along the minus strand of NW_028232806.1, from coordinate 33,319,373 downwards.
GGAATCCCCGGGCGCTATATAAATATTTTCAATAATATATACAGTAGCGCAACAACATCTCCATAAACCATTGCGCATTTCCTATCAGCAAAGGAGTCCGACAAGGTGATACAATCTCACCTAAACTATTTACAGCTACATTTGAAGACTTATTTAGACAACTTGACTGGAATGACACGGGTCCCCATAAATGGAGAATACGTGAGTCATTTACGCTTTGCCGATAACAATAAATAGTAGTTTGCAAGACTCAGAAGACTTCCAAAGCAGAATGCAGTAACTCGCTGGAGTAAGCAACAAAGTAGGCTTGAAAATAAATGTATCAAAGAATAAAGTCATGTTAAACTGCTTTGCGGGCCAAAAAGAGATCCTCATCAATGGCATTCAGCTCGAACAGGTGAAAAACTACATCTATCTGGCACAATAAGTATCTATAGATGGATGTATATTTGATGAAATTGTTCGCAGAGTAAAGCTAGGCTAGAGTGCTTTTGGCCGCCTGAATAATTTCTTCGAAAATGCCTAAAGTGCAAAGTGTTCAACCAGTGTGTAACTACCCGTAACTACATGTGTGAAACATTGAGCCTAAGTAAAAGAGAGATCCAGAAACTTAGAGTAGCACAACGTGGTATGGAAAGGTGCATGCTGGGCATAACGCAAAAGGACAAAAAAGGAATGAGTGGATAAGGGAACAGACAAGGATTAATGATGTGATAGAGTTTGCTAAAAACCTCAAATGGAAATGGGCTGGAACATGGCTCGAAGAAAGGACAATCGTTGGACAAATTTAGTCATCCAGTGGTATATCCAAGACGTAAAAAACATCCGCAAGGTAGACCTAGAGGCCGCTGTATCGATGAAATGCTAAAGTTCTGCGGAAAAACTTGGAAACGCAACGCACAGGAACGAGAGAAGTGGAATCAGCTTGGGAGATTAACGAGGCCTTCATCCAGCAGTGAATAGATTCAGGCTGGTGATGATGGTGATGACATAATAAAAATTTAAAAAAAAAATGTGTTTTGCTTTGTTATATTTATACCTGTAATTTTTTTTTACTTATAAATTGTTTTATTTTGGCTAGGTAAATAAGATGCAAATCCACATTAACAAAATATCTTGAGAGGCAGAAGGATGCAAATCCACACTACGTTTTTTATTTTATTTTTTTTAGATATAAAATTGTATTATATTTATTCCTTTCTTACATATTCCAGAAGTACTTTAATTGAATTAGAATAAAAAAAATAATGATCATTCTATGTATATTTTCTTACAAGTTATGAGTATTCGTTTAAAATAAAAATTGTTTTTTGGCTCTCCTGAACAATTGGGTATTTGGATTTGCATCCGTATGCCTCTGAGGTACAGATATTAAAAAGGTATCAACCAGTGTTGCCAACTAAAATTTTCAAAGTTCAGTAGATTTTTTGATTTTTTCTTCAAAATATCAGTAGATTGACAAAAATGTATAAAATTCAACGATTGTGTTTGGTGAAAGCATGCATATTGACATAGTCCCACAAGTGTCTTTAAAAAAATCATGTAAAAAGTGACTTTTGTTCATCACAAATATCACAATTTCTTCTTTTCCTGACAAAAATTTCAGTAGATCTAATGAAATTCCAGTAGACATGGCAACACTGACTATGCGATCAACCCAGTGTTGCCAAGTCAAAATTAAAAAAATCAGAAGATAGACATGGCAACACTGACTATGCGATCCCAGTGTTGCCAAGTCAAAATTTAAAATTTCAGTAGATTTTGACAAAAAATTTAGTAGATTTCATAAAATATCAGTAGATTTTGAAAAATGTGGTTTATTAGATATGATTTAAGACTAATAAGATTAACAATAACTAATAATATTAATTTATTGTAAGCAATGATGATATTAATGGGTAAAATGGCGCTCTTGGGTAGAGTTACAATGCTTTTTATGTCAATTTAGAAGTGTATAACATCAAAAAAGGTCATGCGTAAATCATTACAAGTTTATCATTAAAAGAATCATCAGTTAATTTACAATTATGGAGAAACACAAATATCAGTAGATTTCTTGAATTTCGACAAAAAATATCAGTTGATCTACTGAAATTTCAGTAGACATGGCAACACTGCATCAACCATAGAATATTATTTCAAAATTTGATAACGTAACATTTTTTTATGGCTGTTAAATGATAATTTTTTAAACCAATGAAACTTATATACATTCAATTAGCTCATATAACCCAACAATATTTAAAAGGTATTCAACAATAATTGGTGTTATACATATTATTTAAATCATTATCAACCAGGATCAATCCACTGCTGGATAAAGGCCTCCCTAGCCTGATTCTATTCTTTTCTGTCATTTGAATTCCTGTATTTATCAAAATCGGTGATATTATATTTTTCCTCATATTCATATCGTCATCGTAATCATCGACCTGAACCAATCCACTGCTGGATAAAGGCCTCCCTACCCTGATTCCACTCCTTTCTGTCATTTGAATTGCTGTATTTATCAAAATCGGTGATATTATATTTATATACATATTCGTATCGTTATCATCATCATCATCAACTAGGATCAATCCACTGCTGGATGAAGGGTTCCGCAACCTGATTCTACTACTAGCAGTTAAACGAATTTGTGATAATATACCTATTTATATCATCCTTATCAACATCGACCTGAACCAATCCACTGCTGGATTAAGGCCTCCTTAGCCTGATTCTATACCTTTCTGCATTTTAATTACTGTATTTATCAAAATCGGTGATATTAAATTTATCTAAATATTCATATTGTCATTATCATCATCGACCTGAACCAATCCACTGCTGGATAAAGCCCTCCCTAGCCTGATTCTACTCCTTTCTGTCTTTTAAATTGCTGTATTTATCAAAATCGGTGAAATTATATTTATCCACATATTCATATCGTTATCATCATCATCATCATCAACTAGGATCAATCCACTGCTGGATGAAGGGTTTCCTAGCCTGATTATATTCTTTTCTGTCATTTGAATTGCTGTATTTATCAAAATCGGTGATATTATATTTATCTACATATTGATATCGTCAACATCACCATCGACCTGATCCAATCCACTGCTGGATAAAGGCCTCCCTACCCATATTCTACTCCTTTCTGTCATTTGAATTGCTGTATTTATCAAAATTGGTGATATAATATTTATTTACATACTCATATCATTATCATCATCATCATCATCAACTAGGATCAATCCACTGCTGGATGAAGGATTCCGCAACCTCATTCTACTATTATTAGCGAAATGTCAAACTGTCTGACGTGAATAAAAAAGCCATCCCGAAGAGAAAACTGTGGCGCCATCTATGCATACTTATCAATTATATTAAAATCCACCACCGCCAAGCCGTCTGCAAGACCTAGCGAGACAGACTGGCGAGAGCCACCTGGCTCAGCTAGTAATATATCAATATGAGATCGATATTTCTTATATTTTTTTATTAAACCCTAATACTACCGAGTTCTATGTGCACTTTACAAAATATCTGTGCTATTACAGAGTTCTATCATAATCTAAAAAGATTCGTCGTTCTACAAAGTTCTATGTGCTTTGACATTTCGTGGTTTTGAATACATTTAAAGTTGTTAAAATGGTTTTAATTGCAATATGAAGAGTAAAATCTTGTTGTTTTGTATTATAAATTTATTATTAAGACTTTATTCAGTGTATTTAACTATAAACCTCGAGTATTTACATAAACTACTATAGCTTCGAGATACATAACCTCAAAAAAAAATGTTTCGTGATTTTTGATATCAACAGTAAATTGTAAACAATAGATGAATTATATTATGAAACGTAAGTAAAATTTAATTAAATTATTGCTATTTTTAAAATTTCGTTACAAACGACGTTACAGTTACATATTCACAAACCGTTAATTACAATACCTACATTATTAATTTTTTGCATAATGTGAATGTCGAACGAACATTGTACATTTTATTCTTTAACCTTTTGTTAATAATAATGTCTAAATATTGAGAGTATTTTAAGGGTATTTCATTCATTGACTTATTCAGTGATAAAGTGATAAATATTATCAAACAAAGGGTAGGTTTGTATCAAAGTACTTATTGTAAGTAACACTTATTGTAACAATTACAATAAGTTAGTTATAATTGTTACAATAACTGCTATATTTACACAACAGTAAGAGAGGTGCTGTTAAAATATTGCACTTATTGCAACAATTATAACCAACATTGTAGCGGTCGATAAGTATATAATAGACCCACTGGAAGTCATATAAATGTTTGAGATGTGTCAAATCTCAGTAGATGAGGTGAAAAAATGGATATGTTATATTCTAAAATCCCTATCCCCGAGAATTACGAGTATATTAATTATTATACAATATCATTATGATGTTATGTTGGAACTGAAAGATATGCCTCTTGCTGGCTTGAAGTTTATTCTAAAACTGAGGCGAATAATTTAATAGAAGAATTTTTACACAACATTTCCTCAGCCATTAGTAACAACAATCCTGTACACACAATTACAATAAATTTATCTGATGTAGATAAAGACAACAAGCCATTTGAAATTGAACAATAAACATTGGGCTTGTTGCATCAACAACAATAGTTTTGTATTTTTAAATTAGATTTTCAACATAATTTTCATTTTAAAATGGTATTAAACAAATATTACGACACAATATTAAAGTTTTTCAGAATTTCCCATTTTTCCAACAATTTCCATACATTTTCCCCGAAAAAAAATATTATATTAGATTACTTTCAAGAATTTTATTTATTTTAACATGAAAAGTGAAACTATGTGTCCTAAATCACCAGGATTTCCATACAAATTTCAGTTAGAACCTTGTAGTAAAGGCAAAATGTTTGAGTTTCAGGTGGACAAAGTTCTAACTGAATTTATGATATATAAAATTAACTATTAAAAACTAGTTTAAACGTAGTTTTATTAATAGTTACACCATAGCAGTACCATAATTGATATATTCAATCAAAAAATAATTGAAAACATTCACAATTAACAAAATACAAGCGTTCAAAACTTCAACAGCCCATAATTTTTTTGCTGCAGTTGTCCACTTAGAACCCTGTAGTTCTAGGGTCGCGTATTGTCTACTATGGCTTAGATTAAGCAGGGTATAATTGAATTTATAAAACTAACAAATGCCATCTACACATTTCAGTCAGTTCAATGAAAACAAATATGTTACTTTGATTGACACACGCAAGCAAGAGGTTCTATAATATGAATCCGAAATAATTTATTTGATTGAAATTATCTCTACACCGCAATGTGTAAGATATTATAACAAAATAATATAATTACAATTTTCATCTTAGCTAAGAATTGTTTTTCAGGATCACGACATTTGCTAGCTGGTACAACAATTTCTGAAGTAGAAGTGAAAGAATAATACCTACTCTTATAACGCCTGTACACGTGCGTAGATTTACTGGCACAAATAGTGTTTAAATTAAACAGTCATGATAATAAATGTTTACACGCAAAAGTGCTGACTTTCTCACAAATCTCATTCTTCAAGCGTAAGCGAGACGCGTTGTTGTCATTGTATGGTCACCACCCGTCATATATGCACATGCATGGCCGCTTTCCATGACGCTTTAAACATGTCTAAAAGAAGTGATTTTAAGTGCTCATTCCATGTCGAGACAGAGCCGTACGGGACTGATGCTGCAACCATGCACCGTAGTGCTTAAAGAAAGTTAAAAAAAATTTTTTTTTTTTTGTTTTTTGGACTGGCTCTGCTTCCGCTGACGTTAAGCGCTTTGTGTACCCACATACTGAGTGTCACGAATTGAAATGGATGAGACTACAGAAGATTCGAGACTATTCCGCTCCCCATACGACGCTGCAAATTTCTCGAATACCGCAAAGTTGGCCTCGGTTGCTATCGGATCTCCATGGGCAATCCCAGAGGATGTTTTCAACATCTTGGTAGTCATGCCCGCAGGTAAAACCCGGCCCATCTACTATCAAGACAAACTCGTAGAGTCTGGCGGCGAAGTTGCCATGGCCGGTGAGGAACTGGCTAATCTAGTGCGAAGGTTGAAATCTTCTAGTTTGGTGCCTGTAGAATACGTCTGGAAAAAAACGGTAAGTGTGCCGCCCCTTGGAGGAGGCGGTCCACCTCGTCTGCCATGCCGCAAATGCGGTCTTGTACACAATGTCGCTTACAGGATTCCTGTAAGGAACGTCCTCGGATCTCTGCGGTGGTGTCAGATGGACACCGGTAGTGTTGTGCTGATCCCCCTCAACAGGAAGGTGATCGATGTGAAAATTGTCAAAATGGTCTGCGCGGTGTAGTTCGTTTTTTTTTCCGGCAGATTCCACTATCATTGTATTACGCATGCGCACACATCATGCAAGTTGCAACTATCACGTGAATATTCAAAAGCATATTAAAAGCCAAAGTTATGGTCGCGGCAATATATACTGCCTCTAGTAAATACATGCACGACGTGTAAACGGGTTATTATGCAACAGTATTTCAACAATTTCTTTTATTTTGTTAACTGTCGATTCATGGTGGAACTGTATTGTATTGTTGTTTTTATTTAATAAAACGCAATTTTTTTGTAGTACTTATTCCACTTTTATACAATAGATTAGGACCGGTTTCGTCCGCCTCAGAGGGACATTTTCAATTCAACTGTTCAATTGTTTATTTTTTTCTAGTAAACATTGTAAACCTTTATTTTTATAATATACAAGCATTATATTATTATAATATATATTGACTTATAATAGAAGAATGCCTCATTTGACAAGTTTATATCAATATTTTTCATGCTCAATTAATAGTACAAATCAAACTTTTGGTCCTTGCTTCCTTCCAGTGATTGAGTTAAGCTATCCTGTTTAAGTGCACGCGTTATAATAATATTAAAAATCTAGAAAAAATCCATTAGTATTTTTGCAAAGGATCAATACTAGTGTATGTAACGAAATGGATACGCTGAATTCTATAGAGTGTTGGCGATCAAAATGTCCTATTGTAATGTAAAACCGTCACTCGGACTGTGGTCGACGTCGTGTGACTGACGTTTCTCAGGGGTAAGGAATTTAATATGTTATTTTTAAATCCGTGAAGTTCCTCCATCTGCATGCATCTCTTTCCGGTGTTTGACGTAAAGACCATGTACTACCTTCGCCTCAGGAATTCTGTGTTTTTTCATACAGCTAAACTAACTCATTTTAAGTCTTACATTACTTACACTACTAGGACGATATCGCATTTTGCGACTCAAAGTTCAAATACATTATGATGCACATCGCGTACTGTCATGCTGTCACAACGACAAATTTAGTCTATGATTTCACCATTTTGCAGAATATTTTGAACGATCAATATCTCTATAAATTCAATGATGGAGAGTGTTACCTTTAATGTATTAGTATTTTGAATTATTATTCATTATTCTTGCTCATTTCAATTAAATTTAGCAGTTTCTACTTATGCATACATTACAATTACTTGCGATATTGCATCTATAGATAATATTTTGAAGATAACCCAACCTACTATATATTATAATAGACAACATTCTTACGGAAAATAAGTAGTGCCAACCACTAAAAACAAAAAACACGAAATTTTGATATTTTAGTCAAAAATGTGTAGGCGGGTAGAAAATGATCGATGCAGCGCGGTACGCGTGAGGTGACCTCATTGTTATTCTGATAATGTTCGTTTCAAGGTTCAAAATGTGCATCTGTCTGATAAAATTTTAAATACCAAGAAAAATAACAGTCTACACTTTTTTCCTGTAGCGGCAGATTTTTGTGACAGTACATAACGTGATTATAATGTATTTGACACATCAAGAAACATCATAATTGGTAAGTACAAGTCACGAAGTGAGCTTCACTGAGTTGTTCTGGATAGCGGATGATAGAGCAAAGATGGTGGTCGACTGCCATTAGGGGATGGCACTATAGGAAAAAGATTTTCCCTTACCATTTTATTTCTATTCAATACTCAATGAGAGATTTTATTAAAACAAAATATGATTTAATGTCTCATTTGTCAAATTGTCTATATCCACAATCCTCCCTTCCTCCTTCCCTCCCTCTCCCGATCCCTCGTGCATTCCATGCTACACCATCATAATTTGGGTCTCCTAACACTCTACCCGTATATTTTTTGTTCAATATGACCAACCTAAACAAAGATCCCTCCAAACCAACCGCCGCGCACCACACACGGTATTAATCGAATGTATATCGAGGCCCTACGTTTGGATGTGAAGCATCAGCAGTTTTTTATGCCTGGTAATGTCTCAGCAGCAGATACTCAAGACTGATGTCGTCACACATTCAAGTATGCTTTGACTGAGTTTATAGATAGTTTCTATGAAAAGCGCCCATGGAAGACGTATCCAGAAATTTGTACGTAAACAGTTCACCGCAGGACACTTATTCGTGCGCCGCAGTCCGTGAAACATGAGTTCGTGTAACATTTAATCAAATGACGAGTTCTTCGTTGTTCATATCACCGTGGAGTATATTTTTACGTATGCTACAACATGTGGCGAATTTTATGAGATGTCTTTACTAGGTTAGGTAAGGTTAGAGTTAATCTAATTGGAGCAGTACTATTTGAAAACTATCGCCGCATTTTGTAAGATACGTACAAATGTATTCCACGGTGAAATGTTCAACGAAGAACTCGTCATTTGATAAAATGTTATACGAACTCATTTTTCACGTACTGCGGCGCACGAATAAGTGTCCCACGATGAACTGCATACGTACAACTTACTTGTAACCCATGGAAGAGAGGACAACGGCGAGCCAACAACAATGAAAGGTACTAATATTAGTCCTGACTTAATTGACCTGAGTTCACATATGGATCAATTTTTTTTATTCCGACATAGCCCTTCAATTTTGCATTACGTTACAAAACACTGACTTATTTGTAAATTAGTTATTAATATTACTATAATATAAAAAAAGTATTTTTTCCAATGAACTAATTTTATTTTTCACCATCAAATAACAAATTTCATATCATGGTTATGTGGTATCAGTAGAACTTTAAAATTATAAGATTAAATAGGTTGTATGATACAATTTATTTAACTATCATTAGTTGTATGAAAAAATACGTATAATAATTACGAGATAAAAAGAACTTTGTATATACTACGTTTTTCAATTTTCTGTTGAATTATCATGCTCAATATGCTCAAACTTGTACTTGATATGAAGTAAATAAAAAACAAACAAACAAAGAAAAATATAGAATACTGAAATGTCATTTTGATTTCCATAGTAACGCACGTATATATGAATAATTTAGTTACTAGGACCACCTCCTTAGCAACCAATAATAGTGGCTTGGATTACGGATTTCTTCCGAAATAACTTTTCATACAAAACAGAATTAACTGAAAATGAATTCAATTCTACTTAAAGATGGCTAAATGTATTAAAAAAATGCATTGGCATCGTGTTCTGATATATTCTAAAAGTTTTAAATGTCTTGCTAGTCGGTTAAGTTAGTTAAAAATCGATTGCAAGATTTGTACTGGATAAACAACCACCAGACAAACAAGAATACGAGCTAATGAAAACGTTGTAATAATAATTAAAATCAACCAAGTGGCGTTTAAATGAGAAAGTGGTTTGTTATCCAAGAGATTTTGGCGTATTAATAATATTGATGATCATTATTTATTATACATTAATTGAGTTAGCATTTACTTGGTAGAATTCCATTTTACAGGAAATGAAAATATAATTAATAATATAATTAATATTAAAACCTGTAGAATTTAATATTAATTATATTTTCATTTCTTATTATACATTGTTTTTTCCAGGATTTTATACACATGTGGTGTTGCGAACCTAACTCCGCTTATAATAGGTGAGTTGGTGTTTTTGGTGGAATCGTTCATGGTCGATGAGAACAGGTTCTTGGAGATAGCAGATATGTTGCCATGCATGATCCTTAGGTCCTTCTCGATCGCCAAGTCAGCAAACATAATTTTCCATAGAAAATAAGTAAGATCGTTAGTGACAGACCTGGAAAGCCGTTGGCCAAAATCTGAAGATGAGAGAGTAAATTAAAATCATCCTAGATACTATGTCGTTGACAAAAATCTTCACTGGATAAACAATCAGCGGAAAAACAAGAATACGAGCTAAGCTAATAAGAGCGTGGTAATAAAAAACGTGGTAATATATTTGAATATTCGAAATAAAACGTCAATAGCAGGTCACTATGCCAACGTGGTGAATAATATAATTTCTATAGTGACAAATTCAACCATATTCATATCGTGTTGAGATTTTTATGACATTTATTTTATAATCCAAAATGTTCATAATACTATGAAACCCTATATATTATTATCTATAATAATTAATAGTAAACAATATTTTTTTATGAATTGTATACATAAAATACTAACATTTACTATCACACTTGATTAAAGATCATGTATTTCATAATATTTGAAGTATTCCACTACAACTAATAATATATTGAAATAATAAATGTTTGCAAAATTATATTTTTACTTGCAGAATAATAATATTTTATAGACCTGTACTTCTCCATCTTATTCACGTCGCGGTCCACTATTGAAATTATTAGAGTTTTTGCTGGACTCTGAAAACTTCTAGTCAATAACATTTAAAGATTACCGACATTTGTAGATTCTTTATAATAAACATCGACATGACAGATTTTGTAGGAGACCCTTTATTACCTTTTATTCAACTGTCAAAAATTATTTTTACAATCTCAAATTTAAAATGTTATAGCAGACATGTTGGGAAGTTCTGCGTTACAACGTGTTTCACGCAGCAGAATAATGCAAATTTTGCAAATTGTTGAATTTATTTATTTTGTGTATGAATAACGAAATTGAAATTCAAATGGCACTTTTGTCTGCCTTTTTATACCTTTGTTACGTCTGACCGGAGTATGTTTGAAGTAGATACGAATTTTTTTTTTCATAAAGAGTGCGCAAATGAAGTTTTATTGATTTCCAAAAAAAAAATCCTTTATATTTTAAAATCACTACGCTGTTTTCAAAAAAGGGCGTATAATGCTTAAAGTTAGTCTTACCTCAAATTTTATTTTACTGATAAATTTCTCTCGTAGATATCAATTCTCAGTGGTGAAGGGTGGAGGTAGGCTGTTAAGATCCAACATAAATATTGCACACTAAACTTTGTCAGTCGTACATAGGTTTCATTTGTTTACATTGAAATAAGACTACAAATTTATTATTTACATGGTGGTTAGTGTTTAAAAATCAATTAAGCCCCGCAAAACCAAGCCATGATAGATATTAGTCAAAAAATACTCGTCTATCTATAAAATACCTAAAATTATGCTATTAAATCATACATAACTCTGGATATTTTATAAATATAATAATACTTTTCTAGTGCCGTTTAGGCAGGGCTTAATGAATTAAAAAAATCAACCAACAATAATATGTGTTCTTAATAAAATGAAAACAAATAAGTATGAATGAAAAAGTGTGCACAATTCAGTCATATCGCTCAAAGTATACCAAAACTAGCATGGTTTCGTTTAGGCAGGGTTTAATTGATTTTTTAAAACTAACCCACACCATCTGTAAATAATTGTAGGCCTAGTTAAATAAAAAGAAATACGTACGACTAACAAAGTTTAATATGCACTATATATGGCCTACCTCAACTCTTCGCTACTGCAATATGATGGTATACTTTTTAGGGTTTGCAATATTGGGATACTGAATACTGATGTCTGGATTTAGAATTCCCTGCAGTAAAAATCATTGAATCCTGAGATTTCGGGATAATTGTTTTAAAATATTTTTTTGTCAAATAAGTGTATCAAAGAATTATTATTTAATGAAAGTATCAAGTTTTTTATACAAAATATTTATTTTTTAATTTAGTTTCCTTATAAAATGATGGAGTCATGGCAGATTATGATGGCTAAAAGTAATCATACACTGAAATTTGTAATATAATATGCTAAGGGTGGATCATGGACCCCACATCCTGAAGCGGGCCCCCAGGCTAGGATGTTTGGCGGGCCCCCCTACCCATCGCTAAGGGTAAGGGCAGTGTGACGCACTACAGTAGCGTTTTCCAAAAGGCGTACGCGGTAAAATTAAAGTGTATTTTTAGCGATTTTAGCGTAGTTTTAATATGTACATCCATTTGAACAATGGAGTTGTCGAGTATTGGCACACAGTTAAAAATTGCATCGTAAAACAAATTTTTTTAAATTATTAATATTATTATTGATTTTTTTTTACTATTAGAGCAAATTTTTGATCTGTGTTTATCTCACTTATCTGGTCGACTCGTCACGCCGGGCCCTTTCTTAGCCCGGGCCCCCAGGCTAGAGCCCTGTCAGCCCCCCCTTTGTGGGGACCATGGGGTGGATACTGGCTATGCGATAGTATGAATTTAAGAGTTACCTTATAATAATTCGGATTAAAATGCAGCTTCTTATCACTTGAAAGTGAAAACGACTTGATGTTAGACCTAGCTGCCATCCGAATTTTGGCATCGCGACAAGCTTCTAAATTTCATCCACGTGGTGTATATGGCGAAGCTACGGGATGTTGGCATTATGGAGAGACTGTCTAGCGTCTAAATATATTTTATTTTATGTTAGTTCTCCGTGATTCTGTCTCCCATGCCATTTTACCACGTTTCTATTAGCTCGTATTCTTATTTGTCCAGTACAATTTTTTTCTTGTTTGTCCAATGCAAATCTTGTTTAACTAGCTTCCCAACTAGCTAGACATTTGAAACTTTTAGAATATATCAAAACACGATGACAGTGCATACTTTTAGCCATCTTTAAGCGGAATTGAATTCATTTTCAGTTAATTCTGTTTTGTATGGAAAGTTAATTCGGAAAAAAATCGTAAAAAGTAAAACACTATTATTGGTTGCTAAGGGGGTCCTAGCAACTAAATTATTAATATATACGTGTGTTACTATGGAAATCAATACGAAATGTCAAAATGACATTTCAGTATTCTATTTTTATTCAGTATTTCTATCAAGTACAAAAAAGTATTTATAAATACATAGAATTGTCAAGTTTATATGATTCAACAGAAAATTTTAGATCTTGGCGACCTCAATCTTAGGTATATGTTCCTGAAACATTACCAGGCGTAAAAACTGCTGATGTTTTACATACTATCGTAGGGCTTCGTGATACGCTCGTTTAAGACCAAGTGTGATGCGGGGTGGAATAGTTTGCAGTGGTCTTTGTTGTTTAGCGACATGAATTATTGGAGGCACCGCTTGGTGTCGAAATGCTCCAATTAACAAGCGGACATGGATTAATCAGTTAGAAGATAGTCATATTCAAAAATTCGAACTTTTTTTAATGAGAATAAAAAGTGTTAAAATTAATATAAAAATAAAATTAATATAAAAAAAAATATATTAAAAAAGTGTTATTGAGAATAAAAAGATTCTCCAAAAAAAATATCACAATATCACGGGGTTTATGACATGATTTATTTCCTCCTTCCTCAAATGTAACCGTTGAATATATTTTCATATTTTTACCAACAATTTGGATGAATGTTATCTTTTTTCTTTTATTGTGTTAACTGTTAATTCATGGTAGAAATGGTTTTAGTTTCCTTTTAATGAGGTATTATGAAACATTTTTATCTAATTTTATGTACATTACTTATTGTTATTGATATAATATTATTGAAGGGGACAATAATTGTTTGATTATTTGTGTCACTTTATGAATTTATTTTTAAAAGTGCCTGTTGTGTTAAAAATGTTAGTTGAAACCGGTCGAGATATAATTAATTATTATATAATTTGCGTTTTATTAAATTAAATTAATAATGAATATTATCTATTGTTTTATGAAATTTCATTTGTTTCGCATAAACTTAGGATAAAAAAAACAATGATTCCGAATATAATGTTTGAGGCTTTCACAGTTTTTTTATCGTAGTAGATTTTTAGGTTTCCATCGTGTGTATTTCTTCCTTTTTTACTCGACTCGTTGCAGAGGCCATATCATCTCTTGATAATGGCCTCTGCAACGAGCCCGAAACGTCGAGTAAAGAAGAAAAAAGGACACACGGTGGAAACCCAAAAATCTACTTCGATAATAATTCCGAATATCCCGGATCAAATCGAGATCGAAATCCCTAGCAAGAACCTAATATAACTGACTTGAGATATATTTTTATCAACTCAATAGTTTTAAAGCTATTTTACATTTATTATATAGATGTAAAATAACTTAAAATTTTGCCACGGGTCAACGTATATTAACAATTCACTAGGCAATACAAATATATCTTAGTTATCAAACTTATGTCATAAAATTACGCAATTACAATAAAATATATAACAAAATAAATATTTGATTGTAATGGGATATTATTATATCCGAGTGCTACGCCACATCTACGAAGCTCTACGAGATGCTACGCCCTCTACGCCCTCTACGCCATTCGATGCTCTACGACATTTTCCCTTTATTATTTTCTAGATGCCAAATAGGGGGTGCGGTGCGTATAACTTAGTTTGGTATGCTCGCAATATGTCGCTAGGCAATTGAGAAACACATAAAATTGTAAAAAATATACGTGCACGTTCTTTAAAAATAAAATATTTTATTGCTCGGAAGAAACTTGTGCTTACGTGAAGTAATAGATTTACGGCTTACAGATAACGTCATGAATACATAAATGGGTATAATAATATCTTGTTCAATAATTTATTTAATGTAATTGTGGCACTTAGAATGATGTTATGTTGGTTTTATTCCATACTGTATATTATAATGTGCGTTAATTTATAAATGACGTAACAAAAAATAAGGTATTTGACCCTCTACTTCTATCTCCAGCAGTTTTAAAATTACGGTATATTTCTCAGCTTTCTAACATAAAATTTGTTAAAAACCAAATTTGTTGTACGTTATCAATTTCAGTACAATGAGTTTATATTTAGTTGGTTTTGTGACTTTACATTATTTTATACAACCCTCGATTTTCTTTGTTATAAATCATCATAATATTATATCAGACTGACGTAATACTAATACAAAATTTAAGAATATAAGATTCGTTTTATAGAAAATTTATAATTTTTGAAAAATCTAGAAATCGATATTAATAACAAAGTTGGAATACATTTCTGAATTTATACTTCACTTATTAAAGTTGGCATAGATTGTTTATTCTGAAAATGGATGTTGATTGGAAATCTTCTTCAGTCCTTAGTTGGGGCATATGGACACCACTTGCCAGTCTTCTTGCCTTGTTTAAGGTCAATCCAGCATCCCGTAGCTCCATTATTCGCTCTATAGAAAAGAATCCGATTAGCTTCAAGGATAGACAAGCCAGGTTTAATTTCTATTCTGGCGTCCGCAGCACGTGGCCAAGCCAGGTCCAACGTTGCCTCGTCACTTTTAACGTGATTAGTGGCTGCTTGGTGCATTCTTTATCTCCTTGTTACTTTTAAAGTCGTACAACTCCGCAGATCCAGTATCCATCGCAAACATATGTTTTCGAAACTCAGTATATGGTTACTCTGAGCCTTCGTAAGGTGCCATGATTTGCTACCATAAAGCAGCACCGTCAGAATACAAGCGTTAAATAGGCGACATTGGAAATGCAATATCTTTATTCAACCACTTCGCTTTTTATATTATATGTTACTCCATAATACTGTAATGATCTAATTCTGTAAAAGGAACTCAATAATATCAACGATAATATTAATAAAATTTGGTTTCCATTATACTGCAGTATTTTGACGAGGAAACAATAGAGCCAAATAATAGTGAAGAATCAATGCAGCTCTGATTGGGATGGTGGTAAAATTTTGTTTAATCGATACGTTTTGATACTGAGGGTTAGGTTAGGTAAATAAAATCAGTGGCATAGATTACAATTCACCACTGGATTTTATGAAAATATTTTTTTAAAGTGAATATGAATCTTTCGAAAGCTCAGTTCTAAAGTATTCCGTGTAAAAAATAGGAGATTTGAGTTAAGTATGAGGAAAAGCTTAGAATACGAATATTTACATAAAGTGATAATCTGTGATTATTTTAAAATGACAGTGGTAATTAATCTCTGGAATCATACGTTAATCCTGTGTTAACCTCTGAAAATCCATAATATTAATACTAGAAAAACATAAAATTATCTATATACAGTAGAATCTCGATTTTGCGGACTAATTGGTGACCCACGGTGGCCGCGCGGCATAAGCGTTGGACTATAAAGCCGTGGGTCCCAGGTTCGAATCCTGGGTCTGGCAAGTACACATATTGTTTTTCAATTTGTGTGTGTCAGGGTATGGACCTAATAGGTTGAGCAAGTGGCTGACATCCATTTCTCGTAAAAAAAAATCTGTCAATACAAACCTCCACTCTCTGGAGGCCCATATGATCCTATCAGGATCGGACATGGTCGAAAAAATAAAAAATAAATAAAATTGGGGATGAAGATAGTCCGGATAAGGAAAAATCCGGATAATAGAAAAAAATATATAATTGACGGGAAAGACAAGTATATTCAGAATGAATAATTTTTATTTGACTAGATTTACATATTATATATACACATATGTATAATATATATATATTTTTTTAATCGATTATCGATTTTTGCTTAAAGCTTAATACTTTGGACGCGGAAGACGCACACGGTGCGTAATGACCAGGCGGCCGATCGATGTAATTAACGTGCATTTTAAAGGGGGCAATTAAAATCTCATTATCTATTCAGCAGCGAAAGCGTTAAAGAAGGTTCTACCGCGTTACTTGAACTTACTAATGGTCTTTTCAAACTTTTGTTCCATGATTTTTTGAATGTCTAAAAAATTCCAACTATCTGCTGCCATGTAGCAACAATCTTTTAAATTTATTTTCTTGTTGAAGCTGATAACTGTTTCTTCATTATTTTCGTCTGCTAGCAATAATCGTCGAAGCATATGTTTTCTATATAACCGTTTGAATGTTTCTATTACACTCTGATCCATCGGTTGTATTACCGATGTGACTCTTTCGTTTTGTATGAACCACATAAAAATACACTCTTCAACTTCTTTATTTCCTGATTTTTTCATAACTTTCCATTCTGAGCTTCCATCTTCTGACATTAAACAATTATTGGTACTTAACTTCATAATAGTTTCACTTGTTTTTATATCCAAGATAGCTGATGTTCCAACACCATGTTTATTAGATAGATAACATTCCGAGTCACCCCGCTTCAAAGTATCGATTATATCCAATTTGCCTTCCGGATTATGGAAATCCGGATTATGGAGGTCCGGATAATCAAGGTTCTACTATAATAACATTGTAAATATAAATATTTTTTAGCAGGGATCGAAATGGACTGGAACGCACCGGAGCGCCGTTCCGGTTCATAAAATTTTCGCTCCGTCTCGTGGAATAATAATTTGACCGTCTGAGCTAGATATGCCATATAACAAAAAAAAAATCTAACACACTTATTTTTTATATAATACATTCGTAAAATTATCAAGCGCTCCGGTTTGTAAAATGTTCCATTTCGAGCGCTGGTTTTTAGATAATCTTAGAATGTCAATAAAATATATAAAGATATAAATTGTCATGTTATTTACATGACCACACTTTTGTGATGATGGCAACACAACGCGAGAAGGCTACGGGAGTACGCCTGCGCACGCTGGATAGTTTGAACGCAGTTCGTTTAAACTATTTCCGGCGCTAAAAAGCGAGACGGTTTTTTAACTTGAAGGCGAAGCGAGATTCATCTCTCAGTTCTGGATGGTGGTGCGAAGAAGACCTCTCTCCGAAGACCGCTCTTAAGTTCTGAGCCTCGGGCCATGTCTCTCATTTCCTGACGTTTCGAGACGATTATTATGGCCAACCGAAGGACGTCCCTCTCAGGTCATGGAGATCGAAGGAAGACCATGGTCCCGAAACATTTGAAGAGAGCTGAGATCATATTTGTATTGTGGTATTTATTGTAATTTCATTACGTTACGGTTCACCGAATTAGCATTTTATTTGTGTTATAAATTGTTTAAATTATACTACGATAGGCGCTCGTAATCGATTAACTTATTTTACACCTTTATACACTCTCGCCCGCTAGTAATTTTTATACCTTAATTATACTTCTGTTAAAACTCTTTACCCGCGTTTTATTTAAATTACCTTTATCATTGTCTCTATGCATTTCATAGAGTGGCGCTCAAACCGAGATATTCATCATTGCATTTCTATGTATTTTATATTACAGGAATAACCGAATGAGTAAAGCAACCGGACAGGTAACTGAGGTTTTAGAGGTAATGTCAAACCACCCACGACCCAGCATTCCCCGAGTCTCATTGCTCTGCCGCGCTCCTATCCCGTCCCATTCCATATCCCATCTCCATGCTCCCCGTACCCAGGTGCACCTGCCTATATTTCCCCTCCAATTTCCTTCCTATCCATATGATCCTACCCACCTTCTACCCATCTTTTCCTATATCACAAAATATACAATAAGAAAATCAACCTGCCCAAAATCTTGTTCCCTAATTATCTCAGAAATATGGTTTTTGAGTTGTTACACTTTGGAACTGAGGTAACGATTTATATATTATAATATAATAATATGATTGTTGTGGATTACAAAAATCAATTTCAAAACTTATGTAAGTATGTAAAATTATAGGAAAAAGTTTTTTTTTTTACATAAAAAGATGGCAGTTAGTTTTTAGGGTTACTTGCTTACTTAGGTAATAACTAAAGATGGATACTATTAATTGTATTAAATCTTTTTTAATACTTGTAACTATCCAGTAGTTCATCTCAGTGAAGCCTTAGAAAATTTAATATCATAAACAATTCTGGAACACCTCAAAAATATGAAGTATATAAAAAAATATAAAAATATGGTGTTGGGAGGGACTCAAACTTGCAAATAAGTACCTTAGATTCCCACCAATGTACTTGACGTAATATTTTTTTTTAATAAAGTTTGTTAATTATTTGTGTTGTTGTTTGTCAAATAATCTATTATAAAATGTGTGAATTTGACTACAGATGAATCTACAGTGCCAAAATACTTTATTAATTTGCCAGAGCGACCTATTTCAGCTTCACGTTCATATATTGGCACTGGCAAATATTGCGTGTGCATGAACGGAACTATTGAACATGTCGATAGAAGAACTATTAAAATTACAATGAATCCTTGGTATTCAAAGTGACAGAGGTCACTAAGCTGATTTTTTGCGAGTAGATAAAGACTGAAAAATGTAGTAATAAAATAATAGGTATTAATTTTTTTTTTGTACTTAAGTACATTTTTCAACAATTAATTTTTATTTTTTTAACACAAGACAAGTTTCATCTCAAAAAATATTATCAGTTTATATAATTATTTACATAAATTACACTAAGAGACTACTAATGAGTCGACGAACTCATCAAGTTTGGCGGATATAGGTGGCAGTAGAGTTGGGTATTTCCCGAGAAAATCTCAATCTCGAGATTCGGGATTTCCCGAAATGATGAAATCTTGAATTTTCGAGATTCGGGATTTCCAGAAAAGAATTCTCGAATCATCGGGATATTTAAAAAAACCTGTAAAAATCCTAAAATCAGTGTAAAAACAGGCAAATTCCAAAAAAATATGATTTTTTTTATTTATATAAGAAGAGAAACAAAAAAGAAGTAGGAAAACAAAAATAATTCAAAATATTGCTTATTATTATAGAATTTAAATAAGTTTTGTGTTTCTGTCCACTTTTTTCACATAGAAATCCCGAATCCCGAATCCCGAATCCCGAGAAAGGATTCTCGAGATCCGGGATTTCCCGAAATGTCAAAAATTTCAATTCTCGAGAATTTCCGAAACCCAACTATAGGTGTTAGTAATGAACAAGGGTCGGAGAAAAGTATTAGTTTGGGCAGGCCTTCGTCCAGTAATGGATCAACCCAGTTGATAATGATGAATCATGAAATAATAAATATTCATTATTATGTAGTATAATTATACAAAACATATTAATAATATAATTATTGATTATAATATATTATGCTCCAACAGTCAGGTGTTTATAATGCTCAGACAGCGTAAACAGATCATTCGTAAACTAAACGTAGATGCTTTTGTCTTATTTTATATCGAGTACAAGAGACTGCCAGACTGAAAGGAGTAGGTGATTAACATTTTACACGGAAGCTCAATACTTTATTTAGCTTACTAAAATTATATTGAACATTAATAAATAATTAACTTTAGAATTCATTTTCACCACAGGCATCCTTAGAAAAGGGAAAATGGAGTAAGTCATTGCCCACTGAAGAAGGAAGCCGATATATTACACGACTGGTCCTACTTTTTGCCCCTACCGTTGTCTATGGATGATCTGTCATTGTCTATAGAGTGCTCATACTGACGCGTCTGTTGTGTTCACTTGTCGGAGTATTCTTAGTTTCAGATTTCTTTCAGATTATTTTAACGTATCTTGGAGACCTTGGAGTTCATCTGATTTAGTGGGTATGTGTTATTAATAATTGGAAGTGACGATCAAAGTAAGTAAACTTCTTCTGTGTATAATAATATCATAATACACTAAGACGTTTGTCAATGTGATAGTCGATTCTAAACGACAATAACTAATAACTTATTTATACTTTTCAGTCATTATAGAATACCAAACTCTGCTTGCAAGTACGTTATCAATAAATAGTACGGCAGTGGACTACTCGTTGCTTGCGCAAAAAATTATGCTCAAGCTTTATTAATCTAAAGATTGCGATGAGTAATCCCATTTTCAACCTTCAACCTATCTCAGATAGGCAGTTTGGTTTTAGACCAGGTAAGTCGACTGAGGACGCCATCAGATGTGCTCAGAAATTTGTTGTGGACTCAGAAGGAGTCATTGTGGCCGGTTTCTTCTTGGACATAGCCGGTGCCTTTGACACCGCATGGTGGCCCCTGATTCTGTCCAAGCTTCGGCTGAAACAAATACCGGGGGACCTCTTTGCCCTAGTGCAAAGCTATTTCACCAATAAAGAAGTTGTGTACAACTCTGGCACTGAACTGATCAACAGGTTAACCACAATAAGGTGTCCACAGGGCTCTGTGATTGGACCAATGCTTTGGGATATACTGTTTGACGACGTCCTGACGTTGCCACTGCCTCCGGGATGCGCGCTTGTGGCGTATACCGACGACCTTCTTCTGCTAGTGGGTTCATCGAGTCGTGCCGCCCTAGAGCGCGTGTCTTCGGACGCGCTGTTAAGAATTCTTGACTGGGGTAAACGTAACAAACTCACTTTTGCACCTGGCAAAACAGAAGCTGTCCTCCTCAAGGGCAGCTCGAGAATAAACATTATTAAATGAGCACCTAGTGTACGCTTTGGCGACTCCGCCGTCAGGTTTTATCGTGTGGTGACCTACTTGGCGGTCGCTCTGGACGATAAGCTAACCTTTCAGACATGCCCAAGTAATTGTTGCGAAGGCCAATTCGGCCTACCAAAAGGTTTCTCGCTTGGCGGGTAACAACTGGTGCCTAAAGCCTTGTGCCTTGAAGATTGCCTATGGGGCTATATTCATGGGCATTGCTGGCTATGCCTCCAGCGTCTGGCACACAAAAACCTCGCTATCACATGTCAAGAGGGCTCTGCTTAGCGGCCAGAGGGCTGCCCTGATTGGCCTTACCAAGGCTTACAGAACTACTTCGACAGACGCCCTGGCGGTTCTGGCGGGAGTCTTCCCCCTTGACCTGCACGTCCAAATAAGAGGTTCGATCACCCTCTTTCTAAGGGGGATCAGTAAAACACTGGACGGTGTCCCTTTGATACCGCCACTGAGAGTTGAGGGCGTTTTATACAGAAAGACTGTAACTGAGCTGGTTTTAAAGACCGCATACGCGTCATGGCAGGCGAGATGGGTGGCCTCCGCCAAGGGCCGCCAAACATTTCTTTAACAGCAAGTGGCTGACATCCATTACCATATTACCATATTTTTACAATATTATGATCCTTTTAGGACCCAAAAAATAGTATTGGATTACCTACATGTATTAGTTTATTTGTTATTCTTAACAAATATTGAAATGTATAATTAGGAAGAGCCTCAGAAATATAAATAATTTTGAAAAATCTTACTTAGCATGCCAGAAGAGTAGTTGATTGATTTAGAAGAGTAGTACTTGATTTAGTAGTTAAATTTTTGAGGCTTTTTACGGTTACGGTTAAAAACGTCATGGCTTTCGGCACTATGAGCAAAATCCAATATTCGAGCCGGTATCTCTGGTCGTAATAATTGACACATTACTCTGAGCAACGTCTGATCTTAGATTCCTTTTGACATTCTTAGAGCAACGTTTACATTCATATACATACACTATGTTTTCATTATAAAACACATTGTCTCTTGATAACGGCCTCTGCAACGAGTCCAAAACATCGAGTAAAGAAAGAAGAAATACACACGGTGGAAACTCAATAATCTACTACGATTGATTTTGTAGGTTAATTGGTAAAATACTATTCATTTGATTAATTAATATGATTTTGAAACTTTCCCATTTATGTATTAAAGAATAAGTAAACTTATTATATACACATAATTTGAATACATATCATGCGTATACACACTAGAAAAAATCATTTTGCAGAAAAAATACAACTGACGAGACTTGAACCTGTATCTGCTAGATTCGCGCCAGTATGCTTTTCCTATTAAACTACGGGGATTTTATTAAACTACGACGATTTTAACTATTAGTAGAGTGTTGTTACATGAAATGGTTATCGAATTGTGTTATAATGTTGGCTTTCGGTTTAAGTATAGTATCAATTAATTCCTTAATTACAAACCAACGTCGGAGATCACTCCATTATTTAGTTTTTATATCGTACTTAGACTTGCTAATAATTCAATAATATACTATTTCTTTTATTTAAATAAGATATAATTATAAAATAAATTGTTTATTGAACTTATTATCCTTTTATTATTATTTGTGGTTAAATTAATTATTTATTTAAATATTCACTAAACGCACCACAATTTCGCAATCTCTGATCCAAACCATAGTAAATAGACTATATAGTATAGACAGTACGTTGATGCAGTCTGTTGCAATTACTCACAGTTGAAGTCTCAATCCGTGATGTTTAGAACCACTCGAATGAAATGTGAAACCCATTAGACCGATTCATGATCACCTATGAGTTCCACAGTAATGACAACCCTTGTTTGAAAACGTACACGACGTTTCATATAGTGATTCAGGTATTGTGTGAATTACTTTATTTTACTTGTGGGAAAAAGTATTAACACAATAGACTGAACAATATCACACATTATTTACTGAATTTTATCAGTGGAGAATTTTAAGTTTTCAATTTACTGTAAATTACTATTTTTACTTTTAAACGGAGAATATTTAGCTGTCAAAATTCAAAACCCAGTAAGTGACATCAGAAAACATGTTCAGGAGAGCAAAAAAACATGTTTTTTATGAATCTATTTGCTTAAAATGATATAATTAATATATTATAACCATATAATATTAAATTTAATAACATAAATAAAACTTAATAATAAAGATTTTGCGATCAAATCCATTTGTTTAAATCGATTGTTATTAGCACAGAACAGATAATAAATAGAATACCGATAGGCTATATCCAATACGCCGCACGTTGATGCAGGGTCTCTGAATGTGTGAGTGTCCTACGAAAATGAAGCACGCATTATGTACGTGAAATAGTGTGTGTAATACACCAACATTAAATGAGCGTAAGTGCATAAACCAAGAGCAGTTTTCAGTATTCGACGTACAACGTATTCTTGACACGTGTGTAAGTTTAGCCCTGATTCTTCTGGTATTTCAGTTCCCATTATTTCCGAGTTCCCTGGTTATCAGAGTGATCTAGAGACGTACTAAATATTATTATGGTACTGTAATGACAAAAATATCATTATTGTAATAATGTCAGGAATATAAATTGTCAAGGTAAGGTACATTACATACTATAAGCAGTTAATTAGTTTTCCTTGCGTGCGAATGATAATATGTTCCCTTTTATTATCTTCTGCGTATGCCAAAAGAACCATCTCTTTATTTTTGTCTACTATATCAAGGTTTTGAGACCTGTTAAGTATTCTGACATCAATCATACAATACTATCGCAGTGATATAATATGATGAACTGAGAGATACTGTTGTAAGTCAGGAAAGCCTTCCTCTTATTTAAATTGAAGCTTTTTTATGTACGGTTAAACAATTTTACCGATAGAGTTTATATTATAGTCGATGTGTAACTAAAAACCACCAAATCCGAATCGAAGATCACACAGGCATCCTAAAACAACAAACTTTTTGATTACACTATTGAAACCGTGGTAAATGTAAAAGTTTTAGACCCCTCGCCTTGGTTTTGCATCAGCCGGCCAACAGCATAAATTGTTCGACATAAAATATCAACAAAAACATAATGAATCAATATAAAACCACGTATAATATAAAATATCTTAGGTACTGTTCGGTTATACCGGAGGCAGCGGAAAACGCATTTTGAAAATAGCCGATAAACTGGATTATTTGTTAGGTTAACCTAACCAAACCTAACCTAACCTAACCTAACCTAACCTAACCTAATCCAATCTAACCGAACCTAAACTAACCCAAACTAACAAATAATCCAGTTTATCGGCTATTTTCAAAATGCGTTTTCCGCTGCCTCCGGTATAACCGAACAGTACCATATCTTATTCTATTAATACTATCGACTGAAGGTACTTGATGGAATTTGAATGTAAATTCTAATGGATTCAAGCTGTATACTATTCCATTTAAGTCGTTTTTTTGCGACCCGGATTTTACCTTTCGGCATCTCCAGGCGCCGTGTACTCACCAAAGGTAAACACACACTGACAACGAACACTATTAGCTCTAGCTTATATAATAAATCAATACAATAAAGTAGGTAAAAACTCCATTACCTAACTGATCAGTGTTTTTTTGTATGTTACAGTTTTATATTTCTGTGAATTGATATATACACCCATGATGGCTGATCGGTAACGTGTCAGCTTATAATGTAATGGGTCGCGGGTTCCCAGGTCTGAAAAATTCACATATTTTTTTCAATTCATGTTTGGAGTCAAAGTATGGACCTGATAGGTTGAGAAATTGGCTAAAATTCATTAATTCTTTTAAAAACAAAAAAATCTGTTGAGAAAAACTCTACTATCTTGGAGGCCCATTTATGATCTTCTTATGATCGAATAATATTATGGTAATATAAGGTTTTGTATGCCATTCTTATTTACATATGTAACGTTATATACATTCTATCCTAGCTATATGCGTCTTTCATAAATAAATAAATAACTTAGAGTGGATTAACTTAGTCATGAATATTCATATATACCTACGATTTATTCTCGTGGGTAGAAATTAGAGCGAATGTGATTTTTGTAATGGTCTGTACGCACTGCTAAGCCTATTGCACAGCGCCTCCAACTATGTTTTGTTTCATGCTAAAACTATTGATACAATACTATGCTAATATGTGGGTCTATTCTATGCTTATCGACCGCTAAAGTGATAAAGTGAAAAATATTATCAAACTTAGGGTAGGTTTGTATCAAAATATTAGCACGTATTGTAACAATTACACGAAGCCGGTTTTTATTGTTGCAATAAGTGCTATATTTTAACAGCACCTATCTTGCTGCTGTTAAAATATCGCACTTATTGCAACAATAAAAACCGGCTTCGTGTAATTGTTACAATAAGTGCTAATATTTTGATACAAACCTACCCTAAGTTTGATAATATTTATCAATTTAGTGTTCGATAAGTATAGAATAGACCCAATGGTATATTTATTTATAAGTATGTAATATTGAATTTTTTTTTTAATATTGTTTACATTGCCATCTAGTGACATTTTCACTAATTTAAGCGTGAATGGAAAAGTTATTTTTATTTGGTTCGAATCTATGATAACATAAGAAGATTAGTGGAAATAATATTAATATTGCTTTTATGGTCAGAAGCTTTTCACACAATGAGTCTTAATAATGTAATTATAATTCATAAATAAATTATTGAAATGTCCTGGATGGTTTTTACGGTTTGGTTTGTTTGTTGATACTGTTTGACATCTTACATTAAACGACGTTATTTGTTTCAATGACAAACCACCATCTTGAAATACAAAGGAATCGAAGTCGGGTTTACCTGGTATTCGTATCAAAATATAATATTTTACTCTAGAATAGCGGTTTTCACATTATTTTACTTTTATTTCTCATTATTTTTAGCTCTGAGTAAAACTTGAGTAACGAATATAACTAAAAATCAAAACTATTTGTATTATAATAGTCTGTAGTATGGTTCTCTTAGAATTTTCCACGTCACTAGAAATTACATACGTATTACACAAGTAAAATGCATCTTAGGTGAATGCACTTTAAACCTGACTGCATTTTATGCAATGCTTTTATCATTTCTCCCTGCATTTTAAGTACCACTTTACATAGGAGGTATACCACAAAGATGCCTGTATTATAAAAATAGTAAAACTGTATAACAAAAACAAAATAATTTAATAGAAAGGTTCGTATGTATGTATCAATCATTTATATAAATCTATCAATTGTTTATGATCGATTTGGAAATTCTCAATATTCAAGTTATTATTGTTATGTTTTCGGCAACGGAAATCCTTACCAATGGGCCCCGATCATTCACGTGATCCAGTGGAAGGTGTATGTCAGTAATAAGACTCGATGGATGTTTATCTTCAGTGGGTCTATTCTATGCTTATCGACCGCTAAAGTGATAAAGTGATAAATATTATCAAACTTAGGGTAGGTTTGTATCAAAATATTAGCACGTATTGTAACAATTACACGAAGCTGGTTTTTATTGTTGCAATAAGTGCAATATTTTAACAGCAGCAAGATAGGTGCTGTTAAAATATAGCACTTATTGCAACAATAAAATCCAACTTCGTGTAATTGTTACAATAAGTGCTAATATTTTGATACAAACCTACCCTAAGTTTGATACTATTTATCAATTTAGTGTTCGATATGTATAGAATAGACCCACAGATATGTTTATTCGTCAATGCCAATACATTCTTTTAATTCTTTTAGCCATCTTTAAGCAGAATTGAATTAATTTTGTATGGAAAGTTATTTCAGAAAAATCCGTAAAAAGTAAAAGACTATTATTGGTTGCTAAGGACTGATCCTAGCAATTAAATTATTAACATAAACGTGCGTTACTATGGAAATCAAAATGAAATGTCAAAATGACATTTCAGTATTCTATATTTGTACGTTTGTTTGTTTTTTATTTACTTCATATCAAGTAGAAGTTTGAGCATATTGCGCATAGTAATTCAACAGAAAATTTAAAAACGTTGTAGGTATATAAAAAGTTTTTTTTATCTTGTAAATACTTTTATGAAATTTCACAAATAAATGGTATTGCATTTATAACATATTATGAAAGTAAATGGTAATTATCGAAATTCTAATTATAATTTTCGTAACATATTACTTGAATTATCTGAATAAAATACTATCTCACTGTTGATGTCATATTTATTTACGAACTAATATTGAACATACTATATAAATTTACTTAATAATACTATTTAAATTTTCAGTTTGTGGTTTCAAGTATTATAGGATTGTCAAAGTGTAGATGAAAATCCATAACAATCAATAATTACATGCCCTACTCAATAACTTGGTCTTTCGTATGGCGGCATATTCATAATAAAGATTTGCATTTAAAGGCGTATAAAATACAGTTAACACAGGAACTTAAGCCGAATGACCATTTGGTGCGTCGAAATTTTGCTAATCATGAATACTGATTTTTTTTTGTATGAATTAGATGATTTTAATATGGACGATATGTGGCTCAAACAAGATGGTAAAATACACCATAAAGTTTGTCACACAATCAATATATTGAGAGAAAATTTCAGTGAATATATCTCTTATTTGATAACCATTACAAAGGATTAATTTAAAGATGATTTCGAAAATAATTTATATATATTTTTTCATGCTAAGTCAGGCAATGAGAAAATAAAATATTGCTATGGTAAGTAAAATAAGCTTGATAGAATCGACGTGAGTTGCCAATATAAGTAAAGAAATGTTGGAATTGCAAACGATACCAAGAAATGTTCTCTTTATTTGCAATCAAAGCGCAATGTTAGCCAAGTCCGAGACTGAATTTCACTACTGTACTTAGAGGAGTTGCATTTTGGATTAGTGGCGTACAAAAAAGAGTAAAACAATAACTCAGTTTGTATATAATTTATTATACTTTAATTTATTATTATACAAAATGCCGATTATTCAATGCTTGAATTTTGATAGTGTTGCTTTATTGTAGAGTCATGGCACTTTCAAAAAGCTCAAAGAAATCTTAAATTTTTTTCAAGATTTTTCAAAAGGTGTTTCCGAATTATGTATGTTATGTTCAATAAAAAATGTTACATTTTTGGAGCTATTAAATTCTGGGGCTGAGAGGCAGATGGCGGTAAGTCCACTTTTTTCAAAAATGATTATATTTTATGGCAATTTTTAAATGCAATCTAAAAGAAGCAGATTGCAATAAGTCTAAAAATGTTATACTTTTAAAGATAAATCATAAATTTGTGGGTCAAGTCTTCTATCCTGTAGTAGCAGAATGCAGCAGAGAGACATATCGCATAATGCTTTTGAAATGTGACGATCATATCGACTATAATATTTATAATGAAAAATGTTAGACTTACTTCATTGTGCTATTAAAGTTTTTATTTGGTTGGCAACATTTTCGAAATGAATGCTTGAAACTACAGAATCTAATGGATTAAAAATAATTACATGATAAAAAGAACTTTTTATATACAACGTTTTTAAATTTTCTGTGGAATTATTATGCTCAATATGCTCAATATGCTCAAACTTGTACTTGATAAATAAAAAAACAAACAAATATAGAATACTGAAATGTCATTTTGATTTCCATAGTAACGGACGTATATATTAATAATTTAGTTGCTAGGACCACCCACTTAGCAACCAATAATAGTGGGTTGGATTACGGATTTCTTCCGAAATAACTTTTCATACAAAACAGAATTAATTGAAAATGAATTCAATTCTACTTAAAGATGGCTAAAAGTATTAAAAGAATGCATTGGCATCGTGTTCTGATATGTTATAACAGTTTCAAATATCCAGCTAGTCGGGAAGTTAGTTAAAAATCGATTGCAAGATTTGTACTGTACAAACAACCATCGAACAAACAAGAGTACGAGCTAATAAAAACAAACTAATATACCTATTTACATTAGAACATTATGTTTTTTTATACTGAATTAAAAAAAAACCTTACTGCCTTCTACTTTATAGCCCCAGAATTATAATTATTATGATTAAATAAAAAAATAATTTATTAAAATATAATGTACTATATTATAATATTATCCAATGACACACTGTGTGAGTATGCAGGGACCTTAGATGACATGAAAAAGTTTGAGGCGGCCAAGCCCCTCTTTGGGATCTAGTACAGAGTACTAGATTAACTTTCGATAAAAGAGGCACTTACCTACTGAATAAAGAAAATTTTTGCGGAAACTTTTTAAAAGAATTACTTATGCAAAAATCTCCTTTGAACGTCACTGTATCCATTCAGTTGCATCTAAAGTTGGTCGATTATTGGAATCCCATCGAATTGCAACTGACGACTTAATATCCTCCTCTAAACTTGTAACTGAGCTCTTACTTCAGGCTCCAGTGAATAAACTTGCTACACTGGCAATACTCAGGAACTACTTTAAGTACGGAGGGTAGTTTTTTTCTTGCAAAGTTAGGGTAGTTTCTGCACAAAAGTAGCATTTAAATAAATTCAACGAGAACATTGAAAACATCCACCGACCACTTACTGTTTGAAGATATATTTGATATTTTATGTCTTTATATTTTTGCATGAATTTTAAATTTTCTCGTAATACTCAGAAGACCTCCAAAGCAGAATGTAGGAACTCACTGAAGTAAGCAATAAAGTAGGTTTGAAAATAAATGTATCAAAGACGAAAGTCATGTTCAACTGTTTTGCGGGCCAAAAAGCGTCAATCGCACTAAGCTCGAACAGGTAAAAAGCTACATTTATTTGAGACAATAGATGGATGTATATTTGATGAAATTGTTCGCAGAGTAAACCTAGGCTGGAGTGCTTTTGGCCACCTGAATAATGTCTTCAAAAGTGACCTTCCGCTGTGCCTAAAGCGCAAAGTGTTCAACCAGTGTGTGCTTCCCGTGATCACATATGCGTGTGAAATATAGACCCTAAGTAAAAGAGAGATCCAGAAACATAGAGTAGCACAACGTGGTATGGAGAGGTGCATGCTGGGCATAACGCGAAAGGAAAAAAAGAGGAATGAGTTGATAAGGAAGCAGACAAGGGTTTGCGATGTAATAGAGTTTATTAAAAGGATGGGCTGGACACATAGTTCGAAGAAGAGACAATCGTTGGACAAATCTAGTCA
Source organism: Rhyacophila brunnea (assembly GCF_057557595.1). NCBI lineage: Eukaryota > Metazoa > Arthropoda > Insecta > Trichoptera > Rhyacophilidae > Rhyacophila > Rhyacophila brunnea. Next base: position 33,288,758 of record NW_028232806.1, on the reverse strand, counting down.
TCCAGTGGTATCCAAAAAGTACAAAACGTCCGCAAGGTAGACCTAGAGGTCGCTGGATCGATGAAATGATAAAATTCTGCGGAAGTACGTGGCAACGCAATTCACAGGACCGAGAGAAGTGGAAGCAGCTTGAAGAGGCTTTCATCCGGCAGTGGATAGATTCAGGCTGATGATAAGATGATATTTTTGCATATATAATTTGGAAACACCTCAGACGGATACCTACTCAATAAAAAAAACTTTTTTTTTTAAAATACGACGACCGACAGGACTTGAACCTGTAACTGATGGATTTGCGTCAGTCTATTTAATTCAATTACTTAAACCGAATCTTATGATAAAATATGTAGCATATACGTTGTAGGGTAGCAATAACCGTAGAGCGAAATTCAAATATTACCTATATTAATTCTTATTTGGGCGTCAAACATATCCGATTCATAACTAATTCATCACAGTTATGCCTAAAAACCTTCTTTCAAAGTTGCAGTAGAATGGTTCAGCATTATGGCATAGTAAATAAATTATTTAGGTAAACCTATCGTTTTTATATGACTAAAATTTAATATAGTACACTTAATTATTCATAAATAAATATAATATAATATATTATATAGTATCCGTAGTATCCTTATTTGGCAAATTGAAGGATGTCCTCCATCTTCTGGTGTGTCTCCATATTATGTCGGTTGAAAGGTAAGTGCTTTTCAAGTCGGTCCGACCCTCAGATGAACCGGTCGGCCATTGCGACTTGGTATCTACAAGGGAAATTTTCTTAGCTTTTAAAAAGTTTGCGGCATTTTACGGCGAGCAAGAAGGTCGTTTCTCATCGAGAATTGACCGTAATGCATTATATTGAAGTAGGAATCACGCACACTCCAGTGCACGCCAACCAAGGTCATGGGAAGTTGCTTTTGAAGACATCTTCGGCACAAATTTGAAGAGCTCCTAACGTTCATTACGCCACGGTATACGCCTGCATAACGGGTGTAGAGACATGGCGGGTGGTGGAGGAATAAGCAAGTTTCCAAAATTAACTAGTAGGTAGTTATTACAAGAAATGCTTATCAAATTGTGTTAATTTTGGCTTTTGTGTTATAAATCAATGGTCATATTACTAACCGACTTCCGGATCGCTCCAAATTTTAGTTTTAATTAGATAGAATCACCGTAGCGTAATAATTGGTAAAGCACACTGGCGTGATTCCAGTGGTTACAGGTTCAAGCCCTGTCTGTCAAAATGATTTTTGATGAGATGTTTTCAAATTATGTATGTTCAATAATATATAAAATGATACATTCTCAAATCTTATAAATTATTCGTTGAATAAAAGAAATTGTTTATTATTTGTTTGCGCCCGCAACACCCCCGCTTGGTGCAATCCTATTTGTAACTAAGAGCTGAGAGAGTATCAAATAAGCGTATCTGATTAGCAATACAAACAACCTTCGGTTATCAAAATGTAATGAATACTTGTTCAAATTGCACTGTTAGCCTGCAGGTGTCGGGTAACAGGAGTCAATTACCCCAAAAGAGATTAATGGTGACTTTTAAATAGACAAACAATACTTTATAGTAAAAAAATACAAAATAACCGAAAGTTCAGTAATGTTAATATAATATTTAGTATCATTTAACACAACTCGATTTTCTGATATTAGGTCCTGTGACTTTATAAAGGGTGTTTTTTTTAGAGGTATAGAACTTTGAAATGGAATAAAACAAAGATGACTTTTTATATTGACATGAAATTTATTTTATTCGAAAGATGCTCTTCTGGCATTATAATTTAAATATGACTTCTGGCATATGACCGCCACGGCTGGCTCGGACGTAGTCTAATCTGGAGGTCCAATTTTCGATGACTTTTTCCAACATTTGTGGCCGTATATCGGCAATAACGCGGCGAATGTTGTCCTCCAAGTGGTCAATCGTTTCGGGCTTATCGACGTAGACTAGCGATTTTACATATCCCCACAGAAAATAGTCAAGCGGCGTTAAATCGCACGATCTTGGAGGCCAATTCACGGGTCCGAAACGTGAAACTATGCGGTTACCAAACGTTTCCTGCAATAAATCAATTGTGGCACAAGCTGTGTGACATGTTGCGCCGTCTTGTTAAAACCACAGCTCCTGCACATCATGGTTGTTCAATTGATGAACGAAAAAGTCAGTAATCATGGCTCTATAGCGGTCACCATTGACTGTAACGTTCTGGCCAGCATCGTTTTTAAAGAAGTACGGACTAATTATTCCACCAGCCCATAAAGCACACCAAACAGTCAATTTTTCTGGATGTAACGGTGTCTCAACATACACTTGAGGATTATCATCACTCCAAATATGGCAGTTTTGTTTATTGACGTATCCATTCAACCAAAAGTGAGCTTCATCGCTAAACAAAATTCGCTTGTGAAAATCGAGATCAACGGCAATCTTGTTTTAAAATAAAATTTCACAATTTGGAAGCGTTGTTCAGGCGTCAGTCTATTCATGTTGAAATGCCAAACCAAACTAAACATAAATCACTTAACAGCTGACAAAATGGCCGCCAATTAAAAAAGTGCTGCCAGCTTAAAGTTCTATACCTCTAAAAAAAACACCCAGTACTATGAAAAACTATAAACATTAAAATAACACTCATAGTATATTACGTTGTTCTTTATTTAAAAAAACATAGCACGTCGCGTTTTCCACTAAATAATTTACAATTTTAATTTTGCTGATACGTATTTTAGTAATATGCAAATTCGCTAATTAAAATATCCGTTTATTACATTCCGTAAAGTGCATCGCGGTTGAAAAAATGTAATCTCGCGCCATTTTTAATTCGGGACACAACCGGTTGGATTTTTTTTTTCACTCACCGGTTCCAACGTTACGCAATAGGTCGCGATGTGTTTTTCACGTGAAATTTTCCCGCGGTCAGTTTTCACATCCGCTTTTTTTAAACTCTCTCGATTCAATGAAACTATTTTAATTGATTTTTTGTGTTAAAACACGTGCGTCGAATCACCGATGTAAATTAAGTTTTAGAATGGAAATAGCTGAATATTGGAAAAAAATATAGTTTTTACCACAACAATTTATAAGAAATATTATATAGACCAAAAGCGTTAAATAAAAATTATATTACTTCTATTAAGTGATGATATGAAAGTCTCCTCAAGCTCCTTCTTCATTGCCTATATCTTTCTATTTACCTACTTTCGGCAAGATTGACGATGAGGGGTACATAATATGTTATATTATAGCACTTTCGGCAAGCTTGACAATGAGGGGTACATATAGGAGAACTATAGGAGAAACTGAATGAGCTCAACGATTCATTAGAGTTTAAGGTGACTCTGCAGTGGTCTAGTGTCCCTTGGGTCAGTACCACTGTATAACTATAATATTAGTCCAGATTTCCGCATTATGAGGAACATGTCTGAATTCCATAATTTGTTATTCCCGGCGCACGGTGTTACCCGAGTCTTGACTTCTCAGAATATTAGGCCAGGTAAAATGTTTTCTTATACACCTTATCATTTTAATTTATAGTATATTCTAAAACAGTTTACCTTCAGGATGCCCAATATCTATAAATCCAACTCATCACTATTTCTCAATCCTGTACGAGGTCGACCAGGTTATTGTTTGCCTTTCGGATTCCCAAATATCAGTTTCTTTATCATGTGTGACTCATTAATCTTGTGTACATGGCCCAGCTATCTAACGCGGTAAATCTATTTGATTAACTGTAAGTTGTGTGGAGCTCCATACAGAGCGAATAGCTCGTAATTGTATCGTCGTCTCCACCCATGGGTGGTTTCAAAGATACAACCCAGCATGCTCCGCTCAAATGAGCCCAACACTCTTCCAATGCTTTTGATCATGCACCAAGTCTTCGAGCCATACATCACAAGTGGTCTTATTAGTGTTTTGTACAAGATGCATTTCAAGTGTCGACTCAATATCCTGAAAAAATGTAACATGTTCATTAGACCGAAGCGACATTATTTGTTACCTGGCACAATTCTTCTTTTATTTTAGATTTTTAGGCAACCTTACTGTTAATAGAGGACTCCAGCTATGAAATTCTTGACCCTTTCAAAAGCGCTGATGTGCACCCTGCAAGTTTCAAAAGGTCTATCCGGCCCTCTTGATACAACCATATTTATTTGGTTTCCTTCCCATTAACAGCAAATCCATGGCGTTTTTTACAAGTCTACAAACATTTCTCTGATAGTATTTTCATTAATTTCAATAATATTATCTAATTATAAGCAACTCCTTCTTATTAGACCGTCAGAAGCCGGTTTAGACATAATCCCTAAAGTGGGGTAAATTTAGCGGATGTTATACCAGAGAAAATTACCAGGTGGCTGTGCCACCTGTGAAATGGATTTGTTCTGAAACAAGATTAATATAGTAATGTTTATTACTTTCTATAAACTTGATATGCTCGTATTCATCAAACTATTATTGGATATTTCTGCCGTTTTTTCACGATCCGATTAAAATAAATTATTCCGTTATTGACATGTCAGTTTTTTTTCAAATTTAGTTTTTGCGTTTACGTGTATTTCTCTCATCTTTCCCCTTTTAATACGCCTCGCATGCGTAACAGACATACATACTGATAAATCAATGTATTATATCGTCACCTTATAACTAGATAACACTCATTTGATCATTGTTGAGAAATGAAATTTAAATTTTACTTGATTGAACATAAATTCAGGTTATTTATTATTATTATTTAAAATAAAAATGGAAATAATTGTGCTTGTCTAATTGGGAATAATTAAATTAATAATGTTCAATTGTATGAAAAATATATATTATTTAATTTATTTAATGCATTTATTGTTTGAAAGTTATCTAATATTTTCAAACATTAAATTAATACAGTTCCCATTAACTTCTGACGTAATTTATTTTATCATTTTGTAGAGAAGGAAATGTAGAATCATATTCAATAACTATCTCAAAAACACTGAAAATCAAGTTACTATATATTATAGTATATATATATTAAGTTACTATATATTATAATGTAATTTTAATACTTACAAAAGTATTTTAATGCAAATAAGTATTCTATAAACTAGGTACGTAAGTATTTTGATTTATCCACAGCACCATCATTACGACTACCGTGGTCTTCGTACAGAGTAAACACTTGGTTCTGCCGCAGTGGATGTGCCGGGTTTAGTTTTAAACATCTTAAATAGTTTCTACGCGCGTATAATTAAGACCCTACTTAGGCCGTGAGATTACCCAAAGTAAGCGGATAATACCGCCTATCTCAATTAGGGCCTCGGACCATAAATGAAATTCATCATCATCGCAATATCTCGAAAGGTCAACCATTTTGACATCGTATACTTAATCATATTATTATACGTACTAATACGCTCTGTCAGAATGGATTCGGGTGCGTTCATTCAACGGGGTAGGGTGGCTTTGTTACTTTCACAAAAGCTCGTATATAAATTCCTGAACTTTTGATTACTGTCTAGTTTTAGGAAGCTTTAGCAAATAGAATTATAGAATTTAATTTTATTGAATATGAAAATTGTTATGTCAAATTCGAAAAAATATAAACAATAATAATTATTATTTGGACGTACTTCTGTAAACAAGATAATCTCACAACTGTGATTCCATTCTGAAAAATTTAAATATTTGAAATAGAACACGTATGATTATTTAATTTAAATATCTGACGGGATAAAAATGTTATATAATTAAATTAACTACTATTCAACTATTGAATTTTATTAGAATGTCACGTGTTTATAGGATCTTGTTTGCAGAGATTTCAATTTTATTTTATTTTTTAAATATATTGTGGACATTACAAATTATAAGTTTAAGACGTTCACAACATGACACGAAACATTATTATAAAAGAAGAAAAGTATTAAAAATGAAAATATAGAAAGAGAACATAATATAAATACAAAAGCAGTGAAAATACAATTATAAGAGAATTAGAAGTTAAAATAAGTACACAGAGTTTGCTAAGAGACCCTATTTTAAGAATTTATAAAAATGCGTCCACCTAAACTCACCTTCAAGCAAGTGGAATATATCAACACCCGAAGCAATTTGGTTGATCATAGTTATCGCCCTCCCAATTGGCATTATCAGTGGCAAGATGGTTTACCTTGGGAGAATAAACAACTGATGCTCCCTATTTCTAAGATAGTTATCAGGGACACACAGCGTCGCAATATGATTGGTTTCCCGAATATCCGTTTTTGTCGAAATCGACCTCTTAATGCAGAATGTTTTTTTGTATCTAATTGGACGAGAACCATCCCTTTCTTTAAATTACTTTGTAATGGTAATGAATACATCATTCAATAACTACTTACTTACTACTAACTTACATAAAAAATAACAATTTAAATATCTCCATGTATTTAATACTTTGGACGCGGAAGACGCACACGGTGCGTAATGACCAGGCGGCTGATCGATGTAATTAACGTGCATTTTAAAGGGGGCAATTAAAATCTCATTATCTATTCAGCAGCGAAAGCGTTAAATATAGGATTATGAAATTTGTTTTTCGTCTCCTGAACATTTGGTCTATTCGGGAAGCCAATCCTATAGCGACGACAGGTCAACACAGCAGTTCTCATTTATACCTCGTATAAGTCGAAAAAAATACATAACTACATAAAGATCTCTTCTAAATTGCAGACTGCAGTATGTAAACATACTAAGATACGTCAGCGTGGCAGGTTTCACTGACTTCCATATTTATCCAGCATACAACTTATAGCTTCCCGTCGCTTAAGCTGTGAACTCTACATAATTCCGGGTAAATTACCCATGCCCTGAAACTCCGCGATTTGAATTTAATTAAAGTCATGATGACCTGGCCTGCAGTTATAATGGTGGGTACTCACCTAAGAGCTATTGCGATCTGTCGCATCCACAAATGGTTGTCAAATTCACGTGGCCTAACGATCATAATTATTAAGATTATTACATAGTTTCCGCCTGTGTCTTGTCTAAAGCAAATATTGGATGCCTCAGATGGTTGCACTGGTTCATGATTACCACATGCTTTTCATTGACACCGTCCTTCATATCGTAGAACAGCGATTTCCAAACTGGGAGGCGCGGAGTGTTGCGAAGAGATGCGCAAAATGTTTCACACAATTAATGTAGCCACAAGTTTGCAGTTTGCAAAAGCTTATTTTATAAAACGGCCGCTAGATATAAACTACATAAAACAGTCCTATAAAAGGTTCTTTGCAAACCTGTCTGAAAATATGGAGACTAATTTTATAATACCTCACTTCTATAGTATATTGTGAAGCGCGCTGGCTATCTTGAATCTCTATTTAAAATGAAATAAACGGGTCAAATCATAATGTTGAAATTTGAGGCAAATTTGTTTAGGAACGATAATTTTGTTGTTAAACTTGTCTATTTGGTTGAAATTAAAAAAAATGAGTGACTAATTCAATGCAAGGACCACTAATGCATTCACTGATTTAAAAAGACGAAGTGAAGGCAGTCATAAAATATTGGAGCTTTGGAAATCGAAATTACAAAAAAATAAGTTCGCCATGTTTCCATTTTTGAATGATTTGTGCGCCAGATACATTGAAGCAAACAAAAATCTATTTACTGAGTTATTGGTTAGTTTGCTAATGCACTTTTCAAGTTATTTTATTAATAGTAAAAAAAAAGTCGCCTGTGTGCTGCTTTGTTTCGGGGCTATTAAATATTTTAAATATGTGGTTATGCGTTGCAATTTGATATGATACCTATACGATGATTATTGATATACTTAAATGAAAATTTTTGATATATGATAATATTATTTAAAAAGGTGATTTTTTAAAAGGGAGGCATAGTAACATAAAGTTTGGAAACCACTGTCGTAGAATGTCGAGATGAAAAGGCTCTTCGACAACTAAAACATCCGGGTCACAACCCTAAATCATGAGGTCCATATTATGAAGAAGTAGGTAATATTCCATTCTCATAAATAATGTGTATTTTTTTGTTCTAGGGAACCAAACCCCCCCCCCCTCCTTTTGTGCATAGTAATTATATCTTTAATTTATCGGCAATACCTACCATATCGATCCGATACTTACAGTACTACAGTAATAACCCTTATGTTATTGAAATGGCGTATATCAAAAAAATACTACCTTATTCTTGGGTCAATAATTATTATACAGCAAACATTATTTGTAGAATGTTTATCAGATTTCAACAGTCAAAGATATAGCTTATAATTAGTATCTTTAGAATTATCTTCAAATGTGTTAATCGTGCCCATTTTTTGAATAATAAAATGCCTAATTCTTGTCAAATTTGGGATAACAATGATTATAAAATATAATTTTTAACGTAAATATGTCACTATATAATGTTAAGATTAATAATTTTACTAATGGTTTTGCAAATGCGTTTAAAAATAATAAATTTAAAAAATCTTAACACCACTGCACATGGATGTACTGAAATATGACTATATTCTAAAACATTAGAGCGAGAGGTTTAAAAGAATACTATTTTATGTAATAAAAATATTTTATGCAGTCATCCAATGTTTAAAATACATATTAAGGATAATAAGGATTCAAAATTATAGAAATATATTATCTACAATGTTTAAGGAATGTCCAGGGTTATGCTCTAAAAATACCATAAAAACTCTATTTTGACCTACGCTGAGCATGTGGGCCCTTAATGAATGGATGAACGATTTATAACGTAGAATTTCTATAACAGTTGATAGTGTTGTGCATAAAATGGCTAACGGAACGCAGTTATCGAGGTCAGTTTATCCCCACCAACCTTGTTGACCTTCCAATGGCTCCACCGATTTAAGCCTGATATTTACCGTCAGGGAATTTCTTTGGCTACACATTAGCAAAACTTTTGTTCGCTATATTTGTGTCTAAAAAAATATTAAAGACTTTCTTGGAGATCATAACGAAGTGGTTGATAACCGTAATCTGCCTTAAACGTAAAGATAAGTCTTTTAAAATGTAAATTATTAATAAAAATAATCAAGCAGCTTGGTTAAAGTACAATAATTAATCTGGTGTTTAAATATCATTTAGCTGGTCTAAGTATTAAAATGATGAATAAAACTAAGTGCCAACTCAATAACGTAATAATAAGCTATGTTTAAAATTAATTTCCCAGGAAAATATTGTTACAACTAATCAACTATTAATGTGGGTAAGTTACGCCATACCAGGATAGGCGTGCATTTGTATCTGTTTTATAACCAAATGTTGTCTTTTACTTAAGTTAACTTCTTGAAACTTACTTCTCAGGTGTGTAATGTTCTCCAGGCAGTTAGTTAGAAGTTGAACAGCGCTCCACTTATGGAACCCAGAGTTTATCAGATGTTTTAAACCGTAGATTATAATTAATTAAAATATTTTATATTATTTTACATTATATAATCAATAAACAAAAATTTGCTAAATCGAGCTTAGCAGTATTAAAAAGCACATGATAATTCACTACTCAGGATGAAGAGTATTGAAGATAAAAATTCATGAGCATATTAGGAATCACAATTATTATATAATTTATAATTAAGTTCACAATACTATTTTTATAAAAAAACTACCTCAACAATTTCGGTGGTTGGTGGATTGAATAAAAGACATTGTTTGGCAAACATTATTTTTAATGTTTCCACTAATATTACTCACAAAACTAGGGATTGCAATACCAAATGAAAATACCAATAACGGTATTTCGGTATTTTCTACTGAATACCGGTATAAATAACGGTATTCGTAAAATAATTGAAAAAAAATTGTATCTACCAATAAATAATATTATGTAAAAATATCTTTAATATATTAATATTTTACAGCATGTTTCATTGCTGGTCACTAAGGACGATGAAGAGCCATGGAAGTAAACCAAATATCGCGTAACACGACAAAAAATTACAGTCCCGTTTTTATGTTAATAAATTATTACATTTTGTTTCCACTGTCAATACCGAATATATCGGTATTGTCTGATTTTTAAAACCACTGTTTCGGTATCGAAGAATAATGGGATACCGGTTAGGAAATATCGGTATTGCAATCCCTACTCGTAACTCTACGGTTTTCATGGTACCCAGTTGCATTACGGATGTGATGTTTCATGATGCTGCATATCGTGCAATTAACCCATTTGATGAAACCGTAAAGGTTCATTTTTTTATAATATAATATTTATTGGGGTGTTAAATAGGTTGTATTCATAATTGTTTTTATCATTTACCTTAAATATTTACATTATAACATACTTTCTCTTATATTTTATTGTTATATTGGTTGTTATTTGTGTAGTTGTCATACCACTTAGCATTACAGGTGTGATACACTTCGATATTCATGTTTTGTTTTCAAAACAAATCGGAGTAGCGGAAGTGATTGTTTTGCGATCGATTTCCTCAATCATAACCTAGATCAACAGTGTTTATTAGGACTTATTTATATTATTATATTGTAATGTATTGATTTTATTTATATAAATAGCGATGACGATTCATAACTCATTACTACTCTACTCGAGTCCAGTCACTGGACTCAGTCACTTGATCATAGTCTCACAGACACTCATCATTCGAAATTCGTTTGTCGAGCACAGACTTCTGTACTCGTAACCCGATCATCATCACAACCAGATCGCGGCTCGGTCTGAGCACCTGGCTCACCGCTATACTCTCTACCGTTCTCTTACTAAGACTATTTTACTCTACATATGGTAATAAACATCTATATACATCTCCACTACCGCTGCTTTTATCATCTAACACCTCCACCTCTCGAAATCCAAATTTGTAATGAATTGTCATTTTTATATTTCGTATATATTATATATTATAGTGCATTGGACAATCGCTGTATTAAATTAATCTGCTTTTAATTTATAATATTATATACCCAACAGGTGAATATATTTTAAGGCCCTGAAAGTAGTTGCTACTTAGGTGCTCGTCCCAGAATGCATTGGCTGAAATAACGCCTGGGGCTAGTTCACAATTAGCCACGCTAATGAGCTTCGCGTAAAAAGTTTGCGGGGGCGTGTGTTTGGCTACTGATCGGCTTTTCTGCCAGTTTAACGCCAGAGGAAATGCACCTCTCCTACACTAGTACAGTAATACATAATTAAGTAGAAAGATGAGTATACTGATACATAATTAAGTATAATGTTGCCTTTATAATTAATTCATTAAATAAAAAAGCAAACATAATTGATTAAGTGGCAATATGGTAAGAACTGAAACAATAGGGACGTAAATAAACTGATACATAATATAAATATGTAAAAGCTTATTGAAAATTCAAAAAATCACTTTTTCGCATAACAAATGTTCAACGAATACAGCAAATGGTCTTTTTAAAGATAGATATTATATTTCTGTGAATAACAGCTATTTTTAATTTTCAGATTACCTAGTTATCAAGTATTGGGATGCGGCCCGCCTTCTCGAAATTTAATCAGGTCACATTTCTTAATGTACAAGATTTTGTTACAATCTTACAGCTAAAATTGACATACAGAAACATATTATAATAACATTAAATTTAATACTTTTAAATTTATTTACAGTTAACTCATGGTTATGACACTACTAGAAACCGGTTCAGGTCTAGTACCTGAAGAGGGTTACATTATTGGAAGTCAATACATTTTTAGTATTCTGGAAGTATTATCAGGTAAGCCTACATTTAAAACGTCCTTATTCTTTTATAATTAATTCGTAAATTAATTTATAGAAACAAAATAGTTGCATAATAGTAAAATAATAAATGTATTTGTATAGCCTATCTATTATGTGTATTTTGTACAATGTGTTTAAAAATATAGATGCACAGGACACATCTCTCAAAGAACAGATTATCGGTGGTTAAATTACACCATGTAGAGTAGTCACAAAGTGGGTCTGCCATTAATTAGCGGATTTAGGGCAGCGGTGATCTGGTTCAGTGATTAATTTTAGAACCATAAAATAATATATAAGTAATACCTACTGATATAAAAATATAAATTCAGTTTTTTTTGTATAACTTTCCTTTTGAATGAAACAAAGTACTAATCAGTTTACCTAGTAAATATATCAATGTATCTCTTTCCTAATCACACCCTTATTACAATACATAATAAATTTATGATAATATGTGGTATATTTTTGTATATACATAATATCCGTTTGAGTGGTTATGTTATGAAGTTTTTCAATTATAGTTGAAGATAATTATGTTATTATGTAATATACGGCTTATTATGTTGTGGGTCCCAGGTTTGAATCCTGGGTCTGGCAACTACACATTTATTGTTTTTCAATGTGTGTTTGGAGACAGAGTATGGACCTAATAAGTTGAGCAAGTGACTGGAATCCATTTCTCGTAAAAACAAAAAATTCTTAATACAAACCTCTACTCTGTGGAGGCCTATGCGATTTTCTTAGGAATGGACGTGGTAAAAAAAAAACTTAATTTGTGAGAAATACGAATCATTTTATAATTTTATTATACTTTAATAAATGTATTGGTACTTTGAAATGTTTCTAAACTCTTTTAAATCTTTAGACGAATAGATTGCGTCATCTGCGTCACAAAAAATTATCACTTCTGCTATTGCTATGAGCTCTGAACGGATTTAGGCTGCATGTCACTAGAATAACTAAATGGAAAAAAAATGTAAAGTAAAAGTTGAAATTTAATAACGAACTACAAAATCCGTAGTTGCAAAAACTGATACTTCTATGTTACTATTCTGGATTATGGGGCTGTGATAGAGTATACTTATTTAATTCCAAGTTATTTTATATCCAAAATAGCTTCATGGAATTCAAAAATTTTTTCACTCACAGCTACATACAGATTTTGGGCTAAAATTAATAAACTTATCGTTTTCTTAATATCGTGGGGTTGCTGCAAAAAGTTGGTAAGTCAATAATTTAACTATTTAGAGTTAACAATGGATTTTGTTTCGATTTATAAATAAGTTTATATTAGTATATATTTTTTGTATTTGTAACTTAAATAATATTTTTAATGCTAAGATACTAATTTGTTTGGTTTGTAAGATACCCTCTTCGGGTGAAGGCCTCCTTCAAAGAAAGATATCCCACTGGTCTCTACTACACTATTTGTAGCCGAATTGGGCTCGCTGTTTTTGTGATGTAGTCTTGTCATCTCGCACGGGTCTTCCTCTGACTATTATAAACGTTACATAGCACTGTTTAATATATAAACATTATTTATTAGTATTATATACAAAATAAAAATCTTAATATATATATTATGTATTATACAAAAATATAAAAATAATAATAATTGATATTATATAAACTAGATAATAAGTAGATAATACAATCATAGATAGATAGATAGATAGATATATATATATATTTATATACATAATAGATATAATCATAGGTTATATATACATTAGATATAGTCAATTCACTGCCATTTACTTTTATTGTTTGTAAGAAATAAAAAGGCTTTTTTATTTATTTTCTTTATAAAAATAAGAGTATGGTAGAAAAAAAATCATTGTCATCCGTTATATAGAACATGCACATAAAGTAAATAAAATAAATTAACATTATGCCTGATTTTAGAGAGCAAGTCAAACTTTAAATTACAATGAATCCATAACATGATTTCTAGACTTACCAACTTTTGGTAGTAACAGATAGAATGATAAAAATTTTTGTCTCCACCCATGAATGGATTTAAAGATACTACGAAGCATGCTCCTCTAAAAAGAGCCAAAAACTCTTTCCATGCTTTTGTAGTATGAGTGATATAAATTTGCCGAAGAGCGTTGAAAAACACTATCTTTTAAAAGGGGCGGTGTTTAATTTTTTTTGTTTTGAAAAACTATGATCTAGTGGTAAAATGAAGTTTAAAAACAATAAGAGTAGACATAGAAACTATAGACCTTTATCCAGTGTTGGTTAGCGAGTGGCTGAGATCATGATGTTGATATTAGTTAGTAGAAAATTTAATTTGTCGTAATTTAAAATTATAATACAAATTATAATATAATATTATAATATATCATTTTGCTAAGTGGATTGCTATTATAGCATATAGTGAAACGAAAAAGATTTTCGTCAAATGCGGCGACCTTTTAGCGTTGCATTCATTTGGTGAGAAAAAACGTGCACACGAAGCATTCCTACGAGCACTCAGGAAAATTGAGAAAATTCATCTCTATAACACACCAATATATTAGTTTTTTTCTGTATAAAATAATGCAAACCCTAAGAGAAAATACTGTAATATTTTCCATAATTTTGTTCGATAAAAATTGATTATTTTTACGAACAAAATATTTTCAATTTTGGAACGTTGTACGTAATACTGATGTCCGTATTGAACATTTAAAATATATATCGTTACCTACCTGGAAAAGCTAAGAAAAAAATAATAGAAAAAATAAGTCGGTGGGTCAGTAATTAAGTACAATATACGAAATAAGTAGTTAGAATCCTACTCAGTTAAAAAAAATTGAGATAGACTTTTCCATATTATTAAGTATAGGTATATTATTTTTTTCAATATTAAATATACATAAGGTTTAAGAAGTGTTAAAATCTTTGTTATAAAAAAATACAACAAATAGAAAAGATTCTAGAAAAAAAAAAGTTGAACAGAGTGGGACTCGAACTCACGTCTTTCACTTTCCGGGTGAGTGCTTTCGCCTCTAAGCTATCGATCTATCTATGATTCATGCGATTTTTTTCTTTATTTATGTTTATACTATTATTTACCCATGGTGGCCGCGCGGCTTAAGAGTTGGACTATCACGCCGTGGGTGTCAGGTTCGAATCCTGGGTCTGGCAAGTACACATATTGTTTTTCAATTTGTGTGTGAGTCAGGGTATGAACCTAATAGGTTGAGCAAGTGGTTTCTCATAAAAACAAAATTTGTTAATACAAACCTCTACTCTGTGGAGGCCCATATGATCCAATTAGGATCGGATATGGTCGAAAAAATAAAATCTTACATTATTAAAAAATAGTATAATTAGTTTTCAATAAAGCCATTTCTAATAAAAAAAATCATATGTAGAAAGTCCACAGTGTTGTATATTCTGAGATATATTTACCAGGGCTACAATGAGATTGTAGAAAAAAATAATTGCGCGTCCGTTCGCTGACGCCAAAGAGACCCAGTGTTGCCACTAAGTAAAAATTATGGCTATCGCCATGAAGTGTGTACTAGTTCCCCAATAAATTATTCTTTGGAACCTCACTTCATGACAAATCGTAAAAAAAGTATTTTATACGTATCAATAAGAATATTTTCATTACAAATCACAAAAGTGTGAATACCAGTAGACAAAACGGTAAACCAATTCACCCTAGTTGTATCTATGTTGCATTCGAATATTATTTTTGGAACAAGTCGGTTATGGGGAATACAGCGGCAAACATATATTGTTTTTAATATTAATAACCATGCCCTTGCTTTTTCGTACAAGGTAGTTGGGTGGGTTAGTTGCATTTATGTGGGGCTAATTAGGTTTTTCCATTTATATCTTTAATTTTCTTTATGGCCAGGATTAAATATTTTGTGTAGTGTTCTTGTGTTGTTCTATTGCTTAGTACTTCGTGAGGCTTTTGGAGTTTAATTTAATGATTATGCTGTCTACGTCAAGTCCTGAGAGTCCATTGCTCCCTTTCTAGTATAGGGCAGCCGTTGATGACATCCCACACAGTTTGAGATGTGTTGCCGTCACATGGACAACAGTCATCATCCCTCAATTTAAATCTTTTTAGATAAGCTCGCACCGCTCCGTAGCCTGTTAGTATCTGTGTGAGTTCGTGTGATATTTTTATGTTACTAGCAAGAGTGATAGCAGAGTTTATGTTTGGAATAAATTTCTGCGTTATTGATCCTGTGGCGGATGTTGTGTATCTGTGGTTCCATAGCTCTATTGTGTCTTCGTTAAGTTTTTGTGTAGAAGTGTGTGTATTTTGAAGGTCTTTTATCTGTTGTGGCTTATTTAGCGTATTTATCAGCATCCTCGTTTCCAGCTATCCCTGTGTGACTTTTTATCCAGAAGAATCTAGGGTTTGTTCA
This sequence comes from Rhyacophila brunnea, assembly GCF_057557595.1. Classification (NCBI taxonomy): domain Eukaryota; kingdom Metazoa; phylum Arthropoda; class Insecta; order Trichoptera; family Rhyacophilidae; genus Rhyacophila; species Rhyacophila brunnea. The sequence continues at coordinate 33,272,662 of NW_028232806.1, read as the reverse complement.
TATCATTCGAAGCTGTGTTGATAGTGATAAAATGTCTCTTACTAGTGGGCGTGTGGATGATGGGTTTTGGTGAGCTACCAGACTGTATTGGCTATCTGAGAATATGTTAACATAGTTGTATCTGTGGAACTTCTCTTTTCAGTGCCCACTCGAGAGATTCTCTGATAGCCAATATTTCTGCTTGGAAAACAGTGCACATTTTGAAAATCGCCGATATACTGGATTATTTGTTAAGTTGGGTTAGTTTAGATTAAGTTAAGTGAGGTTAGGTTAGGTTAGGTTAACTTAATAAGTAATCAAGTATATCGGTGATTTTCAAAATGTGTTTGCCGCTGTATTCCCTATAACCGACTTGTACCTTATTTTTATAGCTTTTCTACAGAACACATTTTTTTTCTAAAATCATAATTACGTTCCATAATCATATTATGTACATCGTGTGAATATTTATTCGGTTAATTGTAGTTATGAGTAGTTACATAGCAATCAATTACTTAGGTATGAACTAATTAATCTTGTTCGTGATGTAAGCCAACAACACGGTGCTTATACATCAAAGTTTATTGAAATTATCGGTTTCCTACATTTTCAATCTGGCATCGTTAAATTTTCATTGTCCCGGTCAGCGATGGGGAAACTTTTACGTCGCGTTCGCATTTGTGGATGTAAAAGTTCCGGCATACATACGTAGTTATTGAGAAGTTAGGTTAGAGAGCCAATTATTTCCCGCAAAGTTTACATCGCGGTATATTTTTACTCGTAACAATGAAAAAAGGTCATTTACATCGAATATTTAACCATGGTTTTTTCGTACGGGAAAATAAAAATAAAAATATTTTCCAATTTCAAAATTCATAAAACACAAATAGGGTAAGTTTAAGGATATGAAGTTAGAAAAAACTAATTCAACACTAATTGACGATTTGAAGATTAATGGCAACCAAGTTGAGCAAATCGAGTGCAGACTTAAATAGGTACACAATTATTAGTTGTTCTAACTGTTTGGTATATTTAAAATCATTTTTATATGTTTAAAGTCAAATATATTTATTTGACATATAGTGAACATAACAAAATACATAATAAAGTCGTTCACAACATAACATAAAATAATTACAAGATAAAAATAACTTTTTATATACAACGTTTTTAAATTTTCTGTTGAATTATTATGCTCAATATGCTCAAACTTGTACTTGATATGAAGTAAATAAAAAACAAACAAATATAGAATACTGAAATGTCATAGTAACGCACGTATATATTAATAATGTAGTTGTTAGGACCACCCCCTTAGCAACCAATAATAGTCTTTTACTTTTTACGGATTTTTCTGAAATAACTTTCCATACAAAACAGAATTAACTGAAAATGAATTCAAATCTGCTTAAAGATGGCTAAAAGTATTAAAAGAATGCATTAGCATCGTGTTCTGATATATTCTAAAAGTTTCAAATGTCTAGCTAGTCAGGAAGTTAGTTAACAATCGATTGCAAGATTTGTACTGGATATATGAGCAAAAATTAAATAAAAGACAGGAATTACCTTATAAGATGAGTGAAAAGTACATGTAAGTATACATAGTCGATTAAGTAGGTAGATCGAATTATAAATTATAAGTTATTTGAACTTAGCTTGGCAGCAAGTCCACCGTGGCCAGTCAAGAATTAACTTAAACCGGCTATCTCCAATCGCCATTGGAAAGAACAAATATATCAGCCTGTCCTTGATGGAGGTCTCCCATCTTAGTCTCCCAGATTTTGGACGCTGTATCCAGCATCCATCCAGAAATACTGCAAACAGGTCACCACATTGCATTTAAAGTTACGCAATGACTAACACTACCAACGGCATTATCCATTTAGTACTGTAGCCCGACGTTAGATGGCATTGTAATAAAGACTATGAGGGTAGGGATTGCAATACCGAATGAAAATGTCAATATCGGTATTTCTTATTGAATACCGGTATTTCTTAAACATTAAAAAAACAAAAGTAGGCGATTATCAATAAATATAGCTAAATATTATTTTATAGCAAAAACCATCATACCTACATTTACTATGTTGACATTTAAAAATATGTATTGATCATAATTGTAGAACTAGTGATTTTTTACAAATAATTTGAATACATTGATGATTTTAACTAAAGCCCTCAAAAGTTCATCAAGTGCAAATAAGCCCCGGCTGCAGAAAAAGCGTCCTAAATTCAACGCTTGTATAGTCATCAATAATTGTAGAATAATTGAACATTTTTGTCAAGAATGTTACGGACGGATTTCGAAATAATATTATGGTAATTCATCGCGACAATTACTTATATAAATTTATTATATTTGATGAAATTTGTTTTATTAGTTTTTCACCTCTGTTGTATTCACTCCATATATTTGCATTTTAGCAACACATAACTTATAATTCATTTTCAAAAACATAAACGAGTGTGCTTGAAGATTCCGGTATTTTGGATTTTTAAAACAGGTATTTCGGTATTGGGAATACCGATTTTGAAATACTGGCATTGCAATCCCTATATGAGGGTATAACAGTATTATTTACTATTATTTATTAGTAAGTAAAAAGTTTATTCGCTGTTAAAACAGAGATTAGTAATTAGTAGTAAGAGAGATAAAAAACATCGAAAACAAATGAAATTATTTGTTATGTAGGTTCTAATTTATATGTAAAATACTATTAATTTGAAATCATACAGAAAGCTTTGCTCTTTCTTAAGAGAATAATATAGTTATTTTAAAATATGTTTATAATCAACAAATATCTGTTGGACATAAAGTTCTGTAATATATACTATTTTAGCAATAAGCCACACTAAAACTTGGCATTAAATGTAAAAAATGCTAACGTTATTACGCCTTGAAGCAACTTCACATGGCTGCGATTCTTTGTTTTGTTTTTCTTGGATCGTAACTATCAACATCATTATCAGTAAAAAGACGATTCAGTCGTAAAATAATAACGTCTAATTGAGCTCCACAATGTACGATATAAATCATAAACAAACGATCAAAATAAATAAAAAGCAGTAACAAAAGAATAATTATTTGCAACATTTGTTCGTAAATACTCGTCAATAAATGGTACTTGAATCTCTAATAGAATTTATCTTTCAACAATTTTGTCTTTTAATCCAGATATTATAATGGTTAATATAATTGGTTTAGAAATAACACAAACAGCTGTTGAGTAGCTTAAAAAATCCAAATATTTTCAACACGTTTTCCCTCTTCGATACTATCATGCATTATCGTCTTGTGTTCTAAATCTGAGTTATTCGAAATTTCAAAATCGTTGTCATAATGGTTTTAGTGTCAGAAGGGTGTAACTACAAAAACACAGTTTTGAGATAATCGAGAAAACAAATTATTTTTAAGTTTCAGCAGATATAAAGTAGAGAATATATAATTATATTGAGTATTGTGTTAGATATAAAATATATTATATGTAGTTAATAACAGTTTACTATAATTTATGTTATGTAAAAAGTTTAATATTATGGGAAAAAATTAAAGAATAAAATAAAATGGCACTCTTATATCCTTCAGACATTAACATAAATACCAAATGAGCCAATGAGAAATATTATGTGTATACATACAGTATTTATGTAATTCTTGATACTGTCATTGAATTTAATCGTCGCCTTCTATGTCACTTTCCACTGGAAAATCACCCGAAAAAGCTGGAACCAAGTTTTTATAAAATGTGGAATATGGCTCATGAATTTATTTAGAATTGCATAGCTCGATAAGATCTTTAAGCGTATGTGGCTTAATCCGCAGTGGCTTAAAATACATTGGTTTCAAATTCTAATGGATTAAACTTTTGTACTATTCTATTTAAGTTATTTTTTGCGACCCGGGTTGCGGGTAATAACCCACATAACAGATCTCTCACAGTCTGACAGCCAGTTAGTTTATTCTGATTAGCTCTGGCCCTTTTGATCATACAGGTCCTCTATTTTCAGTCATCAGATTAATTTCTAGTGTTGAGTGTTGTTTCTAGTTGTCAAATGTGATACCTACCTGAACTGAACTAATCCTTTGGCAAGTTTATCTGGTTATTTGGTCTAGCGAATTATCTTATCTTGTAAATATATTTTCGTGTACCGTTTGAAGTATTCTCTGTTATTGTTGATTAATCTCTGTGAAGTCGGAATAAATACTAAAACCGGAAGTGTTTCTATTTTATAACTATAACATACTAATTATAACTGGCGTCCTCATACTATTATAACTGGTTTCTATGTTATATAATAATATATAAATAAAAAACCCATCCTATAATATTAATTTACCTATTCACGAGGCGCCCCAGAGTATTTCTCACGCGTATGCATAATTTCAGTGCAAAATTCTTTACATATTAAATCCAAACAGATACCCTGTAATATCATATAAATAAAGAGAATGAAGCTTTTTTCTATCGAGATAGAACAAAATGTATACATATATTATTAAGATATTGTTTTCTACGAAGGCAATAAATTAAAGGCTTTGTAATAAGATACCGTACCAGACTATCATTTATGTATTTTTTTATTAAATGGACCATAAAAAAATATATGATATTACTTTGCGAAGTGAATATTTTAATATACTATTAAGCAATAAAATTCTTTTACAGAAACTTAGTGATTTCATAAATTATAGGCTATCATCTTCAATTGGTCATAATGTTATGATGAATATTCTTGAATAATTTACAAAAATAATGTAAGAGGTAAATCTGACCAAGAAAATATATTTTAGTATCTGTCGCATTTGTAATAATTTTGATTTAATAACAGGTAACTATCCATATTCAATTATTTAGGTATGGGATGTTACTGTGACAGACACACTCGTGGTACTGCATATTATATATTAGGTTTTCATCATTGTTGATAGAAAGCAAAACGTTTATCCTGATATCCAATTAATTGAAGGGTGGATTACAAAAATAAAATATGTCAGTTTTTTTCATATTTAATTGTTATATGTCATTTTGTTTTTAAAATGTTCTCTAGATGCTCGAATTTACAGTTGTTTCAAAAACAGCATATTATGAGATGAGTTAAATTATTGTGTTTCTTTAATTCCAGCAAAAAAACTTTGACGAAAGAGTTTCTACAAAAAAATACATAATATATTTATTTATTTAAAAAAGACACGTTGAGCTCATAACAAATTATTATTCAAGTAGTTCACAACATGACATTTAAAATAAAAAGTAAAAGTAAATCAACGAGAGAAAAAACAAGGTAGAGAAAAAAAACCAAGCAAAAAAATAATTTAATAGAAGAAAAAAACAACAATAATTAAAAAAAAAATACAAATTAAACAATAAAATAGAATATCTAAAAACAGAATGCATTATGCATCGCTAAAATTGTCTGCATTGATCAGCCGCACAGCCCTCCCTATTGGTGCCTGGTGAGCCTGATATGAGGAAACAGCTTACGGGTGCATAAAAATTTTAATTTACCAGAATATTGGGATTGGAAACTTTACTATGTGAGAGCAGGGAAAAATGCTTCAAGAGCAGAAGTGACCTACGTGCTTGAATAGATATTAATAATGTCAAATGATATCTGTCGATTACATATTTTTCTGATAGGTGCTTTAAAAGATCTATTATTTGTCATTGAAAAATAAGCACATATTATTATGTAGTATCCGTCAAATAATGTAATTCATAATTCGCAAGGAAGAGATTCAATGTCGTTTTTTTGCTCTCCTGTAAAATTATTCATTTCTGACTATTTTCTTTTTGTAATCCACCTTTTAATTTTTCCCTGTTGGGCTTCTAGACGTTTAACTATGGAGATTCTTAGTGGTAAACAAATCTGGCGAGTATCACCCGTGTGAGTATCCGAAGCAGCGTATTAGTACAGAAATTTAATGATGTAATGCAGCCTCTGTATTGGACTCTCTATTCAATCTGTAGTACTGTCAAAAGAAGAAGTATCATATTTTTATTATGAAAATTTTAATGTTTTACTTAAGATGTTAACACTATTCTAATGGATTTCAATTCAAATTCCATCAAATATCCTCGGTCGATAGTATTAATATGTTAACACTTCGGGCTTTGTCAGCGTTATTTCGACAACATAAGAATCAGCAAGTCATTTATTTAACTATCACACAATCGTCGCATCTATAATCAGCAAATATTTTAAGTGTGACATACATACTTCGATAGCTTCGACTACCTCGGGCTTGGTCATCGAAATGCCTCGAAGTTGCAACAATGCGGAGGTTAGCAGATTTTTATCAATTGGAAACTACACCAAAAATAACTCTCGCATTTTATCGAATATTTATGTATATGAGTAACCAGTCATAGTTGAGGAATTAACTCAGTCAGTTCCGTTATCTTAGTGTCATTGAGATCTCAGTCTCGGTATTCCACTGCACAGTACCCACTTCTACCTAGGATCGGACAAGCGCACTCTCTTGTCACAATTCGCCTTGAAGCATCCTCTCACCGTACCTGGGACTACAGCATCACTTCCACCGAGACTCCGACCACTAAGATTTCTCCTATGTCATTTACCTTTGTACCAACTATATATCGTTAAACAGCAATAAAACCTGGCTCCTCGATTCATCTGAGCAACCCCCAATCCGACTTTTATCTATACACCTGTCACCTCTAAGTGATTCATTCCTTTACAACGAGACTGCCAAAACACTATATTTATGTATTATACTTATACATGGCTTTATGGTTATTATCTTCTACTTTATGTGCTATTTTATAATTATTATTGAAAGTTAGTTGTTATTGATTTTTTTTCTAATATTGATTGACAGTTCTTGACTTAGCATCATCAAGTACGAGAAAATAAATAAGGTATTACGAGTAGCATAATTATTAACAAATCGTGTTAGTTAATAATAGATAGAGCTGTGTTTTTACTTTATTTTACTGTCAAAAAAAATAAAGGACCTGTTAATAAATGCTTAGAAGAATATTTTCAAAATAATATTCTTTTCAAGATTTTGCAAGATAAGAATAATTGTATATTATGTGTAAAGCAGTGATTCAATTTCTGCTAAGGTTATGTAACACATTGTGTATTATAAATATTATACCTATTTATACTTATAGTATACAACTGTAATTAAATCTCATAGCCTGTTTTTGATAAAAAGAAAAGAAATAATAAAACAATATTATGACCATAGTTGGATTATTTTATTTTGACGAATTAGGTTACGTATTATTTACTCAGTGTATCTATAAATCTTGAAGAGATGACAGCAAGTTGAAAGAAGACTGTGTTATGTGTACCTATTAATATCTAGAAAATTTACGCCCGTTTGAAGTTAAGCCGAAACCGTTACTGACTATTTTGAGCTAATATTTAAATTACTTTGTGTTTTTAATGATTCGGTACATATTTGACTTACTTTTATAATTTTATATTATAATCAAATATCTATCAATATTTTTGTCAAATGTTAGTAAGGCAAAGTATTGAGAAGGTCACACGACACCTCAGCTAGCGAGGACTATGTGTTAAAGAGAAAATGGGAAGGGGCAATGATAAGGACAAATGTGTCGCTAAATTTCAAAATCAGCCAAGTCCATAATAGATGAACATGAGAAAAACAACTTTTTGTTTTCTCAAATACGCAGTCACAAGGGTGAAAATTTATATTATTTGGAGTTTAGAATATTTAAAATTAATAAATTCCACATTTTGATAATGCAGAAATGTTAGAAAGCAGTAGTTCTTCAGCAATTCACAAACAAGTAAAAAATACCTAAAGGTGGAATTGTCTGATTTTGAAATGTAGCGACAATAAAACTTATCGCTCATCTAGTCACAGGGACAGGTGACTCGATCGTTTTAGCAGGTAATATTATATTGTTCTTTTTAAATAAAAACATCTATCTACCCCAACTTATTATTGATTTATATTATTAAAACGCATTTTTTTTTGTACTTCTTCCACTTTTTATTTAATAATTTGGACCGGTTTTGTCCGCCTCAAAGGTACATTTTCAACTGAATAATTAAACAGGTATTTACCACAACAAAATCATAGCGATACAAATAATCTACTTATATATAGCATTATCCGTCCAATAGTCTTATCTCTAACAATAAAATTAAAATTAGATATTATTTCTAACTAGGTACATCATTAAGGACACTAAAAAAATATTTTAAAATTATTAAATTAACACAAAACAAAAAATTAAACAAAAAGCATTTATTGTTGTCGAATGAAAAATATCATTATATTTTAAGAAAACTTAAATTAAACTGTATGGACTGAAAATATTAGATACCTATATAATAAAGCATGGTTACTCAGTACCATGCTACCTCTAGAAGTCAATACCAGTGTTTTCAAACCATTGGCCCGCCGAAATTTTCTGTCGGTCCGCATATCTTAAAATGCCTACGCCAAAAATTCCAAGCATTATGAAATAATGCATATTGATTATTTAAAATGAAAGTTATTAGTAAAAAAGGCTAGAAAATTCATGCATGCATATAGAGAATAAAAATCATTGGAAAATTAATATCGTGTAACGTTGTCTCCAGAGACAAATTTATAAATGATTGTGCAATTTTTATTATCTGTAGTCATGCTATATTTTTCTCAGTTTAATATAATTTTCATATACTTATATATGTATTTTATGGTGTGACGCCGTGAGTTCAATCCTGCGATCCAAGGTTCTCTCGCAGTGGCGAGGGGTGGAGATGGGCTGTTAAGATTCGACATAAATAGTGCAAACTAAACTTTGTCATTCATACTTATTTGTTTTCATTGAACTAAGAATCCAATTTTCAGATGGTGCCGGTTAGTTTATAAAATTAAATTGAATCCTGACTGAACCAAACCATTATAGTTTAGGTATGTTATGGGCGATTCGACAAAAATAGTGCACACTTTTTCAGTAATACTTATTTGTTTTCGTTTAATTAAGAATACATATTACAGGTGATGTTGGTTTGTTTTTTTAGCCTATAAAAAACCATAATCGATAAAAAATATCCTTCTATCTATAACATATCTAAAATTATGCATGGTTTAATAGAATAATTGTATATATTTTATAAATAAACGAATATTCTTTGACTATTATCTACAATGGCTTGGATTAGGCAGGGTTTATTTGAATTTTAAAAATTAACAAACACTACACATTGTAGTCTTAGTTCAATGAAAACAAATAAGTTTGACTAACAAAGTTTTGTGTGTACTATTTATGTCGGATCTTAATAGCCTACCTCCACCCTTCGCTAAGGAGTGCAGGATAGTGTATAATTGATATTAAGTTGAATCTTTATATGATAATAATATGTATTATTATTATAACAACCTACGGAATATAAATGTGGCGGTAAGAAAGTTTTTGGTATTTTATTTTATTAAAAAAAATATTGCCTAATTTAATAAAACTATTTGTGATTGATTTAATGTAAGTAACTTGGTTGCCAAATTTATCCGAGAGGTAAAAATCATTTGGTAGTAGTGTACTATTTTCACTTTCTTTTATTTATATTATCATAAAAAATCTTGTGTTTATAAACGTTTCCATAAAAAATCGAAATTTTCAAGATAAATCTCTCATAACAAACCAGGTGGGCTAGTGAGTTTTACCTTCTGATTATTTTGATCTAAAACATCTATCGTGAATAATTGTTACACTAGCTGTCTTTATTATTACTTATTACAGTGGAACAACATAACCTTGAAATTGGACAGATTACAATTTCTGTAGTTTCGGGGTAAAAGTGCCTAAGTCAGTTTTTGTTGCAGTTATATTTTTACTTTTGTACATTCAATGAAACTTCATTTCTAAGCGCCAGCCTGTACTGAGCCCGGGGCGGCTACATGACTCTCCCAGCCTTTGCTACGCTGCTGGTGATGGTGTTCAGGTGTCTTTTGTGCTCCTCATTATTGTGAAATATGACCAAGCTGTCTGTAAAACCTGAAATTGAAATAAATATAACCAAATTAGTAGAATTAATTAGGACTGTGTTCAATATCTATTATTTACCTTTTGAACTATCTAAAAATAACATACATACATACATTTATTATCTATCAAACTGCAATAATATATCGTAACCCACAATCCACAAATTTTACAGGACGCATTAAAACTATATAAAATGAAATGTATGATGATGCTGTAAATAGTGGATTCATACGTTGTATATAAGTTGTACGTATGCAGTTCATCGTGGGACACTTATTTGTACGCCGCAGTACGTGAAACATGAGTTCGAATAACATTTTATTAAAAAATTAGAGTTCTTCGTTGAACATTTCACCGTGGAATACATTTGTTCGTATCTTATAAAATGCGGCGATAGTTTGTAAATAGTACTATTCCAATTAGATTAACACTAACCTAACCTAATCTAACCTAACCTACTAAAGACATCTCCACATACTCTACAAATATATTCCACGGTGAAATGTTCAACGAAGAACTCGTCATTTGATTAAATGTTACACGAACTCATGTTTCACATACTGCGGCGCACGAATAAGTGTCTTACGGTGAACTGTTTACGTACAAATTTCCGGATACGGTAAATAGTTTAATCTGTAAATATTTGTAGCATACGACGCAGACCAAGTGAAAATCTAACATCTAGAATGTTAGAATGGTGGAAGATTTCTGATACAAAATTTCACAGTGAACTGATACGACCAACTGCATACATATTTCCGGACTCGGTTGGTGTGGTGAACCTTTAAAAAATTTAAATAAATACTTTTGTATTAAAATAGGTGTGGATTTGTAAGTAATTAAGAACTCACTGCCGAAAAAGAAGTCATGGACAAACTGGAAAATTTGGTGTTTAAGTCAAGAGGATGCTGAGATCTCATGATGATCAGCGAAAGACTCTTGCAAGCTGACGCATCCAGGAAATTCTCCCATCCACAGAAATATGCCACATCAGCAATACAGAGACTCTAAATTATTAAAAACATTTTAAAATTATATTAATCATTAGTCATTTTCTAAAGATTTTTTCATTTACTTGACGATAAAAGTTTATCAGTTCCATATAAAAATTGCTTCATGTAAAACTATGTTAAAGATAGTAGTTTTGAAATAATCCATCGCACAAATTAAGTTCTTAGACTTTATAATTTTATTATTACTTTGGAATTTGAAGTAGCAAAAATCCGAATTACTTAACAACCTTTATAACCGTAATTGCTCTGATTTTACTATTCAAAATTTTTACCCCTTCCACTCAGTTTTTAATTAAAATTTTACTATAACAATTTATAACTTTACCCCATTGAATAGTTTTTTTTATTCCCATATATTATATTACACAATAATTATATTAACTCAAACGAATTTAAGTACTCACAATTATTAAGGATTGCAATACCGAATGAAAATGTCAATACCGGTTTTTCGGTATTAATTATTGAATACCGGTATTAATACCGGTATTTCATAAACATTAAAAAAACAGAAGCAAGTGCTTATCAATAAAATATAGCTATTAAAATCTTATAAAAAATATTATTTTATAGCAAAAACCTACATTGTTTATATTGACATTTAAAAATATTTATTGATCATGATTGTAGAGACAATAATTTGAATATACCAATTGATAATTTTAACTAAAGCCTTCAAAAGTTCATCAAATGCAAATAAGTCCCGGCTGCAGGAAAAGCTTCTTAAATTCAACGCTTGTAGTCATCAATAATTATAGAATAATTGAACATTTTTGTCACGGATGTTTTCTATTTCGAAATAATATTAAGATAATTCATCACGACAATTACTTATATAAATATATTTGATGAATTTTGTTTTATTATTTTTTCACCTCTGTTGGATTCACTCAATATATTTGCATTTTAGCAGCACATAACTTATAATTCATTTTCAAAAACGTAAACGAGTGTGCTTTCTTAATACCGAAAATACCGGTATTTTGGATTTTTAAAACCGGTATTTCGGTATTGATAAATACTAGAATACCGGTATTGCAATCCCTACTCACACTTGATAAACACTTTTACTCATACTGTAAGTAAAACACCTGTCGTAATTCAATATTTATAATATGTGGTTAATATCAAGTAATAAATTATGATTTATATTTAGAAAATAAGTGAACAAACTAGAGTATATTGTGCGAATATTAAAAAAATATTATAAAAACCTTTTCTATGAGTTTTTCTCCATATCGACATAACAAATATACATTCACTATTGGAGAAAACAGCAAGGCAATGATTTCATAAGCAATATCACCTTCTTCAATAGACTATAAAAAAGTAATACAAATATTTTTTTGTTGTAAAAATAAATATAACACATATGATATTATCCACTTGCGCGAGGTCGAGTGCATGTTTACGTTGTTTTATATTTTACAACGTTTTTATTAGCTCGTATTCTTATTTGTCCGGTGGTTGTTTATCCAGTGCAAATCTTGCAATTGATTTTTAACTAACTCCCCGACTAGCTAGACATTTGAAACTTTTAGAATATATCAGAACACGAAGCCAATGCATTTTTTTAATACATCTTTAAGTAGAATTGAATTCATTTTCAGTTAATTCTGTTTTGTATAAAAAGTTATTTTGAAATAAATCCGTCATCCAATCCACTATTATTGGTTGCTAACTGGGTGGTCCTAGCAACTAAATTATTAATATATACGTGCGTTACTATGGAAATCAAAATGGTATTTCAGTATTCTATATTTGTTTGTTTGCTTGTTTGTTTTTTATTTACTTCATATCAAGTACAAGTTTGAGCATATTGACCATAATAATTCAACAGAAAATTTAAAAACGTTGTATATAAAAAGTCATTTTTATCTTGTAATTATTTTATTTAGATTTTATTACGACTAATATATTTAGCAGACAAACTCCCTTCTTGGAACTAGGATCTAATGAACTGCATTAATAATTGTACTTTTTATTAAATATAATTAAAAACAAAAGCAGATTTATTATAATACATATTATTATAAATTTTTCACATATCTATATCAAGAATTTTATTTTAACCTAACTAAACATAAAAAAACAATATTTGGTATTTTTAAAGGAAATTGTAAAGAAAAAATAAATCTTAAATTGGATACACAGTATTAGGAAATATTCATTATCCAATATAAGGAACCATATTTTTCGATAATGTAAAATAATATAATTTCAATACTTATTTATTTATTGAAGATAATATATTTTCATATAAGCAATAGAATGACTACGACAAAAAAAAACTCGTTTCGTCACTATTTCAATAAATCTGCATTTAATAATAAATGATGTACCCTTAGTCGATGAGGTTTTTTCACAATTGTAATTGTATATAACCGTAGCGAAGGTTGAAGGTAGGCTTTTAAAATCCGCTATAAAGAGTGCACATTAAAGCTTAGTCATACGTATTTGTTTTTACCTCTTTTAACCCTCAACTTTGTCAGTCATACGTTTTTGTTTTCATTGAAATAAGACTACAATCAACTAAACCCTGCCTACCAAACCATAATAGTTTTAGTATATTTTTGGCGGTACGACAAAATTTGTGGAAACTTTTTCATTCAAACGTATATTTTGTTTTCATTGGATGAAGAATATAATAATACATTACACATATTGTTGGTTATTTTTTTTTAATTCCTTAAGCCCTGCCTAAACCAAACTATTACAGAAAAAAAATATTATTCTGTTTATAAAATATTCATTTCATTGGTTTCGCATTTAAAATTAAATTTTAAAAACCTACCAACACCATCTGTAAATAATTGTAGTCTTATTTCAATGAAAACAAATACGTATGACTGACAAAGTTTAACATATATAATTTAGAAAAACACTTTCAGAGAGAGTATTTTATAACCAATAGAAAAAATCTTTTTTGAAAAAAGTAAGCCACCCCGGCCGGGAATCGAACCCTGCATCTCCACGGGTTAACGCCCCATTCCGTCGCATTTAACCAATATGCTACGGCGTGACATACTAATTGCGACAAATTTTAACTATTGGTCAATTTTAATACTTACTCATCAGCGCTCTTCCAAATCAAGCTACTTTGGCAATCATATGGCCGTAGCATATTGGTTAAATGCGACGGAATGGGATGTAAACCCGTGGAGATGCAGGGTTCGATTCCCGGCCGGGGTGGCTTACTTTTTTCAAAAAAAAAGATTTTTTCTATTGGTTATAATATACTCTCTAAGAAAGTGTTTTTCTAAATTATATATGTTCAATAATCAGAATGACATATTCTTAAATCTTGTGAATTATTCGTTGAATAAAAGAAATATTTAATTATGACAATGTTTAGTATACACTATTAATGGCGGATGTTAACAGCCTACCTCCACCCTACGCCACTGATATATATAATATTATGTATCATAAAGCATTACATATAAAAGTACTTACTGTTACCAGTGGATACAATGAAGTACATATCAAAATTGTTGAAGAAAACATGCTGATTAAGATGAATGGCCAAAATAAATCTTGCATACGTGTTTTAAAACTGCAGAGAAAAACAAATAAATTAATAAATTTGCAACTATGGCTTGTAAATGAGGGAAAAATAATAAAAGCAATATTAATTAGTCATGTTTAATTAAACAAATTTACGACAATTACAACACGACACGATTGTACGTGATATCATTATAATATGATATTATAATCTCTGAGAAATACATAAAATTTCATGGTAAATAAAAAAAAAATAGTATTAGGTATACACCGTTTACACGTGCATAGATTTACTGTTGACAGTAAGTATTATCGCGGCCATAAAAAGAAAACATATGGGTAAACATGCAGTTGCATGATTGTATGCATGAATCAAAAAAGTTTGGAAGCTTCTGAATTTTCATGCGACAGTAGGGATTTTTTAGATCTGCGCCTGCGCAGTAGAACGATAGTGGCAGATCTGCCGGTAAAAAAATGAACTATGCTCATTTTGAGGTTAACCAATTTTCATTATCTGTCAAATAGTTCCATAAAATGACAACATCGCGTCTCGCTAACTCTTGAAGAATGAGATTAAAGTCAGCACATTTGTGTGTAAACAGTTATTCTCACGATAGATTAAAATACGCAATATTGTCGCCAGTAAATCCATGCACGTGAACAGGCGCTATTACAATTTTACAGTAATTAATGAAGATATCGTAATTTTTTTACATTGATTTGGACGCAGGCAAGGTTACACGATGTGATAAAGATGATAATGAAACAATTGCATTGGTCAGGCCTGTCGTTTTGTGAATGTACAATTCCGGGACAAATTAAGTCATACAATAGTACCAAGGGGACAGTAAAATACTACAGGAATAGCCTAAAACTAGACGTTATTCTTAGCGGCTGAAAAATAGAGACAAAAAAGATCCAGCAGTTGATTTCACCACACAACAGTCTCATAATCAGTTCTAAAAATATTCTACGCCCACAATTCTTCAACTACCCACATAAAAAATACTTCCTGCCCACAATTTTTTGATTCTATAATTATTCTTAGAGCCCTATGCAGAATCCAAGATTTCGATCCTAAGGATAAGTTGCCGAAAACATGACTTAACTATAGACTTTACTGAGTATAGAGTTAAGGAATCCTTAACCATAGACTACTTTTGTATGAACACGCCCCCTTCTGTATTACCATTTATTACTGACAGCTGCTTTCAAAATTAATTCGCATGTCTATAAAACAGTCCATACATTTCAAATTCATTTAACAATGTATCTCAATATGGATATTGATAGTGTTAATTCGTTTGGTATGCACTTGCAGAAAATTATTTTACTTTTATACGCCAGCCCGCAGAAATACAAGATGCCAGATGATAGAGTGACACTTGACGCTAGTGTTACCATTTTAAAAAAATATCTTGCGGTGCCTGTGGAATCACGTATAATGACTTATAACGAAAACATAAGAGTATTATAATTAAATATTAATATGTATTTATAGTTATTGCATTAATTATAAAATGAAATTGTCATTGTTTAACAATTATAAAATAATTTACCTATACTATAGGAAAGAGAATTTTTAAATATGGTATTATTTTCAATAGAAATGATCTTGACTAAGGACAATGTTTCTGCATAGTGTTTTCTGCTAAGGAAATTTTAGTTATGACAATAATGTTTCTGCATTCCGCTCTTAGTCCATAACTTTTCGACTTTAAAATTCTTGTTTGCTTATATTGAAAAATAGATTTTCCGAAATAATGTACACAAAACCACATTAAAAATGTAAAAAATCCCATAGAATGCCATTGCAAATGTCACATTTTTATCAAAACTCATTTATTTTAAATATATGCGGTGAAAAATTTTCCTGTCGAAAACAATGGGGAAGTAATGTGCAATAACTCATTAGAAAATACTAATCAAAGTAGGCCAGATTATTTGATGAACAAATTATTACATTCAGCCTCTTTTATTTGTGTTGTGCTTTATACAATATGAGACAAAGTAATACAATTTCTGTTGAGTTTTTGTGATACACAAATTTTAATTATTTTTATTTTCATGTAATCCTACTGTTTGTTATGCATAAGATTACTTAGATATGCATGAACATTAAATACATAATTTTGAAAAATGTCAGAAACATAATATGTACCTATCTATTAGAACAAAAAATCTAGATTCACACGGACAGTGACACAAGTGGAATTTAAATTCACATCTTTCATGGAATGTGGTTGCTATTTTTTGTAAAGCTAACAATTCGTCTCTCGCTGTTGTGAATTATTTTTATATTATATTTTACCGTTCATCCAATGACCATTTTTAATACTAAAGCAAATTAATATTATAATTACTACCTAACATGGTTCTAGATGGCGTTAATTATAAACAAAATTTATTTATGACATCAATGTATGTATTATGTAGGTACCTACCAGTGGAGAAGGGTGAAGGTAGGCTGTCAAGATCCGCCATAAATAGTGCACATTAAGCTTTGTGAGTCATACGTATTTGTTTTCACCACTGAAATAAGACTATAATTTACAGATGGTGCTAGGTAGTTTTTAAAATTCAATTAAACCCTGCGAAAACCAAGCCATAATAGATAATTGTCAAGAAATACTCGTCTATCTATAAAACATCTATAGTAGTGCAATTAAATCATACATAACTTTGGATAGGTTATAGATATATTAATATGTTTTATTATTATAGTTTGGTTTTGCTAGGGCTTAATGTTTTTTTTTAAATGAACCAACAACATGTGTAATATGTATTCTTAATCCAACGAAAACTAATTAGTATGAATGAAAAAGTGTGCAAAATTTTGCCGTAATTCCCAAAGTATATCAAAATTATTATGGATTGGTTAGGCAGGGTTTAATCGATTTTTAAAAACTAACCAACACCATCTGTAAATTGTAGTCTTAGTTCAATAAAATCAAATATAGGTAAATCGTTTTACAGTGGCACCATGGGTACGGCAAACGCGGCTTGCAGTTGTAGTGGTATTCTTTGCTAGCATTGAAACAGGTATTGTTGCATGCAATTCAAAAAACGCGCGAATCGCCTATGGTGCCACTGTAGAATGATTTACCTATACGTATTACTACCAAAGTTTAATGTGCACTATTTATGGCGGATCCTAATTGCCTACCTCTACCTTTTGCCACTGGTACCTATATGTAAATGATTACAACATTATATTTTATCATGCAAATTAAATATTTACTCGTTTTAAGTCAATAAAGTATTTTTTTTTTTTCAAATAGATGCGTCTGAGATTTTTTCAAATTATATATTTTCATAAAAAAAATTAAAAGTATGCTAACTCTATTACTCCTTGGTGTAGCTTAGCAATGTCCGCAATTCGTTGTTTGGTTTTCATTGCATCATAATTAATAACGTCAGCGTCAGCAAAAAGACAATTTAATCGCAAAATAATGAGGTCTAGTTGAGCTCTACAATGCACGATATAAATTATAAACATGGGATCAAAAGAAGTGAATAGCAAACATAAAAGAAATGTTTGAAATATTATGTATAAATTTAATAGTTCATAAACGGGTGTTGTTCGTAAATAATCCTCAAAAAGGGGTAAATGTGCCTCAACAAAAAGTTGCCTTTGAACAATATTATCTGTTAAACCTGATATAATAGTTAAAATCATTGGTTTAGATAAGAAACAAACAGCTGTTGACAAGCTTATGAAAATCCAAATCTTTTCCACACGTTTTCCTTCTTCGATGCTACGGTGTATTATAATCTTATGTTCTAAATCAGACTCATTAGCAATTTTTAAATCTTCTTCTATCATTTTGGACAGGCTGAAGATTTCTTCACGGTAAAGTATTTGCAGAACAACTTTACTAACGCATAATAATATTAAAACAAAAAGAGCGACCAGTTTCGCAGCGTTTGCAAAATTTCCTGTAGATATGTCGACTTTTAATGTATATATTATTATAAAATATGAAGACAAATATGCCAAGAGCATAAAGTATCTGATATATTTGTAAAAACGCATGATTTTTTGATTTTTTATATCGTAACTGCCACAAAGTATTGAGCTGAGTGTAATTGTAGTAAAGTAGTCGAGGTGTTTTGTGAATTTATGGTCTGGTTGAATTTCTTCTGGAATTTTAGACTTATCTGAGAAAAAAAACATTGCAATGGTAATGTTATTATTATTATATACGAAGGTTTGTAATATTATTTATTAAATTCGTTTATTAACTGTGTTTAACGGAGTGTTAAGAGACAATGTGAATAATATTATAAATCGAACAAAAAATGTCTGATGTTTTATACTGGTGTATGAACGTATTCAAAAACGGGCATTGGCGTAGAGAAGTGGAATAAAATGGAAAGGAATAAATTGAGTTAGTAATATCAATTAACCAAAATTGAGTTATTAACTATTTCATTTATTGAACGAATAATTCACAAGATTTAAGAATGTACCATTCTAATTATTGAACATACATAATTCTGAAAACACTCATGAGAAAATATAGCCAATAGAAAAAATCTTTTTCGAAAAAAGTAAGACACCCGGCAGGTATCGAACCTGCGTCTCGGGTTTCTTGGGCCAAACTTTAACTATTGACCTTTTTAATGCCTGCTCATAAGCGCTCTCCAAATTTACTTACGGTAGGCGATCGACTTTTGTATTCTAAATTAACGTATTTATTACTTTTAATTACCAACCGATGTCACGGATCACTCCAATATTTTCTGTTGCAACTCACCTGAACTTGCTAAGAGAGCGCTTATGAGCAGGTATTAAAAAGGCCAATATTTAAAGTTCGACGCAATTAAGCATGATATTCGTAGCATAGTGGTAATGCACAGGGCGCGAGACCCAAGAGACGTAGGTTCGATTCCTGCCGGGTGTCTTACTTTTTTCGAAAAAGATTGTTTCTATTGGCTATATTTGGCTATATTGGCTATATTATATACCCACGATGTCCGCGTGGCTTAAGCGCCAGTCTATAGTGTCGAGGGTCCCAGGTTGGAATCCTGGGTCTGGCAAGTACACATATTGTTTTTCAATCGGTGTATGAGTCGGAGTATGGACCTAATAGGTTGAGCAAGTGGCTGACATCCATTTCTCGTAAAAATAAAATCTGTTAATACAAACCTCCACTCTGTGGAGGCCCATAATATGATCCTATTAGGATCGGACATGGTCCAAAAAAATATATTTTCTCATGAGTGTTTTCAGAATTATGTATGTTGAAAATAAAATAGTCGATAATGCAATTACGCAGTACCTATTTTGTCATAACATGGTGAGCGAGAAGAATTATTTTCATTGAGGCTTGACCACAGTTAATCTACACGTTGATAGATGGAAAATGATGTTCGCTTTTAGAAGTAAACTTGTTCCAACAATTTGATTTCCCACATTTTTATGATATTTGGGGAGCCAATTTAGAAAAAGGCCTACTGCTCTCTATCCAAATGGGAATGGATGAGGCAACATTTAATTTATGCGGAGTATCTGGAACTCATGGTTACCCAATGTTTGCATCCTGATGGTGCTGCTTTATGATAGCGAATCATGGCACATTAGAAAGGCTCAGGACAATCGTAGACTAAGCTTTGATGTTTACGATGAATACTGGATGTGTGGTAGTGGAATGACTTTAGAAGTACTGAGGAGATAAAAAAGCAAAGCAAGCAGCCTCTCGTCAGACTAAGACTGAAGAGGTGACATTGGACCTGGTTCTGATATTTCCTACGGATGCTTTAAAAAAATTCAATCTGCCTTTCGTATTTTCAAGCCAACGAAATTCTAGCGTTTTGAAAGGCCGCTAAATACTATCCACAGTACGTATTTTTTCCGACCATGTCCGATCCTAATAAGATCATATTGGGCCTCCACAGAGTGGAGGTTTGTATTAACAGATTTTGTTTTAACGAGAAATAGATGTCAGCCACTTGCTTAACCTGTTAGGTCCATACTCTGACTCGTACACAAATTGAAAAACAATGTGTACTTGCCAGACCCAGGATTTGAATCTGGGACTCACGACGCTATAAGCTAACGCCTAAGCCGCGCGGCCATCGTGGACGTTTACGACCGCATTTGTAATAGTGATTTTTAAAGTACAATTATAATATAATTTTAATTTTTAACACACATATTATTTATCGTGATAAACAACTCAATCCGTGTCAGCAAATTGATCACGCGATATTAAATATATTGTCGTAATTACAAATTTTCTAATAATATCCATTTCCTGGAGTGTCCAATTATTGTAAACTCAGTAAATAGCTTACTGCAGATTATTTCCGCGATATCTATTTCTACACATACTCAGCTATATCAGATGACGCAAACTCCATATGGTAGCTGACTCAGTTACAATAATTATTTCCTAAATATTCTTTTCAAGATAATATTTTGTTGTGAGTACTTTAATAAATAGCGGATGATAATTCATTGGACTTGTTACTCGAATTTAAGTTCCCGGTCTGTTAGTATCTCAGTCTCGGAATCGCTCCGCACAACATTTTATTCTACCGAGATTCGGACCTCGGAACAGTATTGTAACATAACTACTATAACATACTCTTGTACCGACTATTTACGCTGCAAATAAAACTCGCTCCAACGCCAAATCTGGACTTTCCATCTCTCCTTCTGACAACCTCTTCATCCACAACACCATGACTCCCACAGCGATGAGCCCCCACATATTAATTTTATTAATTAAAACATACTAAAACGTTAATTATAAGTAAATTGTATTATACGGAACCTATGCTTCGTAGTATGTAACAAGATCCGCATTGTGTAGCACTATAGCATCATTTAAAATACAATTTAATAAGAATATATATTGAGATACGTATCTAACAAATTTTCATAGAATATAAAAATAATTAAATACCAGATATTATAAACGATAATATCTTTGCAGTTATTTAATTTGATTCCTGAATGTAACCCTTCACAAGGCACCGCACAGTATTTCTCTCATATGTGCATAATTTCATTGTAAAAAATCCTTACCTACAAATAATTCAATCTAAGTAGAGACTCAGTACTATCATATAAATAACAGAGAATAAAGCTTTTTTATCGAGATAAAATATAGACGTGTGTGCATATTATTAAGATATTGTTTTTTAAAGGCTATAGGTTAAAGGCTTTATGATAAGAATCCTTACTAGACTACCATATATATATATTTTTTATAAAAAAATCATATGTTTTTACTATTTGAATTATTCGGCTCCGCTCGAATTGAACTTCATTATATATGGATAATATAAATGTCATTATAAATGTCAGAAGAAAATTTTATTTTTTCGTATAAGCTCTGTACTCTGTTCTGTAAAAAAAGTCCTCACTAATGCTTTCTTGATGTTTGTCCCAAAGATAATGTAAATTTTAAGCGCACAAGTACACAGACAAAAAAAATCGGTGTGTGTGTACTTATGTACGCGCGTTAGAAGTTATACTTCTTTGGCGTAACAAAACAAAAACAAAATTTGTGATAACCAAGATTCTTCGACTAGCTCTTAATAATTATCTTGTTAAATTACACACGTAAGAAAACGGGACGCTTATTGAAGCGCCGTTGGTTTATTTCTATACACTTTAACTTATATTACTAAATTATGTAATGATTTCTCGGTGTTTTTATTTTTAAAGTACCAAATGTCACTCTGACGTTTAATAGTTTGTTTACGTAAGGAATTGCAAATGGCCGACAATAATAATTTCGCTGCCTAGGCAACGGAACAATTCTAAACTATAATATTATATTGTATAATCGTCATGATTGCAGTATCGTACTGTGGCGTAAAGGTAGTGCGTTCGACTGATAACCGAACAATCGGTGGTTCGAATCCAATCGAGTGCGTTTTTTTCTGTGAAAAAATAAATTATGTGTTACATGTCACACGCCAAAAATACACTCTGATCTGATTTCCCAAACGCGCCTAAATAAGTATAACTTCAAAAACTTTATAGTTGAGGTAGAAAGTATGTAACACTATGTAACAGTATGAATGTATTTCATTTTACGCTCCCGAGGTTACGGATCTACATATTAATTTACTTTATTTGAATCTTTTTATAATAATGTATAAAACGATCAGGAGTGATGTTAGAATTATTATTATATACTTACATTTTTGGTTTTCACAGTAAGTATGTGCTTTTTCAACAACTTTACTAAAAATGCCTATTAAGTAAAATACATTATTTGTGAATTATAAAAAAAATCTGATTGGGTTGTCAATATATTTAATATAATAAATACCTTTCACTTCTACTTATTAAATCATAGATTGTGTTCTCCTAATTACTTGATTAAATAATAATTATCTGCAGTAATATTTTTCAGAGTATCTGGGACTCAGGAATGTACTCGGTCAAAACCAAATGCCGCTTATTAGACGCTTGCATTTTGACGGTGCTGCTTTACGGTAGTTAATCATGGCTCCTTACAAAGGCTCAGAACAACTGTATACTGACTTTCGAAAATCGATGTTTGTGACGGATACTGGGTGTGCTGTGGTATGACTTTAAGAGCAACAAGGAGATAAGACAACGGCACCAAGCAGCCATTACGCTGAGAGTGAAGAGGCGACGTTGGACCTGGCTCAGCCACGTGTTGCGGATGCTAGAAGAAAATTTCAACTTGGCTTGCCTATTCTCTAAGCCGACAGGATTCCGGCGTCCTGGAAGGCCGCTAAATACCTACTAAATATAGAGTGTATACGGCAGAGCAACGAGATGCTGGTTTGACCTGGAACGAAGCAAGAAGACTGGGTAACGACAGGAATTCTTGGAAGCGCCGCATGGTGTCCATATGCTGCAACTAAGGGGGGTATGGCCGAAGAATAAGAAGAAGAAGTAATATTATCAGTAAATGTGGGTATCTTCTTCTTATTGTGCTATACCCTAGCGGAGGTAGGCCACCATCAAGGCGATCTTAGATTTGTCGTCTGTTACCCGGAACAGTTCAGTGGAGCTGCACTCGTACCAATTACGGAAGTTCTTAAGCCATGAAATGCGGTGCCGTCTTCTGCTATGCTTACCCATTATCTTTTCTTGAATGACAAGTTGGGGAATGCTATACTTTTGCCCTCTTATAATGTGGCCGAGGCACTCTAGTTTCCTGGTTTTGATACTATGCAGAACTTATCGGTTCTTCCCCATTTGATAGAGAGCTCCAACACTTATCACCCGGTCAGTGCAAATAATTTTGACGATGCGTCTATACAGCCATATCTCGAAAGCTTCAAGTCTCCGGGGCATCATTCTCTTTTATAATAGCGACCCTGTGCGAAGTCGGGTACTTCAGCTAGTTATATATTATATAAGTAGCTGAAGTACCCGACTTCGCACAGGGTCGCTTCGTGGTTATATTTATCTTAGATATTTAAAAAATAATAAGAGGTAATTATTTTTTAATATTAAAATAGCTGTGTAATACAATATGGCAATATTAAAATAATTCTAACAGGAGTAAAGGTCAAACAAAATAACATTAAATTAAAATCGAATCCAAAATATGCAAACGTTATTAATGTTATTAATATGTATTAAAAAAAATCAAAATTGGATGGAACAAACAAACAACAAACTTTCTATTTTATATAATACTAATTTAGAAACCTTCGCAGGTGTGCGCACAACAACTGACAAAATATATTATAACATCGCAATCGGATGAATGGTATAGGAACCATACGAATAAAAGAAAATAGAATGAAGAAGAAGACGAAGATGATGATTTTTCTAATTCAGATACCTTCGCGGTTGTGCATACAACCACTTACCAAATTTCCATTGCAATCGGATGAATGGTATAGGAACGCATTTGGGACAGACAGACAGACAGACATTCATTATTACATATAAGATATAGCCTATAATCTTCGCGCAAGTGCAAGCAATAAGTTGACAAAGTTTTATTGCAATCGGATGAACGGTATGGCAGCGCATAAAATACGGACAAACAAACAAACAAATATTGATTTTTATATATTATATTTATATAATATATATATATATTTATTTCCTTCCAAACTCAATAATTAATAACTATCACAATAATTAAGATTAAACGTCTTCTTAGTGAATTACTGAGAATAGAATTGATGTAAATTATAAACCTAATTTCACAGGGTTTGTTTACTCAAAAACTGACAACACTGTGACGTCTTCTACATGCGACTACAGATGATTCAGCTTATTCTTGCTGATTTTTGTTGTTGTCTGACAATAATTTATTCTTTATTATAGGTAATAATAATTCCAGCAGTTAACCTAAACAATTTAATTGTCATGTTTCATCACACGATTTCATTGGGACTAGAGTTGGGTTTAGGAAATTCCACGACGGGAATTCTCGAGAAATTTTCAACATTTTCCACCCCGAATCTCGAGAATTGAAATTTTTAACATTTTGGAAAATCCCGGATTTCAATAATCTTTTCTCGGGATTCGGGTTTTCTTTATTATCAAATATTAATTGAAAAAAGTGGACAGGAAACACAAAACGTTCAAAGATTGATCGGGGCATTTAACACAATTAGCCAACTTCGACTCAAAATGAGCGCAATTTTTGCAACATCAGGGAATTATGTGTCTTAAAAGCGTACGCGATTGTCAGTCTATGTTTTTTGATATTCAATTTTAATATGTAATGTTTTGAATTATTTTTGTTTTCCTTATTCTATTTTGTTTGTCTTCTTACATAAATATTTTTTTTTGGAATTTGTCTGTTTTTACACAGATTTTAGGATTTTTACAGGCTTTTATTTTAAATTTCCCGATATTTGGAAAATTCTCGAGAATTCTTTTCTGGAAATCCCGAATCTCGAGATTGAGATTTTCTCGGGGAATACCCAACTCTAATTATTGTGACTTGCTGTGAAATATTTAATATTAAAATGCAAAACGATTTAATAAAATGATTAATAATTAGTAGATTATGTTCATAACAAGCTAATTTACCATAAATCAGATACCTAAGTGTAATGTCATGTAGGCCGTGGTCTCTATTACATGGTCTACTACCCAACATCAAAATGTGCAGATATATACCACACTCTACCATAGTCATTCTTCAACTTATATAAACGTATTGTATTTGGCTGAGTATTAGTGAGGCGTTACAAATTAAACAAGTCTCAGTTAAAAGCACACTTGAGAGTGCGTGTATTGTCTAGGCCCCGCATCAGTTGAAGTACAGCCTTATGGTGGAGAGGGTCTAGAAGAATTTGAGACTCCTTTATTTGACTGTATCGATATTATCCGCGAATCTATCCGGCTGACTTTCTCTTAGGTATACTTACATAACTGTAACTTAAAGTTTAGAAGCGATCTTTATTTAGCTACATATTTTTTCTTTAGGTGGCGTAAATGTAATTAGTCTCTTGCGTGTCTCTGAAAATCATTTAAAAAATCTGTTGTATCCATTTTTTGTTCTACCAATGTGCAGAACTAACCTGCCATTGGAGAGGGCAATAACTATGTCTAATTAAATCGCTTCGGATATTGATATATTCCATTTACGTGAGGTGAATTTAGATGGATGTTATTTTTTAAGTTTTTAAGATAGTGTCTTTCAACCTAGTTCACTCTGTGTACTTTTAATTTAATTATTTACTCATAGTACTGTATTTTTATTTCAACATTTTTAGTAATTACTTAATGTCATATTGTGGACGCATTGAATTTATAATTTGTCATATTCATTATAATTATGTAACATAAATAAATGAAATTTAAATAAAAGCATCTTAGAGAAACCCTCAATTTTCCTTTCATTATGGGAATGACGAGATTGTTCATATTTTGATAATCATTGTCAAACTATAGCGTTCCACTCTTTTACAAGTTTAAGGCACCAAATTTTATCATAAGCAAATGTCAAAAATATTACTTTGAATTAGTCAAAACCTTATTATGTCTAGTAACAATATTATAATATGTATATATTATAATATATTTATATGTATCCTCATGGGCGAGTGTTAACGTGTGACATGTTCATTTTCAATAATATGTGTTTGGATCCAGAACATGGGCGTAGTAGGTTCAGCCAATGGATAACATATATTTCTCATTAGTTGGGAGGCGGCTAAGATTCACATCTAAATGTAGAATCAATGAAAAAAATGTGTAAAAAGAATACGAAAAATATTTTTTTAAATACACACTAGTAAACATGATTGCTGAAGTGTTTTCGTCGCAAGAAAAGTTGATAACCACTGATAACCGTCTGTGTATGGAATTAATAATTGTTTCGTATTAATTTGGAGCAATAAAAATAACGGAAATGTGCAAAAGAGTTAACTGTTGAGAATAGCTGTGGTGGTAGGTACACGGTTGTGGGATGGGAATTTCAGACTTCATTTAATTGTATTTTTTAATACCTAATATAGCATTAAAATTGTATGTATGTACTTCTGTTTAATAACAATAAATTGTAACATTATTCTGTTGTTCACTATAACCAACGCATATTTATTATTCATAGCTTTCTGTCCAGTAGAAGGAAATCAATTGAGAAAAGGAGAGGAAAGTGCTTAATGTAGAAACAACTAATAGGTATTTCAAAACAGATTTTTCAGATTAAAATATAATTGTAATGTCTCGAAATATGATGCTAACAAGATTACGAACTAAAATCTAATAATATGCATTGTGGTATGAATACATTATATGTATAGACTAGAATAGAGGATATTATATTATATTTAGTGGATATTAAATTTACATTATATATACAATTTTACTAATGGCTTTATAAATGCATTTAAAAATTAATAAATCTGAAAAATCTTAACACCACTGCACATGGATGTACTGAAATATGTCTATATTCTAAAACATTAGATCGAGAGGTTTAAAAGAATACTACGTCGGAAGCCAACAGCGGTGGAGTGAGGTTGTACAACTTCGCTTGCGTATACGTGTCGCTATTTGCCTGGTTACTCGCGAACGGTTATAAATACGGGATACAACAAAAATAATATTGTTTGTAAATGAATTTGACAATAAACTCAACATGTGTGGTCCCATGTGATTTTGACAATCAGTGCCAGTGCTTGAGAAAAAGTGAAAAATATTTATTGTTGCACGGATAGTGCACTTTGTGCGGGGAATGCGTCAAACGCTGTGAAGCGAGGGGTTGTCCACACTATATTTTGTTCACACTGTTGCGCGAATTCCAAGACCGCGTGAACGGCAAAAACAATAAAATGGAAAACACCACAATGGAAGTGAATGAAACCAAAAAAACGAAGAAGAAAAGAAACGATGATGAAGAGGAAGTGGTTGGAGAAAAAGAAGAAGAATGGCAGACGGTGACCTCTGGAAAAAAACCCAGAAGAGACTCTGGGGTCACTCCAAAGGGAAACCAAAACATCGTCATGATAGCGACGGGAAGTAAAATTCCATTAAAGTTGAAAATAGCGCAGATGCTGCATAAGGCAGGAGTAAAAGTACAGAAAATTTACAATAAAAATTTAAAGACGTACATCCAAGTAGAAGACGAAAAAGAAGCAGATAAAGTGAAACAAGCTGGAGAACTCAAAAATCTCGGTTTTGTGACCAAAGAGAATGACTCCTGCTCTTATGGAGTAATAAGAAAAGTCGATATTGATATGGACCTCCAAGAACTGCAAATGGAAATCAAAAGTGATGCAAAAGTAATCAACCTTAAGAGGTTGACAAGAAAAGGTGATACAGGAGAGCTGACAAAGACCTCGTCAGTCAGTATTAAATTTGGGGAGAAAATATTGCCGAGAACAATTTACATATATGGAGTCTCTTTTGCTGTAGAACCGTATGTATTCAGGGTTATGCAATGCTACAAATGCTGGCGATATGGGCATATTGCGAACAATTGCGGACGTACAGTAGAAACGTGCCCTAAGTGTGGTGAAAACCACAAAACCTGCGAAAAAAATGAGGAAATTACGTGCATCAATTGCAAAGGTAACCACGCGGCAAACAGCCAAAAATGCCTAAAGTGGCAAGAGGAAAAGAATTGCAAAGAAGCAATGAAAAAAATGAACATACCTTTCAAGGAAGCAAAAAAAAATATGTTAAATAATAGCTATGCTGACATATTAAAACAAAAAAAAATCGTAGGAAGAGATGAAAGCGAAACAATTCAAAAAACTAAGGAAATCAAAAAGAAAGAAGAAGCGGTGGTAGAAGCTTCAGGCTCAACAATAATAGCTACAGGTAGTAGCGTAAAGCCTACAAAAAATAAGAAAAATTCAAAGGGGAAGACAGAGGTTAACGCGATGGGAGAAATTATGAAAGTCTTGCTGAAAGGGGGAGACTGGCAGCAGATCATTAAACAACTAATAATTAAAGCAGTGGACTGGGTATGCAAACAATTCAAAGAAGGACACTTAAAGGAAATTCTAGGGGAGGTTCTGGAGCAAAATGGATAGTAAAAAACAAATTAGGATTTTACAATGGAATGCCAGAAGTATGAAGCAGAAAAAGGATGATATAGAACTCTACTTAATAAGACAAAAAATTTCAATAGCATTAATCTCAGAGACTTGGCTGAGGTCTGAATTAGACTATCTGAAATTCAATGATTACACGATGTATAGAAAAGACAGAGGGGATGGTTACGGAGGAATAGCGATTCTGGTGCATAAAACACTGGCGTCTAAAGAAAAGACCCTACAAGGCCTTCCAACTGAACTGGAGGCATGTCAAGTCGAAATCAGAGGGACACAAAAACTAAAAACAGTGACAGCAATATATTGTAAGCCCAATGTTAGCATTCGGAAAAACGCATGGAGCAGGCTCTTCGATCAAATGGGAGAGGGATAAATTATGGGTGGGGATTTCAATGCACACCACCCAATGTGGGATCATATACTTCGAGACGCAAGAGGAGAGGATGTCGCTGACGTATGCCTTGACTCTGACTTAGTAGCGATTAACAATGGACAAAGTACCAAGGTCGCCCCTCCAAATCAGAGAGGAGCGGCACCGGATATAACATTTATCTCCAATGAGCTGGTACTGGAAACCGATTGGAAAATAGACTCCGATACGATGGGCAGTGACCACTTACCCATTATCATCGAGTTTATGGAAAATCAATGCCAAACAGAAATCATCCCAAGAAGAAATTACCCTAAAGCAAACTGGGAACAATATCGAGAAATAATCTCAAATGACATAGACAGACTTACAGAACCTACCAGAGATGTACAAGTAGAGTATGATAAATTGGAGGCAATATTGAATAATGGGGCAAATTCAAGCATTCCGAGACTCAAAGTATGCAGTCACCCAAACTTTAGACCAAAACCATGGTGGAACTCCGAAGTATCAAAGGCAATCGCTGAGAGAAGGCTTGCCTATACTCGCTTCAAAAAAATCAGTTCAACAGAAAACTACCTAGAACTAAAGAAAAAGCAAGCCACGACTCGAAAAGTAATCCTAAAAGCCAAAAGAGAAAGTTGGAAAGCATTTTGTGATTCCGTCAACTCGGAAACTTCCTACTCAGAAATGTGGAGAAAAATGAGTTGGATGAAGGGCAAATCGGGAAACAAATTCAAAAATCAACTGGATGAAAGCATGGCGTCACTCCTCCTTCAACAACTAGCAAGTAAATGTGACGAAACGAAGGAAGAAATCGCAGAACAGGAAACATATAATCCTAATGATACAGTGAATGAAATTCTTACAGTGGCGGAACTAAGATCAGTAACCAAAAATAAAGACACTGCCCCCGGCATGGACGAAGTTTCATATTCCATGATCGCTCAGCTGCCAGAGACAGGAAAAAATAAACTCGTGGAGATATTCAACTTAATCATGGAAACCGGCAAAGTCCCTAGGCAATGGAAGGAAACGATGATTATCCCAATCTTAAAACCAGAGCGAGACACTACCCTAGTGTCGTCAGTCACACCAATTGCACTCATATCATGCATGTGCAAAACGTTCAACCAGATGATTGCAAGAAGAATCGAATGGTTTGCAGAGAAAAAACAACTATTTCATCACAATACTACGGGATTCAGAAGGCAAAAGTCGACTCTGGAGAACATAGGCAACCTAGTACTAGACATCAATGCAGCACAGGTCAAAAACGAAGTAACCCTGACAACATTCCTGGACATCCAGGATGCGTATAATAATGTGCATGTGAAAGAAGTGTCAAGGGTGTTGAATGAATGGGGAATCGGTGGGAAGATCTTTAAATATCTTAAGCAGTATTTAAATGAAAGAAAAATCACCATGTGCATTAATAATGAAAAGAAGAGTACGGTATGCTCAAGAGACCTTCCGCAAGGAGACCCCCTATCCCCATTACTATTCAACACTCTTACAACTGACATATTAAAGTTAATAACAAGGGTCAACATTGTACAATATGCAGATGATTTCGCACTTTTTTGTTCGGGAAGAAGAGTAGATGAATGTCAAAGGTTAATGCAGAAGAGTCTTGACGAAATGAAATTATTATTGGAAACGCGAGGCCTCAAAGTAGCTCCCAGCAAAACTAAGGTGGTTCTTTTTGCCAGAGGCAAGAGACAAAACCAGCTTAACTTAAAAATCGACGGCACTATAATAGAAAGAGTAGACACTTATAAATTTTTAGGTATGAACCTGGACTATAGACTAACGTGGAAGCATCATATTAGTCAATGCGCGAATAGCCTGACACAACCTCTGAACATACTCAAAGTACTGGCGGGAGGTGGGTGGGGCGTACACCCCATTCATATGAGAATGTTATACACGGCACTCATTAGAAGCCGATTAGATTACGGGAGCATGTTTAACCACTCCGCTGCCGAAACTAATTCGGTGAGGCTAGACCGCATCCAGTCGAAAGCATTAATAATATGTGGAGGATTTATCAGGACAACACCCATTCACGTGCTCCAAGCGGAACTCAGCGTACCTCCACTGAATGTCAGGAGATGGGCACTGGCCACCAAGACATGGATGAAGTGGAAATCTATAATAGATAACCCCATATTGGCAAAGGTGAAACTCCTATACGAGCTTGTTGAAAGCAATACATACTATGAGAAAAGAAAGCTCCCTCTACTGGTAGGAATCCTAAAAGCCACAGAAAGTTGGGAGGTAATAAATACAAAATGCCTAGGTATGTATTCGCTGAGGAGGCCAGTTGGTACCTACGACCTCAGCTCTGTTATCCAACTAGAGGTCAAAGGAATAGACAAACCAAAACGGAGCATAGTATCCGATAAAGGAAGAGAGCGTGTCGAAAAAATGCTGACAGAGAGGTACGCAGGATGGAGCCACCTTTATACAGATGGATCCAAAGATCAGAATAGAGCAGGAGCAGCTCTTGTGATACCAGAAGTAGGTATAAACAAGAGCTGGAAGCTAAACCCAGCAATACCAATAATGACGGCGGAACTCATCGCGATAAACGAAGCAATTAAATACACTTTAAGCGATGATTTCTCGGCGCAATCCGCTGTCATTTTAACAGACTCCAAAAGCGCTTTACAACATCTTGCCGCAGCAACTCGCTCACATAACAGTAAAACCATAGCATACCACATCCTTGACCAGATCGACGCCAAGAAAAATAGAGGAGGAGATCTATACCTTCAATGGATCCCATCGCACATGAGCATTGAGGGAAATGAAAGGGCAGATGATCTGGCAAAGGTAGCCGGCCATTCAGGGGTACCATATCAGTGGATACCAGAAAACCTGGACTGGAATGAGGCTATAAAGAAAATGTGCCATAGTATGTGGATAGATTTTCACCATAGGGCATCATTAGAAAAGGGGAAATGGAGTTAGTCGATTCTACCAACACCATGAGAGGTGCCCTGGTTTGTAGAGTCTTCTTTGACGAGGAATGAGCTTAAGTTAATACTGAGGCTAAGAACAGGGCACACCATGGGCAAAAGATTTGATGTCCTCATGGGAAGAAGCGAATCGCAGCTCTGCGATGAATGTCATATTTTAGAGGACATTGTACATATAGCACTGCAATGCCCCAAATATGAAGCTCACAGAGTACAGCTGCGAATTGCAGATATCTATGAGAATGTCGACGAATTGAAGGGTGTCCTGGCGGTGGGTAAGACGGAAGAGCTAGGCAAAATTGTAAAGTTATTTAACAGAATAGGAGTGAGGACCTGATCGACGGATCCCCTTCTAGAAGAGAAGAGGCGATATGACAGCGAGTCGCAGTCAAAGCCTCGGTAAAATCACAAAAAAAAAGAATACTATTTTATGTTTTAAAAATACTTTATGCAGTCATCAATGTTTAAAATAAATATAAAGGATAATAAGGCTTCAAAATTGTATAAATAGATTATCTACAACGTTTAAATAATGTCCAGGCCTATGCTCTGAAAATAGCATAAAATCTCCATTTTGACCTACGTGGCGCATGTGGGCCCTTAAGGGAATAATATTTGGTCTTCAAGTTAAAATTGATGAACATTTATTATTATTTTAAAATCAATGAATGCACAAGGTCACGCCATTATTTTTCCTTTAATTAAAGACAACAAATAAAGCATGAAAACATAGAACAAAAGTCGATGGAAAAATAAAATTGTACGATCTTGCGTATGTCCAGAAACCGATCTATATGATCTTGCAATTTAAATTTTCAGTACTCACACTTTATTTTAATGGCGCCATCTCGTGAGTGTCCGAGGCATTAGTATGGTACCTAGTAGTTATTAGATATTAGTTGAATCTTTGTATAGTAACGATTACTGTTATTATTATATAAAATTATTGTTTAAACCAGGGGTAGTCAATCTTTTTATACCTATCGCCCAATTATCCCACTGTATCTCTGTTAGTAGTAAAAGTTTCTAACCACCCACCACCGGATATACAGTAATGGTGATTTATAAAGAATAGAAGTGACTGTACTTTATAAAATTTATAAAGCATAATAATATTCAGGTGGTTTCTTTCTTTGGATATAATATGATTAACAGCACAAAAGCCAGATTCCACAAGATTTGAGGTAGGGAAAGATATCAATAAACTGAATATTATTTTCCACATATTATATGGATATAAGACAGGTATTTTTTTTATTTTGCCATAGGTTTTCATATCCACCACCATCGAATTTATGTTTACCTTCTTCATCATATATAAGTTCTAACAGTTCTTCTTGGAAAGTTTTGTCAGCCTTTTTAAAAACCCTACCGCCCATCATGAAAGCTGGAACGCCCACTAGTGGGCGGTAGGGGCCAGGTTAACTGCCCCTGGTTTAAACTACTGATGAGCAACTCCTGGGTTGCAGGTCACATGTAGTCGTTTGTATAATTTTATATGGCCCAGCTAAGATATTTTTTATAACAGTATATCTAAGAATTAATAAAATTTTATTGTTTTATAAAATAATAAGCTTTGATAATTATTATGAGGAATAATATATAAATGCGGCCCACAAAAGTTTTTGGTATTTAATTTAATCCTCCTTAAAAGGTTGCTCATCACTGACTTAAATTAATTATATTTTTTCCAAGCATTAACATATTTTACGGCTCCTTGGAAAAACTTTAAGAACCATATTATAATGATTCGTGCCCAAGTATTGGTCTAATACAGTGGTTCACAAACTTTTTTGTTAAAGAGACAATTTTGAATTCAAAATTATTTGGGAGGCCGCCCTTTCTTTTGTAAATATTTTCTTTTTTTTAAAAACATAAGACAAAAGAAATTTATTGCGTAAACTCATATTTTGAACTAAGTATACATTATTGCTCTTATATACTATAATTATATTATATATAGGTATTATAGACATATTATACACAATATATTATACACAAAAAAAAAAATTCACCATAATATTATGATTGCAATTCAGTGGTTAACTTAAAACTGGACATTTCCCACATATGCCGAAAATGAGTTATTATCGGAATATCATTCTATAACCTCATACACACTTTGTTGACTTTCAAAAATAGCCACAAAACACTAATTTCACATTGAAAAGAGGTTTCAAAAAGTAGGTTGACATTCAAAAAGGGACACGTCCAATGTTGTTGACATTCGAAATGAGACATGTCACTTTTAGCCAATGGCGGGACTGTATTGACTCACGTGACCAAGTATGTTGTCATACAATCTGACAGTTTGGTTTTTGTTGGGTGCATGTTTTCGCTATCTGTTTTTATTTGAAAAGTTCATTTATCTCTGAGGAGTGAATAGTGGACATGTCTAGTTTTGAAAAATAACCACTGAATTCTTTGTTTGAAACCAAATTCTGCAATCTAGACTCAAAGTTTGAGGTGTGAATACGCAAAAAAGATGCGATATGTCTATATATATTATGTCTATGATATATATTGTCTGTTAATTTTGATCTTAAGTTTGATTTATACATGCTCATTGTAGAAAATGTTTGTTTCATAAATATAGGTACTTCCAAACGATGAAGCCATTTGATGAGCATGTTTAACTATATTTGAATACCTCAAGTGAAAGTCCTTTTTAGAATTCAAATAAATTCTTATCATGATAAGACGCTTTTGCTTCCACGTTCTCTTGCAAATCTATTCATTCAAACTGCAACAGCACTCATACATACATAAAAAACGGCAATATAGTACGCATACACAAATATCAAAGTGTCTGTCCATTCATTATTGCCAGAGGATATTTAATTTTAAATGTAACTTTTAATATTCGATATGAAGAATAAAAAATAATATAGATTTAACATAAACCTCACGGGACACATCGAAAGTCAAGCGGGACATAATTGGCCCGCGGGATCCACTTTGTGAACCCTTGGTCTAATATGTATTGTAATAATAGTTTTATTTTTAAGTTTTAAATATTCATACAAGTGCTAGATGAAACGATTAGCAGTTTTCGGCATACGTAAAGTATAGCCTAGTTATACACAAAGCAGCCAGGCCACAATTTTGAAAAAATGAGTATTTCAATAATCTCACACGTTTGTTTTACGTTCTGCACAAATCAGCCAAGCTGCTATCATACAAAAATCTCATATAAATGCGTTTTAAAGATTTTGCAAAACGCAGAATATGACAATTTCGATATGCATAAAGCGACTAAGCTGCTGTCATACAAATATGTCATATAAATGCGTATTAAAAATATACCATTTTCGATCTTCATAAAGCAACCACATGATAATAATATTATGTATTTAATTAATAAAATTCTGACTGTGTAAGGTGTATTTTTCTATATTCAATTAATAAACACTACTGTCTCAATTACATTATGTTTTTCATTTTATTATATATAATATAATATATAGATTTTTCATCTAAAAATTATTGCCAGGAAGCTAAATATTAATTTATAATTTATTATTAATTTAGAATTATTTTCAGAACTTTGAAATTTCCATATTACTTGAGTAACTTAGAAGGTTTTTTTTAATAAAATAAATGCAGTGATAATGATTTTTCTTACAAAAATAAGAGTTAGCTGCATTCCAGAATGTATATTCTAATAAAATGGTTTTGCACAATACAGCCTGGATCGCTAAAACACTCTAATTTTATAGATTTTATGCTTGTATCTCTTTAAAAGTTACAAAAAATCATATATATATATATATATATATATAACGAGTTGTTCCCCTATTGAACTGTGGTATCGAATTAATAACTATCATTCAAAAAGTATAAACAGTATACAGAGGCTTTGTGGATTTGAAGAAATACAATTTACATCTCTCATCTCTCAATCTATATCTCTCATTCAGTCCTTCTTTCTCTGTTTGAGGTTTGTGTGGACTGACTGCTTTGCGTATTACTACGCTCAATTTATGCGCCCCAACCCGGACTGCACCCGGGGATGTTACTCCGCTCGTCCAAGCCTTCCTACGCCACTGATTATAGTATCTAGGTATCTTTTGTACTTCTAATCAATGTGAAATATGACCACGATGTCTGCAAAACCTGTAATTGAAATCCATATAAATAAATTAGTAGCATTGAGATTGTAGTTAATATTTTTTTTTCTTTCCATTATTTGTATATATATAGGGGGGACATGCTCAGCGTAGGTCAAAATAGAGCTTTTATTGCATTTTCAAAGCATGATCCTGGACATTCCTTAAACGTTGTAGATAATCTATTTAAATAACTTTGAAGCCTTATTATTCTTTATATTTATTTTAAACATTTGATGACTGCATAAAGTATTTTTATTACATAAAATAGTATTCTTTTAAACCTCTCGCTCTAATGTTTTAGTTTAGTGTTTAGTTTTTTAGTTTTTAATGTCATATTTCACTACATGCATGTGCAGTGGTGTTAAGATTTTTTACATTTATTAATTTTTAAACGCATTTATAAAACCATTAGTATAATTTATGTAGACATTATTACAGTGGAATATTTACGATAAAAAATTATATTGATAATCTCTGTGATCCCAA
The DNA here is from genome assembly GCF_057557595.1 of Rhyacophila brunnea. Classification (NCBI taxonomy): domain Eukaryota; kingdom Metazoa; phylum Arthropoda; class Insecta; order Trichoptera; family Rhyacophilidae; genus Rhyacophila; species Rhyacophila brunnea. The sequence goes on along the minus strand of NW_028232806.1, from coordinate 33,235,756 downwards.
ATTTGACAAGTATGAGGCATTTTATTATTCAAAAATGGGCAAGATTTACACATTTAAAGATAATTTTAAAGATACTGATTATAAGCTATGTTTTTGACCATTCAAATGTGATAAACATTCTACGAATAATGTTTGCTTCATAATAAATAGATTATCTACAACGTTTAAGGAATGTCCAGGATCATGCTTTGAAAATAGCATAAAAGCTCCATTTTTACGTACGCTGAGCATGTCCCTCCTTAAGATGTTAACACTATTCTAATGGATTTAAATTCAAATTCCATCAAATACCCTCGGTCGATAGTATTAATATGTTAACACTTTAGGCCTTGTCAGCGTTATTTCGACAACATAAGAATCAGCAAGTCATTTAACTATCACACAATCGTCGCATCTACAATCAGCATATATTATAGGTGTGACATACATACTTCGATAGCTTCGACTACCTCGGGCTTGGTCATCGAAATGCCTCGAAGTTGCAAAAATGCGGAGGCTAGCAGATTTTTATCAATTGGAAACTACACCAATAATGACTCATGTATACGAGTAACCAGTCATCGTTAAGGAATTAAATCAGTCAGTTCCTATTTAAATAACAATTCTCGAGATTTAGAATCGAAAATTCTGGTTCTGGTAATATAGTACCTAGTGTTCTTGAGATTTTAGTGCTGGGTTCCAGTTGCATTTCCTGTTATTTAATCTGATTCAGGTTTCGATAGTGGTTGTATTGGACTTTGTACAACTTAGTGTATAAATTTATGCGAATTCAATTCGCCATCTTATTTACGTTAACACTAAGCATTTCAAGTAAGCACATACTTAGGAATATTATCATTAACTAGGTATGAAATTTAAACACGTCATACATTGTCAGGAAGAGTACCTCTTATTAAATGAAAAAGTAATAATAATATAATTAAATAACTTTGGTGAATGTGATTATCCTTGATATTAAGGCTATACATCAGTTGAGGCATGGCCTAAAGAGATCGTGGCTAGGAGATGCGCGGATTGAGCAAATGAACGACAAAGTGCCGAACAAAATATAATTTGTCATATAAATCTAAGATGCGTCCATTTAATGTTCTGTTTATTGTTCTATTAGTAACAATAATAATATATTCATTGACATGTTTTCTTTTTCAAGTAAACGGGTAACGTTTCTTAGTCATCTTTACACGATTTAAGAATTAAAACCTCCGTCGCCATCACGAAACAAATTGAAGTGTTCACAGCACAACGTTCGCTCTCCGATTGCCAGCGAGTCCAAAATTTCGTCGCACCTATAGTTGAAAATTATTTGCCGCTTCACTGAAGTACCGCCTTAAAGACAATTTATAAAATATCTCCTAAGAAATAAAAACCTACAGAAATGTCTATAATATGACTTATGTTGAATAAAATATTGCAATTCTGATAATGTTATAATGACGAATTGAGTTACGTATTACTCAGTGTTTTTTAACTCTTAAAGAAATGAGAGCAAGTTGGAAGAGGACTGTGTTATGTGTACCTATTAACATCCACAAAGTTAACGCCCCTTTGAAGATTAAGCCGAATCCGTAACTGATGATTTTGAGCTAATATTTATATTACTTCGTATGTTTAATGATTCTGTACATATTTGACTTACTTTAATAACTGTCAATTATAATCAAATAGCTATCAATATTATTTGTCGAATGTTAGCATGGAAAAGTATTGAGAAGGTCACACGTTTTTTTTAGACTTATTTCAATTTATTAATTTGGTACGGTTTTGTCCGTCTCAAATGGACATTTACAACTGAATACAACAGGTATTTACCACAACAAAATTGTAAAGGCGACACAAATAATCTAATAATACATCGCATTATCCGTTCAATAGTGCTTTGTCACTAAAATTAAATTAAAATTAATGAGATTGGATATTATTTATAATTAGGTACATCATTAAGGACACTAAACAAATATACTAAAATTTTTAAATTAACACAAAACAAAAAATGAAACAAAAAGCATTTACAAACATTCCAACTTATTCACTATTGTCAATATATTTTCATTATATTTTAAAAAAACTTAAATTAAACTGTATGGCCTGAAAAAATTAGATACCTATACAATAAAGCATGATTAATCAGTACCATGCTATCTCTAGAAGTCAAGACCAGTGTTTCCAAACCATTGGCCCGCCAAAATTTTCTATCGGTCTGCATATTTTAAAATGCCTACGCCAAAAATTCCAAGCATTACGAAAAATGCGTATTAATTATTTAATAATTTTAAATGTTTTCCCATGCATATAAAGTCTGCAGACAAAAGTCGGGTAGTTTTAATTACAAGATAAAAATAACTTTTTATATACGACATTTTGAAATTTTACGTATATAACAATTAAGTTGCTGGGACCAACCCCTTAGCAACCAATAATAGTCTTTTAATTTTTACGGATTTTTCTGAAATAACTTTCGATACAAAACACAATTAACTGAAAATGAATTCAATTCTGCTTAAAGATGGCTAAAAGTATTAAAAGAATGCATTGGCATCGTAGTCTGATATATTATTTTTCAAATGTATAGCTAGTCGGAAAGTTAGTTTAAAATCGATTGCAAGATTTGTACTGGACAAACAACCACCGGACAAACAAGAATACGATCTAATAAAAACGTTGTAAAAAAGACGAGAAAATTCATGCATGCATATTATATAGAGAATACAAATCAATGGCAAATTATTATCGTGTTACGTTGTGTCTCCAGTGACATATTTATATGATTGTACAATTTTTATCTTCCGTAGACATGCTATATTTTTGTCAGTTTAATACGAGTATAATTTTCATATACGATACGAGTACTTATTGTTGGGAATTGTAGATTGTTTTGAGGATCGTAAATACGCAACGTAGTTTTAATATACGATTAACTTTATTTATATTAATCTGCATGAATATTATTATACAGAAGGGTCACATTTTAAATGCGCGTGTGCTCTAAATAACCGATGACAACTATCACGCCACACACAGGTGCGGCATATGAAGGGGAAGAAGAATCTATCTCCCACTTACAAACAATAGTCAATATCTAGCTTCGGCGGAGCGAGCGCTAGATGTCGACATGTACTTCTTTAATCTATTATATTATTCTATTAGACGGCTATTATATCTCTACACTTATATTTGTTTTTTATGGTACGACGTCGTGAGTATCCTGCGTATAAGTAGAATATTTTCATGATAAAAGTGGTACTATTACGTATTATCAAACAGCGGAATATATATGTGATGGTCAGAAAGTTTTTGGTATTTTATTTTATTAAAAATATATTATTTAATTAGTAAAACTATTTGTGATTATTGTAAATAATATGGATGCCAAATTTATCCGAGAAGTAAAAATCACTTGGTGGTAATACCTAAACTATTTGCAGTTTCTTTTATCTATTATCATAAATCTTGTGTTTATAAACGTATCCATAAAAAAATCGAAATTTTCAAGATAAATCTCTCATAACAAACCAGGTGGGCTAGTGAGTTTTACCTTTTGATTATTTTGATCTAAAACGTCTTTCGTGAATTGTTACACTAGCTGTCATTATTATAACAGTGGAACAGCATAAACTTGAAATTAGACAGAGTACAATAATTTCTGTAGTTTCGGGGTAAAGGTGTCGAAGTAAGTTTTTGTTGCAGTTATATTTTTATTTTTGTACATTCAATGAAACTGCATTTCTTAGCGCCAGCCTGAACTGAGTCCGGGGCGGCTGTACCACTCTCCCAGCCTTTGCTACTCCGCTGGTGATGGTGTTCATGTGTTTTTTGTGCTCCTCATTAACGTGAAATATGACCAAGATGTCCGTAAAACCTGAAATTGAAATAAATATAACTAAATTAGTAGAATTTATTAAGACTGTGTTCAATATATATTATTTACTTTTTAAACTATATAAAAATAACATACATAAGTACATACATTTATTATCGTTCGACAAACTGCAATAATATGTTTTAACCCACAATCCACAAATTTTACAGAACGCATAAAAACTATATAAAATGAAATGTATGATGATGCTGTAAATAGTGGTTATATACGTTGTATATAAGTTGTACGTATGCAGTTCATCGTGGGACACTTATTTTTGCGCCGCAGTACGTAAAACATGAGTTCGTATAACATTTTATCAAATGACGAGTTCTTCGTTGAACATTTCACCGTGGAATACATTTGTACGTATCTTATAAAATGCGGCGATAGTTTGTAAATAGTACTATTCCAATTAGATTAACACTAACCTAACCTAATCTCACCTAACCTACTAAAGACATCTCCACATACTCTACAAATATATTCCACGGTGAAATGTTCAACGAAGAACTCGTCATTTGATTAAATGTTATACGAACTCATGTTTCACGTACTGCAGCGCACGAATAAGTGTCCTGCGGTGAACTGTTTACGTACAAATTTCTGGATACGGTGAATAGTTTATTCTGTAAATATTTGTAGCATACGATGCAGACCAAGTGAAAGTCTAACATCTAGAATGTTAGAATGGTGGAAGATTTCTGATACAAATTTTCACAGTGAACTGATTCGATCAACTGCATACATATTTCCGGACTCGGTTGGTGTGGTGAACCTTTAAAAATTTAAATAAATACTTTTGAATTAAAGTAGGTGTGGATTTGTAAATAATTAAGAACTCACTGCCGAAAAAGAAGTCATGGACAAACTGGAAAATTTGGTGTTTAAGTCAAGAGGATGCTGAGATCTCATGATGATCAGCGAAAGACCCTTGCAAGCTGACGCATCCAGGAAATTTTCCCATCCACAGAAATATGCCACATCAGCAATACAGAGACTCTAAATTATTAAAAACATTTTAAAATTATATTAATCTTTATTTATTTTCAAAAGATTTTTTCATTTACTGATGATACAAGTTTATCACTTCCATATAAAATTGCTTTATATAAAACTATTTTAAAGATAATAGTTTTGAAATACTTCATCGCACAAATTAAGTACTTAGTTTATTATTTTATTGGTAATTTAGAATTTAATAAAGTAGCCAAAATCCAGATTAATTATCAACCTTTTAAACCGTAATTACTCTAATTTTACTATTCGAAATTTTCACCCCTTCTACCCAGTTTTTCAATAAAAGTTTACTTTAACTATTTATAACTTTACCCCATTGAATAGTTTTTTTATTCCCATATTAAAATATTAATTATATTAACTCAAACGAAATTAAGTACTCACACTTAGGGATTGCAATACCGAATGAAAATGTCAATACCGGTTTTTCGGTATTTCTTATTGAATACGGGTATTAATACCGGTATTTCATAAACATTAAAAAACCGAAGTAAGTTCTTATCAATAAATATAGCTATTAAATTCTTTTTAAAATATTATTTTATAGCAAAAACCATCATAAGTACCTACTTTTATTAATATGTTGACATTTAAAAATATTTGTTGATCATGATTGTAGAATTAGTAATTTTTTTCAAATAATTTCAATATACCTATTGATAATTTTAACAAAAGCCTTCAAAACTTCATCAAGTACAAATAAGTCCCAGCTGCAGGAAAAGCTTCTTAAATTCAACGCTTGTACAGTCATCAATAATTATGGAATGATTGAATATTTTTGTCACGGATGTTTTCTATTTCGAAATAATATTATGTTAATTCATCGCGACAATTACTTATATAAAAATATTTGATGAAATTTGTTTTATTATTTTTTCACCTCTGTTAGATTCACTCAATATATTTGCAATTTAGCAACACATAACTTATAATTCATTTTCAAAAACGTAAACGAGTGTGCTTTCTTAATACCGAAAATACCGGTATTTTGGATTTTTAAAACCGGTATTTCGGTATTGATAAATACTAGAATACCGGTATTGCAATCCCTACTCACACTTGATAAACACTTATACTTACACTGTAAGTAAAACACCTGTCGTAATTCAATATTTATAATATGTGGTTGATATCAAGTAATAAATTATGGTTTACACTTAGAAAATAAGTGAACTAGAGTATATTGTGCGAATATTAAAAAAATATTATAAAAACCTTTTCTATCGTGGGGCGCCAAACTTGACACCCCGGAAGTCCGGGTAGGGAGGGGAGTCGGGGCCGCACGGCCGATCCGACCTCAGAGCTCGACTCGCCGGTCAACCGGGCGTCAATGAGGCCCTCGTAGCGTGCCGTCGGCAGAACGCGGGAGACACACGACCAGCTTCCACCCTTCGACTAGCTCAGAATAGTTCAAGGCGGTCAATAGTAGCTGGTTTTTAGTCCGGTAGAGCACGTTCAGTGCACGGTAGGTCTTGACAGTTGGGGGTAAATGCAGGATTGACGGGATGGAAAAATGATGAACGCACGTTGTTCGTAGCACCAATCGTTGCCGAAAGTTTTATTACCTAATTAGTTAGGTTCACGAAAAAAATTACACAACACACATTACATACACAACACAATATTACTACACATTAACAATCTCACACTTTATAAATTTTTAACAGCCCTAAATTTATTAAAAACGGGCGCCTAGGCTGTCAATTAAAAATTAAGCTTCCACAGGGCACACAGCCTGTCGCGTTTGGGAGTCTTACGCTAACTAACTTTCTACCTGCAGTGTTGCGGCTAGCTCTCCTTCTTTTGAGCTTTATCGCTGTCTCTTTCAATCTACCCCTGAACGACCACCCCTCTCTATCATTCTTGCATGCGGCGAATGTTTGGCTTTTGCCTGGGTTTTACCGTAAGGGTCGTCCAAGCTACCTTTTTGGCAGGCAGACTGAAAGTTACAGAGATTTCTAAGAATTGAGCCCAAAAGAAGCAACATTTATAGTTGATTACTAAAGAGCATTTTATGCATAAAACGGCGATGGAAGGATTTTGGCGGGATATGAGAAACATGAATGTGGCATCCATATCTTCGCTCGTGATTTACTATTAAGGGGTCCTCCATGCCCGTAGAAACGTGGAGGTATCAGACATAACAAATATACATTCACTATTGGAGAAAACAGCAAGGCAATGATTTCATAAGCAATATCACCTTCTTCAATAGACTATAAAAAAGTAATTCAAATATTTTTTTGTTGTAAAAATAAATATAACACATATGATATTATCCACTTGCGTGAGGTCGAGTGCACGTTTACGTTGTTTTATATTTTACAATGTTTTTATTAGCTCGTATTCTTATTTGTCCGGTGGTTGTTTATCCAGTACAAATCTTGCAATTGATTTTTAACTAACTCCCCGACTAGCTAGACATTTGAAACTTTTAGAATATATCAGAACACGAAGCCAATGCATTTTTTTAATACATCTTTAAGTAGAATTGAATTCATTTTCAGTTAATTATGTTTTGTATAAAAAGTTATTTTGAAATAAATCCGTCATCCAATCCACTATTATTGGTTGCTAACTGGGTGGTCCTAGCAACTAAATTATTAATATATACGTGCGTTGCTATGGAAATCAAAATGGTATTTCAGTATTCTATATTTGTTTGTTTGTTTTTTATTTACTTCATATCAAGTACAAGTTTGAGCATATTGACCATAATAATTCAACAGAAAATTTAAAAACGTTGTATATAAAAAGTCATTTTTATCTTGTAATTATTTTATTTAGATTTTATTACGACTTATATATTTAGCAGACAAACTCCCTTCTTGGAACTAGGATCTAATGAACTGTATTAATAATTATGCTTTTTTTTAAACATAATTAAAAACAAAAGCAGATTTATTATAATACATAATATTATGAATTTTGCACATATATCAAGAATTTTATTTTAACCTAACTAAAGCATAAAAAAACAATATTATTTGGTATTTTTAAAAGAAATTTTGAAGAAAAAATAAATCGTAAATTGGATACACAGTATTAAGAAATATTCATTATCCAATATAAGGAACCATATTTTTCATGAATGTAAAATAATATAATTACAATACTTATTTATTTATTGAAGACAATATTTCATATAAGCAATAGAATGACTACGACAAAAAAAAATCTCGTTTCGTCACTATTTCAATAAATCTGCAGATAATAATAAATTATGTACCCTCAATCGATGAGGTTTTTTCACAATTGTAATTGTATATAACAGTAGCGAAGCTTGAAGGTAGGTTTTTAAGATCCGCCATAAATAGTGCACATTGAAGCTTAGTCATACGTATTTGTTTTTACCTCTTTTAACCCTAAACTGCACAATGTGAGTCATACGTTTTTGTTTTGATTGAAATAAGACTACAATTTACAGATGGTAGTAAATTGTAAAAAAGGTATTGGCTAGTTTTTAAAAATAAACTAAACCCTGCCTACCAAACCATAATAGTTTTGGTATATTTTTGGCGGTACGACAAAATTGTGGAAACTTTTTCATTCAAACGTATATTTTGTTTTCATTGGATGAAGAATATAATAATACATTACACATATTGTTGGTTATTTTTTTTAATTCCTTGCCCTGCCTAAACCAAACTATTACAGAAAAAAAATATTATTCTCTTTATAAAATATTCATTTCATTGGTTTCGCATTTAAAATTAAATTTTAAAAACTAACCAACACCATCTGTAAATAATTGTAGTCTTATTTCAATGAAAACAAATACGTATGACTGACAAAGTTTAACATATATAATTTAGAAAAACACTTTCAGAGAGAGTATATTATAACCAATAGAAAAAAATCTTTTTTGAAAAAAGTAAGCCACCCCGGCCGGGAATCGAACCCTGCATCTCCACGGGTTTACGCCCCATTCCTTCGCATTTAACCAATATGCTACGGCGTGACATACTAATTGCGACAAATTTTAACTATTGGTCAATTTTAATACCTACTCATCAGCGCTCTTCCAAATCAAGCTACTTTGGCAATCATATAGCCGTAGCATATTGGTTAAATGCGACGGAATGGGATGTAAACCCGTGGAGATGCAGGGTTCGATTCCCGGCCGGGGTGGCTTACTTTTTTCAAAAAAAAAGATTTTTTCTATTGGTTATAATATACTCTCTAAGAAAGTGTTTTTCTAAATTATATATGTTCAATAATCAGAATGATATATTCTTAAATCTTGTGAATTATTCGTTGAATAAAAGAAATAGTTAATTATGACAAAGTTTAGTATACACTATTAATGGCGGATGTTAACAGCCTACCACCACCCTACGCCACTGATATATATAATATTATGTATCATAAAGCATTACATATAAAAGTACTTACTGTTACCAGTGGATACAATGAAGTACATATCAAAATTGTTGAAGAAAACATGCTGATTAACATGAATGGCCAAAATAAATCTTGCATACGTGTTTTAAATCTGCAAAGAAAAACAAATAAATTAATGAATTTGCAACTATGCCTTGTCAATGAGGGAAAAATAATAAAAGCAATATTAATTAGTTATGTTTAATTAAACAAATTTACGACAATTATAACACGACATGATTGTACGTGATATCATTATTATCTCTGAGAAATACATTTCATGGTAAATTAAAAAAAAATAGTATTAGGTATACACCGTTTACACGTGCATAGATTTAATGTTGACAGTAAGTATTTTCGTGGCCATAACAAGAAAACATATAGGTAAACATGCAGTTGTATGATTGCATGCATGAATCAAAAAAGTTTGGAAGCTTCTGAATTTTCATGCGACAGTAGGGATTTTTTATATCTGCGCCTGCGCAGTAGAACGATAGTGGCGAACCTGCCGGTAAAAAAATGAACTATACTCATTTTGAGGTTAACCAATTTTTATTATCTGTCAAATAGTTCCATAAAATGACAACATCACGCCTCGCTTACTCTTGAAGAATGAGACTGGAGAGACAGTGAGCACATTTACGTGTAAACAGTTATTGTCACGATAGTTTAAAATACGCAATATTGCTGCCAGTAAAACCATGCACGTGTACAGGCACTATTACAATTTTATAGTAATTAATGAAGATATCGTATTTTTTTACATTGATTTGGAGGTAGGCAAGTAATTTAGGTAGGTAATTTGGAACAGCCTCATAATCAGTTCTAAGAATATTCTACGCCCACATTTCTTCAACTACCCACATAAAAATACTTCGTGCCCACAATTTTTTGATTCTATAATTATTCTTAGAGCCCTATGCAGAATCCAATATTTCGATCCTAAGGATAAGTTGCCGAAAAGCATGACTTAACTATAGACTATACTGAGTATACAGTTAAGGAATCCTTAACCATTGACTTCTTTTGTTATGAACACACCCCCTTCTGTATTACCATTTATCACTGGCAGTTGCTGTCAAAATAAATTCGCATGTCTATAAAACAGTCCATACCCTTCAAATTCATTTAACAATGTATCTCAATATGGATATTGATAGTGTTAATTCGTTTGGCATGTACGTATGTTTGGAATATTATTTTACTTTTATACGCCAGCCCGCAAAAATACAAGATGCCAGATGATAGAATGACACTTGACGCTAGTGTTACCATGTTAAAAAAATATCTTGCGGTGCCTGTGGAATCACGTATAATGACTTATAACGGAAACATAAGAGTTTTATAATTAAATATAAATATGTATTTATAGTTATTGCATTTATAAAATGCAGTTGTCATCGTTTAACAATTAAAAAATAATTTACCTATACTATAGGAAAGAGAATTTTTAGATATGGTATTATTTTCAATATAAATGATCGTAATTAAGGACAATGTTTCTGCATAGTGTTTTCTGCTAAGGAAATTTTAGTTATGACAAATGTTTCTGCATTCCGCTCTTAGTCCATAACTTTTCGACTATGAAATTCTTGTTTGCTTATATTGAAAAATAGATTTTCCGAAATAATGTATACAAAGGCACATTAAAAAATGTAAAAAATCCCATAGAATGCCATTGCAAATGTCACATTTTTATGAAAACTCATTTATTTTAAATATATGCGGTGAAAAATTTTTCTGTCGAAAAAAATGGGGAAATAATGTGCAAACATTTATTAGAAAATTCTAATCAAAGTAGGCCAGATTATTTGATGAACAAATTATTACATTCAGCCTCTTTTATTTGTGTTGTGCTTTATACAATATGAGACAAAGTAATACAATATCTGTTTAGTTTTTGTGATTCACAAATTTTTATTATTTTTATTTTCATGTAGGTAATACTGTTTGTTATGCATAAGATTAATTAGATATGCATAAGCATTAAATACATAATTTTTAAAATCTCAGAAACATAATACGTACCTATCTATTAGAACAAAAAATCTAGATTCACACGGACAGTGACACAAGTGGAATTTAAATTCACATCTTTCATGGATTGTGGTTGCTATTTTTTGTAAATCTAACAATTCGTCTCTCGCTGTTGTGAATTATTTTTATATTATATTTTACCGTTCATCCAATGACCATTTTTAATACTGAAGCAAATTAATATTATTATTACTACCTAACGTGGTTCTAGATGGCGTTAATTATAAACAAAATTTATTTATGACATCAATGTATGTATTATGTAGGTACCTACCAGTGGAGAAGGGTGAAGGTAGGCTGTCAAGATCCGCCATAAATAGTGCACATTAAGCTTTGTGAGTCATACGTATTTGTTTTCACCACTGAAATAAGACTATAATTTACAGATGGTGCTAGGTAGTTTTTAAAATTCAATTAAACCCTGCGAAACCAAGCCATAATAGATAATAGTCAAGAAATACTCGTCTATCTATAAAACATCTATAGTAGTGCAATTAAATCATACATAACTTTGGATATGTTATAGATATATTAATATGTTTTATTATTATAGTTTGGTTTTGCTAGGGCTTAATGTTTTTTTTAAATGAACCAACAACATGTGTAATATGTATTCTTAATCCAACGAAAACTAATTAGTATGAATGAAAAAGTGTGCAAAATTTTGCCGTAATGCCCAAAGTATACCAAACTTTTTATGGTTTGGTTTAGGCAGGGTTTAATCGATTTTTAAAAACTAACCAACACCATCTGTAAATTGTAGTCTTAGTTCAGTAAAATCAAATATTGGTAAATCGTTTTACAGTGACACCATGGGTACGGCAAATGCAGCTTGCAGTTGTAGTAGTATTTTTTGCTAGCATTGAAACAGGTATTGTCGCATGCAATTCAAAACACGCGCGAATCGCCTATGGTGCCACTGTAGAATAATTTACCTATACGTATTACTACCAAAGTTTATTGTGCACTATTTATGGCGGATCCTAATTGCCTACCTTTACCCTTTGCCACTGGTACCTATATGCAAATGATTACAACATTATATTTTATCATACAAATTAAATATTCACTCGTTTTAAGTCAATAAAGTATTATTTTTTTTTTCAAATAGATGCGTCTGAGATTTTTTCAAATTATATATTTTCATAAAAAAAAAATTAAACGTATGCTAACTCGATTACTCCTTGGTGTAGCTTAGCAATGTCCGCAATTCGTTGTTTGGTTTTCATTGCATCATAATTAATAACGTCAGCGTCAGCAAAAAGACAATTTAATCGCAAAATAATGAGGTCTAGTTGAGCTCTACAATGCACGATATAAATTATAAACATGGGATCAAAAGAAGTGAATAGCAAACATAAAAGAAATGTTTGAAATATTATGTATAAATTTAATAGTTCATAAACGGGTGTTGTTCGTAAATAATCCTCAAAAAGAGGTAAATGTGCCTCAACAAAAAGTTGCCTTTGAACAATATTATCTGTTAAACCTGATATAATAGTTAAAATCATTGGTTTAGATAAGAAACAAACAGCTGTTGACAAGCTTATGAAAATCCAAATCTTTTCCACATGTTTTCCTTCTTCGATGCTACGGTGTATTATAATCTTATGTTCTAAATCAGAATCATTAGCAATTTTCAAATCTTCTTGTATCATTTTGGACAGGCTGAAGATTTCTTCACGGTAAAGTATTTGCAGAACAACTTTACTAACACATAATAATATCAAAACAAAAAGAGCGACCAGTTTCGCAGCGTTTGCAAAATTTCCTGTAGATATGTCGACTTTTAATGTATATATTATTATAAAATATGAAGACAAATATGCCAAGAGCATAAAGTATCTGATATATTTGTAAAAACGCATGATTTTTTGATTTTTTATATCGTAACTGCCACAAAGTATTGAGCTGAGTGTAATTGTAGTAAAGTAGTCGAGGTGTTTTGTGAATTTATGGTCTGGTTGAATTTCTTCTGGAATTTTAGACTTATATGAGAAAAAAATCATTGCAATGGTAATGTTATTATTATATATACGAAGATTTGTAATATTATTTATTAAATTCGTTTATTAACTGTGTTTAACGGAGTGTTAAGAGACAATGTGAATAATATTATAAATCGAACAAAAAATGTCTGATGTTTTATACTGGTGTATGAACGTATTCAAAAACGGGCATTGGCGTAGAGAAGTGGAATAAAATGGAAAGGAATAAATTGAGTTAGTAATATCAATTAACCAAAATAGAGTTATTAACTATTTCATTTATTGAACGAATAATTCACAAGATTTAAGAATGTACCATTCTAATTATTGAACATACATAATTCTGAAAACACTCATGAGAAAATATAGCCAATAGAAAAAATCTTTTTCGAAAAAAGTAAGACACCCGGCAGGTATCGAACCTGCGTCTCGGGTTTCTTGGGCCAAACTTTAACTATTGACCTTTTCAATGCCTGCTCATAAGCGCTCTCCAAATTTACTTACGGTAGGCGATCGACTTTTGTATTCTAAATTAACGTATTTATTACTTTTAATTACCAACCGATGTCACGGATCACTTTAATATTTTCTGTTGCAACTCACCTGAACTTGCTAAGAGAGCGCTTATGAGCAGGTATTAAAAAGGCCAATATTTAAAGTTCGACGCAATTAAGCATGATATTCGTAGCATAGTGGTAATGCACAGGGCGCGAGACCCAAGAGACGTAGGTTCGATTCCTGCCGGGTGTCTTACTTTTTTCTAAAAAGATTTTTTCTATTGGCTATATTTGGCTATATTGGCTATATTATATACCCACGATGTCCGCGTGGCTTAAGCGCCAGTCTATAGTGTCGAGGGTCCCAGGTTGGAATCCTGGGTCTGGCAAGTACACATACTATTTTTCAATCGGTGTATGAGTCGGCAGCATCAGCAAGCAGCCTCTCGTCAGACTAAGACTGAAGAGGTGACATTGGACCTGGTTCTGATATTTCCTACGGATGCTTTAAAAAAATTCAATCTGCCTTTCGTATTTTCAAGCCAACGAAATTCTAGCGTTTTGAAAGGCCGCTAAATACTATCCACAGTACGTATTTTTTCCGACCATGTCCGATCCTAATAAGATCATATTGGGCCTCCACAGAGTGGAGGTTTGTATTAACAGATTTTGTTTTAACGAGAAATAGATGTCAGCCACTTGCTTAACCTGTTAGGTCCATACTCTGACTCGTACACAAATTGAAAAACAATGTGTACTTGCCAGACCCAGGATTTGAATCTGGGACTCACGACGCTATAAGCTAACGCCTAAGCCGCGCGACCATCGTGGAAGTTTACGACCGCATTTGTAATAGTGATTTTTAAAGTACAATTATAAAATAATTTTAATTTTTAACATACATATTATTTATGGTGATAAACAACTCAATCCTAAATATTAAATATATTGTCGTAATTACAAATTTTCTAATAATATCCATTTCCTGGAGTGTCCAATTGTTGTAAACTCAGTAAATAGCTTACCGCAGATTATTTCCGCGATGTCTATTTCTACACATACTCAGCTATATCAGATGACGCAAACTCCATATGGTAGCTGACTCAGTTACAATAATTATTTCCTAAATATTCTTTTCAAGATAATATTTTGTTGTGAGTATTTTAATAAATAGCGGATGATAATTCATTGGACTTGTTACTCGAATTTAAGTTCCCGGTCTGTTAGTATCTCAGTCTCGGAATCGCTCCGCACAACATTTTATTCTACCGAGATTCGGACCTCGGAACAGTATTGTAACATAACTACTATAACATACTCTTGTACCGACTATTTACGCTGCAAATAAAACTCGCTCCAACGCCCATCGGAGTAACCACCAAATCTGGACTTTTCATCTCTCCTTCTGACAACCTCTTCATCCACAACACCATGACTCCCACAGCGATGAGCCCCCACATATTAATTTTATTAATTAAAACATACTAAAACGTTAATTATAAGTAAATTGTATTATACGGAACCTATGCTTCGTAGTATGTAACAAGATCCGCATTGTGTAGCACTATAGCATCATTTAAAATACAATTTAATAAGAATATATATTGAGATACGTATCTAACAAATTTTCATAGAATATAAAAATAATTAAATACCAGATATTATAAACGATAATATCTTTGCAGTTATTTAATTTGATTCCTGAATGTAACCCTTCACAAGGCACCGCACAGTATTTCTCTCATATGTGCATAATTTCATTGTAAAAAATCCTTACCTACAAATAATTCAATCTAAGTAGAGACTCAGTACTATCATATAAATAACAGAGAATAAAGCTTTTTTATCGAGATAAAATATAGACGTGTGTGCATATTATTAAGATATTGTTTTTTAAAGGCTATAGGTTAAAGGCTTTATGATAAGAATCCTTACTAGACTACCATATATATATATTTTTTATAAAAAAATCATATGTTTTTACTATTTGAATTATTCGGCTCCGCTCGAATTGAACTTCATTATATATGGATAATATAAATGTCATTATAAATGTCAGAAGAAAATTTTATTTTTTCGTATAAGCTCTGTACTCTGTTCTGTAAAAAAAGTCCTCACTAATGCTTTCTTGATGTTTGTCCCAAAGATAATGTAAATTTTAAGCGCACAAGTACACAGACAAAAAAAAATCGGTGTGTGTGTACTTATGTACGCGCGTTAGAAGTTATACTTCTTTGGCGTAACAAAACAAAAACAAAATTTGTGATAACCAAGATTCTTCGACTAGCTCTTAATAATTATCTTGTTAAATTACACACGTAAGAAAACGGGACGCTTATTGAAGCGCCGTTGGTTTATTTCTATACACTTTAACTTATATTACTAAATTACGTAATTACGATTCCTGCCGGGTGTCTTACTTTTTTCTAAAAAGATTTTTTCTATTGGCTATATTTGGCTATATTGGCTATATTATATACCCACGATGTCCGCGTGGCTTAAGCGCCAGTCTATAGTGTCGAGGGTCCCAGGTTGGAATCCTGGGTCTGGCAAGTACACATACTATTTTTCAATCGGTGTATGAGTCGGAGTATGGACCTAATAGGTTGAGCAAGTGGCTGACATCCATTTCTCGTAAAAATAAAATCTGTTAATACAAACCTCCACTCTGTGGAGGCCCATAATATGATCCTATTAGGATCGGACATGGTCCAAAAAAATATATTTTCTCATGAGTGTTTTCAGAATTATGTATGTTGAAAATAAAATAGTCGATAATGCAATTACGCAGTACCTATTTTGTCATAACATGGTGAGCGAGAAGAATTATTTTCATTGAGGCTTGACCACAGTTAATCTACACGTTGATAGATGGAAAATTATGTTCGCTTTTAGAAGTAAACTTGTTCCAACAATTTGATTTCCCACATTTTTATGATATTTGGGGAGCCAATTTAGAAAAAAGCCTACTGCTCTCTATCCAAATGGGAATGGATGAGGCAACATTTAATTTATGCGGAGTATCTGGAACTCATGGTTACCCAATGTTTGCATCCTGATGGTGCTGCTTTATGATAGCGAATCATGGCACATTAGAAAGGCTCAGGACAATCGTAGACTAAGCTTTGATGTTTACGATGAATACTGGATGTGTGGTAGTGGAATGACTTTAGAAGTACTGAGGAGATAAAAAAGCAAAGCAAGCAGCCTCTCGTCAGACTAAGACTGAAGAGGTGACATTGGACCTGGTTCTGATATTTCCTACGGATGCTTTAAAAAAATTCAATCTGCCTTTCGTATTTTCAAGCCAACGAAATTCTAGCGTTTTGAAAGGCCGCTAAATACTATCCACAGTACGTATTTTTTCCGACCATGTCCGATCCTAATAAGATCATATTGGGCCTCCACAGAGTGGAGGTTTGTATTAACAGATTTTGTTTTAACGAGAAATAGATGTCAGCCACTTGCTTAACCTGTTAGGTCCATACTCTGACTCGTACACAAATTGAAAAACAATGTGTACTTGCCAGACCCAGGATTTGAATCTGGGACTCACGACGCTATAAGCTAACGCCTAAGCCGCGCGACCATCGTGGAAGTTTACGACCGCATTTGTAATAGTGATTTTTAAAGTACAATTATAAAATAATTTTAATTTTTAACATACATATTATTTATGGTGATAAACAACTCAATCCTAAATATTAAATATATTGTCGTAATTACAAATTTTCTAATAATATCCATTTCCTGGAGTGTCCAATTGTTGTAAACTCAGTAAATAGCTTACCGCAGATTATTTCCGCGATGTCTATTTCTACACATACTCAGCTATATCAGATGACGCAAACTCCATATGGTAGCTGACTCAGTTACAATAATTATTTCCTAAATATTCTTTTCAAGATAATATTTTGTTGTGAGTATTTTAATAAATAGCGGATGATAATTCATTGGACTTGTTACTCGAATTTAAGTTCCCGGTCTGTTAGTATCTCAGTCTCGGAATCGCTCCGCACAACATTTTATTCTACCGAGATTCGGACCTCGGAACAGTATTGTAACATAACTACTATAACATACTCTTGTACCGACTATTTACGCTGCAAATAAAACTCGCTCCAACGCCCATCGGAGTAACCACCAAATCTGGACTTTTCATCTCTCCTTCTGACAACCTCTTCATCCACAACACCATGACTCCCACAGCGATGAGCCCCCACATATTAATTTTATTAATTAAAACATACTAAAACGTTAATTATAAGTAAATTGTATTATACGGAACCTATGCTTCGTAGTATGTAACAAGATCCGCATTGTGTAGCACTATAGCATCATTTAAAATACAATTTAATAAGAATATATATTGAGATACGTATCTAACAAATTTTCATAGAATATAAAAATAATTAAATACCAGATATTATAAACGATAATATCTTTGCAGTTATTTAATTTGATTCCTGAATGTAACCCTTCACAAGGCACCGCACAGTATTTCTCTCATATGTGCATAATTTCATTGTAAAAAATCCTTACCTACAAATAATTCAATCTAAGTAGAGACTCAGTACTATCATATAAATAACAGAGAATAAAGCTTTTTTATCGAGATAAAATATAGACGTGTGTGCATATTATTAAGATATTGTTTTTTAAAGGCTATAGGTTAAAGGCTTTATGATAAGAATCCTTACTAGACTACCATATATATATATTTTTTATAAAAAAATCATATGTTTTTACTATTTGAATTATTCGGCTCCGCTCGAATTGAACTTCATTATATATGGATAATATAAATGTCATTATAAATGTCAGAAGAAAATTTTATTTTTTCGTATAAGCTCTGTACTCTGTTCTGTAAAAAAAGTCCTCACTAATGCTTTCTTGATGTTTGTCCCAAAGATAATGTAAATTTTAAGCGCACAAGTACACAGACAAAAAAAAATCGGTGTGTGTGTACTTATGTACGCGCGTTAGAAGTTATACTTCTTTGGCGTAACAAAACAAAAACAAAATTTGTGATAACCAAGATTCTTCGACTAGCTCTTAATAATTATCTTGTTAAATTACACACGTAAGAAAACGGGACGCTTATTGAAGCGCCGTTGGTTTATTTCTATACACTTTAACTTATATTACTAAATTATGTAATGATTTCTCGGTGTTTTTATTTTTAAAGTACCAAATGTCACTCTGACGTTTAATAGTTTGTTTACGTAAGGAATTGCAAATGGCCGACAATAATAATTTCGCTGCCTAGGCAACGGAACAATTCTAAACTATAATATTATATTGTATAATCGTCATGATTGCAGTATCGTACTGTGGCGTAAAGGTAGTGCGTTCGACTGATAACCGAACAATCGGTGGTTCGAATCCAATCGAGTGCGTTTTTTTCTGTGAAAAAATAAATTATGTATAACTTCAAAAACTTTATAGTTGCGGTAGAAAGTATGTAACACTATGTAACAGTATGAATGTATTTCATTTTACGCTCCCGAGGTTACGGATCTACATATTAATTTACTTTATTTGAATCTTTTTATAATAATGTATAAAACGATCAGGAGTGATGTTAGAATTATTATTATATACTTACATTTTTGGTTTTCACAGTAAGTATGTGCTTTTTCAACAACTTTACTAAAAATGCCTATTAAGTAAAATACATTATTTGTGAATTATAAAAAAAATCTGATTGGGTTGTCAATATATTTAATATAATAAATACCTTTCACTTCTACTTATTAAATCATAGATTGTGTTCTCCTAATTACTTGATTAAATAATAATTATCTGC
Source organism: Rhyacophila brunnea (assembly GCF_057557595.1). Classification (NCBI taxonomy): domain Eukaryota; kingdom Metazoa; phylum Arthropoda; class Insecta; order Trichoptera; family Rhyacophilidae; genus Rhyacophila; species Rhyacophila brunnea. Next base: position 33,216,166 of record NW_028232806.1, on the reverse strand, counting down.
AGTAATATTTTTCAGAGTATCTGGGACTCAGGAATGTACTCGGTCAAAACCAAATGCCGCTTATTAGACGCTTGCATTTTGACGGTGCTGCTTTACGGTAGTTAATCATGGCTCCTTACAAAGGCTCAGAACAACTGTATACTGAGTTTCGAAAACCGATGTTTGTGACGGATACTGGGTGTGCTGTGGTATGACTTTAAGAGCAACAAGGAGATAAGACAACGGCACCAAGCAGCCATTACGCTGAGAGTGAAGAGGCGACGTTGGACCTGGCTCAGCCACGTGCTGCGGATGCTAGAAGAAAATTTCAACTTGGCTTGCCTATTCTCTAAGCCGACAGGATTCCGGCGTCCTGGAAGGCCGCTAAATACCTACTAAATATATAGTGTATACGGCAGAGCAACGAGATGCTGGTTTGACCTGGAACGAAGCAAGAAGACTGGGTAACGACAGGAATTCTTGGAAGCGCCGCATGGTGTCCATATGCTGCAACTAAGGGGGGTATGGCCGAAGAATAAGAAGAAGAAGTAATATTATCAGTAAATGTGGGTATCTTCTTCTTATTGTGCTATACCCTAGCGGAGGTAGGCCACCATCAAGGCGATCTTAGATTTGTCGTCTGTTACCCGGAACAGTTCAGTGGAGCTGCACTCGTACCAATTACGGAAGTTCTTAAGCCATGAAATGCGGTGCCGTCTTCTGCTATGCTTACCCATTATCTTTTCTTGAATGACAAGTTGGGGAATGCTATACTTTTGCCCTCTTATAATGTGGCCGAGGCACTCTAGTTTCCTGGTTTTGATACTATGCAGAACTTATCGGTTCTTCCCCATTTGATAGAGAGCTCCAACACTTGTCACCCGGTCAGTGCAAATAATTTTGACGATGCGTCTATACAGCCATATCTCGAAAGCTTCAAGTCTCCGGGGCATCATTCTCTTTTATAATAGCGACCCTGTGCGAAGTCGGGTACTTCAGCTAGTTATATATTATATAAGTAGCTGAAGTACCCGACTTCGCACAGGGTCGCTTCGTGGTTATATTTATCTTAGATATTTAAAAAATAATAAGAGGTAATTATTTTTTAATATTAAAATAGCTGTGTAATACAATATGGCAATATTAAAATAATTCTAACAGGAGTAAAGGTCAAACAAAATAACATTAAATTAAAATCGAATCCAAAATATGCAAACGTTATTAATGTTATTAATATGTATAAAAAAAAAATCAAAATTGGATGGAACAAACAAACAACAAACTTTCTATTTTATATAATACTAATTTAGAAACCTTCGCAGGTGTGCGCACAACAACTGACAAAATATATTATAACATCGCAATCGGATGAATGGTATAGGAACCATACGAATAAAAGAAAATAGAATGAAGAAGAAGACGAAGATGATGATTTTTCTAATTCAGATACCTTCGCGGTTGTGCATACAACCACTTACCAAATTTCCATTGCAATCGGATGAATGGTATAGGAACGCATTCGGGACAGACAGACAGACAGACATTCATTATTATATATAAGATATAGCCTATAATCTTCGCGCAAGTGCAAGCAATAAGTTGACAAAATTTTATTGCAATCGGATGAACGGTATGGCAGCGCATAAAATACGGACAAACAAACAAACAAATATTGATTTTTATATATTATATTTATATAATATATATATATATATATTTATTTCCTTCCAAACTCAATAATTAATAACTATCACAATAATTAAGATTAAACGTCTTCTTAGTGAATTACTGAGAATAGAATTGATGTAAATTATAAACCTAATTTCACAGGGTTTGTTTACTCAAAAACTGACAACACTGTGACGTCTTCTACATGCGACTACAGATGATTCAGCTTATTCTTGCTGATTTTTGTTGTTGTCTGACAATAATTTATTCTTTATTATAGGTAATAATAATTCCAGCAGTTAACCTAAACAATTTAATTGTCATGTTTCATCACACGATTTCATTGGGACTAGAGTTGGGTTTAGGAAATTCCACGACGGGAATTCTCGAGAAATTTTCAACATTTTCCACCCCGAATCTCGAGAATTGAAATTTTTAACATTTTGGAAAATCCCGGATCTCAATAATCTTTTCTCGGGATTCGGGTTTTCTTTATTATCAAATATTAATTGAAAAAAGTGGTCAGGAAACACAAAACGTTCAAAGATTGATCGGGGCATTTAACACAATTAGCCAACTTCGACTCAAAATGAGCGCAATTTTTGCAACATCAGGGAATTATGTGTCTTAAAAGCGTACGCGATTGTCAGTCTATGTTTTTTGATATTCAATTTTAATATGTAATGTTTTGAATTATTTTTGTTTTCCTTATTCTATTTTGTTTGTCTTCTTACATAAATATTTTTTTTTGGAATTTCTCTGTTTTTACACAGATTTTAGGATTTTTACAGGCTTTTATTTTAAATTTCCCGATATTTGGAAAATTCTCGAGAATTCTTTTCTGGAAATCCCGAATCTCGAGATTGAGATTTTCTCGGGGAATACCCAACTCTAATTATTGTGACTTGCTGTGAAATATTTAATATTAAAATGCAAAACGATTTAATAAAATGATTAATAATTAGTAGATTATGTTCATAACAAGCTAATTTACCATAAATCAGATACCTAAGTGTAATGTCATGTAGGCCGTGGTCTCTATTACATGGTCTACTACCCAACATCAAAATGTGCAGATATATACCACACTCTTCCATAGTCATTCTTCAACTTATATAAACGTATTGTATTTGGCTGAGTATTAGTGAGGCGTTACAAATTAAACAAGTCTCAGTTAAAAGCACACTTGAGAGTGCGTGTATTGTCTGGGCCCCGCATCAGTTGAAGTACAGCTTTATGGTGGAGAGGGTCTAGAAGAATTTGAGACTCCTTTATTTGACTGTATCGATATTATCCGCGAATCTATCCGGCTGACTTTCTCTTAGGTATACTTACATAACTGTAACTTAAAGTTTAGAAGCGATCTTTATTTAGCTACATATTTTTTCTTTAGGTGGCGTAAATGTAATTAGTCTCTTGCGTGTCTCTGAAAATCATTTAAAAAATCTGTTGTATCCATTTTTTGTTCTACCAATGTGCAGAACTAACCTGCCATTGGAGAGGGCAATAACTATGTCTAATTAAATCGCTTCGGATATTGATATATTCCATTTACGTGAGGTGAATTTAGATGGATGTTATTTTTTAAGTTTTTAAGATAGTGTCTTTCAACCTAGTTCACTCTGTGTACTTTTAATTTAATTATTTACTCATAGTACTGTATTTTTATTTCAACATTTTTAGTAATTACTTAATGTCATATTGTGGACGCATTGAATTTATAATTTGTCATATTCATTATAATTATGTAACATAAATAAATGAAATTTAAATTAAAGCATCTTAGAGAAACCCTCAATTTTCCTTTCATTATGGGAATGACGAGATTGTTCATATTTTGATAATCATTGTCAAGCCATAGCGTTCCACTCTTTTACAAGTTTAAGGCACCAAATTTTATCATAAGCAAATGTCAAAAATATTACTTTGAATTAGTCAAAACCTTATTATGTCTAGTAACAATATTATATTATGTATATATTATAATATATTTATATGTATCCTCATGGGCGAGTGTTAACGTGTGACATGTTCATTTTCAATAATATGTGTTTGGATCCAGAACATGGGCGTAGTAGGTTCAGCCAATGGATAACATGTATTTCTCATTAGTTGGGAGGTGGCTAAAATTCACATCTAAATGTAGAATCAATGAAAAAAATGTGTAAAAAGAATACGAAAAATATTTTTTTAAATACACACTAGTAAACATGATTGCTGAACTGTTTTCGTCGCAAGAAAAGTTGATAATCGCTGATAACCGTCTGTGTATGGAATTAATAATTGTTTCGTATTAATTTGCAGCAATAAAAATAACGGAAATGTGCAAAAGAGTTAACTGTTGAGAATAGCTGTGGTGGTAGGTACACGGTTGTGGGATGGGAATTTCAGACTTTATTTAATTGTATTTTTTAATACCTAATACAGCATTAAAATTGTATGTATGTACTTCTGTTTAATAACAATAAATTGTTACATTATTCTGTTGTTCACTGTAACCAACGCATATTTATTATTCATAGCTTTCTGTCCAGTAGAAGGAAATCAATTGAGAAAAGGAGAGGAAAGTGCTTAATGTAGAAACAACTAATAGGTATTTCAAAACAGATTTTTCAGATTAAAATATAATTGTAATGTCTCGAAATATGATGCTAACAAGATTACGAACTAAAATCTAATAATATGCATTGTGGTATGAATACATTATATATATAGACTAGAATAGAGGATATTATATTATATTTAGTGGATATTAAATTTACATTATATATACAATTTTACTAATGGCTTTATAAATGCATTTAAAAATTAATAAATCTGAAAAATCTTAACACCACTGCACATGGATGTACCTACTGAAATATGTCTATATTCTAAAACATTAGATCGAGAGGTTTAAAAGAATACTACGTCGGAAGCCAACAGCGGTGGAATGAGGTTGTACAACTTCGCTTGCGTATACGTGTCGCTATTCGCCTGGTTACTCGCGAACGGTTATAAATACGGGATACAACAAAAATAATATTGTTTGTAAATGAATTTGACAATAAACTCAACATGTGTGGTCCCATGTGATTTTGACAATCAGTGCCAGTGCTTAAGAAAAAGTGAAAAATATTTATTGTTGCATGGATAGTGCACTTTGTGCGGGGAGTGCGTCAAACGCTGTGAAGCAAGGGGTTGTCCACACTGTTTTTTGTTCACACTGTTGCGCGAATTCCAAGACCGCGTGAACAGCAAAAACAATAAAATGGAAAACACCACAATGGAAGTGAATGAAACCAAAAAAACGAAGAAGAAAGAAACTATGATGAAGAGGAAGTGGTTGGAGAAAAAGAAGAAGAATGGCAGACGGTGACCTCTGGAAAAAAACCCAGAAGAGACTCTGGGGTCACTCCAAAGGGAAACCAAAACATCGTCATGATAGCGACGGGAAGTAAAATTCCATTAAAGTTGAAAATAGCGCAGATGCTGCATAAGGCAGGAGTAAAAGTACAGAAAATTTACAATAAAAATTTAAAGACGTACATCCAAGTAGAAGACGAAAAAGAAGCAGATAAAGTGAAACAAGCTGGAGAACTCAAAGATCTCGGTTTTGTGACCAAAGAGAATGACTCCTGCTCTTATGGAGTAATAAGAAAAGTCGATATTGATATGGACCTCCAAGAACTGCAAATGGAAATCAAAAGTGATGCAAAAGTAATCAACCTTAAGAGGTTGACAAGAAAAGGTGATACAGGAGAGCTGACAAAGACCTCGTCAGTTAGTATTAAATTTGGGGAGAAAATATTGCCGAGAACAATTTACATATATGGAGTCTCTTTTGCTGTAGAACCGTATGTATTCAGGGTTATGCAATGCTACAAATGCTGGCGATATGGGCATATTACGAACAATTGCGGACGTACAGTAGAAACGTGCCCTAAGTGTGGTGAAAACCACAAAACCTGCGAAAAAAATGAGGAAATTACGTGCATCAATTGCAAAGGTAACCACGCGGCAAACAGCCAAAAATGCCCAAAGTGGCAAGAGGAAAAGAATTGCAAAGAAGCAATGAAAAAAATGAACATACCTTTCAAGGAAGCAAAAAAAAATATGTTAAATAATAGCTATGCTGACATATTAAAACAAAAAAAAATCGTAGGAAGAGATGAAAGCGAAACAATTCAAAAAACTAAGGAAATCAAAAAGAAAGAAGAAGCGGTGGTAGAAGCTTCAGGCTCAACAATAATAGCTACAGGTAGTAGCGTAAAGCCTACAAAAAATAAGAAAATTCAAAGGGGAAGACAGAGGTTAACGCGATGGGAGAAATTATGAAAGTCTTGCTGAAAGGGGGAGACTGGCAGCAGATCATTAAACAACTAATAATTAAAGCAGTGGACTGGGTATGCAAACAATTCAAAGAAGGACACTTAAAAAAAATTCTAGGGGAGGTTCTGGAGCAAAATGGATAATAAAAAACAAATTAGGATTTTACAATGGAATGCCAGAAGTATGAAGCAGAAAAAGGATGATATAGAACTCTACTTAATAAGACAAAAAATGTCAATAGCATTAATCTCAGAGACTTGGCTGAGGTCTGAATTAGACTATCTGAAATTCAATGATTACACGATGTATAGAAAAGACAGAGGGGATGGTTATGGAGGAATAGCGATTCTGGTGCATAAAACACTGACGTCTAAAGAAAAGACCCTACAAGGCCTTCCAACTGAACTGGAGGCATGTCAAGTCGAAATCAGAGGGACACAAAAACTAAAAACAGTGACAGCAATATATTGTAAACCCAATGTTACCATTCGGAAAAACGCATGGAGCAGGCTCTTCGATCAAATGGGAGAGGGATCAATTATGGGTGGGGATTTCAATGCACACCACCCAATGTGGGATCATATACTTCGAGACGCAAGAGGAGAGGATGTCGCTGACGTATGCCTTGACTCTGACTTAGTAGCGATTAACAATGGACAAAGTACCAGGGTCGCCCCTCCAAATCAGAGAGGAGCGGCACCGGATATAACATTTATCTCCAATGAGCTGGTACTGGAAACCGATTGGAAAATAGACTCCGATACAATGGGCAGTGACCACTTACCCATTATCATCGAGTTTATGGAAAATCAATGCCAAACAGAAATCATCCCAAGAAGAAATTACCCTAAAGCAAACTGGGAACAATATCGAGAAATAATCTCAAATGACATAGACAGACTTACAGAACCTACCAGAGATGTACAAGTAGAGTATGATAAATTGGAGGCAATATTGAATAATGGGGCAAATTCAAGCATTCCGAGACTCAAAGTATGCAGTCACCCAAACTTTAGACCAAAACCATGGTGGAACTCCGAAGTATCAAAGGCAATCGCTGAGAGAAGGCTTGCCTATACTCGCTTCAAAAAAATCAGTTCAACAGAAAACTACCTAGAACTAAAGAAAAAGCAAGCCACGACTCGAAAAGTAATCCTAAAAGCCAAAAGAGAAAGTTGGAAAGCATTTTGTGATTCCGTCAACTCGGAAACTTCCTACTCAGAAATGTGGAGAAAAATGAGTTGGATGAAGGGAAAATCGGGAAACAAATTCAAAAATCAACTGGATGAAAGCATGGCGTCACTCCTCTTTCAACAACTAGCAAGTAAATGTGACGAAACGAAGGAAGAAATCGCAGAACAGGAAACATATAATCCTAATGATACAGTGAATGAAATTCTTACAGTGGTGGAACTAAGATCAGTAACCAAAAATAAAGACACTGCCCCCGGCATGGACGAAGTTTCATATTCCATGATCGCTCAGCTGCCAGAGATAGGAAAAAATAAACTCGTGGAGATATTCAACTTAATCATGGAAACCGGCAAAGTCCCTAGGCAATGGAAGGAAACGATGATTATCCCAATCTTAAAACCAGAGCGAGACACTACCCTAGTGTCGTCAGTCACACCAATTGCACTCATATCATGCATGTGCAAAACGTTCAACCAGATGATTGCAAGAAGAATCGAATGGTTTGCAGAGAAAAAACAACTATTTCATCACAATACTACGGGATTCAGAAGGCAAAAGTCGACTCTGGAGAACATAGGCAACCTAGTACTAGACATCAATGCAGCACAGGTCAAAAACGAAGTAACCCTGACAACATTCCTGGACATCCAGGATACGTATAATAATGTGCATGTGAAAGAAGTGTCAAGGGTGTTGAATGAATGGGGAATCGGTGGGAAGATCACTAAATATCTTAAGCAGTATTTAAATGAAAGAAAAATCACCATGTGCATTAATAATGAAAAGAAGAGTACGGTATGCTCAAGAGGCCTTCCGCAAGGAGACCCCCTATCCCCATTACTATTCAACATTCTTACAACTGACATATTAAGGTTAATAACAAGGGTCAACATTGTACAATATGCAGATGATTTCGCACTTTTTTGTTCGGGAAGAAGAGTAGATGAATGTCAAAGGTTAATGCAGAAGAGTCTTGACGAAATGAATTTATTATTGGAAACGCGAGGCCTCAAAGTAGCTCCCAGCAAAACTAAGGTGGTTCTTTTTGCCAGAGGCAAGAGACAAAACCAGCTTAACTTAAAAATCGACGGCACTATAATAGAAAGAGTAGACACTTATAAATTTTTAGGTATGAACCTGGACTATAGACTAACGTGGAAGCATCATATTAGTCAATGCGCGAATAGCCTGACACAACCTCTGAACATACTCAAAGTACTGGCGGGAGGTGGGTGGGGCGTACACCCCATTCATATGAGAATGTTATACACGGCACTCATTAGAAGCCGATTAGATTACGGGAGCATGTTTTACCACTCCGCTGCCGAAACTAATTCGGTGAGGCTAGACCGCATCCAGTCCAAAGCATTAATAATATGTGGAGGATTTATCAGGACAACACCCATTCACGTGCTCCAAGCGGAACTCAGCGTACCTCCACTGAATGTCAGGAGATGGGCACTGGCCACCAAGACATGAATGAAGTGGAAATCTATAATAGATAACCCCATATTGGCAAAGGTGAAACTCCTATACGAGCTTGTTGAAAGCAATACATACTATGAGAAAAGAAAGCTCCCTCTACTGGTAGGAATCTTAAAAGCCACAAAAAGTTGGGAGGTAATAAATACAAAATGCCTAGGTATGTATTCGCTGAGGAGGCCAGTTGGTACCTACGACCTCAGCTCTGTTATCCAACTAGAGGTCAAAGGAATAGACAAACCAAAACGGAGCATAGTATCCGATAAAGGAAGAGAGCGTGTCGAAAAAATGCTGACAGAGAGGTACGCAGGATGGAGCCACCTTTATACAGATGGATCCAAAGATCAGAATAGAGCAGGAGCAGCTCTTGTGATACCAGAAGTAGGTATAAACAAGAGCTGGAAGCTAAACCCAGCAATACCAATAATGACGGCGGAACTCATCGCGATAAACGAAGCAATTAAATACACTTTAAGCGATGATTTCTTGGCGCAATCCGCTGTCATTTTAACAGACTCCAAAAGCGCTTTACAACATCTTGCCGCAGCAACTCGCTCACATAACAGTAAAACCATAGCATACCACATCCTTGACCAGATCGACGCCAAGAAAAATAGAGGAGGAGATCTATACCTTCAATGGATTCCATCGCACATGAGCATTGAGGGAAATGAAAGGGCAGATGATCTGGCAAAGGTAGCCGGCCATTCAGGGGTACCATATCAGTGGATACCAGAAAACCTGGACTGGAATGAGGCTATAAAGAAAATGTGCCATAGTATGTGGATAGATTTTCACCATAGGGCATCATTAGAAAAGGGGAAATGGAGTAAGTTGATTCTACCAACACCATGAGAGGTGCCCTGGTTTGTAGAGTCTTCTTTGACGAGGAATGAGCTTAAGTTAATACTGAGGCTAAGAACAGGGCACACCATGGGCAAAAGATTTGATGTCCTCATGGGAAGAAGCGAATCGCAGCTCTGCGATGAATGTCATATTTTAGAGGACATTGTACATATAGCACTGCAATGCCCCAAATATGAAGCTCACAGAGTACAGCTGCGAATTGCAGATATCTATGAGAATGTCGACGAATTGAAGGGTGTCCTGGCGGTGGGTAAGACGGAAGAGCTAGGCAAAATTGTAAAGTTATTTAACAGAATAGGAGTGAGGACCTGATCGACGGATCCCCTTCTAGAAGAGAAGAGGCGATATGACAGCGAGTCGCAGTCAAAGCCTCGGTAAAATCACAAAAAAATAATACTATTTTATGTTTTAAAAATACTTTATGCAGTCATCAATGTTTAAAATAAATATAAAGGATAATAAGGCTTCAAAATTGTATAAATAGATTATCTACAACGTTTAAATAATATCCAGGCCTATGCTCTGAAAATAGCATAAAATCTCCATTTTGACCTACGTGGCGCATGTGGGCCCTTAAGGGAATAATATTTGGTCTTCAAGTTAAAATTGATGAACATTTATTATTATTTTAAAATCAATGAATGCACAAGGTCACGCCATTATTTTTCCTTTAATTAAAGACAACAAATAAAGCATGAAAACATAGAACAAAAGTCGATGGAAAAATAAAATTGTACGATCTTGCGTATGTCCAGAAACCGATCTATATGATCTTGCAATTTAAATTTTCAGTACTCACACTTTATTTTAATGGCGCCATCTTGTGAGTGTCCGAGGCATTAGTATGGTACCTAGTAGTTATTAGATATTAGTTGAATCTTTGTATAGTAACGATTACTGTTATTATTATATAAAATTATTGTTTAGACCAGGGGTAGTCAATCTTTTTATACCTATCGCCCAATTATCCCACTGTATCTCTGTTAGTAGTAAAAGTTTCTAACCACCCACCACCGGATATACAGTAATGGTGATTTATAAAGAATAGAAGTTACTGTACTTTATAAAATTTATAAAGCATAATAATATTCAGGTGGTTTCTTTCTTTGGATATAATATGATTAACAGCACAAAAGCCAGATTCCACAAGATTTGAGGTAGGGAAAGATATCAATAAACTGAATATTATTTTCCACATATTATATGGATATAAGACAGGCATTTTTTTTATTTTGCCATAGGTTTTCATATCCACCACCATCGAATTTATGTTTACCTTCTTCATCATATATAAGTTCTAACAGTTCTTCTTGGAAAGTTTTGTCAGCCTTTTTAAAAACCCTACCGCCCATCATGAAAGCTGGAACGCCCACTAGTGGGCGGTAGGGGCCAGGTTAACTGCCCCTGGTTTAAGCTACTGATGAGCAACTCCTGGGTTGCAGGTCACATGTAGTCGTTTGTATAATTTTATATGGCCCAGCTAAGATATTTTTTATAACAGTATATCTAAGAATTAATAAAATTTTATTGTTTTATAAAATATTAAGCTTTGATAATTATTATGAGGAATAATATATAAATGCGGCCCACAAAAGTTTTTGGTATTTAATTTAATCCTCCTTAAAAGGTTGCTCATCACTGACTTAAATTAATTATATTTTTTCCAAGCATTAACATATTTTACGGCTCCTTGGAAAAACTTTTAGAACCATATTATAATGATTCGTGCCCAAGTATTGGTCTAATACAGTGGTTCACAAACTTTTTTGTTAAAGAGACAATTTTGAAATCAAAATTATTTGGGAGGCCGCCCTTTCTTTTGTAAATATTTTCTTTTTTTTAAAAACATAAGACAAAAGAAATTCATTGCGTAAACTCATATTTTGAACTAAGTATATATTATTGCTCTTATATACTATAATTATATTATATATAGGTATTATAGACATATTATACACAATATATTATACACAAAAAAAAAATTCACCATAATATTATGATTGCAATTCAGTGGTTAACTTAAAACTGGACATTTCCCACATATGCCGAAAATGAGTTATTATCGGAATATCATTCTATAACCTCATACACACTTTGTTGACTTTCAAAAATAGCCACAAAACACTAATTTCACATTGAAAAGAGGTTTCAAAAAGTAGGTTGACATTCAAATAGGGACACGTCCAATGTTGTTGACATTCGAAATGAGACATGTCACTTTTAGCCAATGGCGGGACTGTATTGACTCACGTGACCAAGTATGTTGTCATAAAATCTGACAGTTTGGTTTTTGTTGGGTGCATGTTTTCGCTATCTGTTTTTATTTGAAAAGTTTATTTATCTCTGAGGAGTGAATAGTGGACATGTCTAGTTTTGAAAAATAACCACTGAATTCTTTGTTTGAAACCAAATTCTGCAATCTAGACTCAAAGTTTGAGGTGTGAATACGCAAAAAAGATGCGATATGTCTATATATATTATGTCTATGATATATATTGTCTGTTAATTTTGATCTTAAGTTTGATTTATACATGCTCATTGTAGAAAATGTTTGTTTCATAAATATAGGTACTTCCAAACGATGAAGCCATTTGATGAGCATGTTTAACTATATTTGAATACCTCAAGTGAAAGTCCTTTTTAGAATTCAAATAAATTCTTATCATGATAAGACGCTTTTGCTTCCACGTTCTCTTGCAAATCTATTCATTCAAACTGCAACAGCACTCATACATACATAAAAAACGGCAATAGTACGCATACGCAAATATCAAAGTGTCTGTCCATTCATTATTGCCAGAGGATATTTAATTTTAAATGTAACTTTTAATATTCGATATGAAGAATAAAAAATAATATAGATTTAACATAAACCTCACGGGACACATCAAAAGTCAAGCGGGACATAATTGGCCCGCGGGATCCACTTTGTGAACCCTTGGTCTAATATATATTGTAATAATAGTTTTATTTTTAAGTTTTAAATATTCATACAAGTGCTAGATGAAACGATTAGCAGTTTTCGGCATACGTAAAGTATAGCCTAGTTATTTACAAAGCAGCCAGGCCACAATTTTGAAAAAATGAGTTTTTCAATAATCTCACACGTTTGTTTTACGTTCTGCACAAATCAGCCAAGCTGCTATCATACAAAAATCTCATATAAATGCGTTTTAAAGATTTTGCAAAACGCAGAATATGACAATTTTGATATGCATAAAGCGACTAAGCTGCTGTCATACAAATATGTCATATAAATGCGTATTAAAAATATACCATTTTCGATCTTCATAAAGCAACCACATGATAATAATATTATGTATTTAATTATTAAAATCCTGACTGTGTAAGGTGTATTTTTCTATATTCAATTAATAAACACTACTGTCTCAATTACATTATGTTTTTCATTTTATTATATATAATATAATATATAGATTTTTCATCTAAAAATTATTGCCAGGAAGCTAAATATTAATTTATAATTTATTATTAATTTAGAATATTAGAACTTTGAAATTTCCATATTACTTGAGTAACTTAGAAGGTTTTTTTAATAAAATAAATGCAGTGATAATGATTTTTCTTACAAAAACAAGAGTTAGCTGCATTCCAGAATGTATATTCTAATAAAATGGTTTTGCACAATACAGCCTGGATCGCTAAAACACTCAAATTTTATAGATTTTATGCTTGTATCTGTTTAAAAGTTACAAAAAATCATATATATATATATATAACGAGTTGTTCCCCTATTGAACTGTGGTATCGAATTAATAACTATCATTCAAAAAGTATAAACAGTATACAGAGGCTTTGTGGATTTGAAGAAATACAATTTACATCTCTCATCTCTCAATCTATATCTCTCATTCAGTCCTTCTTTCTCTGTTTGAGGTTTGTGTGGACTGACTGCTTTGCGTATTACTACGCTCAATTTATGCGCCCCAACCCGGACTGCACCCGGGGATGTTACTCCGCTCGTCCAACCCTTCCTACGCCACTGATTATAGTATCTAGGTATCTTTTGTACTTCTAATTAATGTGAAATATGACCACGATGTCTGCAAAACCTGTAGTTGAAATCCATATAAATAAATTAGTAGCATTGAGATTGTAGTTAATATTTTTTTAACTTTCCATTATTTGTATATATATACATATAGTAATAACCTAAAGTTACGCGATAGGAAGTCCGACGAAAATCGCTTAAGGGGGGACATGCTCAGCGTAGGTCAAAATAGAGCTTTTATTGCATTTTCAAAGCATGATCCTGGACATTCCTTAAACGTTGTAGCTAATCTATTTAAATAACTTTGAAGCCTTATTATTCTTTATATTTATTTTAAACATTTGATGACTGCATAAAGTATTTTTATTACATAAAATAGTATTCTTTTAAACCTCTCGCTCTAATGTTTTAGTTTAGTGTTTAGTTTTTTAGTTTTTAATGTCATATTTCAGTACATGCATGTGCAGTGTTGTTAAGATTTTTTACATTTATTAATTTTTAAACGCATTTATAAAACCATTAGTATAATTTATGTAGACATTATTACAGTGGAATATTTACGATAAAAAATTATATTGATAATCTCTGTGATCGCAAATTTGACAAGTATGAGGCATTTTATTATTCAAAAATGGGCAAGATTTACACATTTAAAGATAATTTTAAAGATACTGATTATAAGCTATGTTTTTGACCATTCAAATGTGATAAACATTCTACGAATAATGTTTGCTTCATAATAAATAGATTATCTACAACGTTTAAAGAATGTCCAGGATCATGCTTTGAAAATAGCATAAAAGCTCCATTTTTACGTACGCTGAGCATGTCCCTCCTTAAGATGTTAACACTATTCTAATGGATTTAAATTCAAATTCCATCAAATACCCTCGGTCGATAGTATTAATATGTTAACACTTTAGGCCTTGTCAGCGTTATTTCGACAACATAAGAATCAGCAAGTCATTTAACTATCACACAATCGTCGCATCTACAATCAGCATATATTATAGGTGTGACATACATACTTCGATAGCTTCGACTACCTCGGGCTTTGTCATCGAAATGCCTCGAAGTTGCAAAAATGCGGAGGCTAGCAGATTTTTATCAATTGGAAACTACACCAATAATGACTCATGTTTACGAGTAACCAGTCATCGTTTAGGAATTAACTCAGTCAGTTCCTATTTAAATAACAATTCTCGAGATTTAGAATCGAAGGTTCTGGTTCTGGTAATATAGTACCTAGTGTTCTTGAGATTTTAGTGCTGGGTTCCAGTTGCATTTCCTGTTATTTAATCTGATTCAGGTTTCGATAGTGGTTGTATTGGACTTTGTACAACTTAGTGTATAAATTTCATGCGAATTCAATTCGCCATCTTATTTACGTTAACACTAAGCATTTCAAGTAAGCACATACTTAGGAATATTATCATTAACTAGGTATGAAATTTAAACACGTCATATATTGTCAGGAAGAGTACCTCTTATTAAATGAAAAAGTAATAATAATATAATTAAATAACTTTGGTGAATGTGATTATCCTTGATATTAAGGCTATACATCAGTTGAGGCATGGCCTAAATAGATCGTGGCTAGGAGATGCGCGGATTGAGCAAATGAACGACAAAGTGCCGAACAAAATATAATTTGTCATATAAATCTAAGATGCGTCCATTTAATGTTCTGTTTATTGTTCTATTAGTAACAATAATAATATATTCATTGACATGTTTTCTTTTTCAAGTAAACGGGTAACGTTTCTTAGTCATCTTTATACGATTTAAGAATTAAAACCTCCGTCGCCATCACGAAACAAATTGAAGTGTTCACAGCACAACGTTCGCTCTCCGATTGCCAGCGAGTCCAAAATTTCGTCGCACCTATAGCTGAAAATTATTTGCCGCTTCACTGAAGTACCGCCTTAAAGACAATTTATAAAATATCTCCTAAGAAATAAAAACCTACAGAAATGTCTATAATATGACTTATGTTGAATAAAATATTGCAATTCTGATAATGTTATAATGACGAATTGAGTTACGTATTACTCAGTGTTTTTTAACTCTTAAAGAAATGAGAGCAAGTTGGAAGAGGACTGTGTTATGTGTACCTATTAACATCCACAAAATTAACGCCCCTTTGAAGATTAAGCCGAATCCGTAACTGATGATTTTGAG
The DNA here is from genome assembly GCF_057557595.1 of Rhyacophila brunnea. Lineage (NCBI taxonomy): Eukaryota > Metazoa > Arthropoda > Insecta > Trichoptera > Rhyacophilidae > Rhyacophila > Rhyacophila brunnea. The sequence goes on along the minus strand of NW_028232806.1, from coordinate 33,200,472 downwards.
CTAATATTTATATTACTTCGTATGTTTAATGATTCTGTACATATTTGACTTACTTTAATAATTGTCAATTATAATCAAATAGCTATCAATATTATTTGTCGAATGTTAGCATGGAAAAGTATTGAGAAGGTCACACGTTTTTTTAGACTTATTTCAATTTATTAATTTGGTACGGTTTTGTCCGTCTCAAATGGACATTTTTTTTTTTTTTTTTTTTTAAACTGAATACTACAACAGGTATTTACCACAACAAAATTGTAAAGGCGACACAAATAATCTAATAATACATCGCATTATCCGTTCAATAGTGCTTTGTCACTAAAATTAAATTAAAATTAATGAGATTGGATATTATTTATAATTAGGTACATCATTAAGGACACTAAACAAATATACTAAAATTATTAAATTAACACAAAACAAAAAATGAAACAAAAAGCATTTACAAACATTCCAACTTATTCACTATTGTCAATATATTTTCATTATATTTTAAGAAAACTTAAATTAAACTGTATGGCCTGAAAAAATTAGATACCTATACAATAAAGCATGATTAATCAGTACCATGCTATCTCTAGAAGTCAAGACCAGTGTTTCCAAACCATTGGCCCGCCAAAATTTTCTATCGGTCTGCATATTTTAAAATGCCTACGCCAAAAATTCCAAGCATTACGAAAAATGCGTATTAATTATTTAATAATTTTAAATGTTTTCCCATGCATATAAAGTCTGCAGACAAAAGTCGGGTAGTTTTAATTACAAGATAAAAATAACTTTTTATATACGACATTTTGAAATTTTACGTATATAACATTTAAGTTGCTGGGACCAACCCCTTAGCAACCAATAATAGTCTTTTAATTTTTACGGATTTTTCTGAAATAACTTTCGATACAAAACACAATTAACTGAAAATGAATTCAATTCTGCTTAAAGATGGCTAAAAGTATTAAAAGAATGCATTGGCATCGTGGTCTGATATATTATTTTTCAAATGTATAGCTAGTCGGAAAGTTAGTTTAAAATCGATTGCAAGATTTGTACTGGACAAACAACCACCGGACAAACAAGAATACGATCTAATAAAAACGTTGTAAAAAAGACGAGAAAATTCATGCATGCATATTATATAGAGAATACAAATCAATGGCAAATTATTATCGTGTTACGTTGTGTCTCCAGAGACATATTTATATGATTGTACAATTTTTATCTTCCGTAGACATGCTATATTTTTGTCAGTTTAATATAATTTTCATATACGATACGAGTACTTATTGTTGGGAATTGTAGATTGTTTTGAGGATCGTAAATACGCAACGTAGTTTTAATATACGATTAACTTTATTTATATTAATCTGCATGAATATTATTATACAGAAGGGTCACATTTTAAATGCGCGTGTGCTCTAAATAACCGATGAAAACTATCACGCCACACACAGGTGCGGCATATGAAGGGGAAGAAGAATCTATCTCCCACTTACAAACAATAGTCAATATCTAGCTTCGGCGGAGCGAGCGCTAGATGTCGACATGTACTTCTTTAATCTATTATATTATTCTATTAGACGGCTATTATATCTCTACACTTATATTTGTTTTTTAAGGTACGACGTCGTGAGTATCCTGCGTATAAGTAGAATATTTTCATGATAAAAGTGGTACTATTACGTATTATCAAACAGCGGAATATATATGTGATGGTCAGAAAGTTTTTGGTATTTTATTTTATTAAAAATATATTATTTAATTAGTAAAACTATTTGTGATTATTGTAAGTAATATGGATGCCAAATTTATCCGAGAAGTAAAAATCACTTGGTGGTAATACCTAAACTATTTGCAGTTTCTTTTATCTATTATCATAAATCTTGTGTTTATAAACGTATCCATAAAAAAATCGAAATTTTCAAGATAAATCTCTCATAACAAACCAGGTGGGCTAGTGAGTTTTACCTTCTGATTATTTTGATCTAAAACGTCTTTCGTGAATTGTTACACTAGCTGTCATTATTATTACAGTGGAACAGCATAACCTTGAAATTAGACAGAGTACAATAATTTCTGTAGTTTCGGGGTAAAGGTGTCGAAGTAAGTTTTTGTTGCAGTTATATTTTTATTTTTGTACATTCAATGAAACTTCATTTCTTAGCGCCAGCCTGAACTGAGCCCGGGGCGGCTGTACCACTCTCCCAGCTTTTGCTACTCCGCTGGTGATGGTGTTCATGTGTTTTTTGTGCTCCTCATTAACGTGAAATATGACCAAGATGTCCGTAAAACCTGAAATTGAAATAAATATAACTAAATTAGTAGAATTTACTAAGACTGTGTTCAATATATATTATTTACTTTTTAAACTATATAAAAATAACATACATAAGTACATACATTTATTATCGTTCGACAAACTGCAATAATATGTTTTAACCCACAATTCACAAATTTTACAGGACGCATAAAAACTATATAAAATGAAATGTATGATGATGCTGTAAATAGTGGTTATATACGTTGTATATAAGTTGTACGTATGCAGTTCATCGTGGGACATTTATTTTTGCGCCGCAGTACGTAAAACATGAGTTCGTATAACATTTTATCAAATGACGAGTTCTTCGTTGAACATTTCACCGTGGAATACATTTGTACGTATCTTATAAAATGCGGCGATAGTTTGTAAATAGTACTATTCCAATTAGATTAACACTAACCTAACCTAATCTCACCTAACCTACTAAAGACATCTCCACATACTCTACAAATATATTCCACGGTGAAATGTTCAACGAAGAACTCGTCATTTGATTAAATGTTATACGAACTCATGTTTCACGTACTGCAGCGCACGAATAAGTGTCCTGTGGTGAACTGTTTACGTACAAATTTCTGGATACGGTGAATAGTTTATTCTGTAAATATTTGTAGCATACGATGCAGACCAAGTGAAAGTCTAACATCTAGAATGTTAGAATGGTGGAAGATTTCTGATACAAATTTTCACAGTGAACTGATTCGATCAACTGCATACATATTTCCGGACTCGGTTGGTGTGGTGAACCTTTAAAAATTTAAATAAATACTTTTGAATTAAAGTAGGTGTGGATTTGTAAATAATTAAGAACTCACTGCCGAAAAAGAAGTCATGGACAAACTGGAAAATTTGGTGTTTAAGTCAAGAGGATGCTGAGATCTCATGATGATCAGCGAAAGACTCTTGCAAGCTGACGCATCCAGGAAATTTTCCCATCCACAGAAATATGCCACATCAGCAATACAGAGACTCTAAATTATTAAAAACATTTTAAAATTATATTAATCTTTATTTATTTTCAAAAGATTTTTTCATTTACTTGATGATACAAGTTTATCACTTCCATATAAAATTGCTTTATATAAAACTATTTTAAAGATAATAGTTTTGAAATACTTCATCGCACAAATTAAGTACTTAGTTTATTATTTTATTGGTAATTTAGAATTTAATAAAGTAGCCAAAATCCAGATTAATTATCAACCTTTTAAATCGTAATTACTCTAATTTTACTATTCGAAATTTTCACCCCTTCTACTCAGTTTTCCAATAAAAGTTTACTTTAACTATTTATAACTTTACCCCATTGAATAGTTTTTTTATTCCCATATTAAAATATTAATTATATTAACTCAAACGAAATTAAGTACTCACACTTAGGGATTGCAATACCAAATGAAAATGTCAATACCGGTTTTTCGGTATTTCTTATTGAATACGGGTATTAATACCGGTATTTCATAAACATTAAAAAACCGAAGTAAGTTCTTATCAATAAATATAGCTATTAAATTCTTTTTAAAATATTATTTTATAGCAAAAACTATCATAAGTACCTACTTATATTAATATGTTGACATTTAAAAATATTTGTTGATCATGATTGTAGAATTAGTGATTTTTTTCAAATAATTTCAATATACCTATTGATAATTTTAACAAAAGCCTTCAAAACTTCATCAAGTACAAATAAGTCCCAGCTGCAGGAAAAGCTTCTTAAATTCAACGCTTGTACAGTCATCAATAATTATGGAATGATTGAATATTTTTGTCACGGATGTTTTCTATTTCGAAATAATATTATGTTAATTCATCGCGACAATTACTTATATAAAAATATTTGATGAAATTTGTTTTATTATTTTTTCACCTCTGTTAGATTCACTCAATATATTTGCAATTTAGCAGCACATAACTTATAATTCATTTTCAAAAACGTAAACGAGTGTGCTTTCTTAATACCGAAAATACCGGTATTTTGGATTTTTAAAACCGGTATTTCGGTATTGATAAATACTAGAATACCGGTATTGCAATCCCTACTCACACTTGATAAACACTTATACTTACACTGTAAGTAAAACACCTGTCGTAATTCAATATTTATAATATGTGGTTGATATCAAGTAATAAATTATGGTTTACACTTAGAAAATAAGTGAACTAGAGTATATTGTGCGAATATTAAAAAAATATTATAAAAACCTTTTCTATGAGTTTTTCTCCATATCGACATAACAAATATACATTCACTATTGGAGAAAACAGCAAGGCAATGATTTCATAAGCAATATCACCTTCTTCAATAGACTATAAAAAAGTAATACAAATATTTTTTGTTGTAAAAATAAATATAACACATATGATATTATCCACTTGCGTGAGGTCGAGTGCACGTTTACGTTGTTTTATATTTTACAATGTTTTTATTAGCTCGTATTCTTATTTGTCCGGTGGTTGTTTATCCAGTACAAATCTTGCAATTGATTTTTAACTAACTCCCCGACTAGCTAGACATTTGAAACTTTTAGAATATATCAGAACACGAAGCCAATGCATTTTTTTAATACATCTTTAAGTAGAATTGAATTCATTTTCAGTTAATTCTGTTTTGTATAAAAAGTTATTTTGAAATAAATCCGTCATCCAATCCACTATTATTGGTTGCTAACTGGGTGGTCCTAGCAACTAAATTATTAATATATACGTGCGTTGCTATGGAAATCAAAATGGTATTTCAGTATTCTATATTTGTTTGTTTGCTTGTTTGTTTTTTATTTACTTCATATCAAGTACAAGTTTGAGCATATTGACCATAATAATTCAACAGAAAATTTAAAAACGTTGTATATAAAAAGTCATTTTTATCTTGTAATTATTTTATTTAGATTTTATTACGACTTATATATTTAGCAGACAAACTCCCTTCTTGGAACTAGGATCTAATGAACTGTATTAATAATTATACTTTTTTTTAAACATAATTAAAAACAAAAGCAGATTTATTATAATACATAATATTATGAATTTTGCACATATATCAAGAATTTTATTTTAACCTAACTAAAGCATAAAAAAACAATATTATTTGGTATTTTTAAAAGAAATTGTGAAGAAAAAATAAATCCTAAATTGGATACACAGTATTAAGAAATATTCATTATCCAATATAAGGAACCATATTTTTCATGAATGTAAAATAATATAATTACAATACTTATTTATTTATTGAAGACAATATTTCATATAAGCAATAGAATGACTACGACAAAAAAAAATCTCGTTTCGTCACTATTTCAATAAATCTGCAGATAATAATAAATTATGTACCCTCAATCGATGAGGTTTTTTCACAATTGTAATTGTATATAACAGTAGCGAAGCTTGAAGGTAGGTTTTTAAGATCCGCCATAAATAGTGCACATTAAAGCTTAGTCATACGTATTTGTTTTTACCTCTTTTAACCCTAAACTGCACAATGTGAGTCATCCGTTTTTGTTTTCATTGAAATAAGACTACAATTTACAGATGGTAGTAAATTGTAAAAAAGGTATTGGCTAGTTTTTAAAAATAAACTAAACCCCGCCTACCAAACCATAATAGTTTTGGTATATTTTTGGCGGTACGACAAAATTGTGGAAACTTTTTCATTCAAACGTATATTTTGTTTTCATTGGATGAAGAATATAATAATACATTACACATATTGTTGGTTATTTTTTTTAATTCCTTGCCCTGCCTAAACCAAACTATTACAGAAAAAAAAATATTATTCTCTTTATAAAATATTCATTTCATTGGTTTCGCATTTAAAATTAAATTTTAAAAACTAACCAACACCATCTGTAAATAATTGTAGTCTTATTTCAATGAAAACAAATACGTATGACTGACAAAGTTTAACATATATAATTTAGAAAAACACTTTCAGAGAGAGTATATTATAACCAATAGAAAAAATCTTTTTTGAAAAAAGTAAGCCACCCCGGCCGGAAATCGAACCCTGCATCTCCACGGGTTTACGCCCCATTCCTTCGCATTTAACCAATATGCTACGGCGTGACATACTAATTGCGACAAATTTTAACTATTGGTCAATTTTAATACCTACTCATCAGCGCTCTTCCAAATCAAGCTACTTTGGCAATCATATGGCCGTAGCATATTGGTTAAATGCGACGGAATGGGATGTAAACCCGTGGAGATGCAGGGTTCGATTCCCGGCCGGAGTGGCTTACTTTTTTCAAAAAAAAGATTTTTTCTATCGGTTATAATATACTCTCTAAGAAAGTGTTTTTCTAAATTATATATGTTCAATAATCAGAATGATATATTCTTAAATCTTGTGAATTATTCGTTGAATAAAAGAAATAGTTAATTATGACAAAGTTTAGTATACACTATTAATGGCGGATGTTAACAGCCTACCACCACCCTACGCCACTGATATATATAATATTATGTATCATAAAGCATTACATATAAAAGTACTTACTGTTACCAGTGGATACAATGAAGTACATATCAAAATTGTTGAAGAAAACATGCTGATTAACATGAATGGCCAAAATAAATCTTGCATACGTGTTTTAAATCTGCAAAGAAAAACAAATAAATTAATGAATTTGCAACTATGCCTTGTCAATGAGGGAAAAATAATAAAAGCAATATTAATTAGTCATGTTTAATTAAACAAATTTACGACAATTACAACACGACATGATTGTACGTGATATCATTATTATCTCTGAGAAATACATTTCATGGTAAATTAAAAAAATAGTATTATGTATACACCGTTTACACGTGCATAGATTTAATGTTGACAGTAAGTATTTTCGTGGCCATAACAAGAAAACATATAGGATAACATGCAGTTGTATGATTACATGCATGAATCAAAAAAAGTTTGGAAGCTTCTGAATTTTCATGCGACAGTAGGGATTTTTTATATCTGCGCCTCCGCAGTAGAACGATAGTGGCGAACCTGCCGGTAAAAAAATGAACTATACTCATTTTGAGGTTAACCAATTTTCATTATCTGTCAAATAGTTCCATAAAATGACAACATCACGTCTTGCTTACTCTTGAAGAATGAGACTGGAGAGACAGTGAGCACATTTACGTGTAAACAGTTATTGTCACGATAGTTTAAAATACGCAATATTGCTGCCAGTAAAATCATGCACGTGTACAGGCACTATTACAATTTTATAGTAATTAATGAAGATATCGTATTTTTTTTTACATTGATTTGGAGGTAGGCAAGTAATTTAGGTAGGTAATTTGGAACAGCCTCATAATCAGTTCTAAGAATATTCTACGCCCACATTTCTTCAACTACCCACATAAAAATACTTCGTGCCCACAATTTTTTGATTCTATAATTATTCTAAGAGCCCTATGCAGAATCCAAGATTTCGATCCTAAGGATAAATTGCCGAAAAGCATGACTTAACTATAAACTATACTGAGTATACAGTTAAGGAATCCTTAACCATTGACTACTTTTGTTATGAACACCTCCCCTTCTGTATTACCATTTATCACTGACAGTTGCTGTCAAAATAAATTCGCATGTCTATAAAACAGTCCATACACTTCAAATTCATTTAACAATGTATCTCAATATGGATATTGATAGTGTTAATTCGTTTGGCATGTACGTATGTTTGGAATATTATTTTACTTTTATACGCCAGCCCGCAAAAATACAAGATGCCAGATGATAGAATGACACTTGACGCTAGTGTAACCATGTTAAAAAAACATCTTGCGGTGCCTGTGGAATCACGTATAATGACTTATAACGGAAACATAAGAGTATTATAATTAAATATTAATATGTATTTATAGTTATTGCATTTATAAAATGCAGTTGTCATCGTTTAACAATTATAAAATAATTTACCTATACTATAGGAAAGAGAATTTTTAGATATGGTATTATTTTCAATATAAATGATCGTAATTAAGGACAATGTTTCTGCATAGTGTTTTCTGCTAAGGAAATTTTAGTTATGACAAATGTTTCTGCATTCCGCTCTTAGTCCATAACTTTTCGACTTTAAAATTCTTGTTTGCTTATATTGAAAAATAGATTTTCCGAAATAATGTATACAAAACCACATTAAAAATGTAAAAAATCCCATAGAATGCCATTGCAAATGTCACATTTTTATGAAATTCTAATCAAAGTAGGCCAGATTATTTGATGAACAAATTATTACATTCAGCCTCTTTTATTTGTGTTGTGCTTTATACAATATGAGACAAAGTAATACAATATCTGTTTAGTTTTTGTGATTCACAAATTTTTATTATTTTTATTTTCATGTAGGTAATACTGTTTGTTATGCATAAGATTAATTAGATATGCATAAGCATTAAATACATAATTTTTAAAATCTCAGAAACATAATACGTACCTATCTATTAGAACAAAAAATCTAGATTCACACGGACAGTGACACAAGTGGAATTTAAATTCACATCTTTCATGGATTGTGGTTGCTATTTTTTGTAAAGCTAACAATTCGTCTCTCGCTGTTGTGAATTATTTTTATATTATATTTTACCGTTCATTCAATGACCATTTTTAATACTGAAGCAAATTAATATTATTATTACTACCTAACATGGTTCTAGATGGCGTTAATTATAAACAAAATTTATTTATGACATCAATGTATATATGTACCTACCAGTGGAGAAGGGTGAAGGTAGGCTGTCAAGATCCGCCATAAATAGTGCACATTAAGCTTTGTGAGTCATACGTATTTATTTCACCACTGAAATAAGACTATAATTTACAGATGGTGCTAGGTAGTTTTTAAAATTCAATTAAACCCTGCGAAAACCAAGCCATAATAGTCAAGAAATACTCGTCTATATATAAAACATCTATAGTAGTGCAATTAAATCATACATAACTTTGGATAGGTTATAGATATATTAATATGTTTTATTATTATAGTTTGGTTTATGTGTAATATGTATTCTTAATCCAACGAAAACTAATAAGTATGAATGAAAAAGTGTGCAAAATTTTGCCGTAATGCCCAAAGTATACCAATTTTTTTATGGATTGGTTTAGGCAGGGTTTAATCGATTTTTAAAAACTAACCAACACCATCTGTAAATTGTAGTCTTAGTTCAATAAAATCAAATATAGGTAAATCGTTTAACAGTGACACCATGGGTACGGCAAATGCGGCTTGCAGTTGTAGTAGTATTTTTTGCTAGCATTAAAACAGGTATTGTCGCATGCAATTCAAAACACGCGCGAATCGCCTATGGTGCCACTGTAGAATAATTTACCTATACGTATTACTACCAAAGTTTATTGTGCACTATTTATGGCGGATCCTAATTGCCTACCTTTACCCTTTGCCACTGGTACCTATATGCAAATGATTACAACATTATATTTTATCATACAAATTAAATATTCACTCGTTTTAAGTCAATAAAGTATTATTTTTTTTTTCAAATAGATGCGTCTGAGATTTTTTCAAATTATATATTTTCATAAAAAAAATTAAAAGTATGCTAACTCTATTACTCCTTTGTGTAGCTTAGCAATGTCCGCAATTCGTTGTTTGGTTTTCATTGCATCATAATTAATAACGTCAGCGTCAGCAAAAAGACAATTTAATCGCAAAATAATGAGGTCTAGTTGAGCTCTACAATGCACGATATAAATCATAAACATGGGATCAAAAGAAGTGAATAGCAAACATAAAAGAAATGATTGAAATATAATGTATAAATTTAATAGTTCATAAACGGGTGTTGTTCGTAAATAATCCTCAAAAAGGGGTAAATGTGCCTCAACAAAAAGTTGCCTTTGAACAATATTATCTGTTAAACCTGATATAATAGTTAAAATCATTGGTTTAGATAAGAAACAAACAGCTGTTGACAAGCTTATGAAAATCCAAATCTTTTCCACATGTTTTCCTTCTTCGATGCTACGGTGTATTATAATCTTATGTTCTAAATCAGAATCATTAGCAATTTTCAAATCTTCTTGTATCATTTTGGACAGGCTGAAGATTTCTTCACGGTAAAGTATTTGCAGAACAACTTTACTAACACATAATAATATCAAAACAAAAAGAGCGACCAGTTTCGCAGCGTTTGCAAAATTTCCTGTAGATATGTCGACTTTCAATGTATATATTATTATAAAATATGAAGACAAATATGCCAAGAGCATAAAGTATCTGATATATTTGTAAAAACGCATGATTTTTTGATTTTTTATATCGTAACTGCCACAAAGTATTGAGCTGAGTGTAATTGTAGTAAAGTAGTCGAGGTGTTTCGTGAATTTATGGTCTGGTTGAATTTCTTCTGGAATTTTAGACTTATCTGAGAAAAAAAACATTGCAATGGTAATGTTATTATTATATTATATACGAAGGTTTGTAATATTATTTATTAAATTCGTTTATTAACTGTTTTTAACGGAGTGTTAAAAGACGATGTGAATAATATTATACATCGAACAAAAAATGTCTGATGTTTTATACTGGTGTATGAACGTATTCAAAAACGGGCATTGGCGTAGAGAAGTGGAATAAAATGGAAAGGAATAAATTGAGTTACTAATATCAATTAACCAAAATAGAGTAATTAACTATTTCATTTATTGAACGAATAATTCACAAGATTTAAGAATGTACCATTCTAATTATTGAACATACATAATTCTGAAAACAGTTAAAGTTTGGCCCAAGAAACCCGAGACGCAGGTTCGATTCCTGCCGGGTGTCTTACTTTTTTCGAAAAAGATTTTTTCTATTGGCTATATTTGGCTATATTGGCTATATTATACACCCACGATGGCCGCGTGGCTTTAGACCCGGTCTATAGTGTCGAGGGTCCCTGGTTGGAATCCTGGGTCTGGCAAGTACACAAATTGTTTTTCAATCTGTGTATGAGACGGAGTATGGACCTAATAGGTTGATCAAGTGGCTGACATCCATTTTTCGTAAAAATAAAATCTTTTAATACAAACCTCCACTCTGTGGAGGCCCATAATATGATCCTATGAGGATCGGACATGGTCAAAAAAAATATTTTTTCTCATGAGTGTTTTCTGAATTATGTACGAGTATGTTGAAATTAAAATAGTCGATAATGCAATTACGCAGTACCTATTTTGTCATAACATGGTGAGCGAGAAGATTTTTTTTCATAGAGGCTTGACCACAGTTTATCTACACGTTGATAGATGGAAAATCATGTTCGCTTTTAGAAGTAAACTTGTTCCAACAATTTGATTTCCCACCCTTTCATGATATTTGCGGAGCCAATTAAGAAAGAGGCCTACTGCTCTCTATCCAAATGGGAATGAATGAGGCAACATTTAATATATGCGGAGTATCTGGAACTCATGGTTATCCGATGTTTGCATCCTAACGATGCTGCTTAATGCTAGCGAATCATGGCACATTAGAAAGGTTCAGGACAACCGTAGACTAAGCTTTGATGTTAACGATAAATACTGGGTGTGTGGTGGTGGAATGACTTTAGAAGTACTATAGAGATAAAAAAAAGTGAAACAAGCAGCCTCTCATCACAATAAGACTGAAAAGGTGAAATTGGACCTGGTTCTGACATTTCCTACGGAGGCTTTAAAACAATTTCAAACTGCCTTTCCTATTTTCTAGCCAACGGAATTCCAGCGTTTTGAAAAGCCGTTATATACTATCCACAGAATGTATTTTTTTTCGTAATAAGATCATATTGGGCCTCCACAGAGTGGAGATTTGTATTAACAGATTTTGTTTACATAGGTTACAAGGATTAAACACAAATGTTAATTTATAAAAACTATAATTGTTGTACTTTTTAAAAGTTTGTGCTACAAATCGGCTTTATAGCAATGACTGCAACATAAGAAATGTTCAACTGCGTAATGTGCATACAACGAATATAAAAATATTTTTATTTTACATAATATCAAGGGATAATATATATTTTTTTCTTATGACTATGTCCGAATATTAAATATATTACCGTCGTTACAAATTCTCTAATATTATTCATTTCCTGAAGTTTCCAATTAGTGGAAACTCAGTAAATAGCTTACTGCAGATTGTTTCCGCGACATCCATTTCTCCACATACTAAGCTTTATCCGATTACGCAAACTCCATATAGTAGCTGACTCAGTTACAATAATTATTTCCTATTCTTTTCAAGATATTATTTTGATTGTGAGTACGTCAATAAATAGCGGATCATAATACATTCGACATGTCACTCGAATATTAATTTTATCAATTAAAATACACTAAAATGTGAATTATAAGTAAATTGTATTATACAGAACCTATGCTTTGTAGTATGTAACAACATCCACTTTGTGTAGCACTATAGCATCATTTAAAATACTATTTAATAAGAATATAATTTGAGATACGTATCTAACAAATTTTCATGGAATATAAAAATAATTAAATACCAGATGTTATAAACGATAATATTTTTGCAGTTATTTAATTTGATTCTTGAATGTAACCCTTCACGAGGCGCCGTACAGTGTTTCTCTCATGTGTGCATAATTTCATTATAAAAAATCCTTACCTACAAATTCAATCTAAGTATAGACTCAGTAGGTACTATCATATAAATAACAGAGAATGAAGCTTTTTTATCGAGATAAAATAAAGTGTGTGCATATTAAGTGATATAAGTGATAAGATATTGTTTTGTAAAGGCTATAGATTAAAGGCTTTGTGATAAGATTCCTTACTATACTACCATATATATATTTTTTATAAAAAATCATATTTTTTTACTATTTGAATTATTTGGCTTCGCTTGAATTGAACTTCATTATATACTCGTATTATGTCAGAAGAAAATTTTATATTTTCGTATAAGCTCTAAAAAAAAATCTGTAAAAAAGTCCTCACTAATGCTTTCTTGATGTTTGTCCCAAAGATAATGTGAATTTTAAACGCACAAGTACAGAGACAAAAAAAATCGGTGTGTGTACTTATGTACGCGCGTTAGTAGTTATACTTCTTTGGCGTAACAAAACAAAAACAAAACTTGTGATAACCTAGATACTTTGACTAGCTTGTTAAATTACACATGTAAAAAAACGGCAAAAACCGATAATTGAAGCACCATTGGTTTATTTCTATACACGTTAACTTATATTACTAAATTATATAATGATATCTCGTTGTTTTTATTTTTAAGGTACCAAATGTCACTCTGACGTTTAATAGTTTGTTTACGTAAGGAATTGCAAATGGCCGTCAATAATAATTTCGTGGCCTAGGCAACGGAACAATTCTAAACGATAATATCATACTGTATAATCGTCACGATTGCAGTATCATACCGTGGCGTAAAGGTAGTGCGCTCGGCTGATAACCGAACAATCGGTGGTTTGAATCCAATTGAGTGCGTTTTTTCCTGTGAAAAAATAAATTATGTGTTACAATTCACACGCCAAAAATACACTCTGATCTGATTTCCCAAACGCGTCTAAAGAAGTATAACTTCAAAAACTTCATAGTTATAGTAATGTATTTCATTTTACGCTCTCATGGTTACGGATCCATTAATTTAAGTTATTTGAATCTTTTTATAATAATGTATAAAACGATCAGGAGCGATGTTAGAATTATTATTATGTACATTTTTGGTTTTTACAGTAAGTATGTGTTTTTTGAACAGCTTTACATAAAATACCAATTAAGTAAAAGACATTATTTGTAAATTATGAAAAATGTGATTGGGTTGTCAATATATTTAATATAATATATACCTTTCATTTCTACTTATTAAGTCCTAGTTTGTTTTCTCCAAATTATTTCATTAATAATTACCTGCAGTAATATTTTGCAGAGTGTCTGGACAATGCCGCATATTTCTGCAATCTGAAGGTGCTGCTTTACGGTAGCAAATCATGGCACCTTACAAAGGATTAGAGCAACCGTATACTGAATTTCAAAAACCGATGTTCGTGACGGATACTGGGTGTGCGGTGGATGACTTTAGGAGCAACAAGGAGATAAGATAACGCACCAAGCAGCCTTTCATTAATTACGCTAAGAGTGAAGAGGCGACGTTGGACCTGGTTCAGCCACTTTCAGCCTGGCTTGCCTGTTTTTCAAGCCGACCGGATTCCGGCGTCCTGGAAGGCCGCTAAATACCTACTAGATGTAGAGTTTATACGGCAGAGCAACGAGATGCTGGTTTAACCTGGAACGAAGCATCGCATGGGGTCTATATGCTGCAACTACTGGGAGGGGGGGGTAGGGGGTATGGCCGAAGAAGAAGAAGTAATATTATCAGTAAATCCGGCTATCTTCTTCTTATTGTGAGCCCCTAGCGGAGGTAGGCTACCATCAAGGCGATCTTAGATTTGTCGTCTGTTACCCGGAACAGTTCAGTGGAGCTGCACTTGTACCAATCACGGAGGTTCTCAAGCCACGAAATGCAGCACCGTCGTCTGCTATGCTTACCATTTATCTTTCCTTGAATGACAAGTTGGGGAATGCTATACTTTTGTGCTCTTATAATGTGGCCGAGGTACTCTAGTTTCCTGGTTTTGATACTACGCAGAACTTATCGGTCCTTCCCCATTCGAAAGAGAGCTCCAACACTTGTCACCCGGTCAGTGCAAATAATTTTGACGATGCGTCTATACAGCCATATCTCGAAAGCTTCAAGTCTCCGGGGCATCATTCTCTTTTATAATAGCGACCCTGTGCGAAGTCGGGTACTTCAGCTAGTTATATATTATATAAGTAGCTGAAGTACCCGACTTCGCACAGGGTCGCTTCGTGGTTATATTTATCTTAGATATTTAAAAAATAATAAGAGGTAATTATTTTTTAATATTAAAATAGCTGTGTAATACAATATGGTAATATAAAAATAATTCTAATAGGAGTAAAGGTCAAACAAAAGACCACTAAATAAAAATCCAATCCAAAAAATGCAAACGTTATTAATGTTATTAATATGTTGTAAAAAAAATAAAAATTGGATGGAACAAACAAACAATAAACTTTGTATTTTATATAACACTAATTTAGAAACCTTCGCAGGTGTGCGCACAACAACTAACAAAAGTTTCATCGCAATCGGATAAATGGTATAGGAACGCATACGAATAGAAGAAGATGATTTTCTAATTCAGAAATCTTCATGGGCATGCGCACGACAACTCACCAAAGTTTCATTGCAATCGGATGAATGGTAAAGGAACGCATACGAATAGAAGAAGAAGAAGATGGTTGTACTAATTCAGAAACCTTCGTGGGCGTGCGCACAACAACTGGTCAAAATTTCATCGCAATCAAGAATCTTTTCTCGGGATTCGGGATTTCTTTATTATCAAATATTAATTGAAAAAAACTGGACAGGAAACACAAAACGTTCAAAGAGTGATCGGGACATTTAACACAATTAACCAACTTCAGGGAATTATGTGTCTCAAAAGCGTACGCGATTGTCATACGAAGCGATTGACAAGTCTGTGTTTTTTGAAATTCAATTAAAATATGTAATGTTTTGAGTTATTTTTGTTTTCCTTCTTCTATTTTGTTTGTCTTCTTACATAAATAAAAAAAACATATTATTTTCGAATTGATCTGTTTTTACACTGATTTTAGGATTTTTAGAGGCTTTTTTTAAATTTCCCGTAATCTCGAGAATTTTTTTCTGGAAATCCCGAATCTCGAGAGTGAGATTTTCTCGGGAAATATCCAACTCTAATTGTTACTTGCTGTGAAATATTGATTATTAAAATGCAAAACGATTTAACCGGTTCTATGCTTTCAGCGAGTTATCTCGCTCTATGAGGCCATGATTGACAGGCCGCACATACAAATTTCGCGAGTTATCTCGTCCGACTTTGAACTCAAATTACTTGCCACTGTCGATTGATTTACATAATCTAAAAAAATAAACACACAGTGATGTCTGTTTGAATAATTATGAAATACTGCCATAAAATTCCGGTATTATAGTGATTTTAGTAAGAGCTTTGCTCTAATATTCAACTTATGTCGTTAAAAATCTGCAGCCTTTCAGATACTGCCATAGTTATATCGTGGGGCATAGGAAAGGTTAATAAAATGAATAATATGTAGTAGATTATGTTCATAACGACCTAATTTACCATAAATCAGATACCTAAGTCTAATGTCATGTAGGCCGTGGTCTCTACTACATGGTCTAATACCCAACATCAAAGCGTGCAGATATATACCACGCTCTACCATAGTCATTCTTTAACTTATATAAACGTATTGTATTTGTCTGAATATTAGTGAGGTGGGTCTACTGTCTAGGCCCAGAATCAGTTGAAGTACAGCCTTATGGTGGAGAGGGTCTAGAAGAATTTGAGACTCCTTTTTTTGACTGTATTGATATTATCCGCGGATCTATCCGGCTGACTTTCTCTTAGGTATACTTACATACTGTAACTTAAAGTTTAGAAGTGATCTTAGCTACATATTTTTTTCTTACTTATAGGTGGCGTAAATGTAAACTCTGCCATTCTTAGTAGTCTCTTGCGTGTCTCTGAAAATCATTTTAAAAATCTATTGTATCCATTTTTTGTTCTACTAATGTGCAGAACTAACCTGCCATTGGAGAGGGCAATAACTATGTCTAATTAAATTGCTTCGGATATTGCTATATTTCATTTACGTGAGGTAAATTTAGATTTAATTTTTTAAGATAGTGTCTTTCAACTTAGTCCACTCTGTGTGTTTCTGTGTACTTTTATTTTTATTATTTACTCATAGCACCCTGTATTTTTATTTCTAAATTGTTAACACTTACCTAATATCATATTATGAACGCTTTGAATTTATAATTTGTCATATTCATTATAATTATATAAAATAAATAAATGAAATTTAAATTTAAGCCAACCTAGAGAAACCATCAATTTCCCATTCATTATGGGAATGATGAGATTTTTCATATTTTGATAATCATTGTCAAATTATTATAGCGTTCCACCCTTTTATAAGTTTAAGGCACCAAATTTAATGTTATCATAAACAAATGTCAATAATATTACTCACTTTGAATTATTCAAAACCTTATTATGTCTGATAACAATATTATAATGTGTATATATTATAATATATTTATAAGTATCCCCATGGGCGAGTGCTGACGTGTCACATGCTCATTTTCAATAATATGTGTTTGGATCCAGAACATGGGTGTAGTAGGTTCAGCCAATGGATAACATATTATATTTCTCATTAGTTGGGAGGCGGCTAAGATTCACATCTAAACGTAAAATCAATGAAAAAATGTGTAAAAAGAATATTTTTTTAAATACACACTAGTAAACATGATTGCTGAAGTGTTATTCGTCGCAAAAAGTTGATAACCTCTGATAAACGTCTTTGTATGGAATTAATTCTTTTGTGTTAATTTGGAGCAATAAAAATAACAGAAATGTGCAAAAGAGTTAACTGTTGAGAATAGCTGTGGTGGTAGGTACACGGTTGTGGGATGGGAATTTCAGACTTCAGTTTTTAATTGTATTTTTTTTAATACCTAATATAGCATTAAAATTATATGTATGTACGTCTGTTTAATAACAATAAATTGTTACATCATTCTGTTGTTCACTGTAACCAACGTATTTTTATTATTCATAGCTTTCTATCCAATAGAAAGAAATCAATTGAGAAAAGGAGAGGAAAGTGTTTAATGTAGAAACAACTAATAGGTATTTTAACACACAAATGTTTTTTTTTATTTCAGATTAAAATATAATTGTAATGTCTCGAAATATGATGCTAACAAGATTAGTAACTAAAATCTAATATGTATTTTGGTATGAATAAATTCTATGTATATACTAGACTAGAGGATATTATATTATATTTAGTAAATATTAAATTTACATTATATATACAATTTTACTAATGATTTTAAAAATGCGTTTAATAATTAATACATCTGAAACATCTTAACACTACTGCATATGAATATGATAATGAAATATGACTATATTCTAAAACATTAGATCAATAGATTTAAAAGAATTCGATTTTATGTAATAAAAATAATTTATGCAGTCATCAAAAGTTTAAAATAAATATAAATGATAATAAGGCTTCAAAATTGTATAAGTAAATAGATTATCTACAACGTTTAAGGAATGTCCAGGATTATGCTCTGAAAATACAATAAATCTCCATTTTGACCTACGTGGCACATGTGGGTCTTTAAGGGAATAATATTTGGTCTTCAACTTAAAATTGATGAACATTTATTATTATTTTAAAATCAATGAATGCACAAGGTCACGCCATTATTTTTCCTTTAATTAAAGACATCAAATAAAGCATGAAAACAGAGAACAATAATCTATGGAAAAGTACGATCTTGCGTATATCCAGAAACCGATATATAATAATATGATCATGCAAATAAAATTTTCTGTACTCACACTATATTTTTATTATTTTTTATAACGCCATCTCGTGAGTGTCCGAGGCAATAGTATGACAAGGTACCTAGTAGTTATTAGGTATTAGTTGAATCTTTGTAGGTATAGTGATGATTATTATTATTATTATTATAATTATATAAAATCATTGTGTAAACCAGGGGTATTCAACCTTTTTATACCTATCGCCCACTTTTTCCACTGTACTCTGTTAGTAGTACAATTTTCTAACCGCCCACCGGCTCCACAGTAATGGTGATTTATAAAGTATAGAAGTAACTTTACTTTATAGAATTTGTAAAGCATAATAATATTCTGGTGGTTTCTTTCCTTGATTCCACTAGATACGAGGTAAGGTACTGAATATCATTTTCCACATATAAATGTATATAATACAGGCATTTTTTTATTTTGCCATAGGTTTTCATATCCACCACCATCGAATTTATATTTACCTTCTTCATCATATATACTTTCTAACAGTTCTTCTTGGCAAGTTTTATCAGCCTTTTTAAAAACCCTACCGCCCAACATGAAAGCTGGAACGCCCACTAGTGGGCGGTAGGGACCAGGTTAACTACCCCAGTGGGTCTATTCTATACTTATCGACCGCTAAAGTGATAAAGTGATAAATATTATCAAACTTAGGGTAGGTTTGTATCAAAATATTAGCACTTATTGTAACAATTACACGAAGCTGGTTTTTATTGTTGCAATAAGTGCTATATTTTAACAGCACCTGTCTTGCTGCTTCGTGTAATTGTTACAATAAGTGCTAATATTTTGATACAAACCTACCCTAAGTTTGAAACTATTTATCACTTTAGTGTTCGATAAGTATAGAATAGACCCACTGGTTTAAACTATTGATGAACAACTCCTGGATTGCAGGTCACATGTAGTCGTTTGTATAATTTTATATGGCCCAGCTAAGATATTTTTTATAACACTATATCTAAGAATTAATAAAATTTTATTGTTTTATATAAATAATAAGTTTTGATAATTATTATGATAAATATTACATAAATGCGGCTCATAAAAGTTTTTGATATTTAATTTAATCCTCGTTAAAAGATTGGTCATCAGTGACTTAAATTAATTATATTTTACACAATCATTTTTTCCAAGCGTTAAACATATTTTACGGCTCCTTGGAAAAATTTTCAGAACCATATAATACTCGTAATTCGCGCCCAAGTAGTTGTCAAACACAGTGGTTCACAAACTTGTTTGTTAAAGGGACAATTTTTAAATCAAAAATATTTGATAGGCCGCCCTTTCTTTTGTAAACATTTTCTGTTTTTTAAAAACATTAGACAAAGAAAATTCATTGTGTAAACTCATATTTTGAACTAAATTATTGCAATTCTGTGGTTAAATTTCAAAACTGGACATGTCCCATATACGCCGTAAATGAGTTATTGTGACTTTGACTTTCAAAAATAGCCACAAAACACTAATTTCATATTGAAAATAGGCTTAAAAAAGTAGGTCGACATTCAAAAAGGGACACGTCCAACGTTGTTGACATTCGAAATGAGACATGTCACTTTCAGCTAATGGAGGGACTGTATTTAGTCACGTGACCAAGTATGTTGTCATACAATCTGACAGTTTGGTTTTTGTTGCGTGCGTGTTTTCTCTCTGTGTTTTTATTTGAAAAGTTCATTTATCTCTTAGGAGTGAATAGTGGACATGTCTAGTTTTGAAAAATAACCACTGAATTGTTTGTTTGAAACTAAATTCTGCAATCTAGACTCAAAGTTTGAGGTGTGAATACACAAAACAGATGCGATATGTCTATATAATTATGTCTATTTTATAAATTGTCTGTTAATTTTGATCTTAAGTTTGATTTATTTATGCTTATTGTAGAAAATGTTTTTTATAAATATAAGTTCTTCCAAATAAAGATGTTTTAAAAATAAATTGATGAGTATGTTTAACTATATTTGGATATACCTCAAGTAAAAGTACTTTTTAGAATTCAAATAAATTCTTATCATGAAAAGACGCTTTTGCTTCCACGTTCTCTTGCAAATCTATTCATTCAAACTGCAACAGCACTCTTACATACATAAAAAACGGCAATATAGTACGCATACACAAATATCAAAGTGTCTGTCCATTCACTCTTGCCAGATGATATTTAATTTTAAATGTAACTTTTAATATTCGATATGAAGAATAAAAAATAGTATAGATGTAACATAAAACTCACGGGACACATCAAAAAGTCAAGCGGGATATAATTGACCCGCGGGACACACTTTGTGAACCCTTGGTATAATATATATTGTAATAATAGTTCTATTTTTAAGTTGAAATATTCATACAAGTGCTAGATGAAATTATTAGCAGTTTTCGGCATACGAAAATTGATCATTTTTAATTTTGCACATTCAACTAAATACAATTGAGCGTAGTTATACACAAAGCAGCCAGGCCACGCTTTTGAAAAAATGAGTTATTGTTATTTCAATAATCTCACACGTTTGTTTTACGTTTTGCACAAATCAGCCAAGCTGCTATCATACAAAAATCTCATATAAATGCGTTTTAAAGATTTTGCAAAACGCAGAATATGACAATTTCGATATGGGTAAAGCGACCAAGCTGCTGTCATACAAACATGTCATATTAATGCGTATTAAAAATATACCAATTTTGATCTGCATAAAGCAACCACATGATAATATTATGTATTTAATTATTAAAATCCTGACTGTGTAAAGTGTATTTTTCTACATTCAATTAATAAACATTATTGTCTCAATTACATTATATGTTTTTCATTTTAATATATACCTATAATGTTGTATATATTTAGAATTATTTTCAGAACTTTGAAATTCTCATAATACTTGAGTAACTTAGAAGTTTTTTTTAATAAAATAAATACAGTGATAAAGATTTTTCTTACAAAAATAAAAGTTAGCTGCATTTCAAAATGCATATTCTAATAAAACCGTTTTGCACAATACAGCCTGGATCGCTAAAACACCCAAATTTTATAGATTTTATGCTTGTATCTCTTTAAAAGTTACACAAAATCATATATATATATGATACCTCCACGTTTCTACGTGTATGGAGGACCCCTTTAGGGTAAAGTACGAGCAAAGATATGGATGCCACATTCATGTTTCTTATAGTCCGCCAAGCCAAATGTCCTTCTATCGCCGCTCGATGAATAAAATGCTCTGTATTTATTAACTAAAAATGTTCAAATTACCAGATGGGCGAGATAAAGGTTGGTCACGCAGGATTAATATTTATAGTCGTGTTTCGAATATTTCAAAAACCATACCTAATGTTGTTTCTTTTGGGCTCGATTCCTCCGAAACCGCTGTAACTTTCGACTACCTGGCAAATAGGTGACTTGGACGACCTTTAAGGTAAAACCCAAGTAAAGGCCAAGCATTCCGCTACGGGCGAGAATGACAGAGAGGGGGCGAGCGTTCAGGGGTAGATCGAGAGGGACAGCAATAAGGCTGAAAAGGGAATAACTAGTGGTGATGACTGCCAGGTCAGTAAGCCCCAGCCTTCGATCCGTGATGGACTTCGTGTCCCGCTTAGAGTCGACTTTGTGAAAAATATAATTTGTACTGTTTACCTACTTTCTTTAAAAACGATTTCTGTATCGACAGGAATCTATCCGGTTTACACGTGTTTGCTACGTACCGATTTCTTGTAGCGGTTAAGTGACGCGAATCGCAATTTGTTGGCGACACAAGGCGCGCAGAGATATCTAGATAATTTAAAAATCGAGAAATTAACTTAAATAACTCTTATATAAATAATAGTGTAGACGTGCGATCACTGTGAAAAAATAATATACTATACTCGTGAAAATTTAATTTATATTCAGCAATCTTTTGACCGGCCTTTAATCTTAAGTGTGCTTGTAACTTTATAAACTGTGTAAACTTAATAATTGTGTCCTGTGTGTTGTGTTGTGTATGTAACTTTTTGTGAACTATAATTAATAATAAAAACCGTTGACCTTTGCGTCAATTAATTGGTGCGTTCATCACTTTTAATATCCCGGCATCCTATATTTTCCCAACTGTCAAGACAACCTTACACTGAACGTGCTCTACTAAACCAAACCCAGCTTTGATTGACCACCCTGAACAATTTAAATCACTGAGCTAGTCGAAGGGTGGAAGCTGGTCGTGTGACTCACACGTATCGACCGACGGCACGCTACCAGGGCGTCATTAACATCAGGTCGACCGGAGAGTTGAGCGCGGAGGCCGGATCGGGCTGTGCGGCCCCGACTCCCCTCCCTACCCGGACTTCCGGGGTGTCATATATATATAATACCTATCAATCATTCAAAAAGTATAAACAGTATACAGAGGCTTTGTGGATTTGAAGAAACACAATTTACATAAAAGTCCTTCTTTCTCTGTTTGAAGTTTGTGTGGACTGGCTGCCTTGCGTATTATTACGCTCAATTTATGCGGCCCAACCCGGATTGCACCCGGGGATGTTATTCCGCTCGCCCAAACTTTCCTACGCCACTGATTATAGTATCTAGGAATCTTTTGTACTTCTAATTAATGTAAAATATGACCATGATGTCTGCAAAACCTGTAATTGAAATCCATATAAATAGATTAGTAGAATTCAGATTGCGGTTAATATTTTTTCCATTATTTGTATATTTCGAGGGTATACTGACAGAACGCATTATTTCAGTTTTTGCTGTTTTTCTGTTTTAAATACCAAAATGTATACAATTTTACGCACTACGTCCTGGTAAAACGCACAAAGGCATAGGATAATTATAATGGTGAGAAAATAGAAACATTATTAAATCATATTGTTATTTTTTTATTCTGACAGAAAGCATAATAATGACCTAATGCGTTCTGCGTATACAAAATACAGGACTTGTAACATGTCGTATATTGTGTTTTCCATAAAGGTTAGTCTTTATAATCTAGAAAAAATGTTTTTAAATCATAAAAAAATCTACGTAGTAGAATGCTTTGAAAAAAAAATTAAAGTCCTTTTTGCAATTATCTCAGAACTTGTTTTAATGAGTAAATGCTTTCTGTCAGTATACCCTCGATATATACCTACAGTAATAACCTAAAGTTACGTGATAGGAAGTCCAACGAAAATCGCTTAAGTTAAATTCGCGTTAGTCGGTACACATTTGTGTTTATTTGGGACGGAAAACTAACAAAAACACTAGCTAATAGAATTGCAGTTCTTTGTACATATTATTAAATAAAAAATATTAAAAAAATAATTGAGTTACCTAAAAAAAGTTATTTCAATGTCGTTGGGTTCATAAAATCTAACAAATTCGTCTGACGACACAATGCCTTCTTTTCTTCACGCAGAATTTCTTCGTAGTGGTGGTAGTACTTCGCTATGTGGCTATAACGCGTTTTTCATTGGAATCTATTTTCTTCAATTTCAAGCTCTTTTCAATTGAGCAGAGATCTTCTGTCAAGCTTGTAGTTGTTACGTATTTTTTGAAGTTATACTTCTTTTGGGGCGTTTGATAGATAATGAAATTGAGAGCTGCGCGCACACCATTACTAAAGTGCGCGACAGTATGAAATTAGCT
This sequence comes from Rhyacophila brunnea, assembly GCF_057557595.1. Lineage (NCBI taxonomy): Eukaryota > Metazoa > Arthropoda > Insecta > Trichoptera > Rhyacophilidae > Rhyacophila > Rhyacophila brunnea. Next base: position 33,176,098 of record NW_028232806.1, on the reverse strand, counting down.
GCAAATCAGTCAGCTGTATACAAACACAAGTTTGATAGTAGAATTATTCTGTTGCCTAGGCAACGAATTTTTACTGTCGGCCATTGGCAATTCCTTACGTAACCAAATGATTAATCAGATAAATCAGAGTGACGGTAACCGTCACTCTGATTCTCACTCGCTCTCTGATCACTCGCCCCTTAGAGTCAAAGAAACCTATCTTAATTTTTAACAATTTTGAGTTACGTATGGTACTGGACATTAAATGACATGCTATGTTAAGTGACAAAGAAACTTATCAAAAAATTCAATGGATAAAAGATAAGTCAATACATATCTCCTGTAAACACGTTCTTGTTAATGTCTGTGTAATGTAAATTTACTTGAGTACCTTGGTATCAAAGTGGGACATAAGCCATTTACAAAATTTTACAGGAGACTCACAAACATGTGTGAAAAGTGTCCGTTTTTCATATAACATACCAACTTTAAACTGAAAAATCTCTATGAAAACTACTGTTTTTGATACTTGGTGGATTTTTTGAAAACAGCATCACTTGCACTACCATAATCAATTAAAACATGAATTTAGTGGGAGGTGGCGTTTGTAAAGTAGAGAAAAATGAAATACGTTTCTTCGATTCTAAGGGGCCGGTTATTACTTTAAAAATAAAAAACAACGATAAATAATTATATAATTTTGTAATATACGTTAAAATGTATAAATCAACGGCGCCCCAATAAGCGGCCTTTTTTTGGACAAGATAATTAAGAGCTAGTCGAAGAATCTAAGTTATCACAAGTTTTGATTTTGTTTTGTTACGTCGAAGAAGTATAACTTCTAGCGCATATAAGTACACACACCGATTTTTCTCTCTATTGGAATTGGTTCTGAAGTGTCGGACACTTCAACAGCGCAACCTCAAGTTCTAAAAACAAACATCTAGCATAAAAATATTATTTTTGTATTAAAGTACGGATTTTTAAATAATTAGGTACTTACTGTGGAAAAAGAAGCCATCGACAAACTGGAAAACTTTGTGTTTAAGACAAGAGGATGCTGCGATCTCATGATGATCAGCGAAAGGCTCTTGCAAGCTGACGCATCCAGAAAGTTCTCCCATCCACAAAAGTATGCCACATTCCCGACACTGAGACTCTAAATTATTAAAAACCTCATAATCTTTTCAAATACATCGCCGTTTATTTATTAGTATGTAATTCATGCTAATTTAATAAATAAGTTTATCACTAAGTATTTACCACAGCTAAAATTTGCTTTACGCAAAACTTTGTTGAAGATAGTAGAAGTTTAGGATTCATTCAAATATTCAAAAATCTAAGCGGAAATTTCAAATTAATTAATAAACTATCAACTCCTACTCCCAATTTTACCAATGAAAAATCTCACCTCTTGTACTCAAATTGAATATGGAATTTTATCACATTCCCATAATACATAGCTTCTGTTATTCTTTAAATATCGAATAAAGATAATCATAAATATAGCATTACGTTATCTCAAATGAATTACAATACTCATACTTGATAAAATTTACCATGTGAACGAAAACCCATTGTAACGCATGTTTTATGATATGTGGTGATAAACTTATTTTATAAATTATAATATTGTAGAATATACAAAATAATTACCTATATTGTATTATTGTCCCTCAGTGGCGAAGGTTGGAAGTAGGCTGTTAAGATCCGACATAAATAGTGCACACTAAACTTTCTCAGTGAAACGTATTTGTTTTCATTGAACTAAGACTAAAATATGTAGATAGTTTTATGTTAGTTATTAAAATACAAAAAAATAAGTATGACTGAAAAAGTATGCACTATTTTTGTCGGATCGTCCATAGCATACCTAAACTATTATGGTTTTGTTTAGGCATGGTTTAATTGAATTCTAAAAACTAACCAACACCATCTGCAAATTGTATTAATGAAAACAAATACGTATGGCTGACAAAGTTTAGTACTTATGCAAAATTTTATTTATGTCGAATCTTAACAGCTTACCTCTACCCGTCACTACTGATTCACCTATTCTCTATACAGATGGCATTCTAAGTCTGCACAAGGGTGGTATATTGCCTAGGGATGTTACTGCGCATATGTACTATATAATTTATATATTGAATCATTTTATTCTAAATTTTATATTATTGTGAAAAGGATAGTATTTTATTTTTATAATATTGCCATAGTTTTGTTTATTTGTAAACCAAAGGCTTTCTTCGAATTACACATTTTTATTAAACAAATCCTGTATTTTTTATCAAACATTATAATTCTGGGATTTCATAAATTTTAATCCAAGATTTTAGAATAGAAGCGATACTGGAAATGCAATCTTAGTATAGATAAATTATTTATAAAAAGTGATTGGCAGTTATAGTGGTGTTCGTTAATAGCATTACAATAGGCATTGCACCTAGTGAACAATACTAATACACATCCGAATCGCCTATAGTGTCACTATAGAAAGATTTACTTATACTCATAACAAGATAGTACTTCACCAAAGTATCAATTCTAACGCAAAGTTTACATTAATACATTGACTGCTGACTAGATAATTACTTTTTTATTACCACATTTAAATAGCATGCTAATTATATCGATAATACATACACGATAATACATTGGACGGTAAAGACGAACCTAGCGCGTAACGATTAGGTGGCCATTCGATATAATTAGCATGTTATTTTTAGTTTCAGATTGGAGACCTTGGAGTTCATCTGATTAAGTGGTTATGTGTTATTAATAATTGGAAGTGACGATCAAAGTAAGTAAAATTCTTCTGTGTATAATCATATCATAATATAATAGATACACTAGTACGTTTTTCAATGTGACAATCGATTCTAAACGACAATTACTAATAACTTATTTATACTCTTCAGTCAATAAAGAATACCAAACTCTGCTTGCAATTACGTTATCAATAAAAAGTATGGCAGTGGACCACTCGTTGCTTGTGCAAAAATGTATGCTCATGTTTTATTAATCTAAAGATGGCGGTGGTTAAGTAGATAGATAATAATTGTTAGAGTGTATTGTGCGGTTAACTAAAAAATAGTATAATGACCTTTTCTATGAGTTTTTCTCCATGATGACAAATCAAATATATATTCACTATTGGAGGAAATAGCAATGCAATCATTTCATAAGCAGCATCGCCTTCTTCAATAGACTGAAACAAAATTAATACATTTTTTTTAATATAAAAGCAATTAGGGTTTACAAGTCGGTTACCTGTAATTTTGATCTGGATAGGAATTAATCGCACATCTAGTTAATCAAAATTCATTGTATCAACAAATGTACCCTTCCGCATAAAATGCCTCTAATACCGCATCGCAAATTTAAAAACAAAATAAACATATCCCCGATAAATATTATAAAATAAATACCATCTCGCAAACGATCGTGAGACTGGCTAAATTCGAAGACCGACGGTCACAAATGAAATTACCTGAACCCGAGAGTATTTATTGTCCTTCGGCCCAAGCAAAATATAACTGTTAGATTTCTAAAAAGTTGAAATGCCTACCCCTCTCCCCGCATCTTACGAGGGGGTAGACATGTTGAAAATAATTTAGTACTACGATTTCGCCCACGAAACCAGGAAATGGGCATTTTCGCCACAATGAATAGACATGTTTGAAATTTGGGTAATATTATTTTTTCACTCAAATTAACCATTTTTATATAGCTAGCAGATTCCTTGTTCTATTGCTGAATTGGTGATAGCAATTTTTCAGCAAAATATTGATTAATACAATATTTTTATCATTTTTTTTATGACATTGGGCATAATAAGTTTCCGTTCCGTGACTACGAAACTAAGCTTATAAAACATGAATGAGACACTTTTTATCACTTAAAAGAGCTCTACTAGATTAAAAAAACCATACACTTTAAAATAAAAGTACAAATAGTCATAAAATATTATTGAATTTTAATTCATGGGCACATTTCGTTCCACTCCGTTACTCTATGTCTATAATGGCAGAGCATTTTTCCTTTAGTATTTGAAAAAACCAATCAATGTTCGATCTGCTATTTTTTTAAAGACAGTAATCACTTTTACTAAATTTTATTGGAAAAATATATATGTTTCGTTATTTAATAATCAAATGAAAAATAGTTAACGTTCAACTTTTTTGGGGACATTTTCGGAATGGAACGAAATGGTAATGGAGTGTAATTTGTAAAGCTAAAGTTACATGTTACCATAAAAACAAATTTTTGTTTTATGAAATTTATTTGAATTTTTTGATAGTCAGATATATATTCAACGTGCGTCACAATAACAAAACAAATCAAACTTAATCACTAAAATAGACATATTTTATAATAAATTTTACAATACTAGTAAAATAAGGTAGGTAATAATTTTGACACACTATACATTACGATAACTTTTATTTGGCATTTATATTATTTGTAACTCAGATAAAAAATATTTTAAAGCAAATTAACAATATAGGTATGAAAAAAATTAAATCAGCAAGGGATTCGGACGCGAGTTTCTAGCGCGGCACGGAGTATATAAGTTTTACGAAAATAAATACAGTCGAACTCGGTTATTACGATCTTGGACATAGCGAGATCTCGGATGTAATAAGGAAACATTTGTTGACATTTGGTTTATGATTTTCGCCATACATTTAATTTATTCACTTTTATAACGAGCAACTTATCGGATATACCGAGCTAAAATACTGTTAATGTGTCGATCGTTTTAAAACATTTCGACCCTAAGCAATAAAATCCGATTGGACAGGATGCCGCCGGGGTCGGATTACGTTTATGACACTAGTAAAGTACACCTACCACAGTACCTACCTTATTGGTGTTTCGCCGACAATAATAAAAAAGTATCCACGTATATGGTTGAAAAATTCAAGGTTTGTGAAGTTCGTAGGTACCTACCAGAGTTCATTACAATAAGCAATTTCTTTTGTAGTTTATGAATGCCATGCTCGTTTCGGGGATTTTTACGATGGTTTCCAAATTTTTTATTTTCGACTTTTGTGTAATGTGACATGCTCATTTAAAAATACCTGTTCTCTGATATAACGTGTAACGCTTATAACAAGCAAATTCAGTCGGTCCCATCTTCCTCGTAATAACCAAGTTCGACTGTATGTTGTCTTGAAATTTACTTGTATTCATCAACATAAAATGTAGCTATACAGGTTGATTGTAATCAAGACGTACTTTTCTGACATTTCGCGAATACCTACAGTTCCAGGTATTAAATCTAATAGGGTACACATTTCTGTTAAAAGTGACAAAAAAATACTTTTTCATACATTTTTATAAATTTCTATGCCTAAAATGTATGGAGAAGTTTTAAAATTTTGGTGGCGTATAACAGAAAGAGTTTGACAGAGCCAGTGCTTGTCTCGCAATTATTTCAGTCTGGTGTTTTTCTTTTCCTTCTGTTGTTTTTGTATCTCTCCATACTTTTATCTGCGCTAGTTTTGCGTATTCAGACATATCACATACTTTTTTAATCTTTTTTAATCTTTATTATATAGTCAGGTTATTTTCTATATTTTTTAATGAAAATATTTTTGTTTTTCATACGAACAGACAAAATAAAACTTTTTATAATCTATGAAGAACCAAACACACAATGTAAACCCAACGTTATGCATTCCATTTCGTTACTTTTACATTCCACATATACGTTACCACCAATATAGTTTCGGAATGGAAGTAACGGATTCAGTTTTAGAAGTGGTTGAAGCCAAAATTTAGCTAAGTTTTATTGTTAAACCTGCGATATGTTTTATTATATCTGTAGTATGAAAGATAAGCTCCATATGTATAGTATGTGAAATGGAAATATGTGATTTCTTATCTTACAAATCGTGGTAACAGTAGTGGAACTTCTTAAATGACCAACCCAGAAAGCAACCTGTTCCGATAGCGATACCGACACACACCAACAATTTAAATTGTAAATGGCGATCAGTGTTATACAAAAGTGTTGCTACATTAAAAAAATACATATTTATAGTGGAAATTTTTCGCCTTCATGCTAAAATCATGGTAACGGAATGTGGAATTCCACTTTTTCAAATATCCTGGGACACACTTTAAACGTGATTTTTTTCAATATTGCTCAAAATTTACGGAAAAACTGTATATTTTCCAAAAATATATAATGTAAGCTGTTGAAGACACTACGAATTTAATTTTACACACTCAGAATTAATGACGAAATCAGACTTTGTTTATTTGAATTTAGTAGTGGGACATGGTAAAAACACACTACCTTTCGATTCAAATAATCTATTAAAAATATATACAGGTCAGACAGTTGTATTTAACTGATCGAATAAAGTAAATTAATAAATTTGCATGCTAAAAATACATAAATTTTCAATATTCTATAATATAATAACTATGAAAAAATCAATCAAAGTCATGGGACATGCCAAAAATGCAATGTACAAACTTTGGCGAAAATGCCCAAATACGTCTTCTGCGCTCTCTTTGTCTTCACGGAGAGGGCCGCCTAGAAAAAAGTAAACTCCACCCGTCTTGATTTTTTAAATCAGTATATCCTTTGTAGTGTTCCCGTGTTAATAAATAATCGTCATGAGCCGATTTTGGTGAGTAATGTCTTACTATGTGTATAGCCAACATGCCAGTGTTGCCATAATATAATTTATAAAAACATCGCTTGTAATATTATAACATTGGTATAAATATTCGATATCTGGCAACACTACGACACGCGCACAGTCACACATATTTTCGAATAACCCAGGAAAGGGTCGCGGAGGAAGCGTGAAGGGGGCGAAGCAAGTGCGTGAAAAAGTTCGTCATGTTTTTAGAGACAAACACTTGCAATAGCTTTATCTATATTTTTCTATAATCTAAGCGTATAACGCCTACAACGAAAGAGCGAAATAAATAACAAGTGATCCGTGAAACCTAATACATAGTGAATACCACAAGGTACCTAAATAAATCAGCCCAAAAAAATAACGTCAGTGTAGTGCCTAATCTAAGACCCCATTAAATGTAATTGTAATAAGATCCATGCTTACCATGCTTTAGTTTAATAAAACAATTCTGTGCGGAATTGTAAAATAAACATCTGTGTTATCAATTCTATACTTGTGCCCGTTATAATATTGTCTCTCACTCACAAACACATCGAAGTACCTACCCGAATGAAGGACTCCACAACACACACTTGAGTTCTAAAAGGTATTAATAGGTACCAATAAAAAATATTCAAACATTTAAAAAATAGTTTTCACACAATCTAACCAAACAAAAGTACCGTACCTATCACATTTTTTAAATATAAGTAAAATTTGTTTTGATAACTAAACACTTAGAAAAATGAGGAAATTCACAAAGCAAAATATTGCTCGTGTCTAACGTCACTATGGTCACGAAATATTTATCTGTCAAATTAATAAAGTATGACATTACTGTAGAAATTGTCGTTTGAATATAGGAATATGAATTGATAATAATTATTGTACTTATATTATTATTTATATTTTTTGTTATATTAACACAATTATTATATTAGTATCAGTGACGTCCCTAGACAAAATATCGCCCATAGGCAGCGCCAAAATGCCTCCACATTTTTTATAAAATATTTTTATCATCCTTTCATGACTCCAATATCAAAGAAATGTATTATATGGATACATTACTTAAGTATAACTTTTGCTTCAATATACAATATCGCGAGTCCACGGTTTCAGATACATTAAAAAATACACCTGACAATTTCCAAAACTCGCGAGTGACTGGAAAACATTTCAAACCAAATTAATTAAGTATGTGTCCATCTATAATTCAAATTTAATTCGCAAATTTGCACGTCTCATTGCTATAAGCCAAGGACGTTACATCCAAGAACAACGGAAGTAAACTAAACATCGCGAACCGGATAAAAAAATATAGTATGATGGAAACTTGTATAGTAATAATTAATACATTTTGTTTCCAACCAGTGAGCAGATTTTTTTAATGGAAAGATATTTTCTTTTATTACTAAGTTTAGGTAGCTATTTCTATAGGTGCCTAAAGATTCTCCTCGATTTACCACCCCTCGAGTAACTGCTGCCCCCAAGCGACGCTCAATCTGCCTACACCCACGGGACGTCACTGATTAGTATATAGGTATATTATGTATCATAAAACATCACATATAGAAGTACTTACGGTTACCAATGGATATAATGAAGTACAAAGCAAAATTGTTGAAAAAAACATCGTGTTTAGCATAAACGGCCAAAATAAATCTTGTATATGTGATTTAAACCTGAAAAAAAAAATCAATTAAATTTGTCAGCTGATACTCACGGCTTGTTTTAATCTACCATCAATAATTGTCTGTAAAGGCAAGGGGGGACATGCTCGTCGTAGGTCAAAATTGAGTTTTTATTGTATTTTTAAACCATGATCCTGGACACTCCTTAAACGTTGTTGATAATCTATTTATATAATTTTGAAGCCTTATTATCCCTTATATTTATTTTAAACATTTGATGACTGCATAAAGTATTTTTGTTACATAAAATAGTTTTCTTTTAAACCTCTCGCCTATGTTTTAGAATATAGTCATATGGTCAGAGTATAGTCATATTTCGGTACATGAATGTGCAATGGTGTTAAGAGTTTTTACATTTATTAATTTTTAAACGCATTTATAAAACCATTTTTATAATTTATGACGAGATAATTTCAGTAAAATATTCACAATTAAAAATTATATTGATAATCTCTGTGATCCCAAATTTGACAAGAATTATACATTTTATTATTCAAAAAATCGGCAAGATTAACACATTTGAAGATAATTCTAAAGATAATCATTATAAGCTATGTCTTTGACCATTCAAGTGTGATAAACATCCTACGAATAATGATTGCTTTATAATAATTATTGACCTAAGAATAAGATAGTGTTTTTTTGAAATACGCCATTTCTTTTGGCATTCCCCAGTAATTTAGCTACAACATACGGCCGTTGCCATAAATTAACAAACTATAATTAAAGTAGGAGTTTAAGGAGTGTCCAGGATCATGGTTTGAAAATACAATAAAACTCAATTTTGACCTACGACGAGCATGTGGGCCGTTAACGATTAAATAATAATATTAATAATTATTGTACATTATGTATTTGAGAAATAAATTTCATGTTAATTAAATAAAAATTAGTAAATACATTAATTTATATGTAAACATAATGTATAAGTGCGCGGTGTGGTGAGGGTTGCCAAAATTCGATAAATAGACAGATACTGTAATACAATTGAGTGTTTCACAAGCAGAGTGAACCAAGTCCATTCTGGCCTTTTTTGAGTAAGCTAGGTTCAAACATATTATTTGAGTATTTCTTATTCTGTAAGGGTATGATTTCCATTACATAATTACTTAAAAGTATTCAAACTAACACTTTAGAATTGTAATTATACCCTTACAGAATTAGAAATACTCAAATATTATGTTTGAACCTAGCTTACTCAAAAAAAACCGAAATGGACTTGGTTCACTGTGCTTGTGAAACACTCAATTTATAAGTGTAGTTATTGGATACTGAGAGACCACCTAAAATCCACCGGATCGACAAATCATCAGTTTTTGGGGGTGTAAACTAGGGACCAAAAAGGGAATAAGCTAGTCTTTATCCGACTGGTGATGATGATTTGTAATTTGAAACAGCCTCATTAACGTGTCTAGGAACATTCCACGCCCACAAATTTTTTATCACAATTATTGATCTTTGATCCTTTAATTCCTAGCTCACATTTATTAAATGGTTTACATTTTTTTTTTAATTTGCAGCATAAATATATTATAATACCTATAATAATATATAAATATTGAAAAAATGATAAAATACTAAAATCAGATTAGATATGAGTACATAAAAAGGATTTCAATAAAAATCGATGTTTTTTAAAATACATATTTCAAAATCATTAGGATTTTAAATTAATCTTTTCGGTTATAGTCCGTTATGTGGAATACAGCGGCAAACACATTTTGAAAATACCCTATATACTGGATTATTTGTCAGTTTGGATTAGTTAAGGTTAGGTGAGGTTAGGTTAAGTTAGGCTTGGTTAGGTTAACCTAACAAATAATCCAGTTTATCGGCTATTTTCAAAATGTGTTTGCCGCTGTATTCCGTATAACCGACTTGTAGGTACCATCTTTTCAAAACATTTAAGAAAACAAAAGTAAATTTTAATGATAAAAATAATCACAAATATTTTTTTTTAATAAGATGTAATTCTTTGACGGGTTTCTTTAATTGGACTTTCTATAAAGATATATTTAGATACGAGATATTTAAATTATCAAAATGAGAGCTTCAGATTTGCCGTTAAGTGCCACTAAGAGGCGTAGTAATCAGTTTTTGAAAAAATTGTGGCTGATGAATATCAATAACCGACCTTGCAATCAATATCCTCCTAGTTTCTAATAGGTATGTTTCTGAGATTTTTCATATAAACATAATTCAATAAAATGCTAACTGTATTATGTATTGATGTAGTTTAACAATGTCCATAATTCTTTGTTTGGTTTTCTTTGGATCGTAATTATTGACGTCAGCGTCAGCAAAAAGAAGATTTAATCGCAAAATAATGACGTCTAATTGAGCTCTACAATGCACGATATAAATCATAAACATGGGATCAAAAGAAGTTATAATCAATACCAAAAGAAAAAATACACCCAGCATTTGAACTGTTAATAGTTCAAACAAAGGTGTTTTTAGTAAATAATCCTCTAAGAGAGGTAAATGGATATCAACTAAAAGTTTCCTCTGAATAATATTATCAGTCACACCTGACACAATAGTTAAAATAATTGGTTTAGAAATGGAAACCACGGCTGATATAATGATTAGGTAAAACCAAATCTTTTCCAAGCGTTTTTCTTCTTCAATACTACGATGTATTATGTACTTATGTTCCAAATTAGAATTATTTGCAACTTCTAAATCTTTCTGTATCATAGAGGACAGGCTAAAGATCTCTTCGCGGTACAGTATTTGCAGTATAACTTTACAAATACAAACAATTACCACAACAAACGTGGCGATTATTTTGGCGGCATTTATATAATTTCCTACAGATAAATCGACTTTCAATGAATATATTATAATAAAATATGAAGGGCAAAACGCCAAAAGTATAAAGTATCTGATGTATTTGTAAAAACGCATGATTTTTTGATTTTTTATATCGTAACTGCCGCAAAGTACTGAGGATAGTGAAATTGCTTTAAAGTAGTCGATGTGTCTGGTGAATTTATAATCTGGTTGATCTACTTTAGGAATGTTAGATTTATCTGAACACATCATTGCAACAGTAATATAGTTATTTATAGAAAGATATGTAAAAAAATATTATTAAATTCGTTTATTAACTGTGTTAAACGGAGTGTTATGAGACAAAGTTAATAATACTATACATCAAACAAGAAAATGGCTTGTGCTTTATACTGTTGTATGCAAAGGCAGTTGAAAAATGCACAGAGGCGTAGAGCAAGTTTGTAAGTGGAATAAATTGAGTTAATAATAATATGAATTAACAAAAATAATATAGTCAGTTATAAAATAAATATTTATGGTATATTAATTGTCATGTAATGTGAGCGAAAAAAATTCTTCTCATATAGCCTTTTTTACCTTAGTTAATTACCGCGTTAATAGATATATAGCTGGGAAGCGTGTAGGGAGAGGTATGGTTGCTCGACTCCAATGAATGAACAGATTGGCATGTAAAATATAATCCCCTGAATTAATTTATTCCCTTCTATTAAATTGATTACAATTTTACAAGACGTTTAGTATTTAATGTTACTGATTCTAAATTATAATAATTGACAAATACGAAGATCGTGTCGGCTCGACGGACGTTATTGCGTGCAAGAGATTTGAATTGACTGTATATTGGTAGGTAAAAATACCTCCATTTTATATTGTTTGATTACAATGGAAGGGCGTCAAGATAGGGCTGAGGTCAGCGCATTCTTAGACAAATTTGTTTAGCGGTCATTTGTCTCGCCTTTGCCTGCATATTTTTTCCAAAAGAATTGCTCGCAAATGTGTAATTTAATTTGTTCCGTATTTTACATTGTAACAAGAATTCGCGAATTAAGCGATTTGATAAAAAAATATGCAGGCTTCCATCTGTAGCAAAGGTCACTTTGTCTAGATGAGAACAAAGGTGACTTATAGTGTACGTGTACAAACATGATTTTGATGAAGGGTATATAAATGATATAGTTTACATTGTAAGTTCAACTTAATGCTATGTAATATAATATAAATATAATAATGTCAACATAAATTTTACTAATGGTTTTATAAATGCTTTTAAAAATTAAAAATATAAAAAATGTTAACACCATTTCACAAGAACGTACTGAAATATGACTATATTCTAAAATATTAGAGCGAGAGGTTTAAAATAATATATGTTATGTAATAAAATGACTTTATGCAGTCATCAAATGTTTAAAATAAATATAAAGCATAAAAAGGCTTCAAAATTTTATAAATAGATTATCTACAACGTTTAAAGAATGTCCAGGGTTATGCTCTGAAAATACCATAAAAGCTCCATTTTGACCTACACTGAGCATGTAGGCCCTTAAAAGAAAAATCGTATGTAGGTACGTAGTATGTAGTATGAATAAGAGAGTGAAAAATAAAATGTAAGTACTATAAATATAAAAAAGTATTTAAATAGAATAAGATTAAATGAAATATAAAGAAAAAAAATATAATAAAAATGTAGTCATCGAGTTACAATGAGTAGTACATTTTGGAGCAACTTAATTTAAAGGAGTAACTAGGAGATAAGAAAATGAACCATGCAGCCTCTCATCACGCTGAGAATGAAGAGGTGACGATGGACTTGGATCGGCTAGCCTGTTCTTCAAGTCAACCGGATTCTGGCACTCTGGAAGGCCGCTAAATACTATCTATAGAGTGTAGACGGTAGAGCTACGGGATACTGGTATAACTTGGAACAATTCAAGAAGACTGGCGAGCGACAGAGATTATTGGAGACACCGTGTAGTGTCCATATTAGAGGTGAATTAGAAATACTGTCACCAGTTCATGTACTCAAGTTTCGGATGAAATAACCCATACTCAGTATGTGTGGCCCAATAAACTTATTCCAAAAAATTTATGATGATAATCATCGCAAGTCGCTGTACTGTGCACTCGCCAGTTGGAAGACTTTCAACACTATTGACATTAAATGCGCGCGAACGAGATAGCAGTTGAATATAGGTATATTTTAATTTATTAGTCCATTGCGTTCGAATGTATGAAAAATAGGTCATAAATTTTGTGTCGCAGCACAGTGGTGAGATGACGCACAGGCTTAGACTTGTTATATGACCGCTCAAAACATGTTTAAAATTAATAAAAAACACTATTATTAATTTTTGTTAACGAATATTGTCTGAATATTCTTGTTTGTTCTTTTGTTAGTAGCGTTTGGACACAGTCTGAGTTTCCTGAGCCGATACGTATTTTAAATACTAATATGGATTTGGTTTTAGTTTCAGCTGAGTATGAAACTTTTGTCGCATACGCACGCCAAACGCTCCACACTTTATTCCAAATACTAGTAAGTATTTTGGAATAAGTTTCTATACCAAGTATTTTTTTATACTAGTAGTAAGTATACTTAGTCTTCAATATCGACCAGTTTTCCCATCTCTAGTCCATATACTCTAGCTAAGGGACGGACATGACCGAATAAGAGTTTAAAAGAGGAAAGACAACAAAGCGGTCGATCACTGTAATGATTCATAATTTTGTGGAGTCGAAAAGCTTTAAAAGAAATACGATAAATACGTCAAAATATTTTACAATGATTTATGCTGTTACTTAATTTTTATCCTGAATAATAATAACCCTTCACGAGTCGACGTTTAGTATTTTTTTCATATATGCATAATTTCATTGAGAAAAATTCTTATGTATTAAACCTAAACAGAGTCTCAGTAATATCACATAATTAAATACAGAACATGAAGCTATTTTTCTATCGACATACAATAAAATGTTTTCTACAAGGGTAGAAAATTAAAGGGTTCGTAATAGGGTTATTTACAAGACTATCATTTATAAAGCTTTTACTATAATACAACATTATAATAAATGTTTTCTGAAATTCCTACGACATACTATTAAAGTAAGTCTTCGAGACTTAGAAACTATTAGATGTAACAGTGACGCACTCAGGATTTTATTTTGGGGGGAGCCCAAGGAGGAGAATGTAAATAAGTTCCATTGGCTCTTTTTCTTCTTCATATAATTATTTTTATTTATTTTTACAATACAAGGCGGCATATTTGTAGTTTCTCATAGATTTTATTACATTGGAGGCTTAGTGGCGGTAAGCGTTGAGCGTGTCATCAGCGACTGGCGGATTGGAAGTGACTAACAGCGACCATGCTGGTTATGTGCGCATAGTATGCTAAAACATTACACAAATAATATCATCTGTGCTACCCGCTTGGTCTAGAGAGCTATATGTATGCCGAATTCCACTGTAGAAAAAAAATGTTCTTTTGATTTACACCACCACCGACTGTATTGGATGTAGTCGTTCTTTTTGCCGAATGTTTATCGTCGATTTTTGGTTTATTAATATTGAGGTTCCAAAATATTAATTGAAAATGGACCAAAATAAGTATTATTGCATTTAACCTACTCAACACAACACAGGCTAATTTCGTTTATCGGTCTTTTGTCTATTGCACTCAGTATACCTACACCAAGGCCCCTACATCCTGAAACGGGCCCTCAGGCTAGGATATTTGGAGGGCCCCCTACCTACCTCTAAGATTAAAGGCAGTGTGAAACACTATATTAACGTTTTTCAAATTGTGTTTTAGTTTAAATTAAGGGTACGTATACAGTGAATTATTAGCGATTTTTAATACATCTACTTTAATAATGGTGCTGTCGAGTATCGACACATAATAATCAGAAAATATTATGCACAATAATTATTTAATTTAAAATGTTCATGACCATGAAGTATAAAAGAGCTCTTTTAGCCGACTTTTTTTACTATTAAAGCTAATTTATGATGTGTGTTTATCTCACTTATCTGGTCAACCCGACACGCCGGGCCCCCAGGCTAGAGCCCTGTCCTTCCTCCCCAGTCATGATCTACACCACTTCGGAATTCGGGTGGACACCGAGAAATGACTCGTTCATAATTGACAGTTCCATTAGGGATTGGCTTTCTAAAAAAACCCGATATAAGTGTTTCAAAATTTTTGTGTTAGAAATTAAAATCAAAATTTTTTTTCTAAGAAGGGTGCTGTAGAATTACAAATCATTTTTTTTGCTGTGTTTTTATTTGTCTAAGCCCAAGGTATAGTTTATTGGCTATCAATTTCAATGTTTAAAATCATTCTGATAAATTTGATGTTTGGGGGGTGCCAGGGCCCCTTGCCCCCCCCTGGGTGCGCCACTGAAATATAACCATATTACTATTGTTCAACAAAATAGTTCAAAGGTGAATTATTGTATTTTATTGCTAAATGCGAATATAAAAAGTGTCGTCATTTCCCTAGGTTTGAATACTATAGTATTATATGCCAAACAGCATACCAAACGCAGAGTACCTATACGTTTTATAGTTTTGCACTCCGGCTCTAGGATGAAAAATACCCTTTTTACATATATTATTTATTAAAAAAAATATTATTACATATATTAATACAAGTGGATATCATTTAGTTTTAGTGAGGTAATCAGACGAAGGGGCGTATCAGTGTATTAAAAAGTATGTAAGCATACCTAGGTGAAAGTCAGTCGGATAGAGCCATGGATAATATCCATACAGCTGAAAGTAGAGGATTATCAAAAAAAATCTTCGAGGCCCAGACAATAGACCCACTATCAAGTCTGCTTCTAACTAAGAGGATATATAGAATTTTTAATAACGTAACATCAAAAAAGACCCGGGAAGTACGCAACGGTTTTTGCCGGGAATCAAAGGGAGGCTCTCAGTCGCTCGTGGACATTGAATGTGATACCCGTTGCTCGTCGTGAACAGTGAAAACACTTCGATAGTGTTGTTGTACATATTTTTAGGTGGACATGGCTGCTAACTGGGAAGAGGAGAAATAAATACTTTTAATTGATGTTTACAAACATAATAAATAATTACATGATTCAGCTCAGAACTAACACTGCGGATATGGCGGCTCGCCATCGATTACATGGATATCATTGACATCACGTCTACATCTAGAGTTGGTTACGGCATCTGCAACAGTCACAGTTACGGCTCGCTAATGAGTACCCAGCTTAGGATCGTTAATTCTATTTTATGTTGATAGTCGAGCTTTTTAAGTAGACTGTAATTATTTTAAGGGAAGATAAGGAGGTCGGATCTAGGGTTGGGGGCGATGGAACAGAATGCCAGACACTGACCATTGTGATGATGTATGATGGCTCCGTGGTCTGGTTTCAACTTTCGCTCGTGCGGTATTGTTCTTTTGGGTTACCCAGTTCGTACACTCACGCACTTTGTGACACAGTTTTATGGATTATATGTGAGGGTGTATGAATGATGATAATAGATTCTGAATGAGTCTGTATCTATAAAGTCAATTACTTAAATGACGGAAAGCTATTAGAAGCCCGCTCACGCCCGCTATCGAGATGCAACTGCATGTTCTTTGTAACACCGTCTCTCATGACCCGTAATTGCTTATTGATTGTCTGGTGACAATAACACTGGGGATTAGGAGGTGGGTGAGGGGATAAGGTGTGGAATGGGAATATAAATGGCCCAACCAGTTGATATTACTATAATAATGACATGATGGTACTATACGACAATAATATGTGTTGTACGGCTAATAATTAGCATTAAATAACATTATCCTTTGATATTGTTTCCACTATAAGAAAATATCATAAAAATGATTAAAATAAAACTTGACAGCTTAGCGCAAGAGGATAATATTAGGAAAAAAGGTCGAAAGAAGTTTACATAGAATAATATTTTTCAAAAAAGTAAGATTTTTTTGTAACCGGATATTTCTTCTGAATACATTTTTGTCTTTTCCGTTTTTTTTTTGCTTGTTCGATTCCCGCGGGACTATACAAAAATGTTTGTGGAAAATCAACATTTGTACGAGATCTGAATATTAAATTCGACTTCCGCTTGAAATAAGTAGAAACATTGATTCGTTTTAGCATAATAAAGAGCGTTTTTTGCCATCTTGTGCATATTTTAAGATGCGATAATACTCAAAAAATATTCTGATTATTTCAAAAGTTCTCATTTTAAATATATCATAAAGTATACTTCGATTCATGCAGTGCTTCCAGTGGGATACAATATTATTTTTTTAGGCATCTGATCTGATTTCTAGTATAATTCTAATTGAAGTTTTATCCGCGGTGTAAATGATAACTCAGCTATTCTTGGTAGTATAAGCATCCGTTGTTTGTTCTCATTAGGGGCAGCACTAACCAGCCATTAATAATGCCAATTGGGAGGACAGCAACCAAATTGCTTCGGATGTTGACAATTTCCACCTTTGTGCGGTTGAGTATCGGTGGGCATTGTTTTATTAATTCTTAAAATAGGGCCTTACATACATTCTAATGAATTTAAGTTTTTTACTATTCTATTACGCAAATGGAATAGTACAAAACTTAAAACCATTAGAATTTAAATTCAAATTCCATCAATTACCTTCGGTCGATAGTATTAATAGGGTCTTTAGTTTATTCTGTGTTCCTTATATCTAATTTATAATTATTGTATTAAGTAATTCTACTGTTTTCTAAAACTGCATATTATATTTCTTATTACCACGTTTTTATTAGCACGTATTCTTGTTTTAGTACACATTTTTTCTTGTGTGTCCAGTCCTAGCAAATAAATTATTAATATATACGTGCGTTACTATGGAAATCAATATGAAATGTCAAAATGACATTTCAGTACTCTATATATATTCAGTATTTCTATCAAGTACCTAGAAAAAAAAAGTATTTATTAATACATAGAATTGTCAAGTTTATATGATTCAACAGAAAATTTAAAAACAAGGTATATAAAAAGTTCTTTTTATCTTGTAATTATCTTATATAAGTTTATAATTTGTATACTGTTTTAATAAGATTTTTTTTGTGGTGGCCGTCATCCTTATTCCCCAATTACTCAAACCCCCTTATTTATTATTGTCACAAAACCAAGTGACCGACAGTTACGGGTCATGAATCGTATTTGCGAAGAATATTGAGTTAGCTCAAGTGACATCGGACAAGCGGTCGTGTGCGAGTTTGTTAATAGCTTAGCCGTCGTTAACTACCGAGTGACTCAAAGCATATTTGCTCGACCTTCAACATAAAGGTCAATGTCTGGCATCCTGTTTAAGCCCTCCCTTAGATCTCTTATCCATCATCACCTTCAAATTACAGTCCACTGCTAAAAGTGCCACCATATATTAAATATAGTAATAATTTGTATTGTAGAAAACGTCAGCTAGGTAATCTGATGTTTCCTTCATTGCTGATCTTATAATAACAAGAAGTTGCTAGCAGCGACTGATAAATATCTAGAAAATGTGAGGCATTTGTCATACTTTCCGCCTTGCGTTTTGCATTCTGAGCACGTCATCAAAAATATGGCGTAGTATTATTTTGAAATGGAGTGCTTTCAGTCTTTTTTTTCTCAAGAAAACTACAAAACGATAGGAAATATTACATAGCAGTATTTTTGAAGCGATCTGTTATCTGAGATTGTCAATTTAAATAGTAGTTAAATTATCATCGTCAGTGTTGGTCGAATCAAATGAATAACTAGGGACCAAGAAAAGTGAACCGGTTCTATAATCTATATAATATTATTAAGATTTTAAAAACGAAAGATTATTTTCATTGAAAATAAATAATACTGATTAATCTCACAGATATAGGTACATAAATCTTAAAAACCGAGCTTTTCGGTGCATATTGGATTTAAATTCACATTGTACATTATGAAGGTTTAAAATTTGTATTTACATTGATAGATTTGTAACGTCATTAAGATAATTTTTGAAATTCAAATTTATATCTTTACATATTATAGTGAACATGATTAGGTAATTATAATTTACAAGGTAAAAAGAACTTTTTATATACCACGTTTTTAAGTTTTCTGCGGAATCATATAAACTTGACAATTCTATGTATTAATAAAAACTTTTTTGTGTAGGTACTTCATAAAAATACTAACTAAATATAGAATTCTGAAATGTCTTTTTGACATTTCATATTGATTTACGTATATAATATTAATCATTTAGTTGCTAGGACCCCCTTAGCAACCAACAATAATAAGTTTCCATGCAAAACAAAATTAACTGAAAATGAATTCAATTCTGCTTAAAATGGCTAAAAGTATTAAAAGAATGCATTGTCGTCGTGTTATATCAATTCAAAGTTTCAAATGTCTAGCTAGTCGGAAAGTTAGTTCAAAATCTTCAATCGTCCAATACAAATCTTGAACAAACCAGAAAAAAAATGTAGTGGACACACAAGAAAAAGTTAGTACTGGACAAACAAGAATACGAGATAATAAAAACGTAGTAAAAATAAGTGTAAGAATGTGAGTAAACAATCATTTAAAAGTAAAGTGAGTTTAAATTTTTTATTTAGAACATGTGTCGCGTAACCAAAATCAAAGCATTGTAAATGCTGTTATTTTAGAGTCGATAGAAATCGGAACTGTAAAATTAATACAAAAAATAACTTTTAATCATTTTTTATTACACTTTTTCGAGAAATTAGGAAATAGTCCAGAGGTGACAAGTCGCACGACCTTGAATAAATTATCATCTCTTATGTCTCTAAATTAACATATTGGCAACTTTTGATTTCAATAAGTCGATAGTGGCACGCCGTATGGTACGTAAGTCCATCCTGTTGAAACCACACCTCGTCATAATTAATATAATTCATATTTGTAAAAAAAATCATTTATCACGGTGCGATAATGGTCTACATTGCCCGTATCGCGAGTTTTAGTCTTATTTTTTAAGAAATAAGGTCTGGTGATGCCACCAGCGTGTAAACTGCACCAAACGGTGAATTTTTGTGGATTTAATGGAGTCTGTAGTGTCTCTTCTGGATTAGTCCCATTCCATATTATGCAGCAGGTTATTGAAAATTCCTTAACCATAAAAATTAACCTCATTGCTGAACTCAATTTTGTGGTAAAATAACGTCTATAAAATTATAGACTGAATTATTAAATTTTGATACACTTTGGTAGCGTTGTTTAAGCGTGACTCTATTCATGGCGATTTGTCAAACTATTTTGATCATAAGTGTCAATACGTAAGCGAAGTTTAACAACTCGGTTTGATACCTAGTTAACTCTTTAAAAAAAAAATCCCCTTACAGGAGCGGAATGCAGAATTCAATATTTTGATCTTAAGGATAAGTTGCCGAAAAGGATGACTTAACTATAGACAATCCTGAGTATAGAGTTAAGGAATCTTTAAACATAGACTACTTTTGTTATGAACACGCCCCCTTCTGTATTACCATTTACCACTGATAGCTGCTGTCAAAATAAATTCGCGTGTCTATAAAACAGTCCATACACTCAAATTCAAGATGCCAGACGACAGAATGCCACTTGACGCTAGTGTTACCATGTTAAAAAAAATATCTTGCAGTGCCTGTGGAATCAACTATAATGACAGATAACGGAAACAAAAGAGTATTATAATTAAATATTAATATGTATTTATAGGTATTGCATTTATAAAGTGCAGTTGTCATATTTTTGTCATCGTTCAACAATTATAAAATAATTTACCTAAACTATAGGAAAGAGAATTTTTAAATATGGTATTATTTTCAATAGAAAAGGCGAACGAAGCTTTAAGACGAGGTGAACCATAGACAACATGATCTTAACTAAGGACAATGTTCTGCATAGTGTTTTCTGCTAAGGAAATTACAAGTGAAGTTTAGTATATGGTATTAAAGTACGGCTAGCAACACTGATCTGGAGAGGCAATCAAAGCTGATTCTTTGAAAAAAGTACGAAGAGTAAAAAAAACATTTTGAAAAGAAAATACGATTTGCTTTTTTAATTATTATGTTCTCATCCCGGTGTAAATAGACAAAATAAAAATATTCCTCTGAAAAAAATATTTCTAGTCGTAAAGAAAAGTAAAACTTTGTAATTTAATTACCATTTCAACTAATTGAGACCAAAATTCCTAAAAATATTTTTTCTTGTTTTTCAGTAAATTATGATTGTTTGGAAAGTTTTATTTGTTGGCAATTAAAGCAAAGGAGAATAATAAAACATACAATACAAATATAAATAACCCTTTAGGGTGTAGAAATAAAACATGATAGATTATTAGAATTCTTTTAATAATGAGATAATATTGAAAAAAATATGAACAATATAAAATCTTCATAAGTTAAAATAAGGTATAATATTATTATATGTAGCCATAATAAAGCCGTCTCCAGACAATCGAAGGCACCCCCCAAACAACGATAAGCGGCACATATTTTTCATATTGAATTACATATAAAACAATGATAAGTAGATCCCTGTGAACGTTTTAAAGTATCGAAAAGGTTTATCATTCACCCCTAGACGGTGCTGTAAGGCTTTGAAAACTGCTTTATCCAAAAACAACGATAAGCAGATTAATGATGGCGGATGTTACTGGTTTGAGGTTGTCATCTTGTAGCATAAATAAATTAAATAAAGGCAGAAAGGGAAGATTAACATCGAAATTTCAAACGGAAAAATTGAAAGATGCCAGGAAACGGTATATTTCTAAAAGGGACACTCAGTTTTAGGAAAAAAAGTGACAATGAAATGAAAAAATTACAACATAAAAAGAACTTTTTATATACAACGTTTTTAAATTCTCTGTTGAATTATTATGCTCAATATGCTCAAACTTGTACTTGATATGAAGTAAATAAAAAACAAACAAATATGTAATACTGAAATGTTATTTTGACATTTCGTTTTGATTTCCATAGTAACGCACGTAGGTATATATTAATAAGTAAGTTGCCAGGACCACTCCCTTAGCAACCAATAATAGTGGATTGGATTACGGATTTCTTCCGAAATAACTTTTTAAACAAAACAGAATTAACTGAAAATGAATTCAATTCTAATTAAAGATGGCTAAACGTAAAAGAATGTATTGGCATCGTGTTCTGATATATTCTAAAAAGTTTCAAACGTCTAGCTAGTCGGGAAGTTAGTTAAAAATCGATTGCAAGAATTGTACTGGACAAACAACCACCGGACAAACAAGAATACGAGGTAATAAAAACGTTGTAAAAATGAGTAGAACAATGATAAACGTATTTTGACATTTAAAACACAAGAAAAAAAGAAGGATATGATAGACATATCCTAATACCTGCAACCTTACGATGTTGAATTCTATCAAAATTTGGCTAAATAGTAGTTTTAAAAACTTTTATTGGAGAATAATAAAATATTGTTTTGTTTTCATTTTCATTTTAAAAGGACAACAATAAATAGCACAATTTGCTGTGTATCATTGTTCTACCATAATAATGTTTTTTGTTATATTTTCTGTATTGATTTTTCGTAATGTACATTGACATATTATAATTATTAATAATAGAATATCAATAAATAAAAAAATATTACTTTCACGAGAAAATATTTGATTAAGGTTTTCTTCAATCCTCAAATTTATTGAAATATGCCCCCTTATTGTTGTTCAGGGGGTGCCTTCCTTAGACTATAATATATACATCTAGACGCCACCCATTGCATTGCTAAATGAAGCTGCGTGCCGTGCATTTGGTTTGTGGGCGAGCGAACGCATTCGTACACAAATGTTCGAGACCATAGACCATTTCGCTAGTGCTCGCACTAGATGCTCAGAATTAAAATATAATTTCTATTTTTTTACGTTATATAGTATTTTTAAGCGGTCAAAATGCAACCATTAGGTAAAGATATCCATAATTTAAGTTATTTTAAAGAAACACTTGGTCACTAATATTAAAATATATAATACTATATAAATAAATTATCACGAACCTGTATCAGCTTACTATGAAACGTAATACCATCCTCTTGCTTATCAGTACGGCTACCACATTTTAATACAACACACAGAACCATCTTTTCTACTTAATTAACTAAAAATATTTACCACAGACTTTATGTTTTACACAAAAAAATGTCAATCTTAGCAACACGCACTCGCATGTTATCGACGCTTAGTTAAGCAACAAACAGAGTTTTGGCAGCGACACTACAGCAAATCATCTCACACATCTGTAAATCTTTTATCTTACTCTAGCGCGTGTCGCAGAGATTATATGGGTGCCGAATACTTTCTCATTTGAACTTATGCATCGTTTTTGTTCAGGCGTTGGTGCCTTCCGTGGAAAATTTAGAAGGGACAATATTAGAAAACGAGACGTTTATTCAACAATATTTTAACTCGCCTTGCTCTGTTTATTATATTAAAAAAATAATGAGGTTTAATTTTTTTGTTGCGCTCATTGAGATGCACTTGTAACAAATGTCGTACATTGCCAAGCATCAATTTGGGTTCATTTGCATTGTAGCATTATACAATTTCATTAGCTGAAAACTGTTCCATGCCAATCGGTCAACACTTTATTGGCTGAATACCGTGTCATATTATTTTATAACATGACATAAGAATTTTGAGGATGGCAACTAAACATAACATCGACAGGATCACGCCGGATAGTTTGTACGCAGTTCGCCAAACTATTTCCGGCGCTAACGAAAAAAGCGGCTTGAGAACGAAAAAGCGAAGCGAACGAGTCTCTCAGTTTTTAGCCTTCAAGCGAAGCAGACGTGTTTCTCGAGTTCCAAGTCCCGGGAACCGGGGCACATGGCCTTGATGTCCTGACGTTTTAGAGGCGTTGATGAAGGCCCACTGAAAGACGTCCCCAACAGGCTAGGAGATCGAAGGTACCCCCATGTACCCGGCACGTTCAAGGACCGCGATGGAAACTGAAGAG
Source organism: Rhyacophila brunnea (assembly GCF_057557595.1). Lineage (NCBI taxonomy): Eukaryota > Metazoa > Arthropoda > Insecta > Trichoptera > Rhyacophilidae > Rhyacophila > Rhyacophila brunnea. Next base: position 33,152,010 of record NW_028232806.1, on the reverse strand, counting down.
CGTATTTTTTATATTTGGTATTGATTTTTGTTCTTTTATGTTACGGTCCACCGAAATAGCCTTTAATTCGAAGTAGCTTTTTTATTTTAATTCTAACTTTGTCTGAACATTATATTGTGTTAGGCGCTCGTTAGTCACTCGATAAATAATTAAACAACTTTATACAATGTCGCCCGCAAGCTAAGCTCATTTATTAATTATACATTTGTTGAAATTTCTCTACTTGCTTTTTATTTAATTATCCTTATCACTATTGTCTCTATGCAACATCATAGAGTGGCGCTCAAACCGAGATTTTATTATTACTTCCATATTCATTATGCCTTTTCATTAATCTAGGAACATCACACGAATGAGCGAAGCAACCGGACAGGTAACTGAGGTCTATAGAGGTAATAGTCAAACCACCCACGACCCTGCTTCCTATTTCCCCTGAGTCTCATGCTATCCCCATCCTATCCCATATCCACTCCTCTTTTCCTTACGTGACAATCCGATCAATTGTTACTATTCCCACTTCCCCATCCTTCCTAATCCCATTCCTAAACCCCTGTCAAAATCGTAATATGACAACCGTTTTTAATAAATTCTTTACAAACTGCCAAAAAATATAAAAAAATTACGTGTATGTAGAGCTAAACGTTTATACTACCTACAAATTTGGTAAATCTATGGTAGAAATTGACAATATTCATACAAATAACTGCATTATCTAAAATTAGCTTCATATTACACATATTCAAATAATTTATTAACCAAATAGTTACTTTATTTTCCTAACTAGTTTTAATGTCATACTCATTGAAAGTCATATTTGCATGGTTTTTCGAAAAAAATATTATTTATGCCACATAAATTCACGTTCAAGTAATCACCAATTTGTAGCAGAAGGAAACACAATATTATTTTAATGATGCAAAATAAATTTACTTAAGAGCGGACGTGCTCAGCGTGGGTCAAAATGGAGCTTTTATTCTATTTTCAAAGCATGATCCTGGACATTAACGTTGTAGATAATCTATTTATATAATTTTGAAGCCTTATTATCCTTTATACTTATTTTAAACACATGTACCTAACCGAATTTTTTTAAACAGTACATGTTTAAATACGCGCGTTAACATGATCTTACTTCCTACTTCAGTTTTAGTTTGTCAATTTATGGCTACGGCAGTATGTTGTAGCTTAACTACTGGGGAATGCCAAAAGAAATGGCGTATTTCAAAAAAACAGAAAAAAAGATTTGACCATTCAAGTGTGATAAACATCCTACGAATAATGCTTGTTTTATAATAATTATTGACCTAAGAAAAAGGTAGTATACACCTTTTGTATTGAGAGAGCTGGTGCGCTAGAGCTGGTTCGGTGTTCTAGCACTCATGCACTGGTAAACGGATGGTTCAGAATGTCGCTCTAACGGTTTCACGTGTTTTGGTATACATTTTTCTTTTATTTTGTTAACTGTCAATTCATGGTGGAACTGCATTGTATTGTTTTAATTTAATAAAACGCATTTTTTTATGTAGTAATTATTCCACTTTTAATCAATAGATTAGGAGTGGTTTTGTCCGCCTCAGAGGGACATTTTCAATTTTGGTATAAAAATGATGACACGTTCAAAATGGATGATAGACGTGACGTTTGCTTAAATTGTATCAGATTTAGCGTAACGAAGGTCAAACAGATGTGTTTTGGATGAATCACTCTGTAGTTAACGACGGCTTAGCTTTAACAAGCCGAGGCGCGTCCGCTGTCTTGATGTAACTACCTTAAAGGTCGAAAAGGTACTCGATGGATGAAACACCCTATTCTCACAGTGGCTTAAAATCAATTCACAAGTGCCAGTCAGCGACGGCTTAGCTTTAACAAGCCTAAGTGCGTCCGCTGTCTAGAAGTAACTAGATGTAATTACAATCACTGTCGACTCAGAACCCGTAACTGCTGGTCGCGCTGGTCTTGCGATAATAATAAAGAAGGATTTGAAGTAGGTGGGAAAATAAGGAATGACGGCCACCATAATTTGCCCAACCAACCACTTAAAAAAAACACACGTTTTATAAAATAATTCATTACTGCCATGAATTCAGATATTGATGCTTTAAGGGTTAAAAAGATTCCTAATTTAAAAACTTTCGAAAGAGAATTTCGGTTTTTAATAAACAGACTTCATTGCTTTGCTCACAGATGTCGGGATTTTGCGTTAATCATTTTACGGACTTTTTATTTTGTTTCCGCCGAAGTTATTGCGAAATTAGTTTTTACGCTTTATGGTTTCCAAGCGATATCTCTTTTCCATTAATTTAATAAACATTTAGTGGAAACGGAACAGGCATACCATAGAAATGCAAAAGATTGTGTAGCCGACCAGGCCGGCAGTCTCGTTAAAAACACAATAGAGATACGTACTAGCAACTAGTTTTTTCTTTCTATAGCACAGCAGTCGAAATGATTGGTTATTTCTTTACTATACGTGATAAATAATATTTTTGAATATTATCTATTTTATATGACTAAAATTTGTTTAAAAAAATAGAAATAATTACATGATAAAAAGAACTTCTATATACCACGTTTCTAATTTTCTGTTGAATCATATAAACTTGACAATTCTATGTATTAATACTTTTTTTTGTACATGATAGAAATAATGAATGAATATAGAATACTGAAATGTAGGTACTTGTCAGAACTACTAAATACTCAATAATTATTATAAAGCAAACATTATTCGTAGGATGTTTATCACATTTAAATGGTCAAAGACATAGCTTATAATCGGTATCTTTAGAATTATCTTGTCGTGCCCATTTTTAATAATAAAATGCCTAATTCTTGTCAAATTTGGGATCAAAAATATTATAAAATATAATTTTTTATCGTCAATATGTCACTATATAATGCTAACATTAATTTTACTAGTGGTTTTGCAAATGCGTTTAAAAATTAATAAATCTAAAAAATCTTAACACCACTTCCACATGGACGTACTGAAATATGACTATATTCTAAAACATTAGAACGAGAGGTTTAAAAAAATACTATTTTATGTAATGAAAATACTTTATGCAGTCATCAAATGTTTAAAATAAATATAAAGGATCATCTACAACTCTTAAGGAATGTCCAGGGTTATGCTCTGAAAATACCATAAAAGCTCCATTTTGACCTACGCTGAGCATGTGGGCCGTTAAATAATGTCTTCTTTGTCTCAATATCTCTTACACATTTTTATATTATTATGTTTTCTTTGCTCCGTTAAAATATATCCAAAATAAAAAAGGTAAGTAATTAATCATTTACTAAAATATCATTTAATTTAAAAAAAAGGGTTTTTTATTATGCTACTAAGCTGGATTGGAGAAAGCAGAAAACGAAATACATTTTTATTATTATTCACGAGATAATGTCATAAATAATATTTTTGGATAAATATTACGCCCTTGGTTGTGAAAAGTCATGGCTATTGGCTACTAAAAGTATTTAATGTTATCTCGAATATGATTGCTGTAATTTCATACAACTCTTTATGGTTTAATTCAATTATCTCGTCAAGTCAACTGTCTGACTTAATTAATGCTATTATCTTTTATCGAAAACAATGAAATAACGTTGTTCGTTATTTTTCCAAGCTATAAGCTATACGGCTTAATATTATTCTCTTCCCCTTAAGTATAATGCCATATGTAGCTTTCCAGACTAGTATTTTTCATATTATGAAGCATATTGACACCAAGCTACCTACGTCTTGAACAATCCTTGTCACTTGTCAATCTTTTAGAATATTGCAAGGTTTTTTTTGTATTATTAATAACCATGTCCTTGCTTTTTCGTACAATTTGGTTGTTAGTAATTTTGAATAATCACAAACACCCAGGCATTGAGAAAAACACATAAATATTGCGTCTTAACCGGGATCGAACCCAGAACTCTTGGGTGGAAGGTCAGCGCCTTACATACTCCACCACGAGAGCCGCCTAATACTCCAAGGTTATGCCAACATTCTGCAACTTCACAGCATATATCCTGTAGATTATATTTTGCGTCGTTTAGGGCGCTGGATACTAGTTGGAATAAGAAAAAAATAGACTAGGTTGATCTTCATAGTCCAGTATCTACGTAAGGCGCTGGTCTTTCATCCGAGGGCCCCGAGTTCGATTCTTGGTGAGGTCAGAATATATTTATGTGATTTACTCAAAGTCCGGGTGTTTGTTATTGGTTCTCTTCTATTACTAAATACATTACTGTTTTACTACACTCTTGTCATTAGGCATCATGGTCTGTTATAGTGTTAACAGAATATATATACGCTATCTGGTATTGACAGAAACCACGAGACACAAGAAAGAAAGTCATTTGTTGAGGTAACCAGCCACATTTTATGGTTACTAGATACCAGTCGACAGTACAAATAAGAGGCCTTATGAAGCCACAAAGCAATACTATATTATTTATTTATTTAAGAAAACAACACATTGTGAACATAACAAATCTAAATGCAAGACGTGCACAACATGAGATTTTCATTATAACAAATATTACTCTCACAGGAGAGAAGAAGTGAATATGTAAAATAATAAAAATAAAAAAGCATACTTAAGTATAATATTATATAGAAAAATAACATTTCGAATACAAAATACATAGCACATCAGCGAAAATATCTACGACGTTTGGAAGCGCATTGACTAGTCTTACACCCTTCGCTAATGGTGCCTGATAGGCTTGGCACGAGGAAACCGTTCCGATCCAGAATAAATCATGGCTCCGACCATGTAGGTAGGTTATTGATAGGCGCATGTAAATTCAAAATCATTAGGACACCAGGATTGGAAACCATCTCTCGCGATAACAGGCAAAAGTGTTTCAATAATTGTTCACCTTCTTCAACAGATGCTTGCGCTGGATATTGACTGTGGTTTGACTTTAAAAGAAATGAGAAGATATAAATTGTACAATGCAGTCTTATCATTACATCTATATTATTCTTAGAAATGATTCGTAAGTTACAAATGAACTAAAATTATAGAATAATCTACACATAATATACCGACTGCCATATTTAGGAATCAGTAAATTTGCAGTTTTACCACTGCGACAAAAATATAGGTACCATCTCATGTTATTAATAATTCACCACCCGTTGGAATACACCATTCCTAAACAGCATATGACTTGCCTACCCCCACAGGACATTACTTAGTACGTGCAGTACAGCCATTTTACAATCGTATTAAATAAACCGAAACCGTTTTATGCATTTTCGTCATTTACAGCAGTATGCACCTTGGCTAAAGATCTAATTTCGCAAGACACGTACTCTAACGCGACGTGTTAAGAATTCTACGTATATTTTTTTGTTACAGGATTTATTGCTATGGTCTTTTTGCTAGGCTTTTAAATCATCTTTCGGTTATTTTCGTGTAATGTGTTATGTTAAAATATTAAGTCTAGCTGGCGGACATTTTGTTTCACGTGCTCTGACACCATTTTGAATTAGCTGTCAGTGCATTTGATTTATTCGAAGACGTGATTTTTCGAACACGCTTTCTCTACGCGTATAATCTGATACTTTATTAAATAAAAAACGTAAAAAAGGCTTTTTTTGCTGCTCATTAAATATTTATGTACGAATGAAAATGTTTCCCGCCTTTTGTAAAGTTTTTTTAATGTAAATCTTGCGGGGATTTCCAAGCCGCAATTTTATGGAAGTAAATAATTCATTAGTGAATCTTATTATTAGTGTAAATATTATGATAAGTTATCAATTTTACGATTGTTTGGTATTTACAAAACTTTTGAAAAAAAAACCATAAATAAACAAAAGGATTATATTAATATAGACATATCCAAATAAGAGATATTTTTTTTAATTTTCGTTAGAGCTTTTTTCGTTTTATTTTTATTATTATAATTAAGGATGTTCTTAGGTAAATTGGATTGTTAAGGCCCAATGTGGCTCCACTTATAGCAAAAAAATCAGTGTGTGTACTTCTTTGGCGTAACAAAATAAAATAATCACACACCGCGTTAGACAAAATTCACATCAACCAAAAATATACAGAGTTAGAAAATAGTTTTCAAAGTAAATATGTAATACCAAACAAAAGTAACGTACCTATCACACTTAAAAATATTAGGCTTAGTTTTGACAGCTAATCACATATAAAAAGGAGTAGGTACAATTCACAATGATAAAGAATAATTTTCACCAAAGCAAAATAATCCATATTCCTTATTCTATGGTCACTGTGGTCAGCTATGATCACACCATTGCGCGAGACGTCATGTTTCAGATCTGTCAAATAATAAAGCATGATATAAGATAAAATTGACGTTTTAATAGCCCCATATCAATAAAAAGAATAAAGGAGGGCTGCTTATTGGAGTGCCGCTGGTTTATTTCTAGACACTTTAACTTATATCACGAAAGTTGTTTTTATTGTATTTCGGCCAACAATAATAAATTCGTTTCCTAGGCAACGCAACAATTCTTCGTACATATAATAAAAAAATCGCTGCCTAAGTAACGGAACAATTCAAAACAATAATATTATACTGTATAATCGTCACGATTGCATTATCATACTGTGGCGTAAAGGCAGTGCGTTCGGCTGATAACCGAATAATCGTGGTTCGAAACCAATCGAGTGCGATTTTTTTCGTGTTTTCATGTGTTACATGTCACACGCCAAAAATACACTCTGATCTGATTTTCCAAACGCGCCTTAAGAAGTATAACTTCAAAAAAAACCACAGGAAAGAACTTAATTTTTAATTTTAAAATCTTCCTCTTCGTAACGCTTATAACTGAGGATAGTGGATTACTCCGGAATTGGTACTATGAAACTTTTGTTATGTGTCCTATCCGTAACTCCCCTCTATGATATCTATCCAATGGCAATAAATTGATTTTTGTCTAATTCATCAACACCCTAAGTTCCTAAATTCGATCGGTGTGATTTCGACTACCTACCCCATATTATATTATTTTTATTATTTATCGACCCTATCTAGCTGTATTAATACACACATATACACCCTTGAACATGAACTAAGTATCAATAATATTACTTATTTACTATTTCATATTTTTTTATATTGTAAATGATTCTGATATCATTCAACTCCGACCATTCAATTTGTTCAAACTTAATTTTGCTCTGCTTATCGAGTTGTTTCACTGCTGATCGAACTCTCCTGAGTTCTTTCCCTTTTATATTTACAACGTGTAACTGTAAATTGAGAAATGACAAATAAACATCTCTGAAGATTAACATCCATCGAGTTTATTAGTGACATACATCTTAAAATGGATCATGTGAATGATGGGCGCCTGTTGGTAAGGATTTTCGTTGCCGAAAACATAACACTCTGAATCAGCCCTTTCCAAAACTCTCTATATACTCTACAAAGAAGTAGAAAGCAGGGAACTCAGAAATAATGGAAACTGAAATACATAACGGGTAAGGCGATAGCAGGTAACCGACTCTAGTAAGGAAGAATCCGCGTTAAACTTACACACGTGTCAAGAATACGTTTTACGTTGAATACTGAAAACTGCTCTCGGTTTATGCATTTACGCTCATTTAATGTTGGTGTATTACACACACTATTGCACGTGCATAATGCGTGCTTCATTTTCGTAGGATACTCACACATTCAAAAGCCTGCATCAACATGTGGCGTATTGAATATAGCCTATCGGTATACTATTTATTATCTGTTCTGTGGTAGAAAGTCTCTGTAGAAAGAAACGATTCACAAGGCTATGGCCGCAAATAGAGCTCTCAGACAAAATGACGATGCTTAATCGATTTATATTTTCTTTTTTCTGCGCTTAGATTTTTCAAATCTTAATTTTTTTTTCAACTGATTTACTAATATATATTATAATATTTTATATTAGTGTATATTATAATGTAAGTGTGTAAAGATTATTGTATTAATTTATTGTTTGATCAATATCAACCCTTTCAATACACACTTTATCAGAGTCGTATCCAGTAAGTATGCAGCCTACAAGGATGGTAATTTTGGTATCGGCTGGTGAAAAAAAAAAATAAGAAAAATACAATGTTAGATTATAGTATATTTACATATTATCAGAATGTTATAAAAGGTTTAAACACATTATGATCACGTTATGTGTTGTCACGTTCTGTCACAGTAAGCTACCGCTAATATAGCACTTCAGTTATTATTAAAAAAAGCCATTAAGTTTGTGGGTAACAAATAAGTATGACTCCTTTAGCATAGTGGTTCTATGTGCATATACGCAATAGCTGAGAGATGCAGGTTCGATTCCTGCGGGGTGTCTTACTTTTTTCAAAAAGTTTTTTTTATTGGTTACTAGCTGAAGTACCCGGCTTCGCACAGGGTCGCTTCGTGGTTATGTTTATCTTAGATATAAAAAAAATAAGGGGTAATTATTTTTTTAATATTAAAATATCTGTGTAATACAATATGGCAATATGAAAATAATTCTAATATGAATAAAGGTCAAGCAAAAGACACTAAATTAAAATAGACTCCAAAATATGCAAACGTTATTAATGTTATTAATAAGTATTAAAAAAATCAAAATTGGATGGAACAAACAAACAACAAACTTTGTATTTTATATAATACTAATTTAGAAACCTTCGCAGGTGTGCCCACAACAACTGACAAAAGCTTCATCGCAATCGGATGAATGGTATAGAAACGCATACGAATAGAAGAAGAAGATGATTTTCTAATTCAGAAATCTTTGTGGGTATGTGCACGACAACTTAGCAAAGTTTCATTGCAATCGGGTGAATGGTATAGGAACGCATATGAATAGAAGAAGAAAAAGATGGTTTACTAATTCAGAAACCTTCGTGGGCGTGCACACAACAACTGGTCAGAATTTCATTGCAATCGGATAAGTGGTATAAGAACGCATACAAATAGAAGATAGAATAGAAGATAAAGAAGAAGAAAATGGTTGTATCAATTCAGAAACCTTCACGGATGTTGGCACAATTACTGACGAAAGTTTTATTGCAATCGGATGAATGGTATAGGAACGCATACGAATAGAAGAAGAAGAAGATTGTTGTACTAATTTAGAAACCTTTGCGGGCGTGCGCACAACAACTGGTCAAAATTTTATCGCAATCGCATGAATAGTATAAGAACGCATACAAATAGAAGAAGATAGAATAGAAGAAAATAGTTGTATCAATTCAGATACCTTTGCGGGCGTGAGCACAACACTTGATCAAAATTTCATTGCAATCGGATGAATGGTATAGGACCGCATACGAATAGAAAAAGATAGCATAGAAGAAGAAGAAGAAAATGGTTGTCCCAATTCAGGAACCTTCGAGGATGTCGGCACAATTACTGACGAAAGTTTTATTGCAATCCGATGAATGGAATAGGAACGCATACGAATAGAAGAATATAGAATAAAAGAATATAGAATAGAAGAAGAAGATAATTATACTAATTCAGAAATCTTTGCGGGTGTTACCACAACAACTGACGAAGGTTTCATCGCAATCGGATGAATGGTATAGGAACCATACGAATAAAAGAAGATATAATGAAGAAGAAGATGGTTGTACTAATTCAGAAACCTTCGCGGATGTTGGCACAACCACTGATGAAAGTTTCATCGCAATCGGATGAATGGTATAGGCACCATACGAATAAAAGAAGATATAATGAAGAAGAAGATGGTTGTACTAATTCAGAAACTTTCGCGGATGTTTGCACAACCACTGATGAAAGTTTCATCGCAATCGGATGAATGGTATAGGCACCATACAAATAAAAGAAGATATAATGAAGAAGAAGATGGTTATACTAATTCAGAAATCTTTGCGGGTGTTACCACAACAACTGACGAAGGTTTCATCGCAATCGGATGAATGGTATAGGAACCATACGAATAAAAGAAGATATAATGAAGAAGAAGATGGTTGTACTAATTCAGAAACCTTCGCGGATGTTGGCACAACCACTGATGAAAGTTTCATCGCAATCGGATGAATGGTATAGGCACCATACGAATAAAAGAAGATATAATGAAGAAGAAGAAGAAGAAGAAAAAGATGGTTGTACTAATGCAGAAACCTTTGCGGGCGTGCGCACAACAACTGGTCAAAATTTTATCGCAATCGCATGAATAGTATAAGAACGCATACGAATAGAAGAAGATAGAATAGAAGAAAATAGTTGTATCAATTCAGATACCTTTGCGGGCGTGAGCACAACACTTGATCAAAATTTCACTGCAATCGGATGAATGGTATAGGACCGCATACGAATAGAAAAAGATAGCATAGAAGAAGAAGAAGAAAATGGTTGTCCCAATTCAGGAACCTTCGAGGATGTCGGCACAATTACTGACGAAAGTTTTATTGCAATCCGATGAATGGAATAGGAACGCATACGAATAGAACAATATAGAATAAAAGAATATAGAATAGAAGAAGAAGATAATTATACTAATTCAGAAATCTTTGCGGGTGTTACCACAACAACTGACGAAGGTTTCATCGCAATCGGATGAATGGTATAGGAACCATACGAATAAAAGAAGATATAATGAAGAAGAAGATGGTTGTACTAATTCAGAAACCTTCGCGGATGTTGGCACAACCACTGATGAAAGTTTCATCGTAATCGGATGAATGGTATAGGCACCATACGAATAAAAGAAGATATAATGAAGAAGAAGATGGTTGTACTAATTCAGAAACTTTCGTGGATGTTTGCACAACCACTGATGAAAGTTTCATCGCAATCGGATGAATGGTATAGGCACCATACGAATAAAAGAAGATATAATGAAGAAGAAGATGGTTATACTAATTCAGAAATCTTTGCGGGTGTTACCACAACAACTGACGAAGGTTTCATCGCAATCGGATGAATGGTATAGGAACCATACGAATAAAAGAAGATATAATGAAGAAGAAGATGGTTGTACTAATTCAGAAACCTTCGCGGATGTTGGCACAACCACTGATGAAAGTTTCATCGCAATCGGATGAATGGTATAGGCACCATACGAATAAAAGAAGATATAATGAAGAAGAAGAAGAAGAAGAAAAAGATGGTTGTACTAATGCAGAAACCTTTGCGGGTGTTACCATAACAACTGACGAAGGTTTCATCGCAATCGGATGAATGGTACAGGAACCATACGAATAAAAGAAGATATAATGAAGAAGAAGAAGAAGAATATGGTTTTTCTAATTCAAAAACCTTTGCGGATGTGCGTACAACATCTGACGAAAGTTTTGTGGTAATCGGATGAATGGTACAGGAACCATACGAATAAAAGAAAATAGAATGAAGAAGAAGATGATGATAATTTTTATAATTCAGAAACCTTCACAGGTGTGCATACAAGCACTTAACGAAATTTCATCGCAACGGATGAATGGTATAGGAACGCATACGGGACAGACAGGCAGACAGACAGACAGACAGACAAACAGACAGGCAGTCATTCATTTTTATATATAAGATATAGCCTATACTCTTTGCAAAAGTGCAAGCAATAAGTTCACAAAGTTTTATCGCAATCGGATGAACGGTATGGTAGCGCATAGAATACGAACAAACAAACAAATATTGATTTTTATATATGAGATAATATATTTTCTTAGAAGTGTTTTCAAAATTATGTTTATTCTATAATTAGAATGTCACACTCATCTTGTGAATAAAAAAAATAGTTGATTAAAAATTTATATTTCATTCATCATGACGGGTTTCCATAACAAACCAGCCGGATTCACTTTCTGGTCTAAACAAGTTTCACTTTGTAAACATTATTTTAAAGGACGCTAAGAATCCACTAATATTAAAATATACCTGGTAGGGCAGCGAGTCTCCTAGATGCAGCTCTGTGCACTATCAATTCATCTCCAATACACTGCTCAAACATATGTTTGCTTAACCAACATAGGTAATCTAAAACAACATGGTTCCAGTCACATCTAATTAACGCACCGTTGATTATTGAACATTCATAAGCCAATTTCACACTGATTCGCTACTCATGTAGCACTGATTGTTTAGTAGCGATTATTATATTATCGAAGTATAATAATATCAATATATAAGCATTTAGCTGTTAAAGGTTACCTACTGTTAATATGAATTTGTCATAATCTTCGTTACCATGCTTTTGCTGGTCTTAAATCTTTCGTTGAATGAAATAATATATTATGCAGAAGTTGATATTTAACTAAATATTATTCTGATGATTTATTTTTTTAGCGAAGTTGGTGCTAGCGGATGATTATCCGCATTCAATGGACGGCTATGCATACAAATGCATTTGTTTTAAAAGAACTTGACATCAAAGTACGTCTCTCGGCTAATTACAAGTGACTCGTTTAAGTGATTTGAGCAGCCTGGAGAGAAGAGTGATCTCTGGTAGCATCGAAAGGAAGAAGTTACGAGGGTGTGCGACTTCCAAATATAGCAATATTAACAGTAACATTAAACCAACAATTACGGAAGTAGCAAGATTATTGCATACTCGCTCCAGACAGAAAAAAATTGCAGGCAACGACTATGAATAATTCACTGATGACTGTCCTTAATAATGAGGCAAAAGATCTGAAGATTTCTTTAGTTTTTCGATACTCGACATTACATCGACATTCATAATTTTGTTTTTCTAAGTGATACGGGGAATGTGCATGTGCAGGTACACCCGAATTTCAAAAACCTTTAGGATTAGGTAATTAATAGGTGAAGTTTTCTCCGCAGAAATGACTGGACTTTTCAAGCACTGTTTGACGTCAAGCTACTTTAGCTTTCAGGGCAAAGTATTTGAACAAACCGAAGGAGTCGCTATGGGGTCCCCTCTATCTCCCGTAGTTGCGAATTTTTTCTTGGAAAATTTTGAACAGACAGCTCTTGACACGTGTAGATTAAAACCTTCGTGCTGGTTACGGTATGTCGATGATACCTTTTTAATATGGCTTCATAGTATAGAAGCTCTAAATGAGTTTTTGGCCCATTTAAACAATCTACATTTGATGATTAAATTCACGATGGAGATTGAACAAAACGCAGCTCTACCATTTCTTGACGTGGAAGTTATCAAAAAATTGGATGGTTCTCTAGGACACAGAGTCTATCGGAAACCAACTCATACCAATCGTTATTTACATGCGTCTTCTCACCACCACCCTGCTCAAAAAATGGGTCTGATTTTGACTTTGATGACAAGAGCTCGGCGCATCTGCGAATCTTCGTATTTAAAATCCGAGATATCTCAAGTATCAAATGCTTTTCAAGCAAATGGATATTCTCACAATATGATCCAAAAAGCCACCAGAAGCAAAATTAACCTTAACCCGGTCAGTCAGGAGGAAGAGATACAGTTCAAAGGCCGGGCCTATCTACCTTATATCAAAAACACCACCGATACTATTTCCAGGATACTTCGGAAACATAATATTGAAACAATATTCTCAACATCGACAAAGGTCCGAAATATGTTAAGACCAGTAAAGGACTCACAACCTTTGGACTCGGCAGGTGTATACCAGTTAAGCTGTCGTGGATGCACAAAAAAGTATATAGGCCAGACTTCAGGAACAGTAAAGAAGCGTGTGAGTGAACACGAAAGAGCATACCGACTTAAACATTACACGATGTCGGCAATTGCCGAGCACTCGATAGATACAGGGCACAAATTTGACTTTGAAACCAAGATATTGGGTCAGAATAAAGGATATTTAGCACGATTGGTAAAGGAGGCCATTGAAATCCACAGAAACCCTGAAAATATTAATAGGGATGATGGATTACGGTTAAAAACGTCATGGCTTCCGGCACTATCAGCAAAATCTAATATTCGAGCCGGTATCCCCGGTCGTAATTATTGACAGATTACTCTGATCAACGTTTGCTCTTAGATAATCGGATTCCTTTTGACATTCTTAGAGCAACGTTTACATTCACACACCTACACTACATTTCATCATAAAACATATCTCTTGATAATGGCCTCTGCAACGAGCCCGAAACGTCGAGTAAAGAAGGAAGAAGGAGACACGGTGAAAACCCAAGAATATACTACGATAAAAAACAACCGTGAAAGCCTCAAACATTATAAAACTTATATTGATAATCTCTGTGATCCCAAATTTGACAAGAATTAGGCATTTTATTATTCAAAAAATGGGCAAGATTAACACATTTGAAGATAATTCTAAAGATCCTTATTATAAGCTGTCTTTGACCATTCAAGTGTGATAAATATTCTACGAATAATGATTGTTTTATAATAATTATTGACCTAAGAATAAGGTTGTGTTTTTTTGAAATACGCCATTTCTTTTGGCATTCCCTAGTGGTTAAGCTACAACATACGGCCGTAGCCATAAACTGACAGACTATAATAATTGAAGTAGGAAGTAAAATGATGTTAACGCGCGTGTTTGAACATGTACCTAACCGATTTTTTTATAGATGAATGGGAGAAAAACAGCTTTTTGTTTTCTCAATTACACAGTCACAAGGGTGAAAGTTATATTATTTTGAGTATAGAATATTTAAAATTAATAAATTTTACATTTTGATTACGCAGAAATGTTAGAAAGCAGTAGTTCTTCAGCAATTCACAAAACAGTCAAAAATACCTAAAGGTGGACTTGGCTGCTTTTGTAATATAGCGACACATATTTATGTTTTCACTGACCTTAGAAATCAATTTTCTTGCAGTTTTTTTAAGTTGAATTATTAAGCCCTGGCAAACCAAACCATAACAGTTTAGGTATGCTACGGGCGATTCGACAACAATAGTGTCCACCTTTTAAGTCATACTTACTTCTCTTCGTTGAATTAAGAATAAGTACATATTTTTTACAGGTGGGTGTGGCAGGCTCTGCGTTCAACCAACTTGAAGTCGCATGGAGGTCTAGGCTGTATTCTGTGAGGACCAAATATCGTTTGTTTAACACGTGCGTGCTACCTGTGCTCCTGTATGGTTGTGATACATGGCATATTACTAAGCTTCAAGAGTCTCGGCTTTGAGAATCGATGTCTCCGCATAATCTTAGGGGTATATTGGTACGACTGCGTTACAAATACCCGAGTTCGTGTGCAGACACAACAGCCTTCGGTGATTGAAGTTATTACGAAAAGACGCTTTACGTGGCTGGGACACGTATTCCGGATGCCGCCAAAGAGTGCGACACTTCGTATCCTTGTGGCACAGCCTCAAGGGTTCCGTCGCCGTGGCTGGCTCTCCCTCACCCTGCAGCGGTGTTACAAGAGTGACCTACGTGCTGCAGGTCTGACATGACGGGAGGCGCAAGAGTTGACGATGGACCAAGGGAAGAGGCGCCAACTTGTGCTTGCCCTATGTCCCAATGCTGGGACGTGACAGGGTGGAAGAAGAAGAAGAAGACATAATTTTTACAGATGGTGTTGGTTTTGTTTTTAAATTCATTAAGCACTGCCTATTATTCTGTCTGTAAAATATCTTAAATGATGTATGGTTTATCGTATAATTTCAGATATTTTATAGTTAAACGAATATTTTTTGACCATTGTCTATTATCGCTTAGTTTACGCAGAGCTTAATTGAATTTTAAAAATTAACAACCACTATCTATAGTCTACACAATGCAGTCTTACTTCAATGAAAAAAAATACGTTTAACTGACAAAGTTTAGTGTGCACTATTTATGTCGGATCTTAACAGTCTACTTTACCTTTGCCACTGAATTTATAACCATACCTCTGTATTAGGGATTCAAATATCATTAATAATCATTAATATCATTAATATCATCAAGTATTAATACAT
The DNA here is from genome assembly GCF_057557595.1 of Rhyacophila brunnea. Lineage (NCBI taxonomy): Eukaryota > Metazoa > Arthropoda > Insecta > Trichoptera > Rhyacophilidae > Rhyacophila > Rhyacophila brunnea. Next base: position 33,136,193 of record NW_028232806.1, on the reverse strand, counting down.
ATTAAAGAGCGGACTATTAAATAGGTTAACATCTACGTTACATTGAAAAAGTTATTTTTGGACTTGTTTTTAATGTGTGTATTAATGTGTTTTAATTGTTCATTTCAATTTGTTCCATAAGGTTGAGACGATGACCCATGTCACATTATGGATGCCAGTACTACTGTTTTATTGTAATCATGATTGTTTTTTTTTTTTTTTTAAGAATTAATAATAACCATGTCCTTGCTTTTTCGTACAAGATCATTTTGAACAATCACAAATACCCAGGCTTTGAGAAAAATACATAAATATTGTGTCCTGACCGGGAACCGAACCCAGAACTTTCGGGCGAAGGCAAGCGCCTTACACACTGCACCACGAGAGCCGCCTGTCATCATGATTGTTTATCAAGTCATAGCTACTTTTTATTCTCAAAAACTATGTAAGTACACCCGATCCTCTTTTTGCACGGAGGATACGTTCCAAAGACTATCGTGCAAAACAAAACCGTGTAAACAAAGATAAGGTGCCCATACAAAAATGGTAGATAGGTTCAATTACTTGAAATCAACTCAAAATACGAAATTCTTGAACTCAAAAAATAAATGGAATTTATTTATTATTTATACCTACATAAAAATATGTGTACCTAGGTACATAAAAATACATAGTTTTTGATTTGAATTTTATATATATATATATATATATATTAGAGAAATATATTCATTCAGTGTCGCTACTTGACAATAAAAGTGCCCGTTTACTGCCGTTTTTGGCAGACTAAAAATCACTCTCATCGCTGGAAATATTTTTAATGACGCTGACGCCGAAGCATGCGGCGCGTTTCTCGTATCAAAGTGACTGACTAGTGGCGCCATATATGTACGTACCTATGTATATTTGGGCGGCATCTGGTGACAACATAATATGTATGTACTGACATACATACGTATTTTTATTATTTTTAGTTTTTTTTAAACCGCGTTAAAGCAAAAAAAATAGTGTAAATAAAAAAATATATCTGCTTTTTTAAACCGTGTTATTTCGAAACCGTGCAAAAAGAGGATCGGGTGTACCTACTTAAATTTTATTCCACCATGTTTAATTGAGTTAGTATAAATTAGTATTTTTCAATGAGATTTTAGTCGCGTTTTATTCTAGTCTAAAGATATATCAGCATGTATGTCTAATATATGTACGAGATCTTGGCATGGTTTGGCTTCGCAACGGTACGATCCATGAATTTCAAGAGCTCAAGGTGCCTAGATATTTACCTTGTTAGCGTAGAGGCAACAATATAATATTATTGTTTGCAATATCTGCGTCTAATTAACTGTACGGGTTCACGAATTCCAGTGTAGTGTTTATACTCATCAATGAAGATGTCAAGACACTGTGGCGCAATGCAAACTATAATGGCGTCTTAATATTCAAAGAAATAAATGAATTAGTGAACGATTGTTAAAATAATGACACGAATCCTTCATTCAAATTAAAACATTGAAGTATTGTTATTTTACAATATCTAAATACAGGGCTCGAAATGGATGGTTTGTAAAATCGGTAATATTATCTCTCCCTTAACGGCCCACGTGCTCGTCGTAGGTCAAAATTGAGTTTTTATTGTATTTTCAAACCATGATCCTGGACACTCCTTAAACGTTGTAGATAATCTATTTATATAATTTTGAAGCCTTATTATCCTTTATAGTTATTTTTTTGATGACTGCATAAAGTATTTTTGTTACATAAAATAGTATTCTTTTAAACCTCTCGCTCTAATGTTTTGGAATATAGTCATATTTCGGTACATAACTGTGCAGTGGTGTTAAGATTTTTTACATGTATTAATTTTTAGACGCATTTATAAAACTATTAGTATAATTTATTACGAGATAATTTTTGTAAAATATTCACGATAAAAAATTATATTGATAATCTCTGTGATCCCAAATTTGACAAGAATTAGGCATTTTATTATTCAAAAAATCGGCAAGATTAACACATTTGAAGATGATTCTAAAGATACTTATTATAAGCTATGTCTTTGACCATTCAAGTGTGATAAAGATCTTATGAATAATGATTGCTTTATAATAATTATTGACCTAAGAATAAGGTAGTGTTTTTTTGAAATACGCCATTTCTTTTGTAATTCACCAGTGGTTAAGCTACAACATACGGCCGTAGCCATAAATTGACAAACTATAATTGAAGTAGGGAGTAAAATGATATTAACGCGCGTGTTTGATGTTTGATGGATCCGACAAAACTTATTTATTTCGATATTAATTTACACATTCGATGAAGCATATTTATACGTAAATTTTATTAAAAATACAAGGTTATGGAATCGATTTTTAATTTATTAAAAGCAGCTCTAGATTACAACATATTTCCTTGACCAAAAAAATATACATTTTGAATCGGATGGTCGCTAGCTCTGTTGAAGAACGGCTGATCCCTTTGATATGCACATATTATTATGTTCGCAGATTTCATTGGAGCGCCTTGCTAAAAGCCATATATTTTAAACAAAAATCAATCTCACTGATGTATTATTATATTATTACGATAGTAACAGTAGGTATCTACCTGGTTTTAGTTTTTACCATCAAAAGGCCAATAATTAAAAATCTTAGTTAACTTTCGGAGTTGATTCAGAACAATCTGTAAACTTTATAGGAAATATGTATATGTCATTTCAATGCCCAATCTTTTTTTTTATTGAAAAAATGATAAACTTAACTAAGTCAACAAAGATAAGAACACATAGCAACCAACCCACCCCTCCCACGAAGATCTCATACATGAACATATTATAACAAGAAACAAAAATCATCTTCCAATACGGCTGGTCACCGAGGAAGATCACGGCCATAACCCTCCAAAGAAAAATACAACCACGCAATACAACAAACCTTGCATCTATCCCAGAGTCCAGTGGGATTTCTTTCTTTGGAGGAGGCCTTCACCCGAAGAGGGGTTCTTACAAACCAAACAAACAAACAAACCAAAATATTATTTAAGTTACAAATACAAAAATATATACTACATAAACGTTACATAGCACTGTTTAATATATTATATATATTTTTTTATTTTATTTATTAAGGAAACAAACAGTTACATATTGATTACAAAAATTTAAAATATGATAATGAAAAGTTATTGCAACCAGCATTGTTTATCAGTTTTATATACAAAATAAAAATCTTAATATAAATATAAGTATATAATATTATGTATTATATAAAAATATAAAAAAAATCATAGATAGATAGATATATATACATAACAGATATAATAATTATAGGTTATATATACATTAGATATAGTCAATTCACTGTCATTTACTTTTTGTCTGTAAGAAATAAAAAGGTTTTTTTTATTTATTTATTTATTTATACTTAACTTATATAGAGAGGTATATTAAATATCATTGTTTGAAATTAAGTTCGTGGTTAAAGCACCTTTCGAAATTAATATTTTGTCAATGCAGATATTTAATATTATTTTTCAATAACATTAAGCAACATGAATACTTTTAATTGGGCTTTGCAACTGACTTATTGTCAAACAAATGATGACGTTTACAATAATAGCCTTTTATGATATTAATATATTATTTTATATGATCATAACATAACATAATTCGTATTATTAACTGCTGGAATCTGGAAAGATAGGGAATGAGAATGAAATACACGTCAAATTGGCTACAAAACTAGCAGCTTTTTAATAAGAGTTAGCTTCCAAAGGTAGCTAGCTATTCATAATTTTTTTTATCTTTAAATTAAAAAAAAATGTTCGAAAAAATTATTGACAACGAAACAGGCATAATGTGTACAGTAAAAATTTGGTAAGAATAGTATTTTAAGTTAAATCTCGGGAAAACAATCACCATCATCATCAGGGGCGCGACAACCCGGTGTGAGTCCTGGCCTCCTCCAACAGCTCCCTCCACCTGTCCCTATCCAGTGTGGCCGCTTTCCAATTTGGTACCCCCAGAATACGGCAGTCACTGGCAGCTCCATCTAACCAGCGAATCTTTGGCCTCCCTCTTCTTCTACGTCCTATTGGATTGCTGGACATCACTCTATTTGCCGGTTCATTGTCATTTATACGGTGCACATGACCTAGCCATCGCAGTCTCCCAATCTTAATTGATTGAACTGCGCTGCAATTTTCGTACAGTCCGTAAAGCTCAGCATTATATCTTCTCCTCCAATTGGTGCCATCCCTGATCGGTCCATATATACGGCGGAGAATTTTTCTTTCAAAGATGTTCAGGGCTCGTTCATTTCGCAGAGTTAATGTCCAGGTTTCCGATACGTAGGTGAGCACTGGCTTTACAAGTGACTTGTAAAGAGTACTTTTAGTACTCGGGAAAACAATATATTTCAAAAAAACATGAGTCTATTTACAAAGGGTTCAACGTTCACTAAAGTATGACAATAAAGTCATGAATAATAGTTCTAATTTATTTTAAGCATTTTAACACACACGTGGAAGCTGTTTGAGTTTAAAACATTACTTGAAAAATGTGAATACTTGAAACTCGAGAGCGAATCCTGAAAGAAATACCAAACTGTACAGAGTTTTTCAAAAATTTACTCTCGGAAATTCTGACTTTAAAGGGAGAATTTTATCTAAACTGAATGGGCTATTTGAAAAATAAACCTGAAAGGTATATCTTTATGTTTGATACAACATTTTGTTATACATATTATGTCTTTGGCTTTAGAAGTTTTATTTTTTTTAGAATTATTAATAACCATATCCTTGCTTTTTCCTACAAGGTGGTTCTTAGTAATTTTGAACAATCTCAAACACCCAGGCTTTGAGAAAAAAACATAAATATTGTGTGTTCTGACTGGGAATCGAACCCAGGAACTCTCGGGTGGAAGGCAAACGCCTTACGCACTGCACCACGAGAGCCGCCTGGCTTTAGAAGTTAGTACATTATTTATAGAAGTACATATATATTTACATCATTAAAATATGATGTTTCCAATTTTTCTTCTTCTTTAAAACACACTAAGTACATAAAATAAATATATTTTAATATTTTTGAGTTACATCGGTATTTTATTTTGATATTTGAAATTTTCAATTTTATTAACATGGTATTAGTTAAATAGATAGAAAGAAAAGAATTTTATTATCATTTCAAACCTTAAAGCTTAACGTCACGGATCCAAAAAAACTTAAATTCGGAGAGTGTGCCAAACGAAAGCTTTCCCCGTTGTTTTTCAATTGGACCGTTTAAGAGATATCTTCGCTATGCACCATAAATGCATTGCATTGCATGTACGGTGCATCTTGCACTCCGCAAATTTAAAATTCTGATACAAAGTGCTTGGAAAGCTCTCTATAGGGATGCAGATTTCGCTACAAAACGTTCCGGGCTGAATATTTCCATGTCTTTTCATATAAGCTTTGAAGTTTAATATACGTTTTGTTTTGAAATCCATGTCAGTGCGGATTTACTAATAAAAATAAACAGTTAGAATTTTTTATCTATAAAGAATTTGTTTCATAACATTCAATAAAGTAGGTTATCTGATGAAAGTTGAAATACCTAAGTATTCATAGTTATTTTTGTTTGTTTGTTTGTACTCCCAAAGTGCAGAACTAATTCTGCCATTGGTAATGAAAATCCGGATGGCAATAAATGTGTTTAGCCATATCGCTTTGGATACTGATATTTTCCACTTGCCTAAGAATAAGTTTAGGTAGACGTCATTTTATAAATTATTAAAATATAGTCAAGTCAGCTGATTTGGTATACTGTCAAGTATTTTTTTTATAATTTTTCTGGTTAATCTTCTGTTTCCCTCTATGTCATATTAAGAAAATATTAAATCTATAATTTGTCGTGTTCATTATATTATGTAAAAGTAATTAATTAAAATTTGAATTAGTAATTATTTGCAAGAAGGATAGTTGAATCGGAAACGATCACTCATAACGAAAATGGTATGAATAATATATAAATCCCAGTCAGTTCATTTATATCTAAAAAATGTATATTTCTGAGATTTATAAATGAATATTATGTAATTTTAATAAACGAGTGATAAAGTGAGGCTTCATTCTCGTTTATAGCATATTTTTTTATGAGAATTGGATGTTCGCCATTTGCTCAGCCTGTTATATCAATACTCTGGTTCAAACAACATGTGAATTTTCTAGACCTGGGATTCGAAGCCGGGTTACACGACATTATAATAATAAACCGACGCGGTAATCGCCGCATCGTCGGCAATTTGGTAATTATTTAGGTAAATGGAATATTACTTCTAAATGAGGCGTCTAATTACAAAAAGCGACAAGTCCATAATTCGATATTTGCGGGGAAAAACGTTTTTATGTTTCAACCTTCAATTATTTGTTTTAACGTGAGATTATTTTTGCCGTTGTATTATATGTCAAAATTAGAACCAAATGGCAATTCGTTTCAGCCGATAAACTCCTAAATGTAATAGATATAGGCAAAATAAAATTGGACGTAGCGCTACTTGAACCTCACTTTTAAATTTATTCCGCATAAGGCACATATTTTCGTGGCACTGTCATGAGTTTACCGGATGCTACAGCATGGGAGACGCCAATTCCAACATTGAACGCTCCTTTATTGGCTGACTTAAACACGTGCGAAATTAACCAAGCTTTAAATAATATGAAACACGGACTTGGCGCTTTTTGTAATAAAGCGAGACTTAAAATATTTTTTTTCGTAGGGTTTTGTCGCGTTTTGGAATTTATAGATCAATACGCATTGTGTAAAATTATATAAAGAATACGTGCGTACTTTTTTCTAGATTTTGACCAAATGTAGACTTATCGCTTTTTGGAATTAGATGCCTCAATTATTCTTTGTTAGCTGTCGAATAGCATATGAATGGCCCCACTATCCTCAGCATTCTACGATACGTAAGATTTGTGTCGAGAATATTTGCTATAAATACAACTTTCACGCTGTTAAAACAGTCGTGGTTAAAAAAATGTATTTTTCCTTCTGTTTCTCTACTCGCAACCTCCTCCCCCTTCCTTATGCGCGCGCCAGCATTTAATAAAAATACAAAATAAGGGAGTGACGTCACGTAGAATTTGTGTGATGAAATTTCACATGCAATTTACTTCTCACGTCATTAAAATCATTAAAGAAAGGTTGTAAGTAAAGGCGTGTTACAAGTAGGTAGTCACTTAGAACCTTTTTCTTCTTCGCGTTCAGTAAATAATGTTTCGACTTTTTACTCCATTTAATATCCCACGAGGCTACCGCCTACCGAGTAACAACTTGATGTTTTTAAGGCCAAAAGTTTTGCAGGCAATGTAGGCGTTTGCTTTTTTTCTTCTAAAATGTCCACCGGACTGAGAATTTCAATTTGAAAAGGTCGCATTTTGTTTTTAAAGCGTTTTCAATTTAATAGTTTCTCTCAATTCTATGTTTCTTTTGAAATAATTCTTCTATCTTATTAGATTTCGTAAAATATAGAATGTTTCTAATCACACTTAATTGATTGTCTAGCCGGTCTAGCGGTCTCATTTTAATTTATGAATAACTTACATAAATTATAATAAAAGTTAAGTTATATTATTAGTAAGTGTGGGCGTCTTTAAACTATATTAAAATAAATCCGAGTTTTAAAACTAAACGTAAAAAAAACTATATTGTTTACAGTATTTACATAATTATTATTTGGTGACTCTTTTAGCTGTGGACTGTAATTTGAGAATGCTGGTGGATTGATTACGGATCTGTGGGGGGAGGTTAACAGGATTCCAGACACTAACCTTTTATGTTGAAAGGGGTGGCGCGCGCTGGAGCCAGTTCGGTGGTCACGCACTCACGCACTAGTAAACGAACGGTTACACTAGATTTTTGATGATGAATGATGATGACAAGTTCAAGAGGAATGATAGACGCGACGTTCGCTCAAACCGTATCAGATTTAGCACAACTAAGGTCGAAAATATGTGTTTTGTATCAGCTCGTTCGTATCGTATTAGATAGAGCGTGATTTAACAAGCCTAGGCGCGTCGGCTATCTTTAAGTAACTGCCTGTAACGTCGAAAGGTACATAACTTGAAAACATCTGAGATATAATACATCCACTACCAAAAATCATATTTGAAAAAAATATGATGCTCGACGGGCTTTCAACCCATATATTATTATTCATTAGTGTCGCGCCAATATGCTTTAACAAATTAATCTACGAACCTAATAATTTATTGCGATATTTTAAACTAGTAGGTCCTACATGAAATGCTTATCAGTTTGCGTTATTATTGACTATCGCTTTTTGTGTTTTAAATCAAAGAATATTAATTACCTTAATTACTAACCGGCGTCCGGCTCTTGCCAAATATTAAATATTAGTTATAATCTCTTTTCCTCTATCTGGCGTGAGCAAATAGGGAGAGGCAATTTTTTTTTTTTTTTAAAAATAAAACACCCAGCAGGAATCAAACCTGCGTCTCTTGGGTTTCGTGCCTACTCATTTTGACCACAACGCTATAGGTATCCTATCAAATTGTGACAAATCTTAACTAATGGCTCTTACAATACTCTCTGAAGCGCTTTCCATTTATTGAGTTAGATACTATTGGCGATCGACTTTTGTATTTTAAATCAAAGTAGGTATTAATAATTAATCTAATTACTCCATTAGTTTTATATTTACTCAGATGTGTTTTCAAAATTATGTATGTATTTTTTCTTACTTGGAACATTTTGCAAATTTGAATATTTTGAATTTGGAACAGATTACAAATTTTAAATAAAGAATGTCACAAAATATTTTTTTGTCCTATTTTTGTTTAAATAAATGGCATTCAAGGAACTTACATTATAATTACCACCTACTTACCGATTTTTTCTACTTACCATATTTTTAAAAGATTTATATTCATATTTTTATCTTCTATTTATCATATTTTTAAAATATTCTATTATCTATTTGAAAATTTTATATTTCAATATTCAAGTATAATAGTACATTTATTTTTATAGAAAGAAAAAAAAAACATTGTCTCGTGCTATATTATATAAAAAATACATTTTGAAAAAAAAAAACAAAGAAACGCGTCGTCCCACACGTCACTATCAAAATAAATTGACAGGTGTTACATATCGATAGTATCTAGGTTGTCAATAATATGCTCCCTAGAAAAGAATCCAGATATTAAAGAAAAACAAAACATTGCGTAGGTATGTATGATACGTTTATATTTTAAGATATACAAACTTTCATATATAAACTATTGAAAGATGTCAATATAAATGTATACATACATATTTTTGAAAACAATTCTGAGAAAATATGTTATAACCAATAGAAAAAATCTTTTTGAAAAAAGTAAGACATCCCGTAGGAACCGAACCTGCATCTTTCGGGTATCGCGCCCACGCACATAGTCAACTATACTAAAGGAGTTATACTTAGACAAATTTGTACTAACTTCTTCGCGCCTTCTAAATTGAGCTACTATTTGGCGATCGGCTTTTGTATTTTAAATCAAAGTAAGTAGGTACCTATTTCTTACCAACCCTCACGGTTCACTCCATGATTTTTTGTTTGTAACTTACTTTAACTTAACTATTTTTTTTATTGAACGAATAGTTAAAAAGATTTAAGAATGTAACATTCTAATTATTGAAGATTGACAAAAATAGGTAGACATGTAAATTAGAAAAATAAAATCATATTCTATAAATATTTATCTGAAAGATTCCAAAGTAGGTTCGCATGTAGGTGCTCGTAAGTATACAGTTGTACCTATCAAATTTAATATAAAAAGAATATTCTTATGACATTACTGTCTGCAGTGCCCCACAAACAACGCGTAATTTTTTGATCTCAATATTACACAGCGATTTCTTTTCGGCTCACGGTGAACTATAATACGGTGAAATGGAAAACAGACAATTTACATATTATTATAACCACTAAAATCAAGGTGCAAAGCAAACGAACCTTTGATAATGTTAAAAAAATGTTGAAACTGCTTTGAGCTAAGAGTTGAGTAAGATCCAGATTCGTGTTTTCACTCGATATTCAAATAATTGTGACTCATTTCAGATTGGTTTTTATAAATCAAACTTTTAATACCAAAGATTCACATTCTTTCTAATAGTTCGTGTATTAACATATTCAATACATCCTTTCAAGCAATTTAGCATTGCAGGAAAATATTTTTTTTTTGTCGTACACTAAAATTGTATTTTGATTTAGTTATTAGTGCCAAACAAAATATTGATGACTAAGTGCAAAAATATTGTATGTCCATTTTTTGTCGCAATTGATTTAACATACACAAAACGTTAGTCTGCATTGTATCTTAATGCTGTAAAAATATTGTACATCCAAATAGGATATTTGAACAGATATTGTATCTTTCAAATATATAATGTCCATTTCTCATGCATCTCAAATCTTAAAATTCGATTTTCTCGAAACATACAAAACTGGACATAAGATATCCTTGCACTAAACCAGTGGTCGGCAAACCGTGGCTTGCCCCTTGACTGCGGCTCTGCCACAAATGCCCCTTGCACTATTTGACATGGATACAAAGAAGAAGAAAAGAAAAATGGATGACGAAAATCATGAATTTAAAGTTGAATGGACCGAGACTTTCGCGTTTATTCAAAACTTAAATGGCCTACCGACCTGTATTATTAATTTTCTGGAAAAATTGGCACATTAAAATGTAAATAGACACTTTACAACTAAACACGCGTCATTTCGCACTAAATATCTTGTCGGTGGTGCAACGAAGAAAGCAGTTGAGGAACTTTAGAAGAGTCAAGAAGAATCAAGTTCTGTATTTAATTACTGAATACAATCATCCAATAATATTATTAATATAGCAAGTTTTGTGGTAAGTATAGAGATTTCAAGAGAGGAAATCAAAAGTAAGTCGTCTTATTGATGAGAACCTGGAATTGTGCTTAAAATTAAAAACGACAACATATAAATCTGACTTACACAAACTTTCCAAGGAGATGCAAGACAATTATTCATATTTAGTATTTGTCTGTCATTGTCATGATTTAATTTTATGGATACCTTACTTATAATTAATTTTTTTATCAATACATAAGATCATTATTACGTATGCTATCAAGTTTTATTCAGTGTACCTATAGTTTAATTAAGACTTAAAACCTGAACTAAAGTTTATTGTTAATAAATAGTGCACCTACATAATATATAATTTAAGTTTAAGAAATTTGGCTCTCAAAAAAATCTGAATACTGTTGATATTTTGCTCTATTGACTTGCCAACCACTGCACTAAACCATCAATTTACATGTTTTTTAATATTTTATATTATTATTATATCTAAGAAAAAACCAATTCGCAAAGAAACAAACAATACTGGAAGATGTAATAGATGAAGTGCAACTGTTGAAATGCAATGGGGTTGAATGTCGTCCGGGGAATACCTAGAAACCAACCGCTTTGCCAATATCGTCATAGATTGGTACCGAAGGGGCGTTAAAAGGCGCTGGTAGGGCAAGTTTATTTATTTATTTATTTATTTGACGGTGGCACTTTGTAGCAAAAAAAAAACAGAAAGAATGCAAGAAAAACACTGTACAGTACATACAAATTCAGATCAGTCAAGCCTGATGTAATCGTCTACTTGACGTGTCTTACGATTTGACTATATTATTATAATATTTATTAGATTAGATCAGTGGGAATTTACTGGAATTCGAATTTCAATTATAGTAGTTGATTTAAGTTTTCTTCTTTTCCATTTGAATTGTTTAATATACCAAATTTGAAAGATAAGTAATCCTATTTTGGTATCTCTCTCAAGTAAAACCAAAACAATTTTACCTATATAAAACTTTCCAACGTCCATTTTTAACGTATGTTTTAGAATGCTGGGCACTCAGCAAACACGAGATGAGAGATATGGATATTTTTGAGAGAGTTCTGAGAAGAATCTTTGGGGCTATTTTAGAAATTGGCAATTGAAAGTCAAGCTATAATGAGGAACTGTAAACATTTTATAAGGGTGAAAAAATCACGTGGCTTGCAACTGCGCTGGATCGGCCACGTGTATATAATGCCGGAGGATATACGAGCAAGACGGCACATGTACGCAACCCCCAAAGGCAATAGAAGACCTGGACGTTAAGATGGCCGGACTGCGCCACAGGAGATTTAAGAATGCTTGGTCATAGCAACTTTAGAGTATCGGTACTGGATTGTCCAGGATGGAGGAAGTTTATGGAGAGGTCAATACCCGCTAAGGGTTGTAGTACCATTCCAATGATGATGATGGTGTAGATAAATGATATTTAAATCGAATGTCTATAATTAAGTATTTTATTATATATGTATAAAATTTGTTATTTATTATATATATTACATTACAAAAGATGCCAACCAGCTACTAAAAATCAGGAACTGGAAAAGACGTGCGGAGGACCGTTGCGGCTGGAGGACGGCGGTGGAGGACGGCGGTGGAGGACGGCGGTGGAGGAGGCCAGGGCTCGACTTGAGCTGTAGCGCCATTGAAGAAGAACATTATGTGTAATTTTCATTACTAGTTGTAAACAGAACAATTTAATATGAAGATTTTAAAATTTATTTCATATTTTCAACACAGTGGTGCGCTTTCACCAAAGGGTGTGTTTCCGTTGTTCATAAATATTTATGCGAATCCAAGCTTTGTACGATGTCAGTCGTAGTGATTCTAATTTTACATAAGACTCGTTTATCTGTTTTCTTGTTTAAATTATGATATTTATTTCAGCAACGTTGATCCATTCAATAATTCACCTGCTCCATTTAAATGCGTTACCTCCAAAGTTTTGACACTAATAGAATTTTAAATGTATGTCTCTTCTTTTTTCCTTATTATCTTTTTATATTCTATCTATTTTACTCGTATGTAATAATTATTCTTAAGATACATAATGTATATTATTAAAAAAATGTTACCCTTTCATATTAAATATTCAATGTTCTTTTTTTTATTTTACTTATATTATTAAAATGACTTTCTATTTTATGTTCTTACTTCCTATCTTGTTAGTCTTAAATTTATATATGGAAATTTTGTTCGTTGCAATATCTTATATTTAATCTATTTGTATATATTATATTTATAATCAATGTAACTGTTTGTTTACCTTAATTAAAAAAAATGATTTTCTATCTGAAATATTTCTCGTTTAATACTTTGGACGCTGAAGACGCACCTGGCGCGTAATGACCAGGCGGCCTATCGATGTAATTAACGTGCATTTAAAAGGTGGTATTTAAAAAAATATTATCTAGTCAGCAGAAAACACAGTGCCGCGAGCACCCTTCTCGATAAGCTACAGATATGCCATGTTGCCTGGGACAGTACACTATCTGAATTGTCTGAGTAACATCGCATGGAATACGACAAAGAATTAGCTTGGAGAAACTTGCATGTACTGACTACTGACTATCAATATAACTTTCACTATAATATGGTGCCCAATGATTTTCCTATCTCTAGCCGAAATATTTATCGTTTAAAAACAACATAGTGCCGCAAGTACCCTTCTCGATTAGCTACTCAGATACGCCATGTTCCATGAGACAAGTACACTATCTACATTGTCTGAATAACACCGCATGGAGGCAAAAAATACTATAAAGAATCAGCTTGGAGAAACCTTTATCTACTAACTACTGACAGTCAATATAACTTTCACTGTACACTGCCCATAATATTCCATTCAGGAAAAAATAGTATTTTACTGTTATATTTTTTTATAATAAGCAATAATTTATATAATAATCTCACATACACAATGTTGGAACATTTATTTTAAACTGTTATCATAAAATTACTGTAGTATGGATTGCAAAATATTAAATTTGTGTTCGATAAAATATTACGTATATAATAGACGGCAGCATAATTGAGACGAGGTGTAACCTTTTTCGTCAAGCGTTTTTCCGAGCGGTAATTTGTACGTATTATAAAAAAAACCTCTATATGAGATACAATAATAACTGTTAACGTACAATAATTCATAAGCAAGCTATTGGTAATTATTAAATATATATTGATGATAATATGCAAAATAATATATACTTATGATATTATTGTACCTAGAGTCGGGTATTTCCCGAGAAAATCTCAATCTAAAGATTTCCCGAAATGATAAAATTTTGAATTCTCGAGATTCAGGATTTCCAGAAAATAATTATCGAGAATTCTCGAGATATCAGGAAATTTAAAAAAAAACCTGTAAAAATCCTAAAATCAGTGTAAAACAGACAAATTCCAAAAAAATATGATTTTTTTTAATTATGTAAGAAGACAAACAAAATAGAAGTAGGTACACAAAATTAATACAAAACATTACTTATTAATATAGAATTAAAAAAAAAACACAGACTGTCAATTACTACGTCTGACAATCGCGTACACTTTTGAGACACAAAATTCCCTAATGCTGCAAAAATTATAATTAACATTAATAATTATCACAATTATTGTGTTAAATGCCCCGATCAATCTTTGAACGTTTTGTGTTTCTGTGCACTTTTTTCATATAGAAAATCGTTTTTTTTAATTAATATTTGATAATAAAGAAATGTTAAAAATTTCAATTCTCGAGATTCGGGATGGAATATCTCGAAAATTTCTCGAGAATTCCCGAAACCCAACTCTAATGAATTATACCTATTTAATGCAGATGTAAATGTTTTTTTTTTAATTGCAGCTCAGAGAGATGCTCGACGAAGAACACGTCACGTTCATAATGCACTTTTGCAACTGTGTTTGCAGTTTCCACGTAACCATAAGTATTGTGACAACCTTAAATGAAATGTATGTACTTACACAAAGTATGATAGAATAAGTATAATGTATTTTACATTGAATAAGAACATTTCATAGATCAATTTTGAAAACACAAAAAATATTTTATAAGCAATAGAAAAAATCTTTTTGAAAAAAGTAAGACACCCCTCAGGAATCGAGCCTGCATCTCTCGGGTATCGCGCCCATGCACATAGACCACTATGCTAAAGGCGTCATACTTAATTGCGACAAAATTTAACTAATGGCTTTTAACACTCTCTGAAGTGTTTTCCAAATTGATCGATCGGCTTTTGTATTTTAAATCAAAATAGGTATTACTTTAATAATTACTAACCGACGCCATGGGTCACTCCAAGATTTTCTGTTGTAACCAATGACATTAATATGGACGAAGCATATAGACAAAAAAATGACACTCACTTTTTTGTCGGGTCTGCCGGATGGCTTAATCTGTTGTAACGCCATTACAATAAAGGTGATATTGCTATAAATTCCCGATGCTCTTTGTCGGGTCTGCCAAATGGTTCGGTTCGAACGGGTTCGCTCAAATGAACATTGACATTAGAAACACTGTTCTAACGCCATTATAATAAAGGTGATATTGCTATAAATTCCCGATGCGTGATATCGCATAATGGAAATTGCGTGACGTCTACCTATACATGTGCGAATGTCGCTATGAGCGAATTTACTTGCTAGCTACTGTACTGAGTGAGTTGTCCATTAATAATGTCATTGGTTGTAACTTACTTACACTTGCTAATATTTTTTTAACTAACTTTTTTTTTAAACTAACGAATAATAAAATTTTAATCACGAGATTAAATTTAAGAATTTAACATTCTAATTATTGAACAAACATAATTTTGAAAACACTTTTTTCTATTGGTTATAATATATTTTTTCAGAAGTGTTTTCAAAATCATGAATGTTCAATAATTAGAATATTACATTATTAAATCTTGTGAATTATTTGTTGAAAAAAAATTTGTTAATTAAAGAACATTAAATTTTAGTAAAATATTTATGTCGAAAAAAATATATAAGTAGGCAACAAAATATTTGTAGTTATTTTTTAAAACAGTTTTTTTTATTTGGGTATCTTTGAATTAGACAAATAATGCTATATTCGATATTATAATAAGCAGTAATGAAAAGTAACATTAACTATTTTATTTAAGTCTGCCAAAAGGTTTTAATTAATACATACCTACAAAAAAAAATCACTCATCCTTTGAAAGGTAAAATATGGTAAAACACTAGAAGGTAAAAATAACAAGTGATCAATTATGGTTGCTTGAAAATCGTGAATGTTTTTTTGTAGGAAAAGTAGAAAATGAAAAAAAAATCACAAGGGGAAATGAAACGAAAGAAAAACAGAGGGGTGATTGAAAAGAGGCATGGAAATAAGCCTGACTGGGTGGTCAAGAACTGATTTATTTAAATCGTACTATTATTGGTCAAACATTCTTATTATTGGTACAATCATATAAAATTATTTCTTTGGTATAATAATAATAAATAAATTTTTGAAAATTGAGCTTCACTCATATCTCAATAAGGGTGCATACTATAAATTTGCATTCATGTTTTCACAGCATTGCTAAATTTTCTGTAATAACTAATTTTTCCAAAAGTTTGACTAACTGTAGTTAGTTTACCTCTTGTGTGTAAAAATAACGTCATATAACATTTTACATTATTTAATATATAAATTTTATCTAGTTTAAAAATCATCTATACCTACAATGTAATAGTGGCGAAAGTTGGAGGTAGGCTATTGGGATCCAACATAAATTTTACATACTAAACATTGTCAGTCAAAACGTATTTTAATTCATTGATTGCAGATGCAAGTGTTAGCTAGTTTTCAAATTTCAATTAAACCCTGCATAAACTGAGCCATATAGATAATAGGTACCTAGTCAAACATATTTTCTATCTATAAACTATCTAAAATTATGCCATTATATCATACATCATTATTGTTTTTTTATATATTCTTCTTTCTTTCGACCATAGAGTAGAGAAGGGGGGACATGCTCAGCGTAAGTCAAAATGTAGCTTTTGTTCTTTCTTCAAAGAATGATCCTGGACATACCTTAAACGTTGTAGATAATCTGTTTATATAATTTTGAAGTCTTCTTATCTTTTATATTTATTTTAAACATTTGATGACTGCATAAAGTATTTTTATTACATAAAATAGTATTCTTTTAAACCTCTCGCTCTAATATTTTAGAATATAGTCATATTTCAGTACATAAATGTGCAGTGGTGTTAATATTTTTTAGATTCATTAATTTTTAACCGCATTTATAAAACCATCAGTATAATTTATATCGACATTATTATAATAAAATATTTACGATAAAAAATTATATTGATAATCTCTGTGATCCCAAATTTGACAAGAATTGGGCATTTTATTATTCAAAAAATGGGCAAGATTTACACATTTGAAGATAATTCTAAATATACTCTTTATAAGCTATGTTTTTGACCATTCAAGTGTGATAAACATCCTACGAATAATGATTGCTTTATAATAATTATTGACCTAAGAATAAGGTAGTGTTTTTTTGAAATACGCCATTTCTTTTGGCATTCCCCAGTAGTTAAGCTACAACATACGGCCGTAGCCATAAATTGACAAACTATAATTGAAGTATAGAGGAAAATGATGTTAACGCGCGTGTTTGAACATGTACCGTTAAAAAATTCGGTTAGGTACATCTTCAGGTTCTTTAAAAAAATATTTATAGTTAGTGAGAATTTAAACATCCATACGTAAATAATGATTTAATCGTACATATGTTTAAGTTCCAAAGAAAAAAGAGTTTTTATTTTATATAAAGCCTTAGGCATTGTAATTCTCAATTCAATTCGCAATAAAAAAACATTATGTTAAGAGTAAAATGAATTAAAACTACCTAAGTAGTAGATAGAAACTGATTAAAATTCCTCGTATACGTGTGTACGACAGTGCGGCGTCCAATTGTCATGGCGTCCAGTTGTCCCATTCCCGTTTTGGCAAGGGTAACATGAATTAAAAAAAAAACTAAACAACACCATCTGCAATGTATACTCTTAATTTAATGAAAATAATCAAGTACCTACGGCTGAAAAAGTGTACACTATTTTTGTCGGGTCTCCATAACCTACTTCCACTAATATGATGGTTTGGTTAAGGCAAGATTAAATTGAATTAAAAAAAAAACTATCCAGTACCACATGTAATTGGTATTGTTAGTTTAAAAAAAAACAAATAAGTATGATTGACAAAGTTTAATGTGCACTATTTATGTCGGATCTATACCGCCTACCTCTACCCTTCGTCACTGCATTGTAATAAGGATGGATGCTGAAAATTGACATTCTTGTCTATCACATAATATTCTGTTAACGAGTATTTAAGATATTTTAATTGATCGATATTGTTTGATAAATAAATTGTACACAAATTCTAACAAAGGTCTATTTCAAATTTGTGTTCAGCAATAATTGATTTTATTCCAATCTGTTAAATCTGTTAATCTATTAAAACTTAAGACGTTATAACACCAGATATTGATAGTAAAATACATAATATATTATATAGGTTTATAATTATCAGATATGCGTGTTAAACATAGATCGTGAGTAAAACAGAGATCTAGAAACTTAGAGTAGCACAACATGGTATGGAGAGTTGCACGCTGGGCATAACACGAAGGGACAAAAATAAAAGTGAGTGGATAAGAAAACACACAAAGATTTGCGATGTAATAGAGTTCGCTAAAAACCTAAACGGAAATGGGCTGGACACATAGCTCAAAGAAGGGGATCGACCATAGACTATAGATACATCTAGACACCACCCGTTGCATTGCTAAATGAAGCCGCGTGCCTTGCGTTTGGTTTGTGGGCGAGCGAACGCATTCGTCTACAAATGTTCAAGATCATAAACCATTTCGCTAGTGCTCGCCCAAAGTGCTCGCACTAGACGCTCAGAGTTAAAATATAATTTTCTATTTTTTTTACGTTATATAGTATTTTTAAGCGGTCAAAATGCAACCATTAGATAAAGATATCCATAATTTAAGTTATTTTAAAGAAACACTAGGTCACTGATATTAAAATATATAATAATATACAAATAAATTATCAGGAACATGTATCAACTTACCTATGAAACGTAATACCATCTTCTTGCTTATCAGTACGGCTACCACATTTTAAGACAACACACAGAACCATCTTTTCTAGTTAATTAAACTAAAAATATTTACCACTGACTTTATATTAAACACAAAAATAGCAATTTTAGCAACACGAGCTCGCAGGTTATAGATGCTATGTGAAGCGTTTCACCACGTTTGCCGGCGACACTTTTGGAAATTAGCTCACACATTTGTAGACCTTTTATATTACTCTTGTGCGTGTCGCAGAGATTGTAAGGGTGCCGAATACTTTCTCACTCGCACTCATGCATCGTTTTTGTTCAGGCCTTGGGATCAACAAAAGAAAAAATCGCTGGATAAATCTAGTCATCCAGTGGTAACCAAGAGGTACATCATGTTCGCAAGGTAGATCTACATGCCGCTGGATCGATGAAATGATAAAGTTCTGCGGAAGTACGTGGCAACGCAAACAACAGGACCGAGAGAGGTTGAATCCGCTTGGAGAGGCCTTCATCCAGCAATGGATAGATTCAGGCTGATGATGATGATAGTTAAAATATAACTCTATCTATAATTTTATTTAAATGGCGTTGTTTTTCACATATCATTTTTGAGAGATGCATTTGAACTATTCTGCAAAATGTAATATGTTGCATGGTAGAGTGAATCCTTTATACTAGAGCCAGCTGGGATGGACATAACAAATTGTGGTGAAATTATATAGTCATAAGTCTTTTTTATGATTTTACGGAGGCTTTGACTTCAACTCGCTGTCATATCACTTCTTTTCTTCTAGAAGGGGATCCGCCGATCAGGTCCTCACTCCTATTCTATTAAACAACTTTACAATTTTGCCAAGCTCTTCCGTCTTCCCCACCGCCAGGGCACCTTTCAATTAGTCGATATTCTCAAAGATATCCACAATTCGGAGCTATAATAGACTTAATCCATTTCCCCTTTTCTAGTGTTGCTATGAAGAAAATCTGTCCACATGCTTTGGCACATTTTCTTTATAGCCTCATTCCAGTCAAGGTTTTCTGGTATCATATTCATAAGTTCGATGAAAGAATTAAATAATTACAATATCATGTAAAAATTAGTCGAGTCATTTTAAATAAGGGTGTATTTTTAAGACAAAATTTGTGTTCCCCGTAATAATCGCATTGCCTTTATTTGCCTGCGTAAGAGGCTTCCGATTGGATTTTTTTTTTTATTTTTTCCTTCTTCGAACAATTTCGAAAGTCGCAGTTGAATTTGATTACGTCCGTTTCAAATGAAATGCCAATATTATTATTGAAAATTTAATTTTAGGATGGAAATGAGAAAGATGAAGCCTATTTATGTATATAAGGTAGAGTGTATGATTCCGTGAAAATTTGTAAATTCGTAAATGAATACTTTCCGAAATTTAAGTAACTAGAACGATATATTATATTTAGTCATCTTTAAGTAGAATTGAATTCATGTTCAGTTAATTCTGTTTTGTATAAAAAGTTATTTCGACACCATTATTGGTTGCTAGGGGTCTGGGGTCCTAGCAACAAAATTATTAATATATACGTGCGTTACTATGGAAATCAATATGACATGTCAAGTACAAATTTTTTTGATCGTTTAAGCTAGTCAAGTCAAGTTTATATGATTCAACGGAAAATTTAAAAACGTTGTATACAAAAAGTTCTTTTTATCTTGTAATTATTTTATCTGTTTAATTAAAATTATACATAAAGACATTAAAAAATTCGCTGTTAGGTTTTAATATTTAAATAATTAATAAGAAATTTCATTCATCTAACCCAGTGTTTCCCAAAGTGTGGTACGCGTAACCCCTGGGGTACAGAAGAGTTTGATGGGGGTACGTGCTGCACCGGGAGTTGGTAATAGAGAAGTGGACAAGTTTCCTCTCTTCATGAGTTTATAACAAGTTCGGCTGGTAAAATTGATGCTGATACTCTGAAATGTATTATAACACAGCATTTAGAGAATTTACAAGTGGGCTTGAAAAACTATTTTTCTGATTTAAACAAAAATATTGAATGGATTGGATATCCGTTCAACATAAAAACAACATCCATGCTAGAAGGTTTTCGCATTCGGAAGAAGAGCAATTTTTGGTATTAACTGCAGACGGATTCTAGAAAAATAAATATAAGGAGTGTACTCTGACATCATTCTGGTTGCATATGCAACATGTGTATCCAGTTTTAACAGAGAAAGTCCTGAAATACATCTTGCCTTTTCCAACTTCATATCCATGTGAAGTTGCTTTTTTAGCATATTTTTTGTCCAAAAAAAGGAACATGCTTTTGGATGTGGAACCGCATCTCAGATTAAAATTAACAACCAGGGAACCAAATTATGACAATACATAAACAGATTCATCATTCTCATTGATTATAAATAATGAATGTTATTTATAATATAACTTTTATTTATATTTTATTATGAATGAATTTTATTTTTCGTTTATTATTATTTTGTTTATGTACCTACTAAAAAAGGAAAAAATAAATATATTTTGATTGGATGCATATTTTTTGACGAGGGATACTCAGTGTTACGAAAATTATAGAAGGGGTACTTACACATATGTCAAAAGTTTCTAACCCATTGGATCCTTTATAGCGTTATATAAAATAAACAATGACTAAACAGGTTAAACAGTATTAAATAATAATGTAATAACTTAAATATAATCATTCACGAATGTCTATTTATTTTAAAATTTCAATCGTTTGCGTGGCGCCCAATTATCCTAGCGCCCAGTTGTTCCATTCCCGATTAAACAATGTAATGAAGTGTATTTTTATTGAAGTTTCTTGACTTTAAGTTACTTCTGCCCATGAGCCTAGATATAGATAATTTTTATTTACATTATATTATTAAGTGGCCACAGCGGCGCCCCAAAACCCGCTGGATTGACAAACTTGTCAGATTTTGTGGAAATACGTGGCAGAGAAAAGCAAGGAACCGAGAAGAGTGGAGGGAGCTGAGGGAGGTCTTCATTCAGCAGTGAATCGACCCCGGCTGAAAATATATTTTATTTTAAATACTATAACAGAGTATGAGGCTCACTGACAGTAGTATAAATAATAGCGAATATAAGTAAATTAATCACTTAGGCTTTGAGAAAATCGCATAAATATTATTGTGACTTTACCTGGCATCGAACCAAGGACCCCTTTTTAACTCATCTGGTGTACCTACTTTCTTGCACTTTATATTTTTTGTATTTATACGTTTCTACTGTTGAATAACTTAATACTGATCTATCTCTTTTTTTATGTACCTAATACAGTTTTAATAATATCTCTTTGTTTCTAAATAGTAAATACCATGTTGTGAACGTCTTAAACTTATAATTTGTAATGTCTAGAATATGTAAAATAAATAAATAAATTGAATGCTCTAAGATAAAGAAGGATAAGGAATTATACAAAATAATGTTATAACAAAAAGTTAATCCAAAATTACCGGGCTACGTGAAAAGGACTTCACGATTACATTATGATGAAACAAAATTGATCTTTTTGGCGACCAGGTCAGACCTCTGATTGATCGAATGAACAGACATGGGCAACTCTTTCCATTCCGTACACGTTTTGGGATATTCCCAAAGGATGTGTTTTGTATCCTGTTATTCCCAGCCACATGGGTACGTAAAACAAGCAACAAGCTGGCAAATTCACCGAGGTTTCATAAGTGTGACATTCTTTATTGAAAATACATCCAGCGTAATAATCCCCCAAAAATACATAGGTACTTATATTATAAAAATCTGTTCTTGGAAGTTGAAAGGTTACTAACGCAAGTAATATTTTAAGACCTACACATCTGATGTGTTTTCAGATGCCGTTGATATCGCAATCTTTTGAAAAATTTAAATCAAGATAATTATTATTAGTAACTTGAATTCATAGATTGGAGCGTCAGGATTTTTCAAACTTTTAGTATTTAAACGTCCGTACATTGGTTGAGCATTCATTAGGTTGTTCTGGAATTGATACAAATTGATACCGCGCTGACAATTGGGCGACAAGACAAATGGATAACATCATAGGTAACTGTGTCACACAGAAATACACATGCGTTCTAATTTGAACCAGAAATTTTGTTTTTCAAAATGTGTCTGGACCCAGAGTATCTATAGAGACCTAATAGGTTGAGCAAATGGCTAAAACCTATTTTTCGTAAAAACAAAAAATCTGTTAAAACATACCAGACTACGGAGGTCCAGATCATCTTAGGATCAAACATGGTAAAACATATATATAAACAAGCACATATGATAAATTAGTATTTACATAAAATAAAGCGAAATTAATGATTGTTGCAAAAAGTAATGTCAATAGTGTGCTTTTATATTACAATATTACAACAATGAACCACAGGGACATTGCGAAATAATCATTAGAAATCAATTATTAATAGTTTTCAAATGTTGCAACGCGTTTCACTAAACTTTTATATTATACATACCTTGAATATTTGGTTACATGTAAATTGTACGTAAAACATTTGAGCGTGAGACAGTACGCGTGAGTTTTTTATTATCGGAAAGAGATGCCCGTATACTATACGGTCTCCAATTTTATTATATTCAATATGAATAATTATTAAATTTTCGTAGCTGATTTTGGCAAAATTCATGAATAATTCAAGAATGAAAATCTAACCTATTAAATAATCCAGTATATCGGCTATTGTTAAAAATTTGCTGCCGGCTTCATGTAAAGTGTAAACTGATAAGAACCGTGATTTATTTAGACATGGATTTTATGTCAGTACTATACGACCCAAAGAGGTTGGACGGTCTTTAATATACAGTCATATTATCACAGAACAGATTATGAATAGAATAACGATAGGCTATATTCAATACGCCGCATCTTGATGCAGGGTTTTGAATGTTTGAGTGTCCTACGAAAATGAAGCACGCATTATGCACGTGCAATAGTGTGTGTAATACACCAACATTGAATGAGCGTAAATGCATAAACCGAGAGCAGTTTTCAGTATTCGACGTAAAACGTATTCTTGACACGCGTGTAAGTTTAACCCGAATTCTTCCTTACTCGAGTCGGTTACCTGCTATCGCCTTACCCGTTATGTATTTCAGTTCCTATTATTTATGAGTTCCCTGCATATTATATTTCTGATACAACATTTAACGGTGAAGTGTGATACGGCGAACTGCACACGTACAAGTTTCCGGACACGAAATATTTATGACGAATAATATCTGAACTTGTTAAACATCGGAAAGAGTAATTAATTGTTAATAGGGAAATGTTATGGATACTAGGAGGTATATTGAAGTTGTGTGGAATATATTGGGGCAATAGAGTTCGTGGGAATACATTACGCAATTTGCGGACTATTTATGAGATTGACCCACTGAACTGCAATGATGAAGTGAACTAACCTTTAGACCGTTATATTGCGCTATTTATGATATTGATTAATATTGCAACAATTGCTAAAGCTCAAATTACATTGGAAGATTTTCAGATAAACCGTCCGGCCCTACCGTCTGCCTCGTTTGACCCCGATAGTGAAAAGTCACTATTATGAGTAGGGAATCCAATCCCGAGCCCAAATTCTTTGGGATGGAAAAGGGATTACAATTTGCCAATCCCGGGATCACGGGACTGGTCCCGGGATTGGTATTTTTTCCATTGTTAACATAAAAATTTTATATTTACAAATAACATTGATAAAATCGGTCATAAATAAATCTAGTATAATTTATACTATTTAAAACATTTATTGTTAATATTGTATACGTTCAATCTTGGAAATACATAAGTTTAATGGAGTAAATAATATTGTAATATAAATAATAATGTGAATTTAATATGAGATTGCTGTTTCTGATATTCTGATAGTAAAGACTTAATGAATGGGTTAGCGAGATTTAAAATAGTAATTTGCTTTACTATTTTAAATCTCGCTAACCCATTCATGGAGTATTTATGGCCTTTCCGCTTCATAAATCTAATAAGTCAGCCAAATATGAAACTGCCGTAAAACGTATGAGATCATGGTGGAATTACTTTGTTAAAAGTGCGAAGCATTGTTTTTTTTCAATCTTTCTCATTTTTATTAATTTGTGTGAAAAAATAAAATGAATCGGCAACTTACACATGGGTATAAAATCAAACTTCATTCAAATTCAGTTTATTTCTAATGTAGTTATTTGTTATTAAAAGTATTTTTTCTGTTATATTTTCGTTTTTATTTTATTTTCCATAAAAATTGATACAAACATCAATCCCGAAACTTTCGGGATTAATTTTTATCAATCCCAGGATTCATAGGTATCGAATATATCCCGGGATTGGAATCCCTAATTATGAGTCGTTCCCTGGAGTCGTGACCAAATTGGAACAATTCCTATTTTTTTTTTGACCACGATCGTGTGGAAGATTACCAAGATGGTTTTGTTCGCGAGCGTGTTCTGTCTTGCATTTCACATAATAATACTAATTAGGCGTTAGCATAATGAAGACTGCCTGCTTTTTTAGTTTATTATTTGAAAATAAAATAATAAATAACGGCGCCTGAATAGTATCTTCAAAAAAATCCCCCTATTGTGCCTTGATTGTGAAGTGTTCCACTAATGTGTACTATCAATGCTCACGTATGCATGTGAAACTTGTAAGAGAGAAATCCAGAGTAACGCAACGTGGCATGGAAATCTACATGTTGGGTATAACGCGTAAAGGCCAAAAAAATAAACCAATGGATAAGGAAGCAGGCAATAGCACGCGATGTAATATAAGTCACTAATTAAATTAAATGACAATAGGCTGGACAGATAGCCGTTGCACGAATGCTGTCATACAGTTGTACCCAAGTGGTACTAAACGCCCACAAGGACGCCCTAAAACCCACTGGATATACGAACTCATAAAGTTCGGTGGATGTACGTCGCAGCAAAGAACCGGGGGCCAAGAAGAATGGAGAGAGCTGGGGAAGGCCTTCATCCAGGAATGGATCGATCCCGGTTAATGATGATTATGAAATTCAACCGTAGGAATGATAAATATGTACCGGTATGTATATATTCCATGTAATGTATTTTAATGACGAACGGAAACAAAATTGTTTTCAGTGACAGGGTAAATGCTAGAAAAATGTTTAGTAATGAGTACTTGACACTGATTATAATATATGATATAATTCAGATACATATTATATGCATGTGTATTATTTAAAGGAAGAAAGTAACAGAGTGGGTGTGTGGTATGAATTCCACATGGTGATTAAGAGATGAGGAAGTTTCGCACTTCGCCGAGAGAATACATTTAATTGCTCCTGTTAATTACGTAAACACGCAAACGTTTAAGAAATGGCAGCATAGTTTACTAAATTATGTGCGTCGTTTACACTGCATTTCGATTTGTGCCAGTGATACAAAATAATTATGGTTACATGTAAGTTGTACGTAATATGCAGTTCATCGTGGGACACTTATTCGTGCGCCGCAGTACGTGAAACATGAGTTCGTATAACAATTTATTAATTGACGAGTTCTTCGTTGAACATTTCACCGTACGTATCTTACAAAATGCGGCGATAGTTTGCAAATAGTACTGTTCCAATTAGATTAACCCTAACCTAACCTAGTAAAGACATCTCATAAAACGACAACGAAGTTCTCGTTATTTGATTAAATGTTACACGAACTCATGTTTTACGTACTGCGGCGCACGAATAAGTGTCCTGCGGTGAACTGTTTACGTACAATTTTCCGGATACGATATACCGTGGCACCACAATCACTAACCCCTCCTCAAATGTATGAAAGGAGTATTCGAAGAGCAACATTATAAGACTTTGACTAGTTGACTTGCATCAAATTGTATATGACTTTCTAATATTTTAAAACCATCTTATGCATATACACACTAGAAAAAATGTTTTTAGAAAAAATACGACACCCGGCGAGACATGAATTTATAACCGCTGGATTGGCATCAGTGTGGTTTTCCAATTAAGCTACGGGCATTCTAGTTAATAACAACGATTTTAACTAGTAGTTCTTACAATATAAAGTGCATATCAAATTGCGTGATAGTGTTGGTTATCGATGTTAGTACTTATATTAAATTAGGGTAGGTATTTAATTAATAACACGCGCCACGGATCACTCTATTTATTAATATTTCGTTTTTCTCTAGTACTTAGACTAATTACTAATAATTTAATAAATTTTTTCTTTTATTTAACGAATAAAACACACGCTTTGAGAATGTAACATTCTATATATTGAACATACATAATTTGAAAACATCTCATGCATATACCTGCAAGATTATTTTTTTTAATACGATATCCGACGTGTTATTCCTAATATGTTATGAACAAGTCTTCATAAAAATAGATCTTATAATGCCTTAATCTAATAGAAAAATAATAATTAGTTGTATCTGTAGTATATAATTATTATAAACTGTTGGCATATTGTGACAGTCCATCACCATTCCAGTTGTAATTTAATTAAGTGCGATTTTTGTGTTATTGTTTATTAAAATTATTGAGATTAATTAATCAAGCTTATAGTCTAATTCTAAATATAAATGTGGTGTTAGTAAACCTATAAATTGACTTATCTGTTGGATAAGACACTTTGGTCTGTGTATTATTATAATGCAGTGTAGAATGGGTCTAATAATAGAACGATATTTATTTTACGATCAGGTAATCATAGAATGAGTTTGTTCTCTCGTGCTCATTTATAGCTCTCTCTTTCACACAAAGCCGTCACTGGCGGAGGTTCCTGGAATAACCTTCTTGTACACGATCTACTTACCAACCAAACTCTCAGAAGCCATATTTCACACAAAAAAGTATAACATTCTTAATTAAATCAATGCTATCTAACTTCTGGCAAAAAAAACTAGTTTCAGTTTAATCACCGAAGGGAGTCAATTTATTGAATGTCAATATTATTTGATAAAGAGTTTTTGATTTTTTATGAAGAGCGATTTATAAAATATGCCGACTGAAGAGAAACTAAAACTACATAGATTTTTACAACGTTTTTCTTAGCTCGTATTCTTATTTGTCCAGTGGTTCTTTGTCCGGTGGTTCTTTGTCCGGTGGTTCTTTGTCCGGTACAAATCTTGCAATCGATTTTTAACTAACTTCCCGACTAGCTAGATATTTTAAACTTTTAGAATATATCAGAACACGATGCTATTGCATTTTTTAAATACTTTTAGCCATCTTTAAGCAGAATTGAATTCATTTTCAGTTAATTCTATTTTGTATGAAAAGTTATTTCGACACCATTATTGGTTGCTAGGGGTCTGGGGTCTTAGCAACTAAATTATCAATATATACGCGCGTTACTATGGAAATCAATATGACAAGTCAAATGACATTTCAGTATTATTTCTATCAAGTACAAATTTTTTTGATCGTTTAAGCTAGTCAAGTCAAGTTTATATTATGATTCAACAGAAAATTTAAAAACGTTGTATATAAAAAGTTCTTTTTATCTTAATCTTAAAAAAACCTAATATTTACTTAGGATAAGTTAGATACGGAGTGACAATTATTGGGGTTATAAATACAGCGCCACCCATAACACACTAAACATTCTTTTTTCAAATTTCCAGACAATGTTCTCGGATAATGTTCTTTGTTTCTTGAATTACACCTGGTGCCGGAAAATTTATAACCAGACTTCAACAAACCCCCTAAATAATTGATTCCACTTGCTGCCATTGGTGTGGCTAAATTGTATTTTGTAAACAAACATTTTGAAACCTATACACTGTTTACACGTTCCAGTCGAAACATCATGGTGTGATTTCCGGGTCAATCGGCCCGTTTACTGGAATATATAATCTGAAAGCTCGGCAGAGCTTTGGCATACATTTGCATATGATAAAATATTTTGCTTAATAATATGCTTATACACTTAAAGACAGAAGGTTAGTTATCGTACAAACTTATGTTTATGAAATGTATGTATGAGAAGTAACAAATATGGGAAAATATTGTCTCTTTCTCTTATTTTTAGACCCACAAATATTTTACTGATTACGTTGAACCTATTTGAGTAATTTTAGTATAAATATAAATATATTTTTTTTATTTTGTTAACTGTTAATTCATGGTAGAACTGCATTGTATTGTTGTTTTTATTAATTAAAACGCAATTTTTTGTAGTACTTATTCCACTTTCAATCAATAGATTAGGACCGGTTTCGTTCGCCTCAGAGAGTTGAAAATGTCCCTCTGAGGCGGACGAAACCGGTCCTAATATATTGATTAAAATTGGAATAAGTACTACAAACAAATTGTGGTTTATTAAATAAAAACATCAATAAATATATTTAATAAAATAAATACAATAGTGATTTATGAACATAAACTTAAATTTCATTTTACTATCAAGTTTTGATATTTTATTAATATACCTACATACTATAGAAAAGTACTTTTCAGAATCAGAATCAAGAATAAAATAAAATAAATAAATAGAGAACATACATAATTTTGAAAACACTTCTGAGAAAATATATTATTACCAATAGAAAAAATCTTTATTTTGAAAAAAGTAAGACACTCCGCAGAAATCGAACCTGCATCTCTCGGGTTTTCCGCCCACGCATATAGACCACCATGTTAAAGGTACCGTACTTATTAACGACAATTTTAACTTATGGGTCTTATAATATTTAAATTTAGAAAAAAAACAAATTCATTTATTTTTCATATAATGAACATGACAAATTATAATTTTAAAGTATCCACGACATGACATACAAAGTAAGTGCAAGAAACATTTATCAAATAAAAATACAGGGTAATGTGAATAGATAATACAATAATAAAATAAGAAAAATAAAAGTACATGGAAGCACACAGGTTGATAGACCCTATTTTAAAAACTTACCAAATAACGTACTCATACCTAAATTTACCTCACGTTAGTGGAATATAACAATATCCGAAGCGATTTGATTAAACATAGTTATTGTTCTCTCAATTGGCATTTGTAATCGGAGGTTAGCTCTGCACATTGGGAGAAAAAATAACGGATGCCCCCGATTTCTAAGATTATTATTATCAGATACACATAAGCCAATACCACCAAGAATGACAGAGTTTCAATTTACGCCGCGTTTAAGTCGGGAAAAATATGTAGCTAAATAAAGATTTCTTCTAAACTTTAAGCTACAGTTTATAAGCACACCTAATCTTCATTTTTTTGTGTAGATATGATCCATTAAATTTGATGATTCTTATAGTTTGGTATACGTAGGTAAGTCTCTTATTGAACAGGAATCGATCCAAGGTTTTGATTTTTGACTTGATGTAACCGATCCCTATTTGGTTTTAATATTGAAACCGAATACGGAATCGAATCATTAAAAATATAATGAAGGATCTAACAGAAGTGTTGGAGTCACCACTGTGGTGTTCGACGTGTGAGTTATGGTGTTGAGGAGGATGATGAAGAAGTCGAAGATGTATGTAGGAGCGAGTTTTATTTGCAGCGTAACGATCGGTACAATAGTATAAACACAATGACAGTACATAATATTATCTACTGAGATAGTTACGAGCCAGGTACTTAGACTCGAGTGATATTTTGATAAATCATTATTCGTTATTTATACAGTCAAAAGTAAAACATAAACATTATATTCGCGTACATAATTATATTGAACGAGTCCGCGGTTTAAATACGAGTAGCTTGTGAATTTTATTTATTATTACAGTCATAATATAATATGATACTATGGGAAAGGATTATTCGACTAATTTTCCATTGCGATACCGTATTTCATATCGCCGATAAATCTACTGATCCAGCTAAACAGTAAACTTGTTTTCCGTTATATGAGTCGCTGAGAAATTATTATTGCGGTCGAATAATTTGATACATTAAAAATAGATATTTGATCGCTAATATAATGACAGCTACAGAAGTAAGTTAGTATTATACATACAAGTGCCAAATGGTACAGTAATTCAATTGGATTTATAATAGTGTATTTCAAAGCACCCTGATATATGTATTTTGAAAGTAGGGCGGTTGCTTTTGTATTTATGTTTAAAGTCGAAAAATAATATCTACACTCATATATTTCCAACGAAATAAATGGTGCAATCCACTCTTAAATAAAATCGTAAGCTATCTAAGAAGGTAAAGCGAACATACAAGATAAGATCTCAAAACGCAGCAAAACTAATATTTCACGCTGAAAATGTCGCCGTTTCCCACAAAAAACCCTCTTATCTCCCCCTGTGTGTTTGCGCTGTAAACACAAGAAAACAAAAAAATAAAAGAAATAGACGAAAAAACCAAACGCAAACACGCCGGCCATCTTGCGGTGTAAATCTTAAAGTGCGGACAGATTGTAAAGTTAAGAATTAAGGCTGCGAGGCTGCCGGCCGGTAATGGCGGAGCTTTCCCGCTCGCCGGAAGCGGAAGCCGCGAAATATAGCCTCCGACCCTGCGCGGAGCACTTCTTTCGCTTGCAGAAGCATTAAAACTCGACTCGATGTAACTATCTTGTAAGATAACTCATTCGATATTGTCTAGGTTAAGATATAACTCGTAGGTGATACTCGTACGGAATTATCGAGGTCACAAATGGAAACGAAATTGAAAGTGTTTAGACAAGCGCAAGAAAATCGAAATAATTAAATATATACATACTTTGAGATATCAGTTTAATTAAATGATTATTAAACTTTTAATAATAAGTATTTTGGAAATCAATCAAAAACATACATATTCCACAAGAAAGCTTAAACTGAGTGGAAACCGAACACATGTTTTTGTTTGCCACTAAGCTACTGGCACAGTAAGATACCAACCTTAGATAATAATAATAATAGCTCTATCTAAGGTACCTTAAAATTTAGTCAATAATGGTATGATACTCTCTTATATATTATCACATTACTATTAGAACCTCGTAAGTCCGATATTATGGAAAAACGAAGTTTTTTCGACAAAATTTAATCAAAAAAACATTTTAAATCATATCAAAACCTCAGTTCTTTAGACTGGTATGCTGTCTATTTATCGATAAATTTTAAAAACTCGTAGGTCTTCAAACATGGAATTAAAACCTCGTATTTCACAACCAGTGTTAGCAGATTCATCGATTAGAGAGGTGTTTAAAATATTGTTTTTATTGGGTTTTTTGCTTTCCCTAAACATTCTTCTTGTTATTCTTTTTCGTGTCTCAAAAATTGAGATCATTTTGTACCAGTCACAATCGTTAACAATTATTGTTAATGATTGTGACTAGTACAAAATGCCGTTGCATTTACAATGATCGCTTCATTCTGCCATCCACTAAAGGTATTGAAACGATAAAAAAGGTGACCTCTCTATTTTGTGTCGATTCTCTATGTCTTCGTTGACGATGAGCATTTCCAAATTTTTCTATTTTTTATTCTGTGTGTGAAAATATATGTGCTGTATATTCACAAATTTTAAAGATCCTTTTACCGTCGTTAGTATTATGCTTCACTATGGCCCGAGTCTCAACACCATAAAGAAAGACATAGAAGACCAGGAAAATTTTCATTATTTTTCGTGATAATTTTCTATGGTTTCTTGAAGCATGTCATTGTTCTCATCTGTGATTAATTTCCTTTCTTTAACAACCAGTACATGTAATTTAAGAACCAGGTTGAACAAAACCGTTCTATCATTTCGAGTCCATAAGATGCTTTGTAACTGAGCAACCGACAAATTTGGTATATAAACAAGATTGGATTTTGAATTCGTTTATCTCAAGATTTAAAACTAGTTTTTTCACCTTAAAGCGTAGTATTTTAAACAGTTCATACGGTTGTGATTATGAAAACATGTTTATCTAAAGTTGGTAGTTTTTTTTCTTCCACCTAAAATGATACGTCTATCCCAGTGCTCAAGTAATTTGCACATCATAATATTAAATTCTCCCTAAATAATAAAAAATGTGGGAGACAGTATGTACCCTTATCGAACACCTTATTGAACTTTGAACTTATAATAACCTTAATCAATTAATCGCATATTTGAATCACGTGCGGTCCTGAATCTGTAAAAAGTTGAGAGTGGAGAGATAAGCGTTATACTTTTCCATCTAATGCTTTTAATATGTTAATGTTAATAGTTTCATGCCATGTATCTTGGCCAAATTGAACCTAGTTTCCTTTCATTTCGACAATAATAATCGTACACAACATAAGCTCAGTTTTCTTTTTGTTTCGTTCGCAATGTCTACTCACTGAATTAATACACCGTAGTTTACTTTGACCTTTCAAAGTAATACATTTTCATGGGACGCATGAAAGAAAAAGTGTTATTGTATAAAGAATGATGTTTTATTAAACAGGAAATATTGTGACTTCGGACTATTTTTATCTCACACTTTTATTTAGAAAAAAACAGACTATAAACTGGCATTAAAATTTGTTTAAATTTGGATTTAAACACCGCCAAAAGGTGTTATCCCCAAAAAGCTTCTAATCACTTGGAACACTATCGGGCAGACTCATAAAAATATGAACATGGTTGACTACGTGACATAGCAAATTTTCAAGCCAAAAAAGTAATTCTTCGTTGTTGATAATAATATTCTAATTTTGTTTTCGTGTCCGCAATGAGTTCTTTTTTGGGCGTTGATGAGTCACATGATTGGCTCATTGCCGATTGGCTGCGGCAAAACCCTATGTGCCTAATTTTAGATGAGTGCATTTTTTCTCGCCTAAAGAGCGTCAAGCTTATCTGGAATTCAATCAGAGCTCAAACCGCGGGCGTATATTATATTAATATAGCACTAAAAATCACTATGTAACGATTATAATTATTATTCTCTGAAATAAATGTCTTCGATTTTTTCATGACTCGATGTTCTTCTTTATCACCCGAAGTACACAAAAAGCACACGATGCCATTCATCCTATATCAAGCCAAGTGAGAGGAATGCATAAAGTCCAGGGCTTGAAATGGACCGGAGCTCACCGGAGCGCCTTTCCAGTTAATAAAATCCACAAAACTATCGCTCCATCTCGTGGAAAAATTAATTTGACCATCTGAGCTAGACAGGTCATATTACAAAAAATCTAACACACTTTTTTTGGAAAATACTTTTTTATAAAAATCAAATAACACTTTTTTTTTAATTATCGAGCGCTCCGGTTCGTACAATTTTCAATTTCGAGCGCTATAAAGCCCCTATCCTACCTTCAGAGGTGATAGTGTATTATAAAAAGTTTCTAAGCATATTATTATAATAGACAGTCGTTTTCTAATGACGGAAGATCACAACGATTTAAAATGAAATGCTACTTTGAGGCCCAAAATTCTCCACAGTCAAAGTGACCGCTATCCTCAGTAAGATTTCTTACTTTTCCAGTGCACCGACACTTTGTCTTCACTTCGATTTTTCCGAAAACCATTCAAAATATAAAATTATTAATAAAACTACCTTTTTATAAGTTAAAAAATTACTTATCTTTTATTTGATAAATAATAAAATACATCTGCAAAAGCAAGACCTTTAAAACTAAAATTTGAGTAATATCCTAATAAAACCCAATAAAATATATTGATTCAAAATTGTGGGTAATACATAGCTAAAAGTCTTGTACTTACGCGTAATCGTAAATATTGCTTAATTGGTGAAATATATTGGTTACAATCCGTTGGTTATTTTTTTAAATATTTAGTAAACTTAAGTAATTGGTGTATTTATGAAGGTTCCACAGTATGTAAGGCTTAAAACCAACTTCTTAACTATCATTTTAGTCACAGTGGAAATAGTTAATAATTCCACTCTCTCCCATACCAGAACTTTCCCTCAAAAGTTAAATTATTATGGAGTTGTGCGAAATGCAAACACTTATCAGAAAATTCATTTAAGCGTTTCTGTGTGTTCCTTAAACAAACATTAATTACCAGCCGCACTTAAATTCTGTTAACTTGTTTAATGTTTAATGCTCGCGAAACTAATTTAATTAAAGAAGATAGTTTGCTTTCATATGTTTTAATTAACTTAAACAGTGCTTTACGAACTATTTGAGATACTTTGCTAAATAAACAGATTTAAAAAAATACGTAGTTGGCTAGTGGAAGCAGGTTGAAAATTATTATTTTCTCACAAAACATACTCTAAAGTTACTTTTTTCCAAAACGGTTTACAGAATTATAAAAACTCTTTATCGTTCTTACTGTCTTCATTTAAATCTTGGATAATTTCATTACCCTATACATTAAACAATATACAAATGGAAACAAATTTATAAATTATCTGATTACATCCAAAAATATATTGGCACCGTAGGCGAAAAATTGACCATCCCCACGAAATCTACTATTAAAAGTCATATTATTTACATTCATTTCTCAATTAACTTTATAATCTGCTTCTCTCAAATAACGTATTTATACCTACTTGCATTAGGCGTCACTAGTATATTATTTTTTCGTCTTATTATTTTTAAAATCGATAGCATTTTACAGTACCTACATACATTCAATTGATAGATATTCCATTATATTTCATTTAGCTGGCATATATTATAAATGCACATTGCAAACAGAACGTTGCATTCTAATACGAACAAAAGATATAGATCTAAAAGTATAAACGACAAAGGGAGACACACTAAACTATGAGTAAATATGAAAGTAAGGGATGAGATCAAGATACTTTTATGACTTGTAGGTCGTGATAATGTATAGAAATACTTTTTTGTCATTTTAATGATACAACAAATAGAAAATAATGATTATGAAACCTTTTTAGACTTATATTATAATATGTAGCTAAATAGGCATTTCCCTTTTACCAACTGTAATGTGGTCAATCTCGTATGGTTACGGTTACGGGACGGACGGAATTTATTAGCACCGTAAAGGGAAGGTTAAGTAAAAATCTTACTGGGTAGGCACTTTTTCTTTTATAATAAATCTAGTAAAGATAATTAAAAATACTTTATTGTTTAACAGTAGTAGGTGATGTTGAACTTTCTTTTACTCGATTACCAAAAAGTATATGTGAATTCTTGCGTGGCCCCAAGATTTCACGGAACCACGCTTGGGAATCACTGATTCTATACACTGACTTAAACGGCGTTCCCATTATTGGAAGCAGCCTTGGAACTCACTTTCTGGAATACTGTCGAGTACTTGTCTCACATTTAGTTGAGTATATTTGAAAATATTTGTCCTTTCAGTTTTAAATTTCGAAAATAGTCAGAAATCTTACGTAGCTAAATCAAATAAATAAACAGAGTGAGTTAATTGCAAAACCGCTTCTTTGGTCAGCCTTTCTCACAGTGAGCACATTGTAACTTAACCCATTGTTTGCAACTTCGTCAAAATTTGTATGGCAATTCTTCTGCTGTAAAACGTACAGTTAATTATCTACCGAACCGTATCTTTGTCCTCTTTATTACTTTTTCTTCTTCAATGGCACTACAGCTCTGCCCTGGCCTCCTCCACCGCCATTCTCCAGCCGGAACGGTCCTCCGCACGTCTTTTCCACTTCCTGATTTTTAGCAGCTGGTTTGCATCTTTTGTAATGTTATCACTCCATTGTGTGTATGGCTTTCCCACTGGGCTTTTCCCCCCTGCGTTTCCTTCGAAGATCTTCTTCGGTACCACCTATCCGTGACTCAGGCATGCGTTGGACATGGCCTGCCCAGTTTAGTCTCTGGAGTTTTATAAAGGTGGATAGTTTTTAATCTTGGTATAAGCGGTATAGTTCTGTGTTGTACCTAATTCACCACTGCCCACCATCATTCATGGGTCCGTATATCCGCCTCAGGATCTTTCTCTCAAAGCAGTCCACCATTTCAGCTGCTTTCATATTTAGCGTCCATGACTCGCACCCATATGCAACGACTGTGCGTATGACGGTTTTATAGCCCCCTTTATTAATATTCGTCATTAATGTTTTTGGTTGTTTGCTACAAGAATGTGCTCGATTAAAATTGAAGGTATTTCAGAAATGGATAAGGAATACTGTAAAAATCTACAAAGAAAGAAGAAATTAGATTTGATAAAAATAGTGTAAAAATACATGCCTAATGGTTAAGCTTTTGTGGACTATAATTTTGAAGGATGTTTATGGATTCCAGATCTGCGAGGGGGGGGGGGGAATTTAAACACGATGCCGGGCACTGACCTTTGACGTTCACAGGGCTGACGCGCGCTAAAGCTAGTGCCGGGTCATGCACTCACGCACTAGCTAGTACGTAAATAGTTTTGGAGTATCACTCTCACTATTTCACTTGGGTTAATATTATGAATGATGATGACGTTAGTTTGTATGAATGATGAGACACTCTCTGCCGGTAACACGGCTTGAATATATTATGTTCTGATTGACTGAGCTCGTACGGAGCATCGTATTGAGTTCTTGCTTGGACGACGGCCACACTGTAGTTTATAGAAATCGTATTAATAATTAATGAATTTATGTTTGAATGTTACTTACAATTCCACAAAGGTGGAATCATCTAGAATTCCGTAGGTACATTAGGTTATTTTCCATTAATTTTAAAATTGTTGTTTGAGCTTTTGTGGACTGTAATTTTCAAGAATACTAGTGGACTCAGGATTTGGGGAGGAGGGTGATTTAAACAGGATGCTAGGCACTGACCTTCGATGTTGAGAGGGCTGGCGCGCACTGGAACTGGTTCCGGGTCAAGCACTCACGCACTAGTAGGTAAATAGTTTTGGAGTGTCATTCTCACTGTTACACTTGGGTTAATATAAATGATGATGATGTTTGTATGAATGATCAGACACCCTGTGCCGGTAACAAATCTTAAATAGATGTTCTGATTTACTTAGCTCATACGGAGACTAGTATTAACTTCTTGCTTGGACGGCGGCCACACTGTAGCAATTTAACCCTGTCAATATCTACGAGTAACTGCCCGCTATTAAATTACGGTCTACTAATGACCTGTAATTGTTGAGTGCCTGGATGACAATAATAATAAAGAAGGTAGTTGTGACATGTTTTTGAGCGTTTTATACTTTGGACGCTGAAGACGCACCTGGCGCGTAATGACCAGGCGGCCGATCGATGTAATTAAAGTGAATTTTAAAGGTGGTAATTAAAAAATCATTATCTAGTCAGCAGTGAATGAGTTAAGGATGGGATTTGATTGAGGAAGAACTATGAGTTAATCATCACCGTTTGACAAATGATCTAGTTCTGCGATGGCGTGCTCGGCAAAGTCAGAACACTATAAAAGTACTCCACCAGGCTGATGCAACAGTTCATAAACAAATATTTGAGCCTAAAGCACCAGAAAAAAGTGGTAGGGTTAGTGTGAGGCCTCAGTGCCAGCGTTCGGCGCAGCGTTGAGCGTTTTGCGCAACTCAAACGGATAACCGTATAAATGTATAACCAAAAAAAAAGACATTGTCTACGAACATTTTCACACACGGTTATACGTTTAAGTTGCGCAAAACGCTCAACGCTGTGCCGAACGCTGCCACTCAGGACGTACACTAAAAGAAAACATACATGTGAACGTACGAAAGAGATGGAGACAGGGACAAGATGTACTTAAGCCACATCCAAGAATTGACAAATTTAATGGCAATGCCATCTCATATTTTCTTCATCATCTGGTTTTTCTGACACTTATGAGGGCTACGCGGTTTAAACGTTGGCCTATAGCGTTGTGAGTCCCAGGTTCGAATCCTGGGTTTGGCAAATACACATACTATTGAGTTTCTATTTATGTATGATTCAATTCAATTCAATTCGAGTATGGATATAATTAATAGATTGAGCAAGTGGCTGACATCCATTTTTTGTAAAAATAGAAATCTTTTAATACAAACCTCCACTCTATGGAGGCCCATATAATCTTATTAGGATCAGATATAGTCGAAAAAAAGATTAATATGATAATATTCACCTGTAATTCAGTTAATATTTGTATTAAAATACTGGTGTAATTTAATAATTGCAATCTATTCAGAAGCCTCACAAGACCAGTTTGCAAATATAATATTTGAACAAAACTAATTTTAAAAGCTCCAATATAATTTTGGAACTATAACAGAAACCACAAAATTTAATTACGTAATTTACAATTTTGATTAATATTTTAAAACTATAAGACGTATATTAATGAATTTTCGTATGCTTCATTTTATAACAATATTGTATAAAATGTATTCACCACACATACAACTTATTTAACGTGATGTGTGTTGCTCACAATACGGTAAGCTTTATCGAGTTAATTATTAAGTGTAAGTTTGAGTTTATGTAATATTATAATTTTTCATAAGCCATTCTACCGTAGCACTATATCGATGGCGTAATGTCAATATCCCGTAAGTGACTTTTTACAAATAATTGTGCAGGAAACTAAAAAAAAAATAGTATTTAATATCCCGTATCTCCTAATAATTCACAGAATGTTGTAACTACATAGCATGCCAATAACCCGTAACGTAAAAAGTAGTAAAGCAAAGCACATAACGCCTAATATAATGATAACATCCAATAAAATGTGATATGTGTATAATGATAAATATCTAAATTTGTTATATTATTTACTGTTATACTTTTAAATAATTCGAAAGCGACATTTTGAAGCTGAATTCAATACACGTCATGCAACAGTTTAGAGGCAAGATACGGGCATTACAGCTTTATTTCTGCAATATTAAGATACGGGAAATTACTAAAATGGCTTTATCATTTTTGTTAAAATAACTACAGATATGGGAATTTTGCAGTCGATGGGCAGTATTTTTGTTGTTTTTAGTACATCAAAAAGTCATTTTGTCATATAGGAAATGTCATCGATACGTGATTTGCGCATGTATTGATATTTTTTGGTACAATGCTTATTTTGATACTAGAAAACAAAACCAGTATAACTACAAACCGCTTTTGCCATGCCCATGGTGCCACTGTAGAATAATGTACCCATATCTTTTGTTGCCTGTATGGGGATAAACAACTCAATCCGTGTCAGCATATAGATCAGCGATATTAAATAAATTACCGCAATTACAAATTCTCTAATATTATCCATTTCCCGTAGTGTCCAATTATTGCAAACTCGGTAAATAGCTTACTGCAGTTATTATTTCCGCGATATCCATTTTTCCACATAGTCAGCTATTTATATTCGATGACGCAAACTCCATATAGTAGCTGACCACTTCTTCCAAGAGCAGTCAAACGAATTTGTTTTTTCCTAATAAAAAGTGGTGCATGGAGATAACCAGATTGACTCCAGGCCATTGGACTTCTTAGTTCCTAACCGGACACGGTGGTTTTTCCTCCAAGTTCTGTCAACTTGGCCTAATAGAATCTCCGACTTGCTTATGTGGCGAATTGCAGGATGCCGATCACATCCTCTGGAAGTGTCCCCATACGGTTGAAAGGGAAAAGCTTCTCAAGTCGGTCCGACCCTCAGTTGGATCTGTCAGCCATTGCGACTTGGTATCTAAAAAATTCTCAGCTTTTAAATAGTTTGCGGTATTTTACGGCGAGCGAGAAGGTCTTTTCTCATCGAGAATTGACCGTAATACATTGTATCGAAGTAGGGATCACGCACACTCTAGTGCACACCAACCAAAGTCTTGGAAAGCTGCTCCTGGGACACTTTCGGCACAAATTTGAGGAGCGCCTAACGTTCGTTACGCTACGGTATACACCTGCATAACAGGTGTTGAGACGTGGCGGGTGGTGGAGGGAAAAGCATGTAGCTGACTCAATTATAATAATTATTTCCTAAATATTCTTTTCAAGAAAATATTTTGATTGTGAATACGTCAATAAATAGCGGATGATACTTTATACATTGAACATGTCACTCGGATATAAGTTGCCGGTCTATTAAGGGGGGACATGCTCGTCGAAGGTCAAAATTGAGTTTTTATTGTATTTTCAAACCATGATCCTGGACACTCCTTAAATGTTGTAGATAATCTATTTATATAATTTTGAAGCCTTATTGTCCTTTATAGTTATTTTAAACATTTGATGACTGCATAAAGTATTTTTG
This sequence comes from Rhyacophila brunnea, assembly GCF_057557595.1. Classification (NCBI taxonomy): domain Eukaryota; kingdom Metazoa; phylum Arthropoda; class Insecta; order Trichoptera; family Rhyacophilidae; genus Rhyacophila; species Rhyacophila brunnea. The sequence continues at coordinate 33,095,172 of NW_028232806.1, read as the reverse complement.
TTACATAAAATAGTATTCTTTTAAACCTCTCGCTCTAATGTTTTAGAATATAGTCATATTTCGGTACATAACTATGCAGTGGTGTTAAGATTTTTTACGTTTATTAATTTTTAAACGCATTTATGAAACCATTGGTATAATTTATTACGAGATAATTTTTGTAAAATATTCACGATAAAAAATTATATTGATAATCTCTGTGATCCCAAATTTGACAAGAATTACGCATTTTATTATTCAAAAAATCGGCAAAATTAACACATTTGAAGATGATTCTAAAGATACTTATTATAAGCTATGTCTTTGACCATTTAAGTATGATAAACATCTTATGAATAATGATTGCTTTATAATAATTATTGACATAAGAATAAGGTAGTGTTTTTTTGAAATACGCCATTTCTTTTGTCATTCCCCAGTAGTTAAGCTACAACATGCGGCCGTAGCCATAAATTGACAAACTATAATTGAAGTAGGGAGTAAAATGATATTGACGCGCGTGTTTGAACATGTACCGTTTAAAAAAAAATAAAAAAAAATTCGGTTAGGTACATGTTCAAACACGCGCATTAACATAATTTTACTCCCTACTTTAATTATAGTTTGTCAATTTATGGCTACGGCCGTATGTTGTAGCTTAACCACTGGGGAATGACAAAGGAAATGGCGTATTTCAAAAAAACACTACCTTATTCTTAGGTCAATAATTATTATAAAGCAATCATTATTCATAAGATGTTTATAACACTTGAATGGTCAAAGACATAGCTTATAATAAGTATCTTTAGAATCATCTTCAAATTTGTAAATCTTGCCGATTTTTTGAATAATAAAATGCCTAATTCTTGTCAAATTTGGGATCACAGAGATTATCAATTTAATTTTTTATCGTGAATATTTTACAAAAAATATTTCGTAATAAATTATACTAATGGTTTTATAAATGCGTTTAAAAATTAATAAACGTAAAAAATCTTAACACTACTGCACAGTTATGTACCGAAATATGACTATATTCTAAAACATTAGAGCGAGAGGTTTAAAAGAATACTATTTTATGTAACAAAAATACTTTATGCAGTCATCAAATGTTTAAAATAACTATAAAGGATAATAAGGCTTCAAAATTATATCAATAAATTATTTACAACGTTTAAGGAGTGTCCAGGATCGTGGTTTGAAAATACAATAAAAACTCAATTTTGACCTTCGACGAGCATGTCCCCCCTTAATATCTCAGTATTTCTATCGCTCCGCACAATATCTCATTTTTCCGAGATTCGGACCTCGAAACAGTATCATAAGTATTGTAACATAACTACTCTAACATACTCTTCTACCGACTGTTTACGCTGCAAATACAACTTACTCCTCCATAGATCAGAGCAACCACCTAATCTTGACTTCTTTATACACAATACGTGGCTCCCACAACTGTATGGGCTATACAAGCAAAACCGATGACAATGATTAATATCTATACATGCATAAAATACATAATAAACTCATACCAAAAGTCGTGCTTTTGTAATACCTATTAAGGGCGGGCGTGCTCAGCGTGGGTCAAAATGAAGCTTTTATTCTATTTTCAAAGCATGACCCTGGACAAAAAATCTTTTTTTTAAAAACGGTACATGTTCAAACACGCGCGTTATCATGATCTTACTCCCTACTTCAGTTTTAGTTTGTCAATTTATGGCTACGGCCGTATGTTGTAGCTTAACCACTGGGGCGAACCAAAAGAAATGGCGTATTTCAAAAACACACTACCTTATTCTTAGGTCAATAATTTTTATAAAGCAATCATTATTCGTAGGATGTTTATCACACTTGAATGGTTAAAGACATAGCTTATAATTAGTATCTTTAAAATTATCTTCAAATGTGTTAATCTTGCCCATTGTTTGAATAATAAAATGCCTAATTCTTGTCAAATTTGGGATCACAGAGATTATCAATATAATTTTTTATCGTAGATATTTCACTATAATAATGTCGACAAAAATTATACTGATGGTTTTATAAATGCATTTAAAAATTAATAAATGTAAAAAATCTTAACATTACTGCACATTTATGTACTGAAATATGACTATATTCTAAAACATTAGAGCGAGAGGTTTAAAAGAATACTATTTTATGTAGGTAATAAAAATACTTTATGCAGTCATCAAATGTTTAAAATAAATATAAAGGATAATAAGGCTTTATAATTATATAAAAAGATTATCTACAACGTTTAAGGAATGTCCAAGGACATGCTTTGAAAATAGAATAAAAGCTCCATTTTGACCTACGCTGAGCATGTACCCCCTTAATAAAAATATAACCTTCAATATACGGTAGGCAGTGTTTTATTATAGTAGCAAAAACCTTCAAAACTTTTATATTAATAATGAAATCTTGTAAGCTACTTTTACTACAATATCTTTTATATGCCCATATTACTCACACTATCTTTTGCAATATTTATTATCTAAGTTTTACGCGCCATGGTATTAGATAATGAAAAATATTGTACGAAAATTGTGTACCAACTGAGAATTTTGCTTTAACTTTCTAATTTATAAAGAGGTAAACCATTTTTATTATTCAACGAATAATTCACAAGATTTGAGAATGTCACATTCTATATATTGAACATAAATAACATGAAAATACCTCGGAGGTTTAAATAGTTTGACAATGAAATGCTAATTTTTTCAATTTCCAATAAGAAAGCAATTATTAAAAAAATACTAAAAATAAACCATTCAATGGCCTCTTTATAAAACAAATATAACTTGAAAAAACCTCCTACCTACTAGAAAAAATCACATTTGAAAAAAATACGACGCCTGACCGAATTTGAACCTGTATATTCATCCACTGGTATAACATTAATTACTAACCGACGTCACAGTCTTGTAAATTATTTCTTTTATTCAACGAATAAGACACAAAATTTTAGATTGTAACATTCTATATACTGAATTATACATAATTTGAAAACATCTTATGCATATACACACTAGATAAAATACGACACTCGACGGGACTTGAACCTGTATCTGCTGGATTTGCGCAAGTATGTTTTACCATTAAACTACGGATGCCTTAGATCAGTGTTCCCCAACCTTTTTACTCGTGCAGACCGGTAAAAAAAGGAAAAAAAAATCGCTGGCCACAAATACTGATATACAAATGGTTTTTTATGTAATATTTTTTTCATCTCATATTGTGACAGATGGACATAACTATAACTACTAACTAATATACATATAACAGTCTGATACAATTAAAATTTTACCAAAACAATGGGTTTTTTTCAACAAACTAATGCGAAACCTGCTATTGCATCGTTGCTAATATATTGGATATTCTTGGCTGCAGTGCTGTCTCTGACAGACGAAGTGCTGCATTCACGTCCAGTCTATTCCTTTGTTTCGATTTTATTGACGACGGCCCTGTACCATTTGATCCACGGACCGGGGGTTGGGGACCAGTGCCTTAGAATATTGCGACGATTTTCACTAGTAGTTCTTACATGAAATGCTTATCGAATTGCGTTATAAGAAATAGTTAATTAAAATTATTAGCAAGTTCAAGTAAGTTACAACAGAAAATATTGGAGTGATCCGTGACATTGGTTAGTAATTAAAGTAATAACTACTTTAATTATTTAGAATACAAAAACCGATCGCCTACCGTAACTCAATTTGGAGAGCGCTTATGAGCAGGTATTAAAAAGGCAGTCGTAGCATAGTGGTAATGCGCAGGGTGCGATACCAAAGAGACGCTGGTTCTATTCCTGTCGGGTGACTAACTTTTTTCAAAAAAATTTTTTTTTATTGGCTATATTTTGAGTGTTTTCAGAATTATGTATGTTCAATAATTAGAAGGGTATATTCTTAAAATCTTGTAAATTATCCGTTGAATAAAAGAATAGTTTATTAAGTTATTTTAGTCTATGAATTAATTTTAAATCATCAACATCATCAGCTTGAATCTATCCACTGATAGATGAAGGCCTCTTCAAGTTGCTTCCACTTCCCTCGGTCCTGTGCATTGCGTTGCCACGTACTTCCGCAGAACTTTATCATTTCATCGATCCAGCGGCCTCTAGGTCTACCTTGCGGACGTTTTGTACTTCTTGGATACCACTGGATGACTATATTTGTCCAACCATTGTCTCTTCTTCAAGCTATGTGTCCAGCCCATCTTCATTTAAGGCTTTTAATAAACTCTATTCCATCGCAAACCCTTGTCTGCTTCCTTATCAACTCATTCCTCTTTTTGTCCTTTCGCGTTATGCCCAGCATGCACCTCTCCATACCACGTTGTGCTACTCTAAGTTTCTGGATCTCTCTTTTACTTAGGGTCCATGTTTCACACGCATATGTGATCACGGGAAGCACACACTGGTTGAATACTTTGCGCTTTAGGCACAGTGGAAGGTCACTTTTGAAAATATTATTCAAGTGGCCAAAAGCGCTCCAGCCTAGCTTTACTCTGCGAACAATTTCATCAAATAAATATACATCCATCTATAGACACTTGTTGTCCCAGATAGATGTAGCTTTTCACCTGTTCGAGCTGAGTGCCATTGATGAGGATCTCTTTTTGGCCTGCAGAGCAGTTGAACATGACTTTCGTCTTTGTTACATTTATTTTCAAACCTACTTTGTTGCTTACTTCAGCGAGTTCCTGCATTCTGCTTTGGAGGTCTTCTGAGTCTTGCGAGAAAATTACTATGTCATCGGCAAAGCACAGATGACTCAAGTATTCTCCATTTATGGGGATGCCTTTGTCATTCCAGTCAAGTTGCCTGAATAAGTCTTCAAAGGTAGCTGTAAATAGTTTGGGTGAGATTGTATCACCTTGTCGGACTCCTTTGCTGATAGGAAATCTGCGCGATGGTTTATGGAGATTGACAGATGCCGTTGCGTTACTGTATATATTATTGAAAATATTTATATAGTGCCCAGGGACTCCTTGTTTTCTGAGTGCGTTGAGTATTGAACATTTATTTATCGAATCAAACGCCTTCTCATAGTCTATTATAAAACCCATACATAGTGGCAGTTTGTATTCCTGGCACCGCTCTACGATTTCTCTAATGACTTGGATATGGTCCATAGTGTTGTATCCTCCTCTAAATCTGGGTTGTTCTCTCGGTTAGTTCTCGTCTAGTACATTTTGCAGATGGTTTGGAAATAAAATACAATATTTCGGCTAATTATTTCACTAAGTTACTAAGTAAAATATGTTTAACATTTAATTCAGCTAACGCTGTTTGCAAATATGAACGACTAAGTGTTGCATTCAACCCCTCGCTTGCTTGTGGACCCTTCCATCACAGGAAATGTAGCCAAAAAGACATTCAAAACTATATATTATATCAGAGAAGAGTTTACAATTCATTAATAATATTACCTAAATATGTGTCTTCCAATACTTAACTTGTCTTATTACATTGTGTTGAATGAAAATGTTTGTATTTGTTTAAAAATGTATATACACTTTTAAAAATGTCCAAAAATAGCTATATTTAATTGGGGGGTAGAATACACCTTCTATTGGGGGGTAGAATACACCCTGAAATATCATTACGATTCTTAAAAGCGGCAACACAGTTTGCGTTACTTCAATTTTGGAGGGAAAAAATGGCTAAAGTTGCTTTCCGCAAATGAAATCCTGAAATACAAGCTAAGCAAGTTTTTCCTTCAAAAATCTTCGGTGATTCTTTAGCAAGATTATATTATTATCAGCATAGGTAACATGTAAAGTTTTTCCAGGTAAAAAAAAATAAGCTCGCGCGATAACGCAATGGAGTATGATTCAAAATTAAATGTGTCTGACGTTAAAGCCTCGTTTAGACATGAGCCAAACAAAGTAACGTAAATAAAATGTTATATTATGGGTAATTGCAAGATGCTAATCGCATTTTATAGGAGTGTTCCTATCAGTGACGTCCCGTGGGGGTAGAAAGATTAAGCGTCGCTTGGGGGCGGCAAATCGAAGAGAATCACTAAATATACATAGAAAGCTACCTAAACTTAGTAATAACGGAAATATCTTTCCATTAAAAAAATCTTAAAATATTAATTAGGTACTATAAAACAGGACTTAATTTTTTGTCGGATTCGCGATGTCTAGTTTACTTCCGTTGTCCTTGGACGTTACGTTCTTGGTGAACAGCAATGACACGTGCATACCTAATTTAAAATTTATCCACATATGTTTGCTAGTCAGTTTTGGAAGTTGTCGGGTGTATTTTTAAATGTAGGTACCTATCTGAAACCATAGACTGGAAATATTGTCTATTGAAGCAGAAATGGCATTTAAGTGGTATAAATATATCTTGTTAGTAATGTATCCTACACATTTCTTAGATATTTGAGTCATGAAAGGATGATAAAAAGTACTGTGTAAAAGAAAAATATAGCGGCATTTTGGCACTGTCTAGGGACGGCATTTTGTCTTGGGATATCACTGGTCCCTATGTATTGGTTGGAAAGGAAAAGCTTCCTAAAGACTAGGATATTCTCAACCAAATACACCCCGTACCCATTCATGGTCATAATCAGGCTATCACAAAGTACCTAATTTTTGGTATAAGGAATATCCAGTTTTTAAAGCATGGAAATATCTCAGGAGCTACTAAACTGCAGTTACCCAAGACTTAAACACTCAATTATTGTGCCTTTACCGAGTAAATACACTGACTTTACATTACGCCCGCGATTGAGTTGTAACATATCCGCTTAGTAAGCCAAGGTTTTCGTATTCGAATCCCAGGTCTGACAAAGTTGATATGTTGTTTTGTTATGTGTTTAGATCCAAAGCATGGAATTTATAAGTTGATAAAGTGGCTGACACCCATTTTTCGTTAAAATCCACACCGGATTGTAAGGTATTCTAAATGTTCGAAAAGCAATATATCTATTTCTTCTTTGTGGTGACTAGCCTAGACGGCCTGATGGGCTCAATTACCAGTTAGATTAACAAGAGTACATCTTTCCATTTCGTATACGTCGTATTTCGTATATCTTCTCAATACTGTCTTACCTTTAGTTGGGGTGATAGGGTATTTCGGCCTAGTGTCTATGAGGATAAACCTTACTAGTCAGTGTTTAGAAAAGAAATCTTAATAAGAATAATAAGAAATTAAACTAGTCATTTGTTAGTAAGCACTTAATATCATGTGAGGTAACTTAAAGGTGACCTTATGTCACGTCAGGACATGTGAGCTAACTTAAAGGTGATCTTATAGCATGTGAGGTCACGTGAGGTAACTAAATATAGCCTATGTCATGTGGGGTTACGTGGGGTAACTAAATATGACCTTAAGTCATGTGAGGTCACGTGAGCGCATGTGAGCTTAATTAAAGGTGACCATTTAGGATACCAAAGCCGATCACCAATAGTAACTCAATTTGGAAAGCGCTTCAGAGAGTATTAAGAGCCATTAGTTAAAATTTGTTGTAATTAAGTACGACGCTTATAGCATAGTGCTCTATTTGCATGAGCGCGAAATCCGAATGATGCAGGTTCGATTCCTGCTGGGTGTCTTACGTTTTTCAAAACAGATTTTTTCTATTGGTTATAATATATTTTCTCAGAAGTGTTTTCAAAATTATGTGTGTTCAATAGTTAGAATGTTTCATTCTTAAATCTTGTGAACTATTCGTTGAATAAAAAAATAGATACCTAATTCAAAAGAATATTTTATGTGTTCAAACATATACTTATAAGTAAATAATTAGAAAAAGCAAATAGCGAAATAAAATGCATAAAAACAATATTTAAAGTTAGTCACACAATAATAAGTAAGTATATAAAATGGCGGCTGAAAACAAAATACGATCCTACTATTTACGAAACTACTAACACCATCAGAATCAAGATAAATATAAAATAATTACAAGATAAAAAGAACTTTTAATATACCAAGTTTTTAAATTTTCTGTTGGATTATATAAACTTGTCAATTCTATGTATTAATAAATATTTTTATACTTGATAGAAATACTGAATAACTATAGAATACTGAATTGTCATTTTGACATTTCATATTGATTTCCATAGTAACGCACGTATATATTAATAATCTAGTTGCTACGACCCCCTTAGCAACCAACAATAATAACTTTCATTACAAAACAGAATTAACTGAAAATGAATTCAATTCTGCAGGTGGCTCAAAGTATTAAAAGAATGCATTGTCGTCGTGTTCTGATATATTCTAAAAGTTTCAAATGTCCAGCTAGTCGGGAAGTTAGTTAAAAATCTTCAATAGTCCAATACAAATCTTGGACAAACAAGAAAAAAATTGTACTGGACAAACAAGAACACGAGCTAATAAAAACGTTGTAAAAAAGTAAAAATGGAGGCAACCGACTTTAAAACTAATATTCTCTATTATTGAATAATTATTGTAGTTTTCGAAATTGACATCTCTATTCTTTCACATAAAAACACGAATGGAATAAACTTATTTATATATAAATAATATGATTTTTTTATATTTTAAACTTTTTAGTTCAATACTCACGCTTTGCTCATCTCAAGGTTTTACTCATATGGTAACGCGGCTTTAGCTACGGCACGATCTTATATCATAAGATTGCGATACTTCTAGATAAGAATACAATTTTAAAATTTCTCTATGCTTTGCAGTATAGATATTGCTGATGTTTCAAATCATTTACCACTCATTGCAACTGATCTCTTCATAAATATACTTTTTATGTATTTTCTATTTTTTACTCTCTTATAAGTAATTACGACCTTTCAAGTTTTTTTTTCTTTTAATTATTTTTAATAGCTCTTTCCTTAATATTTTTTTATAACTGTAGTTAATATTTAATTTAATTTGTTTTAATAAAGCTTTTTGTGTCAGCCTGTTATTAGGACCATCAATTAATACTTATTTTACCACCTTTTTATTTAGCTCGTATTCTTGTTTGTCCAAGATTTGTATTGGACGATTGAAGATTTTTAACTAACTTCCCAACTAGCTAGTCATTTGAAACTTTTAGAATATATCAGAACACGACGACAATGCATTTTTTAATACTTTTAGCCATCTTTAAGCAGAATTGAATTCATTTTCAGTTAATTCTGTTTTGTATGGAAAGTTATTATTTTTGGTTGCTTAGGGGGTCCTAGCAACTAAATTATGACATTTCAGTATTCTATATTTATTCAGTATTTCTATCAAGTACAAAACATAGAGTTGTCAAGTTTATATTATTTAACAGAAAATTTATAAACGTGGTTTACAAAAAGTTCTTTTTATCTTGTAATTATTTATATCTCATATTGTATATACATAAATTGAAAACATCTCAATAATGAAACAACTCAAAATTCCTTATTCTAAGATAATGGCGTTTGAAATAGCAAAAATTCTCTTTTCAATCTTGCCTTCAAACAATTAATCAAACAATCAAACAAGCCTTGATTTTTTTATATAAATGTGTATATTTTTATTTAGTTCACAATGAAATTTTACAGTTTAAAAAATAATCAACCCAGACATTTCCGTTTATAATAATTGAATTAATGATTAATCTCAGAAAGGATTATTCGATTTTGATTGAAGACATTTTGGATAATTTCTTTTTATTGAATTATAAAAAAGACGTTTCTACATCGAATGGCATTATAAACTCAAAACATTGAAATTTTGAGTTGTTTCCCTATAGAAGATTTGCGCCAATGTTCTTTTTAAATCAAGCTATTGACATAACAATTACAATGAATTTAACCAGTAGTTCTTACATGTTATGCTTGTTAAAACAAAAAAAATTGAGATCTGAACTTTGGTTAGTAATTAGGGCATTTAATTAACACCCAAATCGATTTAATATACAAGAACTAATAAGCAATTTGATAAACATTTATTTTTAAATAAAGAACATCAATCGGTAACAATTTGACTTCTATCATTATAATATTCATAATCTGTGGTTGTAATTAATTATTGGCATGACGTATTTAATGAATAAATTGCATTAATTAAGTAACGATGTCAAGTTTGAATTATAAATTCATGAAAAGTATCTATACACAGCCAAAACATACACTCCTACATTTATTAATTAATAAACAATGCATTGCTTTGGTAATATTATAATTGACATGTTATTATTAGAATGATTATGAACTAAAAGTTTAATGAACGGAAGTAGATATTTCGGCCGGTAATACAAGTAATATGTTGATTATAGTTAATTCCTACCATTAAATCATTACTAACTACTATTCACATTTAAACTACAATTTAAATTAATAGGTTATTTTATATTTGTGACATGATTATGGATGGATATTATGATAGCAAATTATTAAAATAAACGTAAATTTCATCGCAAACAATAAATTGCTTACCGTTATAATCGAGAATTGAATTAATTCTCGACGAATATAGATATGTAATTTTTTAATGTATAAAAATGGAATTATGGTAACACCTATCAACAGAAATTATTACTAACGAGCTCAGACGATAATTATTATTACTCGCCACTCGAACAATACTAATCAATCGATATCAAATCTTTTATTCAAGCAGTTCAAAATAAACGTCTCAATAAACAAATCCTAATATGGCATAACAAATATTATATTCACATACCTACATAGTTAAATTAATAATATATTAAGCATACCTACTTAGATACTAGGATAAAAATCTAGGAAAAAATAAGATCGCATAAATAAATGATAGACGGATTCACATCTTATGACTAAAAGCACTCACCAGGAAAGTGAAAGACGTGAGTTCAAGTCCCACTCGGACTTACTTTGTGTCTAGATTTTTTTAATAGGTATGTATGATTTTGTACCCTTATGGAACAACCCCAAAGGTTCCGTCACCGTGTCCGATCATCCTTCATCCCGAAGTGATTCTACAAAAGTGATATTGCAGATCTCACATGGTGGGAGGCGTGAAGTAACGCGACCTTACACTTGCCCTGTCTTAAATTGATAATTTATAATATTTTCATCCATAAACTTGCCGTATATTTTAAATACTTGCTCTGATACTTAAAATACTTTCTAGTCTTATAATATATTTATCGGAATGTTATACCTAGTTTTAAACCGTAATTACGCAGTTGAAAAAACTATTAAGTAGTATATCAGATACATTTAATAATATATTTAATACTGAGGAAATAAACTAGTTTCATCAATGTTAATACGTCAAAAGCGTGAGAAAAAAGAATTAAGGAGAAGAAGTCAATCGAATGTCGAACGAGAGAAAGGAATTTGGTCGTAAAAAGCACTTTTCGCGGTACTTTTCGCTTTGGATCGCTCGTTTGCTCCGCCGAACGACAGATGGCGTCGTCAGCGATTCGCCTCCTTGATGATCTAGCAAGCCGAATAAACATTTGGAAACAACCATTGATAGGTTACTACATATTTTTTTAATGCACTTATCATTAGGACTATACAAATGCTAGTACACCTCGTTATATCGTTGTATATTGTTCGCTTTAGGCGTTAAGGCGAATTCTCTTCCTAGCAGAGGCACCCAGTGGAAAAATACGATGCAGAACTTAAACTGTATTAATAAATCCCATGGGTACTCTTAACTTAAAGCCATGTAAATTTAGTCATAGCACATTTGAATGCATGGCGACATTAGTATTGGGTAACTATTCCTGAGACATTCCCAGTCATAAAAAAATGATGTTTCACACCCAAACATTGTATCCCGTGACACGCCTGACTCAGACCGGGTGTGGTGCGGTGCGGATGTGGTTTAGTAGGGAAATTAACTTCAATGTATTAATAAATAAATATGTATCCGGAAACAGTAAAAAGTAAAGTATTTTTTATTTTAAGACAAAGTTAAACTTAAAATTAAAAAAAATAATTATAAAATGTGAATTAGTTAAAAGATCCCACTTTATAATACATATTATTTTATGATAATATTTTATATTAAAATTTAGTTTATTTAGTTTTCTATATTTTAATGTGTTTATTTTTGACTAAAGTATAGTTTTAATATTTTCTTATATTTATTTAAAAAAACATGGATTTAAAAAAAAAATATAAATGTGTATACCTAACTTCAAATCTTTTTATTTATATAAAAAAATCAAATTGCAGGCTTCGTATTTTTCCGCAGCTGCCTCTGGTAGGTAGAGACTTCGCCGTAAGCGCTCGTGCAGCGTAGGCGCGTTCGGCGGAGCGTTGAGCGGCGCGCGCAACTCAAACTAAGTCTTTTTAGAGAGTCGATTTTCTTTGACGAAAATTACGCAATCGATTCACCAAACTATAAAAATAAAATCCCTCGGAGCAATTATTTATACCAGTTAAACAATTATTATTGATTCATATTAAAATTGACGTGTTATCACTGTCATCATCAGTAATAATTAATTTTGGTTAAAGGATGTAATTTGTGGATTTTTTGTAGTGGGGGGCCTCAAAGTTGTTTACCTCTGGTCTTTTAACAGAATATTGATTGTTAGCCATTTGTGAAGAATATATTAATTGTATGCATTGATTTTCATTAGGGGTAGTCGGGTTATGTTTTGCTAATAATGGCTGTGATGTCACACTGTACGATTTTTTTAAAATTGAACATCTAGCGAAGGTTTCCTTTAAGCATACAAAGTGCTTGCTTCAACAGAAAGTTTCAAAATAATTAGCAGAATGCATATTTTACATAATCCGACATTTTTAAGTGTATGTTTAACACTCCTTGGTGACTTAATCTCTCAGGTTAAATTTCACAAGGGTTTCTTTCATAAAATAGTATCATATAAACCTATAAACCTGTCATCAAATACAAACAATTTAATATTTCATAAAATAGATAAGTATCTATGTATTGTGAACACAGTGATAATGCATTGATAAGACTCGTGAAACAATACTTTATACCGTCAGGATAATAACAGTTTCACCTAATAGGCCGGATTAAATTTTACAAATTTTAAACGTCCCACCATTTGCGTATATTACTCAAAATACAGAGAGGGCATTTTATTGTGATAGAGAAATATACTCCTTTTATCAATGGGTCTACGTTACCAATGTTTTCATATACGTTATAGGTATTTAAGTAAATATGAGAAATGGATGTCAGCCACTTGCTCAACCTATTAGGTCCATACCCTGATTCCCACACAAATTGAAAAACAATATGTGTACTTGCCAGACCCAGGATTCGAGCCTGAGACCCACGCCGTGATAGTCCAACGCTTAAGCCGCACGGCCACTGTGGGTGTTAATTTGGGTTTGGGTGTTAACAAAATCTGTTAATACAAACCTCTACTCTATGGCTCATATGATCCTGTTAGGATCGGACATGGTCGAAAAAAAAAGTAAATATTATTTTCTAGTCTATAGATGGAAAAAAATATTTAGTTAGGTTCCAGGCCTTATGCACTTTTAAAATTAAGTTTATGTAAAACCGTTTAAAATCATATTATCTGATATTGTTCCTGTAAGAATGCAAAAGGTATACTTTTTTTCTAACATACAACCACTTTGATATAAAACATTATATAATTTAGAAAAACACTAACTGAGAGAGTATATCACAACCAATAGAAAAAACTTTTTTTGAAAAAAGTAAGCCAACCGGTCGGGAATCGAATCCGGCATCTCCAACGGGTAAACGCCCCAAACTCGTCGCATTCAACCATTATGCTACGGAAGACATACTAATGACGACAATATTTAAGCTATTGGCTATTAAATACCTACCACTCAGCGCTCTTCGAAATCATGTTACTTCGGCAATCGATTTTTGTTTATTAAATCAAAGTAGGTAGTTATGTTACTATTACAACGATTACTAACCGACGTCTAAGAATTTCTCCAATATTTTTTAGGCAACTTCTTGTACTTGCTAATAATTTTTAATTAACTATTTCTTTTATTCAAACGAATAATTCACAAGATTTAAGAATATATCATTCTGATTATTGAACATTATATAATTTAGAAAAACACTAACTGAGAGAGTATATCACAACCAATAGAAAAAACTTGATCATGACGATTAATTTTTTGCCGTCTATTAAAGGTAACTGAACGTCTGAATTAATGCTAGAGAATAGACATCAATATCAACTAATTACAGAGATTGTTACGTCATAAAATATGACATTGCCATTTTGTAATAATAACGTTTTATAAAAATTCTGTGTTATAAATCTCACAGTATCCAAATAACATTAGTAATGGTTTATGTTGGTACACGCCACGTTGAGGTGATGGCTGATTTCCTTTAAGCAAGATAACAATGAAATTAATAATTATATTTAATACAAGGTTAACGATCCCTTTCATAAGTTCTCAGATGCTGCGCTATTTGATAAAACCTTTAGGCGTCATTACGGAACTCGTGGCAGGTGTAATTTTGCATTTCAAACTCTCTACACTGAAACGCTTCAAGGCAAAATATACATACACGGACTGTTATTTGAGGGTACCGCATCCTTTAGAATCTACATAATTAAGTTCAACTAAAATATGCGTGTACACCTAAATACATTTTAGTGAAGAAGACTTTGCAATAAGCGATTACCTAACGTTTAGCTCAGTTGTAATAACTACTAAGCATTTTCCATGAACATCGTGAATTAATGTGTTTAATCTATTCAAAACGAGCATAATTTATTATATCATAAGAAAAATAGATCTTAAAATATTAGGACTATACAAAAAAAGTAAATTAAGCGTAACATAATAATATTTAGGGATTGCAATACCTGTATTCTAATATTTATCAATACCAAAATACCAGTTTTAAAATCCAAAATATCGGAATTTTCGGTATTAAGAAAGCACACTCGTTTACTTTTATGAAAATGAATTATAAGTTATATGCTGCTAAAATGAAAATATATTGAGTGAACCCAACAGAGGTGAAAAAATAATAAAACGAATTTCATCAAATCTCTATATATATAAAAATCTCGTGTCACGATGTTTGTGGTCGAACTCCTCCGAAATGACTAGACCGATTTTAATGAATTTTTTTTATCTATGTTTGTTAGGTATGAGAATAGGTCAACAAGTATATTTCATATCGCTAAGTGATTAGGGTATCTCTATCCAGAAAAATTTTCTTTTATTTTTTTGACAATTTTTTTTTTGTATTTTTTTTATTATTTGGCATAAAAAAAATACCTATAACCCCAAATTTTTACCCTCCTATCCCCACCCTCCCATTTTTTATTCGTGAATTTATTATTTTTGTATGAACAAATTTAACCGTCGTTCGTATTTCAAACAGAACGAAATTATTTATGTTGTTGAATGACAGATGGCGCTACGTCCGAGAAGAATTCAAGAGAAGCGTCGCGTCATTTTGACATTTCATTCGGCATACCACAACGCAGTGCGTGAAAAATTTTGTACGATTTATTTTATTTATCTATTTTTATGTGTGTGTATTACAGTGCACAATACCATCAAGACGCAAGGGGGACAATTTGGGCCGTCGAACGAATAAAGCAACAAACATGCAAAATAGTAGAGCAGAAAGAACAGACGAACAAATCCAACAAGATAACAAAAACGTGCGTGTAAGCATGTCGCAATTGCGTGCATCTCAATCACAAGAGGCACGAGCTGAACAAAATCAACAACGACAATTGGAACGGAGCCAAGCGCGCCGGTTCGTAGTTAACACACGCAGAGCAAATGACTGACAACGCCAACAAGTACATCGAACATTTACATCCGCTTCGTTCCTTCGTCTCGCATTCGAGTACGAGCCAGATATTGAATATTCCGCTCATCCGAAAGTGCTGATTGGTGCTATGGACAAAGAATGTCCCCATTGTCACGCGCTCAAATTCAAACATGAGTCAGCCGGGATGTGTTGCGCATCAGGAAAAGTGCAACTACCAGAAATTGAGATACCACCAGAACCATTGAACGGCTTGCTCATCGGCACGGTTCCAGATTCAAACCTGATCCTGAAGTCCATTCGCACATTCAATTCATGCTTTCAAATGACTTCGTCCGGAGCAACAGAAATAGTTCACAATACTGCGGCAAATGGTCAACAATTCCATTCTACGCTCAAAATCAAAGGCCAAGTATACCACAAAGTAGGCTCATTGCTGCCAATGCCAAACGAACTACATACATTTTTACAAATCTACTTCATGGGCGCGGCGGTGAGGACATTAATCATGTGGATGCACGTTGCGGCTACAATAGCCTCAATTCGCCTAATGCCAGGCGCATCGTCGGCGAACTGGACGCCCTATTGAATGAGCACAATGAATTATTGAATATCTTCAAAGCACACATGCACGAATTGCAAAGTGACAATCACGCTATTGTCATCCATCTTGATAAAATACCAGCTGGAGAACACGTACGTCGATTCAATGCGACTGTTGTTGACGACATTGCTGGAATCATGGTTGGCGACCGCACATCGACGCGAGAAATCGTGATTCAAAGAAGAAACAATATTCTGGAGTTCATCGCTGACACACACCGTTCATACGACGCTCTCCAATATCCGCTAATTTTATGGAAGGGACAAGACGGATATTGCATAAACATTAAACAACGAGATCCTGTCACAGGTAATTCATTCATTCTGAACATCATTACTAATTTTGAATTGAGAAAATGAATGGTTGATGTTTTTTTGTTTTTATCGGCGGTCATCGTCTACAGCGCTCTATTCCTCTTTCTGTTATAGATCCCATCCTCCCCACATACTTACGATACATTCGTTATTTTTTATTTAACAACCAAGATATTCACTAGAAATAATTTATATGGCAGAACAACGTTTGCCGGGTCAGCTAGTATATTTATATAAGTAGATACCTAATTGTCGAGATGAATTATCAAAATATTATTTCGAAATAGAAAACATCCGTGACAAAAATGTTCAATTATTCTATTATTATTGATGACTGTAAGAATGTTGAATTTAAGAAGCTTTTCCTGCAGCCGGACTTATTTTCATTTGATGAACTTTTTGAGGGCTTTAGTTAAAATTATCAATATATTCAAATTATTTGTAAAAAATCACTAGTTCTACAATTATGATTAATATATATTTTTAAATGTCAACATAATTAATGTAGGTTTTTGCTATCAAATAAAATTTAATAGCTATATTTATTGATAAGCACCTACTTCTGTTTTTTTAATGTTTAAGAAATACCGGTATTCAATAAGGAATACCAAAAAACCGGTATTGATATTTTCATTCGGTATTGCAATCCCTAAATATAATATAGTCTTTTTTACGAGGAATAGTAAGGTTATCAGCCATTCGCTCTTATTAGGTCTTTTTACTGTATCAAAATTTGATACAGTCTTAGAAGGACCTAATAAGGGCGAATGAATACTAACTGAAAAAGACAACATGCATATTTCGTTTATCCACCATCGACGGCTACATATTTGTAAGAAATCAGCCGCTCCAACATTGGTAGAATTGGGTCTAAAATCGTAACTTATAATAAATATTATTGGTGTCAAATGATTTTTAGTTAAGAAAAATATCACTTTAGGTATACTGAATCTACTTAATATTAGGTATTATTAAATGTTATTTATTCTTATAAAAAAAGTTTACAAAAATTAGAACAAATTGTAGGTAGGATGTGTAATATTCAAACGTAAAGTATTGCCAAAGTATTTTTTTATAATTGATAAAAATCTACAAGAATGTAGCACTCATACCATTTAGCATTACATGGATAAGTCACTTTATTATCTATGTTTTGTTTTCAAAACAAAACAATAAAGCGAAAACGATCTTCAGCATTTCCTCAATCATAACTATTATGATTTGTTAATTGCGACAATGCCTCTTGTAATATATGGACTGCATTTTTATAAAATTAAGGACAATCCATAAATCCTCCTCATCTACCCCAAAAGTGGTGACACCGACGTGGTCATCTATCGTTAAAAGAGTATTGATCACGTCAGGAAGAAAAAAAATTGTAGGTACAGAGCACACAGCAGTGCGATTCCTTTAAAAAATCTGCACGTGTATGAAGCGATAATACACCGATAGGTGATAAAAGTGTACCTACTCCTGAACATTTTTACAGGTGGGCATACACGATAAGAAAATTCGAGAAAAAAAAATCTTTGAAGTTTTTCGACACATTTAACAATTATGTAGAATATAATAATATTATGATCCTGCATTTTTAAATAAGATAAAATAAGTACATAAGTATCAATTCAATAATGATATTGCTCACAGAATCAAACTGTCATGAAGTGACCTGCTATTGTGTCTTAAATTTAAAATGCTTAACCATGAATGTTTGCTACCAGTGTTCACGTATACGTGTGAAACATAGACTCATAATATAAGAGAAATAAAAAACTTGCAAGCAGCCCAACGTGTGCGCATGTTGAGCATAATGCAGAAAGACCACAAAATAACCCAATGGATAAGGAAGCAGAAAATAATAAATATATTTTAATGTTTGAGACTTTCACGTTTGTTTATGTTATTATCTTATTAGATTTTTGGGTTTTTACTGCGTGGTTTTTCTCCTCATTTCCTAAAAGTTTTGGGCTCGTCGCAGAGGCAATTCTCAACAGATAATGTATCGTTTAATTTTACTGTAAGTGTATAAAATATTGAGATCACCTTTTTTAAAGTGAGACGCACCTTTGGCAATCGAGACCTTAACCTAACCCAACTGTATAAACGCATCCTTAAAAATACTTGGGCTGACCGGGTGACAAAGTGTTGAAGTTTTCAATTAAATAGGAAAAGACCGAGAAGTACTGCGTAGAATAAAAACCAGATAACTACAGTACCTCGTCCATATGAGAGGACAAAGATACAGTACCCTCCAATTTGTCATCCAAGGAAAGATCAATGGTAAGCGCAGTAGAGGATGAAGCCGTAGTTCATGGTTTAAGAAGCTCAGTGATTTGTACGAAACGTGTAGCTCCACTGAACTGTTTTGGGTGACAGATGATAAGGGATGAAGGATCGCCCTGATGTAGAAGAATACTTTATTATATTGTTTTATAATAAAATAAAATTATTTACTTCACAATTTAAATGACGATTTAAATCTATACCTTTGTTGTAACATTGATAATAATGCTATATGGATATGTATATTTATAATATGTTACATATCATTCTGACAATATATCTAAAATTCGTGATTTCGATAGAAAGAATTTAAATGTTATCAATAATCAGGTAATCAAATTAAATAAAAATAAATAATTACAAGATAAAAAGAACTTTTTAAAATTAAAAACAACGTTTTTAAATTTTCTGTTGAGTCATATAAACTTGACTTGCCTAGCTTAAATGATCAAAAAAAATGTACTTGATAGAAATAATACTGAAATGTCATATTGATTTCCATAGTAACGCACGTATATATTAATATTATTAATTTAGTTGCTAGGACCCCAGACCCCTAGCAACCAATAATGGTGTCGAAATAACTTTTCATACAAAACAGAATTAACTGAAAATTAATTCAATTCTACTTATATTTATCTAATATATTATATTCTTATATACGAAAAACAAAAACTAAACGAAGACACAATAGAGCTATGGAACCACAGATACACAACATCCGTCACAGGATCAATAACGCAGAAATTTATTCTAAACATAAACTGTGCCATCACTCTTGCCAGGAACTTAAAAATATCACACAAACTCACACAGATACTAACAGGCCACGGAGCGGTGCGAGCTTATCTAAAAAGATTTAAATTGAGGGATGATGACTGTTGTCCATGTGACGGCAACACATCTCGAACTGTGTGGCATGTCATCAACGACTGCCTTATACTTGAAAGGGAGCGATGGACTCTCAGGACTCGATGTAGATAGCATAATCATGAAATTGACCTCCAAAAGCCTCACGAAGTACTAAGCAATAGAACAACTCAAGAACACTACATAAAATATTTAATCTTGGCCATAAAGAAAATTAAAGATATAAATGTAGGAACCTAATAAGCTCCACGTCAATACAACTAACCCACCCAACCACCTTGTACGAAAAAGCAAGGGCATGGTTATTAATTATTATTAAAAAAAATATATATACATATATATTCTTATATGAATATGTATCTAATATAATATATTCTAATATATCCTAGTTGCTAGGACCCCAGACCCCTAGCAACCAATAATGGTGTAGATATAACTTTTCATACAAAACAGAATTAACTGAAAATTAATTCCATTATACTTAAAGATGGATGGTGGATAGTATTAAAAAAATGCGTTGGCATCGTGTTCTAATATATTCTAAAAGTTTCAAATGTCTAGCTAGTCGGGAAGTTAGTTAAAAATCGATTGCAAGATTTGTACCGGACAAATAAGAATATGAACTAAGAAAAACGTTGTAAAATACAGTCACTTTAAAAAATTAACTAAACTATTTTTCCACTAAGCGAATTTTGGATTTTATTTAATTTCAGTTAATCGTATTTATATAACATTTTGACTAACACTTGTCAAAAATATTGAATGTCAGATACGAGGTGTCAATGTTAACAATCGATATGTTAACTCTTAATAATTAATCATCTCTAAATAACTCTAAAATTATATATTCCATAATATGATACATGTTTTCTTAGGTATATACCATATTTATTTGAGGCATGTATTTTCAAAGCGAACTCACTCCACAAGCCAAAAAACTGTTTACGGTGTAAGTTGACGTTGCATGTTATCTTTTTGTATATATAACACCGATTTTGAAGTAGATCTTTCCACTCGATTGAATGCTATTCGATTCTTCTATACAAAAAATACGTGTTAAAATTTTATCCTTTAAATTCTGGCATTCATAACTCATTTTCGCCAAGTAGTGGAATAAGTTTACTTTGAAAATACACCCCTCATTCGGAAGTACAGTATTTTACAACGTTTTTATTAGGTCATATTCTTATTTGTCCGGTACAAATCTTCCAATCGATTTTTAACTACTTTCCCGACTAGCTAGACATTTGAAACTTTTAGAATATATCAGAACACGATGCCAATGCATTACTTTTGGCCATCTTTAAGTAGAATTAAATTCATTTTCAGTTAATTCTGTTTTGTATGAAAAGTTATTTCAGAAGAAATCCGTAATCCAATACACTATTATTGGTTGCTAGGAAATTATTAATATATACGTGCGTTACTATGGAAATCAATATGAGTGTCAAAATGACATTTCAGTATTATTTCTATCAATTACAATTTTTTTTATCGTTTAAGCTAGTCAAGTCAAGTTTATATTATGATTCAACATAAAATTTAAAAACTTTGTATATAAAAAGTTCTTTTTGTCTTGTAATTATTTATAGAATAGGTATCTATTGTACGACAACATCTTCTTGGCTACGCTTCAGGTGCTGCAGTCTACTAAATATGAAGAGCTTGTTAGTTTATAATGGAATTCCGGGTAAAAATGGGCGGAACATGTTAGTTCACAGTTTTAACACGTAGCCAAAAAGATGTTGTCGTACTATACATATTATTATGAAATATGTCGCTGAGTTCCAAAACCCGCTATAACACTTTTTTGAAATAATTAAGATATATATATCGTTGGATTCGTTATTAAAATCTCTACATGAAAATTTTATCGCTTCTTTCAAAAGCCGCTACGATTAACTGTCGTCTATGAAACAAAATCAATGTGTCTATCAAATCTCGATATAACACTACTGAAATACTCAAAAACCTTTTTAGTTCAAAAAGTTTTTGTTGATTTTCTCAACATAATGAAAAAGTGTTATAGCGGGTTTTGAAACTCAGCGACACAAATAAGCTTTTTGTGTAAAATAATTCAGTTTTTCTAAAAACTGCACGTATACTGTTTGTGTTAACTAGCCCATCGATTTATAAACTAGTTGAATAAAAACAATAAAATATAAAACAAATATTATTAGCCATTCCAAAACAAAAAAAAACGATTTGAAATGTGTTATATAAACGCAGTTTAACGAGTAATTTAGAACAATAAAACGAATAAAATTGCACCTGGTTCGCAAATAAATGTGGGCAGATAGCCATATAGAATTTTCATCGATGCGAAAAAAAATATTATATATGTCGGGCTTTATGCGGCCAATAAAACCCGTATAAAGTTTACGCATTAGAGAATTATTTTAATGTCATTTGTTTTATATCTGGCAATAAAGCAGTTTTTTCGGCGGGAAATTTACGAGTGGCGCGAAAAAAATGCGCGGCTTATGGCCATTTGTTTTAATAACATTGACATTCAAAGTGAGGTAATAATGGTATCTAGTATTTTAAGCCAAAAGGGCGAAGTGATAATTTGCTATTTTAAATTAGAATGATTCGAAACAACAAAAAATGACAAAGAATGTAAAGCGCGAAACAAATTGAGGTGCACGTCGCTTACTGTCACGCTGTCACGGCGACAAACTTAGCAGTGGCGAAGGGTGACTTTTGTAAAGAGGTAGGCTGTGGAGTAACCATGCTTGTCAGATATATTTACGATATACTACTGATGAAAAGGTACACTAAATCGATGAAATTTCAAAAGCTAAATTAGTTTGATATAATTCGTTTATAAATGAGCAATTAGATTGAATTAGTTATTTTCCTAAACATTTATAAACTTAACATACCTATGCTCAAAATATATTACCTATAATCTTTGAAAATATCCGTTGTTGTGTATAATAATATGTTCCATAACAATTTATAATTTAACCCGTAAAACTAGACATTTTAAAATACTTTTATATTTAAAACACAGACTTTGATATAAATAACTGATAAATAAAAATCGCGAGATAAATTATTTTATATTTTTAACAATCAATATTTATATGTGATTGAATCCTATAGAAATTATTTTTTAAATTATCTTATTAATAATTATTTTGAATAAATGTGCCCTGGCGATGTAAGCGCAAACTAAACAACTTATGGTTCCGGAATAAAAAGCCAGACAGTGATTGTCGCCATGAGTCAATCGCCTACTATGGTGCCTTCTCCACTAAAATTTAGTCTATGGTTTCGTCATTTTGCAGAATATTTTGAACCATCACCATCTCTGTAAATTCGCTAAAGAATGACACTGATGAAGAGTGTCAACTACAATGTATTAGTAAATTGAATTATTAATTATTATTCATGCTAATTTTTATTAATTTTAACAGTTTCTACGTATGCGTACGTTAAAATACTTGTAGCATGACATCCATAAATAATATTTTTAACAGAACCCAACCTGCAGACCATAGATAATAAACATAGAAAATACATAGTGCCAACCGCTAAAAGCAGAAAAACGTGATTTTAATATGACATTCGAAAAGTGTAGGCATGTGGAATATGATAAAAACGTTCAAAACGTCATGCAGGTGTCGATGCATTGCAGTTCAACCTGAGGTGACCTCATTGTTGTTTTAGTAATTTCGGTAGATTTTGCCAATTGCTAGTGTTCGTTCAAAAGTTCAAAATGTGCTATGGGATGAGAGCATCAGTCTGATAATATTTTAAACACCAAGAACAACGACATTACACACTTTTTTCCCGTAGCGGCAGCCCGTGGCAGTAGGCGACATGCACCATGACAAGCACCTTAATTTGGTTCGCGCTTAACTCTGTTCTAACCAATGACATTATTAATGGACGACGCACTCAATACAGTAGCTAGCAAGTAAATTCGCGTATTCGCATGTATAGGTAGACGTCACGCAATTTCCATTATGCGATATCACGCATCGGGAATTTATAGCAATATGACCTTTATTGTAATGGCGTTAGAGCAGTGTTTCTAATGTCAATGTTCATTTGAGCGAACCCGTTCGAACCAAACCATTCGGCAGACCCAACAAAAAGCATCAGGAATTTATAGCAATATCACCTTTATTGTAATGGCGTTAGAACAGATTATGCCATTCGGCAGACCCGACCATAAAGTGAGTGTCATTTTCTTTTCCAGATGATTCGTCCATATTAATGTCATTAGTTTCTAACCCAGATGCTACGTTCAAAGGAATTGAATTGACAATCCAATTATTATACCGTGTGAAAGAAATCATTTATGTAAGTACATGTTACATTATCATTTTGCTTACTTTTGGCGTCTTTTTGGATGTAATTATGTTAAAAAAATCCTTGTTTGAGCCCCGCATTAGTTGAAGTACGACCCTATATTGGAGACCGTTTCGAATAGATCTCCATGGCTCTATTCAATTGATGTGTTTTATGTATACTTCCATCCCGTCGGCCTTCATAATCCAGTACGTAAAGCGCTGGATTTTCATCCCGAGACTTCGGGTTCAATTCTTAATAAGGCCTCAATATAATATAGGTTAATTGTTTGTGATTGTTTTACTTATATTACTAATTAAAATACTGTTATAACAGAATATATAGTCGAATAACAGTAGTGAACTGTTATTTGGCGTCAATTGTTAAAAAGAATGTACTATACATAACATTATTATAGTCTAAGAGTAAAATTTATCCTTATTTGGTCGCATATTTTGAGAATTCTCATATACACTGGGTATATGAGAATTCTGTCATTTTTTGTAGTATTGACATGTTCTATCTAAGAAACCGGAAGCATCATTAAATTTGCTTGATTTCTTAAGGTGCTGAACTAATCTGTCATTAGTAATGCTAATTGGGAAGGGAATAATTACTATATTCAATCAAATCCCTTCAAATATTGATGTATTCTATTTGCATGAGGATACATTTAGGTGGACGTTGTTTATTGTACATTTAAAAAGAAGTAAGTATAGGTACTTTTATGTATTATATATAGGAGTATTCTTTTTCTTTTAATTATTAATAACAATGTCCTTGTTTTTTCGTACAAGGTGGTTGTTGGCAATTTTGAACAATTAAAAACACCTAGGCTTTTAGAAAATCACATAAATATATTATGTTCTCACTGGGAATCAAACCCAGAGCTCCCGGATGGAAGGTCAGTACCTTACGCACTGCACCACGAGAGCCGCCTACGAGTATTCTTATAGCGTTTTTTTTATTGTTAACACAATATATTTTCGTTCTGTCTATGCCTTATAATTTACAATCTCTAAAATATTATGTTAATGAAATAAATTTGAATTAAAAATATTTTCGGACCCGTTCATGGCACATATTATTGGGGTAGATACGGGGTGTATACATAAGACCACATGTCTTATATTCCATAAAATTAGACAACCTTAGCCGACGATTGCTAATTATGTATAATTATAATAAACGTGCCACGCATAATATTTAAGAACTGAAGAAGGCAAATGAAGATTTAGTCAACCTCGAATAAGACTGGGGTGTTTGACAGAACTGATTGTAGAGAGATGCTGCAGGAGACCCAGACCCACACAGTTTTTATTTAATTTCTTAGCGTATTATTTTTTACTATTAAACCAAAAAAATAATACTAAAACTACATCACAAAAATAAATAACTCTGGTGATGCACTATTTGGACGCTGAATATGACAATCTAATTAATGTAACTAACTACTTTCAAAATAAACTTTACGCCATTTTGGCTCAGTGATACGCGAGTTTTTCAAAGGCAAATAAAAGCTTTTAGTAAGTGTCAATGATTTTGTGATTTTTCACAGCCGTGTCGACACGCAATCAAATTATTGTTACGTGATGAAAATAAAACCATCACATAATTATTTTAGTTTTTATAACTATACCATCATAACCTTTTTATTTCACCCTTTCACCACATTCAATATTAGTCATTTAAAAGAGTACCTAATCATACAGTCGCTTTCTTGGTCAATAATTTGTTCCACCTGTAGTGCATTTTTTAACGAAGTAGTACCAACTCGAAGTTGCATGGAAGTCAAGGCTGTATTCTGTGAGGACCAAAAATTTCGTTTGTTTAAGGAGGAGAGACATGCCAGCAGAGAACCTAGCAGAAAAATATGAAGCTTGCAATTTGAGATGTTTTTTTTGATTATTTACAATTTTAACTGTATTAATTAATAAATATGTATCTGAAAACATTAAAAAGATGTTTTATATAAGTATATAAATAAAAAAATTCAAGTTATACAAATTTATATTTTTATAAAAATCGATGTTTTTTAAAATAAAATAAAAAAAACAAAAAATAATGACAATATTACGTGACAACGTGAATATCGATAGGGTGGAGCCAGGTCATGGAGACGGCTGTGATGGGATGTCTTAATAGCGGCGTTTTCTGTGATACATATGACGCAATAGAGTTATCGAAAGATTTAAAAGAGGACCTCAAAATATCTCAAACCAGCCATACAGTTATGTACTAGTATATTAATATAGTAGTATGTTGGGAGTTAAATGGTTTTTACTTATTTTTTAATTAATCGTTGCCTCAAAAAAAATTAGTGCGCTTGATATTCACATACCTAAACTCACAATTGTGTCATAGATATAATATAATGTATACACAGATTAACACTGGTAAGTATATTATTTTGTAGAGGCCTTTTCGTATCGAATTGTCTACGCGTGAAAGTAATTTCCAAAGTACAAAACATTTTTAAGTCAGCAGTGGTAAGTGTCGTTACTTCGAGAGAAATAATGCCGTATGTGCCAAAAGGTTAAGGTATAACATTTTACGACCGACTCTGCCCTATCGTCCCCTGTTTGTTGTTATTTATAGACTGAGAGCTTCATTGAATGGACTCGAGTAGAATTTTTGGGTCACACTGTGCATTATCCCACTGTATTTTATTTGTTTTATGATATCGCAAAAAATTGTTGGCTTTTGCCGCCGAGTAATAATTTTTATTTTTCTCACTACGAAAGATTGTTCATACCTTTTAGAGTAATAAAACCTTTTTTTAAATCTAGACGGTATCTTTATGTAGTATTATTTTTATTACGGAAATAACGGAATATGAAAATTCTTCACGTTGATTTTTATATCGATTTATAAGACACGGAATTCATATAACCGTAAAAATATTAGGGATGTATTGAAAATACTCGCATATCCCTAGTTTTAAGTTTATATTGTGATGTATATTTTATATAATATTATTATTAGATAGGAATGTAAAATTATACACACATTATACACTATAATCTTAGGTCTTTGTGTTACTTTATAGTTTATGTGGACGGCAGACTGTGAAATGAGATTTCACTGCGGAAGTTTATTGTATTTATAAAAAAAAAACAAAAATTCTCACGTAAGAATATTTCTCTTCAGACAGGCTGTAAATTACTAGCCTCTCATCCGCAAGCCCCGGATTTGATTCCCTATAAGTTCACAATACATTTATGTGACTTTCTCAAGACCCGAGTATTTATATAATTGATTAACTTTAACTAGGTACTACAATATTGTGTTTCACAAAACAGAACAGTGACAAAAGAGAACAGCCAGGGGAAAAATGAAACATTAATTTTTGTGGAATCTATTTATTAATTAAATTTTAAACGAAATACAAATAGGTACTTATATATAAATATTTAATATTAAAAAAAAGAACAATTTTTAAGTGAAATCATCAAGTTATAATATATACTTTCATTTTTCTTTACAATACCGTTATTTTGAAAATAATGAATTTTTTATAATAATTATAGAGTATATAAAATTGTATAATGTACCTAATCACTGCATGTTGGCCATTCGGCGTAAATACGTCAATGTATCTGTTTGATTTTGATAATCATACACAACTATTGCAAACACAAATATTAAAATTCCGTTTTTTATCTCTGCAGAATTATTAAACTGATAATTTCGTTGTACCTAGTCACCCAATCATTTTAAACATATTATATTGATTAAGATTAGATATCATAAGCTTGCCGGCAACACCGAGTTAAGTTTATTTGAGGCTTTCTAGTGATTAGTAATGCAGAAATTAGGTATATAATTTGACTTATTATGGCGTATTGAAAATCTGTGCTATTAAAAATCTATCAACATAATATAGATAAGACAATTTCAATGATAAATTTATATTTTTCCTGAATGGTCATAGTTATATTTATCGTTGTTCTGTTTTGTCACTGTTCTGTTTTGTCATGGAATTTTTTTTTCTTAGCCTTCAGATAACAGAATTTGAGTCATTTTATATTTTAAAATGTAAGAGGGCTGTATGCTGATCGTTATAGGAATAATTATTGGAGACACCGCCGGTGTTCAAGTTATACTCTAAGTAGAGTGTGAGCATATAAAAATGGAAGAGAGAAGTATTTTTCGTCATTATTGATCACAATACTATTTCCAAAATATCTCTTTATAATCATATTTTGCCATATTACTGTCTTCAGTTATCATTGAAATGACAGGCGTTGCCAACAAATATTTCCATTCTGGAGCTATCTTGCAATAATTAAGTTGCTTTAGTCATTATGAATTCGGTCGTTTTCTTGATGTAACTTCATCTGGAAGGCACATATCATCGCGACTTCCTAAGTATTAAACTAAGATATGTACTCACTAAATACAGGTAGGTAGCCTGGGTAACTTGTAACTCTAACTGTATGTGTTGAAATTTAGCAACGCCTCTGTTGCAGGGAGACGACAGTGATTCTTTGATTTTCGGAGAGGTAATACGACGCAGTATTAAGACGATACTTCAGTGAAACGGAAAATAATTTTCAACTAGGTATATGTGCGACGAAGTTTTGGACTCGCTGGCAATCGGAGAGCGAACGTCTAGGTGTGAATACGTAAATTTTTGTTTTGTGATGACGACGCGGGCATTTAATTTTATTCTTAAATAGTGTAAAAATGACTAAAAACTTTACCTATTTACTTGAAAAAGAAAACATGTCAATGAATATATTATTATTGTTACTAATATAACAATAAACAGAATATTAAATGGACGCATGTTGGATTTATATGAACAATTATATTTCGTTCGTCTTGCGTCATTTTCACCCGCGACTCGCAATCCGCACATCGCCTATCCACGATCTTTTTAGACCATGCCTCAACTGAAGTATAGCCTTAAATGAGTGACATTCCTTAATATGTAGGTTTTGTTGTTCAAACAAGATATTAATTGACAGCGTTTCCTCAATTATAATTAGATCAATAGTGTTTATTCTGATTAATTACGACAAAATCTATTGAAATATATGTACTGCATTAATATAAATAAAAAGGCCAATCTATGAATCCTCGCTCAACGCATCGAGTCCGTGACGAGACGTACCACTATATTTACTCTGCATAGTAATCTCTTAATCATATCGATCTCAGCAGTACACCATTTACATCGCGATTATAATCTCCACGTTCATATTTATATTAAAGTATTATTTATTTTCATTCTTGCAAATACGTGAAACGACGATCTATCTTCCAAACCCTTATGTCAAATTTTCCTTAAACTCTTTATAATATCTACCCAAATCTCTGCAAAATAAAATATTTTATTTTATTTTATCGATTGCTTAAAACATTTAACCAAAAATTAAAAAATAAACACTTGAATGAATTAAAGCGCTAACTAGATTGAAACATTGTATCGTGCTAATGATTGAATATACATTAACTAGATATTAAACTAAATGTATATGTCATGACGTAACCGCAATGCGTATTCCGGTTTGTGGCTATTACACACATTGACCGCAACACGCAGATGCATAACCAAATCATTATATAATCTCTAAATATTGATAGTCATTGTTATAATCAGTTGTATCAATATTTCATCAAAGCAAAACTGTACTTCTCATCCTAGTTATATAAATTGTATTGTTATTGATTTCTTCTTCCTTGCTCAACAAACCCCATGTAGATGTTAGCCTCTTCTTTAGACCTCTATCCGGGTTGGTATAAAAACGTTCTCCTCCAGTTTTGCATGTCCAAAATATTTTATTTATTAAACTATTACTCTATTGTATAAATATTTATGTCAGTGATAACTATCTAAAAAAATGACAATATACTTATCTCTTTTTAAACAAATCTCATCGATATATGAGAGCATCGATACCGATTTCAACCAAAATCAGTTAATTGGTTAACCGCGCGTTTCTAAGCAAATATAAAAACAGATAATTTTACTCGGTTAACCGACCAAATTTTTATTACCTATATATTTTAATGAAGAAAAACATAGGCTTATTTTAAAAGCCACATCAAAATATATTTCTTACCTCTATTTAATATTGAAATATAATTTTAATTATAATTCAATGATACCTTCTTCTTCTTATTGTGCCATCCCCTAGCAGAGATCGGCCACCATCCAGGCAATCTTATCTTTGTCGTCTGCTACCTGGAACAGTTCAGTGGAGCTGCACTCGTACCAATCACGGAGGTTCTTAAGCCAAGAAATGTGGCGCCGTCCTCCCCATTGATCTTTCCTTGAATGACAAGTTGGGGAATGCCGTATTTTTGTCCTCTCATAATGTGGCCGAGGTACTGTAGTTTCCTAGTTTTGATACTACGTAGAACTTCTAGTTTTTTCCCCATTTGATTGAAAACTTCAAAATTTGTCACCCGGTCAGTCCAAGGAATTTTGAGGATGCGTCTATACAGCCACATCTAGAAAGCTTCATGTCTCCGTGACATCTCTTGGTTTTGCGTCCATACCTAATAAAAGTAATTATGTAAGTATATAATAAACCGAATATATTTTTAAATAATATTGTTGGAAGTTTTTTAACTGGTTATTTATATTCATTATACATATTTAAACATGCAATATATTATATTTATTTTAAATCTGACGATTTAAAGACAACCGCTTACTGGGTAGAATCTCCTCTCCGGTTATTTGGATGTCCTAGATATATTCCAATTGTGAGTCTAATATTTTCTAATACCCTTATTAGAAAACGTACACAATCAATAAAAAGGCGGCTCTCGTGGTGCAGTGGGTAAGGCGCTCGCCTTCCACCCGAGAGTTCCTGGGTTCGATTCCCGGTCATGACAAAAACATTTATGTGTTTTTCCCAAAGCCTGGGTGTTTGTGATTGTTCAAAATTACTAACAACCACCTTGTACGAAAAAGCAAGGATATGGTTATTAATAATTCTAAAAAAAAAAAAAAAATATTTTTTGGATACAAAGACTCCACAAAGCTGATGCAGCGGCTCACAGACAATTTATTGAGTCTGAAATACCAGAATATAGACAATACAATATGTAAACCCATAACATATCATAACGACATAATAATATAGAAGACGTATGATAATGATGGCAGGTGGTATTTACACCTGATAATACTTGTATTTGCTTGTCTTATAATAGTATATTCTTCTTCGTCCTTCATCCTGTCACGACCCAGCTCTTGCGCCTTCCGCCATTCCAAACCTGCAGCTCGCAGATCGCTTTTGTAGCACCGCTGCAGGGTGAGGGAGGGCCGGCAACGACGACGGAACCCTTGAGGCTGTGCCACAAGGGTACGAAGTATCGCACTCTTTGGTGGCATCCGGAATACATGTCCCAGCCACGTCGATCACCGAAGGGTGTTGTTTCTGCTCATAAGCTCGGGTGTTTGTAACGCGATCGTACCAATGTACTTCTAAGATTATCAAAGGTCAAAAGCGGACACCTTTGAAGCTTTGTAAGATGCCATGTCTCACAGCCATACAGGAACACAGGTAGCACGCACGCGTTGAACAAACGGCATTTGCTCCTCACAGAATACAGCTTTGACCTCCATGCGACTCCAAGTTGGCTGAATGCAGACCCCGCCATACCCATAATAGTATATATATTTTCAGCCGGGTTGATCCATTACTGGATGAAGATCTCCCCCAGCTCCGTCCACTCTTCTCGGTTTCTTGATTTTCTCTGCCACGTTCTTCCACCAAACCTGACAAGTTCGTCAATCCAGCGGGTTTTGGGGCGCCCCTGTGGCCGCTTAGTGCCCCTCGGGTACCACTGAATGACTGTATTCGTCCAGCGGTTGTCCGTTCGCCGTGCGATATGTCCGGCCCACCGCCATTTCATCAATTTGCTGACCTTTATCACATCTCTCACTCTTGTTTGCTTCCGTATCCATTGGTTTCTTCTGCGGTCCTTACGCGTTATGCCCAACATGCACTATTTCCATAATACGATGCGCAACTCTCAATTTTTGGATCTCTCGTGTGTTGAGAGATAATCGTATTTACCACTGATTAAATTTAACACTCACGATGGCCACGTAGCTTGAGCGTCGGCCTATAGCGTCGTAGATTCCAGGTTCGAATCCTGGGTCTGGCAAATACACATATAATTATTTTTTCTATTTGTGTATGAGTCACTCACAGTATGGACCTAATAGGTTGAGCAAGTGGCTGACATCCTTTTCTCGTTAAAAACAAAATCTGTTAATACAAACCTCTACTCTGTGGAGACCCATATTATGATCCTATTAGGATCGGACATGATCGAAAGAAGAAATTTAATATTCTTATTTTCATTTCAATACTACTTATTTTATAAAAGGAGCATTATTTAAATAGATTGCTTACTTTAATAATATGTAATATATTTCAAAATATTTCCTTACAATTTTTTTTTTACAGAATGAGGTGGGTTCATTTCTAGATAGCAATTATTATTTCCCGGAATCATTACGCCGCCCTATAATGGAATCAAAATAAATTAATAAACATGAAAACGAATTGCCCGATTAACCAAAAAACAGATTTACCTTTAAGGAAGGGAGAAGAATAATATTAGCGCTCCAAAAAGATGTAAAATTTTATTTTGTATGCCGAAAAAGTGTATTCGATTAGCAAATGTGATTCGCTCACATTTCCATAACTCAGAAAAACGTTATTCGGCAGTAAATTTATTCGGGGAACAAAATGAAAACATAAAAATTTCGTTGATTATAATGGAAATACCAAATTTGCTCAGACCATCTCGCATTTGTGAATTGTGATTTCACAACACTCCACCTAATTGTTATATTTAACCGTAAATAAAAATTCTTCAAAAATAAATCTGTAGCAATCACACTACTCAGCATTACGTGGGTGACATACTATAATAATTGTATGTTTTGTTGTCAAAACAAAACAATATAACAAAAACGATCGTCAGCATTTTCCTCAATCATAACTTTATCAGTAGGATCTGTTATGACTTGTTAAGATGGTACTTCAGTGAAACGGCAAATCATTTTCAACTATAGGTCCGACAAAATTTCTGACTGGCTGGCAATTGGAGAGCGGTAGTCGAGCTGTGAACACGTCTATTTATTTTGTGATGGCGACGGGGGAATTAATTCTTAAATCGTGTTAAGATCATTAAACGTTTCCCATTTACTTGAAAAAGAAAACATGTCAATGAATATATTATTATTATTAGTAATAGAACAATAAACATAACATTAAATGGACGCATGTTGACTTTTTATGACAAATTATATTTTGTTCTGCACGCATCATTTGCACAATCTTTGCATCGCGTAGTCACGATCGTTTTAGACCGTGCCCTAGCTAAATTATAGCCTTAATTAGAAGTTATAAGGACGCTCCGGTCCTTTGCTGAATTATCAAGTTAAAAGATTCATGTTAAACCTTAGCGATATAATATAATTTAACACCATGTTATTTGCCGTGTAATGACAAACAAGCTGATTTGCGCCATAATATAAACTATATAAAACACCAACTCGTGTATTATTCAACTCGGCCCGAACATTTGTCACACATACGAGCAACATATCGGACATCAAACTAATATCGGATGTAGTTGGATCAAAGTAAGTAACGACAACATCCATTACGTATAATGGACTGCATTTGTATAAATAAGAAGGATAATTCATGAATCCTTACTAACTCATCGAGTCCGTCACTCGATCTAGTCAACCATTGCTCCACTCGAATTAAGTCTCTCAGTTTATTAATATAATCAATCACTCGATCACATAAATCTCACCAGCAAATCCGTATCCACGATTATAGCCTCGCCCTGTCATCTTTATTACTGTTTTCATTGTATTTTTGTAAAAACAAATAAATTCCCTTCTCGAAACTTACAAGCAACCACGACTTTATTTTCTTCACCCTCATCTACCGCCAAAAATCTATAACATAATTAAGTGAATGAGAAAAAAAGACATGCTTAAATAATCACCAATTTTAATGAAAGCGTAAAGAAATTTGAATCTTATGTGTAAATTTTAATAATTCAGCGGTGTTAATATGACTTGTTCTCTTTTTTATTTAGGCTTTTCATATGAATTACGGAAAATTTGGCATATTATAATATAATCATTTCAAGATATTCACATTTTGGTATTTGATTATAGACGCATTCTCAAAATTCCTTAGACTGACCGAGTGACAATAATATTAACGTTCTCAATAAAATGGGAAAAGACATGAGATGTTCTAGGATGAGATTTAAACAAAACCTTCGAAGTCTCTGCTGATGCTTATTTATTTGTACATTTATAATATTAATAACCATGACAATAAGAAAAACACATATTATACATAGTGAGTAGGTAGGTACATAATAATATTATTACATGTTAGCTTCAACTATGTGGTATTATAAGTTATATTCTCTAAAAAACACCTGAATACACAATAACACTTTGATGTTTGGCTGAGTTATAAAAGATTCAAGATTTAGTAAATATACTTACGATTATTGTTAATTCTACCGTACAGAGAAGTGATAAAAGGAGGACAATATTCTCGAAAACATTTAAATAAGATATCTTTATGTTAAAAGCATAATATTTTTTAAAATAGGTGCCCACAAAGTGATCTCTAACTCTCAAATTTTCCACTTTTAGGTCACAATAATGATGTACTGCTTTAGTCCTCGCATTTTAATTATTATACTATAATAAGAAATGAGTATAACAATGGAGATAGGGTAGCTTTGGAATCAGACTATTCAGTTTGTTTGTTGGTAAACATTTTCTAGAAGTCGAACGTGCTTCAGATGTGAATCTTAACTGGACCTTTTTACTGAATACGTGATATTCTCAATCATAATGCTAGACACTAGCAGATTTTTTAGTGCATTGGATATTATATAGTTTTTACGATGTTAACTTAGGTTTTATTTATTTGTGTTTTTTTTAACAAAAATTCAGTTCGTTAATAATCATAAAACAACAGTTATATTAAGTGTTTAAGATAAGTAAAATATTTTACTATTTATAATAATAGATTAAAAATAAAAAATAAATAATCACAATATTTTTTACTCACATTTTATTTATTCAAATGTTATTATTAACACGTTAGGTATACCTTAAGCGTTAAATTGCCTCCCTCAACCCTCTTGCGAGATCTACTAACACTATACCCAAGATAGTGACTACATTCTTTCTTTGAATTTAAATAATATTCTGATGCCTTCGATACTCGCCCTAACGGTACTCACAAATTTTTTCCCGCAAAACGACCCACAATTTTAACCTTATCACTGCCAGCCAATTTTTACTATGTGGATACTTGTAGGCCAGCTATTTTCGGAATAAAATAAATCCTTTAAAAAATATGAAATAGGAGCGGAATGATAAATATTTGTGAACACTTAGCAACACAACATGTTAATCATGTTTATCGTGAATATTTTCACACTAAAATGATTAATATTGTCCAGAAAATATACACAGAATGTTTATTCAGAAGTTATGACGTTTACAAGAACCCGCGAATATATTCGTCCGTGGCCTGACGCGACATACATGCTTTGGCGAGTTGATTCGTCTGTGGCATGGATCAGGTTAAATGGGTTCCAATATTGATAGCATCCTCGACTATCTCAATGAACGATAGAGCTTTGGTTGGTTATACCAACTTTTATAGATTGTTTTTCATAATACACATCTGTGTCTAAAACAAAAGCCCATTTCCGTTATGGAGGGCGTAATATATAATTTTAAAAGTCATCAAGGTAGCATAGATATATTTTTTAATGATGAAAACTGATGAAATGCTTAAAAAATAAAAATACATGTATCGGATAACCACAATTTTGAAATGTGTGTAATAATATATTATATTTGTTCCTTAATAATATAAGTAAACGAATTTTCCCCAGGCAGCTTTTTATTGTACGTGGAACAACTTTCTAAGTATAGAATATAATTATATTTTTTTCATTTAGACGATTTACGATTACAAAAGAATAAACATGATTTAAGAAAAATGTTTGAAGGATATTCAACAGTTTTTCCCGTCAATGGCCTCGTTTCTAACTTTGTCAGGCATATTTATTTGTCAACCAAAAGTTACCAACACTGTCGAGGGTACATAAAATGTCATTTGCGGGTGCAGTGGCACCCTTAGATGCTGCGTTTCCAATCCTTCGGTAAATGGAATCATCCGTAGTTTTTATACTAAACTTTCTATATTAAATATAATATTAACTTTTTTGGGATATATTGTATTACATGATATTTAAGGCTTCTTGCCTATTTACTGTGTAAAAAGAGTCTTTAAATTGTTTCAAACGAATATTAATTATTAAAAATTTAATATATTTTATATAATATTTAATTTGTTTATATTTTAATAGATACTGATGAGCATTAAAAGTCCTCGTATATGACAATGACCTATCTATAATCTGTTAATCATTGTTACATTTTAAATAAATATTACTTAATCTCGGTACGCGAAATGGAAATGTTTACTAAATTTTATGTGTATTTTATAAAAACAAGAGTGTTAGATTTCCTAATATATTATGGCCTATCTAGCTCAGACAGTCAACATATTTTTTTTCACGAGACGGAGCAATAATTTTACCAATTTCACGAACCGGAACGGCGCTCCGGTCCATTTCGAACCCTGCTTAATCTTGTTTTAAAAATAATGAATTAATTCTTTATAAGACAACAAAGTTTCATGATAATATGGTAGACCTGTTTGAAGATAATATGTAGAGAGAAATACCTATATTTATTTTCTATTTTGAGTATACCTAGATTTTATTTTGTATAATTAATAAAGAAAATTCACATTTTATAGCATGATTTACGTTTTTTAACTGTTTTTGTTTTTTATTTTTATATGGTGTTACTATGTTCCTACTATGAATGAAACAACTCGGCGCTGCCTACCTAAATGTCAGGATAACTGGATGCCGAGAAAACTAGACGGAAAAATATCTGGGCGCAGCACAGATGAATGAAATATTATGGGAAGACACATCATTTCGTTTTGAAAGCAGATAAGGAAGTCTAATACAAAATATATACATATAATAGTAAAGTAATATTTTTGTTGTTATAAAAGCTCATGGTAATGATAAGCTTTCACGTTTAAATTTTGCACGGAACTGAGTATATTTTGCAACGATCATAAATCTCGCTTTATGTATTTTTAAATGAATTTTATTCATCTGTGCAGCATTCAGGCATCTATTTGGCATTGTCCAGTTGGCGTCGCCGATTTGTCCTAGACTCTTAAGGCTATACCTACATCAGCTTAGGCATGGTCTAAAAAGATTGTAACTATAAGACTCACGGATTGTGCTAATGACGCGAGCCGAACGGAACATAATTTGTCATAAAAATTCAACATGCGTCCATTTAGTATTATGTTTATTGTTAATAATAATATATTCATTGACATGTTAGCTTTTTCGAGTACAGGTATAACGTTTTTTAGCCATCTTTACTAAATATAAGAATATATTCTTACGACGCCATCACAAAAAAAATCGACGTGCTCCCACTTCGAATGCCGCTCGGCGATTGGCGATGATTCGAAATTTCGTCCCAACTATTGTTGAAAATTATTTGCTGTTTCAGTTAAGTACCGTCCTTATTGAATAAGTAATGACGAACAATGTTATTCCAGTAATCATAATGAAAAAAGCGATAAATGTTTCAGAAAGAAATACACTGAAATTGAACTTTCATAAAAGCGTCCAAACTTTGTATTGGTCAATAAACCGGCGTCACAAATCAGAAGAGTATAAAATATATATGCCGACCGGTGCCAAGTTTTAAGATGTAGTGGGGTAGGTGCATGGAATCGAATTCGTTTGCTGCCAAGAGAGGGTCATATACCGAGCCCAGTCAAAAGCCCCACCCCCTCGCTCTTTCAAGTCAACCGTTTCAAATATCCTCCACCAAATGGAAATGGGGGGTTAAGGGGCGAGTGTTTTATTGGGTGACGAGGTCTGCAGAGAATAAATTTTCGCATCGACGATGCCGTGCTTAGGGTTGCCATTTGAATATTTGTATCATTTCAATTGTTTGAATACAACTTAACACTTTTTACTATGTAAGGCACGGCCCCCACGCTGACAGGGCTCTAGCCTAGGGGCCTGAGATCAAGGGGAGCCCGGCGTGGCGGGTAGACCAAATAGCTGAGATTAACATAAATCACAAATTTTCACTAATATGAAAACTACTACTTAAAACGGTAAAATCGGTATTCCAGTATTTATCAATACCGAAATATCGGTTTTAAAAATCCAAAATACTGGAGTTTTTGGTATTAAGAAAGCACACTCGTTTGCGTTTTTGAAAATGAATTATAAGTTATGTGCTGCTAAAATGCAAATATATTGAGTGAATCCAACAGAGTTGAAAAAATAATAAAACAAATTTCATCAAATATATTTATATTGGTAATTCTCACGATAAATTTTATCATAATAATATTTCGAAATAGAAAACATCCGTCACAAAAAAGTTCAATTATTCTATAATTATTGATGACTGTACAAGTGTTAAATTTAAGAAGCTTTTCCTGCAGCCGGACTTATTTGCACTTTTACACGGACTATAGGCTTTTGTTTAAATTATCAATATATTCAAATTATTTGTAAAAAATCACTTGTTCTAAAATTATGATCAATACATATTTTTAAATGTCAACATAATAAATGTAGGTATCTAGGTTTTTACTATAAAATAATATTTTTAAAAAATTTTAATAGCTATATTTTTATTGATAACCATCTACTAACGTTTTTTTAATGTTTAAGAAATACCGGCATTAATACCGGTATTCAATAAGAAAAACCGAAAAATTGGTATTGACATTTTCATTCGGTATTGCAATCCCTAGCTGCGATATAATTTTTGATTATTGTGTATCGATACTCGACAACTCCACAATTCAAGATGATGCATTCGTCAGTCGACCTCGAGGTAGATACATGCAGTTACATCTATACAGCGGACGCGCCTAGGCTTGATAAAGCTAAACCGTCACTAATTGTCACTTGTGAATTGATCGTAAACCGCTGTGCATACAGGGTGATTCGTCCATCGAGTGCCCTTTCGACCTCTCTATCGCAGTAACCTCTATACAGCGGATGCGCCTATGCTTGTTAAATCTAAGTCATCGTTAACTACAGAGTGATTCGTCCAGAAAGTATCCGTTCGACTTTGTCGCACTAAGTCTGATACGGTTTGAGCAAACGTCACATCTATAATCCATCTTGAACTTAACATCATCATTTATCCCAAAACCCAAGTGAAACCGTGAGAGTGACATTACGAACCGCCCGTTTACCAGCGCGCTCTAGCCCTCTCATTATAAAAGGTTAGTGTCTGGCATCCTGTTTAAACCCTCCCTCTAGATCCGTAATCCACCAGCATCTTCAAAGTACAGTCCACTACAAAAAGCGCAAACAATAATAATCAAAATCTAGCGTTAATAATAGCGGATAAAAATGACAATAATGACGTGTACAAGTAGTACTCAGTAGTCATGATGAATCTAAATAGTTTCTTGAAACAAATCTAAATCCTTGTAATACTCAGAGAAAATAATAATTGGCTCTTTTGTTTAAAAAGTTTAATGGCAAATAATAAAAGTTTTATCATGATACCTTCCACTCTTTGAAACATAAGGAGGGAAACCGTTTATTCACTATTTTATGATAAAAACATGTAAGTATAATCAAAATAAAATGTTTTTAGTCTAGAATTAACATAATATTACCAAATTTTAAATACAATATTATAATAAAATCACATATTATTCTAATGAATAATATCTTCTGCTTGGGATAAAAAAACAAAGCTTGGAAAAACAACTAGTTCCCATCAGACATATTGCTAACCTTGAGAATACGTGTAGGTAGGCAACCCTGTTTGAAACCGTTGTTTGCTCATGCGAATCGTTTGAAAATTCACATAAAAAACTGAAAAAAACATGTGTTTTTTATATAATAACTAACGGGAAATTTTTTCTGGTTCGTAGTATAATATTAAATTTATACACAAGGTCGGTCATGGTCAGTTCATTGTTACGTCAAGTGAACTAAATTTGTTATTTTAACTGTTTCTTCTTGGTAGAAATTCAATATTATAATATAAAAGCAAACATGACAATGTTAATAAGAATTGTACTTAAAAACATATATTATTTATTCAGTAAAATAAAGTTGAATATAAATATATACCTAATGATATTTCAATGTTCAATAGAAAAGTATTATGTACATAGAGTTTAAAGGAAGGGTGTTTTATAATGATATACATTTTTAGATATTCGGTTTAGTGTTAGGTTCCAGAGGGAAAATCAATTGAGATCCGTTTACAGATTTCGGTTCCACCAAAGTTGAAAATCGAAACCCTGGTTCCAGAGTTCGGTTCTGGTTCCTTATAAATGTGTTATAACATTATTAATACCTAACTATTTTTATATAAAATCTCAAACGGTAGATGTCATTACATTTTTTTTCAATATATCCTTACTAGATGCAACATTTAGTTACCACACTTTAAAAGTATTTAACTGTTATCATCATATCAATCCCACTATGGCCGCGCGGCGGTCGCAGATTCAAATCCTAAGTCTGAGAAGTACACATATTTTTTTTCAATTTGTGTATGAGTCCAGAGTATGGACCTAATAGGTTGAGCAAGTCGCTGACATCCATTTCTCATTCCCTATTAGGATCGGACATGGTCGGTATGGAATGATCATTTATGGTACTACAACCCTTGGTGGGTCCTTCAAAAACTTCCTCCATCCTAAACGAACCAGTGCCAATACCCTCAAGTTGCTTTGACCGAGCATTTAATACTGTGGCGCAGTCTAGCCGTCTCAAATTCGGCTGTCCAGGTCTTATATAATTGCCATCAGGGGTTGCGTACATAGCCTGTCTTGTTAATATATCCTTCGGTAGTCTATACACGTGGCCGATCCAATTCCTCTGCAATTTCATATACCACGTAATCTTTTCATCCTATAAAGTGTGTAGGTACAGCTCTTTATTATACCTTGACTTCCAAATGCCACTTTATTGTACATTTCCAAATATTCTTCTCAAAACTCTCCTCTCAAAATATCTATATTTCTTTCTGGTGGTCTGACTTAGAATTTTTAGTTACATATTATTTTTTTTAGCTTTTTCTGATATAATATGAAGCATCTGGCTTCAAAAATTCCAAAGTCCAAAAATCAATAAACTCTCTGTTGGCATATAATATGATCCCCATTAAGCGTCGGCCTATAATGTCGTGGGTCTCAGGTTTGAATCCTGGGTCTGACAAGCACACAGATTGTTTTTCAATTTATGTATGAGTGACTCCACCAGGCTGTTTATAGCTTATAGACAAATAATTGAGTCTGAAACACCAGAACAAACGTAAAACGGTGAGAGAAAAAATACATGTATACGTACGAAAGAGAGAAAGATAGGGAGACGACGTAAGTCACATCCAAAATTTGACAGATGCCATCTCATATTTTCCTCGAAATATGGTTTTTTTACAGTTTTTACAGGCCGCGTGGCTTAAGCGTCGGCCTATAGCATCGTGGGTTCCAGGTTCGAATCCTGGGTCTGGCAAATACACATTTTATTATTTGTTCATTTTATTGTTTGTTTGAGCAAGTGGCTGACATCCATTTCTCGTAAAAATAAAACCTGTTGATAAAATCGGTGGAGGCCCATAATTATGATCCTATTATTACATGGTTGAAAGAAGAAACGAAGAAGAATAATATATCGTCTCTGTTCTGACAGAACACACTAACTGGAGAATACCAGTTTTGAGTAATTTGACTTTGAAGTTGTTAAAATGTTTGAAATGGTCTATCATGTGAGTTTATAAAAAGGATGACCTTAAATTAAAGACTGTTTATTTATTAAGAAGGTTTTCAGACGGTAAATTTTAATATAAGGAACATTTTGGTATAACTAACTCAATATGCAATTTTTTCGAATTAGTGTCTTCTGCCAGAACAGTGAAGATATGGAATGTTACATTCTCAAAACCTTGTGAATTATTCATTGAATAAAAGAAAAGGTTTATTACTTATTAAAACTTTCAAAATAGTTTTTGAAAATATGTGTCTCAATAACATATTTTGGATAACTAATTTACTTTGTTTACATGTTAAACATAATCTCAAATATACAGTGATAGTGGGAATAATAGTAATGAATTCAAACTTTTTCGCAAAAACAAACTCAAATTAAAATTTAAAACATTCAGCAACTGCTATTTTCTCGTTGTTGTATGTCCATTAAAGTTGATTGCTTCCTTAGAATTTAGAATTGCAATCGTTGTAGACCGGAAAACGTACTGAAATCTACTTTTGTTAACTTAAAAGAAGTTTTTAAGTGTCTATGTCTTGAACTTAGTCTCAGACTCTAAGATACTGTTTAAAATAGTGTGAATTTATATTAAACTTTTAACTTACATCCACAGATTAATATAAATAAACTTACATAACATATTATTTTATATATTCATGAAATAAACCACAAGGAAACAAAATTATTAACAGTATCAAAAATAGTCACACCTAACACCAACACAAGTTTTGTTATTAACTCCAAACCAATTGAACGTGTGACCCACTAGACATATTTAGGAATATGGGTAGATGGGAAATATGACCAGTTTCATGAAATAAAAATAAGAATTTATACAGCAAAGAGTCCCTTTATCAAAATGAGACGCCTACTTAGCCATCTATACCTTAACCCAGGTTTAACATTGCATAATATGGTTCGTTATTATGTCTTTTCACTGCCAGCGAATTATTTTACAACGTTTTTATTAGGTCGTAGTCTTGTTTGTCCGGTGGTAGTTTATCCAGTACAAATCTTGCAATCAATTTTTAACTAACTTCCCGACTAGCTAGACATTTGAAACTTTTAGAATATATCAGAACACGATGCCAATGCATTCTTTTAATGCTTTTAGCCATCTTTAAGTAGAATTGAATTCATTTTCAGTTAATTCTGTAATTCTGTTTTGTGTGAAAAGTTATTTCTGAAGAAATCCGTAAAAAGTAAAACACTATTATTGGTTGCTAGGAGTCTGGGGTCCTAGCAACTAAATTATTAATATATACGTGCGTTACTATGGAAATCAATATGACATGTCAAAATGACATTTCAGTATTATTTCTATGAAGTACAAAATTTTTTGATCGTTTAAGCTAGTCTAGTCAAGTTTATATGATTCAACAGAAAATTTAAAAACATTGTATATAAAAAGTTCTTTTTATCTTGTAATTATTTACTAAGTGAATAAAATAATTTTCTTAAAAAATATGAAATAAGAACGGAATGATAAACATTTCAAAAAAATTACCAAATCAACATGTTTCTCGAGTTTATCGTGAATATTTTTACAATAAAATGATAAATATTGTTTATAAAAGGAACAATAAAAAAGTTATTTAAATTTCAT
Source organism: Rhyacophila brunnea (assembly GCF_057557595.1). Lineage (NCBI taxonomy): Eukaryota > Metazoa > Arthropoda > Insecta > Trichoptera > Rhyacophilidae > Rhyacophila > Rhyacophila brunnea. The sequence continues at coordinate 33,051,628 of NW_028232806.1, read as the reverse complement.
TATTATGGAGTTCTAGCACGTAAATGCTAGTATAATAATTAATACATTGATTTCTGATTTCACTTTATTTAAGACTATATTATATAATGAAAATATTAGAAACATATTATTATTCTAATGGATTTAAGTTTTGTACTATTCCATTTGAGTCGTTTTTTGCGAACCGGGTTTCACCTTTCGGTATCTTCAGGGATATGGGTACTCACTAACAATGAATAAAGTTAATTCTAATAAATAAAATTGGAAAAAATTTTCTCATCTACCTATGAGGTCAAGGCTCACATTAAACAATATAACAAACAAATAATTATGAAGAGTTAAAGTGTTTGTAAAAAACCCTACCTAATTATTAATAATTCATTAAATAGGCATACCAATCGTCAAAACCCTTCAAATTGATCATTTAATTTAATAACCCAATCGTTACGCGTAAATCGTTATTACTTGGTAACGTATTGTAAATTTAATGGAGTGTACTAATAAGAAATAACAATAATATAAGTACCTACTAATAATAAATAACAATAGGTAATAATCCATAATTGAAGCCTCTCCCTCAATAATGATATATGTTACATTTTGGCAGTTTCGAACTATGATGTACATTACATTGCCTCTGTTTTGCATATTTATCTTTTTGATCTAGCAACATTAAGTCACTTGTTTTTGATCCGTTGTGTTAGCCTCCATACAATAATGATCTATGCACTAGCTGTCAAAATGGAGGGTGACACAAGAGTTTTTGTTAACCCTGCGAATGCAAAAAGACTTCACAGAGAAAAATTCACACGAAAAATTGAAATAAAAATAAATTATAAAAGAATTCATGAGAGGCCTTTTAAATATAAATAATTTCTTTTCAACAAAACTGTTTTATTTGATGACCTCAAAATGCTCAAATGTAACATAGATCATTTTTGAGGGGCAGGCTTCAATTAATAAGAATGTATGGCTTTAAAAAAGTTATATTAACTAAACAAATATACTTAAAAGTAATGTTTTTTTTAAATACTTTTACAACCAACAAAAAAAAACCCACACTACCCAAATACACAAATATATATACACATAATATATAAATAATACATTTAGAATAGTTTAAATTCAAATTCCATAAAGTACCCTCGGTCGATAAAATTAATATCATATTATTATTCTTTCTTAATATTTAAATACTTTTTATAAAGGATTATACTATTGTGGTGTTCGATGTGTGTGGGTTATCACTTTGGGAGTCGTCGATGTGTCGTAGGTTATGGTGTTGAGGATGATGATGAAGAAGTCGACGATGTGTGCAGGAGCGAATTTTATTAGGCGTAACGGTTGGTATGTTACAGCGGTTATGTTACAATACTAAACTTATGATAGGTACGGATCCGAGGTCCGCATCTCGGTACAATCAGATGTTGGGTGAAATGATACCTATAGAGACTGCGATGGTAACAGACTGGAAACGTATATTCGAATGACATTTTGATAAATCATTATTCGTAATTTATACAGTCAAGAGTAATACCTAAATATTATAGTCCAGTTCATAATTATATTGAACTAGTCAGCGGTTTAAATACGAGTAGCTGTGAATTTTATTTATTATTACAGTTATAATATAATATGATACTATGAGAATAGATATTAGACTAATTTTCCATTGCGATACCGTATTTAATATCGCCTATCAATCTGCTGACACAGATAATAAGTTGTTTACTGGAATATGAGTTGCTGGGAATTTATTATTGCGGTCGAATAATTTAATACATTAAAAATAGATATTTGATCAATTATACTGACAGCTACAGTATTATTTTGCAGTTAACCAGCAAAAATGCAGTTGATATTAGTTAAAACTCATTAGAACTAAAGTGAAACCTAGAAAAATATTTTCTTTGTTTAAAAAAACTTGTATAAATAATAGTCGACTGACTTTATGCATTTAACAAAAGTTTTCCATAATCTCAGCTTTCCTCGAAAGCCGAGCTCGTCTCAAGTCGTCATAACAAGGATATATTTCTGAAGCTAACTACGGGCTAAATCCTGCAGCATACTTCTTCATAGAGTGAGTTGTACCCCATAAACTGTTTATTATGAAAACAGCTTTCGCCAAAGTGAAAGCATTTCGACTTCCACAATGGCAGCTTTTAGACTCTTCCGAGCAAACAAATAGCAAAAGTAATATTTATACAGTTTGGGAATATCATCAAGGGAATTCGCTCTGACAAAATTATATGACGTCTTTTATTGTTACTCTGAAGTATGTAAGTATGTGAATTATTGACGTAAAAAGGCTGAGGAACCTTTTTTGTTATATAAGAAGCATATATTCACATCTACTTATAATATATTTTTGACTGGTAACAATACTATGCAAGTCTTCAAATTGTTTTTATATTACAAATATTGTAACTTTACAATCTTTTTATTGAACAATTTGACATAAAATACTTTCAAAAAACTGATAAAACCATGAATATTAACAAAAACAAACAAAGCTATATGCTACTGTCCGACAAGAAGATCTAGGAAGTCGCTGGAGTCGAAGTGCAATTAAATAAATAGGAGGGGTTTGTTAGTTCACATTTTTAACATGTTGACAAGAAGATCTTGTTCGACAGTAAATCTAATAATGAAGAATAACAATATTATCAAACGAATTAAAATGCATCTCTTGTCTTTTCAAATTGTAAATTATAGCCCTAATGAAAGAATCGAACAGAGGCTAGACACATTTGAAATATGTGTGGATTCTGAGAGTCTCATGAATAACCAAAAAAAAAAACTATCGATTTTATAATCAGCGAAATCTGGATGCAAGACAGAATCCACGGATTCTCTTTGCCAAATTCAAAAATAATAAATAATATTGCTGCAAAAAAGGTCGAAGGTCAAGGAAGACAAGAAAAAGCTTCCTCTACATCTAAATGGATGGATCAAATTGAGAGTATCACGGGTATTTTACTGTCATAGGCCATCTGAATAAGGATGGAGCCAGGCCAAAGAGACGGCTGACAGATGCCCAACTCATCCTGGTTATGTTATGAGGTATTGAAAAAAATAACATAGTCACAAAAATTGTCTAAAAAAATGTTTTATTCTAGAAAAAAAATCTACTAGTTTAGTAGTATGGATATGCAACAAACCTTTTTGATAATCAATTTAGATGTCAGTAAACAGCAAGTTGGAGATGTCCTCGTGCAAATTAAGGGTAGGCGTACAAAAATGGCGGAACATATTGTACAATACTTTGGTTGCCATTTACACGATGACTGAAGCGCAGAGCATGTGATCAAGATCAGGATTGAGATGGCAAGAAGCATTTTTGAAAAAATAAAACATGTATTCTGCAATCGAAGTATAAGTATAGGCACTTGGTGTAGGATGAATAGATGCTACCTTATATCAGTTTTATTCTACTAAGTCAAAGCTTAGATTATAAAAGAAACAAAAAATATAAAGCTTGGAAGCTTTCAAGTCTCAGCGTATCATAACCACGTTTTATGCTGAGATGATAGAGATAAAAAACTTTTACTTAATGTCAAGCGCAGAAAAGCTACAAACTTCGACCATAGAAGTAGTAGAAAAGTAAGATCATAATGCAGGAGAAGGCAGAGAGCAGAAGAAACGTAGATAGAAGAAGATTCTCTTGGGTAAGCAATCTTCGTAAGTGGCTCTATGTCAGACATTGGGAATCTGATATGACTTCCTCAGGATGAGGAAATATTGTACTGCAAGTTGGTAACGAACGTTATATTATACAACCTCCTAAGATTCAGAGCAGGTTTATACCTAACAAAATTGAAAAGTTTATAAGGGTTAATAAAAAATAACTATGTAATATGATGGAATACCTACAGAATTATCCTAACTTGATAAACACAAATGTGAGGCATCAGGCGGTCATAGGACTACGTTAAAGTTCCCACCACCACCCGTCACATATGCACAGCTGTGGATATGCACGGCCGCGTTCTATGAAGCTTTAAACGTGAAAGAAGTGATTTTAAGTGTTCATTCCGTCCCGAGACGGAGTCGCACGGGACTGATGCTGCAATCATGAACCGTAGTACTTAAAGAATAAAGTTAAGAAAGGAATTTTTATTTTCTTTTTTTTTTGGACTGGCTCTGCTGTCCGCTGACGTTAAGCGTTTTGTGTACCCACATATTGAGTGTCACGAATTGAAATAGATGAGTCTACAGAAGAGTCGGGACTATTCCGCTCCCCATACGATGCTGCAAATTTCTCGAATGCCGCAAAGTTGGCCTCGGTTGCTATCAGATCTCCATGACCAATTGGGCCTGTGTGAGGACGCACCCTAGCAAACAGCTCCGCTCGTTCGACTCCCATAAGAGAGCAATCCCAGAGGATGTGTTCAATATCTTTGTAGTCGACTATAATAGATATCATACACAAGAGGTCAATAAACTAATTAAAATGATATCTCCAAAAATATAATATAAAACGGACACGCACCTCGCGCCCTTCCTTCGTCTTTTATTTTTAAATCTTTGTACGCGTATATCTTGTCCGCTGAATATGTACTCGCATTTCCGTTGAATATAATTTCATGATGTAACTTTCACGAAAGCTTATTGTTTCCCGATCATCTTCTCGCAATCAAGTCTAAATACATCCTTGACGGTAAATCACCTGATAATTACCTTCAAGACGACGGTCTTTAAACGTAACAGCTGTCAATAAATAGGTACTACTCAGGAGTTGCTAAGAAGTCCAGTCTTTGGTAAGGAGATGAAGGAAGGATAACATCATCAAATCACATCAGGTTCTTGTCAACCTTACTCCCTGAGGGACATAACAGTTCGATAGAAAACGGCACCAAAAGATGAAGACTGTTTTAAATTACTGATTCAATGATGTTGTGTAATATTTTATTACGATATAATTATTAAAATAAAAAAGAAACCATATTAAGATAAAATACAACACCAATTAATTACCTTTTAATTAGATTATGTAAAGTTACCCTACTGATCACGTTGTTCATAGAATATGCCCCTAAATTAATAATTTTACCTGCCTTATTTCCCAAACAGGTGTAATAATTCAATTTGCTTTTGACCAGGCGTTAAACGGCTTTAATAAGGCTAATTTAATGCAAGCCGGTTTAATTGGAAAAGCTGTGATACAAACGTGCTACGGAGTGTCCGGAAATGCTTCGCAAATTCCATCCGGCCGTGTTTCAAAGTCCACTTTAGTTCCACGGTAATTTCAGGATGTGCCACGGATAAGTGGCAACCGTTTTGCACTGGAAAGCCGGCGGTTCAAAGCAATACGTGACCGCAACGTAATATTGTAAAGACGACTTCAGCGAGTGTGCAATTTATTCTATTCCTATACAAGTTTTCTTTTTACACCAAGCAAATTGGGTATTGCGATGTCTTGTTTGAAATACGTGGACAGGTGTCCAAATTTTAAATGATTATTTTGCGATCGTTATATGGTATTAATTGAGAAGAATTTTGATAATTTTCTCACATGAAAAGCATCTAAATTTATTATACTAATTACATTAATCAACAATTGCTGGATAAATGCGGTTAAACAGTGGTGCTTAAGAGGCATTAAACTACTACAAAATCTGCAGGATCAAAGAAATCACTGAGTTTTGAGGATATACGTGATAATGAAAAAAAAAAGGACTGATAAGAGTAGAAAAAGCTGTAGGGAGGCATTTATCCAGCAGTGAATTAACCCTAACTATTGGTGACGATGATTAAATCAACAAAAATACGCATATTTATTATGTACAATATAACATTCTTTCAAATATTTTAATTTTTTTAAAATGCATGTTAGCTACAATAACAAAAATTATAAGTGTTGTAACAAATGTTATTAAAATATTAAAAAAGAAATAAGTTTTAGGATAGGCTTTAATGTCATACAGAATAATCATAGAAAAATATATTAAACAAAATTGTACATACATAACTTGAAAATGCCGCATATATATTACACTCACTAGAAAAAAACATATTTGAAAAAAATACGATATCCGACAAGATTTGAACCCATACATCCACTGGTATCACGCCAATATGCTTTAACCAGCTACGGGCCTCCTACCTAAATGCGATAATTTAAACTAGTAGGTCATACATGAAATGTTTATCAAAAATGCATTACTATTCATTATCGGTTTTTGTGTTTTTTAAATTAAGGAATATTAATTACCTTAATTACTAACCGACACCCTAAATAAAAGAAATGGTTTATTATTAAGAAGATTATTTTTGTAACTGAAAATTTTAAACAATTACCAATATCAGTGTACCGTTGATCAATTTTAAATGTCGGTAAACCACGACGGCGTAAGGATAAGAAATTAGTGTGTTTGAATAATATGTAATATAAAATTTATTTTTAAAGATGTCGGCTCAATTATAATGATAATATAACATATAATATGTCACAGTGTTGACTGCTGCAGTGAACAATTTACTAGCATACTAGGCTCTAGTAGGCGTTGATCATAGAGAATGATTGAGAAGGGAGCCTTGCATAATCACTATGTGTAACAATTTGCTGAATAAAATATACTTGTACATAAAAACTTACTAATATTTAATTAGTAATTTCTACAAAATAATAGGTAGGTAAATTATTTGATTCTAGTACATATCCGTTATATGTTAAAAATACTCATATAATTTACTACGTAGATGATTATTAATATATTTTTATTCAGTAAAGTACCGGTGTCAATACAAAATAATTATGCTATAATATCCAGTACCTAATAATATGACTTTTCAAGTTTGCACTTTTTGAACTTAATTATACTTCTTTTGACGCGTTTGAGAAATCAGATCAGAGTGTATTTTTTGCGTGTGACATGTAACACATTTTTTTTTCACACGAAAAAAAACGCATTCAATTGGTTTCGAACCACTGATTGTTCGGTTATCAGCCGAACGCACTACCTTTACGCCACGGTATGGTACTGCCAATCATGACGATTATATAGTGTACTATTATAGTTTAGAATTGTTCCGTTGCCTAGGCAGCGAATTTATTATTGTCGGCCATTTGCAATTCCTTATGTAAACAAACGATTAAACGTCAGAGTGACAGTTGGTACTTTAAAAATAAAAATAATGAGAAACCATTATATAATTTAGTAATATAAGTTGAAGTCACACGCGTATGTGATCACGAGAAGCACACACTGGTTGAACACTTTGCGCTTTAGGCATAGTGGAAGGTCACTTTTAAAGACATCATTCAGACAGACCAAAAGCACTCCAGCCTAGCTTTACTCTGCGAACAATTTCATCAAATATACATCCATCTATAGACACTTGTTGTCCCAGATAGATGTAGCTTTTCACCTGTTCGAGCTGACTGCAATTGATGAGGATCTCTTTTTGACCCGCAAAGCAGTTGAACATGTATCCTAAGTAAAAGAGAGATCCAGAAACTTAGATTAGCACAACGTGATATGGAGAGGTGCATGCTGGGCATGACGCGAAAGGACAAAAAGAGAAATGAGTGGATAAAATAAGGAAGCAGGCAAGGATTTGCGATGTAATAGAGTTTATTAAAAGCCTTAAATGGAGATGGGCTGGACACATAGCTCGAAGAAGAGACAATCGTTGGACAAATCTAGTCATCCAGTAGTATCCAAGAAGTACAAAACGTCCGCAAGGTAGACCTAGAGGCCGCTGGATCGATTAAATGATCAAGTTTTGCGGAAGTATGTGGCAACGCAATGCACAGGACCGAGAGAAGTGGAAGCAGCTAGAAGAGGCCTTCATCCAGCAATGGATAGATTCAGGGTGATGATGATGATGATGATGATAATAATGATAAGTTAAAGTGTATAGAAATAACCCAACGGCGTTCCAATAAGCGGTCCTTTTTCATGAGTTTGTAATTTAACAAGATAATTAAGAGCTAGTCAAAGAATCTAGTTTATCACAAGTTTTGTTTTTGTTTTGTTACGCCGAAGAAGTATAACTTCTAACGCGCGTAGTACACACACCGATTTTTTTCGTTTACTTACCCATCGGTAAACTCCGTAAAATGGGTACTATTTACTTCGAATGTATCTTTATACATTAATAATTATTATTTAATAGATTTTGAGCTTTGAAATTTAATTTAAATTATCCCATAATATTAGAAAATTTATATTAAAGCCACTGGGTACTCCGAAAGCAAAATTCAAATATCTCTGTGATTCAGCGAAATAGAATTAACGAGAGAATGCCAAAATACAAAGATCAATAATATCCCTAAATTAATAGTGCTCAACAAGTAAGTTGTGAAATCAGTAACTTGTGAAATCAGAATGATATTAAGATTATTATTGTTTACAAAGTCCAATGAGTTTTGTTCATACACTTACCTACCCTATTTTAGTTTAAGTTCAGTTTAAAATTTCATAAAGCATTTATTTACAGTTAACCGTGGGATAGCTTGACATTTATTTAAATAAACTATTATTTAGTTGGCTAATGCTGTGGTCTTACTGAGCAATTTTTGTCGTTCAACTGTGTGTTGAATGACAGTTGAAAGTCAATTGATAAAGTGGACAAAGTTAATTAACTTTCTAGCTGAGGTCTTCCATACGTTTAGTCGTTCAACATTCAAGTTAACTGGTTGCCTAGGCAAGTAAGCAAGTTAATAAGAACTTGCATCGGTATGCCAAACTCGTGCATGTAAATAGTTAATTTTTATACATAACTTGAAAACACCCTCAACATTCACATATACACACTTTAGAAAAAAAAATACAGTGCTAGACGAGATTTGAACCCGTATTTATCCACTGGTATCGCGCCAATATGCTTTAACCAATTACGCTACGAGCCTACTATCTAATTGCGATAATTTAACCTAGTTGGTCTTAATAATAACGCAATTTGATAAACATTACATGTAAGACTTGCGACTTAAGAATGCCATTATTTCTAATGGGTACTTGAGGTGTTTTAATGTTATGTATGTTCAATATATGGAATGTTACATTCTTAAATCTTGTGAATTATTCGTTGAATGAATGAAATCGTTTATTGTTTTTTATACGTCATAATGTGAATTTGTTTTAGTTTTTGAGTCAAGTATTATGGAGTCTTTATGCAATTTTTTTTAATGGTCAGACAAAACGACGTAAACAAACTAAAAGTTCGCTTGACGCAATCTTAATTATGACTAACGATTTAATTTTAATAAACATGTCAGAGTATCTTTTTATTTTCTGTCAAATATTGAACATTTGACAGCTGGTTGTTAAACGTCATGTGAGTACACGGCATAATATTCTATGATATATATTAAAATACAAAGTATAAAATATAGTTAGCCGATTCGTGTTCCTTCCAGATTTAAATTTTACAACAGAGTAAGATCCAATTGACATTTTCTGACTTTTACTATTAGAATTATTTTTATTTTAACATATTATTGCATTCATGAATTAAACAGTAAATTTTAATTATTAAATTGATTCAAACTATTGTATTCTTCAGTAAAGCGACTAAATCTATCATTCTAAATAAAGCATTTTAAGTAACCTAAGACGTAACCTAACTACACACTGTGTTGATTTTTTTCACTACAACATTAAAAATACTTATATCTAATATGATGATAGATTGCCTGGTGTTTTCTCAACTATTGTGACCTTATTCTGGACCAAACATTGGAAAACTACGTTATTGTTACTTCGCTTCTTCTTCTTCTTATTCTTCAATGGCGCTACAGCTTAAGTCGAGCCCTGGCTTCCTCCAGCCGGAACGGTACTCCGCACGTCTTTTCCAGTTCCTGATTTTTAGCAGCTGGTTGGCATCTTTTGTAATGTTATCACCTCATCGTGTGCGTGGCTTTCTCACTGGCCTTTTCCCCCTGGGTTTCCTTCGATTGTTACCTTAGTATAATAGGACAATTCAATTAATAAAATTAATAATATAAATTAATTATATAATGAATTTATTTCTAAGCAATAAGCTTTTAAGGGTTAAAAAGTTTAGTACGAATAACAAAACGAAAGCTCTAAATATAATTCCAAGAGAAAGCATTCGATTTGACTTAACGAATATTTTATTGACTCTGTAATATTCCCTAGCTTCATAATAATAATATATTATTAAATTTATGTATGTTCTCAAACAGCGATATTTCATGATAGGAAACTTGTAAATTATCTGAGATGGAAAAATATAATAATTTTAGTGCTGAATATTTACAATAATGACTATGTAGAATTTATGTGTAATCAATATCATGATAACGTTTTTAGTATAATACTTAGGTATATAAGTATTGTTTTGGTAAACTAATAATTATATGCTGTCACTCTACACACATATCAAATAATAAGCAACATTCTAATTTGTACTGGGAAAATCCTAGGGAAAACTTTCAATGATTCCAAATTTTACTATCTTAAATGGTATTTATGTATTTCTGAATGATATTAATATATAATATACTGTACCTTATTATACCAAAAATTGGTTGAGTGCTATATTATTAATTAATTTAATAAAACACCTTTTTTAGTAGTTATTCGACTTTTAATAAATAAATTTGGACCGGTTTCGTCCGCCTTAGAGGGATATTTTTAACTGAATAATATTTTTAAGACAGGCATTTACCAAACAAATTTAAAAGGCGATACAATAATAATCTACCAATACATTGCATTATCCGTCCAATAATACTTTGTTAATAACAATTAAATTTAAATTAATGAGATTGAGATTTGTCCTCAATGATGTAGTATGGACCAGGAATATCCAATTGAATGGGTTATTGCAAGACAATGATATGACACATAATAATTATGAATTTGTTGATTTTGAATAAAACCAATTCCCAGGGCATACACTCATGTTTTACTTAAGACACTTTAAAAAAATACACTGATTTCTCAATAATTATGATCAATGTGTAGTTCTTCCAAATTCAAATTTTGCTATAACAATGGTTATATCAATACTATGATATGCCATGCCGGTCAAAATTGATATTGGTCAGTCATCCACGCCTTCTGCTCCAAACAGAATAATTAGATGTGAGATGTATCGAACGTTTTTATGAGGATAGAAATATTTCCTGTTACAGTAGTGAATGAACAAGAACATTAAATTGCTCATATCTCCAAACTATGTTTCTGTGGCATATCATTGTCTTACAATGTCTTCCCCTTCAATAAAATTGTTCAGCGATTGTCGTGAGGCTGCTCGCTCAGTCAGTACGCAGCTTACGATTATCTTCGAATACAATGCAAACACCTGTTTGTAGTAAATAAATATTTTTGTTTGCACATTTTCTTTATTTTAATATACAAATAATTACAAGATAAAAAGAACTTTTTATAAATAACGTTTTTAAATTCGGTTGAACCATATAAATTTGACTTGACTAGTTTAAACGATCAAAAAAATTTGTACTTGACATGTCATATTGATTTCCATAGTAACGCACGTATAGATTAATAATTTAGTAGCTAGCACCCCAAACCCCTAGCAACTAATAATGGTGTCAAAATAACTTTTCATACAAAATAGAATTAACTGAAAATGAATTCATTTCTACTTGAAGATGGCAAAAAGTATTAAAAAAATGCATTGGCATCGTGTTCGGATATATTCTAAAAGTTTCAAATCTCTAGTGGAAAGTTAGTAAAAAATCGATTGGAAGATTTTTACCGGACAAAGAACCACCGGACAAATAAGAATACGAGCTAAGAAAAACGTTGTAAAATATCATTTTCTATAATGTAAATATGAACATTCATAGTTTAGTGCCGTAGTGTGACAATAGTGGGCCTTGGGTGTTGTAGATGACAGTCTAGTAATATAGTTGGTTTTCTCCAAGCCAAGATAGACAATTTTGAAGGTCTGCTTTTGGTCTTGAAATAAAAGCGACAAATTATAAGCTTACAACACGAAGAATAAGAAAGTACTGGCTACATTCAAACGCACCTGGGATCTACAGGAATAGTCTCAGGACGGTACTTTTGGTTGATAACATAATACACTTTATTGTGCACACTCAGGTATGCCAATAATTTCGTAAATATCTAATTGAAACAATCAAATATCAATAAAAACGTACCGATCAATAAATATCAAAAGCCCATTTGCGGTGAAAACTTTGGCCAGAGCTTTTTCCCGACAGTAAAAATAATACATATAAAAAGAAAGAACGGGATATCTTTTACAACCGTCCGGTCTTATAAAAAACTTTATGCGAACGATGATTTATTTCCTCGGAATGTGTTTGGTAAGGAAAGATTTCACTCTGTAGGTAGGTATGCGGTGGTATTGCCAACACCCGACCGTTAAATAATTATATCAGTCAGGTGTGGAAAGAAACTATCTTACTAATTTTTGTCATAAAATAATTGGTGAAATATTAAGTGTGTATTAATGACGTAAAAATAAATAATTATTTTAAATGCACATTTATCTTTAATTCAGTATTATCAATCAGGACTCTTTCAACTGTTTATGGAAGTTGACAATGTCACTGTAAGCAGACTCTACTATTTTCGATAATTGATTGTTAAATAATAACACCATTTTTTTCTTCTCATGGATCAAAAGCAGGGACGCGCCAAGGGCAGCTGCCGTTCAGTTACCAGCCTAAAATTGCCGCTCCCCAAATAATAACTATTTTTAATAGAAAATATGATAGAAGTCAACGAAAAATTGCAGCAATTATTTTATTGCCATCGATATATTGACATAATTAATTTATTTAATGACACATTCACTGCTGACCAATTAATTACTAATTAATTACCACATTTAATTATCATGCAAATAGAATCTAATAGCCATCTAATGGTCACGCGCCTAGCGCGTTTTTAGAGCTGAAATACTTTTTATTAAAGTAGCACCGTGAATTATAATATCAAGTTTTAAATCGATGGATATATTATATAGAGGGAACATGGAAGTATTCATAAATTAATATTTAATGTTATAAAAAATAATTGCAACTTGGGCAACTTTTTCCCATATTAAAGTAGGTACATTTATATAATTGAATACCATAATATATTTTTTAAAACATTATTTAATTCAGACTTTGGCCGCCCCCTGACTCCTACCGCCCATGTCTTTCGCACCCCTGAAAACCCCGCATGGCGCGTCCGTGGTCAAAAGTTTATAAAAGAATTCATTTTAAAATTAACCAAATTACACTACATATTACATGACAGATATACGTTTTTTACAAAACAAATGCACATATATTTTTCCCACATTGGCCAAGCGGTAATGAATCCTGAGCTTAGCAAATTCACATGGTGTTTTTCAATGTGTGTTTAGATCCACAGTATGCACTAACTAAAAGGTTGAGCAAGTAGCTAACATCGATTTCTTGTTAAGTCAAAAATATATTAGAACAACTTTAACACTGGGCGGTCATATGTTTTGTGGTTAAACTATGGTTACTTATAATATTTATTGTGAATACATTTACTTAGAAGCAATGCGGACTTGTGAATATAGGCATACCATGTCATTCGTAGAGATGAAACATCTAGATTATGGATAATCAAGAAAAAATATTACACAAAATAAATACTTACATATTTTTAGTGTTTTCTTATAGCTGAACTGTAATAAGCAAGCATACAATTATCATATGACGAGTATTTTAATGTTTATATTTTTATTATTATTATTAATACATTATTTTCCATAAAGATATGTTTTTCCAGCAGTTAATTAAATGCAGCAGAGATATTCTAACGGTTAAGACAGTAACACATTTCTGTTATTTTCATTGCTCTAAATTAACAAAGCAATTCTAAGTATAAACAGTGTGGTTATCTACAATAATTATTGGTAACACAGTGATAATTCGTAATACGTCGAAAATTTAAGTTGATATGCAAGTCGTATGAAATACGTCTGTTTTATTTTTAACTCGACCAAGTTCGTATGTGCTCGTATATGCATTCCGACCCGAAGCAAAATTTTATGTAGGTACAAACGTCAAGCAATAATCTAACATAACCTATTATATTTGACAGCTCGCTGTTAACTATAAGTTGAGGCGGCTCAATTCTCAATATCGTGGGGTTGCTGACAAAAGTTGATACGTCGATAATTTAGGTATTTGGAGTTAAAAACTAATTATGTGTCTATATATAAATAAATATATAATATAGAACATGCACACAAGCCACAAATAAATTTGCATTATTCCTATTTTTAGAGGCATATCAAACTTCAAATTGTAATTACTCCATAACATGATTTCGAGACTAACCTCACGATATTATATGTAATTGACATACTCTATCTCGCTCTAAAACAATTAACACGGCCATGAAAGGCCGTGTTAAAATATAGCACGTTTGACGGCTAACTTCCCTAAGGTAATTAACTGCCTGAATACATAAAGTGATAAATGTGGTATGTTTATCACATTTATCACTTTTTAAATTGCTTTTGGAGTTAAGTGTTATGTTAGAATAGCCTCGCAGAACCATCAATACGTTAAAGGAATGATTCACAAAATTATTTAGATGTTTATTTGGTAACACTGAATGCGGTCAGCGGAAAAGACAAAGTAACGGCCAGAGTGAGTTTTTTTGCGGAAACGATAGAGGATCACTTTTAAGGCTTTCCACTGAACAAAAAATAGCTACTCATCTCAACTATAACAACGTTTGCCGATTCAGAGTCCTATCATTGTGTATTGGATAGGAAAAGGAAACAAAGGCTGCTTAATTTTTTAAATATTAATTATTCGCGAATAATCACGGTAGTTAATCACTGCTGAAGTTTTAAATAGATTTTAATTACCACATTTAAATTACACGTTAATTATATCGAATGGCCAACTAGTCCATAAATGAGTTAAGAAGATTGTCATCTTCAACTTATGGCTATTGCTATGAAAACAAATAAGTGTGTTTGACAAAGTATTTATGTCGAATCTTAGCATCCTACCTCCACCCTTCGCCACTGAGTAGTGTGAAAAAATCTCCAAAAAATCTAGTACGAATCACATACCTACTTAGATTTATTGTAACCTCACTGGGAATCGAACTGAAAACTTTCGGTATGGTAAGCCAGTGCCATACGCATTTCGGCTACAAGGGTTAGGTACATGTTAGTGATAAGAAATCAATTCGCAATAAAAGTCTCAGAAAATTATAATAATGCAATATAAATATTTATTTATAATATAATATCTACTAGGTAATAGAATGATTCAATGGATAATTAAAAATTATTAGCAAGTAAGTTACAACAAAAAATCTTGGAGTGATCCGTGACGTCGGTTAGTAATTAAAGTAATACCTACTTTGATTTAAAACACAAAAGCTGATCGCCAATGTAGCTCAATTTAGAAAGCGGTTGAGTGAGTATTAAAAACTCTTGATTAAAATTTGCTGTAATTAAGTATGGCTCTTTTGGCATTGTGGTCAATGTGCATGGGCGCGATACCCGAGAGGTGCAGGTTCGATTCCTGCGGGGTTTCTTACTTTTTTCAAAGAGATTTTTTCTATTGGTTATAATATATTTTCTCAGAAGTGTTTTCAAAATTATGTATGTAAAGTATAATTTAATGAATATATATTTTTAGGACACCCCTTTCTGTTAAATGGTTCCTAGAAAATGTTCATATATACCTACAGAACAAGTAGATTAGTACGTGACTTGCAAGGAAATTGCCCCGTGCAAAATGGCCAGATATAAATGGGAAAGATAAAAAATACAAAGGTTTTTGTTTCAATAGTATTTTTGTTATTATTGTCTAACGAAATGCCACAATAAAGTTCTTTAATGGCCTTCAACCCAAAGCCTTTACGTTATTGTATTTGAAGTCGGAATAATAGACGTTATATTAATTCAATACAAAATAAAAGATATACTATAACATTAGTCTTTCTCTAATATTATATAACCAGTTTCTAATCATATTTTAGTCATAACTATCTATATCCAAATGAGGCGTGCATTTCAAAGTGAACTTATTCCACTCTCAACAAATTTTTGGCATAAGCCAAAAAAATGTTTACGGTGTTGATGTTACGTAAATAATATGTTTTTGTATTGGAATAAGTTACTTTTGTAACTAACACCGACTTTAAAGTTGATTTTTCTATTGGATTGAATGCTATTAGGTTATTTTATACAAATTTATCCTTTAAATTCCGCCATTCATAACTCATTTTCGTCAAGTAGTGGAATAAATTCACTTTGACAATACACCCCTCAAATAAACTATGACTTCCTGACATATTTTACATGACAATACATCCATAATGCACGTGCATGGATTTACTTGCACCAATAGCGTATATTATAAACTATCGCGATAATAACTGTTGACACGTAAAAGTGATCACTGACTTGCCAATCTCATTATTCAAAAGTAAGCGAGACGCGATGTTATTTATTTATTTAAGAAAACAAAACATTGTGGACAAATCTAAATTCAAGACGTTCACAACATGAGATTTACATTATAATAAATATTACCCCCACAGGAGAGAAACAGAGAATATAATATATATAATAATAACAAATAACAAAAGTACAATTTATACAGGAAAATAAAATTTTTAAAACAAAAAAAAACATGCAATTTTATGCAGAAAAATAAAATTTCGAATGCAAAATACATGGCACGTCATCGAAAATGTCTACGTCTTTGGGGAGCGCATTGAAAAGTCTTGCATTTCTCGCTAATGGTGCCTGATAGGCTTGGCACGAGGAAACGGTTCCGATATAGAATAAATCCTGGCGTAGGCAATTGACAGGCACATATAAATTCAAATTCTTTAGGACACCAGGATTGGAAACCATCTCTCGCAATAAGAGGCAAAAAAGATCAAGACCAAAAGATACCTTCGAGTTTCAAGAGAGTGAGAAGTAAGCATGCCTTGTAGAAAGGCAGTCAGGATTGTTTGGTACAATTTGACAGGTCATGAAAATTGGTTAATTTCAAAATGAGTCTCTGCGCGGTGTAGTTCGTTTTTTTTACTGACAAGTTCGCTACTACCGTTCTACTAGGCCAGGGGTCGGCAAACCGCGGCTCGCGAGCCACATGCGGCTCTTTGGGTATAAGCCTGCGGCTCTTTGCCAAATTCACAATTTTTATTTTTTTTCATTGATTTGTACACTTATTATATTATATATAATGATATTATCGCAAAAATATTTTTTCTCCGTGATGGTTGATGCAAAAAGGTATGATTTTTGTTGTTTTAAATCCACCCATTGCAAAAGTCGACAAATTAAAATTTTTTCCATTTGATATTTTATCAATAAAAACATATATTTACGTTAGTTTTATTCGGGAAATCTTCTTCGCTTAATAAATAAACAATTATAAAATGTAATTAATTCATTTAAATAAATCATATTTGTAAAAATATATGCAACTATGGCTCTCGAATTTTTTTAACCGTTGTGTCACTCATATTTGGCTCCTTTGGTCCAAAAGTTTGCCGACCCCTGTAAGTACTAGGCGCATGATCCAATAATTGCGGCGTGAAAATTCAGAGGATTCTGAACTTTTTTTGATTTATGCATGCAATCTTGCAATTTGCATGATAAAACGTGTTTACACGTGAATTTTTTGTTATCGCTGCGATAATACGTACTGTCAGCAGGAAATCTATGCACGTGTAAACAGGTTCTAATAACACGAAGATAAACACAAAACAATAATTTAAATTTTGTATCCTACTATTATAAATCAGTTGTTCTAACTTTTGAAAACCACTAATTAAATCCTTCTCAATTAGATAGGTGCCCAGGACGTGTAGGTTTATTAGGGAGTCATATTAAAAAAAAAATCGGTGTGTGTACTTATGTACGCGCGTTAGAAGTTATACTTCTTTGGCGTAACAAAACAAAAATAAAACTTGTGATAAACTAGATTCTTTGACTAGCTCTTAATTATCTTGTTAAATTACATACTCTAGAAAAATGACCGCTTATTGGAATGCCGTTGGTTTAATTTTATACACTTTAAATTATATTATTAAATTATATAATGGTTTCTTTATTTTTTAAGTACCAAATGTCAATCTGACGTTTAATTGTTTGTTTACGTAAGGAATTGCATTTGGCCGACAATAATAAATTCGCTGCCTAGGCAAAGGAACAATTCTAAACTATAATATTATACTGTATAATCGTCACGATTGCAGTATCATACTGTGGCGTAAAGGTAGTGCGTTCGGCTGATAACCGAACAATCAGTGGTTCGAATCCAATTGAGTGCGTTTTTTTTCGTGTGAAAAAATAAATTATGTGTTACATGTCACACGCCAAAAATACACTCTGATCCGATTTCCCAAACGCGCTCAAAGAAGTATAACTTCAAAAAAGATTTTTAATAACTGTTATATATTTCTCTAAAGTATTTTCAAGACAAGGTTTTTATCAATATTCTTAGTTTATATTATTCATAATAATAAAATCCTCTGACAATAATAATGATAAAACTTTGTAAGGCATTTATTTTGAAATGAAATTTAAGTTAGGTATTCAACAAACTAGTTACCCACCTGTGTCTAAAACAGTCATAATATTAATATACTGCACGTAAGCATACCTATACATGTGTGAAATCCTTTCTCATTTCCTGGTATTTTCTAATGAGGCTTGTATGAGCTTTTCTATGATGTCAGTATTTTCCGCTTGCTTTGCGGAGTCAGTTACGGTTTCCGTTTAAACTTTAATTTCCTTGAATTTATATTTCACAAATGCCTTCCTTAAATAACACAGAAAAGCTTTAGAAAGTTGATATGAAAATGTGGCTTGACGAACTAAATACAGAAATAATATTACAATCTAATTCAGAATTACTCTGTAGATTATTTTAATAATATATTTGTATAAAATAATACAATAATATGTTTATATTTCACATTTAATAATTGAGTTGCCTAGAGTCATAACTCACATATTATTAAAAAATCGAGTTTTGAGATAATCGCAAAAAACCGTCAGAGCACTGTTTTTTGGAATTATAAGTAAATTACATCGCACCCCCAGTAAGATACTGTCGTAAGTCTGAAATCGGCGTTTTTGAGTTATGGATGTGGTTGGATTCGTATTTTTTTTTGCTATTTTAATAAAATATTGTCGTATCTCAAACTCAAATATTGTCAGAGAGAAAGCACTTAATACAGTACATTACTTTCCGAAAACTGTTAAATCGATAATAAAATAGTGTTGTAACTAAGTTACGACAGTATTTTACAAGAAGCTTTCTAAAAAACTAAAACAATATTTTTCAAAAAAATACTGTTGTAACTCTGTTACTTCAGGAAGATCTTGAGATACAGCGTAATTTTCTCACTAGTTGCATGGATATTATTGTTCCAAAGTATTCGAACAAAAAAACTGGAACCACCAGAGGCAACAATGTTTGTTATCAACTTCAATTAAATGGAAGTCAAATACAAGAAGTATGCAAAAAATACTTTATCAACACAT
This sequence comes from Rhyacophila brunnea, assembly GCF_057557595.1. Classification (NCBI taxonomy): domain Eukaryota; kingdom Metazoa; phylum Arthropoda; class Insecta; order Trichoptera; family Rhyacophilidae; genus Rhyacophila; species Rhyacophila brunnea. Next base: position 33,032,176 of record NW_028232806.1, on the reverse strand, counting down.
TTGGGGTGAGTGAAAAGTACTGCTCCATTGCGTGGAAAACAAGGGATCTCCTTTCCGGAACACCAACTCCAGAACAAAGAGGTCACCATGGCAATCACAAAAAAATTGACGATGATTTAAAAAATGATATAAGAGCTCACATTAAGTCTCTCCTAGTGATCGAGTAACATTATTTGCGTGCACAGACGTCTAGATTGTATTTAGACGGTAAATTAACAATTGTTGAAATGTATCGGTTATACAAAAAACAACAAGCTGACAGCAATATGCCATTTGAAAAAAAACACTATTATAATACGCATCCATATTTAATGACGAATTTAATATTGGCTTCTTTAAGCCTAAAAAAGATTTGTGCGTTGAATGCGACCTATACAATAATTCTTCTCCAGAAGAAAAAGAACAACTTCAAGTAAAGTATGAGACACATCAACCTGGAAAAAAAGAGGCAAGGGATGAAAAGACCAAAGACGTAGCAGAGTCCCGAACTAATGGCCAAAATAGCATCATTAACGTAGCTGTATATGATTTGCAGGCTGTTTTACCGCTTCCTTGCGGAAATGTGTCAACTTTCTATTATAAACGAAAGTTGGCAATGTACAATCTTACAGTCTATAATATCACTGAAAATATTGCAAACTGATACATGTGGGATGAGAGTCAAGCTGCATGAGGATCCAATGAAATTGGTAGCTGTGTACTCGATTACATTGCATGTGAAAAATATCACCACATTGAGCATTTTATTTTTTACAGTGAGGTAGAATAAAAATAAATACATTGCTGCAATGTATTTAAATGCCATCAGGAATTCACAAACAAATAAAACGATCTCTCATAAGTTTTTGGTCACCGGGCATATCCAAAATGAAGGCGATTTATTGTCCCTTCTACAATTGAGCAGCAGAAGACTAGGGCTCTAAAAAGCGGACCAATACTTGTGCCCAGCCAAATGATTACCATTGTACAAACAAGTAAGAAAACAGGACAATCATACATTGTTAAACCCATGACGACAAATAATTTTCACAACATGAAAAAACTAGCAGATGAAATCGGTAAAAATTACAACACGGATGAAAATGGAGAAAAAATTTTGTGGCAGAAGATTAAAGTTATAAAAGTAGACAGAGACTATCCATACAATATTTTTTTTAAAACCAGTTATCATGAAGAATGTATTTATCAAGAGCGGCCAAAAATAACGACAATTAAAAAGAAGGATTTGCTTTCTCTCTGCACTGCTAAACATTGTAAATTATATTATGATTTTTTTGCTTCTCTTTCAAGTGATGTTTAAAAATTACAAATCGTACCTAGAATTTATATTTGCCCATTAAATAAAATAATTACGTATTTTTTTGTTGTTTTGAACTAATAATTGTATTTTTCTTGTTTTTTTCAATAAATCTTTAAAGATTGTACCATAACTTAATATTTTGAAAACATTTATTTACAGTGCCCAACAAATTAGTTGAAATTATTAGAGTGATGGTAGGGAAATTTACATAGAAAGTATTGAGTTGATTCAAATTTTACCATGAAATTTTCAAATATCCTAATAAAATACTGTCGTAACTCAGAAATATTCAAATATCTTTATTTGTATATGTTTTAGAGAAAAACGATGAATACAGTTGAAAATAGATCATGTTTTTCCATAAAAATGAGTAATAATTTTTACATTTAGACTTTTCCTGTATTTACAAAGAATATTTGAAACTTCAAATGGCTCTCCTGCAAAATGCCATTTTTTGGATTACTACAGTATTTTACTGGGGGTGCGACATATTGAACTGCCTTGAATATATTTATGAGTGAGTGAGTCCACTTACATTTAATATATATATATATATATATATATAATCATAAGGCTGCAGACATACAGTACACTATGAGAAATAGAGCTCCCTGTTTGGTTAGAAAGGCCTGGGTGATAGCACTCCACGTTATTTATTGAAAAATGTGAGTTATGACACCAACAGTCAACTTTGTTAACGATTTACACATGGTTTAAAGTAATTTTTCTTTATATAGATTAATACACCTTAGAATCTATTGGTATATTTAAATAAAAAAATGACAAAATTGAAAAATGTGACTTATGTCTCTAGGTGACTCAATTATGAAAAAACATAATATTTAATCTGCTCATAAGAATAAACTTAAAAATATAAAATTTTCACAACAAATAAAAACGTAAATTACCAATATTCTCCTTTCGCCGTGTACGTGCTAGAGACACGCAGACTCATCCCAAACATGTATTGTTCACCGCAATGGCCGCATCATTGGCTTCAAACCAGAGCTCGAAATGGACTGGAACGCACCGGAGCGCAGCTCCTGTTCGTGAATTCATCGAGATTATCGCTCCGTCTCGTGGAAAAATTGCATCATTTACATAATTATTTAAATATAATTTTTAAATTTTATACGAAAATGAAAATTTAACTCAATTTTCATCTACTTTGCTGACAACATTATACCCAAATCTTGCATGCCACAAAACTGTCACATCAAACCGTCTAATCTTGGCAGGTATATAACAAAAAAAAGTACATACATTCTTTTTATATAATCTTACATAAATAATTTAATATTTTCGGAAAATTATCGAGCGCTCCGGTTCGTAAAACTACCCATTTCGAAGGCTGCTTTAAACATATCGTCGCTGATGCAGGTGGATGCAACTAGCAGATAAACCATCACGTTGTATTCCACAGTTTCTATGTCACCACATTCATTGTTTGAAGGATCATCGAGATATACCCACTTCTCACATTGTTAGTTCTAGTTACTCCGGCTTAAATGTGATTCATCGTCCTCTAGTACTGCGTGTCACCGGTGGCGGCTTCTCATCAGGCGCCACTGAGAAGGCTGCGTAGTAATATTTCTGGCTCTACCTTTCTATTCTTTCTATCTATAACATAAAAAAGATTTTCCTTTATTTTATGCATGATTGCTTTGGCATAATATGTATTTTTTAATTTTTTAAATTTATTTTATTAATGAAAACAAACAGTTTATACTAATAATACACGCATTTGTTACTTAGTAAAGCATATTGGTGCGAATCCAGTGGATGCAAGTTAGAATCCCGCTGAGCGTCGTATATTTTTTTGGTATAATAGTATATTATTATCGTCTATTCAATTCTAAACTATCCTAAACGCCAAACCATAAAATGTGCAGGAAAAAAAAATTTAGACATAACGAACCTATAATTAATTCAATTTAGTTCCTGTAATATCGAAATATTAAAAAAAACATTTTTGTGTTTCAAATTATAATTAATTTTGGGTAATTTTTTTCCAATTTCAAATTTATGAAAAATTCAATACATTATCAAATAATGTCACCTAGGATACTTAAGAAGTGACATGAAAATATTTTTTTCTTAAATTTAATATAATTCTATACATTTTGGTTAATTGAGAAATGTTGGAAATTTTATAGAGAATCGATTCATGTAAAAAAACGTATTTCGAAAAATTGGTGTTTACGATAGTTTAGAATTGAATAGACGTTATATTATATTTTATATATTGAATCGATGAAATGATAAAGTTCTGCGAAAGTACGTGGCAACGCAACGCACAGGACTGAGAAAAGTGGAAGCAGCTTGAAGAGGCTTTCATACAGCAGTGGATAGATTCAGGCTGATGATGATATTATCATCTTACATAATATTAATATATCCGTAACGCTAAACTAAATCGGTATTTAGTTACAATTTTATATTATATAAGACAGTGGCGAAGGGTAACTTTGGAAAGAAGTAGCCTGTGGAGATCAGAGAAAAAGAGCACTCTTGTCAGGTATATTTACGGTAAATAATAAGATAATACAATATTACTACTAATGAATAGGTACACACTAATGACAATGACACATAACTCATCGACGATATAAAATTGAGCGATGAATTTAAATTGTGTATTTTCCTAAACATTTATACACATCAATAACCATTAAATAAAATTTGATTGGTAAAAGAGATTGAATGACATAGAAATTCTTTTTTTTTATTATCTTATTGCTTATTAATTATTTAGGACAAAGGTACAGTCATAGTCAATAATATTATGCACAAAGGTTTTAGGCTTCACCTTTCGAGCCTATCTTACAGCATTCGTTTTGGTAGACGGGGCTGAGGCCATGTCACATGATGGTCATACAAAAAATCTGAATTCCTTACAAAATAATCATACGAATACAATAGTTGAAGACAGATGTCACTGTCACATATTTTTTACCTTTAATACGAATTCTAGTTTCAATACTTAATACATTGGACGCTAAAGACACATCTTGCGCGTAACGATTAAGTTGCCATTCGATATCATTAGGATGCTATTTAAATGCGGTAATTAAAGAAATAATAATCTAGTCAGCAGTCAATGCGATTCTGACGACCGATGTGTCTGTTTATTTTTTATCTTTATAATTTTAGTAATTTTGTCTTAGAAGGTATGCTATAAATAATCACCTACTACTTGCTACTGATACAGGATAATAATTTAAAAAAATAGTTTTATTTGTTTGTTATTATATTTTTACTGACTACTCTGTCAAAAAATAGTCGTAACTTCGTCACACAATATCTCATGCTGACGCACTTTTGGAACACTAAAAATGCCATTCTAAAATAATTTAACACCATGCACATAATCTGACGCCCTTTTGGCATGGATTGGAACCGTTTCCTCGCGTCAAGCCTATCAGGCACCATTAGCGAGGGGTGCAAGACTAGTAAATGCGCTCCCTAAAGACATAGACATTTTCAATGATGTACTTTGCATTTTATTTTTGAAACTGTATTTTTCTGTATAAAATTGTATATTTTCCGTTCTCAAAAATTATATTTTTCTGTATTAAAAATTGTACTTAAGTATGTTTTGATTATTTATTTTTTTTGTTATTATTATTGTTATTATATATATATTTCTTTTTCTATATTCTCTTCTCTCTTGTGAGGGTAATGTTTGACTTATAATGTAAATCTCATGTTGTGTACGTCTTGAATTTAGATTTGTTATGTCCACAATGTTTTGTATTCTTAAATAAATAAATAAATATTTGAATAAAAATATTCAAACCTCTTCAGTTACTATTAAATTCAATGACCTTAAAATGGAGTATCTAATGCTTTCGTAAACCTCAAAGTTAAAATTTTATTATTTAGTTGGAAGATATTTCCAAATCTACTTCGTAAAATAATATTAAAAAGGTATCATTAAAAGTTCAGTAACTTCTCGGGCAGGTTTTAAATTAGATTTAGTTTTTAAACAGGTTGTCAACTCTTTGATCACGTTGGAATATTTCGCGAGGTTATGAAAACTTAAAAAATATATACAAGCCTCCCACTTTGGACATAATATGAGTTTTTTTTTAGCTACCACATTGGACTATTAGTACAAAATCAGTATAATGGATAATATACATAATTAGGTTTTTATTCCATATATAATAGCAGTGACGTGCGGTGACTAGGGAATTCAATCCCGAGCCAAAATTCTGATCCCGGGATTTTGGGATTACAATTTGACAATCCCGGGACTGGTCCCGGGATTGGCATTTTTTTCCATTGTTAATATAAAATTTGGTACTGTTCGGGTAAAGCGGATACAGCGGAAAACGCATTTTGAAAGTAGCCGATAAACTGGAATATTTGTTAGTTTGGGTTAGTTTAGGTTAAGTTAGGTTGGGTTAGGTTAGGTTAGGTTAGGTTAGGTTAGGTTAGGTTTGGTTAGGTTAACCTAACAAATAATCCAGTTTATCGGCTATTTTCAAAATGCGTTTTCCGCTGTTTCCGCTTTAACTGAACAGTACCTAAAATTGTTATATTTACAAATAACATTGATAAAATCGGTCAAAAATAAATCTAGTATAATTTATACTATTTAAGACATTTATTGTTAATATTGTATACGTTCAATCTTGGAAATACATTATTTTAATGGAGTAAATAATATTGTAATAAAAATAATAATGTGAATTTAATGAGATTGCTGTTTCTGATAGTAAAGACTTAATGAATGAGTTAACGAGATTTAAAATAGTACAACAATAATAATGGTGTACGTATGGCCTTTCCGCTTCATAAATCTTATTAGTCAGCCAAATATGAAACTGCCCTAAAACGTATGAGATCATGGTGGAATTACTTTGTTAATAGTGCGAAGCATTGTTTTTTCCAATATTTCTCATTTTTATTAATTTATGTGAAAAAATAAAATGAATCGGCAACCCACACATGGGTATAAATCAAACTTCATTCAAACTCAGTTTATTTCTAATGTAGTTATTTGTTATTAAAAGTATTTTTCTGTTATATTTTTGTTTTTATTTTATTTTCCATTAAGTTTGATAAAAAAAATCAATACCGAAAGTTTCGGGATTATGTTTATCAATCCCGGGATTCATAGGTATCAAAAATAGCTCGGGATCCCGGGATTGGAATCCCTAGCGGCGACTTTTCCTTATAGTAATCCTGGATACACACACATATATATATATATATATATAACTACAATTTGCAGTTGCTCGTTGCTTCAAATTACATTTTAATTCGGTACTATGTACTGCACATGAACGCAATGCACAGGACCGAGAGAAGTGGAAGCAACTTGAAGAGGCCTTTATCCAGCAGTGGATAGATTCAGGCTGATGATGATGATGATGATGACGGGAATGGGACGATTTGGCACCGCGAACTGGCCTCCGCCGATTGGCCTCCGGTAATTGGCCGCCGGTACAATCGGACGCCGACCCAATTGGCCTCCGGGACGATCGGACGCCGGTACAATCGGGCGCCGACCCAATTTGACACCGGCTTAACTGGCCTCCGGGAGATTGGACGCCGCACGGCTGAATAAAATGCGCAAAGGAAAAGACCTACGTAACGACTTGGTAGAGAAAGTAGACGCGACACTTTAATATGCTTCTATCTACTTAGTGGTTGTACCTAATATAATTTGCGCTTAACGTATTTTTATTATGATTAATAATAATTATTACTTATGCTTTATGCTGTTTATAAAAAGAAAAGAATTCTTTCCTCGTCAGAACTTGAAGATGTGCATAATTAAGTGGTTTATTGTGTTTACCTACCTATTCATATTTTAAAAAAAAACAAATATTAATAATGAATTGGTTGGTTAAAATAATATCTTTCGGCGTTTTTTCGATTTCATGTTATTATAATTGAACTTTATATGTGTACATAATCCGTAAATAAGTATTTTGAAGATTATGAAATTACAAACAATATAAGTAGGTAAACCACTTGAAAGGTACCCACATACCTAATTTTTGGTGTTGGTCAATCGAATTGGTCAATGAAATGTGTTGGTCAATCGATCTTTAATAATTAGGTGCAATTTATATTAATCACGCCGTATACGTAATAAATATAATAAGTCTATAATAATTATCAAACTATACCGTATTCAGTACCTACTTTATTATATATTATGTTGACAAAGCGGATTTGTATGTAGGTGTATATTATTATTAATACACCATCGTTTGAAATAGGTAGTAGGTATCTTCGACTTAAAATTGCTTATTCCATTTTTATTACTAAACGTATTTTATAAAAAACGCGCTAACTCACATTAGATGATTTCAAGAAAAGTTGACTTAAAAAATTCAGCATGGTGCATAGGTAAATGAATATTTTTTCATAGTGTGGTTTATTTTTTTACATTATTTTAAAAATAACTGGAGTAGAGTGAAGTAGATATTAATTTAAGTCGAAATGTTCATATGTTAAAAATTTCACCTTTAATTTACATGTGTATTTCATCAATACATATTTTTGTTGAAAGATAGATAGTATAGCTAACATTAATACATTATTATAAACATTATTATAGACGCTATACTAAGAGATGTCACGGAGACTTGAAGCTTTCGAGATGTGGCTGTATAGACGCATCCTCAAAATTTCTTGGACTGACCGGGTGACAAATGTTGAAGTTCTTACTCGAATAGGGAAAGACCACGAAGTTCTACGTAGTATCAAAACCAGGAAACTACAGTACCTCGGCTACATTATGAGAGGACAAAAGTACAGTATTCCCCAACTTGTCATTCAAGGAAAGATTAATGGTAAGCGTAGCAGAGGACGGCGCCGCATTTCGTGGCTTAAAAACCTCCGTGATTAGTACGAGTGCAGCTCCACTGAACTATTCCAGGTAGCGGACAACAAAGCTAATATTACCTTGATGGTGTCCGACCTCCGAGGGGATGGCTTAGTAAGAAGAAGAAGATAAATATTTATTTCTGAAGAAAATGTCACAAAAAATGAAAATGTCAAAAAGGTCCAAATTCACTGTCAGAATATGAATACGTATACCTAATATAACAAAAATAGTATGAAGAATTGGAATAAGTAACAGGGTAAACTTAATAATTATATATCCTCTTTGACAACAAAAGTCAATACCACCACCTGTCACCTGACCAAGGCTGTTTTTCAAGCCAACTCGATTTTATTTTATTTATTTTTTACGAGTTGTATTTTTTTGTGTAACTACGTCGAAATATATAATACCTATTATATAAATCACTAGGAAGCCGATGTTTGTGATAGGGAATTATTTTTAATTTACCTGTGGAAATACCTGGGTACGCGCTAAGGCCCCAGGTATTTAAAAATAATCTAATCTAACTACATCATTAGTCAGGGGTTAAAAATGATTGGTCATTTTCATGAGAATCATACAAAATATTATAATAGCGTTAAAATATTTTTAATAGGACAAGAATTTCGAAAAATGCCTAACTCATCGGCTAATAATCTAAGGGCAGGGCCATCCAGTGGATTCGTCCAGATTCATTATACCTAGCCAAACAAAAATATCAGCAAAATATAATATAAAACACTGGAGTGATCCCGAAATCGATAATTCAATACCTTGATTTAAAATATAAAAGCCGATTGCCAATAACGCGTCTGGGCGCGAATCCTGTTGGATGTCGTATTTTTTTTGTTAGGTTATACTGGGTAATTATTGAGTTTGGAAGAAATTAAATCATTAAATCGACATTAACTGATTACATTGCAGCACGTATTTATAAATTAAATAATTATTAGCATAACACAAATTATGACTTAATATGTAGAAATGAACAGAATTTAATATGTATATTAAATTTGTCGATGACCCAATCAGATGAACCTTTATAACTGCGACCGGTTTCGTCCACCCAGTGGCTAGTCTAGTCAGTACGATAAAAATTGCGTTTTATTAAATTAAATCAATAATACAATTCATTTCTACCATGAATTGACAGTTAACACAATAAAAGAAATATTATATTAAACAGAATTATAGGAGTTTGAAAACCCCTTTTTTGGAGAAAAATAGGTTTAATAGTATTATCTCGATCAGGGTTGGCGAACCTTTTTACGTACGCCGGCCAAAATTTCCCTATTATAATTTTTCGACTGTCTGACACACCGAGCAGTTTTTCATGAGAAAAAGATGAAAACCAGTTTTTAAGAATGCTATTAAAAAAGTTTAAAGATTATAATTAAGTTCTCGAATTATATTTTCACCGTGTTTCTAGCCGAAATCTAATTTTTTATTTGTTGAATAATTTTTTTCCTTGTTTTCAAAATTTCAAGGAGATCGTGGAAGCATTTTAGCAACGCTTCTTTCATATTATTATAATATTCCCTATCACTAAGCGTTTCACTTTCCGTTTTTAGCGATTATGTTTGAGGTAAAATAATAAGCAGCTGTTTATATTTGAATGACTGCCGATAAATTTCATCAAGTTGTCATCATTGTTGGTTGAATATATTTATCTGTAATTTTTGCCTGACTTTCATCGATTGGTAAAAATAATATTAAACACCGAAGAAAACACGCATTGCTCTGTCGTTATCATTTTTTAATATTATATACTTACTTATAGGAATATTAATTTATTTGCAAAACTTCCTTGTATATTATTAAATTATTGTAGGTTTTTTCTCTTTTTAAAATAAAACATTCGCGTGCCATGAAAAATTATCTCGCGTGACACTAGTATCACAGGCTCGCCATCACTGATCTAGGTGCATTCTGTAGGGTTAATGCTTTTAACTTTTGCATTATCTACTTAGTAATAGTATTTTGAGATGTTTAAAAAATACCTAATGATTATTTACCTTTGTATACATAGACCATAATTTCGGAGTATATTTTCGGGGCAGATTTTTATAACAACTAAAAATCGTAAAATAAAAAAATGTATAATCCTCGTCATAGACATTTTCTTTGATCATTGTGGGAGTGTCAGTGTAATATTACTTATATAAATTTGTGACATTTATGATAAATTCACGATTGAATATAAATTCCATAACGTTATTCCTGTTCTTCGGAAGCAGATTAATGCAACTCCATTTTTTTCAGAAATGAGTTTTTGACAGAATAATTAAGATGAAACCATTTTTAATAATTGATAAAAATGTCCTACAGTCAATCTTGGTGACTATCTAACTAAATGATTGCCAAGTTCTTGTCGGTTGACTTTGGGATCAAGACAATGTGTCGGAATGATGGGCTATTTTCGCGTAAGAGGCAATATGATGCTAATTATTACTGCTTATTTTAATAATAATTTAGTTTATATTCTAAATTTAATTAAACGTTTAATTTTTTAAAATATTCTAACAGTGCTTTAATGAATTAAATTTACCAAAAAGATGATCGCCTTTTGTTTATGTTTTTAGTTCTTATTAGTTATGACATTCATCAAAAATATAAATTGTTTTTTTCTCTAATCTAAATTGAGAATATGGCAGTTGCCACCGTCTACCTCTGAGGTATATATATTATTTATTTAGTAGATTCTAATGTAATGAACAAGGAAAGGCCTCAGAAATACAATCATTTAAAGGTGTTGATAACCGTATTTAAAAAATATACAGGATTATGGTTGTAGAAATCCAATTGCATATTATAATGGACTCTTTCACAACTACAAAATGTCTCAATACGTCCGATAGTTTTTGTATAACTCCAAGTAGGCCTATTACTTAATAACCTATAAATTTATAAGAATATACATACATTACTTATGAGGTATTAGATACAATAAATAATATGAATTATATTATATAATTAATTGCCATACAAAACCAATGATTTAAGAATTCTATGCGAAAGTTAATTTGAAAACCTTTAACAATGAAACGGTACCTAATTGTCAATTTTTAATAAATAAAACAATTTAAAAAAACTGTAGATATCCATTAACTAATTATTGGGTAGGTATGGATTTTTAACTTTAAATCAAATAAAAACATATTATTTGTAAAATTATGGATACCCCAAACTGGGTAACGTATAATATGATAAGGTATAAAACGATTACTTGGGAGGATTGACTTATTCAGTATTCAAAATCGTGTTTAAATAACTAAAACTTCCAATAAAGTTACAAATTCGCTTTGTCAATATAATATATAATGTAATATGTAGGTACCTTTCAAGTAGTTTACTTACTTATATTGTTTGTAATTTCATAATCTTCAAAATACTTATTTACGGATTATGTACACATATAAAGTTCACTTATAATAACATGAAATCGAAAAAACGCCGAAAGATATTATTTTAACCAACCAATAATTCATTATTAATATTTGTTTTTTTTTTAAATATGAATAGATAGGTAAACACAATAAACCACTTAATTATGCACATCTTCAAGTTCTGACGAGGAAAGAATTCTTTTCTTTTTATAAACAGCATAAAGCATAAATAATAATTATTATTAATCATAATAAAAATACGTTAAGCGCAAAATATATAAGATACAACCACTAAGTAGATAGAAGCATATTAAAGTGTCGCGTCTACTTTCTCTACCAAGTCGTTACGTAAGTCTTTTCCTTTGCGCATTTTATTCAGCCGTGCGGCGTCTAATCTCCCGGAGACCAGTTGGGCCGGTGTCAAATTGGGTCGGCGCCCGATTGTACCGGCGTCCGATCGTCCCGGAGGCCAATTGGGTCGGCGTCCGATTGTACCGGCGGCCAATTACCGGAGGCCAATCGGCGGAGGCCAGTTCGCGGTGCCAAATCGTCCTAGACCCGATGATGACTATGTACTACTAATTTTAGTTTTCATATAGACACATAATATTTTATTAAACAAAACGGTACCGTTTTTTAAGTTTGTTTATTGTTTTACTTTTGAGACTCGACTACACATTATAATCTATATATTATATATTCTTATTTTGTAATCTATAATACGATAAGTCTGTTAATATCAATTTACGTCAACTTCATTATCGACTGAGACAGTTTTCTTTTATGTCAATAGATGTAACTATATATTTGTTACAAATCAACTATGATCTATTTGGGCTTATGTTACATGTTGATTTATAACAATTTTTGTGGATTATTCATAAATATTCTAAAATATAAATAATTATAGTGTATTTGGCTGCCTTTCTATATATTACATAGTTTAAATTATATTGTGATCCATCACTTCATTGCGTACATTGACATTATAAATAATATAAATTATTATGTGAATGTTTTGATTCCGGTACATACAAGTAAAACATGTTTCCATTCACTATTATATAATTTTGTGATAGATAAAACAATGCAATCTACGTATAAATAATAAATTACAAGATAAAAAGAACTTTTTATACGCAACGTTTTTAAATTTTCTGTTGAATCATATAAACTTGACTTGACTAGCTAAAACGATTAAAATTTTTTTTTACTTGATAGAAATAATACTGAAATGTCATATTATTGATTTCCATAGTAACGCACGTATATATTAATAATTTAGTTGCTAGGACCCCAGACCCCTAGCAACCAATAATGGTGTCGAAATAACTTTTAATACAAGACAGAATTAACTGAACATGAATTCAATTCTACTTAATGATGGCTTAAAGTATTAAAAAAATGCATTGGTATCGTGTTCTGATATATTCTAAAAGTTTCAAATGTGTAGCTAGTCGGGAAGTTAATTAAAAATCGAATGCAAGATTTGTACCGGACAAATAAGAATACGAGCTACGAAAAACGTTGTAAAAAATAAATTTTGTGGTTTATAATAGAAATATTTGTAAAGTACTTAATATTATAATTAATTGTGAGAAATACTTAAAAAAAACAGCAGTGTTGAAGCTTGTCACAAATTCTTTCGATGTAGGATTGCTTCTTTTTCTTCTTGTTTTTTTTTCATTTCCCAGTTTTCCTAGGTTATGCCAGCATCCCGTAATTTCACCGTATACACTTCGTGGATTGTATTTAGCGTCCTTCTAAGATACTGAAATCCGCTCAGGTCAATGAATCGGCAAGCCAGATTACAGTTTCTTGACACATCTGAAGTCCGTTTCTTATCTTCTCGTTACTTATGTCGATATACCACTGCACACTCAGTATCTTCCGCAAATATCTGTACTCAAAGTTCAGTATATTATTGCTCCATGCTTTTATAATTTTCCATGAATGCGTATCAAACATGGGTCTGTGTAACAATTAATCAATTGACGAGTTCTTCGTTGCGCATTTCACCGTGGAGTATATTTGTACGTCTGCTACAACATTTGGCGAATTTTTTAACACGTCTTTACTAGGTTAGGTTAGGTTAAGGTTAATGTAATTGAAACAGTCTTATTTGCAAACTATCGCCTCATTTTGTAAGATACGTACACATATATTCCACGGTGAAATGTTCAACGAAGAACTTGTCATTTGATAAGATGTTATACGAACTCATGTTAACGTACTGCGGCGCACGAATAAGTGTACCACGATGAACTGCATACGTACAACGTACATGTAACCGAATAGTAGTACTGATATTTGCAACTAAGTATCTTAGAATGTACCTCCTTTTCCATCTTAAAATTCATATTTTATTTAAGTTCCTTCTTCTTGGGAATGTTTTTCGTCAAGGTTTTTGCATATTACTTATTCTAATAAAAATGTACTAAAAATGTGTATACATCGTACCAATATAATACTTGAGTAGGTATCTAGTTGAAATTACGATCTAGTGAAGCACTAAAAATAGTAAACTCTTATAATATTTTATCCAGGAAACGGTAGACGAATAGGTATTTGTAAACCAAGTCAAACTTTATTAACTAGTAAAAAATGTGTAAACTGAAAACACTTTACAGTTTATGAACTGTAAAATATTTTTACTTCTAGTTTGCAGGTTAAGTTTATCTGTGGAGCTTTTCCAGAGTGATTTTAAAGTGTTTTCTGCATGTAAAGACTGGAAACTACGGTACGAAGCTTAATCGTCTTATAAAATTTAGCTTTCATCAAGCTGGCGTATTTTAATTTGATGAAATAAAATTTTTTATTTAAAGTTTTCTATAGAAGCTTTTCAATATATATTATTTATATTGAAAAAACATACATAAAAAGTTATATAAGTCATTAGGGTTGGTTTGTCTAAATATAGTATGATATTATTGATTATTATTTTATCTAATTAATATATTTTTCTAATGGATTTAAATTCAAATTACATTAAGTACCATCAATCGATAGTATTAATATCATCATCATCATCAGCCGGGGTCAATTCACTGTTGGATGAAGGCCTCCCCAAGCTTCTTCCAACTCTCTTGGTCCTGTGACGTTCGCTGCCACGTATTTCCGCCGAACTTTATCAGTTCGTTTACCCGGCGGCTTTTAAGGCGGCCCTGTGGCCGTTTCGTGCCCCTTGGGTACCATTGGATGACGGCATTTGTCCAGCAGCCGTCCTTTCGGCGAGCAATGTGCCCCGCCCATCTCGATTTCAGCTGTTTGGCAACGTCTATTACATCGCGTACTCCTGTCTGCTTCCTAACCCATTCGTTTCTCTTACGGTCCTTTCGCGTGATGCCCAACATACACCTCTCCATGCCTCGCTGTGTGACTCTTAGCCTTTGGACATCTCTCGTGTTGAGGGTCCACGTCTTGCAGCCATACGTGAGCACGAGCAGCACACATTGGTTGAACACCCTACGCTTAAGACATAATGGTAGGTCATTTTTGAAGATACTATTCAGACTTCCGAAAGCACTCCATCCTAGCTTTGTTCTGCGAGCAATTTCATCGTGCATGCTTCCGTCTATGGGCACCTGCTGTCTACCTATTGTTATTCAGTTATTACTAGAGAAAATTTAATAACAGAAAATTATTTATTGGATATACATAATACACAAATTCAAATGAATCGATAACATGTTTCTGAATAATACACATAGCTAATCATTTTCAACTAGCGTATTATTATGTTTGCATTTGTTAGCTATACAGAACTAACAAATACCTTCACTAATTTGAATTAATTACAATTTACTCACCAATATTTTTAAATCAATCAGATAAGCTGCAGGTGGATCCAAACATGCGCCCTTCTACCTATCGTAGAGGTACATATATTTTCTATAAATTTCCAGTTATATACATCAATATAATATGTATGTCATTATCACACTCGACTAAGATTGAAAATAGTTGGATCTAAGCGCGTTCCACTGCCCAAAACTCATCTAAGCCATTCAATTGCTGATGACTACTTTATCTATTTGTGATAAATTATTGCATGCACATTATTTTTGAGAAAATTTTTATTTTATACCTTAGAATCTTTTGAGATATATGAAATATGAAATTATTGTTACTAACAATGTAGTCTATAATGTTATTTGCAATTTTTAACATTATTATAGTCGAATTTGACTTACAACCTGGTTATATAATTAACATCAATAATTAGGGATGAATAAATTTTGATGAAGTCCTCCTCTAGCTCCCTTCACTCTTCTCTGGCCGTAGTTATTTGCTGCTACGTAGATCCAGCAAACTAAGAGGCCATCCTCGGACTGAAACCGTATGCGGTTTAGATCCGTGTGCCATACTAAACTTATGATTTTTGTTCATGAAAATATATATTCACTAAATTTGTAAGTGTAAGTGTATGGTATAAACGAATACGAACAGATGCTTATAACATGCATTGTGAAAATATATTTCCATGAACAGAAAAGATAAGCTTAGTATGGCACACGGTTCGAAACCGCATACGGTTTCAGTCCATGGATGGCCTATAAATTAGTTCATCAATACAGCGTATGTTAGGGTGAAGGTACCTGCAGTCATTTATTACCCATTGAGTACTACTATATGACTTCATTTGTCCATCGGTGGTTCACTCGCCGAGCGAAATCTCCAGTCCATTGCTATTTAATCAGCTTAACGACTTCTATCACATAGCATACTACTATCTGCCTAATTACCAATTGTTTATTTTGCGTTATGCCAATTTGCTTATGTGAGCAATCTCATCATACATAATTAATATAGATAGTAAACATTATCACTTAAAATTAAAAAAAAAACTAACCTGAGTAAATGTTAAATTTTACGTAATTACAGTTCTTAATCAAAGTAGATATTGATAATATAATATACTTGGGTAATTGTGACGTTAATTTTACAAATTTATGAATTGAAGTTTGTGATGAATAAATTGAGGGATGTGGTCGAAAAACTGGATAACCCACAAAAGCGTGTTTTGGAAATAATCAACATAAAAGTTTTATAAAATTGTCTTCAATATACTCGTACTACGTAAGTGAAATTTTGTTAAAATCAAGGGTGTATGGTATTTTCGTATAAATAACACAAATTCTATTGAACTTTTGTACATTTTTATTATAAATTACAGTTTCTAATGTGGCTAATCAAAGTTTTTCAAAATGAAAATCTATGGATTTAGATGGAATAACTATAAGTAAGTAATATTAATTTACAAAGTAGTTTTGCTTTATTTATTTATACTCGGTGATCAAAAGTAGTTTCACCTAACATAACTTAAATGATTTTAGTGTTTTTCATACGCTTGTTGAGCATTTTTTTGGTTTTTAAAAATTCTCTTCAAAAATCAAGCACACATAAAATATTAGTGACAAACTGAATAATCAACATAAAAATAAATACAAGTTGAAGGGACCACTTGCTCCGTCAGTGAATTTATCCAATAGATGATTATTTTCACCTTAATTAACAGTTTCAGCATTAAGCTTGAGGTTTACCAAATTGGATTCTTCTTCTTCCACCCTGTCACGTCCCAACATTTGGGCAGAGGGCAAACACAAGTTGGCGCCACTTCCCTCGGTCCATCGCCAACTCCTGCGCCTCCCGCCATGTCAGACCAGCAGCACGTAGGTCGCTTTTGTAGCATCGCTGCAGGGTGAGGGAGGGCCGGCCACGGCGACAGAACCCTTGAGGCTGTGCCACAAGGGTACGAAGTGCCGCACTCTTTGGCAGCATCCGGAATACGTGTCCCAGCCACGTAAATCGTCTGAAATTGGATTATCATGTCACTATTTCCTCCACAAAAATCACCTTGAATTTCTTTAATATTAACGCTTGAATTTTTCTAATGCTCCCAAGAATATCTATGTTACAACGACCATCTTGTTGTGGATTGTTTTAATGGGTAAATGTGTAATGTATTTTTGTATATTACTGCAATCTACTAATAGGTATAATGTTTTAACTAAAATGATTAATGTAGTTAAATAAAAATCTTCTTTAGTCGATAAAGTAGTAATTAACTCAAAATATCACAAGCTGTGGGTTATCCAGTTTTTCGACCACATCCCTCAATTATAAATGCTAAAAACTAATCTCTTTTATCAACTGTGTTTGTACTACAGAGATTTATTTATAGAAAAAAAATGTAGCTCGCTTTTCATTGATTCAACATGTGCGCCTATAATATATGGTTGTCGTGCGTAAAAGCAGAACAGTTTTGCGTTTGCCACAACTCACGGGGAAAATTCGAAGATCATGATAAATTTTATATTTTCCAAACCACTCAAAATAATCTTATGAAACTTTTACCATATGCGTATCAATGAACCAAAATTCCATTTTGATTTTTTTATAGAGATAGTTTGTTTGACACATCACCCTAAAATCATACTTAAATTATTTGCACTTCAATGACTCCTACAAATAAAATGAAGGGTGGATTACAAAAACAACATATTATTATTATGTCAGTTTTTTTCATATATGAGATTTATATAATACATTATGTAATTTTTTTTAATGTTTTCTATATGCTCTGATTTACTGTTCTTTCAAAAAACAGCATATAATACGAGTTAAAAGGTGTTAAAGTTTTTAAAATCCAGGACATCCGTCTATTACATATTTTTCTGATTGACACTCATTCAACATTTGCTCTCCTGTAAAATTGTTCCGTTCTGACATAATGTTGTTTCTGCAATCTACCCTTCATTTGCAAATTCAATTTTTACATGAATCTCATTTATTGTATCTTTTTCATTTATTGATAACTTATTTTTCAGTATATTAATTTGATACCACGACAAATTGCACTGATGGTGAAGTGGTAAGCATGCTTGCTTTTAAATTTGAGAGTGTACAATAGGTATGAACACGTTGCTTTATGGTTGGTCTGATTATGATTATTTTAATCCAATCCTTAAGCCCGCAAAAATATCTCATACCTACAATTCTTATTTATTGTTGTCATCCAGGCGCTTACCTATTTAACGAGTTATTAGTTGCCCGTGATTGATATAAAGGCAGTAATTCGTAGACCATGACCATGACAACTTGTTACAGCGTGACCGTCGTCCGAGCAATTTTTTAATTTAAGTATTATTATGAATGCCGTGAACTAAGCACCTGACAAAGCCGTGATACCGGCTCTTGTGACTTAAAAATCGTAAATTAGGTTTTGCGTCAGAGAAAATGTGATGTCACAAAGTAAACAAAAAGTTCAAAATGATAAAAAAACCAAATATTGGTGATCGGAAATTTAAGGATAAATATAAAAAAAAAAAAACCTGTTTTTTAACGTTTAGGAGGGGTGTCAAAAATGTGATATAAAATTATATTACATAATAGATAGAGTAAGGTTAAATAATGAAATGTGACAATGGAGGGGTTAAATTAGTCAAAATCGTGTGAAATATGTCATAATAAACTCTTCTTCTGCTTTCGCTCTGTCACGACCCAGCGTTGGGGTAGAGGGCAAGCACAATTTCGCGCCACTTCCCTCGATCCATCACCAACTCTTGTACCTCTCGCCATTCCAGACCTAGAGTACGTATATTACTTTTGTAGTACCGCTGCAGGATGAGGGAAGGCCGGCCACGACGACGAAACCCTTGAAGCTATGCCAAAAGGGTACAAAGTGTCGCATTCTTTGGCGGCATCCGCAACACATCTCCCAGCCACGTTAAACGTCTCTTCACGATTACGCCAATTGCCGAAGGCTGCTGTGTCTGCTCACGAACTCGGGTGTTTGTAACGCGGTCGTACCAATGTACCCCTAAGATTCGATGGAGACATCCATTCTTAAAGCTCAAAAGCCGAGACATTTGAAGCTTAGTAGGATGCCATGTCTCACAGCCATACAGAAGCACAAGTAGCGCGCACGCATTGAACAAATTGCATTTGGTCCTCACAGAATACAACTTTGACATCCATGCGACTCCAAGTTGGTCGAATGCAAACTCCGCCATACCCATGCGGATTTCAAGCTCACTAGAAATACCACCATCGTCGGTTACCGTGGCACCCAAGTATTTGAACCTGGACACCAGCTCGACATAATAAACTACATTAAGATAATATTATAAACAAAATTTTTAAAATTGTATTTTATTGATTAAGTTCTGTTTATAAAAAGCTTTTAAAAATAAGTGCATCAGTTTTCTGAGAATATTTTAAGTCTTCAGTAAATACTTAAACGAATTTATTTATATACAGAGATAAGTATAAGACAATTTCCTTGAATACAGGTATTAGGTCCCACGTCACGTACCTACTACTATTTTAATTCTAGCATTTTCCTTTTCCACCGTACGGTATATGTAAATTCAAGTATACTACACTTCAAGGTGGCAGTAAATTTTCCCTGCATACACTCATTAATCCAGCGGTTTCACAAAAAACAGAGTTTTTCAATATACATAAACAATTTTAATTAAATCCACCTTTATTATGGTAATATTGACTACCAGACACCAGTCATGGTAGTTTTACTAACCAGTGTTATTATAATAAAGAAAATATTCTTATATAAAGATAGAGCTTAAATATATGGACCCCCACTATGGTTGAGTTGTAACGTGTCCGCTTATAATGTCGTGAATTTTAGGTTTGAATCCCGAGTCTGGAAAATTTACATGTTGTATCTATTATTAATCTTTGTTTGAATTTACAGAATGGAGAATTATTATTTAGGTATGGTTCCAATATTGAAACTCGATTTGATATAAATAAAAAGGATTCCAAGTTATACACATTAATATTTTTATAAAAATCGATGTTTCTTAAAATATATAATAAAAAATATTAAAACTATGAATTAGTCAAAAATCTCTTAAGCTATGCTTAGAAAACTTAATAAACTAAATTTAATAATAAATATGACCACAAAATATGTGTAATAATACGATGAGATCCAATTTAACAAATTCACATTTTGTTACATTTTTTCCAATAATTATTGTAAGTTTATCTTTGACTTAAAATAAAAAATATATTTCTTTTTAATGTTTTCAGATACATATTTATTAATTCGACACCCACGGTGGCCGCGCGGCTTAAGCGTTGAACTATAACGCCGTGGGTCCCAGGTTCGAATCCTGGGTCTGGCAAGTACACATATTGTTTTTCAATTTGTGTGTGTCAGGGTATGGACCTAATAGGTTGAGCAAGTGGCTGACACCCATTTCTCGTAACAACAAAATCTGTCAATACAAACCTCTACTCTGTGGAGGCCCATATGATCCTATTAGGATCAGACATGTTCGAAAGAAGAAAATTTATTAATTAACCCAGTTGAAATTGTAAATTATCAAAAAAATGTCTAAATTTGCAAGCTTCGTATTTTTCCGTTAGGTGCCTCTGGTAGGTAAAGACATCGCCTAAATATATAATTGTATAGTCATAGATGTATAATTGTATTTTCACTGCTTTTGTATGTTTATATTATGTTCTTTTTTTATATTTTCATTTTTATCGCTTTTACTTATAATTTGTAACGCCGACAATAATATTATGTTAAAAAATAAATTGAATTGAAATATTCGTGCGGATACAGGCACATTATTAATTATAGATAACATTGCTCATAATTACAGAAAGTCTATTTTTTTAATTTAAAAGAAGTTTGCAAAAATTTAATTTTGCTTTTTGAAAACACTATCTTTAAAGGTAGTGAAAAAGTGTGAGAAACTATGCTCTAGAATCTAGAATAATGAGCATATTATTTTGTTTCATTTAAACTATGCACTGGAGGAACATTTTTAATTAATTTTATAGCCCTGCACTTTGAATGAGTTTGTTCTACTACCGAAGCACATCCCGACAAGATCGCCGCCTTCTACATGCCAGTCCAGGCGTTAAATTATTTTCTTTCTCGCCTTAAAGAGACGCCCCATGTGAAATTTTCTTTCCCTGCATTCGTTTTCCTTTGGCGAATGCGTTGCGGAAATGACTAAGTCTTGGGAAATGTTTTTAGTTTGGCGATTTTGTGCTTACGGTTAGGAAAAGTGTTCACCCATGAAATAGCAATTATACTATTAATTGAAAACGGGATTTTTGGCGGTAAATCTATTAGGATGGTGGAAGATGAATAGGGTTGGTGTTAGAATTAAGTGAAGCTAGTGGGAAGTATCTTAGTCATTATTTAGATTTTAGCTTTGTTAGAATTAATAGGAAAACCCTGAAAGCTTTACCCAATGCCAACAACATAGTAAGTTGTCAAAAGCTTGTCATCCCTTATAATATTATCAGAACGTCTGTTAGACTGCCTTTCAACGTAAGTGTATGTAAAATAATTATAAATCTGTTTTTATTTAGCATCATTCATTTTGAACTTCTTTAAAATCTAACATACATAATTTTGAAAACACTTTTTAGAAAATATATTATAAAATATTTAAAAATCTTTTTGAAAAAAGTAAGATACCCCGCAGGATCGAACCTGCATCGCTTGGGTTTCGCGTCCGTAATGCTAAAGTCGCCGTACTTAATTGCGACAAATTTTAACTAATGGCTTTTTATAATACTCTCTGAAGCGATTTTGAAAATTGAGCTACATTGGCTATCGGATTTTGTACTTTAAATAAAAAGTAAATATTACTTTGATTACTAACCGACGTCACGGATTACTCCAAGATATTTTGTGTTGTAACTTACTTCAACTTCCTAATAATTTTTTATTAACAGTTTTTTTTTTCAACGAATAATTCACAAGGTTTAAAATTGTTATATTCTAAGTATTAAACATCTTAAATGTTGTGAATTATTCGTTGAATAAAAAAATATTTAATTTCTTTAAAATCATTCTGCTAGTTTAAAATTTATGAAACTATCAAAAAAGCGCCAGTGGTGGCCAACCTCTGGCACGCGTGCCACTGGTGGCACGCAAAGTCATTTTGCATGGCACCCGAATGTTTTAGTTTGTAGAGATAAAATACATATAATAATAATAAAATGACAGATCGCATTGTATAAAAAATAGTAGGAAAATACCAGAATAAACTTTAGGTTTAATTTAAATATATAATATTACCCGATACACTACTTACGTTCTAATTACTAATTATTTACCACATTTAAATAATATATTAATTATATTTAATGGCTAACTAAGTCAAACGCGTAAATGAGCAAAGAATTTTATTAATATCCACAAAAATGACTGCACCAAATAAGAAACAAAAATTTGATGTACTTATTCTGGCAGGCAGTTTCAAAATTGGTGGAAATATGTGTGTTATGTTCTGTGAGTGGTATCTAAAACGTCATCATTTTTCGACAGTTTAAAAATAATATTTGGGAAATTTTGTCACGCGTACGTAAAAAGGTTCGACAACCCTGTTATAGCCGTTTTGCATTGTATTTGATGCAATGTAGATGTCGTATTTCTCTTCAGGGTGCAATGATTAACTATTGAATTTAATAGTGCCATCAAATGTGCAAGTAACTTAAAAATAAGTAACTAGATAACCTAGAGTACGTATTATGCTGGTGTGCGGTTTCCCCCCCCGCTTCAGCATCTAAAAAACACTGCATTCTTTCTTGTTCCCTCCCAGTGAAAACTTGCAACAGTCAAACGCGATGACACAATGCTTTTCGTCCGCGAGTGAGGTGACGTGAAAGCTAGCTTAAATAATACGGACTCTACGTAATAATAAGTGTATGCATTTTGATCACGTGATGATAGGTCACTGTTCTGAGACTGATAATAGGCATATAAGAGAGACAAGATATACCAATGTAGTTATTATTGCATTGAAAACACAGAGAGATATTGATATAAAGTAAGTCTGTAGCTCACTTTTGTTGAGACGTTAGTAAATAAATATGATAGTTTGATTAACATGTTCAAACACGCGCATTAACATGATCTTACTCCCTACTTCATTTATCGTTTATCAATTTATGGCTACGGCCGTATGCTGTAGCTTAGCCACTGGGAAATGCAAATAGAAATGGCGTATTTCAAAAAAATACTGCCTTATTCATAGGTCAATAATTATTATAAAGCAAACATTATTCGTAAAATGTTTACCACATTTGAATGGTCAAAGACATAGCTTATAATCAGTAGCATTAGAATTATCTTTAAATGTGTTAATCGTGCCTATTTTTGAATAATAAAATGCTTAATTCTTGTCAAATTTGGGATCAAAATGATTATAAAATATAAAATTAATTTTACTAATGGTTTTTAAGTGCGTTTAAAAATTAATAAACCTAAAAAATATTAACACCACTTCACATGGATGTACTGAAATATGACTATATTCTAAAACATTAGAGCGAGAGGTTTAAAAGAAAACTATTTTATGTAATAAAAATACTTTATGCAGTCATCAAATATATAAAATAAATATAAAGGATAATAAAGCTTCAAAATTATATAAATAGACTAGCTGACCCTGGCAAACGTTGTTCTGCCATATAAATTATTTCTAGTGAATATTTTGGTTGTTAAAAGTGTAAGTGTGTGGGGATGGGATCTATGACAGAAAGAGGAATAGAGCGCTGTAGACGATGACCGCCGATAAAAACAAAAAAACATCAACCATTCATTTTCTCAATTCAAAATGAGTAATGATGTTCATAATGAATGAATTACCTGTGACAGGATCTCGTTGTTTACTGTTTATGCAATAGCCGTCTTGTCCCTTCCAGAAAAATAGCGGATATTGGAGAGCGTCGTATGAAGGGTGTGTGTCAGCGATGAACTCCAGATTATTGTTTCTTCTTCGAATCACGATTTCTCGCGTCGATGTGCGGTCGCCAACCATGATTCCAGTAATGTCGTCAACAACAGTCGCATTGAATCGACGTACGTACTCTCCAGCTGGTGTTTTATCAGGATTGATGACAATAGCGTGATTGTCACTTTGCAATTCGTGCATGTGTGCTTTGAAGAATTTCAATAATTCATTGTGCTCATTCAACAGGGCGTCCAATTCGCTGACGATGCGCCTGGTATTAGGCGAATTGAGGCTATTGTAGCCGCAACATGATTGATGTCCTCACCGCCGCCGCGCCCATGAAGTAGATTTGTAAAAATGTATGTGGTTCGTTTGGCATTGGCAGCAATGAGCCTACTTTGTGGTATACTTGGCCTTTGATTTTGAACGTATAATGGAATTGTTGACCATTTGCCGCAGTATTGTGAACTATTTCTATTGCTCCGGACGAAGTCATTTGGAAGCATGAATTGAATGTGCGAATGGACTTCAGGAACAGGTTTGAATCTGGAACCGTGCCGATGAGCAAGCCGTTCAATGGTTCTGGTGGTATCTCAATTTCTGGTAGTTGCACTTTTCCTGATGCGCAACACATCCCGGCTGACTCATGTTTGAATTTGAGCGCATGACAATGGGGAATATTCAATATCTGGCTCATACTCGAATGCGAGACGAAGGAACGAAGCGGATGTAAATGCTCGATGTACTTGTTGGCGTTGTCGGTCATTTGCTCTGCGTGTGTTAACTACGAACCGGCGCGCTTGGCTCCGTTCCAATTGTTGTTGTTGATTTCGTTCAGCTCGTGCCTCTTGTGATTGAGATGCACGCAATTGCGACATGCTTACACGCACGTTTTTGTTATCTTGTTGGATTTGTTCGTCTGTTCTTTCTTCTCTACTATTTCGCATGTTTGTTGCTTTATTCGTTCGACGGCCCAAATGGCCTCCCTTGCGTCTTGCTGGCATTGTGCACTGTAATACACGTACCTACATGAAAATAGATAAATTAAAATAAATCGTACAAAATTTTGCACGCACTGCGTTGTGATATGCCGAATGAAATGTCAAAATGACGCGACGCTTCTCTTGAATTCTTCTCGGACGTAGCGCCATCTGTCATTCAACAACATAAATAATTTCGTTCTGTTTGAAATACGAACGACGGTTAAATTTGTTCATACAAAAATAATAAAATCGCGATTAAAAATGGAAGGGTGGGGGTAGGAGGATGAAAATTTGGGGTTATAGGTATTTTTTTATGCCAAATAATAAAAAAAATATTTAAAAAAAATTGTCAAAAAAATAAAAGAAAAATTTTCTGGATAGAGATACCCTAATTACCTAGCGGTATGAAATATACTTGTTGACCTATTTTCATACCTGAAAAATATACATAAAAAAAATCATAAAAATCGGTTGAGCCATTTCGGAGGAGTTCGACCACAAACATCGTGACACGAGATTTTTATATATATAGAGATTATCTACAATGTTTAAGGAATGTCCAGAGTTATGCTATGAAAATTCTATAAACGCTCCATTTTGACCTACGCTAAGCATGTAGGCCGTTAAGGTAGCAGTATTTTAATTTGCCTATACACACATTTACAACCAAAACATTCAATGGATGTTGGGTTATTATGCAAAAGACAGAAAGCATGCCATATATTCTGGCTTCAAGTATCTTTAGTACATAATGAAACACCTTATCAGGTAGCATTATTTGTTATTTTGAAACTAGATAAAACACAAATTGTTCATAGGTGGCAAACTGCTATTTTCATCTGGTAACAGAAGTCATGTTATTAATAATCTCTAGATATATACAAATAATATAATATGTAACAGTGGAGATATAAAAATATGATTGGCTACAACAACGAACAATGAAATCAACATAAACCATTCAGTAAAATCTCGGAAATGGGGAAATAAATTATTAAAAACGAAGAAAAGAATGTCATGGTGTCGAATTCGTTATTGAATTAGGTGAAAATAAGATAACACAATTTTACATCGTTAAAATATTTGTTCAGAGGTACAGAAATATTGCAAAAAAAATATAATAATAAATTAAATAAATAAATTCATTGTTATCATTGGCTGGGATCAATCCGTTGTTGTATAAAGTATGCTTCTTGTTAATTAGCATTGTTTTTTTAATCGTATTATTTCCTATTCGGTACTAAATATACACAAAATATAACAATATTTATATATTAATAATCTCGAGATTCGGGATAGAAAATCTCAAAAATTTCTCGAGAATTCCCGAAACCCAACTCTAGCTATTATAGCCCATCTATAGCTAATAGAGATCAGTAAAATGCGAAACTCTGGCGCCTCAAAACGAGGGATATTTGGCTACGGGAGGGAAAACCCAGACAGAAAACCACACGCCAACTCGACCGGCCAGTGTGGTGTGACACGTCCAAATACTTCATATGGCAAAGAAACAAAACAGTACTTACATAATTTTGATTGTATGCCCTCCGCCTTTTTAAAGGTTCTAGAGCCATCACTGGTCACTTTGTAAGAATGAATGAATATGACAAAGGTAAATCAATGATAGCCTTCTTATTCTAAAATAGGAGAACCAATCCGAGCTTTATTTTGGACCGAATATGTAGTGGTTCATGGTACGTGAAGAAAATTATACCACTCGTAATATCAAAAGCTCTTAAACCATTTGTTCTCTAACTGTGAAAAGGAAAGGTCTCTTGTCGTTATTGTTTTAACGCCATAAAAAGAAAATCGCTCGTTTTTAAGAGGCTCCGTTTTTTATGAAACGGCTTTTTGTTTTTACTTCGGGCAATGTTTTATTTGCGGTGACATTATTTCTCAAGTGTAAATGTTTTTTTAACAACGCCTCTCTCCCCAAAGTGATTCACATCCGGGATTTTTTTTATTTCACTTTTATTGTCTTAATGGGCGTTGTAAGAGATATTTTTTGAAAATGCTCATGAAAAACGAAACGTTAAAAATACTTGACATTTTCAAAATCCTCACCTGGTAAAGATTTTTTTTTGTTTCCAAGTTGTATAATATTTAGAAGGTCAATAAAAATGGAAAACAATACTATTCGTTATTCTTTTTATCTTCACATAAAAATCAGGTAGTGGAAAAGTGAAAAACTGAGGAATGATTGTTAGTTATTTACGATAACCTAACCTTACCCACTGAGTCCTTCCATTGAAAAACAATATATTGTATTTATACCGACCACAGAATAGAATAGAATTAGAATTATTAATAACCATGTCCTTGCTTTTTCGTACAAGGTGGTTGTTAGTAAATTTGAACAATCACAAACACCCAGACTTTGAGAAAATCACATAAACATTGTGTCGTCACTGATATCGAACCCAAAACTCTCGGGCGAAAGGCCAGCGCCTTACCCACTGCACCACGAGAGCCGCTGCCAGCGACAGTATTGAATTCACGCTTAACGCATTCGCTGCTGAATAGATAATGCCTTTTTAATTAGCACCTTTAAAATGCACGTTAATTACATCGATCGATCGATTACGCGCATGTGCGTCTTCAGCGTCCAAAGTATTAATCAAAGAAGGTCATTTTACCAACTATGACACCGTGTTTTTTTTCTTACACAATACAAAACGATAAAGGATAACCTAAAATTGTTATTAAAAATGTTGCATTTAGAAAATTAAGCTTTTTGAATTTAACGTTTTTAAAATTTTGCTTCAATATGCTCCTCTTTTACATGGGCACTTCATTGAAAGCACACTTGAATACATGGTGACCTAAGTCTTGGTCTGCTCCTGAGACATTCCCAGTGATACAAAAAAACTGATGCTTTACATCTAATCGTAGAGTCCCGTGATACGCCAGATTAAGACCGGGTGTGGTTTGGTCTGGCCATTAACTTTCAATCTTTCAATCTTAAAAAATATTATTGGAAAAGAATAATAATGTTCTCCAGGCTCACTTTCACGAGAATCCTGAATTATAGGGCATTTTTAATTCTGAGGCGCTTTTTTATTAATGACATTATAATCCAGTTAGATTGAAAGTTTAGCATGCATTTTTTTCGAATATAATTCAGATTAAATTTGTTTGTGGAAACAAATATGATTTTTTTAACCATATTATGGGCCTCCACAGAGTGGTGGTTTGTATTAACAGATTTTTGTTTTTACGAGAAGTGGATGTTAGTGGCTGGCCCAACCTATTAGGTCGATACTCTGACTCAAACACAAATTGAAAAACAATATGTGAATTTGCCAGACTCAGGATTTGACGTTATAGGCCGATGCTTAAGCCACTCAGCTATCGTGGGGTATATACATAATATGTAAAGACATATTATTACTAAAAACTATCTCTTTCTTTATTTTGTGAATACCGCGAATTTCTCTTTACAAGCAATTCAAATTATGTTGGTTGAATAATTTCCAACGTACGGATATATAAGATGGTGACCAAAGTCTAGACTTTTTGTATGAGACCACCTAATAGACAAAGTTTATATGGATGAGCCACAAATGCTAGCAGCTATCAAAGAGATTAATCCAGCACTAATCAAAATGTCATGCAGAATGTATCCGAAAAAGAAAGAATTTTCAAGCGTTAAGCAAAGGGACATTTGAGTGATTTTTTTCCGTGTTTAGTGTAAAGAAAAACTAAAAAAAAAGGATTAAATTTAATAATGATTGGTATGAAAATATATTTTTATTTATAAACAGTTGAAGAAAGCCAGCATAAACTTATATATTATTAAAATAATGAATTATGACAGTTCTCATTAAATATAATAACAAATAGATTTTTCGATGTACGGACACGCCCACAAACTACATTGAAGTTGATGTCCCCACCAAACCAAATCTTACCTGCACCATACTCAGTCTTATCGGACTTATTATCAGACCTATCATTTAATGTGATTTACACAATGACATTATTAATGGACAACTCACTCAATACAGTAGTTAGCAAATAAATTCACGCATAGCGACATTCGCACATGTATAGGTAGACGTCACGCAATTTCCATTATGCGACATCACGCATCGGGAATTTATAGCAATATCACCTTTATTGTAATGGCGTTAGAACAGTGTTTCTAGTGACAATCATCATTTGAGCGAACCCGTTCGAACCGAACCATTCGGCAGACCCGATACAAAGCATCGGGAATTTATAGCAATATCACCTTTATTGTAATGGCGTTAGAACAGATTATGCCATTCGGCAGACCCGACAAAAAAGTGAGTGTCATTTTTCTTTCCAGATGATTCGTCCATATTAATGTCATTGGATTAACCCTTACCTAACTTAACCTAACCTAGTAAAGACATCTCATAAAATTTGCCACATATTGTAGCATACATACAAATATACTCCACGGTGACATGTTCAACGAAGAACTCCTCATTTGATTAAATGTTACATGAACTCATGTTTTACGTACTGCGGCGCATGAATAAGTGTCCTGCGGTGAACTGTTTACGTACAAATTTCCGGATACGGTATCACAAAGTTCAGTATGTTCACAACTAGTCTCGCGCTATTCGTAGTAGTTAACCTATTATTTTACCATGCTTCATAGCTTCCTTTTAAGATCCATGTATTTTTATGGTGAGCATGATCTCTTTGGGATATGTTTTTTGTATTATTAAAGTGTGAATTTGTTCCTATATATAGATAACGGGATCTATTCTTTGGTACATTCCTAGTTCATTTACATCCCGCTCTCGGACATAAGGCTGATAACACATAGGCAACAATCACAATTCAAGTGACCCGCCCACTCTCGAGGGGACAAAACGCAAAATATACGCGATATGATTATCTGCTAGCATCAGGCGCGTAGCTTCCAGCTATCATATAAAATTAATAACAAATGTAATTATATCGCTTTTTTTTAAATTATTAATAACAATGTCCTTCATTTTTGTACAAGGTGGTGGTTAGTAATTTTGAACAATTACAATCACCCAGGCTATGAGAAAATCGTAAAAATATTGTGTCCTCGCCGGGAATTCAAAACTAGAGCTCCCAGATGGAAGATCAAAACCTTGCCGCTGTTTTTTCTATATATAGATGGAGCCATAATGAAGAAAAGCGAAGCTAAGAATGTTACTAAGGTTGCTAATGATTAACTTAGCTGCAAGTCTCCCGGAATTGTAAGTTTATTTTTAATTTCACAGTTATTTTCTGTTGTTTATCAAAAATACCAAAGTATTTAAAAACAATGTGAGATTCAGTCGATTTCATTAATTGATAAAATAAATATATAACGATAAACACTAAAACTTTGAATGGATGAACAATTATTATGAAAAATTGCAAAAGCTATGCATAAATAAGTAATGCAATTTAATATTCATTACATTGAGATTTTGTTTACTTTCATTTTGGATGATCTCCAATACTGAGTTATGAAAAAAATGAATGTTAGTTGTGTTACCTCTTTTAACCTCTTTTCGATCATAACTTTGTCCTCGTATCAGGCTTATCAGTCATCAATAACAAGAACTGCAAGACTAAATAATGCGCTCTCTCTAGATACGTATACATTTTGAGTAATGTGCTGTATATTTTATTTAAAAAATACTTTGTTTTAATTACTCGTATCTCTTATATAATATTAGATAAATTTTTCCTTTATATTTTTATTATACCGACATAACGATAATTATTGTGGTTTGTTGCAATCTGTTATTTTTTATGTCTACTAAATATGATGTTACGAACGTCTTAAAATAATAACTTGTAACATTTTTTTTTTGAAGTAGGTATAATATGCAGATATAATTTATATAATTTGAAATTCCTTAGAAATATTATGCGTATTAGAAACATAATTTTGAAAATATATTAGTACGCAGCGGGATTCGTATCCATTGTAATTCTATACAACATGCTTTACCAATTATTAACCTGTCCGTATCATACCTAGTCACGGTGAACTTAACTAACAGCAATAATTAATAAATAATTTAAAAAAATGTAGCATTCGTCTTTGAATAATATTATGAATTATATAATCCGGAAAACATTTTTTTAATTAGACTAATAATTGAACATACATAATTTTGAAAACACTTCTGAGAAAATATAATATAACCAATAAAAAAAATCCTTTTTGAAAAAAAGTAAAAGGCCATACTTAATTGCGATCCTTGACGTCGGTTAGTAATTAAAGTAATACCTACTTTGATTTAAAAAAAATACAAAAGCCGATCACCAATAGTGCCTCAATTTGGGAAGCGCTTCAGAGAGTATTATGAGCCATTAGTTAAAATTTGTCGCAATTAACTATGGCACCTATAGCGTAGTGGTCTATGTGCATGGGCGCAAAACTCGAGAGATGCAGGTTCGATTCCTGCTTGGTGTCTTACTTTCTTCAAAAAAGATTTTTTCTATTGGTTATGTATTTTATATGTATAACGCTAGTATGGACTCTAGTATGGACGCTAAACCAAGAGATGTCACGGAGACTTGAAGCTTTCGAGATGTGGCTGTATAGATGCATCCTCAAAATTCCTTGGACTGACCGGGTGACAAATGTTGAAGTCCTCAATCGAATGGGAAAGGACCGAGAAGTTCTACGTAGTATCACAGCTAGTAAACTACAGTACCTTGGCCACATTATGAGAGGACAAAAGTACAGCATTCCCCAACTTGTCATTCAAGGAAAGATCAATGGTAAGCGTAGCAGAGGACGGCGTCGCATTGCGTGGCTTAAGAAACTCCGTAATTGGTACGATTGCAGCTCCACTGAACTGTTCCGGGTAGCAGACGATAAAGATAAGATCGCCTTTATAGCGGCCGACCTCCGCTAGGGGATGGCACAATGAGAAGAATATATTTTCTCAGAAGTGTTTTCAAAATTATGTATGTTCAATAATTAGAATGTTACATTCTTAAATCTTGTGAATTATTCGTTGAATAAAAAAAATAGTTAATTTAAGACTAATAATTTGTTGAAAGTGTTGAAAGTACGACGTAATCAAAATACCTACCTACTTATATACAAACTTATGAGGATTTGGATGGCTTGGATATTATAATAGTTTCAGTATTCCTAGCTCCGCCATTTTGGCGGGGTCATTTGCAATCCAACAGTCTATTTGAAATAGGCTACCGGAAATTATGGGTGGATTCACTAACGTTTCGCTTAGTCTGGCGGAACTTGGTGGCGGTCTCTTATGGCATAGCGACACAACACAATTTCCGGATGGGGCTATATTATTTTTGGCGGTTCGTCCACGACCGCATCGCCACAAGTTTGAAACTTGGCATTATATTTAGGGATGACCCTTAGAAGCGAACTTTCAAAAATGATATGCGAATCTATGGAAATATTAATAATTATGTGAATGTTGATCATAAAGTGTTAAATATTTGATAAATAATTAAATATTCACTATCAGAAAATGAAAACTTCAAACAGTTTAAAAACTTATGTCTTGCAAAGCAAAAAAAAATGCTCTTTCTTTATCCTTCTCTCATACACATTAACATAATTAATAAGGTAATTATGTTTTCTATCACCATACCCTTTTAATACGTCTTTTCTCAAATCAAATTTTAAATCAAATTTATTTATTTTACATATAATGAACATAACAAATTATAAATTTAAAGCGTTCACGACATAACATAAAATGTTAACAATATTTAAAATAAAAATACAGAGAAACATGAGTTAATAATACATTAAGTAATAAATTAAGAAATATAATAAAATAACAAATAATTACAAGATAAAAAGAACTTTTTATATACAACGTTTTTAAATTTTCTATTGAATTATTAAGCTCAATATGCTCAAACTTTTACTTGATAAATGAAGTAAATAAAAAACATACAAATATAGAATACTGAAATGTCATTTTGATTTTCATAGTAACGCACGTATATATTATTAATTTAGTTGCTAAGACCACCCACTTAACAACCAATAATAGTGGATTGGATTACGGATTTCTTCCGAAACTATTCATACAAAACAGAATTAACTGAAAATGAATTCAATTCCACTTAAAGATGGCTAAGGGTATTAAAAGAATGCGTTGGCTTCGTGTTCTGATAACTATATTCTAATAGTTTCAAAAGTCTAGCTAGTCGGGAAGTTAGTTAAAAATCAATTGCAAGATTTTTACCGGACAAACAACCACCGGACAAATAAGAATACGAGCTAATAAAAACGTTGTAAAAATAAAAGTAGATGGAAGCACACAGAGTGAACTTTGATAGACCCTATCTTAAAAACTTATCTATCTATCTCTCTATCTCTCAATTATGTTTACGTTTACCAGAGTTGGTGAACCATTTTATGTACGCGTGACAAATTTTCCCAAAAAGTATTTTTCGACTATTTGACGTGCCGAGCAGTGTTTCTGGGGAAAAAATGAAAAAATAGTTTTTTTTAAGAATTCTATTAAGAAAAAAGTTATAATTGAGCTCTTGAGATTCTATCTTTCACCATGCTTATAGTCGGAGGTACCTTATCTTCTATTCTTTGAATATTTTTTCTCTTGCTTTAAAAAAAATAAAGAGATTGTGGGTGCATTTTTACCAATAACTCAGTAAATAGATTTTTGTTTGCTCCAATATACCTGGCGCAGTAATCATTTAAAAGATGTGGAAACATGGCGATCTTATTTTTTTTAAATTTTGATTTCCAAAGCTCCATTTTTTTATGAATGCCTTCACTTTGTCTTTTTAAATCAGTGAATGCATTAGTGGTCCGTGCATTGATTTATTCACTCATTTTTTTTTTAATCAACCAAATAGACAAGTTTAACAACAAAATTATTGTTTCTAAACAAATTTGCATCAAATTTCAACATTATGATTTGACCTTTTTATTTCATTTTTTCACGAGATAACCAGCGCGCTTCACAATAGTTTTGAAGTGAGGTATTATAAAATTACGTCTCCATATTATTTTCAGACAAGTTTGCAAACAA
Organism: Rhyacophila brunnea; assembly: GCF_057557595.1. Taxonomy (NCBI): domain Eukaryota; kingdom Metazoa; phylum Arthropoda; class Insecta; order Trichoptera; family Rhyacophilidae; genus Rhyacophila; species Rhyacophila brunnea. The sequence continues at coordinate 32,997,921 of NW_028232806.1, read as the reverse complement.
CCTTTTATAAGACTGTTTTTTTTATGTAGTTTATAACTAGCGGCCGTTTTATAAACTATGCATTTGCAAACTGCAAACCAGTGACTACATTATTTGTGTTAAACTGTTCACGCCTCCTTTTGCAACACTACGCACCTCCCAGTTTGGAAATAGCTGAAATAGGCGACTTTTGATTTTGACCGAGTACAGCCGTGAGTCAATGAGATTCCGCATCGAGTTGAATGTTACTCCGGCCATTCCCATCCAGGTAGAAAAGCTCTCTTTGCAGAATGCCATTTCCCGTGATATGTATCCCCGTGTATTTGATGCACTCGACGTTTTACTTAAGTGATCACCATGCTATTTTTATTCTCTTTTCAATTATACTAACTGAAATCATTACAATAGATACATATTTTTTATCGTAGGTATTATACTATCATTTCAATAAATATAATTATTTGTAAAAGCACAGGTGTCCAATTTATTTATAAAAATATACGTACGAATCTATAATGGCTATTGTATCATATATACTATTGTATTAATTTAATTGGCCTAAATTGTGCCTCTTTTCTTTAATGCTGTAACATTTCCTTTGTTGTCTCTCTGAAATTATATCTCTTTTCATGAAAGATTCTTTGATATCTATGCCAAAAGAAAAAAAGATCTTATTTAATAATAACGAAATTTAATAGTGCCATGTGTAGAGATATTTCAGTCAGATGTATTTCTTTTTCTCGGCCTCTCTTTCGATTCGTGTGGCTCGTTTTATTTTGTTTTTGTATACATAATCCGAAATACTTTAGTAATTAGTTTTCTGCCTGGCGAGGCGATTTCATTTTGAACGAATCAATCACTTATAATTTACTTATGTTTTCTAGACTTCTATACAAATACAGCATTACTAAAAAAGTCATAGAATTAAACAGTTTTATAGAAATGTAATTTCATGAAACAACAGTAATTGTACGCGGGGTAATCGAAAGAAATGTTTACTATCAAAGAAATTTTCATAAAAAAATAAGAAAGATACAAAATCTAATAAATCAATTAGAAAAAAGAAAATATCTCTTATTGTTTATTCAATATTGAAAATACACACGATTTTAAAATGTTTCCTTCTTTATTATAATATAAATTAAATTCGAAATTTGAAAAGTCAGTATTTTTTTTTTCATCTGGTAGAGAAAGAAAACAAATGATACTCTCATAAAGTTTGACAGATGTTTACAGTGCGGTAATAGCTTATCGAGTGCAAACATTATCGAGAAATTAGTGTGTTGACGATTTAATGGTTATTATAATTAATAGGTAGGCTCATTTACATAATTAAACATTTACAGAATTAAATGCAGGAGTTCATTTTTTATTTACACGTGTCACTGAAAGTGAAATACGCAATTCATCCAAAATGGCGTCAGGTGAAAGTACGCTGCAGGTTGGAATTCAAATAATTTGTGATTGTTGGTTTTATGAATACAGAAATTTCATCGAGAGAAAGAGGAATAGGTAAAGAGTGGTTGGTGGATAAAACCATAGACTAATATACATGGAAAATGTGACGTTATATCATGGGAAATATGATGAAAATACTCAGGGACCCAGTGCGCATGCGCAGAACTTTTGGAATCATCCGCAGTTAACACAAAATGATCAAAAAGTAGAATGATTAATTTCGATGGTTTGTTGATGAATGTACGTTTACACGGGTCACTAGGGATAATTCATCCGCGATGATCGTCAAGAATGAATCATGTAAACTGGACTTATAGCTACAGATAAAGAAACGGATCTCGGCAAGATGCATTCTGCAGTTTTTTTTACATATTGTTTGGCGTGGACCAGATAACTAGAGATACTGATGGTTTTGGGTGGCTTCCAGGAAAGTCAAATCAGAAGAAGAGTGTCAGCTAACTTGGGCATCCTTCACTCTATTCTGAGAGACGCAGAAGAATGAGAGGGGTGGAAAATGTTGGTCGCTCAAAAAATAACAGAATTCAAAGTTTTCACGTTCCTCAGCCATAAGAGAACGATTAAGAAGATATAATAGGGGTAGGTTACTGTAGTTATAATTTTAAGTAAAATACACAATCAACTAAAAATATCAACAGAACATTTTTTCCCGTTATAGCAAAGGATGGTTTGCAATCCTGGTGTACTAAAGAATTTGAATGCGACTGTCAATTACTTACGTGGTCGCAGCCATGATTTATTCTGTATCGTAACCGTTTCCTCGTGTCAAGCCTATCAGAGACTCTTACCGAGGCGTGCAAAACTAGTCAATGCGCTCCCCAAAGATGCAGACATTTTCATTGACGTGCTATGTATTTTGTATTCGAAATTTTACTTCTTTGTATAAAATTGTATGTTTTTGTTTTAAAATTTTTATTTTTCTGTGTAAAATTATTGTACTTAAGTATATTTTTTATTATATTAAATATATTCTATTCTTCTCTCTTGTGAAGGTAATATTAATTGTTATAATATAAATCTCATGTTGTGAACGTCTTGAATTTAGATTTTTTATGTCCACAATGATTTTTTTCTTAAATAAAAAAATAAATTTTTGTTTTTAATACTATGCTCCTCAAAGACCTAGACATTTTCAGTGACGTGCTATATACTTTGTATTCGAAATTTTATTTTTCTTTATAAAACTGTACTTATGTTTTTTTTATTTGTTGTTGTTGTTGTTGTTATTATTATATAATATTGTATTCTCCTTTTCTCTCGTGTGAGGGTAATAAACGTAGGTATATATCATGTTGTGAATATCGTGAATTTTTAATTTGATATGTCCAGAATGTTTTGTTAACTTCGCGTATCGCTTACTCTTGAATAATGAAATTGGCGAGACAGTGAGCACTTTTATGTGTAAACAGTTATTATCGCGATAGTTTAAAATATACAAAATTGGTGCAAGTAAATCCATGCACTGAGCTATTATAGATGTATTGTCATGTAAAATATGTCAGGAAGTCACCGATTCAAAAACCGATTGCCAATAGTAGCTTGATTTGGAAGAACGGTGATGAGCAGGTTTTATTAGGGCCAAAAGTTAAAATTTATCGTAATTAGTATGTCACCTAGTAGCATAATGTATAATATGCACGGGACGTAAATCCAAGAGATGCAGGTTCGATTCCTGCCAGGTGTTTTACTTTTTTCAAAAAGATTTTTTCTACTGGTTATAATATAAATTTTCTCAGAAGTATTTTTCAAAATTATGTACTCGTATGTTCAATATATTAATAGACTATATTACATAGTTTTCATCACAAAACCGGAGTGCAAGGTTATGCAGCGTATACTCTAACAGGTGGTACTGTCATCTGGTATTATTTGATAGTATATTACTGTAGTAAGATGGCAATCCCCAATATGTCCCCTTTTCTAAATTGTTCAGGAGAACAATTTCAAATTTTCACGGGCTCGGAAAAAATCAGAGTTTTAATTTTGAAAGTCTTACTTTATTGATAAACTAGCTGACCCGGCGAACTTCGTACCGCCTCAGAATCAATAATCTTGTGTTAACTTATTAACTGAATTAAATTCATTTTTTTTATTAAGTTAAAATGAAAACTCAAAATGAATTAAGTTCAATAAATGTGCAAAAATCAAATAAAAATGAAATGGATTACATAGTTTTGGTTGGTTCAGATTTCGAAGCATGATGACTACCGAGCCAACCTTCAGTTGTAAATTGTAAAATGAGAAAATGAATTGTCTTCATAATTTTTTTCCCCGTGATTTATCCGATATTTTAATAATTATTCTGCTATTCCGGGCGGAGACAAATCCAACAAATCAAAGAATATAAAAATCGGTCCAGCCGTTCTTGAGTTATACATGGTGTAACTAACCCGACTTTGTTTTATATATATAGATGTGTATGAAATTGTTGTTTACAGAGGGATATTTTTGAAATTAAGGTATCTATAGAAAATGCTGATATTTTCCAAATATCTCCCGGCTTTCATGACATCCAGGTGGCAAAACATGATATGTCATGGCAATTGATCAAATTATATATAGTTGTTTATTGTATTTTTAAGTTGTTTTTTAAGGTTTTTTTTAAAGAAAGAAGACTGCATGTCCTGACAAACATATAATTTTATTGTAATAAAAAAATCACATTGTATAACGCGAAGGATACAAAGTTTACAATTGTTTTACATTAAACATCACCACTGGTTGGATCTAAATCTTCTAACTCGTTAAACTCTGGAGCCTCTTCCGTTGCGGGTAGCTTTACAGGGTATTGAGTACAAACTTAGAGACATATCGTATTCTGCCAAATTGAGAATTACAAAAATGGTGACCAAATATGATATATTATCATACATGTCATAAATTGCCTTTTTATCTGGGATAAAAGTGTAAAAAAGTCAAAATAAGTCACGCCATGTTATATCATAGTTTTCCATCTTAAGGAATTCAAATAATGGACAAATCACATATTGTCACAGCTTATTTCTCTGAACACAAAATACCTAGACATACCATATTTTGACAGCTTGTAGATCTCATCTAGACGAGTCTGGTGGTATACATAACTTAATTTGATAAAAAACGGACATATTGGGTATAGCCATCTTACTACAGATTAGTGATAGTTAATATAGATTATTCATTATCGTAACTGGACATAGATCTTGTAGAATAAAATCAATGATATCTTCTCAGAATACCCTGTTAGATAGTACAGAAAAAATCTCTTCTGATCGGCCAAATGTCATCCGGGATAAGTAATACAGATGCCCTGAGCGAAAAAACCCTTGTTCATTTTATCCCCAGTGATTAATGTATCGGGCATTGAATTTCTTTTAGCGCTACTGAGAATAGTATTAGGGCATTACGATAACGAAAGGGGAATGCTCCGAGAAAAATGGCCTTTGCAGTAACAAGGGTCCGCGTGATTGAGAGTTTTAAATGAAAAAAAAAATGTCAAGTTACGTTTTGTTAAATTGGCGAAGAAATTAGTTATATCAGTCACAGTATCTAGGATAACCAAAAGGTCCTATTGCTCTTCATGTACACTATCTTAACTTCTTCTTCTTCAGTCTATAAACATCCATGGCTGAACATGTTAGTGAGTGTAGAGACACGGAGGCCCGACACATGACAATAAAATAAAATAAATACCACAAATTCCATTTTTTATTCATATAAAATTACTTTTTAATATTCGTAAATAGGACCTTTTTAAGAAAATTAAGATACACAAGTGCACTAAAATTTGCCACAAATATTATACATACAACAACATTTGGAATTGAAGTTATTTTATTTTATAAACTTAAATGCGTTCAATTCCAAACCCATTTACATAGGTACCTACTGAGTAAAATATAAATGTACATCTTCTTATGACGGTACTTTAGTGAAACGGCAAATAATTTTCAACTATAGGTGCGACGAAATTTCGGACTGGCTGGCAATCGGAGAGCGAAAGTCGAGCTGTGAACACGTCGATTTGTTTTGTGCTGGCGACGGGGGAATTCATTCTTAAATCGTGTAAAGATGACTAAAAAACGTAACCCATTTACTTGAAAAAGAAAACATGTCAATAAATATATTATTATTATTAGTAATAGAACAATAAACATAACATTAAATGGACGCATGTTGACTTTTTATGACAACTTGTGTTTTTTTCTGCACGCGTCATTTCCACAATCTTCGCGTCGCATAGTCACGATCGTTTTAGACCGCTCCCCAGCTGAAGTTTAGCCTTAAAATTACATTGATATTAGTTGCAAGAATTTTAGGTACCTACTGTTCGGTTATACGGAATACAGCGGAAAACGCATTTTGAAAATAGCCGATAAACTGGATTATTCGTTGGTTTGGGTTAGTTTAGGTTAGATTAGGTTGGGTTAGGTTAGGTTAGGTTTGGTTAGGTTAACCTAACAAATAATCCAGTTTATAGGCTATTTTCAAAATGTGTTTTCCGCTGTATTCCGTATAACCGAACAGTACCGGATTTTGATATTTTGGTTTTATTTTCAATGCAGATTATGATAAATATGATTAATTTAAACATAAGATTTCAATACAATTTAATAACTACCTAGGTTCCCACTATCACCCGTCATGTATGTACATCGGTGGATATGCACGGCCGCCATTCGTCACGCTATAAACGTGTCTGAAAGAAGTGATTTTAAATGCCCATTCCATCCCGAGACTGAGCCGCACGGGACTGATGCTGCAGCTGCAACCATGCGCCGTAGTACTTAAAGAAAGAAGTTAAGAAAGAAAAAAAGATTTGGACTGGCTCTGCTGTTCGCTGACGTTAAGCGCCCTGTGTATCCGCATACTGAGTGTTGAAATGGATGAGTCTACAGAGGAGTAGGGACTATCCCGCTCCCCATACGACGCTGCAAATTTCTCGAATGCCGCAAAGTTGGCCTAGGTTGCTATCAGATCTATGTATCCAATTGGGCCCAATAATTTTATGACCGGTTTGCACTGTTTCGAAGCCCTCTTTGAATTTACCTATCTGTCAAATCGATTGGGTCATTTACGTTAAAGGAAATCACCACTGGCTGTGTACATAATAATATTATTATGTGTAAGGCTGTTGAAGAGATGAATATTTATATTATTATTAAGTGGAGAAGCAAATAATTTTCAACAGTTAAGTAGTTGTGACGAAATTTTTCACTCGTCGTCAATAGGAGACCGATAGTTGAGGTGTAAGTACGTCAATTTGTTTTGTGATGGCGTCGGAGGAATATATTGTTAAATCGTGTAAAGATGACTAAAGACATGTCAATGCATATACTATTATTATTACTAATATAACAATAACATAACATTAAATGGACGCGTTTTGAATTTTTAGGAAAAATTATATTTCGTTCGGCTCGCGTCATTTGCACATATTTTTAGACCATGCCTCAACTGAAGTATTAGCCATAACGTAAGTGCCATTTTTGGATGCAAAAAAGGAAAAGTAAAGTTTTGCCTGTTTTACGGTTTGTATGAAATTTAGTGAGCTAACTAGGTAGTTATTTTTGATACAATTTTAATAAATTTTTAGGTTTTGTCTCTTTACAAGACAAGTTTTCTTCAACATATTTGTTGAACTATCAAACACAGCTCATTTTTCCAGTAAAATAGTTGGTTATATTGACCAGTCACATTTTTTTATATTTGTGTCGCTAGATTTCAAAATCAGCCAAGTCCATAATGGATGAATAGCGGAAAATAACTTTTTGTTTTCCCAAGTACATAGTCACAAGGGTGAAAGTTTATATTATTTCGAGTATAGAATATTTAAAATTAATTAGTTCCACATTTCGATAATGCAGAAATGTTAAAAAGCAGTAGTTCTACAACAATTCATAAAAAAGTCAAAAATACCTTGGACTTGGCTGATTTATAAATCTAGCGACATAATTGTGTACTAAATTAAAATATTTCTTATATAATTTTTAGCTAACTAACTTAGACAATTATTTAAATTCAATATTTGCTTTTTTAATTATATACCAATATGTGTACAAAAAAGAAAGTTTGGTGGATTTTAAATTTTCAATAATAACTGTCAATTTATGGAGATAACTTACTTTGAAACCAATAGCTTCATATTATGCTTCTTCCATCCATGCCATAGAGTGGTTATTTTAGTGTAATTCGTCGATCTATTAAGGGGCTTTCCAATACTTAGATAATATACCATTTGAAGCTTCCATTTGGTAGCAAAAAACACGAACAACTACTGATACCAAGTAACTTTATAAATATCTAAATCCCTCATCAAAACTCATGTAATCGACAGAGTTAGGGAGATAAATATTTAACTTGTTATAGTACGTTTAACTTTGAAACGGAATACTCATAGGTATATTTCTGCCTGACAATAAAATAAACAATTCTAGGAATTTTAACGTACATAACGGAGTTACTTCCATCCTCGCATATAAGGATCAGTAGTGAATTAGCCCTCAAAACTCCTACCAAGACGCGTATCTGAACCTAAATACCTAGTCCACCTTTTGCGGTAAAGTTCGGATATATATAGCCTAGTTTTAATAATAATTTGTAATCAAACGTAAAATTATTAATAATAATTAATACTAACCAGTCCTTTAACAAATAAAATAGTTAATAAATTCCATAATTCCATATATTGAACATGCATAACATAAAAATCACATTTGTGAAAAAAAAATACGATGCTCGAAGTATCGCGCAAATATGCTAGAACGAATTATGGTAAGAGCTTCCAACCTAATTCCAATATAATAACGTAATTTGATAAGCATTTCATGTAGGACCTACTAGTATAAAGTATCGCAATTATGTAGGAGGCTTGTAGCTTAACTGGTTAAAGCATATTCTTGCGATACTCTTCCAGCATTGTATAAAATGTGTCTGAGGTGTTTTCAAGTTATGTATGCTCAAGTAAAATAGTGTTTCATCCCTAATAAAATGATAAAGTGTCAGTGAGGTGTTGAAAATTATTATATAAACTTTGTTTTTTCTACTTCCGTCGACGTATTTTTCTAATATCTCTCGTAAAAAGAAAAATATATCTAATATTCAATTGATCCAAATCTTTGGCTTGAATTTTTCAAAACAAACCGTCCGATGTACACTTTTACATTACATTACAGACAAAAACTCGAGTATCTTTAAATTCTTTAATCAATAACTCATTTTTAATTGCTATAAACTTTTGACTAAATGAACCTGAATATAGGTACACCTACTATAGATCCACCAGTATAAGTTGTCTACTGAGTGAGGGTGCCACATACCAATATTTGACAGAATATTCAATACTTTTCATGCTGTGATGAGCTTAGTTCTAAGTTCGAACAACTGGCGATTTATGATGGTATATTATTACCTAACGGCAAATCATGCAGCAATAAGAATCTAGAGTTCGCTAGACAGATACTCATAACTAGGACATTTGATCCTCTACAGCAGGGGGGGGGCAAACTTTTTGGATGGAGGGCCAAATTCAAGAATTCAAAATGAGCGGCGGACCGCAAGTTAAATACCATTTTTAGTTATACACTATTTATTATCACGAAAAATAAACATTACAAAAAATTAATATGAAGAATAAAACTGGTGTTAATTTTGTAGTTGATATTCTCAAAACTGCTTGTAAATGGGCATCGGAGATATTTGATCGTAAAGACTTTTTATTGAGGTTCATGATCAAAAATGTTTGTTCACATAATATATAGGTTGATCCAAAAATAACGAATATTTTTCTTGCATAATCTTTAAGTTGGTCGAATTTGTCTGAATTAAGGGCATTGTAAAATTTTGAGATTTCTTCATGACGATGCAATTCTCTTAAATCAGTGTCACACTGCAGATCAATAATTTAAAGTTGTAGCTCTGTTGGTACACTATCAATATATTCTATTGAAATAGATTGCGTACTATTGCTAAACTTGTCTCAATTTTTCGGAAGTCACCAAATCCCAGGGAGAAAATCGTCATTCAGAGCTTTAATAATTTTACCATATTCTTCAAATTTATATCCTGGTATATTCAGAAACTTCAAAGTTGGAAAGTGGTCCACGTTGTTATTCGATATTTATCGAAGGAATAACTTGAGTTTTAATTGAAATCCATTCAAACTTTTTACCATATCATGGGCATATATTTTTTTCCTTGCAACGCGGAGTTAAAAGTATTTAAATGTTTCACGATGTTCAACGTAGAAAATAGTGGTTACATAGTGTGAGACGAGACGCAAGGAAGACGTACTGAAATAATACATTTACGAAACAACAGATTTTTTAAATTTTAATCTATTGTCAATATTTTTTAAAGAATATATAAAAAAGTTATTCGTAATCAGAAGTACGATAATTAATGATGGTGGGCAGCAAAAAAATACTCGGCGTGCCACATGCGGCCCGCAGTTTACCTTTTACCTATTTACCTATACTTATATATACCTTTTTGGGCAACCACAAAAGCTTAACTGGTATATACCTGGTATATTTTCATCATAAAACATATCATTTCTTGATAATGGCTTCTGCAACGAGCCCGAAACGTCGAGTAAAGAAGGAAAAAGGACACACAGTGGAAACCCAAAAATCTATTACGACTTAATATCATATTTTGAAATTTTTGAGTTACAAATTTATAAGTTATAATAAATAAATAAATAAAACATTTATAAGAAAATAATCTACACATTTTATTTAGCCTGACGTAGTTTGTGTGTAAGGTTATTTTTATTTTCGAACCCATCACCACTTACGACCTTGTAACCCTACCCGATAGGTTATCCTCGATTGTGTTATAAAGATAAAATAAAAAAAAGAGTAACGATATCAGATGAAGCCTTGTCAATACAAATACGTGACTTGCTGAGATATATCCAACCTTAACGTTTATATTTCAGGATGTGTAATTTATCGATATACAATATTGTATTAGTAATAGTTAGGGCTATTTGCAGCATACAATAGAGTGAGGAATTAGGTTTTTCATCCTACGATCTGTTGGGTTGTTAAATATCTTTATCTCATATATTTTATTTGAATTGATATTAGTGGTAAAATAAAGGTCTTTCGACCCAAATATATCTTATGAATGATAGATGGTTTTCTTTCACAAAAAAAATGCAAGCAACATCGAGAAGAGTATAATAATTCTCCCTACTTAATATGCAGCAAGTTTAATAAAAAAATCGGTGTGTGTAGGTACTTATGTACGCGCGTTAGAAGTTATACTTATTTGGCGTAACAAAACAAAATAAGCCGTTACCTGAGTCTATTAATATTACAGTGGATTAGGTTGATGAAAACGTACGCGATTCATCTGTGTCTCATATAGCACATGATAATTGTAATTCATTTATTGTATTGGACCAAAACTCATATTTGCCATACAACGGTTATAATTGTATCTATAGTCTAAGGTTATAATCGATTCAGAAGTGCCCATGATGAATTAATAAAAAATCAAATTATAATATATTTTTTGAATTATTTACCAACTCAATATTCACAAGATTTATTTATTTATTGATACATAATTTAACTCATAAATAATACTTATATAAATATAGCCTCAAATCTTGATACACAAACTTTACAATGAAAAATAAATATACACTCCAATATAAATAAAGTTTTATGAATATAGTTTAACAGTGTGGTAATATTGGTTATGTTTACAACACTTGTTGTTTACTTGGTTGTATCGAACGACTAACTAAATGACATTATGCGCATGCGCATGTACCCTCGTGACCAAAATGATTATAATCATAATAATAAATTGTTGTGCATCGGCGCGCGCAACTTCCGTCACACGCCAAACGCGTTACATCGGCGCGCGCAGCTTCATCACACTCCAAAAATGCACTCTGATCTGTTTTCCCAAACGCTCCAAGTATAAATTCAAAAAGATTCTCTTGTTGACGCACTTTATAGTAACATCTTTCAACATAAAATAGAACTGATAATATTAGACGATAATTAAGTATCCGTCAGTCAAACTTATCATAGATGGTACATTGTATTAGATTTATAATGATTAGTCAATATCAAACCTGTCAATCGAGCAGTTCACAAATAATCTCTCAATCGAATAATTGAGACGTCTAGAATTTTGTCATTTCTGTCTAGAATCGGTCATTTTTGAGTTAAATACCAAGTGATTCTAAAGGCATTAATATATATAAAGAAAAATATGTGGCTATCAAAAGTCACTTTAAACCATGTGAAAATTGTTGACAAAGTTGACTGTTTGTATCATAAATCACCTTTTCAATAAATAATATTAGATATGTAATTAAGGCGTATTTAACTAATCAAGGAGCTCTATTTCTCATAGTATGCTGTGAGTATGCAGCCTTAAGAGTGTTATATATAATATTTAAAAAAAAAATGAAAATCGACTCGATCACTCATTCATATTCAAAGGAGTTCAATACGTTTCTTCTATTGACAAAAAAATACGTAGTACTCTGGTGTCTTTTTTGCGATTATCTTATATATATTTAAATTTTTGGAATATTATGTGACTTATGATTCTAGGCAACTCAGTTGTTCTTCACATACTGTATTTATCCGAGAATGACTTAAAACTATTAAATACTAAATTATCCGATTTTTATTCTTGAATCGTATATTATATTATTATGTTTTGAATAATAGTAAAAAATATACATTTAATAACTAATAAAATTGGTAGCATGCTTGCTAAGCAAAGCTTGATACACTTAGGACGGCATGACTATTAGATTAAATTACCAAGCGTCCACCTATGACGCACTGATCGCCAGGACATAATAATATAAATAATACATAGATAGATAAGACATGCATAGCTCAATTGTTAATGCACATTGACGTGAATCTAGTGGAATTAAATTTGAGTCGCGTTAGACGTCGTATTGTAATTATGTATATTATAATTATAGTATAGTAGTGAAGGGTGGAGGTAGGCTATTAAAATCCGATGTAAATGGTGCACGCTTAGCTTTGTCAGTCAAATGTATTTATTTTCATTGAAATAAGACAACAATTTATACGCGGTGTTGCTTAGTTTTTAAAATACAATTAAACCCTTAGAAAACCTAGTTATAATAGATATATGGTTAAAAAATACTCGCATATCTATAATGTATTTAATCATACATAATTTTAATTATTTTAGATTTATAAATAGAATAATATTTTTTATCTATTATCGTTTGGTTTAGACAAGGCTTAATGATTTTTTTTTAAAATGAACCAACAATATAATATTGTGTAATAATATGTATTTTTAATTCAACGAAAACAAATAAGTATGAATGAAAAAGTGTGCGTAATTTTGTTGGGTTGCCCAAAGCATACCAAAACTATCGTGGGTTGGTTAGACAGTGTTTAATTGATTTAAAAAAAACTGTAAATAATCGTAGTATTCGTTCAATAAAAACAAATACGTATGACCGACAAAGCTTAATGTGCAAATCGAATCGTAACAGCCTACCTCCTTCCTTCGCCAATGAATAGTCTATTATAATTATGTTCATTATACATACTATAGAAATGTTATATTTTTTTGTTATCTTAATTTTTATATAAAATAATATAAAGTTAACAGTCATTCAAGAAATACAATGATACACAGAGTAGATAAATATTACAAAATATAAAATTACTGTGCAGAAATAGAATCAATAAATTACTGTAGAGAATTTATCGAATGAGGTCAATGATTAAGCGACTTGATTTGAATGGATATATGAGGTGGAAAATTCCACAAAAGCTTGCATCTTTCGTTTCTACGAACTCAAGTCAATTCATTTTACGTATAGAGCTTTCCTGAATGAAATCGTTTGATATATTACTTCACTTCCTAGTATTAATAATGGTATTCGGTCATGTGGTCTTTATCGTTGTGTGATCTGATCTGATTTGCATATGTTGGGATACTTATTTGTTAACACCTATTTATAAATTAGTAGCTTTTTATTTGAATATTTTAATGAATTGAACGCATTCCCCGAACAACGATAAGGGACATCTTTTTTATTTATTGATATAATATTATTAAAGACTTATATATTTCATAGAACCTTCCTTTTTCTGCCTTTATTTAATTGATTTATGCCACTAGAGGACAAGCTAACACCAATAACATCCGCTATCTTTTATCTGCTTATCGTTGTTCTTGGATTAAGTAGTTTTCAAAACCTTACAGCACCGTCTAGGAGTAAAGGATAAACTTTTTCGATACATCAAATGGTTCACAGTGATCTACTTATTATTGTTATATACTTAACTTGATATACAAAATATGTGCCGCTTATCGTTGTTCGGGGGGCTGCCTTCATGTATTCTGTATTTGAAGTATATTATTTACCCCCGAATTTTACCCGATTTACGAAAATATAAAAAAAAATACATTGTCGCTCTAGTAAATTCTTCAATACCTAATTATGTTTTTCAAACTTTACGTTTACATTAGGCTTTGTGATCGCTAATTATCTCTAATCTGAATAATTGAGGAGTCTAATTCCAAAAAGCGATAAGTCCACATTATTTTGGTGAAAATCGAGAAAAAATACGCACGTATTCTTTGTATAATTTTACACAATATGTATTGATCTATAAATTCCAAAACGCGACATAACCCTACAAAAAAAAATTAAGTCTCGATTTATTACAAAAAGTGCAAAGTCCGTGTTTCGTATTATTTAAAGCTTGGTTGATTTCGCGCGTGTTTAAGTCAACCAATAAGGAGGGAACGTTCAATATTGACGTCTCCCATGCTGTAGCATCTAGTAAACTCATGGCAGTGCCACGGAAATATGTGCCTTGTGCGGAGTAAATTAAAAAGTGAGGTACAAATAGCACTACGTCCAATTTTATTTTGCCTATATCTATTACATTTAAGAGTTTATCGGCTGAAACAAATTGCCATTTGGTTCTAATTTTGACATAAAATACAACGGAAAAAATAATCTCACGTTAAAACAAATAATTGAAGCTTGAAACATAAAAACGTTGTTTCCCGAAAATATTGAATTGTGGACTTGTTGCTTTTTGTAATTAGACGCCTCAATTATTGTTGGTCATCTACGTCCATTGCTGCACGACACCATTTTCTTTGGGAATGGGACGATTTGGCACCGCGAACTGGCCTCCGCCGATTGGCCTCCGGTAATTGGCCGCCAGTACAATCGGACGCCGGCCCAATTGGACGCCGACCCAATTCGACGCCGACCCAACTGGCCTCCGGGAGATTGGACGCCGCACAGTTGAATTAAATGCGAAAGGAATAGACGTACGTTACGATTTGTTGGAGTAAATAAGCAAGTCAGTTTAATATGCTTCTATCTTCTCAGTAGGTGTACCTTATACATTTCGCGCTTGACACATTTTTAATATAGATTGAGAAAAATTATTATGCCTTATGATGTTTATTAAAAGAAAATAATTCTTCCCTCGCTAAAACTTAAAGATGTGCATAATCAATTAATTTATTGTCTATACATGGGTACTTATTTATATTTACAACAAATATTTAAAATAATGTTAGATGTTAGAATGAAAATTACATTATATTTCAGCGTTTTATCGACTTAATATTATAATAAAGCTTAAATATGTATATTATTATGCATAAATGCGTATTTTAAGATAGTATGAAATTACAAACAAAATATTAAGTAAGTTATCTGCTAAGTATAAATGTTTCAGTAGTTTGATTGATAAACTACTTAGGTACTGGGTGCCGGACGAAATTCCGAAGGCCGAAATCCCGAATGCTGAAATCCCGAATGGCCGAAATCCATTTCGCTCAACTCAAATAGAGTATTATCGTATAGTTAATTTATTCAAGAATGCTACAGATAAATTAATCAATATATAATAATAACGATAATAATAGTTGTAATTTTGGGATTGAGTTAATCGATAGAGTTGATCCAGGCACTAACCTTAGTGTTTTTTAGGCGGGCTCCGTGGTCTGGTGGCACTAGCACTCGCGTGGTAATGCTTATTGGGTTACCCGTTGCGCGCCACTTAACGGTATACTTTTGATGAAGAAGGTTGATGAATCACAAGAGCCGGTATCACAGCTTGCCAAGTATTCAAAATTAGACATAGATCAGATTGGTTCGATTTGCCCTGTATTAAGTTGAACTGGTCGTGGTCTACGAATAACTGCCTGTTATCAAATTACGGTCTACTGATGACCCGTGATTGTTAAGTGGCTGGATGACAATAATAATTAATAAAGATGGCAGGTGTGACATATTTTTGCGGGTTAAAAGATGGGATTGGGATCATAATCGCCCCAACTAATAGTGTTACCATTGTTTGTCAAATATTTTATTTTTATTTTAAATTATGGAAAACTTGAATTTGTTAAGCTTTCGACTACTATGTATACGATTCCTAATTGATAAGTTTTACATAACGTAGATAATATAATATTGTATTTAGTTCTTACTATCTGAACATATTTTTTCATAGAATTGTTTATTAACTATCTACTTAAACAATACGTCGAAACAATACGAAATGGGGGAAAAGCGTCACAAACACTCACACTCTGAATCCAAATACGAATGCTAATTCAAAAACAACACGAGAAATTTAATATTACCAGACGGTGAACTCGAACCCTGGCACACCGTATGTTATCTGCTACGCTCTAGCGGATTACTAAATTTAATATTAACCTACTATAACTAAACATGAAGCAGCGGTCACATGATCTGCCTACTAACGGATATTTAGGAAGCTATTTTGATACTATCCATATGTGGAAATTCTCCAAATTCAGTCCCTTACTTTACATTATTTGGTATGAAACATATATGATCTTTATCAGCCATCAGGAGTCGGCAACCTTTTCAGACATATGCGACACATTTAACAGAACAACCAATAAATAAGAACTGTAAAAAAATCGGTGTGTGTACTTATGTACATGCGTTAGAAGTTATACTTCTTTACCGTAACAAAATAAAATAATCGCATACCGCGTTAGTCAAAATTCACATCAACCAAAAATATTCAAATAGTTAGAAAATAGTTTTCACATAAACTAAATATGTAATACCAAAACAAAAGTAACGTACCTATAACACTTTAAAATATTAAGCTTAGTTTTGACAGCTAATCACATATAAAAAGGAGTAGGTACAATTCACAATACGAAAGAATATTTTTCACCAAGCAAAATAATCCATACTCCTTATTCTATGGTCACTATGGTCGGCTATGATCACATCATTGCGCGAGACGTCATCTTTCAGATCTGTATAATAATAAAGTATGATATACGATAGAATTGACGTTTTAATAGACCCATATCAATAAAAACTAGAATAAAGGAGAGCCGCTTATTGGAGTGCAGCTGGTTTATTTCCAGACACTTTAACTTATATCACTAAATAAATTATTTAATTATTTCTCGTTGTTTATATTTTATTTTGGCCAACAATAATAAATTCATTTCCTAGGCAACGGAACAATTATTTTTCGTACATATAATAATAAATTCGCTGCCTAGGAAACGGAAAAATTCTAAACTATATTATTATACTGTATAATTGTCACGATTGCATTATCATACTGTGGCATAAGGGAAGTGCGTTCGGCTGATAACCGAACAAAATAATGGTTATTAGCCCGTATTTTTATTTGTCTAGTGGTTGTTTGTCCGGTACAAATCTTACAATCGATTTTTAACTAACTTCTCGACTAGCAAGACATTTGAAACTTTTAGAATATATCAGAACACGATGCCAATGCATTCTTTTAATACTTTTAGCCATCTTGAAGCAAAATTGAATTCATTTTCAGTTAATTCTGTTTTGTATGGAAAGTTATTTCAGAAAATCTGTAAAAAGTAAAAGACTATTATTGGTTGCTAAGGGGATAGTACTAGCAACTAAATTATTAATATATACGTGCGTTACTATGGAAATAAAAATAAAATGTCAAAATGACATTTCAGTATTCTATATTTGTTTGTTTGTTTTTTATTTACTTCATATCAAGTACAAGTTTGAGCATATTGAGCATAATAATTGAACAGAAAATTTTATAACGTTGTATGTAAAAAGTTCTTTTTATCTTGTAATTATTTTATTATCCTTTCATGACTTCAATATCTATGAAATACATTATTAACAAAATATATACCACAAAATTGTATTGAAATGTCATCTCTACTTCAATAGACAATATTGCGAGTCCACAGTTTCAGATATATTTAAAAATATACCTGACAACTTTTAAAACTCGCGAATGACTGACAAAAATATTTGGATAAATTAATTAGGTAGGTACCTAAGTATGTACCAACCTATTATTCAAGCACAATTCGCAAATCTGCACGTGTCATTGGTGGTCATCAAGGAGTGATGAATAAAGACAATGGCAGGAAACGAGACATCGCAAACCCGACGAAAAAAATACAGTCTCGTTAAACTTGTTATGCTAATTAATACATTTTGTTTCCATCCAGTGAGCTGATTTTTCTAATGGAAAGATATTTCCGTTATTACTGAGGTTATGTACACATTCCTATATAATATTTAATGATTCTCTTCGATTTGCCACCCTTCGAGTAACTGCCGCCCCCAAGCGACGCTCAATCTGCCTACCCCCACGGGACGTCACTGTTAAAAAGATTGTATCATTATAAACCTGTATATTATAGATTAATATTATACTCTTGTATATTCTGCCGTGTAAATATTCACTAGAAGTGTAAAGTCATTTTGCATACCAAATTTAATAAAAACGTATCAAAAATGTCCACGCGTGTTTCCTTTATAAAGACCCGTTAAATATCTTTTTCGATGGCGCTACAGCTCAAGTCGAGCCCTGGCCTCCTCCACCGCCGTCCTCCAGCCATAACGGTCATCCGCACGTTTTTTCCAGTTCCTGATTTTTAGCAGCTGGTTGGCATCTTTTGTAGTGTTATCACCCCATCGTGTGCGTGGGTTTCCTACTGGCCTTTTCCCCCCTGGGCTTCCTTCGAGGATCTTCTTCGGTATCCGTGACTCAGGCATGCGTTGGACATGGCCTGCCCAGTTTAGCCTCTGGAGTTTTATGAAGGTGGTGAGTTTTGAATCTTGGTATAAGCGGTATTATTGTTCCGTGTTGTACCTAATTCTCCACTCCCCACCATCATTCATAGGTCCGTATATCCGCTTCGGGATCTTTCTCTCAAAGCAATCCACCATTTCAGCTGCTTTCATATTTAGCGTCCATGACTCGCATCCATATGCAAAGACTGTGCGTATGACGGTTTTATAGAGCCGGGTCTTAGTTTTTCTGTGGACATTTCTGGATTTGAATATAGGCAGCAATGAGAATTACGATTTATTTGCAGCGGTTATTCGGGCTTTTATTTCTTCGAGTTCCTCGTTCTCTTTTGTAATATTGGAACCCATGTATATGAACCGGTTGACAACCTCAAATTGATGATTTCCAAAACTGGAACTTTGGCCCAGCCTACTCTGATTTTGTCGGCTTTGTACCATGACTTTAGTTTTGTTTTCATTTACTCTTAAGCCTATCTCTAGTGCGGCCCTTTGGAGGTGGTTAAATTTTTTCTTCAAAATCTGTATGGATCTGCCCATCATGTTGAGGTCGTCTGCGTAGCCAATCAGTTGGCTCGGTCTGCTTAATATAGTGCCGCTCCTGTTCACTTGAAACTTTTTGATAGCGAATTTGAGGGTTAAGTTGAACAGCATGGGAGCCAATCCATCTCCTTGCTTTAGACTCTGAGATACTTTAAAGCCCTCTGTCAGTTGGCCACTTACCTTCACCTTCATATCTATACAATTGAACGCAACCTGCCTGAAAATATTAAATTAGCGGAATAGTAATTACAATTCAACAAGTCTATACCGTCACTTAATAGTTCTTGCACTTGCTAATAATTTAATGAACTATTTTTTTTCATAATTTATTCACATTCTTAAATCTTTTGATATATTTGTTAAATAATACAAAAAAAAATGTTTATAAATACTATGTTATGTTGGTATGGCCGCCAGTTGGCAACCGCTGATTTATATTATAATGGTTTTGTTATGGGTCAATAATTTCAAATACTCGAAATATTTGAATAGTAATTTTTTGATAAAATTTAACATATTGTAAAAGATATTTGTCGAGACATATGATGGGATATCATAAATTACATCACAATAATATTATAGTATGTACGCAAAACGTTTTGCTCACTAGACTGTGATAGAAATCAACAAGCCATGGTGATATTATTCTAGAACAAAGCCACCGATAATAATTATTGACATTGATGAATATTAATCCTTAAACGCATGATGGCAACCCTTTAATTTACATAATATTACCTTTATTATAATCTATCACATATTTAATGTTTAATAATATTTTAATAAATTAACAATGGCATCTGTGAATAAAAAATATAACTAATTTGTTAATACATTTTGTCAACTGCAGCCAACTCTATGTTTTTTAATAAACTTTCTTTCACACAAATAAATATTAAGAACAAAACAGTTTGTTGCTGAAAGGCAACACCATGCAATTAAGGATTAAAATATAGCTGCTAACTAACTGATAATAATTTATATCTTACTATATTACAGTTTTGACCAGACTTCTGACTAGGTGATTATTATTTTATTCTCAATGCAAGCGATTACTTAATTTTAATATTTTACTCTTCTCTTCTTGGTTGTACCCTCATGGCTAAGAATCGTTACCACCTTTGAATTTTGTCGTCCTTTGAGCGACCAATACTTACCTTCTTGATCTTTCGCTTCTACCAGGACACAATGAATGGTGCCCTCAGGCAGCTCCATCACTTGGTCGCTCCAGCGCACTGACGCTCTTCCTCAACTTCTCCTTCCCCGAAGGTCACCCAAAACCACTAGTCTCTCCAGGTTGTCCGGTTCGCGCCGTCAATATGTCAAAAAAACTGCAAAATGCGTCTCAGACATATTTTCGAGAGCCGTTTCTTTATCTGCACTCTCTGGATGATTGACTGGTTCGTCATGTGCTCTGTCCAAGAAATACGAAGCATTTCGCGCGCATACCACATCTCGAAGGCATCAATTACCTCTTCTTCCATTCCCTTACCTTCCGGGTCCATAACGCGACACAATCTAAAAATATTGAGAACACCAATGTTTGCACAAGCATAATTTTTGTAACAATATAAAATTCCCGATCCTTCCATATTATAGTGGTAAGACGTGTCATTGCATTTTTCGCAATATATGTGCGTCTTATTATTTCCGCTTCACATCCGCTTTTTCCACAAATGATCGATTCCAGATATACAAACTCTTCTACTGTTTCCAAGTTTTGGAGTATACTTGCTGTTGGTAGAAGGTTAACCGATCGACAATTTTGTATTAATTATGTATTATGGCGCATTGGCCAATCGCTGTAATGCCATAATACTCTTTCTAAATAAATAAATAAACAACCATATTTATTACTTCAAAAATAATAAATTAATGGTTACAATTATTAGCTATTATCAACAACTGTTACTAAATACTAAAATATAATTACTAATAGGTGAAATAATAAATACCTACTTATATGTGTATTATCTAACGATTATTCATGCCTACTCGTTCACTACAGATTATAAACAATCACGATGATGACGTCATAAATAAAATTGAAAATTATATGGATTAACGAGGCGATTAGTGACGAGCTTACGGTATACAAGTGTATGTTTGTAAAACGTTAATTGTATGAGAATGAAAATTTAATATAGAGTCTTACATGAGTTTGTCCGCTGAGTGGTTTGAAAATACTTCTGCAATAAAAATTGGCTTAAATCATCAGGCTGATTCAAGACTAATAAAAAAGCTTTAAAGTCCAATGGAATTACCAACGACTAGCAGTTAGCAAAATATGAAAAGTTTACTGTAATCGATTGTTATATAAAAATCTTTATAATATTAATTGTGGTTTATATTTTTGATATTAAACAAACATATTACAGTCTAATCTTAATGTCACATTGTATCATTATTTGTAGCAAGCTATTAGAACCGGCTTAATAATGTGTCGTGGTTGATAAATTGTCTCTAAAACACAGCTGAGGCAAACGTTGTAATGGCGTTATAATTTCAGTTATTATCGTATGTGAAATAATGATAACTATAAAAATAACAGTATTACTCAAAGTAGTAGGTATAAAAAAACCACAATATTTTTATAGAGTTTTTTGGTAGAATTTGTTTAACCTAAGTTGCGTGAAATCGCCTGAAGAAAATGAATGTGGGACCCAAATTCGTCACAAATATCAAAAAGAATTACACCTGACGAGGTATTCGATTATGACATAAACGAATTTGAAAATAATAGAGACAGATTTAAAAATATGAACATAGAATGGATTTTGCAGTCACTCAATAAATTGATTATAATATATATACTTACTCATATTTTTTTATTTATGTAAAACTTTCTTCGGTGAGAAAGTAAAAGAATTTATGCAAAGTCAATTTTTTTTTGTGCGTTTTCTTATTATCCACTTGCTTTACAACACCCCGTTGAAGCCCCAGAGGTCAGCAACACCACCATCTCCTCTTCTCTTCAAGATCTCTCTAGTGCCGATTTTGGGAAAACCACGACCTACCAAATCCAAAAATGCTAATTTATTTTTTAACTTAATTAATGTTATTGATTGATTTTAATAATATGTTTATATTTTGGTTGCGCTTTTTCATAGTGGACTGTAGTAAGTGGTGTAATGATTGTGATGGGATATGTAGATGCAAATGAGGGGGGGGGGGTGGTTACACGTAGGATTCCAGGCACTGAGCATTTATGATATTCAGCGATCTCGCTGATGCTGGTTCCTGGTGCATGCTCTCAGGTCCTAGTAGGCACTTGCACAGTACACTTTTGATAAATGATATGATAAATGAGGACACACCTGTACCGGTAACACGGATACAGGTGATTTAATTAACGGAGTTTTTACGGAGACTTGCACGATACTTGCACTGTCCACCTCTTGGTATTCACTTAACTTTATGAATCAGTTTGTATGCGCTTGGAATTACTCGTTAAAGGATGATCTAGCCGTAACAAGCCTGCATGCACCCGTTCTCCATTAAATCACAGTCAACTGATGACCCGTAACTGATGGTCGTCTGGACTTGTGACAATAACTTGGGATTTGAGGTAGGAGGTAAATATAGTGGTGAAAGCGACCATAATTGACCCTACCACATTTATTAATTTTAAATGGCTAATATATTATTTATATAGGTAAGTACTTAGTTAATAACTTTTTAAAGTTAATTTCACCTTTACTATTCTTATTTGAAGTCTTTTCTGCTCCTTTAAAATTACAAATTGTAAAATGTAGGTACTTAAGTATTTAATAAAACAAAGTTCTTTCCGGTGTCTGCAAAGTTGTATCTCGTTGTAATGCAAATTTTAAATTTTCTTTAAGTAAGTTTATGGCAAACTGCATCGAACTTTCAACTTTCATAACTTTGATGTTAGAAGATCCGGTTATAAAGTTAAAAACAGAGTGTTTATTTAATGATACTAGTTGATGGTGATTCGATTAAATTTTAAATTAATGAATGCATGCATAGAGAATCTAATTAATATTCTATTGGGTAGGTATTTAGAGTCCAATTGAATGTCACATGGTTTTCAAAATACTTATTTTTAAAACAACGGTAGTCCAATTATTATACTTAAGAGCTAAAAGAGTGGATGTCCAATTTAAGTCATTTTTGCTTTAGCTTATAGTAAAAAAATTAATAATTGCAAAATTGTTGAAGTCCAACATACGGAGATTTAGTCCGAATGCGAATGAGTATTTTAAAGATTAGATTAACCATGAAAAAGCAGCTCTTCTGCAAAATATTGAATAATATGTGACATCATTATGGCAATTCTACATGGTGATATTTTACCGTCATATTAATTTAACGTGAGATTTCATAAAAATATTTGTGACGTTTAATTTATGTAAACAATAAAAATTTATAAAACTACCGAAATGACATTGGTGATTGACATCTGGTATCAATGAAATTTAATTATGATGTCCTCATATTATAAATTATTATTTTTTTATTCGATACCGACGATACACGCAACTTCAAGATACTCTCTCCTAATGTGAAGTTTGAATCCCACTTGGTCAGCCATTTAGGACTGTGTATTTTTTGGGTAAGATAGTTATTTAATCTGGCACTACATACCATTTAGGTCTATCCCCAACTGCACAATAATTCCTAAAGAATCTCTATCCCAAGCTCTATTGCAAGCTCTCTCCATCTTCAGTTGGTCACAAAGTTATCCGCCAATCGCATCCGGAGGCAGGCCCAGGGGTTCTTTCACAAACTTTAGCTCTAGATCCATCGCATCTAACAACGTGACCGGCCGATCTGATTCATCGTGCCCTCATGACATTGTATTTACGAGGCTTAAAAAAAATTACATATTTTTGTACGTCACAGAAGTACATATACAGAATATTATATAGTTAGTAATACTCGTATAATGCTTATAACTTCTCATACAGACCAGTCACATGGTTGAAACAAATTTTATTAACAATAAAAAATTGCCTTTATTCATATATTTTTATTTATATATCAATATAATACTTTTAAATCATAGAACGTCAAGAAATAATGATACATGTCTATTAATTTCTTTCACCATAAAAATATCTCAGTTAGCAATCTTAGGGTCCGATACGTAAATAATGTTGACGTTGTGTAAAACCTAATAGTTAAAAATAATTATAAGATAAAAAGAACTTTTTATATACAACGTTTTTAATTTTTCAGTTGAATCATATAAACTTGACTTGACTAGCTTAAACGATCAAAACAATTTGTACTTGATAGAAATACTGAATAATGAAATGTCATTTCATATTGATTTACATAGTAACGCACGTATATATTATTTAATAATTTAGTTGCTAGGACCCCCTAGCAACCAATAATTGTATCGAAATAACTTTTCATACAAAACAGAATTAACTAAAAATTAATTAAATTCTACTTAAAGATGGCTACAAGTATTGAAAAAATGCATTGGCATCGTATTCCGATATATTCTAAGTTTCAAATTTCTAGTTAGTCGAGAAGTTAGTTAAAAATCGATTGAAAAATTTGTACCGGACAAACAACCACCGGATTAATAACCTAAGAAAAACGTTGTAAAATGATATGCATGGATGAAAATGGAATACCAAATCATGTTTCCCACGATTTCTAGTGTGTTCAATTTTTAAATTAGTATTTTTCACAAAAATAATAATATAATATCTTTGAATGTACAATGGCGTATGAAAACTACACAATATAAATTAAAAAATTTTCGAAATTTAATAGTTAGTGTAAAATTGAAATAATTATTTAATGGTTACTTTGTCAGTGTTTTAACTAAATGCGTGCACACAAAAGTATTCCTAGTTGGTATTAGTTTTAATTTCTTTTATTTTGTTAACTGTCAATTCATGGTGGAACTGCATTGTATTGTTGTTTTTATTTAACAAAACGCAATTTTTTATAGTACTTATTCCACTTTTAATTGATATATTAGGACCGGTTTCGTCCGCCTCAATGGGACATTTGAAAATGTGCCACTGAGTCGGACGAAACCGGTCCTAATATATTAATTAAAAGTGGAATAAGTACTATAAAAAATTGGTATTAGTTTTATTATTGTGATTAAAATGGCAACACGCTTTTACTCAACACGATGTTATTGATAAAATTCTCCATTCTAAATAGAATAATCTAATACAGGGTTTCCCAAACTTTTTCTGCAATGGAACACTTCGCAAACCCGGAAATTTTAACGGAACACTTAGTTTATATTATATAGTAGGTCATTTTTATTAGCGCATCTAACAGTTCTGCCAATTTCGGCAACTGTCGTTAAACTGACAAGGCTTATCAGCCGGTCAGTGAAAACAATATACTCGATATTTTTCATGCGCACGGTGTGAGAAAAAAAGGTCCTCCGTCTGTACCTAGATCATGGCCCCTACATCCCGAAGCGGGCCCCCAGGCTAGGATCTTTGGCTGGCCCCCTACTCATCGCTAAGGTTAAAGGCAATGTGATGATCTACAGTTGCATATTCCAAATGGTGTTCGAGGTAAAATTAAGGGTATTTTTAGCGATTTTTTTTTTAATTCACCTACTTTTATGTTGATATGCACAATTATTATGGACATGTCAAATATTGACAATAATCGAAAATTGTAAGTACGGCAAAACCACATAATATTAAATGTTAGTACGCTTGAAGTGAAACAGCGACATTTTATTACTATTAGTGTATGTTTATGATGTGTGTTTATCTCACTTTATCTCACGCCGGGCCCTCCGTAAACCCAGGCCCCCAGGGTAGAGGCCTGTTAGCCTACCCTTGTGGGAGCCACCTATTTAGATACTTGACGTCATACAAATCAGTGGAGATTGATCATCACTCGCCTTTGAATATGAAGTAGATTCTTTAATTATTTTAGTTTTACTTATTTTACTTCTACTTAGTAGAAGATCTTTAAATGTGTTGCGGTGTATAAAACCTTTCCAAATTGTTGCGGAACACCTATTCAGGTTCGGCGGAACACTGGTATTTCGCGGAACATAGTTTGGAAACCCTGATCTAATATATGCTTTAAACACTACACTACATTCTCTTTTGGTTGGTTTTTTTTATAGATATTTACCAATACGTTATTGTTTTATCCGAAACTATATTTACTATTTCGATCAGTTTTGTTTCAATATATTGCCGTCGGTGGCGCCACCCGTTTATCGTTATTGGGAAATTAATAATAAATTGTTTTAATCGAATGAAAATGGCTCACTAGTGCATAACCTGACTTATTTAAATAAGTATTACTTTGCATATTGGCATTACGGTCAGTCCAGAGCTTTGCGTATACCTCTACGCTGTAGGTGGCTTTGTATGACCGGAGGCTACGCTGCTTAACTAAGTGAGTTTGTACAACTTTTCACTCGGAAAACGCGTTCAATCTGAAAAGCGCCTTCATTATCGTATACCAGAGTTGAATTTTGATGTACTTAATTTTTATTATTGATTGTTTTTACCATGTTTTCATGACCGTTTCCGGACGGCGAATAATGCTAATATTTCTTCAAGAAAATTAAATAAAAAAACCTTTTTTAGTCAGGAGATTTAGTGTATACTGTATACCCACTCAGTGATAAGATATAATAGTTTTATTGAAAATAATTACAAGATAAAAAGAACTTTTTATATGCAACGTTTTTAAATTTTCTGTTCAATTATTATCCTCAATATGCTCAAACTTGTACTTGATTTGAAGTAAATAAAAAAAAACAAACAAACAAATATAGAATACTGAAATGTCATTTTGATTTCCATAGTAACGCACGTATATATTAATAATTTAGTTGCTAGGATCACCCACTTAGCAACCAATAATAGTGGATTGGATTACGGATTTTTTTCGAAATAACTTTTCATACATTAACAGAAATTAACTGAAAATGAATTTAATTCAACTTGGCTGAAAGTATTAAAAAATGCATTTGCATCGTGTTCTGTTATATCCTAAAAGTTGCAAATGTCTAGATAGTCGGGAAGTTAGTTCAAAATCGATTGCAATATTTGTACTGGATAAACAACCACCGGAAAAATAAGAATACGAGCAAATAAAAACGTTGTAAAAATCAGCATAATCCTCTGCTATGATTAACATACTGCTGGATCAAAACCTGCCTTAGCTCCTATCACTTACCCTGGTCCCGAGTTCTCTGCTGCCACGTGTTTTGTCGAAAATTATTTTAAGGTTTATCCGTTGGCCGTTTAGTACACCTTGGGTACCATAGTATGACCACATTTATCCAGCAGTTGTCCACTAATACTTATTTGAACGTATTTTAATAAAGGTAAATTACATGCATGGTGGCCGCGCGGCTTAAGCGTTGGACTATCACGCCGTAGATCCCAGGTTCGAATCCTGGGTCTGACAAGTAAACATATTGTTTTTCAATTTGTGCGTGAGTCAGGGTATGGACCTAATAGGTTGAGCAAGTGGGTAACATCCATTTCTCGTAAAAAACTAAATCTGTTAATACAAACCTCTACTCTGTTGAGACCCATATGATCCTATTAAGATCGGACATGATTTTAAAAAGAATACTATTCCTACACATTTTGGTTAGGTACTGTTGAATTCGTTGTTTTTACATTATTATAATATGTAAATTACTTAGAATCATTTATTTTTGTTAATTCTCCGAGCTCCTCTCTCCCATTGACACTTTTTATTAAATTAAGTCTCAGTAAATTTGGTCAAAGGAAACTTAAGAGCACGGTGCCCAGTTTTGGCCATCTGCTCTTGAGATATTCCCAGGCATAAATGACTACTGATGCTTCACACGTACGGTATCGTGATATGCTTGATTAAGACCGAATATGGTGCGGGTAAATTACGCGGAGGAATTATTTAGGATATAATTCGATACTGTGTTTCACAGAAAGCTTGCCGAACCAAAATCGCTCTGCCTCAAGAAATGACATTAATATGAACGAAGCATCTGGAAAAAAATGACACTCACTTTTTTGTCGGGTCTGCCGAATGGCATAATCTGTTCTAACGCCATTACAATAGAGGTGATATTGGTATAAATTCCCGAAGCTTTTTGTCGGGTCTGCCGACTGGTTTTGTTCGTACGGATTCACTCAAATGAACATTGACACTAGAAAGACTGTTCTAACACCATTACAATAAAGGTGATATTGCTATAAATTCTGGATGCGTGATATCGCATAATGTAATTGGGTGACGTCTACCTATACATGTGCGAATGTCGCTATGCACGAATTTACTTGCCAGCTACTGTATTGAGTGTGTTGTCCATTAATAATGTCATTGGCCTCAAGCCAGTCGCGTAGTAGAGTACCGCGAAAAAAATACTGATACTAGAGCGGACGCAAACTAAAATATTTAAAACAATATAAATAAAACTAATTTTATTTTCTGTACGGAGAGTAGTTTTATTTATAAATCAAGCTACTTGATAATAATATGATGACTTGTAAATTAGTATTCAATGAAATACCAAAGCCAACCTACAAACCGAGTAAAGTGGCTAATAGAAAAACTTTTTAATTTATTCGAATTTATTACCTGACGGATTCTCCTTAAGTTTAAAACTTGCGTTACAACTTCCAACGCACTGTGCTATTCTGAATGCGCCTTAAGGCTTAGAAAATTGTATTTTTTACCTTCATTAATCAATTATTGATTGTTTAGACACTAAGAGCGCGATGCTCAATTCGTACTTACCATAAAATAACAGTAAAAATTGTAAGTAGCCGAAATCCATCTGTTAACTATAGATTATAGAGATAAGGAATCCTTAACCATAGACTACTTTTGTTATGAACTCGCCCCCTTGCCCCCCTCCCGTATTGCCATTTACCACTGACAGCTGCTGTCAAAATAAATTGACGTGTCTTTCAACAATCAAATTCATTTAACAATTGATCTCAATATGGGTATTGAACAACTATTAAAATTAAATATTTAATATCCGTGACATTTGATACGACATATTTTCCTTTACTTTCTTGATTCTGTACATGTCTTAATTTAGTAAAACCGATTATCGAATTGAAATGTCAGTGTCAATGAATTATGAATTAACTTTTCTTATTCAGATTTAGATATTTATGTAATATTAAACTAATAGATAGGTAGTTGAAATATATAAGTACTTAGTTACCTACACACCAACATGGTAATATTAGTTTTAATCACTCTATATAATTATTCACATCATGGCATATATGTGTAATAATTGGAAATGACAAAATCTGACATTTCAACGGCAAGTGTTACCGTATCGGGAAAAACATGGTCAAAAAATAACTTATATTATTCACTAATTGAGGAGACATTTAATCATTTTTATTAAATATTAATTGTGTATTTATAGTTATTGAATTTATTTTGTATATTTTTAATATTTTTGTCATCGTTTAACAATTACAAAATAATTTACCTAAATTATGAAAAAGAGAATTTTTATATATGGTAATATTTTCAATGGAAAAACAGAACGAAGCTATTGCAGATTTGGTGGACCATAGACAACTCGATCATAACTATGAAAGGCTTTCTGGATAGTGTTTTGATGTAATTTTGTTGTAATTATGACAGACGATTGTGCATAGGGCTCTAAGACGTAAAAAGATGACAAGCAGTAATAATTTAAGGGAATGTATCGTAAAAAAATAAGTGAGTGCTACCTATGCCTTAATAATCTGTTAAATTTGGTCGGAAAGATACATAGGTATATCATTATTATACCCTATCTTTTCTCATTATGCAAACGCATAATAAATAATAATTACATTTTGTAATTTATACCTTTAGTAATATTTTCATTTTATATTATTTAAGTAGTAAAATATATAATTATTGAACTTTATAATTAGCTCGTAACCTTAAAGGAATTGCTACATTTTGCCACGATATTTAATTTTGTAGATGATGTAGTGTATGTTTAAAATGATGATGTAAATCATATTAAATTATACAGTATGTTTTATTAAACGACAGTTATATTTTGGTTTTTATTTTATTATATTACTATTTTTAAATGTTAAGACATTTTAAGTCCCGCTTACTATCTCGCCGAACTAAAAGCATTCTTTACATGACACTTGTAAAGCCAGTGCTCACCTACGCATCGGAGACCTGGACATTAACTCTGCGAAATGAACGAGCCCTGAATATCTTTGAAAGAAAAAATCTCCGCCGTATATATGGACCGATCAGGGATGGCACCAATTTTGGAGAAGAAGATTTATGATGCTGAGCTCTACGGGCTGTACGAAGATTGCAGCGCAGTTCAATCAATTAAGATTGGGAGACTGCGATGGCTAGGTTATGTGCACCAAATGAATGACAATGAACCGGCAAAGAGAGTGATGTCCAGCAATCCAATAGGACGTAGAAGAAGAGGGAGGCCAAAGATTCGCTGGTTAGATGGAGCTGCTAGTGACTGCCATATTCTGGGGGTACCAAAATGGAAAGCGGCCACACTGGATAGGGACAGGTGGAGGGAGCTGTTGGAGGAGGCCAGGACCCACACCGGGTTGTCGCGCCTCTGATGATGATGATGATTATTTTTAAATGGTGCTATAACCGACACATTTATCAATTAATTAGATAATAAAATAACAATTAGAATTTAATATATTACCATCATTTTGAAAAATGGAATTCTACCAAGTACGTTTAATGCTAACTCACAATGGATTAAGTTACGTTAATATTTCAAGACCATTCAATAAAATATACTAAAATAATAATAATAACTAAATCAATTCAAATAAACTTTTTATTTAAAGAATAATTAAGAATATATTAAGAATGCAACATTCGTTATTGCACATAAATAATTTGAAAAAACTACAGACATAATAGACCGATCAAAAAACGTTGGGTTGAACTCAAATAAGCATCCATTGGATTTATGCCAATATGCTTTATGAATTGAGCCACATCCATTCTACCTAATTACGATGAATTTAGCTAATATTTATACATTTGAATTGCTTTATAAACTGCGTTAATTTTGGCATTCCGTTTTTTTGGATTGAATTAGGATACCAATAATAGATGGTTACTTACCTTGGTAAACACATTGTCACGAATTCTGCAGTGTATATCATTTTTTCTAATATAAATAATACTCATATATATCCGAGATATTTTGAAATAATATATGATCAATTTGAATGATTGTAAGAAGCTTTTATAACTAGTGTGTTCAAATATATTATAGGTATGTTATATATATATATTTTTTTGTGATTTTACCGAGGTTTTGACTGCGACTCGTTGTCATATCACCTCTTCTCTTCTAGAAGGGGATCCGTCGATCAGGTCCTCACTCCTATTCTGTTAAATAGCTTTACAATTTTGCCTAGCTCTTCCGTCTTACCCACCGCCAGGACACCTTTCGATTCGTCGACATTCTCATAGATATCCGTAATTCGCAGCTGTACTCTGTCAATTTCATATTTGGAGCATTGCAGTGCTATATGTACAATGTCCTCTAAAACATGACATTCATCGCAGAGCTGCGATTCGCTTCTTCCCATGAGGACATCAAATCTTTTACCCATGGTGTGCCCTGTTCTTAGCCTCAGTATTAACTTAAGCTCATTCCTCGTCAAAGAAGACTCTACAAACCAGGGCACCTCTCGTGGTGATGGTAGTATAAACTTACTCCATTTCCCCTTTTCTAATGATGCCTATGTTATATTTGATTTATAATATATTTATAAAACATATTTTTTATAAATATAATCGAAAGATTTGATAGTGTTGCTAGATTAATAATATAACAGTGTTTATTTTCATATTAACATTGCAATGTACCGTTGCATAAAACTAATCAAGAAACCTTACAAGTATAATTAAATTATTCTAAATAAGTAAATAATTATTACAGCTCAAAATCCACTCCTGTTTTTAACTAATAGAGCTAAGAGACTGTTTCAAATAGATAAGACAGAAAACGGAAAGATGTCTAATTAGAAAGATAGTATGAATATCTTTAGTTTGGATTAATCATTAGTAGTAATATTCAGATGAACTTTATTTAATACGTAATACGGTTCAGTATTGCGAGTTCATAAAATATTGATTAAATTCATTCAAAGGACATCTTATACTATTGAACTAGCCGTTATCGATTTTATATAAAGCTCTTACAGTTTGGTAAACTTAATATTGAAAGTTGTATAATATGATGTATTTTTATATGAACTTTTTTCTGATATTTGTTTGAATTATTTTAATAGAAGATAGTGATAATTTTAATAAAGGGTTTTTTATATATCATCATCATCGGCACTACAACCCAATGTTCTCCCCTATGTCTCCTGCAAGCTCCCTCCAACGCCTTAGTCTCAGGAATGCTGTGTCCCTTTCTATACAGTCCAGCCACAGCAGTCTTGGTCTCCCGACCCTCCTTTTCCCTTCTGGTCTGTTGAAGAGAAGCCTCTTTGGTGGTCGGGTATCTTCCATCCTTGAGACATGGCCTGCCCAACTAAGTCGCCCTACTTTCACGTGTGAAACTACAGGAGGATCTTCATACAACGCATATATTTCATGGTTGTACCTTCCTCGCCACGTGCCATCCTCCTCACATACAGCTTCTTAATATGTTTATTTCAAAGATATCCAGCTTCCTCTCATCTTTTTTTTGATAAAGCCCAGCATTGCGATCCATAGGTTAATATGGTTCTGATGAGAGTTTTGTATAACTTTATCTTAGTTTTCTTTGAGAGGAATCTTGATCTGAATTTTCAGAGTGTACTTAATTGTAGGATTTACGCATTGTACTGTAAACTGATCCATTATTTTAAATAGTCAGCTTTAAAACTGATGTTATGTCAAACGAAAAATATTTGACAGTTTACAAATGACAGGACAAAATTTTTTATACTATACAAATGTCTGAAGTGTTTTTAAAGGTTACATGTAAGTTGTACGTATGCAGTTCATCGTGGGACACTTATTCGTGCGCCGCAGTACGTGAAACATGATATTTCGTATAACAATTTATCAAATGACGAGTTCTTCGTTGAACATTTCACCGTCGAATACATTTGTACGTATCATACAAAATGCGGCGATAGCTTGCAAATAGTACTGTTCCAATTAGATTAACCCCAACCTAACCTAACCTAGTAAAGGCATCTCCACACGTATATGTGCACAAGAGCAAATATATTCCAAGGTGAAATTTTCAACGAAGAACTCGTCATTTGATTAAATGTTACACGAACTCATGTTTCACGTACTGCGGCGTACGAATAAGTGTACTGCGGTGAACTGTTTACGTACAAATTTCCGGATACGGTTTTAAATTATGTAAGATATTCAATATATCGACGGCCCCAGGAAAAACCGGTGTAAGTCTAAAATCACAAATGTTCAGGAGAGCGAAAAAACTAAAATATTTACGCTATTAAATTCATCATATAAAATGAGTTAGTTTTTTCTTATCTTATTTAAGTAAATCAGATAAACCAATTTATGGTCTATATTCCTATCAAAATTTAATGTTGATTAATTAATAAACAGCTGAGATAATGTCAAAAAATCGTTTTTATTTGGAATAATATTACGCGCTTGGTGCTTTGACTTGATTCAACATGCTTTTGCGCGGACGAAATAGATTACAGACTCCGCGTAACAGACTCATACTCTGAGATGTAACCTTGTTTTACGTCACGTTTTTCTTTCTCTATACGATTTTATTTAGTACACCTATATTTATAATGCTCTTTTACGGAAGAACCATCATTGCGCAATGTTTAACTCGAAATAATACAGCGTGTCTATAAAGTTTTAACAAAGAGTATGAGGATATATTGACATATATATATTTTTATACGGAGTTTTTATAATTTAAAAGTATTTAAGTATGATTTTTTAATTTTTTTTGTAAATTATTATTGATATTTTTATAAATAATGAGAATATGTACATTACGAAACAATAAACATTCAGGAAAAATGTTAATAATGGAATAATAAAGAAGTTGTATAAGAAATTAGTACATAACATTGGTAACTATTAGATTTAAAAAATAGCTAAAAGAAATGTTTTTTTATTCTTTACAACACAATTTTCATTAAAACTGATGAAAAAACATAATGTCAATCGTCATGTAAATCACTAAGCCAATTTTAATTTATTAATAGTAATTGACTTAATTATGAAAACTAGGGAAATAATTACTTATATACTTTATTAACTGCTTCATTGTATTTCTGAGGGAATGAATTTTATTTAAATAAGTAATTACCATTTTAGAAAAAACATATGTACGGTTTAATACAATAATATAAATTACTAACCGCTTTGCTTATTTGAACATAAGAATGTAGGTAGTAAACAACTACTGAAATATATTCTTGAACATTTGGCACAGATATACCTATCTAAACATCATACTATTTGCAAAAATATAGATTTTCCAGTTTGAAAATTATAACTACGTATTAACGAAATAACTAATGTTATGTTTACCTAACAATTATTAATGAAAGAGAGGTTTATTACTTTCGTTCTCAGATGAGACCGCAGTCAACTGTGCATCATCAGAAATCTTTATATAAAAATATATACTTAATATAATTATTAGGCTTGTATTACAAGTCCATTCGATAATTATGATTATGTACCTATCTAAAATGATATTCATACAGTATCTGTATAAACAAGAGAAATTGCTTTGTCAGTACCTACCTTCTATTTTTTTAAGAGTATCCTTATTTGTGCATATAATTTTATAATACCTTTCTATAATTAAGATTATAAAATTTCATATAAATTATGACCATATTAATTATCGTTTGTATTTTTTAATCTCAATCGTTAATATGAATGTTATTGCCAATTATAATTAAATATAGATTGATTATATTATATTGTCAACATAAACTTCAGTAAGTATATTTCTTAATTGAGCTCTGTTACGTTAATTAATACGATGTTTTATGATTTTTATTATTTATTTAAAAGGTTGAAATAAATGTGTACTAATGCTCTCAAATTTAAATTATCAAATTTATTTTGTTGGTGTGGATTTGCATTTTTTTTATAAACTGAAAAAAAAAAAAAATTTGCATTCAAGTAGGTAGTATGTTCTTGAAATGTTATATTGTTATTTAATCGATTGCGTAGAGTTTTAATACAAATTTTCTCAAAGAAACACAGTTTACTATATCATTTGTTCATTCATAACTATTTATTTTGATAGTTTTACAAAATGTATAATTCAGACCGATTTAAATTGGATGAAATAATAATTAGGTAGTTACTATTTAAAGTGGTTTTCATAATTTATAAAAATCATAGTCAATAGGTGAATAGGAGGTAAGTATATGAATTTAAGTACATACTTACCATTACAGACTTTTCAAATCCAATTGATATTTTAATTAAAATCTACGAGATACCGTGTACGATATCACCATTTGACATGGTTTATTTGAGTTTTTCACAAACTATAGATACATAATATTTATGTACTTATCTATAGTGTTAAAAGTCAAATAAGCTATGTCAAATTGTGATGAAAATATTATAGAAATGTTATTGTTTGTTAAAAGCAACACTGTATATTTATTTTGAACAAATTTAACTAACATCGAAAATTATGTCACCACTCGCCAATGTTAAGATTATAATTAATATATGTCTTTAATTAGTAGGTAATATTAAAAATTCCCAATCACCAGCGATGGGTTTGTTTTCAGAATACCTACACATCATTTTGTTTACTTTACTTCATCCTTTTTCCAAAATATATCTACTTAGATAAGCATAAAATGCTTTAACAATTATTGACCATTAAAATTTTATTGTTACTTTCAAATTGTATTGTAAACAATGTCACGTCAAAACACGTTTTCAAAAATCCCAGCCGCTTAATCCCTTTCGGCGAATAGCATGTAATAAAATAATATAATCCTTTGGGTAATTTCTATCTTTGAGGAATATTCAAAATCAGGGAACTCAGAAACTTTTCTGTGTTCAAAATACAAAATTATTCATTATTTACTTAATGTGTACCCTTTTATATTTTCAAAAATACTAAGAACTGACGCACGTGTTAATGATATTTAGACGAAGTTCATTACTATTATACTATTTCCAAAGCAAGCCATTCATAAATAATTCCATTTCAAAATGCAATGAAAAGGATTATTTAACTTGGTTGGATCATAAAAAATTAGTCAGCAATTAGTAATGTTTTCAAACTGAACCATGATAATAGTGATTTTTTATTATCTTTGTGCAAGATTAATTTAACCAAAATAATATGTAATGTCATTTTCTACTAATGATAAAATAACATTTTGAAGTTAAAACATAATATTTTAGGTAGTTACCTTTTTAGGTCCAAAATATTTGATTTTATAGTGATAGTAATATTTAATTAAAATATGTATTTTTCTACTGGGTATTTATGTAAATTAAATGTATATATTAGAATATTACAAACTCATTTTAAGTTAAGTAGGTAACTGCAAAGTAATTAAATATAATTATATATAAATAACGTTTTATATATGATATTATTTTTCTATTAAATAATATAACATTTTCAAATTGAAACTTTACTTCATTGTTTTGTTGAGTATCTATATGGGAGAGTAATCAACCGAAAAGAGTAAGAGAGAGATTGAAGAGGTCTTTATCAGGCAGTGAATTAATTTAAATAAGCGAATCAAAATTAATATAATTACTTCAAATTTTAAGATAATATTAATAACTGAGAAGTTTTTTAAAGTAGCTATGCAAGTGAAAATTAATTCCGTTTCTTTTCGGTATTTGTTTTATATTAAATAATATAATAACTTAACTTTCTGACACAATAATATTGACTAACTTTTAAACTAATAATGCAAATACTCACTGCAAATACCAATATTTTTCGGAGATAAACCAATATGTTTTTTTAAATTATTGTGATACGTCAATATAAATCATGCTGTTTCTTTAGATCTCCGTAAAAGAATGTTATAACAAGTATAACAACCTTCTTATTTGTAAAATAAAGCGCAGTGCACTTTTGTTATCGAGGTATGACTATACTCCTCGGATATTTCTGTGAACACAAATTTGGTCGATGCGATATGTAGATATAGAGCACCATTGTCAAAAACCTAACTTCGTCAATTTTTATGCTAGAGACCTGATTTTTTTACAGGACATGCATAAAAAATTAAATATTATAAAAAGCTAATAAAACCGGAAACGCTATTTTCAGACTTACAATGGTTTTTCCTGGGGTCGTCGATATTATAAAATGTTACATTTTCAAATCTTGCGAATTATTTGATGAATGAAAGAAAATGGTTTAAAATAAGTAAACTTTACTTCACCCGACGTTATTTCACTCGATAACTACTATTTTACTCTAATAAAACGATTACTGAAGACTAAAATTATCGAATATTATTACTGAACATTACCTTCAATTGGACAAAGTAAAGGATCGGAGCCCGATTGTATGAATTTACATTAAGAATTTTCTATAAACAAGCCATAATACGCATCTGTCTATAAAATATTGCCATTAAATCATACATCATTAAATTTTGGATATTTAATAGATAGAATAATAGTGTTTACTACTATTCTTTGGTTGAGGCAGGGTTAATTGAATTATAAAAAACTCACCAACAACATGTGTAATATGTTTTCTTGGTTCAACGAAAACAAATAAGTATGAATGAAAAATTGCAATATATAAACATATTAAGTACATTCTGTTAAAATGTCAGTGGTAGCAATCGGCGATTACCAGCTGTTCTGCTTGGCCTATCAGTCTGAAGTGGTGTCAGACGATATTGTGAAGGCCAGACTCCTGAATAAACTACGCATATGCAAATATAACGCACTTGCAAATCGTAAAACTGACAAATCAGCGAAATGTCAAACTATCTGAAGTGAATGAAAGTCCATCCCGAAGGGAAAACTATGGCGCCGTCTATGCATACTTCACAATTATATTAATATCCAACACACCCAAGCCGTTTGCAAGACCTAGCGAGACAGACTGGCGACCGCCAGCTGGCTCTGCTAGTTTTCTATAAATACTTGAAAGTAATAGGTGTCTTTTTGATATATAAAAACTGTATATTTAAAATTATTTATGTGTTATAATATCTTCACGCCAACAAAAAACGTCACCAGAATTAGTAAAAAAAAAAATTACTAAAAATCTCACTCTATCTTAGAAGACACTGACAAAATGAATCCATTAGTATAGTGTTGACAATATGAATAATTTCGCCCAGCCAAACATAATCTTGTTTTATTATTATTGTTTGTGTGAATTTTTCAAAAAAAAAAAAAATGAAATACGCGCTAAAAAATCCAATCTATATGTATATTATTATATACCTGGTAAGAAGAGGTGTTCAAACAATGGTGGCAGAACACTAACTAATAATTATTATAGTAATAATATTATTATCCTAATTCATTATATAATATTATTATTATCGTAAGGAAAAGTGATTTTGTGAAAAAAAATTTTTTTTAATATTATGTACCATTTATTAATTTTATCAGTCTGTGTACGCTTAATAAATATTTATTATGTATTAATTTATTTATTTAAAAAATATATTGCATATAATAACAAATTGTTAGTTCAAGATGTTGATAACATGACATTCAGAATGAAAAGTACAGGTAATTGAAGTTAGTAAAAATAATTACCAGATAAAAAGAAATTTTTATATGCAACGTTTTTAAATTTTCTTTTGAATCATATAAACTTGACAATTCTATGTATTAATAATTTAGGACAAATAAGGCAATTATTGTCAACAAATTATTTTTTTGCTACTTTGCAACAAACAAAAAAGCAAATATATAATACTGAAATGTCATTTTGATTTCCATAGTAACGCACTTATATATTAATAATTTAGTTGCTAGGACCCCAGACCCCTAGATATTATATTCTAAAAGTTTCAAATGTCTAGCTAGTCGAAAAGTTAGTTAAAAAGCGATTGCAAGATTTGTACTCGATAAACAACCACAGGATAAACAAGAATACGAGCTAAGAAAAACGTGGTAATATAAATGAACGATTGTTTTCTAAACAAAAATAATAAAAAAAAAAAAACAAAAAAATTGAATTTTAAAAACAAAATCACAAATTCTCAAATCGGCAATATCGTGCGCACAGTGTAAGCCATCATAATATGCCAATACAATAATTCTTATTAGAATTTAATAACGCCATTTATCGCCACTTGATGCGCAACCTCAGCGCATCTATTCTATACACAATACTGCTATTGGTATCGAGGGTAGTTTTTCATATGTGTGTATCGAAGTATTATAATAACTATTACAATATGTGCTAATACTTCGACTCCGTCTAAACAGTTAAAATTGTCTATATGGCTCTAAAATTTATCACATCCAAGAGAGGTGCTGTTAATGCGTTTTATTAAATTAAACTACAATAAGTTAGTTGTAATTGTTACAATAAGTGCCAATACTTCGATACAAAACTACCCTCGATAGCTACCGTTAGCGGTAGATAGCAGTCTTGTGTATAGAATAGATGCGCTGGGGCATAAAAGTTGAATAAATATTATTTATTAATACATCCTTGTTTAATATTAAAACTCAATTGTAATGTATACCAAAAGATTAAAAAAAATATTTTAAATAAGATCTCATATTTGACTGATGCTATTATTCATCAGTTACCTAAAAAAATGTTTTTAAATTTGAAAAAAAAAACATTAACACTATCATTAATAATTGACAAAACGGTATGAGATGC
Source organism: Rhyacophila brunnea (assembly GCF_057557595.1). NCBI lineage: Eukaryota > Metazoa > Arthropoda > Insecta > Trichoptera > Rhyacophilidae > Rhyacophila > Rhyacophila brunnea. The sequence continues at coordinate 32,958,061 of NW_028232806.1, read as the reverse complement.
ACAAGAAAACTTTAAAAAAATTAGACAACGTCATTATCCTTCTATAATAGAAATGGTGGAAGACAACGCACGTGAAATTTTTGAAGACCCCTGCAGCGTATTCAAAGTATTTCCATACATTCCGCGCGACAGCACACTGCCTATTGACTATAATTTGGGAAATATTACAGACAGAGACGTACGCTGGCCTCTTTTTTATGTCAACCAGAGCTGATTCCATTTTTCTACTTTCATTTATCACCTCTCGCAAATTTTTTTTCGGCTACACGGTGTACGGGATTTTATCACACCTGGAAGGTATATAATATATATCTGTATAACAAAATCTTTTAATTACAACCGTCAAATATCAAAAATGATACAAAATCTCAAGTAATACACATTATTAGAGTATGGATCAATATTGTTATCAGTAGGGGAGAGTGGAGGTAAACTGTTAAGATCCGAAATAAATAGTGCATACTTTTGTCAGTCAAACGTATTTGTGTTTATTGAACTAATACTAAAATGTATAGAGAGTGTTTGTTTGTTTTTAAAATTTAATAAAGCTCTGCCTAATCTAAACCATTATAGATAAAATAGTAGAAAATTGTTAGTTAATCTATAAAATATCTAAAATTATGCCATTCAACTGTTTTTAGAATTTTAGATGTTTTTAAACAAATAAGTATGACTGAAAAAGTGTGCACTATTTTTGTTGCATCGCTCATATATAGCATGGTTAGGCGGGGTATAGTTAAAATTTTACTATTCAGCATATTGCAAATTTATTTTTAGTTCAATGAAAATAAATTAATATTCGTGACAAAGTTTAGTGGCCACTATTTATATCGAAGCTTAACAGACTACCTCTAACCTTGCCACTGATTGATACTTACCTTAAAATAACGTACAAAAACCGATAGCCAATGTTGTAACGCAATTTGCTAAGAATTTTTATCCAAGAAATGCTAGTTAAAATTGTCATACTTAAGTAGAATGCCCGTAACTTAATTGGTAAAGCACAGTAGCGCGAATCCAGAAGTTACAGGTTCAAGTCATGTCAGGTGTCTGTAATGTTTGGAATCAAAGTATAGACTTGATTTAATTTAAATTATGATAAACAACAACAAAAAATCGCACTTAATTAAAATAGAACTTGTCAGATGATGGATCACAATATGCCAATGGTTCGTAATACATACAACAGATGCAACCAATTATTTCTCTGACAGATTACGGCATCTTACGATCTATTTTTATGAAGACTTGATCATAACATATTTATTAGTTATAACCCGTCGGGTGTCTTTTTGATGTCGGGTGAATTTTTCTGATCAGTACTTGCATGAGATGTTTTCAATTATGTATGTTCAATATTATATGAAATGTTATATTATGACATCTTGTATCTTATTAGTTTAATAAAATAAATAGTTTATTAAATTATTAGCAAGTCTAAGTACGTTATAAAAACTAAATAAAAAGAGTTATCTCAATTTATTAGTTTCAGGAAAAGCTTTTAATTTGAAATTAAATGAGTACATTGGTATCAAAGTGGGACATAAGCCATTTACAAAATTTTACAGGAGACTCACAAACAGGTGTGAAAAGTGTCCGTTTTTCATATAACATAACAACTTTAAACTCAAAAATCTCTATGAAAACTACCGTTTTTGATACTTTTGGTGGATTTTTTGAAAAGAGCATTACTTGCACTATCATAATCAATTAAAACATGAATTTAGTGGGAGGTGGCGTTTGTCCCACTTTGATACCAAGGTACTCAAATATAAATATTATATTCTTCTCAATACAACTACTTACCATGTGGCTTAATAATAGTAGTGTAGTGAAAAAATAAGTAGTAAATTTAGTAATATAAAGTGAAACAAATAGCCATACTTTGAGAATATCACAAAATTACAATGTGACCTCACCGTGCATTGAGGTTAGAGCCCCCTGATGAAAATCCAGAGCCTCATGCACTGGGCTACGAAAGTCGCATAACTACTATAAATTAATATGAAAGAATTAGATGAGACTCTTGAATGGACGCAAATTATTTAATGTTTATTTAATTTTTGTATGTTTATTTTTTATATATACCATATTTATATTCTATTTTATACTTTAGATAGGTTAATTATTGTTATTTGTTATATTGTTAAATGTTTATTATTAGTATATTGTATTCAATTTCATGCTTCGTATTCAACCGCTATATTATCCTAGGAAACTAAAGTAGTTCTGCCTAAAAGTTAATTTTATAATTGAACTAATGATATGCCATGTAAATTATACTAGAAAACACTATATAGACAAGAATTAAAGATGACACAAATATAAGTCAAAAAGTAGATTACTGACATATTTTACAGATTTCTCAAGCAAACTAGTGTTTGATAGTCAATTTTACAGTAAATATCCACTTATACACCTGGTAACACTAGCCCAGGAACCCTGCAAATAAAATTTTATAATCAACACACGTCTACCTCTATTGATTTCTCCCTAATGAAAGCGAGGACGAGCATTCTATCAAACGCCATTAATTTAGATGAGGAGGATAAGGGACTTTATTGATATAAGCATGCTGTAAGACATAAAGACTATATACAGAGAGAAAAATATTAAAAATGCAATGGTATATTACTGATCGACTGTTATAATATAATGGCTTCAACCGGGGGTAGTCATATTTAGGGATACCAATCGCGGCATCCCGAGCTATTTTCGATACCTATGAATCCGGGATTGATAAACATAATCCCGAAACTTTCGGAATTGATTTTTATATCAATTTTTATAGAAAATAAAATAAAAACGGAACTATAACAAAAAAATACTTTTAATAACAAATAACTACATTAGAAATAAACTAAGTATGAATGAAGTTTGATTTATACCCATGTGTATGTTGCCGATTCATTTTATTTTTTCACATAAAATAATAAAAATGTGAAAGCTTGAAAAATAACAATGCTTCACACTATTAACGCTTTCGCTGCTGAATAGATAATGAGATTTTAATTGCCCCCTTTAAAATGCACGTTAATTACATCGATCGGCCGCCTGGTCATTACGCACCGTGTGCGTCTTCCGCGTCCAAAGTATTAACAAAGTAATTCCACCATGATCTCATACGTTTTAGGGCAGTTTCATATTTGGCTGACTAATTAGATTTACGAAGTGGAAAGGCCATAAGTATACCATGATTTGCTTTACTATTTTAAATCTCACTAACCCATTCATTAAGTCTTTACTATCAGAAACAGCAATCTCATATTAAATTCACATTATTGTTATTTATACGACAATATTATTTACTCCGTTAAACTTAAGTATTCCAAGATTGAACAATACATGTCTTAAATAGTATAAATTATACTAGATTTAATTTTGACCGATTTTATCGATGTTATTTGTAAATATAAAATTTTTATATTAACAATGGAAAAAATGCCAATCCCGGTATTGTCAAATTGTAATCCCAAAATCCCGGAATCAGAATTTTGGCTCGGGATTGGATTCCTTATTCATATTATGTTGAGAATACAAATTTTGTAAGTGATGTCAATATTGCAGAAGAAAAATACTCAGGACTTTCTTAATTTTATTTATTATGCGACATTTAATATTTAAACGTTTTATTAATTAAACACAAGGTACTGCATTTATCCAGTTTCATATCTCCACCAGATATATACGACAAATTGTGACCCATTTCATGTTTTACAAATTATATAATATCGTCTATATAATATATATATATATATTAAACTTCTCAATGCGTTACACAATTTTATTTCAATGATTAATTCTCTTTTGAATAATTCATCTATTGACATGTTCAACGCCTCTGTTCAGACTCTCAAGTACTGGTGACTGTAAATGATTTTTTATATTGTGTGTTCAGTTTGGCTTTCATAATTTTATATTCATTTTATTATAACTTTTATTTTTATTTTCTAATAATTTACTTGTGTTTTGTTCATATATTTTATAATAGTCTCTTAAAATATAATTAAAATATATATAAATAATTTCTGTATGTTACTCTGATTTACAAATATTACCTCAATCCTTAAACAATAAACATTATTATTATTATTAATTAATGATTAAGAATGTATAGTCATCATTATTATAAGTATTAGTGAAACAAAATGTTTTAAATAATTTATATTAATAATTTTAAATAATAATCAATATTACAATCAAAAATACACATGACTATTTTGTAACACGTGAGTGAATTATGCTTTTGTAAAACATATTTTATTCGATGGCAGAGTAGCACTATACTATTATGAAAAATGTCAAGAATATACCCTATTAAATATATAAAATTTTGGGTACTGTTCGATTATGAGGAATACGGCGGAAAACACATTTTGAAAATACCTGATATACTGGATTATTTGTTAGTTTGGATTAGTTAAGGTTAGGTTTAGTTAGATTGACCTAACAAATAATCTAGTATATCGGCTATTTTCAAAATGTGTTTGCTGCTGTATTCCTCATAACCGAACAGTACCAAATTTTGCTATTGGATTTGGTTTCAAGATCGTTATAAATATAGCAAACAACGATGAAATAATGAGACGTAGGAATACAAAATAATATAAAATACAATTTAATTATTAACCATAAAATATATCTTTATTCTATAAAAGACCAAAAAATCTAATGTGCGATTGGCACATAATATTTTGATTACCTTGTATTTGTATAATATTTTTCCCGCGTTTTCATCGTACATTTTTTTAACATGACGGTCGCCATTTGTCAACGGAATTCCGTTTAACGGATCTTTTGTTAACGCCACGTTATGATTTCGATTATCAACGACCCACCAGGGAAATGTACATATATTTTATTCAGAGCTTCGCAAAAAATACACGTCCATCAAAAAGCGAATTAATCAAAAAACTCGACACGAACAATGTGCTTTGTAGGTGACCTCTGGTAAAAATTGTAGTTAAAATAATAAAATAATACCCTGGTAATTTTTTTTTACCATTATATGATATTTAAAATGTTAAAATCTACGGCCATCAGGCTAGTCAGGAAATGCTGCCAATGTAAATGTATGACATTTTAGATTTTATTAGTCATTCATTACACTTTCTCAAATAATCATTTTTAGTATAGGTACTGCATCCAAATGAAATTTATATTATTTATTTATTTAAGAAAACAAAATAGTGTGGACATAACAAATCAAAATTCAAGACGTACACAACATTAGATTTACATTAAAACAAATTTAATATTACCCTCACAAGAGAGAAGAAGAGAATAATATACTATATTATAATAACTAGCTGACCCGGCAAACGTAGTTCTGCAATATAAATTATTTCTAGTGAATATTTTGGTTGTTAAATAAAAAATAACGAATGTATCGTAAGTGTGTGGGGATAGGATCTATGACAGAAAGAGGAATGGAGCGCTGTAGATGATGACCGACGATAAAAACAAAAAAACACCAACCATTCATTTTCTCAATTCAAAATGAGTAATGATGTTCATAATGAATGAATTACCTGTGACAGGATCTCGTTATTTAATGTTTATGCAATATCCGTCTTGTCCCTACCAGAAAATTAGCGGATATTGGAGAGCGTCGTATGAACGGTGTGTGTCAGCGATGAACTCCAGATTATTGTTTCTTCTTAGAATCACGATTTCTCGCGTCGATGTGCGGTCGCCAACCATGATGTCGTAAAAAACAGGTGCATTGAATCGACGCACGTGCTCTCCAGCTGATGTTTTATCAGGATTGATGACAATAGCGTGATTGTCACTTTGCAATTCGTGTATGCGTGCTTTGAAGAATTTCAATAATTCATTGTGCTCATTCAATAGGGCGTCCAGTTCGCCGACGATACGCCTGGCATTAGGCAAATTGAGGTTATTGTAGCCGCAACGTGCATCCACACGATTGATGTCCTCACCGCCCATGAAGTAGATTTGTAAAAAAATATGTGGTTCGTTTGGCATTGGCAGCAATGAGCCTACTTTGTGGTATACCTGGCCTTTGATTTTGAACGTAGAATAGAATATTTGACCATTTGCCGGAGTATTATGAACTATTTCTGTTGCTCCGAACGAAGTCATTTGGAAACATGAATTGAATGTGCGAATGGACTTCAGGAACAGGTTTGAATCTGGAACCGTGCCGATGAGCAAGCCGTTCAACGGTTCTGGTGTTATCTCAATTTCTGGTAGTTGCACTTTTCCTGATGTGCAACACATCCCGGCTGACTCATGTTTGAATTTGAGCGCATGACAATAGAGACATTCTTTGTCCATAGCACCAATCAGCACTTTCGAATGAGCGGAATATTCAATATCTGGCTCGTACTCGAATGCGAGACGAAGAAATGAAGCGGATATAAATTCTCGATGTACTTGTTGGCGTTGTCAATCATTTGCTCTGCGTGTGTTGACTACAAACCGGCGCGCTTGGCTCCGTTCCAATTGTCGTTGTTGATTTCGTTCAGCTCGTGCCTCTTGTGATTGAGATGCACGCAATTGCGGCATGCTCACACGCACGTTTTTGTTATCTTGTTGGATTTGTTCGTCTGTTTTTTCTGCTTTACTATTTCGCATGTTTGTGGCTTTATTCGTTCGACGGCCCAAATGGCCCCCTTGCGTCTTGCTGGCATTGTGCACTGTAATACACGCACACAAAAATAGATAAATTAAAATAAATCGTACAAAATTTTGCACGCCCTGCGTTATGAAATGTCAAAATGACGCGACGCTTTTCTTGAATTCTTCTCGGACATAGCGCCATCTGTCATTCAACAACTTAAATAATTTCGTTCTGTTTGAAATACGAACGACGGTTAAATTTGTTCATCCTTACAAAAATAATAAAATCGCAATTAAAAAAATGGTAGGGGGGGGGTAGGAGAGTGAAAATTTGCGGTTATAGGTATTTTCTGATCCTAAATAATAAAAGAAATACAAAAAAAAATGTCAAAAAAATAAAAGAAAAAATTTTCTGGATAGAGATACCCTAATCATCTAGCGATATGAAACATACTTGTTGACCTATTCTCATACCTACCAAATATACATTTAAAAAATCATAAAAATCGGTCGAGCCATTTCGGAGGAGTGCGACCACAAACATCGTGACACGAGATTTTTATATATATAGAGATAATAATAAAATGAAAATAAATAATTACAAGATAAAAAGAACTTTTTATATACAACGTTTTTAAATTTTCTGTTGAATCATATAACTTTAACTTGACTAGCTTAATGATCAAAAAAATTTGTACTTGATAGAAATAATACTGAAATGTCATATTGATTTCCATAGTAACGCACGTTTATATTAATAATTTAGTTGCTAGGACCCCAGAACCCTAGCAACCAATAATGGTGTCAAAATAACTTTTCATATAAAACAGAATTAACTGAAAATGAATTCAATTCTACTTAAAGATGGCTAAAAGTATTAAAAAGTGCATTGGCATCGTGTTCTGATATATTATAAAAGTTTCAAATGTCTAGCTAGTCGGGAAGTTAGTTAAAAATCGATTGCAATATTTGTACCGGACAAAAAACCACCGGATAAATAAGAATACGAGCTAAGAAAAACGTTGTAATAAAACATATTTAATTACAATTTTATGCAGAAAAATTAAATTTCGAATACAACATACATAGCACGTCACCGAAAATATCAACGTCTTTCGGGAGCGCATTGACTTATCTTGTACCTCTCGCTAATAGTGCCTGATAAACTTGACGCGAGGAAATGGTTCCGATCCATAATAAATCATGGCTGCAATCACGTAGGTAATTGACAGGCGCATGTAAATTAAAATTCATTAGGACACCACAATTGAAAACCATGCCTCGCGATAACTATTGATTATAATGATATCTAGCGATATTTTTGTGCACTACAATTTGGTAGTTTGGATAGGTAGGGTTAAATGGGTAACTCTGGGAACTAACATTGAGTTGATGTTGAGGATGAAGTCCGACACTTTGCTCCCAAGTCACTCACGCATATACTGTCACAGCTGTACCACCACTGCACTTCAGTGGCGTTGGAACGCACGATCTATACAAGTGCACGGTCACTCTGTAGGTCTGTGTTTATTAATTTCATTGCTTGATGTTGTTGGTTTTGTGGTCAGATTGGCACTCACTTAGGATGAATCCGGGGTAAATAGCATAGTTTGGAATTGTTAAGTGACAGAAGTCAACAAGTTTAGAAAGAATTTGCTCAAAAAAAAAGTCAGTTCTATAGTAGGTATTTAAAAAATAGATAAATGATACAATAAGTTTTTAAAATGTTTGGTCTAACATTCTAAATTATACTTCACAGACTTTTTCCTTTGCGAAATACTTCAAAACTCTTGCGACACATAGTAATTTGGTAGACACTGATATAAACCATACTTCACATAAATAGAATATTTGTATATCAGATACAATTTGGTTGGTCACAATAATAATATATTATATCCTAATCGACATAACGAATTGTAGTATACTTATATATTATTACCAGCGCAAAATATAATCGATTTTTATAGACAGCGGCATCTACTAGTTGAAATAAGTTTCTACTTTGAACATTCAATTCATCGGATCTCGAGAGAAGAGAACTTCAGGGCTTTTAAGTCAAGGGTGCTGTCTAGAATTTGATCGTCTCAAGTTAGACAGTAAGGGCAGCCCAATGGACAATGGGAATATATTTTAAAAACAAAAATTGAAATATTTTTCGGACGGCGGTGTTCAATATTAAATTATCTGTATAAGTCATGTATAAACTTTTTAACTACAACAATAATAATTATATAGTTAATAATCATATGACGATAGAAAAATTATATTTATTCAAGAGGAAAAAGACACTAGAAAACAATATCATAAAACTAGTCATATTAACAAAGCCACAGTGAGATCAGCAAGCCATCAACTCAGAACAACAGCCCCCGGTTTGGCCTGATGTAAGGCTGCAACACTTAGAGATAGCATAAAATAATATGTTGAATCAGCCCACGATGTGCTCTGGGGTTTGATTTCTACCACACTCGCAAATTGTGGATACACACAGTTAATACCCACATCTCAATTAATACTCGTCATTGATTATGGATGGTGTGGAGTTTATTTTTAAACCATTTATTATATCACATCTTGCTGACTTCATAACAATATAAATAAAAATATAATGATAATAGATTACGACGTCTTTTTAAAGCGGACGAAACCGGTCCAGCAGGCATATTATAACATATTGTCACTTAACATCCAAAAAATAGCTAATTGTGATAAATATATCACATGTATAACTTTACGTATTCAGGCGGTTAATTATGTAAAAAAGTTAACCGTCTCAACTGTCAAAAAGTGCTATCTTTTAACAGTCCCTCCTTGGCCGTGCTAACTTTGAGAACGAGACAGAGTACATCAATTTTACATATTGAGAATTGAGATGCAAGATCCGGCTGTTTTGAAATATAATTACGTCGCGACCGCTCCATTTAATGGCATGCTTAATAAAATTGTAGGTTATGTTAATATGTCTGACGTGTTAATACAAAATTCTTGCGTCCGGATCCGCCAGCACGAACATATTTGAATATAACATACATGTCTACCAACCTAAATTTGCGCCGTATTAAGAATTTACCAAATTATTGTAGATTGCTGCCAATAACTGCTTTGTCTATGGAATGCGTTCCGTGTTAATTTGGACCAATGAAAATTACGTAAGCATTCTAAAGTGACAACTACTGTTAAGAATAGACCCGCTGGTTAATATTGAACTAAGTGAAATGAGTACTATGTGTTTTATTTTAATAAGTGTCCGGAAACTTGTACGAATGCATTTCGCCGTATCACACTTCACCGTAAAATGTTGTGTCGGAAATATTTGCCGTATATTAAGGACCATCCAACCTCTTTGGGTTGTATAGTACTGACATAAAATTCATATCTAAATAAAACACTGTTCTTGTCGGTTTCACTTTACAGGAAGCCAGCAGCAAACAGATTTTGAAAATAGCCGATATACTGGATTATTTGTTTGGTTAGGTTAGGTTAGGTTTTCCTTCTTGAATAATTCATGAATTTTGCCAAAATCAGCTATGAAAATGAAATTAATGTTCATATTGACTTTGACGAAATTGGAGACCGTATAGTATATCTATGGTCATCTCTTTCCGATAAGAAAGCTCACGGCGAACCGTGCCATGGTGAAATGTTTTACGTACAGTTTACATGTAACCATTTTAATTAGTATAATGTATATACACTACTTACTTAGTAATACTTTAACTATTATTTTATTTTACTGTTATTGGCAATAATTAACACAATGAAAAATCGATGTAAATTATTTAAGCTACCAATACTGTAGCAGTATTGTATTATCTAGAAATTGTGCATTTAATAGGTTTCCCATAAAGATTATATATTTAATAAACTATTTTTTTTATTTTCTAAAAATAAGTCTAAGTACATTATAAAAACTAAATAATGGAGTAATCCGCGATGTCGGTTAGTAATTAATTGTTACCTTAATTTAATATAGGTACTAAAACCGATAGCCAATATTATAACGGAATTCGATAAGTATTTAATGTAACAACTACTAGTTAATTAGTCGTAATTACCTAAGATGCCCGTACGTAGCTTAATTGAAAAAGCATACTGGCGCGAATAAAGTCCCATCGGGTGTCGTATTTTTTTCTACAAAATGATTTTTTCTAGTGTGTGTATGCATGATATGTTTTTAAATTATGTATGTTAAATAAAAATGCTTATACTTTAATTATTATGTAGTGAAAGGACGTCCAAACTAAAATTTAAAACAATTCTGTCATAATCTTTAAAATATTTTAGTAATGTCGGGGTTACTATGTTTCACGTACCTAATTTTAAACTGAGGTAGTTTGACTAGATGTTAGAAATTATGTGCATATTGTATACTATGTATATTCAAATGTTATATTAATATTAAGTAAGTTTTTTTTAAATATAAATTAATATGCTAGGTACCTACTCGTAAGTAAAAGATATTTGTTAAATTATTGTAGGTGTTTAATTTAATGTCTCATAATTCCATCAATAGATGTCTGTACAATCCATCTTAATCACCATACTACAAAGTCGTATCGTATATCAAGTAAATTTGTCACAATCATACTTGAACGTAGAACATTGTATATTGCCAGACAATGCTTTTGTATAGAATAATGCCGTGTTAATAACTATGACATGAATATTATTTGTTGTTTCACTATGAGAATAATATAACATTGTTATCAAGTATGTCAGTTTGCTTCCGTTGTAGAGTAACGTTTATTCGCCAGAATCTTATTAGTCTTATCTACAGGCGAGTGCTTATAATCTTAAAAGACAGATATCTCTGCCAGCAGTTCCAGACGCTCGTATAACGACTGTAGCTTTTGCTCGAGCTTAAAGCTTTGTAACCCAGTAAAATAACCTACATTAGATAAATAAATTGTTTATTATTGAAATTAATTATTTAAGTTTTATTTTTTTTATCTTATTTTTGGGCCAATTGTGGTGGCCGTCATTCCTTATCATTTATCTACCCCGAATCTCCAGATATTGGTACAAGTCAAAAGTCACAAGTCATGACTCGACCGTGATTGTGAATATCTTTCAGATATCTCGAGTGACATCAAGAAAGCGGTCGTATGCGGGCTTGTTATAGCTTAGCCGTTGTGACTATCGAGTGACTCAAAACGCATATGTTTGATCTTCGTTGCGCTAAATCTGATACGGTTTGAGCGAACGTCGCGTTTATCATCCATCATGAGTTTTTCGTCATCATTCATCCCAAAACCAAGAGAAATCGTGAGAGTGACATTCCAAACCGTCCGTTTACTAGTGCGTGAGTGCGTCAAACCACCAAAATGATGTTAACGCGCGTGTTTGAACATGTACCGTTAAAAAAAAAGAGTTTTTTTTCGGTTAGGTACATGTTCAAACAAGCGCGTTAACATGATCTTACTCCCTACTTCAATTTAAGTTTGTCAATTTATGGCTATGGCCGTATGTTGTAGCTTAACCACTGGGGAATGACAAAAGAAATGGCGTATTTCAAAAAAACACTACCTTATTCTTAGGTCAATAATTATTATAAAGCAATCATTATTCATAGAATGTTTATCAAACTTGAATGGTCAAAGACATAGCTTATAATAAGTATATTTAGAATTATCTTCAAATGTGTTAATCTTGCTGATTTCTTGAATAATAAAATGCCTAATTCTTGTCAAATTTGGGATCACAGAGATTATCAATATAATTTTTTATCATAAATATTTTACTAAAATTATCTCGTCATAAATTATACTAATGGTTTTATAAATGCGTTTAAAAGTTAATAAATGTAAAAAATCTTAACACCACTGCACAGTTATGTACCGAAATATGACTTTATTCTAAAACATTAGAGCGAGAGGTTTAAAAGAATACTATTTTATGTAATAAAAATACTTTACGCAGTCTTGAAATGTTTAAAATAAATATGAATGATAATAAGGCTTCAAAATTATATAAATAGATTATATACAACGTTTAAGGTATGTCCAGGATCATGCTTTGAAAATAGAACAAAAGCTCCATTTTGACATACGCTGAGCATGTCCCCCCTTTATGATTTTTTTCTGTATTGGTGAAAGTTTTAAAATTCTTTTTGATGCATGTACAAACATTTCCGCTGCATTGATTGATAAATTTTGTTATGTACAATATAATACAGCGTATTATTTACTTCTCAGTCACGGGCTATTAATTTTTACTCTAGGTGTCCAAAACAAATATAAAAGCAGTGAACAATTAGAATTTCATAAATAAAAATAAACACAATATAATCCGTTTTTAATTCTAAATACACAATTTTTCGATTTACCAACATTTGGCTGCAAACCTACGAATTTAGGTGCTATCTTTATATAATGAGATTTTAGTTTCACACAAATTATTCATACAAACAAAGTTCATTCTAGGTATAGTAGTGACAATATTATATTACACTTCAACATATCTTGATATTAGTTTTATTAATCGAAATTTATTAACAAAATTAATCTTGATAATGATGTGACAGGAATAAGATTAAAAACCAATTAGACTATTAGCGAATTTACATTAAATAAGTATATTGCCATAATATTTATTATAATGTAACCTAATAAGAAATATAATATTTAGCACGTTTTAAAGTAAAGTTTTCGTTTTAATTATTAATATTTTATTAAAAATAATATGCATTATAAAAATAATATGTGACGGAGGTATTTCTATTTTAAAAAAAAAACACTAATTTTTATATATTTTATCTGATAAGAATCAAGATATAACATTACATTACGAAGTCATAAAATACGTTGTTTCAAGCATACTATAATTTTATTTACGTGTTCTCTTATTACAACCAATTTTAAACGCAAATTATTTACATACAACTTTTAACCATAACTACAGAGGCTTACGTGTGTTTGCCTGGTTTATTTACAGAAATAATAATCATAAGCACATAAAGGTAGTGAGAGAAAAGCTCCCTTCGTGACTTTATTTTCAAACAGATCGCATGTTCAAAGCTTTCCTAGTTAAAGCTTGACGATGAGGAGCTTTTAAATTGCTTGCAAAGACAATTTTATTCAATTTTAAGATAGAATATTTTTAATGCGACCGCAAAGTTTGAATTTTTCTTTCTTATGGTACCTAATCCAAACCAAGAGCATCTACTATGGGAATAACATTTTTCATCCGAGGCGGATTTTTATATTACTTTCTAACAGTTTTTATTATTTGTTTACGAACACAATAACATATTATTATAATATATTGGTCTGTATTAAGTAAGCGTGCCAATTGACTTGACAATATATTATACAATTATGTATGGGACATGATATTTTAGGCAAATATTTTGTATTGTAGAGTATCATAATATTATTATCATTCAGAGCCAATTTATTCACCCTTTGAGTCTCTACAAAATAGGAAGCTGACATTTCGAACTGAAATTTAATTCCATTTTCCTGTAAGTATTATTTTAAACATACGATAATTATATTTGCTCAAATTTACAGTATAAATCATATTGTATGATGTGAAGAAATGATGTTCGACTTGGTTTTGTTACGACGTATTACGTATTCTTAAAAAGAATCTCAATCTGGTCTTTACTTTCTTTTAAATAACTGAGTGGGCGTTTTAACCAACAAAATGGTCCAAATAATTGACAAAAAAACGTTTTACTGTAGCTTTTGAATAGTTTGATATATAAAATGTTATTCTAAGATCATCTTCTCTATAAATTCAATGATGGAGAGTGCCAAATCTAATGTGTTAGTATTTTGAATTATTATTCATTCTCATGCTAATTATAATTAATTTAAACAGTTTCTACGTGCGTGTAAGTTAAAATTACTTGCGACATTGTACCCATAGATAATATTTTGAACAGACCCCAACCTGCAGACTATAGATAATAGACAACATTATTATATAAAATGAATAGTGCCAACCGCTAAAAACAAAAAACACCCGATTTTGACATGATTCAAAAATGTGTAGGCGTACAAAAACGTTCATGAGTCATGCGGGTGGCGATGCAGTGTGGTCACATCATTGTTGTTCTGGTAATTTCGGTAGATTCAAAATGTGCTACGGGAAAGGAACACCAGTCTAATAACATTTAAACACCAAGAAAAACGACATTAGACAGGTTTTTCGTAGTAACAGCTTACTGTGACATCACATGATAGCCGTATGTAACGTGCATCATAATATATTTGAACCCTAATCGTCCAGTGCTATCACAATCACTGTGTTAATTTTGAGTGTCTACCAGTGTAACTCGTATTTTAAGATTCTGCCATATATTAACATGATAAAAACGCAGTGATATGATTGCTTGTCTAGTGATAAATGTTTCTGTAACAATATAAGTTGTTGTCGATGGTTTCCTTTGTATGAATGTTTCTATGCTTTCGCTAAATGAGTGAATGTGAATTGGCTTATTCTTCATTGTAAAGAATATGACATAGGTATTGATTGAATGTTTTTGTGCTGGGAAATAGTTAACAGCTATGGACTGAGTTTTATTACACCGGTGATTATTGAGAATTCTCTGCGTTTCTACCCACGAATGTTTTGGTCTATAATTATTCCAGTAGCGTAGAAATAATCAGCGAGCAAGTTTGACCTCGTGACGCTGGCACTCTGCGATGAATTCAAATCGAAAGGCTGAATATTAAAGGGTGAATTGAGGACACGCTTACGTTTAAACCTTACCAAACAGGATGATTCAAAGATTAACTTTTATTTTTCAATGTATTTTATATATATATAAATATTATATATATATATATATATATATAAAACCTACTCATAATAAAATGAAAGGGGATATTTTCATAATATACATTCAATCAATCAGGTGGCTCACGTGGTGCAGTGCATAAGGCGCTTGCCTTCCACACGAGAGTTCTGGGTTTGATTGCCGATAAGGACACAATATTTATGTGTTTTCTCAAAGCCTGGATGCTTGTGATTGTTCAAAATTACTAACAACCACCTTGTACGAAAAAGAAAGGACATGGTTATTAATAATAAAAAAAACTGTATTCGTTGTCACTGTGCATCAACCATTGGTGAATGCACACCTTAATATACTGAAATGCACAATCCGGGTTGCAAATAAATGACTCAAATAGAATAGTACAAAAGTTAAATCAATTACATATTTTATTGAATTATTGAAATGTATGGTTGTATTATAATGACTACCAATGTATGTTACCAATGCTCACGTATGCGTGTGAAACATGGCCGTATATATTAGGCATAACCCGTAAAGATCACAAATGAAATCAATCGATAAGGAAGCAGGTAAGAATATGCGATATGATAAAGGACGCTAAAAAGATAAAAAAATCGTATTGAGCTGGACATGTAGGTCATTGAGTGGATAATTGCTGTCATACAGTGGTACCCGCGGGGCCCTAAACCTGCTGGATAGATGAATTCATAAAATTGCAACGAATAACTAAGAATCGAGAAGAGCGGGGAGGCATTAATTCAGCAGTGTATCGATTCCGGCTGCTCGTGATGATGATTATTATAAAGATGTCTATGCCATTATTTTTACATCAGACTGGAAATATACATGAAGAAATTAAATATAAATAAATATTTTTAAATGAACATCCTATATGTGCAAATATATGCGTACTTACCCAATAAAATGCTTATCGTTAAATTTAATGTCTGCGAAATGAAAATTAAGCTCTACATATGTTATTTTCTCCAGTTAGAATTTAATTGAAGAAGTTTGACCGTCCCTGTTAAAATTATGATTATCTTAAACCTATAAGCTTTGTGTTTAGTTGTGAGCTCATACTATAGGGCCATAGTCATAATGTAAAAAGTTATTTAAGTATTTATGGCATGAACGTTAATCAATTTACGGTTTAATTAAACACATAGAGAAATTTTATTATCAAGCAAATTTATCGAATATAATATCATATAGGTAGTAATTAATAGGTACTTAAATATTATTATATATTTTTTTAGATAATTTACTGAGATGCCTGACGAGAATATTTAGGCTTTACCTTCTGTAAAAAAATATTCTGTTGATACAGCGTGACAGCAACAAATGTTTTTTTTTTAATCTGAAGCCTTACAACTACTGGAGATGCAAGAAAAGAGTCTCATCGTTCTCAGCCTTAATGTTCTTAGTCCTGTGCAAGACGTCGCCACTTAATTCCCCAGAACTTAACTATTTCGTCGATCTAGCAATTTTTAGGTCTCATTTTGAGATGTTTTCTGCCACTTGGTATGCGCTGGGTGATTTTTCTTTTTTTTTTATTTTGACCATATCCGATTCTAATAGGATCATATTATAGACCTCCACTAGTAGAGGTTTATATTAACCGTTTTACGAGAAATGGATGTTACCTACTTGCTCAACCTATTTGGTCTAAACACAAATTAAAAACAACATATGTTTTTTGCCACCTACGACATTATAAGCCAATTTGACCGCTCGGCCATCTTGGGTGTAAGTGAGGTGACTAGAATTATTATTTAAAGATTATATTCCACAAAATATGATAAAATAAATATATTGTTTCAATAAATAAATGTAATTTACCACTTATTATGTAGGTATAATCAAATATCTGGAGGTGCACTTCACAGGAGATGGCAGTTTGCAAAGAAAACTCTTATGACTGTACTAGTTTAAAACGAAAAGCCACATATTCGACGATTGCCTTCTGATTGTGTTACTTTACGGTTGCGAGTCATGACACCTTACAAAGATCCAGAACTGATTAAGTAGTCACTCATGGACTCTGAGAGATAAGAGACAACGTTGAGCCTCACTTGGTTACGTGCTGCGGATTCATCAAAATCATTTGCTGAATTTGCAAAATCCTGGCTTGCCTGTTCTTCAAACTAACTGGATTCAGGCATCCTAGAAAGCCGAAATACCATTTGGATTGTATACAGCAGAGCTAGCTTGACCTGGGATGATATAAAAATACTAGTGAGTAACAGGGATTCTTGAGGGCATACTATGGTGTCAATATGCACCAACTAATAGGCGGACTTGGTTAATGAAAAAAAGAAAAAAAATATATGTTCCACTTGTTATACACCACATCATAATTATAAAAAGTAATTTTACAACATCTTTTTCCCTTACATGGTAAGCTTTATAAGGTATGAGTGTTAATTTATGTATTAAATACTAAGAGATAAATATATTCTATAAATTCTCTTGCATTATGCATATTTATCACCTTAGAATTGAGTCTATAAAAATGTATAAATGAGTGTTTTCACTGCTGGGTAGAGCGTATTTTTTGGTTAACAATCCAGTTTTATTGAGGTTTTTTTTATTTATTTATTGCTTTAAGGGCGGACGCGCTAAGTGTGAGTCAAAATTGAGCTTTCATTCAATTTTCAAAGCATGATCGTGGACATTCCTTAAACGTTGTAGATAATCTATTTATCTAATACCTAACCAAATAAAAATCTTTTTATTTAAACGGTACAAGTTCAAACACGAGCGTTAACATTATCTTACTCCCTACTTCGGTATAATAAACCATAATATGTTACCATGGCAACGCCTATAAATTTTTGTTTAATACCAAAGCAACGCCATAAAATATTTCGAAGTATGTATGTGACGTCTGTTTATTATAAATTTGTTACCATGGCAACGCCTAGAAATTTTTGTTTATTTCCATAGCAACGCCGTAAAATATTTTGAAGTACATAATATGTGACGTTTGTTTATTATAAATTTGTTACCATGGCAACGCCTAGAAACTTTTGTTTATTACCATAGCAACGCCGTTAAATATTTCGAAGTATGTATGTGACGTGTGTTTATTATAAATTTGTTACTATGGCAACGCCTAGAAATTTTTGTTCATTACCATAGCAATGCCATAAAATATTTCAAAGTTTGTTGTATGTGACGTTTGTTTATAATAAATTTGTTACCATGGCAACGCCTAGAAATTTTTGTTTATTACCATAGCAACGCCATAAAATATTTCGAAGTATGTATATTGTGTTGTTTGTTTATTATAAATTTGTAACCTTTGCAACGTATGTGACGTGTAATGAGTATAAATTTATTACCATGGCAACGCCTAGAAATTTTTGTTTATTACCAGAGCAACGCCATAAAATATTTCGAAGTATGTATGTGACGTTTGTTAATTATAAATTTGTTACCATGGTAACGCCTAGAACATTTTGTTTATTACCATAGCAACGCCATAAAAAATTTCAAAGTATGTACTTGACATTTGTTTATTCTAAATTTGTTATCATGGCAATGCCTAGAAATTTTTGTTCATTATTATAGCAACGCCATAAAATATTTCGAAGTATGTATTTGACAATGTTAATTATAATTTTTTACCATGGCAACGCATAGACATTTTTTTATAACCTAGCAACGCCATAGAATATTAAGACAAATGTACGTGATGTTTGTTTATTATACATTTGTTACCATGGCAACGCCTAGAAATTTTGTTTAATAATACCATAGCAACGCCAAAAAATATTTCGAAGTATGTTGTATGTGTCGTTTGTTAATTATAAATTTGTTACCATGGCAACGCCTAGAAATTTTGGTTTATTACCATAGCAACGCCATAAAATATTTCGAAGTATGTTGTATGTGTCGTTTGTTGATTACAAATTTAAAACCATGGCAACGCCTAGAAAATTTTGTTAAATACCATAGCAACGCCATAAAATATTTCGAAGTAATTATGTTGTATGTGTCGTTTGTTGATTATAAATTCGTAACCATGGCAATGCCTAGAAATTTTTGTTTATTACCATAGAAACGCCATAAAATATTTCGAAGTATGTATGTGACGTTTGTTTATTATAAATTTGTTACCATGGCAACGCCTAAAACTTTTTAATTATTACCATAGCGACGCCATAAAATATTTTGAAGTACATAATATGTGACGTTTGTTTATTATAAATTTGTTACCATGGCAACGCCTAAAAACTTTTGTTTATTACCATAGCAACGCCGTTAAATATTTCGAAGTATGTATGTGACGTTTGTTTATTATAAATTTGTTACCATGGCAACGCCTAAAAATTTTTAATTATTACCATAGCGACGCCATAAAATATTTTTAAGTACATAATATGTGACGTTTGTTTATTATAAATTTGTTACCATGGCAACGCCTAAAAACTTTTGTTTATTACCATAGCAACGCCGTTAAATATTTCGAAGTATGTATGTGACGTTTGTTTATTATAAATTTGTTACCATGGCAACGCCTACAAAATTTTGTTTATTACCATAGCAACGCCATAAAATATTTCGAAGTATATATTTAATGTTTGTTTATTATAAATTTGTTACCATTTCAAATCCTAGAAATTTTTGTTTATTACCATAGCAACGCCATAAAATATTTCTCAAAGTATGTATGTGACGTTTGTTTATCCTTAATTTGTTATCATGGCAACGCCTAGAAATTTTTGTTTATTATAATAGCAACGCCATAAAATAATTCGAAGTATGTATGTGACGTTTGTTTATTATAATTTTTTACCATGTCAACGCATAAAAATTTTTGTTTATTACCTAGCAACGCCATAAAATTTTTAGAGGAATGTATATGACGTTTGTTTACAATACATTTGTTACCATGGCAACGCCTATAAATTTTTGTTTATTGCAATAGCAACGCCATACAATATTTCGAAGAATGTATGTGACGTTTGTTTATTATAAATTTGTTACCATGGCAACGCCTAGAAAATTTTATTTAATACCATTGCAACGCCATTAAATATTTCGAAGTATGTTGTATGTGTCGTTTGTTGATTATAAATTTGTTACCATGGCAACGCCTAGAAATTTTTGTTTATTACCATAGCAACGCCATACAATATTTCGAAGTATGTTCTATGTGACGTTTGTTTATTATAAATTTGTTACCATGGCAACGCCTAGAAAATTTTGTTTATTACCATAGCAACGCCATAAAATATTTAGAAGTATGTATGACGTTTGTTTATTATAAATTTGTAACCATGGCAATGCCTAGAAATCTTTGTTTATTACCATAGCAACGCCATAAAATATTTCGAGGTATATATGTGACGTTTGTTTATTATAAATTTGTTACCTTGGCAACGCCGAGAAATTATTGTTTATTACCATAGCAACGCCATAAAATATTTCGAAGTATGTTTTATGTGACGTTTGTTAATTATAAATTTGTTACCATGGCAACGCCTAGAAATTTTTGTTTATTACCATAGCAACGCCATAAAATATTTCGAAGTATGTTCTTTGTGATGTTTGTTAATTATAAATTTGTTACCATGGCAACGCCTAGAAATTTTTGTTTATTACCATAGCAACGCCATAAAATATTTCGAAGTATGTTCTTTGTGATGTTTGTTATTTATAAATTTGTTACCATGGCAACGCCTAGAAATTTTTGTTTATTACCATAGCAACGCCATAAAATATTTCGAAGTATATATTTAATGTTTGTTTATTATAAATTTGTTACCATTTCAAATCCTAGAAATTTTTGTTTATTACCATAGCAACGCCATAAAATATTTCTCAAAGTATGTATGTGACGTTTGTTTATCCTTAATTTGTTATCATGGCAACGCCTAGAAATTTTTGTTTATTATCATAGCAACGCCATAAAATATTTCGAAGTATGTTTGTGACGTTTGTTTATTATAATTTTTTACCATGTCAACGCATAAAAATTTTTGTTTATTACCTATCAACGCCATAAAATTTTTAGAGGAATGTATATGACGTTTGTTTATAATACATTTGTTACCATGGCAACGCCTATAAATTTTTGTTTATTGCAATAGCAACGCCATACAATATTTCGAAGAATGTATGTGACGTTTGTTTATTATAAATTTGTTACCATGGCAACGCCTAGAAATTTTTATTTAATACCATAGCAACGCCATTAAATATTTCGAAGTATGTTGTGTGTGTCGTTTGTTGATTATAAATTTGTAACCATGGCAACGCCTAGATATTTTTGTTTATTACCATAGCAACGCCATAAAATATTTCGAAGTATGTATTTGACGTTTGTTTATTATAAATTTGTTACCATGGCAAATCCTATAAATTTTTGTTTATTAACATAGCATCGCCATAAAATATTTCTCAAGGTATATATGTGACGTTTGTTTATCCTTAATTTGTTATCATGGCATTGCCTAGAAATTTTTGTTTATTATCATAGCAACGCCATAAAATATTTCGAAGTATGTATGTAAAGTTTGTGTTAATTTAATTTTTTTACCATGTAGAAGCATAGACATTTTTGTTTATTACCATAGCAACGCCATAAAATATTTCGAAATATGTTGTATGTGTCGTTTGTTGATTATAAATTTGTAACCATGGCAACGCCTAGAAAATTTTGTTTATTACCATAGCAACGCCATAAAATATTTAGAAGTATGTATGACGTTTGTTTATTATAAATTTGTAACCATGGCAATGCCTAGAAATCTTTGTTTATTACCATAGCAACGCCATAAAATATTTCGATGTATATATGTGACGTTTGTTTATTATGAATTTGTTTTCTTGGCAACGCCAACATAAGTGAAAACAACTTTCTTCAAAACCCCCTCACATTGTCAGAGCTAGAAAGCGTCATAAAAGATAATATGAAGAATCACAAAGCAGCCGGATTGAATGAACTGAGAGGAGAACAAATTAAACATTTCGGTCCCAAAGCTCTACAATGGCTACTACAAATGTTCAATACATGCGTAAAAACTTTTCGGATTCCCAAAATCTGGAGGAAAGCACGGGTAGTTGCTCTTCTTAAACCAGGTAAAGAGGCAAATGATCCAAAGCACTTCCGACCGGTTTCGCTACTATACCATATTTTTAAACTGTTTGAAAGACTGAAAATCAATCGCATCTCAAATTTCTTCGATTAAAAAATAATCAAAGAGCAGGCTGGTTTCAGGCCTGGAAAATCGTGCTGTGGACAAATTTTAAATCTAACACAGCATATCGAAGAACGAAAAGAAATAACTGGCGTAGTATTCATCGACCTTAGCTGGCTGGCTCTTACGAGTGGGTGTGTCGATGAAGGGTTTTAGAGAGCTATAAGAGTGGATTGGCTGTCAGAGTATAATATGATAACCTCGGTGGGGTGATGTTTGCTGGAATTAACCAGTGTCCAATCGAGGGATTCTCTGATGGCTAGCATTTCTGCCTGAAAAATAGATCAGTAGCTTTCAAGCCTTAACTTTCGTTTTGTAATAAATGCTCCACCTTTGTAAACGACAAAGGCTGCCTCTACTTTTTCATCGATGCGGCTGCCGTCTGTGTAGATCTCCAAACCCGTTGCGTTGTGTTCAGTGAGTGCAGTGTGGTCGGTGGTTTGTGTGTGTTCTATGTTTTCAAGGTGTCTGGTGCCTGGGTGAGGTAATTCTGTGTAGTGTATTTTGTTTTCATATGTTCTGTCAGTTGTAAGGTGTTTGGGTAAAGTATGTTGCGTTTTTATGCGGTATAGTTCGGTGAGTTGTTGTATTTTTAGGTCTAGAGGGGTGGTGTTTGCCAGTACTTGGACGGATGTGTGTGATATGGTCCTGTACCCTTTGCAGATCGAAATTGCAAAGGGACGTTGAGTTGTGTTTAGTTTTTTTTGTATGGATTTTTTGTGTGTGGCGTTGCTCCAGATGGATGCTGCGTAAGTGATTGTGGGCTCGATCGCTCCCAAGTATATGATTCTGAGGACCTCTGGAGAGGCTCCCCTCATTGCTCGTGCAGCCCTCATGAACCCTCAGTTTTAGTTTGTCAATTTATGGCTACAGCCGTATGTTGTAGCTTAACCACTGGGGAATGCCAAAAGAAATGGCGTATTTAAAAAAAAACACTACCTTATTCTTAGGTCAATAATTATTATAAAGCAATCATTAGTCGTAGGATGTTTATCACACTTGAATGGTCAAAGACATAGCTTATAATGAGTATCTTTAGAATTATCTTCTAATGTGTTAATTTTGCCCAATTTTTGAATAATAAAATGCCTAATTCTTGTCAAATTTGGGATCACAGAGATTATCAATATAATTTTTTATCATAAATATTTCACTATAATAATGTCAATATAAATTATACTGATGGTTTTATAAATGCGTTTAAAAATTAATAAATGTGAAAAATTTTAACACCACTGCACAGTTATGTACTGAAATATGACTATATTCTAAAACATTAGAGTGATAGGTTTAAAACAATACTATTTTATGTAATAAAAATACTTTATGCAGTCATAAAATGTTTAAAATAAATATAAAGGATAACAATGCTTAAAAATTATATAAATAGATTATCTACAATGTTTAAGGAATGTCCAGGATCATGCTTTGAAAATAGACCGAAAGCTGCATTTTGACCCACGCTGAGCACGTCCGCCCTTAAAGTAAAGCGGAAATAATAAGGCGCACACATATTACAAAAAATGCGATGACTGCTTTACCACTGTATGGAAGGATCGAGGTATTTCGATTGCCACAAAAATGATGCTTGTGCAAACATTAGTGTTCTCGATATTTCTATACGGAGTCGAGTCGTGGACCCTGAAGGCAACGGAACGGAAGGTAATTGATGCCTTTGAGATAAGGTGTTGGCGACGAATGCTTCGTATTCGTATCACAGGACGAACCAATCAATCATCCAGAGACTGAAGGTAAAGAACGGCGCTAGACAATATGTCTGAGAAGAATTCTGCAGTTTTTTGGACATATTATTAGGCGCGATCCGGACAACCTGGAGTGACTGGTAATTTTAGGTGGCCTCCAGAGAAGACGAAGCAGAGGAAGAGCGTCTGCGCGCTGGAGCGACCAAGTGAAAGAGCTGACTGGGGGCACCATACATTCTGCCCTGAGAGAAGCGGAATATCGAGAAGGATGGAAAATCTTAGTCGCCCAAAGGATGGCGAAATTCAAATGTGGTCACGATCCTCAGCCATGAGTGCACGACCAAGAAGAAGAAACTAAAGTATTTTTAACGTGTAGTTAATCAACCATGTTTGAGACTTGCTGACTATGTAGTACGTACTAGGTATAATAATATTATGATAATATAAAAACAAAGGTTTACTTTTATATTGGAATAAATACAATAAAATTGAAAATTTTTAATGGATTACCGTATTTATCTAAATTCATTATTGTAGCATCTCGAAAATATAAACAATATTTTTAATACAATAGTGCAGGGGTTCTTAACCACGTGCCCGCGGGCGTGCATGCGCCCACGGAGCCATTTTTGTGCGCCCCCGGCAACGTATTAAATAACGGATAAAAAATATTTTTTAATAAAATTATTTATTGAAATTTATCGCAACAAAATAACCAAATTTTTTATAACCATTTCAAAAGGTCAAACATTCAAGAATTAGATAACCATCATTGGCTGATGGACTTTTTGAGTGATATCTGTGAAAAATAAAACAATTTAAATCTTGAACTTCAGGGAAAAAATAAAGATATAGCAGAAATGATTAGTTCTATAAAAGCCTTCAAAGCTAAAATACTAATACTAATAAATAATATTTTTTTCAAATATTCTCTAGGATTAAGAAAGTTATGGGTGAACATATTTTTTATGCAAAATTACGTATTCATCTTAAGACGATTTTAGAGCAATTTGAAAAAAAAATCCAGCAATTTTCCATTATCGAACCGATGGCCACATTTTTTTTTAAACCTTTTCAATACAGACATAGACATTAATAAAATTGCTATTTCCGTAGCGGAAATGCTTCAAGAAGACATACGTACCAAAGATTGAAGATTTTTTTTAGATACATACATATTCAACATTATCTTAAAATCGAACGGATTGACTGAAAACATTTGGAATTTAGCTGACCATAAAAAATAACCTCTTTTGAAAAAAGAAGCCTATCAAATTAAATCCTGTGTTGGTTCCACATATTTGTGCGAGTCTTTATTTTCCACCATGAACATGATAAAACCGAAAAAAGATCTCGACTTACTAATACCAACCTTGATAATTGTTTACGTTTGGAATTATCATCTTACACTCCTGATAGTTATGTTATAGTTATGTTATGATGTTAGTAAGTGAAATGCAATGTCAAAGATCGTAATACTTAAATCTTGTTTTTTTAGAAATCCGATATGCGCCCGCCACTATTATCCCAAATCTCAAATGCACCCGCTACCGCAAAAAGGTTAAGAACCCCTGCAGTAGTGTATTAAGTCACAAACAGTGAGAAGTAACGCGAAAATCATTTATTTAATATTTTTTTGCGTATAAGACAACCCTAATCCCTATAATATGCAAAAAAATCTAAAACAATTATTTGAAAATCAATTTGATAGAGAAATTTGTAACTTCAAACGCTCATATCTCAAAACTACACTTTTGGATTTAATACACTTAAGTACTAATGGTGCGAATTGTTTGGTCACTCACCAACTCATCGGGTTAATCGATCAAATGATTGAATCTGTGATCATTCAGAGCCGAGTGTTATATCAACTAGGCTACCGTGGGTTAAATTATTACGAACATTTAGGGTTTTTTTTTGTTGAATAAATTTAAATAAAACGAAAGGGTTGGCTTGTAAAAAATACAAAAAATGTTATTCGACATTCGATTCGGTGGAAAATAATATTTTGATATTTTTTATTATCTTTTCGTGGATCTCGCTAAAGTTTTTTTTTATGCGGCGCATTGGAAAGTTTTTATGACGACGTGGAGCGGAATGGTTCAAAAGTCGAATAAGAACACGAATTCTCCTGACCGACCATTTTACTTTAAGCTCGAGTTTTCACCTCTGGCTTTTCCACGAGGAAACTTCTCGCCGACTACCCTACTGCGGAATGCAAAATTTTACCCTTGGGGCCATACTACAGTAACCATGCCTTTCTTAGTTATTTAAAAAAAATATGTATATTTTAAAACTTAGGAATTTGTTTTATGTTTATTAAATATCACCTACTATTTATTTTTCTTTCGGTAGCTTATCAGCTTTCCGTTATAGTATTTCATTATGAAATAAACCTATTTATGTCTTTAGAATAGATAATTCTTTAACTATTTTTTTTTCAAATGAACAATTCGCAAAATTTAAGAATTTTATTATTGTTTAAATTAATAAAACGCATTTTTTTTGTAGTATTTATTCCACTTTTAATAAATAAATTAGGACTGGTTTTGTCCGCCTTAGAGGGACATTTTCAACTTGAAACATTTTAAGAAAAAACAGAGTAACATTTTTTTTATGAATGTACATAATTTGAAAACACTTATAAGAAATATAATATACTTAACCTATAGAAAAAACCTTTTTTAAAGAAAAAGAAAGCGCTTCAGAGGGTATTATAAGAATCTTTAGTTAAAATTCGTTGCAATTAGATAAGATTCCTATAGCATATTGGTCAATGTACGTGGGTGTGAATCCCGAGAGACGTAGGTTCGTATCCTACTGGATATCGTATTTTTTTCAAAAAAGATTTTTTCTATTGGTTTTATTATTATATTTATCAGAAGTGTTTTCAAATTAGAAATTGGAACTACAGAATAAAAATGAACCACGAGTTTGAAGAGCTGATTGAACTGCAAACAATCATAAGATACTGTAAGTCCCAAAGACTACGGTGGGCGGGACATGTGGAGAGAATGCCTGGAGCGCCAAGGATCATGACGAAGTGGCTACCCCAACGGAAGAGACCCAGAGGCCGTCCAAGAAGGACATGGGTTGACGCCGTAGAAGTAGACTGGCTTCATATAGGAAGACCAGGTAACTGGAGAAGTATGGCGAGGGACCGGAGTGAGTGGAGAGCGGTTGTGGAGAAGTTTTTAATTTAGATATTTCTTTATTAATTGAACTGGCGTTTAAGTGGTGGGACTTTATTATAAGAGGTTTTGAAACAAAGCTATTTTTGTTAATTTACTATTATAATTGAGTCATCTACGTTAACAGCAGTTCAAGGTTTTAAACCCATCTTCGGAACGGTCTACGATAATTAACAATTCTCTAACTGATTTCTCTTCTCAAAATTATATGCATAGCATTAAAACCCTTTCTTGCAGTTGACTACATAAAGATTCACCGTAAAGACATTCTATCACAAATTCAACATACTCACATTTTTTTTACTGAAATATATTTAAATCGGGTAACTGCAACCACGTGCATTCACTGACCTTGATATTGTGTATTTGATAAAGATAGAATATTAGGGCCCCAAATATGCATAAATTAATGTCTAACATATTTTTATTTTTTCGACCCTGTCGATCCTAATAAGATCGTAATAGTATTTATATTGTTATTCATCATCATAATGATAATAATAATATTTATATTTGGTATATATTGTGGAGGTTTGTATTAACAGATTTTGTTTTTACTAGAAATGGATGTCAGTCACTTGCTCAACCTTGTGGGTCTATAATCTGACTCATACACAAATTGAAAAACAATATGTGTACTTGCCAGACCCACTATTTGAACCTGAGACCCTTGACGCTATAAGCCGACGCTTAAGCCGCGTGGCCATCACGGGTATATCTTACCATAATACACTAGTATAATTAAAAATATTGACTTATGATTATTTCACGATAAAGCTTTATTTATTTTAAAATAGATAAAGCTTTATCAAAAATATTTTTCATTAAATTTATTTATACGCAGTAAATTAGTTTTAATTATTACTATATCGTATGCACGAAAAACAATTGGGAAGAAGAAAAATACATGCACAGGAAATAATAAGCGTAATCAACCAATTAGTTAGAGTAATTTTTTGCTTTTTCATAATGCGAATATTCAATTTTATCCACATATAATATATAGCTTTTAATCTTCAGGTAATTTACTTTTTAGTTGACTAGAAACTGGATAAAACAAAAAAAAACAGTTACGGCATACTAATATTATCTTTACGTGGTAACAGTAGGTAACAATACCTATATCAGCGATTTCCAAACTAGGGGGCGTGGACTGTTGCAAAGGGAGGCGCGAAAAGTTTAACACAATAATGTTGCCACAGGTTTGCAGTTTGCAAGTGCATAGTTCATAAAATGGCAGCTAGTTATAAACTACATAAAAAAAACAGTCCTCTAAAAGTTGGGTTGTTTGCAAACCTGTATGAAGATATAGAGACTAATTTAGGTATCTCATTTCAATACATACTATTGTAAATTGTTTATGGCTCCCACAAGAGGGGGCTGACAGGGCTCCAGCTTGGGGCCCGACGTTGTGGATCTGTTGTGTACACTGATAGGACATCACACCTATTTTATTTACAATGCTATTTGATTATAGCATCATATAAACTTAAAGCTTTTAAATTAAACAATATAATATAATATAAACATTTATGCACCCACTTAACTATGTCAACTTAAGAAATGTTCAAAGGGACCTCACAGCATTCAGGTCACCATCTAAAAGCAGTAAATTAACTAAAATAACGTCTTTAACCGGATGCACACATGCAGTAATAAATAAGATGATATATGCATCTTTTTATACAAATAGCACTTTACCCTCTTTTAAAATACTGACACGAGTTAAGAAATACATTTAAGTGATAATTATTAATATTATTTACGAGTTCATGCAATCTGTTCTCACCCTTTTGGGGTAAATAGCTGCATTCACCCCAACTTTAACTATGTTGATAAAACAAGTACATCATTATGAAATTGCTCCCACGCTTTTGCGTGTTATGGAAATAAGCCAGAAAAAGCACTTAACTGGTAATTATCAGTATTATTTACGAGCTTCTGTACAATACTTGAAGTAAAGCAATTAATTTGTTATTTACATTAATTGCACAAATGTGCATCTTTTTGGATTAGTTTAGACACTTATGAACATCTGCATAGTCAAATAATGTTATAAATGTTATTCCTTGTTAATGTAAAGCATAAATCATAACGGATACGTGCAGTCTGTTCAAGTCAAAAACCCATTAAAGAGAATAGTATAAAACCTCAGAAAATGTCACTCCTGTTGTCTTTTGTTTCCAACCATTGTACAGTACGTAACCTGTGTCTGTCAAACACTTTGTACTAAAATTATTACTGAAATAAATAGTAATGTTTTACTTTACGTAAAACACTATTGCTCTCGCCGTGTTTACAATCAATTACAAACGCCCACCGCTCAAGCATCCTAGAAGGTAAATTTCCTGACAAAACTACCTTCAAGACGTACAGTCTATAACCGTACAATAAAACTGTGAAGAATTACATCAAGGAGTCTCACAGAGTGTCCCAATTCTGGTAAGAAACTTAAGGAAGGTTAATATCATCAAACCATACAGGACCTGCCAACCCAGATCTCCTACTTCCTCAAGCTACTCATCACTAGGACATAACAGATCGACCAGTTAAGTGAGAACTGCGGCGCTGTTTCGATTGCAGAATATTACATTTTATGATACATTATGTATCTGTGTGATACAATTTGATTTGATGTGTGTGATTAATGAAAATTCACATGTAGAATTTTATTGTTTAATTATTTGTAGTTTAAAACAGAACAGTGACAAAACAGAACAGTCAGGGGAAACATGAAACATTAATTTTTGTGGAATCTATTTAGGTTAGGTTAGGTTAGGTCA
Source organism: Rhyacophila brunnea (assembly GCF_057557595.1). Taxonomy (NCBI): domain Eukaryota; kingdom Metazoa; phylum Arthropoda; class Insecta; order Trichoptera; family Rhyacophilidae; genus Rhyacophila; species Rhyacophila brunnea. The sequence continues at coordinate 32,927,842 of NW_028232806.1, read as the reverse complement.
TTATTTCTTTGTACCTAGTCACCCAATCATTTTGAACATAAATATTGATTAAGATGAAATATCCTAAGCTTGCCGGCAACACCAAGTTAATTATTTGAGGCTTTTTAGCGATTAGGAATGCAGAACTTAGGTATATAATTTCATTTATTATGGCGTATTGAAAATCTGTGCTATTAAAAATCTATCAACATAATAGAGATCGGACAATTTCAATAAATACTCAAATATTATGTGTGTCATATTATATTTAAAAGTCTCCATCTTTGATTTAACTGCTAATTTTTAAAAATATATATTTAAACTAATCGACAAATTAAAATGATATTAATTCCAATAATACAAAGTTGGGTTTATATTATCATGGTCACCCTTGTGGGCATTCGATATTTGATCTGAGGTCAACAAGCATCCCACGCCATACGTTTCAGGGTTTAAGGTCTACACTAAAAGTTCTTTGATATTGTAGAAAGACGTTATACAAGTACACGTAAGTCTTGAAATGTACGCTCTGCTTGAACAGAAATATCAATATCACAAATTAGGTTCAATCTTCCAATTTTCTAACAACAATATAAGTATTTTTAATTCTTGAAAGTTTTCCCTTTTGCGATTTAAAAAAAGCTATTGTTATGGCAAGTAAAAAGTTCTATTAAGTATACTTATACAGGTTACATTTTAAGTAGGTAAATTTTTATTTATATTTTACCGTATAATACTTTACATTACGACTGCTAAATATTTTTACTATAGTATAGTAACCTAATTATATTATTACAAGTATTTCATTTTATCAATGACTGGTTAGTTACAATACATAATCGGTACCTACTGTAAACCGTAAACTTCCACAACAGTGACCAGGAATCCATGAAAATGGCCCCTACAAGTGGGGGCTGACAGGGTTCTAGCATAAGATCCCGGGTCAGGGGTGCCCGGCGTGGCGTGTTAATCAGATATTATGCGAGATAAACAAATCACAAATTTGCTCTAACAGTCGCCTGCGGTGCTGTTTTACGATAGTTTTGATTTATTTTTTTAGATTATGCAAATCAATCGACTGTGGCTAGTAATTTTAGTTTAAAGTCGAACGAGATAACTCACGAAATTTGTATGTGCGGCTTGTCGATCAAGGCCTCATAGAGCGAGAAAACTCGCTGAAGGCATAGAACCGGTTAATAGTACTAAATTCTACACTTTTTTTATCGATATATAGATACAATATACTACGCTTATCACACTAGGTATATGCTATCAGGACTAATTACATTATATTATATTTAGCTTAAAATATCAGCCGACACTAACATATATTATAGCACACAAACGAACACACACACACTGTCCTACCGTCTGTCAAAGGTATGTACAGTATACACACGATAAGCGGTCTCTTCGATGCACTTAAATTTAAAAAAAATACGATACCCAGCGGAAATCAAACCTTTGTAAGAGCCATTAGATAAAATTTGTCGCAATTAGAGAAGATGCCTATAGCATTGTGGTCGATGTGCGTTAGCGCGAATCCTGAGAGACGCAAGTTCAATTCTTGCTGGGTGATTTTTTCTTTTGGTTATAGATTTTCCCAAAAGTATTTTGAAATTATGTATGTAAGCCTAATTGATTATACCTACAGGTATACATATTGTTTGGTTAAAATAATACTATACCCTGTATTTGCAACAAATAAAATTCTACCTTTTTTCAGTGATGTGTATTATATAGCGATGATACATTTTCATTACAATATTTTATATTTAGACTTATTTTTGAAGGGCAACTTTTTACTTGTTGTCACAATAGTTGGATAGTCACCGCTCTAGGACGCCATTAAATAAAGCGTCCTTTTATCCACTTGACATTGGCAAGAACCCTTCCGAGGAATATTATTATTTTTGAACGAGTGACGACCATCGCCTGGACCAATTTTCGGAGGTAGTGCCAAAACTAAAATTTTTGAACTTCAATTATTTTGATACTCTAAAACTGTATAAATTTTTCGATTCAATAGGCTTTTTATTCCAGTAAAAATTGTATTTAAGCACGTCTAGATGAAATATATTAAAACCGCAGACAATAAGCTTTTGAAAATCTTACTGTATCTATATTTTATTTTATTTTTTTATTTTATTTTATTTTATTAAGGAAAACAAACAGTTACATATTGATTACAGAAATTTAAAATATAATATTAAAAAGTTAATCGCAACCAGCAAAGTTTCCATATATACATTATAATATAGTTAATTCTAACAAGATAGAGAGTAAAATAACATAAATATAAAGAAATTACATACGAAGATTACATGAGAAAAATGAGAAAAAATGAGGAAGAATAATGAATAATTAAATGATATACAAAAGATAAAAAGAAAAATAAAAAAGTAACATAAAAAATAAAAGAATATATATATATGTATAAGTAAATACATTATATATCTATTTATACAAAATTTTTGAGATAGCATGTTTAAATGAAACAGGTGAATTATTAAAAGGATCAATGGTGGAGAAATACATATTATAATTTAAACAAGAGCGCCGAATAAAGGAGTTTTGTGCATAATTAGTGCTATATAAAAACATAGTGCCTTACTTAGACTATAAATATTTAGACGCCACCCATTGCATTGCTAAATGAAGCTGCGTGCTGTGCATTTGGTTTGTGGGCGAGCGAACGCATTCGTATACAAATGTTTGAGACCATAGACCATTTCACTAGTGCTCGCCCAAAGTGCTCGCACTAGACGCTCAGAATTAAAATACAATTTCTATTTTTTTACGTTATATAGTATTTTTAAGCGGTCAAAATGCAACCGTTAGGTAAAGATATCTATAATTTAAGTTATTTTAAAGAAACACTAGGTCACTTGATATTAAAATACATAATAATATACAAATAAATTATCACGAACATGTACCAACTTCCCTATGAAACATAATGTAAACGAAACGCTCGCAGATTATCGACGCTTAGTTAAGCAACAAACTAAGATTTGGCGGCGACATCATAGCAAACCATCTGACACATCTGTAATCCTTTTATCTTACTCTAGCGCGTGTCGCAGAGATTATAAGGGTGCCGAATACTTTCTCACTCGCACTTATGTATCGTTTTTGTTCAGGCCTTGGTTGAAATGTAATATAATATTGTCACTACTATAGACTGAATTAATTGAATAAATTATCACGAACATGTATCAACTTATCTATGAAAAATAATACCATCTTCTTGCTTATCAGTACGGCTACCATTTTAATACAACACACAGAACCATCTTTTCTACTTAATTAACTAAAAATATTTACCACTAAATAGCAATTTTAGCAACACGGTTATCGAAGCTTAGTTAATCAATAAGGTAAAATTTGGCGGCGACACCGTAGCAAACCATCTCCCACATCTAAAAACCTTTTATCTTACTCTAGCGCGTGTCGCAGAGATTATAAGGGTGCCGAATACTTTCTCACTAGCACTTATGCATCGTTTTTGTTCAGACGTTGGTGCCTTACTTTCAAGGAACTTTACAGCAAGATGTCTCAAGCCTTTTATTACTATCAATAGAGCCAAGACAAAAGGGTGTTAATGATGATTATATGGAGTATCATAGTTTGGACATTATTTAACATGCGTGTAAGGTGCTGTGAGTACAAGTCAATAACAAATGTTAATAGCAGCCTTATCATTGGCGGCGATGCTTTTGAAACTGTAGCGTTATTTGTTTATCTTGGGTCCCTTATCACATACACAAATAATACAATCAGAAAATAAAACTTAGGATCAACCTTGCTATGTGTAATAGAAACAATATTTTCTCGTACATTCAAGTAACATGAAAATGCTGGATACGCGACAAATAGGGTAAGAGAAGAGTCTTAAGATGGATCTTTGGAGCTATTTGGAGGTCAAGGTATAATTTGAAACTGTATGTATATTTTTATGGGGGCAAAAAAAATCATCACATGGAATATGACAATATAACATATTAGATATAATGCGTTAGATTGGGCACGTCAAATTCTGGAGGAGTTATCGGTGAGAGAGGTTATATTGTATGCAGCCTATGTGGGCAAGAGAATACCTGAACGTCAGAAAATGAGATGTTTAGACTGCGTTACGGGGTATCTAAGTATTTTTCAACTCAGTAAGTAGAAAGTATCTGAGCTAGATCATCCAGGATAGAAATAAAAATGGACATCATGACCCACTATGAATGGGTTTTATTACCATAAATGATGATCAACATTAGTTTACTTATTATTATTCAAGACTGAGTGATACATTTTTTACAATTCAGTTATTTATATGTTAAAACATTATTATGGTAGCAGAGTTGGCAACACAGGTAAAAGGCAGAAAATAGGATAGCAGGAAATCATAGCAACCAATCAACAACGATATACAATATCAATCGCAACGAACACGAAGTGAAAATATAATAATAGATATTAAAGATATTAAATATGAAAACTATTGTTCTAAACATTGATTTAAATTATAGGAGATGGTAGCCGTTTATTTACGGAACTTAGAAGTAATTAGAAAATAGGTATCTATATTAATAATTGGTAGAATCACTCGCCTGGCAAAATAAGCGATAGGCCTGTATTTAAGTCCCACTTCATTAGTTTATAATATTACTAGTAATATTATTATAAACCATTTATTTTATTCAATGAATAATTCACAAGATTTGAGAATGTAACATTCCATATATTGAACATATTGTATATTGTTATGTTCATTTTTAACATAACTTACTTGGATACCGCTGGCAACCCCGATTATTATCGATGGTCACGTTGAAGAACGTATGCGATTAGACAGATGTCGCTAATGGAATATCCAGCAGCAACGGCAGGTTGCGTGGTGGGAGAGAATGAACTTGGCTCTTTTGATTCTGTCTGCCATCCAGTACAGTCGTGCTCCGTTTGAGTTTACCCAACATTAATCATGGACGTCACTTAACGGAGTACGATGCAGCCGTCGTGTTAGGAGCCTCTGATCGTTCCAATTTGGGTATTTTAAAACTATTATTTGATTCACCATTCTTCCTATGTTTATTTTCAAACTTAAGTGCTTGTATTTAAAGTTAGTATTTCAAATTTCAGTATCGAGCTGCTTAATAACTTTTTAATTTATTTCTAAATTCTTGATTTTCTATAATATAGTTTCTGTCAAGTATAAATCGCTCTTTTATTTATTGTTCCCAATTCTATATTCTACACTGTTAAATATTTATTATCTTTCACGGTCTTAAGATCGTGTGGCGTCCAGAAATTTATTATGTACATCCTAAACCATAGATTGCGCGAGCGTTCAGCCGTGTAATCCCCTGTTTTTAATTAAATTTACAGTTGTCAGTTGCGAGATTGCTGAAGAAATGTGGAGTTCAGCTTGAAAAATATCAGGTAACTTACGGCCCTTGTCTCTCTTGTCTCATGATCATGCTTTAACTATTTATCTTAATTTACTTACTTTATCTAGTAGGTAACCCTTTTATTTTGTAATTGTGACGTCAAAGATCACAATTACAAAATCATAATATAACTTTTTTTCTCTTTATTTTTCTTTAACGATTTTCAATATCTCTCCAATTATATTCATTACAGCTGTACATAATATTTGATTCAATTTAATTTGATTTATTATGCTTTTTGTGTCCGCCTGTTATTGGGACCATCACATATTATTTTTTCTATATTATATTCATATCTTTCCTCTGTGATTGATCTTGTTGGTTAACGTAAATAAATAAATAAAAAAATACCTCAGATATAATATACCCACTAAAAAAATCACATTTGAAAAATATACGATGCTCGATGGAATTTGAAGCTCTATATCCACAGGTATCGTGCCAATATGCTTTAACCAATTAAACTACGAGCCTCATATCTAATTGCAATATTTTAAATTAGTACGCCTACTTGAAATGCTTATCAAATCGCGTTATTATTGACTATCGGTTTTTGTGTTTTCAATCAATTAATTACCTTGATTATATTATGATCCTTGATACGAGTATAACGCCTACTTGAGCTTGCTAAGAATGTTCAATAAACAATTTCTCTTAATCAACGAATAATTCACAGGATTTAAGAATGTAACATTCCATATATTGAACATTTAAAGCACATTAGCGCCATACTAGTAAATATACGGGTTCAAATCCCGTCGGCCATCGTATTTTTATCTAATGTGATTTTTTCTAGTGGGTATAAGTATATCTGAGGTGTTTTCAAGTTATGTATATTTATATTATATTATTTTGTTAAAATAGATAGATTTTTTTGTATTTAATTTATTAGGTTACTCTTAGGTAAATATAAACTGGGAGTTTGATGTATTATAACGTAATATATATTTAAATTTATAATAGGTAGTCTCCGTAAATAATAAAATTATTTTATTATTAGCCTCTAACTTCTTGATAAAAGAATTTTTAATCACCCAAGTTACTGGGGAAATTTGAACCTTTGAAATAGATTCAAATTATGTATAATATTTTACCAAGTATCTTAAATTCTCTTTGTTTAGTTAAACAGACCAACTACCCTTTGAAAATCATGAAACAATTATATTATATTTTATTCTCCGTAGCAACAATAATTTATGTATGGCCTTATCAGACGTGGGATCAATATATTTAAATGGCTTTAGGCAAGTTTCACAAAGAGAGGACGGTAGTGGATAAATTTGGTTATTTAATATTAGGTATAATGAGTTGACAAAAGGCAAAGGACCTTCCTGGAAATCATAAAATTGACGAAATACTTGGTTTTACTACTATAAAGTTTGACCAGTTTTATAAAAAAAAATATACGATTATCTGTAGAATTAATTTACACTTTTTTTTACTTTGGACTAGGGAATCCAATCCCGAGCCAAAATTCTGATCCCGGGATTTCGGGATTACAATTTGACAATCTTGGGATTGGCATTTTTTTTCCATTGTTAATATAAAAATTTTATATTTACAAATAATATTGGTAACATCGGTCAAAAATAAATCAAGTATAATTTATACTATTTAAGACATTTATTGCTAATATTGTATACGTTCAATCTTGAAAATACATAAGTTTAGCAGAGTAAAATATTGTAATATAAACAATAATGTGAATTTAATATGAGATTCCTGTTTCTATTAGTAAAGAGTTAATGAATGGGTTAGCGAGATTTAAAATAGTAAAGCAAATCATGGTGTACTTATGGCCTTTGCGCTTCATAAATCTAATTAGTCAGCCAAATATGAAACTGCCGTAAAACGTATGAGATCATGATGGAATTACTTTGTTAACGCTTTCGCTGCTGAATAGATAATGAGATTTTAATTGCCCCCTTTAAAATGCACGTTAATTACATCGATCGGCCGCCTGATCATTACGCACCGTGTGCGTCTTCCGCGTCCAAAGTATTAATAGTGCGTAGCATTGTTTTTTTCCAATTTTTATTAATTTATGTGAACAAATAAAATGAATCGGCAACTTACACATAGGTATAAATCAAACTTAATTCAAACTCAGCTTATTTCTAATGTAGTAATTTGTTATTAAAAGTATTTTTCTGTTATATTATCGTTTTTATTTTATTTTCCATAAAAATTGATAAAAAAATCAATCCCGAAAGTTTCGGGATTATATTCCTAGGATTCATAGGTATCGAAAATTACTCGGGATCCCGGAATTGGAATCCCTACTTTAGACTTTACTCCAGTATGATCCAGAACCAAAGTAAAGAGAAAGCACAATGTTGTGTTATTTTCCTCGGTTAATTGCCACGTCTTTCACCTCTCGCCCCATGAGATCGTTTTTATGGTACCGCTGCAGAGTGAGTAAGTGTTGAAATGGTATAGTATTAGGAAACGGCTTCATCAGGAAGTCTTAGCCCAACACGGCAACGCAATGGTGGAGGGAGCACCGCATGCTAATTACCACGGCAATGATGAACTCTAAACATTATAACGTTTGACACTATTTTAATTTATTGAGTTATTTTAACATATTTGACAACGGAATTTTAATATTAAAATATTTAATTTATGATACGGCATTACATAAATCGACAATCATCACGTGAGCTCCGGCGAAAAGATGGTCCAGCCTTCGCCTCCCAGATATCCTCACAACATATCAACCGTGTTTAAGAAAAAGGACGTAACCCTCACAGAACAAATTTTACAGGAGGGGCAAAAAACGTTTTTTCCATGATTAAATAGGCACAGACATTGTGTGCATGACGATTGATGATTTGGTAAAATATCTTTTTGATCTAATAATAATTAAAAGAGTTATTACAGAAAAATCATTAAAATTGAGGGTAAATGTTTTTTTCCTAAAATTAAAATTTAATTTAAGCTGATAATATGATAATAATTCAGCATTTGCGGCTTACTTCCTATTTACAGAACCTATATTTAGTTGTATACATTGTTAATATCTAATAAAAGCACTTTTCGAAAAATTGAGGGTTACGCCCTATTTCCTAAACACAGTCGATATTATTATAATATATTTTTGACATACTTTATGTTACTGCCTCTACTGGCTTACAAAATAGTTTGGCGCAGCTTTTATTAATAAATTAGAAGCTTAACTACTATACGTAATATTATTCCATAACAATCGGAACACCTATGTGCGATTGAACGACAAGGGTGTGCAGCGTCGACGTCGAAGGTTCGAAGTAAACATCGCCACCAAGCTTACGTGTTGCCTTGCAAACTCAAATACATAATGTGAATAAAACATATTCAACGGTTTTCCTGTCACTCAACTTGGAGATTTGGAGTTTTGACTAGACCGTAAATTGATAAAACACTGACAACGCATTGTAAAAAAAATCGGAGTCGGGGAGCGTGACATGACCTTCTGACATTTATCTTTTGAAGAAAATAAATGCTTATATTTATTTGTTTTTTTTTTTTTTTTTAATATAACTTTTTATTTGAAATTATAACAATGGTATGATAGCAGATTGTATCATTTCCTCAGATGCATAATAGATATTTCATTAATTTTTTTTAGTCGTGTCCGTATGGTATACGTACATATGCTTTTCTGGTTCTTGCCCTGGTCACTACTACTCAGTCACGATAGCAGACCTGGTTACCATTGAAGCTAATGACAAACCACACCCGCACTTAATCGGGCGTATCATGGAACTCCACGTTGGGAAGCATTATTTTTGTATGACTGGTAATATCTCAAGAGCAGTTACTCAAGACTAAGGTCGCCGTGTACTCAAATGTGCTTTGACAAAATTTACATGACATAAATTAAGGTACACGTGGGAGAGATGCGCATCTAGAGGCAATGTAACCAGTGGTAATCACATTCTACGGATTGTTTTTTTTTTTACATCATCATTATCGGCCTGAATCTATCCATTGCTAGATGAAGGCCTCTTCAAGCTGCTTTCACTTCTCTCGGTCCTGTGCATTGCATTGCCACGTACTTCCGCAGAACTTTATCATTTCATCGATCCAGCGGCCTCTAGGTCTACCTTGCGGACGTTTTGTACTTCTTGGATACCACTGGATGACTAGATTTGAGGCGTCTAATTCCAAAAAGCGATAAGTCCACATTTGGTCAAAATTGAGAAAAAAATACGCACGTATTCTTTGTATAATTGATATATAAATTCCAAAACGCGACATATCCCTAGGAAAAAAATATTTTAAGTCTCGATTTATTACAAAAAGAGCCAAGTCCGTGTTTCATATTATTTAAAGCTTGGCTAATTTTGCGCGTGTTTAAGTCAACCAATAAGGGAACGTTCAATATTGTAAAGGGCGTCTCCCATGCTGTAGCATCTGGTAAACTCATGACAGTGCCATGGAAATATGTGCCTTATGCGGAGTAAATTAAAAAGTGAGGTACAAATGACCCTACATCCAATTTTATTTTGCCTATATTAATTACATTTAAGAGTTTTGGGCTTAAACAAATTGCCATTTGGTTCTTCCCGAAAATATTGAATTGTGAACTTGTTGCTTTTTGTAATTAGACGCCTCATTTGTCCAACGATTGTTTCTTCTTCGAGCTATGTGTAAATACTGTGTAATGTGTAAAACATACTATTTGTAAAAAAATATCTGTATAGGTCACACAGTGTTCGAGGATCGTATGCGACTTTAAAAAGTCCGTAGTTTGGCAAGACCACTCATAATTCACATATTACCTTGTTGCTCTTTGTCACTTCCCCAAGTAGATTGAAAATAAATAGGAAGTACGCATCTTGAAAATGTTACTCTTAGAGCATTCTTAGCACATATTTTAAAGACGCTAAATTTAATGTTCTTTATGTTACCTTATACGTCAGAATAACAGATGGGAAGACGTTGCAGATGATGTAGGAAAAAAATGTCTCACCTTCAAGTGATTAACATAATATGCGCGCTACTAAATTCTTGGATGTAGTAAGTTGCTAAAATTTTGCGCTACATGTATTCTTACTTCCACATTATGAGTCATGGTTTTCTTGGTGTCTAAAAAATTTAACGTTGTCCACTCATCTGATAATACCCAGATGGAAGCTTTTCTTCTAGCGTCATTGGGTAGGCTACGAAGTCAAATATTTAATTAAAAATGAATAGTATCACTACTTAATCAAAACATTACTTCCAGTGAACAATTCATCTGAAAAGCTGCCAAAGTTATAGGTACGATAGTATATGAGAAATATTAGTACGTCCCTTTCAAGCGTTCTCGAAGGTTTAATATAGAAAGGAATAATTCCGTAAATGTCCCTTTTATTCCCATTTATAAGTTTTCTCTGCCCTTTACGACTAATGGCAAGACGTGTTACCCTACGAGCCTTCGGGAAAACTGCCATTTCCCGATATTCTCCATTTTTATTATTGTCTTTCCTCAATTTCCTTTCGCACGGGAACCCCTTTGTTATTGCGTCTCGGGAAATATTTTCCCAATAATATTTCCCCTGTGCGGTTGTTTTTTCTTCAAAATATTATACAAACTGCTGAGCGAGATAGTAACAAATGGCATACAGACAAATTTTCACAAGATGCATTAATTCATATACCAATATCTCCAACACTGTATTTGTATTCTTCTTGAATTTATGTGATAGATTTCTATTGATGTGTGAATTTAATAGTACAATTCTTTTATTCAATGAATAATTCACCAGATTTAGAAATGTGACGTTCTTTATTGAATATATTATATAATTTAAAAACACCTCCAGGAAATATACAACTACAGGAAAACATACACCTAGCGCATTTGCACCCACGCCCATACACTCTTATCACCGGTCCGATATAATTTATTTTATTGTGCTCATTCACTGCTGACTAGTTGATTACCACAACTCGGTCACTGCTAAAGACACGCCTGGTGTGTAGCAATTAACATGCAAATTAAAAGTGGTAATTAACTCGTCAGCAGTGAAAGTATTAGATCTAATGGCCACGCGCCTGGCGCATCTTTAGCAGTGAATTAACTGACAATTCATGGCGGAAATGCATTTTATTAATAATTTAAATAAAACGCAAATTTGCTCGAATGTCCATTAACTCATTTAGTGCTGACAACGCGACTGGCACGTTTGCATTAGTTGGCCATTAGATATAATTAACATGATATTTAAATGTGGTAATTAAATATTAATTAACAGATCATAAGGCGTAATAAAATATTTGGCGGCTCTTTTTACTGGACTCTAGTAGGAAGAGGATGATTTGGATGCAGGGGGATTTTATACTCGAATTCCAGGCGCTAACTTTTAATGTTGATAAGGCAGGCGCGCTAGGCTATTCTGGGATACATTTTGTTGCCATATAAAACTACGTCTACCAACATTACATAATAAAACCGATATGAAATAAACAATCTAAATGAACAAAAATGAATATTTTAAATATCTTTATTAAAAGTGATTCCTTGCCAATAATATCAGGAATATAAATAGTAATTAAATGATCTGGTCATTACCAAACTTTTCTAAAAATTTTCGGACTTTTGATAGTAATAATAAAATTTTATTATTATGTACCTACTATGTATGGAATTATCAGTGTTTCTATTATTAATAATTCTTTACAACTTTTATTCGCAGACGAATAGTAAGGATACACTTTTTGATGTGTTCTATAATACTGTTTGTATTTTTATATAAAAAATGTGAATTCGCGTGAAGTGCTTGTTGTATGGTGTCAATAATAACTAAGTTTCGACGCTCAATTTGATATTTTCTCTTTACCATTGATGATAGAAAGAGGTCAGACTGGCTATCCTCGGATATAACAGCCATTATTGTCATGGTATTATTTTTATGGTCAACTACAGGTTTAACATTGTTCGCCACTGCTTTAAAATTACCCAAATTAAAAAAAGTAAAACTTTCGTAGTTAGAAATATTCAAAATTAAACTTTTTTTAATAGCTGATTAATACAATCTAAAACTTTCGATTGTCGATAAAAAAAATGATAACCCATTAGCCGCGGTAGCGTAATAGAATTGTGCGTGGCTAGTAATCACTAATTTGACTGGTTAAGAGATTGACGTTGGCCGCGCGGCTAAAGCATTGGCATATTGCGTCGTGGGTCCCAGGTTCGAATCCTGGATCTGGCAAGTGTACACATATTGTTTTTCAATTTGTGTATGCGTCAGAGTATGGACCTAATAGATTGAGCAAGTGGCTGACGAACATTTCTCGTAAAAACAAAATCTGTGAATACAAACCTCCACTCTGTGGAAGTCCATATCGCACACTGCGATCTATAGGGTCATAACTGCAAATAAACCCAAAAATGACTTATGAATGCAGTTCAATAGAAAAAAAAACTATTTTAATGCTAGATGGCATTAACTGCTACTTGGAAGCAGTGGCCTCCTACACAATTGTGTCCATGGTTATTTTATATTTAATATTTTAATTTAGAGCTATATTAGAGGCATTATCTTACATGAGGCCCTTTTGCCTAAAAAATATTACAGCAACTATTACAAAAAATATCAGCAGTCTACTGCAATTAATTAAATTGTAGTTAAATTATTTACCGTTCAAACTCAAATTACTCAAGATCATGTTATTTTCAGTTATGACCCTATAGCTCTCAGTTTGCAATATGATCCTATTAGGATAGGACACGGTCGGAGTAATCAATAAGTAGTATATATAGAAACTTAATTTTCCCGTACATCCTTTACTTTATGTTTCGTTTTTATAGTATAGGTACTAAAATTCATCATCATCATCATCAGACGGGGTCAATCCACTGCTGGACGAAGGCCTCCCCAAGCCTTTTCCAACTCTCTCGGTACTGTGTCATTCGCTGCCACGTATTTCCGCCGAACTTTACCAGTTCGTCAATCCAGTGGCTTTTAAGGCGACCCTGTGGCCGTTTACTTAAATTAATTTATATGATAATTATGTAAGAAGATATATCTGGAGGACTTTTGTTATTGGTAATGTACGCGCCCCGTAATTACAAGGTTTAATTTTACTTACTGTCTTTTATATTTTTTTCCGGATCAAAGATGACGGGTTTTCCTTACAGGGTATCTTTATTTACAAATTATTATATATTTTTTAAAGTCAATAGTTATTACGGTTGTAATATCATTATTGAGACTATTTTCAGTTTAGGCAGTTGTATCATGTATAGAGAAGATGTACTTCATGTACATATTCGCTTTGCAGAGTCTATAATCAATTCTTTCACTATCGTCATCGTCATCGTCGCCCGCGGTACCGTATCCAACAGGATTCCGGTTTCGAGGAAAACTATATAAACTAATTCCCATTCACATTATTATTTATTTATGTAGGGCTTGCAGTGACGTCCTGTGGGGGTAAGTAGATTGAGAGTCGCTTGAGGGCGGCAGTTACTTGAATGGTGGCAAATCGAGAAGAATCATTAGGTATATATACTTAGTGATGGCTACCTAAGCTTAGTATTGATGGAAATATCTTTCCATTAAAAAAATCAGCTCACTGGTTGTAAACAAACTGTAATAATAAAATTAACATATCAGAATGTCTAGTTTACTTCCATTTATCTTGGATATCACGTCCTTGGTAAACATTAATGACACGTGCAGATTTCCTAATTATATGTAGGTTACCTACTTAGGTAAGTACCTAATTTAAAATTTATCCAAATATTTTTGCCAGTCACTCTTTTTTGAAGTTATCAGGTGTAACTATTATTAAATATATCTGAAACTGTGGACTCGTAATATTGTCTATTGAAGCAGAGATGTCATTTAAATTAGATTTGGATGATATAGTTACTGACTTTGCAACAAAAAAGGTCAGGAAAGTTTTTTTTATTTTAATGATTTTATTTTAATAATTATATTGTATTTATGATTAAGAGTCAAAAAAGGATGATAAAAAATATTGTATAAAAAATGGGGCGGCGTTTTGCTGCCCGGGGCGGCATTTTGTCTAAGGACGTCACTGAGGCCTTGACTAGGGAAAACGCCAATATTCTCGCATCGGCTATTTGCGCTCATCATAATAAGTGTGATATTATATGGAATATGAAAGAAGCAGAAGATTATTTTAAATTATATGAATTATGGGATTGTTTGTAAATTTTATTTTATAAAAAAATTAAAAATTTCGATAAAAAATGGTTGTAATTTAGTATTTATTATAAATTGTATATTATATTAAATAATAAATGTCTTTATGATAAACAATAGAATAATAATCGCTCATTTCTTTCTATTCATACAACCTGTTATAAGATGATCCGATATAATTTATTACAGCCTTGAAAATCTCAGGTAGGTGTTTGTTCATTTTTCTAAACAGATATCAGGTGTTCAGAAAACGACACAAGTTTTAAGTGATCCATAACATCACTCATATTTGTGTCACTAAACTTTCTCTTAACAAGTCAATAGAGAATGATTTATGCTTCATTACATTCTAAAGTAATGTCTGTATTTTTCGTTATACAGCTAGCGCTCAGAAGTAAAATTAAATAGCGTATTTGATCACACTTAGTAATAAAGATGTTGATTGAATATCAGAGTCACAGTGTTATGATTTATTATAGATGGAAGATCATGATTTCGTAATATTGTATGCTGATAATTTAGTGGACTGTATTTGAATGGGATAGTGTTCACTCATTTTTTGATGTCAGTAGGAAATACATACAAACGAATTAGCACCAGCATGTTTGTTACGTCGCATTAGCATGGGAATAATAATTATTCAGTGTATTCTATACATGTGTACTGAAAGAAAATATACGTGTATAGATTTTTATAATATATATATATATAAGTATATATATATATATTCTATTTAACACTACAATAAATGTTATGAGGCCCAATGATAGCAGTGTAATGAAACATTAGTGTAATTAGTATTATAAGTAAAACAATCACAAACATCCAGGATTTGAGAAAATCACATAAATATATTGTGACCTCACCAGGAAATGAACTCAGTACCTCCTGGTCTTATGCACTGGACTATATGAGTCACGAGTGACAAATAACATCAATTTAATATACAAATAATCGATTTAAAAAAGGAAACAGAAACGACATGGTATTAAAAAAAATCGGTGCGTGTGCTTATGTATGCGCGTCCGAAGTTATACTTCTTTGGCGTGACAAAACAAAAACAAAACTTGTGATAACTTAGATTCTTCGGCTAGCTCTTAATTATCTTGTTAAATTACACACTCAAGAAAAGGGCCGCTTATTGGAGCGCCATTGGTTTATTTCTATAAGTACACACACTTTAACTTATATTCTATATTATATAATTATTTTTCGTTGTTTTTATTTTTAACGTAACAACTGTCACTCTGACGTTTAATCGTTTGTTTACGTAAGGAATTACAAATGGCCGACATTAATAAATTCGATGCTAGGCAACGGAATAATTATACTACGAGTATCAAACTTGCGTTTGTATAAAACTGACTGATTCGCAGCTAACTTGATACTGTCGATTACTTTCGTAACAAATAAGTAATTTAACTTTAATAATTGAGATTTGTGAACTTGGTTCGCATATTATATTCGCATATATATTATAAGCTGCTTCCACTTCTCTCGGTCCTGTGCATTGCGTTGCCACGTACTTCCGCAGAACTTAACATTTCATCGATTCAGCGGCCTTTAGGTCTACCTTGTGGACGTTTTGTACCTCTTGGATACCGCTGGATGACAAAATTTGTCCGACGATGGTCTTTTCTTCGAGCTATGTATCCAGCTCATCTCCATTTGAGGCTTTTGATGAACTCTATCACATTGCAAACCCTTGTCTGCTTCCTTATCAATGCATTCCTCTTTTTGTCCTTTCGCGTAATGCCCAGCATGCACCTCTCCATACCACGTTGTGCTACTCTAAGTTTCTGGATCTCTCTTTTACTTAAGATCCATGTTTCACACGCATATGTGATTACAGGAAGCATACACTGGTTGAAAGCTTTGCGCTTTGGCACAGTGGAAGGTCATTTTTGAAGACATTATTCAGGCGGCCAAAAGCACTCCAGCCTAGCTTTACTCCGCGAACAATTTCAACAAATATATCCATCTTTAGACACTTGTTGTCCCAGATAAATGTAGTTTTTCACCTGTTCGACACCATAATTGATTGAAAGGTTATTCGATTATAAGTTTCCGGTAACTCTCACTTCTCTATCGTCACGAACAACCACGACCGTCTTTCATCAGCATCACCTATCCACCGCCGGAGTAGATACCAACACCAATACTATTTTATTTTATTTCATTTATTAAGGAAAACAAACAGTTACATATTGATTACAGAAATTTAAAATATAATAATAAAAAGTTATTGCAATCAGCAAAGTTTCCATATAAACATTATAATATAGTTAAGCCTAACAAGATAGAGAGTACGAATAACCTAAATATAAAGAAATTACCTAAGAAGATTACATGAGAAAAAAGAGAAAAATGAGAAAGAATAATGAATAATTAAATGATATACAAAAGAAAAAAAGAAAAATAAAAAAGTAACGTAAAAAACAAAAGAATATATATATATGTATAGGTGAATTCATTATATATCTATGTATACAACATTTTGGAGATAGCATGTTTAAATGAAACAGGTGAATTATTAAAAGGATCAACGGTGGAGAAATACATATTATAATTTAAACAAGAGCGGCGAATAAAGAAGTTTTGTGCATAATTAGAACCGCTACGACTGATACGGTACAAAGTTTGGTTTCGCGTAAATCTTGATGGACAATGGAAACCCACCCTTTCGAGTAGGTTTGGCGAGTCAACAAAACCATTGATAATTTTAAAAAGAAAATATTGATCAGATGTAGAACGTCGACTTTCCAAAGATGGTACCATAAAAGTTGCAGCGGTCGAAGTAGAATTAGATAAATCATAACAGTAGCCTTTACAATTAACGTGCTTGCGAAATCGCTTTTGCACCGCTTCGAGCCGATTTATATAAGTAACGTACTGTGGGTTCCACACGATAGAGGCATACTCAACTCAGGATCTAACATATGAGAAGTAAAGAACCTTCAGAACATCAGGTGATCTGAATAGTTTAGAGATCCGAAGAATAAAACCTAGTAATTCTTATGCTTTATTGATAGTTTCATTGATATGTGCGTTAAAATTCATCTTATTATCCATTATAACACCCAGGTCACGTATTTTTGAGCTGTGTTTCAAGGGTTCGACTCCTAGTTTGTATTCTGTATTGATGGGGTTCATACTTCTGGAGAATGTTATTGACGAGCATTTGTTGACGTTTAGATAAAGGTGATTCAGTTGACAGTATCTATACAGTCTACCTAAGTCAGATTATAACTCAATACAATCATCGACTGAAGAGATATTTTAATATATTTTTGTGTCATCTGCCTAGATGGAAAATTGTGAGTTAAGAAAACAGGTGCTCATATCATTAATATATAATATGAATAATAAGGGACCAAGGTGGGACCCCTGCGGTGCTCCAGATGGAATGTGTATAAAACTGGAGACGAATCCTTTAATTGCAACAGCTTGCGACCGTGAAACGATTCTACCATGGCTAAATAGATATAGATAATTCGTTTAAACATCCGGACTTAGCTCAATACAAAACAATAAAAAGCGGTATAACACGAGGATTCCATCCCCGTAGGTTTATAATACCTACAAACAGTAGGTCGTGGATTTCCACGTGGTCTTTTGGTTATAAATCTTCCAGGTTTCAGCACTTAGGATTAAGAATAATAATCAATTAATTATAGTATCAGAGGGCGCCATCTTGCCTGACTCCTCTCCTGTCTTATTTCAACATAAGGGACATATCAGGTCAAGAAAAATAATAAAATCATTTAAGAATGTTCCAAAATGGACACCAAAGCATGTTTATTGAAACCAGTAAAACAAACAAGATACACGCGGACACAGCCGCAGTTACGTTATAAAAGTTACAAAAATTAGTTTCGAACCAGATGCCAGAATACCTATCAACACAACCAGAGTGACGGGGGGGGGAGGTTATTAAAAATTAAGAACAAAGAATCTAGTCCTTCAAACAATATGATACGATAAAATACCGGGTACACATGACGCCATCTTGCTGGCCGGCCTGCCGAGCGGCCCGCCCAAAGAGCGTCCTTCCTTCCTCGCGATCCACACTTGACTGACTTCACAGTAATGCGTACGCCTTTTAATCACACGTAGGCAAGCTGCCAACTTAAAAAATGTTTCCGCGCAATCCTGCCAATCCGACGATGTAACTCAATCTTCAACGAAGTTGCCAGTGTTTGAAAACGTATATTATACACAAGACTGTGAATAATAACGTTACAACCGATTTGAGATGTATGAAGAAATCCAACGGAATAAATCCCCAGGGCCCAGAGTTATTTAAGTAATATGCAGTGATTGATTTTATCTAAAGCTTTAGAGAAGTCCATATATAGCATCCACTTGTGTTTTACTGCCCATAGAATTAACTATGAAATCAGTGAACTCGAGTAGGTTAGTTTCTACGGAGCGTCTCCTGTAAAAACCATGTTGATTTGGTGTGATGAAGTTACGTAGAGCTGCAAAAATATGGTCGGAAATGATCTTTTCTAACAATTTTCCGAAAATAGGAAGTTTGGATATCGGCCTGTAATTAGTAATGACGCGTTTGTCCCCACTTTTAAATATTGGAGTATTTAATGCTTTCTTCCATACATCAGGAAAACATCCGCTTTTAACAGAAAAGTTAAATAAAATTGATAATGCGGAGGCCAATTCTTCTCCATAAGAAGCAATCAAAATGGGAGGAATACGATCACAACCGGCGTTTTTATTTATGTCTATGTTTATAATGTATGTAAGAACTGATGACGGAGTGAATATTATTGAATTAATTATCATAGTGCTAACATCTTGCAAAACAGTTGTTTGTAAGGATGACGGAATAAATACAGATTTAAAATAGTCATTGAATAAATTACATATAGATTTGCCATCTGAAACAATTTTTTCATCAAGGAGCATTTCACCGGGAATATTGGACCCATTGGATTTGGATTTAACGAATGACCAAAAACATTTTGAGTTTTGCTTAATGGATTTTTCTGCCCGTAAGATGAAGTCTTCATAATATTTTTTAGCAAGGCGTTTTTGCTTTTTTCTCAAAATGACAAATGTTTCGTAGTCTATGGGACTACTGTACTTTTTCCATTTCTTATGATACTTTAGTTTCTCATTTATAACTTTTATTAGAGGTTTGGAAAACCAGGGAGGATAACGATGGATTGGAGTTATGCATTTTTTCGGTACGTTAGTATCAATCAACTCCCAAAGTTTAGCATAGAAACAAGCCGAGGCATCTTCCATATTCATGTTTGGTAACATAATAGTTTCCCAAGATACTGCGGAGAGATCCTTTTTGAGTTTCGTATAATCGCAATTTTTAAATAAATATGTCTCACGAACAGCCGCTTGTAACGTTTTCTTTTTGGTTATACTAACACTAATAATAAGGTATTTATGATGTGCGTATTCTGGAGTAAGGGGTGTAATACACGAGGTAATCACGCAGTTACTAATGTCAGAAATTACAAGATCAAGAATACGATTATTAATATTACATTTAGAGTTAAATTGATGCATGTTCGTGAAGGAAAAAAATCAGTTAAACTGGTACAAAACGTAATCATTGTTGATAAACTATATATTATATGGTACTATAAATATGAGTGTCATAAACATAAACATTGTTGTAATCAAGATGGAGATAATTGACGTCATCAGATGATGTCCAGTCTAAATTTGGAAGATTGTAATCTCCTACCATAATAAAAACTTCATCAGTATGAGAATGATATATGGTAGAGCTTTTGTCCAAGTGCGCGCTCAGATTGGTTTTAAAATCGGTTCCGCGTAGATGGTAGTGGTAGTAGTTTCAGCAGTATTTTGTTTTATTTAGTCAGATGTTCGTTAATGTACACTGGGAGTGATGATCCTGTGATGCCGATATCGGCAGAATGTAACATTTTTCCGCCGGATTCATATTTTTGCGCTCCCGATATTATTTCAGCTTTTGTATCCCTGCGGCATAGCCTTAATATAATGGGGTTGGGTTTGTTCGGAACGGGCGTGAATTGCTTAATTCTTGAGACATAATCGACATCTTTGGGAGGAATAGCTACTCCGATTTTGGCCCCTAGCATAGAGACAATTTTTCAAAGGTCTTCGTCCTTTCTTTCTGGAATTCCAATTATTTCTACATTAAGAAGACGATCCCACTGAGCATTTTTGTTATTTTCTTCTTGAAGGTCATTTCATATTATTTTGACCGCTTTTAACTGGGTTACTAAATTTGTTATTTTGTTAATTTTGTTTTCAAATTCTTTAAACTTCTTGTCGAAGGACAAAAATTTTTCGTCCATAAAATTTAAGTATTTTTTTATGTCTAAGATTTCTTTTTTTTTAGATCTTTAATTTCCAAAACGTCAATTTGAATGCCCTTTACTACATTAAATATGTCACTCAAACTGGGATTATCATGTGATTTATGTGAACCGACGACAGATTTAGCAGGGGTATTAGTGGTATCACACTTACTGCAGCTACCGCACTTCCATTTTGATCGGGTGCTGGAGGTCATTTTTTGAATGTTGAAGCAGGTAATCCGATACACTGATGATGGAAGGATAATTTGCAAGTGCTGCATTCCAAGTCCGCTGCAGCTCCGGTCGTCAACGCGCAGTTTAACATAGCACACGGCATCGCAAGTATTATTATGGTGGAATGTAATTGTAATAATATCGTAGAGTGCGGTATACATACTATTAATGATTATGATAATTGGCTATTAGTGCTAATTGATCACGGCACTGGCACAAACAAAATGAACAAAAATTGGAATCAAATTTAGGTTATGTAAGTATACTGCACGGGTGTAAAATATCTAATATATAAAAATTAATATTTGTGTGTTTGTGTATTTGTGTGTTTGTTTGTTCGTATTTAATGCGCAGCCATACCGTTCATCCGATTGCGATAAAACTTTGTAAACTTATTGCTTGCACTTGCGGGAAGAGTATAGGCTATACTAATATATAAAAATGAATGTCTGTCTGTCTGTATGTCTGTCTGTCTGTGTGTATGTCCCGTATGCGTTCCTATACCATTCATCCGATTGCAATGAAATTTTGGTAAGTGGTTGTATGCACACCCATGAAGGTTTCTGAATTAGAAAAATCCTCACTTCTTCTTCTTCTTCATTCTATTTTCTTTTATTCGTATGGTTCCTATACCATTCATCCGATTGCAATGAAATTTTGGTAAGTGGTTGTATGCACATCCATAAAGGTTTTTGAATTAGAAAAATTATCATCATCTTCTTCTTCATTTTATCTTCTTTTATTCGTATGGTCCCTATACCATTCATCCGATTGCAATAAAACCTTCGTCAGTTGTTGTGTTAACACCCGCAAAGGTTTCTGAAATAGTACAACCATCTTCTTCTTCTTCTTCTTCTTCATTTTATCTTCTTTTATTCGTATGGTCCCTATACCATTCATTATTTATAAAATATTGATTTGTTTTAACACATTAATAATTAAATAAATATTAATCAATATATTTATGTACACAAGTCACACACTGTTGTTATTGTTTTCTACGGCTATGTAATTTTAAAAGAGTTAACTTTTTAAAATCAATTATCAAGTGGATAAAACAAATCGACCGTTCACTACGGCGGCTGCGTTATTATATCTATAACTTCTCTACTATATTGATGTCATGAAATGAATGGGAATGAACCGATAAGTTCTGCTTTATCAAAACCATAAATCAATAATACCTCCGCCACATTATGAAAGGATACAAAAATGTTAAACATTACCCAACTCAACGAAATACCAATGTAGTTAATAAGTTGTAATAAGTAAATAAGTTGACGGTGTGTTTTCTGATTTAAGAGCGTACTTCAGTGAAACGGCAAATAATTTTCAACAGTAGGTGCGACGAAATTTAGCACTCGTCGCCAATCGGAGACCGATAGTCGAGGTGTGTGCACGTCGATTTGTTTTGTCATGGCGTCGGATGAATATATTCTTAAATCGTGTAAAGATGACTAAAAAACTTTACGTATGTACTTGAAAAAGAAAACATGTCAATGAATATACTATTATTATTACTAATATAATAATCAACATAACATTAAATGGACGCAAGTTGAATTTTTACAACAAATTATATTTCGTTCGGCACGCGTCATTTGCACAATCTGCGCATCTTCTAGCCACGATCTTTTTAGACCATGCCTCAACTGAAGTATAGCCTTAACAGAATATGATGTGATAGATAAGAATGTCAATTTTCAGCATCCATCCTTATTACAATGCAGTGACGAAGGGTGGAGGTAGTTGGTAGATTTTGTCAATCATACTTATTTGTTTTTTTTGAACTAATAATACAAATTACATTTGGAACTGGATAGTTTTTAAAATTCAATTTAATATTGCCTAAACCAAACCACCATAGTAGTGGAGGTAGGTTATGAAGACCCGACAAAAATATCGTCCACTTTTTCAGCCGTAGGTACTTGATTATGTTCATTAAATTAAGAGTACACATTGCAGATGGTGTTGGTTAGTTTTTTTTTAATCGTCGATGACTAAAAAACTTTACGTATGTGCTTGAAAAAGAAAACATGTCAATGAATAGACTATTATTATTAATATAACAATAAACATAACATTAAATGGACGCAAGTTGAATTTTTATGACAAATGCATCATGCCTCAACTGAAGTATAGCCTTAATAATTACCGTGATTGGTACGACTACAAATATCCACCAAAATGTTTCGGGTAGCAGGTAATAGAACAAAGACCGATTTGATTGTAATTATTTATTAAATCTAGCATTGCTGAAATTTCTGCACTCTACATAAGTACGATAGATTTGATATAAAGGTTACATTGTGATGTGGTTTGTGTGTGGTAGAAAATAATAATGTCCTTCAGCAAGTAATCATTACACCTATAAATGTCATAACTAGGTATTCGGATCTATATTGAAAATCCAATATTGTAGCACTAGTCACGACTAGGGAATCTAATCCCGAGCTAAAATTCTGATCCCGGGATTTCGGGATTACAATTTGACAATCCCGGGATCCCTGGACTGCTCCCAGGATTGCCATTTTTTTCCATTGTTAATATAAAAAATTTATATTTACAAATAACATTGATAAAATCGGTAAAAATGAATCTAGTATAATTTATACTATTCAAGATATTTATTGTTAATATTGTATACGTTCAATCTTGGAAATACATAAGTTTAATGGAATTAATAATATTGTAATATAAATAATAATGTGAATTTAATATAAGATTCCTATTTCTGATAATAAAAACTTAATGATTGGTTTTGCGAGATTTAAAATAGTAAAGCAAATCATGGTGTACTTATGGCCTTTCCGCTTCATAAATCTAATTAGTCAGCCAAATATGAAACTGCCGTAAAACGTATGAGATCATGGTGGAATTACTTTGTTAATAGTGCGAAGCATTGTTTTTTTCCTAATCTTTATCATTTTTATTAATTTACGTGAAAAATAAAATGAATCGACAACTTCCACGTGCGTATAAATCAAACTTCATTCAAACTCAGTTTATTTCTAATGTAGTTATTAGTTATTAAAAGTATTTTTTCTGTTATATTTTCGTTTTTATTGTATTTTCCATAAACATTGATAAAAAAATTAATCCCGAAAGTCTCGGGATTATATTTATCAATCCCGGGATTCATAGGTATCGAAAATAGCTCGGGATCCCGGGATTGGAATTCCTAGTCACGATAGCGTCAGATTTTACATTGTAACCTTCTGTATTGACAAATACGTGAGTATTTCAATTCTATTGTGCTTTATGAGTAATAAAACATAGCAAGTAGCTGTACTTGTTTCATCTAGAATATTGCTATAAAAGTTAATAAAAATATTCTCTTGCAAGCAAAGATTTTGAACAAGAGTTTAACAAACTTTTAATACGTATGGTTGATTTAACTTCTGTAAGAAAAATAGGTGCTAATAGCACCTGTCCTGATCCAGATTTCTCTCTGTTTAGCGACGGACAAAACATCGAGAGCGTCGACAGCTTCAAGTACCTGGGGGTACACATCACGGGAGATGGCAATTTTCAGAAAGAGCTCGCTATCCGAATGGGAATGGCTGGAGCAACATTCAACTCGATGCGGAATGTCTGGGACGATTGTACTCGGTCAAAACCAAATGCCGCCTATTCGACACTTGTATTCTGACGGTGCTGCGATACGGAAACGAATCATGGCACCTTACGAATGCTCATACCAACCGTATACTGAGCTTCGAAAACAGATGTTTGACAGAATACTGGGTGTGCGGTGCTATGACTTTAGGAGCAACGAGGAGATAAGAGAACGCACCATGCAGCCTCTTATCACGCTGAAAATGAAGAGGCGACGTTTGACCTGGCTCGGCCACATGCTGCGGATGCCAGAAGAGAACTTCAACCTGGCTTGCCTGTTCTTCAAGCCGACCGGATTCCAGCGTCCTGGAAGGCCGCTAAATACAATCTACAGAGTGTATACGGCGGAGCTACGGGATGCTGGTTTGACCTGGAACGAAGCAAGACGACTGGCGAGTGACAGGGATTCTTGGAGGCGCCACATGGTGTCCATAATATGCTCCAGTTAAGGGGCGGATATGGCAAAAGAAGAAGAAGAAGAAAATAAAACTAACTGTTTTGACAACATTAGATAATATAAATAAAACAAACAAACGGTGCTTTGATTTTCCAACAATAATTGCGGTATCTTAAAATCACATCGCTTCGGATATTGATATATTCCACTTACGTGAGGGTGAATTTGGATGGACGTTGTTTTATAGGTTTTTAAGATAGAGTCTATTATTAACCTAGTTCATTCTGTGTGCGTATTTTAATATTGCATTATCTACTCACATTACCATGTATTTTTATTTGAAAAATTGTTAACACTTACTTTATGTCATGTCCTTAATGCATTGAATTTATAATTTGTCATGTTCATTATTTATACAATATAAAAAAATATATAAGTATATAAAATCTTGTAGCGGACATTCAGATCTCTTCACATAGTTTAGTATGTTTGTATTTTTTAGCTTTATTTTTACATAAGTCGCACCGTGAGTGTAAAACCAAGGCATCTGCAAAAGACATATTTTGGATATATTAGGGTTTGAAGTCTTCGTTTTGTTGGGAGATATAGAGTTTCTAAAAAAAACCATAATATTTGATTTATATCTAAATTATATTGCATGTTCTTTCAGTTACTTCATTTTTACATTATCAAGCTCACGACTTTTGCAGTTTTTTTGCATTTAATCTCGAAATATAAAAATTTGCAGATGCCTTAGTTTTATACTCACGGTGTGAAGTATTGTAATATGTAAATTATTTAGAATCACGTATATTTTTGTTAATTCTTCATGTTTCTCTCTCCCATGGGCATTTTTTATTAAATTTAGTAAATAAGTTCAGTCAGAGCTCACTTGAGTGGGTGGTGACCTCAGTCTTGGGCATCTGCTCTTGAGACATTCCCAGGCGTAAATTTAATAAAACCGAGTGTGGTGCGGGGTGTGTTGATTTTGAGCGAACTTTAGGTAATGCTTTTGTGTGCATGTGAAACGGGTGCCGGACGAAATCCCGAAGGCCGAAATCCCGAAAAATAAAAAAATACAAACAGTAATAATTGCGCAAATTTTACAAGAGACACAAAAACCTATTTTTCCACATAACAATTTTAGGTTTTTTTTTCTCTTGTGAAATTTGCGCAATTCAAGATAAGCGTTGGGATTGCGCAATTATTGGGTACTGTTTGTATTTTTTTTATTTTTCGGGATTTCGGCCTTCGGAATTCCGGCCATTCGGGATTTCGGCCATTCGGGATTTCAGCGTTTGGGATTTCGGTATTCAGGATTTCGGCCGTCGGGATTTCGGCTTTCGGGATTTAGGCTTTCGGAATTTCGGGATTTCAGCATTCAGGATTTCGGCCTTCGGGATTCTGGCCTTCGTGATTTCGACCCAAACCCATGTGAAACATGTAAGAGAAATTCACAAAGTACGGGTAGAGCAACGTGGCATAGAAAAATTCATATTGGGGATAACGCAAAAAAATACAATATGATAGAGTACCCCAATGTGAGTAAATTGTAATGGGACATATCTAATGCCATATGGCAAGACTGGACGAATACATTAATATAACATAAATAAAGACTCTCCAAAGCAACCTACCCCGCACTGTACTTGGTCTTGATTGACTGTATCACAAGGCCCCTCGTTTGGATGTGAAGCATCAGCAATTATGATGTTTGGAAATGTCTGAGGAGCAGATACCCATACTGAGATTTCCGTGCAGTCTACTGTGCTTTGACTAATTTTATGCGTCAATGACATTGAGCTACTTTACGAGCTGCTTGTTGGCGAATTTACAATCTACCTGTAAAGTTGCCCAGTGTCATCATCGAACAAGCTAATAAGTAGATTGTAAACAATCTACCGAGAAAAGTTGAAAGCCGGTCAACTTTACACGGTACATGCCGGCGTGTGGGCTTACTGCGTCTGCGCAGTAGAGCGTAGTAGCGACCTCCCGATAAAAAACAAACTACGTTATGTCACAATAGTCACTAGCTTGTTGGCTTCTCAGCGAATGGAAATGTTGGTGTGTCATCATCACAATCGCAGCAGCTGAATCGCCTGCTTTTGAATTCACCAACAAACAGCTCGTAAAATAGTTCAATGTAATTGACGCATTACAGAGACTTCCTAATAAAAAGTACACATTGAATAGAGGAGCATGGTAAACTATCAAAAAATTATTAGTTATAATTAATTAATACATATTATTATATAGTATATATAAAAAAAGCTATAAACAATACAAGCAAACAAAACTATGTGGAGAGACCTTCAGATCAGCAATAAAATACTTCAATTTTTTTTCAGACCATGTCCGATCCTAATAGGATCATAATGGGACTCCACAGAGTAGAGGTTTGTATCAAAATATTTTGTTTTTTACGAGAAATGGATGTCAGCCACTTGCTCAACATATTAGGTCCATATCCTGACTCACATAAATTGAAAAACAATATGTGTACATGCCAGACCCAGGATTCGAACCTGAGACCCACGGCGTGATAGTCCAACGCTTAAGCCGTGCGGCCACCATGGGTGTCAAAGGTTTTCAGCCCAAGCAAAATATTGGCATTTGTAGTGACTAGATCAGAATGCATTCATACGGTGATATTCAAGGGGCATTAATCGATCACAGGGCCATCTTAAAACCTTCTGAATTTACGAATTCACCAAGCGGTAAATAATATACCTAAGTGCCGGTAAAAAAATTAGGGATCAAGAAGAAAAGAAAGAACTAAGAGCCTTTTTCCTGCACCAGATCGACCCAATATAGGTATACTTTTTGCGAAACATTTTGAGTTTTGCCTAAAAATTTCATTGGTAAATTATAAGGCTCAGGAAAGATTTGACCAAATATTAGTTTAACAGTAATAACATAACATAATAGCATTAAATTATTTACAATTTAACCTTTTGAATTTTTGAACCCAAGGCACCAGGTGCGACTGAAGACTTTAAAAATTAAATATAGGGGCTCCGGCGCCGGAAACTTTTGACAACACCTGATAAGGGTCAGAGAGGCTTTTAACGAAATTAATTATTTTCTGTCGGAAACCGAAAAAAGGACAATAAATTATCCAAGAACCAGTTAAAACAGCATCATTTTTTTTTTTTTGAAAAAAAAGGTAACTCAGTAATTAACAGGGACAAAGGTTTGGAGGTAAAACAATGCATCGTTTTCATACATTGTTTATTTGAGCCATAGGCGTAGTTATTTATGATTTTAGACCCTTCACAGCATAACATGCTTTATTCAAAATTGTGTTTATTTTTTATAATAAATACATAAAAGCAAATTTATTATTTTTACAATTATTTACAAATTACTAAAGACACATTTATTCATGGTGAGGGATGATAATATTCAGTGATTTTTAAATATCAGTGTTTTATTACAATGATTACATAATATTATAAGAAAAATATTATTTTCAAAGTTTAAAGTTCAACCGAAAAAATTGTCTGACGCTCTTTACTAAATATAATTATAGTTTTTCCTATGTTTCAGTTTTAATAAAATACGAACACAACAATAATGGGTTGTAAATAAGTGGGTCGCCTTCTGGGTGAAACTGAAACAAGGTTTAATTTTCTAGTGTGAATAAAATATATGGGATAAAATTAAACACATGTTAATAATTATGTAGGTAAATATCACAATAATTGCAATAAAATTGATTAAAAATGCGCATTTAGTGTTGGTAATATTTGAGGACATTCCTCGGCTTTGTATTTCGTTAGTTTTATCACCTGCCTGTCATTAAAACATAAAGAAAATCTCGTCTCAAATTATTGGTATATGGAGACTGGCTTCACAATTTTATATTATTAATATATTCTATTGTTGTTGACACCATGCATTAATTACTTCTACTATAATTTTGGACCCTCGGAACTCTTAATAAATTGAGTTTTTATCTTAAGGCTATACCTCAGCTGAGGCATGGTATAAAAAGATCGTGATTAGGCGATGCGCGGATTGTGCAAATAACGCGTGCAGAACAAAACATAATTTGTCATAAAAAGTCAACATGCGTCCATTTAATGTTATGTTTATTGTTCTATTAGTAATAATAATAATATATTCATTGACATGTTTTTTTTTTCAAGTAAATGGATAACGTTTTTTAGTCATCTTTACATGATTTAAGAATTAATTCCCCTGTCGCCATCACAAAACAAATTTATGTGTTCACAGCTCGACTTTTTCTCGCCGAGCCCGAAATTTCGTCGCACCTATAGTTGAAAATTATTTGCCGTTTCACTGAAGTATGCCCTTAAACATGGTATGCCTTAAACTATTACGTTACGAAGGATATAAAAACTACCCTCAATTTTATATCAGACACTGAATTCTTATGCGCCGTAAAATCTAAAGTATTCATATGTCAATGTTTTGGAACTACTAATAAAATAAAATCAATCACCACTCATCTTCGTTGGATTTAACGTTCAATTAAGGAATATAGGCATTTCCAATTTTATCACCCTTATAATATTATATTCATCTCTTGAAGTCTCATTCCATATTGGCCACGACAATAATTATTATTAGCTAACATGTGAATAGTTTCCCACTTTTGATAATAATACATGAGTTAAGGATAAATATTGATTACGTATAAAAAACCTATTTTTGAAACTCATCATTTAAGAAAAAATCCAAGAAAAAAAGTTAGACCGAGTGGGGCTCAAATAATCATCTTTCACTTCCCGGGTGAGTGCTTTTAAACTATCGATCCATCTATATAATGGTGCATGCAAATCATTTATTATAACTACGTTTTATCGGACGTACTTTCAAATTGTGTCAATCAGAAGGGATTTTTTTTTAAACTTTGACCTAGACTTTGTTATCAAGTGAGGTAAATGAAATTATTAATTTAATCGCAATCCAAGTCAAGCGTAAGCCAATTTTTTGTTATTGACATTTTGTATTTATGATGTTTATTATGAATAAAAATACAATAATTATTATTTATTTGTTCAATATTTATTACAAAAAAATTTGATGCATATTGGAAAAAATCTTTGACGAAAAATGGACCGATTGCGATTCGAAATTGTGTCATTAGCTTTTAAGAGTGACTTGGATAACATGTAGCCTATAGAGGCGAAGGGTGGAGGTAGGCTGTTACGATCCCCCATAAATATTGCACACTAAACTTTGTCAGTCATACATACTTGTTTTCATTGAAATAAGACTACATTTTCAATTTCAATTCAATTCAATTCATTTATTTACAAATTATAAGTTTAACACGTTCACAACATGACATTTAGAAACAAAGATAAATATAAATATAACAGTATCACATAAAAAAAGAGATATATCAGTAGATGAATTAGATAGGTACAAGGAAGTACACCGGATGAGTTAAGCAGACCCTATTTTAAGAATTAATAAAACAACATCCACCTAAACTCATTCTCACGTAGGTGGAATATATCAACACCCGAAGCAATTTCGTTGAACATAGTTGTCACTCTCCCAATTGGCATTACCAGTGGCAGGTTGGTTCTGCACCTTGGGATGATGGTCTCTATTTCTAAGATAGTTATCAGGGACACACAGGTCAACACTGCCCAGAATGGCAGAGTTCTCATTTATACCTTGTATAAGTCGAAAAAAATACGTAGCTAAATAAAGATTTCTTCTAAATTGCAGACTGCAGTATGTAAGCATGCCTAAGAGAAAGTCAGTTGGATAAAGCCAAGGATAGTATCCATACAACCTCAAGTAAAGGAGTCTCAAGAATTTCTTCTGTACCCTCTCCACCATAAGGCCATACTTCAACTGGTGCGGTGCCCAAACAATAGACCCACTCTCAAGTCTGCTTCGAACTAAAGAATTAAATAAAAGTTTTAATACCGTGACATCTGAAAAGACCCGGGAAGTACGCATGACGAAGCCCAACATTTTAAGCGCTTTGTTATAAATGGTAACTATATGGCTAATAAATGTCAGTTTACTCTCAAACGTAATGCCAAGATCCCTTACAGATGATATTCGTGACAGAACTCTGCCATGCATCGAGTATTGGAAAAACAACACTTTTGAGGCTCTGGTAAACGATAAAAGAAACATTTTACAGATGGTGTCGGTTAGTTTTTAAAATTCAATTAAACCCTGCGAAAACCAAGCTATAATAGATAATAAATAGTCAAAAAATACTCATATATCTATAAAATATCTAAAATTATGCAATTAAATCATACATAAATTTGGATATTTTATATATAGAATAATAATTTTTATCTATTATAGTTTGGTATTATATGTGTACCTCATACGTACTCTTAATCTAACGAAAACAAATAAGTAAGAATGACAAAAAGTGCACAATTTTGTCATATCGCCTAAAATATACCAATATTATGGTTTGGCTAAGACAGGGTTTAATTGATTTTTAAAATCCAACCAATACCATCTGTAAATTGTAGTCTTATTTCAATAAAAACATATACATTTGACTGAAAAAGGTTATTGTCCACTATTTATGGCGGATCTTAACAGCCTACCTCCACCCTTCGCCACTGCTATAATAGCATATAGCGGCCTATAACGTCGTGGGTCCCAGGTTTGAATCCTGGGTCTGGCAACTAAATATGTTGTTTTTCAATTTGAGTATGAGTCGGAGTATTGACCTAATAGGTTGAGCAAGTGGCTGACATCCATTTCTCGTAAAAAAAATTTTTTTAATACAAACCTCCACTTTGTGGAGGCCCATATTATGATCTAATTAGGATCGGACATGGTCGAAAAAAATAATTCGCAAGAATCGTGTACGGTTTGACAGCTTAAAGATGAGAGCACTCACCTAGAGTAAGAGATGTGAGTTTGAGTCCCACTCAGTCCAACTTTTTTCCTTTTTTTTTATGTGTAGATATCCTGTATCCCATGAGTTTTTTCAAACATATTTTTTCATATAAAGAATTTTGCATTATGCAACCTTGTGTACTTACCTATTTTCAATATTAATTAATAATAAAACATATTGTAGGTACTATTATCATTTGGGGTTGTGATCATAACATTTAACTTCTATTGAGTCGAAAAAACAATCTTGACTATTTTTAAAAACAGTACACACCATTATCTTCCCTGATCCACGACCATCCAAACAAGATGACCTTCAATTAAGTGTAGTTTAACAATTAGTATGTAACATTTATTTAAACATTGTTTTCGGAGGCAAATGAGTATAGTCCTAATTTTTTCGCCTCATTATATTGAGTATATTTAACAATAATTACAAGATAAAAAGAACTTTTTAAATACCACGTTTTTAAATTTTCTGTTGAATCATAATATAAACTTGACAATGCTATGTATTAATAGTTTTGGACAAATAAGGCAATTGTCAACAAATCATTTTTTTTGCTATTTTGCAACAAACAAGCAAACAAATATAGAATACTGAAATGTCATTTTGATTTACATAGTAACGCACGTATATATTAATAATTAAGTTGTTAAGATCACCCTCTTAGCAACCAATAATATTGAATTGGATTACGGATTACTTCCGAAATAACCTTTCATACGAAACAGAATTAACTAAAAATGAATTCAATTCTACTTTAAAGATGGCTAAAAGTATTAAAAGAATGCATTGGCAAACGAAACACTGAAACTGAAACATTGAAAAACATGGTAAAAATATGAGTTAAGCGCAAATTATATTATGTTGCATGTCGCCGACTATCACGTGACGTCACAGTAAGCTGCCGCTATGGAAAAAAAGTATGTAATGTCGTTTTTCTTGGTATTTAATAACAAAGGTGTCCAAGTTGATGAAATAGCAATGGATATGTCAATCGGCGAGTAGACAACCGCTGGACAAAATATGCTGCCATACAGTGGTATTCTACGAGCACTAAATGACCACAAAAGTGCCTTAAAACCCACTATATTGACGATCTCATAAAGCTATGTAGATGACGTGGCAGCAAAAAGTTAAGAACCAGCAATAGTAGAATAAGCTAGAGAAAGCCTTCATCTTGCCCCGGTAATTGACCCGTGTGATGATGAACACTTTGTGTAAGTTAAAACTACTATTTACTAAGTAGGTAGTTCAGTAAGGTAACTTAAACAAGAAAAGTTATATATATTTTATATTACATTGTTATAATATTCCATTATTATCTATTATAATATAACTCCATTACTACATGTTTTCTTTATGTGTGAACTGGACCTCTAACTGGTTTGTTTCTAGGTAATTCTGCTCCCGATATAACGTATCAAGTTATCAGGTAAACGTGACCTACAAAATGCTGTTTGAACGTATCTATAATTAAAATCTGTAACTCCAGTAATTCGAATGGCGTTTAATATCAAAATTAAAATTACGACAGTATGACTATAGGGTGCTGTATTATAAATGAATCGATTTGGTGTTGTCCTAAATATCTGGATAATTTAATTTAGAAATTAAATAATAATTATCATAAATTATGTACATAACAAAACATTACCATGTTTAATCCTAAAAGTATCATAATTTCATGGAGTTGCTGTCAAAAGTTGGGAAGTCAACATTTTATATATTTTGAGTTAATGGCCAATTATGTGTTAAATTCAGGTAAATATTTATGCAAAAAAAGTTTAAATCTAATACGACCACGGGATAATACTTTTTCAGGAAGTTATATTATTAATAAAAGTTTTTTCTGTAATAATATATTCTCAGGGAAAAATTTGTAAGTCGAAGCTTACTTAATATATTAAGGTTAAATTGTTGAACCTTTATTGCTTATTAATAATTGTACATTTTCCAATTACGATATTTTAAATAAAATTGGGTGACAAAAAAAGTAATGCCAAAAGTTTGTATCTGTACTTACATAGAAGTGCTACTTTCAATGCATTTTCTATCTTTGGAATATATATTATATACTTACTAGTTATATTAAAAATGATAAATTGAAGCATTAAAACACGGTTGATTTAACATTTTTACTGAAATATCTGAAATAAATACACTCATAATGGGACCATAATGATACGACATTCAATCATTTTCTTCCTTGATTCCTCTAGGAATACACAGTAAAATATCAAAATGTGTAAAATCTTGTCTGCCAAATGTTAGTAAGTATGACCGTTTCTTGATAAATAACCATTTGTGTATAATTCATAGATAATGTGGTTTATTTAACATACTAAAATAATATAATGTACTCGAATCTATTTAAAAAAATGTAAATTCACTTATGTTTAGGCTAAGACTATTTTTATAGAAGATGTTAAACTTTAAAATGACCGTAACTTCATAACGTGTTTTTGACACTTATAAATTTTTACCTCAAAGTGGAGGTTTTACATACCTAATTGTGTTTTGATGATAAAATTGATGTTATCTACTTGGTAAACCAAGTAGGTCCATACTATGGATTCAAACAGACACCGAAAAATAGAATTTTTCAAACATGGGATTCGAATCCAGGACCGCACGACATTATAACTGACATTATTGGGAGAATAAGTTTATAGTTATAAGTGCTTTGAATGAATGAATGGTAAAATATCCGCTTATAAGGTTATGGGTCACCGCTTTGTGTCCTGGATTATGAAAAATAATATAAGTATTATATTTCAATGTGTATTTATTGAATTACATCCATTTTTGAAAAAAAAATAAGATATGTTAAGAGACACCTTGCTGATGCAGCCAAGATTGGATTGCAAAGTTAATGGAAAAAATAGGGTATTATTGTACCTATTCATTGAAATACTTATTCTTTACATTTAGTGACTTATTACTGTGAATCGTGGTCTTCCCGAGCAGTGTATATTCTGATTATAAATCTTGTTCAGTGTCCTTGAACTGGATTACTTACATACTATTACATTCTTCGTTTAGTCGGTTCAGCGAATAGTTGTTTACCCGTATTATATTTTGATAAATGAATAACTTTGGAGTTTGTAAAATATGAAGTGGATTAACATAAAACAGTTCAATATCAATTCAAATCACTTTAAATGATTTCAAACTGTGGTAGACATATGCTCCGTCTAGGATGGAAAAGGGTTTTTTTTCTGAAAGCTTTTGTGCATTTAATCAACTTATCGCCCTTTCACACGCGTTTACTATCAACCTAGGACATAACCCTAGGGTGACCCTTAGTTCTGAGGGTTGTTTGGATACAATGTTGCGTATTTATCCACTTGTGGAGAGGCGCTAGGAAGCGAGGGGGTAGTACAAGTATAGTTATTGCAAACTATTTTAATTTGTAGACACAGTACAAGCTGTTAGCAGTAAGGTTATTTTAATGGATGGAGGATATGGTGTTTTCATTCTATTAATTTATGAAGTCTAGATGCATAGAATGTTGACGTTACACTTAATCGAAATAAAGATGAAAGCTATGCATTTATTAACATAAACATAAAAGGATGTTAACATTCTAATTAGCGAGGCAACGTCGCATCATACAATCGAAACTTATGCTGTTTTTTAAAATACTGATTGCACCATAAATAATATTTTAAAAAGGTATTTACACAAAGTATGAAAACTTCTTAATATAATTTATGTATAATCGTAAGTTAATACTATAAAAATTTTAATGACTGCTTCAAAGTAATTAATTGAATAAATTGACAAGTCACGGAATTAGTACGTATATAATACTTACATATTTTTTTATCTAAATGACAGATGTAAAGTTAAAAGGTTATCTGATACTTTATCAATAATTTCTTTTTCATAATATAAGTTATACGTTTGTAAAACTTGTTTATATGCAGTATTGAATAAAAATAATTCTCTAGGATATAGTATGTAATATAATAATTTATAGTATTTAAGATTAAATTTTAAGATTAAAGAAATTACGACATAATTCCTTGCAGTTTTACATCCACGGTAGAATATTGGCAGAGTGTTTGTTTTTGGAGCCGTAGATTGTGGGCTCGAATATCACATTTAACAAATACATATTTGAAAATAAATAATTCATGGTCTGGAGAAAATCTCGAAAAAATGTCTATTTCATCGCAAATATTCTTCTTCTTCTCCTTCTTCTTTGGCCATATCCGCCCCTTAACTGGAGCATAATATGGACACCACGCGGCGCATCCAAGAATCCCTGTCGCTCGCCAGTCTTCTTGCTTCGTTCCAGGTCAAACCAACATCCCGTAGCTCCGCCGTATACACTCTGTAGATTGTATTTAGCGGCCTTCCAGGTCGCCGGAATCCGGTCGGCTTAAAGAACAGGCAAGCTAGGTTAAAATTCTCTTCTGGCATCCGCAGCACGTGGCCGAGCCAGGTCCAACCAACGTCGCCTCTTTATTTTCAGCGTGATGAGAGGCTAAATATAGAAGGTCCATAATATTTTCCATTTACCAGTTAAGATAATAATGTATCTTTTACCTTATAGCATAGTATATTCTTGTAAAGGTTTCTATTTTATTATTATTTCATTCATATAATAATATTACATCTTTTCGTGTTTTATGGCTCGAATAAAAAGTTTGATCCGAACTTAAAAGTTATAAAAAGAACATAGATAGCATCGATTTTACGTTACGTATATATTATATAAAGGTATTATGTCGTATTGGATGCTTAGTTAGGGTTATTGTCCCAACGAGCCACGAATAATAATATTATAATGAACCATAATAGCAGTCTAGTATTGTCTAGGATGTTAACCTAATATACTTAGAATACATGAGGGCTTATCTACCACATTGTTCATCAATGGCTGCAAGCGCTTAAGTATATATACATGTTATGTTTAAGATGGAAAAGCGCATCAGTTTACAAGAAAATGGAAAATTGATTAAAATTCTCGTATAGTTTACAATAGCAGTACAAAATTACATATTGCTGTATTAGTTGAAGATTAGTGGGAGCGTTTAATATTCTTGTTATATAAAATGCTAGCAGCAACTATATTATTATGAAATACATCAGTTTCTTTCTACAATAAAATTAGAGTTTTATATTAGATAATAATTTAGATATCAATGCAAAACGAAATATATTTTCTGCAATCGATACATAAGGTCGGATCCTAAATGTTAAGCGATCATAATAATATTCTGATGCTACAGATGTTTAAAATTTTTACTTTCTTAATTAATTCGCTATGGGTTGACCCTATTGCTCTCGGCATTCTACGACATGCAAGGCTTTTGTCAGTTCAAGACCTGTGGCACTCATGGATTGGTTAAACCATCTGGATATCTAAAAGAAAAGACAGCGTAGGCTTTTGGATGCGGCAGGTCGCAATGACTCATAGTTAAAGCTGCAGTTCAGATCTTTGTCACTAGACTTAAAGTAAGGAGTGTCTGGGTATGGGGAATGTCACCAAAAATACTGAGGTTCACAATATACACAATCTATAAGTATTATAATATATATAAATCTAAAAGTATATAAATATTATATATAAGTATTTACGGGTTTCGTTACGTCGAGTTTCTAGATTTTTTAGTGTTATAATTATTGGAACTTATAAACAGAATTCAAATTTTATGAGTGATTGTGTAAATAAATAATAATTATAGGTATAAACAATTTGTGTAAAAGTGGTTTCTAAAAAGTCAAATACGCCAAACGCTCTATATAATATCACAAATACTAGTAAGTATTTTGGAACAAGTTTCGATATTAAGTATTTTTTATACTGGTAGTAAGTGTACTTAGTCTTCAAAATCGACCAGTTTTCCCACCTCTATATCACACTATGACTATGTATTATAGTTGGCTACCGCTGCCTACAGAGATCGCCAAGCGACCCTTACTAGGCCACAGTACGTGACGCAGATCTGCACAACGAAGCACCCTCGCTGAATACTAACGAATCCCGTCCCAGTATTATTTCCTGAACAACTTTCCCGGCCGGTCGAGGATTTGGAAACCCGGACGCGGTCCACCTATAATTAGATCTGAAGCAATTCAAGCAGTTGCATACCTAGCTACGATCATTTCTATATCAATTATGAATATGTGGATAATGTCTTTAATTTATTATTCGTCTTCAAATGACACTGTTTTAAGTCGGCGATTATTTTATCTATATTGACTCTAGAAAAGAAAAAGGACGTAACCCTCATAACATTGTACATGACTAATACAAGTTGTGTAATAAGCTGCAAATGCCGATTTATTACCTAAATTTAGTTGGCAATTAAAAAAAAAGGAAGTGATGTGGGAAAAACGACTTAACTATCATTTTTGTTGATTTTACCACGTTTTTCTTAGCTCGTATTCTTGTTTGTCCGGTGGTGGTTTATCCAGTATAAATCTTGCAATCGATTTTAAACTAACTTTCCGACTAGCTGGACATTTGAAACTTTTAGAATATATCAGAACACGATGCCAATGCATTCTTTTAAGGGGGGACATGCTCGTCGAAGGTCAAAATTGAGTTTTTATTGTATATTCAAACCATGATCCTGGACACACCTTAAACGTTGTAGATGATCTATTTATATAATTTTGAAGCCTTATTATCCATTATAGTTATTTTAAACATTTGATGACTGCATGAAGTATTTTTGTTACATAAAATAGTATTCTTTTAAACCTCTCGCTCTAATGTTTTAGAATATAGTCATATTTCGGTACATAACTGTGCAGTGGTGTTAAGATTTTTTACATTTATTAATTTTTAAACGCATTTATAAAACCATTAGCATAATTTATTACGAGATAATTTTTGTAAAATATTCACGATAAAAAATTATATTGATAATCTCTGTGATCCCAAATTTGACAAGAATTAGGCATTTTATTATTCAAAAAATCGGCAAGATTAACACATTTCAAGATGATTCTAAAGATATTTATTATAAGCTATGTCTTTGACCATTCAAGTGTGATAAACATCTTATGAATAATGATTGATTTATAATAATTATTGACCTAAGAATAAGGTAGTGTTTTTTTGAAATACGCCATTTCTTTTGTCATTCCCCAGTGGTTAAGCTACAACATACGGCCGTAGCCATAAATTGACAAACTATAATTGAAGTAGGGAGTAAAATGATATTGACGCGCGTGTTTGAACATGTACCGTTTAAAAAAAAATAAAAAAAAATTCGGTTAGGTACATGTTCAAACACGCGCGTTAACATAATTTTACTCCCTACTTTAATTATAGTTTGTCATTTTATGGCTACGGCCGTATGTTGTAGCTTAACCACTAGGGAATGACAAAATAAATGGCGTATTTCAAAAAAACACTACCTTATTCTTAGGTCAATAATTATTATAAAGCAATCATTATTCATAAGATTTTTATCACACTTGAATGGTCAAAGACATAGCTTATAATAAGTATCTTTAGAATCATCTTCAAATGTGTTAATCTTGCCGATTTTTTGAATAATAAAATGCCTAATTCTTGTCAAATTTGGGATCACAGAGATTATCAAAATAATTTTTTATCGTGAATATTTTACAAAAATTATCTCTCAATAAATTATACTAATGGTTTTATAAATGCGTTTAAAAATTAATAAATGTAAAAAATCTTAACACCACTGCACAGTTCTGTACCGAAATATGACTATATTCTAAAACATTAGAGCAAGAGGTTTAAAAGAATACTATTTTATGTAACAAAAATACTTCATGCAGTCATCAAATGTTTAAAATAACTATAAAGGATAATAAGGCTTCAAAATTATATAAATAGATTATCTACAACGTTTAAGGAGTGTCCAGGATCATGGTTTGAAAATACAATAAAAACTCAATTTTGACCTTCGACGAGCATGTCCCCCCTTAGCCGTCTTTAACTAGGATTGAATTCATTTTCAGTTAATTCTGTTTTGTACTCCAATCCACTATTATTGGTTGCTAAGGGGGTGGTCCTAGCAACTAAATTAATAATATATACGTGCGTTACTATGGAAATCAAAATGACATTTCAGTTTTCTATATTTATTTGTTTGTTGCAAAATAGCAAAAAAAATATTTGTTGACAATTGCCTTATTTGTCCTAAATTATTAATACATAGAATTGTCAAGTTTATTATGATTCAATAGGAAATTTAAAAACGTGGTAAGTATATAAAATTTTCTTTTTATCTTGTAATTATTTCTTTAATTAACTCAATAATTAGTGTATCACATTAGGAATATAAACACTAAATTATTAATTATCATCTACTTCACGGTTATGTCAATTTTGTATTTTAACTTTGACCGCATACCATAACAAAAACATTTTTGTGTCTCCTCTACGTCCCTTTACCCTTCCACAGTCGATATAAATCCTGGAGCCTACTAACCGCTTGAAGAGAAAATTTTAGGTTTATTTTCAAACCACTTCCAGGTCAGGTTTCTTAAGGCCATTCCTCAGCTGAGGCATGGTCTAAAAAGATCGTGACTAGGCGATGCGCGGATTGTGCAAATGACGCGAGCCGAACGAAATATAATTTGTCATAAAAATTCAATATGCGTCCTTTTAATGTTATGTTTATTATTATATTCGTAATAATAATAGTATATTCATTGACACGTTTTCTTTTTCAAGTACATGCGGAACGTTTTTTAGTCATCTTTACACGATTTAAGAATATATTCCTCCGACGCCACCACAAAACAAATTGACGTGTTCACAGGTCGACTATCGCTCTCCGACTGGCAACACGGCAGAAATTATGTCCCACATACTATTGAAAATTATTTGCCGTTTCACTTATGTACGCTTTTAATATCGTTATTTTTATATTATTAAAACCAGGTTCATAATAACCAGATAAAACAAAAGGTACAGTTCGGTTATGAAGAATACAGCGGAAAACGCATTTTAAAAATACCCCATATACTGGATTATTTTTTCGTTTGGGTTAATTTAGGTAAGGTTATGTTGGGTTAGGTTAGGTTAGGTTTGGTTAGGTTAACCTAACAAATAATCCAGTATATCGGCTATTTTCAAATTGCGTTTGCCGTTGTTTTCCTCATAACCGAACTGTACCAATCAAAATTCTTAAACTGACCTACCTCCTCTTCGAAGAAATTTCATTTAGATGTCTTGGTTTAGATTTAGATGATAAATACCATTTTTAGAAAATATTTAGCGGAGCCAAGAATGAAGAATTTTGGTGATAAATATTAATTGGCTCGAACCCAGTGAATACAAGTTCAAGTCCCGTTAGGCGTCATATGTTTTCAAAAAAGATTTTTACTAGTAAGCGTATAATATCAGTGTTGGTTTCTTATTATTAACATGTATATTTTATAATAATATATTTCCTTTTTTATCTCAGTCATTTCTCCTGGGGAACGGGAACAGTTTACGCTGTTCTGTAAATATATCGCAAAATGCATCGCCGTTTGTTTAAAAGCATCACGTTTCAAAAATTCTGTCTCTCCTATACGTGACACATATTTGATTTATTGTTTATCTGTGCTGTGACCAGTATTTTTCATCCGTAACCCTTTATGTTGTAAACAACATGATACATTTGATAATGCGTTCACTATAATATGTACCATACCCAATTTATATAATATGGTGCAATTATATAATAATAATATGGTACCTATTTATTTCGATAAGACCTTTGCCCGATCTGAGGGATAATATTGCTACAATTATTGTAAGATTACTTTTATTTTGTTAGCTTTCAATTCATGGTGGAACTGCATTGTATTGTTGTTTAATTTATTAAAACGTATTTTTTTGTAGTACTTATTCAACTTTTAATCAATAAATTAGGACCGGTTTCGTCCGCCTCAGAGGGACATTTTCAACTGAATAATTTTTTTTAAAAACGATATTTATCAAATGAAATCCAAAGCGAAAGAAATAATATAACAATAGGTACACAAATTATCCGTCCAATAATACCTTCCCAATAAAAAAATTATATTAATATTAATTGATAATAATATTGTTTATTTTATTTTTTATATATTTTTTATTGTGAATTTTGACTAGTCATAAATATTTGTTGATATTATTTGTTGATATTAAGGTTATTGTAAGTGTTGATTGTTTCATATTTTGTGTTTTGTTAATATTTTAAAATAATTTGTAGTATGAAATATTAATGTCCAACCTTTATTTTAAATTAATTTGTTATTGCGAAGGTATTATTGGACGGATAATTTATGTGCCTATTGTTATATTATTTTTGTTGCTTTGGATTTTGTATGGTAAATATTGTTTACAAAAAAATGTATTCAATTGAAAATGTCCCTCTGAGGCGGACGAAACCGGTCCTAATTTATTGATTAAAAGTGGAATAGGTAGATACTACAAAAAAAGCGTTTTATTAAATTAAACAACAATTATTGTAAGCTTTATCAGCTACTTAGGAAAGCTCCTGACATTGTCCACATGAAAAATACAGAATAAAGGTAAAAAAGTGATTCGATTTGAATTTTTTTTTAAACCAATCAGATATA
Organism: Rhyacophila brunnea; assembly: GCF_057557595.1. Taxonomy (NCBI): domain Eukaryota; kingdom Metazoa; phylum Arthropoda; class Insecta; order Trichoptera; family Rhyacophilidae; genus Rhyacophila; species Rhyacophila brunnea. The sequence continues at coordinate 32,885,285 of NW_028232806.1, read as the reverse complement.
TAATAATATATACAACTCTACCTGCATCTCATCTCACTATTCTGTCTCTACAATCTGACCACATATTCGTGATTCATAGTTGCAAGTGCGATATTTTCTATAAATTTTAATTTTGGAACCTTTTTGGATTTTCAAATACAATTCTATTAAATGTATACATAGTAAAAAAATTGTCGCGGCTCAAAATTTTAAAGTTTCAGGAGAAGCATTTAAAAATATGCATGGTGATAAAAAAAACCCGGATAAACAATTAAAACACATGACACAGGCAATGATAACGTGTTTTTAAGTATATAAAGAAATAAGCTTATCTTACAATTATATTAATTTGATTTATAGCAGTGTTCTTCAAAGCCATCGATATTATATTATTAAAGCATATTAACTTGAATGCATTTGTGTGTTCTACCTATGATATATTTTATCTTTATATCAGTTTTAAGCAATTTATTGACAATAATTTATTTATTATCGCTGAATATTTGCACTGAAAAAAAAATGTTTCAATAATATTGATATAACTATGTTGTAAGCAATCTGTGCCTATATAGTCAAAACTCTACTTAATTATATAGTAGGTACCATCATGTCATGTCATTTACATATTACATTAAATTTTTTTTTTTTCTGTATGACTTCAATCATGTAGTATTAATGAGTATTTTGTCTACCAAATTCAAAGCTGAACCCATCTAAACACGATTATGCATCTACTCAACGAACCTTAAACAAACGGTTACATGTAAATTGTACGTATTAACGTTCACCCAGAGATACCGTTACCAGAAAAGAATGACCGTTTAGTATTGAAATAAAAAAAAAATAGGCGCTTTTCTTGGAGCATTGCAGACAGTTATTAATTATAATTTTATTAATTCCAATAACAACATTAACTTTTATATTCACGGGTACGATTAATTGGGACTTGCTGCATGCATCTATTAGAATTTTATATAAATTATACGATACCTAATTTATTCTGTCTTTTCCTTGCATTCCGATATATTTTATTACAATGTTTTTCGTAGCTCGTATTCTTATTTGTCCGGTACAAATCTTGCAATCGATTTTTAACTAACTTCCCGACTAGCTAGACATTTTAAGCTTTTAGAATATATCATAACACGATGCCAATGCATTTTTTTTAATACTTTTAGCCATCTTTAAGTAGAATTGAGTTAATTCTGTTTTGTATGAAAAGTTATTTCGACACCATTATTGGTTGCTAGGGGTCTGGGGTCCAATCAACTAAATTAATAATATATACGTGGGTTACTATGGAAATCAATATGACATAATATCAAAGTGACATTTCTATCAAGTACATTTGTTTTTTAAGTTTAAGCTAGTCAAGTCAAGTTTATATGATTCAACAGAAAATCTAAAAATGTTGTATATAAAAAGTTCTTTTTATCTTGTAATCATTATGTTTTATTTCCGATACTACATCTCGCAGTATTCTATGATGCGGTCACCTGCATACGTTCAAATTTTTGGATACGTAAATAAACAAGTAATCGTAGAGCGTTTGGACGTTTGGCATTATACATGGATTCTTATTGTTTTCTTGAACATAATTTCTCTTATCTTTACAGCCCGGGTTAGGTCATGGCTGTTTCAAACAGACTCATCCACTTTAGAGGCCATCCATGGACTGGAACCGTATGCGGTTTAGATCCGTGTGCCATACTAAACTTATGATTTTTGTTCATGAACATATATTTTCACTAAATTTGGTATAAACGGATACGATCAGATGCTTATAATATACTTTGTGAAAATATATTTCCATGAACAGAAAATATAAGCTTAGTATGGCACACGGTTCGAAACTGCATACGGTTTCAGTCCATGGATGGCATATTACTCTCCTACTCAAGTCAATCACTAGTATGACTCACAAGTCACCTTTATACTTTTATATTTACGAATATATTATTATTACAATATGGTTTATCATCGTCTATAAATTTTACTAACAGAAAGACACAAGGCTTTTCTGCTTTCTTATTCACTCACGTTATAGTAAACATAATCATAGTTTTCTAATCATCATCATCAGCCTGAATCTATCCACTGCTGGATGAAGGCCTCTTCAAGCTGCTTCCACTTCTCTTGGTTCTATGCATTGCGTTGCCACGTACTTTCGCAGAACTTTATCATTTCATCGATCCAGTGGCCTCTAGGTCTTCCTTGCGGACGTTTTGTCCTTCTTGGATACCACTGGATGACTAGATTTGTCCAACGATTATCCCTTCTTCGAGCTATGTGTCCAGTCCACCTCCATTTAAGGCTTTTAATAAACTCTATTACATCGCAAACCCTTGTCTGCTTCTTTATCCACTCATTCCTCTTGGTGTCCTTTCGCGTTATGCCCAGCATGCACCTCTCCATACCACGTTGTGCTACTCTAAGTTTCTGGATCTCTCTTTTACTTAGGGTCAATGTTTCACACGCATATGTGATCACGGAAAGCACACACTGGTTAAACACTTTGCGCTTTAGGCACAGCTGAAGGTCACTTTTGAAGACATTATTCAGGCGGCCAAAAGCACTCCAGCCTAGCTTTACTCTGCAAACAATTTCTTCCATCTATATACACTTGTTGTCCCAGATAGTTATAATATTCACCTGTTCGAGCTGAGTGCCATTGATGAGGATTTCTTTTTGTTCCGCAAAGCAGTTCAACATGACTTTCGTCTTTGTTACATTTATTTTCAAACCTACTTTGTTGCTTACTTCAGCGAGTTCCTGCATTCTGCTTTGGAGGTCTTCTGAGTCTTGCAAGAAAATTACTATGTCAAGTAGTATAGTCATCTAATAATCCATATTATATTTATGTTAGGTTAGGTTAGGTTAGTAATTTTTTTTTTTTTTTAATTCGTAATTATTTAAAATTCTATATATTATTGTTAATCAAAACGCAAAGGTTTTCAGCCCATTAGGTATTTTTTATTTTTTATTAAATACATTATAGAGTGTTCATTCAGCCAACTTAGAGTCGCATGGAGGTCACGGCTGTATTCTGTGAGGACATAATCTCGTTTATTCAAAGTGTGCATGCTTCCACTGTTATCGTATATGGCTGTAAGACGTGACATCTTAGTAAGCTTCAGAATTCTTGACTTTTGAGCTTTGAGAATCAATGTATCCGTCGAATCTTAGGGGCACATCGGTGTTCGTATACTTGAGTTTGTGGGTGGACACAGCAGCCCTTGATGATTGAAGTAATCACGAAAAGACGCTTTACGTGGCTGGGACATGTGTCCTTGCACCATTGACATCACATGACATGACAATTGGTGAAAACTTGTGCTTGCCCTATGTATTAATGCTAGGGTTTGACAGGGTAAAAGAAAAAAGAAGAAATACATTATAAATCTGTATTTCATATAAAAAATGGAAAATAATACGCAATTTATTTTATAAGTATATTAATATTTGCAGTAAAGCTAGTTTTAATCTATACGAGTTTATCTTTATCTTATTTTATAATATTAAATCTAAAGGTCGGATGCCAAGGAGAATTTTCCATTTCACGCTAGCCTTTCGAATGACTTATTTCCTTTGCGAAATGAGGGCATTTAAGGCGTTCAGTTTAGATATTGTTTATTAATATCTATTAAAAATCGGTGACGAAGGCTCCATGGTAGGTGATTATTTGAAGTCTACCTTCTAATAAAAATAGATAGAAAGTATTGAAATTTAAATAAAAAAAATGTGCGGAAACCATAGCGTCAGAATAATAATTAATATTTAAAAAAATATATATAAATGGGAGCCATCTATCGTCAGGGTAATGTAGAATAATTAAATAATAAGTGACAAACCAGCACATCTAGCGAGTATTTGAATTAATATCGTTTCACTCGACAATAATTTTCCGAGCTTATCGTATGAACTGCGTTTCAAGGTCATCGGAGCAGTCTGATTTTATTCATACGAATCTATAAATAGGCTTATAAGGCAAAGTTTATTTATTTAGTGTCGGGGACTGTCGCATTGGCGCTTTATTCAAATAATAATTAATAATGCGATAATTAAAAGAAATACTTTATATTTGTTCAATAACGTCATATTATAAAGATAGAATATTTTTAAAAATAATTAATAATTTTATCTCGTGATTATTATTTATCATTTATTTTAATTCAGTCATAGAACATATAAGTATATTATTTTTGTGTTAAGTTGTTTGTCATATTGGGCTATTGTTAATATTTACCGATGATATATATTTAGGCGTATGTTACGTGTAGGTATAGGAAAATACATAATTTATATTCATTCATTGCTCAATTCTACATCGTCAGTGAGCTATTGAAATTTAATCGATTTAGTGTGATGTTGACATTAGTGTGTACCTATTCATCCGTAGTAATATCGTATTATCGTCTTATTTCCCGTGAGTATACCTGACAAGTGTGCTATTTTTATTTGATCTCCATAGCCTACCTCTTACCAAAAATCACCCTTCGCCACTGTTATAAATGAATCAGAATTGAATACTTACTAAAGTTGTATTATCATAATAATATAATATACAAAATGCGTAAGGGATAAAATAATATTTTCAGATCGTCAAATTCCAATGTTAAAAAAAAAGTTTCGATACTTGTTTTATACACTTCCTAACGAGTGTAAAGCGCCGGTTAGACGGCAGCAACTAGTTTATGAAAACGATACGGAACATATTTCGGTATGCGCGAGCTACAGTTTTCCCATCCATACATACAGGCTTCCCGATACAAATCGGTTTGTGCAAGTAAGCTTGTGGTAAAGCATGAGCGTCTAGCCGGCGCTTAAGCCACCATCAGGTAAATTTTTGTTCTATCACTTGCAATTTAGAACAATTCAGTGGAGCTGGCCTTATATTAATTACGATTAATTATAAGTTCATAAACCACGAAATGCGGCATCGTCCTCAGCTACGTTTACCATTGATCTTTCCTTGTATAACAAGTTGGGGATTCCTCAACTCTATCCTCCCACAATATAGCCAAGTTAATATAAATATATTGTTTTGATACTACGCGGAATCTCTCTGTTGATTTGTTTGAGGTTGTCAATCAAACAGAATCAATCACAGAGAATAGATATAATGAGAATTTAAAATAAAAAAATATATGTCGTGATAGTCCTAATAACACGCGGACACAAAAAGTATAATAAATTAAATATTAAGTACCTAAGTACAGTTATAAAGATTATATTGAAGAGTTACAGAAAATGGTTAAAAAAGAAAAACACATATAAGTAAGTAGAAATCTAAAAGAAAGAAAAATATAAAAAAAATACAGAAAAACATAAAAAAGTACCTATATTATGTAGATAAGACGAAATTCAAATCTTTTTGTCATGTCAAAAAGAATTGCAATAATATAACAACAGACTATATGCAGTTTTAAATCAAGATTAAGGTTTTGATAACTAAGGAAGAGTCTTATTTTGAAAGGTGCTCCGTTTATTGTTTCCAATTCTTGAGACTGGACTCATTTTCCATTGACTAATCGTAAATATTTATATTGAATTACACGTTTAATTGATCATCTGTTAATAAATTATTGTGTTTGATGTCACCATATAATAACGGTTGCTACAGATCTGCGAGCAAAAGTTTTAGAATTTATGAAAACAAAAGATTTTGCTGCCGCAGTTTGACGGGGTAAATATTACATTTTGTTTCATAAATCGCGCATGTTGTGACTATTAAATGATGTGACGTTATTTCGGTAACGTAATTCCTGGTATTTATAAGTACTTATTCTGGAAAAAATACTCTTATTTTTGGTTTATGGCATGCTTGTCAGTCGTTCGTTTGGTACGCGTGGCAAAATATTTTATTCGCATGCTGCGCGTAACTGCTGCAGTTCGTAAGTGTGTATGCTAAGTTTGATTAAAATTTTTAATTCAAGTTTAATAATAAGCAACTAGTTTTCAAGTAAAGGATCTATCCACCCGATTTGTTTTATTCTTGCAGTGTGATTTGACTCGAGTTGCAGCAGTAGGTTTAATAGAATATTTTATACGTCTAACATGATTTATGCAGGCCACATCTGGTGTATTTGTATCTGTGCAAAGTAATGTACAATATGACACTTATTTACGATACAAAAAATGATAGATACATATAAAATACATTATAGTATACAATATGTCGTACTGAAATAGTTATATTTGCATAATATTTATATTGAACTCGAGTATGTGTTTATTTATATAAGACCTCATTGAAGTTGAGTATGTAAAAGCTTATAAATAAACGTCTGAAAGTAGGTTTAAAGGGTAATGTCTCAAAGATGCAATTAATGAGACACTGGTTAGTTTACTCTAAAAAGATCCTCATCAATGGCACCCGGCTCGATCAAGTAGACAACTACGTTTACCTGGGACAAAGTAAACAAATAGATGGTCGTATTTGGGTCACCAATGTCCGCTGAGAAAAGCCAGAATGATGGAAATTCTAAATGTATATATATAGTATATTCAGAAGTGACTATTTGTTACTAAGTGTCCAGTTAATATACGTTTATGCAATTGAAACAATATTTATTATACATGTGATAATCATTACATAACAATATTTTAAAATATAATACTTTTTAATTGCTTAATTAACTAAACTTTTATATAACTTTGTACATATCAATCAGGGTCGTCATACCCTTGTGCCTAATATGTGCAGTGCATGCGCACGGTCAAAGCAAAGGGTGGCAACAAACACCCTTTTTAATTTGTCTCTACTCCTTGATTCGATGATCCTCTTGAGTCTTCATTCATTTGATAACACATTCAAAATACACTTAGTCTTTAGTTAGTTAGGTATCTACTATTGCAGAACATAAAAAAATGGTTGCTTAACATCCACTAGGTACTATTTTTATAAACTAAAACTGAATCTTTACAATACTTTTAAAACCATGATAGAAAGATAAGGTGTATTCTGTTAATTAATGTTGTTTCTTTCACACAGCAGTGGTGTAATTTAAATTATGTATTTTATTTATTATTATTTATTATATTTGTTAGATTTATTTATACTATACTACAAATATCATTGGGTACTAATGAACAGTTTTATAAGATGCCTCTTAATTTTTTTTAAATCTACTTCAATTTATCTTTGAAATTTCCCCATGTGTTTAATATTAATACTATTGACCGAGGGTATTTGGAGGAAATTGAATTTAAATTCTAATGGATGTAGCCCAATAATGACGATTTTTACGTTTGTTGAATGTACGGATATTATCCGTGGCTCTATCCGACTGACTTTCTCTTAGGTATCCGTACATACTGTAGCTTAAAGTTTAGAAAGGATTTTTATTTAGCTACATATTTTTTCCGACTTATACTCGGCGTAAATGGAAACTCTGCCATTCTTGCTGGTATTGGTTTGTGTGTATCTGATTATTATTATTTTAGAAATCGAGGGTATCCCTTGTTTGTTCTTCCAAGTGCAGAACTAACCTGCCATTGGTAATACCAATTGGGAGGGCAATAACTCTGTTCAACTAACTCACTTCGGATATTGACATATTGACACATAGGTGGGCATTTTCTGCTTAGTCTGCTTAGCTCATTTGATGTACTTTCTTGTATCTAATTAATATTTTTTTGTGTTTACACTTTTCTACTGTTTAATACTGATCTAGTTTTTTTTATGTAATACTGTTTTATTAATATTTCCTTTCTTCTAAGTGTCATGTTGTGAACGTCTTAATGTAATAATTTGTCATGTTCACAATATGTAAAAAAAAAAAAATCAGTCATCTAATGATCTATTATGTAGGGTTTTGACAATTTATTCGCTTATTGAATATATTACTGGTGATCAGGTATACGTATAATGATCTAAAATTTGTTTGTAGCATATTTTTATTGTGATCCTTGCATACCGAAAGGCAAAACCCGACTCAAAGGAATAGTACATCCATTAGAATTTCAATTTGTTTAGTTATAACAGCTTGACCCACGAGAAAGTCAAGGAATTTTACCAAAATAGATTAAAAACATTGTTGCAAATTCAATATAATACTAATGCAATGTTGCAAGTGATAAATACAGTCATTAAAAAGTTTAGGACTGAACTTTATTATTCATAAAGATTTATCCCTAAAATGCACAATGAGGTTTACCTTTAAACGGCTGATAATTTATCTTCTTTTGTTATAATGCGCTTACACATCCTGTGCCCGAAAAGCTTTGCCAGTCATTAAAGTAAAACTTAATTTATTATAAAGTTACATTAACGACTTATATTTAACGAGTATTTTTCGTATGTTTAATACCCTAATGACTTTAACGTGAAGTAAAATCCCTATGACCCTTTTACTTCCTTGATGGCAGTAGTTTTTCATCGTTAGCACTGGGCAGTGGGTATACTGTGTAAATGAAGAAGGACAGCGGAATATGCAACGAATAAAATCGGTCTAAAAATTATAAAATTTATGCTATAGACTGACGGTACATCTACGTAGAAATTAGAGTTTAATTTTAATCAATCTGAGTGTTATACTATTTACTGCAATTTAATACTTTTGACTATTAATTTATATTTTAAAGTATTAAATTATTCCCAGTAAATGTGTATTTTTTTAGTTTAAAAGATGAATCTCTAAGTTATGTTCGTTGAACAACTTTTGTGTGTTGTGACATGATATTACTAGAAATGGATTGAATCCTCACCAACGGATTTAGAAATGTATGCTTCACCAACTACGCCATGGTTTCATACGTTGTATTTTGATTTGATCATGCGTATTGATATTGTATTTTAATTAATAATGGACATAAATAATTATTATATTCCTTAATTATTAGACGTGTGACGTTTATGAAAGACCGATTAAAAATACATGAGTCAGAGCAAGCTCGTTAATCATTCAATTATCGTTCTTATACGTAAAAGTATTGGTATTAAAAGTATATACGTCATTGCTGAAAACCAACATATCCATAGTCAGTCGCCAGCTTTTATGCGAATGCAATATTCAGTTTCATTACGATATATGCAAGTTTTTATGATTTATTTTTTTAGTTTTATGAGAATAGTGGACGTCATGAATAACGAAGATTAAAAAATAGACTCGCGGGTTAATTGTTGCGCAATACGTTCATATTGTGTCCAACTGACTCAAGTACCTAATGACTCAAATAAACTAACTGATCAGAATTCAATTGAACGAAAGTCTCCGAGACACTACCGACTGACTCGGTTGCCATGGTTACAGTAATTTTTCATTGTGCGGAACTCTGGTATGTATAGTGGAAACTACATAATATTATTATTCAAAGTGTTTGAACTACACCAAACATGATTCATTTCACTGTATGTCAAACTATTTTATTGTGGGTCAATTAGAATCCGAACAATATAAAATATTCTCTATGCTGGCCTTTTGAAATATGGTATTCTATTATGGGAGGATTATATATAATACTAGCTAAAGTACCCGGCTTCGCACAGGGTCGCTTCGTGGTTATATTTATCTTAGATATTTGAAAAATAATAAGAGGTTATTATTTTTTTAATATTAAAATATCTGTGTAATACAATATGGCAATATGAAAATAATTCTAATAAGAGCGTGCGCACAACAACTGGTCAAAATTTCATCGCAATCGGATGAATGGTATAAGAACGCATACGAATAGAAGAAGATAGAATATAAGAAAAAGAAGAAGAAAATGGTTGTATCAAGTCAGAAACCTTTGCGGGCGTGAGCACAAAACTTGATCGAAATTTCATCTCAATCGGATGAATGGTATAGGAACGCATACGAATAGAAGAATATAGAATAAAAGAAGAAGAAGAAGAAGATGGTTGTACTAATTCTGAAAACTTTGCGGGTGTTGGCACAACCACTGATGAAAATTTCATCGCAATCGGATGAATGGTATAGGAACCATACGAATAAAAGAAAATAGAATGAAGAAGAAGAAAAATATGATGATTTTTCTAATTCAAAAACCTTCTCGGGTGTGCATATAACCATTTAGCAAACGGATGAATGTTATAGGAACGCATACGGGACAGACAGACATTAATTTTTATATATAAGATATAGCCTATACTCTTCGCGCAAAAGCGAGCAATAAGTTTACAAAGTTTTATCGCAATCGGATGAACGGTACGGCAGCGCATAAAATACGAACAAACATACAAACAAACAAACAAACAAACAAACAAACAAACAAATATTGATTTTTATATATTAGGATGGACGTTTTTCTTTTACATACATACATTTTTTTTAAATAATAACATGTAACGAATATTGTTAGTAGGTACAGTCGCATTTTTGCTATTGCGTTACAAATGTGTAAAACAGTCGTTATTTGAACAGTAATTTGTAAGCTAGCGAATTCTAAATCCGATAAAAAATACTGTTGCGTTTTACGCACACATTGCTCGTATTCATTAGACGTAACGCCAAAAATTTAACTTTAATTACGAAATAAAAACTCTTTGACGTATCCCGTTAACCTCATGTCTTACAATATTACGTTCAATATACGTTTGTAAAAGGAAATCCTATAAAATTTCATTATCTTAGACTATGTCATCAAAAAATTCCTTCTATACATAAATAATCAAATAACGGTGAAATTAATTTTCATTATTTTGAACACTCGTTTAAAAAAGGGAACCTTTTTACTACGGTAGAAGCTACTCGTAGCCAACATTTTGTTATTAATAAGCTAACTTTCTCCAAAAAGCATCTTTATGTTTTCGAAGTTATACTTCTTTAGGCGCGTTTGGAAAATCAGATCAGAGTGTATTATTGGCGTATGACATGTAACACATAATTTATTTTTTCACAGAAAAAAACGCACTCGATTGGATTCGAAACGCACTACCTTTACGCCACAGTATGATACTGCGATCTTGACGATTATACAGTATAATACTTAGCTCAGAATTGTTCCGTTACATAGGCAGCGAATCCATTATACAGTATAATATTATAGTATAGAATTGTTCCGTTGCCTAAGCAGCAGATTTATTATTATCGGCCATTTGCAATTCGTTACGTAAACAAATTATTAAACGTCAGAGTGACATTTGCTACTGGTAATGAGAAACCATTATATAATTTAGTAATCTAAGTTAAAGTGTATAGAAATAAACCAACGGCGCTTCAATAAGCGTCCCGTTTTCTTACGTATGTAATTTAACAAGATAATTATTAAGAGCTAGTCGAAGAGTTTAGGTTATCACAAATTTTGTTTTTGTTCTGTTACGCCAAAGAAATATATCTTTTAACGCGCGTACATAAGTACACACACCGATTTTTTAAAAATATATTTTAATAGGTTATGAGTATGCACAGGACAAATAAACAACAATTTCAGATCCAAGATCTAGTATTATCGCAAAAGCATAAAACGAAAAAAAGCTAATAATAAACTAAAATACATTCGTGTATTATGTAAACCTATTAATATTATGTAGCAAAGCCAATAATTCTTCGTCACACATTTCGCTGCCAGGTAAAACGAAATAATTTCATTTCCCCATTCTACGTGATCAGTTTTGTTAATGGTGCTCTATCAGGACGAACCCAATTCCGGCGCCGTATCGCCTACAGGGTGTATAAAATTGCTCTTCCGGTCAGTGCTTACGATGAAGAGCATTTTGAATGCAGCTCACGCCCCGCGAGTCTTTTATTTTCCGGTCACCGCGTAGAAGCTGCTACAGCTTGACATATAAATTAATTGATTTATACTGTCCCCTGAAGTGACTTTTTGAATAACCTGTAGGATACTTGCCAAATTCTATACGACATTAAAAATTAGTTGATCTATGAACAGTCCTATATATTAAATAAACCAATAATTAAATAAATAGAAATAATTACAAGATAAAAAGAACTTTTTATATACCACGTTTTTAAATTTTCTGTTGAATCATATAACCTTGACAATTCTATGTATTAATAATTTGGGACACATAAGGCAATTGTCAACAAATCATTTTTTTGGCTATTTTGCAACAAAAAAACAAATATAGAATACTGAAATATCATTTTGATTTCTATAGTAATGCACGTATATATTAATAATTTAGTTGTTAGGATCCTAACAACCAATAATAGTGGATTCGATTACGGATACAGATTACGGATTCTTCCGAAATAACTTTTCATACAAAACAGAATTAACTGAAAATGAATTCAATTCTACTTAAAGATGACTAAACGTATTAGAATAATGCATTGGCATCGTGTTCTGATATATTCTAAAAGTTTCAAATGTCTAGCTAGTTGGGAAGTTAGTTAAAAATCGATTGCAAGATTTGTACTGGATAAACAGCCACTGGACAAACAAGAATACGAGCTAAGAAAAACGTGGTAAAAATTCAACGCCATTATTATTCATAATCATAAAACAATATTTCGTTACGTGATTTTTCCAAATGTGGTATCTTTGGGAGTTAAGTGTGAATAATTTCTATTTTTTTTGTCATTATGATTTCCTATCTTTTCTCATTGTAGGAATCTTGGTAATATAAAATATGTTACTCAATATAATTGTTAAAAAAAAAATTTTTGGCAGGTAAATTTAAACACGTGTATAATAATGTACTTATTAAATTAAATTATTGAAAAATATTCTTTGTTAAAACTTAAATCCATATTTTCTAAGATATTTTAATTTTATCAAGATTACGTATAATACCCACGATGGCCGAGCAGTTTGAGTGTCGGCCTATACCGTCTCCGGTCCCAGGTTCAAATTCTGAGTCTGGCACGTACAGTTATTGTTATTCAATTTGTGTTTGAGTCAGAATATGGAACTAACAGGTTGAACAAATGGCATCCATTTTTCGTAAAAAGTAAAAATCTGTTATTACAAACCTCGAGAACCTAAATAACTCCGATGTTGCAGCGTAGAACGAAAATAATGCTTTATTCCGGAAAAAGTTATTTATTAAACATTGTATCATTTTATTCATTATAATTATTAATTATAAAGAAATACCTTTTTATGTCGATTTACTCATAACTCAAACTAATATTAATAATGCTATCTAACGTGGTCAATATAATAATCCAGACGTAATCCGACCCGGATTAAATTTTACATAGTATAATTTGTTTGAAATTTATACCTAGATAATTAGTTAAAATTTCTAGAAATGCCCATAGAGTACCATTGAAGGTCGATGAAATGAAATAGATACGTTCATTGAAATAAGATAAAAACTTCTACAAATCATATTTATCTGGTTCTACCAGAGACAACAATAGATTAAATTATAAATTATAACATGGAATATGAAGTTATTCTGCCATTTCTTAAAAGGCTATGAGAACAAATAGATCTTTGATTTCATTTATAATATATTTCTTAAATTATTAAATAGTAAAGTTCTCGACTAGGTGTACAGATTATTTTTATTGTAATTAAATATACCTACTTTATTCTTAAATTGAAATATAATTTAGTGAATCTATGAATTATACAAACTAACCCTGAAAAATCAAACGTTACAGTATTTATTTATATAACTGTTATGTTTTCGGCAACGGAAATCCATACCAACGGGCCCCAATCCTTCACGTAATTCTGTGGAAGGTGTGTGTCAGTAATAAGACTCGATGGATGTTAATCTTCAGTTAATATTCTTCATCTTCATTTATTCGCCATGTCTCAATTTACAGTTACGTAAATAAAAGGTAATGAACTCAGGAGAATTCGATCCGCAGTGAAACAACTGAGTGATCAGAGCTGAGTTACGTTAGAACAAGTTGAATGGTCCGAGTTGAAATATCAGAATCATTTACAATAGTTTTAATATTACAAACTCGTAGTAAGTAAGTAATATTAGTACAAGGGTTCATATGTGTGTAGTAACACAGCTAGATAGAGTTCATAAAATGGGGTTGATCAATAATATAATATTAAGTAAGTACATTGCAATAGTCGACATATTTGAGGTAAGGGATGGGGTGAAATGGGGTAGGTAGGTTCCAATGAGTAGAAGGATTTGTGCGTGATAAAGTGGTCCCAGTTTATTTTCCATTACCATAAAAAAGATACAATCGTTAATACAGATTCGTACAATGAGATTAATGAATTTTACAATTAATAATTATGTAAGTGTGTTGCGAGAAAAGTTACCAATCGTGAGATCGTAGATGCGACTATAGATTAGAACGGCGTTAGTACTTGTATTATTTTAATCATCCACCCCCTTGGTTTTTATAGTGAATTGAGACAAAGGAAACGTTGCTATCAACGTATGAAATCCTGCTTATGAAGTTTATTGTGCAATGCATGATTCTTTCGTAAATTATGAACAATTGATTTTAATTTGAACAATTATGCAGTTTCAATAAGTGAGTAAGATTGATTTTCATACAAACAACTTTTGTGCATATCACAGCAAACTTACATAGTATTATTTCATAATTTGCGATATTATTGATTCATTAAATTATAATATTATTTTGATAAATCAGCTTTCTGTTTAAATTTGATTGACTTACATAAATCGCTTGTTTTGTAATTTTAACAATATTATGTTGCAAGATACATTGTAGTTTTAAATTAATGATTTCCTGCCATGTCATGCTGGATGGTAGGATATTAAAACAAACTTAAGATGCTAACTTAAAGGTACACTATGTCTGAAGATCCGTGTAGTACCCACATATTCTTAAAAATGGTACATAATTATTAACTTAGGGTGTCGATGAATTAAGCAAAAGACAATTTATTGTAATTGGGAAGATATCGTAGAGAGGGGAGTAATGGATACATAGCCTAACATTATGTACGACAATATGCCTATATTATGTTATTTTTTAAATCTAAAACTAGTATAAAATAATAACATAAAATTTATTTAATACTAGAAATGCTGCAAAATGTATTAGTTTTCTTTTTACTTGCCTTGCTAAAATTTATATCAGAGTCCAGTGGGAGACCACTCACCACTCTACTAAAGTATTTTTCTTTTTTTACACGTGTCCGACATATTCAGTTTGTCGTGTTTTATTTCACTAGTAAGTGTGTAAAAAGTAAAGTTAAACTAATGGCAACATTAAAAATATATGACTATTATATTTTTTACTAAAAAACAAATACACAATGACTGATCAAGATAATATAAAAATAGTCTCACTACGGACAAATAAAATTATTTTTTTATATAAATTATTACAAGACCATTATTTTTATTTTTATTTATGAAAAGCTCCAATCGTTCAGTGTTTTTAAATCTGTTTTGGACACCTGGAGTGATAATAAATGGCCTATGACTGACAAGCAAATAATGCGCTGTATTATCGTGCATAACAAAATTTATCAATAAATGCAGCGGGAATGTTGGTACATGCATCAAAATATATTTAAAAAATTTCACCAATATACAAAAAATCATCAGAATATGCTGCAATTATTTATTTGTTGTTAACGAATTAATTTTTATTATTTTGATTTAAAGGTTAACAATATTCAAGTTAAGCTGTTTTACAAGGTACTATAATTATTATTTAGTATTATTTTTAAAACTGAAACTATCGAAAAATCTTGGACCTATTAATGCTTCCATTTTCAATTATCATTAGTTCTCCCGTGAGACAAACCCAACAATGTCTAAATCATCTCTTGGCTTTAAGAGATGCGCCCATATCTCACTTGCTTGTAGTCATTCAACAGCGCCGTGGGTCCCAGGTTCGAATCCTGGGTCTGGCAAGTACACATATTGTTTTTCAATTTGTGTGTGTCAGGGTATGGACCTAATAGGTTGAGCAAGTGGCTGACATCCATTTCTCGTAAAAAACAAAAATCTGTCAATACAAACCTCCACTCTGTGGAGGCCCATATGATCCTATCAGGATCGGACATGGTCGGAAAAAAAAAAAAATATAATTATATATATTATTACCAAATACTCAGTCTCGAATACCGCATCAGGCATTTAACATTAATATCAAAACACCTCCCCAACTAAAAGGTTGCACAGCCCTACCTCACAAACATTATCTTTCAAAACGACGATGCGAATCTCGGGTATCCACGGTCACAAAGGGAAGTACCTGCCTACAACCAAGGGCATTGACGGTTGCCCACTCCGCGGTGAAAAATACTGTAATTCGTCCGAGTTTTGTTAAGCAACTTCATCCCTTACCCCGCGAGGGGGAAGCATCCCTTGAAAAAATAGTTTTGCGGACAGTTCGAATCTACCCACGACCGAGGTGTCACTAAGATACCGAAGCGGCGTGTCCCCGCGTATCCCCGGTGGCGGGAAAGTGACGCGTGGACTCGCCCGCCTGCCGATTATTACGTCTCGAATCCCGCGCGGTTGTCGATATCTATCAAAGTGCCCGCAAAACTAAAAAAAAAAAAAAGTGCAAACGCGTCCATGTGAAAAAGAATGCAAAGTGGTGTTGTCTATTCGAATGCCGCGTGCCCGCTGGCCGCCGACATGCTTCGCCCAGTCCCTGTCATTTAAATGTTACTTTATCTCAGTCATGCTGAATCCTTGTATTCCTAACCTGTATAACTTAGTGCAAATAAATCCAGTCTGCGCAGGCTGTTAAATCGAAAATATGTGTTATTTATAATTATAATCATATCCCGTAATGACGTCACACATCCCTCAATCGAAGTGATACTCTTGAAGAACCTGCCAGCATACATGTGAGTTCCTCTCCATTCTTCCCGGTATCATTCTGGCGCCCAACGTGGGGCGCCACAATGAGACCGAGAAGAATGGAGGCATGTGTATCCGGGTAGACCCTCCATCCCGCATCGTTTCATGTTGGGAAGAATGTGTGACGTCATAGGGCATAATTACAGATAACACGTATTTTTGACTTATTATCCTGCACAGGACAGCAATTTATTCGGGATAACACATAGAAAAACAATGATAGTTTACAATTGAGGTTACATCAAAGATCTTTAGATTGAGCACGTTATTTTTACGGGCCTATAACCGCGTCACCGCTAATTTATTCGGCGCCGGCATTTTAAAAGTGGGTTCGTTCTTGTCACATTTCACAATATTCACTGGAGAACTTTTATTTTTTTACGACCTTGCGTTCACACGTGATTTATCCCTGGGCTGGGTGGCACTGCATGGGTCGATACCGGTAGGCGGATTCCACATGGGCGGTCGGCGGCAATGGGCGCAAAGCTCGCGGCGGGTTCTGGGGTCACGGTAGGCGGCAAAGGGGCGCAAAGCACGTGGCACGTCTCGGTAGGCGGCGAGGAACTGGATGGTCGGCAGGACGGCCACGAGGGCGTAATATCAGAGGCGCGCAGGAATAAAAATTCCGCACCTCGGCGTCGCTAAGAGATGACACACGCGTGGCCGACAAGATGGCGTCACAGCGCTCTGGGCGATCGTTTTGTCGCTGCGCGGGCGCAGTCCGCAGCCCGCAGCGGTTGAGACGAGAAGGCCTGTCCGGATAGAGTAGGCGCATCTTTCGTCCGCGTGCAGATATCCGGCCTCTCTTTCTAATCGCCATTTTTCGGGCCTGCCACCCGTAGTGTCGATTCTGGGTCACGTATCCATTACTGGCCATCATATTATATTTAAATTGTTCGTAATAATTATTTAATGAAGTTTGCCGAAGTAGTTGTGCTTGTTTTATATAAGGTTCCTGATAGGGGATCGGCGGCGTCCCTTTGCGAGGGAATTGTCTCTGGTAACAATATATATATATATATATATATACAGCCTTGAGGCCTAATGATAGTAGTTAGTAGAATTATTAATTAAAGTAAAATAGTCACAAACAGTTAGGCTTTGAGAAAATTATATAAATATATTGTGACTTCACCGGAAATCAAACCATGAGCCCACGGATGAAAATCCAGCATCTTATGCACTGGATTACGAAGGTTGACTCTCACCATCATAAAATGAATGTAGTTGTTTATTATACCTAGACTTCTTAATAGTCTTAATGTTTATGTCCAAAAATTTTCTCTCATCCTATTACTACTGCTTCTTACTCGCATACGACTCTGAGAACGCTTTTTATAGCTTCCTTTCATAGATGCCCAGTTTCCTTCCATATTTTTTATTCATTAATTTCATTCAAGTGACAAAACTATAATTAAGTTATTTTAAGAAAGTGTATGTTTATTATTAAGTATAATAATTATATAAAATTAAAACTATGTCTTCTGAAATGATAACCACAATGTAAGTAGACTTGTACCTACCCCATGATTGTACGATGGAAGCCTCAAAGGCATAATGCACTTGAAGTGGGGTTGGAGTGTCACGTGGATGACAAGATCATTACATTACGTCACAGAAGGACGAAACGTCATCATTATAATTACTAGTATTACAATGTTATATTAAGTTGTTACCTCTACACCGTAGACCCGTAGAGGCGTAGAAGCTACAAGCGAAATGCTATGGATGTATTATTACTTACTTAATATAATATATCTTGTTAAAATTATAATATTTTAATTTAAAAAGTGATCGATATATTATTGTATCTGGAAATTTGTACGTAAACAGTTCACCGCAGGACACTTATTCGTGCGCCGCAATACGTGAAACATGAGTTTGTGTAACATTTTATCAAATGACGAGTTCTTCGTTGATCATTTCACCGTGGAGTATATTTGTACGTTTGCTACAACATGTGGCGAAAATTATGAGATGTCTTTACTAGGTTAGGTTAGGTTAGGGTAAATCTAATTGGAACAGTACTATTTGCAAACTATGGCCGCATTTTGTAAGATACGTACAAATGTATTCCACGGTGAAATGTTCAACGAAGAACTCGTCATTTGATAAAATGTTATACGAACTCATGTTTCACGTACTGCGCTGCACGGATAAGTGTCCCATGATGAACTGCACACGTACAACTTACATGTAACCAATATATTATAGAATACAAAATATCACTTATGAATCATTGATGTCTAAGTACGAAGATAATTTTATAGGTGTGATAATCATGGCCCCCACATCCTGAAGCGGGCACCCAGGCTATGATCTTTAGTGCCCCACCTTACCTAAGTTAAAGGCAGTGTGGCGCTTTACATTAGAGTTTTTAAAATGGCGTTTGTTTGTAACCTCACATTTTAAAATGTGTATTTCTTTGAAGTAAAATAGTGCTCGCAGGTGACTTTTTTACAATTAGAGTAAATTTGTGATGCGTCTTTATGTAACTTATCTGGTCGATCCTCCATGCCGCCCCCCCTGAGTCCGGGCTACCAGGCTAGAGCCTAGTCAACCCCACTATTGTAGGGGCTATGGTGATAATCCTTTAATTCAACCGGTTCTATAGTAAATGTTCACTAGCTGGTTTTCATAGATTTTTGTACAAAACATATTCTTGGATTACGTTTGGATAATCTCACAGAAAAACTTTTCGATAAGTGATAACTATAATATCATTATAGCCCACCGTTGTTGGTATAACATCCACTTAAAAAGTATTAAGCATGGGTTAAAAGGTTTTCTCCAGAGATGTCCATAATTATTAGTTGGATGAAGAGCTAAATACCATTAAAATATTAATATAACCCACGTCATCTGATGAGATCTTTCTGCTTTGATTGGTAACGAAAAAGATAAATTTAATAACTTCATCAATAATCATCAGAGATGGTCAACCACTGCTGGATTAAGGTCTCCCCTAGCTCTCTTCACTCATCTCGGTCCGTAGTTATTTGCTGCCACGTACATCCACCGAAATTTATTAGCTCGTCTATCCAGCAAGTTTTAGGGCGTTCTTGTGGGTGAGCGAGTCAACAACTTCGTCTATCTTTGATAACAAATGTCAATTGAGTGGTATGTATGAACTAGTATGGAGTGCTGGGAACTGCTATGGAGTACATTTGGGTGTCTGAATAGTTTCTTCAAAGTGATCTCCCATTTTAAGCGTAAACTGTTTAACCAATGTGTGCTACCAACGCTCACGTATGCGTGTGAAACATGGACTCTTAATGTTATTATTAACAAATTACGCGTAGCGCAACGTGTCATGGAAAGGTGCATGTTGGGTATAATGCATAAAGATCACAAAAAAAACCAATGGATAAGGAAGCAGACAAGAATATGCAATGTGATAGAGGTCGCTAAGCAGATGAAATTAATAGTAATGGAACGGAAGTGTCATTCGGCGAGTGAATAACCGCTGCACAATAATACCGTCATACCTAGGGGCGGCAGGTTATATGAAAGTGTGGTGAAGCAGGCAAATATGGTAAAAAAGTATGGTGAGGCAGGCTGGTAATCAATTTGCGGCAAAATTTCCACGTTAACATTATATTATATCAGTACATTATAATGACCAAAGTAAATCCTCCGTGATGCCTTGAATTTTTTTTATCGCGTCGCTATTTCTCGTAAGTTATCGGCTATTGTTAGCTTGCTTCATTCAGTTGTATGAGAAAGCCGATTCCTTGCCCCTCTTTTTATTTAATACCTCTATGCATCATACAGTGGTACCCAAGTTACACTAAAGAACTTAATAGTACATTATAATAAAAATATTGGATTATTACTTTACGTTGAATTCGGTATCACATTTTTATATTTAGTAAAAATTAGTAAGTTATTTTATCTAAAAAGTCTCAAAAAAATTAAAAGTCCGATAAAAAACTCTAACGTGACACAATGTGACTTTTATTAGGTAATTATATGAAATTGTATACTTAGATTGGTTTCGAGACCAGTTGGGAAAAAATGATTCGTACACAGGTATTCCACAAATCTAGGACATCAGACTGACATGAGCGCCACGCAACGGCCGAATTTGCCATTTTCTTCATTATTAGATATTTTGTACTCAGAACTCCGTTTTTTTTTTACCTTCAAACAGTGAAATATTTTGAGCGTATACATTTTATTCATGTATTTAACAATTTAAATGGTGAAAAAAATACGTTAATAAACGTTGTATACGTCCGGACTAGGGAATCCAATCCCGAGCCAAAATTCTGATCCCGGGATTTTGGGATTACAATTTGACGATCCCGGGATTGGCATTCTTTCGATAGTTAATATAAAAATTTTATATACACAAATAGTATTGATAAAATCGGGCAAAAATATTTATTGTTAATGTGTACGTTTAATCTCGGAATTTAATGGAGTAAATAATATTGTAATATAAATAATAATGTGAAAGTAAAACAGTTTTATTTATTTATGAAAGGATAACAAATAAAATACAATTTCAATTAAAAGAAAAAAAACATATTGTGCTGAAAAAACTAAGTAATTAAAACATTATTCTGAATAATATGGCCGAATTAATCTCTAGAATAGTATTTTCTGGTAGTGCGTAATGGTTTACTTTCTATAAAAAAAGACAGCTTAGGTATAAATGGTTGAAACGTCGAACTAAATATTTCTAGATTTATTTATTATTTTTCTTTTTACTGAAGTTGCCTGCATCGTACATAATATTATGTGGAATTTTTAATTTATGTTAAACTATTTACAAATCTAAACGATTTTCATTTATAAAATTTCGTAAAATCAATATTGTGTTTATTGTTTACATAATATAATATTATATGAGATTGCTGCTTCTGATAGTGAAGACATAATGAATGTGTTAGTGAGATTTAAAATAGTAAAGCAAATCATGGTGTATGGCTTTTCTGCTTCGTACATCTAATTAGTCAGCCAAATATAAAACTGCCGTTAAACGTATGAGATCATGGTGGAATTACTGTGTTAAAAGTGAGAAGCATTGATTTTTCCAATCTTTCTAATTTTTATTAATTTATGTGAAACAATAAAATGAATTGGCAACTTACTCATTAATAAACCAACCTTCATTCAAACTCAGTTTATTTCTAATGTAGTTATTTGTTAATAAAAGTATTTCTTCTGTTATATTTTCGTTTTATTTTTATTTTCCATAAAAATTGATAAATAAATCAATCCCGAAAGTTTCGGGATTATGTTTACCAATCCCGGAATGCATATGTATCGAAAATAGTTCGGGATCCCGGGATTGGAATCCCTTATCCCGATGTACTCACATTTTTAATCTCCACAATTATATTATTTAATAATAAATATATTTATAACAGTTATCGGGTTCCAAACCACAGATCACCGGGTCACGTAGTCAGATACCAAAAAGCATTTTATACTAGTTATTTTACTATATAATATGGATGAGACCAAAAAACTAACAAAAACATTTTAAATAACTGAAAATGCATTTTTGATACAAAGTATTAAAATCTTTGCCACATTTATGCAATGAAACGATCTGCCGTATTCTTTCTCAAAAGCTTCACCATAACTAAGTAAATGGATTCAAAATCAGAACACTGAAAATAATGTACTGCGTCATAAAGCTTTTAACCAACGACAAAGTGAAAACATTTGTTTTGGAAAATAATGGTTTTCTCAAAGTAGGTATTAAAATATTAGTTTCCTTGTTTGTATAGCTGGTTTCAAAATTACATTAGTGACTGAGAAAATCCTTTGAGCATATGAGTATATAACTGGATATTTTACTTAATTCTCCTTTAGACTATTGTACCTATCATGTGGAGCACCTTTTGGTGACCACATCCATCACACATGAACTGACGTGCTAGCTCAGAAACTCGAGTAGGTAAATTGTGTAATGCGATAGTTCAACTGTTTCTTTAAGATTTGACTAAGGCATCGACTCTCAACCTCAAGTAGTGAATCTTGGGCTTAGTTAGATGCCGCATTTTATAATCATATATGAGTATGACTATGGATTGCTCAAGCAGCATTTGAATCTCACAGAATAAGGTAGTAATGACCAGAAAAACTAAGTTGGTTAAAAGCACACCCCGAATTGCCTATTGGAACCCCAAGATCTGAAATATCGTGACTTTATATTGTGTAGATATTGTATGCTTGAATGATGTAGCATAGTAATAGTTGACTAAGTAAGTAATTTTACTTTATATTATACTAATTTTCATATATAAGAATATAAGATTACTTTATTGTAAATTTGATAATTTTAGATACTCCAACACGGTTTTTGGATCGAGTGGTTTTTAAACTTACAACTTTCGCATTCCTGGTGATGTCATTTTATCCATTAAGCTAAAAACTCAAGTATCATGTATGCAAACAAAAATAATCGTAACTAACTACTCAATAACTGTATAATGATCCTTTTAATCTTTTTACGCCATCTACTATTAGAAGTCAATCACCAAGGTGATCTTTGTTTTATCTTCTTCTACCTAGAGTAGTTCAGTGGAGCCTCACTAGTACCAATAATGACAGTACTTAAGTCATAAAATATTACGCTGTACTTTTTTCCTTTCACAGTTATATTATTATTACTGACATGGTTTATAACTGGTCTCAAAAAAAATGAAATTTAATAAAATAAATCTGAAATCTAAAAAGATTTGATGTGTCCGATCCTAAGAAGTTCATAATATGGGCATGGATTAAAAGATTTTTCTTTTTATGAGAAATGGATGTTAGCCACTGACTCAACCTATTCGTTCCATATTCCGACTCCAAATACACATTGAAACACATTATGTGCATTTTTCAGACCCAGGACTCGAACCCAGGACCCACGATATTATAAACCAATTTAAAAAATCAATTCAATGTTAAAATTATTATCAAGTGCAAGGATGCCTTAACTATTACAAAAATATAATACAATTTTTCTAGGATTATATAAATATATAAATACATAAATTGAAATTCTAATGGATTTAAGTTTTTCTCTATTCCATTTGAGTCGTTTTTGGCGACCCAGGTTTCACCTTTCGGCATCTTCAGGCACTGTGTACACTACACTCACCAAAAGGCAAATACACACTGACTCAGTGTGTATGTGTGAAAGGCGAAACCCGGTTCGCGAAAGATGACTCAAATGGAATAGTACAAAACTTAAATCCATTAGCGGTCAAT
The DNA here is from genome assembly GCF_057557595.1 of Rhyacophila brunnea. NCBI lineage: Eukaryota > Metazoa > Arthropoda > Insecta > Trichoptera > Rhyacophilidae > Rhyacophila > Rhyacophila brunnea. The sequence goes on along the minus strand of NW_028232806.1, from coordinate 32,861,398 downwards.
AGCATTAATATAATAATATAAATTTAGGATTTTATAAAGGCATAAGTATTGAGTAATAGTTAAACTATGCGCCGCGGCTACCAATAGCAAGAGGTTCCGCATACTGTATAACATAATTTGCAAAAAATAATAATTACTGATAACCCGCTCATACACGATTATAATGATAAATCTCATTTTTGCACCAGTTTGTGACTTCCAATACTTTATCTTACAATATTAAATATTTAAGAGGAAGATTGTATGAGAAAGTTTGTATAAATCGTGACCTTAGGGAAAAGATCGTTGCTAGAGTTACATCCCATGTGGTATTGATAATGCGTCGCTTGGAGACGGTTAACTAAGAAAATGATGTGAATGGTAAACTTTTTCAAGTAGATTCCGTCAAGATGGTCCATGTATGTTATAATTTAATGAAATCGGTAGCGCTTTTCCTAGTGGACTGTAATTTTGTGACGGAATAATTATGATGGTGAATGTGGATGCTGGAGGGACGTTACGTTAAGATGCCAGGTACTGATCTTTTGGCTGTTGAGGCTAGCGCCGTGGTCGGTTCACTCGCGCGGTATTGTTTGCTGGGTTACCCGGTGCGCGGCACTTGACGGTATACTTTTGATGAATGACAAGAGAAGTATTGCTTGGACGACGGTCTCACGATATCAAGCTGACCCAGCCGTGACCCACGAATAACTTTTGAATCATTACACGGTGGTTTAGCTGTAATAGGTCTACACGCATCCTTTGTATTGAGGTAACTTGACTTAACTGGCGTTATTTAATCACGGCCGACAGCTGACTTGTCTTCTTTTGACCATGTCCGATCCTAAAAGGATCAAATGGGCCTCCACAGAGTAGGTAGAGGTTTGTATTGACAGATTTTGTTTTTTACGAGAAATGGATGTCAGCCACTTGCTCAACCTATGAGATCCATCCCTGACACCCACAAATTGGAAAACAATATGTGTACTTGCCAGACCCAGGATTCGAACCTGGAACCCACGGCGTTATAGTCTTACGCTTAAGCTGCGCGGCCACCGTTGCTGCTGAATTGAATCAAATATCTGGGGATTTGAGGTAGGTGGGAAAAAGCGACCATAATTGGCCCAACCAGAAATCTTTGCAATTTTTTCTTTTGAAATTCTTTTTAAAATATCAAAATCATACACCTAGTGGAAGTTCTAGTCAATTTCACATACAATAAAGGCATACCTAATTATCGATGTCATGATTTAAGAAACTACGTGGAGAATAAATTAATAGCAAGCTCACCCATTCTATTAATTTATATTGTAAGTACATCACGAGACAAGAGATTTTATAAACCAGTCCTGTAGTTGTTGCCAATAGAATTCTATTGTGATGAAATTTTTGTCATGTTGAAAAATAAATAAATATCTACGTAGGTTGGTCGTAAATTCTGGTGCTGCATTTGCTGACATACCGAGCGGTCAAAGTAAAACCACATCGTTATCTGAAATAAGCGCTGTTTGTTGGTTTCGGTTAGCTTTACACCAGAGATTTAAAACTATGCGTTCAATGTTTACAACGATTAATTTTTAAATTATGTAAAAAAATACTTTGCATTAATGTTTTTCATGCCAATTTGGTTTTGCAAGCAATATTATGTACGCAATATTGACGTTTTAATAATGAAATCACCTTATCACCTTCCGGACACAGACGTTTCGTATCGTTTTCAAACCTTCAAAATCTTTTGAACAACATAAATAGTCAGTCGATAATACCTATATATAATATCATTCATTAATAATGTTCTTTTTTTTGACTGAGCTGAAAACTACAATACATATTCACAAAAGTTGTGCTGAGAGATAAAATGTATACAATTAATTCTTTACATACAAATACAATAATTATCAATCGTCGTCTTGGTTTATATTTAAAACACAAAAAAACTTAGCTTGACGTACCTAGACAGTTTCTGATTATAAAGCTATTAGATAACCGAACGTCGGTTCCGGTCTAATACCCAAAGGGGTCTTCGTTTGTTGGTGATGATGTAATGTGATGTGATGGTGTAATATAAGCGATATATTTTTCAATGACGTGTAAAATCTTAAGCTTTGTTTGAAGTATGCATAGGGTTGCGAGCTTTTGATTTAGATAGCCTGTCTAAAGCACGCAAGCCTTGTTGAAAACAGTCAACTTCAGTGTGAAGTGTTCGTCATTAGTAGTGGAATCCGTTGGGCACTTTAATACGGACTCGATTCACGAAAGATACCTATAAACTTTATTTGGCGTAATGTTTAAATTTTTTATAATAATGAATTGGAAACAGTTTTTTGTAACTAGGTATATGATATTTATTATTATGTTTATTTTAAGTTAACAGCTTTTTCTGGCGATACATTTTCCTTATCCTATCCGTAGAACGATGTGAAAACAACTCCTAGATGATTTATTATAATAAAATTAAAATATTCTTCTTCTAAGTAAAAAGTTAATATTTTTCAAATATGTAATGAACTACTAACTATGTATAATTTAATAACAACAAGGGCAATTATGTTCAATTACAAGGACTATTTCTTGGTTCTTGGATTTACAAAAATATTATATACAGTATTGTCCGATTGCGTTATAAATACCGAGAGCCAAAGAGTGCAACAATCTGTATCCTTGTGGCACAGTCTCAAGATTTTTTTCACCGTGGCTGATCTTCCTTGATCCTGCATCGGTGAGAGTAGTAGGTATACAAGAAAATTTTCTATACGCTACTGGTTGCACATAGCGTGAAGCGTAAGAAAATGCAATCTACCGAATGAAGTGGCCGCAACCTTTTACCTGAATGTTGAAGCACGATAGAGTGATGTAATACTCACTTATACTATGATGTATTATACAATAATGTCTTTTATAATTTACTGATAACATCGTAGCAATAGCAACTCTTTCCCATGCCTGTGCGTCGAACGTAACTTAATAATATTCGGCTTGCGGCATCGCCATTTTTAATTAGGTACTTCTTTCGCTGTCTCTGTACGATATGGTCAAGTACTTCCATGCATATATTGTGATTCTAAATAAAATACTTAATTTAAACGATGTAAGATGGAACCAAAATAAACTAGATCCATATAACTGGTGACCCCGACACGATCGAAGTTTATCTTATTGGTTGGGTTTATTGATTAATTTAATACACAGTTTATTGATTAATGTAATTAAACAGACTGCTAGCCCGAGTGACATCAAGAAAGCGGTCGCGTTGCGGGATCATTGTTATAACTGAGCCATCGTCAACTACCTAGTGACTCAAAACACATATGTTTGACTTACGTTGCACTAAATCTGTTACGGTTTGAGTGAACGTCGTGTCTATATCATCAGCTATCCTTATTCTGAACTTATCATCATTATTCATCAACCTCATAATATATCATCTATCAAAAGTGTAAAGTCCGTTTACCATACCAGTGCGTGAGTGCGTGAACACCAAACCACCCCCAGCACGCGCCAGCCTTCTCAACATAAAGGTCAGTGTCTGGCATCCTGTGTAACCCCTTCCCTAGGTCCGTAATCCACCAATCTAGCATCACCCTCAAATTATAGTCCACTGCTGAAAGCGCCACCACGTATATATTATTATTTTTTACAGTAGTTTATAAGATAAATATTTCCATAGCGCTATGGAAATATTTATCGCTCTTCCCTACAAAATTGTTCTGGAAAACTCCACTTTCGTACAATAGCGGTCAGAGTTCAGATTCTGTTTCCGGTGATTGTACATAAGAGGTTCGTCTGTCTGTTAGGCGAACGCAAAATATTTTGACTCTTGTTTCCGTCCCATGTAATTAAATGTCGTTAAAACAGGTATGGTATTGCTTCTAGTGGAATATTTGCGCAAACATTGTTAGTCAAACGTACGTGAACGATTATTTGATGTGAACTGTTTGTAAACTTGAACAGATTTGAAATAGGTAATCAATTGCACAGATGGATACTAATTAAAATACTAACTCCATGGTATGCACTATGATAATATTACATATTGACACTTCTATTACTGTAATGTCACTTTTGGTTAACCATCCCATTAAATTCCAAATATTTCAGTTATCTTCATACTCCGGATATTCGTAGAATCATCAATATAACATATAATTAACATGTTATTATTTCCAACATCGATAGCATTATTGAGTAAATACGTAATAGGTATAACTGAATAATATGCGTCAGATTTCATTAAATTTTTGATAATTATATAGATAAAGTAAATCACAATAATAATGATGATAAAACATTATGTATTGGACTTATTTATGTTGACAGAATAGGCATTTTCATTTTACCTACTGTAGTATTGTCAATTTTGTACGGTAGCCCAAAGTGAGATCACCGAAACGGACGGAATATATTAGCATCGTAAAAGGAAGGTTAAGAACTTTGACGTATCCATATATTGTTGATTTATTATATTATTGTATTTTTTTCAATGTAAAGTAAGCTAATACATATTATTTAAATATATTACCCACACATAATCCGTTGTTAATACTAAATAGCTAAATAATTATCAACATACCAACTTTTGGCAGCAACCCCACACACACATATATATATATATATATACATGAATAATATATTAAACATGAATAGGTATCAATTATATACATTTTTTTTGTCTTAAATGATTCTATTGAGATATCATAATTGGTACGTATTATTATAGATGTCAGATCTATTGTTGTTTGGTGTGTAGATACAACATTATATTAATTTATGTTACATACATAATATATTAAGGTTACTTTGTGTGTGTGCTTGATATTATGTTTCTTCAGGACACGGTTGAAATAAGACACAGCGTTGATATGGTTTGTTTTATATTGTGGTAAAACATTTAAGCTTATACACGGCATTAAAGAAAACTGTCACATTGATGTTGATGGTTGATTACATTATGATTTTAATTGTATTGGATATCACACGGAGTTGCGCGTGTATATTTTGACTGTACACTTCAAGGCCAAAAATGCAACTGATGTGTTGACTGCCATTTCCGCTTAGTATTATTGTCTATGTTACACAAATTAACATAGACAATAATACCTCGGTAGTAGAGTTGGGTAAACCTCTACACAGTATGCATATTAGTTTTTTTTAATTCTTCATTAAAACAAGTTTCTATGGGGTGTAAAAATGTATGTTTTAGCTAGCATCTCTGTGTTTCGTGAGATTCTAATTACAAAACATCAATAGTACACAATTTTAATTAAACAAAATATTAGGTATTATATTATATTTAAACTAATAATTATAAAAATAAAAAGATATTTATTGTAAGAAATTGAATCATCCGCCATTTTGGAATTTAGGCGCCGCTGGGAAATTTTTATAAAAGTTTGCTTCAAAGTTATATCATAATATCAATATCGATATTTACGTGTCAGTGCTTAGTCCGGCTAAATCAGGCATAATGCGTATTTCTTTGTCTTTTATTTGCATGTTCTATAATTAATTATATCGGCTGGCTTTGAATTTTCTTTTTAGCATACATATTTATATATTATATACACATAATCCATTAACTCTAAATACCAAAATATTATTGACTTACCAACGTTTGGAAGCAATCCTACGATTTATATATTTGAAATAACAGTAAGATAAAATTATAATATTATTTCTATAAAATGCATGCAGTGTTTTATGTTTTCCAAAAATACATAAAATTACGTAATTCTGCTGATATGCCAAAGGTCTTTTGCAGCATACCATATCAAGGTAATATAATCTATTGTATTTTGAAATTTCCATATTCAAAGATAAAACTGATAGCAGGGAAACCATCGAATGCAGCCTCTGTTTTGTATTGCGTTTTATCTTATCTGAAAATTGTGGAAAACCTTGTCCCATATTCGTACGTGTGGAATGCAATAACATTCATATGTATAACACAAATAATGCAAACTTGACAATTTCTACAAAGAAACAAAATTGCACTCGATTCATTATTGTTTGTGAAATTATATTTAAGTATATATTTTTTATCTAGTGCTTTTTTGTAGGTCATAATACGATAATATAAACCTACGTAGCTTTGCGAAATAATAGAAAAATACAAGCTTTGAGATTAAATATTATCTAGCTTGATGACTTTTTATATTAATTTGACTAATTACTACACATCGCTGCCTCAGTACAAGGGTACACTATTTTTTGACAAAACGGTTGTCATATTTTCTTTCTTTCTACAAAATGATTTTTTCTAGTCTGTATTTGCATGAGATGTTTTCAAATTATCTATATATGTGGGAGCCATCACTGTGGGAGTCTTGGTGTTGTGGATGAAGAGGTCGTCAGAAAAAGAGATGAGAAGTCGAGATTTGGTGGTTGTTCCAATAGATGGAGGAGCGAGTTTTATTTGCAGCGTAAACAGTCGGTACAAGAGTATGTTACAGTAGTTATGTTACAATACTTATGATACGGTTCCGTGGTCCAAATCTCGGTAAGATGAGATGTTGTGCGGAGCGCTATAGAGACTGAGATTCTAAGAGGCCGGGAACTTATATTCGAGTGACATGTCCAATCAATTATGATCCGCTATTTATTGATGTACTGACAATCGAAATAATATCTTGAAAAGAATATTAAATAATTGAGTCAGCGACTATATAGAGTTTGCGTCATCGGATATAGCTGACTATGTGAACAAATGGATATTGCGGAAATAATAATTGCAGTAAGCTATTTACTGAGTTTGCCATAATTGGAAACTACGGGAAATGGGTATTTAATATCGCCGATCAATATGCTGACACTGATTGAGTTAGTATAACCATATACATACATTTTCCTCAAAATCAAGGCTTTCAAATTAAAATGAGAGATTCTGCAAAAGGTTCAAACGCCGTTGTCTTGGAGAAAGGTGTTTTGAGCTGTTTTTCTATTAAAAAGTGGTATTGGCATTGTTCGACAGAATATTGGAATTTTGCAATGATATCTATCCATCAAATCTAAATGAAAACCCCTTCGCGAAATGATTTTCCCGCAGGGTGTAATTCAATTTAGTTTTTTTTTATATTTACCGCCATCAGAGAGACACGTTTCACACTTCAGTTTAGTTCAAACGTAGTAGTAGCACTTTACTTGAACGGTTGAACATTGCTATAATATTGCAGACATATTTTATAAGCGTTGGGGTTATTTAATTTACCGAAATAATTTTCATGAAAATTTTCCACTATTCCAAAAGGGTAGTAAAACAAAGAGAGTTAATTGAAAAAAACTTTTCCTTTCTTTATATAAAAAAAACTTAAAGATTACCTACATAACTAAAGTAGGAAAACTTTTCTTTTGAAATGTTATAAATTTATTTATTTTATGGTAATTACTGAACATTATAAATTATTAAGATTTCTGTGTAAAGTGTAAACATTTATGAATTGAAAACGTAGAGACAGATTCCTGATCATACTTAACTGCCTCTAAATCAGCGATTTCTAAACTGGGAAGCGCGGAGTGTTGCAAAGGGAGGCGCGAAAAATTTTACACAAATGTAGCTACAGGTTTTCAGTTTGCAAATGCATATTTTATAAAGAGCCTGGGGCCCGGGCATAACAGACATCACAAATTTAATCCAATAGTTTAAAAAAAGTCGCCTGCGGCGCTACTTTGTTTCAAGACTATTAAGTATTTTAAATCTGTAGTTGTACATTGCAATTTGATGATTGCTATTGGTACCTACTTCAATGATAACTTCCGTTTATAATTTAGGAAACACTACTTTAGAGCGCCACACTGCCCTTAACCTCAGTGATAGGTAGGTGGGCGCCCGCCAAAGATTTTGGCTTGGGAGCCCGCTTCATGATGTGGGGTCCATGATAGAATCCATTTGTCAATGAACGATGATGAATTTGGATCGACTACTATTGAAAAAGAAAAAGAAAATAAAAACCCTAGTTCAATTTTGATTGAATCGAAGTGAAGAAAAAACAGTGTCTGTATTATTTAAAGAAATAAAGGGGGGGGGAGGCGCCAATATTAGATTTTTTTTAAAGGGAGGCGTAGTAACATAAAGTTTGGAAACCACTGCTCCACCACTGCTACTGGGCAGCTGGAATTCGCCATTAAATAGCGACAACACTAATTAGTAGTAGAATTGAGAAATGCAAGTAAAAGCTGTCAGAATACAGGTGAAGACAGTGTTGTATTTTATGCATTTCGAAATTCAGATAGATTTACAAGTGAAAATAAAATTGTATTAGGTTTAGTATAATACAAAGTTATTTAATTGAAATCTTTTATTTTATTACTAATAATTATTATTATCTCTTTTTTATGTTTTTTCATTTACGAAACCAAGAATTGATATCTTATTTAAATTATTTATCTAGAAAAAAATGTGTTTATATCGAAAATTTAGTATGGTCACAATTATTACATGTTTTTATATTAGTGTACTATTCTTCTTATTTTGTCTCTTCTTATTATTCGTGGCTGATGTATTTAATAATATGATTATAAATTACATACAATATAACATAATATACTATATTATTTATGTGTATTTAGCATTTATATTTATGTGTGTATATGATATATTATGTGGATATGTAGGTATGTGTATTTATGTATGAGAATGTCTAATATACATTTTTTTAAATGTAGGTACTTAACATATAATCAGTATATGTGTTTCTATTATAAAATTTAACGCCTGAAATTTTGGTATAGCGATTCAGTTTACCGATTATGGATTATTAAGACCCATTGTTATTTATTATTAGTTGGTACTTATATTATTGACATTTCTCATTAGTTAACTCCATTAAATTCCCAATACGTTACCCATTGCCATTGCTTTCCAGTAATGACAATTAATATACCTATTGATTGTATTATTATTGATTAGGTATCTGATTATCTATTAGGTAGGGTTTTTACAAACACTTATTTATTTACAACAACTATTTATCAGTTGTTTGTTATATATTTTTTTATACTTGATTCTAGACTTAATATGACTGTATTTACCTACTTTATTGTATTTTATTTTATTATATACGTTAGAATGAACTATATCAGTGTGCATTTACCATTGGTGAGTGCGCACAGTGCCTGATGATGTCGAAAAGCGAAACCTGGGGCACAAAATACGTCTCAAATAGAATAGTACAAGGCTTAAATCCATTAGAATTAAAATTAGTATAGTAAAGTACCTATTATTAATATAATAATAATAATATGTCATGTATGTAGAGTCTAGTTTTTGTACCCACTCTTTAAAGTGTAAACCTGCTTTTCATAAAAATGGTGGCGCAAAATATATTCACCGCTGCAACTTTAAAAGTATTGAAAGCTCCTAAATGCTGAACGAAATGCAATAAAATCGTCGCTAAACTAAATAGTGGTTTCTAGGAGAGAGCTTTTAGGGCTTTCAAGCTCTATCGCAGTGACGCATCTAGGCTTTGAGTGAAATTTATAGTTAATATAACAGGTGATTTATTTATAAATTATATGTAGTTTAAATGAAAATGATAGTGGTCTCATATAATGAGGATTGTAGATTACGTAATGATTTGTGACATGAATATAAATGATGAAAAGAACCATTGAACTGAGATCACTGTACAGGTTATAATTTATTTGATTTATTTTATATTTAAAAGTGGGGCGACTTCGATGAAGAGGCGCAATGATATGATATCTCAAGATTACATGACACCCAACTGCCCAATAGAGTTTTGGTAAATATCGGCGTCATTGATTTGGATACACTATCTGGATGCTATAGCGTATAGCATCTGACTATCGGCAACCTAATAATAATTATTGTTATCTTGCTATATTGGAAAGGTTTAATATAATAAACGTTATACTTTGAAGCAAGTATTTCCTAAAGTGATCTAGTATGATACGCCTAATGAAGAATATGAATATTTACTAGAATATAAGTATAATATAAAGACGAAATAATATTGTCGAGTTTTTAAGAATTTGCATAGCTTAATATTCGTTCTAAAAACATATATAAGTGCATATCAAGTGAATTTTGTACACTTTTCTGGAGTTTAGTTGTTGAAAGGACGTGACCATTGTGATTGGGGATGACCAGGAGGTGTAGATGGAGAGTCGTCAGGAGGAGAGATGAGTAGTCCAGATTTGGTGGTTGCTCCGATGGATGAAGGAGCGAGTTTTATTTGCAGCGTAAACAGTTAGTACAGGAGTATGTTACAAGAGCGTTATGTTACAATACTTATGATACTGTTCCGAGGTCCGAGCTCGGTGGAATAGAATGCTGTGCGGAGCGACTGACACTAAGCTTACTGATCGGACGGAAATTATGATTGATACTGATAGGTATTTAGACTGACTAACTCATCAAATATGACCTGCTAATTATATGCATGAATATTCGGTAAATTGCGAGTCATTGTTGATGAAGTTTGCATTTGAGAAATCTGCTGACTTCTGCATTATTGAACTTCGAACGTTTCGATCCCATAGAATAATGTCGCGCGTGTAGAATATGCTGACTGTAGATGCGACGATTTTGCGATAGTTTAAATGACTTGCTAATTCTTACGGTGTCAAAATAATACTGACAAGGCCCGAAGTCATTGACCACTACACACTTTTTATACACAAGTGAATTTTGTGACATTTCCGCTTTGTCCCTAATATGCAACTTTTTTGCGGTGTTAAACAACTAGTAATTTTTGTATTTCTCTTATATTAATGACGCCTGTACACGTGCATGGAATTACTGTCGGCAATTGTGCTTATTTTAAACTTTCATGACAATCACTGTTTACACGTAAAAGTTCTGACTGTCTCTCCAATCTCATTCTTCAAGACTAAGCGAGACGCGAGGTTGTCATTTTATATTACTATCTGACAGGTCGTATTGAAAATCTGAGCTCAAAATGAGTAGTTCGTTTTTTTACCGGCATGCTCTCCCCTACCGTTCTACTGCGCATTCGCAGATCGAAAATAATTTTACTTGCGCGCAATAAATTATCACAATTTGGAATCTTCCAATCTTGTTTGATTTATGCACGCAATCTTGCCAACACTGCAGGATAACACATGCTGCTCCATACATTTTCTTACTGTGCACAGCACATCCATGCACGTGTAAACGGGGTATAAGTTTTCATGTTTCACACGCAAATGTGAGCATTGGTAGCGCACATCGGTTGAACACTTCGCGCTTAAAACACAGTGTGAGGTCATTTTTGAAGATACTGCACTCGATATACATTTTTTACTATCCACAAAGGATTTTAGTATAATGTGTAATAATTCTAGTCGTTTTGGTACCATAATATCATTTTAATAATATAGTATACCTACATACAATTTTATTCTTATGTGAAAAAATACGTTGAAAAATTTTCACTATGCATAATATAATATATTCCTATAAGCTTATTTTAGAACGCGTCCAGAAGAAATTTATTCGATGTCTTTATCTTAAGACATTTTACTATTTTCCTTTCAATAATTCATCCAATGATTATTTTCCGACTGCCTTTATATAAGGCATGCTTACTTTTCACTCTCTTGAATCTCGTCGGTCTCATTTTCTCATGAGACACATTAGCTTGTTAGCGCGAGGGATGGTTTCCAATCCTGGTGTCCTTATAAATTTGAATTTACATGTGCCTGCCAATTACCTACGTGGTCGCAGCCATGATTTATTCTGGATCGGAACCGTTTCTTCGTGTCAAGCCTATCAGGCACGATTAGCGAGGGGTGCAATATTATTAAATGCGCTCCCTAAAGACATAGACATTTTCAGTGATGTACTTTGCATTTTGTTTTTGAAACTTTATTTTTCTGTATTAAATTGTACTAGGTACTACTAAGTATGTTTTGATTTAATTTGTTTTTCTGTTATTATTATATTCTATATTGTAATATTTGTTGTAATGTAAAGCTCATGTTGTGTACGTCTTGAATTTAGATTTGTTATGTCCACAATGTTTTGTATTCTTAAATAAATAAATATAATATAATATATATAATTCATGAGTGGTATATATTTTTAATTTGGTCAAGTCTGGCCTCCATCCCACTCTGTACTCTACAACGCAATATGAATAACAACACGACTCGCGAAGTAATCTCATTTTGCTAGGCTGTCTGGGGACCTTTAAACTCATTTGTGTCTCAAGGCTAGATAAAGTTACAAAAAGTCGCTGATATTATGTTTTATTTATTTTGGATCTATTTTCGAGAAAGCTTAGCGTCACGCAGAAAGTATTTATTTCAAGTATGTTATAAGTAAACATGACGTGTTACGGAGACATTTTATATGTCATGCTACATGAATACTCAGTAAGGGCTGTTTCAGACGGGACACCGGTGTCGCGCTCGTATATAATAAGTAGGCCTTTGTATTCGAATAAAGGGGCCGTTGTATTATGTTTGTGAACGCCACAAAGCTTATAAGTCAACGCGTGTCCGGTACAATTTTCCGTCAGCCGCTACATTCTCAAGCCGCCGATACACTTTTTATTACCGCAGCTTTAATTTATAATGCGAAAATATGGGTTGAATCATTAGCTCTGGGGCGTTCATAAACATAATACAAAGGCTCTTTTATTCGAACACAAATACCTCCTATATTATATCGTCTATGTTCTGGCAGAACACACTAACTGGAGAATACTAGTTTTGAGTCATTTGACTTTGAAGTTGTTAAAATGTTTGAAATGGTTTATCATATTGTGAGTTTATTAAGTAATCGTTAAAAGGATGACTTTAAAATAAAGACTGTTTATTTATTAAGAAGTTTTCCAGACGGTAAAGTTTGAAATAAGGAATATTTTGGTATAACTAACTCAATATGTCATTTTTTCGAATTAGTGTCTTCTGCCAGAACAGTGACGATATACGAGCGCGCCACCGGTGACCCATCTGAAACAGCTCTAAATGCACGGTGTGGCTTCTTGATAAAAAAATATTGGTTTTAACTCAAGTTAGGAGCATAGATCGATTGAAAGCGATATTGTATACAGCAATGGCGCACCCAGGGGGGGGCCAAGGGGCCTTGCCCCCCCCCAAAAACATTGAAACTAAAAGCCAATAGATTAGACAAATAAAAACACGGCAAAAAAATGATTTGAAATTCTCCAGCACCCTCTAGAAAAATTTCTTAGATTTTAATTTCTAACACAAAAATTTCGAAACACTAATGTCAGGTTTTTTTAGAAACCCAATTCCTAATGGAACTGTCAAAAAATTCTCGGTGTCCACCCGAATTCCGGAGTGGTGTAGGTCATGGCTGGGGAGGGCTGACAGGGCTCTAGCCTGGGGGCCCGGGCTGTGGAGGGCCCCGCGTGTCGGGTTGACCAGATAAGTGAGATAAACACACCTCATAAATTAGCTTTAATAGTAAAAAAGTCGCCTGCGGCGCTATTATACTTCATGGCCATGAACATTTTCAATAATTGTGCAATATATTTTTTGATTATTATGTGTCGATACTCGACAGCTCCATTATTAAAGTGGATGTATTGAAAATCGCCAATAATTCACAGTAAAAGTACCCTTAATTTGAACTAAAACACAATTTGAAAAACGTTAATGTAGTATTTCACACTGCCTTTAATCTAAGTGGTAGGTAGGGGGCCCGCCAAATATCCTAGCTTGAGGGCCCGTTTCAGGATGTGGGGACCATGGTGTAGGTACACCGAGTGCAATAGAGAAAATGGCGATAAACGAGAAATTAGGCTGTGAAGAATAAAAAGAGCCTATGGGACTAATTTTCATTCTCCTCCTTGGGCCCCCCCCAATATTAAAACCTGGGTGCGCCACTGGTATACAGAGTAGTGTGACAAATTGATCGATTAGAAAGATTTATTAAATATAAATTAATTATAAATTAAAAAAAAGCATGATGGATTCTATCTAATGTGTTTTGTATTTACCGTACTCAGAATAGGATTTGATTTTTACGTAAACTATTTCGTAGCATTTTTATGTGGAAACGATAAAATTCATCTGTTTATTCAAATATTTTGATTATTACTCATTCATAATTAATTACAAGATAAAAAGAACTTTTTATATACCACGTTTTTAAATTTTCTGTTGAATCATATAAACTTGACAATTATATGTATTAATAATTTAGGACAAATAAGGCAATTCTAAACAAATCATATTTTTGCTATTTTGCAACAAACAAACAAATATAGAATACTGAAATGTCATTTTAATTTCCATAGTAATGCACGTATATATTAATAATTTAGTTGCTAGAACCACCCCCTTAGCAACCAATAATAGTGGATTGGATTACGGATTTCTTCCTAAATAACTTTTCATACAAAATAGAATTAACTAAAAATGAATTCAATTCTACTTAAAAATGGCTAAAAGTATTAAAAGATTGCATTGGCACCGTGTTCTGATATATTCTAAAAGTTTCAAATGTCTAGCTAGTCGGGAAGCTAGTTAAAAATCGATTGCAAGGTTTGTACTGGATAAACAACCACCGGACAAACAAGAATCTCTCTTCTCGGTCATGCACTCATGGCTGAGGATCGTGACCACGTTTAAATTTCGCCATCCTTTGAGCGACCAAGACTTTCCATCCTTCTCGATCTTCTGCTTCTCTCAGGGCCCCCAGTCAGCTCTTTCACTTGGTCGTTCCATCGCGCAGACGCTCTTTCTCTGCTTCGCCTTCCCTAACAAAAATACGAGCTAAGAAAAACGTTGTAATAAAATACAAAAGCCGACTGCAAAAAAGTGAACGCAATTTTATTTAGAAAGCACTCCAGAGAGTATTGTCAAAATTACTTGTTAATTTTGTCGCAATTAGATAGGACGCACAAAGCTTAGTTGTTAGAGGTTTGCATCCCACTGAGCGTCGAATTTTTCATAATATTATTTCTATGACTTGTTTTTAAATTATGTTGGTATGTTCAATAAAAATATTATTTGTCTTATAACACTGATATGACACGAGAGAAATGAAATCTGAACATTAAAAATAATCATTACATTATGGAATGTCTCATAGAGTCAATTACCTTTTAATCATTAAGGTTCATTCGGCACGTCGTATTTTTCAGTCAATTCTGCAAATTATAAGTACTGTTCATTAATGACACCACGTTTTTTCAATCATAATTATTCTCTGAGTATTATTTTTTGCCTGAAACACTTTTGTATGAATATGACAATAGTTATGGCTGAACTATGTTATACGAACGTCAAAAAGAAGTCAAGAAGAAGAAGATTCTACTCAAGATCACATAAAAATATAAGCCGAAATGTTACCGCTCGGCTACTGTGAGCGTATTTAAAAGTGAACAAATAATCAGGTGGCAGCGTCACCTGTCAATATTCTTTTCGGTGCGTTCGAAGATACTAAGTATCCACTTATAATAATAATTTACGTAATATATTTTCTCTCATCTTACCCTTTTTAATACGTCTTATCCCTATCTCTCTTTTTCTTATATGTTTACATATATATTCTGTATTACCATACCACAATATTAAAATACTCTTTCACAGGCGGCTCTCGTGGCGCAGTGCGTAAAACGCTGGCCTTCTATCCGCGAGCTTCGGATTCGACTCCTGGTGAGGAAACAATATATTTATGGAATTTTCTCAAAGCCTGGGTGTTTGTGATTGTTTAAATTACTTACATCCACCTTGTACGAGAAGGCAAGGGCATGGTTAATAAAAAAATACTCTTTCGCTTTCTTACTTATATTTACGTATGTTTTCATCACGAAAACAAATGGCGTTAGTTGTATTAGATCAATAACGCCCTGCATGTATTATAATCGTGCCATTTTGAAACTGATGTAAAGTGTTAAGCCAAAACAACATTTTTTTACTATATTTATAAAGTTCACATATCGTTAATATTATTTATATACTGTGCTAATTAACTAATTTTAAAATTATCATAAATTATCACCAAGTGATCGCCAAACATCTATAAAATACACACTATTTTATTATATGTTTTAAATTTACCAAATTATGATCTTGATGTGGTATTACAATTAATACCCTTCAATCGTTACCTTTTCTCCTCAAAAGCTCGTTGTGGTCTGCCAACTTTTAGATCTTGGCACTTAATATATTTGAAAGTGCATCCAGACATGGGCTATTAGTATGCAGAATAAGCGATCCACGCTGTGTCACTCACTGTGTAGTGAACCGACCTGAGTAAAATAACATTACTTCTTACAATATCAGAAGTTCATGATAGTGTATTATTATATAGTGATATAAAACACTGAAAGTTGTACAATAATAATTGTTAAAAGCTCAAGTACAAAGTTAAAGTTTGTAGGAGAGAATAGATGACACATGTCAGTGGCTCTAGCCAGCATTTTTAAAAAATATACTTTTAATTTAATTTAATTCAATTTATTTATTTTTAACATATTGTGGACATTACAAATTATAAGTTGAAGACGTTTACAACATGACATTTAGAAACAAAGAAATATAAAACAGTGTTGCATAAAAAAAGAGATAGATCAGTATAGAGATAGATAGTAAGTTATTAAACAGTAGAAATGTGTAAATATAAAAAAAAATATTAATTTGTACAAGGAAGTACACCGGATGAGTTAAGCAGGCCGTATTTTAAGAATTTATAAAATAACGTGCACCTATAATACACATCCTCACGTAGGTGGAATATATCAACACCCGAAGCAATTTCGTTGAATATAGTTATCGCCCTCCCAATTGGCATTACCAGTGACAGGTTAGTTCTGCACCTTGGGAGAATAAACAACTGATGCTCTCTATTTCTAAGATAGTTATCAAGGACACACATATCAACACTGCCCAGAATGGCAGAGTTCTCATTTATGCCTTGTATAAGTCGAAAAGAATACGTAGCTAAATAAATATGTCTTCTAAATTGCAGACTGCAGTATATAAGCATGCCTAAGAGAAAGTCAGTTGGATAAAGCCACGAATAGTATCCATACAACCTCAAGAAAGGAGTCTCAAGAATTTCTTCTGAATCCTCTCCACGATAAGGCCATACTTAAACTAAACTTTGTAAATTCATGCGTTATATATTTAATTTAATTGTTATTTAACAGAATGCAGTAAAATATACTAACGCCCTAGAAAGGCAGTATGGGATTGAAAAGTAAAGATAAACCTTAATAATATATTTCGTAAACTAGTGCAGATTATTGCATATACGATTGACATGTACATAATTGCCAGATAGAGATTTGGGTTTCTAAAAGCTTTCACTACTCTGGAGAAATCTGCAAAAATATCGGATCGATAATCAATGAGACGTAAACAAAATATATGCCTATTCTGATCAACAAGTATGTCATAATTCCTCCTACCTCCGAATCAACGACTAAATTATTATAGTTTTGTTTACCTTCGTTCCCAGGTAACTAAGAAGAATGTCATAAGCAAGGAAATCAAATGGAGAATCATATAAACGAATGGGTGCTATTTTACTACAACACATCTCAAATCCTCTCCCATCGTATAAATATTCAGATGTACAAGACATTTATATAGGATCTCCACAGCCTACACCCACCCTTTTCTACTGCATACATGGTGCATGATCAAGAGGAGTTTTAGAAATAATAAGAAAGCTGTACTGCCCTCATAAGGAAAAGGCAGCTTTTCGACAAAAATCACAAATTGAATTAATATACAGATAATGCTCTACGTGAAATTCTGAACCATTTGAAATAAAGCCAAAAGCAGTAGAAAATTTATTTCAAAATAAAAATCGACATACTATTTTTTATTTTTTCGCAAAAACGGCAGTTATTCTAAGCAAGAAAATAGGATAAAGAGATTCATAAGCAAAACAAAGCATCGATTGAAAATATACTGGTTCTTACCATAAATCAACAGCAGCCCACATGCTCAGCGTAGGTCAAAATGGAGCTTTTATGGTATTTTCAGAGTATAACCCTGGACATTCCTTAAACGTTGTAGATAACACCACTGCACATGGATGTACTGAAATATGAGTACCTATATTCTAAAACATTAGATCGAGAAATTTTTCATTGTAACTTTGAAAATTATACTGTATTGGTAATAAAACAAGTTAAACATTAACAAAAAGTTCATTTTTTGAAATAATGTTGTATAAGGACTCTAAGTTTGGAGAAGTAGGAACCTTCACCAATACCAATGGCGAAGGATGGAGGTAGGCTATTAAGATCCGCCTTAAATAGTACACACTAAACATTGTCACTCATACGTATTTGTTTTCATTGAAATATGACTACAATTTTGCAGATGGTGTTGGTTAGTTTTTAAAATTCAATTAAGCCCTGCGAAAACAGAGCCATAATAGATATTTATTGTCAAAAAATACTAGTCTATCTTAAAATAATTAAAAAAATAGCATAAGCTATTAATCATACATAACTTTGGATATTTTATTGATAGAATAGTAATTTTTATCCATTATACTTTGATTAGGCAGGGCTTAATGAATTTAAAAAAATGAACCAACAATATATTATGTAATAATATATTATTGTATTCTTAATCCAACGAAAATAAATAAGTATGAATGAAAAAGTGTGCACAATTTTGTCGAATTCCCCAAAATATACCAAAACTATTATGGTTTTGCTTAGGCAGGGTTTAATTGATTTTTAAAAACAAACCAATACCGTCTGTCTTATTTCAAGAATAACAAATACGTATGACTAACGAAATTTAATGTGCACTGTGTATGGCGTATCTTAACAGCCTACCTCCACCCTTAGGTACTGTAATATAGTTACTATATAACCTTCCACTGTGCCTAAAGTGCAAAGTGTTCAACCAGTGTGTGCTTCCCGTGATCACATATGCGTGTGAAACATGGACCCTAAGTAAAAGAGAGATCCAGAGTAGCACAACGTGGTATGGAGAGGTGCATGCTGGGCATAACGCGAAACGAGTAGATAAGGAAGCAGACAAGGGTTTGCTATGTAATAGAGTTTATTAAAAGCCTTGACACATAGCTCGAAGAAGAGACAATCGTTGGACAAATCTAGTCATCCAGTGGTATCCAAGAAGTACAAAACGTCCGCAAGGTAGACCTAGAGGCCACTGGATCGATGAAATGACAAAGTTCTGCAGAAGTACGTGGCAACGCAATGCACATGACGAAGAGAAGTGGAAGCAGCTTGAAGAGGACTTCATCCAGCAGTGGATAGATTCAGGCTGATGATGATTATGATGATATTACTATAATTTATTATTACTAGATACTCACCAAATTATATAATATGCACGTATCATAAAATGAATACGTGTATTAAATAAGGCTCTAAGTACCAAAAAGTAGTATTGCCTGTAGTTACAAAATACCAAGTCATTGCAGTAAAATTTCATGAAGCAGACCTTTTGAAAAATGTAGTTTTACAGTGTGAAGCAATTACGGCAGCTTCTATAATTTTATGTATTAAGAACTCGCAAGTGTCAACACACCATCGTCAGCTATTTTATATTGAATGCCGTTGACCACTGCAGTGCTACTTACACCATTATAAATAATACACGCCAACGGACTTACAACGTCGACAGGTTTAATTATTTTGCTGTATTTTTTTGATTTGCTTGAGGCACTTAGACTATAGTTGAAGTTATTGGCGTTGGTATGTAGAACATTTTTCTATAAAAATGTCAGTTTTTATTATTTTGGTACTTAGTGTCTTAATTAATTCACGTATTCAAATGATTATTATTAATTACTATAATTCTTGCAGTGTTCGATACAAGTCACGGCAACACTATGATTATATTGTTTTATGTTTCCACTTTAAAATATAGTTTTGCGCAGCCAACCTGTACAGAGTTTGGGCTTACATATTTGGAAAATTATAAATTATAATATGTATAATAGTAACAAACCTGCGACGAGGTTAAATAAGTTAGTGAATCCATCGCAGTAAAGTATCTTTTGTACAGAATTGTATAATAGGGAACTGCGCCATTTTCCTGTACACATCTGCCTGTTCAAGAGAAATATAAGTAACGTATAAAACTTTGAAAATCTCATTAAAAGTTGGTACGTGGCTGACTTTCGGAGCCACTTTGGAGATAGCTTCTCCCATGTCCATTGAATAAATAACGTGATTTTAATTGAATAGGTAATTTAGATGTTTTAAAATAACGACCACGTCATGAGTAGGGATTGCAATACCGGTATTTAAAAACCGGTATTCCAGTATTTATCAATACCAAAATACCGGTTTTAAAAATCAAAAAATACCGGAATTCTCGGTATTAAGAAAGCACACTCGTTTATGTTTTGAAAATGAATTATAAGCTATGTGCTGCTAAAATGCAAATATATTGAGTGACTCCAACAGAGGTGGAAAAATAAAGCAAATTTCATCAAATATATTATTTAAATAAGTAATGGTTGCGATGAATTATCACAATATTATTTCTAAATAGAAAACATCCGTGACGAAAATGTTCAATTATTCTATAATAATAATTATTGATGACTGTACAAGCGTTGAATTTAAGAAGCTTTTCCTGCAGCCGGACTTATTTGCACTTTTATTATTTGAACTTTTGAGGGTTTTAGTGAAAATGATTATCAATGTATTCAAATTATTTGTATATAAAATTGTAATAAAATATTTATTGATAAGTATCTACTTCTGTTTTTTTAAATGTTTAAAGAAATGCCTGTTTTATTACCGGTATTGAATAATAAATACCGACAAACCGGTGTTGTCATTTTCATTCGGAATTGTAATCTCTAGTCATGGGTATGGAATCTAATCCCGAGCCAAAAGTCTGATCCCGGGATTTCGGGATTACAATTTGACAATCCCGGGATTGGAATTTTTTACATTGTTAATATAACATTTTTATATTTACAAAAATAACATTGATAAAACTGGTCAAAAATAAATCTAGTATAATTTATACTATTTAAGACATTTATTGTTAATATTGTATTTATCTACGTTCAATCTTGGAAATACATAAGTTTAATTGAGTAAATAATTTAGTAATATAAATAATAATGTGAATTTAATATGAGATTGCTGTTTCTGATAGTAAATACTTAATGAATGGGTTAGCGATATTTAAAATAGTAAAGCATATTATAATCATGGTGTACTTATGGCCTTTCCGCTTCATAAATCTAATTAGTCAGCCAAATATGAAACTGCCGTAAAACGTATGAGATCATGGTGAAATTACTTTGTTAAAAGTGCGAAGCATTGTTTTTTCCAATCTTTCTCATTTTTATTAATTTATGTGAAAATATAAAATGAATCTGCAACTTACACATGGGTATAAATCAAACTTCATTCAAACTCAGTTTATTTCTAATGTAGTTATTTGTTATTATTGTAATACTATGTATTTTTTCTGTTATATTTTCGTTTTTATTTTATTTTCCATAAAAATTGATAAAAAAATCAATCCCGAAAGTTTCGGGATTATGTTTATCAATCCCGGGATTCATAGGTATCGAAAATAGCTCGGGATCCCGGGATTGGAATCCCTAGTCATGGGTATATGCTTCACTGAGAATTTCTACGGGACATCAAAGAAAAATAAAATTATATTTTCTTTTATCATTACAGTTAAAAATATCAGTTAACGTTTGAGGACATGATATAGCTAAATATTTAATCATATTTATACAGAAAATTTGCAGGGAATATTGTAGAAAATATTAAAAGGTGTTTGAAATTACTTGCGCATTTTAAATAATATTTTTAATTGTTTATTTTGTAATCTGCGAATCATGCGTATTATATTTCTCTGTATCATAGTTTACCGTGAGCTATCGTACCGGAAAGAAATGGCTGTATGACATTGAGATAAACAAAATAACGCATTCTTAGCGGATTAGCGGATTATATTCGATTAAATTATAACATTATTTTCATATTTTATTATTAATAATTAGTAATAATTAATATCTTATAATAACGCTGTCGTTATTACTTACTTACGTACAAATACCTACATACTTTCGAATCAATATGAACATAATATGAGGGTTGTCCAAGAATTAAAGACCTTTATTATTTAAAACATCATTCAATCACAATAAAAATGATTTTTGATGTGTATATATAAATATATTTAGGAAAATACATAATTGAAACTCATCGCCCAGTTTTATGTCGTCAGTGAGCAATTGAAGTTTCATCGAATCGGTGTGTCGTTGTCATTAGCGTGCACCTACTTATTCATCAGTAGTATTATCCCATTCTCTTCTTATTTCCCGTAAGTATACCTGATAAGTGTGCTCTTTTTATTTGATCTCCATAGCTTTTTTCTTTCCAAAAGTTACCGTTCGCCACTGGATTGTAGTCACTTAGTTATTGATATTATATTAATTATTGCTCTTCCAAATTATTTGCAGTTTTGACATAACATGTTTTATTATGGCTATTGTCCATTCGGTTTAACTACACTAGTATTAAAGGCCCACATGCTCAGCGTAGGTCAAATTGGAGCTTTTATGGTATTTTCAAAGCATAACCCTGGACATTCCTTAAACGTTGTAGATAATCTATTTAAAGCCTTATTATCCTTTATATTTATTTTAGGGAGTAAGATCATGGTAACGCGCGTGTTTGAACATATACCGTTTAAAAAAAAATCGGTTACGTACATATTCAAACACGCGCGTTAACATGATCTTACTCCTTACTTCGTGTATCGTTTGTCAATTTATGAAATTTAGGAAATTCCAATAGAAATGGCGTATTTTAAAAAAATACTACCTTATTCTTAGGTCGATAATTATTATAAAGCAAACTTTATTGGTAGAATGTTGATTACATTTGAATGGTAAAAGTTATAGCTTATAAAAAGTATCTTTAGAATTAGCTTCAAATGTGTTAATCGTGCCCATTTTTGAATAATAAAATGCCTAATTCTTGTCAAATTTGGGATCACAAAGATTATAAAATATAATTTTTTATCGTAAATATGTCACTATAAAAATATGTTAACATTAATTTTACTAATGGTTTTGTTAATGCGTTTAAAAATTATTTAATCTCACAAATCTTAACACCACTGCACATGGACGTACTGAAATATGATTATATTCTAAAACATTAAATCGAGAGGTTTAAAAGAATACTATTTTATCTAATAAAAATACTCTATACAGTCATCAAATGTTTAAAATAAATATAAAAGATAATAAGGCTTCAAAATTATATAAATAAATTATCTACATCGTTTAAGGAATGTCCAGGGTTATGCTCTGAAATTACCATAAAAGCTCCATTTTGACATACACTGAGCATGTGGGCCGTTAAATGCAAGATTTTTCGAAACACACTCTGTATTTAGTTTGAATTAAATATTTTATTTTGTTTTGCTCTAACGGCGAAAATAAAAATTTAAATTGTAAGCGAATACATATTTCGTAAGAGATTTTTTATCCACCATTATTATTGGCAATGGTAGGTATCAATAATTCAAACATAAATATTGCCACGTGCAAGTTAAATATTTATTCGGAAAATTGAAATCTGGTACGATGTTCTATATTTCTGGTCAACATTTTAAATGTAAAGCGTTGAATAAATCTTATTTCCAATAATAAATATTAAGTTGTTTTTTAAATAATTAATAAAAATCTATTAAGGGTTTTGTACTTAACTGAAAACAGATGTTTGCGACGAATACTAGGTGTGTGGTGGGTATGACTTTAGAAGCAACGAGGAGATAAGAGAACGCACCAAGCAGCCTCTCATTACGCTGAATGTGAAGAGGCGAGGCTGAACCTGGCTCGGCCACGTGCTGCAGATGCCAGAAGAGAACTTCAACCTGGCTTGCCTGTTCTTCAAGCCGACCGGATTCCGGCGTCCTGGAAGGCCGCTAAATACGATCTACAGAGTGTATACGGCAGAGCTACGGGATGTTGGTTTGACCTGGAATGAAGCAAAAAAACTGGCGAGTGACAGAAATTCTTGAAG
Organism: Rhyacophila brunnea; assembly: GCF_057557595.1. Classification (NCBI taxonomy): domain Eukaryota; kingdom Metazoa; phylum Arthropoda; class Insecta; order Trichoptera; family Rhyacophilidae; genus Rhyacophila; species Rhyacophila brunnea. The sequence continues at coordinate 32,837,468 of NW_028232806.1, read as the reverse complement.
GCGCCGCGTGGTGTCCATATGCTCCAGTTAAGGGGCGGCTATGGCCAAAGAAAGAAGAAAAAACTTAACTGATTGTAGTATTGCAAAATTTTCATATACAGATTTCTGTATGCCATTTAGCTTCGTTCTGAAGAAATAGTTCAACTATTTTGTATATGCGTTTAAGTTTGACCTACGTTATTATAACTTTATGTAGAAATTTAGTATGATATTTCATATAGAAAGGTAGATATTTTCTCCTACAGGAGGAGGCTATGTGCAAGTTTTCTGTATTATAATTTCTCTTTAGTTGCTATAAAATATCACTGAGATTTAAAAAGCATTTTTTTCTCGACCAATAAAAATATTATAAACAGACATTATATTATTAACTTTTCAGACTAGATACACTTCTTCTTCTTCTTTGCCCATATCCGCCCCTTAACTGGAGCATATGGACACCACGCGGCGCCTCCAAGAATCCCTGTCGCTCGCCAGTCTTCTTGCTTCGTTCCAGGTCAAACCAGCATCCCGTAGCTCCGCCGTATACACTCTGTAGATTGTATTTAGCGGCCTTCCAGGACGCCGGAATCCGGTCGGCTTGAAGAACAGGCAAGCCAGGTTAAAGTTCTCTTCTGGCATCCGCAGCACGTGGCCGAGCTAGGTCCAACGTCGCCTCTTTACTTTCAGCGTGATGAGAGGCTGCTTGGTGCGTTCTCTTATCTCCTCGTTGCTCCTAAAGTCATACCACCGCACACCCAGTATTCGTCGCAAACATCTGTTTTCGAAGCTCAGTATACGGTTGCTCTGAGCCTTCGTAAGGTGCCATGATTCGCTACCGTAAAGCAGCACCGTCAGAATGCAAGCGTCGAATAGGCGGCATTTGGTTTTGACCGAGTACAATCGTGAGTCCCAGACCACCCGACCGAGGCATACCTGTTACCCCCACGGTGAAGCTATGCGACCTGGAATACGCCGATGATGCTGTCCTATTCGACAACTCAATCGAGGGCATTCAAGAGACAATCGACAGGTTGCATAACAACTCCTCTCGCGTTGGTTTGAAAATCAACGCGAAGAAAACCAACGTCTTGTGCAATAGCACCTGTCTTGATCCAGATTTCCCTCTGATTAGCGATGGACAGAGCATCGAGAGCGTCGACAGCTTCAAGTACCTGGGGGTACACATCACGGGAGATGGCATTTTGCAGAAAGAGCTCGCTATCCGAATGGGAATGGCTGGAGCAACATTCAACTCGATGCGAAATGTCTGGGACTCACGATTGTACTCAGATACACACTAAGTGCAAAATGGTCCATAAATTACTGACGGCCAAACGTACTGCCTAGACACACTATAACTCTGTAGTAAGATGGAAATCTTCAATATGTCGCTTTTTCTAAATTATTCAGGAGAGCAATTTAAAACTTTGACGGGCTTGGAAAAATCAGAGTTTTAATTCTGAAAGCCTTACTTTATTGTTAAATGTGAATAAAATAGTTGTTTACAGAGGGATGTTTTTTTTAAATTAATGTATCTATAGAAAAAATGCTGAAATTTTCTAAATATCTCCAGGCTTTCATGACATATCATATTTTACCATCTAATCCAGGTGGAAAAACATGATATGTCGTGGCAATTGATCAAATTACATGTATTTTTAAGTTATTTTTTAAAAAGAAAGAAGACTGCATGTTCTAACAAACATATAATTTTATTTTAATAAAAAAAATCACATTGCATAACGCGAAAGACACAAAGTTTACAATTGTTTTACATTTAACATCACCACTGGTTAGATCTAAATATTCTAACTCATTAAGCTCTGGAGCCTCTTCCGTTGTGGGTAGCTTTACAGGGTAATGAGTACTGGCTAAGAGACATATCGTATTCTGCCAAATTAAGAATTACAAAAATGGTGACCAAATATGATAATATATTATTTATTATCTTACATGTCATTAATTACCTTTTTATCTGGGATAAAAGTGTAAAAATGTAAGAAGATAAAATAAGCCACGTCATGACATATCATAGTATTCCATCATAAGAAATTCAAATAATGGACAAATCACATATTGGCACAGCTTATTTCTCCGAATATATTATAAGACCTAGATATACCAAATTTTGACAGCTTGCAGATCTCACCTAGAAGAGTCTGGTGGTATACATAACTCAATTTGCCAAAAAAACGGACATATTGGGTATTGCCATCTTACTACAGAACTGTAATTTTAATTATTTGTAATACATAATATTCATTGGGATGCTCTCTTGATAATTTTATATTACTATACTAATGATAGGCGTGATCATAGTATTTAGTGCGGCCAAGCATCCAATATCTTTGCTGTACAAAGCGCCAATATATCAATATTTAAACGATATAGAAGCTATAAAAAACAAACGATTCTCGCTTTTATTTCTTCTATATTTTAACGCAAATCTATGATTGTTTATAAAAATCGTATGAAAATTGAATAACTATTTATTGATTTAGACATCATGATCATAAACCTGGGCATTGCCGACTCAAGTAGAAAGCCGATAAATTCACAACGACTGGTCCTACTTTTTCCGCCCCTCCCGTTGTTTGTTGAATGACTAGTCATTGTTAAATAGAGTGTTCATACTAACGCGTCTGTCGTGTTCACACAGGGAAAAGTTTGAATTGGATAGATGAGTTACATGATATATAATACACTAGCATTAACACATCTTCTACAAATGCAATGCATAGAACAATGCTACATATTTTTTTGAAATCCATATTACCACCGGTTTTTGTGTGAAAGACTAGTCTGACTTTGACAGCTGATGAATAACGGGAATGTATATTATTTATAAATAATACTGAGAGTTTATATTTGATTTGAGAATTTTATATAATTCAATTTGAAACGAGAAAGCGCGAATCAATATGCCAAGCAATCTGGGATCTGATTTTGATAGCTGAATAGTGGACCACTCGTTGCTTGTGCAAAAAGATAAGGCTTTATTAATCTTAATATGGTGCTGGCCTGGGTCAATAAACTGCTGGATGAAAGCCTCTTCTAGCTATTTACACTCTTCTTGGTCCCTAATTATTTGCTGCCACGTACATTCACCGAACTTTATGAGCTCGTCTATCCAGTGGGATTTAGGGCGTTTCTGTAGGCGTTTAGTACCTCTTAAGTACCACTGCATGATAGCATTTATCCAGCCATTGTCTACTCATTGAGAACTTGTCAATATTCATAGTAATATCTTTTGAATGAATAATATTTCGTTTTATTTATCTGGTGTTTATTATGAAAAATATTGTGTCAAAAAAGCACAAGTGAAAATTTTATGGTTGAGTTATCAGTAAAGTTGTTTAATAGAATAAATTCCCACAACACAGGTATGCACCTTTAAATAACATTATATGATAATATTATGTCGCTATTAATTGCTGACATTTTAAAAATGAGTACACATGATGACAAAGAATAAATGAAAAAAGTTCCAACTGAATTATTTACACCCTCTCCTTTGCCGCTTCAAATAAACAAATTTTTGTGTATTCATTTTATTTTGACATATCTTCTAACGATTGACACGCTTAACTTAGGCAACGGAAAACGTCAGCTCAGATTGCCTCGCCTTCTATATCGACATAATAATATTCGTCATACAGTGGTAAATTTATGACAAATCTAGACGGCAGTGGGTCACTGACAGCTCTGGTGTCAAAATAATACCGATATATAAAAAATAATATTCCCTAAAAGGTGTAATATTAATGAAAATAATTTTATATACAGATTCAAAATAATTTTCCAGAGTTTTTGCAAGCCGTTTTCATTGGCCCTGGCCGAATTCAAATTAGTAATACCCGATGCGGGTAGAAGAATAGTTTTCAATAAGGGCATATTCTCTCAGCCAGCACAGTTTTCATTTGACTAGCATCAAGTAGAGTAGTTTGCGTGCCGAAGTCCTTTAAGAAACCACGATAGTAAATACGAGGTATCCATAAAGGCATCTAGAAAAAAAAACACAAACACGCCCTCTAAACCAAATCCGCCCCGCACCACATTCGGCCTTAATCGAGCATAACACGAGGCACTACGTTTGATGTGAAGCATCTGTACATTTGTTTACGCCCGGCAATGTCCCAGAAGCAGTTACCCGAGACTGAGGTCGCCGCGCTCTCAAGTGAGCTTTGACTAAGTTTACTGATGTACTCTAATGCAAAGTGCCGGGGAGAGAAAAAGCACAAGGAAATTAACAAAAAAGAAAGGAATTTAATAAATATAACAAAAAACGAAGCTAATCATACGGACAGCAAAAGTAATGTAAAGAGATCTTCACGCCCGCAGTAAGACGCCGCAAAATTTTTAAATGTAAGATAATTGGCCTTTGTGGAGACCAAGTCGGACGGCCAGTAACTCTTCTCTCTCCGAGTGAATTCTCGGACATTCTCAGAGGATGTGATTCGCATCCTGTTTTTCTCCACCAAATGGACATGTCGGTCGGGTAACAAGTCCAAGCTCAAAGAGCTTGGCAGCGATCCCACAGTGGCCTGTCAAAAATTGACTGGTGTAATAGTCAGGAGTCAACATGGTTATCTCCAATCGCTATTTAATATCCGGAAAGAACAAATATGTGTGCCGGCCCATGCAGATAATAATATTATTACGGATGCCGTATTCACCATCAAAACTCACCTCATTCATACTGCAAAAAAAAATCTAATTTAAAACAAACTGTCACTCTACGATAAGCATAAATTATACCCTTGAATGAGGATTCCATACCACGATAGTCACAATTACTGAGTATACAATAATTTATATAAATTGCAAATTTAATTTAAACTTAAATCAGTTTGCACATTAACACTCCCAGTTTCATAGATTCGAAAGCTCTACACTATGCGCCTAGCGATGTTTACAAAACTTTTCGCAATTAGGAGCTTTTCCCAAATGAATAAATAATCATGCAACCAGAAACGTACTAGCTATCTTTTCGTCAAGAGATTTCAAATAGCGAAAATATTATACTGACATTTATCATTATCATCATTGGTTTAATAACACTGGGTAGGTCCTAGCTTCTTCCAAGTATATTTTTCATATACCAGTATTTAAGGAGAGTATTCTTCAGGTATCTCTACCGGTCTTTATTGCATCTTTGTTGACACCGTTAAAACACCAAAGTTCGGGCTTGCCAGTTGACCTCCAACCACCCGGTTTGGTATTCAGGATATCCTTTGATATTTGGGCACTATTCTAACGCACCACTAAAGCTTCAGTCTACGTCATATAAACCATCTGTTGCCCTCTACTATGGAGCTTAATATTTTATTCACCACTTTTCTCTCGAAGTATAATATTGTTGAATATAATATTATTATTGAGGGCACACTTATCGGCCTTCGTGAGAATCTAACACTTCAACCGGTAAGTCAATATTGGTTGGTTCAGTGCCTTGTTACCAGATTGTTTTAGACGATGAAACTAGACTAATTAATCTATCGACTACAATCAGTAGGTACCCATAAGTTGTTTTATTAAACTGGCATTAATACCTATTTTTACAACGTTTTTATTAGGTCGTATTCTTATTTGTCCAGTGGTTGTTTATCCAGTACAAATCTTGCAATCGACTTGTAACTAACTTCCCGACTAGCTAAACATTTGAAACTTTAAGAATATATCAGAACACGATGCCAATGCTATTTTTTAATACTTTTAGCCATCTTTAAGTAGAATTGAAATCATTTTCAGTTTATTCTGTTTTGTATGAAAAGTTATTTCGAAAAAAAATCAGTTATCCAATCCACTATTATTGGTTGCTAGGGGTCCGGGTCCTAACAACTAAATTATTAATATATACGTGCGGTACTATGGAAATCATTATGAAATGTTAAAATGACATTTCAGTATTATTTCTATCAAGAACAATTTTTTTTGATCGTTTAAGCTAGTAAAGTCAAGTTTATATGATTCAACAGAAAATTTTAAAACGTTGTACATAAAAAGTTCTTTTTATCTTGTAATTATTTCATACTACGTTTGATCCTAAGAAAATCATTATATGGGCCTCTACAGAGTTGAGGTTGTATTATTTGCCAGACCCGGAGTTAAAATCGGGGAGTAAAATGGCCAACACGTTACCGCTCGGAGATCGTAAATGAAGTTTATTATTATTAATAATAAAAAAACTAGTTTTGCTGATGGTGTGAAACTAATTTGTTGGGATCGTTCATATTTTCTCCTACTTTTCTCGACGTTTCGAGTAAATTACAGAAGCTATTCTCAAAATGTACCTATAGTGTATCATTACGCTATTCATTATAATTAAGTATATTTTATTTTTTTTAACATTCAATTTGGCGAAGTATATTTATTTCGAAGACATGAAATTACTTTCTTTGCCACCTCCTCCCTGTTTAATATTTTATTAATTATGTTAGTCAAACTACGTTAAAGTTCCCACCACCACCCGTCATATATGCACAGCCGTCGATATGCACGGCCGCTTTCCATGACGCTTTAAATGTGTCTGAAAGAAGTGATCTTAAGTGCTTATTCCGTCCCGAAACGGCGCCGTCAGTCCCATATGTTACAACCATACACCCTTGTGATTACAGAAGGAAGTTAAGAAAGATTTTTTTTTGACAAGCTCTGCTGTCCGCTGACGTTCAGCGCCCCGTATACCCGCATACTGAGTGTCACGAATTGAAATGGATAAGTCTACAGATGAGTCGGGACTATCCCGCCCCTCATATGACGCTGCAAATTTGCAGTGCCGCAGAGTTGGCCTCGGTTGTAACCAGATCTCCATGTCCAAATGGGCCCCTGTGAGGAGGGACCCTGGCAAACAGCTCCGCGGGCTCCCATAAGCGGGCAATCCCAGAGGATGTGTTCAACATCTTGGTGGTCATGCCCGCAGGTACAATCTGGCCCATCTACTATCAAGCAAAACTCGTGGAGTCTGGCGGCAAAGTTGCAATGTCCGGCGAGGAACTGGCTAATCCAGTGCGAAGGTTGGAGTCTTCTAGTTTGGTGCCTGCAGCATGTATGCCTTTTTACTCTTATGAGTCCATACAAAAACCACCTCAGTTAAAATTATCGTCTGGTTATAATTTCATCATTATTATGGAACATAACTGGAGAGAAGGCATATTATAATAGTAGGTACCTATTCATATATTATATATTATTTTAGGGGCTATATCGTAGAGTGCTGCCAAAAATTGATAAGACGATAATTTAAGTATTCAGAGTTAACAACGGATTATGTGTCTATATTATAAAGTTAATCTTATATATAATAGAACATGCACATAAAGCACAAAAAATTTAGGATTATGCCTAAAAGGGCATGTCAAACTTCAACTCAAACTCCTTAATATGATTGCGAGACTTACCAATTATTGGCTGTAACCCCACGATATTATTATTGATAGATAAAATAATATGATAACAAAATATATTTTATGTTACCAAGTAAACTTATGTGTCACGATTAATGCCAAACCAGAATTATTCTATGCCAAAAACAGATTTATCAGAAGTAAATATTATTGAAGCATATGATCGGTTTATTTATAAAAAAAACAGTTAGAAATAATATTACTCGTATCCCATATCTGTCAGATTATACTAAGCGTGATATATTTATTGTGTCTCTCAGAATAAGGTATAACTACAAAAAGCTTTAGTTACCTACGATATTATACAGTTATGTGATATAAAAATATTGCGAATAAAAAAGCTTTCGGTTAGAAAATACGTTAAATACAGGCAGAAAAATATCTTGAGCGAATTACAAAAGAATCGCGTAGGTACCTAATGATACTGTATTTATAAAAATTATAACTCTAAGATTTTTTTATGTTAAACCATTTTTCCGAATCAGGAAATAAAAATTTTTCCTTTCTTTTTTTTCTTGTAAATGTTTTTATACAAAATTATTGTCATAATTTTACTAACCATATAACGACCTGTAATAAAGTTTTTATGACATTTTATTCAAAATTCAACATTTACGATACAGAGTTTGGATTTTTATAAACATATTAAGTACACTATTAATTTTGTTTCACGATCATAATAATTGTAGGTATGATTTATCATAACCACTAGATAGTTTTTGATTGTTTTTATAAAAAGATTCAATGGCGTTTCATGGTAATTGACTCATCGTAAGAGTAGGGAAACCACTGCACTTTGTGATGAGAGCAGCAAACTTAGATTATTATTTCATGTCCATATTTATTATAAATGTTTAGGTAGGATAGCCACTTAAAATTGATCTTTACAAAAAATGTCGGCTTTATTTTTGGTGATTTGATGTCTCTAAAATGTTGTTGTAAGCCCATAGGACGAGATATCCATAACGAAAACGTGACCACCATAAATTATATAAATAATCATGCTTATTCAAAAAAATAATTAATTTTGTTGTACTTGGGGCTGGAGTTCGATGCTTGGAAGTTTAAGTCCTGACCGGCGACATTTTTTTTTTCAATTTTTTTCTGAGGCTTGTTATTTAATAATTCTACACTCTTTCCACGCTGTCTTTTTTGTGATCTAAGTCTTATTATTATTTAGTTGAAAATATTACTCTGAGGGGGACGAAACTGGTCCAGATTTATTTATTAAAACTAGAAAAAGTTCTAGGTATAACATTTTTGCAAACAATTCATTTCCACTATGAATTGACAGTTAATATAATAAAAGAAGTTATATAATATAATCATACTTGTTATTCACTCATCTGCCATACATTTATTTTTATATCTACGGTCAATTAAATAACAACAGTGCATTGCGAGTTGTCATTATTCTCTTGTGACACACAAGTTAACCAGTACACACTGTTTCACTTCTCATGATCATCCGATACAAACCTAAAAAATATTGATGATTCTAGGAATCTTCTTCTTTTTCTTCCACGGCGCTACATCCCGGGGTGCGATTTGGCCTCCTCCACAACCGTTCTCCACTCACTCCGGTCTCTCGCCACACTTCTCCAGTTACCGGGTCTTTCTATATAAAGCCAGTCCACTTCTACGGCGTCAGCCCATCTCCTTCTTGGACGGCCTTTGGGTCTCTTTCGTTCGGGTAGCCACTTCGTCATGATCCATGGATTATTTTAGGAATAGCCTAAATACTAAGATGGCGAAATGCATATTAACTGAAATATTTTCAGTTTAATTGGCTAGGTTTATAATTTAAGGTGATATTATAGTAACATTAGTAACACTAGTGTTAGCTAAACCATTAGCGAGGTAAGCTGTGCCGCGGCTTGCGAGTTCCTTTCACCTCGTTACGCTAAACTCGTAGGCTCTGCGGTATTAAATCACTTTGTATTTTCATTGTGTGGTCGCAACTTTGTGCGCTTTGGACTTTAGAGTAGACTTACGGGTAGTAAGATGTATGGGAAGTGAGGTATCATGACATGATTTACCTATATAATATGCTGCGAGGCTAGAAAGTAATAGAATGAAGTGGTTAGATAAGTAAAAAATCAAATTTTAAACCATTCCTGCGCATTTATTCTATAGACAAGACTGCTTTTGGCGGCTTCTGCAGCTGTCTAGGGTAGGTATGTATGGAAATATTACTTATTGTAATAATTCATTTTATATTCCTAAGGTGGCTCTTCATCCAAAAAGTTTGCCTAGGTCTGATTTAGATTGTAGGGGAGATGGGGTTAGTTGCAATAGGGGTAAGTTGCAACAATTGATTTAAAATGGCCACCAATCACAATTTTAACGGAATTTATTAATTATACGTCAGATGGTAGTATAACACACATAGTGGTCCAAAAATCAGTTAAATATATTGCGTCAGACAGGAGATATTATTAAAAGTTTGTTTTCGTTTACTCGGAGTGTTTTTTTTTTAAAAGGTAAATATTTTCTGTTACTTTTATTAATTTGGATATCTGTGTCATAACATGTTTTCTTGCCAAAGTATTATAAAATATATGCACGGATCTTAAATTCACTCAATATTACAGCAATCGCAAAATTTTGAGACTGGAATTCAATTTTAGATGATGGGGTTGGTTGCAACAAATGTTACGAGGTTAGTTGTAACATATCGAAACTGACCCGAAGTAAAAAAATAAATGTTATATATATTATTTAATAATAATAGTGATACGGAAACATAATTAATAAGCCGTGGTTGTGTAAAAGACTGTTAGGTATTAGCGGATGAAAATTGAGAGATTTCATACAACGAATTTTGTATGGATTCTTAATTTTGTGTGGTTTTACACCAATGGAAATAAGGAAAATGAAACATGTGGGCATACTTTATCTGTAACAATAAAATGCTTTTTACATAATATGTGTCAACTGCAAATCAGATGTCCCTGATGCCGCCGAGTAGATGTTGCAATTTTTCCCAGAGGTATTGCAAGTACCCCGCTGTCGGGGCAGGTTGCAACGATTCTCCATTTTTATATAAACATACGTATATGTATTTTTTTCTATATAATAACTAGTTTATTCATAATAATGTATACTTTAATTATCAATTAGTATTTCTTCATTGGAATACATTGCGTAAGTTTGAAAATAAAAAATATAAAAATAAAAACATCAAAAGTGTTATAACTAACCCAATCTCCCCCTACATATATGTCTTATAAATGGCTTCTCCAAATAACTTTAAAATTTGAGGATGAAAAGACAATAAATAATTCATGGTGACAGCTCAAATAACATGAAAGAAAACAATGATTATTATTTATACAATGTTTTATAAAATGTTGCCTTAATAATAAAATATTTATATAGAAAACGGATTGATCATACATTTTTTAGAAATAAATTCGGCCTACAGAAAAAAATGGATCGGTACTAACAACATCATCAATATTATTCCCTTTGAACGGTTAAATACAACGGTAAAGAAGATTAGATGCTAAAAAAAAAGCTTTGTTAAATGAAATGTTCCCGTTGGGATATTGTATTATTTATTATCTTGAAAAACGTGATGTTTATAAACATTGAATACCAAAATATAAGTGTTGTAACCTACAGCAGTGTTTAACAACTTTTTTATTCCTGCGGACCAGTATAAATAGAAAAAAATACTTCGTGGACCGCTGACGCAAAATAAAAACTTATATTCATTTTAAACTGTGAATTCATTAATTATCAATATTAATAATAAGCGACGAAATAAATCACCAGATCACCCTCGCCAACAGGTACTATTTTGATCTCCAAAGGCTTCTTAATAACAAGGCACTCTCAAAGAAAACCAAAACGCTTTTGCGCCCATTATGAACATATGGATCAGAATAATAGGCACTCAGCAAATGGGATGAGAGAAATATATATATCTTTGAGAGGATAGTTTTGAGAAGAACCTTTGTGAGTGTTCAATAAAATGGCATTTGGAGATCAAAGTATACTTAGGGGCTGTATAGGTATATGTAACTGATATACCAGCAAGGCGGATTATGCACCCAACTCCCGATAGCAAGAGAAGACCTGATCGACCGAAATTGAGATAGCTGGACTGCGCCACATGAGTTTAAGCCCGTCCCGTCGAGCATGGTATTTTTTTCAAATGTGATTTTTTTTAGTGGGTATATATTGTGTTTTCAAATAATATATTATGTTCAATATATGGAATATGACATTCTAAAATCTTGTTAATTATTTGTTGAATAAAAGAGATTGTTTATTAATAATCGTTATGTTATGATTTTTGCCTGGTGTAGGAATAAAAAACACCCATTATTTCTGTAGTTTCGGGGTGAAAGTGCTTAAGTCAGTTTGGTTGCAGCTGAGATAATCATTTTTAAAATAAATTAGTTTTCAAAATACTCTTGCTTATAAGTATTAATGGGTGTATCTTTTTAAAAAATATTATACATTATTTATCTATGTATAATGAAGTTTTTGAAATTGTGTTATGAATAAGTAATTTTACTAATAGTTAAAAATGAATTTCTTAAATTAAACTATTTTTACAAATAATTAAAATATCTATTTATTTAGCTTAGATGTGACAAAATATATTATATGATATACAAAAATAAAGAGCACAATAATTATTCTTTATATACATTGGCATTTAAATTTAATTTTGTAAAAATGCGACTCAAGGACTTTTACCCTGCAACCACAGATTTTTGTGCACTAACAGTTATCGTTGAACAATATAAGAATGACTATATTATTATTAATTTTAACAAATATTATTATTCTTTTCTTATTTCTTTTGACCATTTCCGATCCTAATAGAATCATAATATTATGGGCCTCCACTGAGTGCAGGTTTGTATTAACATATATTTATGTTTACGAGAAAAATGTTAGCCGCTTGCTCAACCTATTATAGTCCAGGCTCCCATTGACTTTTCGTAAACATAATATGCGGAACGATTCTAACAATTTATATAAGTTCTAGGGTTCACATATAATATCGATGTTTCCAGGAAATATTATTTGTCAATTTTTTTTAATTGAGGTTTTAAAAAAAAATAAAAAAAACCAACCACCCAAGTTCTTCAATAAAAGTAAGACCGAAGCACGGATCGATTGGAAATGCGATAATTTTTACCATGCCACCAGCACGGTCATAGAACGGTTCGTCCTCTTTGGAAAAATGAAAATAGTCGGTAGTACAATATGTTCAAAATAATCGATTCTTGGGATCATTATCGGATTCGATTGCCTAATTTAGTATCATGTGTATATAAATCACTATATGTGATATTTTATACCACATCTATAAAAATGACATTAGTTTTAGTAAAATTGTTAACCCAGAAACAGTGTAGTTTGCATTATAGGTATATGAGTAAATGAAACAACGATAACTACACTAAGTACACAATTAATTATTTAAAAAAAGTCTATGGGAGCCAGATCCATTAGGTCGATCTCGGACTCGAACTCAGTCAAATTAAAAAAAACAATATTTGTATTTTCCAGACCTATTTAGTTATTATTACTTACTTTCCATTAAAAAATACAAAAAACTCTTCAAAAGATTTACAATAATATTATTTTAAATAAAATACTGAAATAACTAATTTTAAATTAATGAATAATCTCACTGCTGTCGATAATTCTCTGATTTAAATTAATTACATTTTTCAGAAGGCGCCGTTTTTACATAGCATTTTTTTTTTAAATCGGTACGTAATGTTTTTTTATCATTATAAGCTTTTAATCACATAAAAAGCTATAAGTACAGAATTGTATCCACCTTTTTTCACAAACAGTGGCAGGGGAGACAATTTAATTTGTTGAAGAAAATCTAATTAAGTAAGTATAATATTTTATATATAGTAACGAATCGTAATATATATAATTACTATGTTTAATAATTACACTACAATAAATACTTATAATAAACTATAATTTCTATAATTACTATGCAGATCTCTAATAATATAATATCACGTGAATTATATTGAGTAATGCTTACCATAATAAATTTGGCTGACATCAAAACCAGTTCATTTCAATGCCCATCATCATTATCAAATATACAGATAATATTGTATCTAAGTTATCCTATTTTACAACGTTTTTCTCAGCTCGTATTCTTGTTTGTCCGGTACAAATCTTGCAATCGATTTTTAACTAACTTTCCGACTAGCTAGACATTTTAAACTTTTAGAACATATTAGAACACGATGCCAATGCATTTTTTAAATAATTTTAGCCATCTTTAAGTAGAATTGAATTCATTTTCAGTTAATTCTGTTTTGTATGAAAAGTTATTTCGACACCATTATCGGTTGCTAGGGGTCTGGGGTTCTAGCAACTAAATTATTAATATATACGTGCGTTACTATGGAAATCAATATGACATGTCAAAATGACATTTCAGTATTATTTCTATCAAGTACAAATTGTTTTGATCATTTAAGCTAGTCAAGTCAAGTTTATATGATTCAACAGAAAAATTAAAAAATTAAAATTAAATTAAAAAATTATATTCCTTACATTATAAAGCCGTAAATTTATAAAAAAAATAAAGAAAAAATCTGAAAAATTGTTTTCCCAAGTATTCCTTTTGACTAAAGATACGCAGGCTTTCAGGTTAATTTTTTTACAATATTTATGTCATTCTTCTTTTTTCTTCCATTGTCGCGTCAATCAACTTTTCCACTCCATCCTAGTTTATATTTCCATATACTAGTTGCTGGTAATTCTCAGCTTTTGTAAGTCTCATGAGACTCCATTCATCTATCAAAATCACGGTCCCCGAGCTTTTACCTATTTTTTTAACTTGTCCACACATAAGGGAGTGTTCTGTTATAAATCAATTTTATTGGCCTAACAAAGTTTCTATAAATCTGATAATGGCTTGCTCACTACACATATATATTTAGTAAATATAGAATAATATAATATATTATATTATAAAATCATGTAAAATATTAAACAAATACAATATTGAATGGGTTAATCACGGTTAGTGCTTTCACATGGTACTCACACAAATCGAATGAAAGTTGAAGTTAATGCAAACATATATTATAATGTATTTAATTAGACAATAATATTTTATCAAATATGCATTCGTAATATGATGCAAAAATGCGTTTTATGTTCAATGAGTAATTGTATTTCTGTAAAAACTGTACATTCAAAGTCTGTGCACTAATATATCATATATTATTTTTGGTTCTTGTATATTTAGTCATTAGTAGAAACCAGCAGTAAATAAATTTTGAAAATAGCCGATATACTGGATTATTTGTTAGGTTAGGTTAGATTATAAATTTTGAAGTCATTAATTTCGTCAAAATCTGCCATGAAAATTGCCGCTGTTCTCGCCTGGTTTCCAGTAAACAGACTTATACTTTATTTTTTATATAATTAAAAAGAAATTTTAAATAATTATACAATATGTAATTGCATAACAACAATCATAATATTGTGTATTATTTAGTGCGCTACTGATTTAAGGTTTTAGTTTTTTTTTACCCCTTGATTTGTATTCAAAGGGCGGAGTTTACATCGCGTTATAGCCTTCTTTGGAGGCAGTATTAAAGACATACTGCCATTTATTTTGTTGGATCGATCCATCACGATAGTCTTAGGGGTGGGTGAGGGCAAAAAAGTGCTTCGTTCTTTTTTTTGTAGAGCTTTCCAAAATAAGTACATTGGATGAGTAAACACTCTGTCGTTAGCTATGTAGGTAAACACAGGGTATTAAAAGGTTTAGCATTATTAATGATTTATAGAAAATAATGTTAACTATATACTTGAATGGCATATTCATAAACTGTAAGAATATAATATATTATGAATTTACGCTCTACGTGATGATATATGGTTTTATTTCAAATCAAAAGTACGATGATTACACACCGTTGATTAATGTGCACTCGTTAACCGCTCACGTTATGAACAAAATCAGTTTCCGTTTCCGTGTACTATTGTAGACAACGTGTGAGTCACCTGACCAAACATTCATTATCACTCGATTGCGTTATTTTTTCATTACACTCACCAATAACCAGATATATTACCAGGTGCAAAACTAGCCTACCATTGTAATAGTAATAACTGTGTTCAAACAATTAGAATGGTCATCAATATCGTCCTCTTTTGCGATAGCAGGTTTGAGAGAAGGTTGTTTATTTTTTTACAACGTTTCATTAGCTCGTATTCTTGGTTTTTCGGTGGTTGTTTGTCCAGTACAAATTTTGCAATCGATTTTTAGCTTGTTCCCCGACTAGCTAGACATTTGAAACTTTTAGAATATATCAGAACACGATGCCAATGCATTATTTTAATACTTTTAACCATCTTTAAGTAGAATTGAATTAATTTTTAGTTAATTCTATTTTGTATGGAAAGTTATTTCAGAAAAATCCGTAAAAGGTAAGACCATTATTGATTGCTATGGGGATGGTCCTAGCAACTAAATTATTAATATATACGTGCGTTACTATGGAAATCTAAATGAAATGTAAAAATGATATTTCAGTGTTATATATTTGTTTTTTATTTACTTCATATTATCAATTACAAGTTTGAGCATATTGAGCATAATAATTCGATAGAAAATTTAAAAATGTGGTCTATAAAAAGTTCTTTTTATCTTGTAATAATTTATATGTAATTTCTTACCAGTTTCCCTGTGCTAATTATTTTTCTTACTATTTTATGTACTATTCATAATATTCCTTGATTTAATATACAAAAACCAATGGTCAATAATAACATAATTTGATAAGCATTTCATGTATGACCTACTAGTTTAAATTGTCACAATTAGACAGGACGCTCGTAGCATTATTGGTTAAGGCAACAGTTGGCGCAATACTAGTGGTTATACGGGTTCACATCCTGTTGAGCTTCGTATTTTTTTTTTCAAATATTATGATTTTTTCTAGTGGGATGTTTTCCAGTTATGTATGTTCAATATATGGAATGTTACATTCTCAAAATTTTGTGAATTATACGTTAAATATAAGAAATAGTTTATAAAATATATAAGATTAGTCAGTCGCCAGAAACTAAGACTTCAACAAAAGTTTTGGTTTATATGGTGGGAATATAAACATTAGTTAAGCTAGTTAAGATAAGTAATAGTAAATGATAATACAATATAATATTACAGTTTGTATTGTTAACTGGATATTTTTGGAACATAGAAGACTGTAGATAGGCATTATTTAGCTAAATTTAACGTTGGCAGCGCAGTATTTCAGTTTAGTGCACCGGAAGCCATATCGGTTTCTACACTAACTCTGTGCTAGTTCCACCATCTTCTAGTGCAATATATCACGGTAAACTTTTTTCGGACTTGACATTTGCGGATTTTGTCCTTCCGCTTGTACGAAATGAGAGAATGAATTTTGCTTTGAAGGAAGAAATATCAGCCTATAGCTATTCTGAGATTATGTTGTGAAATATGTTTTAAATGAAATCTTATTAACGACAGGAAGTAATATTACACCACGTTTTTCTTAGTTCGTATTCTTGTTTGTCCAGTGGTTGTTTATCAAGTAAAAATCTTTTAATCGATTTTTAACTAACTTTCCGACTAGTTAGACATTTGAAACTATTTGAATATAACAGAATACAATGCCAATGCATTCTTTTAATACTTTTAGCCATCTTTAAGAAGAGTTGAATTCATTGTCAGTTAATTCTGTTTTGTATGAAAAGTTATTTCGGAAGAAATTCGTAATCCAATCCACTATTATTGGTTGCTAATGGGGTGGTCCTAGCAACTAAATTATCAATATATACGTGCGTTATAACGGAAATTAAAATGACATTTCAGTATTCTATATTGTTTGTTTGTTGCAAAATAGTAAAAAAAAAAATGATTTGTTGATAATTGCTTTATTTGTCCTAAATTATTAATACATAGAATAGTCAAGTGTATATGATTCAACAGAAAATTTAAAAAACGTGGTATATAAAAAGTTCTTTTTATCTTGTAATTATTTATGAATGAGTAGGTAATAATCAAAATATTTAAATAAACAAATGAATTTTATCGTTTCTACATAAAAATACTACGAAATAGTTTACGTAAAAATCAAATCCAATTTTGAGAATGGTAAATACAAAACATGTTAGAATCCGTCATATTTCAAATTTTTCTAATCGATCGATTTTATACACTACTCTGTCCATGCAATGTCGTTTTCAATCGATCTATGCTCCTTACTTCAGTTAAAACAAATATTTTCTATCAAGAAGCCACACCGTGCATTTAGAGCCGTTTCAGATTGGACACCGGTGTCGCGCTTACTTATTTACAAAATAATACTTCCTGTCGCTATCCGCTTATCTGAGATATTTAAGGGTAATATTAATATATTTCGTAATAAGTATAATATAAACATTATGGATTAGGAAGAACCACCAGATATTTGTAACGTTAAAAAATTTTACGTAACTACCGAGTTAAAAACAGCATAACATTTTTTCTCTGAAAACCAGAAATTCTTGTACGTAAATAAAGACGCAATCAATTTATTCCATTACAAGCAGCGGTACTTATTCCAATGTTTACATTTCTTTTTAAGTCACTTCCGAGATGTAAGAATTGTAAAGATAACCCTGGCGGCTACTTCTCCTCTTTTTTCCAACAGGACCTATTTCAACCGTCGGAAAAAGTGACGTCACATCTCGCGGGAAGGGTTGTTTTATTTACCCCAGGTGTCCGTCCCTGTTCAGAAAAAGACCCAAGGCATTTGTTTACGTTTTCTTTGTATTCCAAATACATTCTTGTTATTTGGGGGATTGCTTTTAATTGTTTGACAGTTGTACTTTCGTAAAGTGGACGGAATCGTGAATGTAGGTCATAAGGAAATTAAAAATGATCGCTGTTATTTTGTCATTTGATAATCTTATATCCGGGGTCCATATTTTTAGGGATAATATTTTTGCCACCCCATTACAAATTAAAAGTTAAGTATAAACAAGAAAATAATATTTTCTGCCAGTTTTTATTCACGATTTTGCATCAACAAAGTGATTATTATCTAATAATCGAAAGTGCATACAAACTTGCCAATCTGTTGAGCATATTGTTGTCAAATGATTTCTTGATAATTTAAAAATATTGTTATGATCTTACAAGTCTCCTTAAAAAATCATGTGAAAATAACATCTGATTCATATTAAATTGTGTTCTTTCCTATCCAAAATTCCAGTAGACAAGTAGTCAACACTGCTGGGACAATTCATAGATCAAATTTCAAGGAGCTTGGAGAGTCTTTCATCTAGAAATTGATAGATACAGGTTGATAATGAAGAAAGTTGATAGTATATTATATTAGGAAGGTACATATTAATACATATTTTATTTAATTTATTATAACACTCCCGTTACTGTAATGTCACCATCGATTACCCAGACCTTTAAACTGCAAATGTTTCAGTTAATATATACATTGTCATTTTTATATTTCAGATATTCCTAGAATCATCAATATTGTAAGTCAGTATATAATTATATTATATAGTAACATTTATCAACATAAAATAAAACTAATTAATTATTCGTCACTCTAACTCATCATAGTATATTATTAATATTAAATAATATAATGATTAGTCGATATCAAACCGTTCAATCAAGCAGTTCACAAATAATCTCTTAATTAAATAATCGTTTCTCCGTAATACAGAAAACTATCAAAACAATTAATAGAGCCTCACTATATTGAATATTAAAATATATATACAACAATAAACAACCGTTAAAACAGTTATATTGTATTTATTAATCAAATAAAATTTATCCATATAAAATTAAACAGCTTAGGAGTTGAACATCATAACTAATTAAAATACCAAACAACTATAAATGGTGATCCCGATGGAAAGTGATAAACAACTACAGATACTGATTCACAATATTTGTGAATAATTTCTACAAAACTTGTGGATTATTCTATTTGACAATATTCGGAAATTAGAGAGGTTAACTTACGCTCATGTTACTGTAATATCAACGTAGGTTACCCATCCCATTAAACTACAAATATTTCAATTGATATTATGCACTTTGCCATCTTCATATTTCGGCTATTCCTAGAATCATTAGTATAATAATATCATCTAATTAAAATGTTATTATTTTTTTAAATCGACAAATCGACGAAATTTTCCAGTATATTCGTATAATTGATAGATATCTGACAGATTACATATATCTGTCATCAATTATAAATTCAAATAGCATACAGAGCGTCGCATTCCATTACTAATAAAAGAGAAAGATCTAAAAGTATATTCGACAAAGAGAGACATACTCAATTATGAGATAGAGATATAAAATAGGCCTGCAATCAAGATAGTATTATAACTTGTTGTCTGTAAGAAGGCATAGACATACTAACATGATTATAAGCATTGGGTCGTGATGCTTTTTTTTTAATCATTTTGTAGAATAATGATGATGACATCTTATTAGGCTTATTTATGTTGCCAGAATAGGTATTTTCCTTTTATCTACTGCAATATTGTCAATATTGTATGGTAACCCAAGGTGACGTCACCGGAATGGACGGAATTTATTAGCATCGTACAAGAAAGGTTAAGGATGCGCGAGTGAACTGAATTTCGGATTGTAGAAGATAGCCCGGGCTGGAGATGACGGTTTGAAAATACCGTGGCATATTGTGGAACGTGTGATGTGAATATTTTTACAGTTAAAACTATTCACACAATTCAATTGATTTCTAAAAACCTATATAATTAATTGAATGAATTTAATCTAAGGTTATCTCTTTATCAATCGCATATTGTTAGCCTAGTTATACTATACAATTTAACAACAAAACGAATCACGTGATATCAGATAGATCTTCTTCAAGGACGCCGTTAGGTTAATGAAGTATACAACTTTTTCGATCAAATTCAAACGATGGAACTTCGCGATTCTTATCACGAGGTTAAACATACGCGTTGCAAGTTTAGCAATTTACCACACGTGTTCAATTTTGAAAATAGAATATAATAATATATAAGTACGTTTATCTTATTGTGATCGTTTATCTTATAAGTGAAGCTATAAAAAAATTTAAGTCAATAATTAAATGAACATACATAATAATTTTGAAAACACTTCTGATAAAATATAATATTATAACCAATACAAACAATCTTTTTGAAAAAAGTAAGACGTCCCGCAGGAATCGAACCTGCATCTCTCGGGTATCGCGCCCATGCACATATAACCACTATGCTAAAGGATTCATACTTAATTTGACATATTTTAAATAATACCTTTTTCAATACTCACTGAAGTGCTTTCCAAATTGAGCCACTATTGGCGATTGGCTTTTGTATTTTAAATCAAATTAGGTATTACTTTAATTACTCACCGACGTCACGAATCACTCCAAGATTTTTCGTTGTAACTTACTTGAACTTGCTAATAATTTTTAATCATTTTTTTTTTTATTTAATTTCAATAATAATTATTTTAATAATAATAATAATAATTTATTATAATTCACAAGATTTGAGAATGTAACATTCTAATTATTGAACGTTACATAATTTTGAAAACACTTATGAGAAAATATATTATAACCAATAAAAATTGTGTTACCTACATTATTTTTTAAAAAGATTTATTCGTTGAATAAAAAAAATAGTAAAATAAGTAACAAATCATTTTAGTTTAATTGTATTTAACTTTACAAAAAAGTAAATTACAATAATATTCACCGGTAAATCAAACATATGGGCCTATAATTCAGAATAGATGTTATATTAAAAGATTTTTTACGATGGTTGTTAGCCATTCGGCTTAACCCAGTGAGATCGTAGATTAAACACATATTTGAAATGAACAGATAATCGTTCTATCAAAGAGGTCATCGTGGGTAGCTTAAAATTGCTGTCAAAAACGCTACATAAATTTTGATTTACTCAAACAGTCAATTTCATAAAACTGTGTTGCCACGGTAAACACGAAAACATAAATTTGATTGTTAGGTATAATTGTAAAAAAATATATTTCAAACGTACAAAAGAAGTCACTACGCCATGATAATAAATCTCTATGTGTAATAATTAGAAAATTGCTAAACATTATGGAATAACCACCAAGTGTTTTAATAAGAAAATTTCATAAATTCGTCTCTCCAGTTATAGTTTAAATTTAATTAGTGGTTAAATTAAATCCGTAAGTCGTCTGATTGCTATTGCATAAATTCCGTGGTAAACTTTTTGCATCCTGAGATGATACTATAAGAATGATCTATGCGCTACAAGTTTGATAAGAAAATATACTCGTCTTATGGCACAAAAGTAAGGGATAAGTAAATTGTATCAATTATTATCGAGACTGTGTAGGTTACAAAGCCTAATACAATTTCTTCTGGATTATTGCCGCATCTCAGGCTTGCTTGGGTAATATAATAAATGACCCTAGGTGTCTGTGCGGAAGTGAGATTGATGCCATTAATCACGTTTTTTGGCAATGTTTTCTGTATGATTTCCAGAGACAAAGGCTTCTTGAGGAACTAAGTAAACAAAAATACCAATTGCCACTGTATCGTACGATATTTTTAGCTCGGCCGAATATCAAGGCGTTCCAGTATATCCAAGTTTTTCTGAGGGAGTGTGGCTTTCAAGTGTAAATTTGTAAGTTTAAATTGTAATACTACATGATTAATTGTAATAATAATACTGTAATAACAGAATAATATGCTGTATAATTATGTAAACGTTAAGCTTAATAAGTCTCAGGTAAGACTTCGTAGCTTAATAGAAAAAAGCCTAATATAGGCGTACATGCGTGAGCCCATAAACAAATAAATGATAGACTATTTATTTTATTTTATTCAACGAATAATTCACAAGATTTGAGAGTGTAACATTCTTTATAATAAATATATACAATTTGAAAACACCTTATATAAATATACTTACCTGACGTCTGTCGGCGCTTTCGCTTATAACCACTAGATTCACGTCAATGTGCTTTACCAATTAAGCTATGAGCATCCGAATTAGTTATGATTTGATTAAACAGTAAAACTAATAAAATTACTATCTAATCGTATTTGGATAGTGAGGTGTCTTTACGGAGTGATATCTCCCGTGATATGCATTTCCACGTATTTAAGACTGTTAACAATCTCTCTATTTTGTCCATCGCCTCAGGTGGAAATCTGGATTAGGACAGGTGATATTTAAAGTAACTATTATATTTATTCAATGATAATAATAAAACAAACTTTATTATTTTGTGTTATATGATAATATATTAATTAGAGTATAATATATTTGCACATTTTTAAAAGCGTGGACTATAAATATTATACGTAGAACATTGAAAGCTAAATTTTGGAAATATACACAACACGTCATTATAAATACTATTTTGAACATTTCAATCAGATAACAATAGATTATTGGAACAATGGATAAATTAATAACATTTCATATCAGGCCATCGCTCTCTATGCAATTAATATTCACTGGAATAGTCAAATACACTGTAGACTGTAATAATAGTATTTATTTAATAAAACCAAACATTGTGGACATAATAAATCTAAATAGACGTGCACAATATGAGATTTCCATTATAAAATAATAAAAATATTTAAAAAAAATATTTAAGTTTTTATACAGAAAAAAAAAATTTCGAGTAAAAAATACATAGCACGTCACTGAAACTGTCTACGTCTTTGGGGACCATCCAGAATAAATCATGGCTGCGACCACGTACGTAATTGACACGCGGATGTTAATTCCAATTCATTGTGACACCGGGATTGGAAATCATCCCTCGCGATAACAGGCAAAAGTGTTTCAAGAGCAGAATAGACATTTGAGATTCAAAAGAGTGAAAAGTAAGCAAGCCTTGTAGAAAAACAGTCGGAAAATAATCATTTGGAGAATTATCGAAGGAAATTCGAAAAATTACCTCATAAGCAACGTTCCCTCTAATTTTTCTATTGTGTGTGCGGATCATCTACGCATCTGAGCAGGATTAGTGTCACCCGGTGCGGTAAATTTACACCCCCTCCCCCCCACAAAAACACACGCATCCAATTTTTCATTAAAACATATATTTTTAAGGTATTTATTAATTTCAGTGATTTTATATAATAATAACTAACAACGAAAATTTTTGAAGTAAAATAATTGTATGTTAGGTTATTTTTGTTCAATATAAACACTTTTAATCAAAATAACCATTTATAAAATGTGTTTTTTTTTCACCCTGACGAATGGGGTGATGAAATAAATATTTTTCTTATTTATTTTTCAACTACGTAAAAAATTCTTTCTCCGAATATGTGATGGTTTCGTGCATTCGAGAAAAACCTCAGAGAATTGATATATAGAGAGGGCCTGTTTTTCGGTAAAATGAAGCCGTGTTACTAGCGTATAACGCACAGTAGAACAACATTATTATTATCAACTTAACGAAGAAACGTTTATACTATCGTGTTGCTTTTCAGTACGACTGCCAAATTTAAACATAACATTGTTAACCATATTATATTCTATTAAAATAACTAAACATGATTACCACTAACTGTATATTTAACACAAAAACAATAAACTTCAGAAACACGTGCCCGTAGTTTTAAATGCATGTATCAACCAAATCATTTTTTTCCGGCGACGTTTTCAATTTTTTAAAATTCAACAGTAGAAATTCTATCTTCCACTAACACATAGAGCGGAGATATAAAGATATAAGCGTGCCGAATGCTTACTCACTCAAATTTATGGTTCGTTTTTGTTCAGACCTTGAGCAAAACTAAAATCTGGCAAAGGAAACTTTCTTTTACAATATTTTTGTGTTAGGACTGTGCGGGGGATGAAAACGTGTGTGCGGACATATTTTGGTACACGCGCACACCTTAGAGGTAACATTGCTCATAAGGACATCAGATTAAATAATTTGAGCAACTTTTTTCAAAATCTAACTAAGACCATTTTTCTTTCAAATTTTGATACCAAACTGTTATCTAATTCAAACCTTCATTTTATTTTGTAACCGCTCTAAATACAGACATACCGAATGTTAAAAATCGTAATTAGTTTCGAAATCTAATCAAGTCTAACATTATAAACATTTGTACGAGACATCCATACAACCAATGATATCAGACACAAAAATGGCCGTTTTATTTTTTCGACCAACTATGGCCATAGAAAAAAGGTAATTGTATGCATGATACAAAATTTTCTTTAAAAACATCTTATATCCATTTATAAAAATTAATTTCAAAACCTACTTAAATCCAAATCAAGTTTTATAACGTATACTAGTGTATTAACTTTTTAAAAATATTCCTTTCACATTAAAAACCTGACGAGAGTTTTTCTTATTAAATCATTTTAACAAGTTTTATGCACAAAGCAATTCTTTGTGTATTTGTCAAAAAAAAAATATAAATAATCAGGCATGTGGTCATGTATGTGAAATTATCAAAAGTACTTAACAATTTGTTTAATATTATTATAAAGCAGGTTTCAGATTGAAATTTGTAAATACAGACATTACAATAATATATTATATTATCATTCCAACTTTTTCAGCTGATGCATTGATGCGATAATGACTATCAACTACCATCGTTCTAATAAAAATGAATATTTTAGTTTTAGGGTGACTGATAGCACCAAATGACATTTACAGCCAACAAAATATGTTTTTGTATAATAACGTGCAGCTAACTATAGGACAGCATGAAGCTTCTTCTGTGGCCTAATCTCTGAAGAGGGGTCTTTTATATTACGTCGGTGTAATAGTGAACAGATGTGTGAAGATATCAATAAATAATATATATTATTATGTTTTTGTTTTTAATATCCTGTTCCTTCGTAAACATTATGCATCAGTGTGAAGTATGACCACGAAGCACTCATAATCTGAAAACGGTAGATAAAAAAATACATTAGCTATGTATTAAGAGATCGTGTTTTTTACTCGAAGGATTCACGGAGATTTATATAGTGAAATCCGTAGTGAAAGATCTTTAGTTTTCTATAAAAGAAACATAGCGGACGTAATGTAAATTTAATCTAATACATCGAAGAAAAACCTTTTCCTGAAAGTATCCAGAAAATTAAATTTATAACTTCAAACTTTAATTACATTAAAATAAGTTTGATAGTTATGACCAGGCTTAGGATTTTTAGGTGCTAAAAAATTAATAATAGGTACCTAAAATATGTAGATATTATTGGAAAATATGTTATTAAAATTTCATAAATATGTGCTAAAAAACAAAAATAGGTGCAAAAAATTTATGTAAGTATTAGAATAAATTATATATATTTCAAGTTTAATTTATTATTTATTCACAAACAGAAACCGCTTTATTACAATAATGCTTCAAATTTTCGAAAGTGAATCTTTGACGACTTAATCTTTGCAATTTTTTATACATGAAAAAACTTCTTTCCACTTCTACAGATATTATTTCGTAAGTAAATAAAACTATTTCTGAAGTAGAAAAAATTGGACCATCTGAGGCATCTGATGGATTTTCCAAAAAAGCTTTAATATTATGTAGCGTGTGAAGTCCAATATTTTTATTTAAAACACTAGGTATTTAATTTTATACTTATTTTTATTCCAATTGGTCCAGGAACATTTAAATTTTTATGTAAATATGCTCAGCGTAGGTCAAAATGGAGCTTTTGTTCTATTTTCAAAGCATGATCCTGGACATTCTTTAAACGTTGTAGATAATCTAATTATATAATTTTGAAGCCTTATTATCTTTTATATTTATTTTAAACATTTGATGACTGCATAAAATATTTTTATTACATAAAATAGTATTCTTTTAAACCTCTCGCTCTAATGTTTTAGAATATAGTCATATTTCAGTACATAAATGTGCAATGGTGTTAAGATTTTTTACATTTATTAATTTTCAAACGCATTTATAAAACC
The DNA here is from genome assembly GCF_057557595.1 of Rhyacophila brunnea. Taxonomy (NCBI): domain Eukaryota; kingdom Metazoa; phylum Arthropoda; class Insecta; order Trichoptera; family Rhyacophilidae; genus Rhyacophila; species Rhyacophila brunnea. The sequence goes on along the minus strand of NW_028232806.1, from coordinate 32,811,104 downwards.
ATCAGTATAATTTATGTCGACATTATTATAGTGAAATATTTACGATAAAAATTATATTGATAATCTCTGTGATCCCAAATTTGACAAGAATTAGGTATTTTATTATTCAAAAAATGGTTTGGAAAATGGAAATTCAAAAAATTTAAAAAAAAAAAATTCGGTTAGGTACATGTAGGTACACAGTGTAATATTTCACTATAATAATGTCAACATAAATTATACTAATGGTTTTATAAATGCGTTTAAAAGTTAATAAATGTAAAAAATTTTAACACCACTGCACATTTATGTACTGAAATATGACTATATTCTAAAACATTCGAGCAAGAGAATTAAAAGAATACTATTTTATGTAATAAAAATACTTTATGTAGTCATCAAATAAATGTTTAAAATAAATATAAAGGATAAAAAGGCTTCAAAGTTATATAAATAGATTGTCTACCACGTTTAAGGAATGTCCAGGATCATGCTTTGAAAATAGAAAAAAGCTCCATTTTGACCCACGCTGAGCACGTCCGCCCTTAAGAAAAAGGAACGAATAATAATTATAGTGGCGGCGCGGGTGTTGGGGGTGGTGAAATATTGAATCAAAACTAACCGCCGCTGTCAAATAATTTTTTAAAAATAAATAATTGTAAGATACCAATTTTATTATCTAAGCAAACTCCAACTGAACATAGAATAGTTAATATTTATTTGCAAACATTTGCTCTATTAATTGACATACAATTTTCTGACTTTGACTTTGACAGTGACTTGAAAATGGAGAGCGTGTTGCGATGGCAATAATAAAATATAATAAATAATTTATAAAATACCCACTTTTTATTAGCGTTTCGCCTTTGTACAAATTTATCAATACACTGGTAAAGTAGTAATGCTTAAATTATTAAAAGTATTATAGTGACTTAAATACATTTTAACTTTTGAAAAATATTGAAAAGAAAAATTTATAAATGGCAACAATTTTTATCGCGGAAAGCGATATAAAATGCTATCTATGCACATGGTTGTAATTAGACAGTTATGAGTAGATAACGTTGAAATTCTATGCAATAAGACCCAATCAGTATGTTATTTAACATTTTGTTTACTTTGTAAGTAATATTTATAGAATGACAAATGTTTATTGTTGAATAATTAAATTATTTCATATTAAAAGGAGACAGACAAGGGTTTGCGATGTAATAGAGTTTGCATAAAATCTCAAATGGAAATGAGTTGGACACATAACTCGAAGAAGGGACAATCGTTGGACAAAGTTAGTCATCCAGTGGTATCCAAGAGGTACAAAACGTTCACAAGGTAGACCTAGAGGCCGCTGAATTGATGCAATGATAAAGTTCTGCAGAAGTACGTGGCAACGCAAAACACAGGACCAAGAGAAGTGAAATCAGCTTGGAAAGGCTTTCATCCAGCAGTGTATAGATTTAGGTTGATGATGATGATTTAAATTATTTGTTTAAACTGATAGAAATAAATAGACAAAAATTATTACCGATGAGAAGGTGGCGAAAGAAGGTTGTGTGAATCCCTTTAAAGAGATGACAGCCGGTTTCCTTGCTCTGGTCATCAGCATGAGAACCCCGTGGCGTAGAGATGCATCGTCAGTATCTGTCCAGTTGATGTTATAGGCGGCATCACCTACTTTTTCACTCTAAAAAAATAAACACGACTTAATATTTGGTCAATTTAGTAGGTAATTAATTATATTTTATTAATGTAAATAGAATAATTTCTCTTTGTAAATCAAGGAAAGAGACTGAGAAGGTAAATTTTATAAAACTAAGCATTCAATACTAACATTAAATCAACAGTTTGTAATGACTGAACAAAGGAACCCACAAAACTTTATAAATACATAGTCGAGGCGAAGACGGATATGTAACAATGAGCTTTTACTTAGGCCTATATACAATAAAAACTGTACCCAAAGTTTTGCGTCAAAACTCTATATAACTATTTCATTGCCATAAATATTTAAATGTTCCGAATTTAGATTGAAAATTATTGTTTTTATTAGTTTTTTTTTTGTGTTATTATTAAACCGCAAGTCATAACGTATGAATTGTAACTTTTGTAAAAACTATTTCATTGAAATTGTTTCTCAAAATGTGTAAAGAGTGAAATGATTTCGTGTAACTTTTAGGTGGATTATTTAAATTATAATACAAAAAAATCGAGTCTCTTAAGAATATATGAATAAAAATATAACCAATTAGAATCAGACATCATTAATGTTGTAGTGGGCGTTCACGACAAGAGAGAAGTATTATAGCCCCGCAATTTGAGCCTATCCTTATCAAACATTAATAAGCAGCATGTCTGTAAATGCGTTTGATAAAGATTTGATTTATCGCATTATCGTTCAATCAATATTAAACGTTCGAAATGCAATGCATCTTTATCTCTCATTTTTTCAAACTTCTGGAACCAACTAATGGATATTGTTTTATATTTATCCACTTTCCTTATTAAACTCGTGACGCCATGAATAATATTTGTTTTTATCTAGAATTAAAATAGCTTTTTACTTCAGTCTATATTCAACATTAGAGAAAGATGCATCGATTGCAACCACTGTATCAAATCAGACTGTAACAATTTATTGTCTAAAGTACAGGTTCTCAAACTTATTTCCACCACCGTCCACTTCGAGATTTAAAAAAAATCTAGTGCCCCCCATATTTTATAACTTACCTTCTTACATTACCATCTGTTGCATGCATTATATAAATATGGATAGGATAGATAGGGTGTGACCCATATCATATTTCTGAGATCAAAGAATGTTTCAACGAGAGGAAATAAAACCCATACTTTATCATAATATTCAGAAGTATTTTTATTAACATTAAAAGAAGGCTTTGAATTTAAAACTTAACTTATGTGAAGGATGAACTGATGCATTTCGACGAGTTTGTTACTATCAGGCTCGAATTCGCTTAAAACAGCCGATAATCGCCGCGTTAAGTAACTTGCAGCCGATTTCTCTTTTTAGTTACAACGTTGCTACAGCACTAATGATACAGACGATTTTATTTAGTTAACTCAGGGCTTTTTTTTCCATTTAACGCGGTGGAACGGCGTTCCGGCACCTTTTTTCACGGTTTTATTTCAAAATCAATTAAACGAAAAAATATTTGCGCTTAAGTAATTACAATAATAATTCGTTAAAATGATAAAATAAGGTACAGGTGGAAGCCATTTTGAATGTTGGCGTGTTAGTGTTAGTGAAGTAACCGTATAGTTTAAATAGCAAACATGCGTATGTAACTAGCTTCATACGTATGCTGCGTATTATGATTTTGACAGTTTGACGTTTATCGCATGGCAGCATCTGCGTATATTGTTATTTACGTTTGTTTAGTCAGTTTGTGTTACGATTACGTGTTGTGCAACTATTTTATATATTATTTAGTGCAACCCCAAGTTTCCTTCAATTATAGTTTGGCATTGTACTAATCACAGATTAGAATTATCAGTAAGTGATGTTGTAAAAAAAATTTCAGGGATCAATAGATTCAAATCATTTATTGATAAACTTTATGTTTTATACCACGCGTCGCCGAAAAATAATAGAGAGTTGCATTTATGTGCAGAATCACTAGGCGTTGAGGTACTGAAAATCGGAAGAGTTTTAAGTACCCGATGGGTGGCATCTAGTTTTCGTTCAGTTTCGGCTGTGTGGAATAATTATGAATCCCTTGTGCGTCATTTTGAAGAAGCGATGAATGACCCTACAAGAGATAAAAATGACAAGTGTACTTACAGTGGCTTAAAGAACAAAATAACATCAACAGCATTTTTATTGGATCTAGCATTGATGTGCGACGCTCTCCAAGAATTGTCGGAACTTAGTTTGGACCTACAAAATCGCAATGTGAACCTTTACATTGCAAATCGAAAAATAAATGAACTCGTTCAAGTTTTTGAAGAAAGAAAACAGAATTTTGGACCCTATTATAAATGTGCTGCAGCTGCTATAAGCAATCTGCATTTTCGTGGAGTTTTACTTCACGAAAAAGTTTCTAAAAATGATCCTCCTATTGATCCGAAAATATTTTATTCCACGTTGAAAACGTCAATTGAAAAAAGGCTGCTAGATAATAAAGATGTTGAGTTTGCACTTTGGGCTCGCGTACTTGACCAAAAATATTGGCCTGAAGACATTGATAATCGGTTGACATTTGGAGAGATGGAAATTAGAAACATTTCGATCAGGCTACAACTAGATGAACGAGAAATGATTCGTGGATTTCGCGAATACATTCTCGAAAAGACATATTCTGAAAAACTCTTGCGTTTGGTATATGCTCTGAATTCTATTCCCATTTCTTCAAGTGAATGTGAACGGGGGTTTTCGCAAATGAATCTTATTATTACCCCAACAAGAGCTTCGTTAAACACTAAAACAGTTTCGGCACTCTTGTTCATCAAACTCGTGGGACCACCCTTGACACTTTTCGATCCTTCAAAATATGTTGATAGGTGGTTACTTAAAGGAAGACATTCGGCCTTAGACTCTAACACTAAGAAAAGGAATCGAGATGATGTATCAGACGAGAATTGGAAAAAACTTTGGAAATCACTCTAAACTTTTATTCAAGTTCATAAATAAATACATTACATATGTATTTACAATTATATTTTAAAGTTAGTCTTATTTAGTCTTATTTGTACAATATATTTCAAATATAATGTATGTATTTTATTGTTTCTGTAGCTTTGTTTTGACTAAAATAAAAAATTATCGTAAAAATCAACCTTTTTTTGTTCGCTTCGTGGCATAGCTCCTTTAAATTTCATTTAAGTGACATTTGAATATAATTTTATTTAGTAAAAAGCTTGACATGAAGTGAGTTCCGGCACCTTTTTTTTTTTAAAAAAAAGCCCTGAGTTAACTTAACCACGGACTACGTACATGCAACATAAAGCTGCATCCACATTATTATATTCGTAAGTGATAGTAATTTAACCGTCTATACGGGACTTCAAGCATTGGAGTAGTAAATCGTGTCGTGTCCAGATTCCGTCGGATTTTTATAGATAGAATTTACCTGCCTGGGGGGCGACCCCCCTAATTTTCTTTGATCCTTCGACTGCCCCCCTGAAAGCCTCCAGCGGCCACAAGAGGGCGTTATTGCCCATTTTGAGAAAGACTGGTTAGAAGTATAATCTACTATAAATATGTTATATTAATTAGCTTCTAATAAAATCAGTTTAAATATAAAAGGTGTTTATATAAAAATTATCTCGCCGTTTCATAACAAAAATAACTTTGGACAGTCCTGAATGGAGGCAGGAGAATTCCAATAACCACATAAGGTCGTATCGCTAGGTAAAATAATTGGTAATTAATATACGTGTCCATTTGTTGATGCTTCTAACTAAACAATATTGGTATAACTCAAAACAATGAGGGGTGGACATCGAACAAGCCATGAACACAATGAGATATCTCTAGTGAGTATAGTCGAGGTTTTATAGAGTAGGTACTAAATATTTTACATCCAACATGGACAATTATATTTTGCACCTCATACGTCCAACATTGAAAAGAATATTTTTCAGATTGAATCAAAACGTATAAAATTTATATGGCAACGTTGTCAAATGAGTTTAAACACTTTTTTACCATGTCTGATCCTAATAAGATTTATTAATTTAATAGTAATTGTTCCACTGTTATTAAACTATATTTGGACCGGTTTCGTCCGCCTCAAAGGGGTATTTTCAACTAAATCATCTTTAACACAACAGGCATTTATCAAAAAAAAAAATCAAAAAGTGACATAATAATCAAACAGTACATTAAATTATCCTCTCCAATATATTAATATATTATATCAATAACAAATAAAAATTAAAAAAAACAATTTGTATTTGCCAGAACCAGGATTCGAACCTGGGACCCACGACACCATCAGCCGACGCGTAAGCCGCCCAGCCACTGTGGGCGATTATTATAATGAATCATAATATCATATTCATACGTTTGCAAAGGCTTTGATACAATGGCCAATTTAATGTGCTACATTTTGCCATTCATTCCATTTAGTCAAGAGAAACTATAAAAAAGAATAATGGGAAGCTAGAAACTAGGGTGACTAAATTGTTTGCATTAAACGAATTTTTATATGTGTGTGGTGGCGCTTTTAGCAGTGGACTGTAATTTGAAGGTGATGGTGGTGGATTACGGATCTAAGGAAGGGGTTTCACAGTATGCCAGATACTGACATTTTATCTTGAGAGGGCTGGCGCACGGTGGAGCCGGTTTGGTGTTCACGCACTCATGCACTAGTCAATGGACGGTTTGCAATGTCACTCACGGTTTCACTTTTGGTTTTTAGATGAATGATAATGAAACATTTAGGATGGATGATAGACGCGACGTTCGCTCAAACCGTATCAGATTAAGCGCACCGAAGGTCAAACATATGCGTTTTGAACCACTCTGTGGTTAACGACGGGTAAGCTACAACAAGCCCACACTCGACCGCTTTCTTGATGTCACTCGAGTTAACACTTGAATCAGTCTGTATAATTGATTTAATCAATGGACGGTGGTTTAGCGGTGACAGGCCAACACGCACCCGTTGTCTTGAGCTAACTAAATATTATTCACAATCAAGGTCGTCTCATGACTAATATATGCCAGGTTGCCTTGACTTATGACAATAACAAATAAGGATATGAAGTAGGTGGGGAAATAAGCGATGACGGCCACCACAATTAACCCAACCAGTGTAATTTCAAAATTAAATTACTGTTTTTATTAAAAACATAGTTGATTGTTCACTTCAAATGTGAGATAATCATATAATATAATAGCCATCTTTATGTGTTTTTGGTCAAATTTTATGTTCAGTCAATAGCATCCAATTTTTTATTACCATACTAGCTAAACTTACCCTGTATGACCCATAAGTAATATAAGGTATTATAGAAAAATAAAAAGCAACAGAATTTAGAAATGATCATAAATAATTATATATTTTATAAAGCCTGTGTTCATAATATTATACAGTAGTGTAACATAATAATATTATAAAGGCACAAAAATAATATAATAATCAAATTAACGTACATAGTTAAAAACAATTATAAAACTAGGCTAATGGTAATAATACAATAAATACGAATTAAAAATACAAAAAAGCTACATACTTGCAGTGATAAATACAAAATAAACGAACGTCATAAAAATAATACCTCTTCGATTAGCTTGTCTCCATAGGCACATATCAGCAAAATTTGTATTACTGACGATCCTAAGAACAGTGCATATTTGAAAGCGAGAGTCATTGGAGCAATCTGAAATACACAAATAAAATTTAATTTTATTTACTTATTGTTACATATATAATAATAATAATTATAATAAAGTATATGTGTGGTAGTTACATTAATAAGTATAATAGATACATAATACGTATAGTCGTAAGAATCAGGGTAAACTGCATAAGCCAACCAGTAGAGGCCAAACATGATATCTTTAAACGAGAGTGCATACATGAACCACCGAACACAGCGTTCAGCCCCCCGCTTGCCTGTTGACCCTTCCGTCGTACGACATAGGGAAATCGTGTGGCACGATATACCTATCTACGCAGGACTAAAATTTATTTATGTTACATATAATAATATATTAAGCAGGGCTCGAAATGGACCGGAGCGCACCAGAGCGCCGTTACGGTTCATAAAATTCCCAAAATTATCGCTCCGTCTCGTGAAAAAATAATTTGACCGTCTGAGCTAGACAGGTAACAAAAAATCTAACACACTTTTTTTGGAAAATACACATAAAATTAGATAACTACCTATGTTAATATTTTCGTAAAATTATCGAGCGCTCCGGTTCGTAAAATTTTCCATTTCGAGCGCTGATTTTATTGAACATGAGAAACTATAAATCGAAGTTTTAGTGTGAAGATATTCTTAAGAAGTTCAGTTTTGTATGTTTTGATAAAATCGAATATTAAGATTTGGGATGAATGGAAAATATCATGTCCGGAAACTCGTATGCAGTTCGCCGTATCACACTTCACCGTGAAATTTTGTATCGGAAATATATGGCCGTATATTAAAGACCATCCAACCTTTGGGTCGCATAGTACCGACATAAAAGTTATATCGTACCTACTGACATAAAAATCATTATTAAAAAAAACACTGTTCTTGGTGGTTTACACTTTACAAGAAGCTAGCAGCAAATAAATTTTGAAAATAACCGATATACCGGATTATTTGTTAGATAAAGTTAGGTTAGGTTAGGTTTCCATTCTTGAATTCATGAATTTTCACAAAATCAGCTATGAAAATTGAATTAATGTTCATATTGAATTTAATAAAATTGGAGACGGTATAGTATTATACGCCATACGATTATCTCTTTCTGATAAGAAAGCTCAGGACGAACTGTGCCGCGGTGAAATATTTTAAGTACAATTTATATGTTACCGAGAAATATACATATAATGTATTTAAATGGTACAATATTTCTCCTCAAATATCCTATTTGGATGTACAATATTTTTACATCATTAAGATACGAGTCAAATGAACGTTTTGTATATGTTACCTAACTCAATTTCAAGAAAAACTGGGCATACGATACCTTTATGTGTAATAATAATAGTTATAAAAGTACATGGAAGCACACCGATTGTACTTATATTAAATAATTACAAGATAAAAATAACTTTTCATATACAACGTTTTTAAATTTTCTGTTGAATTATTATGCTCAATATGCTCAAACTTGTACTTGATATGAAGTAAATAAAAAACAAGTAAACAAACAAATATAGAATACTGAAATGTCATTTTGATTTCCATAGTAACGCACGTATATATTAATAATTTAGTTACTAGGACCACCCCTTTAGCAACCAATAATAGTCTTTTACTTTTTACGGATTTTTCTGAAATAACTTTCCATACAAAACAGAATTAACTGAAATTAATTCAATTCTGCTTAAAGATGGCTAAACGTATTAAAAGAATGCATCGGCATCGTGTTCTGATATATTCTTAAAGTTTCAAATGTCTAGCTAGTCGGTAAGTTAGTTCAAAATCGATTGCAAGGTTTTTTTTTTCAATTTCAATTCATTTATTTTTACATATTGTGGACATTACAAATTATAAGTTTAAGACGTTCACAACATGACATTTAGAAACAAAGAAATATTATTAAAACAGTTTTATGTACATAACATAAGAGATAGATCAGTATTAAGTTATTCTACAGTATAAATGTGTAAATACAAAAAATATTAAGTATATAGGTACAATGAAGTACACCGGATGAGTTAAGCAGACCCTATTTTAAGAATTTAAAAAACAACGTCCACCTAAAATCACCCTCACGTAAGTGGAATATATCAATATCCGAAGCGATTTCATTAAACATGGTATTGCCCTCCCAATTGGCATTACTAATGGCAGGTTAGTTCTGCACCGTGGGAGAACAAACAACGGATGCCCTCGATTCCTAAGGTAATTATCAGAGACACACAGGCCAACACCACCAAGAATAGCAGAGTTCACATTTACGCCACGTCTGAAAAAATATGTAGCTAAATAAAGATCCCTTCTAAATTTTAAGCTACAGTATGTAAGCATCCCTAAGAGAAAATCAGTCGGATAGAGCCACGGATAATATCCATACAGCCGAAAATAAAGGAGTCTTAAAAATTTCTTTTGGACTCTCTCCACCATAAGGCCGTACTTCAACTGATGCGAGGCCCAAACGACAGACCCACTCTCAAGTCTGCTTCTAACTAAGGAGTTATAGAGAATTTTTAGTACCGTAACATCCGAAAAGACCCGGGAAGTACGCAAGACAAAGCCCAACATCTTTAGCGCCTGTACTGGACAAACAACCACAGGACAAATAAGAATACGAGCTAATAAAAACGTTGTAAAATAGCGTCCATATAAGGTACCCTCGTAAGTGGAATATATCAATATCCGAAATAATTTGATTGAACATAGTTAATGCCGTCCCAATTAGCAATACTACTGGCAGGTAGTTATGTACCTTGGGAGAACAATCAATGAATGCTCCCGATTTCTAAATTAAAGAAATACTAGTCAAAATTACTACGAATGGCAGAGTTTCAATTTACCCCACATATAAGTTGGAAAATGTGTAGCTAAATAAAGATCTCTTATAAACTTTAAAATATAATATGAAAGCATACATAAGAGAAAATCAGTCCGATAAAGCTATAATAGATCCATCCTAAAAGACCCGGGAAGTATGAAAAACGATTCTTAACAGCTATAGCGCCCTTTATCTATTTTTTACAAAGTTTTTATTAGGTCGTATTCTTATTTTGTCCAGTTGTTTATCCAGTACAAATCTTGAAATCGATTTTTAACTAACTTCCCGACTAGATAGACATTTGAAACTTTTAGAATATATCAGAGCACAATGCCAATGCATTCTTTTAATACTTTTAGCCATCTTTAAATAGAATTGAATTTATTTTCAGTTAATTCTGTTTTGTATGAAAAGTTATTTTGGAAGAAATCCGTAATCCAATCTACTATTATTGGTTGCTAAGTGGGTGGTCCTAGTAATTAAATTATTAATAATATATACGTACGTTACTATGGAAATCAAAATGACATTTCATTATTCTATATTTGTTTGTTTGTTTGTTTTTTATTTACTTCATATCAAGTACAAGTTTGAGGATATCCAGCATAATAATTGAACAGAAAATTAAAAAAATGTTGTATGTAAAAAGTTCTTTTTATCTTGTATTATTTTCTTGAAAACCATTAAAACCAACATCGATTATGTAAACTTGAACGTCTAATAGAACACATTATTTTTTTTATCAAGTAAGTCAATTTTTTTGCACGTCTTAAAATGTTATGCAGTTAGTAAATAAGTTAAACTAACTAAAGTGGTCAAATAGCAGCTGCAGAGTGGTGAAGTGGGGTACAGTTAGTATAGAATAATGAACGCACTTGCTATAATATACAATTTGGTTAAATAGCTGCAGTGGAATGGTGAGTGGAGATGCCAGTAGAGAACACGACGTGTTTCTTCTTTTCTTTCTTTCGACCATGCCCGATCCTAATAGGATCATATTATAAGCCTCCACAGAGTAGATATTTGTATTGACAGATATTGTTTTTTACGAGAAATGGATGTCAGCCACTTGCTCAACCCATAAGGTCCATACCCCGACTCACAAATTGAAAAACAATATGTGTACTTGCCAGAACCAGGATTCGAACCTGAAACCCACGACGTTATAGTCCAACGCTTAAGCCGCGCGGCCACCGTGTTTGAAACGGACCAAAAATTATTATTAAATTATTTCCTCAATATTTATTGAGACGATATTTAATAATTAGAGATACCTATCTAAAATATATACACATCCATGCCCACGATAGCCGAGCAGCTTACGCGTCGGCTTATAAAGTCGTGGGACCCAGGTTCGAATTCTGGGTCTGGAAAAAACACATAATATTTTTCAATTTGTGCTTGGAGTCAGAGTTTGGATCTAATAGATTAAGCAAGTGGCTAACATCCATTTCTCGTAAAAACATTTTTTCTTTATACAAACTTCCACTCTGTGGAGGCCCACATGATCTTATTAGGGTCGAACATGGATATCAAAATAAAAAAAAGAAGAATGATCCAAAATCAAAATATTAAAATGATATGAATACATATTAGGTAACATGAGACTTACTGTTATGAACACATATTAGGTAACATGAGACTTACTGTTATGAACACATATTAGGTAACATGAGACTTACTGTTATACAAAATATCTCCATGCAGATTAGTAATGAGCTCGAAGCAAAGTTCACAAGCAACGTCATTGAAAATACATTCTCAATTCTATGACTCCACCTGAAATGAAAAAAAAATGAAAGTACGTAACACACGCGATAGCAGTAAAACTTTTTCATTTTTATAATCTTCAGCATCGCCATTGACAATGTGTGTCAACTTGGCAAAAACATAATATTGAAATCTTCTTAAACTATCTATTTTCATCATACTTATGAAGTAACTCATCAGTTACATGGTGGCCTGGTATTATATTCACAGATATATAATAATATATACTAGCAACTATTAGTAGGTAGCAGTACCAGCTGTCAAGATTCTCACGCGTCTTCAACTCTCTCATACGTTTACGTGTATGCTCTGTCTTACTGTCTTTGTTCTGGTGTTTCAAACTCATTTATTAATTGTATCTGAGCTGCTGCATCAGCCTTGCGGAATCTTTATTGTCTCCTGACTTCACCGAGCACACCATTACCACCACTCGATCATCTGTCAAGCGGCGACGCTTCCTTTTCACCGATAATCTTTCTATTTTTTGATTAATTGTTTATCTTGCTTAATACCCCGTTTACACTTTGCTGACAGTACGTATTATTGCGGATATAACAAGAAAATGCACTTTTAACATGTATTATCATGCAAGTTGCAAGATTGCATGCATGAATCAAAAAAGTTCGGAAGCTTCTGAATTTTCACGCGACGCTTGAGATTCATTCTATATTTGCGCTTGCGCAGTATAAGAATACTAGCGAACCTGCTGGTAAAAAACGAACTACACCATGTTGACTCATTTTGAGGTTAACTGATTTTCATGACCTGTCAAATAGTGCTATAAAATGACAACATCGCGTCTCGCAAACTCTTTTGAAGAATAAGATTGGCGAGATAGTCAGCACTTTTAATTAGTGTAAACAGTCATTAACGAAATAATTTAAAATACACACCATTTCTGCAAGTAAATCCACACACATGTAAACAGATGCTATAAGGGTACATTAGGTTACAGTACCCTATACCTATTATAATTACCCTGAAATATCTTGGATATCACACTATTTTATAGATACTAGAATCACTCGATATTCTATAGCCGCACTAAACGTACCTGTCAAACTATTGTGAGAGTGTCATTTGTTTTCTTCCTCGTGCCAATTTTCCGTCAATAAAATAATATGATCCTGCGTTTATACGTGAATAATGTGTAATGTTTAAAACTTTTTCTTCCTGCCTCGTTCTCCCTTACACATTTCCATACGTGTAATAGGGACAATAAAATTATGCGTTACAGATAATATAAATGCGGTAATACATATAAAAGGTTTTTTATCAATTAATATACCAACCATTTAATTCAATTTATTAAAAACTCTTCACCCGTAGGTTCTTTCATTGTTATAGTTAATAGTAGAAGGTAGCCGAATAACAGGAGGTTTTATACACTGTTAAATATAATAAAAATTGAGTTTAACCTTAAATAAAGTAAAGACCGAATTTGGTTGATATATTAACCACTCACATTATGGTCTATAATTTTAATTCTGGCTATAGTAATGTTTCGCGTAGTATTTCAAAACATTGTCGAGAATACTCTTTGATTAATACAGACTGGAAATTGGTGTGTATGTCAAAATATTGTCCATTGCCCGTGTAGTCTCACAGCTAGCAGTACCTAATCGACCATAATTTCATATTAATTGTTTCAGAAAACATGAATTATCTATGGTATAAATCAGGATGTTCTTTTTAAATTGATTGATTCCCTAATAATATTATATAGTTAAACATCAAAGCCATTATGTATTTTTTGTTTTGAACCATTTCATAAAAATGGATATATGATATTGTAAATAGTATTTTTTAAATTTGCCGAAAAAACATGATTTTTACAACATTTTCCATTGGTTTTATTTGGCATAAATATATTCGTTACTGTTCGGTTATGAGGAATACAGCGGAAAACACATTTTGAAAATACCCGATATACTGGATTATTTGTTAGATTAACCTAACCAAACCTAACCTAACTTAACCTAACCCAACCTAACCTAACCTAACCCAAACTAACAAATAATCCAGTATATCGGGTATTTTCGAAATGTGTTTTCCGCTGTATTCCTCATAACCGAACTGTACCATATATTTTTACATGTCCATTGCTCAAAGTACTGACAAATTTAAATTTTGGTTTTTTCTGAATTGCATACTCGTATTAATAAATATTTTTTAGTTTTATTATCAAATATCTTTAAGTCTATCATAAGAAATTCAAAATATTATGGTATAGATCTGAAAATCTATATTAAAAATTTATTTGCCCTATAAAAGGTTAAACTAATATTCGAGACAGCGTAATGTATATTAATATATCTGTTAATATAAATCTCCACTCGATGGTGGACCATAATAATTCGTCGCCCTTAAAGCAAAAGGGCACTTGTGACATTTTGATGATTTTGAATTATGTAGTTGTGTTCGTATTTTTTGTTCTCTACATTATAGGCAAAATGGAATCTGTGTAGCTAAATCCATCAAATCACAATTTACGAATGAAAATAAAGGTCACATGTGTGTTTGTAAATGAATCATCAATTATTAACGTATAACAAAAACGTAACATGTACACGACTTTGACAGTCTATGTGCAGTGGTTACAAAAATAACATGAGAAAAAGGTACTATGTGTAATTATTTTAAAACGTGTAAAGACTTTGTACAAAGAAAAAAAAGATTTTGTTGCAAAAAAAGGTGACGAGAATCTTAACAAGATATGAAAAATAAAAATAAACATAAATTACATTTCAATATTTGAGTAATAACTCACTTATGCTCTGAATTTAAATTCAAAATATTAAGAAATAACCTCAACACGATTTTTTTTCACTCAAAAAAACTTTAAATGCGTTTTTATAAAAACTCTATTTTTACACAGTTAGTGCCTTTTTGCTTTTGGGGCGTCGATATAACCTTCTTATGATCGGTCATGGTCAAAAAATGATGCACTTATATAAAATATTGTCTTACTCATATATGAGGTTATGGTATTCCACAATTTTCTTCAAGTCTGCATTATGGCTATTGGTTCTTTCTTGACCATCATGATTATTGTTTAGGTTCCCGATTTCCATGTAGAGAAGTTGGTAGTGCATGCACAGCTGGGCGATGAGAACGCAAACAAAGCAGTCAGCACAACAGACGCAACTTGTTACAAAAAGACCTGGAAGAAGTTTTAATATTAAATTTACTAATTGAGCCACGTGCGCCCGATCTAGTTACGATTAAATTAGCTAATACTATGTACATTCGAAGGGTTTGACAATCGGCTCTAGTTGTTTGAATCAATATGCCTATAATTCTTACTTGCCATCAGGATCTCTCCAAATTTTAGTAATAACGTACTTGCACCTGCCAATATTTTAAAATCATTGTTGTCAATCACAAATATTGACTATACATATTTTGAAAATACTTTCGATGTAAACCCACCAGAAAAAAATCATTGACAAAAAAATACGACACCTAACGGGTCTCGAACCCGCATCTACTGAATTTACGCCGTTGTGCAATAAGTATAAGTAGAATTAGTAATGTATCATACCCATCATGACTAAATGGGTAATTTATCTACTTATAATGCCGTGGGTCCGGGGTTTGAATCCCGGGTCTAGCGAAAAATTCAAATGTTATTTTGTGTTTGGACCCAGAGTATGGATCTTATAGGTTGAGTAAGTGGCAAACATCAATTTCTCGTTAAAACAAAAATCTGTTAGCCGGTTCTTGTGATGCCGTGATTGACAGGCCGTACCTACATACAAATTATGCGAGTTATCTTGTCCGACTTTAAACTCAAATTATTAGCCAATATCGATTGATTTGCATAATCTAAAAAAATAAACATATAGTGACATCTGTTTGAATAATTATGAAATACTAAGCCACAAATTATTATCGATATTGCTGCAATTTTAGTAAGAGCTTTGCTCTGCATTCAACGCGTGTCGTTAAAAATCTGCCGCCTGTCAGATAGTTCCATAGTAGGTAATATCGTGAGGCATAAAAAAGGTTAATGTAATATTCGCTCTATGGAGGCCCATATTATGATCTTATTAGAATCGGACAATGTAATATTATGTTATACTTCTACAACAATTTCAGTTTGATTGAACTCTGCTATAATGTGTAAAATAAACAAATTCAATAATAAAATAAAATAAAATAAATAGTAGCAATTTCATTATTATAAAAAATATAATAACCTGCAAAGACTTGCGATATATAAGTCGGAATATAAATTGCCACGGATGTCCATTCAAAAGGGTACCAAATAACGTAAGGCATCGATAAATTGTCATCCCATTTATTACCACCGTTAAAAATAGAACCCATCACACAGTTGTACAAGATTACCGCCAGTGGTAAAAGGGGATATGTGCACGACACTGCACTGGTCAAGTTCATATAAAGAACGCAGAAGTTCTTTGTAGCCGACATGCTTTCGTGTATAATTTTCTTTACTTTTTTGTCATCAGATTTAGGCCAATGGCTTTCCAGATCTGCTACCAGTGACTTCACTTCTTTTCTCTTGAAAATTAAGTTGATAGTCTTAGCGCATCCAAAGACGCT
The DNA here is from genome assembly GCF_057557595.1 of Rhyacophila brunnea. Taxonomy (NCBI): domain Eukaryota; kingdom Metazoa; phylum Arthropoda; class Insecta; order Trichoptera; family Rhyacophilidae; genus Rhyacophila; species Rhyacophila brunnea. The sequence continues at coordinate 32,794,651 of NW_028232806.1, read as the reverse complement.
TAAAATGAAACACGGTAACATGTCTGCCGTCTCCAGGAACCTATCCTCATCGACCAGGAATGAAACTACCAGAAATGTAAACTCGCCCACCATAAGTGGGGCTAGATTTGCAATACCACATGTGTAGAAAATCCTGAAACAGACAATGTATATTTTAGTGTGCAGAATTTTTTTTTGTCAATTATGCAAGAGAGTGGTTTTAAATTTAGACGTTGCGTAAGTCTTTCTGTAAAATATGTTTTTTTTTGATAAACCATTTTTTTTATTTAACGAATAAGACACACGATTCAGAATGTAACATTCTAGAAAAAAATACGACGCCCGATGGGACTTGAACCTGTATCTGCTGGATTTGCGCGGGTATGTTTTACTATTAAACTACGGACACATTAGATAATTACGACGATTTTAACTAGAAGTCGTTACATGGAATGCTTATCGAATTTCGTTATAAGGTTGGCTATCGGTTTTGGTATATTAAATTAAAGTAGGTATCAATAATTAATCCCTTAATTACTAACTGACGTCACGGATTACTCCATTATTTAATTTTTATAACGTAATTATACTTGATAATAATTTTAATAAACTATTTTTTTTTATTCAAAGAAATTTTATTGGTAAAACATACTGGCGCGAATCCAGCAGATACAGGTTCAAGTCCCATCGGGCATCGAATTTTTTTCTACAAAAACGATTTTTCTATAGTGTGTAATATGCATGAGATGTTTTCAAATTATGTATATTCAGTATATATAATGTTACATTCTGAAATCTTGTGTCTTATTTCTTATTGCAGGACCCGGGAGTCAGAAGAGCGCCCCAAGAGCCAGCATTCCGGACCAGCTTAATATCAAACGTCAGTGCTTGGATACACCCCTGCTTCCGCTGTCCCTCACCAACATACAAATCCCCAACCCCCCTTCATACAGTCCACAAAATCGCAGCCTTAAATCGAATAAATTTATTTTGAACACGCCTTAAAATGTACGAGACATTATTAAATAAGTGCCGATGAGTTCATATCACTATCGCTATTATACAAAAATTAATATAAGTATGTGGATAATGTTATTTATTCACAATATGTGTAAATATTTTCTACAAAACTTTGTTGTAGATTATTACCACGATTTTCTTAGCTCGTATTCTTGTTTGTCCGGTGGTTGTTTATCCAGTAAAAATCTTGCAATCGATTTTTAACTAACTTCCCGACTAGCTAGACATTTTAAATAGAATATATCAGACCACGATGCCAATGCATTTGTTTATTACTCTTAACCATCTTTACGCAGAATTGAATTCATTTTCAGTTAATTCTGTTTCGTGTGAAAAGTTATTTCGGAAGAAATCCGTAATCCAATCCACTATTATTGGTTGCCAAGAGGGTGGTCCTATCAATTAAATTATTAATATTTACGTGCGTTACTATGGAAATTGAAATGACATTTCAGTATTCTATATTTGTTAAAAAAATAATTTAATACGAAAAAATTTTAAAATAATTTTACGAAATAGCAAAAAAATGATTTGTTGACAAATGCCTTATTTGTCCTAAATTATTAATACATAGAATTGTCAAGTTTATATGATTCAACAGAAAATTTAAAAACGTGGTATATAAAAAGTTATTTTTATCTTGTTATTATTTTTATTAATTGCTATTTGGGAAATAGAGAGATTAATAATTAGTAAGTTTTATTCAAATAATATAATAAAATAAATGTTGTTTATTGTGCACTGAACAATGTCTTCAAAAGTGACCTTCCACTGAGCCTAAAGCGTAAAGTGTTCAACCAGTGTGTGCTTCCCGTGATCACATATGCGTGTGAAACATGGACCCTAAGTAAAAGAGAGATCCAGAAACTTAGAGAAGCACAATGTGATATGGAGAGGTGCATGCTGGGCACAACGCGAAAGGACAAAAAAAAGAATGAGTGGATAAGGAAGCAGACAAGGGTGTGCGATGTAATAGAGTTTATTAAAACCCTTAAATGGAGATGGGCTGGATACATAGCTCGAAGAAGTGACAATCGTTGGACAAATCTAGTCATCCAGTGGTATCCAAGAAGTACAAAACGTCCGCAAGGTAGACCTAGAGGCCACTGGATCGATGAAATGATAAAGTTCTGCGGAAGTACGTGGCAACGTAATGCACAGGACCAAGAGAAGTGGAAGTAGCTTGAAGAGGCCTTCATCCATTAGTGGATAGATTCAGGCTGATGATGATATATATTTTGTGCTTAGGATACAACGGTATTTGTGCATGTCGATTTTGGCAATATTTTGTACCTACATTTGAAATAACTGATAACCTTTGGATCTGTTAGACTTAACTTTGTAGATATCGCAAAGACCAGCGAAATTGAAAAACCTATTGACTGCATCAAAGGCGTCGTGAAATTTTACTTCCGCTACCTTTGTATTGTTGTTTCCGGAAACGGAAACTACAGTTTCTTCAGTGACCGACATGGTATTATTATCGGAGAAGCAAACAATGAATTATCACTTTGAATGCAATACTGTCGGCCGAAGAAATCGCACGCAAATGCTGAATTAAAAATAATGTTTTGATTTTTATTTGAAATATTACGTAGGCTGGAACTCTAGAGCTAGAGCTTCTCAACCGATATTTAAATGGCATACCGGTATGTAATATCATATTATAATACACAATATATAATAAATCATTAAATTTCTTCTATTGAACGAATAATTCACAAGATTTTGAGAATATAACATTCCATAATATATTGAACATACATTACTTAAAAACACCTCAGATATGGAATGTTACATTTTAAAAATGTTGTGAATTATTCGTTCAATAAATGGTTTGGTTCATGGTTTCATGGTTTATGGTTTATTAAAAATTGTTATGATGTTCAGGTAGACGTTATAACTATAATATTTGGAGAGCCGGGCGTCAGTTAGTAATTATGGTAATTAATATTCGTTGATTTATTACACAACAACCGATAGTCAATATTAACGCAATTTGATAGTATTTCATGTATGACTTATTAGTTTAAATTGTCGCAATTAGATAAAAGGCTCGTAGCATAATTGGTTAATGCAGAGATACCAGTTCGGGTACGGGTTCAAATGCCGTCGAGCATCGTATTTTTTCAAATGTAATATGTACCTAATTATTGCCTTTCTATCGTATTTATCATCAATAATAGTTAATAATTATAAAAAGTCAATGTTCAGGTGTATTTACTATAAATTAGAAGAAGCTCTTTTACGCGTAGCAGAACACATTTTAAACATTTTAAAAACATTCTACATGACGTTTGATGGTCAAAAATAAAAAAAAATGTCATTTTGGGTATCTTTAGTAGCCCAGTGTATAAGGTGCTGGTCTTTCACCCGAGGGTCACGAGTTGAAACTTGCTGAGGTCACAATATAATTATTATTTATGATTGATTTTCTCAAGGCCTGCGTGTCTGTGATTGTTTATCTTGTATTACTAAATACACTAATGCTTCACTACACTACTGTCATTGCCCCTCAAGGCCTGTTGTGTTAGTGTTAAAAATGAGATAGAAGAAAAGAAATAAATCTGTAGATTTTGAAGGAAAGTTTTACATAATGACATTTTTATGAATTAATTACCCTTTCTTATCATATTGGTTGGGCCATTTATATTCCCATTCCATTCCTTTATTTCCATCCTCCTAATCACCAGTGTTATTGTCACCAGACAATCAATAAGCAATTACGGGTCAGTGTTACAAAGAACATTGAGTTGCATCTCGATAGCGGACGCGTGTAGGCTTCTAATAGCTTTCCGTCGCTTAAGTGATTGACTCAATAGATATAGACTTAGAGCGGAATGCACAATCTAAGATTTCGTTCCTAAGGATAAGTCGCCGAAAAGCATGACTTAACTATAGACAATCCTGAGTATAGAGTTAAGGAATCCTTAACCATAGACTACTTTTGTTATGAACACGCCCCCTTCTGTATTACCATTTACCACTGACAGCTGCTGTCAAAATAAATTCGCATGTCTATAACACAGTCCATACACTCAAATTCATTAAACAATGTATCTCAATATGGATATTGATAGTGTTAATTCGTTTGGCATGTACTTGCAGAGTATTATTTTATTTTTATACGCCAGCCCGCAGAAATACAAAATACCAGATGAAGAATGACACTTGATGCTAGTGTTACCATGTTTAAAAAAAATCTTGTGGTGCCTGTGGAATCACGTATAATGACTTATAACGGAAACATAAGAGTATTATAATTACATATTATTATGTATTTATAGTTATTGCATTTATAAAATGCAGTTGTCATATTTTCGTCATCGCTTAACAATTATAAAATAATTTACCTAATTTACCTATCGAGAATTTTTAAATATGGTATTATTTTCAATAAAAATGATCTTAACTAAGGACAGTGTTTCTGCATAGTGTTTTCTGCTAAGGAAATTTTAGTTATGACAAATGTTTCTGCATTCCGCTCTTATTCATAATCTATCATCATCATTCATACACCCTCACATATAATCCATAAAACTGTGTCACAAAGTGCGTGAGTGTATGAACCAGGTGACCCAAAACAACGATACCGCCCGAGTGACATTTGAAACCAGACCACGAAGCAATCATACATCATCATAAAGGTCAGTGTCTGGCATTCTGTTCCATCGCTCTCGCCACTAGATCCGAACTCCTCATCATCCCTTAAAATAATTACAGTCCACTTAAAAAGCTCAACCACATATAAAGAAATATCATAATAATTATGTAAACTATTAATACAATGAAAGGATGTTATTGTACATGACATCACTATTGATTTGAGAATAAAGTCAAATATTTGTAAGTATCTTTCTTCCGTACTTATAATATGTCCTTATCAAATTAAGTATTCTACGTCATGGATTCATTTTTATAATTGAATATTTTAAGTTTCATTGGATTTTACAAATGACTCTATCTAAAATGACTCTTGAATTTTTTAGAAATTGTGTACCTATTTGTTTTAATATATGAGGCGTCTAATTAGAAAAATGGATAGTTCCACAATTCGATATTTGCGGAAAACAACGTTTCAAGCTTCAATTATTTGTATTAACGTGAGTTTATTTTTTCCGTTGTATTCTACGTCGGAATTAGAACCAAATGGCAATTTGTTTCAGCTGATAAACTCTTAAATGTTATTAATATAGGCAAAACAAAATTGGACGTAGCGCTACTTGTACCTCACTTTTTAATTTATTCGGCATAAGGCACATATTTCCGTGGCACTGTCATGAGTTTACCGGATGCTACGGCATGGGAGACGCCATTTCCAATATTGAACGTTCCCTTATCGGTTGACTTAAGCACGCGTGAAATCAACCATGCTTTAAATAATATGAAACATGTTGTTTAAAATTATACAAAGAATACGTGCTATTTTTGGGATTAGACGCCTCATATAATTGTTTTAATGTCCATTCATTCCTATTTTCATTTTATACTGATAATGTATTAATTATGATCCAATACTATTAATGATTATCAAGAATTTCTGTAGACGTTTACTACATTTCTATGGATATTTTTTATAATTTAATGTTATATTAAAGTGTGATGCAATTAAAACCTTTATTAAAATTAATTCCATCTTGTTATTTTTCAGATATTTTCACTCAAGATATATTTATTTGCATCTTAGGAAAGTAATAGGTATGTAAGAATATTTATTTATATTTTTTATGCAATACATTTCTATGGATTTTTTTATAATTTAATATCCCTCCTACCTCAAATCCGCAGTTATTGTTACTTACTACTACTACCATTTAAGTCCAGGCGACCATAAATTACGGGCCATCAGTCCAACGATTCAATTGTTTTTCAGTTTCTTCAAGACAATGGGTGCATATAGGCTCGTTACAGCTAGACCTTTGTTTAACGAGTAATTCTAAGCATACAGACTGAATAAAAAAAGTTGAGTGCATACCAAGAGTGTATCCAGTGCAACCGTGGTGGAAACCATAGTTCTAGCCGAGTCTGTTTCTAACATCCAACGTGTAACCGCCCCCCCACCAGTATCCACATCCACCATCATAATCATTCCACCAACCAATTACAGTCCACTATGAAAATAGCAACATATATTATATTTAAAATGTGAGTTTAAATCTATTTTAAAATTAATTTCAACTTGTAGTTATTCAAGATATTTTACCACAAAATAATATATTTGTTTAAGCAATCTAAAAAACGTAATAGGTATGCAAGAATATTATTATAATGTTATATATAGAAAAATGGATAATGTTTAACCGGCGGCTCTCGTGTTGCAGTGGATAAGGCACTGGCCTTCCACCCGAGAGTTCTGGGTTCGATTCCCGGTGAGGACACAATATTTATGTGTTTTTTTAAAGCCTGGGTGTTTGTGATTGTCCAAAATTACTAACAACCTAGTTGTAGTAGTAGTCCAGACTTCAAATCCTGATAGTAGTCCAGACTTCAAATAGTTTCTGGTCAACTGACAGGTCCAAACTTCAATGGTTGGATGGAATACGTAACGATGCTAGAGTGGCTTTAGCAAACACCTGAAAGAAGTAGAGAATTATATTTGCAGAAGGCTAGGACCCGTCTTGGGTTGATGTTACATGAATATTTCACTGTGCCGATTATAATACAATAATTCGAATAGATTGTTGAGACACACAAAAAGTTGAGAAGCGATGGTCACTTATTTTATTATGCCACAATTATTATAGAACTTTTTACTTGTGAACCTTGCTTTTCAAAAATATTAAATAATAATGCAACCGTTTTACATGAATAATTTAGAGTATGTTTCTAAAATAATTTTCCTTCCCTATTATGATAATATTTTTTGCATTTTATGATATTTTTTTAACTTTGTGTCAAGTACTATTAATTTTTATACAGTTTTACTACTAGTAGGTGGACGTTGTTTTATAAATTATTAAAATAGGGTTCACTTAGCTTATTCGGTGTGCTTCCATGCCTATAATTAATATTTTTTATATTTAATATTTTTTTTTTTAATTTTGTACCTTTTACTTTACTTTTCATACTGTTTCTGTGATAGGTACTGCATATATTTATTTCTTCTATACAGTGTTTCTTTATTTTTAAATGTCATGTTGAACGTTTAAACGTAATAAATTTGAAATTTGTAAAGTTCACGGTATGTAAAAAATAAATCAATTTGAATTTAAATATAAGAACAGAAAAATAATCGTAACGCGGTAAGAGCAATGATGCAACCTTTATCACTGGGGGTAGTAACCCCGTTGAGTATGAAAGAGCTCTTCCTAATCGTCTTCGACTTTCGACCTGATTGTTATTCTCCCTCTGGGTAATATGACTAAAATATGTTGAGAGTCCGAAGCAGTTTTATCAATTCAATTCCATTAATTTATTTTTATATATAATATTTTGGACATTACAAATTATAAGTTTAAGACGTTCACAACATGACATGAAACATTATTACAAAGAAGAAAGAAAAGCAAAAGTAATAAAACGGATAAAAAGAGAACATAATATAAATATACAAAAGTAGTGAAAATACAATTATACATAATAATATATATATATATATATATATAAGTTCAAAGAAGTATACCGAGTTTATTATTTAGTTATTTTAAGAATTTATAAAATCGGTTCCACCTAAACTCACCCTTACGCAATTAGACTATATCAACACCCGAAGCAATTTAGTTGAACATAGTTATCGCCCTCTCAATTGGCATTAGCAGTGGCAGATTGGTTCTGCACATTGGTAGAATAAACAACTGATCAGGTTATCAGGGACACACAGGTCAATACTGCCCAGAATGGGAGAGTTGTCATTTATACCTTGTTTAAATCGAAAAAAATACGTAGCTAAATAAAGATCTAATCTAAATTGCAGACTGCAGAATGTAAGCATACCTTGGAGAAAGTCAGTTGGATAAAGCCACAGATAGTATCCATACAACCTCGAGTAAAGGAGTCTGAAAAATTTCTTCTCAACCCTCTACTCCATAATGCCATACTTCAACTGATGTGGTGCCCAAGCAATAGACCCACTCTCAAGCCTGCTTCGAACTAAAGAAACAGTTAAACTAAGAAAAGTAAATAAGTATTTTTTACAAAAATGTGTTGTTTAGGTATGTACTAAGAACAATTTACGATATACTATTAAATTGCGTGGAAAAACACCTACCTACGTTTTGTTTGAAATACTCATGGTAGATGATGGCAAAACAAATAGATTTGAATTAACGTCAACCTAACAATTTATCGAATTATAGGCAAATTAAGAAATATTTCGAATTGTTACTTATATGGAGGTCACGGATAAAACTCTGTACGTATTCGAATGCTACCTTAAAAGACGTGTGGTGTGGGAATTAGCAGAAGTGGGTTATCATGGCTATGAACAACTCTATGCACAGAAAAATAACATTTACTGGAGCTTACACTCCTTGAAATAAGATTAACCTAGATTGTAACTATTCTTATACATTACATATTGTTCTACTTTTGTTAAGTAAGTACATAATATTATTAATTGTCTATTGTGTTTTTTTCACCTTATATTATATTATTACACGGTCCGGAAGGAGTTGGACGGTAATAATAAAATATTAATTAATAATTATTACAGCATAATATTCATAATTTTTCATTATTAATATTTTATTATAAACAATCCAACTCCTATATACCGGTCCCTGTACCTTACAGAATACATTCAAAGTTTTTTTTTTAAATCCCATGTGTCAAAATTTACAGTGTTTTGTATTTACTGTACAGTTTTGAAAAAAAATACAGCCGCTTTTATATCATTATACAGTATCAAACTGACTCTTCTGCTTCTTCTTCTTCGGCCATATCCTCTCCTTAGTTGGAGCATAATATGGATACCATGCGGCGCCTTCAAGAATCTCTGTCGCTCGCCAGTCTTCTTCCATCGTTCCAGGTCAATCGTAGCTCTGCCGTATATACTATATAGATAGTATTTAGCGACCTTCCAGGACGCTGGAATCCAGTTGGCTTGAAGAATATGCAAACCATGTTGAAGTTCTCTTCTGGCATCCGCAGCACTTGGCCGTGCCAGGTCAAACGTTGCCTCTTCACTATCAGCGTGATGAGAGGCTGTTTGGTGCATTCTCTTATCCCCTCGTTACTCTGAAGTCATACCACCCACCGCACACTCAGTGTCCGTCGCAAATATCTGTTTTCGATGCTCAGTATACGTTTGCTCTGAGCTTGTATAAGATGCCATAGTTCTCTACCATAAAATAGCACCATCGGAATGTAAGCATCGAATAAGCGGCATTTTGTTTTGACCGAGTATAGTCGGTGTACACATTTGCTCCAGCCATTCCCATTCGGATGACAAGCTCTTTCTGTAAAATTCAATCTCCCGTTAAGTGTACCCCCAGGTATTTGAAGCTATCGACGCTCTCGATGTTTTGCCCCTCGCTTATCATAGGGAAATCTGGATCGGGACAGGTACTATTAGACAAAATGTTGTTTTTCTTTACGTTGATTTTCAAATCACCGTGAGACGAGTGATCGTACAATTTGTTGATTGTATCTTGAATGCCCTCAATTGAGTTCAGTGGTTTTAATATATTATATTGTAAATTTATAAATTAATTATTAATTAAATGTTTCATGATAGTATATTTAATATTGATTAATCAAAAGTATTTGTCTTGTGATATATCAAACGTATTAGTAAGTAAGTGGTTATTGCTTTACAATTTTCTTTTGATTAAAATTTTTGTAAAAGTTTTGTTTTAGTGTCCTATTCATTAATTTTTCATCAAGCATCATTATGCTATAATATTCAATTTATTTCTTTAATTAATAAATATTTGAGTGCCATAATATTGTTTGATAGGTTACTTAATGTATTTTTTTTTTTTTTAAATAAAAATGTTTGTTCCATTCTATATTATCTTAGTTGATAATGTGCCTCTGAGGCGGACAAAGCAGGTCCTGATATTTTATAAAAAGTGGAATCAGTACAATAAAATTTGCGTTTGTGGATCCTTTTAACTTAATAAATCGCGATCATCAGTTGTTTGTTCCCTGTACGTAGGGATTGCAATACCGAACGAAAATGTTAATACCGGTTTTCCTGTATTTGTATTTGTATTTTTTTCCTTATTGAATACCGGTATTCGTTAAAACGTAAAAAAAACAGAAGTACTTAAAAAGTGAATATGTCTATTAAAATCTCTTTAAAACATTATTTAATAGCAAACACGTATATAGGTACCTACAGTTATTATATTGTAGAACTGGTGGTTTTTAGTATATTGACAATTTTAACTAAAGCCCTCAAAAAACTAGTGTTCATCAAGTGCAAATAAGTCCGGCTGCAAGAAAAGCTTCTTAAATTCAACGCTTATGCAGTCATCCATAATTATAGAATAATTGAACATTTGTCACGGATTTTTACTATTTAGAAATAATATTATGAAAATTATTCATCACGACAATTATATAATTAATATCATATTATTGATACAATTTATTTTTCATTATTTCACATCTGTTGCATTGGCATTTAAGCAGCATATAACTTATAATTCATTTTCAAAAACGTAAATTAGTATGCTTTCTTAACCCAATGCTTACGAGCCGCACAGCATTGTGTTTTTGCTAATTGCTTTTCAAATGCAAACTAACATGTTAATTACAAAATTAATTAAAAGGGAATTAATTAAAGGGGAAAAATTCCGGGATTTTATAATTTTTAAACCGGTATTACGGTATTGATAAATGCTGGAATACCGGTTTTCAAATACCGGTATTGCAAACCCTACCTGTACGTGCAGAAATATTATAATAGTGGAACAACTTAACTTCTAAATTGTGCAGATTTCGATTTCTTCTACTGCATACGAACTACATAGGATAACTGAAATAGGAATTACTATGTACACATGTGGAGTAAAAATAACGCTTATGATTAGCACTGGATGACTAAGTAAATCCAGCAATGGTATCTTCTTTGCGTAGTTTTGCATGGTTTTAAAATTGCATTGTTTGTAAACATTAAGCTTGAGTGTATATTCAAAACCTCCCTGTGTTAAGTGTTGCAATATTCGTTGAAATAATATTCCCCAAAACTTTCTCTTCAAAAATTCTACTCGTTTATTTTGAAACGTTAGAAATTCGCTAACTGCCTTAAAACTTTTCGCACCTTTTTTTTCATTTGAAAAAGTTTATATTATTTTCGCTCTCGCAAGAAAAATCATCTCTGAAAAACTGGAAATAACGTGTTGTACGGCGATTAGTTTTGGAAACATTTGAAGTTTACTCCGTTGTTATTTTTTGTATTCTAAAAAATACAATATTGTTATAAATAATGCATTTTTGTTTAATGGTGAGACAGATAATATATAATATAATATAAATAAGTAGATGTTCAAACTTTCAAATAAAATTTATATAAGTAGGTACCTACCTTAAGTTGGTTTAATTGCATTTTAAATAAAATAAGAAAGGAGTGATCTAAAAAATGTATATAGCATATAAGCTTCTGAATAAGATTGAAGCCCAAATGCCAAGCTTATTATTTTGACACAAATGAATAATATAGTAAACCTTTTTTAATGTCAAGATTTATTATAATCTGTAGCAGTATATCCAAAGCAGGGTTTTGCGAGAATCCGCGAAAGTTTGCATGAAGTTTTAAATGTCTAATTTAGTTGTATATTACGTCACATGAAGTTGTTGAGTATTAATTGGTAGGGTAATTTTATAACACCAATAAATAAATGAATAAGAAAGTAGAGATGAATTATTTTTTTATTCTGCTGGCGGTGCAAGGCAATTAATATTTTTGAAATCGTATGACAAAATTCTAAGCCCTGTTGCACATTGAAACTCTTCACGACTGCAACACTGCTATCTGTAACGTATGAAAGAAAACATAATATGAAAATGCGTAAGATAGAGTAAGAAAGGGAAAAGATGTATTAATCATACACTTATAAAATGCTAATTTTAAATTTAAAAAAATGTGTATTTTAATCAGGCCTTGAAATAAAACAAAATGATACTCCTCTTTTTTATTTATTTATTTAAGAGAACAAAACATTATGGACATAACAAATCTAAATTGAAGACATTCACAACATAAGAGAGAATAAAATATAATATAATATAAAGAAATAAGTACAAATTTATACGGAAAAATAAAATTGCGAAAACAGAATACATAGCATGTCACTGAAAATGTCTTTTGGGAGCGCATTGACTAGTCATACATCCCTCGCTAATGGTACCTGATAATTCAAATTCTTCATGACACCAGGATTGGAAACCATCCCTTGCGATAACAGGAAAAAGTGTCTCAAGTTATTATTTTTATTACTCTTATTATTATAGTACACTCATTATGTATAATTATATATTTTTTTAATGTGTGCTTGGAGTCAGAGTATGGACTTAATAGGTTGAGCAAGTGGCTAATGTCAGTTTTTTGCAAAACACAATATATTAATACAAACCTTCATTCCGTGGAGACCCATATTATGGTCTTAGGATCAGACATGGTCAAAACAAATAATTGACAAATGATTAGAGTCCGGTAATACCATATCGAGTGTGTATAGTAACAAAACATTATGACGTGTTATCCAATAAATTTAAGGGTAGTTATATTAGGGATAGGGTGCTGTAACCTAGTGTAGCATTGGGCAATATGTACAATCAATTGAAAAATAGAATTATTATGGATGGGAAAGAACCATCAGTTAAGCGTCGCTACTTGACACGTGAATGAGTTTAGCGATGGTATGCTCGGCAAAGTCGCCAGACTCAGATAAAGACTACGAAGAGGCTCTACAAAATAAAATTCAGTCTAAAACACCAAAACAGAAACATCAGATATAACATATATACATAAACGTACGAAACAGGGATAGGATGTATAAGAATGTTGACAAGTGGTACTGTCACCCGGATATATAGTAAAGATGGCCAAGTAGCTCAACAGTCGTATTCATACAGTATCGAACCACACTCAACGCAGTTAGTGGTTTATCGGCCGAATAAGAAAACTATAAAAAATGCATACGTCACGAAGATGCGTACATGAATGCGCACCAAACTTAAAATGGCGGCCATCTGTCAGTGTCACTTTAATATACGTCTAAAATGAGTTCATCACAATAAGCGTTTAGTAGGTTTAGTTCGTCTTGATTGAAGTTAACTGCCCGTCGTCGATTATGTCGGATTCATGATGGTTAAAATGCTACAATTCTAAAAATGTATAGGTACAGATATCGAGAATCGATGGAAATGTCAATATTGTCAATGAGCCCGCGAAGCTGTATTGCCATATTATGGAAATGTTTACTGGATATACTTTATCCTTTTGTGCAATAAGAAGTATACAATAAAAATATTATATTATAACAAATGAATTATTTAAAGTTCATGATAATTATGCATTTATAATTATTAAATTTATATGGTACCGTTTGCACATTTTTACACCTATTCACAATTTCAAAATTTTAAAATATTTATCGGGGAATCATAATTTTAAAGTTGGTAACATTAGTCATGGCATGACGCGTATTGAGTCAGCGACATGACGTCACTATTCAACGTAGTCTATTTAAGTTTATGCATGCAAATTCGCATTAAATAGCTTGAATGCAGTTTGCTGTTATATGCATAGGCGTCGGCCTATAACGTCGTGAGTCCCAGGTTCGAATCTTGGGTCTGGCAAATGCACATAATGTTTTTTAATTTTTGATTGAGTCAGAGTATGATGGACCTAATAGGGTGAGCACGTAGCTAACATCCATTACTTGTGAAAAAAATCTAGGCTCATACGAGGGTGGGTCAATAATTCCTTAGAAAAAAGCATTAAAACAGTTTTTATTTTTGTATTTTTTTTTATTTCTCAACATAATCTCCTTGGAGCTCAATACACTTGGTTAGACGTTTCTCAATTTTTTTAAACCGTCAGAAAAATATGTTTTCGGAAGGTCCTCAAAATAAGCATTTGTCCGATCGATGACTTCTTCATTTGAAAAAAAACGTTGTCCACTTAGCCATTTTTTTAAGTTTGGGAAAAGGAAAAAGTCACTGGGGGCTAAATCTGGCGAATACGGTGGATGGTCGACCAATTCGAACTTCAATTCTTCAATTTTAGCCATTGATCGTAAACATGTGTGAACACGGGCATTGTCCTGATGAAAGAGGATTTTTTTCCTGTTTAAATGAGGCCATTTTTCTTCAATTTTGTTTTTTAGCTGGTCCAATAAAGATGCATAATAATCCTCTGTTATTGTTTTTCCTTTTTCCAAATTGTCAACGAAAATAATTTCACGTGCATCCCAAAATACAGTAGCCATAACCTTACCAGCTGATTTTACGGTTTTCGCCTTCTTTGGACATGGTTTGCCTTCGCAATCCACTGCTTTGACTGTTCTTTCGTCTCGGGAGTATAGTGGTGTATCCATGTTTCATCTACAGTCACAAAGCGACGAAAAAATTCATCCGGATTGCGTTGCATGAGCGACAACAGGGCTTTAGAGGCCACCACCCTATTGCGTTTATTGTCGACTGTGAGCAAACGCGGCACCCATCTTGCAGAAATATTTTTCATGCCCAATTTGTCATGTAAAATAGAAATGACGCTACCTTTTGAGATCCCTGTAACCTCAATTATCTCACTCAACTTTAATCTTTGGTCACTTAACACCATATCGTGGATTTTATTGATCATTTCTGGTGTAGTCACCTCTACAGGACGTCCTGAGCGTGGTTCATCCTTTGTTGATGTACGACCACGTTTAAATTCATTTAACCAGTTATAAATAGTTGCAAGTGAAGGAGCAGATATGCCGTGAACTAAATCCAACACATTTTTTATTTCCTTTGCTGTTAACCCTTTTATATTAAAATGTTTAATAACAGCTCTAAACTCAATTTTCTCCATTTTCCATTTTTCCATTTTCCACAAGCAAATTTTTTTTTTGAATGTACGAGAAACACACAACAACCCGACCAATCTGATTGAAACTTCGCAGCATACTGAATCGGTAGTGCCGCTGCATGAAAACAAACCGCTTACAGTACTAGTCGCGCCACTTGTCGGCTTTTCTAAGGACTTATTGACCCACCCTCGTATAATCCTCTCACGATCACGAGTAGTAGTAGTATTAGAAATGTAGTAACAATATCTGTATTACTTTTTATTAACATAAAATTAATATTACCTGAAATGTCATTATTATTTTAAATAATTGTTATGTAGTAAAATATTGTGTTAAAATATTATTATAATGTAGTACAGCTAATATAATATGATGCAATTATGTTAATGTATCCGAGTGTTCTCGAAGCTTTCAACATATTGACAGTTATAAAGCTTAGACTTTTTGATTGCTCGAAACTAAGATGGATGGTTGTTAATGAGTTTGCCAAATACCTGGCACGCCATCTGAAAATAACAACAACCTACTGACAGTGAAAGTAAACTGGTGACTAATATTGTCTGTTATATGACTATTATAAATTAATGCAAAAATCAATACACTTTTAGTCAGTAACCGATGATGCGTTATACTTATAAAATTAGCGAAGGGTAGAGGTAGGCTTTTAAGATCCGACATAAATAGTGCACACTAAACTATGCTTACTTGGTGTATTACAGCAATATGTTAACCTTGTCGACAAAGTGAAATTATAAAAGATTATTTTACGCTGTTGATAAATCTAGAAAGACATCCACTGTACGAAGGTTTGAATTTATAAAAGAGTGAATTTATCAGAAACATTTTTATTATAAATATAAATTCACTGTCAAATAACATCAGTGCCGGCCGATACTTTTCTTTCAAAATAGAACGGGGCTCACTTATGGTTTTTTTTAACGCTTTCGCTGCTGAATAGATAATGAGATTTTAATTGCCCCCTTTAAAATGCACGTTAATTACATCGATCGGCCGCCTGGTCATTACGCACCGTGTGCGTCTTCCGCGTCCAAAGTATTAATATAATTTTTTTAGATGCGGTGAACATTACAAATTATAAATTTAAGACGTTTACAACATGATATTTAAAAACAAAGAAATAGTATCAAACCGTGTAAAGAAGTTATAAATATATGCAGTATTACAGAAAAAGTATGAAAAGTAAAGTAAAAGGTACAAAAATTATAAAAATATAAATCATGGAAGCACACCAAATGAGCTAAGTGGATCCTACTTTTAGAATTTAGTCATAGAATAGATTTAGAAAATAGTCATACACACGTAGGTGGAATATATCAACATCCGAAGTAATTTGGTTGAACAGAGTTATTGCCCTCCCAATTATTGGCATTACCAATGGCACGTTAGTTCTGCTCCTTGGAAGAACAAACCACTATGTTGTATAGGTAATGCCCAGGTATTCAAGATGAATTTCAGCACAGTGGTTACAATTATCTTGCAAAGCAGTATTTCTCAACCTTTTTACATCTGCGGTACTCTGAACATAGGAGAAACGTTTTGTGGACCGCTAACATAGATATTAAAAATATTATATTGACAGTACCGTATAATAACGTCTGATTGCGATTGATTTCGTCACGTAAAACCATTAATAGATATTAAGAACAAAACCAAAATGCATAAATACTTGCATTTTATTGGAATTTTAAGCATTGGCATTAGAACGCCAAAAATTTGCGGACCGTCAGAAAATCTCTGCGGACCGCCGATTCGGAAACACTGGTAGATATACCTTATATTCTTACCATGTTAAAAGTCAATACCAACTAGGCATTATTCATAATTATTCAAATATTATTAAAATGTGACCAACAACTGACTTTAAATCCACTCAAAGTTAGTGGCGTTCTTTCAAAGCCTGGAAGGTAAATGCGTCACCGTTGGCCGCTCTCTTTACTAAGTAAAAAGCCTCAAACACAACATGAAAAGCTTAAAGAAACCACCAATGTATTGCAGCCTTCAGATTGGAAGTTTGGCAAATCAATTTCTACGTCAAGTAAACAAAATTACACGCGACCTAGTTGACGTCGTTACATAAATCACAAAGTGAACAATAATGAAGGCCACGCTTTTTTCATAAGCTTACTGTTGTCCTTTGTACTCGAATTTAGCTTGAAATTTAATGATTATGCAAAGTACTTGAATTATTCTAACAGAGTGACAGAAGATTAATTTTGTTTATTATATTGTTTGAAAAAATATTTTCTTTTCTAATAGGTATGTTTGTTACTGAGTATTTAAGATAACAATATTCATTATTTAATGAATATTACATTTTAAAATTGATTGTATATTTAATTTAACAAAGAATGGCGTAATATAAACAATATTATATAAATCTGATAAAAAAATTGTGACCAAGATTTGGGTCGCCATCTTGTATGGTTGACAACATCCATCATTGTTAGCATTGCGATTACGTTGGATTTACATTATTATGCAGCTGGATTTGTTTGACATCTCAATATCATCTGCATCGTTCTGCACTGGTTAGTTTACGTTGATTTTACTACGTAATCATCAGTCATCACCTCCTACGATATAAGTAATAGCGCCCGTACACGTGCATGGATTTACTTGCAGCAGTGACGTCCCTAGACAAAATGCCGCCCCATTTTTGTATACAATATTTTTTATCATCCATCCTCGTGTCGTTTCTGGTCACCAAGGACATTGAAGGCAACGAAAGTTAACTAGACATCGCGAACCCGACAAAAAATACAGTCTTGTTAAACCATTTATGTTGATTAATACATTTGGTTCCAACCAGTGAGCTGAGTTTTTTAAAGGAAAGATATCTTCGTTATTAGGTAGGTAGGTACTCAGTTTAGGTCGCTATTTCTATATACCAAATGATTTTCCTCAATTTGCCGCCCTTCGAGTAACTGCCACCCCCAAGCGACGCTCAATCTGTCTACCCCCACGGGACGTTACTGACTTGCAGCAATAATGTGCATTGTAAATTATCGCGATAATAACTTTTTACTCGTAAAAGTGCTGTCTCACCTATCTCATTCTTCAAAAGTAAGCGAGACGCGATGTTGTCATTTTATATTACTATTTGACAGGTCGTAAAAATCGGTTAACCTCAAATGAGTCTGCGCGGTGTAGTGCGTTTTTTTACCGGCAGGTTCGCCACTATCGTTCTACTGCGCAGGCGTACATATAGAACAAATACCATTGAAGTTAAACTCCACCAAACCCGCCCCCAAATACCAACGGAAAATTCAGAAGTTTCCGATTTTTTTTGATTCGCGCATGCATCTTGCAAATTGCATGATAATAAATGTTGACACGTGCATGGCTGCGATAATACGTACTAACTGTCAGGAGTAAATCATGAAATATTATTATCTCATCAGTCCACGCCAACGTCATCAAAAGCGCGTCACGAGCTCGTTAGTCATGTCAACTCCGAACATGAGATATCTTTTTGGTTTCATACTGTTTGTGTGTAATATCCTTTACAATTTCCGATTATAACTTCTAATCTATATTTCATGATTTTTACCATCTAATCTACTAAGTAAATTTACCAAATGGCTACAGACTATTGCAAGGTAACTTAATATATTAATATCAATATTCAATAAACATTAGCTTCAATTATTGTACCCCAACATGAAAGTACGGGCGGCTCTCGTGGCGCAGTGCATAAAGCGCTGGCCTTCCATCCGAGTGTTCTGGATTCCATTCCCGATGAGGACACAATATTTATGTGATTTTATCAAAGTTTGGGTGATTGTAATAGTTAAAAATTACTAACAACCACCGTAAGATTTACAACCGTTTAAACACACATATTATAATATATACGTACATAATATGAAAGCGTCTATTAGGTCACGTAAACTACATAGTCATGGGTGACCGTCCGGTCGCCGTACTTTCAGTGACAATGGACGGCTGCTATACGGCGCCGTTTCGGTTTTTAACCGTTGCCGTTTGTGAAAAGAGACATGTTCTTCTTCACGCCACTAAAAGAATGTCGCCGTTCGACTTTTTGCCGTACGGTTAAAACGATAGAATGTGAAAGGAGCGTTTATCCTGAATATTTTTCCATTAAAAAGATAAATATGTCGTTTAGACAATATACACAATCAGTTTACTCATAAATTGTGACATGTTGCATCTTATAAAAGGATTAATGATTTATCGTACATTTATTGATCAATAATGATAATTATTAGACCTGGAACTTCTCTCGGAATTCAATTATACAGACACTGCCTAAGGGTTATATTCATTTTAAAACCGAATAAATTTTTGATACATTCCGACCACTAATATAGAAATTTATAGTGGGTCATCATCATTATCAGACAATCCGACATCAGACATCGCGATAATCCGGTGTGGGTCTTGGCCTCCTCCAACAGCTCCCTCCACCTGTCCCTATCCAGTGTGACCGCTTTCCAATTCGGTACCCCTAGAATACGGCAGTCACTGGCAGCTCCATCCAACCAGCAAATCTTTGGCCTGCCTCTTCTTCTACGCACTATTGGATTGCTGGACATCACTCTCTTTGCCGTTTTATTGTCATTCATATGGTGCACATGACCTAGCCATCGCAGTCTCCCAATATTAATTGATTGAACTGCGCTGCAATCTTTGTACAGCCCGTAGAGCTCACCATTGTATCTTCTCCTCCAATTAGTGCCGTCCCTAATCGGTCCATATATACGGCGAAGAATTTTTCTTTCAAAAATGTTCAGGGCTCGTTCATTTTGCAGAGTTAATGTCCAGGTTTCCGATGCGTAGGTGAGCACTGGCCTTACAAGTGTCTTGTAAAGAGTGCTTTTAGTTTGGCGAGATAGTATGCGGGACTTAAAATGTCTTAACAGGCCAAAGTATCATTTATTCGCATACATGATTCTCTTGTTGATTTCTTCTGTAATATCATTATGTCGAGTTACAAGAGAACCAAGGTCTATAAAACTGTCGACTGTATCAAACTTGGTACATACCAATATGTAACTTTGGTGCGCCTTCTCGTGGTGTGATATTGACAGGCATGTATTTAGTTTTTGCCTCGTTTATTTGTAAGCCCATTCTTTTGGTAATTTATATTACGTAGCCTATAAAAATAGTAGTAAACATAAGCAACTAAACATCACATATAATTAGAAGCAACACTACACTTCCCACTGTTCCTACTTCGCACCCCGGATATGGATAATTCACATATTGTTTTTCAATAGGAGTTTGAACCCAGAGTATGGGCCTAATAGGTTGAGCTGGTGACTTACAGTATTTCTCGTAAAATAAAAAAAATATTAATACAACCTCCACTCTGTGGATGCCTATATTATAAATGGTCATATTAGGATCGAACATGTTGATGTAATGTAAAAAAAAACATAAGTTACTACATGATATTAAGTTATATTTATACGTAAAAACTTAAAATATGGTCAAGATATGAGACCACTTGATTGAAACAGATTAGTGAACTAATCGAAACACTACGTATTATGTCCTATTGAAGGTAATTTTTCACTTTTGTTAATATTCTTCTTCTTTTGACCATGTCCGATCCTAATAGGACCATATTATAGGCCTCCACCAGTGGCGAAGGGTGACTTTTTGAAAGAGGTGGGCTGTGTGAGTAACCATGCTTGTCAGATATATTTGCGGGAAATAAGAAGATAACCCAATATTACTACTGATGAATAGGTACGCTAGAACGAAGAAATTTCAAAAGCTTAATTGGTTTGTTATAATTAGTTCATAAAAATAAGCAATTAGTTTGAATTACTTATGTATTTTCCTAAACATTCATTAACGTAACATACGCCCAAAATATATTACCTATCTTCTATGAAAATATCCGTTGTTGTATATATATTATGTTCCATAACAATTTATAATTTAACCCGTAAAACTAGACATTTTAAAATACTTCTATATTTAAAACACAGACTTAGATAGATACAATATCAAATATCTTAATTGTCTAATGAGTTAACTAATAAATAAATAATATTATACATATTAATGTGATTGAATCCCATAGAAATTATTTTTTAAATTATCATTTTACTAATTATTTTGAATAAATGTGCTCTCGCGACGTAAGCGCTAACAAAACAGCTTGTACATTTGTATGTGGGACGCCAGACATTTTGAAATAATGAGAAAAAAACTTCATATTGAAAACCCCGTCGATTCACGCGAAAATAATCCTACACAATATGTGAAGCGAAATGCGGTGTGTTCTATATTTTTTAAACTTTCAAGAGATGCCATATATGGTGCTTATTGAAATATGGGAAAAATCGTATGACAATTATACGATAGATGTCTTTGGGCATATTGAATATATTATTATTTGTGATTCTATAAATACGTCAACATGAAAATAAAAAATATTTTTCTTAAGAATGTAGGCTTTTAATAATCGCCTAGTATGGAGTCTTTGCCACTGGCTTCTACAGTGTGGAGGTTTGTATTAACAGATTTTATTTTTACGAGAAATGGATGTCAGCCACTTGCTCAACCTATTAGGTCCATACTCTGACTCATACAAAAATTGAAAAACAATATGTGTACTTGCCAGACCCAGGATTTGAACCTGGGACCGTTGACACTATAGGCCAGCGCTTAAGCCATGCGGCCATCATGGGTGTCTTTGTTAATATATTTATAATTTAATAATGATTTTCTTACTTTTTTCAGTTACCAGAGAAACTAAGTAGTGCTGAATTGTCTTTTCAATAATATTACATACAAATATAATATGTAAAATAAGTATCAAAAATGGTAAAAGTAAACTGTATTTGGTATAAAGTTGCAGGTTTTGACAATACAAAAAAATTCTTCTGACTCATAAACAAGACCAGTTCATTGGCAAATATTTCCACTTGAGAAAATTCTCAATGATCCAGTTGTTATCAAACTTAGATGCATAAAAGTGTGTTAATTTAGTTTAAGTATTATTAAGATAATATACAAAATCACATAAACATCTCAACATCAAATGTTAGTGCCTGGAATAAATCTCTGTAATATCCCCCCCCTCCCCCAGTATACATAATCTACCCCAATTAAAGTATGTACCCTGAAAAGCGCCGCCAAATTCGTTTTATAAAAGTATAATGACATATTTTAAATAGTTATATTGAAACGTTGTATAAAATAATCTACATAATATAAAAATGAATATTTGTTTGTATATCCCGTATGCGTTCCTATACCATTCATCCGATTGCGATGAAACTGTTGTCAGTTGTTGTGCACACACTCGTGAAGGTTCCTAAATTAGTACAACCATCTTCTTCTTCTATTCATATGCGTTCCTATGCAATTCATCCGATTGCAATGAAACATTGGTGAGTTGCTGTGCGCACACCCGCAAAGGTTTCTGAATTAGTACAATCATTTTCATCTTCTTCTATTCGTGTGTGTTCCAATAACAAATTTGAAAAATCCATGCTTCTCACATAGATAGCTGTATGTGGGCTGTTCACGCGTTGGAATTCGTGTAAGCACCAGACGGAAAAACAAAAAATATTATCTTACTCAAAAGCACTTCAATAAACAGAATTAAAACACAAACAATTTCTTTCATTGAGTGGCATTGCAACGCATGCCGGGTACTCGCTAGTATTATATAATAATTAGTACATCTGGACAATTTAATACAACTTATTGCTCGTAATTATTTCGACAGAAGTAAGTGAACTGTATGAGATGGGGTGTAATTGTGACCATAGGAATCGAAAGTAGGAATGAGTAGAGTAATAAATAATAATATATGATTGACATATTGTGTTGACCTTGAAAATGTACTATTGTGTCTGTAGACAGCGATCGTAATATTATGTAAATGGTTTGTAGTCTAAGAGTTATATTTCTCATGGTGTGTCTACAGCCTTAGAAGTATTATATTATATTTAAAAAAAAAAAAAAAAAAAAAAACATTATGTAAATCGACTCACTCACTTATTAATATTCAAGGGAATTCAGTACTTTTCTTCTAATTACAAAAAACAGTGCTCTGGTGGTTTTTTGCGATTATCACAAAACTCGATTTTTGGAATATGTTATGAGTTATGACTCTAGACAATTCAAATATGCTTTATAGTTTTTGTGTGTATCGCAAAAATGCTTCATATTATGGAGGTATTCGAGTTTGAAACAAATAGTATCTGTTTTTTTTATATCGTTATGAAGTGAAGTTTATAGTTCAAAACATCTGTCAACTCAATTATCATGGAATGGAAATGACATCGTCTACAAATATTTCAATAAAAAAATTTGCAAACACAATTTGTAAACTTCCCGGAAGATCTTCAGAACATGATGCAGGCGCTTACAATAATGAAAACCGCAAAGTAGGTTTAAAAATAAATGACCCGAAGACAAAGGTAACGGTTAACTTATTTTCTGTATCAAGAGTGATCCTCGGCAATGAAATTTAAATTCAACTGGTCTACAACTTTATCTATCTCAGGCAATAAATGTCAATGTACGGTGGTAGGTATGTATGAAGAGATTTTTCAGAAATAAATTGGCATGGTGCGCATTTTAGGTGGATGAATACTATCTTCAAAAGTGACCCCAAATTGTATCTTAAGCGTAAATTATTTAAACAATGTGTGCTAACAGTGTTCGTATATGCACGTGAAACATGAACCTTTAATCGAAGAGAAATCTAAAACTTACAAGTAGCATGGAAAGATGCATGTTGGGCATAATGCAAAAAACCACAAAAACAAACATAGAGGCCGCTAAGCAGATAAATTAGCAATGAGCTGGACATGTTGCTTGGAGAGTTGGAGAGTGGACAACTTCTGGATAAATGTAATCATACAGTGGTATATACTAGGGACACTAAACAATCACAGGGATGCGTTGAAATCTGCTGGATATAGGACCAACTCATATAATTTCTGTGCATGTACTGAACTAGGGACCGAGAAGAGTGCAAGGAGTTAGGGGAAGCCTTCTTCCAGCTGTGGATCAACCCTCGCTGATTATGATAATTATAATGATTTGCCTGACCACCTAAGCGCCAGGAGAGTTATTAACCATTCCCTAAATAGATTGACCTTCTGATTTAATTTTCATCAGCTAAATTTTGAATTAATAAATTCAAATTGGTTACACCCTTCTTCACACTGACTCTGACATATCTATATTTTTGGATATTATGTAATACAGATTGTGAATAGCTTGCATCGTATATTGTTGTCCACTGTCAGATGTAAGAAAGTGGTACCTATAGGAAGCAACTATAAAGAAAAATATATAAGAAAATACAAACCAATCGACCATGAAAATGAATGTGGAACACACTGGGAGAACAATTCCAAAAAAAAACACCCTATTTTTTATATTATTATCAGGCAGCTATAGAATTACATTTTATTCTGAAAATGTATGACTGGTAAATTGAATACACTCTCTTTATAAAGATTGTTCGATTCTTGTTACAAGATTGATTTATTAGAAATGATTCGATTAACATAGCAAAATATCGATTTTTTTATATTCAAAACCCATATATTATTTAAAATTTATAATACCGCCTATACAATATTACAACAATATTCATTGATCAAAGAATTTTAAGGTGTATACAAGTAGATACTAAATATAGTTGAATGCTTTAAGATGGGACTTCAGTGAAACGGCAAATAATTATCAACTATAGGTGCGACGAAATTTAGAATTGGCTGGCAATCGGAGAGTGATAGTCGAGCTGTGAACACGTCAATTTGTTTTGTGATGGCGACGGGGGAATTAGTTTATAAATCGTATAAAGATGACTAAAAAACGTTACCCATTTACTTGAAAAAGAAAACATGTCAATGAATATTATATTATTATTATTAGTAATAGAACAATAAACATAACATTAAATGGATGCATGTTGACTTTTTATGACAAATTATGTTTTGTTTTGCACGCGTCATTTGCACAATCTTCGCGTCGCGGGGTCACGATCGTTTTAGACCGTGCCCCATCTGAAGTATAGCCTTAACTGTCTTACAAAAAATGTAGGCTTTTTACTTTATATTTTAGTTAAACACACGTAGATACTTACTGGCTAAGTTTTTTTTGTTTTATTTTTGTTTTTTTACCATGTAAAATTATGGTTTTATACACTATTAATATAATAAATTTTATTGTTAAAAAAAATAATCAATCTAATAAAAAAAGTAATTTTTGGTCGCCATTTTGATAGTTCAAGGTTGTATAATTGCAAATCAATAAGTTAATCTTGAAATTAATATTCATCACCATAAAATACGTGTCTTATCCAGTTCTCAATCAAATCAAACGCTAATTAAATAAAATTGTTATTTTGGTCCATCATCTTGGTATTGTATCGACCTTAACTTTAAATTAGTACTCAAAACCAGAACATACACGTCTAAACTGAAATTATTTTAAATACGATGATAATAATGGATAATTAAATGTATTTGCGGCATTTTCAATAAAGAAACTTCTCGGTAAATTTGGTGGTTCAATATCTTAAAAAATAATGTGTGCAATTGAGATTATTAGTTTCATAGTCGGTCACCTTAATTTTCACTTTTTTAAATACTGGTTGGGCCATTTATGTCCCCATTCCACTTCTTATCTCCTCACCCACCTCCTAATCCCCAGTATTATTGCACCAGACAATCAATAAGAAATTATGGGTCAGGAGAGACGGTGTTACAAAGAACAGGCAATTGCATCTCGATAGCGGGCGTGAGCGGGGTGCTTTCCGTCGCTTAAGTGTCAAATCATTCATCATTCATTTAATCATTCATACACCCTCACATATTATAATCCATAAAACTGTGTCACAAAGTGCGTGAGTGTACGAACCGGGTGACCCAAAACACCAATACCGCGCGAGTTAAAGTTGAAACCAGACCACAGAGCCATCATACATCATTACAAAGGTCAGTGTCTGGCATTCTGTTCCATCGCCCCACCCCTAGATCTGACCTCCTCATCTTCCCTCAAATTAATTACAGTTCACTGAAAAAGCTCAACAAAATACTTTTCTTGATTATGATTCTATATCATAATATTTTATATGGTCAAATTCAGCTGCGTTTGTTAGTTAAACTGAATTATATTAGAGGCTAATTCCTAAGTTATTTTTGTTCAACACACGCCATTTTTTATATTTTACATCTAACTTTAAAAATGATTTTTTGATTAATTTAAACGACGTTAACGATACTTTTTTATTATGCTATTTACTGTTTTGCATTGTTTACGTTTGCAAAAAAATATTCCATTTTTTGCAGTCCTTATTCTGCTTGACGGTATTTTACAACGTTTTTATTAGCTCGTATTCTTGTTTGTCCGGTGGTTGTTTGTCCAGTAAAAATCTCGCAATCGATTTTTAACTAACTTCCCGACTAGCTAGACATTTGAAACATTTAGACCACGATGCCAATGCATTTTTATTAATACTTTTTGCCATCTTTACGTAGAATTGAATACATTTTCAGTTAATTCTGTTTTGTATGAAAAGTTATTTCGGAAGAAATCCGTAATCCAATCCACTATTATTGGTTGCTAAGGAGGTGGTCCTAGCAACTAAATTATTAATATATACGTGCGTTACTATGGAAATCAAAATGACATTTCAGTATTATATATTCGTTTGTTTGTCGTTTTTTATTTACTTCATGTCAAGTAAAAGTTTGAGCACATTGAGCGAAATAATTAAATAGAAAATTTAAAAACGTTGTATATAAAAAGTTATTTTTATCTTGTAATTATTCCTATTATGCTATTTACTGTTTTCAATTGTTTACGTTTGCAAAAAAATATTACATTTTTTGCAGTCCTTATTCTGCTTGGCGGTATTTTTACGATTATATTAAAATGTTAAAATATAGAGATTACCGACTTTGAAACTAACAGCTTCATTTTAAAGAATATTCTGAGCTACGCCATTGGAATATTATAACCTATAGGTACTATAAGCCATGAAACAGGTATCTAAGCAAGACAAAAAATAATATTTATTAAATAAAGAAAATTAACATATTGATGCGTTTCACTACACATTTATGTACCTATCTTCTTCTTCGATGGCGCTACAGCTCGAGTCGAGCCCTGGCCTCCTCCACCACCGGCCTCCAGCCGGAACGGTCCTCCGCACGTCTTTTCCATTTCCTGATTTTTAGCAGCTGGTTGGCATCTTTTGTAATGTTGTCACCCCATCGTGTGCGTGGCTTTTCCACTGGCCTTTTCCCCCTGGGTTTTCTTTGAGGATTTTCGTCGGTATCCGTGACTCAGGCATGCGCTGGACATGGCCTGCCCAGTTTAGCTTCTGGAGTTTTATGAACGTGGAAAGTTTTGAATCTTGGTATAAGCGGTATAGTTCCGTGTTAATAATAATTCTCCACACCCTATGTACCTATCTAGTGAATAATAAATATTACGTATATCCTAATGTTTCAATTTTGCATACGGAATCAATAAAACTGATCTTTTACTGGGTATGAATTTTAATAAGCGCTTTAGTAAAAGGGCGCCAGTTATTTTTTTTTTCTTCGGCAATATTGTATCACTTAAAGATAACTAATATTCGGAACGTATTCCCAGTTAACATTTATTGAACATATTATCTGTGATTCTGAATACGTGATAGAAATTTACGAGCGATTTGTGAACGAAATTTAAATACACAAGGTATCCTACTATTTAAATTCTGTCTGCTTAAAAATACAAAGACAGGATAGATCAACATTTATAATAAACGATGTAATTTCAAATTTACCTGCGAATGTTATTTTATATAATATTTAATTATAATATAAAACACACATACATTGTATTTAAGTAACATATAAATCTAGCCAGCTTTTGGAGGCTTTCATTTACCAGTGAATTAATCCAGAATGATTACACATTTTACATTACACGTTTTTGCAACCAGCAAAATTTCTATGTATACATTATAATATAGTTAAGCCTAACAAGATAGAGAGTAAGAATAACATAAATATAAAGAAATTACATAAGAAAATTACATGAGAAAAATGAGGAAGAATAATGAATAATTAAGTAATAATTAAAAAAGTAACATAAAAAAATATATATAAATAAGTATATATATATATATATATATATATATCTATTTATACAAAATTTTGGAAATAGCGCGTTTAAATGAAACAAGTGAATTATTAAAAGGATCAACGGTAGATAAATACATATTATAATTTAAACAAGAGCGCCGAATAAAAGAGTTTTGTGCATAATTAGAACCACTACGACTGATATGGTACAAAGTTTGGTTTCGCGTAAATCTTGATGGACAATGGAAACCCACCCTTTCGAGTAGGTTTGGCGAGTCAACAAAATCATTGATAATTTTAAAAAGAAAATATTCATCAGATATAGAACGTCGACTTTCATAGATTTATTAAGAAAATCATATTATTTTATTCAACTTATAATGAAATAACTTGCTTTTCCCTCCACCACCCGCCACATTTTTACTCCCATTATGCAGGCGTATACTGTGACGTAACAAGCGTTAGGCACCCTTCAAAGTGTCTTAGGAGCAACTGTCCAAGATCTTGGTTATCGTGCACTAGCACTAGAGTATGCGTGATCCCTACTTCAATATAATATATTAGGTAGGTCAATTCTTGATGAGAAAAGGCCTTCTCGCTCGTCATAAAATACCGCAAACTTTTTAAAGGCTGCGAAATTTTCCCTCGTAAATTCCAAGTCGCAATGGCCGACCGGTATAATTAAGGGTCGTACCGACTTGATAAGCCGTTCACTTTCAACTGAAATATGGGGACACTCCCAGAGGATGTTATCGGCATCCTACAATTCGCCACACAGGCAAGTCGAAGATTCTTCAAGTTGACAGAGCTTGGAGACAAAACCACCGTGTCCGGTTATTAACTGAGAATTCCAATGATCTGGAGTCAATCTTGTTATCTCCATGTGGCACTTTATATTTGAAAAAAAACAACAAATGCGTTTGGCTACCCTTGGAAGACGAGGTACATTGGTCCTAGTACTTTTCATTATTATATTTTAAATGTTTATAATTAATATGTAATTGTTTGTTTCTTTAATAAATAAAATAAAAAAACAATAAATAAAAAAAGGGTTTGCAATACCGAATGAATATATAAATATCGGTATTTCTTATTGAATACCGGTATTAAAACCGGTATTCATCAAAACATATTATAGAAAGAAGAAGTATCTATCAATAAACAGAGTAAAGGGTACAAAAAAATCTTTGTGAAATTCAAATAATTGGAAATATTTGCTTCGAATGTTTTCTTTTTCGAAATATATTAATTCATCGTAACAACTCTATAAGTATATTTGAGGTATTTGTTTTAATTTTATTTAACTTTTGTTGGTTTCCAGTCAATATATTTGCGTTTTGGCAGGGTAAAACTTAATTTAATATATTATAATACAGTTAAGTAGTAAGTAATAAAAAATAACATAAGTGTATGCCTTCTTAATACCGAAAATACCGGTATTTTAGATTTTTTAAACCGGTATTTTGGTATCGATAAAAAATTGATACCGTTTTTGAAATACCGGTATTACAATCCCTAATTGGTCCTGCCTTGCACGTAGCGCGGCGTCATATACCAGACAATAACTTGTCGAGCCCACCGGCCCACGGATCTAAGATCCGAAGGCGGCGATATTAATAAACCGCCGTATAGTATAATAGTATTATAGTATAATAAAATAAATTTGGCTTGCCACGCTATTATATTATATTTTTCAATTTCATTTTTTAACATCTTGTGGACATTGCGAATTATAAGTTTAAAACATTCACAACATGAAAATAAATAAGTAATAAAAATGATAAAAATGAAAATATAAAAAGAGAAAATAATAATATAAACATATAAAAGCAGTGAAAATACAATTATACATCAGCTAAAGAAGTTGAAAGAAGAACACCGAGTTTGCTAAGACCCTATTTTAAGAATTTATAAAATAGCGTCCATCTTAACTCACCTTCACGCAAGTGGAATATATCAACGCCCGAAACAATTGAGTTGAACATAGTTATCGTCCTCCTAATTGGCATTACCAGTGGCAGGTTAATTCTGCACTTTGAGAGAATAAAAAACTAATGCTCTTTATTTCTAAGATAGTTATCAGGGACACACAGATCAACACTGCCCAGAATGGCAGAGTTCTCATTTATACCTCGTATAAGTCGAAAAAAATATGTAGCTAAATGTAACAACTGCCACTATAAAGCCTAATAGTTTGTATACGTAAGGAATTTCAAATGGCCGACACTAATAAATTCGCTGCCTAGGCAATGGAACAATTGTAAACTATAATATTATACAGTATAATAGTCACGATTAGAGTATCATACTGTGGCGTAATGGTAGTGCGTTCAGCTGATAACTGAACAATCGGTGGTTCAAATTCCATCGAGTGCGTTTATTTTTGTGTAAAAAATTAAATCATGTGGTACATGTTACAAGCCAAAAATATACTCTAATCTGATTTTCCAAACGCGCCTAGAGAAGTATAAATTTAAAAACAACATTTCACAGTTGTTTAAAAATAATTACAAGATAAAAAGGACTTTTTATATACCACGTTTTAAAATTTTCTGTTGAATCATATAAACTTGACAATTCTATTTATTAAAAAATTAGGACAAATAAGGCAATTGTCAACAAATCATTTTTTTCCTATTTTGCAACAAACAAAATAAATATAGAATACTGAAATGTCATTTGATTTCCATAGAAACGCACGTGTATATTAATAATTTAGTTTCTAAGACCACCCCCTTAGCAACCAATAATAGTTGATTGGATTACGGATTTTTTCCGAAATAACTTTTCATACAAAACAGAATTAACTGAAAATGAATTCAATTCTGCTTAAAGATGGCTAAAAGTATTAAAAGAATGCATTGGCATCGTGTTCTGATAATATATTCTAAAAGTTTCAAATGTCAAGCTAGTCGGGAAGTTAGTTAAAAATCGATTACAAGATTTGTACTGGAAAACAACCACCGGACAAACAAGAATACGAGCTAATAAAAAGTTGTAAAAAATATTCTTTAAACTTACCTACCTAACTCTAAACGAGCTCATTACTCAACGTTGCTAGGGAATTAATAATAAAACAGATGACGAAGCTATTATAATACTATGTAGAGGGATAATAAAAACTTTGAATTCTCAAAAATGCTAGGCATTACAGGCCTAACCGTATTAAGGCTTCCAAGAATTTCCCTAATAGGCAAGACAAAATAGTCTACATTGCGTTATAGCCGCAGAAATTCTAAAGATCTTTTGGTACCGCAGATTTTCCTCAAAGTTTGACCCTCAAAACCTTAATAATACCTCACAACCGTCTCTTATCAATATGGCGACGCGTATTTAGGATAGAATGTGAAGTTAAATTAAGAGGTTGTATAATTTACTTCGTACACATGTAATATTTTGACCGGTTACAATAATATTTGAAAAATTAAATATTGTTAACTGGTTGGGCCATTTATATTCCCATTCCCATCCTTAGTTCCCCATCCACCTCATTAATCCAGTAGTGTTGTCACAAAACAATTTCGGGTGAAAGACTACCGTTATTGCAAAGAGACAAGCAGTTACGACCAAACAGCCGACGCGAGCAGGCTTCTGAGAGCTTACCGTGGCTAGTAATTAATTGAAAGCTCAGGAGTAACTAGAGTTTGGTATTTCCCGAAAAATCTCAATCTTGAGATTTGGGATTTCCCGAAATAAAGAAATTTTGAATTCTCGAGATTTGGGATTTCCAGAAAAGAATTCTCGAGATATCGGGAAATTAAAAAAAAACTGTAAACATCCTAAAATCAGTGTAAAAACAGACAAATTCCATTTCCAAAATATGATTTTTTTTTATTTATGTAAGACAAACAAAATAAAAGTCGGAAAATAAAAATAATTAAAAACATTACTTATTAAAATAGAATTTCAAAAAACACGTTAATCGCGTACGCTTTTGAGATACAAAATTCTCTGATGTTGCACAAATTGCGCTCATTTTGAGTCGACGATGGCTTAATTGTGTTAAATGCCCAGACCAGTCTTTGAACGTTTTGTGTTTTCTGCCCACTTTTTCATATAGAAAATCGTTTTTTGATAATCTCTTCGAAATTCTCTAGAATTCTCGAAACCTAACTCTAGGAGTAACCCAGAACATTTTAAAAAAGACATTTGTTCAATCATAAATACAAATCATTATCATTCGTCAATATCATAATCATCCATCTGTGAAACAAGTGCGTGAACAGGGTGACCCAAAACAACCAGTGCTTGTGTGTATGACCTGGGACCAGTTCCAGTGCGCGCCAGCCCTCGTCTCATCAAAAGGTCAGTGCCACGTCTTCTTGTTCATCACCCCCTTCCCCTATATCCGGAATTTCCAAAATCATCAAGTTAACTTTATAAATTAAATGTAGCCATTTAAAAAATACTTACCAAAAAAATCTAAAGGCTCATTTAAAATTTAGACGAGTCACTGCGGATTGATGAGCAGGGAATTGAATGCAGACGTATTATAGACGATCATATTTTGTTTACACGTGTCACTGAAAATGAAATACTCAATTCATTCAAAATGGCGTCAAGTGAAATTATGCTGCAGGTTGGAACTCAAACAATTTATTATTGTTTGTTATAAGAATGCAGAAATTTCATCGAGAGAAAGAGGAATAGGACAAAGAGTCGTTGGTGGATATAACCATAGACTGGGTGATATCATGGGGAATATGATGACAGTAGTCAGGAGCGCAGTGCGCATGCGCAGGACTTTTGGAATATTCCGCACAAAATGATCAAAAAGTAAAACCAGTTCAACTTCATTTACTTTTGAATCCAGATGATCACTTTCGATGATTCGTTGCTGAATGTGCGTTTGGGGGATGATTCCTCAGCGATGATCGTCAAAAATGAATCATGTAAACGGAAGTTAATTAAATTTATTATTATGTTTTAATGTCGACTTAATTCAATTATATTATTTATCACATAATGTGAAATAGATTATGTTCCTACCTAGTAATTATTGTCTACTTGGGCTTTTTTCACATTTAACTGATTCTTCGCATATTAGATACATACCATCGAATGTGAATGGATCACTTCATTCCGCCAACTGCGTTTTACTCACAAAACCTCAGTTAAAAATGAGTGTATCAGTAGCTTTATCAGTAAGCAGTCATTGTAGTACAATGTGTAAGGTGTAAGGCATTGGTTTTTCAAACCAGAGGTCTCGGATTCATTTTATCCGCCATGTCATAGTCGAAGAACTTCTGCATATTGTGATGAATATACGTATTTCAATGATTTGACATGAATATATAATTTTCAGTGAGTTATCGACTTTAAAATTCGTACCTTAGTTTCTAATGATAGAACAGAATCAACAATGTCTTCAAGTCAGTCTTTTATCAGGTACCCTACTTGGTTTCTTGCAATTTTAGGTTGCTTTTCATGCTAAAAGTATTGCTGAAAGAAACATCAATTTGGTCATAAAACATTATGTAGAACGCAACAACCTAGTTGGTGGGAGAAGTTTGTGTTTTCACAAAAATACTATTTTGAAAGAGATTGAGGTTTAAGATCAGAAACGTGAAACGTATTTTTTCTAGCTAATGGTTGGATACTTTTTTTAACGGGCGTAAATAATCTGTGCAATAACCCATTTATTACAATGTTGTTGTTGATTTTTTTTTTAATATCTTGTTTATTTATTAAACACCACAACAGGTCGTGAAGCCCAATAATAGTGGTAAAATTACCCGTATCCGGAAATTTGTATGTAAACAGTTCACCGCAGGACACTTATTCGTGCGCCGCAGTACGTGAAACATGAGTTCGTGTAACATTTAATCAAATGACGAGTTCTTCGTTGAAAATTTCACCGTGGAATATATTTGTACGTATGCTACAACATGTGGCGAATTTTATGAGATGCCTTTACTAGGCTAAGTTAGGTTAGGTTAGGGTTAATCTAATTGGAACAGTACTATTTGCAAACTATCACCGCATTTTGTAAGATACGTACAAATATATTCCATGGTGAAATGTTCAACGAAGAACTCGTCATTTGATATAATGTTATACGAACTCATGTTTCACGTACTGCAATGCACGAATAAGTGTCCCACGATGAACTTCATACGTACAACTTACATGTAACCAAAATTACCAGGCTTCAGGAATTTACATATTAGATTATGTAAATATATTTTGACCTCACTGGGAATCCAGCCCAGAACTCCGTAATTGCCTTGTGCACTGTACCACGATAGCCGCCAAATTAATAAAAAATTATAAAAATACTTAATATAATATATTAATGTACAGTAGATATAACAAGCTTCAATATTATGTAGTTTTATGTGTATTTCAATTGATACGTGTATGCAATGAAGGTTGTATAATAAATGTAATTCTGTAAATTTAGCTAGTATTTGATTGCCGACCTCAAATTGTAAACGGCAGATGGGAAAATAAATCAAATCAAGCCTCGTCATACCCAGCAAATTTACATAATTGATACTCTATTTACAAAGGTAGTTTATTGGGAGTTGATAAAATCGTAGAGATACTGACATCAGGCGGAGACTTTTAATACTATTACTTAGCAGATGTTTATTTATTTATTTACAAACGGCGTATGCATATCAGAATAAAAAATTATTACAAGATAAAAACAACTTTTTATATACAACGTTTTTAAATTTTCTGTTGAATCATATAAACTTGACTTGACTAGCTTAAACGATCACAAAAATTTGTACTTGATAGAAATAATACTGAAATGTCATTTTGACATTTCATTTTGATTTCCATAGTAACGCAAGTATATATTTTAGTTGCTAGGACCACCCCCTTAGCAATCAATACTAGTCTTTTACTTTTTACAGATTTTTCTGAAATAACTTTCCATACAAAACAAAATAACTGAAAATGAATTCAATTCTACTTAAAGATGGCTAAAAATATTAAAAAAATGTATTGGCAACGTGTTCTGATATATTCTAATAGTTTCAAATGTCTAGCTAGTCGGGATGTTAGTTAACAATCGATTGCAAGAATTGTACTGGATAAACAACCACCAGACAAACAAGAATACGATCTTATAAAAACGTTGTAAAAATACAACGTTTACAATAATTATTAGGTATTGAAATAAATAAAATGGAAACGCTGAGGAAATCTCAACCATCTTGCTTATGCTCCAGTAAAGCCACTTTTCTATACTGTCGTTTATTAGACAATATTGCCTGCTTAATGCTGTATCGTGATGGTGTTGCCTTATGGTAGCGAGTCACAGTGCCTTACGAAGATTTCAAAACTCTAATAACAATAATATTGTCTTGATGTCATTTTCATTTCCCCTTTTAAGATTTATTCAGTAGATCGATTACTGTATACGTATATGGTGTATTTACTTTGTTCTAGGTTTTATATTATTAACTGTACATGAGGTTTTGGGGTATCCTAAAAAGTGTTATACTCCATTATCGATTACATTTTTTTAGTATTAGATGAGATGTAAAAAGTTGACATTAAGTACATTATCCTGGATTAACTGATTGTGCTAATTTTATAATAATGCCATGATTATCAGTCTCGCCATAAAACAACTAACGATAAATAAATAATATCAAAGTAGGACAACACATTTTTTTAGTTATTATGACGGAGATAATCGGTACCAATTTCACGCCGCCAAGTGTATTGTAATTTAAATTTACTTACATAATATAAATTTAAGTTGGAGAGTAAAAATATTTACATAAATCAAATAATATAAAAGTTGTAGCAGTTTTAGTAAACTCTTGTAAAAATTATCACAAAATTTAATCTGGATGTTGAATATTTTTTTCTCCTTCTCTGTCTGCCTCCAATGGGTTAATTATCATTAACGCAAGTATTAATGCATTGCTGAATGTGGGCCTCCCCTAGCTTCTACTACTATTCAGTCTCTATTGCTTTGCTGTCATGTACTTCAGTTACAATTTTCAAGTTAATCGATCTAACGATTTTAATGTATGTATAAATATGGTGGTATTCTTGATTTAGACCATATATTTGGAGCAAGCTCTTCCTCGTT
This sequence comes from Rhyacophila brunnea, assembly GCF_057557595.1. Classification (NCBI taxonomy): domain Eukaryota; kingdom Metazoa; phylum Arthropoda; class Insecta; order Trichoptera; family Rhyacophilidae; genus Rhyacophila; species Rhyacophila brunnea. The sequence continues at coordinate 32,758,523 of NW_028232806.1, read as the reverse complement.
TAGTCTACGATTGTCAATTTTCCTGTTAAATAACCAGTTGTTATCCTTATTTGAGCAAAACATTAGAGAGTCCAGCGAAGGGAAACTGCAGAGAGACTGTCTTACATTTGAAAGTATCAATTTCTTAGTCAGGATGTCTAAGAGATCAACATATTATTTCAAATATGTTTAGCCTATTTTTTTTATCTTGCTTCTATAGTCTAAGTATTTAAGATATTTATACAAATTTAGGAGAAGAGAAAGCTTGTGAAATGTGTGGCCTTGTTGCAACACGTCGGGTAACCACTGTGGGAGTCCACTTTGGCAGTGGATATGTGTTGCAGATGAACACGGTAGAAGTTCTTCGTGATAATGAAGGAGCGAGAGTTTATTTACTTTTTAAATAGTTCCAAGGGTACAATCGGTACAACACAATGCGGTACGATATATTTTTACCAGGAGGCTATAAGAAGATATCAAGAAGACATACTTACAATCAAAATAATATTTAGGAAAAAATGACTAAGTGTAATAATTGAGTCAGCTATTTTATGTCGAGTTTGCGACAATTGAATATGGGTGATTATAATGTGGAAAAACGAATATTGCGGAAATTAAAATTGCAGTCAGCTATTTACGGAGTGTGAAATATTTGGACTCTACGGAAAATGGATATTAAGGAATTCGTAATTGTGGTTAGCTATTTAATATCGCCGGTCAACATGCTGACACAGCTTGGATTGTTTATTCCCATAGATGAATTTCAATTACCATGGTAAACGTTTTGGTCTAAAAAAAATCGGTGTGTGTACTTATGTACGCGCGTTAGAAGTTATACTTCTTTGGCGTAACAAAACAAAAACAAAACCTGAGGTAACCTAGATTCTTCGACCAGCTCTTAATTATTATCTTGTTAAATTACACACTCAAGAAAAAGGACCAGTTATTGGAACGCCGTTGGTTTATTTTTATACACTTTAACTTATATTACTAAATTATATAATTCTTTATCGTTGTTTTTATTTTTAAAGTAACAACATAAATATACGACAATAATAAATTCGCTGCCTAGGCAATGGAACAATTCTAAACTATAATAATATTATACTGTATAATCGTCACGATTGGATCATACTGTGGCGTAATGGTAGTGCGTTCGGCTGATAACCGAACAATCGATGGTTCGAATCTAATCGAGTGCGTTTATTTTTGTGTGAAAAAATAAATTATGTGTTATATGCCACACGCCAAAAATACACTCTGATCTGATTTTCCAAACGCGCCTAAAGAAGTATAACTTCAAAAATAGTTTTTCTATTGCCACTTTTCTTATATAAGCCAACCATTTTGCTAAACAAAAATCCCACCAAACCAATCATCAACCTATCAAAATATGACATCATTTATTGGTGTCAACATAAAAAATACGCGTTCTTACAGAAGCCATATAATAATAATATATTCGTACGACGAATCAATTTTATTAATGGAATATTAGCGAAAAATAGGTTATAATAAATCACGAAACAAAACATTGAATAACATTGCTTCAATCCAACTATTCTGTATTCGTATCTTTCGTATTATTTACCATAATTTGCGCAATCTAACGAAGAAGTTTATCATTAAACTCAATAGTCTCTGCATTACCAAAAGGTTTTATTTGATTTCAACTTGCCCCGGGCACCGAATCTTCGGAATATTTTGATTATCGTTGGATACGACCCAAGAATATGCCGCCTATACAATGTATAACATCAGATAATAATTTATTACCCATACATAGCAGAGTTTAAACGATGTAATATTGTACTCACGAATAATGTTTGATGGAAAATGTTTTTAGGCTAAAGGCCAAAAGTGATATGAGGTAAATTAATCGCTTATGTTATACGGTACAAGATTTTGAAAACCGTATACGTAAACGTCATGAATTTTAAAAATTAATTAAGTAATTAATAAATCTATCTAATATATAAAAATTAATATTTGTGTGTTTGTGTGTTTGTTTGTTCGTATTTAATGCGCAGCCATACCGTTCATCCGATTGCAATAAAACTTTGTAAACTTATTGCTTGCACTTGCGGGAAGAGTATAGGCTATACTAATATATAAAAATGAATGTCTGTCTGTCTGTGTGTCTGTCCCGTATGCGTTCCTATACCATTCATCCGATTGCAATGAAATTTTAATAAGTGGTTGCATGTACACCCATGAAGGTTTCTGAATTAGAAAAATCATCATCTTCTTCTTCTTCTTCATTATATTTTTTTTTATTCGTATGGTTCCTATACCATTCATCCGATTGCAATGAAATTTTGGTAAGTGGTTATATGTACACCCATGAAGGTTTCTAAATTAGAAAAATTATCATCTTCTTCTTCTTCTTCATTCTATCTTCTTTTATTCGTATGGTCCCTATACCATTCATCCGATTGCAATGAAACCTTCGTCAGTTGTTGTGGTAACACCCGCAATGGTTTTTGAATTAGTACAACCATCTTTTTCTTCTTCTTCTATTCTATAATCTTCTATTCGTATGCGTTCCTATTCCATTCATCCGATTGCAATAAAATTTTCGTCAGTAATTGTGCCAACACCCGCGACGGTTTCTGGATTAGTACAACCATCTTCTTCTTTTTCTTCTTCTTCTTCTTCTTCTTCATTCTATCTTCTTTTATTCGTATGGTCCCTATACCATTCATCCGATTGCGATGAAACCTTCGTCAGTTGTTGTGGTAACACCCGCAATGGTTTTTGAATTAGTATAACTATCTTCTTCTTCTTCTTCTATTCGTATGCGTTTCTATTCCATTCATCCGATTGCAATAAAATTTTTGTCAGTAATTGTGTCAACACCCGCGAAGGTTTCTGAATTAGTACAACCATCTTCTTCTTCTATTCTATCTTCTATTCGTATGCGTTCCTATACCATTCATCCGATTGCAATGAAATTTTGATCAAGTGTTGTGCTCACGCCGCAAAGGTTTCTGAATTGTTACAACTATTTTCTTTTTCTTCTATTCTATCTTCTTCTATTTGTATGCGTTCTTATATCATTCATCCGATTGCGATGAAATTTTGACCAGTTGTTGTGAGTACGCCCGCAAAGAGTTCTGAATTAGTACAACCATCTTCTTCTTCTTCTATTCGTATGCGTTCCTATACCATTCATCCGATTGCAATGAAAATTTGATTAAGTGTTGTGTTCACGCCAGCAAAGGTTTCTGAATTGATACAACCATTTTCTTCTTCTTTTTCTTCTATTCTATCTTCTTCTATTCGTATGCGTTCTTATACCATTCATCTAATTGCAATTAAATTTTGACCAGTTGTTATGCGCAAGCCCGCAAAGGTTTTTGAATTAGTACAACTCCCTTCTTCTTTTTCTATTCGTATGCGTTCCTATACCATCATATTTTTCAAATATCTAAGATAAATAAAACCACGAAGCGACCCTGTGCGAAGCCGGATACTTCAGCTAGTCTATAATATAAAAGACAAAATTTGTTTGTTTGTTCGTGTTTTATGCGCTGCCATACCGCTCATCCGATTGCTATAAAACTTTGTCAACTTATTGATTGCACTTGCGCGAAGAGTATAGGCTATATCTTATATATAAAAATGAATGTCTCTCTGTCTGTCCCGTATGCGTTTCTATACCATTCATCCAATTGCGATGAAATTTTGGTAAGTAGTTGTATGCACACCCGTAAAGGTTTCTGAATAAGAAAAATCATCATCATCTTCTTCTTCTTCATTCTATTTTATTTTATTCGTATGGTTCCTATACCATTCATCCTATTGCAACGAAACTTTTGTCAGTTATTGTGCATATACCAGCAAAAGTTTCTAAATTAGAAAAACTATCTTCTTCTTCTTCTCCTTCATTATATCTTATTTTATTCGTATGGTTCCTATAGCATACATCCGATTGCGATGAAACCTTTGTCAGTTATTGTGGTAACACCCGCAAAGGTTTCTGAATTAGTACAACCATCTTCTTCTTCTTCTTCTTCTACATTCCATCTTTTTTTATTCGTATGGTCCCTATACCATTCATCCGATTGGGATGAAACTTTTGTCAGATGTTGTGCACACACCTGCCATGGTTTTTGAATAAGTACAACCATCTTTTTCTTCTTCTATTCGTATGCGTTCCTATCTTCCTATACCATTCATCCGATTGCGATGAAACTTTGGTGAGTTTTTGTGCGCATGTCCACAGAGATTTCTTATTTATAAAATCATCTTCTTCTTCTATTCGTATACGTCCCTATATCATTCATCCAATTGCGATGAAACTTTTGTCAGTTGTTGTGCACACACCTGCGAAGGTTTTTGAATTAATACAACCATCTTTTTCTTCTTCTATTCGTATGCGTTCCTATACCATTCATCTGATTGAGATGAAACTTTTGTCAGTAAGTTGTTGTGCGTACACCTGCAAAGGTTTCTAAGTTAGTATTATATAAAATACAAAGTTTATTGTTTGTTTGTTCTATCCAATTTTAATTTTTTTTTACTACATATTATAAACATTAATAACGTTTGCATATTTTGGATTCGATTTTAATTTAGTATTCTTTTGTTTGACTTTTACTCATATTAGAATTATTTTCATATTGCCATATTGTATTACACAGACATTTTGATATTAAAAAAATAATTACCTCTTATTATTTTTTAAATATCTAAGATACATATATCCACGAAACGACTCTGTGCGAAGCCGGGTACTTCAGCTAGTATAATATAAATAATAATAAATAAAATGATGCCAAGAGATCTATGCCTTCAATGAATCCCATCGCATATGGGTATTGAGGGTAATGAAAGGGCGGATGATTTGGCAAAGGAAGCTGGCCATTCAAGGGTGCCATATCAGTGGGTACCAGAAAACATGGACTGGAATGAGGCTATAAAGAAAATGTTCCAAAGTATGTGGATAGATTTTCAGCATAGGGCATCATTAGAAAAGGGGAAATGGAGTAAGTCTATTCTACCATCACCACGGTTGGTGCCCTGGTTTGTAGAGTCTCCTTTAACGAGGAACGAGCTTAAGTTAATACTGAGGCTAAGAACAGGGCATACAATGGGCAAAAGATTTGATATACTCATGGGAAGAGGCAAATCGCAGCTCTGCAATAAATGTCATGTTTTAGAGGACATTGTACATAATATAACACTACAATGCCCTAAATATGAACTTCACAGAGTACAGCTGCAAATTGCGGATATCTATGAGAATGTCGACGAATTGAAAGGTGTCCTGGCGGAGGGTAAGACGGAAGAGCTTGGCAAAATTGTAAAGTTCTTTAACAGAATAGGAATGAAGATCTGATCGGCGGATCCCCTTTTAGAAGAGAAGAGGCAATATGACAGCGAGTCGCAGTCAAAGCCTTGGTAAAATCACAAAAAAAACATTATGAACATCTATAATTTTGAAAATATATAATAACCAATAGATTTTTTTTTTAAAAGTAAGACACGCAGCAGGTATCGAACCAGCATTTCTCGGGTATTGCGCCCACGCACATTGACCACAATACTAAAAGAGTCATACTTAATTACGACAAATTTTAACTAATGGCTTTTAATACTCACTGAAGCGTTATATAAATTGATCTTTTTATTGGTGATCGGATTTTGTGTTTTAAATCAAAGTAGGTATTACTTTGATTACTAACCGACGTCACGGATCACTCCAAGATTTTTGTTGTAACTTATTTGAACTTGCTAATAATTTTTAATTAACTTTTTTCTTATTCAACGAATAATTCACAAGATTTAAGAATGTAACATTCTAATAATTGAACCTATGTAATTTTGAAAACACTTTTGAGAACATTATATTATTATAACCAATAGAAAAAATTGCTTCAGAGAATATTAAAATCGATTAGTTAAACATTGTAGTAATTAAGTATGACTGTGCGGGGTAAGTAAAATACTTACTATTTTAAAAACGATTTTTTCTATTAGTTATTCTTTTAATATTTTTATTTTTTAAAAATTGATATCATTATCCAGTTAATACAATATAATATAATTGACCGATATTTCTCAGATTTCATTTACGTGTCATACAATATAAATACACATTGGAAACTGAGTGTTGCATTGCATTACGAACTAAAAGTAAATGCTACAAAAAGAGACATAGGTACCCACTTAATTGTGAGAAAGAGATATGAAAGTAAGAGGTAAAATCAAGATAGTATTATGACTTGCAGGCTGTAAGTATGTATATTAATACTTGTTTGATTATAATTAAGAGCATACATAAGTGAAACGGCTAATAATTTTCAACAGTAGGTGGAACGACATTTCGCAGTCGTCGCCAATCGGAGACTGACAGTTGAGGTGTGAGCACGTCAATTAGTTTTGTGATAGCGTCGGAGGAATGTATTATTAAATCGTGTAAAGATGACTAAAAAAACATTCCGCATGTACTTGAAAAAGAAAACATGTCAATGAATATACTATTATTATTACGAATATAATAATAAACATAACATTAAAAGGACGCATGTTGAATTTTTATGATAAATTATATTTTGTTCGGCTCGCGTCAATTGCATTTGCATTCGCGTCTTTTTAGACCATGCCTCAACTGAAGTATAGCCTTAAGTTTTGATGTCTTGTTGATGATTAGGGGCGGTGATTGACAGATGGTTGGGCCAGACGATAGGCCTGAGAATCTGCCAATGTAATTTAGGGTGAATGTGTGAGCTAATATGATGATGGTGCGGAGAGGAGCAAGGTATGAAGACTGCTGGTTTCTGGTGGAGATGACGAGTTTATTTTAAAATTGGCAAGTGCAGTTTTTAAGTCAATAATATAAAATATAAAAACTAATGATATATTATGTAGTAGCCCGAAGGACGATGACACAGAGTGACAGTTCTCTACCAAGATAAAAGGCGGAGTGGGATATTCATTCAATCATGATAGTCTATGCATGCTTTCGGTGGGAAATGAACTTTAACATAATAAATATGACTGAAATAAAAGTAATTCTTATTTGCAATTGGTAATCAGATGTGTATGAAATTTGTATGCTAAAAATGATTGTACCAAACAATATGTTTTTTTAACACTCACGATGGCCGTGCGGCTCAAGCGTGTGCCTATAGTAACATGGCTCCCAGGTTCGAATTCTGGGTCTGGCAAATACACATACTGTTTTTTTTCAATTTGTATATGAGTCAAAGTAAGGACCTAATAGGTTGAGCAAGTAGCTGACATGCATTTTTCGTAAAAAAAATCTGTTAATATAAACTTTCACTCTGTAGAGGGTCATAAGTGTCGCTAGATTTCAAAATCAGCCAAGTCCAACCTTTAGGTATTTTTTACTTTTTTGAGAATTGCTGAAGAACTACTGCTTTCTAACATTTGTGCATTATCGAAATGTGGAATTTATTATTTTTAAATATTCTATACTCGAAATAATATAAACTTTCACCCTTGTGACTGTGTACTTCAGAAAACAAAAAGCTGTTTTCTCCTTTTAAATTTATCCGTTATGGACTTGGCTGATTTTGAAATCTAGCGACACTAAAATAATAATCTTAATATGATCGGACAAGATCGGAAAAAAACGATATGTTTTAGCCGTCAGCAATTATTCTCACCAACAGCAACCAAGCACTAATCGATACCGCTGACGACCCGTGAAAATGTATATAAAAATAATTAAATAATATTTCCGCGATTGATTCGTATGTCACGGATTTTGCTGACAATGCTTGTTGTCACTGACAGGACTCGTTGATTTAAATTTACAATAATTATTAATACCACACACGTCATACTTATTATAATAATATGTATGTCACTGACATTTTTTCATTGTGTATTTTTATATAGGTATTATTCATAAAAAACATCTACTAAAAATGTGACAACACAAGTATAGTTTTAGTGGTATAATGAATTATTTCAATACAAAGTTAAATTAATATAATATCTTTCGCTATAATTTTCGATGAGAGTTGCAAAATTCAATCTTTTATCGTTCTAAAACAGAGGTCTTTATAATAATTTTGCGTAACGTTAAACAGTCGTCAAAAAATTATGTTTTATAGTCCAATAAAACCCATTGCTGAAAGAGGCTACGCAATAATTACTAACGTTAAAGGCTCGACTGGAATATTGAGGCAACGGAGAACTTCATAATCATCTTAACAGGCGGCGTTAATTTTTCTTAAGCGATATTTAAGCCTTCGGGATGTATTCTTGCGACATCGTTAATGCTGATTTAATGCTTTCACCTTGTTATAAAGAGAATTTTCAACTGATCGAGTAAGTTTCACATTTAAATTTTCCTTAAATAAATCAAATATTTATCATCACTATTAATTAGTAATTTTACTTTACAAGCCTAATTTTCAAAAATATTCTATCGATAATAATGAAATTCCTCGTAGGATCATCGTTTCCTATTATTTTACTTGGTGCGCAGAAAAGTCATTTTTTACGTGCGGTTTAAGATATTTTTTAAATATCATTAAGTTCCAAGTCGGAACTGAGGCTTATAGCATATACTAGCAGTATCACCCGGCGCTGGCCAGGAATGGAATGGTTTAATATTTGAAAATAAAAATTCTAAATTTAATACGTAGAGTGCAAAAGATTGAATTTAAAAAACAAAAAATATAATATTAGACATTTTTATTTTTATTTAAATATCTTAAAAAGTACATTGTACATATTCAATTTATTATTTTAAGGCTTTTATATATAATATAAATATCCAATTCATCATTTCAGGGCTTTTCGATATACAATAATTGTGGATTTTCCATTTGGTGCCAAAATATATAGATTTTTACTACTCCCCACTCTTGATGCCGCTACATATAAATTATCCGTGAGTGAAACATTCCGATCTAATGTAGCAGCACTACGTTGCCCGCGCCGCGCCGACTCGGTTAGTTCCCTGCCGATTAGCAATTTTAATAACACAATTATTTGCATGAAACTTTGAATTTTGACCCTGAATGTACGCATTCTAGCGACATTTTCAATAAAAAAATGGGGGCTGCAGCATTACATTCTGCGTTTCAAGGTATTTTTCCGCAAAAACCGTTAAACTGTCCCCGGGGTGCAACGGGTTTTAAATCTGAAATTCGAGACCCCAACCACGCACTCCGGCTCATCGGCCTCCATCTACTCTCCAAAAATTTTGTCGAAATCCGACTGCGCGTGTGGATTTGTATAAAGAAAAACCGACACGACGGTACAAACATTCAAATATATTTTCGAAATTATAGTATAGATTAAGGCCTCCCCTAGATCTTTCCATTCTTTTCGGTCTCTAGTTTGTCTATCCAGCGGATTTTAGGGTGCCCTTTTAGGTATTTAGTGCCCTTTGGATACCACTGTATGACGGCATTTTTCCAGCTCATACATGCAGTAGTTGTTACTGTTGAATTGCGAATTGCTCAAATCTTGTGTTTTATTCATCGAATAAAAAAAATAGTTTATTGAATTATTGTTAGCAAGTCTAAGTACGTTATAAAAACTAAATAATGGAGTAATTCGTGATGTCGGTTAGTAATTAAGGAAGTAATTGATACCTACCTTAATTTAATAAACTAATATCGATAGCCAACATTATAACGCAATTTGATATATTTTTCATGTAACAAATACAAGTTTAAGTCGTCCATATTTAGTAAGAGTGTTTGGTATAGATACATAACATAATGGGAATCGGGTAGCTTTTTATTGACGTTTTAACAAGTTTTAAATCGTGAGTGTGGAGAAATATGGGATAAACACGTGATATTTTCAACGGTAACATCTGTATCATATTATTAATATACATTAAAGTTTGTCACACAAACGAAATACGCAGTTTATATTGATAATATTTTAGGACACTCGGCGAACTTTGCATTTTTTAACGATTTAAGGCCTAAGTATTATAACTTTTATGTTCATCTTTTATATACCAAACATTTTCATTATTAATTATGTAAGACTTCATTAAAATGAGTGAACTCTAAACTAAAGAGAGACTACATAATTATTATATAGATTTAAGCTATACATTATATAATTATTTCTCGTTGTTTTTATTTTATTTTGATCAACAATGAAACAATAATTCTACTATCAAACTTGCATTTGTATACAGCTGACTGATTCGCAGCTAACTTCATACTGTCAATTCTTTTCGTAACGGCTCTCAATTTCACTCGCTACCAAACGCCACAAAAGAAGTATAACTTCAAAATTCTGTTATTTATTTATGAGATACGATTTTTTTATCCATAAGAAGCTTTTTGTTTTGTAAAAATATGTCAATCTGGGATGAAGATTGAGTGGTCTAAATAGGTATCTACATAATATTGCAAAACGAATTACGGAGGTTTCACAACTGCAGGCATCGCTGAAAGTTTTTCAGGAGGTTCTGTACCGGAAATGGCTGAGGAGCTTCCGCCCTAGATCTTAGCCGAGCCCCCACCTTTCTCGTTTACTATCTAGCGTCGTCAACTTCAGTTTTACAGGAAGTGTAGAATAAACTTGTGCAATAAATAAGGCAGTGAGTGGTTTGTTCGCGCTGTTCCCCGTATATGTAAGATTAAAACAGTATATTACCAGACACATCGGTATTATAATATCATGAAGATATATCACCCTTAGTCTTATCATAAACAGATAATAAAATATGTATGTTTATGATAATATATTGCACAAAGTGGCAATGCTTTTAAAAGTTATCAGAAAAGATAACATTGATGTTAATATCCCCACCACACTACACCTGCTCACACCATTCCCGATCTTAATCGGGCGTATTACGCGACCCTACGTTTTGATGTGAACCATCAGTTTTTTTAATGACTGGGAATGCCTTAGGAGCAGTTACCCAAGACTATGGCCACCATGCACTCAAATGTGTTTTGACTAAATTTACATGATTTTCAGTTAGTAGAAAAAAATACAATAAGTAACAAAAGCTAATACAAAACAGCCGAACAATCTAAGTGAAGATCTCGCGCAAGACAAGAGTGAAATGACAATATGACGGTCCCAGGGGATGTGGTTTGCATCCTGTAAAAAGGTAATAATTTGCATAAAATGATAGTTAAATATTATAATAATATAGTGGGATTATTGCCAAAAGTATGTAAGTCTCAAAAATACGTTATGGAATTATGGCCATTTAAAAATTTGACGTCTTCTGTATAATCACAGTTCGAGCTTAAAACTATTTGCATTAGTTTTTTTTTAAATAGATTAAAATATTATTCTATTTGGTTAGTATGTTAAATAATATTTTTTAAATCAGAATGCTATACTTTGACACCGTGCTTTATATAAGAATACTATTATTGGTTTTACAAACCTTTTGCTGAACAGATATTTGTTAAAGATTCGACAATTTAACCAAAAGATATTGATAATTGGCGACAAACCTTTCCCTGACCATATAATTACTGCCAGAAATTCTTATTATCATATCATATTATGGAGTAATAATTACAATTTGAAGTTTGACATGACCTCTAAAATAAAGCAATTTTTTATGTATGTTTCTTATATTATGTGCATATTATATTAATACATCGGATGACCTTTGATTTTTTTCTAGCATATAATTTGTTAATAGACAGATAATCCGTTGCTACCTCCAAACACATACCAAAATAATCGACTTACCAACTTTTGGCAGCAACCCACGATATTAAAAAACTACTTGTTTTATTCAACGAATAATTCACACGATTTGAGAATGTAACATTCTATATATATATATTATATTCTTAGTTAATAACGAGAATTTTAACTAGTAACAAAAATGTTTTTCAAATTGCGTTAATAATGTTGGCTATCGATTTTAGTATATTAAATTAAGGAAGGTATTAATTTAATGCCTTAATTACTATCCGACGTCACGGATTACGCCAAGTATTAAGCTTATACAACGTGCAAGATTTGCTGATAATTTAATGAACCACTTCTTTTATTCAACGAATAGTTTACAATGGAATTCTACATTAGATTTTTCTTGTGGGTAAAATATGCATGAGAGGTTTTAAAATTATGTATGTTCGGAAAATCATTAGTTAAAAACTTTAATCGATAAAATAACTGCCCGTAAAAGTACCTTCCAATCATAATCAGTTCATTTCCAATTCTTTTTTAGGTATACATAATATGTTTACCTAAATCCACATACTTATTGATCATTTACTCATTATCTAAATTGTATCATTATCATTAACAACTTTTGGTACCAACACCACAATATATTCCATCAATGTATCCTGTTATTATGCAGTTTCATGTCTTGATAAATTCACTTAAGAGGTCATGATGTCATACCATTTTGTTTTATTCATATCTGATGATTTATAATAATATGATTATATGAAAGTGTGCAAAATACATTTTTTCACGTGCTAACAAAATAATATTTGAAAAAAAGGCTAAACCATCTTTGCTTTACCAAATATTATGGTGTTATAGTCAAATTCAACACAATAGGATTTGCAATAGGTAATATTGTTTTATTTTTTTCCGAATATGTCCGATTCTAATAAGATCATAATAATATGGACCTCCAAAGAGTGGAGGTTTGTATTAACAGATTTTGTTTTCACGAGAAATGGATGTCAGCCACTTGCTCAGCCTATTAGGTCATTGTGTAGTTGCCAAACCCAGGATTCGAACTAGGGACCCACGACACTATAATAGGCCGACGCTGAAGCCACGCGGCTATCGTGGGTACGTATAGTAGATACCTATTAATAATAATTATTTTTGATGTGATCATGACTTTAAAGAAAAAATAAGAAAGGGTATCATGATGACTTTCACGAGCAAGTAACAATAATACTCGCATAGTGATGTATTATAATTAAGTACTTAACTGTACCCCTTTTTTACCACTCCTATCCTGAATACAGTCCTTTATTAATTGTGACTAATGAAATATTCATTTTTTTTTAATTTTTAGCTCCAATTTGGTTTCATAATGATCCAAATTCTTCGTTTTCAACCGTTATTCGATAGATGGAACGATTTTATAATTAAATTATAATGGAAGAGAAAAAAACTTAGTAACTGTATTCATAACATATGTCTACATAGAGTGATAATAACAATACAAAGTGTATGTACTTACAATTCAATTAAGGTTGTACAATAATGGACCTTTTTTTCATTCCGAACCCAATAAACATCTCCGCTGAATTGAATAGCAGTAGACATTCTGAAAAACAATACACGTCTTTTTCCAGGCTTTTATTTATCGCGCCAACTGACCTTCGTATCTTTTGCACACAATTTCCGGGTATCTTTATCCGGTAAAAAGCTTCCAAAAAAGCTCGCATACAGTTGAAACGAATAGGGAAAAACTATTAATGTGAAGAAAAGTGATCAAGTGGAATGTATTAAGTAGGTAAGTACAAATTAGCAGCAAATTTAGAAATAAATTCTGATTAATGGGAGTATTGTATTATTTTGAATGAATCTGTTTTGGTGACCAAGATTTTAACTTTTGGCATCTTCATGCTATTTACAACAGATTGTTTTTTTGTACAGTGGTTAGGTTAAAGAGACTTTCATGTAAGACAATAATACATATTATATAATATTATATAGTTTGGCTATGATTTGAGTTACCCTATTTCCATCCGCCATCAGATCGAGCTTCAATATTGTCACCATACCTAAATAAGATTTCATATAAATAAAAAGGATTTCAAGTTAAACATATTTATATTTTTATAAAAATCGATGTTTTTAAAACAATAATACTATGAATTAGTCAAAAATCTCTTAGACAAAACATAGGAAACTTAGTAAACTAAAGTTTATTAATAAATATGACAATAAAATACATGTAGAAATAAGATGGAATCCTTTGACAAATTCACACTTTATAACATTTTTTTACAATAATTGTTAGTTCATCTATGACTTTAAATAAAAAATATTTTTCTTTTTAATGTTTTCAGGTACATATTTATTAATTAAAGCAATGATTTGAGTTTTCCCATCTCCATCCGCCGTGTATATGCAGCCGCGGTTTGTGCATCTCTGCACAGCCGCCTTCCATGACGCTATAAACGTGTCAAAATGAAATGATTTTGGTGCCACGCTTCCTTTTCCCGAAGCCATGCTGCACGGGACTGATGTAGAAACCATGCACATTCGTGAGAGTCTAAGAAAATAAAAAGAATCTTGAGTTGCTCTGCCGTCATTTGTAAATTATCAAAAAAATGTCTCAAATTGCAAGCTTTTTATTTTTCCGATATGTGCCTCTAGTAGGTATAGGTATCGCCTTAGAGTAAAACAATGATTGAATTACAAATATTTGTTTCATTTTCCTAGAACATGTTAAGACTTTGGAAACAAAAACGACAGTTTCCATTTCGTAAAATTGTCTTGTAAGTGTAATGTCTAAAATAGAATAATAATAATAACATATGAAATATATAAGACAATTTTATTGCATTTCCAACAGAAAAATGTGACAGCCGTTTTTGTTTCCTAAGTTTTATTTAAAAAAACATATAAATAACTGTGCAAAAAAAAAATCGATTGTGTATATTACCCAACTCTAGTATGGACAAAACTTGGGTCGCTTCTCTGCATTATGACTTGAAAGTTTTTATATACTTTTTCGTATAAGATGGTTGTTCGTAATTTTGAACAGTCACAAACACCCAAGCTTTGAGAAAAACACATAAATATTGTGTGTCCTGACCGGAAATCGAACCCAGGAACTCTTGCATGGAAGGCAAGTGCCATACGCACTGCACCACGAGAGCCGCCCCCTATTTTATATATTACTATAAAATCAAAAGCATTACGCGTATATTTTCACATATGCCTATCATTGAATTAATATTTTGAATTATATTTGAAAATCTCTCAAAAACATACTAATTATGAATAATTACAAGATAAAAAGAACTTTTTAAATACTTACATCGTTTTTAAATTTTCTGTTGAATCATATAAACATGACTTGACTAGCTTAAACGATCAAAAAAAATTGTACTTGATAGAAATAATACTGAAATGTAATTTTGACATTCATATTGATTGCCATAGTAACGCACGTATATATTAATAATTTAGTTGCTAGGACCCCAGACCCCAAGCAACCAATAATAGTAGATTGGATTACGGATTTCTTCCGAAATAACTTT
Organism: Rhyacophila brunnea; assembly: GCF_057557595.1. Taxonomy (NCBI): domain Eukaryota; kingdom Metazoa; phylum Arthropoda; class Insecta; order Trichoptera; family Rhyacophilidae; genus Rhyacophila; species Rhyacophila brunnea. The sequence continues at coordinate 32,743,365 of NW_028232806.1, read as the reverse complement.
TCATACAAAACAGAATTAAGTGAAAATGAATTCAATTCTACTTAAAGATGGCTAAAAGTATTAAAAAATGCATTGGCATCGTGTTCTGATATATTCTAGAAGTTTCAAATTTCTAGTTAGTCGGGAAGTTAGTTAAAAATCCATTGCAAGATTTGTACTAGATAAACAGTCACCGGACAAATAAGAATACGACCTAATAAAAACGTTATAAAATATCAAAACTATAAATTAGTCAAAAATCTCTTGCTTTTTAATTACGATAAAGGAAATAGTGGAATTTCAACAATCGCGTTTTATCACTGCCTGACCACTCAGCTGTTGAACCAAATATATCGAAAGTTAAAAAATTAAAACAGTCCAAAAGCTGTATACAAATAATATTTTTAAATAACAATATCTACAGAGACTTTACTAAACATATTTTCATGTTCATTAGAATTCTGGCTTGTATCTATAGAAAATATTGTTCTTGAACAGATTTTTTTGTCTGGTTTTGCCTATATTATTGCGATATTAACTCCGTCAATGTAACGACCAGTTTTATGTTATTATTTAATATTTGCCGTTAAAACAAAGTTTTAACGTGGCATATTTTTAGGCGCATTCATAATTTTAACGAATATCTTGTAATTATTACATCATTATTTAAAATGCTTTGAATTTTGAATACAAGTTGTATCGGTATTATCTTAAAAAAGTGTGTTCGCGCGTTAGAAGTTATAGTTTTTTGCCGTAACAAAACAAAAACAAAACTTGTGATAACCTAGATTCTTCGACTAGCTCTTAATTATCTTGTTAAATTACACACTCAAGAAAAAGAGCCGCCAATTGCAGCGCCGTTGGTAAATTTATATACACTTTAACTTATATTACTAAATTATATAATTATTTCTCGTTGTTTTTATTTTTAAAGTGACAACTGTCACTCTGACGTTTGTTTACGTAAGGAATTGCAAACAGCCGACAATAATAAATTCGAGGCCTAGGCAACGAAACAATTCTACTATAAAACTTGCGTTCGTATACAGCTGCCTGATTCGCAGCTAACTTCATACTGTCGCGCACTGCCATAACGGTGTGCGCGCGCAGCTCTCAATTTCACTCTCTACCAAACGCTCCAAAAGAAATATAAAAAGCACATTTGTTTTCTATTCGTGAGCTGACGTCGTTTTTAAATATGCACCAGTTTTTCGGATAGCGTGTAGGTACATTTAAATTTTCCTACAAAACCAATAATTTAAAAGAAGCATTATAAATATCGCCAGATTATATCTATTTTCCCCGCAGTGGGTGCCAAGTGACCCGCAGCAATAATAATAGTGTGCTTTACCGAATTCCCCGGTATGACTTTGACCGCTTTTCTCCGAGCGCTACTCATTTCAGTCCACCCAAAGCGTCCGGTAAAAAGATTTAGAGCTTTCGAGATTGTTGCGGCCAAAGTGGGAGCGAGCTTTATTGTTGTAAAAGCACAAAAAAAAGCGAGGCTTAGCCGTAAAGCATTCAAATCAGATCTTTATTCAGGTGAAACTTTTTTTTTTACTTCTGTCATGAATATTTGAACTGGTTTGTATTGCAAGTACACAAAATATTTAGGTACCTACCTGCCCTTTGTATATAAGTGAATATTTCTGTGCAAAAAACTGAGTTAAAGACGTAACGTTTTCAATGGAGGACAAATAAAATAATTCTTTCATTTGACTTTAGAAAAGAAAAAGGGCGCATCCCTCAGTTTTTTTTTAAATAGTTTTTTATTGCATAATAGCTGTACACGACAAAATACACATTGTGTACACATGTACTGTATAAATTTAGCTAAAAAAAAGAATGTGACATGGGAAAAATCCTTTTTGTTGTTTTTTTTTGTTTTTTTTAATAATTCAATAAATAATATCAAACTAGGGATATAAAAACCATATTATTAATTAACATCAATGACATTAATATGGACGAAGCATCTGGAAAAAATGACACTCACTTTTTCGTTGGGTCTGCCGAATGGCATAATCTGTTCTAACGCCATTACAATAAAGGTGATATTGCTATAAATTCCCGATGCGTGATATCGCATAATGAAAATTGCAAATTTTTGTCACGTGACGCCTACCTATACATGTGCAAATGTCGCTATGCGCGAATTTACTTGCTAGCTACTGTACTGAGTGCGTTGTCCATTAATAATGTCATTCATTAACATTTACTTCAAGATTATGACTATTTTGTATTTTAACTGTAGAATTTTATTTGTGTAGGTTACGTCTTTTTTCCTTTCGACGGTGGATATTACATAATTTATTCGTCTGTCTTGTATTTTATGAAAATGCAACAATTACATTCTTGTTCTATTGTAACCTGTTATAGCTGGTTATAATCTCTTCCAATGGTCTTCCAAAAACTTTCTCCAATTCTGAACGTTTGAGATCAGTCATTTTCCATTATTTTTTTATTTTGGCTAAGATTCCTGTCGCGCAATACAAAAAACGTTGTATTTCACCAAACTATTTATATACAAACTTTATTTGTTTAATATGTGAAGATATTTTTTAGTCTAGAATAAGCTTACCATTTTAATAAGGTATATTATTTTAAGTTAAGAAATTTTATCCGAATCAGAAACATTTACATTTAAATAACGTCATTTTTTGTGAAAATTTATATACATAACGTATTTTACCACGTTTTTATTAGCTCGTATTCTTATTTATCCGGTACAGATTTTTTCTTGTGTGACCAGTACATTTTTTTTTCTTGTTTGTCCAAGATTCGTATTGGACGATTGAAGATTTTTAGCTAACTTCCCGACTAACTAGACATTTGAAACCTTAGAATATATCAGAACATGACGACAATGCATTCTTTTAATACTTTTAGCCATTTTTAAGCAGAATTGAATTCATTTTCAGTTAATTCTTTTTTGTATGGAAAGTTATTATTGTCGGTTGCTAAGGGGGTCCTAGCAACTAAATTATTAATATATACGTGCGTTACTATGAAAATCAATATGAAATGTCAAAATGACATTTCAATATTCTATAATATTTATTCAGTATTTCTATCAAGTAGGTACAATAAAAAGTTTCTATTAATACATAGAATTGTCAAATTTATATGATTCAACAGAAAATTTAAAAACGTGGTATATAAAGTAGTAAATATATCAGAAATAAAATTTATTCGTAGTATTGAAATTAATAAGTAAGTACAAACCAAGAAATTTAATATGACTGAAAACTATACAGTTCCTTTAGAGGAGTCTAAAACTTAAGTCAAATATTAGTTTAATATCTGTTTTGGTGAAATTATTCTCCATTTTGAGTACAAAATCTTAATACATTTTGTATCGATTAATACTTACCTATATTATAATATTATGTTGTTCTATAAAAATTTTCAAGTTATGAACTTCAATTTATGATAACTCCATTTTAAAATAACGATATTTAAATTTCTCATAAAATAAACATTACCTATCTATTTTACTCAGTGGTGTAATCTTCATTTTTTGATTTCAATAAGAAATGGATTCAACATAATATTGGCATTTACATAATATTTTCTGCAGAGTCTATAAATAATTAATTGGACTTGGTTCCCATTTAAACCTTTACATGACTATGTCCGCTCGCCAATAATAGGTTTTAAAACTCGAAAATATGTCGCTCAATTGATTACGTCAATGCTTTGGCAGACCCGGGTTTCAAGAGATTACCAGTTATTTATGGAGACACTTTACCACCTATTTATTTCAGGCAATGAGAAAAATTACGGCATAGTAATATTAAGTAAAAAATCATTAACATTAAGAACAAGGAAGTTGGATTGTATATCCATATTATTATATACAATAATATTATTTACCTATGTAATATACGTACGGTAGTGATATGACCATTGATATGTCTGTGGAAAGGGTTCTAGAACCGGATTTTATTTCTTATGATGATGAGGTGTAAGGTGGGTCCAATAATCAAGAGTTGTAGCAGACAACGATACTTATTAAAAATCAATACAAGTACCTACGTAACAGATCGATATACTTTCATCAAAAATAAATGACGGCCAAGAGTTAAACTTAAGTGACCTGGGCTAGATAACTGAATGGGTTAAATTAAAGATTAGATTTTATATCATACTAGCTGAAGTACCCGGCTTCGCACGGGGTCGCTTCGTGGTTATATTTATCTTAGATATTTGAAAAATAATAAGAGGTAATTATTTCTTTATTATTAAAATATCTGTGTAATACAATATGGCAATATGAAAATAATTATAATAGGAGTAAAGGTCAAACATAAGAACACTAAATTAAAATCGAATCCAAAATATGAAAACGTTATTAATGTTATAAATATGTATTAAAAAAAAAATCAAAATTGGATGGAACAAACAAACAACAAACTTTGTATGTTATATAATAATAATTTAGAAACCGCACACAACTGACAAAAGTTTCATTGCAATCGGATGAATGGTATAGGAACGCATACGGGACAGACACACAGACAGACAGACATTCATTTTTATATATTAGTATAGCCTATACTCTTCCCGCAAGTGCAAGCAATAAGTTTACAAAGTTTTATCGCAATCGGATGAACGGTATGGCTGCGCATTAAATACGAACAAACAAACACACAAATATTAATTTTTATATATTAGATTAATTAATAGACTCCGTGTAATGGTAAATACTGTCTGCCTTCTTGGAATATGGTCAGATTGCCCTCATGTACGTGCAAAAATAAAACTTAATTTTAAATATATTTTCGGCTTTCTCCGTACATTTAGGCCGTCAAACGGAGAATCTGGCGTGTTTTTGGAAGACTCCATAAATGGGGTATCAGTAGTTATATTGAAAATTTGGTATATGTCGAAAAAATAACATGGCTCACAATTATTGATAGTATGTAAAATTTGTAATAAAATGTTATTATATTTTCAATTTCAAACTTGAATCAAAGCAAAATTATCATCAGTATATTATAGCAAGACACTGTACTTAGCAACATTACATAACTTTGAAAATATAATGTTAGTAATAGAGCAGTATTCGTTACGATATTGATTACATATCTATTAGGTCGTAATGTTCCCCTGGTGTTTCACTAACTCTTAAATTACCTACATCTCTACAGTATTTATAACTACCCACGCTAAAAATTCCCAATGGGTTTGGAAGGGGTGTATTTTCAATATTAGTATTTATTCAACTATTTTATTAATTCAAACATTTTATGGTTTTAAAAATAATTCAGATTATTTTTAGAATAAAAAAATATTGATTATTTTAATCTGTAATTATGGTTAAAAAAACCAACAACATATTGCAATCCTTATGATAACAACATTTTACCTGTCATTTTTATTGACATTTATATTTGTAATCAGTAAGATGAAATTAGACAATATTGCATAATATGTTATAATATTACAATTGGTCAAATAATATATTATTTTAAGATTGCATTATGTTTAATATGCTATTACACTCACATAATATATTTTTTTAAATATGCCTAATACCTAATGCCAAAATTTTCAAATCAGGATTTATCAGTGTTGATCAAAAAATATAATATTAGAAAAATTCTATTAACATAATAATTGGATTTAATTTGAAATATTTCAGATAAAAAGTACCTTCATATTAGCATCAATTTGAATAAATCTTACACAATCAATGAAAGATGTGCATTTGAGTCACACTCGGTCAAACTTTTTTTCAAGGATATTTTCTAATTTAATTTTAAGTCTAACATAGATTTTTCAATAATATTAATAAAACATAGTTTCATTTAACATTAATGATTAAATCATTTGTCGTTTTGTGAGGATTTGGGTGTTTTTTTTTTATTACACTCAACAGAAAATTTAAGAATTTGTCTTTTTATTTAAAATATTTTCATGATTGATGATAAAGATAAATAAAATGAATAAGGGGCACAAAAATAAAGGTGTTTGAGAAAAGGCACAATTCTCGAGTGTGAATAAATATAGGATAATGTTAAACGTGTCCAGTTAAAACTAAATTTATCACATAGACACGCAATAGTTTCCATAGTAAAAAAATATGAATTCCACTGTTAGTGGTAAATCTGACTAACTGTAGGAATATACCTGAATATTTTTTTGTAATAAAAATATTTTTTCCACAAATTTTCGTGATGTTACTATGGTTTTACTAAATCAACGATTCATCTCATTAAGCTCCATTAAGCTCTCATTAGCATTATTTTCGACCATAACTTGGAACCGCGGCCAAAATACAATTTATTGATCCATTTTTTTGAGAACAGTTAACGATCGGTAACGGTTTAATCGAAGATTACCGAGAACATACGATAAAAGTCGACCCAAATGTCACCAATATCGTCTACTGAGTCTACAATAATAATAATTCTATTTTAGCGACAACTCTAGGAAATGATCCAAATAATTTCTGTATAAAATCGGGTTGAGAGTTTGCCTGTATAATAAGAGCTTTAGTTATAAAGTCCACCAGATACCACATCAAATGATTTCAAAAGTCACTATTCTAGTCGTAGACAATTGAAGTTTGAATATTAAATGGTCGTCAATTATTTACCGTCTACTGATCAAGTAAGTAATTTTAACTTAATGTTGAATGTTGTACAAAGTCTGTAGGAATCCTTTTGTCACAACTCAAATAAATCCGTTACTTTAAGTATGGCCATGACCGCTACTATTTAAGATATTTTGTAATAATTGAATATATTATGTATTTTATGATAAAGTTAAAAGATACCAAGTCAAATAATTCATTAATATTATCAATTATTAAGTAAACGTGCATGTTTAATTAATTGATTGATCTAACTAAACACGTCTAGACAGTTAACTCTGAGATTTAAAAATGTATACCTTTTGACCAGCGATTTGAGTTAATCAGTTGTATGTATCTATCTATCTATTCCATTATTACTTAAAAACTACTGGACTAATACCACTCAGCTATAAACCATATTGTTGGTACTAATTAATTAGTATTATAATAATATTTCTATATGTCAAATCGTTTCGAAGGTACAAACTCAATCTGGTCAAAAATAGCCCACTTGTTTTGCAGCAAATCCGCTCAAAAGAAAATCATAAAATTTAGGTCTCTACAGAGAACAATTTTTTTCACGATAAATTTGTGTTAAACACTAAATTGCTCTACTTATAGGTCCAAACTGTACATACCAATCATTGAAAAATAGCTTGTGAATTAACTAGAACCGGGATTTAAATCCGCGACCGACGCTGCTCGACCATCGTGGCGATAATATTTAAAATATTGCATATAAATTTTGTCATTAGTAATGACAACAATATGAGCATCTTGTTGACAAATTGGTATAAACCGATGTGAAAATAAGTCAACCGCACGATAGAGAGCATCATATAACACCACGGCTATAAATACTACAGTAGAGTATTTTAAATTGTGGTAATATGATAATTATTCACACTTGCAAGTATTATAATAATATGATTGTAAATAAATACACAGGAGTATGTATATAAAAAAATAGAATAAAAAAACTATTTTTTGTTCAACGAGAAGACATTCTGTAATATATTTAACACACATTATTTTCACAAGCATTTAATGTAAGAACTACAGCTAACAGCTGGTTAATATTGTCGTAATTAAGTGGGATGCCCGTAGTTAAATTGAAAAACAACACTGGCGCGAAGTCTAAAATGAATTTTTCCGGTTGGTATTTGCATGAGATGTTTTCTAATTATGTATGTTTAAAAAGGTTTGTTGAAAATATAATGATTTATTTATTTTATTTTAAATACTACCCTATACAAAACTCCATCCCCAAACAATTTTATGTAATGCTCGCTAAAGCTTTCCCAGTATAAAATATCGCACTCTCGCTTGGGGGAAATACTATTCACATGTTTATGCTGTGGGAACAAAAATAAAATACTTTACTACCTGTGTCAGTAAATTTATAAATGGCAGATAAAAATCTTTTACAGAGCGTTCGTAACAGGCAATCATTTCAATTAAAAATAAATAAAAAGGTTTACTGTATCTCGTTGGCTTTTGACTTATTTCATATTAACCTTTTATTTATTTTTAGATTTTTATAGTACGAGTATTATCAAATTGGCTTGTATGTATTCTAGATTTTGCTATTATTGATCTTGCTCGATTTGTTGGTTTAAAAGTCACGCGATTTCTTGGATTATTGGATTAGCAGTCATATTATGATGTTTTTTTTATGTTAAATTATGTTTTCTTATAATTACAATTAATAAATATTTAATAAATTAAAAGTATTAAATAAACCAAAATTGGACATAGTTATGCAGAAAGTAGCCAGTCCACAAAAAAAAGAGATATGATATAATTCAAATGCGAAAAAGTTTTCTCTACGTTCTGCTGAAAATATAGCCAAGCGCTGCAAAAAAAATATTCTTGAAATAAAATACTATTTATGATTTTACATTTTACATACATTTTTAATAATATCTTGTTGTTGCTAAAGTGTCATTATCTCAGCTCGGAATTATTGTGGACTGGCTACATCCTGCATAACTACGTTCAATTATAATTTAGAGAAATAATTTGGACTTTATAGAAGGAATCTTTCTTATACCCAGTTCATATTACAAATTTTGAAGACAGTACGTTTTTCAAAAAGGTTGTACACGTGGTTATTGATTATATTGGAAACTCAAAAAAAAAATGTTTGCTCGCATTTTGGTTTGAAGAATGTTGCTTTCCTTACAGAACCTACGTACTATTCACTATTTCGATGTTTTACGTGATTATTCATATAAAAAATAATAGTCAATGTATTGATATTATAGATAATAATTGACGAGAAATTATCTTTTAATTTGAATACGTGTATTAATTAAGGCGCTAAGTACCAAAAACAAAAAAACTGACATTTTTATAGAAAAGCGTTCTACACACTAACGCCAATAACTTCAACTGTAGTCTAAGTGCCTCAAGCAAGTCAAAAAAATACAGCAAAATATTTAAACCTGTCGACGTTGTAAGTCCGTTGGCCTGTTTTATTTATAATGGTGTAAATAGCACTACAGTGGTCAACCTCATTCAATATAAAATGGCTGACGATGGTGTGTTGACACTTGCGAGTTCTTAATACCTAAAATTATAGAAGCTGCCGTGATTGCTTCACACTGTAAAACCACATTTTTCAAAAGGTCTGCTTCATGAAATTTTACTGCAATGACTCGGTATTCTGTAACTACAGGCAATACTACTTTTTGGTACTTAGAGCCTTAATTAATACACGTATTCATTTGTATTTAAAGCTAAATTTTAAATTCAAAAGTCAGCTTTATTACGGTAGGTACCAAATATCGGAGATGAATGAAATGTCAAATTGAAGAGGAATTTAATTATACACTAGCCAATAATTCTAGGAATTAAAGTACTTATACAAGGCATATTTTGAACTTAGAGCGCAAGGCACATAGAATCATGTATGTAATTAACGATTTATTCAAATGTAAAATTAAAGTGTATTATTATCACAGTAGAGCTCCACACCTATATAGACTCCATATCTGTAGAAGAAAGCTTGTTTAACATCTTTGAATCTATAATAAATATTCTATTTAGCCACATGTTACGTGATTGAATAATTTCGTTTAAAATAATAATTGTAAATTGATGTTTGAGTTATGTAATATTTCATTTAATGATAAATATCATATAGGTTCTTTCAACAATATATTCTAGGATCCGGGATTAATTTATTAGGATTCAAAATATTATGTTGTATGTACGTTTGTGTCCAGTTTATCTTGCGGTTTTAATTTGCCGTTGTGTATTTCGCACCCCTAGTTTTAAAGTATGACAAGTCAAAAAACAGCATTCTGAGATAATTGGATTCAAAGATTCAAACCCCCTCAACTAAATCCAAAAATGTATGTACCAAACTGATTTTCTTGCTCAATGTGTATTAGGTCATGTATTTTTGTATGAAATTATTATTATATTAAAAAATTATACAGAACACATATTTTTGGTAGTTTTTTTGAAATGTCATAGTCTAAAATTGGACTATTTTGATAAATTTTGAAATAACCCATCATGCACATAATACAAACTAATATGAAACAACATAAAATCTCTTCAATATATTATTCATATCAAGTAAAATAATAAACGAAATGGTTATTTGAAATTTTTATTTCAAAATAAAATAACTGGAACAGGTAAACCATCACATACCTACCGAATTTTTAAAATATATAATTGTATAAGATTATGATTACCTTTTCAAGATTCTTGCATATTATGTAAAGCCGCGTTGACACGGTCCAAGTACGATCCAAGTAGACTTGGATCGAGTGCCATCCAAGTGACAGCTTCATACTATTTATTCCTATCCAAGTTAACTTGGATGAGTAGGACGCGGTCCAAATAGCTTGGATAGGAATAATTAGTATGAAGATGTCTCATCCAAGTGACAGCTTCAGACTATTTATTCCTATCCAAGTTAACTTGGATGAGTAGGACGCGGTCCAAGTAGCTTGGATAGGAATTAGTATGAAGATGTCTCATACGAGTGCACTTGGATAAGAATAAATACTATGAAGCTGTCACTTGGATGGCACTCGATCCAAGTCTACTTGGATCGGACGCCGTCATCCAAGTGCGCATCCGAGTAATTTGTATGAAGCTGTCTCATACAAATGCGTTTGGATGGCACTCTGTCCAAGTGTACTTGGATCGTACTTGGACCGTGTCAACGCGGCTTAACGAAGATTATTATATAATTTAGAATTAATCAGAGTAATTTCCATCACTCTCTTCGTGAACCAAGTCATTTCTTGCCACTTGAGTACTATTAGCGACTTTCAAATTATTGTAAAAATCGTGTTACGTCATCGGCATATAGTTAAAAGATCTTGCCTTTTCTGCATGGTTATTCCTGGTGGCTCATTATAAGCTTTCTGTAAAATTATCATATTCATGTGAACCGGACGACCCGTCATGCGATGCATTATATTAATTTCCTCGTATGAAGAATCAATACAATTGGAAATGATGAAAAAACTATACGGTGATTCTTTTTTCAAATGCATGACTTTGATTGCTTGCCATGTTACCTTCGTACCTACGGTAGTTATAACATAATTTTGTCCCAGCTCGTCGGACAGCAATTTCAGGTCAAATATATCATCAGTTGCCATTGCATTAACTCTATAAGGTTCATCATTCTTTTCAGCCATGGCTATAATGGGTATCCATTGAGCTGGTATGAAGACTGGAGCACTTTTAGCATTCTCTTTTTTTCTTTTTCAATGAGTGAGTGCATCGCAATACACTGATTTTGGGTGTGATCCGTGGTCAAATATTTTTGCCTGACTTTATATTTTCTGTTTCCAATAATAAATACAACGCAACTAAATATTTATTATTATTCTGTCCAGCACAATTATCGGACCAAAAATGCACATTCTTATTTTTTACAATTTCTTTTTCAATTAATGGTGTGTAAATACAACTACCAATTTCATTAGAATTTCTTTTAGGAGTCACTTCGTTCCAGATACAACAGAACCCTTTTTCTCACCAATATCAAAGATTGTGAAATATGTTGCAAGTTTTCTGGTGTAATAGAAGTTCGAGACTTCACCACAGAGTTATGAGAGAACTGCAATTAATTGTTTTGCTTTTTGTGTATCATTTAAATTTGTATAGGTATGCTGTGCTGATCATCGATCGTTTTTTGACTGAAAGCGCCTAATATTAAATTCTGTATTAAAGATCGTAGAATACTGAGATAACTTCACGAAAGGTCGATCATTTTGTCGACACTTTCCTTTGTATAGCCTATAGTGTTGCTAAATTTAAAGAGCCATCAATAAATTGTCTGGTAGTTAGTCTGGTGTAGCGTCGTGGGTCATAGATTCAAATCCTGGGTCTGGCAAGTACACATATTGTTTTTCAATTTGTGTATGAGTCAGAGTATGAACCTAATAGATTGAGCAAGTGGGTGACATCCATATCTCGTAAAAAACAAAAATCTGTTATTACAAACCACACGTGGAGGCCCATATGATCTTATTAGATCGGACATGGTTGAAAGTTTGAGCTCTCAGGAAGTGGGAGTCTACCCTAGGAATGCATTCGATGTGATCTCTAACATATTGTTTTAATTCGGTATCAATTTTTTTTACGATTTCACGTGTTCCTCTGAGATCCTTTTCTATGATTTCATCACTGTTTGTTTTATTTATTATTGTGTTTATCAACAAACTACTGTCAAATTGTCAATGTTTTCAGAATGGCTAGTCACCAGTGTGACCACAACACAAGTTTTATTTACTTTGTCCATTCCTGACCTATGATAATTCAAGATGTCATAGTCTTAAACTCGCTGAAAATTTGAATCCTAACTTAAGACTATAACAACTCAAAATAGCATAGTCTTTAAATATCACATAATACTATTTATAAAAATTATAGACTATTCTTTCTGTCCTGTATTTCCGTAGAATTCATTTAGACTTGTGATAGTCTTTGACCAGATAAATAATGATATTTTCAACCATTCTGCATTATTAACTCAAAATGTCACTTTTTCGACTTGTAATAGTTTAAAACTAGGGGTGCGATTTGTACAGTTATAATATGTTGCAACTCTTCATAAATTATAAAGGAATATATAAAATTTAATTATAAGTCCAGTTTCATTGTTCTTAGAATGAGAGTTGCGACTGAGCTGTCGAGCCGTGCGGACGTGTTTTTGCATCGCTATTATTTCGCTTTCGTTATCTTCAATTTTGACCCTGCTATTCACAAGTTTTTGATCCCGTTTCTATACTAATATCTTCGCCTGCCCTTGGAATACGATTTGTGAAACTTTTGTGTGTTTTCCCCTTGGACTTTCCCGGGAATTGTGACTTTTAATTCGTTTAATAATAGTTACGTAATTATTGTAACAATAATATTTATTGTGCGATAAATTGTGGTTGAGTGAGTGACGTGTGACGAGTGTTACCTAGCGCCATGGTCAACCACAAAGGGGACCCCATGCAAGTGGAAGGAATGTCCACTAGGAAGCGGAAGTCGGACGTGGCTGAGGGTATTGGTGACACAAAGCAGGCCCCCAAGGTCAAGGATAAAAGGCCTGAGAAAGAAAAAGAGAAAAACAAGCAGAGCGCTTCCACCACTTCAAAGGGCAAGGGCGTTAAGTCAAGGGCTGGTTCAACCTCAGCATCTTGCGAGGAGATCAGTCCCGTGGCTTTGAGTATTCTCTCTGAGTCTCAGGAGAGTGCGTCCAGGGCAACGATTGCCATCAAAAGGGCGCTTGCCACCCTCGAGAAGGACAGTCGTATTGCCAGAGCAACCGTGAACGCAGTTGCCGAGGAGCTTGAGATGGCAATCACTGAAACGTGGGCCATGGCGATAGAGCTGGAGGCACACAAGGCAATTGTGAAGGATCGTGCCTCCTTAACGAAAGCCATCATCCAGGCTCCTTCCAATGCTCCTCCCAGGGCTCTTTGGAGTGACGTAACCCGTAGAGAGGCTCAACCAACTAGAGTCTCCGAATGGCCACCAGTTCTTCCGAAAACTGTCGCCAGGCCGGGGGTGATGTTTTATCCGACTAAGGAGGGCCAAGAATCGACTGCCACAAAGGAAGCGGTCATGAAAACTATTGTGCCTGAAACTTTGGGAGTGCACATCACCGGGGTACGCAAGATACGGGGAGGCGGGATCATCGTGCATCCCAAAAGTGACGACGAGGCTAAGCGGCTCATGACTGCCCCTGGGCTGACTGAGGCCGGCTTAAAGGCCCAAGTCGCGGGGAGAAAGCTTCCCCGCGTCATAATTTTTAATGTACCCATTGAGACGACAGAAGAGCAGCTCAAGGAGGCAATCATAAACAATACCCAGGAGGCGTCTGGCCTTGCATCTGAGGGTTACGCTGGAACTAAACTGAGCCACAAGGCGGGACCAAAGACCGAACGTTGTCATATGATAATGTTGATCCCTGGAAAGGCTCGAGAAGCGCTGCTTAATGATGGCAGACTTTTCATGGGGTGGAATTCGTTCCCTGTGCGTGACTTTTGCGGAGTTGTCAAGTGTGCAAAGTGCCACTTATACGGACACATGGCTAAGGTTACAACGTGCGGCCACTGCACTAAAGAAGGGCATGACAGAGCAGACTGCCCCACCGCTGACGAACCGGGCAAGTGCCCTGCGTGCACGCACTACAAGAAGCCAAACGGCCACTTGGCCACCGATCCCGACTGTCCCGCGCGCCTACACGCTATTGAGGAGGAAAGAAGCCGCACTGATTACTGTCCGCAATGATCTCCTTCGCTCAGATAAACGTGGGCAAAGGTCGAGCCACATCTGCCGAGCTGCTTGAGGTTGCTCGGGATCAAAATACGGACATAATTATGATACAAGAGCCGTATACGCCTTTGGTCCCAATCGGGGCCTAAGCGGTGGCCGTATCATACAAGCTACCCCGAAATCTCTAGCTTGCATATTTGTAATTGACACCGCACTGACTGTGTTGCATCTCTCGCATCTATCTAATGAGCTCTTCGCGGTGGCGGAGATTTCTAATAACAGGGGGCTCTCCATTGTAGTTATATCTGCGTATTTTCAGTACAGTTCTTCTACCCTGTATTGCACAAAACAACTGGAGAAAATCTTATATGCTTGCAGAGGCAAGCAGATAATTGTTGGGGCGGACGTTAACGTCCAGTCCTTGCTCTGGGCCCCCTCTGGGCCCAGACGTAACAAGGACAAACCTGAGCCACTCGAGGAGCTCTTGGCCGCCTTTGATTTGACGGTGCTAAATGACCCTAACGGGCCGGCCACTTTCTCCACCAGAAATGGTGAGTCACATATTGATGTCACTCTGACATCCAGTGGCGTTGCCAGACGCGCCGTGGACTGGCAGGTCCACAAGGACGCGGTGGCTAGCGATCACCGTCTGATCACATTTTCGTTCAGAGTTGCGGGAGATGCGGCCCCATTGAGCCAAACCGAGAGCCTACTACTTCCCAGGCGCTTTCGGACGAGCGGTGTCAATTGGGATGCTTTTGACGTCAAAATTGGTGGACTGGCCTCTGCCATGTCGGTTGACGATCTCCACTAAAGAGCCAATGACTTGACTGCGTTCATTACTCAAACTGCGGAGTCCACGCTGGGTAGAACCTCTCTGAGGCCACCCAACCTTGCGCCATGGTGGATACCAAAATTGACGTCTTTGAGAAGGACCATGAGACTTGCCCAAAGAAAATTGCAAAGAGCTAGAAGATCTCAGAACGACTTACCCAGAAATGACGAACCTACGGAGATTGCTTATAAATCCGCAAGGGCAAAATTCAAAAAAGAGTTAAATAAAGCCAAGAAAAAGCACTGGCGGGATTTTGTCTCTGAAATGGGGGGCTATGATCCGTGGGGACCGCCTTTCCGCGTGATAAAGCTGGGCTTAAGACCTGGTAAAGTCATGGCGGCTATGCGGCGCCCCGATGGCACCTTTGCGATGGACAGCGCAGAGTCTGCATCCATACTGCTGGAAGCTCTAATTCCACAGGACATACCTACGGCACATGAAGATGACAGAACCTGTCAACTAAGACTATCTGCAATCTTGCCGTTGGAAACTCACCATTCTCCTGAGCTTACCCAGTCGGAGGTGGGATTAATTTTTGATGGCCTCAGGGCGGACAAAGCCCCCGGACCTGATGGGATCAGCAATGTGATTGCCAGAAGGTCGTGGCTTCGAGCACCTCATGAGATAGTCGGGCTGTATGCTGACTGCATGAGCAGGGGCATCTTCCCGGACTGTTGGAAGAAGTGTCTCCTTAGGATTATACCTAAGATGAGCACACAACCACCGCATGACCCAAAAGCGTACCGTCCAATCACTCTTCTGCCAGTGCTGGGTTAGATATTGGAGCGGTTAATCAGCAGAAGACTCAAGGACCACCTTGAGAGAATCTACTTTATCTCGGAGAGGCAATTTGGCTTTAGACCCGGCAAGTCTACTGAGGACGCTATCAGATTTGCACAGAAATTTGTTGAGGACTCAGAAGGAGTTATTGTGGCAGGCTTCTTTTTGGACATAGCCGGTGCCTTCGAAACCGCATGGTGGCCATTAATTCTATCTAAGCTTTGGCTCCGACAGATCCCGGGGGACCTCTTTGCCCTAGTGCAAAGCTATTTTAATAAAAGGGAAGTTATATACGACTCTAGCACTGAATTGATTTACAGGGAGACCACCATCGGGTGTTCGCAGGGTTCCGTGCTTGGCCCCTTGCTATGGAATATACTTTTTGACGATGCTTTGACGTTACCTCTGCCACCGGGCTGCGCGCTCGTTGCGTACGCTGATGACCTTCTTTTACTAGTTGGCTCGTCGAGCCGTCCGACACTCGAGCGCGTAGCTAAGGACGCATTATCGAGAATCCTTAACTGGGGTAAGCTTAATAAGCTTGCATTTGCACCTGGCAAAACGGAAGCTATCCTCCTAAAGGGCAGCTCAAGGATAAACATAAATAAGCGATCACCCGCAGTGCGCTTTGGCGACTCTGCTATAAGGTTTTCTCGAGAGGTGACCTACTTGGGGGTCGTTCTGGACGAGAAGCAGACCTTTTTGAAGCATGCTAAAGTAATTGTGGCTAAGGCCAACTCAGCCTATCAGAAGGTTGCTCGCCTGGCGGGCAACAATTGGGGCCTAAAGCCTCGGGCCCTGAGAATCGCCTACGAGGTTATATTCATGGGCATCGCTGGCTATGCCTCCAGCGTGTGGCACACCAAAGCCTCGCTGACAATTGTGAAGAGGGCTCTGCTTAGCGGACAGAGGGCTGCTCTGATTGGCCTTACTAAGGCCTATAGGACCACATCTTCGGATGCCCTGGCGGTCCTTGCGGGGGTCTTTCCCCTCAATTTACACGTTCAAATTAGAGGATCAATCACTCTCCTTATGAGGAGGATCAATACAACTCTCGCCGGTGTCCTTCTGACACCGCCATCGAGAGTGGAGGGCGTGAGCTACAGAAAAACTGTATCTGAGCTGGTCTACAAGACCGCATATGCGGCATGGCAGGCGAGATGGGTGGCCTCCTCTAAGGGCCGCCAGACTTTTCTATACTTTCCAGATGTCTCGGTGAGACACATGACGAGGAGACTGGTGCCTACTCACTGGACTAGTCAATTTATGACTGGCCATGGAAACTTTGCGGCCAAACTGCAGGGGTTTGGTTTGGCAGGACATGGGTCGGGTTGCTCATGTGGACACGACCAGCAGGACGCAGAGCACGTCCTGTGGGACTGTATACTTATGGGCCCCGAACGAGCGGAGTTGTTTGCCCGGGTCCGACCCCATTCGGGCTCAATAGGACACGCGGACATGGTGGCAACCGAGACCAATTTTGCGGCCTTTACTAAATTCGCCAGAGCGTACGGGGGGCGGGACACTCTCGACTCCCCTTGCGACTCTTCAAACTAAAGTCACTCTGATAGTTGCCATATAAATTAACATCATACATTCGCACTTCGGTGCAAAGTTGCATCACCAGTCCCGTGCGGCTCTGCTCGGGACAAAATGAGGGCTTAAATTCTTTGATCTGGCACACGTAAGGGTTATGTTAGCCGGCCGCGTATGACGTGGCTGCATATACATAACGGGAGCGGAGGTGGGAATTTTACACACCATGTTCTTAGAATGAACTCGATTCCTGGAATTAAGAGAATATCGTCAAACATCATCACTTCATTGTAAAATTATAAAAATTGTCGGTGAATTCTGAATGTGAAATTGAAAGCTTTTACATCGCATAATGACGTATTCAGACAATTTTGTTATTCCGTTACCAAGGTGACTGAGTAATAAAGGAAAATAAAATGCAGTAGGTACCCATCTGAAAAATTCAAGAGTTATTTGGAATTCCATTGCATTGTTTCTTTTTTCTGTAAATTATAAGGTATAACACAAATTTCTTTCATTTTTCTTGCGTTGATCCTAACTTTATTTAGTAACAGTTCAGCACTTGTTTGCGGTTATGAAGACTTTGAATTCTACAAAAATTTTGTGTTTTATAATAAAGATTAAGAAATCCCTTGATTGATAATTAAATATTATAACGTTCAATATTGCGATTACAAATAAACTTATTAGTCTGTATTTGATTTTTATCCTTTGAATTGATAGTTTGCAATGTATTGTAATTTATATTGTATTTACAATTTAGATTATATATCTTTTTAAATACAACAAAAATATTTTATTTATTAATATTATTTAATGCACATATTACATAACTAGCAGTGTCACTCGGCGCTGCCCGGGAATATGATGGTTTAATATTTGAAAATAAAAATTCTAAATTTAATACGTAGAGTGCAAAGGATTGAATTGAAAAAAGTAAAAAAAATATAATATTAGAGATTTTTATTTTTTACATAATATAGTATGATTTTGTACATTTATTGTATTTAAATATTTTTAAAAGTAGTACATATTCAATTTATTATTTTAAGGCTTTTCTATATAGGCAAAACCAATTTCCATCCGTAATAATACTATATAATATGATAATAATATCCAATGCATCATTCCAGGGCTTTTCGATATACAATATTTGTGGCTTGTCCATTTGGTGCCAAAATATATAGATTTTAACTACTCCCCATTCTTGATGCCGCTACATACAATTGTCCGTGAGTGAAGCAATCCGATCTAGTGTAGCAGCACTATGTCGCCCGCGCCAACCTGCCGATTAGCGATTCTAATAACACAATTATATTTGCATCTAACTTTGCCATTTGACCTCCGAGCGAGCTGAACTAAACGCCAATATTTTTTGATAGTACATATTCTAGCGACATTTTCAATTAAAAAAAATGGGGGCTGCAGCATTAACTTCCGCGTTTCAAGGCCCTGTTCTTTTCCGCAAAAACCGTAAAACTGTCCCTGGGGTGCAACGAGTTAATTCTGAAATTCGTAACCCGACCACGCATTCCGGTTCATTGGCTTCCGTCTACTGTCCAAATTTTATGAAAGTCCGACTGCGCGTGTGGATTTATATTAAGAAAAACCAAAGAACAGTAAAAACATACAAACATTCAAATATATTCTTAAAATTATAGTATAAAAAATCTCATGCATATTATAACCAACTAAAAAAATCTTTTTGTTGAAAAAAATACGATACCCTAAGAGAATTGGACCTGTAACCACTGGATTTGCGCCAGTGTGCGTTTCCAATTAAGCTACGGGTATTCTACTTAATTACGACAATTTTAACTATAAGTAGTATAATGTAATTCTTATCAATATATAATATTATGTTCTCAAATCTTGTATATATTTTAAAATAGAGATAGTTGATTTATTGAAATAACCTAACGTAACCTATGGCGTACACAACTATTACGAAACCACGAAAACTTTCAACAAGAAATCCCAGTTTGATGTGCAGCTATTGCATTTTAAAACTTGGCAAATTTTGATACAGTACACAATATTATCTGTCGTGGTTTTAAAACTTGCACGGTAGAACTCTTCAATCTTTCGTGCTTTGTTGTGGCTCCTTTTTTATGTACCTACATTGTACACTACCAGTAGGTATGAGAAAAACATCATCCAACTTTCCCCTCATATTATGGCAAACTTTTAGCTCCGTAGTAACTTTATTGTTATGTAGTCGTTTCGTGTATTTCCAAGGTGACTTGAATTGCACACTTTACTTAAAATTAGATTGTATAGAAAATTTTGTAACGGAATGTTCCATTTCCAATTATTATTATAACCTATATAATATCGTGGGTAGAGTTGGGTTTCGGGAATTTCCCGACGGGAATTTTCGAGAGATTTTCAATCCCGAATCTCGAGAATTGAAATTTTTAACATTTCTGGAATTCCCGGATCTCGAGAATCTTTTCTCGGGATTCGGGATTTCTTTATTATCAAATATTAAATGAAAAAAAAATGGTTTTTCGATATGAAAAAAGTGGACAGAATATACAAAACGTTCAAAGACTGATCGGGGCATTTAACACAATTAAGTCAACGTCGACTTAAAGTGAGCGCATTTTTTCAACATCAGGGAATTGTGTGTCTGTTCTTTTTGAAATTCTATTTTAATAAGTAATGTTTTGAATTATTTTTGTTTTCATACTTCTATTTTTGTTTGTCTTCTTACTTACATAAATGAAAAAAAAACATATTTTTTTGGAATTTGTCTGTTTTTTCACTGATTTTGGGTTTTTTTACCGTTTTTTTTATATCTCGAGAATTCTCGAGAACTCTCTTCCAGAAATCCTGACTCTCGAGAATTCAAAATTAATCATTTCAGGAAATCCCGAATCTCGAGATTGAGATATTCTCGGGAAATACCCAACTCTAATCGTGGGGTTACTGCCAAAAGATGGTAAGTCTCGATATTATGTTATGGAGTTATTCAACTGCTTAATTTGCAAACCAGTTGACTGCATTTTTGATCAAAAATGAGATTTTTGTGGTATTTTGTTATAAAGCATGTTTTCTATGCTCACACAAAATTTCAAATTCTTAAACCTATAAAAAAAACCTATAAATATATCGTTCTTCACACAAAACAGCCAACTAAAGGTGGCAATTTTCCAATATCGTAAATGGAAAAACTCCGCTCTTTATATAAATTTATAAATAAAAGGCAAGCTAAAATAGTGTATAGTAATTCATAGTATAATAATCATTTGTAAAAAAAATCTAACTGTAGTATGGAATTGTTAAATTACGCTCAATAGATAAATTATTAGTTTTTTCTCCTTCCTGAACAATAATTTGCCCAAGTGGAGCTTGCCGGACTGACAGTCAGTGTGTGTTAACCTTTGGTGAGTGTACACGGCGCCTGAAGATGCCGAAAGGTGAAACCCGGGTCGCAAAAAATTACTTAAATGGAATAGTACAAAACTTACATCCATTAGAATATACATTATAGATGAAGAAGAACCATCAGCTAAGCGTCGCCGCCTGAATAAAAATAATCTATTTACATAATCATTATTGATACTTTTTTTAACACTACCTACAACAGATTATGAATCCCAGTGACAGTAGAATCATAAAACGGTAATGTATTAGTAAAGTGAAACAATAAAGCACCCAAACTTTTAAAAAATGCCTCATGCACTCACTACATTATTTACCCTTGATTGATTGTTTAAACCGCTTTCTTTTTAAGAAGTTATATCTTTAACTATAGAAAATTTTGAGATATAGAGATGAGACCCTATTAAATTAACATTAAAAGTGTATGCAGGCAGTTTATGTGTTGATTTATTATTTATAGGATTAGTAGTTTTTGAGTTTTAATATAACTGGTGACGCTTTTAGCCGTTGACTATTATAATAATTTGAGGATGATGCTGGTGAATAGTAGATTATGGATCTAGGGAGGGGGGCATTACACAGAATGCCAGACACTGACCTTTATGTTGAAAGGGCTGGCGCGCGCTGGGGCTGGTAAACGGACGATACAATTTGATGGATGATATTATGAGGTTGATAAATGATGATGATAAGTTCAGCATGGATGATATAGAAGCGACGTTCACTCAAACCGTAACAGACTTAGTGCAACGAAGGTCGAACAGATATGTTTTTCAGTCACTTGATAGTTAACGCGGTGCAGCAACACGCATCCGTTCGTATCGTATTAGGTAGAGCGTGATTACTAGCCTACGCGCTCGGCTGTCTTCGAGTAACTTCGCAATGACGGATGTCTTATAACCCTTTATCGCTCATCGTCTGGTCTTGTGACAATAATAATTAAGGAGATTTGAGTAGCTGGGGAATGAGGATGATGGTCACCATAATTGGCTCAACCAATACCCAACTAACAAAGAGATACATAGTTTTATCAAATATATTTTTTGTGCTAAGGTGTCACGGAAATAGTCAAAACGCTGATCAACAGGAAATTATTTAAAGATTTCAATTAAATTAGAAGTAGGTATAAGTAATATATAGATTTATTTATACGCCATCTTTGTTAATATGTTTTTATGTAGATAATATACAGGGGGAAAAATGTATGTACCGAAATATTATATTACATACGTTCAGTAAACCAGACACATTATACTTTATCGCAAATAACATTTTCTCATAAACAGAACATAAAAAGATGTCATGTCTTTTTTTTTATTTTAAATACCTGCTCATGACGTGTCAAAGTTGTAAAATATTTTACGCCGAACTCGCAATGACATGAAGTATGTATTATACTGTTTTAAATAATATTATATTCATGGTTTTTTTGCATATGGTTTTATTATACTAGCATGAAGAAGCTTAGGTAATGGTTAATAATGAATGTAATTATAAAACTTAAATAGAATTCAATATTATTACATGTGTGCCAACATAATGTTATAATATTTGAGTACTATAATATAATCAAACGTACCTACAATTCAATAACTTATGTCTGTTACTGAAAAACCTGTGTAACTATGATTATATGGTAGTAGTATGGTTCTTAAAATATTTTGTTTAGGTATAATATTCATATCCCCGAAATATTCACTGGTTGCGCTTTTTATAGTGGACTGTAATTGATTTTTATGGAATGAGTGTGATGGTGGGTGTGAATGCTGGGAGGGGGGTTATATGTAAAATGCCAGCACTGTCCTTTTATGCTGTTGATGCTGGCTCCGTGATCTGGTTACACTATCACTCAAGCGGTATTGTTTGTTAGGTCACCCGGTGCGCGGTAGTGAGGGCGATCATAATTGGCCCAATCATTAAGAGATTTTAAAATATATTTGTAATTCAAGCATTTTCGTTAAAATCTGACTGATGTGTGGTCTAAGACAATTTGGGTTTAGACCCGGAAAGTCCACCGAGGATGCGATTCGCTTTGTGATCGATTCTGTGGAGAGCTCTGGCAAGGACCTCGTTGCCGGGATTTTTCTCGACATCGCGGGCGCGTTTGATACTGCGTGGTGGCCCTTGGTTCTGGCAAAGCTTAGGCTGAAACAGATCCCCGGGGACCTCTTTGCCTTAGTTCAAAGCTACTTCAGCAATAAGGAGATAACCTACGACTCCGGCCCCAGCCTGATTCACAGGAGGACCACCATGGGGTGTCCCCAGGGCTCCGTCCTGGGACCCCTTCTGTGGAACATTCTGTTTGACGACGTTCTGTCCCTGCCACTGCCTCCGGGCTGCACGCTCGTTGCGTACGCCGACGACTTGCTCCTGCTTGTTGGGGCGACGAGCCGACCGGCACTTGAGCGTGCAGCCACGGACGCCTTGGGCAGAATCCTTAATTGGGGGTTGCTGAACAAGCTGACCTTTGCCCCGAGCAAGACGGAAGCTGTCCTCCTCAGGGGTAGTTCTCGGGTCAACATAACTCGACGGCCGCCCACGGTTCGTTTTGGCCAGACCTCAGTGCGTTTCTCCGAAAGGGTTACGTATCTGGGAGTAATTCTTGATGACAAGCTGTCTTTCGTTCACCACGCCAAGACGGCCGTCTCTAAGGCCAATTCGGCTTATCAGAGAATGGCCCGAATGGCGGGCAGCAATTGGGGACTTAAGCCTAGAGCCCTTAAGGTTGCATACGGCGCAATTTTCATGGGAATTGCCGGTTACGCCTCCAGCATTTGGCATTCCCGAGTAAACTCCTTAACTCTCGTGAGACGCGCACTATTAAGCGGGCAGCGACTTGCGCTGATCTCGCTTACCAAAGCCTACCGCACAACTTCTACTGACGCGCTTGCCATACTCGTGGGGGTGCTACCCCTCGATCTGTACGTCCAAGTCAGAGGATCGATCACCCTCCTCTTGAGGGGGATCAGCACAACACTCGCCGGTGTCCATCTGACACCACCGCAGAGATCCGAGGACGTTTCTTACAGGAAAACTGTAAGTGACATTGTGTACAAGACCGCATTTGCGGCATGGCAGGCGAGGTGGACCGCCTCCCCCAAGGAGCGGCACACTTACCGTTTTTTTCCAGACGTATTCTGCAGGCACCAAACTAGAAGACTCCAACCTTCGCACTGGATTAGCCAGTTCCTCACCGGCCATGGCAACTTCGCCGCCAGACTCCACGAGTTTGGCTTGATAGTAGATGGGCCGGGTTGTACCTGCGGGCATGACCACCAAGATGTTGAACACATCCTCTGGGATTGCCCGCTTATGGAATTCGAACGAGCGGAGCTGTTTGCTAGGGTCCGTCCTCACACGGGCCCAATTGGTCATGGAGATCTGGTAGCAACCGAGGCCAACTTTGCGGCATTTGAGAAATTTGCAGCGTCGTATGGGGAGCGGGATAGTCCCGACTCTTCTGTAGTCTCATCCATTTTAATTCGTGACACTCAGTATGCGGGTACACAAAGCGCTTAACGTCAGCGGACAGCAGAGCCAGTCCAAAAACAAATATTTTATTTCTTTCTTAACTTTCTTTTTTAAGCACTACGGTGCATGGTTGCAGCATCAGTCCCGTGCGGCTCCGTCTCGGGACGGAATGAGCACTTAAAATCACTTCTTTCAGACAAGTTTAAAGCGTCATAGAAAGCGGCCGTGCATATCCACGGTTGTGCATATATGACGGGTGGTGGTGGGCACTTTAACGTATGATGTGTGGTCTACGAGAACAGCTTAAATGAAATAATTATTAACAGTAAAATAAAGTGCAAAAAATCATTTATAAATTTATTAAATTAAAAAAGGTATTTAAAAAATAATATTACTAATATTATTATACCAGTGTATTTGTAGCCATACATGGAGGATACAGGTTATGGTTCCGAGAAAATGAGCATTAAAAGATTACCTATTTTGAAAATTTTATAAAACTTACCGTAACAATATTAGCAACTTTTTAGAAAAATATATTTTTATTTATTTACTTAAAAAAATGAGACATTGTGAAACAAATCAAAGTTCAGGACGTTCACAACATGAGATTTACAATGAAAAAAAAGCTTGTTAAAATCAAATAAGTTAAATAAAAATGCATATTATATTACTTGTTTTTTATAATAAATATCGTGTATTGCTGCTAAAAGTTGGTAACTCGATAATTTAGGTATTTAGAGTTAACAACAAATTATGTGTCTATATTATTATATAAATATGTATGCATGAAAAAAATTCAAAGTCATCCGAAATATAGAAATTGCATATGAAGCACAAAGAAATTAGCATTATGCCTCATTTTAGAGGCATGACAAACTTTAGTTTGCAATTACCTCACAACACAATTTCGAGATTTACCAGCTTTTGGCAGTAACGCCACAATATAACCCTCACAACAAAGAAGAAGAAAAAATAAAATACATACATAAAATAAAATTTCAAAAACAAAAAACACAACACATCACTCAAAATTTCTATGTTTTTAAGGAGTTACTTTCAGTTACTTTACTTTCAGCCATCGCTAATGTGCCCGATAGGCTTGATACAAGAAAACGGTTCCGACCCAGAATAAGTCATGGCTGCGACCACGTAGGTAATAATTGACAAGCGCATATAAAATCAATGTTTTTCATTCATAATAGCAAATAATATTTAATTACGAATAGTTTTAGTTTGGCTCTATACAAATCATTACTCATACATTTATAGTCACTACCTATGGTCACCTAAATGGAAGCAAATTTCGCAAAATCGCAATGACCACGCTTCTGTGATGGATTGAACTGCACAACTTGACAAGTTATCTAATTTATAAACTGTCCATTTGGTTATAAAAAATCATTATCCATTTAAACTAGTTTATAAAAATAATGATTAGGTATGTAAAAATCCTTTACTATTTATATGCAATTAGTAATTAGCTTATACCTAACTGAATTATTTTATCCTCAGATTTCGAGATTATTAACGATTTAAATATCTATTTTATGGTATCAACTGTAAATTCTTGCTGTAAAAGTATTATATAAATTAAAATAAAACACAATATGTTATTATGTATGTAAAAAGTATTACTTTCACTTATTTAAATTAATATTAGTCTGGGCCGGTTTTTTATAATTGTATGTTGATTTGTGTTATAATAACTCTATTGTATATTACTTACTACGTTGTGTCCCTTTGAAGTGGACGAAACTGATCCTTTTTAAAATTAAAACATGTGATAGGTACCCAGTACTAGATAATTAATAATAATAATAGATCATCATCATCATCAGCCTGAATCTATCCACTGCTGGATGAAGGCCTCTTCAAGCTGCTTCCACTTCTCTCGGTCCTGTGCGTTGCGTTGTCACGTATTTCCGCAGAACTTTATCATTGCATCGATCCAGCGGCCTCTATATCTACCTTGCGGACGTTTTGTACTTCTTGGATACCACTGGATGACTAGATTTGTCCAACGATTGTCTCTTCTCCATTTAAGGCTTTTAATAAACCCTATTACATCGCAAACCCTTGTCTGCTTCCTTATCCACTCATTCCTCTTTTTGTCCTTTTGCATTATACCCAGCATGCACCTCTCTATACTATATTTCTGGATCTCTCTTTTACTTAAGATCCATGTTTCACACGCATATGTGATCACGGGAAGCACACACTGGTTGAACAGTGTTTAATGGATATATAGATAATAGATGATAGTGTTTTATTTTTTTTAATTTAAATATTTGCTAAAAATGTGTGTACTGTGCACTATATAATAATATAATATCTAGAGGGCATTTTTTTTTTATTGTTTTAATACTGTATGGCGATTATTATGCAATGATTATTATGGCTGGTTTCGTCGAAATATAAAAAAAAATATTCGTTAGCACAATAAAACAGGAGACTATGAAATTTTGTTAACATTTCCGATCTTTTTTGATATTTTGCGTTTGCAATGGTGATGAAAATCAAGTTTCATCTCGATATTATCTCCATGTTAAATACTACTTATATTTGGAATTGATTGTCATTTGTAAATCTTATTATGGTGATGAATGGCTTGCAGTTTTCACAAACGATGTAGAGTTTGCTAAATAAAGCATATGAATTTGACATCTAGAATGACTTGTAGGTATTTTTTTTTGATCATTTTTGATTCTAATAAGATCATAATATTATGGGCCTCCTCAGAGTGGACATTTTTATTAACAAATTTTATTTTTACGAGAAATAAATGTTAGCCAGTTGTTCAACCTATTAAGTCTATACTCAGACTCAAATACACATTGAAAAACAATATAATATAATTACGTATTTGCCAGACCCAGGATCTTAACTTGAAACCTACGACGATATAAGCCGATGCTTGAGCCGGTGGGCCATCGTGAAACATATTATGTAGATATCATTTCTGAAACAGATATCTCAAATGTTTTATTACATTACATTCAGAAATTATAACTATAGGAATGAAGTACTTTTACGAAGGACATTTAAAAAAAATGAAGTGCCGTTTGTGTTTCTAGAGCCATCATTTAGTATCAAATGGAACTTAAAGCCACAACCATCGCAAACCTGATACTGTTTTTATCGATTAAGCTTAACGCATTCAATAATCATGCTGAATTAATTAAACAATTATAGATGTTTAACTGAAGTGTTATTTCCAATTCTGTTAATTTATGAGAGGACTCGTTAAAATAAAAAAGCCACATAATACTTTGAAAAAAAAAAAAGATTTGTATTGGATATGGCCAAGTTCTCAAAAATTGCTCCTGTGTACAAATACATTCAAACATCGCGCGGTCAGTGGCGCCCGCATTACGTTTTGGGGTTTTCCCAATCCAATCGAGTTAATTACGTGTCGCCCGATATAAATCCTGATTTATTAAGGCAATCTGAACCCCACCCCCTACCACCAAGCTAATATTCGCCGATTTATCGATCCGATGACGTCACGGGAAATGTGTCAAACTTGACGTTATTTCAAGAAAACCATTTTTACTTTTGTCATATATAATTCATTAGTCAATATTCGGTTTTCAGAAGTTATTTCCGTAAAATATTAAAATAAATACATACTGAATACATAAAAAAAAATATACCTCTGAGTGACTTTTTATGTACTGACCGCCCCAAATATTATTCAATACAGAATTACTGATTATTTTAGTTTAATTATTATTTATAAATATATTATGCGTAATAATTGATAATATTGCCGGCAAAATGTATATCTCTCCTACTAGCAAAAAACTTTGGGACCTGTTGTAAATTCATATTATTTGACTCCACTCAACATTTTTTGTCAATTACTTGACAATTCTTCTTCTTTCACCCTGTCACGGCGGGAATGGGACAACTGGACTCCGGACAATTGGACGCCGCACTGTCGTAGACACGTATACAGAACGTAGACGAGGTATTTTAATCAGTTTCTATCTACTACTTAGTAGCGTTACTTCATTTTACTCTTAACAATGTATTTTTTATTGCGGATTGAGAATTACTATGCCTAAGGCTTTATATAAAATAAAAAAAACTCTTTTTTCGTTGGCACTTAAACATTATGCACGATTAAATCATTATTTACGTCTGCATATTTACATTCTCACCAACTATTAAATCATAACAATATAATCATTTAAATATAAATAATAATATTAAATATTACCTATAAGTACCTAACGTCTACTTATTTTCGAATTCCGTGGCGTTCAGTTATCCCGGTGCCAAATCGTCCTAGACCCGTCACGACCCAGCATTGGGGCATAAGGCAAGCAAAAGTTTGCGCCAATTCCTTCGATCCATTGCGAACTCTTCAAAATATCAATTTCCTTATATATTTATACGAGTCAACTATGCGATTGACCTGCCTGTTTTAATGTAAATTGTTATGTTGGATATTTTAACAGCTGGAAGACGATGTTATATGATGCTTATGTACAAGTAAAATTGAAAAAAATAGTTACGTTCGGCGAAAGTATTTAGATATAATTTACAAGACCGAACGGAATTCAGTTTGGAGAGATATTCATTTAAGTTATTAATTCATATTAATGATGATAACTCACTCTATTTGTGTATTGGTCGTTTTTTTATTTGTGTTATTTAATTTTGTCTATTGCCAGTAACAATTCAGGGAATTTCGAGTTATGACTTTGAAACCAAATATGGGAAGGTAATTATGAAACATATGCCTAATATATAAACAGCGATAGTTATAAATCATACGGACATTCCATTGTGGAAAGCTAATTGCAAAGCTCCGCAATCGTAACGAATTAATCAATTGAAAGCTCATACATATCGTGTGAATAAGATATTATCGCTGCTTCATTGTGTGCTATCGAAAGAGGAAGCTTTTAACAATAAATAATTTAAGCCTTACGTTTTCAGTACCTACATTATGTTTATAATATTATATTATACAATAAATTGATGAATTACTTAAACAGTGTCTAATAGTCTGCAAAAGTGTTATTTTTTATTTATTTTCATTAATTCAGTTTTCATATCGCACATGTATTTCAAAAGTGACACAACTCAAAAATCAATGTTTCGTAGTTATCACTATCCAAAAGTTTGCGAAACGATTTTCTATGACTCATCAAAAGCGAAGTAATTTACATTCAGAAATAGCCGGGCAGATGGCGCATGTGTCATTCTTGTTGTTTCAAACCCGTGGTGAATGTGTGTGCCGATTAAAGTTCAAAACTGTATTATATTGAGTTAATTCATTTATATAGGCGAAACGTAGAGATTTTGAATGCAAAATTTAAAGTTAAGACATTTTTGTTGGTAGAAGTGTGAATAAAAATGTTTAATTTCGAATTCTGTCATTTTAGCTGATACAAATAAAAATCAAAGGTGTCACAACTCAATATTTTGTGAGTTCTCTGTGAGTTAACTGAACATCAAAATCGTCTCATCTCAAACAGAGCGATTTTCAAGATTTATGATTAGAAAAATGACATTTGATCAATGTTTCGTAGCGTACATTACATTTGAAAATACTATTTATTTTGCAAATATTCTTCTACATAGCTCATAAAGAGTTTTTGGCTTTTTTCTCATAATGCCGTTTTTTTTAGTTGTGTCACTTTAGAAATACATGTGCGATATATTATTTGCGTACACAAAAAAATAAAATTTTCGACCTTGATTGATACATTCTATAGAAATAAAGACACAAAATAGTAATAATTCAGAAAACGGGGTAATTAAGATGAACGATTTGTTAAAATTTAACATGAGCTGTCAAGTTATCTCTCCTGAGAATTCGCCATAGAATACGGGACTAAGTGACTACAAATTTTGAAGCAAAAAGAAATTAAGTCACCTTATCACCTTTGCAGATTCATTTTGAGTTTGGTACTTAACTACGTACAGCTACAAATTTTAATTTTTGTAGACACATAATATTTTATAAAAATACGGGACTATTTTGTTACCTTTATTATTTTGCTGGTAATCGACTAAATTATGCTTTCGAAATATTTAACTGTAGTTTTAAAATATAACGAAATAAATTTTGTTAGTTTAATATCTTTGCGGATGGACAACGTCAGTCTATAATATAATATGAACTGTTCCATAACGAGTTAAGTGAATTTTATTGTCAACCGTTTGTTTTCCTACCGATGGTGATGTTACTCCTTTGTGCATATTATATAAAAATAATAAAAACGTAAGTACAGCATAAAATCATTTAGTATTTTATTATTTCTACCACGTTTTTAATAGCTCGTATTCTTGTTTGTCCGGTACAGATTTTTTCTTGTGCAGTACACATTTTTTCTTGTTTGTCCAAGATTTTTAACTAACTTCCCGACCTTTTGAAACTTTTAGAATATATCAGAACACGACGACAATGCATTCTTTTAATTGGCCATCTTTAAACAGAATTGAATTCATTTTCAGTTAATTCTGTTTTGTATGTTTCAGAAAAAATTCGTTAAAAGTAATATTTACTACTCGCTATTATTATTGGTTGTTAATTAGGTCATAGCAACTAAATTATTAATATATACGTGCGTTACTATGGAAATCAATATGAAATGTCAAAATGATATTTCAGTATTCTATATTTATTCAGTATTTCAAAAATATTATAGTATTACAAAAAAAAGTATTTATTAATACATAGAGTTGTTGGTTTTTAATATGATTCAACAGAAAATCTAAAAACGTGGTATATTAAAAGTTCTTATCTTGTAATTATTTTACCATTAATATTTAATTAGTTTATCTTCAATTTTCTAAAAATACGTAAAATGTGACTAAGCATATTTTTTCAGATGATTGAGACTGTTAAAATCTATCAATCTACATTAATAACACTCAAAATAGCTGATTTTTGACTTATCAACTTCTGCTACTATACGAACGATACGCATTATTAAAAATTTGATTAAAAATTGATTTAGAATAAAGATCGCCACAATGTTTTGGTAGAAAATGGTTTAAAAATACTATAGCAGTATAATATTATGTGAATGTATAATAGTACGATATACTTCCTACATTATTACTGGAAACACCGTAATGAATACACTGTTTTAAATGCCACAGTTTCCGTTGGTTTAAAATTCTATTTATTATAATATCCTTCTCGATTTTAAATCACGAAAGAAAACATTAATGGACCAAAATTAAGCCGGGCAATGATTATTCATGGCCGGATTCAGAATTTGCAATTCAAACACATTAGAGAGCCATGGGATCAAATCAGTTATTCGACATTGGTTCTTTCGCCCCTGTACACGCAATAAACAGCGAATCTAATTCGAAAGGCTCGGCCAAGGTGACTGACTGATCGGCGTCCATTTGTTTTACATGTAATGGCGCGGACGCCTAACGGGGCGTTACAGGGCGCCGCTAGCGTCGTTGCGCCATTAATGTTCATTTACACATTTCAGTACCGGAACAGTATCCGTAGTACATTTTTATCATTATGTATATTGTTTTTATCAATATGTAGGTACCTCCCCTTGCACTAACCTGAATAATTGTATATAAAATTGTCTATTATTTTGGTTTTAATATTACATCACGTATGAATCTAGTATTAGTATCTAGTATATTAAATATGTATAGTAATCTCCTTACATTTGTTTATATTAATGTCGATTTTGTAATTCTATTATTTGTATTCAGATACTAGGTACCTATAATAAATCTAATTTCATAATATCCTGGTAACTTGTGATCAAGTTTACAGATTAATCACAATAAATTATAGAATTTCGATTGATATAATAATACGACAATGCGTATTGACCTATTGAGTTACTGAATTTATAATTATTTTTGTATCTGTTAATAATACAATTTTTGGTCTAAAACTCTAAAATTACCAAATTAATCAATGATTAAGCTCCCACAAAAAGTTACATACAAACTTCATTTAAGCCGACGTCTGGCGTTAACCATTTATTTTTATTTTTGACTTTCATGTAATTAGTATTAGCAAAAATTAAATATTTTTTATTCAGTACTGAATATACACCAAATTCGTCGTTTTAGAAAATATATTAATTTGCAAAAAAACTTTGTTTCTGAGATTTTTGGAAAGTATGTAATTTGTATATTAGTGTGAATAAATATTAAATTTCTCCAATAATGGTGTGTTATTGTTAGTTTGTACTCGCATAATTTAAAAATTCAGAAATCACGTGTAGGGAGTTACTTGTAGTCAAATCGTATACATAATAATATATAATTTTAGCCATACAATACTTAGCATGAATAAAAAAGTTATATAACGCAGCTTTAGGAGACGAATAGCGTACAGACGATTCGGATACTGAAGAACTGTAACTGCAGTGAAATGTATGAAGTGATCCTTTACTTGGGGCGCTATGTAATTTGTACTTGTGCGTTTAAAGGCTGGTTAAATTGAACACATATCTCTGATTATAGGCCATTGTTCCAGGTTTAGTATAACACTTGTGCGTGTAATGGCTTTATACGAGGGTAGACGCACATGTTTGTTTGGATATTTGCTTCCCTCTTCTGAAGTGTCTCGTAAAAATCTACCTGCTTTAAAGTCATTAAAACAAATTTCATAATAACGTTAAAAAACTTAGTAGCGTAATATAATATATTTTTAACCGTTAAAGGAAGAATGGAAATATGTTTAAATTTTTTTTGAGAGATAAACTCTGTTATATACAACATTTTTGACGTAAATTTACTTTACATACATACAACTTGATAATAATAAATAATTGTCACTTTTTGCCCTAATTTTGCATGAAATAATAAATGAGTCATCAGTACATTTTAACTAGGTATTAACCCGTTATAAAGTACTGCATAAATAGAATATAACTATTTTTACGATGAGAGCAAATCAACGCTTGACTAGTTTTATTTATTTCACAATATGACTTATTAAATAATACTGTTTTATTTTATTTCGGAAAAAAAATATAAAAAGGACTAATGATTACAGAGTATGTAGTACATTAATTAGGTAAAGGGAAGGTGCCGAGTGGCTCGATATCTGCGTGAAATCGGGTAGGCAGCAAGTGACGACAATATGTAATTATCAACCCTTGTCACTCATCGTTGGCTTTTTTTCACCTCAAGCCATTGCTGGCTGAGGTCCGTGTGATCTTCCTGGAAATTACTCACTGGTAGAAATTTAAATTAAATTATGTTACCATCTGACTGCTAATCAAATTTTTAAAGAAAGCGTATAAAAACCTACTAAATGCTAATATAAAAAATATGATTTATTCTAGTGGGTATATATCTGAGGTGTTTTCAAGATAAATGTTTGTTCAATATATTTTATTATGGAATGTTACATTCTCAAAATCTTGTGAATTATTCGTTGAATAGAAGAAATAGTTTATTAAAAATTGTTAGCATGGGCGTCGGTAAGTAATTAAGGTAATTGATATTCCTTGATAAATATACAAAAACCAATAGTCATTAATAAAGCAATTTTTGATAAGCATTATTTCATGTATGACCTACTAGTTTAAATTGTCGCAATTAGTTGGGAGACTCGTAGCATAATTGGTTAATGCACAGTAGGCGCGATACCAGTGGTTCAAACCCGTCAAGCACCGTTTTTTTTTTCAAAAATATGATTTATTCTAGTAGGTATATATATATCTGAGGTATTTTCAAGTTATTTATGTTCAATATATGGAATGTTACATTCTCAAAATATTTTGAATTATTCGTTGATTAAAAAAAATGCTTAATTAAATAAATAACTGGATAGAAAGAATTATTGTCACTCAATATGCCTTTTTGGCTGAGCAATATTAATTATATCAAAACATTAATGTTGATCTATTCATTATTACCTACAAATAATGATCAAGGTATTCTATAAATAAATTAAATTACTGATATATATATTATATGTTAATGAAATTGATACCATTTTCCGATTTTCAGAAGCCTACAAAGATACATTAATTTGAGTAAAGTCAGTTGTTGCAAACGTCGAACCCTAAATAAATCATATTTTAAAAATATATATGCCAGTTCTCTATTATCTACCAACAAATGATAACAGCAGCCTTATCATTGGCGGATACGCTTAAAACTGTCGAGTCATCATTATTTATTTATTACAATTAATGCAAATAATACTAGCGTAGAAAAAATCGACCCCACGAAATAATAGTTGCTATTTTGGTCTCCATATGTTCTGAAAAATTCACTCTAAAAGAAATCCACAACAATTTTTTAAAAAATTTTCTTTCAACCAGTGTTAATGTATGGATAAGAATGCTGGATATTCAGCAAATTGGATCAGACTAAGATGGATATCTTTTAGAAGAGAGACTCAAGAAGATTTTTTGGGACTGTTAAAAAATATGGAATTTTGAGGGCTAGATATACTGAGGAGCTAAAATTATACTCTTTCAGGTGGTGAACAAATCAAGGTTGTGCACGCTTCCTCAATATGTAAGAAAACACCCCGACGGCTATACTACGATGGCCAGACTGCGGCATGAGAATATAAAAAAAATGCTGGAAACTGGATTGCTCAGAATGGAAAAAAAACATAGGAAGCCAAAACCTATTAAGAGTTCAAGGGTTGATTTATTTTTTTTAAATCAGCGTTTAATAATTAATAGTTAATCATTGTCATTATTTATTTTAAAACCATTCATTCAATATGAGTGATTATATTAGCTTTACAAATCTGTATAGAAGAAGGTTGTCTTCTGAAGAGATTTGATTACGTGACAGATCAGTAAGTGAATACTCTCAAATCTATTTTGAATACCAATATTATAAATTATATAATATTCTCAATGTTTTTTATTATAAATAATATCATCTATCAAGTTTCTACTGCAACACTAAACTTGTGATGTCAGAAACCCGTTACAATACAAAAGTAACCCGTGGTTACCAAGAAGACGAGGTAAATACGAAAGGGAGTATATTAGAACACCCCAATACAGGGGTTTAAATTATTCAATAATAAATAAGTTAAATTGTTAATTTAAATTATCTAGCTAAAATCTTGTAGAGTATTGGCTATAAATAAAAAATAAGGACCCCGCGGTAAAAACACTCAACATAATTGAATCTTGTTTTACTCTTTAGCATTGTTAATTTGTATGAATTTTTTATGTGTTTTAATGTAATTGGTATTTTTATTTAAAATACAATATACCTACAAATTGTTCTACATAGTCACGTAAAGTATTAGATACAATCACAATACTTCCCAATAGCTCATATAGATAACTATAATGTTTTTATGTGAAATCCCTAAATGGAATAATTGAAGCGCCTAGTTTCAAAAGCCCCTAAAACGGTTGTAGGTAGTTCTGAAAAAAATGAGAAAAACGATTTTCGGTAGTTTTGAGAAAAATGAGAAAAAATATTATAATTATACCTAATTATATTAAATCTGTGAACTTTATGTACCTATTTATTTTTTAATTCGTTACATTCTAAAGTGTATTTTGGTTTTGCATTTTAGAGGTATGTGAAAAGCACACCTACCTTATTTAGCGGGTTTAAAAATTTACCCTAATTTTTGATCATACGTATTTACGGTTTTTAGCGTTTGATAAAGTTCAATCTTTGGCCATAATATAGGTAATAAAAATATTCATATAAATACATAATATCTAACTCAACAATTTTCAAAAAACGTTTTAGGGGCTTTTGAAATTAGGCGCTATAATTATAGTAGTTGGGTGTCCTGAAAAGGTTTTTTGTAATTATTCACAAGAATAAAGTTACATCAGTAGCTTAATGAATAACAGATATCGCCCTGGACAGTAAGTAACATAAGTTTAAATCACACGCTAACAATTTTATTCAATGGTTTTTCAATTAGATAGTTTTCTGTTAATTTTCAAAATTATGTAGGTTAGTATTTAATAATTACATGATAAAAAGAACTTTTTATATACCACGTTTTTAAATTTTCTGTTGAATCATATAAACTTGACAATTATTCTATGTATTAATAAATACTGAATAAATATAGAATACAGAAATGTCATTTTGACATTTCATATTGATTTCCATAGTAACGCACGTATATATTAATAATTTAGTTGCTAGGACACCCTTAGCAACCAATAATAGTGTTTTACTTTTACGATTTTTTTTCTGAAATAACTTCCTATACAAACAGAATTAACTGAAAATGAATTCAATTCCGCTTAAAGATGGCTAAAAGTATTAAAGGGGGGACATGCTCGTCGAAGGTCAAAATTGAGTTTTTATTGTATTTTCAAACCATGATCCTGGACACTCCTTAAACGTTGTAGATAATTTATTTATATAATTTTGAAGCCTTATTATCTTTTATAGTTATTTTAAACATTTGATGACTGCATAAAGTATTTTTGTTACATAAAATAGTATTCTTTTAAACCTCTCGCTCTAATGTTTTAGAATATAGTCATATTTCGGTACATAACTGTGCAGTGGTGTTAAGATTTTTTACGTTTATTAATTTTTAAACGCGTTTATGAAACCATAAGTATAATTTATTACGAGATAATTTTTGTAAAATATTCACGATAAAAAATTATATTGATAATCTCTGTGATCCCAAATTTGACAAGAATTTGGCATTTTATTATTCAAAAAATCGGCAAGATTAACACATTTGAAGATAATTCTAAAGATACTTATTATAAGCTATGTCTTTGACCATTCAAATGTGATAAACATTTTATGAATAATGATTGCTTTATAATAATTATTGACCTAAGAATAAGGTAGTGTTTTTTTGAAATACGCCATTTCTTTTGTCATTCTCTAGTGGTTAAGCTACAACATACGGCCGTAGCCATAAATTGACAAACTATAATTAAAGTAGGGAGTTTTGGGATTGGGGATTGGGCAAATTTGGGATCACAGAGATTATCAATATAATTTTTTATCGTGAATATTTTACAAAAAATATCTCGTTATAAATTATACTAATGGTTTTATAAATGCGTTTAAAAATTAATAAACGTAAAAAATTTTAACACCACTGCACAGGTATGTACCGAAATATGACTATATTTTAAAAAATTAGAACGAGAGGTTTAAAAGAATACTATTTTATGTAATAAAAATACTTTTTGCAGTCATCAAATGTTTAAAATAACTATAAAGGATAATAAGGCTTCAAAATTATATAAATAGATTATCTACAACGTTTAAGGAGTGTCCAGGATCATGGTTTGAAAATACAATAAAAACTCAATTTTGACCTACGACGAGCACGTGGGCCGTTAAAGAATGCATTTTTATCGTGTTCTGATATATTCTAAAAGTTTCGAATGTCTAGCTAGTCGGGAAGTTAGTTAAATTGCAAGATTTGTATTGGAAAAATAAGAAAAAAATTGTCCTTGACACATAAGAAAAAATGTGTACTTGAGAAACAAGAATACGAGCTAATAAAACGTTGTAATATATAAAATATTCGCAAAATATTAAGTCGTAATTGGTAGAATTTTCTAACATAATATTATCACTAACTCTAAAATTATTGCAAAATTAAATATATCGTCGCTATAGGATTTGTTTCCCGAATATCCATTTTTGTCGAAATCGACATTTTAATGCAGTTCAATTTCTTTTATCGAACTCTACCGAAATCATTTATAAAAACAATATATTTTTATCTAGGAACAGAGATATTTTTTTTAAAAAACCCGAATACGCCATGTTAAGTTACAATTACTCCGTGGTGTTCTCCCGAATGTCCAACTATTCGTACCTGAATATCCAAGTTAATTTCGGTCGAAATATATCTCTGGCTGAGTGTTTATTTCCCGAATATGACTTTAGCCAATCAAACCGCGCTCACGCCGTGCATCTCGCTCCTACATTCACGCTGTCTAACTCTAAAACAATAACGCCCACTTTCATATTTTTCGGCCGTCCGGAGACTTCTTTCAAATTTCGTCTTATTGATATTGTTTTTAACGTTACTATTGTTTTAATAGTGAATTCATCAAATTTGAAGAGATCATTCATAGCTGATACATCGCCTTGAACTTACAGTAGAGTTGTGGAAGTGAGTATTTTACCCTAAATAACTGCATTTTGTTTTGATAAATGACACAAAATCCCAACGGTTATATGAATTCTACAGTATGACCCGGCAACTACTATGACGTAAAAAATAAATAATATTTCAAATTATTATTAATCAAACATTGTTTGTCTTTATTTTACTTTTAATCTAGGTATTTCTATGAAAATAAAGGCGATACTATTATTTATTTTTGAATGCGCTGATAGTTAATTTAATTTAATACGTATGTTAGTAACTATTTATTTGGTGGATATTATTATATACTTAGGATATTGGTACCTACCTAATATTAGCAGCCAATGGTAATTAATTCATACATGCTATTATTTTGTGTTGTTATTCCTTACAATAGTAAAAATATAATATTTATTTGGTTGTTTGTAATAAGTTTAATTGTCAATTATATAAATATATAGATATAATAATATACAGATATATATAAATAGATTTTTTTTTTGGAAAAAGTATTAATATACAATTGTTAGCAAGTACGAGTAAGTACCATCATAAAAAATATTGGAGAAATGACCGTGACGTCGGTTAGTAATTAAAGTAGTAGATACCTTATAATATATTTTCTAAGAAGTGATTTTAAAAAATTATGTAAGTATGTTCAATTATTAGAATGGTACATTCTTAAATCTTGTGAATTATTCGTTCAATAAACAAATAGTTAATTACTTAAAAACTATTTTATTACTTAATAAAATAAAAACCGAAAAAAAACCGAAAAAGCGATTGCCGCATGTTATTATTACATACGAACTTGGGTAATTACGATCATTAAGTATTTAAATAGTAGAGGTAATTATTAACAATTATCGTGTAAATAAATATAACATTTAAGGCGCGTACTTTTTGACCACTCAGTAATCCGTGGGCCGTGCAGCAATACGCTACGGTCTTAAATCCCGAACGTCCATATTTTGTCCCGAATATCCATTATTCTGAGAGAGCGCTAAAAATTTCCCGAATATCCACAGTGAGTACTTGTAAATAAAACGCATTTTCTGTGCATTTAATGATTAATACCAGTATATTATTCTTGGAATCTATTTTTAGACAATGTTGCAATCATACAGTATAGAAAGAATGATTGATACATCTACTGATATTAAAATATACGACAATGAAAATTGTTTTTCGTCTCCTGTAAAATTGACATTTAGTCTATTCGGGAAACAAATCCTATAGCGACGATATGACGAGAGTTGGGATATTAGCTATCATGCGTAACGTTTTTTAACGTGGACCCAAATGGTCGCACTAACTGCTCAAAATAAGATAGAGGATGACAATCACATTTTGAAGTGCGGCAATTTTGAAAATAAAATTAATAACATCTCTGCAAAACTTATTAAATCTGTCATATTACACAGTATCTGGCTATGATATGGCATTGATTACTCCATATATTTTCAACAAATTGCAAAGATAGAATTTAGACTGTGACATTATAATATAAACGCCTTTAATAATACATCAATAAAACTAACTATGATAATAATATTATGGCGAATACATAATTCCAGTTCTAATTAGGTTAACAATAGTCAAAGTGACATAATATAAAATAATGTCAGTGGTATGGCGTATGCACAGTGGCTATTAAGTGTAAAATTTCATACTATAACCGTATTGTATAGAGAATAATTAATCCGAGCCATATAATAATATATTATGTGCTATTTCGGATAGGTAAAGGAAACATGTTATCATAATAACTAGTGACTAACTCATTTAATGATTATTATTATATTTGAAATTATAGTATGTGAAAATAATATTATTATATCAGTAAAAAAACTTACGATCGTAACATTTTGGGTAAGCGATTATCGTACGTTTTCGGTAATGCGCTGTGTTTGTCAGTGTAATTTG
This sequence comes from Rhyacophila brunnea, assembly GCF_057557595.1. NCBI lineage: Eukaryota > Metazoa > Arthropoda > Insecta > Trichoptera > Rhyacophilidae > Rhyacophila > Rhyacophila brunnea. The sequence continues at coordinate 32,703,075 of NW_028232806.1, read as the reverse complement.
AGCTTTAGCAATACTGTTAGGGTGCGCAACATTTCTATTTTATTCTTTGCACTACACAGTACATATTATGAAGCGCTTACTTTCAAAAACGGTTTTATGCAATTTTGAGATAAATTGAAATAACTTAATATACCTATTATTTCAATTTATCTATCTTTTACTACCGTTTTAGCCGGTTTTGAAACTAGGGTAGATTTTAAATATATAATATCGACGTATTTAGCCGAGTTTTGAAATTAAAACTCAGACCCATACTATGGTAGACAAATATATTATATCCAACTCAAAATACTCGAAAAACCGTTTTAACCGCTTTTGAAATTAAGGGCTTCATATATAAATCATTTTTTGTAGCACATAGCAAACATACATAATTATTAAAAAAAGAAAAAAAACTATGTAAACTACCGATTAGGTATTGAACCCATAATCATCGCATTTCAAGCGTACTATATTGTTTCCCCGAAAATCAATGCATTTAGGAAAAATATCTTCGTCTTCTTCTTTCTCGGCCATACCGAACACCACACGGCGCCTCCAAGAATCCATGTCATTAGCCAGTCTTCTTGCATCGTGTATCATCGGGATTCATAGGTATGCAAAATTATCCGGGACGCCGGGATTGGATTCCTACTCGTGATATGTACCCCCAAGTATTTGAAGCTGTAACTGAACACTATACTCCTCCCCCAAACAATACTAAATTTAGGGAAAAAATCGGTGCGTGTACTTATGTACGCGCGTTATACTTTTTTAGCGTAACAAACCAAAATAAAACTTGTGATAACCTAGATTCTTCGACTAGCTCTTAATTATCTTTTTAAATTACAGACTCAAGAAAAGGGGCCGCTTATTGGAGCGCCGTTGGTTTATTTCTATACATTTTAACTTATTTTACTAAATTATTATTATTTCTCGTTGTTTTATTTTTAAAGTAACAACTGTCATTCTGACATTTAATCGTTTGTTTACGTATGGAATTGCAAATGGCCGACAATATCAAATTCAGAACGGCAACGGAACAATTCTACTATCAAACTTGCGTTTGTTACAGCTGACTGATTCGCAGCTAACTTCATACTGTTACTCACTTTCTTAACGGTGTGCGCGCGCAGCTCTCCATTTCACTCTCTACCAAATGCAATGACATTAATATGGACGAATCATCTGGAAAAGAAAATGACACTCACTTTATTGCCGGGTCTGCCAAATGGCATACTCTGTTCTAACGCCACTACAATAAAAGTGATATTGCTATAAATTCCTGATGCTTTTTGTTGAGTCTGCCGAATGGTTCGGTTCGAACGGGTTCGCTCAAATGAACATTGACATTAGAAACACTGCTCTAACGCCATTACAATAAAGTTCATATTGCTATAAATTCCCGATGCGTGATATCGCATAATGGAAATTGCGTGACGTCTACCTATACATGCGAATGCGCGAATTTACTTGCTAGCTACTGTGTTGTGTGCGTCGTCCATTTATAATATCATTGACCAAATGCTCCAAAAGAAGTAGGTATAACATCAAAAAATATAATTAATGTTTAAAAATGTGAAATCGCTTGAAAACATCTTGTAGCCTAACTACGATTCCCAAGAGTGTTTCAGTAATTTCCTCAAGAGATTTAATGCAACACGCGTCGTTTGTTTTCGAAATTTGCAAAAGGAGGGCTGTGCCTTGATTTATTGTAAGTATTTAGCTCTTTGATGTCGGGATTATTTTACCGGTTCAATGGGAGTCGTCTAATCACAGAAAGAAGCCCATAAGACGAAGCAAAGATTGGAATTGTATTTCGCCCTTTGTATTTGTTATCATTAAGAACGCATTTCGCGTACAACTTCCATGAATAAATTAACATAATAATAATGACGATGCTTACATTTGAAGCGTGTGTAACGTATTTTTGAATGGTATGGTATTATTAATCTACTTCTTTGCTAGCACTGTATTTGGTCACAAAGCTAAGGTTACCTTAGAACAGCGATTTGATTTTGATTCGATTTGAAACTGGGAGGCGCGAAGTGTTGTAAAGGGAGGCGTGAAAAGTTGAACACAATTATTGATGTAGCCACAGGTTTGCAGTTTGCAAATGCATAGTTTATAAAACAGCCACTAGTTGTAAACTACATAAAAAACCGTCCTATAAAATGTTGTTTGTAACCCTGTCTGAAAATATGGAGACTAATTTTATAATATCTCACTTATATACAATTGTGAAGCGCGCTGGCTATGTCGTGAAAAAATGAAATAAAAGGGTCAAATCATAATGTTGAAATTTGAGGCAAATTTGTTTAGAACGATAATTTTTATGTAAAACTTGTCTATTTTGTTTAAATTAAAAAAATGGAGTTAATAAATCAATGCAAAGACCACTGATGCATTCACTGATTTAAAAAGACAAAGTGAAGGCATTCATAAAAAAATGGAGCTTTGGAAATCAAAATTACAAAAAAAATAAGTTCGCCATGTTTCCACTTTTAAATGATTTCTGCGTCAGATATAAATATTGAAGCAAACAAAAATCTGTTTACTGAGTTCTTGGTTAGTTTGCTAATGCACTTTACACATTATTTTATTAATAGTAGAAAAGTCTCCTGCGGCGGTGCTTTGTTTCAAGGCTGTTAAATATTTGAAATAATTGGATGTGCGTTGCAATTTCATGTGATACCTATAATTATAATTATTGATATGCTTTAATGATAACTCCCGCGTATAATTCAGGAAACAACTACATTAGAACACCACACTGCCGTTAACCTCATCGATAGGTTGGTGGGCCTGCCAAAGATCCTGGCCCAGGGGCCCACTCCAGGATGTGAGAAACAAGCACTTTCATCACATGAATAGCAAATTAATATAAGTATTGTTCCTTGTTCCTTGTTCTGTTTATTTTTTTTCTTTTCATTTTTGTATTAGTACATTGTTGACTATTGAAAAAGGTGTCTGTATTATATAATGAAATAAAGGGGGGACCAAGATTCAATTTTTTTTAAAGGGAGGCGTAGTAACATACTGTTTGGAAACCGCTGCCTTAGAAAACAGTACCGTTATGTAGCGGCCGTAATGTGTAGCGGTGTTGACGTCACTAAAACGTTGTCTATGCAAACTAGATGGCATTGGTTTCCTAGAGAGCGTTAATTGTGAGCGTAACATCAAATATTAGCGGTGCCGCCATTTGCATGACGATGAAGATTTTTGAGAGGAGTGTCATGAGAAGATTTTTTGGGACTTTTAATGAGGATGGGATTTGAGGTCTAGATATAATGAGGAGCTGTAATCTCTTTCTGGTGGTAGAAAGTCGGAGTTATGCAGGTTTTCACAATATGTGAGAGTAGTATTGAATGGCCTTACTATGAGAATTGAAAAATTCTGGAAACTGGATTGCTAAGAATGAAAATAATACTATAAATAAATTTGTTGTATGAAATAATTGCAGTTTATGATATAATTATTAGTCTTAGAACGTGTCTAGTCTTTTTATTTAGATTTTTTTTAAAAATACATTATTTAGACTTAGTTTTCTAGAGGAGATTTTCTCAATTTCTTTGATCGTAAGTAAATTTGCAAGTGTATTAAAAAATGTATATTATACTCGTACCATTTATCTCAGTATTAAAAAACGTATCCAGTCTCGCTATCCGACCTTTTAGGCGAAACTTCATTCACTCATTGAATGAAAAAATATATTGAGATTTCCTTTTAGCAAGGATCACTGGTTTTTTCATACATGTGTAGTACTTTACGTGCAAAGTGTTTCCAGACATGAAAACTTTTTCTTTGCGCATAAAGCACAAAAAAAGCTTTGGTTCGTCGTCATTATTCGGAAAAAGAAGCCGCTCTCCAGTCGAAAGTTTGCTGTGTTAGGGTATTTTTTCAAATGTACCATCTCAGTAATTATTCTTTGATCTGTATTATCACTAGCGTTGTCATATCGAAATAAAAAATATCAATAGGTACTTGGTATTAGTAATATAATATAAAGAGTCAATACTTTTGAAATATTACAGACATTCAGATTAAAACAAATAATAATCGGGATATGACACCTATAATTATTTTCGAACAAGAACTAGTCCACGTGTCAAAACTTTTACCAAACAATCCCCTCCAGCGCAGCTAATCGCACTTCCATTTTCAACTGAAGAACACCCCCAAATTTATAATTTTATTTTACGCTCCCGTATTATACGGATCTATCAATTCCTATAATTTAATGCTTTTAATACTTAGAATATGTCTAAAACGATCAGGAGTGATGATAAAATTATTATTAGCAAAATTTTAGTTATTGCAAAGAAGAAAAAGAGTCACATCTAATAAAAAAAGCTGATATATTATTTAACCACGCATACCGTGCACGCGTTGCTTCCATGAGGGGTAGGTCACTGAGAAGTGTCTTATTATATATGCGACTAAAGCGAAATCTTGTTATCGTCGATTTCTTGTTGTCGGACTATACTATGATATTATAACCATTATTGTGATATGATTATTTGTTTAAGAAATAATTCTACTTCAAGAAGTGTTAGAAAATATAGCATTGGTCTAATCGCGCATCATTTTAGGGTACATTTATTTATTTGTTATATACATTTAAAAAACTTCGCCTTACCTACTAATCATACTACGGGAGTTTGTCATCGATTCTAAGACAATTTTACATTTTATCAGCCAGCTCATGATATATTGTATATTATTATATAATATTATTTAGCTATTATTAATTATAAAGTAAATATAATCGCCAATCTTGGGAGTATTGATCTGTGGCATCGTTGTTTGTCATCCCAAGGTGCAGAACTAACCTGCTATTGGAATTGTGAATTGCGAAGGGGGATAAGATAGCCAAAATCACTTTGGACATTGATATATTCCACTTACGCGAGAGTTCAGCAGGACGTTATATTATAAGTTTAAAAATAGTGTATAAGTAGTTCATTCAGTGCGCTTTTGTGTACCCTTTTATTCGAATAGAAATTTAAATATTATGCTTTATAATATACTCTTGTTATGTCTTGTTTAAACGTTTTGAATTAATTTAATTTCTTAAGTATTATTTCGTATTTAAGAAAATAATTTGAAATTAACTATTTTTTTATTCAACGAATAATTCATAAGATTTAAGAATGTTAAATTCTAATTATTGAACATACATTATTTTGAAAATACTTCTGAGAAAATATAATATTATAACCAATTCAAACAACCCGCAGGAATTGAACCTGCATCTCTCGGGTATCGCGCCCACGCACATAGTCCACTATGCTAAAGGAGTGATATTTAATTACGGCACATTTTAACTTTTGGCTTTTTAATACTCAGTGGTTTCTAAATTGAGGTAGGTACTACTGGCAATCGGCTTTTGTATTTTGAATCAAAGTAGGCATTACTTTAATTACTAACCGACGCCATGGATCACTCCAAGATTTTTTATTTGTAACTTACTAGAACTTGCTAATAATTTTTAATTGACAATTTTTTTTATTCAACGAATAACTCACAAGATTTAAGAATGTAAAATTCTAATTATTGAACATACTTAATTTTTAAAACACTTATGTGAAAATATATTATAACGATTAGAAAAAATCTTTTTTAAAAAAGTAAGAAACGAATAGAATAGAATAAGTGTGTAACTAGTTTTAATTAAGTTTGTCTGTAACATTTGAATTAAAGTTACTTCTAATATCACCTAGTTTCAATAAAAAGTACTCGTAACATAACTGTGCAAATATGATGGTTATAATATTAAATAATGCAGTAAAAGTCTAACTGATAAAAATATCGTAATAATACGACACCACGTAGTAATAGAGTGCGTAGGATACAAAAGTACTCAAATAACATAATAACTTATACAATATTATCTGCTGGAAGAAAGGTATGAGCCTATATCACGAAAATCCGTACTAAGATGCCCCCAAATTTATATGGTTTCATAAAGCCCCGACAATATAACTGAAGATAGCTCGAGGCGATTTATGCTTCAGTCAAGTGCCGTCGCCGCACCCCTAGCAAAGGAAGTGAAAACTTTTTTCATATAATAATAATATAATGCCCCCAACTTCAATTTTGCGCCCCTTAAAAAGTTAAGCGGACGTCCTACATCGCTCAATTTAGTTGTTTATGAGAGGAGACACTACTGTTGTGTATCGATCCATTATTTTCGAAGTACCTAATTGACCTTAACGCAAAAAATGAAAATCCTTATTTTTTTAATGTTAAATTAACTTAGGTTATAAATGAGGCTACTATTTTCAAACACGGCTCATTTCAAAAACATAATTTATTGAAAATAAAATTTTATTTAGGTATGGTCCCAATATTTAAGTTCGATTTCATATAAATAAAAAGGATTTCAAGTTATACACATTTAGATTTCTTATAAAAATCGATGTTTTTTAAAATAGATATAAAAATATTAAAACTATGAATTAGTCAAAAATCTAAACAGTGAAAAATTGAAAACTTAATAAACTAAATTTTAATAATAAGTATAACCATAAAAATAATGTAATAATAACGTTACCTATGTACCAAATATGTGACAAATTCACATTTTTTTTACAATAATTGTAAGTTTATCTTTGACTTAAAAAAAACTTTTTAATGTTTGCAGGTACATATTTATTAATTAATACAGTTGAAATTGTAAATTATCAAACAGAATTCTCAAATTGCAAGGTTCGCGAGCTAACACCGCGACTGGCGCGTTTGGAGTACTTGGCCATTAGATATAATTAACGTGTTATTTAAATGTGGTAATTGAAAGTTCAGCAGTGGTTGTGTCAATAAATAATCTATTTACATTACACAATGTTTGTATCAAGTTTGAAAGCGATAGTTGGATTGAGCCGTTTTTGCAACTTAACAATTTGAATGAACCGCCTATGCATGTATGCAACCAATAAAATGTTAGTCACATGGCCCTAAACTTTTATTAGCTAATGTGAAATGAGCCGTCTTTAAAACTAATGATTATGGAATTAGCCACATTTGAAAGTTTGATATTTTGTATGTAATAAAGCCGGGTTTAAGGCTACTGTCTAAAAATTCATTTAAAGTATATTTTTCTTTACAAAATGATGTCATTCAAAGTTATCTTTTCCACAATATTGGAATGAGCCGTGTTTGTAAATCGTAGCCTCAAATCTAACATCAACTTTGCTAAGCCAGTGAGTAAACTATATATTTATACAATATTAATATCGGCTCAGTTAGTTTGGAGTTTCCTTACTTTCCCCACTTGTCTCAGTACTTAGTTTTTTATTGGCACGTACTTTCGTTAAGTTTGACAATTTCAAAGTGTCCTAACATAATCCCCAGTTCAATAAATTCACTCAAAAATCGAAATTCAAAATCTATTTTTTCTTCTTCATATTTTACTTGTATTCCAAAGTTTGGTAACCGTTGCTGATGCGATCCTTTTAAATATGTATAGTAGCATATTATAGTATATATATATATATATATATATATATATATATATATATATATATGTCAGTGGCGAAGGGTGGAGGTAGGCTGTTAAGATCCGCCATAAACAGTGCACATTAAACTTTTTCAGACATAGATATTTGTTTTCGTTGAAATAAGACTACAATTTACAGATAGTGTTGGTTAGTTTTTAAAATTCAATTAAACCCTGAGAAACCAAGCCATAATAGATAATAGTCAAAAAATGCATGTATATCTATAAAATATCTAAAATTATGCAATTAAATCATACATAACTTTGAATATTATATAAATAGACGAATATTTTTAATTTATTATAGTTTCGTTTAGGCAGGGCTTAATGAATTTAAAAAAATAACCAACAATATGTGCAATATGTATTTTTAATCCAACGAAAACAAATATTTATGAATAAAAAAGTGTGCACAATTTTGTCGCATTGCCCAAATTAGACCAAAACTATTATGGTTTCGTTTAGGCAGGGTTTAATTGATTTTTAAAAACTGACTAACACCATCTGTAAATTGTAGTCTTAGTTCAATAAAGACAAATACATATGACTAAAAAAGTTTAGTGTGCACTATTTATAGCGAATCTTAACAGCCTACCTCCACCCTTCGCCACTGATATATGTATAGTATATTATATGTAGCGATCATGCTAGTTTGCATTAAATTAGTGACACATTTTAATAATAACATGTAGGCAGTGACGTCCCGTGGGGGTAGGCAGATTGAGCGTCACTTAGGAGCGGCAGTTACTCAAAGGTCGGCAAATAGAGGAGAATCATTAGGTATATATAAAAAGCTACCTAAACTTAGTAATAACTGAAATATCTTTTCATTAAAAAAATCAGTTCACTAGGATGTCTTTGTGGATCTGGAGAACCCCGAATCAGTATCAAGCCGACAAATAGTAAAGGTTGATCACGAAAGAAATAATAATAAAGCCGGCAATGCTGTAAATCGCGGCAGTTTAATAAATATCTACAACTCTAAGCGGAAGAGGTCGCTGAAAGAGTTGTCGAAAACGGCGCTTCTTGCTGAGAGTGAAATATAAAATGGCGGACAGAACGCTGCAGACTGCCAAGCAATAAACATTATTAACTCGCGCTACGCATAAATGAAATTATAAAAATGTAACCATTAGTAGATATTAAAGTTAATAAACTTCGTCGTTTCTGACCACAATTCCGGTGTGTTATTTGTCCACCTCCAAGTCCCGAACCCAGACGAAAAACATTAAACCGAAAAAAATAAAAGTGACAGCATCTTTTCACTATCGAAAATGGAGTGAGATGACAATAAATACTATAAAATCTTCAACAGGACTTTATTTTTTTGTGGGGTTCGCGATGTCTAGTTAACTTCCTTTGTTTTTGGGCGTCACGATCTTCACAGTCACTCGCGAGTTATGGAAGTTGTCAGGTGTATTTTTAAATATACTTATCTGAAACCGTAGACTAGCAATATTGTCTATTGAAGCAGATATGGCATTTATAGGTATTAGCTTTAGTAGTATACCTATATCTTGTTAGTAATGTATCCATTCTACACACTTCTTAAATATTCGAGTCATGAAAGGATATAAAAAGTACTGTATCAAAAAAATGTGGCGGCATTTTGGCACTGCCTAGGGGCGGCATTTTGTCTAGGGACGTCACTGTATGTAGGTTTGTTATTAAGAACAAAACATTAGCAATAATAATTGTCAGTGTTTCCTCAACCATAACTAGACCAGTAGCGTTTATTTTGATTGTGAATTACGACAATATTTATGGTAATATTATAATAATATATAAACTATAAAATGTTAAAAAAGAAAAAGAATAATTTATGTTTTTTGTATAAAAAGAAATAAAAATATTGATTCTCAGTGACGTCCCGTGGAGGTAGGCAAATCGAGCGTCGCTTGAGAGCAGCAGTTACCCAAAGAGCAGCAAATCGAGGAGAATTACTAGGTATATTTATAGAAATAGCCACATAAACTTGGTAATAACGGAAATATATTTCCATTAAAAAATTCAGCTCACTGGTTGGAAACAAAATGTATGAATTAGGTACTATTAAAGTTTTAACAGGATTTTTTTGTCGGGTTTGCGATGTCTAGTTTACTTCCGTTGTTCTTGGACGTCACGTTCTTGGTGAACAGCAATGATACGTGTATACCTAATTTAAAATTTATCCAAATATGTTTGCCAGTCACTCGCGATTTTTGGAAGTTGTCAAGTGTATTTTAAATGTACCTATCTGAAACCGTATACTCGCAATATTGTCTAATGAAGCAGAGATGGCATTTAAATTAGATTATTTAGTTGTATATATTATACCTATTGTTAGTATTGTATCCATACAACACATTTTTTAGATATTGGAGTCATGAAAGGATGATATAAAGTACAGTATAAAAAATGTGGCGGCATTTTAGCACTGCCTAGGGGCGGTATTTTGTCAAGCGACGTTACTGTTGGTTCTTATTTATGTATTACAACTGATATTAAATACATACGAACAACTAGAATCTAAAAATCTTTCAAATATTAGAAAAAACTTTGTAGACATAAATAATTATTACATTCATTTTTAATGTACCAAATATAAATTTTCTGGGGTTGTATTATATATATTGGGAATTTTATACAGATAACATTACGATCATATTCTAATTGGTTTCCAATATAACGATGTATAACCTTACAATTATTATTTACTTCAAATAGACAGGTATATGTATCAAATTCCTGTAGAACCCTCAGTTTGTGCCCATAGTATCCATGCATTGCATTATTATTGTCCTATCCACTGAAACCAAAAGGCTCTTTGAAAGTCAAAAGCACTATTTCAAATATACACTGAGTACACATCGCAATGAGATCTAGACCAACCCTCGCATAATAGCCACCATGGAATATATTTCAAGTACATCATTTGGCCGGCAGAGCGCGATCTGACCGCTCAAGCGCCCATTAGCGGAGATCCGAACCTTTTTCAACGGTCACATTTGAAAACCCAAGCGGAAATAGGTCTTGTGCACAGCGCTGTAAGACTAGTCTCAAATTTGCAAGTGAAAGCTGTATCTAGCTCAAAATAAAATAGAAAAAAAAACAGTCCACTGTGCTACATTATAGCAGACGTTGTATTTTCTCCGGAAGAAATGTTATGTTACCTTATGTTTTCTACTCATTTTTATTCTATTTCTCATTCTTCTTTGATACTACAGCCCGGGTTGAGTCTTGGCTACCTTAAGTATAACGGTATTTTTCCACTTTTTACCAGTTCTCTGCTCTTAATCTCAATCACTCAGCGCCATCTTTCTATACCAGCGGTCCCCAACTTTTTGGACCTCGCGGACCACTAAACTCAAAATCTTGAATCTCGCGGACCACTACCACGTATTTTTTCCACACTGAATCAATCTAATAATTCGATATGTCAATAACGATAAAAGAATTATAATAAATAATCTTATTAACACAGATATTGATTACAAAAAATGCAAAGAAAAACATTTAAATTTAATTTTAATATAAAAGAATTAATACAATTATTAAATTAATATAAATTCTACGTCAACATAGAGGTGCATAAAAGATTAACTACAGGTAACAGAAAGATAATCAGTGTGACCTTTGTTGCTGCTTGTTCGAAACAAGCTGTTGGGTTCTTGGTTCCAATGACGTTACTGCAACACGGAGAGCTGTTTTGTATTTCAAGCTGACTCCAGTACTTGGTTTTAATTGCCTTAACTGATTCACACAAATATGTAATTGTAAATGGAATCAAAACTTTTAAGGCCTTTTCACTCATTAACTCAAAAAAAATCGAGTGTTTCTACTTTAGTGGTGTGTCGACATTGATCGTTTCCAAGAATTACAGATAATAATATCAGTGTGTCGATATTTGCATTTTATTTTATCCCGAACAGCAAACTTTATTCAATTGATGTTTTCTTTACACGTTGAATATGGACTGACGACGTACTAAGGCTATAATTGCAAAAAAAAAACATTATAATAAGATACTGAAACTTTTAAATAAATACAAAAATTGCAAATAATATATTCAAATTACTCTGCGGACCACCAAAATTTTCTTACGGACCACCGGTTGGGGACCGCTGTTCTATACGCCAGATGTTCAACTTGTCGATTAAGGGATGAATTTTGGTTGATCGCACCATGGGCTCAATATTTCTTTTAATTTTGTCGCTTATGTTATTATTATAGATCTGTACCAATCATACCACTCAGCATTATAAGGATATAGAATATTTCGACGTGCCCTAGAAAAACCATTATAAGTCTGAAAATAGCGTATTAAGTTTTATTAGCTTTTTATAATATCACATTTTTTGTGCATGTCCTGTAAAAATTTCAGGTCTCTAGCATAAAAATTGACAAAGTTAGGTTTTCGACGATTGTGCAATATATCAACATATTGCGTCGACTAAATTTGTGTTCACAGAAATTTCCGAAAAGTATAGTCATATCTAAATAAGCAACGTGTCGTGCGCTCTTTCTTTCGAATAAGAGGCTCATAATACTTGCTATTACGCTCTTTCACGGATATCTGAAAAGACACCATGTTTTATATTGATGTATCACATAAGACTCGTAATTTGTTTTGGTATATCTTCGAAAAAGATTGATATTTTCAGAATTTATACGCATTAATAATTAAAAACTGGTCAGTAGTATTATATCCGAATGTGAAAATATTATATTACTTAATATAAAATAAATTCCTCGTAGAAAACAAATTAATTTGCATTAAAATTTGTGAAACTATATTATTTCATCACCTGTTTCTATTCACTGTGGTAAAGGCCTCCTCACGCTTTCTCCATTCTTTTTGGTTAATTATTTTTCACGGGCACGTGATTTCATCGAACTTAAATATCTTGTCAATATAGCATATTATTATAATTCTAATTATCTTACGTTCCTCTAAAACTACTGGATTATTGCATTCATTCAGCGGTCGTTTCATCTGCGATATATTATGTCCGGCCCATCTCAATTTAAGGGTTGGACATACCTAAATACGCCGCAGACTCTTGATTGCTCATTTATTCATTTGATCCTTTTTCTGTATTTGTGTGTGTTCGTCAACATATACGTCATTATTGTGACAGATTGTAAGAATCTTAATTTTTAGGATTTTCTGTTAATAATAATTAACAAGACATAAAAATTTGAATGCTTACATTGGAGACTAAACACCCTGCTATTTAAACTCAACAAAAGGTTCAGTTCAAACGTTTTATGCACTCTGCCGATAATTTCGATACGTATTATACCATCATGTATCCTAGTAGGAAAACATAATATACACTAATAAAATAAATTGCTCTTGAAATTATTACAAATTCCTACAAAAATAGTCGGTAATGTTATTTCTAAATTTGACAATTTTTATTATTTTATAGAAAACAAATCTTACCTAGTAAAGATACTTAATTTTATTATTTGTGTAATGGAATACATAGTAATTTTTGACTGATATTTATGACACAAATAAGTTAAATAGGTAATCCTTTTTATGACACTTCGAAATATTGAGTTTTTACAAAAGACCGATAAAATTTTGTGGGAATATTAACTTTTTATAATAATATTATGACTTCGGCTAAGATCAAAATAAATTCAAACATTAAATTATTGAATGTGGGCCTAAGTACAGCACATGTACATAATATTTTTGCAAATATGACAATATAGCCAGTATTGTTATTATATTATCACTTTAAATATGTCTCGTAGACAAAATCATTAAATTTACTCACTTCTAAGTATCCTGGGAAAATAATTTTATTTGGCGGGATGTCCTAAAAGGATTAGGCGGGCTTTCACAGAGACGCATTTATTGGCCGCAATAAAACATTAACAAAAATATACAAAATGCAGTCAAAGAAACATTTATTCGTTTCTACATAAATATTGAATAATTTCTTTTAATTTTAAATTTTTGGGCTTGGTGCCTTATATTATACCTATATATTATTATAATAGAAATTTAGGAAAAGATGAAACAAATAAAACGTCGTGTAGATGGTGAAATGTACACAGAATAATTTTTTCGTTTAACTTTCCCATTGATTAGCGACTGAGAATTTTTATCATCAATTACAAATAAGTATTAAGTACCTACCTATGTAATCTTTGTGTTTATGACTAGTGACCTAATTGGTATTAATTTATATGATTTTATGATCAACGGTTTATAATAATCGTTATTTTCTTTAAAATTTAATTAGTACTTATACCATGTCTGATCGCGCAAAACATATATTGCATTTAGCATCGGGTGGACTTCAAAATAAATTATCAATTAATTTTGAAAAATCTAGTAGTGGTGAGAGTGGTAAGTACATACATTTACATACTTTTTACTTATTGATTATGATTGTTTTATTATTATGAAAGTTATTAGCTATTTAATCCTAGTAAAATTGGACAGAGTTTACATTTTGTATAATTACCTAAATAAAAAAGAATTAGATATGAATGAAAATTGATATTAAACCCTGTTTCTTTGAAAGTTCATAATGAAACGCTTAGATAATGATATCCACTATTTAAAGAAAATACTATTTGATAACCAATTAGCTTATGTTAATATTAAGCTGATTAATTTATAAATTTAATGCATAACGCAATGATTGCTGGTTTGCGCCAACCCTCTAAAATAATTTAATTTTGTGCATTTCTTCATTGTAATTCATACTTATCTGTATTTTTATATATTTAACTACTTTATTATTTAAATGAGATATTTTATGAATATCTACCAAATCATGGTATCTAATGTGCTTGTGTATTGATTTACAGATTATACTTGTATATTGGATGAAGCAAGTGGCGTATTCTGCAATGTGAAAAACATGGTGAATGATGAATCCCTTGACAACGATGAAATCATAGGTAAGCATAATATGATATAACCACTATAACAACGTAAGACTATTAAAATATTATTCGATTCTTGGTGAAGAGACTGTGTGTGTATTAACCACTTATTAAAATATAGTTCAATTTATGTAATATTATTTGACATAATTTGACAACAAACAGGACCGTTTTTTTATGCTTCAATAGAAGATTTTATTTTTTTAAAGATTTTGTGTTGGTTTATAAGTTTTATAACACTATCCAATCAAAGTAGAAGAAACTAACCCTCATAGGTAGTAAATTATGGGGAATAAGTATTTGAATTATATTGCGTTTTATATTGATAAAACATATTTTTTTGTTATATATGTAGCAGACGATCTATGTATTTTCTGAATACCACGAAATATTGAAATGTTAGAAAAGATTTAAGTTTTAATATTTCTGAAAAATAAGCAATTCTATAATGTTAGGTACTGTAAACTCATCTTAAGGAATGTTTTTTACTGGTATCACTCTGTTATCTACTTTTTTAATCATAGGGCATATACATTGAAGTATTAAATTATAATTTTATATTTTGTTTTTACAGATTCTAACGATACGACAGATAAGGATTACAATTCTAGCTATTCAGAATACTGTCCCAGTATAATTTCGTTTACATCAAGTGGTTCAGATATTGACTAATATTTTAAATGTGCATCTCCTGAAGTTTTGGATTACTTAATGGATGAAATATCGAAACCGCAAACTGATTTAATACAAACATACCACAATGATTATCAAGATATTGCGATTCCGTCCACTTCAGTGCATTGTAATGACATAATCGCCATTCCAGAAATCATAATGGACAATGATACCTTGACAAATGAAAAACCAAATAATCCCAATTCGACTACACATGATGAAATGATGTACGATCAACGTATTCTCCATCTAAAGGTGCAAAGAGAAGACAACAAGAAATTAATTGGAAAAAAAATATTTTGAAAACATCAATCAATACTGGCTCCACATATATTTCGAAGGCAGGAAAAATAGTCGATTGGTGTATAAAATATCCAATAAAAGTAATAAAATGTGAGATATTTGTATTAGCATAAAATAATTATTAACATTATGATTGTTCTTTCCATATTTTTAATTTAAATTGTGTTATCAATAATCCAATAAAATTAATTAAATGTGATTTTTTTGTATTAACATAAAATAATTATTAACAATATGATTGTTCTTTCCATATTTTTAATGTAAATTGTGTTATCAATAATCCAATAAAATGTGATTTATTTGTATTAGCATAAAATAATTATTGACATTATGATTGTTCTTTCCATATTTTTAATATAAATTGTGTTATCAATAATCCAATAAAATGAATAAAATGTGATTTATTTGTATTACTTAACATAAAATATTTATTAACATTATGATTGTTCTTTCCATATTTTTAATGTAAATTGTGTTATTATGTATAAAAATAAACATTTTTTCTCTCTCGTAGTTACTTGCGTTATAATTTAATTTCTTACATAACTTTTTTTATCCTTCCATAATTACTAATTTCCTGAATAATTTATATTACTTATTGTACATATTAACAATATTTATATAAATAACTAAAATAATTACATTTTTTTTTTGATTTTTTAAAAATTATCATACTTAGATACTTTTCTGTAATAAAAACTTCGTACAAAATAACTGTATGTCAATATGTCTCCTTACTCTTTGTCAATATTTTGTATTCACGCTGTCCTATTTCGAGCTAAATAATGCGCTATAATGGTTGTTCCGTACAAGAGCACGATAACTATGGTTGTGTTTACTAAAATCGTATAGAGTAAGAAAAACGCGACGTAAAAAACCGTTCTATACCAGAATATAAGTCTGCTGTGCGGAGTCAGTGATCTATTTTGTCCGCGCAAAAGCATGTTGAACCGAGTCAAAACATCAAGCGCATAATATTATTCCAAATAAAAACGATTTTTGGTCATTATCTTAGCTGTTAATCAATTAATTACCATTAAATTTTGATAGAAATATAGATCATAAAATGGTCTATCTGATTTACTGAAATAAGATTAGAAAAAACTCACTCATTTTATATGATGAATTTAATAGCGTAAATATTTTAGTTTTTTCGCTCTCCTGAACATTTGTGATTTTAGACTTACACCGGTTTTTCCTGGGGCCGTCGATTTGTTTAGTGTCTCTAATGATGTACATAGTAAGAAATAATATCCAATCTCATTAATTTTAATTAAATTTAATGGTTAGTGACAAAGTACTATTGGACGGATAATGCGATGTATTTTTTTTTTCTAGATGCCTTTATGGATACCTCGCATTTACTACGAGTATCAAGGTTTATTTAATGACTTTGGCACGCAAACTACTAACTCTACTTGATGCTAGTCAAATGAAAATTGTGCCGTCTGAGAGAATATGCCTTATTGAAAATTATTCTTCTACCCGCATCGGGTATTGCTAATTTGAATTCGGCCAGGGCCTATGAAACCGCCTTACAAAACCCCTGGAAAATTCTTTGTAGCGCAATGTGGTGATGATTCTGATGAATATTTTGTCGTATTCATTGGGAACTGAGGACTGCGATTTGTGGTAAGCCCGTGGTAAAAGAAATGTCGCATAGGACTGATATTCTGAGCATATACTTATCCTCTCTTATAATATGACTGTAGTTACTAGATCTGAAAGGTATGAATCATCATTACATGTCACCATTTATTATTTTGATTATTTTTATAACATCAATACAGAAATTAAAAAGTGCATCTCTTCCGGCCTCGTTTGCCATGGTCCCCGGAAGGTCTCGAATATCCGCATCTGTAATGCGATGTATTGGTGGTAGATTATTTGTGTCGCCTTTATGATTTTGTTTTGGTAAATACCTGTTTTATAAATTAGTTGAAAATGTACCTTTAAGGCGGATGAAACCGGTCCAAATGTATTAAATAAAAAAAAATGGAATAAGTACAAAAAATGTGTTTAATTTAATTAATCAATAACACGATACAGTTCCACCATGTATTGATACATTTTAATATGTATGTTTTGTTGTCAAAACAAAACAACGTAGCGGAAACGTTTATCAGCATTTTCTCAATCATAACTAGGTCAGTAGGGTCTATTATGATTAGTTTAATTACAACAATGTCTCTTGTATTGTATAAACTGAATTTATTTATAAATAGCAAAGACAATCCATAAATCCTCACTACTCACATCGAATCCCTTGAGTGCACCGAGTACTACTCATCTCGAGTCCAGTATCTTTACTATATTAACATCTCGGTACATCGACAGTAAATTCAATGATATAGTCAATCTCATCAGTACATCCATGCCCGCGATTATAACATTACTCTGTCATCTTTATCGTTGTATTTATTTATGCTTGTATCTGTGGCTGCCCATCATGAATCTCAAACATACCTAATTTATTTAAGTAATACCTACATAGCAGTAAGTTGAACTTAAAATGTAAACGATATCATTTATGTACCCTTCATCAAAATCATGTTTGAACACGTACGCCAGAAGTCACATTTGTCGTCATCTAAACAAAGTGACCTTTGGTTCAGACGCAAGTCTGTATGTTTTTTATTAAATCTCTTAATTCGCGAATGCTTGTTACAATATATAATACGGAACAAATCAAATTGCACATTTATAAGCGATTCTTGTGGAAGAAAATATGCAGGCATTGCGAGACAAATGACTGCTAAATAAGCACGTTCAAGAAAGTGCTGACCTCAACCCTATCTTGACGCCCTTCATCCTTTGTATACAAACAATATAAAACGGAGGTATTTTTACCTACCAAAATAAAGTCAATTTAAATCTCTTGCAACGTCCGTCGAGCCGTCATTTATCTCAGACATGATCTTCGTAATTATTAATTATTACAATTTAGAATCAGTAACATTAAATACTAATCGTCCTGTAAATTTGTAATCAATTTTAATAGAAGGGAGTAAATAAAGTCAGGGGATTTTATTTCACACGCCAATCTGTTACTCTTCCAGCTATATATCCATAAATAAACTCTCTCCTCACAACATCTAAGCAACTACAATTTTATGTTCATATACCTCATCTACCGCCAAAGATCTGCAATCTGAGATAAACAAACTTATCAATAATATCGACGCATTCATTTTATATAATAATTTATCTAGCTTGATTTTTCTCCAAAACTCATTAAAAGTCTTTAAAAGTGAATTCGGATCGTATTTAATTAAAATTGAACAATAACAAAAATTAACAAGTCAGAGAGATAAAACAACTTGGATATGTTTATTTTAGGAAAATGCTTTTACTTTTTACGGAAGAAAGATCTGCACGAATAAAATATTTATTTTCCAAAGGGGTTGTACGTTTTTAATGATATTATTATTTCTTAAAAACCCTTGATTACACATTATGAATAAATTTAAAACATGATAAATTTTATTAAAATAAAATTTTAGATACCTACAACTTCTGCATTGCCTTAAGACGGTACTTCAGTGAAACGGCAAATAATTTTCAACTATTATAGGCGCGACCACAGAACAGATAATAAATAGAATACTGATAGGCAATATTCAATACGCCGCATGGTGAAGCAGGCTTTTGAATATGTGAGTGTCCTACAAAAATGAAGCACGCATTATGCACGTGCAATAGTGTGTGTAATACACCAACATTAAATGAGCGTAAATGAATAAACCGAGAGCAGTTTTTAGTATTCGACGTAAAACGTATTATTAACACGTGTGTAAGTTTAACTCGGATTCTTCCTTACTCGAGTCGGTAACCTGCTATCACCTTACCCGTTGTGTATTTCAGTTCCCATTATTTCTGAGTTCTCTGGGTGCGACGAAATTTCAGACTGGCTGGCAATCGGAGAGCGAAAGTAGAGCTGTGAACACGTCAATTTGTTTTGTGATGGCGAGGGGGAATTAATTTTTAAATCGTGTGATAAAAGATGACTAAAAACGTTACCCATTTACTTGAAATAGAAAACATGTTAATGAATTTATTATTATTATTAGTAATAGAACAATAAAAAATAACATTAAATGGACGCGTGTTGACTTTTTATGACAAATTATGTTTTGTTCTGCACGCGTCATTTGCACAATCTTCGCGTCGCGTAGTCGCGATCGTTTTAGACCGTGCCCCAGCTAAAGTATAGCCTTAATATAATAATAAAGTATTGATTTTAATTTAATGATATTTTTAATACAATTAATACTATCGACCGAGGGTACCTACTTGATGATTGAATTTGAATTTAAATTCTAATGGATTTAAGTTTTGTACTAATTCCATTTCAGTTGTTTTTAAAACCCGGGTTTCGCCTTTCTAATGGTAAATACACACTGACAACAAATATTACAGTTTATTCTCTATATACTTAATAAATTATTAAAATAAAGTAGGTAAAAACTTTTCACCTACCCATCAAGTCAAGAATCACAATAAAAATATAAAACACAAATAAATTATTATGAATAGTGTTTGTGAAAAAAAACTCTACTTAATTACTAATAATACATTCAAGAGGCGTATAAATCGTCAAAACCCTATACTAACATTAGCAAATATGATCAAATTTCTTAAGAGAGATATATAATAAACTATTTATATCTGTACCTCAGAGGCAGACGGATGCAACTCCGTTTTTGGGGAAAATGAGTTTTTTTAAGAATCGTCATGCTAAAGGCTTTATCTATTAGTGGCAGAGAGATGAAAGTCTTAGTCCAAGATATGCATAGAATAAAGATGCAAGTGCCATACCTACCTTAGAGGCAGAAGGATGCAAATCCAATAATACACTAAGATAAAATTCTCTCAAACCGTCTGCAATATGTACTAGACGAGAACCAGCCAGGAGAACGAGCTGTAGAGGAGGATACAGCACTATGAACCATATTATCCAAGTCATCAGAGAAATCAGGGCGGTAACAGGAATACAATCTGCCGCTATCCATGGGTTTTATAGACTATGAGAAAGCGTTCGATTCCATAAAGAAATTTTAAATACTCGATGCACTCAGAAATCGAGGAATCCCCGGGCGCTATATAAATATTTTCAATAATATATACAGTAGCGCAACAACAACTCCATAAACCATCGCGCATTTCCTATCAGCAAAGGAGTCCGACAAGGTGATACAATCTCACCTAAACTATTTACAGCTATATTTGAAGACTTATTTAGACAACTTGACTGGAATGACACGGGTCCCTATAAATGGAGAATACGTGAGTCATCTACGCTTTGCCGATAACAATAAATAGTAGTTTGCAAGACTCAGAAGGCCTCCAAAGCAGAATGCAGTAACTCGCTGGAGTAAGCAACGAAGTAGGCTTGAAAATAAATGTATCAAAGAATAAAGTCATGTTAAATTGCTTTGCGGGCCAAAAAAAGATCCTCATCAATGGCATTCAGCTCGAACAGGTGAAAAACTACATCTATCTGGCACAATAAGTGTCTATAGATGGATGTATATTTGATGAAATTGTTCGCAGAGTAAAGCTGGGCTGGAGTGCTTTTGGCCGCCTGAATAATTTCTTCGAAAATGCCTAAAGTGCAAAGTGTTCAACCAATGTGTACTTCCCGTAACCACATGCGTGTGAAACATTGAGCCTAAGTAAAAGAGAGATCAATAAACTTAGAGTAGCACAGCGTGGTATGGAAATGTGCATGCTGGGCATAACGCAAAAGGACAAAAAAAGGAATGAGTGGATAAGGGAACAGACAAAGATTAATGATGTGATAGAGTTTGCTAAAAACCTCAAATGGAAATGGGCTGGAACATGGCTCGAAGAAAGGACAATCGTTGGAAAAATTTAGTCATCCAGTGGTATATCCAAGAGGTAAAAAACATCCGCAAGGTAGACCTAGAGGCCGCTGGATCGATGAAATGATAAAATTAGATTAGTTATGATTAAAGATTAGCGAGGCCTTCATCCAGCAGTGAATAGATTCAGGCTGGTGATGATGATGATGACATAATAACATTTAAAAAAAATGTGTTTTGCTTTGTTATATTTATACCTATAATTTTTTTTAACTTGTAAATTGTTTTATTTTGGCTAGGTAAATAAGATGCAAATCCACATTAACAAAATATCTTTAGAGGCAGAAGGATGCAAATCCACACTACGCTTTTTATTTATTTTTTTTAGATATAAAATTGTAGTATATTTATTCCTTTCTTACATATTCCAGAAGTACTTTAATTGAATTAGAATAAAAAAAATAATGATCATTCTATGTATATTTTCTTAGAAGTTATGAGTATTCGTTTAAAATAAAAATTGTTTTTTGGCTCTCCTGAACAATTGGGTATTTGGATCATCCGTCTGCCTCTGAGGTACAGATATTATTCAACAAATCTTTCACAATATTTGAGAATAACATGCGAATTACCGAATTTTATAAACCGCTTAAGTTACGTGACTATTAGTTAATTTCATCAGAATTAAACAGTGCCCAGGTAGCTGAATTTGTAAAGCGCATTGGCCGTTTCCGATCGGTGTAGATTTGAGTCCTGTTTGGCGTCATATTTGTTTTTTAAATATTTTTCTGACGTGTTTGATGAAAATTATGTAAACTCTCTATAAAATACATAACATATTTCTACAGTTACCATCATAATGAAGTATGCATTTACGAATACTATTATAAATCAGTATATTGAATACACATAATTTGAAAATATCTCATACAACACATACCTACTAGAAAAAATGATTTTGTAAAAAAAAATACGACATCCGATGGGACTTGAACCTGTTATCTGCTGGAGTCGTGCTAGTATGCTTTTCCAATTAAGCTACGTGCATCTTATTGAACTACGACGATTTTAACTAGTAGTTGTTATATGAAATGCTTTACGAGTTGCGTTATAATGTTGGCTATCGGTTTTAGTATATTAAATTAAGGTAGATATCAACTAATTCTTTAACAACTAATAGTTAAAATTGTCGTAGTTCAATAGGATGCCCGTAGCTTAATTTTGGAAAAGCAAACTGGCGCAAATCTAGCAGATACAGGTTCAAGTGTCGTCGGGGATCGTATTTTGTTCTACAAAATGATTTTTTATAGTGTGTATATGCATGAGATGTTTTCAAATGATTTATATTCAGTATACAGAATATTACATTCTCAAATTAATCTTGTGATTCGTTACATAAAAGAATAATAGTTGATTAAACCCATATATTGTTATTTTAAAATGATGTCAAAATTATTAGAAGGCTTTTGCAATATCATATGAAGAAATGCTTATCTTGTTCCACCCTGTGACAAAAGAAAGTGAATCGATGGGCCTAAAGATAAACAGATCTAAGACGCAACAATACTATAATATAGCACCCCAGTCTGCTGCAGAAAGAAATAGAGGTGATTGAAGATTGTGTTTATCGATCGAGCATCTCTGTACACAATATGTACAATGTATGAAGATGTGCGAGATTGACATCAAAGAGGGGATAGCAATTCTAAAAAGTGCTTTGTTGAAACTGCATCCAATTTGGAAGAGCAAACATATTACAAAAACCACTAAAACATATTTAGTAAGATCGTTTGTCTTCCCAATTTGCAAATAGGTAAAACTCTGAGATACAGTAAAGGCAAAAGAAAGAGAGATAGGTAATATACGCATTTCAAATGTGGTACCTACTGAAGGCGGGCGCTTAGAGTCTTGTGGATGGCAAAACGGACGAACGTTGAATCGAGATTTGACACATTCTCTCATTAGTTGGTTACATATAAAGTGTACGGACTACATTTGACCGTATCACAGCTCACCGTGAGCTGTCGTATAGCATCGAGATCAAACAATAACGCGTTGCTTGTGGTGCATTGCAGACAGTTCCGATTCCAAAATTTATATTTTTTTTTCGACCATGTCCGATCCTAATAGGATCATATGGGCCTCCACAGGGTAGAGGTTTGTATTAACAGATTTTGCTTTTTACGAGAAATGGATGTCAGCCACTTGCTCAACCTATTAGGTCCATACCCTGACTCACACACAAATTGAAAAACAATATGTGTACTTGCCAGACCCAGGATTTGAACCTGAGACCCACGGCGTGATAGTTCAACGCTTATGCTGCGCGGCCACCGTGGGTGTTGCAAGGTAACAAAAACATTAATGTAATATTTGATGCGTTACGACTTCATTCTTACGAGCACTTTATATACGAGATTTATTATACGAGAATTTTATATAAATATAAATACATTCATAATACTTAACTTATAACAACGTTTTTCTTAGGTCGTATTCTTATTTGTCCGGTGGTTGTTTGTACGGTACAAATCTTGCAATCGATTTTCAACTAACTTCTCGACTAGCTAGTCATTTGAAACTTTTAGAATATATCAGAACACGATGCCAATGCATTTTTTAATACTTTTAGCCATCTTTTAGTAGAATTGAATTCATTTTTAGTTAATTCTGTTTTGTATGAAAAGTTACTTCGATACCATTATTGGTTGCTACGGGGTCCTAACAACTAAATTATTATAAATAATATATACGTGCGTTACTATGGAAATATATAAGGAATGACATTTCATGTTTCAGTATTTATATCAAGTACAATTTTTTTGATCGTTTAAGCCAGTCAAATCAAGTTTATATGATTCAACAGAAAATTTAAAAACGTTATATATAAAAAGTTCTTTTTATCTTGTAATTATTTTCCTATTTCTTCTGTTTTCTTTTGTATTAATGTAGTTTTAATTGGGTATTTTTCAGTGTTTTATTTAGACAAGAATTTTATACCAATATTATAATATGGCCATCGGTTTACAATTCAATATCTCAAGGTCAACAGCATTCGTACACATTTCCGGACACGTAAATTATTTGACTGTGGATTTCCCAACTGTTTTATTTTCATAAAACATGTATGCAGAAAAATTGAAAACTTGAAAAAACTTATGGTGATTAGTTAAGTTGAATGTCGGAAAAGACGAAGACAGAGCGCCTTCCAGATGGACAGACAAATCAAGTTTACTGATACAGGCCCTGCGTGCTGCTAAAAAGGAAGATAGGTGGAGCTAAGCAGTGAAGAAGACGGTCAAATTGTTATATTGCCCGGATTAGAGAATCCAATCCTGAGCCAAAATTCTGATCCCGGGATTTCGGCATTACAATTTGACAATCCCGGGATTGGCACTTTTTCCATTGTTAATATATTTTTTTTATATTTTCAAATAACATTGATAAAATCGGTCAAAAATAAATCTAGTATAATTAATACTATTTAAGACATTTATTGTTAATATTGTATACGTTCAATCTTGGAAATAGATAAGTTTAATGGAGTAATTAATAATATTGTAATATAAATAATACGTGAATTTAATATGAGATTGCTGTTTCTGATAGTAACGACTTAATGTATGGGTTAGCAAGGTTTAAAATAGTAAAGTAATAGTAATAGTAAAATCATGGTGTTCTAATGGCCTTTCCGCTTCATAAATCTAATTAGTCAGCCAAATATTAAACTGCCGTAAAACGTATGAGATCATGGCGGAATTACTTTGTTAATAGTGTGAAGCATTGTTTTCTTCCAATCTTTCTCATTTTTATTAATTTATATGAAAAAATAAAATGAATTGGCAACTTACACATGGGTATAAATCAAATTTCATTCACTCAGTTTATTTATAATGTAGTTATTTGTTATTAAAAGTATTTTTTTCTGTTATATTTTCGTTTTTATTTTATTTTCCATAAAAATTGATAAAAAAATCAATCCCGAAAGTTTCGGGATTATGTTTATCAATTCCGGAATTCATAGGTATCGAAAATAACTCGAGATCCCGGGATTGGAATCCCTAGTCCGGATCATAAGGTCCTGATGATGATGTATAATTAACTATGTTACAATAGCTCATTCTGATTACTTATGACAGCAATGTATGTGACCAACTAGCCAATTACAGATAGGTATTGTAAACTAATGACATTGGGTCACATTATTACACCATACGATCATATCATACAGGGTTTGATGTATTTAAACAATGCATTTAGCACGTAGAGACACTTTTATTCTTCAAGACAAATAACTTACATTTGGGTATAATAAATATTGCATACGGTTACAAAAATTATGTCGATATTGAACGGTCAACGGTGACATCGCCGCAGACTACAGATATTGTTTAATTGTACTTAATATTATGTTGTTTGAACATGAGTTTACGTTATGGGTTGATAATAAATAATTACAAGATAAAAAGAACTTTTTATATACTTACCACGTTTTTAAATTTTCTGTTGAATCATATAAACTTGACCATTCTATGTAATAATATTTTTTTTTTGTACTTGTCATTTTGTCATTTCATATTTATTTCCATAGTAACGCACGTAAATATATTAATAATTTTGTTGCTAGGACCCCCTTAGAAATCAATAATATTGTTTTACTTATTACGATTTTTTTTCGAAATAACTTTCCATACAAAACAGAATTAACTGAAAATGAATACAATTCTGCTTAAAAATGGCTAAAAGTATTAAAAGAATGAATTGTCATCGTGTTCTGATATATTCTAAAAGTTTCAAATGTCTAGCTAGTCAGAAAGTTAGTTAAAAATCGATTGCAAGATTTATATTGGACAAACAAGAAAAAATTTGTACTGGACAAACAAGAATACGAGCTAATAAAAACGTGGTAAAATGGCATACTCACTTGCCCAGTCTTTATCAACTGACGTTTTTCAAAAGTCATTCCAGCAGGTAATTTGTACTAGCAATCTAGTAACCGGGCGGACTCTATTGGTATATTTTTAAATTATGTCCCGAAAGGGCGGGAATTTTGAATAAATAAAATTATATTTCATCTATTTAAGTTAACCAATTATTCAGTTAGGCGGTGATATCATAATGGCAACAGTACCTGAATCCATATTTCTCTACTAGCTAAATAAATTGTATAAGTGTCCTTCTTTTCGTTTTAGTTTTTTTCCCGTTCAATTCAAAACTACTAGACCTATACTAATTACTTAATAAATGAATATTGTTCGTTGTTAATTACCTTCGTGTAGATGCTAAAATTTATATTTCTCTACTAGATACGAATACTTAATAGGTAAAAAAATTATACAGACAATACAATTATCTGTCTTGTCTGTCCATGTTTCACTTTCCAACAATTCTGTTATAACTCAAAAATAAAACTTTTGCATTTTATAGATAAAATTTTTAGTACTAACTTAGTATCGAGATACTATGTAGGTACTATATAACATTATGAGGCCTATAAAATCAAATGCAGTAAACTCCAGTATATTTCGAAATTTAACCAACAATGTATATTGTCGGTGGTATATTTAGGTCTCATGAATCAAATGATTTGGTATTTAAAATAGCCGTAAACGGTAGAAATTACGTATTTTAAAATCATGTCAATAACACGTGCAGCATATTCCGCACTAGTAAGAAACAGATGTAGTAAACTCCCACTTGACCAATCAGAAACCATTTCGATAGCATAGCCGCCAGTACTAAAATGATCATTGTCAAGGTTTTACAACTTTTAAATACTTTAATGTGCATCCATGTGTTCCGTCGTGAATAAAAAGAATGCTAGGAAAAGGGAGAGAAAACCAGATATGGAATCCAAATCCAGATATGGAATATCATAGAAATTCAGATATGGATAATGGATATATAATACCAATATGGAGTTTGCTGCATTTGATTTTATAGGCCTCTTATAAGTTTCTGAAGTTAGAAAGTTAAAATTCTCGAAAATAGTGCAATAAGTAGTCAAATAACAACACTGGAATAGTGTGCGCATATGTTTACCTAACCGTCGTTGAATAACAATCTGAAACGAGTAGATAGTAGTCAAACAGTGGCGATGTAGTGATGTAGTAGGTCAGTCCATTATAGGTCTTGACAGAAGGCAGACGCACACTACACTGGCATACAGAGTTGTCCATTATTGCAACTAGGGATTCCAATCTCGGGATTCCGAGCTATTTTCGATACCTATGAATCTCGAGATTGATAAACATAATCCCGAAACTTTCGGAATTGATTTTTTTATCAATTTTTATGGAAAATAAAATAAAAACGAAAATATAACAGAAAAAATACTTTTAATAACAAATAACTATATTAGAAATAAACTGAGTTTGAATGAAGTTTGATTTATACCCATGTGTAAGTTGCCGATTCATTTTATTTATTCACATAAATAAATAAAAATGAGAAAGATTGGAAAAAATAATGCTTCGCACTATTAACAAAGTAATTCCACCATGATCTCATACGTTTTACGGCAGTTTCATATTTGGCTGACTAATTAGATTTTTGAAGCGGAAAGGCCATAAGTACACCATGATTTGCTTTACTATTAGAAACAGCAATCTCATATTAAATTCACATTATTATTTATAAAACAATATTATTTACTCCTTTAAACTTATGTATTTCCAAGATTGAACGTATATAATATTAACAATAAATGTCTTAAATAGTATAAATTATACTAGATTTATTTTTGACCGATTTTATCGATGTTATTTGTAAATATAAAATTTTTATATTAACAATGGAAAAAAATGCCAATCCCGGGATTGTCAAATTGTAATCCCAAAATCCCGGGATCAGAATTTTGGCTCGGGATTGGATTCCCTAATTGCAACGTATAGGTTCATCAATTAAAATCTTTATTTTATAATCACTCTAATAAACAAATAGTGTCGTAGGTAGCCCTACAACCAGACTCCACAATGGTGACCCTAACGTCATTAAATTTGTACGTGAAGCCTTATGATGAAGTAATGTGCGGGCAGAGAGGCGCGTGCCTAGAGTCAATTGTTGTCTATCTCAGTGACTTGAAACAATTGAAATCGAATCAGTCTCATACTTTTTCTTCAAATTTTGTATCTGTATCCATATTTAAATAAGGCGTGCATTTTTGAAGCAAGTATTAATAGACAATTTTGAAAAGTTTTTAAATAACAACTGTCAGAATTTTAAATGAATGGTAAGTATTTATTTCAAAGTATCGGTATAAGCCCGCCAGTTTTAATGTTGAATGTAAAAATATTGGTACAGCAAGAAATAATATTCAAAAATCAGTAGTAAAAATTAATAATCATTATTTAAATGACATGGGCCAATAGATAAAATCAATATCCATTATTATTTTGATAGTATGAAAAGTAAAAACATTCAATGGGGCGCACGGCATTTTAGGGTTACCATTATCGCATATAAAGTATATTAGTCTATGCATTCATGAATATCGGTAAGAACAAACTGTTTATGATTATATTATTATTAAAAGAATATCAAATAAGAAGTCGCAGAGGTGCAGAAAAAAGAGCTAGATGGACATTTCACAAAATAAATGCGAATAACCTCAAAGATTAAATTAATAATTGATCAAAAATATAGGTTCTCTAGGTAGGTACTACAAATATTACAGAAATCATTTTTTTAAACTAAGTACCTATTATTGTCTAATTTAATAAAAAAAAATGAATCTTAGTTTGGGTACAACAATAATTAATAGTATGATATTAAATGTATCTCAATTAAAATTGTATGCTAAATTAATTAGTTAGGGTTCGTGGATTTTTTATATTTTACATGTTTTTTACTCATCACTACAAAAAAGGTTTTTTTCAACGTCTTTTAAAATTACTAATTTAAGTATGTACCTATCTTAATTATTTATATAATATGTATATTATTATTTTTACTATTAGTGTAAATGCCGAATCAGATAATAATTTAATATTGTTAATTTATTACAGTATGTAATGTAAACAAGACCGTGAAACGTATTGCCATTGGCAAGCCAAAAGTCCGAGGACAATTAATAAGTCGTCCAATTTGTCTATGCTCTGATACTTATCAACGAACGAATAAAAAAATCGAGCTGTCAAAAGTTGCGATTTGCGGAATGTTTTCCGATAATCCTAAAATGTTGTGTTATTTATATGTAGACTTGCATAAAATAATATAACAGTAAAAACAACACAAATTTTATGTTTTCTTTTATGAATTTTATAAACGTTTTTAGTAATAGGTTGTACGTAATTGAAGGAAAAGATTTTTATGTTATCGTTTGACTGGGTGTGTATTCTAGATTATCATTTTCAATCATTCACATTGATCGACATCGGTCGTCTTTAGTAATAGGTTGTATGTAATTTATATATCATTGAAGGAAACGTTTTATTCTGTAAAATGTTTGTTACCATTGATTATTATTGTGAATTTTTGAACACAAGAAATACATTTATTGTAAACAACTGAAGTCTGTCTTATTATTTAACTCTGATATTGAAAATAATATGTAATAAGCACTATACAAGTCTGAAGTATGTCTTGTTATTATTGCAAAGTTGAAAATATATAAAATAGACACTACAATTTATTTAAGTCCGCAATGAAGTAGAGATTAAGGGTTTGAATCTCATAAGGTAAGGTTACATATATCTTTGAAGTGCGCTTAGATCAAGAGTGTATGCCTAACATGGTTCGGAAGGTGCAGTTAAGTTAAGTTACAGCTGATAGTTAAAATGAAATAGTATCTAAAAGGCACTAGAAGCTTGCTCAGGAGACTCGCATTGCATCATTGAGCCATTTTATAGATACACAAATGCTGCTACACTAAATGGGCGTAAGGGATGAAATAATAGAGAAATACCATTCTAATAGTACAATCTGTTCTGGAGAGCCAGATAGAAAGAACAATACTAT
Organism: Rhyacophila brunnea; assembly: GCF_057557595.1. Taxonomy (NCBI): domain Eukaryota; kingdom Metazoa; phylum Arthropoda; class Insecta; order Trichoptera; family Rhyacophilidae; genus Rhyacophila; species Rhyacophila brunnea. The sequence goes on along the minus strand of NW_028232806.1, from coordinate 32,672,943 downwards.
CCTACTAAATTTAACATAATAAGGAAGCTACTAAATAAGTTATTTCTGTAAAAGAAAAAATCTCTCCAAAATAGATTTTATACTGACAAATTGATATTTATACTTACCATTAATTATTTAAATAATTCCCTATCATAATTTAAATACTTCCATTGTTATATTATAATACTTACCAATGATCATTTTTTACTTGCTGTTCATATTAAATAGTTCCCACCTTTTTAATAAAATACTTGCTCGATTTTTTATTAAAATACTTGCTGTTAATGCATATATATACACACCCAATAATTTGAAGCCTTTAAATAATAATATAGTATCCGTAGTAACACTCAATTACAACGACTTTCAATGATTAAATGGTTCAATATGAGTTTATAATTCAGAAACAACTGTCAACATTGATAATAATTAACAAAAAATATGTTTGAAAATCAGAGAAAATTTAATAATAGACTCCATGTATTCTTAAGTTAATAATAGCCTAAATATTATAATAATATTAACTAAAGCAATAATTATTATGAACCTTTTCAACTTTAGGGTTTTAATGCTAAAAAATCGCACAGTTGATTTTTTTGCATGGCGTACCATTGTAATTTTTAATAGTTAGCATCGATAATTTATTATAAATATTATTTCAATATGGATCAAATCAAGTGGTACCTACCTGAAGGATGGTAAATGAACTCTGGTTTCCTAAGTAGTTATGCTGGATTTATGAAATATTAAGATTTGTAAATGTATTTGTATCACTCAGATTCCGATAAATTTCCTGTATATGACGTCTTGATTCTAGATCATTATCAGATTAAATTATAAATATATACTAGATCAAATTATTAGCGTCTTTAAGATTTGAAATTCTTCCAAATATATTCCAAAGAGTTTCTCTATGCACAGATTCAAAGATAATTTATTTTTTAATTTACGAAGAGAGAGATTATAAACAATAAACCCTCTAAACAAACCGCCATGCACCACACTTGGTTTTAATCAAGCTTATCACGAGGCCCTACGTTTGTATCCATCAGTTTTTACGCCTCAGTAGCAGATATCCAAGACTAAGATAGTCACGCTCTCAAGTGAGTTTTGACTGAGTTTACTGATTGACATGATTTATTAAAAAGTGCCATGATAGAGAAAAGTACACAGACTTACATTAAATAATATGTGAATTTAATGCTATTTAATATTATAACATTACGGATATATTTTTGAAAAATACTATAAATTTTGCTTTTGTGGCGAACAGACCAGACTGCCCAATGGGACACAAAGAGACATCTTGGTGGTATCCTCAATTCATTTCCAGTAAAGCTGTTCGGTTACTACCTTTATTATTTATAATTATATATGGTCAAGCCACTTGATTTTGACTTTTCCTTTTCCTATCCTTTTGTAAAAGTTTTTTAAACCATGGATAACTATTCTTGACACTATGTTTCAGTTATCCATCACTGCTCTATAAGATTCAATTTTTCCTTTTAGAAAATATTAAATAAATAATTATTATACCTGTAAATGTAAGAAAGCCTTGAGTTGATTAATATAGGTGTAAGATAATCTAGAGATGTTGGTTTTACGGTAAGTTTGTTCAAGACAGAATTAATTAATATTTTAATCTTACAACGTAATTTAACTATTTTGAATTCTTAATTAATAATCTCACCTCTTAGAATTACTTACTGTAATTAATAACATGCTTGACTGTCAATCAGAATATAAAATAATGTATATAATAACATACCTTTATTATTGAGATACTGTAATTTTACTATGAAATTCATAATATATTATTTAGAATATTATTATACTCCAATATTAAAATTAATAATATCAAACTCTTCTCATTTTACCAGATTACCAGTGTTGGCAATAAATGCTTCGTATTTCTTGGACAGATCATAGGACAAACCATTCAATAATCTAGAGACTGCAGATAAAAGAACCGGTTCGACAGTTAATATGTCTAAGACGCATTCGACAGATTTTTGGACATATTGTTCAGCGCGGACCAGGCAACCTGGAGAAACTGGTGGTTATTAATGGAGGAACGAAGTCTAACCTAACCTAACGGGTAAGGAGAAGCAGGTAACCACCAAACTTGAGTAAAGCCTCAATAATTACATTGAGCTTCTTTACGAGTTGTTTATTGGCGAATTTAAAAGCGGGCAATTCAGCTACTGCGATTGTGATGATGACACACAAAACTTTCCATTCGCTGAGAAGCCACAAGCCAGCGACTATTTTGACGGAACGTAGTTCGCTTTTTTTACCGGGAGGTTGGTACTGCGCTCTACTGCGCAGATGCAGTAGGCCCATATACCGGCGTGTAGCGTGTAAAGTTGACCGGCTTTCAACCTTTCTCGGTAGAGTGTTTACAACCTGCTTATTACCTAATTCAATGATTACACTGGGCGACTTTGCAGGCAGATTGTAAATTCGCCAATAAACAGCTCGTAAAGAAGCTCAATATAATTGAGGCTTAAAAAAGAATATGGGATAATTTTAAACACGTGTCAAGAATACGTCATACGTCGTATACTGAAAACTGCGATCGGTTTATGCATTGACGCTCATTTAATAAAAATTTTATTACACACATTATTGCACGTCAATAATGCGTGGTTCATTTTTGTTGGACATTCGCACATTCAAACCCTGCGGCCAACTTTACTGTATTGGTATATAGCAGGGATGGCGAATTTCCCAAATATTAATTTTTTCAATTGTCTGACGTGCCGAGCAGTTTTTCACAAGAAAACAATAGTTTTTTAAAATTGAATTAAAAAAATAATGATGTTCTAGATACCACTCACATTTATAAAGCTTTATCACTTTTTTCAATTACAATTATAAATTGTTTTGAAAAAATACCTACTTAACTTAAACTGATATTATGTCGTCAGTAAGTTCTAGAAGTTTCATTAAATTAGTGTGTCGTTATCATTAGTGTGTACCTATTCATTAGTAGTAATATCGTATTATCTTCTTATTTCTCGTAAATATACCTGACAAGTGTGTTCTTTTTATCAAATCTCCACAGCCTACTTTTTTTCAAAAGTCACCCTTGGCCACTGGTACTTACTATATTAGACGTTTTAGTGAATGGAGAGCAAAACGAATACTTTTACATGTTTGTTTGCATGACATGCAAGCGACGTCATCAAAAGCTTATATCTAAGTTTATACGTAGCTTTTTCAAATAAGTACCTACATAAAGACTTATATAAGATACTGAAGGAATGCATTAATATGGCTGTGTTAGTACTCCTCAGGTATTGCAAACTCCACTTTGAACCTAACAATACCGTTCATCTAAAATAATTATTTGTTCAGGCAGGTCTGAGCAAATTTGTCACAGACAACGGTAAAGCACATTGACCCAAGTTTAAAACGATTCTACTGACGTCACAACACGTTACTTAGTTACATCGTCGAAACTTGAGTGCTTTTCTACGAGTTTGTAAATAAAGATTCAAATGCTATTTATCACACTGTCTGCATAGATAATTGAATGTTTCTTTTGCATTATTTGATCGCCATTTTTTGAAAACCAGACAACACCTTGTGCCGTGCATCATAGTAATATGAATAAATTATTGCCATATCGTAAAATATTAGTGACCGGCCTAAGGTATAAAAAGTTCTAATGGTTGAGAGATTACAGTTCAAGGAAAGAATTCATCATAGAGAAATTCTAGAAAATTTTGTGGAAAAGTTAATCATATTGAGGTTTTTTTTATGAAGAGCTAAAACAAAAGCTCTTGATCTGATCGAGGCGGAAAATTTGATAGGATTTGAAATATTTTTGGAGGGTGTAACTACTAAACTAAGATAATAATAAAAAATTGTGGTTTCATTGTAAGGTGACGAGAACCACTTAGGGGTGACAGGGTGTAGAGATGAAAAGAGACTGGTTGGAGTTTGCTCAGATGAATGTAGAAGCGAGAGTTTATTGCTGCCTAACGGTATATAGTTGCTACAAGAGTAAATGATACAGGAGTTATGTTAGCGGTCGGAGACTTGCTGGAAGGGATGCTTGAGTCCCAGACACGGTGAGAGAATGCTTTAGGGCGAGACGTGTTGAGAGAGAGCGCTGGTCCAATGCTCGTTGGCTGACTGACCCTGAATCTGATCTGAGGTACTGGACGGACTGAGACTAAGATAACCCATCAACTCGATATTTATATATACCATGAATATTCAGTAAATTGCGAAAGTCATTGTTGAGGTGGTTTACAATTAGAAAATCTGCTGATCGCCGCGTCGTTGCAACTTCGAGACATTTCGATGAAAAAGCTTGGGGTATGTCATACCTGTAAAATATGCTGTTTGCAAATGCGGCGATTTTGCGATTTTTGAATGACTCACTGATTCTTACGTTGTCGTAATAACGCTGACTGGCATGAGGTTCTTGCCCGCCACAAAACTAATGTGCATATTTTTAGGTTATTAACCCTTAAAATGCTATGCAACGATATATCTTTGTTTTTGATAATGGCCAGAAATGCTAACAACGATCGTCGTTTTGCTTTTGATGCCTGAAATGTTAATTTAATTTGGGAACATACTACTGGACCACTGGTACGAAACATTGTTTTATCTATTTAGTTTTATTGTTGTGTAATATAACCCGATTCATATATGTTTTGTGACTGGGTAGGTTAACTTATAACTATTGTATATTTTTTTCATAGCATCACCCTTTTTTATAATTTAAACAATTCCAAATACAAATTTCAGTTTACAATATAACAATTTGTTTACAGTCAAATTCTTTGTGGAAGGACAATGTTTTATTTTATTTTATGGATTTGAACCAATGGGAAAGTCTTTTACTCAACTCAATGTTTAAATTAAAGTGCACTTGTGCTATATAAAAACAAATTCATTTATAAAAAAATAATGAAATAAAATCATTTGCAATACATATTTTAAATGTTCAAATAAACAAACACCATAAAGACCTTTTTCACAAATCACGCATATTGTACGAGATCTTTTAACGAGGCCACCATGCAATTTTTTTCTTTTCAGCCGGATAGTTTCCTAATTCCACTACTTTGTACCTATTATCCCTCGTGTGGGGTAACCGATTGTTTCCAATAACTGGTAAAAATCAAAACTCTGTGCGCGGATCGTGCATTTTGCTCGCTCTCGCGATCGCCCGTATGATGGAGTGAGAAAGAGATATGTCAATTACTTTCAACATGAGATATAGCTCGGGATATCTAATCGCCTCATTATCTATTCAAAACGATAAATGAATTACGAAACGTGTTTTCATAATATTTCGATTTCGCAGAATCAATTAGAGTGGTAAGGTGTCTAAAAATAATACAATACTTTAATTTATCGACAATTATTGGTAGCAATCCTCGACCGGATTTCTCACAACATTGTAGCAGCCAAAGGGTTAATCAAATTAGTCCACATTTAAAATTTTCCAACTTTTTCAATTAATTGGTTGTAGTTGGATTTTTATAAAATAATATATTATATTGTAGTATAAATAATAATATCTTCTATTGACGATTCATTATTTTATCTCATTAATAATTCATTTATCAAAATAAATGTCCATAGTAGATGTTATCATAATTCCATATTTTTTACTGTAGCTATTTTGTCAAATTCATTAAAAAATATTTATCTTGTTACGAGTAAATAAATTAAAGGATTGAAAGTGTATAGGGTTTTAAGTTTTTTACTTCAATACAATCTGTATGCCAAGCCTAATGATATTTTGAAGCGTCTAAGTTCCTAACTATATCATTTTTGTCACACAAATACATTGGAATATGGGGGGGGGTCTGTGTGACCCTAGATAGGACGTTGCAATATTGTCCATGTTTAAATATTTTATTCTTCATTTGTTTATTTATTTTTATCTTTATAATTATGTAAACTTATCATAAAATTATACTGATGTTCTTCTGTAACTTTTTAAAATTAAAAATGTAAGTGTTCATATACGTATGGTTTTATTCTTTTCTTTTGTTATATCTCAGTTTCACCTTTTTGGTACTTTAGACCTTTAGACTTTCAACCCTTCAATTTTGTATCCATTATTTTTTAATTTTTATGCGGGGTTGTCCTATAAATGGATGAATCAGGCCATAGCGTGGTGTGGTTTCAATATTCGTAGTTCAATAAAGTTTAGGATTACCCATAAATAACAAACAAGAAGAATGAGTTATATTACAGATAATAATACAAGAAAACTTTAATTATTATAATACTCGTATCATTATTTTGTTAATATAATACTATGATAAAACTTGTAATAAAAGCTTGTAATAACGATCAACTTAAATCTAATTATTATTATATTATTACTTTATTCATTATTCCTGATATAGATCCACTGCTAGATAAAGATCTCAACAAATCTTCTCTCTGTGAGAGGTTTTCACTTATTTATAGTCCATTCAAAAACATAAAGAACGCTAGAAGAGAATAAGGCAGTGTCGAAAGCCTTTTATTAAAGAAGCAAAAGTTAAGGTTATCTTAGGAAAATAAGATAGGTATAACATAGATTCTCCTGTCTCATTAACCTGCTCGATATTAAGTTTTTGTTTTCAAAGCCTTGTTTCTCCCTTTACGAAATATATTGTATTTACTTACTTGCTGAGTAAACTGGATCTCTGATAACTTTATTTATCGTCGCTTATTACTACTTTACAAAGCCTTATAAATTTTATAAGGCTTTGTAAAGTTTTGCTAGCTTTGTTGTACAAGGAAATGCTCTTGTTCGCATAGCGGTTTTAAATCAAACTCACACATTAAATAAACATTTACTAGAAAATTAAAAATAAATATGTTGTTTATAAATCAAATTTGTAAAATTATTCTTTTTAAACAGTTTACTTTAAATTTTATTACATTATTCTTTCTGTGGCGTCTATATACACTGGGTGATACGGGTTGTTAAGTACTTGTACATAGTATAGAGACACAGTTTTTTACATTCACTAATTGAGATGATACCATACGCGACAAAGTCATGGTGCCAGCCCTGGAAGTGCTCAAGGATCTCATACCTTACCTATCTTACTTGACATTATTGAAAAGCACCGCACGTGCGCCTCAGTTTTGCATGCGAATCCTTATGATTTACATGTGCTGTCGTCTGTTATATGCTAATAACCAAACTTCTGTTATATGATCAAAAACCAAGTTAGAAGGATGACTAGGGGGCTCCAGGACCACTTGACTTATTGTATTGAGGGGTGTATTTTCAAAGTAAACTTATTTCACTACTTGGCGAACCTAATAGAATTCAATCCAGTAGAAAAATCAACTTCAAAATCGGTGTTAGTAACAAAAGTAACTTATTTCAATACAAAAAGCAAATGTAGGTAATGTAATATCAGTTTTTTAGCTGTTGCCAAAAATTTGTTAAAGTAGAATAAGTTCATTATGAAAATAGACGCCTCAATATACTATCGTTTTAGGTAGCTGAATAATTGTAAAATAAACACATTATTCGTACAAAATCGAGGCTCGGTGCCCTCGATGCACCCAGTTACAGAGGTGATGAGTGGAATCCATGACTACTTTTGAGGCTGGCATCATAACTTTACTTTTCGTCTCGGGAGATGTATCAAAGAAATAAGTGCGTCTCTCGTATTATGTATACTAAACTACCCGTTTCATCTATACCTATCAATATGAAGTAGATTCTTTACTTATTTTAATTTTACTTCTACTTAGTAGACGATCTTTAAATGTGTTGCAGTCAATGACATTAATAATGAACAACGCACTCAATACAGTAGCTAGCAAGTAAATTCGCGCATAGCGACATTTGTACATGTATAGGTAGACGTCACGCAATTTCCATTATGTGATATCACGCATCGGGAATTTATAGCAATATGACCTTTATTGTAATGGCGTTAGAACAGTGTTTCTAGTGTCAATATTCATTTGAGCGAACCCGTTCGAACCGAACCATTCGGCAGACCCGACAAAAAGCATCGGGAATTTAAAGCAATATCACCTTTATTGTAATGGCGTTAGAACAGATTATGCCATTAGGCAGACCCAGCAAAAAAGTGAATGTCATTTTTTTTTCAGATGCTTCGTCCATATTAATGTCATTGGTTGCAGTGTATAAAACCTTTCAAAATTGTCGCAGAACACCTATTCAGGTTCGACGAAACACTGGTGTTCCGCGGAACATAGTTTGGGAAACCCTGACGTAGATTATTGAGCCAATACATACTTTTTCTACTAATGTCTATTATGAAATAAAGCTATCCTTGAATTTTATGTTGTCCACGTTGATACCCCTTAGAATGCTCAACTAAAATCGAATTTGTATATTTTTTCAGTCTGTATAATTAATGTTTATTTAATTTACATATTTTACTCTAATGAAGTAGTTGCATTCTTCAAAAAATATCGGCGCTACATCCCGAGGTGGGATTTGGCCTCCTCCACAACCGCTCTCCACTCACTCCGGTCTCTCGCCACACTTCTCCATTTACCGGGTCTTCCTATATGAAGCCAGTCCACTTCTACGGCGTCAGCCCATCTCCTTTTTGGACGGCCTCTGGGTCTCTTCCGTTGGGGTAGCCACTTTGTCATGATCCTTGGCGCTCTAACTTCAGGCATTCTCTCCACATGTTCTGCCCATCATAGTCTTTGGGACTTACAGTATCTTATGATTGTTTGCTGTTCAATCAGCTCTTCCAACTCGTGGTTCATTTTTATTCTGTAGTTCCCATTTTCCAACGTGGGTATTTTGCGCTCGAAGACAGCTAATTTGTTTTCCTCGTTTTGAGTTAAGCACCAAGTCTCACAGCCATAAGTGACCACTGGCCTTATAATTGTTTTATAAATTAGAAGTTTACTTCTTCGGCCTAGAATTTTCGACCCCACCAGTCGCTCGCAGGCATGCCAGCATTTATTCTCGGAGATAAGGCGGATTTTTATCTCCTCTGCTGTCTTATCTTGGGTATTTAGGCTGAATCCGAGATACGTGAACTTGTCCACACCTTCATATGCATGCTGTCCTATGTCTATATTCTGCAGCGGTACCTGATAGCGTGTGCTGACCATATACTTAGTTTTTGACTTGTTTATTTGCAGCCCAGCGTTTTCTGCTTTTATTTTCATAGTGCCACTATGGTCGATCATCCTCTATTTGGATCTGCTTGTAATTACTATGTCGTCAGCATAAGCGCACATCTGCGTTGTACTGTTATCTACCCATCCTCTTATGTTGGTTTCACGAGCTATGGATTCCACCACAAGGTTAAATACCATAGTGGATAGCGCATCCACTTGTTTCACACCTGATTCGATTTTGAAGCTTTTAGTTTGCTCATTTTGCACAGTGACAACTGCTTGAGTATCCGTCAGTGTGGTCTTTATTAGCCTTACTAGTTTTAAGGGAATTCCCAGTATTTTTAGGCTTTGCAGCATCTTATCCCTATTCACGCTGTGGAAAGCTTGTTTAAAATCAATAAATAGGTGGCTTCAAAAAATTCATGCATCGTCAAATTCCTCATACGTTTCATAGTTGTATTAGTATACGTCATTCTTCATTTTACAACGTTTTTATTAGGTTATATTCTTATTTGTCCGGTGGTTGTTTGTCCGGTACAAATCTTGCAATCGATTTTTAATTAACTTCCCGACTAGCTAGACATTTGAAACTTTTAAAATATATCAGAACACGATGCCAATGCATGTTTTAAATATTTTTAGCCATCTTTAAGTAGAGTTAAATTCATTTTCAGTTAATTATGTTTTGTATGAAAAGTTATTTTGGAAGAAAACGTAATCCAATACATTATTATTGGTTGCTAGAAAATTATTAATATATACGTGCGTTACTATGGAAATCAATATGCAATATCAAAATGACATTTCAGTATTCTATATTTATTCAGTATTTCTATCAAGTACAAAAAAAAATAATAATACATAGAATTTTATTAGAATTCATTTTCAGTTAATTATGTTTTGTATGAAAAGTTATTTTGGAAGAAACCGTAATCCAATACATTATTATTGGTTGCTAGAAAATTATTAATATATACGTGCGTCACTATGGAAATCAATATAAGTGTCAAACTGACATTTCAGTATTATTTCTATCAAATACATTTTTTAAGCTAGTCAAGTCAAGTTTATATGATTCAACAGAAAATTTAAAAACGTTGTGTATAAAAAAGTTCTTTTTATCTTGTAATTATTCATTTTTAACTCCAAAATTCCTAAGTTTCAAGAATTCATTTTATTGATGCTTCATTGAATATTCCATTTAATATTTCTATGAACTAATAATTTAAAAAATTGAGATACAGGGGTATCAAAAATCTCATCGATAACATCGTACTTTCGGTAACAACCGAGCGATAGTTTTACGTGTTGGTCTTAACAAACTGATATCCACTGACCGTTTCATTTCTCACGGCGCTACTTGCCTTGAGGGGCTCCCAATAGGGGATTAACCTTTTAGCGATGGTCGACACTCAGCTCAAATGTACCCCTGTGTACTGCAGGGGTCGAAATATCGTAACATATTGAAGGTAAACTACTACTGGGTCATGTTATATACGGGGTTTTAGGGTTGAGAGTCAAAGTGCAGCGTAAATCTCTTAAGAAGGTTATTGTGTTTGCAATATACGAGTATCTTCACCCTTATATTATATTTTAATAATACTAGCCCTAATGGATAGCCGATGTCATCAGAAACAAAATTAGTATTCCACCATTCTGAGATTTGGATTTTATGCAGTTTTAAAGTGAGTACAGATAGTGTTTGGTAATGTGTTTGTTTATTGAGGGTTTCTACCAAATGGTGTGCTTTTACTCTTTATTATAATGACTAATCCTTGTTTGATATTTTTTTTACCTTATAAGTGAAAAATATCTAAGTACATCATAGCGTTGACCAGCTAATTAATATATAAGAGTACTTACGTTATTTATTTTTTAAGGAATTCAAAATTATACGAATTTAGTAGACTTCTTTAATAATAGTTTTTTTGCCATATTAATACTACCAACAGAGGGAGGGTACTTGATGGAATTTGAATTGAAATTCTAATAGAAATATTTGTAGATACTATTCCATTTGAGTCGTTTATTTTTTTTACAAACACTTTAACTAGGTATCTACTTATTCATATTTTTATATTATTCAACAATCCCCTTCAGTGCAGCTAATCAGAATTCCGTATTTAATGCGGAACGTCCTTAAATTTATCATTTTATTTTACGCTACCGGGGTGTAAGGATTTATCAATTTACGTAATTTAACGCTTTTTATAATAAAAATATGTCTAAAACGATCGGGAGTGATGTTAGAACTATTTTTAGAACAATTTTGCTTTATTGCAAAAAAGAATAGGAGTCACATCTAAAATAATAGCCGATACAATAATATTTAAACACTCATCTAGCATGTTTTGCCGCCATGACAGGTACGTCACTGAGAAGTCTTCGACATGCGACTACAGCGACTTTCTGTTTGTATTTGACTATAAATTATATTATAAGATTAATATTATATTATGATTATTGCTCTTCAAGAAAATAATGTATTTTTTGTAATATTGGAAAGTTTCATTACTTGCGTATCAATACACTTCTCTCGATACGATACAAAGTATTACTTTTTTTTGATATGTCCGAATTAGCTCAGATGTAAGCTATGTCTTCGTGACCGCCGAAAAGTAGATAACTCGTCTAGTGGATACAAAATTAGAAAGAAAATTATCATGCCCGATGCATATAGATCATACCAGTCACGTCGCCAAGTATACTCGTGCTTGCTCTCAATCTTAAGGATCTTCTCTCCTGAAATCCTGAAAGGATTTCTCGCACGAAAACGTTTTTTTTTGTTGGAGACATTATGTTACCTTCTGCATAGAGCTGAAGCATCATATTGCTTAAACTTTTATATTAATATTTTCCCTCAGTGTTTCACCGTATTTATGGTGTACTTAAACAATTTTGACGTCATCATGACAACGGTGTAACGTAACAGCTTAAAATTAATTTACCTATATAAGATTTATGATGGAAATATTTGAACTTTGGTTAACGTTAAAATCCTTAATGGATTATGTACATACCTCTAAGAGCATGTTTAAATATATAAGGTCGTATATTTTATAAAATTAATCACTTGATATTCACTACATAATAATATGATACAAATAAGTCATCGTCATCAGCAGGCGTCGATGCACTGCTGGATAGAAGCCTCTCTCAGCTCCCTAAACTATTTTACAACGTTTTTATTAGGTCGTATTCTTATTTGTCCGGTAGTTGTTAATCCAGTACAAATCTTGCAATCGATTTTAACTAACTTTCCGACTAGTTAGACATTTGAAACTTTTACAATATATCAGAACACGATGCCAATGCATTCTTTTAATACTTTTACCTATCTTTAAGTAGAACTGAATTCATTTTCAGTTAATTCTGTTTTGTATGACATGTTATTTCGGAAGAAATCCGTAATCCAATCCACTATTATTGGTTGCCAGGAGTCTGGGTCCTAGCAATTAAATTATTAATATATACGTGCGTTACTATGGAAATCAAAATGAAATGTCAAAATGACATTTCAGTATTATTTCTATCAAGTACATTTTTTTTGATCGTTTAAGCTAGTCAATTCAAGTTTATATGATTCAACAGAAAATTTAAAAACGTGGTAGGTATATAAAAAATTCTTTTTATCTTGTAATTATTTCATCTTTAGTTCTTCTCACGTACATCTACCGAATTTTATCATATATTCTTAAGATATCCCTGTGGTCGTTTAGTGTTTTCATTCTATAACGGCATTTTCCCAGCGGTTGTCCACTCGCCGAGCGATAAGTCTAGCCTATTGCCTCTTGTCTATTATTGATTTATTGTATGGTCTTTCCGCGTTATGCTTAACATGCACGTATCCATGTTAGATTGCGATAGTCGTGTTTTTTTGATTTCTCTTATATTAAAAGTCCAAGTTTCATATTCACACATTGGTTGAACACTTTACGAAAATGAATGGTCACTTTTAAAGATACTATTCAGGTGCCCAAATATAGTCCATGCTAGTTTGGTTCTGCGAGCAATTTCTTCATACATACCGCCGTCAATTGACAATAATTTTGTTGTCAGAGATAAACGTAGACTGCTGACTTGCTCGATTTGAGTGCCATCGATGAGAATCGCTTTTGGTTTAGCAAAGCAGTTTATTATTACTTTCGTCTTCGAAGCATTTATCTTTAAACTACTTTGCAGCTTTCATTTGAAAGCTCCTGCATCCAGTTATGAAGATTTACTGGATCACTCGCAAAGTAGTTAGTAGTATACAAATAAGTATTAATACGAATTATCATATTTGCATAAGATTTTAAGCTTCACGCTAAAGATTACTATTAAATATTGTATTCGTTTCTATAATAAACTCGATTCAAACTGATAAACATAAATTATGTTACACAAGTAACAAATAAACGTTACATATTTCACTAATTAGTATGTACAAAAATTTCGTTTTATTACCACATTTTTATAAGCTTGTATTCTTGTTTGTCCGGTGCAGATTTTTTCTTGTGTCCAGTACAAATTTTTTCTTGTTTGTCCAAGATTTGTATTGGACGATTGAAGATTTTTAACTAACTTCCCGACTAGCTAGATATTTGAAACTTTTAGAATATATCAGAACACGACGACAATGCATTCTTTTAATACTTTTGGCCATCTTCAAGCAGAATTGAATTCATTTTCAGTTAATTCTGTTTTGTACGTTTCGGAAGGGGGTCCTAGCAACTAAATTAATAATATATACGTTTGTTACTATAGAAATCAATATGAAATGTCAAAATGACATTTCAGTAAGTATTCTATATTTATTCAGTATTTCTTTCAAGTACAATAAAAAGTTTTATTAATACATAGAATTGTCAAGTTTATATGATTCAACAGAAAAATTAAAAACGTGGTATATAAAAAGTTTTTTTATTTTGTTATTTTTTTTATAATAGCAAACAAGTCGATTATAAAAATTTAATATATTCTATTTCAAGTAGATTTTTCAATGAAAAACATCTTGGTAAATAAATTCACTAAAATAAAAATTATTCGTATTCAAAAAAACCAGATTACCATTTTAGTTAAGGAAAGCATTACTTGATAGTTTAAAAACACATTTTTAAACGGTCTTTTAAGTGGTTTTTTTTACTGTTTTATATCAAACGCTGTCATTCGTTCACGTCTCTGTGGCATCTAGAACAGGTTAAATTACCGTAGGTTACCGTTTATTCCCCAAAGATTGCAAGATAAATGACCGTTTGACACGAATGTTTGCTACATACGGTGGCCGTAGCACTATGTTGTCCTACATCCGAACACGGGTTTGGGAATTTTCCCCGAAAGGGTAATTAACGGTAAAACATTTACCTAAGAAATCTTTGAGGATATAATACAACATGATAGAGAGAATATATTATTATTATATTGGATAGTTTAATTTATACAACGCATAATATACTACGTATTAGATATTGTTAGGTACCTACCAACATTCTATTATAATACGTCAGCCAGAGTTACAAAATAAAATATAACATTCTCGTTTAATTCTAGGTGACAAACATAAATAATGGATTCGGCTTTCTACAGATATCAGTTAAGTAAATATTGTTTTTTTTAACTTCCACCCAACCAAGACGTGTTACTGTGGGGTTACTGCCGAAAGTTGTTAAGTCGATAATTTAGGTATTTAGAGTTAACAACGTATTATATGTATATATTATATAAATAGGTATGCTACGAAAAATTATACGTACATCATTTCACCATAGCACTGTTCGCCGTAACTTTTCTTATCAAAAAGAGATATTTATATATAAAGCACCGAGTATACCAGCTATTTTCAAAATTTGTTTGCCGCTAGCTTCCTGTAAGCCGATAAGAACCGTGAATATTTAGACACGAATTTTATCTCAGTACTATACGACCCAAAGAGGTTGTACGGTCTTTAATATATATTTCCGATTCAACTTTTCACGGTGAAGTGTGATACGGCAAACTGCATACGTACAAATTTCCGGACACGGGCTCCGGGAGGTCATTTTAATGAGTTTGTTTTCCACGTGTAATTGTAAAAACAAAATTATCGATTGAAATAAATATATTCGTAAAAAAATTACTGTTTTATTTACTATTTTATTTACAAAACAAATACGTACTACAACTAAGATAACATTATACATGTATTTATTACATGATAGGAGAGGATAGGATACTTTAACTGATTTTATAGCCTTAAGTAGTACCCGTTCACTGCAATAACTTTACTACATGGCTAATTTTCACTTATTTGATATTCTGGTACAATTCGGTTATGTGGAATACAGCGGCAAACACATTTTAAAAATACCCGATATACTAGATTATTTGTTAGTTTGGGTTAGTTTAGGTTAGGTTAGGTTAGGTTTGGTAAGGTTAACCTAACAAATAATCCAGTATATCGGGTATTTTCAAAATTTGTTTGCCGCTGTAGTCCAAATAACCGACTTGTACCGATATTCTTGTTGGTTACGAGCAAACTGAGGTAAACAAAACATCTAGAATGGAAATTAATATTTTAGCAATAATCAAATCCAATCAACTAACGTTATATAAGTAGCATGGTTCATAAACGATGGCAGTAAGGTAACAGTGGTGCTCTAGTGCTGTTTGCATGTAATAATGCATTGAACCGAGAGCGAATTCACGCCTGTGGACTATTATTTGCTTTTAGATGCGGTTAATGGTGGTCGCATACAACACTTTGTATTTAATATAAAATGAGATGTGGCAGTACGCTACTACTACTAATAATAAAAAAATGTATTTTATTTTATTTTGTGTAATACATTTTACAGAATTCATTATATTATTAGAAAACAGTTTGATTAGAAGTTTTAAAAATCTTATTTAAAAGTTAACAATATATTTGAGAATTTTGGTTGAAAAACTGGACAACTCACAAAAGTGTGTTTTGGCGATAATCAATATCAAAATTTAAAAAAAATTGTCTCCAATATACCAAGTGAAATTTTGTTAAAATCAAAAGTGTATGGGGTGTTTTCATACAAATAACACACATTCTATTGAATTTTTGTATTTTTTATTATAATTACAGTTTTTAGTGTGGCTTATCCTGTTTTTCAATATTTATGAAAATGTATGGATTAAGGTATTACAGTATTACTATTTTACAGGGTAGTTTTGTTTAATTTATTAAATTTATGCTCAGTGATCAATAGTTTCATCTAACATGTTACATAGTAGTAACAATGTTTCTGAGTGAGTGTGGCCTACAAGTGTAAACTGTTTTTGTTATTTTTCTTTTTTTTCCTCTCCTGTAAATTTGTATTGTAATAACTGTATGAGTAATTATTGTAATAATATGTATTAATAGTGTATGTTAAAAAATAAAGCTTAATAAGACTCAATTGAGACTTCGGAGCTTAATAAAAAAAGGGACTAATTGCTTCATCAGTGAATTTATTCAATAATCTTGAACAACAGTTTCAACATAAGCTTGAAGTTCACCAAATTAGATTATCACTATGTTCTCCACAAAATCACAATTTCAATTAAGAAAATAATAATTCTTGTAATGCTCCCAACAATCTCTAACAAAGGCCATCCTGTTATGGTTTGTGTTGTTTTCTGATGGTAAAGTGAGTAAATGTGGAATTATTTTTGTGGATTACTGCCATCTACTAATTTATATTATATTTATAAACTTAATTATTGAAGTATTTGAATCAATAGTGGGTCGTTATGTTACAATAAATTATTAGATGGCTTAGAAACAAAAACTGCATTTTCCATTTTCATGTAATGTTGGCGAGTCATTCAAAATGTCTAATATCTTTCATATACGTAATATTTATAAAAAAAAGTGTTTTTTAAATGTTGTTTGTATAAAATTAATACGTAACATAAATATGAAATAAATAAATACAAGATTAAAAGAACTTTTAAATACAACGTTTATAAATTTTCTGTTGAATTATTATGCTCAATATGCTCAATATGCTCAAATTTGTACTTGATATGAAGTAAATAAAAAACAAACAAACACACACATAGAATACTGAAATATCATTTTGACATTCATTTTGATTTCAATAGTAACGCACGTATATATTAATAATTTAATTGCTAGGAACACCCCCTTAGCAACCAATAATAGTCTTTTACTTTTTACGGATTTTACTGAAATAACTTTCAATACAAAACAGGATTAACTGAAAATGAATTCAATTCTGCTTAAAGATAGCTAAAAGTATTAAAAGAATGCATTGGCATCGTGTTCTGATATATTCTAAAAGTTTCAAATGTCCAGCTAGTCGGGAAGTTAGTTAAAAATCGATTGCAAGATTTGTACCGAACAAACAAGAATATGACCTAAGAAAAATAAGAGTATTCTATTTGTTCAAATAGGTCAGAATTATTTCTAACAAAAAAGTGTGTGCGTTTTTTATTGGTCTCTTTATTTTTCATTTAATTTTACGGTTTAGCTAAACTGAGTACCATAAATAGTATTATTCCCTCTTCGAATTTAAGTAAATATATCTCATTCCAGCGGAATTCAGTATATTTTTGCAATATCCCTTGCATAGGTTACAAAGCTTATATTATCGGTCCAAACACACTGTCTTTTATTATTTCATAGCCATACTTGGTCACCATAGTTGTGTATTAATCGTGCTGTATGGTCGTTAAATGTGTTTCCGGTTTAATAAATTCAATGTGTTCAAACTGCAACAGAGATTTACTAGTAAAAAATAATAATTATAGACCCTAGCTCTATGTGCAGCTAATAAAATATGAATACTTAATTTATTTTCCTGCAATCAAATTTCATGTTACTTAATAGTCATTAAAATATACGTTAGAATGGTAGTATTTATTCTGGTTATTTCACGCCCACGATGGCCGAGCTGCTAAGGCGTCGAATACTGGATCTGACAAAAATACACGTCATATTGTTTTTCAATGTGTGTTTGGGGTCAGAGGCTTTATGTTGAGCAGTGTCTAACATAAATATTGCTTCTTAAAACAAAAATATGTTAATACGAACCTACACTATGTGGAGGCCCATTTATTATGATCTTCTTTAGTGCATTACTCGAATATAAAGCTGATAAATCAGTGATAATAATAATACGTATCTTATTATACACGTTGATAAATACTATATCTGTATATTAAATTTAACTTCATTTGAGACGAGAATAATACTTTTTGAATTTAAATTTGTGTAAGTAAAATAAATAAATGTTTCAAGATGCATTAATAGCCAGTAGTAGTTTTGAGTACCTAGAAGCCTAGAGCACTGATTGATATAGAGGCCCTCTTGTAGAAAAATTGCCTATGTAATAGACCACCAATAAGCATTAATCAGTTTCATAATGCTCTGGAATCTCGCCCAGGAGCTCTGGATTTGAATAACAGTGAGATTACGATGCATTTATGTGATTTTTGTCTGGGTAGGTATCTGTGTATTTCACTTTTTTTTTCAACCATGTCCGATCCTAATAAAATCACATGGGCCTCCACGGAATGGAGGTTTGTATTAACAGATTATGTTTTTACGAGAAATGGATGTCAGCCACTTAATCAACCTATTAGGTCCATACTCTGACTAATACATAAATTGAAAAACAATATGTGTACCTACTTGTCAGACCCAGGATTATAATATATTATATAGGCCGACGCTTAAGCCACGCGGCTACCGTGGGGTCACTTTTACTACTGCAATATAGTTTCATTACACTATTATCATAAGGCATGTTTTAGTATTATAAAAGAAATAGCAAGAAAGTATAGCAATAGTCATAATATAGTGAAAAGTCACGCAATTATGTACAAACATAAATGTTGAAATATTCTGACATAGCGACTGCCTCAGTTGCTTATAAAATAAAACATAAATTTAAAATAATAATCTATGCCACACATAATAGTGATATTCAAACAAATCCACACGGCTGAAAAATATTACTAACATTTCCTGTTGTTTTTAAAGGATGATAATATGTTTAATATTTTCATATACAAACAATAACAATAATCATGAGCTTTATTTACTTACACTGGATAGAATAGAATATATGGTTGATGAAACGTATTTTTCGAAACTCAACTAAATTAAACGGTATTCTAAATCCTGACGATAGATGACTCTCAATTGTTTTTTTTTTGTTTCATTCATATTTTTTATTTACTTACCTATTTTAATATAAACTAAATACTTGAAGATATATAATTTTTCTTATAAGGTAGGCTTTAAATAATCGCCTAGTATGGAGCCTTCGCCACTGATTATTAGTCTGGTTGCCAAAACTGTATTATGGGGAAGTTGTATGACTAATTCTAGCACTGAATTTTTCACGCTGATTAAAAATATGCCGATTGCCATTTTTGCACCGTTCGGAAAAAATAGTCGCCATCTTGGAAAAATGACACCAAAATAGTATTTGGGTGAAATTTAATTTATAATTAACTTTAATCATTTTTAACAGTGGTATTTATTGTTATTAACTTGTATTGAAAAAAAATCCTATTTTGGTGTATATGTAACCTTTTCTAAATATCATTTATAAAAAAAACTTTACATATCACCAAATATTACTAAATTAAATGTGTCGGTAGATTTCAAAATCAGCCCATACAAGTCCATAATAGATGAATAGGAGAAAAACAGGTTTTTGTTTTCTCAAATACACAGTCACAAGGGTGAAAGTTTATATTATTATCTCGAGTATAGAATATTTACAATTAATAAATTCCACATTTTGATAATGCAGAAATGTTAAAAAGCAGAAGTTCTTCAGCAATTCACAAAAAAGTCAAAACTATCTAAATGTGGACTTGGCTGATTTTGAAATGTAGCGACACAAATTGATTCATTAAAATATATCGTTACCATGACCCCCATCTTTTTCCCTGAAAACAAACGACAATGAAACTTCTATAGTCGGTGTTTTTTTTCTTCAATAACAATGTTTAGATTAGTTATGGTTATTTGTAACTATGATAAAATAAATCACATTAAAATCTTTATTAATCAATAAATATGTTATTATAAAAATACATCTATAGTATAATATAATATTACGTAATATTAAACACGTTTTGAATTGAATTTAGAACATATAAATAGTTTTCAGGAAATACTATATGACGTATAATATAATATGTGTCTAATTCGTCAATCGTACCATAGACCCATAAGAATTGAATCGCGAAAATGTAAAAAAACGTCTACTTAAAGTTATAATATAATATGATTTGTAGCAATCATTCCACTCACCATTACAAGGGTGACATACTTCAATATTCATGTTTTATTGTCAAAACCAAACCAGAATCGCGGAAGCATTTACTTAATCATAACCAAGATTAACAGCCTCTACTATTTCTTTCTATTTCATTTGTATAAGGACGATCCATAACTTGTCACCACTCATCTCGAGTCCGGTCACTCGACACTTGTCACTCGAATGTTGTCAAGCACAGACTTCCGAGCTCAACCACGATACTTTATACCGTTGTCTTACTCCGACCATTGTAACTTTCTGTACTCTGCATCAAGGCAATATAGATCCACATCCATCTTCACCACTGCTGCCTTTATCACCTTCCACGTAATCGAACCCTAAAGTTTTCATTATTAGCAAATCCTAACAATATTTTACTTACTTACTCTTACTTAAAAGTCGTTTTGATTTTGTTTTAAATCTCCTAGATAGAACCTGTCGCTGGAGTAATAAATAAAGAAGACGTAAATCCACGCACTTTAAAATAAGGCGTAGTTTTATCTTACCGTCATGCAGTAGGCTCTTTTCAAAGTTGGAAAATAGTTTGATAATGAGTACAACGAGTGAATGGAAAATTGAGTTTTTCTTTGTGATAGTGAAAGACACGTATTTTTACTTAAGTATTATCCCTAAATTTAAAAAAATATGTTTGCTCAAGTTAAAGGATGACAATAGGAAAGTGGGGTAGATTACTGCCAGTTTTGATATTGGTCAGTAGATCACAGATTTCTTGAAGTTTGACATGCCTGATAGTAATACAGTCGAATTTGGTTATTACGAGGAAGGTGGGATCGACTGAATTTGCTCGTTATAACCATTACTCGTTATATAACATTTTTTCGCGCCACGTTGTATTTAAGCAAAGAACATAAAAAATCTGAAACCATCGTAAAAATCCCCGAAACAAGCATGGCATTCATAAACTACGAAAGATAATTGTTTATTGTAATGAAGTGCCGAGCCGTCGGCACTGCTTGGTACCTACTGACTTCACAAAGCTTGGATTTTTACATGTAATTTCAACCATATGCGTGGATACTTTTTCAATGTTGTCAGCAAAAACACAAATTAGGTACTTAGACGATTAACTATTGTCATAAACGTAATCCCATCCCGGCGGCATCAGTCTAGTTAACTGCCCGGTCGGATTTTATAGCTTAGGGTCGAAAATGTTGTTTTCAAACGATCGACACATTAACAGTTATGCTTGGTATACTCAAGAAGTAACTCGTTATAAAAGACGTGAATAAATAAATGTATGGAGAAAATAATAAACAAAAATGCCAAATATTAAGGCTATGCCTCAGCTGAGGAATGGTCTAAAAAGATCGTGACTAGGCGATGCACGAATTGTGCAAGTGACACGAGCCGAACGAAATATAATTTGTCATAAAAATTCAACATGCGTTCTTTTGATGTTATGTTTATTATTATATTGGTAATAATAATAGTATATTCATTGACATGTTTTCATTTTCAAGTACGTGAAGAACGTTTTTTAGTCATCTTTACACGATTTAAGAATATATTCCTCCGACGCCATCACAAAACAAATTGACGTGCTCACAGGTCGACTATCGCTCTTCGACTGGCAACGCTGCCGAAATTACGTCCCACATGCTGTTGAAAATTATTTTCCGTTTCACTTATGTACGCTCTTAATTTTTCCTCATTACATCCGTGATCTCGCTATTTCTGTGATCGTACTAACCAAGTTCGATTGTATATACTATCTTTTAAAATAGGTTAACAGACTGAAAAGAGCTAGTTTTATAATACTTTAATATTTAATTTTTTAAATTAAGAAGGATTTTATGTAATATGTTTTCCTCAATTTTATTTAATTATATGACATTTCAATAAATGTTATGTCACAGTGTCACAATATATTACAGCGGCGTATTCAACATAAACAAATTTGCATTATATGCGACCTGAATATATATACATAAAAAATACAAAAAATGCGCGCCAAAAAATGGCGGGAATGTCCGCATTTTTATGGATATGACTTTTGCATGTCAAAATAATTCACGAAATACTTTTTCACTCGCGTCGCTTTGTCCTGCTCGCACTCGCCGGAAAACCTTAGGGCGGAGGGTGACGCGTATATATTATTTTTCTGGCAGATGTACGAACGACGCTTATTACGTAGAGATAAGAACATCCATAGTTAGGTGCAAAGGATATTTATCTTGTGGTGACGTCATCATAATGTTTAGCGCAACGCGAATTTAAAATCAACGAGCGTGACGCCTACATTTCATTTAGATATTTTTGAATAGTTAGTACATACAAAAAATTATTTAAAATTAATTAAAAAAAAAAAATGCATCTAACAAGTATTTTTTTAAATAACGGATAGTATATTGCTTGTTATAGGAAATATCATTATCTTATAATATATAAAAAAATCGGTGCGTGTACTTATGTACGCGCGAAAGAAGCTATACTTCTTTGGCGTAACAAAACAAAAACAAAACATGTGGTAACCTAGATTCTTCAACTAGGTCTTAATTTATTATCTTGTTAAATTACACACTCAAGAAAAGGGGCCGCTTATTAGAGCGCTGTTGGTTTATTTCTATACACTTTAACTTATATTACTAAATTATATAATTATTTCTCGTTGTTTTCTCGGGTGTTGATATATTCCACCTACGTGAGGATGAGTATGGGTGGAAGTTGTTTTATAAATTCTTAAAATAGAGTCTGCTTAACTCATCCGGTGTAGTTCCTTGTACCTTTCTAATTTATATTTTTGTATGTACATATTTCTACTGTTTAATAACATACTATCTATCCAACTCTATACTGATTTATCTCTTTCTTATGTAACACTGTTTTATATTTCTTTGTTTCTAAATGTCATGTTGTGAACGTCTTAAACTTATAATTAGTAATGTCCACAATATGTTAAAGATAAATAAATTAACATTGAAATTGAATAGTTACAACTGTCACTCTGACGTTTAATCGTTTGTTTACGTAACGAATTGCAAATGGCCGCCAATAATAAATTCGTTGCCTAGGCAACGGAATAATTCTACTATAAAAGTTTCGTTTTTATACAGCGGACTGATTCGCAGCTAACTTCATACTGTCACGCACTTTCGTAACAGCGTACGCGCGCAGCTCTCAATTTAACTCTCTACTAAACGCCCTAAAAGAAGTATAACTTCAATAAACATCATTATTAACCGGTACAAGCCTTACTGGGTAAATTATCCGACTCTAACATCAAAATTGGTTTCGCCTGCAACGTATCGAATACGTTGACGTGACGTCATCGTTATTCACAAAACACACGTTGCCAAATGGAGCTACGCAGATTGGTCGAATTTGACATTTTAGTTTGAAAAAACATCTACTGTTGCAATCGACAAGTTGCATGCTTCTCGGGCTGCGAGTCGAAGATGCCAGGGCACATGCAAACACCTATGAATTGGTCATTTATCGCCGATCAACGCTTTATCTATAGGACCATGGCTAATAGAGAAACTATTTAAAAAAAATAACTCTAACAAACTCGTTTTCCTTCATTATTGGTATCAGGAAGACAGTACGCTCTACTTACTGACTTTATATTTATTGATCCCATTGTTGGATGTGCAGGTTATTTTAATGTTACAAATTTTAAGAGATATTCCTTTTGTCTAACTGTCACTTGGTTATTTTGTATTGTAAAAGTTTACAAAAAGAAATGACCAAGTCCAATAGTCAATTTTTCTAGTTAAAAAAATGTGTTTTAAAGCAGATAGTCATTTTGACAAACTCGGGTTTGTACATTTCCAGGCTGTAAATCAGCTGGGCATTTTTTCCATACAACCGCAACGTTCGTTACTCGCCAGATAGTCATTTAGTGCATTTTCACTAAAAATGCAGTTGGAAACTTTTACTTATATGACGACGTAGTGCTAGGATTACAATATAGTAAATAGATTGTTGAGAATTCTGTATGTATCATAAGTGCATAATCGTGGGGTTACTGTCAAAAGTCTCGAAATCATGTTATGGAGTTATTGCAATTCGAAAGTTTGACACGCCCTCTAAAACCAGGCATAATGCTAATTTCTTTATGCTTTGTATACATATGTTCTATATAATATATTAGATGACCTTGAATATTTTTTCTAGCATACCTACATATTTATATATACTGAAAACTGCTCTTGGTTTATGCGTTTACGCTCATTTAATATTGGTGTATTACACACACTATTGCACGTGCATGATATTGCGTGTTTCATTTTCGTAGGACACTCACACATTCAAAACCCTGCATCAACATGTGGCGTATTGAACATAGCCTATCGGTATTCTATTTATTACCTGTTCTGTGGAAATGATCTATTATTAACTCTAATTAATACATAAATTATCGACTTACCAACTTTTGGTAGCAGCCTCAAGATATTGCTTAAGTTTATTCCACAGCTGTCATTTTTTAGAGAAACTTATGAACCTGATAACAGTATTCGAAATAAATAATTGCCTCATGCCTGATTTATTGCATTTTAAATGCGTGTACTAGGTTCCAAACGTAGGCTGGTAGTATGTATATTCTAATAAAATATATAGCATGATGTAACCTATTGGTGGAAGCTTCATTGTTTTCTTATCATACGAACATACACAATACACTACCCTATTGTTGATGTATCTCTTTAATATGTTACGATTTTTTATATTTGTAATACATCAAACGAGGCGGAAGCATCAAGCCGAAGTTTATATTTCCTCTTACAATCAGATAGCCAGTTAATATTTTCTCCTCGTCGCAAAATATGTTATTTTTTTCTTGCAAGGCCAAAAAAATAGCACGCAAAAACGCTTTAATAAAGTATGGCAAACATCGCATAAAAATAAAAACAAAATACTCCATAATGTATGAACCGGATGCCCTTCGTAATTTAATGGAGTTGTAAGTAGAGTTTGTAAAGGGATTGCGATTCTTTTATAATTTTATTGAAGGATGATTTCCGATAACTATCATGTTAACGATGCAAGACATTTGAAACGATTTTGCATTAAACATCTTTTATATCTCCCTATATGATCTTTTACAAAAAACGATGTAATTTAATTTTTTTCTATGGTAAGACCATAAGCATGGATATACTAGAGCATGACTTTTCAATAATTTTCTAGTCTTTTTTTTTCTTCGGCAATATCCGCTTCTTCGTTGGAGCATTATAGATACTACGTGGATCCTCCAAGAAACCTTATCGCAAGTCAGTCTTTTTCTTCGCCGTATAGGTACTTCCTATAGATAGTATTTAAACGCCTTCCAGGATGGCGGAATCTGGTTGGCTTGAAGAACAGAAAATGCCATGTCCAACGTTGTCTCTTCACTTTCAGCGCAATGAGAGGCTGCTTGGTGCGTTCTCTTATCTCCTACTTACCCCATAAGTCACACTCAGTATCCGTCGCAAATATCTATTCTCAAAACTCAGCGTACGTTTGATCTGAGTCTTTGTAAAGTGCCATAATTCGATACCGTAAAGCAGCACCGTCAGAATGCAAGCATTGAATAGGAGGTATTTGGTTGTTACCGAGTACAATCACATAGAGTTGAATGTTGCTTCAGCCATTTCCATTCGGATAGCAAGCTATCTTTGCAAAATTCTGCAAATATTGGGGTTTTCAAAACGTGTAAACTGGATCTATTCATTCCACCAGATTTCATCACTTTATAGAAGTCTTTAATATTTATTTTTGAATCCTCTTAATGCTTCCCAAGAATCTTTACCGGCGGCCATCTTGTTGTTGTTTATCTTGTCTTTCAACAGTGAAGTAGGCAAATATTTTTTTTTGTATTATTATTGCCATCAAGCACTACGGACACTACGGTGCATTTTGCAGCATCAGTCCCGCGCGACTCCGTCTCGGGACGGAATGACCAATTAAAATCATATCATTTAGACATGTTTATAGCGTCATAGAAGGCGGACGTGCAAATCTATGGATAATGGGTAGCGGTGGGAATCTGCGATAGTACCTCTCTCACATGGGCACTTTGATTAATTAACGCTTTCGCTGCTGAATAGATAATGAGATTTTAATTGCCCCCTTTAAAATGCACGTTAATTACATCGATCGGCCGCCTGGTCATTACGCACCGTGTGCGTCTTCCGCGTCCAAAGTATTAATGATGTCTCAGTCAACTCAAACAAAGCTCAGGTCTACAATTAAAGTAATTGCATGATAAAATAAGTTGACACTTTTTTATACTAACAACATTTTTAATATCTCGTTGGGAATCACAGTGCTATTTCCCGAGTCTACGATTCTCACCAATGAGGAACAAATAACAAAGTTATGTATTATAAGGCATATATTAATATTTATCTAATATTTTTAACGCTCTTGTAATAGATACCTACATAATAATAATGTAATAACATCCAATTTTAGACGATTTCTCCACGTACCCCAAGAATAATTCCAAGAAAACCCGTTCGCTAAATGATACGAATAAATTACCTCCCTCACGACACGCCACTGCCGTGTGAAGATATGTCAGATGATCATTTGTTATCTCCTACGCGTTCTGTACCCCTCAGACGCTACTGGAATATTTTTTACATACATTAAATGTAAAAAATTAAGAAAATAATTTTTCGCCAGACAAAAAAAAAGAAAAATATATAAATGCAAGACCACAAAATGGTGTTGAGGATTTAAAGTGCACAAGTGATTCGTTTTCAAGTCAGAACTTGCCTCAGGAGTGAAAAAAAGAGAAGATGTAAAGTATCTGGTTGGGCCAATTGTGGTCGCATTCATCCTATCTTCCCACCTACCCTCGAATTCTTATTTATTATTATCACAAGACCAGACGACGAGCAATCGTGGGTCATTAGTTGACCGTGTTTGAATAATAGGCAGTTAGCTCGAGTAACATCAAGAGAGCAGTCGAGTGCGACTTAGCCGTCGTTAACCACAGAGTGACTCAAAATGCATATATTGAACCTCGTTGCGCTAAATCTGATACGATTTGAGTCGCGTCTATCTTCCATCCTGAAGTTTTCATCACCATTCATTCCAAAACCAAAAGTGAAACCGTGAGAGTGACATTCCAAACCATCCGTTTACAGTACGTGAGTGCGTGAATACCGAACCAGCTTCAGCGCGCGCTAGCCCTCTCAACATAAAAAGGTTAGTGTCGTGCATCCTGGTTAAACCAACCCCCTCCCTAGATCCGTAATCCACCAACCAATATCTTCATATTACAGTCGAGTGCTGAAAGCGCCAGCAGTATCGTCCTTTAAATTGTGGCGTAATTTCCTCTTACAATGGCTAATAGTATTTCTTACTACTAATTTTACTAATGAGTATTTCTTTTTAATATAGAAGACAACTATAATAATATATTTTACTATTGTTTAATGTTAGGCTTTGTATTTATATATAAAAAGTTTATAAAAGTTGAAGAATAATAACGGTGGAGTAATGGGGGATTCCTGTTAGTCTTGATACTGATACCTAGTAGATCATAGTCAACATAAACTTGGAACGTAACGTTAGTTTCTATTGTCAATACCTTGATTTAAAAATAAAACATAATATCCTTACTGTTCTGGCAGACGACACTAATTCGAAAAAATTACAAATTGAGTTAGTACCAAAATGTTCCTTATTTCAAACTTTACCGTCTGGAAACCTTCTTAATAAATAAACAGTCTTTATTTTAAAGTCATCCTTTTTACGATTACTTAATAAACTCACATGATAGACCATTATTTCAAACATTTTAACAACTTCAAAGTCAAATTACTCAAAACTAGTATTCTCCAGTTAGTGTGTTCTGTCATAACAGAGACGATATGAAGGTGGAATATCATGCGGGTTAACAGAGAGATTCCGCTCAGTGTAAGTAGCAACCCACAATAAAAATTACATAAAAAAACGAATGAAATACAATAAATTATAATATAATTAATCCTTAAATTATTATAAACAATAGCTCTTACTTACCTTCTCTTGTCAATACTAATAAATTTCGCCCGTTCCAGTGATATCACTTTTGGTTACCATACTAGATTGACAATGGTACATTAAATAAAATGGAAATGTCTATTTTGGCAACATGCTTATACATGCATATTTGCCTCCTATGGATGGAGGAGCAAGCTTATTTGCAGCATAAACAGTCGGTACAAGAATATATTACTGTAGTTATGTTACAATACTTATGATACTGTTCCGAGGTCCAAGTATCGGTAGAATCAGATGTTGTGCGGAGCGATACAGAGACTGAGATACTAACAGACCGGGAACTTATATTTGAGTGACGTCTCTAATGAATTATAATCCGCTATTTATTGATATACTTACAATCAGAATAATATCTTGAAAATAATATTTAGGAAATAATTAGTATAATTGGATCAGCTACTCTACATGGAGTTTACGTCATTGGATATGACTGATTATGTGGAAAAATGGATATTTCAGTTATTATTATTACGGTAAGCTATTTACAGAGTTTGCTATAATTGGACACTACGGGAAATGAATATTAACCCAATGCTTACGGGCCGCACAAAATTGTGTTTTTGCTAATTACTTTTCAAATGCAAATTAACACGTTAATTACAAAATTAATTAAAAGAGCCCGTAAGCATTGTGTTAAGGAATTTATAATTGTGCTCAGCTATTCAATATCGGCGATCAATATGCTGACACGGATTGAGTTGTGTATCCCCATATATACATTAAATCCAAAAAGTAATCTATATCTATATCTAAAGTAAACTATAATCATTATTTGCCATTTTTTGTTTCATCAATAAAATAACCAAATGTCTCCAAAACGTAATTATGATCATACGAGTTTTTCCATATATTCTTATAGCATATGAGTCATAATACTATCTTGATATTATCGCCCATTAGTTGGATATCTCTTTCTAATAATTGAGTAAGTCTCTCTTAGACGCATATACTTTTATATCTATCAATCTTAATCATAATGAAATGCAATGAGCTGTTCTTATAATTTCGTGAAGTAATTGAAATCTGACGGATACCTATCGATTTTTAAAATAATAATATTTTAAATAAATGTTATATTGACACCCACGGTGGCCGCGTGGCTTAAGCGTTGAACTATCATGCCGTGGGTCTCAGGTTCGAATCCTGGGTCTGGCAAGTACGCATATTGTTTTTCAATTTGTGTGTGAGTCAGGGTATGGACCTATTAGGTTGAGCAAGTGGCTGACATCCATTTCTCGTAAAAAACAAAATCTGTTAATACAAACCTCTACTCTGTGGAGGTCCATATGATCCCATTAGGATCGGACATGGTCGGAAAAAAAATTGATAAGTATATGAATGTCTAACATAAAGAAAGATGGCGAAGTGCATATTAACTGACACATTTTCAGTTTAATGGGGTAGGTAACCTAAGACGACATTACACTAACGGGGGTGTTAAGGGGTTAAACAAATCTTGCCGGTAATACGAGCATTTATGGTGTCATATAATATATCTTCCAATCTAAACATATATATATATAATATATCAGTAGGATAATATACCATTATATTGTACAATAATTGTATTCACCGTATCGCGAAGTTAAAAAGATGCGTGTACGAGACGGTTACAGGTAATCTTCGTTCATTGTGAACCAGTAAAATGCAAACTTGTTATATCACGATCGATTTTTATTATAATTTTATATTAGCAATTAAGTCAAGGATCGAATAGAAAAAAATATAACATACAAATAACTATGCATAGTTGAAGTGTTTGTAATAAAACCCCTACATTATCAATAATAATACACTCGATAAGCGTAGAATAAATTGTGAAAGCCTAATAATAGATCATTAGTAATTATTATAAACAATAAAAATAGTACACTTAAGGCATAAAGCCCATTGACGCAGCGAGTGCGGCGCTCGCGCAAAATTTCTACAAGTGGCGCGTAAATCAACGAAAATACAACGTAATCAAATACGCCAGCGCCCACTGGATTTCACGACGCATTATACGCGCACGCCTCATGAATCATCGTTTTTTCGCGAATCACCGCTTCTCGGCGATACGAATGAAAGAAAATACAATGGAGTCCATTCATTGAACACGGCTACCAAAATTACGCTGCTCGAGGCGTTGTCGATGGAGGGGCGAAAAGCAATTATTTAATAACAGAGAATCATTGTTTAATTTTATTGCGTGTTCAGTTTATCGCTGGTTGAATAATGTCGTCGTAAATTTTAATTACAAGCCCCGAAATAATATAATATTTTTATTGCTTTGTTATGAGAGGCGCTGTAATAATATTTATTTTGTGCTGCTTGGGCCGCATATTACATAGGTGAAGGGTAATGCGCGGGAAGAGACGTGTGATTATGGTTATGAATAAACACTGCATTCGCCGACTTCGCCCGCTTGACGCGTTCTGTGAGCGCTATCGCCAAGAGGTATAAAATCGTCCACTCTGGGAACAATGGTAACGTATTGGGAATTAATGGATTTAACTAATGATATATATCCATGATATCAGTCATTAAAAGTTATTGTTAAAATAATTACAAGATAAAAAGAACTTTTTATATACAACGTTTTTAAATTTTCTGTTGAATTATTATGCTCAATATCCTCAAACTTGATATGAAGTAAATAAAAAACAAACAAACAAACAAACAATTATAGAATACAGAAACGTCATTTTGATTTCCATATTAACGCACGTATATAATAATAATTTAGTTGCTAGGACCACCCCCTTAGCAACTAGTAATAGTGGATTAGATTACGGATTTCTTCCGAAATAACTTTTCATACAAAACAGAATTAACTGAAAATGAATTCAATTCTTCTTAAAGATGTCAAACGTCTAGCTAGACGGGAAGTTAGTTAAAAATTGATTTCAAGATTTTTACTGGATAAACAACCACAGAACAAACAAGAATACGAGCTAAGAAAAACGTGGTAAAATACTACACTCAAGAGGTTTAAAATCGTCCACTCTGGGAACAATGGTAACGTATCGGAAATTAATGGAGTTAACTAATGAGATATATCTATGATATCAGTCTTAAAAAGTAATTAGTTACACAATCAATAATCCATATTATTCTTACATAATTCCTACTTTTTTATAATATTATTTTATAATTAACAAATCCACAAATAAACCCACATAATATATATAATATTTATATGATTTTTTATCGTTCCGCACTTGTTTTGACATGTACCACGTGCTTGAAATAATTAAAATAAATATAATCACGGGCATACGATCATTTTTGCTCGTTTTTATATAATTAAATTACGATTGCGAGTGAAATAAATGTAAACTAATCAATCGTAAACTCAATATCAACGATTTTTTCTCCAATAGCGCTACAGTCCAAATTGAGTCCTAAATTCTTCCCCTCTATTCTCATTGATATTAATTATTATCAGTCTAAGATAAATCATGTATGCAAACAGCTCCAAATTATGACGTCTTTTCAATCCATTGATGTGGATAACTTCTTTTCACATAAGTCATAGCAGTTTAATAGGTTTGGAAAGCCCGGGTTTATAATAATTATATTAATTTAATAAAATTATTTTTGTTCCTAATATAAAATTTTTCGAATTAGGTACCTACTCATAAATATGAAATTCCAGTGAATTGTTTATTTTGCGTCACTTGTCACAAACACAACTAACACAAGTAATGAAGTAATTAGCCAGGTTAACAAAGGTCAACATAGGTCAACAGGTGCTATTTTAATCTAATAATGTTTCGGAAAAACAGGCCATCCTAAAACACCATCAACAACTACTCTCTATAAAACTATTCTGCCGTATGTATCAGAATCAGGAAACCAAAAAGACAAAACTTTCTTGAGGTTATCATATATTTTTTTTTGAATTATTAATAACCATGTTTTCGCTTTTTCGTACAAGGTGGTTGTTAGTAATTTTGAACAATCACAAACAATCAGGCTTTGAGAAAAACACATACATATTGTGTCCTCACCGGAAATCGAATCCAGAGCTCTCGACTGGAAGGCCAGCGCCTTACGCACTGCACCACGAAAGCCGCCGAGGTTATTATATTGAATATAGATATAATTTAAAAGTTAAAGTAAAAGTCGAGCTATATGTACTGATGGGTAGGGGTTTACGGAGGGTGTTGATTTACACTTTTCCACTTATTAAAAACACCGATTTAGGGACATTAAGTATATTTCGCTAGGCAAATAACAATCAATTATTGACAACATTTGTAAGCGCGCGCTTTGGCGCGAAAAAGATAGCGAATCGTATTTGGCGGCGACGTAGGGGCTGAACAAGGGTAGATAGCCGACTGGCTGTACCTACTCTCGACCCTTGGTATGCCCAGAAAAAGATAGCGGTAAATTTCTTTTCTTTGTTTCGCTGTGCATCATGGTCTGGCATTGACTCCTTTACAATTACAATAATATCATTATATTCCCAACTCTGTCGATTGGAGGATTTTTGATGGGGGATTTAAGCATTATGATAACATAACAAATATTATTTGGTAACAGTACATACTTTATGGGGGGGGGGGAAACTGGCCATGTAAAAATGCAGATACTTGCTCTTTTGAAAGTTGACAAATTTTTCCTCACATATGCGAAAACGCAATGATCGACCGGTCCAACAGAGGGTTGGACCGACTTGAGAAGCTCTCGTCTTACAACCGAGATATGGAGATACTACCAGAGGATGTGAGCGGCATTCACTACATAAGCTAAACGCTTTTAATGAGCGTATAGCAAAAAAAAAAAGTCTAGCAAAATAATGATTTATTTAAATTGACTGATGAACGCTGATATCACGATAAAAAATCCCCAAGTTTCAGGATTTATCTTTCATCAAGGTTCAATGACTTGCGTGGATATGTGTTTATGGAAGGTACACACTGTTCACTGAGCTATATGTTACATATAGGCAACCACAAAAAATTCAAGCCAGCCTTGCCCAGTGAAGAAATTCTACAAACATAGAACCTACATATATTATATATTAAAAATAATTTTATAACAATATACAAAAATACTAGATGAACCTTTTCATTGTTACTTTCTTGCTCTGTGACAATTATTGATTGTATTAAATTTCATTTTCAAAAAAAATATGGTTGAAAATTTTAGACGATCACAAAGACGTTTTGCTTCTTGGTCAAACTTGTCTAGCATATTTTGTGTTTTATATACCGATAAGATAATAGTGCAGTGATGTTGGGATTTGTAATGGTAATTGGTTTTGTTATGAGGGTTTAAAATCATTCGAAAACGTCCGAGTGCTACACGTTCATTATACGTATGATTTGTATTGAGTATTCTTGAATATGCCAGCACTATTTTTGGAGTCCTAATAGGTCCATACACACAATTAAGTTGGATCGAGTCCACAATAGATTTCTTAGATTTCTCTACTTAAGAACATACGGGTTCTTTCCTTATGATAATGATAATAAAATGAATGTCCCGACTCATTTTCTTCTGGCTATGCTATCAATGCAATCCCTGTCCACCCGAAGAGTGATTGCTTTTTTAAAGCATTTCTTTTTACTACTTTGTGGGTTCATTTACAATCCGTATATACTGGCAAATATTACTTTTCATGTTCCCACCAATATCACTCGTAACTCTACGGTCTTCAAGATACCTCGTCGCAGGACAGATGTTATGTTTCATGATGCTGTGTATCGTGCGATTAACTTATTTGATGGCACCATAAAGGTTGATTTATTTTTAATTAACTATATAATGTTTGTGGACGTGTTAAATATGTTGTCTTTTCTACTTTCTTGTTATATTAGTTGTTATTTATTTTGTAATTAAGATATTTTTATAATTTTGTATTTATTATGTATTATTGCGTAAATAAATAAATAAAATAACAAAATAATTTCCCAGGATTGTAATTTCTTAGTAAATATCTAAATCAACAAAATAAATAAGCAATTTGTAAGAAATTAAATATTATTAGGATATCGTAAGTATAAAAAAATAAATGAATATCGCTGCTATTTATTCAATATTTTGTATTTAGGAATTACATATTATAAATAATCAGAAGCGTGCCAAGCGGGGGGTATTAGGGGTGTGAAACACCTGGGTGGCAGGATTATGCGGCGGCAATTGTCCTTAGAACCGGTCTAAGTACAATATTCAAAGAAATAATTATTTGTCTCATAAGCTTGTTTCACGGATAATAAAAAAGTCGCAGGCAGCGCAATCTCCTTTATTGTCATTCAAGATCAAGAGACATATCGATCATTACAAGTGACTTTACATCATATTTCAAAATATTATATTATTTTATAGCTAAAATAATATTAGGTCATATTTTTTTTTATAAGAATAATGACAATAAAATAATTGATACAAACATATTTACACTAAACAAATAATTTATTATTAATTCGGGGGTTGAGTAGCCCGTAGACACTCTTGGCGCGTCTCTGTAAATAATACTATTTTGTTGTCAGGTAATTAATACTTTCCTTGTTGAGTTTATATTAGTAGAAAACAACATCAGAAATATAATATTATTACACCGTATTGTTAAGGGATCTAATTAATATGTTTAATATTGTAATCTTATACGTGTGTGGTACCTACTTGACTTGGAAGCTTACTTCATTTTCGTTATAAATCAAGAAAATACTTAATGAACTTACTATATGAAAGATATTATTTGAAAAGCTTTTTATTTTTTCATTGAAGTTGGCCTTGGTAAAAGATTGTAATGTTCTTCTCATATTTAAATCTATTGAGTACTCGTAATAATATATTATTTTTTCTAGAAAAATGCTAAGTTCACATAGTACCTATATCAGTATTTTTGAACCTTTTTAATGTAAGAAACTTTGAAGTTTTTGGTATAATTTAGAGAATTGCAGATGGGATAGGTAATTACAAAGTATACAAAAGTGTAATATAGTGCCATATATTGATAACTTGTCACCTTTAAGCAGACTTAAAATTAATGTAACCCAATACTATTTTAGTTTTACATTGTATGTACTTTTTTTACATTTTTTTTTACTTGGCTAGCGTAAACGGATAGATTAAAATTAACTATTTTTTTATTCAACGAATAATTCACAAGATGTAAGAAAATGTATCATTATAATTATTGAACATAAATAATTTCGAAAACACAAAAAATCTTGGAGTAATTCGTGACATCGGTTAGTATATTTAAGTAATACTTTGATTTAAAATACAAAAGCCGATCGCCAATAGTAGCTCAATTTGGAAAGCGCTTTAGTAAATATTATAAGCCATTAGTTAAAAATTGTTGCAATTAAGTATGACTCCTTTAGCACAGTGGTCTATGTGCATGGGCGCGATACCCAAGAGATGCAGGTTCTATTTCTGCGGGGTGTCTTCCCTTTTTCTAAAAAAAAATTCTATTGGTTATAATATATTTTCTCAGAATAGTTTTCAAAATTATGTATGGATAGATTAAAATAATATCGTTAAATGCTTAGTTTTCACACATTTACAAATCAAAACTAACTGTACGCTTAAAATAATATCATCGTCATATGGTAAAGTCTCAATGAATATAATTACATTATTATCCAGAAGCATTGATTATCTAAAAGGTTGTAATATTCGCATCCTTTCCTTCAGATACACCAATTGCGGTACATACTTAATATACCTAATTCAATTAAGTACGTATTATAACTGTATAGCTGGGAGAGTGAGAGGAGAGGTATGGTTGACTCCAATGAATTAACAGGTTGTCATGTGAAAATTACTCCCCAATTTATTTACTCCCTACTATTAAAAATCGATTAATTTTACAGGACGATGAGTATTTAATGTTACTGATTCTAAATTATAATAATTAATAATTATGAAGATCGTGGCTGAGATGAATGACGGCTCGATGGACGACGTTATAGCGTTGCAAGTGATTTGAATTGAATTTATATTGGTAGATAGAAATACCTCCGTTTTATATTGATTAAAAACAATGGAAGGGCATTTAGATATGGCTGAAGTCAGCACCTTTTTGAACGTACTTTCGTAGCAGTCATTCGTCTCGCCGTTGCGTTCGTCTTTCTTTCGAAAGAATTCGTTTACAATGTGCAATTTGATTTTTGTTCCGTATTACAATGTAACCATAACTTGCGAATTTAGCGATTCTATAAATAATATTGCTGGCTTACGTCTTAATCAAAGGTCACATTGTCTAGATATCGAGAAAGGTGACTTTGATGGAGTACGTGTTGAAACATGATTTTGATGAATATGAAATATGAAATACATGATATCGTTTAGATTGTAAGTTCACTTAATGCTAGATAGGTATAACTCAAATAAACTAAGAATGTTTTGAGTTGATGAGAAGGATGATTCACGACGGGCCGCTACAACTTTAACACCTTTTTAACTCTATTATCAGAATATCAGAAAGGTTTTTAAGTTTTTTTTAGCAATCTTTTAAGATTTTTCGCGGAACTCCTGACACTTCTTACGTAACACTTGGTTTCGGCAGAACACTGGTTGGGTATCACTAAAAAATAAAATTAAGATCCACTCCAACTTAATGTTTTACGTATGTAACAAAAATATTATAGTAAGCTTGTAGTGTAAATTGGCAGCTTGGAGAGATTTAGTCAGAAAGTAGCTACTCATTGAATAAACGCGGAGAGAAATACTTGAAGTAGTATGGATTAATTTATTGAAGAATAACATAAAACAAAATCGGTAAATATCGCTCTACGGTAGAGCCTATGTTTCCTCATGGTTGAAAGGTTGGCTTGAGAGGTATTTTAAACAAAATTGTGGTCAATAAATTATTGTTGAAACCGATGAGCTCATGTTTCGGCATCATCTTTGCCCTGCATAAGGCCGAAATCTTTTTTCTTAAGCATAATGCATATTAGCGAAGGTATTATTGATAATATCGCTTGTGCTAATTTTTTGATTAAACTGATAAATCTCACCTTTCGTGCAGTATAGTTGGTAGGATGTTGGAGTTGCTGTGGGTTTCGATCTTGCACTTGTCATCCGACTAATATGTTTATGTGGTAAAGAACTACAGGGTGCAAACCACATCCTCTGAGAATGTCCGAGAATTTGCTACAAAAGGGAATAAATGCTCAACTCGATCCAACTAGGTGTTGGGTTCGTCCGACGGTCGCACAAAGGCCAATTTTGTTGCGTTAAAAAAAAGAGTTTTATATTGCGAACGTGAAAATCTCTTCACATAGTTTTGTTTGTCCATTTGTTTATTATTTAGAATCTTTTATCTCTGTTAGCTAACCGTACTCCTCTCTCCCATGGCCATTTTTCATAAGAAAGTATATGTAAACATAGTTAAGGCATACTTGAGTGCGTAGCGACCTCTGTCTTAGGCATCGGCTCCCGAAATATTCGCAGACGTAAAAAACTACTGATCTTTCACATCCAAATGATCTATGCCCCTCTGAGGTGGACAAAACCGGTCCAGATTTTAAATAAAAGTGGAAGAAGTGCGATTAAATTAAATTAATAATACAATGCAGCTCCACCATGATTTGACCGTTAACACAATAAAAGAACAAGTCTATGTTTGTGTTGTAGCTTTTTCTATAAATGTACAAGTGAAAACAAAATTCAAAATCCATCGTGGCTACAATATAGACTAATGAATGCCATGTAAAGAGATTATCTGCAATTGAAAAAGGAGGCTTATATTAATAATTATACCAGCGCAGGCATATCCAATTTATCGATTAACCGATCGATCAGGGGTAGATTTTTGATAATCGCACTAGAAATCTATGGGAATTGATTCATGAAAATATAATATAATATGATTTTATTGAGATTTTTCAGTGAAGGCATTAAATATTCCCATTTTTATTTCCCTAGTCAGCTTGCGTGAAAGTCCTTTAAAGTACATAAAAAGTACTTAACTGAAGGAGTGAGACAAGATGCAAATTTCCACGCTTTAAGCTGAGGCGAAGTTAACATCACCATCACGCAGTATTTTTTCGTACAGTAGGAGAATAATTTGACAATTGACGATAAATATTTACATAAGCATTTACACTAGCAATGAAAAATTGAGTATTTCTTTGTGATTGTGAACGACGCAGCGCTTTTCAGTAGACTCTAGTTGAAGTGCCTTCTCTATGCTTGGGAAGGGTGGGGACGGTCACACAGGGATTCAATCCAGGCACTAACCTGCGGTGTTGAAATATATGGCGCTCTGGGGCTAGGCCCGTGTTCACGCACTCACATAATTGGTAAACTGACGGTTCGGAATGTCACTCTCAGGATTACACTGTACTTTTTTGGGATGAAGATAATACTGAGTTTATGTGAGATGCGACATTCGCTCCAATTATAGTAGATGTAGAGGTAACGAGGATCGAAAGATAGCTGATGAATGAGTCAACCTGTGCGCGTGACGATTGGCGCATGTTACAGGTGTTTACGCTAACATGGTTAAATACTGACTAATAATTGTCAATTCTTAATTATTTATTGCTTGATATTGTAGTGCCTGGACGGCGACAATAATTATGATACCTTAATAGGGTATATTTGATCGAGTTAGGGATCAGATCATAATTAATTGGCCCAAATAAGTATCGTTGTTTAATTATTGTCCTCAGACGAATAAAATATGATTAACCAAGTTGAAAAATGATTGTAGTAAAAATGGTAGATTACAGTCAATTTTGGTACAGGAAAATAGATCATAGTCTGTTTGAATTTGGATTTACATATTGTATTTATATATTGAACGACTTATAATACACGTTAATAAAACCATAATGTTATCTTATTAGTAATTAGGCATAATAATATTATTATTATATTGTTAAAAGGCCGTCTAAACGATCTACGATTATTAGTATATATTTATCAATAAACCACGAGCTGTTCATCACCAAGCAAAGAATTATTTAGGTTAATAGATTTTGTGCTTAACACTATTTATTTTAATAATTATTTAATGAAAATCAACTACCCACCGATCTTCAAGCAGTTAATTAATTCACCAATTTAAATAGGTAATTTACCTTTCAAAACACCTACAATAATCCGATAAACTTACCCTAAGGTTGGTTTGTGTTTGATTGATTGTAATTTGATAATAAGACTGTGGTCTATTGATAATTGGAAACTAGCATAGTATTCCCCAATCAGACCCATTTGACCAATGGGTCATAATGCTGGGCGTGATCAAAAAGGGGTCGGTATAATTATAATGTCAATGATGATGGTGCCATAATATTCTTTATTTAATTCTGAATTAATTATTATCGAAAATCTTATCATTACACCGTATTATTTATAGTGGACAATGATGCAATGAGCAAATAAATGTTTTTATCCGTCAGTATTAAGTGTTTGGTTACTTACGGTGTGTTTATTATTATTTTTAATTTCAATCTGCCAAATGTTGGTAAGTCGATAATTTAGGTATTAAGAGTTAACAGCGCATTATTTTTTTGTTAACATATTATTATAAATATATATTTTAGAAAAAAAATCAAGGTCATCCGATTTATTGAACATGCACATAAACACAATGAAATTAGCATTATGCCTTATTTTAGAGGGCAACTCAAATTTCAAATTACAATTATTATTCCATAACATGATTTCGAGACATATCAACTTTTGTCAATAACAAACGATATCACACCAAAATGTTATGTGTACATAAAATTATTAACTATATTCGTTTTAATATTAAAATATTCTGATCGTAAATAGCACAATTACGTACGGCAATATGCCATTTAGATAACGAAAAAACATGTTTTTTTTCAAAAACTTATTTCAATTATCTCTGAAAATAAATCGACGACACATATGTTTGATTTAAATATTAACAATCGATAAGTGAAGAATTTAAAACTATATAAGCACATATTAGGAAATTATTTATTTTAGTATATTCGGGACTGACCCCAAATTAAAAAAATGCATTTCACTGTACCTACTGGCGTATGAAAATTAGCGAAAAAGACGTTGTTTCTTTATGTTATATAAATTAATATATATAAGGGTGGAAGAAGATTCCGCAGACAACGTGCAACGTGTCAATAGCATTTAAGTCATAGTTAAAAAAAACCTAGAAATATGTACATCATATAACTAATCTTAAAGTGTATTTCAAACCAAAATTTACAGCAATATAATATTTACGATCAGTAAACTCGATCGTGCAAACCGACACATAGACATTTCCCGCAGTCCGAAGGAATGTTTACGTGTCAAATTTTATCTGTTGTATTACAAGAATTAACAAGTAAATGGTGCATTTCTGCTACATTGTAGTGAGAAATCCATTATTTAATTGATAACATCTGTATCATAGTCAAATTTCGCAGACAAATTTCTAGGAAATAATCCACAGTGTGGGAACTTACAACGGTCAGTCAACCCACGCCGTTTCTGATATTCCTTTGTCTTCTTTTAATATAAAAACAAATGTCGCAATACAACAGTACCTAGTACCTTCAAATCATTCAAACTAACTACACGCTTCTCGCTTTGACGTTAAATAATTTTCATTGCAAATAAAATTCTTCGTTAATATTATTTTTAAACTTCTCGTTGTGCGATCTGTAATTGAACTTGTATTTTTTTGTTTGTTAAGGGATAATAAATTTGGGGCTACTTTATCACGCAAGAAATCCTTCTGTTCATTCGTAACCTACCTCATCACACTCCCTTACCTACGTATATATATATATATATATATATATATTACTTTATACTAAAGCCAAACTAAAGTTTATTATATTATTATTTATTATAATATACTATAGAATTAGAAGATATTATCACTGCTTTATACATATACCGAATAATGATATTTAAGTTTAGGTGAGCAGAAGGGTAAACTTCCTCTCACAATATGCAAATATTTTCCGGTCAAATGTATCGATACAAAAATAAATTACAATAATTTTGACAGTTTGATGTGATTCGCTTTCCGAAAGATTTATAACTATAACTTTCACCGTAGTTACAAACCAAAGTTTGCAAACATATATTTTACTGGGTATCAATAAAATACCACTTACTTGCAAAAGCTTTTGTACTATTATTTATTTATTTAGTATGATTTATTGGCAAAAAATATTAATTCAACAATAAAATACTACGCAATAAGTTAACAATGATTCAACTTTAAATAGCTGTGTAATTATAATCATTGAAATGTATAAATTGGAAATGCCTCAGAAATATAGAAAAATTTTACCGACGTCAAGTTTCCGATGTAAGTACTTACCTTGCAGATATTACCTGATGATCACTTATTAGGTTTAAGACAGCTCCTAAACCGGTACTTATTTATTATCAGGGCATGCAATAAGGCAGATTCAGTAACCATTGAACATTTCGTGGGACTGATTTTTTTAAAAATAATAAGATGATAAGGGACAGCATGATATAGTTACAATGAATAGACGATTATTAAAGTCCCAGTGTCCCAACGGCGTGTTTTGAAACCAATACTGTGAAGATATCACAACCTGGTATTTATGGTTAGACTTCTTGGAATTAGGAAGCCTCGCTCTTGGTAACTTTTTTTTTGTCAAATTCCTAAAATATAATTATTTGCGTAATATAAAAAAATATATACACCAAAAATGTAGGTACTACACTATTTTTAGCTGGTATGTCCTTGTACATGCTATTATATAATATAATAATATCTACGATTTAATGCTGTAGAATTCTTCATTGAAAATACATTAATTATGACGTATAACTTAAATTAGAGTGATCCTGATACCATCCACGAATCAAGCTCGTTGATTTAAAACTTATAAAGAGGTTTTCTATTATCGACGTCTTTCAGAAAAACCTCAGATTATTACATTATATTAAGTGATAATGCCAAAAGTTGGTAAGTCTCGAAACCATGTTATGGAATAATTGCAATTTGAAGTTTGGCACCTATCCTCTAAAATCAGGCATAATGCTAATTTATTTGTGCTT
This sequence comes from Rhyacophila brunnea, assembly GCF_057557595.1. NCBI lineage: Eukaryota > Metazoa > Arthropoda > Insecta > Trichoptera > Rhyacophilidae > Rhyacophila > Rhyacophila brunnea. The sequence goes on along the minus strand of NW_028232806.1, from coordinate 32,630,623 downwards.
TATGCGCATTTTCTATATATCGGATGACCTTAGTTTTTTTTCTAGCATACGTAATATTTATATATATATATATATATATATAAATAATCCATTGTTAACTATAAAATACCTAATTGATCGACTTAACAACTTTTGGCAGCGACCCCAAAAATCATCTTCAATGTCAGTTAACAGCTGGTGATGATTTGCTAAAGTTTATACTATGGTGGTTTAGTGGTGATATTTTTAGCCCGGATAGTGAAATAAATTTAAATATGTTGGAATCCCATTTAAATTTTATTTTTTCAAACGTATTATAATAATATGTTTTTAAATCAAATCTTGACTAAAAGACTACAATTTTTGGATACAAGAACAAGGAACTGAACATTAATTTAATTGGAATATTTTCAGTATTTGAGAAGCTCAATAGCGATAGCAAAAACCATTTTCCCAGCAGTACATTTGTTTTGCGACAGCCTAGCAAAAATCCTTTCTTTCTTCGTGTCCCTTACAAAACAAATTTGCGTAGATGGGAATAAATTATTCAAGAGTAGGTACAGTAAGTTTGGTATTAGGTAGGATGTCCTTTTATACGTGACGAGATATGGTGAATCTCACTGTAGAAGTGATGTAAGTTTTGCAGTTTTTTTTTTTCATTTTTTTTTGTTTTGTAGTGATTATATTATTGAGATGCACGTCGCGTACTGTCACGCAGTCACGGCGACAATTTTAGTCTATGGTTTCGTCATTTTGCAGAATATTTTGAACGATTACCATCTCTGTTAATTCAAAGATGGAGAGTGCCAACCCTAATATATTAGTATTTTCAATTATTATTTATTATTCATGCTAATTAAAATTATTTTAAGAATTTCAACATGTGCGTACATTAAAATTACTCATACCATATTTCATTTAAAGATAATATTTTGAACAGAACCATTGCTCACTGAAGAAGGAAGCCGATATATTACACGACTGGTCCTACTTTTCGCCCCTCCCATTGTATATGGATGACCTGTCATTGTCTATAGAGTGCTCATACTGACGCGTCAATCATGTTTACTTGTCGGAGTATTCTTAGTTTCTGATTTCTTTCAGATTATTTTAACGTATCTTGGAGACCTTGGAGTTTATCTGATTTAGTGGTTGTGTTATTTATAATTGGAAGTGACGATCAAAGTAAGTAAACTTCTTTTGTGTATAATAATATCATTATACATTAGGACGTTTGTCAATGTGACAGTCGATTCTAAACGACAATAACTAATAACTTATTTATACTCTTCAGTCATTATAGAATACCAAACTCTGCTTGCTAGTACGTTATCAATAAATGGTATGGCAGTGGACCACTCATTGCTTGTGCAAAAAGTTATGCTCAGGCTTTATTAATCTAAAGATGGCGGTGACAGAACCCAACCTACTACAGAACATAAATAATAGACAACATTGTTATAAAAAATACATAGTGCCAATAGCTAACAACAAAAAACACGTGATTTTGACGTGAGTCAAAAATGTGTGGGCATTTAGAGAACTATAAAAAACGTTCATCGAGTCATGTGGGTATTGATGCAGTGCGGTACGTGTGAGGTGACCGCATTGTTGTTCTGGTGATTTCGGCAGGTTTTATTAACTGACGATGTTTGTTTATAGTTTTTAAATGTGCTACGGGATGGGAGCATCAGTCTGATAACATTTTAAGCACCAAAAAAGGTATATCTTTAATCATATTATAATATATATGAATTTTGTGGTTTTTATGGTTTTTGTGGTTTTTCCGCATGCACTTTTTCATGCAACATTGCGTTATCAATGGGTTTATCTTATATTAAGAGGACATATTGTACTCTTAAATTAAATACTGATTTATAAATATAAAAATATATTATAGCGCGGTATCCCATACATTGGTGAAACACTCTGAAAAGATCATTTATTTTTCACGAGGCATCGATAGAACAGATGAAAAGATTTTAACAGATAAATCTTTTCCGATTCCCGCTTGTCCTTTTGTTTTATAAACAACTTCTATTTTTTTTTATTTTCTATACATCAAGTGGAATACATCATATTATTATTATTATTTGGAATTTTATATTTTATTCTATAAAAAAATATTGATTGATAAAAAGGATGCTTTATACCTATAATATAAGAAATCCGGTTATATGTAATAACTGTAAGTATGTAGGTACAACACGTATGGTGTTCGTATTGGTAATTCGTTTTTTTTTTTTTTAAATAATTCGTGACTTGTTATTGGTATATCTCAAAAAATAGTTAATAGAGAATCAAGCAGGACTTATTGATGATAAAGAAAAAAACAATTAATACAAAAGTGTACCAATTATTAAATTGAATTGCTCTGTTATATACCGTTGACGTAGAAATTTTTGTTGCAAATTATTTACTGCGCAAATATACTCTTGCTCGTAAGTTAAATAATTAATCATTAGCTCGTGAGTATCGTTCTATTATATTATTATGTAGAGAGTTTATGTAATCATGTTAATTTATTGGACTGCATAAACATACAGAATTATTATATACGTGTCATCGTCGATTCTTTAAGATAATTAAAAAAGTTGGTAATTCAATTTAAGTTATTACAGTTAATTATCGCATATCTACGGAAATTAATAATAATATAACAATTGGTTTTATTAAATTTAATCTTTTTTTCATTAAATTAATATTTGGTAAGTACTCGTACATTGGTAAATACACATGTTTCTGTATCAAAATTATGTCAGAGTATTTTTGATTGTTATATAAATACCTATGTTTTTATTAGTATTTCTTGATTAACACGAAATTTTAAATATAAACCGAACTTTACACAAAGATAGTCATTTAATAACCTTTAAAAGTATTTGTCAATAATATTATCGATGGAATTAATTTTATTTATTGAAATTGGACACATCCAAAATGAATGTTTCCAGAATCCAAATGTTTTACGTACACTCTATGTGTCGTTAGTACGGAGTATTCTTGAGTATGGCTCCATTATCTGGAGTTCTTCCTAGGTTTCTTATAAGATTTTTTTAGAGCGTGTTCAGAAAAAAAATCTTCGCCATCTCTATTTTAAAGTTTATAATTATTTTCCTTTTGATACCTTCTCAAACGAGTCTTTTCCGACTAACTTTCTTCAAGACATGCTCGCCTTTCATTCTCTTGAAGCTCGTAGGTCACTTCTGCTCTTAAAGCATTTTTCCCTGCTCTCACACTACCTACCTGCTACCACCATGTGGTATCATCTGCTCACCTGCCTCACCTGCTACCACAATGTGGTATAATTTTCAATCCCGATATTCTAGAAAATTTGAATTTTTACGCACCCGTCAATTACATGCATGGTCGCAGCCATGACCTATTTTGGGTGAAAGCTGTTTCCTCTTGTCAGGGTCACCAAGCACCAATAGCGAGGGCTGTGCGGCTGGTCAATGCACTACCTAGAGATGTAGATATTTTTGGCGATCCATTATATATTCTGTTTTTTTAATTCTATTTTATTGTTTAATTTGTATTTTTTGAATTATTGTTGTTTTTTTTAAATTTCTTTTGTATAAAACTATTTTTGCTTTCTTTGTTTTTCTCCACCTTGTTTTTTCTCTAACTGATTACTTGTAATTTTTATTCTAAATGTCATGTTGTGAATGTCCTGAATTAATAATTTGTTATGTACTCAACGTGTCTTTTTCAAATAAATAAATAAAATAAATAATGTATATGTTGTAAATGCAAACATAACTTACATAATTTCAGAAGTGGCCGCTCTGCTAACTAGGTTCATATGAATACTCATTAAATTTAAACAAAGTTTTTGGGTTAGCTCAGGTATGATTTATGGCAGGTATTATTATTTGACAGGTGAGCTTATTTGTTTTTAAAGTTTATTTTGTTTCTTTAGATGTATCAAGAATAAAGGAATATCCATTAATAAATTGTTAATAATCATCTCGAAAAATAACTCGATAATGGCCAAGATTTGTGTATATTTCTGCATAGAAAACTAAAAAGTTATTACAAGTAAAAGTGTTGTTTTAAGGAAGTTGTATAGTTATTCTATTTTTAAAGCATCTTAAAAAGAAACAAAGTTAAACACCAATAACGTAGTCTATAAACAGTATGTAAAATTATTATCAATATTAAAAAAATATTGTCTTAAACCAGTGTCTTCTACCAAAGAAATGGAGACATTTTTACAAAATGTCCAGTTATGTTATTAAGTAGTTGGTATAAATATATAAGTATCTAAGTAAATAAGTATTAAATATTTTTTGTTTTTATTAGTTATTGGCTGGGCCAATTATTGTCGCTTTCATCCTTTATTTCCACCTAAGTCAAATTCCTGATTAAGACCATCCCCGAGCAAGACCAGGCAACCATCAGTTACAGCTCATCAGTCGACCGTGATTGTAGTATTTTTCAGTTACTTTAAGACAGCTAACGCGCCTAGGCTTGTTAAAGCTAAGCCATCGTTAACTACAGAGTGATTCATTCAAAACACAACGTCGCCTCTATCATTCATCCTGAACTTTTAATCATAATTATTGCAAAACCGTAACAGTGACATTCCGAACCATCCGTTTACTAGTGCGTGAGTGCGTGAACACCGAACCATTTCCAGCGCGCGCCAGCCCTCTCAACATAAAAGGTCAGTGTCTGGCATCCTGTTTATACCCTCCCCCTCTAAATCTATAATTCACAAGCATCTTCAAATTACAGTCCACCGTAAAGAGCGCAACCAGAAATTTTCTAAACAGACATATTATTCAATAGGTAATAAAAAAATGTTATAAAAAAATTGTAAGCGCTATAAATGATATTCTTTGTTGAAAAAATCCAATTAAATAAAGTCTTTGAACAATCCAGCCGTCAATTTTGCATCGACAGAAAAGGCCATGTCAGCAAAATATTGCATCCGCGTGCAATATTTCAGTGTGCTAATTATTTGGAGTACCGCCAAAAACGGTAGGAAAGGTTCAAAATGTTTAAAATTGCAAAGCAATATTCCCGGATGCACTTTTGATCGGCTTTTTCCATTTTTTTTTTGTTTTTCCTAAGTAAAATACAGCATGAACTTTGACCCGTTCACCGGATCAAATGGGTCGTTTGCAATACGATCCGGTTGTTACTTACAAAGGGGAATCGACCGTTTGAAGAGTAATTATTGTTCCAGTCGGCAAAACTAATTCCAATGGAATTGTAAAAAAACTTTGATGTAAATGAAATTTGAAATTAAATTCAATTAACATCAGTTACTGTTCAATTTCAATTTCAATTTATTTATTTATTTTAAATATTGTGGACATTACAAATTATAAGTTTAAGACGTTCACAACATGACATTTAGAAACAAAGAAATATTATTAAAACAGTTTTATGTACAGTATAAATGTGTAAATACAAAAAATATTAAGTATATAGGTACAAGGAAGTACACCGGATGAGTTAAGCAGACCCTATTTTAAGAATTTAAAAAATAACGTCCACCTAAATTCACCTCACGTAAGTGTAATATATCAATAACCGAAGCGATTTCATTAAACATGGTTATTGCCCTCCCAATTGGCATTACTAATGGCAGGTTAGTTCTGCACCGTGGGAGAACAAACAACGGATGCCCTCGATTCCTAAGGTAATTATCAGAGACACACAAGCCAACACCACCAAGAATGGCGGAGTTTACATTTACGCCGCGTATAAGTCTGAAAAAATATGTAGCTAAATAAAGATCCCTTCTAAATTTTAAGCTACAGTATGTAAGCATCCCTGAGAGAAAATCAGTCGGATAGAGCCATGGATAATATCCATACAGCCGAAAGTAAAGGAGTCTTAAAAAAATCTTTTGGACTCTCTCCACCATAAGGCCGTACTTCAACTGATGCGGGGCCTAAACGACAGACCCACTCTCAAGTCTGCTTCTAACTAAGGAGTTATAGAGAATTTTTAGTACCGTAACATCCGAAAAGACCCGGGAAGTACGCAAGACAAAGCCCAACACCTTTAGCGCCTTTTTACAAATGGTATCTATTATGACCACTAAACGTCAGTTTACCGTCAAACGTAATTCCAAGATCTCTTACAGATGATATTCGCGAGAGAACTCTGCCATGCATAGAGTACTGGAAAAACAATACTCGTGAGTCTTTAGTAAACGATAAAACATTGCATTTATCAATATCGAAGTCCAGTTTGTTACGCCTGCCCCAATCTAATATATTATCTATATCAAGTTGGAGTTGACGACAATCGTCCAAGGTGACAACTTCCATGAAGAGTTTCAAGTCGTCAGCAAACAACAAAAACATAGCATTTTTAATTACCAATGCTATGTCATTTATGATAATTGTGAACAGCAATGGCCCTAAGTTTGAGCGCTGGGGGACACCAGAAAATATGTAAAAGGTCTGTGACTGATAAAGGCCGTACAAAACGTATTGTTGACGGTTCCTAAAATAACTCCCGAATAGCTTCAAAAATCGATCCGACAATCCAATAAGTTGGAGTTTTTCCATTAGAATATCGTGATCGACTCTGTCAAATGCCTTCGAGAAATCATTGTAAGAACAGTCAACCTGGCTGCCTCTATCTAGTACTGACGACACATAATCAGTGAATACCATCAGGTTGGTTTCCGTTGATCGGCTTGCTCTAAATCCATGCTGTTCATTCATTATAAATGACTCAATTTTTGGAGAAATCATGCTGTGCATGATCATCTCCAGAACTTTTGCTGGTGCAGAGAGTACAGCTACCGGCCTGTAGTTTTCTACTGACGACTATTTTAACACAGTTATAGTCTCCAACCTCAATAAGTTTGCATGGTAGTTTTGAAATTGAAATTATATAGCAAGTTTCACTTACATTATATTATTATTATAACTAACATAATGCATCCACAACATATAATATGACCCAGAAGAAAAACGAAATTAATAAAAAAATACATACTCTGATATATCAGTCGAAAATCCACTATTAAAGCAGATGAAACCGGTTCTGAATATTATTTACTTATATACTTTATACTATATTTTTCCACCAAGAAATGACAGTTAACATCATTAAGTGAATAACTCGTAAGCACTTACGTAAAAATGGTGACATGTACATTGTACGTAAAACATTAAATTTTACCATGACACAGTTTGCCGTGAGCTTTCTTATCGGAAAGAGATGACCGTATACTATACGGTCTCCAATTTTATTAGATTCAATATGAACATAAATTTAATTTTCATAGCTGATTTTGACAAAATTCAAGAATGAAAACCTAACCTTGCCTAACTTAACAAATAATCCAGTATATAGGCTATTTAAAAAAATGTTTGTTGCTGGCTTCCTGTAAAGTTTAAACCGACAAGAACTGTGTTTTATTTAGACATGAATTTTATGTCAGTACTAAACGACCCAAAGAGGTTAGACGGTCCAATGTATTGGCTATATATTTCCGATACAACATTTCACGGTGAGAAATATTGTCAAATAATATTCAATTTCATTAGTGTCAAGGGTTACTTTATGTATACAAATGCGTAATTCTATTATTTATTGAATTGTAGGTACTATTTTGAAATTTTGGCTTATAGAACCTATAAGAAAAATATACAAAAATATTTTGGCACTTTATTAAAGTCAAACAAACATCAAATTAATATCCCATTAAATTGTAAACAATATATTTTTTTGTATTTTGTATGTTAATACTATATATATGTGTCGCTAGATTTCAAAATCAGCCAAGTCCATAATATATGAATAGGAGAAAAACAGCTTTTTGTTTTCTCAAATACACAGTCACAAGGGTGAAAGTTTATATTATTTCGAGTATAGAATATTTAAAATGAATAAATTCCACATTTTGATAATGCAGAAATGTTAAAAAGCAGTAGTTCTTCAGCAATTCACAAAAAAAGTCAAAGATACCTAAAGGTGGACTTGGCTGATTTTGAAATGTAGCGACACATATTATGTAATATGGTACCTACCTAATAAATTTTGATAAATTAACATTTATTAAATGTTAACTTTACGTACAAACATCTTATAATTTAAAAAATATATATTTACCTGATACACGATTTATATAAAAAGATTTTTGCTTTTAATTTGACACTTTTATAGAAAAAATGTTTGCCTTCCCTGGTAAAGGGGCTGCTTAACCTATTACATTCCTACAAACTTATCTAAAGAACACCATTTTTAAAACTTCATTCGAATGTCAGATTCTGTCCAGTTACGAGTCTTCATTTGATAGTTTTCGACAGTGGCTCCCCCCATCCATACTTTAGATAAATTTGTAGGTCTGTAAGTACTGTAATACTTACTTACTTTTTTTGAATTTAGAATTTTCTCAAAAAAATATTAATTATAATAAACCAGAAATCTTTCATCGCATTTTCAGATCATTAAATTTATAGGCCCTGTAGCAGACAGCTTTAATTGGCTCTTGAACCATTAAAAAAATAATCGCATATATTTATCTCTTCAAGCCTCAAACAGAAATGATATATTTTCCACAATGGTTACATGTCAGCATGTAAAGCAGCAGTATTTCATATAATATGGCATATATTTATATGATAAATGTACATACTGTTCACAAAATGTATACACGAGTATCGATTGCGCTGTCACGTAATTTGAGCACAGCGTTCCGCTGAAGCTCTTCCGTCGCCGCTGTAATAAATTTCGATTCAACCGCCCTCAGAATCATTTTGCAAACGATCGAGTTTGGGCGCTTGGAAAATTCGCCACCATATTATTATATATTATATATTTTTTCAACTAATTGAATACAATAAAAAATCATTTTAACCATGCATTTTCTATCATGTCAAGCATTGCGTATCACAGTTTACCTTAAGCTGTCGTACCATTAAAGATGACAGTATAGCATTGACACAAAAAATGACAAAGAAATGTTAAACTTTTATTAGATTCAATACGAACATAGTTTTGTTATTTGATAGGTAGATACGACTCAATTCTTATGAACACCTACTTGCTAATCTAACCGCATAAATATATACCATATTCTGTACCTTAGAGCTAAAACTATGGAAGTCACATATTATTCAATATAATATTTTGCAGGAGAGCAGTTTTAAGTCTTTTCAGTCAAATGTCTCTACAAATAAAACTTTTCAGGGCACAGTTCGGTTATGAAGAATAAAGCGGAAAACACATTTTGAAAATACCCGATATACTGGATTATTTATTAGTTTGGGTTAGTTTAGGTTACATTAGGTTGAGTAAGGTTAGGTTAGGTTTGGTTAATCTAACATATAATCCAGTATATCGGGTATTTTCAAAATGTGTTTTCCGCTGTATTCGTCATAACCGAACTGTACCCTTTTCAGATATCCTAGATTATTTTGCTAATGCTGAATTTCCGCAGTTTTGCAATTAATCTTTTTGATTTAGATTAAAGCAAAAATGACGTAAATTGGACATCTACTCTTTCAGCACTAAAACTGTTATGTTCAATAAAGAATAGTTGAATAAAAAAATAATTTGCAAGTGCATGTATGTTAATTTTTTGAGATTCTCACATCGGCTAGAAATCAAATAAAGTAGCTTTTACGTTATAAATGTCAGTCGCCAATATTAACGCAATTTGATGAGTGCATTAGTCGTATCTAGGGAATCCAATCCCGAGCCAAAATTGTGATCCCGGGATTTCGGGATTACAATTTGACAATCCCGGGATCCCGGGACTGGTCCCGGGATTGGGATTTTTTTCCATTGTTAATATAAAATTTTTATATTTACAAATAACATTGATAAAATCGGTCAAAAATAAATCTAGTATCATTTATACTATTTAAGACATTTATTGTTAATATTGTATACGTTAAATCTTGGAAATACACAAGTTTAATGGAGTAAATAATATTGTAATATAAATAATAATGTGAAGTAATGTAGTGTAATGTGAATAGGTAAAGCAAATAATCATGGCGTACTTATGGCCTTTCCGCTTCATAAATCTAATTAGTCAGCCAAATATGAAACTGCCGTAAAACGTATGATATCATGGTGGAATTACTTTGTTAAAAGTGCGAAGCATTGTTTTTTTACCAATCTTTCTCATTTTTAATAATCTATGTGAAAAAATAAAATGAATCGGCAACCTACACATCAAACTTCATTCAAACTCAGTTTATTTCTAATGTAGTTATTTTGTATTAAAAGTATTTTTTCTGTTATATTTTCCATAAAAATTGATAAAAATCAATCCCGAAATCCCGGGATTATGTTTATCAATCCCGGGATTCATAGGTATCGAAAATAGCCCGGGATTGGATTCCCTAGTCGTATCCTACTACTAATCAATTCTGTCATAATAAGGTACGTTACAGGTTGTTTCGACCATGTCCGATCCTAATAAGATTATATGGGCCTCCACAGAGTAGAGGTTTGTATTAACAGATTTTTTTACGAGAAATGGATGTCAGCCACTTGTTCAACCTATTAAGGTCCATACTCTGACTCATACACAAATTGAAAAACAATATGTGTACTTGCCAGATCCAGGATTCGAACCTGGGACCCACGACGCTATAGGCCGACGCTTAAGCCACACGGTCATTAAGTTACTCGGCAAGTTACTCAATTGGTAAAGAACATTGGTCGGAATTTAGTGGATGTGGGTTCGAGTCCCGTTCAGCGTCATGTTTTTTTTTAATTTTATTTTTCTAGTAGGTTTGTTTCTGAAGTGCTTTCAAATTATGTTTAAAATTAATTAAATTCCAATGAATTTAAGTTATGTAATATTCCATTTGAACTGTTTTTTGCGAGCCGGGTTTCACTTTCGGCATCTTGAGGCGCTATGCGTACCACCAATTGTAAATGCATACTAACAAAGAATCATAATAACAATGGTCAATGTGAAAACTTATATTTAATTCCATCAATCAAAATCAACCCTTGGTCGATAGTATTAATATGAACAGTATTAATTATAAACATGTAACGATTTACCAAAGTAATGGTAAAATTTATTTTACTCTATAGATAGATGCTGGTGGCGCTTTTGCAGTCGAATGTAATTTGAAAATGTTTGTTGGCAGATAATGGATCTAGGAGAGGGCGCTTAACAGGATGCCAGACACTGACCTTTTATGTTGAGATGGCTGGCGCGCGCTGGAGCTGATTTGGTGTTAACGCACTGGTAAAGGAAGGGAATGTCACTCTCACGGATGATGATGACAAATTCAGGATGTATGATAGATGCGACGTTCTCTCAAACCATATCTGAAATAGCGCAACGAAGGTCGAACAGATATGTTTTGTCTGGGTCATTCTGTGGTTACCGACGGCTTAGCTTTAACAAGCTTATACGCGCCCGTTGTCTAGATGTAACTAAACCTTTCATCACGGTCGATCATGACCCGTTACTGTTGGTCGCCCGATCTTGTGGCAATAATAAGGGATTTAGAGAAAAGGAATGAGGACCATCATAATTGGCCCAACCAGATGCTTATATATGATCCGTTTATGATGGTTATTAATTTATATGTGCAATATAGATTAAAAATTGTTTCACTGTTGTTTACGAATTGTTCGTATCATTTTGTATATCATTTTTAAGCGATGGAATATATCCTGACAAAAAAGACTGTTATTCGTAAATCATTTATGAGCGACCGAAATGAAAAGGGGTTGCATTTAAAAAAAATGAAAAAAAGGTGAAGGGTAAAAAATTTATACTCCTGATGAAACGCAAGGTATTTTGGACACTGAATTATTTTTTCGGGACAAGTTTTTCGGTTAACCGCTGTTAATAAAGGATAAATTCGTTTAATATTTTAACGTGGACTCCACGGGGTGAGGTCAGGTGAAATGAAAAATTTAAAAAATTCGGGTTATGCCGGGAAATTCCGTGAGATACGCAAAAATTCTGTTTGTTCAAGGAAACGTTTCTCGTTTTAGTGATAATTTATGCTTACAAAATACACTCTGAAAGGAAAAACTACAACATTCTGCTGCCTTTGTACACATTTCACTATATAAATTAATAATATAATTATGTATCCATGTTAAAAATATAATTCCTAAAAAATCAGTATTACCATCAGAGTAGAATTTGATGTACTATTAAACGAAAGCTTCCCTATAGCTCCTTCTACCCTTGCTAGTAACTTATTTTGTTGTAACCTACTTGAGATACGTTATATCAGTCCAACACGTCCTGTATTCTATTGCACCCATCGCGAGTGGAATGTATCAGGCCAGAATATTTACCGAATTGTTATTACCTGAGTTACTCTTATGAGTATAACACTTAATCTGCACGCGATACATTCTACTCACTAACTTTAATAGAATAAAAGCTCTAGGTAGACTTTTGCAAGGAAATGATTAATTGCAATCATCTTAAGTAAACCGGCCTACTGATTACATATTTTTATTATTATATAACAATCCAATAATAAAAATATTAATCATATATTTTGAAAGTGCCACACTTATATAAATGATACAAATTTAAATAAATACATATTTATATATGTGGGTGAAAGAAAGAGTGTAATAATTCTTAAAAATCAAAAAATCGACGCTGAGTGAAAGAAAACGATGTAATAGGCTTTATGTAAGAGCAATTGGAAATAATAACGATATAAATAATTAAATGTACTATCTTTAATTTGTGTGCAGTAGAAGAAATCGCAGTCTGCGTAATTTCAAGGTTAAGTTGTTCCACTAATAGTCTCCTTTAGATTAAAATAAACCAAAAAATACACATCACTGTTTTTTAAACATAGTAAATACATTATTAATATTGTTGTCAAAAGATTTTGTGGAATTTCTGTATAAAGACAAACTATTTATTTATTAAACTAATGACTGATGCCAAATGGCTTTGAATCCTGCCTGGGTTTAGCATAATTTATATTCTGTTTTCCAATGTGCATTAGGAATTAAAGTATAATGTACTATATACTGGATCTAATAGGTTCAGTATTTACTCGGAAAAAAGCAAAAATCTGTTTATATATTATTATACTTATATAATATGATTCAAAATATATGAAATGTCAAACAATTAATATCTACTTCAATTCAGAACGTAAAATTCAAAACATCAATTTGTAAAAAACAATTCCTTGTGATATGATTGTTAGCCCCCAACCCACTATTTTCCTTCTACCTCTAATCGATATTATTGTCGCAAGTCCAGGCACAACTCGATTACGGAGTCGCCATTCTACCGTGATTGTTTAATAGTTAGTTACATCAAAACAACGTGCGAGTCAAGATCTGTTACAGTTTAGCCATCGTGAAAGTCGTAATTCAATACTTCAAGAGTCTCATTACTAACTGCATACAGGATGACCAAACGTGACGGTTCAACCATGTTGCATAAAAACTGCTACGTATCACCGTAGTAATCATTCAGTCACGAGTTACGGTTAGGCCGTTGCATCAATTACCGTAATTTACCCAATCATAAATTTATTACTCATAGTAAGTGTAAAAATCCATATTAAAAAAAATTCCGGTTGATTCATTTAAAAATAAGAGTATTATAATATTATAACAGTCAGTAACAAGTGTGTGTGCTTGCAAGACCGGGGAGTCAGAAGAGAGCCTCAAGAGCCAGCAGTCCGGAACAGTTTTACATCAAGGGTCAGTGTTTGGACATACAACTGCTTCCGCTGTCCCTCACCAACATTCAAATCTTCAAAACCCTCTTTATACAGTCCACAAAAGCGCGACCAGCATACATATATGGAAAATTAAATAAAGTTATTTAAAACATTACGCCATCAATAATATGACTAATTTATTAGTCGCTGATTACTTGAACATCGTTTAATGAATTCGAAGAATATATTAATTACTTAAATTACAAATTCTATGTTAGTAATGCAAAAACTCAAGCATCAACCGCTCATTTCGTATCAAACTAATTGATAAGTTCGCGGAACGTTCAATTTAATCTGGATTAAATTTGAAAAAAAAAACGACATTCAACATTGCCGCAGATAACTCTGTCAATTTGCAAAATTGACCGATTTTGCAATTCAATTTGGCAAAATTCGACAAATTTTTTTTATCATTCACGCATTTTAGTCTTTCGATTCTATTGAGAGGCATTTTAAAATTTAAAATTTAATAAAAAAGAATTCATCACTAAAAAAAGGTTGTAATGTCATCACTGCCAGGCTTTGAAGTTTCTTACATTTAAAATAAATAGTTTTATAGATAATGTAATTTATACAGAAACGTTGAACAAAGCCTTTTGTAGATGGAGATTAACTTACTTTAATATGAAAGTGATGCTGAAAAAAGAAGGTTTAAATAAACACCATGCCAAAAAGGTATTGACATTAATTAACGTTGAAATTTTATTGATAGTAAACTTAAACCATCGGTAAAATTGGTGTTAGGCATATTTCAACACGAATTTTAATCAAACAGTCGAATAAGGAAAATACTTGAAAATTGCATCATTTATTGGAAAGTTATGTATTTGATACATACATAATATTTTAAAGTAGCTTATTTTGTACCTGTTTTAAAAGAATAATTCCTTTAATTTTATTTCAGCGAATAGCATTTCTTTTTGAGCTTATAATAAATTTTGATTACTCCATAAATATAACAATTAGAAAATGACATTACGTGATTAGATATATTATAGATTGATTAATCGATAAAACAAACTCTCCAGAATCTGGTAAATGCAGGTTCAAGTCTCTCTTGGTACAAATAATATTTATCTAATAAGTATAAGTTCTGATTTTTTAATATTTATTATTATACTTTAATTTATTTCAATTTAATATAACTTAACTAACTGTTACGTGGTACTCACCATGATATAAATGTGGCAGTGGTGAAGGGTGGAGTTAGGCTACTAAGATCCGCCATATATAATGCATACTAAACATTGTCAGTGTATTTGTTTTCTTTGTACTAAGACTGCACTGTGTAGATAATGTTTTTTAGTATTTTTAAATCCAATAAAACCATGTTTAATCCAATTTATAAAAGATAATAGTCAAAAAATATTAATTTCTCTATAAAATATCTAAAATTATGCCATTAAAACATACTTACATAATTTTAGATATTTTATAGCTAAAAAAATATTTTTTTATTGATTTTGGTTTGCTAACCAACATTATCTGTAAAACAAATAAGTGTGACAGAAAAAGTGTGCACTATTTTATCAGAACACCCATATTATACCTAAACTATTATGGTTTGGTTGAGACAGGGCAGCACTATCTGCAAATTATACTCTTAGTTCAATGAAAACAAATAAGGGTACAGTTCGGTTATGAGGAATACAGCGGCAAACACATTTTGAAAATAGCTGATATACTGGATTATTTGTTAGGTTAACCTAACCAAACCTAACCTAACTTAACCTAACCCAACCTAACCCAACCTAAACTAACCTAAACTAACAAATAATCCAGTATATCGGGTATTTTCGAAATGTGTTTTCCGCTGTATTCCTCATAACCGAACTGTACCCAAATAAATATGCCTGACTAAGTTTAGTGTGCACTATTTATGTCAAATATTAACAACCTACCTTCCCCGTTCGCCACCGAAATGTGGTTACTATTCGAATAATTAAAAATAATTTGTGGTTTTTATTCCTTGGGTGGGGGACGTAGCGACCGAGGAATTCCCCGCCCAATGCTTATGTTATTCATGTATTATCTCTTTTTATGATTATATAGAAATAAAAAAACCATTTTATGTCAAATTGAAGTGTTTAATTTGTAATATCTACTTTAAAGGTATTGGGGTGGTTTTGAATGATAACAACGCAAAGTTATCTTTTATACAATATGTCCTTTGTCAAACCCCTTACAAAGGGTTTTCCGATCATCATCACGGCCTTCTATTATTTTATTTTCGAAAGGTAAATGTTTCAAAATTTACCTTTCACTCTTCAATACACCCAGCGTACCTATATACATATATCGTCTCCTCAGGAATGCGTAAACTTTTTTTAAAGTATGTATATTAAACATTTTAAAATTCGTTATAAAGCATTTTACATTTTTAATTAATTAGTTTTATTATCTGGTTATTCAATACAGACAAAGACGGGCTTTAAAAATGCTATTTTTACAACTTTTTTCTTAGTTTGTATTCTTATTTATCCGGTGGTTCTTTGTCCGGTACAAATCTTGCAATCGATTTTTAACTAACTTCTCGACTAGCTAGAGATTTGAAACTTTTAGAATATATCAGAACACGATTCCAATGCATCTTTAAGTAAAATTGAATTCATTTTCAGTTAATTTACCGTATAGTTTGAAGGTGATGGTGGATGTTAGATTACGGATCTAGGGAGAGGGGGTTTACACAAGATGCCAGACACTGACCTTTATGTTGAGAGGGATGGCGCGCGCTGAAGCTGCTTCGATGTTCACGCACTCACGCACTGATAAACGGACGGTATACTTTTGGATGGATGATATTATTATATTATGAAGTTGATGAATGATTTTAAGTTTACGATGGATGATATAGACGCGACGTTCACTCTAACCGTAACAGATTTAGTGCAACGAAGGTCGAACAGATACGTTTTGTATGAATCACGCCATAGGTAGATAATTGTAGGACCCGTAACTGCTCGGTCGCTCTAGTCTGGTGACAATAATAAATAAAGGGGATTTGAGTGGGTGGGGAATAAGGATGATGGCCACCACAATTTGGCTCAACTACCCAATTTCTTAAATATCTCGGTATTTTTTTACCTGGAAGATCTCGAAAATAAAAAAAACGATATTTCGTAATATTGTCGAATTCTCTAGAATAATTATCGAGAAATCAAAAAGCCAAACTGGAATTCTGGAGAAAATTTATTGTTCTTAATGGTTTTATCATCTTCTCAATTATTATAATTTTTACCTATTGTTCACTATTTATTTAAAATATATAAATTTTTATTTTAGATATTCCTTGAGAAAGAAGTATAAAAAATTTGCAAGGTTAGATAAATTATTTATTATAATATAAATCCTACAATATTTTTTGTTTTGTAAACCAAAGTTCCAATACGTCTGGTCTATCCGATTGACAAGAGACAAAACAAATTGAGGTCTTTCAAACGGCCGGCTATTATCCTAAACAAACTTTAGTGTAGCACTCGGGCTTCATGCCCCGGGGAATAATTGCGGTAGCCATGTTGTTTAAATCCAAAAAAGTTTATTTTTGGTTCGCGTTCTCTTTTCCACTAACTCACCGAACGTAAGCAAATAGAGCGAAAATTGCAAAATGTAATAAAAGCAATTATTCAAGAGTGTGTTCTGAACAAATAGTTAACGTTAATCAAATGGAAATTATAACGATTGTAAGGGTAAACTGTTATTTATATAAGCAACTAATTAGATAATTAAGTTGTTTTTAGCTATAACTATTTCATTATTATATTAAACTATATAAAACTGTACTATGTCTAAACAAAAAATTGCTTCATGTAGACGCATCCTCAAAATTCCTTGGACTGACCGGGTGACAGATGTTGAAGTTCTCAATCGAATGGAAAAGGACCAAAAAGTTTTACGTAGTATCAAAACCAGGAAACTACAGTACCTCGGCCACATTATGAGAGGACAAAAATACAGCATTCCCCAACTTGTCATTTAAGGAAAGATCCACGGGAAGCGTAACAGAGAATGGCGCCGCATTTTGTGGGTAACGAGCCTCCGTGATTGGTACGAGTGCAGCTCCACTGAACTGTTCCGGGTAGCAGACGACAAAGATAAGATCGCCTTGGTGGTGGCCGACCTCCGCTAGGGGATGGCACAATAAGAAGAAGAAGAGTTTTGATCGATATTTTTTTTTATTATCCTACTATATAAAATCCAGCTTTGAAAAGACCTATCATTGCAAATAAGATAAGGATTTACTGTGTTTATCTTATCTGTATTGATCTCACTGAATTTGCATTAGAGATAAATTAAATTGATTTTAAATTATACGTTATTTAATTTTCAATGAAATATAAAATAATATAAGTACTTTCATATTGTTAAAACTGTGAATTATTCAACTATATGATCTACAACATAATTTATCAAAATATAAAAATTACGATAACATACGATACTAATAATAATACTACCCTGCTAAGTAAAGAGACAGTGTTTTTGATTTTGGTGAAAAGACAACACACGTTTTAAACTAACCTTTCTCTTATGTTATGCAAAATTATTGGAGTATTTTGTCATAATCTCTAAATACACAGTGTATATTTAGATATTTAGTCAAAACAATTTGTGGGAGTTGAGGATGATGATGAAGAAGTCGAAGATGTATACGGAAGCGAGTTTTATTTGCAGCGTAACAATCGGTACAATAGTATAAATACAATGACAGTACATATTATGTAGTGAGATAGTTATGAGCCAGGTACTTAGATTCGAGTGACATTTTGATAAATCATTATTTGTTATTTATACAGTCAAAAGTAATACATAAACATTGTATTCCCGTACATAATTATATTGAACGAGTGAACGGTTTAAATACGAGTAGCTTGTGAATTTTATTTATTATTACAGTCATAATATAATATGATGCTATGGGAAAGGATTATTCGACTAATTTTCCATTGCGATACCGTATTTCATATCGCCAATCAATCTGCTGGTTTACCGTTATATGAGTCGCTGAGAAATTATTATTGCGGTCGAATAATTTGATACATTAAAAATAGATATTTGTGCAATAATATACTGATGCCTACAAATTCAATAATTTTACATAATATACCTAGAAGGGTTTTTATAAATTAAAAATACTGCCCATAATAATATGATCCTATTACGGACATTTGACATATTGGGTAAAAGAAGAAAGAAAGAAAATAAATGAATTAATTTATTTTAAAATATGTTTTAAAGCTTTGATTATTATATCAAACGACTTTGAATATTAATGTGATTTATCAGAAATTGTTATTTAATTTAAATTGCACACTTCTAATTAATAGAATTAACGTAGAACTCAATTTTGCCTCATTTTGTCATTTTTATTTCATGGTCGAATCTCCAGCCGAAAAAGCTGTAATTTTAAATACTCACTTGTTAAAAAGCAGTTTTAATACTTAATTTATTGTATTAATATTTTGAAGTTATCATCATCATAACATGTAAATATGATGTATGTTTTTAAACAAATTTAGTTAACCATAAAGTATTTTAGATTTAGTTAAAATTTAGTTTATAATAATATATTAATCTAACCTTTTAAATACGATTTGAAAGTGTAGTAGGCCACTCTGGATAGACCGTTCGAAATTGGCACTGTGTAAATTGAGCAAACAAAGAGATGTTATTTATTGCATCTGAAATGTAATTCAAAAGCACGCTGACCGCACTGCCTGTTAATTTAAAAGCTTCGATAAGCAAAAACAAACTACTAAAACTAAATTTATCGCAGTGAGAGATAATTTCGGCTGCTATTTACGGAGTGAAATCCAAATTCGCTCGTCGATGCTGATGGATTTTTCGGAAGATTTAACGTTACGTTATTATTATTAAAGTTACGGTTACTTTTTTCAAAAAGATTTTTTCTATTGGTTATAATATATTTTCTCTCAGAAGTGTTTTTTCAAAATTATTTATGATCAATAATATTGTGAATTATTCATTGAATAAAAGAAATTTCGAAAAGATCGAGTAAGTTATAACATACAATATTAGAGAGATCCGTGACGTCGGTTAGTAGTTTAAGTAGTAGGTACCTGCTTTGATTAAATAAACAAAAACCGATTGCCAATAGTAGCTTGATTTCGAAGAGCGCTGATGAGCAGTTATTAAGGGCCAATAGTTAAAATTTCTCGTAATTAGTATGTCACCTAATGGCATAGTGGACAATGCGCACGGTGCGTAAACCCAAGAGATGCAGTTTCGATTCCTGCCGGGTGTCTTATTTTTTTAAAAAAGATTTTTCCTATTGGTTATAATATATTTTCTCAGAAGTGTTTTTCAAAATTATGGTTTCAAAGTGGTTGATTGATATTGTTCAATTATTGGGGTTAGTTAGTTTATAGAAATGAGTAATTGCGAGGGTTTCAAAAGCTGAATAATTAGATTAGATATTTGACAAAAAAATAAGAACATACAAAATTTAAATTACTTCTGAGAAATATTTTGTTCTTATTCTTCTTTTACCCTGTCACACCCAAGCATTGGGGCATAGGAAAAGCAAAAGTTTTCGCCTCTTCCCTCGGTCAATCGCCAACCCTCGCATCTCCTGCCATGTCATACCTGAAGCGTGTAAATCACTTTTGTAGGACCGCTCCAGGGTGAGTCGGGGCCGGCCATGGTAACGAAATCCTCGAGGCTGTGCCACAGAAGTACAAAGTCTCGCACTCTCTGGCGGCATCCGGAACACATGTCGCAGCCACGTAAAGCAACTTTTCGTGATTACCTCAATTACCGAGGGCTGCTGTGTCTGCTCACTCGAGTGTTTGTAACGCAATTGTACCAATGTACCCCTAAGATTTGACGGAGACCTTCGAAGCTTAGCAAGATGCCAAGTCTCACAGCTACTACAGGAGCACAGGTAGTACGCTGGCGTTGAATAGACATATTGAATAATATATTATTATATAACCACTAGAAAAAATTATACGACAAAATATGATACCCTGCAGGATTTTAACATGCGCGCTGACCACTAATCTAAACATGTCCTATCTAATTGCGACGAAGTTAACTAACGGTTTTTTTACAATACTCTATGAACTAAAGCACTGTCTAAATTGCGTTACTTATAATTGGCAATCGTCTGTTGTATTTTAAATCAAAGTATTGCATTACCTTAAGTACTGACTGGTATCAGGATCACTCGAAATTGTTGTTATTACGAACTTGCACTTACTAATTATTATTCACGAGATTTAAGAATGTTACATTATATTGAACATACAAAATTTGAAAATATTTATATTTGTAAATTATTCGTTGAATAAAAAGTTGTTGAATAATTTAAGAGTTAAGAGAACAAATAAGGTTGAAGAAAAATTGAGATAATTCTATTTTGTGTCGCGAATTTAATAATAAGTGTTCAATTATTAAACAGTAAATCTCACAAAATAATAAAGAAATGCGTGTTAGTATTTACACTGACTGAGCTAAGTACACAAAATTTAAAGTAATTATAAAACGACGTCTATTTCAACTCGCTCCCACTCAAGCGGAATATATCGGTATTAGAAAAGTGATGTAGTTTAAAAGGTTATTGATGTAACAATAATTGGTATTACTGATTGGCAGGTTGTTATTACAAACAACTTACTGATAGTTGTTATAACAACCCAACTGATAGGGTCACACAAATAAATACTTGTAAGTAGTGTTGATTTTTTATTTACACCACGCATAAGTCGGAAAACGACGAGGCTAAATATATACCTCTTTTAAGGATATTAGGTTAGATAAAGTTAATTTAATGGAACCTCGAAACCTTAATATAGGTATATATCGACATCATACTTCAATAGGTTAACAACTAAAAAATCTTATTCCATATTGCAGAAATTCTCATTTTAATTTTAAAGCCTTGATTTTAAGGAAAATGTATTTATTTAAATTTTAGTTTAGTGGAATTCAGCAATATACAATGAAATTTTAGTGTTTAATAAGGAATGAACCCAGACATTACAGTATGTATAATTATTATAATTGAATCAATGATTAATCTAAAAAATGGGTCAAAAGTTTTTGATTTTATGATTTTTTTTTACTTTTTTGCTGAATTATAAAACGAAGACATTTCTATAATATCGAATGACTTTATTGACTGATATTGTTAAAATTTTGAGTTGTTTCTTTATTGAAATATTTATCGATATGGTGTCAAGTAAAGAAATTTAAAAATAATATACCAAACTCCTTTTCATTATAAAACCGTACACAAACTTATAGCGAGATCAAACAATCGACCAAAGATTTTCTGCTGTTATACGAGTATTATAAAAGTATGAAATATTCATCAGTATCTTCCAAACTAATCCGTAGGTAGTCTTACTGGATAGTATAAGAAATCATCCTAATATTATGGTCATGCACGGATCCGTGGGTAAAATGTAATAATGAGTCATGACCTCCTGAATAACCAGAAGAATGCGATATAATAATAATATGTGGTTCGATATTGATAATATGGGTTTAATTATAATAACATTTTTCGAGAAATCTTTTTGTGTATGAAGACATAATATTTCCAGGGCAAAACAATTCACTAGAAATAAATATTGTCAACAGTTTAATTTCGTGATTGTATACGATTTATTCAAGCGTAATTTATTTATTATCATCACGAGCCAGCCGCTTCAAAAATCGCCATTATAATCAATAATACCAGCTAGTATTTATTTAGTTACAATAAATTATATGAAAATAAATAATAATAAAATGCACAAAATTAATTAGTTTTTTGAATAACAAAAGATAATTACATTTTATTCTGTTTATTTACACTGCAATACAAATAAAATAATCTCTAATGATTTCCGTATTTAAAAAATAACATTAATACTTATTACTTTTTATATACATTTTTTAATGATGACTGACTGTGTATTATATACAATATATCTGGTATGCATAACGATTCATAGACACACTAAGAATATTCAAATTATTAAAGTATTAAATATCACAGTCTATTACTTAACTCAATTCCAACTTGAATCCAAGTTTACATTTACAATAATAAAAATCATTTACGTTTAGTTTTTAAAGACAACTTTACTATAAATAAAATATAAATCTTTTTTTTTGACCATGTCCGATCCCAATAAGATCATACGTGCCTAGTGTTAGTTTGTATTAACAGATTTGTTTTTATGAGAAATGGTAGTAAGCCACTTGCCCAACCGATTAGGTCTATACTCTGACTCAACACACAAATTAAAATACAATATATTGTGTATTATTTGCCAGACCCAGGATTCAAACCTGGAACCCACATCGCCATACTATAGGCCGACGCTTAAGCCACTCGGCCATCGTGGACGTTGTATTAAAAATCTTTTCTTGGTTATTTTCAAATAAATATATTTAGGGCCAAACAATGTGAACCTAATCAACTGTTGAACAAATAAATCAACGAATAATTCTCATGATTTGAGAACGTAACATTTTTTATATTGAACATACATAATTTTAAAACACCTCCGATATATTATAATATATCTACTAGAAAAACGTTTCATATGAAAACTAATAGTCAATTTAGTCACAATTAGACAGGATGCCCGTGGGTTAATTAGTCAATCACATTGGTGAGAATCCAGTGTATACAGGTCCAAAGTCTCGTCGGGCATCGTATTTTTTAGTAGGCATATAATACATCTGAGGTGTTTTCAAATAATGTATAGAGGGTTGCTGTCAAAATTCGTTAAGTCAATAATTAAGATATTGAGAGTTAACAATGGATTATATATAATATATACATAAATATGTATGCTAGAAAAAAATCAAGGTGATCCGATATTTAGAACGTTACCATTATGCCTGATTTTAGAGTACACGCCATACTTAAAATAGCAATTATTTCATTTAGACCTGAATTTGAAGACTTACCAACTTCTTGCAGTAACACCACCGTTTTTTTTCAATAAAAGAATGATAGATTCTGAAATCTTATGTATTACTAATTCGTTTATTTACTTTTTATTGCTTTCTTGAATGAATAATAATTGTGTGGTGGTTTGTTAAAGAGAAAGGTTTGCAATTCATAGTTAACTATTTTTCACTGGCAGATACAATTTTTATATACATGTTTGCGCGAAAATTTATTTTCGCGCATTATTTTGTCAAATATTTAGAAAATATTATCATGAAAAATCATTGAGTAAAATTTATTTAAAAAATATATAAATATAAAGGATCCCAACAATATAAACAAATAAAATATAAGGTACCTACCTATATATAAAAGAATTTATTTATATTAATTAATTTTAATAATCTTTAAATAAATTGCCAAAAACTATTAAAATAGTTATGCGCAATAATTTATAAAACAGTGTTATTATTACGAACGGTGGTTGGCGAAATTTAATAGTTTACCCCTTTCGGTGCTGTAAATCTTAAAGTCAAATGTAGACTAACGATCTAAGCATATAGGGGAGCGTCTCTTTGTAACTTGTCAATGACAGTGCTCTACTCGGTTTGTGGTAGAGTTAACCCAAAATAGCACGAGAAAATAATGCATTTATTCTCACATTTTTTAGTTTGCAGTACCTATTACTAGAGTTTGGTATTTCCCGAGAAAATCTCAATCTCGAGATTCGGGATTTCCCGAAATGATGAAATTTTAAATTTTCGAGATTCGGAATTTCCAGAAAAGAATTCTCGAAAATTCTCGAGACATCTGGAAATTAAAAAAAAACCTGTTAAGGTCCTAAAATCAGTGTAAAAACAGACGAATTCCAAAAAATATTTTTTTTTTATTTATGTAAGAAGACAAACAAAATAGAAGTAGGAAAACAAAAAGAATTCAAACATTACTTATTATAATAGTTTTTCGAAAAACACAAGACTGTCAATCGCTGACAATCGCGTACGCTTTTGAGACACAAAATTCCCTGATGTTGCAAAAATTGCGCTCATTTTGAGTCGACGTTATCTTGACTGTGTTACATGTCCCAACCAGTCTTTGAACGTTTTGTATTTCCTGTCCCTCTTTTCATATAGAAAATCGTTTTTAAATCAATATTTGATAATAAAGAAACCCCGAATCCTTAGAAAAGATTCTGGAGATCCGAGATTTCCTGAAATGTTAAAAATTTCAATTCTCGAGATTCGCGATAGAAAATCTCAAAAATTTCTCGAGAATTCCCGTCGGAAAATTCTCGAAACCCAACTCTACCTACAACTACTTAATTTTTTTTTACACGTTAGTAGGTTAACTATTATTTCTCCAGTTATAAAGTATTAGCGGATTGAGAGTAGCGGATTACCACGAAACTATTGTTGTAATACTTAATCATAGGAACAGTTACCTAACCTCCAAGTTATCAATTTTTTTTTTTTTTTAATATTATTGTTTTCATCTACTAACACCTACCCAATTATTGATGAGCTAAAAAAGTCCTTAATCCAGCAGTAGGTTGATCTCTGCGACGATTACTTGAAGGCTTTACACCAGTTTTTGTGTTGCAGAAAAATACGCTAAAAACATTATTTACATTACACGAATATATAAGCCAATGTGTTAGCGCTCGGTCATTGTAGATAATAAAAGGAGATCGATGACTTCTTTCCAAGAAAGTGAAATAAAGTTTGAGTATTGAACTTTTATGTTCCCCTATACAATTTAATAAATCATAGGCGTTGATTAGACTCGTTTCCCATTTACTTCACGTATATAATATACAATTATGTGCTATACTGTCATGTTACATTTCACGTGACATGTCTACTTTTCAAACGCAGATATTAAATAACAAAATTTGGCACAACCTTGTTAAAAAGTGTGTGTCAACCCTTGTTTCCAAGACAATGACGGTTAAAAATAGGCCAATCGGGTTCATTCCCGCTTTTTTGAAAGCGTCATGTCAACTAATAAATTATTTCCGCCCGCAAGATCCTCACTCCAAGTTTAGATTCAGTGCCGAACGGATGTCTCCGGTTAACAGTTAGATACAGTTTCAACGCCATTTGTAGTTACTTCCTTTCGGACAGGGAGAAGGATTCGCAGTTCATAATTCCAGCCAAGATGAAGTTCCAGCCATCACAATTTAAACATAAAGTTAAGTAATAATTACCATCTTCCAACAAATGCTCTATGTCCATACCAAGTAAACGCTTCTCAAAGTTGTATTAAAAATCTGTATTTGTTTTAGTATGTTTTTAAATTTCAATGGTTTGTGTAATTAAATAACACTTTTCACGATTAGCTGTGTTCTTATTTTTTATACTGTTATATTTAATTTGTAATTACACATCTTTCAAGGCGCCCAAAAATTATAATTTAATATTTCAACGAGTTTACAAATGACATTTTATTTGAGGTAGATAAGTGATTTATAAAGCATTCTTTATACAGGGTTAAGTTGGCAGAAAGCCGAATCTTATAAGCTGTGAGATTAAATATTTCATGTTTTATTGATTGAATTAGTTGGCACTCTTATGTTTAATAATTGTGCATTACAATTATTAAACTTCTTTTACTAATATCATTATAACGTTACTATAACTATTTTACTCTTTTCGCATTCATTTATGTTGACAATACATTGTATTGAACGATGCAATACGCCATAATACAGCTCATTTAATTGAATCCAAAATGCGTTGTTTTTGTAGCATATTACCGAGAAGTAAGTAAAACACCATAAGTTACATAAAACGCCTATTTGCATACGGGAATATTCCAATATTATTCGGTTCAATATTGGAAATTACATACATAGCCCGCCTCATCGGTGTATCCTCCGACATTCCGATCCAGCACAGTCTCTGCATTTTCATATGCCACAAGATATTTTCGCTCCCAAAATATGAGTACTTTCCCTCATATTGTTTGCTGATAATTTCCAATATTCTGATTCATACGTTAATACTGAGCGCAGGAGAGTTTTATATAAGGTTGTTTTGGTTGTCCTTGAGTGTGCTTTGCTCATTAGAAGCTTTTGAAGACCAAAATAGCACCTGTTGACGATGGTGATCCGACGTTTTATTGCATCGCTCATGTTATTAGTGTTTGTGACAAGGGATCCTAGATAAACAAATAAATCTATAGTATAAAAAACATCACCACCAATGATTAAAATGTTATTAATATACTAGGTATAAATGAGATTTCTGCCATTCTGGGCAGTGTTGACCTGTGTGTCCCTGATAATTTTCTTAGAAATAGAGACCATCGGTTGTTTATTCTCCCAAGGTGCAGAACCAACCTGCCACTGGTAATGCCAATTGGGAGGGCGATGACTATGTTCAACGAAATTGATTTGGGTGTTGATATATTCCACCTACGTGAGGATGAGTATAGGTGGACGTTGTTTTATATATATTTTTTTAAATAAGGTCTGTTTTACTCATTCGGAGTACTTTCTTGTACCTATTTAATTTATATTTACACATTTCTACTGGTCAATAACATACTATCTATCTCTATACTGATCTATTTCATTTTTTTATGTAATACTATTTTATATTTCTTTGTTTCTTAATATCATGTTGTGAACGTCTTAAACTTATAATTTGTAATGTCCACAATATGTCAAAGATAAATAAATTGAAATTGAATAAATTTAATTGAAATCTGGTGCACTGCAAAAAACTGGCATGTATTTTGTTGTACTTTCATTTATCCCGAATCTCATGTTTGCTGCAGCTGACTTTACAGAAATAAATAAATGCCCGTTTGAGAGCTTCTAGGAACCGGTCAATAGCATCAATAGCATTGGCTTGGCATATTATAGCAATAGTTGTATTGATTTATAGATTATTATACCATTGGCTTTAAATTTCGCATCATTGATATTTTTTTCAATGGTCACGTTAAATAGAAAGTAGGCAAGTGCGTCTTTATTCTACCTACCTATTTCTTCTGTATTTTAATATTGTCTTTTTAAGTGTTTTATTTATACATTAATTTGATATCAATATTATTCGGCCATCTGTTTCCGATGCAACACCTTACGGTAAACGGAATACGTGCGATTTTCCGGACACAATTACATACATTATAGATATAACTATAAATATATCTCACTATTTTTTAAATATTTAAAATTTTGTTCCTTTTCCATTAGATTGGCACACAAGGTAAGTCTTAATTTTTTGGAAAAAGTGTACTAATAATAAATAATTACAAGATAAAAAGAACTTTTTATATACCACGTTTTTAAATTTTCTATTGAATCAAATAAACTTGACAATTATTCTATGTATCATTAAAAACTTTTTTTGTACTTGATAGAAATACTGAATAAATATAGAATACTGAAATGTCAGTTTAATATTTCATATTGATTTCCATAGTAACGCCCGTATATATTAATAATTTTGTTGCTAGGACCCCCTTAGCAACCAATAATTGTCTTTTACTTTTTACGAATTTTTTTCCGAAATAACTTTCCATACAAAACAGAATTAACCGAAAATGAATTATTTAATTCTGCTTAATACTTTGGACGCTGAAGACGCACCTGGCGCGTAATGACCAGGCGGCCGATCGATGTAATTAACGTCCATTTTAAAGGTGGTAATTAAAAAGTCATTATCTAGTCAGCAGCGAATGAGTTAAAGATGCCTAAAAGTATTAAAAGAATGCATTGCCATGGTGTTCTGATATATTCTAAAAGTTTAAAATGTCTATCTAGTCGGGAAGTTAGTTAAAAATCGAATACAAGATTTGTACCGGACAAATAAGAATACGACCTAATAATAACGTTGTAAAAAAGACCAAACGCAAAAACTACCCTTAGTAAAAATAAAATAAATATAATATTATGCACCTCGAATAGTGCCTTATTCCTTGTTTGTAGTATTTATTATTCGTTTCTTGTCTATTCAAGAGTTTCTACCTTTCTTATTTGGAATCATTGTGATATTCTTGGACAAATTTTCCAGTTGCATTCACCCCAGGGCGCACAAAATATTCCTTCAAACCCTACCACAGAGAACTTTCCGTAAGCCCTCGGTCATAATTCACATCTCCCGTCAGTTGAGGGTTATCATTGTCTCTGCACCACTGTCGTTAATCATTTGTCCCTTTCCGTCTTGAGCAATATTCGTGAGTAGAAAGGAAACAAAGCCACAAGAGCGTAGGTGTATTATTAGTATCAAGTGTCTCGCCGCTGGGAGCAATTTGCATATATTGTCGTCGAGCTTTGACGTGAATGTGTGTCACATTTGTGTATATCAATATGTGTGTATCTATGTCAACCGCAACAGTGCAATACCTCGTAACTGCAGTATATATATATTGCATTCTAATAAGATACAAAACAATTTTAAATATAATAAAATATACGTACTCTATCATAACTTATCGATTTTCATGTTACAACAGCTAGTTAAAATCGTCGTTATTAACTAATACGCCCGTAACTTATTTGGAAAAGCATACTGACACGAATCCAGCAGATAGAGGTTCGTATTTTTTTCTACAAAATGATTTTTCTAGTTTGTATATAAAAGAAATGTTTTCAAATTATGTATTTAAAACTTATATCATATTACATTTTTAAATGTTGTGTCTTTTTCATTGAATAAAAAAAATATGGTACACTATTAATTATGAAGTCAAAGCATGTCTACCATAGTGACAAAACACCATAAAGATTTACGCCTAATTTAATCATTTATTTCATCGAATACTGTATAGTAAATTTTCAAAAATATTTCCTAATAAAAACTCTACCCTCAAAAAGGCAACTGTTATAATCAATAGGTAGTCTTCCAGTCCTAGTCTTCCAAAAATGATTATCTGAAACAACATAGGTATCTATAGTCAAAAAATGGTCAATGTTTTGTTTATAAAATAAATAAGAATGATCTATTATTAGGTTTTGACGACTTAATATGCTAGCGAGTGTATTGTTATTAATAAGATAGGGTTTTTACTAATTAGGTTATTTACTGACACTTCAACTATTCATAATTTGTTTATTGTATTTTTCTGACCTTTGACTTGATAGGTAGGTAATGGAGTTTTTACCTACTTTATTGTATTGATTTATTATATAAACTACAGTAAAGAGTGTTTGTTGTCAGTGTGTGTTTACCTTTGGTGAGTGTACACGGCGCCTGAAGATGCCGAAAGGCGAAACCGGGGTCGCAAAAAACGACTTAAATGGAATAGTACAGAGCTTGAATCCATTAGAATTTAAATTCAAATTCCATCAAGTACCTTCAGTAGATAATATTAATATTAACAAACGTTCTTTTACGTTGGCAAATGGTGGACGGATTTAACCCATTATTGCCATAGCCATACAATCCTTTCAATCCAATTAAGACAACGGTTAGAATGGTATTTGAACACGTGTAACCTGTAACCAATAACGTTAAGTAGAGATGTCAATATGACGATTTAATTGGAGTATAGATGCAGTAACTGTGACCAAGTCTACTTTATTTTACTACAATACCCAACAGCATACATATATTATCGAGTTCACCGCTCTATCTGAGGTGAGATAGCCTGAATGAAAAACCTTTTCATTAACAACTTTATAATTATTACAGAAACAAATATCGACTTAAAATATAAGTAACGATCTCAGACAATAAATAAGTACTCGTCACTCGAATTTATCATATTACATTGTATTAGATATAATAAATAGTCGATATCAGACCTTTCAATAAAGCAGTTCAAAAATAAACACTCAACTGAATAATCGTTCTTCTCATACTGTGTAATAATTATAAAGTAATAATATCATGTAATATAAATAAATAAATAAAATAAAAAGCCTTTTTTATTTCCTACAAACAAAAGTAAATGACAGTTAATTAACTATATCTAATGAATATATATATATAACCTATGCATATATCTATTATGTATATATTATCTATGATTGTATTATCTACTTATTTTCTAGTTTATATAATATTAATTATTATTATTTTTTAAATTTTTGTATAATACATTTATATATATTTTGTATAATATAATAATACTAATATCTTAAATATAATGTTTAGCAATTAAAAAGTGATATGAGTACAGTTTGGTTATGAGGAATACAGCGGAAAACACATTTTGAAAATACCCGATATACTGGATTATTATTTGTTAGTTTGGGTTAGTTTAGGTTAGGTTAGGTTGGTTTAGGTTAGGTTAAGTTAGGTTTGGTTAGGTTAACCCAACAAATAATCCAATATATTGGCTATTTTCAAAATGTGTTTGGCGCTGTATTCCTCATAACCGAACTGTACCGTGACATGTAATTAGTTTGTTTGGTTTGTAAGAACCCCTCTTCGGGTGAAGGCTTCCTCCAAATATTCCCACTGAACTCTTATTTTGGCTATTTGTAGCTAATTTGGGCCCGCTCGATGTATCTATAGTCTAAAGGCCCGCTGTCTTTATGATGTCGTCTTGTCATCTCGCATGGGGTCTTCCTCTATAGCGTTTCCCTTTTGGGCCGTTCCATGAAGTAATTATTTTTGTCCATCTCTCATCTTGTAGTCGCGCTACATGACCCGCCCATTTCCATTTAAGTCTTTGAGCTCATCATGTAATATTAAAATATAATCCTTCGAGCTGAAAGTGCGGAAGTCACATTTTTATCAATTTTAAGTTAAGTATGCAGATTTAAATGACATGTATTCACGTTCTCTTAATGCTGATTGAATGAATTATACTTTAGAGCTGTAAGAGTTGATGTCCAATTTAAGTAATTTTTGTTTTAATTTATAGCAAAAATATTAATTGCAAAAGTTCGGTACCTAGTCTAACATACGAGTGAGTATTTTAACTAGAATAAATTAACCATTTTAAAACTGCTCTCCTGCAAAATATTGAATATGTAACTTCCAGACTTTCAGCTCTAAGGTACAGAAAATTGAAACGATAAATAACCGTTACAACACTTCTGTGTTTACTAATAAAATATGTATCCATATAAAATAAAACTTATTATTTGGACATCATACCAAATTAAAATATTAAATAACTACAAATGATAATCCCGTCGTAAAGTGATGAATAACTGCAGAATTTATCTTGCCTGCTCTGTGATGTCTAGTTACTTTGTACAAATTCTGAAATAGATTTTAATTAATATACCTACACTTAATCTACTTTATTATTAGATATAATTATAGTAGATCAAATCAATATTATTAGTTAGTGTAATTTTAATTAAAATTCTAATTGATTTGATTTTTTAAGAATTCAAATTCACCTAATTGAAGAATCTAATCAGTTGTTTAATATATTCTCATATATGAATAGCATTTTTCGTTACGTAATATTATAGGACATAATTAATGTCAGCTTAAACTTAGTGGTTTAAAGTAAGGCAGCCAAATACACCGAACGCTAATAATTATTGAGGTGGTTTGCAAAAAAACACAAAAATACTTCAATATACGCACATATTTTTAATGACTTCAAATTTATTCATATAAATAAAAACTTTCAGAAATCACCATCAATAATTATTATTGAAAGATAATGAAATTCTCTATAGTTTTTTTTAAAACTTGAGGTATAATTGAGATGGTTCAATTGGGCCATAAGTATTTTGATTTATTCCCATTTAAAATTAATAAAAATAACTGAAATGATTATAAACGCCGTGGTGATAATATTATCAAGGATGAAAAAGTAATAAAAAATCGTTAAAGAATGAAAACCAGAAGGTTTGGTTACCAATTCATTGAATCATTTAATCGAAGAACTCTGACAGAATAAAAACGCCCTGGCATAAAAAAAACTCATAGATTAGTATATTTATATTAAGTACTGTTATTTTTCTGTGATATAGGAACAATATGATTAAAAATCATCGCTGATATAATAAAAATGGCACATAAAGAAAAAGAATAAAAATATAAAAAATGCTAAGCTCATATTATATAATATATATATTTATATATACTCTTAAAACGATATAAAGGTTTCTCACGTATTTTTTTTTGACAAAATTATAATTAGTTAGAGAGATGTCTAGACAATCTCACCAGAATAATATATTTAGCACACTTTCTAGTATAAATAAATTTAAAAACTTTGTTTTTCAGAATAATATAAAAACAATAAATGCTTTATTTTAAACACATTCTACTATATATATATTTATACAAGTCAGTGGAAAATTTGAGCATCTTGAGGCTCATTTCGTATTCAAAAATATATGGTTTGCAAACCCTTTAACAGACAATTTGGACGGATTGTGATCTTTTAGAGCACCGTCTCCTTCTTTTAACGGATAGCGCAAGCTTGCTTTCCGTGTTTACATCTGTCCCCGGTGGGATTTTTATCTTAATAGTTTCTATTTTTAGAGAATATGTGAGCTTTTTACTTAAACGATGGAGAAAAGCTCAGAAAGCTCCGTAACACATTTTTAGGCATATATATTTTTAGGGACACAATTGGACTACGAGGTATATTAAATTTTAAGCCATGTTTTTAATGCATTGCCATTTAAGGATTTTGTCTAGCCTTATTATTCAGACCACACAGTTATTTTACAATATCAATTATCAACTATTCTTAGTGCAGATAGTAAGACAACTTTAAAACAATTGATTTTGTTTTTACGAGAAATGGATGTCAGCCACTTGTTTAACCTTTTAGGTCCATACTCTGACTCATACACACATTGAAAAACAATATGTGTACTTGCCAGACCCCAAATTCGAACCTGGGACCCACGATCCGATAGGCGGACGTTTCAGCCACGCGGCCATCGTGGGTGTCTCATAAAAACGTCTCTTATAATATTAACATGTGCTAACCAAAGTGTCAATTTAAAAGTTCAAAATAGTTAATAGGCTGAGCAAGTAGCTAACATCCATTTCTCATAAAATCAAAATCTGTTAATACAAACGTCCACTCTGTGAAGCCCCATAATATGATCATCAGGATTGGACATGGTAAAAAAACAGAAAAAAAATTGAGCACTTTTCTTTTGGAAAATTATCAAGTGCTCCAATTCCTAAAACTTTCTATCATGAGCGCTGCTCAACGATGATGCTGTCTCACTATGTATGCATGATTCAATTATTAAAAATTGATTTTAAATAATATTATTATTTTAGATATATTATCTGTAAAACACTTAACCAAAAGAAAACATCTTTTTGAAAAAAGTAATACACCCAGCAGGAATCGAACATGCATCTTTCGCGTTTCGCGCCGATGCACATAGATCACTATACTATTAATATATATTATATATTAATACATAATAATATACATTATACATTAGTGTTCTTGATATATATATACGGAGTCGAGTCGTGGACACTGAAGACAAGATAACGGAAGGCAATTGATGCCTTTGAATTGTGGTGTTGGCGTCAAATGCTTTTCTTGGACAGAGCACAGAACGAACCAGTCCATCATCCAGAGACTGAAGATAAAGGAACGGCTCTCGACGATATGTCTGAGAAGAATTCTGCAGTTTTTTGGACATATTGTCAGGCGCAGACCAGACAACCTGGAGAAACTGGTAGTTTTGGGTAGCCTCCAGTGAAGGCGAAGCAGAGAAAGAGCGTCTGCACAATGGAGCGACCAAGTGAAAGAGCTGATTGGGGGCACCATTCATTCTGCCCTGAGAAAAGCGGAAGATCGAGAAGGATGGAAAGTCTTGGTCGCTCAAAGGATGGTGAAATTTAAATGTGGTCACGATCCTCAGCCATGAGTGCACGATCAAGAAGAGAAGAGAGATAATAATAATAATAATGTATATATATATATATATAAATTATATTATATTATATAATATAGACGCCATACTTAATTGCGACAAATTTTACCTAATTTCTCTTAATACTCTCTGAAGCGCTTTCCAAATTTATTTACTATTGACGATCGGCTTTTTGCATTTTAAATCAAAGTATCTATTACTTTTATTAATTATATTGTGTATGTTCAATAATTAGAATGTTAAATTCTTAAATCTTCTGAATTATTCGTTGAATAAAAAATAGTTAATTAAATATTATTATTCAGTTTATTTCAGTCAGTTCTAATAAATGAAAACTCTATATATAAAAAAAAATATTCACTACTTCTTATAATATCGAATAAAGACTTCGTGAGGAATCTCAAAATAAATAATATTATAACACGTATCACGAAGGAAGAGCCTGCCGTTGACACGATAAGAAACCGTAAAGAAAATTGTCTCGTTCTCAGTAATGTATGATTGATGTGCTGTCAAAAAATATAATCATTTTCGAAATGTGTTATCATTTTTCTTTAATGATAAGCAGAATACATAATATTACAATAAACTTTTACTTACCTCTTAAACGTTTTTTTTTTGTTCCTATTGTTATTTATTATATTATAAAAAAATTAAATCAATATTTTATTGAACATAAATAATTTTTAAAACGCTTCTGAGAAAATATGTCATAACCAATAGAAAAAAATCTTATTGAAACTACTTTACAAAAGCCGATCGCCAATGGTAGCTCAATTTGGAAAGCGCTTCAGAGAGTATTAAGAGCCATTAGTTAAAATTTGTTCTATTCCTGCAGGTCTTACTTTTTTCAAAAAGATATTTTTCTATTGGTTATAATATTTTCTCAGAAGTGTTTTCAAAATATTGTTTGTTCAATAATAAGAATGTAACATTCTTAAATCTTGTAAGTTATTTGTTGAAAAAAAATAGTTAATTAAACTTTAATTTTGAAGCAGCTTAATATGTCTAATTGAGGACAAAACGGTAAAAAAATAGATTTGAAATTATTTAATATACTTCAATTCAATAAACTTTGAGCAATTGACATATAATTTTGGAGAGAATGTAATACTCTACGTCATTTATTTGGCATAATGTTATAAAAGGACCGATTAGTTTTAGTTTTATGTAAAAGTAAATCGGCGTGATACCAGTGGATATACGGGTTCAAATTCCGTCAGGCGTCGTATCTTTTTCAAATGAGATTTTTTCTTCGCGCTTAGTACCAAAAACATAAAAACTGACATTTTTATAGAAAAATGTTCTACATACCAACGCCAATAACTTCAACTATAGTCTAAGTGCCTCAAGCAAGTCAAAAAAATACAGCAAAATAATTAAACCTGTCGACGTTATTAGTCCGTTAGCGTGTTTTATTTATAATGATGTAAGTAGCACTGCAGTGGTCAACAGCATTCAATATAAAATAGCTGACGATGGTGTGTTGACACTTGCGAATTCTTAATACCTAAAATTATAGAAGCTGCCGTGATTGCTTCACACAGTAAAACTACATTTTTCAAAAGGTCTGCTTCATGAAATTTTACTGCAATGACTCGGTATTTTGTAACTACAGGCAATACTACTTTTTGGTACTTAGAGCCTTATTTAATACACGTATTCAAGTTATGTACCCTGAAATATGTGAGTAAAAAAATAATATTTTTATTAAAATATAATACGAGTTTATAATATATGACAATTTGAATAAAAAAATAGTTTATTAAATAATTAGGAAGTGAAAGTATGTCAAGACTAAAATAAGGAGAGATTTATAATACTAGCTCGAAACTAACTGTAAATATTCATTTCGACCATGTCCGATTCTACTATGATCATATGGGCCTCCACAGAGTAGAGATTTGTATTGACAGATACTGTTTTTTACGAGAAATGGATGTCAGCCACTTCTTGCTCATCCTATTAGTTTTATTCTCTAACTCATATACAAATTTAAAAACAATATGTGCGTACTTGCCAGACCCAGGTTTCGAGCCTGGTAGCCACGACGCTATAGGCCAACGCTTAAGCCACACGGCTAATATGATTAACTATTAATTATTGATATGTTAGGTCAAATCATATTAGCGAAATTAGTCCAGTGCTTCATTTGCTTGACTATTAGTTAATTTTTGTCATAGTTATCTAAAA
The DNA here is from genome assembly GCF_057557595.1 of Rhyacophila brunnea. Lineage (NCBI taxonomy): Eukaryota > Metazoa > Arthropoda > Insecta > Trichoptera > Rhyacophilidae > Rhyacophila > Rhyacophila brunnea. The sequence continues at coordinate 32,594,088 of NW_028232806.1, read as the reverse complement.
TGCAGGTGAATAAATTAGTAAAAAAACATTGGTCAGAATCCGATGGATATAAGTTTGAGTTCTGTTAGGGGTCATATATTTTTTAAATTATTTAAGTACGTTTGAGGCTTTCACGGTTGTTTTTTATCGTAGTAGATTTTTGGGTTTCCACCGTGTGTCCTTCCTTCTTTACTCAACGTTTCGGACTCGTTGTAGAGGCCATTATCAAGAGATGATATGTTTTATGATGAAAGTGTAGTGTAGGTATGTGAATGTAAACGTTGCTCTAAGAATGTCAAAAGGATTCGGAATAGCTAAGAGCAAACGTTGCTCAGAGTAATCTGTCAATAGTGACGACCAGGGATACCGGCTCGAATATTGGATTTTGCTGATAGTACCGGAAGCCATGACGTTTTTAACCGTAATCCATCATCCCTATTAATATTTTCAGGGTTCATAAAACATCATAAAACATATCATCTTTTGATAATGGCCTCTGCAACGAGCCCGAAACGTTGAGTAAAGAAGGAAGGACACACGGTGGAAACCCAAAAATCTACTACGATATTTAAGCAGATACTTTTGATTAAAAAAATATAACATACTCAATTCGTGTAAATTATTTAATTCAGTATAATACAAAATAGATTTCTACATAAAATATAACCATATTGTAAGCAGAAGCAAATTAATTATAAATATTTAAAAAAAAAAAAAAGTTAATTGTGTTTAATTTTTTAACTAATATAAATACCTACTGCTCATTTTCAGTCTACTATAACTTTAAATAACTACAAATAACATTGTAATAAACTATTTAAGAACTAAAGTATACTTTATAAAATATATATTCAATTCTTGACAATGGTTAGTAAATATAATAATGATAATCAACATTTTCCGTAGGTTGATCCGAGGCACGAGCAGATAATATAAGTTACCAAAGTATGTTAGGTTAAATTGAATATAATATTATCTTATTTATGCGCCATTTTTTCATATCCTGTATAGATACGTTATCAGCTATCGTGTTAGTTTCCAAAGCGATGTAAATTTTCGTGAAAAAAATACCGGAAAATGAGATTTTGCAATGCCAGCGGAAAAACTCAAATCCTTGCACTTTAAAAATTGAAATCAATTTACAAGTTTATAGAGATTGGTTGCAAAATGGGTTCCAAAATTGCTCTCAATAACTTAACCTGATATGGAAGAGCTTATGTGATCATATAATAAAATTATATTTAATCAATTGAAATAAGAAATATAAAAAGTATATTTAAAAAAAATATATAGTTTTTTAGCTATAAAAAAATATTGTTAGAGTAATTATTTGTTTTCTTAAAAATAATACTATCAATAAATTGTACCTGCAATAATTATTTATCTTAATTATGTATTAATCCAAAATTTATAAATCTGTAATAAGATGGCAAAACATGAAATGTGTAGCTGTCAGTATATTTTAGTGATCAAATATCTATTTTTAATGTATCAAATTATTCGACCGCAATAATATATTCCCAGCGAATCATATACCGGTAAACAACTGTTTACCTGAGTCAGCAGATTGATTGGCGATATTAAATACGGTATCGCAATGGAAAATTAGTCTTATATCCATTCCCATAGTATCATATATTATGACTGTAATAATAAATAAAATTCACAGCTATCGTATTTAAACCGCTGACTCGTTCAATATAATTATGTACTGGAATATAATGTTTAGGTATTACTTTTGACTGTGTAAATTACGAATAATGATTTATCAAAATGTCACTCGACTATACATTTCCAGTCTGTTACCATCGCAGTATCTATATCGCTTCACCCAACATCTGATTGTACCGAGATGTGGACCTCGGATCCGTACTTATCATAAGTTTAGTATTGTAACATAACTGCTGTAACATACTATTGTACCAACCGTTACGCTTAATAAAACTCGCTCCTGCATACATCTTTGACTTCTTCATCATCATCCTCATCACCGTACCTACGACAAATCGATGACTCCCAGAGTGATAACCCAGCCTTCAACCACTATAAATGTAAGTTTTTTTAGCAAATTGAGTTATGTAGATCTTCATACTCGTCTTAATGAGATCTAAAAGATAACAAAATATGATATTATATCTTGGGCTTTTAGGTTGGGAGAAATACGCTGTGTCAATATAGGTAGTATGGTAATAATATTATGTCCATTGTATGAATTTCCTACGAATTTGAAAATTATTGCTCTTCTGTACAATTTAAAAATAAAATTTTATGAACATGGTATTTACATAATGATATTATATTAGTTAGTACTTATTTAGTAGAGTCGAGTAGAAAGAAAGCAGCAGGCCATCGGACTGTTCAGCTCATGGCTCTGCTGGAGAAGACATCGAAGGTTGTGGATTTGGTCTGCACATGCTCGACCAGGTAGAAACCCGGCTTGGTTTTTCCTGAGGACGTGCATTATTGGGTCCCTTATTCTCATCAAGAGGATGTTTGCCAAAATCTTTCCCGGAACACTGAGTAGCGTAATGCCTCGGTAATTGTCGCAGCTTAGAGGGTCACCTTTTTTGTGAAGTGTGATGATTTCACCGTTCACCCACCTTTGTCATCAAATGAAACATAGAGTGCAGGATTGCGCTCAGGCTGTACTTGAGGAATTCAGGATAAATCCCGTCTCCCCCCGGTGCCTTTCCGTTCTTGAGCCTTTTCACAGCCGATTTTATCTCGGTGTGCGTGGGCGGGCAATCAGAAATGTCGGTTGCTCGGGGAATGTCCAAAAGTAAAGCTTCCGCAGATATGTCAAAGGGATCCAAAGGGGGTGGGCGGTTCAGCACTCCGCAGAAATGATTCTTCCAAATCTTCTTGACACATTCTGCGTCAGACTCTATTGCTCCACTGGGACCACGAATGGCTCCGGGAGTCGGTGGTCGCCTGCCGCAGACTTCACGGGTGATTCGGAAGAGTTTCCTGGTGTCATTTCTGCTTGTTGTATCCTCTGCCACTTCAATTTGCCAGTTCTAATATTTGTCGGTTCTTGCCGGTAATAACTAGACAACATATAAATCTTTTAGGATAAAAAAAAAAACATCAGGTTATTTCTATAACCAATATTTTTATCAATATTATATTATTGTTCATCCACGATCGCTTACTTAGCAGAGTCGCTGTCTCTCAATCAACCAATCGGGCATTCGATACTGTATCTGGGTGAATTAATGCAGTATTTTCAATTCATGTTTGAATCCAGTACAAAGACCATTTTTCGTAAAACCGACAAACAACAAAAAGCCATCGGACACAATAAAGAAAATAAATATTTTATTAGTAGGCACTATATTATAATTTTATTAAGGTTAAATATGTTTTTTGCAGTACCCCTAAAAAGCATCACGTGGTGATGTTACAATTTTTACTTTTGTATATCTTTTTATAAACATACCATGGCGTGGAATTTTCAAGTACCTATAAACCGACATAAAACTACCCGCAAAAATATATACAATTGTAATAACTAGACAACATATACATAAGGTTTTTGAATTTCGGGTGGGTTTGCAAGTTTTCGGTTAGTTATGAAAATGGCAGCCCGTGTTACACGTAGCAAATCGGTGAAATTACTTTCAATATAAATTATTAAAATACGTATTGATTCACTGTTCTGTTCTGAAAATAATAATCTTGGCTATCATCAGCTGACTCCACACCAATATTTATTATCAAGTTTTGCATATGTGTATATTTTTCTAAATCACTTTCGCTCTAAAAATCTTTTATTTTTATATCGTGCTCACAGCTTTTTATTCGAATTTTGAACGAATAATTTCCAAGATTTAAGAATATAACATTCCTTATTAAACCTAACTTGTAAATATTAACATCAGAGAAATATATAACCACAAGAAAAGATACGGATTTTTAGTCATTATATATTGTTATTTAAAAAGAATGTTACATACGACGGTGGGTCAATAATTCCTTAGAAAAAAGCATTAAAACAGTTTTTATTTTTGTATTTTTTTTTTATTTCTCAACATAATCTCCTTGGAGCTCAATACACTTGGTTAGACGTTTCTCAATTTTTTTTAAACCGTCAGAAAAATAAGTTTTCGGAAGGTCCTCAAAATAAGCATTTGTCCGATCGATGACTTCTTCATTTGAAAAAAAACGTTGTCCACTTAGCCATTTTTTTGAGTTTGGGAAAAGGAAAAAGTCACTGGGGGCTAAATCTGGCAAATACGGTGGGTGGTCGACCAATTCGAACTTCAATTCTTCAATTTTAGGCATTGATCGTAAACATGTGTGAACACGGGCATTGTCCTGATGAAAGAGGATTTTTTTCCTGTTTAAATGAGGCCGTTTTTCTTCAATTTCGTTTTTTAGCTGGTCCAATAAAGATGCATAATAATATCCTGTTATTGTTTTTCCTTTTTCCAAATAGTCAACGAAAATAATTTTACGTGCATCCCAAAATACAGTAGCCATAACCTTACCAGCTGATTTTACGGTTTTCGCCTTCTTTGGACATGGTTTGTCTTCGCAATCCACTGCTTTGACTGTTCTTTCGTCTCGGGAGTATAGTGGTGTATCCATGTTTTATCTACAGTCACAAAGCGACGAAAAAATTTATCCGGATTGCGTTGCATGAGCGACAACAGGGCTTTAGAGGCCACCACCCTATTGCGTTTATTGTCGACTGTGAGCAAACGCGGCACCCATCTTGCAGAAATATTTTTCATGCCCAATTTGTCATGTAAAATAGAAATGACGCTACCTTTTGAGATCCCTGTAACCTCAATTATCTCACTCATCTTTAATCTTCGGTCACTTAACACCATATCGTGGATTTTATTGATCATTTCTGGTGTAGTCACCTCTACAGGACGTCCTGAGCGTGGTTCATCCTTTGTTGATGTACGACCACGTTTAAATTCATTTAACCAGTTATAAATAGTTGCAAGTGAAGGAGCAGATATGCCGTGAACTAAATCCAACTCATTTTTTATTTCCTTTGCTGTTAACCCTTTTATATTAAAATGTTTAATAACAGCTCTAAACTCAATTTTCTCCATTTTCCATTTTCCACAAGCAATTTTTTTTTTAAATGTACGAGAAACACACAACAACCCGACCAATCTGATTGAAACTTCGCAGCATACTGAATCGGTAGTGCCGCTGCATGAAAACAAACCGCTTACAGTACTAGTCACGCCACCTGTCGGCTTTTCTAAGGACTTATTGACCCACCCTCGTACCTAAATTTTCCTGACACCGGTTAGTTTTTAAGGAAATTATTATATTATAACACTTTGATTTAAAATACAAAATACAAAAGCCAAGCAATAAGTTATAAAGCACTTCAGAAAGAATTATAAAAACTACTAGCTAATTTTGTCATAATGAGATTGGACATAATAGCTTATTTGGTTGAGCTCGTATACTGTTGGGTGTCGTATTTTTTCAATAATATTTTTATAGTGGTTATATTATTTTTTTTTTCTGAAGTGTTTTCATATTATGTACTTATGTAAGTACATGTTTAAGTATTTGTTATTTTTTATAATATGTATTGTGCCTGAGGTGCTTCAAATTATTTACATTGCTTATTCGTTTGCGGGTAGAAGTATTTTAGTCACCAGACAATATAACTGCGGCACTTGAACTTTCAACCAACAACTGTATTTATAAAAATAATGTCAATGGAAAATTTGACGCTACATGCGGTATTCTGAAAAATTATTTATGACATGATTGTTTTTGTTTGTTCTATTTTTGTGATACAAACATCATGACGGCTTTGTGTCAGCTTACGTACTTTATATAATGAACATCCAAAATCAGTAGTATTTTTTTCGATATTTATTTTTGGCGCGTTATGAGTGGGTCTGTCATTGATGGGCACATACGATACATTTATCGCACCTGAGATAATCGATACTATTTCTGTTTTCCGTTTAATTATTTTATGAAAAAAATATATATTGCACATACAAATATCAAAGTAATTCATATGATTATATTGTTTGCTTAGTTTATATTATAGTTCCGCAAGAATTAATACTTTGATTCAGATTACTTTTATGTCAATGCGATTTTCATTTTGAAATCGAAATTAGTATTTAGAAAAATACACCAGATAGGATATAAAAGTATCAAGCTTATTAAAAGACTAACTAAACACTGTTTTTACATAAAAAAAATACTGAAGACTTTGGTGCCAACTGAATGACTTGGAGAGACTGGTAGTTTTTGGCAGCCTTCAGTGAAGGCAAAACAGAGGAAAGCTTACCGGAGCAGTCTTCACTCTACCCTGAGAGAAACAGGGTAGGTACTTATTTCTTTCCTAGAATCACAGAAAATAAGTATTATTAATGATGACAGACGTGCCACATAAAAATATTTGTCGCTTATTTTGTAGATACAAGTACGTATCTGTTTGATTGTTATATGATTAATTTGATGTTAGTTACAAGGATTTTATTATACTTTGGGTATTTTTTAAAACGTTTTTCTTAGCTCGTATTCTTATTTGTCGGGTGGTTCTTTGTCCAGAACAATTCTTGCAATCGATTTCTAACTAACTTTCTGACTAGCTAGACATTTGAAACTTTTAGAATATATCAGAACACGATGCCTATGCATTTTTTATTACTTTTAGCCATCTTTAAGTAGAATTAAATTCATTTTCAGTTAATTCTGTTTTGTATGAAAAGTCATTTCGACACCATTATTGGTTGCTAGTCCTAGCAACCAAATTAATAATATATACGTGCATGACTATGGAAATCAAAATGAAATTTCAGTATTATTTCTATCAAATATAAATTTTTTTGATCGTTTAAGCTGGTCAAGTCAAGTTTATATGATTCAACAGAAAATTTAATAACGTTATATATTAAAAGTTTTTTTTATCTTGTAATTTATTGGTAGGTTCTCAATTTATGATACTCGTATATGCTATTCTTTTATAATTTTCATACTTCTGCTGAATCAATTGCGTCATCTGCATCAAAGAAAATTGCCGTGGTTTATGCCTAATATTGAATGATATCCCAAAAATATAGTGTAATATAAAATATCTCTTATAATCAAGCTGGAGTTACTGGTGAGTAAATATGTTGGTTATAAGAAGGTACCTTAGCCCGTGGCCTGAGCCATGATCGTCCTGAAAATCGACCCAACCATGTTTTTCTGTCGAGATTTTCTTTCTTGTAGCCAAAATCACAGTTTAATGGCAATTTTATTGTCGCTCACCTTTTGCCCCAAGCTGTTAGCTAACGCTACAATGGCGATGACCATTCTCACGTTACATGCAAAGAATTCTTGATAAAATCACGATCAGATGGGAAATACAATGAATTATTTTTTGAAATGCATACGTAAAAACGTTTTGTTTGAATGACCCCGTGTTTGAAACTTCTGGCATGCCTCCCAAATGATGGATGGAAATATCGTCTGAAAAAATCTGAGGAAAAAATAAGCGAATAGCGATGATAAAATGAACGATAAAACACTGTTTGTTTTTAATAGATTACACAAAATATTAGCATAATATAGTTACTGTTTACATCCAATGATCAGAAGTATATTTTTTGTGTCAGAAGAATTCTTGAAAGAGGAAACATGGCACAGATAGGACGACAAGTAAGAACAAATTGACAGCGATTCATTAAAATGCAGTCCGCCCCAATCGGAAATGGAAAACCCACATCCTGAAGCGGAAATGTGACAAATATTTTGCGCTTCCCCTTTTGGCCCCTTTTTTCCTTTTTCTATTTACATATCGAGACAGTCGGAGCAGAAAGGCGTAAATTTGTCAAGCCGCTTTTAATATTACATGACTTATTATTATTTTACTGGTGCATATTTCATCAAAAACATTTATTTTCTTTTACCATATAGATATAAACATACTATTACTGCAACTAGTCTAAATAAAATAATAAACAAAAAGCATCATCATCATCATCAGCCTAGATTATTTATCCACTGCTGGATAAAAACCTGCATAACCTAATTCTATTTTACTTAGTCCTTTGCGTTGCAATGCCAGCCACTTCCATAGAACATAATTTGACAAAATACTGGTAAATGTAAATACCATTGCTTTCCTGCTATCTGTATTGTATATGCGTTCGGCCATGATATATTTGTACAAATTACATGACATTTCCGAAGGAAAACCAAAACTCTCCTGCGCTCATTACTAACGGATTAGAATGTTGGGCACTATGTATATCTTCAAGACGAGTGTTTTTAGAATAATCTTTGGGGCTATTCTGTTATGTTTTCGGCAACGGAAATCCTTACCAATGGACCACGATCCTTCACGTGGTGCAGTGTAAGGTGTATGTCAGTAACAAGACTCGATGGATTTTAATCTTCAGAGCTGTTTATTCGTCATGTCTCAATTAATAGTTACATGGTGTAAAAATAAAAAGGAAATAACTCAGGAGAGTTTGATCCGTAGTAAAACAACTCGGTAAGCAGAGCTGAGTTAAGTTTGAACAAATTGAATGGTCCGAGTTGAATGATATTAAAATCATTTACAATAGTATAAAAATTATGAAATAGTAAGTAAGTAATATTAGTGACGCTTAGTAAAGTTTATGTACAAAGGTTTAGACGTGTAGTGACATAGTTAGATAGGGTGGATAAATTGGGGTTGATCAATAATATAATATTGAGTAGGTACATTGTAATAGTCAAAATGACACCCATAGAATATTCTTAACAATGGTACATAATTAGTCAGTTAGGGTGTCGATGAATTAAACATAAAACAATTTATTGTCATTGAGGAGATATCATAAAGAGGGTAGTTACGCATACATAACAATTCAATAAAGTGGCATTTGGAGGTCAATATATAATGAAGAGCTGTACACACTTAATGAGGGCGAAAATATCACGTGGCATATTATGAAAATGTAGAGACTCGATCGGCCACATAGATGGAATACCGGAGGATATACCAGCTAGGCAGGCTATATACACAACTCCTGATAGAAATAGAAGACCTGGAGTGTGTTACAGAGTATTTAAGAATGATCGGTCAAAGCAACTGGAGAGTGTCGGCGCTGGATTGTTCAGGATGGAGGAAGTTTTTGTAGGAGGCCGGGTCTGCTGAGGGTTGTAATGCCATTAATAATGATGGCAATTCTGTAACTTATAGGCTTTTTACTGGAGAAGTTTCAGGTATAAATAGGCCAAGTTAGGAATCTTTAGCTACATTATCAAATTATTTAAAACAAAAGTAAAAGATTTAGATTATTTTATTTCATACTTAGACTTTGGTTGCCCGCTATGAAAACACATAAATCTCAATATCATTTACAATTTTTACTTCTCACTATTAACATAATGACAAAGGGTAAGAGTTTTTTTTATTATTTTCTGTGACTCGACTTTCATGCGTTTGAGTGTGAATTTAAAAAAAGGACAAAAAAACGTTTGATAGCAAGAGGTTCTGTACTTGCAAAGCAGTAAAATGGAAGGTTTTAAGACGGATCGTTTGCTGAATATTTTAGTAGCAAACAAAAGTAGCTAACACTAAGACGTCAAGTATTATTGGGTGTGAATAATGACACCGGCTTACGAAAAAGTTTTAAAATAAAAGTATTTTAATTTTAAAAGTTTATTAGTATGATTATACCCCACTCTACTCAACGAAAAATGTATTATTTACTATGTAATAATTCAAGACTGTCATAGAGAACTTTTCCTGGTTCTGAGGCCAAATTATTATTGTATCAGGATCAACAATGATTTAAGTGCCGTAGTTCCATGATGCTATACCTAAACGTATCAGAACGAAAAGATTTTAGTGCCACAATTCCTTGTCCTGAAGCGATGCTGCACGAGACTGATATAGCAACTATGCACCTTAGTGCTTAAAGAAAGAGTTTTCGAAAATAAAATGAATCTTACCGTGCTCTGCCGTCATTTATCTTTAATGATATGAAGTATCTTCTGTACCTGTGTACTGAAACTCTGCCGAAACTGAGAAGTCAGGAGTTGAAAATGATGAATCTAAGGAGGGTTCAGAATTATTCCGTCCTCCATATGACGCAGAAAATTTTTCGAATGCCTCAAAGTTGGCCTTGAAAATTGGCGTAGCTAATCGGCCCCGTGTGTGACGAACCCTGACAAACAGCTACGCTTGGAGATTTTTGTTCAAGTGGCAGTGCCAGAGGACGTGTTTAACATCTTGATGGTCGTGCCCGTATGTGCATTCCGGCCCATGTCTCATCAAACGAAAACCATGCAGCTTGGCTACGAAGCCTTGTTAGTATATTGATTGACGTTATATAAATAGCTGACTGCAATTATTATAATCTCCGTAATATCCATTTTTTCATTTACCAGGATCCGTCCTCACACGGGCCCAATTGGACATGGAGATCTGATAGCAACCGAGGCCAACTTTGCGGCATTCGAGAAATTTGCAGCATCGTATGTGGAGCGGGATAGTCCCGACTCCTCTGTAGACTTATCCATTTCAATTCGTGACACTCACTATGCGGGTACACAGGGCGCTTAATATCAGCGGACAGCAAAGCCAGTCCAAAAAACAAAAAAAAACTTTCTTAACTTTCGTCTTTAAGTACTACGGTGCATGGTTGCAGCATCAGTCCTTTACGGCTCCGTCTCGGGGCGGAATGAGCACTTAAAATCACTTCTTTCAGACACGTTTAAAGCGTCATGGAAAGCGGCCGTGCATATCCACGGCTGTGCATATATGACGGGTGGTGGTGGAAACTTTAACGTAGTCAGCCATATACAAATATCGCAAACTCAATATTATAAAATAGCTGACTCAATAATAATAAGTATTTCCTAAATATTTTTTTTCAATATAGTATTATTTTGATTGTCAGTACGTCGATAAATGGCGGATCACTATAATAATTGATTGGGAATGCCATTAGATTATAACTTCCCAGTCTACCTGAATTGTCAGTCTATGTATCGCTCTGCAGAACATTTCATCTACCGAGCCTCGGACCTCAGAACATCATAAGTATTTTAATATAACTCTTGTACCGACTGTTTGTTTACGCCGTAATAAAATCTCGCTCCTCCATTCATCAGAGCAACCACCAAATTTCTATTCTTCATCTACAACTTCTGATCTCCTCCTATAGCGGCCTTGTCCCTCTACAACGAGACCGCCAAAATAGTATCTTCGTGTCAAGGGACAAACAAATTTATAAAATAAGGTAGGCACTCGCAAATCTTTCGTTGTTAGAATAGGCTCAATCTTGATTTAAGGCTATACTTCAGCTGAGGCATGGTCTAATAAGATCGTGACTAGGTGATGCGTGTTCTGTGCAAATGACGCCTGCCAAACGAAATAAAATTTATCATACAAATTCAACATGCGTCCATTTAACGTTATGTTTATTGTTATAGTAGTAATAATAATAATATATTCATCGACATATTTTCTTTTTCAAGTACATGGGTAACGTTTTTTAGTCATCTTTACACGATTTAAGAATATATTCCTCCAACGCCATCACAAAATAAATTTACGTGCTACCACCTCGACTGCCGGTCTCCAAATGGTGACGAGTGCGAAATTTTGTCCCACCTAAAAGGGATGGATGGATGTTTATCACACTTGAATGGTCAAAGACATAGCTTATAATTAGTATCTTTAGAATTATCTTCAAATGTGTTAATTTTGCCCATTTTTTGAATAATAAAATTCCTAATTCTTGTCAAATTTGGGATCACAGAGATTATCAATATAATTTTTTATCGTTAATATTTCACTATAATAATGTCGATATAATTATTATACTGATGGTTTAATAAATGCGTTTAAAAATTAATAAATGTAAAAAATCTTAACACCACTGCACATTTATGTACTGAAATATGACTATATTCTAAAACATTAGAGCGAGAGGTTTAAAAGAATACTATTTTATGTAATAAAAATACTTTATACAGTCATCAAATGTTTAAAATAAATATAAAGGATAATAAGGCTTTAAAATTATATAAATATATTATCTACAACGTTTAAGGAATGTCCAGGATCATGCTTTGAAAATAAAATAAAAGCTCCATTTTGACCTACGCTGAGCATGTCCCCCCTTAAGGCTAAACAGGTTTTATTCAAATAGTGACTCATAGGAAAAAGACAATATTAAATAAAATTTATCGAATTACTCCTTCTTAATTTATGTATTAGAATATAGTTAAGTATAACACATTTAAAATTAATATTCCAAGAATGTTTATAACAATAATATAATTACTAATAAAATATTATAAGTAGATAAGTAAATACGCTTTAAAAAAATAATGCAAGGATTGACGTTATACTTAGATTACGGGACTCGAGCATTCATAATAATTGTAGACAATTTTCAAGATATTAATAATAGTATGTGATCCTTGTTTTTGAAATATCGTGATTTATCATTTAGTTAAACTGTTTAGAATAACATTGTTATGTCTATAAAATTATATGAATTTTCATAATTATGTGTATGACAAAAAGGCTATTTTAAATATTAAAAATATTTTTTTGATTTAAGTAATTACTGTATTTTTTATTAGACAATCTTATTTAGGTATGGTCCCAATATTTAAGCTTGATTTCATATAAATAAAAAGGATTTCAAGTTATACACATTTTTTTTTTTTTTATAAAAATCGATGTTTTTAAAATAAATATAAAAAATATTAAAATTATGAATTAGTCAAAAATCTGTATTAGGAAAAATTAACAACTTAATAAACTAAATTTTAATAATAAATGTGACCATAAAATAATATAATGCATTAATAACGTAACTGTGTATGTAAAATATTGTGTAAGCTTGTAATTGTAAGTTTACTTAAGTTAGACTTAAAATAAAAAATATTTTTCTTTTTAATGTTTTCTTATACATAATATTTATTAATTACTACAGTTGAAATAATAAATTATCAAAAAAATGTCTCAAATTGCAAGCTTCGTATTTTTCCGCTAGGTGACTCTGGTAGGTAGAAGCTTACCCCTTACCACCATTTTTTTAAAATTATTATATTATTTACTATCAACAGGTGGAGATAAAAAATTATTATTTTCTTACGTAAATAATATTGTATTTTATAAATCAGAAAAACTGTATGGGATTCTTATTCTAATAAATTATATTGAATCTGAATATATTTTGTAATAAATATTGATTTCGAAAAATATATTATACTAATTATTACGTTAATTGATTTATAGTGTGAGAAATTTCACTTTTTTATAATATGAATAAGTTAAAAAAAATCGTCACATTATTGACATATTGTTGGTTATTTATTTATGGCTAATGATCCTGACTACCTTGAAAATCAATCTGAGCGAGTGAAACTCTCTACTCCTATCAGTCCTCTGCCTACATTGGAGTATAAATAACGAAGGCTACCACCAGTAAACTTCTTTACTTGGTCGATCTAGCAGGCTGACGCTCTTTCTCTGCCTTTCCTTCCCCGAAGTCTACCCAAAACTACTAGCCTCTCTACAGGTCATCCGATCCGCGCAAAATTATATGTTCAAAAAAATGAATAATGTTTCTCAGATATATCAGCCGCTCCTTTAGCTGTTGTCTCTGGATAATTGACTGGTTCATCTTGTACTCTATTCAAGGGAAACAAAGCGTTTAACTTGAAAACCACATTTTTAAGGCATCAATTACCTTCCGCTTGCTTGCCTTCAGGGTCCATAACTCGACAGCGTACAATAATATGGGAAACAATAAGTTTCCACTAGGATAATTTTCGTGGCCAATCCTTCTATAATGATAATATTATGTGCCTTCTTATTAAATTATTTATGCTTCAAATCCGTCTTTTGCACTAAGATAGTATACAGAAATAGATATACACATAATATGTGATCATATTATGAATACAATAAATTATACTTTTTACTCTGCTGGTTGCAATAACTTTTCATTATTATATTTAAAATTTTTGTTATCAACATGTAACTGTTTGTTTCCTTAATAAATAAAATTAAAATAAAAATTTTAACACAAAATTAAGAATACAGTAATGTCAGATAATATCGTTCATTTATACAATGTTATATTTAAATTAATTATATATATTTTCAAAGATTTGCAAACACAGAAAACTAGCACTACTATAATAAAAACATAGGCAATAATTTCATAGAGCAATACATAGTATAATATTGTCTACAAGAGTAGTGTCATGTTATATTATATTTTTTTCACAAGCAATCTTGTTGTGAATATCTAAAATCTGGAGTAATTTTCACATTCAAGAGAATACAAATAAAAGTTGGCAAATAAAAGGGGAGAGACAAAATGGGGAGAGGGTAGTTTTTTGTATTTATCCGAATCAGCGATTTTGCGTCGCGAAAAATTACCATGAACCCCTATGGGGGGATGTAAATGATTTTTCCACAGTTTTATGGCGAGGAAATTTTCCAGAAAAGCGAGAGGTTTTTTTTGGATTATTTAAATAGAAACTCCCAGTAGTTTGTAACTTTTTTTGCAGCGCAAGAAAAAGTAATTTTTCATTTGCAATTCAGAGTTGAAATTTAGAAACGAGATTTCTTTGTTTCTGCAGATCAACTTTATTAATAATATTATAATGTACAGGGTCTATATTTTTCATATTGCCAAAGTCACTGCGTTCTAAAGTTTAACCTTCTACAGAAGTCTGAACCACAGAGGTAAAGTGCCGTTTCTGACATACTTTCATTTTAAAAGTTTTATTAATTTTATCAACAGAGATGTACTGATTGTATTAATAATATTATGAAAGCTAGTTCAGGTATACTTTTTAACGCTGGCTTTGTTTATCTGTTATTGCTCTTAATATACACACATAATACTATTGTATAATACAGTATCAGTTACTCAATAATTCTAAGAAGATAAATTTATTATTTATTATTACATTACAAAAAAGTGATTGGGTAACTTTTACATGTAAACAAATTTTTAGGATGCCAGTTTCACATGCCTGTAATATTGTACTTAATTTGATACAATATTGCAGCAATTTTGTATTTTAACAAGTCCACTATACATCAATAACACGACTGATTTTCTTTTTAATATTGTTATAACGTTACGCCATTTACTCGTATTTATACCTTATTTATTGATTAAATGGGAGTCTGAATAATCTGAAATAATAACAATTGTTTAGTTAAGATGGCAATTTTTATATAAATACTAGCTGACCCGGCAAACGTTGTTCTGCCATATAATTATTTCTAGTGAATATTTTGGTTGTAAAATAAAAAACAACAAATGTATCGTAAGTGTGTGGGGATGGGATCTACGACAGAAAGAGGAATAGAGCGCTGTAGACGATGACCGCCGATAAAAACAAAAAAACATCAACCATTCATTTTCTCAATTCAAAATGAGTAATGATGTTCATAATGAATGAATTATCTGTGACAGGATCTCGTTGTTTACTGTTTATGCAATATCCGTCTTGTCCCTTCCAGAAAAATAGCGGATATTGGAGAGCGTCGTATGAACGATGTGTGTCAGCGATGAACTCCAGATTATTGTTTCTTCTTCGAATCACGATTTCTCGCGTCGATGTGCGGTCGCCAACCATGATTCCAGCAATGTCGTCAACAACAGTCGCATTGAATCGACGTACGTGCTCTCCAGCTGGTGTTCTATCAGGATTGATGACAATAGCGTGATTGTCACTTTGCAATTCGTGCATGTGTGCTTTGAAAAATTTCAATAATTCATTGTGCTCATACAACAGGGCGTCCAGTTTGCCGACGATGCGCCTGGCATTAGGCGAATTGAGGCTATTGTAGCCGCAACGTGCATCCACATGATTGATGTCCTCACCGCCGCGCCCATGAAGTAGATTTGTAAAAATGTATGTGGTTCGTTTGGCATTGGCAGCAATGAGCCTACTTTGTGGTATACTTGGCCTTTGATTTTGAACGTAGAATGGAATTGTTGACCATTTGCCGCAGTATTGTGAACTATTTCTGTTGCTCCGGACGAAGTCATTTGGAAGCATGAATTGAATGTGCGAATGGACTTCAGGAACAGGTTTGAATCTGGAACCGTGCCGATGAGCAAGCCGTTCAAAGGTTCTGCTGGTATCTCAATTTCTGGTAGTTGCACTTTTCCTGATGCGCAACACATCCTGGCTGACTCATGTTTGAATTTGAGCGCATGACAATGGGGACATTCTTTGTCCATATCACCAATCGGCACTTTGGGATGAGCGGAATATTCAATATCTGGCTCGTACTCGAATGCGAGACGAAGGAACGAAGCGGATGTAAGTGTTCGATGTACTTGTTGGCGTTGTCGGTCATTTGCTCTGCGTGTGTTAACTACGAACCGGCGCGCTTGGCTTCGTTCCAATTGTCGTTGTTGGTTTCATTCAGCTCGTGCCTCTTGTGATTGAAATGCATGCAATTGCGACATGCTTACACGCACGTTTCTGTTATTTTGTTGGATTTGTTCGTCTGTTCTTTCTGCTCTACTATTTCGCATGTTTGTTGCTTTATTCGTTCGACGGCCCAAATGGCCCCCCTTGCGTCTTGCTGGCATTGTGTACTGTAATACACGCACATAAAAATAGATAAATAAAATAAATCGTACAAAATTTTGAACGCACTGCGTTGTGATATGCTGAATGAAATGTCAAAATGACGCTACGCTTCTCTTGAATTCTTCTCGGACGTAGCGCCATCTGTCATTTAACAACATAAATATTTCGTTTTGTTTTAAATACGAACGACGGTTAAATTTGTTCATACAAAAATAATAAAATCGCGATTAAAAAATGGGACGGTAAGGGTAGGAGGGCGAAAATTAGGGGTTATAGGTATTTTTTTATTTCAAATAATAAAAAAAATACAAAAAAAAATTGTCAAAAAAATAAAAGAAAATTTTTCTGGATAGAGATACCCTAATCACCTAGCGGTATGAAATATACTTGTTGGCCTATTCTTATACCTAAAAAATATACATAAAAAAATTATAAAAATCGGTTGATCCATTTCGGAGGAGTTCGACCACAAACATCGTGCACAAGTGTCTTTTTGTCAAAGGTTACATTTTATTTATTTAAATTTTATGAAATGCATTCGCAAACTCTATTATTCTATGGGTACCGATTTATGAAAATTTTGAATATTATTAATTTAAAATGATTGAATTTTATTCATTGCAAATGATTTAAATATATACCTAATTAACTATTTCTTTTATTCAATGAATAATTCACAAGATTTAAGAATGTATCATTCTAATTATTGAACATACATAATTTTGAAAAACATTTTCTGAGAGTATATTATAACCAATAGATAAAATCTTTTTTGAAAAAAGTAAGCCACCCCGACGGGGAATCGAACATTGTATCTCCCGGGTTTACGCCTTATCCGTCGCATTTACCAATATGCTGAAATGTGCATGTTGGGCATAACGCGTAAACATCACAAAATAAACCAATGGAGAAGAAAAAATGATAATGGGTTTGACATGTCGCTCAGCAAGTAAACAACCGCTGGACAAAAATGCTGACATACAGTGGTACCTAAGGAGCACTAAGCGACCACAGGGATTCTCTAAAAGACGCTGGATAGACAAGGAGCTCACATTATGCGTATTTGCCATACTCAGGATTTGAACCTGGTTCCCACATTATAAGCCGACACGTGCGTCACTCAGCCATCATAGGCTTGAATGTTTAATGCATTATAAATTTATTAAAGATAGTAGCAGTGGATTGGTGAGGTGATGTGAGGGAGTATGGATACGCGCCTCATCGGCCTTATTCTGTATGTCTATTTCATGAAGTCAAATTAGGGATCTATTACCTCATCTCCACCCACCATGTATATGCAGCAATCTGTGAAAGACCACCTTCTATGACGCTATAAACGTGTCAGAATGAAAAGATTTTAGTGCCACACTTTCTTGTCCTCTTGACTGATAATAGCAACCGTGCATCTTGGTGCTTAAAGAAAGAGTAGTTGTAGAAAATAATAAAAGCTCTCCCATAATATATTTTAATGACATGAACTGTCCTCTGTACACTGGTAAAATAGCGAGCTATTGGTTAACTCATCTTAATTATTATAATAAGTATACGTTTTTTCACAATATAATGTAAATTAAATATTATTTTCTAAACGGTTTTTGGAAGCGATGTGAAAAAAACACAGTTTCATTAAAACAAAAGTCGGTAAACATGCAAATGATTAAATGGAAGTGAGTTTTGTTATAAAGCCGGACGGAAAAAGTTTGAAAATTTCAAATAGCCTAAAGATGAGAGAAAACAACATTTTGTTTCCTGCCAGTACTGAAAATGTTTGTTTCTACAAGTGTGACAGTTTATTTCTGGGGCTTAAAAGTTAAGCATAATAAATATATATATCTATATAATAATATATTTGTATAAACTCCACTATGTGATATATGGGATCATGGTTTACTTTTCATCCAAGTTTGTATAATATAAAAAAAGACATGGTAAAAAATTTAAAAATTAAATATTTTGTAGGTGCCTGCTTAGTTCATATTCTATGGGCGATTGATTTTCCATGGCATTTTATTTTCAGCAATTTTCTCAATGCATGTCAGTGCATATTCCTCTTCTTGGTAGATTCGCAAAAGGGGATCGTTGATAGTTCCGCCGATAAGGTATACATATTATTATCAGTGGTGGAGAATCTATACTTGGCGATTATTTAAAGCTTACTTTCTTAAGAAAAACAATTTTAACTGCATGTTGAAATAGGTATTTATATAATCACTTGATTATATTATATTTTATATGAAAATATTCACGACAAACTCGAAAAACTTGTTGAACAATTTTTCACAAATATTTATCATTCTATTCCTAATTCATATTTTTATGTTATTTATTATATTCCAAAAATAGTTGACCTACAAGTTTAGTGTCCACCTATTAAAAATTAAACTTTGAAAAATGTTTGAAAATGTTAATAATGCGTGTTAAATGTGGGAGTTATTGGAAACCATGTTTCTTGGTCGTGTTATTTCCTGTGTTGGCGACGTTAACTAGGCTCTGAGATCACGTAATTTAACACCTTTAAACTTATTCCTTCCTTTGAAGTTGTTTTCAAAATTAAAATCTACACTGATATTATTATATTATATTCGACCATGTCCGATCCTAATAAGTTCTTACGGGCCTCCACAGAGTAGAGGTTTGTATTAATAGATATTGTTTTTACGAGAAATGGATGTCAGCCACTTGCTCAACCTATTAGGTGCATACTGTAACTCATAAAAAAATTGAAAAAAAATATGTGTACTTGCCATACACAGGATTCCAACGTTAGACCCATGACGTCATAGGTCGACGCTTAAGCCGCATGGCCATCGTAGGACTGTCGCTGATAAGCCAGAAACAATTCCTTATCAAAGTATAATATGCAGCGATTTGTCGACAAAATATTGCATGATTTATGCGCAAAAGACTTGGAAAACTTATCCACGAAAATGATCATCCGTTAACAAAGTCGAGGCTAATAATTTCCATGTATTAGTGTTGCGATAGAATTAAAAAAATCAAAAATGCAATTGTTACTTTACTTTAGTTTATCTCATTTAGTGCTAACATCGCGACTGGCGCGTTTGGAGTCATTGGCCATTAGATATAATTAACGTGTTATTTAAATGTGGTAATTAAAAGGTTATCAGTGATTTCGAACAGTCAGTTTTGATCGAAACACTCATTTTTATATTATATTCTATGCATATTATATTTGAATATACGCAAACATATATATATTGTAGATACAACCACTAGAATGTCAGTAATAATCTTGTGAAAGCTTTTTTGGTATTAAAACCTCAAACGTAAGTACATAATACAAAACCGGAATGTCGTTTCTTTGATTTGGAAGGGTCTTTTTTACTGTTTTCCATTGGGGCGGTTGAATAAAATGACGAGTTAAATTGGCTTCGTTTATTTTTCCACAGTTTGTTTACATAACATTTTAGAAAAGGTGAAAAATGTTTTTTGACATTACATGTAATATTAAGCCTAGTCCAGACTTACATACACCTGTCTACAAAATGTAGTTTAAAAAGTGTAAAAAGTGTAGTTTAGAATAAGCAAGTGTGGCAATATTACATTTGTATGTACTGTTTTATTGATAGTAGCGATTCGTGGTCCCAATTATAATAATATATTTAAGTAAAAGAGAACCTTATTTAGTTCTTCACATAAAGCCTTTTTTTATTATTGTTTATTAAGTATTATTCTAGACTATACTATGTATTCCAGAGTGATCACCATATTCAACTAAGAAAAAGACGACGAAGAATAATCTTATTCATAATAGATTCACTATAATATTATGTTGAAACTTTGATACTCTTTTCAAAAGTATTCTCAACCATATAGTAAAACTTACACAGTGCTTGTGAAAACTAACTGGGAGAATAGACAGGAGAAATTAACAAATTTAATACTGATTCACTTGAGACCAAAATATTAACTGAGGAATCAAAATATCGTATTCACTACTACTAAATTCTACCCCATGAATGTTAATTTACTTAATTAAAATTATCAAAAATAAACATTTAATTAAAATAGTTAATTAAAATTATAACTTATTGAAGACAGATTCAAAAAGAGAAAAAAGACTTGATAAGACTTTACTAAAACTACTACAACTTTTGATTATAAAATGCATATTTTTAATATTTATCAAAAGCTTGTATAAAAAAATAAATAAAGTGGTACATATTGACGTCACACGACGTCAAATTGACGCCGATTGTCGCAAATGGTTTAAAAGACATGGAATATACCTACATATTATGTATACAAATATATAATATATATCATTATATTATATTACATAATAATGTCAGCTTTCAATATATCATAGGTATTTACTTAATGTTGTTTTATTATCATTTTAATATCAATCTCCTACACACACACCCATAAAATAGTATTAAAATAATATCATTATTAAATCTATGTACGGTTACAAAACAAATTTTTAATTAATCGACGTTATATAATATGGAAAACGTTTTCTATCTACATCGGAAGATAAAAATTAATTTGTCATTTATATGTATTTAAATGTTCGCATACAAGTTACGAATAGTTCGCGTACAATGTTTAACTTTCACCAAACCGATCTGGTCTGGTCTGGACTAAGCATTTTATTATGTAATCTAATACACATTATTATTATGAGATGTATTGTCATGACACATTCTTTGCGTTTACAGGTGATCGCTTATCCCAATTTCAGTTAACAATAATTTAATTAAGTTTGATGTAATTGATTGCAGACCATGCTTTCTAGAACATATTATGTTTTATAAATTGAAAACAAAAAAAGCATTTAGTAGTCTAACTTTCGTAACTTAATCCTGCCCCTCACAATGACACAAGTAAGGCAAATATAAGTGGTCACGTGATGGTCACCATTGTGAAGAGGGTTTTGTGGCCCATAGCTGGCAAATTCTTCAACACTGTATTGGTGTTCGGCACTTTTCCATCTTATTTTGTTACTTTCTACAATTTTTGCCTCTTCGTGCTCGTCTCTCCCAGGGTCTAGGACGATTTGGCACTGGAAAACTGGACGCCACGGAATTCGAAAATAAAAAGACATAAGGTACTTACAGGTACTTAAAAAAATATTCAATAATAATATTTATATTTCAATGATTATATTATGATTTAATAGTTGGCGAGAATGTAAATATGCAGACGTAAACAATGATTTAATCATGCATATGTTTAAGTTCCAACGAAAAAAGAGTTTTTTATTTTATATAAAGCCTTAGGTATGGTAATTTTCAATCCGCAATAAAGAATACATTATGTTAAGAGTAAAAAAAATTCAAACTACTAAGTAGTAGATAGAAACTGATTAAAATACCTCGTCTATACCTGTCTACGACAATGCGGCGTCCAATTATCCGGAGGCTAGTCGTCTCATTCCCCTCTCCCACAAGTAGTAGTAATTACTTAAATACATATAATATAAATTCAGTCAAAGCACATTTCAGTGCATGGCGACCTCAGTCTTGGGAAACTGCTCATGAGTTATTTCCAGTCATAAAAAAAATATCTAGGGTCCCGTTATACACACAATTAAGACCGGGTGTGGTTTGGTGGAGCCGTTAACATAAATGTATTGGTGTTTCAACACGCATTGCCTTGCTTCGGCCATTGTAATGTGAGCATCACATCAACAATTATTATGAATGTGTTACATGGTTGCGTTATTGCCGTTTGGGCGTCCAACCCCCTGATTCACGCCCCTTTGCAGTGAAGTCCCGTGGGGGTAGGCAGATTGAGCGTCGCTTGGGGGCAGCAGTCACTCGAAGGGCGGCAAATCGAGTCATTTAGTATATACAGAAATAAATTTAATAATAACGAAAATATCTTTCCATTAAACATTCAGACCACTGGCTGTAACAAAATATATTAATTAACATAAAAGATTTAACGGGACTATTGTATTTTTTCAGTTTTTATTTGCGATGTCTAGTTTACTTCCGTTGCTCTTCAACGTCCTTGGTGACCAGAAACGACACGTGCACGGATAAAAATACTGTATAAAAATGTGGCGGCATTTTGGCGCTGTCCAGGTGCGGTATTTTATCTAGGGGCGTCACTGTCCCTTTATATAAGAAATATACAACATGATATTATTATATTATCCAAAGAATAAAAAGCATTATGCACACTGCCTTGTTAAAGTGCTAAAATTCGAATATTTATCTCTCAGCCTGATTATTTTAGTCATTATGAAATTGTATAATGCTCGAGTATTATGTATAGGTACCTAATGTTTGATCATTTTATAAAATGCCCTAAGTACAAAAAGAAAAAGCCCTACAATTTATTAACAAATTGAGATATACCTACATACCCATATTTTCTGTCTATAAATAAATTAAACCTTCGTTATGAAAATATACTTTGGTTATGTTTATATTATATTTCATATTAGAACAACAGATATTATTTTGTCTGTAAAACAATTCTCGCTAACGAAATCATTATTTTCTGTGTCAGACGACCTAACAAGCTCCCGGCCCGTGTCAAACAGTTGAATGCGAAGGTCATTACATAATATATCCACTACATAATTATTACGTATATCTGTCTCAATACACATATTTTGACCTTGCTATTGTAATAATATATTATATGACACAGACCAGTAATTTCGTCGGTAAAACGAAACCTAATAAGATAACAAAAACACATTTTCAAAAATTTCTAAGCCATACGAGCGTAAGTGACAATTTGCAAATTTATACAATTTTGATGAAATATAAATTAAACTTTATTTGAGATAAGTCATCGTCAATAATGAGGATATTTTTTACTCATTGCATCAGTAGGTATCAAAAGATAATAATATGATATAAAGTTTTTTGTATTTTTTATTTAAGCATTCCGAGTGAAATAACATAAATTATATACATATAACTGAATAGGGTTGGGATATGTTTAATGTGATAATCGCGCAAAGTTTGGAGCAATTTTAAAATTTATACAAATATGTGTTTAATTTCATTCAGTACACAAGTTGTTTGAATGTAGTGTTATAAATTGGAATAGGTATTAGAGAAAAAAACCACAGACAAATAAATTCATCTGCTGGATTTCAATTAATGTGCCTTACCAATGAAGTTACCTGCACCGTACTTAATCACATCAAAATAAACAAGATACTAAATATGCGTCTGAGTTGGATATTTTGTCAATATTGGTGACCATATTTTGTAATGTTAAATAATTAACGTTTTACTAACAGGTTACCATAACTTCTAGAAAGACGAAATTGTCAGGTTCTCTCTACTGATATTGCATAAATTGATATAAATTTTTAATTATTTCATTTATTTAACAAATTAGACATATACCATAAGAATGTATCATTCGTTGTAGAATAAAGTCATCATTCGTCATAATTCAGAAACATACCATTAATTGGAAAAATTATTGGTTGAAAAATTACATCCATCTAATTTGGCTTTAGAACGGCTTTATAGAACGGATACAGAACTCATAGAAATGACGGCCGCTGGATAATTAACGTCCAGCGGAATTACGTGACAACTAAGAATATGTAACCGAAAAGTGTAGAGCGTGTTTGTGGAAGCCTTAATCCAGCAGTGAATTGAACCAGGCTGATAAAGATGATGATAATGACAAGAAAGGTATTTAAAATAATATTTATTTAATAATATATTTATAAATATCTCGTGCTAATACATTATTTGGATGTAAAGATCTTATTTAAAACAATAAAATCCGGCAAATAAGTTATTTTGGTCCATATATTACTTACGCCCTTTTAGCTTAGTGAACTCGAATTATTCTTTACCAAGAAGCAGAGATAAACAAATAAAAATACCAAAAAGATTATTTACATACAAGCAAAAATATTGTAATTGCGTTACACCTTCAGCGCGTCACCAATATTTGCTTCGATTTTCATCACGAGTGATTCGACATATCCGTTTATAATCAAATCCCAGACAAAGGCCACGAAGACGTAACTCAATTACAGCAAATAATATATCTGTGAGGCGTTTTCGCCATTGTATACTCCAATTACGCAATCAAACGTTAAGCTCAAGTGGAACATGAAACAATGTTTTACCCAAGATCACAACGTTGCATGTCGCAATTAAGATACTGGGATTGCTATGTAAATATACAATGTACACCAAAGAAATTTAATCAAAAAAGACGTAGGTAATTATACAACATTTTTACGACAATAATACTTCATCTTTTTTTTAAATTGACTTTTATTATTTGTCTTATTCATCATCATCGGAAAGGATCGATCTACTGCTAAATACAGGCTTCCCCTAGCCCTTTCCACATCTCTTCGTCTCAAATTCTTTGACGCCGTACCTAGGTCCATCGCATTTTATGAGATCGTCTATCCAGTGTGTTTCAGGACGTAAAGTTGTGATTATATTTAGATGCATGTCGCGTACTGTCACTTTGTCACGGCGACAAATTTAGTCAATGGATTCGTAATTTTGCAGAATATTTTGAACGGTACGATCTCAGTAAATTTAATGATGGAGTAACCTAGTAACGAGTATCTGTAAATTAAATAATATTTTGAACGGAACCCAACCGCAGACCATAGAAAATACATAGTGCTAACTGCTAAAAACAAAAAACACGTGATTTTGACATGATTCGAAAATAGGTATGTAGAAAATGATAAAAAACGTTCAACGTCATGCAGGTGGCGATGCAGTACAGTGCAACGTGTGGTGACCTCATTGTTATTCTGGTGATGTCGGCAGATTTTACTTACTGACATTGTTCGTTTAAACTGTTTAAAGGTTCAAAATGTGCTGCGGGATGGGAGCATCAGTCTGATTACAACCACCAAGAAAAACTATACTTTTTTGCCGTAGTGGCAGCTTACTATGACGTCACGTGATAGTAGGCGACATGTACCATGATATATTTTGCGCTTTACTGTCATTTCGCGATAGCATTATTTTGTGCAGCGGTTGTCTATTTGCCGAGCGATATTTTGTCTGCTTAGCGACATCTGCCACAAGACGTATCTGCCTCTTTATCGATTGGTTTATTTTGTAGTTTTTAATGAATTTTAATATTTCACTAATATTACCGTAATTGGAATCAGCATGGGCTTGGTGGAGCCTGCAATATGCCAGCTTACAGTCATGTGGAGGTGAACGTTGTATTTTTAAATACCGTTTATCCACCAAATGCTAGGGGTAATAATAAATTAATATAAGTCTATAAATAATTATATCACCCTAATATAGCCCTCAAACAATTAAAAAATGTATAATTTTGAAAAACTTCAGGGACATACCTCGTTTTCTCGATTTGGCACATTGACCAGAAACATATTATTATGTATCTACATATTCAGGTTCAAGCCCCGCTTGTCACTAATATGTTTGTGTTTTTTATAAACATTATAATTTTAATGAGATTGCCACGCCAGATATTGGTTAAAATAATTAAGTTAATAGATATTATCTATTATCTTAATTGAGTATAAAGACGATCGCATTTTGATTTATGGAATTTAAAGTATTTCTGATAAAACATAGTTACTAAAATAATTCACATGAATTATAGACGGATAAATAGCTCAGAGAATAAAGCACTCATCTGAAAAGTAAAAAAATTGAGCTGGAGTGAACTATGTCTTTTATACCTATGGGTCTCACACATGCCCCCACAAGGGGAAGGCTGAGAGGGCTTTAGTCTGGGGGCCCGGCTTGGCAAGTCGACCAAATAAATGAGATAAACACATATTATCACAAATTTGCTCTAATATTAAAATAACTCGCCTTTGGCGTTATTTCCCTTCGATATTGTTGTTATTTAAAATGATGTGGTTTGACGATGCTATTTTTAATTGTGTATCGATACCCAATAACTCCATAATTCAAATGGATAGGTATATTATTAAAATATACAAAAAAAAACTGTAGAAATGTTAATATTACCGCGTACACCATTTGCAAAACGCCAATGTAGAGCATCACACTGCCTTTATCCTTAGTGATAGGTAGGGGGGACTGCCAAAGATCCTAGCTTAGAGCCCTGCTTCAGGATGTGGGGGCCATGGTCTCACTATTCCGAATGTTAAATGAGGAGGCAAAAAAAGCGAATGGATAAATATGCAGCAAAAAAAATCACAGGACCGAGAAGATTGGAGAGAAGTGA
The DNA here is from genome assembly GCF_057557595.1 of Rhyacophila brunnea. NCBI lineage: Eukaryota > Metazoa > Arthropoda > Insecta > Trichoptera > Rhyacophilidae > Rhyacophila > Rhyacophila brunnea. The sequence continues at coordinate 32,567,376 of NW_028232806.1, read as the reverse complement.
GCTTGGCAAAGATGATGATGATTATAACATAATATTACTAATGAGAAATTAATATAATGTACCTACCTACAAAAAACGTACCCGACCTAATCTATAATTTCACGGATAACACGTTTAGCATAAAACGTCCCATAACTAATCTGCATAGATTATCCGGGGCGAAAAGTTTTGATTAACCGGTCATGTGAAAGTTGGACTTAGACGCGAGCCTCTCGCTGGAGAGCCACAAGCGGGTGTTTTATTGCCCTACATAACTTTGGGTAATTAAAAGGTCTCTCGGATATACCGAAAGTCCGAGTGAAACTTTAATAAACAATGCACGAGTGACAATGGACTTAAAATATTTACTAAATTCATTATATTCGTAGTTATTGTCGTATAATATTTTCAATTTAATTGTTTTATTATATATGCCTACCAGTGGTTTTCAAACTTTCTAGTCTCACTGCGCTTTACAATTCGTATATACTGGCAAATATTAATTTTCAGGTTCACACCAACATCACTCGTAACTCTACGGTCTTCAAGATACCTCGTCGCAGGACAAATGTTGATTTATTTTTTATTAACTATATAATATTTGTGGACGTGTTAAATAGGTTAAATTTATAATTGTATATATTATCATGTTTCTTTAATATGTACATATACACATACTGTCTTTTCTACTTTCTTGTTATATCATTTGTTATTTTTTGTAATTAACATATTTTTATAATTTTGTATTTATTATGTATTATGGCGCATTGGCCAATCGCTGTAATGACGTAATACTCTTTTTCTAAATAAATAAATAAATAAATAAAATAACCTTGCGATTTAGATTTTATAATTAAATTATATACATAAACAACGGATACCTTTTAGATTAAGTACTGATCAGTATGTATACGGCGGAGTTACGGGATGCTGGTTTGACCTGGAAGCATGAAGACTGGCGAGCAACAGGGATCATTGGAGGCGCCGCGTGGTGTCCATATGCTTCAATTAAGGGGCGGATATTATCAAAGAAGAAAAAGAAGAAGACTGATTAGACTAGAACACGGCGGCCAAGCGGCTTAGGTTCAAATCACGAGTCTGGAAAATGCACATATTCTTTTTCAATTTGTATTTGAGTCAGAGTATAGACCTGATAGGTTGAGTAAGTGGCTAACATCATTGTTTCGTAAAAACTATTTATTAATATAAACCTCCACTCTGTGGAGGCCCATAATATAATATTATGATCTAAATAGAATCGGATATGGTAAAAAAAAACGAGATGTATTGTGTAATTTTATTAATTAACTATGTTCCTACAATATTGTGGAGGGTTTAGTAACATGAATTGTAATTGATCACATCGTTAAATCGATAGTTTATGATGTTTTTGAGCAACATCTGCTATTCGTCTATACAGATTTTTATAACCCTAGGTATTCTTCCCACGGACAAAGGTCAATCCCTTATCCGTGGGAACATATCGCAAGTATGATAAATCTCTATACAGTATTTTACCTATAAAATAACCATCTAGTCCTAGTGAATGTAAACAGGAGTCTTATGTCAGAAGCCATACTAATATAACTGAATCCAATAAAGTATTTTAATATGCTTAAGTCGTTAATAATGACTAATTTTGGCTAATTATAGAAGCCTGGTTAAACTGTGCTATTACATCTTACGCGATATCTCAATCGGATGACTTCGGTATGTAGAACATATTATGCATCGTATTATATTATATCGTGACCGTTCAGGCAAAAGTCACCAACCCAAAAAACTTCATTTTGAGATATGGCAATTTGAAAGTTTGGAGATGAAGAAAAAATTGGATTTTTAAGGTTTTATTTACACTACATAATTTTCTCATATCTTTTTAATAAATTCTTTAAGTTACTTTTATTTTTTGATGCTAATTAATACAACTGGAAGTTTTTGAAGGAGGCAAGGTGGTTAAAATGAGAATAAGTCACCATACATGGTTTAGTAACTTTTGCTTATATATTAATAACAAAGGATTTATTTTTTATAATGTGAATAATGTATATCCGCATATAATGACTTATGTTTGTTAAGATTTTATCCAAAGTCAATTAAGTGAAAAACGAATAATTTAAGCGACATTTAAATAACTAATGTAACGTGTTGACTTTTTCATCTTAAAGAACATAATTTTATTCAAAAAAACTGCCTTTTTGATAATTAGTGACTTCTGCCTGAACGGTGACGAATTATAAAGGTTATTTTCTGAAAGGTGCTCGGCAGTAGAGTGGTGTCAGGCAGTGAAACTACGTATCCGGAAATTTGTACGTAAACAGTTCACCGTTCAGTTGAACATTTCACCATGGAGTATATTTGTACGTATGCTGCAACATGTAACGACAGTACTATTTACAAACTATCAATGGATTTTGTAAGATACGTACAAATGTATTCCACGGTGAAATGTTCAACGAAGAACTCGTCATTTGATAAAATGTTATACGAACTCATGTTTCATGTACTGCGGCACACGAATAAGTGTCCCACGATGAACTGCATACGTACAACTTACATGTAAGCCGTGAAACTAATGCTTGTAGTGGGAAGGACCTCCAGTGGTTTGTGGATCTAATGATGTTTGTGATGATAATACAAAGTTTTGCTAAGAGGAAAGTAAAACTATATGAAATGAAACAATTGATGTTATAAAAATTTCATATTTATTTTAAATACATAATATTTATCGTATTTAATTAAATGATTAACATCGATTTCACAACAAATTTGTACACTATTTTCATAATCAAACATTTCAAGCAATATATTTTTCAATTTCAACATAATTAAAATAATTTGACTAACAATATCAAAACAAATACTTTCGCAATTTTAGGGACAAATAACAATGCGAAATGAAGCAAATATTTACATTAAGTATTTTATTTTCGAACGTAAAACGAAATTTCAGGAATTTTATTATACACACATATTTAATTGAAACATCCTAAAATAATTATTTCCTGGAAATTCAAAATAACTCATAATAAATAAAACGGTCTGCAAGTGAATCAAATTTAATCAAAAATTATAATAAAATATATTTTTTTTATAATACATTATTAAATTCATAAAACATGCGTTATTATATTTTTGGATTTTTATAAGTAATGAATGTTTTATAAAAACTACTTAAAATTTTCGTTTACAACTGCATAGTTTCTGAAAACATAAAAATAAGAATATGCCAAACATTTATAGCTGAATCATCAAATGGAGGCAAAATACTAAGTTTGTGTATGTATTGGTAATTTTTATTTGTCTTCGTAAACTATGATCATTAAACCGTAATTAATGCAACGTTCATTATTATCATAAATTGGTTTGACAGGTAATAAGCGGGCGATCTTGCAATTCGATTTCATATTAATAAATGTACTTTTCCCAAATAAAGTATCTCATTTTTTACGTGGTTAACCATAACGGGTGTAGAGATGTATCGGATGGTAGAGGGAAAACCAAGTGTCATGATAGTTTGTATCAAGGTTCTTTTTTTAAATTTGAATAGGCACTTGTCTCACATTTTTATCCCTAAAAATATGATAGTTTTTGTGGTATTTTCTTCAAATGATATAATGCTTCCTTCTTAACTGAATTTTCCGCAAAAATGAAAATTCTATAAAAAAATCATACTTGACTGCATTTTTTGACGTTCTGTGTTTTAATTACAAATGCGATCTACACGCTGCAGATCTCACAATATGACGAGAAACGCAAGATGAAGGACTGAGCAAAGTAACGCGACCTTCTAATAATTGCCCTATGACACTGGGGTGTGACAGGGCAAAGTAAGTACTTAAGTGTTAATTTTTTGAGATTTGAAATGTTTCCATATGTGTAAATAACTATTTGATGTTTAATTGAATTACAAAGTTTCAAGAATACGTTTTTATTTGTGAAAGAAGTTTATGTAAAGCCTAGTAGATGATCAACCAATACAACTGCAAAGAACTTTTATCATATCATCGGTGCCACTATAAATAAATCCACTTATATCTTACTATTTGGTATCAAATAATTTAGAAATAAAATCAGCTGTATTTTTGTACTTTATAAAGGTTTTTATTTTCATAATATATTTTTTTATGCTTTCAGAAGATGGTTTATTTTATTTTATGTCAGCGAAAGTAAAAGATCAAATTTATTATAAATGAAAGTGTTTTTTTTTTACTTTTCAATAAGGGTAGTTGCAAAATCACTTACCTCCAATCTATTTTATTGTAATATAATCACAAAGAAACTGGCTGTCATATTTAGGGTTGAAAATAAGATATTTTATTAGCATTGTAATATGTAAGTATATATCATCAAATGTATTGGTAAAAATAATATTAATGATATAAGTTTAAAAAAAATGATAGTTCATAAATAAAGCAATAAATTATTTATTAAACATGTATTTATATTAATTATCTAAACAATTGGAGATAGGTGACGTTGGAACTAATCATCATAATATAATATATACATATAGTATTATCATGTCTTCAAACATGTATAATATAAATTATGATATAAAAAATAATTAATAAATATATGTAAAAACTAATTACTTAGTTAAAATAATATTATAATAATATTTAGACATAAAATGGCATGAAAAATACAAGAAATGATTAGCTTAAACACCCAAGATACAACCAATATAATATAATAATTTTAAATTTATTTCATTATCTTTAATGGTAAATAATAAATGTTTTATACATAGGTGATTATGTGTAGATATAAATCACGCCCTTTTGATTGGACAAGCACTAAAATATAAAATCACAAACTTGTAATGTCATTAAGTAAGATTTTCACCACTGATTTAATAAAGTCTTATTTTTAATGTAAAAGTTTATCACATTATATTGTCTTTTGATTACATCGTATATGATTAAATTAATAATTGTCTATTACTTTAGTAAAAATGTAATATATATATATGTATATTTTTAACGGGACGTCTAACACTGTTTAATATATGGAATTCTCCATAGAAAGATGTCAACTCAGAGACGAAAGGAGATAAGCGAGTATGATGGATGAAATAGTGTATCTTCTTCTGTGACATAGGATATCTCTGCACTCGGCGCCACTCTGCATAGCTGCTGGGTTTTCTCCTGTAAAATAAGATAATGATAAAAGTAAAGAAATTACCACATAATAATTATATTATGTGAAAGACAATTAGTTATCATACTAATATTTTATACTACACGTACATATAGTGAGTTAACTAGCATGTCTAACAGCGGCGTCTTATTAATTATTATTCTTAGGCCCGTTTTAGACGGGACACCGGTGTCACGCTCGATATAATATAGAAGGCCTTTGTATTCGAATAAAGGGGTATTTGTATTATGTTTATGAACGCCCCAGAGCTAATGAGTCAACGCATAATTTCGCGTTTTAAATTAGAACATAAACTGGCTGGGGTAATAAAAACAATAGTATCAGCGGCTTGAGAATGTAGCGGCTGACGTAAAAGTGTACCGGACACGCGTTGACTCATTAGGTCTGGTGCGTTCATAAACATAATACAAAGGCCTCCTATATTATATCGAGCGCGACACCGGTGTCCCGTCTGAAACAGGCCTTACTTTCAAATTTTCAACGGACATTATGTGACATTCCAGAACTTAGTAAATAAAATTATTAATATTTGGTTATCATATTGCTTAAAACTTGAAAACTTTTTTTAATAATTGCTGGCATGCCAAAGGGAAAATTCCTCTTAGGGAAAATTATTAATTAGGTACATCATTATATACATGTATATACCCCCCAAAAAGCACGTGCCCGGAAACTTGTACGTATACAGTTCGCCGTATCACACTTCACCGTGAAATACTGTATCGGAAATATCGGGTTGTATATTAAAAACCGTCCAACCTCTTTGGGATGTAAGTATAGTATATTACTGACATAAAATTCATGTCTAAATAAAACATGGGTTTTGTTTACAGAAAGCCAGCGGCAAACAAGTTTTGAAAATAGCCGATATAAAGGATTATTTGTTAAGTTAGGTTAGGTTAGGTTATGTTAGGTTAAATTCATAAATTTTGCCAAAATCGGCTATGAAGATTGAATGAATGTTCATATTGAATCTAATAAAATTGGAGACCTTAAACGGCCATCTCTTTCTGATATAAAGCTTACGGCAAACTGTGCTACGGTGAAAATTTTACGTACAATTTACATGTAACCATCATATTATTATTACCAAAAAGATTTCGCTATAATCTATACTAATAATAAAATTAAAATATCAATCGGTGGCTTGGTAAAAAGTGTGCCTTTCGATCAACGTTTTGATTATTTTTATGATAGAAAGAGCTTACTATAATTACTCTTCTCTGTAATAAATTAGTAAACACTAAAACAATATTTAGGTGTGGCATTAATTTAATAGTAAGATGTTGATATGTTACGCCGAATGTGCAAAATTAAGTATTACATGAAATGGGAAAAATTTTGCCTAAATCATGAAAAATGCAAGCCAGTTGCCTTATTCATGAATTAAGCAAAATATCTGCTAAATGTGTGAATTCGGCAGTAATTTTTCTGCCTAGTTCATGCATTGGGCAAATTAGATAGTAGCGCTACGGTGGTGTTTTTTGCAACTAAACCAAATGTGTCAAATGCTTATGCATTGGTCAAAATAGATGGTCGCGCTCCGGTGGTGTTTTTTGCAACTAATCAAACTAACCAAATGTGTCAAATATCATTGATTATATAAAAATATACCAATCAATAACTAGAATGACGTTAATATCCATTTAATATGCGCAAAAAAAATCTAGAACTATAATATGATAATGGAAATATTTTATTAAAATGTATTTTCGCGATATGATTCGTGCTTGGGTATCAATCGTGCAATGGTCGATTGTATGTTTGTGATAGTTTGTTGATATTTACTAGCTAACTTCAAAATGGACATTCAGTTGAATTCAGAATTACAAAACCTAATCTAACCTAACCTAACCTAACCTAATAATAATAATATTATATTATGTCCAATTATAACTAATAAACCCATCCGTATTAAATTTACTTTTTTACTGTCGGCGTTTTCGGCGAATTCGGCGTAACAGATCTATGAAAAGGTTCTGATATTAATAGATATAATAATATCTTCTCAGTAGAATAACGGACTTGCAATAATAATACATGCACAATGCGCAGGTAAGTAAGAAGATAGCTGAGTGGAGTAATGATCTGATTGGATAAAGGAGCATCCTATTATATCCAAACGTTGCCAATCACATATCATCAATAAAAGAGTTTGTCGAGTCTAATAATAGTGATGTAAGTTGAGTTTAGATGTGCACGTAGGTTTAATGTAAATCTCATTGTTCCGAAACAAAATCAAATTAAATCAGCATATTTATTTATTCTGTACATCGGCTTAGTTTTTTAGAATAATTTTACGCCGTCAAAGTTTTGGTCTATTACTACTTTAAAATAAAATAAAAGTACATAGCTTATGACGTATATAATACCGTTAAATATATGGACGTATATGCTGGCAGGATATGCGTTATTGGGTACGCAAGAGTAGTTCCCAGCATGTGAAGCGGATGTCGAAGGGATGAAAAGATCAGATGATCTGGTCGAGGAGTCAGTGCTGACGTTAACGCCACGGTCTACGTCAAAGTTTATCATTCTGCTATTGTGATACCTGGACAGATAATAAAAGAACAGCAATATTAGATGGTATTAAGTCCTGTAACATAAATTGAATATACCTACAGGTATGGAGAATGTCATTATTTTACGAAAGAAGTGTCTTTATTTGATTCTGCTGCATAATCTGTAAAAAATGAATCACTCAAAAAAGTATAACAACAAAAAACACAAGTCTTTCTCTGGTCGACATTTAATATGAACAAGGTCATTTTAAATGTAAATAATTTATGTGATTAACTGATGTTACCCTGATTTAGTTTGAGATTTTCTTTGACGTTTGTGTATTTTTACTGTTCTATATTATATTACAAAAAAAAACTAAATAATGATTGTATGTTAGATTTCTTGTTCAGAGATAATCTCTTGTGACTAATAGATACCTTTTAAATCAAATATTACACACTATATTTACCAGAATACAAATGCTGGTGCTTCAGTAGTCTTAAGAATGATGCACTGCAATCTCAAAGACGATCCAGGTTTTATGTATTTATCGGCTGGACCGGTGATTTGAGCTCTCGCTTCTATGTAAACATAAATCAATAAATGTGTTAGTGTTGAAACATAAATATTATAGTAATTTTTTAACATAAAAATGCAAATAAAATTGCTACCGAGTAAAAATATAATTTGATTATTTAAGTTGTTTTTATATGAATTTTCAGTTGAATAGTTTATTTATTTATAATCTGTCTGTACTAGATGAAACAAAGGTAAACGATCAATTTTGTTCCAAAGGAGGACATAGTTATAGGCCTCCATATGGTTATTTTTGTAGACTGTTTCCAATAAATAGTGGTTAGCCATTCACTTAACCCCTAGGTGCTTGCTGGAGAACACACGCCGTTTTCCAGATGCAGGATTTGGTCCACATCTACAGCATCAAAGACGAACACTTCTCTAGCATGAAACTTAACACTATCTCAGTATATTATTATAGATAGTTCAAAACTTGAATAATTAAATATGACATATTATGTTTTTTTAATAATTTATAATATCTATACATTTATGAAAAATGTACAAATGTTTCACCATTATGATTAGTTTTTACATACGAATTTAATGATAGTTTCATCAATTTCTATCACAATCATAATAATATAATAGTGTTAACCATTGATTTATACAGGACATATTATATTTACATAATATAAAATCTCAATATGAAAGTAAACGCGTTAGAAAAAAATATTACCAAAAGCATTAATACAAAATCATTTTAAAATTCACACGTATTACAATATAGGTAGAGTTCAACACAATTAAAATGTATTTAAACATACCTATTTAATTTTAAAACACCTCATACTATTATAGGTAAAATATCTACTAGAAAAAAATGAAAAAATGATGACGACTGGTTGGACTCGAATCCACATCTCTGGATTCAAATTAATGTGCTCTACGAATTCGCAACAGTATACTCTGCATTTAATTATGAATACATTAACTAATAGTATTAACATATTATTATTAAAGCACTTAGCAATCGGGTTTTGTGGTTTAATTATCAATAATTACGTCAATTACTAACCGACGTCAGGATCTTTGCTGGTTTGTTATAATGTACTTCCACTAGCTAATAATATAATAAAAAATATTTATATTCAACGAATAATTCACAGGATTTGAGAATGTAACATTCTTTATTGAACACACGTTGAAAATACTATCTACCAACAAACATTTTAAAATATTGTGAGTTTTATTGACCGTGTCCGATTGTAATAAGATCATAGGCCTCCACGGAGTGGGTAGACGTTTGTACAGAATATTATTTATATAGAAATGTATGTTAGCCACTTGCTCAACCAATTAGGTCCATATGCTGGCTCCAAAAACACATTGTAAAACAATATAAGTATTCTTATTGTGCATTTGCCACATCCAGAAGTCGAACCTGGGACTCATGAACGCTCGGCCATCGTGGGAATTTTGTGAATTATTCGTACAATATATTTTTTTTTATTAAAATATATTTTATTGTGTTTAGTAATATTATAACTATGTACCTACGTTTATAGTATATACGTTAGGAGAATACAAATTTGCAAACAGTAAATACAATTAATTCATCTTTATAATTAACTATTTCTTTTATTCAAAGAATAATTCATAAGATTTAAGAATGTAGGTACTATTTTAATTATTGAACATACATAATTTTGAAAAACACTTTCTGAGAAAATATATTATAACCAATAGAAAAAATCTTTTTGAAAAAAGTAAGCCACCTCGGCAGGGAATCGAACCCTGCATCTCCCGGGTTTACACCCCGTCCGTCGCATTTACCTCTATGCTACGCAATGACATACTGATCGCGACAAATTTTAACTATTGGCCTTTTTAATACCTACTCATCAGCGTTCTTCTAAATTAAGCTACTTTGGCAATCGGTTTTTGTTTTTATTAAATCAAAGTCGATACCTATTACTTCAATTACTAACCGACGTCGTGGATTTCTCCAATATTTTTTATGATGTAACTTACTTGAACTTGCTAATAATTTATAATTAACTATTTCTTTTATTCAACGAATATTTCACAAGATTTAAGAATGTAACATTCTGATTATTGAACATACATAATTTTGAAAATAATAGTATAAGTAATAGGTATCTTAGATGCTACGTTCATTAACAATTCAATGATATAAATATAAAATGCATGATACACTTACCAACAACGTTGAGTTGTAAGAAAATACTAGTAGGAGGATGTGACGAGACCTGGCATTCATAAATACCTGCATCTCTTTTCTGGACGAATTTTATCTGAAGAGTCCAGTCCTGAGAAAAAAGTGTAATAAATTATATTACATAATATAATTATCTTGAATTCACTAGGTATAGCGCATATGAACAAAAATTGGTGTGTATACTTATGTACGCGCGTTAGAATTTATTACTTCTTTGGCGTAACAAAACAAAAACAAAACTTGTTATAAACTAGATTTTTTGACTAGCTCTTAATTATCTTGTTAAATTACACACTCGAGATAAAGGACCGCTTATTGGAACGCCGTTGGTTTATTTCTATACACTTTAACTCATATTACTAAATTATTTATCGTTGTTTTATTTTTAAAGTAACAACCTGCCACTATGACGTTTAATAGTTTGTTTACGTAAGAAATTGCAAATGGCCGACAATAATAATTTTGCTGCCTAGCAACGGAAGAATTCTACACTATAATATTATTATACTAGATAATCTTTACTATTGCAGTATCATTCTGTAGCGTAATGGTTGTGCGTTCGGTAGATAACCGAAAAATCGTTGGTTCGAATCCAATCGAGATTGTTTTTTGTGTGAAAAAATAAATTATATGTGACATGTCACACGCCAAAAACACACTCTGATCTGATTTTCTAAACGCGCCAAAAGAAATTAGTACTTCAAAAATATGTATAACAATGTCCAAAGTAGAGTGAGACAGAGAAATAACGTGTCAAATAATATTATATGAGCGTGTTCTAAATTTGAAAAATCTGAGGATTTGTTTATTTTAATCAGGTCATGAAAGAAAACAAAAGATACTCTTATAATAATTTGACAGTTTGTTGTTTTCAGTGTGGTAATTGTATCGAATAACAATTTATGTATCGCAAAATTAGTGTGTTATCCAAAAGATTTAAGTGTGGTTATAATAGGGATAGGGTGTGGAAACCAATTGTAACCTAGGCACCATTTAACATCGATCAAAAATAGAAACATTATTATGTTTGAAGAAGAACTATTAGCTAAGCGTTACGGCTTGACAAATATACCTGTTTGGTGATGGTGTGCTCGGAAAAATCAAGAGACTACAAAGATTTTTTGTCCAAGCTGATGCAGCAGCTCACATAGAAATAATTGAGTCTAAAACCCAAGGACAAAGACAGTCCATACACGAACGTATGTTCGAGAGGAAGACAAAAAGAAGACGTATGATAATATTGACAGGTGTTTATACCTGGGAAAACATGTAAATGTTACCCATAGAATATTTTTATTATAGTAAAAATTGGCAGATAGTTATTGTTTTTTTAATACTGCAAAAGAGGGCGAGATTTTCAAAATCTAGAATGTTCCACAGATAAGTATTTACCCCGTGGACTTCCGCACTTTTCCGGGTACATACCACATACCCAGACACTTCGAATTTTGAATCTAGGATTGAATACCTGGCTTGCAGTTATAACTACTAACTCACCTATGAGTTATTGCGACCTGTCGCATCCATAAAAATGGTTATCTAATGCATGTAGCTTTTATTTATTTATTTATTTGTCTATTTAGAAAATAGTTTTATGGTATGACAACGATTCGCCAATGCGCCATAATAAATATTAAATACAAATTATAAAAATGAATTACTTACAAATAACAACCAATATAACAAGAAAGTAGAAAAGTAAGTATGTGCTTATGTAGATATTAAAGTAAAATGATAGATACAATTACAAATTTAACATATTAAATACGTCCACAAACATGATTTAGTTAACAAAAAATAAATCAACCTTTATGGTGCCATCAAATAGGTTAATCACACGATACACAGCGTCATGAAAAATCACATCCGTCCTGCAACGGGGTATCATGAACATCGTAGAGTTACCAGTGATATTGGTGGGAACATGAAAATTAATATTTGCCAGTAAGTATATACGGATTGTAAATGAACCCATGAATAAGTAAAAAGAAATACTTTAAAAGAGAAATCACTATTCAGGTGGACAGGTATTGCGCTGAAGGCATTAATAGGACCATTATTGTCCATTTGTGTCGTCCACGCTGACTTATCTGATGCTGATTATAATACTTTACAAATAAATTAATTAATTCACTCATTTAGACATAATTTATAAATGTATTTTGTCAGTTAAACCTTCCACATAAACAGGCAATAATGCGGATCTATATCACTTTGAGACAGCATTCAATTAAATACGCCTATCGAGTACCTAATGAAACAAACTAACCATTATTTAAGCTAATATGTCTCTTGTTATAGATGTATTTAGGAGACATAATATTATCCATTTATGTTATGACAGAATTATTTTTAACGGTATTAAGTGTTCGTAACGTTAATGCTATGCTTGTATGAATTTTACTTATAATGATATTGAAAGGTTCTTTGAAAATATATAATTTAGATTATTATTTATTTTTTGTAAAGAATAGAAGAATTTTGTACGAAATAAAGATTTTTAACAAGAAGTTTCACAAAGAAATCTGATATAAAATATTATTTTTTATATATAATTCAATATCTACAAGATAGAAAACATTGTTCATATTATTGCGTTTTTATTATATTTACATACTATAATAACACAGGTATTAAGAATATTATAGTTCCTACTAATTATTAGAATAATTTTTTGAATTTAATAGCAATACCTACTAATTTATTTATTCAGTCGTACGGTTGAGGGTTATTGATGACAAGATACACAAACAAAAAACTACGGCGACCAACAAAAAATACCATCAAAAGTCTCCTCCAGAACCCTACAGAGGCCGAAATCATTATCGATTGACTCATAGAAATATTAGCAGGGTTGACTACAAAACATAGCAATATCCAGCATCTATGTAATTCTATAGTTTTTTTTCTGATAACTAGTAACATAATAAGTTTAGTAAAATCGTTAAGGCAATAATGTATATAAGTTCTAATATTGTTTTCATACATAAATAAAATTCTAGAAGCAAACCAAATAAAACCTAGCATTATTATAAGCTATAATTAATTGAGAGGTGTATGTTGGGCATCACGCAAAAATACCGTAAGAGAAACGAATGGGTTAGTTAGCAGACAAGAGTACGCGATGTTTGTAATAGACGTTGCCAAATAGCTGAAATGGAGATGGGCGGGGCACATTGCTCGTCGAAAGGACGGCCGCTGGACAAATGCCGTCATCCAATGAACGAAACGGCCACAGGGTCACCCTAAAAGCCGCTGGATTGACGAACTGATAAAGTTCGGCGGAAATACGTGACAGCAAACGACACAGAACCGAGAGAGTTGGAGGAAACTTGGGGAGGCCTTCACCCAGTAGTGGATTGACCCCAGCTGATGCTGAATGATAATTAACTGTAAGTATTCACCAATAAACTCTATGATAGTTATAAAAATCAACAATTGTCAGTCGGTACTATTCAAAAACCGGTAAAAATAAACGATAGACCAAAAATATATTTTGTTTTAATATTTGACGAAAGAGAAATAATTCATATTGGCGAAAAATTGAAAATATTATTTCCATATTCCCTGGAAGAATAGTTTCTGGGTTAAAGTGGTTTTATTCAAATGGAACAAATGGCTACGAAATCTTTTGTTGGATGCATTTTATGCGCTCTGAAATGCCGCCGAAGGAGCAAAGCGTTTTATCCAAAGACTTTTCACTCTTTTTGGGGCCGAAATTTTTCGTGAGATATTCTCTCTACTATTTTAAATACATTTTTCCGCATGGAAAAATTCTTTCGAAATGATAAATCCAACGTTAATATTAAAAATATGTCGGAATGTTTTGAATTTAGCATTTGAATTATTCGAATGCAGATACCTACATGATCTAACTACATTTTAAAATAATATATGATTACTATGTTTGTTAGTTAGTACTAGACAGTATACCTCAGGTTTTAGGATCTTTAATTTATTGTTGACAGACGATCAAGCGAGATTTTTTGGAAGGGTTTGGTCTTATTATAAATTTAAATTACCACTTAGTGACAATATTTTTATAAAAGGCGACTAGCGGAAAATTCGGAGCTTGCAATTTGAGACATTTTTGTTGGAGAATTTACATTTTAAAGTGTTTTAATTAATATTATACGTATCAAAAAATATTGATTGTAAAAATATTTTCATTTAAAGTCAAAGATAAACTTACGATTCTTAAAAAAAATACAAAATGTGAATTGGTTTAACGGCCCACATGCCCAGCGTAGGTCAGAATGGAGCTTTTGTGGTATTTTCATATACAATTTCAATAACCTTGGACATTCCTTAAACGTTGTAGATAATCTATTTATATAATTTTGAAGCCTTATTATCATTTATATTTATTTTAAACAATTGATGAATGCGTAAAGTATTTTTATTACATAAAATAGTATTGAACCTCTCACTCTAATGTTTTAGAATATAGTCATATTTCAGTACGTCCATGTGCAGTGGTGTTAAGAGTTTTTAGATTTATTTATTTTTAAACGCATTTAATATACCATAAGTAAAATTAAAGTTAAAATTATGAAGTGACATATTTACGATAAAAAATTATATTTTATAATCTTTTTGATCCCAAATTTGATAAGAATTAGGCATTTTATTATTCAAAAATGGGCAAGATTAACACATTTGAAGATAATTCTAAAGATATTTATTATAAGCTATGTCTTTGATCATTCAAATGTGATAAACATCTTACGAATAATGTTTGCTTTATAATAATTATTGACCTAAGAATAAGATAGTATTTTTTTGAAATATGCCATTTATATTGGCATTTCCCAGTGGCTAAGCTACAACATATGGCCGTAGCTATACATTTAAAAACGATAAATGAAGTAGGGAGTAAGATCATGTTAACGCGCGTGTTTGAACATGTACCTAACCGAAAAAAAATGTTATTTAAAAAACGTAATTGCGTTTAAAAATAAAAAAATCTAAAAAATCTTAACACCACTGCACATGGATGTACTGAAATATGACTATATTCTAAAACATAAGAGCTAGAGGTTTAAAAGAATACTATTTTAAGTAATAAAAATACTTTATGCAGTCATTAAATGTTTAAATTAAATATAAAGGATAATAAGGCTTCAAAATTTTATAAATAGATTATCTACAACGTTTAAGGAATGTCCAGGGATATGCGCTGAAAATACCATAAAAACTCCATTTTGACCTGCGTTGAGCATGTGGGCCCTTTTATTATTTACCATAGTGTGGTATATTATTAAAATTTAGTCTATTAAGCTTACTGTAACGCATACAAAATATTTTTGATAAATTTATAGTGTTGGGTTTTTTATATTTACTTTATAAATATACTTTTTTATATAATGTAAAATTGTATATAACTTAAAATCTCTTTTATTCGTAATCGTAGGCAACGCTCTGTTTGCAATACGCATTTATAATTTATGAAAAGTAAATAATGAAATCTGATGGATAAATATCAATTATATGTATTTACTAGAGAATGCTATCGATTTTAAATATTGTATCATTTTAATTACATGTAATATTGTTGATTCTAGAAATAGCTTAAAATATAATGAAGATAAGAAGTGCATCTTCATCAGTCTAAATCTATCCATTGCTATATGAAGGCCTCTCCAAGTTTATTGAACTCCTCTCGTTCCTGTGCGTTGCGCTGCCACGAACTTCCGCAGAACTTAACCATTTCATTGATCCAGCGGTCTCTCGTTCTACTTTGCAGACGTTTTATACTTCTTGGGTACTACTGGGCGACTAGATTTGTCCAGCGATTATCCCTTTTTCAAGCTATGTGTCCAGCCCACTTCCATTTGATATTTTTACCGAACTAACGAAGTGCATTTTAATTGAAATATTTGTTTTCATAAGTGCTGGGTCACCTAAGGTGATAATTCTTATCGTCGATGTAGGATTGGTTTGTCGAATAGACCAAATGTCAAATTTTCACGAGACAAGAAACAAATTTCATTATCCTATATTTAAAAACATGGAAGTATTTAAATTGTTGTTTTTACAAAGAAAATGGTGGTTCTGGTCTATTTAGATACAAAAAATCATTCTGCATTAAAAGGTCGATTTCGACAAAAACGGATATTCGACAAACCAATCCTATAGCGACGCTATAGTAACAGGAGTGTTAAATATAAAAATTATTACAATTTATATTAATTTCTACATAGTGATACAAAATCTACATTCTGAATTTAATGCCGGAATTCCCGACTGAAAATGTAAATATAAACAGCCAAATTCAAAATATCTAGGAAACCAAATCGTAATGTATTTTGACTTTTTGCAATTACACGCGACTCCACCCGCAAGCTTTCCCCGCTATTAAATACAATATAATATAAGTTTGTTCAAAGAAGAAAGTAATATTAACCATTTTTACTAAAAATCCTAGAAGTGTCAAGAGATACTTTAACATTTTTTCTTCTAACCATTTTCCACCATTTTACGCAGAGATACGGACATATTTTATTTTTGGGAATTTAATGTTCTTAATAAATATAAAACAAGTGCAGTCACTGGTACTTAAGTTTCAGGGAGATTATTTATTTATTTACAGCGACTAAAAAATTGTAAAATAATTAAAAATTCACGACTACACCGCATTTTTTTCATTAAACGTAATTTAAACTTAAGCCCCGAACATCTTTTTAAGAGTTTAATACTCTGTTTGATAATAAACAAAGACGTTTGAGGGTGATTAAAAGGAGTAATTCGGGCCTTAATTAATTTGCGGAAATTTTTATAAAACACTTTATTTTCAAATGATGAAGCATTTATAATGCATAATAAAAAAAAGCCTAAATGGACTCCGTGAAAGCCTCTTTCTGTAATTTTTTCACGGTCTAAAGGTTTTGAAAGGCTTACTTTCAGATTTTTAGAATGTGAGAGTTCTACAGTAGGGTGTTCGGAAAATTGTGAATGCCATCATTACGACACTGATATGTGATATTATTATCAGTTAAAAAATCTGTTATGGGTATAGGTAGGAATTAATTATTGATAAAAATTAACATAATTAAAATACATCACGTAAACCTCGTAAATCCAAAAAATAAGTCCGTAAAATCAAATATTTTTATTTTTAGTAGACAATAATATTACAAAGCAGTGTATATTCAATTAGGTATATTAGTGTTAAAATTGAATTATTGACCAAAATTGGATTTACTAGTTGTAAAAAATAGACCGCCGATATAATATTATATAACATATAATATAATTTTATAGAATATTTACACAACATGGCTTGGGAAAATGCATGCTGGGTATTATAAAGAGAGATTAAAAATAAGTAAACGAGTTAGGGAGCGAACACAAGTGGGGAACATGATACAAAGTACGCAGGCTATATTGCTTAAATAACAGATCATCTCTGCATAAATGTCATAATCCAGTTATCCTAAAAGATTTTATAAAACCTAAAGGGTGATTAAATGTCTCTTGAATCTATGAGATATTCAATAATACAGTGGCACAAATGCATAAAGTGGACACACGCAGATGCGGGTTAAGTGACATAAATGCACGGTGCATTGAAGGACGCAAGGAGACTGGCTAGTGACAGAGATTCTTGGAGGCACCGCGAGTCCATATACTCCAGCCAAGAGGCGGATATATCCGAAGAAAAAGAAAAAGTAGGTATTTAACCTGGATAATAAAAATAAGTACTACTGTACATAATTATTCTTACTTGATTATTCAGAAATATTTTGTAAAACGAATTATATTGAATTACCACGCTTTTCTATTGTGAGAAAAATATTATTTATATTCCTTATTTTTAGACACGCTGTATAAATATAGGTATATAATCATTCCGTTAAAGCGTTTGAAAAAAATATAGGGCTTTTCTCTTTTTATTTTTAGTTGAGCGAATGCGGTAGGTACAGTTCATTGTTATGATCTCAAAAGAAGAAAAAAACAGCGAAAATATTTTTTTAAGCAGAAAAATGATAGAACTAATTTTTATTGTGGTCTGATTTTGATTTGAGATTTTTAAACCTTTGTTATAAGATCGTTCAGAAACCCCCAAAATGTGGTAGGTGTAAAAATACGATGATTTATTTAGCTTCAAAGAGGAATGTGGGATGAAGCATTCATCTCACATTCATATTTATCTTAACCTTCTAAGAAGTATGAAGCCTCAGTTGTGCTTTATTCTACTAATATAACCTACCATTTTGATGATGTCGATTGGAATACCATAAGCTGTGCTCACTAAATTAATTTACAAATTAATATAATTATTCCAATTACGTAAAGTGAGTTTAGATAGATATTATGAATAAAATGACAGTTCACTCGGAATACTTTCTTTTACTATAATATAATAATAATATTTTCATTTTGTATTTTTGTCATATTAACTACTTTTGGTTATACTATTGATTAACTGTTTCATGTATTAGTTTGAACGTCTCGATCTTCTAGTATTTTGTCATTCTAATTATTCATCGTAATAAACACCTACATAGTCAGAATTGAATTATTTGATTCGTTTCTATGTTAACAGGTTAATGCAGGTTTATATTCAACCTTTTTGAAAGGTTAGACATTAAAACTAATTTGGATTTAGCGACACCCCAAACTTGTCACATTAAAAGGTGATTATTGATGAAAACCCTTTAATTTACATATTATTTTTCTAATTGATCACAATAATGTGTAATATTATTATAAATTAATAGTGGTACCAGTGAATAAAAACTATAACTATTTTATGAACTGCAGATAAATGAAAATTTTAAATAAAACTTCAAACACACTAGGTACTAGATTCTAGAATATTCCAAGATGCTCAGGATGGCAGTCCAGACGGTCGTAAGACAATGGGTAGGCCTAATTTTTGGTGGTGGTACGGTCAATAAGGATACTTAAGTGGCCATATGACCATTTAAATTCCAGGAACTGTTATGGCGGTACCCACAAATAAAACAAAAATAACTATAAAGGCTTGTATTTCGGTAAAGTATTTCACCATGAATCCAACATAATATTATGTAAGTGTGTTTAAAACAATCAACTGGGGCTATTATAATCAGTGTAAAATACAGCGTGTATACACGCTCGTGTAATTGTAGAGCGCGTATATAGACGCAGGTAAGGAAGCTGAGATCTGCTTATGATTGTTTTTTTCTTTTCTCTATTATTTGTCCCATGATTGTTAATGATAACAATAAATTATGATAATTTAATCATCGTATATAATATATGAAGTAACAAAAATAATAATATAATATTGTATAAAATAATAAACTTACTTCAGAATGTAGAAAATGTATGGCCTGATATCTCTCATCCGAGGTATATGTGGTGAGACCAACGGTCAGCAGGTGTCTATCTTTTCGCCTTATCCACGAAACCTGTCAAAATAGAAAATAATTACAATTATAATGGTTTTGTTGAGACAGAATTTAGGAAATTAAATATATTATATCATTTAGAAAGGTCAAGATTATTTTATTCAGAAATTAATATAAGGAAAGTCTAGCAAAAGTGTTGCCTTGTCATTACAATGACTATCTCGAAAATAAAAGGAAGCATGTTTGTTTTTTTTGACTACGCTCTCTATCAAAAAAATTACGTAAGTATTTCATAAATTATATTCAGCTATTATTTGTGACGGCCAATACGTGACGCAATGGCTTTAAAAATAATATACTTAACATATTTTTTTCAGATCCGGTATCTCAACCAAACACATGACTTATACAACAGACAATACAAACATGAACTCTTCCAAATCAACCCACCCCGTACCATATTCGGTCTTAACCCATCGCGCCCTATCAGCGCCAATTTGACATGATGAAAATAAAAAAAAAAAATCATATTTTGATTTTTTTTAAAGTTGAAATTACTCAATAATAGATGTAGCTATCATTTTATGATGTTAGTCATATAAAGTCCAATATATTTTTTAAGAAATATTTGATTTATAAAATCTATTTTTATTTAAATTTGTCAAAATAATGATCAGTTCGCTAGGTATGAGGTGTTTGAGACAGTAATAACCATAAAATGGCCCTCTATCTTCTAAATATCTTGAATTATATTATATTAAGCTTCAGTTTTAGTATATCTTCCTTTTATTATTTACTTCTATCATGGACTCTTAATCTATGTCATTTTGTATAAAAAAAACTAAAAAAACCCAAAAAACTATAATTGACATGTTTTTTTTCATTCCACGTATACACAAAGTTTACTTTAAATGTAAATATTTAACAGAAAAATTTAAAACCTATAAATAATTAAAAGATTTATTTGAATTGAATGAATAATACATGAGTTATATCAATTTTAGTAATCAGTGTGCCTTTTCCATATTTTCCATTGACCATATCATAATGCCTTACATATTTTGGAATGAAACATCAGCAGTTATTTACTCCTGAGAATATCTCAGGAACTGACACCCAAGACAGAGTTCGCTACGCACTCAAGTGTACTTTGACTGAGTTTACTGAGACTTAATTTTACAAAAGGTTCCCATGGGAGAGTATGAAGAATTATTGAAAAACAAGTAGTTATTTTTAATAATATATATAATTTATTGTACAGAGAATAAAGTTAAACAATAATGATGAAAATTAATAATTGTGAAGATATCTTCACGTCCACAGTAAAACAGTAAAAACCTATAACTTCTACAACTAACAGACAATACAAGCATAAACTCCTTCAAATCAACCCGCCTCGTAATACACTATAATACGTCTTAATCGACTGTACCAATAGGCATTACGTTTGGAATGAAGCATCAGCAGTTATTTAAGCCTGGGAATGTCTCACGAGCTGATTCCCAAGACAGAAGTCGCTACAGAATCTAGTGTACTTTGACTGAGTTTACTGAGACTTATTTTAACAAAAATTTCCCATGCAAGAGAAGAGTATGGAAAACTAATGAAAAACAAATGGTTATTTTTAATAAAATATATATTATACAGCAAAAAGCTTAACCTGATCCGTGCCATGGGCGAATTCACTCGCCAAAGCGTGTATGTCGCATCAGGCCACGGACAAATATATTTGCGGGTTCTTGCAAACGTCATAACTTCTGAATAAACATTATGTGTATATTTTTTAAATAATATTCATCATTTTAGTGTGAAAATATTCGCGATAAATTTGATAAACAAGTTGTGTTGCTGAGTTTTCACAAATATTTATCATTCCGTTCCTATTTCATAATTTTTAAAGGATTTATGTTATTTTAAAAATAGCTGGCCAAGTAAGTATCCACCTAGTAAAAATTGGCTAGCAGTGATAAAGTTAAACAATAATGATGAACGTACATAATTGTGAAGATATCTTCACGTCCACAATAAAACGCCGTACTAAAAATAGTGTACTTATATCTAAAAATGGTATTTTACTTGCGGCCCGCCGCTCATTTTGAATTCTTGAATTTGGCCCTCCATCCAAAAAGTTTGCCCCCCCCTATTGTAATCCATTTCTCAGAGAAAACAAAATTAAATAAAATAAACAACGCAGCCAATTTCGCAATGAAACGTCATCATTTCTCTATTTACTCCGACGCTAGCGAACCTACTTCGCTCCAGCCATTTCCAGTGTCAAAATTCGATTTCATTGTGTTCCTACCGAACGAGTACCTACATAGCACCACCTCCTATCCTCTTGTATACTGAATTAGAAAATGTTTTCTTTTTTCGCAATTTTTCACGCCAAGCGCGAAGAAAAATATAATATCTCACACCGTGTCTGTCTCACACCGACGTTTCGGCATGTTGATGTATATATATGTTAGCGGCAATGTTTAAATGGAATCTTTCAAATAAAGGAAATTAGGAAATTCCAAAGAAATTATTTGTCTAACGTTCATCGAAGTATTTTAGTTAATTTAAACATAAACCCATAATCGTATTTGAATAGTGAACATCTAAAAAGTGCCATAAACAGATGTATTGTTTTAATAATTAAACGAATAAGTCACATTATTTAAGAATATTGCATTATTTTATTGAATAAAATATTATAATTTGAAATACTTTTTTGTGAATTTCTCCTTCTTGCGTCCCTCGTGAATTGCGCCCATGTGCACTAACCACTATGCTATAAGATTACACGTAAATTTCATTTGAACCCGATTTAAGCGTTAAAAATTTTGCAGTGGATATTAGTAAAAAAAAAAATAGTTTAAAAGAGATCTTTATTAAACATAAATTTTATTCCTACTTATACGTGACGTAAATGGAAACTCTACCGTTCTTGATTTATTATCCACCTATGTGTATCTGGTAATAAACTATTATTATTCTCCCAAAATCCAGAACTAATCTGCCATTAGTAATGCAAAATTAGGAGGCCAATAACTATGTTCAATTAAATCGCCTTCGGATATTGATATATTCCACTTACGTGAGAGTGGTTTACTTACTTAGTTTACTCGGAATTCTTCCACGTACTTTTATTTTTAATATTTAATCATAATATCATGACTGTATCTACATATTCTTATTCCAATATTGTTAACACGTATTTTTTATGTCATGTCATGACTGCTTTGAACTTATAATTTGTTATGTTAATTATTTGAAATATACATATTTAAATTATCATGAAACATGTGAATATCTTCAGGTTTCCCCGAAGCTGGCTCTCACCGAGAACCCGTATAAATACTATCCAATCGATGGTAAACAAAATGCAGACTAAGGCATCAGGCAAAATAAATGACGGAAGTATGTAATATGTATTTTTAAATACCTATTAATTTATGATAAACTTCTTTCTAAGTATTTTTTAACAAAGAGTTTTTATTATTTTTACGATAATATGATCAGTCAAACAATATAAGATGTAGGTAGGTACTATTAATTGTTAAGTTGAAGAATGACAATGTAAGAGAAGAGTATTTCACAACCTGTTTCATACTGGATATTAGATTATAGCATATCTACTTGAAATTGGATATACCTATTTTATTAACAGGGTTATAAATAAATAATTGTACGTAAATATGTATACGTATAATATTTTATAGCCGTAAACATCTATTCATACAACCGATGGCAGAATGGGATTGAGACCGGATGACTGGTTTTTATTTTCAAATTCCTTTTAATGATTCTTGTTGGTTATTTATTTCTTCCAATAATATTTTGATCCAAAATATAAATATTCATTAATGACACTTTACTATATTTGACATAAAAGACTAAATCGTATTTGCTCTTATCAGTAAGTATTATTGTAAAGTTTTAAAGAAATTTAAATTACGAACGCAATTGATTTATATTCGCAGAAATAAATGGCGAGTGTCATCGCTTAGTGGTTGATTTATCAACCACCGTAACTTTTTTAAACAATTCGGTCATTACGTTGCTGGTCATTTTATATACTAAAGTGCGTTCTTGAGAAAGTCTTGTATCACATGTATACAGTATGGGAACTGTATGTATTATCAACCATAATTTCAGTGGTCAATATTTATAAAAGGTAAAACAGTGATCCTTCCATCGCATCATCTTATACGTAAAAGTAGGGCGACTCCATTGGGCAGGCCATCTCTCAAAGATGAAAGATACCGAACTATCCAAGATGTTAGGTTTGATAGATGTTGTTGATGATTGTTAGATGAAGATTGCTAGGATCAGAAGTCGTAGACTACTGCAGTGGTATGACTGTTTGGATGGAGATACTGCATCAAGCTAAAGCGGTGAAGTTTTTGGCATTATAAATTAAAGAGTCTATGATAATTTAAATATAGTACCAAGGTTCCCACTAAAATAAAAATACTTTACATATCATAATGATTTATAAAAAAATAATAATTGAACAATCACTAAAACATGTTAATCATAATGCACGTACGAATGTATAATAGTAGGTATGAAAAAAGCTTGCTTTTGCCGTCATTTTTAATACTTATAGAAAAATATTTTATAACCACGAAATCAACCATACCAAAAACTTTAGGGGTGAAACTAAAAGTTTTATATAATATCTTCATAATAGGTATAGGTACCTTTTATAATAGTACAAGTCACAAATGTTAATACTTATATTAATATTTTTTACACTTTGGCAAACCTACCGGTCATTTACTTGCTGGATTGCAATCTAGATGACAGGATTAGAAATTTTTAAATCCCAGGAATCCCGGATTAAAAAAAACTAATTACAACGTTACTCTTTTTATTCCTTGAGTATACGATATATACTTTATATGAATTAATGATTACTGAAAAATTTGCAGATAAAATTTATAATAATAATACTTTGTACGAATAATTTATCATTAAATAGGTAACATTATAATATTTTAGTGCAATTACCTACTTAAAATATACTGGCTCTGACCAATGATAATATATAAATAAATTTGGGGATGACGAGGTGTGTGAAGGATAAAGTCGTTACTGTTATGAGGAGAGAGTTTATTTATCGAAACAAGAATAAAATAAATACAACGATAAAGATGGCAGAGTAATTTTATAATGACGGATAAGGATGTACTGATGAGATTGATTATATTATTAATGAATTGTCTGGCGATGTACCGAGATGTTAATATAACCAAGAGACTGGACTTGAGTGGAATGATGGTTGACTATGTCGAGTGACCGGACTCGATGTGAGAAGTAAGCCGAGTGATGGACTCGAGTGGAGTGAAGATTTATGGATTGTCCTTGCTATTTTTTATACAAATGCAGTTCGTACATTACAAGAGACATTGTTAATATGATAAACCCTATTGATCTAGATTATGATTGACGAAATGCTGACGATCGTTTCCGCTACGTTGTTTTTGTTTTGACAACAACATAATATACGTCTATATTAAAGTGTTTAACCTTTATAATGTTGCTATATAAGTATTAGACCGTACTACAATATTGATAAACTTAACTAACCAATTTTCTAAGATGGATTTTTTTTTATTCGATAAAAATCTATGCTAGGTTGGTACTTAAAATAAGCAAGTCTAGATTTTTAAAACAAATCTGTGGAATAAGTAAAAAAAATGTTGTTATTTAATTATAAAGCTTTTAAATAATATTATTATTTCTCTACCTTTCAGACTTTGCATGTAACGTATAAAATAACAGATTTAAAGGAAAAAAATATATCCGATACTTCTTGGAAAGGAAGTATTACTCTAATATGCTTCTAAGCAAACAACCTTTTTTTGAATTCGGTTTTTTACTTTGAACGGATTCTTTCAAGGAATACATTAATTCGGCAAATTTTCTCAAAAGATGTATTTGCTAACAGGGCTTAAGCCAGCCATTTTACTTTCATTACTTAATAGAATTTTAAAAGCTTCTATGGAATATTATAAATTCATAGTGTTGGTAATTATTTTAATGTACCATGCCTATAGCAAACTAGTTTTTGTGGCTGAAAAAAAATTATGTTTTACCTAACATAGTTAATGGTTATATTTTATAGACTTTAGCAAATAAAAAAATATATCTTTCATGTCGTAAAAATGTAATATTGTTGTTATTAAAAATAAAATATACCTATTACTCGCAGTAAGATGTTAGTCATTAGGTATTTTCAGAAAAGGGTATACAATTCTCAATAAAAATATTTATATTGATAAAAAATAACGTGATTACTGACACGTAGACATCGAACTCAGAAATAATGGGAACTGAAATACATAACGGGTAAGGCGATAGCAGGTAACCGACTCGAGTAAGGAAGAATCCGGGTTAAGCTTACACACGTGTCAATAATACGTTTTACGTCGAATACTGAAAACTGCTCTTGGTTTATGCATTTACGCTCATTTAATGTTGATGTATTACACACACTATTTCACGTGCATAATGTTTCGTAGGACACTCACACATTCAAAACCCTGCATCAAGATGCGGCATATTTAGTATAACCTATCGGTATTCTATGTATTATCTGTTCTGTGTTCATAGCCCTCATAAGAGGGAGGCTGACAGGGCTCTAGTCTGAAGGCCCGGCATGGTGGATCGACTGCCAAGGTGAGATACATCAAAAGTTTCCTCTAATAGCAAAAAAAATCGCTTTAGGAGATATTTTACTTCTAGAATAATAACATTTTAAAATATGTGATTGTGAGATGAATTTTTTGTTAATTGTGTGTCGGTACACGAAATCTCAATATATATTAAAATGAATTTATTTAAAATACACGGAATACCATTAATTTTACCTCACGTAACCCTGGTGTTCCATAGAACGCCATTTGGAAAACGATTAAATGCAATTAAATTCAATTTATTTATTTTTAAACATATTGTGGACATTACAAATTATAAGTTTAAGACGTTCACAACATGACATTTAGAAACAAAGAAATATAAAACAGTATTACATAAAAAAGAGAAAGATCAGTATAGAGATAGATAGTATGTTATTAAATAGCAGAAATATGTACATACAGAACATATAAATTAGATAGGTACAAGGAAGTACAACGGATGAGTTAAGCCGACCCTATTTTAATAATTCATAGTTTCGTCCAGTAGGTGGAATATATCAACACCCGAAGCAATTTCGTTGAACATAGTTATCGCCCTCCCAATTGGCATTACCAGTGGCAGGTTGGTTCTGCACCTTGGGAGAATAAACAACTGATGTTCTCTATTTCTAAGATAGTTATCAGGGACACACAGGTCAACACTGCCCAGAATGGCAGAGTTCTCATTTATACCTCGTATAAGTCGAAAAAAATACGTAGCTAAATAAAGATTTCTTCTAAGTTGCAGACTGCAGTATGTAAGCATGGCTAAGAGAAAGTCAGTTGGATAAACCACAAATAGTATCCATACAACCTCAAGTAAAAGAGTCTCAAGAATTTCTTCTGAACCCTCTCCACCACAAGGCCATACTTCAACTGATGCGGTAGATGATGTTGTAGACATATAAAGCACCATACTACCCTTAGATTTAGTGATATGTAGAGGGCTGCCTAATATCCTGACCTGGGGGCGCGCATAAAAATGTAGGGGCCATACGTAGAATAACAAATAGATAAAAAAAGTTTTATGTAAGATTGTCATAATAAAATACATAAGAGGAAAAATATATTAAATTCTTATTTATCAATAACATAATGAATTTTTGTTTGATAATATATGATGTATTAATAATCGAACAATGTAACATAATATTAAAAGCGAGGAAATAACTGGCAATATAATATAACTGGCATCGCTTCATAGATAATTCAATACATAATTTAAAATTAATATATTCTCAAATATTATCTACATTCAGTTTTTAAAAGCACAGGGAATCATGGGTTTCAATGTCACTGAGTTAAACAATTCCTCTAGGATGTTTTCATATATTTATATATATATACATATATATTATTTAAACTATTATATTTAATCTTATATACATTCAGTACATATTTTAAAATAACTATTTATATTAAGTTCTGCATAATATGATTATAACTGTGATAGAATGTATGTTGATAATAGTATAATGGCTACATAACTTGAACTCAAAAGATCTTTAAAGTATTGAACTAAGAATACAATTTATTGAAGTTGTTAGTTTCAAAGCCAGTAGCCTCTATTTTTCGCCATTTTAAAATAATCACAAAAAATGTTAAACACTGCAAATAAAATAAATTTATTTTTGTATACGTACATATTAGTAAACAATTAGAAAAGGCGAATAAGAATTTCATAAAAATAATTAAAAAAAAATCATGTTTTTAAGTTAGTCGTGAAGTATAAAAAATACTAAAGTAAATAGTAAAGCATATAAATTAACTAATAAAGGAGACTGGATTTAATATATTTTTTAAATTAAATATAATGATGAAAAAATAATTATCTACTACCTATCTACTAACAAAATCAGAATCAACCAAGAATGTCAAAATAGAGGTTACCGACTTTGTAACTTGCAGTCTCAATTAAGCGATATTGATGGATATAGTTTGAGTATAATGCGTAAAAATAAAAATAAAAAGAGAATAAGTAAATAAGTTAATAAGGTAGGGAAAAAAAGTATTGGACAATAAAAAACATACTTAAATACATTGCAGTGGAGAGTGTTGTATATCCAGTGAACAATCAAGACTCACTGAACAACTGAATGTCTGTCCCAAAACTCGTTGGATTAACAGAGAACGACTGAGAAGTAAGTAAAGAGTTAGAAGATGCCTTCATCTCGTAGTAATAATTAAATAATTATTACTGTGTGCAAAAGGATAAGAAAGAAAGCGAGAGATACGATTTAACTTTCAATACTTTCATATATCTGGGATGGCAAACCTATATCGCCTGTGCCATATTTCGATGGAAAATTCTGTTAGCACGCTAATAAAATTTATTATAGGGCTTACCACTATCTCTGAAAATAAGATTTGCCCAAGATGCCAGGTGAATTTCAACCGGGGTACGTAATGTTCAGAAATTTTAGACGCTTTTGATCAAATTTTTATACCACTATGAAAAAATTAAAAACAAAACTAAATTTGACCATTTTAACTAAAAATAGCCTTCGGTATGGATTTTCAATTGATTTATTGGAAAAGAAAAACGCTTGGTTGACGTTAAAAGTACTTTTCTACTTTTAAAAGAAATACCTTTGCACACTACATAATATTTGTAAATAATTACAAGATTAAAAGAACTTTTTATATACCACGTTTTTAAATTCTATTGAATCATATAAACTTGACAATTCTATGTATTAATAATTTAGGACATATAAGGCAATTGTCAACAAATCATTTTTTTACTATTTTGCAATAAACAAACAAATATAGAATACTGAAATATCATTTTGATTTCCATAGTAACGCACGTATATATTAATAATTTAGTTGCTAGGACCACCATCTTAGCAACAAATAATAGTGTATTGGATTACGGATTTCTTCCGAAATAACTTTTTATACAAAACAGAATTAACTGAAAATTAATTCAATTCTACTTAAAGATGGCTAAAAGTATTAAAAGAATGCATTGGCAGCGTGTTCTGATATTATATTCTAAAAGTTTCAAATGTCTAGCTAGTCGGTAAGTTAGTTAAAAATCGATTGCAAGATTTGTACTGGATAAACAATCACCGGACAAACAAGAATACGAACTAATAAAAACGTTGTAACATTGTAAAAAATATAAATGATACCTGAGAATAAAAAGGTTAACCAAGATTTCAGTAAATATATTGATATGTTTTGATGTAAAATTTACTGTTTCAGACGCGTTGATTCGAATCGTTAACTTTTTCATTTCCTCAAATATTTACACATTACAGTTACATTGGTACATTCAACTGTTTTTTTTTTTTTATTTGTATCTATCACCTCTTTCCTTTCACACACAATATGTATATAAATACCTACTATTATAATATGGAAGCTTCCAAGCTCGTGAAAAATATTTGTGCGCAAAGTATCCAGTAATTGAAATACTTTCAGGTAACGAAAGGTATAAAAAATCCTTTTTCCCTTTTTAAATCCTCTGTAATCCCGCTCAATGATCGCCCAAACAGATTTTCCGTACGCGCGTGGTAGAAAGTTTTAAAAAATATACGGCTTGCTACACAGATAGTGCACATTGTGTGGAATACAATATATGTACGCGTGTCTGATAAAAAATAACAATCTGTTTTTTTTTTCCAAAAAATTCGCTAAAATAATATAATCCTTGTGAGGTTTTTTTGTGAAACAATATGATACAAAAATTGGATTAGTCTTACTGACAAACTAATATATAATTTACAATACTCGGATCAATAATAATAAATTTATAAATAGTGTTATAATACCGTTATAACTGATTATAAAGTTATATGAGATTGCATACGAAGAAAAACATATATTTGTAAACTATTAGTTAGACACTCATAGATGATTTTTTTACTGATGTCAACAAAATATCTAGATAGAAACAGAGTCAAATCTCTTTGATGCATATAACGCAATTAATTATTCAGAATATTGAAAAAGGTACCTTGCAACAATTCAAACCAGTCAGACATTTTTTTTTAAATTAGACCAACAATTTATATATTTCTATATAATATTTCTCATTAATTAAGTACCTATACAATATTTGGGTATAATGAGTGTGGCAAGATAAATAGTCGTGGTCGCTTGAAGGTTTCAAGGAGACAGTTTATTTTTCGTTACAAACATAAACAAATACAATGATAATGATGTTATAATCACGGGTACGGATGTATTGATGAGGTTGACTATATTATTAAACTGACAGACGATGTACCGAGGTGTTAATATAACTGAGAGACTGGACTCGAGATGAGTAGTGCTCCAAGTGATGGACTCGAGTGGAAAGTGGCGAGTTATGGATTGTCCTTGCTATTTATATAAATGCAGTTAATGCATTACAAGAGACATTATCGAAAATAAACAAATCATATTGGACCCTACTGATCTAATTATGATTGAGAAAATGCCGACAATCGCTTCCGCTCCATTGTTTTGTTTTGACAATAAAACACACATATTAAAGTGTGTCACCCTTGTAATGCTGAGTGGTATGATTGCTACAGATATTTTAAAAAAGTAGGTATAACAAAATTCTTTCAAATAATATCAAACTGGCCCGTAACATAACCACTAAACAAGACGTAGGTACTAGGTACGTATACACAAAAAAAATAATTCACTCATATTTTAATCAGTCAACACTATGATAGTAAATTATAATTAGTTTTTGTTAAAGGGTGTTGTGATTTGTGGTTTTTATTGTATTTTTATGGTGGGGGTATTAAATTCAATCAGTGCGTCGCGCATCCACGAATCTCAAACTACCACAGACAAGGTTTTACTGGATCATTAAAGGTCCTTTAAAACGTTAAGTTTAGTTGTCCGTTCAGTCTCAGTTACAGTCGAGCTGTCAGTTAAACTCAAGAGGTCGGCTGAAACTGAAACGGAGACGTAGCCAGATGGGTTGATCATCAGTAAGTTATCGAATCAGTTTTTAGAGGTGCCAGGTAGATGTGACAAAGTTTATTGAGATTTATCAGAACTATTGATGATTATGTAAAAGAGTGACCACTAGATCATCAATAAATGAGAAGCTTGTCACGATGTGTGGTTACTAAAATAATCAATCTATGAATAATAGAAGTAATATTTTTAACTTAGAAAATTGGTACCTAATTAACTTGGGTACCTATTTAATGAAATTAACCGGAGCCTTAAGGCATTACCGTCCTATTTAGTTGGTACGGCGACTCACTGTGTTGTCTTATTTCTCATACTTTATTTCTAATTTTGATTGAAATATTATTATTTATTTAAATATAGATACTGCAATATACCAATCAATATGTTTAAAAAGTTTTTATAAAAATAATATTCTTTTTTTTTTACTATATTCGTTTCTAAAAATATCATATTATCATGTTTCTTTACTGAATAGAGGTTTGTTTATATTAACAGAAACATTGTTTTTCAATGAGAAATGGATGTTAGCCACATGTTCAACGTATTAGTTCTATAATCTGACTTCAAACATATATTGGAAAACAATAAGTATGTGTATTTGTCAGAAACAGGATTCGAACCTGGGACAACAACATTATAAACGAACGCGTAATCTCATGAGTTCCGTCGTCATGACCTTTATAGCGGTGATATACAGCTATATATGAACTATAGGTCTAACATGGAGGGAGATTCAAGACCTGGCGATGAACCGAGGAAAATGGGATGATCTTGTGCTTGCCCTATACCCCAATCCTGGGGCGAAAAAGGGTGAAGTAAGTAAGTAGATTGCCAAAGCTTGCAAGTTTCTGTGATTGTTTCACTGCTACAACTATGCTACTGTTTATTATTAAGTACATTTCGTCAATTCGACCTCATGCCCTATTGTAGTATTTTAAAGAAAAAAAAACTAAAATTTGCAATTAATCTGGAGAAAAATAGATACGTAGTTCTGCGGTATTCTAGAATGCTAACTATACTTAGTCATAAGAAAAAAATAAGAAAAAGATCAGATATATAAATACTTAAAGCATGGATAAATGATCACTGAATATAAAAATAATATAAACATATAACTGTTTAGGAGAAGTAATCCGATCCCATCCAGAAAATAAAACAAAAAAACTCCTGCGTGGTTAGTGTTGGTGTATGCAAAATCGAGATGGAACGGTTGCATTTTTTGGGCCTTAAATGCTGTAATCTTTCGAACGACAGTGTTTTTATAAGGCCTTCTTAAACAAAGTGAGCTGTGGATTAGTTTTATTTATTATTATTTATAATGCTCCAAGAGTTTTTGTGATAATATCAAAGATAAATTATTATTCAAAAATTTCAAATGATTTTATTTTGGGCATTTGTTACACAATTCTCATTTTTTCAGTTATTTGATATTCTCTCGATTTCGATTATTGTCATGTTTGGGATTCAACAGAAAAATGTATTGTTTCTATATAACCTCTATAAACACAAAGCCGTGTAAAAATGATACATTACTATAGTCACATAATATACTTTAGACGTAGAATTAATAAAAATTAATAATCAAGGAAATGGAATAAATCGATGGGTGTTGCCAACTGGATGATGCCGACAGGACGCCAAAATAACTGGGCAATGGGAAAACTTAATGATGGACATCAAGATATTGCTCAAATTAATGATCGCCACAGTTCAGTGCAATATTGAAATGTTTAATACACCATACACTAGTGACACGAGTCATTGCAAAAATATATTTACGTATATTTTGTATGCATGTATTATTTGATAGGGTCAAAAACCATAGGTGACGCAATATTATTTATGTTGTTTTGTAATATTTCTATTATGTAATTAAATACGGCACACTTTTAATGCTATTAAGTTTCAGTCTCAGATTAGATTAAATAAACAGATGATGTGTTACTAACCGAAATACTACTGTTTGCCAAAGAATTTAAGCAACTTCCAAGAACCGACACTGCTGAACACATCATACGTACAACGTAATATTTTTATTTTTTAAAAAGGGACAAACCATATTACAACCATGCTACTGGCATAGTAAAAGTAACGCTGTGTTTATTCGATTTATACTTCAAACTAATTGTCAACAGTGATACAGATAACAAATAAATTATGATTTTGTTGGATAGGTCTGTTGGTAATTGATTTTTTATTTATATTTACAGTATTTGATCTTCATTTACTTTATACTGATAATGAAGTTATATTTTAGCTAAATTTTAAAACACAAATGTTTAGCTTAGTTTTAATATATTAATTCTCTTTAAATAAAAAGTGTTTATAACTTTCTACACAAGTTTCTACACAAAAATCTAATACGTCATAACGTTAGAAAAATGTAGGTAGAATCGTTTACTACAACACATCATGCGTAACAAGAGAACTGTTTCAATATTTTTAAAACAATTGAGGTGTAACATGCCTATGTATGTTACAACATTGAAACAGCGTCAATTTAATACTATATCATATTGTGTACCAAAATATATTATATTGAACATCGTAGTGAGAATACTGAGTCATGTTCATAATATAAACGCAATTTATACAGTTTTATAGTTTTAAAATTACGTGAGTTCAGCTATTAATTTATATCACTCTATTACAAAAATAATTTCAAAATAAAAACAACTTTTTATATACAACGTTTTTAAATTTTTTGTTAAATTATTATGCTCAATATGCTCAAACTTGTACTTGATATGAAGTAAATGAAAAACAAACAAACAAATATAGAACACTGAAATGTCATTTTGACATTTCATTTTGATTTCCATAGTAACGCACGTTTAAATAAATAATTTAGTTGCTAGGACTATCCCCTTAGCAACCAAGATTAGTCTTTTAGTTTTTACGGATTTTTCTGAAATAACTTTCCATACAAAATAGAATTAACTAACTTAAAAGTACGTGGACGCAATAATACTGGCTTCTTAAAAAATAGTCCTAATGGTACGACGGTAACTAGAATATTAATTAAACTGTTGTATATTATGAAATACGATACAGTACAAAAATTCTTTTTTATAGTTGTATGTCTTCTTTGTTGATTTATTGTAATAATTTACATACATTTTCTGATATATTATTTTGCACGAATCGAGATGGGTGCAAAGTTAACAATAATAAAAAATGTCTGTTTTATTTAAAACGATATTTTGCTATACATATTTTTCGAGCTTTGATTATTTAAAAATTACACGATCTATATGTATCTGAAACGATCTTTAAAATATATGGAAATAGATAATAAAATACGAATTAGCAAAGCGTATCAAAAAACAATAATGACATCTATCACTCTAGCATAGGTACCTTAAAAACAGAACGTACTCGTTTGTTACGTCTAAATAAGAGAGCTGTAAGTTGCATCGTACGTAAAAACCGTAAGCATCGTGTTAAAAGTGGTGATAGGATCAGATAGGGAAAACTTTGAAAAAAACCTAGGAGGTATACGTATAAAGTATAGGTTCTAAAGAATACGAATATAAATCAACCTGGTGGTTAACAATAAGTTTATGGAAAAACACAATAATCTAGCGTGTATCCGTAATTTTAATCTAGTGCCTACGTTAAGACTAAAATTTGGTCCTGTCGCAGGATATTAATCGAGATAATTAGTAGGTACATAATATGTTTGTACCTTAATTATTCAAACCACAATAGTTGTTAATATAATATTTACAATTTTAGAAATGCTATATCCTTTATCTTGGTACATAATAAGTTTTTTTAACATAATTTATTGTATTAAATTGGTATATAAACAATAAATAACTACTGTATTTTGGTACAATCTGAATTGTGTGACAAAATAATATAAGTAGCTCTCAATGAAAAATGTATACAGTTATATATAACTACACCGCTTTACTTGTTAATTTACAATGTTTTTATTAGGTCGTATTCTTATTTGTCCGGTGGTTGTTTATCCAGTACAATCAATCTTGCAATCGATTTTTACTAATTTCCCGACTAGCTAGACATTTGAAAATTTTAGAATATATCAGAACACGATGCCAATGCATTTTTTTAATACTTTTAGCCATCTTTAAGTAGAATTGAATTCATTTTCAGTTTATTCTGTTTCGTATGAAAAGTTATTTCAGAAGAAATCCGTAATCCAATTCACTATTATTGGTTGCTAAGGAGGTGGTCCTAGAAGTAAATTATTAATACAGACGTGCGTTACTATAGAAATCTAAATAACATTTCAGTATTCTATATTTATTTGTTTGTTGCAAAATAGCAAAAAAATGATTTGTTGACAATTGCCTTATTTGTCCAAAATTATTAATACATAGAATTGTCAAGTTTATATGATTCAACAGAAAATTTAAAAACGTTGTATTTAAAAAGTTCTTTTTATCTTGTAATTATTTAATATTTAACGTTAATGTTTTAAATATTGGCTGTGGTACCCCACACTTAAAAGAAAATTACACTTTTACTTGAAATAATTATTAACGCAGGCGTTTAAGAAACGTCTCTTCAGCTATGAAATAAAATCGGAAATGCCCCGAAGGATGCCGACTACTCTTTGGTCTTTTGTTATGAGTGGCGGAATTTTTCTTCCCGTACTATTATGCGGACTCCAAATTTCCGGCCCGTTGTCGCCTCAGGAATTTGTTTGCCTTTTATTACTTCGCCGATCTTCAAATTGCTTTTTTATTAGTTGTATTTTTCACCGCACAATACAATTTACACCAATAGCAAAGACACTTCTGGAGAGTGGATTGATTGAAAACGAGGTAACTTTTGGTTTTGCCATTTGCATTGACCAATTTTATTATAGTCGTACGAAGAGTTATTATTAATTTTATTGTCTGTTATGAAAAATAGAATAATAGGCCTAAATGTTGGGTCTCATATTAGATACTTCCATTTCGAGTGTAACTGTATTAACGGCCCACATGCTCAGCGAACGTCAAAATGGAGCTTTTATGCTATTTTCAAAGCATGTTTTCTGGACATTCCTTAAACGTTGTAGATAATATATTTATATAATTTTGAAGCCTTATTATCCTTTATATTTATTTTAAACATTTGATGACTGTATTTTAAAAAAATCGGTTAGGTACATATTCAAACACGCGTTTATCGTTTATCAATTTATGGCTACGGCCGTATGTTCTAGCTTAACCACTGAGAAAATAAATGTTAATAGAAATGGCGTATTTATTGTAAATATTTAACTATAATAACGCCGACATAAATTTTACTAATGGTTTATAAATGCTTTTAAAAATTAATAAATATAAAAAAATCTTACCACCACTTCACATGGACGTACTGAAATATGACTATATTCTAAAACATTAGAGCAAGAGGTTTAAAAGAAAACTATTTTATGTAATAAAAATACTTTATGCAGTCATTAAATGTTTAAAATAAATATAAAGGATAATAAGGCTTCAAAATTATGTAAATAGATTATCTACAACATTTAAGGAATTCCTGGATCATGCTTTGAAAATAGCATAAAAGCTCAATTTTGACGTACGCTGAGCATGTCCCCCCTTAATAATACAGTTACATTCTATTATTAATAATTCATTATTATGAAACCAGCTTGAGAGTGGGTCGATTATTTGGGCCTCACATGAGTTAAAATACCAACTTATGATAAAACGAGTTCAAATTAAATTTTTGAGATTCCTTTTCGTAATGTTGTATTGATACTATCCGTGGCTTTATCCAGTTGATGTTGTCTTAGGTATACTTACATTCTTTCGACCATGTCCGATCCTAATACGATCATATGGGCCTCCACAGAGTAGAGGTTTGTATTAACAGATTTTGTTTTTTACGAGAAATGGATGTCAGTCACTTGCTCAACCTACTAGGTCCATACCCTGACAGGTACAAATTGAAAAACAATATGTGTACTTGCCAGACCCAGAATTTGAACCTGGGACCCACAGAGTTATAGTCCAATGCTTAAGCCGCGGCCACCGTGGGTGTACTAACATAGTCTAAACTAAACGCTAGATGATATCGATATTTGGCCAAGTAGTTTTGGTCGACTATTACTCGGTGGAAATGAGTACTCTACCATTCTTGGTACCTATGTATCCTTGATTACTATCATAGAAATTGGGAATATTTTTTATCTGTTCTTCCAAGGTGCAGAATTAACCTGCCATTGGTGATGACAGTTATGAAGGCAATAACTTTGTTCAACCAAATCGCTTCAGATGTTGATATATTACACCTACCTAACGATGATTATAGGTGGACTTTGTTTAATGAATTTAATTCTAAAAATACTCACTCGGTATAATAACATGTAGTTTATAATTTTTGTATTTCGATGGCGTAGTGCAATGATGTTGTATGTCCAGTTTTAAAGTTTCCAGTCGAAATTGAGTTATCATACACAACACGTTTATCTGCGTCGTATTTTTATGCTGTAAAAATAGTGTGTATCCATATAGGATATCTGAGAAGATATTGTATGATTTAAATACATCATCATGCAATCATGCATCTCAAATCTTAAAATTCGATTTTCTTTAAACATACAAATCTGGACATAAAATAATATCTTTGCACTAAAACATCGACTTACTGTTTTATTAATAATATTAGTTATATTTCTTTGTTTTTTCCATGTCATATTGTAAACGTAATGGTTTTGTAATTTGTTTTGTAGTTCACTAAATGTAAGTAAATAAATTTTAATGGATTCAAAATTATATGTTTAAATACTGCCAAAAGATGCCTTGAATATTTACACAAATGCATAAAATTGGACAGGTTTTAATTTAATTCGACTAGTTAAAAATGTCACGCATTTCAAAAAATGTCATATCAAAGCAAGCATTTGAATATTAAATTTAGCTCTGATATGTGAAAGGATACTCCAGTATGAATGATATAACATATAACAACAGCCAAAAGCACTACATTAACCATTGTTTTTAATAGCTGTTAAATAAAGCTATTTGTGTTTGTTCTACTTTAAGTAAACTTACAAACAGCTACGCTACTAACAGCTATAAAGCAATCTTCGGACTATAACTGATTATTTAATTGTTATTTATTCGTCACACAAGAAAAAATATATACATTTAGGTTATGCAGACTTCAAAGCAGAACGCGAGCCCTCATTTTATTTTTAAGACTACCAATAGAAATTTATGCTAATGAATTTGTTACTTATACAACCACGTGATACGTGCAATTTCTCGATTTAACAATCAAATATACCTTAAAAACCAATTCAATTCCATTTTTCATCACTGTTTTTATCATCATATAAAATTGATGATCATGATAGTAAGCACCAAATAATTAAAATTTATTTAAATTACATAATATAATGAACATGACAAATTAGAAATTTAAAGCATTCACGACCATATGACATACAAAATAAGTGTTGACAACATTGAAATAAATAATTACAAGATATAAAGAACTTTATCTATTCCACGTTTTTAAATTTTCTGTTGAATCATATAAACTTGACAATTCTGTGTATTAATAATTTAGGACAAAATAAGGCAATTGTCAACAAATCATTTTTTTGCTATTTTGCAACAAACAAACAAATATGGAATAATGAAATGTCATTTTGATTTCCATAGTAACGCAGGTATATATAAATAATTTAGTTGCTAGGACCACCCCCTTAGTAACCAATAATAGTGGATTAGATTACATATTTCTTCCAAAATAACCTTTCATACAAAACAGTATCAACTGAAAATGAATTCAATTCTACTTAAAGATGGCTAAAAGTATTCAAAGAATGCATTGGCATCGTGTTCTGATATATTCTAAAAGTTTAAAATGTCTAGTTAGTCGGGAAATCGATTGCAAGATTTGTACTGGACAAACAACCACCGGACAAACAAGAATACGAGCTAATAAAAACGTTGTGAAATAATAATAAAAAAAAACATGGAGTGAACTATGTTTCTAGGCCTATCTTAAAATCTTATAAAACAACGTCCACCTAAACTCACCCTTACGTAAGTGGGATATATCAATGTAAGAAGCGATTTGATTAAATTTTGTTATTTCCCTCCCAATTGGCATTACTGACAGTAGTATTGGCGATTTCTAAGATTATTATCAAAAACATTTAAGTCAATGCTACTAAGAATGACAGAGTATTTATTTACGTCACGCATACGTCGGAATAAATATTATGTAACTAAATAAAGATCCCTTCTGAGCTTTAAGCTATAGTAATGTATGCATACCTAAAATAAAGTCAATCGGATATAGCCACGGATAATATTCATACAGCCAAAAGCCAAGGAGTCTCAAAAATTTCTTCTAGACGCATTTCCACCAAACGGCCGTACTTCAACTAATGCAGGACTCATAAGTATACGTTAAAGTGCCCACCACCACCCGTCATATATGCACAGCCGCTTTCTATGACGCTTTAAACGTGTCTGGAGGAAGTGATTTTAAGTGCTCATTTCGTCCCGAGACGGAGCCGCACGGGACTAATGCTGCAACCATGCACCGTAGTGCTTAAAGAAGAAAGTTAAGGAAGATTTTTTTTTGTTTTTTGGACTGGCTCTGCTGTCCGCTGACGTTAATTGATCCGCTCTCAAGTCTGCTTCTAACTAAGGAGTTATAAAGCATTTTTAATACCATTACTTCTGAAAAACCCGGAAAAGTACACAAGACAAGAGGCCAACAATTGTAGCGCCTTTTCACAAATAATCGTATCCATAATATGCCCAATAAAATCGTGATCTGCATACTAAAGGATCTATTTTTGGTATTTTAATTCTAAATTATTCATATTATTGTAATACAGACGAACTCGGTTATTAAGATCACGGAAACAGCGAGATCTTGGATATAATGAGAAATTATGATTTTCTCCATACATTTATTCATTTTTATAACGAGCTACTTCTCGGGTATACCGAGCAAAACTGTTAATGTATCTATTGTTTAAAAACAATATTTTCGGCCCTTAGCAATAAAATCTGACCGGGCAGTTAACTAGACCGATTTCGCCGGGATCGGATTACGTTTATCACACTAGTTAAGTGTCTAAGTACACAATTGGTGTTTTCATCGACAACATTGAAAAAGTATCCACGCATATGGTTGAAATTGCATATAAAAAATCCAAGCTTTGTGAAGTCAGTAGGCACCTACCAGCACCGGCGGCTCAACACTTCATGTTATATGCTTAAATAGAACGTGGCGCAAAAATGTTATATAACAATATAACGAGCAAATTCAGTCGGTCCCATCTTCCTCGTAATAACCAAATTCGACTGTATTTGAATGTTATATACTTGTTATTTAGTGATGTTGTATGGAGTTGGTGTTCAATATTATATGGAGAGGTGCACGTTGGGCATAACGCAAAAGGACAAAAAGCGGAATGAGTGGATAAGGAAGCAGACAAGGGTTTGCGATGTAATAGAGTTTATTAAACGCCTTAAATGTATGGCTGGACACATAGCTCGAAGAAGAGACAATCGTTGAACAAATCTAGTCATCCAGTGGTATCCAAGAAGTACAAAACGTCCACAAGGTAGACCTAGAGGCAGCTGGATTGATGAAATGATAAAGTTCTGTGGAAGTACGTGGCAACGCAATGCACAGGACCGAGAGAAGTGAAAGAAGCTTGAAGAGGCCTTCATCCAGCAGTGGATAGATTCAGGCTGACAATGATGATAATAGTGATGTTCATGCATGGACATAATCAAACAAATTGAAATGATTTTTCTCTGCGCATTCATACTCATCTGGTCGCTTAGAAAAATGCCTCTATTATTTAAAGACCTAATCATATTATCTCGGGAAAAATCTGGCCAAACCAGAGAAGTAAAGCGGAGGCTGTGCATAAAACTATCGCATAGGCGGACCTGAGTAACGGCTTGCCCGCCCATAGCGTTTGCCAAACCGCCCACCCCGGAGCACTCCACAAATAACGCCGCTCACTGCCATCCGTTACTTGCCGTTACTGTCCGTCGTTAGGGACTTAGGCGAATTTCGGGCTGATTTGTAACGCTGATTTTTTTTCGATGAGAAGAAATCTTTTTTCTCTACTTTTCACATCTATTGCTATACGGATAACTAAGATTATATAACGCAGTATTAGGGAATAATATAACCATATAATTAGCGACTTTTAATATAGACGATAACGACACTCAATTTAAAACTAATTAATAGGTTAATAATCAAAACATATTAAAGTTACTTTTTTCGAAAACGATTTTTCTATTGGCTCTAATATTTTCTCATGAGTGTTTTAAGAATAATGTATGTTCAATAATTAAAATTGTACATTCTTAAGTCTTGTAAATTATTCGTTGGACAAAAGAAATTCTTCTTTCGTCCTGTTACGACCCAACATTGAGGCATAGAGAAGCACAAGTTGGCGCTACTTCCCTCGGTCTATCGCCAATTCTTGCACCTCCCGCCATGTTAGACCTGCAGCAAGTAGGTCGCTCCTATAGCACTCCTATCGCAGTGAGGGAGGGCCGGCCATGGCGATGGAACTCTTGGGCTATGCCACAAGGGTACGAAGTGCCGCACTCTTTGGCGGCATCCGGAATACGTGTACTAGCCACGTAAAACGTCTCTTCATGATAACTTCAATCACCGAAGGCTGTTGTGTCTGCTCATGAACTCGGGTGTTTGTAACGCGGTCGTACCAATATACCCCTAAGATTCGGCGGAGACATCGATTCTCGAACTCGAAACGTGTGTGTCTTCATCTGAATGCGGCTAAGACCAAATCCATGTGCAGTGCTGCATGCATCGACGCCGACACTCCTCTGCGAGTTTCCGGTCTGCCCGTCGAGATGGTGTCCAGGTTCAAATACTTGGGTGCCGGTTGAAGTCTTTGGCGGCATCCGGAATACGGAATATTCCGAAGAAATAGTTAATTAAAAATTATTAGCAAGTTCAATTAATTTTCAACAGAAAAATATTGGAGTAATCCGTGACGTCGGTTAGTAATTAAAGTAATAAGTACTTTAATTTAAAATACTAAAATCGATTAAATACCGTAGCTCAATTTAGAAAACACTTATGAGCAAGTCCAATAATTAAAATTAGTTAAAGAAATAAATTAAAAAAAGAGTTAAAAAAATAGTTAAAGTCGCAATTAAGCATGGCAGTCGTAGCATTGTTGTAATGCACAGGGCGCGGAACCTAAGAGGCGCAGGTTCGATTCCTGCCGGGTGTCTTACTTTTTTCGAAAAAGATTTTTTCTATTGGCTATATTTTCTCATGAGTGTTTTCAGAATTTCGAAATCTTTCCAAATTGAGTTACTATGAACGATCGGCTTTTGTTTGAATATTTTTTTTGTTGTAACTTACTTGAACTTGCTAATAATTTTAATTAACTATTTTTTTATTCAACGAATAATTTACAAGATTTAAGAGTGTAATATTCTTAAATCTTTCGAATTATTCTTTGAATGGAAAAAATAGTTTATTCTAATTATGTATTTCTAAAAACAAACTCACTGATTCAGATTACAATATTATATAAAAATTATCGCAAGAAGCTTACAAAGTTAAAATAATTAGTTCCGTAGTTCTGAGCATTTTGACATAGATTACAGTATGCACCATTTACTTGGATATTGTCTTTTCATCAAAGATTAGTAGTGTATAAACAATACTCATGAACGCGTCATAGAATTAAGCCAGTCTACTAAAATCACAAAGCATTAAATTCTATAGCAGTTGAAATTCCTGGTGCGGTTTAAAATGAGAAATCCTATAAATAAACTTTTCGGAAATATTGATTTTTAACGCGCCAGTTTCAAACTAAAAACACTCAGTAAAATTCCCAT
Source organism: Rhyacophila brunnea (assembly GCF_057557595.1). Classification (NCBI taxonomy): domain Eukaryota; kingdom Metazoa; phylum Arthropoda; class Insecta; order Trichoptera; family Rhyacophilidae; genus Rhyacophila; species Rhyacophila brunnea. The sequence continues at coordinate 32,524,196 of NW_028232806.1, read as the reverse complement.
TTCAATATATTATGCGTGTTTGCTCTAACTGTGGTGTGAAATCCATCTATACGGATTGTAACCGAATTTTTTTCACTAGGTAAACATTTGAGGTTTTGATTTGGTCTGTATGTATAATTGATTGGTTTTTAGCCAATGCTTTATTTTAAATTCGATATGCCCAGCTTTATTAACACACCAAGTGACAGTTACAGATATAATAAATCTATTTCTTTTGTTCAACGAATAAGACACAAAATTTGAAAATCTAACAGTCTATAATATCGTCATCGGAGAACTGTAGTGGGACATCTACAAACATAATATTGAGATATTGAGGTTTAAAAAAATTCATTATGTTATATTCTTAGTAAAATTAAAACTTGTTTTAAAATATTTAAAGAAAATTCGAATGCATACAAATATTTCATCAGTAACATATTCGTATTAAACTATTTGAGTGCTATAGTAAGACATATACTTTACCCCAGTTTAACATTTAATATTGAATATTGTATTCAATGTTACAGTGGTATATATTTTCTCATACAAAGAAATTTTACCAGTAAGACCAAATATCTCAGTAAGTACAGCCTCTCACATTCTGAAAACACCCATGAGAAAATTTGATGAAAAATGAAGAAATACTATAATTTAGAATACAAAAATCGATCGCCTACCGTAACTTAACTTGGAGAGCACTAATAAGCAGGTATTAATAAAAACAAATAGTTAAAGTTTGTCGCAATTAAGCATGGCAGTCGTAGCATAGTGGTAATTCACAGGGCGCGAACCCAAGAGACGCAGGTTTGATTCCTGCCGGGTGTCTTACTTTTTTCGAAAAAGATTTTTTCTATTGACTATATTTTACCATGAGTGTTTTTAGAATGATGTATGTTCAATTAAGCATACTTATTCAAATTTTGATGTTAAATGAAATATGTGTATAGAGTTTCACTAAACTGCGCGATATAGGTACTTTGTCATATTTCCAGACCATATCCGATCCCAATAAGATCATATTATTATTATGGGCCTCCACAGAGTGGATATTATGTTTTTACGAGAAATGGGTGTCAGCCACTTGCTCAACCTATTAGGTCTATACTATGACTCATACACAAATTAAAAACAATATGTCTACTTGCCAGATCCAGGATTCGAGCCTGGGACCCACGACGCTATAGACCGACGTTTAATCTGCGCGGTTATCGTGGGTGTAACTATGTAATATAATAAAAATAAAAATGACAATATTGTCACATGTATAAGGATGTAATAGTTTGGTAAGAATATTTGTAGGCCTATGGTATGTCATTGTAGGAAATTCGTCAGCGATGACTAGTGAAGAAGATTTAAAATACGTTTTAAGAAATATCAGATATTATCTTTGCTTTGCAGTAGGTCTTGGTTAGAGAATCCAATCCCGAGCCAAAATTCTGATCCCGGGATTTCGGGATTACAATTTGACAATCCCAGGATTGGCATTTTTTTCCATTGATAAAATTGGTCAAAAATAAATCTAGTATAATTATTTATACTATTTAAGACATTCATAATACAGTTAAATGGAGTAAACAATATTGTTTTATAAATAATATTGTGAATTTAATATGAGATTGCTGTTTCTGATAGTAAAGACTTAATGAACGGATTAGCGAGATTTAAAATAGTAAAGCAAATAATCATGGTGTACTTATGGCCTTTCTGCTTCATAAATCTAATTAGTCAGGCAAATAAATATGACACTGCCGTAAAACGTATGAGATCATGGTAGAATTAGTTTGTTAAAAGTGCGAAGTATTGTTTTTTCCAATCTTTCTCATTTTTAATAAATTATGTGAAAAAATATAATGAATCGGCAACTTATAAATCAAAATTTATTCAAACTCAGTTTATTTCTAATGTAGTGATTTGTTATTAAAAGTATTTTTTTTGTTATATTTTCGTTTTTATTTTATTTTCCATGAAAATTGATTGTTTTGGGTTTATGTTTATCAATCCCGGGATTTACAGGTATCGAAAATAGCTCGGAATCCCGGGATTGGAATCCTTACTCTTGTTGAATCAAAATGATATATTTTCAGACTGTAAAAACTGAATGTTAACAGTTAACAATATAATTAATGAGAAAACGCAAAAGGCGGCAAGCGTTGGTAAATTTTTAGATGAGATTGCAATGGGGGTGATGGTGACCGCTTCAACGGATGTTACACTGTGATACTAAAGACAAAGAAACCACTGCACTATATTTCCAAGATAGTCACAATATAATGGAAATAATGCTCGTGCCAACTACTACAGATCTAGTCTCAGAATTGGTTAAATGTACAGATAGAGAATTTCTATACAGAACTTCCAAGAAATATTTTCTTATACAATTTTAGTTTATTCTGAGAATCTTATATACTGAACCCGACGTCGTGGTGCTATTTCTCAATAATGGATAATTTTATTCATAATAATAATAATAATAATAAATGACAGTTAGCTAGAAAATGAATTGATCCGCAATACAATATTCGTAATTAATTACATTCTTACAACGTTTTTATTAGCTCGTATTCTTGTTTGTCCGGTGGTTGTTTGTCCAGTACAAATCTTGCAATCGATTTTTAACTAACTTCCCGACTAGCTAAATATTTGAAACTTTTAGAATATATCAGAACACGATGCCAATGCATTCTTTTAATACTTTTAGCCATCTTTAAGCAGAATTGAATTTATTTTCAGTTAATTCTGTTTTGTATGGAAAGTTATTTCAGAAAAATCCGTAAAAAGTATAAGACTATTATTGGTTACTAAGGGGGTGGTCCTATCAACTAAATTAATAATATATACGTGCGTTACTATGGAAATCAAAATGACATTTCAGTATTCTATATATTTGTTTGTTTTTTATTTACATCATATCAAGTAAAAGTAAACATAATAATTCAACAGAAAATTTAAAAACGTTATATATAAAAAGTTCTTTTTATCTTGTATATATTTGTAACTAACACCTATTATAAAGTTATTTTTGCTACTGGGTTGAATGCCTATTAGGTTTTTCTATACAAAAGAAACACTTCAAATTCTGGCATTCATAACTAATTTTCGTCAAGTAGTGGAATACGTTCAGTTTGAAAATACACTCCTCAATATTTTGCTGTTGTATTAATTGCACCTGATTAAAATATATAATTATTATTGTGTGTTGATACTCTGTTTTCTTATATTGTATTTTATTTAGGTGCGCACTGCTTATAAAACAAATATATATTTAATGCATAATCTGTAGATGTTCAAAAAAACCAAATTTAACAATTTGTATGTAGAATTCTGTTACTAAATTCTTAATAATATGTTTTGATTGCAGAAATATCACGATTTAAATAAGGAAGCTTTTATAAAAAGCTTATTTATAATCCGGAAGTATTCAAAAGTGATCACAATTATCAGACTGTTATGTTTTTGGCAACCGAAATCCTTACCGATGGGCCTCAATCCTTCACGTGGTCCAGTGGCAGGTGTATGTCAGTAAAAAAACTCGATGGATTTTAATTTGCAATGATGTTTATTTGTCATGGTCTCAAAGTACAGTTACCTACATATTGTAAATAAAAGGGAAAGAACTCAAAAGAGTTCGATCCACAATGAAGCAACTTGGAGAGTAGAGCTGAGTTATGCTTGAACAAGTTCAATGGTATTATAGTTATTTACAATGTTGTAATAATATGAAAAGGTAATTAAGTAATATTTTGTGACGATTAGTTCATATACAAGGGTTTATGACGTGTGTTGTAGTAACACAGCTAGATAGGGTGGATAAATTGGGGTTGATCAATAATATAATATTGAGTAGGTACATTGCAATAGTCAAAATCATACCGATCGAATATTCTTAATAATGGTCTCTACTTATTTGGTACCTGACTAAGAGTGTCGATGAATCAAACAAAAGACAATTTATTTGAATTGGGGAGATATCATATACAGGAAAGTTATGGATACATAGCTAGACAAGAGGGTGACGACAAAAAATGAAGATACCTAATAAAATTGCATCTCGCACTGAGCTTAACTAGACAACATAAACTTAACCATATTAATTGTAGTGTTAAAATTCTGATTTCAAACATTTCATAATTTACCTCAAAACATATGGATTAACAATGTATTGTAAGAGGCTTAGCCACTTATCAGCCAGATGAGACATTGTCAGATGTACTACCAATAAGCCGCATGATTTGATTGGCTTATACCACTCAGTGTAACATGTTTATTAAATGACTGAGCTTATCGTATTAACCTCGTCGAAACAACACAATTACACTACGTTACAGCTATGTGCGACAGGTAAATGACGATAAATCTAAATTAGTTAGTGAACATGGCGTATAATAAATAATCAAACTTAATTTATTACGGGATAAATAATATAAATATTGTACCTGTTTATCAGCTGAGATAACTACCTAACAGTGACAAAGAGTGGAGTTAGGCTGTTACAATCCGACATAAATGGTGCACACTAAACTTTGTCAGTCAGTTGGTTAGATATTTTTAAAAATCAATTTTATTAAATTCCGCATTACCAAACCATAATAGTTTAGGTATGCTATAGGCAATCTGACAAAATAGTGCACACTTTTCAGTCATACTTATTTGTTTTCGTTGAATTAAGAATACATATTATTACAGATGGTGTTGGTTAGTTTTAAAAATTTATCGCACCTTGTCTAAACTAAACCGTAATACTTATATAAAAATATTCGGTTCTGTTCAGTTATCAGGAATACAGCGGAAAACACATTTTGAAAATAGCCCATAAACTGGATTATTTGTTAAGTTAACATAACCAAAACTAACCTAACCTAACCTAACTCAACTTTACCTGACCTGAACTAACCCAAGCTAACAAATAATCCAGTATATCGGGTATTTTCAAAATGTGTTTTCCGCTGTATTCCTGACAACCGAACAGTACCAAATATTCTTTTATCAGTAACTATGTATGATGTATGATATAACTATGTATGATTACATGGCATAATTTTGAATATTTTATAGATACAACTATTTTTTGACTATTATCTAGGTATTATGAATTACTTGGCTTATTCAGGGTTTATTTAATTTTTGAAAACTAACCAAAGCTATCTGCATTTTGTAGTCTTGGTTCAATGAAAACAAATACGTATAACTGACAAAGTTTAGTGTGCGCTATTTATGTTGGATCTAAATAACCTACCCCCACCCTTCGCCAGTGCTACTTACTCAATAAACCTAAATGTCTGTTAAATTAAAATTTGATTTTAGAACATACGTCAAAGGTTTATTTAATGTCATACAAATTTAGTTACTTATCGATTGATGATATTGAGAATGATTTTATAGTAAAATCCGGTTATCTGTGAGTCCGCCTACTATTATATTATTATTGTGATTTTTAGAATACATAATTCGTCGAAACTATCGATATTAGATAGAGCGTAATGATTAAATGTGTTGTGTAGAGTAAAATAATGATCAATGACTAGTAGAATGAATTCTCCGGATAACCCATAATACATACTACAAAACAAGGGGAAATATTAATTTAAACTTAGAACATTTACGATGAAGGTTTATTAATTTCATACAATCTGTATTAATTTAGTTATTAACTTACTGTATTAAATTATTGATCGATCATTATTAGGATCGGTTAATAGATTATAACAGCTGTCAATGTCAACTCTGAAATTTAGGTTAGTATCTAAAAAATACATTATTTTAATACCAATTGAAAAAAATTTGGTTAAAATTCCAAGTTATAATTTAACGGCTTTGCTTAAATTTGGTAATTAAAGTATTAATTGTTTCAGTAGTATACGAATAAAAAAATTACCGAATATTTTTACGCCTCTTTCTTTACAGTAATTAATTTATTTTCACTTGTTACGTTTTCATTGTAATGTTAATTGTGTTTTAATTAATATTTTGGTTCCGGTATAAATCAAATAACTCTGATACCAGTTGTGTCAAAACGGTCACATAAGAAGTACAAACTATTGACTGATGAATCAAAAATTGTGTATAAATGGTTGAAGTTTTTGACAGATGAGGCTGTAGCGGCTCTGATTTATCCAGTCTATGGCAGGCCTCGGGAATGATTTAATTGAAGTGGCTACAAAACTATAGATAAAAAAAATTGGTGTGTGTACTTATGTACGTGCGTTAGAAGTTATACTTATTTGGCGTAACAAAACAAAGTAAGCCGTTACCTGAGTCTATTAATATAACAGTGGATTAGCATGATGAAAACGTACGCGATTCATCTGTGTCTCATATAGCACATGCTAATTGTGTTATACCAAAACTCATCTTTTTCATACATTGATTATAATCGATTCAGAAATGCCCATGATGAATTAATAAAAAATCAAATTTTAAAATATTTTTTGAAATATTTACCATCTCAACATTCATAAAATTTATTTATTTATTGATATACAATTTTACTCATATATAATACTAACACAAATATAGCCTTAAATCTTGATACACAATCTCTACAATGTAAAATAAATATACACTCCAATATAATGCATGCGCATGTACCCTTGAGACCGAAATGAATATAATCATAATAATAAATTATGTGGTACATCGGCGCGCGCAACTTCCGTCACACGCCAAACGTGTTACATCTGTGCGCGCAACTTCGTCACACGCCAAAAATACACTCTGATGTGTTTTCCTAAACGCGGCAAAAGAAGTATAACTACAAAAAAAAATACTATACATTATTTCGCAATATTAAATATCGTAATCATCTTGGTGGGTTTTGTCCTCCTTCAAAAACATCCTCCATCTTATACGATCCAGCGCCGACATTCTCCAGTTAATTTGATCGAGCATTTTTAAATCTCCCGTGGCGCAGTCTAGCCATCTCAATTTCGGCCGTCCACAAGACTCTTGCCATCGTGGATTGCATACATAGCCCACCTCGCTGGTATATCCTCCCGTATTCTATGCACATGGCCAATTCAGCACAGTCTCTGCATTTACATATTATGCCGCATAATGTTTTCGCCCCCATAAAGTATGTATAGCTTGTTGACCTCCAAATGCCACCTTCTTGAACAGTCTCAAAGATTTTTCTCACAATTCTACTATCAAAGATATCCATATTATTTCTGTCATCCTGTTTATTGAGTACGCGTCATTCTGAATAATATGTGATTACCAGGCGCAGGAGAGTTTTATATATTTTTTGAGAGTGCTTTGTTGTCTTCATAGTAAACATTAATAATATTTAAGAAGGTACTTTCAGATTTACTATAATATTAACGCTTCATATGGTAGAGAAGTTTTTTTAACGTTTTAAAATTAATTCAGTATCATTAGAAAACTTTGAAGGTTACCTACCACAATAGACTTTAGTTTTAATGTAAACCCTTCACTCTTCTTAAACGACACAAGTATAATATGATAACATGTTAAAACTCCAAAACGAAACCATGAAATGAAAGATATTCCGGTCGAAAATTTTTGTTACTAAGTTCTCCATCTTAAAAAAAACTTTCGCCAAACTTCTATGTCGAAGGAAATACGCTAAGAAACTGGATAAAGGAAGTATAATACTTGGAAAGTTTAGCGGCAGGCTTCTCGAGTCGGAATGTTAAGCACTCATTTACAAGTCGGGGATATTTCAGGATTATGTGAACGCTTTACAGGGATACAACTTTCACTTTATTGTCTCATAGTTGCCTTTTGAATTTTGCTTCCAATATCGATTAGATTAGATTAGACTAGATTTGTTTTTCATACATGAAATAGCAAGACGTAAACCATTATTTTTGTGTCATTCAATAATGTATTTTTACACGTCATTTGGATGCAAAAATCATATTAAAACTGATCAACGATGTTACATGAGGCGTCTAATTCTAAAAAGCGATAAGTCCACATTTGCTCAAAATCGAGAAAAAAATATTTTAAGAAGTCTTGATTTATTACAAAAAGCGCTAAGTCCGTGTTTCATATTATTTAAAGCTTGGTTGATTTCGCGCGTATTTAAGTCAACCAATGAGGGAACGTTCAATATTGTAAATGGCGTCTCCCATGCTGTAGCATATGGTAAACTCATGACAGTGCCACGGAAATATGTGCGTTATGCGGAATAAATTAAAATGTTAGGTACAAGTAGCGCTACGTCTAATTTTATTTTGCCTATATTTATTACATTTAAGAGTTTATCGACTGAAACAAATTGCTATTTGTTTCTAATTTTGACATAGAATACAACGGAAATAATCTTATGTAAAAAAAATTATTGAAGCTTGAAACATAAAAACGTTGTTTCCCGCAAATATCGAATTATGGAGTTGTCTGTTTTTGTAATTAGACGTCTCACATAACAAACCCTAAAAATTAAGCTATCAGAAAAATCATTATGGCTTTTCCACTGGCTGTGGCTGGGAAAACTTTGATTCAAGACAGAATATAATGATGGGCTAATAAAATCTCTAAACCTGAAACAGAGATATTCAAATTGTCAAAATCCTTGTTTGTGTTTAATGATTATTTCAAGGTTGACTTAATTACGGACAGCAAGCTTTCACGTTAAGGGTTCGATATGGTAATAATTAATATTATGCACAGAGTAGGCACTGCAAAAATACCAAAATAGGGCATACGGAAAGGTGGTGCCATATCAAAATGGACCAAAGTTTGACTAGTCAAGACCTTGACAATAAAAAAAACTGAAAGGCGTGAATTTATTTCTTCGAGGTTGAGATGGATGTGCATTTTTGTAGCTAGTATTAATAGACAATTTGGAAAGTTTTTAAATAACAACTGTCAGAATTTTAAATGAATGGTAAGTATTTATTTCATAGTATCGGTATAAGCCCGCCAGTTTTAATGTTGAATGTAAAATATTGGTACAGCAAGAAATAATATTCAAAAATCAGTAGTAAAAATAAATAATCATTATTTAAATGACATGGGCCAATAGATAAAATCAATATCCATTATTATTTTGATAGTATGAAAAGTAAAAAACATTCAATGGGGCGCACGGCATTTAAGGGTTACCATTATTGCATATAAAGTATATTAGTGTATGCATTCATGAATATTGGTAAGAACAAACTATTTATTATTATTAAAAGAAGATCAAATAAGAAGTCGCAGAGGGGCAGAAAAAAGAGCTAGATGGACATTTCACAAAATAAATGCGAATAACCTCAAAGATTAAATTATAATTGATCAAAAATATAGGTTCTCTAGGTAGGTACTACAAATATTACAGAAATCATTTTTTTAAACTAATAACCTATTATTGTCTAATTTTATAAAAAAATGAATCTCAGTTTGGGTACAACAATAATTAATAGTATGATATTGAATTTATCTTAATTAAAATTGTATGCTAAATTAATTAGTTAAGGTTCGTGGATTTTTTATATTTTACATGTTTTTTACTCATCACTACAAAAAATGTTTTTTTCAACGTCTTTTAAAATTACTAATTTAAGTATGTACCTATCTTAATTATTTATATAATATGTATATTATTATTTTTACTATTAGTGTAAATGCCGAATCAGATAATAATTTAATATTGTTAATTTATTACAGTATGTAATGTAAACAAGGCCGTAGAAGTATTACCATTGGCGAGCCAAAAGTCTGAGGACAATTAATAAGTCGTCCGATTTGTCTATGCTCTGATACTGATCAACGAACGAATAAAAAAATCGAGCTGTCAAAAATTGCGATTATTGGAATGTTTTCCGATAATCCTAAATAAAATGTTGTGTTATTTATATGTAGACTTGCATAAAATAATATAACAGTAAAAACAATACAAATTTTATGTTTTATTTTATGAATTTCATTAACGTTTTTAGTAGGTAATAGGTTGTACGTAATTGAAGGAAAATATTTTTATGTTATCGTTTGACTGGGTGTATATTCTAGATTATCATTTTCAATCATTGACATTGATTGACATCGGTCGTCTTTAGTAATAGGTTGTATGTAATTGATATATCATTGAAGAAAACGTCTTATTCTGTCATATGTTTGTTACCATTGATTATTATTGTGAATTTTTGAACACAAGAAATACATTTATTGTAAACAACTGAAGTCTGTCTTATTATTTAATTCTGATACTGAAAATAATATTTAATAAGCATTATACAAGTCTGAAGTATGTCTTGTTATTATTGCAAAGTTGAAAATGTATATAATAGACACTACAATTTATTTAACTCCGCAATGAAGTAGAGATTAAGGGTTTGAATCTCATAAGGTAAGGTTACATATATCTTTGAAGTGCGCTTAGATCAAGAGTGTATGCCTAACAGCTACCTACAATTGGTGGTTTGGAAAGCGCAGTTAAGTTAAGTTACAGCTGATAGTTAAAATGAAATAGTATCTTAAAGGCACTAGAAGCTTGCTCAGGAGACTCGCATTGCATCATTGAGCCATTTTATAGATACACAAATGCTGCTACACTAAATGGGCGTAAGGGATGAAATAATAGAGAAATACCATTCTAATAGTACAATCTGTTCTAAAGAGCCATATAGAAAGAACAATACTATCCTACTAAATTTAAAATAATAAGGAAGCTACTAAATAAGTTATTTCTGTAAAAGAAAAAATTTGTCCAAAATAGATTTTATACTAACAAATTGATATTTATACTTACCCTTAAATATTTAAATAATTCCCGACAATTATTTTAATTATTCCCTATCATAATTTAAATACTTCCATTGTTATATTATAATACTTACCAATAATTATTTTTACTTGCTGATCATATTAAATAGTTCCCACCTTTTTAATAAAATACTTGCTCGATTTTTTATTAAAATACTTGCTGTGAATGTATATATATACTTACCCAATAATTTGAAGCCTTTCAATAATATATTTTTCATAACCCTAACGTTGTAATACAGAAATAAAAATTTATTTAATTTATATGGGAATATATAAAAACGTCTGATCACGGTTGGTTTTGTCGTGTAAAACCATTTATCTGTTTTAAAAATAAAAACACAACGTATAAACATTTCCAGGTGCACGAGGTTTGATGATTGTAATCAATTTTTTAGCATATGTATTTGGACCCCAAAAATTCGCAGACCACCAGTTAATTTTCTGCGGACCACCGGTTGAGAAACACTTGGCAACGGCACAATATAAAATTAATTAATGGTTAATTTATCGTTGACTAACTTATTCAATTATTAACGCATTATTAAGGATCCATTTAAGAGCATAAAATAGAATCGTACTTAGTCTTTTTTATTAGGATGGCAATAAAGATCATTTATTTAAAAAAATCATCCATTGGTTGTTTATGAAGTGATGTCGTAGAGAAAATAACATTAAAATATAGGACGTATTTCATACTGTCAGTGTATTGTATTTGGGTATTTTTTATTTTTTTTACAATTATTAATAACCATGTTCATGCTTTTTCGTACAAGATGGTTGTTGGTAATTTTAAACAATCACAAACACCCAGGCTTTGAGAAAAACACATAAATGTTTTTGTCATGACCAAGAATCGAGCCCAGAGCTCTCGAGTGGAAGGCCAGCGCCTTACTCACTGCACCATGAGAGCCGCCTAGTGTATTTGTGTGTTGAATCAATACTCAATATAATTTTCTTTTATCGGATACGGGTAAACGATTTAAAACTATGTATGTATACCCAATGCTTACGGGGCGCACAAATTTGTGTTTTTGCTAATCGCTTTTCAAATGCAAATAACATGTTAATTACAAAATAAATTAAAAGTGCCCGTAGAATTGCTTATTCAAAAGATCTACAGGCTTTTCGGATAACCAGGCGTACGCAAACGTCAGTAATGCGGAAAAAATTTTCGTACATTTTTGGCATTCACTAAACGACTGATATATAAGTTATAATAATAGCTGATCGCGATTTATGACATTTCATGCATCGGACTCTTAAACACTATCGGTGCTGATTTTTTCTATCGACTATGCATCTGGCTTGCTATTTAGAATTATTTTGTAATTTTAAATAAAGTACTATCCGATAGCAACAGATATTAAGTTAAAAAAGCTACTCGGTAAATTAAAATTTCTACAAAAATTTCCTTACACATACAGAAGATAAACTAATTTTCAAGCAACTAGATTTCAAAAATAGAAACATATTATACTAATAATTAAGAAAGACAACTGTAAAATTCTATGAAAAAATCAAATTGAAATATTGTTGAAAAAGACATAAAAATAAATATTACATCTATAAATTTTATCGTGACACCCATAAAAATAAATAAATTTTACTCCATAGAGTAGTAATAATTATTATGTCAGTATATTAGTATTTATTTTTAAAGGCATATTATTAATATAGTATAAATAATAAATTACTGTATGTGTATCATTGAAGACTAAAAACAATATGAGGGGTTTATAAGGGCCCCACAAGCATGGACGATCCTTAAATATCGTATAAAATTTATTATATAATTTTGAAGCCTTATTATTTCTATGTATTTATTATAAACATTTTATGACTGTAAAAAGATTTTTTATTACATAAACTAGTATTCTTTAAAACCTGTCGATCTTATGATTTAAAATATAGTCATATTTCAGTACAACCATGTACCGTGGTTTTATATATTTTTTTTGAAATTATTAATTTTTTAACGCATTCATAAAACCATTAGAAAGTTCTAACAAGAATTAGGCATTTTGCTGTTCAGAAAATGGACACGATTTACATATTTTGAGATCATTTTAAAGATACTGATTATAAGCTATGTCTTTAACCATAAAAATGTCATCATTCATCAAAATATAATACAGATTGTGATTGATTTGTAATAATTACCGAACTTAGAAGTTATATTTTTTTTAAATATGCCGTGTCTTTTGGTGGATTTCTGCATCATATCCAGCGGTCGATCCGCTTCAAACAGATGTGAGACTTGTGCTCGTCTGAAATGTATTTTTTTTGTCAAAACGTAACTTAAACATATCGGAATTGTATTCATATATGTTTATAAAGGCGTGTATTATGAATTCAACTAGAAACATATCAACAAAACAATGGCATGTATATATTATTCCAATTTATAAAAATATAACCTCACATCTCGACATCTAAATGAATTGTCAATGAAATTTATCAATAAAATTAAGACTTTATATATTTACTTCCTTAAATATTAAAACGGCTTTAATCAAAAAAAAATCATTTAACTATTACAACATGGTTTTAAATACGCGTAAACGATTATGCTTTTATCATGTAAGCAAGTATAAGGGAGATGTAAAATAATATAATTTTAATTTTATAATGCAGTTCACTAATAATTTTCGTAGTTGCTACTTTGAAGGAAAACACAAAAAATCTTGTACACACTTGGCCCCTTAATTAAGAACGATCGATTGATTTTTAGTGCGCCTTATAGAAATATTTACACGCAAAAAGCGCAACGAGATAAAAATAAAAACCACTACCCTTATATAATGTACCTTCATATAGAGTACCTTTATATAGAGTACCTTCATATAATGGTACTTTTAAAAACTTTGAATTAAAATTAATAATTATATTTTAAATAAAATTTGATCAAAGTTAAACAATAATAATTAATACGCACATTTAATAAAAACTTTCATAAAAATACAGCTGCCAGGGTTCTCATCAAATTGATTAACACAATTTCCTTTGATGGAAAAGTTTGTCGGAGCGGGTTCATAATACAACAGGCGGGTTTCCGGCCAATTGGACGTTTTTGATAAATTTATGCGTGGAAACTTGGCGTGGCAAATTTTAGAGGCCTCAAACAATATACGCTCACAGTGGAGTGCTAATCAAATCGAATTTATTTATTTTATTACCACAATAATTAGATACACCCCCCCCGCATATGCTTTGTTTCTAGAAAGCTGTCTCTTTTTTGTGTTCCCTCATTGGATATATTTTAACTTTTGGAGCATCTAGGATTAATACTAAGCCATTATCAATGTCATCTTGGAAGTTGAAGTCGATAAGTTGATGACATGTTTAACTTAATAATGTATTTAAAATACATATTTTATTGTGACAATAATTTTTCATTAAAACCATCCGTTTCTCACGCAGCTTATTATATTATTACTACGCGATATAAAATTGCATTATATTGTGACGTGCGAAAAAAGTCGCTGCGTGTGAAACGTCAGTAAAAAAAAAATATTGCTTGTTGTAAGCATTTGTATGATTATGAACACAGAAATAATGTTATTATAAGACACATTTTAAATGAAAAAATATTTAATTACCACTACTTAACTTGCGTACAAAATCCATCATTTTCTTCATTTCAACTCAATAACTAGTGCAGTATATATTGCACAATTATATTGAATCCGTCACAGGAATCAAAATAAAATGTCAACGTCATGATGAGTATCATCTAATATAATTTTACCAATCTCCGCACCCCATTGTCATGCAGCACCAAATAAAACCCCAGTTCTGTACTGTTCACCTGATTCCGTTATCTTTCATTAGTGCAATAACCAGTATCGATTGAAGATAATAATATTAGATTGAATATTTTTTTATGAATTTGAATTTATCAAACATACATAGCATAACAATGGCGAATATATTAGTGAAGTAACAGTTCTTTCAGTTCGATAGCAATAATAGTAACATTTTTTTTTGTAGAATAATATTAAGTGGAGATCCCACATTTAACCTGATTACTATCAGAGCTGAATTATCTCGTCAAAGTAAGTATATCGCGTCAGGCCATGGACGAGTAAACTCTTGCGCTCTTGTAAACGCCATAACTTCTGAATAAACTGTTTGTGTATATTTTTAAACAATATTTATCATTGTAGTGTGAAAATATTCACGATAAATTTGAAAAACATATTGATTTGGTAAGTTTTCACAAATATTTATCATTCTGTTTCTATATTATATTATTTAAGGGATTTATTTTATTCCAAAAATAGTTGACCTACGTAGTGTCCACCTAGTAAAAATTGGCTGGCAGTGATAAGGTTGGACCTGTACCTTCCCTAATTTCTAATAGAATGTATTGTTATCATGACATTCAATTCTTTCCACCAAACGAAGTAAGTAAGAAAAGACGGTTTTTAAAATATCATAGCCAAAATATCGTAAGGCAAATTTAACAAAAAATGTGACATTTGTTTAAAGAAAAAAATTACTTTTAGGTTTTTCAATAAAGGAGAAGGGTTTATTGCAAGACAATGATTTGCCACATAATTATGAATTTTTTGATGTTGAATAAAATTAATTCCCAGGGCACACACTCACATTTTACTTAAGACACTTTAAAAAAAATACACAGATGTCTCAATAATTATGATCAATGTGTAGTTCTTACAAATTCAAATTTTGCTATAAAAATGGTTATAACAATAATATGATATGCCATGCCAGTCAAAATTGATATGGGTCAGTCATCCACTCATTTTGCTCTAAACAGAATAATTATATGTGAGATATATCGAACATTTTAATGAAAATAGTAATTTTTCCTGTTACAATAGTGAACGAACAAGAACATTGTATTGCTCATATCGTCAAACTATGTTGGTGTGGCATATCATTGTCTTGCAATAACCCCTTCCAATGTGAAAATTTTGAAACCATAAAGCTGTTAGTATATTAAAATCAATGGCATGAAACATCCCTATTGTGTTTGTCCGAAAGTGTTATTTTTGGACATAAGCTACACTGGATCTATATTACCGATTTTAATATGAGGATTGGTTAGTAAAAAATACCTTTGCACGTCCCTGTATAAAGGACTCGTGGCAAGTTTTCATCGGTTCTTGTGTACGGATACTGTAATTGGTTGGAGGATCGTAAATTATTGTGTTATATTCAAGTAAACCTTAGAATTATTTATTACGCTTGAAAACAATTTCAACGGACCTACTTAATCGACTATAAGAAAACATCTATTTATATTCAAGCAAAAAAAAATATACATAATTTGTGTCAAGGCTATCGTCATCGGTAGACACTACAACCCAATGTGGATCCTTATAGACTTCTGGAAACATTTTCACTCCTGCTTACCACTATCGACATTCTTGACTGTAGACTCAACGACTCTTTTAAATCTCTTTTCGAGTTGCGACACATTTTATAATAACCAAGTGACCTGTAACCGTCTTTTACGTATAGGTAAATATGCTTCGGGCTCGTCTTAGGTAAGCGCGTTCAGCGGCGCGTTGAGCAGCGCGCGAAACTTAAACGTATAACCAAAAAAAGACTTTGTCTACGAACATTTTCACACACGATAATACGTTTGAGTTGCGTGCGCCGCTCAACGCTTCGCCGACTTTGCCCACGTAAGACGCCCAGCCACGTTTATAAGGAGAGTAGTTGTTATTTGTTTAGTCAACTACCCCGTTATAATTTTATATTCAGACGGTTGATTTTGTATTTTTGACATGTGATATTGTGTAAACAGTGTGGAAAGAAAACACGCATGGATATTTATATCGTTAATATAGCACACATACTAGTTGCGAAGAGCGGAGGCAAGCTGTTAAAATCCGCCATAAATGGTGCATATTAAACTTTGTCAGTCATACGTATTTATTTTCATTGAAATAAGACTATTACAAAATGGTGTATGTTAATTTTTTAAATTCAAATAAACACTACAAAAATCAAGCCATCATATAATAACAGCCTACCTCCACCCTTTGCACTGACAAATATATTAGTGTTATTACACGGCAGATAGCATGGAGTTATATTAAACTATGTTTTTTAGTGTAAAGGTTTATCCTGCTTCTTTTAACTTGATAATTTGGAAAAGGGCTGAGTGCCTTTGTTACCTCTACATAATATATTGATGGTATCTAGACAACTGTCATTTCCGAGTCGCCATTGTCTATGCTCTAAATATGAGCATATTATATAATAACGTGGCAGTTGTAGAGTTAGATAAAACCTCAACACGTTATGTGAATTCAAAATCGTTACATTTTTTATTAACTATTACAAGTCTTGTCTATTGTCTAATAAATACATAAGTTATAGTCTCTTGTAAGTAGTTCTACTTTAATTAATTTTATAGCGTAGCTTTTTATACAGCTTTTAACAGAATTCTCTAATTTTTAGTTGTCGAGAATGATCGACCGTCACAAACCCCATACAAAAAAAAAACTTGTGACACTCTGTACGAGGTCACAAACTTTGGGTGTTGGAATCTTCTTATTTTTTGATGAGGACCGTCTTTGGTCATTTGAAGTCTTCTATTTTTCATGTACACATCTCAGACAAAAGGTGATAACTGAACATCGCTTAAATTATTAGACATAAAAAATTGTCACTACCTTTTCTTTAGCCGAAAGGAATAAAGAAACGAATCAAAATCATTTCAGAAAATTTCAGTTTATCGTAAATGGCATTTTTATATTTAAAAACAAAGCTCTCCACCGTTTAGATTTTGTTTTAAAATTATTAAATAATTGATTGGATTGATTGAAAGGCTTCTCTCCATCATTTATAAAATATTGAAGTACAATCTTAAAAACATGACACAATATCCTAATAGAGTGTACTAAGCTTCTTTGACGTGTGTTCATTGTTTTATTTAAAAATAATAAAGTTATTTTTGGTCTTATTAATGTAAGCATTTCGAGTGAATTTTTTCAATTCAAAAATGCACAGGTTCAGTTTTGCATGTGGTTCTTTTTTTACGCTACAATCGCATAATATTATATTTCGACTGTATCTTTTAAAGACAATAGATTTATTTAACTAAAAGCTTCAAATAGACGAATTATCCGTAGGTCAACATGGAGCTTTTACGTTTGTAAATTTATGGCTACGGCCGTATGTTGTAGCTTACCACTGGGAAATCCCAATAGAAATGGCGTATTTAAAAAAATGTTAAACAAGGAAATTTATCACATTTCAATGGTCAAAGACAGCTTATAATCAGTATCTTTAGAATTATCTTCAAATGTGTTAATCGTGCCCATTTTTAAATAATACAATGCCTAATTCTTGTCGTATTTGGGATCACAGAGATTATAAAATATAATTTTTTATCGTAAATATGTCACTATATAATATTAACATTAATTTTACTAATGCTTTTTTAAATGCGTTTAAAATTAATAAATCTAAAAAATCTTAACACCACTGCACATGAAAGTACTGAAATATGACTATATCCTAAAATATTAGACCGATAGGTTTAAAAGAATACTATTTTATGTAATAAAAATATTTTATATAGTCATCAAATGTTTAAAATAAATATAAAGGATAATAAGGCTTTAAAATTATATAAATAGATTATCTACAACGTTTACGTGTAATAATATCCAGGGTTATGCTCTGAAAATACCATAAAAGCTCCATTTTGACCTACGCTGAGCATGTGGGCCCTTAAGTTAAATATTAACGCCAGCGAGAATATTATTCTAATACGTTTATTTTTTATGTCTTTCAAATTATGTAACAAATGCAATTATATTGTTATTTAATAATGAGTATAATTTATTAAATTAAAATAAAATATATTATGCACAGTTTCATAAAAATATATTTATTCTTTTGTATTCGTAAAATACTATACTATATTTTAGTAATGGCACATTTTCCATAAGGGACCATCATTCAATCAGTTATATGACTCAATTGCATTATGACGTGTTCGATAGTTTGGAAACTGCTATGGAAATGAGTCGTCATTATACACACTGAAGATCTTCAAATAATATATCAGGATTTTATTATACCGCATGTATTTATGTCTGTTTTAAATTAATTATAGGTTTAAATGTCAACTTTACTTGGTTAACTCTGAGAGTGTTGAAAGTAAACATTTTTCTAATGGAATCAATAATAGCTTTTACAACCTTGTGTTCTACATAATAAGTATGTTATTAAGTATAACAAGTCATTTGCTTCCTTTTAGAATTGCATATTACAATAATATGGAAGCTTGTATAGAACAATAATTGAGCGTAGTTATGCACAAAGCAGCCAAGCCACAATTTTGAAAAAATGAGTTATTGATATTTCCATAATCTCACACGTTTGTTTTACGTTCTGTACAAATCAGCCAAACTGTTGTCGTACAAAAATCTCATATAAATGCGTTTTAAAGATTTTGCAAATCACAGAATATGACATTTTCGATTTGCATAAAGAAACCAAGCTGCTGTCATTTGTTCTGCAAAAAGCAGCAAAATGATAATATTATGACCTTACCTTATTTTTAAAATCGTGACTGTAATGTGTGTTTTTCTACATTCAATTAATAAACATTATTTTTGCAATTACATTATTTGTTTTTCATTTTATTATATATAATATAATATACAGATTTTTCATATAAAAAATAGTGCCAGGCAGCTAAATATTGATGTATAATTTACAAATAATTTAATAACTAAGAAGGCTATTTTTAAAGAAAATAATCAAAAATAAAGACTTTTCTTACAAAAATAAGAGATGGCTGCATTCTGCAGAATGAACATTCTAAAAAAATCGTTTTACACAAAACACCCTGGACTGCTAAAACACCAAAATTTCATAGATTATATGCTTTTATCTCTTCAAAAGTTATACAAAATCATATATATATATAATATCTATCATTCAAAAAGTATAAACAGTATACAGAGGCTTTGTTGATTTAAAAAAACACAATTTACATAAAAGTGCTTCTATCTATGTTTGAAGTTTGTGTGGCTCGGCTGCTTTAAGAAGCTTAAAGAATTCCAAGTGATAACTGTGTTATATTTCGTGCCCGCAGTATAACATATTTTATAATATACATTTTCACATTTAATAAAAAAAATAATGGTAAATGCGCACGGTTCTTCTGAACAATTAAAATACTATTTTAAAGTAACTCACAAATGAACAAATAAATGAAAATAAAGTTAATAATATTATTATCATTTCCGTTACACACTGAGAAAATAGTTAATAATTGAATTATATAAGTATATTACAATATATTATTAGTATGTTGATGGAACATTTTGCTAAACATGAAAACGTTTCATTGAAAAGGTTCGAAAAACAATCTGGCCATATAATAGGTAATTTCATATAAACAAGACACTTTATTTATATGGAAGAGGTAAAAAATCTATGATAGGATTAGGTATCAACTTTATAGAGGGACACACGGATATTTGGAAGTTTACTGTAGTAATATATATCTAGAGTCTGTATTATATAAGCTGGCGTTCACGTGACGTCGTTCGCGGATGGAGAGCATTGTGCCATCGCGTTCGACTGTTGCAAGTTTTCAATGAGAGGGAACGAGAGGGAATGCAGTGCTGAATGCTAAAGCAGGAAGAAACCGCACGCCAGCTTATAAAAGACATACTCTACATTCTTATATCTTATAATCTTATAAGAGTTCATTTAATGTATTTTCACTGCCATTATACTTAGATTATATTATCTCTATCCATAGTAACTGTTTGATTATTTTTTACTGTGTTATAGAGTATACGTTTGACTACTAACACTAATACACGCCTCTTTGCCTGATCACCTCGCATAAAATTAAATGATATTCATTAATTGAGTTAGCATTTACTTGGTAGAATTCCATTTTACAAGAAATAAAAATAAAATAAATATTAAATTCTACAGGTTTTTAAGAAGGTTATGTCGATATGTATTTCGGTTGTAACACTATTATCAAGACTATTCAGATAGGCCATTTGCCTTTGCTTAAATATTATACGTATATATAGAAACATAATACGTTTTCTTATTCGTTCTAACAATATTATGAATTTGTGTTTATGAATTTATTATTAATTGTAAATAAGACCATACTTTGAAAATCCTATGCGGGTTTTTTAATGGATATCAAAATTTACAACAAAATTTTAAAATTACAATATTCCAATGCTTTGGTTATTTCATGACATTAATAATCAATTAAAATATTTTTAGCATAATTAATAGTTAATCATGTGCTTAAATTATATTTAATAGTGGCGACGAATACATTACCAACTTTTCATTAATTATGTGATTACTTTTGGATAATTCGCGATTAATTTCCAAATGTTCGAGTAAATTTAATGTTAGACCTTTGTTACATGTATGCGAACATTCTGGCGTTATGTTATAACTGATGCTATGAGAATTTGATATCAAATGTTTAGCGAACTGAGAATCAGTTTTACCATTCCTGAAAGACCGGAGGTGTTCTTCGAACCGAGTTTTTATAGGCCTGCCTGATTGTTGACTGACTAATGTTGATGTAGAACAATGACTACATGTGCCACATGTTATTTTATAAACTCCGCTTTTCTCCAGTTCGTTAACTTTATTTTTACTATTTTTTAAGATTAATCCTAGATTATTATTAGCTTTGAATGCTACGTTGACGCAATGTTTATTTTCTTGATGCATTTTATCTGAAATAATGCTGTGATAAGCAATGGACTTGTAATAACGATTAAAGATTCAAATCGTTATTACAATAATAGGCAGATGGTCTATCTGAATAGTCTTGATAATGGTGTTACAACAGAAATAGCTATCGACAAACCTTTTTAAATACCTGTAGAATTTAATATTATTATCTTTTCATTTTTTGCAAATAATATTCATTTGTATTAATATAATATGTAGTAATAAATAAATAAAATACATAATGTATGTAAAAAAAATATATTTTTAGAATACATTACATTATTTTCATCCTTCAGCCGGAGTGCAAAGTTATGAATCATATTATTATAGTCAACAAGCCTTTCAGTTTGTTTTTATTTAAAAATTGCTTTTAAAAAAATCCGACTCTAATTACACATCCCTCACTGGTACCTAGATTCTCACAATATTTTTTTACTTTCTAGCCAAGAATCGAAACTGATCGATTTAATGTGTCAACTATATAATAGTAAGCAGATGACATATCGGACGTAACATTTGAATGGACTTACCATGCCGTCATCCATATTCCTTATGACACACGGAAGCAAGGCGCTGGAGCCGGTCTGCGAGGTGACAGCCGTATTGTTGTCCGTCGAGAAGTACATACCAGGTGGGGCGGATGCGGAAGACAGGGGTGGCAGAAGGTGGGTGGGCGGAAACGTGGCCGAGAGACTGTTGGGCGCTTGTGACAGCGGACGCTTGCTCAATACTGATGCCTGCAAAGCAGACGCTGAAGGCCCACTCGTATCCAGTGTTGGGAGACCTGTAACAATCAATTACAATCATATTATATTTATCAGTTAAATGAGCGGCATAAAAAATACGATATAAGTCTCAAAAAAGGATAGTTTAAAAAAAACACATTTTTGAAGTTATACTTCTTTTGGCGCGTTTGGGAAATCAGATCAAAGTGTATTTTTGGCGTGTGACATATTATAACACATAAAATATTTTTTCACACGAAAAAAAACGCACTTAATTGGATTCGAGCCATCGATTGTTCGGCTATCAGCTGAACGCACTACCTTTACGCCACAGTATGATACTGCAATCGTGACGATTATACAGTAGCTATAATATTATAGTTTAGAATTGTTCCGTTGCCTAGGCAGCGAATTTTTTATTGACGGCCATTTGCAATTCCTTATGTAAGCAAGTTAAAGTGTATTGAAATAAACCAACGGCGTTCCAATAAGCGGTCCTTTTTCTTGAGTGTGTAATTTAACAAGATATTTAAGAGCTAGTCAAAGAATCTAGTTTATCACAAGTTTTGTTTTTGTTTTATTACGCCAAAGAAGTATAACTTCTAACGAGCGTACATAAGTACACACACCGATTTTTTTTAGTAGATCGGAAATTTTTTTTAGTAACTACTTATTACACTTTCATTATTAAATGAATTTGGACCGGTTTCATCCGCCTCAAAGGGACATTTTCAACTGAATAATATTCATAAAACAGGTATTTACCAATACAAAATTATAAAGGCTACACAAATAATCTACCAATCTCGCAAATATCATCTGTAAGAGATTTTGGAATTACGTTTGACGGTAAACTGACGTTTAGTGGTCATATAGATACCATTTGTAAAAAGGCGCTAAAGATGTTGGGCTTTATCTTGCGTACTTCCCGGGTCTTTTCGGATGTTCTTTCTAATTCTTTATAACTCCTAATTCTAACTTCTAATTCTCTATAACTCCTTAGTTAGAAGCAAACTTGAGAGTGAGTCTATCGTTTGGGCCCCGCATCAGTTGAAGTACGGCCTTATGGTGGAGAGAGTCCAAAAGAAATTTTTAAGACTCCTTTACTTTCGGCTGTATGGATATTATGGCTCTATCCAACTGATTTTCTTTTAGGTATGCTTAAATACTGTAGCTTAAAATTTAGAAGAGATCTTTATTTAGCTACATATTTTTTCAGACTTATACGCGGCGTAAATGTGAACTCTGCCATTATTGGTGGTGTCTCTGATAATTACCTTAGGAATCGAGGGCATCCGTTGTTTGTTCTCCCACGGTGCAGTACTAACCTGCCATTAGTAATGCCAATTGGGAGGGCAGTAACCATGTTTAATGAAATCGCTTCGGATATTGATATATTCCACTTACGTGAGGGTGAATTTATGTGGACGTTGTTTAATAAGTTTTTAAGGTAGGGTCTATCAAAGTTCACTATGTGTGCTTCCATCCACTTTTATTTTGTTAGTTATTTTGTTTATTTTATTACTTATTCTCTGTATTTTTATTTTTAAAAAATATTAACAATTATTTTATGTCATGTCGTGAACGCTTTGAATTTATAATTTGTTATCTTCATTATATGTAAAATAAATACATTTGATTTGATTTGACCATTACATAGCATTAGCCATCCAATAGTAGGTATTTTGTCAGTAACAATAATTAAATTTAAATTAATGAGATTGGATATTAATATTTCTTACTAGGTACATTATTAAGGACGACACTACACAACATATTCTAAAATTATTAACATAACACAATTTTTATTATTGTTTTGTTAGTATCGTTAATAATGTAACTAGTAAGAAATATTAATACTATCCAATCTCATTAATTTTTATTTAATAATTGTAGCTACAAAATACTATTGGCCGGATAATGCTATGTATTGGTAGATTATTTGTGTCGCTTTTATGATTTTGTTTTGTTAAATATCTGTTTTATGAATATTAGTCAGTTGAAAATGACGCTTTGAGGCGGATGAAACTGGTTCAAATGCAATAAATAATAAAAGTCTAATAAGTAGGTACTAAACAAAATTTTGCGTTTTATTAAATTAATCAATAATACAATGCAGTTATACCATGAATAATTGACAGTTAACACAATAAAAGAAATAGTTTCAAAGCCGACGTTAAAAGTTATAATAATATATTGAATTGATAATCGAAAAGGGCGTAATACAAATTTATTGAGTAATATATTTATAGAGTTGAAATACCTATATAGATTAATGTTAGCATCACAAAATCCAATCAGCACGAGTGATATAAAATAAATATGCGAAACCAATAAAATTAATACCGACATGTATTCCGTTCTTCTATAAAGTAAAAATATTATTTACGCCCGTCTGGCTTAGAAAACTTGATATATTACATTTTTACATTAGTCCGCCTCGGCAGATCTCTAACTTTGTCCTTTACAAATTAACAATATTTGGTGGTAGATGAAGTTGAGGAGAGTCGTTGTTGCGTGGACGTTGTGAGGGGACAGTATATTATTTTATCATTACAAGAATAAAAAAAACAGTAATAAAGATGACAGCGTGAGGTTATAATCACGGGTACGGATGTACTGGTGAGATCAATGTGATCGTTAGATTGATTATAATATTAATGAGATGAGAGACTGGACTCGAGTGGAATGACGGTTGACTATGTCGAGTCACCGGACTCAATGTGAGAGTGGTGTGTTTAATGACGGACTCGATGAAAGAGTGAGGATTTATGCATTGTTCTTCTTATCTATACTAATGCAGTCCATATAATATAACAAGGGACATTGTCGCAATTAACAAATCATATTATACTCTAGTTATGATTGAGGAAATGCTAACAATCGTTTTCGCTACATTGTTTTGTTTTAACAACAAAACATACATATTTAAGCATGTCTCCCATGTTATGCTGATTAGTATGATTGCAATTATTAGTATAAACCATTAGAATTCATAAAAAGCAATCTATTCGACTTGTAAAGAGCCATCTTAAACAAATGATTTTGCTTTTGTTGCATTGTGTATGTATAATAAATGTTCCAATGTAAGTATCGTTTTCAATGATTTATAATGTTTTTTTTATAAACGTTCCTTTATTAATAATTATTATGATTTTGTTTATCATTTGTGTTGTATGTAAGCGTCATGAAGTGTGATACTAGCTTTTGGCTTGGCCTGGAATTTGCTTATATATTTCTGAGAACTCACCGTATGTTATTCCGTTTTATTGTAATTTGGCATCGTTATTAATTATGTTTGATTGATTTTTGGTAAATTGAACTTGATGAAAATGTATGATTAAACAATATGAACAATAAAAAAACATAGCAGATAATAAATACAAATAATGTAATTAAACGAAAACTAACTTAATAGAACTAACTTAGAAGGGTAAAAGTGATTTTTTCACACTTTTACTTGCACATCATAATATGTTTACGTTAAATTAAAATTAATCTCTAATACAATAAAATTCATTTTTATAATTCTGGTTTTTCTCAGAATATTTTTAATATAATATCATATTAAATTATGGTCCTGACTTTCATAAAGCTCTCAATTTTGTGTTAGATTGTTTTAAATATAATATACTAAAAATAGTTTTGAACGAATGATTATTTTTTATTACAACGTTTTTCTTAGCTCGTATTCTTATTTGTCCGGTATAAATCATACAATCGATTTTTAACTAACTTTACAACTAGCTAGACATTGAAAACTTTTAGAATATATCAGAACACGATGCCAATGCATTTTTTTAAAACTTTTAGCCATCTTTAACTAGAATTGATTTCATTTTCAGTTAATTCTGTTTTATATGAAAAGTAATTTCGGAAAAAACCCATAAAAAGTAAAACTAATATTGGTTGCTAAGTGGGTCCTAGCAACTAAATTATTAATATAAACATATACGTTTTTTTACTATGGAAATCAATATGATATTTCAGTATTATTTCTATCAAGTACATTTTTTTTGATTGTTTAAGCTATTCAAGTCAAGTTTATATGATTCAACAGAAAATTTAAAAACGTTGTATATAAAAAGTTCTTTTTATTTTCTAATTATTTTATTGACTAACAGTAAGTTGTTT
Source organism: Rhyacophila brunnea (assembly GCF_057557595.1). NCBI lineage: Eukaryota > Metazoa > Arthropoda > Insecta > Trichoptera > Rhyacophilidae > Rhyacophila > Rhyacophila brunnea. The sequence continues at coordinate 32,497,920 of NW_028232806.1, read as the reverse complement.
TAGAAATTAAAGCTTATTTCCATAAAACTTTATGTTTCAATTTTAAGGGTTAATTAAAAATTCAAGTGTTTAAAAACATAATTTCTGGAAAATAATGTGATAAAATTATTTTGCAACTCATGTTTTACTTCTGAGCTTTTGCATATTATCAAAAAAATATCCTAAACAATACACGTAACGAAGTACCAGGTACCTATACTTTTTGATTGACAAGAAAAAAGGGGTTGATTTTAGCCAGACTTTATTAAAAGAGGCTTTCTGTGTTTTTTATCCAAAATCTGGTAAAAATAATATTACAGGCTGCCAGAAAAAATGTGCGAAATAATATTATATTGCCAAACTTTATTCTGTTTTAACACGTAACTCATTTGACTATAGTATTTTTTACCGAGTATAGAATTTATGCATGAATCAAAATTACAGTTGAATACTTGTGGGGAAGGTAGAGATTATTATGTTATTCTGTCAAAAAGAGCATAGTTTTCTAAACCTTTTTGGCTTACTGCTACTTTATTGGACATAATATTAGTGTTCAGCGCCCTATGCCTCCCCAATTTGAAAAATTCTATCTCTTTATCAATAATTATTAATAAAAAATATTGTGTAAGTGTAATTTTTGAATTTAAAAAAATATAAATGAAACAACTTGAAAGTGAAATTATAACATATCATTTTATTTAAATAAAATTGCAAATAAAAACTTGAGATATCTCACTATTATAAGGTAGGTAGTAGTAATTAAAACACCAGAATGAATCTGATGATGTGTACCCAATTTGCTTATATTATGGCGTTTGGTTCGTATGTAGCCCACTTGCTTCCAAACGCTACCCTTTGCCCCTAGGGCCAACAATGTCCTCCAAATCCTTCTAACGCCCACAAAGGCACAGCAGAGGCAGAGCCTACTTTAGTAGTATAACTATAGAATAACAGAAAGTGAGGCAATATGCTACAACTCATGATTTATTAAATTTGACAATGTCAATGAAATTGCAAATTTCATTAATGTACATACAACTTAGTAATTTAGTGGTAGATATTGATTCTCTTACGAATATTTCAGATCTATAAAATTTATAATAAAATACTTATTTTAATAATATTATGTAGTTATTAATAGTTATTTTCTATTTACGTGTTTTATTTATATCAATATTATCATCATCATCAGCCTGAATCTATCAACTGCTGGATGTAGGCCTCTCCAAGCTGTTTCCACTTCTCTCGGTCCTGTGAACTGCGTCGCTACGTACTTCCGCAGAACCTAACCATTTCATTGATCCGGCGGCCTCTAGGTCTACCTTGCGGACGTTTTGTAACTCTGTATAGGTATATCAATATATAAAATACATAAAGTATTCAGTACGTACCTACTAGTACCCATTCGCTTAATATAATATTGTCTAATGATAGGTATATTATAATACACAATAATACAAATAACTTTAGAATACATAACAATTATGAATTTATTCTAACAGTTGAATATCATAAGTATAAAAAAATTAGCTTGCAGAACTTTGTCATTTTGTAAGTTGGATTCAACTTTAGAAAGGAAAAAAAGCGTAACCTTTGGCTTTTTCAAAATAGGTTTTATTACATAATAACGTTATACACGACTAAATACACGTTATGTCCAAAGGATGTAAGCTGCAAATTCCGATGTATTATCTAAATTTAGATAGCAGTTTAAAAAATAAAGAAAAGAGTAGTGTTGAGTAGGAAAAATTACTTAACCATCATTTTTGTTGATTTTTTAACCGGTTCTATGTCGTCAGCGAGTATTCTCGCTCTATGACACCGTGATCGACAAGCCGCACATACAAATTTCGCGAGCTATCTCGTCCGACTTTAAACTCAAATTAGTAGCCTCTATCGATTGATTTGCATAAACTGTAAAAAATAACACACAATAAAATAATTATGAAATACTAAGCCACAAATAATCGGTATTAAAGCGATTGTAATAAAAGCTTCACTCTTTATAGAACGTGTGTCGTAAAAATCTACGGCCTGTCAGATACTGCTATTGTAAAATTGTGAGGCATAGAAAAGATTTATTAAGTAAGTAATGAGGGATTTAAAAATCAAATTTTATTATATTACATGTACTTTAAAGTCATGTATATTTTTTTATTTTAACTTTGACCGAAAACAAAACAAAAACGTTTTTGTGCGTCCTGTAAAATTTTATTTGTGTGGATTACGCCCTTTTTCCTTTCCAAATTCGAATTATGTAGCCACTGTCTTGGAAAATATTCTGCAGTTAAGTGTACGTTTCAATGTAAATTTTAAAATAAATGTATTCAATTTTTTGAATTAAAATTATATGACTGTTATTATGTAATACGTAACTCTTGTAAAGAAATCGCAATACTTCGCTATCTACCATATAATCAAAGTAACCTCTAAGGTTACGGTGTCGCTACATATTTAATTTATTCGGAAGAGGACTGAATGTAAATAATAAATAAATTAATACTCATTTCAGAGGACAGCGATAAATAATTCGTTATCATTTTATTATTACTGGCCTACATAGGTATTTACCCGCTTAGGGTAAAAATGCGTAAGCAGCAATGAGTAATACTTTGACCTTTTAATAAGGAAGTAAAGACCTGTTTTGACCTAATTAATCCCAAACAAAATACGTACCGTAAAGCTGTCGTGAGAATTGCTTTATTTGCCACAGGTAAGCATATCTTGCCTTTCCATATATAGTAAAGTCGCCGAATAACGTTCATCGACAAAACTATTTACCGAACACAAATTTCACCGAATGCGCACTTTAACGAAAGAAATTGCTAAAAAGTTAAGGGGAGACTCATGCTCAGCGTAGGTCAAAATGAAACTTTTGTTCTATTTTCAAAGCATGATCCTGGACATACCTTAAACGTTGTAGATAATCTATTTCTATAATTTTGAAGCCTTATTATCTTTTATATTTATTTTAAACATTTGATGACTGCAAAAAGTATTTTTATTACATAAAATAGTATTCTTTTAAACCTCTCGCTCTAATGTTTTAGAATAGAGTCATATTTCAGTACATAACTGTGAAGTGGTGTTAAGATTTTGTATATTTATTAATTTTTAATCGCATTTTAAAACCATCAGTATAATTTATATCAACATTATTATAGTGAAATATTTACGATAAAAAAATATATTGATAATCTCTGTGATCCCAAATTTGACAAGAAATAGGCATTTTATTATTCAAAAAACGGACAAGATTAACACATTTTTGTTTAAAAGAATACTCTTTTATGTAATAAAATACTTAATGAAGTCATCAAATGCTTAAAATAAATATAAAGGATAATAAGGATTCAAAATTATATAAATAGATTATCTACAACGTTTAAGGTATGTCCAGGATCATGCTTTGAAAAAAGAAAAAAAGGTCCATTTTGACTCACGCTGAGCACGTCCGCCCTTAAGTGGAGCTAATGCAAAGTGAAAAGAAATCATTTATTTTTTTCTCGATACAATTTAATAAAGGCAACACTATATTATTGCAACACACTAAACTTTTTTGAAAAATGTCTATAGTCATTGGAAAATAGACAACATTATTTTTCTAATTTTATTAATCTAGCCATGTGAACACTTTTGATCTATCAAAGCAGCAGAGTCACCGCGACACATCCGGTACATCCATGTGCAGCACTATATAATCTAATATAATTGGTTTATGAAGAAGTGTAACCAATCAATGTCACATATATTGATCGAGATGTTCAAATCTAGCACAAATACAAATTGTGGGGTTGCTGCCAAAAGTTGGTAAGTATCGAAATCATGTCATGGAGTAATTGCAATTTTAAAGTTTAACATGCCATCTAAAATTAGGCGTAATACTAGTTTATTTATGCTTTATGTGCATGTTCTATACATCGGATGACTTAAAAATAGACACATACTCTGTTGGTTAATCTAAATACATACCTAAATTTCCGACTTACAAACTCTGCGCAGCAACCTCACGATATATTAATATAAAATAAATACCCTTTCAGCAGGATAAATAGAAAGCTTGTTATTTTTAATTTGAATGAAGGATTTAAATTGTGTAGAATTTTAGGTAAACGACTCGTAATTAAATCTTGTAAAATGTACCCAGTATGAAAACATCTTAACTTAATAGTTTATGAATGAATCAAAGATGTAGCAAGTAATGTATTATTTTAATGCTATATTCGGTGAGTTGTATTCTTTAAAAAAGATATTCGATGAATTTACCGGTAGTCATATTGGGCATCGTAGGGTTTCCCTAAATAGGGGCACAAAAAGCCACAAGGGAATTTAGCTTGCGCGTTTACCTGGCTAAAATACCGTAGGTGTTATTTCGGTCCGCAATTTACAATGTTTTTGTTTTAAATTTGAATTAGGAGAGATACAATTTAAATTTTATTTTCCGGCCCATTTTATGTGCACGCTTTAAATAATTTAACACTTTAATATATTATGTTTTAGATTGAAAATATAAAACCTTATTTAACTCAACGTTCCAAGTTTGAATATTATATTATGTAAACGTATATTCTTTTTATTCATTAATAGAAATAGTATTAGTTGGTAAAAAAACACAATAGTATCATCGGCTGAAAGCTTGTTGCTACTCCATTGTTCTATTAAAATTGATAAATAATAAATTATAACGCGACATACCTATTTACTTTTCTAGAGGGGTGCATTCATACTGGAGGGTTTATAAATTAGCTTTAAATTAAGACCTGGGAATTGGAGCAATAAAATATTAAGTATATATTATTCCATATTTTAAACATTTAAGGAAGCGACAAAAGCATATGTAAACAATTATATAATTAATATCAAGACGCCATGGGTAGGTACTCTGTTTTTTAGGGATGAAGCACTATTAATTTACTTTATGCACTTGCTTTAAGAAATTTACGTTTTGGTTACTGATACGATTAATTATTAAATTAATATCAGCGGGTAGGTACTGATACCAAATATTATAATGCCTCAATTCCAAATCAAAAATCCTCCAATATACAGAGTTGGGAATATAATGATAATATTATTGTAACTGTAAATGAGTCAAGGCTAGACCAGGATTCACAGCGAAATAAACAAAAATAAAGTTACCGTTATCGGTTTCTGGACGGATGAAGGATCAAGTGTAGGTACAGTTAGTCGGTAACCTACCCTTGAGCCTCGAACGTCGCCTTTAAATACGATTTGCCACCTTTTTGCGCCAAAACGGGCGTTTATAAATGTTATTAATCCTTTCTATGCCGCAATTAGTTAATTGATAGAAATTAACATAAGAATTGGTGTAATTAGGGCGTCCAAAGACGCTTTAGGCACTTAACCAGTTAATAATTAATTGTTACTTGTCAAGCGAAATATACATACAATGTCCCAGAATCAGTGTTTTTAATAAGTGAAAGTATAAATCAACACCCTACGTAAACCCATACCTATCAGTACATACGTGGACTTGGCTGATGGGTGGTATACCCAGGTTTTGGATGCATCTTTGAGGCGATTCAGAGATGGTTGACGAACTGACTATTTTCTTTCTCTTCAAGCCACGTGGGGGTGAAATATCTATATTTTTACCGTTATGCTCAGATTTGTATTTCTTTTTTTTTTATTTTTGTCGGGTAAAGATATAGGGTAAGTTGCATATGGTTGCGAGTCATGAACGCTAAATATGAAAGCAGCTGAAATGGTGGGCTGCTTTGAGAGAAAGGTCCTGAGGCGGATATACGGACCCATGAATGATGGTGGATAGTAGAGAATTAGCTACAACACGGAACTATACCGCTTATACCAAGATTCAAAACTCTCCCCCTTCATAAAACTCCAGAGGCTAAACTGGGCAGGCCATGTCCAGCGCATGCCTGAGTCACGGATACCGAAGAAGATCCTCGAAATAAACCCAAGCCGAACACGATGAGGTGATAATTTTACAAAAGATGCCAACCAGCTGCTAAAAATCAGGAACTGAAAAAGACGTGCGGAGGACCGTTCCGGCTGGAGGACGGTGGTGGAGGAGGCCAGAGCTCGATTTGAGCTGTAGCGCCATCGAAGAAGAAGAAAGATATAACAACTGGTCAAGTATTATCCGATCGTCTGGTTTTAAAGTCACACATATAATTAGGGGTTATTTATTTTTTACCCTAACTGTGTTAGTTTGATGAATTTTTAATGGGGGGCTTAGGCATCACTCCTGATAATTTATAATGTGCGTCCTATATATTTTACATTTTTAGTTCACTGACGTTCATTGACATATTTAATCATACGATCAGTCAATTTTGCGTACTAAATCTATATTTTTGTAATGTGACAACTGGGCGCCAGGATACTTTTGCGCTGCACTGTCGAATGAAATAAATGGACGTTTGTAACGATTAACTACAGAAAGTAGACAAGGTATTTTAACCAGTTTCACCCTACTACTTAGTAGTACTTATTTATTTTGCTAACATAATACTTTTTATTGCGGATTAAGAATCATCATGCCTTAGGATTTATATTAATAATTATTACAAGATAAGAAGAACTTTTTATATACAACGTTTTTAAATTTTCTGTTGAAGCATATAAATTTGACTTTACTAGCTTAAACGATCAAAAAAATTTTTACTTGATAGAAATAATACTGAAATGTCATTTTGACATTCATATTGATTTCCATAGTAACGCACGTATATATTAATAATTTAGTTGCTAAGACCCCAGACTCTTAGCAACCAAAAATGGTGTCGAAATAACTTTTCATACAAAACAGAATTAACTGAAAATGAAATTAATTCTTCTTAAATATGGCTAAAAGTATTAAAAAATTGCATTGTCATCGTGTTCTGATATATTATAAAAGTTTCAAATGTCTAGATAGTCGGGAAGTTAGTTAAAAATTGATTGCAAGATTTGTACCAGACAAAGAACCACCGGACAAATAAGAATACGAGCTTAGAAAAACGTTGTAAAATACAAGAACCCTTTTCTCATTGAAATTTTAACATATGCGCAAATAAATCACTATTTACGTGCGCATATTTAAATTCTCACCAAGTATTAAATAATAATTTAAATACATGTAAATAATAATATTAAATATATATTTTTATTAATTAAAATAAAAACAGTTAATTAGAGATAAAGTAAATTAAACAGAGTGATGGAAATATAAAGGAACTTTTGCACAGAAACTGAAACTATACGTCAATAGTTATTATGCAGACGTATATAAATGTTAATTTTATCTTTTGACAAAATAAAAATATAAAAGTGATGTTAGTGTGATAGTGAATTCTACAAAGTATTTTATTATACTCATAAAAATTTTACTAGCTACGAAGATGTAATAACTTTACTGATCTTTTGTAAATTAAATTAAAACTAGAATTTTAATGTTATTAGGTTTTATGAAGTTGGATTTATGATGAACTTTTTTCTTTGGATTCACTTCACCGTGGAGTTTTCATATACTAAATTCAGGCAAAACATTCCGCGCTCACACTGTGTAGTAAAGAATTATTGTCTAACTTTCAAGACGAGACATTGTTGATTTTTGTTTCCTTTTTACTATTTTACCACTTCCGACTTCAGTTACATTTTGAAAACCTATGTAACCTACAACAATCTTTGAAAGACGAACGATGACGAGGAGAAATTAAAAATCGCATGTAATTTATTGGTTAAACTAAAACTTAACTATATTTTTTTTTCTTCTTTGGCCATATCCGCCCCTTAATTGGAACATATGAACAACACGCGGCACCTCCAAGAATCCCTGATGCTCGCCAGTCTTCTTGCTTCGTTCCAGGCCAAATTAGCATCCCGCTCCGTAGCTCTGCCGTATACACTCTGTAGATAGTATTTAGCGACCTTCCAGGACGCAGTAATCCGGTTGGCTTGAAGAACAGGCAAGCCAGGTTAAGGTTCTCTCTGGTGTCTTTATAAGGTTTCCTACAAGATTATTTTAGAGTGCGTCCAGAAGAAATCTTTTCGATGTCTTTATTTTGAGACATAATAATAATAATATATTACTATTTTCCTTTCAATAATTCGTCGAATTATTATTTTCCGACTGACTTTTTACAAGGCATGCTTACTTTTTACTCTTTTACCTAGGTCACTTCTGTTCTTGAGACATTTTTTCCTCTTATCGCGAAGGATAGTTTTCAATCCTAGTGTCTTAAGGAAGTTAAATGTACATGCACCTGTCAATTACCTACGTGGTTGCAGCCATAATCTATTTTTGGTTAAAACCACTTCATAAAGTCATGCCTACAGGCACCATAAGCGATGGGTGCAAGACTAGTCAATGCGCACCCCAAAGGCATAGACATTTTCAGTGACCTGCTATGTATTTTGTTTTCGAAATTTTATTTTTCTATATACAATTGTACCTTTTTTATATTTTTATCCTCTCTCTTGTGATGGTAATATTTTTTAATATAATGTAACTCAATCATGTTAATCATTTAAATTTGTTATGTTCACAATGTTTTGTTTTGTTAAGTAAATAAACAAATAAACTTAAATTATCTTGTTCTGATAATGCGTTTGAAAATTTTGCACAAATCTCATTCCAATGTTGTAGTCTCGATTTTTTAAATATATGTATTCATATCTCTGGTTTAGAGTATATTGTATATTTTGTGACTACAGTTTTTTATGTGAAAACTGATAATATATCAGCATGCTGTTTGGTTCATACAAATTCTGCAAATAAAATTACGGATAATCGATACCCGCAGAAACATTTTTTTATGTTCCACTAGAGACTAGAGTAGGTATATTAATTCACTCGTATGATTGTAGGTAGTGTGTGAAATAAACAAACACTTGATACGATAATTCTAAGATACATAAAACTCTACCAGTGAACCGAGATGTGATATGTTATGCTCAATTATTGTTGATATATCATATTAGTATATTTTTAACTGTATATATCGAGTATTGATTGGATATATGATTGATACTTTGGTCATGTTAATTCAATTAGAATTTGATGGTTAAAATAATAATCGTCGATTTTATTTATATTCTATTTTCAGTATATATTATTAGTTTAAAAAGGAAATACTCTAAATTGTTTATGTACGATGAAATAACTCAGTTATGACGTTGATTTTAAATAAAGAATAAAAAACACACTTGCATCTATGATGGACTTTAAATTATCGGAGACGAAACATAAACTGGCCGTGTGTATTACGTATTTCTCTAAATATCATTAAGTTTTAATGGCGTCGGGGTCATGTTGTTTTTTTTGTAAAATTTATTATCGTTTAAATGTATTCGTATCATATCTCATAAACGCTATATATAATATTTATGTATATATATATATATATATATAACAAACATCACTGGTTTCAATATTATATATTTTATCATTATAACTCAATGTGAATCTAAGCCATTTCCAGGAAATTTATTCATTTCCATCTGTTTTAAGCTTTCTTTCCCACCTTAGCCTCGCGGATTACGTGTTACTTTGCGGGTGACACTTCAACTACCTCAGTTATGGGATTTATTTTAAATATTCTGGACAAAAAGTGAATTATTAATTTATAAATGCATTTTTTATTTCATATTCATAAATGTTCCTATACACTAGTGAAAATAATCAGTGTAAAATGTTATGAATAAAAAAAAATAGTATACACATTGACTACCGATTAGATAATAACTTTTTAATAACCACATTTAAAAAGCATGCTAATTATATCGAATTTCCACCAAATCGTTACGCGCTGGGTGCGTCTTTAGCGTCAAATGTATTAATAAACCAAGGTTAACACATGAATGGATAATAATATTAAACAAGTGGGAGATTAATTACTAACATGACAAATATTTTTTTTATGAATGAATTGTTAATTACATATTGGAAGTTTTTTTTTTATCTACGTACTACAGCGAGATTTTAGTTAATTAAGTTGATAGCTAGGAACATTTTTCATGCTATAATTCGGTATCAACCGGGAAGAGGTAGTAAGTCTTGTTCTTAAATTACGTAAGTCATGTAACTTCGAAATTAAATATTTTATCGATTTAATTATTTAAAAAAAATGTCAAATTTAGTTGATTTATAAAACTGTACAATATATTTATTTGTTTAGTTAATTAAATAAACAAATTATTGCATAATTGATTAAAAATAATAACGTTTCAAATCGTTTCCTTGACAGGTTTCTTCTCGTGTAGTTACCAATTTGTTCTGGGTTAATACAGAATTCTCTTCCTTGAAATGCTTTACAATACAACATACATTCAAAGCTCAAAATAGTTATCAAAAGAGCTAACTCAAATACCATAGAATTAACACTGAAAGTATATATAGGTATAGAGTATACTGCATAAATGCCAGTCCAAATAATAAAATCAAAGAAAGATTTATTTCAACATAAAATTAAAAAAAAAAAATTAGGTGAACATGAATGTAAAAAGTTCATAAGTAACCAATCATATTATCATAATTTAAACAATAGGCCACTATTTTTATTATATTTTGTTATATTTAAGTGTAATTAGTAATCAGTTCGAACATGTTGAAACCTTTCTATTGTTATAAGTCAAAGTGTCAAAGCTTCACGATTCTAGATCATTTTTTCAAAACTTAATTTTTACAATATTATTTAATTGAATGCTATATTTCTCTTTAAACGAATCAATAATCTTCATTTTAAACACAGTTTAGTTTGTAAAATGGTAATCCATTACTAAAGTTTTTTAAGAATTAAATAAATTTTATCTTATTTTACAAAGATGTTCAAAGAATGCGAAGAATATAAAAAAGTCGATTCCCATAACAAATCTTCCATAGTTTACGTCACAAATCCAAATTTTATACAATCTAACGAAATAAAACGGGTGCATCATAAAAACAGCGACAAACAGTCGGAGCGATAAAAAACAGAAGCCAGCTCACCTTGTCCAGCGCCGCTGACGGCGAAAAGTAGAAGCGTCGTCGCCCATATTCCGGCGCCGCTCGCCGACGCCCCCCTCCCGCTTCCGGCGTCCACCCCAGGAAGTAGCATTTTCACTCACTTGTCGTTAGCATTTTAACGAATTCCACTGTTTGGCCGTTGCTAACGACTTTAACCATCTGAGTTCGGGAACTTTACAGCCCCTCACTTTGCACCATAATAAAATTCGGATAAAACAAATTAAAAAGACCCTAAATTTTATCTATTTTTAATCATTAAATTTTATTATTATATAACTTACACTAAAGATATAAAAACCACTAATATATTTTTAAATACACTTGAATCTTAGCATACTAAAAATATTATTTTCGTTTATTCACTACACCATATCATTTTAGATTGTCAAATATTTAAACATTTCGGACTGCAAATAAATGTAATACTTTTTTTAATTATTTATGGAATTAATTCTTGTTATTCAGCTCTTTGTATTGGTTAACCTGAAACAAGAAAAAGAAAACATTTAAATAAATTTAATAATAAATAAACATATCAACTTGGACATCATATAAGAGAAATTAAAATACCCTTACAACATAGAAAATATAAATCTTTATTACATAAAATTATATGACGAAATAAATGACAATGAAATTAAAACCTTACTAAGGCAAATGATTAAATTATTTTAGACATTTTTAACTGTAGATTCATGATAATATTCAGATACAGCACACTTGTAATCTATAATTTAATATTTAGTACCATATTGAGATAAAAATACTTTATATTAACTGTTAAAAGCGTAAAACAATCGATTTAAATTTACAAAAAAGGCATATGGTGTCAGAGTTTAGGACACTCATAATAACAGAACGACAAAACTGAGCGGTATGCCAACATGTTTCATTAAGGCTATACTTCAGCTGATGCATGGTCTAAAAAGATCGTGACTACGCAACGCACAGATTGTGCAAACGACGCGTGCGGAACAAAACCTAATTTGTCATAAAAATTCAACATGCGTCCATTTAATGTGATGTTTATTGTTATATTAGTAATAATAATAAAATTCATTGACATGTTTTCTTTTTCGAGTATATGCGTGACTTTTTTTAGTCATCTTTACACGACTTAATAATATATTCCTCCGATGCCATCACAAAACAAATTGACGCGCTAACATCTCTAATACACTCTCTCCGATTGGCAACGATTTGACTTGACGGCACCAAAAGCATTTTAAATTTACTAATGTTAAAATAACGTAATAAAATTCTTTCTAAGAAGAGTCCAAAGACTATCGGCATAATATTATTTTATGTTCTGAGTTTGAGTATGTTAAAAATAATTAGTAAATTGTACCTTTTATATGAACATACATCGCATTTGAATAGTTTTTAATTAATTCACGCAAATTTTTGGGTATTTTTAAATAGGGATAGAATCTGATTGTATCAGATAATAATATAATTACAAAATATATATGTATGTATCCTGTAATGTATAATGGAGTGGTGATACCTCATGTTTGTATAAGGACGCTATATCATGTTTTTTATATTTTTTTAATATTAAAATTACAATGTATTATTTATGATTAAGATTATAATGAGACTGATAAAAAATTACAAACGAGACTGGTTTTTCAAAAAGTCCAATAAGTGTTTTACGTAACTGGGTTTCCAAATGCCTCACAAAAGGGCAACATTATGCTTTTGTAGTGCACAGTACAGATTTTCTCTCATACCCTTCGGTAATACTACAAAAGCGATCTACATAATACATGTATCACTACAAGACCGATAGATATGATTTAATGCTTATTTTTTGCTGTATGCTGGATCGTAATAGAGTAAAGTCAGTAGGAACTAGTCCATTTACAACAACTGTTTAAACGTAAAAGTGCTGACTGTCTCTTCAATATCATTCTTCAAGAGTAAGCGAGACGTGATGTTGTCATTTTATGGTACTATTTGAGAGGTAGTAAAAATCAACCGCGGTGTAGTTCGTTTTTTTGCCGGCAGATTCGCCACTATCGTTCTACTGCGCGAAAAATCCCAACTGTCGAATTAAATTCAGAAGCTTCCAAACTGTTTTGATTCATACATGCAATCTTGCATCTGCTTGATAACGTTTACGATAATTGTTACGGCCACGATAATTATACACGTGCACGTGTAAACGGAGTATTAGGATTTATTCTTCATAAAGTAAATAAATAATATACTGCACAAATGGTGTATATTATGTTTAGGTGTTTTTATCTAAGAATTAATATGGTGAAAAAAACTGTATAACATTTTACACAGGTAACAGAATGCGAGTAGTGTTTTTTGCAAGCACGTTTATGGTATTTACAATGTCAAGCTTGTGCAATTACACTCGCACGTTGGGAAAATATAAATCCCAGTGTGTATTTAAATAATTGCCATTAAGGAGGGTCATCATATTATCATTCACAGTTTAGTCTGCCGCTATAATTAGGCGCGGTACAAATTTCTTGTATTTTTTATTTTATTTCTCTCTCGATCCCTTTTATTGTCCACTCTGGGCCGAAAATTTTACGCAAGAGTCGAGGTTAATTTATAAATACGATTTTTTTTGAATAATTAAACGTTTTTTTTTGTTTATTTTCGACGCTTAAATTCTTTGTTTCGGTCGTAAAATTAAAATCTCTTTAATTTTTCGTTGCGTAGGTGAAGGTTTTTTTTCAGTTATAATTGCCAAAATAACAAAAATGATAATAATAATAATATATTACTAAACACGAGACATTAGTATTTTATTATTATTGTTACCATTTTTGTTATTTTGGCAATTATAACTGAAAATAAACCTTTGAGATTTTAATTTTACGACCGAAGCAAAGAATTTAATTTAATACTAAACGCAAGACATTCCAGAGGCTAAACTGAGCAAGCCATATCCAGCGCATGCCTGAGTCACGGATACCGAAGAAAATCCTCGAAGGAAACCCAGGGGGGAAAAAGCCAATGGGAAAGCCACGCTCACGATGGGGTGATAACATTACAAAAGATGCCAACCAGCTGCTAAAAATCAGAAAATGGAAAAGACGTGCGGAGGACCGTTCCGGCTGGAGGACGGTGGTGGAGGAGGCCAGGGCTCGATTTGAGCTGTAGCGCCATCAAAGAAAAAGAAGAATCACGAGATATTAAAGTATTTTTTTAATAAAACAGTTTTCAAAATATTAAACACGTACACTAGGGCTTATAATTGTGGCATTCTGAATCTCTGGATTCCAGTGGCGAAGGGTGTAAGTAGGTTGTTTCGCCATAAATAGAGCACAGTAAACTTTTTCAGTCAAACGTATTCGTTTTATTAGACTACAATGTGTAAATATTGTTTGTTAGTTTTTTTTAATTCAATTAAACCCTGCTTAAACCAAGCCATAATAGATAATGATCAAAAAATACTCGTCTGTCTATAAAATATCTAAAAGTATCTAATTAAATCATACATTATAGATAGAATAATATTTATCTATTATAGTTTGTAATTAACTATTTTTTTTATTAAACGAATAATTCACTAGAATTAAGAATGTACTATTCTAATTATTGATCATACATAATTTTGAAAAACAAGTAGCTTGATTTAGAAGAGCGCTGATGAGTAGGCATTAAAAAGGCCAATAGTTAAAATTTTGTCGCAATTAGTATGTCACCTTGTAGCATAAAGGATAATGCACGGACGGGGCGTAAACCCAGGAGATGCAGGGGGTGTCTTACTTTTTTCAAAAAGATATTTTTTATTGGTTAACGCTTTCGCTGCTGAATAGATAATGAGATTTTAATTGCCCCCTTTAAAATGCACGTTAATTACATCGATCGACCGCCTGGTCATTACGCACCGTGTGCGTCTTCCGCGTCCAAAGTATTAAAATATATTTTCTCAGAAGTGTTTTCAAAATTATGTATATTATAGTTTGGTTTAGTCAGGGTTTTATGAAAAAAAATTAACCCACAATATGTGTAATACATTAATGTGTTCGAAAACGAAATCAATTAAATACATATGAATTAAAAAGTGTGCAAAATTTTGTTTTATCGCCCAAAATATACCAAAACTATTATGGTTTGGTATGGTACAGTTTAATTGATTGTTAAAAACTAGCCGACACCATCTGTAAATAAATTGTAGTATTAGTTTAATAAAAACAAATACGTATGACTTCTAAAGTTTAATGTGTACACCTCACCTCCACCCTTTACTATTGCAGTGGATCCTAGGATTCCTCTATAAATATTGTTTTGTTCGTGAAATCCCGCGATTTTGAGATTAATTTTATGTATTTTTAGTGGCATATTTTAATCAACGCAAGACGTGTAATCTAAAAAAACTGGTTTAAAGATTTAAAATATATCCATATCCGCCCCTTAGTTGGAGCATATGGACACCACGTGGCGCCTCCAAGAATCCATATCGCTTGCCAGTTTTCTTGCTTCGTTCCAGTTCATACCTCAAATAATATCATTACACTCATAACTGTTTCGCTATTATGGAATCGGAAAAATAATGTTAAACTATAATATATATTTTTTAAATTATTAATGGAACATAGCACTGACCTACGTTACTAGAAATTACAGTTAAGACAAGAGTACGATTTTATAAAGTATGCAAATGATATAAATTTCCTTATTATGTTACAGTAGTTATCATCAAAATATTTATTAATCTTTCTAATATTATTATGCAAAAAAAGATCTTATATATTTTGATATTCTGATCTTGTCAAATAAATAATATTATATGATAACAGAAGTATTTCACTTCGGAAATGTATTTTTTGATGTAAATGTATCTGGCATCGCTTTTACTATCAATTTAAATGGTAATCCGTAGTCATATTATTTCTTTTTATTTAAGTCTACGCAACATTTCATATAAAATTTGCATGACAACAATAGAATTACACAAATAAACTGATATTTTTGACATTTTTTTTGAGGAAAACATGAATGTCTAACCTTTGAATGTCATAACAATATTATTTTTCAATTTAACCGTATTTGCAGGTCACATTGAAATACAAAGAAAAAATAATATGTGCCTATATTATATTTTATAATCATCATAAAAATTTCAATATGTTTTAAGGTTTCAGAGATTCCTTAATAGTTTCGGTCTGATTAAGAATTATTATTTTATGTTGATTTCATTTTAATTTTATAAATATAACTAATTTGTCAAACAAAGAATTTGAACTAGAGGTATCTACATAGAAGAAGCCATAATATACGATATTTTTGTTATGACCTAATATTATTAAGCAAACGTAAGAAAATTCAAGATGTTAACGACAAAACATTTAAAAAAGACATAGCCATATGCAGTATTAGAAAAAACTGTAAAAACAAATATTATAAAGTAGATACATGGAAGTACACCGAATGAGTTAAGTAGACCCTTTTTTAGGAATTTATAAAACAAGTAAGTTAAACTTTACATTAGCATTGCTCAGGTGGTATTTTGATTTTGCAACACACACAAAAGTTACCGTGGTTTTATGTTCACTGTGATTACTTACTCAACTGCAGTTATAAACTAATTTCTACAAGTTCTAAAAAGTTTATCATCTAAATCAATACCCAAGTGTAGTAATAATTATTATCTGCTTATCTATTATATATTGAGGTACCGCTAAAAGTCAGTAAGTCGATAATTTAGGTAAGTATTTAGAGTTAACAACAGATAAAAAATCAATGTTATCCGATATATATATAACTTCGAGATAAGCATAAAGAAATTAGCATTATGCTTGATTTTAGAGGGCATGTCAAACTTCAAATTGTAATTACTCCATAACATGATTTCGAGACATACCAACTTTTGCTAGTAACTTTACGATATAAATTATAGAATCAACAAAAAATGAAGATAGTTGTATTATCGTCGGTGTTTTGTAAAAAGGGCTAATCAACCATTTTGGCGAAATCGAGATTTTAATGAAAAAACAATATGTACCTCACTAGCTTTGTTGTGTAAAAACGGCAAATTTTTATCTCCACAGAACAGTACTTAAAAATAATAATCGTAAGGGCAAATATCTACTTAGTATTACGAATAAAAAGCGAATGTGACATATTAGGCCTTTTAAAATATCATATATTAATGCTTATTAATATGAGGACAGTGTTCTTTCTAAGCTTTAATATAAATTTGTTAGGCATTTATAATCATCCACAGGTAATTAACAAATAAATGTCAAAAGTTAAAAATCCTCCTCCTGTAAAATAACATTTTGGTTAATTCGCCCTTTGTACAAAACACGACGTTATAACGGTGTCGAAAAAATTAAAATCCAATTGATTTTTACTATAATATTATGTACTTAATGTAATTTTAGATTATTCAAAAGTAACCCGACACATTTTGAACTCAATCATAATAATATTATCCACTCTCCAATTGGTAATATTCAAACACGTCTTTACTTACTGTGAAGCGTTTTCAAATTTGCCGAAATAATTAATAATTTTTTTAACATCTCAGGCAATACTCACTTTAAGCTAAAGGGTAAAGACCTTATATTGTAATAATATTTAATAAACATCGAGCATTTATGCGATCATAACACTAAAGCTCAAATCGGTATAAATAACATACCAATGATTTTTTTTAGATAGTGTTTTCATCTTACAACTTATCAAACTACATTTTATAATATAAATATGTTAGATTGAATAAATATAATTTTATTAAGTTAGGTGTATTGTTTAGTCTCAACAGTTTCTCACAACTGCATTAGATGGCGTTATACTGCGCGTCCTAGTAATATTTTTTCCTCTACTGCAACATTTTTTTATACAATACATAAAAAGTGTTTTTTTAATTCGCGTCAGATTTTACGAGCCCGACATAAACTTTACTGACTAAGGAATGAGTGAAATTTTAAATTACATTACATTACATTAATTTTTGTTACATTTACTTTTATCATATTTGATTTTTTTTTTACAATAATTATAATTATCATATCAATATTCCTCAGTGGCGAAGCATGGAAGTAGGTTGTTTAGATCCGTCATAAATAGTGCACATTACACTTGGCAGCAAAACGTATTTATTTGCATTGAACTAAGACTGCGATGTGTAGCTAGTGTTTTTTAGTTGTTAAACTTCAATTAAACCCTGCCTTATCCGAGCCAAAGTAGATAATAGTAAAAAATATTCATTAATCTATAAAATATCTAAACTTTGCCATTAACCATACATCATTTATAATATTGTATAGATAGAAGAATATATTTTATAGATTATGGTTTGATGAAGCAGGCTTTAATAAATCTTAAAAAAACAACAAACACCATATCTAATTATATTTATTCCTAATTCAACGAAAGCAAATAAGTATGACTGAAAAAGTGTCTAAAAGTGCACAATAAACATACTTTGTCAGTTATTGTTTCCATTTAACTAAGACTACAATGTGTAGAAAGTGTTTTTTTTTAAATTCAATTAAACTCTGCTTAATCCAAGCCATAGTAGATAATGGTCAGAAAATATTCGTTTATCTATAAAATAATATTTAAAACTGTGTCATTAAAGCATAATATATAATTCACAAGAGTGACCTACCATTATGTCTTAAGCGTAGGGTGTTCAACCAATGTGTGCTACCCGTGCTCACGTATGGCTGCGAGACGTGGACCCTCAACACGAGAGATGTCCAAAGGCTAAGAGTCACACAGCGAGGCATGGAAAGGTGCATGTTGGGCATCACGCGAAAGGACCGTAAGAGGAACGAATGGGTTAGGAAGCAGACAAGAGTACGCGATGTAATAGACGTTGCCAAACAGCTGAAATGGAGATGGGCGGGGCACATTGCTCGCCAAAAGGACGGCCGCTGGACAAATGCTGTCATCCAGTGGTACCCAAGGGGTGCGAAACGGCCACAGGGTCGCCCTAAAAGCCGCTGGATTGACGAACTGGTAAAGTTCGGCGGAAATACGTGGCAGCGAACGACACAGGACCGAGAGAGTTGGAGAAAGCTTGGGGAGGCCTTCATCCAGCAGTGGATTGACCCCGGCTGATGATGATATAATTTTACATATTTTATAAATAAAGAATATTTTGGTACAATTCGGTTATGACGAATACAGCGGAAAACACATTTTGAAAATACCCGATATACTGGATTATTTGTTAGTTTGGGTTAGGTTAGGTTTGGTTTGGTTAGGTTAACTTAATAAAAAAATCCAGTATATCGGGTATTTTCAAAATGTGTTATCCGCTGTATTTCTCATAACCGAACTATACCATTTTGATTCAGTTTATATTTTTATAGATTATATTATATTATAATATTTTTTATAGATTATAGTTTGGCTTAGACGAAGCTTAAAGAAACTTTAAAAAACCAACCAACACCATCTCTAATAATATATGTATTTTAATTCAACTAAAGCAATTAATAAATATGTCTGAAAAAATGTGCACTATTTTGTCGGATCGCCCAAAGCATATCTAAACTATTATGGTTTGGTTGAAGCAGGATTTTATTGATTTTAAAATTCTAACCAGTGCTATTTAAAATTGTATTAAGTAGTTTATGAAAAAAATACGTATGACTAATAAAGTTAAGCGTGCACTATTTATGTCGAATTTTAAGAGCCTGCCTCCACCTTTCGTCACTAATATTCTTCTATAAATAACCTGCCCATTGGATTCTACCAAATTTTACGAACATTGCGGTGCATTATTCCTAGATACCAGACCAACTGGCAGATCCAGTCTCAAGGACGTTAAAGCGGCCGGTGTAGATCCTCAAGGTCACTGGTCCAGGATTGCGTGAAATGAACGAAGTTTTTAGAGGGATTCAGGACCTGCCCTAAATTGTCAAGAAACTGATAATAGTTGTTATCAAAACTAACTTTGGCAATTGTGCCGCAGAGGTGGACACGAGCTTTTATATTTTTGTTTTTACGAAAACAGTTTATTCAATGTAGACAATTATAATAGATACCTTTTTCTGTCGGCGCATCGGCTTTTCGATCCAATAATCGTTAATTAAAAATATGAAATTTTCATACATTTTGATACACCATTATCACAAACTAAGATTATATGAAGTAATATTAGGTTCGGGTAGGTTAGATTAGGTTAGGTTAAGTTAGGTTAGGATAGGTTAAGTGAGGTTAGGTTAGGTTTGGTTTGGTCTAAAAAGAAAGTTGTAAAATCTCATGTCCACCTCTGCGGCACATTTACCCTAACTTTATCTACATGATAATGGTTAAGGCACATTGTAAATCGCTTCACAACAGTGGCGAAGCTGTTAAAATCCAAAATAAATAGTGCACACTAAAACTTGTCAGTCATACATATTTGTTTTCATTGTACTTATACTACAATTTGCATATTATAGTGTAAGTTGGTTTTTAAAATTCCGTTTTTAAATTTATTTTAATTTATTTAACACCGTTTTATTTTAATGAGTAATTCAAATAAAATACGTACTATCATTTTCGTACCATAATTTAACAGCATATTGGTACGATGTAATATCAATGACAATATTTACCTAACCATAAAATGTATCCTAATAATATTGGTGAGTCTATCGTTTCTTTGGATTTTCCCGCAGTAAAGTCATTTATGCGACCAAATATAATAATATCGTAAAGGCATTTGCGCCGAACCAATTTCCCTCACGAGCCGAACATAACAATATAATAATGGTGTAATTGCGCAAAATAAATACGTTCGTTTTCGGTCTACGTTATTAGGTCTTGCCACTTCGTTCGTTAAATTTTCCCCAACTGATTTATAAGCTACGCAAAAAATGAATTAGGGGGAATGTGTGTGTTTGAAAACGGGTAAACGTTGGCATGTCGGGAATTAAATGAACTGAAAGGGAACGTTGGATGAAATATTACAATTTGTATATTTTGTTCAGCAATATTCCCTATATCAATACAGTACGTGCGCAGTTATTATCATCTGCACGTCATAAAAATTATTGTCTTGGACCTTATAGAATAATTATTATGAAGACCTATGCATATTTTTACCACTATTTCTGATTATTGGTCTTTTAAGCGCGAACCTCAGCCTCATTATGAGAGGACAAAAGTACAGCATTCCCCAAGTTGTTATTCAAGGAAAGATCAACGGTAAGCGTAGCAGAGAACGAAGTTGCATTTTGTGGCTTAAGAACATCCGTGATTGGTACGAGTGCAGCTCCACTGAACTGCTCCGGGTAGCAGACGACAAAGATAAGATAGCCTTGATGGTGGCCGACCTCCGCTAGGGGATGGCACAATAAGAAGAAGAAGCGCGAACCAAATTGAGGTGCATGTTGCGGACTATCACGTGACGTCACAGTAAGCTGCCGCTAGTATATAATATCGTTGTAATTAGTGTTTAAAATGTTATCGGACTGATACTCTCATCCCGTAGCACATTTTGAACCTTTAAAGGAACTTTGTCAGTTGGCAAATCTGCCGAAATCACCAGAACAATTATAATGAGGTCACCTCACGTTGAACTGCACTGCATCAACACTTGCATGACGTTTTGAACGTTTTTATCATATTCCACATGCCTACACTTTTCGAATGTTATGTCAAAATCACGTTTTTTTTGTTTTTAGCGGTTGGCATTATGTATTTTCTATAAGAATATTATCTATTATCTATTGTATGTAGGTTGGGTTTTATTCAAAATATTATCTATGGATGTCATGCCGCAAGTACTTCACCGTACGCACACGTATAAACTGTTAAATTTAATTGAAATTAGCATGTATAATTTCCTTGAATTAAGAATACATAATATTACAGATGGTGTTAGTTAGTTTTTTTTAAATTCGTTCAGCTCTGCCTATGTCAAACTATAATATAGATAAAAAATATTTTTCCATCTATAAAATATCGTAAATTATGTATGGTTTAATTTTAGATATTTTATAGATGAGCGAATATTTTTAACTATCATCTATTACGGCTTGGATTCGCCAGGGTTTAATTGAATTTTATAAATTAACAAACACTATCTATTTATTGTAGCCTTAGTTCAATGAAAACAAATACGTTTGACAGACAAGTTTTAGTGTGCACTATTTATATCGAATTTTAAAAGCCCAGCTTTACTTTTTGCTACTGCTATGTATGGATCTACAACTAGAAATAATTAATAAAACATTAAAATAATTAAAAATATATTGAAAAAAAATAATTAAAAAAGTTGTAAAAAGTAATAAGTATTATATTCAAATTCCAGAAAAGTACACACCCCTAACAGATAGAGATCTATCAAAAAGCTTTACCCCTTAAATTTAGGAAAAAGTCACTTCAATTTAATTTACTAAATATAAATTAAGAGAAACTAGTGATATTGAGATACCAACCGATGAAGAAAATTTACCTAAAATGCACTGAGGAAACTAACCAAAAAAATTACGGAATACTGTTAGTGAAAGCTAAGTTATTTTAACATGACACTTGGAAAATATTTTAAAATAAATTTCATTTTTTCCCGCCGGAAAGGTGGGTTGGATTTTTCCGAGCCAATAGTAGCGATCTTCGCTATCCCAGTTTTGTTTGCAAAGTAAAAATAGTCTTACTTACTAAATAACGTGCAAGTAGTGATGATACATATATATCGTATAACAACAATAAGCTTACAATAAAATTATCACAGTGAGTAAAAAAGACCAATGTATGAAGAAAACGAAATGTTAATGCCATTTTAGCCTACGGCCCTAATAATGATGACACACATAGTATACATTCTATACCACGTATATAGTAATACCTCAAAAGAGGAAAGCCTCACATGTAGGCTGGTAAGATTCTTCATTGGGCATTACTTGTGTTTGGGAAGTGAGGACATCAGGGCACATTTAGTATTGATAACACACATTTTTGATCTGACAGCCTGCGCAGGGATGGATTTATTTATACTAAATTATACAAGCATGGGAAAACATCGGTAATATAACATCATTAGTTACAACAGAGAAGACACATAACCAAGACGTAGCCATAGTTTCACTATGTTTAATTTATTCGACACTGACACTGACGTAATTTTTTTGGGCTGATTTAACTGGGCACCTAGTGGTATTCATTATTTATTAAATTTTACGGGCACTTGTTATTTATTAATTAGGAGATTTTATTTTCACTGCGACGCAATGACTTGAACGCAGGAATAAGCACTTTTATAAGGGCAATAATAATTGTCCGAGGCAGTCCGCCTTACGCGTCGGAGGTGTTGTCGAGCCTTCTATCAATCGACTCGACTTCCTGCTTTAGGGGTGAAACTATCACTGGTGAATTATTTCCGTCTACCCCCTCGTAAGATGTAGGTGGGGCAGAGGGAAGGTTTGGTTGGCTAACGGCATTTTTTACTTAGGGTTTGTAAATGTCCTCGGTATCAACCGTTTTAGGTATAATACCTACCCTGCCCTTGATTGCGCGCCGTTCAGTCGACGAAATGCGTTTTGCTATTATATTATTTTGTAAGGCAGGGCTGGTCGACTTTTGTCAGGGGTATTCTCATAATGTTTTTGGTTAGATTACTGATTTTGAATTTGAAACGTTTTCATGCTAGGGGTTTCGTTTGATACAATAGCCATAATGAATTGAAAACCATTTATAATTTATTTAAATATACAATGTTTTGTGTAAAAAATACCAATTAAATATCTAAGTAACACCTCTTAAAGATACGAGAATATCAGACCCCTTGTTTTCTTCTTTGTACCACAAAATAACCGGATGAATCAAATATACTCCCTTTACACAATTCCTATAATGAATGACTCATGTGTATTCTTACCCTGGATCTTTCGAAGAAGAGTATCAGTGTGTACTAACACCGCCAAAAGGTGTCAGCTGCTAAGGATCTAATTCTATGGAACCCGCAATGTGTAAATATGGCGCGGATATGCCACATATTCTAACTCGTTGCTGATTGGCTGCAGCGAAACACTCAGTGTCTATTTTAAGATGAGTGCATTTTTACACTCGACAGACGAGCCGTTGTCGACGCTTGTTAAAAAAATCCACAGAGCCTTTCGGAGATCGAATCACACGGTACTATCATTATACCACCACTTGTTCATCTTATATCTTTATAACACTGTACAATTTCATAATGTTGCCATAATAATATTCTATATTCTGTAAATAAAAATTCTTCTTATCACCCAAAGTCAGACGACGCCATTCATCCTACACAAACCAATCGAGTGGGATGCCTAAAGCTCTCTCCCCACTCCCTTCGGAGGTGATACTATCTATACATAACATCAAGTTAAATGTGTTACATGATAAATAAACAAGGGGCTTTATTTTCTTTAGTCTAGCTTTATGCTTTGAATAATTCTTCAAATACAAATAATATTACAGTTTCAAAACATTCCTAGTTACACAAAGCTCGAATCCCACAAAGGTTAATAGATTCATTGCAAAGCTTCCTACAATAACACTGTGTACGCAATCCTGCAGATTTCCATTTGACAATGTTAATTCCACTCTCGGAGCTAAGACAAAGTTCCAAGTCGCAGCGGGGGACTAACGAGAGAATCTGTTGCACCCTTGAGGGATGTTTGCAAGGGGTTTGTGGAAATGACAATTCGGCTCAGTGGTGTACGAATAACATGCCAAGTTGAAACGAAGATATTATATTATCACCCGTCAAATCATTATGACTGCTGTCATAAATAAGTTCATATTCTAATTGACGAAAGTTTTGTATGACGTCTATAATAATATGAATCGTTCATAGTGACTTTGTCTTTTGGCATCTTCAAGCTATAATATATTAATTTTTTTAATGGTAAACATACAAATGATAAAAATATGAGTTAAGTATACTATGATAATAATTATAATTATTGTATTTGGTATAGTTTATCGAGAGCCGCATTATAATAATGTTAGCGAAACAAATTGATCAATATTACGTTTTAGTTAAGTAGTGTTATAAAAATGTCAAAATTAGCTGTATAATCTATAAAAATTGAATTCCAAGAAGTCAGGCTGTAGATACAAAGCCATGTTAACATATGGCGCAATGGGAGTGATAAACGATCGCTTAATTATAATTTTCGATCGTTACTACATTCATATTACATTTTATAGAATAATAATTATTGTTGTAATATGTCGATATCGTCTTGTTGAAATATATGTTTTTTCGTCTGACGTATAATTTTAGCTTTGGCACTTATTATACTTAGGCCTTGTTCACATGGCGCGTTTTGACTCGCGCTCGTTCTAGGCACATGTGACCTCATTGACACTTCCACATACACTTGCGCCGTGATGACTGTCGCGCGCGGTCGTGGTACAGGTGACCTCATTGAGGTGTTCATATGCACTTGCAGCAAATTGTAGTGGGGCGCGCGCCATATGGACAAGACATTAGTAATAAAATAATCACCAACCAAAACTATTTATACCTAGTATGTTTACTATTTAAAATTATTTCCAAATAACCTCAGTTGACATTATTATTTTCAAAGATAGGTTTATGAAAACTTTTATTTAACCCATTGGACAAGAGGGTGAATTTTTCAGGATCACTTAAAAAGGCGCACTTAATTTATTATTCATAATTAAATATATTATCAATTGAATTCAAATAATATCTTTAAATTTTATAGATATTAAATTATTCTATTATTTATTTATATTTTAAATTAATTTTGTGTATAGTGGAATCAAAAAATCATATCAAATATAAGTTTTTATATTTTTTTAGCCTTTTTTTATACAAAATGACAAAGGTAAAAACTCTATTTTAAATAGAAATAAATAATAAAATTAAGATATACTAAAACTGGAGCTAAATATAATACTTTTCAAGATATTTAGAGGATGAATTGCCATTATAATGTCTTTAAATAACAAAAAAAATAGATTTTAAAAATCAAATAATTTTAATTTTTAACACCTTGAAATTCTAGCTACATGTATTATTAAGTTAAAATAAAAATATGATCAAAAATATTTGATTTTTACCATGTCCTGCATCCTGTAACAGTAGCGCCAAATTAATTAAGAAAATACAATATTTAGTTTCTATTTATTTAAATCACACCACTGATGTTATTACATACTCGTACATCACTCTTCTTTTGTAACAATTGCGGACTTGTTGCTAAAATTTGTTAACTGCATTGTTTATCTGTGCTGGCAACATGGGTCAACAACCACAAAGGCCCTGTGTTGTTTATTGAAATTCTGAATAATTACTTACCTTCTTACCAATAGGTCAAATATAAAATCAAGATACTTCCGAGTAGGGTTCAGGTTTATCGATGCAAGTGGTTATTATTTAATAATATAACCTGCATAATTTTGATGCAGAATAAATTTCTCCAGCAGTTTTATTTCAAAAATTTTTAAGCAAAAATAGTACATAATATTAATTGAAGCGCATAGTTTCAAAATCCTCTAAATTTAATGATTCTAGGTAGTTTTGAGAAAAATGAGAAAAACCCATATCTATTAAATATGCAAACTTTATGTATTTGTTATTCAATTCGTACATTCTAAAGAGTATTTTGTCTTATCCATTTTAAGGGTATTTGAAAAGCACAGCCAACGATTTTATCGGGTTTTGAAATTTACACAAATTTCTGATCATACGTATTGATGGTTTTTGACGTTTTTTAAAGTTCAATCTTTAGCCATCACATAAGTAACAAAAATATCCATCTAAATACATATTATTATCCTAACTCAAAATTTTTCAAAAACCGTTTTAGGAGGATTTGAAACTTGGCGCTTAAATTATTATTATTGTTAATTTTTTTAATGGCAATAACAATGAATCATTCTACGGAAAAGAGCGTTATCACGATAACGATAGTTTTCGTTTAACAAGTTTAAATGGTGTGTGGTACATGACGTGTACATATATCAACCAAAAATCATTTTTAGTCTACTTCAGATCCAAGTATTGAGTCATTTTTTTCTGAAAATTCAAATTGAGAGTTCAAAAATTCAAGCCGTTGATAAGTTTTGGTCGGATTCATGTATGTTACATTAGGATTTATAATAACGAGACAAGAAACTAGGCAAAATATTTGTAAATCTAGATTTGAAAAATAATAATAGCTGAAAATGCCTGACGGTACTAAAAAGTACCTACCATCAATATTTTTATCGCTATTTGTATATTATCATAAAAAATATAAATATCGTAATATAACATACGTTCCTAAATAAATTTTCAACAATAAATAATTTTCACGATTAAAAGAACTTTTTATATACCACGTTTTTAAATTTTCTGTTGAACCATATAAACTTGACAAATTCTATGTTAATACTTTTTTGTACTTCGACGGCCCCAGGAAAAACCGGTGTAAGTCTAAAATCACAAATGTTCAGGAGAGCGAAAAAACTAAAATATTTACGCTATTAAATTCATCATATAAAATGAGTTAGTTTTTTCTTATCTTATTTAAGTAAATCAGATAAACCAATTTATGGTCTATATTCCTATCAAAATTTAATGTTGATTAATTAATAAACAGCTGAGATAATGTCAAAAAATCGTTTTTATTTGGAATAATATTACGCGCTTGGTGCTTTGACTTGATTCAACATGCTTTTGCGCGGACGAAATAGATTACAGACTCCGCGTAACAGACTCATACTCTGAGATGTAACCTTGTTTTACGTCACGTTTTTCTTTCTCTATACGATTTTATTTAGTACACCTATATTTATAATGCTCTTTTACGGAAGAACCATCATTGCGCAATGTTTAACTCGAAATAATACAGCGTGTCTATAAAGTTTTAACAAAGAGTATGAGGATATATTGACATATATATATTTTTATACGGAGTTTTTATAATTTAAAAGTATTTAAGTATGATTTTTTTATTTTTTTTGTAAATTATTATTGATATTTTTATAAATAATGAGAATATGTACATTACGAAACAATAAACATTCAGGAAAAATGTTAATAATGGAATAATAAAGAAGTTGTATAAGAAATTAGTACATAACATTGGTAACTATTAGATTTAAAAAATAGCTGAAAGAAATGTTTTTTTATTCTTTACAACACAATTTTCATTAAAACTGTTGAAAAAACATAATGTCAATCGTCATGTAAATCACTAAGCCAATTTTAATTTATTAATAGTAATTGACTTAATTATGAAAACTAGGGAAATAATTACTTATATACTTTATTAACTGCATCATTGTATTTCTGAGGGAATGAATTTTATTTAAATAAGTAATTACCATTTTAGAAAAAACATATGTACGGTTTAATACAATAATATAAATTACTAACCGCTTTGCTTATTTGAACATAAGAATGTAGGTAGTAAACAACTACTGAAATATATTCTTGAACATTTGGCACAGATATACCTATCTAAACATCATACTATTTGCAAAAATATAGATTTTCTAGTTTGAAAATTATAACTACGTATTAACAAAATAACTAATGTTATGTTTACCTAACAATTATGAATGAAAGAGAGGTTTATTACTTTCGTTCTCAGATGAGACCGCAGTCAACTGTGCATCATCAGAAATCTTTATATAAAAATATATACTTAATATAATTATTAGGCTTGTATTACAAGTCCATTCGATAATTATGATTATGTACCTATCTAAAATGATATTCATACAGTATCTGTATAAACAAGAGAAATTGCTTTGTCAGTACCTACCTTCTATTTTTTTAAGAGTATCCTTATTTGTGCATATAATTTTATAATACCTTTCTATAATTCTCTCTTCTTCTCTTTCACCCTGTCACGTCCCAACATTGGGGCATAGGGCAAGCACAAGTTGGCGCCACTTCCCTCGGTCCATCGCCAACTCCTGTGCCTCCCGCCATGTCAGACCTGCAGCACGTAGGTCGCTTTTGTAGCATCGCTGCAGGGTGAGGGAGGGCCGGCCACGGCGACGGAACCCTTGAGGCTGTGCCACAAGGGTACGAAGTGCCGCACTCTTTGGCGGCATCCGGAATACATGTCCCAGCCACGTGAATCGTCTCTTCGTGATAACTTCAATCACCGAAGGCTGTTGTGTCTGCTCACGAACTCGGATATTTGTAACGCGGTCGTACCAATGTACCCCTAAGATTCTGCGGAGACATCGATTCTCAAAGCTCAAAAGCCGTGACTCTTGAAGCTTAGTAAGATGCCATGTCTCACAGCCATACAGGAGCACAGGTAGCACGCACGCGTTAAACAAACGACATTTGGTCCTCACAGAATACAGCCTTGACCTCCATGCGACTCCAAGTTGGTTGAACGCAGAGCCCGCCACACCCATGCGGATTCCAAGCTCACTAGAAATACCACCATCATCGGCAACCGTGGCACCCAAGTACTTGAATCTGGACACCAGCTCGACGGGCAGACCAGAAACCCGCAGAGGAGTGTCGGCGTCGATGCAAGCAGCACTGCACATGGATTTGGTCTTAGCGGCATTCAGATGAAGACCCACACGCATCGAGTTCACGGCTAGCCTGTTCACGGTCACCTCCAACCTCTCGATCGTCGAGTCAAACACGACTGCGTCGTCTGCATACTCCAAGTCGCACAGTCTTTCTTCGCATAGATCGCTTGTGTCATCATGATGTAGGCGTATCCCACTGTCGGGGCAAACCGTCTTACGCATTATGAAATCCATCATGATGATAAAAAGAAAGGGCGCAAGTACACATCCTTGCTTGACTCCTGACGTGATTTCAAAGAGGTCAGAGGATGTTCCGGCTGCTCTCACGCGACACTCTGTATTGGTGTAGAGAGCACTTATCACGGCGACCAGTTTCCGTGGGACACCATATCCTAGCAGAATTTGCCACAGAGATTCACGATGAGGACTGTCAAATGCCTTTTCATAGTCCACGAAGCAGCAGGCGACAGGTGTATTCATCTCTTGGTACTGTTGCAGAAGGCTTCGGAGAGTTGAAATATGCTCTGAGCAGGACTTCCCCGGGACAAATCCACTCTGCTGCGCACGCAAAACGTCCAGCATGGGACTTCTAATCCTGTACAGGAGAATCTGCGCCAACACCTTCCCGGGAACGCTGAGGAGAGTGATTCCTCTGTAATTATTACAGTCTTGTGGGTTACCCTTTTTGTGCAGAGTAACAACGGTACCATCCCTCCAGGCTTTGGGGCACTGCTCTCTTTCCCACACCTCGTGCAGAAGGTCACACAAGGACGGCAATACAGCGCTCAGTCCGCAGAGCAGAAATTCTGCATGGATGCCATCATCTCCAGGAGCTTTCCTGCGCTTCAGTATTTTGACAGCCTCTTTAACTTCAGCAGTTGTCGGAGGATCTTCGCAGAATCCCGATGCAATAGTGATTCCAAGGGCGGTGATCTCCGACGGAATATCGAAGGGATGCAATGGAGGTGGGCGATTCAGGACATCACTGAAATGTTGGCGCCATAGCTCCTGGACCTTTGCAGGTTTGGTGACTGTCACTCCGTCAGAGTTGCGTAATGCAGTGACCACTGGACGTTTCTTACCGCAAATTGCTCTGGTGATGCGGAAGAGAGCACTTGGATTATTCTTGCAGGCAGCAGATTCCGCATCCCGAATGAGGTCATCCAGGCGTCGGCGCTTATCGCGGCGGGCAGAACGCTTTACCACGCGGTCCATTGTCTGGTATTCCGCGCTGCGCTGTGGGTCGTATGTACCATTGTCTCGCAATTCTTTCAGGAGCTTCCTCTTCTCAATCATCTCCCATGTATGAGGTGACATCCAGTCCGGTCTGTGCGTATGCCGCTCTCCAAATGCAGTAGTTGCGGAGCTCATTATAGCATCCCGGAATAATATCCATTTTCCTTCCAAGGGATCCGAGTCGATGGAAGACGTGATAGTTCTAGCATCATATAAGCGCTTCTGCAGCTCCAGCTCATAGGTTGCACGCACACGGGTACTTTTCAGTTTTTCCACATCGAGTCTGACCGTCCTTTTGGGTTTTGGGACTCGTTTGAGGTCTATACGGGATTTCCTGACCAAGAGTTCGTGGTCACTGTGGATGTCTGCACCTCTATATGTCCGCACGTCTAGCAGTTCATGCCGGTATTTCGCTTTGACCAAAATGTGGTCGATCTGGTTTCTTGTATTACCGTCTGGCGATGTCCATGTATATTTGTGGATGGTCTTATGAGGGAAAAGACTACCACCAATCACAAGACCATTCATTTAGGCAAAATCTACCAGACGGGAACCATTATCGTTCATTTGGCCAAGGCCATGTTTTCCCAGCACAAAGGGTCCACGCGAGGGGTCAGATCCTACTTTGGCATTAAGATCACCAAGGATAACTGCATGATCACAGCTGGGGATATTTCCAGCGGCTTCCGCCAAACTTTTGTAGAATGTATCCTTATCTGCATCGCTAGCAGCCTCTGTGGGAGCATAGCACTGCAGAAAAGTGATGGAGCCCGACTTGGTCTTGAAAGTAGCGCGGAGTAGACGTTCGGAGATAGGTTCCCAGCTGGTGAGGCACTTGCAAGCTTCCTTGGACATCAGCAATCCGACTCCACTACGTCGCAATGTGGCGTGTCCGGAGTACAATAGACGAAACCCACGAATAAACTTCTCGCCAATGCCAGTGAGTCGACACTCACTGATCCCGAGAACATCTAACTTGTATTGAGAAAGTATTTCTGTTAGATGCTCGGCCTTTCCAGGGACATTTAGAGTACGGATATTGTAGGTTCCAAAACAAAATCGTTTACCGAATTCAGGCGAGGTCGTCAAGATGGAAACGGGGGTCCGAGGCTTCCCTGTGCTTGGATTAATCTGTTGTTTTAGGGTGTGCAGGTGATCATCCCACAGCACCCGAGTTCACTGGTGGGGCTGCCACCTTAGGGCCCGTGAACATGCCCTGGTTTTCTGTAGGGGTTTTCCTTCCCGTAGCCAGAATGTACCAGTTTTTAGGCGCTGGTGATTCGCCTTGCACCCTCCTCTATCTGCTACAGCATGCTGCATTGCCTAGGGACCCCCACGGAGAGGTTAGAGGTAGGATTTGTTGGCAGAGCTATCATGGATAGTCGACATACTCAGCATTTCAAATGGAAGCACACCTGATCTGGCATCAAGGCATACCCCACTGAAGTCATACCAACCTTTGGTCCACCACTAATTAACCGTCTAATTAAGATTATAAAATTTCATATAAATTATGACCATATTAATTATCGTTTGTATTTTTTAATCTCAATCGTTAATATGAATGTTATTGCCAATTATAATTAAATATAGATTGATTATATTATATTGTCAACATAAACTTCAGTAAGTATATTTCTTAATTGAGCTCTGTTACGTTTATTAATACGATGTTTTATGATTTTTATTATTTATTTAAAAGGTTGAAATAAATGTGTACTAATGCTCTCAAATTTAAATAATCAAATTTATTTTGTTGGTGTGGATTTGCATTTTTTTTATAAACTGAAAAAAAAAATAATTTGCATTCAAGTAGGTAGTATGTTCTTAAAATGTTATATTGTTATTTAATCGATTGCGTAGAGTTTTAATACAAATTTTCTCAAAGAAACACAGTTTACTATATCATTTGTCCATTCATAACTATTTATTTTGATACTTTTACAAAATGTATAATTCAGACCGATTTAAATTGGATGAAATAATAATTAGGTAGTTACTATTTAAAGTGGTTTCCATAATTTATAAAAATCATAGTCAATAGGTGAATAGGAGGTAAGTATATGGATTTAAGTACATACTTACCATTACAGACTTTTCAAATCCAATTGATATTTTAATTAAAATCTACGAGATACCGTGTACGATATCACCATTTGACATGGTTTATTTGAGTTTTTCACAAACTATAGATACATAATATTTATGTACTTATCTATAGTGTTAAAAGTCAAATAAGCTATGTCAAATTGTGATGAAAATATTATAGAAATGTTATTGTTTGTTAAAAGCAACACTGTATATTTATTTTGAACAAATTTAACTAACATCGAAAATTATGTCACCACTCACCAATGCTAAGATTATAATATATGTCTTTAATTAGTAGGTAATATTAAAAATTCCCAATCACCAGCGATGGGTTTGTTTTCAGAATACCTACACATCATTTTGTTTACTTTACTTCATCCTTTTTCCAAAATATATCTACTTAGATAAGCATAAAATGCTTTAACAATTATTGACCATTAAAATTTTATTGTTACTTTCAAATTGTATTGTAAACAATGTCACGTCAAAACACGTTTTCAAAAATCCCAGCCGCTTAATCCCTTTCGGCGAATGGCATGTAATAAAATAATATAATCCTTTGGGTAATTTCTATCTTTGAGGAATATTCAAAATCAGGGAACTCAGAAACTTTTCTGTGTTCAAAATACAAAATTATGCATTATTTACTTAATGTGTACCCTTTTATATTTTCAAAAATACTAAGAACTGACGCACGTTTTAATGATATTTAGACGAAGTTCATTACTATTATACTATTTCCAAAGCAAGCCATTCATAAATAATTCCATTTCAAAATGCAATGAAAAGGATTATTTAACTTGGTTGGATCATAAAAAATTAGTCAGCAATTAGTAATGTTTTCAAACTGAACCATGATAATAGTGATTTTTTATTATCTTTGTGCAAGATTAATTTAACCAAAATAATATGTAATGTCATTTTCTACTAATGATAAAATAACATTTTGAAGTTAAAACATAATATTTTAGGTAGTTACCTTTTTACGTCCAAAATATTTGATTTTATAGTGATAGTAATATTTAATTAAAATATGTATTTTTCTACTGGGTATTTATGTAAATTAAATGTATATATTAGAATATTACAAACTCATTTTAAGTTAAGTAGGTAACTGCAAAGTAATTAAATATAATTATATATAAATAACGTTTTATATACTTATGATATTATTTTTCTATTAAATAATATAACATTTTCAAATTGAAACTTTACTTCATTATTTTGTTGAGTATCTATATGGGAGAGTAATCAACCGAAAAGAATAAGAGAGAGATTGAAGAGGTCTTTATCAGGCAGTGAATTAATTTAAATAAGCGAATCAAAATTAATATAATTACTTCAAATTTTAAGATAATATTAATAACTGAGAAGTTTTTTAAAGTAGCTATGCAAGTGAAAATTAATTCCGTTTCTTTTCGGTATTTGTTTTATATTAAATAATATAATAACTTAACTTTCTGACACAATAATATTGACTAACTTTTAAACTAATAATGCAAATACTCACTGCAAATACCAATATTTTTCGGAGATAAACCAATATGTTTTTTTAAATTATTGTGATACGTCAATATAAATCATGCTGTTTCTTTAGATCTCCGTAAAAGAATGTTATAACAAGTATAACAACCTTCTTATTTGTAAAATAAAGCGCAGTGCACTTTTGTTATCGAGGTATGACTATACTCCTCGGATATTTCTGTGAACACAAATTTGGTCGATGCGATATGTAGATATAGAGCACCATTGTCAAAAACCTAACTTCGTCAATTTTTATGCTAGAGACCTGATTTTTTTACAGGACATGCATAAAAAATTAAATATTATAAAAAGCTAATAAAACCGGAAACGCTATTTTCAGACTTACAATGGTTTTTCCTGGGGTCGTCGACTTGATAGAAATACTGAATAAATATAGAATACAGAAATTTCATTTTGACATTTCATATCGATTTCCATGGTAACGCACGTATATATTAATAAATTAGTTGCTAGTACCCCCTTAGCAACCAATAAAAGTGTTTTACTTTTTACGGATTTTTTCCGAAATAACTTTACATACAAAACAGAATTAACTGAAAATGAATTTAATTCTGCTTCAAGATGGCTAAACGTATTAAACGAATGCATTGTTGTCGTGTTCTGATATATTCTAAAAGTTTCAAATGTCTAGTTAGTCGGGAAGTTAGTTAAATAACAAGATTTGTATTGGACAAACAAGAATACGAGCTAATAAAAACGTGGTAAAAAATAAAAAAAACCTAGGTCCCTTAGGATAAAGCAAGAAGAATAATACGAAATTAGCTGAAAAAACGCTGTCAACTTTATTTTACAGATGATTTTTGCAAAATCAATAATGCCAGTCTACAAAATAACATTAGTTTATGGTTGAAAAAATAGTTTTTTTTATCGTTAAGTTAAGAAAAAAATATTCTCTATCACATAAGAATATTATAATATGCGTTTTTTTAATATGCCGGTACTTCTAAATACCGTCAGACAACAAAAGGTGTTAAGCACATTAAATTATTCATACGTTGAGTCTATTCATAACATAAACCATGAATTATTAAAACTGTTAAGTCCTAATTAGATTTTCCTGTGGCTCTATTCTATGCTTATCGACCGCTAAAGTGATAAAGTGAAAAATATTATCAAACTTAGGGTAGGTTTGTATCAAAATATTAGCACTTATTGTAACAATTACACGAAGCCGGTTTTTATTGTTGCAATAAGTGCTATATTTTAACAGCACCTATCTTGCTGCTGTTAAAATATCGCATTTATTGCAACAATAAAAACCGGCTTCGTGTAATTGTTACAATAAGTGCTAATATTTTGATACAAACCTACCCTAAGTTTGATACTATTTATCAATTTAGTGTTCGATAAGTATAGAATAGACCCACTGAAAGGGTTATTTTTAGAGATCAGATATAAATTTAACCTTGATATCTGACCTTGAAGCGCTGACGGGCAACACGTGGTATAATATTATTATACTGTCTTGTTTAATTAATGCGGCGTGCTTATTATTTACTAATCGATTAATATTATCATCATTATCAAAGTGGTAATTTCAGAAAAATAAATTATTTTATTTTTCTACAAATACAAGTGCATCAGTGACCATATTGAGTACTAAAATAAATCAATAACAATGTTAAATATGCGACTCTAAATTTTGTTTAAATCTTTTTTTTTATTTATTTGTTTAGGTCAACGAACAGGATCAATCACCGAGGATAAAATAAATATAAATAGAATATAGAAAGAAAAAAATAATATTTGATGGTTACACTAACAGGCAGATACAAAAAGCATAATAAATCAAATTAAATTAGATCATTAGTATATACAGCTGTAATGAATATAATTGGAGAGTTATTGAAAATCGTTAAAGTACAGAGAAAACAAACAGAAAAACATAAAAAAGTATATACATAGATAAGACAGGCAATACAAAAAAAGAAAAATACAATTTGATATAAGGTTGATTTAAGAAGATATTATTAACAGTTGGTTATTTCAGTTATCTCATTCTTGGTTTGCAGTTACAGGACATTATTTTAATAAATGCAACTTTGTCATTTTTCTTATAAATCGGGTATTACTATTTTACCACGTTTTTCTTAGCTCGTATTCTTGTTTGTCCGGTGGTTGTTCATCCAGTACAAATCTTGCAATCGATTTTTAACTAACTTCCTGACTAGCTAGATGTTTGAAACTTTTAGAATATATCAGAACACGATGCCAATGGATTCTTTTAATACTTTTAGCCATCTTTAAGAAGAATTGAATTCATTTTCAGTTAATTCTGTTTTGTATGAAAAGTTATTTCGGAAGAATCCGTAAAAAGTAAAAGACTATTATTGGTTTCTAAGAAGGTGGTCCTAGCAACTAAATTATTAATATATACGTGCGTTACTATGGAAATCAATATGAAATGTCAAAATGACGTTTAAGTTTTCTATATTTGTTTGTTTGTTTGTTTTTTATTTACTATCAAGTACAAGTTTGAGCATATTGAACATAATAATTCAACAGGAAATTTAAAAACGTTGTATATAAAAAGTTTTTTTTTATCTCTTAATTATTTCACTTTATCTCACTGTTGCATTCAGGTATCGATATCTGGATAATGCTCCCTTAAATTAATTTGACCGAATGATCCTATGTCCAATTATACTACATAGTTAAATCATATTTGACAATTACAACTTTCCATGATGCGTATGCCAATCTATTGAATATGAGTATCTTCATCCCTATGACGTAAATTCACTCTCACATTGCTCCTTATGCGAAAGTAATAACGTAATGTATTTTAAATGAATTAATAATGCTCGCTTATCTTATTCCATGCGAAAATTACTTTCCGGTTATAATGTTATAGCATAAATTCTAAGCCACCAACATATTGGATAGACTTTTACTAAGAAGGCTGTGACAAAACATTTTAATTGGGAGAACATTTGAATTACACTTTCAAGGGCTTTCATAAACCGCAACTCAGAGTCAGATGTTTCCAAGCTATGTTGGGTGCATTATTAGTATTGTAAATTTAAATCTACAACAATATTATATAATATGAGAATATAATAAACAATTATCATAACAATATTAGTATTAGGTAACATTACTACAGTTGAGATAAACTGTTCTGTTTTGTCCGGTTACCGTTTGGATATCCACAAACTTTTCAGTATCCGCCTTCAACACCACATATAAAAATCATTTAGCCTGGAAAAATTTCCTGGCGTTTATCTCAACTGTAGTAATGTTACCTAATACTAATATTGTTATGATAATTGTTATATTATATTCTCATATTATATAATATTGTTGTAGATTTAAATTAACAATACTAATAATGCACCCAACGGTAACCGGACAAAACAGAACAGTGACAAAACAGAATATCCAGGGGAAAAATAAAATATTAATTTTTGTGGAATCTATTTAGGTTGGGTTAAGTTAGGTTAGATTAGGTCAATATTTAGTTGTACCTAGTCACCCAATCATTTTGAACATATTATTTTGATTAATATGAGATATCCTAAGCTTGCCGGCAACACCGAGCTAAGTCCCGTTTATTGGAGGCTTTCTAGCGATTATGAATGCAGAAATTAGGTATATAATTTAATTTATTAAGGCGTATTGAAAATCTGTGCTATTAAAAATCTAACAACATAATAGAGATATCTAGGACAATTTCAATATTAAATTTGTATTTTTCTTGAAAGGTCGTAGTTATATTTATCATTGTTCTGTATTGTCATGTTTTGTTTTGTAGTTTTTTGTTTTGTCATGTTCTGTTTTGTCATGGAACCGAATTTTTCCATCTGAAAGTCTTCTCCAGGGCTTTTGTCAATTTGAAAACTGTGGAAATCTTGATTTGGCTTTTTGTCATCCCATCTGAGCTTCGACTTAAAAACTGAAGAATCCAACAAGAGCATTCCAATGAGAGTCTACCTTGAATATGGAGTTAGTTATTGGTACGTTTGGATGGTTCAGTTTTTAAGTCGAAGCTCAGGTGGGATGACAAAAAGCCAAATCAAGATTTCCACAGTTTTCAAATTGACGAAAGCCCTGGAGAAGACTTTCAGATGAAAAAATTCTCAGTCCTGCAAATGCGAGGCTGGAAAACCGCGGAACTATTAACAACAATAACGTAGACATATTGGCCTAGGCGTGGACTAGAAAAGTTACACATATCTAACACTACATACAGAGGCGCCACATCTATAATGTTGTGTTATAGTTTTTTTTAAATTTATTTAATTTTGTGAAATGATACTTGATAATAATATGATATCTAAATTATATACGACGTCAATAAATAAAATCTAATTTATATTATTAAGGCAATACCTTAGCAGAGACATGGCCTAAAAAGATCGTGACTAGGCGATGCCCGGATTGTGCAAATGACGCGAGCCGAACGAAATATAATCTGTCATAAAAATTCAACATGCGTCCATTTAATGTTATGTTTATTGTTATAATATTACTAATAGTAATAGTATATTCATTGACATGTTTTCTTTTGCACCATTTAATAATATATTCCTCCGACGCTATCACAAAACAAATTGACGTGCTCACAAGTCGACTATCGCTCTCCGAATCGCAACGCAGCCGAAATTACGTCCCACATAGTGTATTGAAAATTATTTACCGGTTCACTTATTTACGCTCTTAAGGTGTGCAACATTAATGCTTTGTAATTTACAACAATTATTATTAATATTATATTATAATATGAAGAAGGTATTTTTTCTACTGAAATGAAAAGACGTTCCTAATTTATTGCAATATTAATTCTTTCCCATATAAATGTTTGTATTATTTGCAGTCCTGACCATTTAGTAGAAGATTATAATAATATACCTACCTATAAAGTTTGGAATAGAATCAATGATTCGTAGGTATTAATAATATTGTACTTCTAAATAGATCGCCGTATGATTTAAATTTAAAAAAAAAATGATCAGGTTTGTACTTCAGGTAAAATGATTCAGTCACTACTACACCAATAAAAGCTAAAATATTATTCCGTTTCAATTATTTATATAATTTATTGCCATATCTGAAACAATTTTGAGAGCAACTGGTCTAAAAGGGTTGAAAGCAATAATGAAACAGAATTATTTCCATCCCTAGAAATTGCTTCATTTGAAGTATATTACAGTAGAAAGTCTTGATTTAATTCTTGAAATTTGCTCTTCATCAAAATTTACTTTGCGAAATTGAACGTAATTAAGGGAGGAAATAAAATATTTACCGTTGCAAAAAGTTAGATAGAATTTTATTTGAACAGACGAGGTTGCCTTAAGAAAATGTTCAACTTTATCGTCAATCATAACTAGAACGCCTTTCATTTGCAATGCTTTTTCTCACGCAAGTTGTCACTTCAAATGAATCAAAAGAAAATAGTTTTTGTATTTTTTGTCAATTCAGAAATAGTAAAATATTATTATAAATTTGTAGGGTGAATACTCTTTCATTCTTTTCCCAAATTATAATTTAGATCGCAATATTATATTGTTTAAAATTGCAAAACAATACTTATGGTAAAACAAGCTATTTTATGTAGGTGAATTAAATTTCAAAAGACAGCAGGTTTAGGAAAAGTGATATTAATATTTATTTACAATTTACAAAACAAAAACACACACCTGACCAAGCAACTAAGAATCAAACACATTTCATTGTCATTTCAAAATAGTTCAATTCAATTCAAATTCAATTCAAATTTATTTATTTTACATATAATGAACATAACAAATTATAAATTTAAAGCGTTCACGATATGACATAAAATAAGTGTTAAAAATTTTTAAAATAAAAATACAGAGAAATGTGAGTTAATATTAATAAGTAATAAAATAAGAAAATAAATTGAAAAAAAATAACAAAAATAGAAGTAGATGG
The DNA here is from genome assembly GCF_057557595.1 of Rhyacophila brunnea. Taxonomy (NCBI): domain Eukaryota; kingdom Metazoa; phylum Arthropoda; class Insecta; order Trichoptera; family Rhyacophilidae; genus Rhyacophila; species Rhyacophila brunnea. The sequence goes on along the minus strand of NW_028232806.1, from coordinate 32,457,794 downwards.
AAGCACATAGGGTGAACTTTGATATACCCTATCTTAAACACTTATAAAACAACTTCCACCTAAATTCACACTCACGTTAGTGGAATAAATCGAAATCTGAAGCGATTTCATTAAACATGGTTATTGGCCTCCCAATTGGCACTACTAATGGCGGGTTAGTTCTGCACCTTAGGAGAACAAACAACGGATACCCTCGATCACTAAGGTAATTATCAGAGACACACAAGCCAACACCACCAAGAATAGCAGAATTCACATTTACGCCGCGTATAAGTCTGAAAAAATATGTAGCTAAATAAAGATCTCTTCTAAATTTTAAGCTACAGTGTGTAAGCATCCCTAGGAGAAAGTCAGTCGGATAGAGCCACGGATAAAACCCATACAGCCGAAAGTAAAGGAGTCTCAAAAATTTTTTTTGGACTCTCTCCACCATAAGGCCGTACTTCAACTGATGCGGGTCCCAAACGATAGACCCGCTCTCAAGTCTGCTTCTAACTAAGGAGTTTTAGAGAATTTTTAGTACCGTAGCATCCGAAAAGACACAATGCTGATTTTAATCCATAAAATTCTATAAAAACATTTACTTTTATACACTCTCTCATCCACTTTCTTATGAGCATTTGTATTAACAACATCGCATCATATCTGTTACATCACTCATCGTCATTTCATATTAAAATAGAATCTGCTTGTTTGACTACGACTATCATATTTCTATGTATTGTTTTCGATTCGCAATAATTCTAGTTTATAGTGGATTCCATTTTTGTAATAATATTTATATTTATGAGGGAATAAACTGGGTATTTTCTCAATCACACGCATCTTATCTGATCATCTCATGTCAATCTCACCACACCTCCATAAATGTAATATATCTGTAGGTGTCAGTATATTATTGATCAAATATCTATTTTTAACGTATCAAATTATTCGACCGCAATAATATATTCCCAGCGAATTATATACCGGTAAAAGACTGTTTACCTGTATCAGCAGATTGATTGGCGATATTAAATACGGTATCGCAATGGAAAATTACTCTTATATACATTCCCATAGTATTATATTACGACTGTAATAATAAATAAAATTCACAGCTACTCGTATTTACACCGCTGACTTGTTCAATATAATTATTTACTAGAATATAATGTTTAAGTATTACTTTCGACTGTATAAATTATAAATAATGATTTATCAAAATGTCACTCGAATATACGTTTTCAGTCTGTTACCATCGCAGTCTCTATGTCGCTTCGCCCAACATCTGATTGTACCGAGATGCAGAGCTCGGATCCGTACCTATCATAAGTTTAGTATTGTAACATAACTGCTGTAACATACTACTGTACCAACCATTATGCCTAATAAAACTCGCTCCTGCATACATATTCGACTTCTTCATCGTCATCGTCAACACCATAACCTACGACACATCGACGACTCCCAAAGTGATAACCCACACATCGAACACTACAGTAGTGACGCCAACATTGGTGGCCTCTCCATCATCAAAAGGACCACACCTACATTGGTGACCCCGACGTGATCAGAAGGACAACACCTACATATCTACCAATTATTTATCTAACATAGTATATGATAGGTATTCAAATCATGTTTTTCTACGTATAATACAATTATAATAAAAATTCTGATTTAAAATAGAAATATACTATACGGAAAAGATACCATAAGAAAGTAAAATCCTTCTTAGCATAGTACCACGTAGGCTGTAAAATAATTGCCAGCTCGTCATTTAATTTATGAGCAAATGAAAAATAATTGTTAGGGGCCTATTTTGCATAACAACATTAAACAAATTAACATCGCAAACTAAGCCGAGGTAGTAAAGTGGAAGTGTTTTTTAGCAAAGACGTTTTCGGGTCCTGGCAAAACCTATCTCAGTTAGGTACCATAAAAGGATATGACCCCTGTGATGAGAATGCAATTTGCGGACAGTTCGACTTCCATCTCAAGTTACAATTTACTTAAGACTTATACCTCAGTTGAGGCATGGTCTAAAAATATCATGGCTAGGCGATGCGTGGATTGCGGGTCGCGGGTGCAAATGACACATGCCGACCGAAATATAATGTGTCATATAAATCTAACATGCGTCCATTTAATGTTCTGTTTATTTTCTTCTTTAAGCACTACGGTGCATGGTTGCAGCATCATCCCGTGCGACTCCGTCTTGGGATGGAATGAGCACTTAAAATCACTCCTTTCAGACACGTTTAAAGCGTCATGGAAAGTGGCCGTGCATATCGACCGTGTTTAGGAAAAAGGACGTAACCCTCACTGACCAAATTTTACAGGAGAGGCAAAAAACGTGTTTTTAGATTAATATTTAAAAAAAAAAAAAAAAAAAACACAGACATTGGGTGCATAATGATTGATGATTTGGTGTTATATATTTTCGATCTAATTATAATTAAAGAAGTTATTACAGAAATGATTCAAATTGCGGATAAATGCTTTTTTGCATAAATTAAAAATTAATTAATCTCAATTAAAACCTGAATTTAGATATTAATTCGGCATTTGCGGCTTACTTCCTTTTTATAGAACATGTATTTAGTTGTATACATTGTTAATATCTAATAAAAGCACGAAAAATTGAGGGTTACGCCCTTTTTCCTAAATACAGTCGATATAATATGATGGATGGTGTTGGCCGGTGGGAACTTTAATGTATGTTCTATTAGTAGCAATAATAATATATTCATTGACATGTTTTCTTTTTCAACTAAATGGGTAACGTTTTTAGTCATCTTTACACGATTTAAGAATTAATACCCCCGTCGCCATCACGAAACAAATTGACGTATTCACACCTCGACATTCGTTCTCCGAATGCCAGCGAGTCCAAAATTTCGTCGCGCTTATAGTAGAAAATTATTTGCCGTTTCACTGATGTATCGTCTTAACCTACTCAACGTTGACTTTAGATGCAATAATAATTACCTTTTTGTAGATTTTGCTTGCTGGATAAAATTCATTGGTCTGATCCATAATCTTTGCTTTCAAGTTCGATACCCAAGTATAAGTTATTGGTAGCGATATCTACCCGGATATTTTGAACTGATTCTTTTTCTACATCCCATTGATTTTATTATTTATCAATCTTTCTGTCTGTAACGGTGGTGGAGTACATACTACAGGATGAAAACCACAATCTCTCGGAATATCTGAGAATGTGCTCAGAGAAGGAAGAGATGCTCCAGTCGGTCTAAACAGCTGTTTGGCTCGCCACAAGTAACTGCGCTTAAAACATTTTCGGTATTTTATTGCGGACGTGAAGATCTCTCCACATTGTTTTATATGTCCGTTTAAACTTTGTTTTTTTTGTATTATGTTATAATATTTATTATTTAGAATCATTTATTGTTTTTGTGCGTTCACTATTCTCCTCTTTTTCATAGGCACTTTTGTTATAAAGTCTCTGTAAACAGTAAGAGAGGTTGACGGAAAGACTACGTATTAATGTATTAGTTGAAAGAAAGTGTACACTTGAACGCAAATTCTAAAATTGAAAAGTAAACTGTCACGCAAATAAGTAAATCGTTTATTTTAATCGGGTCGTGAAAGAAACCAATAGATGATAAAATGATATAATAATAGTTTACAGTGCAATAATAACTAGAATAAATATCAACTACATAAAAAGTATCTATTGGTTGGTTCATTATAATTGAATGATCTCGGGCAGGCCTTAATCCAGCAGTTGGTTGATTCAGGCTGATGATGGTGAATGGTAATATCATCATGAAGTACGTCAGTATGATATTTGACTTCTTTGATTAAGATTGCTAAGCCTCCTTCTTCTGTGGCGATGCTACTAGAGTAATATACACGCTGCAAATTCGATACACATGGAATGCTTATGCCGAGGCTGGGACGTTACTGACTGCATTCATAAATAATTGGTACTTTAGCAAAGGTGAACGTATATGTTTTTTATTCAATGAATACACAATAATAAATAATGAAGAATTCGTTATTGAATAATATAATCCGCGTCATGTTACTGCCAAAAGTTGGTAAGTCCCGAAATCATGTTATGGAGTAATTGTTGCAGTCTAAAGTATGACATGCCCTCTAAAATCAGGCATAACTATTTCTTTGTGCTTTATGTGCATGTTCTATATTTCGGAAGACCTTGAATTCTTCTTTATCGAATTTTCTAGCATACATATTTACGTATAGACACATAATCCGCTTTTAATTCTTACTACCTAAATTATCGACTGACTAACTTTTGGCAGCAACCTCACGTCGTGGGGTTACTGTCAAAATTTGCTAAGTCTCTAGTTATGGAGTAATAGTTATTGCAATATGAAATTTGACATGTTCTCTAAAATCAGGTAGGTATAAAACTAATTTCCTTGTGCTTTATGTGCACACATAATTCATTGATAACTCTAAATATCTAAATTATCGACTTACCAACTTTTGGCAGTAACCCCACTATATAATATACTTATAATACAATTTAAAAGACGGCAGAAACACATATTTATTTTAGAAAAAAATATTGGTTCAGAGTGCGTCTCGAACCTGCAAACATCAGTAAGTGTGACGTATTGTTGTATGTTTAAAATTCGGTGGAAAGTTGTCGGAAAGTCACACTACCTAATAGAAGTGGCGCAGAGAGCAGCTTTTTAAGTTTTATGCGAGGCAGTCCTTCAATCGCCTGTACTTACTTTAACGACAGTTCAACTCGTCAAATTAAATCGAGACCAGTTGCCTTACTTCAAACAGAGTCTACAATATATTATATTGTTTTATGTAAAAAAAATAACATAAAAAATTTCTACCTGCCTAATTAAAAAAATTATTTTATATTACACAAAAAGTCAAAAGACTACAACATTACATATTGACAATAATATTATATTAAACCATTTATTTATTCATTAAATAATTCACGAGGTTTGGGAATGTAACGTTCCATATTTATCTTGAAAACACCTCAGACATATTATTTCCACTAGAAAAAATCACATTTGAAAAAAATACGATGCTCGACTGGATTGTACCCCGTATATCCACCGGTATCGCGCCAATATGTTTTAATCAATTAAGTTACGAACCTCACACCTAATTGCGATAGTTTAAACTAATAGGTCCTTCATGAAATGCTTATCAAATTGCGTTATTACTGACTATCGGTTTTTGTGTTTTAAATCAAGGAATATAAATTACTTAAATTGCTAACCGACGTCCGACTCTCGCCAATTATTTAGTTATAACGTCTATTTGAACTTGCTAGCATTTATTTTATTCAATGTATAATTCACAAGTTTTGAGAATGTCACAATCCATAAATTGAACATACATAACTTGAAAATACCTCAGAAATATTTCCAATAGAAAAAATCATATTTGAAAAAAAATACGACGCCCGACGGGTTTGAACACGTATATCCACTGGTATACACGTATAGCCACCGCCAATATGCTTTAACCAATTAAGATAAGAACCTCATACCTAATTGCGGTAATTTAAATTAGTAGGTCATACATGAAATTTAATGCTTATAAAATTGCGTTGTTATTGACTATCGGTTTTTGTGTTTTAAATCAAGAATCGTACCAATCGTATTTTTTTTCAAATGTGATTTTTTTCTAGTGGGAATATATATGAGGTGTTTTTAAGTTATGTATGGATAATATATTAATTAAGTCACTAGAAAAGTATTTTTTTATTAATACATGTATTGTATTGCAATAATTAATAAAATATATTTTTCTGTATAAACTTGGAGTTCGAAATATGTGATATTATGAACCTCCTAAATTTATTATGGGAGCGAGTAAAGATATTTTAAAATAATACCTTCGCATTTTTCAAATTGGTTCAACCTTTGAGGCCATTATAAAAAGTAAAGCTATTTAACAGTTATTTTTTCATTAATTTAATAAACACATAAAACAATTTTCAATTATTTCTTATAAACAAAAAATAATATTATATTTTTTAATAAAAAAGTATTATACAAATTTAGTTAGCTATTTATAAAATATAGTATATTATAACCTTGTAAATGTTTACTGCCAGGTGGCAGTACTGCCTGTCAATATTATCATATCTCTTCTCACTGTCTCCATCTCACTCATACGTTTACGAGTATGTTTTGTCTTCCTATCGTTCTTCTGTTCTTTTAGACTCAACTATTTGCTTATGAGCTACTGCATAAACTCGTGTCCGGATACTTGTACGTATACAGTTCACCGTATCACACTTTACCGTAAAATGTTGTATCGTAGATATATGGCCGTATATGAAAGACCGTCCAACCTCTTTTAGTACTGACATAAAATTCACGTCTGAATAAAACACGGTTCTTGCCATTTACACTTTACACTTAAACTATTTTTGAAAATAGCCAATAAACTGGATTATTTGTTAGGTTAGGTTAAGTTAGGCTAAGGTTTCATTCCTGAATTCATGAATTTTGCCAAAATCAGCTATGAAAATTGAATTAATGTTCATATTGAATCTAATAAAATTGGAGACCGTATAGAATACGGTCATCTCGTTCCGATAGAAATCTCACGGTGAACTGTGCCACTGTGAAATGTTTTACGTACAATTTACAATATTTACATGTAACTGCATTAACTTGTCCAAGTCTTTGTAGATACTTCTGACTATGCCGAGTACACCAAGGCAGAGCTCGTTCATTTGTCAAGCGGCGACGTTTAACTGATGGCTCTTCGTTTATAGCGTCATGGAAGGCGGCCGTGCACAGATCCCGGCTGCATATACATGGCGAGTGGAGATGGAGTTACTCAATTCATGGTTCTTCCTCATGCATAATGTTTCTATTATTCGATTTATTGAGTATGTTGCCAATAAAAGTTATATTGTACCCTTAAATCTCTTGGCTATTACACATTGTTTTATCTAACGCCACTTTGTTGATTTTTTAATGCTTAAATATATATAGACATAATATTTTCTTGACATTTTCAGAGATAAGTTTATCAATTTCAAAATCGTGTTTCCTATCTGATACAACACACTTGCTTATACTTTTCCATCAAACTATCACAACTTAATTGTAACGTACTTTCACTATTACCGTAATGTAGGAATCTGTCAACTATTATGAGAGTAAGTATCATTTTTACCACATTTTTATTAGCTCGTATTCTTGTTTGTCCAGTACAATTTTTTTCTTGTTTGTCCAAGATTTGTATTGGACGATTGAAGATTTTTAACTAACTTCCCGACTAACTGGACATTTGAAACTTTTAGAATTTATCAAAACACGACGTCAATGCATTCTTTTAATACTTTTAGCCATCTTTAAGCAGAATTCATTTTCAGTTAAATTTGTTTTGTATGGAAAGTTATTTCGGAAAAAACCCGTAAAAAGTAAAACACTATTATTGGTAGCTAAGGGGATCCTAGCAACTAATTTATTAATATATACGTAAGTTACTATGGAAATCAATATGAAATGTCAAAATGACATTTCAGTATTCTATATTTATTCAGTATTTCTATCAAGTACAAAAAAAGTATTTATTTATACATAGAATTGTCAAGTTTATATAATTCAACAGAAAATTTAAAAATATGGCATTAAAAAAGTTCTTTTTATCTTGTAATTTATAATTTTATCTTTCATTACCGATTAAAATAAATGTTTCCTTTATTTCTTTGTTATTTTTTATATTCAAACTTACGTTTACGTCTATGTTTAATTCGTATTTTCCTTGTCATTCTCTCTCTACCAGATTTTCGTACATTTTCTCTCAAACGATACAGATAACTATTAAAGACATAATAATATATAAGGTACTAATATAAATATGTTCACATTCTCAACAAAAAAGTAATACATTTTTTTCAATGTTGAATAGATAATAATACTATTATAATGGCGGTAAATTCATTTTATTAATAATGACATTGTTTTAAAAGATAATTTAAATACTTATTTGTTTCTGATTTACTAAATTATATCTGCATACCATAATACTATTTTTATGATATTCAATTTTAATACAAACCACAAAATGTTTCGTTGAAAATTTAGAATCTAATATTTCGTAAAACTAATCATGCTTATTTTTAGCTCTTAATCTAACTTGAGTGGAATTATAAAATAACAATATGAAGTCTATTATATCAAGGGTAGAGGGTAAAATAATAAAGACCATCTCTATTGAGATTAAAATTGTAAATTTCATAAAATTCATAACATACATCCTGTTACGAATAATTTATTGTATAGACGGGCATTATAATGATAACATTATGATGATCTTATATATAACAACGGGTGTCCAATAACATATTGAGTAGCTAGACCAAAAGGGCGTAAGAGATTTTTATTCGAAATGTATTTAGATATTTATGGAGTTAGATTGAATATTAGACACTCTCAACAACAGAATTTGAGAAGTGTGTCAGCAATGGATATTTCGTGACAAAATTACACATACTATATTTTAGTATTGTAGCACCTAAGTTTTGACAAAACCAAATAACAAAATATTAAAAAAAAAAAATCTAGCATTCTCGGTATACTGACATCACAAAATCGGTCATTGACATTTTACTTTAATTTTTTTTAATACGCTCGCCTTAGAACAAAACTTAGTAGCTTAGTCGAAAGTAGTAAATCGACAGCTAATTAATATAAAAAATGATCCGAGATTCGATTGGTGAAAGTTTCAGATCGTTTGGATCAATAAAAAAATATAGGCGAGAAACATGAGAGGCGCTTATCGTTCAATATAAACTCTAGCGGCGATCAAATGGGCCGATGTCACGCTGGAATCTCCAGTCACTCATAATGCCCTTAGAGCTTAGACACACAGCCGTGCAGTTACAATGCGTCGATTCAGATCTTATATGATTCCAAATGCATCCGAATAGAATGTCCAGTTGAATAAAAAAAGGGCTTACACATAGCCGAAAGAGTAGCGATCCTTTTCGGGTCTCACGCGTATGCAGGTACTAATAGCATTTCTGAAAACCTCTAATGTATAATTATACTTGGTGCGCTCTGTGATATTAACAGCGCTCATGGTGCAGTGCGTATTGCACTGGTCTTTTAATCGGGAGCTCCGGGTGATTTTTTCTAAAGTCTGGGTGTTTGTGATTGTTTCTATTACTAAATACAATACTGTTGAACTACATGACTGCCATTGGGCCTCTATGGCTGTTGTAGTGTTAAAAAGAATATAGGATATACCTATTATACGTATTATTAAATTGGTTTTTTTTTGTTTGGGTCATCCGGCTGTCTGTAAAACAAATAATGTACGCCGTACTGCATTCTATGAATGTTGGTGGTTTAGTTTATACATTGTTAGGAACAATATTATGTTGACCATTATGCTTACAAAAAAAAATAGTTAAATAATATGTTTCATTTTCTTCCATTTGTAATAATTCATTATTATAATAATAAAATAAATATTTTACCCTATTTTTTAAATAACTTATTAACTTATTGTATGTTGAAATTTCTACCAATTTCAGATTCGTGTTAGAATACAATACCATAATATCTATAGTGGTATGAAAATCTCTTTTTAGTATTTAAGGGTTATCGCTTTTATTTGGAATGAGAAGGGTCGTCTTCGTTATGAGATTAAAAATATAATATTGTAAACCGAGAGAAATAGATAATTTAAAACAAAAGCTTTCAAATAATTTATTCGAATCATATATTATCTTTAATTTAAATTCACGACTCTCTTTCTCCACATATCACAATATATTATTCAGAAATATTTCAAAATGGTTTTTTACATTATATGACATTAATAATTAAACATACCAGCATAAAGGTCTATATCTAAGGCCCGTTTCAGACGAAACACCGGTGTCGCGCTCCATATAATATAGGAAGCCTTTGTATTCGAATAAACGGGCCTTTGTATTATGTTTATGAATGCCCCAGAGCTAATGAGTCAACGCATAATTTTGCGTTGTAAATTAGAACATAAATTGGCTGCGGTAATAACAACAAGTGTATCGGCGGCTTGAGAATGTAGCGGCCGACGAAAATGTGTACCGAACACGCGGTGACTCATTAGCTCTGGGGCGTTCATAAACATAATACATAGTCCCCTTTATTCGAAAACAAAGGCCTCCTTATTATATACGAGCGCGACACCGGTGTCCCGTCTGAAACGGGCCTAATACTCTCATCTCATACTCAATCGTAAGAAACATTAGTTAAAATCCGTTGCAATTAGATAGGATACCTATAGCACAGAGGCCAGTGCACGTGAATGCGATTCACGAAAAACGCATTTTCGAATCCTGCTGGATGTCGTATTTTTTTCAAAAAGATTTTTTCTATTGATTATAATATATTTCCCAGAAGTGTTTTTAAATTATGTTAGAACCTTATTATACTTAATCATTATATTATCAGCATTAGAGTATATTCTATAGATATAATATATATATATAATATATATATTGTTATTATTTTGATAGCAACCGTATATAGTTAGACTATTTTGGGTTTTGACAGAATTCCTTCACAAGAGTCTTCCACACAACATAAACAATAATAATCATAAATAATTACAAGAGAAAAAGAATTTTTTATATACCTACTACGTTTTTAAATTTTCTGTTGAATCAATTGTAAACTTGACAATTCTATGTATTAATAAATACTTTTTTTTGTACTTGATAGATATACTGAATAAATATAGAATACTGAAATGTCATTTTGACATTTCATATTGATGTCCATAGTAACGCACGTATATATTAATAATTTATTTGCTAGGACTGGATACATAAGAAAAAATGTGTACTGGACAAAGAAGAATACGATCTAATAAAAACGTGGTAAAACATAAATATTATATTGAAAAAAATATAAGTAGGATGTATTACTACAACACTCAGCATCTAAACTGGTGATGCATGGCCAAACATACCTACATAGAGAATGATGGAAACTTTTGAACTGGAATACTCTGATATCTTTAAACCCCATAATAACGGTCAGTTGGAGTGGAGGACGAGACACAATGGCAAACGTGTATGCTATATGATATGAGGGCTGCCATATCGGCCAAACTGCCACGATGGGACGTCTCAGATAATTAACTCATGCATACAGAATGAATGAATCACGCATGACAAAACAACTGAGTTTTTGGGATTTTTGGGGATTTATGAAAAATATTGGCTGACCACATACAATATTTTTTACTTATTTACTAAGGTATGTTATGTTTCAGTATACATAACTAATTTATTTTTATGGTCAGTTAATGACTTCACGAACAGGTGGTAATGGATAGGACGAATTATAACATGAAGTGGAAGGGTGGGGTGAAATTTAAATTTTGCGCGCGAACAAAACTCTCGTAGCGTTGGTACATGGAAGGAAGTGAACGTTCTTCGGATCGCCGGGTCTTCGGACGCCTGGACACGAAGGACTGATATCTTCATCAATGAAATAGAAAGTTGTATCATTCCCGCCAGTGGCGGACTCAGGATTGAATATTGGGGGGAGCCCAAGGAGGAGAATGTAAATTAGTCCCATAGGCTCTTTTTCTTCTTCATATAATTATTTATAAATATTTTCACAATACACGACGGCATATTTGTACAGTTTCTCCTAGTTTTTATTAAATTGGAGGCACAGTGGCGGTAACCGTTGAACTGTCCAACGACCATGCTGGAAATGTGCACCTAGTAACTATGCTAAAACGTTACTCAAATAATATCGTTTGTGCTACCCACTTGGTCTAGACGAGAGCTACAATATTTATGCTGAATTCCACTGAAAAAAATTCTTTTGATTTACACCACCACCGACTGTAGTGGGTGTAGTCGTTCTTTTTGCCGAATGTTTATCGTCGATTTTTTGGTTTTTTAATATTGAGGTTCCAAAATATTAATTGAAAATGGAATAAAAAAGTATTATTTCATTTAACTTATACACAAACCTACTCAACACAACACAGCCTAATTTCTCGTTAATCGGTCTTTTTTCTATTGCACTCGGTATACCTACATCATGGCCCCCACATCCTAAAACGGGCCCTCAGGCTAGGATATTTGGCGGGCCCACTACCTACCGCTAAGATTAAAGGCAGTGTGAAACACTACATGAACGTTTTTTAAATTCTGTTTTAGTTCAAATTAAGGGTAGGTACAGTGAATTATGAGCGATTTTAAATACATCTACTTTAATAATGCAGCTGTCGAGTATCGACACATATTAATTAGAAAATATAATGCACAATTATATAATTTAAAATGTTCATGTTCATTTAGTATAATAGCAATTTTTTTATTATTAAAGCTAATTTATGATGTGTGTTTATTTCACTTATTTGGTCAAACCGACACGCCGGGCCCCCCACAGCCTGGGCCCCCAGGCTAGAATCCTGTCAGCCCTCCCCAGCCATGACCTACACCACTCCGGAATTCGGACACCGAGAATTCTTTGATATTTCCATTAGGGATTGGGTTATAAAAAAACCGACGTTAGTGTTTCGAAATTTTTGTGTTCATTTAATTGTTCATGTAATTTTTCAAAAAGGGTGCTGGAGAATTACAAATCATTTTTTTTGCCATCATTTTTTATAGTTTATTGGCTTTCAATTTTAATTTTTAAAAGCATTCTGATAAATTTTATGTTTGGGGGATGCCAGGGCATCTTGCTCCCCCCTGGGTGCGCCACTGGTTCTTGTTCTATTTTATATCCACCATACTTTTATTATCTTGTTTTAGTATTACATTTTACAACGTTTTTCTTAGCTCATATTCTTATTTGTCCGGTACAAATCTTGCAATCAATTTTTAACTAACTTCCCGACCAGCTAGACATTCGAAACTTTCAGAATAGGTATATCAGAACACGATACCATTGCATTTTTTTAAATACTTTTAGCCATATTTAAGCAAAATTGAATTCATTTTCAGTTAATTCTGTTTTGTATGAAAAGTTATTTCGACACCATTATTGGTTGCTAGAGGGGTCTGGGGTCCAAGCAACTAAATTATTATTATATACGTGCGTTACTATGGAAATCAATATGACATTTCAGTATTATTTCTATCAAGTACAAATTTTTTTGATCGTTTAAGCTAGTCAAGTCAAGTTTATATAATTCAATAGAAAATTTAAAAACGTTGTATATAAAAAGTTCTTTATATCTTGTAATTTTTTTTATTTGTAACTTAAAATTGTAACTTTGTACGTTTGCTGTGTATTAGAATGATATTGCCAACAAAAAATGTCAAAATTGAAATCCCACCTTCGATATAATACGTCCAATGCATTATTGCCCGATTCGTGGTCACTAACTGGTTGACCAAAAAATTAGTCATGTTTTATACTTGAACATAACATACATTAATAAATAAATACAAAATATTGTAAGTGTTCAGCCAATATTTTTTTTTCTCAAATGTTATTTCCAAAAAGTCTGTTGTCATGACATGTTTGTCATGCGTGATTCATCCATCCTATGTCCGTGAGTCAATTATCTAAGACGTGGCTGTACAGATGCTGTTTTTCATCCGTTTCGGCTAGGCGTGTGATGTCACTGATGATTTCCTATGTGCGACTTAGACCTGGGGTGGAAACAAAGTCTCATTGTAAGGTGATATCGATAATTTGATATTAAAAATATATAAGTACACGGGTTAAATGAAATTTATATTTTGTCGATTAATGAAAGTTAAGAATAAGTATAATAATGTTTATGGGAGTTATCAACTTAGAAACTGACGTCAAGTGCTTGATCATATTATGGTGATCTACATAGTGTATAAAGGGATAACTGATGAAATCTCATATTTAAACAACAATTGAAGAGCGGTTGAGGATCGTTAATTCAATGAGAATAGGATTACATATTTTTAATTTATTCATGTGTTATGACACATTATTCTCATATGTGATGAATACAAAATGATATAATATAAACTATTAAAATAAAAAATAATCATGAATTACCACCAAGTAAACACTGCATATTTTAAGTTGACTTTAAAATATAGTTAACCGCCACTTTATTCAAAGTCCTCTGGTTTAACCACCTAACGGTTAAATTGGCGCCTCAGCGTTCGGTTATTCACCCGAAAGATACATTACCCGGTTAGGTTATCCGGCCACAAATCTTGTCCCGATATTTCAATTGTTTTAATATGGAAATACAGACACGTAACCCTGAACCTCAGTGGTTACCAATGAATGTAACTATTGTAAATCATTAATACTACGTAACTGTGGGATAATCTTATGAAACAAAACATTGGTTTTAATAACAAGAGGCCAACAATTCTATTCAAAACGTTATTTTTTGTAATTTTCATCAATATTATAATAAACGAGTTATAATTAATAATATTTCTGTTATTAATGGTGGCAGTTATTTAAGAATCAATTGTCAAAATGGTTCAAATTTTAAAAAGTTAAATATATTATAAACAACAAACAGTTACTTTTAATACTACAGGTCATGAGGCAGATGACAGCAGTATATAGTAATAGATGTAAAATAATCACAAACAACCAGTCCTTCATAAAATCACCCAAATGTATTAATTCGCCACCGGGAATTGAATCTGATACCATGGAATAGAAGTGAATGCTTTACACACTGAACTACGGGGGTCGATGTTTTTGACAAAATCATTACAGCAAAACTAAATTTATAGCAAAAAAATAAACGAGATTTATTATTATTTTTTTTAAACTATTATTATGTATCGTTCTTTTGATCCTTTTGACGACACCAGTGATTTTATTGATCAAAATAGCTGTTAGTATTAATGAATAAAAATTTAGAATTACTGTAAAACTTATACTCTTAATAATGGGGATCTACTACGTAAACGCCAAATCAGTTGATGGTAATAATTATTTGTGTTAATTCTCAAACACAAACTTATCATCTTACTTACACTGCGATGTAGCAATACACTTACGTTTGTAAGATATGAGTTTTCTATAAGAAGCCAACGCAAGATATACCTCTAAATTTCACGCGATAATAGTATCAACAGATGATTTGTGCTGATCCAGATATATTAAATATTACCAAATAAACTAACATTGTGATGTGAAAATCAACATAATATTAATATATTTTGTACTAGGTATGTTAAATAATACATAATCTAATAGATTTAATTTTTATGATGTTAAGTTTAAGCCCCACTTTGCCCACCCATTTTTATGACTATTTCTAGTATGCATCTTTTCTGAGGTGCTTCTAAAGTGTGTACGTGTTTTTATTAATGAGATTTTTAGTTTTAAAATGGGTAGAAATGCTAAGTGAATAAGAAAATAATATAACTCAGGCCACTAGAACTAATTTTCTTCGCTTAATATTTCTCCCACGTAGTCAAAATAAAAGTGGAAGCAGTTTAGTAAGCTCTGTTTCAAAAGAACACTTCAGATAGTGGTTTCCAATTTAGCTGGCGAGGCACAGAACAGAAAATTATTGCTTCAATTTGAGCTCCCTACAGAATTGCAAAGGATTCCATACTTACGAATATATCATTTCTTTCACAACTCGGCCATAAGCGTTTTACTTTAAATATGCAATTATGATGATTGCATTTTGAAACGTTTTGAATTATTTCTACAGGTAGCGTTTAAGATCGTTATTAAATTAATATTTCATACATTTTACGTAACTTTCTGAATAAGAAATAAGATATTTAGATAGTAAAATGTATGAAAGCAAAAACAATTTATTAATAACCTATATGTTTAGATACAATATTTTTTAAACCTATTTTATGTCACCATAAAGATTGATTTTTGTTTGAATTATACAATGTTTGTGGACGTATTAAATATGTTAGATTATGTAAAGTTGTTTTTATCATTTTACTTTAACATACATAATTTCGAAAAACACTTTTTGAGAAAATATATTATAACCAATAGAAAAAATCTTTTTTGAAAAAAGTAAGCCACCCCTTTACTTTACATTACTTACCCAGTACTTTGATTTAATAAAGCAAAAACCGATTGCCAAAGTAACTTGATTTAGAAGAATGCTGATGAGTAGGTATTAAAAAAAGCTAATAGTTAAAACTTGTCGCAATTAGTACGTCGCTTTAATGTAGCATAAAGGTAAATGCAACGGACGGGGCGCATTAACCCAGGAGATGCAGGGTTCGATTCCCTGGCGGGGTGGCTTACTTTTTAAAAAAGATTTTTTCTATTGGTTATAATATATTTTCCCAGAAAGTGTTTTTCATAATGATGTACGTTCAATAATCGGAATGGTACATTCTTAAATCTTGTGAATTATTCATTGAATAAAAAAAATAGTTAATTATTTTACTTTAATATTTACATAAGAAGATACTTTTTTTTCTACTCGAAAAAGGTGGAGATAAGTTTTCTTTATACAAGCAAACCGAATCATGAATGCTATGGGGTTTTGTACTCAAAAGACTAAAATTATCATGTATTTAAAAGTGCATTGAATGAGTTTACAGAAACTTTCTAATAAAAGTGCCCATGGGATAGAGTAGCATAGTGAACTAAAAAAACAAAAATTCCAATTAATAAACATTAGTACATAAAACAAAGCTAAAATAATACGAACATACAAAAAAATGTGAAGAAATCTTCTCATCTGCAAAAAGAGGACAGTAAAATTGGCCTGGTTGAATGAGCTCAATAATTGTTTGGACCGACTTGCACATCTGTTCTCGTTTGGAGCAAATTCTCGAACATTCCCAAAGGATGTGGTTTACATAATGTAGAACTCCTACACATTGACATGTTGGACGGGTGACGAGTCCAAGCTCAAAGAACCTTGGCAGTAAATCCAATATTGTCAGTCAAAAATTTACTCTGTGATCAGAAGTTAAACCAGTTATCTTAAATCGCCATACAGCCAATACAATAGGTGATTATTTGAGGGTATATTGGAACCTTACTGTTTGTTGCAATTATTATTGTTTCAATTTTAGTAAAAATACCACCATAATTGAAAGCGTCTTTTATCATGATAATGATGCCACTTTCTAATAATTTACCTATATTTTCCATAACATAATATTTTAAAACTAATCATGTGACCATCAAAATTACCTAGCCATGTTTGGGAAAAGTTCAGGCACATTTTTTGTATGGATATAACAGTATAAAACAATATTATATTCGTAAAATGGCATTCTACAAAGTTATCGAATGCTATTATTATTAAAGACAATCCTTTATAACAAATACCCATAAAATATTATGTAGAGACAATAACGCCCTATGATAAATTATTATGAATAACACCCACACTCAAATTTCATATATTATTGATACGATGTTAGCCAAAGATAAATAAAACATAACATCAATGGAGAAATTTGGGTCATATAAATTACAATCTATCCCTAGAATAGATTACTGCTGCCTTAGAGAAATGGCCAATTCAATTATTAGGTTGAGTTATCTTTTATGTGATAGGAATCAGGGGTTAGATTATGTATGTGGGATGATTTACAACGCTGCAGGCTACATTATTCCATGTAATATTATCAAGGTTCATCGAATAATTAGTGTGAATTTGAGCTTAGGAGAACCGTTGTCATAACTTTGTATTAATTAGTTGTCTATTTTCTGGGTAAATTATACTCCTTTAATCTAAATAATTATGCATGTTATTAAGAATCTTCAGACACATGTTAAATTGGCTTGCCTATTATAAAATTATTTAGAGATGATAATTTTATTTTAATAAAGATATTCAAGTGCACAGGTAAACGAATTGTGTAAATCACGTTTAAATTTAAATTATAACCATACATATTTTCAAACTATGAAATATTAAAAATGGGTCTATTTGCAAAAACAAAAATGTTTAGGAGAGATGAAAAACACTCATCAGGGAACTCATTTTATCGTGTAGATTTGTTAAAAATACTTAATTTGTTATGAAATGACTTATAATTATTATCATTGCAACCTATAGTTCATATTATAATATTTTATTATGCATAGTAGGATATATAAATATCAACTATTACCTGTTAATTATTATAAAACATACGAGATCAACATAATTATAATATGATTAAGTATAAGTAGTGAAATTTATATTATTTACGTTTAAATTAAACTTAATTGCTACCTAAAAGCAATAGTGATAAGTCTAAAATACTAGTTTCGAGATAACTATTATTAAACTTTAATGTACATACCATACAAATGAAATAGTTAACAATATGTTTATTGTGTTTAATAATAGATGATAATGGTACGTTTTTTTGTATACAATATTTATTAACAGGTTATTTGGTTACTTCACATTGTTGCTTTGAAGTTACAGGACAATTTTAATAAAAATGCAAGAGTGGTATTTTTTTCTTCTAAGGGGGGTAATTATTTGTCTTGTCACTCAGTGATTCATTGTGTAGGTATATCTTTCAGCAATCGATTGTCATACTTATCTCAACATCGACTTTTCACTTTATCACACTCTTGGTTTTTGGTAATGATATTATACACGTATGTATGTAACACCCACGGTGGCCGCGCGGCTTAAGCGTTGGACTATAACGCCGTGGATCCCAGGTTCGAATCCTGGGTCTGGCTAGTACACGTATTGTTTTTTAATTTGTGTGTGAGTCAGGGTATGTACCTAATAGGTTGAGCAAGTGGCTGACATCCATTTCTCGTAAAAAAACTAAATCTGTTACTACAAACCTCTACTCTGTGGAGGCCCATATGATCCTATTAGGATTGGACATAGTCGGAAAAATATATCAATAATATGTTTTGATAAAGTGAGATAATCTAGAAAAAATATAAGATACTTGCCAATAAATAAAAAAAAATACTAAATACTTACCTAATTATAATGAAAATACTTTATTAATTTTATAGTTTTGTTTTGGAAATGAGATATTTCTTTTTCAACGGTAAATATACACATTTCTGGACACTAAAAATATTTATTTTCTTCTCTTAGTACCTAACTAGAGCAATAAAATTAAGAGATTAACAGATTTTTTTTACTAACTATTTACACTCCTTGCGCTGGATTTTATATCTTAAGACGTCTTTTTCACTTTGTGATTATCTGATAAAGTTAACTGATTTTAAAATTTAATTTAACGACCTAAAGTTAATTAATTCTGAAACACGTCTTAACTAAACAGAAATAAAATCTCGAAGCGCTTGGCTTTCTTTTTCCTCGAGCACCTTTTCAAATATAATAATTATTACTGTATTAAAAATACTAAATACTTTATTTATAGTAAACTTAGTGATGTGAGTAAAACATATTTAATTTAAAAAAAATATGCTTTTTAATATAAGTTCAGGCGATATATAAACATATATTATTCTAATGACGCCTGGTTTTATCAGCGCCAAATTTCCAACCAATCAGATTTTCAAATTCTTACCTAAATTATATACTTAAAATAACTGTACTTTTGAAATCTATTAGTGGGTAACTATATTAAATATCCGTATAGACAGACGGTTAATACTCGTAATATGTATTATTCATTACCGGTTGTACCTTAGTTTTTTTATGACTGTGCATGGTGCCTAAAAATACTGAAAAGCAATTCCCGGGTCATGAAAATGAGCACAAATGGAATTATTGTATCTTGTTATTTAAATATTTAGGTAGTACGTTATAAACAAATATTTTAAAATATAGTCCATTCTTGTTCAATACAATGGAAAAAGATTCCTGTTGATTGAAGGTTGGCTCTGGTAGGTAACTGTAAAGTTATCATAGGACAACCATTTTTACACGACTTTTTACTGAATTTTGCATGATCCAAATTTTGCCAAAATTATAGGGGAAAAAAAATATTTTATAGAAACTGGTTATTCAAAACGATACACATGACTCACCTAGAGTCATAACCAGGGAATTCAGAAATAATGGGAACTGAAATACATAACGGGTAAGGCGAAGCAGGTAACCGACTCGAGTAAGGAAGAATCCGGGTTAAACTTACACACGTGTTAAGAAAACGTTTTACGTCGAATACTAAAAACTGCTCTCGGTTTATGCGTTTACGCTCATTTAATGTTGGTGTATTACACAAACGATTGCACATGCATTATGCGTGCTTCATTTTCGTAGGACACTCACACATTCAAAACCCTGCATCAAGATGTGGCGTATTGAATATAGACTATCGGTATTCTATTTATTATCTGTTCTGTGGTCATAACTTACATTGTGCAATTTTATTATTTTTTAGTAAAGTGACTTTAAGGGCATTAATATGATATATAAAGAAACATAGTTGGGTGTCAAAAGTCATTAAACTATGTGAAAATTATAGACAAAGTTAACTGTCGGTATCATAATACACATTTTTCAATGAATAATATGAGTTCTGTCACCAAGCCCTTTTAATTAATCAGAGAGCTCTATTTCTCGTAGTGTGTTGTGTATCTGCAGCCTTAAGAGAATTATCCATATATTTTTTTTAAATAATGTAAATCGACTCACTAACTTATTAATATTCGAGGGAGTTCAATACCTTTCTTCTTATTATAAAAAAAGATGCTCTGGTAGTATTATACGATTATCTCAGAGCTCGATTTTTGGATTATGTGAGTTATGACTCTAGAGTCTAGGCAACTCAAAATATGCTCTATTTTATTTTTTCATATAATATTGTAAACAGAGGCTTATTTTTTTATTTATTTATTAAAACTTTTGTTTTACAGTTACATTTTGAATACAAAAATATGTTTAAAAAAGAATAGTGATATTATATTGCAACCACTAAAGTTTACATGCATAAAGTATAATATAGCTAAGCCTAACAAGAATAAAAAGTGAGAAAGTAAGAAGATCATAAATATAACGAAATTACATATTATGAAAAATGAGGAATAATCATAGACAAAAAACATACATTTTAAATTTGGTTAATATCCATTAAACAAAATTTTGAAGATAGCGCGTTTAAACGAAACAGATGTTTTATTGAAACGATCAATGGTGGAGAAAGATATATTGTAATTTAAATTAATATAAGTCATTAAAATGGGCAGACTGTTTTAAGTAATACGAAAATACAACGCAATAGAAAACTATCCAATTAAGTATGATGTACAAAATATTTAGCACTACTAAATCTATTAAATTGTGGATTTATCGGTTTTTGTAAATAGACGTCTCATATTTTCTATGGTACCTGCATACCTGTTTAATTTCAAATTTAAGCCCCTTAGTATACATAATACATTTAAGTTATCAACATTCTTTAGTACGATGTTATAAATACCAAGTATCATTAAGTCAGATTAAATGTTTTCAACCCCGTCCAGTGTATATTAATTAATATTACTGCTGAGGACCTATTTTCCCTTTTTGTTCTTTCTTCCTTAACTGTAATTCCTCTCTCGATTCTTGTTCTCGCCATCTCATTATTTCACCGTGCTACTTCTTATCAGTGACTCGGTGTGTTGAGTGATGGATCTTGAGCATTTTAATCTGATAACGCCTGAGCTACACTTCTGTAGCAACATCGGCTATTTTTGTAGACTCTTATAAAACTTTTGTGACATAATGATAGATCTTATAATTATACCTACCTACCTACTTATATAAATATACATTAAATTAGATAAAATTATATTTATATAACAATTGTTTTAATCCGTTTAATCTTCAAAACGTGTTTCCCTCAGCCTTTTCAAGAATATAATTTAAATATTTATTTATAAATATTTTAAGAGTTTATAAAATAACTCTAACTATAACACACTCGTCCAACATCTTTCATAATATATTATTTTAATAACCCTACTATTGAAGGATTGCGAGCCCTTTTCAATATATACTTGCAACAATGGTGTGTATTTTAAACTATCGCGATAAAAACTGTTTATACGTAAAAGTACTGACTGTCTTTCTAATCACATTATTCAAAGATAAGCGAGACGCGATCGGTTAACCTCAAAATGAGTCTCTGCGTGGTGTAGTTCGTTTTTTTTACCAACAGGTTCACCACTATTATTAATAGTTCTACTGCGCAGGCACAGACATCGCATAGTCCAAGTGTCGCGTGAAATTCAGAAAATTCTGAAATTTTTTGATCCATGCATGCAATTTTACAATTTGCATGATAATACGTGTTTACACGTGCATTTTTTTATAATGTCCACGATAATATGTACTGTCAGCAGTAAATCCATGCACGTGTTAACGGAGTATTAATTCACATAATCTACTGAAATCAATAGTTTTATTTTTATCAGCTAGTCAAATTATACGAATAATTTGGTTGGGCCGATTATAATCCCAATCCCATCATTAAACCCGCAAAAACATACCATACCTACCAATCTTATTATTATTGTTATCCAGGCACTTAACAATCACGGGTCATCAGTTTGACTGCGATTTAATGACAGTCAGTTATGAGTAGACAACGAAAGAGACAACTTGCTATAGTGAGGCCGTCCTATAAGCAAGAACTCAATACGAGACTCCGTACGAGCTCAGTAAATCACAAAATCTATTCAAGCTGTGTTACCGGCACATGGTGTCTGATCATTCATAAAAACGTCATCATCATTCATATTAACCCAAATGTAACAGTGAGAGTGACACTCCAAAGCTATTTACCTACTAGTGCATGAGTGCATGACCCTCTAAAACTCGATCCTCCCCTCCCCCAGATCCGGAATCCATAATCATCATGCAATATTACAGTCCACAAAAGATCAACTAAAATTATACATTTTATATTTGGTGAATGTAATAATTATAGTTATAGGCGGCACATAAGCCAATTATTCGATAAGTAGTAACTAATTGTAATATATCTTAAATTGTTATCAAAGTGTTTTTTTAAGCTTTTGTTCAATACAAAATAATACAGTAAGTTACGCGTTAACGAATAATTTTGCCTTGAGGGTTTATTTCAAGCTTTTCTGTTAGCAATCTTCTTTTTGTTTTATTTATTTTTTTCTAAGAAGGTATTACTTAAAATAAAGAGCTTTAGTATTAAATATAGACCTTGGATGTTTATTTCAGGGGAGAAAATGTATAATGTATGTTTTGGTTTATCGCAAAGCAAACCTGCTGAACATAAATAATATAAAGAGTGCTTCGAAGGGTTTCAACCCGGCGATTGATTTCAGATAACTTCCGGTACTCCTAAATTCAAGCTTAGGACTAGAATAAAAGCTTATCAGAAAGGTTAAGTCTGAAATTTTTACGAAGCGGTAATGCGAAGCTTTCAAAATTCCGAAAGCTTTGTTTTAGATTGTTATTTTATTTTTCCCTACCTGCTTTTTGCGATGGAATCACAATTAAAGATGACAAAATGTACTTTACATTTTTAAAACCACTATAAAATTGTTTTGATATTATAAACTTCATATACGTTGGTAGAGTATACGTTTTATAACTTTGCACTTTTTACTAGTTACATTTTTGAAACTATATTGACAATTAGTTGTCTGATTACCTTGCATAAAATTAGATCAAATTATATTGATTTGTATTATTAATTGTATTAATAAGAAAATAGATAGATGATAATATATTATGTAGAAAATATATTTTTAGAATATATTACATCATTTTCATTCCGGAGCCGGAGTGCAAAGTTATGAAGTGACAACTCTACTTTTTGTTGTGGTTTTCAATAAGATAATTATTTCATTAAGTCGCAATATATAATAATATATTATGTAAAAAAATTCGAATTATAGACAGTAGCGATAGAAAATAATTATTGTTTTAAACAAATATTACTGCATGGTAAAATTATACTGGCCTAGCTTAATAGTGTTATTGCAAAATAAGACATATTGAAATATTACATACTATTATTATGTTTTTATGCTAAATATTATAAAATACTTGATAATTATTAATAGTTGTTAATGCTTAGTTGTAAGGCATAAAGCCCATTGACGCAGCGAGTGCGGCGCTCGCGCAAAATTTCTACAAGTGGCGCGTAAATCAACGAAAATACAACGTAATCAAATACGCCAGCGCCCACTGGATTTGAAGACGCATTTTACGCGCGCGCCGCATGAATCATCGTTTTTTCGCGAATCACCGCTTCTCGGCGATACGAATGAAAGAAAATACAATGGAGTCCATTCATTGAACACAACGAGTAAAAACACGCTGCGCGAGGCATCGTCGATCGACGGGCGGAAAGCAATTATTTAATTACAGAGAAGTCATTGTTTTATTTTATTGCATGTTCAGTTTATCGCTGGTTGAATAATGTCATCGTAAATTTTCATTACAAGCCCCGAAATAATATAATATTTGTATTGCTTTGTTATGAGAGGCGCTGTAATAATATTTATTTTGTGCTGCTTGGGCCGCTTATAACATAGGTGAAGGGTAATGCGCGGGAAGAGACGTGTGATTATGGTTATGAATAAACACTGCATACGCCCGACGCGTTCTGTGGGCACCATCGCTAAAGGCTCTAGAAACAAAACCGCGCGTTTCCATTTTAGAAAAATGTTTGTCGGTATTATTAATATTTTTCTTTTATAGATATAATTACTAAAATATGTATTATAAAATTTTATATTAATATATATTATACAAACAACGTTTAAAATACTTTTTTCATAAATTATGCATATTTTCATGACAACGACACACATTAACGTAAGAGTTATTACGTTGCAAGTCAAGCAATTGCCATGGTCTTGATTGATTTCAAATGTATTCAATTGAAATCAAGTAAACCCTGCATAGACGCCATGTATATTGGCACTAAGAAAGTTATGACATTTTTAATGAACATGCCAACATTTTATAAAAATTGAAAATGGTTTCTCAGCCTCTCAAATATTTATTCAAAAAATATATTTATTATAGATAACTTAGTTACAGGCCGCTATATGTATGGCTGAAGATCTATCATAAAATATTTTTAATTCGAACGACTTTTAAATTTTATATTTAGTTTTTTTTATTTATTCAGTATTTTTAATAACACAAGTTGTGAAATAAACGCTATCTTTGGTAACATTACTTCTGAGATCGCTTAGTATTATTACAAGAAATAACAGAAAAATACACAATAAAAGCATGCCTACAAGCTACACTTAAATATTACTGGCTTAGCTAAATATTCCCAAGTTGCACTTTGGGAAACCCCATCATAAGGGAGGCGAGAATAAAATACCACCGAAAGTACAATAACAGATCCCCTAACCCTTAAAGGGTTGTTAAGTAGGAAAACTGTAATCCCAAAATCACCCCATGGGATCTGATGCCAAAATTGGGGACGCAGTTTAACTTAGTTTTGTATGATACAATAATATTATAATAGTGGGCATATATTTTGAAGATACCTATTATGAATTTTTTTTAACTATATATTATAAGATACTTAGAAACATACAAAATCTCTATACTTAATACCTTACTACTGGGTATATGGAAATTATTTTATTATTTATATTTATAATTATCACCATTTTTATTCTCATTTTAATTTCTCTCCATATACCTACTGTTATATTAATTTGTATAATAAGACCAAATACAATAATATAAAGGTTTAAAAACTATTGATAGAATATGAAGTGCCCGAAAATTTGTACGTATGCAGTTGGCCGTAACACAGTTCATCGTGAGATATTGTATCGGAAATATATGTTTGTATTATAATATTGATATCAATTCCTTGTCTAAAATAAGCCACTTAAAAATTCGTACACAATAAAAACCATCGGAATACAAGGGAAAGACAGAAGAAAATAGGTAGGTAATACATTAGAAATACAATCATACAGTACCTATAATTTATATAAAATTCTCGAATCTAGTAGTTGTACATAAATTATCATATATGTTGACGATATCTAAGTAATAAATATAACATTTAAAAATAGTATTTTTAACTCATAAATCTACTTATAGTTATAATAATCGTTATAAAATAATATGCTTTCGATATTATAGTAATCATACCAAAACTCGAATCAATATAAAAGATTCATAGCCACACATACTTTATACCAAGGTAAGTGTATATTAGTGGAACCTTGATTGAAATCACAAAAGCAAATTTCCAATATTTTGTAATATGCTATAGCATTAGGTAGAAGGATAATTAACTTAAAGAATATTTTTTTACCTGTAAATACACTTTACACCTTTTTTGTAATAGAGTTAAAACATTACTAATTATAAAAACAAACATTTTTCATTTCTCTGCCTATTTAAATTTATTATTTTCATTATTATGTAATTAAAAATGTAATGTTAATTTAAGAGCATTCATAAATGAAACGGCAAATAATTTTCAACAGTAGGTGGGACGAAATTTTTTACTCGTCGCCAATCGGAGACCAATTAATAGTCGAGGTGTAAGCACGTCAATTTGTTTTGTGATGGCATCGGAGGAATATATTCTTAAATCGTGTAAAGATGGCTAAAAAACGTTACCCATTTACTTGAAAAAGAAAACATGTCAATGAATATACTATTATTATTACTAATATACCAATAACATAACATTAAATGGACGCGTGTTGAATTTTCATAATAAATTATATTTCGTTCGGCTCGCGTCATTTGCACAATCCGCGCATCGCCTAGTCACGATCTTTTTAGACCGTGCTTCAACTGAAGTATAGCATTAAACATTTCGTAATATTTATATTAAGAATATTTTGTGGGTCGGGATGTGTAGTCAGGTAAGTCACAAAACAGCAAAAATGAGATATGAATGCCACTATACTAAAAAAAAAAAATCTTTCGTTCTGTGTAGTCAGATAAGTCGTACGTCTCACCATTAGCGAGATGCATTTTCAGTCTAAACATATATTTTTATTTTACGGGGTGTGTACACAGTTAAGTCACATGAGTAGTCAGATAAGTCAACGTTTTGTGTGACTTACCTTACTACTCATGGTTGGCTTATCTTCAAACGTCATACCTACTCAATGTTGATCTTGGTGAATCTAACGAATTTTTTAAGATATTTTGAAAAAAAATAACAACAGAACGTTAGTAAAATAGTCATATTTTAATAAATTATGACTTATATAAATAAGTATGTGTATTATTAGTAAATTATAAAAAATATACCAAATTTATCGAATTTGATTTATTTAAATCTAAAAACACGTAAAAAATATCCAAATAAATAATCTTGCTTCTAGGTTCAACCACATACTCCAATAACTTGTATGTTGACAATACATATGGTAGCATAAAAGATCCTGATTTTAATATTCAAGAATTATTAGTCTAATTTACCGACATTGAAGAACCACACCCTTCATGCTTAAATAATGCTTCCACGATTACAAATCACAACGTTGTTTTAAGCTATGACCTTCGTTCTCGATTCAGAAGAAATAATCACCCAAAACGTAACTTAAAGGATGATACAAAAGCCTCCAGAAATGATAAAGAAGTTGCACGAATTACTAGCGAAAGTTACAATGTACCTATAATGAAAGTTATGAATATGGAAAAAAGTCGTATCAGACAAAGCGAACCAGGAAAACAGCATTTTCGCCAAGTAACAGTTCAATATTACTTGACTGTTGTACTGTTACGGAAACCAATTTGTAAAGGTTGTACATTAAAAACATTAAGTGAAAGTCACAATTTTTTTGAACATGTTTTGAAAAAAAAAGTGCGACTGCTTCTGGTATACTCATTCAAGAAGATGCAAGAGGAAAAATATCCCTAAAAACAAAGATAGCGAACAAGATAGGCAAATAGCAAAGACACATATGTGACTGTCAGAAAATACTTACCGCCACATTTGACAATAACTGTGATGTATTCTCAATATTTGAAGAGTATTAGCTGTAATCCCATCAATATTCGTTTATACGCAGAAATATTCCATGGCATGAACTTAACATTCAAACGGCCAAATGAGGATACTTGCCAAAAATGCGATAAACTTATATACATATATACAAATTAAGAATTCCCCGGATGATGAAGAAAGAAATAAAAATCGTAAGGAATTGAAAGATCATCATATCATGACGAAGCTGACTTTGCATATTCAGCTAAGAGTTGTGATAAAGAGTACTTGCAAGATTCTTCTTGCCGAATTGTAACATTTGACATGCAGCAATGTATGCCTACACCAGTTGTTGAAAGTTCCCCGGCTTTTTATAAACGACATTTTGACAGTGCATGATTGTGATAATAACCAGGGATATTGCTTTGTATGCCATGAGGCTCTTGCTAATAGAGAAGCTAACGATATCGCTGCATGTCTGTTCAAATACTTAACCAAGGGGATACATGATAATATTAAGCATGTGATCATGTATTCTGATAGATGTGCAGGTCAAAACAAAAATAGCCACGTAGCTGTAATGTGCATGATAGCAGTGAGACATTCTGAGACTTGAAACAAAATTGATTAAAAAATTTTAGTCCCTGGCCACACACATATGGAGTGCAATAGTGACCATCGCATAATTGAGAAGAAAAAAAAGACATTTGGTGGACCGATCGAACATCCTCATGGTTGGGCCAAATCAATATGCGAGACTGCAAAGAAAAATCCTTTTCAAGTCACTGAAATAATTCGTGCAGATTATTTTAACTACTCGTATCGTATAGACACATATGGGAAAAAGTTTGTTTGGAGAGATGTTAAGTGGCTTTAATTCAACAAACACGAACGGGGAATAGTGAAATTTAAAAGAACTCTCGACGAGACGACTGCATTTTAACAAATTTCATATATAAGACGAGACAAGACGAAAGATTTGATAGACTTACTTCCATACATTCACCTTATTATAGAGAATTTTATGAGTCACTTGAGACATTTGAGACAGTCAATGATATTTAACCTGATACAATTGAAGAAATCCGTACTGAAGTTTAATGATAACGATGAACCTTTATAATATTCAGGTTTGTGTGCCTTTTCACTACTTAAATAACATTAAAGTAAAAATAAGTTATAAAAATTCTAATTTTAAATTTATATAATATTTTGTTCAATAAACGAATAAGATTTATGTATAAAATGTGTGTTTTATTGCTAATATTAGTCGGATTTACATGAAAAAATAATAATAATACTTTGTGCGCAGTAAGGTAAGTCAATCATTTTTTGTGCAAATCCAGATAAGTGAATTCCCTTTTTTCTAAACCAATTAAATTTTAATGAAACAACATAGTAAGAATACTTCTAGGACATATAATTGAAGGCCAATTACATGTACTTTGATTTGCTACTCATAAAAAAACATAACTATAATTAGGGGAATGTGGGGAATTTTTTGAACTTTGTTTTTGCTATATCTCAAAATGACAATTTGTGACTTATCTGACTTCACATCCCGACCCACGATTTACAAAGGTTACCCTTGAATTTACTTTAACTTGCTACAAATATTTATACATTCTAGGAACGTCGGCAGTAAGCTTTTTTAATAACGATTTTTTTGAATGAAAATATTTATAGTATAATTCTAGGAAATCTTTCTATCATCACTGTTTTTCCTTCACTTTAAGTACTTTAGTATCCATTATTTTATTAAAGTTCGATTTTTAATAAATTAATTAATTAATTTCTCAGTTAGTATTAAAATTTAAGAGGGTCCAAAAATGCTTCATGGTTGACTAATACGAAATATTATTGGTTTTGTCATATATTTTTTTATTAACTATCTAATCAAAAAGAGAATAACTTACGATTACACAAACGGAGTACTAAAATTTTTATTCTAAATAACTTAGCACCACAAATTAATAACAGTAAAGATAAACTTTGATATAATCGTCGTGCAAAAGTCATAGAGGCGTATGTTGGTATACGGCTGATTTGAGTTATAGGTGTCAAAATGCAATATCTGTATTGAAACATACGGCTGTATATTGATGTTTTGAAATATCACCATATAACAAATAGGCGTAAAAGAACTTACGTCCTTAATACATTGGACGTTAAAGTTAAGTTAAGTAAATACGTTAAACGTTCGATTCATATTATGGGCCTCAACAGAATGGAGGTTGTAGTAACAGTCAGTTGTATTATGAGAAAATGGATGTTAGCTACTTGCTCTACCTATTAGGTCCTGGGTTTAAATATATATTTAAAAACAACATATTATAAATATCCAGGCCAGTATTCGAGCGCGAGATAGTTAACAATTTAAATCATTAAGATTTTATCATCACAAATTTAGTCACTGTCGCGAAAATGGGTTTTTATTTAATATATTATTTTCAAAACTTTTGAAAGAAAATTTAATTATCTCTAATTACGTGGCACTTCCGTGACACTTTGCAAGCAAGAATTTTTATTTTAGAGAGTGGTTTCTTTATATTATATAAAAAATTAAAAGCTCTTAATAAAAATGTGACGATAATTTTGAAGCACTGACGAATAATGCTTTATTTTAAAATTACAACCGCTTTAAATACAATGACGTAGTAAATGACAAATGTTATGAAAATCGCATTTCACGCGGCCATTGTACTGTGGAATGTCCCATACAAATGTAGGTCATAAATAACGAAAACGTACTTTAAATATTTCTGTATTAGTCATCTAAATATTATTATTTTATACATTAAAATGATTTTAAATGTAAAAATAATTTGTATATTATTAAGTATATAATATTATATAAAAATAATTACAAGATAAAAAAAACTTTTTATATACAAAGTTTTTAAATTTTCTGTTGAATCATATAAACTTGACTTGACTAGCTTAAACAATCAAAAAAAATTGTACTTGATAGAAATAATACTGAAATGTCATTTTGACATTTCATATTGATTTCCATAGTAACACACGTATATATTAATAATTTAGTTGCTAGGACCCCAGAACCCTAGCAATGAATAATAGTGGATTGCATTACGGATTTATTCCGAAATAACTTTTCATACAAAACAGAATTAACTCAAAATGAATTCAATTCTATTTAAAGGTGGCTAAAAGTATTAAAAAAATGTTTTGGCAGCGTGTTCTGATATATTCTAAAAGTTTCAAATGTCCAATGCTAGTCGGAAAGTTAGTTAAAAATCGATTGCAACATTTGTACTGGACAAACAACCACCGGACAAAAAAGCATACGAGCTAATAAAAACGTTGTAAAATAGTTAATTCCAATTATGTATTTTCAAAAACAAACACATTGATTCAGATTACAACATTATGCCAAAGTTGTCGTAAGAAGCTTACACAATATAAAATTAGTTCCGTAATTCTGAGCATTATTAAACATTTTGGCAGCCATTACAGTATGCACCATTTACTTGGGTATTGTTGGGACAAACAACCACCGGACAAAGATGAATACAAGCTAATAAAAATGTTGTAAAAATAACCTCTAACACAACTTCACGAGTCTTGTTATCCGAATAATTAATTGAAAATATAAATAAATGGATCCAAAGCCAAACCAACGACAAAGTTAATCATATTATTTATAATCATGGCGTATAATTCTTCGATAATGCCCACCACATAGTTGGAGCATATGTACACTATTATACGGCACCTCCAAGAATTTTGGTCGCTCGCTAGTCTCTTCGCGTTTTCTCAGATCTTGCCAACATCCCGTTGCTCCACCGTATACACGATGTATATTATAGTATTTAGCGGTTACATGTAGAATGTACGTATGCAGTTCATCGTGGAATAAATTTGTACGTATCTTACAAAATGCGGCGATAGCTTGCAAATAGTACTGTTCCAATTAGATTGACTCTAACCTAACCTAACCTAGTAAAGACATCTCATAAAATTCGCAAACTAGCGCCACATGTTGTAGCATACGTACACATATTATACTCCACGGTGAAATGTTCAACGAAGGACTCGTCATTTTTTGATTAAATGTTACACGAACTCATGTTTCACGTATTGCAGCGCACGAATAAGTGTCCTGCGGTGAACTGCTTACGTACAAATTTCCGGATATGGTATTTAGCGGCCTTATGCTGTTGCTATGCAAGAAACGCCTACGATGACTGAGCGGCTTATGCGTTGGGTTATAATGTCTTGGGTTCCAGGTTCGAATTAAGAGTCTGGCAAATATACATATTGTCTGGAGTTATGGACGTTATAACTAGGACACGCAAGTGGCTAACATCCATTTCTCGTAAAAACAAAAATCTGTTAATACAAACCTTCACTCTGTGAAGGTTCATATGATTTTGTTAACATCGGACATGGCCCAATGAAAAAGAAGCTATGCAAGATGTGGCTATGTAGTTACAGCTATTTAAAACCGGACAAGTTTTCATGCCGACGTGTTTGTTGGCATTGTGTGACAGGTTTAGACAGGTTGTAAAACCGGTAAACGTCAACATACTCCGCGTAGTGTAGTTCGTATTTTTTTCGTCAGGTTTTCCACTACATTTTTACTGGCATGCACAGATATCATGCAATTATTGCGTGAAAATTCAGAAACTGCTGAACTTTTTTGATACTTGCACATATCTTGCAACTTTTACGGTAATATTTTTTACATTTGCATTTTTTTGAGCTATACTATTCAGAAAACAACATTAACCAGTTAAGTGCCCAAAGCGCCCTAATTACACCAATTCTTATGTTAATTACTATCAATTAACTAATTGCGGCATAGAAAGGATTAAAAATAGCCTTTTTATTTTGTATAATGGAATTTTAAATAAAAAATAGTATTTAGGCAAAATAAATCAGTCAGTATGTTTATAATAAATTATCATGCAATTTATAATGAAAGATAAGTATTATCTTGATTGGGTAAGTAATTATGTGTTATCAAAATGCCATTTTGTTAAAAGAAATAGTTTTTCCAAAGTCACTTCTAAGTATTTGGAGAGAAATATAATGTCTGCGTCCAATACCCAGGGCCCTCACATATATGCTCATATTATCTGGCCTCGGAGCCGGCCCTTTTAGTTATATAGAAACTATAGATTTATAGATTTTTGTACTCGGGTGAAAACGGGTATGTCGAGCCATAGTGCGAGGTCATGTTGTGTTTTGAATGTTCATTGTTGATAAATAGATCCATACATTTTGTTGTCAGTTTCGCTTCAAAACATCCCATCAAGACGATCGTATCGTAGAATGTTTTCAGACATAAACGCTAAATTCTAAATGAGGCGTGACGGTTTATACGATAACTATTTATTACAATGTTAAAGTGAAATAAAAATATATCTTTTCAATATTTGGTAGCTTTTGCATGTTAATGGATAAGAGAGCCATCAGGTCACAGTAACTGTCAGAACTTAAGTTTAACATATAAAACCAATCGTATCCGGAAATTCGTACGTAAACAATTCACCGCAGGACACTTAAACAGTGAAATATGAGTTCGTGTAACATTTAATCAAATGACGAGTTCTTCGTTGAACATTTCACCGTGGAATACATTTGTACGTATGCTACAACATGTGGTGAATTTTATTAAATATCTTTATTAGGTTAGGTTAGGGTTAAACAGTAGTATTTGCAAGCTATCGCCGCATTTTGTAAGATACGTACAAATGTATTCCACGGTGAAATGTTCAACGAAGAACTCGTCATTTGATAAAATGTTATACGAACTCATGTTTCGCGTACTGCGGTGCACGAATAAGTGTCCCACGATGAACTGCATACGTACAACTGACTTGTAACCAAAACCAATATAGGTTACTTGGCTCGACTGTTAGTAACTATGTATCATCATAGTGATCGAGTGAAACTGTTTTGTTCTCTTACCTCTTCTAATAATAAAAAAAACTCATCTGTGGACTGCACATCACTATTACACATTATTTAATGAATATTACTACTGGTTGGTGAAAAAAAAAATTAAAGCTAATTTATTAAAAACTATAAATCGATATTGTAATGTATAGTCATAAAACGAGCAAATTACGAATTTATAACACATTTTTAAATTAAATTATTAAATAAGTATGGTAACCATTGAAATAATTATAATGTATTAACTGTGACACATCGACTGCTTAATCTGAAAACCGGCTAACTCCATTTGGGCAAATTGTTGAGGAAGGAGAAAAAACTTGAAAATCAACTATTGAGCGAAATTTAACAATTCCAAAATTACACTTGGAAAATAAATATTTTTACAAATAAACTGCAATATGAATTTCCACCCTTTTTAGCTTCCCTTTTTATATAAGTATAGGGAAAATTTATATAAAGAGCAGAGTTGTTACATTTATGATATTGGAAATTTGGCACCTGCAGTTGACTGTTTTGTGTGAAGAATGATAACACATTTATTTATAGGTTTAGGACTTTGAAATTTTGTGTAATCATAGAAAACATGCTTTATAACAAAATGCTATAAAATCTGATTTTTAGTTAAAAGTGCAATTGGCTGGTTTGCACATTAAGCAGTCGACATGCAAGATTTTTTTACTAACAAATTAACCTTTGCTTCGCGATATAAATAAAAAGAATTTCAAGTTGTACACATTTAATTTTTATAAAAATTGATGTTTTTTTAAATAAATATAAAAAAGATATTAAAACTAGTAGTTAGTCAAAAATCTTTCCGAAGAAAAATTGAAAACTTAATAAACTAAATTATAATAATAAATATGACCATAAAAATAAATGTTATAATAAGATACAGAATACAATAAACAAAATTCACATTTTATAACATTTTTCCTAAATTGTAGGTTTATCTTTTATTTGAATAAAAAAATAATCTTTTTAATGTTTTCATATACATAATTATTAATTACAGTTGAAATTGTAAATTATCAAAAAAATGTCTCAAATTTCAAGATTCGTATTTTTCCGCTAGGTGCCTCTTTAAAAAGGGCTCAGTAAAGGCTTCACCTTAATAAAGGATTCTGAATATTGAAATTTTTTTATGTTATAGTAAATAAAAATCTTCCAAATAGATAAAGTTAAACATACATAATTTTGAAAACACTTCTGAGAAAATATATTGTAACCAATAGAAAAAATCTCTTTGAAAAAAGTAGGGAATCGAGCCTGCATCTCTCTGGTATTGCGCCCACGTAATCCCACCTACATAATCCAATAAGCCAAAATAAGTCATACTTAATTACGATAAATTTTATTTCAGTGAGTATTAAAAAGATAATAGTTAAAATTTATCGTAATTAAGTATGACTCCTTTAGCATAGGGGACTATGTGTGTGGGCCCGATACCCGAGAGATACAGATTTGATTCATGTGGGGTGTCTTACTTTTTTCAAAAAGATTTTTTTCTATTGGTGATAATATATTATTTTCTCAGAAGTGTTTTTAAAATTATGTATGTTCAAAAATTAGAAAGTGACATTCGTAAATCTTGTGAATTATTCCTTGAAAATAAAAAAATAGTTAATTAAAGATAAAATTTAATATTACATGAGTATAATTAGGTATCGATAATATTATAAAAAAGTTAATACTTAATCAGCATTACCCCTTGACAGTATTCAGCGTGTTCAAATCCCCAGTTATGAAATTCGTCCAAAAATTCCAGACGCGAAAAAAATGACCTTTTTGGGATATCGGTCAAACTAAACCGCTTGAATTTTTGTCGTACGAAATGATCGATCAGACAAGTTTATCAAAAGCATTTTATAACGCCTTTCAAAAGAAGCCTAATGACCTACTTGTGTTATCAGAATCGAGGAAAATGAAATAAATATATCAAATTGTATTACCCAGTTTCCGTTTTTCATAATATTTTTAGCTTAGCACTCCCGTTACTATAATATCACCTTAGGTTACTCAACCGATTAAGATGCAAATATTCAGTTATTATAATTATATTATGTTTAGTGTAGTTTTTCTATATTCTAGAAATTTTTAAAACATTTGAGAATTTTCCGATACAAATAGTGTAGAGAGAAATGCATTGTTAGTGGTAAATAGCTATACGAGTAACTCATGTTTTATTAATAAGAATACACGCCCCATTTTACATGCTTTTCTAAATCATATACATTTAATAAGGAATGCAATATTCTATATTCGTATATCTAGGATGTATACAGATTTCGATGCAAAATAATGCCCAAGATTATTATAACTTTACTTATATTGGTTTAAAAGGTTATAATAAATAAATATAAATAAATATTTGATTGTATATCTTGACAGTATTTTTTCATGCTATAAGCCCATCTTCATGATCCTCTGAAATATACGCTTACAACTCAAAATTAATATACAAAAAGAGGGTGTATTATATTATACTTAATTATTATCTAGAGTAAGAAGCGTTCTAATTAGCGAATAGTCACTCTCACTGATATCGTTGATAAAAATCTAGAAGACAGCGTCCTATCCTGATAGAGGTACTGCCCCTCTAATTGCACGTACAAGTACAAATATTGGTCATCTTGTAAGAGATCAATATTACCAAAGATGCCGTCTATCTGACATCCTCGCTGAGATGTAAAGTGCCTTACAGAAGACTGCCAGTACGCTAATCAACAAGATAGCACTCGATACATGGCAGTTGATGTTGTCAGCATCCATCAAAGGGCGATAAAGTTATCTATTTTTTTCCAAATCTAACCCACACATTTCAGATGAGACAATTAAGATCAACACACTGGGTAAGCCAATTGCTGAGCTGCTATGGTG
Source organism: Rhyacophila brunnea (assembly GCF_057557595.1). Taxonomy (NCBI): domain Eukaryota; kingdom Metazoa; phylum Arthropoda; class Insecta; order Trichoptera; family Rhyacophilidae; genus Rhyacophila; species Rhyacophila brunnea. The sequence continues at coordinate 32,421,256 of NW_028232806.1, read as the reverse complement.
ACGTCGTAGCCAAGCTACAAGGATTTCCTTTGATAGAAAATGGACTGGAATGCACACGCGGGCATTGCCACTGCCCGGTAGTGAGACCTGACCTAGCAGACTTGTTTGCCAGGGTCCGTCCACACACGGACCCAATTATCCACGTCGACTTGATATCAACCAAGATCAACTTTGAGACATTTGGAAAGTTTGCAACGTCGTATGGAAGAAGAAATAATTCTAATCCCCCATCTGATGCAACACTTATTTTAACTTATGACTCTTCTACTTCCACTACTTAACTTGTTTCAGTACATGGATCAGAGGACACTTAATATTAATAAAGATAAACGACGGCAGAATACGTAAAGATTCATATTTTTTTTTAATTATTTCTTTAAGCATCAACGTGCATAGTTGATTCATCAGTTTCGTGGAGTTTTGCCTCGATACTAAGAAAAAGGTGTGGTACTAAAATCTTTTCATTATAGATGACTGTTAAAGATAGGATAGTTTAAATCATACCCCTTTAATATTGACGTAAGTTCATTTACTTAATATTTATCTAATAATATTTATTTTACAAGGTTGACTTTCACGAACTAAAAATTACGACAATTTAAGAAGAGATCATTAAAAAAAATTACTCTAAGCTCTACATTCATTAAATAATCAATTTTTTTTTTAAAATGTATAAAATAACTCAAATATCATAGAATTAATGGAAAATGTATTTTTAAAACCATTATAATGTAATTCTACAATGTAAACGATAGTTAAAATGATATACGTTGGAATTATATACTATATACGTAGTTTCTTTGCTGTGTAGGTAACGAAATATTTTTTACGTAACCGATTTTATTTTCTGCGTAGTTAACTTTGTATTTTTCTTTTATCATAAAATACACAAAAATACGAAATAATTTCTCTTAACCGCGTAGCACGCTGATGTGTCGTGGTTATTAGACGTCAGTTTTTCTTAGGATTTTGACAGAATCCCACTGCGTTACGCCAAACTATTATCCGGTTTACCCCCCGGTAAACACTTTACCGTGCGAGGCGAAAAGCGATTTATAAACGGTTTGGATTTTCCAAAATACAATTTCACATAAAATCAGTGACGTGTAAAGCCAATTCACGTCGCTGATAAGTCTTTTGCTACAAGTCCACCGTTTTTCATACTGCTATATAGTTTTTTTTATTCCAGTCGTTTTCAATATAGAGAATATTAAATAATGCATAAATGCCACAAAATCTTAAACTGGATTTCTTATGATTCTCATAACTCTACACGTAGCATTGATAGTTACTACTCTAGTCGTGCAACTTCGGCCAGAAGGTGCATGTTTTCTACATGAGTAAGTTTTATACATCTTGTTACTAGGTATTATAATAATTGAGATTGCCAAGACAAACGGAGGTAAGCGACATTTTATTTTTATTTTAAAGAAAGGCAATTTGAAAAAAATATAATTTAATCTTGACATTATAAATATTTCATTAACTACTCTTCTACAAAAATAATTTAATATTTGCCCAGGACAATTTTCTTGCTATTCTAAATAACTTAACTATACCTAACTTATTTATGACAAAAAGGCACTTACGCCCTTTCGGCTGAGAAAAATTAGTATTATTATGAATTGATTTAAATAAAAGCCTAAACGTCACAAAATTTTAACTGGATTTTTTTATTATGGCATAATAAAAATAATATGGATCTCAATGTAGAAGGACGTATTTTTCGCCACACATAAAAATTTAGCACTCCACTTCATATCGGTATAATATTATACTGCATTGCAAACACCCGGTGATATAAATCTGTATAGAATAATATGTTCCTTCGACAGAGAAGATTCAAATAATTTATGATTACACATTTTCATCGTATCACAGGTAAAACTTATTATAAGCCATTTTTATTATTGTAGTAAATGAATTTTACCTGTAATACGACAAATAAATAAATGAAATGAATAAAGACCCATTATGCCGTAATATCTAAAATTGAATTCAGTATGAAGTGTTACTGAAAAACCCAATGCGAATACTATACAAAAATTGAGACACAAAACAAAGATCCCTCTTTATTCTTTGTTGCACAGTATTTATAATAATAATAATAACCCTAGATAAATTCAAATTTAAATTTAGGTGCCAATATATTATATATTTAAAGACTCATCATGTATGTCAAAATGTATGTCCTAATAATTTATTTCATAAATTATTATAAATAACTAACAGATAAAAGCTGAATCTTTGCAAAGAAACAGCTGGGTATATTTTTTAACGTATTTTTCTCAAAATAATAAATTCATCAAAACTTTGAATTTAAAATTTTGCAGTGACCGTAAAATATTTGAAATGCAGTAGATATTATGCAGCGCTGCATTCAATGAATTCAATGAAGTTCTGTTCATAAAATTTTATATATAAATGGCACAGTATTGGAATGTACACTTCAGCTTAAATTTAAAAGCATCGCATAAGAAAACAAATAAATGTATAACTTAAAAATGTATTGACAAAATTTGCAATTTATTTTTAGATACTTGGTTTAACAAATGTCTGCTAATTATTTTAAAATACCATAAATGTTATTTTTTATGCTTTAAAAATGTTTTAAATTTAAATATTACATAATGTAGATAATATTATATCGTTATCCTAGTTTGAACTTGTTGTATGTAAGTGAATCTTATTAATATTGAGTTAATACATTTTTAAATCAAATTTAAATATACACGGTAGGTATTGGTAAATAATATTTATTTCAGGAAGTGAATATTTAAGCCAGCAGAAACTACTGAAGAGAGACAAAAAACTACACACGTATTACGTGACTGAATTAAATTTTTACTTACAATAAGTTAGATATAGGGTAAAATTATGTTAATTTTATGACTTTTTTACTTATTGAAATTTAGCACATAAAAAAATTGTCTTTTCTTCAAGTTGCAATGGGATAGAAGAGACGTGTGGTGTGTCTTTTTTTACTCTCAAGTTATGTACTATTATGACTACTTATCTAATAAAACAAAATGATCAGTTGTATATTCTCTCAAAGTGCTCAAGTGATGTTGATTAGGAGGGCAATACAGGCGTTCAACTGATTTGTATCAATTATTATCAATAAATTCTACTTGTGTCAGCATATGTAAAGCAAACATTGTTTTATAATATTAGTTACAATAAATATAAATGAGCCCTTGCCCGGAATAACGTTGTATCCAACAATATTCTTGTTTTGAGAAAAATAGAAAAAAATAAACCAGTTATGTTTTGTTACATTTTATATTTTAAATACAATAAACATACAATTATTAAGAGTTTTAAATGTAAAGTGATGAGGAAAGGCAATTAAATTTGAATTTATTACAAAAAAATATAGTAAATCAGTGGAAAAATGTTGTATATGAAAATTTCACATACAACATTATTCCGCAAATTGTATTTTATTTATTCTGCTTCACTCATAGTGCCTTTAAAAAGGCAGCATGCTCATCTAACATGAATTCACACATGTCATTGAGGTCTTTGAGCTTATAATTATCTTCGTCTGCTTTCTGAATATAGCGTCCGACATTCGACTCTCAAATACATGAGACGAGATGATGACTTTGTCCATTGTGATTCAGTAACCTGAATGCTAATTGAATATTTGTCTTGATTATAAAATCGAGAACACATCCCGGATTTAATTTTTTTTGGCACAAACGCGACCTTGCAAAATAGAACTAGGAACGATTAAAAAATTGAATCGGTATTAGATTAAGTTACAATATATAGAGCATTATAATGCCAGCATTATTATGCAACATTTCTAATAACAATATGGATAAATCAATTGAATACAATCGATTAACTTTCGACATATTAATAATATGTCGAACGTAATAATTTTATTCATGAGATCAACAGAACTGTCAAATGGTATACAACATTATTCCACAAAACTGTTTCGATGGGTCAATTGCAGGCTTAATAATATTTTTTCTGCATAAATGCTCTTTTCCTACATCCTTCAGCTTCCTAGCTTTGATATTTTTCCAGTTTAAAACATCAGATGTCCGTTTTCTTCCTTTATTCAAGTGAATTATACCACGCTCCGTGATATTGACGGACGGCGACGCCATTTTGACAATAACATATACAACGTTCTTCCACAAACCAATAACTTTAAAATGCTGCCACAAGCCTAAATATTTGTTCTTTGCCATACTACCTACCTTAAACGATGTATAAAAACATACCCAACATTATTCCATCAATAACTTAACATTGATAATTTTGTTGGATACAACATTATTCCGGGCAACGGCTCAAATATGAATACATTGTTTTATAAAATAATATACAAATATACTAAGCTTACTAGGTTTAGAATCTTCTTCATATTCAATGTTATTTAATTCTATTTTGCAACGTTTTTATTAGCTCGTATTCTTATTTGTCCGGTGATTGTTTATCCAGTACAAATCTTGCAATCGATTTTTAACTAATTTTCCGACTAGCTAGACATTTGAAACTTTTAGAATATATCAGAACACAATGCCAATGCATTTTTTAATACTTTTAGCCACCTTTAAGTAGAATTTAATTCATTTTCAGTTAATTCTGTTTTGTATGAAAAGTTATTTCGGAAGAAATCCGTAATCCAATCGACTATTATAAGTTGCTAAGGGGGTGGTCTTAGCAACTAAATTATTAATATATACGTGCGTTACTATGAAAATCAAAATGACATTTCAGTATTCAATATTTGTTTGTTTGTTTGTTTTTCATTTATTTACTTCATATCAAGTACAAGTTTGAGCATATTAAGCATGATAATTGAACAAAAATTTAAAAACGTTGTACATAAAAAGTCTTTTTTTATGTTGTAATTATTTATATTTAATAATTGTAAGTGATATTATATTTAGATCAAACTTATAATATTACATTCTCTTGACTCTTTAAACAATAAGCCATTCATAATAACTGACAACATTATTAAATACTTTTTTTAATATTGCTTTACCTGATAACTGTTTTTGTATTGATTTTTATTGACTCCCTCATTGTTTTAGATTATAATATTATTATATATGGTGTGATTTAATAATGCTTTTTGTATTCACATATTATGAGTGTCTTCACTGTTATATTTATCTACGTTGCATCATATATTCATTAATACTATAATATACTTATGAGATTAGTGCTATTTATTTGACCTACAGTAAATGAGAAAAGTTCAAGATAGGCGTTTTGGTCTCAAGCAATATATCATTTAATTATTTTAAAGTCATGATTAATAAAATTCCGCTGTAACATTGAAAATAATCTTAAATGCCATTTCGAAAAGAACGCAGGTATAAAATTCTATACCATCATAAAATTACAACGAAAAGGCCGTTTCCGGGGGAAATGAATTGAACATCGCTGCCTTTGCGCACCTTTCGCTTTCGCGGGAAAATTTCAGGCAATTTTTTTCGGGACGTTCCGTTTTTGTATGGGCGCTGAATACTAATCTGTAATCGCTGTGCGTGCAGTGTTTTTCGCGCGAATATTCCCCCAAGACCAATTTCACACCGTGTAAAGTAAAAATTGTCACAAGGCAATGTCCTACCTACCTAACTTTGTACATGGCAAAAACGAGCTTTTGTCTCAAGGTCGAAATGATATTACAAAAGTTCGTAACGAGGAAGCTTTTCTTTTGTAAGATTTTAAATTGATATTTTTTTTCATCATAAAATGTAAGAAAGATAACTCACAGCCATCAATATAACTAACCATAAACTTTGAAAGTCGAACGATCATACAAGCAAATATTTAGAGTCAGAAAATTTAATACATTCTGTCAAATAATTTAGATTTAAGACTGAAAAAGTCATATTGATAATTATACGTTATTAAACATTAATTTTTCATATCTAAAAACATAATTGTCATTATTTGCAACGATAAATTAATTCATTGTATTTTCCCAGTATTAATATAAAAACATATTTATAAAAGAAAGAAGAATAGAAAGAATAAGAAAAAACAGATCATACTGCTCAAATACTGATGCATTTAATATAATATAATATTATAATAATAATAATATGTTGTCTTTAAAATCAGAACTATACACGTCATGAAAAATCCTGATCAACAAAAGTTACACTGAATAGGATTATAACTCATGCTAATGATAATTAACGTATTTAAAATACCGCTAATGGAAGGGCAACTTGCTTTTTAATTTATCAAGATAATTATATTATATTACTAAACTTTCTATTTACCTTTCTAGTTGTTATATATATATTTATAATATTCTGAGGTATTTTAAAATTAGTCAAAATTAGTCTGAATGTATCAACTGCTAGATGAAGGCCTCCCCAAGCTAATCCCACTTCTCTCGGTCCAGTACGTTACATTTCCACGTACTTCCGAAGAACTTTACCATTTTATCGATTCAGCGGCCTCTAGGTCTACCTTGCGGACGTTTTGTACCTCTTGGGTATCATTGGATGACTAGATTTCTCCAACAATTATCCCTTCTTTGAGCTGTGTTTAGCCCATACCCATTTGAGGTTTTTAGCGAACTTTAGTTCATTTAATATTTAATAAGTATAGTTTTCTTTGTCAAATACACACTTTTCATTGAAATCATTTTTGGTTTTATAAACAACTGGTTTATACAAAAGAATTTTAATCAAAAAATATAGTAATTGTATAAATATATTTTAATGGATAGATGGACCGTAAAATACGTGTAACCGATATACACGGGTATTTACCCAATCTACAAAATTATACAAAACACTGCTATTCCAACGTTTCCCCTTTACAACAAAACACGTTTACGCTTAAGTGTCAATTACAGTTTGATGTGCTCAGTCACAAAATCATTAAGCCGTATGCAAAATGGGGATCCGTCGTGTTATCTGTATCATAGGACGCCATATAACATCAAACAAACTTCAGGTAGTACACCTACGTACCTATTATTAGACTAATAATAGTAAGTAATTACATTTTCATCAACCATAAATCATCATAAAACATCAACAATAATAATTATTACAAAACTCATACTTAATAATATATTAAAAATATTTGAGAAAAATATAATTTTTGTATAATTAGATAAGACATAGATGGCTAAATAATTGGTAAAGCATGTTGACAGGAATCAAATCGACGCAGGTTTGAGACACGCCCGGTACGGTAAGAATTCTTTTTTCTGAGGTGTCGGCCCACGTGCTCGTCGTAGGTCAAAATTGAGTTTTTATTGTATTTTCAAACCATGATTCTGGACACTCTTTAAGCGTTGTAGATAATCTATTTATATAATTTTGAAGCCTTATTATCCTTTATAGTTATTTTAAACATTTGATGACTGCATAAAGTATTTTTGTTACATAAAATAGTATTCTTTTAAGCCTCTTGCTCTAATGTTTTAGAATATAGTCATATTTCGGTACATAACTGTACAGTGGTGTTAAAATTTTTTACGTTTATTAATTTTTAAACGCATTTATAAAACTATTAGTATAATTTATTACGAGATAATTTTTGTAAAATATTTACGATAAAAAATTATATTGATAATCTCTGTGATCCCAAATTTGACAAGAATAAGGCATTTTATTATTCAAAAAATCGGCAAGATTAACACATTTGAATATAATTCTAAAGATACTTATTATAAGCTATGTCTTTGGCCATTCAAGTGTGATAAACATCTTATGAATAATGATTGCTTTATAATAATTATAGACCTAAGAATAAGGTAGTGTTTTTTTGAAATACGCCATTTCTTTTGTCATTCCCCAGTGGTTAAGCTACAATATACAGCCGTAGCCATAAATTGACAAACTGTAATTAAAGTAGGGAGTAAAATGATATTGACGCGCGTGTATGAACATGTACCGTTTAAAAAAAAATAAAAGAAAAATTCGATTAAGTACATGTTCAAACACGCGCGTTAACATAATTTTACTCCCTACTTTAATTATAATTTGTCAATTTATTACTACGGCCGTATGTTGTAGCTTAACTACTGGGGAATGCCAAAAAAAATGGCGTATTTCAAAAAAACACTACCTTATTCTTAGGTCAATAATTATTATAAAGCAATCATTATTCATAAAATATTTATCACACTTGAATGTTCAAAAACTAAGCTTATAATAAATATATTTAGAATCATCTTCAAATGTGTTAATCTTGCCGATTTTTTTAATAATAAAATGCCTAATTCTTGTCAAATTTGGGATCACAGAGATTATCAATATAATTTTTTATCGTGAATATTTTACAAAAATTATCTCGTAATAAATTATACTAATGGTTTTATAAATGCGTCTAAAAAATAATAAACGTAAAAAATTTTAACACCACTGCACAGTTATGTACCGAAATATGACTATATTCTAAAACATTAGAGCGAGAGGTTTAAAAGAATACTATTTTATGTAACAAAAATACTTTATGCAGTCATCAAATGTTTAAAATAACTATAAAGAATAATAAGGCTTCAAAATTATATAAATAGATTATCTACAACTTTTAAGGAGTGTCCAGGATCATGGTTTGAAAATACAATAAAAACTCAATTTTGACCTTCGACGAGCATGTCCCCCCTTAATAAAGAAAGTGACATTCCTAAATATTGTAAATTATAATATGTTGTTAAAATTTTTTTTAAAACAACACAATGTTAAAGGGAATCGTTCATTTGTATCTGAGTAGGATAATAATAATAATTATGTACTACCTATATTATATTATGTGGAATAATGGTTTATAGTTAGTATAATAAAAATAATTACAAGATAAAATATACAACTTTTTAAAATTTTTTGTTGAATTACAAATTGATATAAATAATACTAAGATGTCATTTTGACATGTCATATTGATTTCCATAGTAACGCACGTATATATAATAATTTAGAAAATTATAAAGAAAAATATTAGAAATTGAATTCAATTCTTCTTAAAGATGGCTAAAAGTAATAAAAAATGCATTGGCATCGTTTTTTGATATATTCTAAAAGTTTTAAAAGTCCAGCTTGTCGGGTAGTTAGTAAAAAATCGATTGCAAGATTTGTACTAGACAAAGAACCACCGGACAAATAAAAATATCAATTCAATTTCAAATGGAATATTACAAAAAAATCTTATTCGATAAATTTTACGATAAGTGTGTAATAATATTATAAAGTGGCAAAAGAATACCTAAATCGCAATTTTTAAAGAAATTTTATGATTCTGAAAAATTTCTGTTTGAGTCTCTAATTTTTTAATAATCAGTTAATTCACTATTTGATTCGTGTATTTTAAAAGTGAACTTATTCCTCTTCAACAAATTTTTGGCAATAGCCATAAAACTGTTCACTGTGTTGATGTTACATTACATGTTTTTTGTATTGGAATAAATTACTTTTGTAACTAACACTGATTTTGAAGTTGATTTTTCTACTGGATTGAATGCTATTAGGTTTTTTTACACAAAAATACTTGTTTAAAATTGTATCCTTTAAATTTTGGCATTCATTACTCATTTTCGTCAAGTAGTGGAATAAGTTCACTTTGAAAATACACCCTTCATTTGACAAATTCTATATTATAAGGGTAAGCTTTATTACAACCATTAATATTTTTGGTTGGTTTGATTGTACAATGTTTGACAAGTTTATTGGTAAAAAAAATCTCTAAAAAAATATTTAATAAGATATACGCCTAACGTCAGTGTTCTTTTAAATAAATTAAGTCAAACATCGAGAAGAACACTCCACTTACTCTGATATTCCATTGCCCTTCTTATAATATCTTTATAGCAAAAAAAACAAGTCCCTAGCCAAACACTGAGGTAACTGAATTGCTCTAGTGTCCTTCTGGAAATTCATTTTTCAGTAAGTGACAGCACTGAGTTACAATACTAATTTTGACAGTTGAGCCCAGAGTTTATTTTAATTTCCTAGAAGAACAAGGAAGTAACTCAAAAATATTTTTTTTTTACAAAAATTACCGTCTTTAATCTTTACCTAAATTAATTAAAATAGAAAGATATTTTTTTTTCAATTCTACAAAAAAAAATGGACATTGTAAAGCCATTACACATTAAATAAAGTACCGTAAGCATGGTTCAAAAAGTTTGTTTCGGCTCTCCTGGAAAATGGCTGATTTTGACATACTACAGTGTACTTCTGGGGGTGCGATGTATCTATAACGTATTTATACTACTAGTATGTATAATATTGTATATAATGCGCATGATCCACATATATTTCAACATAAAGTAAAAAGGTTCTAATCGCGCGTCTGAATAAATAGTTTTATTTAAAAAAAATCTGTGAATGTATTATTATTAAATTGCATTGTAAATTTGAAAGTGAACAATGCGAATAAAAATAGTTTATATAAGTACTATTACTCATAGATAGTAATTTTAAAATCAAGTATAAAAACTAAATTGTATACAAATGAGATTTTAGTACAACTATTATTTATATAAAAATGCAGTATTTAGAACATTATACTATTATATACCTTTTATACGAAGGTTCACTTCTTATGTACGTACACATTAAATAAAAAGAATATTTTATTATTATGAACAAAAATTTCAACTTCCACAAATTATGTAGGTAAGTATAGAAAATTATTTTAAGACTTTTCTGATAATGCAAATAGTATTATTATTTGGTCAATCCCAAATATATTTTCGTATATATATAACTTCACACAATAAAACTATTTTTATTTTATACCGATGACATCCTGCGATTTTGTCCACGTGAAATACGGAAATAAAAATAAGACAGATGTATGATAAACTGATAAAAATATAAATATTGCTTTTTCCAAATTATTTAGATTGACAACGGTTGGATCCAGGAGCGCGACGCTTTAACCGTACGTCACCTCATCACTTCGCCACTACCATACGACCACTTTATCTACTCGGGATTCAATTTAATTACTACCATTAGTATTTAAATACAATGGTTGTATATAAGCGCACGCTTTCTACCTACACCTCACCACCTTGCTTGTGATGAATTAATTGTTGAAATTGCGTTATTCTCAATAATGTTTTATGTTGTAATTTCGGAACTTTTTGAGATATTTTTATATACCTCTACTAACTAATAAATACGTCCACAATAATCGAGCGGCTTAAGCGTCGGTTTATAACGATGTGAATCCCAGGCTCGATTTCTGGGTCTGGCAAATAGACGTATTGTTTTAACTTTTAATAAAAAGTTCCACTCTGTATAGGCCAATATATTCTTATTAGGATTGTTTAAAAAAAATAAACTAATGAATACTGAAAAAGATACGAAAATATTTGGGGAAAAAAACTATAATTTGTGCTTAGGTATAATGGAAATACATTGTGAAAATGCACATTAAAACACAAATATTTTGAAATTATAAACACTATAATTTTATTAATAATAATTATAAGGCGCTGAACCGTGCACAATAGAGACAATTTTTGAAAAAGGCCTAATAGCTCTAATAGTTATAGATTTCGACGTTGCATTTATAGAATTATATTTATATAAGACATACTATCAATCTAAAAACATCAAAAATTTCAGACATATGGTTCAAATACAGTCTTAAAAATACGAATCCTGATAATATTATATTAAGGATTAACTATTATAAATAAAAATTGTAAAAACTATTATATAATATATTAATATCCGGTAAAATTGTTCACCGCGTTTTTAATTTGCTATAAGAGTAAAACTACGCTTTTGAATTTTCATCAGTTATCACAGATATAATAATATGTATTCTTAATATCTTTTAGTACATAATATTATAACCATACATTTTTATTAAATGGCTTAAATTTTTGCTACCGGAAATTCTTTTGTACTGTATAAACTAAAAACCTTCACAATAAGACGTAGATTCATTTTGTAACTCTAATTAATAAACTTAAAACTAATGTAGGTATAACACTTATAGCATGTAAGTGGACATACGAAATGCATAAATTTGTTTAATATAGTTAAATATTATATATTTAATAAATTTAACTACAACAGCACACTTACGTCAAGTTAGGACTGAGGTAACGATTCGTAAAAAAATTGTTAATGAAAAATAAAGGTACCTACCTTTATTATGATCCTTGAGTTCCTGATTTATCCTTACGTCAGAAGTTTGTTGAACTCACAGTATTGTACATTATTACTTAAAATTAATAAAAAATATATTAATCTGTATTTTGAGAAACGATAAATAAATAAGATGACTAGATAATGAATAGTTTTAATTAGAACTGAATATTATTTATTATGTATCTAGTTGAATTAAATAAAAAACACATTTTTATAAGAGGCTGAATTTATTTATACATATTATAATGAATGTCAGCGTTTGTTGTTCAGATTCACTTAAGATATTTATATACTTAAGCTTTTTGTGAGAGCTTTTATTCGCACAGTAATTTTGGTAGATACGCGTCTACGAAAAGCACTGAACAAAGCGTCACGCACAGTGGGCGTCGTGGCGCTGTACTGAAAGACAGTGGGCTCTTTACCAAATCAGAAGGGAGGGTGAAAACATACCGACGCCTGCGCTACAGCCTCCGTTGTCAGTACAGAACCCGAAACGATACTAGAGAGATTTTATGGCTTCTAGTTGAAAAGATTTATACCCAGTTCTATAAATATGTACCCCAATTTGGAGAGATTGGTATTTATGTCAAATAAAACTAAACACAGTTTTTCTTCTTTTTGTTCGGTTCCAGAAATCGATGGACATGGCATTTGCGATTCTTTTGTTGGGAAAATATTGCGGATTATTTGTATGAAACCTTCTACTTAGACCCCTCGGAATCCTTATGCATTGATGTTTCTGTACTGTATATTGCTTTTTTTATGACGGTCGAATAAATGTTTCGACTTACCTTTATTACATGTTTCAATCAAGAATGGTTTAATATGTTTTTATGCCCACTAGCATAAGGTTGGTAAATTTCCCATTGTGATAAAATGAAAAAGAATACGTTCTTATTTGAAAAGAATATTAGTTATTTTTATATCAAATTGATCGTTTGGTAAAAACATTCTTAGATTTATAAATGTTTTTTTTCTAATCCATACAAACTGTCGAGATATCACCGACATAATATTTTACACGGATAATATTAAATTATTTTTTATTATTAATAAATAATCAATATTACACTAAAACTTTGAGAATATTGAATTTATATTTACAAGTTAAAGGATGTCGTTAATTAACACCGGACACCAACTATTAAGCATGCTAATAATTTAGAATAAATTGGATTAATAAAAAGCCGGTTCCCATTCAATTTAATAAATGTATAACACTGCGTGCTAATTTATAAGCACTCACCCGGGTAGTGAAAGATATAAGTTTAAATCACATTCAGTCAAAATTTTCTCTAGTTGTTTTTTTTTTTGTAATTCATATGATTATGAGATTTTTCAAAATGATGCATGTGATTATATTTTAAAGTTATAGGGAATTATTACAATTAATATTTCTTTGTCTATGAGGAATTTACCGGTTTTCTTGGCGTTGGTTATAGCATATAGCGGCTTTCGTGGTTCTGTGTGTATGGCGTTGGCCTCTCATCCGGGAGCTCCGGGTTCGATCTCAGTGAAGTTACAATATATTATTTATGTTTTACGACTTTTACTAAGATAGTACATTACTGTTTTGGTCTTTTATGGTGTTATAAAGAACTTATCTCGGTCTTTGGGTCTCAAACATGGCTTCTCAGCAGCTCATATGTAAATCTATTGAAATTTTACAACCATGACGTTTTCTTTATTTTTAACCTCATTGCTTCTCAGTTCTCACATTATAGAGAATTATAACAAAAATCATTGACCATCTTTGGCAATAGTACAGTTATGGCATAGAAAAAAGATCTCAATACATTTAAATTATACTTAGGTATATTAATTTATATTTTATGAAAATCTAAATATTAAAAAATTATATTTCCGTGTAATAAAGATTATCCATAATTTCAATTGGTTGGTCTGTATAAGAAAAGATTATCTGTAGCACTTTTATCATGGAAATTAACGATTAAAATATTTGTGGACCGTAACATAATATACAACCTCTTTCAGTTAATAAAACATATTAACAGTGATAGACAATTTATTATTATGACTGTTGTATTACTTTTATAATTCAATTAGAATCCAGGGGATGGGCTGATGAAATTAGATGAAATGCCAACAACGGATCTTTTTCAACAATTTCATGTATTACATAGTTGTTAACACTTACATAGTTGAGAAGTTCCACGTCTTTTTTACGATATACTCAACAAACATTATTATTTTTACTATTTTCACCCTGTCACGACTCAGTGTTGGGGCATAGAGGAAGTACAACCTCACGCAACTTCCCTTGGTGTAATGATAAATCTAGGGCCATCCGCATTAAGACAACTGCAGCATGTAGATCGCTTATGTGGTACTGTTGCATGATGAGGGAGAGCCGGCTAAGGCGATGGAACCCTTCGAGGTTGTGCCACATATGTATGGAGCGTCACACACTCCAATGGCATCCGGACACATGTCATAATTACGTAAAACATCTCTTTATGATTACTTTACTCGCCAGAGGCCACCGTATTCACTCATGAGCTTTAGTTTTTTTTAACCCTAAGATTCGGTAGTGACATCGATTCTCAAAGCTCAAAGTCCGAGACCGAATGATGCCAAATCGCATAGCCATACAGGATCACAAGCAGCTGCACACATTGAACAAACGACATTTGGTCATTACAGAATACAGTCTTGACCTCTATGCAACTCCAATTTGCCTGAATGCAGACCCACCATACCCATTCAGATTCCACGCTTACTGGAAAGACTGCCTTCACCGGTATTATGGCACCTAAGTATTTGAACCTGGTCACCAGCTCGACAGGACAGAGGAGTATCCGCGTCAATGCATGCAGCACTGTATATAGATTTGATATTTCCCAAAATGAACTGCATACGTACAACTTACATGTAACCACCTATAACCGTTCGATTCTCAATATAACATACTGCAATAAAAATACTCATAAATTAATTGGTTTCAGCAGGGTAAAATGCAAAATACAATTTATCTGGCTATATAATATGTATTCATGCTTATGTTTATAAAAAATATATACTTAGTATTCGATTTTAAGGGAAATTTATACATCTAAAATCTTCCCTACCAATCCTTAGTGATATAACATAATAATTTTTACATATTTTCTCTAATGGTAATTTTTAAATACTTATAATATTTCACCCTTTCGCGCCATAGAAATAAACATTATATAAAAATAAGTATGAAAGAGTTGCTTTTAACGGACATGCCATCTGGCGTATTGGGTGCAGAAATTAACCGCAATAACTGGTATTTCCATCGGTTAAATATTGTCATACAATGAAAGATGTTTTAGAGTATTTTATTATAATGATTATAATGGAGGCCAAATCTTATGAAAAAATATACCTAAATAATATACATCATCATCAGGGGAGCGACAACCCGGTCTGGGTCTTGGACTCCTAAAACAGCTCCCTCCACCTGTCCCTATCTAGTGTGGCCGCTTTCGAATTTGGTACCCCTAGAACACGGCAGCTCCATCCAACCAGCGAATCTTTGGCCTGCCTCTTCTTCTACGTCCGATTGAGTTGCCGGACATCACTCTCTTTGCCGGTTCAGTGTCATTCTTACGGTGCACATGACTTAGCCATCGCAGTCTTCCAATATTAATTGATTGAATTGCGCTGCAATCTTCGTAAAGCCCGTAGAGCTCAGCAATGGGAATGGGACGAATGGACTCCGGACAATTGGACGACGCACTGTTGTAGACACGTATACAGAACGTAGACGAGGTATTTTAATCAGTTTCTATCTACTACTTAGTAGTTTTAATTCATTTTACTCCTAACATAATGTATTCTTTATTGCGGATTAAGAATTACCATGCCTAAGGCTTTATATAAAATAAAAAACTCTTTTTTCGTTGGAACTTAAACATATGCACGATTAAAATCATTATTTACGTCTGCATATTTACATCCTCACCAACTATTAAATCATAATATAATCATTTAAATATAAATAATAATATTACATATATTTTATTAAAGAACCTATAAGTACCTAACGTCTATTTATTTTCGAATTCCGTGGCGTCCAGTTGTCCGGTGCCAAATTGTCCTAGACCCCCCAGCAATATATCTTCTCCTCCAATTGGTGCCATCCCTGATTGGTCCATATATACGGCGGAGAAATTTTCTTTCAAAAATGTTCAGGGCTCGTTCATTTCGCAGAGTTAATGTCCAGGTTTCCAATACGTAGGTGAGCACTGGTTTTACAAGTGTCTTGTATAGAGTGCTTTTAGTTCGGCGAGATAGTATACGTGACTTAAAATGTCTTAACAGGCCAAAGTAACATGTATTCGCAGCCTAAATATACATACTGAATATTAATATATTAAACCTATTTCTAGTCTTTGAATATATATGATTCAATATAGAAAAAAATACTTTCACATTAGTAGATCGAAGTAAAAATGGTCAAAAACGAAATTGATAGTTTTTAAACAGCTTCAAAAGTATCAATTATGTTTATCCACGTTTTTAATATCATTATTTTGAATATTAAAAAATAAAATGAATTTACTTTTTGGCGTGCCGTCGAAAACTTTTAGCGTGCCAAGTTGGGTACGTGTGCCACGTATTTACCATTGCTAGTATATACCGTTGTAAGTTATATATTATTATATTTATATAGTGTATCGCTGTAATATTAATTGTTAATTTATCAATATTAATGAAATCGACTGGGTTTTTGAATGTCTATAAATAAAATGGAGGTGAAAAACGTGAGATTTTTAATAATAGTGAAACATATGATACTGCAAAAGAATAAGTCTACCTAGTGACTAGTTTTAGTTCTAAAAAAAATCCGTTATTTTTTTATATATTAAGGCTCCATCTATAAACAGAAGGTTTTATTCAACATCATTTCTTACATTCTTCCTACATCATATTATTATTAAGTTGCTAGTAAAAATATATTTTATTGGGTATTTTATGAGTTTTAGTTTTAAAAAAATATTAGTATTTTTATACTATTTATTATTATTTTATACTCGTATTAGCAAGAATTGCAAAATTCTTGCAGCTAGGGGCCACTGTCAAAAAATTGATAAATTTCACTAAGAACTGCAACTTATGGTCCCTGAACGATTGACCCTCCAAAAGTTTAACTCATTTGGCCATGAAAAATATTGCCTCATATCTAATAATACTAACCACACATCTCGTCTACATACGAGTAATATAACTTATTTAATCATTTCTCCAACTAGAAGTGTTTTGAACAGTCAACTTACTGCCAAAAGTACATTTCGAGAGTTTAATAACCCAAAACCTTCGGAACTTTATACCACAAGATTAAATAAACATGTAATTACACCATTGATTCTAATGTTCCTTAAATCTTGATTACAAAATATTTTAGATGGCAAATGGATATAACTGCTGTTTACTGAATTATTTTACTGGAGAGCAACAACAAAATTTAGAAAACAGTCTAACAATAGTTAGTTTATAAGATATTTTAAAGTATTTTATATAAAAATAAGCGGAATTAGCATCCCAACATAAATCTTAAATCATTTTTTAAAAAAAGATTGAAGTTTTTTTTATCTTGCATTTTAAGCAGATATATCTTTTTGTCAGATCAACTATTGTTGTTTTTATTTAATAAAACGCATTTTTTTGTCCCACTGAGGCGGACGAAACCGGTCCTAATATATTAATTAAAGTGGAATAAGTACTATAAAAAAAATGCGTTTTATTAAATAAAAACAACAATACAATGCAGTTCCACCATGAATTGACAGTTAACAAAATAAAAGAGAAAAAAAAAGTCAGATCAACTTTTTTGACATTTGGTCAGATGCAGATATCTTTTACCGATACTTTGTGACCAATAAAGTTGCATCTCTAATATTTTACCACATTGAGGAATGTACAATTTGAAACATTATTATGGAAGAAAACTTGAAAACTGAAAAATCTACAGTTTTAACCGTCTGCCATGACAGTACCGAGCTGTTAAAAGTGTAACTTAATTTAATGTTCCTAAATCTTGATTATATTCCTAGCAACCTGATAAGAGTCTCACATATTTTCTCAGTCACTGAATTCGTGATCTTATTAGGTTTTTCTTTTATCACAGTTACAAAAAGAATAAGTTCCTTGATTTTAGTAGGTACAACACATATTATGTACCTAAACCCTCTTTACATGTTCGTAAATTTCCGAAACGAGTATCGTATATTACTTAATAAATCCTTTCACCTTTGCGCGAAAACAAAAACACAAAAAAAATTCTTGCTGTGTATGGATTTTCCAATGCCCACGTTATAGGGCCATCAATTTTAATAATGGCTGGGGACAAATATTTACGTAATCTCATAACGCAAATAAAGTCAAATGAAAACGATGTTTTATTAAGGGCATGCGAGTATAGAAAGATGTCTAAATAGGCAGACTCGGATTCGAAAAGACTTTATATTTAGAGCCTAATACAATTTAAAAAAAAAAACTAACCAGCATCTCATCTTCAATACGTACTGTCAATTCAATAAAAAATATTGTATAACTGACAAAATGTACACTATTTTTGTCGGATTACCTCCTACCTCTACTATCATGGTTTAGTTAGGCAGGGTTTAATTGAATTTTAAAAACTAATCGGCAGGGTATATCCTACTTCTTTTCTTTTACCCTGTCACGCCACAACATTGGAGCACAGGGCAAGTACAAATTTGCGCCACTTTCTCTCGGTCCATCGCCAACTCTCGCGCCTTGCGCGAGAAAAAGCCTGCTATAGTGACGGAGCTCTTGACGCTGTGCACAAAAGGGTACAAAGTGTTGCGCTCTCTGGCAACATCCGGAACACATGTCCCAGCCATGGCCATGGCTCCTATTCTCAGTTTAATGAAAACAAATAGGTATGACTGATACCATTCATGTCGGATCACAATATGCACTATTATATCGGATTTTAGCAGCCTACCTCCACCCTTTATCACTCCATATTATATAATTATTATCAACCATACACGTAGTAGATAAATAGATTAAGTATTTATACTCAAAATGATTGGCCATGAAATTTAAGCTAAAAGTCGTAATTACTGAGAATGACAAAGTACGCAATCTTTCTATTGCTTTATAACATTCAATTCATCGCACTACTCAGATAATGCAATTAGGATACTAAACTCCTCCTCGTTTTCATTCGATTTAAGTATACACATAACACAATTATTCACCACTTTCATCAATAATAATGTTGATTAATGTATTATAACTTGAAATATGGTACATAACTGATAATGCAATGACAATATAGTATGTTAACATGTTGAATGGGTACGATGCAGCAAACGTTGTGTTTATTATCTGAATTATTCTATAGTTTTATCTTGTCTAATAATATATTCAACGTATAGTATGAATATTATTTTCAAATATATACCTATAAATAAACAAAATATATTTTTATTGGTAATTCATACAATTAACACTGCGGCAAAGAACAGAAATTAAATTTACATTGTAGTCTACTTGAGTGCACAATAATGCACTCGGTCACATCTTTAATGGATTCCTTACAACACTTATGTACTTTCATGCTGGTAATTATTGTTCTAACCGACAACTTTCCCTCTAATTATTGAGACTATTAATTATTATACATTCGATTAGGTATCTTCATATTTTCCCATATTGAAACGATCGCAAAAACTGTCCAGTACATTATGACTGCAAATAGAATATTTTATTTTTTCCAAAAATATTATTTATTAAAAAGAATAAATGGCAAATAGCAAAGTAAAATGTCAAAATCATGTTTAAAGTTGGAAATAGTAACGGCGTAGTAGTCGGGTGGATAACATGTCAGCCTAATGTTGTAGGTCACGGGTTCAAATCCCGGGTATGGCGAAAGAAAATCATTCATATAGCCAAAATGTATGAGCCAAACATCAAAATATATATGCAATTTTTCAACAAGTCTATTATAGATCAAAAATAACTATACGATGTTTGAGCGGTCACCGTGTCGGTTTGTAATGTCGTGGGCCCTGGCTTTAAATCTCGGATCTGGCAAAATTCACACGCTGTTTTTCAATGTGTCTTTGGACCCAGAATTTGGACCTAATAGGTTGAACGTGTGGCTAACATTTATATTACTCGTACAAACAAATAATCTATTAATATAACCCTCACTTAACCTCAGTGGTCGCTCATAATAAAATAATATTGAGATTTTTTTAGTATCGGACATGTTTAAAAAAAGGAGTGGAATATTAAAAATGGCGGCTGTTGAAGATATTCAACATTGCATCGGCGTCCAGTTTCATAGTTACAAGTGAACGCGAATTTGATATTTTATGAATATACATATTATGATGTATGTATATTTATGAAGTATTTTAGAACACTATCAAAAAAGTAAAATTGGAGGTAACCAACTTTGCTACAAAATTCACAATTAAAAAAAAATGCTAAGCTAGACAGCAATGCCCAATATAGTATCCCTGGATTAGGGCTATTTCCTCAGTCATTTTATAGTAAATTATATATTTTTTGATTATTCTTGTAATTATGGAAAAATAACTGAACTTATTTTGGTCTAATTGGCTTGAATGAAATACCTAATAAGTCTCACGTTGAGTTAAAAAATAAAATTTATAAATATATAATTAATACCTATAATATCGATAATAATAAATATTGTATATAAAATCAAATAATCTATTACTCTTTAATATAAAATTGTTTACGAAAACGTGCATACAAAATATATACTAACTTGAATTTCCTATGCTAAACACCATTAAGAAAAGTTGGCCATCGGTAACATTATTTCGATGTGTACAACAAAACAACTTCCGTGTGCTATTTTCCAATAAATTAATTTTGTTTTCCCTAAAAGCGGGCCTGCACAAAGCTTTAATGCGTCTTTTGTGTTTTGGGAATAAAAACCAGAAAATTCCGGCATACGGCGTGCGTGTTTCGTTCATTTCACAATACACTTAATTATTACTAAAGGAACTTTAGATAGTGGAATCAATATCAGGGCAGGGATTGTATTTGGATCAACCGGCATGGTATATTTTATACTATGTAAATAGTTCCAAACAAAAAATAGCGAATTGATTAAACGTATAAACGTTTATAGATATTTAGTAACATGGGTCAATGATAAATGGGACCAGTGTCACGAAATAACAACCAGAATTATTGAGATAGTATAGAGAGTAGTTCTCAAAATGAGACGCCTCCTTATCAATTGAGATTTTAACCTAGATCTGAGATTTCCTATGGTTCGCTGATATTTTATCTCAATCTTTTTCCATATTATTGATGTACTTACCTCCAATATAGTATGCTAAGTCAACCTAAGTAAACTAGAAAACTTCAGTACCTTGGCAAAATTACGAGGGAACAAAATTACAGCATTCCCAATTGTTATACAAGGAAAGATCGATCGTAAACGAAAAAAAAGACAACGCCGCATTTCTTATCCTAAAAACCTCCGTGATTGGTACGTGTGCAGGTCCACCGAACTGTTCAAGTAGAAAATGATAGAAAAAAAGTTCGCCCAACATGGTGGCCTATTTATATTAGAGTAGAGATTAGCACAAAACGAAAAACAACAATTATATTGGGATCGTTAAGGATGGGTTCATAATCCGAAACAGCCGTCAACACCACATTAAAATGTATTTATATTTTTTTTATACAGTGTAGTTTAATATTATATCAATAATGTATTTAAAACAATGCAAGAAATTAGGTGCCAAAAAAACTGGTAAATGTTGTTAGGGTAAGCATCTGAAATAGTAGACTAGTGTTTAAATTAAAAGCAGGGAATATGGCCATTATCATAGATGTGCCGAAGGGGTTAGGTGAGTTATTTTACTTATCGGAGGATACATAGAATGTCATTAATAACATTGGAATATTTATTATTATAGTAATTAACTTTTTTTATTATGTAAACAAATTTAGCTAACTTTACTTCAAATATAATTAAAAAAAATAACTTTATCTTATATACATAAGTACATTTATTATTATGGACATCTGCATGAAAATAAATATAATATTCATTAGAGTGCGTAAAAAACTTTCTTGTATTTTAGGTAAGTCGATCGATATAGAGTTTTAGTTAGATACATTATTAGATATTGTGTTATTAGTTCTATTATGTAGTATGAATAGTTGAGCATATTTTTACAAGCATAATAAAAATAAACCGGTTCATAAAATTTTCCATCCCGAGGACTGGTTAATAAAAGTAGACTTGCAAAAATATAAATCATTGGTGACGGTGACTAACATAAAATATAATGTATTATTTTATATAATATAATATTGTTCTACGTGTATCACACGGTTAAGTAAATATTCATATTAAACTAACAACCACTTAATTGACTCGCTTCGGGGAATACTCCGAAAATGGATTTTGACGGTGTTATTATAAGAGGTTGGCCGCGATATTATATGAATACTTATGTTTTAGGAAGGTATTTAATTGATTTTTTTATATAATATGTCAAAAACCAGGCACATAATATATTAATAATAAGAGAAGAGAAGGTAACACCGATAGATAGAATGGAAGAAGATGAAGATTAAATATTATTATGGACACTTGCTTTTACCTAAAGTTTGCAAGTAACCATATGTCGGAAGCATTTAGGGATGATTGTTTAATTTTAATTATCCATTTATAAATTATGTATGGTTAACTATAAGTTGTATTCTGTCTGTCTTAATATATAAAATATAATTGCATACATCATCTTACTATTAAGACCTCGTAAGTCCAATATTATGGAAAAATGTAGTTTTTCGACAAAAAATAAACAAAAAAACATTTTAAATCATATCAATACATCGGTTCTCTAGACTTGTATGCTGTCCGTCTCGTGGTTTTAAACATAACATTAAAACCTCGTATTTCACAACCAGTGTTAGCATATTCATCGATTAGAGAAGTGTCTAAAATATTGTTATTGTTACGTTTTCCCCTTCCCCTCAACATTCTTCTCAAACAGACTTGCGAGGTTTTAATAATAAGGTGACAATAAATCGGTATCCATCCGAGTTGTTGTTTATTGGATTCGCTATTCTCCAGCTTAAATAATAGGTATACATAACTACATTTACTAGGTAAATCGATGTCTACAACACTACGACGTGATTATGCTTATTAAAGCTAAGCGTCGCTATCGGGCACTTGTGAATTGTTTGTAGACCGCTGTGCATATAGGGTGATTCGTCCATCGAGTACCCTTTCGACGTTACAAGCAGTTACATTAAGACAACGGGCGCGTGTAGGCTTGTTAAAGCTTAGCCGTCATTAACCACAGAGTGACTCAGACAAAACACATTATGTTCGACCTTCGTTGCGCTAAATCTGATATGGTTTGAGCAATCATCTAGCCTGAACTTTTCATCATCATTTATCCCAAAATCAAGTGAAACCATGAGAGTGACATACCAAACCGTCCGTTTACAAGTACGTGAGTGCGTGAAGACCGAACCGGATCCAGCGCGCGCCAGCCCTCTTAATATAAAAGGTCAGTGTCTGACATCCTGTTAACCACCCTCCCCCCTATATCCGTAATCCACCAACTAGCATATTATAACTATAGTCCACTGCAAAAAGCGCAAGCTATAATATATTTTATAAATGGTATCTTTTCTATAATAATGTTCAATATGTACGGGAGACCAAAATAAATATTAATAAACCAACCATCTATCAAATTATATTTGTATAATGTTTAAATTAAATTTGAAAAACGTAATTTGTGTACATAAGTATAATAATATTTTAATTAGTGTTTTCATTTCTCGAAAACACCACATAATAAGCTGTTTAAACGTTATCAAATATAATATATTACATGTACACAAAGCATTTATCATAAATATAATAGCTTTACGTCTACTTAATAATAATAATTATTAACTTATAATTATACAGGTCGTAAAGTTAAATAGGTAGTATAAACTTAATTCTCTTTGTTGAGTAAAAGCTCGTTTAACATAATTCACTGTCCCAAAAATAATAGTATTGACTGATGGTGTTTGATAGAAATTTAATGAACTAAATAAATATCTACTGTATTTTACAACGTTTTTCTTAGCTCGTATTCTTATGTGTACGGTGGTTTTTTGTCCGGTACAAATCTTGTAATCAATTTTTAACTAACTTCCCGACTAGCTAAACATTTGAAGCTTTTATAATATATCATAACATGATGCCAACGCATTTTTTAAATACATTTAGCCATCTTTAAATAGAATTGAATTCATTTTCAGTTAATTCTGTTTTGTATGAAAAGTTATTTCGACACCATTATTGGTTGCTAGGGGTCTAGGGTCCTAGCAACTCAATTAATAATATATAAATGCGTTACTATGAAAATCAATTTAACATGTCAAAATGACATTTAAGTATTATTTCTATTACTACATTTTTTGATCGTTTAATACTTTGGACGCTGAAGATGCACCTGGCGCGTAATGACCAGGCGGCCGATCGATGTAATTACCGTGTATTTTAAAGGTGATCATTAAAAGTCCATTATCTAGTCAGCAGTGAATGAGTTTTAAGCTAGTCAAGACAAGTTTATATGATTCAACAGAAAATTTAAAAACGTTGTTATATAAAAAGTTCTTTTTATCTTGTAATTATTTAGGTATATAATTATTTTAACCACTGTACTGATTTTTAAATAAAATATAACTTAAGAAGTTTTTAATAATTATTTTTTTTTATTAAATCTACTTAATTTGAATTATTTATTGTTTTAAACTATAATTCCCATATTTAGAACGACAAAAAGATATTTTGTTTTTAAAATATTAAACTGAACGCTTGAAATTTGCAAATCATCGCAGAATTGACATGAAAAAAAAATATTGTGAAATAGTCTTTAATATAACACCCAAATATAAGATTTCAAATGCATAATATAATCAAATTTTTCTAGTAAAATAGATCTATTACCCAATTTCTATCATTACTTGGGGTAAGCATTTTATTTTATTTTTTTTGAAGTTATACTTCTTTTGGCGCGTTTGGGAAATCAGATCAGAGTGTATTTTTGGCGTGTGACAAAGTTGCGCGCGCCGATGTAATGCATTTGACGTGTGACGGAAGTTGCAACACACATTATTATTATGATTATTCATTCTTATAACTATTATACCATTCTACACTGTTAATTTATATTATTAAAACTTTATTTATACTGTAGTGTATATTTATTTTTCATTGTAAAGATTGTGTATCAAGATTTGAGGCTAATTTATGTAAGTATTATTTATGAGTAAAAATAAATTTTGTGAATGTTGAGGTGGTAAATAATTCAAACAATGGTATGTTGTAAATTTATAATATTTAGATACTTCATACAAAATAAATTATATTTTTACAGTTTAGGATAATATTTGTCATATATCCAATGTCAATTTATTTATTAGCGGTTTATAATAATTGAAGACAATAATAATACCATGCTTAATCACAAAAGCCAAATCACGTTTCAGTTAAAACATTAAATAGGCTATGTTTTACTTTTGATTTGTAATAAATTATTATTTTTAACGAATATAGTTGTAAAGTCATCTGTTTGAGCAAAGATGGTTGAAATAGCGGTATGCTAATTTTTTCAAATACAGGTTTTGAGAATTTTTCTTCAAAAGTAGGTACATTCTGCAATAATATTATTTATTCGCATACATTATACTATTAATTGCTGATGGTACCTCTATTGATAAAATACCCTTGAGACCGAAATGAGCATAATAATAATTACACATCAAAAAATTTGAATTTTTATTAATTCATCATGGACACTTCTGAATCGATTATAACCGCTGTGTTATTAACCGGTATTATAACCGGCAAAAATGAGTTTTTTTTGTTTTGTTATTATTTTTTGTTTTGTAACGCCAAAGAAGTATAACTTCTAACGCGCATGAAGTACGCAGCAAAGTACAAACACAGATTTTTTAAGCCATGTCCGATCCTAATAAGATCATATAGGCCTCCACAGAGTGGAGGTTTGTATTAACAGATTTTGTTTTTACGAGAAATGGATGTCAGCCACTTGCTCAACCTATTAGGTCCATACTCTGACTCATACACAAATTTAAAAACAATATTTATACTTTTATACTTGCCAGAACCAGGATTCGTACCTAGGACTCGTGACACTGTAGTCCGATGCTTAAGTCGCGCGGCCATCATGGGTGTTTTAAATATTAATTGATTTAAGTTTTGTACTTTCGGCATCTTCAAACACCATTTGCACTCACCAATGATAAATGTACACGGACACGGAATACTGTTAGTAATTATTCTCGTTTATATTACAACGAAATCATGAAAAAATAAAAACTAGCAAATAATATTTTTTATTGTATATTATTTTGTTATATTATAAACGCCAATTAATTGAAAATTAATGCTGTTGACCGAGGGTACAGACTAAATCGAATTCAAATTTAATTTATAATTTATTTGAGTTTTGTATTTAATGGGATAGTTGAAAACTCCAATCAATTAGAAAAATAATTGTATTCGGTATCAGTATGCATTTAAAATTGGTAAGTGCGTATTTTTTATTTTTTTTCGATCATGTCCGATCCTAAGAGGATCATTATGGGCCTCCACAGAGTAGAGGTTTGTATTAACAAATTTTGTTTTTTATGAGAAAATGGATGTCAGTCACTTGCTCAACTTATTAGGTCCATACCCTGACTCACACGCAAATTGAAAAATAATATGTGTACTTGCCAGACCCAGGATTCGAACCGGGGACCCACGGCGTTATAGTCCAACGCTTAAGCCGCGCAGCCACGTGTGAGTGCGTATAGTGCCTGAATATACTGAAAGTGACACCCGGATTGTAAAAAAATACTCTAAATAACAGTAAAGTTTACAACTTTTTAATTCAATTTATATCGGTTAATAGTAATAATTAAAGTTTTAATATTTTAAACGTTTCGAAAATTATTGTTATTTTGAAGATTGGTTTGTAGCACTGCTGCCAAAATAATTGAATCAAATATCATAGAAGTAAAAAAAAACCTTTGTAACCATTTTAGTACTTACTTAGTTTTTTAGTTGTTTCTGTAATATTGAACTAGGCTACTAGAATATCGAAATACAATATTCGTCAATTTGTCTCTTTTCACAAAAATGTGTTGTTCCAAGTATGTAAATAAGAATGATCGTGCGTGATTTTCCACGAAAATATAATCAATAAGCATTGAATATTCCAATAGGTATATTTTGCAAATTATTGAGAAATTTAGTTTAATTTAAAATAACTTTTGAAACCGATAATGATAGATTGATTTTAGATAGTCGATTTGGGACGAAAAATATACAGTACTCTGAGTAATTTGGTACGCGGCATAGTCGTATCATCAAATTAACAATATACTTTATAACTGGGAATATATTCAATTAACTATGTAGCCAAGTGATTAACGTATCCCTAGTTACGAGCTCGAAATAACCGGGTTCAAATCCCAGCGGAAGACCCTTTGTTTGCCCAGCGTAGTTTGTTTGGCGCGTAGCAGATATCGCTCGATTCTCTTTTGTTCCGTCCGAATATTGTATTTATTATTTTCTGTTCCCTCATACAGACATTCAATAAACCTACTGTAAACGTTTATGTATTTCTATACCCACTTTTTATAAAATAATTGCTTACTTTAGCACAATGGAAGAAGATAACACAAAGTAACAGTCAGTGATTTTGGATTTTGAATAAATATTACTTGCGATTTATTTTTTATAAATTCGACAAAAGAAATTTTTAAATTAAACAAACTCTTAAAAAAAACTTTAAAAAAATATTGCAATAAAATCCATTAACCTACTTGCCATTTTACTTAAAAAAAATAACCTTATATATGAGGGGTCTAATTCCAAAAAGCGATAAGTCCACATTTGACAAAATCGAGAAAAAAATACGCACGTATTCTTTGTATAATTTTACACAATATGTATTGATCTATAAATTCCAAAACGCAACATAACCTTACGAAAAAAATCCGTGTTTCATATCATTTAAAGCTTGGTTGATTTCGCGCGTGTTTAAATCAACCAGTAAGGGAACGTTCAATGTTGAAAAGGGCGTCTCCCATGCTGTAGCATCTAATAAACTCATGACAGTGCCACGGAAAAATGTGCCTTATGCGGAGTAAATTAAAAAGTGAGGTACAAATAGCGCTACGTCCAGTTTTGTTTTGCCTATATTTATTACATTTAAGAGTTTATCGGCTCAAAGAAATTCCCATTTGGTTCTGATTTCGACATACAATACAACGGAAAAAAATAATCTCACGTTAAACAAATAATTGAAGCTTGAAACATAAAAAACGTTGTTTCCCGAAAATGTTGAATTGTGGACTTGTCGCTTTTTGTAATTAGACGCCTCATATAATGTATAAATAAAGATAACAATATTATATAAATCATGACCATCATCAGAGACTGAACAAAGCTGGGCAGGTTCTAGCCTCTTCCAAATCCTGGATCAGTATCTTACATAAATCTAAAAAAGTCACTCTATCGTCCTTGTTGACACTTAAGTTGAAATTATATTGTGTCGCGCTGTCACGGCGACAAGTTTAGTCTATGGTTTCGTCATTTTGCAGAATATTTTGAACAATCACCACGTCTGTAAATTCTATGATGGAGAGTGCCAACTCTAATGTATTAGTATTAAGAATTAATATTATTCATTATTAATGCTAATTTTAATTAATTTTAACAGTTAATACGTATGCATACGTTAAAATTACTAGCGGTTTTGCATCCATAGATAATATTAACAGAATCTAACCTGCAGACCATTGACAATAAACAACATTCTTATAGAATGTTGCTACAGACTTTTTGAATAAGCACATAATAATCTATTGGCATAACTAAGTGGGTAATAGTGATATGTGTTGCATATAAAAGCCCACAATGGCCGAACGGAAACGTCTCGGCCAATAATGTCATGAATTTCGGACTTGAATCCCGGGTACGACTTTAAAAAATAAAAAAAATACTTACATTAATACAACTTTACTCCATGGATGTCCATATTATGATATTATGATCTACTTAGGATCAAATATGGAAGATAAAAAGGATTTTAATTTATTTATTAAATATTAGGAATTTATAACATTCATTATAACGCGAAAGGACAAGAAAAGGAATGAGTGGATAAAGAAGCAGACAAGGGTTTGCGATGTAATAGAGTTTATTAAAAGCCTTAAATGGAGATGGGCTGGACACATAGCTCTAAGAAAAGACAATCGTTGGACAAATCTAGTCATCCAGTGGTATCCAAGAAGTACAAAACGTCCGCAAGGTAGACCTAGAGGCCGCTGAATCAATGAAATGATAAAATTCTGCGGAAGCGGTTCTTTATTAGAAAATATTGACACAAATGGTACTTGCACACTGTGCAATGCACAGAAGCTTCATTTGTAAAGATATTACAATATACATTTATTATTAGGAATAAGAGTGGAAGGAGCTTAAAAAGGCACCGACTAAAAAGGTACTATATTAGGTACCGACAAGTTTACATGTCAATATATTATAATAATACAATAATAATATATTCAAATTATTTTTTTTTACATACGGTGAACATTACAAAATATAAATTTAAGACATTCAAAATATTACATTTGAAAATATAAATAGTATTAAACAGTATAAAAAGTAAAAGGTACAAGATTATAAAATTTATAAATTATAAACCATGGAAGCACACTGAATGAGTTAAGTAGACCCTATTTTAATAATTTATAAAACAACGCTCATGCTATGAGTATAATTATATACTCATCCTCACGTAGGTAAAACATATCAACATCCGAAACGATTTGGTTGAACAGAGTTAAATGATACTGTTTTAAAATTAATAAAAACTATTATTTAGATAAAAACAAAAATTCTGCATAATATAACAAAAATATATAAACACTTTTACAAAACTCGTATTTCTCGTTGGAAAATTTTTCATTTTCCAGGCAATAATCAACCTCTTAAATCTCGTTGAAAATATTGCCGAGTCGAATCGTAGTTTCCAATTGAAAAATGCCAGGCGCCGTTTTGTTTTTTTTTTTCGATTGCTACGATCGTAAAAAAATGGGACCTAAGTAAATAGCTCAAGCGACCTTAAAAAATGACGCATAGATACGGGACCGACCGACTATAATCGCATTAACCACCTACTCTGTTTATTTGGGAATGCTTTTCCGAATTGATGGGTTATTTTGGTGTAATCAGGTCTTGAAAACACCAGTGAATAGGTATTATTATTGTGACATACCATTTATTTTACCACGTTTTTATTAGCTCGTATTCTTGTTTGTCCAGTACAATTTTTTTCTTGTTTGTCCAATACAAATCTTGCAATCGATTTTTAACTAACTTTCCAACTAGCTAGACATTTGAAACTTTTAGAATATATCAGAACACGATGGCAATGCATTTTTCTAATACTTTTAGCCATCTTTAAACAGAATTGAATTCATTTTCAGTTAATTCTGTTTTGTATGGAAACTTATTTCGGAAAAAAAAATTGTAATCCAATCCGATATTATTGGTTGCTAAGTGGGTGGTCCTAGCAACTAAATTATTAATATATACGTGCGCTACTATGGAAATCAAAATGAATAAATGTCTACGACAAATCAAAAAATAACAAACGAAATAATGGCAACATTGCGGTTAACTGACACAGTCAATTTCACTGTGATAAAGTCAATTTCATTAGCTGGTTAATTATTTAAATCATTTTTTTCAGATTTTAATAGTTTTAACGTAGTCAAGATGCAAAAACAATATAGTATTACTATAATTTGTGATAGTTTAACTTAACTAAAAAAATAAAGCAAGAATTAGAATCACATTATGTAAAACAATATATTATTATCCTTCGTCAGAACAATGCATCGATTTATATCAGAACTATGCAATTGGTTTTCAATCGATGCTCCATCCAATTTATTCGTAACATAATGTGGACTTATCTTATATTATAAGTCATACCAAAAACAATACAGTTTTTTTATCTGTTATGCAGGACTTCAAAACTAATAAATAACAAGAATGCGGGATGATCATTTTTTTCACTACAGCCCATGTTGTGTTTCTATGTAATATTCTTTATTTTTCAATCAAATTTTTCATATAAAACTTTATCTTCTGGACACTTGCTTAGACCTGTATAGGTTTTTCAGCGGAAAGAGTGAAGCATTTTCACTTTTCAATCTGTTGGTGACCTCAAGGGAAATATCATTGTTATCAGTGTTGTTCGTTTCCAAATATACTTCATGGTTGGAGTGCTTTCAAATACTGACCCACGTATTGCCATCCTCCTAGGGAGTACACTCCTTGATTCTCTCAAGTATTTGGTTTTATGACAATATATTTTCCGTCCGAGATATTATTACGATTAAAATAATATGGTGTGTCGTTTTTTTTTTTTTTTTATATAAATATCTTTGAAATGGCTATCGTTAATAATAGTATGGTAAAATAATAATAAAAAAATAGATATCGAAGTATAGTATTTGTCCACTAATTAGTATTTTTTTAATATACATACATTAAATAATTTTAATATTGTGTCCCCGTAATGAACAAGTGAAAGCGACTGGTTTCTGTCCCTAGTGTAGGATTTTTTTTTTCAAATATGCTAAGAGTTAGAACGTGGAAGTAATATAACTGAGCAACTGATTAATAATCGATTCCAATTAAAATTAAAATAACCTCTGTAAGTATATGAAGCTTTCAAAGCCAATGGTAGTAAATAATAATATGTACTATCAATTATTCAAAGTAATATATTCGTCGGTAAAGTAAGTGTTAACATTATGATTGTCTAGTAAGTTAAAGTGACTAAGGAGATCTATGCCTTCAATGGATCCCATCGCACATGGGTATTGAAGGCAATGAAAGGGCGGATGATCTGGCAAAGGAAGCTGGCCATTCAGGGGTACCATATCAGTGGATACCAGAAAACCTGGACTGGAATGAGGCTATAAATAAAATGGACCAAAGTATGTGGATAGATTTTCACCATAGGGCATCATTAAAAAAGGGGAAATGGAGTAAGTCTATTCTACCATCACTACGAGAGGTGCCCTGGTTTGTAGAGTCTCCTTTGACGAGGAATGAGCTTAAGTTAATACTGAGGCTAAGAACAAAGCACACAATGGGCAAAAAATTTGATGTCCTCATGGGAAGAGCTACTCCAAGTCTTTCCACTTTTCTCGGTCGCTAGTTTTTTGCTGTTGCTAGTTACTTCCGCCAAACAAGATGTATCAATCTAGTAGTAAATATTCTAAATAACTCTCTAAATCTACTCTAAATATTCGAATTTGTCTTACATAACATGCGAGTATCCGTTTTACAATTAAATATATTTTATTTGAAAACATCGGACACTTAGTTTTCTGTTCATTTTAATAAAATGTAAGACAGACTATGTATGGGTTGACTCATTTTTTGCTTCATCAATCTAAATATTATATTTTTTTACTTTTTAAGAAGGAAGACTTACCTACCCAGTTTTTATTAAATTTCTTAGTATTGCCTTTAATAATAGCACATAATTCTTATTTTTTTGGTTTATATAGACACCTCTTACCATCTATCTTCAGAAGATACCATAAAAAAAACTTAAATCGAATGGGACTTCCATCACAATCCAGACACAAAAGCATAAACATCTTCTCAGATATCCACTTTATGAATATAACATATAAACTTCAAGGTCATAGTCGAGACATCGTTTCCTTTTAGAAAACGACAGAATAATATAATCTCACTTTGCATTAACACCTACATAGAATGAGAAATTCACTAATACCTGGATACAACTAATATAGTAACAGTCAACGGGCCACAGACTACCTTTGACGTCTGGAAGGCATTGAAAAGACTAAGAGTCAGTGTAAAAAAATATAGAAAAAATCTGGTGCAGGTTGTATGCTGGTCTGCCATCGCATTGAGATCGAATACAATGAATTTTTGGATCAGATGTATGTGAATGGCAACATGATTTTTGATGTGAAGTTTTTGAGAAAAATGATATTTGTTTCAAGATACTATTATTGTATTATTATTAAACACAAAAGCTTTACTTTAATCCTGGAAATGCGTTAGTGTATATTATGGGTACACATATCCAGAACTTAAAAGCTACAAGCTCTACGGTGTTTAATTTTCTACTAAAGTTTTCTGGGGTAAAATTTCGATCAACGTACTTAGTTTGAGATCATTATGTTTTCATATACCATCTCTTTCAAAGGGAACAGATAAATAGAATTAACTGGTATAACTACCTTTTTTCATATACTTTTAATATTTGGTAACCTTGGAAACTAAACAAATAAACAGCGCGTAGATATTATGTGAATACATTCAAAGGATAAGAAAGTAGTGTAATATGGTAAATTTAACTACAATAAAATCCAAAAAAAAAAAAAAAATTCAGATTAATAATATTATATTGTAATGCAGTAGAAGGATTTAAAAATATATTACTGATTCTGATTCAAAAGTTTTGCTTGTCAAGGAAAATGGTGTGCAAACAACTGGTTTTCCTTGAAGTAAAAGGCATTTTATTATGTGATTCGGCCAATTATGGTCGCATTCATCCTTTCTTCCCAACAATCTCAATCTTTCAAATATTATCACAAGACCAGGTAACTACTAGTCACGAGCCTTGCTTGACCATGATGAAAGTTACATTTAGTTACTTTAAAACAGCCGACACACATAGGCTTGTTAAAGCTAAGACTTTATCGCGTTATATTTGATACGATACGACCGAGGTCGCGGTAACCATAGAGTGGTTGATTTAAAAGGCATTTGTTCAACTTTCATTGCGTTAAATCTGATACGGTTTGAGCGAATGTCGAGTCTACCATCCATACTAAACTTGTCATCATCAGTTATCTCAAATTCCAAGTGAAACCGTAAGAGTGATATTCCGAACCGTTCATTTACCAGTTCGTGAGTGCGTGAACACCAAAACAGGTCCAGCGCGCGCCAGCTCTCTCAACATAAAAGGTCAGTGCCTGGCATCCTGTTTAAAGCCCCCCCACTAGACCCGTAATCCACAAACATCCACAAAATTACAGTCTGCTGTAAAAAAGGCAACCATTATGAAGAACCAAAGGTATTGTTTTTGTAGAGGTGCTTTTTCTAGGATTAAAAAAGATTAAGAACCTTGTCACAAGGTTTAAGACTCAAATTTTCGTTGAATATAATATAGATTATAATAATGTGAAAAAAAATATTCGTAGTCTATTTAATAGGCCATTATGGAAGGCTCTGGTACTGTAAGTTTCACTTGCGATTTTCACGTAGCAGGAAAATTCTTGCGGGAAATATGATTTGAAAAAAGACAGCCGCCCGTTCTGCAGGTCATATAAACGTCATTAGGCAATAGCAATAACCGTAAAGCTTTTGAAATATGCTTCTCTACAAGGGATATTATTATTATCAATGGTTCGTATTGAAATTTATCGACAATTGCCGTTACTGCGATCGGTGACTGGGGTTACCGAAAAATATTATACCGAAAAATATATTGATTCTTTTTTTGAAATTATATTAAGTACGTCTCGAAGATAAATAATAATGATAAACTGCTTTGCCACGCCAACAAAAAATCTATAATACTAGCACTCACATGAAGCTAGCTTTTGCCTGTTATCGCAAGGGATAGTTTCCAATCCTGGTGTCCTAATGAAATTAAATTTACATGCGCATGTGAAGGTATCAGGCACCATTAGCGAGGGGTGCAAAACTAGTCAATGCGCTCCCCAAAGATGTAGACATTTTCGGTGACGTGCTATGTATTTTGTATTAGAAATTTTATTTTTCTGTATAAAATCGTACTTAAGTATATATTTTCTTCTCTCTTGTGAGGGTAATATTTGTTATAAAGTAAATCTCATGTTGTGCAAGTCTTAAGTTTAGATTTTTATGTCCGCAATATTTTGTTTTCCTAAATAAATAAATACCTTAATGAATAAATGTCTATCTTGGACACAAATGCCAATACAATTGACGTTGGTTACAGAGCCAAACTGGCATGGATCGCATTTTGTCATCTTGGTATCTTTTTAAATCATTTCGCATTATAATATCTTAACTATAAAATGTTCATCCACTGTGTGTTACTAATATTATGCATATGTATACATATAAAAATTGACCAATATAAGAGAAATCCAAAAATTACGAAAAAATATTTGCGGAAAAACCTTAAAATAAAACGATAGATAAAGATGAAGACAAGAGTACGCGATGTCGCAAAGTAGATGAAAAGGCGATGTACTGCAGACGTTGCTCAACGAGTGGATAACTGGATAACTGGAGAACAAACCCGCTGAATCGACGAAATCAGTTTGTTCAGTGAATTTATATTGCAGCGAAGAACTAGAGACTAAAGTCCCGTTTACATGGTTCACTTTTGAAGATCATCGCGGAAGAATCATCCGTAGTTAACAGTGTAAATGCACATCCTTCAATTAATCATCGAAAGTGATCATCCGGAGGCAAAAGTGGATGAAGTTGAACACTGTGGATGATTCCGCGCATGCGTACTGCACGCTTGAATACTGTCATAATATTTACATAGGTACGTGAATAATTAAAAACAAACCGGTTAAATAGATGTTCCTGCAGTCCACATCATAGTCGATAGCACATACTGATTGGAAAAACAAAGTGTTGGTCTGTGGTTCTTGGTTGCTGTTTCTGTGATTTTTGTGTTCTCTATTTCACTTGACGTCATTTTGGAATGAATCGAGTATTTCACTTTCGGTAACACGTGTTAACAAAAAGTGAATGCCTGAATCCTATTCCCTGTAGAGGATCATCCGCAGTGACTCGTGTAAATGAACCTTAAGATGAGTAGAAAAGCTAGAGGAGGCTTTCACCCAGCAGTGAATTGATTCCGGCCAGTGATGATGATATTATAATTTGGGAAGGTCATTATGGCAACTAAAAAGAATAATTGTACGCCATCTGAGATTTTCCGCCGATGTATTGCCACATAGAAAAAAGTTATAAAATAGCTAAAAACTAATTTATATTGATAGATTAATATAAAAAAAATAATCGACGAAATAAAATTAACACGATAGGGAATAAAATGTATATAATATCGTGTGTTACAGCCAAAAGTTGGTAAGTCTCGAAATCATGTTATAGAGAAATTGCAATTTGAAGTTTGACATTTCCTCTAAAATCAGACATAATGCTAATTAATTTCCTTGTGCTTTATGTGCATGTTCTATATATTGGATAACCATGATTTTCTTAGCATACATATTTATTTATATATAGACACATAATTCATTGTTAACTTTAAATACCTTCATAATTATCGACTTACCAGCATTTAACACAATGCTTACGGGCCCTTTTAATTAATTTTGTAATTAACGTGTTAATTTGCATTTGAAAAGTAATTTGCAAAAACACAATTTTGTGCGGCCCGTAAGCATTGGGTTAACAGCAACCTCACGATATATTATATATTATTATAATATATCTACTCTATAATATAAAAAGACAAGCTTAATATTGCAATGTTTTTCTTTCAGTTTTTTTGTGTAGAATAGAGATCATGTATAATATGCGTTCATTCTTTACCGACGTCCCATTATTACCCAGAATGTTTAAAATTACTACATAAATGCTAATGCGATGACAATAAATTTTAATAAAATTTCTACTCTAAGCTTGAGGTCTCCATATAATATTTTTAATAAAACTTACCTTTTTATTAATCATCTTATCGATCTGAAACCTTCAAAAATAAGGGAATTATAACCCTTATTAGGTATAAAAATTCGTAACTACTAAATAACATTTTATTAAGATAAAATGTAGTGTTTGTTTTTTCTATGTAAATAGATATTTTTCCGTATTAACACTATTATTTTCAATCCCTAGACAGGCTTATCTTTCAAGATACAAGTATAAACCGCATTACCTACTTTAAAAGCTCTCCCATGATAATATTGTCATCATTTAAGCTTTTAGCTTGTGATAGAGCTCAAAGCTGGCAACTTATATTTTCAAAATATACCTACTCACTAATAAAAGTTGGCGCGTGTCGTCAAGTTTCAAAACTCGCTACACGCTTCGCATAGTAATTAATATTTTATTATATAGTTAGTTGTTAGACGAATAAGATTTTGAATATCATTAGCAATAATAATTTAACGTTATTCCATGACCGTACTTACATTAATAATAATTAATAGTATTCACCTCACGAAAACCACTTTGTGTTTTGTTCTTAAATGTTTCGTTCACTTTGAATATTTTAAATATTCAGCTTCGCTTAAAAATCATTTAGCAAAATTTATTCCCTTAAATCTTAATTTATTAATAAGGTGAATCCAAGGGTAAAATATTTCACTAAGCTGAACTTAATTTGGCTTTTTTTTGTATTTATATACACAGAAATTCGTTTGACAATAAAATGGGAAAATATTATAACAGATAGGGATTCAGCACACAAAATTATTTTTATCAATTGGCGTCTGGTTATAAGTACCTCGTATTGTCACCTTATTACATAAAATTGTGCAAACTTCATAATAGTTATGAGAAATTAAGTCACTTAAATATGAACCTAAGTCTTTGTGTCAATTATATTTTAATGTCTCGTTCTGATTGATTAGGTCATTTGAGTCACGAACGACAAAATTTATCCCCGGACTAGTGCACGAATCACGTTTGCTGGATAGCATATACGTCATTAATGTCGTAATCGTACCCAAATTACCAATTTGATACACATGTTAATTTTTAATCAATTTAATAAATTATTATACTAAAACCCAATAAAAATATATCTTCCTGAAATAGGAGATATATAAATACGAGAGGTACATTAATATCAAAATAAATTTATATTTAACCAAATATTTTTTTTTATAATATTATTATTATATTTTCTGTTGAATCATATAAACTTCATAATTCTATAAGTATATGAATAATTTAGGACAAATAAGGCAATTGTCAACAAATCATTTTTTTGCTATTTTGCAACAAACAAACAAATATAGAATACTGACATGTCATTTTGATTTCCATAGTAACGCACGTATATATTTATAATTTAGTTACTAGGACCACCTCCTTAGCAACCAATAATAGTGAATTGGATTACGGATTTCTTCCGAAATAAGTTTTCATACAATGCAGAATTATCTGAAAATGAATTCAACTCTACTTAAAGATGGCTAAAAGTATTAAAATAATGCATTGGCATCGTGTTCTGATATATTCTAAAAGTTTCAAATGTCAAGCTAGTCGGGAGGTTAGTTAAAAAACTTCAATCATCCAATACAAATCTTGGACAAACAAGAAAAAATTTGTACTGGACACACAAGAAAAAATCTGTAATGGACAAACAAGAATACGAGGTATTAAAAACGTGGTAAAAATACATGTTGTCTTTTTCAATTTTTTTTCGATCCATTCCATGAAGCGAATCTATATGAGCGAATCGCTAACAAGCATTCTTTATAAAAAAAAGTATTTTAACATAACCTTCACTAAATAGAGGTTTATGTGCTACAATTTATAAAGTTGTGTGTGTAAATCCCAGATAATTCAAGATGTTTTTAAGAGTTTTTGTAGTGGTTTTATCAAGAGGTCCAAAGACAGGTAAGCGAATCTTGGAGACGTCGCAAGGCGTCTTTATTCTGAATCTAAAGATCAAACATAAACTTATAAGAACAGATGCCAAATCGATTATATAATTTATTATTGCTTATATGCACAGAATAATTTAATAATTAATTATGTACAGATGTTCTCAAATATTTTTAATTTACTGAAAATTGTGATCCTTTACGATGAAGAACATAATATTATCATTATCAATGGTGCCAGTGGCGCCACGTCTCTATGTGCAATATGTACGGCATGCACGGGTAGATACACCAAACAACGTCGTGAGTGATGCTACATCTAATATGAGTCTTTGCTTCCTCATAAAACTTCGTTACTCTTACTGTCTACTCCAATCTTTATACACTACATACTCTAACTGCCGTTATGTATGATTCGACTCTAGACACTTCTTGTCTTTAATGGATTTACACGTAAGGCGTCAAACGCGTGCAGTTCTTTGTTAAACTTTCCGTCACGTGATATCTTCACATACGATTTCAAAGACCCTTATTCATATTATATTTCTACCAAACAAGAACGTCACCGTGTATAAAAGAAGATATATTATTTAGGTATTAGAAGAATCAAAATGTATATAAAAAAATATATAGGACGACCAGCGATTTCCAAACTGGGAGGCGGGGAGTGTTGCAAAGGGAGGCGCGAAAAGTTGAACACAATAATTAATATAACCACAGGTTTGCAGTTTGAAAATACATTGTTTATAAACTCTTGTTATAAACTACACAAAAAACAGACAAATAAAAGGTTGTTTGCAAACCTGTCTAAAAATATGGAGACTAGTTTTATAATACCTCACTTCTATACTATTTTAAAGCACGCTGGCTATCTCGTGAAAAAATTAAATAAAAGGGTCAAATCATAATGTTGAAATCTGAGGCAAATTTGTTTAGGAACGATAATTTTATTGTTAAACTTGTCTATTTGGTTGAAATTAAAAAAAAAAACTGAGTGAATAAATCAATGCAAGGACCACTAATGCATTCACTGATTTAAAAAGACAAAGTGAAGGCATTCATAAAAAATTGGAGCTTTGGAAATCAAAATTACAAAAAAAATAAGTTCGCCATGTCTCCACTTTTAAATGATTTCTACGCCAGATATACCTTTTCAAGCAAACAAAAATCTATATGATATTGGGATCTTGGTTAGTTTGCTAATGCACTTTTTACATTATTTTATTAATAGTCGCTGCTTAATTTCAGGGATATTAAATATTTTAGATATGTAGTTGAAAGATCCTGGCCTTGACCATATTATAAGTATATTTAGGTTAAAGGTACTAATTTATATTTATTTTTGTATTCATGTATGTCATCATCATCAGCCGGGGTCAATCCACTGCTGGATGAGGGTCTCTCCAAGCTTCTTCCAACTCTCTCGATCCTGTGTCGTTCGCTACCACGTATTTCCGCCGAACTTTACCAGTTCATCAATCCAGCATTTAGAGCGACCCTGTGGCCGTTTTATGCCCCTTGGGTACCACTGGATGACGGCATTTGTCTAGCAGCCGTCCTTTCGGCGAGCAATGTGCTCCGCCCATCTTCATTTCAGCTGTTTGGCAACATATATTACATCGCGTACTCCTGTCTGCTTCCTAACCCATTCGTTTCTCTTACGGTCCTTTCGCGTGATGCCCAACATACACCACTCCATTCCGCGCTGTGCGACTCTTAGCCTTTGGACATCTCTCGTTTTGAGGGTCCACGTCTTGCAGCCATACGTGAGCACGGGTAGAACACATTGGTCGAACACCCTACGCTTATAACACATGGATGTATTATTATTAAATAAAATATTGAAATTTTAATATTATTTAAGAACGGTTCTAAATAAGAAAGTAGCACTTAATGATAAGCTAATGGATGCTAATTATGTCATGTATTTTTAATGCTACCTATTTAAAACTTTCCAAAGCTCGAGTTTTAAAAATTAAGCACTCTTTTATTATTTATTTGTTCCAGTAAGATTAGAAAATTACAGCATTAAAATTTGACGCCTACTCGGTCAGGCGACCGGAATTGCGTGTTATTACAACTGCCTTTCATATTTAAGTAGAACTTACCGTTGAGAATTAGCGCCTGACACTTTTGATAAAATTAGCTTGGCTTGGTCAGTCACAGAAATGAAATAAAGAAACGAATTATTGTATGACGTTACATAAAACATGGCACGCTATTTCATTATTATAATAATATAAACATAGTATGATAATACTTATTATAATTTGGTATCATCAGATTGACTCAAGATCATTGGATTTCTAAGTTCTTAACCGAACATGGTGGTTTTGCCTACAAGCTATGTCAGCTTGGCCTATAATACCATCGTATCCGAAAATTTGTACGTAAACAGTTCACCACAGGACACATTCGTGCACCGCAGTACGTGAAACATGAGTTCATGTAACATTTAATCAAATGACGAGTTCTTTGTTGAACATTTCACCGTGGTGTATATTTGTTCATATGCTATAACATGTGGCAAATTTTATGAAATGTCTTTACTAAGCTAGGTTAGATTAAGTTAGGTTAGGGTAAATCTAATTGGAACAGTACTATTTGCAAACTATCGCCGCATTTTGTAAGATACGTACAAATGTATTCTACGGTGAAATGTTCAACGAAGAACTCGTCATTTGATAAAATGTTATACGAACTCATGTTTCACGTACTGCGGCGCACGAATAATTGTCCCACGATGAACTGCATACGTACAACTTACATGTAACCTTATGTTTATGCTATCATATCAAACTTTTATTATATATATTATTTTATAATGAAAATATACGCTGTCTTTTAATACGCAAATTTCATTGCCATATTAATATAAAAATATACGGATGAAAATTCACTCTCAAATAACCATTACAATTATTTAAATATTTTTTCTAATATATTTATTAAGGAAAAAAAACAGTTATATTGAGTATGTACAAATATGTGAAGACTACAAGCAAATATCATTCTAGGTATGTCACATCTGTATCATTTTAAGTAAATCGATTTTTAAAATTTCAAACTCTGAATAGTTGTTACAATAATTAATCTTTCACTATAATTTTTAAACGATTTTTATAATTATTTAACATAAAAATATGATTAATAAACACTACCATTTATTTGAAAATGTACTCAATAACCAAAAATACAATACATTATCCAGTATTCATGCACATGGAATGATCTTTCCTTGACCACTTTTATTAGAAACACGTTTTTAAAGGACACAGATTTATTTTTCCTAAAATGTTTTTACATAAAAAAATACGTTAAGAAATTCTCCACAAGATGGCATTCACAGTTAATTGTATACAAAAAATGGACTTGGAATGATATTTGCTTGAGGTCTTCATGTATAAAATAGATTAGATAAAATATTTTGCAACCTGCAAAGTTTCCATATAAAATTATAATATAGTTAAGCATAA
This sequence comes from Rhyacophila brunnea, assembly GCF_057557595.1. Classification (NCBI taxonomy): domain Eukaryota; kingdom Metazoa; phylum Arthropoda; class Insecta; order Trichoptera; family Rhyacophilidae; genus Rhyacophila; species Rhyacophila brunnea. The sequence continues at coordinate 32,378,961 of NW_028232806.1, read as the reverse complement.
CAAGAAAGAGAGTAAGATGAACATACCTAAATATATAGAAATTGCATAAGAAAAACGAGGAAAAATATTAAATAATTATTGACAAAAAGTAAAATATATAAGTATACATATTATATTATGTGTGTTTAGGATTATTGTAATTTATACATAATATGAGTGATTTAAGATTGAACAAAAAAGAGAATAATTAGAAGGGGAAAAATAAACATTTAAAATTCTATTAATGTCAATTATTATACAAAATTTTGGAGCTAGCGCGTTTAAACGAAACAGATGAATTATTGAAAGGATCAACAGTGGAGAAATACATATTTTAATTCAAATAAGAGCGCCGAATAAAAGAGTTTTGTACATAATTAGAATCACTACGACTGATGTGGTACAAAGCTTGGTTTCGCGTAAATCTTGATTACCATTTGAAACCTACCCTTTCGAGTAAGTTTGGCGAGTCAACTAAACTATTGATAATTTTGAAAAGAAAATACTGATCAGATAGAGAATGTTGACTTTTCAACGATGGTAAAACGAAAGACGCAGTGGTCAAAATAGAATTAGGTATGTCGTATATAAGATAATAATATGTAATGTTGTGTATTTAGATTATTCATTAAATTTATTATCATTAAATATTATTGATATAATTTAATTTCCATACTGTTCCATATTATAATGGTACATAATAAACATTTTAATAAGTATCAGGTAATTGAAAAATTCAAAATGGCTACATTAAAAACACCTACACTATTTTTTGGGTAATTAAATTATCATATACGATAGCCTTTTTCAACATCTTTGACTTTTGCCTTTTTATAAAACTTTATTCTAAGAATTGTATATTTCCCGTACCGACATACAAATTTATTCAAACTTTCAAAATAATATCGTTTGTAAATTATTATAAAATTTTATATCAAAAAGTAATTTTTTCGAAAAAAAGTCACGCGTTGCAAACGTTAAACGAGACGTGTTTCACATGCTACGGTACAAATTTTCCTATTGAATGTTTTTTAAGTATAGAAAAAAATCTTTTATTAAATAAAAAATACACATTTTATTCGAAGGAAAAAAAGGAGAATGACTGTAAATAAAGGCGAAAAGTTGAAAACCTTTTGACATTCATGGTGGAACGTGAAATCAAGGGAACATGTACGGAGGCATACGTGAAATACATATTAAGTCAATATTTACTTTGTATATGGTGTCTCAAATGTCTGAAGGAAAGCCCTGATGGAAAACCACATAGAGGTCTGATATCAAACGAGCAATACAATACTGCATTACCTTACCCAATAGTTTATAGGTGACACCTTTATTTGATATATCTTTTTTTAAGTAAAATTTATCCAATATTTCGATCAACATGACGTGTCCTTTTTTCCAATTTTATTTATTTTACCCAGTTGTTTTTTCTAGTAAAAATCTAGGTGTGTTTTACCACAAGTATCCAGATGCCCTGTAAAAGTAAAATTAAACACAAATTTTGTGTACCCATATTATTTGGAAACTAAGACTGAACAAGGGAACTAGCAGGGAACAAGTAGGAAATAATATTACTCCTATCACCATATGTTATTACCACGTTTTTATTAGCTCGTGTTCTTGTTTGTCCGGTGCAGATTTTTTCTTGTGTGTCCAGTACAAATCTTTTCTTGTTTGTCCAAGATTTGTATTGGACGATTGAAGACTACGCGCGTTACTATGGAAATCAATATAAAATGTCAAAATGACATTTCAATATTCTATCAAGTACAAAAAAAAGTATTTCTTAATACATAGAATGTTTAAGTTTATTATTATTAGTAATTATTATCATGCAATTATCATACAAAATTAATTAATTGTATGAAAAGAAATTATTGTAAATATCATCCGTGGTTTGTCACCTGTAAATATTTATTTTATAAAGACGTGTATTATTATTCAATAATATAATTCTAATATCAAATACATGGTGAAAAATATTCGGCAAATGAACCATTGAACTTTGAAAATGACAAACTTATTGCGTTTTGTCGAAATTTTCAGTGATACTCGAAATTCCTATTATTTTAATTTTTCAAAATATTATGGTAATTGTGTAATGTTAAATTATTTTTCGGCTCTCTTAATGTGACAAAATTGTTGTCAGTAACAAAGAATGCAATTTCTGATTAAATAAATCTCATTCGTCAAGAATCAACGACATGGTAGAATAAAGTAGATTATTATGAATTTCCTGGTTAAGCGGGATTAAACTTTCAGTATCACTGGAGACATCTAGTAATAGAATTATGAAATATGCAATTTAATACAATTTACTACAAAATACATTAACACGTATTTCAATTACACAATAAAATATTTAGATATCTGAAAAATATAAAACACTTTTATTTTAATTAAAATATATTATAATTAAAACCACAAAAGAGATAATAAATAGTATTCCGATAGGCTATAAATACCAATACAGTAATTTTTGACGCAGGGTTTTGAATTTGGGAGTCGACAAAAATGAACCACGCATTATAGAAGTGTAATAATGTGTGTAATACACCAATATTAAATGATCGTCAATGCATAAAATTAGAGCAGTTGTCAGTATTCGACGTATGACTTATTCTTGACACGTGTTTAAATTTATTCCGTATTCTTCCTTACTTGAGATCGGTTGCCTGCTTCTCCTTCCCGTTAGGTATTTCAGTTCCCATTATTTCTTCCTTTGAGTTCCCTGAATAAATAAAAAGCGTTCATTGATATTAGTATTATATTATTATTTTATTACCACATTTTTCTTAGCTCGTATTCTTGTTTGTCCGGTGGTTGTTTATCCAGTACAAATCTTGCAATCGATGTTTAACTAACATCCCGACTAGCTAGAAACTTTTAGAATATATCAGAACACGGTCCCAATGCATTCTTTGAATACTTTTAACCATCTTTAAGTAGAATTGAATTTATTTTCAGTTAATTCTGTTTTGTATAAAAAGTTATTTCAGAAGAAATCCGTAATCCAATCCACTATTATTGGTTGCTAAGGGGTTGATCCTAGTAATTAAATTATTAATATAAACGTGCGTTACTATGGAAATCGAAATGACATTTCAGTATTCTACATTTTTTTTTGTTTGTTACAACAAAGTTATTAGCACAAAAATGATTTGTTGACAATTGCCGTATTTGTCCTAAATAATGAATACATAGAATTGTCAACTTTATATTATGATATAACAGAAAATTTAAAAACGTGGTATATAAAAAGTTCTTTTTATTTTGTTATTATTTTTATCATTTAAATGCAATTGTATAAGTTTCAAAATTATAGAATAAGCTTTTAATTAATTCATAATTAGAAGGAATATATAATTTATACTAAATAAAAAATATTTTACCTTGAAGTTCTATATTTATTATATACTAAAAAAATCAACTGTGGGTTTTATGACTATACCGTTTGAACCAAATAACATGACATAATCTAATATTGTTGACCTCATTAAAACCTTAATACTCTAATCAAAAATATACGTATATAATATATTGAAAAAATGTTCTTTAGGACACCGCTTAGTTAAATCAACAAAAGGTCTTATGCGTAACTTTTGTTCCTGTAAAACACCCCAAACCATATAAGACAGCATAATATGACAGAATTTCATGTCCTTCGTTTTGAGAGAGAGCAAAGAAAAATCTCACTTGTTTTACAAAATTTGTCCACCAAGTCGCCATAATAGCTTCAATATCTCAAAATGGGCGGTTCAAGTTAGCATTATTAAATTAAAACGTACAACAATTTATATTGTCTTCAATTTTGTGTATTGTGTTAAGACGATACTTCAGTGAAACGGCAAATAATTTTCAACTATAGGCGCAACGAAATTTTGGACTCGCTGGCAGTCGGAGAGTGAACGTAGAGCTGTGAACACGTCAATTTGTTTTGTGATGGCGTCTGGGGAACTAATTCTTAAATCGTGTAAAGATGACAAAAAACGTTACCTATTTACTTGAAAAAGAAAACATGTCAATGAATATATTATTATTGTTACTAATATAACAATAAACAGGACATTAAATGGACGAATGTTGAATTTATATGACAAAAATATTTCGTTCGGCATGCGTCATTCCGCAATCCGGACATCGCCTAGCCACGATCTTTTTACACCATGCCTCAACTGAAGTATAGCCTTAAAGCTGTACTTCAGCTGGGGCACGGTCTAAAACGATCGTGACTACGCGATGCAAAGATTGTGCAACCGACGCGTGCAGAACAAAACATAATTTGTCATAAAATTTAACGTGCGTCCATTTAATGTTATGTTTAAGGTTCTATTAGTAATAATTATAATATATTCATTGACATGTTTTCTTTTTCAAGTAAATGGGTTACGTTTTTTGTCATCTTTACATGATTTAGGAATTAATTCCCCCGACGCCATCACAAAACAAATTGACGTGTTCACAGCTCGACTATCGCTCTCCGATTGGCAGCGAGTCCGAAATTTCTTCGCACCTATAATTATTTTTTTTATTGATTTCAATGTATTTATTTAATTACCTAATTGTGATTATAATAATATTATTTTATAAGCTATTTAAATGTATTTTATTGTGTTAACTATCAATTCATAGTGTAAATACATTGTATTGTTAATTTAATTTAATAAAACGGACATTTTTTTAATATTTTTTTCCACTTTTATTAATTATATTATCTGGACCGGTTTCGTTAACCTCAGAGAGACATTTTCGACTAAATAATCTGTACCTTCTTCTCTTGCTTGTTTGTCCATCAAGTGGTAATAATGTACTTTTTTGATTGTAAATTATTATGCAAATGAATTAATAATCAAAATGTATTGTGTTATTAAATATTGATTAACCGTTATTAAAATTATATATTAAAATGTGTTATTATACGTGTTTATTGCTTTATATTTTGTTTCATGTCATGTACCAATTTAAAATATTTGGTTCAGTGTCCTTAATGATGTATTATGAAATATTAATATCCAATTTCATTATTATTAATATAATTGTTATTGACAAAATATTATTGGATGGATAATTCAATTTATTGGTGGATTATTTGTGTCACCTTTTGAATTTGTTTTGATAAAAAGTAATGCATGTTTTATAAAGAATATTTTAGTTGAAAATGTCCCTCTGAGACGGACGAAAGCCATCAAAATATAATTAATAAAGGTGGGAAAGGTACTATAAAATGCGTTTTATGAGTAGATAACCTTTGTTAGTTAGTCGCCCACTTAGTACGATTTTTCCCGTTAGAGATTTATATAATATATTTTTTAATGTTAATGACACTAATTTCATTATAATATGATGACAAGGTAATATATTATTTAACCATACTTTTAGTCCACCGCATATTATCGTTATATTAAAGTGTAAGTAAAAACGTGGGCATTTGTTATGCACTTAAAATAAAAATAAATACTCAAACTTAGCAAACACTCTTACCACGTGAGAACTTCTTTCAAATACAATTTTATTACATCTCGGTTAAACATCTGCCATCTATTTATAGAACGTAGTCTTAAGTTTTAAGGTTATAATATTTTTTTTTTCTAGGATAAATAAATCAAACAATTTAATATGACTAAGTCATAAAGCTTTATCAGAAAATGACCCTTTAAGAAGAAAACAAAACGTCAGTGTTATCTTACTGGATTAAACTAAATTAATCATGGATTATTTGTAAAGTACAGGCAAAATCTACTCAATGATAGTTTTTGTAGTTTGTTTTTGAGATTATCATTTTAAGCCGCTTATCTTGATCCGTCCTAGAATATTTACATAATATAAAACGCAAACGGCGTCGGCCGGTCCACTTTGATATGAAATTTTATCAACTTTTTCTCTCTCTTCTCCCAACAAAGTCGGCCGGAACGCATCAAATATATTGAATTTCGTAATTTTATTCATAGCCCGACGACGTACAAACTTATTACCGTAAAAATATGTCATATGATCGTACCACGTGTATAGAATGGGTCAAAGGCACTGACTAAATTGGTTTTGTGAGATCCAATATGGATCGTCTTCAGGGTTGCTATAAATGGACATTTAAATAAACATGTATGGATACAATTATACGTCTGTATTCATTTCATTAATATAATAATTCTGATTAATAAATAATTATTCAATATTTTTTAGACACTTAATTTTGCATTGACTGCTTGATGTTATTATGTTTGTCAAAACAGAACATGAATAAAATAAATATAACAATATGAAAAAACAGAATGATGTTAAAACAGAACACTGTGTGAAACTTACTTCCACTGTGCCTAAGGCGCAAAGTGTTAAACCAGTGTCTGCTTCCCGTGATCACATATGCGTGTGATATATGGACCCTAAGTAAAAGAGAGATCCAGAAACTTAGAGTAGCACAACGTGGTATGGAAAGGTGCATGCTGGGCATAACGCGAAAGGAAAAAAAGAGGAAAGAGTGGAAAAGGAAGCAGACAAGGGTTTGCGATGTAATAGAGTTTACTAAAAGCCTTAACTGGAGATAAGCTGGACACATAGCTCGAAGAAGAGACAATTGTTGGACAAATCTAGTCATCCAGTGGTATCCAAGAAGTACAAAACGTCTGCAAGTTAGACCTAGAGGCTGCTGGATCGATGAAATGATAAAGATCTGCGAAAGTACGTGGCAACGCAATGCACAGGACAGAGAGAAGTGGAAGCAGCTTGAAAAGGCCTTCATCCAGCAGTGGATAGATTCAGGCTGATGATGATGATGATAACTAAGGAAATGTATAAGTTTAAATATTTAATAATTTATTTTATTTATAATCACTGCATGTTGGCCATTCGTCGTAAAAATGTCAATTTATCTGCTTGATATTGATAATCCTACACAGAATTATTAAATTCATTATTAGCATTTTGAACGTAATTTTAGATTGATTAAGACAAGATATATCTAGCTTGCCGACAACACCGAGTTGAGTCCCGTTTAATTGAAACTTTTCACCGATTAGGAATGCACAAAAATTATATGGTTTGATTTTTTTTACGGCGTATCTATTGAAAATCTGTGTTTTAAATACAACACAATAAATAAAGATACGACAAATTCAATATCAAATGTTATATTTTTTCTTGAAAATGTCATAGTTCTGTCTGTCACTGTTCTGTTTATTCATTTTCTGTTTATCGCTGTTCTGTTTTGTCATCGTTCTGTTTATTCATGTAACCATGAATTAACTATAATACTCCCTCGATTTGTTATTTTTCAATTTTTTATGTTAGATCAAGTCTGTTACAAAAAAAACGTTTTGTACTAGAATATCTCAAAAAAGAGAAAGACTGTAGCAACTAGTCCATGGCATTGGTTTTCATCCGCTGGCTCCTGATTCGATTATTGGTGAGGTTAGTATACATGTATATAATGTAATCAATGTATGGATGTTTACGTAGTTGTTTCACTTCTACTACTACTACTACAACAGTACACGGAGTCATATTACGGCTGTAGTTTAAAAAGAACAAAAACATATTATGTAGTTTAAATAAAAAGTATTATTTGTATTCTAAACTGTAGGTATTCTGATGGTCACGATAAAGTAATTAAACGTAAAGCTACAGGTGGTCAAATTGACAATGATCAACCTGGCAACTAATGAGAGAAATCATACTATCTCAATAAATTAAAAGATATTCATGATATTATATTACGTATTATTATAATAGTTTGTTCTATTTTTAACATTACGTAGTTTGAAATTAGTACTAGATATTATGGAAAATTCTTAATGTATTTGAGTCTTAGTGATTGATGGTGTCGGATGTTTAAAATATCTTGAATGTAACACAGAACTGTAGGAGCTAAAAATTAAGGATAAACAGACCCGTACCAGCTAATTGAATGTACCTATGCCTACATTATCAATAATTGAAATTATTCTGAAAACACTGTTAGCCCAGGCTCGGAAGGCCTTGATAAGCTGTTAATTGTTTTTTTAAAATGTATCAGATATGAGGGGCAGCAAATAAAAATGCCGATTAGATTAGGTGAACAGTCGAAAGAATCACTAAAAATTTTAAAGCATCTGCCATACGGCTTTGCCAAACATGTGTAGACATGTAAAAAACTATGTTCGAATTAATTAAACCGATGTGAATAGAAAATTGATCTATATGCAAAAAGAAAATTGTTCAGGAGAGGAAAAAACGTTTTATTCGATCATGCGGACTTTTATAGTATATCTGTGATAATAATTACGTTCATGAAAACACTCTTTATCATTGACAAACCCCTCTTTTACGGTAAGCATTTTAGTGTTGCTAGTATATCAAAAAGTGTGGCAGTTAAAATAATAAAACTTTCCAATATCGTGAGCAATGCTATATAGAACTGTTTTAGTCAATAAAATCACTTTTTGACATGATGTATTATATACACCCTTTTTCGGGGGACGCCTTCAATTATTAAAGTTTATTAATTATATGTTTATAGTAACAGTAACACAACTGAATAGGGTGGATAATTGGGGTTGATTAATAAAATAATATTAAGTCGGTACATTGAAATAGTCGGAATCACACCAATCGAATATTCTTAACAGTAAATACTAAATTAGTTACATAGGGTGTCTATAAATTAAATAAAAAAAATATTTATTGTCATTGAGAAGATATCATAGAGACAGGAGCTATGGATACATAATGGGAAAAGTAGGATCAATCGAAGACAAACCTAAGGCAACGAATTTTCAAGAGGCAGAAAATGTCCCAAAAATGTATAGTATATACCTACCTAACGCCGTACAGACAACTAAAAGAAATGAAATTAGCTCGGAGAGGCCTTTTTATAAAAATGATTTAATAATAATGAGGATTTAAAATTGTTTAAATTACTAATCTGTAAGTCAGCATTATTAATTAATGTATTTTATTATTTTATATAATCTACAATTATTATAATATTATTATGTGAGTATTATATGCTTATTATTTTAACCCTAACACATCACTTCTGGAAAAGCTTGTATTACATGAGGGTAACGTTTCGATCTGCACAGCTTCGACATTTGAGCCGGCCTAATCAAATGAAGTCCGCTTACAAGTCCACTCAAGTAGTATGGGCTTCGACTTCATACATATAATGTATCTTTTATACTATGTCCATAGACAATTCATCACATGTAGACTATTAAAACGGAGATTATTGAATTACATTACCGAAGATGACTTAGGTATATTATATAAAAAGGATTTCTGTTTAAACAATCATGCTTTTTATCTTTAATATGTATTAAATATTATGCTATATATGTTTTTTTGTCAAAATATATCAACTAGCGGAAGCCATCATCAGCATTGCCTCAATAATAATCTACCTAGATCAACGGTGTATATTATGATTTATTGAATTGCGACAGTGTCTCTTGTAGTGTATTTATTTCATTTGTATAGATACCAAAGAAGATCCATAACCCGTCACCACTCATATCGAGTCCGTCACTCAACTCACTACTCCACTCAACACATTTACCTGCTTAAAAATATATTGGTAGTCATCACTACCAGATCGCGACTCAATCTGAGCACGAGCTCACCGCGATCACTCTACACCGTTAATCTTGTTTCGAACACTATTTTTCTCTTTACACAGCATCAAGACAATAAGCATCTACGTCCATCTCTACTACTGCCACCTTCATCACTCAAACGTCCACCTCATCAATCCGTAAACGTTACTATTTCGAACATCAATCAGTAGTCATCGAAGTAGAGACATACTGCCAATCGTTTTAGAAAGCTCCTCGTTACTAAGGGAAATACTTCATGTCTATAAAGTATGGTTGGGCCGATTGTAGTGGCCATCATCTTCATTCCCTACCTACTCAAATCCCCTTATTTATTATTGTCATAAGACCAGACGACGAGCAATTACGGGTTATAAATAGACCGTAACAAATGTCAATGACGTGGAAAGTTACTAAATTCGAGACAGCCGACTCGCGTATACTTTCTAAAGTTAGCGCTCTCTATCTAATGTAATACTAACGAGCAGAGTAACTTTAAACACATATTATTACAAGTTGATTTTATTGAATAACTCGAATTTAAAGACTGATTTAGAAATTGTTTGTGGGCCACGGCCGGGTCAGCTTGATATAGTGTGACCGTCATTCAAGCGATACTTCTGAATACCTGGCAAGCCGTGATACCGACCTTCATCATTCATATATTACATTAACATTATCATTTATTAACCTTATTTAACATCGATTAACAGTGTACCGTCAAGTGCCAAGTCAGGTGACACAACAAACCATACCGCGTGAGTGATAGTGCAACCAGACCACGGAGCCATCATCAACATCAAAAAAGGTCAACGTCTGGCATCCTGTTAAACTACCCCCCCATAGATCCACAATCCACTATCATCTTTAAATTACACAGTCCACTGCTAAAAGCGCCACCAAAGTATAATACAACAATATTATAAATTAGTAAAAGTAATATTTTGGACATCTTTTAAAACCGTTACCTTCTGTTACTATAATATTTCTTCATGCACATTTTCATTAATGTATCCTTATTGGCAGCAAGTTACCAATCATTCAGTTGATGATATTCAAGTTATTACAATGCCTAGATGACAATACCATCATATTATTATTATCATATGCCATAATAAACCTCGAAATTTGCAGTTCTGTAGTTTCATAATAAGAGAGATACCAGCTGCTAATATTAAAACGTAAAACCCTCAATGCATTATTTTGCGACGGCAAACTGTTGAGGGAGGCACTGTACAATGCAAAGATTATTTGTTCGTGTATCGAGAATAAACATCACAGAATTGGTTACAATAAACTCTCAATATGAAAATCTCCATGCCTTTTCTGCGAAGACCCCCTTAAGTACGTCAATAAAGAGTTGAAATCTTTAGAAGCATATGTTTTTGGGTCTGCGTATTTTACCCCCCTTAACTTCATAAAATTCGGAAAAATATAATAAAAACTTCACCATTTAGTCTCATCCCTTGATCACTTCACCATATTATACTATTTAGAAATACATGGTTATATAACTTAATGTACACCTATTGATATTAACTAAATTTACTACACATCAGTGATTAAACCAGAACCAGTATTCGGCAGCCTCAAAACCAGGAGTTAACTTAATCTAAGTAAGAGTAGTTTTATGATATACGTAAGACAAAATAATAAACATGCATCAAATAATGAAAATCATTTTGGAGGACTCAATCGGTACCTACCGTCACTTTACAAAAGTTAACTGTGTCGAGGTATAAACTGTCAAAACAGTTATAACTTTAGGTGCGGCGATTTGGAGAATTAATACTTACATTTTAATACTAACGCCAATCACGTTATAGTTATCGTATTATACATAATATTTATTTATTTATTTTATTTATTTATTTTATTTATTTATTTATTTAGGAAAGGAGTATTACGGTATTACAGCGATTGGCCAATGCTCCATAATACTTAATAAATACAAATATATAAACATATCTTAATTACAAATAACAACTAAAATAACAAGAAAGTAGAAAAGACACATGTGTAAATAATAAAGAAACATGATAATATATACAATTATAAATTTAACCTATTTAATACGTCCACAAACATTATATAGTTAATAAAAAACAAATCAACTTTTATGGTGCCACCAAATAAGCTAATTGCACGATATACAGCATCATGAAACATAACATCTGTCCTGCGACGAGGTATCTTGAAGACCGTGGAGCTACGAGTGATATTGGTGGGAACATGAAAATTAATATTTGCCAGTATATACGGATTGTAAATGAACCCACGAAGAAGTAAAAAGAAATGCATTAACTCATCCGCTGCTGACTATATAATAAGATTTTCATAAGCGCCTTTAAAATGCACGTTAATTACATCGATCGGCCGCCTGGTCATTACGCGCATGTGCGTCTTCAGCGTCCAAAGTATTAAAGAACAATCACTCTTCGGGTAGACAGGGATTGCATTGATAGCATACCTAGAAGAAAACAAGTCGGGAAATTCATTTTATTATCATTATCATAAGGAAAGAACCCGTATGTTTTTAAGTAGAGAAATCTAAGATATCTATTGTGGACTCGATCCAACTTAATTGTGTGGATGGACCTATTAGGACTCCAAATAATGCTGGCATATTCAAGAATACTCAACACAAATGATACGTATAATGTACGTAGCACTCGGACGTTTTCGAATGATTTTGAAACCCTCATAACAAAACCAAGCATTTTGCTAGATCTAGTACTGATGTTAAGAATAATATTCATTACATTGTAAACTATTTTGATCAGACAACGTATTTATTTTATTTAATAATACACAATAGGTTTTCAAAGAATAGGATGCTGATTGAAAGTGAACTTGCCATCATACAATAATACGCCCAAATCTTTTATCTCCGTTACCATACTCAATATTATACCAGACAATGTGTATGGGAAGAATAAGGTTTACAAGCTGATAAATAATGTAATAATTGATTGTATAAAATATTATTAACAAATTGCAAACGGTATATTATACCAAGGAAACCCAGGGAAAAAAAGGCCAGTGGAAAAGCCACGCACACGATGGGGTGATAACATTACAAACGATGCCAACCAGCTAAAAATCAGAAACTGGAAAAGATTGCGGAGGACCGTTCCGGCTGGAGGACAGCGGTGGAGGAGGCCAGGTCTCGACTTGAACTGTAGCGCCATCGAAGAAGAAGAATATTATACCGATGCCCTCGTACTTCAGTATGTAAGGCGCTGGTCTTTCATCCAGGAGCCCCAAGTTCGATCGTCGGTGAGGTCACAATATATTTATGTAATTTTCTCAAAGCGTGAGTGTTTGTGATTAATTATTTTATGTTACTAAATACATTACTGTTTCACTACACTACTGTCATTGAGCATCATGACCTGTGGTAGTGTTAAAAAGAAAACAAAAATACAATGTTATTCACAATACGAAGGAAACGAGAATATAACACAACAATAATAATTAATAACCGCGATATAGTTCAGTTTTACATCATCTCTTTGTAGGTTAACCAAATAGCCCGTTTACACGTGCATAAATTGACTGCTGAGAGTACGTATTATCGCGGAGACAACACGAAAATAAACGTATTATCGTGCAAAATGCAAGATTGCATGCATGGAACAAAAAAGTTCAGTGGCTTCTGAATTAGTTGAAACCTGTGCCGTAAAACGATAGCAGCAAACTTGCCGTATAAAATACAAATTACGCCGAGCAAAACATTTTAACGTTTACCAATTTGCACAACCTATCAAATTGCATCATACAATGGCAACAACGGCAAGACAGTCACCATTTTTGCGTGTAAAAAGTTATTATCGCGATAGTTTAAATTTACATACTATTGATGCCAGTTAGTACATCCATGCACGTGTATATGCGCTGAAACGTTAGAATGACACAATAAAAAAACTTCAGTCGAATTGCGTACGTGTAGCACTGCTCTAGTGCAGAATATTTATTTCCGTATTTTTTTTTATGTCGAGTTACGTGGTATCAAGATCTTAGTGAAATACAGTTAACTGGTTGGAAGTTGGAATGGATCTGCAGTTTTATGATACACTGAGAGTGAATTATAAAAATATCTTCCAAGCGATGTGTATAGTTAATTAAAATAGTATGCTCAAAGACTCTATCTTCGATCGCACCGTGTGAAAAGACATCTTCAAAGATGAAATTAATAGCGTATCGGGAAATTTGTACGTAAACAGTTCACCGCAGGACACTTATTCGTGCGCCGTAGTACGTGAAACATGATTTCGTGTAACATTTAATCAAAAGACGAGTTCTTCGTTGAACATATCACCGTGGAGTATATTTTTACGTATGCTACAACATGTGGCGAATTTTATGAGATGTCTTTACTAGGTTAGGTTAAGTTAGGGTTCCCCTTAATTGTAATAGTACTATTTGCAAACTATCGCCGTATTTTGTAAGATAGGTACGTACAAATGTATTCCACGGTGAGATGTTCAACGAAGAACTTGTCATTTGATTAAATGTTATACGAACTCATGTTTCACGTACTGCGGCGTATGAATAAGTGTTCCACGATGAACTGCATACTTACAACTTACATGTCATCAATTAATAGTTCCATACCAAATCTCAATATAGATAATCATTAACATTTTCAATCAATTTTCATGATTGAGAGTGCCATATTTGAATCCCAATTTGTTAAAATGTTACCGTAAGTAGGGCAATTTTGTATTTTTCATTAGTAAAGACAGGTGAATTTTAAACAGTTTATTGTTAGTAGTATTTATACGTCTTATTATCATAACATACAGTTTGTTTAATAAATTGGTAAATATTTATAGATTTTGACCTGCTATAATATGAAAAGATTGCTCTTGGCCCACAAAGCCTAAAATACTAATTATCATTAGGTCCTTTAGCAAAAAAATTATGTAGGTATGTATTTACATATTGTCATCAACATGGTTTCACTACGAGTTGAAATTAATTTATTAGGGATTTGTGCAAGGTTGACAGTGGCGCACCCAGGATTTAATATTAGGGGGGGGGCAAGAAGGAAAATGTAAATTAGTCCTATAGGCTTTTTTTCTTCTTCACAGCCTAATTTCTCGTTTATCGGCCTTCTATTGCACTCGGTGTACCTACACCATGGTCCCCACATCCTGTAACGGGCCCTCAGGCTAGGATATTTCGTGGCCCCCTTACCTTCCGCTAAGATTAAAGGCAGTGTGAAACACTACATTAACGTTTTTCATATTGTGTTTAAGTTCAAATTAAGGGTAGGTACAGTGAGTTATTGGCGATTTTTATTACATCTACTTTAATAATAGAGCTGTCGAGTATCAACACATAATAATCAAAAAATATATTGCACAGTTATATAATTAAAAATGTTCATGGCCACGAAGTATAATAGCGACTTTTTTACTATTAAAGCTAATTTATGATGTGTGTTTATTTCACTTATCTGGTCAACCCGACACGCCGGGCCCCCCACAGCCCTCCCCAGCGATGACCTACACAGTTCCATCAGGTATTGGGTTTCTAAAAAAACCTGACATTAGTGTTTCAAAATTTTTGTGTTAGAAATTAAAATCTAAGAAAATTTTCTAAAAAGGGTGCTAGAGAATTACAAATCATTTTTTGCCGTGTTTTTATTTGTCTAAGCCCAAAGGTTTATTGGCTTTCAATTTCAATGTTTAAAATCATTCTGATATTTTTCATGTTTGGGGGGTGCCAGGGCCCCTTGCCTCCCCCCCCTCCCTGGGTGCGCCACTGAAGGTTGATGTGCTACTGTATATTATTCTACATGATTTATGTATCGACGTAAATTAATTGACAATATGACAAGCCAGGCTCTACAGCAGAGCTTTAAATCCAACATATTGGACATGCTAACGAGTATTTTGACGGTTAACAATGATGATGATACATATTATCTTAATGTGCATGTGTATAGGATGTTTTATTCAGCAAATTCTATACAATGAAAGAGCAATCGAGTCACGTTCCAGCGTTCACAAAAAATACAAAAATATTACATTATACTAAAATATATTCTCTCGTGCACGTCCTTGATAAACATCGATACGTTTTTTCATTCGCTAAGCAAAAAGAGAAATATTTTCACTCCATTCCATGGATTTACTTTTGCTTTTCCGTGTGGCTTTTTTCGTCAACATGCCTTTTAAATAAATAACTTGCCTGCTTTCGATTCAAATTGTTCGATTTCACTTCACATTTAAGTTTTCCCATCTGTTTTCCTATCATTTCTATCCGGGAAGCACGGTTTAAGGAAATACTTTTTTATCTATCTGTAAACCAAAATATGTTTAAAAATCATTTAACTTTTTGTAAAATATTTTTTCAATGAATTCAACAAAATCTACTATATAGAAACTGGTTGTACTTTTTATAGTGGACTATAAATAATGATTTTGATGTAATGATTGTGATGGTTGGATGTAGATGCTGGGAGGGAGGTGATGTTAGGATGCCAAGCACTGACCTTTTATGCTATTGAGGCTAACTCCGTGGTCTGGTTACACTATCACTCTCGCGGTATTGTTTGTTGGGTCACCCGGTTTGCGACACTTGACGGCCAGAAATGGGTTAGGTAGGGTATTTTTTTTTAGAATTATTAATAACCATGTCCTTGCTTTTTCGTACAAGGTGGTTATTAGTAATTTTGGACAATTACAAAGACCCAGGTTTTGAGAAAAACACATAAATATTGTGTACTCACCGGAAATCGAACCCAAAACGCTCGGCCAGTGCCTTATCCACTGCATCACGAGCGCCGCCGGGTTAGGTAGGTTATAACGCGTATACACGGTTTGCCAGATGGTCAGAAATATTGCTTGTACGACGATCACAATATACCAAGTTGAACCAGCCGTGGATGAACGAATAACTTTTGAATCAGTCTGCATGCAATTTGAATTACTCGCGAGTCGTGACGATCTAGTTGTAACTAATCTAGACGCGCCCATTTTTTTTATGTAACATGAGCTAACTAAATGTTTTTCAATCACGGTTGACTGATTACCGGTAACAAATGGACTTGCGACATTACTGAGGATTTGGTTGGAGGAAAATATTAGAATGACCATAATTTACCCAACCATAAACATTACATATTTTTTTATTGAAAATATCTGTACAATGTTGAACAAAATTCTCAAAAACATGATAAATATATTAAATATGAAAAAATATAATAAACAATCGATCAAGTAGCAACCAAGAATAAATATTTGTGTTTCGGTTCAAACCAACCAACGCAACTTGCTCGGACTTGGTCATACCAGAGAAGAACGATACTGTAATATAATATTAATAAACATTGATCAATATATTCAACTCCTTTTGCTGTTTATAGAGCTTTGATTAATAAATATAATATTATATGAAGTTATTTAACTCATTTAGTGCTAAGAACACGACTGGCGCGTTTGGAGTCGTTGGCCATTAGATATAATTAACGTGTTATTTAAATGTGGGAATTAAAAGGTTAATATAAGGTTACAGTGATTGTGTTATTACAAAAGAAATCTTTTACATAATAGTGCCTTAATTTTCATCCCTTAACGATCCGTTATTATTTTCTTTATTTTGCAGCTTGATCCTAGCGATTTAGCTTTTTAGACCGGTTTTTCATTAGTAGATTGAAAATAAGTAGGCATAGATAGTCTCCCTTTTTAAATCCAAAGCAATTGGTATTAAATTCTTGAGTTTACTATTCACTCTCACGTCATTACATTTTCAGTTGGGTAAGAATAATAAACACATAGTTTCTTTTTATATCTCAAACATTGAACTGAGATAATATACGTTCAACGATATATTATGTTTTATGAAAAAGAACATAATAATATATCATTTTCTATGTATGCATTTCGTTCCTAACAAGAAATCAAACTACAGTTTATTTTATAGAAGTGAGAATAATTATATGATTCAAGATCTCTGTTTTATCATAAATTTAAACATTTTATAGTATATACATATTGCATATACTTACATGCCATTATCACCACTATTGAAGGTGCAACAAAGCTAATAAATACAAGGGTGAATATTGGTATAACTATGTAGGATACCTACACAGAATTTTGAGGAAGAATATACACCCAACAAGTAGTTTAGTACTTGGGAACTAAAATTTCTGAACAAATCATATATTATATACTGAAGTATATAAGTGTTGTACTCTTTGGACTAAAGAATTAATTCAAGCCAAGGTAACTTTTAAAGTTAACAAAATTTTGGGTATATATAACTCGACTATGAAATTAATAGTATAATAAATGTGTAAAACTTGTAGTCCGAAAAGTTAATATGAAAAAGCAATCCGCGCATTTGATTTTTTTTGAAGCATAATTAGAGCCATTGAAGAAAACAAAAGACAGCTTGTCTATAGTAGCACTTAATTCTTTAAACAATTTAAGCCCAATACTGATATATTGTATACGTCCTGTTTTTTAATTATTTGGTCATACTTTTTCTCGTGGTATATAAAGTAGCATTAGTTATTCTGGGCTCTATCCTAACAAAAGAAATATAATGCAAACACCAATCGAGTGAGGTGAAAAGTAGCAAGTAAAGGAATTTACTATAAAACCGATTGCATCCACTTGTAGCGGGTAAAAAGTAAAACTGGAGAAAGTATCAATACAATTATGGAGTGATCATAATTCTCAAAAATGAGGAACAAGAAAGACATATAAATGTCTGAATGCTGCAAAGACTCAGTTGGGTCAATCTCGCTTTTAAATTTGATGGATTTAATATAATATAGATATAATTAATTATTGAAAGAACCCTAGTAGGCATTTGGACCCATACTGCTTGCGGAGTAAAGTGGACAACGCCGAAAAAGCTGCATAGTAACTGAGTGTAAAAAAATGAAGAGAGAGGGGTTGGTTGTCCAGTAGGCAGTGACGAGGGGTGGAGGTAGGCTGTTAAGATTCGACATAAATAGTGCACACTCAACTTTGTCATTAGCACTTATTTGTTTTCATTGAACTAAGAATATAATTTACAGATGGTTACGTTATTTTTTTTAAATTTAATTAAACCCTATATAACCAAAACTAGTTAAGATATGCTATCTGTTATCAAAAATAGTGCACACTTTTTTATGATTTTACCAAGGCTTGGACTGCGACTCGCAGTCTTATCGCTTCTAGTGCACAGTTCTTCAGTCTTTTCAATTATTTGATTTCGTTGAATTAAGAATATATATTACAGCTGATAGTATTGGTTAGTGTTTTTAAATTCATTAATCCCTGCCTAACCAATCCATAATCAATATTACAATATTCTTCTATCTATAAAATATTTAAAATAATGTATGATATAATGGCAATATTTATTTATATTTTATAGATAAACGAATATTTTTATCTACCATGGCTTGAATTACACAGGGCTTAATTGAATTTTTAAAAACTAACAAATACTATCTACACAAGTTTAGTAGTGTACACTTTCTATGTCAGATCTTAACAGCCTACCTCCACCCTTCGCCACTGCCTGGCGGATCACTATGGTGATACATAGCATGAATGTGAGGACGAATAATAACTCTTGGTTTGTTAAACATAAAGTCTGAGAGTTACAATTATTTACAGATAGTGCCAGTTAGTTTTTTAAAATTCAATCAAACCATACCTAAACCAAACCATAATAATTTAAATATGCTTTGTGTGATCAAAAATAGTACACAATTTTTTTGTAATTGGTACGTATTTGTTTTCGTTGAATTAAGAATACATATTATTATAGATGGTGTTTTTTTTAATTCATTAAGCTCTAACATTATATCCTATAACAAATTATAAGTAACTATAAATATTCTTGACGAAATCCTATCAACCCAGAATAAACTCCTGTAAGTATAGTGAAGGACAAATGCTGATCGAAAAGGAGGACATTATGGAAAGATAGAAAGACTATTTCACAACACTTTTAAATTAGGCTTATAGTAATGGTCATGAGGAAACGGAAGAAGTATTGTACCACACTGCTGAGAAATTTATTGATGAGCCTACTCTGCCTGAAGTAAGAAGAGCATTAAGAACGCTGAAAAACAATAAAGCACCTGGAACTGACAGGATAACAGCCGAGCTGATAAAGAGTGGTGGCCCAACACTGGAAGCAAATATCAACAAGATAATTCTCAATATTTGGGAAAAAAAAATTCTACCTGAGAAATGGAAGCTGGGTATAATCGTGCCTATTCTGAAAAAGGGAGAAAAAACAATGTGCGATAACTACAGAGGGATCACAATTCTAAACACAGCTTATAAAGTTTTCTCATCTGTACTGTATAGCAGGTTAATGATCTATGGTGAGGAAATCCTGGGAGAATACCAATGCGGCTTCCGACCAAATAGATCCACCATAGATCACATCCATCTCATGAGGCAAACTATGGGGAAAGCACACGAATACAACCTTACACTCCACCACCTGTTTATTGATTTTAAACAAGCTTTCGACAGCGTGAATAGGGATAAGATGCTGCAAAGCCTAAAAATACTGGGAATTCCCTTAAATCTAGTAAGGCTAATAAAAATTACACTGACGGATACTCAAGCAGTTGTCGTTGTGCAAAATGAGCAAAATGAAAGCTTCAAAATCGAATCAGGTGTGAGACAAGGGGATGCGCTATCCACCATGGTATTTAACCTTGTGGTGGAATCTATAGCTCGTGAAACCAACATAAGAGGATGGGTAAATAATAGTACAACGCAGATGTGCGCTTATGCTGACGACATAGTAATTACAAACAGATCCAAACAGAGGATGATCGACCATGGTGGCACTATGAAAATAAAAGCAGAAAACGCTGGGCTGCAAATAAACCAGTCAAAAACTAAATATATGGTCAGCACACGCAATCAAGTACCGCTGCAGAACATAGACATAGGACAGCATGCATATGAAGAGGTGGACAAGTTTACGTATCTCGGATCCAGCCTAAATACCCAAAATAAGACAGCAAAGGAGATAAAAATCCGCCTTATCTCCGGGAATAAATGCTGGCATGCCTGCAAGTGACTGGTGGGGTCGAAAATTCTAGGCCGAAGAAGTAAACTTCTAATTTATAAAACAATTATAAGGCCAGTGGTCACTTATGGCTGTAAGACTTGGTGCTTAACTCAAAACGAGGAAAACAAATTAACTGTCTTCGAGCGCAAAATACTCCGCAAAATCTTTGTACCCACGTTGGAAAATGGGAACTACAGAATAAAAATGAACCACGAGTTGGAAGAGCTGATTGAACAGCAAACAATCATAAGATACTGTAAGTCCCAAAGACTACGATGGGCGAGACATGTGGAGAGAATGCCTGCAGTTAGAGCGCCAAGGATCATGACGAAGTGGCTACCCCAACGGAAGAGACCCAGAGGCCGTTCAAGAAGGAGATGGGCTGACGCCGTAGAAGTGGACTGGCTTCATATTGGAAGACCCGGTAACTGGAGAAGTGTGGCGAGAGACCGGAGTGAGTGGAGAGCGGTTGTGGAGGAGGCCAAATCATACCCCGGGATGTAGCGCCGTGGAATAATAAGAAGAAGATAAATATTCTTGTATCTATAAAATATCTAAAATAATGTATGGTTTGGTGGCATAATCTTAGATACTCGTATTTTATAGATAAATGAATATTTTTTGAATATTATTTACTATTATAGTTTATATTAGGTTGAGTTAAATTATTGAACTTTAAAAAATACTATCAAATATTATCTACACACTGTAGTATTAGTTCAATGAAAACAAATACGTTTGACTGAAACTTTTGCATCAAAAATTTATGAAATTGTGTTTTTTATTTTATATTATACAAAATTCTTAGATGAGAATATCTATAATAAAACTCAACGGCTAGACATGTGATGCAATTTTCAATTTGAACATTCAATATAACGCCGAAAAGGGCAAAGAAGAACATGTATATACAAAACTCTCTCTTTAACACACATTTGCTCACCAAACAAAAGCTTGATGAAATATTTATGAAAAGACGTTTTGTATAAGCCAATGTCGAGAAACTAAATACAGTGACTCGCATGAGCAAGATGAGAGGGTGTTTTTATAAAGACTGACAAAGCCTAAAAATTCTAATAAATTAAATTTATTTTAAATGGTTCTTTGAATGTATTTCTTACGTACAATTTTATTTTATAAATTTGTTTATACTCTGTTATATTATTTTACTTTATTTTATAAGTTATAAACATATTTTTAATCCAATTTATGGTAGATAATTAAATACATTTTATATTGTATAGGTATATAATAATAATATAATATTGTATTATGGCAAACAAACAATTATAAATTATTATATTATTACATTGAGACTTAAATAGATAATTAATAAATATTATACGGAGAAACAGTAGTAATAATAATAACAAAAGAGTAAAACAAAACAATTGATAGAATGTGTGAAATTAAGTACATATATATTGAACCTTCATAATATTGAAAACACTTCTGAGAAAATATAATAACCAATAGAAAAAATCTTTTTTGGAAAAAGTAAGACACCCAGCAGGAATTGAACCTGTATCTCTCGGGTTTCGCGCCTTTAGCATAGTGGTTTTGCGCTCATGTACATAACCACTATACTAAAGGTGTCATCCTTAATTGCGAAAATTTTTAGATAATGGGTCTTAATACTCTCTGAAGAGCTTTCCAAATTGAGTTGCTATTGGCGATTGGCTTTTGTATTTTCAATCAAAGTAGGTATTATTTTTAATTACTAACCAACGTGACGGATCACTTCAATAATTATGTATGTTCAATATTAGAATGTTACATTCTTACATCTTATGATTTTTTCGTTGAATAAAAAAAAATAGTTATAGTTATAGTTAATAGTTATAAGCTATTAGTAATTAGAATAAATAAAGATAAAAAAAGGCAAATACAATTTAACCTTTTATAATTATAAAATACTTTAAAAATAATATCAAACAGTATTATTAAAAGAACGAATGCTATTAAAAGAATGACAAATCTTTTTTATCAATCAAGACAAAACTTTGAGTATTTCATGTGGGCGATCAGGCACCACACTATATTGGTCTACAAAGTCGATGCCTGTACCTACATTAAAAGAACGGACTTAACTTGAAGACTTCAACAAGACTAAAAGATTTCGAGGTATACTCGTATCGGCGTACTATTAAGGTATCATGGGCTGACCACATTTATTACCAATGATGTGCCAATAAGACAAGTTAACTTAGAGCTACTATCAAAACGTCTAGAACATCTGCATATTTCAGTCATATTTTTTTCAACTCATAATGAACAAGAATATATATAGGGCAGCAGAAACATAAGTAGATTTCTCTAGACTATGCAACCTCTGTAAGATATGTACTGCAAATTAGCCGCGAACCACTGACAGAAGATGGATCTTAAGTGGACAATTTACAATTTATTTTAGACATGTTTTCTCTTTTTTTCTCATATTATATAATAATAATCTGACTTTATGACATAACTTTGTCATTGTTCGTCTTTTTTCCATGTCAGAATATTATGGACAACATGCGGTGCATTCAAAGAAGCTCATCATTGATGTTAATGACCAACCAAAGAACACCTGTCTCATACTATATTCAGTCTTAGAGCGTATCGTAAGACCTTACGTTTCGGTGTGGAATATTATATTATTCTTTTTGATTGGGACTATCTTAGGAGCAGTTTTTCAAGACTGCGGTTGCCATGAATTTAATAAATATTGTCTTGCTGAGTTTAAAAAGACTTTCAATAATTACGTGCGTAAATGGTAAAAAAATAACGGAAAACAAACATTAATTAAATAACAACATATGAAACTAAAACGTATACAATACTTATTTTTTAGAGGTCTCTATATAATAGATTCAGTTAAAGCATATTTAAGTGGGAGGCGACCTCAGTCTTCGGTTGACTCCTGAGACATTGCCAGGCGTAAGAAATTGCACTTCCTATCGAAGGGCTTTGGATTTGGTGTCTGGTGCTGGGCGAATGGTAAGTCTATCTTTGTATTATAATCTATGTTCTTATGTCCTATTATTTAATTCTTGAATTTAGGACCATGCACAGTAAAATAGCAATTTGAAGAAACTCATTATTAACCACATAAAATACGTAACAGGGCTTGATGAGAATAATATATGATGGAAAAGGCCAGTCCAGAATGATGATCAGTGATTACTTTCGTCATTCATGGATAATCTTAACGTCTTAACTGGTTATTGTCATACATAATATGATATTTATAATCTGATTTGACCTTTCCTAATTAATATAATTGAGCCAAGCTAAAATCTTCGTTCAGCGATGTATATTAATCCTTTGCAATTATTATCGTCCGTAATTCACTTTTCTACGGCCCCGCAATGGCCAAGCCGTAATGTGTCGGCTTATAATATCGTTGATCACGGATTCGAATACTGGGTCTGGAAAATTCATATAATACTATTTTTCTGTATAATATTTGGCCTGACAATATAAATCTAATAGGTTAATACAACTTTGATGCCTAAATAATCATCTTAAGATAGAACATAGTGATATAATGTAAACTGACTTTTATAATAAATACCTACAATTTTTTTCTATCAAAAAAATCAGGGGTCGTTTATTTCGTAGTGTTATCGATATTTCCGTACTTGTAGTGATTGCTTTAGAATTAATTGTCTTTCATTTTTTTTACAAATGTGATACTTTTAAAAACCTTATCTGTTTCATCGGTTCACCATCATAAATAATACAATGATTATAAATCTGTCAAGTATGAAAGTTTCACACAAATATGTTAAAAATTAAAAAAAATCTTTTGGCTGTATAGTGATTCTTTCTGGAGCTTCCTCAACCCAATTATCTTCCATATATTATGACACCCAGTCCGGTTTAAGTGTATGCTATTCCCCTAAGGTAGCATTTGCAGAGTTCATTATGGCACCTAAACAAGACTTAAGGTTGTATTAAAAAAACAAGACTGGGTACCTTTCACTTATATATCCGATGAGTTTTCTCTTCTCAATCATCTCCCATGTATGAGATAACATCCAGTCTGACTTATGTTTATGCCGTTCCTTGAGGCAGTAGTTGCAGAGTTCATTATGGCACCGAATCAACTTAAAGTTGTGGTTGCGCTTTTCACAGGGGACTGTAATTTTGGCATGCTTGTGGGGATTATGGATCTATAGGGGGCGGTTTATATTAGACTTGATCCAGCCATTCACCTTGTTATTGTTCGGGCGGGCTCTGTAGTCTTGTGACACTAGCACTCGCGCGGTATTGTTTATTGGGTTACCCGTTGCGCGACACTTGACGGTACACTTTTGATGAAGGAGGTTGATGAATCACAAGAGCGAGTAAAATGGCTTGCCAAGTGTTCAGAATTAGTTTGATTGGATGAAGGTCACCCTATATCAAGTTGACCTGGTCGTGATCTACGAATAACTGAACTGTTATCAAATCACGGTCTACTGAGGACCCGTGGTTTTTAGTGCCTGGATGACAATAATAAATAAGAATGGTAGGTGTGACATATTTTTGCGGGTTTAAGGATGGGATTGGGATCATAATCAGTCCAACCAGGTTGTATTAAACGGAACCTTAAGAATACACTTCCTGTAAATCAATAATTTGATGATCGCTGATATTATTATAATACAAGTACCTACATAAAGAATACCTCAAATACAGAAATGAATTTATGTCATGATTATAATTTCTCATAGTTTTTTAGGTTTTATTTTCTATCCACTGTAAAGAATTAGATACATACGAGCACAGAACAGATAATAAATAGAATAC
The DNA here is from genome assembly GCF_057557595.1 of Rhyacophila brunnea. Lineage (NCBI taxonomy): Eukaryota > Metazoa > Arthropoda > Insecta > Trichoptera > Rhyacophilidae > Rhyacophila > Rhyacophila brunnea. The sequence continues at coordinate 32,353,582 of NW_028232806.1, read as the reverse complement.
CGATAGGCTATATTCAATACGCCGCATCTTGATGCAGGGTTTTGAATGTGTGAGTGTCCTACGAAAATGAAGCACGCATTATGCACGTGCAATAGTGTGTGTAATACATCAATATTAAATGAGCGTAAATGCATAAACTGAGAGCAGTTTTCAGTATTCGACGTAAAACGTATTCTTGACACGTGTCTAAGTAAAACCCGGTTCTTCCTTACTCGAGTCGGTTACCTGCTATCGCCTTACCCGTTATGCATTTCAGTTCCCATTATTTCTGAGTTCCCTGCCTACGAGATTTTGTATGATAAAAGACAGGTGCGATTTGTCTAAAATCACTACTTTTCAGATACATTGTTTTTTGTATATTAAGTATGTTTTTTTATCAAAATTCCTTATTCAGTAGCATTGACCAAACTTACTCATTATCTCATAAAAAGAAGTTTGTAAAATAATAATATTATTACAACACTAAAGCTCCTTTTAGCTCCATGATCTTTCCTGTAAAATAAATATTAATTCACCTTATGTAAATTTCGACATTAATTATTATTGATACCATTTATTGCATAGTATAATATTATCATGTATTTTTTGATACAAAGTAATTTAATTATAATGCTGACGTCACTGTGCATATCACTGTGAATATGTTTTCGTCTCTTTGGAAGAGACAATCTCGACAAACAAGATATCTTACAAAGTACATTATCGTAAACATGTTTTTCCTCAGCCTCTATCATCTCAGGGCGATCATAACACCAAAATACACTGCTTTTCATTTTTATATCATACATAGGATATTGTTAGATTTAGAAAAAGCGGCTTTATTTCGGTTGAAAGCTTCTTGAAGATTATAATATTATATTATATTTTTTGAATCTTCTTATATCCTCAGATCTTCTTAAATAAAAACACAATTTTTTGGTAGGTACTCTTTACTTCACTTTATTTGAATTGACGAGACTGTTCACTGAACCAAACAGGAATACAGCGCAATTGACTAGGTCAAAAGCAAAAAGGTTTCTCTCCATCATTTACACATAAAAATAATGACAGGGTTTTGAAGAGGTTTAGCTACTTTATAAGATTTATTATGTGATATTCTTTGAGTAAGATATTTCAACTATTATTTAAATAAAAATAATAAGGCAATTAGATCTAATCAGGTGACTATTGCAAATTTCAGAAATGGTGGGAAGCCATTTTGCTTCTAGTTTATCTACTCAATTAGGCACCTGAATAGTTTTGATTTTCAACGACCAATATGTAAAACTTAATAAGCCATCTTTTCTTAATGCTTACGCGATGCCAAGATTTGTGTTTTTGCTAATCGCTTTTCAAATGCAAATGACATGTAGCGTAATGTAACAAGTATCGTATTAAAGAAAGTATCTAGCAAAGCGAGTGCAACAAAGTTATTTGGAAGTATGCGATAAAACCACTAGACAAGACGATAAAATTTGTGGTTATAATACCAAATAATAATTATAATAATATGGAGTCTGTAATTTCTACTAGTAATTAATTTCATTCTTGTCTCATCACAGTTTCCTAGGCATAGATAAATTGCCACGAAAATAACATTACCCAAAGTCGAGGAGAGACGTCCCTAAAAATAAATTAATATGAGATTTATCCGGCACATTTATCCCAAGTGCCTAAGTAGAGATATATAGTATAAATTTGTCACGGGTACCATCTTTGACATGAAATTCATCTTACCTTTCTCTTAAGGAGGGTGTGAAAAATATTTTTTCTACTGAAAAAGCCTATAAGTTGAACAAGATTTTTTTCTTAACGCTGTCAAAATTTCAATAGGACGCTGTATGTGGTAATACAAAATGTATGTCTAAAATATAATACTTGTGAGAGTTATTGTGATGATTTTTTTTATTTATTTAAATCACAAAAAAAAACAATTTGAATGAATAAGAAAAGTCTTATTCTTAAAAAATAAAATTCTGATAATGGCAACAATAAAATATATTACCCACAATATACCTATGATTTAGATTTTAACCCTTTTTCTTACTATAAAACAATTCAAATTACACGTGTACTCTATAACAATATGTCATGAGATTATTATAATATACAAACAAATAATTACAAGATAAAGTAACTTTTTATATACTTACCACGTTTTTAAATTTTCTGTTGAATCATATAAACTTGACAATTCTATGTATTAATAATTTAGGACAAATAAGGCAATTGTTGACAAATCATTTGCATTAAACAAACAAGCAAAATATAGAATACCGAAATATCATTTTGATTTCCATAGTAATGCACGTATATATTAATAATTTAGTTGCTAGGACCACCCCTTTAGCAACCAATAATAGTGGATTGAATTACGGATTTCTTCCGAAAAAACTTTTCGTACAAACAGAATTAACTGAACATGAATTTAATTCTACTTAAAGATGGCTAAAAGTATTAAAAGAATACATTGGCATCGTGTTCTGATATTATATTCTAAAAGTTTCAAATGTCTAGCTAGTCAGGAAGTTAGTTAAAAATCAATTGGAAGATTTGTACTGGATAAACAACCACCGGACAAACAAGAATACGAGCTGAGAAAAACGTGATAATAAAAATGCTTTTATTTCTAAAACTGTTTCACTAATACATAGTACCAGTGTCATTGCATGTAGAGAAACATACCGTGCGCTACTTATGGTGCATATTAAAATAGGTACATACGGAAAATATATTAAAAATACAAATATTACACTCGATTAGATACACAAAAACACTTTTTTCTTCTGTGTCGCTGATAAGTTATATTAACTACAGTCATTCGTGGACGATACCTACATGTATAAGAATTAACAGAATGTTATCATCTTACATAAATATCTGTCAAAGACAAAAAATAATAAATATATCACATCGACTGCATAATTTGCAAACCAGCTAACTGCACTTTTGACCAAATGAGATTTTAATTGCATTTTATTATAAAACATGTTATCTATGCTCACACAAAATTTTAAATTTCTAAACCTATAAATAAATAATAACACAAAACAGCCAACTGTTTTTCTTTTTTTATAATATATATAAAAGGGAAACTAAAAAGTATATTAATAATTATTCATAGTGCAGCTTATAACATGTAGAAAAAAAATCCTAATATATTTTTGGAAGTGTTGAATTCCACTCGATAGTTAAATTATTAAGTTTTTTCTCCTTCCTGAACAATTTGCCCAAATGGAGTTAGCCGGTTTACAAATTAAGCAGTCAATATATTGTATATTAGCATGAAGAGAAGTAAATTCCTCCCTGGTAGATTCTCTGATAGCTACAAAACGGATGAAAACTTGCTGACATGGATTGTGGTGACTTAACCGGTCTAAAGCGTCAATTACATTGAGCTTTTTTATGAGCTGATTATTGGCAAATTTAAAAGCGGGCGGTTCAGCTACTGCGATTTCATGATTACACACAAAATTTTCCATTCGCTGATAAGCCACAAGCCAGCGAGCGATTTTGACGGAACGTAGTTCGTTTTTTTGCCGGGAGGTCGCTACGCTCCATAATAATGTTTCCATTAAACGTCAAAAAGGTAAATTTCAAAATGAGTAGTTCGTTTTTCCACCACCACGCTCTACTGCGCAGACGCGATACGCCCACAAGCCGGCGTGTAGCTTATAAAGTTGACCGGCTTTCAACTTTTCTCGGTGGAGTGTTTACAACCTGCTTATTAGCTTGTTCGATGATTACACTGGGCGAATTTACAGGCAGATTATAAATTTGCCAATAATCAGCTCGTAAAAAAGCTCAATGTAATTGACGCTTTATGTAGTACAGTTTTCTTGGCGATGTAGTTTTTGTTACCACTGTTATCACTATGCTTTGATTGAATATTTTTGAAAAATATGTTGTCGTATGATTGAATGAATTAAATTTGAGACTAAAATAGTATTTTGGTATTTATCTAAGAGATTTCTTTTTTATGACTCTCACCGTATATTTTTATTGTTACCTTTTCGATATTTGAGGCTCGATGATATTGAGCTACTAGAATTTACAATCTGCTTGTAAACTTGCCCAGTGTCATCATCGAACAAGCTAGCAAGCAGATTATAAACAATCTACCGAGAGAAGTTGACAGCCGGTCAACTTTACACGCTTACACGCTGGCATGTGGGCCTACTGCGTCTGCGCAGTAGAGCGATGGTGGCAACCTCCCGGTAAAAAAACGAACAACTCATTTTGACATTTACCGTTTTGACGTTTTAAAATGGAAACATTATTCGGCAAGTATTTTACTTTCATTTACGTTCTAATTCATAGCGCTAGTGACCGATAAAAGTAAACAACAACACAATATCATGATTTCAACTCGCCAGCTTGTGTATATTATCTATGCGTTTTTGCATATATCATCTATTGTCTATGATCTGCAACTAAGTTCTGTCAAAATAGTCGCTGGCTTGTAGTTTCTCAGCGAATGGAAAGTTTTCTGTGTCATCATCACAATCATCGCAGTAGCTGAATCGCCCACTTTTAAATTTGCCAACAATCAGCTTGCAAAGTTGCTCAATGTCATTGACGCTTTAGGGCTTATTTTTGTACCTAATCTCAAGATAATATCATGATAACCAGCCTAAGAATCAAATACGATACAAATTGATCATAAAAGCTTCACATAACATAAATAATCATTAGTTTATTAAAAATACTTAAAAAAATATAATATACTTAATTAGGTATGTAATCTAATATTTTTATAAGTACTACATATTTTTTATGGTTTATAATTTATTTACTTACCTTATCACAGGCACTAATCGTGCTGAAGGTATCCGCGGACCACACACAATACGTAGGCTTTTAAATAAATCCAGGTTGTCATTTTCTTTACCATCGTCAACCTAGACAGGCTATTTTAAGTCGTTTCCAAGTTCCTTAGACACGCCTTCTAATCTCTTTAATATAAAAGTCGACACACTTTCATCAAAGTAAAAGGTAAAATCATTGTTAATCCTGGACTGGGCTTAAAGGTTGCGCTTTTTTCAACGAAGCTTTTGAGCATAATTGAGGTACTGATGATTTAATGATTATAAGTGAAAATGTATTCGGCGCAGTTTTTTATAAACACTACACACCTACGCATCAAACATGATATAAACAAAACTAGGTATTTTGAATGAAAAGTTGAATGTAAGCTTTTCATTACTGTCACATATACAAAGCTACAGAAAGTATTTAAGCTTAGTGTTCATTTTATAGCAAGATAATATACTAATGTGAATATTTTGATCTGACACCTTTAAACACTGATAGGTATATTAATATTTTGTAAAAAATACCTCACCTACAAAATTTATGTTGAATATATTATGTCATGTTATAAAAATACGAGTATATTATTATCATTGAAATCGATTTATGCAATTTACTTAATGATGCACTAATATTGCACTTGTTCACACCTCATTATAAATCACTCAGAGCAATGAGACAAGTTATTTATGTGTAGCGTGTGCGGCTAACTATGCTCTTGTATGGCTGTGAGATATGGTATCTTGTCAAGCTTCAAAGGTTTCGTCTTTTGAGTTTTGAGAAACGATGTATCGACCAAATCTTAGGGGTACATTGGTACAACCGCGTTACAAACACTTTAGTTCATGAGTAGACACGGCAGATTGAACTTATCACTAAGAGACGTTTTACGTGGCTGAAACATGTGTTCCAGAAGCCGTCAGAGAGAGATATACCGTACCATTGTGGCACAACCTCAAGGGCTCCGTCGCCATAGCCGACTCTTACACACTTTTTAGTAGTGCTACAAAAGTAATCTACGCGCTGCGAATATCACATGGCGAGAGACACAAGACGTGGCGATGACAGGTCAAAATTAGTAGGTAAGTAATTATTTGGGTTGTGATGATTCGATATAAATTTTTGAACGATTTTTGTAAATCAACTAAAATCGAACGAAAACCAATATTTGCACTTTCGTTGATCAACATAATATGTTGAATGCATAAAAAAAACGACCCGATCCACCTCAGTTTAAGTAATGGGTCAATGCTATTCAAAGTCAACTAGAAACATGATTTTATCATCATTTCCAGTCAATTTAAATCAAGTGTGTTTCAATTTGTCTCAATATATTTCAAATAAATAATATTTAATAATTGATTTTCATGGTTTAATTAGTTGTTTTATGATATTGTATCGGTATCTTGAATTTATTATTCAGTTTTATTTTCATTACACGTTATGCTCGACATGTACCTACATCTCCGGACTACGCGGTGTTAGTCTAAGTTTATGATCTCTCATATACCTATGGACCATATTTCGCACGCATATTATATTATAGACTGCTGTCTGCAATTTAGAAGAAATCTTTATTTCGCTACGTATTCTTTTCGACTTATACGAGGTATACATGAGAATTCTACCATTCTGGGCCGTGTTGACCTGTGTGTCCCTGATAACTATCTTAGAAATAGCGACCATCAGTTGTTTATTCTCTCAAGGTGCAGAACCAACCTGCCACTGGTAATGCCAATTGGGATGGCGATAACAACTATGTTCAACTAAATTGATTCGGGTGTCAATATATTTCACCTATGTGAGAATGAATTTAGGTGGATGTTATTTTATAAATTTTTAAAATAGGGTCTGCTTAACTCATCCGGTGTACTTCCTTGTACCTATCTAATTTATCTACTGATCTATCTCTTTTTTTATGCAATACTGTTTAATATTTCTTTGTTTCTAAATATCATGTTGTGAACGTCTTAAACTTATAATTTGTAATGTCCACAATATGTTAAAAAATAAATAAATTGAAATAAATTGAAATTATAGATAACGGAAAGTGCAAAGTAGTAGAAGAGATTGCATTGAAGGCACAATAGAAGCTCACGTTCTGCAATATTTTTCAGGTGGTTAAAAGCACTATATATCATGAAAAAATTCATCAAATTACTCAATTAATCTTTGATATTCAAACATACATATTTTAAATGTCAAAATCAAATGAATTTTCATTTCAGTTAATGGATAATACATCAAAATACACGATGTAATAAAATAGCTTTTATTTCCACATAACTGCATCAAATGCTGTTATCAAAATAAATGGAAAATAAATTATTTTTTACGGCATCACAAATGGCAACTAGCCGGAAAAAACGATTGACCATTTTTTAATAAACTCAATGAATTCTTCAAATTACGTATAATAAAGGTATGGTTTGTTTTTAAATTATTAAATTCAGTTTATAAATTTACCAAATTGTTATTAGGCACTATTTTTAATCGTTATAATATAATATTGTTATAAATGTGTTTTTTATTACAATTTTGTTTCGACCATCAAAGTGATTCCGTTATAAAAACAATAACGATTGCCAATTTGATGGCCCGCCGCATCTAGTAATAATTTAACTCGATAAACTCATTAACTGCTACATAAAGGTAGTACAGGGTAATTCGTCTCGAGAGTGAAACACCGAATATAATCCAACCACGTGTGTGCAACTATGTGTGTGTGTGTGAATAACCCGGTATTCACCAACCAAAGTACTCCAAGAGTCAGCAGTACAGATGACATCATAAAGATTAGTGCTTGTACTAAAAGCCATGTGTAAACTGTCCACCAACATCTAAATCATCATAATAAAATCAACCAAAAATTAACCACATGTTTGTTTAATATTTTTTAGATACTATAGTAATGTTTTCACGTAGGTACGCATCGTGGAGGGATGTTTATGATGTGGATTATTTATATTTAAATATAAGTATTTATTTGAATATAAATAATGTACGCAATACATTATAAATATCAAACTAGTTGAATAGGTTTTAAATGGCGATTGTACTAGTTTATTTCGTCTGTTACCAATACAACACAAGATCAATGTGATCAAGTATCTACCTACAACTAGAGTTGGGTATTTCCCGAGAAAATCTCAATCTCGAGATTCGGGATTTCCCGAAAAAAATTCTCGAGATATCGGTAAATTTTTAAAAAACCTGTAAAAATCCTAAAATCAGTGTATAAACAGACAAATTCCCAAAAAAATTTGATTTTTTTTTTATTTATGTAAGAAGACAAACAAAATAGAAGTAGGACAACAAAAATAATTTGAAACATTACTTATTGAAATAGAATTTCAAAAAACGAAGACTATCAATCGCTGCGTCTGACAATTGCGTACGCTTTTGAGACACAAAATTCCCTGATGTTGAAAAAATAGCGCTCATTTTGAGTCGACGTTGGCTTAATTGTGTTAAATACCCCGATCAGTCTTTGAACGACTTTTCTGTCCACTTTTTCGTATAGAAAATCGTTTTTTCAATTAATATTTGATAATCCCGAATTCCCGTCGGGAAATTCCCGAAACCCAACTCTACCTACAAAATAATTTCATAAAAAAGTGGTTTATTACTACAATAATATCGTTCACGTATATTTTCAATGATCTTTTAATTTATTAGCTCAGTACAGTACAACATAATATTTATAACAAACATAATATACAGTTTGACGTGTGTACATTGACTTTCCGCGATATAACAAAATATGTATCGGTGTCCTATCAGCTTTTCACACGCCAAACAACAAATGGGTTTTAACGATAATATGGATTTTGAAACATAAGCATTTTGATATAATAGTTATTTAGAGATTGTACTTCAAATGTTATCTGCCTGCTGTTAAAAAAATTGTAGGTATATTATTTATATGTAATTTGTACTCGAAAACAATCATTATTTGTATTTCGAAATATCTGTATATGAAAGATAAAGTGGATTATAACAAAAACGTATTTTAAATTTATATATTATGACATATTATTATATTATAATAAGCAGCATTTCGATTTAATCACATTTACGTTTTTTAAAAGAAAAATGATGAATATTACGGAAAGCAAGATAGGGCGCACTCGAGGGTATTCGACAACCAAGTATCTATATGCAGTCAAATACTGAATATATACAAATATATATATGAATATAATAAATATATTCAATAAAATCAAATTTAAACGAGATTCAACAACATTTATATTATATCAATTTGGCAATGCTGCTCGTATCATTAAATATTATATTTCATTCCACAAAATCAATTTATTTCATCAATATAATATAACTCTAAAAGTCTAAACTAAACAATACATTCGTTTTGATTCTAGTGATCAAACCAAAATACTTCTCTATAAAATTTCTAAAATATATTGTGCATATTTTTTTTATAAAACGGTACGATATTACCATGTATCAAATGTAATTTATTTTAAAGAATGTTTTGCATGACAATTTCAAATTTCAGAAAATTGTTTTTTTATATATTTCTCGATGAAGGCAACGAATCTATAGCCTTCAAAGTATGCTATTGTTTTAATTTATAAGTGTCTTCTAAAAATATGCAAATTTGACCTTTAATTCTACTTATTATCAGTAGATATACTAAACTTTCAGTAAATGTGGCAACTGGACAGCGTTTTTAAAATCGAGGACGGCAAAAAATTCACCAAAAAAATAATTGTTTGTGACTAATAAAAATATGAAATGCTTCATAATATTTGCAGCCAAGTTTAAACAAGTTTAAATAAACTACGCGTACAAGCCATTCGTCGTTTATTTTTTTAACTTAACTGTCGTACAATTATTATTTTCACAGTATCCCATCCTGCTTGATAAAAAAAATGCTCTTAAAATAAATACTTTCTATAGAACATATTCAATAAAGTTCTTTGATAGTCTAATACCGACCTAAGTATCGCTTTTAATAGCCAGGTTTTTTGATATGTATTCTGACACGCTTCTACTAATCATTGGAAAACATTTCTCATTTTTCAAGTAATACTTCTTTTGGCGCGTTTGGGAAATCAGATTAGAGTGTATTTTTGGCGTGTGACATGTAACACATAATTTATTTTTTCACACGAAAAAAATGCACTCGACTGGATTCGAACCACTGATTGTTCGGTTATCAGTCGAACGCACTACCTTCCATACCACCTACGCCACGGTATGGTATTGCAATCGTAACGATTATACAATATAATATCATAGTTTAGAATTATTCTGTTGCCTAGGCAGCAAATTTATTATTATCGGCCATTTGCAATTCCTTACGTAAACAATCGATTAAACGTCAGTTTCAACGAGTTCAACGAGTGACAGTTGGTACTTTAAAAATAAAAACTACGAGAAACCATTATATATTATAATTTAGTAATATAAGTTAAAGTGTATAGAAACAAACCAACGGCGTTCCAATAAGCGGTCCTTTTTCGTGAGTGTGTAATTTAACAAGATAATTAAGAGCTAGTCAAAGAATCTAGTTTATTACAAGTTTTGTTTTTGTTTTGTTACGCCAAAAAAGTACTACTTCAAACGCGCGTACATAAGTACACACACCATTTTTTTACGGTACTATATTATATTACGCCAGACATAGACACTAGGAATGTTGTGGATATAATTCTCGTGTAGTTCACTTAATTTTACTCACCATAAATTCGCTATAGATACGTTTTATCAAGTATTATATTAACTATTATTATCAAAATTCAAGGGATCTTTTTTCTAAATTTCATCGAAACCATTAAATCGATAAGAATCCTTCGAAGCTATGATATGAAAGTCACAAACCCAACAATTACAATCATTCATTGCACGAAACGAACGTATTCACTGAAAAACTTATCTCAACTTTCCTACAAGCTATATTTAAAAATATAATATATTTAAAGCCATAACAAATATAAGAGCTAAGCTTTGCTAGTTTACTGAAGTATTAATTTTATCAAAATATAATATATGAACGACGACATAAGAAAATGTAATAAAGTTATTTTATCAAATAATACGAAAAGGTGACTGTCATAAATAAAAGTGGTTGTAAATAATACTTCGTTATTGTTACCCTCACTATTAAGGGCCCACATGCTCAGCGTAGGTCAAAATGGAGCTTTTATCGTATTTTCAGAGCATAAACCTGGACATTCATTAAACGTTGTAGATAATCTATTTATATAATTTTGATGCCTTATTATAATTTATATTTATTTTAAACATTTGATGACTGCATAAAGTATTTTTATTACATAAAATAGTATTCTTTTAATCCTCTCGCTCGAATGTTTTAGAATATGGTCATATTTCAGTACATCCATGTGCAGTGGTATTAAGATTTTTTATATTTTTTAATTTTGAAATGCATTTACAAAACCATTAGTAAAATTAAGAATTAATGACAAACGATAAATACATTAGGGAGTAAGATCATGTTACCGCGCTCTTTGAACATGTACCTAACCGAAAAAAATACTTTTTTATAAAATGATAGAACTAACTTACAATTTCAACTGTCTTAATTAATAAATATGTATCTGAAAACATTAAAAAAAATATTTTTTTTAAGTTAAAGATAAACTTGTAATTGTAAAAAAAATGTAATAAAATGTGAATTCGTTGCAGGGTCACATCTTATTATTACATTATATTTTATCGTCATATTTAGATATTATTAAAATTTAGTTCATTAAGTTTTAAATTTTTTAACGTTTAGATTTTTGAATAGTTCATATTTTTTATATTTATTTTAAAAAACATCGATTTTTATAAAAATGTAAATGTGCATAACTTGAAATCCTTTTTATTTATATAAAATTTTATTTTAGGTATGGTCCCAATATTGAAGCTTGATTTGATTGATGGACTATCACGTCGAGGATATGTGTAAACACGTATTATGTAGGACCCAGTAAGTCTTATATTATATTATATATATTATAGTATATTATATTATATATATTAGAGTATATTATATTATATATATTATAGTATATTATTTTATATATATTATAGTATATTATATTATATATATTATAGTCTATAACAAAATAACATTACCACGATTCAACAAATTTTTTTTTTTAATTGGTAAAATTTGATACATCGTTGTTATATAAAAAATTGTTTTGCATGAGTCAGATTAATAGCTTTAGAGAAAAAAGCACACATCTGGGCATTGAAAGATGTAGTGCACAAAATCTACTCAGTCCAACTTTTTTTCTATGCTATTGAGGTTTTCCAAAATTATGTTTTTTCAAACATACAGTTTATTTTAACCGAGCCGCGGATCGCATATCCATGATTTCGTGGGTAAAATAAAGCTAATAAATTGCTTCTTAAGATAATAAAGAACTGAAGTGACAAAAAATGAAATATAAAATGAGTGGAATAAATCATGAGGTACGCAACTCACTCCAAGTTACCTGATAAGAGCGTTATGTCTTTATGCAGGTAAGGACAGTTTCCTACGCGTGGGCCTGAGAGGTAAAAATTTCGAAAAAAGTAGTCGAATTATGTGAATAAATCGATTTATCTTATCTAAAACGGAGATTTAGATGATTTATAGAGAGTTTTGAAATTTATGAGAAAGATTAAATATAAAATTGAGCATTATGCAAAGTTTAGGAGGTACTTGCATTATTCCGCACGGCAGCCGAATATTTGAAGAAGCCAAAACGATGCCGTGGAAACGGGGCGTTTCTCAAAGTGTTTTTTGTAAATTATTGAATACACTCAAAACAAGAAATACTCACACATAAATTATGCTTCCTATTTAAATTTATGACATCTCGTTTGATAAGCAGTAAACTCCGCATTTATATTTCATCAGTTTGAAATCACATAGCCTTTAGGAAGAGTAAAATGTTAAAATAATTAATTAATTTATTAATTTTGTCAAAAGAGAGGATTGAATGCTACGGGTTTTCTACTACCTTTTGCTGAATACTAAGGTAGCAAGCCGCGGGAAAATCATTTCAGTCACCATCATCAGCCATATTATGATATCAGTTAGGAAGAAGAATATTTATACTTTTATGTCATTTTATTCCTATCTGGATGTTCATTTGTTAAAAAGGAATTTAATAAATTACTTTTTATTCAACGAATAATTAACAATACTTAAGAATGTAACATTCTTTAATTAACATACATAATTTCAAATCCATTAGAAAAAAATATTGAAGAAATACGACATCCGTCAGGTATAATACCTGGGGGACAAAGATTCGAACCTGCTTTTATTTTTTTATTTATATGGTGTGATTCAAAATTATGTACATTCATTTTTAGTTATATTCTTGTCATGCCATGGTTTTAAAAATTTGTAGGCACGCGGCTTTTTATGTGTTTTTATATATTTCTCTTTATCACTCCTTCTAATATTTTGTAAAGGTCGTTTTCCATTTATTTCAACTGCATATTTTACGTAGCTTATACTATAATTAATGTAACTACCCGGTATTTACTATTTTAACCTTTATCGTTTTTCGTCATTTTCTGCGCCATGTAAAACCAATAGAAAGTAGACCCTAAACAGAATCCATATGCCTATGCATTATTTTTTTTCGGCCATACCCGCCCCTTAATTTGAGCAAATCGATAAAACGAGCGCCTCCAAGAATTCCTGTTGCTCACCAGTCTTCTTGCATCGTTCCAGGTCAAACCAGCATCTTGTAGCTCCGCCGTATACACTTTATAGATCGTATCCAAGACGCCAAAATCCGGTTGGCTTGAAGACCAGACAAGCCAGGTTGAAATTCTTTTCTGGCATCCGCAGCACGTGGCCGAGCCAGGTCCAGCGTTGCCTTTTCATTTTCAGCGTGATGAGAGGCTGCTTGGTGCGTTCTCTTATCTCTTCGTTGCTCATAAAGTCATCGCACACCGAGTATCCCTCGCAAACATCTATTTTAGAAGCTCAGTATACGGTTGCTCGAGGCCTTCGTAAGGTGCATTGATTTGCTATGCATAGTCACTAAAAACAACGACCAGATCAAAAACATTAAGTAAATTAATAAAAAAAATAATTAATGAGATAAACAAAATTCTGTATGACGGTTAAACGTATGGTAGCTTTTTTTCATATTCTTATAATTATAATATTATAGAATCATGAACTCTAATTCTAGCAACGCGTAGTAAATTAAAGCTTCCAAGATGAGCTTTTACCGGGAAATTCTTAGGAAATAAAGAATTCGTAACGATGTGATAATTACGCAGCGTTTAACGCAAACCTGCAAACGTATTTATTGTTGTACCTACCTATGAATACGGTGTTGTCGAAAAAGCTCGACAAAAAGGTTAAATAATAAAAGTGCCAATAGTTTGTTTCATAATGAAGACCCCATGGCAAGAAGTTGACAACTAACAGTAAGTACAGTGTATTGTAGTGGCTGCGTTTTACAAATTATCTGGAGACTAATATAGTTACCCCACGGCCCACGGTGAGCAAGTGGTTACTGCATCGGCTTATAAAGTCGTGGGTCCAGGGTTTGAGTCCCGGATCTGGCAAAATTTTCATGCTACTTTTCATTGCGTGTTTGGACCCAGAGTATGGACCTAATTGGTTGATCAAGTGGATAGCGTCCAGTTATTGTAAAAAAAAACAAAAAAAAAAAATACAACCACATATCTGTAAATGTCCATATTATGATAGACCACGATAAAAAAACTATAGTTTATTTTAAATCATTTATAAATTAATTTAAATTTAATTCATTTTGATGTTTATGTAATAAAATATTTTTTTAATTAATTTGCACCTTTGCATTATTTACAATCGAGTCAAACTTGTCATATATTATAATATATCGTCCAATTATGAATGATAAAGAAACATATAAGTAAAATTGACAAATATACATGTAGTTACTTAATTTAAAAGTAACACTTGATAATTAATATTGGAATGTGAAACTAAGACTGTACAAGTATGGTAAAATTATTACAGAATTGCCCATAATATAATAATTATGTAATTTTAGCGATGTCATATTATTTTAAAAATTGGCTGATAACTTTTCTACTTAGAATTTTACTCTGCCGTATTAAATACCTACCAAAATTGAAACCTACTCAAAAATACTAAATTGCACTTACGAGTTAAAACTGATGAGTTCTGATATTAAAGTATCAACTCTCTTCGACTGTATTTTTTTAAATTTATTAATTAAAAAACGTGGTAAAAGCGTAGTATATAAAATATTTACGGCAATAAGAACAACGATTAAATTCAAACCAAAAAACCAGATGAATAGGCATTTTCGTTTAGTATAGATTTACACCACGAGATGGCAGTACTGAATCTATTTATCAACTCAACCGGTAAAACAGAAATCTGCTAACAAATAATAATTATAGCTTTACTTCTATCATAAATAAAGGATTGGTATCTAAACAGTCAGTCTCAAACATGTATCAACGCAATGCTCAACAATATCAGATCTTATATCGTACCTACATCTGCATAGTGTAATAATATTGAAAATTAAATTAAACAGCATTATTTAACAGAATGTTTTCTAATTCTGTGACCTTCCAATGACCTTCAAATAAATAATATAATATACACATCATACTTAGATAATAACATGCTACCCCAGAATATTATATTACATAATATTACATCATCACGTAGAATATAATAAGAAACAATGATGCATCCATCGTAAACATATTATAGCCATACTATGATAATAAATGTGAGTTATTCTTTTTATTGTTATTTTAGTGTTAATTTATTACAATACCTATGGATGTTTTTTTGTCAGTTTCGAATATTTTTTTTTATATTATATACCTATATAACATTTGCTTTTGTATAAGTGCAAGTAAAAGTCGTTATTATTTTTTAATAGTTTTTTTTTTGTTAATTGTTTGTGGAAGAATATAACTGATATCGTGAATAATAAAACACAATTATTTAAGATAAAAATAATATACTTACATAGGTAGAGAGAGGCTAGAGTCTAGTTAAAGTTAATAATAATATACAGTTTGTTAAGGTGGTTAAAACGTGATATTTTAAAATTAAAAATATTTAAACCGTCCACAGTTTCCCTATAGTTTATACTCAATACCATTATAGATAAAAGCTAACCGAAGCAATTTGTCACTGTCCGCTTCTTTACTGAGTATCCCAGTGCTATTGACACCTTGTCGTACCTGCTGCCAGCACTTGCAGAGCCTTGCCCATCCCTCGAAGCCTTCCCGCAGAGCCTTTATTATGCGGCATAGTAATAATGATTTGACCCCGGTAAAATTTGTCATAGTGGAGTTTTCGGGCATCATCAATCGCCGAGTTTTGATAATCTTAAAGTTTTGATTAATTATAGTCACGATTAAAAAGACGCGTTGAATATTTGAAGTCAATATTATATTTTTAGTTATAGACACTGTAGAGTAGTGGCAGATTACCTGAAGCCATAGGTTGTGGTTCAAATCTCGCATCTACTTGTACTAATATGTTTATAAAATAAGTATAGAGATATAGAATTACAAATAAAATATATATTTTCCGTAGTGTCAAATTATAGCAAACTCAGTAAGAAACTGATCGCAATAATAAATTCCGCATATCCGTTTTTCACTTAGTCAGTCATCCATTGACGCAAACGCCAGATAATAACTGACTCGATTATTTCAATAAAAAGAATATTATTTTGATTGTATAAATAACGAATAATAATTCATAGGAAATGTCAATTGAATTTAAGTACCAGGTCCGTTACTATCTCAATCTCCGTATCGTCCCGCACAACATCTCATTGTACCGAAATGCGGATCTTGGATCCGTATCATAAGTTTAGTACAGTAACATAGCTACTGCAACATACCTACTATTGTATCGATCATTAAGCCGGAAATAAAACTCGCTCCTGCATCAATTTTTGACTTCTTCATGATGATCCTCAACACCATGACCTACGACACGACGACGACTCCCACAGTGGTAACTGAAATCGAACCCCATATAAGTAATAATAAATGTTGTTTTTGTTGTTTAATAATAAATGTTGATTTATTGGACGTGACAAAAGCGGAGATCACCCACCATCGAGGCGATTGTAGTTTTGTCATTTGCTACCCAGAATAGTTCAGTAAACCTGCACTCGTTTCAATCACGGAAGTTCTTAAGCATAAAATACGGCGTCGTCCTCTCCTACACTTACGTTGATCTTTCCTGGAATGACAAGTTAGGGAATGTTGTACTTTTGTCCTCACATAATGTGGCCGAGGTATTTTAGTTTTCTGGTTTTGAAACTACAAAGAACTCCTAAGTTCTTTCCCATTCGATTCGATCAATAATTGTTACCTGGTCAGTCCAAAGAATTTTAAGAATACGTCTATACAGTAACATCTCTGTGTTCTATCTTAGTTAGGCATCCACATAATTAATATAGAAAATAATTTAGAAAATATAACAACGTACTATATATGCAGTCAAAGCAGAGGGTCCCCAGGATCCATATTTCTAAAATAAGACAGTTGTATTTTCTGGCTTTGTTAGATTCAACTAAAAGTGTTGCTGAACCTATCAAGTAAACTGCTCTATCCAGGTGAGATGCCACAAATGCATAACAAATCATACATTTTCTTCCATCTGCGGAATAATCGTTATTTCATCAAGACGCTTGTCTCTTGTCAACTTCAAGAAGATCCTACCTTAAAGGAACTCCTGACGATATCTAAAATCAAAATATCACATCATTGATAGCAGAATGACGATTGTTTTTCCGCAATAAAACGTCTATACATGATACAAAGACACACCAAGTCAGATATCAACAAAAATACGTAGGTATAGCATCATTTAAAAGGTTATTAAGGCTAAAAACAAAAAAATGGGTAACCATAGACCCACCTGACTTTATAAAACTACTATAAATCGAGCAGTCTCTGTGGGATCATATAATTTAAAGACAATATTTGTCTTACTAATTTCCTCAATTAATATAATATAATTACCTAGTTATTTGTAATAAGAATAAGAACAACATAGTATTGTGTATTAGATTAGTTACTGGAATGTCTTTCCACTACGAATTGAATATTTAATTGAACATACATATTTTTTTGAAAACACTTCTGACAAAATATAATATTATAATCAATAGAAAAAAACCTTTTTGAAAAAAGTAAGACACCCCGCAAGAATCAAACCTCCATCTCTCGGGTATCGCACCCACGTATATAGACCACTATGCTAGAGGCATACTTTATTGCGACACATTTTAACTTACGGCTTATAATACTCACTGAAGCGCTTTCTAACTTGAGCTACTATTGGTGATCGGATGTTGTAATTTAAACTAAAGTAGGTATTACTTTATTGTATTATAAGCCATTACTAAAAAATTGTCGCAATTAAGTATGACTCCTTTAGCATAGTGGTACATGTAAGTGGGTGCGATACCCGAGACAATATATTTTCTCGTAAGTATTTTCAAAATTATGTATGTTAAATAATTAGAATGTTAGATTATTAAATCTTGTGAATTATTCATTGAATAAAAAAAATAGTTAATTAAAAATATATTTAATTAATGGTTTTTTATACTAACAAACACAAATAATATTCTAATATTTTTATTTAATTAATAACAACATTGTAAGAACTTTATTATCTTATAACATTGAACTTAATGTCTGCAATATAGAATTATGTAAACCCTAATCATTTCCCCAATTAGAACTTGAGAAAATCTCCAGATAGCAAAATGGTCATAATTATTCCGGTATAGCATGGTCTGGTAGAGATAAAGTAGATGTCTGGTAGAACTCATCTTGGACCCATAGTACTTAAATCCCTAAACTTGGTTCTAACTCATTATACTTAACTTGGTACGGGATAATGTATAACTATGATAGACTGAGTAGATTAGCTAAAGGGTTTTGAAGAGTCAGCTTTAATATAAGGAAATTGTACCGCATCTCGCATCAAGTTTTTATTTATTATTTTAATGTTATTTGTAGAAACTTAATTTATTTATGATAATTACAGAGCATATTATAATAATTTTATAACCCATAGAATTATAAAATTAAATAAAATAATTAAAACGATAATCTTATAAAAATACCAAAATGTCTAATAATGCCTCGATGTTGAATTTGAATAAACCTTTCACTTTAAACAAAATGGATTGATTATAATCACTTTTACAAGTAAAGATTAAAATACAATAATTAAAAGGACATACATTGGTTATTTATTAATATTTGTTTAATAACTTTTGGTGTTATTAGTCCTGATGAATTACTTAATTTATTTTGTAAAGCACATTTTTATATACGCAGGTTTGAATCCTGTTCAGAATAATTATTTGAATACTCTAATTATATTAAGGTAGGTAATGTAATTAAATAATGTTAATAGAAAACGCTATTTCTATGTGTATTCCTTGCATAAAAAAGATTAGTTTGAAAGCTTTAAGTGTGTAATTACTTACCTACTGCACATATAACTATACTTGTAAAACTAAAAGATTTTTTTTTAATTAATTCTACATCGTTTATAAAAATCTTCAATGTTTTACATTAATTATATACAACCAAAGTTGATACATAAGTGGGCTCGCACATCAAAACTCGCCGCATGTGTCTTACGACGAATTCGTCGATGTGACGTCATCGTAAACCAAGAAACAAACGTTATCAAATGGAGCTTCGCAAATTGGCCGATGCAACTGTGACTCTGCGATATGCCTTGAGTTGCATTGGCCAAAGCTTGCATGTCGATCTCGAAAAATGTCGGCTCCGCGCAAGCCCACAGCCTGCGGCCATCGGCCATTTCTGTCTCAGTCTCTGTCTACTCTGTCATTGCTTGCTCATCGCCGGTCACCGCGTTTGACGTTTGTTCATACAATCAACACAATAAAAATGGCAGACGAGAGACTTCTCCTTTTTCGCGTTTGACGTTTGCCGCTAGGCGGATGTGCGAAGTTGTAGTATGCAACATTCGTCGGCGGTCTCAGAAAATTTGATTTATGGCCGTCAGGCACACAAGGCGAGTTGTGATGTGCGAGCCGGCTAATTTATCACTGATTATAATACTTACAATCAGTAGTGATGAGTTTTTGCTATAAGTTTTTTTTTGAGATATACAAATCAAATTATGTTCAGACTCACCTACATAAAAAGTCTACTTGTTTATGAAAACAGGTTTTGTCTTTCGTCTACAATTAAAATTTTTTAACATCTGAGGTTTTAGCACCCACATTTTTATTATCATAAATTAATTTATTGTTATTTTTACGAAAATAGTATACCACAACGGTTTTTTATAAAATAAATTCATTGGTACCTATACCAAAATTAATATGTATCCCGTAATAATAAATTGGAATAAACTGGCTTATTAGTTTGTGAGAGTGATTATTTTACATGAAATTTTCACAACATGACTAAAGTGTTGTGTGAAAATCGAAAAAAATATCCAGTTTGTAAATCAAAGCATTACGGCATCTAAGGAAACAATCAGTTGAAAGTATAGATATTTGTTTTAGCTATTTTTGTATTTATAATATTATATAGGTATATTATTAGTATTATAGTTCTATCTGGTAGATCAAAATGAACAGTTTAAATGCTATTTTTACGACTACTGATTACACTTTGCTCAACAAACATTTGGCTCACTTTGTTTGGTCCGAACTCTCCGATTTTACAGTTGACAGCCTAGAATAGTATTTGGTGTGGTCAATTATTAGAAAGCGCTATCTCTAGAATTCATAGATTCCCAAACTTATTTTGCCCACTGCCCCCTTTTCAATACAAAAAATCTCAACGTCTTCCTTCTGGAAATCTTCATTCTTTAAATTTTAAACGAATAAACAAAAAGATACAGTTACAAATTTCCGTTTATATTGGAACCGTTAAATCATTTTTTTAAATATTGGATAACCCCAATGACATTAATATGGACGAAGCATCTGAAAAAAAATGACACTCACTTTTTTGTCGGGTCTGCGTAATTCACATTTTAATATCAAGACCCATTACAATAAAGGTGATATTGCTATAAATTACCAATGCTTTTTGTCGGGTCTACCTAATGGTATTATTAATATTTTAATATCAATATCGTTCGCTCAAATGAACATTGACACTAGAAACACTGTTCTAACGCCATTACAATAAAAGTGATATTGTTTAAATTCCCTATGCGTGATATCGCATAGTGTAAATTGTGAAATGTTGTCAGGTGACGTCTACCTATACATGTGCAAATGTCGCTATGCGCGAAGTTACTTGCTAGCTGCTGTACTGAATGCGTTGTACATTAATAATGTCATTGGATAACCCCTACTGTCATTTCCCTCCATTTTCGTATGTGAAAACACGCTGTCACTTTTATTCTTTGTGGTTTTTCGTCTGGGTTCAGGGCTTGGAGGTGGACAAATAACACACCGGAATTCCGTTGGAAACGGCGAGATGTATTGACGTTTAATATTATCTAATGGTTACATTTTTATATAAATCCTTTTCAATTTAATTTTGGAGGATAGCGAGGTTAGCACTACTTACTGCGTTGCTGTCAAAAATCTCTCGCGCTAAAACAAACGGCCGCTTACGATCGGTACAAATGCGGCGTTGCCGTTTGTATTTTTTGTAACGGCATTCAGACAATGTTGCCGGTCCAATATTTAACATTATTTATTTATTTTCGCAATCAACCCTTACTATTTATTGGATTTGATACCGACTCGGGCCTCTCCAGATACACAGAGACATCCCCAAATGGGGACCATTCAAGAGTGTAACACTACCTATATGACACCTATCAAAATGCAGATGTTGAATTACAAAAGAGACTTGTAAATAAGTAAGCAATGATATACTTAAGTAAAGTGTCGACCAAAAGCAAACTAAAATTATCACCCGTTATCACCTGAAGCACCAAATCTTATTACCCTTTGCATTTTATTATTTATGCATGCCAGTTTAATTGGGTGCATACAAAAAAAAACCATTAAAATGCTGATATGCACATATGCCCAAAAAAATTGTGCAGGCAACATAATATTATATTATCTCCACGGATTTTTGAATCTTATTTGCTTCCGAGGCTACTACCACCTCCCCCTGGTTCACTCCAGAGCACTCTAAATGGCGATAACGCTACTTTGAGAAACACTGCATAGATGGATGGACCAAATCAAGAGTGTCACAATTCTACATTGATACAGGCTCAGCTTGCTGCCTAATGTAGAGAAGCGTAGGGCCAAGCCGTAAAAAAGGTTTCATGAGAGCAAAATATAACATTATTCAGTTATATTTTGTGTGTTTATTTCGCACAATTTCTAATATTGTTTTTACTCAACAATATTGAATTTAGTTTCATGAAAATACTATTTTCCTTTTTAAATAATAATTTCTGAAACGAGTATTTTCCGACTATGTTTCTTAATGTACGGTCGCTTTTTACTCTCCTGAAGCTAAGCTCGTAGGTCTCTTCTACTCTTGAAATATTTTCCCTAAACTCATGTCTTCAAATCATGATACTTTGGAAAATTTAAATTTTTATGAATCCTTCAATAATTACATGCGTGGTCACGTTTCCTTATTTTAGGAGTATTTAACACCAATAGCAAATGCCTGTATAACTAGTGAATGCGCTTCTTTTGTTTTAAAAATAGTTCTAACGACTATTTTGTATTAATATAGATTTCTTGGTTTTCACCGTGTGTATTAAATTCATTCTTTCCTCTACGTTTTAGGATAGTTGCAGAGGATATTCTCGAGATATATGTTATAAAGAAGTGTAGTGTAGATGTATTAATGCAAATGTCATTCTAAGAATATCAAAGGGAATTAAATTAGCTGAAAGCTATACTATTTTGCTTCAGAAAATTTTATTTCATTGGATATTATTTACTTTGTATACATTTTCTATTATAACTTAATTTACTATTATTTCTTATTTTCTATTATGAATGTTATAATAATTATTGTAGGATTATTTGTGGGTAAAACGGTAATACGTGAGGTCACTTTAGATATTAGATTTGACTGTATAATCATGTCATTTTGGACTGATGTGCGTGGTTGTATAATGTACGTGTGCCTCCTGCCAAGGCCTGCAATGAACTAAGTTCAGGCGGAACGATACAGTCCCAGTGTCCTGATTTCAATAAAAATTATACATTTGGGCAATTTGAAGAATGATAATACCCCGTTTACACGTGCATAGATTTACTGTGCACAGATAAATAAAATGTATAAAGTAACATGTATTATCTTGCAGTTGGCAAGATTGCGTGCATAAATCAAAATAAGATTGTGATGATTTATTGCACGCAAGTAAGGTTATTTTCAATCTGAGCCTGCGCAGGGCGAACATGCCGGTAAAAAAACGAACTACTTACTCATTTAGAGCTCCGATTTTCAATACGACCTGTCAGATAGTAGTATAAAATGACAACCTCGCGCCTCGCTTACTCTTGAAGAATAAGATTGGAGAGACAGTCAGCACTTTTACGTGTAAACAGTTATTGTCATGTTAGTTTAAAACAAGCACGATTGCCGACAGTAATTCCATGCACGTGTACAGGCGTCATAATGTTAGACAACTTCCACTTTTGATACTGGATAATACTCGTAGATCACAGCCTTTTTGAATTTGGAAATAATCTATTTTATATCATACAATAGAATATAGAAAATAAAATTATTATTATAAATACTGTGTGAAATTAAGTTTTCACAGATCATTTACATTAACATCTAAAATTGTGTTGATATTAATTAGTTTATTTATTATTAATTTGATGCAAACGTAATAGTAGGTATAATAATGTTTATGAAAACTGTTTATTACTCCCGTTCCAGACTGCTTTGGTAACTTTACACGAATCGATACCTTCTCCGCAGGCGAAATATTTCTCGTATTGCCGCTCTGTATAAATCTTTCGATTCTCAATATTATAAATTATCTCTTGAGATTCAGGTTCGCCTCAACAAATTGCCAAGTTTTATTGCTGTGTTCGCGTCAATACGCAGAATTTTCTGTACCAATTTGCTGGGTGCCTATGTATCTCTGCGTTTTACTTTCGAAGAACTAAATCACTTGTTTTTGCATAGAACTTATTGCTAACTTTAATAAACGAAACATTGTAATACACAAAATTAATAATAATGTTCGATGCGAATAACTTCGGTTTGGTGAAGTTATTCAATAATAATATATTACTGGATGTAGTAATTTAATTTGTAAAATAGCAGAACAATAAAATTGTGTATTCAACATGGAAAGTTAAATTCATTAGTTTTCAAAACAACCAATTGAAAAACGAGTTTTGTACTACTCCAACTTGCATAAATAGTAACATATATCAACATAAAATATAGCTAACTAAATCTCAGGCGATAATAATGTATCATATTACAGTGTATTAAATAATTGTAATGATTAATCGATATAAAACCTTTCAATCAAGCAGTTTACAAATTAATCTCTCAATACAATAATCATTCCTCGCATACTAGTATGTTTGTCCGAGAAAAACTATTAAATACTAACATCACATAGATAACTAAATTATTATTATGTAAATATGTCCATTCTCAAAATTTTACACAGTGGACAAGTCGTCAGCTGAATGCAGAACTATTTTAACTCACATTTGAAATATTTTGCAGAAGAGTTTTTTTGAAACAGCCTACTTCAGTTATTTATTATTATTAGTATGAACCATTTTTTCATCAATAATCCTAATAAAATATGATGCATCTATGTATCTATAAAGATAATAAATATTTTCAGTAAGTTGTTTCAAAAAACTCTTTCCTCCAAAATTTCAAATGTACGTTAGAATATTTCTGCATTCAGCTGACGAAGTGCTTATAGTAAAATAACCATAAACACAATTTTGCGTTTATTAATCACATATTATGAATCCATATAAAATTAAACTTAGAAGTTGGACATCATTTTTTTTCTGACCACAGAGTAGAAGTTTATATTCGTTATATAGTATAAATCTTTAGACTATGAAAAGGCGTTTGATTCCATCAAAAAATTCTCAATTATAGACGCCCTTAGCAACCAAGGAATTTCCAGACGCTACATAAACATATTGGACAGTATATACAGTGATGCCACAGCATGCGTGAAACTCCACAAACGGTCGTGTAAATTCCCCATTAACAAAGGTGTCCGGCAAGGTGATACCATTTCACCTAAACTATTCACCGCTACTCTTGAGGACTTATTTAGGAAACTTGATTGGGAGAAAAAGGTGTTCCAATTAATGGAGAGCACCTCAGTCACCTGCGCTTTGCAGATGATATTGTTATACTCTCACAAGACCCGAAAGACCTCCAAGGTAGAATGCAAGAACTCGCGGATGTCAGTCAAACGGTCGGTCTAAAGATAAATGTCTCAAAGACAAAAGTGATGAGGAACTGTTTTTCGGACCCTGCGATTATCTTTATTTCTGGCACCCAACTCGAGCAAGTCAGCAGCAACGTCTATCTCGGACAGCAGGTGTCCATAGACGGAAGCATGCACGATGAAATTGCTCAAAGAACAAAGCTGGGATGGAGTGCTTTCGGACGTCTGAATATTATCTTCAAGAGTGACCTACCATTATGTCTTAAGCATAAGGCGTTCAACCAATGTGTGCTACCCGTGCTCACGTATGGCTGCGAGACGTGGACTCTCAACAAGAGAGATGTCCAAAGGCTAAGAGTCACACAGCGAGGCATAGAGAGGTGCATGTTGGGCATCACGCGAAAGGACCGTAAAAGGAACGAATGGGTTAGGAAGCAGACAAGAGTACGCGATGTAATAGACGTTGCCAAACAGCTGAAATGGAGATGGGCGGGACACATTGCTCGCCGAAAAGACGGCCGCTGGACAAATGCCGTCATCCAGTGGTACCCAAGGGGTACGAAACGGCCACAGGGTCGCCCCAAAAGCCTTTGGATTGACGAACTGGTAAAGTTCGGCGGAAATACGTGGCAGCGAACGACACAGGACCGAGAGAGTTGGAGAAAACTTGGGGAGGCCTTCATCCAGCAGTGGATTGACCCCGGCTGATGATGATGATATAGTATATAGTTTGGACCAATGTCTCGCGTGACACTAATAATTTGTAAAAAAAATATCTCAAATGAACATATTAAATTTGGTGAATACAAAATATTTACCTATATTCATTATAATGATTTTAAATTAAATTGTACGAAAGAAAAAAGCTATGAGTAAATTAAACATTAAAAACTATTATTAAATGCCAGATTGACCACAATGCACAAATGTGAAAAAGGACAAATTAAATCAACGGCTATGTAAATTTCATAGAGAAATATTTTTAGTTGTTAATTATTTCACGTCGGGATCACCATTTTGTAGTTGTTCCGGTACGACGCCCACGGTGCTCGCGCGGCTTAAGCGTTGGACTATAACGCCGTGGGTCTCAGGTTCGAATCCTGGGCCTGGCAAGTACACATATTGTTTTTCAATTTGTGTGTGAGTCAGGGTATTATGGACCTAATAAGTTGACCAAGTGGCTGACATCCATTTCTCGCAAAAAACAAAATCTGTTAATACAAACCTCTACTTTGTGGAGGCCCATATGATCCTATTAGGATCGGACATGGTTGGAAATTATTCATTTATAAATATATCTATATATATTTAACGCTCTTGTTACCGTAATGCCACTTTTGGTACCCAAATATCTACTTCGTCATCTTCTTATTTCGGCTATTCCGAGAGTCAGCGATATAACATATTTAAATTGTTAAGTTGGTTTTTTTCAAAATCAATAGCATTTTCTAATGAATACATAAATAATTGATATATATCCGTACGATTTTATTCACATGTCCTGAATTTTATTATAAATGCACATGTGCATACAAAATATATTATGACTTGTAGGCTGTAAGAATGTATAGAAATACTGTTGGACGATGACACCTTATAATTTTATTTATGTAACCAAAATTAACGTTTCCCTTTTATCAGTTGTAATACTGTCAATCTCGTACGGTAACCTATGGTGACGTCACCAAAACGGACGGAATCGGAAAGCATCGTAAAATGAAGATTAACATCACGTCATATTTTATGTAAATTTATTTTGCTGGACTCTGTTGACTCAGATGGGTGAACCACCCAGTGAGAATAGACAGATAGAATAGGTTTAAAAAAATGACATGCTGTTCATATGTTGATATTCCTTATATTATATTTATTTCTTTACTAAGTATGAATTAGTCATCGGCTAAAATCGATTAAAAAAAATTATATAATGTTTTCAAAAATGAATACCTAAGTACATATAGTAAGTATCGATGTCACTCGTTAGTATGAGTATAATATATAAATAATATTTATGTTATTATTACGAACACGTCGGATAATGGTATCATTATAATAATATATTATGTTATGTTCAGTTCCATTGAAAAAATACAATGAATACGATAGGTGGATATTGGTTTTCAATTCACAAAGCGTGGGAGTTATATTCTGTCCTACCCAAGTCCCATATTTGATTGTACACGAAATAAAAAACAAGTTTTAATAATATAACTAAACTTATATTGAGTTTTAAAAAATTGAATATTAAAAGTTTCTAAGTAAGGTGAAATATTTTCTTATTGCATACGATAATAATCTAAAAATAATTACAAGAAAAAAGAACTTTTCATATACAACGTTTTTAAATTCTGTTGAACCATATAAACATGACATGACTAGCTTAAACGGTCAAAAAAATTTGTACTTGACATGTCATATTGATTTCCATAGTAACGCACGTACACATTAATAATTTAGTTGCTAGGAACCCAGAACCCCTAGCAACCAATAATAGTATCGAAATAACTTTTCATACAAAACAGAATCAACTAAAAATGAATTCAATTCTACTTAAAGCTGGCTAATAGTATTTAAAAAATGCATTGGCATCGTGTTCTGATATATTCTAAAAGTTTCCAATGTCTACCTAGTCGGTAAGGTAGTTAAAAATCGTTTACAAGATTTGTACCAGACAAAGAACCACCGGACAAAGAACCTCCGGACAAATAAGAATACGAGCTAAGAAAAACGTTGTAATAAAGTAGATTATTAATCAGATAAATACATTGTAAATGTGTAGCCATACCATTAAATTTTTAGTTTTAATCATGCCCGATCCTAATAATATGTGCCTACACAGAGTGGAGGTTTGTCTTAACGCAAAGTCTTTGCCTACCAGTGGCATAAGGCGGAAAATATGAAGCTTGCAATTTATTTGAGTTTCTTTTTTAATAATTCACTTATTAAGAAATATCAGCTATTTGAAAACATTAAAAAGAAAATGATTTTTTTTTATTTTAAGTCAAAGATAAACTTACAATTTAAAAAAAATGTTATAAAATGTGAATTTGTTAAGCGATCCAAACTTATTATTACATATTACATTATAGTAATTTTTATTATTAAAAATTATTTTATTAAGTTTATACAATATAAGACATTTTTGACTACCTACTTCATGGTTTTAATATTCTTTATATATTTTATTTTAAATAACATCGACTTTTATAAAAAAATAAATGTGTATAAATTAAATCCTTTTTATTTTTACTGTTTCAATTGTGAATTATCAAAAAAATGACACAACTTGCAAGCTTCCAATTGCTTGCAATTTTCCCACTAGGTGCCTCTGGTAGGTAGAGGATTCGCCTAAACAGATTTTTGTTTTCACGAAAAACGGATGTTAGCTACTTGATCAACCTATTAGGTCATTCATAAATGTGTCTTTGCAGAAATTTGTAGCTTTATAATCAATTCCTCGGTAACAACAAATAATATACCATAATATATTGTCTTGAATATAGTATCAATATCTCAAAAAATAATGTAAAATAGCTGGTAAAGTATATTGAAGGCACCCAATTGTGACGAATCAAATTTGGTTTCATATTCTCATACATAGATAGGTAGCATCAAGTAAATAAAGGTTTTCTTTATTTTTTAACTTATCCACCCAAATAATATAATAATATTATGTACTATCACGTGCATACCGAATTTAAATGATCTCAGTACATATTATTATTGTATAAAAAATAGCAAACTTGCTATTTGCTGCTAATTTTGATAGTTACTTCTGTTTTTCGGCGTTACATCTCAAGTACTTACAAATTAGGTGCTTTCACAAATCTTTTCTACTGGCTTTTATCATGAGCTTGCAAATATTTCTATCGTATTCTACTCCATGGTAGGTATCCACCTAGTCAGAATATTTACTGATTCGCATTTCTCCTTTTTATATTATACCTATATCCAGAGATGTGTTAGCGATTTACAGTAGGTATAATATATTAATTGTTTATTGATCAACATCTCATAACCTCATTTTTTTTTTAAATACGTAAGTAAATTTATTATTAAACTATTTTTTTTATTAAACAACTAATAACAACTAATAAGATAAGAATGTAATGTTCTCTATTAAACATGCATAGTCTTATTTGGTTGTGAATTTACCATAAACCGCTGTGTGTACGCGAAGCCGAATACCGCGGTAAGAGCGTACTTCAGTGAAACGGCAAATAATTTTCAACAGTACTTGCGATGAAATTTCTCACTAGTCGCCAATCGGAGACCGACCGTTGAAGTATCCGCACGTCGATTTTTTTTTGATGAGATTTTTGATTTTGAAAGATGACTAAAAAACTTTACGTATATCGTCGGTGTTTTGTGAAAAGGGCGAATCAACCATTTTGGCGAAATCGAGATTTTAATGAAAATACAATATGTAGGTACCCCACTAGCTTTGTTGTGTAAAAACGGCGAATTTTTATCTCCACAGGAAAGTACTTAAAAACGATAATCAACTAAAATTAAATTAATTAAAATTACGAAATAAAAAGCAAATGTGACATATTAGGCATTTTAAAATATTATATAATAATACCTAATATAATGACAGTATTCTTTCTAAGCTTTATTATAAACTTATTAGATGTTTATAATCATCCACAGATAAAAAACAAATACATGTTAAAAGTGAAAAACCCTCATCCTGTAAAGTAGCATTTTGGTTAATTCGCCCTTTTTACAAAACACCGACGATATGTACTTAAAAAAGAACACAGTCAATGAATAGGCTATTATTATTAGTAATATAACATTAAATAGAAGCATGTTGGATTTTTATGACAAATTATATTTTGTTCGGCACGCGTTATTTGCACCATCCGCGCATCGCTTACCCACGATCTTTTTAGATCATGCCTCAACAGAAGTATAGCCTTAACATTGTTAAGGTGATTCATCCATCACGTATCTGTTCGACGATGAACGTCGCGTCTCTCATCCATATCCCAAAACACAATCGAAACCGTGAGAGTGACATTCCGAACCAGTTGTGTGAGTGCGTGAACATTCCAGTGCGCCATTCATCTCAACATCAAACGTTAGTACCTGGATTGAATCCCTGTGTAACGCTCCTTTCACATTATATGGTTTTGACCGTACGGCAAAAAAATGAACGGCGATATTCTTTTAGTAGCGTGAAGAAGAGCATGGCCCTTTTCAAATTACACGGCGACGGTTAAAAACCGCAACGGCGCCGTATAACAGCCGTCCATTGCCACTGTAAGCACGGCAGCCGGACGGTCAACGGCGACTCACGTCTAATGCACGCTTTCATATTAGACGGTTTTAAATCGTACGGTCAGTCGATTCATTATAACTAGGGATTCCAATACCAAGATTCCGAGATATTTTCGATATCTATGAATCCCGGGATTGATAAAAAATCATCCCGAAACTTTCGGGATTGATGTTTTTATCAATTTTTATGAAAAATAAAATAAAAACGAAAATATAACAGAAAAAATACTTTTAATAACAAATAACTACATTAAAAATAAACTGAGTTTGAATGAAGTTTGATTTATACCCATGTGTAAGTTGCCGATTCATTTTATTTTTTCACACTAATTAATAAAAATGAGAAAGATTGGAAAAAAACAATGCTTCGCACTATTAACAAAGTAATTCCACTATGATCTCATACTTTTTACGGAAATTTCGTATTTGGCTGACGAATTATTAAAGAAGCGGAAAGGCCATAAGTACACCATGATTTGCTTTACTATTTTAAATCTCGCTAATCCATTCATTAAGTCTTTACTATCACAAACAGCAATCTCATATTAAATTCACATTTTTATTTTATTACAATATTATTTACTCCATTAAACGTATGTATTTCCAAGATTGCACGTATAAAATATTAACAATAAATGTATTAAATAGTATAGATTATACTAGATTTGTTTTTGGCCGATTTTATCAATGTTATTTGTAAATATTAAAATTTTATATTAACAATGGAAAAAATACCAATCCCGTGACCAGTCCCGGGATCCCGGGATTGTCAAATTGTAATCCCGAAATCTCGGGATCAGAATTTTGGCTCGGGATTGGATTCCCTAATTATAACCAAACAGCACCTCAAACTGAGCTTGTGCCAGAAAACCGTGCATATAAACCGTATAGTGAGAAAAAAGCATGAACTTGTTGCCGATTCGTACTTTTACCATTCGATTTCTTTTCCGTACGGTCAAAACCGCATAATTCGTAACCGTTCGTAATTAACCACGTCATATTATGATAAATTGAGCGTAGTTATACGCAAAGCAGCCATTCCACACCAACCGCAATCAGAGATAGAAGCACATTTATATTTATAAAGTGTATTTCTTTAAATCCACAAAGCCTGTGTATTCTGTTTATAGATTTTGAATGATAGATATTATAATAATATATGATTTCGTGTAACTTTTCAAAAGATAAAAACATAAAATCTAAGAAATTATGGTGTTTTAGCAGTCCAGGCTGTTTTGTGCAAAACCGTTTTTTTAATGAATGGTCATTCTAGAGAGCAGCCAACTCTTATTTTTGTAAGAAAAATCTTTATATTAGCAACTATTTTCTTTAAAAAAGCCTTTTTAGTTACTCAAGTATTATGGGAATTCTCTAACTGGAAGTTCTAAAAATTATTCGAAAATTTGTTAATTATAAATTAATATTTAGATGCTTGGCAGTAATTTTTACATGAAAAATCTATATAATAAATTATATTATAGGTATATTTTATATATAATAAAATGAAAAACATATGTAATTGAGAAAATAATGTCTATTAATTGAATGTAGAAAAACACACCTTACACAATTGGGTTTTTAATAATTAGGTTTATAATAATATCATATTATGGTTGTTTTATGCAGATCGAAAATGGCATATTTTTAAAACGCAATTATATGACATTTTTATATGGCAGCAGCTTGATTGATTTATGCAGATAGAAAAAGTCATATTCTGCGATCTGTAAAATCTTTAAAACGCATTTATATGAAATTTTTGTATGACAGCAGCAAGAAAGTAACAAACGTGTTAGATTATGGAAATCACAATAACTAATTTTTTTCAAAATTGTGGCTTGGCTGCTTTATGTATAACAACGCTTATTTAATACAAAATTACTTACGTATAAACATAAAGCTACTACCTAATATAAAGTAGATAAAAATATGTATTATTCTCGAAAGCTCCCGTTATGTTTCGGCAGATTTCATGTTCTATAATAATTAGTATGCGTCGAAAGCATTCGCCAAAGTGCAAAATCAGATTTCACTTTATGAGTAATTATTATTATTATTCCGCTTTATGATGATTTTATTAAATAAGGCCGCAACGGAAGCTTTCAATTTTAAGTGAATGATTGACTGGAAACTCAATTCTGAGCTTAACCATAAAGGCAAAAGGAAGTTTGGCTAACCATAGAATTAATAATTTTAGGGATTTTAAGCCACATTTTAGAATAATTGTAGAAAGTTTCAACTAGGTATTTTAGTAAGGTAGCGCACAAAAAAGCAAACATTCCTGTTATATTTTCGACTTTCTTTTAGGTTTCAAACCGTAATGAATTTAGACTATACTGATCTTTACGTATTTATATAAATATTTGTAATTTATAATTATAGTATGGTTTTATTTATAAAATAGAAATACTTTCGGTTTTAGTATTTATTCCGAAGTCATATAAGGTAACCCACAATAACAGAGAATACTTCAATTGATCGATCAAATAACCAGATGAACTTACCAAAGGATTAGTTCAGTTCAGGTAGGTATCACATTTGACAACTATAAACCACACTTATAACTAAAAACGAATCTCGATAGTGTAAGGTGCTTAGCTTTAAAATAGAAAACCTGTATGCTCAAAAGTGTCCGAGCTAATCAAACTATGCTGACTGACTGTAAGACTTTGTAAGATATCAATACTTACAGAATCATCATAGAGTTGAATCCTAATCCATTTGCATAGTGCTTGCGGTGTCCAATCAAAGATCAGCGCCATCTACGGGTCTCTTTTCAAAGACACGCCGCTATATATAGAGTTAAATCCTAATCTGTCCACATAGCGCTTGCGGCGTCCACTCAATGGACCACGCCATCTATGGATCTCTTTTCGAGGTCACACCGCTATGTAATATTATATAGGTTGCCATATAGGTACGTACTTATAATACTGTCACAATATTCTCTACGATAAGGTAGTGGTGATCGTTAGTCTCTAAATCTATAGTCAAGCTTTTTCGTAGTACATGTCATACACACGATTTCCTCTGATTAGCGACAAAATAAACTTTGAGAGTATAGAGAGCTTTTAATACCTAGAGTTACATTTCGCAAACGTATTAAAAACTGTCGACACTCTGAAAGTTTTACCCGTCGCTAATCAGGAGAAAATCTGGATCAGACCATAACGTTGGCTACATTTTCATTGATTTTAAAATCAACACGAACGAATTTTCATGCAACCTATCAACTGTCTCTATTATAAAAGTCTAATACTGATACTCTGAAATATACATAATATAAATAATTATAAGATAAAAAGAAGTTTTTATATACCACGTTTTTTCATTTTCTGTTGAATCATAATATAAAGTTGACAATTCTATGTATTAATAAATACTTTTATTTGTACTTAATAAAAATACTGAAATTTCGTTTTAATATTTCATATTGATTTCCATAGTAACGCACGTATATATTAATAATTTAGTTGCTAGGACCCCCTTAGCAACCAATAATAGTGTTTTACTTTTTACGATTTTTTTCCGAAATAACTTTACATGCGAAACAGAATTAACTGAAAATGAATTCAATTCTGCTTAAAGATTGCTAAAAGTAAAAAAAATGCACTATCATCGTGTTCTGATATATTCTAAAAATTTCAAATGTCTAGCTAGTCG
The DNA here is from genome assembly GCF_057557595.1 of Rhyacophila brunnea. Classification (NCBI taxonomy): domain Eukaryota; kingdom Metazoa; phylum Arthropoda; class Insecta; order Trichoptera; family Rhyacophilidae; genus Rhyacophila; species Rhyacophila brunnea. The sequence goes on along the minus strand of NW_028232806.1, from coordinate 32,319,456 downwards.
GGAAGTTAGTTAAAAATCGATTGCAAGATTTGTATTGGACAAACAAGAAAAAAAATGTACTGGACAAACAAGAATACGAGATAATAAAAACGTGATAAAAATCCTAGAAATCAAAATGAACCAAATGACACCGATTTGATAACGAATCATGCAAATTAATCCTAAAAACTACGTTCTTATATGTTTTTAAGTCTATTTAATTTATTAAGGTGCCTTATTATATAATTACATAATCATAGATGATGTTCGGTGTACACCAGATTTATTACTTACTTCTTTTACGATAACATCAAGAAGGACTCACAGAGGCTGAGTGTGACCAACTAAAAAGAAAAAACTCAGGATAGAAATTCTGATGATGGTTATGCAGTTTGCTATATATTTGAATAGTTGTAACTAGTATGTAAGTATATTTATTATAAGTTGTAGAATATAAAACAAATATCATTTTAAAATAATATTTGAAATTAAAATAATAAATCGCTAGGTACTCTGCCACTGACGTAAACTACGTCTTGTTCGATTCAATTATAAAACACATAATGTATATATTAGACAATGGAAGAGACAACTTTCAAATGGTATAAATAGAATGCAACCTTGTTGTGTTTTGAATTTGTGGGGGATGTTTAGGGAAATTCATTGCCTGGCAAGGGATATAAATTTTAATTTTCCACCCTCCGATGCTTCGCCGCAATTGTTTGCAAGAAGTTAACACGATACTAAGATTAGATTACTAACAATCTTCTTTAAATTTCTCGTTGCAATCTACAGTATTAAGCATTTTGGTGCTGTAGTATGTGTTATTTATAACGATTGCAATTTTGCTTGACATAAAATACGAGTCTGGGGAAAGATTCATTTATTAAAGGAAAATACATTGAATACAACGTTACTAAAAATCGAAGTCTGAATATTAGTTTCATCTAAATCATTTATTGTATTAATATATTCCACTTATTACATTTGAGGGAAATTTGATGGACATTCTTTATGAATTAATACTTCATAGTATGGTATATCGGTAGCAAATCATTGAACCTTATGAAGGCTCGAAGCAACCGTATACTGAGCTTCGAAAACAGATGTTTGCGATGAATACTGGGTGTGCGGTGGTATGACTTCAGGAGCAACGAGGATATAAGATAACGCACCAAGCAGCCTCTCATTACGCTGAAAGTGAAGAGGCGACGTTGGACCTGGCTCTGCCACGTGCTGTGGATGCCAAAAGAGAACTTCAACCTGGCTTGCGTGTTCTTCAAGCCGACCGGATTCCGGCGTCCTGGAAGGCCACTAAATACTATCTACAGAGTGTATACAGCAGAGCTACGGGATGCTGGTTTAATCTGGAACGAAGAAAGAAGACTGGCGAGCGACAGGGATTCCTTGAGGCGCCGCGTGGTGTCCATATGCTCCAATTAAGGGATGGATATGGCCAAAAAAAAAAAGAAAGTATGGTATATTTTTCTTATCAAATATTATACCACTGGCAGATACATATTCGCCTTTTCGCCGTCGTTATCACAACTTTGGGAGTGAATGAATATAGAAAAAAGAGATGGTCATTGTTGCTTGGATGTTTTAAGAGGAGAGAGTTTGATGTTGACAGCAGAATAAATAAATACAATAATAAATATGTTAATATTATGACAGCGTGAGATTATAATCGCGGGAGGATAATGTACTGTTGAGATCGATGTGATCAAGAGATTGGTTATACTAATGAATTAGGACACTTCGAGTAGAATGACGGTTGACTAAGGCGAGTGAAGGACACGTGACAATAGTAATGTGTCATGTGATGGATTCGATGAGTGAGTGAGGATTCGTGGAAATGCAGTACATTATATTACAAGAGATATTGTCAGAATTAACAAATTATAACAGACCCTAGTGATTTAGTTATGATTTAAAATATGCTGACTATCATTAATTCTCAATTGTTTTCTTTTGACAACAAAACATACATTATTAAAGTTTGTCACTTTCTACGAATAAAATGGTCAAGGCTGGAGCCATTCAATACATTCTTCTTGGTCTTTTCCTCGTGGCTGTAACCACTCTGAAATGTAGCCAACTTGAAAGCGATTAAAAATTCTTGAAAGTCTTTCCTATATCTCAAGTATCAGGCTAGATCAGAGATGGCGAACCTATGGCACGCGAGATGAATTTGCACGGCACGCGAACGAAAACCAATAAAAGTTTTCAAAAAAGTTTTACAAATAAATATTATACTTACCTACATATTACTATAAAAAATATTAACGACATATCCATGCGCTTTTCCTTCGATTTTTATTATTATTTTTACCAATGCGCTGATCGCATTGTACAAAAAATAGCAGGCAAAAAAACGATTTTTTTGGGAAATGTTGGTACGGTATGTAAAAAAATTCGCCAACCCTGGGTTAGATGATTGTCTGGTTTGTCCTATTCTCTGTCCAATAAAAAATACCTACGAATAATTGGACGTAAACACCATACTTAAAATTATTCAACATATAATAATTTTATTGAAGGTAGGTAATATTATATAGTATTCGACAATTTTATTGCCTGAAGCTTTTTTGTTAATCTAAATCCTTGTAGCTTTCTAGAAAGAAATGTCTTCAAATAGCCTTATTCAAAAGCATGGATGATTGCGTACTTATATTTATTTTGTTTTTTCAATACAACAAAATTATGCCGCTGGTACGATTTCAAATACCTTTATTGGTAATAGAGTATATAATAAAATTATAATATTATTATTGTATTATATTAAACGGGTATACCAACGTAGATAGCAGCTTGTTGTGGGTTTGAATCCCGCATTTGAAAAATTTACACTTTTTTTCATGTATTTTTGGATCAACAATATTTATAGACCTATTAAGCATAATATCTACAAACTGTAGCTTACCTAACCGAATTTTTATTTAAACGGTACATATTCAAACACGCGCGTTAACATCACTTTATTCCCTACTTCAATTATAGTTTGTCAATTTATGGCTACGACCGTATATTGTAGCTTAACCACTGGGGCGTAATGGAAATGGCGTATTACAAAAAAACACTACCTTATTCTTAGGTCAATAATTATTATGAAGCAATCATTATTCGTAGGATGTTTATCACACTTGAATGGTAAAAGACATAGCTTATAATAAGTATCTTTAGAATTATCTTTAAATTTGTTATAATGAATAATAAAATGCCTAATTCTTGTCAAATTTGGGATCACAGAGATTATCAATATAATTTTTTATCGTAAATATTTCACTATAATAATGTCAACATAAATTATACTGATGGTTTTATAAATGCGTTTAAAAATTAATAAATGTAAAAAATTTTAACACCACTGCACATTTATGTACTGAAATATGACTATATTCTAAAACATTAGAGCGAGAGGTTTAAAAGAATAATATTTTATGTAATAAAAATACTTTATGCAGTCGTTAAATGTTTAAAATAAATATAAAGATAATAACGCTTCAAAATTATATAAATAGATTGTCTACAACGTTTAAGGAATGTCCAGCATCATGCTTTGAAAATAGAACAAAACCTGCATTTTGACCTACGCTGAGCATATCCCCCCTTAATGTTTATATAATAATATACTTACTATAAAAATAATGTATGTCATAATACATTGCCAAATATTCTGTATTCCATGAAGAATTGGCATTTAAGAAAACAAACTTTTTGGAAAAACATAAAAACTCGAAAAAAAAAATGACAATAAATTGAATGGAATCCTCGCTCACCTTCATTTAATAGTCATATAATTACTATCGGTTAATATACAGATCAAACCGTTAATGGTTTTTTGAATTATTTTGAAATTATAATTTCAACTTTGTCATAATGTTTTGATACTTTTAACAGATTAATGAAATAACTTAATTAAAACTTTGCTCCGAAGACAGTTTTAAAACTTTTCTGAATGAAATACTTTTAACATTGTTTCTGTGATAAAACTTTCTCGGAAACACTGAGTTAAAATTATTATGAAAGAATAAAAAACTTGCAAGTTTAAAAATAGATCGCACAGCCTTAATTAGTAGCCTACTAATTAACTCTTTCGCCAATTATTCAATAAATCATCTCGCTTACAATAATATAGTATAATATTATTATTACAGTATTAACTGTAAAAGTAAATATTATTTAAAAATTGGCTAATACAGTCGAACTTGGTTATTATGAAGAAGATGGGACCGACTGAATTGGCTCGTTATAAGCATTACTCGTTTATCGTTATTATATAAGTTCAATTTAAGCATAGAACATAAAAAATCTGAAAACCATCGTTAAAATCTCCAAAACAAGCATGTCATTCAGAAACTACAAAAGAATTTGTTTATTGTATGAGCCGCCGGCTAGATCATGTGCACTGTATGAATCACAATGAACTGGCAAAAAGAGTGAGCAAAGATTCGCTGGTAGGATGGAGCTGCCAGTGACTGCCTTATTCTAGGGATACTGAATTGGAAAGCGGCCACACTAGATAGGGATAGGTGGAGGAAGCTGTTCTAGAAGGCCAAGACCCACACCGGATTGTCGCGCTCCTGATGATGATAATGATGATGAGCCACCAGCGCTGGTAGGTGCCTACTGACTTCACAAAGCATGGATTTTTCACATGCAATTTCAACCACTTGCGTTGATGCTTTTTCAATGTTGTCGGCAAAAACACCAATTAGGTACTTAGACACTTAACTATTTTCATAAACGTAATTCAATCCCTGTGGCATCCTGACCGGACGGATTTTATTGAAAATGTTTTAAAACGATCGACACATTACAGTTTTAGAAAGATTTTTGACGGTATTTTTGCTCGGTATACCCGATAAGTAGCTCATTATAAAAGTGAATAAATATATGGAGAAAATCATAAACTAAAATGTCAACGTATGTTTTCTCCTAACATCCAAGATCTCGCTATTTCTGTGATCATAATAACCGAGTTCGACTGTAGTTAGATTTTAGTATTCTGATTTTTTTTTACGTGCAATAAAGTTAAATTATAATGATGAGAATTCTACCTCAATTCTATTTTTTAGAATAAATTATATTAAGCAAATCATAATCTGTTAAAATTGTTTGAATTTAAGAGTCGTGGGAAAGCCAAATCAAAACAGCGCTGTCTGGGAATGTTTAATATAACCTGTTTATTAACAAAGAAGAATATTTAAATTACATTACCATGTTTAATCCAAAGAGTCCATAGGGTAGAGTTTGTATAAACATTTTTTTTGCTTTTACGAGAAATAGACGTTAGCCACTTCCCCAAACTTTTATAATTGTCGTAAAATAAGTAAGTAGTAACGAAAATAAACGTAAAATACCCTAATGTTGAACGAGTTTAAAATAATGACTCTACAAAGACAGTTAAACAGTAATCACTGCTGACTCAGATAACTTTTCTCGATCAAGACAACATTATTGTTTTGTACTACAACTTCTATAATAATAATGAATGAATTATAAACAGTTGTATGGTTGGGAGAATGATGATTCGCCCGCATATTTCCCTCTTACCTCAGATCCTCAGTATTGTTGCATGTCCAGGCGAAACTCAGTAATGGGTCATCAGTCGACCGTGATTAAAAAACATTTAGTTTCTTCCAACAGTTAATCATAAAATGGAATATAAAATTTGACAATACTTTGAAATAAAAGTAAAATTATAATAATATAGGTACAACGTAAGTCTTCAATGGAGGATATATCTATATTTTATTGTTAGTTTAATAAATAAACTATGAGTAACTTTTTTTTAATCTCACAAAAAAAATATTTCCTACAAATCACATAAAAGAAGTAAAGTTACATTGTAATTGGATTTGTATTGGTACTATCTGAAAGTGCCAGTTAAAGATTCGCAGTATTGCTGCGAAAAGTTGTTACGTCTGGAAATCACGTTTTGGAGTACATAATTGAAGATCTTGGCATAAAAACAGCAAATGTCACAAAACACTTTTTTTTCAGGAGAGGGTTAAAACATAATATCTTGGTTGTCAAAAAAAATTTTATTAATTTGACAATGAGAAATTATAGAAAAACCGTATATGCACTATATGAATGTAAAAAAAATATTAAATTTATTTTGGTTAAATAGATATTTAAAAAAGAATGAGTGTGACATTTGCTGTTTTTACACAATTTTTGGACATTTGTTGTTTTTATTGCAAAATTGAAAAGATCGAAATGTAAATAGTATGACTAAAACTATAATTGTATTAAATAAAATAAAGAATATATATTTATGTTATTTTTTGATCATAATACAACTTTTAATAAGGTTTGGACATATTATTTACCTATTAACAAACGACTTCAATGTTTCTAAAAAATCAAGAATTAAATATTTGATGTTTTAATCATGTGCGGGTTAATACTGATTAGCTTCATATTATTATTATTGATTTAATTTAATAAAACACATTTTTTAGTATCTACTTATTCCACTTTTAATAAATAAATCTGGACCGGTTTCGTCCGCCTCTGTTTGTCTGCCAACTGTTTTCAACAGTTGAAAATGTCCCTATAAGGTGGACGAAACCTATCCAGATTTATTTATTAAAAGTGGAATAAGTACTAAAAAATGTGTTTTATTAAATTAAGTCATTAACATAATGGATTTCTACCATGAATTGATAGTTAACACGAAAAAAGAAAACCGATGAGTCTCGTCTGACACCTTCACTATCAGCAAATTAAACGATACATTTATTGGGTTTTGTAAATATTTAGCTAATTTTAAAATATTTTTTTATTTATCTCTTTTCAATGGAACTAATCCACCATATGTTGTTTTAAATGCAATCGTGACTTGCATTTGATTTTTATTCACTACATTGAATCTATCCCACAGCCTAGAGAGAAACTGAAATGTTCGCAAAGCACTTCTCCCTTACTAGCCTGGTCTATTTTTTTGTACATTATAACTAGCCTACAAATTTTTACAGAAAAATGTCAAAGTTTTAACCTATATTTCATATTAAAAAAATCGTTTTCTCCGGTCTCTTTAGATTTTATAATGAAGGGCCCAGAATTTTCCTTATTGCATCCAACTGAACAATAATGAATGTCACCGTTATTTGGTAAAAACGTTGCATAGTTTTGTTAATTTTTCTCTTTCGAGACGTTTCAGATGGCTATGCTAGTAATATTCATGATAAAATATAAAAACAATCATTAGAAAACGTTATAAAAAGCAATAATTAAACGAATCAAGGATAATTTGACAGCTCAGACACTAAATTGTATGGAATGTATACTAACATTACTAACGCCGCCTGGTGATAAAAGTGTAGAACTACTGGACCTTTGCTGTTTTCACACAAAAATGCCTGGACTATTGCTGTTTTTAGAAAAGTGGCATATTTTTGAGAGCAGATTTGAGAGACTTATGATTTTTTTTTTTAATTTATCTTTGCACAGTTGTATGTAATCATACACAGGGAATATAGAAATGCAATAAAATGAAAATGGAAAAAAGTGGACATTTGATGTTTTTATGCCAAGATCTTCAATTGCAATTTTAAAGTTTGAAATGCTCTCTTAAATCAGACATAATGCTAATATCTGTATTTTATGTGGATGTTCTATATATATCGAATAACCTTGAATTTTAATCTAGCATACATATTTATATATGGACATGTTATAATCTGTTGTTAATACTTATCGACATACTGAGTTTTGGCAGCAACCCCTTAATTTTTTTTATTAGCTAAGAGATTGCAAGCATTTTTTCTACCACAAGCTCTTCACCAGATAGATGGTTTAAAATAGTTTACCAATCAACTCGTATACTGTCGTTTTCTCTTGTCATGGTTCCTCATTTTTTTCGAGAGCTGATACTTTGTAGAGCTGTTATTGTACCTATTTCTTTTCGACATTAATTTACCTATTCTTTGTTTATGTAAATAAGTGATGTCATTCAATAATTTTTATACTGCCGCACATATATTTCAAAAGTGACACAACTCAAAAATCAGTATTTTTTAGTTATCACTATGCACGAGTTTACGAAACGTTTCTCTATGACTCAAAAATCGTAGTAATTTACCTTCAGAAATAGCCGGGCAGATGGCGCATGTGTCATTCTTGTTGTTTCAAACCCGTGGTGAATGTGTGTACCGATTAAAGTATAAAACTGTTTTATCTTGAGTTTGGCCATTTATATAGGCGAAACGTAGAGCTTTTAGACGCAACATTTAGAGTTAAGATATTTTTGTTGGTAGAAGAATGAAAAAAAAATGTTTTATTTCAAATTCTGTCATTTTAGCTGATATAAATAAAAATCAAAGGTGTCACGACTCAAAATAATTCAGTCCTTTGTAAATTTACTGAAGATCAAAATCGCCACATCTCAAAAAGAGGGATTTTCAAAGCCCATGACTCGAAATATTCAAAAATTACATTTGATCAATGTTTCTTAGTGTCCATTACATTTGGAAATACTATTTATTTTGCAAATATTCTTCGACATAGCTCAGAAACAGTTTTTGGCCTTTTTCTCAAAATGCCGCTTTTTGAGTTTTGACACTTTAGAAAGACGTATGCGCTGTGATGAACTCAGTTCTAAGTTCGGACACCGGAAGATTTGTGATGGTATATTATTATATACTTACATTTTCAATTGTACATCATTTTTAGATAAATTTGCGCAATATATTCCCTTGTCGACAAAACTATTGAATTAAATTCCAGCACAAATTTCATCTCTCTCTCATATGAGTATACTACAATAGTGCTAGCGTCGCGGTAACTCAAAAGGACAAAAAAATCTAGAGCTTCATTTGGTATTCAAACCATTATCATAACATAATTTGCGCTCACCCTCAGATGGTTACTGTAAGGCGCAAGGTGTTATACTTTGAAGATAAGGAGTAACTTCTTGGTTATGCCACGCAAAGGCATAAAGATGGAATAATTGGTGGGGTGTAAGACGTTTTTGTGCCATTGTCGGAAGAACGTAGAACATTTTACAGGGGTAGTTTTTTTATTAGTATTTTAAAATATGCTCATATACGCTGGTTTATTTCTTACGCGGGAGTATTATTTCATTCGCTGAGTTTTTTCTCTCTCTCTTTTAAAATTTTTTTTCATTCGAGTACTAAAATGTTTAATATCTATCGCCGTGGAATTTTAATTCAACCTGTATTAAATTTCAAGATTAGAATAATCCTAAATGAAAATCATTTTGGCCTCCACAGAATGGCGGTTGTAATAATAGATTTTTTACCACGTTTTTCTTAGCTCGTATTCTTGTTTGTCCGGTGGTTGTTTATCCAGTAAAAATCTTGCAATCGATTTTTAACTAAATTTCAGACTAGCTAGATATTTGAAACTTTTAGAGTATATTATCAGAACACGATGCCAATGCATTTTTTAAATACTTTTAGCCATCTTAAAGTAGAATCGAATTCATTTTCAGTTAATTCTGTTTTGTATGAAAATTTATTTCGGAAAAAATCCGTTATCCAATCCACTATTATTGGTTGCTAAGGGAGTGGTCCTAGCAACTAAATTATTAATTTATACGTACGTTACTATGGAAATCAAAATAACATTTCAGTATTCTGTATTTGTTTCTTGCAAAATAGCAAAAAAAATGATTTGTTGACAATTGCTTTATTTGTCCTAAATTATTAATACATAGAATGGTCAAGTTTATATGATTCAACAGAAAATTGTAATACGTTGTAAGTATATAAAAATTCTTTTTATCTTGTAATTATTTTATTTTTAACGAGGAATTATTGATATAAGCCACTTCCTCAACCTATTAGTTAATACCAAGGGTCCAAACACACAGTGCAAAACAAATATGTGAATTTTGTCAGACCCGGGGTTTCTAACCCAAAATCTAAGACATAATAAACCTGACGTGAAGCAACTTGGTCATTGTGGATATTATAGAGATCCCATAACTTGTACCATTTAGCCAATTCCAGAATAACATTAGGTACATAACGTCACCTTAATACTACAACTAGATAGATTGACTTTCACTGTCTTTGAGATAGCTATTGAATATGATTCTACAAAATGATAAGTCAGAAGTTAATGGGAACTATATTAATTTTGTGTTTGAAAAGATTAGATAACTTTAAAATCATAAATGCATTAAATAGATAAAATAATATATATTTAATATTTTTTTATACAATTGAATATTATTTAATTATTTCCAGTTAGACAGGCACAATTTTCCATTTTTATTTTAAATACTATTATTGCCGAGATTTATGTTAATCAAGTAAAGTTTAAATTTTATTTTCTCAATGATGACCAAATCAGGGTTATCTAGTTGTAGTATTGAGGTGACGATATTATTAGACTTGTACTAAACACAAAAATACTCTAAACAATTTACTAGTATGCTACTTACTTACCTATTTCATCATGTTACGCCCGAGCATTGGAGGATAGGACAATAACAAGGTCGCACCATGTGAGACCTTCACCGTGTACATTTCTTAGCACCATCGTAGAGTGATAGAAGATAACCATATATATGACATAAAACTGTGACACAATGGTACGAAGTGTTGCATTATCTTTTAGCATTTACTAACAATCACTCGATTACAAACACGGGTAACCGGACAAAACAGAACATGACAAAAAATAACAGTGACAAAACAGAACAGCCAGGGGAAAAATGAAACATTAATTTTTGTGGAAACGTTTTAGGTTAGGTTAGGTTAGGTTTGGTCATTATTTCGCCCAATTATTTTTAACATATAACATTGATTATGTTGAGAAATCCTAAGCTTGTCCGCAACACCGAGTTTAGTCCTGTTTATTTGAGGGTTTCTAGCGATTAAGAATGCAGAAATTAGGTATATAATTTGATTTATTATGGCGTATTGAAAATCTGTACTATTAAAAATTTATCAACATAATAGAGATAGGACAATTTCAATATTTAATTTATATTTTTCCTGAAAGGTCATAGTTATATTTATCGTTGTTCTGTTTTGTCAATAAAGAAGAGATCATAGTGTGTTTCGCTAAACAGATTGTTATAAATAATTTAATTTAATTGCACGTTATTTTATCTAATCGTAATTATAAAATAATAGAAAATTAAATTATTATCATTGAAATTCAGTGAGTTTTGTGAAAACTGTAGGTATTTATATAATTGTAATAAATATATCTCCAGCATTATTATTGTAATGCTTTATCAAAAATAAATTAAATTATTATCTCTGAGCAATATTTATCATTAACTTTAGTGAACTCCAGATTACAAACATTGATCGATTCTCAGTTGTTAATTTATAAATTATTAATCAAATATATCTCTATAAGGACAATTCGCTTGCAAAATTTCGCGTCATATTAGTCTCTCTATCCTAATCTGAATTGCGAACAATAAGATTTTCTGACTGTTTTTGAATTAAAAAGACTTTTTTTTGTAGTGAAGGTTATTTTCGATATATAGAACTATAGTGAAATGAAAGTACCTACTGATATTAAAAGGTTTATTTGGGAGGGTTTGTTTTCACTTTAGTTAAAACCACGGATTCACACACGAGATATAAGACAAAGATATTGATTGAAGTAACACAGCGTAAGGATTACATGTTGTTATTAAAACTGGGTATGCGTATTTTGGCGCGAAAAAAAGGTGGTGAATGAGGTTATCCCCGACTACCTACTCTCTATCCTTCCAGCCACGCAAATTATAAGTAACGGTACTTTCTTCACTTTGCCATAATTCATGAAATTCTTTGGTTTATTGTGTATCTCGGTCTAGCATTCCTCGATCGTTTCATTTAAAAGTTACAACTATTGTATAATATCTGGGATCAACCATCAGTGAAAAGGGCAGATACGAAGCGGAAATAAGAAGGCGCACACAGATTGCGAAAAATGCGATGACAAGCCTTACACACTATATGGAAGGATATGGGGAATTTCGATTGCCACGAAAATGATGCTTATGCAAACATTAGTGTTCTCGATATTTCTATACGGAGTTGAGTCGTGGACCCGGAAGGCAAGGAAACGAAAGGCAATTGATGCCTTTGAGATGTGGTGTTGGCGCTGAATGCTTTGCATTTCTTGGCCGAAGCACAGGGCGAACCAGTCAATTATCTTGAGATTAAAGATAAAGGAACGACTCTCGACAATATGTCTGAGAAGAACTCTGTAGTTTTTTGGACATATTATCAGGCGCGGACCAGACAACCTGGAGAGACTGGTAGTTTTGGGTGGCCTCCAGGGAAGGCAAAGCAGAAGAAGAGCGTCTCTGCGATGAAGCGACAAAGTGAAAGAGCTGACTGGGGGAACCATCCATTCAGCCCTGAGAGAAGCGGAAGATCGAGAAGGATGGAAAGTCTTGGTCGCTCAAAGGATGGCGAAATTCAAATGTGGTCACGATCCTCAGCCATGAGTGCACGACCAAAAAGAGAAGCGAGACATAATATATTATGTTTTTTCCTTATTCTCTCGATTACAGGATTATTGATCGGGGATTTAGGCATTTATTGGGTTAATTACGAGTAGTACCACTATATAGTTTTATTTCTTCGGATTCCCTCGGCTTGTTCCATAATTTCTTAAGTCATCTACCGAGGTTATATCCTCCATTATTAGAACCTCATTACTTTGTTAGGTTAAAAGCTGTTACAAAAAATGGATAAATCTATATTATGAGCAGTTAAGTATACAGAGAACCGATCAGATAAATAAAATTATTTATTTATTAATAAATTAATTACTTTAAATAGAAGCTCAGCCAATGCTCTTCATATGAAGGTACCTATTCTCGGATTTTTAATAATAATGGATTCCGTGAATATATGGATGTAATATTCACTTTGTTCATATGTCTAAAAATAATCTGTGAATAAAAAAAAATACTGCTAGGTTTTTGGAAATAGATGTTATGTATTCCAGTATAGCAAAGCATTTGGATTCATTTTTAAATTTAAATCAACACAATACAAATTAAGCATTATTTACGTTACGATTAAACTATGTATACGGACGAGTTATACAGATACTGCATAAACGTGAAGTTGTTGTAAAGTTTTAACAGAACTTTGGCGCAGTTAAAGCAACGCTGAGTGAAAGAAAACGATGCAATAAGCTTCATGTAAGGGTGCCGAATGAAATCCCGAAGGCCGAAATCCCGAATGCTGAAATCCCGAAAGCCGAAATCCCGAATACCGAAATCCCGAACGTTGAAATCCCGAATGGCTGAAATCTCGAATGGCCGGAATCCCGAAGACCTGACAAAAAACCATTTTTTTGTGGAAAAATGGGTTTTTGTCGCTCTTATAAAATTTGCGCAATTCAAGATAAGTATTAAAATTGCGCAATTCAAGATAAGTATTAAAATTGCGCAATTAACACTGTTTGTGTTTTTTTAATTTTCGGGATTTTGGCTTTCGGGATTCCGGCCATTCGGGATTTCGGCCATTCAGGATTTCAGCATTCGGGATTTCGGCATTCGGGATTTCGGCCTTCGGGATTTCGGCTTTCGGGATTTAGGCTTTCAGGATTTCGGCCATTCGAGATTTTAGCATTCGGGATTCCGGCCTTCGGGAATTCAACCCAAACCCTTCATGTAAGAGCAGTTGGAAATAATAACGTAACAATTAATTAATTTACCATTTACCCAATGTAATTCGCGCACAGTATAATAAATTCTAGGTTAAAGTTGTTCAACTGTAATCGACCCAACCACTTATATAGAGTTAAGAAAAAAATCTTGTATAAACTTTTAGTATCTTGGTTTTTATACTATTCATCACTCACCTACGTGGACGTCAATCAAAATTGTCGACAGATGCAGATAATTTAGTTAGTTCAAAAGTCACGTCCTTGCTGCAGCTGTCAATTGATTAAGTCAATATTCTGTAATCAATTTTAGTCGGTATATCAAACTTTCGCTTTGATGGGAGGGATCAGTTTGCTTTAATAACATTCAGATTAGTTACTATAATTTGATTTCATTGTATGCTACTCTGTCAGCAATTATTTTTGAACATGACGTTTGGTATATTGGCTACTGAAAACTTTAATACCAAAACATGATGTATTCATAATATTAAAGTTTAATATTATTATCGATCGTACTAACTGTTCTCATCATTTAAAAATGACTTCAACGAAATCCATTTTCTACAGTCCGCGTGAATAATGATTGTAGTATTCTTGGTTTGGCGAAGGATAGGTATTGCAGATGAAACACAGTGGTAAAGTCTGTCTTTTATAAGCTGTCGTGCCGGTTTCCCTCCGCTTCAGCATCCATCTCATTCCCTCCCATTGACAACTTTCAATAAATGAACGCGATGGCACAATGCTTTCCGTGTGACGTGTACGCTAGTTTATAGAATATAGACTCTAGCTAGTTATTCGTGATGTTGGAGGAGGAGCAAATTTATATACCTAAGTACTGTTTCAAATAACTATAAGGGTACAATCGATTCAATATTATAATAAATATATAGATATGTCTTTAACTGAAACTTGTAATCGAGTTCGATCTCCAATCGATTCTGACCCGCTATTTATTTATATTTACACTACGAAATAAATAACATTGATTCATATGAAATTGCTGATCCGCTATCTCATAACATTACGAAACCATTTTATATTATAGGTACTAACTGATTATATTATGTGAAAAATTTATATTTAATAAAAAATATTATAATTGAGATCTGGGTTACAGGAATCTGATGACAGCCACATGACTACTAAAATAGAAAATTCCGAGAAGGATTTCAGTTAGTCTCTCTGTGTGTCAGGTGCCTTTAAATATTAACCATGAAAAATTCAGGTCGATTACATGTATAAGTATACTACATGATTAGTTCAGTCATTCGAGTCACGAACGATAAAAATTTCTCCTTGAATGCGTTCATTGAGAATGCTCTGAGTCGCTCCTGTTTTAAAAGCGTTTATGAATGATATCCGTTGAATGGAAACGTAGATTTTTATTCATGACGTCATTGGCCAGTCACGATGCATGCGCATATAAAATAGTGTACCACTGACTCATACAGTTTGAATCAGTCGGACATCTACTTTCATTTGTAGTACCACGTTTTTATTAGCTCGCATTCTTGGTTGTCCAATACTAATTTTTTCTTGTATGTCCGGTACATTTTTTTCTTGTTTATCCAAGATTTGTATAGGACAATTGAAGATTTTTAACTAACTTCCCGACTAGCTAGACATTTGAAACTTTTAGAATATATCAGAACACGACGACAATGCATACTTCTAGCCATTTTTAAGCAGAATTGAATTCATTTTCAGTTAATTCTGTTTTCTATGTAAAGTTATTATTGTTAGTTGCTAAGGGGGTCATAGCAACTAAATTATTAATATATTCATGCGTTACTATGGAAATCAATATGAAATATCAAAATGACATTTCCGTATTCTATATTTATTCAGTATTTATATCAAGTACTTACAATAAAAGATTTTATTAATACATAGAATTGTCAAGTTTATATGATTCAACAGAAAATATAAAAAGTTTTTTTATCTTGTAATTATTTATATTAGTTCCAAAATTGTGAAATGCACCCTTACAAATGAGCAATGAAATATATCTGTATTCAGAAAAAAATCTGTTTTTTAAAATCTCCAAAAATGCACAATTAAATAACATTGTAATTATCTGTATATTATTTAACTATGTTATGCATTTTTCAGTGTATATTTTTACTTGTTTTTGTACACAGTGTAAAAATATAATAATATCTTCTTATTTTATAGTACTTAAGTATATTAATCCCTTATGCAGCCTTGTAGCCACGAATGTATTATAACATATTTACTGTATTTATTTTAACTATGTGACTTATAATCCACCCAGAGACTGCGAAGGCACAAAAGGTTTACAATGACGTATAATCCCTTATCGGGGAAGAAACCCTAATAATTGCGAAAATACATACGTAAAATAAGCGTGGTAACGCCGTATGCAAACATAAAGCTAATTATCTTTATTGCATATTAAAACAATGTTTATTTTAAAGCAGTTATTTGAATTTACCTGTGTTATCAATCCTAGTAGAGATAATACTATTTTATAGTTATGCCATATTAATATCATTTACATTTAACTACTTGTAAATACTTGCTAGTCTAATACCATAATATATAAATTTTCTCTCGGCTAATACAATATATTATATTATATACGAGTAGATTCAAACACTTTCTACGTTTAAAATTTGTGTTTAACTGCAATTTTGAAATAATAAGTACTCTCTATTGATCAGTATTTTGATATGTCCATGATACTTTAGTAGATTTTTTCTAATTTTTGTCTGCCTGTCTGTTTAATCATTCTGTTATAACTCAAAAAATACTTTGCCTATATTAATTATGAATTCTTTCCCGTTTTGTAGAATTTAATTTCAAATTATTTAAATTAAATTCAAATTCATTTATATTATTATAAATTCAAGACGTTTACATTATGATATTATGAAAACAAAGAAATAGTAAGAAATCCGTATAAAAACAAAGAAATTCAGGCAGTATTATTAAAACAGTACCTATAATGAGTATAGTGTAATAAATATTATCAAATGAAATTGATTTATTTACGTCTAAAAATCTAAAAACTTAAAAAATAATTACAAGATAAAAAGAACATTTTATAAACAACGTTTTTAAATTTTCTGTTGATTTATTATGCTCAAACTTCTACTTGATATGAAGTAAAAAATAAAAAACAAACAAATATAGAATACTGAAATGTCATTTTGACATTTTATTTTGATTTCCATAGTAACGCACGTATATATTAATAATTTAGTTGCTACGACCACCCCCTTAGCAACCAATAATAGTCTTTTACTTTTTACGGATTTTTCTGAAATAACTTTCTATACAAAACAGAATTAACTGAAAATGAATTCAAGTCCGCTTAAAGATGGCTAAAAGTATTTAAAAAATGCATTGGCATCGTGTTCTGTTTTATTCTAAGAGTTTTAAATGTCTAGCTAGTCGGAAAGTTAGTTAAAAATCGATTGCAAGATTTATATTGGACAAACAACCACCGGACAAACAAGAATACGAGCTAATAAAAACGTTGTAATAACATATGCAAGACATTCACAACATGACATTAAAAAATAAATGAACAGTATTAAAACAGTAGGTATTATAAAATAAAAGCAGTAAATATTATAAAAATAGTATATCGAATAAATACAAAAATAAATAATTATAGAGTAGGTAAATTGAAGTACGCTAAAGAGCCAAGTAAACTCATTTTCACGTTGGTGGAATATGTCAATATCTAAAACAATTTGGTTCATGATGGTTCGATAATAAAAGTGGTCAAAAATAAAGCAGTTAAAACAATTCATCACGAGTAAGTTAAGCGATCAGAAGTCAACGGTAGGTAGGTAATTGAGATGATGTGCCTACGGGTAGAGAGATGCAGATTCAGTAAAGTAAACAGATAACAAAGGTCAAGTGGTGAGATGTGGCGCAATTGAAACTATGCGCACCTAGATCCAACCATTGTCTATTTCAGGGTTTCCCAAACTATGTTCCGCGGAACACTGGTTTTCCGCCGAACCTGAATTAATAGGTGTTTCGCGACCATTTGGAAAGGTTTTATACACTGCAACACATTTAAATATCTTCTACTAAGTAGAAGTAAAATAAGTAAAACTAAAATAATTAAATAATCTACTTCATATTGAAAGGCGAGTGATGATCAATCTCCACTGATGTTTATGACGTCAAGTATCTAGATAGGTCATGGCTCCCAAAAGGGGGGAGGCTCACAGGCATCTAGCCTGGGGGCCTTAGCTTACGGTGGGCCCGGCGTGAGAGAACGACTAGCCAAGTGAGATAAACACACACCACAAACATGCACTAATAGTAAAAAAATGTCGCCTGCAGTTTTGCGCTGTTTCACTTCAAGCATACAAACATTTAATAATATGTAGTTTTGCCATACTTACAATTCTTGATTATTGTCGATATTTGACATGTCCATATTGTGAATATCAACATAAAAGTGGGTGTATTAAAAATACAAAAAAATGCTAAAAATACCCTTCATTTTACCTCAAACGCCATTTGGAATATGCAACTGTAGTCACATTGCCTTTAACCTTAGCGATAAGTAGGGGGCCGCCAAATATCCTAGCCTGGGGCCCGTTTCGGGATGTGGGGACCATGATCTAGGTAAATACGGAGGACCATCTTTTTTCACACCATGTGCATGAAAAAGATGGGGTATACTGTTTTTAACTGACCGGCTGAAAAGTCTTGTCAGTTTAACGACAGTTGCCAAAATTGGCAGAACCTTTAGCTACGCTAATAAATAACCTACAAAATAAACTAAGTGTTCCGTTAAATTTTCCGGGTTTGCAAAGTGTTCCATTGCAGAAAAAGTTTGGGAAACTCTGGTCTATATAGATGGATAAGTCACGTTTAAATTTTATCAGAACTCGATACGTTAATTCTAGAGGATATATTCTATCTCGTTATAATGGCGTTTGAAAATTTTGCATGAATAATAATGTTCATTTCAATGTTAGAGCCTTGATTTTTTTAAGTAGGTAAATGTGTTTATTTTTTATTTAATTAATAGTAACTAAGTAATACACAATGAAATTTTATAGTTTAACAAATAATCAAATCTGACATTTCGTTTAAAATTGAAGTAATGATTAATCACAAAAAACGTTTGTTATTTTATTGAATTAAAAAAAATATCTTTCTAGATCGAATGATATTATTATTAACTCAATTTTGAATTGTTTCCCTATTAATAGAATTGGGGTGGGGTATCAATATTTTTTCATCAGTTATATCTGTGTAGCTTTTATATTTCCGGATTGCTAGTTAGAGATAAAATTAAAGCATATCCGTTACTTTGCATAATATTTATGTGACCTTATTAAACAAGCTAAAAACTTTGTGCATAACTTTAAGCTTACTGAATTTGCGTAAGCTTGCAAACAATGATAATCTCATTACCTTAACTACTCGTTCTTAGTTCGTACGTAAATGTCAACCAAAAAGGCAGACGTGGTTTGCTCTGAGCGTGGTAGCGGTCATCCAAAGTACCGCAAAAGCTCCTCCCCTAAGAGCTTAAAGTCTTTAACTTACATGATGGGATGAAAAATCTATTGTGAATATTTTAATGTTTAGGTTTTGATTATTCAAGTGTAAGTTATAAAATATAAACAACATTTATTAGATATAAGTAATTATTTCAGTTTTGGATTAAAATATAAAATAATACAATAGTGTCTCATGGGTTTTCTAATACATAGTAATTTTTGATATAATAAAGCCTGCAATATAATATGAACAAATATATAAATGGTAATAGTAGCAGACAAACCTATTGAATCAACATAATTTTGAAAAACCTTAGAGACATACATATTAGAAAAAAAATTGTAAAACAGTTAACCGAATGCGACTCGAACTCAAGTATTTCACTTATGTATTTAAACTAGTTTTAGTAATACTCGTATGTAATATTTAATGTATGTATAAAGGATACTTATAAATCAATAATTTTTGAAAGTTATTTTCTCTAAAAGAAATATTTTAGACTTACTCGGAAAACACATTATAATAATGTATATAAATATAATATTTACATAATTGTATTGGTGAAAATTATAGAATATCAGAAAATTACAACATTAAGGCTATACCTCAGCTGAGGCATGGTCTGAAAAGATCGTGACTAGGCGATGCGCGGATTGTGCAAATGACGCGAGCTGAACGAAATATAATTTGTCATAAAAATTCAACATGCGTCCTTTTCATGTCATGTTTATTATTATATTCGTAATAATAATAGTATATTAATTGAAATGTTTTCTTTTTCAAGTACATGCAGAACGTTTTTTATTCATCTTTACACGATTTAAGAATATATTCCTCCGACGCCATCACAAAACAAATTGACGTGCAAACACGTCGACTATCGCTCTCCAAATGGCAACGCGGCCGAAATTTCGTTTCCAATTATTTGCCGTTTCACCTATGTACGCTCTTAATAATAATTTTACAACCATTCTAAATGAATCATTTTTATTTTCCCGGGTATTCTTTTGTTTTACTTTTGTTACCTTTTTAGCGCTCAAAATAGAAAATAAACGAAACTATTTTTTGGAAGATTAGATGATAATATACTAAATTTAATATTTATATATTAGTAAACTAAAACTATATGCGGTGTCATTTGATTCAGATTGATAGTGCAAATTGATTACCAAAAAATCTAGGTATATAATATTATAATATACTACAAAACAAAACTTATGTTACAAAAATCGACATTATAAGGATACATTATTATTATTTGATAATGCTTTATAATTTTAAGATAATATTATTGAGAAATTCTTCACCATGTAAGGCCAAAGATCAGAATATACGGAGGAACTTGATGCTGTGTACGTAGGTACGTATGCTGCATTTACACATAGCAGTCCGCTATCGTATTTAACGGGTAAGTAACGACTCTACCATGAACCTGCTGTAGTATTATATAATAGGAAACATACCCATATATTTTAAATCCTACTAATCAGTATCATTTTAAAATTATTTTTTAAGCAAAAACGTTTCTGTTTGATCCTTTGTCTATCCTAAATAAGCAAAATTAAATATTAATATCCAAAGGGGAAAATATTAATTTTATGTAGTACCCATCAGGTTTTTTAATAATTTGTGGTATTTCTCACATAAAGACGTGCTGGCTGTTCTCTAGTACTCTACAGCATGAACCTGCGGGTGATGAAGTATATAGTATTAAAAAGGAAACCTTTTTTAATTACCACCATAAGATAAGTAACCCACAGAATCCCAGTCTTTTCTTCAGTGTATATAGAAGTATGCTGGAGACAGAAATCACTAAAATCCTTACCTACGTTTACTTCTTTGAGATGTCATATTTCTTTTTTCATTGAGCTAACGGATGTTTTATTTTGTCTATTATTATTACTAACCTTAGCAATATTATTGAATAATATTATAGATGTTGCTACAAATTTGGCTATGTTTAGTTTTGTTTAGTTACTATAGTTTTGATCGATAATATAATACCACAGTCAATGGAAAATAATCGATTATTTATACTAACTTATTTATTAATAACAATATGAGCATGCACTTATAAG
Organism: Rhyacophila brunnea; assembly: GCF_057557595.1. Classification (NCBI taxonomy): domain Eukaryota; kingdom Metazoa; phylum Arthropoda; class Insecta; order Trichoptera; family Rhyacophilidae; genus Rhyacophila; species Rhyacophila brunnea. The sequence goes on along the minus strand of NW_028232806.1, from coordinate 32,298,289 downwards.
ACATCCAAAGTTTAAAAAAAATATTAATTGGTTAGACCAATTATGGCAGCGCAATACTCCAATAAATCTCATACCAACGTCCAGGCATGGTATAAAACAATTTAGTTACCTCCAAATGATAACCACTGTTAGACTATTGGTCGAAAGTGCCGCAAAACTATATAGCAACACACTACGGAGAGACTTAAAGTAAACAGTATCGTGCGATAATGATAATACTACTGAGTGAGTGATGACCATAACCACGGAGCCAGCTTCAGCATCACAAAGGTTAGTACTTGGTATCCTTGATAACCCCCCCAGCATCCGAATCGCCCCTCACCCTGTCTAATACAGTCCACAAAAATCACAATCATTAATTTTATTTTTGTTGGCGCTCCAGTTGGTAGGTAGGTACTGGTGCTAGCAAGTCGACGCGTGTGAACCAGACTTTACCCAATAAAACAAGCATGTCCGCCGTCAAAGCGAAGTTATATGCAAATATCTTCAGATTCCCGGCATATTATATTCTATATAAATATAGTATTATGTGATATGAATACTTGATGGCTTTACATGTAGAACTTTTCCGTATTAATTATTAATCTCGTTATTTAAATATTAATTTGCATTTAAACCAACTTGTATGAATACGACAGACATACTGGTGAATGCTGCCTGTTGGAGGGAGGTAAATGATACGTTACCAAAAAGGACAATTAATAGATACACGCTTTGGCAGTGAAGTTACATTAATTGCGAAACTGCCAACTTACTGAATGAATAATATAATCTGACAAAACTTAAAAATTTGAATATTCAAATCACTATTCCCAACTTTTTCAATTCCAATTATTTTAGTAGAAATCCGTAAAAATTATAGTATTTGAAAAAAACTATAGTATACATAACATTTTTTGTTGTGATTCCGTCATTTTTACAACGTTTTTCTTAGCTCGTATTCTTATTTGTCCGGTGGTTCTTTGTCCGGTATAAATCTTGCAATCGATTCTTAACTAACCTCCCGACTAGCTGGACATTTTAAACTTTAAGAATATATCAGAACACGATGCCAATGCACTTTTTTAACACTTTTAGCCATCTTTAAGCAGAATTGAATTCATTTTCAGTTAATTCTGTTTTGTATGGAAAGTTATTTTGACACCATTATTGCATGCTAGAGGTCTGGCGTCCTGGCAACTAATTATTAATATTTACGTGCGTTAGTATGGAAATCAATATGAGATGTCAAGTACAAATGGACGGCTTAAGCTAGTCAAGTCAAGTTTATATAGTTTAACAATAAATTTAAAAACGTTGTATATAAAAAAATATTTATATCTTGTAATTATTTTTAATTATTTGGTCTAAAATTAATTATTTCACATTTTCGCGATATCAAAAATATAGTATTTTACTGTAATTATAGCACGGCCGACAACACTAATTCAAATATTCTTTAGTATAATAATATGTAGTCTATACCTACGTGACAGCAAGTCATCGGTGGCTTTGACGAAAATTCATATTGTGTGAACTCAGGGTGCGCGACATACTCTCTCATATTATCAAGCGCATGATATGGCATTTGAACCGTACACGGTGCCAGCATTTTATCTATACACACACACAAGAATAATTATTATGCGCATATACTCAAAAATATTTACAAGATAAAAGAACTTTTTATATACAACGTTTTTAAATTTTCTGTTGAATCATATAAACTTGACTTGACTAGCTTAAACGATCAAAAAAATTTGTACTTGACATGTCATTTTGTTTTCCGTAGTAACGCACGTATATATTAATAATTTAGGTGCTAGGACCCCAGACCAATAATGGTGTCGAAATAACTTTTCATACAATACAGAATTAACTGAAAATGAATTCAATTATACTTAAAGATTGCTAAAAGTATTTAAAAAACATGCATCGGCATCGTGTTCTGATATATTCTAAAAGTTTCAAATGTCTAGATAGTCGGCAAGTCGGCAAGAAGGATTTTTTTTCATTAATTTAGACTGCATGTTTATTATTCGTGGCTCTATCCGACTGACTGTCTCTTATGTATGCTTACACACTGTAGTTTAATGTTTAAAAGGAATCTTTATTTAGCTACATACTTTTTTCCGACTTATACACGGTATAAATGGAAACTATGCCATTCTTGGCAGTATTGACTTGTGTGTATCTGATAATTAATTTAGAAATTAACGGCATTCGTTATTTGTTCTTCCAAGGTGCTGAACTAACCTGCCATTAGTAATGTCAATTGAGAGAGCAATAACTCTGTTTAACCAAATCACTTGGGATATATTGATATTATTCTACCGACGTAAGGTGAATTATTTAAGTGGACAAATTGTTTTATAAATTTTTACGATAGTGTCAATCAACCTAATTCACTCATGTATGTAATTTTATTTGTATTATTTTATTAATACTAATATTACCCTATATTTTTATTTCACAATTACTTTATGTCATATCGTGAACGCTTTGAATTTATAATTCGTCATTTTCATTGTGTAAATAAATATGAAAAAAATTTTTTTTTTGAAGAATTTCAGTCGAATGATTTCATCAGATAAACATTAGGTACCTACCTACAAGGTTACTTATAATATTTTATAAATATATGGACTAAATTAATTAAAAATATTTAGTGTTAGGTACAGTTCGGTTATGAGGAATACAGCGGAAAACACATTTTGAAAATACCCGATATAGGGTAAGAGGTACAATGATGGGCCAGTTAAGCGAATGGCTTGCTTTGATCGGTCAGAACAAGCTTATTAATGTGGTTTTATTGAAATGCAATTTTTTTTCGTGTTTACAAAGCATGTATATTGATATATATGTGTACATATTTTATAATACCAAACATGGTTATTACAAAAAATATAAATGAAAAAAAAATCGCAAAAAGTACAGTGATGGGCCACACTCAGATAGTGATCGGCCACTTTCCAGACAGTGATGGGCCACCCGTCTTTTTCAGCATAAATTAAACAACTAAGGCTTACTTTTCAATAAAATATTGAATCAACGTGTCTAATCTTATGATATAATCAACAAACATACTCCTTTATCTCACCGTTGATGTAATAAAAGAGGATAGAGTGACTGAGAGTGTATTCTAAGGTCTTAGAAAATTATCGACCTATCTGTTGAATACTTCATCACCTGAGTCACTAAATAAAACATCAATCTCAATTGAGACATGGACCTGCTGAGATTTTGGAACGCAATTTGAATGGAAGCTATCTTTATACACTGAACATTCTAATTTATTAAGATGTTTTATTATTATTTTACAAATCGCACAACGATTTTAGCCGCCATTTTTTAAACTTTATTATTTTTGATTGCCTCTACTTTCAATTGCCTCATTAAAATGTGTGGTTTTAGCTTTTATTCTTTTTATCTTCCTCTGCACTTTTCTTGTTTTTCATTTTTTGATCTTAAATGTCTCTATATTTTTGCGAAGTGATGGCGAATGGAACTCTTTGTAAAACATGTTTATCGTTTATTTTTAGTATCTGAGGCCATGATAATGTTTGAATTAGAACTGTAAATATATTTACCATATGTTCATTTATTTCTTCCATGCCTTCAGTATCTATTTCCATGTTGCATTCTCTGACGGCACTGATACGTTAGATACATTTAATTTGGTTATATTTTCTATGCTCTTGCTGTTGTCAGATAATGACTTAATTTGATTAAGTTTTTCCGCAATCGGTAGGTATGGTATAAAAATGTTTTATCTGTTTATCTCAGCTAGTATTTTGAATATTTTTAAGCTTTTTTCTGTTTAATGGCCCACTACATTCGTTAAATCTTTAAGGATGAAAACAGCATTTTGCGATATTTTGCAGCTTTAACTGGAGGGAAAACAGTTATATATATAGGCTGAAGAATCCTAGATGCATTAGGATTATAGTGCTAAGTATAAGACGTATTTCAAATAAAATTTTAGACAAAGCTCACTAACTTGGTAGATAAGATGTGACTTATGCCTTTCGATAAATAATATAGGAAACTTTATACAAGAGTAACCAGATTCGGATAGAAAATATTTCCAATGTATTGTGTATCGTAGCACTCCGATTTTTTTTTTTTTTTGCAACTTCACATAGTGATCCCCTATTTTTATAAAAGTATGCAACAGCATCATCTATAGTTTTAACATCATATTTTAAACTTAAATTATTCAGTATTTTGATATTCTGAAAGAAATGGGAAGTTAAATTTTTCTAAATACAGTGATCGGCCAGTACAAATTCAGTGATCGGCCACGTGGTCAACGACTGTCTAAAATTAAAATAACATAAACATAAAAACGGCAGGTACTATAAATAGTGCATTATAAATATTGTATTTAGTATAAAAAAGTTATATAAAAGTAAAAAACCATTTTTTCAGTCATGGGCCAGCCCGGCTCATCATACAACTGCTACATATTATATTTAGTGCAGTAAATGGCCACCCAGCTAGATGTGTCATTTTAATTTAAAATAGTCGTAGACTTAACATAATTATATGTTTGAATATCCAGCATAACGATTAATAAATAAAAAGTATAATTAGTAATATAGTTAAAGAGATCTTACCTTCCAAAGTATGTTCCCAAAAATGCAAAACGTGTGACTTGGTAAACAAAATGGTCACTTATAGGGTCAGTTCTGCTACCTATACAGGAAATAATGGTGTAGAACCGAAGTATATGATGTTGTGAGTCACATATAGGAACAAATACCCATAACTTAAGTTTTTAAATACCAATTTTTTGTGTTTTACTGCTGAGTGGCCCATCACTGGAGGGTGGCCCACGATTGTACCTCTTACAATACTGGATTATTTGTTAGTTTGGGTTAGTTTAGGTTGTGTTAGGTTAGGTTAGGTTAACCGAACAAATAATACAGTATATCGGGTATTTTCAGAATGTGTTTGCCACTGTTAACCTCATAACCGAACTATTTATTTAACAAGACAAGCATGATGTACTGTCCAACGAGATCTTCTTAGCTACGTGTTAAAACTGTGTTAAAACTAGCAAGCTCCTCCCATTTTTAACCGCAGTTCGATTGAAGCGCCTTCCGGTTAGCGACGAGTTGTCCACGTGTTAAAACTGTGAACTAACAAGCTCCTCCTACTTTTAACCGCACTAGCGACTTTCGGTTATTGCCTAGATCTTCTTGTCGGACAGTACGTGGTAACACTCCATTAAACGTGTTTTGAAAATTACGTTTCAATCGAAAATAAAACTTTTATCTATATACGTCATATTTTGGGTACGGAATAAACAATTAATAAAATAAAACACAATATTATGTAGTACTAGTTCCACCTATTTTACTATTAGTCAGGAACTGTTCATACGCTTCAAAGGGAAATTATTGTCAGGTAGAAATTTCAACAATAACAAACATAAATTGCTGTTCGATACTCAACATTATTACACCAAGCATCCAAAGCTTCAAAGACAACATAATGTATTATATTATAACCAAGTTTAATTATTTTGTCTTTTGTGTATACAAATATTTCAAGAACACTGCAAGAATTTAACTGATAAACTGAGTACCTAGTAACTTTGTGAGAATGCAAAAAAACTTAGCGGGAGTGAAAATAGGATGGTTTGCAGTGATGTCAAGAATTCCTTGCACAGTTGCAGATGAATAATATTTACAATGTTGACAATTATAAAAATGGAGAGCAAAACAAAAAGTTTCACTTTAATCGCGTATACTCACACGCATATTTTTTGTTAATTTTTAATCTATTATCATATTATTTTGTAATTACTTTATTTTTTTATGAATAATCATATTATTTTAAAATTATGTCTGTATCCCAAATGCAAATTAAAGCTACCCATATCCGACATAATACAGAATTTTTCTAATAACGCATGCTGCTCGCCCTGAGCTTTTGCATTAATTCTAATATCAATGGAAATTCATGCGGAAACTTATATATTGCTTTAAAATAGCCTGTATTTTATGCATACTTATTAAAAATATACTTCAAAGTTATGCGTTAAGTCAATTTTAAATAAAAAAAGAAAATACATTTAACCTACTTTCTTTTACTGAAGAAAATCTTCATATTATAAAGTAAAATCGTAGCTAGTCTACTATAAAAATAAATAAAAACTTTGTCATAAACAAAACATAAAGCTGAAATTTAGCACACTTGAAGACTTTTACATGTACATAATTATATCAATAACACACATTGTTTTACTAATGTCGTAATGGGCAAGCTGCACAAGAGCTTAAATTTTAAAAATCATACTTACCTCAAAATACTGAAATAACAGAAAAATAATAATGTTTAATAATTTACCGTATAATTATTATTCATCATTTATACTAAACATACTGATCGGGCCAAGTATGATGGCCGTCATTCCTTATTTATTCACCTACCTCACATCCTTATTTATTATTGTCACAAGACCAGATGACGAGTCGTTATGGGTCATCAGTCGACCGTGATTGAATAACATTCAGTTAGCTCGAGTTAATCTAAAACAGCCGAGCGCATAGCCTTGTTACAGCTATTGCGCTCTATCTGATGCGAAACGAACGAGGCCGCGTTAACTACAGAGTGATTCATACAGAATGTTTCTGTTTGACCTTCCTTGCGCTATATATGATACGGTTTGAGCGAACGTCACGTCTATCATCCATCTTGAACTTGTCATCATTATTCTCATCCCAAAACAAGAAAAACCGTGAGAGTGACATTTCGAACCGTCCGTAAACACCGAACCGGCTCCAGCGCGTGCCAGCGCTCTCAACATAAAGGCCAGTGTCTGGCATTCTGTATACTCTCCCTAGATACGTAATCCGTCAGCATCTTAAAATTACAGTCCACTGATAAAAGCGCTACCACATACAAAAAAAAACACGATTTATTATAAGTGCAAATTTCTGAAAAAAGTAAATTGCCGGAATAAATAATTCACATATATAACTTTCAGTCATACAAAGTAAAGCGTAACACGGTCGCATTTCTAAATGCACAAAATAATATAAAACATAAAATGTATTCAAAGTAAACTGCCTCACTGTGAAAGCTTGACCGTAGCTTTCAAATGAAGAATAAATACAAAAAGAAAGCTTCCGCTGAAACGATTCTAGCGCCATCTAGTCACGTGACAGGGGAAACGTAAGACAAATCGACAACGTAGAAAGTACAACCTACAATACGGGTGTGTCATAGAAGTAAGGCAGTTAAATAAAACCAAAAGAACTTTACAATCTGTTATAATATTACCAATTAAATTATTATTTTACGTTGTCTGAGTATTACTACACCATGTGGCGTCTACAAAATAAACAATATTAATTTGTTAGTTAGTTTGTTAGACAGTAATTTTCAAGACGCATATTTTGTATAATTATAATGGGGAAATTTTCAAGGAAATCAAATTGGTTAATAGATAAAACTAGAGCAAACGGTCAGCCAAAAATATGTTGCTTATGCACCGCACCTTCAATAAATAAATAATACTATTAAATTTGGTGTACATTACATAATTTGGGTTAAAATAAATCTAAATATAATTGAAAAAAAATTCAACCTGTGATCTGATTCTAAATAACTGAAATCCATCAATGCGTATTAGATATTTGAAATTTACTGCATATTAATACTATTTGTAAGTATTACATTTCGGCGGTGGATATTTGTGTTGAAGATGAAAAAAATTAGTAAATATTGTTCGTGATGATGGAGGAGGTGAGAGTTTGTTTACCGTTTCAATAATTACAAGGGTACAACAATCGATACTATATAATAAAAATATTATGACAATTCGGTGCGATGTGTTTTTAAGGTGAAGTCTTAATATAATATAATAAATATAAATAAAAAGGATTTCAAGTTATACGCATTTATATTTTTTATAAAAATCGATGTTTTTTTAATATATATATATATAATTATATAAAATATTAAAACTATGAATTAGTCAAAAATCTAATCGGTGAAAATTTGAAAACTTAAACTAAATTTTAATAAAAAATATAACGATAAAAATAATGTAATAATAACGAAAGCTAAGTACCAAATATGTGACAAATTTACATTTTTTTTACAATAATTGTAAGGTTTATCTTTGACTTAAAAAAAAAAATCTTTTTAATGTTTTCAGATACATATTTATTAATTAATACAGTTTAAATTGTAAATTATCAAAAAAAATCTCAAATTGCAAGCATTGTATTTTTCCGCTCGGTTCTCGGTTGGCATAATGATCCCCCTTAACGGGAACTTATAATCGAGTGACGTTTCCAATCAATTATGATGCGCTATTATTTATTTACCGGCGCACTTTTAAACATTAATATTTTGAAATGATTATGCAATAATTTACGTATCTGCTATCCCATTAAGTGTGCGTCAATAGGATACCTCGCGGACTATCGTTAAAAAAATATTACAAAATCATAATATATTTATTGAGGACAGTTATCTCGTTAGTTAGCAAGATTTGGATACTGACTGATTCTACGTTAAAATGAATATTTAATAAACAATATTATAATTGAGATCTGGGACACAAGAATCCGATGACAGTCACAGGACTTCCATTCCAAAAATTACTAAGTAATTCTGGTATGATTCTGATTATAATATAATTCATCAGTTATGATAACGTTGATATTCTTGAATTATGATTACGCTAATAAAATTACAAAAAAACGAGAGAGAAAATACTAAGCAAAACTATGGTTACATCAAAGCATTGTTAATGAAAATGAAAGATTTACTATTGTATAAGACCTGATATTAATTAGAAATGAATAACACTTTTATTTTTAAAAAAATCGTGGCACTTTTGAATTTGCAACTTTGGGGTGTTTTACAGCAGCCTAGACCAGAGGTAGGCAAATTCTTGCACCAAAAGAGCCAAATATGAGTATCACAAGGGTTAAAAAAAATTCGAGAGCCATATATATATTTTTATAAATATGATTTATTTCAGTGATTTTTATTGTTTATTTATCAAGTGAAGAAGATTTTGCGAATAAAACTAACGCAAATATAATTTATTTTTTATTTTTGAAATTATAAATATAATTTTTACAGGAAATTAATTACATATAATCTTCACACATTCCTTTAAACTAATGTGAACCTTCCTCGCATTTCTTTAGAGAGTGTCTGTGTGTTTGGTTTGTAACTTGTAGTTAGGCGTTATTTTAGGCGCGACTCCAAATTCTCATCGGTTATTTGGCTTCTCTAAATGCTATTTATATTGTTCATATGATTGTTCACATACATATTATGTAGACTCGAATATGAGTTTAGATAGCTATACCATGTATTACAAATCGTAGTATCTACCTTATTATGTAGAAAATTTAGAGCGCTCCGCTGTGTTGTGAAATTAAATTCCATTTTTCTCTCTCCAAATCCTCAACTATAGGTAGAAAGACCTACAAATTTGGAGCTACATAACTCTTTGCTTGTTAAATCGACAAACAAAAATCTATTTCAAAAGTCAATATGAAATGGAGAAAATTTTATTTGTCGACTTTTGCAATGGGTGGATTTAAAACGACAACAATAATTATACCTTTTTTGTAAAAAATATGAATTGGGAATTTGGAAAAGAGCCGCACGCCAATACCCAAAGAGCCGCATGTGGCTCGCGAGCCGCGGTTTGCTGACCCCTGGCCTAGACGGTCAGTAAAATGTACATAATATTATTATATTTTTATAGTGCAGTAAAAAATGATTATTATGTAAAATTCAAAATGGAAATAGAATAATATAATAAGTTCGCAAAGTTTCCCATCACTATCGTAGTGGAATGTTTAATATAACGCTTGGGTATTGTCTCAGGCGTATAAAAGATGCACGCTACTGAGCTGGCCGCGCTGGATTTTCAATATAACTACTTTGAAAAAAGATGTGGTCATAAAAATAAATAGAAGTCATGCCATATAATGTAATAGGAAAGCCGTCGCTGGAAACTAGGTTAGATATATGCGAGTTTTAAATATTGAATTTTAATTTACTCCAACGAGTATCTCTAGAGAGGGTGGCGATAGCATAACATATGGGCATTATGAAATATCTCCTAAAACTGGTGAGCTTAAATGATTTACTTTTTTTTTATTTTATACTAGCTGAAGTACCCAGCTTCGCACAGGGTCGCTTCGTGGTTATATTTATCTTACATATTTAAAAAATAATAAGAGGTTAATATTTTTTTAATATTAAAATATCTGTGTAATGTATGGCAATATGAAAATAATTCTAATAGGAGTAAAGGTCAAACAAAAGAACACTTAATTAAAATCGAATCCAAAATATGCAAACGTTATTAATGTTATTAATATGTAGTAAAAAAAATCAAAATTAGATGGAACAAACAAACTACAAACTTTGGAATTGATATATTACTAATTTAGAAACCTTCGAAGGTGTGCACACAATAACTGACAAAAGTTTAATCGCAATCGGATGAATGGTATAGGAACGCATACAAATAGAAAAAGATAGAATAGAAGAAAAAGAAGAAGAAATTGGTTGTATCAATTTAGAAACCTTTGCGGGCGTACGCACAACAACTGGTCAACATTTCATCGCAATCGGATGAATGGTATAAGAACGCATACGAATAGAAGAAGATAGAATAGAATAAAAAGATGGTTGTACTAATTCAGAAACCTTTGCGGGTGTTACCACACGAACTGTTGAACAAAGGTTTCATCGCAATCGGATGAATGGCATAGGAACCATACGAATAAAAGAAAATAGAATGAAAAAGAAGAATAAGATAGTTGTACTAATTCAGAAACCTTTGCGGGTGTTGCCACAACAACCGACGAAGGTTTCATCGCAATCGGATGAATGGTATAGGAACCATATGAATAAAAGTAGATATATATTGAAGAAGAAGATAATTTTTGTAATTCAGAAACCTTCGCGGGTATGCACACAACAACTCACCAAAATTTCATCGCAATCGGATGAATGGTATAGGAATGCATGGGACAGACAGACAGACAGACAGACAGACTTTCATTTTTATGTATAAGATATAACCTATTATCTGCGCGCAAGTGCAATCAATAAGTCGACAAAGTTTTATCGCAATCGGATGAACGGTATGGCAGCGCATTAAATACGAACAAACAAATATTGATTTTTATATTATAAGATGTGATATTATTGAAGCAAATTATTAAAATCAAAACTTTAATGATTTGGACTATATCTTTATTAGTAAAGAAGTAATATGTATTAGTATTATAATATTACCATAGATTCCGTTGATAATCCAGGTCGCTGAAACCAATTCATATGGGATAATAATATAAAACCTAAATGAATTATAATTTAATTCAATTTCAAGCAAATTGTCTCAAAATTATTATTATTCAATTATAGCTTTCAAGTTATTTCAAATTCAATTTTCTTTATCTAATTAAATAAAGTAAACTTTACAAATTACAAATTCAAAACGTTCAGAATATGTCTTTAAAACATAAAAAATTAGTACAAAACATTATCAAAAACAAAGAAATATAAGCAGTATTCAAAGAGTATACATATAAATACAAACATTATGAATGAGATAAATAAACTACCTATGTGAAAAAAATATAAAACAACGTTTACCTAAACTCATGCTCACGAAAGTGGAATATATCAATATCCAAAACGATTTACTTTATAAAGGTTTTCTGATAAAAATATCGTCATTACAACAGTTAGTTCATCACGAGAAAGTTAAATGATCAAAAGTCAGTAGTATATAATTCTGGTAAGGTACGTGTGGAGGGGCTCAAACCTGTTATATCCGTCTTAATAACGCACTTACAACCATTTACCACGAGTCAGTAAAGTATAATGATAACAGCGATCAAGTGGTAAGATGGAGTACAGTTGAAAACATGCAGGTCTAGATCCATTTCCGGTTGTTATGAATTTAATAAATAATGTTTTCTCATATAGCCATTAAAATACCATTAAATTAAAATACCTTTAAAGTGCGCCACATTTGCAAAATACTGTATGGTCAAATTCTCTATAAACAATGCGACTTCAATCCTATATGGCCATGTATTTCCGGTACAATATCCCACGGCAAACTATAATACAAAATACTGTATACGTATAATTTTCCAGACGCGAGTTTTGATACAAATTAAGTTCGAATAATAACAGTCGCCACTCGATCGTAAAGCTTTAGCTCGCCTGTGTACTTTTTCTTTTTTGACAGTGGATAGTGAACAATACGCTCGTAATTAGTATCTACCCATAAATGCTAATTTTGATTCATTTTCAAAATGTCATTCACAATAATATTACGAAAATAATCAACGAACGTCCTAATTTGTAATTAACTTAAATATAAAAATACATATATTTGTCGGGAAGCAGACCTCATATATTTGATTATTTTCATATATTATTCCCACACCCTTGAATTGAAATCATGACTTAAAGCTTTCTACCATCTGTGTAGAATAAGAGAGTTTTTGTATATAGCTAGATTACATTTTTGTTGAATACTACATTATAATAATTATTTATCTTAATTGGCCCACACATATTATTATACAGACACAAATACACCCACTTTCTGTCTGCCAAAGTTATCCACATATACTGTTACTATCTGACTCATGTAAATTAACATGCGAAAGGGTTTGTGTCTTTGTTGAGAAAGAACAACCGTTTTAGATTTTTTTCATGGGCGCTGCACATAATTGCTTCATCACGTAGGATATGTTTTTTACTCACATGCTGCTTAACCCATTTACGGTATTGTATAAATTATCGGTATTTTTATAAATAAAAAAAAATATTGAAAGACAATACCAATGAAAAATACGTAAACGTATTTATCGAAATTTATACCGACCAATCTATAGGTCAATATTAAAATATACGGCTTATTTAGCTATGAATATTATTCAGTGGTTCTCATGGTGCAGTGCGTAAAGCCCGTGGCCCTTAATCTGAGAGCTCCGGGTGTGATCCCAATGAGGTCACAATATATTTATATGATTTTTTTAAACTTGCGTGTTTGTGATTTTTTCATTTCTCTTACTAAAAACAACTACACTACTGTCATTGGGCCTCTTCAGCTATTGTATAATTATAAACAATAGAAGTATCGTGACCACCTTTGAATTTTGTCATCCTTTGAGCCACCGAGACTTTCTATTTCTCTCGATCTTCCCCTTTTCTCAGTGCATATTGAATGTTACCCCCAGTCAGCCTCTTCACTTGATCGCTCCAACACGCCGATGCTCTTCCTGTGCTTCGTCTTCCATGAAGGTCACCCAAAACCACCAGTCTCTCCAGCTTGTCCGGTCCGCGCCGGACAGTGTCTCCAAAATACTGCAAAATGCGTCTCAGACATATTGTTGAGAGCCGTTACTTTACCTATAGTCTTTGGATAATTGACTGGTTCGTCCTATGCTCTGTTCAAAAATACGAAGCATTTGTTGCCATGGCCTCATCTTGAAAGGCATCAATTGCTTTCCGATCCCTTGCCTTCAGAATCCATGACTCGTCACCGTTTAAAAATATGGAGAACACTAATATTTGCAAAATCATGTATTAATCTGTTCCACTGCTACATGGTATTTTTTCGTGTAGTTAATACTAAAACAAAGGAGGTAGATACTGGTTTTAGTTGAAAAATATTTTTATAATGATAATATCTCTTATTTATTATTATGAAAACAAGTTACTTAATATTAGATAAGTAACTGAATTTAAAATTCATAGAATAATACCCATGCGGACGAATCATAAATGTAGTATAACCTGAATAAATATTAGATCAGTAAATGGTTTCTTCTAATGATACTTTTCATATCACAAACTATGTATAATGTATTAATCTCGCCCGTGCTACATGTGTTTTTATATTTATAATAATTATAGCACCTTATATAACACCTTGGTTTTTGTGACAAACTTGTGCACTTTGAGCATTTATATAATTATATAATAATGTAATTTGGACGAATGAAAAAGTATTTTGCCACTATATATTTTTCAGTAATAGATTTTGAGACATATGATATATATGATATAATAGGGTTATCAAATAAGAAATATAATATAATATTATATTATGTACTGAAATTTTCTCTCAATAAGATACATTGGACGCTAAAGATGCGCCCAGCGCGTAACGATTAGGTGGCCACTCGATATAATTAGCATGCTATTTAAATTTGATAATTAAAAAGTTATTATCTAGTCAGCAGTGAATCTGTTAGTTGTGTCACAAGCTGTATGGCATGTTGCACAATATTGTTAGAACCACATAATGTCCAGATCAAAATCTTCTAATTCATGCCAGAAAAAAACAGTAATCATTTTTCTGTGGCATTCTCCATTGGCAGTAACTGCATTGCCATTTTAGATTTCAATAAGAAACCATTTACCCAAAAATTAGCTTGATCGCTGAAGACTTTTTGTTCATGAAATAATGGGTATGTTTCAAGTTGCTCTAAGCCCAAATCGGCAAATTTTTTCCCCACTAAACGGTCATTTGGTTATTATATTTACTGTATTATAATATGCCTTCAAATGCAATTTTGTCATTCTTGAAAACGACATGTGATTGATTGTTCATCCGCACCTTGATTCACAACATCATTATTTTCAGCAATAAGTTAACGTTTTTGACATGTTGGATTCTGAATATAACAAGCATTAACATTTGACTCGAATTTTCTAATTGAATAACAAATAAATTTCACGTGATACCCGAAACGTAGCTGTAATAGATTCATAATTATTGTTGTAATAAATTTAAAAAAAAATGTGTACGTTATAGAATTGTGTATCTTTCCATGATAATTTGCTAAACATTACTATGATGATTTAAAAATCTATAGTACTTACCAGTTTGACAATCCGATATTTGATTTAAATATTGCAAAATAGAATCGCTGATATTAAGTCATTGAACTCTAAAGACGCACCTAGCGCATAACGATCAGGTGGCCATTCGATATTATTAGCATGCTATTTAAATATGGTAATTAAATAGTAATTATCTAGTCAGCAGTCAATGTGTAAAGGAGATTTATATAACATCTCAAAATATTTTTAAATGTTATTGTTAAAATAAATAACTGTGTCAATAATGCCCATTGCCTGCAGTGCGATGGAGATGAGTTTTCAGTCAAAGTACAGTTTGGTACATTTGTTTTTAATAGTTTAGTTCCTGTAATAAGTATTGACACCCACGATGGCCGCGGGGTTTAAGCGTTGGACTATCACGCCGTGGGTCCCAAGTTCGAATCCTGGGTCTGGCAAAGTACACATAGTTTTTCAAATTGTGTGTGAGTCAGGGTATGTACCTAATAGGTTGAGCAAGTGGCTGAAATCCATTTCTCGTAAAAAAAACAAAATCTGTTAATACAAATCTCTACTTTGTGGAGGCCTATAATTATGATCTTATTAGGATCGGACATGGTCGAAAGAAGAATAAGTTTCACTTAAGCGTCAATTACATTGAGCTTCTTTACGAGCTGTTTGTTGGCGAATTTAAAAGCGGGCGATTCAGCTACTGCGATTTGATGATTACACACAAAACTTTCCATTCGCTGAGAAGCTACAAGCCAGCGACTATTTTGACAGAGCGTAGTTCGTTTTTTTACCGGGAGGTTGCTACTGCGCTCTACTGCGCAGACGCAGTAGGTCCACACGCCGGCGTGTAGCGTGTAAAGTTGACCGGCTTTCAACTTTTCTCGGTAGAGTGTTTACAACCTGCTTATTATCTTGTTCGATGATTACACTGGGCGACTTTACAGGCAGATTGTAAATTTGCCAATAAACAGCTCGTAAAGAAGCTCAATGTAATTGACGCTTTACAATAATAACAAAACCCAGTTACCCGAAAAAGTCAAGCAATAATTATTATTCGTTGATTACTCATAGTAATTTTAATCACCATCGTGGCATCGCCTGGAAAATGAAACGTAAATCGATTTCCATGTGTATTCAAATTTCAGTATTTCCAGCAAAGCGAGTATTCTAGAAATCTTGGAAAACGGATATTGACAGGAGATTACACGAGAAACTAACTTTCTTCGTCTATCGTAAACTTTTGAACCTTTGCAGGTTCATTGAAATACTCCAAAGTACCTACGGCCTAACCCAGTTATACGCAATGAGATATTACAAATTCTACATGATCACTTTCTAAGCAAAGTAGCAATATATTATTATGTACCTACACATTAACATATTGTAGTGGTTCATCACCTTCCATCGGGGTCACCATATTTTGTAGTTGTTCGTCATTTTAATTTAGTATGGCGTCCAACAATTGGTTACAAATGTAAGTTACACGTATGAGTTCATCGTGGGACACTTATTCGTACGCCGCAGTACGTGAAATATGAGTTTGTATAACATTTTATCAAATGACGAGTTCTTCGTTGAACATTTCACCGTGGAATACATTTGTACGCATCTTACAAAATGCGGCGATAGTTTGCAAATAGTACTGTTCCAATTAGATTAACCCTAACCTAACCTAACCTAACTTAGTAAAGACATCTCATAAAATTTGCCACATGTTGTAGCATACGTACAAATATTCAACGAAGAACTCGTCATTTGATTAAATGTTACACGAACTCATGTTTCACGTACTGCGGCGCACGAATAAGTATCCTGCGGTGAACTATTTACGTACAAATTTCCGGATACGCCAACAATTAGTTTTTCCATTTGATACTTAATTGATTAATAAACACAGAACTTTTTTATGGTTGTATATTGTTTCATATCTGATTTAATATTACATAATTACTTACTTACTTCACCATGTTTGATCCTGAGAGGATGTATAAAAAGATTTTTTTTACGATAATTTGATGCCAGCCACTGGCTCAACCTATTAGGTCCATACTCTGATTCCAAACACAAATCAAAAAACTATGTTATGTGTTTTTGGAAGACCCAGGATTTGAAACTAGGATCCACTATGAATGACTAGATTATAAACCAACGCTTACGTTACTCAGCCATCGTGGGCATAATACATAATAGCAATATTACATAAAGGTATGGCTTTATCATTTTGATAGTTTTATGTCTGTTGTATATAAACACGATGCGCGAACTACTTGATTAAAAGATTTGATATCGACTACTCATTATATCTAATACCTACAATTAAATATGATAATTTCGAGTGGCGAGTGTTTCATTGGCGACTGACGTTTGTTATTGAGATCGTTAGTTCTATTTTACGGCAATAGATGTTATCACAAATTAATACAACGCTATATTATAATATATTTAAAAAATATTTTTAACTACGAGATTAATGAATAATAAACTGCGCGCCCATTACGTCAACCAGCCGGTGCAGCTCGACGCAACGGCCAGTGGTTAAGTACCGCTGCAGAAATTAATAAGGATTACCGTTTATTTAAAACTTCTAGTTGTTGACCCATAAACCGGCAGATGAAAGCGTATGCTAAAACTAAATTTTCTTTTGCGGTATTATTTCGAGAGTTGCGCGGCTGATTTCAACATAATTGAGTCAATGATACCGTGAACCAAAAATTTTATTTTTCATGACGGAATTAGCATTGGCATACGATAACGTCATTTTGTCTCGTCAGAAATTTCCAACAGTATTTGAGACTTGTGAGTTTTATGGACAATACGACAATATTCGATATTCGTTGCTTTTTATTGTTAGTTTTTGAAGTATACTTTAACAGAATTCATTTCACCACACGTATAATGTTTCGCTTTTAAAATCAATCAGGTTTCGGCCACATAGGCAGGTGCCTTGCTTGGTGGCTACGTGCTAGGTGACATATCCTAGTGAACGAACGCACACTATTCTATCGCAATGGCAACACTGCAGGCTTCGCACCTCGCTACGTGATTATGAATCACCTCGTGAGTCTCCCGGCGAACAAACGTGTTGGCTATTTTTATTGTCTCACCTAGTGATTTTGTCATTGTCTATGGATTTTACAAGATGGTGGATGTTTCTTCAGTATTACAAACGTCAAACACCGTATATTTTGAGGTTATGAATAATGACGCAATGCATCCAAAAAGTTCGAATTTGAGACTTTCGAAATTTTAAACTTAAATTCTCTGTGAGAAGTAGCTTTCTGGTTAGTTTTGAGAATGACATATCGTTATTGACTTGAGCGATCCCAAATGCTAAATGAATATATTCCTAATCATGTAGCTTGCAATGTTTCTGTTATGTTTTTAGTAGACAAGCATAGCATGTAGCTCAGGACTAGCGAAGCATCTGCCTATGTGGCCGAAGCCTCACAGAATACTGACTTAAGCGCCGGCTAGACAGCAGCTAATTGTCTGCGCGGTACGGTTTGCGCAAAAAATACGTAATGCTTTTCGGTTTGCGCGAGCTACAGTTTTCCCGTTCATACACACGGGCTTCCCGATACAAACCGGTTTGCACAGATAAGCTTGTGGTAAAGCATGAGCGTCTAGCCAGCGCTTTATAGGTATTATGTTATAATCTTACCTAATGAACAGTCACTTATTGACATATTATTTACAATAATATGCTATCAAAACTCAATTAAATTGAATAGCCTTAGTACGGAATACGGATTAAATCGTTCGAATTTCAATGATTTAAAAGCTCTTATGCTAATATATTCCAACATTTTATAGACTGTACGAGCGTCATTACACAGTAAGCCCATATGTATAGGAAAGTTAACCAATAAGCATTTCAGAATTCACGTGCCTGCAAGTCGGATCTAAAATTACACCTCTGGTGCCCATACTATTGACGTAGTTCTATAATCAGGGCGTTAGAGTGCACTGCATAAGCTAGGATTATTGAATAGCTGCTAATTATTAGGGAACTTCTGCAATGTTTCGAATTATTATTTAATCGGATTATTTGAATATTCATAAATTCAGATTTTTGGGTAGGTACTAATATGTAAATATGAATAGACCGAAGGTACTTGATAGAATTTGAATTTAAATTCTAATAGATTTAAGTTTTGTACCATTAGCTCTAACTTGTATAACAAAACAATGCAATAAAGTAACTAAAAACTCCATTACCTACCTGTCAAATCAAGGGTCACAATAAAAAAATGTAACAAACGAATTATAAATATTTTGTAAGTGTAGTGTTTGTAAAAAAAACCCCTGTATTATCAATAATAATACACTGGATAAGTGTATAATAAATCGTCAAAACCTAATAGATCATTAGTAATTATAAACAAAAAAATACTACACTCAAGAGGTGTAAAGTGGTCCATTCTGGGAACAATGGCGACGTATTGGGAATTAATGGAGTTAACTAATGAGATATATCTATAATATCAGTCTTTAAAAGTAATCATACAATTAATATTCAGTAATATTCTAACATGATATCTTCTTTCGACCATGTCCGATCCAAATAGAATCATATGGGCCTCCACAGAGTGGAGGTTTGTATTGATAGATTATTGTTTTTTTTTTTTACGAGAAATGGATGTCAGCCACTTGCTCAACCTATTAGGTCCATACCCTGACTCACACACAAATTGAAAAACAATATATTATGTACTTGCCAGACCCAGGATTCGAATCTGGGACCCATGGCATTATAGTCCAACGCTTAGGCCGCGCGGCCACCGTGGGTGCTACATGATATCTACCTACTTTTTTTTTAATAATATTATTTTTTAAATATAACAAATACACAATTAACCCCACCTTATAATATGTAAAACATCCACAAGAGAAGTCCCAACCTGGACTATCCATTTTTTATCACGTTTTTCTTAGCTCGTATTCTTGATTGTCCGGTGGTTGTTTATCCCTTAGACTATAGATACATCTAGACGCCACCCGTTGCATTGCTAAATGAAGCCGCGTGCCTTGCGTTTGGTTTGTGAGCGAGCGAACGCATTCGTCTAAAAATGTTCGAGACCATAGACCATTTCGCTAGTGCTCGCCCAAAGTGCTCGCACTAGACGCTCAGAATTAAAATATAATTTTCTATTTTTTTACGTTATATAGTATTTTTAAGCGGTCAAAATGCAACCATTAGATAAAGATATTTATAATTTAAGTTATTTTAAAGAAACACTAGGTCACTGGTATTAAAATATATAATAAAATACAAATAAATTATCACGAACATGTATCAACTTACTTATGAAACGTAATACCATCTTCTTGCTTATCAGTACGGCTACCACATTTTAAGACAACACACATAACCATCTTTTCTACTTAATCAACCAAAAATATTTACCACTGACTTTATGTTTAACACAAAAAATATCAATTTTAGCAACACGAGCTCGCAAGTTGTCGACGCTATGTGAAGCGTTTCGCCCCGATTTAATGGCGATACTTTTGGAAACTGGCTTGTAGCTAGTAGACCTTTTATCTTACTCTAGCACGTGTCGCAGAGATTGTAAGGGTGCCGAATACTTTCTCACTCGCACTCATGCATCGTTTTTGTTCAGGCCTTGGTTTATCCAATACAAATCTTGTGATCGATTTTAACTAACTTCCCGACTAGCTAGATATTTTAAACTTTTAGAATATATCAGAACACGATGCCAATGAATTCTTTTAATATTTTTAGCCATCTTTAAGAATAATTAAATTCATTTTCTGTTAATTCTGTTTTGTATGAAAAGTTATTTCAGAAGAAATCCGTAATCCAATCCACTATTATTGGTTGCTAAGGGGGTGATCCTAGCAACAAAATTATTAATATAATATACATGCGTTACTATGGAAATCAAAATGACATTTCAGTACTCTATATTTAATTGTTTGTTGCAAAATAGCAAAAAAATGATTTGTTGACAATTGTCTTATTTGTCCTTAATTATTAATACATAGAAATGTCAAGTTTATATGATTCAACAGAAAATTTAAAAACGTGGTATATAAAAAGTTCTTTTTATCTTGTAATTATTATTCGATGAGCTTGATAATTATGTAATTTTGTCGATATTCTTTATAAGTATATTATTACTTTTGAATACTTCTCAGTCACGAAATTGCGATTTGCAACCCAGCTCTTTAAATATGACAAAGATGAGGACATAACCTATGTGATTCATTATATTACACATGGAATATAAAAGAAAAAAATGTAAAAAAAATAATTGTGAACCATGTACAAAATATAATTATCAAGAAATTTAATTTCAAGTCTACCACGTGAAGTCCTGATGTTGAATTGAGTTTTATCGATGTTATTAAATTTGACATCATAAGTTTTCCGGAGTTTGCGGTTGATTTTATGCGAATAATAATGTACGTATACCAAACCAAACAGATAATATTCTGCCAATATCGTTTTTATAATAAAATGATCTTTTAATTTAAATTCTACTTTATAAATATTGATTCAATTTATAATATACATAGGTACCAAAGATGTCAAACTTTTGCCATATTGAGCCTTATCTGTTATATGCGTAGTATATATTGTGTGACTCATTTAGTGTACCCTTTTATTTAGAGTTTCGTGGAGGAGTTCTCTTTGTAGTCCTTTCACCTTCATAAAATATCTCTCAACATGTATTATTTATACGGAAGCTTTTGATTTGAACAGATATTTTTGAACACCTAAAAAATATATTGATACGCAGCGATATTCAACTTGACATTCTTTAAATTCCAGTGATCGTACTTTAACTTATTTGGTTAAGGCGAATTCTTCACTGAGCCTTTTTTAAAGAGGCACCTAGCGGAAAAATACGAAGCTTGCAATTTGAGACATTTTTTTGATAATTTACAATTTCAACTGTATTAATGAATAAATATGTATCTGAAAACATTAAAAATAAAAATATTTTTTATTTTAAGTCAAAGACAAACTTACAATTGTAAAAAATGTAATAAAATGTGAATTTGTTCTATCGGTCCGCACCCTATTATTACATATATTTTATGGTCATATTTATTATTAAAATTTTGTTCATTAAGTTTTCTATGCATCACTTAAGCGATTTTTGACTAATTCATAGTTTTAATATTTTTAATATCTATTTTAAAAAACATCGATTTTTATAAAAAATATAAATGTGTATAACTTGAAATCCTTTTTATTTATATCAAATCAATTATTTTTATAAATATAAATAAAATATTTATATTAATATAAATAAAAAGGATTTCAAGTTATACACATTTATATTTTTTATAAAAATTGATGTTTTTTAAAATAGATATAAAAAATATTAAAACTATGAATTTGTCAAAAATCGCTTAGGTGATACTTAGAAAACTTAATAAACTAAATTTTAATAATAAATATGACCATAAAATATATGTAATAATAGGGTGCGGACCGATAGAACAAATTCACATTTTATTACATTTTTTACAATTGTAAGTTTGTCTTTGACTTAAAATAAAAAATATTTTTATTTTTAATGTTTTCAGATACATATGTATTCATTAATACAGTTGAAAGTATAAATTATCAAAAAAATGTCTCAAATTGCAAGCTTCGTATTTTTCCGCTAGGTGCCTCTTTAAAAAAGGCTCAGTGAAGAATTCGCCTTAAGGTAAGGTTATCGTTAAGCTTTGCCCGATCGAACTTGTAATCCATCAGAACGCGTTCCCGTGATTTCACTTAGCTAAATTATAATCGTTTACTTATCTGTAATAATTAAATTAATATTTATTTGGAAGGAGATAATAAAACCAGAGTTCGTTTAATGCACGCATCAACCTTCTTATTATTGGAGTCAAACTAACTTGCCCTCCGATTCCCTATTCCATCTCACTTCCACACATATATTTTTGAACACCTAAGGCGTAAAACCCACTTAACGCAGCGAGTGGGGCACTCGCGCAAAATTTCACAAGTGGCGCGTTATCATGGAAAATACAACGTTATCAAATACGTCAGAGCACACTGGATTTGATGACGCATTGTGCTCGCCCACCCCATGATTCACCCGTTGTTTGGCTTCTCAGCGGGATGAATTAACAAAAATACAACGTAGCCCATTCATTGAACACGGCAAGCAAAAGAGGCGCGCGCTGCTTTACTTTATCCGCTTCTGGACGCGTTGTCGATAGACGGGCGAGTAGGCATTATTTAATAACAGTGAACTCATTGTTGAGTTGCTGCGTGTCCGATATTTTGCTGATAGAATGTTGTCATCGTGAATATTAATTACAAGCCCCGAGAAATAATATAATATTTCTATTGCTTTGTTATGAGAGACGCTGATAATTATAATTATTTTGAGCTTCTCGTGCCCCTTATTACATAGGTGAAGGGTAATGCGCGGGTGGGAGGGGGCCTACTTTGTAGTCAGCGCCCCGAACGCGGCTTCTGGTGGGCTTCGTCACTAAGAAATATATTGATATGGGGCGACACTCAACTTGACATTCTTTAGATTTTACTGATCGTACTTTAACAGTTAAGTCATTTGAACCAAACCTAATAACGACAAAAGTATTTAATATCGTTGTATCCAAAATATTATATATTTTTAACGTTTTTACTTGCACGTCTTGCTAATAACTATTTTCTATATCCAATGAATAATCTGTATGTATAAAATTTATACATGTTAAAATTTATCATTCAGTGTTCTACATTCATAATTTGTTTATTTTTTTTAATTAATATATATTCTAAACCTTAAACGTTGAAAATATTTTGGATTTCCTTATATCGCTCTATTTAAGCCTAACCAATTAAATATTCATACGTATAATACATATAATAACTCATAATGTCACTTTCAAGAGTATACAATTCCGCAGATATAAGGATTTGTGTATTTCATGACCGACGATTATAAACTTCGTACAAAGATATTGTGTAGTATGTATATAATGCCTACACATTATACTCTTCGACCAAAATGCCGCTTGTAAAAATAAAATTGTATTTAAGAAAGCGTAAAAGCTAAAAGAATTCAACTTTTTTTTACATCCCTTTCACGAGGCAACAATTTTAAATGTTAAAGTCAGTTTTTCATTTAAAGTACAAACTAAAAAGCTACAATATAGCTTTGTTCGAAACAATCGTACAACACTTTTGTTATTTGCTGCTATACAAGAATTAGACGTTATTTAATGAACTCATTTTTTATGGTTCATTTTGAATGGGTAGCTTTTTATATTTTCTACAGTAGTTCGTGGACTGAATTTTACTCAGAACACTGAAAGGAAAAAAGAAACATTAAAAAAAAGTAATTGTATTCTGATAATATACGTATTTCATTATTTTATATACATATTATCAGCAGAGTTACACCTACCAACCCTGAGTAATTTAAAGAAGGTTTTAGATCAATAGTGTCATTAACTAATTTTCCAAAGTACTAAACCACTTCAAAATTTAATATAGAATGTATTTTCACCGCATCAGAACGTGTTGTGAACAGAGCTTTAATGCATAGTAAGAGTAGATAAAATTTAAGCTTTGCAAAAAACCATTAGAAAACAGATTTTAGTATATCTTTTTATAGTATAGAGTAGACTCAAAACTGAATACACACGGCATTTAAGTATGTTCAAATATTTTTTATTACTTACTTACCTAACCCGTTCCAAATCAAAACATCTCTCTCCTTAACAATTAATACCGGGGGTGGAAGACGAACTCACATGTCTTCGAGGTAGATGTCCCGATCCGGTATCAATTCGGGCTGCAGAGTGTGACGTCGGGACAAACAGGATAAATTATAACACCGATTCTAGATTTAAAATCCTGCGCAGGACAACAATTTATTTAAGTTAAAACATGGGCAAACATCGATAATTTTACAATATAGGCTAAAACGAGGGTCTTACATTAACACAACACTAGCGTTACATTTGGGATCGATTTATTATTGTCATCCCGCACACGAACACTGGTTTGCTTTGATGGCAACTATATGGATTATTATTCACACGACAACGATAAGGGGTGTCGATTTTTCTAAGATATGATAACTTTTGATCGATTATTTTTAACGCGAGGATCCTAACTGAAACACGTGTTAAAGGTATCCGCCCCTCCGAGGACGGCGGGGGAATCTTTTTGCCAGCTTCACTGCCAGATCGGAACTGACCCTGACTTTCAAAAAATATCGAAAAAAAATTAACGGCGAGGGGTACTCGATATCCCAGGGGTGCGGGCGGGTTGTTTGTCACAGCTTACTGTAAATTTTTGGGCGCGCATCGGCCGGAGAGGCTTTTCTTAGAAGTTATCGGTCGAGCCGGGACACTATCCCGCACGGCAGAAGAACCAAACTTTCGGTCGGGGTCCTCCTGACTTTGATTAAATTGCGGATTTGGAATTTGAAACTGTCGTGCTGGGTTATTTTCTTTTTTGTCTGGTAACAAGCCTCCCTACTCCAATTTGTTTCAAATTTTATATCAGCGATCATGTAAAGCGAATGGAATGTGGTTATAGGGCAAAGAAAATTTTTCTAATACAGCGCGCGAGTTAGGCGGGTTTGCGTTGGTAATACATTGATAGGTTTTCATTAAGTCGTTTGTTCGATCCGCGAGCGGGATGCTCAACGGATCATGAGTCTCGTGCCGTCGGAGACGCCATTTCGTCTTGCGAGATTTTTCTCGGCAAGTGCCAACGATTCTGGAGGGTAGCCGGATCTGGTAGGGTGTCGTCACGTCATAGGCTTCTTTCGGCTGCTGCAGCAGTCAGGGTTGGGTTGCCTATTCAGGGGTAGGCGGAGGGTTGCGGAGATCAGGTGTCGTTCGGCGGGAGGTGCAATTTGGACGTGTGCTGGGGTGTGGCGACTCCGTCGCAAGATTGACGCAGGGATGCGAAGACAGAGCTGAGTTCTCGTGCTAGGGGTCGTAGAGCAGGGGGGGGGGGGGGCGGCCTAAACTGGGAAGTTGTACCCTGGACTTTTCCAGGACCTCCAGCGTCGGTGGTCCCCGGCAGATGCTAGTAGACGGGGGGTGGCTGCAGCATCGTAGGAACGTCCGTTCTGTGAGAACCCACGTTCATGGCATTTTCGGGTTTCGTTGCACTCGATTTCTTTTCATGGTCGTTAACATCGTTTTAACTTTTGAAGGCTTGCGTTTATTTTTTTTTTAAACACTGCGTATGAGGTTGAACACCCCTGGTTTTGATTTTTATCGTGTTAGGTTTACGCGCGAATTCGTTCTTACTGGGTTTGTCTCGTAATTTTCACTTTGTTTTAACGGTAGCGTGGGCGAAATATATTTTTGTTTAGGGTTTTTTTTTAATAGGGCGCCAGAGAATTTATTTTTATTTTTAAAATTCCCAAAACTATGGGTTTGACGTCACACACTTGGGTTTCTCAGGGCCGTGGTTCCCGAAGTCGCATTGACTTTGTTCGCCTCACGCATGGGCGACAGTATAATACCGGGGGTGGAAGACGAACTCACATGTCTTCGAGGTAGATGTCCCGATCCGGTATCAATTCGGGCTGCAGAGTGTGACGTCGGGACAAACAGGATAAATTATAACACCGATTCTAGATTTAAAATCCTGCGCAGGACAACAATTTATTTAAGTTAAAACATGGGCAAACATCGATAATTTTACAATATAGGCTAAAACGAGGGTCTTACATTAACACAACACTAGCGTTACATTTGGGATCGATTTATTATTGTCATCCCGCACACGAACACTGGTTTGCTTTGATGGCAACTATATGGATTATTATTCACACGACAACGATAAGGGGTGTCGATTTTTCTAAGATATGATAACTTTTGATCGATTATTTTTAACGCGAGGATCCTAACTGAAACACGTGTTAAAGGTATCCGCCCCTCCGAGGACGGCGGGGGAATCTTTTTGCCAGCTTCACTGCCAGATCGGAACTGACCCTGACTTTTAAAAAATATCGAAAAAAAATTAACGGCGAGGGGTACTCGATATCCCAGGGGTGCGGGCGGGTTGTTTGTCACAGCTTACTGTAAATTTTTGGGCGCGCATCGGCCGGAGAGGCTTTTCTTAGAAGTTATCGGTCGAGCCGGGACACTATCCCGCACGGCAGAAGAACCAAACTTTCGGTCGGGGTCCTCCTGACTTTGATTAAATTGCGGATTTGGAATTTGAAACTGTCGTGCTGGGTTATTTTCTTTTTTGTCTGGTAACACAATAAAGCTGATGTCGCCTTGTCATCTCCGTTTCATTTGACCCCAATATTATGATAGACTATCACATGACTAGCTACCTGCACCTCATCATACTGACATAAGTCATTCTCACTGGTTAAGATAATCTCAGATTTAAGTTACATCTCAGTACAGCGACTTTTACTCTATTGAATGCCTTCCAGGCATCGTCTTCCAGTGAGATTTTCTCTATCGGTCACTTCCAAGCCTTGGGAAAACTTCTCTCTTATTCACATGTAATTAAATAATTTAGTATAAAAAGGAATTCGGCGTCGGCGTCGTAAACACGTTAATTTAAATCGATCTATTGGAAAAAATCACTAATCATCGGAGATTTTATTTAAAAAAAATATTATTTCTGTCGACCATCTTACATTATTATTATTTGTCGACAATCTTATATTATTATTTGATAAAAACCTGCACGTGTCCGCCGATCAGTAAACAGGGCTGTCAAAATAATATAATATTTGTAAAATGTTAATTTCATCATAGTTTTTAATCAAACCTGTGCAAGTACATACTGATAACTTGGGTGGATATTGTAGCAAACATACTATTGATATATCCACGGGTATATTATTTTTATAACCCAATTCGAATTGAACATAGGTTGATACTCAAATACTATTATAGTATCTTTATGATTTCGAGAAAATAACACGATGGTATATATTACATAATCCATATCAATTATTTGAAAACCTTTCATTTGCATGTATATAATATAGTGAAAAGGTCAGATAACTGTTTTCTCTGCAAGATAACATCAATGGTGGCAACATCCGTTGTTTAATATCATGCTACTGATGACAATAATTTTCAACCGAATTATCTGTTAACAAATATATATAATATATTATTTTTTAACTGATAACAGAAACATGGACTGAGCAAACTAATCGCCCCGTAACACTATCGGTTTTAATTAGGCCCTCTCTTTGGATATGAGATGTAAATCATTAGCAGTTTTTTACACTTGGGAATGTCTCAGGAGTAGTAATGAGGTTACTATGTAATCAACTGTACTTGGATTGAGTTGAAATTAAATTCCTTAATAAAATAGGCACAAGAGAGAAAACAACACGGAAAACTAAAAAACGATTAAACTATAAATATCAATGTAAAACTAGGTAACTCAAAATAAAGCTGATTAAAAACTGAACAAGATAATAATATTACTCGTATGTCAAGACGTCTTCAACCTGAGTTGATATTAATTATAATTTTTAAAAGATAATTTTTTTCAAATTTCATTTAAACTACAGACGTACTTTAATTATATTAACCACTTTAAAAAGCATCTCGTATGAAGGCAGTGGTTCTCAACATTCTCTATTAACTATGTGTCAACTCTCATGGCACACCAAGTAATAAGATATGCCGCTCTAAAGATACAAAAATACTACCACACCAAAAAAATTTGACCACATATTATTCCATAAAATAAATAAAATTTCATAAAAAAGTGACCTAATTTATTCTTCTTCTTCTAAAAAGTCTCAGTAAAGTTATGTTGAACGGCTTTTATTTTGTTAACTGTCAATTCATGGTGGCACTGCATTGTATTGTTGTTTTAATTTAATAAAACGCAATTTTTCTATAGTATTTATCCCACTTTTAATCAATAAATTATGACTGGTTTCGTCCGCCTCAGAAGGTCATTTTTAACTGCGTTTTAATAATGTTAAAAATGTCATTCTGAGGTGGACGAAACCGGTCCTAATTTATTGATTAAAAGTGGAATAAGTACTACAAAAATATACGTTTTATTAAATTAAAACAACAATATAGTGAACGGCTTTTATAGAATTTTATAATCATGACGACTCGGTTTTATATAATATGTTTACGCCTCTCTGTGAATTAGAGGATGGGTCATGATTACATCGGCATTAAATATTGTCAAAACGTAAGATACTTAACTAATCTATTGTTCAAACAAGTCATAGAAAGTTTTTTGGCAGTATATTATATCCGAATGAATATTTTCATCATAAATAAAAAAATACTTGTCCAATACATTGAATGTGTCTTCACCCTATATTGCCTTGGCTGTCTTTACGATTAAAATATCCATAAAAAACCGATATATTTGTCTATCAAAAGAAAAATGATTGCTAAAAAAATGTAGTTTACCTCTCTACTGAAAACTATTGAGGAATTTGACAATTTGTTACCATTTAAGAGATACCATTAATTAGTCCTGTTTACCGAGAAAACCCTACCTATATTATTTATATTCGCCATGATATTGATTTTTAATATTGGTTTGAGACAATTTCCTTGTAATGCTTCTCCACCTTCGATTTTTTTTATGTCTGCTAGGCATATTTGAAATTCAGTGGCAATTCGAGCGCCGCCAGACTAATAATTGAACAAAAGCATGATAATAAAACGTATACACTAAAAACACAGAGTGGCCCGCAGCGCGAGTGACAATCCTATTAAAAAAAACATGTACAAATGAGTGATTTCGTATTTGGAAGGGCTCCAGGAGTCCAGGAGTCTTATCAGAAAAGCTTTGTTTCTGGAATCCATTCCTCTATTTACTCTACTCCACAAATCTTGATTTCCTTCACATTCTGTCCATTAAATTATCACCCACGATGGCTAAGTGGGTTAAGCTTCTGCTTATAACATCGGATCATATAACCCATGATCAAATTCTGGGTTTGAAAATATACATATCATTTTCCAATTCGTGTTTGAGTCAGAGTATGGACGTTAGGGAAGTGGCTATCCATTTCTCTTAAAAACAAATCTGTACAAACCATCCATATGATTTTATTAGAATCGGACATGGTCAAAAAATAATTTATATTATTACATTTCAGTTTTTTCTGTACCTAAATGATCTAGTACTTTTAGTAGAGTAAATTAAAATATTGTCAATATTAGTATTTTTCATATAAAATCGTCCTGTTGTTTGCAATACAACTTTGTTGTAAATCGGAACTATGAATGAAAATATATTGTGAATGATAGTCGACAACACTGTTTTGGAAGAATATGTTGTTATTTTGTTCTATTTTCTTTTGTATGCATATATTATCATTTATTTTTATTTTTCATTTGTCACTATTATGATATCACACGTAGGTATTATATTGGCATTTTATAGTTATAAAACCTCAATACACTCCTCTTAGTACACAATTTGTTCTTCTTTGC
The DNA here is from genome assembly GCF_057557595.1 of Rhyacophila brunnea. Lineage (NCBI taxonomy): Eukaryota > Metazoa > Arthropoda > Insecta > Trichoptera > Rhyacophilidae > Rhyacophila > Rhyacophila brunnea. The sequence goes on along the minus strand of NW_028232806.1, from coordinate 32,268,004 downwards.
AAGACATTTTACAATTAGAAACAAAAACATATTATACTAACAACAGCGACAGTTCCTAAAAGAAAAAATGTATGATTACGATAATCTTTAAAGGTAAAATTTTTTTGGCACACCAATGCGACGCAAATCACCGTTTTAGAAACACTGATAAAATAAGTTCAGTAGGTACTCAGTGAGGTTATTAAAAAAGTAATGTATTATTAAAAATATCTTGTTATATACGTTCCAGCCATTTAATATTGCGTTATGAAACTATCTGCTTACAGATTTTCATTTGCTATTGAAAAGTTGTATGCGTATTTTGATCATAACAGTGAGTTACAAGAAAAGCTTTACATAAAATCTTAGATAATTAATTGTACTTCACTTCAGTTGTATTTAATTGTATAGTTTTTAATTGTTTGCAAGAAGTCTCTAATATCTATTTTATTAAATTTATTAAAGATTTATTTGACAATATCGTAAACCAGCGATTTCCAAACTGGGAGGCGCGGAGTGTTGCAAAGAGAGGCGCGAAAAGTTTAATACAATTAAAGTAGCCACAGGTTTGCAGTTTGCAAATGAATAGTTTATAAAACGGCCGCTAGTTATAAACTACACAAAAAAACAGTCCTATAAAAGGTTGTTTGCAAACCTGTCTGAAAATATGGAGACTAATTTTATAATACCTCACTTCTATACTATTGTGAAGCGCACTAGCTATCTCGTGAAAAATTAAATAAAATGGTCAAATCATAATGTTGAAATTTGAGGCAAATATGTTTAGGAATGATAATTTTGTTGTTGAGCTTGTCTATTTGGTTGAAATTCAACAAAAAATCCAGTGAATAAATGAATGCAAGGACCACTAATGCATTCACTGATTTAAAAAGACAAAATAAAGCCATTCATAAAAAATTGGAGCTCTGGAAATCAAAATTACAAAAAACAATAAGTTTGCCATGTCTCAACATTTAAATAATTTCTACGCCTGATATATCGAAGCAAACACAAATATATTTACTGAGTTCTTGGTTAATTTGCTAATACACTTTTCATCGTATTTCATTAATAGTAAAAAAGTAGTTTTTTAAATATGTGGTTGAAAGATCCTGGGCTGGAGGCCCACTTCAGGGTGTGGGGCCCATGATAGAATCCATTTGTCAATGTACGATGATGAATTTGGATTGACTACTATTGAAATTGATCGTGCTAATAAACAAGCACATACGTCGCATGAAAAACAAATTAATTTATTAATGAATATAATATAAGTACTTAGGTAGTAAAACAATGTTTTTTATATATATTTTTTCATTTTTGTATTAGTACATTGATGACTATTAAAAAAGTATTATTTAATGAGGGAGCCGCCAAGGAGGCGTAGTAACATAAAGTTTGGAAACCACTGTCGTACACACAGCCTTGGTGACTTTGCAAGGAAAACTAGATAAAGGGTAAGTTAATCTCAATCCCAGTTCCAATCAATAAGACGTGATTGTTTGCTATTCACTCGTAATAGTTTCTAAAGTTTTGTGAAGCAATTATTTATTTCGTGACCAGCAAAGCAAAGTTTGACAATTATAATTATTAAACTTTAGATTCATATTGAATTGACTTTATAGTCGAAGAGTGATTTATTTCGGTATTCCTCTAACATTCAGTACAAAACAATAAATATTGTATATATATATTAGCATCCTTACTGCCTTAATTGGGTAGGTATTCAGCAGTGGCGAAGGGTGACTTTTGGAAAGAGGTATGCTTTGGAGATCTGATAAAAAGAACGCACTTGTCAGGTATACGATAAATAAGTAGATAATACGATATTACTATTACTGAAAATATACACACTAATCACGACAACACACTAATTTAATGAAACTTCAAAAACTCACTGACGACATAAAATTTAGCGATCAGCTGTTTAAATTACGTATTTTTTCAAACATTTATATACATCAAAAATCATTTGATAAAAGTTCTTGGTACAGTTCGGCTATGAGGAATACAGCGGAAAACACATTTTGAAATAACCTGATATACTGGATTATTATTTGTTAGTTTGGGTGAGTTTAGGTTAGGTTAGGTTGGGTTAGGTTAGATTAGGTTAGGTTAGGTTAGGTTTGCTTAGGTATATTCCTCATAACCAAACTCTACCAAGTTCTTTATATTTTTAAAAAGTCTATATTTATTAATATACGATTAAACACCATAGAAATATTTTTTTCAATTAATTATCTAATTATTAATTATTTAGTTTTAGGCTCTGCAATCGGAGCTTACCTTAGTTCATACAATTCGATAAACTGGGCGGGGCTACGTGACGTAAAGTCTATATGAAAAAAATTGACAATTATTTGAAACATAATCCGACCTTTATTTACGTCAAAACAGATGGCGCGCTGTGGTATATTTTTTAAACCCTTTGAAAATTGTTTTGTTATTATCTGTGTGATACATTCCTGCGCATACGGCATCTATCGTTGGCAAAATAAATTATTTTATATAATATTATTATTATATAATATTATAATCAAGTGATTATATAAATAAGTCAATATGCATTTAAAAAATATTTTTCTTAAGAAAGTAGGCTTCAAATAATCGCCTAGTATGGAGTCTTTGCCACTGGTATTCAGTGATCACTTAAATTAAACGGATAACTAACAATCTCATTAGGTACATATAAAAAGACCATGTCATCATTTTTTCCCACATTTTAACAGAAAGTAATGTGGTAGTAGCAGTGACAAACAATAATAATATGATGACCAATAATTGTTACGTGTTGCTGGTGCAAGTCCAAAAACATAAAAAATGTGTTCGGCTCATTTGAACGGAGCTGCTGCATGGTATCTTCGTACTCGTCAATGACATAAAGTAGGGGTGGAAGCGAATATAATATAATCACGAGATGTTCTATAATGTTCAATGGAATTTTGAGATAACTATTGACCCCTTACTACTACACCAGTGTATGGTAGATTTTCTGCCAAGCTCTATGAAGTTAGATATCGACTACTTCATGAAATAACACACTAACTCTAAATTATCAACTTTTCAGAAAAGCAAAAAAAACCATTCAAAATTTATTTTATGCAAATATTATTTAAATAATAATTTATATCTTTAAATAGCAAATCATTTAAGCAGACAATCAACTTTTGCACGACATTTATTTAGAAAATAACACTCTAAATGTATTTTCCACGTTATATTTGACTACTAAAATATTCATCTAGATTTGTTGAGATTTTTCTCGTTTATATTTTTTATAGGGTGTATAATATCTATACTTGGTATGTTTTTCCACATATTTTTTTTTTCATAAATAAAGTACCACGTAACTTGAGATGGTGTTTTTCCATGCTAATTCTGAACGATTATCTTAAATATCTTGACTTAGAGAGATTTTTATTTAGAATTTTATGAGGATTGACACACTATGTGCTTTTTTTCTTGATGATATTTGCTTAAAACAAACATATTTTTATATGTAGGACAGGTAACGTATTATGTTATCTGCCCAACATGTTCATATGGATAAACTTTAATATTTATGTAAACAAGTATTGTTTTCTTGTAATGAAAAATAAAAATTATATTAAATATCATTTCTTTATAATGACTGTGCTTCCTTGCAAGGTATTTCACAATTAAAAACAAAAACATATTATTATACTAACAACAGCGATAGTTTTTAAAATATATAATATACAAGATGCAAACTACATCCTCTGAGAATGTCCTGAAATGTGTACGTAAAGGGAAGAGATGCTCAAATCGGTCCAACCAGCAAATGAGCCCATCGGGCCGTCCGACTTCGACATATATGCCAACTTTGTAGCTTTTATTAATCTTGCATCGTCATATTGTGGGTGTGAAGTTTTTTTTTTGAAACCATATTATTATTTTAGCTTTTTATGTATCATATGATAATAAATTAGAATCGTCTTTTTTTCTCCGTGCTCCTCTCTTACATTGAGATTTTTAAAAATTAATTAAGTCTCTATAAATTCAAATAAACTACACTTGAGTGCGTGGTGACTTCAGTCTTGGGTAGCTGCTTCTGAGACATTACAAGTTCTAAACAACGCTGAAACTTTACACCAAAACCTCATGATACGCCCGATTAAAATCGAGTGTGGTGCCAGGTGGATTGGTTTCGAGGGGTCCATATTTGTGTTGTTGAAAAGAACTAGAGACCACCAAGAATAGCTCAAAAAACTAGGATAGACTATTGTTCAACGGATCGTGACTTACATCATTCGAGGGTATACTGACAGAAAGCATTAACTCATTAAAACAAGTTCTGAGATATACGCAAAAAGGACTTTAATTTTTTTTTCAAAGCGTTCTCCCACGTAGATTTTTTATGATTTAAAAACATTTTTTCTACATTATAAAGACTAACCTTTGTGGCAAACACAATAATTATACGACGTGTTACAAGTCCTGTATTTTGTATACGCAGAACGCATTAAGTCATTATCACGCTTTCATCAGAATAAAAAAATAACAATATGATTTAATAATGTTTCTATTTTCTCACCACTATATCCTATGCCTTTGTGCGTTTTATCAGGACGTAGAGCGTAAAATTGTATACATTTTGGCATTTAAAACAGCAAAAACTGAAATAATGCGTTCTGTCAGTAAACCCTCGAATAGACCTTATTATTATCTATCCATATAAAATATTGCCAATAATAATTGTTTTAAAAATATGTGTAAAACTGTACATATTATTTTATCCAATTATATAGTGTAAATATTTCCATAGATAAGTAGAATTTAATAATTAGAGTTGTTATCGGAATTCTGACATTTAAATTTACATTTCACTTCATAAAGAGGCATATTATGTCGGAAACCATACAGCTTAGTTCACATTTCGAATTTATATTTTAAAGTAAAACAAGTGAAATAATTTTATTTTCAATATTGACATTTTAATATTTGAAGCAATATTTTAAATTAATATTTACTGTGCAGATATTTTTTCAATTTTAACAGTTAAATTGGTGCCCTAAATAATTTCGGAAGAACTCAAGAATGCATAAAAATATATTGTATTTACCGGTTTTATCAATTTAATCAATATATTCTGGATTTAGTCAAAACTATAATAAAGATGCTCCAATCTATATTATTTATGATAAAGTATAAAATGACATAGATATTGATTTTGACAATTTTAAAGTTCGCCACACTATTCTAAACGATGCGACGCTCTTTTATTTATTTTTTCAAATTATACATTCTTTTGTTTTGTTTAAATGGATTGTTTCTTTTCCTGTCAGTATTTGATTAGTCATAAACATTAATATTTATGTAAATAAGTATTGTTTGCATGTAGTGAAAATTAATAATTTTATTAAACATCACTACTTTATAATGACTGAAGATTGTGATCACTCTAAGTTAATAACTGCAGAATAATCGATCAGTGTTCTTTACATTTACTATCCTCTGTAAGCCTTGATGTAGATGTTGTGGGTTTCCAGTGAATTTCTTTACTTGTTATTATTTCAATATTATCTATTTCCGTCGTGTGCACATTAATCTAGCACACTGGTGAAATCAAATATCCTTTACAGGCTTCCTGAGCCCTTACTAAAAGCGCATCATCATAATTACGTAACGATGTAATACATACTTACGCTCTACTCTACACATTTATATGCGTTCAAGAAGTGAGGCTATTTTATTTTCAAATATTGCAATGAGTATGTAATATTTGATAGTTAAGCGCGAATTAAATTGAGATGCATGTCGCCTTGTCACGCTGTCACGGCGACAAATTTAATCTATGCTTTCGTCATTTTGCAGAATATTTTGAACGATCACCATATCTGCAAATGCACAGAGGAATGACACAAATGAAGAGTGCCAACTATAATATATTTGTAATTTGAATTATTATTAATTATTATTCATGCTAGTTTCAGCTAATTTTAACAGTTTATACGTGTGCGTACGGTAAAATTATTCGCGGCATGACATCCATAGATAATATTTTGAACAGAACCCAACATGCAGACCATAGATAATAGGCAACAATCTTAGAGAAAATACATAGTGCCAACCGCTAAAAACAAAAAAACGTGATTTTGACATGACAGTCAAAACGTGTAGCCATATAGAAGATGATAAAAACGTGTATTGAGTCATGCAGTGCAGTTCAACATGAGGTGACCTCATTGTTGTTCTGGTGATTTCGGCAGATTTTTCTAACTGACAATGTTCGTTTAAAGGTTTAAAGTGTGCTACGGGGTGGGAGCTTCAGTCTGATAGCATTTTAAACACCAAGAAAAACGACATTACACACTTTTTCCCGTAGCGGCAGCTTACTGTGACGTCATGTGATAGTAGGCGATGTGCACCTTAATTTTATCAGAACTTAATCCTTCCTTTTTTAAGTTATTTATATAGGCACAATAATTAATATGCAGTATTGTGGCAGTAGAGATGGCACCACTTACGACAGGCGGAAATCAGGAGAACTGGGATCCATAGCAACAATATACAAGATCGATCGCAACAATCACGAGGTGAATAGACATGTTATATTATAATCAATATATCGACGTGCCCTAGAAAAACCATGATAAGTCTGAAAATAGCGTTTTAAGTTTTATTAGCTTTTTATAATATCATATTTTTTGAGCATGTCCTGTAAAAATTTCAGGTCTCTAGCATAAAAATTGACAAAGTTAGGTTTTCGACAGTGGTGCTCTATATCTACATATCGCATCGACCAAATTTGTGTTCACATAAATATCCGAGGAGTATAGTCATACATCAATAAAAAAAAGTGTACTGCGTTTTATTTTACGAGTAAGAAGGTTGTTAAACTTGCTATAACAGTTTTTAACGGAGATCCTAATATACGGCATGGTTTATATTGACGTATCAGATTAGTTTCGAAAAATATATTGGTTTATCTTCGGAAAATATTGGAATTTGCAGTAAGTAAATGCAGTTTTAGTTAAAAAGCTACTCACTAGTCACTAGTATTAGTGTTTTATTATCAAAATATTATATTATTGAATATAAAACAAACAAAATAGAAAAGAATTATTGGTACTGTTCGGTTATACCGGAGGCAGCGGAAAACGCATTTTGAAAATAGCCGATAAACTGGATTATTTGTTAGTTTGGGTTAGTTTACGTTCGGTTAGGTTGGGTAAGGTTAGGTTAGGTTAGGTTAGGTTAGGTTTGGTTAGGTTAACCTAACAAATAATCCAGTTTATCGGCTATTTTCAAAATGCGTTTCTATGCGAGTAATAATGTTTGATTCATCAGCCAATTTCAATCCACCGCAAAATAAAGACCTCCACAAGCTTTCTTCGACTATTTTCGGTTAATTACTCTTCTACTTAGATACCCAAAAAACAATGTTGTAGGTAATGTTTAAGTTTGAAATTGTTATATTATTTAATATTAAACAAATATCCAATAGAAAACGATATGGATATATCATTATAATAATTCAATGTTTCAATTATTTAGATGAGTAAAAAAAGTATGTAATTATAAATAAACTTAATTTAAATAAATACCCAGCAGAAAACGACATATTTTAATTAAATATTATTACCTATCACTAGAAAACAAATTGTTTTGCAATTAAAAATGTACCCACCTAAAATATCCGATCATGTCCGATCCTAATGAGGCCCCCCACAGATTGGAGAACAGGTTTTGTTTTTACGAGAAATGGATGTCAGCCACTTGCTCAACCTATTAGGTACGTACTCTGACTCCGAGCACAAATTGAAAAACAATTTGTATCTATTTTTCAGAGCCATGATTCGAACTCGGAACCCACGATGTTATAGGCCGATGCTTATACCTATAATATTATGTTTTAACTTCAAAACATTATTTTATTTTCGGTACAGTATGACACATTTTGATTAAATTAGTCTTGTACATCGATAATAACAACTAGGCAGTATTTTCATGTTTAAATTACAAAATATTTTATTATTATTTAAAAGGAAGGACTTACCTAGCTAGCAAATACAAGAGAGTTTATTTTATTATTCTTTTAGTTAAATTCTTTATTTACGGAATAATATTTATGACTTAAGAAAGTGAAAAAAATCATTTTTATTACGTAGTATATTCTTGGGTTTTCACCGTGTCTCCTTCTTAATGGCCTCTGCAACGAGCCCGAAACGTCGAGTAAAGAAGGAAGAAGGAGACACGGTGAAAACCCAAGAATATACTACGATAAAAAACAACCGTGAAAGCCTCAAACATTACATTTTTATTACCTACACTTTGAAATGGTGAGAATTTCCGAAAGGCTTACCAGTTGATTGGGACCGACTTAAGCTCATTGTAATAATAATATTATGAGTTCGGCTAAAAATAAAAAAAATACGTCCTACGTGTTAATAGTATTTTTGCAATAATATAAAAGGGTATATATTATTATTACTTTGTACATTGAATATTTCTCGAAAACGAGCTCTGTGGATTATAAATTATTATTGCATCGGTCACCTAAAAGGGAGATTAAGCCGGGTTTTTTGAAAACTTATTTTATCTATTATTTTCAATAGAATTTTACCGAAAACCGTGTATGATAATAGTCAGTTTATGAAGCATTTATTGTTGTCTAGAATCTAGGTAAGTAATTTATATAAGATGAGATTAAAATTTGGTATCTGGTAGGTACCTATACTATTGAACAAAATATCAATTGGTTTTTAAATCTAGTACCTACTCTCATATACATACCTCGTATTAATTTATTGAATATGATTGTTTTAAAATATAAAAACTAGCAAAAATAATAATTTTTGATTTATCTAAGTTAAATCGGTCGGAGTTATACAATTTTTAGATCGATCAAAATAAGTTAAATAAAGTGATATGAATGACAACGGATATTAAACGATGTTTTGTTGATAAATAAAAAAACTCTACGTAATCGATTGGATTAGATAACATAATGTATCATTTAAACAAAATACTACTTGAAAGCCAACCGTTTAGAAAAATGCAGATTTGTACCACGATTATTTAAATTTTAAACTAAATATTACAATGTTGGGGAGGTACATACTTATTTTAACTTTCCAATTATATTACCTAATGCAATCATGACACTTCGTATTAATTAACATAACTGAGTTCAGTTAAGACGTACTTATACTGATGTTTCATGATTTATGTTGACAATTAAATATAATCCATCTATGTTTACTCATCGGTAATTAAACTCATATCAACAATAAACATTAGAAAAACACAACGATAGTTAATATGATCACTGGATCAGTATTTATAAGCTTATAATTACAATTTTACAAGATCAATTACCTACAGAAAGATATTATGTTGCAAACATTGAATTGAAAAAAGAGAATAGAAGGTAGGTACTGAAAAGGTTATCACTCTTGTTACATAAGAACTACATAATGTTGTATCAATGTTATTTTAGATAGGTAATTACCTAATCGTGATTATAGAATGTGTATGTATACAAGCCTAGTATAAATTTTATATGAATTTAACTTCTGCTGATGAACATTTTTTCTTTAAATAATAATTATTAGGTTATAAATAACACTTTCCTTAGGTTTATTAGTATTAAAATTTTTGAAAATAATAAACCTACTTTAGTATATTTTTTCCAACATTTCGATGCTTTGGTAGGTACATTTGTGCCAAATTGTTATGTATAATATTATATTCCACTAGTTATTTAATATTTTTGTATTGAACAATAATAATTATGTGTGTTCTAAAGTGATAATTACTAATTTAATTCACTCAGTATATCCTTTATGTAAACTATTAACGAACTTACAATGATTTATTTATTGAAATATATTATCTCTCTGGTTTCGATAATTGTACTGAATATTAATTAAATTAAAATTGTTCTAGCGATATACATGACCATTAACATTATATTGTTTTTTCTATCTATTCTATATTTTTAATGAAAAATTTGTTACGATGTAGGTATAAAAAATATATATTTTATTGATGGTGTAGTAAGTAGTGTTATGTACTAATTTCCTCATAACTTCTTTATTATTCCATTATAAACATTTTTCCTGAATGTTTATTATTTCGTAATGTACATATCCTGATTATTTATAAAAATATCAATAATAATTTGCAAAAAAACATAAAAAGTCATACTTAAATGAGGCGCCGAGTGCCAAAGGAGCTCAAGCGCCAACTTTACGATTTTTGACATTTGATTGTAGGTTTTTTCTATAAATCGATATGTATCATGCCACAAAGTCTTATCGCTCAAATAATTATAGATATTTTACAATAGAGATTTATTTTCTGTGGCATAATTGTTTTGGTCGTTATGTCGGCACGCCACAGAAGCTTATCCGCCATTATTCTATGGAGAGCGCGAGACCAAAACAGCTGTCAGATTTGTCTTATTGAATATACGATCTCAACAATGAAAAAAATTAAAAATGAGCTTAAGAAGGATTAAAAAACTAGTTTCGATGTGTGTTAAACCTGTAAACAAGGAAAATCATGGTAAGCTTAACATGTTTTATCCGTTTTTCTTTCACATACGCTGTTGTTTAAAATATTTTAGATTACTTTTGAAATATGGATATTAACGTCATTTTAGTAATTATGTCCACTAAACTTTTACTTCCATGAAAGAAAATAACTCTTATTTCTAATTTCATCTTATTTTGTATCCAATTACGATTGATATACACTAAAAAAAGTATTTAAAAAATCCCCCGAATCCTTGAGAAAAAATGATGGTGTTAAATTTGAATAATGATTTTGTTATTTTGGCCAGTTCGGAGTAATGATTTGATTTAGTATTATTAATAATATTGGGTATATTATAGACAGTTATTACAAAAAAAAAACAATCCAAAGACTTTGAAATCATTGCTGTAATGGCAAAAACGTATTTAATATTATAAGGTAAATTTTATGCCAAACAAACTCATGTAACAATCATAACAAATTTGACCATTTTTTCAGTTTTTATTTGGCATAATAAAATTTGTTTATATCAAAATGTTTTTTTATTGCTATCCCAAACCCTTACATTAAAACATTTTTTTTAAATGATTTATTTTTTTAAATTAATGCCATTATTTGAGTTTGAAAATGTTAGTGCCACAGAAGCTTATGCAACATAAAAAAGTATCAAGTGCCACCTTTTTTCATTTTTCTATATGCCAAAGGGGCTCAAACACCATTTTTTTTGGAATTCAATAGATATTTTTCATTAAATATTATTGCAAATAATACATTGATTTTTTTAAATTTGCTGTGCTTAGAAAATAATTGTCCATTTCAACATTCAAGTTTAGAATTCAAAAAATAAATTCACTGAAAACTTGACGGCCATTTTGTAGCACTTTTGTTAAATGGTGCTTGAGCTCCTTTGGCGCTCGGCGCCTCAAATACATTTAAATTATAAAAACTCCGTATAAAAATATATATATATCTATATGTCCCTATATCCCTTGTTAAGATTTTATAGACACGCTGTACTATTTCGAGTTAAATATTGCGCAATGTCAATTTTTACGTAAAAGAGCGTTATAACTATAGTTGTAATTAATAAAATCGTATAGAGTAAGAAAAATGCGATGTAAAATAAGGTTTCTATCTCAGAATATGAATGTGTTATGCGGAGTCAGTAATCTATTTCGTCCGCGCAAAAGCATGTTGAATCGAGTCGAAATATAAAGTGCGTAATATTATTCCAAATAAAAACGATTTTTGGACATTATCTCAGCTGTTAATTAATTAATCACCATTAAATTTTGATAGGAATATAGACCATTTTATGGTCTATCTGATTTACTTAACCCTTAAATGCATGGTGTATTCATACGAATACACAGCATAATATGGCATCTATTGTCTAAATCTTCAAAGATTAAGTATTGACGTAATACTTTTAATCATTATCAAAGTCTATGCTTCCATTTAGTTTCACGTTTGACAACCAGATGACAAAAAAATATTTTTTATTACGCTTTAACCACACCAATCTGACATTTCATCGGATCGTGACGTTTTTCCATGTTTGCAGTGCTATATCTATGAAATAATAGATCTTCCAGTCCTATAAAAAATCATTTTATACTGAATGAAGGTCAGTCAAGCAAAGTTTTATAAAATATTTCAGATTTTTTTGTATATTTATAGAATAATGTGATATTTACGTCTGTATTCATTCGAATACACCATGCATTAACGGGTAATATTTACCACATAGGAAGCTAATTTTTCTGAACATATTTTGGCCTTTTTAGATCAACCATGGCTCGCCGACACTATTTAACTGACAAGGAACTTGAAGAGTATGCTGACAACTTATCTGACAGTGAGGATGGAATGGACTTCCGTGACGATTACAGTATTGGGGATCCAGAATTTCGACCAGAGATAGATGAAGGATGCAAGATGACGAAGCGGAAGTTTCCACTTATGATCCAAATGACGACCCACCATTGCAAATGGATGAGTCCTATGATCAACCAATACCTTCAACTTCAAGACTTCCACCTTCAAAAATTAATCCCCTAAAAATACTATGGAAAAGGAAAAATATAATACTGGATGAAGCTTGCTTATCTTTTTTAGGCAGCACATCACTTCTTCAAGAAACATTAGAGCTCAAAACACCTTAACAATTCTTCAATTATTTTTTTACCGATGATATAGTTGAAAAAATAGTTGCTCAAACGAATTTGTTTTCCATTGAAAAAGACCCGAGTAAGCCCGTGGGAGTTTCTTGTATTGACATAATGCATTATATAGGTATAATTATTTTCGTGTCTGTCTTTCGATATCCTGGCACTCGTTGATATTGGTTGATATTGGTCAGATGTATATCCGTTTTAACCAATAAAATCAACAATATATAAATAAATTTGAAAAGATTCGTCACTTTCTGCTGAACCAAAATGCAACGCTTCTTCCCAGAACTGACTCTAACCACGATAGGCTACATAAATTAATTAGGCCTATTTATGGTAAATTAAATCAAATATTCTGTAAAATTCCTATGGAGCAGAGGTTGTGTGTATATGACCTAATGAGTTCGTCAAAAATTGGGCATTACATGAAGCAGTACATGCCTAAAAAGCCAAATAAATGGGTCTTCAAGTTGTTTGTGCTGTGTGATGTGTCAGGCTTTGCCTACCAATTTGAGATATACTCTGGACAAGAAAATGAGGCAAAAAACAGACTTCCGTCTGAACCAGGCCTGGGAGCAAGTGGGAATACTGTCGTCAGATTATTAAGAAATGCTTTAAAAACATTAATCATATCGTGTATTTTGATAACTATTATATAGGATAATCTAGAGTATTTTGTGAGAAATGTGGAATCGTATTGTGCTTTAATCAAGCAAAAAATTGTTTTAAATTATTCCATAATGTATTATAAATTGTTTTGTTAGTAATTATAAGAATTTGATTTAGAATTATAAGGTTTTAATTAAGTCTTTCAATTTTTCCATTTCATGTTGTAAACTTTCACTTTTCTGAGCTAAATGCATGGTGTATTCATATGAATACAAATGGTTTTTGTATTAAAATTTGTCCAAAAAATAATTTTTATTTTTTTTATTATTTTTCCCATGTTATAGACAATCAACTACATATGAATATATTTTTTTAATCAAAATCGGAAAAATCATGCATTTAAGGGTTAAATAAGATAAGAAAAAACTTACTCATTTTATATGATGAATTTAATAACGTAAATATTTTAGTTTTTTCGCTCTCCTGAACATTTATGATTTTAGACTTATCATGGTTTTTCCTGGGGCCGTCGATATAATAAAGACACTAAATAATAGAAATATTATTCTATGTATTTATATTTTGGACTAGTTTTGTCCGCTTTGGAGAACAATTTCCCGGCTGACCGGACGAAACTCTTCTATGAATATTGACAGTTAACACTATTAAAGAAATATTCTAAATATGTTAAAAATTTGATGCGAGAGAATCCATCAATGTCACCTTTTTGAAAATTGATCAAATTTACTCATACTAAGGCAGTTTTTGTATAAAATCCTTACCAATTCTTGATGTAGCCTGTGTATAATAATGTACTTTAAAATATGCACTTTAGAACTAGTGCGTCTTCAGACCGATTTTGTTTATTTGCAAAAGAAACCTAAAATTCTTTAAACTAACATGAGGTAGGTAAATTCATATCCAACAAGTGACTAAAAGACTCTTAAATAATTGTCTCTCGCCAAAAGTGTCATTTTGTACATACATAAGATACATTAATTAGATCTCACGTAAAGAATTATTAATATTGACATTGTTTCACCATCCTCAGCCTGAATTTATCCACGGCTGGATGAAGGCCTCTTCAAGCTGCTTCCACTCTTCTCTCAGTACTGTGAATTTCGTTGCTACGTACTTCCGGAGAACTTCATCATTTCATTGATCCAGCGGCTTCTAGGTCTACCTTGCGAACGTTTTGTACTTCTTGGATACCACTGGATGACTAGATTAGTCCAACGATTGTCTCTTCTTCGAGCTGTGTGTCCAGCCCATGTACGTTTAAGGCTTTTAATAAACTCTATTACATCGCAAACCCTTGTCTGCTTCCTTGTCCACTCTTTTTGTCTTTTCGCGTTATGCCCAGCTTGCACCTCTCCATACCACGTTGTGCTACTCTAAGTTTCTGGATCTCTCTTTTACTTAGGTTCTATGTTTCACACTCGTATGTGATCACGGGAAGCACACACTGGTTGAACACTTTGCGCTTTAGGCTCAATGGAAAGTCACTTTTGAAGACATTATTGAGGTGGCCAAAAGCACTCCAGCCTAGCTTTAAACTGCAAACAATTTCATAAAATATACATCCATCTATAGACACTAATGAATACGTGTATTAATTAGGGCGCTAAGTACCAAAAACATAAAAACTGACATTTTTATAGAAAAATGTTCTACATACCAACGCCAATAACTTCAACTATAGTGTAAGTGCCTCAAGCAAGTCAAAAAAATACAGCAAAATAATTAAACCTGTTGACGTTGTAAGTCCGTTGGCGTGTTTTATTTATAAAGGTGTAAGTAGCACTACAGTGGTCAACGGCATTCAATATAAAATAGCTGACGATGGTGAGTTGACACTTGCGAGTTCTTAATACCTAAAATTATAGAAGCTGCCGTGATTGCTTCACACTGTAAAACTACATTTTTCAAAAGGTCTTCTTCATGAAATTTTACTGCAATGACTCGGTATTTTGTAACTACAGGCAATACTACTTTTTGGTACTTAGAGCCTTATTTAATACACGTATTCACTTGTTGTCCGAGATAGATTTAACTTTTCATCTGTTCGAGCTGAGTGCCATTGATGAGGATCTGGTTTTGGCCCACAAAGCAGTTGAACATGACTTTCGTCTTTGTTACATTTATTTTCAAACCTACTTTGTTACTTACTTCAGCAAGTTCCTGCATTCTGCTTTGGAGGTCTTCTGAGTCTTGCGAGAAAATTACTATATTATCTGCAAAGCGCAGATGACTCAGGTATTCTCCATTTATGGGGATTTCTTTGTCATTTCAGTCAAGTTGCCTGTTGATGCCTGCAGATGCTGTTGCGCTACTGTATATATTATTGAAAATATTTATAAAGCGCCCAGGGATTCTGTATTTTCTGAGTGCGTCAGCACGCACTCAGACATTGACTTTATATCATAATAATTATTATACTTACATTTATCATGTACATCAATGTAATTGCAGATGACCAGTTAACCGTATGAGTCAAAATTGATGAAACTGCCAGAACTGTGAAGGAGAGAACCGTGATTCTGCCACTAACAATGTGATTGATTGGTGATCTTTGATTTCATGGAAAGTTCCGTTAAGACAGGAGCTTTGTGGTATCATAATGATTGCATCGAGGAAAGGGAAATCTATGGTTTGGAATGTCATTGTTGTGAATACACTCGTAGTATCTCACCTGAATAAATCAATTGAATTATCAGGTTTAACAGCTCTTTTAGCTGAGTTTAAAAAACCAAAACTTTGAGACATTTATACCATAAGGACTATATGTTGAAGACAATGACTAAGATCGGTTGTCACTTCACTGATTAAACAGGTGAGTGCCGTTCGTTTAACTGAGCACCTGATACAGCAAATAATGATTGAAATCTAAAGAGGTGCTACAATTGCTGTCTTAGGTATTCTTGAGGTATCCAAATAACCGGAGGAGACATTAATTATATCAGAGGAAACATAATATGAAATTAATAGTGAATTAAAAATGTATGTCTATCTGTGTATACTTGTATCACTTAATATATATTATATTGTTTTGTTACCTATTTAGTTATTCTCGGTGTAATGTTTTTCCGACCATGTCCGATCCTAATACGATCATACGGTTCTCCACAGAGTGGAGGTTTTATAATAACAGATTTTGTTTTTTCGAGAAATGGATGTCAGCCACTTGCACAACCTTTTAGGTCAATACTCTGACTTACACACAAATTTAAAAACAATATGACGTGTACTTTCCAGACCCAGGATTCGCATCTGGTACCCATAACAATATATGCCGCCTACGTGGGCATGTAATATAATATGATTAAAATAATTATTGTAATATGTAAACATAATAATAATACATAGTAGGTACATGACTTGATAATTTAATTTATTCCCGATCAAAGTTTTTCTAGAGAGTGCAGCTTGGCCATGTATGTGTATCTTTTTGCAACGCGTTCAAGTAATAATTCACAAGTCTGCAAAATTAACTGTTGATTACCCTGCTGAAGTTTCTGTGACAACCTCTACTTGTCAGCAACTTACAGGCGTAATGCTATGATAATTCTGTGGCATACTGTGAAACTTGTCTTCTTGAATTTAATGCTATTTGTTATTATACTATTACCCACCAAAGTTTTTAATTTAATCATTCGATTCGTGCTGATATTGACTAAGTGTTTATTTAAAAATTATAAATTACAAAAGTCTGGTCAAACCTGATTTAGTATATTATATAGCTTATGCATAGATAGAATCTGAAACCTGCGCCAACTAGTGGCGACGGGTGAAAGTAAGCAATTGAATCCAAGCAATTGTAGATAATATTCAATGAAATATCTATAATTATGCCATTAAACCATATAGAATTTTTGCTTTTTTAAAGATAATATAATATTTAATGTCTAGGTACTATTTATAGTTTTAGAATTAGGCAGGGATTAATTAATTTAACAAAGTTACGAACAACATGTGTACGAGGGCTTAGTGTCAAACAACACTATCTACAAAAGTGCAACTTTACAGGAGAGCCAAAAATCGTTATTTTAGATTCTTGTAACTCAACAAGGGAAATTTTTATTTAAAACTTAATGTTAATATTTTATAATTTATTGTGTATTGTATATTTATCTTGCTTATGATGACGTTACAATTTATAGGGATAGTTTTTAAAAAATATGAAAACAAGGGTAACTTATGTAATTAGCGTTAAACTTTACTGACGATTTAATAAGAAATTAGAAAAGATTGACATAACGTTGTTAGACTATCATGTAGCCGTAAATGTTAAATAACGTTATCTCAAAAAAAAAAAAACACTTTTTTGTAGATAACGTTGTCTGACTTTAAGCACTCGTGTAATATTATAATATATTATTCTTAATTGAACGGAAATAAATAAGTAAGCCTGAGAAGTATGTAATATCTTTGTCGGATTTCCCGTAGCATATCTAAACCGTTATTGTTTAGTTTAGGCAGGGCTTAATTGAATTTTAAAAACTAACCAGCGCTATCTGCAAAATGTATTATTAGTTGAATGAGAATATAATATAAGTAAGACTGATAATATTTAGTGTGTAGGTACTATTTATGTTGAATCTTAATAGCATACCTCCACTCCTCGGCCCTGGCCACTGACGCTAACCCTATCAATATTGTCGATAGATATAATATTATTATCTATGAATCCTAGCATTGAAACCGTGGCTGGGAAAATAATATACTTATTCATTTCATTTTTGAATTTGTAAAGTAGATGGACTATGCTAAGTTCATCGGCTGGCTCTATAGGAATTCTATGATTATGTCTATATCAAAATCACAATTGAGATGAATGAACAAAAATGCAATACCTCTTCGATAATCTGCAGTCTGGCTATTTACTTGGTAATAGTCTATGGCAGGGGTTTTTAACCGCCCGCAGAGCCATTTTCGTGCGCCCCCGGCAGAGTTTAGAAAAAGGAAAATTGATCAACTAAAATCAGGACTATTTATACACAGCAAATGTTTTTTACTAACGGTGTAAATAAAAATTAAAATGCCACCAATACTTCCTTAAAAATTTCTCATTTGTTAACACGATATAAAAAACCATTTTTAGACAGCGAATTAACTAAGAAAGCATTTCTCACTGGAGCCAATACGCTGTTTGAAGGATTTTTCAATAAGCAAGAAATTATTTTGGCAATTCAAGATGTGCAGATATTTAATGACACAACTGCCATGAGAATCCAGAAGATGTTAACTGATTTATAAAGTCAGTTGAAAAATGATATGGAAAAATGTGATTGGTTCTCACCGCAACTAGACGAGTCGACATATATATTATCTTATACAGCGCAATTGGCAGTAGGCATAAGGATGGTATTCAGTGATTTTGTGTAAAAAGAGAACAATTAAATTACCAATGCAAGAGCGAACAAGAGGCGAATATATTTTTAATATCTTTAAAAATTACGCGACAGAAATGAATATGCCTTTACAAATAAAAAGTATCAACAATAATTAAAATAAATACTTAAATACTTGACTTAATAAATGTAACACGCCATAATACTTCAATCTTGTTTTCTATAAATCCGATGTGCGCCCGTTACTATTATCCCAAATATCAAATGCGCCCGCTACCGAAAAAAGGTTAAGAACCCCTGGTTTATGGGATGAAAGCTTAGATGTTAAACAAATATACTATCAGTAGACTAGAGGCTTTTGATATTTAGCACAAGGAATAGATATTACCAAAAAGCAGGTTTATTGGAGAAAATAAACCGATATAGGTATTAACTTTCAGCTAATTTCAAGCCTAGAAAAGATGCCTAACATGTTTACCAAAAAGAAAAAAATGACCATAGACATAAAAAATATTTTGGTCACGCAACTTCAGTAAGTGTCTCAATGTCCATATTGTTGATATTTTGATACGACTGGTGGATACAGAGCTTTACTGTATAGTGATTGCCAATTTGTTACGTAGCGTTAGGACTATATAAATTGAGCGACTGGCTAAAAATCATTACTCTTAAAAATAATCTAAAAATTTTCCTATCATGCCCATATAGTATACTTATAAAATAAAATATCATATAACTACTTATTTTACTGGATAATTACCTCACCCCTAAAACTGTATCGGAAAAAGACCACAATGAAATAAAATAATATCAAAAACCATAAAAACATACTTATTAGAACAGATCGTCATTAGGAGATTGACTTAGTAATTAGTTATGGAAATTTGAAATATGTTAAGACAAAAGTGTGTACTTAGTTTTAAGAATATTCAAATCGATAGTTCGAAGACGAGAATATTCATCCGGAAAGTTGAGTATATAATATATTATAACTTTTTTGCACTCTTTACTACACTTATACGCCTCTTTGCCTAATTACCTTACTCATATTATTATAATATTAGGTTACTGGCAAAAGTTGGTAACTATCAAAATCATGTTATGGAGTAATTTTATTGCAATTTAAAGTTTGACATACCCTCTAAATTCAGAGATGTCTCTTTTTGCATACATATTATAAACATAATCCGTAGTTAACTTTAAATACCTGAATTATTGACTTACTAACTTTTGGCAGCATATTATATAAAATTTTATTACTCTCTTTACCAAACTTAACATCATTTTCATACCTGGTCATATTATAATATAAAATATATAATATGTATATACTATAATATAGAATAAAACTTAGGTAATGTATTGTTCATTTTCCTATAACGTAGAATATTTGGGATGGTATAATAATTGTTAAGTACTTACTTACCTGATAAGTTTTGCCTTTCATTGCAGTGCTTTATATTAAATAATCTCTACTTGGATAGACTATTGTTTTAAGAAATAATTTAATGCCATTGTGTGTACTTAATTCAGGGTGAAGCAGATATAATATACGTCAATGTCCCTGAGATAAAGTGATATTATACGAGTGATATGGGTAATATTATAATAATTTATAATAACTAACTTATAAGGTAGGTATATTTATAAGCTTTTTCATACACAAATTATCTTCAACCATATCTATTCCTTTGAGTCAATGTATATACTTGTATAAATAAATCAAATTCATACGATTAACTTCTAGTAAGTCAAATAAGATACATCGGATTATTGTATAACGATGATTCGTTATAACTATTGTCAGATAATATAACTGCTTTGGATTCAAATACACAATACTTTATTTTAAGACCTCCTCTCCTTTTGATAATTAATTGTCAAATGATTATTTTCCGACTGCCTTTCTACGTGGCATGTTTACGTTTGGCTCTCTTGAATCTCGTGGGCTACTTCTGCTCTTGATACATTTTTGCCTGTTATCACAAGAGATGGTGTCCAATCCTAGTGTCATAGAGGATTAAATTTGAATGAACATGCACCTGTTAATTGTGGTCGCAGCCGTCATCTATTCTTTGTCGGAACCGTTTCCTCGTGTCAAACCTATCAACCACCATTAGCGAGGGATGCAAAACTAGTCAATGCGCTCCCCAAATACATATCAATTTTCAGTGACATGCTATGTATTTTGTTTTCTTACTTCTCTCTTGTGAGGATAATATTTATTATATTGTAAATCTCATGTAGCGAATGTCTTTAATTTAGTTTTTTTATGTCCAAAATGTTTTACTCTCTTCAATAAATAACTAAGTAATATAATATACTATATTCACAATCTTAAACACCATCGAAACATTCTTAGTAGAAAAATACTTTAAATTAATAAAATATGTGTACTTCTGATGGATACTCGAGCCTACATTTATCAGATTAAGCAAAGTACATACCGCACTAATCACGTCAAAATTTATTAACTATGCATTTGAGCATAATTAGTAAAATGCATTTGCAGGAATCCAAAGGATGCTTGGTTAACGCCTGCTCGTATACACATATTTCAAAAATATTTTTTTTTATTATTACTTATGTATGTTTATGAGGTATTCTCATAGAAGCTTGCTGTTTGAGACCGATTATTGATATTTTTTTATTTTAAGTATTTTGATTAACCTATATACCTAAAAATATTTTAATAAGTCAAATTTAATCTTTATGATATCTGAATCCGTTAAAGCATCATGTCTTATTAATAGCTATTATATTAAGGGGGCACATGCTCGGCGTAGGTCAAAATGGAGCTTTTATTGCATTTTCAAATCATGATCCTGGACATTCCTTAAACGTTGTAGATAATCTATTTATATAATTGCAAATTTGCATAAAAGCAAAAGGTTTAAAAGAATACTATTTTATGTAACAAAAATACTTTATGCAGTCATCAAATGTTTAAAATAAATATAAAAGATAATAAGGCTTCAAAATTATATAAATAAATTATCTACAACGCTTAAGGAATGTCCAGGATCATGGTTTGAAAATGCAATAAAAACTCAATTTTGACCTACGCTGAGCATGTGGGCCGTTAAGATTATCATTGAAATTCTGTTTATGTATCGAAAATATTTCAGAATCGTTTGTAGGTTTAAAAATACCTTTTTATTTGAAAAGTTTTTTCTAAAAACATATTAAGCCGGGTGCTCATTAGCGAGCCGTAGCTGTGACCGTTACAGACACAGTAACTACTATGGACACCAAATTATTAATTCACAAGCCTAATATAATTAGTTTGCCTCTAGAGTTTGTTACAGTATTTGGAACGGTAATAGTTACGGCTCGCTAATGAGTACCTGGCTTTATAATATGTATAACTTGAAATCGTTTTTATTTATATCGCATCTAATTTTTGGCATGATCAAAAATATTTAAATTCAATAGTCAGAATACTAAAGTTCCTGTGCCGATACGTAAGTCCTTCGTGACGGATTTTGGGTTGCGTATTGGTAAAATGCCACATCTGGCAGCAAGACACGCCTAGCATAAACACTTAATTTAAGAAAGATATATTTTTATTAATTTTAGTTATTTGATAAAAAAAACAGTTTCTAATAGTTATACAGCTAAATTAACATAATAATTGTTCTATTAAAGTATCTAGATGTTCCAAAATCGTTATTTTTAAATTTTATATCTCCAAAAGTTTCGTCGTATGGAAAAACGTTTTAAAGCTTAGCGAAAGCTCGCTGTATACGGCGAAGGCTTATGGAAATGTATTCATACATTTACCAGGCGACTGTAAGCCTCTTGTCGCCTGCAAACCATTCATAATCTTAAATCCTCTTTTGCGGCACCTCACACTAAAACTTGCAAATAATGCCCGCGGCTCGCGGAGAAAGGTCGTAAGTTTGCTGTAATTTGTATACAATTATAGTCTTTCGTGGTTTTTATTTTTTCCTTCCAAAGATAAAACCGTTGATTCGCAAAAAAGGATATGGGATATATGCCGGTTTAACGATATGAGAATATTTATCTGAAGTAACGCGCGTGGTTTTTAGATGAGTTTCTGAATCAAATTTGATTCAAAATTATACATACCTATTATATTCCGGCATTTTATATTACAAGTGACGTACTGAAAAAAATAATTAAAAAAAAACAGAATTATTTATGGTGTGAGATTATTTTCACCACGTTTTTCTTAGCTCGTGTTCTTGTTTGTCCGGTGGTTGTTTATCCAGTACAAATCTTGCAATCGATTTTTAACTAGCTTCCCGACTAGCTAGACATTTAAACTTTTAGAATATATCAGAACACGGTGCCAATGCATTCTTTTAATACTTTTAGCTATCTTTAAACAGAAATGAATTCATTTTCAGTTAATTCTGTTTTGTATGAAAAGTCAATTCAGAAGAAATCCGTAATCTAATCCACCATTATTGTTTGCTAAGGGTCTGGGCTCCTAGCTACTAAATTATCAATATATACGTGCGTTACTATGGAAATCAAAATGACATTTCAGTATTATATATTAATTTGTTTGTTGCAAAATAGCAAAAAAATGATTTGTTGACAATTCCCTTATTTGTCCAAAATTATTAATACATAGAATTGTAAAGTTTACATGATTCAACAGAAAATTTAAAAACGTGGTAAGTATATAAAATGTCCTTTTTATCTTGCAATTATTATAATATTAATTCGTCAGGAATTTCAATAAAACAATAATTTATTACATCGAAATATTCTAAGATATCTAGGATTTTATAATATTAGATTGTCATTCTTTACTAACGATATTATAATTACGAGATACATGACAGTTAAGATTAGTTATAAATTTTTTATAATCTAATTTTTATTTATCTCTTTTGTAGTTAGAAGATAAGATACTGTATATTATTATATTTTAATACAAATCATATGGGTGTATAAAGTACTGTAGGTACGATATATCTATAGTCTCAGGTAGGTACTTACGGCGGATGCTTTACATTCAAACTAGTGGCACCTAGCGGAAACATACAAAAGTTGAAATTTATCAAAAATGTCTCACAACTTTTTTTAAAATAATATATACTTTCGTTATTATATTGAGTTAGATACCTACACATGATTTATTTTTAATAACACTTAATTATTGATGTGTTGTACTGTTGGTAACCCTGACGAAATTGCGCTCAGGTGTCATTTTCCTAATATTGGTGGTTATTTTAAAATAAATATTGTTCAATAAAAATTGCTACATTATTAATTATTGTATATGATTTTTCTTTTCTTTCAACCATGTCCGATCCTAATAGGATCATATGGGCCTCCACAGAGTAGAGGTTTGTATTGACAGATTTTGTTTTTAACGAGAAATGGATGTCAGCCACTTGCTCAATCTATTAGGTATATACCCTGACTCACACAAATTGAAAAACAATATGTGTACTTGCCAGACCCTGGATTCGAACCTAGGACCCACGGCGTTACAGTCCAACGCTTAGGGCTATATCTCAGCTGGGGCACGGTCTAAAAGTATCGTGACTAGGCGATGCGCGGATTGTGTAAATGACGCGTGCCGAACTAAATATAATTTGTCATAAAAATTAAACATGCGTCCATTTAACGTTCTGTTTATTGTTCTATTAGTAACAATAATAATATATTCATCGACAAATTTTCTTTTTCAAGTAAATGGGTAACGTTTTTTAGTCATCTTTACACGATTTAGGAATTAATACCCCCGTCGCCATTACGAAACAAATTGATGTGTTCACAGCTCGACGTTTGCTCTCCGATTGCCAACGAGTTCAAAATTTTGTCGCACCTATATAGTTGAAAATTATTTGCCGTTTCACTGAAGTATGCTCTTAAGCCGCGCGGCCACCCTGGGCGATTAATTATATTATTACCAATACTTAGAGCAGGATAGAGAAAGGTATATTTCAGAGGTGTTCTGTATTATGTAGATATAATAATTATTATGTATCAATAATATATCAATAAGCATTGATTTCTGGAACGTACATTATTTGATACAATATAAACACAGTATGTTGTATGGTTTAATTATCATTTTACCACAAAGAAGATATTATATATTACAAGCTGAAGTACTCGGCTTCGCACGGGGTCGCTTCGTGGTTATATTTATCTTAGATATTTGAAAAATAATAAGAGGTAATTTTTTCTTTAATATTAAAATATCTGTGTTATACAATATGGCAATATGAAAATAATTATAATAGGAGTAAAGGTCAAACATAAGAACACTAAATTAAAATCGAATCCAAAATATGAAAACGTTATTAATGTTATAAATATGTAGTAAAAAAAAAATCAAAATTGGATGGAACAAACAAACAACAAACTTTGTATGTTATATAATAATAATTTAGAAACCGCACACAACTGACAAAAGTTTCATCGCAATCGGATGAATGGTATAGGAACGCATACGAATAGTAGAAGAAGATGATTTTCTAATTCAGAAACCTTCGTGGGCATGCGCATGACAACTCACCAAAGTTTCATTGCAATCGGATTAATGGTATAGGAACGCATACAAATAGAAGTAGAAGATGATTTTCTAATTCAGAAATCTTCGTGGGCATGCGCACGACAACTCACCAAAGTTTCATTGCAATCGGATGAATGGTGTAGGTACGCATTCGAATAGAAGAAGAAGATGATGGTTGTAATAATTCAGAAACCTTCGCAGGCGTGCGCACGACAACTCACCAAAGTTTCATTGCAATCGGATGAATGGTATAGGAACGCATACGAATAGAAGAAGAAGAAGATGGTTGTACTAATTCAGAACTCTTCGCGGGCGTGCTCACAACAACTGGTCAAAATTTCATTGCAATCGGATGAATGGTATAAGAACGCATACAAATAGAAGAAGATAGAATAGAAGAAAAAAGAAAATAGTTGTAACAATTCAGAGACCTTTGCGGCGTGAGCACAACAGTTGATCAAAATTTCATTGCAATCGGATGAATGGTATAGGAACACATACGAATAGAAGATAGAATAGAAGAAGAAGATGGTTGTACCAATTCAGAAACCTTCGCGGGTGTTGGCACAATTACTGACGAAAAATTTGTTGCAATCGGATGAATGGAATAGAAACGCATACGAATAGAAGAATATAGAATAGAAGAAGAAGAAGAAGAAGATAGTAGTTGTACTAATTTAAAAACCATTGCGGGTGTTACCACAACAACTGACGAAGGTTTCATCGCAATCGGATAAATGGTATAGGGACCATACGAATAAAAGAAGATAGAATGAAGAAGAAGAAGAAGAAGAAGATGGTTGTACTAATTCAGAAACCTTCGCGGGTGTAGGCACAATTACTAACGAAAATTTTATTGCAATCGGATGAATGGAATAGGAACGCATACGAATAGAAGAATATAGAATAGAAGAAGAAGAAGAAGAAGAAGATGGTTGTACTAATTCAAAAACCATTGCGGGTGTTACCACAACAACTGATGAAGGTTTCATCGCAATCGGATGAATGGTATAGGGACCATACGAATAAAAGAAGATAGAATGAAGAAGAAGAAGAAGATAGTTGTACTAATTCAGAAACCTTTGCGGGTGTTGGCACAATTACTGACGAAAATTTTATTGCAATCGGATGAATGGAATAGGAACGCATACGAATAGAAGAATATAGAATAGAAGAAGAAGAAGAAGAAGAAGATGGTTGTACTAATTCAAAAACCATTGCGGGTGTTACCACAACAACTGATGAAGGTTTCATCGCAATCGGATGAATGGTATAGGGACCATACGAATAAAAGAAGATAGAATGAAGAAGAAGAAGAAGATGATGATTTTTCTAATTTAGAAACCTTCATGGGTATGCATACAACCACTTGCCAAAATTTCATTGCAATCGGATGAATGGTATAGGAACCATACGAATAAAAGAAGATAGAATGAAGAAGAAGAAGAAGATGATGATTTTTCTAATTCAGAAACCTTTATGGGTATGCATACAACCACTTACCAAAATTTCATTGCAATCGGATGAATGGTATAGGAACGCAGACACACAGACAGACAGACATTCATTTTTATATATTAGTATAGCCTATACTCTTCCCGCAAGTGCAAGCAATAAGTTTACAAAGTTTTATCGCAATCGGATGAACGGTATGGCTGCGCATTAAATACGAACAAACAAACACACAAATTTTTATTTATATATATTAGAAGATTATTAATAATTTTCTTTATGAGGGGTGGTTGTTATATTGTATGTCTAGCCTATTTGATAATTGACTCCTTGCAATAGATCAAACGCTTTTTTTGCCCAATCGTGGTTTATATACCAATAATGGCAATAGTCGATCTACAAACTAGAACCCCATAGGTACAAACAATTTATTATGATACTATAAAAATTTAATGCGTAGTGAACAGGGTTAGATGTAGGGGAACCTGTTGTACCTCGGACCTATTTTCTGTTTTTGATTTTTCATAAATTACTGGTTATAGGTAAAATTGCCAACTTTAGTCGGTTTGATTTTAGCATCATTCTGTTGCGCATGTTTTGATACATGTATCAAATTAAATATCTTGATATTTATGGTGATTTTAGGCCATATAAAAAAATGTGGATTTAGGTCCAAGGTACAACAGGGGTGTTGTACCTCGAACATATGAAGGTTGTACCTTGGACATACATTTAAAAAATCCTAATATGGGGACATTTAGGTACGTATGCTAAATAAAAACACAGATTTATTAAATTCGCATTCGCTTGTTTATTACGACAAAAGAAAATAACCTTTTTACAAATATATTTTATGGAACAGAAGAACATTTTTTTCATAACAGTTATACTTAATCATAAACCATAATTATCTTAATTAGAATTAAGTAGATATTATAACACATAAAATGAATTGTATTTAATAATAAAACCTCAATTATCTCATCCTTATCACCCTAATTCTTGACCATTACCTTAACTTTATAAATGTAGATTTAGAATTAATTAAATTTAGATTGGCATTTTTCAGGTAGTAGAATTTTCTGGATTACGTCACCTCAAGGATAATTCTTCGAGTCGATGTTCTCCGACCATTTCCAACCCTTTAGCAATTTTTGCATTGAGCTAATCTTGGCCCCATCCTTGCATATTTCTAGGATCTTTCCTAGAAAATAATTATTCTCTTTCATAAAGAAAAATTACAAAATCCCCCACTTGATATTCTAAATTCAGTGCAGATTAAAATTCATCTGGAAATTCTTGAGGTCCTTCTGAATCGCTGGAGTCTTGAAGTGCAAAATTATCAGTCGATGACTCTGCTGATGAAGATTCGAAACTAACTCATAGCTTTTTCTTAACAGCAGAAACTTTTTTAAGAACATAATTAGTTTTTTTCGATGGAATAATATTTTAAGTCTTCGCCAGCTTGGTTTTCTTCTTATCCTCGATTCTTAATTTCTCCGGTGTATCAGTCAGACTTCGAGATCGACCCTTTTCTTGCCCCTGGCGATTATTTTTCCGCGGGGCAGCTTTGGGGTGAGGTCTTATCATAGAAGGCATATTGCAAAGATGCAGTTTCTGTAATGTATTGCAGCAACATAATATTATTATGTTCTTCTTCTTCACTGAAAATTTTCTTCAAAGCAAGATTTTCATAAAGGGTGCAGGCTTTTCAGTATTTTAAAAATTATGAATATACTTTCTTATTGTGCTTCTGAGTAACCCGTTTAGTTTCGGAGCTCTGTTCAGCGTATATTTTTGTTATTTTATTAAACGGATCGCACTTTGTATTTTTTCGTTATCCGGGCGAATCCTATTGATTCCTGTCTTGATACGTACGAGGCGTATTAAGTAAATACCTGGAACAAGTTTAAACAATAGTTTGAATTAAATTGAATGTTTAAATTAATGAACAATACTAATCATAGTCATACACAATATGGGTGGCAAACGCGTTGTACCTTGGATATGTTCGAGGTACAACGCATTTTTTATGTCCAAGGTACAACACCACGCCAAAATGACAAAAACAATTAATAGTTTTTTTTAGGTAAGGAATACAAAATTTATAATAACGCAATGTTATGGACATATGAAATTTAATTCAATTACACTATTACTAATTCACACAAGAAACATAGTATGGCATATATTTACAAAAAAAAAATGAAAAATACTTACTTTTACGAACAAAAAATTTCAAACTCACTGCTTGCCGTCTGAAACTAGCGTTAATTATCCACTAAGATGAAGGTGTTCAAACTACTATTGTAAATTTCAAGATAAAATGGCGCCAATATACAAAAACATGCATGTGTTCGAGGTACAACCATGTCCAAGGTACAACAGCTTCCCCTAAGTTGTACGTATGCAATTCATCGTGGGACACTTATTCGTGCGCCGCAGTACGTGAAACATGAGTTCTTATAACATTTTATCAAATGGTGAGTTGTTCGTTGAACATTTCACCGTGGAATACATTTGTATGTATCTTACAAAATGCGGCGATAGTTTGTAAATTGTAGTGTTCCAATTAGATTAACCCTAACCTAACCTAGTAAAGACATCTCATAAAATTCGCCACATGTTGTAGCATACGTACAAATATACTCCACGGTGAAATTTTCAACGAAGAACTCGTCATTTGATTAAATGTTACACGAACTCATGTTTCACGTACTGCGGCGTACAAATAAGTGTCCTGCGGTGAACTGTTTACGTACAAAAGTTCCGGATACGAGTGAACAGAATAAAACCATAGTGACTAATAATAGGTACCTACTTACATTAAATAATAATATAAAATCAACATATTATTATATTAATATAAATTATCATACATCATAAAAAACTTTGTAGTATTTGTATAGTAAATTCAATATAATATTACACTTAGGTATTATATTTAAACGTTTTCAAAAATAAGTAAATAATAAAATTTCTGTGGTGAATTAATTCTGTGAAATAATTCATTTTCAAAAATAGAAACGAGTGTGCTTTCATTCCGGTAATTTGAATTTTTAAAACCGGTATTTCGGTATTGATAAATACTGGAATACCGGTATTTAAATATCGGTATTGCAATCCGTAGTGTCGTTGAACTGGATTTATCTATATTATGCTTTATCGCATTATCTCACTGATTACTTTTACATCATAATGACAATATAATATCGCATTTATAATATAACATGCTTTATACACGATACAAATATAACACATTACTGTTGTATTGTCGAAAATATTTGTCTGTGGGCAAGTAAGATAATTTAGTTAGAGGAGAAGCGCGGTGTCGTAAGTGTAACGATGTGAGTATTATTTTCCAAATCGACAAAACACAAATAATAATTAATTGGTTTACTATAATATTATTTTCGCTGTAGCTCTTCTAGTTGTCAGCTGTCAGAGCTAGTTTTCAGAAACTTTACATTTGACCACTACTATAAATACCTCGAGATACTTAACTCTTAGAATACTTCATAGCATTTTCATCACTATTGACATATTGACTTTGGTATTGTAATAGAGATGTAGGACCGTGAAATCATTGAAAGTCCGTGAGTAATTAAAAACAATATAAGTATTATTTACAATTATAATTTTAACTGATTGTGAATTTAATGGAATAAAATCGTTGATACAAGTAAAATAATAGGCAAAATTCCCATTCATAGACATCATTAAACTTTTTAAACTTTCGTCTGATTTTGTGCAATTCCGTAGCGAAATTCTCTAAAAGGCGAGTTCACTTTCAAACAAATTCCGCTATATACACAGTTACGAATTAGTGAAACTTTCAGACAAAAGGAAAGAAAACCTCTTTACGTAACTAACAAAAGTTTGACAATATAATCAAAAGTCACCACCAGAGCTTAATGAACAAAAGGTTTCCAAACTTTTTAAACAACATAAATTCAATTGGTAACTGTATCTCAGTTAGGGGAGCCTTGTATTAAACGACTTTACTACCGGTCTGTACATTGCAACAAATTATTCCAGTTATATTATTTTGCTATTATATTGCCGAACCTTTCTTAATAATAAAATAATAAAATAATTTATAAATTCTTGATTTATTAAATTTGTGATGGCATGTATGATTTAGAGATTTAGAGATGTATTTTAAATAATAAAAAAAGATTGCCAAATCGATTGCATGATTGAAAAATGATTCTATTATTTATTAATATTATTATTAGCCATGTTCTTGCTTTTTATTGGGTTAAGGTGGTTGTTAGTAACTTTAAACAATTATAAAAACCCAAGCTTTGCTAAAATCACATAAATATATTGAGTTTTCACCGGGAATTGAACCCAGAGCTTCCAGAATGACAGGCCAGCGCCCTACGCAATGCACAACGAGAGCCGCCTAAATGATTCTAATTAATTTACATACTATAATATTTTTTTAAAAAGTTTAAATAATACAGACATACAAAATCATGTGATGACATATTCACGTCCGCAATAAGACTACGCATTTTGTTAATAAGCAGTATTGTTGATCCTTGTGGCGACCAAATTAGACGGCCCGATGCGTCCAACATCTGGTTGAACCAACTTGAGGATCTCTTCCCTTTCACAGCATATTCTCGGATATTCTCAGAGAATGTGGTTTGTATCCTGTAGTTCCACCCCATACGGACAAGTTAGTCTGGTTAGAAGTCCAAACTCAAACAGTTTGGCAGCGAATTCACAATTCCCAGTCAAGAATTGACTGATGTAATCAGGAGTCAATCCAATTGCCATCGGACATTAGGAAAGTATAAGCATGTATGTATGTCCTTGGTAGAGGCATCCTACTTTCACTGCCAGATCATCGACGCTGCTTCCAGCGTCATTTGAAGTCGTCTCCGGAAAAGGGGTCTATATTTATAATACATCATGTCAAAAAGTGATTTTATTGACTAAAACGGGACTATATAGCATTGCTCACGATATTGGAAAGTTTTATTATTTTAACTGCCACACTTTTTGAGATATATAACACTAAAATGCTTACCGTAAAAAAGGGGTCTATATGATTATTTTATTATCCAAAATAAGAAAAAATTGTCAATGATAAAGAGTGTTTTCATGAACATAATTATTATCACAGATATACTCCAAAAGTTTGCATGATCGAATATAACGTTTTTTGCCTCTCCTGAATAATTTTATGTTTGCATATAGACCCTTTTTCCGGGGACGCCTTCATTTGATGTATTTTCAACAGTTAGTAACTGTTTTACATAATATACCCATTTAAAACGCCCACGAAGACTGTTATAATATCCGGGATTCGAATCCCATGACAAGCAAACTCACATAATGTTATTCAATGTATGTTTGGAGTTATAATATGGAATTAATGTGTTGAGCAAATAGTTAACATCCATTTCTCGTAAAAACAATACAACTTCGACTCTGTGGAGGCTCATAATAATAATATGATCGTCGTAGGATTAAACAATGTGATGTTATGCGTAATATAAGGGGAAGAGGCATGCCAGCAGAGAACCTAGCGAAAAAATACGAAGCTTGCAATTTGAGATTTTTTTTTGATAATAATTTACAATTTCAACTGTATTAATTACTAAATATGTATCTGAAAACATTAAAAAGATTTTTTTTTAATTTAAAGATAAACCCTCAATTGTAAAAAATGTAAATTCGTTGCAGGGTCACATCTTAGTATTACATTATATTTTATGGTCATATTTATTATTAAAAATTTCAGAAATTTCAAGTTATACACATTAATTTTTTATAAAAATCGATGTTTTTTTAAAATAAATATAAAAAATATTAAAACGATGAATTAGCCAAAAATCCAAACAACGAAAAATTGAAAACTTAATAAATTAAATTTTGATAATAAATATACCAATATTTATTATATATATATATATTTGACCATAAAATATAACGTAATAATAAGATGTGACCCTGCAACGAATTCACATTTTTTTACAATTGTAAGTTTTTCTTAAAATTAAAAATAAACATAAAAATCTTTTTAATGTTTTCAGATACATATTAATTAATTAATACAGTTGAATTTGTAAATTATCAAAAAAAATGTCAAATTGGAAGCTTCGAATTTTTCCGTTAGGTTCTCTGCTGGCGTGCCTCTCCCCCTTAATCACATTTTATAAAAGAGTTATTCTATGTTTTATTTGTTAGCGATTTAATGAAGTTATTAATATTTTTTTATCACAATAGTTATGACAGATTCATAATATCATCCATTTAGCAAATAATACTGAATAAAAAATGTACGTATATATACACTCTGAGCTCAACACTTCACTGTCAAAATAAAGGAACTTGCAAGAAAATAGGATAATATATTAAACGTTCATGAAATGGCAAAAATAGAGCTCTATATAAAATCTATACGGGGTTTGGGTGCTGGTGTGCAAAACTAAAACGATCTCGCATTATACAGGGTGGCAAGCTGTCAGATGTTTGTTTGCATTTATTATTTATTCTCGGAAGTGTCGTCCCGCTGTATCCTAGATGTGACACTTTGTTACACTACGAATGGACTGTTCTTAATCCATTTTGTTTTTTAATATTTTTTTTATTATACTGATTTACGCTTGTTTCCGCAATATTAAGGCTATACTTCAGCTGGGGCACTGTATAAAACGATCGTGACTGCGCGACGCGAAGAATGTGCTAACGACGCGTGCAGAACAAAACATAAAATGTCATAAAAAATCAACATGCGTCCATTTAGTGTTATGTTTATTGCTATATTTGTGATAATAATAATATATTCATTGACATGTTTTCTTTTTCAAGTAAATGGGTAACGTTTTTTAGTCGCCTTTACACGATTTAAGAATTAATTCCCCCGACGCCATTACAAAACAAATTGGCGTGTTCACAGCTCGACTTTCGTTCTCCAATAATTGGCAGCCAGTCCGAAATTTCGTCGCACCTATAGTTGAAAATTATTTGCCGTTTCACTGAAGTATGCTTTTAATCAATTCTAATACATATATATTTTGAGAAAACACCTTATAAATATAATATACTTAAATTAAAAAGAAAAGACCAAATACGAATCAAGTTGTGGCCTGCATTTTACTTAATGACTAGTTCTGTTAGTAGCCATGCAACTAAAAAAATACATTTTAATTTTGCTAATATTGGTGACTTTACTTTTAATTATTTACGTACCTAAGTTTTTCTTATTGTCACGTTTTTATTATCTCGTATTCTTGTTTGTCCGGTACAGATTTTTTCTTGTGTGTCCATTACAAATTTTTCTTGTTTGTCCAAGATTTGTATTGGACGATTGAAGATTTTTAACTAACTACCCGAATAGCTAGGCATTTGAAACTTTTAGAATATATCAGAACACGACGACATTGCATTCTTTTAATACTTTTGTCCATCTTTAAGCAGAATTGAATTCATTTTCAGTTAATTCTGTTTTGTAGGTTTTGGAAAAAAATCGTTAAAAGTAATATTTACTATTCACTATTATTGGTTGCTAAGGGAGTTATAGCAACTAAATTAGTAATATATACATTCGTTACTATTGAAATCAATATGAAATGTCAAAATGACATTTCAGTATTCTATAATATTTATTCAGTATTTCTATCAAGTACAAAAAAAGTATTTATTTATACAAAGAATTATGATTCAACAGAAAATTTAAAAACGTAGTTCTTTTTATTTTGTAATTATTTTATTAGGGTTATTCTCAGGCCAAACATACGATTTTTCATTATTTATATCACATGTTAGTCATTTTTTTGTTTTAAATACAGCAATTTTATTCATCTTTGTAAATATGATAATTATATTTCTTCTATAATATAATAAATACAATTGGTACTGTTCGGTTATACCGGAGGCAGCGGAAAACGCATTTTGAAAATAGTCGATAAACTGGATTATTTGTTAGTTTGGGTTAGTTTAGGTTCGGTTAGGTTGGGTTAGGTTAGGTTAGGTTAGGTTAGGTTAGGTTAGGTTTGGTTAGGTTAACCTAACAAATAATCCAGTTTATCGGCTATTTTCAAAATGCGTTTTCCGCTGCCTCCGGTATAACCGAACAGTACCATACAATTTTATTGATCGAACTAATTTGTACGTTTCTGAACTTCATTACGATTATACTGGTTTTAAAACATTGATAGACGATTCTACAGTTTTCGAGTTAATGGTATTGAAACAATAAAATATTAATTGTTCAACTAAAAGGTTTAATAAGAGATCCAGATTCATCCCACCTTTTTGAATGATAATAGCGTACCTACTCACTGACTTCATGTGATCGCCCTTAACCATCAAAGCATAGGACAATCACACGTTTCCGCCATGAACATTGACCTAGCTCCAGTTCCCATGTCTCTTACAGGGTAACTGTATCGCTCTTAAATGATGAATGACGGTTGGCCACGGCTACACGATGTGGGCAAGGGTCACAATATCGTGTAGCGTCGTAGTATTGGTTAGCATCGAGAGTTTATCCCAGCCACGTAAGCTGCCCATTTGTTATTACATCTTTCATTATAGACTGATACGTTTGCTGTGTTTGTGTCACGGTCATATCAATGTTTCCTTATATTCTTGAGAATCGGAATATTGACTTTCAAAATTCTAAATTTGAAATCTTTTGATTTAGACACTATCACAAGCCACACATTAAAATCATGTACGAAGAATATTAGGAGTGCCGGACGAAATCCCGAAGACCGAAATCCCGAATGCTGAAATCCCAAATGGCCGAAATCCCGAAAGCCTTAATCCCGAAAGCTGAAATGCCGAAGGTCGAAATCCCGAAAAATAATAAAATGCAAACAGTGATAATTGCGCAATCTTAACACTTATCTTGAATTGCGCAAATTTTACAAAAGAGACAATAAACCATTTTTTTGTAGAAAAGGAGGCTTTTGTCTCTTGTAAAATTTGCGCAATTATTAATGTTTGTATTTTTTTATTTTTCGGTATTTCGGCCTTCGGGATTTCGGCTTTCGGGATTTAGGCTTTCCGGATTTCGGCCATTCGGGATTACGGCCATTCAGGATTTCAGCATTTGGGATTTCGGCCTTCGGGATTCCGGCCTTTGGAATTTTGACCCAAACCCGAATATTAGATGACATTTTACAAAGCTTGCCTGACTTACTTGGCGACTTGCAGTTGATCCTGACTAAGTACAAGCTTGAACTTCATTATTGAAAGTAGACTCCATAAAGCTCATGAAGATTCACAATCATCGACAATGCGATTGTTATGGGCTCATATCTAATTCGGTGTTATTTTTTGTTTTTTTCATATTTACGTATCTTTTTTTAAGCATGTCCTCTTAGATAGAGTAAAACTCACGATACCTCTAAGAATCCTTGTCGCCCACCAGTCCTATTTTGTTATGCTTGAATCCCGTAGCCTCACTATAAAGTCTCTGTATATAGTATTTAGTGGCCTTCTAAGATCGTATTAAGTGGCTTGAGTAATAGGCAAACTAGGTTGAAGTTCTGTTCAGGCATTCGCAACACATTGCCAAGCCTCTTCACGTAGTTGATTTTAGAATATTCTGTCATTTAAAGTTCATGCCGTATTAATGCAAAATGAAGATTATTATCATTCTTAGTCGCGATACATGTGTTTTTATTTGGGGCATTTATTTCTGGAATAAAATTGCAATAATTGGTTGCTGTGGATTATGGTTTAAGTTATTATAGTCGCATAGGTACAAAAAAAACTTTACTTTAACCATGGCGTCAATGGTTTTTTTTCAAGATGGCCTTTCAGTTTTATAAAATGGATTTTTGGGCCCACAGTAGTACAAAACATGTAGATTCGCTTTTTTATCTCCTCATTACTCCTAAACCACACACTCAGATTTGATCGCAACATCTGTTTAAACGGTTCCTCTGAG
Organism: Rhyacophila brunnea; assembly: GCF_057557595.1. NCBI lineage: Eukaryota > Metazoa > Arthropoda > Insecta > Trichoptera > Rhyacophilidae > Rhyacophila > Rhyacophila brunnea. Next base: position 32,231,515 of record NW_028232806.1, on the reverse strand, counting down.
CCTTTGTAAGGTTCCATGATTTCCTACCGTAAAACAGCACAGTTAGAATACAAGCGTCGAATAAGCGACATTTGGTTTTAAACGAGTACAATCGTAACTTCCAGATATTCCGCATCAAGTTGAATGTTTCTCCAGGTATTTCCATTAGGAAATTTATCTATTTTTGCAAAATTCCATTATGTGTGGTTTCAGATATTTGAAGCTTTTGATACTCTCAATGTTTTTCTCGTCAATAATCATATGGGAATCTTGATCAGGATAAGTGCTTTTGCACAAAACTTTGGACAAATTATCATAAAGCCTGATTGACTCTTTAATTGCGTTATCAAATAGGTATTGGTCATTGGTGTATTCCAGGTCACACAGCATCAACGTGGGGATGACAGGTATTCTTCGGTCAGGTGGTACCTATTAACTTTTGTAGTATGAAGTCAAAGAAAATGATAAAGAGAAACGGAGCAAGGATACAATCCTGTCTGACTCCGGCCGTGTGAGTGTCGCTAAATAATTCTGATACAGCAATCGCTATTTAATTGAGGGATTTGCTTTACTACTATGTTTCTGATGGTTATAAAATAATATAATAATTATATTCAATAGAAAATTCTATATTCTTATACGATTTTCAATTATTATTTTTTTTCCGACCATGTCCGATCCTAATAGGATCATTATATATATGGGCCTCCACAGAATAGAAGTTTGTATTAACAGATTTTGTTTTTTTACGAGAAATTGATGTCAGCCACTTGCTCAACCTATGAGGTCTATACCTGACTCACACACAAATTGAAAAACAATATATTATGTCCAGACCCAGGATTTGAACCCGAGACCCACGGCGTGGGTGCTATTATTATTAATGGAATGAAAAAAGTATTTAAAAAATAATATTAAAATAAATAAGAAACGATTAAAATTATTTGTATGTAAGTATTATTAGAGATAATAGCCCGCATAAATTTACATACCTAATAGAAATTATACCTTAGAATAAATTTTAACTTATTGCTATAATAACACTAAAAATAACAATATACCAAAAAGGTTTTACTATATTATCGTTGTTTTTCTTAAAATGTGGACGTAAGGCATTAGCAATCCAGTGCTTGAGCGTGTCCTTTTCGTATCTCCGCTCCGGTTAGATTATCCTCTCTGGAAGATAAAACGTTTTGGAGTGAAATAATGCTTCGCGCTCTCCCATTGGCTCCTCCTTTACACTCCAAACTCCACATTTTACAACAGTTGCTGCCAATTTGGGGACGCTAATCAAATCAGGGTCGCTTACTTATTTTAATAAAGTTTCCTCCGGACAGACTTTTCACTCAGAGTAAATAAGTACGGACGCAAAAGCGTGTAAAGTCATTTTGAATTGTTTGTTTTCTTTGTCATTTTGCATTACGTATACAAAATAAAATATATACATTTTATATTACATCCTAAACTACTAGATTATTTTCTCGATAAAACCTAATTATGTACCTATTACCAGTTCGTCGCTGTATGATTGGTTTCTCGAATATCCGTTTTTGTCAAAGTCGACCTTTTAATGCAGAATATTTTTTTGTATCTAAACGGAATAGAACCATCCTTTTCTTTAAATCACTTTGTAATGGTAATGAATACATCATCCATATACTGTAAAAATAACTATTTAAATATCTCCATGTATTTAAATATAGGATTATAAAATTTGTTTTTCGTCTCCTGAATATTTGGTCTATTCGAGAAACCAATCCTACAGCGACGAGGTGTGTAGTGTCAAATAAAATAGTCTCAACCCAAACACATATTTTCAAAACTACATTCCTTACTACTTCGATGTTAAAGTAGGTACTGAAAATTTTCAATTTAATCGCTCGAAGTAAAAAATATAACATCACTTCGGAATTGGACTGACTAATCGTTTTCAGATTTTTACTCCTAGTTTATTAGTATGAATATTATCTAACTAGATTCTCAATTTTTACACAAGTTAAAAATAAAAACGACATAATTTTCTGTAGGTGGATATTATTTGAACGATTTAATGTTCTTGTGTGTAACATAATAATGAGGATCTACGTTATCTTGAAAACACTTCTGAGAAATTATATTAGAACCAGTCGACAAAATCTTTTTGAAAAAAGTGAGCCACCCTGCAGGAATAGAATTTGCATCTCTCGGGTATCGCGCCCACGCACATAGACCACTAATGCTAAATTAATTGTGACAAATTTTAATTAATGGCTTTTAATATTCACTGAAGCGCTTTCCAAATTGAGCCACTATTGGCAATCGGCTTTTGTATTTTAAATCAAAGTAGGTATTACGGATGTTCAATAAATAGAATGATACATTCTTAAGGGGGATAATATATCTTCATAATATATGCCAACAGAGAACAAAGCGGAAAAATACAAAGCTTGTCATTTGAGAATTCTTATTGATAATTTACAATTGCAACTGTATTAATTAATAAATATGTATCTGAATACAAGATAAACTTACAATTATTGTAAAAAAATGTGAATTTGTCACATATTTGTTACATAGGTTACGTTATTATTAAAATATTTTTATGGTTATATTTATTATTAAAATATAGTTTTCAATTTTTCACCGTTTAGATTTTTGACTTATTCATAGTTTTTATATTTTTTTATATCTATTTTAAAAATTATCGAATTTAGTAAAAAATATAAATTTGTATAACTTGAAATCTTTTTTATTTATATCAAATCGAGCTTAAATATTGGGACCATACCTTAATAAAATTTGATATAATAGTTTGTGAGAAAATACTATTACAACACTCTTCGGTTTGCGTGACCTACAGTTTTCCCGTCCATACATACGGGCTTACCGATAAAAACCGGTTTGCGCAAGTAAGCTTGTGGTAAAACATGAGCGTCTCGCCGGCGCTTAAAATCACTCAATGTTTCTAATAAATTTAATCTAAAATTAAATCTTACAGATTCATTCAATTTACTCGTATGACGAGATGATATTATCGACAGCATAAAGATATCTACAGGAAAAAACCACAACAGTTACTATTTAAAATAATATTGTCTAGAAACATTTATTACTAGAATGTAATAGATAGAGCTTTAATCCATGCTAGTAGGCAAATTTTTGTTCTCTTGGTGTCATACAATAAATAAAAAATATCAAGAGTAAAAAATGAGGATCTCACCTATTTTTATATATAAGCAAAATAACGAAACAATTACTAATTGTCTAACCGGATGACTACCACGAGCTAATTAACTCGTTAAAGTTTGTATATATGTTCCGTCAAACAACAACCGAATTAACTCGCAACGTATTTTTAACTTTCATAATTGTGAGTTTCAAAATCCGATATAACAGTTTTTCATTATGTTGAGAAAATCAATAAAAACTTTTTGAACTAAAAAGGTTTTTGAATGTTTCAGTAGTATTATAATAGGGGGTATTGATAGACGCATTGATTTTGTTTCATAAATGACAGTTAATCGTAGCGCATTTTGAAAGAGGCGATAAAATTTTCATGTAGAGATTTATCTTAATTATTTCAAAAAAGTGTTATAGCGAGTTTTGAAACTCAGCGATAAATATTATTTATATTAAAGTCTTTATTTTGTATTCTAGTTCTGTAAGTTCTTTTCCATCGCATATTGTATATTTATAAAATATAACATGATTATAGAGCCGTTTAAAATAATGATTGTTTATTCATTTAAAAGGCGTTAAAGAATTTTCTTTTGGTATTCGCTTTTCCTAATTCTTTACTAACATTTTAAACACTGAATATTAAATTATTATTTGACACTTCAGATATATCTAATAGAAAAAAAACATTGTTGTACGAAAATACGACGCCTGACAAGAGTTGAGCCTGTAATTACTGAATTCGCGCCAAATTTTGTGAATTATTCGTTAAATAAAACAAAATAGTTCCTTACTATTATGTTTCCGAAAAGAATTTTTTTTTACAGTCCTAAAATTTATGTGCTTGTCAGTTTTTTACGTTTATTTTAAAATGGCGAAATATGTAGGTTACCGATTTTGAAACTAAAACCTTCATTTTATGCCTGTTTATGTATAGTTTTAATACAACAGTATTGACAAAAACAAATCTAGAAACAATGGACTGGGTAAGTTTTTTGCATATTAATTTTATATATGTTAAAAATTTAAAGTTCTGCGGTACCAACATATAATAATTCCTGCTTCAGCGTTTGATGATATTTTGTGTAATGGTGTCTGGCCGGGAGTATATTATTATTATACGCGAGTGTTGCTAGTGACGCTAGTAGATTTACGCGTTCGTCACGTGCAACAATCTTTCGCGCAGCTCGGAACTCGGTCGCGTCGAACAAGGTGAGTTTTGATATGAGAGCCGCCTTACACAATCGAGATTCGTTTCTAGTGATAAGTGTGGTATCTGGTTTTCAAATATGATACCTACCTGAACTGAACTAATCTTTTGGCAAGTTCATCTGGTTATTTTGTCGAGCGAGTCATTTTATCAGGTTAGTCTATTTTCGTGTAATTTCTGTGAATTCGGAATAAATCCTTAAGCCGTAACTAAAAAAATACTATAACTGGCAACCAACGTGGGCCCAAAGTGTTTCTAAGTTATAAAAAACTATCCTATAAATTGTATTATAACTAATAATAATCATTTGAGGTTCCCTGACTATGCCACATCTTCCAAGTAGGCATCTACGTAGCGAAGATAAAACGCCTCAACAATGGCAATTATCACTACACTAAAGTATCTAAAGTCTAAAGCATACGCACGCCGCTTTTAGAACTTGGCCTATTTTAATGCTACGCCATTGACTAAGGCAAAAGGCCGATCTATGTGTATCCTAAGTAAGAACAAATCTTTACAATGTGCCTTATTTACGAGTGAAAGAAACAGATCTTAGTATCGTTCCCTACAAATAATGCCCCCCAATGAATTAATACATTTTCCTTGAGAAAAAGCAGATTAGCTACATTTCTAGTGAAAAAGCGTTAACTACTTTTTAATTAAATTATATTAATTTAACGTAGAATACGTTTATAAAATGGATATGTGTATGCACAGATGTGACGCGTTTTGTTTAAATCACAAAACTGAATTCCGATAGGCTATATTCCCCAATATACCACATTTTGAACGTGTGAGTGTTCCACGAAAATGAGCTACACATTATAATAAAAGTGCAATACTGTGTGTTGCAACTTTCAAATACACCAATATTGAATGTCGAGCGTCAGTTCATAAAACGAGAGCAGTTATCAGAACGAACGTCAAGCGTATTCATAAGTTTATCGCATATTCTTTCACACTCGAGATCGGTCACCTGTTACTCCACACCCATTAAGTATTTCAGCCCATTTTGTGAGTTTCCTGGTCAACATACTTATATTTTACAAAATAAATAATATATATCTAATACACTCGCGCATAATTTAGACGCTTCAGTACATACTCAACTAAGTACGGGAAAAGTAAAGTAGTAAAAAAAGTATTTACATTTACCTGGACGTAAGCCAAAATCATCATTTGTTATAAAAACACCTACATATATCATTATCATCAGCTGGAGTCGATCTACTAATGGACAATGGCCTCCCCTATCTCACTCCTTATTATACAATAATAATAATAATAAGCTTAAATAAACTAAGTAAACTTCGCCAATATGTTTAAAACCATTATAATAGATTTCCATTATGAAATGTCAATTCAATAATATAATAATACTAGCAATTATGATACTGTCTATTATTTGCAATTTGTAATATTCCACAGTGCGTAGTCGAGCTTTCATTAGTAATATAATGCACTTCTGTCGGGAAACTGTCTACATATATTTTAGGTGCACCGATTCTATCATTCTGCACTATTTATAGCTATAAAGCGTATTTTATCCTGTAACACTGTCATTAGCAGAACCGGCTGTGAACAGACAAATACTGTAGCACTTACGTATATGCATTTCCGGTATCCAACAAGGCAACGGAGTGATTTCCGTTAAACCGTTGCTTTTGGAAGCTTCACTGTGCAATTTTCGAAATTAATTTTCAGCACTACATGTTCTCAATAATAGATAGAGACTTTAACAATCCTTGAGAGCATTGCGTTGTTATTCATTTTATATGAAATATTTAATAATAAAATAATTACAAGATAAGAAGAACTTTTTATATACAACGTTTTTAAATTTTCTGTATGCTCAAACTTGTACTTGATATGAAGTAAATAAAAAATAAACAAATATAGAATATAGAATACTGAAATGTCATTTTGATTTCCATAGTAACGCACTTATATATTATTAATTTAGTTTTTAGGACCACCCACTTAGCAATCAATAACAGTGGATTGGATTACGGATTTCTTCTGAAATAACTTTTCATACAAAACAGAATTAAATGAAAATGAATTCAATTCTACTTAAAGATGGCTAAAAGTATTAAAAGAATGCATTGGCATCTTGTTCTGATATATTCTAAAAGTTTAAATGTCTAGCTAGTCGGGAAGTTAGTTAAAAATCGATTGCATGATTTGTACTGGATAAACGACCACCGGGCAAATAAGAATACGAGCTAATAAAAACGTTGTAAAATACTATACGTAGCTCTCTGAAAAAACATTAAACATCGCGCATCTATTCTATAAACAAGACTACATGGGCCGTTAAAAGTGGCTATCGAGGGTAGTTTATCATATTTATGTATTGATGTATTATATTTGTTATAATCGTCTTAACTGTCAAAACTATATATCTCGCTCTAAAAGTTAACACAGCCAAGAGAGGTGATATTAAACTCATTGTAACAATAATTAATTCATAAATATGATAAACTACCCTCGATAGCCATAGATAGCAGTCTTATGTATAGAATAGATGTGCATGTGTGTCAAACGCATCGACAGATTGATTGTGGGATGGATTTTGATTTATGGCTTTTAGGAATCAAATTGTTAAATTTTTAAAAGCATGTGCATTCAATTTTAATATGATATGATTTCATTGGGATTTTTAAAAGTAAGCATTAAAAAATCCTATTTTTATTTCCTTAACCATCTTACTTGAAACTCATGTGATTTGTAGTTTAACCAAAAGAGATCAAAGGAATAATTGTGTTATTATACCCACTTTATCTTACTAATAGCTGACTATTTTGTTTGTTTAATTCATTTAGATATTTTATTTGGCAAATGATGGCGTAATTACGTAGTCTGAGAAAGTCCACTAAAGTGGCAATACGTATTTCAGTGACAATGTGTTTCATTCGTTTGATTGAAAAGTCTATAAAGGGCCACCCAGATTGAGGTGCATGTCACGGTGCTTGTTGCCTGCTGTCGCGGGCTGCCGCTACGGGAAAAAAATTGTGTAATGTCGTTGTTCTTGGTATTTAAAATCTTATCAGACTGATGCTCCCATCCCGTAGCACATTTTGAACGTTTAAACGAACCTTGTCAGTTGGAAAAATCTGCCGTAATCATTAAAACAAGAATGAGTGCAGTTTACGTTGAACTGCGCTACATCTGCACCTGTATGACGTTTTTAACGTTTTTATCATATTCCACATGGCTGCACTTTTTTAATGTCACGTCAAAGTGTCAAACTGACGTTCATTTTTGTTTTAAGCAGTTGGCATTGTGTATTTTCTATAATAATTTTGTCTATTATCCATGAATGTCGTGTCGCGCTTAATAATTCTAACATACGCATACGTAGAAACTGTTAAAATTAATTGAAATTAGCATAAATATTAATTCAAAATACTAATATATTATTAGAGTTGGCACTCTCCATTATAAAATAATAACAGTCATAACAAATAATCAACAGAGGTGGTGATCGTTCAAAATATTCTGCCAAATGACGAAATCATAGACTAAATTTATCTCTGACGTCACGTGATAGTCAATGACATGCACCTCAATGTGGGTGGCCCTTAAGAATAATTATTAGTGTTACTCAATTTTAAAAATATTATAAAAAAAATATTAGTATGTCACAACAAATTAATCATTCGCACAGTAATGAAACGATAAAATAGTATGTTAAGATTAAATCTAATACACCAGAAATGAATGAGTATTTGAAGCATCAGAACGATTGCTAAAATTTTCACATTCGCACGTTTGCATTGGCCGCGTATTATTAATATGAATATTGGATAGCCTTAGTATTATATATTATATATAATATATAATGATTTAATTTAACTCAGGCAGTGAGTAGAAATAATTATAATTATTACAAATTTAATAATACTATTATTACCAATCTACCTGTTCTGTTCTCAAAAATTATATTTTTCTGTATTAAATTATACTTAAGTATGTTTTGATTATATATTTTTTTTTTTTTGTTATTAAATATATATTTCTTTTTCTATATTCTCTTCTCTCTTGTGAGGGTAATGTTTGACTTATAATGTAAATCTCATGTTGTGTACGTCTTGAATTTAGATTTGTTATGTCCACAATGTTTTGTATTCTTAAATAAATAAATAAATAAAAATGATTATTTCAGTTTATTATTATTATTCACAAACTATTTTTATAATCTATTAACTTAAATATATTTTTTTTCTGGAAATGGATTTTTTTGAAAACACGTTTCTTTAACTATAAATAATGATACACAAAGCTTCATGTAACCGATCTATTCTATGACGTTCAAGCTAATTAACAGCGCGAGAACCTTCGTGAAATAGAATATTACATAGTGGCGTCGGTATCGCGGCGCTTTACGGTATGGATCGACGCCTTCCCTTCGACGATTTTCACTGTGGGCTGGAGTATAAATATGAGACGTCATTTTCTAGACGCACTTTCCATCAGCACCGGGAATCTCATAAAATACGATTATGAACCATAAAAGAAGTTTAATATGAGTCACTACTACACTATAATGAATAATTATTAAATGACCGAAAACTGTGTCCACTTGTTTTTATTCATAGTGGTCAATTTACAGTTCTGTATCTCAAGTACATGGCAGTTATTGAAATCTGAATATTTCTATTCTTTACCAGTCATTTTTACAGTGCACATGGCCTAACTTACGTTGTCAACTAATCCTGATTTATTGAACAATGCTGAAATCTTTGTTTATACTACAATATTCTATAACTCAACATTGATTATATTCTCAAATATATTAAGACTCTATTCTTCTTCATCATGAACTTATATTAAAGAGTCATGACCTGGATGCTCTCCCACCAGGTAGCAGCTTAACTCATTTCTGTTATATAATAAAGTCCATCTATATGAATAGATAAGCCCTTTCTGACTTTAAAAATGACCAAACATCACTAGGTCATCCAAACTGCAAGTTATATTATAATCATACTACAAAACGGAATGGTATCTTTTTCATCGTATTTTCATAATATGATGATTGATTTTCCAAGTTTCAGAGTATGTTATACCTACCAAACTTTGCAAGTAAATAAGGGTTAATATAAAATAGCCATGTTATATGATGCAATACTTGCAAAATTATTCTAACTTGATAAACACAAGTGCGGGCCAGCAGACGGTCATAGTACTGTGAACCCACGCCCGGACAAGAAGTCAATAAACTAATAATATATTATACATCACCATATAATATGATATTACCAAATATTCGCTGCCTTTTCTATTATTTTAAATTTCTTGTAACGCGTATATTTTGTCCGCTGTATATGTACTTGCATTTTTGTTGAAAAACTTTAATGTTTTAACTTTCGTGAAAGTTTTATTGTTACCCGATCATTTTCTCGCCATATAGTCTAAACGTATCCTTGAATGTAAATCGCCCTTCAAGACGATCGGCTTTAAATGTAATAGCTGTGAATAGAGTTGGGTGTTTCCCGAAAAAATCTCAATCGCGAGATTCGGGATTTCCCGAAATGATGAAATTTTGTATTCTCGAGATTTGGGATTATCAGAAAAAAAATTTCGGGAATTCTCGAGATATCGGGAAATTTGAAAAAACCTGTAAAAATCCTAAAATAAGTGTAAAAACAGACAACTTTCAAAAAAATTTGATTTTTTTCTATTTATGTAAGAATTCAAACAAAATAGAAGTAGGATAACAAAAATAATTAAAAACATTACTTATTAAAATGAAATTTTAAAAAACAGTCTGTCAATCGCTGCGTCTGACAATTGCGAACGCTTTTGAAACACAAAATTCCCGGATGTTGCAAAAAATGCGCTCATTTTGAGTCGACGTTGGCTTAATTGTGTTAAATGCCCCGACCAGTTTTTGAACGTTTTGTGTTTTCTGTCTACTTTTTTCATATAGAAAATCGTTTTTTCAATTAATATTTGATAATAAAGAAGTCCCGAATCCCGAGAAAATATTCTCGATATACGAGATTTCCCGAAATGTTAAAAATTTCTATTCTCGAGATTCGGGATGGAATATTTCGAAAATTTCTCGAGAATTCCCGAAACCCAACTCTAGCTTTGAATACTACTCAGATGTTGCATAAAACTCTAATCTTTGGTAAAGAAATAAAGGAAGGAGAACACCATCATACTACCTCAGGTTCCTTTCAACACAAGTCACCTGATTTCTTTGCCTTCTTCTCTGAGAGACTTGACAGTATTATCCTCTTCATATTTTATCATTTACGTTATAAACTATCAGTTTTTATTGACGGGCATCAAATGCGTAACGAAATTAAATTTATCTTTATAAAAAATAAAACTATTGTTATAGATGCAAACAAAAAAAATATTTCTTTATTACAACTAAATTAATTTTATATATTATATTATTATATTGTAGTGAATTTAGTAAGACATAAAAATAACCTTCACATACTTTAAAAAACCACTGATATTACCTATAATAATAAAATTATTATAATGTGTGTGTACTTTAGCTTTTTGTTCAAGAATATGAACCTTGTTTTGTTTTCTTATATACGATATTATGACAAGTACTATGGATAATGTATCGCTTAAATTATGCGAGCCGCAAGAGACTTTGCTTTTATTTCTTTTATAAAACGATTTCAAAATTAAATTTGTAAAAGCTCCGACCTGAAAGCTTTGGGACCACTTTAAGGAACGCTGTTTTATAAGAAAATTAGATTTAAGAATGTACTCAATCGAATTTCGCTAACGTCCGCAATGACTGCGTTTGTATATTATTCGCATATATAATTTGTGAATAAATTATTATAAAGTTACATTAGTACGTCATACTATAAAAGAATCAACTGCCAAAGTTTCTCGTACCTATCTAGAGTAAATATTTGGAATCATATATTTACACTACTGCACATTTACGGTTAGAAAACCAATCTTGAGTACATACAAATAGATTATGAGTATTTTGTTTTCTTACCTCTTTTAAAAGAAATTGCTCCAAAGCTACCTTCATAATAACTGGATGACAACCATTTTAAATTTTTGTTGTGACCAGGGTACTTAAACCAACTAGTTATTGTATTTTATTTAAATTTCTCCCTCCCTCTCCGTTTTACGTATAGATGATTAAAAAAACTTTCTGTGTCCACTATTTTATTGTTGGAATCATCATGTATGTTTCATATTAATTTTCATGAATATTGCATACTTCTTATTGGTTGAGAAATTAAAAAAATATTGACTGAATTAAATAGTAGCTTTACGTACGCTATTTTAATCTTTAACTACTTCCTTTTTCCGCCACTTTTTACCATGCTCTACACCATGAATCAGTGGCGAAGGGTAGAGGTAGGCTGTTAAGGTCTGCCATAAATAGTGTACATTAAATTTTATCAGTCATACGTATTTATTTTCATTGAAATCAGACTGCGATTTACAGAAGGTGTTAGTTGGGCTTTAAAATTCAATTAAACCCTTCGAAAATCCATTCATAATAGTTAATAGTCAAAAACTACACACATATCTATAAAATATCTAAAATTATGCAAATAAATCATACGTTACTTTGGATATTTTATAGATATAATAATATTATGTTATATATATTATAGTTTTGGTGTAGACAGAGCTTATTGAATTTAAAAAAAAATGACGCAACATGTAATATTATGTATTCTTAATCCAACGAAAACAAATAAGTATTAATTAAAAAGTGTGCACAATTTTGTCGTATTGCTCAAAATATACCAAAAATTTTATGGTTTTGGCTTAGGCAGGGTTCAGTTGATTTTTAAAAACTAACCAACACCATCTGTAAATTATTGTAGTCTTGGCTCAATAAAAACAAAGTTAAATAATAACTTGGTTGGTCATACGTATTTGTATATTATACACTATTAATTATGACCGTACTTAATAGCCTACCTCCACCCTTTCCTACTGCCGTGATGTATACCTTGGAGTCACGAACTTTAGGCGACATTCAAAGTTCTGCTGAGAGTTTGCAAATCTATTCATATTCTGATGTAATGTAGGTATTATAGGCAATGCTTTTTATCTATCGTAAGATGCTGTAAAGTTTTTGGTGACGTTTTAATTATTTTCCCTCTTAATTGTTTTTAAAGTTTTAATAGCCTACCTACCAATAAGAATATGTCACTTACATAAAGCTTTCAGATGAACTATAAGGGTAAATATTAATTAAAAAGCTATATAAATGAATGTCAATTTAAATTCAAATTGAATTATTATCGTGTACATACTCTCTCGATATTATTATTGATAATGTAGACCAAACTGTTATAATGCCACTAAACGTAAATGTGTATAAAACTAAGAATTTCTCTTTTTCCGTATAAAGCTACCTGCCTTTAAAACTATCTTATAATATTTTTGGAGAACATGTTCCCAGATCACGTCGCTAGGGACATAAATTTGGAATAATTTGACGGAGGTGTGAGTCGATAGCAAAAAAATAAAACGTTAGTAACAAGAATTCAATAAATTTTCAATTTGAATACTGCTACAACACTATGAGATACTATACTTTTAACAACTTAGACAAAAAATGATAAAGTGGCTTTAACATGTATATACGACTATATTATGATAATTTATATAATAATTAATAGGTCATAAAAAATGTAGGTATTCGGCGGTGGATAGGTGTTGCATATTATGAAAGACGTTATTAATTGTTCGTGGTGATGGAGGAGGCTAGAGTTTATTTACTGTTTCAATAATAATTACAATGGTACAATCGATACAATATAATAAATATAATCACAATTCGGCACAATGTGTTTTTAACAGAAACTTATAATCGAGTGACATGTCTAATCAATTATGATCCGCTATTTATTTACCGGCGCACCATGGAATAATATGTTGAAATGATTATGCAATAATTTGTAAATCCGCTATATCATAATATTACGAAATCATATTATATAATATTATACTGATTGATTCTACGTAAAATTGAATATTTAATAAAGAATATAATTATTGAGATCTGGGTCACAGGAATCTACTAAAAAATCACTACCTTGGTAAGATAATAATTATTACAAAACTTTAATTTATAATTGATAAGCATTTGAAATCCAAAGTGCTAGGTATACTTCAATACTGCCACATTTCAAAAGCATAATTGCTTTATTATCTATTGACTATCAATTTGACTTAACAGCGAACTTCCAATGCTGAAAACTTCTCATTACATATGAAAAAAACCGTACTGGAAATTAAATATTATTAGTACGGTTCATACCATCATTTTTCTTGAATACTATACCAACAGCTTTATTAATTAGATGCTTTAGTAACAAAATGTATCATTAGTTATAACCAGTGGCAGCTCGTGGATTATTTGGGAGTACTGCGGTTGATTAAAAATAAAAATAAATGTTTATTTGGATTATATTTTACTATTTACATCAAAATTAAATATAAATAATTAAGTATATTAATAATTAAAATAAAGAACTTTGCATAAATTGCTTGCAGAAATAAACTATATAACAATGTTAATAAATCATTATATCTATATTTCTTTCCTTGCTGTGGCGCGAGTGCTCAGGCGCGACGCAGAAACGAATAAATACTGAAATCGGACTGTCTGATCCACAGTACCGATTATGCTTCCATTTGCGAGCACCGCTGCCCGCGCCCTCCTTCACCTGCTCGAGAATATTCTATTGAATTCGGTACCGCGGTGTATGCTAATATTATTGGACATTGGATGTATCGATGCGCGGGCGAGCTAATTACACTATTAATAATATTGATATTTTTATATAATATAAATATTTTTATGTATATTATGATATAACATTTGTCTCAATTTGCTTGGGGGTGCTGCAGTACCGCAGTGCATATGGACGAGCCGCCGCTAGTTATAACTATATGAGCCAAAAATTTAAATTCCCAATCCAGCTTCCAAACCTTAATATCTATTGGTCACAATTTACTTCAGTACCAAAACTACCACCCCCAGACTAAAAATCAACAATTAAACAAATAAATTCAACTATGCCAATAACCTGAAAGTACAAGATGACCCGCCGCGTGAGTAACTAAACCACCATCCGCGAGTGAGTAACCCGGAATTCAGGAGTCCCACCATCCAAAGCTTAGTGCCTGGAATCCCTCCATTCACCATTTGATTCTCCATCCAAACTATATAGGTATATCCAAACAGTCCATTTATCAATTATCGCCATTAGTAAAGTAAATAAATAAATAAGGATTTCCAAATCAACATTCTGTCATACAAAAGCTGATTTAGATAAAAAAACTAAATATTAATTGAATTATTATACTTTAGAATTACATAATAATTTACTTATGATGTCTCGTGATGAGACTTTTAATGGAAAACAGAATAGCTAGCAGTAATTATGATAAGTAATCACTCATTTTTACATCATAATCACAATCATAATTATAACAACAAAACAATCACAATATTCATTTATTTGTATATTTAGCATTTCAATGTATATAGAATATACATACTACGTATAAAAATACATAATATCAAATTATTGTGAATCAATATGTTTACAGGGAAGCAGGGAATAAGGGATGATTCTGAAGCAATATCTAACCTACCTAATATTAAAATCTATGTATTGTTAAATGGGGACAATAATTTATTGAAATGCTACATTTAAATGGTTGATTTATAAATCTATGCAATATACAAGCATTATGTACTGCAGAAGAGTATTTTGAATATAACAATATTTCAATTCAATTTGATTTATTTATTATCCAAAAAAAGAGTAGGTACCTTATTGCAAATATTTTACTTATATTAAAATTAATTATTTCGTTAAATTTTTTTTAGTTACTTTGTGAGAAAAAATAAAATAAACAATAGGCAGATACAATAATATACGTTCTAGTTAAACTCACTGTTACGATAATTTAAAGAATGAAACAAAAACTCGTTAATCTGTATACCCTAAAAAAACTATAGAAAATGAGATACGAATAAGCTCGTTAGCCAGAATAATTGTATATGGAAATAATGTTATGGGATACTTTAACCATGAAATTTTTTTTTTCAATTTCATTTTTTTTAAGAAACTTTAGTTGGTAGGTAAATACATGTTAAAATAGAATCAGATTTAGCAATTATTTGGTCATTTAAAAAGTATTGTTAATATTGTATAAATCAAACAGCTGGCGAAAAGAAGAGTTTAAATGTAAATTATTCTAAAGTCGGGTACTCATTAGCGAGACGTAACTGTGACCGTTGTAGATACTGTAACCAACCCTAGATGTGGACGCGACGTCAATGATTTCCATATAACCGATGGCGAGCCGCCAATTGTTGCCACGAGCCGCCACGCAGTGTTTGTTCTGAGCTGAATCACGTCAGAGTAATTTTTGTTTTTTTGGTCCCATAGCACTCGATTATTTTTGTAAACATCAATAATTAAAAGTAGGCATTTCTCCTCATCTTAATTATCAGCTATGTTTACGTAAAAAGATACACAACAACACTATTGAAGTATTTTTAATGTTCGCAGCGAGCAATGGGTATCACATTGAACGTTCAAGGGCGACTGCGAGCCTCTCTTTGATTCGCCGTTAAAACCAATGAATTCGCTGCGAGCGCGCATCAAGTTGCTCGCGGCAGGCTTGCGAGGTAATTATTTGGTTTCCATACTGGGTACTGTATCATCTGCAACGTTTATAGTTACGACTCACTAATGAGCACCCTGCTTAACACTTTGACTACCTACTAACATACCTGTAGTCATCAGACGTAATTTATTGAGAATATTAAAAACTCTGTTAAAGCAGAACAATCCAATTTTACTTAGGCTTATTTTCTATCCAGCTCCTTTATTCATGCATTATATTTGATTAAAATTTAATTTTAATTCAATATTATTTTTGTAATATTTTTTTTACAACACGTCTATTATATTACTAAAGCTATCCACATATGGAAGGTCATAAAAATATAACAACGTGCAGCCAGGCTACTTTATGGATATTTTGTAGAATTTTAACACTCTCCCTTAAGCTATAAAGCTGTATTATTTTCTTGTTATAAAAGTAAGTGATTTAAAATTGCAAAATTTCATTTCTCGTCGTTTCAGTGTCATTGTTTATGATTTACGACCAGTTTCGTCCGATACTAGAGGCTAATTTACGTAAACATCTTTTCAGTAGATACTAAGGTATCTATAAAGTTTGTTTTGAAATGTAACAACATAGGTCACGTGATTAGAAGTAATAAATAGACTAAATAAAATAATTTCAACATTCAAAATCAATATAAAACAGCAGAGAAAATACCCCAGAAACCTACTACAAAAAATATTTTTTGAAAATACGAACCACAGTGGGACTCATAGCCGCATTTATTTCTGCCAATGTGCTTTACTAATTGACCCAAGTGCATTTTATCTAATTACAATGAAATTAAGCAGTCATTTATAAACATCTTAAAGCGCGAACAAATTGCGTTAATTTCACCATCAGCTTTTGTGGTTTATCAACAATTAATAGGTACCAGTCGCGAAGACTCTATACTAGGCAATTATTAAGAAAAATGTTTTTAATTGCCTATTGACATATTATTTATAAAATCACTTGATTATTTAATATTCCATTAAAATAAATTAATTTGCCAACGACAGATGTCGTTTATAATATTGGAATCTATTATACAGGTAACAAAACAATCTGCAAAGGTTTAAACAAATATACCAAAGCGCCATCTGTCTTGACGTAATTAAAAATGTTAATTATTTGTCAAGGAATTGTGATATTTTTTCGTATGTACTTTAAGTCAGGTAACCTCGGTCAGTCTATCGAATTTTATGAACTATTGTAGGCTCCTATCGCAGAACCTAAAACCTTCGCGCATACAATTATTGGCATGATTGCATTTTATCCAATATATTTAAAAATATATATATATATATATTTTCTATGGCGTTTAATCGCACATTAAATTTTTTTTAAATAAAAAGTATTTATTCAATGATTTTTGATGTGTGTGAAAATATGTAATTAAAATTCATCGTTCACTTTTATCGCACCCTTCGCCACTGTATTTTCCTTAATTATTACCAGCTGACATCAGGATCGCTTCAAAAAATAGTTATAACGTACTTGTACTTGCAAATAATTGTAATCGACTTTTTTATTCAACGACTTATAATAAAATTCAGGAGATTTAATAAACATTCTTTATTCAATATACTTATATAAAATTGAAAACATCTTACACCACTTCTTTTTTTTACTAGTTTTTCCTAAGATTTTTATTACTAGTAGGTATATAACTGAGGTATTTTTAAATTAAATGAATTATTCGTTTAATAAAAAAGAAATAGTTTATCACACAGCAACTCTTCAGAAGAGCAATTTCAAATATAATATAAACTATTCCTTACTTTCGTTATGTGATTAAAAATAAAGTAAAAAATATTTTGTTCTTGAAATATGACACAAAAAAAAACACTTAGCAAAAGAAATTGCCTACAACTTAAAAGGATTCCCATCTTCCTCTTTAAATTGGAAAAGTCGAGAAACTATCCAAGATTTAATATATTTTTTTATTTAGAGTTTTTAAACAAGTGCTGACTATTTTTAGTAATATTCCTTTTTAAGGAGAAGAAAGCGGATTAATCTCCGGGGATGAAACATATTTTCTTCTGAATGGAAGTTATACATCATCCATATCAGTAGGAAATCCTTAAACAGTTTCAAGAATAAAATAATATTCTATGAACGATATTTGGCACTAAAATCAATAAAGATGATTGTGGTGAGTCTCAACAATAATTATTATTCCATTATATAATAGAAGAAAATAAGAAAACAATTATCTAAAATACAAAAATAACCCTACCAAAGATAAGCTGGTCAACAAAAATAGACTCACACCAGAAAGCCTTTAATGTGAAACCTTCAAGTTGTAGGAATTCCGGTAGTTGGGTGACGCCCGCAGGATATATAAACGTTGAGAATCTCGTATTCGATGAGGATAGCAGTAGCAAAGGGTGGAAGCAGGCTGTTAAGATCTGATATAAATAGTGCACACTAACTTTTGTCAATCAAACGTATTTGTTTTCATTGAACACTACAATAAGTATAATATATCATGTTCCACATGCATTCGTGAGTACTGGTAGAACACAAATTTTATTGTTGAATACTTTACGCATACGACAGTTTGGTTTGTATTATTTTATGATAATAATTATATCTAGATGAAAATAAAAAGCACACACAACACTATCATATAATTTAATGAATTTTTTGTATCTCGTATTTTTTTCAAACACAATACGAAAGTGGCGGAGTTACGAGTACTATTAAACCAATATTATCTCTAAGCTACGTATATTTTTATTTATGTTAAATTTATCTATGTTAACTGATTCTAGGAATAGATTAAATATAAAATTATTGTTTTGTCACGTTAGGTTTTATGTGTCAGGTTTTATGTTTTTTTTAGATATGAAACGATATATGACTAATTAACTATGTTATAGGTTAACCAGCTGAAGTAGCCTGCATTGCACGAGGTTGCTTTATTGATTAATAATATATTACTAGCTGAGCCAGCTGGCTCTCGCCAGTCTGTCTCGCTAGGTCTTGCAGACGGCTTGGCGGTGTTGGATTTTAATATAAGTATTTTAAGTATGCATAGATGGCGCCATATTTTTCCCTTTGGGATAGGCTACCACTGACATTTTAGTTTTAATACAATATATGTGTAAGTATGTGCAGTCAAATATGATAAATAATTATACATCTCAATCATTCGAATATAAAGCAATATATTATGTGATTATCATAAATAGCGATCCAATATAACGTGATATTAATCTCCTTCGGGTCCCATTGAGATAATAGAAGAAGGTTAGCAGTGTAAAAAATGAATTAAAACATTATTTTGTTACATTGTCTATAAAAAATAAATGCTTGCAGTCTTAGAATAATATTTAAAAAATCAAAATTTGAATTAAAAATTAACCTTAAACAATATAGTTTCCCGGTACGGGACATTCATATCGAAACAAATGTTGATAAATAATGAAGCAATACATATTATATCTGAGAATAATAGGAATTTATAAGACCTAAAGATGTGGAATCAGCTTAAAGAGGCCTTCATCCAGCAGTGGATTGATACAGGTTGGTGACGATAATGACGATATAAATGGGTAGGTATATAAAATCACAAATTAAAAAAAAAATATAGCAGTTTATATGACCAAGAAGAGTAGAATTAGGTTGGGATAACCTTCATCCAGCAGGGGATTAATTTTGGTCGATGATGATAATGACGATAATATGAATGGGTAAATATAATATCAGCAATTTTGATAAATATAGCATTTCATATGACCGACAGAAATTCAAACAACTTAGAGGGGCCTTCATCCACCGGTAGATTGATTCAGGCTCATAATGATAATGGAAATATAAATATATAAATAATATAATATCACCGATTTTGATAAATACAGCAATTCAAATGACAGAAAAGAGTAGAATCAGGCATGGGAGGCCTTTATCCAGCAGTGGATGGGTTCAGGTCAATGATGATAAGGACTATAGAAATAGGTATAATATAGTAGTAGAATCAGGTTGCGGAACCCTTCATCCAGCAGTGGATTGATCCTGGTTGATGATGATGACGATATGAATATGTGGATAAATGTAATATCACCGAATTTGATAAATACAGAAATTCATATCACAGAAAGGAGTAGAATCAGGCTAAATAGGTCTTTATTAAGCAGTGGATTGGTTCACGTCGATGATGATGATGATGATGATGACGATATGAATATGTAAATAAATATAATATCACCGATTTTGATAAATACAGAAATTCATATGACAGAAAGGAGTAGAATCAGGCTAGGGAGGTCTTTATTAAGCAGTGGATTAATCCTGGTTGTTGTTGATGATGATGATGATATGAATATGCAGATAAATATAATATCACCGATTTTGATAAATACAGAAATTCATATGACAGAAAGGAGTAGAATCTGGCTAGGGAGGTCTTTATTAAGCAGTGGATTAATTCTGGTTCATGATGATGATGATGATATGAATATGCAGATAAATAAAATATCACCGATTTTTATAAATGCAGGGATTCATATGACAGAACGGAGTAAAATCAGGCTTGGGAGATCTTTATTAAGCAGTGTATTTGTTCAGGTCGATGTGATGATGATGATGATGACGATATGAATATGTAGATAAATATATTATCACCGATTTTGATAAATACAGAAATTCATATGACAAAAAGGAGTAGAATCAGTCTATGGAGGTCTTTATTAAGCAGTGGATTGGTCCTGGTTGATGATGATGATGATGATGACGATATGAATATGTAGATAAATATAATATCACCGATTTTGATAAATACAGCAATTCATATGACAGAAAGGAGTAGAACCGGGCTAGGGAGGCCATTATCCAGCAGTGGATTGGTTCAGGTCGATGATATAAGAATGATAGAAATAGGTATAATATCACAAATTCGTTAAACCGATAGTAGTAGAATCAGGTTGCGGAACCCTTCATCCAGTAGTGGATTGATCCTAGTTGATGATGATGCTGATGATAATGATGACGATATGAATATGTAGATAAATAACATTAGAAATTCAATACTGTCAAGAATACAATCAACATAGAGAGGCCTTCATCCAGCAGTGGATTTATTGAGGCTCGTGATAATAATGGTATTATATATAGATAGGTAGATAATAATATAATATCACTGATTTTGATAAATATAACAATTCATGTGTAAGTAAGGAGTAGAATAAGGCTGAGGAGGCCTTCATCCAGCAGTGTATAGGTCAAGATTGATGATGATAGGGACGAAAAGAATAGGTAGATATTATACAATATCACACATTTTGATAACTATAACAATTCGTATTAATTTCTTTCATTGTTTGCAATGGCAACTTTTTTAGTATGGAAATTAGTAGCCTAGGTAATTATTCAATAACATAAATAGTGGGTGAACAGCCACAAAGAAGTATTTAAAAAAATCAAATTTGGAATATCACGTTATCTATGATATGACGGCCAGTGGCGGACACACCTGTCAGATTTTTATTTACGTACTGAATTGTAGCAAGATTATAGTTTTTTCACCGGAAAAAAGTGCGCCAATGCCTACATTACGATATTTGAATAAAAATAATCGAATCCGTTTGTCAAATAAAGGATTAGAAGGTCTTAAGCGACGAAGACGTCATTCTGCTGTATGTTAAAAGAAGTATGGCGAATTGTATACGCTGTATGAGAAAATATCAGTTATAAACGTCACGTACCTGTAAAATCATTGAAAATTTCTGAAATGTGGTCAATTCAAACGGTAGATGAATCAGTAGCGCACATTTCGAAGTGAAGATGTAAAAATAACAATAAAATGTCGCTTAAATGAGCCGTTAGTGAATTTTCCAAAATCTCTTAGGATAATAATAATGAAAGATAATCGTCTTACACAACGAAAATATTATAATATTTCCATTATTCTATATCAAGGCATACAACATGTTGAATAAAAATAATTCATAAAGCTTGGTCAAACAAAAGAACCTTGAGTTAAAATCGAATCAAAATAATTTGCAAAATTTATCTTGATCTGTCGTAAAAATTCAAATTTGGAATTGGCAGAAGTATTTTCTCTTGATTACGAAACTTTTGTTAGTTGTTCGATGTTTAAGGCAGTGGTTATCTGAAACGAATGATTCAGTATCTGAGCATAGGAAGATGTATTGTAATTCAATCATTATAATAATATCAGTTTGTTGTCATCCGTCATGTTGATTATACTATTTAAATTTAAATTTATTTATTTACTTATTACAAAGACAAAGAATATATTTAGAAGAGTAAAATACCTGTTTATTTAAGAATAACATATAAAATAGCATCTAAAATTAGATAAAATCGTCCTCACTTAAATGGAATATATCAATATCGAAAATGACTAACTTAGTTGAATATAGTTACCTATTGCCTTTCAATTGACAAAATAAAATATAATGGCAGATTAGTTCTGCACCTTAAATATTCATATGGGTCATATAATGAATATATCGATATTACGTGTGGATCGATGTATTATTGTAATTGTGAGTGATTGACTAAATCAGACCCAGTTTGATTGGTGCTTTCTCTTTGCAAAAGTGGTAACATAAGCACATTAATTTCATATATGTAGGTACATAAAAAAAAGATCAGTTGCCATCTATCTGTTCTAACAAGTAGCCGATTCAAAAATGTAACTTCCCATGGCTTGTTTTTTCGGGCCGAGAGAGCATGTTGCTATCCCAGCCGATAAGTTATTTTTTTTTCCATAACCATGATTGTATATTTACCATATAAACGTATTTTAATGTAAGTAAATATCAAAATAAACGTGTTTGGTCAAATACCAGTCAATTCTTGACTGGCTACAGTGGATTCGCTACCAAACTCTTTGAGTTTGAACTTCTTACCCGATCAACATGTCCATGTGGCGGGGTACTAAATGATGTAAACCACATCTTCTGAGAATGTACGACAACGTGCTCCAAAAGGGAAGAGATGCTCAAGTAGGTCCAACCAGGTACCAGTCGCCACGAAGGCTGATTTTGTTACGTTTGCAGCCTCTTATTGCAGACATGTCTTAGTTTTCTATGCACATATTGTTTTTGTACCATATTATATTATTTATTAATTAGAATCATTAATTCTTCTCATCGTGCACCTCTCTCCTTTGAGCACTTTTTATTGGAAAGTCACTGTAAACTTATTCAAAGTGCACTTGATTGCTTGGCGACCTTGGTCTTGGGTATCTACTCCTGAAAATTTTCCAGGCGTGAAAAAACTGCTGATGCTTTACACCAATTGTAAGGCTTTGTGATACGCTCGATTAAGACCAATTTATTAGTGTAGTATGGGGCGGGTTGGTTTGGAGGGGTTTTTGTTTGTCTTGGTTGGACCCGATCGCAAATCAATTACCTACTCCTCGAATTGTCACTACGTCCAGTTTCCTGCCGATTAACCGAAATCACTGTGCGATGATGCAGTCTGACCTAGATGCTATCTCGCAATGGTTTATCTTGAATAAACTTGAATTCGCTACCTCCAAATGCAATATTATTTCATTCAGTCGTTCAAGGCACACCTTATTGTTTCCATACACATTGTCTGGTATAATATTGAGTAAGGTAACGGAGATAAAAGATTTGGGTGTTTTTTTTGATGAAAAGTTCACTTTCAATCAGCATATTCTTAACATCAGTACTAGATCTAGCAAAATGCTTGGTTTTGTTATGAGGGTTTCAAAATCATTCGAAAACGTCCAAGTGCTACGTACATTATACGTATCATTTGTGTTGAGTATTTTTGAATATGCCAGCATTATTTGGAGTCCTAATAGGTCCATCCACACAATTAAGTTGGATCGAGTCTACAATAGATTTCTTAGATTTCTCTACTTAAGAACATACGGGTTCTTTCCTTATGATAATGACAATAAAATGAATTTCCCGACTCGTTTTCTTCTGGGTATGCTATCAATGCAATCCCTGTCTACCCGAAGAGTGATTGTTTTTTTAAAGCATTTCTTTTTACTTCTTCGTGGGTTCATTTACAATCCGTATATACTGGCAAATATTAATTTTCATGTTCCCACCAATATCACTCGTAGCTCCACGGTCTTCAAGATACCTCGTCGCAGAACAGATGTTATGTTTCACGATGCTGTGTATCGTGCAATTAGCTTATTTGATGGCACCACAAAGGTTGATTTGTTTTTTATTAACTATATAATGTTTGTGGACGTATTAAATAGGCTAAATTTATAATTGTATAAATTATCATATTTCATTAATATTTACACATGCTGTCTTTTTATTGTTATTTGTAATTAAGATATTTTTATACATTTGTATTTATTATGTATTATAGCGCATTGGCCAATAGCTGTAATGCCGTAATACTCTTTTTTTATAAATAAATAAATAAATCACGCATTTCTCCAATATTTAATGATGTAACTTACTCGAACTTGCTAATAATTTTTAATTAACTATTTCTTTCATTCAACGAATAATTCGCAAGGTATAAGAATATAGTATTTAGTTGAATAATTGAAGTAGTAAGTACCAACTTTGATTTAACAAACAAAAACCGATTGCCAATAGTAGCTTGATTTGGAAGAACGCTGATGAGCAGTATTAAAAGGCCAATTGTTAAAATTTATCGTAAATAGTATGTCACCTAGTAGCGTAGTGGACTATGCGCGGACGGGGCGTATACCCAAGAGATGCAGGTTCGATCCTGTCGGGTGTCTTGCTTTTTTCAAAAAGATTTTTTCTATTGGTTATAATTAGGGATTCTAATCCCGGGATCCCGAGTCATTTTCGATACCTATGTATCCCGGGATTGATAAACATAATCCCAAAACTTTCGGAATTAATTTTTTTATCAATTTTTACGGAAAATAAAAACGAAAATGTAACAGAAAAAATACTTTTAATAACAAATAACTACATTAGAAATAATCTGAGTTTGAATTATTTTTTCACACTAATTATTAAAAATGAAAAAGATTGGAAAAAAAACAATGCTTCCAACTATTAATAAAGTAATTCTACCATGATCTCATACGTTAAGCAATTTCATATTTGGCTGACTAATTAAAGAAGCGGAAAGGCCATAAGTACACCATGATTTGCTTTACTATTTTATATCTCGCTAACCCATTCATTATGTCTTTACTATAAGAAACAGCAATCTCATATTAAATTCACATTATTATTTATATTACAAAATTATTTGCTCCATTAAATTTATGTATTTCCAAGATTGAACGTATACAATATTAACAATAAATGTCTTAAATAGTATAAATTATACTAGATTTATTTTTGACCGATTTTATCAATGTTATCTGTAAATATAATTTTTTTATATTAACAATGATAAAAAAGCCAATCCCGGGATTGTCAAATTGTAATTCCGAAATAACTAGTTACAATATATTATTTTCTCAGAAGTGTTTTTCAAAATTATGTATGTTTAATTTTACAAAGTATACAAACGAAATCTAATGAGTATTATCAGTGTCTCCTCCCCTTCGTTGAGTTTAATTTTATCTCTGTACCTGATTCCGTGTAGCGCATTCAGCGGAACTCGCAGAAAATGCAATAATAACGGAAATGGAAGCGGAATTGAAAGTGCCGTTATGTTGTGGAAAACATGGCGTCAAAATAATGAGGAAATGCTTTGTTGGAAAATTACAAGATGGGTCGCCATTTTGTTCACTGTCTACTGAGCAATTACAATGCTTTTTGTAAATGTCTACTACGTGATACTCGCGTAATTTTAGCTACCTACTTACCTATTTTCTGGGAATAAATACATAACAGGAAATTGAATAACAAGCTTATTTTTAACCATGGTGATCATTCATTGTCCGAAAAATAATGACGTAATGGAAACTATAACTTGGCATAAGTGAAGTTTTATACCGGAAATCCTCAGTACTATGTACACAATATCTTTACTGTAATAATAGGGTGGTTAGTTCTAAAGTATCTCATTTTAAGTATCTATTCAGACTTTTCTATCATTAATTAATATGACACGTTTATAAACTTACAAAAATGCAGCCTTTTCTCATACTGAAATTAAGTTAAAATCTGAGATTATTTGTATCTATCAACTGTTTTTAAATACCAGTGTGCTTTAATATTGTACAAATTTTACAATATAAGTATGCCTTGGATGGCATAAAATAGAAATTAACGATCTCAGTCGATAATACTTACTTACAAAAACAGTTGACATAAACTGATGTTAAACTATATAATATTATACTTAACTTATATAATATTTTAATGACTAGTCGATATCAAACCTTTCAGTTCAATCTCTTAATAAAATAATCATTATTCGAATACAGAGTTTGTCCGTAATAGACATAAAACTACCAAAATAATAAAGCCATACTACCAACGTTCCCTCTAATTTTTCTATTAAGTGTGCGGATCATCAACGCATCTGAGCAGTGGCCTAACAAGGGTTGGTGCCATCCGTCACCTAGTATAGTAAATTTACGCCCCCTCCCTATAAATACTACAATTTTTCATTAAAACTTATATTTTAAAGATATTTATTAATTTCAGTGATTTTATATAAAAATAACACTAACAACGATAATTTTTGAAATAAATAAAAAAAATAGTTGTACTTCTCTTCCGAGAAACGAGATGAGGAATCGCGCATGTGATGGTTCTGTGCATTCGAGCAAAACTAAAATCTGGCAAAGGATACCTTCTTCTATAATATTTTTGTGTGAGGACTGTGCGGGGGATGAAAACATGTGTGCGGACATATTTTGGTAGGTGTGCACACCTTACAGGGAACATTGCATACTACCATGTAATCAGTGGCGAAGACTCCATACTAGGCGATTATTTAAAGCCTACCTTCTTAAGAAAAATATTTTTTAATTTTATATTGACATATTAAATAATATAATCACATAATAATATATTCAATATGCCCAACGACATCTATCGTATAATTGTCATAATAATTTTACGATCTTTTCCACTATTTCAATAAGCACCATTTATGGCATGTGTCGATGGTTTAAAAAAATAAGCGACATCTTGTTTCGCTTTACATATTGTATGGATTACGTTCGCGTGAATCGAAAACTTTTTTTATATGAAGTTTGTTTCTCATAATTTCAAGACGTCTGCGGCGGCCTATATAAATTGGTATGCTATTTAAGGAGCGCTTACGCTTAAATATTACGTAAGTGCACATTTATTGAAAATAATTTATAAGATAATTTATAAAAATAATTTCTAGGGATTCAATCACATATAAATATTGATTGTTGTTAAAAATAATAAATAATTTATCTCGTGATTTTATTTGTCAGTTTATTCATAAACTAAGACAATTTATTCAGCCAATTATATAAGTTGAAATCTGATATCGTATCTTAGTCTGTGTTTTAAATATAGAAGTATTTTAAAATGTCTAGTTTACGGGTTAAATTATAAATTGTTATGGAACAGATTCACAACAACGGATATTTTCAATATATTTTTAGCGTATCTTGCGTTTATATTTAAGAAAATACATAATTCAAATTAATTGCTTAATTTTATACCATCAGTGAGCTTTTGAAATATCATCGGTTTTTGTGTACCTACCTATTCATCAGTAGTTATGTCGGATTATCTTCTTATTTCCCGTAAATACATCTAACACGTGTGCTTTCTCCACAGCCTACATGTTTCCAAAAGTCACCCTTCGCCACTGCATGTAATAGTAAAATAGATATGGATTAATAAACAACCATAATAACAGTCCCGTGTTTAATAATCAAATAATATGTAGCCCTATAAAAAAACTAAGCTTAGTAGTTGGACGCAATACCAAATTATAAAAAATAATGGACAACCATATTGTTTAAATGTATTTAAAAAAATTATTTTGTTTTGAACAAAAGTTTTATTTGCAATTTATATATAATAGACAATTTTTTTGTGAATATGCATAACAGAAAAACTGCTTATTGTATATTATTGACTTTTCCACTACAATCTTAACTTATATTATATGTATAGTTTTTTTTAAATAATCTTATAAAAGTAGGTAGGTACCATGTAAGAGATTATTAAAGACTAATATCTCATTAGTTAACTCCATTAATTATTTTTGAAGAATTGACGATTTACACATCTTGAGTGTAGTATTTTCATTGTTTATAAAGAATAATGATCTATTATTAGGTTTTGACGATTTATTATAATACTATGCTATCGATGTATTGTTATTAATAAGATAGGGTTTTTAATAATTAGTTTTTTTTACTGACAACATAATATACAACCTATTCATAGTTTGTTTATTGTATTTTGTGTGACTTCTGACTAGATAGGTAGGTAATGGAGTTTTTTCCTACTTTATTGTATTGATTTACTATTTAAGGTAGAGTTAAGAGTGTTCGTTGTCATTGTGTGTTTACCTTTGGTGAGTGTACTCGACGTCTAAAGATGCCGAAAGGCGAAATCCGGGTCGCAAAAAACGACTTAAATGGAATAGTACAGAGCTTGAATCCAATAGAATTTACATTGGATAGTAATGACTTCAACTAGACTGAGCCTTATTTTTGTGCAGTAAACACAAACAAGTGAAACAAATTAATATGTTTTCATAAATACTTAATTTATTTTTCAATATCAAAAATTGCCACTTTGGTCTAGTGAAGATGAAACGTTCTTCAGCATTTAAACGACACTTGAAATGCATTTTTGACAAAATAACAGTATTAAAAACTGCAATACAAAACACAATTACGAAAAGAATTGGGTTCATCCTAGCGGAGCATGCTGTGCGGTATCTTCAAACTGTCAATGACACACACTCGAATAGTAACAAGTTGTATATTTGAGGAGCAAACATTCAAAAAGTGATTTGTCACACATTTTGAAAAATGCCGTTTATTTTCAATTCTGATAGTCCATATTTAAATCTATAAAAAAAAACCAGAATCAGTGTTCAAAGAACCTTTTATCCTATAAAAAAATATAATGCCTTGATTTTCATTCAAATAGTGTTTTGCCCACAAGTTTCATGCAAATCGTGTTTTTTCCAAATTTCAAATCAAAAAATGAACCACTTCCGCGCATTTTAGATTATACAAAATACCAGGTTTAAAATTCTTTCCTTAAACAGTTTTATAATAAAAAAAACCATTTTGGATACAATATGTTTTTCTTGATTATCTCAGCTCAACATCTGTGTAACAAATCACGTTTTGAATGTTTGCTCCTCATTTTGTACCCCACCGCTGCCTTAAGTGGCTGCATATAGAATGGACGAATCACATGTGATAAAGAAACTCATATTCGGGAAACTGGAAGCCAATCATACTTTGTATAGACTAGGAAAGAAGAAGATACTCGTCCGGGAGAAGGCCAGGATAAAGGTATGATATTTTTTTAAGAAATGTAGAAAAACTCAAAATACTTTTATAAAACCTAATTTATTTGTTATACTAATCAGCATAACTACATTATTACTTCCAGCAAATATTTCTTAACATAAATTTATACAAATTGCTTATGAATCCGTATAATGTATTATGGAAAATATGGTTTGTATAGCAGTATAAAAAATCCTACGGAATATAATGAGACTTCGCATGTGTTCATATAAACGCAAATCGAAATTTCCCAAGTTAGACTGCTTTGTCGATGGTATTATATTTCGAATAAATACTTAGAATAGATTTTATTCAGCAGTTTCAGCGGTTCTCAACATAATATTTTCTTATTTGCGATATAACCATCATTTTATCAA
The DNA here is from genome assembly GCF_057557595.1 of Rhyacophila brunnea. NCBI lineage: Eukaryota > Metazoa > Arthropoda > Insecta > Trichoptera > Rhyacophilidae > Rhyacophila > Rhyacophila brunnea. The sequence continues at coordinate 32,201,757 of NW_028232806.1, read as the reverse complement.
TATTCGTATAGAATGAATAAATTTATGATTTTTATATCACGGTTGTAAGCTAGTAGATACTAATTTGGTCTTCTAACTGGCGTATGCATATAACGGCAAACTGCATTCAAGCTATTTAATGCGAATTTGCATGCATAAACCTAAAAAGAGTCCGTTGAATAGTGACGTCACGTCGCTGACGTAATACGCGTCATGCCGTGACTAATGTAACCAACTTTTAAATTTTGATTCCCCGATAAATAATTTAAAATTTTGAAATTGTGAATAGGTGTAAACATGTGCAAACGGTAATATGTAAATTTAATAATTATCGAGAACTTTAAATAATTTATTTGTTATAATATCATATTTATTTTATACTTCTTAATGCACAAAAGGATAAGGTATACCCAGTAAACATTTCCATAATATGGCAATACAGCTTCGCGGGCTCATTGATAATATTGACATTTCCAGCGATCCTCGATATCTGTATACATTTTTACAATTGTAGCATTTTAACCATCATGAATCCATCTATAGCCCAACGACGACGGGCAGTTAACATCAATCAAGACGAATTAAACTTACTAAAGACTTGTTGTGATGAACTCATTTTAGACGTATATTAAAGTGACACTGACAGATCGCGCAGATCGCCGCTATTTTAAGTTTGGTGCGCATTCCTATACGCATATTTGTGACTATGCATTTTTTATAGTTTTTTTATTCGGCCGATAAACCACTAACTGCGTTGAGTGCGGTTCGAGACTGTATGAATACGGTTGTAAATCAACTAATGCTAAGTTTACATCTTACACTTATATTGTGATACTTAATATGTCATGTATCTGACATAAAATTTCACTTACTGTTTACATCTGCATGGTATCCGACATAAATTCTCGTACACTTCTCGTTGAAATAAGTCTCTAGGCACACTTCATTCAAGGGCAACATTTTGAATAAATATATGCGGTGTTTACATTAAATGGCACTGTAACTTATTCTGACATATATGTCGTATACTTCGATTTTGAATTTTTGAGTCCATTGTTCTACTAATTCCGTACATTATGTAACCTTTGGATAATTTATACCACTGTTATTGCAAATTTGTTTGCAAGTTATGTTGTTGCATCATTTTGCTTCACTGTTGTTATACTATTTTTAATTCACATCCATAGTTCCGGTTTTAAATAATATCGATCAATTAATTCGTCAATATCTGCCTTTAACCACTCCTTTTTATCACTCATCATGGATAATAATTTCAACAACTTCAGCAGCTTTTAATCTACGAATAATGTGCCAGATACTTGACACAAAGGTAGAAGATAGCTCTACTTCATGATAATATATCTGGTGAAGCTATTATAAAATAACCTCCTTCAAAAAAAATAACATGCCACGGAGCATTGAAGGTCGAGATAAAAAAAAAATCTAAATAAAGTCGATGACTGTTCTACATGTGATGGGAACACCTCTTAAATTGTTTGGCTAGTCATTAGCGACTGCCCAATATTTTAAAATAATCGATAACCTCTTAGACCGCTGCAGTGGGTCTATTCTTTACTTATCGATTGCTAAAGTGATAAATTAAATCCCTTTATCATATTTATGTATTGAGGCATATAATTGTTACAATAAGTTCATAATCATTCAAAACTGTCTATCTCGCTCTAAAGTTAACACAGCCAAGAGAGGTGCTGTTAAAACATAGCATTTATTGTAACAATGTAATTGATACTATAAGTGCTAATATTTCCATACAAACTTACCCTAGATAGCTGCCGTAGAGGCCGAAAAGCAGTCTTGTATATAGAATAGACGCTCCGCTCGAATTAACCACAAAAAACGTAATAAATTCAAAATAATAAAGATAAACCGCAAGAAATAGCATACTGCATAAATAAAGGAAGAATACAATGACATGGTACTCATTACCTATATTCTAAAAGTCGTCATGTAGATAATTTACTACTTTAGTATTTTTTAATATCTCTACGTTAAAACTGAGCGAATGAACCACCCTGTAAGAAAATTCATGATGAAATAATAATTTAAATAATTTTTCTTCAAGAAAATTTCAGTACACCTCATATTTTCAACAGCTAATGAAAATCATTGAAAAAAATAACCGTTGTGTAAATGTGTGAAACTTAGAGCGGAACGAGGAAATAAGAAAAAATCTATCCAATATGTTTTGTAAAATGTTCAGATATAAAATATGACGTAGTTGGAGAGATACTGAGCGAGAAAAAGCGATGCAATATGTTTCTTCTATCGGCAAGAATAATAAAATTACGTAATTCAGACACTAGAAAAAATTTCATTTGCGCAAATTTAAGGTTAAATTTTTCCATGTGTTTAATGACATTCCAAATTTAAATGTTATAAATAAAATACCATATCACTCAAAATGAAATCACGACGACTAGCATTTGCCATTCATTATAAAGTAAAATAAGGCCTTAAGGTTACGATATAATACGAGTATATTCATATGTACATAAAAACTTGACATATTTGTTTAATAGTAGATACATAACCTTATTTCAATCGAGGCGCCTTCGTATAAAACATTTTACACGTATTGGAAAATAGCAATAGAGCCCTCGTATGTCGTAAAATATTATACCTTTCGCGAAAATGTTTTCAAACTAATATTATTTTTATAGAATTTTGTATGTGCCGGAAACTTGAGCAATATATACGAGAGGCATGCGGATATTTTCTTTACTGAAATGTTATAAGTAAGTAGAATTTATTATTTATGCACTTGGATAAATAATAAATCGGATATCACTTAGGTTTTTATATAGCATATTGATTATATTTTTATTTGAAGGAGTAATGATATAATATCGCGTTTGCTAATCCAAAAGAACGTTGTTGACAATTTGCTTAGGAAAAGTTATTCCATGGCTATGTTACAGTAAAGTTATTGTTCGATAAAGTAATTAGTTTATAACACAGACGGAAATTAATATACTTTTCAGTTTCAAAGTGCCCTACTGTAAATGGTTGCGCTTTTTACAGTGGACTGTAATAATTTGAAGATGCTGGTTGGTGGATTACGGATCTAGGGGGGAGGATTAACAGGATGCCAGACATTGGCCTTTTATGGTGATTCGGTGTTCACATACTCACGCACTGATAAATGGACGTTTCGGAAAGTCAATCTCACGGATTCACTTTTGTTCTGGGATAAATGATGATGAAAAAATTAGTATAGATGGTTGACGCGACGTTTGCTCAAACTGTATCAGATTTAGCGCAATGAAGGTCAAACATTTGCGTTTTGACTAAATCACTCTGCAGTTAACGACGGCTTAGCTTTAACAAGCCAAGGCGCGTCCGCTATCTTAATGTAACTAAACTTAACTTTCATCACAGTCGATCCATGACCTGTGACTGGTGGTTACCTGGTATTGTGATAATAATTTGGGATCTGAGGTTTGTGAGAAGAAACGATGAGTACGACCCTAATTGACCCAACAAGTAAATAATAATTAAAAAAATGTTTAATCGCTGGTAGCTACAGTAAAAGTAAATGAATATATTGGTTGATACTAGTACATCCAATCCCGGTATCCCTGACAAGTTTCGATACCTATGAATCCCGAGATTAGTAAATATTATAATCCCGAGACCTTCGAGATGGTTTTCTTATCAATCACAATCAATTGGTATCAAGGCCTGAACAAAAACGATGCATGAGTGCGAGTGAGAAAGTATTCGGCACCCTTACAATCTCTGCGACACGCGCTAGAGTAAGATAAAAGGTCTACATATCTGTTAGCTAGTTTCCAAAAGTATAGCCATCAAATCGGGGCGAAACGCTTCACATAGCGTTGATAACTTGCGAGCTCGAGTTGCTAAAATTGATATTTTTTGTATTAAACATAAAGTCAACGGTAAATATTTTTAGTTAATTAAGTAGAAAAGATGGTTCTGTGTGTTGTCTTAAAATGTGGTAGCCGTACTGATAAGCAAGAAGATGGTATTACGTTTCATAGGTAAGTTGATACATGTTCGTGATAATTTATTTGTATTTTATTATATATTTTAATATCAGTGACCTAGTGTTTCTTTAAAATAACTTAAATTATGGATATCTTTACCTAATGGTTGCATTTTGGCCGCTTAAAAATACTATACAACGTAAAAAAATAGAAAATTACATTTTAATTCTGAGCGTCTAGTGCGAGCACTTTGGTCGAGCACTAGCGAAATGGTCTATGGTCTCGAACATTATTGTAGACGAAAGCGTTCGCTCGCCCACAAACCAAACGCAAGGCACGCGGCTTCATTTAGCAATGCAACGGGTGGCGTCTAGATGTATCTATAGTCTAAGATTGGTATGTATATCATTGTGTTATTAACGTGTCACATGCAAGGAGATCGCTGAATGCTCACGGATAATAAATAACTATTTTTACTGACATACGCAATCGTGACAACATCACAAATATAATTAATTCATTTATTTTTTAACTGGTTAGACGCCACGGAGGTGAAAGCATGCACTTGTTTTTACGCCGAATTTGATGAATGAATGTTTTATTTATCTCATTAAAACAAACACATCCACTAATGGATAGAGATTTTTAGAATCTCGAAATGTTTGTGATTATTTATATAATATGTATTGTAATCTATTATTGCCAACACAATACGTTAATTTTTTTAATTTTTAATGAACTTGTATTTGTATTATTTGTTATTGTTTCCTTAATAAATACATAAAATTGTTTTACTTTCACATTATTATTTATATTAAAATATTATTTACTCCATTAAATCCTTGTATTTCCAAGATTGAACGTACAAAATATTAACAATAAATGTCTTAAATATTATAAGTTATACAACATATTTTTGACCAATTCTATTAATGCCATTTGTATAAAATATATAACAATTTATTACCATCTATCAAAAAAATGCCAATCCTGGAATCGTCAAATTGTAATACAGAAATCCCGGGATCTCAATTTTCGCTCCGGATTGGATTCCCTATTTTATACTTCCTTGATAAGTTATTAATGGACTTGACATTTGAACTGTCACCCTTTTTTATCATTTTTTGAGAATGACATCTGCAGAAAAATCAAGACGTGAAAGAAATAAGAAAACGTAGGAATATACAGTAACAGCATAAAATAAAATAGTACTATTGTTAAAAAAATATGTCATGGGGATTCTGAGTTATAAGAGTGACAAGTTAGATAAAAAGCGCCATAGAGTACACTCTACCAATGGCTGCTATAACTGTGGTTTACACAGTAACAAAGCTATTTTGGTTATCAGAGATTGCACCCGTCAGCGTGTATGTAGTTCTACTAAGTTATCAGCTGAGTATGTAGGTAGTTGAGTATATATTATTATGATTACTGCAATGAACTTAGTTTTTTGGTGCATGGTAATTTACTTTGGTATAATATGTAAGCATATTTGTGTACACACTTAAATCATTCAGGAAAGTCTTTAAGTTATTTTAATTTAAACCTAAACACCTGCAAACTAATGGCTAGAAGTCGCGAAGGATGTGACCGTGACTGGAAAAGGCAACCAGTAAAAAGTAATTAAAGATGGCGATATTGTCGGAGCGGTAAAAAATATTATTTGATGCCGAGACATGCAAGCTGTGTTGCTGTGAGTAAAATAATGGGGAAAATATAACCGACACGCTATAGTTTTAAATTCGAATATCGAAAGATTATTTATGATAGTATATCTATGAACCTTAATTTGACTGTGATATGTATCAGAGACTCCTGAATGGTTTCTTCAAGGGTAACCCCCCATTGTGTTTTAACGGCCCACATGCCCAACGTAGGTCAAAATGGAGGTTTTATGGTATTTTCAAAGCATTAGCCTGAACGTTCCTTAAACGTTGTAGACAATTTATTTATATCATTTTGAAGCCTTATTACTCTTTATATTTATTTTAAACATTTGATGACTGCATAAAGTATTTTTATTACATAAAATAGTATTCTTTTAAACCTCTCGATTTAATGTTTTAGAATATAGTCATATATCCATGTCCAGTGGTGTTAAGATTTTTTTAGATTTATTCATTTTTGACTTTATTATAGTGAAATATTTACGATAAAAAATTATAAATTTGAAGATAATTCTAAAGATACTGATTTGACTGACCATATTTAAATAGCATGCTAATTATATTTAATGGCCACCTAATCGATACGCGCTGGGCGCGTCTCTAGCGTCCAATGTATTATGGCTATACTTCAGCTGGGGTATGGTCTAAAACGATAGTGACTACGCGATACGAAGATTGTGCAAACGCGCGTGCAGAACAAAACCTAATTTTTCATAAAAATTCTTCATGCGTCCATTTAGTGTTATGTTTATTGTTCTATTAGTAACAATAATAATATATTCATTGTCATGTTTTCTTTTCCAAGTAAATGGGTAACGTTTTTTAGTCATCTTTACACGATTTAAGAATTAATTCCCTGACGCCATCACAAAACAAATTGATGTGTTCACAGCTTGACTATCGCTCTCCGATTGGTAGCGAGTCCAAAATGTCGTCGCACTTATAGTTAAAAATTATTTCCCGTTTCACCGAAGTGTGCTCTTAACTAAAACAACTGATTTTTTATACAGATGGGCTCAAAGATAGCAAATACTTTCAGGTAAGTAGTTTGACTTCTGTTTAAAAAAAACTTTACTTTTTTATAGCCGCAAAGCGTTTAATGGTTGCAAGAAAGCAGCTTAGACCTAGCGAAAGGGAAAATTGGTCTTTCCGTATGGAAAAATTCATAAAAAGCCAATGCCAGGCGATTCAGAGAAAACGGGATTTTTCAAGAGGCATTAGCCGGCTAAAGGAAGTAATTTGTTTTGGGAAATTATTCTTCCCCATCGACTAAACTTGTTAATTTTACATCCTTGGGTTTGGAGTTAAGGCTATGGCTCAATTGTAGAAAAAAGTAAATCCTTTGTTATATAACCCTTCATATTATACTTATACAACATTAAATGTCTTGGTCAAATTACATTTGAATTATTTTCATTACACTATGTAGGTACTGTCTTTCATATTGCATTATTTTTATTTACATATATAATTTTTCATACCGATTGGCCATCATCAGGTCAAACTTTGCTCTATCATAGATTACCAAAAACAGTTTATAGGAGGTGCTGTACCAATTATAGGTTCTTAAGTCATGAAATACAGCCTAGCTCTTTGCCACGTTGACCATTGATCTTTCATTAGCTGACAAGTTGGGAAATTCTATAAACAAAAAAATATTTGTTATGTATATCCATAAATAACAAATATTTTTCCGGCTGGGACACGTATTCCGGATGCCGTCAAAGAGTGCGGCACTTCGTACCCTTGTGGCACAGTCTAAAGGGTTCCGTTGCCGTGGCCGGCCCTCCCTCACCCTGCAGCGATGCAACAAGAGCGACCTACGTGCTGCAGGTCTGACATGGCGGGAGGCGCAAGAGTTGGCGATGGACCGAAGGAAGTGGCGCCAACTTGTGCTTGCCCTATGCCCCAATGTTGGGATGTGACAGGGTGGAAGAAGAAGAAGAATATCCATAAATTCCCTCTCTATGATATCTGCGTAATGAAAATCAATAATAATTGTCTTTTGTGTAATTTATCAATATTCGACACCCTAAGTAGGTAACTAAGGATGTATAAATTGTTAAGAATATTCGATTCGCTTAATTTCGACTATTGCAATGGACCTACCACTCAATATTATGTTATTAATCAATCCCAATTTATCCACCCTATCTAGATGTATTACTACACACGTCATATTATATTATGAACCCTTGTATACTAAACATCACTGGTTGAGCTTTTTAAGTGGACTGTAATTATTTTTAGGGAGGATGAGGAGGTCGGATCTAGGGGTGGGGGCGATGGAACAGAATGCCAGACACTGACCTTTGTGATGATGTATGGTGGCTCCGTGGTCTGGTTTTAACTGGCACTCACGCAGTATCGTTGTTTTGGGTCACCCGGTTCGTACAATCTCGCACTTTGTGACACAGTTTTATGAATTTTATGTGAGGGTGTATGAATGATGATGATAGATTTTGAATGAGTCTTTATCTATTATTGAGTCAATCACTTAAGCGATGGAAAGCTGTTAGAAGCCCGCTCACGCCCGCTATCGAGATGCAACTGAATATACACCGTCTTTCATGACCCGTTATTGCTCATTTATTGTCTGGTAACAATAACACTGGGAATTAGGAGGTGGGTGAGGAGATGAGGAGTGGAATGGGAATATAAATGGCCCAACCATCACTAATAGTACTTACCCACTTTATCATATTTATAACGTTGTAAATGATTCTAATACCATTCAACTTGGACCATTTAATTTATTCAAACTTAATTCAGATCGCCTCTCCTGAGTTCTTTCTCTTTTATTTACACTATGTAACTTTAATATTCTTTGAGATTAATTATTGATGAATAAATGACAATTAAGATTAACACCTACTGAGTCTTATTGCGACATACACTTTCCACTTGACCACGTGAAGGATCAGAGTCAATTGGTAAGGATTTTCGTAACACATATTGCATTATATTCGTTTTAAAAATATACCTAGCTACTTTAATAATTTTGATGAATCTTACTTATTTTCACAATGATACATGTCACATATGAAAAAGTTTTTGATAATTTTATTTTCTTTATATTATTATGATTGAACATGTTACTGTTTTCTGAAATCAGTTTAACAAACAATTTCCTAAAATTGAATCAATGAAAATTTAATCATACACCTAATTGCATTTCTCCCCACCACAATATGTCTCCACTTAGGGTGACGTCACATGCATCAATTATTATCTTACTAACTATGTAATACCAACTAAGTACAGTTCAACGAAGTACATAATATCATCTGCTCGTTGCGAAAACTCATCAACTAGCACAGTATTCTGAGCTAAACACTTGTACTAAACATTATAATGTCATTCATATATTTGTTGGTGTTACCACTGTGGTGTTTGATGTGTGGGTTATGGTGTTGAAGATGATGCTGAAGAAGTTGAAGATGTATGCAGGAGCGAGTTTTATTTGCAGCGTAACGATCGGTACAATAGTATAAATACAATGACAATACCTAATATTATCTACTGAGATAGTTACGAGCCAGGTACTCAGATTCGAGTGACATTTTGATAAATCATTATTCGTTATTTATACAGTCAAAAGTAAGAAATAAACATTATATTCCTGTACATAATTATATTGAACGAGTCAGCGGTTTAAATACGAGTAGCTTGTGAATTTTATTTATTATTACAGTCATAATATAATATGATACTATAAGAAAGAATTATTGGACTAATTTTCCATTGCGATACCGTATTTCATATCGCCAATCAATCTGCTGATCCAGCTAAACAGTAAACTTGTTTATCGTTATATGAGTCGCTGAGAAATTATTATTGCGGTCGAATAATTTGATATATTAAAAAATAGATATTTGATCGCTTATATACTGACAACTACATATTTTATTATTCTTTCATAAAGAAAAATCACAAAAAGAGGACGTAGAATTATTCAGAACCACCAACTGGACGACATAAACAGAACGTCAGAAAAATATTAATGAATGATGAATGAATGAAATTTGGATACCATTGAGATACAAATTCAAATCGATCAACCCAAACGTTTGGATCATCGAGTTGTCAGGTTACTAAAAAACTCTTCTTTTATCTTTGTTTATGGTTGTATCTTAGTTAGAGCAAACGAATACCCCGCAGCATCTTCAAAAATCCCTGTCACATACTAGTCTTCTTGCGTTATCCCATGTGACGTTGCAGACGTCACCAACGGCCTAAATAGCATTATAATTAGTGCGGAGGTTTTTCTCTCGCTAGCAACATTCAGATGCTACGGTTGGCAGTTCCAGAAAGCGTTCGGGTTTGATGAGTGGTGGGGGGGGGATCTATTGGTTCTGATCAATATCTGCCCAGATTATTCCTTCTTTGCCCTTTGAACGACACGAGTAGACATAGGATCACTGCCCCCCCATGGCTACCGCCATGCGGTTTGTAAATACTATTTTGTTTTATTATTAATTAGTTTAAGTTGTTTGTTTAATTATAGCCTTACTCACATGTGGATATAGGTTTAAGTTAGGGTTACTTGCTGAGGATGTATTGTATAAATATTATAGATTGCAGACGGTAATGCGTCATTATTGTCTAACGTAACTATTCGTTTACATGTTATAATGCAATGGTCTTTGTACGATTGTAAATTCTCTCACGGCGTTATGTCGCAATTCCATTTATGTATCTATTTGTTGATATGTTTTAATTCAATTGTGTATGTACAATTGAAAATTTTCTTCGGCGTTGCATCGCTATTTTTGTACTTACGTAACTATCTGTTGTTATGTTATAGTACCATTGACTATTAACTATTATTTTGTATTAAACGCAGTGAGGTTAAGATATCACGGTGTTTCATTTAATTTAATTGTACCCTATATTATGTTCTTTTACATTCTTTCTCTTTCAGCAAAGAATCGTTGGAGTCCTTTTCGAGTTTAGTTTTTCAGATATTCGCAGTTAGCCGCTGCAACGGTATGACAAAAATATCCGTCGGATACCAAATGGCTCCAATGGTCCTTTCCGTCATGGATTGGAATTCACCAGAGAGATAGTGCGACAACCCAATACCCTGAGCTAGCTGTGCCTGTTATCCATGTAAGTTTGGATAACAGTGTTGAAGGTAAGGATCGTGACGAGAGGTGGTCTGATGCTTTCTTAACACCCATTCCATCCCGTATCTACACTGTCTGGTCCCTTAAAATGGTATTTCATGGGCTTTCAGGACGCTGAAATTTAATTGATATGAAGCAAAGGTATATGCAGTTAGGAATCTTTTGAGACACCCTTACCACGTATTCTAACCCTTTCACCATAGATGTAAAAGGATCTCAATACTAGACTGTTATCTTTTCTTTTTTGCTCTTATTTTATTAGTCATTTTAAATATAAAATCATTAACCCATTAAACACCAAAAAATATTAGCATGGCAGTAGTCGGCAGGCCGGAATTTCTATGAAAAAATAAAACTCTATAAAAATATCTTTTTTTGTATAATCATAAAGACTTGTATTTCACTGTGATTCAAAAGATAGTAATGTGTGGACAATACAATAAATTCTTTGATAGCCGGTCTTGCGCGCATGGAATTTAAAGCGTGTTAATGCGCTCGTAGCATATAACCGGTTAAATAAATCTATATTTTTAAATTAACCATTGAGCACAGACAGATTATAAATTCAAAAGGCTCACAAAATTAAATGTAAGTATCATTAAAATAACAAGTAAGTATATAAAGTTTTTATAGAAAAACACAGAAAAAAATATTGTTATAGAAATAAGTAAACAATGAAAGAAAAAATTCTAAACAAATATACAAAAATAATGAACAATAAAACAGAATTAAAAAACAAAATGCATACATAGCGTATCGAAGCAACTAGATCTGTCAAAAATTATTTCATATATAGAAGGAAATTGTTAGAAAAGCTCAAGATTTTAGTTAAGTACCGATTTAAAAAAAATATTTGTGTATAGTAACATCTACGGATTTAAAATATGGGCTCAGTCGATAATGAAGTACTCGTCACAAAAACATTTGATATAAACTGACAAACCGAAATTATATTTATATTATATAATATAGATTAAGTATAGGGAATAGTCGATGACAATATACTCAATCAAGCAGTTCACAATTAATAATCTCACATTAAAATCATCATTCCTCGCACAATGTGTTTATCCGTAATAAATACCATCATCATCAGCCGGGGTCATTCCACTGCTGGATGAAGGCCTCCCCAAGCTTTCTCCAGCTCTCTCGGTCCTGTGTCGTTCGCTGCCACGTATTACCGCCGACCTATACCAGTTCGTCAATCCAGCGGCTTTTAGGGCGACCCTGTGGCCGTTTCGTACCCCTTGGGTACCATTGGATGACGGCATTTGTCCAGCGGCCGTCTTTTCGGGGAGCAATGTTCCCCGCCCATCTCCATTTGAGCTGTTTGGCAACGTCTATTACATCGCGTACTCTTGTCTGCTTCCTAACCCATTCGTTTCTCTTACTGTCCTTTCGCGTGATGCCCAACATGCACCTCTCCATGCCTCGTTGTGTGACTCTTAGCCTTTGGACATCTCTCGTGTTGAGGGTCTACGTCTCGCAGCATACGTGAGCACGGGTAGCACACGTTGGTTGAACACCCTACGCTTAAGACATAATGGTAGGTCACTCTTGGAGATACTATTCAGACGTCCGAAAGCACTCCATCCCAGCTTTGTTCTTCAAACAATTTCATCGTGCATGCTTCCGTCTATAGACACCTGCTGTCCGAGATAGGCGTAGCTGCTGAGTTGCTCGAGTTAGGTGCCATAAATACAAATAATTGCAGGGTCCGAAAAACAGTCACTCATCACTTTTGTCTTTGAGACATTTATCTTTAGACCGACCGTTTGACTGACATCCGCGAGTTCTTGCATTCTACCTTGGAGGTCTTTCGGGTTTTGTGAGAGTATAACAATATCATCTGCAAAGCACAGGTGACTGAGGTGCTCTCCATGAATTGGAACACCTTTTTCCTCCCAATCAAGTTTCCTAAATAAGTCCTAAAGAGTAGCGGTGAATAGTTAATGTGAAATGGTAGCACCTTGTTGGACACCTTTGTTAATGGGGAATTTACACGACCGTTTGTGGAGTTTCACGCATGCTGTGGCATCACTGTATATACTGTTCAATAAAATGCCCTAAAAGCCGCTGGATTGACGAACTGGTAAAGTTCGGCGGAAATACGTGGCAGCGAACGACACAGGACCGAGAGAGTTGGAGAAAACTTGGGTAGGCCTTCATCCAGCAGTGGATTGACCCCGGCTGATAATGATTTGATTCGCATTATCACTCTGTTGAAAGTTTTATTTTATATTTTTATATAAAACTTCAACTAAATACTTCAATTTTATTCTTCCAAAGTATTTTTATTTTTATCACGTAAATAACGACCATAAAAACGTATTTCAAAATATATTGAAATCATTCGTAGCAGAGATTCGAATCACAATAATTTTATTCTGTTTCCAGATTCGTGAAGTTGCAAAATTTAATAGGCCTTTTTAAATGCGATTACTAATTTCCGGTTTGTAGAAACATTTCATTTATTTCGCCATCAATATTATTAATAAAAGTTCTTTATTGAATTTTGAATACTTGTTTGAGAGATTCGTTATTTTAATTTCCTTATAACTTTTGTTTGGCTTATCATATTCATGAAACTTTTCATTGCGACATTATAAAATTTTACAATTAATAGTTCCGCCACTTTTAAGCTTTATCATATTATAATTAATAACAATGAGAGATATCTAAACATCCTAAATATTATTTTAAATATATATTAATTATAATTTCATTAAACAAAATATATTATATCTATTCGCTCACGGTAGATGAGTAGTAAAATGTCCGCTTATGAAGTCTTGAGTTCAAATCCTAGGTCAAAAATACATATTGTTTATCAATCAGTGCTTGGACCTAAGTTGAGTAAGCAGCTAACATCCATTTCTTATTTTAAAATCTATTTATTTAAAACATTGTCGCAATTTAAATAACACTCCCGTGACTATAATATTACCTTAGGTTACCCGCTCTACTTAACTACAAATATTTCAGTTTATATACACTAACTCATCTTTATATTTTATCTGTCCCTAGTATCATCAATGTTACATCTAATTAAAATGGAATTTTTTTCAAAATCGATAGCATTATCCAGTAAATACATATACCCAATTGATAAATATTTGTCAGATTTTATTATTTTAAACGTAAATTGCAAAGAGAGCGTCGCATTCCTTTACACATTAACGTGATATATCTAAAAGTATATGAGACAAAAAGAGACATAGGTCCTCAGTTGTGAGAATGAGATATGAAAGTATGGAGTGAGATCAATATAGTATTGTGACTTGTGGTTTGTAAGAATGTATAGAAATAGTCATATAATTATTATACTTAGGTTTTTTATGCTTTTTTGATAATAGTATAGATAAAATAAAGAGAAAACAATGATGATGAAACCTTATTGGACTTATTTATGTTGCTAAAATAGTTATTTCCTTTTACTTACTGTAATATTGTTAATCATGTACGATAATCCAAGGTGACATCATCAGAACGGACGAAATTTATTAGAACCATAAACTGAAGGTCAAGATCTAATAGCGGACTGTATAACCAATAAAAAGGTTTCATTGAAATCTTATTTGACTACTTAATCTGCAAACCAGCTAACTGTACTACAGGTGCCAAATTTTATTTATTTATCTAAGTGGCTCTTAATATAATTATAAAAGGGAACCTAAACTAGCCAAGATATTAATTTATAGTGCAGCTTATTTGTAAAAAAAAAATCCAAGTGTATTTTTAGAATTGTTAAAATATTAAGTTTTACTTATTTTGGCGCGTTTGAGAAATCAGATCAGAGTGTATTTTTGGCGTGTGACATGTAACTCTTAATTTATTTTGTCACACGAAAAAAAACGCACTCGATTGGATTCGAACCACCGATTGTTCGGTTATCGGCTGAACGCACTACCTTTACTCCACAGTATGATACTGCAACTGTGACGATTATACAGTATATTATTATGGTTTAGAATTGTTCCGTTGCCTAGGCAGCAAATTTATTAGTGTGTGCCATTTGCAATGCATTACGTAAACAAACGATTAAACGTCAGTTAGTAATATAAGTTAACGCGTATAGAAATAAACCAACGGCGTTTCAATAAACGGTCTTTTTTCTTGAGTGTGTAATTTGACAAGATAACTAAGAGATAGTCAAAGAATCTAGTCAAAGAATCTAGTGCATCACAAGTGTTGTTTTTGTTTTGTTACGCCAAAGAAGTATAACTTCTAACGAGCGTACACATATTTACACACACTGATTTTTTTCTCCTTCCTAAACAATTTTCCCAAATGGAGTTGGTGCGCCGTTGGTTGAGCCAGTTTGCAGATTAAGCAGTCGTATTGCCATCTAGAAATGTGTCGCTACGTTTTAGAATCAGCCAAATCCACCGTTAGGTATTTTTTACTTTTTTATGAATTGCTGAAGAACTACTGCTTGGTAACATTTCTGCATTATCAAAATGTGGAATTTATTAATTTTAAATATTCTATACTCGAAATCATATAAACTTTCACCCTTGTGACTGTGTATTTAAGAAAACAAAAAGCTGTTTTTCTCCTATTCATATATTATGGACTTGGCTGATTTTGAAATCTAGCGACACAAATCAAAGTAATACTTTCAAAGTAAAACTACAAAATAATATGTTAGTCAACATTAATAATAATATAGTATATTAATATTCATCTATTATTTACTTTTTATAAGATAAATAAGATTTATATTGCCTTGATTAAAATATTAGATTGTTGATATTTCCAACATGCTGATATTCTGAGAGATCTCATTTTCTTTTCATGTTTTTTTCTTAACCCATGTTAGATCTGAAGTGACTGTTTGAATTACATTTCCGTGAACGCGATTTAGGAGTCTTCCAAATCCCATAATTTGATTCTAAAATAAGACAGGTGAAATTTAGACATCTCCGAGACACCTTTACCACCTTTCGAACAAACAAACGTTTTCTGTGTTATGTATAAGCAATTGTGCTTTCTTTTTTTTATTTTACATGGAAAAGTCAAACACTGTCGTAGGTACTATGACTATATCGTGAACTGAATTCGATACCAATTTGGTATATATAAAGAATATACTATTACAGCAGTGATGAGTCAATGAGATGAAAAATTTCTCCACAAAAATATATACCTATTTCAGTTTATATATTTTCATATATATGATCATGTATGATTCTAAAAAGATTATACGCCCTTCCACAGAGTGGGTTGTATATCAATATTTTTTTATTATTAGGAAAAATGGACCCTGGCTCTAAAACACATTTTAAAAACAATAATTATATGTATATTTTCCAGGTGCAATGTCTAGTGAAAACATTTTTATTACCTACTGCAGTGTGCAATGTTTCTCTTCGTATTATTTAAAATTGAAAATTCTACGTATCATGTTTTACTAACTTTCCGAGAAGCGATCGGGACTCAATAGAGGTAATTTTAATTTATTTTTATAAAAGGATAATAATCTATGGCGGCTGGCCCTTTAGGTCAAATGGTCAATGACCCTCCAAAAATAAATATCTTACAATCTATGTACAATGTCAATTAAAATTATTATTATTATCGGCTAAAATGTCAACGAGAGACGTACGGTAATGTATATGTACACGTGAGTGTAATTATCATACACACACATACATGTCTCATGCTCGCTTTGACTTGACTTTGGATCATCCTTCAGTGGTTATGGGGCTCACATACGTTCAGCATTATCCCCTTCGTCTCTATTTTTTGGTCGCTGGTGAAGGTTTCTCTGAGTTTACGTGTGCGATTTTACTCCGGGACTTGAGGAGACCCGTTTATTTCGGGGTCTTGAGGAGACCCGTTCGAGTCTTGAGGAGACTCGGGTGAGGTTTTTCGATCCTCTATATGGCAATGGGTGTTGTTTAAATAATGATTTTAATTTTAATTTTTATTTTTTAATCTTAGTTAAAAATGAGAAAGTTTCTAACTAATGATAGATATAAGTCCTTTAGGCATTCACACTCGAGCCACAGCCCGGACCTCCGTCACTACCGTCCGAGTTTTTGCCCATCAGCCGACCATCAACCGCCAAAGGCCAACGGCGGTATTGCCTTTTTGCTTGGAGACGTCAGAGGAGGAGGAGTTTGAGTGTAGCACCGGGACAACGGAATCATGCACGGGGCGGAGTTCATCGTTGAGAGTCCGCCGCGCCAGCTCATTGTCCCATCCAGTTTTAGCGGGCTTGCCAGCACGCCATCTCAGGAGGCCTGTCATGCTCGTTCCGAAGCGTACACCACACCAGTCCAAGCGAGTGAAGTCGAAGAAGAATAGAAAAACGATAACCAGTCGTTTTGGGATGTTAAGCCCATCATGATTGCTCATCAAAATTTGAGCCGCGGTGGGGTGAAAAACTCCGGGAGTGTTTGTGAGACACTCCCGGCCAAAAACCCTGCCGCTGTGATTTGTATCTGTAAGCTTTATTGTAAAAAGAACAGGTTAGTAAAAGGAAGGAAAAGGTTGCGGTCTATGCGTTCGAGAGAGGTGTCATTTAGTGCGGGTCTTGGGCTGCTACCCTCCAGTCATCCATATATGTGGGCTGTTGAGGCCAATTGACGCTCGACTCAGAGTTTTGAGGGCGGTTCGTGGCAGCTCGAGACTGTGGACAGAGAGGGGCAGCTTTGGATCTGTAATCAGATTTTAGATTTGGGTCTCGAATTTATTAGGCATGCGTTATGTTTGAGGTTGTTGGTCTGGGTTGTTGTCGTCTTTCTTTGGTCTTAGCTGGTTCCCCGTCCGATTATCGTCCTTGTGCTTTGGATGACCCTCAATCGCTCGCTCTGGTTTTGAGGGCGGATTTGGTTTGAGTTGGTCAGGTCATGGCAGCTAGGGCTGAAAGCATAGAGGCAGCTTTGGATCTGTAAAAGAAGTGGTAGTTAGTTCGGTTTTTTTTTTGGGTCGAATCTGTTTTGTCTTGTTGGGACCTGTTTTCAGCCTTCTTAGTATGGTCCTGGGTCTGTCGTGTTCCATAATGGTGTTTTCGTCATAATCCTTAAGGCTTTTAATAGTTGGGTTTGGGTGATTGTCTAACGATGCATAAAACTTTGTAGTTAGTTTACCAATGTGCTCTTCTAGCGTTTCTACTTCTAGGTCTCTGTGCAGGGTTGAGCCTCGAACGTAGTTTGGGGCGCCTGTAATTGCTCTTAGGACTACGTTTTGTACTACTTGGAGTTTTTTGGTGAGGTTTGGGCTACCGTGTGCCAATATGGGGCATGCATACGTCATTATAGGTCTAATTATTGCTGAGTGTAAGAGCAGTTTGCCTCTCGTTGAGACTTTACTGCGGCTGCCTAGCATTGGGAGTAGTCTGGCTTTGATTATTCTAGCTTCTCTATTTTTGGAGATGATATGTTTAGAGAAAGTAAGATGATGGTCTAGGTGGAGTCCTAAGTACTTAACTGAGTCAGACCATGGGATAGTCTTCTTGTCCATGACTAGGCTATTTCTGTTTTTGCAGTGTCTATCATATTTGTGGCGGAAAATAATTGCTGCGCTTTTGCTGGCGTTTACTTTGATGCGCCACTTGTTGCACCATTTAACTATTTTATTGGCTGCTAACTGGACTAGTTTAGTGGCTTGGTTAAGTCTGATTGATCTAGCTAGGATTGCTGTGTCATCTGCGTATTGTGCGACTATGCAGGATCTTGCGGTGGTGTTGGTTGGGATAGGTATATCTCTGGTGTATAGGTTATATAAAATGGGCGCTAGTACGGATCCTTGGGGGACCCCTGCTTTAGCGTATCTAATGGAGGATTTGATACCGTGGTATTTGACAGAGAACTGTCTCCGGGTTAGGAAGGAGTTTAGGATCTTGATCATTGGTAGGTCAACTTCCGCTCTGGAGAGCTTGACGATCAATCCCTCGATCTACACCTTGTCGAATGCCTTCGCTATGTCCAGGAACAGTCCTACGGTGAATTTGTGGTGGTTGAATGCATCTTTAATGTATTCTGTGGTGCGTAACAGCTGGTGTAATGTGGAGTGGCCTTTTCTAAAACCATGCTGTACATCTGGTATGAGATTTTTCTCATCTATAATGATTTGAAGTCTTGATTTTATTGCTCTTTCTAGTATTTTACTCATTGTTGGGAGTAAGCTAATTGGCTTGTGGTTCTCTGGGAGCTTTAAGTTCTTGCCAGGTTTTGGCAGAAGGATGATATCGGCATTTTTCCATGAATCAGGGAAATAGTGCTGTTCTAAGCAGGAGTTGAGTATATTGGTGAGGTACTCAACGCCAGTGTCTGGGAGCATTTTGAGGGTACGGTTGCTAATTCCGTCTAAGCCAGGGGCTTTGCGGTTTCTTAGTCGCTTGATTAGAATTTCTGTTTCGTCTATAGAGACGGCTATCATTGGTGACGGTGGAGGACTAGGTGTTGCATTTACTAAGGCTCTGGCTTCTCTATTAATTGAATTTATGCGTTGTCTTTCGTTGTTGTATTGAGGGTCAGAGTCAGAATCTGAATCTGTGTCCGTGTATGAGTCTGAGTCAGAATCCGCGTCTGAGTCTGCTATCGGATTTGGAGTGAATTGGTCTTCAATACTGTCCGCGAACAGTTCGCATTTGCCTTGGGTGGTGTAAACTGGGCCTCTTGGCCCAGTTAGTGGCGTTATTGGGCACTTTTTGGTCCTCAGGATTTTAGATAGTGACCAGTAGGGGTGGCTGCCCTTTACTAGGTCCTGGAGTTTTTTAACCCAAGTTTCCTCGGAAAAGTTCCTGATCTCTTTTCTGACTTTCTTCTTTAGCTTTTTGGCCAAAGAGATGACAGCAGGATCGCCCGTATCCTGACCGAGTTTTCTAGTCCTGTTTCTCTCAGTTATGAGGAGTCTGATTGGTTTTGGAAGGTCGAGTCTGTGTTTGGTGTCTGGGCTAATAGGGATTGAGGCAGCTTTGAGTGCCTCCTGGATAGTAGCCGTTAGGTCTGCTATGGCGGAGTCTATTTCTGATTCGTCAGTGAGAAGTGTGCGGGGTGTGAGATGTTCCTCCAGGTATGTGCCGAAGTCTTCCCAAGATACTTTGTATCTGGTGGAGTCTGGCAGTGTGGCGAATGGATCTACTGGGTCTCCCAGGTACAGTAGTATGGGTTTGTGGTCTGAATGCTCGCTTTCTGCACCTCGGTCATTTTTTTGAGAAAATGCCGGGGTAAAATTTCTTTTTCTCTCATTTTTAATATGTGAAACGGAGAGAAAGCACAAAGTTCGCCATTTTTTTTTTCATATTGCTTTGTCGCAGTATAGGGTAAATTTTGTTCAATGTCCGAGAATAAAATACAGATACATTTTCAATGTGTCAAATGAAACAGATATAAAACATCGTACTCAACATTTTTTCTGACAGTTTAATGAGAAAGCTACTTGGTAATATCAACGAGTTTTTATTAAATGTGTTTGATTGTCTTAATCTTTTGTAAAATATAGTACAGGGTAGTACAGGTACAGTGATTTATAATATTTTTGTGAAGTTTGGTGGCATTGGCGACGGTTTATTAGTTTGAAGTGACACTTAAATTTAAAATGTCTAATTCGGTGTAGTATATTTTAAACTAAATAAAGAATAACACATTAACTATGATAAGCGTCAAAAACAAAGATGTTAGGCCGATACATGCCTGAAATGAAACGAAAGAGAAGAGCAAAGATGTGAAAAGATATTTCAACATGAAAAGCCATAATTTTTGTCAGTGGATTTGTGGTCGCGATAAAATATTTTTTTTTTGTTTTCATTGTTTAATTTTCATTGCAAAAAGGCAAATTAAAATAATATATTCAAAATCGACCTACCACGTTTCGGGCCCAAGGCCGCCAATAATAATAATAAATACTAATATTTATCAATGTTAGTAACTGGATAACTATAATATACTTTGTGATTTTTCAAAGTGTTTTTAAAATCTTATAGTCATCTAAATAATCAAAAGTCTGACAATAATAACATTTTTCGCGATGGGTGCTAGGTTTCTCCAGAAACTTTATCGACCCGTATCTTTCAATAGTAATAACTTCACAGGTCAGTACAGTTTACAGGACTACCTCTTATTCTGTGTACCATTGGATTGGTCGACATTATTTCTTTCGTTGACAGTAATAAAAAATCCTTCCCTGATTAGCGTATAAATTCAAAATCCAAGACTCGACCATTTCGTTACGCCCAGGTAGGTATCAAAGACTATTCGTTGAACACAAGCTTTGTAAGCATCGAGCAGTGGCGACGAGCGTAATAGTAGGCTGTTAAGATTCGATATAAATAGTGCACCCTAAACATTGCCAGTCATACTTATTTGTTTTCATTGTACTTATAATACAATAAATTTGAAGATCATACTGGTTATTTTTTATAATTCAATTAAACCCTGCCCAACTCAACCCATAATAGTTGAGGTATCTTATGAGCGATCCGACAAAAATGGTGTAAACTTTTCAGTTTTACTTATTTGTTGTCGTTGAATTACGAATACATTATTATTACAACAGGTGGTAATGGTAGTTTTTTTTAACTCCATTAAGCTCTGATTATACCAAATACCAAACCATAATCGATAAAAAATATTCTTTTATTTATAAAATATCTAAAATGATGCATGGTTTAATGGCATAATTTAATATATTTTTTTACTGTTATCTTCTATGACTTGGATTAGGCAGGGTTTAAAAGCATACTTCAGTGAAACGGCAAATAATTTTCACTATAGGTGCGACAAAATTTCGGACTGGCTGGCAATCGGAGTGCGAAAGACGAGCTGTAAACAAGTCAATTTGTTTTGTGATGGCGTCGGGGGAATTAATTCTTAAATCGTGTAAAGATGACTAAAAACCGTAGACTATTTACTTGAAAAAGAAAACATGTCAATGAATATATTATTATTATTAGTAATAGAACATGGTGTGTAAAATTCCCACCTCCGCTCCCGTTATGTATATGCAGCCACGTCATACGCGGCCGGCTAACATAACCCTTACGACGTGTGCCAGATCAAAGAATTTAAGCCCTCATTTTGTCCCGAGCAGAGCCGCACAGGACTGGTGATGCAACCTTGCACCGAAGTGCGAATGCATGATGTTAATTTATATGGCAACTATAAGAGTGACTTTAGTTTGAAGAGTCGCAAGGGGAGTCGAGAGTGTCCCGCCCCCCGTACGCTCTGGCGAATTTAGTAAAGGCCGCAAAATTGGCCTCGGTTGCCACCATGTCCGCGTGTCCTATTGGGCCCGAATGGGGTCGGACCCGGGCAAACAACTCCGCTCGTTCGGGGCCCATAAGTGGACAGTTACACAGGACGTGCTCTGCGTCCTGCTGGTCGTGTCCACATGAGCAACCCGACCCATGTCCTTAATAATAGAACAGTAAACATAACATTAAATGGACGCATGTTGACTTTTTATGACAAATTATGTTTTGTTCTGCACGCGTCATTTGCACAATCTTTGCGTCGCGTAGTCACGATTGTTTTAAACCGTGCCCCAGCTAAAGTATAGCCTTAATTAAATTTTAAAAACTCTCTATACATTGCAGTCATAGTTCAATGAAAACAAACTTATTTGACTGACAAAGTTTAGTTTGCACTATTTATTTCGGATCTGAACAGCCTACCGCTAACCTTCGCCACTGGCATCTATTTACGCTTTTAACAATATCCTATATTTCCATTCTCCTATATCCCTCCCACGATGGCCGCGCGGCTTAAGCGTCGGACTATAGCGTCATGAGTCCTAGGTTTGAATCCTGGCTCTGGCAATTACACATATTATATCAGAGTATGGACCTAATAGGTTGAGCAAGTGGCTGACATCCATTTCTCGTAAAAAAAAAATTTGTTTATACAAACCTCTACTCTGCGGAGGCCCATATGATTCTATTAGGATAGGACATGGTTGAAAGAAGAAAGATAAGTACAAATATTTTTTATTTAATTTATTGTTTTATTAATAATTAAAAATGACTGTTTTAAAATCGTTTTAAACTGATATAATAATAAACTTAACATTTATTTACTTTATGGGATCATAATATTACGAAATATAAACACCTTTACCTTTTTAAATTAATTCTGGTAATCGCATAGCGCGGGAATTATTCTATTTTCCATGATTATCTGTGTACATCATAATATCATAATGCAATCTCGGCTTACCGTCCCATTTAAGAGTTGATCCACGATAAAATTTGTCCCCCGTGCCATATAAATAAAACCAAAAAAAACTTTACACCGGGAGGACTTCTAAAGTCGTAATATTTCTTGTACAAAGTTTACTTTTATAATGTGTTATATTTTGGTGTTTACTTTTTACGTTAAAAATATAAGTGCCCATTTTAAATGAGATTGCGCTTTTTTTCTTTTTCATACAATAATATAGCAACTGTGGGTTGGATTCATCTGATGTTATCATTAACTTCCTTAAGTTTCGAGGAATAAAAGCAGAGTTTTGAAAAAAATGTTTTAATTTAATTTTTGGTTTACTTCATATTGCGGTGCTTGGGGTCTGTAATAATATGTAAATACGAGTACAGGAGGCATTTATTTTGATATTTGTGGTAAATAAGTTATTCGTTGGGTTGATTTTATTAACTGTAGTTTCATTTTTTCATATTAATGTACTATATTTTTTTTAATTATGCCAATTAATAGGTCGATATTTTCTTTAAAGGGGAGAGGCATGCCAGCAGAGAACCTAGCGGAAAAATACGAAGCTTGCAATTTGAAATTTTTTTTTTAATACTTTACAATTTCAACTGTATCAATTATTAAATATGTATCTGAAAACATTAAAAAGAGTTATTTTTTTTATTTCAAAGATATGATCCCAATATTGAAGCTCGATTTGATATAAATAAAAAGGATTTCAAGTTATATCTACACATTTATATTTTTATAAAAATCGATGTTTTTTAAAATAGATATAAAAAATATTAAAACGGTGAATTTGTCAAAAACCTATACGATGAAAAATTGAAAACCTAATAAACTAAATTTTAATAATAATTTGTGACCTTGCAGCGAATTCACATTTTATTACATTTTTTTACAATTGTAAGTTTATCTTTGAATTAAAAAAAAATATATTTTTAATGTTTTCAGTACATATTTTTTAATTAATATAGTTGAAATTGTAAATTATCAAAAAAAAATCTCAAATTGCAAGCATCGTATTTTTCTGCTAGGTTTTCTGCTGGCATGCCTTTCCCCCTTAAAACAGATATAAACAAAATAGAAGTGGACAATGGGTATTTTTTGTATCATATTTTTAATCGATAGAATAAGACAATACATATTTTTATCGTGTTTCTATGGCAAATTTTACATAATATTATAAGTACCTACATTTTGTTAGATTTTAACTATGATACAAATAAAAACTTTCAAAAATAGACGTCTCACTTATACCACCTTTTTTCATTTTCTCTTTCTAATTAGGTACTGAAGATGGTTATCACTGAAATTACAAACCTTGCCAAAAATCTTCATATATATTAGAGATCCAGTTCTGATCTCGTTAATTTAACCATTGTTATTCCCAAGATACTTCAGTGGCTTTCATGATAATTTTGATAAGGTGGTAGCTCTCGTCGTGCAATGCGTAAGGCAATTGCCTTCCACTCGAGAGTTCTGGGTTCGATTCCCGTTCAGGACACAATATTTATGTGTTTTTCTCAAAGCCTGGGTGTTTGTGATTGTTCAAAATTACTAAAAAATCACCTTGTACGAAAAAGCAAGGACATGGTTATTAATAATTCTAAAAAAAATGTTCATAAGGCGTAGGTACTTTCCTAAGTAGCTAGTAGTAATCACCTTCTCATCTAGACCATTCGGAGTATATATACTATTTATAGGTAGGTATATATTATGTACAGTTACCATCGTAACAATATAATATTGAGGCTATGATCGATTAACTAAAATGGAGCTGGTTTGATTTTATTTTAAATTACCGCATTTTTACCAGGACACGCGTAACTTGTGGCGAAAATAATAATAACAATATTCTTCGATTTACGACATGATTTGAGATATCTTAAAAAGTGTCACTTAACTATTACTCTTATTAACACGATCAAGCATTCTATTATATCGCATATACAATAATATATCATCATCAGCCTGAATCTATCCACTGCTGGATGAAGGCCTCTTCAAGCTGCTTCCACTTCTCTTGGTCCTGTGCATTGCGGTGCTACGTACTTCCGAAGAACTTCATCATTTAATTCATATAAATAATTAAATACAAAAAATAATTAAATACAATATAAAATATCAATAATATCATCATTATTTTCACAGTAACAATAATTTTTTTATATCTTAATCAATAAATCCAGTCATAAACACAAAGAAAAATTTTGCAATTATTCAATGGAGACAATATTGACAATTAAAAAATAAGACCTAAATCTTAAAATAATATTGAAAGCAATTATAATTGCATGGTTTACTTTGAAAAGTTATGTTATTAACTTGGTCACTGATAGACTTGTGTTCGTTTCAACAAGCAATATACTAACAATGTACGTTTATTTTTTATACTCACTTTTAACACGAAAAGCTATAGTTAAGCTACGAAAAAAATATAAGTGCGTAAACCTTATATTGATTTAAGTTACGATATAATTTGCGTACGTAATTGTTGGTTATTTAAAAGATAAACATCCGGAGTAATAATATCATAAATCACTTTTACTTTCATTATAAATGTTATATTACAATAATCAAAGTAAAATAAAAAAAACCGTGTACAGAAAAAAAACAGAATCAGAATGGTGCAAAAATACATTGTTTACTCGAGTTGTAATTTTTATTATAAGGATAACAAAGGCTGGATTGGTTTCTTTATCCGTTTTGTGAATCTGGGGTAATTTATTTAGGGCTTAGTTGCTTGGGTAACATTGCCAGGTTTTGGTTTGGTGACTGTGGTCGTCGAATTACATGTTATATGAAATGTATCTCTAAGTTCACAATATATGTACATTTCCAGAGTTTTTATATTTTGTAAATTCTCTGCGATGAAATAATATATTATGCAATAATAATCTTTATTGTTTTTTTAATTTAATACTAATGCAATCAGTGGTTAAGGGTGGAAGTAGGCTGTGGAGATCCAAGATAAATCGTGCTCAACTAAACTTTGACAGTTTTTATTTGTTTTCATTGAACCAATTAAACCTTTCCTAAAGCAAATCATAATATATATTAGATTTAAATATATTCTTCTATCTAAAATTGTGCCAATATATCATAAATAATTTTTGATATTTTATAGATACAAGAATATTTTTATCTATTATGATTTGGTTAGGTAGGGTTTAATCGAATTTTAAAAATTATCTGCAATTTGTTTTCTTAGTTCGATGAAAACCAATAAATATGACTGATAAATGTGCATTAAATTTGTTCGATGTCAATAGCCTACTTCTACTACTATGATTTGGTCTAGATACGGTGTAATTGAATTTTAAAAACTAACTTATATCATCTACGTCTTCGTCCAATGAAAACAGATAAGTATAACTGACAAAGCTATGCACTAAATCTCCATAGCCTACCTTCACACCTCGCCACTAACAGAAATAAATGACCACAGGGATACCTGTGAATCTGCTGGATTAAATAGAAACTAATAATAGTGAACGCCCACGGTGGCCGCGCGGCTTAAGCATTAGACTATAACGCAGTGGGTCCCAGGTTCGAATCCTGGATCTGGCAAGTACACATATTGTTTTTCAATTTGTGGGTGTCAGGGTATGGACCTAATAGGTTGAGCAAATGGCTGACATCCATTTCTCGTAAAAAACAAAAAATCTGTCGATTCAAACCTCTACTCTGTGAAGGCCCATATGATCCAATTAGGATCGGACATGATCAAAAGAAGAATAATAGTGAAAGAGGCTTGAGGAGGCATTCAGCCACAAGTGGATCGACTCCTACTAATGATGATAATTATCTTAATTCGTTTACCCACTTTTGACTGCCTTCACATTTTTAAAAGGGTAACCTCACACTGTCCCTAAAATTCAAAGTGTTCAAGTAGTGCATATACTTTCCGTAGTTTTATTACATATTTGTACCTATAAAAGATGAACCCAAATTAAAAAAGAAGTCCAGAAGATATGAGTATTTACAATATGGTATATAGAGGTGTATGATAGGCATAACGCGTAGTAAAAATATTAAGTTAAGAGAACAAACATGACGTGTATGCGATGTCAGATAGTTTGCTAATAAAATAAATCAGAAATAATATACAGTAGATATAGCTCGAATATTAGATAATCTCTGGACAAATCTAATCATCTAGACACTAGTGGTACCCAAAATGTAGAACATGACTAAAGGGGCCGCTGGATCAACAAAATAATTACATTTTATGAAAATAGATACGTTGCAAATAGTAATGCTGTCAATATAAAAAATAGCAATTAATTCACGGTAGGTATGTGTCTAGGTATACATTAAAATTTTCTTATATATTATAAAACGTATCCTTAAAAAATCTTTCATATGTGATAATGACGTATTGATGATAATATGCTAGATAAATTAAACAACTTCAAACTAATTTAAAATATTAAATCATAATACAAAATTATTATTTCATACAAAATAAATTTACTCAATGATTAAATAAGCTTTCAAACAGAGCTTTTACAATCAAGCAGAGCTTTGCACAAACATAATAAAATAAATTCAAAATTATGCACCGGACCGACGTCATTCCAACTTAACGCAAAATCCAGTCGGTGAATCAAGTTTTTACATTCATTAAAATATGTTTGAGTTAAATTTTGCAACCCTTGCTGGTTTTCCGGTATTTTGGACAACTGCGACACTTCGTAATTCCAACCCTCGTGTTTTCACCTCTTTCCCGTTGCCTTCCAGGGTCCTACATAGCCACAGTCACTGATTTAGAGTAAAATTGTATGTATCCCTAGTCATGCACTGTTTGTAGAATTCGTAATAGGGCTGCGTTTGTTCTAATAAATATATTATTGACATTGTATTTCACGTCATATTCTTACAATATATGCACTTTAGATGACGTGAGATTATAATCACGATGTAATAATATTACTGGTGAGATCAGTATAATCAAGAGATTAATTATAAAAATGCACTGGGAGACTTGATTCGAGTAGAATAAAGTAAGTACGGAAGAACTCGTAACAATAACAGTACTAACGTCTCGTGAAGGACTCGATAAATTGCGTGACAGTTTATAGATTGTTCTTCTAATCTATATTAAATGCACTACATAATATTATATTACCATCAATATTGTCGTAATTTTCAATCAAAACAAATACTATCGGTCCAATTATGATTGAAAGAACGCTGACAACTATTATTGCTAATGTTTTGTTTTAATAATAAAGCCTACATATTAAAGTGTTGTCACTAATACAGAGTAGCAAGATCACTACTAAAGTAAGTAAAAATTTAATTGGAAACTTTAGTGAAACGTATTAATTCTCTTAGTTTTGGAATATGTTTTCTATACGTAACTAACGTCTGATGGTTAAAACAAAAAATGATAGTTTAAGAAATTGATTTAAAAATTCTATGAACAATAAATACGTAAAACAAAAGCCAGGACCTTCTATAATCGGAAAAAATTATAATAAGTACATATTATTTACGAATTTTGTTCGGCTTGTTAGTTATTGCTAATTATTATTCAAATACAATATTATGGTAAACTCTTCTTTTTTTAAATAACGATTATTTCATATTTAATATTGTAATAATACGAATAAAACGTGTAATCCTCATTTACAGCAAACATGTAACTACATTGCATTAAAATTTACCCAATAATTAGAACTACCATCAGAACTCGGTCATTATTGGGTGCCGCGGTTTGACTATTGGTGGCCTTGAAAAATGTCATTTGTCAGCTAAGAAAATTTTATGTGAGAAAGGAATTTGAATTTCAATAGTCAACTCTTATAGTGGAGTTGGTTTTAATAACCCGAGCTTCGCGCATGAATCCAACATCCTTTAAGAGATGACGGTTGGAAGGTCTGAGGATCGTGTGGCGATAATTTAGGTATCGGGAGTGGAGATTTGGTGGATGGTAAAAGTCATGGATTGATGGATTATTTTGCAATTTCTTGGAAAATGTGCTAGGGTATTTTATTCATATAATTCCGTCTTTTTATGATGTAGCTGAGGTACTGCAATTTTATATTCAGAACTATTCAATCTTTCCCATTCATTATTAATGACATCAACATATTTAAGGATATATTTGTAAATCTAGTTATAATATTTGAAATAATGTGGTAGTAAACCATTCATATAAATAGTTTTAGCTCAATTTTTAGGTATTTTGCTGGAAAAAAATTGTTTTAATTCTCATCCCGTCACAAGTCACATTTTCCATTTACCGAGATACCTTAATTAAATAACAAATAACTGTAACTTATAAAAAAAATCAATTTATATCTGCATGCAAATAAAGATTTTTTTTAATTCATAATGCCATTCTCAGTGGCAACCCTATTCGAATAAACCATGTCTGCGATCCCAAACTAGCAACGAATAAATTTAAAACTTTGAAAGTTCACCGTTTGTGCTATTACAGGGTTTGCAACCGTAACGTTACAATTATTATAGTTAGGTATACATTATTATATGGATATCCTCACTAAAATGTTTGTAGATATTACTAGAAAATAAAAAGGTACTCCTATCATAACCGCAAGCTGGCAATCACTAATACTAGTCAGTGCAACACATATTGTAATTAACGGAAATTTAATTCTGTATGATATTATTACGGTACCGTTCTAAAAAAAAAATTAATATCAATATCCAATTTTTCTTGTTTTTATCAGGAAACCGTTCAATTTAATGTAGAATTTATTTTTAGTTAAATTTTAATGCTTTATAAAACTAAACATAACTGTTTATACAAATACTCACTGTTATGTGAATGAGTTACACTGAGTTACATAAGATGAAGCTTTTTTACTGATCCTATCAAATCCAAAAAATACAACTATATTCTGTATCCTGGATTTTAAGATACTTGGACTCTAGGGACAATCTGCTTTGAAGATGGTGGCAGCAATTATTGGTCATTACTTAGCTGGCAGAAGAGGTAAGTGATCCTCAGTTGAATACCTGATGTAAGGCTTTTTCTAAAAATTAAGTAAAATTACTTTATGTAAAAATAAATATATTGCATTGTTTCCAAAATTTTTAATTTCAGCTTTAAAAAATAATATTTATTTTAGAAAAACAAAATTTAGAATATTGCAGTCTATGAACATCATGAACAACAGTCCAGTCTCTCAGTTTATTAATATAATCAATCTCTCGATCACATCGATCTCTCCAGTATAACCTTACCCGCAATTCCACACGCTTTCATTTTTAATATTATTTATTAATTCTTGTAACAATAAAATAAATAAACTTTCCCCTCACAAAATCCAAGAAACAACGAGCTTTACTTTACATCCCCTCATACCTCAAAAGTGTACAAGATAGAAGCCTGTTTTATATCATTAGCTTTGTAAATGACGATGTATTGGTACGTTATATCTGTTAGTCCAGGTAATACAAAGCATAAAATAATAATATAAACTGTCTTATAACATCTAAAAATATCTACAACAAAGTACCCATCACCCTGTATTTACATCAAAGTGAATGTTTCAACTACTGTTGCATTCAAGTTCACCCAAGCGAATGCTAACGGATGAATGGAGTAAAGAGAGGACTCTTTTGAGAAGTTTACTTATTCTGTACTGGCATTATAAGTACTGATCTAACATCAGTAATTTATTTGAAAAAAAAAACATATTTCTTGACCATGTCCGATCCTAATAAGTTTATAATATTATAGACCTCCACAGAATGAACGTTTTTATTAACGAGAAATCGATGATAGTCACTTGCTCAAGAGATAATTCCGATAGACTATATTATCCCAATACAGTACAATTTACGCAGAGTTTTGAATATGTGAGTGTCATACGTAAATAAACCACGCATTATAGATATGCAATTAGAGTTGGGTATTTCTCGAAAAAATCTCAATCTCGAGATTCGAGATTTCCCGAAAAGAATTTTTAAGAATTCTCGAGATACCGGGAA
This sequence comes from Rhyacophila brunnea, assembly GCF_057557595.1. NCBI lineage: Eukaryota > Metazoa > Arthropoda > Insecta > Trichoptera > Rhyacophilidae > Rhyacophila > Rhyacophila brunnea. The sequence goes on along the minus strand of NW_028232806.1, from coordinate 32,170,888 downwards.
ATTTAAAAAAAAAACTTGTAAAATCCTAAAATCAGTGTAAAAACAGACAAATTCCAAAAAATAATAATTTCCTTTATTTACGTAATAAGACAAACAAAATACAAGTAGGAAAACAAAAATAATCCAAAACATTACTTATTGAAATGGAATATCAAATCACACAAACTGTCAATCGCTGCGCCTTACAATCACGTACGCTTTTGAGACACGAAATTCTCTGATGTAGCAAAAATTGCGCTCATTTTGAGTCGACGTTGGCTTAATTGTGTTAAATGCCCCGATCATTCATTTGAACGTTTTGTGCTTTCTGTCCACTTTTTTCATATAGAAAATTGTTTTTTCAATTAATATTTGATAATAAAGAAATCCTGAATCCCGAGAAAAGATTCTTGAGATCCGGGAATTCCCGAAATTTTAAAAATTTCAATTCTCGAGATTCGGGATGGAAAATCTCGAAAATTTCATATGCAATAGTGTGTATTGCAACTTTCAATACACCAATATTAAATGAGCGTCATTTCATAAACCGAGAGTAGTTATCAGCATTCGACGTATGACGTATCCTTGATACGTGTTTCAGTTTATCCCTTATTCTTACGCACTCGAGATCGGTTACCTGCTTCTCCACACCTGTACCAAGTGACATAATATATTTTAGTCACTGTTAATATACGTATACACAGATTGTTTACACCGCCTTAATAAATGTTGTAGTATCCACTCTCAAAGTTATATTATTCGAATTCCAGCCTAAGTTTGCCGCCTACGAAAAACTCATTTTCTAATCACACGGGATGTTACTGCAGATATTAATATTTTTTTCAAATTTTGAATCATCTGAGTTAGATAGCCACATTAATGAAAATACTTTGCTATTAACCTGTCAATAATATACTAAACGGCTTCATATTCGAGGCTATTCGACTAAACTCTTATATGATTTGACTCTACCCGTGTTGCTAGTAATATACCTTGCGATAAAAGAAAACTTTTGGCAGCTTTGACAAGAGAGCTTAAAAATTATATTTTAAAATAATAAATATTATCGGAGCTTCCATTGCTATCCTTGCAACTATACTAAAAGACTGAATTGAGATCGAATCAAATGAAATGGATTCCAATTGAAAAGTTTGCACGGTTCCCGGCGGAGAAATCTTGCAAGAGACATTTTAAAATACTACCTAATACTATTTTGTCACGTGCATATATATTTTTAGTCAAAATGTATTTGACAAAATCATTTATTGTTTCTATACAGGAAATTATAAAAGATCTAGGATAATAAAATATTTTTAATTAAACCATAAATTTCATATAAAATCTAGTTTAATTCATTTATTTATTATTTAATAAATTACGTATTCCTTAGTTATTTTGAGTATGCATTCAAGGACGCTACTATTAAGTATAAAAAATTCTTGACAAGCTTAACTCAATGAATGAATGGATTCAGTCACAATACTCACAATACTATTATATTCGTATGTTTTACCAACTGTACTGTTTTATTCATACAGTGATAAAATTTCAATGAAACATGCTGCTTTTTTTTATTGCAGATATCATCCGAGAGATATAACTAACTATAGACCAAAATAATAATTAAAATAGAAAATATTTTTTTTCTTTACAATGATAGATCTTAAAATAATCATATTGTGGACCTCTAAAGTCGTTAGCCATTTGCTCAACATATTAGGCCCATACTTTGAGAGATAAGTAGCTATATGCAGAGTATCTCTATAATCCTAATAGCAGTAAAATACCTGAACATGTAACGTTAATTATTTAAGCACTTATTATTCATTATTTGAGCCGATATATAATGTAATATAATATTTTGCAATTATGCAATTATTTTTTTGATTGTATACTTATATAGGCGCCACTTTGTTAATTTTTCAACACTTTCTTTCGATGTATCCAGTCCTAAAATCTGTTATATTTGAATCGAGAATATTTTTATAGCATTTGACCTAATTGACTTGAATAAAAAAAATTGAAGATTTATCTCATAAAAATAGAAAGTATAACAAATACACGTCATGTTTTTTTTTAAATAAAAGGGTATGTTCTAATATCAATTTAAAAAAAAACCTAGGACTTACAGTTGTTTATCACTTATCGCATATTTTATTGTGTACCACCAACAGATTTCGAGGTAAACAAATGTATCTCCATTATGAGCATTAAATATATATATATACATAGTAAAATATTAACACGAGGAAATATGCTTATTTTGATAAATAATAAATTTGATTTTTTTCCATTCCCCTTCCATTTGCCAGAAGTTGAAAGTACCAAAAAGCACAAATTCGTCTCTCCTGTAAAGTTGTCATTTTGGATATAACGTAGTTTAACTCTGGTATACAGAAATCGTGTCTCTTATAATACGACACCATACTTTTATAATTTTTACACTTACATTTAACGTACTACATACGCGCGAATTTTAACAGTTTCAACAGAAAATATTACGTATTATGAGCATAAAACGATGCAATAAGTTTCGTATCGAAAATATTATCGGTAACAATAATTTAATTCGCTCTAATTCGTGCGAAATGCCTGCCAGTGAGGCTCCTTCAAGCTCACCACTCACGATTGACACGTATCAGTTTGAAAGGGTCAACAAGTTCATATATATCTGGGCATTACCCCTCAAAACGACATCAGCCAAGAAGTTAGCAGAAGGATTACACCAAACAAATCTTACTACGGTTTACAGAGACACTTCAGGTCAAGACTCCTCTCAAAGAAAACTAAGATAAAGTTATACAAAACCCTCATCAGACTCATATTAACCTATGGGTCGGAATGCTGGTATTTATCAAAAAAAGATGAAAGGAAGCTGGATATCTTTGAAAGAAATATATTAAGAGTCTTCGGAGCTGTATGTGAGGAAGGTACAATCTTGAAATATATGCATTGTATGAAGATCCCCCTATAGTCTCACACGTGAAAGTGGGGCGACTTCGTTGGGCAGGCCATGTCTCAAGGATGGAAGACACCCAACCACCAAAGAGGTTTCTCTTCAAGAGACTAAAAGGGAAAAGGAGGGTCGGGAGACCTAGACTGCGGTGGCTGGACTGTATAGAATAAGACACAGCATCCCTGAGACTGAGGCGGTGGAGGGGAGTGGAGACGTTTCCTGGAGGCGGCTTAGACCCACATTGGGCTGCAGTGCCGATGATGATAATTCGTGCGCACTAGAAAAGTTAAACTCTTCCACTATAATACAGCCACATAAGCATCTGTCAAACTATTTAGAGAATTCCTATCATTTCTTTTCTTTCTTGTTCTCTCCGACACATTTATTTATATTATGTTTTCTCTCATGCATTACAGACAGATAGATACATGAAGTCAAATATATTATTATGTACCTACTAATTAGTATATTATAATATAAAAATTAAAATATTTTGGAAATCTAAATAGGTTTTCTATATATCCTTTAGTAGTCTAGTATACGTAATATCTATTCTACTCACCAAGATATCTCAAGAGTATCTACATTAAAAATCGGTCATAATATTACCTTTTTTTGATTACTGTGCTTATTTTCCAAAATAATATTAGATAACCAAAACACGTCAGATTAAATCCTATAAACACCTCACATTATAATATCATAATGAAATACAATAATATTATTTCTTTCAGACTAAAAACAATGGTTTCGCTTCAATACCGTTTTAGTTTTATTTGACGCTGTGTACAGTAAAGCCTTAAAAAGTAGGCCAACAACCACAAAGTCGTGACCTATTAAACAGTTAAGAAACATAACGCATCGTCGCTAAGCGTCTTTCGCTTTTCTTCGTTTTCCTCACGTCAGATAAGGCGGCTTATTTTGGCTTACACTTTTCTTTTCTATCGATTGACTCTATAAGTTTTCCGAAACTTTTCAGTACACAGTATGTTATAAAAATAATTTGCGTGACAAATAGTCGTTATTTAAGCGTTAAACTTTTAAAATAACCTACATATTGTACAAGCGTCGGCCTATAGCGTCGTGGGTGCCAGGTTCAAATCTTGGGACTGACAAGTACAGTTATTGTTTTTCAATTTGTGTATGAGTCAGAGTATATACCAAATAGGTTGAGCAAGTAGCTGACATCCATTTCTGGCAAAAACAAAATCTGTTAATACAAATCTCCACTTCATAGAGGCCCATATAATCATATTAGGATCGAACATGGTTAATAAGAGAATTATATTTTATTCAATAAATTTAAATTTGAAATTTGTCGGATCCATACCTTCCAGTAGAAACAAAAAGAAGATCTACAAATAGTATTGGTCATTACTACCGGTCAGTTTAGTATTAGTCTCTTCTTGAAAAAAATAGGCCAATGATCAAAGCTTAGTGTACACAGGGTGTGGAAGATCAATCATTACACAACCTGTAGTTTCAAGTTTGTCCATAATTCGACGAATTTACAAAGCTGTCTTCTGCAGGCCGATTATGCCCACCAGAAACTTTACATGACGTACGAAACGTTTGTCTAATTAAACACTGATTTTTATGATATAATGTATTTATTTCAGTACATTACTAAGCTATTAATACTGCACTGCTAAGTAAAAAGACAAGATTGTTGGTTTTATCGAAATGAAAACCCGATTTTTAAACTACATGTTCTCTTAATATATTATGTAGGTATGTAATTTAAAACCTGAGTTCTCATTTCGCTAAAACCAAAAACACTGTCTTTTAACTTAGCAGAGCAATATAAATATATATATTACTATATTAATCATGGCATATATATTATAAAATATATACATATTGAATAAACCATTAATTTTATATAATGAATAATTCACATACGAAATACGACGCCCGACGGGATTTGAACCCGTATATCCACTGGTATCCCGCCAATATGCTTATTCAATTAAGCTACAGATCTCCTACTTAATTACGATAATTTTAACTAGTAAGCCCTACGTGAAATGCCTATCACATTGAGCTATTTTTGACTATCGATTTATGTGTTTTAAAATCAAGGAATCATTAATTGGCTTAATTACTAACCGACGCCCGGCTCTCGCCAAATATTTATTTATAACGTCTACTTACTTGCTAACACATTTCAATTAATTTCTTTTATTCACAATATTTGAGAATGTAACATTCACTATTAATATTTAACATACATAATTTGAAAATACCTTAGATATATACATACTAGAAATTTGGGCGTCGGTGTTTTTCTAGTAGGTATATATTATCTGAAGTGTTTTCAAGTTATGCATGTTCAATATACATATATATATATATATATAAATATATCTAACTGTTGGAAAATTACAGCATTTTTTTATACGTAACCTCATTCGACTTTGAAAGATTTCATTCCCTTTTATAAAACTGTACATAAATATTGTACATAAACTGTGTTATAAAGTGTATAATAAAAAAGATTAAAAAAAACAGTAGGAGTGCCAATAATTTTATATTTTAAATCACCTTATACGTATCATCCCTTAGAGATATACTTCCACCAACCAGGTGCCTTTGAATTACTACCTCAAGAAAGTTATTGACTTTTTCTTCTGTATTCAAGGATTTCAGGGATCGACATGTAATACTTTAAGTCGGTTTAATATCCCACATAGGCCTTAAAAGCTCGGGTCAAGTAGCAAAAGATTATAGGAAAGTAAGGGTTACACAAGTGAGACTGTTCAAGTGAAAGACGTTTGAAACGAATACGTCAATAAATTATTTCCGATACACTTAAGGGGGGACATGCTCAGCGTAGGTCAGAATGGAGCTTTTATTGCATTTTCAAAGCATGATCCTGGACATTCCTTAAACGTTGTAGATAATTTATTTATATAATTTTGAAGCCTTATTAAACTTTGTATTTATTTTAAACATTTGATGACTGCATAAAGCATTTTTATACATAAAATAGTATTCTTTTAAACCTCTCGCTCTAATATTTTAGAATATAGTCATATTTCAGTACATAAATTTGCAGTGATGTTAAGATTTTTTACATTTATCAATTTTTAAACGCATTTATAAAACCATCAGTATAATTTATATCGACATTATTAAAGTGAAATATTTACGATAAAAAATTATATTGATAATCTCTGTGATCCCAAATTTGACAAGAATTAGGCATTTTATTATTCAAAAAATGGGCAAGATTAACACATTTGAAGATAATTCTAAAGATATTAATTATATGCTATGTTTTTGACCATTCAAGTGTGATAAACGTCCTACGAATAATGATTGCTTTATAATAATTATTGACCTAAGAATAAGGTAGTGTTTTTTTTGAAATACGCCATTTCTTTTGGCATTCCCCAGTAGAAGCTACAACATACGGCCCTAGCCATAAATTGACAAACGATAAATGAAGTACGGAGTAAGATCATGTTAACGCGCGTGTTTGAACATGTACCTAACCGATTTTTTTTTAAACGGTACATATTCAAACACGCGCTTTAACATCATTTTACTCCCTTCTCTTCTTTTTTCTTTATCTCTCTCTCTCTCCTATCTCTTTCTTATCTTATCTTATCTCTTTCTTTGTCTATCTTCTCTTCTTTTTTTAAATAATATATTTTATATGTAATTAAAATAAAACTCAATATCTTGTAGGTACTTATTCTTCATTATTTATTAAACATCAAGAGTAGATTTGTCTATTTCAATTGCATATTGTCAACTGTCAAATAATTTAAAAAAACTTTGCTATTCAAAAATAAATCAGTTAAATTAACATGGATTTTTTAAAAATATTAATGTTATTGTGGAGAACTTTGGACAGTACAATAATATAACATTCAGAAAAGCTGATTAGTGGAAAAGATAAAAATTAACCCTTATGAGACTAAAAATATGTTGTGTTTGACATTAAAGAAACATAATAGTATAAATAAAAAGGAAAACAAGTTACACATTTTAAATTTTTTTTATAAAAATCCACGTTTTTTAAAATAAATATAAAACATATTAAAACTATGAATTTGTTAAAAAAAATTTAAGTAAAATATGAAAAACTCAATAATAATAAATATGATCATAAAATAATTGTAATATTAAAATGGGATGCTTTAACAAATTCACATTTTAAAATTTTTTTTAAAATTTAAGTTTATCTTTGTCGTGAATTTTTTTTAAAAACTTTTATAATAAATGTTTATTTTTTGTATCTACGTGCGTCTTTTATTTTTTTAATGACGTCATTTCTGGCAAAAATTATATTATGCAACTATATTCGTAATTTTATTGCTATCATATCAAGCGTGCTAATTTTCATCGCATCTAACGTTATACCGATGTAAAAAGCTTCGTTTCGTGTTACGTAACGAGATTGTAAATTATACAACGGATCGTTACAGGGACGTGATGGAATGACGCGCAAGTAAAGTGACACCTTCGGGTAGCTCACATCAATTACTCAATGTAGCTATTCCAGTGAAACTATATGGATAACTGACGAATAAAATCACTTGTTTTATTTTCTTAAAAAAAGTTGATTTACTGACATTTAAAAGATATTTGAATGGTTTGATCGAATACAGACAAAATAATATAATATTTTATGATAACTATTCTAAATCGAGTTTATTTTTAAAAACTAATACATAAAATTAATAATTATCTACATTAATATGCGATGATAAGAGATATTTTTTACGGTGCTTTTTTATCGAGTACAAATCTTGCAATCGATTTTGAAACTTTTAGGATATATCTGAATATGATGCCAATGCATTCTTTTAATACTTTTAGTCATCTTTAAGTAGAATTGAATTCATTTTCAGTTAATTCTGTTTTGTACGAAAAATTATTTCGGAAGAAATCCGTAATCCAATCCACTATTAATGGTTGCTAAGCGGGTGGTCCTAGCAACTAAATTATTAACATATACGGGCGTTACTATAGAAATCAAAATGACATTTCAGTATTCTATATTTGTTTGTTTGTTTTTTATTTACTTCATATCAAGTTTGAGCATATTGAGCATAATAATTCAACAGAAAATTTAAAAACGTTGTATTTAAAAAGTTATTTTTTATCTTGTAATTATTTATTATGTGGTTACTCTTAAAATAAAATAAATCTCATGCATCCAACTCATTAATATTATATGATTGAAATAAACTGCCTCTAAATTTTTTGAATACAAATGCAGATACGTTACGTTTAAATAAATGAAAAGCGATTTCTTTAAACTATTTTTGTAAATAAATAAACCTTCCTAATACCGATTACATATTAATAATCAAAGCCTATTTTCTCATTTTCATATGACTAATATTAATATATTGTGACACTATTTAAATCAAACAATCTTAACCGTATTTCGACGAAAATGTTAGTTAAAGCTGTGCATTGTATATTATAATATATGAGATTAAAGATGATGGTGATAAGAAAATCATAATTCATATTTTTTTTTACATAATATAGTAAACTTTATAAAATAAATTACAAATCCATGTCGTTCACAACAAGACATGAAAAAAAAAGAGATATACGCAATATTATTAAAAGAGTAAATACAAAAATTACAAAGTACATCGAAGTTCTTCAAATGATTTAAGTAGAACTTATTTGAAGAATTTATAAAACAATGTCCACTTGAGCTCATCTCACGTATGTGAAGTATATCAATAATATCCGAAGCGATTTGGTCGAAGACAGCTATTGCCCACCTAATTGGTATCTAATTATACTGTTTTTTTAAGGGAATAAAACAAAATATTTAAAAATGTTGCATTTATTTAAATATAAATGGAATTTCAAAATATCTCAGATGAATTTGCATAATATAATATTGTAAGAAAAAAAATGCATGTATAATGTTTCAATCGATAACTGCAGTATATAGCCACCGATGTCAAAATACCATGATTATAGTTTCAAGTCCTATTCGGTACAAATATTTTTCTGATAGCTATGATTTGGTCGATAGCCAAGCGTTAACTTATCAGTCTAAAAGTAGTTAATATAATAAGTAGTTACAGCCTCCACTCTATGGAGAATCATAATAATTTGGTATGATCTTCGTAGGAAAACAATATTTTGGGGATTATTTAAAGTTGTGACAATATAGTTATCGATTCGTTTTCAAAAATTATTTATTTTGTCAATAAAATTATCTTTCTAGTTAAAATTCATAAAAATCTTAACCATTTTTTTTTTGCATGATTTTTAAAAGTTTATTTTTTCAGAGTTCAACTTTTATAAACATGTCTATATCATCTCTACAAGCCAATGCAAAGCAACCCACCAGGGGCATGACTTTTGGTTTCTGGTAACAACCACGAGACGTCGTTAGTTGTATTTTCGAAAATAAAAATATTATTTTATGCTGATTTATTATGAGTCAACTATTTTACTTTATTTTATCTATTTTGGAAATTATACATTATAGTTTTGCCACCTAATTGTACCCAGCTGGGAAAACAATTTTAATCACTTTAGTTGAGAGTAATCATATTTTTAAAAATATTATCACCAACTGTTGTTAATCTTTTCAAAATACAATCTTAGCAATTGTTGTAAAACTTTAAGAAGGACGTCAAGTCACATATATAATATATATAAATAATTACAAGATAAAAAGAACTTTTTATATACAACGTTTTTAAATGTTCTGTTAAATCATATAAACTTGACTTGACTAGCTTAAACGATCAAAAAAATGTGTACTTGATAGAAATAATAATGTCATATTGATTTCCATAGTAACGCACGTATATATTAATAATTTAGTTTCTAAGACCCCAGACCCTTAGCAACCAATAATGGTGTCAAAATGACTCTTCATAAGATTTATCTGAAAATGAATTCAATTCTACTTAAAGATGGCTAAAAGTAATAAAAAAATGCATTGGCATCGTGTTCTGATATATTCTTAAAGCTTCAAATATCTAGCTAGTCGGGAAGTTAGTTAAAAATTGATTGCAAGATTTGTGCCGGACAAAGAACCACCGGAAAAATAAGAATACAAGCTAAAAAAAACCTTGTAATATATCTAAATATATGATTTTTTGAATTAATTACAAAGTAAACAGTTATATTAATTTAAGATTACTTGCCAAAACGGGCATTCGTAATCATTTACAACTTTTCATGGTAGCAATAATTAGTGTATGGTTGCATCGTACGAGTATATTATCTACCTACAATAAAATAACGTAATTTTTCAAAACGTCACAAAATTCCTTTCGACTAAGTATATGTACCTACATTTAATTTATTATGATTTGTATCGTCACAATACCAAGGCTCGATTCATTAAAAAAAATTATAGAGAAATCAATGTTTTTTTGAACTATGTCAAATGTCTCAAAGACAAAAGTGATCTGCTTTTCGGACCCTGCAATTATCTATATTAATGGCACCAAAGTCAAGCAAGTCAGCAACTACGTCTATCTCGGATAGCAGGTGACCATTCATATACGGAAGCATGCACGATGAATTTTCTCGCAGAAAAAAGCTGGGATGGAGTGATGTAGGGTGATCAACCAATGTGTGCTACCCGTGCTCATGTATGGCTGCGAGACTTAGACCCTCAACACGAAAGATGTCCAAAGGCTAAGAGTCGCATAGCGATGCATGGAGAGGTGTATATCGGGCATCACGCGGAGCGTAAGAGAAACGAATGGATTAAGAAGCAGACAGGAGTACGCGATGTAATAGACGTTGCCAAACAGCTGAAATGGGAATGGACGGGGCACATTGCTCGCCGAAAAGACGGCCGCTGGACAAATGCCGTCATCCAATGGTACCCAAGGGGCACGAAACGGCCACAGGGTCGCCCTAAAAGCCGCTGGATTGACGAACTGATAAAGTTCGGCGGAAATACGTGGCAGCGAATGACACAGGATCGAGAGAGTTGTAAGAAGCTTGGGGAGGCCTTCATCCAGCAGTGGATTGACCCCGGCTGATGATGATGATGATATGATTCCACGAATTATTTTTTTTTTAAATCAACAATATTTAAGACTTTTGACTAGGTATTAAATATTCGTACAATAACAATTCCTTTTTACTAAGATTGTTTAAATAACGCACAATTTTTAACATAATTAAATTCCTCGGCAAGTTAAACTGAATGAATGACAAATCAAAGACAATGTTATTTTTGCGTAGGTTTTTGTAATAATTTGTTATATTAATTTAATCCTATAACAAAACTTTGGGTATTATAAACAGAGGCAACATTTTATATTTATAACTGACTTTCTTACAACAAATTTGCTTCTTTTTAGAATCAACTTGTTTAATTAATTAAACTATAATATAGTATACTTAAATAAATCGCATTAACTTTAAAATAATGATGAGATAGTATTTTTCTATATTTTTTTATATAATAATGTTCACAGTTTTTACCCAATATTATTTATAAAGTACCTATTAAAAAGAAGTAACTAAATCATTTATGCATACATATATTAAATATATGCACATAAACACATATATATATATATATAATAATTAAATACATGTGTTTATAATTCTATGGTTTAGTCATTAGTGCAAAGATTCTGTTTAGTATGTTTTGAGAAAAACGAATTTTAAGATTTGAGATGCATGAGAAATAGACATAGTATTATGTAGGTACATATTTGAAAGATTCAATATCTTTTCAAATATCCTATTTGAACGTACAATATTTTTATACAGCATAAATATACGATACAGATAAACATTTTGTGTATGTTAACTCAATTTCAACAAAAACTGGACATGCAATATCTTTGTACTAAGTCATCAATGTAATAATTGAATACAAGTAGTATATAATATATATTTGATAATTAAAATAACATACCTACGGTATATACATTTATTATGTTTTAACTACTTTAGAAAACTAAATTACGGATCAGGATCGACTTGACATTGACTCTCATTGAAACTTCACTTGAAACTCATTGACAAGTGAAAACAGAACGTTTATGAAATAATATCGTCAAAACTTGCATAAAATCAATATTATTAATCTTTCTGTCAATCAATGTCAAGTCAAATGTATTAATTATATCTCTGCAATCCAATATGGAACATGTTTTGTTGTTTACATGAAACATACGTTAGCCATTTGATAAAAATATGTAGCTGCAGAATAATAAGCGATCAACGATCGACGGTGTATTATTACATCATATCACAGCACATTATACCATTACGGTGTATTAGCCGAATAATCAGTTTTCATAGTATTATATTTTCTTACGACTGTAATAACAAATAATATTTCATTTCGCTACTCAATTTAAAACGCTGATTCTATAATTAGTCTAATATGATTATGTACCAGAATTTTATGTTTATTTGTTACTTTTTATTGTATGAATAACGAAGAATAATTTATCTAGATGTCACTCGAGTCCAAGTACTTAGCTCATAACTATCATGTATAATATACTATTGTACCGATACGCTGCTAATAAATCTCACCCTGCTACATTGTAGACTTCATTATCGTCATCTTCAATCTACACATCAAATACCACAGTAGTGACCCAACAAATATAAAGGCCCATATTGAAATATAACATTTCAATTTAAATTTTATGACAGATATGTTACCATACGGCTATCGCAGGTGCAAGATGATTGAACGACCTATGTATTAGATATTAGACTTGTGTGGGTCTTTCAAGGAACACAGAGGAATATCCCCGGAGTGTGTGATTACTAGCCTGCTATTTACCACATACGAATCTGTAGGATTATATTAGGCCAGATTGACAAAGCTCACTTAAAGTATAAAAAATATTGGCATAATTGTGGAAATATATAAATTTTATATCATGCATCAATTTATTTACCTTAATATGTTTAAGTTATATATCGATGGCTCAGTTCCATAGTGGGACAACTAGAAATTGATAGTTTCGAGTAATGGCTGATCAAAGTTTTGACTCACCTAAACTGACTTGTATAAAAGTGACAGTTTATTATTTGTATTATCTTTTTAGTGAAATATGTTATGAATAGTATGTAGTTTTAGGGTTCAAGTTGTTTATGCTAATTATTATAATGACTTTAATAGTTTTGAGCAATAATCGGACATAACCCTCTATGGAGCTGACAACTCTGTATGAATACTGACAATAATTAGACTTATCACTATGGAACTGACAACTTTACAATATTGAGTTAACATAATGTTCTTTATTGGCGTTATCTCAAAACATCAGTCACTGATAACAGTATATCCACATATTGAGTAACCACCAGTGGCGAAGGGTGGAGGTTGGCTGCTAAGATTGTACATAAATAGTTCACAATAAACTCTGTCAGTTATAGGTATTTGTTTTCATTGAACGTCTACAATTTACAGATGGTGTAGGTAAGTTTTTAAAAAATCAATTAAGCTTGCAGTCGATGAAATCCATCCATCAGATACGAATTTGGAAGCGACCTCCCTAGGTAACTGGTATAGTATCATAGGCATGGCCCTCACAAAGGGGGGGCTGACAGGGCTCTAGCCTGGGGGCCCGAGCTCAGGAAGGGCCCGGCGTGGCGAGTCGACCAGACAAGTGATCTAAACACATTCAAAACTCAAAATTCAAAAACAAATTCTCTCTAATAGTAAAAGAAAAAGTCGCCTGTGGCGCTATTTTTCTCAATAATGTTATTATTTAAAATAATGTGGTTGTACGATACAAATTTTATTGCGTATCGATACTCGCCAACTCCATAATTCAAATGGATGTACTTATTAAAATATGCAAAAAAACACTAAATATACACATTTATTTTACCGCGAACGCCATTTGGAAAACGCTATTGTATCACACTGCCTTTATCTTTAGCGATACGTAGAGGGGCCTGCCAAAGATCCTAGCCTGGAGGCCCGCTTCAGGGTGTGGGGGCCATGCCATCCATTCCAGTGTCCATTTCTTTACATATTGTATATAGTTTGCCAGTTTTCTTGGCTAACCGTATTATTGGGGCTACAGAAATGTATGTATATTGTATGTATGTACAATAATACATTATTTTTGATGGGTTTACTTGTAAAAAAGCTAACAAGCAGCAACCTGTTTCGTTTGAACCCCTTTTTCCTAAGCCCTCATACCATAAGTAACAGTGGCCTTGCTTCTTTGTTATGTCGTAGGTATATAGTAAAATTATACGTTTTTAACCGGTGTTTATAAGAGAAGCTACTAATGTTTCCAGAGGGCACTGCTTGAACAGCTTGCAGACCGAAGCAAGCAACTTTGACCAAAGTTGAAGCAACGTCATTTTCTTTTATATGCTTGTGTAGGTACCTAATTGCTCCTCTTTTCTAATTTTTTCTTCCGGGCTTGAATTTTTAAAAATTTGACAAGATGTGATACATTGGTTCTTTTTCAGGACAAAAAATCCAAATTTAACACCGCGGTGTTAAAAATTGTATCCTACAAATGTTTTTTTTTTACAATCGGAATATCTTTCTCCGTACAAAATTCTTGGTATAGCTTCCATCGAGATACATTTTTACACTATAAGCTCTACAATAATGGGAAGACATTACTGGAAATGATTTGATGTGATTACGGATTTTTTCCTTTATTTCATCATCAATTCTCACTCCACCTTTCCCATTCCTTCCCTTTAAATTTGAATGAAACACTCCATGTTCGTGTTTTTATGTGCAATTTCAATCATTGTCTTGCATATTATGCTCAAAGTATTCATATAAAAATGCACGCTCTTATTTGGATCCCATTTATATCAAAACAGTTCGCCTTGTTAACTGTACGTGTACTACCAAGAGTTTGCATTCTGTACTTTGGAATAACTGGCGTGATGCACCTTAATAAATAAACTAACGTCGTCGATCAACGTCTCCGATCCACCAAAGACTGGTAGATTTATTCCCTTTGATTGAATACAATTTTATCATAACATTTAAAGCACACGGTGATCCTACTTTCATAATGATAGAACGCCGTTTTGAGTTGTCCCTTTATGAAATGCAATAATTCACAAAACAATATTTTCACAAAACGATATCTCAAGTTGTCCTTTTATGGAACTGAGAGAGTGTTTAAGTTTATTTATTTCCATATGAAGACATCTGTCCAACGAGAGAAAACCAGTATTTTTTACGAGTTGTCCTTTTGTGGAACTGAAAAGGAGCAATATTCAAATATAATGGGTAATATAACTCAAAACATCAAATTTTGGACTTATCCTTCTATGGAACTGAGCCATCGATATGTGCATTAATGTTTTTATAAGAACAGATATAATTATCTATTTTTCTATAACATTATTAAAAAATCAGTTAAATTCTTTAATGTTTTTCGATGACATAATATGATACATAAAAGACGATACTCTAATTTTGTAAAGTGTCATTCGTAGAAATGCAATTGCTTCGCCTGCGACTCCGACAAGCTTTGTCTGTCGATATCTGTAGTAGATTTTTATAATAGAAATTATATATTATACTGTTGTTGCGTATCTAAGTTTAGTTACAAAAGACTTCTTTCGGAAAATTTTCTCTTCTGAGTGTTGATAATAATAATATTATGACATAAACATGAATATAAACTATTTTTATTACACGATATGAAGTGAATTATATATGTTACACCGAATGCGTAAAATTGCGTAGTACATGAAATCGGCAAAATGTTGCCTAGTTCATGAAAACTGCAGGCCAAATTATCTGCTGAGTGCGTGAATTCGGCAGGGTATAGAATTCTTAAACTGTCAACATGACAGTAGAAAAAGTAAATTTAATATGGATGGTTTTAATAGTTATATTTGGACATAATATAAGTATAACATAATACAAGGTTAGGTTAGGTTAGGTTTTGTAATTCTGAATTCAACTGAATGTCCATTTTAAGGTTAGCTGACAACTGTCAACAAACTATCAAATCATACTATCACAAACAAACAATCGACCATTGCACGATTGATACCCAAGCACAAATACCGTTTAATAAAATTCTTCCGTTATCATATTATAGTTCTATATGTTTTTTGGGCAAAGTAAATGGAAATGAACGTCATTGTAGTTATTGATTGGTATATTTATTTTTATATAATCAATGACATTTGACACATTTGGTTAGTTTGATTAGTTGCAAAAAACACCACCGGAGCACTACTATCTATTTTGACCAATGCATGAGCATTTGACACATTTGGTTTAGTTGCAAAAAACAACACCGGAGCGCCACTATCTGATTTTCCCAACGCATGAACAAGGCAGAAAAATCCCTGCCGAATTCACGCACTCGGCGGATATTGTGCTTAATTCATGAATAAGGCAACAGGCTTGCATTTTTCATGAAATAGGCATAATTTTGCCGATTTAATGTAATACGCAATTTCACACATTCGGCGTAATATATATATATATATATATATAAGTAAAACTTTAAATAAATTAAATAATAAAAATAGATAAAAACAGATATAACACGAATAGTGGCATAACTTCAATGAGATTCACCATAGCAAATGTTTAATAATAGATGATTTACCACTGCTAAAGCATTTTTTACACTCAAACTAAGGTATTTATAGTGCACCAAAGTTTGGAGTATAAATTATTCGTTTCCGTACTATCTAATGCATTAATTTTACCGTAGCAGACCAGCGCACCGTTTGAAATGAGCTTTTCTCTAAGAGCAAAAAGGAAATTTACCGAGTTTTAAACAAACTACAGAATGGATTATCCAATATTTTACGCTTCCATAAATAAAAGAAAACCACATTTGCATCAAAATTAAAATACGTGTGTAATTATTTATGTGCATATATCAATAATATTACAAGTGATAAACATTAGTAGTTTAAAAATAGTAAAGTCGTTTACAAAAAAAAATATAAGTGACAAATTGCAACATTACAGGAATTGGTTTAGTCGTTTACTTAATAAAAATAGCTTAATACTGATACACTTTTAGAACGCTGCAAATGACACTGTAAATCATAGGTTTCCAACATTTTGACTTCACTAGGCAATATTGGAAAGAATACTCTAAAATATTCTCATTTTTATTGTTTATAATAACTAATGATCTATTATTAGGTTTTGACGATTTATTATACGCTTATCGAGTGTATTATTATTGATAAGGTTGGGCTTTTTTTTACTAACCCTGCAACTATTAACCGGTTAAGTGCCCAAAGCGTCTTTGGACGCCCTAATTACACCAATTCTTATGTTAATTACTATCAATTAACTAATTGCGGCATAGAAAGGATTAATAATTTGTTTGTTATATTAATAGGTAGGTGATAAAGTTTTTACCTACTTTATTGTATTGATTTATTATATACGTTAGAGTTAATAGTATTTGTTGTCAGTGTGTGTTTATTTTTTGGTGTGTGTACAGGTGTACACATTGCCTGAAATCCGGGTCGCAAAAAAAGACTCAAATGGAACAGTACAAAACTTAAATCGGTACTGTTCGGTTATCAGGAATACTGCGGAAAACACATTTTAAAAATACCCGATATACTAGATTATTTGTTAGTTTGGGTTAGGTTAGGTTAGGTTAGGTTAGGTTTGGTTAGGACATCCTAACAAATAATCCAGTTTATCGGCTATTTTCAAAATGTGTTTTCCGCTGTATTCCTGATAACCGAACAGTACCATTAAATCCATATTATAAAAGTTTAAGCTGTTTATTAAATTTACTTGGGTTTTTAAAAGATCTACTTGATAAGTACCTAAATAAAAAATGTTGCACAAATAAGATTAAGCAGTAACTATATTAATAAAAAAATCCTATTATTTAGGTGCATAAAAATATTTTATGTTTTATGGGTCCACACTAAAATAGATGCAATCACGATAAAACAAATTATCACGAAACTACAACGAAAATCTTACTAGAAGATTTGAAAACAAGTTTTATTGGAGCTTTTATTTGAATCTCTTTCAAAGCAAATCAAAAGCACTACGTTTTAGTATCGGCTATTTCGTTTAACCTTTGTCACATAAAAAATGCACAAGTTCTTATTTTATATGCATTTCTTTATTTAACAGAGGCAAATCGGAAAAATTATAGTATATTTAGAAAACCATTCCAATTATATAACTACAGTATTAGATTAAGTATTCCGTGAGTTTTTAAAGTTACACGGTATAAAGGTATTCGAAAAAGTATCTAAAAAAAATGCTTATACAATATTGAACACTTGTTACAGTTTTATGGAAATTAATATTTATTAAATTTATATTTTAAACGACTATAATTATTTTCTTCGGAAAACTTTATATAATAAAACTATTTTAAAACTTATTCCTTTGGTGCCATCTTGTATCAAAGTTTGGCGACCATTTTTTAGTATTATACCTCCCTATCATGGGCCAGTCGTTTCGGTAGCCTTGGATATCGAGTCAATATTTAATGAACCATTAATGACTTTATAATAGTTTGCTTTTGATTTTATTAAGTAAGAAAAGGCGTCAGAAACCTACCCATTAGAAAAACAACTTTGATCGACGAGAATTTAATATTTGAAATATTATGCAAATATTACCTAATATGTAACTTTTTTACTTAATATTGAAAAAACTATTAGTAACGGTTACCATCGTTGTTATTTAATACTAGACTGATTTATTGAACATCGGGAGTAGTTGAAATCAAGTTTTTACGCTTTTTATACTTACTAATAACTAATATTTTATTTATATTTTGTTCAATAATGAAAATACGAAACAATTATAAATGTAGATAAATCGAATGTATCTAGTTTTCTTAGCTCGTATTCTTATTTTTCCGGTGGTTGTTTATGCAGTACAAATCTTGCAATCGATTTTTAACTAACTTTCCGACTAGCTAGACATTTGAAACTTTTAGAATATATCATAACACGATGCCAATGCATTCTTTTAATACTTTTAGCCATCTTTAGGTAGAATTGAATTCATTTTCAGCTAATTCTGTTTTG
Source organism: Rhyacophila brunnea (assembly GCF_057557595.1). Taxonomy (NCBI): domain Eukaryota; kingdom Metazoa; phylum Arthropoda; class Insecta; order Trichoptera; family Rhyacophilidae; genus Rhyacophila; species Rhyacophila brunnea. The sequence goes on along the minus strand of NW_028232806.1, from coordinate 32,151,975 downwards.
TATGAAAAGTTATTTCGGAAGAAATTCGTAATCTAACCCACTATTATTGGTTGCTAAGGGGGTGTTCCTAGCAACTAAATCATTAATATATACGTGCGTTACTATGGAAATCAAAATGACATTTCAGTATTCTATATTTTTGTTTGTTTGTTGCAAAATAGCAAAAAAATGATTTATTGACAATTGCCTTATTTGTCTTAAATTATTAATACATAAAATTGTCAAGTTTATATGATGCAGCAGAAAATTTATAAACCTGGTATATAAAAAGTTCTTTTTATCTTGTAATTATTATTATAGAATGCAATGTATCTTTACTGAAAATCTATAGATTAGAAAATCATCAGTTACAGACCTTAAAAAATCTCTTAGTGAGATTCAAAAGCAAGCCTTTATTTAGCTTGCCAGTCGAGCAATTTCAGTAGAGAATTTTCTTTTTCCATATCTACTCTTGAATCATAAAATGACGAAAATATCTAGCAGCGTCTCCAAGAATCCTTATTGCAAAACATTTTTCATGCATATTTTCTGGTCATTCTAGCATGCTGTTTATAAATACCGTATAACATCGGGAGGCATTTTTTAAAAGAGATCAACTACAAAAAAATATATTTTAACTGGACGGTACTCTCCCATGGTAGCCGCATGGCTTAAGCGTTGGACTATCACGCCGTGGATCTTAAGTTCGAATCCTGGGTCTGGCAAGTACACATATTGTTTTTCAATTTGTATGTGAGTCAGAGTATAGACCTAATAGGTTGAGCAAGTGGCTGACATCCATTTCTCGTAAAAAACAAAATCTGTTAATACAAACATCTACTTTGTGAAGGCCCATAATATGATCCTATTAGGATCGGAGATGGTCGGACAACTCTCTCTTGAGAATGCTTGATATAATGTGATGTTTATAATAATTCATCAAATTCAACATCTAATCATTTAAAAACTTACTAAATATTATGAAAGTCGTTTAAAATAATGACACACCATGCAGGCTTATTTTCTAACAGCATCAAATCTATTTCAACCAATCATGTCACTGCAAAGGCATACAGCGTTTTACTAAATGCTATATATTATTATAAAGTTGATCAGAGAAACGACGTATTTTACAACGTTTTTCTTAGCTCGTATTCTTTTTGTCCGGTGGTTCTTTGTCCGTTACAAATCTTGCAATCGATTTTCAACTAACTTCCCGACTACTTAGACATTTTAAACTTTTAAAATATAACAGAACACGATACAAATGCATTTTTAATACTTTTAGCCATCTTTTAGTAGAATTGAATTCATTTTCAGTTAATTATGTTTTGTATTAAAAGTTATTTCGACACCATTATCGGTTTCTAGGGGTCTGGGGCCTAGCAACAAAATTATTAATATATAGGTGCGTTACTATGGACATTAATTAATATGACATGTCAAATTGATATTTCAGTATTATTTCTATCAAGTACTTTTTTTTTATCGTTTAAGCTAGTCAAGTCAAGTTTATATGATTCAACAGAAAATTTAAAAACGTTGTACATAAACTTTCTTTTTATCTTGTAATTATTTTGTTTTATTTCTAGTAAACAATAACTGATTAAAAAAGAAGAAAAAAAAGGAAAAATAATATCGCATTTTCCTACGTTTTCAGAATATTAACTTTTTAAAAATTACTTGCTCATATTATATTATATCACGGGTTGCTGACAAAAATTGGTTAGTCTATAATTTAGGTATTTAGAGTTCACAGCGGATTATGTATTTACATATAAATTTGTATGCTAGAAAAAAATCAAGGTCATCCGATACATCATAGAACATGCACATAGAACACAAAGAAATTAGCATAATGCCTGATGTCGTAAGGGCATGTCAAACTTTAAATTGAAATTACTTCATAACACGCTTTCGATACTTACCGAATTTTAGCAGTTAACTCAGGGTGGTATTTAACGGATTTTGAGACCCCTAAATCTTGTTTACTTGATAAAATATACAAAACACTGTAAGAAAGTTAATAATTAGTTACTTTATTTTTATATGTATTCGGTCCTAACTAATAATGATGTATTTTCGTTTATATAGTTTTATATGGATATTATGTATTTCTCAGTTAATTCAAATACTTCGAATGATAGGATGTTCACCAAAAAAATGGTATTCGATTGCATGTTTCTTAATTTTATTGTTAGATGTCGCCACTAACCTAACACTTCGCCTTATATAGGTAAATTTAAGAATTTTAAGAGTCAGTTAAGTAGTATGAGGCACTACAAAATATAGAAAAAAATCCAAATTTGATAATACGACTATGTAATTGAATAAAATTAATTAAATTTAAACATTGTTTTTGTTAAGGGGGATCACATCAAAAGTTGTGATTTCATAGATACATCTATTACCCGAATTACAAAGATTATAGTACGTAAAATTATAATATAATTTAATTCCAATTATATATATTCCAATTTAAATTAACCTCCAAGACATCTTAACTGGATGTCACTGAAAAAATCTAAAAGCCAGTGTTATAATTACAGTTATTATATAATGGTATATAAATTTATATGTACACAATGGTATATACAATGGTATATATATACAATGTATAAATTCCCCATTAACAAAGGTGTCCGGCAAGGTGATACTATTTCACCTAAACTATTCACCGCTACTCTTGAGGACTTATTTAGGAAACTTGATTGGGAGGAAAAAGGTGTTCCAATTAATGGAGAGCACCTCAGTCACCTGCGCTTTGCAGATGATTTGTTATACTCTCACAAGACCCGAAAGACATCCAAGGTAGAATGCAAGAACTCGCGGATGTCAGTCAAACGGTCGGTCTAAAGATAAATGTCTCAAAGACAAAAGTGATGAGGAACTGTTTTTCGGACCCTGCGATTATCTGTATTTCTGGCACCCAACTCGAGGAAGTCAGCAGCTACGTCTATCTCGGATAGCAGGTGTCCATAGACGGAAGCATGCACGATGAAATTGCTCGAAGAACAAAGCTGGGATGGAGTGCTTTCGGACGTCTGAATAGTATCTTCATGAGTGACCTACCATTATGTCTTAAGCGTAGAGTGTTCAACCAATATGTGCTACCCGTGCTCACGTATGGCTGCGAGACGTGGACCCTCAACATGAGAGATGTCCAAAGGCTAAGAGTCACACAACGAGGCATGGAGAGGTGCATGTTGGGCATCACGCAAAAGGACCGTAAGAGAAACGAATGGGTTAGGAAGCAGACAAGAGTACGCGATGTAATAGACGTTGCCAAACAGCAGAAATGGAGATGGGTGGGGCACATTTCTCGCCGAAAGGAAGGCCGCTGGACAAATGCGGTCATCCAATGGTACCCAAGGGGTACGAAACGACCACAGGGTCGCCCTTAAAGCCGCTGGATTGACGAACTGGTAAAGTTCGGCGGAAATACGTGGCAGTGAACGACACAGGACCGAGAGAGTTGGAGAAAGCTTGAAGAGGCCTTCATTCAGCAGTGGATTGACCTCGGCTGATGATGATGATATATACAATATTAACTTACAATATTCTTTTCGAAAAGTCATTTTAATTGGTACACAATATTATAAATGATTACGTTATTTTGAATAATTTACTAATAACTGCATATTTTTTGTTTTTGCATAGGTATAACCAAAATATTATATATTGTAATTAAATTAAAATTAACTTAAAAATATATAAGTACAAAAGATTATATTGTTCTAAAATTTGCTTACACTCCAGAACTCCCAAAAGGTAAACACTTCCATCAACCCTCTTGTAGCATTAAATGTACACAGGAAAGTGGCTACATTACCATATTGTTTTGTTTTAAGTCTTAAGAAACATTTTATAAAATAACATTTTTTGATACAAAATAGATGCATTCCTGCCCAGAAAATTTATAATACAAAGTTTACAGGTTGTTTTTTTTTTCTTTATACTTTGCATATCTTATGCAGAGGAGTGATTCGCTTAACGGTAGACAGATCGACAAAACAAGGCTGCTACCATTAAATGGGAATTTCAATGCATACTCTACAAATAAAATAACATTTCAGTGACTTTTTGTTACTTTTGTGACTTTAGTGATTAACTAAGTTCACAATACGAAATTATGGTTGCGCTTTTCATAGTGGACTAGTATTTTGTGACGAAATGCTTATGAAGGTGAATGTAGATGCTTGGGGGGGTTATGTTAGGATGCCAGGCACTAGCCTTTTTGCTATTGAGGCTGGTCTGGTTGCACTATCACCCGGTGCGCGGCACTTGACGGTACACTTTTGATGAATGATAAGAGCTGGTATCACAGCTTGCCATGTATTCCGAAGTATCGCTTGTACGACGGTCACACTTTATCAAGCTGACCCGGCCGTGGTCCACGAATAACTTCTGAACCAGTCTGTATTCTAATTAATCATAAACGGCGGGTTAGCTGTAACTACTTTACACGTATCCGTTGTCTTGAGATAACTTGAGCTAACTGAGCTACCTACGATTATTTATAAGATAGAGTTTCTTGTTAATTCTACGATAATTAAAGTATTTATGGTGGTGACCGGACGAAACAAAACAAGATAAAACAGAACAGTCACAAAACAGAACAGCCAGGGAAAAAATGAAACATTAATTGATGTGGAATCTATTTAGGTTCGGTTAGGTTACGTTAGGTTAGGTTAGGTTAGCTTAAGTTATGTTAGGTTAGGTTAGATTAGGTTAGGTTAGGTTAGGTTATATTAGGTTAGATTAGCTTAGGTTAGGTTAGGTAATTATTTCGTTGTACCTAGTCACCCAATCATTTTGAACATATTATATTGATTAAGATGAGATATCCTAAGCTTGCCGGCAAAGTCCCATTTATTTGAGGCTTTCTAGCAATTAGGAATGCAGAAATTAGGTATGTAATTTGATTTATTATGGCGTATTGAAAATCTGTGCTATCAACATAATAGAGATAGGATAATTTCAATATTAAATTTATATTTTTCCTGAAAGGTCATAGTTATATTTATCGTTGTCCTGTTTTATCATGTTTTGTTTTGTCATGTTCTGCTTTGTCATGTTCTGTTTTGTCTTGTTCTGTTTCGTCTTGTTCTGTTTTGTTTTGTTCTGTTTTGTCATTGTTCTGTTTTGTCATGGAACCTTTATTGCAACATCTCTTATTTAATAGTTCTTTCTACTTTTACTTAGAAGAAAACATTCTAATGAAATGAATAGTAATAACAATAGAATTATATTGAGTAAAATTAAACTACGCCACTCTTGTGCGAAAAAGAGAAGATGACATGACACACTACAACGTTCATTCTTACATAGCTTGGAAGTTGCAAAGATCTAGTTAGAGTTTTTCAAAAATATTTATATTATGATCGTTCTAATAGTCAAAAACAACCTATGAACATAAAACTAAAATGGATGTTGTATTTCGAAAACGTGACAAGTCACTATTGTATTTTAGTCAAAATAGTGAAAACAATACTTACTGTAAAAATATATTATTTTATTTTATAGTAACTACCAAAAATATACCTTACATTTATGTATTGAGTTAATATAAAAAAAATTTGCAACTTATGTCACTCTTTTTGTGACATGTAACGTTTTCAAAATACAGCATTCAAAAATCGTAATTGTTTTGTAATGGGGTTCTGTTACATTAACGCCAATGCAATAAATATTATTATTTTATCCTTCAACTTGAACTCTACTCTATATAATACAACAGGGAGATGCATCAAACGACATCGTAAATCCACTGAGTGTAAGCTATACGATGCACCAGACTTTTAACATCTATGACACATTACGTCCCAAGAATCTGCACCAAGTAAATTTAAAAAATGAGATACGGTAAGAGCAGTGAATAGTCGCCATATTTTTGACCAAACTTCTTTAATACATAATCACCATTTCTTTAATTTAACGTAGGTTTTGACTGTATGTGCGATATGTTTCTACTACTTTATACATATTGCCAGCTCCCTTCACTATCACCGTAAACCTTAAGAATACTTTTTTTATCGTGCCATCTCCCAACGGAGGTAGGCCACCGTAGCTGCTCGTACTAAAAATATATTGATAACTGTTTGTATATAAATAATTTTTTTACAACTAAGTGTCATTTCATATCATCCCCTAATGGAAATCGGCCACAATCACAATTTTGTTTTCTTCTTAAAAGATAGATTTTAAAAGCTAAAAGGACTTAACCTTCATAAATCAAATTTTACAGGAGGTTCAAAAACGTACTTTTTATAACTTTAGGTCAAAGTAAGGTATAAAATAAATATGTACGTATCAATTTCCCAGTCTGATATTAATTTAATTTTACTGAGGTAAAAAAGAAACCAAAAAAATGTTGGTTAACGGCCCACATATTCAGCGTAGGTCAAAATGGAGCTTTTATGGTATTTTCTGAGCATAACCCTGGACATTCCCTAAAGGTTGTAGATAATCTATTTATATATCTTTGAAGCCTTATTATCCTTTTTAACATTTGATGACTCCATAAAGTATTTTTATTACATGAAATACTACTTTTAAATCCCTCGTTCTAATGTTTTAGAATATATAGTCATATTTCAGTACATCCATGTGCAGTGGTGTTAAGATTTTTTAGATTTATTATTTTTTGAAAGAATTTAAAAAAACCATTAGAAAAATTAATGTTAACATTATATAGTGACATATTAACGGTAAAAAATTATATTTGATAATCTTTTTCATCCCAAATTTGACAAGAATTAGGCATTTTATTATTCAAAAATGGGCACGATTTACACATTTGAAGATAATTCAAAAGATATTGATTATAAGCTATGTCTTTGGACATTCAAATGTGATGAACATGTTTGCTTTATAATAATTATTGACCTAAGAAGAAGGTAGTATTTTTTGAAATACGCCATTTCCATTAGCATTTCCCATTATTTAAGTTACAACATACGTCCGTAGCCATAAATTAACAAACGATAAATATAGTAGGGAGTGAGATCATGTTAACACACGTATTTAAACATGTACTTACCCGAAATATTTTTTTTTTAAAAGCTCCATTTTGACCTACGCTGAGCATGTGGGCCCTTAAGTTTTTTTCCTTCTTTTTTTAAAAATTACAAGCTATATTAAGATTAAAATTTGAAAAGTACAGCTTATTTGTACACAATATGTCGTGTACAACATTATTATTCAATTAAACCTATTTTGAAAATACTGAGGCTTAAATCCTTTTGTCTTTCTACGGTCAATATAATAATATAAAGCAATCTTATCCCTCATAAGTTACCTTATGATTGTATGATACATGCTATCACAATATTGTACTGGTAGAAAACGTCTGACTGTCTTGGCTTTTTCGATACTATTTTAAGCAGGTCCTTTTGGAATTTTGTTTATACGATTCGCTTCTTTTTGAATATCATAAAATAATACAAAACACAAAACATCTTCCATTTAAATAGATACAAGTATTTTTTATTGAGTCTAGGCATACTGGCAGTTTATTTTATTCATTTTATTATTGCAACAGACACAAATAAATACTTAGGTTTTTTATGTTATATTGAACGTAAAATCATATATTTTTTATTATTTGTAATATTGATAGAATCGTAGACAGTGTGTTGATTTGATGAAATTTCATTTTATATAATATAATGTACCATTATTATTTTATTCAAAACATATTATTTTTTCTATTTTATTATGATCATCATCACTGGAGACAACGCAAACATGGACCCACTTAACCAACCCGCCTTGTACCACACTCGGTCTTAATCAAGCGTAGTACGAGTAACTACGTTTAGATATGAGGTATTAGCAGTTGTTTTCGCCTGGTAATGTATCAGTTTACGCACTATGGCCGCCCGGTTTAAGCGTCGGCCTATAGCATCGTGGGTCCAAGGTTTGAATCCTTGGTCTGGCAAGTACACATATTGTTTTTTAATGTGTGTATGAGTCAGAGTATGAAACTAATAGGTTGAGCAAGTGGCTGACATCCATTTATCGTAAAAAGAAAATCTGTTAACACAAATCTTCACTCTGTGGAGGCCCATATGATCTGATTAGGATCGGGCATAGTCGGAATGTCTCAGGAGCAGATACCCAAGACTGAGGTCGTCATGTTCTCAAGTTAACTTGGACGTAGTTGACTTTAATACATATTTCCGTAGGAGATAAAGTCAAGGAGAACTTACAAAAATTAAAAGGAATTTAATTTTAAATATAAAAATAAATAAACAAAACAAAATCGATACGAACAGCAAAATTATCTGAAGAGATTTTCAGGCCCGCAGTATGACTTCGCAAATGTTTTAATGGCAATAAAATCGGCCTTTGTGGCGACCAGGTCGGACAACCTGCTGGATCCAATGGCTGGTTGGGCTGACTTGAGCATCTCTACCCTCTGAGAACACATTCTTGTACATTCCCAGAGGATATGATTAGCATCCTGTAATTCTCCGCCAACTTGTAATACTGCAAAACTGCCAATAACTGGACATAAACTACTACTGGATAAAGGCCATCGCTATCCATCCAATACGTTTATGTAGTCGTTAAGTGACTATTATGTCCAATGCGAATGTGCTGGCTTTATCATGGAGCCTTGAGTTTGATTCTCGGTGAGATCAAAATATATTTATGTGATTTTTTCAAAACCAGGTTGTTTATAATTGTTTCTCTACTAATACTAAATACACCAGTGGCGAAGGTTGGAGGTAGGCTAGTTAATATCAACCATAAAAATAGTGCACACTCAACTCTGTCAGTCATACGTATTTGTTTTCATTGACACAAGACTACAATTTACAAATGGTGTTGGTTATTTCTTTAAATTCAATTAAACACTACGAAACCAAGCCACAATATATTATAGTAGTCAAAAAATACGCGTATATCTATAAAATATCTAAAATTGTGCAATCAATGCATAAATAACTCGAATATTTTATCGATAGAATAAATTTTTGTATCTATTATAGTTTGGTTCAGCAGGGTTTAATGAATTTAAAAAAAATGAATCAACAATATAATACTTACGTACTATATTTCTTGATCCAACGAAAACAAATAAGTATGAATGAAAAAGTGTGCAAAATTTTGTCGCATCGCGAATAATATACCAAAATTATCATGGTTTGGTTTAGGCAGGGTTTAATTGATTTTTAAAAATTAACCAATACCATCTGTAAATTGCAGTCTCAATTCAATATAAACAAATACGAATGATTAACAAAGTTTAATTAATGTAACACTATTTATGCCGGATATTAACAGCCTATATCCACCCATTGCTACTGAAATACACTACTGTCATTGGGTCTCGTGGCCTGTTTTTGTAGTTTTAAAAAGATTAAATATGTATTTATATTAATACTCACTAGTGTAAAGGTAACTTTAAGGGTGAACATTGTTTTATAAATTCTTAAAATAAGGTTCACTTTGTATACGAATATATACGTCTACGATAGCCGGGCTGTAACGTTTCGTGAGGTCCGGGTTATATAAATATATACATTTGAATGATGTTGTAAGTTTTTAGTATACCTATACTTGGACCCAGAGTATGAACAATATAGATTGAGCAAGTGACCCAATTTGAAATTTGAAATTTTCGAAGAAAGTCGTCACAGAAAAGAATGATTTAAAAATTGAAGTGTGATTGAAATACCTACCTCATTTTAAAGCAATATTTTTTCAAACATTAAATTATCTCAGAATGGCACATGTGTGAGTTGTAACTTGTTTGAAAAAATTCGTTCAATTATATTGATAAAAAATAGCTTGCATTATGTGTAGTTTGCTGAAATCAGGTCAACTCTATAATCAATGGAAAAACCACCATTGAAAAATATATTTTTTTAATAATTTACAATGATATATACCTACAAACATTCAATTTCACACTTGAATAAGAACGCATGTTACGTATTTTTAGTCCGGATTAATTATAAAAACGGCATATGTACACCTAAATCATTTTTCATAGCTCCGCATATTATACCCCCCGTCTTCCTTATTACCATATCAAAGCGTGGCCTCATAAAAGCTAACCATCGCGTGGGCCTGACATATTTATTTTCATTAAAAAAAGTTTCTTTCCTTTACATTGCCCTAGGCTGGAGTACAAAACTACTATACTTATCATATAAAGCGTATGTTACTAAGAAAAACTATGTTAACTCTACTTTAAAATAAGTGATCTTTAATCTTTTAAAGTATGTATGTAAGTGATAACTACTGAATATTACACCATTTCCAAGTCAAGCAGAATTCTTTTTATGGAGTGGATGTATACAAAGTTAGGTACAAGTTAAGTTAAATCCGTTTTCTTAATAAAATTGCTTATATTATAAAATGCATCTGGTGAGCTTTAAAGCTCAAGCCCAATACGATAGCTTGCCTCTGTAACATATCACAGTGTCTGGGTATGAAGTTATAAGTTGAGGTAAGTTACGCATCATGTCGTACTGAGGTGAAAGGGGATCACGATGCGTCGAAAACGTCTGGTGGTTAACCGACCAGCCGATGTAGTGCATTTCTATGCATATTGATATACATACTAGAAAAAACATTATAGTAGATGTACTCAAAAATACTATTAAGCTAACTACTAGTAATACTATTTTTATATCACAAGTAAATCAATATAGGATAACAATATTCATCATTAAAGAACGCGTACATTTGAATGGCAATATAGATTGGTAGGTGTCTATTGCGATAACGCCGGTGTATATTACAGAAGTTTCATCATTATCGTCTCAAAATATTTTTTTTATTATTTATAAAATAACTAAACTTTAATAAATGGGAGTTAATAGGTTAAGAAACGTGTAAGCAATATGCATATACATAACTACGATATTTGGTGTACAATATAGGTGTTCTATATATGCAATCGCGCAACAAAGACGCAAACTATTTTATATGAAAAATTAAGTGGATCAGAGAGAGATAGCTTATTGTTAGCTGTGCATAACTTTGGGAGACGGAGAGAGAGAGAGCCTGTGTTTTTTCTGTGCTCTATTGGGCTACGTTATAGCCAGACAGATACATCAAGACACAATTCATATAATGTAATAGTTTATTTGACTTCTAATAATTTGCATTCTGGCTTGTTGTCGTCTTTTATCGAAATTCGGTGATTAAATTACAGTAAATCCCCTATAGTACGCCCACGGTGGCCGCGCGGCTTAAGCGTTGGACTATAACGCCGTGGGTCCCAGGTTCGAATCCTGGGTCTGGCAAGTACACATATTGTTTGTCAATTTGCGTGTGTCAGAGTATGGACCTAATAGCTTGAGCAAGTGGCTGACATCCATTTCTCGTAAAAAACAAAATCTGTCAATACAAACCTCTACTCTGTGGAGATCCACATGATCCTATTAGGATCGGATATGGTCGAAATAAGAAGAAATACTCTATTCAGAGCTATCAAATTACCAACGTCTTGTACACTGCCACATACAGTGTTGACATACAGACACAAGCCACATAAAGTGTTGTGTGTCGTATTTCTTTCGCTTCTTCACAGGACTAAGAGATTTGAAGATATTCGGCTCCAATATTTATCAACTTTAAGGAAATTATTGATTATTTTTGAGTGAATAATATAAGTTAAAGTTAGTCATATTATTTATAATTTACAGCATTTAGCGTCTTTTAGTTTTCTAAGCTTTTTTACTAAAATGTAAAACTTCTTATCGGTGACATGACCAGCATTTATAAAATTCTTGTTATATACCAATACAACAATGCTTGGAATGCTTTTAGTTCTGGTTGTCCATGTCTTTAATGTTCTGGTTTTAATTTTATTATAATTACTCATAAAATTTTTCAACCTCTAGCGTAAGTAGTGATTTGAATATTTGATTAATTTACTCGTATATTATTATTTTATAAAAGTACTATTGATAATAGATTTATAAATTGGAACACAATGGTAAAATTACAGTTATATAAAATAGGATTTCGTGTGTCTTGGTTTCACGTTCCGTTATTATTTTCCCTAGCAAAACGATGGCCAATAAAATCACTGTACCGTTACTCACTCAAGAACAATTAATCAAATCTAAAACGGAACAAGTTTTTTTTCCCGCCCAACCGGAAGTCGTCGAGGGGTTCCTTTTTCGAAAGGCCCGCGAAATAAAAAAAATCTCTGATCGCGTGAAATATGTAGAATTTTTCGCGCTACCGACGATTTGAAATATCGTCCGTGACAGTTAAACTTTGAAGGCTTTTTTCATATAACTTTTCTCAAGGAATATGTTCTTGGTTACATTTGCTCATAGAATAATATTAAAATTAGAATTATAATAGCTTATTCTACATCAAAGAAAATGTTTTTTTGGCTGTTATGAATTCAAGTGTGTTTTTACAGAGTAATATAGTATTTTTAACTCAGAACCATTGTTTTTATTTGATACTAAATATACATAAGGTTTTAAGAATCTTAAAATCATTATTATAGAAAAACACACGTTTAAAAGATCTCATAAACATACAAATTAGGGAAAAAATGTAGAAATAATTACATGATAAAAAGAACTTTTTATATACAACGTTTTTAAATTTTCTGTTGAATGCTCAATAATATGCTCAAACTTGTACTTGATATGAAGTAAATAAAAAACAAACAAATATAGAATACATTTAATTTTGATTTCCATAGGAACGCACGTATATATTAATAATTTAGTTGCTAGGACCAACCTAGCAAACAATAATAGTGGATTGGATTACGGATTTCTTTCGAAATAACTTTTCATACAAAACAGATCACTAAAAGTATTAAAAGAATGCATTGGCATCGTGTTCTGATATATTATAAAAGTTTCAAGTGTCTAACTAGTCGGGAAGTTAGTTAAAAAATGATTGCAAGATTTGTACCGGACAAACAACCACCAGACAAATAAGAATACGAGCTAATATAAACGTTGTAAAAAAGGTAGGACCAAGCAGCACTCAAATTTACGTTTTTTTTACTTTCATGTCACACTTTTGAGTCAAGCGATTTGTTACTTATATTATTTAAGACCGATTGCCTCCCGATTAGTGAATATGTTATAATATATTATATAAATATTACTAGCTGACCCGGCAAACGTTGTTCTGCCATATAAAATATTTCTAGTGAATATTTTGGTTATTAAATAAAAAATAACGAATGTATCGTAAGTGTGTGTGGATGGGATCTATGACAGAAAGAGGAATGGAGCGCTGTAGACGATGACCGCCGATAAAAACAAAAAACACCAACCATTCATTTTCTCAATTCAAAATGAGTAATGATGTTCATAATGAATGAATTACCTGTGGTAGGATCTCGTTGTTTAATGTTTATGCAATAACCGTCTTGTCCCTTCCAGAAAATTAGCGGATATTGGAGAGCGTCGTATGAACGGTGTGTGTCAGCGATGAACTCCAGATTATTGTTTCCAGCTGGTGTTTTATCAGGATTGATGACAATAGCATGATTGTCACTTTGCAATTCGCGCATGTGTGCTTTTAATAATTTCAATAATTCATTGTGCTCATTCAATAGGGCGTCCAGTTTGCCGACGATGCGCCTGGCATCAGGCAAATTGAGTTTATTGTAGCCGCAACGTGCATCCACATGATTGATGTCCTCACCGCCCATGAAGTAGATTTGTAAAAATTTATGTGGTTCGTTTGGCATTGGCAGCAATGTGCCTACTTTGTGGTATACTTGGCCTTTGATTTTGAACGTAGAATAGAATTGTTGACCATTTGCCGCAGTATTGTGAACTATTTCTGTTGCTCCAAACAAAGTTATTTTGAAGTATGAATTGAATGTGCGAATGGACTTCAGGAACAGGTTTGAATCTGGAACCGTGCCGATGAGCAAGCCGTTCAATGGTTCTGGTGGTATCTCAATTTCTGGTAGTTGCACTTTTCTTGATGCGTAACACATCCCGGCTGACTCATGTTTGAATTTGAGCGCATGCAATGGGCACATTCTTTGTCCATAGCACCAATCAGCACTTTTGGATGAGCGGAATATTCAATATCTGGCTCGTACTCGAATGCGAGACGAAGGAACAAAGCGGCTGTAAATGCTCGATGTACTTGTTGGCGTTGTCGGTCATTTGCTCTGCGTGTGTTAACTACGAACCGGTGCGCTTGGCTCCGTTCCAATTGTCGTTGTTGATTTCGTTCAGCTCGTGCCTCTTGTGATTTAGATGCACGCAATTGCGACATGCTCACACGCACGTTTTTGTTACCTTGTTGGATTTGTTCGTCTGGTCTTTCTGCTCTACTATTTCACGCAGACAAAAATAGATAAATTAAAATAAATCGTACAAAATTTTGCACGCACTGCGTTGTGATATGCCGAATGAAATGTCAAAATGACGCGACGCTTCTCTTGAATTCTTCTCGGACGTAGCGCCATCTGTCATTCAACAACATAAATAATTTCGTTAAATTTGTTCATACAAAAATAATAAAACCGCGAATAAAAAATGGGTAGGGGTAGGAGGGTTGAAATTTGGGGTTATAGGTTTTTTTTTGTTCGAAATAATAAAAAAAAACAAAAAAAAAATTGTCAAAAAAAAAGAAGAATTTTTTTCTGGATAGAGATACCCTAATCACCTAGCAGTATGAAATATACTTGTTGACCTATTCTCATACCTAACAAATATACATAAAAAAAATCATAAAAATCGGTCGAGCCATTTCGGAGGAGTTCGACCACAAACATCGTGACACGAGATTTTTGTATATATAGAGATATCCCTTAGCTTAAACTATGCATATGAAACAATTAGCATGAATTATAGAAGGATCGATAACTGAGAGGCCATAGAACCTACCCGGATAGTAAAAGACGTAAGTTCGAGACCCACTCGGTCTAACATTTTTTCAAAAATATTTTCTAATATTATGTACTGTCTCTAAGGTTATTGTATTATTTTTACAAGGTGAACTTTTAGAAAGTCTTGTTTATAAATAGTATAAAAATATTACAAATAATTTTCTTTTTCTTCAGATTAAAGAACTTGCGAGGCAGTCTTATTTGTCCCTATCGTAAGGGATGGATGATGGTTAGGTTAATTCCAATTAATAGAAGGATTCTGCGTGATTAAAGTATTACCCAATATATTACCCTTAACAACAAATTATACAATTTTAATCCAGACACGTACTATGATATTTAAGTGATTTTTACAGTTAATAATTACGAAGATGCGTTGTGAGAAAATTACTAATCGTTAGATCGTAGACTGTGAATGTTAGAATAGTTTGACGACTTGTGTTATTAGGTCTCTCGCTTCCTGAGTTTTTATACTGATTTTAGACAAAGGAAATGCTACGAGTATGTCAGCTTGAGGCAAACGGCCTGAAGATGCATGTCACTGTTTAATGCATGACCAATGCAGAGTTCATGCCCTGGAATTCATGGGAAACGATTACGAAATCGCGTTATAAAATAATTAATAGTATACGAGTATTTTATTTTACAAAGTTGCAAGAAGTGCATTCTTCCACAATCGGACAAGTAATTTTCTCGCAATAACAATGATTCGATATTATCATGTTCGCATTCTGAATTATTATAAACAGTTAATTTAGCAAGAAAAATGTTGTGTGTCATTATGAAATCATCGTCGAGGCGATCTGCTTACTGGGTTTACTGACCGCAGAGCGTGCCATTGACAATAATTTATAACTGATATTAAAATACATACCTAACAACTAGCTTTCTTAAAAAGTAACATAGGTTCTAAGGTACTTAAACAAACTATGATGATAACTTAAATATACACCCCCACGTTCCCACATCCCTACTGCGTCGAGTCATGCATCTTCAACTCAGTCTAGCGGCTTTTCTGATGACTTCTGTCTATGTGGTTGCATCATTCCATAGTTACTACGTACAACAATGTTGCTTTCATTATGTGACCATATCTCTATATAATAAAAAAAGATTGGGGATAAATAAAATTGCACTGTACATAGTCTCAAGTTTAGGTTAAAGTCCTGTATTGCTAAGAAAGCTTCTTATTTTGAGGAAATTAATCATTGCTTTCTTTTCTTATTGGCTCCTTAATATGTATATTAGGCCACGTTTTTTATACTTTTATACTATACTTAAAAAACTAACGAATTATAATATATAGTGGCGTAGTCAATGAAAAAATTCTCTTCAACTTGCTTAAAAAAAAGTGCCGAAAAATATTTAATTCCGACCTTATTTGGGAAGTTAAAAGTTTCCCAGACACCAAACTGATAGCTAAGGATGATATGATGTTATGGAAATTTACTTCTTTAAGTGCCAAAATTAATTTTGGCGATGATAAATGTCACATCAAAAAAACTTGCAACGGCGGAAGGAAGGTGGAAAACGTTCTCGAAAAATGATTTTGTCTAAACGCTCTGCAGTGTGAAATTATTAAACCAGCCAAGTAGAATTTATTACATTTGACACCTCGTAACCCTCAAACAATGCTGTTTTAAATCTTATGCATATATTAATAAGAAACAATATTTCCTAAGGCTCAAATTACATTGGCAAATTGCGTCTGGCCCGATCGTCTGCCACGACTGTCAAAATCTATTCTCTATGGTTTTCAAGGATCGGGAGCGATCGTGAGTAAAGTGGGATATATTCTATTTTCTTTCATTCCGATCCAAGCGAACATTGCCTAGAACGTACAAAGATATCCGAATACCACCCACTAGGTTGGACAGCTCATAGGCAATCCATGGACTGAACCGTATACGGTTTCGAACCGTGTGCCATACTAAGCTTATCTTTTCTGTTCACGGAAATAAATTTTCACAAAGTATTTATTATAAGCATCTGATCGTATCCGATTATACCATACACTTACACCTACAAATGTAGTGAAAATATATTTTCATGAAAAAAAATCGTAAGTTTAGTATGGCACACGGATCTAAGCCGCATACGGTTTCCGTCTACGGATGGCCTATCAGTTTTTACGTAAATTTGCGCGGGAATACTGTTCAGTGTTGCCACCAATCTATCAAAGAAATAGTTTTCGGTCAACTTATATTTTTAATAATTGCAACTTTATGTTTATTTTAAACCAATCAAAGACAAGTACCAACGCGATTGAATCGTTGCGTGTAATTGCAAATAGTGTAAAAACGTTGGCCACTACGGTCGGCATGGATCGTTTGATCGGGTTGGGTCTGCGCGTCTGCCAATGTAATTAGGCCTTTATCAAGCTACATAATTACTTGTAGTGTTTGTTATTTTTGAATTATTATAATGTAAACCTCGCAGTGGTGAGTACTCAGTAGTATTATTTACCCGAGCGTCGTGGTTCAATGCGTACGACATTGACTTCTCAGAAAGGGTTCCGTATTCGATGAATTTACATAAAGGTTTATGTATTATATTACCGATGAGATTACAATATAGATTTGTGATATCATTAGGCATGTGTATTTATTTATAATTACTTCACTACTAACTATTGTTACACTACCAATTCTATTTGAGTTGTACCTCATGGACTGGTTTAGTGTTACATTATTTTTTAAACTTATAGTGAACATTACAAATTATTAATTTTAGACGTTTACAACAAAACATTAAGGGGGGACATGCTCAACGTAGGTCAAAATGGAGCTTTTATTCTATTTTCAAAGTATGATCCTGGACATTCCTTAAACGTTGTAGATAATCTATTTATATAATTTTTAAGCCTTAATATCTTTTATATTTATTTTAAACATTTGATGACTGCATAAAGTATTTTTATTACATAAAATAGTATTCTTTTAAAACTCTCGCTCTAATGTTTTAGAATAAAGTCATATTTCAGTACATAAATGTGCAGTGATGTTAAAATTTTTTACGTTTATTAATTTTTAAAAGCATGTATAATACCATCAGTATAATTTATGTCGACATTATTATAGTGAAATATTTACGATAAAAAATTATATTGATAATCTTTGTGATCCCAAATTTGACAAGAATTAGGCATTTTATTATTCAAAACATGGGCAAGATTAACACATTTGAAGATAATTCTAAAGATACTAGTTATAAGTTACATATGTCTTTGACCATTCAAGTGTGATAAACATCCTACGAAGAATGATTGTTTTATAATAATTATTGACCTAAGAATAAGGTAGTGTTATTTTGAAATACGCAATTTCTTTTGGCATTCCCCAGTGGTTAAGCTACAACATACGGCCGTAGCCATAAATTGACAAAGTAGGGAGTAAGAACATGTTAACGCGCGTGTTTGAACATGTACCTAACCGGAAAAAAAATCTTTTTTTTTTTAAACAGTGCATGTTCAAGCACGCGCGTTATCATGTTAAAAATTAATAAACGTAAAAAATCTTAACACCACTGCACATTTATATACTAAAATATGACTATATTCTAAAACATTAGAGCGAGAGGTTTAAAAGAATACTATTTTATGTAA